>NC_064922.1:547982661-552982661 GCF_023897955.1 Schistocerca gregaria | reverse complement strand
CGTGGATTTTGATGTTTATTTTTACAGGTAGTGTATGATTACATCACGAGTATAGCATAAAAAGGTGGCGTTTTCTGTAGACATCAAAAGTTATTGTTTCATAATGTGACTAAACATTTTACTTCCAAACAGTGCAAGTTGATTCAATGTTGGAGAGATGTAAATTTGTTTATGGTTACATGCAAAAGAAGAAACATTGCCGTTTCGTATACTTAAACGATTGCATCAAAAGTAGATTAGAGGGCCCGTCAGACAGTTATGTTGTGTGTGCTGCATGCAAACAGAAATACCCTAACACTGCCGTAAATTCGAACAAAACTATTCAGACCTTAATGTGTTAAGCAGTGCACTGGCAAACTCAAACGAGCTGGATACTTTTATAATGGTAACGAAGCTCAAATTGTAATTGTATGTTTCGGTTGTTGTGATGGCTAGAAACACTGAGAAAAAATGCATGATCCACGGGTTGAACCCACTCTATTGTTTTCCAAGTCTTTGTTGTTCTAGAGAAGGGTAAAGATTTCGCGGATATTATACGCTGGAACAAAGACGTATTAATTACAGTAAGGACTGCAGCTAACATTAAGCTTCCTCCAAATTTACAGGAAGCTGTAATGATTATTACGTCGAAAGCAGCAAGTGCTCTGTCATCTGAAAAGAAAGTGACTTTGAAGGCTCTCGACAATGTTTGGCTGTGTAAAATTTATTCCCAATTACAAAATGGAGTGCTGTTGTTTCCATACACACACATCGCTGTTGGCGCTAAATGAACAATTCCCCCTTCCTTATGTGCTGTGGGTCAGGGTCCTATTTTAGATGCAGTAAGCGCATTTTTGTCGTAAAAAAATCAGTATCAATGGGCAGTATTTACATATAAAATGTATAGTTAGTAAAACAGTGTCATACTTCTTTTATACTAACAGCCTTAGGTATAACACACATGCCCATCTCTTTCTCCTATTTTCGCAAGCCAACTTGCTTGTACCTGAATGTATGCTTTCTACAATGTGTCCACTGGAGACGTCATAAGAATACGGCATTGTACATGTACCAATTGAAAAGCTGTTTGCAATATTCATGTGAATTGTTGCTTCAGACATCAATTGCACAGCCACAGGAAACTACGTGTCCTTTATACAATAATACCAAGAAAATATTTCTGATTGGCTTCCGGAATTCTGTCGGCGGATTTTGGGTTCACCTGTGAAGTCAACATATCAAAAAGAAAACTGAGCAAATTAACAACGAGACAATAGCAAATTGTGATGATATTTTTCCTCTTGGTTGAAGACAACGACTGGGTGGAAAGCAAAGTAAACAAACAGGAAAGTAAGAAAAGATCTGGACATGTTTTTGGCAATTAAGTTGGTATTTCGGAACTGAACTTCCAGTGTGGCACAAAGGGAAATGACTTAAGTTTGTAGTTTATTTAAACATTCAGTTTATTTAAACTCTAAATTTTAATTTTAATTTAAAACATTTGATAAAGTTTCCTTAATTAGTTTTTATCGTTTTATTGGAAAATCAGAATGTCGTTATTGTCAAAACCAAGGTAAGCCCCACATTTTTTTGTATGGAGTTTAATGTGTTTTAAAAGATTTGTTTCAATTGCGTAACTGTAATCACATTTGTTATAAGCTAATTTCAGTTTGTTTAGATGTTAGAAGTGTGAACAATTTTTTGTTCATACTTTCTGTTGAGAGTAAATCTAACTAAATTCGTTAGTGTTTGTACTATATTTTCATTTCATTTATCTGTAATTTTATAAGCATTTTCTAAATGTTTTGATTGTTTAGTAAGTTTATACCTTTTTACAACATCCTCTCTGATGTTTACAACTGTAGTAAGTAAGGCTCTCAGAATTGTTTTCCTGTGTTCTTCTACTTATCTCCTTTTCATTCCATTTGTTTTAGTTGATTATCATTAAGATATTTGTACTTCACTTAACATTAGGATAATTCTAAAATTCTAATTCATTACCGTTCAGACTAATGTCATTTATTTCAAAGTCATCTTCATATTAATTTGTTAATTATAAATCTTCATCCTTCCCTGTATTTTCCCCTTAATCTAAATAATATTTCATATTATCTTTAAGAATTTTGTTTACACACATCAGTCCTTCTTTGTTTGTGCGAATCTTTTAGTTCCATACATTTATCGTTTGCTTTATTGTAAAGAGTATTTTTCACATACTCATTTTCAGAAAAATTATGCATGGAAATTCTACCTTGTGTTGTTTATCCAGCAAATCATTTAACTTTTCTCTAGTATCTGGATAATACATTTTATTTCTCTCACACAAATGTATTCTTGTAGATTCCAGTTCTTGCAAATCCATATATAAACCGTAAAAATGGTTAATTTTTTATTTTCCTTAGGATCAGTTCAATGAACTCTTCAGTTTCTAAAATTTTTAGGTTAAAAGAGATTATAAATTTGAATGGATATCAACATGGAAACTTTTTTGGAATTTATTTTCAACTGAATCTGATATGTTGAGATGTGTCTCATACTTGCACTTTAAACTGAATTCGTAAGCATTAACATTTAACTTGCATTTTAAATTGACATTTAAACATTCATATGAATTTACTAAACTATCTGAGCTTCAGATCAATAATAAATACTAAGTTTTTGGGGTTTTATATTGCTGAAGAGAAAAAAATGCGCTCGCGGTAAGATATGGTGGGGTATGCGCTGGAGCACGAAGAAACTATCAGGAGAAACAAACTAGGAAGAACAAGATGTGTAGGACATGTGATCGGGATAATTATGGATAAAATGAGCAAAAGAGTTTGTGAAACAACGGATAAGCCAAAAGGAAAAATTGTCGCCAAATGGTTTGTTGACATCACGAATGATTCGTCTGAACTGGTGATTAAGGGTGAAAAGACGTAAAAGTGAAGAAGAAAGTACATACTGACGAACATGTCAGAAACCAACTAAAGAAAATAATTCAGAAAAGTATAGTAGCAAGTGAAGCAAGAAGAGAGGACACTGAAAAGAAAAAGTGTGAGTATGTAGAGATTCTGGGAACTGAGAAATAAAGCACTATCCCTCATTGATCTGCCCGCTATGTTTCGTTGGAAGTTGGATTCCATTTGCATGCAGTCGATTAGCGAATGCGCTGGAGACGCAATTTTTGACTACGAACTGAGAATAATACGCATTTAGCTGACAGTCCAGTGAACATACCGCTAGTATTAACCCTTCAGTACACAGTACTTGCCGGTTTCAAATGTAAGTCGTTATGGCAATGTAAGACACTATTTGGGATGGGGTTGCGGTATTACTGCTTCATGTTCAGCGAAGCAAATGTTGGCAATCAGCCCATGTCGCCGCAAAGGTCGGATTTCCAGAATGCTGGACTTATGGTTTCAGGTTGTTGCCGCAGTGTGCGAGATGCATCAGGAGGGCGAACACTCAGGCTCCAGGCTTTCTGTGTCTGCGTTTGACCTGCCTCTAATCTCCTGATGGACCTCCATCGTAAATGATGCACGGCTGCCCACTAGGTCCGTTACTCCAACTGTCTTCTCTCGCTAAGACAGCACCGACCTCAGTGCTCCTCTAAAACAGGCAGTTGTCAGCCATATACAGATTATGCACACTAATTGTAGTGTTTGTTGTTGGTAATTCAGAACAGAACTGTTCTGGCAACAAGAGACACAAGATTCCTATGAATCCCTTAATGTTTTACCTACTCGGAGAATTCTGTTATGTGAAAGGTACCGTAGGATTAGTATATTGCTTCAGCTTGAGAGAGTAATTACACTATCGTCTACAGCTTCCTCAAGTATCATGGAAGTTATTCCTTGGTCTCTTAACACACCTCCTGTCCCTCTTCTTCTTGTCAGTTTGCCACTTATTCCTCTTCTCTCCAATTCTGTGGAGAATCTCATTTCTTATCTTTTCCGCCCACTTAATTTTCAACAATTTTCTATAGCGCCACCTTTTAGAAGTTTCGATGCTCTTCTTTCCCACTTTTTCCACAGCCCGAGATTCGCATCGCTACAGTCCTGTTCGCGAATGTACGTTCTAAGAAATCTATTAACAACAAGAATCCTTCTGTCAGTTGAGGTGCGCCTGACACTCAAGTGACTGAGGGCCACACATCGGCTGTAACCACTTGAAATTGGTCTAGAGACCATAACCTATCATAGAGAAATTTTGGTGCAGCAAGTGCTGTGATTCAATATGACTTTCCAGACAGTACAACACACTGAAAAAAATCTTTGTTGATGACAGTAACATTGGTGTCACTAATAGAGTACCAGAACTCCAAATCTAGAAGATAAATGAAATCTCGAAAAGTAGACAATACTTAACCAATTAACACTGAACGCATAGAAAACAAATAACATGAATTTCAACTTAAAGAGGGCAACAAACTGTCACGTTAAATATAAACGATAAATCTATAGTCTGTGCACGAAGTGCAAAAGTTTTGGGGTTGAACTGAGAGGCAAGAAAGACATGGAGATACTGACAAGGAGAACGTCATTCGCATGCTATGACCTTTTGCTGTAAGAGGCAATCATAGTGTATCTCTTTAATATATTGAATATATCTCTTTAATATAATTAATGGCCAAAAGTGATGGGAAGGAACTGAATATGATTTTACTAGCGAGTCTCCCATCCGCAAGCCCTTAAAACTGCAGTTACACGTCGAGGTACTAGAATTTGAGGTAGTGACACACGAATCTTGCAGAGCTACCCACAACTCTTCTTCAGTAATTAGTACTGGGTTCATTGAATGTATACAGATACCCACAGCGAGTCACAAATGCCACAACGGGCTAGAATTGGAGATTTCAGGGTCGTGAACTGACTGGAGTGTTCATCAAGCCAGCTAAGTGCATCAAGGAAGTGCTAAGGAACGGTGACATGTCCCGTCCATTGCCACGTTGAAACAATTGTTTCTTTGTTGGTGTACTCTAAGCCCAAAAGGGATTCAGGTGGATTACAAGAATATCCACGTAACGCGCATTTGTCATTTCCCATATAGCCGGACAATTGGACCAAATTGTGATCACGTGAACACACACGGACATGGACACATACAGTGGGAGAGAGAAATGGACAGATAAAGGGGTGAAGAGATGGTGAGTGAGGGGAAAGACGAGATGGACGACAGAGAGTGAGGGAAGGAAGTAACATAAGATTGGAGTAAATATATATCTAGCCAATGCCAGGTGCCTAATCTAGTATGAAATAAAATTAAGGTTGTTGTAGTTCAGTCAAGTGAGTCGATGAAAAATGACTTTCAAAAACATGTAGAAAACAGTTGTGATAGTGTCTCATGTTACATAATACATTTCAGTATAAGTCCATTTCCTATTATTAACCATCTGTTCACAAAGACAACGCAGCAAAATTTCGTCGGGCAGCAACGGTGTTACGATTTAAGGGTCATTGAGGGTGGCAACAATCTGAAACAGAGAACATTCTACTTGTAGAATCTAGTTTACTTATAGTAATAGGTAGCAGGCCTACGCCACTGGCTTGATGAATTTGTAACTGACAGAATATATTATCCAGATGGAGAGATTAGGGCTCGTATGGAGACTGAAAAGAGTCTACTTAATCTCCTTGCAGCAACTTGCTTCTACCCTGATTGTACGTTCGCAATCTTCAACGATAAGTGCTAGAAAGTCAGTGATAAACCGATCGTTTCTTTACTACAGCTAGTCTATTGGAGGTTCATAACACACCATATACGTGGTTTGCCAGTTAATAAAAAGACCTGGAAATCTGCGGCCCGAGGTGCCACATCATATTGTAATTTTTGGCCCTTGAGCAAAAACGTTTGACGACCACTGACGTAGAGGAATGTGCTGCAGTGAGCGGGATGGCACCGTGCCGCCACACTGGACGCGATTTCAGGAGGACTATGGTTCAAAAATCCCCGTCTTCTCATCCAGGTTTAGGTGTTCTGTGTTTTCCCTTGATTGTCGAGGGCAAGTTCCGGAATAGTTCTTTTGGAACGTGCACGGCCGCTTTCCAAATATATAGTTGTCCAATTACCCCGTCTCTTCCGACCTCGTCATTGGTGGGACATCCAAACCTAATCTTCCCACCATCTGTTCGACGTATTGCGGACACCGTTGCATTTTACAACAATCTATGAACTTGCTAAATGAGTGATGGTACTGATCACGTAAACACATCGGAGAGTATAGTTTGTTTCTGTTTTAGTGTCGGCCGGCGTGGCCAAGCGGTTCTAGGCGCTTCGGTCTGGAACCGCGTGACTGCTACGGTCGCAGGTTCGAATCCTGCCTCTGGCATGGATGTGTGTGATGTCCTTAGGTTAGTTTGGTTTTAAGTAGTTCTAAGTTTCAGGGGACTGATGACCTCAGCTGTTAAGTCCCATAGTACTCAGAACCATTTGAACCATCTGCTTTAGTGAGTAAACGACGACTGCGGATAATTACGCAGAGACATAGTAGATTCCTTTTTCGATCGTTACTACCCGAAACTTGAGCATTATCAACAAATGAGGTCATACATCCTGTACAGAATGCCAAAGGAACAAGATGCTGTCACGAAAACTGACAACGGCCGCGAGAGCGGTGCGCTGATCTCACACCCCTCCACAATTGCATCCTGTGACACCTATAGGCTGAGGATGATGCGGCGGTCGGTCGGTCCGTTGCGTCTTCCAAGACCTGTTCCGACGGAATTTAGTTTACTTATAGTAGTAGGTAGTAGGCCTACGCCACTGGCTAGATGAATTTGTAACTGACAGAATATATTATCCAGATGGAGAGATTAGGGCTCGTACAGAGGCTGAAAAGAGTCTACTTAATCTCCTTGCTGCAACTTTCATCCTTACATCTCACACATAAATTATAATAAACTATACTTTGCTAATTTTATCCCTCCCCCTCCTCTTTCTCGTTCTGACGTGGATTATTTTCGAGGATTTTTACTCTGAGAAGCATACCACTGTATGTATTCCTAATTAACGAGGATTTGTATTTCCTCGCTAACATTCCGCGCTTTTGTGGCTGGAGTTCTTCCATCATCGCAAACGTGTACGGGAGCCATCACTCCGACGCACCAGACGCAGTACATATGGTGTATTGCTAATTGCTTCGGCTTATTAGGGCTATGAAGCTAAACAGCTACGATTACGTAAATTTTATTTCCACTGAGGTTGCATAACACTGTAGATCTTCTTTGAAAGTAGTGTCTTCTAGCGTTTGGTACGTAATTGATGTCAGTCATCTCGAGTTATTTATATTAGATCGCGTAGTCATAACAGTGGGGCAGATTTGGGAAACTGATCGATCATATTAGCTAGGAAATCCATGTATATCTCTTTATGTCCATTGGACATTGATATGTAAACATTTGTAACATATAAATGTATAATCAGAAACAACATTTATGATTTGTAGTTACTAGTTCCCTTAATCATTCATTCATGTTTATGTTGTAATTTATATGTTAACGAGCATGTCTCGTTCAGTATTTTCCGTTGCGCACATTCATTTTACTCCAGCCTGGAGTAGCATCTTTGAACTGTTCGAATACAACGTTAGTAACGCTTAGATTGGGACAGTCACGTCTATTAAACATCTAGGCATATTATTGCAGAGCAGTATGAAATGGAATGAGCATGTAAGGACTGAAGTAGAGAATGCGAAGACTGGTCTTTGGTTTATTGGGAGAATTTTAGGAAGGTGTGGTTCATCTGTAAAACAGAACGCCTATAGGGCGCTAGGGCGACCCATTGTTGAGTACTGTTTTAGTGTTTGGGATCTGTACTAGATCGTATTAAAGGAAGACATCGAAGCAGTTCAGAGGAAGGCTGCTATATTTGTTACCTGTAGGTTCGAATAACACGTAAGTATTACGGGGATGTTTCGGGAGCTCGAATGGGAATCACTGGAAGGAATACGACGCTCTTTTCGAGGAGAATTATTGAGAAAATTTAGAGAACTAGTATTTGAGGCTGACTATACGGCGATTAAACTGCCGCTAACGTACGTTTCGCATAAGGACCATGAAGAAAATATTAGAGAGTTTAGAGCTCGTACGGATGTGTATAGATAGTCGTTTTTCCCTCGCCCAATTTGCGAGTGGAATAGAAAAAAAAACATAATTAGCACAGGGTGGGGTAAATAAAGGTGGCCTGGGTCATTTGTTTCAGCTTTAACGGAGGAGGAAAAGATCTGCAGTTATTTCTAATAGGATGGAGGAACTGCCCATGCAGCTGGTCGAGCCTTGGAGCACACTTACACTGTCTTCACGTCTGACACACTTGTTAGCAGAGGTCAGACTGTTTGCAGCCCCAGCTGGCCACTCAGGTCGCCTGACCTGTCAGTGTGCGATTACTTTTATGTGGAGCCTTCACGTCTGAGGTGTATGGCAACAACCTTGATAGTCTTCAAGAACTGCAGCAAAACATTCCGGACGAGACTGCAGCAGTTCCAGCAGTCAGGTTTAGATCCGCCTTCAGTAACTTGCTGATTAGGGCCGAAGAGTGCTAAGAGATGCTGATCACTTTCAACATCTGCTGTAGGCAGGTCACTACTGTATTTCCTTCCCTCAAATGTATTTCTCTTTACCCTGGAACTCTGTTTTCTGGTCACTTTTATTTGCCCCACCTTGTAATAGTAGAAGTGCTGGGGACCCACCGGTGGTTTGCGGAATACATGTGCAAATGAAGATATAAGTGCCAATATTGTGATCACTGGTACCTTAATATGCACCCAACTTAGTGTGTTAGTAGTTTTTCCCCCTCTGTCTAACAGTGTTCCCGCAAACATGGCACGTAATTTACTACCTGATGCCTCCTGCATGATCGTAACTGCTTCACCAAGTTAACTACGTCTATCAGTATAGACGAACCGCTTAGAGTCCACACGTCCACACTCCAACAGACCACCTGCTGCGAAGGGGAAAATTAGTATTAATGGCTTGCTCTTGCCATATGAACTTGGAGGTACCAAACAACCTAAAAACATGCTATTCCTAATAGCTGTAATTATTAATCTGCAATAGAAGTAAATACCATAGCAATGTTCAGCAGGTTGTCCTCAGTTATTAATAAAAATATCTCCACTTCTGTCTGTAACACGTTGTATATTCCTTGGTGCATAGATAGAGTAACTGTTAGTCGTAGCGGTACTGTCTATACACCCCAGCCTACGTGAAGAAAAATGGTGAGGTATTGTGCAGCATTTAATTGCACGAATAAACTCGAAAAAGGAACTGATATTACCCTTAACATTATGTGGGTATGTTTAAATGTTTTGTGTTACATACTTTCAGTCATAGCACTGACATTTTCAGAAGGGATACATTACTGACTTAAAAGGAACTAAAAAATGTTGTAATTTAATCTCAAAGATACAAGAAGAAAATTTTTTCGACTGTCATACCAGAGGAATAATCTAAAAAAACTTTTTTTTATCATTGAGAGACAAAGGACTAATTTCGAGAATCTTTTATCGAGTATTAACTACCTTTTTGTTCTGATGTAGTGGCGTAAAGACGTACTGTATAGTTTCATGTCTATGTGTGTGTTAAATGATGAAAAATGTGTTTCATAATTTCTGTCAGGATCAAGCCTAAATCCCATACCAATGGAGTACAAATTGTTCTGTTAATTCGAGAAGGCGAATTTTAGATGGAGGCGACGATCTTCACGACGGCGCTGCTCAACAATAGAGGTACGTGATGGTGCTCACTACTTTCCTTTGGTGGCCGCTAAGATTAATCTCGATGTGTTTTTTCCGAGACATTCAGGACCTGCAATCTTCCTTTTCGTATAAAAATAGGAGTCCGATTGAAAATGAAATATTCTTAAATTTAAATAATTGCAATTCCTTTACCCAGGCCACGGGTAATGATAGAAAGTACGTGCTTCTACCCTGATTGTACGTTCGCAATCTCCGAGTGTGTTACGACAGAATTATTTTACACAAAAAAAATTAAGATAGATCTTTCTCATCAGATCGCAACCACTCGTACGTGAATACAGTTACCCTCTGAATGTGTCTAGTCAGTCGCGAGCATTGTTCTAAGGCTTTTGTGTTAATATTCTGTGGACTGCATCTCCGCAATTAATTTTTGTTTATGCCGCAAATCGCAATTCCCGCAAAGTATTTATTACGCAAGTTTCAGGCTCCATGTAATGTCAAAAAATTCCAAAGTACGGCTGACTAAGCAAACCGCTACAATAATTTCATATTTCTACAACTACAATAACAAAAAAACATTAACGAAAAACAATAACAGAGAGGGTACGTTACAGTGACTTTAGATTCGTTTTTTCACACTAGCTGTTATTTTTGACATTAGCCTGCACATCTCTTGCCGAGTGCAAAAAAGTGCCTCTTTGATGGACAAGAGATAAAAATTTTGGGGTATACGGTGAACGATGGTGGAGTCTGTCCTGATACAGAAAAAATAAGAGCAGTGACAGATTTTTCGGTTCCTCAGCATGTTGGTGCTGGAGGAAGTTTTTCTTGGAATATACTCGAATTACCGGCGAGTCGTAACACAGTTAGACAGAGGGGGAAAAAACTACTAACACACCAAGGTGGGTACATGTTAAGGTACCAATATGTCACATAGCTCCGAATAAATCGTGACATTAAATTAACCAAAGTAATACGAGTAACGAGTGAGCAAATGAAATACCACAGACTAACACAAGAATGCCTAAATGTATGTCATACCTTACCACCGAGAGACAGACGCAGTTCCGAGGGAAGAAACGAGAACAGAAGCCGAGAGCAGAACCGTGTTAAGCTAGAAGGCCCTACAATAAGGGACGGACTGGACACCTACGTTGCCAGCTAACCACTAGGACAACCCCAGCTGCAAGTTTTAGCGTGGGACTTTTTCGAGTCTCTGTTACGTCACGACCACCCCTAAGTGCATGTTAAAAGTTAGAGCCCTCCAGAAGAACAGAAGAGATCTTACGATAACACTAAAGGATCACACCAGGTGTAAGTTTTAGCATGAGACTTTTTCGCGTTTTTTTAAACTCACTTTGGCAAATTGTAGTATGGAGAAGTTAGGAGAGAGTTGCTTGTGAGACGGCGAGGTGAGCGGAGCTGTGCCGGCCGCCGCCCCCTGACGAACACCAACAATGTAATGAACGCACGCAATGCCTACTAACAGCGCATAAAGCTTCACTCAGAGCTGCAGAAGTCTCATCTGTTACACCCCCTTTTTGCGTAATACTAGTGTCGATCGTCAATTAAAGCTCATGGTGTTCACATTTGCCACTTGAAGTAAAAATCTGAAACGCAATGATTTTTCTGTTATATAGTTATTGAGAAGCCACATCAGCCACTGTAATTTACGACAAGTTAGATAAGTAATTAAAGATAATTGAGGGTCACTGTAGATCATTTTGATAGTTTTCTCTCTTGTGATACTTAATTTAAATCTAGATTATAGATGTGATATGCCATAGGTCATCCTTCGATCCATTGTAGAACATGGAAACCCATTCAGGGAATATTCGTTCACATTTTTGTTGAACGCGGTTGGTTTTTACCATCCTGTATTAAAACATTTCCTTTTATCAATAGTGCAATTTATAAACAATGTTTTTGAGTAGAATAAAATTTTCAATGGTAAACATAACTTCGTTTTCTACCTTATTTTACCAGCTAACTAAAAATAGGAAGCCTTGAACCACTTCCACTAAGTTTAGTTAGTATTAAGATCTTTTACTGGCAGTGCAGTGGAGCTGACGCTGAAATCATTCAGTATTTGGATATATCATCACTAGTCTCACTGAACTCTTCTGAATTCTACATGTCATGTGTGGTCTGGTGTCTCCTTACTAGCAACAGGTCCCAGGTTCAAACTAGTCAATTCCCTAAAAAACACACTCAGAGCGTCGTTGCGTGAAAGTGGTAGGGAGACACGATATAGAACAAACAGACACTATGCAGAATGGTAGCAAATGGCGACCCTGCCAGGATGGTAAAATACCATGGTTGAAGGTCGACCACATTGCCTAACTAGGTCAGAAAAATACCCTGTTAAAAAATTTCCATAATAAAATTTTTTTAACGTTATAAATAGTCGAAAACAGTAGCTGCAGCGATAGATAGTAAGAAAGTATTCAATAGATAGACACTCTAGCACAGACAACAGCATAATTAAGTTATGAATTTTAATGTTGTTAGAATTAAGTTTTCCCTCCAATGCAAGCGCACAGGTGGCGTATACATCGTTGGCAAGTTGGTTCTGACCCAACAAGTAAGTGAATTGTTTGTCAAGTCGTGTGAACAAAAAGTTTATGAAACGCGTGAGATCGTATGAGCGCATGTTGACTCGAAGTAGGGAGCGTGAATTGCTTTTAAAACAGAAAATAAGGGATTTGGAAATATTATCAATGGCAAATCGAGACCTTGACCGAATTGAGGTAGAGACCCAGCATGAAAATGGACAGAGAATAGAGGACAGTACAACAGACGATGCAGTATCGCGAGAATTAGGACAGATAACGCACCATAACGAGGATAATGTACGTCAAGGCACAGAAAACCTAGGTCAGCATACGACAGAGGAGCATGAAAGTAGAGAGACAGTCGTTAAGGATTCTAACTTGCGTCTTGAATACGTAGAACCCATAGTTCAAGTAATCAGAGCTCCCTCACCACAGAGCACAAGGAATGCGAGCAGAAACGTGTCACAGCACAGTTCAATGCAATCGGTTGCGAACCAACACTTGGGAGAAAACACACAGCGTAGGACGTCGGAAGAAAACGCAATAGGACCCACCAATCTGGCAGAATTATTACAATTAATGACGGAAACCATGACAAGAAAAAATAAAGAAATTGCGAACCAAATTAAAATTCAGAATGCAGAAATGACGAAACAAAATGCAGAAACCACGAGACAAATGCGTGCGATTAAAGAACAAAACAAAAAAACTCAGTTACACCTAAGTCATATTGAAGACAAGAAAAAATAAAGAAATTGCGAACCAAATTAAAATTCAGAATGCAGAAATGACAAAACAAAATGCAGAAACCACGAGACAAATGCGTGCGATTAAAGAACAAAACAAAAAAACTCAGTTACACCTAAGTCATATTGAAGACAAGAAAAAATAAAGAAATTGCGAAGCAAATTAAAATTCAGAATGCAGAAATGACAAAACAAAATGCAGAAACCACGAGACAAATGCGTGCGATTAAAGAACAAAACAAAAAACTCAGTTACACCTAAGTCATATTGAAGACAAGAAAAAATAAAGAAATTGCGAACCAAATTAAAATTCAGAATGCAGAAATGACAAAACAAAATGCAGAAACCACGAGACAAATGCGTGCGATTAAAGAACAAAACAAAAAAACTCAGTTACACCTAAGTCATATTGAAGACAAGAAAAAATAAAGAAATTGCGAAACAAATTAAAATTCAGAATGCAGAAATGACGAAACAAAATGCAGAAACCACGAGACAAATGCGTGCGATCAAAGAACAAAACAAAAAAAATTAGTTACACCTAAGTCATATTGAAGACGAGGCAAAAGAATCTAGAGAAGTGATAGGAAACTTAATAACAGGTCACAATAAATGGAGAACAAGGTACAAACGGAGGTACAAACATTGCGTAATAACATTCAGGACGAGATCAAAACATTACGTAACAACACCCAGGGAGAAGTCAAGAAACTAGAGAAACAGATAAACGAAATTACTAGACAAGCAGCAGGTACAGCGTGTGAAATTGTTTAAAACAGTGTGTTACACAAACGTATCAAAAAAGCAGTGCAGAAAAGATATAATAATCGCATAGTCAAAATAGAAGCGCAAACGAAGCGACAATTTCAGAAATTGCGAACAGAGTTGTTGCAAACCATTGAAGAGCGAAGTGAACAGGATGGAACAAGCACTGAGCCTGCAACCACATCCGTATCTGTAACAGCACCGGAAAAACAAGCAATTAACGAAGATAATACGCATTTGCGATTCCAATCACTGGCGGAAAGTAACACACGTGAAATCAGGCAGCCTGCACCGCAACAAACACGTCTCGAATTTCTTGATGAACAAACGCCATCACAAACACATGCGGTACCAGAAATGTATGTTTCAAGACAGTTTGGATCGTGCAATGAAGCAGCAAGGTTAGCCAGACAAGACACCCAACCAATACGTGACAATGGAAAGCCAGATTGCTAAGAGTACAGTGCAATGCATTCAGCTACACGCTCACAACCGATGGAAGAAAATTATTGCGTACCACTTCCAATGATACTACGCAAGGGTAGGCGAGAGTTACAGTGGGTAATATCCAATGGATCTACCACAACCGGAAAGAACGACGGGAGAAATGATCAGAAACAAAAGTGGCGAAGAATCGCGAATTTCATATGGAACTATGACGAAGTACGACAGCGATCATTTCCTCACAGTCAGAAAATTTCAACACTTTCGAGAACGAAACTCATTACATCCACGAACTTTTATAGATCGATTCCGAATAGGATTACCAGAACACTGGACGCTAGCACACAAATTAGACTTTATATGTGCACACGTGTCAGGAACAGTCGCAGAAACTATGTAGAATGTTGCAGCGACATGCCGATCGTACGAAGATTTCAGAGAGAAGTTACTCTCACGATATTGGTCTAGCGAAGCACAGAACAGAGTGAAGTACAAATTATTGCAGAACCCATATTTTGAAAATTCAGGAGAGAATAGTCCCGTGAAATTTTTCGAATAAATGGCAAAGAAAAATCAATGCTTAGATGTATCATACTGTGACGGAGAGTTGATTAAATTATGCGCGATGAAGCTACCATTGAAATACCAGCAATCATTAGTAGGTCGCGGAGGTAATGACGTCGAAGCATTTAAAGGTATTATAAGGGAACTAGAGTTCATATTTTCGGAAGATGACGCAAGAAAAAGACGAAGCGCACGTGAAAACGAAAGCATAAGTCAGTGGAATCCACAAGACACAGTACGCAGAAACAATAATTACGAACCACGTGATAACTTCGCACCAAGAAACGACAATAGATTTCAAGAAAGAACCGGTTATGGATTTAGAAGAGAATATGGCAATAACTGTAATTCACCCAGGAACGGCAACAACTACTACAGAGGGAATAACAACTGGAACGGGTACTGGAGAACCAATAGACCGACAAATTATCAACAAAGAAACCACTATCAACAAGCTGAACAAGAAAAGCGAATACAGATAGAAGAGGTTGAGGTAAGACCACCAAAACCCGACAAACGTTCGAGTTGACAGCTAAGCGCCCATGCCAAAGAGAATGACGCACCGACCCAGGACAATTGCAGCACCTTGACAGAGAAGTAAAAATCTTATCACGAGGAGAGAAGAAGGAAGAAACAAATCCGTCGGGATCAGGTGAAAACGAAGACAAGAAAATAACAATATCGTGATGGGACGAAATTAATTGGGAGAGTGCTGACGAGGAAGTTGAATTACCAGAGGCATGCACAATGAATGTAGGAGGAAAGGACGAAGTAATGAGTATTGCAGAGCTATTTGAGATGGAAACCTGGGAAACCGAATTCAATGAGGATAATGCGCAGTCGACAGAAGTTGGAAATAAGTTACGAGTTGGCACACAACCCAACGTATATAATGAAGGGAGTTATGAAGCGATAATTAGAGCATTTAGATGCGATTATGTGGAAGTAACGTGGAAGAAGGAGAAGATAGACGAGGATGAGGAAAAAGTAGAGGATCTTGAAGAAAGCGTAAATGAAGGAAGAAATAGAGAAGAGGAAATAAAAGAGAGAGAAGTAGCAGTCGAAGATTATCCTACAGAAAGTTCGAATTCACAAGGGAAAGTCCTAAAAAGACTCATGTATGATTCAGCGGAGGATTCGTTGATGCAAGAAGAAGAAGAAGAAGAAGAAGAAGAACAGAACCAATCCTTTCAAATTCAACCAATTGTGAAGGCCATGGTAAATCTTATCCCAGTAAATATTGTAATTGATAGCGTAAGTGAACTGACTGCGATCTCAGAAAATTTATTCATGCAGTGTAATGTCAATGACTAATTGCCAGTTCTTAAAACATGTAAGATTAAAGTAAGAGGTCCTATTAGAAACAATGCTGCGGAAGTTACGAGACAAACAAGGTTAACTCTTTCGTGTCAAGGTCAAAAGATCGAAGCCAACTTCGTGATTATACCTAAACTAACTGTAGATTTGATTATAGGTGCAGATTTTTTAAATGAGAGACGAGCGATAATACGAGGGTCAGTCAAAAAGTAATGCCTCCTATTTTTTTCTACGTTTAATTGTCAGGAAATTTAAATGCAATTACATAGGTTGAAAACCACAACATTGAGGATCATTTTGTCATTTTTCAATGTAATCTCCGCCCATCTCTACAGTTTTGGTCCATCTTTGAACAAGGGCATGTATCCCAGCACGGTAAAAATCACAGCTCTGCTTCCTAAGCCACTGACGCACGGATGTTTTGACGGCCTCCTCATCTTCAAAATGAATCCCACGATGAGCTTCTTTTAGTGGCCCGAACAGATGGAAGTCTGATGGTGCCAGGTCAGGGCTGTATGGGGGATGAGGCAAAACTTCCCATCCAATTTTGACAATCTCGTCAGAGGTGTGACGACTGGTGTGTGGTCTTGCATTGTCATGCAAAAGAAGAACATCTGCCATTGATTTTGTTGGGCGAACTCGCTGAAGACGTGCTTTAAGTTTTTTGAGGGTTGTGACGTATTGAACAGAATTTATTGTGCATCCCTGCTCCAAAAAATCAACCAGAATCACACCCTCTATATCCCAGAAAACTGTTGCCATAACTTTCCCTGCCGATCGCACAGTTTTGAATTTTTTCTTCCTCGGCGAGCTTGTGTGACGCCACTCCATTGACTGCCTCTTTGATTCGGGTTCAAAAAAATGCACCCATGTTTCGTCCCCGGTCACAATTTTTTCAAAAACTCATCTCCCTCCAAACGGAAGCGCTGCAAGTGTTGGGAGGCTATTGTTTTCCTTGCCTCTTTATTCTGATCGGTTAACATTCTTGGAACCCACCGTGCACAAACTTTTGAGTACCCCAATTGTTTAATAATCGTGATCACACTGCTTTACTAAGAGAAATAATGCGACACACTTCATCTGCAGTCACCCGACGGTCACCACGAATGATGTCATCAACTTGCTGAATGTTGTGTGGAGTCACTGCACTCACTGGCCTGCCGCTCCGCTTTTCGTCAGTCAACGGTGTTTGCCATTCAGCTTCCTTACAACGACGAACCCATCGTCTAACAGTGCTGACATCCACTGTCACAACACCATACACCTTCTTCAGTCTTTGATGAATGCGTATGGGCGTTTCACCTTCTGCATTCAAAAATTCAATCACACAACGCTGTCTCAAACGAACATCGATGTCGGCCATCTTACAAACTTCTGCTGTGCTGCCACCTGTTGACACAGAAAGTTACTACTGCAGTGGATTGCAGAAGAAGGTTTGAGGAATGGCGCCAAATTCAAATTTTTCACTTAACTTAATTTTCTTAAGTAGAAAAAGAATGGGAGGCATTTCTTTTTGACCGACCCTCGTAGATATGGGGAAAGGTAGCTTAACATTCGGGAACGTCACACTTCTCTCTGAGCAAAAGCTAAAATTAGAAGAAATACCAGTTATAAAAAAACAATTAAGAATGACGCGAGGTAAAGAGGATGAAGAATTAGAATGGTATGCACAAAATGGGTAATCGCCTCAACTCATGTTAGAAGTCCATAAAGAAATCGACGAAAAATTGCAAGAAGTTCAAGGTATTTTGGAACACAGTAAAAGAGAATTAGAGGGTATTTTACGAGATAAAGCAGAAGTAATTTTACCTAAGCCTGGCAGTATTAAGCACTTTCAGTACAAGTTTGAAGTAAAACAGCACAAACCATTTAGAGTGCCACCCTATACAATCCCATTAAGCTACAGGAATAAAATATTCCAGGAGATATCTAAAATGTTAGATGACGATATTATTGAACCAGCTACCTCCACATATAACAGCCCGCTCCATATTGTACAAAACCTAGATGGGAGCATCAGGTTAGTGCTTGATTCCAGACAGATCAACACAATCATAATCACTGAGACAGATCGACCAGAAAAATTAGAAGAATTGATACAAAACTTCCACGGTGCTAGGATATTTTCATCAATTGATTTACGGAGTAGTTTCTGGCAGATAGAATTGGCCCCAGAATGTATAAAATTTACAGCATTTATCGTATTCGGTAGATGTTACCAGTTTAAACGATTGCCATTTGGTTTAAACATATCATCAGCAGCGTTTATTAGGGGATTTAATACTATACTCAGTCCTGAAATTTTACAAAAAATTACTTGTTATGTTGATGATGTGATTATAGCAGAACCCTCTTGGGAACATCACAATGACACATTAAATCAGTTTTTACAGATCATGAAAGAGCATGGGGTCACAGTAAATATAACAAAATCCAAATTTGGAAGGCGAGTGGTCAAATTTCTAGGACACATTATTTCCGAGAAAGGGGTAATGCCTGACCCAGAAAAACTAACGGCAATCAAAGAATTCTGTACTCCACATAATGAGAAAACTCTCAGAGGATTTCTAGGTCTCACCGGATTCTATAAAAAAATTATTTGGATCGACTCTCTCGCAACACTACGCCTATGTGCACTGACTGGAAAAAACAATTCATGGGTATGGGATCAACAGGCCAATGAAGAGTTTTTAAAAGTGAAAAACGCACTAACAACAGCACCGATTTTAGCACATCCTGATCTAACACAAAATTTTTGTATGGCCACTGATAGCGCGAAAACAGGGTTAGGAGTTGTGTTATTCCAAGAATACGAACAGGCAGGGCTAAGATCATATAAAACAATTGCCTTTGCCAGTTGGGTACTCACAAAAAGCGAGAAAAACTATTCAGTCACGGAGCTGGAAGCATTGGCCATTGTATGGGGCTTCCAAAGTTTTCGATATTTCCTATTCGGAAGAAAAACAAAAGTATATACTGACCACAAAGCATTAGAATTTCTGTTATCCGCCAAACTAACTCATGGGAGGTTAGCCAGATGGATGTTAATACTACAAGAATTTGTCTTCACTATTACACAAATACCAGGACCAGCGAATGTATTAGCAGATGCTTTATAACGATGTCCACAGGGTGCATCCAGAAACATAGATTTGGAAGCAGCAGAAGACCAGTTTACAATGTACTATATGAAACAAGTACCTTTCGAAAACTACATTACGACAGCATTGAAAAACATAGGCAAAGAACAGGACAAGGATCCCGAAATACTAGGAATCAAACACAAGTGGAGAAGTAAGGATTTTCCAGACATTCGACAGCACTATCTCGTAAAAAACAATGTTTTATTTTTTAGACGAAATGTTGCAACGAATGAATGGTTAATGTATATCTCAGATGAACTAATTAATAAGTACATATGGTATACACATTTAAGAAGTGGCCACTTTAGACCAAAGAAATGCTTTTTAAAAATAAAACAAACAAGCCATTTTCCTAATATGGAAAGACGAATTAGAACAGTATTAGTCAAATGCAAAAAATGTATGAGGGCTAAAGACGTCACTTTCCAAACCAAACCACCTATGTTTCCAATAATCCCTAAAAGATTAAAACAAATAGCTGCAACAGATTTGATGGGGCCCCTCCCACGCACAAAAAATGGATATATTTTCATATTTGTCGTTTTGGAACTTACTTCTAAATATGTTACCTTGACACCATTAAAATGGGCAACAGGTCTTACTATAAGTAAAGCATTTAGACAAGATTTTCTCAGACAAGTAGGTCGAGTGGAACGAATAATTTCGGATAATGGCCCACAATACAAATCAGTGCAATGGTAGAACACGTTAAAACAACACAAAATATAACCCATCTACATATCTAAGTACAAACCTAGCGTAAATCCAGCAGACGATCTATGAAGGACATAGGCAATTTATGCCAATTATATGCAGGCAAAAGACTCAACACTTGGGGTATATACTTTAAAGATTTTCAAGAAGTAATAAATGAAATGCCACATAGCACTACACTACTACCTCCAGTTACTGTACTTAAAAATATAGAACCCCCATACATAACCAGAGAAAAAGTTAGATTTCCTATTGTACCATGTAGACAGCACAAACAAGTCATAGCAACAGCACTCTCCAACATCAGAAAGGCAGCCATTAACAGAAAAGAAAGAGGAGATAGAAGAGAAATTACAAGAACATACTCAGTAGGCCAGAAAGTATTTGTAAAAATATACCATCTCTACAGCAAACAGAAACACGAAATACATAAGTTTTATGCTGCATACAAAGGACCTGTCATAATTGGCCTAATTGCTCATGATAATGCCATGGAACTAATGAACCCAAAAACAGGCAAAATCTTAGGACATCACCATGTGAGCCATGTCAAAAAGTTTGAAGATTAATTTTATCACTGGTAAATAATCAGCACAATATTTCAAGATTATGTTGCAGATAAGATCGTCAGGAGAAAGAAGAATGAAGAGAGAGGAAGGTGGGAAAAAGAAAGTCGTTTCAATAATAACACCAATAGTACCATAGATGAAGGTGAAGGGATAAAGCATAGATAGTCTAACAGCATGAAATACTAAAATGCTATACACCATGACACTACACAAAAATAAAAAACGAATTTGAGGATTCTTGAGTAGTCGTTAAGACTCAAAATATCTTATAACTGTAACATGGAAAAGGCACTGAAATTTGTAAAGCTTTTTAAGAAGGCGTAAAACAATGTAGGTACTAGACGTATGTTAGATGATTATAAGTAAAACCTTTTGTAAGAACCATTGTAAAAACTCCAGCAAAGACCAGATGCAATGACCCACAAGTTGCAACGCGAGAAGTATCAAGAAAGAAAAGGATGTAATTAGCAAGACACGATTCCTACAAGGCAGAAGCGTCGAGAGAAGGGAAAGGACAGCGAGACCAACAGAAGGCCCTTGTAGCTGAAGTGGGCTGTATATCTGCTGGGACAGAACACGGAGCCCTGCAGAGACACGACAGGACACCGAACGCCAGAAGGGACTGTTGCAGGGACTGACAATCAGACACCGGTCTTTCACTGCTCGTAAACCCCCGAGCACCCCGACTCAGAGGAGCGAGCAAAAAAAAAAAAAACTGCCCGACGAGAAGACCTCTTGGGCACGCCACCAACGACAAAAAATATGTGTAAAAGACACAATGTTGCTATTAAACAGCACGCTGATGCACGAAAGTGAAGGAAAATTCCACAAAGTAAAAATGACATGTCCAAACCATTTATCAAACTGTTACTAGGAGGAGAACTTCAAAGGTGCTAGTTTTCAATAAATATTTCCATATCCTGCCCAGAGAAGAACCAAGAAGCAAGTAAGAAGCAGAGGAAAAGCAGGAAAAACAGAAGTTGAAGATTCGCAAGATTGAGACCAAGAACGAAGATGGGTGAAGAATAGACGACATACCTTCCCAAATCCCTATCCTATTGTAAACTAGTCGTCTGCGAGGTATTACAACAAAAAATGACCGCTTTCAGCGACACATAACGATGACTTTCATGCATACAAAGCCAGTAAACCACGAGAATCTGCAGTCACAGCTCCATTCCATTATGCGACCTCCACAACAGCAACACACACTTGCAAAGCCAACAAGGAACGACGAACGAAGCTGTACATCAAATACTGGCCCACATCCATCTCGCTCAAGTCCACCACCTTCATGCAAAAACATTTACCAACCTCATGCTTAAACATTCATAGGATTGTGTGAAAGTGTAAAATAAAATTATGTGATGTAGGAATTGTGCAAAAGAAATGTGTAAAAAACTAAATAAGTTAAGCACACCAGACAGCTAATAAACTACAAAATAAAAGTCATGGACTATGGACTTAAGTAAAAAATAGACTATCGAAAAAAATAAGTCATTAGTTCTGAAATGGACAGTATATAAAGAACAAAAGTAAGGTATAATAAACACTAAAACAATATGCCATTTATTTTCTTCTCATAAAAATAAAAGAATATCTACATTTTACTTATTTTCTTCTTATAAAAACAAAGAATAAAAAATTATCTTGTTGGATGTTTTCCCTTTTTTTAACATTTGTACCATTTGTTAGGATAATATCCCAATACTTCGATATGTATATATCTTCGTCAAAGCAATTCTTGGAAATAATTCTTATTTGTTAGTGTAACAATCTTGAAATGAGTGTCTAGAAACAAAAACATTTTACTTGTACATGATATTTAGAAAATGTGTTAGGAATAGATTTTACTTAATTACTACATTTATAAAAACAATATTTCTAAGAAAATCGATGTGAAAGACTCCTCACTTTCGATAACAAACTTCACACTTAAATAAAGAAAGAAAATTATTAAAAATTAATAATAGCATAAAACTATTCTTCTCTTGTCATTTTTAATTATAATGTGGAAGAATATAAAAATGTAAATTAGTAATACAAACTAGCATAGAACAGAATAGTGTGGCTGAAGAGTATGCAACAAAATTTAGATAAATTAGAAAATTTTAGACTGACTTAGACAACGATTCAATCATTGCCTAAACTCAGTGCAAAAATTAAGTTCGAAGGGTGGTGATATGTAAGGTGTCAGGTAAATCCAACACCTTCCATGAAAACTCTGACATGATAAGCAAATCCAGTAGTACGTCACATTGCTCCGAATAAATCCTGACATTAAATTAAGCAAAGTAATACCAGTAACGAGTGAGCAAATGGAAACCACAGACTAACACAAGAATGCCTAAATGCATGTCTTACCTTCCCACCTTGAGACAGACGCAGTTCCGAAGGGAGAAACGAGAACAGAAGCCAAGAGCAGAACCGTGTTAAGCTAGAAGGTCGTACGATAAGGGACGAACTGGACACCCACGTCGCCAGCTAACCACTAGGACAACCCCAGCTGCAAGTTTTAGCATGGGACTTTTTCGAGTCTCTGTTACGTTAGGACCACCCCCAGCCCATGTTAAAAGATAGAGCCCTCCAGAAGAACAGTATAGATCTTACAATAACGCTAAAAGAACCTCACAAGGTGCAACTTTTAGCGTGAGATTTTTTCGCATCTCTGTTACGTTGCAAACTTTAAAAACATAGCCTCACCACGAAAAGTATTACGTTTCTCATTGGATAGACAGAATTTTTGTAGGCGGAGCTTAAGGTTAACATTGAGACCCTGATTGGTCAGATGAAAACACAGTCAGATAGTTTTTTAAAACAAACTTCGGTAAACTGTAGTAAGGAGAAGTGAGGAGAGAGTTGCTTGCGAGACGGCGAGGTGAGCGGAGTTGAGCCCTTCGCCGCCCCCTGACGAACACCGACAAGGTAATGAAAGCACGCAATGCCGACTAAAAGCACATAAAGCTTCACTCAGAACTGCAGAAGTCTCATCTGTTACACCCCCTTTTTGCGTAATACAAGTATCGATCGACAATTAAAGCTCATGGTGTTCACATTTGCCACCTGAAGTAAAAATCTGAAACACGATGATTTTTCTGTTATATAGTTATTGAGAAGTCACATCAGCCACTGTAATTTATGACAAGTTAGATAAGTAATTAAAGATAATTGAGGGTCACTGTAGACCACTTTGATAGTTTTCTCTCTTGTGATACTTAATTTAAATCTAGATTATAGTTGTGATATGGCATAGGTCATCCTTCGATCCATTGTAGAACTTGGAAACCCATTCAGGGAATATTCGTTCACATTTTTGTTGAACGCAGTTGGTTTTTACCATCCTGTATTAAAACATTTCCTTTTATCAATAGTGCAATTTATAAACAATGTTTTTGAGTAGAATAAAATTTCCAGTGGTAAACTTAACTGCTTTTTCGACGTTATTTTACCAGCTAACTAAAAATAGGAAAGCCTTGAACCCCTTCCACTAAATTTAGTTAGTATTAAGATTCTTTTACAGGGAGAGCACTGGAGCTGACGCTGAAATCATTCAGTATTTGGTTATATCATCGCTATTCTCACTGAACTCTTCTGAATTCTACGTCATGAGTGGTCTGGCGTCTCCTTACCAGCAACAGGTCCCAGGTTCAAACTAGTCAATTCCCTAAAAAACACACTCAGAGCGTCGTTGGGCGTAAGTGGTAGTGAGACACGATATAGAACAAAGAGACACCTCGCAGAATGTTAGATACTACTATTACAAGGTGGAGCAAATAAAAGTGACCAGAAAACAGAGTTCCAGGGTAAAGAGAAACACATTTGAGGGAAGGAAATACAGTAGTGACCTGCCTACAGCAGATGTTGAAAGTGATCAGCATCTCTTAGCACTCTTCGGCCCTAATCAGCAAGTTACTGAAGGCGGATCTAAACCTGACTGCTGGAACTGCTGCAGTCTCGTCCGGAATGTTTTGCTGCAGTTCTTGAAGACTATCAAGGTTGTTGCCATACACCTCAGACTTGAAGGCTCCCCATAAAAGTAATCGCACACAGACAGGTCAGGGGACCTGAGTGGCCAGCTGGGGCTGCAAACAGTCTGACCTCTGCTAACAAGTCTGTCAGACGTGAAGACTGTGTAAGTGTGCCCCAAGGCTCGACCAGCTGTATGGGCAGTTCCTCCATCCTATTAGAAATAACTGCAGATCTTTTCGTCCTCTGTAAAGGTGAAACAAATGACCCAGGCCACGCTGCCCTCCAATACTAAATAGGTGATCCCTTGATGCCTCAAAACATGTAATACCAACCGATCCCTTCTTCTGGTCAAGTTGTGCCACAAACTTCTCTTCTCCCCAATCCTATTCAGTACTTCCTCATTAGTTATGTGAACTACCCATCTAATCTACAGCGTTCTTTTGTAGCACCACATTTCAAAAGCTTCTATTCTCTTCTTGTCCAAACTATTTATCGTCCATGTTTCACTTCCATACATGGCTACACTCCATACAAATACTTTCAGAAATGTCTTCCTGACACTTAAATCTATACTCGATGTTAACAAATTTCTCTTCTTCAGAAACGCTTTCCTTGCCATTGCCAGTCTACATTTTATATCCTCTCTACTTCGACCATCATCAGTTAATTTTCTCCGCAAATAGCAAAACTCCTTTACTACTTTAAGTGTCTCATTTCCTAACCTAATTCCTTCAGTATCACCCGACTCAATTCGACTACATTCCATTATCCTCGGTTTGCTTTTGTTGATGTTCATCTTATATCCTCCTTTCAAGACACTAGCCATTCCGTTCAACTGCTCTTCCAAGTACTTTGCCGTCTCTGGCAGAATTACGATGTCATCGCGAACCTTAGAGTTTTTATTTCTTCTCCATGGATTTTAATACCTACACCAAATTTTTCTTTTGTTTCCTTTACTGCTTGCTCAATATACAGGTTGAATAACATCGGGGAGAGACTACAACCCTGTCTCACTCCCTTCCCAACCACTGCTTCTCTTTCATGTCCCTCGACTCTTATAACTGCCATCTGGTTTCTGTACAAATTGTAAATAGCCTTTCGCTCCCTGTATTTTACCCCTGCCACCTTCAGAGTTTGAAAGAGAGAATTCCAGCCAACATTGTCAAAAGCTTTCTCTAAGTCTACAAATGCTAGAAATGTAGGTTTGCCCTTCCTTAATCTAGCTTCTAAGATAAGTCGTAGGGTCAGTATTGCCTCACGTGTTCCAACATTTCTACGGAATCCAAACTGCTCTTCCCCGAGGTCCGCATCTACCAGTTTTTCCATTCGTCTGTAAAGAATTCGCGTTAGTATTTTGCAGCTGTGACTTATTAAACTGATAGTTCCGTAATTTTCACATCTGTCGGCACCTGCTTTCTTTGGGATTGGAATTATTATATTCTTCTTGAAGTGTGAGGGTATTTCGCCTGTCTCATACATCTTGCTCACCAGATGGTAGAGTTTTGTCAGGACTGGCTCTCTCAAGGCTGTCAGTAGTTCCAATGGAATGTTGTCTACTCCGGGGGCCATGTTTCGACTCATGTCTTTCAGTGCTCTGTCAAACTCTTCACGCAGTATCGTATCTTCCATTTCATTTTGATCTACATCCTCTTCCATTTCCATAATATTGTCCTCAAGTACATCGCCCTTGTATAGACCCTCTATATACTCATTCCACCTTTCTGTTTCCTTTCTTTGCTTAGAACTGGGTTTCCATCTGAGCTCTTGATGTTCATACAAGTAGTTCTCTCATCTCCAAAGGTCTCTTTAATTTCTCTATAGGCAGGATTTATCTTACCCCTAGTGAGATAAGCCTCTACATCCTTACATTTGTCCTGTAGCCATCCCTGCTTAGCCATTTTGCACTTCCTGCCGATCTCATCTTTGAGACGTCTGTATTGCTTTTTGCCAGCCATTCATATTTATTTGGCAAACAATTCAGCGCTGCTGTGATGGACCACGGTTCTCTATGCTGGCTAACTAGCCTCAAGGATCCAACATGTGAATGTGCGAGTTGCACAATGAGGCTTCAGGAGTATAACATCACAGTGGACAGTGGACGCCGATTGCCTTTCAAGGAATTCTTTGGTGAAACACAGCAGTGTCGATGAAATCTCAGTCATCACTGCATTAAGTGACATTGATGCTGAAGAGAGGGAAGATCTTTGACTGGAGAAAACTATAGAAGCCTTGACGAGTGAGGAACCAACCAAAGGGGAACTACAATCAATAAAAGGGATCTAGTGGGGGAAGGACGAAGGGATAATGCTGTCGCCAAAGTCCTGCCAACTGCCTGACTCTGAAAACTGTCAAGCTCCTCGTAGGAGGGATCATTTTGAAGGACAAAGCATCCCATGTGATGCCTTATCGTGAAATAATTTTCCAGTCGAGACTGATGACAGAGGCAATTTCAAGTTGCGACATCACTCGCAGAATGGCAACTGCCTACCATCTACAGACGAAAGGCATCACAGAAAGCTTTCACGCTGTGGTGCACTGGTCCACTGAAATGGGTAAATGTTAATGTCAGTTCTTTGGCGTTTTCATTCAGTCGTGAGGATAGAAACGCATGCAGGCCCCTCCAGCTGCCGCCCCCTACTGCTGCTGCCCCTTACCTGCATAGCTTGAAAACTGATTGGAAACGCCAAAGAAGCGACCATTAACAGTTGTTTAACTCAGTGAAAATGTGCGCCACAGGACTGATTAGACGTTGGCAGTATTGCTGTAGATGTAAGCTGGTGTGGGACAGAGACATTGCGATACAATACTGCCCATCCGACATTTGTATACAGCACAGCAAAGCAAGACGCTACTGGCTCACACAATTCTTTCTGCTACATAATCCAAAGTGCGAAACAACAAAGGATCCCCGGGCGATACTGAGGATATCTACGTGAAACACATCAGTAAGGCTGAAGAAGCAAGGCAGCTATCTTACATTTGGACTGAGTACTCGCCAGGGAGATACATCCTGGGAGACTTGGTACGAGTTTTTACTCCTATAGTCACATAAGGAGTCGAGGATTACTACCCTTCATCAAGAAACAAAGGCGCAGAGACATCGTCCATGTCCTCTGTATGAAGCACTACTACAGTCCAGAGGTGCGGATCAACGACAGGAGGTTCGAGGAAACTGAATACCCACTCGACGATCGGGAAGTTTCGGTAGGAGTAGCTACTTTCATTTCTCAACATAGTGAAGAGGACGTAACAAAAGGTCTACGACGCGTGGATCTGCCAGCGTCATCGTACAAGACCATTGACGAGATCTAGATCCAGGGTGCTGTAGTCGGATCCGATGAGAACTTCTGAAACAGTGAGTCCTGTTTCTCCTGGTGCGTGTATTGTGATGTGGTGGTTACCTTTGCTGACTGGTGTGCTGCAGGTTGCTGTTTCAAGCCCGACTATCCGCAGTAGTTTGTTAAGTAGGGTATCATTTATGAAAGGTTATTGACATGTCTTATGTTATAATGATTATATATTTTGGAATATTCGATGCTGTATAAACAGCTGCGTTCTCCATCCACGATGTCAGTTCTGTTAATATAGTAGCTTCAGCGATGACTCTGTCTTTGGATTTGGATCTGAGTGTGTTTCGACGTGAAAACATGTGTGGCCTGTCCGTTGTATGCTTAAGGTGTTAGCTGCAGCTGGGTGTTACATTTTGTTATAGTTGTACAATAGTATTTTCTGCGCCACTTGTAAAGTTAGTTTCAAAGATGTAGTTCTTAAGAACGATAAGTATGTATGTATCTTAGATTCTACATCTACATTTATATCTACATTCATACTCCAGAAGCCACCCAACGGTGTGTGGCGGAGGGCACTTTACGTGCCACTGTCATTACCTCCCGTTTCTGTTCCAGTCGCGTATGGTTCGCGGGAAGAACGACTGTCTGAAAGCCTCCGTGCGCGCTCGAATCTCTCTAATTTTACATTCGTGATCTCCACGGGAGGTATAAGTAGGGGGGGGGGGGGGGGGAAGCAGTATATTCGATACCTCATCCAGAAACGCACCCTCTCGAAACCTGGCGAGCAAGCTACACCGCGATGCAGAGCGCCTCTCTTGCAGAGATTAAGTGCTATTGTATGTTCTTAGTGATCCATTTAAAGATTTTATTATTTAATTACTGTTTAGAGAATTTTTATAAATTATTGTTTCGTTTGAAGTTAACTGATTCGAAGATCGAGTCCAAGTGTATGCCTTCTTTATTTATGTAAGTCCTCTGCTACTGCGAATTTATTATTAATAAAGCAGGAAGTTCGTCAGAGGCTCACTCTTGAGCAACCATAGCCAAATACCACTCTAACAGAAATCCTGCATCATATTTCAATGCTCCGCACCTGATAACTTCAGTACAACTTTCTCCTTTTTTCTTTTGCTTGATTTTGTCACTGCCATGTGTCTTTATGATGTGTCAACATTTTCTGTTTTGGCCATGCAATAAATGGTCTTCCACAGTTCATCATCAGCATCATCATCATCAGACCTTTCTGAGTCTTGGCCTATTCCATTGTTTTCTTATTCAGTGCTGAATTCTTCTAATTCTATTTTTTCAAGTTTCTTTACGTCCTCTGTGACATCTTCCTCCCACCTTAGCTTTGGTCTTACTGTTTTCCTGGTTCCTCAGCCACTGTGCTGAACATCTTCTTAAAGATTCTGTCGTTAGTTCTCAGTACATATCCTGTCTATCTCAGCCTTTTAATCTTAATTATCTAACAATGCCTGGTTCATTATACATGCAGATACTGTGTAGTCACTAGTGGGATTTTCACCCATTTACTGCGCTTCAAGTACATATAACTCTCTGTGAAGTAAGTTTCCCGTTATGAATTCTCCCTGACTTTGAGCTCTTAAAGTACAAGAAGTACACTGGAGGAAAGTGAGTAACCCACACCAGATGTATGATATAGGGTTTTGTTTCAAATTTTCTCGATTTGTGGACTTGTGACTTGCAAATCGTGAACAACAGAAGCATGTAATTAGCTGTGTGCATGTTAGCGAAGTTATTAATAGTAGCGAGAAATATTTCAGAGTTTGAAGGGATATAGACAGTCGTATGTCCAGCACTGCGGGACAAGCCCGCCGCCGACAAACGAGCGGCCCTGCGCACGCGGCGCGTTTGATGCACGGCCCACATGGTTGGCTAGCAGGCCGCTCACGCCTTTAGGGCTGCGGAACACCGGCAAGTGGAGCGTTAAATGAAAGTGGTGGATGGTTTTCAGTTACCTAATTGCTTCCCCGACTTTAATCACAATTCTACGCAGTTTCCGTAAACAAAACACCGCTACGCCAGATACGTAGATAACTAATACTACCCGTGCGAAGCCGAGAAGAGTCGCGGGCGGCACGAAAACATTATCTGGGTCGCACGCGGACCGCGGGCCACGGTTCGGCGACCGCTGCTCTACGTCCATAATGCACAAACTAGTTGTAAAGTGCATAGCAGAGGGTGCTTCTAGTGTCGTGATCTGTTCCCGTTCAATTCGCGTATGGACCGCGTGCGACTAATGACTGCCCAGTGCCTCTGTGGGCGCTGTCGCTAGTCTGGTCCTCGCGATCAATCCTGCAACGTTACACAGGGAGCTTTAATACATTCACATTCCTATGTCCCACAATACTAGCTCTTGAACATTTTGCCTTCTGATTTCACTCCGGTACCTGCAAGCATAAGCTTTTCCACATTTCCTTGACCCTCTCCCTTGAGGCAAGCAAACCTGTGACGATTTGTACCACCATTCTCCGTATATATTCATTATCCTCTGTTAATTCTATTTGGTGTATGTCCCAAGCACGTGCGCTTTGGAAGCAATCTCCCTTGTAGATTGACTGCATTTCCTCATTATCCTACCAACGAAGCGAAATCTGGCATCTACTTCATCTACGATCAAGACCGTAGGATGATTCCACCCCCAACCCCTCCCCAGACAGAATTTGTGCATCCCATCTGCCTGTCAGGCCGTGGTAGCCAAGCGGTTCTAGTCGCTTCAGTCTGGAACCGCGCGGCCGCTACGGTCGCAGGTTCGAATCCTGCCTCGGCATGAATGTGTGTGATGTCCTTAGCTTAAAGTAGTTCGAAGTTCTAGGGGACTGATGACCTCAGACGTTAAGTCCCATAGTGCTCAGAGCCATTTGAACCATCTGCCTGCATCTACTGTTATCTCTTCATGTAAGAGTGTGAGGACTTTGTCGATATGTTTTCATATGGTGTAAATGAAGCGGGAAGTGGGTACCATCAGGTATTCAGGTATTCGGATGAAAACGCCTAAAAACCACGTGCAGACTGGTTGGCACGCTGGCCTTCGCAGTTACTCCGTCGGGGGCATTCGATCTGAGACCGCGCGCCTCTTCGATTCCAAGAAATAGCGTACCAACACGCTTCTCTATATAGGTATATACATGCTATCGTCGATTCGCCTTAAGGAAAGCGTTAAACTCAATCAATTTCTTGGTACTATTCTGTTTGTTCCTTTGTTCCCCAAAAACCTCTCATATTCTCACTGTGTATTTTTTCTTTCATCCCTTCTGTCCACTTCCTTCCCGTTTTCTTCTCTTTAGACGTTTCCTGAAATTTCGGTTTCTGATTTTTTTCCGTAATTTTCCCTCTCTGCCAAGTCTTCTGTGCAGATGTTCAGTTTCTAAATGTCTTCCACGATTTCCTTTACCCAGATGGTTTTCACTGTATGAGTTGTCAACATGTTAAAAATCTTCTTGGTCAGTCTGTTTCCGTTCATCCTGTTTATGTGTCCGAAGAACTTCGCCCTTCTTTTCTTGGTGTTGTTTCTTATTGTCTCTGTCTGTTCGTACAGTCCTTTCGTCGGTCTCTTTATCCACTTGCTCTCTTTCTGAACTGGCCCATAGATCTTCTCCAGTACTTTCCTCTCTTGTTTTTGCATTTCCTTGATCTTCGTTCTTGCTTCCATTACTGTTGTTTCTGAGGTATACAAGGCCTCTGGTAAGACTGCTCTACCATAGTGTCTTAATTTGGCATTTATAGAAATACTTCTTTTGTTGTAGTGGTTCCATGTAGGCCTGTAAACTTTTTGTACTTTTGTGATCCTTTCTTCATTGGATGTCGAGTTCAGTCCTGTTTTCTGTGTAGTCGCTCCCACGTATTTGAAACTTCATACTTATGCCATCTTTCCATACTTTGTTACCAGTAGGTGTCTGCTGTCGATTTTTTGTCCATGTAATGCGTTTTCTCATGTGCGATTTGCAGTCCTGTATTGGTTGACATTTCGTTAGTCTCTCTAGACCTCCTTTGTCTTCTGTCCTGTTATTTGTTATGATCGCTATTTCATCAGCGATTGTGTTGACGTTTCTATCCATGTATCTCCCCATCCTTACTCAACTGACTTCTTTGTCCCATATTCTGATCATTTTCTCCAAAACCTAGTTACATAAAATAGGTGACAGGCCTTTTTCCTGTCTCACTTGCGTCTTGATTTGACTGGTTCGGATATACGAGGATTGGAACTTTAATAGTGGCAACTATTTATTTACAGCTCGTACAAAGTAGATACGTGTATCAAAATTTTACTTACCTTCACACTAGTCCCCAGCATTGTGTATAACCCGTAGCCAGCGATGTGGAAGTCGTGGGATACTCTTAGCAGAGCCAGTTGAGTTGATAGTTCGAGCGGCGCGGTCCAACGAATTTGTAGCAGTTCCGAAGCGATTTCCGTAAAGTGTTTCCTCCAGTTTAGAAATCGAGTTGAACTCACGAGGGCTTAAGTCAGGGGATCGCACTAGGTGGTATAGCACTTAGCAGCCCCATCAGTCAAACAAATCAGTAACAGCTTGCACTGTACGTGCTTGAGCACTGTCCTGCAAAATTATCGTCAGGTCCTGCAGAAAGTGTCGTCACTTCTGTCTCTAAGCTGGTCGTAGGTTGCGTTCCAAAAATGAACAGCAGAGAGACAGAAGTATATATGATTTCGAATGAGTCTAACAATCATTTTACAAAATTTTGTCGCAATTGTGAAAATTTTTGACAACAGCTGTATTAGGCATGGAAATCATACTTACTGGTGGCACAAGAAAACCTATGCCGGACCGGGACCCGGACCAGTATTTCCCCCTTATCGCCAGTAGTCAACTTGACGACCATCTCGGCTACCTGTGCATGCTTCCATGATCGATCCAGATCTCTGTATGCCATAGTTTCTACTCTCTCCATTGCTCGCAGCTTGCCTCAGCAACAGGGTTAATGAGACAAACGTGTTTAACGTTAGTATTATCGTCTCTCAAAATTACTCGCAGTCGCGACAAAATTTTGAAATATTACTACAGCTGCAGATAGTCAACAAATTGCGGCCTTGTAATAATAAAAAGTATATGTATATTTCCTGCCTGAATAGATATGTGACCCATTGGTGCTTTATCTATGTGATGTCACGTTTCATTTTGTGAACATCAAATATTATACGTATCTGAATATTTAAAGCAAGTTGCCAGCCACTGAATGATTTTTAAATCCTATCATCATCTTACCGGATATTTGAGCATCATTTTCCTTATAGTAATTCATTATGGGTAAATGGATTACTTTCGAAAAGTCTTAGTGAGTTTGGTATTAACAGTCTGTGTCAGGATACTAATATACAACATGAACAGCAATGTTACTAATACACTTGCCTGGGAAACACATGAAATTACTTGAATGCCTGTCGAAGACTCACATGCTAAGTTCTCCCTGTCAAGAAATCGTCAGTCCAGTTACAAATTTCGTTTGAGACTCCATCTGATTACACTTTCGTTATTAAGCGTAGCTTTGCTGCTGACTCTATCGTTTTAGTGATAGCAGGATAGGAATACCAGTTACTACTTCATCTTACCTTCCGAATTATATAGAGCTCATCACACAATGTTCTAAGACTAGCACCCCGGGCAAAACGCGGAGAATGCAGCTAAACCGCAGTTTCATGGATGTAACTCTTTATCGGAGTATCCGCTGCCATGAAAATATTGTTTGGAAGGAAAGAAGAGGAACTTGTGAGAAGTTGAAGTCTGAAGCCGATTTGTGAGGCGAATCCGGATAGCTCGATCGTCAATGTATTGCTCACGAAAAGTAATTGATCTGATACTTTTCCCACCTTGACATATAGTTTTAACTTGTCACCGATGTTAAAAGTCCGATATTGTGGTGTTCAGGCGAATATCAGAATGATATTTCAGTAGCTATATTCGAGTTTACAGTGTGCAGGTTCTTTATATGGCCTGTACCTACAAACAAATATTCGTGCCGTCCCCGTACGGGATGTACGATTATATCTGGGTTACAAAAGAACAAAACTTGCAACTAATTTATCTATCTCATTTGTCTTTTCTCACCGATGTCGCTATCTGTGCTATTTGAGCTGGTGCAAGAATAACGTATGTAATCGAGTTGTCTCAGTAGTGCGTTAAGTAAAAGCTCTAATGCGCGGGAGTCGCAAGGTTTTCATTCTGCTACCGAGCTACATCCTAATTTTCTTCTCTCGATGCGACGAGGGCTTACATTTTAAAATTCAGCTCTTCGGAGAGAAAGTCAACTCGAAGAAAGAACAGCTGAAAGAACATGCTGACATTATTGTACGTCGTTGGGGAGAAAAGGTAAATTACCAACTCGCACACTAAAGCTACGAGATTAACACTTATTTAATGTTTTAGAATGCATGTTTGCCAGCGTGCGTTCTGGGCAGACAATTTTTGGTCCGCCTTCCCGATAATTGATGCATATACCTTCCTCCCAACCAATATTAAACTTATGTATGACTAACTGCGGATATTGATGGTTGTTTTGTTTATTATACCTAACGAACGTAAATTTCTCGTCAGTTCCTTTAGGTGGGGAAAAAAACATAATATACTTTCGAAATAATGTTTATAGCTCATTTTTCCACAGAAGTATCGGGACTTTGCGAAACAGATGAAATGATAATATCGAGCTTCGAATATAAACCATTCCCAGTGATTACTCTGGAGCAAATGTGCAGCACAAAAAATGGTTCAAATGACTCTGAGCACTATGGGACTTAACATATGTAATCATCAGTCCCCTAAAACTTAGAACTACTTAAACCTAACTAAGTTAAGGACAACACACACATCCATGCCCGAGGCAGGATTCGAACCTGCGACCGTAGCGGTCACGCCTAGAACCGCACGGCCACACAGGCCGGCTGTCCAGCACACTGTATGAACAGTTAACAACTTGATATGTAAATAATGCCACCAGAGCATATGTTTCATTAATGCGATGCAGGTAGCAAAACGTATCTATTAACTTAAATGATCTCCGACCACTGGTGATATTCGAAGTCCACAAACAGCACGTGGGATGCGCGGTACAGTTTTTTCGAGCGCATTAGTGGACCAGATTTGTGGTGTTTTCTTGGCGACTGGCGGCTTGATTAACTGGCGAGTGAAAGGGAGCGCTGGCCACTGTAGCGGGTGGCGCTATTCGGCCCTCGTAGTATCGGAAAGGGGCGTGGCGGGAGGGGGTGTCGGCGGCGAGGGGCGGAGCGGCGCTGCCGGGCGGCGCGCATGCGCACCGGGGCCCGCGCCGTGCGCGCCGCGCGCTGCCGCCCGCAACAATGCTCCAGTCGCCGAACAGCTGAATATCACGCAGCGCCCCTACTCAAAACGCAATACACGCCTCAGGCTCTGGTCGTGGTTCCTTTTAACAATTTCCATCGGCGCGGAGCTACCACCGGCGTGCGCGCTCACTTTGTACAGATCTCGAGTCCGCGGTGGTCTTCGTGCTGGGCGAAGGGGCAACAAGTACCGACCACACACTGAGGAGCCGTCTGCAGACGGAGAAGCCATGCGCCACACGTGTTCGACCCTAGCCGCCGTCTGCGCACTGCCTTTGTTGTTGTAAGTGGGATGCAGCGTCTGCTTGCTAGCAATGCATGAAGTGTGCTTGTATCTGTCATTCGCTTTCTTATTATGGTCACCACCCTTGATGTTAATGTTGTTGTTTATAGTGTGCTTACAGCAAGTATTGCACGGATTTCCTTGTATCAGTAGAGCCTCCGTTGTTTCTTATACTGACAGGCTCGCTGTACCATCGAGTCATTTAGAAGTGGATCGTACAAACCAATGCATAATTCGAATGGTTCTGTACGGCATATGCACTATCAACTTCCACTTATTCCAAGCATTTTCTGTAGCCACAAGTCGTCCTTTGTTTGATAGAATAAATATTTCACTGTGTCAGTCAGTGTTAATTTTTTCAATTTTTGCATTTAGAGGACACGCCATTATCATTTGGTGTTTTTACATAACGTGCTAATGCATTATCTGTTTCTGTAACTATTTGAAACTTTAGCTTGTGCAGTTTCTTTGTGGAAGATAAATCAGTAAACAAAGAAAACTGATCTTTGTGGCACATAGGTACGCGAAATATTAACATAAATATCACACACGACGTAGCTGTTTATAAGGGAGCGGAGTATCCCCACTGTATCAAGTTCAATTATTCGTAATTCACACATTTATATGAGATCATGCAATCAGTTGTAGCTAACTATAGGAAATATCAGAAATGAATAAATGCCCATTTCAAATCAAAAACTGTTATTTCAAAAATATGAACAAAACATAGAAGCAAGTTTTCAGACTAAAGTTTTACACATCACAGAGCATTTTAAACGAACTACGAACTTCTAGTGACATAACGATATCTCAGCGGAAAACAGGTACAGGGTCCAATGCGGGACGTGGTTTCTTTGCGTACCGTTGCCATAATATACCACACCCTCGCCTTCAGCGTCGAACTTACGGACAGTGAAACATTTAAGAAAATGTACTCAAAATGTAATGTTACTGTCTGTATCTGCCTTAAAAGCTGTCGTATTAATAAAAGGTGTGGTGAATCAGCGTAATTGCGACTACGATTTAGTCCAGACTTCAAGTTTTCATTTGATCGAAAATAGATTGTGCCGCATGTTAAACGAAAAAAGTATCATTGTCGTCCCGAAATAATGCACGCAAAATGAAACACTCTGATAACAACATGGCAAATGAGCGCCACAATTCATTAAAACTGATGTGCGAGTCCGTGCTTCGTTTATATTCGAAGCTCGATGTCAGCATTTCACCTGTGCCGTAATGTGCCAAAGGCTTTATTGCAGGTCTCTGCGGAAAAATTGTTTTGTGAATATTATCCGTTCGGACGTTTTCGTTCATTTCTAAGGAAACGGATGAACGAAAAGCTTATTATAGTTAGAAATACTGAACAGAATAACCATCAACATTCTCGCATAGTCTGTCATCTTATAGTTAGTATTACTAGCCAAAACTGTCTCATAAAATTAGGGGCGAAGGTTGAATCCTAGCCGGCAGGGAGGATATTGATCTTGCTTGGCGATCTGCGGCTTCTGGAAAGTGTGTAATCCTCCTGTTGAGCGGGACTCGCCGTACAAAAGGACGGGCGGCGTGCAGCGGGTCCCCTTGCGCCTGCTTGCAGCAGCGCTCACAGATGAATGCGCGGAGCCGCCTTTCTGCCGCTGCATCTGCCGTGCCGAGCACCTCGTAACAAAAGGCGGCGGCGGCGATGACATGACAGGCCTCATTCTGCCGTCAGTGCATCACGCCGTACACCGCCGTGTCACACCAGAAACAACAGCGATCTGCTCCACAAGTCTGTTCGTTATTAACTCATAGGTACTCCTAAATGATGCGCGGTAACGCCTCTCTCTCTCTCTCTCTCTCTCTCTCTCTCTCTCTCTGTCTGTTTCTCTCTCCCCTCCCCACCGTCCTGCCATCCCTCCCTGTGTGTGTGTGCGTGTGTGTGTGTTTGAGTACTGACTTAACCGTGCATTTTAGCAACAGGGATTCTGCTGCTACAAACACGAAAACTATGATAACCAGTAACACTACCTCAACTCAGATTCTTTAAAGAATCCAACTCTCATACACAGATCAGTTTTAACTGTCTGACTACTTTACAAGTGAGTTAATTCGTTATATATATGACGTTACGCAAATCCCTAAGTACGTTGGTTTTATTATTTTTGGATTATTCACCCACAGTCCAATGAAACGTAAAATTCTGCCTCTTAATGTGTATATTATGCCAGCATTACAATTTTTTGAATTCTGTCAATTATTATATGAAATAACGAAAATTTAATTTTTGTTTCCTCTGAAAAACGTACGATATGCAGCTTGCAACAAGGGCTAGGTGTTGGTTTTGGCCATTTACAAGTGCGTGCTTCAGCGTAACGCCACCAAATTGTTTATGTAAAACCTCTTTAAGCTTCTTAAATCAAACAAACGCTACTAACATTCTACATGTCTGTTCATAACGTTTATATATTGGCAAACTTCTGCTACTAGGGGGCTCCAAACTATAGCGGGTAACATGGTGGCGTCGAACATAACTATGTCGGTACATGAGAAATAGCGTGCTGTTATCGAGTTTCGAATTCGAAGTGTCCGTCTACATATGGAGCACACTACCTTCCAGCCTGACAGTGCTAGTCCACACGCGAGTGCTGCGAGACATCTGCAACAATTCAGTGCCTTGGCCCCACTTCCTACTTGGCCCCATTCGATTTGCATCTGCTTCCAAAACTTAAAGAACGTTTTCTAGGATTTCACTTTGCTAGTGATGAAGCGGTGCAAGTAGAGATGAGGTAGTGGCATCGTCAACAAAGTCAAACATTCGACAGTGGCGGTATCAACAAACTGGTCTCTCGATGGGAGAAATGTGTTCCTCACCGCGGTGACTTATGTTGAGAAATAAATATATAGACGTGAAGAATAAAATGGTTCAAATGGCTCTCAGCACTATGGGACTTAACTTCTGAGGTCATCAGTCCCGTAGAACTTATAACTTCTGAGGTCATCAGTCCCGTAAAACGTAGAACTACTTAAACATAACTAACCTAAGGACATCACACACATCCATGCCCGAGGCAGGATTCGAACCTGCGGCCGTAGCGGTCGCGTGGTTCCAGGCTGTAGCACCTAGAACCGCTCGGCCACACTGGCCGGCTGAAGAATAAAGATTTAGATTGTTAACAAAGTTTGTTTTATTTAAAGAAATTTAACACTTTTTACAACAACAAAAATCGGAGGCATTTCTCAGCACGCCCTCGTTTTTTCCTATTTGTGGTTGGTAGGATACGCGCATGTATCTCACTAAAGTAATATGCTGTTTGAACGTTGGGACATCTGTATCTCATACCTGTCTAGTGCTAGCACGTAGCGATATGCTTTAGGAACTTGGAGAATAGAGAAGGCTGCGAGCGATCCAATGGGGCAGCGTGTGTTTACGGGTGGCAGGCTGAGTTTGTTTCACGAAAATCAGATAGAATCACCATCTTGTCCATTCCAAGAACGTGTGAAGAAACTAATAGTATTTTCTTATACGTCATAGACATCGTTTTGAAACACTAGGTCTCCTACACACGTCAGTAATTTTTCTGGTTTATATGTACGTTGTATGTAGTGGAGTGTATATGCCCCAGAAAATATCATAGAATGTAAAAAACATTGGTGTGTGGTATATAAGAGCCACCTTCAAATGCTATGTTGAAACCGGTGTGCGATATTTCCCGTTTTTCATTGTCAAGGGAATAAATGTGTTTTGGTACTGACTTGCTACACTTCTTTCCAGAATTTCCATCCTGATAAAATCATTCCAAAATTAATTTTTTTTTAGATCAGTGAATTTAAAATGTTTTTGTAGTGGAAGAATATTCATTTATGAAAAAGGGAGACAGTTTTTGACCTTTTATTTCTCAACTACAGGGTGTTTAAAAAATGACCGGTATATTTGAAACGGCAATAAAAACTAAACGAGCAGCGATAGAAATACACCGTTTGTTGCAATATGCTTGGGACAACAGTACATTTTCAGGCGGACAAACTTTCGAAATTACAGTAGTTACAATTTTCAACGACAGATGGCGCTGCAAGTGATGTGAAAGATATAGAAGACAACGCAGTCTGTGGGTGCGCCATTCTGTACGTCGTCTTCCTGCTGTAAGCGTGTGCTGTTCACAACGTGCAAGTGTGCTGTGGACAACATGGTTTATTCCTTAGAACAGAGGATTTTTCTGGTGTTGGAATTCCACCGCCTAGAACAGTGTTGTTGCAACAAGACTTAGTTTTCAACGGAGGTTTAATGTAACCAAAGGACCGAAAAGTGATACAATAAACGATATGTTTGAAAAATTTCAACGGACTGGGAACGTGACGGATGAACGAGCTGGAAAGGTAGGGCGACCGCGTACAGCAACCATAGAGGGCAACGCGCAGCTAGTGCAGCAGGTGATCCAACAGCGGCCTCGGGTTTCCGTTCGCCGTGTTGCAGCTGCGGTCCAAATGACGCCAACGTTCACGTATCGTCTCATGTGCCAGAGTTTACACCTCTATCCATACAAAATTCAAACGCGGCAACCCCTCAGCGCCGCTACCATTGCTGCACGAAAGACATTCGCTAACAATATAGTGCACAGGATTAATGACGGCGATATGCATGTGGGCAGCATTTGGTTTACTGACGAAGCTTATTTTTACCTGGACGACTTCGTCAATAAACAGAACTGGCGCATAAGGGGAACCGAAAAGCCCCATGTTGCAGTCCCATCGTCCCTGCATCCTCAAAAAGTACTGGTCTGGGCCGCCATTTCTTCCAAAGGAATCATTGGCCCATTTTTCAGATCCGAAACGATTACTGCATCACGCTATCTGGACATTCTTCGTGAATTTGTGGCGGTACATACTGCCTTAGACGACAATGCGAACACCTCGTGGTTTATGCAAGATGGTGCCCGGCCACATCGCACGGCCGACGTCTTTAATTTCCTGAATGAATATTTCGATGATCGTGTGATTGCTTTGGGCTATCCGAAACATACAGGAGGCGGCGTGGATTGGCCACCCTATTCGCCAGACATGAACCCCTGTGACTTCTTTCTGTGGGGACACTTGAAAGACCAGGTGTAGCGCCAGAATCCAGAAACAATTGAACAGCTGAAGCAGTACATCTCATCTGCATGTGAAGCCATTCCGCCAGACACGTTGTCAAAGGTTTCGGGTAATTTCATTCAGAGACTACGCCATATTATTGCTACGCATGGTGGATATGTGGAAAATATCGTACTATAGAGTTTCCCAGACCGCAGCGCCATCTGTTGTTGACAATTGTAACTACTGTAATTTCGAAAGTATGTCTGCCTGAAAATGTACTGTTGTCCCAAGCATATTGCAACAAACGGTGTATTTCTATCGCTGCTCGTTTAGTTTGTATTGCCGTTTCAAATATACCGGTCATTTTTGAAACACCCTGTATATGCAAAATGGTGAGTTAATAAACGTGTAGTGATCTGTCTGCGTTCACACAAGTGGATGTGATGTTGGGTGACGAGCACCTAAATTGACTGCCAGGCTGCACGAGCAACAGTGTGGTCCATTGATAGTGACCGGGCCAAATATCTCACGAAATAAGCATCAAACGAAAAACTACCAAGAACGAAACTTATCTAGCTCGAAGGGGGAAACCAGATGGCGCTATGGTTGGCCCGCTAGAATGCGCTGCCATAGCTCAAACGGATGTCAACTGCGTTTTTTAAAAGAGGAACCCCAATTTTTTATTACATATTCGTGTAGTACGTAAAGAAATATGAATGTTTTAGTTGGACCACTTTTTTCGCTTTGTGATAGATGGCAATGTAATAGTCACAAACGTATAAGTACGTGGTATCGCGTAACATTCCGCCAGTACGGGCGGTATTTGCATCGTGATACATTACCCGTGTTAAAATTGACCGTTTACCAACTGCGGAAAAGGTCAATATCGTGTTGATGTATGGCTATAATGATCAAAATGCCCAACGGGCGTGTGCTATGTATGCTGCTCGATATCCTAGACGACATCATCCAAATGTCCGGACCGTTCGCCGGATAGCTACGTTATTTAAGGAAACAGGAAGTGTTCAGCCACATGTGATCTTTACGTACTACACGAATATGTAATAAAAATGGGGGTTCCTATTTAAAAAAAAAAACGCTGTTGATATCCGTATGACGTATGGCAGCGCCATCTAGCGGGCCAACCATAGCGCCATCTGGTTTCTCCCTTCAATCTAGACGAGTTTCGTTCTTTGTAGTTTTTCGGTTTGACGCTTAATTTTTGAGATATTTAGCCCGGTCACGATCAATTGACCACACTGTATATTTCTCGCACGTAGGCTTTTTCTGCATATTGAAGTAATGAATGTGTCTTGGCTGTCTAGCGGAGGAACAGCATTGACAAGTCTAGACATTTAAACGAGTGTGGCACTGTTGCTTGCAAGTATAGCACCAGGCAAAGGAAGGCTTATCTTCTTTACACGACACTTGAACGTTCCTCTCATGAAGACGTCATTAGAGCTCAAGCACCAGCTAATGATTAGACAAAGACGGGGCATGATTTTCAAGGAACTACTCGAAGATTTGCCTGAAATGATTTAAGGAGATATCAGTAACATAAATCAGAATGGCCGGAAGTGGTTTGGAACGGGTTCTTGGCGAATACGAGACAGTATCGTCAGCCAACTCGGCAGGTTGTTACAGGAGCAGCACTTAGTAGAACTGGAGAAGGACGGAAGGAAAAGGAATACTATGATCGCTGCTACCTCGAGAAGCGGATTATTTTTCCGCAGTGCTGTTCTTCTGAATCATTTTCTCAGTTGTACTGTTACTTCATCACTAGGGTGACAAATTAAGAGGACGATCTCTGTCCGCATGCTTGTTAGCTGTAACAGATCAGAATGGTTCGTGGGGTATGTATCATATCTTTCCTTTTCCTGCTTTGACTTCCCCACTGCCTTTTCAAACATCGTAATCGATAATTCTCTCCCACCGGCCTAGAGGTGAAAGGAGCGTGGTTAAGAAAAACGGTAAAATTTGCTTTTTGGCCACTTGAATTAAGAATTTTCCCTCTCTAAATCACTTTTAGGCAACGGCCTTGCCGCAGTGGATACACCGGTTCCCGTGAGATCACCGAAGTTAAGCGCTGTCGGACGTCGTCGGCACTTGGATGGGTGACCATCCAGGCCGCCATGCGTGTGGCTATTTTTCGGGATGTACTCAGCCTCGTGATGCCAATTGAGGAGCTACTCGATCGAACAGTAGCGGCTTCGGTTAAGAATATCGTCGTAACGACCGAGAGAGCGGTGTGCTGTCCACACGCCCCTCCTATGCCACTTGTGGCCTGAAGACGGAGCGCTTTTTTGCCTGCTTTAAATCACTTTTACGAGTGCTGTGGTGACTGAAACACTATCGCTCGATAGAGGAAATGGCACAGCAGCTGCTAAGCGCCCTTCAGATTCGGTAAGGACATGGGAGGAGCTGGTTCCTGCTCTAGCAACCATTTACAGTACATTGCTGCGCAAATCTGTGACCATAGTTGATGATTGGGGAGCAAAATTATGACGTGGATTTTTTGAAGCAACTTATAGTACGCTTACGTATCATCACTTTGCTAGGGACCCGGAAACAAGCAGCTTCAGCACGAGTGAGAGTAAAGCAGTGGCCACCTGCTGCTGCCGGAACGTGTAGTGGTTGTGTGAGAACCAGCGTCGCTGTGCCACATCTGTTTTGAGGGCGAAAATTCTGACAGGAGCCCAGCAATTTTTCACGATAACGATTTGTCCTCTGTTTTAAATAGCAAAGGCACAATTTGGAAAACGTTTCAATATTCTGTGGGTTGTCAAGATTTCTAGCCAATTTACTGTGTAGATTAATCAAATGTATGTTGAGTGGATAGTGAAAGCATTTTAATCAACGATCAAAATAGTAATTGTCTGAATCCTACATTTACAATACTGATTGCTGTCGCTTTACCTTTTGAGGTATATAGTGTGGTAATAATTAAACTTTCGCTACTTGAGCCTGTGTAGACGAAAGACTATCGTATAGCAACCCGATTTTACAGGAATGACGTCCAGTCTTTGCATTTAAGGATTTGCGTTCTTAGTAGTGGCAGAGTCACGACTAACCGTTAGGCGGCGGTAGTGATCGGTGACCACGGCTGAAAGGAGCACCACTGTGCATTACGGCTGCAGACAGTCAACATGGGGCTGGACAAGGTGAGCAGGGCTTCACTCGTTAAGCTGTCGAAGTAACAGCAGCGGTGCTGCTTCTCTGTGCGATTATCGGCGCATTAAAGGAATACGGAGAGGCTCTCTTTCTGGACCCGGGTTTAAGAACTTGATTTCGACATTTCGAATTAACTGGCGATTTGGAAATTCCTCCTGGGAGCGACCGACGACCAGTTGGCCACAAGTTGGTGAAGTTGCTGTTGCCATGGCTGCGAATGTTGGACGCAGTGTGCTATCATCAGACAGTGCACGAGCTGTGTCACGACAGCTGACCGTTCCATGGTCCCTCTTTCGAAAAGTGCTGCGTACGATAGTGAAATGGTACCTCTAGTTCGGTTCAAGGCTGTCGTAGATGTGGGTGTCGTCGCATTAAGCAACATTTGTAGCGTGGAACGTAAACGTGGTATGCATTTAACAAACGTTACCCTCTCACGTTGAGATTGAAATGTCTTTCATTCGTTATTTCTCTGCGGTAGGTGCTTACAAATTTTTCCATAAAGGTTCATCGTCCTACGATCACTCGTTCATGGGGGCCCTCAAAGGAAGCGAAAGTTTAATTGTATTCATCTTGCATTTTTAAACTGCCACTAAGGTTTTTACTTAAGCACTTGTAACATCCATGTGTGTAACTATTAATCAATTTTCACTTGTTCAAACAGTCCCTGTTTCTATAAGTGGTCAGCCGTACACACCTACCACAATCTTTTTCAGCTAATCTCACTATATTTACGATTTTACATTATAATTGGCTCTGAGCACTATGGAACGTAACTTCTGAGGTCATCAGTCCCCTAGAACGTAGAACTACTTGAACCTAACTAACCTAAGGACATCACACACATCCATGCCCGAGGCAGGATTCGAACCTGAGACCGTAGCGGTCGCTCGGCTCCAGACTGTAGCGCGTAGAGCCGCACGGCCACTCCGGCCGGCTTACATTATAATTATACCATAGCTTTTACTAAGCCGTCGAATACGCTCTCAAGTGTTACAATTAATTTTCATATACTGAAAACTTGCGCAGTATCTGTTGTCACTGTTAGGTAGTCTCTAACATGTACCTATAGAGCAGCGTTACAAGAAGATTGCATACGAAAAACCTTCGCTCTCACTGCTCGTTTGGTTCTTATTTTACAAGGGCGCTGATGATCGTGAAGTTGAGCGCCCTGAAACCAGTATAATCATGGTCATCATAAATCATCGTCATTATCTATAGACCTAACAACTCCTGTCTAGCAATGAACATGGTTTCGGCAAGCACGGTGGTCAATTGAACTCAGATACGTGTCATCTAGAAATTCTGGGACACTGTGTCCGCTCGCGCCTAGTAAACAAAGTACGTGGATACGGCACATCCGAACAGCTATGAGGATGGCCTTAGTGCTTCCTAACAATCAGGATTCAGTTAATGGAAAGGCGTCAGAATTGGAGGTACCTCGAAGCAGTGTGATAGGGTCGAGGCTGTTCGCGACACGTGACAGGCGAAGCGAGTAGCCCTGAGAGGCTATTCGCAGGTGATGCAGTTACGTACAGGGACGTGACATCTTTGGAAACTTGTTACGAAGTGGGAGAGGACCTGTAGATGGTCAGCGTCCTTTGCAAAGATTCGCAGTTAAGTCCAAACAGAAACGAAAGCTTTGCGATGCGCGTAGATAGGTAAAAAGATACGATGTTGTTTGAGTAAGCGATCCGCGATCGGTCACTGGACTCGCGTCCGCAGCTCGTGGTCGTGCGGTAGCGTTCTCGCTTCCCGCGCCAGGGTTCCCGGGTTCGATTCCCGGCGGGGTCAGGGATTTTCTCTGCCTCGTGATGACTGGGTGTTGTGTGATGTCCTTAGGTTAGTTAGGTTTAAGTAGTTCTAAGTTCTAGGGGACTGATGACCATAGATGTTAAGTGCCATAGTGCTCAGAGCCATTTGAACCATTTGAACCAACTGGACTCGCAAGGGAACTGCGTGACCTCGAACGTTCAGAACTGCACGAAGTGTACTCAGAATTTAAATCAGTGGTATGAACCACCCGCATGGAAAACTTCTCGTCTTACTACGAGAGCCATTTAAATTATCACAGTTGCTTGAAAGACGACACTGGACACTTGTATCCCATCGTAGACTACCAAAAACCTGTCAAAACAACGGCATATCCACCGAAGACACGGACGTGACAATCTTCAAAACGCGTAGCGGATGCAAATCAAAAGTAAATAGCGCGGAAAATTGCTGCTTGAGTACTTTTTATATTGCACTTTAGTTTATACACATGAGAATCATAGATTTAAAAACCATTCAAATCACAGTGCGAACTGCTCTTAAATCTATAATTAACACGATCTGTAAAAACACGAAGTGTGTACTATTCGATGACATCAACTAAAGATGTCTTTCACATAAATCGCGAATGGCATCTTGAATAATTTGTACCACAAAAGTCGCTCGTCACGAATATCTTAAACATTTCTACAGCTTATGAACTTCCAATAGTCGAAATAGTATATATTTACTGTTTTGTTTATTTTTTATGTAATTATTGCTAAACGCTTCTTAACGTTGCGTTCGCAGAATGTAACAGAACAGCATCAGATTGGCGTAATCAGTGTCCTCTGCTAACAATTCGAGCTATTTTTATACTAACAATGTTGGATACGCAACTCGAATTGTACGAGGTTAGGTCCACCTTCCTTGTGAGGTTAGAGTCGGCCTTACGCATATGAAAGGAGTTTCGTTGTTAAACTACACTGCGCAACAAAATTATACATGTACATTTACATGGTTACTCAGCAACTAACAACTGAGTTCATCGAACCACTTTTAAGCTGCAGCTCTGGCGTTCTACTCTCGAACAGCGCGCGGGAAAAAAAGAACACTTAGCTTTTTCCGTGCGGGCTCTAATTTCTCTTATTTTACTATGAAGACTATGTTCCCCACGTATGTGGGCGCCAACAAAATATTTTCACACTATGAGGAGAAAGTTCGTGATTGAGATTTCATGAGAAGTTCCTGCCATAGCGAAAAATGCCTTTGTTTTAATGACTGCCACCCTAATTCATGCATCATATCCATGGCACTCCTCCCCTATTTCGTGATAATACAAAACGAGCTGCCCATCTTTGAATTTTTTCGATGTCCATCGCCGCACAGCAATACTCCAGGAGCGGGCGGGCAAGCGTAGTGTAAGCAGCCAAACGGGGGGTCCGTGGGGTCCAGACCCCAACACCCGATTTAAATTACACACGACAGCTGCCGTGCAGTGAAACTGAAAGATATTCTCATTTTCAATCATAGATGAAAAAGGGATACGCACTATCGCTAGTCAACAAGGTCATGATATATTTCAACCATACAAATATCGGTAGCTCTATTGGCTATCGCCCATCCTACCTTTAGCCGAGATCAACTACTACTGTACATTGTTAGCCTTATCTGAGTTTAGATGTTGTTTAGTTAATCAATTTAGTTCTTACCTGCAGTTAAATTTAATGTAAGATCCGGCCGTTGTGCCCAAGCAGTTCTAGGCGCTTCAGTCTGGAACTGCGCGACCGCTAAGGTCGCAGGTTCGAATCCTACCTCGGGCATGAATGTGTGTGATGTCCTTAGGCTAGTTAGATTTAAGTAGTTCTAAATTTTAGGGGACTGATGACCTCAGAAGTTAAGTCCCATAGTGCTCAGAGCCATTTGAAGCAACCCATAGTGCTCCGAGCCATTTGAACCATTAATGTAAAACCTGCGTGGTGGTATGGTAGTTTCTAATTTTGGATACGTTTGTAACAAGAAAGAAGGGGAAAACCTATTTTGATTCGTCCATTAGCGTTGTGATAAGTTAAAATTATGTAAAAGCGTAATTACCTATCAACAACTGTTTAGTTAAAATTATGTAAAAGCGTAATTACCTATCAACAACTGTTTAATGTCAGAACTGTTTTGGTGATATGGAGACTGGTAGAACTCTGAGATTGCACTGTTTCAGTACTGCATAAGACCACGGACTGGTAATTATCATTTCAAGTAACATTATATTGAAATCAGTGCAAAAATATTAACTTAGACTTCCCTGTGTCGTCCAGAAGTAGCGTTGATCAACAAAAACATCGCCTAAATATCGATGCTTGCATTTCGCTAAAAATAAATGCTCAAAATTCTAAGTTACGAGAACGTGTTCCGATACTGAACGATGGGGAGGGGTTTGTGGAAAGCGGAAGTGGTATCTGATGACATCACATTTTATGCTTCGTTCATTTCTATGAGATTTTTCCAGCAAGCTGCTTGCAGTCATCGAGCCGACTGCGCCCTGTCCCCTCCCCCCTCCCACCCCCCTCAATCCCCTCCTCCTCATTTCGTCCAGAATCTATTTGCACTCCTCTAATGCACACAACTGAAGCCAGGAATGCCATGCACAATTTAATATAAAAATATGAGTTCGTTCATCTACTATCAAATGACTAGATATGCACAATTATCTGTGGTCGTTCCTTAGCGTTTCCACTTTACAGTCACAAGGATCACATTACCAACAGTCTACCTGGGAAGTTTTCGAAGGGTTGAAGTACCCTGGGAAATTTGATACAATGGTGAAATCAAATGACGAGCTAACGTTCAAAGTTACTAAGCTCCCATCACCGACCTAGTCTACTGTTATTGCTTCCCTACTGAAACAGAATACACCCAACCCCATTTTTACACTCTCTAAGGGAAAAAAAAACAAAAAAAAAACAAAAAAAAAAAACACGCACCTCGAAGAAGTTATTCGAAATTGACGGAAATGGGTAGATGTGATATACATGTAGATACAAACAAGGTATTACAGTTTCAAAAAAATTGGATGAGTTTTTACAAGAGAGAGAGCTTCACAAATTGAGCAAGTCAATAACGCGTTAGTCCACCGCTGGCCCTTACGCAAGCTGTTATTCAGCTTGACATTGATTGATAGATTGATGAAGGTCCTCCTGAGGAATAAAGAGCCAAATTCTGTCCAATTGGTCCATTACATCGTCGAAATCTCAAGCTGGTTGCAGGATGCTGCCATAATAATCCAAAAGTTCTCAATCTGGGAGGGATCTGGCGACCTTGCTGACCGACGTAGGGTTTGGCAAGAACGAAGGCAAACAGTAGAAATTCTCGCAATGTCCGGACGGGCATTATCTTGCAAAAATGTAAGCCTAGAGTAGTTTGCCATGAAGGGAGTGGAATATCGTCGACGCACCACTGTGCTATAAGGGAGCCGTGGATGAAAACCAAACGTATCCTCGTATGAAATCAAATGACACACCAGACCATCGCTCCTTGTTGCCAGGCAGTATGGCGGGCGACATTTAGATTGGTGTCGCACTACTGTCTGGGGCGTCACTAGACGTCTTCGCTCAGTTCGAAGCAGAATTCGTCACTGGAGACGGTTCTAATCCAGTCAATGAGATTCTAGGCCGAAGACGTATCAGGAGGCGCCCTGGACAGCGGTGATGTCCCAGTCTGACTGTCGCCCGAAATACGGCTCAACGACCAGGAGTGATAATCTCTGGTGCCACTTGTTTTCATAGCAGGACCCCTTTGATTGTCATCCGCGGCACAATTACAACACAGTGGTACGTCAACGACGTTGCACGCCCTTCATAAGAAGCCATCCTCGGCTTACATCTCAGAAAGATAACGCCCGCCAACACATGACGGCAGTTTCTACTGTTTGCCTTCGTTCTTGACAACTCCTCTTGGCCGAAGTCGCCGGATCCCTCCCAAACTGAGTAAGTTTGGACTGTTATGACAGGGCCCTCCAATCAGCTCGAGATTTTGACGAACTAACGTTCCAAATGCACAAAATTTGGCAATATAGCCCTCTGGTGGACATTGGTTCAAGTGGCTCTGAGCACTATGGGACTCAACTGCTGTGGTCATTAGTGCCCTAGAACTTCTAACTACTTAAACCTAACTAACCTAAGGACATCACACACATCCATGACCGAGGCAGGATTCGAACCTGCGACCATAGCAGTCGCACGGTTCCGGACTGCGCGCCTAGAACCGCGAGACCACCGCGGCCGGCTGGTGGACATTGAACTGTTTCAATCAATAGCAACCTACATAATGGCTTGCATAAGGGTCAGATGTGGACCAACATGTTATTGATTTACACAGTTTGCCAAGCTGTTTCTCTTGAATAACTCGTCCAATTTTTCTGAAAGTGTAATCATTTGTTTGTTTCCACATGTATATAACATCTACTGATTTCTGGCCCATTCAGATAAGTAGTTCGGTGTGCGCCGTTTCCATTTTCTTTGCGGGACACCCTCTCGTTACATCTAGTGGTAATTCCGCGTACCACAAGGGTGTCCGGATACTTTTGATCAAATAGAATACGTAGTTCCAGTCAAGCTACCCTCGCTCGATATATAGTCAATCCCACAAGAACATGTACGCCGTTTCTGTATGAATCGAAAGACACTTATATATTATTACTAATTGCAGAATTACCTAAAAGTTAATCCGATCGTCGCCATTATCGATCATAGCTTGAAAACTTTTTGGCATGCTTTTCACGAGATTTTGTGCATATTCTCTCAGTAACGATGTCCCTATCGTACTGATTTTACATGATAGCTACTTCAAAGTATATATTGGCTTTCCTCTAACCTTCATTTTAATATAAGACCAAACATTTTCGATCGAATTTCCATACAGAGATTTTGCAGGCGGATCATTGTCGTCTTGAAGCACCCAGTTTGGCTCGTTCGAAACAAGAACGAATAACGGGCCTCAGAAGTCATTTTTGATAAACATTGCACTTTTTTTGCGTTTAAATTGGCTGGAAATAAGTGCAAGTTGCCAGCGCTGCAACCGAGCCGCGTTGAGTGGCCGCGTGGTTTGAGGCGCCATGTCACGGATTGCGCGGCCCCTCTAGCCATAGGTTGGAGTCCTCCCTCGCGCGCGTGTGTGTGTGTGTGTGTGTGTGTGTGTGTGTGTGTGTGTGTGTGTGTGTGTGTGTTGTTCTTAGCATAAATTAGTTTAAGAGTTAGTTTAAGTAGTGTGTAAGTCTAGGGACCGATGACCTCAGTAGTTTGGTCCCTTAGGCATTCATACACACACAAACACACACACACACACACACACACACACACACACACACACACACACACACACACACATACACTGCAAACGACGTAACAAAACATTGAACTCTCACTCTGTTTATCTATACACTGCGGAAAAGCGCATTGAGTACAGATTCTAGACCACCACAAGAGATGTCGCTGCGGACGCTACATTTAACGTTGTGGGTTACAATGTATTGTGGAAATGACTGTAATTGACGTGAACAAGTATCTGCTCGTCTCGGGCCGGCACGTGCATCGGCAGTGATATTCGCGGATCATTAAGCATCCGGCGAGGAACGACGCGCGTACCGGAACTGCACTCGAGCGTTCCGGAGATGCCAATCGATCGCAGCCAAAGTAGGGAAAAGCCGCTGCCTGCTGGGGGCTGCCGGCCTCCGGTACGTGCGCGGCGGCGGCGGCGGCGGCGGAGGAAGAAATTCGCGGCGGCGGCGGCCGCGCAGACAGAAAGGAGTGCGGATGCTTGTCGCGGCGTCCGCGCTGCCTGCAGGGATTGCGGCTGCTTCCGCCCCCGGCGCCGCCGCGCAGGCAGACCTACACGGCCCGCTGCCGCCGTGTCGCCCGCCCTGAGCGCCGAGTCTCTCTCAGCGGCTCTCCACACGGCCGCCCCTCTGTCACTCCCGTGTCGATGGCGCTACGCATCTCTCTGAGCGACCGAGGGAGGGGAAAGCGCCGCCGAGTCCCTCTGAACTGCCGCCGCTGACACTGGCAAATGCTCGCGCGAAATAGAAAGCAAATGCACTGCCTCCTCCCTGGTTATTCGCTTGCTGTAGTTCATCAGACTCAAAAGCTACTGCCTTTTCATTCGTCAGATTCCGATTTTTTTTTAAATAAAAGAATGTCTTTCTCCGTCAGTGCCTTCCTGCCGCCAACCCCTCTCTGGAGCCGTACGCAGTTCCTATAAAATTCCGCTAATTGCTTTGAAGTTTCTGTCGTTTATGTAATTCATTAAATTTGCATTGAATGCGTGTACTAAAATCTGCAGGTGGTACTGCTTTCGAACTCTGTGGGCTGGAAAAAGTAAATACACTGTGCGATCAAAAGTATCCGGACGCCCAAAAAACATACGTTTTTCATATTAGGTACGTTGTGCTGCCAACTACTGCCAGGTACTCCATACCATCGCCTTCATTAGTCATAGACAACGCGAGAGAGCAGAATGGGACGCTCCGCGAAACTCACGGACTTCGAACGTGGTCAGCTGATTTTGTGTCAATTGTGTCAACGTCAGTAGGGCAGATTTCCACACTCCTAAGCATCGCTAGGTCCACTGTATATGATGTGATAGCGAGGTGAAACCGTGAAGGGACACGTACAGCAAAAAAGTGCAAAGGCCGGCCTCATCTGTTGACTGACAGTGACCGCCGACATTTCAAGAGAGTCGTAATGTGTAATAGGCAGATCTATCCAGACCATCATACAGGAATTCCAAGCTGCATCAGGATCCACTGGAAGTACTATGACAGGGAGGAGGTGAGAAAAATTTAATTTCAGGGTCGAGTGGCTGTTCATAAGCCACACATCACGCCAGTAAATGCCAAACGACGCCTTGCTTTGTGTAAAGAGCGTAAACATTGAACAACTGAAAAATGGAGAAATGTTGTGTGGGTATGACGAATGCCCGGTGAACGTCATCTGCCAGCGTATGTTGTGCCAACAGTGAAATTCGTAGGCGGTGGTGTTATGGTGTGGGCGTGTTCTTCATGGAAGGGGCTTGCACCCCTTGTTTTGCGTGGCACTATTACAGCACAGGCCCACGATGATGTTTTAAGAACCTTCTTGCTTTCCACTGTTGAAGAGCAAATCGGGGAATACGACTGCATCTTTCAACACTATCCAGCACCTGTTCATAATGCACGGCCTATGGCAGAGTGGTTACGCAACAGTAACATCGCTGTAATGGACTGGTCTGCACAGAGTCCTGACCTTAATCTTGTAGAACACCTTTGGGATGTTTTGAAACGCCGACTTCGTGCCAAGCCTCACCGATCGACATTGATATCTCTCCACAGTGCAGCACTCCGTGAATAATGGGCTGCCATTCCCCAAGAAACCTTCCAGTACCTCATTGAACGTATGCCTGAGGGAGAGGGATCTCTCATCAAGGCTAAGGGTGGGCGAACACCATTCTGAATTCCAGCATTTCCGATGGAGGGCGCCACGAACATGTACGTCATTCTCAGCCAGTTATCCGGATACTTTTGATCACATAGTATATGACAGTTTTACTCCAGAGACGAACGTGAACTTTATTTTGCTTAACATGTTACCCAGTTGTTTTAATCTTGTACGCGCCAGTGAAAGCGGCGTTGTGGACTGCCTTTTCTAATGAGGTCCGCAATGATAATGTATTACGGCAAGGAGAACATTTATCGCCCTAGCTCCGAGATATCATTGGTGTCATCAAAAGTTTGTTTTGGCACGTTGGTACGTGTTAAACAATCTCTGTTTCTTAATGTTTACCCCATTTTTTGGTTTTTTCACCGTATTGTTATCCCGAGGAATGTTAAAAGTAATTAGTTTTTGTCGTCGTTTTCAGTTCATGGCGCTCTCCATGCTAGTCTGTCTTGTGCAAAAAGCTTTATGTCTGCGTAACTACATCAGCCGACACCCACGGTGTGCGGTAAGACATTGGTTAACACACTGACTCGCATTCGAGAGGACCTGTATCTGACCATCCTGATTCAGATTTTGCATGATTTCCCTAAGTCGCTTAAGGCAAAAGCCAGGATGGTTCGTTCCTCCTCCATCTTTCCCTAATCCGAGCTTGTGCTCCGTCGTTAATGATCTCGTTGTCAAGGGGACGTTAACACTAATATCCTTGTCTTCCTCCTTCTCGTTCGCCTCCAACCAACACTTACCTGAACCTGCGTACCAGCCGGCCGCTGTGAGCGAGCGGTTCTAGGCGCTTCAGTCCGGAACGGATGCGTGGTGTGTCGTTAGGTTAGTTAGGTTTAAGTAGTTCTACGTCCAGCTGACTGACGACCTCAGATGTTAAGTCCTATAGCGCTCAGAGCCATTTGAACCTGCGTACCATACATAAGCCTTGACCTTCCTGTACAATTTTCCTGCTCCACACTTACTTCCGTTATCAGAATGACGATTCCCTGATTCCTCGGGATATCTCTTATTAAATGATCCATCATTTTTAAGTTGTGCTATATCTTGCATTTTTTCCCTACCACGTTCCAGTATCTCTTCATTAAAAATACTAAAAACTAAACAGCATTATTAGGCTGAGTGGACCGCGCGATGCTGACCGCTGGTCAAATCATTCGGTGCGTTTCGGAGGGGTCCTGGGCCCGGCTCACCAATCGTGAAGCCGTTGTCGGCTTCCCAGATCGTGCAGCCTCTATTTCTCCTTCAAGTAGCTCCTCAGCTGGCAGCACGGGGCTGCGTGAATCGCGTTCCTGCCTTCTCAAAGAAATCATGTCTGACAGTGCCAGAAACTGAACCGGATCACTCAGCCAGAGCCGGGCCGCTATCTCATTAATTATCGGCTACCCATGTAATGGTCAGCATCATCTTGTAAAGTTACGTTCCAAAACCTTCTGTTCTCTATTCTATACACACACACATACACACATACATACAAACAAACACACACACACACACACACACACACACACACACGCGCACGCGCGCGCACACGCACACACTTTCTAGTCGGAAAATATAAACACTCACAGAGCGATAGCAGACCCTTCGACCCCTACCAAAACAAGCGAAAGACGAATACATCCCGCAGCAACAAAACAAAACACATCAAATGGTCAAAGGACAGCAGCAGTTTTTCTCAACAGAGAAACGTAAATATTTAGTGCAGTGAAATTTCTGTGTGCTGAATACCCAAAACATACACGCCGAAGATAAAAAAGAATGAAGCAAACAAGAAAAAACCGTGAGTAACGATAACAGTTAAAACTTTTTGTAATACTAAGCAAAGTATACGAACTGCTCAGGATCCTGTCTGACAAAATTGTAAGAGAGAAAGAAACTATATTTTTACAGTGATCACTGAAGATGCTTTAGAATAAAGCGAAACGGGTCTGGTCTTAATAAGACTTCCATTACAATTGCAAACGACAGTAATTAACGTATACAGCTTGTGAACTGTTAATCACCCACGTTTCACTTCCATACAAATATCTTCCGAAGAATCTTACTAAAATTTTAATTTATTAATAAGCGTATTAACAAGGAAATTTCTCTGTCACAGTTCGTTTTTCTTGCTATTGGCAGTCTGCATTTCATATCCATTTATTACTTTTAGTGCCTCATCGCCTAATCTAATATTCTCAGCATCGCCGGATTTTGTTTGACAGCAGTTAGTTGTTAGTTTTACTTTCGTTATTGTTTCATATATACTGGGTGTTTAAAATTAAAGTTCCACTTTCAAACCGCTGTAGAAACAGAACCACTGCTCAAAATAATGTTAAATTTGAACTCCATGATACTGACGCATGGTGAAACGTCACAGAACAAAAAATGTCAACGAAAATTTTACCACTCGTAGATGGTGCTACCAGCGTCTTAACGTAAATATAATCGGGTACGCACGACATATGAATTGCAATACGTTGCCTATGGCTTGAGTTGCACATTATACCATTCGTACTGTTCAATGTGCATGATTGCGCAAGTTTGGCAGTCAACAATTGTGGCACTGTTAGTTAAATAAGCCCATCCACCACGGCAACGTTGTACCTCATCGAATGGGAATAAATCGTTTTTAACTGAGCTGGGGCTAAAACCCGCAAATTACATCCGGTTTTAATCATCCTGAGACCCAAAACCGCACACAAAGCACAATGATACAGTCATGAGACTGGCGCAAGACATGTTCAACATGCTGTCCACAGACTTCTGCCACAAGTTGAAATCGAGAAACAGCATGTTCCACAATAGATCGGAGTATCTCATGGGTCACGTTCACAATACGTTGCGCAATGCGTGCCTTCAGTTCAGCTACGTTTGTAATTGGAGCACTGAACACAACATCTTTCAGATAACCCCACAGCCAACATCTTTCATATAACCCACAGCCAACAACATCTTTCAGATAACCCCATAGCCAGAAGTTACACGGATTAAGACCAATTGATCTAGACGGCCACGCTGTAGGGAAATTACCGACGATGCTTCTAGCATTTCCGAAATGCCTTTGCAGGGGCCAGTTCATTGGCCGTGCGCTGTGCGGAAGAGCGCCTCTTTCATAAAAATGATCCTACCCACACATTCACGCTGTTGAAGGGTTTGAATGACGTTGGTGCGCAAAAGGCTCTCAGCGTTTATCAGCAATGGAACAGGTAACAGGACCCGCCCAAGACTCATCTCCTCGAAAAAATACGGCCCTACGATTAACGATGCCGTCAGCCGGCACCACAGTCACCTTTGCAGAAATTAAGTGGTACCGATTGCTGTGCGTGCCGATTTTCTGTTGCCCATATTCGGCAATTATGCGTACTGACATATCCTTGGAGATGGTGATGGGCCTTGTGTCTGTGCACAGGATGTTCCACAGCACTCATTGTCCACATCCATGCGAGCAAGAAATTCCAGAGCGAACGTTTGTCCTGCTGGCATGTCAGCTCCTGAACATTGAAGATTTTGCACGGATAGCAGTACAGGATATTTCGTAAGATTTTATGCACCGTGCTCCAAAGTTCGGGCAGTTCGCTGTGCACTGCATGTTTACACACCACCGCTCGAATCCTCCTACAATGCTGTGGCCAATCTTCGACAGATATCAGTTCAACTACTTTCCTCCATCTGCCAGACTGCACTCCGGAAGAAGCTGCTTTTCAAATTTTGTACTCATTTTCTCCACACGCCTAGCAGATATCGGACCAACGCCTTTACTCATAATATCGAGTATCCGGTACTTCTACAGGACTACTGGCACACAGTCACCGTTTCTGTGAAAGGGCGATCCATCACGGAGACAGTCGTGTTGGGCGCCTCGGACACAAACTGAGGAACAGCCGTGTGCCGCGAGTCTGTTGGAAATTTGTGGTAGGTTCCTATGGGACCAAACTGCTCAGGTCATCGGTTCCTTGTCTTACACACTACTTCTACATCTACATTTACATACATACTCCGCAATCCACCAAACGGTGCGTGGCGGAGGGTACCTCGTACCACAACTAGCATCTTCTCTCCCTGTTCCACTCTCAAACAGAACGATGGAAAAATTGACTGCATATATGCCTCTGTACGAGCCCTAATCTCTCTTATCTTATCTTTGAGGCCTTTCCGCGAAATATAAGTTGCCGGCAGTAAAATTGTACTGCAGTCAGCCTCAAATGCTGGTTCCCTAAATTTCCTCAGTAGCCATTCACGAAAAGAACGCCTCCTTTCCTCAAGAGACTCTCACCCGAGTTCCTGAAGCATTTCCGTAACATTCGCGTGATGATCAAACCTACCAGTAACAAATCCAGCAGCCCGCCTCTTAATTGCTTGTATGTCCTCCCTCAATCCGACCTGATAGGGATCCAAAACGCTCGAGCAGTACTCAAGAATAGGTCGTATTAGTGTTTTATAAGCGGTCTCCTTTACAGATGAACCACATCTTCCCAAAAGTCTACCAACGAACCGAAGACGACTATCCGCCTTTCCCACAACTGCTATTACATGCTTGTTCCACTCCACATCGCTCTGCAATGTTACGCCAAAATATTTAATCGACGTGACTGTGTCAAGCGCTACACTACTAATGGAGTATTCAAAAATTACGGGATTCTTTTTCCTATTCATCTGCATTAATTTACATTTACCTATATTTACAGTTTGCAGCTATTCTTTACACCAATCACAAATTCTACCCAAGTCATCTTGTATCCTCCTACAGTCACTCAACGACGACACCTTCCCATACACCACAGCATCATCAGCAAACAGCCACACATTGCTATCCACCCTATCCAAAAGATCATTTATGTAGATAGAAAACACCAGCGGACCTACCACACTTCCCTGGGGCACTCCAAATGGTACCCTCACCTCCGATGAACATTCACCATCGAGGACAACGTACTGGGTTCTATTACTTAAGAAGTCTTCGAGCCACTCACATATTTGGGAACCAATCCGATATGCCAGTAAATTAGTCAGGAGTCTGCACTGGGGTACCGAGTCAAACGCTTTCCGGAAGTCAAGGAATATGACATCCGTCTGATAACCTTCATCCGTGGTTCGCAAGATGTCATGTGAAAAAAGGGCGAGTTGCGTTTCGCAGGAGCGATGCTTTCAAAAGCCGTGCTGATGCATGGACAGCAACTTCTCTGTCTCAAGGAAATTCATTATATTCGAACTGAGAATATGTTCGAGAATCCTGCAACAAACCGATGTTAAGGATATTGGTCCGTAATTTTGAGGACATAATCATACTTAAACTAACTTACGCTAAGGACAACACACACACCCATACCCGAGGGAGGACTCGAACCGCCGACGCGGGGGGCGGCGCGATCAATGGCAAGGCAGTTTAGACCGCGCGGCTACCCCACGCGGCCGCGTCTGTTGGTGTGCTTATCCTGACACTTACAGCGCCGTCTATTGGTGACAATGGGAGTACCTAAGTATCACGCAGACACGTGCTATGCGTGGACGAGCATTGCATTGCAGAAAAATGGCACCGCGATACTGTCACGTGAGAGAGTGCCGTTATGTCGCCAGAGTTCCTTCAACTACCACCTAAAGTCATACCCGATGACCCCCTACTCCATAACACCAGGGGTAAGACGTTGTGCTTCTCCAAAACCTCTTCCTAAATCGCTGCCTAAAGTGCTGACGATCATCATCTGGGGTAGTGCAGAACCGCAATTCGTCGCTGAACGCAGTGCGCCACCATTTATCAGCAATCCTTGGTTCCCGATGACGGCACCACACCAAATGCAGCCGTTTGTATTGTGGTGCTAAGGATAATCTTTCTACGGAACGGTAATTCTGTAATGCGACTGCTGCTAGTGTCCGACCAATGGTACAAAATGACACTTGTTCTCGAATGGCAGGCGCAGATGCCAAGGGATTATAAGGTGCTTGCTGAATAACAACGTGATCGGGCTTTGTGGTGGTCAGGCGTGGTCGACCAGATACCTTACATGCCCGTTCAGTCCCATACCAGGTGACTTTTAAATCCAAATGGCCCACAAATCTACAAATTGGATTATTCGCCCAGCTGGCCAAAAGGAGTCCCACCATCTGGACCTTTTCAAACTCTGTCAGGCATTGATAACGCCGTCTCAGACGAGTACGCGACACGTCTGTGTCCTTCTCACTGATAATTTAACAGATGTATGTTCACGCCCCTTATGTACCACGGAAGACCTCATAACAAACGAGTAGCACTAATGCACTCAAGTGACCTTGCTATATACATGCTGTTACAAAAAGGTACGGCCAGACTTTCAGGAAACATTCCTCACACAAAAATAAAGAAAACATGTTATGTGGACATGTGTCCGGAAACGCTTACTTTCCACGTTAGAGCTCATTTTATAACTTCTCTTCAAGTCACATTAATCATGGAATGGAAACACACAGCAACAGAACTTACCAGCGTGACTTCAAACACTTTGTTACAGGAAATGTTCAAATTCTCTTATTGAAAATCACTGTCAGTTTACTGGGATAGGTAGTATGCTGCACACACTGGTAATCCAGTGAAATCTTATCGTCACAACGGTGGCGAATACTGAAGGAGCGAACATTTTATCACTAATGGAAGCTATTTCCCGTTACATTATGGATCACTCCTTGACATTTGCCTCAATGACTTTGAAACACGCTGAATGTACACACTCTTATGTTTATACGACACTTTTATGTTTCACATGCTACCTGTCTGTCAATTGTATAAAGTTTGTTTTAAGTGTTATCTTATTTTAACTGGTTTTGCATCGTATTTTCTGAGGTGGAGATTAGGACAAGCCGAGGAACTACCTAAATGAGAGTGGAAAAATCGCCTAAAAAGTACTCAGACCCTCTGTTGCTCCTCTCCTTGCCTCGGAAGCTAGCTCGCCGCTCGTTGTGGTTTACGAGCAGGTCATACATTTTATCCAAGTCTCTGGCATATTTCATCCGCAGAGCAGTTTGGTTTCACCTCTTTTAAAAGTAGTCGTGTTGAGTGTGGTGTCACAAAAGTGTGTGTTTTAGATTGGTTATCTGTAACCATTGCTTAACACATTTCACTAAATCGATAACAGATTCTACTGTAAATTAGTTAAACTAACGCATGTGGCAACCACATCGGTTAGCAAACTTTTAAGCCGTTCTGCAAAACGTCATTTGGTAAACCAACGTGCGTGATTTTGAAACTTCTTATTTCAAAGATATAATTATATTTATCAGGTCTCTCTTTTTCAGATCAATTTTGCAACTGACTAACCTTGCGTTGAAATCCAGTCTTCATTTCGTGATTAATTTGTTAATATAACACAGAGAGTCTGCTACAATTGCACCACATGTTTTACGCCCTTGCGAGTAATTCATCGGCTGAAAATAATATCCGGAGGAAGAATTTAATCGAATATAGGAGGTATTTGTATAGCACGTATGTTTTTTAAGCTTCCTTTCTTTTTTTATGTTTCGACGGAAACTATCCATGTGCAACATCTCTGGCGGGAATAGTGCTCCAGAGCGACAGTACTTAGGTAATACAAGTTTCAGTCGCGCCGATCAGTCTTTCCTGTACTTAATGCATACCGAAAAGACTAGTTCATAAAGTACCCATAGGTCCCAAATTTCGTGGCCCATCAGCCATTCTTCCTCATAAGGGTGACGATGTCATCTGTTCAGTAAGTACAAAAAACATGCTGAAAACTATATTATGTCTGTCTTACTTCACCTTGCTCTTTCTATACAGGGGATATTGCCAACGAGTGGCTTTCCAGACTCATCAGTTGTCTATTTGGTTAACAACAGCGAGTATAGCCGCCGAACTATTGTTTCATATTTTATATACCATTCACCACAACAAACTTCGACGTCACTTTCTCTGTGAGCAGGTACCTTATTCTGTTCGGTAACTAAGTTTCTAAGTTATTTTAAGGTCCAAGAATTGCATTAAAAGAAGCAAATTGTCTGTGAAAATTTATCTGAAAGAAATAATTATGAAATCAACAGTTCTGGAGTGCTGCTAGATACCACGCTGCTAAAAGTAATCCACATGTGTGGGTCCATCCATAAAAGCAGTCTGTGGTTAGTGTCGACCACGGCAAAGCATAATCGCTGGTCTTGTTTTCTCCTCTGCTCTGACTTTTTTGACGTGTCAAGCTCTCTTATGTTTTCGCGTCATGCTTATTAAAGTGTCGCGCTGTATTGTGTTCTCATGTTGAATAAATCTACTCAAGTCATTACTTGGTTCACTATTACTAGTATAGTCTACATCACAACCATGTGTAATATCCACATTGCTGACACCGGACTGTGTTCGTCGTTCGTTTCGTCTCCGCGAAAATTCTTTGATTGGCAGTGTTGATTACTATGCGCAGTGGACTTCCTGCCATTACCAACATACTTGAAACTGCTTTCACAAGGTATTTCACATCAAGATTGTGAAAACCCAGTGCAACGTACAGTGCAAATAACCCTTAAAACGGAACGTGAACGGTTCGCCATATCCACATGGCCTAACCTGTACGACTCCACAACAGCGTGGTTCCGGCGTCTCTTTCCGTATCTCCCCCTGCACTGGATTCCTCTGTACTTGCTCAGAGGCCTCAACGTCCGCCTCGTGTGTGTTTCGGATGTGACCGTAACGCACAGTGCGGCTCCAGTGTGTGTTTCCCTCCAGACAGACATTTTGCAGCCGGGGTCCCACAAACTTTGATGCACTGCATACTGCTGTGCTTGGTAGACTCCGCACGAACTTTCCGTTATCGTCCAGTTTTCTTCATCCAGAGCTAAGGCACGCCACGCGACGCGTTTCCACACACCGCTCATCCCCTTTCCCACACTCCTAGCGCTGGGGTCTCGGGCGATGTACCACATACTGCACTCGCCGCCCCCACACTTCCACCCCGCATGCACCCAGCGATAACAATTGCCTCAGTCACGCCGATCGACCGCGCCGGTTCCGTGCCTGTTTCGTGCCCTGACGTTGTTACTGCCAAACCGCGACTTCAGGCGATTCACCCCGCGACATATTCGCACGCTCCCCATCTCTACATCTGACGGCGGTGCCACCTTCTACCACGCAAGTCGACCTTCTCTCCATGCCTACTACTCTCCGCTGGACATCCTCCTGTACTCAATCAAGATTTCGTTCCTCAGCGCCAGCCTAGTTTACTAATACCACTCTCTCAGGGGCAAACTGCCGACCTTGTCTCCACTCTCAACGGACAACCCACGCACTTCCTCTGCTCTCATCGAGAATTTATTCGACTTCCAAGGAGTATCTGTCGATTCTCGCTTTGTGTACCTAATCACCCATCTCCACAACCGCAGAGACCTAATCAGTGACTTGGTGCTTCTCCTCCCTCTCGCCATAAATATTCTGTCACAAACAGCGCAATTATCGAGCACCTTCTTCGCACCCCATCGGAAGTGCTTCACCAAATTTTACATTAAGAGACTCACCTTCACATTTGTGGTGCCATCTTCGTACCCTCATTGATGCGCCTTCATCTCGGATCGATCATCTGTCTCGTTAAAATTCCGCCGAACTGACATCGTTCCGTCAGCTAGTCCAGATCGCCAACGATGTCAAAGAAGCAGAAGTCGAGCGTCTCCGCTTCCCCCTCCTCTTGCCGCCCCCCCCCCCCCCCTCCTGCTGGAAAAGTACGTTTAAGAGTCCGCGCGCATCCCACATGCGATACGTAGCCATCTGGCAGTAACCTATGCGAAATGCTTGGATCCGACGCACGATCCTTTCGAGAGTTGCCAAACTACCATCAGCGCCTATCCCCGCCATTCTACCGGCAGACGGCGCATGTGCGGCGGCCAGCACCCCCAACCAGTGTACCCGCTTGCTGGCTTCACTCGAGGTTCAGCGATTATGAACATAATTGTCATCTGCCTTGACCATACCCGAACTTCACATGGAGTCCATTTTAGGAGCGCTGAATCGTGCGGTTTCCTCTCGAGGCCTACAGATGCAAAGGTCGGTGGCTGCCACCACTCCTAAGTATTGGACGGTTTCTCCCGTTATAATTCTTTGATGACACAGTAGCTGAATCCAGTTTGATAACCCCTGCACTAACTCCAGCAAAAACGACGCCTATCAAATCGACATTGTGCGCCGCCAATAACTCTTTCATTAATTGTTACGTGAACTTTGCATTTGACAGACACTGACGAACCCCATTCTAGGCATGGACTTCCCACAACATTTCCGCTTTTTGATTAATGTTCACGATGCTGTCTTTTGGTGCATCACACTTTCAATGTGGGCCCTTTTGGCCCTCCCTCCCGCCTTCCCTCTGTCGAGGATCCGCTGACGCACTCTTTGGTCGAGTGCTCAACTTAAACGGCTCCCCTTATAACACTGCTCATTCACTTCACCACTGAGCGCGTCGCAACTGACGCTCTCTGCAAGCATAACAATGTCCTCCGGCAGCGGATCGACGTGGCATCCGAAGTGTTAGCACAGGCACATAGGTTGCTGCAACACCCGTCATCTAGACAACGATGTAACCACTCCATTACACCAGTACCGAGTGTGGACCCAAGTCAGTAACATTACGCCTTCTGGTATCAACTTACAGTGTCTTTCGCCTGCGCAAGTCGACCATAAAGCTCCCCTCGTGGCGCCACATGACTCTCACCTAAGGGCTTTACTAACAGTACTTATCATAAAATCGGTACCACAAATAGACTTCATGCTCGTCGCAAAGCCCGTCGTCTCCACCCAAAAAAAAAAAAAAAAACTCCGCCAGGCCAAATCCATTGTTCGCCAAACAGATAGCAACTGGTCTTCTCCTATACATCTCGTGCAAAAGAAAGACGGTTCGGCCAGGTTCTGTGGTGGTTATAGGGCTCCTAAAGCTCGCACCATTATAGTCAACTACCTGATCCCACACACGTAAGATTTTGCACACTTGCTTAGTGCCACGAGGGTGTTTAGTGTTTTGGATTGCTGGAAACCCTATCATCAGATTCTTATACCCCCAAAGGACATTCCGAAGACCGTTGTGAGAACACCCTTTGGCCTCTTTGAATACTGTTACATGCCGTACGTCCTGAGAAATGCTGCTCAGACCTGGCAACGTTTTATTGACTCCTTGCTTTTTAACATACGGTATGTGTATGCCTACCTAGACGGCATACTCATTTTCTCCTCATATCAGGCTGAGCACGAGTTAGGCCTTGCTGATGTGCTAAACATTCTGCATAGGAACGATATTGAGATAAACCAAGAGAAATCTCAACTGCGCAATGGAGATATCACCTTCCTTGGCCATGCAGTTTACGTGGATGGTATCCTTCCTACCTCCAAACGGATTGATTTCATTAAATTGCTTCCTCTTCTTGGTGACTACCGTGAGTTGCACCAATTTATCAGCTTTTACAGACAACACATTCCTCATGCTGCATCCCTTCAGGCCCTCCTCACTGAAATCCTGAACGGCAAAAACACTTGCGCCAGGAAGGTTCCCTGCACGAAAGACAGGCATTGGGATTTCGACACACTAAGGCCAGCTCTTTCCCGTGCTGTTACTCTGACCCATCTTGTCCCAGATGTTCGTATTTCCGTTATGACCAATGCAAGTGAAGCGTCAGTCGGTGTGGTACCACAGCAACACGTGGGATGCGACGGATCCTTTGAAATTGTATTTCAAGAAACTGACACCCTCTCAATGCAAATGGTCCATATCTGACTGCGAATTACTGGCAGTTTACGAAGCGGTGCGATACTTTCGTGATGACACTAAGGGCCACCAGATTGACATCTACACAGCTTACTGCCCGCAAGTATGCCTACGCCACATGAACCTCTTCTGTCAATATTCCAGTGATGTGCGGTATATATGGACTGTCTCTCCTACATGAACTCTATAACCTCCCACATCAATATGGACGAGCTTGCCACTCTGCGAGCAAATGATCCGCAGTTGCTGCAAATGCTTCAGGATTCTAACTGTGCTCTAACGCTAGAGCAACGTCTCCTCCCAGACTTGAAGACGCCTGTCTCCTGTGACACTTCCACAGGTACACTCAGCCCGGTCGTCCCCACCTCCCTCCGTCATGCAGTTTTCGACTGTACTACCATCATAGTGAAATGCTTTATCGGGGGGGGGGGGGGGGGGGGGGTATTAAAAAGGAGTGCAGGGAACGGACATATGCATGCGTACCATGCCAAAGGAGTAAAGTCAGTAGAAATGCCCAGATACGCCTCGGAACGTTTAGCATACCAAAGGATAGATTACGATATGTCCATATCGACATCATTTGTCCTCTACCCCCGTCCGACTGCTTCTGTTACATCCTGTCTATTATTATTAATACGACATGGTGGGTTGAAGCTGCCCAGTCTCCAATATCACGACTCAGACTATAACTCTTGCCTTCATCAATGCCTGGATTGCTTGATTCGGTTCCCCTTCCTCTGTTGCCACGGACCAGGGCCACTAATTTGAGTCGGCGCTGTTCTCTTGCCTGTGAAAGCTCTGTGCGGTGGAGAAATTCCATGCGGCAGCATACTATCACCAAAGTAATGGTTTAGTGGAGATACGGCTTCATACTCTGAAGTTGGCACTTATCAAAGTAATGGTTTAGTGGAGATACGGCTTCATACTCTGAAGTTGGCACTTATGTACCACGGCGGCTCTTGGTTCTCCTCACTTCCTTGGGTTCTATTCAGGGTGCGCACAGCACATAAAGATGACCTTCAACCCTCATAAGCAGAGGTTTTACACGGCGAAGCCCTTGTCCTGCTCGCTCAGATTGTCGAGTCAGTGCTCATTGTAACCACAGATCAACGTCCATAACTGATTAAACGAGTGCGAGAATGCATTTCTAAAATACATTCCCTCCCTCCCCCCCCCTTCCTCACCATCTCCCACTCCATGTGCTCACATCTTTCCTCGGATATTGCTCCGTAAAGACCTCGAATATTGCGACTACGTTATGCTTTGTGACGACTCCATCAGAGCCACACTCTGCTTTCCCCTCCCCCTTTTATCTGACCTGCACAGGGTGGTCATTAAAGGACAGAGCGCCTCTGAAATTCTATGTAATGGGAAGAAGGACACAGTGGCCGTTAATCGGCTCAAACCAGCCTGCCCCTCCGGTACGGATGACAAGTCTGATTCTACAGTTATCGGCCCACAGCGCGAGATTATTCTCTTCCAAGTGATTCCACTAGGGATCCTCCACTCTTGGAGTGCGATGTTGTTTCCTCAGCGTGTGATTCTGTCCCTTTACATAGGGCAGTGTTCGACGTCAAAGTCGATGAGCCTATCATCAACGACCTATCTATCATAGTGTGCTATGGCACCATCTTGTCTTCAAAATTCCTTCAACCTCACCACAGGACACATCGCCGCACTTGAACGCCAACTCTCTCGCCAAGTTCAGTGTGCCTCCAATGACGCCGACATCGACACTGTAACAGCACCTGTTTCAGATGATGGCACCCTTTCAATCCACGTGCCTCTCGGCCCGCCATCGACCGCTCTCCCCTCGACCGCGGGACGCCGCCTACGTCCTCCCGGATGACTTCGAGACTTTGTTGTCGGCACTGTTTCCAGCTCTGGACCGACTCCTTGCTTCACACTGCCCGGGCAGTGGGGTAGCGGGAAGGGAATCAGCGTGGTGGTTGTCGACCACAGCAAAGCATAACCGTTGGTTTTGTATGCTCCTCTATGCTGGCGTCTTTCATTTGTCCCTCTCTCTTACGTTTTCGCGTCTGTGGCGAGTATCGACCACGGCAAAACATAATCGCTAGTCTTGTATTCTCCTCTGCTCTGACTTCTTTGACTTGGCAATCTCTCTTATGTTTTTGTGCCATGCTTTGTAAAGTGTAGAGTTGTATTGTGTTCTCATGTTGAATGAATCTACTCAAATCGTTAGGTGGTTGACTGTTACTAGCTAGCCCACATCACTACCATATGAAATATCTACAAGTCCTTTGCTGTCAGTGGCAACATAGTCGCCTACAGTCTATACAGTGTAAACAGTAATCAGCTTTACACAAATAATCGAGTCGAATATTTCAACTACTCTGAAACACGACGATAGTCTTAATCAGTGCAGGTGGAATGCTATTCCCTGTTGGGACATTAACAATCTCTGTACTGGGTTCTCTACATTACTGTTGTATAGTATCAAAGAAGGTTAGAATAGGAAGTCCCGTCCCCATAGACGTCATTGAGTTGGTTGAAACGGGGGGGGGGGGGGGGGGGAGGGAGAGGGAGGAGAGAGATCATAAATTCCTTTTTAATGAATTTACTTTTGCAGTTGTAGCTGAAATGTAATGTGCGATCAATTTTATCCACATCACTTCCACAATTATTCGTTCACTACACGTGCAGGGTCTTACCGGATTCTGAAATGGTTGTGAAACATTTATGCCCTACGATAAATAAACTTAAAGGAGACACTAAAATCATGTTGTAATGACGGATTTAATTCAGTATGCATTTTTGGAAAGCCAGTTCCTAAATATGTTTGTTCTATAAAGGATTGTAACTCTGAATAATGTTAATGGATAAAGGATTTAGTGTTCAATAGTCTAGTTGTTTGCTGACAAAGTTTAACACTGAACAGAACACTATCAGCACTTCTCAACTATAAATTTCAATTTGTACGACGATAAACACTGGAATGCCTCTTCGTACACAGAGAGTGTGGTCTACTTAAGAATGGTTTCATTATCATGCACTAGCAGATCGACAGTGAAATGCAAAGGGAAAAACTGTGACATGGGGAAGACCTGTTTGGATTCCGGAGAAATGTAGAAACATGGGATGCTATATTGACCCTTCGACTTATAATATAAAATAGGCTAATGAAAGACAAACTTATGTTTGTAGCATATGTAGACTTAGAGAAACCATTTGACAGTGTTGACTGGAACACCTCATTGAAATTCTGAAGATAGCACAGCAAAAACACAGGGAGCGAGAGGCTATTTACAACTTTTACAGAAATTCTAGATCGATTCGTTTGATGCCAAATAATGGAACACCTTGTATCGAAGATCCAAGATCTCTCCAGCTAAAATGACTGCTAAGTAAATAACACTGATGGAAATCACGTGTCATTCCATACCACAGTGACAAGTAAGAAAATTCACTCGCCATCACCATGGGGATAAAACGAATTAATGCTTCGCACATCTAACTATATTTAGTGATTTTAAACGAGGAGGATCGCTACCAGCCTAACAGCTAGTAATATAAGTAACGTTGGCACAAACGGATACAAGGCCCTCAATAAACTGAATTCATGATTTCTTCGCATTTTTAGTGCAGGCATTTCGCCTTGGCTTGCCTACACTTCTTATTTGTTTCCCTACTAAGTTACGTGTACTGATGTATTCTGCCTTTTCCTCAACATTTTTTACTTCTTTCGACGATCAATTAAAGTATCACCATGTTGTTGTTGTGGTCTTCAGTCCTGAGACTGGTTTGATGCAGCTCTCCATGCTACTCTATCCTGTGCAAGCTTCTTCATCTCCCAGTACCTACTGCAGCCTACATCCTTCTGAATCTGCTAAGTGTATTCATCTCTTGGTCTCCCTCTACGATTTTTACCCTCCACGCTGCCCTCCAATACTAAATTGGTGATCCCTCGATGTCTCAGAACATGTCCTACCAACCGATCCCTTCTTCTAGTCAAGTTGTGCCACAAACTCCTCTTCTCCCCAATTCTACTCAATACCTCCTCATTAGTTATATGATCAACCCATCTAATCTTCAGCTTTCTTCTGTAACACCACATTTCCAAAGCTTCTATTCTCTTCTTGTCTAAGCTATTTATCGCACACGTTTCACTTCCATACATGGCTACACTCCATACAAATACTCTGAGAAACGACTTCCTGACACTTAAATCAATACTCAATGTTAACAAATTTCTCTTCTTAAGAAACGCTTTCCTTGCCGTTGCCAGTCTACATTTTATATCCTCTCTACTTCGACCGTCATCAGTTATTTTTCTCCCCAAATAGCAAAACTCTTTTACTACTTTAAGTGCCTCATTTCCTAATCTAATTCCCTCTGCATCATTTAATTCGACTACATTCCATTATCCTCGTTTTGCTTTTGTTGATGTTCGTCTTATATCCTCCTTTCAAGACACTGTCCATTCAGTTCAACTGCTCTTCCAAGTCCTTTGCTGTCTCTGACAGTATCACAATGTCATCGGTGAACCTTAAAGTTTTTATTTCTTCTCCATGGATTTTAATACCTACTCCGAACTTTTATTTTGTTTCCTTTATTGCTTGCTCAATATACAGATTGAATAACATCGGGGAGAGGCTACAACCCTGTCACACTCCCTTTCCAACCACTGCTTCCCATTCATAGCCCTCGACTCTTATAACTGCCATCTGGTTTCTGTACAAATTGTAAATAGCCTTTCGCTCTCTATTTTACCCCTGCCACCTTCAGAACTAGAAATAGAGTATTCCAATCAACATTGTGAAAAACGTTCTCTAAGTCTACGAAAACTAGGAAGTAGGTTTGCCTTTCCTTAATCTTTCTTCTAAGGTAAGTCGTAGGGTCAGTATTGCCTCACGTGTTCCAACATTTCTACGGAGTCCAAACTGATCTTCCCCGAGGTCGGCTTCTATCAGTTTTTCCATTCGTCTGTAAAGAATTCGCGTTAGTATTTGGAGCTGTGACTTGTTAAACTGATAGTTCGGTAATTTTCACATCTGTCAACACCTGCTTTCTTTGGTATTGGGATTATTATATTCTTCTTTAAGTCAGAGGGTATTTCGCCTGTCTCATACATTTTGCTCACCAGATGGTAGAGTTTTGTCAGGACTGGCTCTCCCAAGGCTGTCAGTAGTTCTAATGGAATGTTGTGTACTCCCGGGGCCTTGTTTTGACTTGTGTCGTTCAGTGCTCTGTCAAACTCTTCACGCAGTATCATATCTCTCATTTCATCTTCATCTACATCCTCTTCCATTTTCATAATATTGTCCTCAAGTACATCGCCATTGTATAGGCCCTCTATATACTCCTTCCACCTTTCTGCTTTCCCTTCTTTGCCTATGACTGGGTTTCCATCTGAGTTCTTGATATTCATGAAAGTGGTTCTCTTTTCTCCAAAGGTCTCTTTATTTTTCCTGTAGGCATTATCTGTCTTAGCCCTAGTGAGATAAGCCTCTACAGCCTTACATTTGACCTCTAGCCAAGCCTGCTTAGCCATTTTGCACTTCCTGTCGATATCATTTTTGAGACGTTGGTATTCCTTTTTGCCTGCTCCATTTACTGCATTTTTATATTTTCTCCTTTCATCAATTAAATTCGATATTTCTTCTGTTACCCAAGGATTTCTACTAGCCCTCGTCTTTTTACCTATTTGATCCTCTGATGCTTTCACTATTTCATCCCTCAAAGCTACGCATTCTTCTTCTACTGTATTTCTTTCCCCCATTCCTGTCAATTGTTCCCTTATGCTCTCCCTGAAACTCTGTACAATCTCTTGTTGTTTCAGTTTATCCAGGTCCCATCTCCTTAAATTCCCACCCAATTCACCATAGCTGAAGGTTTCTTCACGGTTTCTTTCCTTGTACCAACACTTGTCTGTCCAAACTGCAGATATTCTAGCGTATATAGTGTGGATCCCAGATTAAAACACGAACACGAGAAAATGCTTTTGCTTCGCTGTCTACTCTCCACCACACACCGTCCGGCGGTTTACGGAGTACGGATATTGATGCAGAATTCGCACGTGGACGATGAAGTTTATCTGTGTCTTATTTTACAGTTCCCAACAAAGCAAGATAAAGAGATGCACACGATACTTTCTGTGGGGGACTTAGAGTAACAGGCGTATCTCGGTGATGCACAAGATGCTTGAATAGATAATAGTACTCGATAAACATCTCATTACTGGGCTGAATAGAAAATCAGTAGGCTCACTACATACTGAAGTGGCATAGGTAAACAGTTTCAGTTCCGGTTATGAGTTATCCGAGGAAAATGATATGCTCTTTGCAATATGTAGCAAGTACTGGATCTATTGTAATGCAATTTGTGGCACCCCTCAATCAATTTGTTAAAGTGTGCTCCCCACACAAACGATAAATTGTGTAATATAGGAGTATTAATCATCCGCGATGTCCCAGCAACTCGGAAGGTGGAAATTGTCATCACCCTCACAGTAATCACTATAATAAGAAATACCTTTAATCACCAACCAGTAACTGCTAGCTGAGAACCACTGCGCCCAAGGGCGACGAGGCGTAGGTTACACTATTAATGACAGCCATGGGAAACACAAAACGTCATTACCTGTTGTAAGGGTAAATATACTATAGTGGCCAAAACAACTTTGCAGTTCATTTTGCGTTAACCTTGGAGTTGTGATGCGGTTATGAAGTCCATTTTTTAAGATGAACCCCTAACCACTGTCCAGGTCTTTACTGCAGGTACGAATATCTCTGAAACGCAGTAGTTTGTCAGCAGCCTTTGGAAGCCCAACCGCAAACCTTCACTGACTGGGTTTCCAGAAACCACTTTTTTATAAGAGCGTGTATTAACCAAGTTAGCTATCTGAGTCCGTGTTCGAAGATGCTGAGCCTGAGATTCGTGTTGGTAATCAATGACAGAGTTCTGGATCAAATTCTGTCACAATTAAGCTTATATAATCATCCCATTTCATACCTGCACATTTGTTTGAATTCACCTATGCCAATTAAGTATGTTTCGAAGTCATAGGACAGTAAAAAAGCATTCCGTCTTCAGGCCACGAATGGCCTACCGGGACCATCCGACCGCCGTGTCATCCTCAGTGGAGGATGCGGATAGGAGGGGCGTGGGGTCAGCACACCGCTCTCCCGCTCGTTATGATGGTATTCTTGACCGAAGCCGCTACTAATCGGTCGAGTAGCTCCTCAATTGGTATCAAGAGGCTGAGTGCACCCCGAAAAATGGCAACAGTGCATGGCGGTCTGGATGGTCACCCATCTCGACAGCGCTTAACTTCGGTGATCTCAGGGGAACCGGTGGAGCCGCGGCGGTAATACCGTTGCACACAGGGCAGAAGGCTTCTGCATTTTCTGATGTGCACAACTATACATTTTTCAACATTTAAAACAAGTGTCTAGTCATTGCACCTCTTTGAAACGTTACAAATATCTACTTCGAAGTTTGTGCAGTTTTTTTTTCAGACAGTACTATGTCATAGATAACTACATCATATGGAAATATTCTGGGCTGAGAGTTAATATTAATTCGAAGGTCATTCGTCTACAACATGATTCAGAATGGTCCTAGGACACTTCCCTACGTACTCTACTTATCGAATTTACTTTTTTTACATTTGTCGATGACCATTCTAGAAACGTGTCACATTCTGGCTAACAATAAATCCTCAATCCAGTCACAAATTTTGTTTGATAATTCACATGATCGTACTTTCATTACTAGTGGTAGTGAATCAAATGCTTTCTGCAAGTGAAGAAATACTATATTTACCTGATTGCCTTGATCCATGGATTTCAGTAAGTCACGTGAGTAAAAGGTCGACTTGAGTCTCGCACAAAAATGTTTTCGAAATCTTTATTGGTTGTGTAGTGTCACTACTTAGTTTTGGTAGAATTTCGAATAATATGTAAGGAGCTGTGGTGTGGCGTTGCACCAAGTTATCGCTGGTCGGTAAGTGCAGTGTGCCGATATGAATGTCAGAGTAACATGTTCGCAAAAGGAGTGCAAGACAGGCTAGTCGTATCCAGCGGAATAGTGCACTGAGCAGCGGTAATAGCTGTAGCAGGCAGGACGATACCAGTGCACCAGGACATGGCTCGTGCTATCAGCTGTGTGACCGGGTGTGGGCTTTCAGTGTAACAAATGAGCCTCACAGCTATATAAACAGCAGTGGATTTTGAGACAGAGGCGTTCAGAGTCCTGAGGAACCCTTACAGTCCACGCCAGGCAACCAGAAGACTGGTCACCGACAGCTGCAGTCGTGAGCTCTAGACTGGGTTTGGCGAGCCGCCACCATTACTGAGCGACCTTGCGAGACTTTGTGCGATGGCGCCACTGTACTGCCACTAACGCCTGCCGCCACCTGATTCCTGCCACAGGGCAGTGAGTCATGTCCCACGTAAAATGTCTTCCTTCGCTTGCGCAGTGGATGTTGCCAAGCGTGAAGCTGCCTGGATGCGGGCGTCCATCACTGCAGGATGCAGTCACAGTACAACATGGAGCGCTGCTGACGTCTGTGGTCCACTGTATTATTTCTCGATCATCAGTGTGCCTACTGAGCCCCACCGGTCCCCTACCACACCACTCACTCTACCAAGTGCCGCCGGCAGTCGTCAGTGGTGTCACGTGTCAGCAGAGCTGACGTCGCCACAGTGAACAGCGGAGGGTGTACAAGACCTCACAGTGTGTCGTCCGAACCGCTGCCTACGGCATCTTCTTATGTACTGCCAGTCATGGGGTCAAGAGTTAGTGGTCCTAAGGGTAGTGATCACAGTAAAGTTACTTTTGTGAGGCTGGAAGAACCGGTGGATGCCTCTCAGTTTGGAGATAACGAGGGACGAATGGCTAGAGTCTGTGCGATGCACACAACATAATTTACTTGGGCATTCTGTCCTTTATGGTGAATGTGCTTTGCTGTACTTGTCTACTCATATGGCTTAACAGTAACGGTATTCTAGACAATGTAGGATTTCCAAGTGGCCATGAATAGAAGAAATAAATTTAGTAATGTGAATAACTAGGGAGTGTTCTTGTTGTTATTATGGCTGAGTCCATGAAAATGAATAATGGTGATCCAATGGTGAAATCGTACACACAAGGTGCCACTGGTGAGGAAGCTATACAATTATTAATTAATCAGCTGGTGCAGTTGAGGGTGAAGAAAATGCTCATGATTAATAAACTAGCGGAGAGAGAGGAAGAGATGCGGTTGTTGAAATCTCAGAGCCTAGGGGTGGATCCAGCTGTGGCAAAACCTTATTCTTAACTTTTCCGGTAGGTGTCTGAGGATATATCATCATTTGTAGAGGATCTGGTGTCATTGGTTAACACAAGAGTTAGCTCAGACAAACAATGTTACAGATAGAAAGACAGCACCTGCCATTGCACAGAGACGTTGGACAAAGGAGAAACTTTTCAAGGAAACGGAGATACAGAACTAACGAAGCTGTGGACCACTTTTAGGATAGAATTAGACAGCTAAACACACATAAGTAAGAGTTAACACATGATTAGGAGCTAAATAATGTGTTACTAGAGGAAAACGAGCAAAGGGCACTCAATGCACTCGCTCCTTTCCCAAGGGGTTTGGCGCCAGAGATATGTAGAAGGGTGTGCACTAGCAATCTCCATGCAACATTTAGTTTGACCTTGTAATCTAAGGAGATTGGTGCTACGACAGGGGTAAGAGATCGGAGAAATGTATTCACAGCAAATACACTACTGACCGTTAAAATTGCTACACCATGAAGATGACGTGCTACAGACGTGAAATTTAACAGACATGAAGACGATGATTAGCTTTTCAGAGCATTCACACAAGGTTGGCACCGGTGGCGACACCTACAACATCACGTTTCCGACATTGATAAAGATCGAATTGTTGCCTATCGCGATTGCGGTTTATCGTATCGTGACATTGCTGCTCGCGTTGGTCGAGATCCAATGACTGTTAGCAGAATATGGAATCTGTGGGTTCAGGAGGGAATACGAAACGCCGTGCTGGATCCCAACGGCCTCGTATCGCTAGCAGTCGAGATGGCAGGCATCTTATCCGCATGGCTGTAACGGATCGTGCAGCCACGTCTCGATCCCTGAGTCAACACATGGGGACGTTTGCAAGAATATGGAATCTGTGGGTTCAGGAGGGAATACGAAACGCCGTGCTGGATCCCAACGGCCTCGTATCGCTAGCAGTCGAGATGACAGGCATCTTATCCGCATGGCTGTAACGGATCGTGCAGCCACGTCTCGATCCCTGAGTCAACACATGGGGACGTTTGCAAGACAACAACCATCTGCACGAACAGTTCGACGATGTTTGCAGCAGCACGGACTATCAGCTGGGAGACCATGGCTGCGGTTACCCTGACGCTGCATCATAGACAGGAGCACCTGCGATGGTGTACTCAACGACGAACCTGGGTGCACGAATGGCAACACGTCATTTTTTCGGATGAATCCAGGTTCTGTTTACAACATCATGATGGTCGCACCCGTGTTTGGCGACGTCGTGGTGAACTCAAATTGGAAGCGTGTATTCGTCATCGCCATACTGGCGTATCACCCGTCGTGATGGTATGGGGTGTCATTAGTTACATGCCTCGGTCACCTCTTGTTCGCATTGACGGCACTTTGAACAGTGGACGTTACATTTCAGATGTGTTACGACCCGTGGCTCTACCCTTCATTCGATACCTGCGAAACACTGCATTTCAGCAGGATAATGCACGACCGCATGTTGCAGGTCCTGTACGGGCCTTTCTGGATACAGAAAATGTTCGACTGCTGCCCTGGCCAACACATTCTCCAGATCTCTCACCAACTGAAAACGTCTGGTCAATGGTGGCCGAGCAACTTGCTCGTCAAAATACGCCGGTCACTGCTCTTGATGAACTGTGGTACCGTGTTGGCAGCTGTACCTGTACACGCCGTCCAAGCTCTGTTTGACTCAATGCCCAGGCGTATTAAGGCCGTTATTACGGCAAGAGGTGGTTGTTCTGAGTACTGATTTCTCTATGCACCCAAAATGCGTGAAAATGTGATCACTTGTCAGTTCTAGTATAATATATTTGTACGATGAATACCCGTTTATCATCTGCATTTATTCTTGGTGTAGCAATTTTAATGGCCAGTAGTGTATGAGATGTTTTAAATACGAACACATGGAGCCTGTGTAGACGCAGTGCCACCAGCCATGGAGTAATATGGATGGTATGAACTACCAGTGGTTTAATGGAAATAACGATAGGAGTAGTATAGATCAGCATCAGTAGTATAAAAGCACGGGTAGAGGTGGTCTGTGTTGTAATAATTACCTGTTAAACTTAAGAGAGAACTCCCCGATCCGCCGAAAGGCATTCTCAGTGAAAGTAAATGCAGTGAAAACAAATGAATAGTGGATATAATCGGTGGTAAAGAGTAAAAGGTTTTGTTAGACACATGTACACATGTGTCAGTGGTTTAAAGAGTGTTAGTTGGTAAGAGGTCATGGAACCCTGCATGTTACAAGTTTCGTGTGATAGGGTATATTGATATACTGGAGTCGATAGAGATGAATTTTTTGTTAGAGGCAAGCAAGTCATGCAAGTGCATGGAAGTGATGTTTCGTGTAAGTGGGACCTACAGCATGATCCTAGGATTAGAATTTCTGTATCTGTATCATGCCACAAGTGACCTTCGACGACATATGGTTGATCTCAGTGGGAAAACATTCCGACTAGGAGAAGCTATCGTCAATGTCGAATTGTCGCAAGGAGCATCTGCTGTATAAGGCAATCTAGGTAAAGTGCGAAAAATGACATTAATGCTTAATTCGCATGGTTGTGTGACGAGTGTTACCAAGAAGCCATTATGGGGTCAAGGTGGAACATAACATACAAATAGGTATGTTGTGTGTGGTGGAACCACTGGAAGATAGTGATATATTAGATGTAGCTTGTTGTTTTGTGAAGTGAAGTACTGTACACATACAGAAGAGAGTCAGAGATAAGATAGTACTCATCATTGTGGACAATTTTGGTGCCGAGGAGGTTAAGTTGTTAAGAGAAACATTGATAGCAACGTTCGAAATTCTGGAGGAAGAAGATTTCTGCACACAAGGTATAGATTACAGGAGGGTATAGGATGCTGCTAAGACTGCAGTTAGTAAAAAGGTGAAGCTTGTGGAAGGAAAAGACAGGGCACAGATAGAAGAGCTGTTATCAAAAATTCTTTCCTACATACGGGCCGCTACCTACAACACTTGTTGCAGTACAGAATTCAAGAGGGAATGAAATGCCTGTGTACTGGGGGCAATGCAGAATGCTACAGTACCTGAGGCCGATTTTAGAGAATTTATTAATCAACAGTTGTCTGACGGCATAATAGAAGAGAGTAGTAGTGCCTGTAGGGCAGGATTTATAATTGTACCAAATAAGTCTATGGATGTCTTGAGGAAAAATCGACGCTGTTGCCATTTGAATAGTAAGGCTAAGACACAAGCCTACGTAACAGAGACGGTTGATAATCTTGGACAGTGCTGATACTTCTCAACAATGGATCTGAAGATTAGGTACCATCAATTGTTAAGTGGCTGGGGAGAACATAGCGAGGTCGGCGTTTTCAGCACCTTTGGGACAGTATCAGTATAGAAGAAGGCTGTTTGGTTTAAAGAATGCACGAGAAACGTTCCAGCGTTTGTTGGACCGGGTGCTGTAATGACTGAAGACTTGTCAGTGTCTAGTTTATCTAGATGACATAATTGTTTTTTCAAGGAATATACAGGAACATAGACCAATGTTAGAGAGGTTACGAGCTGCACATGTAACACTAATGTGGAAAAATGTCACTCTGCGTTACAAGAAGTACATTATTTGGGATATATAAGTATTAAGGGTGGAGAGAGGACTGATCTGAGATTGATACAGGACGTGAGAGGTTTTCCAGTACCAGAAACAAGTAAGGACTTATAATCTTTTATAGGTCTCGCAAATTATTGTAGAAAGCTGGTGGGAGGTCTACGGATATAGTAAGGCCACTTACGTAATTGTTAAAGAGTGATATCAACTTTGTATGATCTGAAGAGTCAGAGAGCTTTCATCGAATTAAAAAATGAACTGATGTCGAGTTATTGTTGATGTTCCCAGATTTTCGGAAGAAGTTTATATTATCATGTGAAGCTCCAAATCACCTGGACTGGGCAGTGGGATCTTTCCTGGCCAACCCCTTATCTTCACTAAGACATAATTAACCCTTCTATGCCAACGTCTTAATCTTTCAAAGCTAAGTCGATGTTGTTTACATTAATAAGGGGAGATCAAACGAAAAAGAGACGGTTGGAAAAAAAGTCAGTAAACTGTTTATTATTACCGTAAATATTAATACATTATTCCACTAGCAGACAAGACTGTCAATGCCTTTATGCAAAAATGTCTGCGGTTGCTTACGAAACCATGATTGTATCCAGGTGTGTCAAATAATGTGGAAATAGCATGTAGAGAAATGGAGATTCTGTGGAGGAAGTGCAAGTGCTTTCCAATGAAACTTCTGCAGCCTAGTCGAAACAACCTTGGCAACGTGTAGGCGGACATTATCATGCAACAGGATGAAGTTGTCCGTCAACAATCCTGGGCGTTTGGACGTGATGGAGCGCTTTTGCAAAGTGTTCACGTACTGCTGTGCGTTAATGGAAGCGTGCCATGAAGTCCAAACGCACAGAAATGTTGACGGACGGTATCATTCTGTTGAACGATACCAAAGTTGCTTCAACTAGATGCATAAGTTCCGCTTGGAACCCCTCATCCTTCATACATTCCCGAACTCTCCACATACGATTTCCATATTTTTAGAGCGTTGAAGAAAGACATTTGTGGCTGTCAATTTCCATCGGACGAAGAGGTGCACAGCTGAGTGCAATTATGGTTCCGTACGCAACCGCAAACATATTTTCATGAAGGCACTGACCAACTTGTCTCACAGTGGGATAAATTTAGCAACAGTTATGACGACTACTATTGAAATAATAAACAGTCTATTTACTTTTTTCCATTTGTCTTGTTTTTATTTGAAAGGAATTTCACATTTTTCTTAGATACAATTCCACATTTAGAAAATCTTATATCCTCATAATGTGTAAAACAAATTATAATCTTAATTAAAAAGGAAAATGGGCCTAAAATTTGTATCAGAAATACGTACTACCCCAGTGGTTTTATTTCGAAAGCATTCATAAAAGTAGTAGTACCAACTAAAAGTTACGTTGCAGTAACATTAGATACACTTACATTCACTGTCATTTACGTCCTCATCGTACGTACTACCCCAGTGGTTTTATTTCGAAACCATTCATCGTTCACCCCCGCCTAACAATTCGCCCACCTCCCACCCCGATAAAAATCTTAAACGAACAGGACAAGGAGCATCTCACGCTGGGACAAAGGGCCCTCACTCATGTATTCTACAGTGACTTGTGGAGAGCTATTCACATACATAGATAGATATATTACGCGGGTAATCTTCTCCAGTTGTAATGCAGTAATTGCGGAACATGATGAACTGAGCTCTTCGCGTCGGTAACGTGAACGTGCCCTAGGTGTCCTAGTCAGAATTTCTAGGATACAGCGCCCTGCGTGATTTGAATTAATTGCGGGCGCTTCAATTCAGTTCCGTGTAGGTAGAAAGCAAATACGCGTCCATGTGGGCTCTTTGTCGAAATGCAAATAAAATTACTCGCTTTTGCTAAGCGAATAAAACACACAGAGCTCTAGCGCGGAAGAACATATTTTCCATAATATGAAAAGGAACACGTCTTCCTCTGTTCATAAAAAAATAAATAAACTGAAACCTCGCCCTGTGAAAAGAATTCTCTACATCAACGTGGTGCGCTTCAGTGACAGTGTTTCAGCTGTTGTTTCGAATAAAAGGAACGGAGAAAAAAAGGTTTCTGTTTCACTGTTAAATACTGAATTTTAAATAAAAATTCACATTTTTAACCATTTGTGTCCCAGCAATACGAAAAACTATAATTTTGAAATTTTTCACAAAATTAAATTTCATTATTAATGTAAGCAAGAAGAAATTGGCAAAAAGTAAACAATCAATTGTTATAAAGACGTGGTTTCACTTTGGAACCACCGGATCATACAGTTTCAACCACTCATCATTTCATGTGACATGTCTGAAAGGAATTTCACATTTTTCTTAGATACAATTCCACATTTAGAAAATCTTATATCCTCATAATGTGTAAAACAAATTACAATCTTAATTAACAAGGGAAATGGGCCTAAAATTTGTATCAGAAGTACGTACTACCCCAGTGGTTTTATTTCGAAATCATTCATAAAAGTAGTAGTACCAACTAAAAGTTACGTTGCAGTAACATTAGATACACTTACATTCACTGTCATTTACGTCCTCATCGTACGTACTACCCCAGTGGTTTTATTTCGAAACCATTCATAAAAGTAGTAGTACCAACTAAAAGTTACGTTGCAGTAACATTAGATACACTTACATTCACTGTCATTTACCTCCTCATCATGATCACAAAAAAACACAGACATGTCACAATCTTCTACAATCACGTACCACAATCTCCACGCCAACTGTTGCTTTGGAGGTTGTAAGTGATTGCTACAATGAACTGCATCAGTAGAAGTGTCTCAGTGTACCATTAGATATATCTTTCCTATAATAGCGTCGATAGTTTCATGCGAATGCCGCTGGTACTTCAAAACAAAGTTATTAAGATGGTGTTTTGAGGCAGAAACCCTTGTTTAAACGTAGTCCCGTTTGAAGACAACGTACTTCATTCGAAGTTTGCTGCCTCTGAAGCGTCATTTGCGTCTTACAAAAAACTCAAAATGTTTTCATGGCGCATATTTCTGAAGTAATAGGTATGCTAGGTGGCACCAAATCTCGGGAATACGGTAGAACATCCAACAACTCTCTCTTTAAGTCCTTTATTTCTCCCACTGACAAAGCCTTGTGGGTAATAACCTTGGTTTAGACAGCACGTTAAATCCTAATTTTCCTCCTTTTCATTCACTTGTTATTGTTTTACTCTTTGCTAGATATTCAAGTAGAAGAATCCTTTCTACATCCAAGGAAATCACGACGCCTGTAATTTCTCCTGCAGATAAAATAAATGAGCTTCGCTTTTCTCTTTGCGTAGCCACGTGTTTACAACCACTCTGACTGATGTTTCGGTTCTAATGTACATTTCTGGACTCACATTCCAACCACGTAAACAAATAAATGCACAAAATCATATATATTCATTTACTACGGTCAAAATATTGCTGATTAATTACTTTTCGTGTTTGCTTTTGGTTAGCAGTCAACAAATACGACTCCCATCTTGCGCAAAGTTACTTTTAGTTAATGCTATATGTAAATAGTATACTCTTTCTATGATGTTGCTAAGGCGTCAGTTGCTTCATACACGATTAATCACCGATCAGTTACTACCTTTTTTGCATTTAATGATGTTTATACTTAAATAGCAGTTTTGGAGCATTCTACATGTCCAACTTCAAGAGAAGTATGACTAAACTTCCTTTTCTCAGCTGTTTAAAAAAAAGGCCAGCCTTTTCACCATCATACCCGTGTCCTAGAAGTTGGAGGAAAGCTAAAAAACCTGAAAAGGGAAATGAAGATGCTTAGTCTAGATATAGTGGGAGTCAGTGAAGTAAGTTCAATGGAAAGAAGACAAATAAATCTAGTCACAAGAGTGCAGTGTAATATCAACAGGAGCCTGAACTGCTAGAAGGATAGTAAGTTTTGTTATGAATAGCAAGGTAGGACAGAAGGTGAGCTAATGTGAACATTTCAGTGATAGGGTTGTTCTCATCAGAACCGACAGCAAACCAGCATCGACAATAATAGTTCAGGTATACATGCCGACATCGCAAGCAGAACATGAAGGGATAAAGTATATGAGGATACTGACCGGGTAATTCAGAATGTAAATGGAGATGAAAATCTAGTAGCCATGGGGCACTGGAATGCGGGGGGAGAAAGACTGAGTTCTCCAATAAATTTCAGCTACTAATGGCGAATATTCTGTTCAAGAATCACAAGAGAAAGAAGGAGGAGGCCGGGAAATACGGGAATATTTCAGTTAAATTCCATCATGGTCAGGCAGAGATTACGAAACCTGATATTGGATTTTAAGGTACAGCCATGAGCAGATACACTCGTAGACTCAGATCACAATTAAGTAATGATTAAGAGTTGGCTGAAGTTTAAGAGACTAATCAGGAAGAATCAACATGCTAAGTAGTGGAATACGTGTACTAAGTAATGAAGAGATATGCTTGAGATTCTCTGAGGCTGTAGATACTGCGAAAATGAATAGCACAGTAGGCAGTAAAATGGGAAATCACAGAAATTGGAAAGAAAAACATAGGTACAAAGAAGGTAACAGCGGAGATACGATGAGTAACAGAAGAAATACTTTAGTTGATCGACGAAAGAAGGAAGTACAAAAATGTTCAGGGAATTTCAGGAAGACAGAAATTCAAGTCGCTGAGGAATGAAATAAATAGGAAATGCAGGAAAGCCAAGAAAAAATGGCTGCAGGAAAAATGTGAAGAAATTGAGAAAGAAATGATTGTCGGAAGGTCTGACTCAGCATACAGAAAAGTCAGAACAACCTTTGATGAAATTAAAAGGAATGGCGGTAACTTATGAGTGCTGTGAGAATTCCACTGTTAAATACAGAAGAGGGACCGGATCGGTGGAAAGCGTACATTGAAGATCTCCGTGATGGGGAGACTTTATCTGATGATGTAACTGAAGATGAAACAGGAGTTGACAGGGGAGAGATAGGGGTTCCAATATTAGAATCAGAATTTAAAATAGTTTAGCACAACTTAAGTTCAAATAAGGCTGAATGGATAGATAACACTCCCTCGGAATTTCTAACATCACCATGGGATGCGGCAACAAAACGCCTGTTTACGTTGGTGTGCAGAATGTATTGAGGTAGACTCGGAAAACCATCGTCCACAAAATTCAGAAGATAGCAAGAGCCGACAAGAGCGAGAAATATTTCACAATTAGCTTAACAGTTTATACATCCAAGTTGGTGGCAGTAATAATACACCGAATAATGAAAAAGAAAATCGTGGATCTGTCAGATGACGAGCAATTTGGCTTTAGAAGAGGGAAAGGCATCGGAGAGGCAATTCTGACGGATTTTCGACATGCTCAGAAAAATAGAGGTAAGCCATATAGAGAGACGGATAATATACAACATGTACAAGAGCCAAGAGAGAATAATAAAAATGGACGACAGAGAACGAAACGCTCGGATTAAAAAGGGTGTAAGACAGGGATGTAGTCCTTCCCCCCTACTGCTCAATCTGTACATAGAACAAGCAATGATGGAAATAATAGAAAGTTTCAGAAATGGACTTAAAATTTAAAGAGAAAGAATATCAGTAATACTCTTCACTGATGACATTGCTATACTGGGTGAAAGTGAAGATGAATTACATGAGGTGTTGAATGGAATTAACAATCTAATGAGTGCAGAATATGGACTGAGAGTAAACCGAAGAAATACGAAAGTAATGAGAAGTAGCAGAAATGAGAACAACTAGTAACTTAATATTAGGATCGAGGGTCACGAAGCAGACGAAGTTAAGAAACTGTACTACCTAGGCAGCAAAACAACCAATGACGGACGGAACAAGGAGGACGTCAAAAGCTGACTAGCAATGGCAAAAAGGGCATCCCCGACCAAGATAAATGTACTAGTATCAAACATAGGCCTTATTTGGAGCACAACACTGCATGGTAGTGAAACATGGATTGTGATAAAACCTGAACAGAAGAGGATCGAAGCATTTGAGATGTTGTGCTATAAACGAATGTTGAAAATTAGGTGGACTGACAAGGTAATGAATGAAGAGGATCTGCGCAGAACTGGAGAGGAAAGGAATATATGGAAGACACTGACAAGGAGCAGCAACAGGACTATAGGACGCCTATTAAGATATCAGGGAATGACTTCCATGGTACTAGAGTGATCTATAGAGGAAAAAAATGAAGACGAAGGCAAACTTTGAGGTTTGCCGAAGACACTGTAATTCTGTCAGAGACAGCAAAGGACTTGGAAGAGCAGTTGAACGGAATGGACAGTGTCTTGAAAGAAGGGTATAAGATGAACATCAACAAAAGCAAAACGACGATAATGGAATGTAGTCGAATTAAATCGGGTGATGCTGAGGGAATTAGATTAGGAAATGAGACACTTAAAGTAGTAAAGGAGTTTTGCTATTTGGGGAGAAAAATAACTGACGATGGTCGAGGTAGAGAGGATATAAAATGTAGACTGGCAAAGGCACGAAAAGCGTTTCTGAAGAAGAGAAATTTGTTAACATCGAGTATTGGTTTAAGTGCCAGGAAGTCATTTCTGAAAGTATTCGTAAGTAGTGTAGCCATGTATGGAAGGGAAACATGAACGATTAATATTTTAGACAAGAAGATAATAGAAGCTTTCGAAATGTGGTGCTACAGAAGAATGCTGAAGATTAGATGGGTAGATCACATAACTAATGAGGAGGTATTGAATAGAATTGAGCAGGAGTTTGGGGACACAACTTGACTAGAAGAAGGGATCGGTTGGTAGGACATGTTCTGAGGCATCAAGGGTTCGCCAATTTTGGTACTGGAGGGCAGCGTGGAGGGTAAAAATCGTAGAGGGAGGCCAAGAGATGAATACACTAAGCAGTTTCAGAAGGATGTAGGCCGCAGTAGGTACTGGGAGATGAAGAAGCTTGCACAGGATAGAGTAGCATGGAGAGCTACATCAAACCAGTCTCAGGACTGAAGGCCACAACAACAACAACGAAGGCAGAGACAGGAATACATCCAGCAAAGAATTTAGGATGTAGTTTGGAATTGCTGCTCTCATATAAGGTCGGCACAGGAGAAGACTTCGTGGAGGGTCGCATCAATGTCTTAAAAAAAGCTTCTTAGACACATTCAGTAACCTCAGATGAATTTTTTTGGACGAAAATCGTTCAAGAGCACGAATATTTGTTGATATGGTGATACAGTCCACACATTTGATAAAAATTCACGCAACATAATTATTTTAAAAATCCTTATAAATAAACCCATTTCATTCATAACATACACGAAACTATCAAAAAAAATTTTTTTGATACCGAAGTCATCTCAGGCCTAAAACTTCTCCCGTTGGCATCGTATCTAATTAGCATTTCATCACTTTCTGCTACAGGTACAGATGTGATGGGCCCACTAACATTAATATTAATGAATTCTAAATGCTTTATTTTGTTTATTTCTTCCAGCAGATAATATATTTAAACGAATTATAAATGAGGCCACACACCGTGTAACAATCTTGAATAAAACCTTTACATTTTAACAGAACTCAATAATCGAGTAACGTACTTAAATACCATGCACAAAATCCCTTTCCAATTTAGAAAATAATCTCAGTATTGTGCCTGGCGTAGTGGTTGATGTTACAAGAATCCCAATTATGACGTCTTTTCTTACTTTGGCACTGTCCATCTTTTAATGCAGTTCTTTATCTTATATTTCAGAGGAAATTTTATCATCTTTACTTTATAGTCAGAATATGAATCTGCTTCTGAATCCACATGGCACTCTTACATGGGTTTTTTAAATCTTTGACGTCTTTTAACATGCTTGAAGTTACTATCCTTGCCGATTTTGCTCAGTTATACGTTATGTAATGCATTTTTTCAGTAGGTGGTTTGCCAATAGCAGTCAGCACGGGTTGCTATCAAAAGCCTGTTTGTTCCACCGTTAACACATTTTCAACTTCCTTGATACATTTCACTATTTGCGTAGTTTCAAATATGTATTTTATATTTTCTCGATTCTGCTTTCATGTGAACATCAAGACCCCCACAATTTGGGTTATTGGTTTACTTTAAGCTCTGAGGAGAATATTTTGTCACTGCTTTATTCATAATATCGAACTTTAATACAGTGGGGTGACAAAAGTCATGGGATACTGTCTAATATCGTGTCCGATCTCCTACCGAGGTAGGTGACGCAGTGGCTACACACTGGACTCGCATTCGGGAAAACGACAGTTCAAACCCGTTTCTGACCATCGAGATTTAGGTTTTCCGTGATTTTCCCAAATCGCTCCATGAAAATTCCGGGATGGTTGCTTTGAAAATGCACGGCCAATTTAGTTCCCTATCCTTCACACACTTCGAGCTTGTGCTCCATCTCTAATGACATCGATGTCGACGGGACGTTAAACCCAATCTTCCTTCCTTTCCTTCTCCCTTTGGACCTCCTTTTGCCCGGTCTAGTGCAGCAATTCGACGTGGTATGGACTCAACAAGTCGTTGAAAGTCCCCTGCAGAAAAATTCAGCAACGCTGCGTCTAGCGATCCATAACTTGGAAGTGTTGCCGGTAGAGGATTTTGTGAACGAACTGGCCTCTCGATTATGTTCGATGAATGTTGTATGGGACCCATGACGAAAAATCTGGGTGGCCAAATCATTCGCTCTAATTGTCCACAATGTTGTTCAAACCAAACGCGATCAGTTGTACTCCGGTTACATGACGGATTGTCATTCGTAAATATTCCATCGTTGAATGGCTGCAAATGGTCTCAAACTAGCAGAACATAACCATTCCCACTAAAGGATCGCTTGTTGGGCCAGAGGACTTAGTCCATTCCATGTAAACACAGCTCACACCGTTATGGAGCTTCCACCAGCTTGCACAGTGCCTTGTTCACAACTTGAGTCCATGGCTTCATGGGGTCTGCGCCTCCCTCTAACCCTACCATCGGCTCTTACCAACTGAAATCGGGACTCATCGGACTAGGCCACCGTTTTCCTGTAGTGTAGTGTCCAATCGATATGGTCACGAGCCCAAAAGAGGCTCTGCAGGCTATGTCGTGCTGTTAGTAAAGGCACCCTTAAAGCCAAATTTCGCCGCACCGTTCTAACGGATACGTTCGTCGTACGTCCGACATTGATTTCTGCAGTTATTTCACACAATGTTGGTTGTCTGTTAGCACTGATGCTCTACGCATACGCCGCTGCCCTCGGTCGTTAAGTGAAGGCCGTAGGCCCCTGCATGTCCGTGGTGTGAGGTAGTGCCTTAAATTTGGTATTCTTGGCACACTCTTGACACTGTAGAACTCGGGATATTGAATTCCATAACGTTTCCGAAATGGAATATCCTGAATTCCCTTTGTGCGGCCATAATCTCGTCGGAAACCTGTTCACATGAACCACCTAAGCACCAATGACAGCTCTGTCAATGCACTGCCCTTTTATACCTTGTGCATATGATGCTACCGTCGTCTATATGAGTAAGTATCGCTATCACATGACCTCTGTCACCTCAGGGCAATGCCCCTTGGGCTGGATGGTAGTTGTAATGTTCGTCTGCCGGTACAAAGATGGCATAAAGTACCAATCAGGACAGACTCTAGTCTTTCGTCCTCAAACAAAAATAAACTGTGTCCGAGTAAGCCTTGAACGGCCAGCAGTACCGACCGATCGCCCTGTCATCGTCAGACCATAGGCATCACTGGATGCAGATATGAAGGGTTATGTGGTCAGCACACCGCTCTCCCGGCCGGTATCGGTTTGGGAGATCCCAGCCGCTACTTCTCAGTCAAGTAGCTCCTCAGAGTGTCTTACAAGGGCTGAGTGTACCAACTTTGGTGACCTATCTGAAACCGGTGTTACCTCTGAGGCAAGGCCGTTGGCTTTGTTCGTCAAAGATAGGCGTTTATGATAACATCTTTGTGGTAGTTGAGAAGGATTCTACCATACCACTGCTGTTGTATTGTAAAACAGACACTGTACAGATAGTGATGCTGTGTCAGTACATAGACATGTGGAATCAGACTCCAAAAACTGTTATGACGGTGCCGAAATACCAAACACTGACCAACGAAAATTAGACACTGCTCTAGGCCGTGTCAGCTGAGACTGTCAAGTAAGATCTCGCCCGTAATGCTTCACTATGAATAATTTCGATCATTATTCAACTGCTGGTGTTGTCTTGTGCGTCCTCTCACGTAAAGCTCGCCGATTGGTCATGCAGCCCGTGAACTGCACTTCACTGGCTTCTGATCCACGGTTTCGTCCACCACTTGCGCACCCCTCATCGTAGAACATGGCAAAAATCTCCCGCTGCGCTCACCACTCTGATCGGAAATCGATACAGCAAGCGAGAGTTGTTGTGCTGTCCATTGCCGTGTCGGAAATTAAAAACTATTCAGCTGTTACGCATTGAAACTCGCTCATGCCATTATCGTGGCGCTAGAACTGCGGGTAGCAAACTCGAATCATAATGATGGGAGATTGATTTTCATCAACATAAAAAGGGAAAGTAGAGTAGAGATTGCCGCGAATGACTGTCTTGTATCTACAGGCAACCGCAATGGAAGCAAGAAGGAATGGAGGAGATTCGGATATTATGGAATAGCAAGTACATTCCGAGCATAATTTGCTACTGGATTAATCAAAATGTACCGATAACATGTCAGTGTAAATGAAGTCACAGCTTTCCTGTGTCTTCTTTTTTTGTGCTCATATATCTCATATGTAGAACTAGAGTTTTCGATAAACAAGAACAGGAAGCATAAAAATAATTAGAAGAACAAGAAACAATTGCATCAGGCTTTCAAGGTGTTCGGTACAACCTGACAAACCAAACTGAAAAAATATCCTTTCTCTTCATAAAGAAAAAGTCGGCAACTAAACAACGGGCAGTGCATAATAAACTAATACTCTTTGACTGTGTACTATTCTTAATGTCAAAGTCTCAGAAGACATACATCTAACCGCTGATATTTTTTAAAACTTAGCTATAGTCATGTGAAAAACTGAAACATAAACTTTCTTCAACAGAGAAAACGGCAATCATGGGAACCATCAGAAGCAGTGTACGATATTCCTAGAAGGCGAGCGCTCCAAACACAAGACAATCGTCGGTATTCTACTTGCCTCCTCTTGGTTTACAGACCTTTAATTTATTTCAGAAATCTGACATAATTCTATAAATGACTGAATTCTACAAAACCGCTTATGTGGAATTCCTGAGCGTTAATCGAAATTTGATCCACAAAGTACTTTACATTTGTCCTTGGGCATACTACGCCTGTGATAGCTTCCTGTCACTACATTAAGGATTATACGGCAGAAAATTTTTAGTACACTCTGAAAAATAAAAGGGCTCGTCATTCTCTAGGAAGGAAACGGCCTTGTCGCAGTAGATACACCGGTTCCCGTCAGATCACCGAAATTAAGCGCTGTCGGGCGTGGCCGGCACTATCGGTGACCAACCAGGCCGCCACGCGCTGTTCCCGCATTCCGGCCCGCACTCAGCCTCTTGATTCCGATTGAGGAGCTGCTCGATCGAATAGTGGCGGTGCCGGTCACAGGAAACCATCGTAACGACCGGCAGAGCGGTGTGCTGACCACATGACCCTCCATATCTGCATCCTGATTTGAGGATGACACGGCGGTCGGAATGTCCCGATGGGCCACTTGTGACCTCAAGATGGAGTGCTTTTTTTAATTCTTTAGGTGTACTCTCTGTGCGTCATCGGTTGACCCAAATGCAACACTCGGAAAGATAAAATGCCATTTTCCGTGCAAGGAATCACGAAACAACTGAAATTTCTAGGTCGAAAAGATGCTCTTATAAATTTCAACCGAGTGAAACACAGCGCTACATGCTATATTCGATAGAGCTGCATAAAAAGGTGCCAGGCTGGGAAGGCAAAGGCGGTACTGTTTCAGTCTTAAGCAGTAAAACATCGCTTCCACATGTCACTGTGATGGTAGGTAGTCTTGGAAAGTGTCCCCATTTATCTTGTCGAGTGTTGGGCTTTGGATACAATACCACATAAACTACTAAAAAAATACAGCTCTAAAACAATTTGTTTAAGTTTTAATTGTGGCAATCGAAATTAAAAATATAGAGGCCGTAAAAATAACGTACTACAATGCATTAACATTATTAGATTACAACTTTGTAAACAAAATGTTATAGAGAGCTTCAAAGTCGAATAAAGGTTTACGAATAATTTCCTGTATATCCATTTTGACGAGTATTAAAAACAGTGTTATTTTTTCGCTGCTTATTTCAGTTGATGCATAACAGGATTAGTTGTTTATTTTCCAGTTTCACGTTTATAAATTTCTATGTCAAGCTAAAATTATTGGTATATGTATTTCAAAATTTTGAGTGTCTTACCTCGTTGTATAAGCGTGATTTAACCATTAACATATGTTATTTGTGGTCATTAACTGAAAAAGGTGACACCTACAAATTTTCGTGATATGATGACTGAAAACTATATGTAAACGATTACCTGCTCCTGTTAAATGTAAGTAAGAGGGCTACGTGACAACTTCAATACTGCAGAAACCAGCAGCTAGTTGAAGGCTTTATGGAAGTATTCAAAATGATCGTGTTAATGGTGTTTGGTATGGGATGGAAGCTGGAGAATGGAATGAGAGTTGCGAGTGTCAGCTGCAGAGGAAAGGGATGACTGTTGTTAGTCGCCAGAAGGCCTTATTTCTGTGTATATGTCAAGATTATGAAGCCACAGTCGGTTGCAGTTGTCTTAGGATAGGATGTGGAGTATGTGGAGCTGAAGTAAAGAAGATACATGTTGGTGGAGGTGCAACAATGTCCCACGTTGGGTAATGAATGGTACCACAATGAGATTTTCTTATGCCTGATATCCCCGAACAGAAATAGACAGAAATGAAATAGGCAGAAATGGCAAAGAAGTCAAGACGAAATGACTGCAGGAGAAACGGGAAGAAATCGAAAAAGAAAATAATGGTGGTCAGAAGGACGATTCGGTATACAGAAAAGTCAAAATACTATAATCTCCGCTAATATAAAAGGAAGGGTGTAAACATGAAGAACGCAAGAGACAGTCCACTGCTAAATGCAGAGGAGAGAGTGCATAGATGTAAAAAGTATAAAGAAGGAACTTCTGATGATATGAGGGGACAAGAAATGGGAGGCGATATGGAAGACCTAGTATTAAAATTAAAAATTAAAAGAACTTTAAAAAACTTGCGATGAAATTATGCTTAAGACAAAGCATTCCTTCGAACTTTCTACAATAATTAAAGAAGTGGCAACCAAACAACTATTCAAGTTGATTCATAGAATCTTTGAATCTGGAGACATACAATACTACCAGACTTTCAGAAATATATCATCCACACAATGCTGAATATGACAAAGGCAGAAAAGCGCGAGGAATACCGCACAATCGTTTGACATCTCATGCGTCAAAGTTTCTGACAAGACTAATACAAGAATGGAAAAAAAATTGAGAAGCTGTTAAATGATTATCAGTTCGGCTTTAAGAATGGTAAATCCATCAGAGAGACAATTCAGACATTGCATTTAACATCAGAAACACGACTTAAGAAAAATCGAGACGCATTCATGGAGTTTACAGACCTAGAAAAAGAGTTCTACATTGAAAAAATGTGCAAGATCTTGGAAATGCTTAGGAAAGAAGGTGTAAACTCCAGGGAAAGATGGGTAATATACGATAAAGTACAAGAAACAAGAGAGAAAAATAAGAATGGAAGAAAAAGAACGAAGTCCTCGGATTACAGAGCTCGTAAAAGAAGGATGTAATATTTCGCCCCTATTGACATTCTATTCGCATAAGAAGCAATGATGTAAATAAAAAGAGAGTTGATTAGTAGGACTGAAATTCAGTTCGAAAGAATACGCTGATGATATTGGTATCATCAGTACAAGTGACGAGAAGTTACAGGAACTGTTAAGTGAAATGAAGAGCCTAATGAGAACGGAATGTGGACGGAGAGTAAACTGAAGAAAGACGAAAGTAATAAGCAGTAGCAGAAATGAGATTTGCGATAGACTTGACACCAAAATTCTGGACAGTCTAATAAATGAAGTGAAATAATTCTCCTATCTTGGAAGCAAGATAACACACGAAGAACGAAGCAAGAAAGACATAAGAAAGCAGTTTATCATAGCCAAAGATGGCATAGCAAAGGTCTACTTGGGTAAAACACCAGCCTTAACTTAAGGAAAGAAGCACAGCATTGAATGAAGTAGAGTCGTGGAATGCAGGAAAACTGGAAAAGAGGAAAAACTAAGGGTTTGAGATGTGGTGCTATAGAAGGACGTTGAAACTTAGATGGATACGAAGTGAGGAAGTTTTACGAAGAATCGACGAGGAGGGAATCATGTGGAAAACATTGACATGAAGAAGGGAGAAGATGATTGTACATTTGTTTAGACTTGAGGAGACAACGGTATTTGACAGCGATGTACAAGGTAAAAACTGTAGCAGAAGACAGAGTTGGGAATATGCCCAGCAAATAACTGAGGACATTGGTTGCAAGTGTTTCTCTGGGATGTAGAGTGTGGCACAGGAGGGTAATTGTTAGCGGATCGCTTCAAACCAGTCAGAACGGTGATGGCACAAAATAGGATTTTCGGACTAGTAATTTGAGGATGGGTAGACACTAATTAATTATACAAGGATATGTGTATCCTAGGCGAGGTGGAAGTCGATTTCGAGGGAAAGAGACTGCCAGCCAAACTCCTAGGACCCATCTGTAACCCAAATCCAAGACCATGTTTGACAGTTGTTATCGAGCAGCTCCACCAAGTATAGGAGGCTGTCATTTTCCTGCCAGGAATTCTGGCAATCTACACTTTGCTAATCTTTGCCTCATGTGAGCACACTGGACATATCTTGCATTTATCTGCAAGTGATGTATTCCCTGTAGTTTCGGAACTTTCGCCTGAGTGTGACAGTCTAGTCCTGAGGACCTGGGTCGCCAGTCAGTTTCGTTGTGCTCACAGTGTATATTTATATTCATAGTTAAAATTTTTTGTACGATGCAGCACTCATCAGACTGCCATGTATATCCCCTACACCTGCCCACCTCCGTCAGTTTTGTATTCTTCAAGAGGACTTAGGTAGGATTCCAACTACTCCTATTCTTAAATTTCCGTGTTCATCTGCATCATACTCTCATAATTCTACAACATGCAGTTAGTTAGTAATCAGACACAGGCATCAGTAGGCGGGTAGGGGGCACTCTCGTCCAAAAATCGGTGATATCAGCACTTCCAGGAACTCCAGCAGCCCTATCTAGTGTCAGCATTCCAGTAACTGCACTTTCGATGCCGTGTTACATCTGAAGCAGTTGTTATTGTTATATTCAAGGTCACCTTCCCTCCCCTCGCTTCCCCTCCTCTCCTCTGCCGCCCCCCTCTTAATCGCTTTACTCTTTCTGTATTCATAACGTTGGTAAGGTTATCCTGGGGAAGGCACACGGCAGTTCCCTTAACACGAGCAGGAGAGGTGCAGTTCTGTTCTAGAGAAGGAACTGTTATATTCCCCTACATGCTATATGGGTATACCGGAAAAAAATTAATGACAAGTACACGCTGCTTATATCGTCTGCCACCATACTTACACGTAATCACATCCCTGTGTTACTGTTTATTAGTGTAGTGGATGACTGACGAGGTGATTATGAGAGAATCAGAGATAAAGCAGTATTTGACAAGGGTAACACTCCAAACTGATGAACTGAATCTAGGTCATTCTATGGGAATGTTACAGAAAACTAACTATCCTTAAACCCATCTTGGAGAGAAAGTATCGAGGAAAAATGGAAATAATGCATTTGTGGAACGGTTAGGGTTCGATAAAAAAACACAACAGATGACTTACTCTAATATAAAATTTAGTTCAATGTATTATTGCACACTGTACAAGTAACAATCTCTATTCAATCGTTTATGAAAGCAATGAAGTGGACACCTCGCCACCATTACCAACAACAATTTTATAATAACAGTCACTGCATTATGCAAGAAGTTCACATCACGTAACACCCACTTTCATAGAAAAGCTACTATCACATATGTGATCAAAAGTATCCGAACACCCACAAAAACTTACGTTTTTCATATTAGCTGCATTGTACTGCCACCTGCTGCCTGGTACTCATTATCAGCGACCTCAGTAGTCACTAGACATCGTGAGAGAGCAGAATGGAGCTCTCCGCGGAACTCAGGGACTTCGAACGTTCTCAAGTGACTGGGTGTCACTAGTGTCATACGTCTGTACGCCAGATTTCCACACTCCTAACCATCCCTAGGTCCACTGTTTCCGTTGTGATAGTGAAGTGGAAACGTGAAGGGACACTTACAGCACAAAAGTGTACAGGCCGACCTCGTCTGCTGACAGACAGAGACCGCCGAGAGTTGAAGAGGGTGGCAATGTGTAATAGGCAGACATCTATCCAGACCATCACACAGAAATTCCAAACTGCATCAGCATCGACTGCAAGTACTATGACAGTGAGGTGGGAGGTGAGAAAAATTGGATTTCATGGTCGAGCGGCTGCTCATAAACCATACATCACGCCGGTAAATGCGAAACGACACCTCGCTTGGTGTAAGGAGCGTAAATTTTGGACGATTGAGCAGTGGAAAAAACGTTGTGTGGAGTGACGAATCACGATGCATAATGTGGCGATCCGATGGCAGGGTGTGGGTATGGCAAATGCCCAGTGAACGTCATCTGCCTGTGTTCGCTACGAACAGTAAAATTCGGAGTCGGTGGTGTTGTGGTGTGGTCGTGTTTTTCGTGGAGGGGGCTTGCACCCCTTGCTGTTTTGCATGGCACTATTACAGCACAGGCCTACATTGATGTTTTAAGCTCCTTCTTGCTTCCCACTATATGAAGAGCAATTCGGGGACGGAGATTGCATCCTTCAGCACTATCGAGCACCTGTTCATAATGCACTGCCGGTGGCGGAGTGGTTACAGGACAATAACATACCTGTAATGGACTCGCCTGCACAGAGGCCTGACCTGAATCCTATAAAACACATTTGGGATGGTTTGGAACGCCGAGTTCGTGCCAGGCCTCACCGACCGACATCGATACCTCTCCTCGGTGGAGCACTCCGTGAAGAATGGGCAGCGATTCCTCAAGAAACCTTCCAGCAGCTGATTGAAAGTATGTTTGCGAGAGTGGAAGCTGTCATGGAGGCTATGGGTGGCCCAACACTATACTGAATTCCAGCATTACGGATGGAGGGCTCCACGAACTTGTAAGTTATTTTCAGCCAGGTGTCTGTATACTTTTGATAACATAGCGTATTTCTGCATCGCCACTGAAACATACGTCGCACTCGATTATACTGGTGTTAATGTAACTGAGTGTTTGTCTGCTCTGTCGGACATGTTGAATGGAACAGACGACGCACAGTTTCATTAAAATATTATTTATTCAGTTTGTTATCCCAATTACCTTTTTTCTGTGAGAATACCTTCACAACGGTGACAAATCGTGTGAAGTGCATTCTTAAAACTGTACAACACAAAATACAGAGTAATGAAAACATCCTCACAAGCAAAAGTGCTGGAACTGCTCATCGTATTGTCATAGTGCCGCTCTTCTATTGCATTCGTTGAAATCACGCGCGAGGTGCATATCGGCCATCTCTTCACAAGAATACCCATAACTGGCACTGCTGGAAAAATAAACCTGAGGTAGAATCGAGCAATACTGAATGCAGGTTTGAGGTCGAAGAGTAAAGTGGTCAGCAGAAAATACCGTGAGTGAACGGAAGAAGTTTGTTTCCAAATAAAACGCCCAGTACATGTCTTCGACATTTAAATTGCTGTGCATATATTTTCAGAGAATTACAGATACAAAGATAATTGGGGTAATAAAGCAAAAGAAATGCAGTTACTCTTTAACGAACTACGGGAGAGCATAGGACACTTATAGTCCATGGACTTCAAGAATACCGTACACACACGTAACTGTTCACGGTATCTGTAAATGACCTGGTTGGAATATCAGAATGACCATGAGTCTCTTGACACATGTTTCTATTGTATATATAGCAAAGTCGAAACACCAGAAAACTGTAGTGAAATTCCGGAACACCCGTAGAGTATTAAAGCATGGTGCAATGACTGACAGTTGCTTCTCAGGATAAATAAAAGTAGCGTATCGCACGCAAATAAAAAGAAAGCTTACACGATACAGTGACGACGAGGTCATCGGTCTCATGTGGACACGTTCAACGTAGCCTATATCGGTATCAGTAATTGAGAGTTACGGATCTGTATTTCGCTGATGACGTAGTTCATCTGGGAGAAACGCCAAGAAGTATGCAACCAATAACTACCACGCTGAAAGTAACGGCCAGCTCTGTAGGGCTAAAAAGAATTGCTACGAGATATTGACCGATCTCCCTACCTCGCTAACCTTATCTGTAAGATCAGCAGAAATGGAAAAGCTCCTGCAGTCTTCCAACGAATGTAGTCTATATGGAAATTAGCTTCCAACACTACGCCCACAAAGCTTAAGAAGTACTCCTCTATCATTCTACTTATGGCCATACACGCATGTGAGATCTAAAATATGTCATCAGAATCAGCACACAAACTCATTGCTTTTCTTATCCAAACTGAGGATGGAGGGGGAGAAAGGAAAGGAAAGGAAAGGGAATGAACTATTGCTGTCAGTCGCATCCAGACTTTACGCCCAACCAACGGCGAAGAGTGAAAATGTGTTCCGCACTGTGATTAGTGCCTGGGATATAATACTAGGGAGAACTAGACTACACAGTCTGCACAGAGTCGTCGCTGAAGAAACACTGAAGGTTGTGGCCATTTGCTATGCGTGAAAGATGGAACAATCCCCACTGTTTTTGAACGTACACACATTTAAAAAGTTTTGCATCACCCCGGATTACAGAACTCCTGAAGATAGATGTTCACTGTGGATATTGTATCACACAGTCCCTTTGACTGTTCAGAGATGTCACTAAACCCGCCCAAAGATGTAATCCATCATGCATGAGCAGCGCCTATTAGACGGATGGAGTCCGACAGCCGATCAGTTCCAGTCATTCCACCAGGAACGAGGTACAAGGCTCGCGTTGTCTGTAGGTCAACAATGCCTAGTTGGACAATAGCACGGTTCGATCGCATCCACATTGTTACTTTGTGCCAGGAAGGGCTCTCAACAAGGGAAATGTCCAGGCGTCTCGGAGTTAACCAAAGCGATGTTGTTCGGGCATGGAGGAGAGACAGAGAAACAGGAACTGTCGATGACGTGTCTCGCTCATGCTGCCCAAGGACTACTATTGCAGTGGATGACCGCTACCTACGGATTATGACTCGGAGGAACCCTGACAACAACGCCATCATGTTGAATAATGCTTTTCGTGCAGCCACAGTAACGACTGAATCTGTGCACAGTAGGCTGCATGATGCGCAACTTCACTCCCGACGTCCATAGCGGGGTCCATCTTTGCAACCACGACACCGTGCAGCGCGGTACAGATGGGCCCAACAAAAAGCCGAATCGACCGCTCAGGATTGGCATCACGTTCTCTTCACCCATGAGTGTCGCGCATGCCTTCAACCAGACAATCGTAGAGACGTGTTTGGAGGCAACACGATCAGGCTGAACGCCTTAGACACACTATCAGGCGAGTGCAGCAAGGTGGAGGTTCTCTGCTGTTTTGGGGTAGCATTATATGGGGCCGACGTAGCCGCTGGTGGTCATGGAAGGCGCCCTAACGGCTGTACGATACGTGAATGCCATCCGCTGACCGATAGTGCAACCATATCGGCAGCGTATTGGCGAGGCATTCGTCTTCATGGACGACAATTCGCGCCCGCATTTCGCACATCTTGTGAATGACTTCCTTCAGGATAACGACGTCGCTCGACTCGAGTGGCGAGCATGTTCTCCAGACATGAACCCTATGGAACATGCCTGGGTTAAACTGAAAAGGGCTGTTTATGGACGACGTGACGCACCAACCACTTTGAGCGATATACGCCGAATCGCCGTTGAGGAGTGGGGCAATCAGGACCAACAATGCCTTGATAAACTTGTGGATAGTACGCCACGACGAATACAAGCATGCATCAATGCAAGAGGACGTGCTACTGGGTATTAGAGGTACCGGTGTGTACAGCAACCTGGGCCACCACCTCTGAAGGTCTTGCTGTATGGTGTTACAACATGCAATGTGTCGTTTTTATGAGCAATACGAAGGACGGAAATGATGCTTATGTTGATCTCTATTCCAATTTTCTGTACAGGTTCCGGAACTTTCGGAACCGAGGTGATGTCCGTTTCATAAAAGGTTTGCAAGAGGGCCTCACAAAAAATTGAATTAAATTCCAATGGCAGGCGCCACATGGAAGGCGCTGTGGACCATGCAAAAGTTTTCTCTAAAAATTTCAAGAGCGGAGTTGACGAGAAGTGTGAGGCAACATTTCTTCCTCCTATGTACATATCACGCAGTGGTCTAAGCGGGCAATTCAGATGAAGTCGAGCTCATCTGGGTATTTATTGACTGTTAATCTTACTGCGCACCATTCGTGAATAGATAGGAAAGCAGAGAAATTATAGTGCTGCCCAAAGTATCCCTCGCCATACATCATATATGTATATGTAGCTGACGCATATTGTATATTTTCGATGCCGTAGTAGTAGTATTATTAATCCTTGGATCACTTTTACGAGGATATTGGCCGTGTCACGGTATTATACCTTACGAACACGATAACATATATAGACGTTTACGTACTTACACGTCTAGTTGGAGAAGGATGGGACAAGTCTTATACTAGGAATCATCCTGGAATTTACCTGAAGTAATTTAGAGAAACCACGGAAAACCTGAATCACAATGGCTGGATGGAGGTTAGAGCCTCCGTTCTTCCGAATACAATACCAGTCTGTCTACAACAGCGCAGACACTTTCGGTTTACCCATAACGCACAATACTACTTTCTTTATAAGCTTTTGCAAGGAAGCTGTTCCCTAATGTAGAAACTTAGTTCTACATTGTACATTCGTGGAACAAAGACGACCCTAAATACAACAAAAATGGTTCAAATGGCTCTGAGCACTATGGGACTCAACTGCTGTGGTCATCAGTCCCCTAGAACGTAGAACTCCTTAAACCTAACTAACCTAAGGACATCACACACATCCATGCCCCAGGCAGGATTCGAACCTGCGACCGTAGCAGTCGCACGGTTCCGGACTGCGCGCCTAGAACCGCGAGACCACCGCGGCCGGCAAATACAACACTACAGAAAAAGTCTCTACTAGTACCGCATAAGGCCTTTTTTCGGCAGTTGACGCTTACGTGAAATACACAAGCCATGAAAGAAAAGTTTGCTCTCCAGAAGCCGTCGTTACTCTTCCCGAACACGAGAAGTACCTGTTGGTCATATCTAAGGAAAGAAAAAATTATTAAATACTAACTTACTCTAGTGACAGCCTCTACGGGAGCTCTGATCTAGTGACTTTATTATTTCCTACACTGCGCCGGATGTGGAGGTGATTTTTCGCCTTGCTGCAAAACAACAAAAAATGACATGCGGAGCAATATGATGTTGATCGACAATTATATATAACAACCTTTTTATTTTACGGAACATTATTTTCTCCAAACTGCAAAGTGTCAGTAATTCTATGAAGAGCTAAGTAATTTTTTGATACAGATCACTCTTCTCCATAATTACTGCGACTCTGTAAGAATTTTATGTTCCCCATGTACGGCAAAAAAATCGTACATGCCAACGAAATAATCAGACTGATGCTTCAAAAGTCGTTGTGGTGTTTCCCTGAGCAGTATACGGATGACAGGCTACTTGTCTCTGTTCAATGAAAAAGTGTAATACTGGCATAGAGGACGGTAAAGAATAAAGGCTGTCGGCAAGTGACATGCCCGAAAGATGTCGGCAGCTGCTGAGTTGTAAAGAGAGCGGGCGCAGGCGTAAGCGCGTTGTAAAGTTGCGTTCCGCTTCGCTTCGCGTCGCTTTCTGCCCCAGCGGCTGCTTCACGGTCTTCGTGGGGGAGTTGGTGGCTGCGCCCTGCCTCTCTGGCTGTCCGCAGGAAAATCCTCCTCACTTATCTCAACCCATTAACGTCCATCTTCTTAAAGTCCTGACGTCCTTATCTCTTCGGCTGTCTCCTGATGACTGGTTTAACTGGCACCACTTAACATAGCCAGATGCACACATTCAGAAGTTCCCGAGTCCGAAGGTTGTATTTATAATCCTTAAAGAAAAGAAACTTGTAGCTCTATGATCTCTTTTATTGCATGTTTGGGTTAACTGGCATTCAAGACAATTGGCAGGCGTCCGAAGTTCATTCGAAATAAATTTGCTGAATGCGAGTATCAATGCATCAGCTGTGTTAGATATATCTATACTGTTTAACAGTACGGACCGGAAATCGAACCCAGATTTTCCTCTTACGTGAATGGTCGCCTCAACAGTTTCGGCTATCAGTGCACGCCACGCCTCCCGGAACGACTCAAACTGCCATATGTCACACTGCCTACATCCCTATACCGTAGTCCGCTACATTCATCACTTACGGCTGGCAGCTTTATTCTGTATTTCCACACCAGTGTGAACGAAACTATAAGGAATCGATACCTATGATATTATCATCTAGTGCGCGCCTCGGCACGTAACATTTACTTCCAAGAACAGACATTAATGGCCCTGGAGGTATTCACAGGTAGCCGAAGAGATGAAAGCGACCGCTCGAATAAGAGGGAAATACGGCTTTGAGTCCCGGTCCGGTACAAATTTTTATATATCACTATTATGTAGTACATCTATACCTAACACCGCTGATGCCATGATATTCGTATACAGCGAATTTATTTCGAATGAATTTCAGACGCCTGTCAATCGTCATTAATGTCTGTTCATCCAGACATGCAAGTAAATATTACATACCGAGGCAGGAGCAAGACGATGATTTCATGGGTCTCGGTTCCTCATAGTCTCGCTCTCAATGGTGCAGGAATACAGAGTAAAGCTGCGAGCATTAAATGATGAATGTAGGGGACTATGGCATCGAGATCTTGACAATGTGATATATAGCGGCGTGCGAGAATAGTCATCTACGGCAGGAATTATAGCAGTCACAGATTAGCAACAATTTATAATAATTAATTAATATGAAGTGTACAGTAACTAGAATGTAAACATGATGTTTGGCAATTTAGTTCAGAGTTCACATACACTGATGGCCTAAATGGTTAGATTGACCACACGCAATTAGCGGGAAATCCGGCACAAATTTTCATTAGGCATTATACATGTATAGCTAACATAGCCGGTGCTAAGACGTTCGCATTCGGCAAATTTGTATGTAATTTATTATATCTGTTTTACTCACCAAATGCTCTTGCCATCAAACAATAATGTGGTATGAAGAGAACCCCACTACTACCAAAGTAGTTGATATTATTAATCCACCCAGCAACTGTACACCCTCGCCAAAGGGCCAAATGGTTTATGCAAACTACGCCAGAAATTATGACATTATAGATTAGCAACAATTTACAATAATTAATTAATGTAAACTATACAGTACAGAACTTGAGTGTAAAGATTATGTGTGGCATGTAATTAAAAGATCTTGATTAAATAATGAAAACTGCACCGATTACTTATTTTTTCATGCTTAGTACAGAGTTTTAGAAGAATTTATTCACATTTCAAGTGCATTTGTTTACATGAATATTTTTGGTGATGTTTACATGTGTGATTTTCTGCCTCTCATGCGTCTTTTTTAGGTTATACAGCAGTCGGAAAATCGAACAAAATCAAATCAATCTCTGAGTGTGTCTAATGCTAATATTAGTAATATTAGAAGTGGTATTTTTCTTTGTCTAGTTACAGATACTGTGCCTCTTCTATTGTACAGAATATCATACACACGTTTTCGTCTCTTGCACTACTTGTTTTAGTAATCAAAACATGCTACAAATATATTACTATACTATGGTTTCACAAAGAGTTAGTGCATAAGCAGAGGTGTTATAATGTCTTTGAATTACGTTATATATACAAGGTTCTCTGTATGTTTACGTCTATCGACTACCGAATTATAGATTACTTTTATTAAATGAGGAATTGTTCATATTTACGAAAATTACTACAGTTATCATAAACAGGAGAAACATTTAAAAATAACTGATTGAACTACCTAGTTTGTCACTGAGAATTTTTTCTCTTTGCTTTTTGAGGTGTACAAATATTTCAAGCTCCTCCTTTAAATCTATGGCATGTGATTTCTAGAAGCGTCGGAGTATCGTAAGATCTTCATCTATGTTTCTGAATGGGTATCCAGTGTTTTTTGGTGTGTGCTGATATTCCTGAGTTTTTAAATTGGTTGTGTGTGTAACTGTTGACGTGTTCAGTGTATCTAATTTAAAGGGTCTTGCCCGTTTGTCCTATGTCGCAGCTTGAGCAAGTTTTACAAGTTTTTTTTCTATTCCTGGTTCTGAGGATTCAACTTTTTTATTGCTTAAGGTGTGGACTAATAATTTCTGCTGTAGTCTGTTGTTTGTGGAGAAAGCTACTTTCACTTTACGTGACCAAAGTAGGTTTGCTGTTTTTTGGACATACGTTTACAAACAGCGCGGATCCTAATATATGGAACCTTACGTGGGAGAAAATTCCTATCATAGTTGTAAAGAGTACTTTAAGATCTGTAACAGGGTAAGAAACTGAACAAAGTGAAATCTAAAAAATATCGGGCTAGTGAAGAAGGGAACAATGTTAAAAACACGTACGCAATCTATGGCAAAGTAGTAAACAACACAGACGTAGTTTCCAACGAAAGAGAGTTAAACATGTTAAATAAAGGTTTAAGAAATGAAGCAAAAGCTGGCCGGAGTGGCCGAGCGATTCTAGGCGCTATAGTCTGGAACCGCGCGACCGCTACGGTCGCAGGTTCGAATCCTGCCTCGGGCATGGATGTATGTGATGTCCTTAGGTTAGTTGGGTTTAAGTAGTTCTAAGTTCTAAGGGACTGATGACCGAAGTTAAGTCCCATAGTGCTCAGAGCCACTTGAACCATTTTTATAAAGCAAAAGAAGTCCTGTTAGGCAGCACACTGAAACGCCTCATAGAGGCAACAAATATTGCAACGGACGTTGTAAAACTAAACAGCAATTAAAATACTGCCATAGGTCATAAACTAAACAAATTCGTCGAAAACAAAGTAGTCAGATACAAAGAGGACTGTAGACACATACAAAATTATTTAAAGAGAAAAGCAGTATAGACACAAAACCTGGAGAAAATCAGGCACTAACATTAAAATCAGATAAAAGCTACAGAATTTTTGTTATGAAAGTGAGTGAATAAATTTGAAAACTCTTAAATTCTCCTAGAAAACAACATAATGCAACTAAACAAAGATCCAGTAGAGCAACTCCACAAAAAAGTCAAGGGACAGTTCAAGGAAACACGTTTCTGAGTGACAGAATATGAAAAGAAATACATCATCTGTATGATCCCTAACCTCCCCTTTTAGGATCCCAACCTAAGGTACTCAAGGAAGGATGTCCTGTAAGGACTGTGGTTAACAGTATGAACAGCTCTGGATACATTCAAAGCGGCGTTTGGCCATCCGGCCGTCCCGATTTAGGCTTTGGGTGATTTCCCTAAATCACTTTGGGCAAATGCCGCGATGGTTCCTTTGAAAGGGCATGGCCGACTCCCTTCTCCATCCTTCCCTAACCCGCCGGGACCGATGACCTCTCTGTTTGGTTACCTCCCTCGAAGAAACCAACCAACGGCACACGTCATGTTTTAAGCGTACGCCGAAAGGTGCAGTCGATCTGATCCTTGTTTTGTGTGCCGCAGACTGGCGGACTCAGGTGTTTGTTCATGACTTACCTTCTGAATCGTTGTTCCGCATTCTTGCTTTATTTCACGGTGTGCCAACGATTCTTCTAACTTCAGATAGGCACATTCATGCTGCTCGCCAGTCGCTTCGTCTCAGACTGATGCTAAGCAACGGCGTGCTCCGCTGCAGAGACTCGTGCATTGTTGAGAACACAGTCACGTCGCGATATGTTGTTTACTTTAGGGGACGTATGGGAAATAATTACGGCACAGTTAGACAGACATCCCAGTGGTAATAGTATAGGCGTAACTAGGTTGGGACAAGCGGGCCAATGCCCCCGGCGATAACAGAATCTGGATCGAAAACAATTAGGGAAAAATGAAGAAAAATTAAAATCGAGAGGAAAGTGGAAAATTTAGTAATCACCACGAACAGCAATGCATGCTCTGGCCACAAAGTTGGTAAGCAGTTCAGTAGGGCATGTCGTTTCTCCACCAGCGTTATTGACAACAGTTGGATGGTCTTTGGAAGCATTGCTCATTGAGCATAGGGGGCTACAAAGGATAGAAACCAGCATTTGACAAAAAAGGATGAATTCTGATAAATCTCAGTACGCGAAATTAGTGGTATACGAGGGTTTGCTGAAAAATAAATTCCTCCGAATTTTTTTATCCTGTTCTCAGTATCGGTTGAGGTATTACGAGTTCTATCTTCTTATCTCCTGTTTTCTACTCAAAATCTCGTGCTTGTACTCTTGTTAAGTTTACTATTACAGATATCGCCTAAACTTTTATATTTTTTTATTGGTCCTGTGCGCAACAAATAACTTACTTGGTCTTTCTGCTGCCACTGCTTGGTCTGCTGCATTCTATTATTTAACAAAAACATAAAAAACCTATTATTCATGCTGAGTGCAATGCACGTTCTGTATGGCGGCTCCTGCTGTTGCTGAAGCTGCTGCTGCTTACTACAACTACATATACACTCCTGGAAATGGAAAAAAGAACACATTGACACCGGTGTGTCAGACGCACCATACTTGCTCCGGACACTGCGAGAGGACTGTACAAGCAATGATCACACGCACGGCACAGCGGAGACACCAGGAACCGCGGTGTTGGCCGTCGAATGGCGCTAGCTGCGCAGCATTTGTGCACCGCCGCCGTCAGTGTCAGCCAGTTTGCCGTGGCATACGGAGCTCCATCGCAGTCTTTAACACTGGTAGCATGCCGCGACAGCGTGGACGTGAACCGTATGTGCAGTTGACGGACTTTGAGCGAGGGCGTATAGTGGGCATGCGGGAGGCCGGGTGGACGTACCGCCGAATTGCTCAACACGTGGGGCGTGAGGTCTCCACAGTACATCGATGTTGTCGCCAGTGGTCGGCGGAAGGTGCACGTGCCCGTCGACCTGGGACAGGACCGCAGCGACGCACGGATGCACGCCAAGACCGTAGGATCCTACGCAGTGCCGTAGGGGACCGCACCGCCACTTCCCAGCAAATTAGGGACACTGTTGCTCCTGGGGTATCGGCGAGGACCATTCGCAACCGTCTCCATGAAGCTGGGCTACGGTCCCGCACATCGTTAGGCCGTCTTCCGCTCACGCCCCAACATCGTGCAGCCCGCCTCCAGTCGTGTCGCGACAGGCGTGAATGGAGGGACGAATGGAGACGTGTCGTCTTCAGCGATGAGAGTCGCTTCTGCCTTGATGCCAATGATGGTCGTATGCGTGTTTAGCGCCGTGCAGGTGAGCGCCACAATCAGGACTGCATATGACCGAGGCACACAGGACCAACACGCGGCATTATGGTGTGGGGAGCGATCTCCTACACTGGCTGTACATCTCTGGTGATCGTCGAGGGGACACTGAATAGTGCACTGTACATCCAAACCGTCATCGAACTCATCGTTCTACCATTCCTAAACCGGCAAGGGAACTTGCTGTTCCAACAGGACAATGCACGTCCGCATGTATCCCGTGCCACCCAACGTGCTCTAGAAGGTGTAAGTCAACTATCCTGGCCAGCAAGATCTCCGGAACTGTCCCCCATTGAGCATGTTTGGGACTGGATGAAGCGTCGTCTCACGCGGTCTGCACGTCCAGCACGAACGTTGGTCCAACTGAGGCGCCAGGTGGAAATGGCATGACAAGCCGTTCCACAGGACTACATCCAGCATCTCTACGATCGTCTCCATGGGAGAATAGCAGCCTGCATTGCTGCGAAAGGTGGATATACACTGTACTAGTGCCGACATTGTACATGCTCTGTTGCCTGTGTCTATGTGCCTGTGGTTCTGTCAGTGTGATCATGTGATGTATCTGACCCCAGGAATGTGTCAATAAAGTTTCCCCTCCCTAGGACAATGAATTCACGGTGTTCTTATTTCAATTTCCAGGAGTGTAATTCAAGAGAAAGGGTTTGGTTAAATCTAAATTCGATAAATGACAACCCAAACAAGTAATTCCTTTTTTCAAAAACTATATTCTGAAAGCGATTATTTCTCAATCAATTAATAAAACGCTAGAAGCTCTTTGAACAATCGCTTCGTATGTAAATCTGCCCCCAGTGGCATTAAAGCAATATTACAAATTAATCAAACTCTTGAGACAGACTGAAATACTTCTCAATTAAATACATAGTGAAACAATTCCCTGACAATTACAAAAGAAATTGATAACAAACGTCAATACTTAATCTGTTTGCCTAACAATGGTTTCCCTTAAGAATTCAACTCCTATCGTTATCAAAATTACCGTCTGCTGCTACGCACATGCACAAACCTTTTTCTTTAAATTAATAAGCGCGCCCAACACACATGCGCACCACAGCAGGTGGGCTCCTACACTGGCTTCAAAACTGCCACTAGTTAATCCGTGCGCTGCGAAGCGCGACAACAGTATCATAGATTCCAGAGCCTGTGTATGCGCGCTGTAGCCAACCTTTACATCCTAAGATACATTGTCGATGTGGTTATTACATGGCAGCCTTTCCCCCAAACTGTCACGCAACACATTTAAGAATATTATATACAGCCAGAGTCAACTTGGTGCACCTCTTATGCTGTATCACAAGTGCAGACAATTACTTATTTTCTTGCCTTATAACGGCGAAGGGCCCGTTATTTTTCTGCAGAGGTGAAAAGCATTCGAGCTGACTGAAGCGACATAATTTTGCTTCAATTGGCCAGAAGGAGGTATAAGCGTGTTCAAAGCTGAGGTCTATTATTCAGAGTAGGTAGACGGTGCAGAATTCGTTTCGGGCCATCTCAGCAGAAGGCAGTCCAAGCGTCGGCCTATCTGCCGTAAAATTCAATTGTACCACGCCTCAATAAACCCTTCTGGAAAGATAAGGGTTCAAATGGCTCTGAGCACTATGGGACTCAACTGCTGTGGTCATCTGTCCCCTAGAACGTAGAACTACTTAAACCTAACTAACCTAAGGACATCGCACACATCCATGCCCGAGGCAGGATTCGAACCTGCGACCGTAGCAGTCGCACGGTTCCGGACTGCGCGCCTAGAACCGCGAGACCACCGCGGCCGGCTAAGATAAGGGGTGCACCCAGGTGCGCATACCACGCCAGTAGGTACGTGGGATCAGTCGTTACTCCCCGGTCTCGGCACAACAGAACGTTAATTTGAAAGCCTTGCAAGAGGCTTTTCGATTGGTTCGTAACGTTTATTTCCTTAGAGTGCACTATTTCTCATGTGTCCACATGCAAGCCTTTCAGTTTATCAGTTTCGGATTCCTATCATGAAGTGGGAAAGGTTCTCTGCCTGTCTTCCGACACTACGGTTTCATTGATCAATGACAGCAGAATCCGAAGGAGTAGGAGATCTTTTAACTGATTTATGAAATTATTGTTGGACGGAACTAGCAAGGTTAGCTGAAATTAGCCGACGTGATTATCACACTTGCAGAAACAGCCAAGTTTCAGAGGATTAAGGTAGAGAATACTTGCGGAGAGATGAGGGAAAAGAACTCACTTGCTGCCAAGAGATCGCTGCGTAAAGTCTTGCTTATGAGAGAGCAGTGGGACGAGACTTGCAGCGATATAGAAGGATGTCTCCAGTTTAGCACTGAGTGCAGAAGGCGAGCTGGACTCCCAATCTCCAGCCGCTACTACCGCCGCCTCCCATCTTCACGTTGTCTGAGCGTGCTAAGAACGAACCGACAAAGGTATCATCGTTTTAGAAGAGCCAAGAGCTAAATGCACAGTTTTAATGTACGGAGCCAGCTAGTTTGCTTCCTCGATGCATACTGCGAATCTTACTGGTGTTCGTACTTACAATATAACACTAAAAAAGACGTACTATGGAGGAATTATCCAAATGGGACGCAAATCGGCAAATGGGATTAAATGTACAAACAAATGATTACAGTTTCAGAGAGAGAACAGCGCACATGAGTAGGTCAATAAAGCGTTGGGCCACCTCTGGCATTTATTCAAGCAGTTATTCGGCTTGCCATTGGTTGATCGTTTTTGGTTATCCTCCTGAGAGATATCTTGCCAAGTTCAGTCCAATTGGGGCGCTAGATCGTCAAACTCCCGAGATTGTTAGAGGGCCCTGCTCAAAATGCTCCAGACGTTCTCAATTCAGGAAAGATCCGGCGACCTTGCTAGCCAACGCGTATTTGGCAAACACGAAAGCTAGTAGCAGAAAATGTTGTGCTGTGCGGGCGGGAATTATCTTGATGAAATGTACGCCCGGGACAGCTTGCCATGAAGGGCAACAAAACGGGGCATACAGTATCGTCGACGTACCGCTGTACCGTAAAGGTGCCACGGATGACAAACGAACGAGTCCTGCTATGAAATGAAAATTTCTGGTTATCGGGCTGTATGGCGAGTGACAATAAGGTTGGTATCCAACTGATGTCTGGGGCGTCTCCAGACACGTCTGCATTGGTCATCGGGTTTCAGTTCGAAGCGGAACTCATCAATGAGGATAATTCTACTCCAGTCAATGAGATTCCAGGCCGAAGATATGTCTAGAGACGCCTCGAACAGGGGTGGGATGATATAAATCTGCCTGTCGTCTGCCATACGGCCCGAGAGTCAGGAGTGATGATGTGGCTGTCACCCGCAACATCCTTACTGCACAGCTGTACGTCGAGGATATCGTGCGCCTCGTTTTGTTGCCCTTCATGGCTTACATTTCAGCAAGATAATGCCTGTCCGTACACGGCGAAAGTTTCTACTGCTTGTCTTTGTGCTAGCCAAACCCTGCCTTGGCCAGCAAGGTCCCCACATCTGTCCCTAAATGAGAACGTTTGGAGTACAATAGCTAGGGCCCACCAACAAGCTAGGGATTTTGACTATCTAAAGCGCCAATTTGTCACGATATCCCTCAGTAGCACAATTCTATCAATCAATTCCAAGCCGAATAACTGCTTGCATAAGACTCACGCCTCAGTAGTGAGTTTACATTTTGCGGCGTGCAGTTGCACCTGTAGCGGGTATAAAGCTAAACACTGGCAAAGTTATTTGTGAATGGTATACAATTATTAAATTTAATAGTTTTCAGCGTTTTTTCGAGCTGTTTGTGCCGAAATAACAATTTAATAAACTTTCGGAAACGTTCGCTCGCTGCGTTTTTTAGAATTTTCTGTGCATGAAAGTCGTTTAGTAAATCTCGTGCTTTAGTTTTCAGCAGACGTTTCTTATTGTTTCTAGTGAAATATTTTAGTAAATTTTTATTCAGTGTTTTAACTTCATTGAGTGTTCCAGTAGCCGCTTGATTTTTTGGTTTTAGCTAATAATTTTGTCAAGTTTTCTTGGTACTGGTATTAACATCGGTGTAGTAGTATTAATACAAGTAGTTGCTTTCTTAGCAGACAGAGAATTTCCAGACCGCTATTATTAATTCTATAAATAGTTCTACTGGTGTAACTGAACTTAGGTAACTTAGACGTATAGTGTTTTCCAGTAACTGTAAAATTTTACCATGAGTGAGAAGTGTGGGCTCTGTCGTAGGTTTGTGAGTAGTGGACTACGGTGTGGGATTTGTTCAAAGTATTTTCATTGGGAAGGGGGGGGAGAGATGCAGTGGGAAAGCCAGTGGGTATTCTATAGATATCCTCTCCTGGGAACGCAGAATCTGTAGTAGAAATAAAATAATAGAGGAGCAGTAGCGTAAGATCTGTGTCCTTCAGATGCAGTTACAACGCGCAAACGAAGAACAGTTTGAGGAGGGTGAATAGTGGTGGGGAATGGGAACTGGCTGTTGGCAAGAAAGCAACTAGGAGGAGGATGTATTCAGACAGTTAAACATTGCATATATGCAATAGATTTGACCAACTGCCAGAGTTGAGTGGAGAGGAGCCTCTTGTAGCTGTAGATGTAGGAAACATGCAGCAGTCCTCAGCCGTTAGGAGGCCTAAGTCAGTTGCAAAGTGAAACAGAAAGAAAGAGGTTCTGTTGCTAGATAGTTCGCACGGTAGAGGTGTGGGCCAGCAGTTGCAGCAAGCGTTGGGAAATGAGTACTGGGTCACCAGCATTGTGAAGCCTAGTGCAGGGTTGGCTCGGGTGACTGACAGCATAGGGGAGTTATGGAGTTACGTAGGAATTTTACAAAGGAGGATGAGGTAGTGATAGTGGGTGGAACAGGGAACAGTCTTGATTGAGACGGGGAATATGATGTAGGTGGTGACCTTGTAAAGATAGCTACTCAAACTGGAGGTAGTGATGTGCATTTTGTGCAACAGTTTCAGCGTCATGCTCGGCCTCATCTTAATGCGGCTGTTAGGCGCGTTAACATGGGGTTGGAGATGGTGCTGATGGCAGAGGGCATGGGTCACATCTCAGTGGTGCGAGCTGGGTCTATCAGCAATTCGGGTTTCACTAGGCATGGCCTGACCCTCAATAGGTACGGGAAGGGGAGGCTCGCAAAGTAGTGTAGTGGGTGGTGGTGGGATCACTCAAGGAGGTAGTTGGTGTTAGAGCTGTACGTTTTTTAGATTGAAGTCAGCTGATAGGTATAGCTGCTAAAAGGAAGTCCCTCTAAAGGCTCACCTTCAGAGGATGTCATGTTTCCAAGTAGAAAAGGAATTAGGATATTTCATGAAAATATAAGAGGTATTAGAGATAGTTAGTGGACTGCTTACAGATGTTAACTCTGAAATTATTGGTATGTCGGAACACCACTTAAATAATTCGACAATCCAGAGGCTTCCTTTACCAGGACACAGATTAGCTGGCTGTTTTTCAAGGAGTTCTTTTAAGGGTGGGGGACTGGCTATGAACGTAAAAAACAGTATTCTTTTTGAGTCCATAGACCTGTCATGGCACAGCACTGAACAGATATTTGAATGTTGAGCAGGGGCAGTTGAATTTAGTAAAAGCTAAACTTCTAAGTGTTGTTTATAGGTCCCGTAAATCTGACTTCAGAGCATTTCTGTTCAAGCTACAGAGGGCTCTTGATTCACTTTGTAGGAAGTACCAGAAATTAGTTATATGTTGTGACTTCAATATACATTTTATTTATGATGGTGTAAGAAAAAGTATGTTGTTAGATATCCTAAATTCATATGATCTGATGCAAATGGTTCAAATGGCTCTGAGCACTATGAGACTTAACATCGGAGGCCATCAGTCCCCTAGACCTTAGAAATACTTAAACCTAACTAACCCAACGACATCACACATATCCATGCCCGAGGCAGGATTCGTACTTGAGACCGTAGCAGTCACGCAGTTCCGGACTGAAGTGCCTAGAACCGCTCGGCCACCACGGCTGGCGATCTGATGCAGACTGTGTTTTTTCCAACGAGGGTGCAGGGAAATGTAGCACAGCCATAGACTATTTTTATCCATTCTTGATTACTAGATAGGCATTTGGTTAGTAAAACGGTGAATGGCCTTTTAGATCATGATACACAAATTTTAACACTAAAAGGTTTATCTAAAAATGTCCAGATGTGTGTGAAATCTTATGGGACTTAATTGCTAAGGTCGTCAGTCCCTAAGCTTACACACTACTTAACCTAAATTATACTAAGAACACACACACCCATGCCCGAAGGAGGACTCGAACCTCCGCCAGGACCAGCCGCACAGTCTGATTGCGGCGCCTTAAAAAAGGTTTTTGCACTTAAACAAATGTAACATGTAATTACAAACTATGTAGGAAAGTTAACCCAACAGAAATAGAGTTTTTAAACCCTGTCAAGAAACAAGAGTGGCAGGATGTTTGTAGTCCCAATAACATAGCTGATAAATATACTGCTTTCCTTAACACATTTCTCATGCTCTTGTGCTGTCCCTTTGAACGTCCTAAGTGGGGTACTAGCAGTAATAGGCAGCCTGGGTGGCTGATTACTGGGATAAAGATATCAGGTAGAACAAAGTGGGAACTATACCAAAATGTTAGAAGTAGTCACAATCAAGCTGCAGTAGCCCATTACAAACAATATTGTCAGGTGCTTAAAAATGTTATTAGGAAGCAAAGAATATGTGGTATGCAAATATAACAGCTAGTTCACAGGATAAAATTAAAACCATGTGGTCAGTTGTGAAGGAAGTGTCTGGTCAGTAGCACAAGGTCGACGATATAAAGTCAGTTTGCATTAAAAAATTTTCTGTTACTGATGAATCAGATTTGTGTACAGTATTTAACAACCATTTTATAAGCATTGCTGGTGAATTAAATAAAAATTTAGCTTCTACACGGAATCATAACTCTCTCGACAAATGCCTTTCCTACGAGACTGATGTCTGAAATACTCCTGTGTGATAAAGACAAGGGGGAGATTGGGTCAATAATTAAATCACTGAAGACTAGGGACTCATGGTTCTGATGAAGTGCCTAGCAGAATATTAAAGTAATGTGCTGCACGTTAGCCATGTATTTAGCCATATTTGTAATTTTTCCTTTAGGAATGGTCAGTTTCTTGGACGATTAAAGTACTCAGTAGAAAGGCCGCTTTATAAAAATGGAGAAAGGGATAATGTAGACAATTTTAGACCTATCTCTATGCCATCAGTGTTTGCTAAAGATATTGAAAAGGCTGTGTATATAAGTGATCATTTTATATCACACGATTTGCTATCAGATCTACAGTTCACCTTTAGAAGTCGCTTAACAACTAAAAATACTATATTCTCTTTTCTCTCTGCATATTTTTTGATTTAATTAAGGCATTTGGTTGTGTTGATCACAAAATATTGCTCCAGAAGTTGGACTATTATGGAATACGGGGAGTAGCCCACAATTGGTCCACCTCTTACTATAGCAACAGACAGCAAAATGTCTATATTCACAATGTTGAGAATGGTTGTGACGTGGGGTCTGAGTGGGGTACAGTCAAGTGGGGAGGGGGGGGGGGGTGCCCCAAGGATCAGTGTTGGGGCCGCTCCTGTTCCTTATTTATATAAATGATATGTCCACTAATATTATGGGTGACTCTAAAATATTTCTGTTTCCTGATGACACTGTCTTGATAGTAAAGGATGATGTGTGCAACATTGGTTCGGTTTCAAGTAGTGCAGTTCGTGACCTAAGCTCATGGCTTGTAGATAATAAACTAACGCTGAATCACAGAAAGACTCAGTTTTTACAGTTTCTAACACACAATTCAACAAAACCTGACGTTTTAATTTCATAAAATGGGCACGTGGTTAGTGAAGCTGAACAGTTCAACAATAGTAAACTGTTGAGGAAAGCCCACATTCAGGATCTTGTTCAAAAATTTAATGCTGCCATATTTACTATTCGAACGGTATCTGAAGTGAGTTATCGTTGGACACGAAAATTAGTCTACTTTGCTTATTTTCATTCGCTTATGTCGTATGGTATTATATTCTGGGGTACCTCTTCCCACTCTAAAAGGATATTTTTGGGTCAGAAACGGGCGGTTCGGGCAATAAGTGGTACAAGTTCAGGAACATCTTTCCGACCTCTGTTCACGAGTGTGGGTATTTTGACAATGGTCTCTCTCTCTCTTGTTTGCAAGAATAAGCAGCTTTCACTCAGTTAATATTCGGCAGAAATCAAATCTACATCTGGATCGGACTTCATTAACTCTTGTGCAGAAAGGTGTGCAGTATACTGCTGCATCCATTTTCAATAAACTACCACTCGAATTCAAAAGTCTTAGCAGTAATCCAAGCGCTTTCAAATCGAACCTGAAGAGTTTCCTCATGGGTCACTTCTATTCTGTCGAGGAGTACCTTGAAAAAGTAAGCTGATTTTTATTGTATTGTTGATTGCTTTTACTTAAACTAATGGATTGACATTCTTCGGGTTCATGAACATTTTATTTTTACCTGTTATTACTTCTATGTTGTAATTTCATGTACTGACACGTTCCATGACCTTGGAGATTTGCTCATCAATATGGTCCTACGGAACTTGACATGTAAATAAACAAAAACGTTATTAACTTGCTGAATTTGTGAAGCTATTTCTCCTGAATAAATCTTCCAATTTTTCTGAAATTTTAAACATTTGTTTGTCTGTACATGTACGTCACATCTAATGATTTCCCTTTCATTCGAATACTTTCTTCGTGATGCATAATTTTGCTTTCTTAGAGTGCATTTTTCCGGGTTATTTTCTTAACTGTTAAACGTTCTTGAAGTCTTTATACTTGTATTATGCTCACCCCTCCGGTGCCAAGACTAGATTTCACGATTATAATCCCTTGCCTATTTTAAATGTTCATTTACTTATGTCAGTGGGTAACTCATATGTTCATGCTTTATGATAATAGACCTGAGTGTTACAGTGCCCACTTGTCTATTAATATATCCATGTGTGGTGGTCTCCCCCAACAATTTTAACTCATCAAACTTCTCTCAGCTACGAAACTGATGAATTTTTGATGCTTCAGGACGAGTCATATCATCCGAATCCGTATTTAAGTAATTTCTTTCCTGTCCGATTCTATTCTTCATTAGTTATCCAGTTTACCTGTTTAAGTTCAGCATTCTCGTGAATCACAACATTTGAAACGTTTCTATTTTTGTCTGAACAGTGCAACATGTAACAGCAGCTGAATTTCTATGATATCAAAGTCGTGTTTGAACCACGAGTCGAAATGTTTTTTCTTATCCCTGTATCTTTTGGAGGACCTTCACCTGAGCATACCTGTAATCACCAGTTATTGGAAAGGAAACCATACCATGAAGTTTTTATGGTTTATTTTCGAGTAGACATAGCATTCTCCAGCAGGCCCTTCGTTCTTAACAAATTGCTAAAATTTTGTTGCAGCTGTTTGGAGAATGGAATGGGAAATTTCACTTAAACGCATGCCTTTCATATTCAGTACATATTAACTGCACTGAACTAATCTGGCATGACATCGGATGCCTGCTCAGAGTTTAATAATCGTCACGTTGTTATCTACGGTGTAGCGTACTCAGTGGACGTTCATAATCCATTTCCTTCCTTCCTTCCAGCCACCAACTTCACGTCATGCCATCTATCTTGTGGTCTTCTAATGCCTCTTTCTTTGCCCCATGATCTCCAGTGAAGAATTCTAGGGATCTACCTGCCGTTACCCTGTCCAGCTACATGAAGATTATAACTTCGTCTTGCAATTCTATGTAGGACGTTTGTTGCCTTTTTCCTCCTCCTAATGTCCTCTGGACGAAGCCTATCCCTGAAGCTGTCTCTTACCATCTATCGCTCCAATGTCCAATGTATGCACTTACGAGCATTTGCCTGGGAGTCATAGTTTTCAGACTATGTACCAAAACTAGCGTACACACACATTACAGAACTTATCCCTCAGGTACTTTGGGACATCCAAGTAGGTCAGGATGAATCTTAATTTTCGGAACGCTGTCCAGCTCAACCCTATTCTACGAGAAATTTCTGCATTTTGGTCATTTTCTATAGCTTATCTGGCCAAGTTAGACGTATTCAACAGCTTCTACATACTGGTTTCCGACTGTCTGGGATGAGTATTCTTGTTTCACTGATGTTCATCTCCTTGTCAATCTATGCAGAGGCAAATTTTAGTCCTTGGACCATACTTTTTAGTTCTTCCAAAATTTCCCTTACGAGCGAAACATCATCGGCTAAGCACAGATAGTACAGATACGAGCCACTGATTTTTATTCCTGTTATTCCAGTTTATTGATTTGAATACATCTTCCAAAACACAATTAAATAGTTTCAAAGAGATGATTTCACCAAGGCGAACTTCTTTCGCCGATTGAGACTTACTGATATCTTCATCCACTCTGATTATCACTGTTGCGTGCTATTGGGTGTATCTCAAAAGCTTTTTACATCTTTAATTTTTTCCTGCAATTTTCAAAGGCCTTCGTAATTGCCTAAATCTCCACGCAGTCGATAGCTTTTCGATACGAGGCATATGAATCCCGATACTATACGCAGTTGCTTTCTCAAGGAGGATGCCATTAGTCTGGGTGTGATCCGTAGTCGAAAAACCTTTCCGACGTCCCGCTCGCTAAATAGGCTGATAGGAATCCAGTTTTCTTGTGTAGCCGGTATTTACAATTTCAGTCAGTACGTTGTAAAGATATGATAACGAACTAACCGGACGACAGTTCTCAGAGTGTTCCTCATCCCCAGAATTCTTCCGTTTCACTTGTTTACTTGTGTCCTTACAATTTACAGCAGTTAACGTTCGCCTAATTTCCATAACCTGTACCAACACAGAATTCAGTACTTGTGCATGGCGGTATGTGAAGAGCTATAGAGTCATTCCATGAAAAGTGAACGTTTTGTTACACCTTTAACATGTTCTCTTCCTGTGTTTAGTGGTGAATCAAAACTACTTGCATCATCACACCTTCGCTTTATAGAGTATTATTTTCAGATCTATATGTTTTTCTTTTTCTTGTTATTAGTTCAGTGTAAATTGTACAAATGTTAACTCTGTAACAGAGGAATGACCCTATAATGTTCTGACTGACAAATAGTAAGTATACATCATTAGACACGAACATGGGGCACTAAAATTTAGACACTGAGCACGAAAGGTAAATGTTACACTTGAAAATGTTTAGTGTTAGATGTTATTTAGCACGCTTTCCAGATAGATATGTTGCAAATAAACTTCTCGGGTTTTCTGCTGGATAATATTCTGCAAATCTCACCACATTTCATCAGTGCAACTGTTAGATGTCTTCAGGTGGTGCTAGTAGCTGTTGTCACTGATGCGACTGATCATAATCGCACGTTGACGTCGAAATTTATCAGGACAGGAGCGAGAAGGACCAGGACGCCCACAGTTTAATTTAACGGCAGGCAGTGCTGGATTCCAGTAGGCGCTACGTTTAAAACGTGCATCGCTGTTGAAAAAATTGTCTGCCATACGCATATGTACGACCTCCTGAAAAACACAATTTCTAAATATCATGGTCAGAAGAAAAGCGGACGGTACACTGGGACATAGTGTCTAATGCAAACCAATTCACCCAGAGCTGTGTTTAGAGGCCACAAGGTCTCATCATCCAGCACAATGTGGTAATGTCTTACTCTCTGGTACACAGAGCATATGTAGTCTCCGATACAGACAGTCTACTACAACACGTAAGAACGATGTTCCAGCGGAACGGCTATTCTGACAGACAGATACGCCATGCATTCTGTTCTAAGCAAGTTCAGTGCAGGAACGTAAATGAAAATACGTAGGAACTCGCTGCTATGACGTTCTTGCCGATTCAAAGAATCCTCAAGAAACACGACATTAAGTGTATTTTTCGATCACCAGCAAAATTCAGGAATTAGTTGTGTTCGGTCAAAGACGATCTTGGCGTTAGAGAATGTGGCGTAAATAAGACCCCTCGCCGATTTGGAAAATCTTATGTTGGGCTAACACGTTGAACCATGCAAGAACGTTGTGTTGAAAACCATCGTCGTACATGCCTCGGCCAACCAGATAAATCAGCGGTAATGCGGCACTGCCCGATCACGGGACATCGCATGTTTTACAAGAAGGCTGAATTTTTATCCAAGCGTGATGATTTGGGGCAACAACCACCACCTGAAACGGTCCAACAGTTGTATCGACGAAATACATAGGGCAACCCCAGGTACGAGTAACGCAATTATCTTGGGTATTAGTAAACCGCTTCAGCTGTATCTCGTCTTTTATTTTTAGATCACTACTGGTTTCACGGAGATAACAAGAAATCAAGAAGTAGGAACAACCCTGAGGCATCCTCTGTTTTGACAATTTTAGAAGTGTTTTGATATTTTTAAAAATATATTTTAAACTTTTAAAAGATTTTACATAATGAATATCGAAATATTTATGCTCATGTAACTAAAACAGTAGATCTAAAAAGCTTGTAAATTGGTACACAACATATTTTGTTTGTTAAAATAAAGCATTTCTACAAGGCCGTGTATCATTGAATAAAACAGCCAGATGCATGAATTCCAATCCAATGTGGAGGATGGGGCCTAAAAATATATGAAAAATATTAAGATCTAATAAGTGGCTAACTAGGAAAAGACCTGACTGCAACAAAATGGATTTTCTAAGCAACCTGGACAAAATGAGCCGGTTAAATAGCTTATTGACGGAAAAGTAAACATGAAAAACACACTTACCACTCTCCAGTTTACACGCAGTTGCGGAACACGGGCACGACCAAGTGCTACCTCTTACTGACGGCATGAAGGTAAAAATAGTTAAAAAATGTAAATTTCTTAAATTTTGTTTAGGGGCTGCACTCGGCAGATACGTTCATTTGCCGTAATTTACGCATCCGATGATCCTCTGTTGAGTTGTTGAACGCACCTGGTTTAAGAGTTACTTTTAGGTTAGCATAACTTCTGGACGTCCCTAATGAAAACTAAGTCCAACTATCACTATTATATTCGACTTACTGTTTCTTACGTATTGCATGTGTTGTGTATTACTCGGTCGACTTTCTCACTTCGCTGACGCAAGTTGCAAACCACTATCGCTAGCGGGCTCCGAATTGTGGTATGCAACTTGTCGGTGCGTAAGAAACAGCGTGCTGTAATCAAGTTTCGAATTAGAGTTGGTCTACACATGGCGAACCCTGTGACAATGCCAGATCACACGTGAGTTCTGTGACATATTGGGCTCACTGTCATCCATCATCCTCCATACCGTTCCGACTTAGCCCCATCAGATTTTCACATATTTTAAAACCTCGAAGGCCTTCAAGGATTTTAATTTGATAGTTTTAAGCGGTGCAAGCAGAGGTAAGGTTGCGGCTCCGTCCGCAAAGTCCAACATTCTACAGTGACAGTATCAACAACCTGATCTCTCATTGGGAGAAATGTATTCGTCGCCGGTGTTACTATGTTGGGAAGTAAGCACGTAGAGTTGAAGAATAAAGATCTACACTTTTAAAAACATTTATTTTATTTCAAAAGCATAAAGAGTTTTCACATGAAAAATTAGGAGGCATTACTTTTCAGCACGTCCCCGTGCAAGGACATAAACTTCACTGCAGCAAATCGAAAGAAATTGGAACACGATAAATTATCTCAATTTTAGCTTATCTTGAAAATATACATGCAGGCTCCAGTGCAGCAATGAAACGCAGATCCACGAAAACAGCTGCATTCACTCCAAATACTTTGTAACTGGATGTCCAATGCGCCTATCTCGAAACACACAAGCAAGCGTCTAAGACATAACCGTCCGACGACATGCCAGAAAGAAGAGTCAATGCTGTCTTCAACCACACAAAGTTTTGTAGAGAAAGGATTTTGTCATCTCGCACCGTAAATGGCTGCCACAGGTCAAAGCTGCCCGTACCATCAAGATATACACTCCGCTAGAAGGCAAAACTCGCTACGACAGCCGCTGTCATAAGTGAATGAACGAAAGACGCATCGGCACACATGTTGTGACGCAAGGGTCTCGCGATAGTGGCCGTGTTTTATAATGAAATATTTTAATGATGTGCTGATATGTAGTGTCCTGCAACTCGCTCTGTAACACCACTAATAACCAGAAATAAGTAAATAACTGTATTAATAAATAGACACATCTAAATCGCGACTTTTTGTTTATCGACAACCACTTTCAATCTGCATTGCATATCACTCTGCGGTGCAGATCACCTTCAGATCCAGGTTGGAACAAAAAGGCAATAATGGGTTGTTGTTTGGGGGAGGAGACCAGACAGCGAGGTCATCGGTCGGCAATAACAATAATGATTTTACAGAAGTGTGGCATTAGAAACCTTTCTCCCGTGATAGTAGAAATAACAAAAACGTATTATGAACTCACACGTATTTGTCGCCTCAGACTTCAGTCTGTCAATGTTGTGTAAAACTAACATAAGAAACAAGTATGTGGTGGGGAAGAAAATGTTTCATCTAGTCAAGTGACATGTGCGACGTAGTGTAGACCTCAGTGTAGTTCTGTTCTTATTGATTAAAATAAAGGCAGTTTCTAAATCTCAGATATATTCTGTAATTTTGCATTTTTTAAATATACAAACGACGAAAATATGCGACACACAGTATGTTTTTATCTACAATTGCAGAACGCGTCATTCACGCTGAAATGTATTACACTCACAGTTATGGTTATTTCGTAAACAGATTCCTTTTTGATCCCCTTCTTGCTAACTTACAGCAAGAGTCCTTAGTGAATTTCCATTTTTATTCATTAAAATGAAGGCAAATTTCTTAAGGCCTCACCTACGTTCAGTAACTTTTAATTTCTGTAAAACATGTATACAAGAATGAAAATGTTCGAAGCACGGTGCCCTGTTAGCATGTTTATAAGATTTAAATAGTGGAAAATCCAGGATGGAATAATGAGGGCAATATGAAAAGTGTAGATTGCTACTCACCATATAGTGGAGAAGTTCAGTTGCAGTCAGTCAGGAAAGGAGAGTCAGGCTGTAATTATGAAATAATTGTTTATTAACGTAAAGACATATCGAAACTTTTTGCATAACCACAAAATGGTGGACGATGCAGGCGATAAGCTGCAGGCAGGCTGAAGTTTTACGTTCAAAGAGTAAAAGTTCTTGACCCATGTGGTACAGAGATCAATGGTTGCACCGTTGACGTGCAAAGGATGTGGACTGGGAAGTCCGATGGCTTTTGGGAATGTCTTCGATACGCTAGAGAGGAAGACAGCAGAATGAATCAAATGGTCTTATAGATTATCTGTGCGGTAAAATGCTTCATTTAAAATTCTAACTTTGATAAATTCGTGTAATCGAGAATCGTGTTCCGGGCAGAAGAGAAGTCAGCTATAGTAAGAGACGCCGGCAGCCCTTAATTGCCTTCTCCTTTCGAGGTACCGGAACCCTTTCCCATTCCGTTATCGTTCCTTGTCTTCTGTCCCTGCCTCCATTCCCGCGAATGTGAAGAAAACCGGGAGTAATTGCATGCCGTATCCATTAGAGAGTTGCCAGATAAGCAACAAAATTGGCAATTGTGGTTTCGGATGTCTGCGGCTAACCGAAAAGGCGGCGCCTCCCTCGGTGGAGCAGGCCTCGCGGATAATGGGTAACGACCTCCTCTTGCGCCGTGATTACTTTCTTTCCCGATGGCATGGTTTCAGACAACACGCGTCCCATTCTCACGAAGAGAAAGCAGAGTTGAAGTAGTTGTAATTTGCAAACAATTGATAACCTTGTACGTATGCGTATTCGAAATACAAGGTACATCACAATATCGAAAACAGCTGTGGGTGAAAATAAACCATATTAGAAGCAAAAACGTCAAGAGCCCGCAAGCTAGACGTTTTACAGGTAACTACGAATTTATAGTTACGAACCACCGTAGAATTCACTATGAAGTATTGTGGTGTTAATACAGATGTGAACTTTTCGATTAAGTTCCCATCTGATGGGCCGGCCGGTGCGGCCGTGCGGTTCTAGGCGCTTCAGTCTGGAACCGCGTGACTGCTACGGTCGCAGGCTCGAATCCTGCCTCGGGCATGGATGTGTGTGATGTCCTTAGGTTAGTTAGGTTTAAGTAGTTCTAAGTCCCGTAGTGCTCAGAGCCATTTGAACCCATCTGACTGGACTGGAAAGGCAGCTATGGCCTTTGCAAAAGTTTTCAATTGACACTTCAGATGCATGACTGCCCGATCACTGCAATAAATAACGACTCTTAAGTAAATCTGGCGTTGGAAAATAGAGAATATGTTCGGCATTTTTAGGACGGGCACCGTCTTCCTCTTTCTCAGCTTCCACTGTATCCTAGCTGATCAATCTTATTCGAGATGGCCCCTTCACTTCCTCGCATCATTAGCATCTTCATCCATTTCTAGTTGGTCTCCCACGTTTTCTTCGTTCAGTTGGTATTCATTCATAGATTTTTTTGGCCACTGGTTATCATTCATTACTTGGAGGTGGCCATACCAGTTAATATCTGGCAATTTTTGGCATCGAGAACTGTTCCTTCTTTCCTGTAGTTTCCTGTATTCTTTCATTTGTGAAATGTTCCAGTCTGGAGATGCGACAACTACTTCGCCATAATCCGTCCCTAGGTCAGGAGTTCACTACACTCAGCTGGCGGCTACACGGGTAGCGGAGGCTGTGTGGCGTGGACTGGGCGGTTTTTTAGGTTAGAAGGCCTCGGGAAAGTGCGGGATGGGCTGCAATGTCAAAGGGTGCTTGGCAATTACAGGACGTGCTTGGATCAAGGAACAGTCGGAATTATAGTTGTAAACTGTTGTAGTTGCGCTGGAAAAGTCCCTGAGCTTCAAGCGCTAATAGAAAGCACAGAAGCTGATATCGTTATAGGTACAGAAAGCTGGCTAAAGCCTGAAATAAGTTCTGCAGAAATTTTTACGAAGTCTCAGACGGTGTTCAGGAAAGATAGATTAGGCAGAATTGGTGGTGGAGTGTTGGTGTCTGTCAGTAGTGGTTTATCTTGCAGTGAAGTCGAAGTAGATACTCCGTGCGAATTGGTGTGGGTGGAGGTTATACTTAACAGCCGAATTAAGTTAATAATTGGCTCCTTCTACCGACCCCCAGACTCCGATGATACAGTTGCGGAACACTACAGAGAAAGTTTGAGTCTCGTAACAAATAAATACCCCACTCATACGGTTATAGTTGGTGGGGACTTCAACCTACCCTCGGTATGTTGGCAAAAATACTCGTTCAAAACCGGTGGTAGGCAGAAAACGTCTTCCGAGATTGTCCTAAATGCATTCTCCGAAAATTATTTAGAGCAGTTAGTCCACGAACCCACGCGAATTGTAAATGGTTGCGAAAACACACTTGACCTCTTGGCCACAAACAATCCAGAGCTGATAGAGAGCATCATGACTGATACAGGGATTAGTGATCACAAGGTCATTGTAGCTAGGCTCAATACCATTTCTTCCAAATCCATCAGAAACAAACGCAAAATAATTTTATTTAAAAAAGCGGATAAAGTGCCACTAGAAGCCTTCCTAAAAGACAATTTCCGTTCCTTCCGAACTGACTACGCGAATGTAGACGAGATGTGGCTCAAATTCAAAGATATAGTAGCAACAGCAATTGAGATATTCATACCTCATAAATTGGTAAGAGATGGAACGGATCCCCCGTGGTACACAAAAAAGGTCCGAACGCTGTTGCAGAGGCAACGGAAAAAGCATGCGAAGTTCAGAAGAACGCGAAATCCTGAAGATGGGCTAAAATTTACAGACGCGCGAAATTTGGCACGTACTTCGATGCGAGATGCCTTTAATAGGTTCCACAACGAAACATTGTCTCGAAATTTGGTAGAAAATCCGAAGAAATTCTGGTCGTATGTAAAGTACACAAGCGGCAAGACGCAGTCAATACCTTCGCTGCGCAGTGCCGATGGTACTGTTATCGACGACTGTGCCGCTAAAGCGGAGTTATTGAACGCAGTTTTCCGAAATTCCTTCACCAGGGAAGACGAATGGAATATTCCAGAATTTGAAACACGAACATCTGCTAGCATGAGTTTCTTAGAAGTAGATACCTTAGGGGTTGCGAAGCAACTCAAATCGCTTGATACGGGCAAGTCTTCAGGTCCAGATTGTATACCGATTAGGTTCCTTTCAGATTACGCTGATACTATAGCTCCCTACTTAGCACTCATATACAACCGCTCGCTCACCGATAGATATGTACCTACAGATTGGAAAATTGCGCAGGTCGCACCAGTGTTCAAGAAGGGTAGTAGGAGTAATCCATTTAACTACAGACCTATATCATTGACGTCGGTTTGCAGTAGGGTTTTGGAGCATATACTGTATTCAAACATTATGAATCACCTCGAAGGGAACGATCTATTGACACGTAATCAGCATGGCTTCAGAAAACATCGCTCTTGTGCAACGCAGCTAGCTCTTTATTCGCACGAAGTAATGGCCGCTATCGACAGGGGATCTCAATTTGATTCCGTATTTCTAGATTTCCGGAAAGCTTTTGACACCGTTCCTCACAAGCGACTTCTAATCAAGCTGCGGAGCTATGGGGTATCGTCTCAGTTGTGCGACTGGATTCGTGATTTCCTGTCAGGAAGGTCGCAGTTCGTAGTAATAGACGGCAAATCATAGTGTAAAACTGAAGTGATATCAGGTGTTCCCCAGGGAAGCGTCCTGGGACCTCTACTGTTCCTGATCTATATAAATGACCTGGGTGACAATCTGAGCAGTTCTCTTAGGTTGTTCGCAGATGATGCTGTAATTTACCGTCTAGTAACATCATCCGAAGACCAGCATCAGCTGCAAAGCGATTTAGAAAAGATTGCTGTATGGTGTGTCAGGTGGCAGTTGACGCTAAATAACGAAAAGTGTGAGATGATCCACATGAGTTCCAAAAGAAATCCGTTGGAATTCGATTACTCGATAAATAGTACAATTCTCAAGGCTGTCAATTCAACTAAGTACCTGGGTGTTAAAATTACGAACAACTTCAGTTGGAAGGACCACATAGATAATATTGTCGGGAAGGCGAGCCAAAGGTTGCGTTTCATTGGCAGGACACTTAGAAGATGCAACAAGTCCACTAAAGAGACAGCTTACACTACACTCGTTCGTCCTCTGTTAGAATATTGCTGCGCGGTGTGGGATCCTTACCAGGTGGGATTGACGGAGGACATCGAGAGGGTGCAAAGAAGGGCAGCTCGTTTTGTATTATCGCGTTATAGGGGAGAGAGTGTGGCAGATATGATACACGAGTTGGGATGGAAGTCATTACAGCATAGACGTTTTTCGTCGCGGCGAGAGCTTTTTACGAAATTTCAGTCACCAACTTTCTCTTCCGAATGCGAAAATATTTTGTTGAGCACAACCTACATAGGTAGGAATGATCATCAAAATAAAATAAGAGAAATCAGAGCTCGAACAGAAAGGTTTAGGTGTTTGTTTTTCCCGCTCGCTGTTCGGGAGTGGAATAGTAGAGAGATAGTATGATTGTGGTTCGATGAACCCTCTGCCAAGCACTTAAATGTGAATTGCAGAGTAGTCATGTAGATGTAGATGTAGATGTACATCAATTTATTTTCTCATTTCTGGTTGGCTTCCACATTTCAGCGCCATATGTGGCGATAAACTCTGCGATTGATTCATACAGAAAGACGTTGGTTTTCTTAGTATTTTTGTCACTCAGTCGCAAGGAGATAAGGTGTTAGTTGCACTTTTTCCTTGTCCAATTTTATTTCTGATGTCTTGTGTGCTTCTTCCACTTGTTGTAAAAAATGATCCCAAGCATTTAAATTTAAAAACATTTTTGATTTCGCAAAATCTTACATCATAGTCTTCTGGTTCACCTTCCTCTAACACCGTGTGTTTCGCCTTTTTGTATTATCTTCAGGCCCGATTCTGAGTATTCTTCTTGTAGTTTCCTTAACATGTAGCTGTAGTTGGCTTTTCTCCCCAGTCATACCCAGGTCATCAGAGAAGACAGTATTTCTTGTCTTACAGGAATTCTCGTTCCACGACACTTCCTCTTCCTGTTTCGCAAAACTACTTCCAAGTTTTTTTTTATATAATGTCGGTGCTAATGTGCGTCCTTGGCTTAGACCCTAATTTATGGATAATTCTTCAGATACTTTGTTACGTTCTTCAAGCATACTGTGGGCACTCTCATATAAGTTTCTTATTAACTGGATATACCTATTACCAAAGCCAAAATTTTGCACTGCTACCCACAACTTAGGACTGTATTGTATGCCTTCTGCGGATCAATAAATATAAAGTAAACCGTCATTCCGTTCTCTAGGCTCTTTCCAATGAATTGTTTAAGTGAGAATATGGCATCTCTACAAGAGCGTCCCAACATAAACCCATTTTGCTCCGACTCAGTTACTTGTTCTTCCATTTTATGGTTTATCACTTTACCGAACAGTAAGGTGAAAAGTAATGACTCCGAATTTTTATGTGAAAATTCTTAATGATTGTAATATAAATCAGACTTAATAACATTCTACATTTTTGCTCTTCATGCCTTGTATTTATAGTCATCTTGACGACGAACACATTTCTCGCAATGAGAGCCCAGTTTGTTGATACCGTCACTTCAGAATGTTTGACATTGTGGACGGAGCTACAATCTCACCTCTGCTTGTAACGCTTTAAACTGTCAAAGTAAACTCCTCGAAGGTGGTCTTCAAGTTTTGGAAACAGATGAAAATCGAATTGGGCCAAGTCGGGACTGTATGGAGGATGATCGTTGACAGTGAACCCAAGGCGTCGGTTTAGTGCAGACGTCGCAGCGTTGGTATCTCGTCTGGCATTACCCTACCGAAGGAGAGGGTACTGCGTGTGTGGACGATCTCGAATTGCAAGCTCGATTACAGCACGCTGTTTCTCACGCACCGACATAGTTACGTCACAAACCGCTATGTTACACATTACAATGCAGAGACCTCCAACGGCGGAGGGCTGCAAATATGTAGGAATGAAACAGAGAAAAACGTAAATGTTAATAACGTTTGTTTTGTTTAAAAGCCTTTAAGAGTTTTCACATTAATATTCGGAGGCGTTACTTTTCAGCATGCCTTATTACACTCCTGGAAATTGAAATAAGAACACCGTGAATTCATTGTCCCAGGAAGGGGAAACTTTATTGACACATTCCTGGGGTCAGATACATCACATGATCACACTGACAGAACCACAGGCACATAGACACAGGCAACAGAGCATGCACAATGTCGGCACTAGTACAGTGTATATCCACCTTTCGCAGCAATGCAGGCTGCTATTCTCCCATGGAGACGATCGTAGAGATGCTGGATGTAGTCCTGTGGAACGGCTTGTCATGCCATTTCCACCTGGCGCCTCAGTTGGACCAGCGTTCGTGCTGGACGTGCAGACCGCGTGAGACGACTCTTCATCCAGTCCCAAACATGCTCAATGGGGGACAGATCCGGAGATCTTGCTGGCCAGGGTAGTTGACTTACACCTTCTAGAGCACGTTGGGTGGCACGGGATACATGCGGACGTGCATTGTCCTGTTGGAACAGCAAGTTCCCTTGCCGGTCTAGGAGTGGTACAACGATGGGTTCGATGACGGTTTGGATGTACCGTGCACTATTCAGTGTCCCCTCGATGATCATCAGAGGTGTACGGCCAGTGTAGGAGATCGCTCCCCACAGCATGATGCCGGGTGTTGGCCCTGTGTGCCTCGGTCGTATGCAGTCCTGATTGTGGCGCTCACCTGCACGGCGCCAAACACGCATACGACCATCATTGGCACCAAGGCAGAAGCGACTCTCATCGCTGAAGACGACACGTCTCCATTCGTCCCTCCATTCACGCCTGTCCGACAGCACTGGAGGCGGGCTGCACGATGTTGGGGCGTGAGCGGAAGACGCCCTAACGGTGTGCGGGACCGTAGCCCAGCTTCATGGAGACGGTTGCGAATGGTCCTCGCCGATACCCCAGGAGCAACAGTGTCCCTAATTTGCTGGGAAATGGCGGTGCGGTCCCCTACGGCACTGTGTAGGATCCTACAGTCTTTTCGTGCATCCGTGCGTCGCTGCGGTCCGGTCCCAGGTCGACGGGCACGTGCACCTTCCGTCGACCACTGGCGACAACATCGATGTACTGTGGAGACCTCACGCCCCACGTGTTGAGCAATTCGGCGGTACGTCCACCCTGCCTCCCGCATGCCCAGTATACGCCCTCGGTCAAAGTCCGTCAACTGCACATACGGTTCACGTCCACGCTGTAGCGGCATGCTACCAGTGTTAAAGATTGCGATGGAGCTCCGTATGCCACGGCAGACTGGCTGACACTGACGGCGGCGGTGCACAAATGCTGCGCAGCTAGCGCCATTCGACGGCCAACACCGCGGTTCCTGGTGTGTCCACTGTGCCGTGCGTGTGATCATTGCTTGTACAGCCCTCTCGCAGTGTCCGGAGCAAGTATGGTGGGGCTGACACACCGGTGTCAATGTGTTCTTTTTTCCATTTCCAGGAGTGTATTTCACGTTTCATACATATTGTTGAAATTGTTGCTGTGCCGTCGTGCATCTTATATAATAGAATTACCAAATTCGCTTTTCATAAAACTGGAATCATAATGTACTTCGACGCAGATTGCTATTCGTCCTCAATAGGTGACCGCGCCGTACGGTTCGCAGTTCGAAATTTTTGCCGAGTCTGCCCAGAGGCGTACCGGACAGTGGTGGGCACGAGAGAGGCCGAGCAGTAACCCAGCTGTTTAAAGGGGAGTCTCACTAATGAGCAAGCCGAGCATCCGCCTCTTGCGCCAGTGCAGAATTCGTTATTAAATTCGGCGCTGCAGACGCAAGTCATTCATTTCCACGGGAATTACGTCAAATCCAGCTCTTCTGCGTCGTCAAAGAGACACCCGTTTGTACAGAGCTAAGCGGCACACATTTGCCGGGCTAAATTTAGACCGTAATGGGGCCTGGTGATCTTCTCTGTGGAGAAGCCGCGCACGTCGTCGGATGAACGGCTGCTGCTTGCTCAAGGCGCGCTGCTGTGTCCAACGCGACGAGAAGGAATTTACTGCGGGCTGCGGACTCTGTTTAGGACGCTTTGACGTAGTCACAAGTCAAGTCCAGTCACTTCCAGCAATTGCTTCCAAATGCTACGCCATCAGTCTGTTCCGAGCCTTCGCTGCGAACGCTGACGAAACTGAAGAGCGTACGAATACGCAGTAGGTGAAATGCTTAACAATGCAGAGAAGACTGTTCTTCGAATTCGTCCCACTGCGAATTAAACGCCATAGAGTTAGTTTGGGATCGAGTCAATTTGGGCTAGTATCAAAGGCTATGTTCCAGCCAAAAATAAACATCCAAAATGTCAGAAGTTAAACAACTGAACTGAAGAGCCAAAGAAACTGGTACAGGTGCCTAACATCGTGTAGGGTCCCCGCGCCCACGCTGACGTTTTGCAGCACAACGTGGCATGGACTCGACTAATATCTGAAGTAGTGCTGAAAGGAATTGAAACCATGAATCTTATAGCGCTGCCCATAAATCCGCAAGAGTATGAGGAGTTTTTCACATTTTCGGATTTTTATCTCATTATAAAATTTGCAATTTTCCGAAGAAAAATGATGTATACACTGGGTGATCAAAAAGTCAGTATAAATTTGAAAACTGAACAAATCACGGAATAATGTAGATACAGAGGTACAAATTGACACACACGATTGGAATGACATTGGGTTTTATTAGAACAAAATAAATACAAAAGTTCAAAAAATGTCCGGCAGATGGTGCTTCATCTGGTCAGAATAGCAATAATTAGCATAACAATGTAAGACAAAGAAAAGATTATGTTCTTTATAGGAAATGCTCAACATGTCCACCATCATTTCTCAACAATAGTTGTAGTCAAGGAATAATGTTGTGAACAGCACTGTAAAGCATGTCCGCAGTTATGGTGAGGCATTGGCGTCGGATGTTGTCTTTCAGCATCCCTAGAGATGTCGGTCGATCACAATACACTTGCGACTTCAGGTAACCCCAAAACCAATAATCGCACGGACTGACGTCTGGGGATCTGGGAGGAAGGAAAGTTCAAATGTGTGTGAAATCTTATGGGACTTAACGGCTAAGGTCATCAGTCCCTAAGCTTACACACTACTTAACCTAAATTATCCTAAGAAAAAACACACACACCCATGCCCAAGGGAGGACTCTAACCTCCGCCGGGACCAACCGTGCAGTCCATGACTGCAGCGGCCCTGACCGCTCGGCTAAGCACGCGCGACTGAGACCTGACAGGCCAAACATGACGGAAGTGGCGGCTGAGCACACGATCACCACCAAACGCCGCGCGCAAGAAATCTTTCACGCGTCTGATAATACAGCTTCACTAAAAGCGCCTTTCAGATAACGTCAACATGCTCCGACTGCTGGCGCATCTGATTCTCTCATTACAGCTCCTTTTATACACGATTGTCATGCGCAGTCACTGAAGTTTCGCTGTCCAGCGCCATCTGTCGGACATTTTGTGAACTTTCTTTCTTTTTGGTTCCAATAAAACCCCATGTCATTCCAATCATGTGTGTCAATTTTTACCTCTCTATCTACACTATTCTGTTGTTTATTAAGTTTTCAAATTTATACAGACTTTTTGATCACCCGGTATATCACTTATAAACTCACATGGGAAGTATTTTATTCTAGTTTTTAAACATAATCTATACCGGTTGAAATATGTTATAATTTTTACATACATTTAATTTAAGATCTAATAAAATCGGTAATTTTTTATGTAGAAAGCTGTGAATTGCTGTGTTACAAAGGTTAAATTACGTATTTGTATTGGTAGCACGGTCAAAAACAATATCGTATCGTTTCATAGTATAAACACGAGTTGTATGTCGAAGTGCTAAATGTTTTTCTGAGGAAAAGTGACGAATAGATTAGTAAACCTCTCAAAAAAGTAAAGTATGACGCCAAAAAACGAATTGCTTTTAAGAAAAACTTGGCTTTCACGGTAATAGATTTTCGAAGAAAGGGAAACATTGTGTTCAAGATGTGGCGTGTGAAGTTACAGACAATGAAATACAGGCATTAGTGCTTCGAAGATGAAACTTAGTGATACACAGTTTTCTCAAAACGAAAGTGATGTAAATGTTAGGTTAGGTTATATTCTGATAGAATTACACATCGTAACAACGATATTAAGTGAATATGTGAGTTGTAAAATATGTGGACGGCCAATTAATTTACCTGAAGACAGTGAGGTATCAGATGGACTAGCCAGGAAACTTATCATTAATTGTGCCAGTTGTAAATATACTCATTCATTTTGAAATTCTGATAAGTGTAAAGACAATTATTTTGAAGTAAATGTTAGGTGGTTTTATGGATTGAGAGGTATTGGCAAAGGACACACTGGAGCAGAAACAATGTGTGCCGTGATGAATATGCCACGCCCACCTTCTAAAATCGACAAGTATTCAGGATTTATTGGAGCTGCTGTGGAATCTGTTGCATGTGAGTCAGTGAAAGGTTCTGCAAACGAAACTGTTGAAATAAATTATGGTAGCTTTTGATGGCACTTAGCAGAAGCGCTGATACAGTTCCAAGAATTCTGTTGCTACGGTGACCAGTGTGGATACTGGAAAGGTAATAGATTTCCAGATTTTAACCAAAAATTCTTATAAGTGTAAATCAGGGAATGAAGAAGGGCATATCTGTGACAAAAATTATAAACGAACAAGTGGTGGTATGAAGACCTCTGCAGCTATTGAAATTATTTGTCGATCTGTGAACAAATGGTGTGTTACACTAAGTTCTTAGGTGATGGAAACTCAAAAGCATATAACAGTCTAGTATCCGCTCAGCCTTATGGGGAGAAGATTAACACAAAACTGGAATGTGTTGGTCATGTCCAGAAGAGGACGGGCACCAAGTTGAAAAAGTTGAAACAAAGTTTGAGAGATAAGAAACTTTCAGATGGTAAAGCCATAAGAGGCAGGCAGACAGACAAAATGATTGATCAACTACAGCAGTATTATGGGATGGCCATTAGAAATAATACTCAGGATTTGTTGAAAAAAGCCGGCCGCGGTGGTCTCGCGGTTCTAGGCGCGCAGTCCGGAACCGTGCGACTGCTACGGTCGCAGGTTCGAATCCTGCCTCGGGCATGGATGTGTGTGACGTCCTTAGGTTAGTTAGGTTTAAGTAGTTCTAAGTTCTAGGGGACTGATGACCACAGCAGTTGAGTCCCATAGTGCTCAGAGCCATTTGAACCATTTGTTGAAAATGAAGCCGGCAGTATGGGCTACCTTCTTCCACAGCCTGTCAACTGATGAAGAAAACCAGTACACCACCTTTGCCTTCCTGGACCTGATTCGTGGTGTAACTACTGCAATGCCCAGTACTCAAACAGTTCACACAGCCATAAACATTCCATCCCAGCTCCTAGTCATGGATATCATAAAACCTACTTACAGAGATCTGGCAAATCCTGACTTACTGGAGGAGTGTGTGCATAGTCAGACTCAAAATCCCAATGAGTCGTTCAATAATCTTATGTGGACTCTCTTACAAAAAAATGTTTTTGTTGGAATGAAGACACTAAAGTGGGTTTCAGTGATGATGTTATTGCTTTTAAAGATGTCAACATTGGTAGGGTGAGAGTGCTACAGCATATGGGAATTAATTCTGGAGCAAACTGCATCAGAGAACTTGAACGGATGGACAAGGTTCGCATTAATAAAGCAGAGTATGCAGCACAGTTGGCCACTAATGAGTCCAGAAAGAAGAAAAGAAGAAAAGACTGGAAAAAAGGTCAAGAGGATGATATACAGTATGGTACAGGGTGTTTCTGAGTTACTAAAAATGAAAAATTAAGCATATATTAAGTGAGTCTTTTGAAACATTAGAAGCCGTCCCTGAAAATTTACATTTTCTGTTGCATTTTTCCCTAAATCTCAGAAACCAATTAGAGTATTCAAATTTTCAGGGAGTAATAACATACATCTCCTGAGTTTACTGAACTAAAAGAAGAACATAATGTTATGTATAATTAAAATTATTTCGGATAACGTACAAAAAAGTACACAAATTTTTAACTATGTAATTAAAAATTTGTATTTCCGAAAGCAGTGGCTGAAATGCAATTATTGTACTCGTAGCTTAGTAGACTCAGAACATACAGTTTAATGCCTTGTAAAAGTTTCATGTCAATGGCTACCGTGGTTCATAAAATACAGGGAAGCCAAATCACTAAATTTAACATTGTCGAGATAGGACGTTCAAACTTCCATTAAACTCAGAAGAGTGTTCTTGGCGCCACTTTGTAGCAGAATGACGTGGGGGATGTCGCATTGTCCTGCTGGAATTGCCCAAGTCCGTCGGAATGCACAATGGACGTGAATGGATGCAGGTGATTGGACAGGGCGCTTACGTACGTGGCACCTCTCAGAATCGTATCTAGGGGTATTAGGAGTCCCATATACCTCCAACTGCACACGCCCACACCACTACAGAGCCTCCACCATCTAGAAAATCCCCTGCTAACAAGCAGGGTCCATGGATGCATGAGGTTGTCTCCATATCCTTACTCGCCCATCCGCTCGATACAATTTGAAACGCGACTCGTCCGACCAGGCAACATTTCAACAGTCCAATGTCGGTGTTGACGGGCCCAAGCGAGGCGTAGAGCTTTGTGTCGTGCAGTCATCAAGTGTACAGGAGTGGGCTTTCGGCTCCGAAAATCAATATCGATGATGTTTCGCTGAATGGTTCGCACGCTGACACTCCTTGATGGCCCAGCAATGAAATCTGCAGCAATTTGCGAAAGGGTTGCACTTCTGTAACGCTGAACGATTCTCTTCAGTCGTCGCTGGTCCCGTTCTTGCAGGATCTTTTTCCGGCCGCAGAGATGTCGGGAATTTGATGTTTTGCCGGATTCCTGATATTCACGGTATACTCGTGAAATGGTCGTACAGGAAAATCCACACTTCATCGCTACCTCGGCGATGCTGTGTCCCATCCCTTGTGCGTCGACTATAGCACCACGTTCAAACGCACTTAAATCTTGATAAGGCTGCCGATGTAGCAGCAGTAACCGATCTTAACAAATTCGCCAGACACTTGTCTTACACAGGCGTTGCCGACCGCAGCGCCATATTATGCCTGTTTACACATCTCTGTATGTGAATACGCGTGCCTATACCAGTTTCTTTGGCGCTTCAGCGTATTAGAACAAGTAGCAAGGACAGTGACTGCGTAAAAGTTTGCACAAGTATGTCCTCCATGTGGTGGAAAAATTTGGAACTCAAATGCGGAAATGAGACTGTTATAGAATTGAGAGAACAGCGTTTTGTCATAAATCTAGACTAAAATAGATCGCTTTGAAGGATCGATGATTCCTGTCGGACGAGGACAGTTTCTCAAGCAGAAGAACACGCTGCCTCTGTGGTCACGGCGATTTTGCCTGATTGGCGTACCGATTCTGGACTGTACAGCCTTCGAACGGAGACTTTTTATCGCCCCTTGTATCATCTGGGTAACTGTAGATAAAAGTTCCCCATTGCGGTATCTGTCTGTATTTTCAGGCTACTCCCAGGAACTGCTTTAGGGATTTTGATAACTGTTCACTAATAAACTGATTATTTCTTCATATGAGGTACCACAGCCATAAATTTGTTAAAGGACATTTTGAAGTTACCGAGCCGAGGCGAAAACTTCAAAATGTTCTTTAACTAATAGACTGATTCACGACAAATATTTGCGTGTACAGTTTATAATTCGCCTGGCAGTAGACACTTAAGATACTCATGTGAAGCCGGGGCAAGTTAGTAGTTCGTTTGGATCGTTGTTACACATATAATGCATTATGGTGAAAAGGAAGGTAAATAAGAAAGATACTAGTTTAAAATTCCGTCGATGGCAAGATCATTAACAATGGATCGCAAGTTAGCATACTTCAAGGACTGAAAAAAATTAGCAGTATCCTTTTCAGAGGGACTATCTCAGCTTTCACCTGAATCGACTTATGGAAATACAGCAACTGAAGACTTGAATCAGGATGAATGGATGAATACTGGAGCCCGGCGCTTCTCTAAGGCACCGCATCCTCTAGTTTGGTCTGTAATGCAATTCCACAAATGTCTTAACAATGGTGTGACTAACAGGGCTACTGGAGTACACTTTTATGTGGCGCCCGAATTTTGAATTGATACTATTGTAAACTACAATGAAACTATTGTATTGTAAATGGTGTATGTCTCTGATGTGCTATGTAAAGCACGACCGCAGAGCTAAAGATACTGTTTCTCGTATGAGATTGTAGTGTTGGAGAAAGAAAGCGCTTAGCGCACTGCAGGGAATAGCTTGCTGTGAGCGAAAAGAGGATGGAGTAGGAAGTTTTTGTGTTGTGCACTTTGAAGCCACCAAGTGTTAGATAATAATGTAGGAATTACGTGTACATAAATAAATGTCGTGTGACTTGGGCCTCCCGTCGGGTAGACCGTACGCCGGGTGTAAGTCTTTCGATTTGACGCCACTTCGGCGGCTTATACATTGATGGGGATGAAATGAGGATGGTTAGGACAACGCAGCACCCAGTCCCTGAGCGTAGAAAATCTCCGACCCAGCCAGGAAATGAACCCGGGCCCTTAGGCTTGACATTCTGTCGATCTGACCACGCAGCTGCCGGGGACGGACTAAGAGTACATATATTGTTAGAAATATAAATGTGGTTCATGGTGTGGGTTCCTGTAGTCATGTCCTAGTTCATGAACCACGGGCAACGTATGAGTGGCCAAGTAAGTGGTCCCAACAGTCGGGATACCAGTTACTTTGGAATAAGGCTGGGCATCTCAGACATATTGTGAGTCGTGGTCACCTTTGTGCTCATATGACAAAGACTACCAAATCCACCGGTTAGTCCCTCAACCGTTAGGGGTAAAACCCAATGGGACTCTGAGCAAGTAAGGCAAGCAACCTGCTTCCCTGGTACTTTAAATATGATGCTGGCAACAATCAGAGCAAAATGCCTCGGACCTTTGGAGGTGTCGGAGTCCCACCTCTAACTGACAAACCAGGGACTCATAAGATACGACTTGGCAAACAAATGGTAATGAGATGGGGAGCTATTAATATCAATGGCGGCTACTCTGGGAAGAAGGTAGAGCTGGCATAGGCTGCAAGGAAGATGGGGCTGGACGTTTTAGCTGTTAGTGACATTAGGGTAAGGGGTGAGAAAGAAGAGGAAGTGGGAGAATACAAGGTGTACCTGACAGGAGTCAAAGCAGGAATAGCACAATGGGGTGTAGGGCTTTACATCAGGAAAGAAATGGAACCCAGCGTAGTTGCAATAAGGTATGTAAACGAACGACTGATGTGGATAGATTTGACAGTGTCTAGCAAGAAAATTAGGATTGTGTCAGTATATTCGCATTGTGAAGGGACAGATCAAGATAAGATGGATAGTTTTTATCAGGCACTCAGTGATGTAGTTGTTAGAGTAAAGGACAAGGACAGTGTTCTGCTCATGGGTGATTATAACGCCAGGATTGGAAATCGAACAGAAGGGTATGGGTAAATTTGGAGAGGATATGGAGGCCAACAGGAACGGGAAACAACTCTTGGATTTCTGTGCCAGTATGGGCTTAGTAATCACAAACCCCTTTTTTAAACATAAGAACATTCACCGGTATACTTGGGAAGGCAAGGGAACCAGATCTGTCATTGACTATATAATAACAGATCAGGAATTCAGGAAGGCTGTGAGGGACACACGTATATTCAGGGGATTCTTTGATGACACTGATCATTATTTAATCTGCAGTGAAATTGGGACTGTGAGGCCGAAAGTGCAGGAGGTCAGGTCCATACGTAGGAGGATAAGAGTGGAGAATCTTCAGGATAAGGAAATCAGGCAAAAGTACATAACAGCAATCTCAGAAAGGTTCCAGGTAGTTGAATGTAGTCAGTTACAGTCATTGGAAAAGGAATGGACAAGGTACAGGGACACAGTACTAGAAGTGGCTAAAGAATTTCTTGGAACAGTAGTGAGTAAAAGGAGGATGAAGCAAACAGCTTGGTGCAATGACACAGTCAAGGCAGCCTGTAAAAGGAAAAAGAAGATGTATCGAAAATGGCTACATACTAGAACTCAGGTAGACAGAGAGAGTTATGTTGAAGAAAGAAACAAAACCAAACAGATAATTGCAGCATCCAAGAAGAAATCTTGGGAAAACTTTGGAAACAGGTTGGAGACTATGGGTCAAGCTGCTGGAAAACCATTCTGGAGTGTAATTAGCAGTCTTAGAAAGGGAGGTAAGAAGGAAATGACAAGTATTTTGGACAGGTCAGGAAAACTGCTGTTGAATCCTGTGGATGGCTTGGGCAGATGGAGGGAATATTTTGAAGAGTTGCTCAATGTAGGTGAAAATACGATTAGTAACGTTTCAGATTTCGAGGTAGAATGGGATAGGAATGACGATGGAAATAGGATCACACTTGAGGAAGTGGAGAAAAGGGTCAATAGATTGCAGTGCAATAAAGCAGCTGGGGTGGATGAAATTAAGTCGGAACTCATCAAATACAGTGGAATGTCAGGTCTTAAATGGCTACACAATATAGTTGAAATGGCCTGGGAGTCGCGACAGGTTCCATCAGACTGGACAAAAGCAGTAATCACACCAATCCTTAAACACGGAAACAGAAAAGATTTAACAACTACAGAGGTATCTCTTTAATCAGCGTTGTGGGTAAAATCTTCTCAAGTATTGTTGAAAGAAAAGTGCGAGTATTAGTTGAGGACAAATTGGATAAAAATCAGTGTGGGTTTAGGCCTCTTAGAGGTTGTCAGGATCAGATCTGTAGCTTACGGCAAATAATGGAGAAGTGTTATGAGTGGAACAGGGAATTGTTTCTATGCTTCATAGATCTAGAAAAGGCATATGACCAGGTTCCTAGTAGGAAGTTATTACCTGTTCTACGAGATTATGAAATCGGAGGCAAACTTTTGCAAGCAATTAAAGGTCTTTACAAGGATAGTCAGGCAGCAGTTGGAGTTGACGGTAAATTGAGTTCATGGTTCAGAGTCTCCACTGTTGTTCATCTTATTTATGGATCATATGTTGAAAACAATAGACTGGCAGGGTGAGATTAAGATATGTGAACACAAAATAAGCAGTCTTGCATATGCGGATGACTTAGTTGTGATGGCAGATTCGATTGAAAGTTCGCAAAGTAGTATTTCAGAGCTAGGTCAGAAATGTAAGGACTATGGTATGAAGATTAGCATCTCCAAAACGAAAGTAATGTCAATGGGAAAGAAATATAAACGGATTGAGTGCCAAATAGGAGGAACAAAGTTATAACAGGTGGACGGTTTCAAGTACTTAGGATGCATATTCTTACAGGACGGCAACATAGTGAAAGAACTGGAAGCGAGGTGTAGCAAAGCTAATGCAGTGAGCGCTCAGCTACGATCTACTCTCTTCAGCAAGGAGGGAGTCAGTACCAAGACTAAGTTATCTGTGCACCGTTCAATCTTTCGTTCAACTTTGTTGTATGGGAGCGAAAGCTGGGTGGATTCAGGTTACCTTATCAACAAAGTTGAGGTTACGGATATGAAAGTAACTAGGATGATTGCAGGTACTAGTAGATGGGAACAATGGCAGGAGGGTGTCCACAATGAGGAAATCAAAGAAAAACTGGGAATGAACTCTATAGATGTAGCAGTCAGGGCGAACAGGCTTAGATGGTGGGGTCATGTTACACGCATGGGAGAAGCAAGGTTACCCAAGAGACTCATGGGTTCAGCAGTAGAGGGTAGGAGGAGTCGGGGCAGACCAAGGAGAAGGTACCTAGATTCGGTTAAAAATGATTTTGAAGTAATAGGTTTAACATCAGAAGAGGCACCAATGTTAGCACTGAATAGGGGATCATGGAGGATTTTTATAAGGGGGCTATGCCCCAGACTGAACGCTTAAAGGCATAATCAGTCTTAAATGATGATTATGATATAAATGTGGAAGCAGAAGTATTCACGCAAGCAACGTAAAGATGTTAAGTATTAGTACAGATGAGTTGGCTGATAACTGCCAATTGTTGAGTAAACCCAGATTTTACGTAAACAGATTTGATGTAAAGGTTAGTTAGATATTTCCCTTTCGTAATGTTTCTAAGATTTTTAATACAATTTTACGTAATTTGATGATATGTCTCTATGCTTTTTAGTGAGGTTAGATAATACTTGCTGTATAAATCTCATTGTTCGTGACTCAATTAGTGAAAAAGGTCGTAATTTTTCTGAGTAATATAACTTCAGTTGTCAGATGTTTTGGAAAGCCAAACTTAATTCGAATACAGATTCACTATTGAAAAGGCCAGTGTTACTAATTCACCCAAATCAGCACCGCCTCCCTGTCCAGGTCATATGTTTTTCAAAGACATCGAATTTTTCTTAAATGTTTTCATTTATCAGCCAAAAGAAATTCCATGCACATTTCAAAGCAATACGGACACAACTGCACACCGCTGAGCTTGTAGCTAGTTTAGTTTATACTTCTTCATGAGAAATCATAATACATCGCGATCCACCGTTGCTGCTTCAGAGTTAAAACAATGTTATTTATTTGTTATGTTCACAGGAACCAAAGTTACCAGTTTTGAACAGGGCCAGAGGATCCAGTGCCTAAGGGGCTTATTGTAATTTGCAGTGACTGTATTTCTTTATTGGTATTGCGAGTTGCATTGCCCAGTCAGTTCGTATAAAGTTTTTGCTAATAATAATACAGAGTAAGTACACCCACCTACAGTTAAAACACGCTACCCGATAGCTCCAGTTTTGTATGCACTCCCAGTTCAGTTATTCATTCCATATAAAAGAAAGGAGATTCTTTAAACATGGTTAAATGACTAATGACTGATATGCTTTTTCCCAATAAATTGTAACTGAATGTATCAATGAAGAACTATAAAGAAAGAAATTTGGGGTAGAACATGTAACGATTTTGTGATTTTATGTTTAGAGTTTACAAAGGACGATATTTTTATCGTCTGAGGAGGACTGTGATTGTTAAATTACGATTTTTATATTATGACAAAATCACAGTTCTTTTCAGAATGAGTCTTTCACTCTTCAACGGAGTGTTCATTGGTTTGAAAGATCCTGCCAGATTAAAACTGTGTACTGGAGTGGAAATTGAAACCAGTATCTTGCCTTTCGTGAGCAGTTCTCTTAAAATGCAGATTCTGTACAGAAGGCAAACACATGGTCTTCCTATACAGAGATGATCAAAATCTCTCACCTGAAAACATACTTTTGACTATGTCTTTCTAGAAAGAACAGTACTCTTTCTTTATAGAGCGATATTTAGAACAGGCATTCAGGTTATATCACATTATAAATATACAAGAAGTAATTGATTTGCCCTGCTTCATTCTCTTGCTTTCTAGTACTCGTTCTAAATTTGTAACGCCCATGAGAGTTTATAGACCAGACCTTACATAGAAATGTTAAATATTTTTGTCCATGGCAGAGGTTCTATGTCACATGCTGAAGTTAATCAGAAGTCGTCTGATGTGAACTGTGACAAGCCCACTGGGTTAAAGCGGCCATGTGCTGCGTGAAAATCCAGGAGAACCTCCACTATTGGTCAACACACAGTAGTGGTTACGTCGATAATTGCTATGCCAAAAGTAAGGAAAGAGTAACTGTGCCCTGGTGTGGATAAACATTTTTTGTTGATTAAGGAATAAGAGACATTAAATTTGGTGCCTGGAGATATATTTCAACTATATACCTGTGTCCAATTCCTGATTGAAGATAGTACTGTTCTTACGTTCTTCGGAACAGAAGTAAGTAAGAAATAATTAACAGTATTGGCCGATTAAGTTACTCATATGAGACTCAATGACTCATCGCAGCTCACAGGATACTAGTGAGGACACTTTCTTTTGTAAAAGCACAGGACAAAGACAGGATCGAGTGCAGCCAGGATCAACGAACTGCTGACACAGCAAGCTTCTGCCGTGCGCCTGCTGGTGCGCCAATATCCTTCCATATGACGACAGCCCGACAAGGACATTGACCCCAGTTAGGGGAAGTATCCATGTGTCCTATGAACGCGGCAGTGGTACAATTTTCCATGTGATCAGCTCCAGGCAGTTGCATTTAAACCCTGTCCGAGCCAAGTAGGTCATCGGCAAGGTAGGGCAACGTTACGGCTCCCCCTTTGTCAGTCGCTGTCGCGAGATCGACAACATTCTACTGATGCAATCATAATCGATACAGCTGAGTTATGGTGCTCCAATCAATGCTGCAAATATGACGCAGCTTCCAATATTGTCACGAATCAGTGAGCTGGCGAATGCCACATGGCCACCTACCTAGCATCACGAATCCACCCGGCGGATTAATGTCGAGATCCGTTGTGCCGACCAGCCTATGGATCGCTTTTAAGGCGGTTTTCCATCTACCTCGGCAAATGCGGGCTGGTTCCCCTTATTCCACCTCAGTTACACTGTGTCAGCGATTGCTGCACAAACACCGTTTCCATGTAAGCGTACACCATAATTATTCTACCACACAAACATTTGGAGTTAAATTCGTCTGATATGAGACGTCCCCATGGGGGGGGGGGGGGGGGGGGGGGGGGGAATTCCACTGGAGGCCGAACTGCACAATAACCATGGGTTCTTTGTGAGGCGGCGGTGCTGTGGCCTGTTGTGGGGTTGTGAACCTCTCCATCGTTTCGAAGTCCCGGGTTTAATTCATACATAGCTAGCAAATTAGGGCCACCTCGTGGTCCGAAGTAGGAACGAACAGCCGCCCAGCTCTGTGCAGCTGGAGTTCGCCATTCGCCTGCTGCTGCCCGCCAGCTAGTGGTCCAGAGTTTTACTCCTGGCAACGCCGTCGTCTGCCATAGTGCTAGCAGGCGACCATTTGCTGCCTCTTGCTAGCAGCAGAGTCATGTCGAGTGCTTCACTCTACCACCACAGTGTCAGCATCCACCGAGCTGGTATTCATCAAGTAAGCAGACCGCCTTCGAGTTGTGTGTCTATGCAATACATGCCATTCAGAGGAACAACACGGGGCGACGGTTGGATGAGGAATTTTTGTGCCCACCGATGGTTTTGCTGCAGTCTCCCCTCCCGTCCCCCCCCCCCCCCCCCCCCAACGTCTTCCAGTCTCCATCGCCGTCAGCAGAAAGGACGCCCCAAGTGGCGGTCTAATGGCTCTTAACAAACAAGAACACGGCTTTCACCACCGACTAGCGGTCATTGCACCCGCATCAGCTACAGTCTGTAACAGAAAAAGTTTTAAACTGAGAGCATTTGTTTCTTTACGAACAGAGTTGAATTTGTTACTAATATAGGGGAAGCCAGTGGTTGTAACAGTTAAACCATTAACGGCATTTACGTTTGGAAACTATTCGAGTTTAATTATCAACCTGAGATATGTTGAGAGATCAGACAATTTTGGTTGATTTATATTACATAGAATATTAAGCTGTACGGAACAAAAGCAGCACAGAGGCTTGTTTTAGCTACACAGTAAGTGAAAAAGAAAACACTAAAATTTTGAAATAGCAGTAAAAGAGCAAATTAACTTTACTGCAATGTGTGTCTTAAGCGATTTAAGGTTGTTATAGATGTGAGTTATTCTGGTTTCCACTTGTGGCAGTGTTTAAAGAATGAACTGCGTAATATCAGCCATCTTCACGAATTGCAGTATGTCAAAGGAATATTCTAGTATGTATCCTCTTTAATGGCAGTTGTTTTTCCGATTAGTTACTAAAACGAACTAAATTACATTGTTATGCGGCAGTTACAAATACAATGAATACTTTTATCGTTGTATAAAATATGCAATAAATGTAGTTTTCTCTCAGCATTTTTCCGTGTACTTCCTTTGAGAACAAGTTACCGTTGTTTATCAATTATTCGAGGAATAAGGTTTTTAATTGTCAGTGAGAAGTATTGAAGCAATAATAGGGCCTATGTATCCAGTGAGGATTATATCTTCTTTTCCTATCTATGATGCGGCTACTGCGACATGTGAAATGCCAAGAAAAGGCTAGAAAGTCGTTTACTTGATTGTGAACTATACATCATCCCAACAAGCTAGTAATCTCTCTCTCTCTCTCTCTCTCTCTCTCTCTCTCTCTCTCTCACACACACACACACACACACACACACACACACACACACACACACACACACACACACACAGGCGCGCGCTCTGGCGCAAACTGCTCTCTCCATGTGCTCGTTGCTCATTCAGAAATTAAGGATAGCAGTCATAAAATTCTAGTTGTTCTGTTTTCTTCAATGGACTTAGATATTGAGATCATGTTTGGATCTGGACTGAGCTGTGCTTGTAAATAAGTAACAATTTCGCTACGAATCTAGTCATACTTTATCCCTGCTGTTTTGATACCTCTGCACATGTTTAGATTATAAAACAGAAAATGACACTTCAAAAAGCCACATTTTCGTTGAATGAACGATTTATGTTGCTGCTACTGAAAGATATATGAAAGTTATGAGGAGTAGCAGAAATGAGATCAGCGATTAACTTATCAGAACTGGTGAACCTCGAACTAGATGAAGTGAAGCAATTAAGTTAGCTTTATAGCGTAATTACATATGACGGAGAAAGCAAATAGGACACTGGAACAGACGAAGAGACCGAGCGTACTAGTATGAATCACCCGCATTAATACAAGAAATTTCCGAGAATGTACGTGTAGAACACAGCATTGTATGAATGTGAATCAGGGACCGTGGGAAAACCAGAAAAAAGATAAGCGAAGGGTTTGTGGTGTGCAGCTATAGAAGGATGTTAAAAATTAGGTGTGCTACTACGATAAGAAATTCATGAGGTTCTTCGCAGAATCAACGACTAGAGTAATACGTGGAAAATACTAACAAGAAGAAGGGATACGGTGGTAAGTCACTTGTTATAACTTCAAGAAATAACGTCTGTGGCACTCGAGGGGTTGTAGAAGGTAAAAACTTGGAACGAAGAAAGAGATTGGGATAGTTCCAACGGATAATTGAGGACGTATGGCACAAGTGCTACTCTGAGATGAAGAGTTTGCCACAGGAGAGGAATTCGTTAATGAGCCCCATCACACGTCAGACGAGTGACACAAAGAAAAGAGCAGTATGGCCTTTGATAGAAAAATAATTTGTTCTATCAACGAAAATATATTTTATTCAGTCAACGAAAATGTAGTGATCGTAGTGGTTTTCTTTCTTTCGCTTTAGTGAGCTGCAAACATGGATTCTTAATAGCTTGCGAGTTTTGAAAGACAAAATATCGTTAAGTTGGTCTCTCGTAGACTTCATTTCACCGATATACGTCTATTTTTCATGACACATATCAGGCGTTAAGTTCGTTTCCGAAGCTGATTTCTACCTTAGCCACATGGGTGTCATCTACAAAGAAACTTTTTGTAGCCGTGCGGTCTTGTGCGCCTTGTCACGGTTCGCGCGGCTCCCCATCCCCCCCCCCCCCCCCCAATCGGATGTTAGAGTCCTCCCTAGGTATGTGTGTGTGTGTGTGTGTGTGTGTGTGTGTGTGTGTGTGTGTGTGTGTGTGTGTAGTAGTAGTAGTAGTAGTAGTAGTTGTTGTTGTTGTTGTTGTTGTTGTTGTGTAAGCTTAAGGACCGATGATCTCAACAGTTTGGTCCCAGAGGACCTTACCACAGTTTCCAAATTTCCAACTTTCTATACACGACGCACCCCATCAGTACTATGTCTCATTCTATAAACATAATTTTGGAGACGTTTCCAAAGCCTGCCATAAGTTACGAAGCTTGGTATCCAATCGAATTCTTTCGTCTACAGTCTCTCGGACTATGACACGACATGGACTTCACCTCTGTCTGGTTCTGAACGACACAATACTTATGCTCTATTAGATACGTAACTCTTAAGCGAAAGCTTCAGTAGTACTTCTTTTTGCGTTTTGTATGTCTGATTCAATACAGCCCATATCCTGAGAAGAGGTTATGCAACCTTAATGAACGCTAAATCATCACATGATTTGGTAGATCGCAGTACTGTCTTTATGGAAATGAAACGTATCACCTGTTCCGTAGTGACCATGTTAAAATACGATGGTGAATTTCAAAATAGGGTAGAACAAAGAAAAATAAAATATTCAGGCAGTGGCATAATATGGGGGCGAGCTGAAAAGTGATGTCTCCGATTTTTTTATTCTGTTCTCGATAGCGGTTGAGGTATTAATGCCATACATATTATAAAATACGATGGTGAATTTCAAAATAGGGTAGAACAAAGAAAAATAAAATATTCAGGCAGTGGCATAATATGGGGGCGAGCTGAAAAGTGATGTCTCCGATTTTTTTATTCTGTTCTCGATAGCGGTTGAGGTATTAATGCCATTCATATTATAAGGTCGGCTTTCCTGCTTCGTTCAGTGTTGTTCGTTTTGTGCTCCTACTTTTATCTTGGACTCTACGTCCGTGAACGGCTCCATGTATTTTAAAAAGTGTTTGTTTCCGTTTATATGTCCACCGTATTTTTGTCTCACATTGTCTTCATTTGCATCTTGTGTGTTTCTCTGAGGCCAAAGAGCGGAGTAGTATGCTGCTGCAGGCCTGCCTGTAAACAGGTTTGAAAATAACAATAAAGAAAAAAAATTCCTGCTTCGCTGACAAGTTGTAACTCTCTGCCCATAGAGGGCTCCGAATTGAACCGTGTTACATGGCAGCTTGTAAAGTAACTATGTCGGTTGTGAGAAAGAGACCCTCAGAAAACAAAGCAAGAATTCGAAGAGTTTTAGCACACTGGACTCGCAGTCTAGGTGACGACGGTTCAAACCAGCATCCGACCATCCAGGTCTAGGTTTTCCGTGATATTCCTAAATCGTTCGAGGCAAATGCCGGCCAATTTCCTTCCCTATCCTTGACATAGCTTGTGCTACGTCTCTAATGACCTTGCTGTGGACGGTACGTTGAACCCAGTCTTTCTTCCATACAGTTCGAAGAGATCGTCGACACACGGAGCACCCTCTCCTTCAGCACGACAATGCCAGACCACATACTAGTGCTGCCACATCTGCAACAATCCGACACTTTGGGTTCACTGTCATCAATAATCCTCATTTTTCCCCACTTGGCCCCATCTGGTTTCATCTGTTTCCAGAACTTAAACAACACTTCACTTTGACAGTGATTAAGTGGTGCAATGGGAGGTGAGGTTGGGGCTCCATGAACAATCAAAACATTTTACAGTGACGGTGTCAACAAACTGGTCCCTGTGTAAATAAATCGACATAAGGACAAAGATTTAGAATGTCAATAACGTTTGCTTTTTTTAAATGTGTAAGTAGGTTGTTTAGGTTTTTATGTTGGTAACGTCAAGTAGCGCTCTGTATGAAAATCACTGGCTGTGCTGTGTGCAGTCTGTGTCTGGTTGGCATTGTTGGAATATTCGCTATTGTAGTGTTGGGCAGTTGGATGTGAACAGCGCGTAACGTTGCGCAGTTGGAGGTGAGCCACCATAGTGGTGGATGTGGGAAGAGAGATGACAGAGTTTTGAGAGAGGACGATCTGGACGTGTGTCCGTCAGAAAAACGAAATTTGTAAGACTGGATGTCATGAACTGATATATATATTATGACTTTTGGACACTATTAAGGTTAACACATTGTTGGTTCCCTATCAAAATCTTTCATTTGCTAACTATGCCTATCAGTAGTTAGTGCCTTCAGTAGTTAGAATCCTTTATTTAGCTGGCAGTATTGGCGCTCGCTGTATTGCAGTAGTTGGAGTAACTAAGATTTTTGTGAGGTAAGTGATTCATGAAAGGTATAGGTTATTGTTAAGCTAAGCCATTTTTTGTAGGGATTATTGAAAGTCAGATTGCGTTGCGCTAAAAATATTGTGTGTCAGTTAAGTGTTGATCAGGATAAGTACAGAGAGAAATGTCTGAATTCCGTCAGTTCTGCTCAGCTGTTTTAAAATCAAATAACGTAAGGAGTTTACCAGCAGAGTGATTCATAAATTTTTCTAAGGGGACGTTTCAAATGCATAAAGAGTTTCGACATAAAAAATTCGGAAGACTCGCTCATTTTTTGGTTGAAGTACGAATAATGGGGGTATTGAGGAAATAGAGTTGGAACGAGCTCCTGGCTCGGGAATTGATAGAATTTTCTGCAATAGCTACCAAATAGAAAAGAAATTATGAACATGGAACTAATTATAATTTAGCACTTCCGAGCCTCTTCCATCTCATCGTGTCAAATACACCTGCTCACTGTGAACAACATCCACTGTCCATCCTCTGGTTACTAGATCAGTCTTAATCAAATCCATCCATCTGGTTCGAGATCTTCCTTGAGGCCTTTTCCCATTCACCTGTCTTTCCAAATTTATTTTGGCTGTTCTAGTCGACTCCATTCTCATCACATGCCCGTACCATCGAAATCTAGGTGCACCAATTCGATCTAATAGGGATGTCTTTATTCCGGTTTCTTTCCTCACCACCTCATTCCGGAACTTGGCCATTTCTGTCTTCTGGATGGTGGATCTAAGAAATTTCATCTCTGATGCTTGCAGCCTTGATGATTCCTTTTTGGGAGGGTACGTGTTTCATTACCATTTAATATTGGTATGAAATAGCTATTTAACATCATCGTTTTCATCGGTTTTGGAATTAAGTCATCCCATAAAAGTGATCTTACTTGTTGGTAGAATTCAGATCCTTTCTGCACTCTGTTGGTGATTCCATGGAACTAAATAACAAAAAATCCATTCTGAAATCAGACTAACAATATTCACCTATACCAACCAACTGTTAACGTTTGCAATAGGAGCTATCGTATCTATTGAGTCTTAGAATTGAAAAGATTTTTCTCGAAAATTCTACGTTGATTATTACTCGTTTAGAGACTTGGTCAGATTAAAGAAAAATAGTCATAAACACAATAAGCATTCAAGCTCTCTCTGAAAAAGTAACTAGTTCGTTATGTAACACCTGCGGCAGACCCAGTTCGTCCAGTAGCAGGTTTCTGCTCTCTTTCCTCGGATGTTTAATATACCAGCAGCAAAAGGGGCGAATTTTACCGGCCACGGAAAAGACTCGATCGATCCGAAGTAGAAGTTCTCAGATGCTTGGAGCGCTCTCAGAAAACTCAGGCACTTCTCATTGCTCGTTTCTGCAGCCTTTACGCTTCTGTTTTTTGTATGCCGAGATTACACTAAAAAATTCAAACAGCAATGCCTGCTTCGGCTGAGTGTTATCCTGGCTGGTGGCTTACGTCATCGCAGGAAACCGCTCGGGTCTGTGGCCTGCTTCATTAGACATTTTCATCAAACGGTGACATATCACTGGAAAATTATAGGTGATTGATTGTCTACATACTGCAGTCACTATCGGAAAGAACACAATTAACACAGACTTTGCAGATTTTGTTGAAAGCCTTTATTTGGCCAAGATCGCAATATAGAGAACACTGGTTATTAGTTTCAACTGGTTAAACGGTCATCTTCATATCTGGAAGCTGTTATAACGTTACAAGTCAGAAATATTTCGGAATACAAAGACATTGACCACAAATAATTATGCAAAAGCTGTACGAGTGAATATCAGAATACAAAAATGCGGCCCATAAATCAAGTGAATAAGTAAGACACTTTATCTTTATAGTGTCAAATTCCTAAAGGAAGTATCACTGTGAAACAAAATAAGTTTACCTGGGAAAGATTTTATGCCAATGGAGTGAAGTTACGCGCAACAGATTTACCTCGAAAAACATAACCTACTGTCGTATTTTCAATATATATCGTTGTCGTATGGACATGAGACACAGCCATCATGCCCGACCGCAGTATCAGTCAAAGTTAACCGAATTAAAATAGCAGCCCGGATTGACTGGTACTGTGTGCACAGGGTCATAGACTCACAAGTACATTACATAATCACTGTTGTCGTATGTGACATGAGATGTAGACATCACGCTGGCCACAGTGTTAGTCGAAGTTATCGGATCTATAGTAAGCAGGACACAGACTGATCCCAGTTACAGTTTGGCGATTGGCGAAGACTGTTTTTTTAAAGCATACGTTATCTTTTATATAACTAAGGGCGATGTACTTGAGGACAATATTATTGAAAGAGAAGGGGATGTAGATGAAGATGAAATGGGAGATATGAAACTGCGTGAAGAGTTTGACAGAGCACTGAAAGACCTGAGTCGAAAAAAGGCCCCCGGAGCAGACAACATTCCATTGGAACTACTGACGGACTTGGGAGAGCCAGTCATGACAAAACTCTACCAGCTGGTGAGCAAGATGTATGAGACAGGCGAAATACCCTCACACTTCAAGAAGAATATAATAATTCCAATCCCAAAGAAAGCAGGTGCCGACAGATGTGAAAATTACGGAACTATCAGTTTAATAAGTCACAGCTGCAAAATACTAACGCGAATTCTTTACAGACGAATGGAAAAACTGGTAGATGCGGACCTCGAGGAAGAGCAGTTTGGATTCCGTAGAAATGTTGGAACACGTGAGGCAATACTGACCTTACGACTTATCTTAGAAGAAAGATTAAGAAAAGGGAAACCTACGTTTCTAGCATTTGTAGACTTAGAGAAAGCTTTTAACAATGTTGACTGGAATATTCTTCTTCAAATTCTAAAGGTAGCAGGGGTAAAATACAGGGAGCGAAAGGCTATTTACAATTTGTACAGAAACCAGATGGCAGTCATAAGCTTTCTCTAAGTCTACAAATGCTAGAAACGTAGGTTTGCCTTTCCTTAATCTTTCTTCTAAGATAACTCGTAGGGTCAGTATTGCCTCACGTGTACCAACATTTCTACGGAATCCAAACTGATCTTCCCCGAGGTCGGCTTCTACAAGTTTTTCCATACGTCTATAAAGAATTCGCGTTAGTATTTTGCAGATGTGACTTATTAAACTGATATCGGTAATTTTCACATCTGTCAACACCTGCTTTCCTTGGAATTGGAATTATTATATTCTTCTTGAAGTCTGAGGGTACTTCGTCTGTCTCATACATTTTGTCAGGACTGGCTCTCCCAAGGCCGTCAGTAGCTCCAATGGAATGTTGTCTACTCCGGGGGCCTTGTTTCGACTCAGGTCTTTCAGTGCTGTGTCAAACTCTTCACGCAGTATCATATCTCGCATTTCATCTTCATCTACATCCTCTTCCATTTCCATAATACTGTCCTCAAGTACATCGCCATTGTATAGACCCTCTATATACTCCTTCCATCTTTCTGCTTTTCCTTCTTTGCTTAGAACTGGGTTTCCATCTGAGCTCTTGATATTCATGCCAGTAGTTCTCTTTTCTCCAAGGGTCTCTTTAATTTTCCTGTAGGCAGTATGTATCTTACCCCTAGTGAGATAAGCCTCTACATCCTTACATTTGTCCTCTAGCCATCCCTGCTTAGCCATTTTGCACTTCCTGTCGATCTCATTTTAGAGACGTTTGTATTCCTTTTTGCCTGCTTCACTTACTGCATTTTTCTATTTGCTCTGTTCATCAATTAAATTCAGTATCTCTTCTGTTTCTACTAGCCCTCGTCTCTTTACCTACTTGATCCTCTGTGCTTTCACTATTTCATTCCTCAAAGCTACCCATTCTTCGTCTACTGTATTTATTTCCCCCATTCCTGTCAATTGTTCCCTTATGCTCTCCCTGGAACTCTGTACAACCTCTGGTTCTTTCAGTTTATCCAAGTCCCATCTCCTTAAATTCCCACCTTTTTGCAGTTCTTCAGTTTTAATCGACAGTTCATAACCAATAGATTGTGGTCAGAGTCCACATCTGCCCCTGGAAATGTCCTACAATTTAAAACCTGGTTCCTAAATCTCAGTCTTCCAATTATACAATCTATCTTAAACCTTGTAGTATCTCCAGGGTTCTTCCATGTATACAACTTCCATTCATGATTCTTGAACCAAGTGTTAGCTATTATTAAGATATGCTCTGTACAAAATTCTACCAGGCGGCTTCCTCTTTCATTTCTTAGCCCCAATCCATATTCACCTTCCTTCTCCTCCTTTTCCTACTGTCGAATTCCAGTCACTTATAACTATTAAATTTTCGTCTCCCTTCATTACCTGAATAATTTCTTTTATCTCGTCATACATTTCATCAATTTCTTCATCATCTGCAGAGCTAGTTGGCATATAAAGTCGTACTACTGTAGTAGGCATGGGCTTCGTGTCTATCTTGGCCACAATAATGCGTTCACTATGCTGTTTGTAGTAGCTTACCCGCACTCCTATTTTTTTATTCATTATTAAACCTACTCCTGCATTACCCCTATTCGATTTTGTATTTATAACCCTCTATTCACCTGACCAAAAGTCTTGTTGATCCTGCCACCGAACTTCACTAATTCCCGCTGTTCTAACTTTAACCTATCCATTACCCTTTTTAAATTTTCTAACCTACCTGCCCGTTTAAGGGATCTGACATTCCACGCTCCGATCCGTAGAACGCCAGTTTTCTTTCTCCTGATAACGACATCCTCTTGAGTAGTCCCCGTCCGGAGATCCGAATGGTGGACTATTTTACCTCCGGAATATTTTACCCAAGAGGACGCCATCATCATTTAATCATACAGTAAAGCTGCATGCCCTCGGGAAAAATTACGGCTGTAGTTTCCCCTTGCTTTCAGCCGTTCGCAGTACCACAACAGCAAGGCCGTTTTGATTAGTGTTACAGGGCCAGATCAGTCAATCATCCAGTCTGTTGCCCCTGCAACTACTGAAAAGGCTGCTGCCCCTCTTCAGGAACCACACGTTTGTCTGGCCTCTCAACAGATACCCCTCCGTTGTGGTTGCAAGCCTGTCCACCAACGGCAAGGTCCATGGTTCATGGGGGAAATGTTATATTTTGTTCCTTATAATGTAGATGTAAGCAACGAAATATTAGTAATGTTAATACTCTCTCTTTGAGATTATTAGTTTTGCCATAATAATGCACCCTCTGTACACATCTTGTATTTGTGCAATTTTATTTTATATTATTTTAATTCTTATTATGGAACACTGCAAAATTTTATAGTTACAACTACTGGTTATCAGTTACTTTAAATTACTATTTTGATATCTCTCTCTCTTTTTTTAATTATTGTAACCCACTTAATTACGCTATATAGCCACCCGGTGGCGTTTCTGTTGACCACAGAGCCCAGATAAACATTAGTCAGTCTGCGTGCTACTTTGATTCGGTTAACTTTGACTGACTGCAGACGGGTAACATGGCTCATGATCATATACAATAACGATATCCGTGCAACGTGTCGTGTTCGTATACTGAAAATATGATTCAATTGTATATTTGTAAATTTGTGCTAGTTTCGAAGCATTGGCATTGGATCTCACCCATGTAAATTTTCGTTGTTTCACATTACATTTCCTTAAGTACGATAACAGTTTAATGACGCAGTGTCTTGCCGTTTTCCTTTGATTTAGACACCGCATGTTTGTGTTCTGGTATTTACCCTTTCAGCTTTTGCATAATTATTTCCGGTCAGTGCCACTGCATTCCGAAATATTTCTGATTTGTAACCTTATGACATTTCTGATGGCGACAGTTTAACCAGTTGAAACTAGTAATCAGTGTTATTTACATTGCGGTCTTGGCCAAATAAATGTTTTTAACAAAATCTACAACAATCAAGTTTACAGATCGCCATCTCCATTCTACGTCAGATATTTATAGTAACTAGTATAGTCTAGAAACACGTCATATTCTCTATAGATACACGCAACATGAACGTAATCACCATAGGATACTTGTACGGTTCGTCATGTTGTGAAATCCTAGTTCCTTCTATACTTATGAGTGGGAGTAAAATTTGTATCTGCTTCGGTACTCCAAATACACCGGTTCCCGTGAGACCACCGAAGTTATGCGCTGTCGGGCGTGGTCGGCACTTGAATGGGTGACCATCCAGCCGCCATGCGCTGTTGCCATTTTTCGGGTTGCAGTCAGGCTCGTGGTGCCAATTGAGCTACTCGACCGAATAATAGCGGCTTCGGTAAAGAATACCATCATAACGACCGGAAGAGCGGTGTGCTGACCCCACGCCCCTCCTATCTGCATTCTCCGTTGAGGATGACACGGCGGTCGAATGGTCCCGGTAGGCCATTCATGGCCTGAAGACGCAGTGCTTTTTCTCGGTACTCTAAAACTGATCGCAGATCATGCGTAATGTTGAAGGTGGAGGATACGTTTAACCATTTGTTTGTCACACGACCACGATTGTTTTATATCAGTTCGACACAGACGCAATAAAACGTCACATGGAAATTTCACTAAGAAAAAATATGAAAACAAATTTCAGTGAAGGAATAATTTAGACACTAATACTAAAAATGAATTATATTGCACCTACAGGATGTTAAAAATGTGCCGAAAATTTTGAGAGGTGATCGATACTCATCGAAACAAAAGGAACTAGTCTAGTAAAGATGTGTACGGAATGGTATAATTTCTGAGATATGAACACTTCTTGCTTATAGGAAGAGCTGAAAGACGTTTGGGTGCGGCTATGATCACAGTCGTTGTTCTGGTGCTCGGTCAACATAGTTTTTGGATGTGTTCCTGTGTCACAGTACTCTAGGTACACATTAGTTTCAGGGTTACATAGTTTCCAGCTAGTTGTGTGGTTTCAGTTTGTTGCGCTGCTCTTTATTTAACTTGTGTTAGTGTGAGTAACTGCACAGAAAATTACCCGCAAGTCTGAGTATGTATCGTGGTGTCTTCCTGCTTACGCAAATGAGATCACTTTTGTGTTTACTGTTTGTACGTACGAATGCTTGATAATAGTGGCAGCTCATCATTCAACAAGTGATATTGGGGAAATGATTTCTGCTATGATTTACTAGTTGGAAGGAGCCCGTGCCCTCTAAGGTCTAACATATCCGCCCAGCAGTGTGCCGTGAATTAAACTTCCGTACGATTATTTCAAACTTCTTACTGTTTCTACTGATTTCTCACTGGAATAGAACTGTACTGGATTTCTTCATCTGCTTAAGTCAAATAGATTTCTTTACTTTCAGTTTCAAGTGCCATTCCCGTCATCAGTTGTTGATCCTCTGTAGATCTTCCTGCACTTCTCTGCAAACGTCTGGCGTTTCAGCCTTCATATAGACAACATCATACGTTAATACGCACTCAGAACACAAGTATGAATCACTTAGTGATAGCTTTGTGCAGACGAATACAGTTAGGTTCAACAAACCTCGGTTGATGGCTTTATCATTTTCATTTTCATTTCTAGCGTTCTAGCGTTCTTATCATTTTGACACTCTCAGAGCAAATCAGTGGCTCTGCACGGAGCTGTACGTTACCAGGAAACAATATCATCGTCTAGGAATATTGAATTAGCAATACGGACAGGTCAACAGCGGGAAAGATTATTTCACATATCTCGGAGCAAAATAAGTGCAGATGTCCACAATTTGAAAGCTCTAATGTGAACAATAAACTATGGCAACGTTCATCCAAAGAAAAGTCTTGCTTCAGCTCATATTCCTTGACACGTGCTGCTTCCGGACATGGTGTTACAGAGGAATATCCATCAGAATCGTGATCACATGTCAGCTGAAATCGCGCAGTCACTGGCAGATATCGAGGTGTTAGTAAGGCTGGCCTGGTTTGATGGGGAGGACTGATGACTGCATCGTATGTTTGGTGCATCAAGTCCGACTATATTGCCTCCAATGGCTCATTCCTACCAAAATCATGTCAGTGTAGACTGGACTGTACAGTAGACTAATTGTTTTATTTTGTATATTCAAATAGTACGTCTGTGTAATACACTAATGCGGCATAACAAATAAACCAGAGGAAATTGTATGCGTTGAGGAGCATCGAAAAAAGAGGTTACCGATAGACTTAACGTCAAAATTCACATAGAAGACGAAGTAAAGAAAGTACGCTACCCTGGAAGCAAGGAGAACATATGCAGAATACCAGCCCTGACAAAGAGAACATTATTCGCCAAGAGACGTGTTCTATTATACAATACAGATCTTAAATTTAGAAAGATAATTCGGAGAATTCACGTTTGGAGTACAGCATTGAGTGGAAGTCAGTCATGGGCACTACGAAAACCGGGAAAAGAACACAATCGATGTGTCTGAGACGTGTTGTAACAGAAGGGTATCAAAAATTGAGTGGACTTATTAGAAATGATGGTGAGCAAAGAAATTGACTGAAAACATGAATTAGAGTGAGGTACAGAATGGCGGGACATGGTCGTGTGTGAGGTGGGAGGGGGAATAAGTTCTTTCCTCTCAGTATCAGCTCGTGTTTGCCCAAGAAACTTAATTTCTCTTGCACACTGCCCCACAGCTTTCTAGGGTGTGAATTAAGTATAGCCCTGTATTAAGTCCACTGTTAATTCTGAAATGTAACAAGTAAAATAATTATTGAATAAGAGTGTCACCACTAGGCTTTATTAACTAGAAAAGGATGAAGAAAATTTGGCTGATCTTCGTCTCAAATTCCGAACGATGAGGCTGTGCATCTACTAACATGTTACGATGACGGTTGCACCGCGAGGCACGGTGAAACATTTGTTACTAGTGAACAAAATGCACTTTTATTACTTTAAGAATACGGAATAGCACATACAGTTTCCTGTCACGTTTATCCTAATACATTCACACATACATGTTACTCCTGCACATATTGATGCTCTTTTGCATGTGAAATGTCATTTATCAGTACCGATACTTAGTTATAGGAGTAGCATGAAAATGTGTACAGACCAGGCGTCCCTCCGAAGAGTCGACAGGCGCATATTCTCTGGTGTATGGGCATATAATTTCGTTTTTTCGCTGTGTAGCTGCAGTCAATTTGAACAAATACTGCCCATCACATCTTACATGCGACGTCCAATGTCGACGGAAAGCGTCTGTTTGTTTCCATTTACAAAATGGTTCAAATGACTCTGAGCACTAAGCGACTTAACATCTGAGGTCATCAGTCCCCTACACTTAGAACTACTTAAACCTAACTAACCTAAGGACATCTCACACATCCATGCCCGAGGCAGGATTCGAACGTGCGACCGTAGCAGCAGCGCGATTCCGGAGTAAAGCGCCTAGAACCGCTCGACCACAGCGGCCCCTTTTAAAGAGGCATTTTGCGTGTTCATTCGAAATGTGTGAGCCCAAATTAGTCCGCTTTGAAATTAGTATAGTGTGAGATTTTGTTTTATCGATAGGTATAACACGGACAGTGAAGAACGAGGAATAACCAGTACTCCAGGAACGACAGCACCGCCCTGGCCCGCGCTGACTGCTACCGCCATGCAGCTGCACTGCTCAGCCGCCGCTACAATACTGGTTATTCTTCGCGTAAACATACATCAATAAAGCAAATATCCCACTGGACTAATTTGGGACCGCTCTGTAGAATGAACACGTAAAATACCCCTTGAAAAATCATTTTGTTTGTTACGAGAAACAAACCGACGCCTTCCGTCGACACGGGGCGTAGTATGAAAGACGTAATGGGCAGTATTTGGGTGAGCTGACTCCAGCTACTTTGTGTAAAAACTACATTGGAAATATCTGCTGAAACACCAGGGAATATGCACCTGACGACTCTTAGGAGGGACACCCGCCGTATAAGTGTAGTTACTCATCCACGACTTAACCAATATCGTGCAGCCCGGGGGCACGTCCTTTGACTACGAAATCGCATTCGGGAGTGACGTTCTGTTCCACGGTTTTTACCAGGGTAGCGTCCGTGTTGCTCTCAACGGCTCGAATAGGCTACTACCAAATCCCCGCCACAAACCCAGGCTCTTCCCCTTGTAGCAACAATAATATTTCATTACTTTTAGCTCTAGATGTACGTCTCCGTTTAAAAGAAGTCTAACAAGTAAAATTTCTGAATCATTTTGTGTGACTGAGTTATGACTGTGTTTCCTATTATGAATGATTGATTGCTCGAACGAATTGAGAATTACATAACTACATAATTACATAGATAGGATGAATATTACACACAACAATACTCATTTTCTGTGCACCAGGTAGCGATGCCAACCTTTAAAAAGACCCGGCTTCCGCTTTGTCGTTGTAATTATTTACATTACTCACAGAGTATAGATTCAAGTAGGTTAGGTCCACGAAGCTGTAGGGAACGGAGGCTCTCGGCGAGGGCACTGCCTGACTGACAGTGACAGCTCACTTGCTGCAGTTCAATGGCTGGCGTAAATAAGCAGCGGTGAAGACTGGTCGGATGACACACGACGCAAAACTGCTTAATCGGAAGTCCCACGTAACTCCGACACCTACGAAATGATCGGGAACACCACGGTTGGAGATTCCAAGTATCCGATGGGAGGGGCGGGTCGGCGCGCTGCAGCCTGCAGCAACTGTGCGAGAACAGCCAAGACGCCGTGCTGTCTCGCTAAGCTCCGTCAGAAGATAGCTATCTCGTCGTAACGTAGAGCCATTTCGGGGAACGTATATGACTGGAAATACGAGAGATTTGTATTACTTCACTCGCCGAGAAAGACAACGAGATCGCTCACAATATGATTTCCCCTCAACTGAACAACCCCTTTAATCGAATAGTATTCCGGTTCACATTCACATTCCACCGTAAATGCAGCGGAAACCACTGCGAGAATCGGAGTTTAAAATCTCGTTGACTCGATGTGATATTCGAACGAGGTGTTGTGGGGACTACATCTATTCTTACAAAGAGCTAGGTGCAAATTTATCATGCAATTATGCTACTTGTCGGTCTTTAAAGATGTTGATGGAATCGGCCATCAAAGTATAACTTTTACCAAGGTATACAGGGTCGTCCATTGGTAGTGACCGGGCCAAATATCTAACGAAATAAGGATCAAACGAAAAAAACTACAAAGAACGAAACTCGTCTAGCTTAAAGGGGGAAACCAGATGCCGTTATGGTTGGCCAGCTAGATGGCGCTGCCATGGGTCAAACGGATATCAACTGCGTTTTTTTTTTAGTAGGACCCCCTTTTTATTACATATTCGTGTAGTACGTAAATAAATATGAATGTTTTAGTTGGACCACTTTTTTCGCTTTGTGATAGATGGTGCTGTAATAGTCACAAACATATGGCTCACAATGTTAGACGAACAGTTGGTGACAGGCAGGTTTTTAAAATTAAAATACAGAACGTAGGTACGTTTCGACATTTTATTTCGGTTGTTCCAATGTGAAACATGTACCTCTGTGAACTTAACCATTTCTGAGAAGGCATGCTGTTACAGCGTGATTACCTGTAATACCACATTAATGCAATAAATGCTCAAAATTATGTCCTCCAACCTCATTGCAGTTCGCAATACGTGTAACGACATTCCTCTCAGCAGGCGGTGTCGGTGGATCACGATAGCAGATATCCTTCAACTTTCCCCACAAAAAGAAATCCCGGGACGTACCGCTTCAACCGCACGCGAGCTATCTGCCGGACACCCATCATGTTGGAAGTACATCGCCATTCTGTCATGCAGTGAAACATCTTGTAGTAACATCGGTAGAACATTACTTAGGAAATCAGCATACATTGCACCATTTAGATTGCCATCGATTAAATGGGGGCCAATTATCCTTCCTCCCATAATGCCGCACCATACGTTAGCCCGCCCAGGTCACTGATGTTCCACTTGTCGCAGCCATCGTAGATATTCCGTTGACCAATAGTGCATATTATGCCGGTTTACGTTCCCGCTATTGGTGAATGACGCTTCGTCGCTAAATAGAAAGCGTGCAAAAAATCTGTTATCATCCCGTAATTTCCCTTGTTCCCAGTGCCAGAACTGTATACGACGTTCAAAGTCGTCGCGATGGAATTCCTGGTGCATAGAAATATGGTACGAGTGCAATCGATGTTGATGTAGCATTCTCAACACCGTCGTTTTTGAGATTCCCGATTCTCAAGCAATTTGTCTGCTACTGACTTCCGGATTAGCCACGACAGCAGCTAAAACACCTACTTTTGCATCATCATTTGTTGCAGGTCATGGTTGACGTTTCACATGTGGCTGACCACTTCCTGTTTCCTTAAATAACGTAACTATCTGACGTACGGTCTGGACACTTGGATGATGTCCAGGATACCGAGCAGTATACACAGCACACGCCCGTTTGGCATTTTGATCACAATAGCCATACATCAACACGATATCGACCTTTTCCGCAATTGGTAAACGGTCCATTTTAACAAGGGTAATGTATCACGAAGCAAATACCGTCCGCACTGGCGGAATGTTACGTGATACCACGTACTTATACGTTTGCGACTATTACGGCGCCTTCTATCACAAAGCGAAAAAAGTGGTCCAACTAAAACATTTACATATCTTTACGTACTACACGAGTATGTAATGAAAATGGGGGGCCTATTTTAAAAAAAACGCAGTTTATATCCGTTTGACCTATGGCAGCGCCATCCAGCGGGCCCACCATAGCGCCATCTAGTTTCCCCCTTTAAACTAGACGAGTTTCGTTCTTGGTAGTTTTTCCGTTTGACGCTTATTTCGTGAAATATTTGGCTCTGTCACGATCAATGGACCACTCTGTGCAGCGGGTGGTTATAATTAAACTTTCTCTATTTAACACGTTATAACACGAAATTAATTACCGTACGAGTACCAAATTGGGTAGCATTAATGTCAAGGACATGGGGAAGAGAAATAATGCAGAATCAATTCAATTGAAAAACTTTTAAGTGCTGCTACAGTACATCATACCAATACATACCGGTACTATTACTGCTACAAAAGAGGCTCAATATGGCGCCCATCAGTGTCCAGAAGAGTCTGAAAGCGCAGGATTGCATTCTGCACAGCAAGATGAAGCATGTTCGTAAGTAGGCTGGCTATCTCTCTTGATATGCTGCATTTCAGATCAGATCAGCTCATGTGTGAATGTTCCTCTGGTAAACCCTGTCCTTCAGGTAGCCCCACAACTAGAAATCACAGAGAGCGAGATCAAGTGATCCTGCCGGCCAAGCATTTGGAAACGATCGGCTGATAATTCGATCATTTCCAAATGTGTTTCGGAGAAGCAGGTGAACTTCACAAGCCATGTGCAGTGAGGCCTCATCTTGCATACAAACTGTTGAATTCAGTGCGTCTCCCTCCTGTAGGTGGTGTACGACATGCTGATGAAACATATCGCAGTAACGCTGGCCAGTCACACTGCACGTCTTCGGTCCTTGAGCACCAACCTGTTCAAAAAAGAATGGGCCAATGATGAACGTAGCCGTGAAGCCACACCATATGGTCACATGTTCACCATACAGAGGAACTTCATGCACAGTAACTGGAGGTGAAGATCCCCACACTTGGGAATTCTGTGTGATCACCTCACCCGTCGGAAAAAAGTGAGCTTCGTCTGTCCATTGGATGGGTCAGGACCTGCCCTCGTCAACTTGAATACTTGCGAGAAAACGGAGGGCGAAGTCAATACGTCGTTATGCGTTCTGTGGTGCAAGCTGCTGTACGATATGGATCTTGTGAGGATACCATTTGAGAATTGTTCGAAGCACCTTCCGTACAGTGTACCACGGAATTTTCAACTGCCGTGACACAGCAAGCGCGCTACCTCACGATCGGGAATTGCGTGCAACGTTGTCCGCCATGGCATCAGCGATTCCATCAACCACCTGTCATCGGTCTCTTCCCGGAGCGACGTCCAGTTCTCCAGTTCGTTCGAACTTCTTCATCATGGTCCGCTCAGCAGGTGAAGAAAGAGGACCCTTCCACAATCCTTTCAGCCGGCGATATTCTCGAAGCGCAGCTGCAGCATTACTGTTGTTTTGATAACAGAGCTTCACCCATAACGCCCTGTTCCTTTTGTCCAGGCTCCTGTTGACACGTCAACAAGTGCACTGCGTCTGTGTGAGACTGTGAACCACGATGACTGACCACGCCACCTGGTACTCCTACGGTAATTAGTGTCCTTGTTATAACGTGTTAAATAGGGAAAGTTTAATAATACCACACGGTATATCGTCTTTCATTCGCAAAATAATAGTGGCGATTTATAGGATCATCCTTTGTCTTACGGTCAGTGCCATAATGCGCATTAGGATTATACGCTGAAACCAAACGGGATACTTGCACTGTATTTGCTGCGACCTTCCTCTTTACATGTTTTCTCTTACTAGCCTGCCCAACCGCCGTGCCTACATCGCCTACGCCTGAGAGCAGCCTCTCCCGCCTTCTATTCCTTTCGGACTTGCGTCCCCGGCGACCATCAGCAGCTGTTATTGAACGGGTACTCGCGGCAGGCTGTCTTTGATCATGTGCCTTGGTCCTTTCCCTTTCATTACTTTACTACTCCTGTTCCTGACGGGAAGACTCCAGCAGCTGAGCAGTGGCAAAATCTTAAATGGGAAAGAGTTCCAATTGTTACACGCCAAAAATTTATTAATTTACAGAAAAATCAGAATCATTTATAATGTTAACTGCATCACCAACGACTTCACTGCTTGAGAAAAGAAACGAGATCCCGCAGTGGTTGGGATATCTTGCCTGTGGTAGGAATGACTCATTCTCGTCTGATCGCCGCTACGTAGGTTTTTATTGACGCCCCAGAATCACTTGCGGCTAATACCAGAATGGTCCTTATTATAAGGTAACAACGCATTCCCTGTCCACGTAAGTATTTAATACGTCTCTTTTTATGGAAAAAGTCTGAAAAGAAGGAATGTTACTGTTCATCGTCAAGTCGACGGAAGGTAATATTGTATTTGAATCGGAAAAATTAAAAGATAGGTGGAAAGAACAAAGAATTGCATGATAGAAAAGATGCCGAAGATGATGCAAACTACATGCAACAGACGAGACGAAAAAACAACTGAACAAATTAGTGTGTGTCTACTATGAGGATAGCACACCACCAATGGAATCCATAAATGTAAAATAGTGAATATATCTAAGTAAATAAATACCAGTAATTGTGCAAATTATAGAACCTCAACATTACGAACCCACGCTTCAAAGAAAGGTACTCAATACAGTTAAAGAAATATTGAAACTTAAGATTAATTAACATTTCGGGTGTAGACAATGTTTTTGAGGGAGTGGACCTATCATATTTGGAGAGCTGAATAAAACTGCAACAGACTGGAGAGATTTGGAGAAAAATCGAAGTGCAGAAATATATAGCAATAGCGTTAAAAGATGTCAGCCAAGGCCATCCTTCCTCACCATATTTATTTAATTTATTATTATAAAGTGCAATGAAAAGTGGGACCGAAGGGACGAAAATTAATTATAGACAAAATTCATTGTATTCGATTTGCTGATGATGTAACAGTTTATCAGATACTTAATAGGACATGAACTACATGTTAAAAAAATTTCGGAGGATGTGGACAACAACAAACTGAGAAACACAAAGAAGCCTATAATAATGGGACACATAAATCTAGCAGGCAAGTAAGAGCAAACATTAACATAGGAAATTCAATATTAATGCAAATATATGAATTCCGCTACTTCGTAAGTGCAATAACTGATGAAAACACTACTATAGTGGGTATTAAAAGGAGGATTTTAATGGAAAAACAAGCCTTCAGAAATAGGAGTAATGTATGGTATTAAAGAATTTCAATGGCTAAATAAGCTTTCAGAAAAAAATTTGATATTAAAAGAAGAATTTCATTCACCATAAAGCCTTAAAAATGACAGTAATTTCTGAGTAAACAACCGTCTTAATATAGAAATGAATTCTTCAAGGCAATTTTTGGAGCATTTTGAGGTATGTTGTGAAGAGTGGACTCTTGAGAAACAAGCAAAGAAAAAAAGTAGAACCAATACAGGTGTGGATATGGAGAAAAACCACAAACACACCCACACCAGGAAGAAATTCTAGTGAAAAAATACTAAAAAATTAAGAGGACATTAGTTAACATGACACGGAGAAGGAAACGTAAATTAACTGGATACTTAATTCTACATCACGGCTTCTTAAAACTATAGAAAACTATAGCTTAGAAGCAAAAATCGAGGAAAAAATCAAGAGGAAGAATGTTATAAACTGTAGCGGGGGTTGGGGGACGGGGGGGGGGGGGGGGAGGAAAATGACACACCACGAAGAATTTATCAGAGTGGGAATGAAATCGACAGATGTGATGCACATGTAAAGACAAATAAATGATTGCAATTTCAGAAAAACTATTTGATTTATTGATTTATTCAAGGGAAAGAGCTTCACAAATTGAGCAACTCAATAACGGGATGGTCCACCTCTGGCTCTTACGGAAGCAGTTATTCGGCTTGGTATTGATTGTTAGTGTTGTTGGATGTCCTCCTAAGGGATATCGAGCCAAACATTGTCCAATTGGCGCGTTAGATTGTCAAAATCTCGAGCTGGCTGGAAGTCCCTGCCAGTAATGCTTCACGCGTGCTCAGCTCGGGAGAGATCCGGGACCTTTAAGGCCAAGGTAGGGTTTGACAAGTACGAAGACAAGCATCAGGCACTCTATCCGTGTGCAGGTGGGAGTTATCTTGCTGAAATGTAAGTCCAGGATGGTTTGCCATGAAGAGCAACAGAACGGGGCGTAGGGTACCGTCGACGTACGACTGTGCTGTAAGGCTGCTGTGGGTGACAGCATAAGGGGTCCCCTTACGAGATGAAATGGCATCCCAGATCATCATTTCTGATTAACGAGCTTTATGGTGGGCGAGAATTGGTATACCACCAATGCGTCTCGAGATCCGTCTTCGCTGGTCAACGAGACTCAGTTCGAAGCGGAACTCATCACTGAGATGACGTATCTAGAGATGCCCTGGCCAGCGTTCGGATACTAACCTGATTGTTGCCTACCATACGGGCCGACAACCAAGAGTGGTGATATGGGCTGCCATTTCTTTCTTCAGATATTTCCTTTGTGGTGTTATTTTTCTTTTTTTGTATTAAAATGTGATTATAAAGAACAATCAGTGGAATGAACTTTTGCAGCTACACCCTACCAGTGAAGATGGCAGAGGCAGAAGAATGAGCATATCAACGAGGCATTGCCTTTGGTGTCTGATAATGTTGACGACAGCCGGCCGCTTGTGACAGGCGCGACAGTCCGGAACCGCACTTCTGCTACGGTTGAGGCTCGAATCCTGCCTCGGGCATGGATGTGTGTGATGTCCTGAGGTTAGTTAGGTTTAAATAGTTCTAAGTCTAGGGGACGGATGACCTCATATGTTAAGTCCCATAGTGCTCAGAGCCATTTGAACAATTTTGATGTTTACGACGACGACGACGACGACATGGTCATTAGCAATGGAGCACAAACTCGAATTTTTAAAAGTTGAGTAAGGAAATCGGCCCCATACTTTTCAAAGGGCCCAAGTCCTTAATTGCTTTAAACGATTAAGAGACCCACAGAATGTCTAATATGGACGATCGGGCGAGGATTTGAATCGCCGTTCACCCGACTACGTGTGCACTGTGAGAATCAGTGAGCCACATTGCTCTGTGAAATTTTTGCAATTAACGATTACCTACCTGTATTTCTTAACCATTTGCGAAGTGCTCTCGCTTTCGCTCATTCTTGTCCTCTTGCTTGTTCTAACACTCCCTTAATACCGGCATTCTTATAAGAAACACAACGTGATTCAAAAAGACGGTTCAAGTGGCTGTAAGCACTATGGGACTTAACATCTGAGGTCATCAGTCCCCTAGACACAATTACTTAAACCTAACTAACCTAAGGACACCACACACATCCATGCCCGAGGCAGGATTCGAACCTGCGACCGCAGCAGCTGCGTGGTTCCGGACTGAAACGCCTAGAACCGATCGATCACAGCGGCTGTAGATTCAAAAAGATTCATCCGGTTTCATAAGATAGTATCGTCTACTGCGATGATGATAGGAACTTGTAGTGGACTAAAATTTAACCGTGGCATTAGTTTAAGTTGCTGGTTCCTGTATTTAATCATAGGCATCTCTCGTGCAGCTAGCTCGCTCGTTTGTTCCTTCGTTCATTGTGAGCTTAATCGAGGTGGCAAGAAGAAAGCAACAAACGGCGTTTTGTGTGTTCAATTTCAACATGTGCAACTCAGTTACAACTGTGCAACGTGACTTCTTAGCAGTGAGATGCCTCACCGATGGACGGATCTCGCATTTTTCCAAAATCGCCTCATCCTACAATATGTGATTTTCTTTGTGGGTTTTGTGACACACACTCTCCGCCTGTGTGCCTACCCGTCCAGTAACTAGTAACAGCGGTGAACGCAGTAGCTCCAGACATTGTCGCAAAGTATTGGACGAACAGGACTATGATCTGGAATACGAATGAAATTAGCAGTACTAACATTGCTGGATAGTATGCATGTTCCAACGGCGCGCTGCACAACACGTTACACACTACACGTAAACATGTTAAGCTTTGTACAAATATAAATAAAATTAAACTAAAATAATGGACCTGCTACTGACAACTTGCGTAATTTAATTTAATTGTTGCCGACGTGTGTGGTATTACAGGGGAGGACATACTAGCCAGTAGTCCCTCTGTCAACTATCGCACACATCTGAAGGTCGCGGTCACTCTGTGAGACCTCAAAACGAAATCGAGTTAGAGCTCGCCCGTCTAGATTTTTAAAATGTTGTAAAATATTGTAAACACAGAGCGAAAATATGCATCATCACTAGTTTTAGTCAAAATATGCAATAACTGAAGAAAAGGAGTCAAACATGAAACACATATGCAACATGGAAAGTTATATAATCCGGTCTCTAAATATTCAAGGAGGATAATCTGCGTAGATGTTACACAAATATCGTAGCATCTACATTCAGACAGCCAAGCAACTCTGATTGTTCTATCACCCCTGCAACGTGTAATGTTGATGCATTAATTTGTCCGCAAAGCGGTGCTGATATTTAAGACAATACAAGCGGGTTAAAAGCTGTGAGCTATCTGGGGAAGTTAACCTTGCATTCCTGAGCAACTTTTTCACCAGGTACCCTGTCTAACTTACCAAATTCCCAACCAGACTAACATTAATTATAATCTTTTAGTCGTCATCTTACGATAACCGGTGATATATATATATATAAGACAATTTAAATAAAAAGAAATAAATAAGTTTATATTTGGACATTTATTTTAACATTGATCATTGTTCCGCTAAAATTTCAGCATATTAAACTTGATTCATAACTAAACCTTATTTAGGATTGTGAAAATGTGAGTTTGTAATCTTACGGAACACATCAAATATGGAGCCAAGATTGGGAGACTGCATACAAAACTGCATTCATAAAATAACACACGAAGAACGTTGAAACATATGCAAGAGGAAATTATCCACAACAAAACGATTGAATTTTCACGCAAAGAAGTTACGTTCGTAGCGCAGTCCTGTCCGTCACGAAATTACCACACACTGGTATACTAAAATCATACTAACTCTCTGCGAAATCTTTCCGAAAAGAATAGCTGAGGGCTACTTTGATGATTACACTATATGCTTCACGTGGTCAACTTGGTTTACACAAAGAGTGTAACTCCACAATAATTTTGATAATTAAAAATAAATTAGATCGAAAAGCAATTTACAAAACAAAAACCTCGAACTAGTTACTATCGTCCTACTATTAGCCTGATGGGGCAAACAATTGTATAAGCACGTGGTACTGGTCTCACAAAGTACGCCCCAAGTGGGTTGAACATAGAGAAAAGTTGCTATATTGAAAAATATTGTCAAGACTAGACGTTATAATCTCACGCACATTCGCATTTAAGATTTATGATCTTAGTTAGAGTTACTGATCAACACGTGGTTCCACTTTACTCACAAAGTAGTGACAAAGCAAACTTTTTTTCTTTTTTTTTTTTTTTGGTCATAAGTCTACTGACTGGTTTGATGCGGCCCGCCACGAATTCCTTTCGTGTGCTAACCTCTTCATCTCAGAGTAGCACTTGCAACCTACGTCCTCAATTATTTGCTTGACGTATTCAAATCTCTGTCTTCCTCTACAGTTTTTGACCTCTACAGCTCCCTCTAGTACCATGGAAGTCATTCCCTCATGTCTTAGCAGATGTCCTATCATCCTGTCCCTTCTCCTTATCAGTGTTTTCCACATATTCCTTTCCTCTCCGATTTTGCGTAGAACCTCCTCATTCCTTACCTTATCAGTACACCTAATTTTCAACATTTGTCTATAGCACCACATCTCAAATGCTTCGATTCTCTTCTGTTCCGGTATTCCCACAGTCCACGTTTCACCACCATACATTGCTGTACTCACAAAGCAACTACTGGAAGATATTCTGAACTCCACACTCGAAATACACTGCGTTGCAATTTAAGATAACATTACATATTTTAGAGCTAAACCTGAAATAAAGGTGATTAAATTTTCAGTTAGGCTGAACTTAAGAAATCCATTGTCCTACGGACTTAGCACACACGCGCTTAGCCGGAAGTGACCAGAGAGGCAGCTTCCTATGCCAACAGGACAAGGGACGCACAGGAACATACGAAGAATGGAAACCTCTCTGCTTTTAGAAAGCGTAGCTACCTGTTCCGACGTTGGTCCTACTGTTCTCTAGCAGACAGGCTCGTCTGCTACCATGAAGCATGCAGCTAGAAATACACTCCTGCAAATGGAAAAAAGAACACATTGACACCGGTGTGTCAGATCCACCATACTTGCTTCGGACACTGCGAGGGGGCTGTACAAGCAATGATCACACGCACGGCACAGCGGACACACCAGGAACCGCGGTGTTGGCCGTCGAATGGCGCTAGCTGCGCAGCATGTGTGCACCGCCGCCGTCAGTGTCAGCCAGTTTGCCGTGGCATACGGAGCTCCATCGCAGTCTTTAACACTGGTAGCATGCTGCGACAGCGTGGACGTGAACCGTATGTGCAGTTGACGGACTTTGAGCGAGGGCGTATAGTGGGCATGCGGGAGGCCGGGTGGACGTACCGCCGAATTGCTCAACACGTGGGGCGTGAGGTCTCCACAGTACATCGATGTTGTCGCCAGTGGTCGGCGGAAGGTGCACGTGCCCGTTGACCTGGGACCGGACCGCAGAGACGCACGGATGCACGCAAAGACCGTAGGATACTACGCAGTGCAGTAGGGGACCGCACCGCCACTTCCCAGCAAATTAGGGACACTGTTGCTCCTGGGGTATCGGCGAGGACCATTCGCAACCGTCTCCATGAAGCTGGGCTACGGTCCCGCACACCGTTAGGCCGTCTTCCGCTCACGCCCCAACATCGTGCAGCCCGCCTCCAATGGTGTCACGACAGGCGTGAATGGAGGGACGAATGAAGACGTGTCGTCTTCAGCGATGAGAGTCGCTTCTGCCTTGGTGCCAATGATGGTCGTATACGTGTTTGGCGCCGTGCAGGTGAGCGCCACAATTAGGACTGCATACGACCGAGGCACACAGGGCCAACACCCGGCATCATGGTGTGGGGAGCGATCTCCTATACTTTCCGTACACCTCTGGTGATCGTCTAGGGGACACTGAATAGTGCACGGTACATCCAAACCGTCATCGAACCCATCGTTCTACCATTCCTAGACCGGCAAGGGAACTTGCTGTTCCAACAGGACAATGCACGTCCGCATGTATCCCGTGCCACCCAACGTGCTCTAGAAGGTGTAAGTCAACTACCCTGGCCAGCAAGATCTCCGGATCTGTCCCCCATTGAGCATGTTTGGGACTGGATGAAGCGTCGTCTCACGCGGTCTGCACGTCCAGCACGAACGCTGGTCCAACTGAGGCGCCAGGTGGAAATGGCATGGCAAGCCGTTCCACAGGACTACATCCAGCATCTCTACGATCGTCTCCATGGGAGAACAGCAGCCTGCATTGCTGCGAAAGGTGGATATACACTGTACTAGTGCCGACATTGTGCATGCTCTGTTGCCTGTGTCTATGTGCCTGTGGTTCTGTCAGTGTGATCATGTGATGTATCTGACCCCAGGAATGTGTCAATAAAGTTTCCCCTTCCTGGGACAATGAATTCACGGTGTTCTTATTTCAATTTCCAGTAGTGTACATTTGCTCATTCATCCTTACACACAGAAGGGAAGGGGAATGACAGTATCTTATCATATACAGTATATAAAAGAAAGCGGATGTAGGTTCCGTATGAGACTGCGTGACATGAATTACATATAAACTGTGTTTTAAGGTGTAGTAGTGTGACAGATCGTTCTTGATTATGTGTAAAAGTAGCACGTTCCACTGCTCAGTCTCCTCCCAGATAGTCAGAAACACCACAGTAAATTTAGAAGTGGAATGTATGCCGTAAATGACAACAGTTTTTAAAAAAATTAACATGAAAGGAATCCAACAGAGACCTTTCAAACGAAATCAAAGATCGTTGCAGAAATGCCACGAAACTCTTGCGAGGCAAGGCAAAAGTAAGAGGGTAAACCTGCCGTGGGTCCCTAGTCCATCAGGAATTTGTGGTAATGAGCAACCTGATAGGCTGACCAGGCCTAGTGTGATGACTGCGTTTGATTAATCGGAACCTGTCTTAACCATCATCAAGACGGTGTTAAAATCTCAGCTGCGAAGCTGGATTAGAAAACAGCACGTAGAATATTGGATAAAGTCCAAAACCAAAAACATGGCTAGACAGTGATGCCGAAACCGGGTTTTAAGAGAAGTTCTGTAATCTTGGGCTTGATCAGGATGAAGATTATACTCACGGTAGGTCTAATGAGTGGCAACAGGAATTTCAGGAAATACTTGCTCACAATGGACATAGGAGAAAGAACTCAGTATCTGTGTGAGCAACCGGGGGGGGGGGGCTAGGGTCACTGTTGTTTTGTTTCTCTGGTTAAACTGAATACAGAATCATCTAGATATTTGTCGGGTGTCCGGTGAAGTCCACACTGAAAGTTTCTGAAGCACGTTTGAAAACTTTGATGCTAAACGGAATTGTACATGCATGCATGTGAAATATATGCATCCTTGTAGTGGCGGTGCTATCGCTACTGGCGAGAAATTTGAACGGACATCATCTTTCATATGTATAAACACGCCTACCAACTTTCGTTTATGTCGCGAGACTGCTTCTTGGCTTTGCAATTTTTTTCCATCAGTGTATAACCCCCTGAAGATGGGCACAAGCCTGAAACCGATCATGTCTTAAGTGTATCACCTTGAATTGTGACTGATAGCGGATCTTGATTCACACTATGAAGACAACAGAAGCATTTTTAAATGTGGTACTACAGAAGAATGCTAATGATTAGATCGGTAGCTCATGTAATCATTGAGGACGTACTGAGTAGAATTTGGAGAAAAGAAATTTGTGGCGTAATTTGACTAAAGGAAAGGACCAGTTGATAGGACACATTCTGAGGTTCACCAATTTAGTATTGGAGGGAAGTGTGTGCATGTTTGAGGGGCGGGGGGGGGGGGGGGGGGGGGGGGGGTAGAAGACCAAGGGATGAACACAGTAAGCAGGTTCAAAAGAATGTAGTTGCAGTAGTTCTTCAGAGAGGAAAAGGCTTGCGCAGGATGGACTTGGGTTGAAAGCTGCATCAATCCAGTCTTCGGACTGAAGATGACAACAACAAAACGTAAAAGATTTTTTTTTTTTTGAAATCCGATAAATCTTTTTGTATCACACTACAGTCAGCAGTCCTTAGTAGATCACGATTCACTGCAAAAACACGTTGTAAAATTTGGTTCGCAGATTTGTTACTGAAATCGGGTCTTCCATGAGTGACACGACGTAGACCTCTACTTGACTATAAGAACGTAACCGAGGTCATAGTTTGACGTCTAGATTATTATAGAGAGAGAGAGAGAAATAACTCTATCGCAGACTGTACAAGCGTGCAGCATGGAGTCAGTAATGGACTATTTGAGGAACCTGTACAATCAGATGAAATCAGAAATAAGTCTGGAATACTATGGAGATCATGAATCATCGTGACAGAGATCAGACTCACTTTCTTCCCGTTAGCTTCACTGCAGCGTTTGTATTCCGTTTTTTCCTGAGATCACAAAAGCAAACAGGGTTGTTTGGAAAATTATGAATTGGTCTTTTTCGTCATTAAGTCGTGTACTCGTTTTTTATTTCGGTTGCAAGTGATTAGTGCATTCTAACTTTTTATCGTTGTTTTTATTTGTATTATATCCACATCGTCCTCTTGTTCCATAGCATAAGTCAAGTGCCGTAAATTAAACAAAGGTCTACGATAAAAAATTGTAAACATTAGAATACAAAAGTCTCGTTTCTCATTTTTAATTACTATTAAAGGTAAAAGGTTTGAATTTTATTTTTCAAAGTAGCTCAAAGACTTCTAGTCTCCCCGTTGCTGCAGATATGTGTACTGTAGAAACGCGTTGAATTTTGTAATTCACAGCACACACTTAAATTTGGAGATGGCTGCTTGATATTTATAAGGACACAAATACGCGTATGATCCTGGCCGGAGGTCGCTGTTGAAATTTATCGTGTTTAATTAACTAGTTGCGTACGGAGGGTGGTGTATCGAAGTATATGAGCGCTCTGTCGATAAAGCCATCCCGTTCCACGATTTGAAAACCATTTTAAATGGTAATATTCGCTATAAATCGCATTGGAGTGAAGTATGGACTAAAGCCATTCGCATTCCGCTGGCATATCGATGAGCTGATCACTTCCATTCAAGAACTTCACGTGCTTAAATCTCGCCGTAGATTCGTCCCATTTTTCATTTCTTTAATAAAACTAATGAATCACAAGGAATTAATAGCAGTTTTTGTTTTTTCATTTATGGAACTAGAATCTTTCATGAGCTCACAGGAAGGACTGAGACCGCTACAGGATGCAGCGCGAAACAAACGAAAACCTTATTTTCATCGGACACTTTTTGGGAAGTATCAGTAAAACGTAATCGGACAAAACAAACAAGACGCTATATACAGGCGTATCCAGAACTCCATAGACAAACTTTCAAATGTTGTTCAAGGATACCTTCTGAGTATCCATACGTATCATACAAATGCATGTATGTATACTGAGGTGACAAAAGTCAAGGGATAGCTATATGCTCACATACAGATGGCGGTAGTATCACGTACACAAGGTATACCATTTCAGTCGACTGGCGGAGCTGTTATTCCTAGTCGGGTGATTCATGCGAATAGGTGTCCGACACGATTATGGCAGCACGACGGGAATTAAGTCTTTGAATGCTGAATGGCAACTAGAGTTTGACGCATGGCAATTTCATTTGGGAAATTGTTAGGGAATTCAGTATTCCGAGGTCCAAAGTATCAAGATTTCAGGCATTAACTTCTCACCATGGGCATCCCAGTGACCGACGGCCTTCTCTTAACAATCGAGAGCAGTCATATTTGCGTACAGTTGTCAGTGTTAACAGACAAACAACACTGTCGTGAAATAAATGCAGAAATCAATGTGGGACGAACGAGGAACGCACCATTAGCACACTGCGGCGAAATTTGACGTTAACGGGCTATGGCAGTAGACGGTTGACACGAGTGATGACACAACATCGCTTACAGCCCCTCACGGTCATACCGGTTGGACCATACACAACTGGAAAATCGTGGTCTGGTCAGATGAGATCCGATTTCAGTTCGTAAGAGTTGATGGTACGGTTAGAGTTTAGAGTGTGGAGCAGACCCCACGAAGCCATGGTCCAAAGTTGTTAACAAGGCACTGTGCAATCTTCTGGTGGCTCCTTAACCGTGTGAGCTGTGTTTACTTGTAATGGACTGGGCCCTGGTTATGTTCGGAACGATGGAATATTCATGGATGACAATGCACCATGTCACCGGACCACAACTGTTCGCAACTGGCTTGAAGAAGGTACTGGACAACCTGAGCGAATGGTTTGGACACTCAGATCGCCCGACATGAGTCCCATCGAACATTTATGGGACGTAATCGAGAGGTCAGTTCGTGCACAATATCTTGCACCGTCAACACCTATGCATTTATAGACGGCTGTAGAGGCAACGTGGCTCAATAATTGTCCAGGGGACTTCCAACGACTTGTTGAGTCCATGCCACGTCGAGTTACTGCACTATGCCAGCCAAAAGGAGGTCTGATGCGATATTAGGAGGTACCCCACGACTTTTGTCACCTCAGTGTATGCGTTTATGTTGCACATCTCCAGCTAAACAATTGGACATATTTCAACCAAACTTGGTACAAATATCCTTCCTGTCAGGTAAAAAGAGAGTAAGAACCAACCACCTCTGACAGTTCATGAGGTATGACGTACTAAATAGTCAGACGCGCGAATTGCTGCCACTATAATGCATGATGTTTAAATTTATTATGTCTCTGCTACCAACTCTATACGAAACACATTCCGCATGCTGTATCCACATAATCCGCTGCATGTACCTACACAAACGTATTTGTAAGGCGCAAAATTCAAGAGATATGACGTCATAAACACTGAGATGCGTTAAAAATCTCCGTGTCATGCATGAAGTTTTAATATCGCTAAGCAACTACCACAGTTGAGTCAACTTACGGAAATCCATGACACTTGGCAGCGCTTTTGACAGATCTCAACTGCGAAGCGCAAACGACTGAGGCAAAAACAATAGCTGTCCACAGACTTGTGCAGAGGCATTGCCATAGAGATATTTACAAAATCGCGTTGTAGAGATGTCAAGCAGCTGTACTTATACATTTGTACATTGTGCATACTTCTTTGTACGTCTGTTTCATAATTTCAAAGATGTCTTCACGAACACAAGGAAATGACATGTTTTCGATCGTACTCTAAAGTACAGTTCATTTTCTGTTTTTCTTTCTAATAGCAAATTAGTAAAATGAATACCCCTGAAAGGGCAGGTAGTTACCAAGTTTTGGTATAAAGGACTCACAGTCTCCGGTGGTTTGTTACAGAGTAATGATGTAATTACGTTTAATTCGGTTCGTTACCGTAGTCTCCCTCGTTTATGTGAAAATACCTTCACAACCCGGAAGAAGCTTGTAATATGCGACACCCAAAACGTACAACACAGAAGACGGTGCATTATGGGACTTTTCCTATCACTGCAGGAACGTTATACCGCCCTTCCATCATATTCAGTTTAGCCATACAAGAGGTGCATATCGGTCCACTTTTTGTTAGTAAACTTGTCCACACTGCTGCGTATCATTGTTAAAGTACAAATAACACTGGCTGCAAAAAACACACCCGACACAGAAGCAAGCAATACTGACGGGGCGAAGAGTAATGTGGACATTAATTGAATGGAAGACATTTGTTCACAAACAAGACACATAGCACATACTGTTGACATTTGCAATTCTGCACGGTATGTTGAGTGCAATACAGAAAAAGATCTAGAAACAGAACGAAATACAATAACCCTGCAACGAGCCGCCCGGCACCGCTTGTCGCTTGTACCAAAATATCAAAAGGCACCCCGCAACAGTCTCTGAAACTTCGTCAGTGGAGTTCTTGTTCACCTTGAGTAGCGATTTACATTCTATGTGGCCACCGTATATACCAAGGTATTTACTGATTGTACGGCTTTTATGCTCTCTATTGGATGAAGTGGAAACACACACAAGCACTCCTCTAAGTTCTCAGTATTGTGAAATTATCTTCGTCTTTGTTTCTTACAGGAACCGAAAAGGAATTATGTTTTTTTGTGTTTCTTCAGAAGACACTTTACGTCTGAAAGGGTATGCTCTTTCATCTTTGGTTTAAAGCTTTGTTGACATTCTAGTAACTGAACTTTACCTGATGCTTTTGTTTGCATCTTGCAGCTAGATCTCGCGACAGACACTGAGAAAATGTCGTAAGCCTTGTTCCAACAAATGGACCGACGCTATGGCTGTCCAGACAATACATTAGAGATAATCCACGCAGTCTGAAGGGAAACAAGAAATGTTAGCTACTTTATTACCATATAATAGACACTCTAGTATGTGCACCTGTAACACACTTTGTGCTGAACTTTACTCCCCGAATATTTTCCGGTAGCGAAGCTTTCGTTCTGGATTGAGTAGACTGGATACGAGCAGGCTTTCTGTAAACGTTACTGAGTAGCTACCAAATTTGTTTGCCGACCTGTGTCATAGCATTATAACCACACAATCAGTGCAACAAACATGTAACAAAACGAACAGTTTAAGATATTAAGTCGTATTAAACACGGTCCAGTCACATTAACGAGTCCACCTGTCAAAAGCCTTAATAATCACGTTTCGCAGGGCGAACGTGCAGGAAAAGAGTCACCGAGATTCTGGAAGGTACCGGCAGGTACGTGGAGCCATGCCGACTCCAGTTCCGTAGCCAGCTGCGCTATATTTCACGGTTGAGGATCCATGGAGCGAACAGCTCGAGTAGATCCTCGAGAGCGCTTTAATCCGTAGGGTTTGGTGCCCAGGGGTGTACGGTTAACCCATCCACGCACGTACACTGCAAGCCGTGTGACATGTTGCACTGTCCTGGAGGTAGAGGCCATAGTTCAGAAGAAAAGTAAACTGAGTGTGGGGGTGAACATGGTCCTGCCGGCCGTTGTGACCGAGCGGTTCTAGTCGCTTCAGTCTGGAACCGCGCTGCTGCCACGGTCGCAGGTTCGCATCCTAGCTCCGGAATGGATGTGTGTGATGTCCTTAGGTTAGTTAGGTTTAAGTAGTTCTAAGTCTAGGGGACTGATGACCTCAAATGTTAAGTTCCATAGTGTTCGGATCCATTTGAACCATTTGACATGGTCCTTAAAGATAGATGCATAATTGTGTTCAACCACTGCGCCTTCCGCAATGACCAGATATCCCAGATAATCCCACGAAAACATTCCACAGACCATGACGATTCCTGCTACGACTTGGACCGTTCCGAGGATTGTTGTAGGACCGTAGGCCATCTGTCCGATGGAGCATACAACGTGTTTCATCTGGAAAGAACACCCACCGCCACTTATTGGACATCCAATAACAGTACTGCCACAAAATCCAGCCTTTGTCGCGCACGAACAGCAGTTAGCATGAATTAACCAGATGCCTGCTGAGAAGCCCATGCGCAGTAGCATTCACTGCTGCTAGCCCCTTTTTAATCTGGGCGGTCAGTTGCTCAAGATTTCCACGGCTGTTCGTCCTTACACATCTCTGCAGCCGTCGTTCACCCCCGTTGTCTATGGGCCCTGGTGCACCACAGTTGCATCGGTGCAGGTATTGGATAGCGCCATTTTGCCATTCGCGAATACTTTAACCAGGTTAGGATGCGTACAGTTTACGAACTTAACCGTTTCGGAAACGCTTCGCTTCCACACTGGCCCGAAAGCCAATGATCATGTCCTTTCAGACGTCAGATAAATCGCTCCCTATTAAGTAAACTGAAGGGGGAGAGGGGTGAAAGGAAATGAAAGGGAAGGAACTAATGATATCAGCTGCGTTGGAGCTTTTCGCGGAGTCAGCGGCGACCAGTGAAAGTGTGTGCTCGACAGGCCCTCGAACCTGGGACTCCTGCCTTCTAGGCGGTTGCTTTAATCACTGCGCCACCCGTACACAGTGTTCATCTGAAACGTGCATGCTCCCTGGCCGACTCTAATTCCCACCTAGCATCATCTGCCCGCAGTCCCCATTCATGTCCTCCATGCTCGCAAATTTTAGATTGCCTCTGGAAATCGAATGTAAATGTGCATCCGCACTGGAGGTTTTGGATCCATTGGCAATAGAAACGAATCAGTTGTACACTACTGGCCATTAAAATTGCTGCATCACAAAGATGACGTTCTACAGAAGCGAAATTTAACCGACAGGAAGAAGATGCTGTGATATGCAAATGATTGGCTTTTCAGAGCATTCATACAAGGTTGGCGCCGGTGGCAACACCTACAACGTGCTTACATGAGGAAAGTTTCCAACCGATTTCTCATACACAAACAGCAGTTGACCTGCGTTGCTTGGTGAAACGATGTTGTGATGCCTCGTATAAGGAGGAGAAATGCGTATCATCACGTTTCCGACTTTGATAAAGGTCGGATTTAGCCTATCGCGATTGCGGTTTATCGTATCGCGACGTCGCTGCTCCCGTTGGTCGAGATCCAATGACTGTTAGAAGAATATGGAATGGGTGGGTTCAGGAGGGTAATACGGAACGCCGTGCTGGATCCCAACGGCCTTGTATCACTAGCAGTTGAGATGACAGGCATCTTATCCGCATGGCTGTAACGGATCGTGCAGCCACGTCTCGCTCCCTGAGTCAACAGATGGGGACGTTAGCAAGACAACAACCATCTGCACGAACAGTTCGACGACGTTTGCAGTAGCATGGACTATCAGCTCGGAGACCATGGCTGGGGTTACTCTTGACGCTGCATCACAGACAGGAGCGCCTGCGATGGTGTACTCAACGATGAACCTGGGTGCACGAAAGGCTAAACGTCAGTTTTTCAGATGAATCCAGGCTCTGTTTACAACATCATGATGGTCGCATCCGTGTTTGGCGACATTGGAAGCGTGTATTCGTCATCGCCATATTGGCGCATCACGAGGCGTGATGGTATGGGGTGCCATTGGTTACCTCTTCTTCGCATTGACGGCACTTTGAACAGAGGACGTTACATTTCAGATGTATTACAACCCGTGGCTCTATCCTTCATTCGATCCCTGCGAAATCCTACATTTCAGCAGGATAATGCACGACCGCATGTTGCAGGTCCTGTACGGGCCTTTCTGGATACAGAAAATGTTCGACTGCTGACCTGGCCAGCACATTCTGCAGATCTCTCAACAACTGAAAACGGCTGTTTAATGGTGGACGAGCAACTGGTTCATCATAATACGCCAGTCATTACTCTTGATGAACTGTGGTATCGTGTTGAAGCTGCATGGGCAGCTGTACCTGTACACTCCATCCAAGCACTGTTTGACTCATTGTCCAGGCGTACCAAGGCGGTTATTACGGCCAGAAGTAGTTGTTCTGGGTACTGATTTCTCAGGATCTATGCACCAAAATTGCTTCAAAATGTGGTCACATGTCAGTTCTAGTATAATATATTTGTCCAATGAATACCCGTTTATCATCTGCGTTTCTTCTTGGTGTAGCAATTGTAATGACCAGTAGTGTATGAATGCATAGCGGCTGTTCTTTCGGACAAGACGAAATTTGAAAGTGTTGCGAAGTAGCAAAGAGCATTTATGTTTTTTCTGCCCTCCTGGTTGGCCCCCTTCTATAGCGTGACTACAATGATATGCAACAGATGTGTGAAATACAACAGCCTCTAAGACCTGTAGTATAAGAGTAGTCATTAAAAGGTCCGGGTTAGAATTCCTCCACTATTTCAATTTTTAATAGAGATTATCAGCAATGGCGGCCGAAAACGTCTCGTGTAAGCAGTCACCCTCATTCTAGCAACGGCGGAGAAGCGGACAGACACTCAGGGCACTCTTTTGCCCATAGGAGACGGAAGACTCAACAGTGATCAATGACATGAGGATGCAGGAGGCAATCGAAACACACAAAATGTGTATCCACAGGACATGTGGCCTTTAACTGATGAAGTGTCATGATGCTCTCTCCGTTGGCAAAATATTTCGGACTAGTCCCTACACAGCTCTCACGGAGGAGAATGCCAAGGAAAAAGTGACTGTTAGAAAAAGATTGAATTACCAATGGAAGGATAGCATTCTACGAGTCGGAGCGTGAAATGTCAGAAGTTTGAATGCGATAGGGAAGCTAGAAAACCTGAAGAGGCAAATACTAAGGCTCAACTACATATAGTGGAGGTCAGTGAACTGAAATTGGAAAAAGACAAGGATTTCTGGTCAGATAAGTATAAGCTAACATTAAAAGCGGAAGAAAATTATAATTAGCGTAGGATTAGTTATGAATAGGAAGGTAGGGAAGAGAATGAGTTACTGTGAACAGTTCAGTGGTAGAGTTGTTTTCATCAGGATAGACAGCAAGCCAACGCCGACAACAGCAGTTCAGATATACATTTCGTCGTCGGAAGCAGAAGATGAAGAGGCAGAGAGATTATATGAGGATATTGAACGGGCAATTCATTGTGTAAAGCGAGATGAAAATCTAATAGTCTTGTAGGACTGGAATGTGGATGTGGGGGAGGGAATAGAAGAAAGGGTCACCAGAGAATAAGGGGTTGGTAGTAGGAATGAGAGAGGTGAAAGACGAATTTAGTTTTGCAATAATTTTTACTAGTAATAACGAACACTCTGTTCTAGGCTGACAAGAGGAGGAGATATACTAGGACAAGGCCGGGAGATAAGGGAAGATTCGAGTTAGATTACATCATGGACACAGACTCCAAAGTAAGCTATTGGATTGTAAGGCGAACCAAGGGTAGATACAGACCCATATCACAATTACAAATGACGAGGAGTAGGCCGAATTTTAAAAGACTAATCAGGAAGAATCAGAGCGAAAAGGAGTGGGAAACAGGAATACTAAAGAATAAATAGATACGCCTGAACTTCTCTCACGCTATAGATACTGCGATAATGAGTAGATAAGTAGGCAGTTCAGTTGAAGAGGGATGGACTTCTCTAACAATATCGATCACAGTGGTTGGAAGAAAAGATAGGTAAAGAGAAGGTAACTGCGAAGGTATCGTGGGTAAAAGAAGAAATCCTTCAACTGATCGACGAAAGAAGGAAGAACAAAAATGTTCAGGAAGATTTAGGAATACGTAAATGCAAGTCATTTTAGAATCAAATAAACAAAGTGCAGGGGTGCTAAGGCGAAATGGCTACATAAAAAACGCGATGAAATAAAAAAAATATTGTCGGAAAGACTGATTCACCATACAGATAAGAAAAAAATCTTCGATAAAACTATAAGCAAGGGCGTTAATGTTAAGAGTGCAATGAAAGTTCCACTCAATGCAGAGGACACAGATGACAGGTGGAATGAATACACTGAAAGCTTTTATTAATGGGTACATCTGTATGATGACGTGATGGAAGAGGAAACATGAGTCTTCAGGAAGGAGATAGGGGGTCCAGTATTACAATCAGAATTTAAAGAGATTTGGATGACGTAAGAGAAAATAAGGCAGTTGGCGTAGATGACGTTCCACTGGAATGTCTAAAATCACTGGAGGAAGTGTCAATCGGACAACTATTCAAGTTGATGTGTGGAGTCTAGGAGACTGGCGACATAGCACCAGATTTTCGGCAAAATACCGTCCACACAATTCGAAAGATAACAAGAACTGACAAGTGCGAGAATTATCGTACAATCAGCTTAACAGCATCGAAGTTGCTGAAAAGAATAACGTACAGAATAATGGAGAAGAAAATTGGGGATCTCTTGGATGACAATCTGTGTAGCTTTAGGAAAGGTAAAAGCACCAGAGAGATAGTTCTGACTTTGCGTTTGTTAATGGAAGTAAGATTGAAAAAACATTCGAGGCACGTTCATAGGACTTGTCGATCTGGAGAAACCATCCGACGCTGTCAAATGGTGCAAGATGTTCGAAATTCTGATGAAAATAGCGGTAAGCTACAGGGACAGATGGTTAATACAGAATATGTACAAGAACCAAAAGGGAAAACGAAGACCGAAGCGCTCGAATTAAAAAGGGTGGAAGTTAGGGATGTAGTCTTTCACCCTGATTGTTCAATCTATACATCGAAGAAGAAATGACAGAAATAAAAGAAAGGTTCAAGAGTGGGATTAAAGTTGAAGGTGAATGGATATCAGTGATAAGATTCGCTGATGACATTGCTATCCTCAGTGAAAGTGAAGAAGATGTACAGGAACTGTTGAAAGGAATGAACAGTCGAGAGAGTTCAGAATAGAAAATATGAACTGAGAGTAAATTAAAGAAAGAGGAAAGTAATGAGAGAAGTTGCAGAAATGGGAACAGCGAGGGTCATAACATCAGAATTTGTGATCACGAAGGGCATTCAAGGACAAGAGAGGTCTACTCATATCAAATATAGGTTCTAAACTGAGGAAGAAATTTCTGAAAATGTGCATTGGAAGCACAGCATTGTGTGGTGGTGAAACATAGACTATGGTAAAACTGGAAAAAGAAGAGAATCGAACTATTTGAGATGCGGTGCTACAGAAGAATGTTAGACTGATACTGTAACGGGGGAGGAAGTTCTCCGCATAATCAGCGAGGAAAGGGATAAGTGGAAAACACTGATCTATAAGAAGGAATGGGATGGCAGAACATCTGTCAAGACATCAAGGAATAACTTCCATGGTACTAGAGGGGTCTGTAGAGGGTAGCAACTGTAGAGGAAGATAGGGATTGGAATATAGGCAGCAAATAATGAGGATGTAGTTTGCAAATGCTACTCTGAGATGAAGAGGTTGGCACAGGAAAGTAATTCGTGGCATGCCGTAACAAGCCGGTCATAAGACGGATGGAAAAAACAAAAAGGACGCCCCCGCAAATCGTTAACACCCTCCGTGCCACCCGCGGACTTTTGCTATGCACTTTAGAAATGTACCTTGTACAGTGACAACTGTTGATAGATTCGTAGGGACTGTGGGCACGCAACCCTTCAACATCCATCTGGTTTCTCACGCCAGCATGCACGCGCTAGAATAGCAGCGTAGTGGATTCAGATGAAGGTGCCTGCCCTGACACACGTAGGAATCGTCAAGGGTTTTCTCTGTGCAAGTTTGTTTGTAAAGTTTTTCAAGAAAGGTGGCAATGAGGGTTTTGTCGTCCTGTGGGGGGGGGGGGGGGATTAGTGGGACGTTTTGCCGTTGTATTCACACATGTGTCACTGTCTATTGCCGCCGCACCCTGCAACCCCTCACACACCTCGTGATCATGGAACAGGAGAGCACGAAGCAGGAGGGCAGAAAACCCATGAACACCGTTGTTCTTCTTTGGATCACGTTCAAATTTTGTCGCATATTTTTCACACTCACTTCTGTATAACAGACCTGAAACTGGGGGCTTATTACACCTCAAAAGGGATCCACATTTAGTGAGGTTTTAGCCCCACAGTGTTTTTAGAGAAGAGTTTAATCATCTGGTGGGAGGGGGGAGAGAGGGTGTCACCAGTGCTGTCTCCCATCGCACTGCAAACTATCTTTTTGACCTCAAATAGTGTGTGAATTACGCCCCAAGGGAAGAAGTGGTTTCACTGACGGCCTTTATGCCACCTCCTGAAGTCTTCTCAGCGGCGGTGTGTCTGAAATGTTACTTCAGCAACCCGTAAGTAAACTGCATGATTTCAATATTGAGCATCGCCTTCGTACCTCCATCGTAGATGCGTCAGGAAGGGGGGGGGGGGGGGGATCAGATGTGGGTAATGGGGTGTATCACGTCGACGGTAGTGTTGGGCAGCATTGTGGTGAGATACGGTGCCAGTGTGGCATCATTAATCCACCGTACAGCTCACGTGAACTTCTGAGCTCTGCCCATTTTTTCCTCACGTGTCGCCACCTTGGTGTTTGAAGCGTCGGTGAGCCCGAGGGAGACGTGGCAGGGCGCCACGCGTTTTCACTGTTCCAGAGGAAGGCTGTAAGATCCTTTGAGCTAAATTGCACACTTCTACGTCGCAATGGGGGAAAATGACGAGGTTTCAAAAAGTGGCCCTTTAATTTATTGCACCGTGAAGTTTTGCGTCAGTAATTACAAGATAGAGTCCAGTTTACAAAGAATTTGGCAATATGGGTCTAGTTATTGGTAGGTCGTTTCACCTCTCCGCCCTAGATGCATGCAGTGCTTCAGTTGCGAAGGGTGCCATAGCCATCGTATTCCCTAGCTAAGCGAGCTGACCCGCAGCGCTTGTAACTGGTCCTTGATTGCTTGGGTACTGACACTGGGATAGAGCACGAGCTGGTGACGGATATGTTCTGCCGTTGGCAGATCTGGAGGACTTGATGGCAACGACAATACCTCAACAACACACAGACAGTTCATCGAGATATATGCAACGTACGGACAAGCAGTGTTCTGTTGCAAAACAGCACCACGATACTGTCACACGAAAGGTAACACACTAGGAGGTAGGCTGTCCGAGACGTACTGCTGTGCCCTCAGAATTCCCACACTGGACTCGCATTCGGGAGAACGACGGTTCAATCCCGCGTCCGGCCATCCGTGATTTCCCTTCATCCCTCCAGGCAAATGCTGGGAGGGTTCCTTTGAGAGGGCACTGCTGACTTCCTTCCCCATCCTTCCCCATCCGATGAGACCGATGACGTCGCTGTTTGGTCTCTTCCCCCAAACAACCCAACCAGAATTCCCTCAGTCTCTGCAAGCCGCGTCCTGAAGTCATTCCCATTTGGCTACCCATACCCTGACGCCAGGAGTTTCACCGCTGCGCCTCTCCAGAACATTGGAAGCAGGGGACGTCTGCCCAGGTAGCCACTGTAGTCAGCGACGATGGTCATCGGGCTGAATACATGTGATGCCATTTATCAGCAGTTCATACTTCCCGAACACGCCACTACTCCAAACGCAGCCGTTTGTGTAGTGGTGTCAATGACAACTCACGGATGGTAATTCTCAAATCCGGTTTTTCTAGTTCTAGTGTCCGACCAATAGTACAAACCGACAGAGAATGTTGCAGGGAGCCCATTACTTGTTGTGGGACTTCAGGCACCGATAAGAAGGGGTCAGGACGAGCTTGGTGCACATTACAGCTATCTTTTCTTGTTGTGGTAAGACATAGTCTACCGGAATCTCGACGACGAGCATGCCTGTGCTAACATTCCCATGTAGTCCAACGGGGGGTGCTGTCGCATCCGAATGCTTCACAAGCCTGGCTACTGTACAGCTCCACCAACCGGTCAAAACGAGATTCACAGTGAAACCACTTTAAAATTCCGCCAGGTGCTGACAATGCTGTTTCACACGAGTATGTGACGTCACAGCGTCCTTCATAGCGACCACCCAGCTTCTGATGCTGTTCAAATCCTTTGTATACCCTACCAGACCTGGGAACAACGCTACACACGATCATCACTAACACACATTGGTTGCCGTTCTACTTGTCACAGAGAAATGCAAGTATTATTTACGCACTCGCCAATGGTGTGGGCGCGTGCGAAATTACATTGACTCCCAGCTGCTTCATTTAGTTGTTTCTGTCAGATGGAGTATAGGTAGCTGCTATTGAGAAAATCTGTTATGGCATTTTGGTGTCTTGTGCTATGGATACTGCTAAAGATTGAACGGTGCACATAGTCTTGGTACTGACTTCCTTCTTGCAGAAGAGAGTAGATCGCAAGAAGGAAGTCAGTACCAAGACGAAGTTATCTGTGCACAGTTCAATGTTTCGACCAACTTTGATGTATGGGAGTGAAAGCTGGGTGGATTCAGGTTACCTTATCAATAAGGTTGAGGTTACGGATATGAAAGTAGCTAGGATGATTGTAGGTACTAGTAGAGGGTAACAATGGCAGGAGGGTGTCCACAATGAGGAAATCAAAGAAAAACTGGGAATGAACTCTATAGATGTAGCAGTCAAGGCGAATAGGCTGTTGAATTGATGAATTGTATAGTTATTAAAAGGAAACAATAAATTACTGGTTCAGGTTTTCCAGTGTGCTCGTAATATTTACGGTGACAGACTTTAATGGAGAGGAACATTTGTCATCGTAATATTTTACGTCGTAGTTATGCATGACCGATAACCACGGGTGTGTAGTATCGGGCGCAGCTACACGTTTTCCGGTAACGCCAGTACTGCATTCCTGGCGGAGTCATATTTAAATAAATTTTAATTGCTCCATTATCCCGGTGCCGCGGCCGCAACAGAGCGGAACGTTGCTGCCTCCGACGGGATGCAGCCGAACGGCGGCCGGCGGGACATCGATCCCCGCTGAAGTTATAACGAAGCGGCCGCGCTCGGCCGCCCGCCCCACACAAAACGCGCCGCTGTGTGCCTTTCTGCTCAAGGGGCGTGCCGAGGGCTCGCCACTCGCTGCCGGGCCACCGCGACATCCCCGTTACCCGGGGACGGCGTTTTGTACTGCGCAGCACTTGTGGTCGATAGTGAATCTGTCTCTGCCGAAGCGCAACTTGTCTTTTGACTTTCATCCGTAGGAACCAAAAGAGACAATTATGAACCGTAGGCATTTAAGGCTAAACACTCTTTGGTGATGGAAAATTTATTTACTATTACATGTTGTTTTATTGTCATTTCATCAAACCGTACGTTATTGACTTTTTGTTGCAGGTTGTTTGGCACAAGTGGCACTATACTACAACTATTTAAAAAACACCCCAATATGAGTAGAAAAAATGAGAATATGTTCGTGTTTATTTAAAAGGCTGACTGAATAGTGGGGTACCAGCTGTCTCATTCTACCTTACTCAGCACCTTTAAAAATTCTCTCAAAAATTTTAGCTTGTGAACATATTCGCCCTTTTTTATGCTGAGAGAGAAGAAGACAGTGTCATTGCCAAAGAGACGGATAAGTAATAAATTCTGGAAGATACTAGACAACGGTTGTGTAACAGAAAGAGCGAAGCACACAATGGGAATGCGAGCGAAGGAGAGGGACAGAGTTGCAATGGAACAATGAGGGAGGCATTGCCGGAGAGGGGACGGAGGAATAAAGAGAAAGTGGAAACGGGTAATATCCAGTGATAGACAATGAAAACGAGGAAGCGAGAGAGAATGACAATGAGAAGGGACAGCAGCAATAGGAAAGAAGGACTGAGGTATTAGCAGTAAGAGAGAGCAAGAAGGAGACTGTAGCAGTAAGACAGAAAGACAGTGGCTGTGAGACAGGAGATTATGACAGAGACACACAAAGAGACAATGACAACGAGTTGGGCTGAGTGAGTCTGTGAGAAAGGTCAACTGAGAGTGGATGGGTGTAAGCGACTTACGGCGATGGGCTAGAAGGTGTGAGGAATCCGAGATATGAGCACTGGAAAAATCCCTTTTTTATCCACGGCGTTTTGGAACTTAAAATTATTTATAGAAAAATAAAATAATATTTAACTTAATAAAAGGAGTACAATAAAATTAAATCATATGAAATGATACTGCTATAAACTTAACTATAACTAAGCTCTCGTCTACGTTCTACTATTTTGTTTCTATTCTACACACGTTCATGGTTTCATGGTTGACAAGGAAAGACTTCGAATCCCATCAGTCCCGTGTCGTACATCCCAATCTACTCTACTCAGTCTGCACCTATACTCCGCAAGCCACCTTACGAGTGTGGCGGAGGGTACTTCTGGTCACATTATCTTTCCTCCCTCTTCTATTGGCGAACGGGACTCGCGAAGAACAATTCTATGTGAACCTCCAAATGTGCTGTAATCAGTATTTTGGAGTTTCTCAGTGCAAACAGTGTTAGCCACAGAGTGAACTAGAAAGTGAGCAAGTTTTCTACACAGTGATGCGTGTTGTTCAGTCTGCAGTTGTGGACGACGGATACGAGGTAGATATTTATACTACAAACACAAAGAGATATAGTTGCAGAGGTTAAATTCACATACTTTTATTTCAGACATAAAAGACGAATAAAAATTCGCGCACTTGGACCGCACAATGTAAATCCTTGTATACTAACAGCATAAAAATGTCTGTGCTAAAATTTCGTCCCATTAATATTCTCCCTAGAAAATGGACGCGAAGGAAAGGCAATTTGGCTACCTTGTAATTACGTCTACAACCCGAATCTTTGTTAAATGCTTTGTAGGTGTTTTGCAGTTAGTGCTGGGGTGAAGTTCTGCATTACCGTACTGGTGTTCAATATTTCGATTCTGGATCTAAGTCTTCTTTTCTTTTCTTCTTCTTCTTCTTCTTCTCCTCCTCCTCCTCCTCCTCCTCCTCCTCCCCTTACTCCTCCTCCTGCATTCCAAGGAGTAAGCAATGTTGCCGGTTCCATCGTCAAAACGTATCATCTTTTCCTTTATCTTTCCAGATGTCGTCTTCCCTTACTACTGTAGTGCAATACTGTTCTTGGGATCCACTCCTCCGGCATTCTATGAACAAGCTGTCTCCAATTATATCTATAATATACAATTTTTTCATCCAAAGAATTTATTCATACTTCTTGCCCTATTTTTTCATTCTCAATTTTATCTGAGAGGGTACGTCCTTTCACGGTTCTTATAACTCCAGAAGTATTTTTTTAATTTTCTATTTTTGATCTTCCCAATAATGAATTCTGTAGCATACTCTGTTTCTTCAACGATTCATATCCTACAGTTACAGTTTTTAATGATAATAAGCGTGGGTCAGACACGTCAGTTATAATCAGTTGAAAATAAAAGACCTGTCACAGCAAAGAAGTAACGTAGAGATGTTAAACATACGTACTACATTCAGTAAGAGGTGTCAGTTGTAATATTTTAAATACACTATTTATAATAATATATCAGTTGACTAGAAAGGATAAAGGGGCCTAGTGCATGGAAGAGAAGAGATAAAACGTTTAAAGGCAAAATACGTTTATCAAAATGGAATGATTGTACTCTAACGTCAGTGGCATTATGAAAAAATTGTATGTCTTTTGTATAATACCTGCTTTAATAGTTGTATAACGATTCATAATCCAGATATCATATCGTGCAGTCTAAAATTAGAAAATAAAAAACTGCATCTAGACCCGGATTCGATCTCTCGAATTCGAGTATTCTAACGCTAAAGTCTACTTACTACATTAATTGTGCAGCACAACTACATACTGTTGAATGAAGATACTTGTCGCGCATTTGATTACACTGGTGTAAGATTGTCTTTCCTTGACTTTCAGTTTATACGGAAAATGTGCTTGGGACGATTTTCAGTTAGAGCCATTTTCGTACTGTTAGCTTAGAAAGAATTGCACTAAGGTGACCGACACGTGAATTTTGTTTCACCATGTATAGATGTAGCCAAAGCTGGCAAGCAAATATTTTACTTCTACTAGTTTCTGAAAACATAATTGGAAAAAGAGCGATCAGATTAGACAATTTTCAATGAGATTCTATCTTGGTCACAATTTTTGATTAAAAATTAAAATCACATGTCAGTGGTAACCGGTTTCGATCGTGTCACTAGCATCGTCAGACCATGTCTCTGGAATAAAAAAAAAAAAAAGGTCTCTTTAGAGGTATCAAAAATATACAATACAGCTACACAATAGAATATGGATACACGATTCGCCTATAACAAAACTAAATGCTGCTAAATGTGAATACTAAGAGTAAATACTTGTCTCAGCATCACAAGGTGAATTAAAAACTACTACTACAGAACTGACTGAAAACTAAATAATGTCACTTTCACCTCAGTTCATTTGATAAAGGAAACGACGGCCTACTGCAAACAAAACAGAAAGCTATGCCTATTGGAAGCCTTGAAAATGAACAAACTTCCAGCCCACAGTTCTGTTTTTGCATTAATTATTAAATAACGGAACACAGCTCAATAGTTCTCCTCTTGTTCCCTTCACGTCTTCCTCCTAGATTTATAATGTTTCGCACGCTGTCTTTTCTTCCATTTCCCTGTACTTATCCGGCCGCTGTTTCCGGAGCGGGTCTAGGCGCTTCAGTCTGGAACTACGCAACCGCTACGGTCGCAGGTTCGAATCCGGCATGGATGTGTGTGTTATTATTAGGTTAGTTAGGTGTAAGTACACTACTGGCCATTAAAATTGCTACACCACGAATATGACGTGCCACACACGCGAAATTTAACCGACAGGAAGAAGATGCTGTGATATGCAAATGATTAGCCTTTAGAGCATTCACATAAGGTTGGCGCCGGTGACGACACCTACAACATGTTGACACGAGGAACGTTTCCAACCAATTTCTCATACACAAACAGCAGTTGACCGGCGTTGCCTGGTGAAATGCGTACCATCCCGTTTCCGACTTTCATAAAGGTCGAATTGTACCCTATCGCGATTGCGGTTTATCGTATCGCGACATTGCTGCTCGCGTTGGTACTCTTGTGAAGTACCAATTTTATTTTATTGCGGTTGTTTAATTTATTAAAATTGTTAAAGAGGTGTCTTTTTAGCTTAGTGTGTTTTTTCCTCGTTTTATATTTAGTTAGTGGTCAAACTTTAACTTTTTAAGAGCATTACCAGTGCACTGTCAAATATGGCATTTACTGTGTTTTTATCTCAACCTAGAGGGGTAACAACTTCTCCAATGTTTACAAATACTGTAACTTGTTTGACGACAGTAATCAGTTAAAGTCTGATGATTTGCCTTGTAAGCCAAAAACCATTTAATTAAATAAATTACTGCTGTAGAACATACATAATATTGTGATTTTCATCTATGGAATAGAATATATTTTCAATAACATTACAGGCACTACGCCTTGTAATATTAAACATCCGAACAGTCTTTAAATATATTAATGATAACTGCAGTAGCCCTAGACTGGCACGACTATAAATCCGTCAGCCCAGAATGGACACAATACGAAGACTGACTATATTATAATGTCCAATTTTTTCTTACTTTCCCAAAAAAACCAACAGTCTTGGATGCCGTGAAACTTAGACAATTGTCCAGCACCTCCACTGCATTCTATTCGGGAGGACGGCGGTTCAAATCCACGAGCTGCCATCCAGATTGGCTTCCCGTGATTTCCCTAAAATCGCTCCAGGTGAGCGTCGGAACGGTTCCTTTGATAGGGGCACGGCCGATTTCCTTCCCTTGTTTGTGCCCCGTCTCTACTGATGTCGCTGTCCAACGGGCTTTAAGCCCTAATATTTATGCTTTTCCTCCACTGCATTCGTATCAGATTCCCGCGGACTACATTCCCCAGACGCTAAGCTGGCTGGCGTCTCTGACGTTCTGAAAACTGAACGTGAATCATTTTCCAAATAAAAGACAGTCTCTCTTAGAGCATCAGAGTAACTTGGAAAACAGCGCTTGAACCGATTTCTTCTATTGTTTTAGCATTAACTTAGGGGATTGCCGTGAAGGCTTTTAATTCTGACTATTGCGGCCTCCGTTGCCTTTTTAAGTTAATCTGATGATGCTCTAAGAGCATGAAACGCGTGATTAATCAATAAATATTGCAACAGAGACTGTCTTATTTGTAATATGGAATCACTGTTGCTACACGGGGCCATAGAAGAACGGGGAATTTCAATGTGAAACAATTTTTTTTCCAAAATCATTAACGAATGGTTTCTTCTCACTTGTCGCCCTTCTTCCACCAGTCAGCGACATTAATAATTTTTCGGTTAGTAAAAAAACCGTATATACAGGAATTGGGCCGTTACAATGCTTCCATTATTTACAATCCTCTCAAAAGGATTACATGTTCACTTTAGTTTCGACGATACAAAGCAACGTTGAATTCCTGTGGAAGTATTTGAACTGACCGGAACTCTCGTGCTTTCGTTGGACAGTTTCACCTATCGTCAACAGTGGCAACCGAGGCTGCATTCCACCCGACTGCACAACCGCTGACTTCTTCAGGAACGCTACTGATGCAGCTGTTAACTTTTGCAGTCTGTATGTGTGTGCACCGCAGCCCAGAACAAAGGAACCTCCTCCCGACCGAGCAAAAATGCCATCTGTTTTTAAGCCTTTATGCTGCAAAGACACGCCAGCCAGCAAAATTCCGAAGGATGCAGGCATCGGAGTAAAATTCCGGCGGCCCGCCTAGAGACTCTGCATTCCCGAAGATCCGCATACCGGGCGGCGGTGCAGGGCGGTGCAGGGCGGTCTTTGGCCGCGGTGGCGGTGTAGGCGGGCCGGCGGTGCGGGACGCTTCAGCCGCGTCGCCATCGCCTTGTGCGTCGAGCCCTGACTCGTGACAGAACTTTCTTCGATGAGAAATTGTAAGAGGGCGAAACTGTGGCGCAAGCTGGGCAAAATCGATATTACGGTCTCCATGATGGAGCTGCATTATGCGATTGGCACCAGATGTCACGAGAGGGGGCCCCACAAAAAAAAAAAGGAGCAGACAAGCAGTATCAACAAAATGGTTGCGTCAGGAGAGCTCAGTGACTTCGAACGTCGACTAAAGTGCGCGTCATTTACGAAGGCGGCCGAGTTTAGGTTCGTTCTGCGCATCGGACGTCACAAAACAGTCAGCCAATGAACAGAGAACAACGTTGCCAGAGCTCGACTGCAGTGCAGAGCACGGACGAGGGTCTTCAGTTTAAGAAATGTTCAGTCATAAATAAAGTAATTGAACAAAAGCAGTGTCTTGATAGCAAACTTTCTTTTATAGAAAGTTTGGAAAAAGCATTCTTTATACCAATTGCTTCATATTCTATTAATTAATTAAACCACACAAGCAATAAGCCTCCTAATTCAGGCGATAGCAAGGAAATTCATTCTCACTACCCGCTTTTTCCCAATAAAGAACAGCCGTAACTGTTTATTTCCTGTTGTACTTCGACGAAACGTGAGTAATTCATAGTCATGCCAACAGTGTTTGTCGGTATTTTGCGTGACTCTTTAAAGTCCTCCAAGAATTCCATTGACAGGTGAGCTGCGTTAGCGTTATGGTTGAGGTGTTTGGCTGCTAAGCAAAAGGTTCTCAGTTCAAATCTTGTTTGATGCTTAATACTTTCTTTACTTAAAAACAATATCGAAGTGTATTACTTCGTGAATCTTATTCGTTTGAATGTAATTTTTTTGAAATTTCTAGTGGCAACTAAAATCGACCATACGGAAAGTATACGCTGTGGACTTTTACCTCTGAAAACTCTTTACAATGGTTTACTACATTTAATGCTGGACAATAACTGCATTGAACATCGAAACAAAATTAAGTCATTTATGGGGGTAAGGTATCAGTCAAGAAGATGTGTAAAGATCAAATTTTTGGGCCAAATAGTTTTTGTGAAATCGAATGATAAGTGTGTCAAAGCAGTCGGCGAGCAGTGCAGTGATGACAAAATCGCGCACAGCACGGAATGCGGGGAGCACGTCTCTGAAGCAGTGAAAGGGTTAATGCGACCATGGTGGCTTTACTTCATAAACTGCGCGCTCGCCCCTAAACGTAAGTTTGGGAACTATACTATACTATGGCGCTTCTTCTCTTGGGGTGTGCAACTGGCAACGCAGCAATCTCCAGCGTCTGGGCGGGCATGCGCGAATCGCCAACATAAAAGAATTGAACTATAGTCATTGTATGTCAACTGAGTAACAAATCCATCAGGGACGTTTCAAGCTTTCTAAGGCTGCCCAAGTTGACTGTTAGTGACGTGACTCAGAACTGTAAACGCGGAAGTACACCTACAGATAAAGCGACACCAGGCTGACCTCAGCTACTGACTGAATGGGACTGTCGAGTACGAAATCGGCGGAAGCAATCACTTGTCAGTTCCAAAGTGCTGACAGCAATCAAGCTAGCACAATGACCCTCCGTTTGGCGTTACAAAGTACAGGTACAATCGTCGAGCAGCTCCTAATAAGCTCTGTTGCCAGTGCTAAGAAGCACTTGAGGTGATGTAAAGGGCGACGCCACTCGAGAGTAGCTGGCTGCAAACGAGTGATCTGGAGTCACGAATTACACTATACCCTGTAGCAATCCGATGGAAGGATTTGGGTTTGGGGACGCCTAGAGAATCTTACCTGTTGCCATGATGTGTTGTGCCAACAGTGAAGTACAAAGCAGGTAGCAGCTGTTTGTGGCAATTGTTTGTGTGCAACAACATTTCTAGATGTGAGTGGCCTATCCAGAGTGCCGACGCGAACCCAATGGAACACATCTGGGATGAATTAGAACGTCAGCTTCACCCCAGGCTCCAACACCACTACCTTCTCTGGTTTCGGCTCCTGAGGCATAATGGGATGCCATTCCTCCACAGACACTGAGACATCTTATTGAAATGCTCGCCACCAGAGTCCAAGCATTCACACCCCATGATAATGTCCACTAACAGATGTGCGGATTTTTTCATGAAAGAGTGTCCTTTGGAGGATATACAAAATGTTCCACCATCAACACTTTGTCCAAACGCTACCAAACTGACAATCCAGTATTTACATACGTCTGAGGTACTTCATCTTTGTGCGACTTTATTTTTAGTATTCTCACTACAGAAAAAATGAATCCTACGTGGTTTCTGTTGGGCATGGCCAACGTTACTGGAACATTTCAGCTGAAAATAGTAATACAATATGCCCAAAGGCGCTGCATGTGTATCGCCGTGTTTTGGAATACAGAAAGGTCAAATTACTGGTATGAGAGACAAGAAAACAATATACCGACATATGGCACAGACGGTCGGCCGTAGTGCAATGACTTCAGAGCGAGTGGCGGCGAGATGGACTCAGACAACAGTGTGGCATGAAGAGCAGGAAATGATCCATCCACAAGATTTATACCATGAGAACGTCATAGAAAAATTTTCGAACAATCTAGGTAGATGACAACAGCTGAAATCTAGGCAGAGGTTACGGGCAGTGTATTACTTCGAACATTCGACAGATTACTGCAAGCTGTGTTGAGACCTCGATTTGTCAAGTGTGGTTTCACACTGACACCATACCACAGACAACAGAGCCGAGCATAGTATAGAGCCAGAATGCACTGGGACACTGAACGGCAGTGTGAGGTATTCAGCAATGAGTCGCGCTTCTATTTGGGACGGTCAGATCGACATCAAATGTCAGTAGATGACATTGAGAAATGTCATAGGAAGCAGCGACTCTAGTGCCCCCTCCATCATGTTGTGTGGAGGTACTGGATATGAAACAGAGCTGATGTAATATTCGAAGAGGGGCTGAATGCTAACAATATGCGGCGTGCTAAACCGTGTTGTCTACATCCTTCGTGATCATGACCAAGGTACCAAATGGTATATTCCAGCATGCAAATGCGAGACCCCACATTGCAGTTCACACCACAGACTTGTTGAGGAGTGTATGAATTCTCGAATGGCCTGTTTAGTCCCCTTAGTTGTCACCCACAGAGTGCGTCCGGAATGCGATGAGAAGAAGTATACTTTCATACCAGCCTCCATCCAGCAACCGTCATGAAATGGTACAACGTGTCTTTCAGGAATGGCAAGATATTCCTCAAGATCACGTTCTAGAGGCTATTTAATCCCGTGGCATAACGAACACAATCGTAATTTAGCCCCGATAGTGGTCACACGCTCATGACGGACAACAGTTCGAGTGGAATGAGTGTTTAAACATTTAATACCGGCTACGTGATCAGTATTTCGAAAAAAATTGAGAAGTACCTGACTGGCGCTTCTTGGTGTAACAGTGTAGAAATCTCTTGTGAGGATGTAGAGTCAGAACAGAGAACCTGGTAGCCGTCTCACAGAGCTGCCTCCAAGAGCATGAATGGTAATGAAATAGGTTAGTGTCTGAAGAAGGAATACAAGGCGCAGAGGGTGCTATGTTAGAACTTATCGTGACACCGTGCTTCCGATGGCTGCGGAAGGGCTCCTTATGGAATCTCTTCGTCTCAGACTAGCACTTGCAACCTGCGTATTCAATTATTTGACGGATTTGTTCCAATCTCTGTCTTCCTCTACAGTTTTTGCACTCTACAGCTCCAGCTAGTACCATGAAAGTCATTCCCTCATGTCTTAACAGAAGATTTTAGAAATTCTGATGGAATGTTATCTATCCCTTCTGCCTTATTTCTACATCTACACCTACTTGGGTACTCTGCAAATCACATTTAAGTTCCTGGCAGAGGGTTCATCGAACTACCTTCACAATTCTCTATTATTCCAATCTCGTATAGCACGCGGAAAGAATGAACACCTGCATCTTTCCGTACGAGCTCTGATTTCCCTTATTTTATCGTGGTGATCGTTCCTCCCTATGTAGGTCGGTGGCAACAAAATATTTTCGCATTCGGAGGAGAAAATTGGTGTTTTCAATTCAGTGAGAAGAATCCGTCGCAACGAAAAACGCCTTTCCTTTAATGATTTCCAGCCCACATCCTGTATCATTTCTGTGACAATCTCTCCCATATTTCGCGATAATACAAAACGTGCTGCCCTTATTTGAACTTTTTCGATGTACTCCGTCAGTCCTATCAGGTAATGATCCCATACCGCGTAGCAGTATTCTAAAAGAGGACGGACAAGCGTAGTGTAGGCAGTCTGCTTAGAGGGTCTGTTACATTTTCTAAGGGTCCTGCCAATAAAACGTAGTCTTTGGATAGCCTTCCCCACAACATTTTCTGTGTGTTCCTTTCAATTTAAGTTGTTCGTAATTGTAATACCTAGGTATTTAGTTGAATTTACTGCTTTTAGATCAGACTGGTTCATCGTGTAACCGAAGTTAAGAGTTGCTTCTAGCACTCACGTAGATCACCTCACACTTTTCGTTATTTAGGGTCAACTGCCACTTTTCGCACCATTCCGATATTTCTTCTAAATTGTTTTGCAGTTTGTTTTGATCTTCTGATGACTCTATTAGTCGATAAACGACAGCGTCATCTGCAAAAAACCGAAGACGGCTGCTCAGATTGTCTCCCAAATCGTTTAGATAGATAAATAACAGCAAAGGGCCTATAACACTACCTTGGGGAACGCCAGAAATCACTTCTGTTTTACTCCATGACTTTCCGTCAGTGACCTCTCTGACAGGAAATCACAAATTCACTCACATAACTGAGACGATATTCCATAAGCACGCAATTTCACTATAAGCCGCTTGTGTGGTGCATTGTCAAAAGCCTTCCGGGAATCCAGAAATACGGAATCAATCAGAAATACCTTGTCAATAGCACTCAACACTTCATGTGAATAAAGAGCTGGTTGAGTTTCACAGGAACGATGTCCAATGCTCTTTTAATTCTGATTTAATTCTGGGTTCCCTATCTCTTCTAAATCGACTCCTGTTTCCTCTTCTATCACATCACACAAAACTTCCCCCTCGTAGAGGCTTTCAATGTATTCTTTCTACCTATCCGCTCTCTCCTCTGCATTTCCCATTCCACTCTTAATGTTGCTACACTTGCTTTTAATGTCACCGAAGGTTGTTTTAACTTTCCTGTATGCAGGGTCTGCCCTTCGGACAATCATTTCTTTCTCGATTTCTTCACATTTTTGATGCAGCCATTTCATCTTAGTTTCTCTGCATTTCCTATTTATTTCATTCCTCATTTATTTCTGTATTCCTGAGTTTCCGGATCATTTTTGGATTTCCTCCTTTGATCGATCAAATGAAGTATTTTTTTCTGTTACCCATGGTTTTTTCGCAGTTACCTTCTTTGAACCTATGTTTCTCTTTCCGGCTTCTGTGATGGCCTTTTTAGAGATGTCCATTCCTCTTCAAGTGTACTGCCTATTGAGCTATTCCTTAGAGAACTTCAAGCGTATCTCGTCATTCCTTAGCTCTTCCGTATCCCACTTCTTTGCGTATTGATTCTTCTTGACTAATGTATTAAACTTTAGCCTACTCTTCATCACTACTACACTCCTGGAAATTGAAATAAGAACACCGTGAATTCATTGTCCCAGGAAAGGGAAACTTTATTGACACATTTCTGGGGTCAGATACATCACATGATCACACTGACAGAACCACAGACACATAGACACAGGCAACAGAGGATGCACAATGTCGGCACTACTACAGTGTATATCCACCTTTCGCAAGCAATGCAGGCTGCTATTCTCCCATGGAGACGATCGTAGAGATGCTGGATGTAGTCCTGTGCAACGGCTTGCCATGCCATTGCCACCTGGCGCCTCAGTTGGACCAGCGTTCGTGCTGGACGTGCAGACCGCGTGAGACGACGCTTCATCCAGTCCCAAACATGCTCAATGGGGGACAGATCCGGAGATCTTGCTGGCCAAGGTAGTTGACTTACACCTTCTAGAGCACGTTGGGTGGCACGGGATACATGCGGACGTGCATTGTCCTGTTGGAATAGCAAGTTCCCTTGCTGGTCTAGGAATGATAGAACGATGGGTTCGATGACGGTTTGGATGTACCGTGCACTATTCAGTGTCCCCTCGACGATCACCAGAGGTGTACGGCCAGTGTAGGATATCGTTCCCCCACCATGATGCCGGGTGTTGGCTCTGTGTGCCTCGGTCGTATGCAGTCCTGATTGTGGCGCTCACCTGTACGGCGCCAAACACGCATACGACCATCATTGGCACCAAGGCAGAAGCGACTCTCATCACTGAAGACGACACGTCTCCATTCGTCCCTCCATTCACGCCTGTCGCGACACCACTGGAGGCGGGCTGCACGATGTTGGGGCGTGAGTGGAAGACGGCCTAACAGTGTGCGGGACCGTAGCCCAGCTTCATGGAGACGGTTGCGAATGGTCCTCACCGATACCCCAGGAGCAACAGTGTCCCTAATTTGCTGGGAAGTGGCGGTGCGGTCCCCTACGGCACTGCGTAGGATCCTACGGTCTTGGCGTGCATCGGTGCGTCGCTGCGGTCCGGTCCCAGGTCGACGGGCACGTGCACCTTCCGCCGACCACTGGCGACAACATCGATGTACTGTGGAGACCTCACGCCCCACGTGTTGAGCAATTCGGCGGTACGTCCACCCGGCTTCCCGCATGCCCACTATACGCCCTCGCTCAAAGTCCGTCAACTGCACATACGGTTCACGTCCACGCTGTCGCGGCATGCTACCAGTGTTAAAGACTGCGATGGAGCTCCGTATGCCACGGCAAACTGGCTGACACTGACGGCGGCGGTGCAGAAATGCTGCGCAGCTAGCGCCATTCAACGGCCAACACCGCAGTTCCTGGTGTGTCCGTTGTGCCGTGCGTGTGATCATCTCGCAGTGTCCGGAGCAAGTATGGTGGGTCTGACACACCGGTGTCAATGTGTTCTTTTTTCCATTTCCAGGCGTGTATATTGTGATCTGAGTCTATGTCTGCTCCTGGGTCTATGTCTGCCCCTTACAATCCAGTATCTGATTTCGGAATCTCTTTGTGACCATGACGTAATCTAACTGAAATCTTCCCGTATTACCCGGCCTTTTCCAAGTATATCTCCGCTTCTTGTGATTCTTGTATAGAGTATTCTCTAATACTAGGGTAGCTGAAACTTGTTGCAGAACTCAGTTAGTCTCTCATTCCTTGTCCCAAGCCCATATTCTCCTGTAACCTATTCTTCTACTCCTTCTCCTACAACTGCATTTCAGTCTTCCATGACAATAAGATTTTTATCTCCCTTTACGTACGGTATTACCCTTTCAATATCCTCAGACTATTAGCAAACCGTATACGACCGACCCTGCCTCATGTCATCTCACTACATCAGGACTCCCTGGGGGGTATCAATAACATCCACACGGCACTGTGGCCGGGAGCGCAGGAGTCACTAGATTTTAGCCAAGCTTTCAATCGAGTGGATCACGCGTACCTAACGTCCGTTCTCCACCACATGCAGTGCCCACAGCAATTCACAGACATCATGATGCGCCTCCTCCGAGGGGCGACTTCCAAGGTACTCTTTAACGGGCGTCTCACGTAGTCCCTCCCGAGTTCCCGATCGGTGCGTCAAGGCTGCCCCTTGTCGACCTTACTCTATGCTCTAGCATTGGAACCCCTCCTCTGTGGCCACCGTCAGCGCCTCACCGGACTCAGCTTACGTGACGTCACATTGCGCTGCACGGCTTATGCAGACGACCTGGTTCTCGTGCTCCACAATCGCGACGATGTAACCAGCGCACTAGAATGGATTAGCACATACGGTGTAGCTTCCGGGAGCTGTCTCAACGTCACCAAATCGGTCCCTATGACAATAGGAGACGAGTTGACCGCAGTGTGTGTCGATCCCCTACAGCTTAGTGGTACTATCAAATGTCTCGGAATAGAGTATGACGCCGACATACGACGCACTGCGGCCCTTAACTACTGCCGCTTATTACAACATATTAGGGGCCCAGATCTCCAGCCTTCGTCTGCGGACCCTCGACATCCTTCAAAGGACACACTTCGTCAATGTTTACCTCGCAACGCGCCTTCCACACATTTCGCGTGTCCTTCCAATATCGTTACTGATGGCTCGACGTCTACTAGCATGCTCTTCAAAGTCAGTTATGAATCGCTGACCCTTCCCTCGGGAAGGGGAGGTTTTGGCCTAGTCCATGTCCACGACAGAGCGGTGACCCTGTTTGTCTGCTCACACATCAAGCTGTGGCGCCACCACTCCAAACCTTTGGCAGGTTTGCTGAGCTCCGTACTCCCTTATGCCCCCATTGACGGCGCAAGACATACCACCCCCCCCCCTTCTACTACTTCGGGCACGTTTACATTGGACACAGTTATACCCGTATATCAGTACCACCGATGAGACAGACGTCAGAGCGTCTTACAGCAGGGGCGCCCACCAAACATCGTGGAGGTCAAAAACCCTCAGGTTAGTTGGAAGGTGGTGTGGCGGAGGAGCCACTCGGTTACACTGGATACAGACGTCCGATCCACATGGTACATCACAGTCAACGGTAAACAGATCACCCGATCACAAGCTAAATATGGCGGACTCGCCTCTATGTGCAGACTGCAGAATACCGGAAACGGACGAGCACCATCTCACATGTGGCGCGGCAGAAGACGTATGGCGCTTGGCGCGACAAATTTTGTCGTATTTTCTACGGCTGACTCCGCTGACTCCGCATCACACCTCGGCTTTTAATATTTCCGGATGAACAATATTTCCCTCGCACCAATACCAACGCAGTCACGTGGGTCCTTGGGCATGCGATACAATACTTATTTCACGATGGACCTAAAGATGTGCTGGACTTTTGGAACTACCTAAAAGAACGTCATTGCAAGAGTGAAAGGAACCCAAAATAAGGATAATGTTTTTCTAATTACCTAGGGAGTGCCCTACGTGACCCTCCATGCAGCTGGATCATCAACAGATAGGAGAAGGTACCCACGGGCTGAGCTGACAAGAACATGTCCGATTATTGGTGGAACGACATACGACATGCATGAAAACGTACCTGGATGATGGAGAGTAGCGACACACCCTTCTGCATGGTGTACGAAGCACGATTTTCGTTTTCCCCATATACACTCCTCGAAATGGAAAAAAGAACACATTGACACCGGTGTGCCAGACCCACCGTACTTGCTCCGGACACTGCGAGAGGGCTGTACAAGCAATGATCACACGCATAGCACAGCGGACACACCAGGAACCGCGGTGTTGGCCGTCGAATGGCGCTAGCTGCGCAGCATTTGTGCACCGCCGCCGTCAGTGTCAACCAGTTTGCCGTGGCATACGGAGCTCCATCGCAGTCTTTAACACTGGTAGCATGCCGCGACAGTGTGGACGTGAACCGTATGTGCAGTTGACGGACTTTGAGCGAGGGCGTATAGTGGGCATGCGGGAGGCCGGGTGGACGTACCGCCGAATTGCTCAACACGTGGGGCGTGAGGTCTCCACAGTACATCGATGTTGTCGCCAGTGGTCGGCGGAAGGTGCACGTGCCGGTCGACCTGGGACCGGACCGCAGCGACGCACGGATGCACGCCAAGACCGTAGGATCCTACGCAGTGCCGTAGGCGACCGCACCGCCACTTCCCATCAAATTAGGGACACTGTTGCTCCTGGGGTATCGGCGAGGACCATTCGCAACCGTCTCCATGAAGCTGGGCTACGGTCCCGCACACCGTTAGGCCGTCTTCTGCTCATGCCCCAACATCGTGCAGCCCGCCTCCAGTGGTGTCACGACAGGCGTGAATGGAGGGACGAATGGAGACGTGTCGTCTTCAGCGATGAGAGTCGCTTCTGCCTTGGTGCCAATGATGGTCGTATGCGAGTTTGGCGCCGTGCAGGTGAGCGCCACAATCAGGACTGCATTCGACCGAGGCACACAGGGCCAACACCCGGCATCATGGTGTGGGGAGCGATCTCCTACACTGGCCGTACACCTCTGGTGATCGTCGATGGGACACTGAATAGTGCATGGTACATCCAAACCGTCATCGAACCCATCGTTCTACCATTCCTAGACCGTCAAGGGAACTTGCTGCTCCAACAGGACAATGCACGTCCGCATGTATCCCGTGCCACCCAACGTCCTCTAGAAGGTGTAAGTCAACTACCCTGGCCAGCAAGATCTCCGAATCTGTCCCCCATTGAGCATGTTTGGGACTGGGTGAAACGTCGTCTCACGCGGTCTGCACGTCCAGCACGAACGCTGGTCCAACTGAGGCGCCAGATGCAAATGGCATGGCAAGCCGAACCACAGGACTACATCCAGTATCTCTACGATCGTCTCCATGGGAGAATAGCAGCCTGCACTGCTGCGAAAGGTGGATATACACTGTACTAGTGTCGACATTGTGCATGCTCTGTTGCCTGTGTCTATGTGCCTATGGTTCTGTCAGTGTGATCATGTGATGTATCTGACCCCAGGAATGTGTCAATAAAGTTTCCCCTTCCTGGGACAATGAATTCACGGTGTTCTTATTTTAATTTCCAGGAGTGTATATTACTTCGGTTTAGGAAAGTACGGAGATATTTGTTTCGTTTATTCAGAGCAAGATGCAGTGCTAGGTACATTTATTTTCGGTGTGATATAAAGTAAATAAAATTACAACTATATTTAAAAATAAAAATTTCACACCTGATTTTCCCTCACCATTGTGGCCAGGACTCGGGTTACGACCCCTGTCCACTCTGCCCTCCCCGCCCTCCCTTCAGTGCGTCCCCACTGTGAAAAAAAGAGAAAGAACTGAAAAAATGAAAGGGGTAGCATCTATGATTGGTAACGCTAACGTCCTCAACCCCGGGCCCGAAACCCGTCACCGCTTAAATTTTGATTAATAATCAACATTTTCCACCAAAGACTTCTGGCATAAAAAGTCACTGTCATTCTGCCAACGGCCTTGCAAAGAGGGCGAAGGAACGGACAGAAGTTCAGGGCACACTCTTGTCTTTCAGGTGGGAAACTGCCCCTAAAGGCGGAAGAATCAGCAATGACCAACGGCATGAGAATACAGAAGGCAATGGAAACCACTGCATTAAAGACACATAACATGTATCCACAGGACAGGTGGCCTGTAATCGAAAAAGTGCCACGATGATCTCTCCATTGGCAGAAGATTCCGGAATAGTTCCTCATTCGGATCTCAGGGACGGGACTGCTATGGGAGAGGTGACCATGAGAAAAAGACTGAATAACCAACGAATGGATAACGTTCTACGAATCGGGGCGTGGACTGTCAGAAGCTAGAACGTGGTAGAAAATCTGAAAAGGGAAATGCAAAGGCTCATTCTAGGTACATTATGGAACAGTGAAGTGAAATGGAAAGAAGACCAGGATTTCTGGTCAAATGAATATAGGGTAATATCAACAGCAGCATAAAACGGTATAACAGACATAGGATTCGCTATGAATTGGAAGGTAGGGCAGAGAGCGTGTTACTGTAAATATTTCAGTAGTAGGGTTGTTCCTTTCATAATCCACAGCAAATCAATACCGACAACGATAGTTCAGGTATACATGCCGCCGTCGCAAGCTGAAGAGAGAGAGAATGTATATGAGGATATAATCTAGTACGTAAATGGAGACGAAACTCTAATAGTCATGGGGGACTGGAATTGAGCTTTAGGGGAAGGAGTAGAAGAAAATGTTACAGGAGAATATGGACTTGGGGTAACGAATGAGAGAGGAAAGAGACCAGTTGAGTTCTGTAATAAACTTCAACTAATGATAGCGAATACCCTGTTCAGAAATCACAAGAGGAGGAGGTATACTTGGAAAAGGCTGGGTCACACAGATTAGATTACATCATGGTCAGACAGAGATTCCGAAATCAGATACTGAATTGTAAGGCCTAACCAGGAGCAGATATAGACTCAGATCACAATGTAGTAGTGATGAGGAGTAGATCGAAGTTTACGTGATTAGTCAGGAAGAATTCATATTCAAAGAAACGGGATAAGGAAGTACTAAGGAATGATGAGATACGCTTGAAGTTGTCTAAGGTTGTAGATACAGCAATTAAGAATAGCCCAGTAGAAAGTACAGTTGAAGAGGAATGGACATGTCTAAACCGGGCAATCACTGAGGTTGGAAAGAAAAAACATAGGTACAATGAAGGTAACTGCGTAGAAGCCATGGGTAACAGAAGACATACTTCAGTTGATCGCTGAAAGAAGAAAGTACAAAAATATTTAGGGAAATAAAGGAATGCAGGAATACAAGTCACTGAGGAATGAAATAATTAGGAAGTGCAGGCAAGCTAAGACGAAATGGCTGCATCAAAAATGTGAAGAAATCGAAAAAGAAATGATTGTCCGAAGTACAGATTAAGCATACAGGAAAGTCAAAATAATCTTCGGTGACATTAAAAGCAAGTGTAGTAACATTAAGAGTGCAACGGGAATTCCATTGCTAAATGCAGAGGAGAGAGCGGATAGGCAGAAAGAATACCTTGAAAGCCTCTATGAGGGGGAAGATTTGTGTGATGTGATAGAAGAGGAAGCAGGAGTCGATTTAGAAGAAATAGGGGACCCAGTATTAGAATCAGAATTTAAAAGAGCTTTGGATAACTTAAGATCAAATGAGGCAGAAGCGATAGATAACACTTCATCAGAATTTCTAAATTCATTGCGGGAAGTGGCAACAAAACGACTACTCACATTGTTGTGTAAATGTATGAATGTGGTGACGTAACATCTGACTTCCGCAAAAATATCATTCGTACAACTCTGCAGGCGGTAACAGTTGACAAGTGCGAGAACTATGGCACAATCAGCTTAACTCAAGTTGCTGACAAGAATAATACAGGAAAAATGGAAAAAAAAATTAAGGATATGTTAGATGACGATTAGTTTGTCTTTAGGAAAGGTAAAGGCTCCAGAGGGCACGTCTGGCGTTGCGGTTGATAATAGAAGCAAGATTAAGGAAAAATCAAGACGAGATCATAGGATTTATTTATCCGCAAGAAGCAATCGACAATGTAAAATGGTGCAAGATGTTCGACATTTAGAGAAAAATAGGGGTAAGCTATAGGAAAGACGGATAATATAGAACATGTACAAGCGCCAAAAGCAGATAATAAGAGAGAACGACCAAATTCTACATTTGATGACTCGGACAGCCGGTCCAGTACAGTTTCAGTTGCTTTCCTGCAAACTTCGGATAACGTTTCGAAAGAACTGTGCTGGAGGTCTCAGCATATGTACTACACTGTGTAACATAATTAAATAGTCACTTTTTGGAAGTCATGTAATTGCCTCTCATTGCGACGAATAAATTTGAATTTCGACCCAAATCTTCCTCTGTAATTAGCATGACGCCCTGCGACATCACCTTCTGGCGCGGCAACGTTTCAAACAGCAAGGTGTGGACACATGTGAAAAAAAGGTCACAACCCAGAAGATCGTAAGCTGTAAGGTTGGTTCATGATTCTACGAGATTGACACCAGGTTTCACTACAATTCTGTCCAATGCCATCGTGTACGTGTCACACAATGGGTAGGCCGTCACACCCCCTCTAATACACATTTCACCCCTTCTTTCGACGTCTCTGCGATGGAGGTTAGGACCAAGACAACCAGTGTTGAAATCGCACCTTTTTTCACACACACTTCCACTCAGAATGGACACAAAAATTCCTCAACGGGTGGCATAAATGGCGTCAATGAAGCCAGCCGTTTCCTGGGGCGTTGATACCGACACATTTCGCAGTCTAAAACGACAGTTCGCAGTGCTATGAGCAGCAGGCTGCTGTTCGTGACAGACTTTGACAATGTTGCTTTTTCGGACGTTTCAGCATTTCTCTACGGAAGTTGCGGGGCGTTATCCCCGTTAAACGTGATCGTACCCTTTTGGAGTGCAGAACGACCGCAATTTTCGCCCTCGTATACAGGTTGGAATCATTAGTGACCGTTCCAAACCATTCGACGAAATCTGAACGTGAGCCGAAGCAGTTAAAGATATTTATGCTTTTTCAACCCTATTGTTTTCCGCTCTCCTTTGGAGTGATCACGCAGGAATGCAACATTAACATGTGCGTCAATACAACGACTAAACATCCCTCTATGATGCCGCAATTCGACAACACTCTTGCTGCCCCCACCAATTTACTGAGCACGTTACAAATATACCAGTCAGAAAATTCGACACCGATTTAGCCGGGCGGCTGCTCTAGCGCCTGAACGTTAGGCGACCCCTCCGACAACCGTGGGTGGGTTTAGCCTATCTTCAGGCGCTAGCGCAGCCTCAAGATGAACTGATGTCGAAATTTCTGACAGTTACTTCTGTAACGCGCTCAATAAAGTTGCGTGCATGGCACCGACAGTGTTGCCGAGACGGGAAGTCTTAGAGGGACCAACTGCCGTTTTATTAACGAGCACGTTAACGTTCCACCCACGTTCAAATTTCGTTAATGGTTTTGAACTCTCACTAGTGGGTTGGGTTGTTGGGTTGTTTTGGGGAAGGAGACCAGACAGCTAGGTCATCGGTCTCATCAGATTAGGGAAGGATGGGGAAGGAAATCGACCGTGCCCTTTCAGAGAAAACATCCTGGCATTTGCCTGGGGTGACTTAGGGAAATCACGGAAAACCTAAATCAGGGTGGGCGAACGCGGAATTGAACCGTCGTCCTCCCGAATACGAGTCCAGTGTCTAACCACTGCACCACCTCGCTCGGTCTCTCACTAGTGGTTCCAGCCTGTACACGAGAGCGAAAATTGTGGCCGTTCTGCACTCCAAAGGGGTACGACCATGTTCATTGGACATGCAGCCCCACAATGTTCTTAGAGAAGAGTTCAAACGTAATAGCATGCCATTAGTGTCAAATGTTGGCAACAACTATCGTTTTCGACTGCGATATGTGTGGGAATCAACGCCCCACAGAAAGGGATGATTTCATTAATGCCCTGAGGCCATTTCTCATCGATTCTGAGTGGCAGTGTGTCTGACCTGTTTTCCTCGGCCATCAGCAAGAAAACCGGATGATTTCGACGGTGTGTGTCGCGGTTCTGATCTCCATCGCAGAGACGTCGAAAAGAAGGAGTTAAATGTGTGTAAGAGGGTAAGAGGGACTAAGAAGACCTACCCATCGTGTGACTCACACGATAGAAAATTTCAGTGAAATTTGATGTGGCATCATTAACCGGCCTTACAGCTCACATGAAATTCTTAGCTTTGGCTTTTTTTTTTCCCGCAAGTGTCGATACCTCGCTGTTCGATGCGTCGCCGAACCCGATGGTGACGTCACAGGGCGCCACACTTTTGCATCTTTGCAAATTAAGGTTTTAGTCACCTTTGATCCAAATTTCAAACAAGCGTCGCAATGGGAGACAATTAAGTAGTTGCGAATAAGTGACCCTTTGATTCTTTGATGGTGTTGTGCAGCATACGCCCGGGAAAGGTTTAGTAAACTTCTCTATCACATTTAACATTTTGTAAGTAACGTCACTGACATCATAACACGCCTTACATAATCAAATATACTAGTCGTCTCGAGGGGCGTTAACGACCTCTGTACTTATACACATTTCTTCACAAAATATGAAAAACAGGGTGCATCAGACTCTCGTGCAAATGCTGATCTCGTAAAAGAAAGCTCCATATTTCTTTACTATCTCTTGCTGTAAAAAGCCATCACTCATTAACTTTGACAGTCAGATAGTTTGTGCGATAGGCAATGCAGAACCCTAGTGCTGAAGGAAGCGAAATACGTTTCACTATCGGTAAACATGAAATTAGCACTAAACATTGAATAGCTAAACAGTAAATTGGCAACCAGATATTTGAGGATCCTAATGAACTTAATAATTAACTTTTAGTTCCTAGCATTCCCCTGGTTAAAGCGATGTGGCGCACCGCTGGAATAGAAGTTTGAGGTCCTGTCGATGACAAGATCATTAGAAACTGGGCACAGGTTAGAATTTGGGGGATGATGGTGTCAAGGAATATCGTCTCTGGTTACTAATCGAAACATCCTAAGTCCCTGGTTCGATCCCAGCCACCACATTTATTGTGAATAAATGTTCATCAACAATGGCGACCGAAGCTTTCTGGCATAAGGAGTTACTCCCATTCCAAATTGTCAGGGAGATCCGAAGAGCTGAAAGAAGTTCAGGTAACCCTGTTGCCTTGGGGTGGGAAGCTGCACAGAAAAGGCGGAATAATTAGCAATGATCAACAGCATGAGGACGCAGAAGGCAATGGAAACCACAGCATTAGAGACTTAGGTATGAGTTGACAATTTAGCAGCTGTATGAAATATTATTCCAAATTGCTCGATGAATGCGAAGTACATGACATCAGCTGGAATGGGTTTGAACGTGTTACACCTTGTGACATGTGTCAATTTGTAGTGGAGCGAAGCTCGAACTCTGACTTCCCGCTAATAGCAAGCGATCGCCTTGACCACTTCGGCTGCCCACGCACGTTTCCCTGTCAGACCCAAACAGATAACCGAAACGCGTAAGGCAATAGCTTGGTATAAGCAAGAAATCCGAATTCGAGCCCCAGTTCAGCACAAATGTTCATAAGTCACAGTTGGGTAATACATCTATACCCATTGCATCTGCTGTCATGAAATTTGCATTCATCGAGTAAGCTGGAATAGCACTGAAGATATTTAATGTGTATCCAAAGGACTAGAATGTGGGGGGGGGGGGGGGGGGGGGTATTGTGATCTCTACATTGGCAAAATATTCCGGATTAGCCGCAATTCGTATTTTCCCGCAGGGGAATGCAAAGGGGTAGGTAACTATCAGAAAAGGATAGAATAACGAACGATAATGTTTTACGCTTCCAAGCGTGCATTTTCAGAAGCCTGAATGTGGTAGGGAACCTAAAAAATCGGAAAAGGAAAATGCAAAAGATCAATCTACACACAAGGGAGATCAGTGAAGAGTAATGGGAAGAAGATAAGGACTTCTGGTAAGCTGAATACGGGGTAATATCAACAACAATAGAAAATAGCGAAACTGGAGTTAACAGTTTAGGTCAGAGAATGAACTCCTTTGAACAATTTACTGATATCCTTATTCTCATCAGAATCAAGATCAAATCAAGCAATAGCTCAGGTATACATGCCTACGTCACAAGCATAAGATGAAGATATAGAGTACATGAATGTATTAAAGGGGTAACTCAGTACGATAATCTTCGTAATAATGGAGTACTGCAACGCCGTTGTAGGGAAAAGAATTGAAAGTGTTGTTGCTGGAGAACAAGCACTCAGTAGTAGAAACGAGAGGAGAAAAAGTAGCAGAGTTCTGCACTAAATTTTACCTATAATAGCGAATACACTCTTCACAAATCACAAGTGTTATGTAGACAGGAGTGACACCACCAGTAGTAGACCAATGGTGTAAACGCCCAGAATATCCCTACGTCGGGTTGAAATCGGTTGGCGGTATAATAATAATAATAATAATAATAATAATAATAGTTGGTTCAGGACAGAACTAAAGAAGCCTCGGACAAGCGCCGTCATGGTCGGGGACGACGCTTGAACCCTGTGCCCGCCGACAATGGTAACGACACTGCTAGCCAACTGGAAAATTATTTAAATCCAAATAGAGGTGTTTTGAGGGATATGCTTCTTGCAACCACCCTAGAAGGAAAACAAAGACAGAGGATGAGTGGTCAGATGAAGTTAATCGACACATCATGTTCTGTTATTACCAAGCAACAAACCTAGGAACCAACACAACTGGATACAGATCACAAGTATACACAACATTTATTACCAGATACCCAGAATTAACATTTTTAACAGAACTACGACTGATCAGATCCGTGTAATAATCAAAAATAACAGGGTACCCCAGTCAGAATTAGAAAACATCAAACAACAAGTACAACAAATACTGGAACAAAATAATGTGATGTCAGAAGGAGAAGAAAATACAGTAATGGACTCAAACATTCCAGAGCAAACAAACAAAGAACAACATGCATCAATTAAACAATCAGAGGAAAACGAAATCTTAAGACAGCCACCAGAACAAGGACAAATAGAACACGAAATGACACACATGTTAGATATAGAAGAAAAATTTCAGCTGTCATATATAGAATAAAAAGGCACAAATACAGAAATTAGACCATTCTTGCATAGACCGCAAATTAACCCACAAGTCGAAACAACAATAAAAACTATCAACACAGTCATACACAACAAAATAAATGAAAACACAGCTATGGAAGAGTTACAACTACTGGTTTATATAGGAGCACTCACTACACTAAACATACACACTAGGAAGAGATCAGAACCAACCAACACACAGAAGAAACCCACAAAACCAGCATGGCAACACAGGTTACAGATCAGAATAGTAAAACTGAGAAAAGACATCGGATAGCTAACACAATTCATAAGAAATGAAATGTCAGAAAAAAAAGGTTAGGTAAAATCTCACAACAAGAAGCGATAGAGCAATTAGATGAAAAGAATCAGAAATTACAAGCATTGGCCAAACGACTTAGAAGATACAAAAAAAAGTGAAAACAGAAGGAAACAAAACCAAACATTCAACACAAACCAAAAGAAATTTTACCAGACAATAGATAACACACACATTAAAAAAGACAATCCACCAAACATAACAGACATGGAACACTTCTGGAGCAACATATGGTCAAACCCGGTACAACATAACAGGCATGCACGGTGGATACAAGCAGAAACAGACACATACAAGATGATACCTCAAATGCCTGAAGTGATAGTTTTCCAACATGAAGTCACCCAAGCAATTAATTCTACTCACAACTGGAAAGCCCCTGGAAAAGATAAAATAGCAAATTTCTGACTAAAGAAGTTCACCTCAACATATTCACATCTAACTAAATTATTTAACAGTTACATTGCAGACCCATACACATTCCCTGATACACTTACACATGGAATAACTTATCTGAAACCTAGAGATCAAGCAGACACAGCAAACCCAGCCAAATATCGCACCATAACATGCCTACCAACAATATACAAAATATTAACTTCAGTCATTACACAGAAATTAATGATACATACAACACAGAACAAAATTATAAATGAAAAACAAAAAGGCTGTTGCAAAGGAGCACGAGGATGTAAAGAGCAACCGATAACAGATGCAGAGGTGACATATCAAGCTAAAACTAAACAAAGGTCGCTATACTACGCATACATTGGTTACCAAAAAGCTTTTTATAGTGTACCCCACTCATGGTTACTACAAATATTGGAAATATACAAAGTAGATCCTAAATTGATACAGTTCCTAAACATAACAATGAAAAATTGGAAAACCACACTTAATATCGAAACAAATTAAAATAATATTACATCACAACCAATACAGATTAAGCGTGGAATATACCAAGGAGACTCGTTAAGTACTTTCTGGTTCTGCCTTCTGAACCCACTATCCAACATGCTAAATAATACAAATTATGGATACAATATTACTAGAACATACCCACACAAAATCACACATTTGCTATACATGGATGATCTAAAACTACTGGCAACAACAAATCAACAACTCAACCAATTACTAAAGATAACACAAGTATTCAGCAATGATATAAATATGTCTTATGGAACAGACAAATGTAAGAAAAATAGCATAGTCAAGGGAAAACACACTAAACAAGAAGATTACATATTGGGTAATCACAGCGACTGCATAGAAGCGATGGAAAAAACAGGTGCCTATAAATATCTAGGATACAGACAAAAATAGGAATAGATAACACAAATATTAAAGAAGAACTAAAAGAAAAATATAGATAAAGACTAACAAAAATACTGAAAACAGAATTGACAGCAAGAAATAAGACTAAAGATATAAATACTTATGCTATACCAATATTGAACTACTCATTTGGAGTAGTGAAAAGGAGTAACACAGACCTAGAAGCACTCAGTACACTTACACGATCACAGTGCCACAAATATAGAATACATCACATACATTCAGCAACAGAAAGATTCACATTAAGCAGAAAGGAAGGAGGAAGGGGATTTATAGACATAAAAAACCTACATTATTGACAGGTAGACAATTTAAGAAAATTCTTTCTAGAACGAGCAGAAACTAGCAAAATACACAAAGCAATCACTCATATAAATACATCGGCTACACCACTGCAATTTCATAACCACTTCTACAACCCTTTACTTTCTTCGTATCTGTTGATGTTATGTGATCTAAATTGGAAAAAGAAAACACTACATGGCAAGCTCCCGTATCATCTAACACAGCCACACATCGATCAAAACGCATCCAACACATGGCTAAGAAAAGGCAATATATGCAGTGAGACGGAAGGATTCATGAGTGCAATACAGAGTCAAACAATAAACACCAGATATTACAGCAAGCATATTATAAAAGATCCCAATATCACAACAGATAAATGCAGACCTTGCAAACAACAAATAGAAACAGTAGATCACATCACAAGCGGATGTACAATACTAGCAAATACAGAATACCCCAGAAAACATGACAATGTAGCAAAAATAATACATCAACAGCTTGCCTTATAACATAAATTTATAAAACAACACGTTCCCACATACAAGTATGCACCACAAAATGTACTGGAGAATGATGAATACAAATTATACTGGAACAGAACCATTATAACAGATAAAACAACACCACATAACAAACCTGACATCATACTCACAAATAAAAAGAAGAAATTAACACAACTAATCGAAATATCCATACCCAATACAACTAATATACAAAATGAAACAGGAGAAAAAATTGAAAAATACATCCAAGTGGCTGAGGAAGTCAAGGACATATGGCATCAGGATAAAGTTGACATTATACTAATTACACTATCAACTGCTGGAGTCATACCACACAATATCCCCCAGTACATCAACGCAATACAGCTACATCCAAACTTATATATACAACTACATAAATCTATAATTATTGATACGTGTTCAATTACCCGAAAGTTCCTAAATGCAATATAACATTTACTGTACAGTTAAAAGGAAGTCACGCTTGATCAAGGTCCGCGTCACTTTCCATTTTTGACCAGACATAACGTCTGAGAAAAGAAAGAAAGAATAATAACAATAATAAATGCGATTAAGACTGTTTTTGAATAATTGATTGTTTCACACTGTTTCCAACTTCTGGCCGAGTTTACGCCCCAATAATGAAACATGGCGGCGATTCGACGAGGATTTGGGCAGGTAAACTATGGTATTCCATCAAGAATGAAACATTTCGGTGATTCGACCAGAATTTGGGGAAGCAAACTATGGTATTCCCTAGGCCCCACGGTTTCCGTGCAAGGTCGCATTACTGCCAACGATTATGTGTCCATATTGGCTGATGAGGACCATCGAATGGTACAGCGTTTGTTCTACAATGGTGACGCGGCATTGCAAGACGACAGGGCCCCTGTTCGTACGGCTCGCATCGCCCATGTCTGGCTTTGTGACGATGAGTATGAACTATCGCATCTTCCCCGGCCACCACACCTACCAGCTCTTAATATTATTGAGCATTTGTGGGTCTACTTCGGAGAGAAGAGTGGATGACATCCTTCATCATTACCTGAACCTGCCACTAAGGTTTTAAAATTTTGTGATGTGTCTGGACTCCGGCCTAAACTTTTAGGCTGGAGGTTTTAGTGTATTGCAGAATGGCTGACTCCTTCCTTTTTTCCTTGCGGTCAGCCAGCCGCTTCCATCTGCTATATTGTTTTAGCTCCCTCTAACACTTTCTACCTGTGTTGTCCATGTTTTACTGCTGATGCCCTGCTTCATCCCACGCTTCGGTGTGGGTAGGCACATATTTTTCAAAGCTTGTTACCTGTGTTTGATGTTCTGTTTTATATTACTGTTCTGAGTTTTTTTCTTGACACCCGTCTCACTATTTTACTTAGCGGACGCTGAAGACCTTGCTGTCGTGCGCCCAAAAAAAACCTCTACTACTACTACTACTACGGCCACTATTTTTCAGAAAGAATGGTATAAGGTTCCCTTGAAAACAATACATTGCCTGTATTTATCCATTCCATGGTGATTGTAAATGTTTTGAATGCCAACGTTTTCCTACACCGTATTAAGAATGGTGATATGTGTATGATATTTCCATATTTTTTTCCAACCACTGTATGTCATGCGGTAACTTACGGCGTATTGTACTCATGTTATTTGTTAAGTTTGTAGAACGTCGTCGTGACACTGTTGACCAGTGTCTTTTCAACTTGTTCGTTACACACTCACAGGACCAATGTTTGCATTATTTCGTAAATAAATGATAAGTATTTCATGCAAGCAAATTCATTTTAAATACTTCGATATACAGTTTCAACTTCGGTCATCTTTATTTTCGTTCTCAGTGATTTTTCTATATTGGGGATGGATCCACTGGCCACGCCATAGCTGATTCAAATCCCTCAACCTTGGACGGCTGGGATAGTGGTCCGTCTCCTGTGAAACAGTTCTCAATAAAATGTTAATTCGTAATATCGAAAATATTCTGTCCTTGGACATTGTCATTACCGGGCAGTCTTGCCTTCGTTAGTAGTTTGGTACTGAAACAAGATACGCCCGGTGTAGCTTTACAAATATTTCGAGGCTGTGTCTTGTCACAGCGTAGCTACAAACGACAGGCATTCTGTCTCTTTGTTTTCAAACAGCATAGTCTTTTGTTTTGAGAGTTCCGGAGACGCTAATACTCGGCGTTTTCTATAACGGCATTTGCGTGCTATACTGAAGCGCCAAAGAAACTGGTATAGGTATACATATTCAAATACAGAGATATGCAAACAGCCAGCATACAGCGCTGCGGTCGGCAACGACTATATTCTGTACATTGCTATATGTATGAGCAAGTACCCAACCACGGAGATGCAAAAATATTTTATGATCTTTTCGACTTCAAGGAACCAGGTAAACAACCTTATGTTGAAGTAATGTCCTTAGTGGATAAAAAATACTATACACATCAGAAGTATGTGTTATTACCTTCATGTGTTTCACTGTAGCTAATGTTTCCTGTTTAGAATGGCATTACAGTTATATCGTAAATGAGTGCTGTAATTCTTGAGTGTATTCATTGCATTTTCGCACTTTTCGTATTTAATTTTTGTACGTTTACAATGAATTTTTTCCATCTTAAGGCTAAAACCTATTCTTCTATTTTTGTATCCGTATTGGTTTACAAATAAATCTGTTTTTGGGTAGGTTCCACATTGAGCAAACACAATTCCTTTCTTCTTTTCTATGGTGTCATATTTCGCTGAAGTTACAGCATCGTGAGTAGATTTTTATTGTGTTCTTTCTATTACGTAACAAGAAAATTTCTCTTTACTATATAACAGATACAATTTGAGTTTTTAAGAAAAATTTGTTAGCAAATTTGAAAACAGGCAATTTTTTTAATATATACCGCACTTTGTTAATACAAGCCAAGGTTTTTGTGTCTTTCTGTATTTTGCGTTATACCTGTTTTTTGTATTATTATACCGCCAACCGGTTTCAACCCGACGTAGGGGTCATATTCTGGGCGTTTACACCATTGGTTGACTACTGGTGGTGTCACTCCTGTCTACATAACGGCAGTTATATAGGCAGGAGTGACACCACCAGCACATAACGGCAGTTATGTAGACAGGAGTGACTCCACCAGCAGTGGACCAATGGTGTAAACGCCCAGAAGATGACCCCTACGTCGGGTTGAAACCGGTTGGCGGTATAATAATAATAATAGTAATAATAATAATAAATGTGATTAAGACTGTTTTTGAATAATTGATTAATCATACTAATCGCTGCTTCATCTCCACAACCATGTTCTCCAAAAATCAGTGTGAAACAAGATTCATCCAACCAAATGGCATTGTTGCTGACATAGTGCAGATTTATGGCTGTGGTACCACGTTTCCGTGTTGCGGCTTTTGCGCTTATAATGAGTGGTTATGGAATTCTAGCTCGCCCTGCAGTTCACTGCTTGTGGAAGCTCCCTTCGTATAGTTTTGGCGGTGACAGGGTTCGCGAGTGCTACATTCTGTTGTCCAATGATTTTTGGAGCTATCGTCCAGTGACCATCATTCAACACACGCTTTCGTCCGTATTTTTGACTTCGGGAATTACATTTTTCCTCTTTCCCTGTATACGGTATAAATATTCGATACGGTGCCTCTTGAAGCACCAAACACCATGGTTACGGAAGCACTTCCCATACTATGGAGCAACCTATGGGCTTTGCTATCATCTGCATTTATGTTCAAACATAGATTTTTCGTGGTGTTCCTGTATTTCTGTTCAGGCGCTTATTGTGTCGTGAATAACTATGAGATTTCCAGTAACTATGGGAAAGAGATACGTAACTTTTGAACCGCTGTGTTTCAATACAGTTCAATGCAGTCACCGATAATTTGCTTCTCATTGTTAATTGTTATTTTCAGCGTGTCGGAGTACCGTGACTATTACTCTTAGCTTAGGCCGTATAAAATGTCTCCTGTCTCGATTGTTTACTGTTTCTATTAGCATTGTGCTAAACTCCATTCTCAAGGTGTTTTATTTTTTCAGCTTGCCTTTCCTTCTGTTAAAAACATGTTATTAATTAGTCTTGAAGTGGTTGCCATTGGAATTCTCTCGCCTTGACGCCTCTTTCTATGGATTAGATATTATTTCGCCGTAGAAGTAAGAAAGAACAGCGACTTCCAGCTGTTCCATCCGCTCTCAACGTTTATTGTTGCATACGTGGGCTTAACCAACGTTCCAGCAGCACGCGTGTTTTAATATTCTCACGAAATATTGCATTTTTCATCCTGAAATGCTATACAAAGAGGTTTGTAATAATCTACACAGTATATGTATTAAGTAGTTTTTTTTTTCGGCGCAGCGAAGTTTTATATTTCAGATGATATGTGGAAATATTGTATCTCACATGGATAATATCAATGACTTTTTTTTAACAGAACCGTCGTTACGTCGAATTTTGTGAGCTTTCACAGGACGGTTAATGAATGAAAACGTTGCGCCAATCACGGTGCTCCTCTGCAGTGAATTAGAAACACATGTTGGCTGCAACGTTTGAAACGCAATTGTAATTTCCTATTATTTGCGATGCACTATGCAATTTACTTCAATGAAGAAATGAAGGTCAGGGTATAAGGTTCCGCCGGCCGGGGTGGCCGAGCGGTTCTAGGCGCTACCGTCTGGAACCGCGCGACCGCTACGATCGCTGGTTCGAATCCTGCCTCGGGCATGGATGTGTGTGATGTCCTTAGGTTAGTTAGGTTTAACTGGTTCTAAGTTCTAGGGGACTGCTACCCTCAGAAGTTGAGTCCCCTAGTGCTCAGAGCCATTTGAACCATTTGTATAAAGTTCCGTCAACGGCGTTTTCCTTAGAGATGTAGCACAAACTGGAACACCCTAAATTAGGGGAGGAAACGCTTCATCCTGGCATTCACCCTAAGTAATTTATTAAAAGTATGACAACACACTATAACAAAACAAAAGACTCACAAGTAGTAATTATTAGAATGGGACAGATATCGAGAGGTGCGATTTACATGTACAGACAAACAAATGAGTGCATTTACAGAAAAATTGGATGAGTAATTCAAGGGAAGTATGTTTACAAATTGAGCAAGCCAACAACGCGTTGGGCGACCTCTGGCCCTTATGCAAGCAGTTATTCCGCTTGACACTGATTCACAGAGTTGGTGGACACCCTCCTAATCGTGCCAGATTCTGTCCAATTGTCGCGTTAGCTGGTTGGAGATCTCAGCCCGCAATGCTACAAACATTCTCAATTATGGGCAGAACCAGCGACCTTACTGACCAAAGTACGTTTCAGGAAGCATGGAGGAAAGCAGTAGAAATTCTCACTGTGTGCAGGCGGGTTTATCTTACTGAAATGTAAGCTCAGGATGGCAGAAAAAAAGGCGCAAAATATTATCGACGTACCACCACGGCATAAGAGTGCCGCAGATGGCAACCAAGGGGGACCTGATATGAAACGAAGTGGCACCAAAGGCCATCACTCCTGTTTATTGGGTCGTATGGCGGGCGACAGTCCAGCCCAGACACGTCTTCGCGCTGCAGTCTCCTTGACTGGAGCACAATTGTCTTCATTGGTGAGTTCCGCTTCGAACTGAGCCCTGATAACCAGCTAAGTCGTGTCTGGAGACTCCCTAGACGGCGGTTGGATACCAGTCTGCCCGCCATACGGCCTGACAAGTTGGAGTGATGGCCAGCGGTGCCATTTAATTTTATAGCAGGAAGCCTTGCTTGTCATATGCGGCGCCCTTAGTGCTCAGTGATACGTCGACGATATTCCACGCCACGTTTTGTTGCCATTCATGGCAAGCCATCCTGTGCTTATGTCCGCAAGCACACGGCAAGAGTTTCTATTGCTTGTCTGCGTGCTCTCCAGATCGTACCTTGGTCAGCAAGGTTGCCGGACTTTTCTCCAATTGAAAACGTTTGGAGCATTATGGGCAGGGTCCTCCATCCAGCTCCGGATTTTGACGATCTAACGCGCATTTGGCACGATATCCCTCAGAAGAACATTCAACAGCTCTATCAATCAATACCTGGCGTCTCTTGAATAAATCATCCTTTTTGTCTGAAATTGTAATCACTTGTTTGTCTCTACATGTACATCGCGTCTACTGATTTCCGTCCCACTCGGGTAACACTGTTCGACATGGGTTCTATTTCTGATATTAAAGTATGTGCTTCTAGACCATTTTACCGTGGGAAATTCAAACATGTAAACAAAATATCGTTGTCAGGGATACTTTTTATGTAATATGTATGTATATGTATATTCACAATTCATGGCAAACACAGAGACCTTATAGGGAAATACGGGTATGTTCCTACATCCAGTAGTGATAGAACGTGATAATTTCTTGTGCATCAGCAGGTGGGAAGAATCAGACATCATTAGGTTGTCCCCCACCACACCTATGTCATTAAGACCACCTGAAACATCTCATTAACTCGAACGGCGACAGCCGGTCGTTGCCTCGGCAGTAAAGCTTCACGCCTCCTAGGGGAAGGTGCATCGAGTTTTAACAGTGGTGTTAGCCACAATTTGTGTCAGTCTTAACGAGTGGGTGTTTTGGCTGACAAGTAACTGTCTGCCATATTTCCGAGCACGGTTGAATGTTTTAGTTCCTGTGTGTAAACTGATTGAGCCTGGTGCTGAAGGTGTGGAGGGAGCCTAAGGACCATGTTATTTCTGTCTAACAAAAATTCAGGGTTTTACAAACAAAAAGTCGAAGAGGCACATTGTTTACCCAGATCTGCCTTCAGCGAGAATGCCAGTGCAGCATTCCGACAACCTTCCAGTACCTTCAAGAGCCCGAGGTCAAATTCTGAGCCACAGTAAAATAAGTAGCACTGAAGAAATCACAGATGATGATTCTTTATATCACTGCACAAGTGAGTCATCGCCACGTTTGTTAACACAGGCAGATTTAAATGATTTAGTGCGTGATATAGGACTAAGTAAACAAAAGGCGCAGCTGCTTGGTTCAAGATTACAAGAGTATAATATACTGCACCAAAGTACTAAAATCTGTGTGTTCAGGCACAGAGAACATGCCTTTATTTCTTATTTTTCAACTGACGAAGCACTGACATTTTGCAATGACGTTGCTGGACTGATGCAAGTGCTGAACTTCACTTATATTTCACAGGAATGGAGACTTTTCATAGATGCATCGAAAACAAATCTCAGGGGTGTTTTGCTCCATAACAGAAATAAAATACCCTCAGTTTCAGTAGCTTATGCCAGTTTGTCCAAAGAGAGTTACGAATTCGTACAAAGGATGCTAAATTCATTAAAATACAATGAACACAAATGGAAAATATGTGCAGATTTCAAGGTAAATGCTATGGTACTGGGAATGCAACAAGGCTACACTAAGTATGCATGTTTACGTTGTGAGTGGGCTAGTCGAGACCAAAATTCTCACTACGTGAAAAAGAAGTGGCCTAGGCGAAGATGGAAAGTTGGCGAAAACAATGTACAACGTGAAAGTTTGGTAGCTCCTGAATATATACTACTTCCACCGCTTCACATCAAACTTGGCCTGATGAAACAATTCGTGAAGGCCATGGATCCAACAGGCTGTGGGTTTGCATATATAGCTACCAAATTCCCCCGTCTTTCAGTTGCAAAAATAAAGGAAGGTGTATTTGTGGACCCACAAATCAGGGAGCTGCAGAAAGATGCAAATTTTGAAGCATGTTTAACTGATAAAGAAAAACCTGCATGGGGTTGTTTCAAGATGGTGTCGGAAAACTTCCTCGGAAGAAGAAGAGCTACTAACTACAAAGCAATGGTGAAGGATATGATCAAAGAATATCAGGATTTCGGGTTCAATATGTCTTTGAAGGTATAAATGATGGACTCTCATCTGGACTACTTAACAGAGAGTTGTAGTGAGATATCGGATGAACATGGGGAAAGATTCCATAAAGGCATTTCTACCATAGAAAGGGGCTATGAAGGGAAGTGGGCACCTTCTATGTTAGCAGATTATTGCTGTAGTATCATTCGAGAGAAGAAAGATTCACAATAAAAGAGAAAAAAGTGATGTGCATTACAAGGCAGTGGCTCATTGTCAATTTTCTGTAATTTCTCATGTCAAATAAATGCTTCAAAGTGTATACACAAAGGTTACTGTGTTATATGTTAGATCCCACCCTCCATTAATGTGATGAACAGTTGCTGAAAATTATGAACAAAAATCTAAGTGACAAGAATGGTCTTTGTGGTGGACGGTGACGTCTGAGGGGGGAATGCTGCCGTACTAGGCGCTATCATCAGAAACTGCAATGTTTAGCTTCAGTACGCAATTTTGACACGACAACTGCTAGATCGCTGGCTTTGGCAGAAATGAAAAAGAAAAAAAACAGGAAAGTCGACATGAAGTGTTGCTGACAAATCCGACATGTGACGAAATCGAACGACGGACCCATTGGGCACGATGCAGTTACCATTGTTAGCAAAGTGGTTATCGCCAAGTGTATAGGTGCAACGTTTTCCCTTCAGTTTTTGATCTGAGGGGGATAGGCAAGCTGCTAGCTTGCTGATGTACGAAATATCTAATAATAAATCAATACTTAAATATATACGTCTAAAATGGGAATTATATTCACAATGTGCAGCCGATATGTTTGTAGGCCGTTACGTCGATATTTTTTCAGTCGGTAGATCGATACTATTTTTCCATCTATAAAGGACCCATACTGATAATCTTTTAAATATCGATATATCAGTTTCCCGATATTTTAATAAGTATCAACAGTCCTAGTTCGGACCCATGTTCCAATCAATCGCGTCTGACCAGAAGAAAGGGTCTCCGTGTTGTGAACCAGGTGCATTGTAACCTCAACACGTCTGTGCCTGTCATCCGAAAACAAGAAACAGACTCTCCCTGCACCATTCTTGTGTCATCCTGCACCGTCAGACTGCATCATTCGGACTAGGGAGCTACCACCCCTTGCGTGGGCTGCCGTCGACACCAAAACACGAACGGCTGAGAAGCATGGCGTCGCACTGTGCTCAGTAATGAATGGCTGTTCTGCACCACCCTTGATGACCATCGTCGGCGAGTATCGTGACAACCTGGGGACGGACTCCATTCTTCCATTGTTTTGGAGAGGCAGAACGGTGTTACTCTGACTGTGTTGGGAGGCATAACTTCATGTCACGGCTACTAATGATTGTGAGAACTCTGAGAGCACAACGGTCCTGCAAGGACATCCTCCAGCCACATGCGTTACCTCCCATACCACATCGCTGTGCTGCCATTATTCAGCACGACAATGCTCCTCCTCACATGACACGCATTTCTACGAACTGCATCCGTGATGTTGAGGTACTCGTGTGTCCAGCGTGATACCCAGATCTGTCCCGAACAGAACATCTGTGGGACCAGCTCGGGCTTCAGCTCCGCCCGAGTGGCAGTATCCAGCATATCGAGGACCAGTTACAACAGGTGTGGGCCAGCTTGTCTCGGGAGACGATGCAACAGCTCTATGACTCTTGCCAACTGAATCAGTGTATGCATCCATGTCAGAGTGGATGCAACGTCATAGTCATAAGTGGACTCATACTGCTAAGTTCTTTGTAAATTGGACTCTGTTGTTTACTTACTGAAATAACATCACATAGTTTCTCAATCCACGAAATTTCGTATCTTCTTCCCTTTCTACAGATTCACTTTTTATCAGGCAGTATAGTCTTAATTTTCTATGAGCTTCCCATTCTCATTCAGAAAGTGTCTCTCTCTTAATAACTACAACGTGCTTGTCAAAAGTAACCGTTAATTGATTAGAATGTATGACTGCCTGCAGTGATCAGCTATCGCATTCACAAACAGAATGTGCTCTTGCTTTCTTTTTGTGTGGAAGCAAATCAAAATAGTTTCCAATGTAAATAACGTGGTTTTGTGTAAATTACGATCAGTGATTTGATCTGTCGGTGCAAAAGGGTGTAACTCGGCTGAAATACACCTTTATTAATCTACATAAAACAGTGAATAGTAGGTACCACAGTGACGTTCTATACGAATGTGCAAATGTTGCCGGTGTTCGGTATGCAAATTAAGAAGAGTTCGAAAGAGTTGCTTCCTAATTAGTCAACTTGTTGTCGAGTTCCCTCAAGTGCCTCATCCATTACGTGCACGGTGTGTGCCAGAATTGTTGGTATATTCTGACAAAACGAAACACATACGAATTTCATACCTGAGGGATAGAGGTCACATAATCTGTGGGTTTCTTACGATGATGATGAGTGTAAACAGTGGTTCATGAAAGCTTACATACACTTTCAGTGAAGCCATAGCACTAAACATCCTTTTTACCTTCTTTAGAGACCTTTAGTACCATGGAAGTTATTCCTTGATGTTTAACACGTGCCTAATCATCCTGTCCCTTCTTCTTGGTCGTGTTTTCCATATGTTTATTTTATCGGAGTATCTTTTTTGTAGGTGTTTCGCTGATAACATATTGCAAAAACACATTCGCCTGTTTTGGCCACGTTACGCCCAGCTCGTTTTTCCTCGGTGATCAGGCGAACTTTAAATAAATTTACTGCTGGTCGTCAGACTGTAAGAGGGGAACCAGACTTACGTCGCCTTGATTAACGTTTTAAGGGACCATAAAAGACGTAGAGCATCAACAGTGTCGTAGGAGAGAGATGGACTTGAAGGGTCGGATTCGGGAGGCAACACGATCGCTGTGAACAGCAGAGAGACCTTGCAGTACGATATTATGTGGATTAAGGCGGCAATATTTTCAAAACCGACGAAAGAGAAACGAATATAGGTAAAATATTATTTTGGGCAAAACAGATTAATTCTCATTTAAAAATAACGAAATTGTGTACTTCAAAAATGGTACAAAACACGTTTACTTAAAATCTGGCGTGAAAAGGAAAGTCTATTTTCGTATCACAATGTTAGCAAGGTAATTTTAACAACACAAATTACGCTATAAAATTACTATTCATTTCCTTAAGCTGTTTTCAACTTATCAATTTCAGGTAGGCGTTAGATATCATCGATCTGCTAAATATACCAAAACACTCCTCAGACAAGGAATTTTCACTTTTTGGAGGCCTGTTCAACAATACTGATTGGATACTGCCCTCCAGCTGAAGTTCTGAAGTTGGATTAATTTCTCGAGTTTCCACTAAATTCCATGAAATATGTGGTTCCCTACTCAGTTTACTCCTAACGCTAAACTCAAAACGCAGCGTAACAGGAAGGTCGTTATCAAGAAAACGGACTGTAGTGCTAGATCTGGACACCCTGTGTACACTTCAGCAATTCGTATTGCACTTACTTCGGTGCAGAAATTAACATATTATAAAGCTTTATTGACGGTACGTTGCTAAATTACTGTGAATTTGAATCCAGACGACCGCCCTGTTCTAGATTTTTATGTTTGAGCAGCCCATTTACGGCAGTAGACGACGCGAAACGAGGTTCCGTAACTACGCAGTGCAGACACGACTCGGAGGTAATGGATTCTCTCTGTGGGAATGCGTTAAAAACGCAGTTATGTACATTTACTGTATTTTTCTTTTTCCATTCAGTGAGAAAGCTCTTAGTAGAGGGTCCACCCCTTTAGCCCGCCTCTTTTACCGAAGACTCTCCTGAGACGTGAATGGCCACAACGAGCTCCTTGGAGAGGAATTTCTTCAAAAGATTTTTAGGTGCGTCTACACTGCCTAACACGGACCTCGCTTAGGTTTTCACTTTCCCTTATACATATTGTTTTAAATCCCTGTCATTCCTGTGCGAAATATAAGTGTGCTCAGCAGATAGTATATATTAAGAACACTCTCTGGTCAAGTCTCAGTCTTTCTCTGCTGCGGAGTGTGCGCTGTTTTGAAAGTTGCTGGCAGTTACGTAATTTTATTTCTGTTAATGGTTACAACAGGAAAACTCTTTATGCCATGGTTATCTGCACATTCACTTTCACTACTTTTTAAGGTTTTAGAATCAGATGACGGATTTGTCTTTTGTGTATTCCAACTACCTGGGAATCTTTTAAGCAACTTCTTGTCTTTCTCTTCAGTTCCAGCAACTTAAGCACTGAGTCCCAGGCTATGCCGAGCACCTTTGTGTGGTGTGCTGTACGACCTCAACATATCCCGAATAGCTCTTCATCTGTAAAAGATACGTTATGTGCCTGGATGACATCTGTTTCTTCAATTATGGTTTGGTGGTAATACCGACGTCTTAAAAAACCTTTCATTCACAAGGTCTGACTTCCTTTTCCTCCTGTTTGTGATTTTCTTATTTGCTACTTCGAGATTCCTATCACAAGCTTTTACAGAAATCCCACTCCCATTTGACTTAACAGCTACATTTTTCAGGGCACTATCATAAGTAACTTCCCAGCAATTTAAGTGAATTTCTTCTCAATAATTATGGTTAATATCTGCAGAGTTTATTTCAATTTTGGAATTATAGTCTTTGCCATAACTCTTTCATGCCGACCAAGAACTTTCTCTTGTTCCCATCCATATTTCTGCGCTTCACATTGGGCAAAATAGCCAAAGTATTCTAATATCGTGTCTTTTTACCTTAACATGTCAACAGATCACTCCAAATTTGAAATTAATATGTACGACACAACATGTAGCTGCATTAATGTAATCCGAGATTGGAACCAAGAACATCTTTTTATTGACATATATATGTAACCTACACCAACATCCCAACACATACACATTATAAAAATGGATATATGTATATACGCATGTATGTATATTCCATATCCCCTCCTAAAGTACTGCACCGATTTTAAGAAAGCTTGGTAAACATATTGTCTGTAAAGAATCGTTTTGGGGGTAAAAACTACCTACCTATCAAAGGGGTGGGATCAGGGGGGGGGGTGAAAAATCAGTATAGTCCACGACTTTATTCATCCAATATTTGAGTTAGAGTACATTTTGTGACTTGCAACAAATATAATACATAATTTCGAAGCTTTTCGAAACTTTTTCTCGCTGACAACCGTCACAAAATAATGAAAGGAAAAAAAAAATCATCGCTTACTATATTTACGCTATAAATGCAAAGAACTGCCACTTGAAGAGTGATGTTTAAATTTATTACTTCTTTACTACTAGCTGTATTCGCGACACATTTTGCAGACAGTATTGATGTATAACACTGAATGTACCGGCAAAATTGTATCAATGTACTACACATAGTTCAGCAGATAAGAAGTCACAAACACTAAAAAACCGCCGTATCATGCATGACGTTTAAATTTATTATTCCTATACTACTGACTCCAGCGGGACGAAACTTTCTAGGTATACAGGTATGTATCCGGGTATGTATTTATTCCAATCTTCTATTAGTCCTTCTCCTCCTTGCGCCCCCCTCTTCCTCTCTTCATCTCCTAATAGCCCCCTTCGCTATCCATCTCCTTCGCCCCCTCGCTCTGTCCACCTCCTCTACCTCCACTCTCTGTTTATGGAAGATTTTGAGGAACGGGTCCTAGAGTCGGCTGCGTTGAAACCTGTATGTATTTCATCCATATACAGATGATACTTTTTGTTCATAGTAGAATTTAAACGACATTTGAATTCAAACCACCCGAATATTCATTTCACGGTGGACGTGGAAAAGGATCGCTCTGCCGTTCTTTCCTTGAAGTGTTGCTCAGGAGGAAAGTTAATGGTACACTGGAACATGTTGTTTACAGAAGGCCAACTCACACCGACTTGTATCTACAGGTTGATAGCTGTCACCATCCGGGACTCTTCAGTCTGTAACCGCGGTCGCAGATTCGAATCCTGCCTCGGGCATGGATGTGTGTGATGTCCTTAGGTTAGTTAGGTTTAAGTAATCTAAGTACTAGGGGACTTGTGACCATAGATGTTAAGTCCCATAGTGCTCAGAGCCATTTGAATCTTTTTTTTTTTCAGTGCCTAGTCAGCTGAGTTAGACCATCTCTAAATCAGCTTTTGCCAGAATGGTTATAGTAATAAAAACGTGCATCGGGTGAGTGATGATAGTAACGAGACAGCAGCGAAGTCTACTGGCTTTTTGCTTTACGGCGGAAGCATTTCCAACAAGACTAGCAGTATTTTGCAGAAATATGATGTGAAACGTGTTTCCCAAGCCCAATAGGCTTTTTAGGAAGCGTAAAGGACAATCTTTCTTTGCGTAAAGCGGGTGTGTATCGTAGTCCATGTAGTTCCAGCACGTCATAATATTGTGATCAGATGATCTGGACCGTGTAGGACCGGCGTACTGACCATAGGCGTCACATACGCTTACAACAGCCGAGCAAATCGGCTGTTTAAGAACATTGCCTTGACCGATCGTCCTAAAGAATACAATACAAAGGTTCTGTCATGCACTTCCAGCTATTATTAAGGAGGCAGTCGAAATTGATTTAGCAAGTGACCATATAAATAGAGATGGAATTTTTGCTGAAATCCTTTAGAAATCGTGCTCTCTCTCTCTTTTAAAAAAGCAGAGGGTTGGGGTTAATGCTATCTCAAGCGCTGGTTATTAATATTCACTATTGGTAACTCCTGACATGGGTCATCTTTGGTTTTGTGGTGGCGCTAATATGTGTGTGTTTTTCATTTCCGAATATGCTCTGCATATCGAGGTTTTAAATTCTCTTGCACAGCGCTTCCTTGCTGCATTTGAGCTTTGTAAAAGGCAGGGTGAATACCTGTCGAAATATCGAAGGTGTGAAGACATCATGTGACTGCATTCCCGTTCGTTATTTGGATTATACTTCCTTTCTGCGCTTATGTCACGGCTACACCTCAGCCCATCTAACTGCGGGTAATTTGATACAACTGACAGGCGCGAGCCCAGCTCTTCACTTCCGCGTCTTATGTTGGCGGCGGAGCGTGACATGAGCGGCTGGTCCCAGTTCTGCGCTATTTAGTCGCAGTGTTGGGCCCTTTGCAGCAGACACTGAGGAAGAACTGGACACAAATTGTCAAATACTGACGACGTCAAGACATGTACGCTGTCACGTTAAAGGCTGTCGGGAGCATTCAGGCATAGGAAGTGAGAGACACAATGCAGAGAGAAGGCAAACGTGGTAGAGTTTAGATTACCAAATGGTTCAAATGGCTCTGAGCACTATGGGACAACATCTGTGGTCATCAGTCCCCTGGAACTTACAACTAATTAAACCTAACTAACCTAAGGACATCACACACATCCATGCCCGAGGCAGGATTCGAACCTGCGACCGTAGCGGTCACGCGGTTCCAGACTGAAGCGCCTAGAGCCTCACGGCCACACCGGCCGGCTTTAGATTACCGAAACTAAATGGTAACACTAGAGCCCTGCAAATTGCAGACGGTTTCGGCGTCTGTCCAGGGGAAGAAGTTTCGATTCCGAGAATTAACTGGAAACTCCATCCACCACATAGACGCTAAGGCGTCACAGTAGAGGATGGTCAGGAAGAGGCATGTCTCAGTAGAGGCAGCAGGCTTCATACTTCCTCCTGAGAGCCGCCTCGTCAGTGGGTTTACACAGATTAGAGTGCTACTACAGCAGTCCCCACTCGCAAAAGAACAGAGGGCGGGACCAACTGACGTAAAACACTGCTGTTACTAGCCGTAATAGCAATGGTAGGCCGTTTTGCTTTCAGCTGAACACTGTTGGTATCAAACTTGGAATTTATGAATTTTAATTGAAAAGCACCCCTCCTATCGAGTAGAAGGGTAGAAATCCAAATGTGGTTGGCCAGAGGCGCCCTGGAGGTGCAGTGCGAATCATCAGACTGGCTGCAGATGGTTAATCACCGACGGATTGATGGGTTGATTATAGTAAGAGAGAAATAATGCGCTGCACCATTCTTTAAAAACCCTTACTTTTTTTTAATAGGGGGAGAGAGGGTTCTCAGTCAGATCGTTGAGGCGCCGTATCGCTCGTGGCAGTAAGAACCAACATGTCTCTCTTTCTCACCTGGATGCCGCTCTCAAGTTTGTACTTAACATGCTGTTAGTGTTCGCTACGTCTGTTAGCGTTCACCCCCTTGGATTCAGACACTGACTTCTGTTGTGCAAACAACTGCCTCCTTCACTTTTTCTAATGTTTAAAATTAGTCTTCAGTGTAGTAGTTAGCTGATCGCTAATAAATAGTGTTAGACGTGTGAATTCCATAAGTCTCCTGCTGCAAGCATCCTGTTGAGTCTCAAAATCTGGGCCTCTTGTAGAAGTCATGTTTGGCGCTGATCTAACATTAGTACCAGTGATGCTCTTAAACTCATTCCCCAGGCTTTCGGTGGTGCAAAATCTGCACTAAATGAGTTTATTAGCACTGTAGACACAGCTATTGAACTAGTACATGAGGCAGACCATTCAATGTTGTTAAAATTCGCAAAAACCCGTATTCAGGGTTCTGCACGTTGTAGACTGTTTGTGTGAATTATCTTTCACATGAGAAGAAGTAAGAAATATTTTGTTTGCCGGCCGGAGTGGCCGTGCGGTTCTAGGCGCTGCGGTCTGGAGCCGAGTGACCGCTACGGTCGCAGGTTCGAATCCTGCCTCGGGCATGGATGTGTGTGATGTCCTTAGGTTAATTAGGTTCTAGGCGACTGATGACCTCAGAAGTTAAGTCGCATAGTACTCAGAGCCATTTGAAGCAATATTTTGTTGGAAAATTACACATGTAAGCGCACTTTGGATTACTAGGCTTGTAATATGTTTTCTGGCAGACAAAGGAAGAATCGATTGCAGATTAGGCCGATAATGTAGATACACTTCAACATCAGTTGTATGAAGCTGCCCATGGTGCGATGCCAGCATTAGAACTGGTAGGATCTTTTTCATTAACAGGAAAATTAAGCAGAGCAGTATTCATTCAGGGCATCTATAAAGAGCACATACAGACAATTGTGCATGCAGTCACGAATCTTGCCGCTCTTCTTTGGACCTCTTGAATCAGACCCAACTGGTAAGGGTCCCATACAGACGAACAATAAGACTGGACGAACTAACGTATTGTAAGCTATTTCCTTTGTTGAAGGACTGCATCGCTTCAGGATTCTACCAATAAACCGCAACCTAGAGTTCGCCTTACCCGTTACTTGTGTAAACTGATCATTTCATTTGAGATCATTTTGAACAGTCACACCCAGATATTTGACTGATGTTACCGATTCCAAAGACTGATTATTTATTTTGTACATTAATGAGGATTTTTGCTTTGGTATACACAGTAGGTTACACTTACTAATATTGAGAGATAACTGCCAGTCATTACACCACGCATTTATTTTCTGCAAATCCTCATTGGTTTGTTCACAACTTTCGTGTGATACTACTTTCCCCTAGACTACAGCATCATCAGCAAACAGTCTAAGGCCGCTGTCAATACCATCAACCAGATCGTTTATGTAAATCGTAAAAAGTAGAGGACCTATTACGCTGCCCTGGGGCACACCTGAAGTTACTCTTGTTTCTGTTGAAGTGACCCCGTTCAGGACGACATACTGCTCCCTGTCTGTTAGCAAACTTTCTATCCAACCGCATATGTCACTGGATACACCGTAAGCGCGCACTTTTTCTAGCAAGCGACAGTGCAGAACTGAGTCGAACGCCTTTCGAAAGTCGAGAAATAGGGTATCAAACTGGGAGCCGATTATGGTAAGGATCCCACACCGCGTGGCAGTATTCTAAAACAGGAGAGACAAGCGTAGTGTAGGCAGTTCCTTCAGCAGAACTGCTACATTTTCTAAGTGTCCTGTCAATAAAACGCAGTCTTTGGTTAGCCTTCCCCACAACATTTTCTATGTGTTTCTTCCAATTTAAGTTGTTCGTAATTGTAATTCGTAGGTATTGAGTTGAATTTACGGCCTTTAGATTTGGCTGATTTATCGTGTAACCGAAGTTAAACGGATTCCTTTTAGCACTCATGTGGATGACCTCACACCTTTCGTTATTTAGGGTCAACTTCCAATTTTCGCACCATCAGATATCTTTCGTAAGTCGTTTTGCAATTTGTTTTGATCTTCTGATGACTGTATTAGTCGATAAAAGGCAGCGTCATCTGCAAAAAACCGAAGACGGCTGCTCAGATTGTCTCCCAAACCGATCATATAGATACAGAACAGCAAAGGGCCTAAAACACTACCTTGGGGAACGTTAGAAATCACTTCTGTTTTACTCGATGGCTTTCCGTCAATCAGTACGAACTGTAACCTCTCTGACAGGAAATCACGAATCCAGTCACATAACTGAGACGATATTCCATAAGCACACAATTTCACTACACGCCGTTTGTATGGTATAGTGTCCAAAGCCTTCCGGAAATCCAAAAATACGGATTCAATCTGAAATCCCTTGTCAATAGCACTGAACACTTCATGTGATTAAAGGGCTAGCTGTGTTTCACAAGAACGCTGTTTTCTAAATCCATGTTGACTGTGTATCAATAGACCGTTTTCTTCGTATAATTCATAATGTTCGAACACAATATACACTCCTGGAAATTGAAATAAGAACACCGTGAATTCATTGTCCCAGGAAGGGGAAACTTTATTGACACATTCCTGGGGTCAGATACATCACATGATCACACTGACAGAACCACAGGCACATAGACACAGGCAACAGAACATGCACAATGTCGGCACTAGTACAGTGTATACCCTCCTTTCGCAGCAATGCAGGCTGCTATTCTCCCATGGAGACGATCGTAGAGATGCTGGATGTAGTCTTGTGGAACGGCTTGCCATGCCATTTCCACCTGGCGCCTCAGTTGGACCAGCGTTCGTGCTGGACGTACAGACCGCGTGAGACGACGCTTCATCCAGTCCCAAACATGCTCAATGGGGGACAGATCCGGAGATAATGCTGGCCAGGGTAGTTGACTTACACCTTCTAGAGCACGTTGGGTGGCACGGGATACATGCGGACGTGCATTGTCCTGTTAGAACAGCAAGTTCCCTTGCCGGTCTAGGAATGGTAGAATGATGGGTTCGATGACGGTTTGGATGTACCGTGCACTATTCAGTGTCCCATCGACGATCACCAGAGGTTTACGGCCAGTGTAGGAGATCGCTCCCCACACCATGATGCCGGGTGTTGGCCCTGTGTGCCTCGGTCGTATGCAGTCCTGATTGTGGCGCTCACCTGCACGGCGCCAAACACGCATACGGCCATCATTGGCACCAAGGCAGAAGCGACTCTCATCGCTGAAGACGACACGTCTCCATTCGTCCCTCCATTCACGCCTGTCGCGATACCACTGGAGGCGGGCTGCACGATGTTGGGGCGTGAGCGGAAGTCGGCCTAACGGTGTGCGGGACCGTAGCCCAGCTTCATGGAGACGGTTGCGAATGGTCCTCGCCGATACCCCAGGAGCAACAGTGTCCCTAATTTGCTGGGAAGTGGCGGTGCGGTCCCCTACGGCACTGCGTAGGATCCTACGGTCTTGGCGTGCATCCGTGCGTCGCTGCGGTCCGGTCCCAGGTCGACGGGCACGTGCACCTTCCGCCGACCACTGGCGACAACATCGATGTACTGTGGAGACCTCACGCCCCACGTGTTGAGCAATTCGGCGGTACGTCCACCCGGCCTCCCGCATGCCCACTATACGCCCTCGCTCAAAGTCCGTCAACTGCACATACGGTTCACGTCCACGCTGTCGCGGCATGCTACCAGTGTTAAAGACTGCGATGGAGCTCCGTATGCCACGGCAAACTGGCTGACACTGACGGCGGCGGTGCACAAATGCTGCGCAGCTAGCGCCATTCGACTGCCAACACCGCGGTTCCTGGTGTGTCTGCTGTGCCGTGCGTGTGATCATTGCTTGTCCAGCCCTCTCGCAGTGTCCGGAGCAAGTATGGTGGGTCTGACACACCGGTGTCAATGAGTTCTTTTTTCCATTTCCAGGAGTGTATGTTCTAAAATCCTGCTGCATATCAACGTTAAAGATATGGGACTGTAATTTATTGGATTACTGCTACTACCTTTCTTCAATACTGGTGTGACCTGTGCAACTTTCCAGTCTTTGGATACGGACCTTTTGTCGAGCGAACGGTTGTGTATGATAGTTAAGTATGGAGCTAATGCATCAGCACACTCTGAAAGGAACCTAATTGGTATACAGTCTGGACCATAAGACTTTCTTTTATTAAGTGATTGAATGTGCTTCACAACTCCGAGGATATTTACTTCTACGTTACTCATGTTGGCAGCTGTTCTTGAATCGAATTCTGGAATATTTACTTCGTCTTATTTTGTGAAGTGAAATATAATATTCTTCTGGTAAGAGGGGAATTGGATATTCCCTACGCTGGTTTAGTTGGTAGAGACTTTCTTACAACGCATAGTGTAATAACTGATTCCACCAAGGCAACCTTGTGGATCGGGGACAGGCCCGTCAAACTGTGTGTGAAGTCAAACGTCCAACACGCAGGCATCCGGACAAGGGGTTAGAAAGCCACGAACAGATTTTGAAAGTGCAAAGGTAGACAGAAGGCAGAGAGCAGACAAAAGTGGTAGCTTTTAGGTTAGCGGAGCTAAATAGTAACACTAGAGCCCTGCAAATTGCAGACGCTCTGGGCAGCTGTCCCAGGGGAGAAGTTTCACTTCAGAGAATTAACTGGTAACTCCACCCACCGGCTAGACGCTGTTGTAAGGCGTCACTGTAGAAGATGGCCACGGAAGGCATGTTTTAGTAGATACTTGCTGCTGAGGACTGCCACGTCAGTGGATTTACAAAGGTTAGAGTGCTACTACAGCAGTCATCACATACAGAAGGACTGAGGTCGAGGCCAGGTGACGTAAAACACTGTTGTTGCTGGCCATAATAGGAGTGCCAGTGACGTTTAGCTTTCAGATGAACGTTGTTGCTGCCAAACTTGGGAGTTTTTCTTATTGTTAAGTCCAGAAGCATCCCTACCTACTGAGTAGGAGAAGGCGAGGAATCTAAATGTGGTTGGCCAGAGGCGCCCTGGAGGTGCCGAGTGACCCGTCAGGATGGCCGAAGTTCGTTAAGTGCCGGTGGAGTGGACGGTCGACTACAGTAAGGGAGAAATAGTGCACCGCCACAGTTCTTTGAAATCCTATGCTTTTTTTTTAATTTAGAGAGAGTTTTCAGTCAGATCGTTGTGGCACGGACTCTTGAGTCCCTCGTGGCCAGCCCCGGTATGCTCTGACATGTCTGTTTTCCTCACTTGCACCGTTGCTCTCAAGTTTGTGCCTAACATGCTACTAGTGTCCGCTTCTTCTGTCAGCGCTCACCGTCGTGGATTCAGATACTGACTTATGTTGTGCGCCGGCCGCTGTGGCCGAGCAGATCTAGGAACTTCAGTCCGGGACTGCGCTGCTGCTACGGTCGAAGGTTCGAATCCTGCCTCGGGCGTGGATGTGTGTGATGTTGTTAGGTTAGTTAGGTTTAAGTAGTTCTAAATCTAGGGGACCGATGACCTCAGATGTCAAGTCCCATAGCGCTTGGAGCCATTTTTTCTGTTGTGCAACCAGTTCCCTCCTTTGATTTTTCTAATGTTTAGAATTAACCTACAGTGTAGTAGTTAGCCTGATCGCTAACAAATAGTGTTAAGCAGAGCCCTGAATTCCATGAGTCTCCTGCTACAAGCAACATGTCGAGTCCCAGAATCCCTGCCTCTCGTAGGTGCCCTGTGACAGTGTTTGGCGCTGATCCTTTTATCAGCCTGCCTTCACTGGAATTCATCTTTCTCCATTCACTTCTCACCGCTCGGAAATTGCAGACTAACCTCAAACCCCCTGTCTTTCCTCCACCGTGTGTTGGTATATGACCAAATATACATTTCGCAATCCTGACTTATGTTTCCCATACTTTCGTAAATCGGCACAGGCGAATGGAGGGGAAAGGCCACGGCCGACTGCTTCCCCTCTAGCTCTACATCAGAGCAGGTGCTTCATGTCTAATGACATCGCTGCCGACAAAAGCGTCAAACCGCAAAGTCTCCCGCTTTGCCCCCTTCCTGCTTTTAGAATACAGGGGACAATTATACAGCGGAATTGTGGCGTCTGGAACCGCTGGTCCATCAGTCTCCGAGTTTTAAAACATTCCACTTGTTAATATACAGCTGTGATGAACTTTAGCCTCCTGAGGGCCAGAGCTGTTTTAGCAGCATATTGATAATGAACTTCTCTGAATTTTATTACATCAGTTTTCGACAAAGAGCTTAATCATGGAATGGGCATTTAAATGAAAATTGGATCTGAATCGATAAATGAGATTGCTACTCTTAGAAAAATTCCTCCTTGAAACAAAATCATATATCTACTTTTATCAGAAACGCTTATTAAAAGTTAAATTACACATTTCTTCTGAAATTAACTGACCATATTTTTATCAAGATATTTATGTCATCACTTTTTTATTTGAACGAAAGTTGTCTTCTGCAAGGTATCAAAGGCGCTAGTAACAAAATGCAAAGAAAGAGCATTGGTCTTTTCCAAAATCACTTTTCTTGGACCTCTGACAAGCAATTGTTCTGCACACTAACACAAAATATGCTTCACACTCTTGGCGCGTTAATTTGGTTTTTTGCTGCGACCACGCTTCTGAAAACACTATTTTTTAGTATCATCATGACTGGAAGATACCGTTTTATCCTCTGTGGTTCACCACTGTCATTACTTCTCTTCGGTCACTGTTATCTATCACTGGAAGTATCTTCTCTTTTTTTTCAAAAATTCCTCTGCCAAAGCTACCTTGGAAGCCATGAACTGCAGAACAATCTTTCTGGGCTCATTCAGTTTAATCTTGTCCAACTTGTATCCCCCCCCCTCCCTACTATTTGCAGTTTGTCAATCAGTGAAATGAAAAATAGTGCTCTACTCTACTTTTCGTTCGACCTTTGATCTTATAGTAGCTGATCATTCTGTCGGTGAGGTCTACACCTCCCATGTTGAAGCTGCACTGTGATTCTCCCAACAAGCGCCCCTCAAACTTTTTCCATAATTTCCTCCTAGCATTGCCTGTATTTCCATCTGGAATCTCACAACCTTTAGTATGATAATGATGATCATCATCATCACCATCATCACTGTTATCGCTTAATGAATTATCTGCATGATGTGCCTCCTGTTATGCAGTGATTCATCCAAATCTGCTTGCTGCTGATGACTATGGTCTACAGGATCCTCTTCCTCTCCATTGTTGAAGCCCTCCAGGTCATAAAATTCTCTATTCTTCAGAAAATCTGCTTTGAATTGTACTTGCGAATAAGCATGGAACAGAGGGGTGGCGCATAATTACGCAATGTTGTAAGAGGGCAAAATGTTAAAATCAGCGGACGAATCCCGAAAGTAGACTCACAGGGTTCTTTTTTTTGGTCCACTTGTACTCCTGACAAATGCAAAATACAGGACAGTGATTAAGAAGAACAAGTATTTCTTCCACATGACACATAATTATGATCAGTCCTGTGAGAGAAGACAGAAACAGAGGAAAGCGCGAATAATATTTTCAGAGAATTATGAAATGAGCCTCTCCCACATTTTCGAAAAAACAGTGTAATCAGTACCGTACAATAACGTCAATGATAAATATAACACATGGACAGCAGTAAGTGCACAAAGCAGCATATTCCAAAATTCATATCTAAATATTGATAAAAAGTAAACTGCTATTTCCTAGCTGCTCAAACAGCTAAATTCATGCACATTTACTCTTCGCATCACTGACGGTCTAAAAGAAAAAGAAAAAGAAAAAAAAACTAGTCTCTTACTTTATTTTAAGTGTTTCCACTCGTTAAGTCCTGATGACCTAATATTCTAGGTAACCTATCTCTTAAAATTACTGATTTGACTATAAATAAACTAGCAGCTTTCAAATACTTGATACACACACTGAATATAATATCACTGAGCAGAGAAAACTATCAAAAGGAGTTAGGAACAATATAGGAACAATACAGCTCTTAGCCAAAAAAGTGAATATAGCACCCATATACCGCAAACACTCAAAAATAAAATAAAAAGAGGACAAGTGTGGTTAGCACTCTCACTCTGAGAGTTCCGTACAAACTTAATAGTATATACAGAGAGTTCATGAGTGCTTTTGCTAGTATCAGAATATGTGACATAAATGGCCATATCTTTTAACAGTAATGACTTAGAAGCTTATTTGTTTTACATCGCCAAGTGACTGTAGACCTTAGTATTTGACATAAATTTCAACATGATATAGCTCTACTCATTCCTAAGAAAAATCCACCTTAATAGGCGGACAGACAGACCGACAATAAGTGATCCTTTAAGTGTTTCGTTTCTATCAGTTGAGATACGGCACCCTGAAAATGAAGCCAAGCAGACGACAGACAACACTCAACACTCAATACAGGCACGACAGTACATACAAACATCTACAACAGAAACATGACTAACACATTAACAGATACATACACATTAACACATGCTCACAACTCATCATACAATAAAGCAAATATACAACTCATCACACGATAAAGCAAATACACTGAAGAAACAAACATTGTACTTAGATACACAAGAGAAACACAATCCAGTCACCATTACAAACATAAACCAGGCAAGTACTATGGAGCTAGTATACAACAGTCAGAGCCACGCGGGGCTAGCCGAGCGGTCTAGGGCGCTGCAGTCATGGACAGTGCGGCTGGTCCCGGCGGAGGTTCGAGTCCTCCCTCGGGCATGGGCGTATGTCTTTGTCCTTAGGATAATTTAGGTTAAGTAGCGTGTAAGCTTAGGGACTGATGACCTTAGCACTTAAGTCCCATAAGATTTTACACACATTTTTATTACACAACAGTCAGAACGTCGATTGCAAATCAGTGTATCTGGGAATCATAGGCAGAAATTTCAAAACTAAATACGAAGAACACATGAGACGCTGGAAGTATCGAAATAGCCATTTTACCTTTGCTGAACAGCTAATAAAGCATGGGCATGAAGCATTAAACTTGGAGCAATGTATGAAAATTATTAGATTAAACAATCGCTACAGAAAACATTTAACAACGAAGTGAAATTTTCACATACATAGAGCCCTAGCAATGAACATGAAAGCAATAAATGATCAAGTTCATACAAGAAACAACTCACTGATCATGTTAAGCACTAAAACAACAACATACCGAGATACATAAAACAGCCAAACAATATACCAATTTAGCCAATGTCCCCACCACCGACACTTCTACATCAAAAAAACTTTTCCCAGAGCATCCCTTACCGCACACAATTTTTATGCGCTTACGTACGAGCAATCGAATATAAAACTCCAATCCGGCACCCCACAAAGCAAACCAAAGACGACCGAAAAACACAGAGCAACAGTTAGTAACACTATAAACAATAAACACACACAATTAACATACACTTTTTATATAACATGATGTTGAAATGACATGTTTAAGTAAAATTTGTTCGCAAACTCCGAAAATCGGACTTCCTTGATGAACACAGTACAACGAGGTACAATTTCAGTTCGACACATATGCGAGAATAAGATATAAAAATGGAAAGGACAGCCAAAAAGTAATTAAACTCTATGAAACGTGCGCGCAAAACGTTTCTTCTAACCTAACAATAAGAGAACAACGAAAATACTGTTATATAGTGATATATCTACATCGCGCGTTCCTTATACTCATCATCAGTCCAAAAAATTTCTACACAGGATAATTAAAAAGTACAGAAAAGTTAAGGTGGGGAAACTGTCAAAAAATTCTTCTCGGATGTTGTTCAGCTGGCGCGATACATTGGTTTGAATGTCGGTTATGTCGTCAAAGCGTTCACCCTTTACGTAAATTTCTGCAGTTTGTCAGTTTTGGTAGGATCGTCTTGATGACACAAGTCTCGTCACCTATGATGATTTTTTTCCACTAAGGAAATGTCCCCCCCCCCCCTCCCCCCCTGAACCATGGACCTTGCCGTTGGTGGGGAGGCTTGCGTGCCTCAACGATACAGATAGCCGTACCGTAGGTACAACCACAACGGAGGGGTATCTGTTGAGAGGTCAGACAAACGTGTGGTTCCTAAAGAGGGGCAGCAACCTTTTCAGTACTTGCAGGGGCAACAGTCTGGACGACTGACTTATCTGGCCTTGTAACACTAACCAAAACGGCCTTGCTGTTGTGGTACTGCGAAAGGCTGAAAGCAAGGGGAAACTACAGCCGTAATTTTTCCCGAGGGCATGCAGCTTAACTGTATGGTTAAACGATGATGGCGTCCTCTTGGGTAAAATATTTCGGAGGTAAAATAGTCCCCCATTCGGATCTCCGGGCGGGGACTCCTCAGGAGGACGTCGTTATCAGGAGAAAGAAAACTGGCATTCTACAGATCGGAGCGTGGAATGTCAGATCCCTTAATCGGGCAGGTAGGTTGCAAAATTTAAAACGGGAAATGGATAGGTTAAAGTTAGACATAGTGGGAATTAGTGAAGTTCGGTGGCAGGGACAAGACTTCTAGTCAGGTGAATACAGGGTTATAAATACAAAAGCAAATAGGGGTAATGCAGGAGTAGGTTTAATAATGAATAAAAAAAATAGGAGTGCGGGTAAGGTACTACAAACAGCATAGTGAACGTATTATAGTGACCAAGATAGACATGAAGCCCATGCCTACTACAATAGTACAAGTTTATATGCCAAATAGCTCTGCAGATGATGAAGAAATTGATGAAATGTATGATGAGATAAAAGAAGTTATTTAGGTAGTGAAGGGAGACGAAAATTTAATAGTAATGGGTGACTGGAATTCGACAGTAGGAAAAGGGAGAGAAGGAAACGTAGTAGGTGACTATGGATTGGGGCTTAGAAATGAAAGAGGAACCCACCTGGTAGAATTTTGCACAGAGCATAACTTAATCATAGCTAAGACTTGGTTCAAGAATCATAAAAGAAGGCTGTATACATGGAAGAAGCCGGGAGATACTAAAAGGTATCAGATAGATTATATAATGGTAAGACAGAGATTTAGAAACCAGGTTTTAATTTGTAAGACATTTCCAGGGGCAGATGTGAACTCTAACCACAATCTATTGGTTATGAATTGTAGATTAAAACTGAAGAAATTGCAAAAAGGTGGGAATTTAAGGAGATGGGACCTGGATAAACTGACTAAACCAGAGGTTGTACAGAGTTTCAGGGAGAGCGTAAGGGAACAATTGACAGGAATGGGGGAAAGAAATACAGTAGAAGACGAATGGGTAGCACTGAGGGATGAACTAGTGAAAGCAGCAGAGGATCAAGTAGGTAAAAAGATGAGGGCTAGTAGAAATCCTTGGGTAACAGAAGAATTATTGCATTTAATCGATGAAAGGAGAAAATATAAAAATGCAGTAAATGAAGCAGGCAGAAAGGAATACAAACGTCTCAAAAATGAGATCGACAGGAAGTGCAAAATGGCTAAGCAGGCATGGCTAGAGGACAAATGTAAGGATGTAGAGGCTTGTCTCACTAGGGGTAAGATAGATACAGCCTACAGGAAAATTAAAGATACCTTACGAGAAAAGAGAGCCACTTGTATTAATATCAAGAGCTCAGATGGAAGCCCAGTTCTAAGCAAAGAGGGGAAAGCAGAAATGTGGAAGGAGTTATAGAGGGTCTACACAATGGCGATGTACTTGAGGACAATATTATGGAAATGAAAGAGGATGTAGTGGAAGATGAAATGGGAGATACGATACTGCGTGAAGAGTTTGACAGAGCACTGAAAGACCTAAGTCGAAACAAGGCCCTGGGAGTAGCAACATTCCATTAGAACTACTGACGGCCTTGGGAGAGCCAGTCCTGACAAAACACTACCATCTGGTGAGCAAGATGTATGAGACAGGCGAAATACCCTCAGACTTCAAGAAGAATATAATAATTCCAATCCCAAAGAAAGCAGGTGTAGACAGATGTGAAAATTACCAAACTATCAGTTTAATAACTCACAGCTGCAAAATACTAACACGAATTATTTAAAGACGAATGGAAAAACTGGTAGAAGCCGACCTCGGGGAAGATCAGTTTGGATTCCGTAGAAATGTTGGAACACGTGAGGCAATACTGACCCTACGACTTATCTTAGAGGAAAGGTTAAGGAAATGCAAACCTACGTTTCTAGCATTAGTAGATTTAGAGAAAGCTTTTGACAATGTTGACTGGAATACTCTCTTTCAAATTCTGAAGGTGGCAGGGGTAAAATACAGGGAGCGAAAGGCTATTTACAATTTTCAGAAGCCAGATGGCTGTTATAAGAGTCGAGGGCATGAAAGGGAAGCAGTGGTTAGGAAGGGAGTGAGACAGGGTTGTAGCCTCTCCCTGATGTTATTCGACCTGTATATTGAGCAAGCAGTGAAGTAAACAAAAGAAAAATTCGTAGTAGGTATTAAAATCCATGGAGACGAAATAAAAACTTTGAAATTCGCCGATGACATTGTAATTCTGTCAGAGACAGCAAAGGACTTGGAAGAGCAGTTGAACGGAATGGACACTGTATTGAAAGGGGGATATAAGATGAACATCAACAAAAGCAAAACGAGGATAATGGAATGTAGTCGAATTAAGTTGGGTGATGCTGTGGGAATTAGATTGGGAAATGAGACACTTAAAGTAGTAAAGAAGTTTTGCTATTTGGGGAGGAAAATAACTGATGATGGTCGAAGTAGAGAGGTTATAAAATGTTGACTGGCAATGGCAAGGAAAGTGTCAATGGCAAGGAAAGTGTTTCTGAAGAAGAGAAATTTGTTAACATCGAGTATAGATGTAAGTGTCAGGAAGTCGTTTCTGAAAGTATTTGTATGGAGTGTAGCCTTGTATTGAAGTGAAACATGGACAATAAATAGTTTGGACAAAAAGAGAATAGAAGCTTTGAAATGTGGTGCTACAGAAAAATGTTGAAGATTAGGTGGGTAGATCACGTAACTTATGCGGAAGTATTGAATAGGATTGGGGAGAAGGGAAGTTTGTGGTACAACTTGACTAGAAGAAGGGATGAGTTGGTAGGACATGTCCTGAGGCATCAAGGGATTACAAATTAAGCATTGGAGGGCAGTGTGGAGGGTAAAAATCGTAGAGGAAGACCAAGAGATGAATACTCTAAGCAGATTCAGAAGGATGTAGGTTGCAGTAGGTACTTGGAGATGAAGGAGCTTACACAGGATAGATTAGCACGGAGAGCTGCATCAAACCAGTCTCAGGACTGAAGAGCACAACAACAGCTAGGAAATGTTCGCAATTTGCATTTCAGCCATCTCGCAGCAAGCGTCCAAGCGCCTTTGTTTTTGTTTGGGAGTCAAGGTGAGTTTCTCTTCTTCCAAACGTTCTGGAGAATGTCTTGGTCACTCGATTTAGAAACGTTTCTCCATTGCGATTCGTGACACAACAACGTTGACACGTTCATATCGCAAAACTGGACGAATGCATGTCTATTGTTTACAGTTGCTTGTGTAATTGACTTGCACATGAGTTTATGAAATGCGTGGAGCTCTGAACTGTACCCAGATGGCTAAGAGAGCCACGCGCAAATGGAAATGCTATTTGACATTAAAATCAAAGTGAAAGATTGGGTCGCCACCAACTTTAGCCACACGACAAATACGAGGTTCGACTGAGTTAGAAAATTGATTGTTTAGTCATAAGATAAAAACTCGTAAAACAACATTCATTATAATGTCACGCATAAAAAATGGGATGTAATTATTAATATGATCCAGGCATTGTTCACATTATGTTTTAATTTATTGCTTTTTTTACTACGAACTATATTCGTGACACACTTTGCAGGGAGTATTCACATAACCCACTGAATGTACCAGAAAAATTACATCATTGTACGACACTTATTGCAGGAGACATAACGTCATAAACACTGAGATGGGTGAAAACTACCACAACACGCAAGGCGCTTAAACTGATTACTTCGTCGCTACTAACTCAGTTCGCGACAGTTTTAGCAGATATTCTTCATTTTCACATATGCTGCTGATTGTACTTAGAAAAATATATACCCGTACAACTCATAGTTCAGGAGATATAACGTCGTAAACACTGGGATGCGTGAGAATCTATCAAATCATGAATAACTTTTTAATACACACACAATAAAAAAGTGTTGTATCACATTTGTTCCGAGAGTTCTGGAACATGTCCAGAAAATTGGAATAGAGATCAACATAAACATCCAGAATGAGATTTTCACTCTGCAGCGGAGTGTGCGATGATATGAAACTTCCTGGCAGATTAAAACTGTGTGTCCGACCGAGACTCGAACTCGGGACCTTTGCCTTTCGCGGGCAAGTGCTCTACCAACTGAGCTACCGAAGCACGATTCACGTCCGGTACTCACAGCTTTACTTCTGCCAGTATCCGTCTCCTACCTTCCAAACTTTACAGAAGCTCTTCTGCGAACCATGCAGAACTAGCACTCCTGAAAGAAAGGATATTGCGGAGACATGGCTTAGCCACAGCCTGGGGGATGTTTCCAGAATGAGATTTTCACTCTGCAGCGGAGTATGCGCTGATATGAAACTTCCTGACAGATTAAAACTGTGTGCCCGACCGAGACTCGAACTCGCAGAAGAGCTTCTGTGAAGTTTGGAAGGTAGGAGACGGATACTGGCAGAAGTAAAGCTGTGAGTAGCGGACGTGAGTCGTGCTTCGGTAGCTCAGTTGGTAGAGCACTTGTCCGCGAAATGCAAAGGTCCCGAGTTCGAGTCTCGGTCGAGCACACAGTTTTAATCTGCCAGGAAGTTTCAACATAAACATCATTTCCGCACTTTTTATTGCTCATGAAAACCACACATTGCATGTTGTACCACCTTATAGCGAGACCTTCAGAGGTGGTGGGACAGATTGCTGTACACACCGGAACTTCTAATACCCAGTAGCAGGTCCTGTTGCATTGATGCATGTCTGTATCCGCCGTGGCATACTATCCACAAGTTCATCAGGGGACTGTTGGTCCAGATTGTCCCACTCCTCAACGGCGGTACGGTGAAAATCCCTCAGAGTGGTTGGTGCGTCAAGTCGTCTTTAAACAGCCATTTTCAGTACATCCCAGGAATGTCGATAGGGTTCATACCTGGACAACATGCTGGGCACTCTAGCCGAGGGATGTTTTAGCCCGAAGGAAGTCATGCACAAGATGTGACATTGGGTGCGCTAATAGTCGTCCATGAAGAATGCCTCGCCGATATGCAGCCGATATGGTTGCCCTGTAGGTCGGAGGATGGCATTCAGGTATCGTACAGCGGTTACGGCGCCTTCCAGACCACCAGTGGCGTACGTCGGCTGCACATAATGCCACTGCAAAACAACAGGGAATTTCCACCTTGCTGCACTCGATGGATAGTGTGTCTAAGGATTAGATTAGATTACATTAGATTAATACTTGTTCCAGAGATCATGAATACGACACTTCATAATGATGTGGAACGTGTTAGGTTAATAAAAGATGTCTGTACAAGATATTACATTACACAAAAGATTGCATGACACTAATGTTTAAGTTGTTGTTGTTTCTTTTTTTCCTTTAATTTATATCTAAAAATTCAGCCAGTGAGTAGAAGGAGTTGTCATCTAGAAATTCTTTTAATTTATTTTTAAATGTTAGTTGGCTATTTGTCACGCTTTGGATGCTGTTTGGTAGGTGACCAAAGACTTTTGTGGCAGCACAATTTACCCCTTTCTGTGCGAAAGTCAGATTTAACCCTGCATAGTGAAGCTCATCCTTTCTCCTGGTGTCATAGCTATGCACACTGCTATTACTTTTGAACTGGGTTGGATTATTAGCAACAAATTCCATAAGTGAATATACTGTGAGGTTACTGTGAGGATCCCTAGATCCTTAAATAGATGTCTGCAGGATGACCGTGGGTGGGCTCCAGCAATTATTCTGATTACATGTTTTTGAGCAATGGATACTTTTCTACTCCTCGATGAGTTACCCCAGAATATGATGCCATACGAAAGCAGTGAATGAAAGTAGGCACAGTAAGCTAATTTACTGAGAAGCATTCAGCCTGACCGGGTTGCTTCCAAACACATCTCCGACGATTGTCTGGTTGAAGGCATATGCGACACTCATCGGTGAAGAGAACGTGATGCCAATCCTGAGCGGTCCATTCGGCATATTGTTGGGCTCATCTGTACCGCGCTGTATGGTGTCGTGGTTGCGAAGATGGACCTCGCTATGGACGACGGGAGAGAAGTTGCGTATCAAGCAGCCTATTGCGCACAGTTTGAGTCGTAACACGACGTCCTGTGGTTGCACGAAAAGCTTTATTCAACATGGTGGCGTTCCCGTCAGGGTTCCTCCGGTCCATAATCCGTAGGCAGCGGTCATGCACACCTGTAGTAGCCCTTGGGCGACCTGAGCGAAGAATGTCATCGACAGTTCCTGCCTCTCTGTATCTCCTCCATGGCCGAACAACATCGCTTTGGTTCACTCCGAAACGCCTGGACACTTCCCTTGTTGAGAGTCCTCCCTGGCACCAAGTAACAATGCGGACGCCATCGAACCGCGATATTACCGTCTAGGTATGGTTGAACTACAGACAACACGAGCTGTGTATCCCTCCTGGTGGAATGACTGGAATTGATTGGCTATCGGATCCCCTCTGTGTCATAGGCGCTGCTCACACATGGTTGTTTACTTGGGTTTAGTAACATCTCTGAACAGTCAAAGGGACTGTGTCTGTGATACAATATCCATAGTCAACGTCCATCTTCAGGAGTTCTGGGAACTGGGGTGATGCAAAACTCCTTTTGTTCTGTGTATTACTTATTTACTATTAATTCCATTCACAACACATTTGACGGATAGTAGGCACATATAATTTTGGACAAATACATCCAGTCGTATGTCATTGTACAGAACATAGTTCAGGATATGCGACGTCATAAACTTTAAGCTCCGTGAAAATGCAACTGCAGCGCAAAATTCGCTAGATATGCAAGTGAAATACGTGTACAAATATGCGTGAAATTTGCTAAATATGTGTGTAATATATCTGACATGTGTGTATGCGAGCAGTGTCACGGGTGAAAAACGCATCCTAAACCCTTGAAACGATTTCGTACACATATTAGTTACAATCTGGAAAGAAATACTGTAGGGCTAAGAACCATCAGCACCCTATTGGGGTGAATGTGATAATGTGGAGAGATAAGGGAGGGCGAGGAGACGAACAGACAGGGAGAGGGAAGAAAGACATAGGGACACATGGGAGGAGGAGGAGATCAACAGAGAGAGAGGAGGGGGAAATTGCCAGATAGAAGGGGGAGGAGGAGATGGACGGAGATAGGAGAGGGGGAAATGGAGAGAGGGGAGAGCAGAGATGGCCAGAGAAAGGGGGAGGAGGAGATATAGGTGGACAGAGGAGATCGACAGAGAGAGAAGGAGCAGATGGACAGAGGGGGAGGAGCAGACTGACAGAGAGAGGGGAGAGGGGCAGGATGAAATGGACTTGGGGGGAGGAGAGTGTTAGAGGTGGAGAGAGAGAGATGCTGGTAGAGATGGTCAAATAGGCAGGGATGGAGGAGATGGACTAATAGAAGGTTTGAACAAATATATGGGTAACGCCAGATACTCAGCTAGTAATGAAATACAGTTTTAGTAATCGGAACATAATTCGCAGCAGTAGTAGCCGGTTGAAAAAAGTAATCAAATTGAATAAACAACAATGTATGTGGGGGACGTATTATTAGCGACATTTTGTTTTATTCTTTTGTACTAATAACTGTAACAGTTACAGTGTTTGTTATTGTAACAATAGCATATGGTGTTATAACAGTATTAATGCTAACTGTAAATTAGTCAAGACAATCTGAAGTGACGAAAACCTATGGCTATCTGTCTGTGACAGTGAGGATAGCACCGACTGGGGATGGACAGAGATGCCGTAGCAAAACGGTAGGTAACCATCTAAACGTTAGAATGATAGTAGTAGGAAAAAGTAAAGACAAGAAAAAATGGTGTTACGACAACGTAAATTTAATTCATGTGCAGTGCAGGAAAGAGAGGTATAGGAAAATAAGTAAATTACCATGAAAAATCATGCACGTATAATTCTATACTTTGCAGTCCATTGTTGTTATCAAGAAAGTGTACGACGAGGGTAATGCAACACTTTTTTTTTCCTGAAAGCCAGATGATTTTATCCACGATTCCAGTATACCATATTATTCCGCATTTTTTGGCTACTAAACCGTATTTTTAAACACAATCTCCGTTCAGTGCGACTGCGCTACGCCACCTTACTGGGAAGATGGGTACGTCAACGCGACACCATTCTACTGGTCGACGTCAGAACCATCGTCTTGCTATACCAATAGCAAGTTTGGGGGGTGCGAGATCCTAGCTGTACAGTCGATGAGTAAGAACAGTACAATGAAGTTTTGTGCGATCCTCTCGGATGCGCAGACTTAAGTGAAGCCTTGCGTTTTCGTGTAGAAGAAGAAGTTCCTTTGCTTTTTGTGTGATGCTGAAGTCGTTTCTTCAGCTTCCTGATGGCAGCACAGTATAGGTCTGAGCTGATCGTTGCACCATGAGGGTGGACAGAATAGCCCCTTCTGAGCCCAGAAGACCGTCGCCATGACTATACTGGCTGGGGGATCGGCTTTGAACTTTTACTTCGGAGGAGAGGTGGTGTGTCGCCACTTCGTGGATTTCCGTTTTGTTTCCGGTTCGGAGCATCGCCTGTAACGATGTTCGACAAAAAATAGTCGCCATCAGCCTCGTAATGCGAAAGCACGGTTCTTCGTTGTTCTTTATACTGTTCTGTTAGGCGGCCAGGAACGCAGCGGGCGCACACCTTTGAGTGCCCCTGTTGGCGGACGAGTGTGTTAGTACTGGGAACAGAGACGTCCGGTTGAGCAGCGAGGCGTTTGTGATCTGTCGACGACCTCGAATGAGAGTGTCCGCACGTTCCAACATTGCAGGAGTCGCACCTGTGTGTGGCCGGCAGGCACGCGGTTAATAGGACAGTTTTGCGCGACTTTGTTTCGATGATGGAAGACGCCTCGCTCAACGACTCCCAGTGCTTTGTTCACTGCCAGGTCTTCGTAGGCATTCTGCAAGCACCTGTGAATATGTGCGATGCTCTGGTTTCCCGCAAAAAAAACTCAGTGACAGCTCCTTTACAACCATTTTGAAGGACACGTTTAGCGCCGCCACCTATCGGAACTTCACGAAACTATAGGGGCAGAAACGGGAATATTCCAGTACGTCCCACAACAAGCATCGCATTTCTTCAAGCGGAATCGGCCGAGAAACAAATTTGTTGCATTACTTACTGAATAACATCGGAGCATGTAGCAAACGGACGGTTGTTGTACGCCACTCTGTTGGCCGTCAGTGCGGTAATGGGCCGCCAACTCGGCAGCGTACTGTCACAGTGCTCGTGATCTCCGTAGCAGTGCAGCGAGCAGCGAGCCAGCCGGCAGTGACGTGTGCCGGCGGGGGCGGCCCTAGAGGGAAGGCTGACGCGGCGGGCCGGCGGTTCACTTGAGCACGGCCCCCCGCCTCTCGCTCTTCGACCCCCAGAGCCGCCCCTCGCACGCCGCCGCGACGTACTCGCCCACCCACGACGCGCGCTGGAATTTTCCGGAAGAGAACTGAACCAAGTGCACGTCTTAAAGCACGTGGGGCACTGCCTTTTCACGAGCACTACGATGTAACCGCCTCTTAGTCGACAACAAAGCTTGTAGAAAAGCGCGTAATTGCTGAGGGATTGCTCTTACTTCAGAAGATAGGTTGAAGAAAGGCGAACATGCGTTTGTAGCATTTGTAGATTTCGAGCAGCGGTCGCCCAACTTCTGACGTTTCTGATCTACCGTACCGCTTTTAAATCCTGCTATGACTTACCAAAAGAAACTCGGACAGAAATATGAACTTTTTAAAACAAATCTTAAATTTGTTTATTAAACCATTCTCACGAAAACGGCCAACTGAGTTGTATCAACTATATATCGATTCGTGAAGCTGCAGCGAAATACCTCTGCAGCGGTCAAAATCGGTATCAAGTTCTGAAGTGACGTCAGGACTCATGATCACAACCCTCCTCATTACTGTATTTGCAGAAAGCTGTCCTGGTTTAAAAGCACTCATTACTTCAGTTTTATTTTTGAAAACATCAAATAGTGAATCTGCAGCTTCTACAAATGCAGTTTCTTAGTCTACGTAATAATTTTCGAAACTCGGAGTGACAACAGTAGGGGTCTCCAATCCAGGCCCCTACACTACAAAGAACTCCAAGGACAGTTTGGAAAGCGGAGAAGAAATAAAACTAAGTCTCACAATAGGACATACCAAACAAAACGCAGTATCAACCGTTTTCTTACTTACACTCCATATCGCTTCAGCAAATACTCTTCTTCTTTTCTTCTTCTTCTTCTTCTTATCCTCGTCTTATTCTAGCTTTTTTCCCGTCTTCATCTTCCAATTACGCTGGAAGTGGAACAGGGATTTATTTCAACAGTGATAAACAATTGATTAAAAGCTTTAACCGACGGATTAACTGCTGAAGTCACTTCATACTGAACTGGCCACACAATTTCTTACTGCGTTTCTTGAACAATCTTTTTTGAGAGCAAATCTAATGGATAGTGCATCCGTCATCGTAAAGTATACCGATTCCTTATTTTCTTTTATCATACTAAAAATGGCTCTGAGCACTATGGGACATAACTTCTCAGGTAATCAGTTTCCTAGAACTTAGATCTACGTAAACCTAACCAACCTAAGGACATCACACACATCCATGCCCGAGGCAGAATTCGAACCTGCGACCGCAGCGGTCGCGCGGCTCCAGACTGTAGCGCCTAGAACCGCTCGGCCACCACGGCCGGCTTTATCATACTGGAATGGATTTGACCCACGATCATCCTTCCCTCAACCAGACACACACATATTGTAGCCTGACTATACGTCAATGGTCTCTTGTGACCATATGGCCCATTTGGCTTTCCAGCAGTCCGTAACGTTTCTACATGACTATCGTAGGTGATTCTGTATTTTTGTATGGTAATGGAGAGCACTTCTATGCACGAACTGATAAATCTCTGATCAACATGGTGCGCATGTGGACTTGCCCTTTTACAACAAAAAGAGAAGAACATTCGGCAGCCAGGCTGCACATGATTAGTGAGCGGGTACTCTGTTTAAGGTCTGCTGAAAACTGGAGAGTAAAGAAATACCTATGAAACAATTATGAGAGTGAGTGTAGGCTCATATAAAATTATAATCACCTTTAGAGATGTCAAGAGATGGCCGTCGAATATTTTAAAGGTGATATAAGTTCGTAAGGTTCTAAAAATAACTTCAGTTTCAGTAAAGCTGTTTTGGGTATTACGCCGCGTCATTAAGAAACAACTTAGATCCCGGCATTTCCACCAAGTTTGCAGCGATCCTCTTCACTCCAGTGATGATCTTCCCCTGCATAAAGTCTTATTTCGGTTGTGAGGTGATTACTGGCATCACATTCGGCGATGCCATTGGACAATTAGAAGTAAAGCTAGCTGTGGAGGGGTGGCTGCAGTGTATGCGATTGGTAGGCAGTACCGAACTGGCAGCTTCTATTCAGCAATGGTGTTTTTCTGCAGCGAAACGTTGATGCCGCACGGCAGTTCTCTTGTGGTCGTTTGTTTATACTGTTGGCTGAGGAAAACACACAACCTTATGGGCAGGGATCACTGGCAACCAGGCCGTCGGTAGCTTGCAGCTGTTCTCCCTGTACATACTATTAAGGAGTTTAATTGTTTCGACAGCCTCTCATTTTTCGCTGCTGCTTGCACTGATATTGAAGCAATTAAATGCTCTAATTCAGGATGGCTCCAAGTTACCGATTGCCTGTCTGTCAGCAATCCCAGTTCATCAGACCGCGAGTGTTCGTCAGCCAGCAGTTCCACATGACGCGGGTTCAACATTATAAACAAGTGGCCACAATGGAACTTTTACATGAAATAGAGAATGGGGAATGAAAGGGAACGTATGGACAGAAATTCGTGACTTTCAGCCGCACAGGACATTCTGATAACGCAACGCCGAAAGTTGAAAATTTGTGCCGGATCAGGAACCCGGATTTAACGCTTTTCATCAGCGGCTGCCGCGACTGCTTCAGCGATCCAGATACGGTCTCTGACTAAGTCAAATTTCCGACTTATCGCACGCTGCAATGCAGTGTCCCTCGCCCATTAATCACCTTGTTGCAAATTATTGAATCCCATAGGAGTTCAGTCGATATTAATGTATCCGCACTGAAACAGATGTCAAGGAACGTCGCATTCTTGCAGAAATGTATATGTTTGAGGGGATTCTGTTCCGTCGGACATGTCATTAAGTGGAAACACGATGTACTGCAGGGGCCGTTACTGAATGGATTTATTAGTACAAAAATTTGATTTTCACTTTTCATTTGATGTTCGTCAGTGCCTTCTGCCTGGCGGTTAGCTGCAGCAGATCAGTCACGTTGCAAGAAACCGAACAGAACCACTTTAAAACTAACGTGCTGAGCCATCAGCAGCTACACTCACGTGTTGCTGTCGAGGTAACGCTACCGAAATGCGCGTCTTCCATTTGGCCGGCCAATAGGGAGGCTTGGAGGTGGTCAAGTGGGGGTAGAACCGCGGCCAGCCGCTGGGAGTGGACACGCCGTCCGGTCTCTTCTGCTGGCAGCTTCCGACCCGACCAGACGTTTTCCTCTCCTGCTCTTTCGGGCAGCAGCCCGTCCAGTCTCGGCAGCTTCTCTAGACCTGCCTTTCCTTTTTACGACATTGAACATTAAACATTCATACAGTTTGATTTTTCACCTCAACGGGTGCCTACTGCTTTCCCCTCCTGGCCAATCCTGACGCATTAAAAATGGCGATTTATCTGACGTCCAAAAGGGCATGATCATTGGCTTCCGGGCCAAGGGTGTGGGTTTTCCGAAAGCGCCATGTTTGTAAACTGTTCATGTGGCGCTGTGGTTTAAGTATACCGTGCATGGCAAATGGTGCTATCTGTGATGCACCACGGGCCGTAGATGACACATCTGGACGACGGCTGCGTATAGAAGCGCAACTGTTGAGCAGCTGAAGCACATGAATGAAGCTGTTCATCTGCGACGTAGGCTAGAATTTGTGCACCAACACCACAGCTGAACGTCCACTAAGTGGCAACAGGTGGCCTTGTCAGATAAATCACGTTTTATGCTCCATCGGACAGGTGACCGTTGGCGCGTACGACTCTGCAACAATCGTCAGGAGGATCCAGGCTGGAGGTGAGGGCGTTTGGTTTGGGGAATGTCTTCGTGGAATTCCTTGGGTGATCTCGCCATTCTGGAAGTCACAATGGATCAACACAAGTATGAATATATCCTTCTGGACCATGTGTACACCTACATGGAGTTTGTTTTTTCCCTCGGCACGATGGTAGCTACTAGCAGGACAGTCAGCGTGTCACACGGCTCTCAGTATTAGTGCGTGGTTCGGTGAGTACCAAGGTGAGTTTACCGTACTCCTCTGACCAACAGACTCCCCGGATTTAAACCCAGTCGAGAATCTGTGGTACCACTTCGATAGGACTGTTCGCGCCATTGGTCATCTACCGGGAAACCTAACGCTGTTGGCCACGGTACTGGAGTCGGCATGGCTCCACACCCCTGCTGGTACCTTCCAGAACCTCACTGCCTCTCTTCCCGCACGTCAGAGCTGCAAAAGACTTGACTGGTAGTCTCACTAATGTGACTGGGTCGTGTACTACCACTGGCTACAAGCTGCCGATTCACTGTTGGCTAACAATTACCTGCCAGAGTAGCACAGGCAATAGTCTACCGTACAGCCAACCCTCTCTAGCAACCTTTATTTCCAATTGGCGAATGACATTTCAGAATGTGACGTCTGTACCCATGGTCCAATGCTATTCTAAAAGGTGATGTCGGCAGTCATCTAAGAGCAAAATAAGACGATATATACGGGAAGGCCATCACCAGTTAGTTGCCCTGGAGAGGACCACTGCAAAATCGACCACTTCAGTTGTTTTAGTGTTTCAAAATGATATAGCCTAATACCGATTAGAGCTGGCAGCCGCCCTTAAGTTCCCCACAAAGTGACACAGGGATCGGGGTGTAATCACATCGCGATCGTCTCGTTGTAACGAACCGTTCTACGTGGTGTTCAATCTCATTACGTCTCTGGATTTCGCTCTCTGGATTAATAGTTGAACTTCTCTTATCTGAAGTGCAGTCTCCATTTGTCCGTCTCCTTATTCCTTGTCTTTTCAGACCAGTCAGTCTAGTGAAAAATGGTTCAAATGGCTCTCAGAACTATGGGACGTAACATGTGAGGTCATCAGTCCCCTAGACTTAGAACTACTTAAACCTAACGATATCACACACATCCATGCCCGAGACAGGATTCGAACCTGCGACCGGAGCAACAGCGCGGTTCCGGACTGAGGCGCCTAGAACCGCTCGGCCACAGCGTCCGGCTCAGTCCAGTGACATTTGATTTCTTTTGAGCCGTTCACAACATTTGATCGAATCTTGGTCATATATTTGTAGACTGTAATCATAAGCCAATGATGAGAGCGTTGGCTCTATTGGTGAGGTTGCATGAGAAAATTTGCACTGCTCTATACCTGACAACAGGTTTTGCATAATGTTTATAGTAGATGACTGCATAACCTACAACAGCAGCTGATTTCGTCTGTGCAAACAACATAACAAGCAACAAAGCCGTTTACTAATTTACTGAAACGGCGACGTTATTTGGCCACAAATGAATGCGTGCACATATCAAATCCACCCACAATACTTATCTATAATTCTAGAGTAACCATAGGCTCCTCGAACTACGGCTTCGCAGATTGGTCTATGTATGGGGATGACCAACTGAGGTTCGACCAGCCATTTTCTATCGTCGTTCATCACACATTGTCCCAAGTGGACTTAAAACAATGTGAAACATGTTTCATCCTATCATATTACCCTTTCAGTCATTGTTGGTCCATGCTGCATAACGCCGGCAAAAATTAATTTCGTTTGGAGGTTTGAGGACTGGCCCCGGTGTATGAATATTTAATTTCTGCAGGTGACAGTAAACGTTGATTACAGAACCACTGTGAAACATGTGGCCTGAAACCTACACCATTTCTTTGACAATTGTGTTCATTATTCTCCGTAAAAGTTCATATCTGTGTTTACCGATCCCACGCTAATAGTAAATAACTGGTTTCCATTGACAACAACTCTTCACTGACAATACGTTGCTTTGAGCCATGCATGCTGTCGTAATCCTGGACACAGATGCTCTGAAACACTAACACAATGGCAGCTGTCGACAATCTTATTTCACTACCTACCCTTCATTAATCCGCAATATTGACAATAGGAAAAGTAATCGTGTAGGTGAATAGGTTATTCATGAGAATTTTTGGACGCTTACAAAACTATATTTTCGTAAGTTACCATACGAGTGTTTCGGACTTATAGATTATTTCGTAACAAATCAGCATTTGTGATTCTTAGTTCTGCCAAAGATTACATCATACCTGAATTTCACTGTATATCAACGCAAATAAACGCGCGTTTTTTAGAGTTCGCGGAAGCTACCATTGTCCTTAGCATAATCTGTGACCATTTTCTAGGAAATCGTCGTTTGTGATTTAGTTACTGCAGCAGATATTTTAAAATATTGTATAACATCTAGCTTTACCTTAAAGAGGAGTAGCCCTACACATTTTCTGCATTTATCGTAAATTAACTCGAGCTTGCTAACAATAATAATCATCCTCAAAGCATTTTAGGAAACTAGTAATTTTTACAACACGTTTCAGTGTTGCCTTAATAGAAATCTCGTATTCTGTATTTTCTTCCATTTTTATAGGGAATTAGCATCTTTTTAACTCAACAGATTGAACTATGATGAGCGGCTTCATTTAAAGTTATTTGTATACTGGCTTGTAATACAATGTACCAGCCAGAATGCAGCACCACTGTGAATGCTGTTTCCGAACACGGGATGAGTTGGTTCAAATGGCTCTGAGCGCTATGGGACTTAACATCTGACGTCATCAGTCCCCTAGAACTTAGAACTACTTAAATCTAACTGACCTAAGGACATCACACACATCCATGCCCGAGGCAGCATTCAAACCTGCGACCGTAGCGGTTGCGCGGTTCCAGACTGAAGCGCCTAGAACCGCTCGGCCACACCGGCCCGCACAGGGTGAGTTGGCTGGCATTCTTAAGCAGCTGGAAATCGCCCTGTCTAGTCTCAAAAGATTGGCAACTGCTGCAAATCGGTGTGTTGGAAGAGCTCCCAATAGTAGTGTAGCTGTGTTATTGGTACCAGAGGTGTGTCGAGTACTATCCTCTACTGTGGATCATTTCTCCTCTGTGGAAAATACAGGATCTGTCATTACCGGGCCACTTGACTGTGAGTGACGTGTCAATGGTAGATCTAGGCGTCCTGTACAGGGTACAGAGTAGATGGGTGCCAGGGGGACTCACTTCACTTTTTTGGGGAAACCTGTTTTATATGGTGTCAAGAGGATCCAAAGCAAAGGTTAGGGGATCATTAATTGTCGGCAGTTCAAACATATGGTGAATGGACTTCAATGTCATTCTTGGGTCATTCCAGCGACTGGCAGAGGAGCTTGAGAAGATCAACATTGAGCATGGAGTTTCAACGAAGCTCGCAGTTTGCAGCATTGTCCCCAGAAGTGATCGTAGCCCTTTGGATCTGAGTCGAGTGGAAGTTCTGAACCAGAGACTTCGAAGGTTCTGGGAGAAGCTAGACTGCGACTTCCTGAACTTGCACCATAGGTTTTTTTTAAATTAGACTGTCCATCCAGTACAGATAACGATAGCAGTCGGAAACCCGGAAATATCAATGTAACATCAAAAGAAATGTCTACCATGGATGAGAGTATTAAAATCCTAATGGTAAACTGCGGAAGCATTCCCAACAAAGTGCTGAAGTTTGAAGCGCTCATGAAAACCTGTGAAGTTCACATAATGCTAGGTACAGAAAGCAGGTTGAAACCCATAATTGATAGCAGTGAGAATTCTGGGGAAAATTTAAGTATATAGCGAAATAATAGACAAATTGGAAATTGAGATGGTGCACAGTAGACAAGAAACGCAAATCCACTGATGCAGAAATTTAAGATGGATGAGAGATTGTTTGTGCAAGATCAGTATCAGTAATGAGCATAAAATGATTATTAGATACTTCTATCCCCCCACCAGGCTCATCTCCTTATGTAACCGAAAACTTTAGGAAAACCTCATTCACTTGCACATAAGTTCCCCAATCATACGGTAATTATCGGTGGAGGCTTTAATCAATCAACAATTAAGTGGGAAAATTACAGTTTTTTTAGTGGAGGACGTGAAAGATGATCTGACAAACATTACTAAATGGAGCTCCGGTGCATATAACAAATCACATACTTGATTCAGGATATTTGTTAATCAATTAGTTCATTCCGTGCTCAATACATCATTTGTCCGATAAAGATCACTATATTAAAATTGATGCACGCCACATTACTAGTCACACATGTTTAATTTTAACAGTAAAGTAAACATCTTCATCTTCTAGACGAGAGTCAATCCTAATATTTAATTAACAATTTTTCTATACCGTAGAAGAAATTTGAAATCAACGATTATAGATGAGTTTTAAAATGTTCTTGGTGACCAGTCACCCAGCAAACTTTATTTGAAGAAACTGTGTCGATTCTAAGCTATTGGATATTCTCGCAAATATATAAGTGGTACTTCAGTCTGGTCCAAGGATACCTCTGAAAATACAAGCAACTGTAAAAAAAAAAAGGGATAAACCTCTATAGTTATATACATCTATATTGGCTTACCCATTTTTTTTTCCATTCTGCTTGTGCAGTATATTCAATGGTATCATTGAGCCACGCTGAAGTATCACTAGAAACATTTGTGTGAATGTCAAATACCTTAGAATGGACTGATTGTCCTTTTCAAAAATGTTCAAATGCCTGTGGGTTCCTAAAGGACCAAACTGCTGAGATCATCGGTCCGTAGGCTTACACACTACTTATGCTAAGAACAACAGACACATATATGTTCGAGGGAGGAATCGAACCGCCGGTGGGACTGGCCGCGCAATCCGTGGCATGGCGCCTCAAACCGCGCGGCATTGTTCTTTTGCTTAGGGCATATTAGTGGCATCGTCTATACTTCACAGGTGTTTTCAATCTTACAGATTTCTTCTAGGATTACTTAGTATGTTTCCTGTTTGCAAACATTTTGCAACGATATTTTTTAAATTTGACTTGTAAGCCCAAGTAACCAGTGCTGCTATTATTCGAAATAAAATAGACCTAACCTCTGTAATACAACCTCCTTTATTTTGTTTAATGATTTGCGTATATACTACTGTTCATTTCAGTCTCTGCAGACCGATGCAAATGTATGTTTGCACTATAACAGGTACCGGTAATTCTGTTTCTAGGTGTAAGGAATAGCTCGTTGTGGTTATCCCGTAAACATTCCCCTAAATCAGGAAGATAAGGAAAATTAAATTCTACTTACTGCTAATTACCTTCCACTGCCCTTGTAATTGCAAGGAAGCAAGAATTTTGCACATGGTTGGGCCTGACGCGCTCTACTGCGTCACGAACCACGATAACAACTGAGGTATCAGTCTACAGGCTTACACAAAGAATTCTACGCATTTTATCTCTACGAAACCGGTCATACTTCATTAGCTCCTTTTTATGTAGGATCGTCATATTTGTATCCTGTTGAAATAAAACTATATCATTGCAATCCGTTCAGATGTGCTGAACTTGCAATGTAATGAAGTCTATATGTCGGTAATGTGAAAAGTTTATGCCAAACAGGGACTAGAGTCCGTATTTCCTGCTTTTCGCCAGCAGACGCGTTAAAAATTACGCAATATGAAAATTCAGGTGTCACTACGTAATCATTGCACTGTAAGTTCAGCGCTTCTGAACGGTCTTCGCTCGTTTCATTTAATGGCATTGTATCTCCATTGATATCATCATCAATAAATCTCTCCATCACGTCTGAACGAGTTTAAACATATTCATGCTTTGTGATCTTTGAACCTGAGAACAGTGGGAACTCACTTCGAACAAGATATAAGTTCCTAGAATGAAATTTTCACTCTACAGCGGGGTGCGTGTTGGTACGAAACTTCCTGGAAGATTAACACTGCGTGCCGGACCGAGACTCGAATTAGGGACCTTTGCCTTTCGCGGGCAAGTGCTCTACCAACTGAGCTACCCAAGCACGACTCACGCCCCGTCCTCACTGCTTTAATTCCGCCAGTACCTCGTCTCCTACCTTCCAAACTCGCGGGAGAGCTTTTGTGAGTCTCGGTCCGGTACACAGTTTTAATCTGCCAGGAAGTTTCAAGATATAAGTTGTTGAAAAGGTGTATTACTTCCTACAGTTCTCTCTTTGCCATCTAATCTGTACCAGTTATTGTTCCTTGTATTCGAGCCTCGACAGGATGGAAACTCCACCTGCCTGTCCTGATAAAATATTCATATGTATCCGACAACAATTGGCACCCAGTTTGGACATACCAATTTACTGTCACTGCTTTCTTGCCAACACAATATACTTCCCTAGCATTTAGAAAACAGCCACTACTTTGTTCTCAACAGTCAGCTGTTTTTGCACACATGCGAACTTGTTCTCCTCTTCAAACAACTATGCAAAATATACATACGGCATGCCTATACCAGTTTCCTTGACGCTTCAGTGTATAACAACCAAAATATGCAAACATAACAAATTTATGGTATGTTCCTATGGGACCAAACTGCAGAGGTCATCGGTCCCTAGGCTTACACACCACTTAATCTAACCTAAACTAACTTACGCTAAGGACAATATACACACCCATGCCCGAAGGAGGAGGGGGGGAGCCGCACGAACTGTGACAAGGGGCCCCAAGACCGCGCGGCTACTCCGCGCTTGGTCCTTTTGCACCTGATGCTTGCCACCCACATGATGACTTTAGTTTTGACAAAGTGGTGTGGTATTCATGTGGTGCACCGGATGTGTCTGCTAGCCACCAATTTTTCACGGACGGCCGTAGTTGTCGTTGGTAAGTTGTGGTTGGAGGAGGAGGAGGAGATTAGAGTTTAACGTCCCGTCGACAACGAGGTCATTATAGACGGAGTTGTGGTTGTTTATTGATGGCACACAGGAGCGCAAGTGTGTGCACAGCTCTACTTCTTAACTACACGTCGTGAGCGTGATTAATTGCATTAATCCTGAAGTGTATTGTTTTAACTACTCCATGAACCTGACTGTTGATGATTCGTTATTTTATTTTTTCGGTATGAATAATTAATTGTTTGTGTTAATGTATAAGAATTTATTAAGATGTACTCTGAGACAAAAAAAAACATGTACCACGAAATGGGTAGTGCTGAGGTACATGTACAGATAAACAAACGATTGCAATTTCAGACAAACTGGATGATTTATTCAGGCCAAAAGAGCTTGGCAAATTGATCAAGTTAACAACGCAAGCAGTTAGTCGGCTGTGCATTGTCTGACAGAGTTGTTGAATGCCCTCGTGAGGGATATCGTGCCACATTCTGTTCAACTGGCTCTTTAGATCGTCAAAATCGCGATCTGGTTAGAAAGTACAGCCCACAATGCTCCCGAATTTCTCAATTGGGGAGAAACTCGGCGACCTTTCTAGCCAAGCTAGGGCTTGGAATGCACGAAGACAAGCTGTAGAATCTCTCGCCTTGTAAGGTCAGCCATTATCTTGCTGAAATGTAAGCCGAGGATGGTTTGCCATGAAGGGCAACAAAACGTGGCGTAAAGTATCGTCGACACACCGCTTTGGTATGAGGGTGCCGCGGATGAGAATCAGACAGGGCCTCCTATGAAACGGAATGGTATCCCAGATCATGGCACTAGGATTTCAGGCTCGTTGTCGCCTGCCATAAGGTTCTACAACCAGGAGTGATGATTTGGGGTAGGTGGAATGAGTCATTGAAGTCTCTATGGTGGGAAGAATTGTCTGATGTGACACATGAAGAAACAGGAGTCGATATAAAAGAGATAGGGGACCAGTTTAAAGGAGATCTGGAAGACTTCATATCAAATAAGGCGGAAGGAATAGATAACATACCATCACAATTTCTAAAATCATGGGGCGTGGGGGTTGGAATATCAAATAAGGCGGAAGGAGTAGATAACATACACTCCTGGAAATGGAAAAAAGAACACATTGACACCGGTGTGTCAGACCCACCATACTTGCTCCGGACACTGCGAGAGGGCTGTACAAGCAATGATCACACGCACGGCACAGCGGACACACCAGGAACCGCGGTGTTGGCCGTCGAATGGCGCTAGCTGCGCAGCATTTGTGCACCGCCGCCGTCAGTGTCAGCCGGTTTGCCGTGGCATACGGAGCTCCATCGCAGTCCTTAACACTGGTAGCATGCCGCGACAGCGTGGACGTGAACCGTATGTGCAGTTGACGGACTTTGAGCGAGGGCATATAGTGGGCATGCGGGAGGCCGGGTGGACGTACCGCCGAATTGCTCAACACGTGGGGCGTGAGGTCTCCACAGTACATCGATGTTGTCGCCAGTGGTCGGCGGAAGGTGCACGTGCCCGTCGACCTGGGACCGGACCGCAGCGACACACGGATGCACGCCAAGACCGTAGGATCCTACGCAGTGCCGTAGGGGACCGCACCGCCACTTCCCAGCAAATTAGGGACACTGTTGCTCCTGGGGTATCGGCGAGGACCATTCGCAACCGTCTCCATGAAGCTGGGCTACGGTCCCGCACACCGTTAGGCCGTCTTCCGCTCACGCCCCAACATCGTGCAGCCCGCCTCCAGTGGTGTCGCGACATGCGTGAATGGAGGGACGAATGGAGACGTGTCGTCTTCAGCGATGAGAGTCGCTTCTGCCTTGGTGCCAATGATGACCGTATACGAGTTTGGCGCCGTGCAGGTGGGCGCCACAATCAGGACTGCATACGACCGAGGCACACAGGGGCAACACCCGGCATCATGGTGTGGGGAGCGATCTCCTACACTGGCCGTACACCTCTGGTGATCGTCGAGGGGACACTGAATAGTGCACGGTACATCCAAAACGTCATCGAACCCATCGTTCTTCCATTCCTAGACCGGCAAGGGAACTTGCTGTTCCAACAGGACAATGCACGTCCGCATGTATCCCGTGCCACCCAACGTGCTCTAGAAGGTGTAAGTCAACTACCCTGGCCAGCAAGATCTTTGATCTGTCCCCCATTGAGCATATTTGGGACTGGATGAAGCGTCGTCTCACGCGGTCTGCACGTCCAGCACGAACGCTGGTCCAACTGAGGCGCCAGGTGGAAATGGCATGGCAAGCCGTTCCACAGGACTACATCCAGCATCTCTACGATCGTCTCCATGGGAGAATAGCAGCCTGCATTGCTGCGAAAGGTGGATATACACTGTACTAGTGCCGACATTGTGCATGCTCTGTTGCCTGTGTCTATGTGCCTGTGGTTCTGTCAGTGTGATCATGTGATGTATCTGACCCCAGGAATGTGTCAATAAAGTTTCCCCTTCCTGGGACAATGAATTCACGGTGTTCTTATTTCAATTTACAGGAGTGTACCATCACAATTTCGAAAATCGTGGGGGGGGGCAACAAAATAACTATTCACGTTGGTCTGTGGAATGTATGAATCTGGCGATATACCAATTGACTTCAAAATAATATCATGCACATAATTCCGAAGACAGCAAGAGCTGATGAGAAGTGAGTGAAGTATCACACAATCTGCTTAACAGCTCATGCATTCAAGTTGCTGACAAGAATAATATACAGAAGAATGTAAAAGGAAATTGTGGTGGCTATACCAACACATGTACAAGGAGAGCGTACCAATAGGGACTAGAAAGGAGGCATGTAGGGCGCCCAAAACAGAAATAACAATCATTCATTTATTGCACCATTACACACGCACATCATGATGTATGTGACATTATAATTGCCATAATCAAATCTTTTATTACAACCAATATGTATCACGAAGGGCACACAATGGATTTTAAGAAATTACAATGGCACATCAACACCGCTCTGACAAACACTGTGCATAATGAAGGCCGCACAATTTTACCCATGCAAGAAATTAAAATAATACTAGCATAAAATTAACTAAAATGCCTTGAAGGAAATGCTTATGAGAAAAACACGACGGGGCCGCAAGGGAGGAGGCAACACAATAACTCAGGTGCACCAAAATAAACAACGGACACCAGGCCGCGCCAACAACGGATACTTAAGGCACGCAACTACTCTCTCCGTTGCGGTTCCGCGCGTTCCACCCAAGTAATAGCTGCCTGAAACATTTTAATACTTGGAACAGTACACCAGTGATCAGCAAATTAATAAAACAGTAACATGACATAAAAATACAATAATGTAAGAAAATCGCATCATGTGACTATGAGCTTAAGGTCTTTCGGTAATTAACAGATTACGAAACAGGTAAAGGGGCATGTGCCACTGTTCAATCTTCCGTAATTACACTACTAAATTTCTCAGTACCCAAGTTGCAACTAACGCAACAAGGATTAAATCATTTAAGTGATAATGTTACTTTAAAGTAATAATAAAATCATTTTATACATCAAAATGGTTCAAATGGCTCTGAGCACTATGGAACTTAACTTCTGAGGTCATCAGTCCCCTACAACTTAGAACAACTTAAACCTGACTAACCCAAGGACATCACACACATCCATGCCCGAGGCTCGATTCGAACCTGCGACCGTAGCGGTCTCGCGGCTACAGACTGTAGCGTCTAGAACCGCTCGGCCACCCCTTTTGGCTTTTATACATCCGAGGACCAAGAATGGCCCGATCAGTACTCCCCGGTGAAAGAGTTCACACCAATGGTACTCCACGGCTCCGAGCACACAGCCCCATACAAAATGCAACACAACCACATCGACCCGGCGTACTACCAGAACCAACAGGCAGTAAACCAAAGTTCTACTAAGCCAAAACAAGGACAGACCTTTAAAATAACGAGACCTATCCCGGGCCGGACAACAGACCAAATGCCGGGAAATCCATAAGAAACCTCAGCCAACTTAATACCGAAACAACAATTTATGAACAATGTGCAAAACACAAGACCTCTCAGTCCAAAGGCTTCCGTTTAGTCGCCAAGGTGGCTCCGACGCGCCTGCTGAGGTGCCAAGCGTCGTACGGAGTGCCGAAGCAAGCTTAACCTTCGTTGACGGAAAGCGGAAGCACCACAAGACAAAGTAAACTCCAATCTAACTGCGCAAGGCAAACTCTAAGGAGTGCCACTCGAGGACTATGCACTTGAAGATCAAACATAAAGCACCCAGACTAACGTGCCGCCGAACACGCACTTCAAACACCAGCGTCTAGTAGAGTACGGAGAGCAGCGTAGCCCATCGATATACATCCACGGGATGGTAAACGAGGATAGCAATCCCAGCGACGGAGAGACAGGAGGACGAAATGACATCCCACCGCACATAGAAGGTATTTCAAACTCAGACTCGACAAACTACAACAGGCGAGACTTTGCTCCCCTTGCGAATCAAGTTCAACGGCACACCACGCCGCTGTCCACACTATTAACCATAAAATCACGGTCCGCTCTTCCCATCGGCCGAACTCGGCGTCCAGACGCTAACAGCCACAGCCGAGCACGCCAAGGCAGCCACCTCTTTCCTCCTCACCCGCCTCCAGCTAAGCTCCGGCCAGCGATCACACACGGAAACAACCGCCTAACGCCAAAGCGCTGTCCGAGTGAAAACTCAGCGCTAAGATCGATACGGACTTGGAAATAAGCGGGCACTGTAACAAAAATGAAAAGTGTGTTAATGACGATCAGCTTGTCTTTAGGAAAGGTAAAGGACCAGAGAGGACCTTTTGACGTTGTGGTTGATAATGGAAGCAAGACTTGACGTTGTGGTTGATAATGGAAGCAAGACTAATGAAGGATCAAGACACGTACATGGGACTTGTCGATACTGTCAAATGGTGCAAGATATTCAAAAGTCTGAGAAAAATAGGATAAGCTATAGGGAAAGACGTGTAATATTCATTATGTACAAGAGCCAAAAGGGAACAATAAGATTAGAAGACCAAGAAAGAAGTACTCGGATTAAAAAGATCGTAAGACAGGGATGTAGTCTTTCGCGGCTACTGTCAGTCTATACACAAAGAAGCAATGAGGGAAATAAAAGTTCAAGAGTGGAAGTAATTTTCAAAGTGAAATGATATCAATGATAAAATTCACTGATGACATTGCTGTCCCCAGTGAAAGTGAACAAGAATTACATGATCTGCTGAATGGAATGAATAGACTAATGGATACAGAATATGGACTGGGTGTAAATCGAAGAAACACGAAATTAATTAGAGATAGAAGAAATGAGAACAACGAGAAAATTAGTATCAAGATTGGTGAACCAGATGGAGGTAAGGAATTCTGCTACCTAGGCAGCAAAATAACCCATGAGGGACGGAGCAGGGAGGACATTAAAAGCAGACATAAAAAAGCAAAGTGGCAAAATGGGCACTCCTCGCCAAGAGAAGTCTACTAATATTAAACTCAGCCCTTAATTTGAGGAAGGAAGTCCTGAGAATGTACGTCTGCAGCTCAGCATTGCATGTTAGTGAAACAAGGACCGTGGGAAAACTGGAACTGAAAAGAATCAAAGTATTAGAGATGTGGTGCTACTGACGCACGTTGAAAATTAGCTGGTATGAGAGGCGCTCCGCAGAATCGGAGAGGAAAGGAAAGGAATGAACGGAAAACAATAAAACGAAGAAGGGGCAGGATTTTAGGACATATGATAAGACATCAGGGAACTCCCATTGTACTAGGGGGACCTATAGAGTGTAAAAACTGTAAAAGAGGACAGAGATTTCAATACATCTACCACATAGCGGAGGACGTAGACTACAAGTTGTACTATGAGATGAAGAGGAACATAATCTCTGTTCAATGCGACGGCCTTACGCCACCTTACTGAAAAGGCCCGTATGCTGGCAGGGAAGAGGAATTCGTGGCGGGTCCCTTCAAACCATCCAGGCGAATGATGACATCAGAAGAAAGTATAACATTCTTTATTTCATAAATTTCCAACTTTCACATATCCCGCTACAGTGGTTTGAGGAGCATGGTGGTCAACTCAGATCGATGCCTTTGCCACAGATTCGCGTGATCTTAACCCAATGGAACAAATCTGGGACACTATTGGGCTCCAGCTCCACCCTCCACAAAACACCTGCCCATTATTTTACGGGAATTGCGTGAACTCTGAATAGATATCTGTCGTCGTATAGTCCTACCTCCAGAAACCAATTAAAGACGTGCCGAATCCACGTCACACAGAATCACCGCTGTATTGCGTGGCAAAGGTGAACCAACATGTCATTAAGCTGACGGTCACAATGTTTCAGCCCAACAACGTAACACTGAAAATTTGTGGGAGACATTTCATTGTCATGATATACACAAAAGAAGCCAGCAAGATTCGGATTTATACTACGTGTTCAAGTAAAAGTCTAGATATATTGAAACTTCGTGGCAGTTTCTGGCCTACGCACTGATCGCGCACTTTCAATTCGTCCTCTGTTCAAATGGCTCTAAGCACTATGGGACTTAACATCTGAGGTCATCAGTCCCCTAGACTTAGAACTACTTAAACCTAACTAACCTAAGGACAGCACACACATCCATGCCCTAGGCAGGATTCGAACCTGCGACCGTAGCAGCAGCGCGGTTCCGGACGGAAGCGCCTAGAACCGCTCAGCCACAGCGGCCAGCTCGTCCTCTGTGATCCGCGCAAGATGGCTGGCTTCGGAATGTTTACTGTCTCTGCACGAAACAGTATTGTGCCCCTAACAATAAACAGTCTTTATGAACATATTGTTGATCCGTGTGCGATGTTGTGCTTAGTGATAGTTAATATTTTTTACAAAATGAACTGGCCCTTTTAGCGACTCGCCATCAACTTGTGCGTTACCGCTGCAACGCATTAACTTGTTACACGTTCATTTCTTTTATAAGCAGAAAGCTGCCTGCTCTAGAAGAAGGAGACAGGGGTTGTCACAGCAACCAAAGTGCTACGAAACGATCGCAAGTTTCCGTTCGCAGCATCTTCCGCTCAGGATCCAAGTAAAAGTGTATAATCATTATAGTCTTCTGTAATTCTCTATCTATTTCGCCACAATTTGGTTAATAGCGATTAATAATGCACTGTGACTTCATAGATACGCGTTTCTGGTGTGTTGACATCGCAGTGAAGGTCCTTACATATGAACTGAAGCCTGAAGCTCTGACTTCAAAAAGCACATTTGCATAGTAATACACTATTGAACAGGAAGAAGACCAGTTTTATTATCAAGCTTTCCATTTGTTTTCTGTCTCAGTTTTGCCAAAAATAGAAGACTACAACGAAATACGGTCTTCGTGATTACCCCTCTTAGAAACTGAACAACTACGTTGCGAGAATTCGGGCGTTATGTGTGTTACTAATAAACTAGATACCTGGTCTGTAGTAATCGTCGAACTTCCGACGAGATGAAGTATTCTTAAATCTTGATTTGACGCCAACGTCTTCTACATCAGTATTCAGGCAACTTGAAGTTACAATTGGGCATTACATGTTGACTATACATCAGACAAGAGATTAGTCATTAGAGTGGATCTTTATGTTCGACTGACATTCAGTTGAGATTCAACCAGTTGAACAAAACTCTATTACAAAAAGGTTATATATATATATATATATATATATATATATATATATATATATATATATATATTATTGCTACCATATATTCGACTATTAGAGTCGTTCATATTCCTTGGAGTTGCATACTTGATGCACTAGCAGTGGTGTCAAGCAGAGTTCCTATGATCTCAGGAAGCCCATAAGGAGTACCTCAGGCAAATAAAAAGAACCCCTCAAAATTACCTTTTGACTCAACTTTTGAAAACTAGTAATTAAACCCTCTTGTTCACTTACATAGGGCGTTAGAAGAATTAGTGGAGATACTGTGATCATTGGTATCTTAGTATATGCCCACGTCAGAGTGTTGTTGTTTTTTCTCCGTGTCTAACAGACTTCCTGCAGTCATGTCACATAATATACTACCTGATGTTTTCTGCACGATAGTAACTGCTTCACTAACAAGTACGTGAGCTACGTCTGCCTGTATAGACTAACAGTTTTACTTCCAAGCATCCCCAGTTGAACACCTTACCTGCTTCCCAGGGAAAATAAGTACCCATTAATGGCTTGCTCAATCACAAGCAGTTGGAAATACTATCCAACCTAAAAACATGCTACTCCTGATGGCGATAATTATCAGTCTGCAAACGAAGTAAAAACTGTTGTAATGTTGTTCAATACACTGTCCACAGTGACCAATAACAATATCTGCACCTGTGCCCCTAACAGGCCGTATATCAAGCTAGTACAAGATTTTCCTATTAATCAGTTTTCTTTTCTGAAACCCTTACCAATAAAATAGCGGAAAATCTCGTACCCTCTCAACGTTTAACGATAAAGTTTCGGTCTTAGTGCGAAATGTAAGCAAACGATGGTATACGCGCAATGTAACTTCACCCATTTCTGGTAGCACAAGAATCAGTGATGGTTCGCTCACTTCGGGCCATTATGGAATGTTTCCGCCCGTTGCCAACCTCAGCTACCACACAACAGAAATCGCCGTAGCATTGTAGTAGACACTGTGAATGTAGCGTTGATTTCAGTGTGCTGCTTATATTGCGAGAACGAGGCAGGGCTTGTTTCCCCTCTATCTCTCCTCCCTCTGCAGCACGCAATAACCTAGGCTACAATCGCGTGCTTATGCTCTGAGCGCCACCTGTAAAAGGGCCAAGTCGTATACTGCGTACAGTAATAGTCCCGGTCTGATGCTGGCTCCATGCACTCACTCCATAGATATTGCTACTCCACGGCGCTAGTGCGCGAGAGCAGCTAGAGCCAGTCGCGGCAGCGTCGCGGCCTCTCGAGCAGAGAGGGCGGGATCCGTCACTTGAGGCGGCGCAGAAACGAGCGGCCCGCCGGCCCCCTTTGTGTATACCGAGCGTAATCCGGCACCGGAGAACAATCCAGCGCGATTAGCCTGCTGCTGCTGCTGCTAGCTACCGCGTCACGTCTTCATATAGCGGGACCAGTCCTAACGCAGGCAGCCTCCCCCAGAACGCCAAGAAACTTGTGCAAAAGCACCTTTTCGAGAATCTACAAGAAGCAGTCGTAAACTTTCAAACATCACTTACGGCAGACAGTAGCTGTTACCCCATTATTTAAAAAAAGGGAATCGCAGAAAATGTCACATGTCTGAACTCCGGATACAAGATGTATGTAAAACTAATAACAATCAGACTAAAGGTACTTTCGGAAACGTTTCTTACTGCAGAACAGAATGGGAAGAGTCTGCTTAGACAATGTTTTTCCAGTGTGGCAATTACTGAAAAACCCAGTGAACACAATCAGCCCTCATGACCAGCTAGCGCCTTTGCTGACCATGAGAAAGTTTTCGACAAACTTAACAGAGTTAAATTATGGGAGATTTTACAAAAGAATGGTATATCCCAGCATCTGTTATAGTATCTGTACGTACTTCAAAGCATGTATATACACAAAAAAATTAAGGTTCAAAATGGAGGTCCGTTTGCGAGAATCATCCGTCAAGGAGTGAGACAAGGGTATCCTTTCTCAACCACATTATTTAACATACCGGTATACGTAGACGATATGAGGTCATAAAGTAGTGCACCATTATAAGCGTAATAATAAAATTATAAATACACTCATCTTAGCGGACTCGGAAGATAAATAACAGAGAGCAATTTGGCCGTTGCACAATGTAGCAAATGGTTATAATACAACAATATCTAAAGGTAAAACTGAGATAATGGCATTGTATGACAAACAAATGATAATCGATGATAAACCGTTAGAACAAATAACTACTTTAAAATACCTTGGATATGGACTCTCATATCACACACAATGACCAAGAATACAAATTACAGGAATTCCGGAAGCTGGTAGCTACCTTAAACCGCACTTCCTCAAAAAAGTCAGAAAAGAGACAGTACTAAAATTTTATAATGTAACGGCAGCACCATTTCTAATGTATGGGTCAGAGACTTCGACTCTAATCTTCATTCAAAGTAGATAGATGGAGGCAGCAGAGCAGAGAGTGCTAAGACGCTCGTTACAAACTCTTAGATCGGATGGAAAATAGTGAATTAAGGAATGAACTGGATCTGAAAAGCGTACTTCATAGAAGAGTACGAAAGAAATGGTACGAACACACAGAAAGGATCTGAGACGAACAAGTACCTAAATTAATATACAAGTACAGGCCTCAAAGGATAAGGAATATTGCCCATCCTAGGAAGAGAAGGAAAGATAAGATGCATTGTGCTTTTAACTGGAACAAGCAAGGATGCCTTAACTAAAACTTCATAGCCCAGTCAACGAAAACCAGAAAAGGTCGAAGAGGGAAAAAAATCCTGTAGTCACAAACTTTTGTACCGTGTTAGGAGGGAATGTCATCAACAACTTACTGTATTAAAAATCGTCACGGGTTGGGAGATGAGTGAGAAGGTGGCAGAGGTGTTTTTAAATGTCACCTTTTTGCGTTTCTTTTGAATAAGTCGAATATCGCGGTCTCTAATGAACATGTTTTCCAGTAAAAAAATTAACTATATAAAATTATCCACAAAAAAGGTTCTATTCGATTTTTCTCTGGCACTAATGCTAATCCCATTCAGGGAATGGAAAAATCGCAGTTTATTAAACAATAGTGTTTTAATGGTATACAATTAATTTTTACTGCTAAATGAAATGGGTTAAGAAGTAGTGTTAAATGCGTGTACCACCTCTAACAAGTGAATGGTCCACCCGACTTGTCGAAACCTACCCCAAAATTTTTCACGCACATAGAATACATTGAAGGAAATGCAGTGTCAAAATTTTAGCAGCAAAGGCACAGTGCAAGTATTTTTATAAATTTTAAAGCTACTCATTTTTGCCCCGCGAAGGACCGTTTGTAACAGCGGTTTGTACACCCCTTCCTGCCTAGCGGGTGAATCGACGAATAAGCAGACGCAGCCGTGACAAGTAGAGGTGGTTGTTCGCGAGCTAACGGGTCCACAGAACGATTTTCGTCTAGATGAACGGAACGAGTGATAAACGAATTCTAAGGAACGGTCTTTCATAGTTCACTTTAGTGGCGGCTTTCTACTTATAGTAAACGGTCGGTCTCGTTCCCGCAGCGACACATCGGCCGGTCTCGTTCCAGCCTCGGTCCCGTTCCCATGTGTCTCGGTCTCGCTCGGCCGGACTCATCCTTCTTCGCGTGGCCAGTCGTCGCAGTTTCACTGCCGACTGCTCATATATAGAGTAAAACTTTTATGAACTCTGAACTTCTTGTTCGTTTCGTATTCTCTTCAGCATCCATGACCGGTAATTAAAATGTATTTATAATTACGTAACTTACGTAAAATTACGTGGAATGTAATACATAGATCTTTTCAGATAACAAAACGGCATATCAGCTTACTTCACTATTTCGATCAATAGCCGAAGAAATACTTGTAAAAAAGCAAGATTTTTTTGTTATTACACATGCAAAGCAAGTCGGCACCGCACACACGAGTGGCTATTTTCCATCTTTTTTTGATTCAAGGTAAAAGAGCATGTTCATTGTTATGGAAGGCAGACCTACTTACAATTGAATGAAGTCCGCGTTCCATAATCGAGTGTCTGGTGTCACATTTTGTAAAGAGAATGTGATAACTTCTACAATATTATTTCAGTGGTACAGGGTGGCGCACGAAAAATCGCTCCCGAGTATTAGACTGCTCGTTGTCGCCTACCAATATTCATCTATTGTTTCGAAGTAGTTGTCTGCGTTAGCTTATTTGTTATTTCTTCACTGCCTAATTATTACATGTTTATCTATTCTGCTCGTAGCGGTCAACAAATCCTGCGTAATTTGCAAGCAGTCTGTACCCAGGTCCGGTTTTTCGTGCGCCACCTTATATTATTTCACTGCGATCAGACATATAACGCTACAGTTTGCTAGAGGAGAGGTTTCGCAGAATCACGAAAATTACAAGTGTGTGAGAATTCTGTTATGAATAAAAACTCTGTACTCCAGGGCACAGGCAAGTGCCCCTCTTGGAGCCTTCCATCTTCAGTCACCTAAGCTACTAATTTCCAATTTTTCAAAAAAACCGTATACCAAGCACAAATGAACGGTCAACGAGTAAAAATGAACGGTTCCCAAAAAAAGAGCGATCGCCAGTGAACTAGTTCCCAAGGATGAACGAGTTTGCCCATCTCTAGTGACAAGAGGAAGCAGCGCCATGTAGCGTGAAGTCCAAAGTGCACACAAGCGAATTAATGCGTTTAAACCACACCAAAAATGACTCAAATCATTAATTTCTTGAGTAGCTTGTAGTTCATATCGATAACTAAACTGCTGCAGACGTAAGTATTACACAAGGAAATACACTCTAAGAGAAAAAAAGCACCCACAATTAATAAATTATCCGAAATGGACGGAAATCGGTAGATATGATTTACATGTACAGACAAACAAATCAATACAATTTCTTAAAAATTCATCATTTATTCAAGAAAAAAACCGCTTCACAAACTGAGTTGTTCTGTCTCTGGTCCTTATGAAAACAGTTACTCGGTTTGGCACTGATTAATAGAGTTGCTGGATAGATACTGAGGATGCCCAACTGGCGCGCTTGATTGTCAAAATCACTATGTATTTGGAGGTCCCTGTCCATAATGCTCCAAATGTTCTCAATTGAAGAGAAATCCGGTGAACGTGCTGGCCAAGTTATGATGTGGCAAGCAGGAGAAATCGAGGGCATTACCGTGCTGAAATGTAAACTCAGAATGGCTTGCATGAAGGGCAACAAGTCAGGACGTAGAGTACCGCTGTGGTCTAACATTGCCGCAGATGATGACATCAATAGGCTTCCACATTAGTGTTGAACTCTTCGAACCTGTTCTAAGACAAAAGGTACTAGTAAGCATATAACAAGAAAACAGAAAGAAAGTTTTTCCTCCATTGTTAACATTTAGCTATACCACCAAATCAACTGCTAAATTTTCTTATGGAAATTAAATGAGTTATAAATTCGATTGGATAGTAGCTATGAAGGAAACTGAAATTCCCTTTACAAATTACAATCGCATTGTGCCGTGTTGTATGTTTCCCAACGTGCCGTCAACCAAACATACGTGCCTGCCAAGTTGCGCGTGCCAATTCTGCTACAGATACGGCAGGGCTGGACATTTCTCCAACTGCCTGACGAGCTAGAAATTTGGAAAATTTCAACATTTCTTTAAAAGTACCTGCAATGTGTCTTTTCGGACAGGGAACCACAAATCCCGTCTCCAGTGAAATGAAGTAAAGGACAACTGTTGTCCAAGGAGCGGGTACTAACCATAATTACGTGCATAGAATATCGTCCGCAGCTTATGCTAAGCCATGTCTCCGCAATATACTTTCCTCCAGGAGTGCTAGTTCTGGCAGTTTCGCAGAAGAGCTTTTGTGAAGTTTGGAAGACAGGCGATGAGGTACTGGAGTAACTGAAGCTGTGAGGAGAGGTCGTCAGTCGTGCTTGGATAGCTCAGATGGTAGAGCCCTTGCCCGCGAAAGGCATAGGTCCCGAATTCGAGTCTCGGTTCGACGCACAGTTTCATTCTGCCAGGAAGTTTCACAACAGGTATCATGTTGCAATGTCTCCATTGTAAGACACACACACGCACACACACACACACACACACACACACACACACACACACACACACACACGAAAAAGTCGGTCTCTAGCAATCAAAATGCTCTTTGGAACTTAATTCCCGCTCATGTCGGTAAGTAACGCTTTCAATTTTCTATAACAAGACAGGTAGATAATTAAGAAATGGTGGCTGCTACCAACAATATAAAGTAGAACTAAACGTAAGCTTTTACAAACTTTAGTGTCGACTGCCATCTCTTTGCACTGAATGTTACGATACCATCTTTTGAAGACGAGAAGAAGTTTCAAGAGTGCGAGTAAACACAACGTAAGTCATTGTTGTTCACGCTAGACGCAACTAAATTCCTCCAATATGTAAGAGGTGGTTTGTCCATATAACACATTCGGCAGGTTCAGGGACCTCACATCACACTGCTTATTGTTTCGCGAGAAAATTAACCGTCAGCAATTTTAAATTGGAAATAATAACACTATTCAGAATTTGTGCGCATGATTGTGAAGTATTTTTAACGTGCTGGAATTAATAGATAACTCACATAAAACGGTATGTATTTTCGAAGATTCGGAGAAAACATTCGATGTAATTTCATTTTATAGAACTACTGTTTATGTATTTTTATTACAGATTGATGCACAAATTTTATTTACATTCTGTGTTCCACTATGGTCTGCTGTGCATACGACGAACTTGCGCCACAACATTGTCGACAGAGATAATTGGTTCAAAAATTCTGACAAAGCTCGCTCAAAAACCATTCGCTGATATGCTGCACATCAAACGACGTGGATCTCTTAGCGAAACTGTAAAACTACCAAAATACTCCCAAAGTACCACAGTCACTCGTCTGAATTAAAGGAAGTGATAAGTCCGTTGTGCTTTCTTGTGCACCTATTTTATATTCCTTACACTAATTTTGAGTTCAGGAACACTGTGCTTCTACAGTATTTTTGTCTATTAGTTTCCATCACGAAGCACAAAATAGATTAGGTTTTCTTCTGCCATCACTTAAATTGCTGACCGCGGGCAAAGACTTCGAAAACCCCGGACATTTGTGTCAAATCATATTATTTTCCAGAGCAGATACGACTGTCGACGAGAAGTTGGCCGATATAAATTTAAAAAAAGTCTTCACGAATATAATTCATACAAACTTATGTAGTGCAGTAACGAAATAAGCGAAGAGGAATGAAACATAATCTGGTACAGTTGGCTTGCCCGCGCTCGGCTGTTAGGTGGGATGCGTGGTACCTTCGATTGTGGCCGACTTTTCATTGCTCACAATGAAGAAGCTGGGAAGTCGTGCATAGGAGAGCGTCTAGACGTACTTACCATTGGTTTTTTAAAATAAAACGAACGAAACTATATACTAATCAGTCCACATCTAATGACTCTGCACAAGCGTCAGTACTCATTTAAGAATTTTAACTGAGAATTATTAAAATCTCTTTATTTCCAAGCAATCTAATTTTTTCAAGCAAACAAAGGTCCAGGTTTACCATGAACAGCTGTACAATAACCTCACCAAGATGCACCCGGATGCCCTCAAAGCTAGGAAAAAACTGGAAAACCGTAGTTAGGGAAGCCCTAGGCTTTCCAAACCAATATGTCGAGCCGTTTTTCTGTGCGTTACAAATTGTATTTCGTATAGCGATGTGATATGACGATTCTTTATAAACGTAATACGAACAACGAGTGCAAGTGAGTAACGTCTTAGGTGTTTACTGCGTGTGTATAGAACAAATATTGTACAGTGACTTGTACATCGATGACTAAAGTTTTATTGTCGACTGTTTACCGTCTAATAAACTAATCTTACCATAGCTTACGAAAATGCCTATGAATCGAAAGAGTCACTTTTCGGGCGATTATACAAAAGAGTGGTCTATTGTGAAGAAAGGATGTGCGGATCAGGAAGCATAGTGAGATTTGTAGCTGTTTCATCTCAGTAACTCACGGAGGCAATGCAGATGTGAGGCTTCACATTTCTACGATGAATCATGAAATTGATTCGCGGTAGCATACATCGAAGCCTATATCTGCGTTCATGATTAGAGAAGATACCCAGGAAGAATTGCTCACTGCTGCTGCAGAACTAATAACAGCTTATATGGTTGTCAACCGTCATCAATATTTCAGTTCTCTCGACTGTACCGTAAAAACTGATTGCTGCAATGTATCCTGACTCCAGTCACCGCAAAACAGTCTACAGTCAGAACCAGAGCTACAGCAATTGTTAAAAATATTCTCGTACCAAGCGCCGTGTCAGAAAGCGTAAGACAATTGCAAGAGGTTTCTTTTTACGGCATAGGCACCGGTGCATCGAACCTCAAGGTTAAGATGTTTCTTTAGCTGTTCAACACTTTCTGAAAATGACGGAAACCAACACAAGTTGTTGAAGTTTGATTCGCTGAATAATGAAACATTGGGGGCAACTGCAAAAATTTTGTCTAGATGCTTTAAGACAGCTGCAAATTCCATTACATAAATTAATCGCGTTTTACGGGGGCAGTACCAACTCCGGAGGGCTTCATCGACACGGCCAGCGGAATGTGTTTCGCCAAATTAAAGAACTAGAAGAGAATGTAGAAGAAATTGGGTGCCCTGCCCATATTCTTCACAATACTATGTCAAGCGCTGTTTGAGTTTTTAACCGTCGACATTGAAATAATCGTCATGAAAATATTTGTCTTTCAATATACACGGTAAGGAAAGAGAATTTGAAAGAGTTCTGCTTATACGTTGATGTCACTCATCAGACACTTCCGTCTCCCTCAAAAACAAGATAGCTGTCGTTAACGTAGGCAGTTAGAATTCTTAATCTTTGAATATGAAGCAATTTTTTTGAATCCGAAGACAGACCACCTAAAATAATTTCAGATTTTTTCAGTAGTACAATCAGTGAAATTTACTTCACGTTTCAGCGGTCAAACTTGGCTGTTTGGAAAAATATATAAAAAGCGTGGATAAGAATAAAGTCTCGATAACTGAAATAAGAAATATATTAATCGACAATCAAAGATGTGTGAATGAAAGGAAGATTGCCAGTTTTATTGGCATGCATACACACAGGAATTTGGACAAATTAAAGAGTGAAAACCCTAACAAAGAAATAACTAACTGGATTTCGAAATTTGAGGAAGGACAATGGCCTCCTACACGATATCATTTGATTTCTTATATAAATGAGCTATTTATTTTAATAAATACCAAATATTTGATTGGATGACGCTATCTAAAACCCCAAATTGGGTTATGATTGAAAACACTATTATATACCCGAGTAAAAATGAAGTGACGATTTCAGGAGACCGTTGTTTTCAGGAATATATGTGTATGAAGAGCTTTTCAGAAACGAAGCGTGACCCAGAAAATGGAAGTCTAAACACTCTGACGATGAAAGGTAGATTTACTTTCTTAAGGAAATATAACATACTGAACGCAAATGCCAACTGCTAAAATTATGGGAGTGTTTGTTTTGTATTCCCTCACACGACGCCACTGTGGCAACAGTATTTTCCCTGATATCGGCCCAGTCGACTGATGAAAGAAATCAACTGTTGTCAGGGACTGTGGAATCAATCTTACAGTGCCAGTTTAACTACAAGGTGACTTGCGTGGAGTTTTATAAATACGTAAAAGGGAAAAAAGTCTTGCTAAAAAAGACGAAATATTCCGAAAAATATAGTGTACCAACTACTTTTGCCGCAACAAGTTCCATGCAATAGTGTTTAATATAAAAAGCAATTATATTAAATAAATGTTTTACTTCATTTCTACACCCCCACGTCAAGACTGCCCCAGATAGATGTGGCAACCCCAAATACCAAGTATTTTACTTTGTAACGTCCTCTGTAATAATTTATAATGAATTTTGAGACAGTCTGCACAAGCTTATGCCTGCAAACTGTGTGTAGTTGTCTTGGCCTGCCACTGTGAGCAGCGGTCTGTTCCGCTTGGCGGTAATTCGAGCATCGGCAAAAAATTTGGAACGATGCTTATCGTACTCGTCCCATTTAGCGCAAACAAAAGCAAGAGCTCTATGGGCAGTTTGTCAATCTCGTTGTCTCATTAGATGCAATGGAATCTTGTTTGTCTGAACGAGGTGGGACAGTAGATCATACGGATTATCAGAAACACTGATAATACAGAAATTCAGAAGAATTAGAATGGCAAGGGTTAAATGGCACAAACACACTCATTTTTCCTATAAATATACTGATCATATGTTACTTTTACATAAATGTTAGTTATATGTTGAAACGAACACAGTGCTTTATACACTGAGAGAATATTCGTACGTCATTTACGTTCAGCGCGGTCTCACAGACGATATACCAGCACTTGTTCGACCGAAGTTGTTTCTGCCTAGCTTTCAAAATTAAGTCCTCATTAGTTGCGTTGTTGCCTCTACATGTGCCATAATGCCTTCACACTGAGCGTCAAATTCGCCTGATAATCCATAATCCTATGACCATTGTCTGGAAACGAAATTCCTCAATTTCTTTCCAGTTGTCCTTTGAGTCTATGACTTTCACATTTACAACAAACGGATGCATACAGCACCGTACAGCTCTGTGTTGTTAACTGTTTCTGAGCGACTGTCAGGATCTGTGATGGCGGTTGGCAGAATTTAAATTTTAATGCTTGTCGTCATCGATTGTTGCCACTGTTACCTTCGGAGTATCAAATTCTGCTTTGTTATTGTACTAAAAACAAACAAAAAATTACGGTACATCTGAACCGAAGATCGGCAGTGATAAGGGCTGGGTAAAACAGATTCGCTGTTGGGTCTGCGTAAGCAGCCATTTAAAAATGTTGTTTTATCTTTATGAGGGAGAGACGTATTACTCTCAAGAAGTATTTTTTCTTGCAGTGTGGACGAAGCTAATGAGAATCAACTCTGAGGGGTAGTTCCAGTCTCTTGAATAATGGATCAAAAATCAAGACGCTTAGCATCAGTCCTATAATTACTGTAATACATTTTTTAAACGTTACTTTTACATATCATAGGCAAGTAAAACAATGCGTTTTAAAAAATGTGGTTATATATGTATCACTCAATGGAAAATCCAGGATGGAATGAAGATGATGATATGGAAAGTATAGACTGCTTCTCACCATACAGAGGAGACGTTGAGTTGCGGACAGGAACAACCAGAAGTTTGCGGCACATTTAAACTTTCAACCACAGAACCTTCTTCTAAAAGTTGAAAACACAGACACATTCATACAAGCGCCACTCTCACAAACATGATCATACTTCTCTGAGTATTCAGTCGGAGTCAGTCCGGCTTCAGCGGCCAGAGACAGTCAAGATGGTTGTGAGAGTTGCGCTTGTGAAAATGCGTGTGTATTTTCTACGTTTAGAAGAAGATTCTGTGTTCGAAAGTTTAAATGTGTCGCAAACTTCTGGTTGTTCCTGTCCGAAACTCAACGTCTCCTCTATGTGCTGGGTAGCTATACTTTCTATGGTTATGTATGTAATATTGGCGTCCACGAGGGGAAATACTTGCCTCTTCCAGGTATGTAACTACAGACTTTTTATTCGTTACAGAAATCTCTTCAATTTCTTCGTCATCTGTTAGTATTGGAGGGCAGCGTGGAGGGTAAAAATCGTAGAGGGAGACCAAGAGATGAATACACTAAGCAGATTCAGAAGGATGTAGGTTGCAGTAGGTACTGGGAGATGAAGAAGCTTGCACAGGATAGGGTAGCATGGAGAGCTGCATCAAACCAGTCTCAGGACTGAAGACAACAACAACAACAGAAATCTCGTGAATTTCTGGCAACCATTGTCTGTCGCTGCAGTAGACTATATATTTGACATTGCTAACGCCGACGAGTAAACTGCAGCCTTTGAAATCGATATACATCTTAGGTTTTCTTTGCCACTCTGTTCACGGGAAATTGTGCAGAATTCTTGGTGCGTCTGCGTTTTCGGCGTTGATTTGCAGTCAAGGTTAATACGAAACTTTACAGAAGCGTGCCGAAATAATCTCTTCAGTCTCTTTCAGTCGCTTCCTCGTTCAGCCCTTGCCGACAAAAAAAAATGGCAGCAGCTTATGTGCCAGTCATCCGTCCGCAGTTCCCATAAAGATGCCTCCTTTCTCTGATGCAGAGCCATAGCTGTAGAGGGGGGAGTATATGAAGAGTATCAATCTCCTCCCCTTCCCTACACCGAAATAATCATGAAAGAATTTTGTATGTGGCACCACCTTTTACGATATTTTAAGAATCTTCAGGCTTACAGGCTACAGTTTGATCCCACAGTAATTAATTATTTAACAGCATAATCGGGTTTTGTCTCTACACTATAAAATCATTTAAACGGACGTACTCAATATGCATACGAGTGCGTGAACGTACAGCTCGTTCTTAATCCATGAACTGACGAATAATATGATTAATTTCGATACGCGTTTACCGTTTATTATGACCCCTAGTGAAGTTACGTAAGCATAATATCCAAAACACAGGTATGATTTTGGAAACGCGTTGGTATGAGAACCAAATTTCTTCTAACTTAAGCGAGAGTTGTTTATGTTGGTACCACCGACCGGTTTCCGTGGAATTGGACTCCCTCTCCGGTCCTGTTGTGCTTCATTGATGCTGACCAAATAGAATATTTTGATTCTAGTCTAGACAGTAGTCAGTTGATTACCTACTGAGTTGGAGGTGGTGTTGCAAGTATTTTCCGTGTGAAGTTGTAAAATGAAACGAGGAAAGAGTTCAGTACAGAACTTAATTGCAATAAAACAGCCGCATCTAGACCATGTTAATAAATCGATCACCTCACAATTAACTGTATGAAGGCTACTGCCACCGAATTAACAACAGAAAACCCAAGCCACAAAGTCTAAGGAAATGAAGAGACCATGGAAATTCCGGGTACATCTTCGATCTCTTAACCGTGAACTGACATTGAAGCTTGTTAGTGAGCCTTGGATGCTACCTAAATATTTTGCTTTTCATGTCAAGAAATCTGAAAGAAAGCTGCGCTTCCAGGAAATAAAAGACTATGCTCGGTTGGTGTTATCAAAACTAAACCGAGCCCTCGGCTCTGTGTGAGTACTGAGTTGTGTTCAGTAAAGAACAATCTGGAAATGGTAATCACCGGGGCTGCCACATTAAATTGACAAAATTACCGAACTTTGCCTGGCGAAAGGATTTGCTGAGCTGAGAGCCGAGGGTGGACACAATAAAACACTTAGTTAACATTAAAAATTATGCTTATTATTGCTGGTTGCAGATTTCAACAAATTTTTGCTATCTTTAATGTTTCGGTAAAAGTCGTTGCATGTTGCAAACATCAAATTACAAAAAATTCATAATTCTGCTTTTACCATACTGACATTCAGTTTGTATCTAGCATTACTCCATAAATGACTCATATGAATGAAGTCTCTTTCCACATAGGCATTTTTGCATGAAACCGCCATTATCCGTTTCATAATATTTTTTACCTCCCGCGATTGAACCATGGAACTTGCCGTTGGTGGGGAGGCTTGCGTGCCTCAGCGATACTGATAGCCGTACCGTAGGTGCAACCACAACGGAAGGGTATCTGTTGAGAGGCCAGACAAACGTGTGGTTCCTGAAGAGGGGCAGCAGCCTTTTCAGTAGTTGCAAGGGCAACAGTCTGGATGATTGACTGATCTGGCCTTGTAACAATAACAAAAACAGCCTTGCTGTGCTGGTACTGCGAACGGCTGAAAGCAAGGGGAAAATACGGCCGTAATTTTTCCCGAGGGCATGCAGCTCTACTGGATGATTAAATGATGATGGCGTCCTCTTGGATAAAATATTCCGGAGGTAAAATAGTCCCCCATTCGGATCTCCGGGCGGGGACTACTCAAGAGGATGTCGTTATCAGGAGAAAGAAAACTGGCATCCTACGGATCGGAGCGTGGAATGTCAGATCCCTTAATCGGGCAGGTAGGTTAGAAAATTTAAAAAGGGAAATGGTTAGATATAGTTAGATATAGTGGGAATTAGTGAAGTTCGGTGGCAGGAGGAACAAGATTTCTAGTCAGGTGACTACAGGGTTATAAACACAAAATCAAATAGGGGTTATGCAGGAGTATGTTTAATAATGAATAGGAAAATAGGAATGCGGCTAAGCTACTACAAACAGCATAGTGATCGCATTATTGTGGCCAAGATAGATACGAAGAACACACCTACTACAGTAGTACAAGTTTATATGCCAACTAGCTCTGCAGATGAAGAAGAAATTCATGAAATGTATGATGAGATAAAAGAAATTATTCAGATAGTGAAGAGAGATGAAAATTTGATTGTCATGGGTGACTGGAATTCGGTAGTAGGAAAAGGGAGAGAAGGAAACGTAGTAGGTGATTATGGACTGGGGCAAAGAAATGAAAGAGGAAACCGCCTGGTAGAATTTTGCACAGAGCACAACTTAATTATAGGTAACACTTGGTTCAAGAATCATAAAAGAAGGCTGTATACATGGAAGAAGCCTGGAGATACTAAAAGATATCAGATAGATTATATAATGGTAAGGCAGAGATTTAGGAAGCAAGTTTTAAATTGTAAGACATTTCCAGGGGCAGATGTGGACTCTAACCACAATCTATTGGTTATGACCTGTAGATTAAAACTGAAGAAACTGAAAAAGGTGGGAATTTAAGGAGATGGGACGTGGATAAACTAAAAGAACCAGAGGTTGTACAGAGTTTCAGGGAGAGCATAAGGGAGCAATTGACAGGAATGGGGGAAAGAAATACAGTAGAAGAAGAATGGGTTGCTTTGAGGGATGAAGTGGTGAAGGCGGCAGAGGATAAAGTAGGTAAAAAGACGAGGGCTAGTAGAAATCCTTGGGTAACAGAAGAAATATTGAATTTAATTGATGAAAGGAGAAAATATAAAAATGCAGTAAATGAAGCAGGCAAAAAGGAATACAGACGTCTCAAAAATGAGATCGACAGGAAGTGCAAAATGGCTAAGCAGGCATGGCTAGAGGACAAATGTAAGGATGTAGAGGCTTATCTCACTAGGGGTAAGATAGATACTGCCTACAGGAAAATTAAAGGTACCTTTGGAGATAAGAGAACCACTTGTATGAACATCAAGGGCTCAGATGGAAACCCAGTTCTAAGCAAAGAAGGGAAAGCAGAAAGATGGAAGGAGTATATAGAGGGTCTATACAAGGGCGATGTACTTGAGGACAATATTATGGAAATGGAAGAGGATGTAGATGAAGACGAAATGGGAGATACGATACTGCGTGTAGAGTTTGACAGAGCACTGAAAGACCTGAGTCGAAACAAGGCCCCCGGAGTAGACAACATTCCATTGGAACTACTGACGGCCTTGGGAGAGCCAGTCCTGATAGAACTCTATCATCTGGTGAGCAAGATGTATGAGACAGGCGAAATACCCTCAAACTTCAAGAAGAATATAATAATTCCAATCCCAAAGAAAGCAGGTGTTGACAGACGTGAAAATTACCGAACTATCAGTTTAATAAGTCACAGCTGCAAAATACTAACGCGAATTCTTTACAGACGAATGGAAAAACTAGTAGAAGCCGACCTCGTGGAAGATCAGTTTGGATTCCGTAGAAATGTTGGAACATGTGAGGCTATACTGACCCTATGACTTATTTTAGAATCTAGATTTAGGAAGGGCAAACCTACGTTTCTAGCATTTGTAGACTTAGAGAAAGCTTTTGACACTGTTGACTGGAATACTCTCTTTCAAATTCTGAAGGTGGCAGGGGTAAAATATAGGGAGCGAAATGCTATTTACAATTTGTACAGAAACCAGATGGCAGTTATAAGAGTCGAGGGACATGAAAGGGAAGCAGTGGTTGGGAAGGGAGTGAGGCAGGGTTGTAGTCTCTCACCGATTTTATTCAATCTGTATATAGAGCAAGCAGTATAGGAAACAAAATTTGGAGTAGGTATTAAAATCCATGGAGAAGAAATAAAAACTTTGAGGTTCGCCGATGACATTGTAATTCTGACAGAGACAGCAAAGGACTTGGAAGAGCAGTTGAACGGAATGGATAGTGTCTTGAAAGGATATAAGATGAACATCAACAAGAGCAAAACGAGGATAATGGAATGTAGTCGAATTAAGTCTGGTGATGCTGAGGGAATTAGATTAGGAAATGAGACACTTAAAGTAGTAAAGGAGTTTTGCCTCTTGGGGAGCAAAATAACTGATGATTGTCGAAGTAGAGAGGATATAAAATATAGACTGGCAATGGCAAGGAAAGCGTTTCTGAAGAAGAGAAATTTGTTAACATCGAGTATAGGTTTAAGAGTCAGGAAGTCATTTCTGAAAGTATTTGTATGGAGTGTAGCCATGTATGGAAGTGAAACATGGACGATAAATAGTTTGGACAAGAAGAGAATAGAAGCTTTCGAAATGTGGTGCTACAGAAGAATGCTGAAGATTAGATGGGTAGATCACATAACTAATGTGGAAGTATTGAATAGGATTGCGGAGAAGAGAAGTTTGCGGCACAACTTGACCAGAAGAAGGGATTGGTTGGTAGGACATGTTCTGAGGCATCAAGGGATCACCAATTTAGTATTGGAGGGCAGCGTAGAGGGTAAAAATCGTAGAGGGAGACCAAGAGATGACTACACTAAGCAGATTCAGAAGGATGTGAGTTGCAGTGGGTTCTGGGAGATGAAGAAGCTTGCACAGGATAGAGTAGCATGGAGAGCTGCATCAAACCAGTCTCAGGACTGAAGACCACAAGAACAACAACAATATTTTTTTATGTTAGGTGATTCCTATCCGTTTAAATAGGTTTTCCACGAAAACTTGACTTTTTAATTGCTCCATAGTTTTTTCAGTGTACAGATCTCTCCGTGTAAACTATTTTTAACAATGGTTTCTTCAATAACCACCACCTAACCTTTGATGCTTGTACAACTTTTGATACACGGGAGTTGCCAATCCACGTAAACGAAAATATTGTAAGGAGAGTTTTCGTAGTAGAGATAAACACACTTTTTGGTAGCCTACGAGAGTTCCGATCTTGAAATTATTCCTCTCAACCTCATTTAGTCTTAGCATTTATACCATCAAAATGATCTTATTACTCAAATATAAACTTACCAAACCAGTAGGAATATTGCTATTATGTTTCCTTACCTCACAAACAGATTAGATACGCATACTAAACCAATAAATTCAAATATGTTCAACTCTGATATTTAACTAATTAACCGGTGCGCGTCGTTGGTTGGCGGGACTCAGAGAAACAAAGAGACGGACGACGATCATACAGGGTCACAAACTGAGAATGCTCTGGCTGGCAACAACGCACCAAACTTTTACTGACCAGAGTTTGCATATCAACAAATGCAATAAAATGGAATTCTAAAAACACCGAGCCACATGTATTTCGGTACCGAACACTGACTGAAATAGTGAACAGCTCGGTAAAAAACTGAACACCTGGCAACCCAGGTAGCCACAAAAATCTTGGAGCGCATGTATGCAAGGAATTTACAAAATAGAAAGAGCCATGTTAAGTGTTTAGGAAACACTAACAAAGTCATTACCAAAAAATTGAATGTCTTGACAGCTGACAGTTCTGTTGCTAACTTTACTCACATACAGGAAGATGTAATCAATCAGACGAACTCTGCACTTAAAAATACAACAAAGACTTGTCCCCGTAGAAGAAACCATTCAGTTTTTAGCAAGACAGGAAATATTGTTTCGGGGAACAAACGATTCAGGACCTATACTGACGGACAACGCCAAACCAGGCTGGAATGACGATAACGTCAGTGTGATACTTAGAATGCGTGTGAAAGGCAGCAAAGATAGGTGTGGGCAGGGCTATGATGGGGCGTCCGCAATAAGTGGATACCTGCGAGGGACGCAAGCTGTAATTTATAAAAGATTTCCTCCAGCTGAATGTGTACATATTTGCTCTGTTCAGCCAGTTCGAAATTGCATAGGCACAGTATCCTCAGCGTTTTCACACCATACAAATATTGTAAAAGAAAAAATTACTTACGCAGTTTTGTTACGAACATATCACAAAGGCGAATCTTTTGCCCGTGTGTGAAACCTTGTGGGGTGAAAGACACGCTTTACTAATTAGATTTAACAGTATTTACATTGCAATCTCTGGAAGTTTTGAAAGAGAGCGAGAATCTACATACGTAGACTAACGCCAGCCAGCTCCTTTGTGCGTTAGTGAAGAATGAAATTCTGGTCTCACTTCTTGTACTTAATGAAACGTTACTTAACTTTATTTATAAGGACAGCACTTCAAAAGGTCTACGATGACATATTACAGGCAACAATATTTTTGTTACGTATTGAGTTCAATACGTGAAAATGCAGATTACAGATTCAAAGAACTGTTCTCTGAAATAAACGTGATATGAGAAGAAGCTGTAACCTAACTAATTATCCCTTGTAGAGGCACAGATCAAATGTGGGATTACCATATGATGCCACTAATCCAGAGGACTATTTCAGAAGAAATATGTACGAGGTCTGTTCAAAAAAATTCCGGAACATTCGTAATTTCGCAATAATGATGTGTTGGAACGAAATACGGTTGGCATCTCTGCACACCCCTGTGTTTAATACACTCCTGGAAATGGAAAAAAGAACACATTGATACCGGTGTGTCAGACCCACCATACTTGCTCCGGACACTGCGAGAGGGCTGTACAAGCAATGATCACACGCATGGCACAGCGGACACACCAGGAACCGCGGTGTTGGCCGTCGAATGGCGCTAGCTGCGCAGCATTTGTGCACCGCTGCCGTCAGTGTCAGCCAGTTTGCCGTGGCATACGGAGCTCCATTGCAGTCTTTAACACTGGTAGCATGCCGCGACAGCGTGGACGTGAACCGTATGTGCAGTTGACGGACTTTGAGCGAGGGCGTATAGTGGGCATGCGGGAGGCCGGATGGGCGTACCGCCGAATTGCTCAACACGTGGGGCGTGAGGTCTCCACAGTACATCGATGTTGTCGCCAGTGGTCGGCGGAAGGTGCACGTGCCCGTCGACCTGGGACCGGACCGCAGCGACGCACGGATTCACGCCAAGACCGTAGGATCCTACACAGTGCCGTAGGGGACCGCACCGCCACTTCCCAGCAAATTAGGGACACTGTTGCTCCTGGGGTATCGGCGAGGACCATTCGCAACCGTCTCCATGAAGCTGGGCTACGGTCCCGCACACCGTTAGGCCGTCTTCCGCTCACGCCCCAACATCGTGCAGCCCGCCTCCAGTGGTGTCGCGACAGGCGTGAATGGAGGGACGAATGGAGACGTGTCGTCTTCAGCGATGAGAGTCGCTTCTGCCTTGGTACCAATGATGGTCGTATGCGTGTTTGGCGCCGTGCAGGTGAGCTCCACAATCAGGACTGCATACGACTGAGGCACACAGGGCCAACACCCGGCATCATGGTGTGGGGAGCGATCTCCTACGCTGGCCGTACACCTCTGGTGATCGTCGAGGGGACACTGAATAGTGCACAGTACATCCAAACCGTCATCGAACCCATCATTCTACCATTCCTAGACCGGCAAGGGAACTTGCTGTTCCAACAGGACAATGCACGTCCGCATGTATCCCGTGCCACCCAACGTGCTCTAGAAGGTGTAAGTCAACTACCCTGGCCAGCAAGATCTCCGGATCTGTCCCCCATTGAGCATGTTTGGGACTGGATGAAGCGTCGTCTCACGCGGTCTGCACGTCCAGCACGAACGCTGGTCCAACTGAGGCGCCAGGTGGAAATGGCATGGCAAGCCGTTCCACATGACTACATCCAGCATCTCTACGATCGTCTCCATGGGGGAATAGCAGCCTGCATTGCTGCGAAAGGTGGATATACACTGTACTAGTGCCGACATTGTGCATGCCCAACTGAGGCGCCAGGTGGAAATGGCATGGCAAGCCGTTCCACAGGACTACATCCAGCATCTCTACGATCGTCTCCATGGGGGAATAGCAGCCTGCATTGTTGCGAAAGGTGGATATACACTGTACTAGTGCCGACATTGTGCGTGCTCTGTTGCCTGTGTCTATGTGCCTGTGGTTCTGTCAGTGTGATCATGTTATGTATCTGACCCCAGGAATGTGTCAATAAAGTTTCCCCTTCCTGGGACAATGAATTCTCGGTGTTCTTATTTCAATTTCCAGGAGTGTATATACCTGCCGGAAGTTTCATTGTCATATGTCCGTTATTGTTCAGTGCTGTATTGAGTAGAGCGTTGTGTCACATGCGTTTCTAATTTCGAGATGGCAGAGCTAGAGGAGGAACCCGGCTGCATCAAAATTTGCTTAAAATTCAAGAAAACCTTTACACGGACAGATCAAATGATGCAGGAAGCCTTCGATGGTGAGTGCTTAAGGCGTACTCTGTCTTACGAATAGTTTACACGGTTTAAAAATGGCCAGACGGAAGTTAAAGATGACCCTCATTCAGAACGCCTTTCGACGTCTACCGACGGCGCTCGTGTCAGGAACATCAATGAAACTGTGCGAGCCAATCGAAGACTGACTGTCGGAAAGATTACAGAAGAATGTAACATTTCGGTTGGATCATGTCATGAAATCCTGACACAGCATTTTGGATAGCATCGTGTTGCCGCTAAGTTCGTCCCAAGGCTTATGAGTCAAGACCAAAAGGACCTTCACCTCGCAATCTGTGAACAGCTTTTGGATCGCGCAGATGAGAACGTGATGTTCTTAAATCAGGACCGGTGATGAGACGTGGGTCTACGGCTGTGATGTAGAGATCAAGGTTCAGTTTTTCACAACGGGTCGGGATTGGTTCTCCAAGACCAAACAGCTCGTCAGGTCAGGTCAAATGTCAAAGTCATGCCGATAGTTTTCTTTGACTTTGAAGGATTAGTTCATCATGAATTCGCGCCACAGAGAGAAACTATTAATGGTTGGTACTACCGGTACGAGTTGCGACGCGTGCGACAAGGAAACGACCTGAAAGGTGCGAGACAATTGGTAGCTCTTGCATCCCATAGCGCTCCCGCACATTCATTCCTGTTGGTGCATGACTATTGCACAAAAAACGAAATCACTGTGAATGCCTCATCCTCCGTACTCTCCAGACCTGGCCGCTGCGGACTTTTTTTTATTCCCAGAGTTGAAAACCCCGTTGAAAGGGCGAAGATTTGCAACGATAGACGAGATAAAAGAAAATTCGCAGACGGTGCTTCGTTCGGGCCAGCAAGATGCGTACCAAGACTGCTTTCCGAAGTGAAAACGGTATTGGAAGCAGTGTATTAATTATGGAGCAGAGTATTTCGGAGATGACTGTGCACAATAAGTAAAAGGTAAGTGTAGAAAAATTTTGTAGACAAAGTTCCGGAATTTTTCGAACAGACCTCGTACATCCAATTATTAGACAACGTAACAGCGCAGCTTCGTGGAAGATATGTGAATCATAAGCCACTGATTTCTGTATCAGTTTCGGTTTTGCTAAAACAGTGCACTGATGAACACTTTGCTGACACATTTGTACACCTTTCCGTACGTTCCACATTGTCGACATTGGGTTAAGATCAGAAAATAAATTGTGTAAGTGGAAATGGAATAAAATTCAGAAAGATGTTCGAATTGATTGTGCTTTAGCATCGTTAGGTCGTTGCAATGAAGATTTTTTGATTGATATGACCTGTATGAAACGTCCCCTTAGAACAATTTATACAAGACTGTGCTTAAACTGACACACAATATTTTTTAGCGCCACGCAATCTGACTTCCAAAAATCCCTACGAAAGAATGGCCCTGACTAACATTAACCTATGCGTTTCGCAAATCACTTACTTCACAAAAATCTTCGTTACTCAAGCTACTGCAATACAGCGAGCGCCACTACTGCCAGCTAAATAAAAGATTCGAACTACTGAAGGCACTAACTACTGATAGGCATAGTTAGCAAATGAAAGATTTTAATAGAGAACAAACAATGTATTTACCTCACTAGTCATAATATATATAGCAGCTCATGACACCAATTCTTACAAATTTCAAAACTCCGCCATCTCTCTCCCCATGTCCACCACTGCTGGCGGCTCACCTCCAACTGCGCAACGCTACGCGCTGTTAGCATCCAGCTGCCGCTGCCCAACCCTACAATGGCAGACAACAATGCAAACCAGCCACAGACTGCACAAGGCACAGCCAGTGATTTTTATACAGAGCGCTGCGTGGCGGCGGCGTTACCAATTAAAAAACCTGAACAGCCTACTTACATAGCCCTCATGCTCCCCACAAAAAAATTTACAAATTGTTTTGGGCAGTGGCCAATACAGATTTGAAAAATTTTTTCATAATTACAATGACAAAGAAATGAAATGCACACACTTATCGATACAATGTTGGTCAAAAGCTAAAATTTTCTCACAGTCCATAAAGACAGTCCTGATCATTCATCAAAGTAAAATTGCAGTGTTTTTCTCAAAGTCTGAGCAATAAAAGAAATTGCACTTGGAAGTAGTGGATTTCTAAGCAGTCTTGAAGAAGTAATGTCATCCTTCCAACGAAAGACAGTGCTGACTCTTGACATGCAGACAGGTAATGGGCCACAACAGAGCAAACCCACAGCAGAGTCAGTCGAAGTTTTAAAGAATATTGGTAGGTAGGTCGTCACAGAGTAGCCCTGGTAGAGATTACGGTATTGGTGGGCCACCAGAGGTGCAGACCCACTGCAGTCCTTGTAGAAATTATGGTATTGGTGGGTCATCAAAGGTGTAGACCCACTGTAGTTCCTGCAGAGATGGCCAGCAGCCATTGTGCAGGCGCACAATCACCATTGAAGAGTCTTGTGGATAATATAGCAAGTCCATAACCACCACTTGTGCACTCACAAAAATTGTTTTTGAAATGTCCTTAGAACCAGCAATGCTGTTACCCAGTCCCTTACTGAATTATTAACACACGTTCAAACACTATCAGTCCCTACTTCTCACATATTGTCCATATACTATGACCAACAGAAACGTGTGCAGTGAAATGTAATTTACAAGTTAGTTAATTTGATGAACTGGTGTCAATTACAATTTTATAACATAAGAATGCAATAACAAAGGTACAAAATACATCTTTAAAGAACATAACAATACAGATAACATTTGCAGTAGTACAGGCTTTACAAAAGAATCGAAATAGCAAATACATCAGTGTTACAAAAATTACGACATAAGTACATACATAAAAGATCAGAATAACTTTTGAAACATCAACTTCACACATGAGCATTAAAACAAAACACAATGAATAATGTCTGAACATATTTACAAAGAAAATAACATAGTATTTGAAAAATTCTACAACATAAATCTTATTAGCTAAACACATAAAGACAGGAAAAAGACAAATACACAAGGGTACATAAACACATAGAGGGATAATACGAAAGGAAAGGACAGGGTTTGTTTTACTGCAGTATTTTGCATAGAGATCTCCCTTAATTCATCATTATTCCCAAAAAGTCCTATCTAAACCTGCTTTCTGTACTCTGTTCACATCCTCTTTCAAAATAGTTTTTCTCCACTGTACACTATTTTTTTTTGGCCAAACCATTTTCTTAAAGCTTCTCAATGCTTTTCTTCCAATTCATCATAGTTAGTTTCTTATATAGTCTACCCCCTCTTAAGCTAACTTAAATCTACTGAGCTCAGATGCTAAACTAAGGGACGAGGCAATGCAGCAGCACAAAACAATTAACACAAACAGCAATGATAAAAAAAATGGAAATTCTCAAAAAAAAGGCAGCAATATTACAACTAATATAAGGCAATGTGCAGCAAACAAGAAAAAATAAATCCGTAGTAAAACTGGCTTAACAGAGTAATACAAAGTGAAATTCAGTAGCACTATGCCTGGCACACAGTAAAAGCAAATGCAACAGCTTATAACTAAACATGACAAAGCTCAAGCAGAAAAAATATTACAGTAAAGACAACAATGCGGAAAAGGGAGATGTCGATTCACATCTTAATGTCTATATAATTAAAGTGGTGCACCACAACTTATTCTACCATAAAAATTACCAAGTACTTGAAAAGAAAATTATGTATGCAGTCCTTGTGAAGGGAAGTCTTTTTGTGCTCCTTTGTTTTTTTTAAGTACATCATAATTATTTACTGGATCTGTAGGCATAAAATATCTATATTAGTACATCCATTAAATTTTATTGTAACCAATGCTGCAGTGCAGCTAGAAACTAGGTATTAAACAAAATAGGCAAAGCAAGGCGTGAAACATCATTCGCTAGCCATAAGTCATTTCATAATGCAGTAAACAATCTTCCAACTAGCAAGACAATAGACATGAAATGTTTCTCATCATTTCATTTCAGTAAATATCATAAATTAAGAAATCCAAAGTGTAATCATATGTTTTCAAGTTTGAGCGTGTCGTATTTGCGACGCTTTCTACAAAGAAATGTCAATAGCGAGGATAATGACCCCCCCTTTTTTTTACCTGTGCCTCTGAAAGGCACACACTAATGGCTTTTTTCCCAGGCAACTGTCGCACAGCTGGGTGCCCACGACGCATTACGTGCAGGTGGCCACTTACCTTTCTTACTGAAAAATTTACGACAGTAGTTTCCGCTACAGTGACAGTCTCATATAAAAAAAATTCACAGGTCAAGATTTTGCGTTACAAATATGTAGAAACAAAATCCTTTAAATAGAATAGTGTCCAAAAAATTTTCGCCAGCATAGTGATACATTCACACATATACACACATTTCATAACTCTTAAAGTACGATTCTCGGTTTCCAACATCCTTTTTCACAAATCAGAGTCCCTAACCACTACTCATTATTTCTTACCATATTACACATATATATATTCGTCGACACTTCTTCAATATTCCATCATAACAGATAAGTAGCATAATCAAATAACTCATATAGCATTAGCTTATTGATCATAAACATACCGCAACAGCGTAATACACATCGTCATCATAACATCCAAAAACCTCAGCCAAATCTCAAAATCGTCGTAGCTTCTTCCAATAATTTCAAAGCCTAAAAAAAATTCTCTGCTCATGTCAAAAGTGTCATCTACCTCAACCTTACTTTAAAAATCATGATCTCATACCCAATTATGTCATTCAAAGCTCTCATAGTATCACAATGGTTCCGAAAATGTATGAACAGTTCACAAAGTACAGACAAAATACAATTTCGTAAGTGTGAAGTTATCCAACTGTGTAATTACGTAAACATCTGTCACTGATGTAGTATAATAAATGTTTGTTTCTCTCAGTTAAATGATCAGATAGCTGTGTAATTTGTGTTAGAGAAATATGGTACCGATGTGTAAAGTTGTATAAGCAAATACCACATTAGCTTGGGCTCCTTGTGCTTGCCAAACACATGGTACACAAAGTAGGCGTGTACCCCCCTGAGGATTAATGTGATTATATCCTCAGGTGTTACAGATTACAGCAATGGAATGAAATGTATCACGGAAAACCTTTGTATCATTGTATTTCAAATATCTTTAAAAATAAATGTTTTAAGTACAAAATTAATCACTCAAATACGTGTACTGTAGCGCTAAACTGTGCGTCTTGTTGTAAGATAATCTCTGTGGAAGTGTCGTAGTTATCGTCCTCTGTAAGCAAAGTTCTGCTGAAGTCAATGTACTTACCTCGTAATAAACGAAGTGAATTGCGTTGCGTATAAATATCTTCGTTATTACGCTTATTTCCGTGATGAAGAAAGTACTGTGCTGTAACGTATTGCTGTGCAATGGAAAAGGCTGTCTAATTGTAGCTATACCACAAAAGTTACCACTAAAACATGTTTTACTTTCCAGAATAATTCAGAAAAACTGTGCAGATGTAAAACAGATACACCGCAAAAGCACAATGTAAATTGTGTCACACATTAGTAGCGTCGTGATATAATCGTGTAGCTATCAAAGAAACCAAACGCCAAGTCATCTTTAATCTCACAGAAAGTACTTCAAATAAAGAATGTCTTTTCAACTGAACCAAAATGTTGCATTAAAACCTCATTAACAGTATATGTTCTAAGGATGTAAGCCTTATAGTCGTTACGTAATCGTGCAACTAACAAGCAAGAATGTACAAATAACAACACTGTGTCGTCTGTTCACTATAACAATGCATTCGTAATTTCTGTTTAAAAATGTTCCCTAGGTTCTGGACTGTATAGTTAACTTCAAAACATTGTTGCATGTTAACAGTTTCTCAGTGTGACAAAGCATACTAGAAATGTGAAGTGAAATGTTTTACGGCAAAGACAAAGTTAAAAAGCAGACTATATTTCAATAAACGGTTTTACATGTGAAATGTGGTGTAATCCTTTACTCTTCCTAGTACGCAGAGTTTCAACTTCAACGCAATTATCATGTGGTATACGTCGGATTCTGTAAGGTCCATTGTAAACTAGAAAGAATTTGTGACTCAAGTGTTTCTTCTTATGTGACAATGAATGAGCTTTAATGAGAACTTTCTGACCAATATATAATTTCTTTGTATTTGCTATACCGCGTAATTTTCTCCTTTTGTCTGCAGCAGAATTTATATTTTTAATAGCCAAGTCAATAATGTCTTTGTGTCGAAGTTTACGCGTATTCGGAAAAGGTACAAGCTCTCTGATTCTGTTCGGTGGTTCTTTATTCTTCAGTACAAGAACAGGTGGTAAAGCAGTGGAGTCATGAGGCATTTCATTCAGCACGTTTTGAAATAAGTGTAAATATCTGTCCCAATGCTGATGCTTTCTGTGACAATAAAGTCTGCAAAGCTTATTGATTTCTTTCATAATCCGTTCAGACGGGTTACAATGTGGTGAGTACAATGAAATAAAAACAGATTTGATTTTATGGTTACGAAGCATGCGTGACCAAACTGCAGATCTGAATTGCGGTCCGTTATCTGAAATGACTTTACTAACGTGTCCAACTTCACGTAAGAAATTTTTAACAAAGGCGATGGATACAGACCGTCCAGTGGCTTTACGTAACGGAGTGAAAGAAACAAATTTTGAAGTAAGTTCAACAGCGACTAGAACGTACAAAAATCCATTAGATGTTCTAACAAGCGGTCCCAAGAGATCAACAGCAGTAAATTCTTTTAATTTAGTGAGAATGATAGGAAACAATGGAGCACGATGCTAGACAGTAAATGGTTTCGCCTTTTGACAAAGTTTACAAATAGACAAGACTCTTCGAATTCTCTTTTCCATATTGTTAAAATAACAAGTCGTTCGAAGAATATGATAACATTTTCGTGGACCAAAATGGGCTTAGCTGAAATGAATGTACCAAATGAGCTTATTAACGAAATCGTCTGGAATGCAAAGTACCCATAGCTTGTCATCAAAAGTGCAGCGTTTGAACAGTATGTTGTTTCTAACCAGATAATAATGCCGAATCTTTGTGTGTGTCTTTTCATGCCATTTACTTTTGATGTCTTTCCAAATCGGATCTTTATCTTGTTCATGAGCAATGTTCTTTAAAGATGTGGTGATGAAGTTTTCAAAGGCGACTTTCTGAATGTAAAGAATACTGAAATTTTTCTCGAGGTTGCTTTCTGTGTTACTTTTCTCAAGCCCAGCCGGTGCGCGTGACAGTGCGTCCGCAACAATGTTCTCCTTGCCGGGAATGTAGACTATTGTGAAGCGGAATTCTTGCAGAAACAATGCCCAACGTTTTAACCTGTCATGGTTTAATTTTGAAGACATAAGAAATTGTAATGCACGATGATCACTGTATACTTTTACGTGCTTACGATAAAGAAAGAAACGGAATTTGTTAAATGCCCAAACGATAGCTAAAGCTTCTAATTCAGTAACGGAATATTTTTTTTCAGATTTTGTTAGCACTCGGCTAGCAAAAGCAATGGTTTCCTGAACGGTAGTGTCATTTTCTATGGCTTCTTGAAATAAATGGGCACCAAGACCGACTTTAGAAGAATCCGTGCTAAGGCAGAAATCTTGTGACAGATCTGGATGAGCTAGTATTGGCGCGTTAAGTAGCGATTCTTTCAAAGAATTGAATTCCAAGTGTGTTTGTTCGTCCCAGTTCCAAATAGTATTTTTTCCAGTGAGAGAACAAAGTTTTGGTGTAACTAGAATTTGCATATTCAGGAAACGACGGTAAAAATTTACGAGACCTAGAAAACTGCGGACTTGTTTTTTTGTGGATGGAACTGGAATGGCTCTGATTGCTTCTAACTTTTCAGGATCCGGCTGAATTCCTTCAGAAGAAATAATATGTCCCAAAAACTTCACTTTTGTCCTACCGAATTCAGACTTTTCCAAGTTAACTGCAATTCCAGATTCTGCCAAAAATATGTGACACGCTGTTGAGGATGCGATTATGTTGTTCCCATGAGGCTTCTGCTATCAGAATATCGTCCACATTAGGGTGATGTGACGTTTTAAGTGCTCAGGTAATATGGAATTTAGCCCGCGAATGAATGCTGCCGAGGAAATGTTCAAACTAAAAGGAAGTTTCCGAAACTGATAACAAACCCCGAAACAAAGAAAAGCTGTGTATTTTCTACATTCTGGATGAAGTTCGATCTGATAAAAGCTGGATCTGAGATCAATGGAAGACAACACTTTTATACCATTAAAATTTCGAAGAAGTTCTTCCAACTTTTGCAGCCTGTCTGTTTCAGGAATAATGATAGTATTGATTTGTCTCGAATCTAAGACAAGCCTGATCGATCCATTTTTCTTCTCAACAACATGTAATGGATTGTTGTATGAGCTTACTGCAGGCTCAATAATGTCCTCGTCCAGCATAGATTGTATTTCTGTTCTAACATGGTCCCTATAATGTGCTGAAATTACGTATAGTCTAACACAAAATTTAGTATGCTCACGAACACGAAATTGGTATTGAAATCCCTTGATTGTTCCTGTTTTGTGAGTAAAAACTGTGGAATGTGCTTGTAAAATCTCAAAAAGGTCCTGCCTATCAGTGTCATTACAATTCTCAATTGTTTGAATTTTATTCTGAATTAACTCATTAGTTTCAATTGTGCCGTCGATATCATCCCTGTCAGTACTTACAGAGCGACTGTTAGTGTCTAGTTCCGTAGAAAATTCCGAACTGTTGTCTAACAGAAGGTAAAGCCGATTGATTTCCTCGTCATGGTTTGAGAGCCAATCTTCAAATTTCAAAGCTATTGACTTACCTTCTTTCTCTAAACTTATTTCAGCATCGTGAAAGTTTAAGATTGCTTTGTATTCATTCAAAAAGTCTACTCCCAGTATAATTTCCGTCGACAATAATGGAACAATGAGAAAGTTCATAGAGAAGCTGTGGCTTTGACAAAAGAATTCTAAGTTGGTTTGTTGGCGTACATCTACACTTTTTCCAATGACTGCACCTTGTAATTTAATCTTGCGTAACGGAAGTGTGGGGCAATCGTTCGATTTGTTGCATTTGCTAAAAGCTGTTTCACTAATTACTGAAATGGGACTGCCTGAGTCAAGTACTGCCGTAAATTTTACGTCATTTACAGTAATGTGAATCACAGGATATGCAATGTTGTTATGTTGTACGTCGTGTTCCTGGAGTAATATGTCCCTAATGTCTTCCATTTTAACATAATTACTAGCTACGGCAGCTGCGTCGTCAGTTTCATAAGTACGTTTTGTGGCTGCCAGCGGTATGAGTCATTGCCTATTGTGTCTTTGTTGGCGCGCGTCGTTATTGGGATTTGGAGACCTAACTTCTACAAATTCACCTTGTCGAGAGGGCCCTGGTCTGTTTGAACCCCGCCAATTCTGATGCAATTCAGGTCTGTCGTTACGATCATATCGTCTGTCGTCATGTCGGTAGATTTCATAGTTTCTTTCTTGTCGGTCACGTGGTGGAGAATTTCTCTCTGAATCGTAACTGCGCGCTAGACCGTTGCGTCTTAAGTTATTCGGTCTCTCTTGATAATAATTATTTTGGTTCCCATATTGTCTGTTTCCCTGATTGTCTCTGTGATAGTCACTACTGCGGAGAGGTGATCTTTCCCTGTAATTATTACTACTCTGCCAACGGTTGTCATACGGGTGGTGTCTGTTTTGGTCATGATTTGTGTTGTGAGAATAGCCTTGTCGCGTCCAGTTATTATTTCTTTCATCGCGGAATTGCGACGGATGTGACCTGTAATTGTTGTGTTCCTGTTTTCGCGTTCCGCGATTGTCAGTGTCAATTTCTAATTCTTGTAAGAGTCCCTGAAAAGCTTCAATGTCGTCTTTGCGACGGCCTGCCAAAATAATATGCCGTAAATGTTCAGGCAATTTGATTAAGCAAATGCGTCCAGTTATTATTTCTTTCATCGCGGAATTGCGACGGATGTGACCTGTAATTGTTGTGTTCCTGTTTTCGCGTTCCGCGATTGTCAGTGTCAATTTCTAATTCTTGTAAGAGTCCCTGAAAAGCTTCAATGTCGTCTTTGCGACGGCCTGCCAAAATAATATGCCGTAAATGTTCAGGCAATTTGATTAAGCAAATGCGGATGAGTTCTGACGGACTGTATGGGTTTGAAAGATACTGATTCTTATGTAACATGTCTTCAAAATATTTCACAAGACTTGAAAATTCAGATTGTTCGAAATTTTTCATCATTATGATGCCATGTTTTACTCGGTCTTGTGTGGTATGAGACCAATATGCTGAGAGGAAGGCATGGTAAAATTCTCCTTCACTGAGGCAATCGTGAATGACCGATCGCATTCTTACAGCTGGTTCATTCTCTAAATAGCCACACATAAATTCTAATTTGTGCTCTAATGACCAGTTGAGGGGGGGGGGGGGGGGGGGGAACAATGAGAGAATTGATGAAGCCACGCTTGTGGATGAATGTCGTTGCCAGAATTCCTAAATGTTTTGAATTTATGTGTAGTAATGAACAGCTTATAGTCAAAATCATCGTGTCGGCGGGTTGCATGTCGGTCATTGTTACGTAGTTTTGGCGGTTCCATCTCAAAATTCGGTGTACTCTGCCAATTTTTTTCATAATCTCCAAAGTGCCCTGTGTTATTATTTTGTGGCGGTTCCGTTTTTTTATGTCCCTTTTCCCGTATTGGTGTGCGAGAGTCCTCTGAAATACGTAATTCTTGTATTACCTGTGTCAGCTGATCTTGTACTTCCCGGATTTCTCTTTGGTGTTGCGTATTAATTTGATTTTGATTTTGTTTGAATTTCCTAATTTGTTCGAACTCTTCTGTGTCATTAAAGACTACCGGTTTTGTGTTATTCAGATTATCATCTACCTTCGTAGATAAATTATTTAGCTGATCCGAAAGTTCAACTACTTTCTCTGATAATGAACTAATGTCCTCCATGTGTCTTTCTGAACCAATTTTCAGAGTATCTACTGTGTCCTTTAAATTTTCTTGAGTTTTTGCAAGTTGTGTAACCGAATCGGTAGATGCAACTGAGTCAATTTTAGCTTGCAAGGTCTCATGATTTTCATGAACAATTGTTTGCAGTTCTTTTATGGCTGCTTCGTGATTCTGTAATGCGTTTTCATGCCGCGAAAAAATAGGTTGAAAATTCTCACAAATTTGTGTTTTTACGTCATTACAGATTTTTTGACATTTCGATTCAATGTTATGTAATTCAGTAGTTAAATCTTCACGTGTTTGTTCAAGTGTTCAAGTGTGAAGATTTTGTTCCATTGTGTCTAACTTTTGAAGATTCTGTTCCATTGTGTCTAACTTTTGAAGCTTTTGTCCCATTTGTTTCTGATTTTGTTCCATTTGTTGCATTAATTGCAATAATAATGTATTAGTGTCTGGAATCTGTTTTTCTATGCTTTTTGGCAGTGCATTTTCACCGGCAACATTTACATTTTGATAGGCAGAAAGTGTGTCTTGACTTATTTGAGAAAACCTGAATGTACAGTATTTGCAAGGTTGTGTCCTGTCATTCCCGATTCCTGAGGCGAGCTGTTGCCGACCGATCGATCGATAATGCTTCCCTGTTCACTACCTGTTTCACTGTCTACACCATTATTTGACGCCCGCTCCATTTCCCTATGCATAGTTACCAAATTACTACTTAGAATGTCTGTTAATTCATTACACAGTGGTGCTGGTAAGCTACGCTCGTCGTCACTATTATTTCTCAGTTTACTTTGGAGCCTAGTGTTACGTTTGTCACACGCCATTATTTTCACAATATTTCACACAACAACACAGAAAACCACAATTTAAAAAGCAAAATAAGAGAACACATTAATGTAGCACTGAAAATAATATCTAGTTAATTGCAAGCGCAGCTGCGAAATACTTGGTGCAAATCTACATGCATGCCACAACTGTTTTACTCTACAACAATGAAAGACTGCAACTACAAAGGAAATTCTCTCTATGATTACGCGCTAGCAATACACAAAGGCTACACTAACTACACAAACTACAAGAAAAAATCAGAAGATTCCAGTGAGGTATCCTCGGCTAAGGGTCGACATATGAAACGTCCCCTTAGAACAATTTATGCAAGACTGTGCTTAAACTGACACACAATATTTTTTAGCGCCACGCAATCTGACTTCCAAAAATCCCTACGAAAGAATGGCCCTGACTAACATTAACCTATGCGTTTCGCAAATCACTTACTTCACAAAAATCTTCGTTACTCAAGCTACTGCAATACAGCGAGCGCCACTACTGCCAGCTAAATAAAAGATTCGAACTACTGAAGGCACTAACTACTGATAGGCATAGTTAGCAAATGAAAGATTTTAATAGAGAACAAACAATGTATTTACCTCACTAGTCATAATATATATAGCAGTTCATGACACCCATTCTTACAAATTTCAAAACTCCGCCATCTCTCTCCCCATGTCCACCACTGCTGGCGGCTCACCTCCAACTGCGCAACGCTACGCGCTGTTAGCATCCAGCTGCCGCTGCCCAACCCTACAATGGCAGACAACAATGCAAACCAGCCACAGACTGCACAAGGCACAGCCAGTGATTTTTATACAGAGCGCTGCGTGGCGGCGGCGTTACCAATAAAAAAACCTGAACAGCCTACTTACACTGTACCTTGAAAGTTTTTTCCACAATTCCATTATCCACAAATCCACTTGAGAGAACACACTCAACGTTAAGAAGATTGAAGAAATATTTGTCTAACAGCACTGAAATTAGCAGTCCATCTGTCCTAACCCTGTTTTCTGGTCATTGGAGCCTCATCTATCACGTGCACCCTGATGAAGTAACTGAAAAGTAGGCTTGAGTCGCTCCTCGGAGACTTGCCATGTAACAAAATGTAACATTGTGTCTATTGAAGTATAGATGCGCATTTAGATGTACTGATGTAATGCTTTAGAAGATTGAATATATGATATAATTTAGAATTAAGGATTTGTTGTCTGATTCCCCACCTCCGAACAAAATCCTGGCTACAGTCCTGCTTTGATCGACAACAGAATCTCAAAAGTAATTTACCATTTGTTTGTGAAAAAAATGTGGCTTACTGATTCTGTGTTCAGTTTACATGACAGAGCAACTATAGGACAATCCGAAGAAAACTGCCACACTATATTGCAGGTGTGTACATTTATGCTTAATCTCGAACACATCAGCCAAAAGAGGTACCTGCGTTAGAAGACAGGGAAAAAGTGTCCGATTTCAATCTCTAAAACACTTGCTCTCTGGGATTGGGACCACCTCAAAACATGAGTGCAACAGTACGCAACATGCAGTCACAGTCACAGGACTACAAATCCTGCGTTCCAGTTGGTATGCTGCACAATGCTAATCCAAAGTGTGGAGACGAGGTTTACCACAGTGTAGTCCTAGGCCGCTAAAAGTTCATTCTAACGACCGATTTGAGGATCACGTTTGAGGTTTCCCCCATTCACATAGTTGTTTATTGGCCCTGCGCTACACTTTACCTATCCAACCCAATATTATGTAGATTTAAAACGACAAAACGTACAATGTCTGTTATGCCATTTGTCAACAAAACATCGAAATCATGAAACAAATACAATAAGTCATTAACACGAATAAAGGTGAAATTTTATTAGCAAAAAAAAGTGTAATACATGACTTCAAGGTTTAGTAAAACTTCTTTTAAAGTGTGTTACCTGTTACTCCACTTCAAGGGGCACTAATGTGCCATTTATGGTGGTATACATAGAATACTCAATCATTTTGACTCTTTTTCTCATTCACGATTTTTAATGTTTAGTTTCAGCCTAACATTATGGGGTGTGAAAAAATTATTTTTGTGAATGTTTTCGTTTCATAACTAGCTGTTACTTGCAGCTGTATTTGCGTATCAATAGCTTTCTTATGATGAGTGATGATGATTAAGTAAGCTATGATACTTGGAATAACACCACCTGGCCTCACGCATCTGCCTGTTCAAGTAAGCACAGCCTGTGATGTGGGCCCTCTTTTCCTCTCCCAAGTTGTCCCAACGCACGATGCGACGTGCACATTTTTCAACAAATAGTGTGAAATTAAGAATACACGCAGTCTAGCTGCCAAGCAGTGTGTACAGAGAGGCGTGAGCATGGGCAGGAGCCCAAATTCATGCATCCTGCTACTGAAATAGCTATACATTACGCAACGTGCACATTTTGCAACAAATAGTGTGAAATTAAGAATACACACATTGTTTACATTGAATCGTATCACGTACAACATATCAACCAGTAAAACCGTTTTCACAAAAACGATAAAGATCAAAAGTCGAGGAGTTAACAGCTACACCAAAGAGCAAAACTTTTTCCCTAATTCGCGTAATATTCTTCAAATAAATATCTTGTACTACACAATTTCTAAAGCAGCCTTTGTTCTTCGTCAGGGTTCAGGCTATCTCCATACCACATGTCATCGAAATTGGTTCAGGAGATTTCTAACAGACAGAATTACTTTGAAATTTATAATATCAGTATGGATAAAACTTTTAATTACGATGTCTTTTTTTCGTAACCTAATTTTGATTAAATAAGCCCTGTATGGTGCCCCAAGACATAGTCAAGTTACCTGCGAAAACTCCATGACAATTCGTCCAGTAGTTTTGGAGAAGGGTGCTGAAACAGACATTCACGGTAGTTTTACGGATCTATTATTAGTATGAATTCGTTAGGTACCCTGGATTTGATTGGATATAGTTTCAGATTGTTGAATCAAAAAGATGGAACCTCTATTTATATTAAGGGGATAAAGGTATGTGCTTTGCATGTAATATTGAAATATGCCTACTGTACAGGTACGAGAGCAATGTATCCTAAAAATACTAAGTAGATAACAACCAATCTTTTGAAAGACAACAATCTTTGTGTAATTATTGTGAAATTTAGTTTCTGGATTGTGAAACATTTTCGAAGTCACCGAATCAGCTAAATCAAAACTTAAAAGTTTTGCATCTTGCCCCCCCCCCCCCTCCTGCCCCCACTCCCCTCCAGCCTCTCATTTCTGTGAAATTTCTGCGGGCGCCCTTGCTCGTACTGCTGGTTTCTCTGACCTAGAGGCTGCCTTCAGAAACGCAAAGTGTCTGCTGTCTGGCGTTGTGCGCAGCGCCTATTTCCTGGAACCCTTGCCGGAAATTGCCGGCCATCTGTAGCAGCGTCACACGCGTCTGGTGGCTCTGTAACCCAGCGAGAGGTTCCGCCTCTTCTGCAACTTCTATCTGAGCTTACAGATCACCGAAGGGCGAACTCTCAGTCTCTTTGTAACGCCGTCTACTCTTTGTTTATTATCAATTCTTAGGACCCCCCCACACCTCAAGAATTTTTGCTATCTGCCGCTCCGGAAGATTTCCGCGTTGCTAGTAGCACATGGCTCCATCACAGGAAAACTATCGGTTTCGCTGCGGGTTGTAGCATCGCATCACTACTGTAGAGTGGCCCAGTCACTTGGATCTGAGCTGTTGACTGTGCGTGTTGCGTGCTTCCGTGTTAAAATAATCGCGTAATTTAGTATTAATTGGGACGTATTATGACAATGGTGGACATATGTGTAGTCCCGTAAGGATGAGATTCAAAGACAGACGACTGGAAGTCAAAGTATCTGTCGAATTAACTGAACCGAGAGTGCAACACGGACCCCTCCTGTTCGTGGGTAACCGTCTTACCAAGTGAGTTGCCAAGAAAGGAGTCATAACCTCCCTCCACAGATTTTTTGAGCTACTGTTTCCAACTTTCCAAGCTTCTCTAGTCGACTGCCTTTACGAGCTTCGAGTTTTATGAGCTTAGAAAGCTGCAATCTCAGTGCTTCACGACGTTTTCAAAATGCTGGGAAAGGGTACAAACTTAGAGTTTAACGTTCCGCTGACGACGACGTCATTAGAAATGGAGTGCAAGTTCCCATTGGGGAACAAAGACAAAGGAAATCGATCGTACTGTTTTTCACAGCAAGTAAAAGCTAAATAAAAAACCTGTTTTGCCTTAAGTCATTTAAATAAGCACGAAGACCTAAACCAGAATAACTAGACGGAAGAAGATTAGAATCCCTGTCCACTGAAGTGTGAGTCCAGGGGGAAGAGCCATATAGGTCTGGAATTTTCATCTCAGATTTTTGGTAATATACACTGACGGAAAAAAATCGCAACAACTAGTTGTGCGACATAAACGGAAGTTGGTAGGCGTGTTTCTACTTCTGAAGAATGTCATTTGAAATTTCGCGCATGTCACATTAGAGTGGCGCTAGTAACACCACTAAGGTGGTGCAAATCAGGTTTGGCCGGCCGCGGTGGTCTCGCGGTTCTAGGCGCGCAGTCCGGAACCGTGCGACTGCTACGGTCGCAGGTTCGAATCCTGCTCGGGCATGGATGTGTGTGATGTCCTTAGATTAGTTAGGTTTAAGTAGTTCTAAGTTCTAGGGGACTGATGACCACAGCAGTTGAGTCCCATAGTGCTCAGAGTTATTTGAACCAAATCACGTTTGTTTTAAATACCCACTGTAATGGTCGTGTGCGTTTGTTACTATTGATATTGGACGTGGTCAGTTGATGTTAGTCAAGAATGCCTGTAAAACGACAAAGAAACCATAATCAAAAACGTCACTGAGTTTCAACGAGATCGTGTAATAGGGCTGCGAGGGGCGGGATATTCCTTCTGCGGTGTTGCAGAAAGTCTTTGCAGGAATGTAGCACCTGAACATTATTGCTGGGAGCCGTGGTCACGGGAACGAACAATCGCAAGAAGACCAGGCTCCGCTCGGCCACGTGGCACTACCGGAAGAGAAGACCATCGTGTTCGGCGTATGGCTCTGGCGCATCGTAAACTGTATCTCCAGCAGCAATCTGAACAGCAGTTGGCACCACACTGACACAACGAATTCTTGTTACAAGATGGCCACGTGTTTGTTAGGAGGGGAGTTGAGGGGCAGCAACCTACCTGTGTGCTAGACACATTGGACCTGCGCCGGACCGAGCGAGGTGGCGCAGTGGTTAGCACACTGGACTCGCATTCGGGAGGACGACGGTACAATCCCATCTCCGGCCATCCTGATTTAGGTTTTCCGTGATTTCCCTAAGTCGTTTCAGGCAAATGCCGGGATGGTTCCTTTGAAAGGGCGCGGCCGATTTCCTTCCCAATCCTTCCCTAACCCGAGCTTGCGCTCCGTCTCTAATGACCTCGTTGTCGACGGGACGTTAAACACTAACCACCACCACCACCACCTGCACTGGGAGTTACCGGCTGGGGTGTGATTCCGTATGACAGGAGCAGCACTCTTGTGAATATCCTACCTACTCTGTAAATTTGTACATCAATATGGTGATTCGATCTGTTGTGCTGCCGTTCATGAATAGCATTCCATAGCCCACATACCACTGTTGTAACCCAACAAGCTCCACAGAGCGTCGACATGCTGCCTTGGCCTGCTTCATCACCAAATCTGTGTCCATTCGCGCACGTAAAGGACATCATCGGACGAAAATTCCAACCTCGTCCACAAACAGCATTAACGTTCCTGTATTGACTGACCAAGTGCAACAGGTATGTAACTCCATCCCACAGACCGACATCCGACACCTGTATAACACAATGCACACACGTTTGCATGTCTACATGCATCATTCTGGCACTTATACCCGTTATTAATGTACCAGCATTTCACATTTGTAATGGCATATCTTGCGCTTACATTAACGTGTGATGTTCCAACGCTAATCTCCTAAACATGTTACCTAGCCAAGTGAATTCGTGAAAATTCATTATTCTACATTAATTATTTTTTGGTGTCGCGATATTTTTCCGCTAGTGTATTTATTAATTTCACAGTCAGTTCTTTCTGCATATACTAAATCACTTTGTATTGATTGTGAACGGAGGAGTTGCATCAATTCAAAGGCCAGCTGTTTCGGAGCACATCTATTAAGCCCTTCCTCTTTTATTTTTTTTTAGAAGAAACTGAATTCATTGCAAGACTTCACTGTTATCGTTGTTGTCTTCAGACAGAAGACTGATTTGATACAGATCTCCATGCCACTCTATCCTGTGCAAGTGTCTTCATCTCCAAATAACTACATCCTTTTAACTCTGTTTACTGTATTCTTATCTTGGACTTCCTCTACAATTTCTACCACCTCCCCCCACCCCACCCCACCCCACCACAGATTCCCCTCCAGTACTAAATTGGTAATCCCTTGATGTTCCAGGATGTTTTCTATCAACCGATCCCTTGTTTTAGTCAGGTTGTGCCACAGATTTCTTTTCTCCCCAATTCTGTTCAGTACCTCCTCATTAGTTACGTTATCTACCTATCTAACCTTCAGCATTCTTCTGTTGCACCACATTTAAAAATCTTCTATTCTCTTATTGTCTAAACTCTTTATTGTCCATGTTACACTTTCATACATGGCTACACTCCATACAAATACTTCCAGCAAAAAACTTTGACACTTAAGTCTATATTCGATGTTGCAAAATTTCTCTTCTTCAGGAACGCTTTTTTGGCCATTGCTAATTTATTCTTTAACTATCATCAGTTAATTTGCTGCCCAAATAGGTAAACTCATCCACTACTTTAGGTATCATGCTCTCTAATCCCCTCATCTTCACTTGTTTAATTCGAATAGTTGCCGTTTTCCTTCTTTTGCTTGCAACACAATGTCCATTCCGTTCAACTGATCTTCCAAGTCCTTTGCTGTCTCTGACAAATTACAATATCATCGGCGAACCTTAAAGATTTTATTTATTTTCTCTGAACTTGAATTCCTACGCCAAATTCTCCTTTCGTTTACTATACTGCTTGGTCTATGTACAGATTGAACAACATGGGCGACAGGTTACAACCCTGTCTCAGTCTCTTCTTAACAACTGTTACCCTTTCATGCACCTTGACTCTTATAACTGCCGTCTGGTTTCTATACAAGTTGTAAATAGCCTTTCGCTCACTGTGTTTTACCCATGCTACTTCAGAATTTCAAAGAGAGTACTCCAGTCAATATTGTCAAAAGCTCTCTCTACGTTTACAAACGTAGGTTTGCCTTTCCTTACCTATGGTCTAAGATAACTCGTATGGCCATGTATTGCCACCTGTGTGCCTACATTTCTCCGGAATCCAAACTGATCTTCCCCGAGATCGGTTTCTACCAATTTTTACGCTCTTCTGCAAATAATTCGTGTTAGTATTTTGCAACCATGACTTATTAAACTGATTGTTCGGTAGTATATACGCCTGTTACCACCTGCTTTATTTGAACTTGGAATTACTCACTATGTAAGCAATAAAACCTGAAAACATTCTAATGTCAACTTTATTGGCCACTGTGAGAAATGGACACTCGATAAACTGTTTTGCATTGAAAGATGTAAGTGTAAATCGCTTTTTGCGTATAAATCAGGAAGTGCTTCTTCATCCTAGAGCATCGGGCATATTTCCTTCTTTTTGTTGTTATTGTAGCTAAGAGGTTCCCTACCTGGAGGTTATTACTCCTGAGGGGTAAAATGAAATTCTCTGAGGGGTAAAAACGAAAAGGTTCGACTGTGATTAAATCACTAAACTAATTTTTTTTTTCAAAGTTAATTGCTATTATCACCATTTTGTGAGACTGTGATACAGATTACTCAAGTTGCCAATAATTGCAGTTTTTTAATATACTATCATTAATACGTGACTCAAGGTGGAGGACATTACGGCTTGTGAAACAAATGTATGAACAACTTTCTCGCATAGTTCAACCACTACTCACATATCTTGTACCTAATGTCACGCATCTATGACAGTACAATTCATACATACACAACACACATGCTTAAATATCTCATGAATATGCCTTCTCCTAGTTGTAGATAGTTCACGCAATGTACGAGAAAGTGCTTCATTGTTAATTTCGCGACGGATAGTAGAACTGACAGTACAACACAACAGTAGCTATGTGACGGATCCTAAACTGCTGTAGAGACTACACAATATTATTATTATTAGTAGTATCAGTGGTCAGACTTAAAGCATTGGCAGCGTGAAGTCTTCCAATTTCTGCCTGTTCGGAAGTAAAGATTCCAGCAATTAAGTAACTTGCAAACAGTTAGTATAGCGCACACATTCAGCTTCGTTGATTTTAAATAGGGGTGATGGATATGGTTGAAGCAAGTGTTGCTAGTGTGAGGTTGATGCAGAGAAAGCATATTTTGTAACAAATCTCTACCCTCACTGTTAGTTACCTTTCTTTTCTCAGTAGGAACCGTAAGGTAGCACTCACGATATACTGAAAAATTGTTTCATCATTCTATAAAAACGATTGTTAGAAATAAGCAGTACCAAATGTTTCACTGACACATTGATTCATGGTTTCATAAAGCATCTACAAAAACTGATTACCATCTATCTTTCACCATTTTAAAAATAAAAGTATTCAGAGAAAATTCTTTTACATTCTGAAGTTTAGTTAGGCGCTAATGTTGCTAATGGGGGTGGAGGAGGTAATTTGATTGCAGTCAGGAGTAATGCTCACAGAGAGTTTGTGAACCTCTGTTGTAAGTGATGATAAAGCGGCACTTAACCCACTAATCTCCAAAAGCACCAAGGGATTGCAGATCTTAACGTCTCCATCCGACCGACCGATCGTCTACAGTGTCGCATTACTTCACCACCTAAGACACCTCTACATTAGCCAGACTAAGACTGATATTTGACAAATGATCCATTCTGCCTTGCACCAAGTGTGTTGAAAGATTGAACCACAGTCGCTGTATTTTAGCATAGGACAAATCTTTATGAAATTTTGATAAGGATCATTCTATGTCAAAACAACACAGAAAAAGCCCATATTGTACCTCAACGTCTCCTATTTTTTTAAAAATTGATACATTGTACTGTTGGTATAGACTTGGAAAATTACGAAATTTTGCTGAGATATGTCAAACTGGTTTCTGAATTACAGAGCTGTAAAGGTATCATAAATGGGCTCAAAAACGGGAAGGGCAGTTTTTAGAATTGCTGTAGAAGTTTTCCTAATTGAGCTACGAACCTGAGATAAATACCAGTTTGCAGCATTCTTAACGCCCTTTCCTATGGTGTACGGTCCTATAGTCAACGCAAAATTTAAAATTTTAATTTTATTTCGAAAACTTCCTATTTTAAAATTTCAAAATTTTCAAACATCTTTTTAGTAACTATAAATTTGGAATGATAATTTCTTAATTTGAAAAAAATTAAGAGAGACCGTCTATTTCCAATAATACGACCGCGCAGTCATGTTAAATGTTACATTACTAATATTGACATTTTCATGAATGTAAACATATGTACTGTTGTGATAAACATTCTAGTAAATAATCCACAGTAAAATCTAACTAGTAAGTAACAGGATCTGTTTATCATTTTTAGTTTGAAAATGCTTAATTCGTTTTGTTACTTCATACTTTTTTAAACATTCAGATGGATATAGGCTACATATTTTTTTAGAAAACAGTTGTATGGACATTCTATTAAAACCGACATCGAGGAAGATAACGCTGTGCTTTACTATACTGTGAAAATGTGCATTTTCGTTTTCTTCCTCGCATTCAGTTTCAACTATAATAGCAGTGCATGTAAACCGTTAGACAAATTGTTCCTCCCATATACCCCGAGAATATACAGGGTGGTCCATTGATCGTGACCGGGCCAAATATCTCACGAAATAAGCGTCAAACGAAAAAGCTACAAAGAACGAAACTTGTCTAGCTTGAAGGGGGAAACCAGATGGCGCTATGGTTGGCCCGCTAGATGTCGCTACCATAGGTCAAACTCATTATCAACTGCGTTTTTTCAAATAGGAGCCCCCATTTTGTATTACATATTCGTACAGTGCGTAAAGAAATATGAATGTTTTAGTCGGACCACTTTATTCGCTTTCTGATACATGGTGCTGTAATAGTCAGGATCATATGTCTCAAAATTTTAAACGAACAGTTGGTAACAGGTATGTTGTTTAAATTAAAATACAGATCGTAGGTACGTTTCAACAGTTTATTTCGGTTGTTCCAATGTGATACATGCACCTTTGTGAACTTATCATTTCTGAGAACGTATGTTGTTACACCGTGACTACCTGTAAATACCACATTAATGCAATAAATGCTCAAATAGATGTCCGTCAACCTCAATACATTTGGCAATACGTGTAACGACATTTCTCTCAACAGCGAGTAGTTCGCCTTCCGTAATGTTTGCACATGCATTGACAATGCGCTGACGCATGTTGTTAGGCGTTGTCGGTGGATCACGATAGCAAATATCCTTCAACTTTCCCCACAAAAAGAAATCCCGGGACGTCAGATCCGGTAAACGTGCGGGCCATGATATGGTGCTTCCACGACCAATCCACCTGTCATGAAATGTGCTACTCAATACCGCTTCAACCACACGCGAGCTATGTGCCGGACATCCATCATGTTGGAAGTACATCGCCATTCTATCATGCAGTGAAACATCTTGTAGTAACATCGGTAGAACATTACGTAGGAAATCAGAATACATTGCACCCTTTTTGATTGCCATCGATAAAAATGGGGGCCAATTATCCTTCCTCCCATAATGCCGCACCATACAGTTAACGCAGAACAGGGAATCAGCGATCATAAAGCAGTTACTGCATCGATGATTTCAGCCGTAAATAGAAATATTAAAAAAAGGTAGGAAGATTTTTCTGTTTAGCAAAAGTGACAAAAAGCAGATTTCTGAGTACCTGACAGCTCAACTCAAAAGTTTTGTCTCAAGTACAGATAGTGCTGAGGATCAGTGGACAAAGTTCAAAACCATGGTACAAAATGCGTTAGATGAGTATGTGCCAAGCAAGATCGTAAGAGATGGAAAAGAGTCACCGTGCTACAACAACCGAGTTAGAAAACTGCTGCGGAAACAAAGGGAACTTCACAGGAAAACATAAACAAAACCAAAGCCTTGCAGACAAACAAAAATTACGCGAAGCGGAATGTAGTGCGAGGAGGGCTATGCGAGAGGCGTTCAATGAATTCGAAAGTAAAGTTCTATGTACTGACTTGGCAGAAAATCCTAAGAAATTTTGGTCTTATGTCAAAGCGGTAGGTGGGTCAAAACAAAATGTCCAGAGACTCTGTGACCAAAATGGTACTGAAACAGAGAATGACAGACTAAAGGCCGAAATACTAAATGTCTTTTTCCAAAGCTGTTTCACAGAGGAAGACTACACTGTAGTTCCTTCTCTAGATTGTCGCACAGATTAGAAAATGTAGATATCGAAATAGAAGACAGAGGGATAGAGAAACAATTAAAATCACTCTAAAGAAGACAGGCCGCTGGACCTGATGGGATGCCAGTTCGATTTTGCACAGAGTACGCAAAGGAACTTGACCCCCTTCCTGCAGCTGTGTACCGTAGGTCTCTAGAAGAGCGTAGCGTTCCAAAGGATGGGAAAAGGGCACAGGTCATCCCCGTTTTCAAGAAGGGACGTCGAACAGATGTGCAAAACTATAGACCTATATCTATAACGTCGATCAGTTGTAGAATTTTGGAACACGTTTTATGTTCGAATATAATGACTTTTCTGGAGACTAGAAATCTACTCTGTAGGAATCAGCATGGGTTTAGAAAAAGACGGTCGTGTGAAATCCAGCACGCGCTATTCGTCCACGAGACTCAAGAGGGCCATAGACACGGGTTCACAGGTAGATGCCGTGTTTCTTGTCTTCCGCAAAGCGTTCGATACAGTTCCCCACAGTCGTTTAATAAACAAAGTAAGAGCATATGGACTATCATACCAGATGTGTGATTGGATTGAAGAGTTCCTAGATAACAGAACGCAGCATGTCATTCTGAATGGAGAGAAGTCTTCCGAAGTAAGAGTGATTCCAGGTGTGCCGCAGGGGAGTGTCATAGGACCGTTTGCTATTCACAATATACATAAATGACCTTGTGGATGATATCGAAAGTTAACTGAGGCTTTTTGCAGATGATGCTGTGGTGTATCGAGAGGTTGTAACAATGGAAAATTGTACTGAAATGAAGGAGGAACTGCAGCGAATTGACGCACGGTGCAGGGAATGGCAATTGAATCTCAATGTAGACAAGTGCAATGTGCTGCGAATACATAGAAAGATAGATCCCTTATCATTTAGCTACAAAATAGCAGGTCAGCAACTGGAAGCAGTTAATTCTATAAACTATTTAAAATGGAATGATCATATAAAGTTGATCGTTGGTAAAGCAGATGCAAGACTGAGATTCATTGGAAGAATCCTAAGGAAACGCAATCCTAAAACAAAGGAAATAGGTTACAGTACACTTGTTCGCCCACTGCTTGAATACTGCTCACCAGTGTGGGATCCGTACCAGATAGGGTTGATAGAAGAGATAGAGAAGATCCAACGGAGAGCAGCGTGCTTCATTACAGGATCATTTAGTAATCGCGAAAGCGTTACGGAGATGATAAACTCCAGTGGAAGACTCTGCATGAGAGACGCTCAGTAGCTCGGCACGGGCTTTTGTTAAAGTTTCGAGAACATACCTTCACCGAAGAGTCAAGCAGTATATTGCGCCCTCCTACGTATATCTCGCTAAGAGACCATGAGGATAAAATCAAAGAGATTAGAGCCCACACAGAAGCATATCGACAATCCTTCTTTCCACGAACAATACGAGACTGGAATAGAAGGGAGATCCGACAGAGGTACTCAAGGTACCCTCCGCCACACACCGTCAGGTGGCTTGCGGAGTATGGATGTAGATGTAGCTGTAGATACATTAACCCGCCAAATTCTCTGATGTTCCACCTGTCGCAGCCATCGTGGACTTTCCGTTGCCCAATAGTGCATATTATGTCTCTGGAATGACGCTTCGTCACTAAATAGAACGCGTGCAGAAAATCTGTCATCGTCCCGTAATTTCTCTTGTGCCCAGTGGCAGAACTGTACACGACGTTCAGAGTCGTCGCTATACAATTCCTGGTGCATAGAAATATGGTACGGGTGCAATCGATGTTGATGTAGCATTCTCAACAACGACGTTTTTGAGATTCCCGATTCTCGCAAAATTTGCCTGCTACTGATGTGCTGATTAGTCGCGACAGCAGCTAAAACACCTACTTGGGCATCATCATTTGTTGAAGGTCGTGGTTGACGTTTCACATGTGGCTAACGCTTCCTGTTTCCTGAAATAACGTAACTGTCCGGCGAACGGTTCGGACACTTGGATGATGATGTCCAGGATACCGAGCAGTATACATAGCACGCGCCCGTTCGGCATTTTGGTCACAATAGTCATACATCAACACGATATCAAACTTTTCCGCAATTATTAAACGGTCCATTTTAACACGGGTATTGTATCACGAAGCAAATACCGTTCACACTGGCGGAATGGTACGTTATACCACGTTTGTGACTATTACAGCGACATCTATGACTAAGCGAAAAAAGTGGTCCAACTAAAACATACATATTTCTTTACGTACTACACGAATATGTAATAAAAAATGCGATTCCTATTTTTTTTAAATGCAGTTGATATCCGTTTGACATCTAGAGGGCCATAGTGCCATCTGGTTTCCCTCTTCAAGCTAGATGAGTTTCGTTCTTTGTAGTTTTTTCGTTTGATGCTTATTTCGTGAGATATTTGGCCCGGTCACTATCAGTGTACCACCCTGTATATTAGAAAAGATGGGTGTTGTGTTTATGGCTTATCGGCTTATGATTAGAATACTACTACTACTACTGCTAGTATGGAATCGGAATTGTCCGAAACTTCGTAATGCTACCCGTTTGCAGATTAAAATTATGTGAAATACCGGACAGAGAGGAGGAGGTAGGATGTGATGGGCAGATTGATGGGGGGGGGGGGGCGAGGGGGAGAAGGAGGAGATTAGGACGTATAGGCAATTCTCATACATATTTAGCAACTGCGAAGCATTGCCGTGTTCGTTAGTATATTTAGAAAAGCAAACCTACATTTACGCATTTGTAAAGTTAGGTAAAGCATGTAACTATGGCCGAAATAGAGGAGATGAAGTGCAGACTAGAAATAGCAAGACAACCGTTTAAAAAAGAGAGAGATTTCAAAAGCTAATATAAACTTAACTGTTAGCAAGACTGTTCTGGAAGTATTGGCTTTGAGTATATAAGTGTAACATGGACAACAAACGGTACAAATAGGAAGAAAATCTAAGCTTTTGAAATATGGTGCTACAAAAGAATACTGAGGACTGTATGGGTAGATTGAATTACTAATGAAGAAGTACTGAGTCTAATATGGGAGGAAAGAAATTTATGGCACAACTTGACTGAAAGAAGGTATCAGTTGATAGAACTCATCCTGAGACCTCAAGGAATTGTCAGTTTGGTAATGAAGGGCACGCCAAGACGAAGGGGCTTACACGGGGTAGACTAGCATGGATTGCTGCATCAAACCAGTCTTTGGACTGAACAGCACAACGAGAATAACGGCTATTTTCTACTCTGCACTATGTATGGTCCACGTTTCACTACCATAAAAGACTACATTCCAAAAAAGACTTCCAGAAAAGGCTTTCTAATTGTTAAATTTATACTCGATGTCAACATATTAATCTTTTCCAGTAAATATTTTCTTACTACCAGCGGTCTATCATTACGTTTTGTTTGCTGTCAAAATAGCAAATGCATTTGGGGAAGCAATTAAGTTTGTGGAAGCCACATAGTCATTGCCTATCGTTAATCAAGAAGGAAGGAAAAACAACAGAAAGAATCTCAATCGCTTGATTGAGAGCATGATGAGCTTGTCATTGCTAATCAGCGTATTTGAAATAAAAATATGAAAGTGCTCATGCTTTCAGAAAGAGTGCAACATTTCGCTTTTGCATAAAACGTAAGTGATTCTTCATTTTCTTCTTTCATGTGCGCATTTTTCTGTGCGCCTGTAGCAAACAATGATTTACCATCGAAATTACAAATAAACAAAAGATAAAAATGCAAAAAAACACGTGTAATATTATAACCTTTGAATCCTACGGAAAACATAAACAAAAGCGTTGTTCCGCTATCACGTGACAGTACCAGCTTAATGTTGACAACATGCGCAGAACGCATCGCTCATTACAAAGATATTTCTACTCTATGAGTCCGAATTGCACTGACTAAATCTTGCTTGTATAATCTTTGATCGTTTTTTCTTATATCTTAATATTATGCTTGACTTCGATACAATAAATTCATGGAACAGCATTTCGTCATGTACAGAAATTTTAGGACTGAATAAATCGAACAGATATAATATTTTTCGAAACCCAAGGCGTTTGTTTATCAACGAAAGACAAATTTTATCGCTATAGAAGAGGGTAACATGGGATCGATCTTTTGTACAATATGTTATAATCAATATTCACTGAAAATAGTTTCTCACCAAATTCATGTATTTGCGAATAATCATAAGCGCACAGCCCATTATGAAGTATGAAATAACTTTTTATCTGTATTTAATAGTAAAGAAATATATATTGACTAGTGTTGTATTACATCTAAAAACATATCGGTGCTTCTGAAGTATCATGCAATTTCAAAGATAAACACACAGTGGTCCAACAAATTTTCGTCACTTATGCGATGGAGTATAGTTCACATTGTGTGGCACTAAGAAACGGTTATTTTTGTGATTTCTGGTATTTTAGCCTTACTAGAAGAGACAGGCGGTAGTACAGGTCGCAATGGCGAAGTGGAGCGTGTGGCTGGAAAAGGCAGAAGATATGACAGACTATTTATTGAGGAAAAGCAAGCGTATATTGCCAACATTTGCCAGATTATGTCTGGTTTCTACGTTTCTGGATGATGGTATCCGAATGCTACTTCAGTGGTCGGCACAGATGGACTATATTGAATCCCTGTGGCATTATGGTAAATTCGCATCGTTTGCCTTTATCTTACTGAATTGTGTTGTACAGTTAGCTGGCTGTTTAGCTGTTCTTATAAGAAAACACGTTACAAAAGCGTGCTTTGCTCTGAACTGTATAGTCATTCTGCAGGCATTTGTTTATGACATTTGGTGGGTACGTTATTTTTTTCTCCGCACTCTTGGAATAGCTGGTGGCTTGTTGTTACTTGTAGCCGAAAGCAAAGTAAAAAGAAAAAGACATTTCGCTGGTGTTCCGTCAAGAGGTGAGGACAGACCAAGGAAGTATCTACAGCTTACAGGGAGAGTGTTGCTAACATTAATGTTTTCATCTATATTGCATTACGATACAAAAATTATTAATATACTTCAAGACGTGGTAGAAACCGCTCTTATGGTATTTGTAATCATTGGTTTCAAAACTAAACTGAGCGCTGCGATTCTCATTGCCTGGCTTACTTGTTTTAATTTCTACGATAACCCATGGTGGAACGTTTTCGAAAATGAGGAAGTAAAGGACATTCTCAAATACGAGTTTTTCCAGGTTTTATCTGTAACAGGTGGATTGCTAATGGTGGTTTCTTTGGGTCCTGGCGGTATGTCTGTGGACGAACTTAAAAAAGAGTGGTAAAGACATAAGTAAATACGTGTGATGATTATACTGTAATATTAATAATAAGTCTTCTGAAACTTATTTGGATTATTAATAAACACTATTAGTACTTTTGCAGCAAGTAACATTTTAAATGACATTTGGGCGTTTCTATTTAGTTATAATTATTAAGTTTTTTAGACATTTCAACTAACAGATTGGCTGTTTGTCATGAATTTGCATTACTGCATATAAGAGTGATTAGCAAGGAACGCTTTATTCTGCTGAAAAAATGTTGCATACTCAATGCAACTAACACAAGCACACCTCTTCTGTATTATGTGAGTACAGAAGCCAGTATTTCAGAATTATGATCGGACTATGCTGTCTCAACAGAGATGACTTGCGTAGCATTGTTGGATATCAGTGACGTTTCTGGGAGCAAGTAATTTGACATTGCTCTCGTATCTTCTAGGCAAGTGATTCCCAACCTGTGGGTAATTACCCCTTGATAGGTAAAATGAAATTTTCTGAGGGGTAAAAACTAAATGAATCAATTCTGTTTCAGTCACGAAACTAAATTATTTTCAATAGATCATTAATATTACCACAATTTTGCAAGACGCTAATATTGTTTATGTAAGTTATCGGTAATTACTTTTTAAGACGCAGGGGCTTGGGGAGTGCCGGGATACTAGATAATGTCCGATTGCACTCAGAGGTAATGGTCTAAGAAAGGTTGGAAACCACTGTCTAGGCAGATGTGCGTCTGCTTAGAAATGGCCACCGTGCTCTTTACATTAATTTCCACGCCGTTCACATATGATTCTTAATGTGGGGATTTTTGTTACGCTACTGATTCGGCATATCAGTAACATTTATGTGAACATGACTGTCACAGCTTGAATATGGAATGTTTTGTAGCCTCCTTTATTCCGTGATTCATATCTCATCGGCTGTGTAACAGAGATATTTGACATTTACTTATTTTAAATTGATAGTAGCTATGGTTTCATTGCCATCATTAAATTGTTTCGTCTGTTGCTGTAAATAATTTTATTATGTTTTGTTACTGTAGTCTGGTAGCTCAGTGGGCGTATGTCAAGGCTGTAAACCCATAGGTTGGAGGTTCAATTCTCAGTCTGTCCTAGATTTTTTTTGCCTGTCCTTTTTTCCTCTTGCAATGATTTTTAAATGAAGTAAAATTTTGCACCGTGGTATGAAGTTCACGTTAAACTGTTAAGTCCCGCCCGTTGTGACGGCAGAGTTAAGTTAAAATGTCGAGGAAGGGAACGGCGTACAATTCCACCTCCGAGACGACTGTACCTAGAAAAGCAAGAAGATGCTTAAATTAATCTCCGTTTGAGGACAGCTTCACCACAGCACTGTCGTAGTACCTTGAATTTTCACTGCTTCTTATAAGACTAAGAAAAGTATCTGAAGGACGCAATAGGTACTTCGACTTAAATTATTTGTAGAAAATAGCCAAGAACAGACTGAATGCCAGTGTAATTAAAGGCACTTACATGGCTTCAGGCTTGGAGAATTAAAGCGAAAAGTAATTTCGTACATACCACAACTGTCATTTTCACAAATTTTAGTATTGCACAAATAAAAAAATTACTCAGTATTTATGATTAAATTCATTTAAGAAGTTGCAATATGTTTGTATTGTTGTAATCCATCACTAGCAGAAATACAGGGTAGCGTTAAATCAGTAATTTATTAATATTAACTTCTTTCTTAAGATAGTAACTTTTATCTCACAGTAATTTTTAGCTAGTAGTGAATAGCTTATCAAATAACATATCATTCAAATTCCCACACTACTAAAGTGAAGTAAGAAATGTGTTTATTACTTGAAATCGTATTATTTGTCATATCGTGCGCTGGGAATGGTTTTGGAAAAAAATATTGAAATTACATGCCCGTAGTCGGTAACAGGCTAACCTGTTTAAAAAGTTGAAGTGGTGGAACCAATGACAGAGCTGCATCTGGCATACGCCATCATAGAGCTGCAAAATGAAAGAACAGTCGTATTCTCAAAAATTCACAAAATATTCGTAATAATATGGCGATTAAGTTATTTATTTATTTGTCTTTTTGTTATGTTACTGAAGTGCTACTGCTTATTGCGACTAATCTTGTTTGTTTAGTCATTATTTATTTCAAAATTATTCACGTTTACTGCAAAAAAAGACCACTATTCGTTGCAGACAAATTACAAGTTCGACTTTAATATGAGACAATTATTCTTTACGAGATACACATCTTAGACTCTAGAACCCCAGCAGCTTTGAAAAGGAATTTCAGATTTTTTCGTAAGATAATGTCTGATGAAGGAACTTGAAGACTTTGGTTAAAAATGAGGTTTAAGTTGAAGTTACTACATTTTGATTTCTTCCCTGAACTATACCACGTCTGTTGTGGTGAAACAGATAACGTGCAATATTTTTGGCATTTTATTACGTATTAAATTTTACGTATTGAGAAAGTAATATAGCATTTGAAGTACATTCTGTGATAAATGCACTTTCGTTAGTAGAGTTCGAAGAGAATAATTTAATTTTCGGGCGCTGTCAATTATCGTCCAATTAGTGATAAAGAACGTCCGCCAACGTAACTTCGCGTTTCCGAATAATTACAGCAAGTTTGTTCTTCTACTGTAAATCCTCATTCTGTTCTGCTTTTCGTAAGAACAATAAATTCTTATGTGTAAGATATATTTTAGAGACTTTCTAATAAACTTCTCCACCCATCACAGACGCTCACTTGCCCGCTAAATTACAACTTCATAATAATATTCGCTATTTGAATTAAGAGTTATCTCGGCTGGAAACATTTAGAAGTTGCAATTTTTTGGTGGTGTCAGAAGCAATTAGAATTGTCGTGGCAGCGTCAGCAACAGCAAACAGTCGCAGTTAATCAGTAACCGACTGGTTAGTGTAACACGGTAATGTCTATGGCCTACAGGGAACTGCATTCGAATAAGAATTCCAGAAGAAGCAGACCTATCTAAAGAACAAAAGTACATGCGTATGTGCAGTAATCGTATCAATTCTGGACACTTTGTAGAGTACATTGAATGTTCCATTCAGGAATTTGTTTTAGTTGAAATATATATTTTAATTTATTGCAAATTTTTAGGAAGCATGTCTTAATGTCCGTTGTTTAATAATTTTAGGGAAATACAATTTAATTAAAAATCAGGCAAAAGACAACACAACAAATTTCAGTAAAACAATAATAATAATAATTATTATTATTGTTTTACAGCTCTGGCACTTGACTTAGTGTCATTCGCTTATTGCTTCCCAGTACAATGTTGTTATGTTTGAATTACAATCACTTAATTTTGTACACTCTTTAAAATGTTCTTCGTTCACGATCGAACCAACCTTGTGACACAGAACGCATTCTGGAGATTGTACGATAGTATTTTTTACGTAGATGGGCAGCCATACTGCCATGTCCAGCAATCAAACGGAATATGGCTCGTGCTTTTCCTCTTGGTCCATAAGGAACTACCGAATCTTCTGAGGTTTTTCCAGATCTTGCCTCAGATGACATTTTATTGTATCATTTTAATTCTTCTTGAAGTGTGCTGGTAATAATGCATTTCACTGCAAAATACCACTTGATAGTTTTTGCAGTCCGTTTAATATTTGTCCCTTTTTGGCTATAATATTTACCTTTTCATTACCATTTAAGCCACAATGAGATGGTATCCACTGAACTGCAATTGTCTTGTTCTTCTGTTGTAGAATTTAATTCCCTTTAAGACTTTTAACCTGAATGATGTTTGCATCTTGTGTGTTGATAACTGCCGATACTGATGCTCTGGAATCACAAAATATAATTCTTTGCCGTATATGTGTAAACAGTTGTTTGACTGACTTGCTGCAGTTCTGATGGTTTCAACTTCACCTTCAAAATTTGAATGGTGTGGTCGTAAAGTGGGGTAGAATGCGAAAATTTTGCTCTATGTTCCTACGCCAAGATTTCCTTTTTTTTCCTTAATGAACCACATGGATGTGGAGCCACTGCTCTTCAGGGTATCTCAGATTTTACTGTTCCCAATACTGTTGCTCTCATTATTCTTTGTCTGTTTCACTTTTTTTTGTAATTATCCACTATGTCTAGCTGGTATCGCAATTGGTCCATAAGGCATTACCGAGTCATCTATGAGGTTTTTACATATTTTTCCCCCACATGAAATTTTATTGTATCGTTTTAATTCTAATTGAAATGTGTTGTTAATAATGTGTCAGTCACGTATTGTTAATAATTGGAGAGTGTGGGAAAATAAATTTTTCAGCATCAACTTTCGGCAACTTGCACTGTGATCTTACGTTTTATGCTTTTTGGACGAAGCTATTTTGTGTTTTCAATTGTCTGCTGTTACTGCCACATGTATCTACATATTTTAGGCATTTAATATGACTGCGCGGACGAATCAGTTTCTCATATTAAAGCAGTGCTAACTTTTCAATACTTGATGCAATAGGTTCTAATCTATTTAGAATCCTCATAGATAAGGTGTTGATTTTACTCCGCCGGTTATAATACTTAGTGCTTGGTTATGGGCTTTTTCTAACCTGTTCATATTTCTGGTAATAGCTGTAACAAGTGCTTTGTTGACATCTGTTAAAACTGGTCTCACGTAGGCTTTGTAGATGATGTTGAGCACTATCCTTCAACATCTTCATTTACTACCGGCTTATCTCTCTTCAGTATACTGTATGGTTTTATTAGATCTAAAAAAAATTTTAATGTTTCTCAGTATTTCGTGGGGTATTCTTTTGATTTAATCACTGCTTCAGTTCTGCGTGGCATCGACTCTGCCAAATGTCGAAGGAATTCTTGTGGTTCGATAACTCTGAACCATGAACTGACGAGAGCGTCTTAGCAGCTGCCCCCTTTTATTTCCGTCGCCATGACCACAAGTTCGTAGTCCAGTTGAGGTCGAGACTGCTGCCAGGCCAAGTCAGCCCACTAACGCGATAGCGAATCGTTTCTTATTGGTTCTAGTTCTGTGACATGGCACACTGTCTTGCTGAAAAATGCACTACTCACTGTTACTAGGAAACAAATCACGGTTAGGGGTCAACAGTTACAATACTGAAATTTCTTGTTTGTACTTTTGGCGTTAATATTGCCCTGTAAGACTTTCAGGCGCTCAGTGCCATGTCATGCCATGCTGCCGCCACGCCAAGACACTCACGTCATACACATGGGTCAAGCGCACGGTCCGATTTCACCCGCCTACTTTAATCCGTCACGTCCTGTGTGGCGTCATGAGTTTACGTTGCGAAGGATATAAGTAACCTGTTATTAAATGTTACCTGTGGCTGTCTTAGTAACTGATGTAAGCTATGATGTTTGTCCTACTGTCTATCTCTGTGTGTATTGGTCTGTGCGTATCTGCATGTATGTGTTCTTGTGTTAGACACGCGGTGTGGCCGCGTGGTTAGAGGCGCCATGTAACGAATCGGGCGGCCACTCCCGCCGGAGGTTCGAGTCCTCCCTCGGGCTTGGGTTTGTGTGTTGTCTTTACCGTAAGTTAGTTTAAGAAGCGTGTAAGTCTAGGGAGCGATGACCTCAGCAGTTTGGTCCCATAGGAATTCACACACGTTTGAACATTTTTGTTCGTGTGTTTGTGGTTTGAATATGTTCACTGGCCAACCTATGTTAGTATAGGGTCGACTATGCTTGGTAAATACGTTCCTGTGATATTTCTTATTTAACCTATGTTTGTGTTTTGTTTCTGAAAGGGAAATTTATTCCTATCGATGGTTTTCAGTTTTGTGTTTCGTTATCTTAATTTCCGGGGCCATGTATTTGGTATTAGTGCGTGCGTTTCACTTATATAGAGCAGAAAAAATTACGATTCAGATTGTGCGATTTTTGCATTTTTATGTTTGGTTTATTCTAGACAAATTCTTGTGTGGATTTTGATTAACTCGTTGTTTTGGTGAGGGGAGTATCTGGTATCGCTGTCTTCGCTTGAACTATAGGTCAAACGAAGTATTCGATTCCAATTTTTTATTTTCTATACATTGTCGTTCCGTTTATTCTACATGAATTGGTGTGTTCTATTTTTCAATTTTTTAGTTGCTCTGGAATGATCTTATCTTTATAACCTCTTTTAAGTTCGTCCCCGTCCAAAACCGCCTTATTCTCGCGGTGTCTCGTTAATTTCATTTTCTTTGCCGAATGAAATATTTCGCGCATTTTTTACGTTTGTTTATAAATATTATGGTCTATGCTAGGGCTGGGCATTTGAACGGCCTCGGAATTTTACGATACGCTGAAGCGTTCGACACAGTATAGAGCTTGTTCGAACAATCTCGTGACACTTGAATAATGCGGCACAAGTGCAAGCGATACGTAGTAAGAAACTACGAACTAGCCACAACAATAAGCTAAGGCTCTGTTTAAAATTTGACAATATCCTGAAACACTGGACAAAATAACATTAAATCCTACCACTGCACACTCTCCTATTGTGTTTAAACAAATTTACAATTCTAGTTCTCATACATTTCCAGTATGTATGGATACATAAACATTTATGCTGATTTTTAATTAAAAGCAACAAAGACGAAAATATTGTTTGACTGAATCCCGTTGTATATTTTATTTGTTTATGAGAGACGATAATGATTTACCAGGTACGTTGCATATGAGCGTTTCAGTCTCTGTTCACATTTTTGAATAACAGATGAAAACATTACCAAATTTTAATCAGTTTGAAAACAAGACGGTAACATTCAGGTGAACACAATCAGTACAGTTAACCAAGAATTAAACGTCGAACAAACGAAGTAGCTTAAAATTTTTGTGACTGTAATTTTTATCACAAGAATTAATTACAGCGGCAAGACCCGTGTTGGAGTTCGTTACTTAACGTCACTTGATCGCGGGACGAACGAAACATCGATAATTGGACACAGTGGTGCCTGCAATCTTATTTATTTATTTGTTGCCGTTGCTACGCATAACTTACGCGCTACAAAATATTTGATCCGTGTTACATAGGTACTTTTTATTGAAATCCACAGCGTATTAAAAACTCTAAGATAGGTCATTGTGATAGTATCACAGTCTAGCATATACAGTCACGCCACTCACTCCCGAGAAAACCAGTGTTGTCAACAGTATATAACTTCTTCCAACCAGCCTGAAAGTAAAGATGACTAAAATATGCCTTAAAAGAACTAGGTTTTGCATTTTTATTCAGCATCATAGAAATGATAATGGAACGCCATTCACTCGGGAAATAGACTATATAAATATTTTATTTTTTTTTGGTACTAGACTTACCTAAAACTGGATAAGAATGTCTCTTCATTATTGTCGGTATCGTCCTTTGGTATAAGAAGCTGCAGTAAATGTTGATGGTCTCGATTTATATGCTTTAGTTGTTCCAATTGTTTTGACAACTGACTCAGGAAGCACGTAATTATGGCAGCACCGATTATTTCTGCGAAGACTTTCACGAATCCCTAATATGGCATTTACCATATCCGCACGTATTCGATTTCTTATCTTCGTTTTCACGAGATTCAACTGACTGAATATTCTTTCAACATCGGTGGCGTCATGGTAATTGAAAACCTCACACCAGAAATCGACAGAATTGTTAACGTTATCCCAGCGCACAATGGTTAATTTTTGCACTGTAATTTAATTCTTGTAATTGTATCATCATCCAATTGACAGCTTTCTAACAGGGGAACTAGGGGTTCTTTTGTCACTACAAGCTCCTTTTAAACTGCATTAAGCGATAATTTCCTTAATACCTCTTTATTTGGTATTCTTTGCTGCAATTGTTTGACAAGTGAACAAACAAATTTCACACATCTTTCTTTAATTTTTTTTCCTTCTTCAGTTAGCTTTTTTCTAATTTCTGAAATTATTTTTCAAACCAGTATCCAAGATATAGCTTTGGATCTAGGTAACTTCGAAATCTTGTCAAGATATTTTTTTCTGAAATGTATATGTGGTTATCACAACATGCTTAAGAAGAGACTGAAAAAGAACGCCCAGGTCATCTAATAAACTGCACGGGTCCAAACCATTTTACCCTAATTCTTCCTGACTCTCTGAAAACATGAAAGGATAGGTTTCAGAAATAGCAAATATACTTAATTGAGTTCGTCACTGAATATCGTACAGAGCGTTTCAGTTGTGAAGCATTTTTCATTGAGTCTAACAATTTGAAAATGAATTTTTACCTTGAGCCTTCGAGCAATCATTCTACATACCGCAGACTCAATAGATAACCATCTCGTGTCACAAGCTTCTGGGATTTCCGTGGTAATTTTACCTAAGCAAAAAGTCTAAATTTCTTTGAGTCATTCTGCTGTTGCTGCAGAGGTTGCCAACTGAATGGAAAGACACACACACCTTATAACTATCCAGTATGGAATCTTTCAAGTATTTCATACACACCGTTAATAATACTGACTTTCACACTAGCATTACCTATTTCTATTCCGTGTAATTTCTTTAAATATAAATTGATTTCTTTCAACGCATCTTTAATAGCAGATTCAACAGACTCAGCATTGCCGTTTTCAAATTCGACTCTTGTAAGAAATGTCGCCACTGTCTTGTGAAATGTTTTGCTTAGATAAATTACTGCTATTGCTAGAAGTTTAGAGAGACTAATGTCAGTTTATTGGTCAATTAAAATACTGTACATAGCATCATCAACATCAGGTCTCAGATTTTTCGCAAAATAGGGCCCAAGTACAACCTTGATAATAGCACTACACTTTGTACGAGTAACTTGCAATAACTCTACACATTTCTCCGAAATAATTGCACGAAATTACAGCAAAATGAGCAGATAAAAAAAGGACAAGCGACCCTTCAACTTCTTTACGTCCTACGGAATCCTTCAATGGTTTGGAAATAATTTTTTCTGCCTTTGAGAGGAAAAAGAAGAAACAGCAGTTGTATTTATTTATTTGTTTCTGCGTGATTTTCTTATCCCACTAACCGAGCTCTTAGAGTACACTCGTACACTTTACAGAACGCATTTCTATTATCTTCTCTAGTTTGTGATAATCATTGCAAAAATTTTGGATCGTTTAACCATTCTTCCCTAAATTTTTGAGTGTATTGGTGTTTAACTTTACCCATTTCAATAGAACTATATAATCAGTCGCTATGATAAGAAGCACAAGGACGGTTGCTACTAACACTAAATCAACAATAACTGAGTAATACTTATAAATAACTGAGTAATATATATAATAACAAGCAGCGCTCGGGAATTTGCGTTTGGTTCAACTGCTCAGCCTTCGTCAATGGAAATACAGTAATTATAATGGAAATTTTATATCTTATCATGCATTACTAAAGTTAATTAAATGAGCATTACATTGTATTTTAAAATACTGTAATTTTTGTTCCAGAAATATGAATACTACGATTATACCTTTAAATAACACAAAGTATAAAAGTTTTGTATTTAATGTACTGCTTGCTCTCGTTATTTACACTGTTGAGTGCCAGTAGCAATTAAACTTATGTTTTTTAACAGATTTTATAGTATAAGCAGTTGCAGGAAAGTAATTTTTTTATACCCTAACCTGTTAAAGCAAGATGAAGATATTGAAATACAACATTGAACTTTAGGAATGAGCGAAAGAAATTTTTCGAGGAATATAATATGAAAAAGATTAGGATTCAACTGACAATATCTTAAAAAAATTAAATTTCCCACTACTAACCAGATTTGAATTTTCCAACAGATGGCCTTTTAAAAAAAATTATTGTAGAACTAGTTGGAAGACAACTAAATTGGTAACAACGGTGGAAACTTTTACCGCCTTACGGTTGGAACAACACAAGCGCCCCTAACGCCGAGAAAGCAGCTGTAAGATTAAAGTTTGTTTTTAAATAATTTTCTTCCTCATAAAAGAAATAGTTTTGAGTTCGAAAAATTAGTAAACTATCGGAAGACGTGAAATATACTAAAATAAATATCAAAATTGCTGAATTTCACTGATTCAGTGCCGTAAGCCACAACTTATTCAAGAAATACTTTCGAATATGTGCATAACTGCTGCTTATACGGCTGAAATCAAGAGAATATAAACACACATTTCATGCGTGAGAAACATATATTTTTGTGTTGTCTTTTCTTATTATGAAAAGCGCTTTCCTTGACACTCAACAATTCTGTGCGGGATGTAATGATTAGCACTTGGCTGTCCAATGCACAATAATTTTTCTAAATGTAATTATTTCTGCTCCAAAAGCGAAAGTGTTGAATATTCTTGCCGTTTTGGCACAGGTGTAGCAACAATAGTGGAATTGGTTCCTTTCTTGTTGGGCAGTGGGTTTTAGTAATTTGACGCTTTATCATCACATGTGTGGTTAATAAAATTTTCTCGGGCTTCCAGCTGCATCAGATAGTTAAAATCGCACGAGCTTTCGACCAAGCTCTGCTCAGTCATTGTCAAGTGGTAAGACTAACTTACCACTTGACAATGACTGAGGAGAGCTTGGTCGAAAGCTCGTGCGATTTTAACCATCTGACGCGGCTGGAAGCCCGAGAAAATTTTATTAGTCATATCGCCGCTAAACCATGCATTCATACACATGTGTGGTTATTCCTTCAGCTACAGCTGTGTTGTTTTATTTGGTACGTTACATAATATAGGTATTCAGTTCATGCAGGTTTCCTGCGTTCCATATTCACTATTTTAATTGGATCAACAAAACTTCACCTTGTTCAGTAGGTATACGATGTCTTTCAGCAAAAGATCATGCCCTATCTGTTTAATAACTTTGTTTTTCTCTTAAAAGAAAACTACATTCTTTAATAAATATCTATAGGTCACAAGAGAATTGCAAATAGCCTGTTCTGTACTGTACCGTTTCATACCTCCCCGGGTCAGTTTTTAGTTATTGCCCATTTTTATGGCACTAAATATGCTTTCCAGTGTACGACCTATGTTACAAATCAGTGTAAAAGATACTATTCCCACGCATCTGATACCGTATTCAGAAGTGTTGCTTGCTAGCGTTGCTGTGGCAGAATACAACAAGAATGAGCAAGAGTGAAGCGACTGTATATATTAGACAGTGTCACCATGATGGCATCAACAAAAGTCGCTAGATCACAAGCTGATCAAAGTATCGAAGAGAACCCGAGATTTCACGAACTGCGACGTAAACTGTTCAAGTAGAGTTCACACACAGCCGTAGTTCTGTCTTGTGATAGCTATCTTGAAGAGTGTAATCGGCCTGTTATTAAATGTTATCTGTGGTTGTCCTAGTAACTATGCTAAACAGTCGTCTTTACTAGTAATATTATTTAGTAACCTTGATTAAATCACTGGTCGAAGCAAACGGGAGGAATCGGACCTTACACTGTTCGCAAACGTAGATTGTTCGCTCAGCTATGGAGGGTCGCATAGCTACATTACGTAGCTTTACTCAGTAAACGGGCTTGTTTGCATAAAGACACGTAGCTATACGGCCAGTGCGACGGCGTCGGCTCCGCCAGTTGTCACAGGTGACAGTACGTTTTTTCTTCAGAACAGTGCCACTTCTGGATGCAGCACCACCATGGACGTCTCCGTGTGTGATGGCTACGAGGAAGGCGAATGTAGTCATATTGCATTCGTCATTGATTGTTTATCGGATTGTATATCTGCATGCAACCAGCCGCTTTTTTAGATTCCTGATATGATTTATTTTGTGTACCACTAACTAGTTTTCGAGCCACTGCAAGGTCTTCATCAGCTGGAACTGTTACAGGGACTTTGTACCATGTGCAGCTAGACTGTGCTCGTGGTGTTGGTTGGCAGAAGATTGGAAACTTGGTTATTGATAAGGAGAAGCTTATGAAACAGAAAGTTTGTTACGTTTTAGGTACTTACAGTGCACTACGTCCGTACACTTAAATCTAGATCCGATGTTAACAAATTTCTTTTCTTTGGAAACGCTTTTCTTGCCATTTTCAGTCTAGATTTTGTATCCTCTCTACTTCGACCGTCCTCTGTTACTTCGCTGCCGGCCGCGGTGGTCTAGCGGTTCAAGGCGCTCAGTCCGGAACCGCGCGACTGCTACGGTCGCAGGTTCGAATCCTGCCTCGGGCATGGATGTGTGTGATGTCCTTAGGTTAGTTAGGTCTAAGTAGTTCTAAGTTCTAGGGGACTGATGACCACAGATGTTAAGTCCCATAGTGCTCAGAGCCATTTGAACCATTTTTTTTTTTTTTTGTTACTTCGCTGTCCAAACAACAAAATTCATCTAGTACTTTGTGTGGCTCGTTTCGTAATGTAATTCCCCCAACATTGCCTAATTTAATTTGACTACATTCCATTATCCTTCTTTTGCTTTTGTTGGTATTCATCTTACATCCTCCTTTCAAGACACTGTTTACTCCATTCAACTGCGCTTTCAAGTCCTTTGCTATCTCGTGACATCCATGGAAAATCCATCTACTAATGTACATTACAAGGTTTTACAGTCACGTATACAGTATTTAGCTGCACTTGGTTTTACACTTATTCACAGTAAGTAAACACTGAATGTAAATACAGAGAATATATAGATATCATTCTTTACCACATCGGGACATTTAGCCTGAAATACATGTATTGGAGAAGAAATATTTACAAGTATATATAAATGGACGCAAGTGACTATAGCTAGTCGCATGTGTTCTTAGATTGGTAATATTGATGCAATATGGACTGAAAAGTTACACAAATGATAAACTAACAGAGATAAATATTTACTATGTAATTAAAAAGTGAACAAGTTACTACCATATGTGACAGAGCTTTTCTTTGTGTGGCTATGGCAATACAAATAATAAAGAGCAAAGAGTTCTGAGTAAACAGACAGTTTTTACATGACTACGACAATAATCATTTAGGCAAGAAGATGAAAGTATCTTATTATTGTCTTATTTGTTTTGTTTTTTATTGGTGCCAAGATATCTTGGAAATTCTGGAAGAAAAAATTGTGTTGATCCGATTTGTTCTTTAAGGATTTTTTGAGGTTATTTCAGCTTCATCATCATGTTTCCAAGGATCAGGCTGTTGCCTGTTCCGAGCTCAGAAGGAAGAGCATTCCCATCATTATTAGGTATTCCATCTTTTCCCATTTGACTTGTAGTTCAGGATGTCTGGGCCTTCTCATGTTGTCTGCAATCTTCACGACATTTTTTAATTTTTTCATTCACGTTAAAAATATTTAATTCTGCTCTCATATCTTCTGTTCTAAATTTCTAATCACGTCTCTTCTTGTGCATGCCTTCGTCTTCCTTAGGAACCTCATATCTGCTGTTTGCATTTTATTTTCTTGTTTTTTTCTCTTTTTAGTAATCCAGCTTTCTATTTCACAGATAACACAGGAACTGCTATCACTTTACAGAAGTTCATGACTGTCTGTTTTCGTACTTTATGGCCCAATGTTCTACTAATGGTACCACAGACAGCTTGGAATTATTGTATTTTATTTTCAGTATCAGAGTGAAAATCAAAATTTACAGCACAGCCTATATAAGAGATTAAAGACACTTGTTCTATGACTTATCCATGATCATTTGTGATCTGACTGGAGATATTCCTTGAAATGTTATTATTCTCGTTCCATTAATAGATATTTTAAAGTTGTATTTATTGAATATTTCGTTCAGTATCTTTGGAAGTTATCTTCATTCTTTTGAATAATAAAAATATCATCTTCAAACAGAAGCACATTGAAGTATTCCTCAATCGATATCTTAATTCCTTTGTTTACATTAGATTTCCATTTACGAAGAATGAAGTCGAAGTAAATGTTAAAAAAAGGTAGATGATAGTCCACGCCCTTGTTATACTCATTGGTTAATAATTAATAACTATAATATCTGCCTGTGTTTAACATAATGCATGTACTTTTGTAAAACTTTTTCACTTCCTAATAGCTGATAATGATATCCACATTCAGATATAATCTTTCATAGACTATTATAGCTCACTGTCCAAAAGCATTCTCAAGGTCAGTAAAGGTCATATTATGGGGTTCTAAATTAAATTCTCTACGTTATTCTAAAATGTTTTAATTACAAACGCGTCGTCTGATTTTAACTTGTCAATGTAAATCTCTGATTGTTCTAGGAGATCCAACAGTAATACTTCGTCAGCACTAGGCAGCAAAGAAAGGTTGTCTCTTATATTATCAGCAGTGTGTTAACGATGAGTAATGTACACTGATGTGATAAAACATCATGACCACCTGCTTAATAGCTTGTTTGTCCGTCTTAAGAACCAAATACATCACCGATTCTGCGCATCATGTATCCAACAGGTTGTTGATAGGTTTGTAGAGGTATGTGGCACTAGATGTCTAAGCACAGGTCATGTAATACGCGAAAATAACGAGCCGTTGATTTGCGTGTGCGGTGATGGCACCTGATAGCGACACAGATGGGTTCCATAGGATTTACAACAGACATCAACGTGAGTTCACTATAATGCTCCTCAAACCACTGTAGCACGGTTTTGGCCCCGAGATACGGACAATCATACTGCTGAAAGATGACATCGACTTTGAGAAAGACATCAACCTTGAAGGAATGCAGGTGGTTCGCAGTGTCTGCTTGTCTTCGATTACTACCATATGTCCCATGCAAGCCCAGGAGAATGTCTTCCATAGCATAATACTGCTCCCACCAGCCTGCGTCCGTGGCGCGTTGCAGGTTTCGAGCCGCTGTTCACCTCGATGACGGTGTTTGTGAAGACGACCATTATCTTGTGTAGCAAACATGTGATTCACCCGAAGGGTCAAGAAGTTTCCATTGATCGACGAGCGAATCCCGATGGTCCCGTGCACACTGCAGTCAGTGCGACGATGTCGTTGGGTCAACATGTGAGCACGTAGGGGTGTTCTGCTGCGGAACTCCATGTTCAAAAATGGGCGATGAACGGTGTACTGCGAAACACTTGCGCGTGCATCTCTTCCGGCAGAGATTCCACTGATCACCGTCTAATCTACTTTTCAGAGCAGACAAGCAGCCGAGCCCCAAGCTCTGTGAAGAATCGTGGAGATCCAACCATTTGGCGCCTAGTGTTAGTTTCACTGCTCTTTTATCTGTTTCTGTAGATGCTCACGACAGTAGCACGTGAACATTCGACCAGCTTCGCCGTTTTCGAGATACTCGTTTACAGGCTCTGAATAATAATCTGCCTTTGTCAAAGCCGCTTATCTAAATGGATTTCCCCATTTGCAGCCCATATCATGCCTAGGGTGAACCCCAGTGTCTGCTCGGCTTACACACTTTTGTTACCGCGGCATGTGCCGGCAGCAGCGTCAGGTGCCATCGAATGTCGCGGTGAGCAGTGGTCATAATGTTTTGGCTCATGAGTGTATGATGCAAAATTGGACTTGTTTAAGTTTCTGAGTCGGATGGCATCCATATGTTCTTTGTAGTGGGTCGAAAAATTTCTCCCTGTTTGTCCTGCATAGAAGCAAGAACAAGAGCGTATGAATTTGTATTTGCCAGACTTTTGATGCCACTCTCCCGTGGATTTACCATTGTGATCAGTTTTATTTCTAGTTGGTACAGAATACTACCTGGTTCGCACAGCCAGTAAAGTAGGTGTTATGTTGCAGACTTGTTAAGGCCAGCGGTTGTGCCCTATCTTCGAGGATTCCGTGTCGTTTTGTTTCAACTAGTTAACACAGTACCGAATGGTGCCCATACTGTATTGATCTACCTCGATACAGAGGTAATTCTACCGTTGCCGTGGCCAACACACTGTCCAGACCTCTCATCCGCTGAAAACATCCGGCCATGGATTGCCAACGGACTGGCGCGCCATCATTCACCAGCCATTACGATTGACGACCTCTGGCACGTAGATGAAGTAGTTGCCGGATTACAGCCATTGTTGCTACCAGAGTTGGCAGCCCTGCGTAATAGATTTTGCACCCTGTCTACCCCCAAATCGCTTACAAATGTAATCATGTTTTGTTTTTATAATACTGTGTACTTATGTAGCATATTTTTATTTGCTTTTCTTCTGGTATAGCATATTTTAACGGCCCACCTCACAAGAGGAAATGTATTGCGCTGCAGCTGTTACATTGCCTAGTTTTTTTAAGAACTTTGCAATAATTAACATAAAGTCCTCAACAACAACAAAAATGCTCAGTCATTGGTCATGAAACAGATTTTTTTTAATATTCGTCTTGATTGTTGTAATTTTTTTAAATGATCGGATTCGCTTCAACATGAAACATCTGTTGATAGGAGTCAAGTAAGTGATTAAAGATACTCTAGGAAATACAATGTTGTTGTTATGCCATACCATCAAACATTAAATATACCAAAGCGTATCTGACTGCATCGGTCACAATAGAAGTTTGGTAGAACCCAAGCTATTCGTATATCCCGCAAGGCAATTGCCAGCAGGTCTGATACATTTGTCATATATGAATTTATTTATTTATCTTATAGCATGACACACGACATTGGAAACAGCATGAAAGAGAATATACATTGTTAAAATATAGGATACAAACATAATAAAATAATGTAAATCGGAAATTGGCACGTAACAATAAATGTATAACTACATTACAAAACAATAAGATTGCATAAAGTTCAGATTCCAATATTTTCAGCAATCACAATTCCACACTTAGATTCTGCAGCCACTCCACAGATTGTGGTGTTGCCCTCAGGAAGTCGTCATCCATGCCGGTGAATACCCTCAGTGGGCACTCGCTGACGATGTGGTGGATGGTATGTTCTTTGGCACCACAGTTGCACCCAGGGTCTGGTCTCAAGTTCTATCTGTACACTGAGGATCCGCATCGGCCATGACCTGTGCGTATTCTGTTCAGTATTACCCAGGTTTTCCTTGGGAAGTGAAAGCGGACTGAATGGTTGGGAGTCTCAAAGTATGCCATCTTGGACTGGCTCTGTTTCTCCAGTCCGTTCGCCAGATTTCAACGCCATTGTAGTTTTGGCTCAGAAGTTGCTGTACAGTTTTCACAGGAGGATTTCTGGATTTCTGTATGGTCCTAGTGGAATGGCGGGGCTGTAATACTGGAGATCTTTTTAAACTCTGTTATAAGTATGTTGCATCGTCGTATGTAAGGCGGTTGGATGTTACTGAGGACTGGTAGCCAGTAGAGTGGAGTGGTTTTAATAGCTCCAGCAATATACTGTATATCCACTCCGAATTAATAATAATTTGTTGAGAATACTGGTCCTGGATATACTTGATTAAAGCTTTTGTTTTGTCAGCTGTAAAAAAAATAAAAAATAAAAATAAAAGAATTATAAAAACTTCAACTTAGACTTTGTGATGTTCTCATACAGTTTTATACCTTTGGAAAACCATAAATTTTAATCAAGTTTTCCCAAGAACAACATTACCAATAAAAAAAATTATCATTAATTTGAGCGGGTATACATTTTTCATTCATACGTTCCACATGTACTAGACGCCACCTGTTGGCAGCTGTCTTTCAGCCTGTATCAATAACGTGGATTCTACCAAATCACTGTTTTATCCTATGAAGCTGCATGTAAATTTTGCTGATAAGTTGGAGGGGATATTACTATGAACGATGCAGTACGTACGGTCGAGTATGTTATGGTTCATTTGACGTTTGATGATATGATGTAACAACAACGTTGTGTTTTCTAGACTATTAATTGATTAGTTTTATTTTTATCTACAAATATGAAGATGGTTCACGCTGAAGCGAAATCCGTCATTTTTAAAAACTACAGCACTCAAAGACGATAAAGAATCTGATTAAGCTGTTACCTATATGAAGTCCAGGAATGAACGCCTGGTATTATAGTCAAAGAACGTTTCTGCGAAACGAATACCATTTTCCCCAAAACTAGCAATTGCAGAGAGCAAATATTCCCACATTTGGGGGAGATTTATCAGAAGCTCTTGACAGTATTTACAGCAATGAAGAAACGTGTGCCTGAATTCAGATATCACCGTACTTGTTTTGAAGATACACTATATGAAAGATGTCTCGTAATTACAACCACAGATACGTGGAGAAAACTCACAATAGAGTACGACACAGTCGTAGTTCAAAAGTGTGTGAAATACATGAACCACATAGACATAGAAAAAGGAGTACAATACATTTTACAGCAACTAATGATGAGAAACCTTGGTTCAAAATAATGTGGCCCACTTCTGACCAAAGGCAGATACACTATGCGATCAAAAGTATCCGGAGACCCCCAAAAACACACATTATTCATATTATGTGCATTGTGCTAACACCTACTGCCAGGTACTCCATATCATCCACCTCAGTAGTGATCAGATATCGTGAGAGAGCAGAACGGGGCGCTCTGCGAAATTCACGAGATTCGAACGTGGTCAATTGATTGGATGTCACTTGTGTTATACATCTGTACACGAGATTTCCAGACCCCGTAACATCCCTAGATCCACTGTTTCCTATTTCATAGTGAAGTGGGAACTTCAAGGGACACGCACAGCACAAAAGCGTACAGGCCGACCTCTTCTGTTGACTGACAGAGACCGCCGACAGTTGAAGAGGGTCGTAATGTGTAATAGGCAGACATCTATCCAGACCATCCCACAGAAATTCCAGACTACATCAGGATCCACTGCAAGTACTATGACAGTTAGGTGGGATGTGAGAAAACTTGGATTTCATGGTCGAGCGGGCTGCTCATAAGCCAGACATCATGCTGGTAAATACCAAACGACTCCTTGCTTGGTGTAAGGGGCGTAAACATAGGACTATTGAACAGTGGAAAAACGTTGTGTGGAGTGACGAATCACGGTACACAATGTGGCGATCCGATGGCAGGGTGTGGGTATGGCGAATGCCCGGTGAATATTATCTGCCAGCGATTGTGGTGCCAACAGTAAAATTCGGAGGCGGTGGTGTTACGGTGTGGTCGTGTTTTTCATGGAGGGGGCTTGCACCCCTTGTTGTTTAGTGTGGCACTATCACAGCACAGGCCTACATTGATGTTTTAAGTACCTTCTTGCTTCCAACTGTTAAAGAGCAATTCGGGGATGGCGATTGGATCTTTCAAAACGATCGAGCACCCGTTCGTAATTCACGGCCTGTGTCGGTGTGGTTACACGATAATAACATCCCTAAAATGGACTGGCCCGCAGGGCGTCCTGACCTGAATCCTATAGAAAACCTTTGGGATGTTTTGGAACGCCGACTTCGTGCTAAGCCTCACCGACCAACATCGATACCTCTCCTTAGTGCAGCGCTCCGCAAAGAATGGGCTACCATTCCCCAATAAACCTTCCAGCACCTGATTGAAAGTTTGCCTGCGAGAGTGGAAGCTGTCATCAACGCTGATGGTGGGCCAACACCATATTAATTCCAGCATTACCGATGGAGAACGCCACGAACTTGTAAGTCATTTTCAGCCAGGTATCCGGATAGTTTTGATCACATAGTGTACGAAATAACCTAGTAAGCAGTTCTTATAGAAAGGCACCGTCAGAAGCGAAGGTTGCGTCTGGCGTACATTAAGGCAGAGTTGTAAGTTCATTGCTGTGTAAGTGAACTTGCAGGTAAACTGTGTACAACAACGACGCTTTTAACAGACGACGAAGATGTGTACAGAGAGGTAAGTAGCGTCGTGCGAGAAGCATAGAGAGCATTATGTGTCATCAGTGCCTGTTCCAAATATGAGCAGTTGCTATACGTGAACAGATGAAACGCTGCAATCACCAAATAGTTTTGGCGTCCAGCATAAAGGGTCGCAGGAAACAAATCCCCTGTCATAGAAACGTAGTTGCTGTATTTAGGCGGTGATCTTACATTCTTACAACTAGACTCATCACAGGGTGAAAGGAAACTAAAACACAAATAATATTACAAACAACATAAATGACAAATAACGATCATTTATTGAATTAAATTCTACACCAGTAGTCATCTTTGGTTTGATGTAAGGAGTGGGACTAAAGTGGAAGTTCTGAACACTGGTGTTGGCTAGCTGATCCAATAGTTCAGTCTGCAGTGCTGCCGACAGTGTATTAGTCGGACTCTAGTAATGATAAACACTGAAACTCGGCGTAGACTTTCTGGCGATCCTTTTCAGACAGCTGCTGCTGGGCTGTAACTAGGGCAACTGTAGATAACTGTATGGAGGCTGATGGCCTGCAATGACTGCTGATGTGCGATGACTGCTCGAGTGAAGGTGAGTGAAGTTATCTGCGGACAGCGGAATAATCCTCATTTACAATCTATTCAGCAGACAAAGTAAGCAGTCGCTGGTGTCAGCGCCGTCTGTGGCGGCAGACACAGTTATTGCCAGATGTAGCGGACGACAGTTGGTTTTGCGGTGGAGGCATAATGTGATTCTCGTCGTGTTCGCCATCTATGTCGTTTAGCTGAGTACCGCATCTAAGGGTAGACTCAGCAAAATATAAGGTGTGTAAATACGAGTGCATGCTGAAAAGTAATGTCTCCGAATTCTTTTTATTTCAAAACCCTTAAAGGTTTTTAAATAAAACAAACGTTATTATCATTCTACATCTTTAATTTCCGTGACTATGCATTTATTGCTGAACATAGTCACCCTAGCGACTAACTCATTTCTCCCAACGAGAGACAGTTTGTCGATACTGTTCATGTAGAATATTTGACTCTGTTGACGGAATCACACTGTCACCTGTGCTTGTACCGCTCCATCATTATCAAAGTGAAGTTCTCGAAGGTGTTCATTAAGTTCTGGAAACAAATAAAAATCGGATTGGGACCAATTCGGAACTGTGTGGAGGATGATCGATGACGGAGGATCCAAGTCTTCGGGTTGTTGCAGCTGTTTCAGCACTTTTGTAGTCTCTCATTGTCATGCAGAAGTGCTGAAAGAGAGGATGCTCCATTTCTGAAACTCGATTATAGCACGCCGTTCCTCATGCACCGACATATGTACTTTAACACAGCACCATGTTACAAGCTATAGTTCGGAGTGCTTTAGCGACAGGGGGTTGCAACTTAGCGAAGCAGGAAAGTTGACCGAACAATACGCATGACGTGTACCACCTTAACTGATGTTGAGAATAGAATAAAAAAATCGGAGGCATTACTTTTCAGCACGCCATCGTAGACGTAAGAGTCGAATACCATTTGACAACGCTATCGCTATACACTCACTGGCATTAGCCACCTCCTTCAAATATCTGAGAGTTACTTTCCAGAGTGACTTGCGATATAATCACCGCAAACATTTAGCCCTTGGGAAGGAAGATGGCAGACTCAGATATATTAGAAGAATTTTGAGGAAGAGTAGTTGTTTCTGAGGAAGAGCCGCTTGCACATGAAAAAGGTAGTTTGCAGAGACCAATTGTTAAGTATTGTTCGTCTGCCTTTACTAGGTTTGATTAACAAGTATGAGACTTAAATGCTCAACAAACTGACGTCAGAAACGCTGCAAGAGAGGCATCGTGGCTCATGGAAAATATTAACACAGCCTAACATATTTAGCTTATAACAAGATTCCAAGCACTCACGTACCAAAATTATTCAGAATGTACACTGCTTCCTCGAATATGCAGCATACGCAGGACGAATGGTCAGATTGAGGGATATGACAGGAACGATCGTTAGAAGCAAAAGTCTAATAAAAATGTGCTCTAAAATGTATACCTTAAGAGTTATTAGCATTTGTTCACTTTTGCTCCTGTGAAACACCTTTTCTACTGAACAAGTGCTCATTGCTCTTAACGTGTAGATTTTATATATGCCCGCACACTCGCCGTCGTAGCGATTGCGCAGATATCGCACCGCCGTCCCCCCGTCCCCCCCCCCCCCCCCCCTCCGTCATCGGAGCTGATCTCAAAAGTTTGTGTATATATTGTCCCGGCTAGTTAAGAACCATTCCCTGCCATGTGGGTCGGGCGTAAAACATCCCTGAATCACGTTGTCAATCTAGTGAACTAGCAGTTGAAAATTGATCGCGTTATTCCAGAGATATTTCATACACTTTCAACCTCGACGGATCCAAAGACAGTTTTTTTTATTACTCTGGAGTAAGATATCAATTGAGTTCCAATCTGTTTTTGCTAATTTGTTTCCTTGAGAAATTTGATTTAGTTACTTCAGCAATCTGTATGCATTCTTTGAATCCTATTAAATCTGTTTGTAAAAAGGTTTATCTGCTTCCTTCAACAACCCTTGAATGTTGGCAGATATTGTTGTCTATGAACTAGATGATTATGGAATTTAGTAAACACTGGGAATGTCTCGTATATTTCTGCTTTATTGACACAATTAAGTTCTTAAATTAATGAGGGATGGCACTGGGGGATCAATGAAAGGAGAGTTGATCCTAGTGCGTATTGTTTCGGTATGACAACAGTCAGTCAGTACTACATTCCTTCGTGTACCTGTCACCATAGATATGCCTTCCCATGAAACTGTCCTTTGCCATTAATGTCTCTGGGCCTTAAAATGTCCAAGCTTCTCAATTCGCACGACACGATATCAATTATGGGTTCGAATCCTTTCAATGTCTGTTCAGTACTAGTCTTTTAACGGGCACTCTTTTTCACGTCTCGTTTGTCAGCGGAATCACCTTGACAACGAGCGGCAAAGATACTAGTGTGATAAGGTCCAAACTATTTTCAGTCCCAATACTCTTTAATAATTCGCATGCAGCGAATTAAGTCCTAATTCAACATAATCCGTATTGTCAATAAATCTCTTCAAAATCGTAAGTATACGATCGTAGCGTTTCGTTTAACACGTACGATCACTATTCACTTGAATATCACTGTTCGTACTCCAAATCACCCCTAATTGACTAAGTCTCTGAATTTATCCCAAAATAATCTATTCTCCACCACTCCAATGCCTAATCCAGTTGCAAGAATGCAATTTAATTAGACTTCTGATTCCAAAATTCCGACTACCACGGTAGAACTGCGAACACACTCGCCACCTATGAAAACAAAAACTCAAGAGATCTAACAATGCTGCGCATTGGTTTATAGATTACATTCAAAACAAAACGCAGCTCTGTCTTCCTTGGATTCCCTTTCTACTACTTTACATTACTCTATTTCGAATACATACTCTTTGTAAAATTTTAACTAACTATTACTTCGAAATACTGCTATCGTTTTTTGGCTCTTACGTAACTTCGTATTACAGAATTTAATCTAATATTCGTTTCTGTATAACCACTCTCTAAAGGGCGGTTACACAGAGTACATATTTACTACATTTTTTTGCTTCAAAGGATCGTTCCTGCAAATCCATGAATACTGACCATTCCTCCTGCGACACGCTGTATATCGTGCACAGAGACTACCAGGCTAAAATTAGAGAGATTCTGCCTGACACAGAGGGGTATCTCATCTACACACGGAATGCTGGTGCCAACTAGACCGGCTGTTTGGCATAGCTAGACACAACTCCATTGCGACTGGTATCATCATTCCACAATCGCAATACCAGATCGGATACGTCTATCATCTTGGCTGTACCTTTACATAACACAAAATCTTTCTCCGTGTCATTCTCCATCTCAGCCATACGACTATGGAACGCACTCCCCTGTGATCTGCGTCTTATCCAGAACTACTCAACATTCAAGAGGGAACTCAAAACTTACATATTAGGGACGGTATAGCCACCATTGTTGTGCCCCTAACATCTCTTTCTTTCTTCTCTCCATCACAGCTTCGAATTTTACCATTCTTTTTCTCTTCCTCAAACCTATCTACCTCTTATATATCTCTTTCACCCCATTCTATCGTCTTATGTCTCTGCTCGATGAGAATAACTCACAAGCTGCAAGAATATAACGAGAAAATTCCCAACTAACTGACATTCACAAAAGAAATGTATGTTTACTTTCATATACTTAGTCACTATTATTATTATTATTATTATTACTATTATCATTATTATTATCATTATTATCGTTGATTGTTATAATTATTTTTATTGTTATAACTATCATTGTACTACTGTTATAATCTCAAATTTTTTTCGTTTGACATCAATACTGCATAATACGTTAAATGTTCTTAATGTTATTTAGTAACTGTAACTCGTTCAATCTGAGTATGCCTGGTTAGGTGTAAGAGAGGGCCTGAAGGCCCTAATCTTGCCAGGTAAAATAAATGCATAAATAAATAAATAAATAAACACCTTGCTGTGGGCAACGTACTGCCTAACATTTCAGTACAAGCTGGTCATACACCACTGTTTATAGGTCAAATCGAAGTACTAAATAATCAGTAAATAAATAAATAGAAATAATGGTTAATAAAATCTTCCTGGCCTTCCAGCTGCGTCAGGTGGTTAAAATCCCAGCTAGAGTTTAACCACCTCGCGCGGCTGAAAGCCCCAGAATATTTTTAAGAATTCATATCTCCGCGAAATCATGCATTCAAAAACAACGATATATGTGTGAGAACGATGCCATACAGTAATGATGCTGTCTACAGTTAGTTGTTCATACCTTTAGCCATAAGTTTGTTCATAACAAGCAGACAAACATATTTTGATAGCTGCCTAGCATCAAAACGATAAATCAACTGATTAATAATTTAAAATAGCAGTGCAAAATCCAGTTACTTAGTGCAAGCAGAGCATTTACATACAATAGTGCAGCATAAATGCGCAGTGCTGCACATTAATACATTAAGACCTAGTAGAAGAATCTTAAAAGTTCAACACGCAGGTAAATCAAATTTTTATAATAAAGCAAAATCACCAAAGTTCACAGTTGATTACAAACAAATTGCGATAAAGTTCGTGTGAATGCAAAGAATCACTCACTGGAAACTGACTCGATATTTCTAATTCCGATCTGAATTCAAACTTGTGCAATTTCTAAGTATTCAACTCGCGATCACCAAATATCCAAAGTTCCCCTAGCTCAGACTGAATCCCCAGCGGATCTGTGGCCGTCGAACGCTATACAAGACCTTACCAAACTGAAGGCAACTCGACAAAAAACTTCGTTCTGCATGCTCATTTAAAGCGTCGATCCTATTACTACTATATTATTCAATACAGTTTCTTACAATAGGACCAATCACTCGATGAAGCTGCACTTGAGTTGTACAGAAATTTTACAATACAGATAAATATTCTTGGTGAGTTCTGCGACCTCATAAGAAAACACTCAAATCCATGTCTTGTAATAATACTAACTGTAAGAAATTTAATCACCACATTCGACGCTGCAGTATAACCAGTCAGAAGACCAACTTTACGAACATCAGCGCTGCAGCTTGACTCCAGTCCAGGCTTCAATTCTGAATACAATACAGGATGCCAGAGGAGGAATGGGATATGACAGGAACGGTCATTCATTCAAAGCAAAAATTCTTGTAAACATCAGATCTAAACTGCGAACCTTAAGAGCTGTGAGCATATCTTTTTCAATAGTGCAAAAAAATCTCTTCTACTGCAAGACCTTTGTTTTCCATATTTTGAGGTGAGATAAGCATAGTCCAAAAGAAGAAAAAAATTTCCAGTAAAAATGGGCTCTAAAGTGCTTTCGTAAAGAGCTACGACCACTTCTACATCTTCACTACTGTCAAACACGTGGCTTCCACTGAACAAGTGCTCAGAGCTCTTAAGATATGCCCTTTAGAGTTCACGTTCACTAGACCTTTTTTACTTCGAATGATCGCTCCTGTCATGTACCTCAATATTGACCATCGAATATAAGTAAATATAGGACTCTCAACTTATTTTTAATGAACCAGTTTCTCGTAGTGAGTTCTTCTTATTTAGGTCACGTTTCTTTATATTATTCAATAAACTGTTTTAACTATTCACTAATTCGTTTAATAATAAAAGTAACTACTTAGTTTCATTGCTCGTATCAAGAACTTTTAAACAACTTGTCAAATGTATATTATGCGTGTCCGTTAGTTTTTATGAATTTTATAAACAATCATAATAACCGATGTTAGTAACTCTATCAATAATATGTTTTGAATTGTTGTCTGTAAGACATTTTAAGTATTTTCAGTGAATACGCATATTAAGTATTTTCAGTTGTTGTTGTTGTTGTTGTGGTCTTCAGTCTTGAGACTGTTTTGATGCAGCTCTCCATGCTACTCTATCTTGTGCAAGCTTCTTCATCTCCCAGTACCTACTGCAACCTACATCCTTCCGAATCTGCTTAGTGTAGTCATCTCTTGGTCTCCCTTTACGATTTTTACCCTCCACGTTGCCCTCCAATACTAAATTAGTGATCCCTTGATGCCTCAGAACATGTCCTACCAACCGATCCCTTCTTCTAGTCAAGTTGTGCCACAAACTTCTCTTCTCCCAAATCCTGTTCAATACCTCCTCATTAGTTATGTGATCTACCCATCTAATCTTCAGCATTCTTCTGTAGCACCACATTTCGAAAACTTCTATTCTCTTCTTATTCAAACTATTTATCGTCCATGTTTCACTTCCATACATGGCTACACTCCATACAAATACTTTGAGAAATGGCTTCCTGACACTTAAATCTATACTCGATGTTAACAAATTTATCTTCTTCAGAAACGCTTTCCTTGCCATTGCCAGTCTACATTTTATATCCTCCCTACTTCGACCGTCATCAGTTATTTTGCTCCCCAAATAGCAAAACTCCTTTTCTACTTGAAGTGTCTCATTTCCTAATCTAATTCCCTCAGCATCACCCGACTTAATTCAACTACATTCCATTATCCTCGTTTTGCTTTTGTTGATGTTCATCTTATATCCTCCTTTCAAGACACTATCCATTCCGTTCAACTGCTCTTCCAAGTCCTTACCCCTAGTGAGATAAGCCTCTACATCCTTACATTTGTCTTCTAGCCATCCCTGCTTAGCCATTTTGCACTTCCTGTCGATCTCATTTTTGAGACGTCTGTATTCCTTTTTGCCTGCTTCATTTACTGCATTTTTATATTTTCTCCTTTCATCAATTAAATTCAATATTTCTTCTGTTACCCAAGGATTTCTACTATCCCTCGTCTTTTTACCTACTTTATCCTCTGCTGCCTTCACTACTTCATCCCTCAAAGCTACCCATTCTTCTTCCACCGTATTTCTTTCCCCCATTCCTGTCAAATGCTCCCTTATGCTCTCCCTGAAACTCTGTACAACCTCTGGTTCTTTTAGTTTATCCAGGTCCCATCTCCTTAAAGTCCCACCTTTTTGCACTTTCTTTAGTTTTAATCTACAGGTCATAACCAATAGATTGTAGTCAGAGTCCACATCTGCCCCTGGAAATGTCTCAAATTAAATCCTGGTTCATAAATCTCTGTCTTACCATTATATAATCTATCTGAAACCTGTCAGTATCTCCAGGCTTCTTCCATGTATACAGCCTTCTTTTATGATTCTTGAACCAAGTGTTAGCTATGATTAAGTTGTGCTCTGTGCAAAATTCTACCAGGCGACTTCCTCTTTCTTTTCTTTGCCCCAGTCGATATTCACCTACTACGTTTCCTTCTCTCCCTTTTCCTGTTACCGAATTCCAGTCACCCATGACTATTAAATTTTCGTCACCCTTCACTATCTGAATAATTTCTTTTATTTGATCATACATTTCTTCAATTTCTTCGTCATCTGCAGAGCTAGTTGGTATATAAACTTGTACTACTGTAGTAGGTGTGGGCTTCGTATCTATCTTGGCCACAATAATGCGTTCACTATGCTGTTTGTAGTACCTTACCCGCATTCCTATTTTCCTATTCATTATTAAACCTACTCCTGCATTACCACTATCTTATTTTGTGTTTATAACCTTGTAGTCACCTGACCAAAAGTCTTAATATTACAATTAATAACTCTTACCACCAATTAAAAGTCTTGGAAGTGACAGGATTCGAAACCCCTATCTGCGGATTAAAAACTGACCGTCTTAAGCACAACGCCATTTCACCAATAGCATATGCTACGCTTCCGAGCGGTATGATATGTTCTGTAATGTCACACCTTTTCCATGAAAAAGAAATGATGTACAGTGTGAAAGCGGCGCAATGCGTCTTCGACGTAGATGTGGACCGTCTATGACTTTGAATTCCATGAACATAGTTACGAAGAACATACGCGAACTGAGAGTGACACAGTAAATAATCTGCAGGTCCTTATGAGATCTGCTTGTTTTGGAGATGCCGTGTGTGGAAACGTTTCTGGAACATTTTGCTACTGCAGGTGGATTTGAAAATGAAACACATTATCTCTGAGATTCCATCAGACTGCTAACTTTAACAGATATCGGATTTAAAGAATTAATGGAATGAAGTGGACCCGAAATCATGACAGTACATTTACAGAGGATGAAGCTTACTACTACACCACGTGCAGGTATGTCTCCGTAATACCCCGGGAAGACTGACAGAACTCCCTCCATACACTTCCGCGTGCTACAGTGCTGCCAGATTCTGCATATGGCCGGGAATATTGGAACCCGCAAGTGAAAGACACGGACTTCGTCTCTGAGGTGGACGGGCGGTGGTCAGGTTTTATGTCTAATAATGTACTTTTTTGTCATCTCGATTTAATATTCTAAATGTTTTCCATTTAAGATGTGACGCTGAGTAACTAAAATTCAATATTTGAACTCAGATTTCAGCCTTCATACCTAAGCTAAGACTGCTGTCTAATATCACGTTCCGAGTAGGCTAACCTACTTTAGGAATTACGCATGCTGTGAAAGGAGGCACAACGCAGTAGTATCATGTTGGCTTAGCGGTCACATGCTCGATTTTCACTGTACTGGTTGATATACAGGGTGGCGGGAAATTTTGAACGTTACAGTGGGCAGCACTGTAGCGCCGGCAGATGTTCGAAACTTTGCACAATTGATGTGAACGCATTGCCACTTAGTAATCATGGAGAATTGGACTGGTGCGGAACGTGCAGTAGCTGTGAGAGCGTTTTACAAAAATGGTGATAGTGCGACTGCCGCGCAGAGAACATTTCGACAGCATTACCAGCTTGGATGTCATGGACGTGTCCCATCTGCGCATGCGATTACAACGTGGGTGCGTAATTTTGAAGAAACAGGCTCTGCCTTGGAAAAGAAACCTCCAGGTGGCATTCCAACGGTACGTACACCAGAGAACATTGCAGCTGCTAGAGCTGCAATCGTGAGAAGTCCTCGCCGCTCCGTTCGACAGCCTGCATCTTCGCTAGGGATTAAGCGACGAAGCTTACAAAGAATACTGCACGAATTAGACTTCCATCCCTATAAGTTGCAGATTGTGCAACACTTACATGAACGAGACCCAGCGTCACGTATGGACTTTAGTAGCCAGATATTGGCTAAAATCAACGAGGACGCGAACTTCCTTGGTAACTTATGAATATCAGACGAAGCCCATTTCCACCTGAACGGATTCGTGAACAAACAGAATTTTCGTTATTGGGCACAGGACAATCCTTTTGAGTTTCACCAGTGACAACTACATAGCGCCAAGGTCGCAATATGGTGTGCTATATCATGTCATGGTGTTATCGGACCTTATTTTTTTGAACGTGAGGATGGTAGTGCAGTGACAGTAACATCCGCTCGATATGTTGAAATGCTTCAAACATTCTTTACACCGAGACTGTACGAGCTTAATCTTAACGTCGAAAACATGTGGTTTCAGTAGGACGGAGCCACGTCACACACTGCTCGACAATCGATGGCAGCAGTTCGTCAATTGTTTGGAAGACGGATTATTTCACGTAACGGTGACATTGGATGGCCTGCGAGATCCCCTGGTGTGTGCGACTTCTTCCTGTGGGGATATCTTGAAGGCAAGGTGTACCGTACACGTCCTGCAACAATCCATGACCTGAAGGAGAACATTGAAAACGAAATCACTGCCAATCCCCAAGATTTGCTACACCGCGCATTCCAGAGTTTTCATAACAGGCTGTCAGAGTGTGAACGCCGAATGGGAGCACATGTTTCCGATGTCATCTTTAAAAGTAAAGAGACACTTTTGGACATTTTGATTGTAAAGACATACTGAATAACGGCATACTGAAAAAATTCACTTTCGTTAAAAATTACTAGTTTCATGAATTTATTCATGGAAATGACGTTATTTCGAAATTTCCCGTTTCCCTGCGCCACCCTGTACAAGCCGGTTCAAATATGGCGGGAGAAACACCGATTTTCCAGGCTCTTTCTCGCTTTATTTTTTCGGTCTGCAAATAGCTACAACGAATTCAGTGACTAAATCATAAGACAATGTCTGTATCATAAGCCATCTCACAACCTCCACTCAATGTTTTAAAGGATTGTGCAGAAGTGTCTGGAAATACCGAGTTACTTCATAAGAAAGTGTCTGAAAAGGCTCCCACGGACTATCAATGACACCAATTTCTGTGTTGTTTATCGTTTATGGACTTTACTGAAGTAATGAATCTACTGAGATAAAAATGGAGATGAAAAACCTGTTGAAAAGCAGAATTGCACGCTTTTTCATGTCTTTCTTTTTGTATCTGCATCAGAATAGACACATTTTCCTTGTAAATGTACATTTTGATTACTGTGTGATTTACTTGACTAAATGCACAACTGTGACTGACGCAGTTTTCGTTCATTACATCAAACTTTCGTCGTAAGACAGATAAGCTAAGTGTATACTTCAGCTACGTTTTTTGATATACACTCCTGGAAATTGAAATAAGAACACCGTGAATTCATTGTCCCAGGAAGGGGAAACTTTATTGACACATTCCTGGGGTCAGATACATCAGATGATCACACTGACAGAACCACAGGCACATAGACACAGGCAACAGAGCATACACAATGTCGGCACTAGTACAGTGTATATCCACCTTTCGCAACAATGCAGGCTGCTATTCTCCCATGGAGACGATCGTAGAGATGCTGGATGTAGTCCTGTGGAACGGCTTGCCATGCCATTTCCACCTGGCGCCTCAGTTGGACCAGCGTTTGTGCTGGACGTGCAGACCGCGTGAGACGACGCTTCATCCAGTCCCAAACATGCTCAATGGGGACAGATCCGGAGATCTTGCTGGCCAAGGTAGTTGACTTACACCTTCTAGAGTACGTTGGGTGGCACGGGATACATGCGGACGTGCATTGTCCCGTTGGAACAGCAAGTTCCCTTGCCGGTATAGGAATGGTAGAACGATGGGTTCGATGACGGTTTGGATGTACCGTGCACTATTCAGTGTCCCCTCGATGATCACCAGAGGTGTACGGCCAGCGTAGGAGATCGCTCCCCACACCATGATGCCGGGTGTTGGCCCTGTGTGCCTCGGTCGTATGCAGTCCTTTTTGTGGAGCTCACCTGCACGGCGCCAAACACGCATACGACCATCATTGGCACCAAGGCAGAAGCGACTCTCATCGCTGAAGACGACACGTCTCCATTCGTCCCTCCATTCACGCCTGTCGCGACACCACTGGAGGCGGGCTGCACGATGTTGGGGCGTGAGCGGAAGACGGTCTAACAGTGTGCGGGACCGTAGCCCAGGTTCATGGAGACGGTTGCGAATGGTCCTCGCCGATACCCCAGGAGCAACAGTGTCCCTAATTTGCTGGGAAGTGGCTGTGCGGTCCCCTACGGCACTGCGTAGGATCCTACGGTCTTGGCGTGCATCCGTGCGTCGCTGCGGTCCGGTCCCAGGTCGACGGGCACGTGCACCTTCCGCCGACCACTGGCGACAACATCGATGTACTGTGGAGACCTCACGCCCCACGTGTTGAGTAATTCGGCGGTACGTCCACCCGGCCTCCCGCATGTCCACTATACGCCCTCGCTCAAAGTCCGTCAACTGCACATACGGTTCACGTCCACGCTGTCGCGGCATGCTACCAGTGTTAAAGACTGCGATGGAGCTCCGTATGCCACGGCAAACTGGCTGACACTGACGGCGGCGGCGCACAAATGCTGCGCAGCTAGCGCCATTCGACGGCCAACACCGCGGTTCCTGGTGTGTCCGCTGTGCTGTGCGTGTGATCATTGCTTGTACAGCCCTCTCGCAGTGTCCGGAGCAAGTATGGTGGGTCTGACACACCGGTGTCAATGTGTTCTTTTTTCCATTTCCAGGAGTGTATTTCAATCATGGTCAGTTTATAATCCGCAGGTATGGGTTTCGAATCCTGTCACTTCCAAGAATATTAATTGGTGGTAAGAGTTATTAATTTAGGAGGACAGCGAAAATTATTAAGTACTCATAAATTCCAAGTATTACGTATGCACCTCAGGTGTTGCACCATTTCTTCTCTTTATGTACTGTGATTTCTGCTTGGCGTTAAGAGAAAATGATATATCTTTTGTGCTTTCGTCGGTATTCGCATACTGCCTGCATGTAAATAAAGAGAACGCAATTTAATGTGATGCTTTTCCTCGACATGAAAAAACTAAATACTCTCTCATTATCCCTTCATCGTAATTGGCGTCATGCATAACATGACAAGAAAACCTAGTTTCATGCTTGCCTCTGTCTTTTTTATCAAAGGTCGTAAAATAATTTAAAATCAAGAGTCTATTGAACGACTGAAAAGAGAGAAACAGACATCCTGGATTTTGTGTGTAATATGCTCCTCTTTAGAGAAAATGAGAGATAATACAAATGAATTTTCCTATTCTTCGAGGGAGAACAAAACGTAGTAATAAACAGTTTCTCCCTAACAACACAAAAATTCCGTACCCTCTTCCAAAACTGCATTTAGCCGCCAGGAAATAGAGGCAACAAGTTAACCGAATGGACCTGTCATTCTGTGGCAACTCTTCCCATGCGTCATGAGCTGCTTCTGACAGCCATGTCTTGGTTGTCGGTACTGGTCTTCTACATCTAATAATTATCTCCATCTCTGCCCATACGTGCTCAATGGGACTGAGGTCGGCATCTTTGGGAGGTCAGTTCAATAGATGAACGGCTTCGTTCAATTGAATCCAGCGTTTTACAGTGTTCGCTTTATCGACATGTTCAAAGATTATTCTACCTCCCGAGAATCACTGATGAACGCAAGGAAGCATTACGTTCTCCAGTAGTTTGCAGTAGTAATGACTAGAAAATGTACGGTCCAATTACCACAAGACGACGCATTAAATTTTTCCTTTTTCGCGTGGTGTAGCAGCATAATGAAGTTACTAGCAATAATGACAGTAATAATCGAACTATTTAGTAACTTCATACGAACGATGTTTCTCGATCTAAGAAATTACTTGAAATAGCGAAAATTTTCGAAAAGAATTTTAATCGAGGCTGTGATGGCTAAAAGCAACTTTACATCCCGCTAGTCTCTCTGCCTCGTGATGACTGGGTGTTGTGTGATGTCCTTTCTAAGTTCTAGGGGACTGATGACCATAGATGTTAAGTCCCATAGCGCTCAGAGCCATTTTGAACATCCCGCTAACATTACACTACCATAATTTCCGTGTCAGAAGCCTGCTGATAATTAACCATTTAATACAGAAAAGAATTTCTTTGTCGTGTCTAACGTGTAAGCTAAGCGCATCATATTGTACGACACAATCATGAACGTAGCAAATGTGGGTTTCAGGGGTCATGTGGATTGATTCTAGTTCCTTAGTTGTGAGGTATAGGTTCTATTCCCCCCACCGGCCTGTATTTTAAACAAACACGAACAGATGACCTTCTTCTCTAGGAATGCAAAGCGTAGAACGTCAGGTTGCACCGTAGTTCAGAATCCGCATTATGAACACCACACCATATCCCTTCGCTACCAAATGGGGCAGAGCCGATTTAGGTTGCGCCATAGCAGAATTTCGACGGTCAACTTCCTTACACGAGAAACTTCAATATATTTAAAAAGCCAACGGTTGTATAAGGTCTCAAGGCTCTTATTTTATTTGAACTTGAGACTTGAGAGCCGGCCGATGTGGCCGAGTGGTTCTAAGCGCTTCAGTCTGGAACCGCGCGACAGCTACGGTCGCAGGTTCGAATCCTGCTTCGGGCATGGATATGTGTGATGCCCTTAGGTTAGTTAGGTTTAAGTAGTTCAAAAGTTCTAGGGGGCTGATGACCTGAGACGTTAAGTCCCATAGTGCTCAGACCCATTTGAACCATTTTTTGAGGCTTGAGACGTTTATATTTTATTTTGGTCTGGGATTCTACTTCGGATCTCTTCTTTCATAGTATCAGACGCACGCGGAAGTATATAGTTCGACCATTTCGTTGTTTCTCCCAAGATGGCAAACTCCTCTACGAAAGGCACGTATGTGGGTTCGAATCCTGGTGCAGAACAAAATTATCCATGGTTTCATTTAAGCCTACTATATGCACACCGAACTACTAGTGATAAATATTTTTATTTTTAAAGTCTCTTCATGTGTTGTCTAGTACTATAGCGATAGATGCCGTTATTTTTAGTCGAACATGCACAAATCCTACTATTATTGAGCATACAATCGTGGATAGAAAACAATGGCGGTAGATTCTGAGTTCGATTGTCGGTCAGACAAAAAGAAAATTGTATCCTCATTTTAAATTCAAAAACCTCGCTAACATTTGATTTTATTTTGTTAATAATCTGATGAAATGAAATGATCTTATGGCATTGTTGGCCGGGAGGCCCCATGCGGGAGAGCTCGGTCGCCATATTGCAAGTCCTCATTAGTTGACGCTACATCGGCGACTTGCGAGTCAGTGATGATGAAGGACACACAAACACACAGTCCCCTGTCGGGAATCGAACGCGGGTCCCATGCTTGGTAGGCAGTAACACTACCGCTACGCTATGGAGGGACAACAATGTGATCAAGGGCAGCGTTCGAGTCCCAGTCACAAAACGTCACATCTTGGCACTTCGTTTTATACACGTGCAAAATAGTTCAAATGGCTCTGAGCACTATGGGACTTAACTTCTAAGCTCATCAGTCCCCTAGAACTTAGAACTACTTAACCCTAACTAACCTAAGGACATCACACACATCCTTGCCCGAGGCAGGATTCGAACCTGCGACCGAAGCACCAGCGCGGTTCCGGACTGAAGCGCATAGAACCGCTCGGCCAACCCGGCCGGCATACACGTGCAAAATATATCACTTGAAATTATATTATTATTATTATTATATTATTATATTATATTATTATTATTATATTAAACGTTTATTATATTATTATATTATTAAACGTTTATTATATTATTATATTATTAAACGTTTATTATATTAAACGTTTTTCACTGTTAACAGGGAAATAAGCGTTTTGATAGAATTCCTGGTGGAGCACAAATAGTTTCCAGTTTCCATAGAGCCCTTGACAGTGCTAATCGCATTGCTTGTAACTGGTTAGTTGACCATCCAGTTTATGACAAATCACCCGTGTCAGGAACGACGTTTCACAAGTGGGGGGAAAACTTTTTAAAGAGCAAAAATACTTCGTGTTATCTTGGAACTTGAGGAGTCTAGATGTGTCTCAAAATATTTATTCATAAAGATATTTAATTTTTCCTAAATATTACTGGAATGACTTACGTGACAGAGATAGTTAAATTCTAAAGAGTGTGGTAGTGATTTAGAAATTCCACTTACCGTAATAAAATTGAGTTACAAACATTAAAAAAGGACTGTCGCACCTACAATGACCGGTTTCTTACTATTGCAACATTGTGGTGCTGATTTAAATGTGAACGGATTACCTTAAAGAACAGCGTTCTCTAGTGATCTCTTATGGTATCCATTTTGCTCTGCTGCAAAGAAATTGCCGCGTGGAGTGGCCGCGCGGTTTGAGGCGCCACGAATTTCGCGGTCCCTCCCGCCGGAGGTTCGAGTACTCCTTCGGGAATGGCTGTGTATGTTGTCCTTAACATAAATTAGTTTAAGTAGTGTGTAAGTCTAGGCACCGATGACCTCAGCAATTTGGTCCCTTAGGAATTCACACACATTTGAACATTTTTTAGCAAAACAATTTAGAGGACCTTCAAGACAGCTACGTTAAGTAGATCGCATGTAACTCAGGCGAAACGTAGTTCAGGACGTTTGGATACTTCAGGTGTGATGTACATTTCTCCAGCCACCTGGCGAGCTACGAATTTGGCTATTTTCAACATTTTTCTTAAGACACTTGCAGCGCTTCGTAGCAACTAAACTTTTGACATGATGGTTCTTTTGTTTATTATTACTTTATAAAAAGTTTCAGGGAAAGTTTCGACATGTCGGACTGTTACACAGGCTCGTCGCAGAGCAAGTTAAGACGGTCACAGTGACATAATTTAGAGTAAAAGTTGTAATATTCACTGAAAACACCTAAAATGCCTAGCAGACATGCTACGAGCAAACTAGAGACAGCTTATGAATCACTGGTATGAGACGAGCTGAAAATGTTAGTGATAAAGTTATTAATATTAGTAATTATGATTGTTTATAAAATTCATAAAAATTGTAACAGACAAGCAAATATATATTTGATACGTTGTTTAAAAGCTCTTGGTGCCAACTATGGAATGCAAGACAACTACGTTAAGTGGGTTGCATACAAATCGGGCGAAAATGTGGGTTGCATGCAAATCAGGCGAAACGCATTTCAAGTCGTTCGGTTACTTTTGGATATGGTAGTACATTCCTACCGTAGCAGTAGGAATGTCAGTTGCATAATTGGAAGAAAGAATACACAAAGTACGAAATCTGGGCCAAAATGAAAGTCGCAAATGCGAGAAAGGAAAACTATTCGAAAGATTTACAACTGCTCGGTAGAGTCAGTGAACCGTTACCGAAGGGAGATCTACGAGGCTGGGTCCTCTGAATTGTGAATGATATGAACATAACTGACTTTGGTGGTTCTTCGGCCTAATTAAAAGGATTCAGGACGTTTCACGGAAAGTTGGCAAACGTGTACATGGCATTTATTTAACAGCTAATACTACAGAGAAATCTGTAGCTGACATGAAGACGAAGCTTCTTCTTATCACCTAGGTGCTGTGTATGAAGCCAATCAGTCAGGTTCCGTGCAAGAACTGAATGCAAACCGCAGTTTATCATTTCGAGTGAAATTTGTAGCATAAGCTTGAAACGCAAGCGAGCTGTACATCTTTCTTCAGAAACAAATTAGGACCAAAATTTAAAAAAAGACTATTTAAATGTAAAAATATTGTCATCGGCGAAACAAAATCTGAACGTACAAGGAACAATAATTTTCATTAATACGTCAGAAACATTTTCTTACCATTTGTAGGAGATAATTTATTGCTTTTGTCCGATTTTTGGTCTGGACATAGCGACACCTCTGTCTTTAGGAGACCGACGAAGATACTGTTAATATAATACGGATTCCATCTAGAACTGATAGCGTGATTCAGCCTCTCGAAGAAGAAATTTTTCAACAGTTTAAAGCATTTTTCAGAAAATTGTCGGACAGTGTTATTTCCGACAGCTGTTGTCATTTCATGTTTCTCAGCGGAACAGTATTGTTAAACTTAAGTCATTTGTGCGGTGTCAGTTGCATCACAACGTTTTACGAATTTGATCAAGTAAGCTTGATTCGTAGCACGGTATGTAGAATAATGGCTATGCCCATTTGTTACCCCACACAATCCTCTCTAAATACTATTAGCAACTACTGCGAAGCCAATCAGTGAATTAATTTTTCTTTTAACAGGTGTGTTTAGTGTTTGTTTTCATCATCCAGTAGACACTTCACATTTTTGTTACGGCTAGGGAATAAAGAAGTTCCTAAAAGATATATTATTCAACGGCTGTTGGGAGTGACACTGCCCAACAATTTTCTGAAAAATGCTTTAAACTGTTGAAAAATATCTTCGTCGAGAGGCTGAATCACGCTGTCAGTTCCACATGGTATCCAAATAACGTTAACACTCTTTTTGTTGGTCTCCTAAAGACAAAGGTGTCACAATGTCCAGACCAAAAATCAAACAAAAGCAATGACTTATCTTCTACAACTGGTAACAAGATGTTTCGGATGTTTTAATGAAATTGGGGAGCCGGAACGATGAAAGTGGCAAAATTAACGTTTTTTGGATTTTTTCATTATAAAATTATTTCGAGTTTTCTGATAAAAACAAATCAAGTTTCACTCTTCTAAAGCGGATTTTAAGTGTGACTTTCATCGTTTCAAAGTTGATGCACCGCGCCGCCCCGCGTAAATGGCCGTAGCGACTTGCTGTGTTATCTCTGACAGCACTGCTCGCTGTCTTTAGGCAGCATTTCTTGGTGGAATTCGCCAGTATTTTGTTTTCCAACGTTGTAGGCCTTGATCTCTGTGACAAGTGAATGTTCATATCCGTAAACATAAACGGCATACCGTGTTTGTTGACATGCGAAGTTAGTCATGTGTTTGTTGTTTGGCTCAGCAATTTTGCGTATTTGACGAGTTGTTATCGTGTCTGTTTTACGTATTTGATTTGTGGATATAAATATGCCCCGTTTCATCAATCGAGTGTATAAGAAAAGACGCAATGAATGGAAGAAGAAATCCTTTGTTGTTTCGAAGGGAGATGCGGTTTTGTCTGATTCATCAACCACTTCAACACTGTGTGAGAAAACATCTTCCAGCAAGAAACGTTTTGAAAGCAAAGAAAAATTTGAAAACTATGAAAGTAATAGAAATGATGTGAAAGAAATAATTAATATTTACTTGCTGTCTAATATTTTAAAACATAATGTATTATGAAAAGTTTGCAAAGAAAGAGGACTCGAATTGTAAATAATTTCACATATTGGTTTGACATCTAAAATGTTGTTGAAGTGTGACAAATGTAGTGGAGAGGTTTCTTTTTATTATTCTAATAGTATTCCTCGTAGTGGTGATAGAGGAAAGACGGTGTATGAAAAAAATGTTAGGCTAGTGTATGGCTTGCATTGCCTAGGAAAGGGCAGTGCTGCAGGAACAATGTTATGTGGAATTATGAACTTGCCAAAACTACCAACCAAGTTTGGCTTTCATAATGAATTGGTGGGATCTTCTGCTGACGACGTTACACAAACAACAACGAAGAAAGCTGTTGAAGAGGCTGTGACTGATAATGGAAATTGTAGAGATTTAACTGTTGCTTAGTTGGATCATGGCAATGTAGAGGTCATAAATCTCTAAATGAAGTCATGACAGCCACTAGTTGCGACAGTTGCAAAGTTATTAATGTTGCCATTCTCTCTGAACATTTTAGATGCAAGGGCAATACCAAGGAGGCACATAATAAAGATTGAGAAGCAAATTTTCATGGTACAAGTGGAGCGATGGAAGTAGATTGAGTGAAAAGAAATTTTTCCAGATCGGATGAGTAGTATAATGTATGATATACTAACTATCTAGGAGATGGTGATCCTAAGGAATATAAAACTGTAGAGGAGCTCAAACCTTATGGCAGTGAAATTCACATTTAAAAAAGGAATTCATTGGACAATTGGACATGTGCAGAAGTGCATGGGGCTCGCTTGTGCAAACTAGATCAGACATTAGGATCCCAGAAGCTTAGTAGTTGTAAGACCCTTGGAGGAAGAGAGAGACTGGCAGATGAAACTATTGACATACTGCAGAGGTATTATGGTTGTACAATTAGGCAAAATATAGGAAGCACTGAGCATATGAGGAAATAAGTATGGGCGTTATTTCATACACTGTGTCCCACAGGTGAAGACTCATGGTGTAAGCACCAATCAGGAAAAGGAGAATGACCATAAAAACAGTTTGCCAAATGCTGTAACTGATGTAATTAAGCCCATATTCCGAGATTTTTCACAGCCAAATTTATTGGAAAAGCGCCTACATGAGAAAACCAAAATCCCAACGAATGTGTGAACAATTTAATTTGGATTAGGATTCCATAAAAACATTGATGCAGTTCCAACATAGAATGCTGGAGACATTACAAAATATGATGTGCTGAAAAGTTTAGGTTTCCGACCAGGCCACAACATCATTCTGACAATGCACCTAATTGATGAAGAAAGACTAAGAGGTGCAGCAAGAAGAGACAAAAGTCTACAACTTGCATCAAAAGACGAGAAAAATACTAGAAAAAGAAGACAATGCTGATGATCCCTCATATGGAGCGGAAATGTATTAAAAATCTTTGGAAGCCATTTCCCACAAGTTTCAAATTTCCACATTTAAGAAACATTTTCTCAAAAAGTGCTAACAGTAGATGAATCAAAATTATACACAATATTGTGTATTTCATTTCCTTCATTGATATAGCATATTGTAAAAAAATATTGTATAATTAAGGAGTTACAGCAGAAAAAATGTAAAATTTTAGAGAAAAAATTGGCAAAATTTAAAAAAAATTGTAAAACAAAATGCAATAAATATTTCTTAACATGACATTATAACATTGTAGAGAAATACTCATTGAAAATATTGTCCAAATTTCAGGAACATATTTTTAATGTTTTAGAAAAAATGTTCCTTGTATTTGCTGAAATTAACATGGAGGAGATAGTACGTCCCAGCTTCCCTTAACTCTTTTGTGCATTGTCAGTTTGCATCACCACTTTTTACTAATTTGATTAAGTAAGCTTGGTACAGAGCACAGTATGCAGAATAATGGGCACACCCATTTATTACCCCACACAATCCTCCCTAAACACAAATAGTAACTACTGCAACGAATGTTGAAAATTAGGTGGACTGATAAGGTAAGGAAGGAGGAGATTTTGTGCAGAATCGGATTGGAAAGGAACACGTGAAAAACACTGATAAGGAGAAGGGACAGGATGATAGGACATCCGTTAAGGCATGATGGAATGACTTCCATGGTACTAAAAGGAGCTGTAGAGGGCAAAAACTGTAGAGGTAGACAGAGATTGGAATACATACAGCAAATAATTGAGGACATGGTTTACAAGTGCTACCCTGAGATGAAGAGATTAGCACAGGAGAGGAATTCGTGGTGGGCCGTAGCAAGCAAGTCAGATGATAGATTTGACCTGTTGCTTCAGTTAGAAGCTGGTGAGCCTCAAGCAGTTGCAGGGCAGACAGGGCACAACTAACTTTCAGCAACAAATTGAAAAGTAAGAATGTAGGGAAATCAGTAAAGAGAAAGAAATTGTTGTTGTTAGATAGTTCCCATGGAAGAGGTGTTGGCCAAGATTTGCAGGATGAACTAGGGTCAGAATACCAGGTCCCTATTTTTTTTAAACCTAATGCTGGTCTGGAGCAGGTGAAAGAGGATTTAGGATCACTTTGCAAATATTTCATTAAAAAAGACACTGTGGTTGTATTGGGTGGGCCAGGTAATAGTTTTGACAGAGATCCTGGGTACAGTATAGAGTGTGACCTGCTGCCAAACATTGCATCAGCATCAAAGCATACTGGTGTTGAGCTTTTATCTGTTCTTGGGCGCCATGAGCGACCTCATTTGAACTCTTCTGTCAAGAGAGCTAATTTGGAGTTGGAACAGCTGCTTATGTCAGGTGCAGGGTCACACATTGGTGTGGTTCCTGTTGATTCAATAGGTGGGATTATACTAGAGAAGGCCTTTACCTCAACAGGAAAGGAAAGGGTAAACTGGCTGTAAAAATAGCAGGGAAGTTAAAGGAGGAAGGCACTGTCATGAATGATAAAATACCAGTGGTTATAAGGTTCAGAAAATAACCTTTTTTTAGGGCAGGGAGGACAGAAAGAAACTAAGTTTTAAGACGGGTTAGGATTGAGATAAACCTTCACTTTGAGAAGGAAACCAAAAAACATAATTATAGCTTATTACATAAGCATAAACAGCTGTTGGTCAAGAATTTTCAACAGTCAGCAGAAATTTGAACTCTACCCAATTTTTAACTCAGGCAATGTGAAATGTCAGCTATCTTTATTGCAGCAAAATATTCGAGGACTGAGAAATAAAATTAATGAATTAATTATTTGCATAGACGAATTAGAGTCCTCAAACCCAGTTGACATAATCTGACTCTCTGAACATCATGTGACCACTGGTATAGAACTTTTAAGTGTTACACCATTTAGGTTACCATCTCACTCTTGTAGAGAAGAAATGGAGAAAGGAGGAGTTACCAAACTCATCAGGAGCTGTCATAAATTTAAGAACATAGAAGTTCATACATTTTGCCTAGAACAGCATATGGAAGCATGTGCAACGGAAGTAGAATTTCAGAAAAAATCCTTCATATTATGAAGTGTATACAGAGCACCTGCAGGTAACTTTAATCTGTCCATATACCACCTTGAAGCTGTACTGGCCCAATTAACAACCAAAAATAGTGGTTGCTGGTGACTACAGTGTAGATTTCCTTAAAGACTCGCCCAATAAGAACTTATTTGAGGTAGTAACACCGTCATTCCACTTAATTCCCACTGCACAGTTCCCCACTAGGGTAGCCAATTGCTCACAAACAGCCATTGATAATATCTTTATAGAAAAGTCCAATTAACAAAATTATATTACAAAACCAATAGTCAATGGCCTCTTAGACTAAGACTTGCAGTGCCTTCTGTTAAATTTTAATACTGAACAGGATATAAAATCTGTTAAATCTGAGCTCATGAGGGTAATCAATAAGCCAAAAATTGATTAATTTAGGACACTCAGAGACATTCACTGGATTGATCTTTACAGTGCTCTTGGCATGAGTGAAAAATATAACACTTTTGCTAATTAAGTGCTTACCTTATTTGAACACTGTTTTCCCCCAAAACTAACCGAGGTTAGAGCAAAGTCTACAAAGAACCCATGGATTACTCAAGGAATAGAGGTATCTTGTAAAACAAAAAGAAAACTGTGTTTGTCAATTCGAAGCAGTTCTGATGTTGATGCTATAGCACATTAAAAGAAATACTGCAAAATATTAAAGACTGTAATACAGACATCAAAGCAAATACATTAAAAGGAAAAGATAGTTGTATAAGATAACAAATTAAAGACAATATGGAATATAGTGATGGAGGAGACTGGTAAAACCAGACATGAAGAAGGACAAATAGCATTAAGAGCAAATGATACATTGGTGACAGATGTGTGTAGTGTTGAAGAACTTTTTAACAAGCATTTTGTAATTGTTACTGAAAAGATGGGGTTGCCAGGTTCTGTAGACGCTGCTGTGGAAACCCTCAGACCAGAAATTTCAAGTAACTTCCATTATATGAATTTCATCCTCACTACCCCAGCAGAAGCAATGTCCATTATAATTTTTTTAAAATCAAAAACATCTAATGGGTTTGATGAAATATCAACAAAATTCATTAAATAATGTGATTGTGAGTTAAGTAACATATTAAGCTATGTGTGTAACCAGTCTTTTATTAGTGAAATATTTCCTGAGTAGTTGAAATACGCTGAAGTTAAGCCACTATTTAAGAAGGGAGATATAGAAATAGCATCAAATTTCCGCCCAGTTTCACTTTTGCCAGTATTCTCAAAAATTTTAGAAAAGGTAATGTACAATCGGCTTTATAACCATCTTATCACAAATAACTTACTATCAAAGTCGAAGATCGGATTTCTGAAGGGTTCTGATATTGAGAAGGCTATCTACACTTACAGTGAAAATGTACTGAATTTATTAGAGAAAAAATTTCAGGCAACGGGTATATTTTTCGATCTGTCAAAGGCTGTGTAAATCACAATATCCTTTTAAGTAAATTAGAATATTACCATGTAACAGGAAATGCTGCAAAGTGGTTCAAACCTTATGTCTGTGGCAGGAAACAAAGGATGTTATTAGGAAAGAGTCATGTATTAAGCTATCAGGCATCATCCGACTGGGAACTTATCACATTTGGGGTCCCACAAGGTTCCATCTTAGGGCCTCTACCTTTTCTTATGTATATCAATGACCTTTCACCAGTAACATTACCAGACGCCAAGTTTGTTTTGTTTGCTGATGATACAAACATTGCAATAAATAGCAAATCAAGTGCAGTCTCAAAAAGATCGACTAATAAAATATTTGGACATTAATCATTGGTTCCTAGCCAATTCTTTGTCACTAAACTTTGAAAAAAACACACTACATGCAGTTCAGAACACGTAATGTGTGTCCCACGAGTATATGCCTAACATAGAATGATAAGCAGATAGAAGAAGTGGACAGTGTTAAATTCTTGGGATTACAGCTTGATAATAAAATCGACTGGGAGGAGCACATCACAGAACTGCTGATGTGTCATAACAAAGCTCTATTTCCAATGGGAATTGTGTCAGACATAGGGGATATAAAAATGAAAAAGCTGGCATACTATGCTTACTTTCATTCCATAATGTCATATGGGATTATTTTTTGGGGTAATTCATCAAGCCAAGCTAAAGTTTTCTGGGCATAAAAACGTGCAGTAAGAGTTATACGTGGTGTGAACTCAAGAACATCCTGCAGAAGCCTTGTTAGGGAACTAGGGATACTAACTACTGCTTCCCAATATATTTATTCCTTAATGAAATTTGTCATTAAAAATATATCACTTTTTCAAACCATCAACTCAATTCATTGAATTAATACTAGAAATAAGAATAATCTTCACAAGGGTTTAAAGTCACTTACTCTTGTACAAAAAGGCGTGCTTTATTCAGGAACACACATTTTCAATAACTTGCCAGGAGCTAAAAAAAGCTAACAACCAATGAAATTTAGTTTAAGAGAAGCCTAAAGGATTTATTACTGGCCAGCTCCTTCTAATCCAGTGATGAATTTCTCAGTAGAATCAACTGATTTGTGTGTGTGTGTGTGTTTATGTAATTACAATCTAACTTCTGCATCATTTCAGTGCAGTAATGTGTTCATGGTAAACAAGTATTGTAGTAGTTCTATTATATGTTTATTACCTTACAAATAAGAAAACGTATTTTTAGTTTTAAATTCAGTGCATTAATGCGATCTTAGTAAATGCGTGTTTGTAAAGCCATTCTTTCATATAGTGTTCATTAAAAAAAATGACGATCATTCCACTTGGGACCTGTGGAAAATACATTAGCTTATTTGTTTCAGTAGTAAATATTTGTTTCTGTGACATGTTCTACATCGTGGAGGACCTCCTCACTATGGATCAATTGGAATGAAAGTAAATATTATTCTAATCGTACACTTGGTGGAAAGGTCTGTACAAGCCGCTGTTATAAGCTGCTCTTTGTGCGGCAAAAATGCGTTACTTAAACTTCTTTAAATAATATTGAGAGTGCGCTTTAGGAGATAAAACTTTGACAGTGCATTTCTTTCGCTGTGTTCTTACTGTGTGAAAAGTTTCAGGATAGATTTCGACATGTACGATTGGACCATTATTTTGTGAATTCCCGTGCTATCGGAGTCTCTCGCTGTCGTCTCACTGCCCCATCTACATCTACATCTACGTAGATAGTCCGCAAGCGGTGGGTACCCCGTACCACTACTTGTCATTTCCTTTCCTGTTCCGCACGCAAATAGAGCGAGGGAAAAACCACTGTCTATTTGCCTTTGTATTAATCCTAATTTCTAGTGTCTTATCTTCGTGGTCATTACGTGTAATGTACGAGGGTCGGTCAAAAAGTAATGCCTCCCATTTTTTTTCTACTTAAAAAAATTAAGTTAAGTGAAAAATTTGAATTTGGCGCCATTCCTCAAACCTTCTTCTGCAATCCACTGCAGTAGTAACTTTCTGTGTCAACAGGTGGCAGCACAGCAGAAGTTTGTAAGATGGCCGACATCGATGTTCGTTTGAGACAGCGTTGTGTGATTGAATTCTTGAATGCAGAAGGTGAAACGCCCATACGCATTCATGAAAGACTGAAGAAGGTGTATGGTGTTGTGACAGTGGATGTCAGCACTGTTAGACGATGGGTTTGTCGTTGTAAGGAAGCTGAAGGGCAAACACCGTTGACTGACGAAAAGCGGAGCGGCAGGCCGGTGAGTGGAGTGACTCCACACAACATTCAGCAAGTTGATGACATCATTCGTGGTGACCGTCGGGTGACTGCATTATTTCTCTTAGTAAAGGCAGTGTGATCACGATTATTAAACAATTGGGGTACTCAAAAGTTTGTGCACGGTGGGTTCCAAGAATGTTAACCGATCAGAATAAAGAGGCAAGGAAAACAATAGCCTCCCAACACTTGCAGCGCTTCCGTTTGGAGAGAGATGAGTTTCTGAAAAAAATTGTGACCGGGGACGAAACATAGGTGCATTTTTTTGAACCCGAATCAAAGAGGCAGTCAATGGAGTGGCGTCACACAAGCTCGCCGAGGAAGAAAAAATTCAAAACTGTGCGATCGGCAGGGAAAGTTATGGCAACAGTTTTCTGGGATACAGAGGGTGTGATTCTGGTTGATTTTTTGGAGCAGGGATGCACAATAAATTCTGTTCAATACGTCACAACCCTCAAAAAACTTAAAGCACGTCTTCAGCGAGTTCGCCCAACAAAATCAATGACAGATGTTCTTCTTTTGCATGACAATGCAAGACCACACACCAGTCGTCACACCTCTGACGAGATTGTCAAAATTGGATGGGAAGTTTTGCCTCATCCCCCATACAGCCCTGACCTGGCACCATCAGACTTCCATCTGTTCGGGCCACTAAAAGAAGCTCATCGTGGGATTCATTTTGAAGATGAGGAGGCCGTCAAAACATCCGTGCGTCAATGGCTTAGGAAGCAGAGCTGTGATTTTTACCGTGCTGGGATACATGCCCTTGTTCAAAGATGGACCAAAACTGTAGAGATGGGCGGAGATTACATTGAAAAATGACAAAATGATCCTCAATGTTGTGGTTTTCAACCTATGTAATTGCATTTAAATTTCCTGACAATTAAACGTAGAAAAAAAAATAGGAGGCATTACTTTTTGACTGACCCTCGTATGTTGGCGGCTGTAGGACTGTTCGGCAGTTAGCTTCAAGTGCCGGTTCTCTAAATTTTCTTAGTAGTGTTTCTCTAAATAAACGTCGCCTTCCCTCCAGGGAGATTTCCATTCGAGTTCTCGAAGCATCTCCATAACACTTACGTGTTGTTCGAATAAATCTAGCCCGCCTCAGAATTGCTTCACTGTCATTCTTCCATCCAACCTGATACGGATCCCAAACACTAGAGCAGTACTCAAGAATAGGTCGCACCAATGCCCTATATAAGGTCTTCTGTACAGGTGAACGAATCCTTCCTAAAATACTCCCAGTAAACCGAAGTCGACTATTCACCTTCCCTGCCACAGTTCTCACATGCTCGTTGCACTTCATATCGCTTTGCAACTTAACGCCCAGATATTTAAACTAACTGGCTGTGTCAAGTAGAACATTAGTAATACTGTATCCGAACATTACAGGTTTGATCTTCCCACTCACCCGCATTAACCTATATTTTCCACGTTTATGGCTAGCTGTCATTTACCACACCAACTGGACATTTTGTCTAAGTCGTCTTGCATCTTCCTACAGTCACTCAACTTCGACACGTTACCGTACACCACGGCATCATCAGCAAAAAAAAAACGCAGATTGCTGCCCACCCTGTCCGCCACATCATTTATGTACTCGTATGTAGAGAACAATAGCGGTCCTATCAAACTTCCCTGGGGCGCTGCTGACGACACCTTTGTCTCTGGTGAACGCTCGCCGTCGAGGAGGACATACTGGGTTCCATTATTTAAGTAGTGTGTGAGCCACTCACGTATCTGTGAATTTATTCCATATCCTCGTACTTTCGTTAACAGCTTGCAATGGGGCACTGTGTCAAATGCTTTCCGGAAATCTAGCAGTATGGAGTCTTCCTGTTGTCCTTCATCCATAGTTCTCAGTATATCATGTGAGAAGACGGCAAACTGAGTTTTCCCCGAGAGATGCTTTCTAAAACCATGCTGATTCGTGAACATAAGCTTCTCAGTCTCAGGAAATTTTATTATATTCGAACTGAGAATATGTTCAAGGATTCTGCAGCAAACAGAAGTTAGGAATATTGGCCTGTAATTTTGAGAATCCTTTCTTTTACCCTTCTTATGCACTGGAGTTACCAGCTCGATAATAGGAAACCACATTAGAGGATAGTAAGCGTAAAAGGCTTGCTCTTCTTACATGTACTTGAAGGTACTAACCAACCTAAAAACATACTACTCCTAGCAGCTATAACTATTAGTCTGAAAATGAAGTAAATACTGATGTATGATGCTCGGTATACTGTGGTCAGTCATCAAATGGTTCAAATGGTTCAAATGGCTCTTAGCACTATGGACTTAACAGCTGTGGTCATCAGTCCCCTAGAACTTAGAACTACTTAGACCTAACTAACCTAAGGACATCACATACATCCATGCTCGAGGCAGGATTCGAACCTGCGTCCGTAGCAGTCGCACGGCTCCGGACTGCGCGCCTAGAACCGCGAGACCCTCAGTCATCAATAAAAATATTAGCACGTATACCTTTAGAACCCTATACATATATGCAGATGTTGTTCCTACTGCAAAGCTGATCCGCCTTGGAGTCACGCTTTGTCGCAGAGATGGTGGCCAAGCATGACAGAAAATTAAGCACAGGAGGCGATAGTGTAATCTAGTTCAATAATAGTAGACTATAGACTCAATTAATCATAGAATGATTCATAGCAGTGAATCACGGAATGCTTCATCGAAACCCACAAATACATTTACGAAAAGGGTCACACATTTAATAAATTATAAAACACCGGAAGGAGTGGCAAAAGTGCTGTTACTAAGGATGATGGTAGTTTCAGCGCTCGGCGAGTAACAATAAAGCCACATATAAGACAAGAAATCGTGGAATATATACGAGTATAGAAACCAAACACGAAACACGCAAGGCGAGCGATAGAGACTATCCAATGATGGTACACGGCATTCGAACGTTGAATATCGCCTTAGCGGCGGCATAGAGACTTCTGCGGTCCAAATGCTCTCGTAATAGTTCGTAATTGCTAGTTACTGCCGTAATTTCAATGTGTTGAACAGTCGTCGGGTTTCGTGGTCCGGCGGTAAAACGTCTGCCTGCAACCTGACAGATTGTGGGATCGAATCTCGGTCGGGCCACAGGAAATTTCAGTGTAATTCATCTAGTCTCCGCCTCTCCAGGACGCGAAGAGGACCAGGAACGACACGCGGTTCGGATTCCACATTAAACTGTAGATCCCCTTCCTTTGGCTGGATAACTGGGATAGTAGCGTAGTGACACGCAAGTCGCGAAAGTGGCTTCCAATTGAATGACTTGCGCCAGACCATTGAGCCAAACGAAATTATTGTGATGTAATTATTATGAATATACCCGGATCAGAATAACGAAGTATGTGACAGCTAGTTGTTTACAAAAGAGTGACCATGCTTACAACCAACCACAGAAGGAGCTTGGCCGCGACTTCTGTTTCGTTCGCTGTTGCCATATCGCTCTGCAGACGATAAGTACGCCGCTAACTTCCGTTTTCATCATATGCTTTCTTTCTTTGTGCTGATTATTTTTATAATACGCAAAACAAGGTTCGTAGCTAATAGTGAATGTAAAAGTGATAAGGCTATTACGATCCCACAAGGCGAAATCAGTACTGCAGAATAGCGCAAAACGTTCGAAAGAATTTTTTACGGAACTGAACAGCTGTTGCTGCCGCAGCCACATTAGGTACGCGTGTAACAGCCAACCGACAACGTCTATCTTTTCCGTGACCGTCGGTCGTTGTGTTAGTCTGACACTAGAATTGAGAGCAGCAGACTGTAAACCGTTCTGCTCGACAACCGGTTAAATTTGTGAGTCCTTAGGCACTCATCTAAACTACTGAAAACTGGTACCTCAGCTGAAGATCTATGTGGCCTGGAAGATGACTGTACTAACTGCGGAAGAAGCGTTTTGCCTCTGTATAATCAACTACCAAAATGAGACCGACTGCTGGCTTTGGGTATTACTTAAAACCTCTGTACTCAAAGAAAACAAAAGGCCGTCCAGAGAAACAGCCAACCTACTTTCATTTTCGCAGCTTTTGGGGAAACTGCGTAAACCCGTTAAGTTGCCAGGGACCGGAGATTCCTAATACCTGAAGCTGCCTTCAGCTGTATTACTGCACGAGCCAACGTTCAAGTTCTCACAAGAGCTTACTTTTAACGGAAAACGCCACCTCCGTCTAAATTACTAACTATGCAAGAATTATCTCTATAGCTACATTTTATCACTAGCTATTTATTATCTCTCGTCTGCCCTCGCATCATACGGAAAATTCTTCTTCTTCTTCTTCTTCTTCTACCAGTCCAGGATTAGGCCTTATGGGCTGTTCCGGCTTCATCATCTGTTCCGTGGCCTTCCCCCACTCCTTCATACTGGACTCCACCGCTAGTGGAGGGATTTTCTCAAGTAGCATGCGCAATACAAAATATTTCTAGTCCTACTCCCGCTTGCTTTTTCTGCTAGTGTCTGTACACCCCAGTTCTTTCCTTATTTCTTTATTGCTTATTATCCTTTTTCTAGCGGAGCCTTTTACTTAACTGTTGTTGTTGTGGTCTTCAGTCAAGAGACTGGTTTGATGCAGTTCTCCATGCTACTCTATCCTGTGCAAGCTTCTTCATCTCCCAGTACCTACTGCAACCTACGTCCTTCTGAATCTGTTTAGTATATTCATCTCTTGGTCTCCCTCTACGATTTTTACCCTCCACGCTGCCCTCCAATACTAAATTGGAGATCCCTTGATGCCTCAGAATATGCCCTACTACCCGACCCCTTCTTCTAGTCAAGCTGTGCCACGAATTTCTGTTCTCCCCAATTCTGTTTAGTACATCCTCATTAGTTATATGATCTACCCATCTAATCTTCAGCATTCTTCTGTAGCACCACATTTCGAAAGCTTCTATTCTCTTCTTGTCTAAACTATTTATCGTCCATATTTCACTCACATATACGGCTACACCCCATGTAAATACTGACTCTTAAATCTAAATGTAAATACTGACACTTAAATCTATACTCAAAGTTAAAAAAATTTCTCTTCTTCAGAAACGCTTGCCGTGTCATTACCAGTTTACATTTTATATCCTCTCTACTTCGACCATCATAAGTTATTTTGCTCCCCAAGTAGTAAAACTCTTTTACTACTTTAAGTGTCTCATTTCCTAATCTAATTCCCTCAGCATCACCCGACTTAATTCGACTACATTCCATTATCCTCGTTTTGCTTTTGTTGATGTTCATCTTATATCCTCCTTTCAAGACACTATCCATTCCGTTCAACTGCTCTTCCAAGTCCTTTGCTGTCTCTGACAGAATTACAATGCCATCGGCGAACCTCAAAGTTTTTATTTCTTCTCCATGGATTTTAATTCCAACTCTGAATTTTTCTTTTGTTTGCTGAATATATACATTGAATAACATCGGGGAGAGGGTACAACCGTGATTCACTCCCTTCTCAACCACTGCTTCCCTTTCATGTCCGTCAATTCATAACTGCCATCTGGTTTCTTTACAGTTTGTAAATAGCCTTTCGATCCATGTATTTTACCCCTGCCACCTTTAGAACTTGAAAGAGAGTATTCCAGTCAACATTGTCAAAAGCTTTCTCTAGGTCTACAAATGCTGTCAACGCAGGTTTGCCTTTCCTTAATCTATTTTCTAAGTTAAGTCCTAGGGTCAGTATTGTCTCACGTGTTCCAACATTTCTACGGAATGCAAACTGATCTTCCCCGAGGTCGTCTTCTGCCAGTTTTTCCAGTCGTCTGTAAACAATTCGCGTTAGTATTTTGCTGCTGTGACTTATTAAACTGATAGTTCGGTAATTTTCACGTCTGTCAACACCTGCTTTCTTTGGGATTGGAATTATTATATTCTTCTTGAAGTCTGAGGGTATTTCGCCTGTCTCATACATCTTGCTCACCAGATGGTAGAGTTTTGTTAGGCCTGGCTCACCCAAGGCTGTCAGTAGTTCTAATGAAATGTTGTCTACTCCCGGTACCTTGTTTCGGCTTAGGTCTTTTCTTAACTAAGGAACTTCATTTATGATGTTTCAAGTTGTCTTAGGTCCCTTGGCCTTAACGCTATATTTTTTGATCCGTATACCATTGTGGTTAGGGCCATGTCTTCAAAGAATTCCATTTAGGTTTGTCTTTTCGTTTCACCCTTCCATCTCGTTAATATTCTTACCAAGCACTTGTTTATTAATTCAGATTTCTCACCCGACTCCTTAGCCAAGATCGCTAACGCACTCCTGTGCGGTGGCGGTTCAGTTGGCGATAAGCCGCTTCGAATCATAGCGGTGAATGAAATTTTCAGTGCCAGTATTTGACCGGCAAGGGGGCAGCGGTGGTGAGGTAAAGCTCCTGATCACCAGTCTTTGCGTGAATGTCCATGATTAAACTACCAGACTCTCCAGAGTCTCTCCTGAAGTGAGAGCTCGTGACACTGTTGATGGTGGTCCGTCCGTCGGGTGAGGACTTTAAGTTCAGCGGCCCTCTTGGTACTGTCCTAGACGAGTAGGCAACGTGGCAGTAATGGGTTTCACCCTCTCCCTTTCTTTCATACAAAAGCTCATAAAGTCAACACTATAGTGTACAAGCGGTCATGACGATTATCCACACGACGCAGATGCACAACTGGCAGTTCACAAAAGGTCGCAGAAAGGCAACGCGAAACCACCTCTACGAGAGTCTTGCCACGAGCAGCGTTGAGGGTTCCTGACACTCACTCTCCGAGAACTGCATCACTTTGAACCTCTGATGTTATTTTATCAATCCACATAGGCTTCCTACGCCTTAATTACCCCTGTTCTCCTTTATTAATTAAACTAGCAGTAGCCAGCCACGTCGCCAAGTGTTGCTGTAAAGAAATAAAAGAGAAAGCACATGTTTACAATATGTATGGGAATTGAATAGACGTCCTAATTTCGTTCTCCTCCGCCTCTCTGTTTATGTCTTCCTTCTCCCTCTCTCTGTCCATTTTCTCCTCTCGCCCTCTCTCTCCATCTCTTCCTGCCCCCTGTATCTCTCCAGCTCCTCATTTCCGCTCTGTACGGCCGTTTCCTCTCAACCCTCTCGCCATCTCCTGCATCCACTTCTGATCTTGAGGCTTGTGTACTGTTACTGCAAATTCAGATTCTATGGCAGTTTACAATCATAAGCTGATAGTTTAAGTGCCCTACTATTGTAGCTAAAATTTCTGTTGACAAAAGCACTCATTTTTATAGGAGAGCATTTTCCTTCTCACAGTCAGTTTTAAGAGAAAACCTGTACATTTTTGTTTAAATAAATATTAGTCTATGCCTGTTTGAATGTTTAATAGAGTATCGTATGAAATTGGTAGAAAATCGGTCAAGAACTTTCGATACTTTTGCTAACAACATTTCATTATTACAAATTTTACGCATATATTTGTACATTATATAGATTAAAAAATACATATTCTATATCAGTCAAACGTTTATTAGAGTAACGTGTAAAAATTTGAAGTAAATCGGTCAAGTGCGTTTTGAACTTTTTAGTAACTGTGAGACCCTTTTATGTGTTACATAGATATTTATTACACATATTAAAAAATTGGCCAGTGTCCACCCAAATGTTGCTTAAAGTACTGTACAAAAATCTGAAGTAAACCGGCCGAGAACTCTTCGAGAGTTTTGGAAATAACGTTTCTCTCTTATATACTAAATATTTATTTATATATTACATATATTGAAAAAATGGGAATATAATAACACGCATGCCGACATTTAGAGTCAGTCAACTGACTACTTTTCGAGTTTTGCGAGCACAAACATAGGCAAGTTGAATTTTTACACATGAAAAATGTTCAAATGTGTGTGAAATCTTATGGGATTTAACTGCTGAGGCCATCAGTCCCTAAGCTTACACACTACTTAACCTAAATTATCCTAAGGACAAACACACACACCCATGCCCGAGGGAGGACTCGAACCTCCGCTGGGACCAGCCGCACAGTCTACGACTGCAGCGCCCCAGTTCGCTCGGCTAATCCCGCTCGACTTTACACATAAAGATTCGCCGATCCTAGAGAGTGTGGAATCGCAAGGTGCCGGCCGAAAACACTATCGGCAAAAAAGTGGATTTTTCATATACAAAATCTTACTCTATGGGACGTGTTGCTCGACCCCTAGGGTAAGCCGGTTAGATTCCTGGTGGAGGAAAAAATTTTCACAGCTAATATTTGATGGGCAAGGATAGGAGAGGTGGTGGCGGAAAGCTCCTTGTCACCAGACTCTGCGCCAGTGTCCTGGTTTAAATACCAAACCTCTCAGTGATGTCTCATCAAGCGACAGCATGTGACACTGTTGGTGGTGATACGTCCGTCTAATGGGGACGTTAAGCTTGGCGAGCCCCTTGCTGCTATTTGCGAGGTGTAGGCTATGTGCCAGCACCGGGTGTCACCCTTTCACTTGTCTCATCATCATCATCATCACACAACACACACATATGTTCAAATGTGTGTGAATTCCTATGGGACAAAACAGCTGAGGTCATCGGTCCCTGGACTTACAAACTACTTAAACTACTTATGCTAAATAAGTTGCAAGTAATACATCTCTTTTTCCAACTAACTGCTCAGTACACAGTATCAATACTCGGAATTAGAAAATAAAGATAAAGATTTAAAATCACTTACTCTTGCCCAGAAAGAAGTCCAGTATTCAGCAACGCATATTTTCAATAAGATATCAGCAACCATTAAGAGTTTAGTTTCAGACAAGGCACAATTTAAAGAAAATTTAAAAGAATTTTTCGTGGCCAACTCCTCCTATTCCATCCATGAGTTTCTCAACAAGTGCAGTAAACCATTTTAATGAAAATCTATTATACTTTAATTTTTTTACAATACTTGGTTGTAACAGCCAAGTAACTACCTACTGTGTGAGTGATGGATGTATGGAAAGCAGATGTAAGTCTTAAGTCTGTAAATAGTGGAAGTTTAATTTTAAATCTTGTACATAATCTGTCTGTTCTTAACTGAGGATCACTGAAATGAATAATTTACTTTAATTTTTGACAATATTTAGTTGTAACAGCCAAGAAACTAGCAAATGTCTGAATGATGGATTTAATGAAAGCAGATGTAAGTATTAAACCTGTAAATATCAGAAGTTTAAATTTAATTCATGTACATAATTTTACTATCTATTGACTGAGGATCATTAAAATTAATGAAACTCAAGTTTTTCTAATTACATTTTTGTAATGTGTTTATCTGACATGTTCCACCCCCAGGAGGATTCCCTCTTTTATGGATCTATGGAATGAATAATTACTCTAATCTAATCTAATTCTAAGAACAACACACTAACCTATGCCCGAGGGAGGACTCGAACCTCCGACAGGAGAGATCTCGCAATCAGTGACATGGCGCCTCTAACACAAACACAAACACAAACATTACAGAGACACTCAGAGACACAGAGACACTCGCACATCCACAACACACACTTGCACATCCACAACACACACTCGCACAACCACAACACACGCTCACGCAACAACAACACACACTCGTGCAACCACAACACACACTCGCACAACCACATCACACACTCGCACAACCACAACACACACCCGAACAACCACAACACAACACACTCACACAACCACAACACAACACACTCGCACAACCACAACACACAAACACGCACAACCACAACACAACACACTCGCACAAAACACACACACTCTCACACAACACAACACAATACACGTACATGTAGTATTGCAAATAATGTAATGTAGCATGTTGTTAATAAATAAACAAATCAAAACTACGTCTACAGTTTCCAGTTGACCTGCTGCGTGTTGTAGGGTGGCGCGAGATGCCGGAGGCTGGGTGCTGCTGCAACTGTCCAACGGCTCTCTGGTGGGCGGCGGGGGCGGCTGGCGGCCTCGCGACGACGGCCTGCAGTCGCTGCTGGCCCGACACTCGCCGCCGCAGGCAGAGCGGCAGCCGCCAGCCGGCGAGCCCAGGGCGCGGAGGCCGCGCGGCGCCGGCAACGACGCCGTCAGCCGCAACATCAGCCTCGTGCTCGAGAACCTGCTCAAGAACTACGAGAGCAGCCAGCTGCCCAGCCACGGCAGGGGTCAGTACCGCCCCTGCCTACTTGTCTCTCTCACTGATCGTAAGCGCAGTGGACAGTGTTCACTGGTGTGCAAAACTTAAGCACGAAAGTAATCTCGTATGACTTGTCACTTGAGCCGTGCCTGGCTCATTTTCGCGCCATCTATTATCTAACATCTTGTTGTACCATATGGCCGCCTCGTCATTTTAAATTTCAATTACTGATGTCACTGAATTACTGTCTTGCCTGCCCGTGAGTGGGAGCAGCAGTATGAGACGGATCAGCAGTGCAGCCGGGGACGAGCCCGAGTGAGGTCGGCACAGCCAGTATCAGTGGGGACGACCGTTGGTTGGTCGTTGGGTCGGTCGTCTCTTCGACGACGTGAATTTGGGTCGATTCCTTCCTGTGCAGAGACGTCGGTTGTGTTACCTCTGCATGGTTGGTCAGAGGCAGTCACTCCGGGACGTCGTCCGTCCGAAGGAAGAAAGTCAGTTGCAGACACACCAACCGTGCAGTCACGATGGAGCAGCAGTCGCGGACGGACGAACAATCTATTCGGTTGATTGGCGTGGAGCAACAAGCAAGCCCCAGTCGCACGGAGTAGAGCTGGAGCCGCTGGCGGCGTGTACTTACACGGCTGAGGTGTTTTTGGTCGCTGTGGGTGCCAATATTCTGTGTATCCTTGTATTGAAATCTTGTGGTCGTTTTGCTGGTTGCGTCGAGCGGAACTGATTTGGTTGATTGGTCGATGGCTGTGTGCCAGTTGAGTTGCCTTCCGATTAAGAGATGGTTGTCAGGCTGCCTGTCTCGCCTAGACGGGCGTTAGTGTTACAATTCCAGGCCGACCTTTGGAACTTCTAAGCGCCGTTCCGTGTCTGTTACATAGTAACTTCCCTGATTCTGTTTTAGTTATTTGGTTGATGTGTGGCCTTCAGCCGAGTTTTATATATTCTGAATTAATGTTCTTCCCTTAAGGCGTGAGATTGTTGTTCTTATAGGCACCTTCAACCGAAGTTTACATCAAATCTTTTAAGGCCTTAAGCCGTTAAATTATTATGTTGATGTGTGGCCTTCAGCTGAGTTTTAATATCTCTTAAATTAATATTCTTGTCTTGCCCTTAAGGCACTCGGTTGTGATGTTTTTGTACGGGGCCTTCAGCCGAATTTGCTTCAATTGTTTTAAGATTAGGCCTTCTACCGTTGGATTGAAACACTTGTTATTGCTTAATATGCGGCCTCCAGCCCAGTTCCATTAAAATTAAAGTGTTGAGGCCTTCAGCCTGTTTAGATTGAAGATTTAGAAAATATTTTAAGGTGACACCTCGAGAAGAACCTTCTATGCCAATTTCTTACTTAGGCCTTGCGTCTTGGATTATGAATGAGGACTTCAGCCGATCTTAAGTTAATCAAAGGACATCCATTATAGCTTTGAGTGTTTTACATTCTTGCGTAATAATGTGTGTGAACAAATAAAGTTTGTATGTTGAGTGCAACTGACAGCAACCTCATTTTGCCCCTTTCCACAACCTAACCCGCTCTGTCCTGCTAGCCCAGGCATTTCAACCGCCAGGTAACATAACTCTGTGAAACTTGAACCATACACAGAAAGAACAGCAACAGTACGTAGAGGTGACAAAGGTCTTGGGATACCGATATGCACATATACAGATGGCGCTATATTGTGTACACAATGCGTAAAAGGGGCAGACCATTGGCGGAGCTGTCATTTGTACTCAGGTGATTCCTATGAAACGGTTTCCTACGTGATTAAGGCCGCACGATGGGAATTAACAAACTTTGAACGCGGAAAGGTAGCTTCCATTTCGGAAATCGATAGGGTATTCAGTATTCGTGGATCAACAGTGTCATTACCTCTCACCACGGGCAACGCAGTGGCCGACAGCCTTAACGACCGAGAGCAGCAGGGTTTACGTAGAGTTGTCAGTGCTAACACACCAGCAACAATGAGTGAAATAAACACAGAAAGCTTTGTGGGATGTACAACTAACACATCCATTAGGACAGTGCAAAGGAATTTGGTGTTAATGGACTATGGCAGCAGACGACAGACGCGAGTGCCTTTGCTAAAAGCACGACTTCGCCTGCAGCGCCTCTCCTCGGCTCGTCACGATATCGGTTGGACCCTAGACAACCGTAAAAACATGGCCGGTCAGACGAGTCCCGATTTCAGTTGGTAAGAGCTGATGGTAGGGTTCGAATATGGCGCAGACCCCACGAAGGCATGGACCAAAGTTGTCAAAAATGGCTCTAAGCACTATGGGACTTTGAAACGTCCCCTTAGAAAAATTGTATGTGACAGTGCTGGAAAGACTCTTACTTTAGTTGATTTTCAAACAGCTGAGCAAAACTGAACGTACTCAGACATTTCTCTCTTTACTTATTCTGATCATCACTAAACTGACGCACAATATTTTTTTTTAGCGCAACGCAATTTGATTTTCAATAATCCCTACAAAAGAATGGCTCCAACTAACAATAACCTATACCTTTCAATGAATCACTTACCTCACAAAAATCTTCGTTACTCGAACTACTGCCAGCTAAATAAAAAATTCTAACTACTGAAGGCACGAACTACTGATAGGCATAGTTAGCAAATGAAAGATTTTGTTACATAACAAATAATGATGTATTTACCTTAATATATATATATATATATATATCATGACATCCATCTTTACACACGTCCAGATCGTCCGCTTATAGCAACCTCTCAAAACTCTGGCATCTCTCTCTCCACATCCACCACTGCTGGAGGCTCACCTCCAACTGCCCAACGCTACACGCTGTTCACATCCAACTGCCCAACACTACAATAGCGAATATTCCAACAATGCCAACCAGCACACAGTACAGTCAGTGATTTTCATACAGAGCACTACGTGGCGTTAGCAACATAAAACCCTAAACAGCCTACTTACAACTTAACATCGGAGGTCATCAGTCCGCTAGACTTAGAACTACTTAAACCTAACCAAGCTAAGAACATCACACACATCCATTCCCGCGGCAGAATTCGAACCTGCGACCGTAGCAGCAGCGCGGTTACGGAGTGACGCGCCTAGAACCGCTCGACCGCAGCGGCCGGCCCAAAGTTGACAACAAGGCATTTTCAACATGGTGGTGGCTCTGTAATGCTGTGTACTGTGTTTACGTGGAATGGACTGTGTCCTCTGATTAAACTGAACCGACCAGTGACTGGAAACGGTTATGTTCAGGTACTTGACATCATTTATAGTCATTCATGAACTTCACGGTATCGGTCAACGACGTCGTGTCACCGGGCCACAGTTGTTCGCCATTAGTTTAAAGAAAATTCTGGACAACTCGAGGAACGATTTGGCCGTTCAGATCGGCCGAAATGAAGCCCATCGAACATTTATGAAACATAGTCGAGGGGTCAGCTCGTACACAAAATTCTACACCAGCAACACTTCCGCCGTTATGGACGGCTCTAGAGGAATCTTGGCTCGATATTTCTTCAGGGGACTTCCAACGACTTGTTGAGTCCATGCCATGTCGAGTTGCTGCACAGCGCTGGCCAAAAGGAGGCCCAACACGATATTAGGAGGTATCCCCTGACTTTTGACACTTCAGTGCGTAGTGTGTAGTACACAAGGTAACAAAGAAATACGCAACAAGAGGAACAGAATTGACTCTTTTACTCAAAGACAACAATTACAGTGAACTCACTGCAATTCAGTATGGTGTTTTCGATGCTACAAAAGACAAGAAATAGTACTTAACGGCGTGTATGATCGCCACACACGTCAATATGTGCTCCGCAACCGACTCCCATGCTTCCCACGAGATGTATGAGTTTTTACGATTGCGTGTTCCATCCCTTCACCAGCGTGCTTGAAAATTACCGGATGGTCGTTGGTGCATGTGGACGTGCTGTAATACCTCTTCCCGACGCATTCCGTACGCGCTCCATGGGATTTAAGTCTGTGGGACGGGCAGGTCAGTCAGTTCGCCGAATATCCTCTCGTTCCCCAGCTCTTGTCATATGACGGTACGTCGAATATTGTCGAACATGATTGTTTTGGTGGCCGAGGTGCTATGGTGTAAGCACAGATAATATTGCATTGGAATACTCACCTCCAGATCTTTGTATTCAGTACACTCACCGCTCAACGTTGTAGTGACACTGTAGTCTTTCCTCACGTGCATCTTTTCAGCGCTGCGTTCGGCAATGACTTTATTTTTATGGATGAAAATGGGCTATCACGTCGAATAGCACAGATGGAGGACAGCTTGGAACGACAGGATATTTGGCAAATGGACTTTAAAGCCATGTAACACGTGTGGGATCCGTTGGGAAGTCATCATGTACCAACGGCGATGCGGCAGTTCCCAGCCCTACTCGTCGAGGAATGGAGAGCCCTACCATAAGAACCCCTTACCAGCCTTGTATCCAGCGTGGAAGCACGTCGTAAAGCACGCACTGCCGTCTATGGTGATCACACGTCGCATAATCTAACAACTACGTCCCACCTATTACAATGTCCATGGGATGATCATAAATCACCGTGACTTCAGTGTAACTATTGGCTTTGAGGAAGACTGTCATTTCTTACCGTCTCAATGTGTATTACTTTCAGTTACCTTCTGTACTATGCAGAAACAGTTCTTTTATGTGTAGTCCTAGTTTCATGGCGTTGTGTTACAGTGACGCATAAAATAACTTTTTTTCTAAAGGTTTGCGCAACAGTGTATTTGGCACTACCTTGAAATAGCACACTGGTCGCTTTCGACTGATATGTGGCTCTCATGTTAGTCTGCACTGAAGACGTTGGTAACGGCGCTGAAATGTTATGTTGGGCGATTGTATGACTTGTTAATATGGAGGCGACAGGAGCTGCCCCATTCCCACATGCCCATGAGCACACCGTGACTCAAGCTACCCGGTTTGTTGCTGTGTCAATGCGGACTGTCCAACGGAGTTTTTTTTTTTTTATTATTAAACTCTCGTCATCGCACAATTGTTCAAATGGTTCAAATGGCTCTGAGCACTATGGGACTTAAACATCTGAGTTTATCAGTCCCCTAGAACTTAGAACTACTTAAACCTAACTAACCCAAGGACATCACACACATCCAGGCCCGAGGCAGGATTCGAACCTGCGACCGTAGCGGCATTGCGGTTCTAGACTGTAGCGACTAGAACCGCACGGCCACTCCGGTCGGCTGTAGCAAAATTGAAACTGTTATTGTTAAATTTAGATATTAGTCGAAAATGATCGATTTTTAACAGGGAACAGGGATATGGTATAGCAAAAAATTAAAAAAGTCGTATTTATCATATTGCGCTAGAAAAAGCAGCTTCCTCAAAAAAGGAAAATTTTAAAAATACAAAAACAACATATATCAATCATCGCTTGAATACTTCGTCAAACTTATTTAGAACATGTTTCTGTTACTACTGAACAATTTTCGCATTTATAAACTATAACAAGAACTCGTGCCTTTGATCACGACGAAGAACGTTCTGTTGAGTACAAAATAATAACTGTTATATAGACTTTTTGCGTTTGTGCAAGCAAACTGTACTTGCATCAAAAGTAATTGTTTTGGTTGCGTAAAAGCCCATTAGTTAAACGAGCAGCTAAGTATTTTTGTAACTCACAAAATGCAATTTATAGTGGGACAAGCACTGAACGATCTGTGGTTCTCATTATCTGTCAAATAAACGAAAGAAAAGAAACTTCGGCTCCCAGTCCCTTCCTCACACATTCCTTTATGTTTCTTTCCCTACCGGTGTCCCCAGTACTATTGGTAACCCTACAATTTACTACATTATTCATGTAGTGTAGCAAAACCATCGAGAGGTAGGTTTGGCAGAGTGCAACTCTGTTAGTGACGGAAATCCCCCAGGCTGAACAGTGAGCGGTGCCGAGCAGACGTCAGACCGCGCTGGCAGCCGGCGCAGAGCGTGTGCTCTGCAACCGCTCGCTGTCGGCTGCTGCCGGGCTGACAGCGTGAAATGGCACGCAGAGCACGGCCGGCGCCGACGAACCCATATTTAAGGCCGCTTCGCCGCCGCCTGCATCGCGCCCAGAGATTGACTGCGTGCACTAAACGGTGTGGCAAGCGACACATTTAATTGGTAATGTCGGACTCGACACCACCATTACGCACAGTTTTTTGTTCAGTTTTCTCACTTGTCCGGTGCTTGTACAGTGATTTAGTATTTGCCTTCACTTTCACAACACGCAGTTCTATGTAGATTGTCAGCTATAACTCTCACTTCCATTTTCACTCAAACAACAACCGAATGACAGATTCGATAAATCACATGTTCCGTGCGTCTGTTTGTTACGGTTTCAGGCGTTGTAACTTTTCTCCTTGAAACGCATTATTTACACATTGCGACATTGTAATGTGACAGTTTTAACTGAGGTACATATTATAGGGATGCTTTTAATTTTGCTCTCAAGTTTTCTATTGATTTTCGTGAAGCAAAATTCCAACAAATTGTTTCTCTAATTATAATCGTTTGTTCTCTTTTTTAACGTTTTAACCGAGCGAGGTGGCGCAGTGGCTAGCACACTGGACTCGCATTCGGGAGGACGACGGTTCAATCCCGTGTCCGGCCATCCTGATTTAGGTTTTCCGTGATTTCCCTAAATCGCTCCAGGCAAATGCCGGGCTGGTTCCTTCGACAAGGGCACAGCCGACTTCCTTCCCCGTCCTTTCCTAAACCGATGTCTGGTCTCCTTCCCCAAAACAATGCACAACAATACATTTAAAAATTTTAAATGCTGTCATAATCTACTCATTAAGAGGCATAGTCTTGTGTTACAGTTTTAACACCGAATGACAAGTATTACAGTTAGAATCTGTGTACATGTCTGGAGGCAGCATTAACCCAGATTATGCTTATCAACTTTTTAAGACTGACAGCACTTAGTGAGTTCCATTAAAATTTACACATAAGTCCCACCGATAAGAAATTTTTCTCGCTGACACCCATCACAGAATGACGTAAGGAAATAAGTGTATCCCTTAGCCTACTACATCATCGCTGTTAATGTAGTAAAACTGTTGCACCAGGCGTGACATTTCAATTTATTACTTCTTTACTAATAATTCAGTTGGATGGGTGAACATCCCGTCTGCCGAGCGCTCTTGGCAATTGGGGAGCACTCTGCCCTTGTGAGGCAAACTGAGGATCTACTTGATTCAGAAGTAGCGGCTCGTGTGCTGACCACATGCACTTCCACATCCGCATCCTGTGACGCCTGTGGGCTGAGGATGACACGGCGGCCGGTCGGTGCCGTTGGACCTTCAAGGCCTTTTCGCGCGGAGATTTTTTTTTACTACTAACTATATTCTTAACACATTTTGCAAACAACGTATACATATACAGTGTCACACTATCCCTTTAACGTAATCACGTGTCAAATGCCTGAATAGCCACCATTTGCAGGAAGAGAGTCCATGAGATTCTGGAAGGTAGCGACAGGGATGTGGAGTCATGACGACTCCAGTGCTGTGGTCAGCTGCGCTAGGTTTCTCGGCTGAGGATCCATGGCGAAAGCAGCCCGAACGAAGCGGACCCATAGCTTCTCGATTGGTTTTAAATCCGAATAGTTTCATGGCGAGAGGAATATGGTAATCTCATTCTGGTGCTTATCGAACCACACACGTACACTGTTAGGTTTATGGCACGTCGCAGTGTCCTGCTGGTAGATGCCATAGTGACGAGGAATAAACAAATTGCATGTAGTGATGTACATGCTCTCCAAGGATAAATCCATACTTGTGTTGATCCATTGTGCCTTCCAGAACGACGAGATCATCAAGGGAATGCCACGGAAAAAATTCGTTGCAGGACCGTACGCACCAACGGCCATCTGATTTCATCTGAAAAGGCCACCAGTCGCCGCTCAGTGGACGTTCAGTTGTGGTACTGACGGCAAAATTGCACGCTTCATCGTCGATGAACAGCAGTCAGCATTGGTGCGAGAATTAGACGCCTGCTGCGGAGGCCCATACGCAGCAGTATTCGCTGAACGGTAATTGAGGGGTCACTGTTAGTAGCCCCTTAAATCGCCTGGGCACTCAGTGCTAAATAGTTGCACGTCTGTTCCCCTGTACTCATCTCCGCAGCCGTCGCTCACCCCTGTCGTCTCCGGCCTGCGGTGCACCACAGTTGCACGGCGTCTCTTTTGGACAGCATCATTTCTCCATGCACGGTGTACTGTAAACACGGCGGCACGCGAAAAGTAGACAAACTTAGTCGTTTCGGAAAAGCTTCTACCCTTGCGTCGAAAGCTAATGATCACACCCTTTTAGACGTCAAATAAATCGCTCCGTTTTCGCATTACGAACCGGCCGCTGTGCCCGAGCGGTTATAGGCGCTTAAATCCGCAACAGTTTTACTGCTATAGTCGCAAGTTCAAATCCTGCCTCGGGCATGGATGTCTGTGCTGTCCTTAGGTTAGTTAGGTTTAAGTACCTCTAAGTCTCGGGTGACCTCAGATGTTACGTCCCATAGTGCTCAGAGCCATTTGAACCGCATTACGACAACGAATGCACTGTTTTTTCCGCGTCTTCCCCCCGCCGCGACATACCGTGTATGTCCTATCCTCCACCGCTACTGCTGCCACCTACCGTCTGTGAGTGGTTATTGCACGCTGATGTCGACCATAGGCGGTGTTCACAGTAACGTGATTAGATCTTGTGCCACTGAAAGCACCTGCAAAACTATATCAATGTACCAAACATGGTTCAGGAGGTATGACGTCATATACATTGAGATGCATGAAAACTAGCTTTTGCTTAAAGCAGAGCCCACGTTACCCAGACTATACCCATCCAGTGAATAATAGTAAGAGAACTTAGTGACTATCAACAAACTTTAAACGTAATTTCAAACTTTTTCTCACTTGCGTGCTTGACGTCGAATATTTAGCACATTAAAGAGTTTGTAAAGTAATAAGAAGCTTGATTATGTTTTATAGATGGGGGTAGGCGTCTTTACAGGATCAGGGGTTTACTGGTGAATCAGAGGATAGAAATGCGGTTGAAATACTGTGAACAGTGCATATTATTCAGCAGTGGAGATAGCGGCTGGGCCGGCTGTTGTGGCCGAGCGATTCTAGGCGCTTCAGTCTGGAACCGCGCGACCGCTACGGTCGCAGGTTCGAATCCTGCCTCGGGCATGGATGTGTGTGATGTCCTTAGGTTAGTTAGGTTTAAGTAGTTCTAAGTTCTAGGGGACTGATGATCTCTTATGTTAATTCCCATAGTGCTCAGAGTCATTTGAACCATTTGATAGCAGCTGAGATTATGGAAAATGTAGAAAGTGGACAGTAAATACTAGCAAAGGATGAAATGTGAAATTCACATCTAAGCCAGGTTCGAGGAAGGTGGTGAAATGGGTAGCTCAGCTGCGAGATCAACAACAACGTGCATGGAAAGTCTGAGGAGTGGTAACGGCATTCTTGTAAAAATAGGGAGGGGTGCAGAAAACATAGATGAACGTAAAGGAAGTAGCTGTGAAACTACGAAATATCCGTTAACAATTGAAAAAATTGTGGCAAACATGAAGACCCACAAAATGAACTTAACCAAAAGATTAAAGAATTACTAAAGGATTTACGAGAGATCGCCGATGTAGTACGACAGTTAAAATGACGAGCGCAAAAGACACAAGCAAAGTCTTCAGACGATGGATTACTTACTAAGTCAGACACGGTGGATTACTTACTAAGTATAACGTCTTGTGAGAGATATCTGAGAATGTAGAAAAACTGTTGTAAGCTTAAAGGGGTAAAATACAGTCTATCGAAGGAGATGCACAGCTCTAGCACATGCAGTGCTGAAACAGAAGTAATAACAATGGCATAGAAATGTCCATAGACTTCAGTACAAGTATTTCAAGACAAACAGAACTACCTGTTAAAAGAAATGCGAGTTTGTACTGGTGAACGTAGAAGGGAACTCACGACACCATTACGTCTCTCAAATATGCATTTTTGACTGAACGTTGTTTTATAGTTCCCTTTGACGTGCCACTGTTACATGAATACAGTGCAGGATTTAATAACGTTGGCTTCACAGAGCATTGTTGGGTCAAGATCCATACGGGCACAAACTAATCTCTTCGAATTGATAATACGTAATTACAATATTCTTCGCTTCGTCCTGTAAGTAAGAAGAGCGATTACTGGCGGTGTTCATCAACTGAGGAAGGTGCTGTCAAACTGTTTTGTGAATACCACAGTGTGAATAGCTGGAATTTCTTTCTCGCAAAGAATGTGATTCGTTACCATGTATTTGCTCAATACTAGAGGCATGTATATGATTGTGAGAACATTGCTTTCGAATCCCTACATATCCAATAATGTATGATGTAGTGAATGTTTAATATATATTACAACAAACTGCTCTTGCTTTAGGAGTAAAATACTCATTTTTACACATTTCTTATTCCGGCATTATGCTTACTTTATGTAGCGACACAACCCTTCCTGTTTGCAGTCTTCCTTTCTCTTCTTTTTATAGTTCAAAATGGTTCAAATGGCTCTGATCACTGTGGGACTTAACATGTATGGTCATCAGTCCCCTAGAAATTAGAACTACTTAAACCTAACTAACCTAAGGACATCACACAACACCCAGCCATCACGAGGCAGAGAAAATGCCTGACCGCGCCGGGAATCGAACCCGGGAACCCGGGCGCTGGAAGCGAGAACGCTGCCGCACGACCACGAGCTGCGGACTTTTTATAGCTGTTTCCCACGTTATGTCCCTTTATACTGAACCGATTCCATGGTTTTTTAATATATTTTATATTATGATACTATCACACATTGTTGATACATTTTATGACGCAGATGACATTTGGTTACAACCCTTTCATGCATAGTATATTGGTTGATAATTAAAATAAAAATCTATGGGTTATCGTGCTGTACAAATAGTCAGATCTGGCTTCTGTGCGTCCAGAAAAAGCTTTCAGACACTGATGACATGATTTAAGGTAGTCGCTATACCTGGCACGCCAGCAATTGATGGAGTATTCTATTTCAATTATTTGTGGAATTTTATTCGTACCTCATGTATATTTCTGTTAATGTGATGTTTAAAATGTAGTTTGTCCGGTGTTATGCCATGTAACGTATACAATATTTTATGTCACATTTATATGTCATTATAAATGTGACTGTTATACATGGCATCCACTAAGTCTGTTACACCAGCAATATACACTCCTGGAAATGGAAAAAAGAACACATTGACACCGGTGTGTCAGACCCACGATACTTGCTCCAGACACTGCGAGAGGGCTGTACAAGCAATGATCACACGCACGGCACAGCGGACACACCAGGAACCGCGGTGTTGGCCGTCGAATGGCGCTAGCTGCGCAGCATTTGTGCACCGCCGCCGTGGCATACGGAGCTCCATCGCAGTCTTTAAGACTGGTAGCATGCCGCGACAGCGTGGACATGAACCGTATGTGCAGTTGACGGACTTTGAGCGAGGGCGTATAGTGGGCATGCGGGAGGCCGGGTGGACGTACCGAGGAATTGCTCAACACGTGGGGCGTGAGGTCTCCATAGTACATCGATGTTGTCGCCAGTGGTCGGCGGAAGGTGCACGTGCCCGTCGACCTGGGACCGGACCGCAGCGACGCACGGATGCACGCCAAGACCGTAGGATCCTACGCAGTGCCGTAGGGGACCGAACCGCCACTTCCCAGCAAATTAGGGACACTGTTGCTCCTGGGGTATCGGCGAGGACCATTCGCAACCGTCTCCATGAAGCTGGGCTACGGTCCCGCACACCGTTAGGCCGTCTTCCGCTCACGCCCCAACATCGTGCAGCCCGCCTCCAGTGGTGTCGCGACAGGCGTGAATGGAGGGACGAATGGAGACGTGTCGTCTTCAGCGATGAGAGTCGCTTCTGCCTTGGTGCCAATGATGGTCGTATGCGTGTATGGCGCCGTGCAGGTGAGCGCCACAATCAGGACTGCATACGACCGAGGCACACAGGGCCAACACCTGGCATCATGGTGTGGGGAGCGATCTCCTACAGTGGCCATACACCTCTGGTGATCGTCCAGGGGACACTGAATAGTGCACGGTACATCCAAGCCGTCTTCGAACCCATCGTTCTACCATTCCTAGACCGGCAAGGGAACTTGCTGTTCCAACAGGACAATGCACGTCCGCATGTATCCCGTGCCACCCAACGTGCTCTAGAAGGTGTAAGTCAACTACCCTGGCCAGCAAGATCTCCGGATCTGTCCCCCATTGAGCATGTTTGGGACTGGATGAAGCGTCGTCTCAAGCGGTGTGCACGTCCAGCACGAACGCTGGTCCAACTGAGGCGCCAGGTGGAAATGGCATGGCAAGCCGTTCCACAGGACTACATCCAGCATCTCTACGATCGTCTCCATGGGAGAATAGCAGCCTGCATTGCTGCGAAAGGTGGATATACACTGTACTAGTGCCGACATTGTGCATGCTCTGTTGCCTGTGTCTATGTGCCTGTGGTTCTGTCAGTGTGATCATGTGATGTATGTGACCCCAGGAATGTGTCAATAAAGTTTCCCCTTCCTGGTACAATGAATTCACGGTGTTCTTATTTCAATTTCCAGGAGTGTATGTAACGTGCCTATGATGTATGCTGTCGAGAGTATTAAAGCCTTTGGATGAATATGCATCTGTGACAACAGATTACCAGGTGCTGTCATTTACCGCGTTGTAAATGGCGGAAAGTTCAGAATACGATCTTAAAAGGCGTCACTGTTTCAAATATAAGTAAGAACTTTGTACAGTAATGTTTTATCTTAATCTGAGGTCTGTAAAATGTTATTTATTCATCGCGATGTATGCAGACAACGTAGTGCATTTCCATGATCGTTTTACAGGTGCTTGACAATGAGACTCAGTCGAAATTAGCTAATTACTCGATTAAATAAACATCACATTACAGCCTACTACGATCCTTATTTACTTTCATTAAGCGTCTGGAGGCTGTGGATCCCCACACATACAAAATTTTAAGAAGTAAAAGTAACTGCAAGTAATCAATTTCTGCAGCTGGTACACTTTGTTAATTCGTATACGTTTGAATGCTTCTGTTACAATCAACGCGTATATTTAATTTAGTCAGCGACCGCAATTTACCGCTACAGTCTACAGTAGCTGTTAGTTGTGCTGATCTTGAGGCACAAAAGATTAACAATGACTAGGTTCCTAGTGTGCTAATATAAGTCCTAGAATTTCGTCGCCACTTTAAAGACGTGGCAAATACTACTTGTTAACAGATGGTGAAGTACTCACACCAGTACCACCTCCGTGGGCACACGGGTATTTGGTATACCATGAGCACATAAAAATACGGTTTCCGATCTCGCCAGAGAGTCACCATGATTAGCAACGCAATATCACATGCTGGAGAGTATCCAAGGAAAGAACAACAAGATCTATTGGAACCCCCATATATTAGTACCTGACCCTAGTAATCAGCGGCGTATGTAGCTGATGCCTGCGTGCCTCTATGTATGGTTGTGGAACGTCATGTGACGACCATGACCATCTCGATTGGCCGCAGCAGACAGATGGTCGCTACGTCAGCAGCTCCCTGCAGGATTCATGCAGCGATCGATGGTCGCTGTCGAGTTCGGTGTGTCGTCGTCTAATTGACAGGGATCTAAGTGGCCGGATGTCGTAGATAGCAGCTTGGCGTTTGACACTGGATATTCCATTTGTCGACCGTCATATCGTCGCTTCGGTCTTGTTAAATTTGACAAACGACACTTGCCTAACATTAGCCTGTACCGAAGAAAGATAACAAGCACAGCATTCGACGAGAAAAAAAGAAAAGTTTCTTGTTTTAGACGGTTGTCTGGTAGAAATAGGAAATTACACTACTGGCCATTAAATTTGCTACACCACGAAGAGGACGTGCTACAGACCCGAAATTTAACCGACAGGAAGGAGATGCTGTGATATGCAAATGATTAGCTTTTCAGAGCATTCACACAAGGTTGGCGCCGGTGGCGACCCCTGCAACGTGCTGACATGAGGAAAGTTTCCAACCGATTTCTCATACACAAACAGCAGTTGACAGGTCTTGCCTGGTGAAACGTAGCCTCGTGTAAGGGGGAGAAATGCGTACCATCACATTTCCGACTTTGATAAAGGTCGGATTGTAGCCTATCGCGATTGCCGTTAATCGTATAGCGACATTGCTGCTTACGTTGGTCGAGATCCAATGACTGTTAGCAGAATATGGAATCGGTGGGTTCAGGAAGGTAATACCAACGGCTTCGTATGACTAGCAGTCGAGATGACAGGCATCTTATCCGCATGGCTGTAACGGATCGTGCAGCCACGTCTCGATCCCTGAGTCAACAGATGGGGACATTTGCAGGCCAACAACCATCTGCACGAGCAGTTCGACGACGTTTGCAGCAGCATGGACTATCAGCTCGGAGGCCGTGGCTGCGGTTACCCTTGACGCCGCGTCACAGACAGGAGCGCCTGTGATGGTGTACTCGACAACGAACCTGGGTGCACGAATGGCAAAACGTTATGTTTTCAGATGAATCCAGGTTCTGTTTACAGCATCATGGTAGTCACATCCGTATTTGGGGACATCGCGGTGAACGCACATTGGAAGCGTGTATTCGTCACTGCCGTACTGGCGTATCATCCTGCGTGATGGTGTGGGGTGCCATTGGTTACACGTCTCGGTCACCTCTTGTTCGCACTGACGGCACTTTGAACAGTGGCCGATACATTTCAGATGTGTTACGACCCGTGGGTCTACCCTTCATTCGATCCCTGAGAAACCTTACATTTCAGCAGGATAATGCGCGACCGCATGTTGCAGGTCCTGTACGGGCCTTTCTGGATACAGAAAATGTTCGACTGCTTCCCTGGACAGCATATTCTCCAGATCTCTCACAAATTGAAAACTGGCTCGTCACAATACGCCAGTCACTACTCTTGATGAACTGTGGTTTCGTGTTGAAGCCGCATGGGCAGCTGTACCTGTACACGCCATGCAAGCTCTGTTTGACTCAATGCCCAGGCCTATCAAGGCCGTTGTTACGGCCTGAGGTGGTTCTTCTGGGTACTGATTTCTCAGGATCTATGCACCAAAATTGCGTGTAAATGTACTATCATGTCAGTTCTAGTATAATATATTTGTCCAATGAATACCCGTTTAACATCTGCATTTCTTCTTGGTGTCGCAATTTTAATCGCCAGTAGTGTATACACTCCTGGAAATTGAAATAAGAACACCGTGAATTCATTGTCCCAGGAAGGGGAAACTTTATTGACACATTCCTGGGGTCAGATACATCACATGATCACACTGACAGAACCACAGGCACATAGACACAGGAAACAGAGCATGCACAATGTCGGCACTAGTACAGTGTATATCCACCTTTCGCAGCAATTCAGGCTGCTATTCTCCCATGGAGACGATCGTAGAGATACTATATGTAGTCCTGTGGAACGGCTTGCCATGCCATTTCCACCTGGCACCTCAGTTGGACCAGCGTTCGTGCTGGACGTACAGACCGCGTGAGACGACGCTTCATCCAGTCCCAAACATGCTCAATGGGGGATAGATCCGGAGATCTTGCTGGCCAGGGTAGTTGACTTACACCTTCTAGAGCACATTGGGTGGCACGGGATACATGCGGACGTGCATTGTCCTGTTGGAACAGTAAGTTCCCTTGCCGGTCTAGGAATGGAAGAACGATGGGTTCGATGACGGTTTGGATGTACCGTGCACTATTCAGTGTCCCCTCGACGATCACCAGAGGTGTACGGCCAGTGTAGGAGATCGCTCCCCACACCATGATGCCGGGTGTTGGCCCTGTGTGCCTCGGTCGTATGCAGTCCTGATTGTGGCGCTCACCTGCACGGCGCCAAACACGCATACGAACATCATTGGCACCAAGGCAGAAGCGACTCTCATCGCTGGAGATGACACGTCTCCATTCGTCCCTCCATTCACGCCTGTCACGACACCACTGGAGGCGGGCTGCACGATGTTGGGGCGTGAGCGGATGACGGCCTAACGGTGTGCGGGACCGTAGCCCAGCTTCATGGAGACGGTTGCGAATGGCCCTCGCCGATACCCCAGGAGCAACAGTGTCCCTAATTTGCTGGGTAGTGGCGGTGCGGTCCCCTACGGCACTGCGTAGGATCTTACGGTCTTGGCGTGCATCCGTGCGTCGCTGCGGTCCGGTCCCAGGTCGACGGGCACGTGCACCTTCCGCCGACCACTGGCGACAACATCGATGTACTGTGGAGACCTCACGCCCCACGTGTTGAGCAATTCGGCGGTACGTCCACCCGGCCTCCCGCATGCCCACTATACGCCCTCGCTCAAAGTCCGTCAACTGCACATACGGTTCACGTCCACGCTGTCGCGGCATGCTACCAGTCTTAAAGACTGCGATGGAGCTCCGTATGCCACGGCAAACTGGCTGACACTGACGGCGGCGGTGCACAAATGCTGCGCAGCTAGCGCCATTCGACGGCCAACACCGCGGTTCCTGGTGTGTCCGCTGTGCTGTGCGTGTGATCATTGCTTGTACAGCCCTCTCTCAGTGTCCGGAGCAAGTATGGTGGGTCTGACACACCGGTGTCAATTTGTTCTTTTTTCCATTTCCAGGAGTGTATAAATGCGTGGTATCTGTTCTATCGAACATGTTTAAAAGAACAGACAGCAAGCATTCATGTAACTGATTCTCCTGCATGGGCAATGAATCCACCACCTTCAGTGCGGATGTGATGCACCATTGCGTCCAACCTCTGCGGGAATCTGAAAGTAGCGAGCATGAAGGACTCGACGGGAACTGCGGACAGGTGGCACAAGGTGGGAGTGTGAGGCGGCCGAGAGGCGTCCCAAGACGCGCAGTGACCCAACACTCTGTCCGGCTAGCGCAATGGTTCACGCTACTTCATAGTAAGTAGGAGAGCCCGGCTTCGAGCCCCGGTACCACATGTATTTTCACTCGTAGTCGCTGATTCCTCATAAAGTGCCGAAGCAGCCGACATGAATAGTTAGTTCCCTTACCTTTCCTCCCCCCCTCCCCCCCTCCCCCCCACCTCCTCTTCCTTCAGTTCACATAATATGACAAGGAAATTGTTGTGTGACATTTTCATAATGGTGATTAGCGAATGAAACTCATATCGACGGTAAAGGGTGCGGCTGCCTTAAAGCCCAAGCGACACAAGCACAGAGGGGCGCCACAACTGTAGGATTTCTATACAGACCGTGTGACAATTAGTGGCGGCCGCTTGGGGCGCCCAAGAGCGAGACTTGTGTACAGGGCGTACCCCAACTAGCAGCAGCAAAAACTGGCACGAGTTTAATCGTACGACGGAAAAGGAGGAGCCAAATGATAAATGACGTGTCTGAAAAAAATGTTCTCGAAGAAGAAAAAATTTTCCCAGTTTGTCGATAGTACACGTTTGAATTACTGAGAGAGGTGGATGTAGGTGACATGAGATGTATTTTCCTGCTAGTGCTTCTTTTTCTTTCTAGGCCCGTATAAACATTTAAGCAGATTGAGCGACAGTCTCTGACGTCCGAAATAACCTCAGAAGAATTATGGGGCGCATTCACCTTCCACTGGCTGTATCGTCGCCAATGCAATAACCTACTGCCCAGGCGTGTGTGGGTCCTACTGCTGTTTTTAGGAATGAATGATCGTACGCCAGCTCCTCTGAAAGCACAACTCACAACTCCAGAGCTAATACGACTGCGCTATGAATGCATGAGCCAGCATCTAAATATTAGCTTTCTTGGTTTAGTCTGAATTGTTCGGGTTTCTGGGTATGTGCAATACTCAGAACACTGTAGGCCTAAACTGCTAATTACTATTGATGTCACTGACACTGATAACGTAATTATTTGAGACTTGGAAATCTTTAATTTTCACAACTATGGCTTTCTAAGGTATTTATCTAATAGCTTTGAGCACTATGGGACTTAACATCTGAGCTCATCAGTCCCCTAGAACTTAGAACTACTTAAACCTAACTAACCTAAGGACGTCACACACATCCATGCCCGAGGCAGAATTCGAACCTGCTACCATAGCAGTCTCACGGTTCCGGACTGAAGCGCCTAGAACCGCTCGACCACCGCGGCCGGCGGTATTTATCTAGATCGCCGTTAAACCGGGATTTATTTTTCCCTCCTCCTTATGAAGAGAGCTTGGTTACGGAACTGCAAATCTGACAGCAATGAGCTTATAATGTCTGCAGGGTCACGACATAAATAGTTCTGAAATTTGTTTTGTCTTGATAATTATCATACAATTTGCTTGTGATCTGTATATTAGCTGAACGCAATTATACAAGTACAGTTCTACAAATGTTATGCGCTCTTCTTGCTGCTGTTAATTTTCAAGATATAAGCAATATTCAAAAAAACTGCGTCACTTTAAGTACTCGGGCTTAATATTCAGTACCGGCAAGACTATAATTCCACTAAACTATGAGCGACGTGAAACTTATATTTTTATCTTTGAAAATTAGATCAGTTTTCATTTATTACTTTGGGAAAAAACATGAGGGACCAAGATATAGTTTTTGTACTGAGTATTTCTTACTCGTTGAAAATTACTAAGTCTAGGCTGTCCTCAATGAATTGTAAACAACAATAAAATAGCGTTGTAGTCGCATATTTTGCTCTCTACTAATATTTCCTGCTCTAAAGAAAAGGATGAGTCCCGTCTCTGGAATTGCCACAAAATAATCCACTAATACACAGTCACTAATAAAATCTCAGTTCAGCCAAACTCTGTGATACTCTGATCTTCCTAATCGGAAAGGACCAAAAGAAACGACACATTAAGACCTATAGACGGTAGAGACTCATGGAACTGCAGCACCCTGTATTTCCACTTGATGTTATTGACAATATTAAGTATAATGAGTCCCTTTTCTTCCTTAATTTTTACTTTGTGTTTGTACATCATATAATCCTTTTTTTTTTGTCATCAGTCTACTGACTGGTTTGATGCGGCCCGCCACGAATTCCTTTTTTTCCCATGGTAACCTCCCCCTTGGCAGTCCCCTCCCGGAGATCCGAATGGGGGACTATTCCGGAATCTTTTGCCAATGGAGAGATAATCATGACACTTCTTCAGCTACAGGCCACATGTCCTGTGGATACACGTTACGTGTCTTTAATGCAGTGGTTTCCATTGCCTTCTGCATCCTCATGTCGTTGATCATTGCTGATTCTTCCGCCTTTAGGGGCAATTTCCCACCCCTAGGACAAGAGAGTGCCCTAAACCTCTATCCGCTCCTCCGCCCTCTTTGACAAGGCCGTTGGCAGAACGAGGCTGACTTCTTATGCCGGAAGTCTTTGGCCGCCAACGGTGATAATTTATCAAAATTTAGGCAGTGGCGGGGATCGTACCCGGGACCGAAGACGTTTTGATTATGAATCAAAGACGCTACCTTTTTTTTAATTTTTATTTTGTTCGCTTTAGTTCGTTCCATCTGCTCGGGGCGGACGTCGTAAGACATCCATTTAAGTTCGTTGTTGATCTGTTAACTCAGTTTTTTAATTACAGAGGGCACGTTACCCTCTGACCGAACACGCTGAGCTACCGTGCCGGCCCCCTAGACCACACATGGAGCTTAATTTTATAAGAAAGATGAAAAAATCTCTGCATGCAACTGTGCGCTTCACAGTTCCAGTGGCGTGTTGTTCCCCTGTTGTGCGCGTGCGTACATTGGAACCTGGACACTTTCTTTTTTGTGCGTAAGAACCGTGTATGGTATTGATGAATGTGATAAAGAGTGGAATTAGATTATTTTCCTGCTTCCAGCTATTCTCTTTGATCCATTTTTCTCGCTTCTTTTGTAGTACATGAAACTGAAACTATGGTCTTGCATTCACAATATTTAAGTTCTGTAACTGTAAGGGTATTTCAGCAGCTTTAGTTTCCATAGCTCTCTCTACAGTAGATACATTTTCCAGTACTACTATGTTACGATGTATCTCATCTGCACCGAAGCCACCTCACAAAAAAATTTCGATAGAAAAATCAATAATAAGAGCGACGGGTTACGTTTACACACCAAATTAAAGTTAAGAATAGAGGTCGTTTAACATGTGATATTCTAATACCTTAGTAAGTAAAAAGTAGTAAGTAAAAACAACACACATATTCGTTAATTCTGAATGGTACCAGGAGAAAGTTTGGATTTGCGGCTGTGAATTGCTTTCTGTGTTTGCTATTTGGAGGTGATGTAACATGGACATGGTTGCAGGAATGTAAACAAAATGTAAGAAGAAACTGAACAGCATTAGAAGTCGAACAAGTACGTTGATATTATAGTCTCACTGTCACTTTTAGGAACCGTAAGTATTAAGGCGAAACTTAGTGGGGCGTACAGACTTTCAGTCAAAAGCACAACGTACAGCTTAAAAATAATGGTGTTCATTTTCTGTACGGAAACTTTGGAACTCCCTTACGCGTACATGATAAAAGAAAATCAGTAAATCCAGGGGTTCTTAGATGATTAGTAAATGTGCAAATAAATTAGCTTCAGATATGGAGAACCGTTTAGAAACTAGTGCAGTCTTCAAAGTTGTTCCTAAGACCATTCAGAATAAAATACTTGAGTGTGTGCTACAAATATACCATGAGGAGGCAAGGACAGAAATTAAAGACGCTTCCTTTGTACATGTTTTGGCTGCTGACACAACAGATGTTTCGGAACACACTCGAAGGTCATAGTTCTATGGTACATATTGAATGACTAAATATTTGAGCATTTTCGGAGATTCTTTATTCGAGAAAAATGAAACTGCAATAGCATATCAAACCGTTTAGGTGTGTGTAGAGAAATGGCCTCTGTGGCGAATCAGGAAGGAACAGCGCGAACGTTCACCGCAGTGCCGTTTATATTTTATATATTATATGAATGCGTGGTGTCTGTTCTTTCGTACATTGTAACTCCCCCTCACTTATCGACCTTAATGACAGTGAAAAATTAAACCGCGTGCACCTAATGGACATTTGGGAAAAGCAATCGTCACCAAAGTTTGTCGGTAAAGAGGGAGGAAAGGGTTACATCTAAATGATGCCACAGCTCATGTGCCACAGACGCACAAGCGTCAGAGACATTGTACGGCGGCAAATAAATTGAGTCTACGTGGTCGACCCATACTAAAATTTTGATGTAGTATTATGGGCCGCACTTTCGCAGTTTATTAAAGAAAGCGCCAGATTCCATGATTTGTCTAGGTTAATAACACTATTTCTATTAATTAGATTCTTCATCAAACGAATTACAACAGCTTCTTTCGCCATCGAGTCCCAAACAGATGAAATCGACGCAAGAATTTCTACATTTTCGTACCGTGTACAAAGAGCGGTGTCGATGCAGTACTCTGCCACAGCCGATTTATTGGGATGTAAGGAACTGTTACCTAGGCAGCTAAATGGCCCATGGGGGACGGATCAACAAGGTAAATAAATGTAAATGTCGTGTGACTAGGGCCACCAGTTGGGTAGACCGTTCGCCGGGTGTAAGTATTTCGATTTGACACCACTTCGGCGATTTCCGCGTCGATGTGGATGACATGATGATGAGTAGTACAAAACAACACCCAGTCCTTGAGCGTAGAAAATCTTCTACCCAGTCACGAATCGAATCCGGACCCTTAGGACTGACATTCTGCCGCATTGACCACTCACCTATGGCGGACATCAAGGAGGTATAAAATGCAGACTAGAATTGGCATTAAGGAATTTCTTGGCCAAGAGAAATCTACTAGATCAAACCTAAACCTTATTTTGAGGAGGAAATTTCTGAGAATGTACTTTTGGAGGAGAGCATTGTATGGTAGTGAGACATTGACTGTGGGGAAACCGGAACAAAAGAGAATCGAAGCATTTGAGATGTGCTACAGAAGAATGTTGAAAATTAGCTGTACTGAGAAGGCAAGGAATGAGGAGGTTCCCCACACAGAACACTGGCAAGAAGAAGGGACAGTGTGATAGGACATCTGTTAAGACATCACGAAATAACGTCCATGGTACTAGAGGAAGCTGTAGAGTAAAAACTGTAGAGGAAGAAAGAGATTGGGATATATCTAGCAGTAGGTTGAAAGTGCTACTCTGAAATGAAAAGGTTGGCACTAGATAGGAATATCCACGTACGAAAGGCCACGCTCACAGAGGATCTTGTAAACTCCAGCCTTGCTGAGCATTAAGGCATCTTTGACGAAACCCAGAAGTGCTGCTGTCTTCGTTGGCGGGTGAAAAATCAGTTTAACTTTGTGCTTCGTGGGGTCCAACCTACTTTTAACGACAGGCTTTCCACATATGACAGGAGAGCCATAGGCTTAAATCTCTCTTTAGATTCTTCTTGGTTCCTTATGTCCACCTTTAGGTATTATTCGGAGCTCTTTACGAATCTGCTGTGGAGAAGAACCACTTGCTTCAAAAATTCCTTTAAAGCGTAGAAAGTCAGCCTGAGCAATGCTATCGTCCGCAATGCTACGTGCTCTGCGCTATTCTACCAGTTTCTTCCACATATGTCCCAGAATACTAATTTGCAGCATGAAAAGGTCTTTCTAATTGATACAAATGTCTGACAGATACCACAGCAAATTTGACAGTAAACTCGAAAACTCTTCCGGACATTTCCTTACACTCTGCAGAAGATTTGCTATTTGGGAACTAGTACTGCATTAAGACCAAAGTATTAATTCTTTCTGTTGTACAAAATATTCTTTTCTACTGGGAAAAGAACATTTAAAGGGTCAGCATATGATCATATTTCAATACAAATTAGGTAATTTATATACAAACTGGCTCGCCCCACATCATTAATGCATATCGTGCAAATGCCTCATGGGACGTACAACTAACTATCTAACCACGAATGGCGGGCCTTTTGTTTCTATTCCTTCTATTTTAATTTTTTCTATATTTTCCTTTGTCGTGTAATTATACTGTTGGAGCGCAAACATCACTGGAAGCACAAAGTTTTGGAAGTGGATTTGACAGCGAAGGGGGCTGTTGAGCTGAGCTTAAAAATTTCCTTCTGCCAACCAATAGCCGCTGAGCGGTGCTCTCCCCCCTCCCCCCCCCCGCCCCCTCCCCCCCCCCTACCCCCGCACTCCCCCGCCCCCTCGCCCTCTGTCGCTCTCTGATAAGCGGTTCCCAGGAGTTAACGTCTCGAGTCTCCACTTCCACTGGCGCCGGCAGTGACACAGTAAGTGGGGTGGTTTTTTCCTACGTCCTTATGCCATATATTTTAGGCAATTATTTCTCCTATATTACCGAGCGAGGTGGCGCAGTGGTTAGCACACTGGACTCGCATTCGGGAGGACGACGGTTCAATCCCGTCTCCGGCCATCCTGATTTAGGTTTTCCGTGATTTTCCTAATTCGTTTCAGGCAAAATGCCGGGATGGTTCCTTTGAAAGGGCACGGCCGATTTCCTTCCCAATCCTTCCCTAACCCGAGCTTGCGCTCCGTCTCTAATGACCTCGTTGTCGACGGGACGTTAAACACTAACCACCACCAATCTCCTATATTCCAATTAAATGACATCCAGAAAAGTAAATGTTATTATAATGTGTCTTTTGTATATCTTTGCTCTGTTCTTCGAGGATATTCCATTTTTTAATCGCTGTGCAAATGAACTTCTTCTTCAGTCATCCCCGAACTTAACTGCAAGGTACAAAGTCCATCACTTCCAATTATATACTCTTTGACGATACAGAGTGATCCTTATGCCTCTATCGTTGTCGTTTTGTGCAACCAACAATGTTAAATCTGGCCTTCATATAACTACTCTCTCGCTACGCACAAACTAATCCTAAAGAAAATATAAGCAGGGCCTTTTTGTAGGAAATTTAATATAGCTAAACTTTGCACTAGGAAGGTATCCTATTCGCTGGAGGCCACAATTTTCGAGTTACTAAAGAAAAACGAAGGAAACTTACATTCAGACGCACCTCCGACCCCACACTCATACCTCACCACTCAGGATTCCAGTATGTTACTTCTGGCACTCCCTCCTAATACTGTACAAAGAATTCCGACTACACAAACTATCCTTGATATTCGACCTTTTCTGGTTTCTATTGATGGGGCTACTGCGCCACAAGCACAGTCGGCTATGTCGTTAACATTATTAAGTGATTTCAATGAAAGAAAAAGGACTTTTGTAAACGTTACGCTAATACTAATTACAGCGACATAACACTTCCAAGCACAATCGTTTCGCTGTCAGAAAGCCTAACGAATACAACGATGTAATAGGTTATTTTGTTTTGTTAAAATTGACAAAATTGTTAGATAAAATTTACACAAACGTCAGTTATACAATTTGTAAGTGCTCGACTAAGTCAATGGCGTAATAAGGCCATACCAAATTTTTGTACAGTGGTAGGAGAGAGTACCATGAACTGTGGCCTTAACCGAAAACGTAGCCCAGTAAAAAATTTACATGCATTAAATTTACTTCAAAAAGATCCTGCTTGTTTTTTCTGTAGGACTAATAGTATGCACGTAGCGAGCAAGAGAAAATGAAAATCTCGCAAATGGTTTTGAAGGCCAGATTTAATGTTGCAAGTGGCATAAAACGACATCGATAGGCGCAGCTGAATCACCCTTTATATACATGCAGGTTCAGAAAAAGCAGAACACCTTGAGCAACTACAGATAGGACGCTCATATTTACAGGAGATGTACATTTGTATGGTCTGTAGAAATGGTTAGCACTCGAACCGTGTCGGCCCGCGGGCTCAGGGTCAACGTTAACATGGCGGCGCAACACCACCTACCGGTAAAATGTGCCTGCGGCTCTCGTTGTCGCTATAAACCGAAGGTAATGGATCAGTGTGACTTACAACAGACGTATGCGCGAACCGTACCGTCAAATCAGTGAACCTGAAAGAGGGCACCTTATCGACATGAGATAATGTGATGCATCCATCCGGGAAATTGCTGCTCGTGTGGGACTAAGTGTTTCGGGAGTGCAACGGGTGTGCGCAGAATGGCTCACGGAAGGCCGTAGAACACGACGAGATGAGTGATGTCGCACCACCCAGACCACCCCCTGAGAAGATCGACATCTCATCCGAATAGCATTGCAGGACAGATCTGCGTCCTCCTCGGCTCTGGCGCAACAGTGTAACATGTCGTATACTATAAAGGGGGACAGTCCTTCGCCGTTTATTACAGCAGGATGTGCAGAAACGTGCTAGGCGGCAATGGTGTGTGGAACGACGTCACGGGGACAGGAATTGCATCAGATAGTGTTTTCGGACGAATCAAGGTTCTGTTTGTTTGCAAATAATGGTTGCATTTTGGTTTGCCGCAGTCAAGGGAAACGGCGTCACAATGACTGCTTTTGCACAAGACATAAAGCGCCAACTTAAGGGCTTATGGTGTGTGGTGCTATTGGGTACAACCACAAATCACAGTTGGTGAACTGTGACCAGTGTGATCCATGTGTATGATATCGTGCGACCCGAAGCCATACCCTTTCTGAACAACAGCCCAGGCGCCATTTTTAGTAAGACAATGTACGGCAATATGTTGCTGCATAACACGTGCCTTCTTGGTGTCACTCGATGTCAGCCATTTGCCTGGACTGCCAGATCACTAGACTTGTTGCCAATCGAAAATGTGTGGGATATGATGAAAAGACGGGTGAAGCTCTGTGACCCAATGCCAACCATCACATATGAACTTTGGAACGAGGTGAATGCAGCACGGGCGACCGTACCTCAGGATGCCATTCGCGCCTTATAGGCATCGATGGCATCACGCATGGAACAAATTATCAGGGCCCATGCCGGATCCTGTGCCTACTAGGCAACAGAAAACATGCTGAACTGAGATGATTGAAATGCTAATCATTTCTGCAGAACGTACTAATGTACATGTCCTGTGAATATGAACGTCCTATTTCTATTCGTTCAAGGTGTTCTTTTTTTCTGAAAATGAGTGTACGTGTCTGTTTTCTCATAGTCCTCCATAGACTGTTATATTTCTTTTTTACAATCGTGTAGTTACTTCTTGCCAAATCTTTCCTTTTGTTTCTTCAGTTAATGTTCAAACGTGTGTGAAGTCTTATGGGACTTAACTGCTAAGGTCATCAGTCCCTGAGCTTACACACTACTTAACCTAAATTATCGTAAGAACAGACACATAAACACCCATGCTCGAGGGAGGACTCGAACCTCCGCCTGGACCAGCCGCACAGTCTATGACTGCTGCGCCTAAGACCGCTCGGCTAATTCAAAAATGGCTCAAATGGCGCTGAGCACTATGGGACTTAACAGCTGCGGTCATCAGTCCCCTAGAACGTAGAACTACTTAAACCTAACTAACCTAAGGACATCACACACATCCCTGCCCGAGGCAGGATTCGAACCTGCGACCGTAGCAATCGCGCGGTTCCGGACTGAGCGCCTAGAACCGCGAGACTACCGCGGCCGGAGGACTGCACGAGGACTGCACGCGGCTAATTTCTTCGGCCCTTCAGTTAATCTCCATAACTTGGTGCGTGTTTTGGAGGGTCACGACATTTTCCATTTCCGCTTACCGCAGACAGGGATAACTTATTTGAAGGTTAATCAGTCCGTCCAAAGACTCTTTGTTTGCAAAAGAAAATCCGGAAAAACAATCTCAGAAGATACACAAGAGACATGGCTACTTCCGAGTCATGGCGTATTACAGCTGTTTCGGTTGCAGTACGTCTCTTCTTTCTTCTGGATTTTCTCGTTCTCGCCGGCTGCTCTGGCCGTGCGGTTCTAGGCGCTTCAGCCTGGGACCGCGCTACCGCAACGGTCGCAGGCTCGAATCCTGGCTCGGGCATGGATGTGTGTGATGTCCTTAGGTTAGTTAAGTTTAAGTAGTTCTAAGTTCCAGGGGACTGTTGACCTCAGATGTTAAGTGCTCAGAGCCATTTGAACCATTTTTATCGTTCTCTTTCCATCCTTTCCCTCATATCTGTTTGCTTTAAGTGCTTTAGTTGCTCACAATTATTTCTTATACTAGCTAATGAGTAACACGGGTTTTTAAAAGGTATCCACCTTCAGTCAAATATTGGGTAAGAGGTTCTCTTAATGTAGCTGTATAACTTCTCGTTTCTCCTCTTACTTCCCTACCATGGTTCTTTGCTGAATTACTCACGTGCTAGCACGTTATATCTTGGTAATGGTGATATATTGTCACGTCACATTAAAGTGACCAACGCCTATGTTCGACGTCAACGGGCAGTAACTACTGACAGATGGCGGGTGGCAGCACTAGCAGTGGAGGGTACGTAAAGCGTCTCTGGGTGACACGGAAAACATTGCAGTCGTCGCAGTAATGCAGAAACGGAGCGGTTTATCCGACGTCCAAAATAGCATGATCATTGGTTTTGGGGGAAGGGTGGAAGCATTTCCGAAACGGCTAAGTTTGTTAGCTGTCCGCCCGACACCGTGGTTAAAGTAAACCGTGCGTGGCAAAATATCCCTATCTACAACCAGCGCCGACGCAACTGTAGTGCACCACGAGCCATAGATGACAGGCGTGACCGACGGCTGCCCCGGACGTGCACGGGGAAAAAGACGTGCAACTATTGAGCAACTGACCGCCCAGGTGAACCAAGGGGCTACCAGCCAATTCGACTCATTGTCAGATTGTGAAGCTTGAGATTTTTCCGACGGACTGGTTGCAGAAATGGTCCTCGGAGGAGGCGACAGATACCGTTGTCAGTTTCCCACGATACACTATGCGATCAAAAGTATCCGGACACCTGGCTGAAAACGACTTACAAGTTCGTCGCGCCCTCCATCGTTAATATTGGAATTCAGTATGGTGTTGGCCCAGCCTTAGCCTCGATGACAGCTCCCACACACGCCGGCATACGTTCAATCAGTTGCTGGAAGGTTTCTTGGGGAATGGCAGCCCATTCTTACGGAGTGCTGCACTGAGGAGAGGTATCGATACTGGTCGGTGAGGCTTACCACAAAGTTGGCGCTCAAAAACATCCCAAACGTGTTCTATAGTATTCAGGTCTGAACTCTGTGCAGGCCCGTCGAGTAACCACTCCGCCACAGATCGTGCATTATGAACAGGTGCTCGATCGTGTTGAAAGATGCAATCGCCATCCCCGAATTGCTCTTCAACAGTGGAAAGCGAGAAAGTGCTTAAAACATCAGTGTAGGCCTGTACTGTGATAGTGCCACGCAAAACAACATGGAGTGCAAGCCCCCTCCATGAAAAACACGATCAAACCATAACACCACCACTTCCGAATTTTACTGTTGGCATTACACACGGTGGCAGATGTTCACCGGCCATTCGCCATACCCACACCCTGGCATCGGATCGCCACAATGTGTACCGTGATTCGTCACACCACACAATGTTTTTCCACTGCTCAATCGTCCGATGTTTAAGCTCCTTACACCAAGCGAGGCTTCGTTTGGCATTTACCGGCGTGATGTGTGGCTTATAAGCAGCCGATCAACCATGAAATCCAAGTTTTCTCACTTCCCGCCTGTCATAGCACTTGCAATGGATTCTGATGCAGTTTGGAAATACTGTGTGATGGTCTGGATAGGTGTCTGCCAATTACACATTACGACCCTCTTCAATTGTCGACAGTCTCTGTCAGTCAACAGAGGTCGGCCTGTACGCTTTTGTGCTGCACGTCTCCCTTCACGTTTGCATTTCGCTATCACAACGGAAACAGTGGACCTAGGGATGCTTAGGAGTGTGGACATCTCGCGTACAAACGTATGACACGAGTAATACCCAATCACCTGACCACGTTCGAAGTCCGTGAGTTCCACGGAGCGCCCCATTCTGCTCTAATGACTACTGAGGTCGTTGATATTGAGTACCTGGCAGTAGGCCGCAGCACAAGGCACCCAATACGAAATTTGTTTTGGGGGTGTCCTGATACTTTTGATTGATAACATAGTGTATTTCTTCGGCTCAGCTTAGTGACATCTTCAAACGCTACGAAGAGATCTGTGTCAGATTTTCTGCAATTTTTGGAGTAGTAGTTATGACAAATATACATCTTGAGAAGGTTCTCTCACACAGCCAATGCCCAAGAAGGCCGTAACAGATGCTAGCATAAATACGAAGATTAGAGAACAATGGAACATTTCATGTGAACTGTCATCACAATTCCTCCAACTACAAGGTCCATTCAAGTTCTAAGGCCTCCGATTTTTTTTTCTAATTAACTACTCACCCGAAATCGATGAAACTGGCGTTACTTCTCGACGTAATTTGTATGGAGTGTAGCCATGTATGGAAGTGAAACATGGACAATAAATAGTGCAGACAAGAAGAGAATAGAAGCTTTCGAAATGTGGTGCTACAGAGGAATGCTGAAGATTAGATGGGTAGATCACATAACTAATGAGGAAGTATTGAATAGGATTGGGGAGAAGAGAAGTTTGTGGCACAACTTGACAAGAAGAAGGGATCGGTTGGTAGGACATGTTCTGAGGCATCAAAGGATCACCAATTTAATATTGGAGGGTAAAAATCGTAGAGGGAGACCAAGAGATGAATACACTAGGCAGATTCAGGAGGATGTAGGTTGCAGTAGGTACTGGGAGATGAAGCAACTTGCACAGGATAGAGTAGCATGGAGAGCTGCATCAAACCAGTCTCAGGACTGAAGTCCACAACAACATGCAGGATTGTGTGCACAGAACCCACAGAAATGCCAACTCTGGAGGCGATCTGTTCAATAGTCATCGGCGATCCCCCCAAATAATTCTCTCCACTTCCTCGATCATGTCGTCAGACCGGCTTTTGCGAGCCCGAGGTTGTTTCGGTTTGTTGTCACACGATGTTGTGCCTTCATTAAACTGTCGCACCCACGAACGCACTTACGACACATCCATAACTCCATCACCACATGTCTCCTTCAACTGTAGATGAATTTCAATTGGTTTCACACCACGCAAATTCAGAAAACGAATGATTGCACGCTGTTCGGGTAATGAAAACGTCTCCATTTAAAGTATTTAAAACAGTTCTCATTCTCGCCGATGGCGGTAAAATTCCATCTGCCGTACGGTGCTGCCATCTCTGGGACGTATTGACAATGAACGCGGCCTCATTTTAAAACAATGCGCATGTTTCTATCTCTTTCCAGTCCGGAGAAAAAAAATCGGAGGCCTTAGAACTTTATAACACTACCGTCTACTACTGCTGTACCACAACCTTAAAGCTTGAAGCAGGTTGTGAAATAAAACTATTTTATTAAAGCGATTATGGTACAACGCAACAGAGCAGTGTTACCCTCTGAGAGGAATTTTGTTATGTTGACCGTGTTGTACCTAACGGAGGTGGCTTATCAGAAATGAAAGTCAGAATTACGTAAATATTTGAACAGTAACAAACAAAAAAATTTTGCCTATCTGTACTGTTCAACGGTTAAAGAAAACGGTCTCCAGCCTAACGAGGCAAGAGATGATTAACATTCTCGTTCAAGAAAATAATTATTAATAACTTTAATGGATAAACACAACCTACACTCTGTCACCCGCGAGTGCAGTGAACTCTGACACACACGTTTACGGTAAGATTGAAACTAACAGTTAGAGCAGCACAAACTATTTGCAAAATTATAACGGATACCGAAACACACTATTACTTTCAGGGCTTACACAAACTGAATGGTCTTTATAACGTTATTATTACTATTCACTGCAGAATCATTAACTGGATATAGGTTAAGTCTCTCTCAGTTAAATACTTTACTATTTAAAATGAAAGTTAATTGGAATCCACTAACAGGTTGCTTCTCATTATCATTTGAATAAAGAAATTATGTTTTTCATAATTAGTGGTCTCCCCATTACTTGGTACCTAGCATTAACACAATCGGCAAACTGTGGATCCTGTTATATTATTAATATGCACTTCCAATACACAAGAGAGACAAATACTTGGCAAACATGAGTATATAACGTTACACACTGCAGTTTTCCACTTTTACTACATTGAGAGACAAAATTAACATGTATGTAAGATACTGACTCACCTTCTGCGATTTACAACAGGCAGTAATGTGATCATTTACTAAGCAAAACTTTATAAGCCTCAGTCTTAAGAACTCTTAATTTGAAGTTGGCAACAACGCATTAATAAGCAGTTTTACTAGGAAAATTATTTTCAGCAAGCATCATTAACTTTAACTCACTTTTTACTATGTTCAAGAGGCATTAATTAGCAAAACACTGGTCTTTAATGTTCTTTCAGTAGGGACACTCGGTAATCACTTTGGTTCAAACGGAGAGGAACCTGAGAGGTGTTATAATAAGGAGAAAAATCAAGGTAGGTACATAAATTCAGTTATAAATTACCTTATGTTTGAGCACACTAACACATCCATTAAGCTGATCCTTCACTGTACATTACTATAGTGCTCCATTATAGTGATTGCGCAATGTGGTGGCGTTTGCATGTGGTAGGTGGAATTGCAGGTAGAATTGATGGACTCTGCCATTTCTTGGTGGCGATGATAGATACAAATTGTAGAATAATTCCAGCTATTTATCCATCCATCCGAGGCAATGGAAAGTAGCAGAAAAAGCCTCTCTCGGAACCAGCACGGTATGCAACATTTATATGGCAGTGCACAGTTTTGCAGCTCGTCCCCGACTCGTGGCTCGTCCCCGACTGACTCTTGTTCCACCTTTTCTACATGGGCCAACCACAATTTGCGCGCGCTACACAGTTCCGTTCCCGAGGGGAACCACAACAACCTTTACATACAGAATAACTAAGAACCCTAAGTGAGGATCAGCAGTTTACATAACAGCAACCAAATTCATTAAACAAAACAGAACATTTGCACATTTTGACATTTCTACAAAAAATTATTCACACAGAAATTACAATTATATATAGTAAGTTTTGTTCCCTCCAAATGGGACAAAGAATTTAAATGACAGATACATTACATTGCATAGAATCATAACATGACATCGAAGTTCTTGCAAAGAAAGGAGTACACAGTTTTATGTTATCGATTCAAACAACCACATTTACAGAAGCTCAATGATGTAACATTAAATAAAAAAAAGCAAAATAAATCCGTACAGCATTAGAGCTATGGTATTACAACTTGAATGCACCTCGTATTAGAACGATCTACGACCACTTTCACCACATATACAACAAAATACTTTATTCAGGCTGCTACATCTATAATGTGTTTAGATTAGTCAAAGACTGTGTGCTATTCACACTTAAATGTTTGCCAGGGGCATCATAAAACCACTTTCAGGCCATTACTCGACCGTTCCAGTCTCGAATAATATGTGAGAAAAATCAACACCTGTATCTTTCCTTGCGAGCTCTGATTTTGTTTATTTTATTACCATTGTCATTTCTCCCTATGTGGGCGGCGGCGGAACAACAAAATGTTTTACTTTCGGGAAAGAAAATTGGCAACCGAAATTTCGTAAAAAGCTCTTGCCGCAATGAAGAACTACTTTATTTTAAATCATTGCCACTCCAAGCCGTTTATCATATCCGTGACAGCCGCGCGGTCTTTGGCGCCTTGCACGGTCCGCGTGGCTCTCCCCCTGTCGGAGGTACGAGTCCTCCCTCGGGCATGGGTGTATGTGTGTTGTCCTTAGCGTAAGTTACATTAAGTTAGATTAAGTAGTGCGTAAGCTTAGGAACCGATGACCTCAGCAGTTTGGTCCCAAAAGACCTTACCACAAATTTCCAAATATCCGTGACACTCTCCCCCCTGTTTCGCGATACTAATAGAAAACGAGGTGCCTTCTTTGAAATTTTTCGATACCCGCCGTCCTTTCTACCTGGTATGTATCCCATAACGTGCAGCAAGAATCCGAAAGAGTACAGACAAGCGTAGTGTACGCAGTCTCTTTAGTAGATTTGTTGCTCCTTCTACATACTCCGCCAATAAAATGCAGTCTTTGGTTCGCTTTCCCCACAACGTATTCTGTATGGCGATACCAGTTAAACTTGTTCATAGTTGTAAGCCCTAAGTATTTACTGGAAATATAGGCTTTAAAATATTTCGAAGCCGATACTTAAAGGAATTAATTACTTAAGGTTAGTTGCCACTTTCTCCACTACGAATGTATCTTTCGTAAATAAACTTGCAAATTGCTTTGATCTTCTGACGACTTTACTAGATGGTAAAAGACGGCATCATCTGCAAACAGTCTAAGAGGGCTGGTCTGACTCTTAAATAGATAATGTAAATTAAGAACAGCGGGGGGTCTATTATTAATGCATGAGAGTGACTTTAGTGAGTGCTGAAGTTGGGAATAATTTTGGTTCAAGTTTGTGAAGATTGCCAGTCATATATCCTCTGTTTCCATAAAGACTGTGCCAGTATCCACTTGATGTGCCATTTTGACATTTATATTCATAGACATATCTTTGAGCACTATATATTGATTGAAAGTATCCTGAATTGACTCTAGGATTCTGTTCCAAAGTTCATACACTCCTGGAAATTGAAATAAGAACACCGTGAATTCATTGTCCCAGGAAGGGGAACCTTTATTGACACATTCCTGGGGTCAGATACATCACATGATCACACTGACAGAACCACAGGCACATAGACACAGGAAACAGAGCATGCACAATGTCGGCACTAGTACAGTGTATATCCACCTTTCGCAGCAATGCAGGCTGCTATTCTCCCATGGAGACGATCGTAGAGATGCTGGATGTAGTCCTGTGGAACGGCTTGCCATGCCATTTCCACCTGGCGCCTCAGTTGGACCAGCGTTCGTGCTGGACGTGCAGACCGCGTGAGACGACGCTTCATCCAGTCCCAAACATGCTCAATGGGGAACAGATCCGGAAATCTTGCTGGCCAGGGTAGTTGATTTACACCTTCTAGAGCACGTTGGGTGGCACGGGATACATTCGGACGTGCATTGTCCTGTTGGAACAGTAAGTTCCCTTGCCGGTCTAGGAATGGTAGAACGATGGGTTCGATGACGGTTTGGATGTACCGTGCACTATTCAGTGTCCCCTCGATGATCACCAGAGGTGTACGGCCAGCGTAGGAGATCGCTCCCCACACCATGATGCCGGGTGTTGGCCCTGTGTGCCTCGGTCGTATGCAGTCCTTTTTGTGGAGCTCACCTGCACGGCGCCAAACACGCATACGACCATCATTGGCATCAAGGCAGAAGCGACTCTCATCGCTGAAGACGACACGTCTCCATTCGTCCCTCCATTCACGCCTGTCGCGACACCACTGGAGGCGGGCTGCACGATGTTGGGGCGTGAGCGGAAGACGGCCTAACGGTGTGCGGGACCGTAGCCCAGCTTCATGGAGACGGTTGCGAATGGTCCTCGCCGATACCCCAGGAGCAACAGTGTCCCTAATTTGCTGCGAAGTGGCGGTGCGGTCCCCTACGGCACTGCGTAGGATCCTACGGTCTTGGCGTGCATCCGTGCGTCGCTGCGGTCCGGTCCCAGGTCGACGGGCACGTGCACCTTCCGCCGACCACTGGCGACAACATCGATGTACTGTGGAGACCTCACGCCCCACGTGTTGAGCAATTCGGCGGTACGTCCACCCGGCCTCCCGCATGCCCACTATACGCCCTCGCTCAAAGTCCGTCAACTGCACATACGGTTCACGTCCACGCTGTCGCGGCATGCTACCAGTGTTAAAGACTGCGATGGAGCTCCGTATGCCACGGCAAACTGGCTGACACTGACGGCGGCGGTGCACAAATGCTGCGCAGCTAGCGCCATTCGACGGCCAACACCGCGGTTCCTGGTGTGTCCGCTGTGCCGTGCGTGTGATCATTGCTTGTACAGCCCTCTCGCAGTGTCCGGAGCAAGTATGGTGGGTCTGACACACCGGTGACAATGTGTTCTTTTTTCCATTTCCAGGAGTGTATATCTGTGCAGAAAATACTGTTCAGATACGAAATTTAAGAAATCAAAGTACATGATTCTCAGCAAAAGCACCAGACAACCGTTGAAAGTAACTGAATTACATAATAGATGTCTCTGCCAAGCATGCGACTTCAGAACTTATAGGAAGTCACATATTGGCATTAAAATTGCTATTATAGTGTATCGACCATGTAAGGTGCAAGGCAAATGCGACGCCTTCCATGAAAACCCTGACATGATAAGCAAATCCAGTAAAGTGTCACATAGATCCGAATAAATCGTGACATTAAATTAACCAAAGTAATACGAGTAACGAGTGAGCAAATGGAATACCACAGACCAACATAAGAATGCCTAAATGCATGTCATACCTTCCCACCATGAGACAGACGCAGTTCCGAGGGGAGAAACGAGAACAGAAGCCGAGAGGAGAACCGTGTTAAGCTAGAAGGTCCAACGATAAGGGACAGACTGGACACCCACGTCGCCAGCTAACCACTAGGACAACGCCAGCTGCAATTTTTAGCGTGACACTCTTTCGCGTCTCTGTTACGTTAGGATCACCCCCCCCCCCCCCCCAACCCATGTTAAAAGATAGAGCCCTCCAGAAGAACACTATAGATCTTACGATAACGCTAAAAGGACCACACCAACTGCAAGTTTTAGCGTGAGACTTTTTCACGTCTCTGTTACATTGCAAACTTTAAAAACATTGCCCCACCACGAAAAGTATAACGTTTTTCATTGGATAGACAGAATTTTTGTAGGCGGAGCTTAAGTTTAACATTGACACCCAGATTGGTCAGATGAAAACACAGCCAGATAGTTTTTTTTAAGCCAACTTCGGTAAATGATAGTAAGGAGAAGTTAGTTCCGAGACGGCGAACTGGATGGCTGCTGCGCCGGCCGCCGCCCCCTGACGAACACCAACAAGGTAATGAACGCACGCAATGCCGCATAACAGCGCATAAAGCTTCACTCAGAACTGCAGAAGTCTCATCTGTTACACCCCCTTTTTGCGTAATACTAGTGTCGATCGTCAATTAAAGCTCATGGTGTTCACATTTGCCACATGAGGTAAAAATCTAAAACGCGATGATTTTTCTGTTATACGAGGTGCATTCAAGTTATAAGGCCTCCGATTTTTTTCTAATTAACTACTCACCCGAAATCAATGAAACTGGCGTTACTTCTCGACGCAATCGCCCTGCAGACGTACACATTATTCACAACGCTGACGCCATGATTCATGGCAGCGGCGAAGGCTTCTTTAGGAGTCTGTTTTGACCACTGGAAATGCGCTGAGGCAATAGCAGCACGGCTGGTGAATGTGCGGCCACGGAGAGTGTCTTTCATTTTTGGAAAAAGCCGAAAGTCACTAGGAGCCAGGTCAGGTGAGTAGGGACCATGAGGAATCACTTCAAAGTTGTTATCACGAAGAAACTGTTGCGTAACGTTAGCTGGATGTGTGGGTGCGTGTCTTGGTGCAACAGCACACGCGCAGCTCTTCCCGGACGTTTTTGTTTCAGTGCAGGAGGGAATTTGTTCTTCAAAGCATTTTAATAGGATGCATCTGTTACCGTAGTGCCCTTTGCAACGCAATGGGTAAGGATTACGCCCTCGCTGTCCCAGAACATGGACACCATCATTTTTTCAGCACTGGCGGTAACCTGAAATTTTTTTGGTGGCGGTGAATCTGTGTGCTTCCATTGAGCTGACTGGCGCTTTGTTCCTGGATTGAAAAATGGCATGCACGTCTCATACATTGTCACAACCGACGAAAAGAAAGTCCCATTCGTACTGTCGTTGTGCGTCAACATTGCTTGGCAACATGCCACACGGGCAGTCATGTGGTCGTCCGTCAGCATTCGTGGCACCCACCTGGATGACACTTTTCGCATTTTCAGGTCGTCATGCAGGATTGTGTGCACAGAACCCACAGAAATGCCAACTCTGGAGGCGATCTGTTCAACAGTCATTCGGCGATCCCCCAAAACAATTCTCTCCACTTTCTCAATCATGTCGTCAGACCGGCTTTTGCGAGCCCGAGGTTGTTTCGGTTTGTTTTAAAACAATGCGCATGTTTCTGTCTCTGTCCAGCAAAAAGAAATCGGAGGCCTTAGAACTTGAATGCACCTCGTATAGTTATTGAGAAGCCACATCAGCCACTGTAATTTACGACAAATTAGATAAGTAATTAAAGATAATTGAGGGTCACTGTAGACCATTTTGATAGTTTTCTCTTTTGTGAAACTTAATTTAAACCTAGATTATAGATGTGATATGGCATAGGTCATCCTTCGATCCATTGTAGAACTTGGAAACCCATTCAGGGAATATTCGTTCACAGTTTTGTTGAACGCAGTTGGTTTTTACCATCCTGTATTAAAACATTTCCTTTTATCAGTAGTGCAATTTATAAACAATGTTTTGTGAGTAGAATAAAATTTCCAATGGTAAACTTAACTGCTTTTTCGACGTTATTTTACCAGCTAACTAAAAAATTGGAAAGCCTTGAACCCCTTCCACTAAATTTAGTTAGTATTAAGATTCTTTTACAGGGAGTGCAGTGGAGCTAACGCTGAAATCATTAAGTGTTTGGTTATATCAGCGCTAGTCTCACTGAACTCTTCTGAATTCTACATGTCATGTGTGGTCTGGCGTCTCCTTACCAGCAACAGGTCCCAGGTTCAAACTAGTCAGTTCCCTAAAAACCACCCTCAGAGTGTCGTTGGGCGAAAGTGGTAGGGAGACACGATATAGAACAAACAGACACCACGCAGAGTGTTAGAAAATGGTGACCCTGGAGGATGGTAAAATACCATGATTGAAGGTTACCACATGTCTAACTAGGTCAGAAATATACCTGCTGAAAAATTTTCGTAGTAAAAGTATTTTCTTAAAGTTAAACATAGTCGAAAACAATAGCTGCAGCGATAGACAGTAAGAAAGTATTCAATAAATAGTGATACATTGTAGCAAAGACAATAGCATAATTAAGTTATGAATTTTAATATTGTTAGAATTAAGTTTTCTCCTAATGAAAGTGCACAGTTTGCGGATACATCGTTGACAAGTTGATTCTGACCCAACAAGTAAGTGAATCGTTTGTCAAGTCGTGTGAACAAAAAGTTTATGAAACCCGTGAGATCGTATGAGCGCATGTTGACGCGAAGTAGGGCGCGTGAATTGCTTTTAAAACAGAAAATAAGTGATTCGGAAAGATTAGCAATGGCAGATCGAGACCATGACCGAATTGAGGTAGAGACCCAGCATGAAAATGGGCAGAGAATAGAGGACTGTACAACAGACGATGCAGTATCGCGAGAAATAGGACAGATAACGCACCATAACGAGGATAATGTACGCCAAGGCACAGAAAACCTAGGTCAGCATACGTCAGAGGAGCAGGAAAGTAGTGAGACAGTCGATGAGGATTCTAACTTGCGTCTTGAATATGTAGAACCCATAGTACAAGTAATCAGAGCTCCCTCACCACAGAGTACAAGGAATGCGAGCAGAAACGTGTCACAGCACAGTTCAATGCAATCGTTTGCAAACCAACAATTGGGTGAAAACACAGAGCGTAGGACGTCGGAAGAAAACGCAATAGGCCCCACAAATCTGGCAGAATTATTAAAATTAATGACGGAAACCATGACAAGACAAAATAAAGAAATTGCGAACCAAATTAAAATTTAGAATGCAGAAATGGTGAAACAAAATGCAGAAACCACGAGACAAATGCGTGCGATTAAAGAACAAAACAAAAAAATTCAGTTACACCGAAGTCTTATTGAAGACGAGGCCAAAGAATCTCGAGAAGTGATAGGAAACTTAATAACAGGTTACAATCAATTGAGAACAGACGTTGACAAGGTACAAGTGGACGTACAAACATTGCGTAATGACACTCAGGATGAGATCAAAACATTTCGTAACAACACCCAGGGAGAAGTCAAGAAACTAGAGAAACAGATAAACGAAATTACTAGACAAGCAGCAGGTACAGCGCGTGAAGTTGTTGAAAACAGTGTGTTACACAAACGTATCACAAAAGCAGCGCTGAAAAGATATGATAACCGCGTAGTCAAAATAGAAGCGCAAACGAAGCGACAATTTCAGAAATTGCGAACAGAGTTGTTGCAAACCATTGAAGAGCGTAGTGAACAGGCTCCAACGAGCACAGAGTCTGCAACCTCACCGTATCTGTAACAGCACCGGAAAAACAAGCAATTAACGAAGATATTACGCATTTGCGATTCCAATCACGTGGTGGAAAGTAACATACGTGAAACCAGATAGCCTGCACAGCAACAAACACGTCTCGAAATTCTTTATGAACAAACGTCATCACAAACACATGGGGAACCACAAATGTATGTTTCAAGACAGTTTGGATCGTGCAATGAAGCAGCAAGGTTAGCCAGACAAGATACCCAACCAGTAAGTGACAATGGAAAGCCAGGTCGCGAAGAGTACAGTGCAATGCATTCAGCTACACGTTCACAACCGATGGAAGAAAATTATTGCGTACCACTCCAACGATACTACGCAAGGGTAGGCGAAAGTTACAGTGGGCAACATCCAATGGATCTACCACAACCGGAAAGACGACAGGAGAAATGATCAGAAACAAAAGTGGCGAAGAATCGCGAATTTCGTATGGAACTATGACGAAATACAACAACAATCATTTCCTCACAGTCAGAAAATTTCAACACTTTCGAGAAGGAAACTCATTATATACACGAACTTTTAATTGATCAATTCCGAGTAGGAGTACCAGAACACTGGACGCTAGCACACAAATTAGACTTTATATGTGCACACATGTCAGGAACAGTCGCAGAAACCATGCAGAATGTTGCAGTGACATGTCGTATTTTTACTTCTCTGTTCAAGGTGCTTAAATTGTCCTGGGTCGGTGCGTCATTCTCTTTGGCATGGCCACTTAGCTGTCAATTCGAACGTTTATCGGGGTTTGGTGGTCTTACCTCCACCTCTTCTATCTGTATTCGCTTTTCTTGTTCAGCTTGTTGATAGTGGTTTCTTTGTTGATAATTTGTCGGTCTATTGGTTCTCCAGTACCCGTTCCAGTTGTCGTTATTCCCTCTGTAATAGTTGTTGTCGCTCCCGGGTGAATTATAGTTATTGCCATATTCTCTTCTAAATCCATAACCGGTTCTTTGTTGAAATCTATTGTCGTTTCTTGGTGCGAAGTTATCACGTGGTTCGTAATTATTGTTTCTTCGTACTGTGTCTTGTGGATTCCACTGCTTTTTGCTTTCGTTTTCACGCTTCGGCTTTTTCTTGCGTTATCTTCCGAAAATATGAACTCTAGTTCCCTTAGAATACCTTTAAATGCTTCGACGTCATTGCCTCCGCGACCTACTAATGATTGCTGGTATTTCAATGGTAGCTTCATCGCGCATAATTTAATCAACTCTCCGTCACTGTATGGTACATCTAAGCATTGATTTTTCTTTGCCATTAATTCGAAAAATTTCACGGGACTCTTCTCTCCTGAATTTTCAAAATGTGGTTTCTCTAATAATTCATACTTCACTCTGTTCTGTGCTTCGCCTGACCAATATCGTGAGAGAAACTTCTCTCTGAAATCTTCTTAGTGAGTGAAAAAATTTTGCTTTTATCTTGGTCACGGAGACAAAGTTTGATGGTCGTGCATTTTATAAAAGTAGATTTTATTGCGGTTAGAGAACCACCCAATCTATCTAGTTTCAGAGGTAATTGAAGACACGGTTGGTTGGTCCCTGTTAAATGTGCAGAGTGTTACCTTGAGAGCCATTCGGCACCATTTACAGAATCAGTTCTGGCAAAGCATTATAAATGTAATCACGTAGGGCATATGGCCAGGCAATGCTGGGAGTTGAGATGGCTCATAATTAGATGTACGGATTAAGTTAATGTATTTTGTTTTCTTGTCTTGTGAGTGTTTGTTCTCAAAATCGGTGTTGTCAAGGACAAAGCTTCGACAGAACTAGAATGCACGGTGTGTCAGAGCCGGAAGCAGTATGAGAGTTGTTAGCGAAGGTAGCACAATTAGCAGCAGATAAATCAGAACTGCGTTGATTGGTAGAATCATAATTGTCACAGCGGGGTGTACATTTGTCGGTTGCATGTGTAACTGCTCCTCTTTTTGGTAAGGCAACCAAGGATGTGCAGGCCTTTGTGGAAGACCTTGGAAATCTGGCTGAGATGGAAGGTCGATCTGATAAGGAATTATAAAGTGCTGCAAAAATGAGAGTAACAGGATGCTTAAAATCATGTAGGGTATGTAGAAGCGCTTTAGGGGGCCACAACATTTGAAGAATTCAAAGAAGGGTTAACTAAGTGATATACGAAACGAAATAGTGCCAGACACTTTGCGAAACAATTACAGGTAATAACAAAGAGAAATACTATAACTGTGGAACAATCTGCGCATAGGATAAGGAAAATTAATGGATGTACGTATGAATTCGGACAGGATGCTGCACGCAATGAAAATATTTTGCAATAAGCTGAGCAGAGGGTGCTCGACGCTTTTTTATGAGGACTGCATCCAGCAATGTCAAGGAGTGTACAAACAGGAGGTCCGACAGTTCTGTGCGCAGCAGTACGGTTAGCTACAGAGTGTGAGGAGACCGGTTTGTCGACTAGAATCCAGGGTAAATGTCACCAACCTCAGGGTGATGTGAATAAAGTAAGAGGAAGTACTACTTTTAAAGGTAGAGGTCTGGGGAAGAGTAAGGTGTACCCCAAGTCCACTTACAATCAGTCCCAGCAAGATTAAATGCTACGATATCGTATGCAGAGGTGGAGTGTGTGATAAGAGGAATGGTAGAAAAAAAGGGTTGCAGAATATTATTCGACACAGGGTCAGCTGTGTCGGTCGCCAGTTGTGATCTGGTGAAACGAAAGTAATGAGACCCACCGTAGTACAGATTACGTGCAGTGGGGGATAAGGATGCCACACCATTAGGATCAGTGGATACACACTTTTGTGTGGATACAGTTCAATTTAAAAAATGTGTAGAGATTGTGCCACGCATGTGATAGGGCTGCCAGTTAATTCTAGAATTAGATTTCTTATGTCAGCGTTGTGCCATAATTGATCCTTGGCAACATATAGTAGAACTTGACGGGAAAATGTTTCAGTTAGGTAAAAACTTTGCCAATGCAACGAAACCGTGAGAGGAGTCCGTCGTGAAACACAAACCGATTAAACTGTGAATGATCACAAACACTTCATTTGCACGATTGCGTACCTAAGCGTACTGGGAAATCACTTTGTGTCAGTATTGAGTCTAGTTTGTCGGCAGGAATTTTGTGTGTGGTGGAACTGTCAGAAGGGAATGAAGAACTAGATCAGGCAGGTTACTTCGTTAAAAGAAGGTACGTCTTTCTTTAGGTAATTTTAGCACAGCGGGTATAGGATTAACAGAGGCGTTGATAATCGCTAATATGTACATCTTGGAGGAAGAAGAGTGGGACACAAAGTCATGTAATATCGGTGGACGCCATTAAAACTGCATTATGAGAAAAGGTGAAGCACTTTGAGGGCAGTAATGGAGAATGGATGGAAAAGTTACTTTCAGAATTTAAGGATTTATTTTTTCCAAAAGGGCCATTACCAGCTACACATATTACTCAGCACCGCATACCAGCGGGAAACGGATCACCAGTCTACCGCAAACCATATAGAATACCTAGGTACCTGAAGCCAATTTTGAAGGAATTTATCGATGATTAACTGAAAGATGGAATAACTAAAGAAAGTAAGAAAGTAATAGTGCATGGTTTGGGCAGGAGTAGTCGTCATGCCAAAACAATCAATGGATGTAACACGAAAATATAGATTTTGTTGTGATTACAGACATCTAAATGAGATTTAGGAACCAGGTTTTAAATTGTAAGACATTTCCAGGGGCAGATGTGGACTCTGATCACAATCTATTGGTTATGAACTGTAGATTAAAACTGAAGAAACTGCAAAAGGCGGGAATTTAAGGAGATGGGACCTGGATAGACCGAAAGAACCAGAGGTTGTACAGAGTTTCAGGGAGAGCATAAGGGAACAATTGACAGGAATGGGGGAAAGAAAAACAGTAGAAGAAGAATGGGTAGCTTTGAGGGATGAGGTAGTGAAGGCAGCAGAGGACCTAGTAGGTAAAAAGACGAGGACTAGTAGAAGTCCTTGGGTAACAGAAGAAATACTGAATTTAATTGATGAAAGGAGAAAATATAAAAATGCAGTAAATGAAGCAGGCAAAAAGGAATACAAACGTCTCAAAAACGATATCGACAGGAAGTGCAAAATGGCTAAGCAGGGATGGCTAGAGGACAAATGTAAGGATGTAGAGGCTTATCTCACTAGGGGTAAGATAGATACTGCCTACAGGAAAATTAAAGAGATCTTTGGAGAACAGAGAACCACTTGATGAATATCACGAGTTCAGATGGAAATCCAGTCCTAAGCAAAGAAGGGAAAGCACAAAGGAGGAGGGAGTATATAGAGGGTCTATACAAGGGCAATGAACTTGAGGACAATATTACGGAAATGGAAGAGGATGTAGATGAAGATGAAATGGGAGATACGATAGTGCGTGAAGAGTTTGACAGAGCACTGGAAGACCTGAGTCGAAACAAGGCCCCGGGAGTAAACAACATTCCATTAGAACTGCTGACGGCCTTGGGAGAGTAGTATTTTAAGCAGTCACAGTTTCGTATGCAGGATGGATTGCTATGCACAGAAATCAAGTTGGCACGGTGGGTAGTGGTATCAGTGAAGCTAAGGAACAGAGTGCTACAAAAAGCTCGTGATCACAAAACAATGGTTCAAAGGGCTCTGAGCACTATGGGACTTAACATCTGTGGTCATCAGTCCCCTAGAACTTAGAACTACTTAAACCTAACTAACCTTAGGACATCACACACATCCATGCGCGAGGCAGGATTCGAACCTGCCACAGTAGCAGTCGCGCGGTTCCGGACTGAGCGCCTGAACCGCGAGACCACCGCGGCCGGCTCCTGATCACATATTATAGAGTAATGGAAGTTGCAGATCTACCAACACAAGAGTAGCAGAAAGGTATTGGCGGAGGAATGGAAGACGGATGTAAACCCGTATGTGTGGAACTGCATACAGTGCACACAGAGAGTGATTTGTGTCGAATAAAAGTCCCATTGTAGAGGTTACCTGCAGCATTAGCAACATTCGAATTTCTGGGATTCATGTTTTTGGTCCATTCAATGAAACGTCTGCTGGAAATAGGTACATACAATCATAAATCATTTTTCGAGATACATAGAAATACTCGCGATGCCAAAGCAGCAAGCAGCACCAGTGGCACAAGTACTTATTAATAATTGGATACTGAAGTTTGGAGTGCCTGAAACTGTAGTTACAGACCAGGGAACGAACTTCATTTCAGATCTATTCAAGGAACTGTGTAAGTTATTGAATGAGAAGAAGTTAAGGACGAGTCCTATGAATCTACAAGACAATGTAAGAGCTGAAAGAGTGCACAGAAAAATCAGGAAGGTGCTTGGATACTACGTTGACTCACATCCCATATACTGGGATGTGTGTTGAAGTGCGTCGTCTCCGCCACAACTAATAATAATGTCGTGTGACGAGGGCCTCCCAGCGGGTAGATTGTTCACCTGGTGCAAGTCTTTCGATTTGACGCCACTTCGGCGACTTGCGCGTCGATGGGGATGAAATGATGATGATGAGGACAACACAACACCCAGTCCCTGAGCGGAGAAAATCTCCGACCCAGCCGGGAATGTGGACTGACTGTCTGTCGCACTGACCACTCAGCTACCGGGTCCACCAGAACTCAAAACAGTACACGAATACAGGCTTATCGCCATAGGAAGCAGCATATTGTCATAAAATGCCTGATCACCGTTCGACATACTTGAAACGAAGAAAGGAAAGACTGGAGAGTCTGCTAACGAATTTGCCAGAGTGACTAGGGAAATTTGGAATAGAGTACGGAGGGAAAATGCAAGAGCAATGGAGAAACAGGAAGAAGCAATGGTCCGTGCAGAAAGAATGCCGCAGTATAAAGTTGGTCAGTGGGTGATGCTGTCAACTTCGTAGGCCTATACGTCGAAGGAAAAGACAAAGAAGGTATCAGGGCCATACCAAGTGGTAGAGACTACATCGGCAGTAAATGTCAAGATTCAGTTGCCAACAAGAACGAGAACTGTGAGGCTGAAACCTTTTCATGGGAGTTCGGAAGTTATTCCAGGGATGAGACATGTGGACACGAAACGGACAGTGAGTAGAAACATGAGGTTCTGAATGAAACGGTAACGAGGAACTCATATGGGTTAAGGCCTAGGAGATAGTCATTTAACATTTTTTTAGGTTAGGTACAGATTTATTGTGATTAGTATAAGCAATTGAGGAGCAGCAATAAATTTGAGGGGGAGAAAAGTAATAGGTATTCCTGCCCGTAGGTAAGGTGCAGAAAAGGCGAGATAATATGGCTCATAGAAGAATTACCGCTCTTCGTCGAGGTGGAAGCATTACGGAAACAGCACCTGGAAGGGGGAGTGCTGTTCTCCAAGCAGAAAGATGTAGTGATAACCAGTCCTCGCTGGGTGATACAGGTGATAATTAACGCATGGGACACGTGTAACGAGGAGAGAAGATTGAAAGAAGCATTCAAAAAATTCCGTCAACGAACGGAAAGACACGGGATACTCAAAGAAAGTACTGGGATATGTGAGACAGTACGCTGCGCTGGGAGAAATTAAGGTATGAGATGATACAGTTATTGGAGTTATTCCACATACGCGACGGAAGAGAAGTTGGATCGATGCTGGAGGTCAGGTTATGAAAAGATAATTGGCACTGCTGACGAGAAAGACATTATAAGGGTGAACGACAACTTAGAAGAGGTTAGCTAGTGGGCAAAATGGAACAAAGCAATGAGTGATTGGCACATTATGCAAATTGCAAGTTCAGAAAAGGATGTATTGAATAACACATGACTCCTTCAACTGAACTGGAGAAGTACTGCGGTATGCCAGAGCTACAGAAGAGGCTGTCAATCATAATATCAGGAAACTACAAACCGAAGTAGAAGTCTTAGATAGGGAAACAGTAATGACAAAAAGGATGCAGTCCGTAGAAGATAAGGGTTTTAGAAGCACGAGGGAAATCAACAGAACTCCAGGAGGCTAGTTGGGGTTGATTTCAGAACCCGAGCACAAAAACTTGCCTTTTTATTTCAAAGTAGCTATTTCGGTGAGACGTGATGGAGCGAAGGTTTACATTTCCGTTTCTATACTAGTAATAGGAAAACAAGCACAGTGCTACTTAGTTCATGTATATATTGTCAAGCGGGGTATATTAAAGAAATTTGTAACAGTTAATACGCAGCGACTTTTAACTGCAAAAGAGAAGGAAAGGTATGTAGAAATGGAGGAAGCAAAGTTACAAAAATGCTGCTGCGGGAAATCACAGTCTGTCCGAATATGGTAGTATGAGTAAGAGGTGGGGAGGATTCCTGTGCAGTGAACTTGCTAATGGGGCAAAAGGAGGTAAGAGAATACAATAAAGAAGTAATCGAGCCAGAATTGTGTTTTTAGCAGGTCGAGGCGCTTTGGTTGTACTCTGCCTTTGACAAATGGTGGTAGTGGGTAGTTGTTCCAAGCAGGGGAAACTTATGTCAGCTAAGAGGCCAGAATTAAACGGGAGTGCTTTTTTATTATAATGGAACAGCGTGCGAGATAGTGGGGCCTACTCTCCATCGGCCCGTCACGACGTCAGGGATAACTCAGTTGAACATTTCGCTGCCGCGTTTGTATTGGCCAGAGCAGCCCATCGAAGTGCTACCTGCCCCAGATCTAACAACCTTAAATCAAACTTTACAGCTGGAATTAAAGCAGTCTATAAACAAGCTTCTCAACCATCAGGAGGGATGCATCTCCCTGGAAATCTTATTGCAGAATGTAGATTCATATCGGGAAAATCAGTGCCAGAAAGAAACAATACTGACTAATGCCTTACCAACCACCATAGTGGCATTTGTTCTGCTGAGCTTTGTCCTTTGCTTTGGAACGTAAAAGACGAACCACAAGACTGAGTTCCGAACCAGCTGTCGTTCAGATCCCAGTGGGTTAATCTCCGAGCATAAAATCAGAAAAGTGTAACGGGTAATTGATTCATTTAGCTTGTAAGTTTGGAATAGATAGAAGTTATTATGCAAGAAGCCTAGTAATGAAATAAGATTAATGAGAGGTTAAGGAAAACAATTGTTAGAATCAATCTTGGGAGGTGAAACAGGACCAGAAGGGCTGGTCGCCAGGAACCATATTGTAATCTAGTTTGGTCGACCCGGGGGACCAGGTCTTGTTAAAAAGGAGGGCAATGTAGCATACCAACCGTATTCAGTCGAAAAGTGCGCCAGAGCGGAAGTCAGTTGTAACAGAGCCAGCAGGAGGCAGGCAAGAGTGTTGTGCGCTGAGAAGCAAAACGCGGCTGACAGGCTTTGTGAACCAGAGCCGGCTGGGCGCGTTATAGCAACAGCCAATGCTGCAGTGTGCTAACGGACGAACGGAAGCCTTTCCTCACTTGGTACCACGGAATTGTTTAGAGTACGTGTCTCAAGCCTTGGCGCGTATAAGTAGCCAGCCATTCGTGTACTAAAATATTCTCGTCTCAGCATTGCAGCGTACACGACGAGCCTGTGACACCTAGAGAGACACACTGGAGTGCAGTACAGGGTCCGTTGTTGAACCACGGGACAGGGAAGCCTGCCCTGACCCACGAGAGAGCCACCACTGCAGCGGAGAGCTGCCGCTTGCTAGAGTGAGCTCGCAGCTGCCCCCTCACCCCCGCGGTATTGTTAGCTGCGATGCCGGGTGGGGGGGGGGGGGGGGGGGAGGGGGTCATCGTGGTCGCAGCCGCAGACGCCGCTAACAGCGGCATTCGAGTGACGCCATGATTGGCCCCACTCTCTTCGCTGTCAGCAACGCCGGACGACTATCGTTTCACATGGACGCATCCGCCAAGCTGTTCCTGATGTACTACGGCCAGAGGCCAGAATAAAACAGTTAATTAAACAAATCTGCTGTCGTCCTGCTGTCTAATTTCACTCTCCACTGGTGACAATCTGTGGGTCATCTAACGCTATTGTGACATCCAGAGCTATCTATATGAGGATACACTCTGTCATGTAATGTTAATTCCTGAGAATAAACCTAAGGAAACGGATAATACGTTCAATTGATACGACATAGGGTCGTGCCTGCTGTATCTCGTCTGAAAGTAGAGAAAGCAGAGTTGACACCTTTTACCAACTCTGAGAAAGTCATGGGGAGATCTTATCACCAACGAAGGCTTTTTCAGAAACTAACATGCAAATTAAACTCAACGCTATCAGACACTGTAATACGATTCATTTTGGATACATAATCCGGTAAACAGTCTTCCAGAAGTCATTTACCCATAAAAGCCTAGGCAATGTGGTCTGACCAGAATAACTTTATAGGACGTTAGCAGAAAAATGGTGTGGCATTCATCCAGCTATGGTCTTTGATCTACTCAAATTAACAAAATACATATCAGCTTTCCCAGCCTCAAGCTACACCTCACACTTTAAGAAAATGAACAAGAATGAAATATAGATAGGTAAAATTTATAGAAAGTTTCCTTGTTGCCATTAAATGTTCGCTATCAAGAGGTGACTGCCGCAGTAGAAAATTCCTACAACTGATTCGCTATCTCCCAGCACCTTCCGTTAATGGACATATTTTAAGTAGTACCTTTGCCATGGACATGAATGAAACAGAAAATTGAGAGAAGGATTAAAATTTGGTGTACTGCACCATTTCCCTTTGCGGATAATCCAGCTACTACAAACGCTGCTCATGATAAAAAATTGAATAACTTTTAAAAAATAAATCCCTAAAAATTACATTTATAAGAATATTTAAGAGACGAAAATCACCAGTAATTTTGAAAAAGCAGAATGTCTGCAATGGGATTTGATGGAATTAATGCAGCTGTCGCAGAAAAAATAATGCCCAACAAACTTAAATACACGGTTATTTGATAAGTGGGTCCAAGATAGACGGGCAATATATTGCACCGTGTGTGTGTGTAGAAACAACCATAGAAACAACCACTATATCATGAACGCGTGAAAAGTAACTAAAAGTTAATGAATAAAACTGAGAACCTTTAGCGTAATTCAGAGACGCCCGCTAATCTGAAATGTAGAAGCAACACAACGATGCAGTAGAAGTGAAAATTCATTAAAATTGTAGAAGAGACATTAAATATTTACCATGCACCAGTACCTACTTATTTATATAATCGTAGACCTAGGGCCCCCCGTCAGGCAGACCGTTCTCCGGGTGCCGGCCTTTCAATCTGACGCCACTTCGACGACCTGCAGTCCATGTGAATGATGATGAGGACAGCACAACACCCAGTCCCTGGGCGGAGAAAATTCCCCTACCCAGCCGGGAATCGAACCCGGGCCCAGACGATTGACAAACCGTCACGCTGACCATTCAGCTACCGGGTGGGGGGGGGGGGGGGGACAACAGTACCTGCGAGGGAATGCTGAAAATAATTTCTCCGAATTTTTTACGTGAAAACTCTTAAAGCATTTAAAATGAAACAAACGTTATTAATATTCTACATCTTTATTCTTCATGTCTACATATTTATTTCTCAACATAGTCCCTATGGTGACGTACACAAATATGCCAACGAGAGACCAGTTTCTTGATATTGACGTTGTACAATGTTTGACTTTGTTGACGGAGCCACAACTCACCCCTGCTTGCACAGTTCCATCTCTATTAAAGAGAAGTCCTCCCCAAAGACGTTCTTTAATATTATGGAAACAGATGAAAATCGGGTGGGGTAAAGTCGGGACTGTACGGAGGGTGGTCGATGACAGTGAACCCAATGAGTCGGATTGTTGCAAATATAACAGCGCCTGTGTGTGATAGGTCATTGTCATGCTGAAGGACGGGGTGTTCCATATGTTGACGAACTCCTCAGATTCGAAATACGTTTAGAGTACGCTGTTTCTCACGCACCGCCGTGTTACACGCTCTAATTCGGAGCCCTCCTGCGGCAGAATGCTGCAAATATGTAGACACGAGGAATGAAGACGTAGAATGTTAATTAAGTTTGTTTTATTGAAAAAGCGTTAAGAGATTTTTAGATAAAAAGATTCGGAGTCTTTACTTTCGAGCACACCCTCGTACTCCTGTCCTCAAAAAGTTTTTTCGTACATTTACGGTACATTGTTAATTTTTACTTGTTGACCGTCTAACTACAACTGAACGAAACACAATTTTCGTGCCATACGCGTTTCGCCTTTATCCTCTGCAAGGCTTTTTCAGTGGTCTGGGATATGTACATATTTTTACTACTTGGTTTACATTTTGGGACAATGTATGTATAGGTTATAAGCAGTTCTGGGGTTGGTTTTTCTATCGCGTAGTAATATTTTAAATTCTACTCACTGGTTCCGTGACTGATTTTCTACATGTTATGTTTTAGTTCCGTTTTTGGCGCTATTCTTCTTCTTATAATTGCCATCTGGGTTTTTGTTTCCCAAACTTCACAGCACTAGCAACTGAGCACTTATTTTGATGCTATGTTTTGGTTTGTGTCCCCGACTGTCGGATTTTTTTGCCAAAGATAGAATGTTATTCCCAACTTTCGACAGTAATTTTTTAATTTTTTTGAGATATTTGTTACGTGGTTATGTATACATATGTGTGTGTGTGTGTGTGTGTGTGTGTGTGTGTGTGTGTGTGAAATGGTATTTGTTTCAGTACGCCTTTCTTTTTTGTTTGCTGCATTATATGTTATATACATCAAATAGGACCCCACTCATCAAGGGAAACTATGATAAAGAAATGAGTACAATCATACAAATAATTATGAACAATGGTATGACATACTTGTGGTACACAGACTCAATCAAAAATAAACACAAATATAAAACAAACACAACATTTCCAGAATACAAGATAACTCGGAAGCTGCAAGCTCACAAACACACACACACACACACACACACACACACACACACACACACACACATACATACACACACTCACACTGTGACAACATCGGACAGAAAAGAAGCAGACGGTACACTATGACTTACACACATGAATTACCACACAAGTTTCAAACACAATAGGGCTTCCAAATAGCATATAAAACTGTGCAAGCCCTCCAATCGAACTTAAGCCAACCAACAACCAAGACGGATAAATTCCAGGGATGAGGAATATACAAACTTGAATGTCAAAGCTGTCATGCAATATACATAAGCATGACATACAGGAATTTTAAACACATGAGCGCGCGCAAAGAATACGTACCAAAACAAATTCCATTTCGCGTACAAAAAAAGGCGTACTGAAACAAATACCATTTCACACACACACACGTATCCATGTACATCCAGATCACAGATATATTAAAAAAATAAAATAAAAAACTCGCACGCAAAAGTTGGCAACAACATTCAATGTTTGGCAACAGCATCCGACAGTAGGCGACACAAACCAAAACATGGCATCAAAACAAGTGATCAGTTACCAGTGCTGTGAAGTGTGGAAAACGAAACCCAAATGGCAATTACAAGAAGAAGAACAGCGCCAAAAACGGAACTAAAACACAACATGTAGAAAATCATCCACGGAACTTGTAAGTAGAATTTAAAATTTTACTACACCATAGAAAAACTAACTCTCTATATTCTATGATTACCTGGTCCTAAAATGTAAACCAAATAGTAAAAATATGTACATATTCCAGGGCACGGAAGATGTCTTGCAGAGAATAAAGGCGAAACGCGTATGGCTCTAAAGTTATGTTTCATTTAGTTGTAGTTAGACGGTCAACAAGCAAAAATTAACAATATAACGTAATATTACACGCAACTGCGGAAGACAGGACTACAGAAGTTGAAGATGTTTTACGTACAATTCCTCTTACTTTGCGTCATAAAGGATATAACTCTTCACTCAACAAACTCAGACGACAAAACATAATTTCATAGCCAGCCGCGGTGGCCGAGCGGTTCTAGGCCCTTCAGTCCGGAACCGCGCGACTGCTACGGTCGCAGGTTCGAATCCTGACCCGGGCATGGATGTGCGTGATGCCCTTAGGTTAGTTAGGTTTAAGTAGTTCTAAGTTCTAAGGAACTAATTACCTCCGACTTTAAGTCCCATAGTGCTCAGAGCCATTTGAACCAAGCCATTATTTCATAATGTGTTCTTGCAGCTAGACCTTTCATCGCCCTACATAAAAAAAAGGCTTTAATTCCTCTAAAATCACCGTCCTTTTTGTCAAATGTTCACCTGGGAAAGAGGGCATTATTTCAAAGAGGAAGAACAAAACTTTCTCTTTCTTACGGTATGACAGACATCGTTAATCGACTACCACTTATTAACAGTACTGCAGCTACATGTCGATTACTGATCGTTAATATCCCGTCTAACTCTGAACACGCTAACGATAAAAATTTTACCGCGTAACTTGTCGCCTCTCTTCTCCCCCCCCCCCCCCCTCCCCCCACTGCAACATCTCTTCTTTTTGTGATACGAGCTGAATACTACATATATCCGTAATAGTCTTGGTATTCGTGGCCAATCTCCATCATGGAAATAGTGCCTGGAGTTGTGATAGAATGAGTCGATCTCTTTAAGGAAAAAAGATTACATAATGTAATGTCCCATCAACAATTCTGTCATTAGAGGAGGAGCACATGTGTAGGTAACGAAAGGATGGGGAAACAAATCGTCCGTGCCCTTGTCAAAGGAATAATTCCGGCATTTTCCTGTAGGTATTTAGGGAAATCGCAGAAAACATAAGTCGGGATTGCCAGACGCGATTAGAAATCGTCGTCCTCCCGAATGAGTCGAACTGTTGGCTGTAGTAGATGTACTGTAGAAGGTTCTCACTAGCGCATCAGAATTTATTTTCAGCACTGTTTCCAGTTTACGTCTGACAACTCTGATTTAGATTCTTTCCTTACTGCTTTGCATTTTGACGACACTTCAACACCTTCGTTCAAGTTGTTTGAATTTGTTCGTGCATGAACAGATGCGTTCTATCGCAGCAGCTCTGCTTTCGCACCATTTGACCCCAGATACACCAGTGTGTGAAACAAAAGAGTGGTGTCAGCGGCTGCTATTGCCGGCCAGTGAAATGAGAGCGATAATTCGATACGTAACGGCGCTGCCCCCTCTGATTTACCGATTGCATTAGTTTTTCTGCCAACGGTACGGGACAGTCAGCCGTGAAATGAATCGATAGCGAAGACGCGGATGAAATCAGACACGCGCATTTGGCGCCTCTGACAGCTGTAGGCGATGCGGTTTCCCGTTTTTGTGCTGTCAAGAGCGAAAATGCTGCTGCACCGCTCCATGCGTGCCCAGCATTATGATTGCGGTTTCAGCAGTGGAGCCACAATGCTGATGCAGCACGATATCCCTCTAGTTTATTTAAACAGCATTGGCGCACCGCTATCTATTGCATTCTGTATCAGGCTGTAACTTTTCACGTTGTCTATTCCGATCCAATCCTTATAAAGCTAAGACGCGCAGTTCTTAATCAGAACACCCGTCAGTCACGCTTAACCAATGTTCCACAGCTTTCTTTATGAGCTCCTGAGACTAGAGGCGCGCGCAGGTCCTAAAAGGCGATGGCGTCGTTACGATGCGGCAGTTTGTGGGGGGCAGTGCGCTCATGCAAAAACAAATAAATAAAAATTAAACAAAAATAAATAAAATTCTTGCTGGTAAGTGGCTGAAACCTTGTGCAGTTGAAACTCTGAAGGCTATGACGACAGTTTAATATTAGAAAGGAATAATAAATCCACTCGCTACAAATACTATCACCGTGTTCACGGTGTTGACTTCATTTATAGTGAGACTTTTTTCCGTAAAGGGGGTATCAGTTGGACCATAATGCATCCGAAAAGATGGTAGCCTTCTGTAAGCTGTATGAGGGGACCACAATCGGTTGAAAAAATCCAGAATTTCCTGTCGGGCAGCATGGAATACTGCCGCTTTAGCCGCTGTAGCTTCATGAAGTTCCGGTAGGTGGAGGCGCTATAGGCAGATGTAAAAAGTGGCGTCTGTAACGGAGGTGCATACCTAGCAGAGAGCTGTCATTGAGTTTCTTTTGGCAGAAAACCACAGTATCGCAGATATTCATTGGCATTTGCAGAATGTCTATTGAGACCTGGCACTGAAAGAAAGCACGGCGAGGCATCAGTCATCATTGCAACAAGGTCACGTAATCCTGTTCTACACACTTCAAAAAAAGTTTTGCATCACCTCGGTTCAGAGAGTTCCGGAACCTGCACAGAAAATTGGAATAGAGATCAATATAATCATTTCCGACCTTTATATTGCTCCTGAAAACCACACATTGCATGTTGTACCACCATACAACGAAACATTCAGAGGTGGTGGTCCAGATTGCTGTACACACCGGTACCTCTAATTCCCAGTAGCACGTCCTATTGCATTTATGCATGCCTGTATTCGTCGTGGCATACTATCCACAAGTTTCACAGCAGAGCTTCTGAAAAGTTTGGAAGGTAGGAGACGAAGTAATGGCAGAAGTAAAACTGTGAGGACGGAGCGTGAGTCGTTCTTGGGTAGCTCAGTTGGTGCTCGTGAAAGGTAAAGGTCCCGAGTCTCGGTCCAGCACACAGTTTAGTCTGCCAGGAATTTTCATATCAGCGCACACTCCGCTGCAGAGTTTAAGTCTCATTCTGGAATCCACAAGTTCATCAAGGCACTGTTGATGCAGATTGTCCCACTCCTCAACTGCCACTCGGCGTAGATCCCTCAGAGTGGTTGGTGCGTCACGTCATCCATAAATAGCCCCTTTTCAATCCATCCCAGGCATGTCCGATAGGGTTCATGTCTGGAGAACATACTGGGCACTCTAGTCGAGCGATGTCGTTACCCTGGAGGAAGTCATTCACAAGATGTGCACGATGGGGGTGTGAATTATCCGTGAAGACGAATTCCTCGCCAATATGCTGTCGATATGGTTGTACTATCGGTCGGAGAATGGCATTCACGTATCGTACAGCCGTTACTGCGCCTTCAACGACTACCAGCGGCGTACGTAGGCTCCACCCCAAAACAGCAGGGAACCTGTACTTTGCTGCACTCGCTGGACAGTCTGTCTAAGGCGTTCAGCCTGACCGGGTTGCCTCCATACACGTCTCAAAAAAATGGTTCAAATGGCTCTGAGCACTATGGGACTTAACATCTTAGGTCATCAGTCCCCTAGAACTTAGAACTACTTAAACCTAACTAAGGACATCACACAACACCCAGCCATCACGAGGCAGAGAAAATCCCTGACCCCGCCGGGAATCGAACCCGGGAACCCGGGCGTGGGAAGCGAGAACGCTACCGCACGACCACGAGATGCGGGCTACACGTCTCAGACCATTGCGTGGTTGAAGGCATATGCGACACTCATCGGTGAAGTGAACGTGATGCCATCCCGAGAGGTCCATTCGGCATGTTGTTGGGCTCATCTGTACCGCGCTGCATGGTGTCGTGGTTGCAAAGATGGACTTCAAACAAAAAAAATGGTCAAATGGTTCTGAGCACTATGGGACTTAACATCTGAGGTCATTAGTCCCCTAGTACTTAGAACTACTTAAACCTAACTAACCTAAGGACATCACACACATCCATGCCGGAGGCAGGATTCGAACCTGCGACCGTAGCGGTCACACGGTTCCAGACTGAAGCGCCTATAACCGTACGGCCACCCCGGCCGGCAAAGATGGACTTCAACCATGGACGTCGGGAGTGAAGTTGCGCATCATGCAGTTGCCACAGTTTGAGTCGTAACACGACGTCCTGGGGCTGCACGAAAAGCATTATTCAACATGGTAGCGTTGCTGTCAGGGGTCCTCCGCGCCATAATCCGGAGGTAGCGGTCGTCCACTGCAATAGTAGCCCTTGGGCGGCCTGAGGGTAGCATGTCGTTGACAATTCCTGTCTCTCTGTATCTCTTCCATGTCAGAACAACAACGCCTGGACACTTCCCTTGTTGAGAGCCCTTCCTGGCACAAAGTAACAATGCGGACGCGATCGAACAGCGGTACTGACCTTCTAGGCTTGGTTGAACTACAGACAACACGAGCCGTGTACCTCCTTCCTGGTGGAATGACTGGAACTTATCGGCTGTCGGCCCCTCCGTCTAATAGGCGCTGCTCATGCATGATTGTTTACATCTATGCCCTGGTTTAGTGATATCTCTGAACAGACTCTGTGTGTGGTACAATATCCACAGTCAACGTCTATCTTCAGTTCTGGGAACCGAGGTGATGCGAAACTTTTTCTGATGTGTGTATATTCGCCGTGCCGGCCGGGCGCATACAGCTGTGACTCCTGCAATGTTGGAATGTACGGACAGTCTCATTCAAAGTGATCGACGGATGACAATCAAACACTTCGCTGTACAACTGGACGTCTTGTTGGTGGTAATGACATGCTCACCAACCGCCTGGGGCACTCAAAGGTGGTTGCTGGCTTCCTCGGCGCCTAACAGAAGCAACGAAGAGCGACGAAGCACCGCCTGTACGGAATTTCTTACGCATTACGGCTGTGACAACTTCTTGACGAATATCATTACAGCCGATGAAACATGGGCTCATCACTTCGAACCGGAAATAAAACGGCATGAGGTGACGCCACACCATCGCTTCTCAGAAGAAGTTAAAAACCGCACCCTCTGCCAGTAAGGTCACAGTGGCGGCCTCTGGAACTCTGAAGGGGCTATTCTGTTTGATGTCCTCCATCATGGTGCAACGACCAACTCTGAAGTTTATTGTGCTACCATCAGGCAACTGAGGAAACGGCTTCTACGTGTTCAGCGCCACAAAAATGCAAACGAACTTTTCCTTTTACATGACAACGCAAGCCTGCGCACCCGAGAGAAGCTCACAGAACTTCATTGGACTGTTCCTCCTCACCCAACCTACAGCCCGGATCTGGCACCTTCCGACTTGGATGCTGGAGATTGGTACCAATGCGGGCACACAGGCCCTCCCAGTAGTGTGGCATAAGGCTGTCGCATTGAATGGAGATTATGTTGTATAATTGGGTTTCGTACCCAAAAGAGTGGGGAATAATATGGTGTATTGGAATCCTGAATAAAATCAACCTGCTTTCAGGAAAAAAATGGTGTTGCATTACTTACTGAACGGCCCCCGCACTACTCCTATGTCTTCTCTTCTAGTAGTCTGCCCCAGTGTAGTGACAGGCGAGTTATCGGGTCTCGATCGGGTACTGCTTTCCTAAAAGGATTCCTTCCTCACGTCACTCGGGTATTCAGACATAGTGAAGCTCCCCCGATTACATTTTGCTATTGTTATCAGCCGAATAATGTAGCAACCTAATCATTATCTTAACGTACGTGATCCAATGGATAAGCGCTAATCAGTTGTAACCGCTACGGGAGTTGTTTCGGTCGGAAGTTGGCTGTTCGATAATGCTATATTCAACGAATAGGAGTTATGCATTAATCAAAGCCGCGAAGAGTTTACGCAAAGTGAAGTTATATATTATCGTTAAACGAAATTGAACGCAGTCACCACCATTATCATACTCTCCTGTTCGCATTTAACCCTTAAGTAGTAACATATTATTAAATACACAAGTGCTGACGTGGGTAAATTTTCGCCCAGCTCAAAATTATAATTGCTACATTGTAAATGCATCAAAACACTCATTATCGTTGATGTAATATGTAAACCCAATGACATTCCTTGTCAGAATGTTAATCACATGTTATTAATAACGATATTCCTTGCAGGATAAAAATAACAAGTAATTTATGACCAGCTATTATTTTTGCAAATCAATTCACTTTTTCCCAACAGATGAAATTCTTAAGGTCCCGAACTTCACTGTATGCTACTCGTCACTTCTTTTGCAGGGTTTGCATCGTCCTTGTCTTGGACCCGGCCCGGACGATTTGTTGTCTTCCGTCGGTGATTTAACTGGCAAAGAATTATTTTCCTTCAGTACAGTTTCTGTCTTCATCCACAGGTCACGTGGAAGATTCCTGATGGTCAGTCTGTGCTACATTTATTTTGTTGCCAAATCGAGCCATAGTTTCTAAAGAAACTGCAATCTTAAGTAATTTCACTCCTTGAGCTGCATTTATATATTGCCGTCTTAAATATGGCCGGCCGCGGTGGTCTAGCGGTTCTAGGCGCTCAGTCCGGAACCGCGCGACTGCTACGGTCGCAGGTTCGAATCCTGCCTCGGGCATGGATGTGTGTGATGTCCTTAGGTTAGTTAGGTTTAAGTAGTTCTACGTTCTAGGGGACTGATGGCCACAGATGTGCTCAGAGCCATTTGAACCATTTGAACCATCTTAAATATGCATTAATTCCACTTACGTTCAGTCATCATCAAATACAGGCAGAAACCATCGTCGGATGCGTTTGCTACACGAATAACTCTTGCATGTTTGGTCAAATGAGTCGACCCCTCCTTTCGTTTTATTGTAAATTCATTGGTTTATGGTCTTTTTTCGTAATTTGGGAAATAGATGGCATATAATGCACAGTAGGATCTACTAAGACAATTTCTCCCTTACTTCGTGAAAAGCATACCAGTTGTTCATTTGTATTTATAGACTTTGATCGTACTGTAGTCTGAAGAGCTTCTTTGGGAATTTCTTGTGTGTTCCTTCGTACTGTTCCTGGCAGTTACACTATGACCCAACATCTCCAACATAAAAGGAAACGATATAAATCGATTATCTACAGCTATGTTTGAATTTGTGCGTAAACTGGTTCCATTAGTTCTTTCATCAAGTACTGTGCTAGAGGTTCAGGCCCACTGTAAGTTTCTTTTCCTAAGTACGGTATTCCTGTGATCAAACGCTTAGATTGAGAGTCACACCCGAACACAAGTTTTAGAGCGTACTAATCCAGTTTGTTGGCAATATGTACGTGGAGTTCACATCGACCTCTCAATCCTAAAAGCTGTTCATCACTGGTGCATTCAACAGATTGTCTGTAGCACTCTTTGCAGTGTGTGAAAAAACTGTTCCAGAAATCTCGGATGATGCTAGTTTTTTCTGGCTGCCCTGGTCTGCTTGACATTGAATCTCAAACAGTTTGTAATAAGTCCGAATATCATCAGTGACATAACTTCTCAAAGCACAATAGAAAATCACAGCTCACATGGGTATTTTTTCTAACAGCAGTGACAAAAGACAAGCCGATGTATGCTTACAGCTTTGGTTGTGTGGTATCAGCAGTAAATCTCCGTTCGGAAGAATATCTCTCTTTGTAAAGTCACTTCTTGGTTGGTGTGACGAACAATATCATTCAGCAAAATTTCATCAGAGAAGAGACGCCAAAATTCTTCAGCACTTTGAACTTTGCGAGCATCATCCTGTGGATCTGGCGTAGCTGTTGTGCATACAGGGTGACAATTATTGAATTACATGAAACAAAATCGTCGTAACTTCTGAACGGTTTGCATATGGACGTCCAAACTGCACCAGTTGGACGCGGGGCATGATGGGAATTAGTAAGCGCGGCATGGTTTGGTTTAGCGACGAAGCTCACTTTCGTTTTGATGGGTTCGTCAATAAGCAAAATTTGCGCATTTCACGATCGAGAAGTCTCTTCACCCTCACCGAGTGACTGTGTGGTGTGCAATGTCCAGTCACGGAATAACCGATGCGATATTCCTTCATGGCACGGTGGCTACTGAACTGTACGTGAAGGTTATGGAAGATGACTTCATCCCTATTATTCAAAGTGATCCTGATTTCGACAAGATTTGGGTCATTCAAGACGGAGCTCGACACCATCGACGGAGGAGAGTGTTTGATGTCCTCGAGAAGCACTTTGGGGACCGCATTATTCTGGCTGTGGCGTACCTGGAGGCCACTGGCATGGGCCTCGATGGGCCGCCACATCTCCGGATCTGAACACACGCGACTCCTTTTTGTGGGGCTGCATTAAAGACATGGTGTGCAGCAATAACACCAAAACCATTGCTGGGCTGCAAACAGCCATTCAGGAGGTCATCGAATGCTCGATGTTCCGAAACTTCAGCGGGTCATGCAGAATTTCGCTATTCGACTGCGCCGCATCATCGCCAATGATGGCCAACATATCGAACACGTCATAACCTAAATCCGAATATCTGTAGTGGCGTTTACACGCTGAATAAAGTGTATGTAACTAATTTACGATTTTTTCTTATAGTTCAACAATTGCCACCCTGTATATATTCTCTGAAGGAGTCTTTTGCCCATTTAGTGTAGTCTTCTTCGGAATAATGATGTTCTATCCCTTAATTTTAAACCGGGAACTTTCGCTTCTGCGTATTTTTGGATATCGCATATCCTCATCTCATTCTGTCTCTCAACCCTGTTATTTTTTGGAGTAAAATCGCTATCACTCTCATCTCTACCAATAACATCACCTTCAACGTAATCCTGTTCATAGATGTCTTCCTGGTCTCTACATGCTTCATCTGGTGGCTCATCTTCGTTAAAATCATTGTAAACCCATCATCTGCATATTTCTTCCTGTCAGTAATAGTGTACTCCATATTCACAAAACCAACACTGAAGTAATACTGAATTCTCGAAAAGATTATACTCTAAAATACAAGCTGACACCAATGGTAACATCGGTTTTCTGTACAGAAATACTGAACACAGGTTTCAAAAATGGCTAGACTTATACTACTAAAAAATGAACATACCAGGATCGCCAACACTCTAAACAGGTATGTTACTTCACAACAGATGTATCAAATTTGCCTAGGATGAAGTTTCACCCATGTTACCATTTAAGGGTTAATCTCAACAAATGTCAAATACAATCAAATATCATCACACGCTGTCGTAATAATCTCCACACGTCATTCTCAAGGCAATCCATAGAGCGGAGCGAAGACGCGAACGAGTAATATCGGTACTCCGTATTTATCATCACTTATTGGTAAAAACAGTTTGTCACTATTCGGTATATTTCTTGCGGTTTGCTGGTGGTCAGCCCACGGCGATGGGAACACACATGCAGCCTATTCGATATGCCTTCCTCCAGTTAGACCTTCACAGTGGCCAACAACTTCTGACTCAACTGCTCACAACAATGTCACTCGCTGGACGCACTCGGCGCTTGATTAGCGACCTGTGCGAGAAAAATATTATCGATGAGTAAGAGACAGTGGATCCCTTACAACAGGTTTCTAGCAAGTGACGTAGGTGAAATACTGCAAGGGATACCATTTATTTTATTCGCGGCGTTGATCTCGGTTAAAATGAACAAAGTCGTGTCCACAAAGCCGTGTGCTCACATCGATCAACGATGAACAATTCACACGCGAGGCAAAGTACATACGTTACAATAATGCTTTTGATTCACACTGAGTAATAAATGACTTTCCTAATAACTACAGTAGTTAGTCTGCGATGCTCATAGACCCGCGCCAACTCGCAGTCACATTTCCGCCAACAAGACGCAGACCCCATGAACTACCACTCCGGATCACTTTCTGGGACAGTGTTAGCGACAACCCAACAACGTACCAAGTGATTCAGATGTTAATATATTTTCTTCTTTTACAAAAGTTATAGTTAGTTTATTATCATAAGTACAGCCTAATCACTTTACTACCGTTCTGTAAATTCTCATTTGACGTCTTCTTTAATTAATAGACACAATGGAAGTTATCCCCCCGTCAAGCATGGACCTCGTCGTTGATACGTGGCCATACCTAGGTTCAACCACAACCAGTGGGGGGTGGGGGGGGGTGGGGGGAGGGATGAGGGATCTGTTGAGAGGCCAGACAAACGTCTCGTTCCTGAAGAGGTGCAGAAGCCTTTCCAGTTGCTGCACGGTCAACAGTGTGGATGATCGACTTATCTGGCCTTGTAAAATCAACCAAACGGGCTTGCTGTGATGGTATTGCGAAAGGCAGCCTTAATTTTTTCCCTAATGCACGCAGCTCAACTGTATAGTAAATGAGGATGGGATCCTTTGGCTAAAAAATTCTGGATGTAAAATGGTTCCTCCATTGGGATCTCTGGGCAGGGGCTACTGTACAGCTACACTATTGATGGCAAACAGCTGGACACAGCGTCTGCCGTAAAATATTTAAGCGTAACTATCCAGAGCGATCTTAAGTAGAATGGCCACATAAAACAGATAGTGGGAAACGCAGAAATCAGGCTCAGATTTATCGGAAGAATCTAAAGGGAATGTAACTCATCCACGAAAGAAGTGGCTTATAAGGCGCTTGGGATGCTACCATGTAGGACTGTTAGAGGAGATAGAGAAGATCCAACATAGAGCGGCTCGTTTCGTCGCGGGATTGTGTAGCTGGCGAGAGAGCGTTACGGAGATGCTAAACAAACGCCACTGGCTGACTTTACAAGAGAGACGTTGCGCTTCACGTAAAAATTTACTATTGAAATTTCGGAACAGCACTTTTCATGAGGAGTGGGACAACATATTACTTCACCCCCATCTACAGCTTGCGTATTGACCACCAGGAGAAAAATCGAGAAATTAGAGCCAATACAGAGGCTTACTGACAATCATTCTTCCCACACACTATTCGCGAGTGGAACAGGGTTGGAGGGATCTGACAGAGGTACCGAAAGTATCCTCCGCCGCACACCATTAGGTGGCTTGCGGAGTATGACGTAGATGTAAAGAGGATCTGGTCATCAGGAGAAACAAAACTGGCACTGTACAGGTCGGAGAGTGGAATGTTAGATATCTTAATCGGGCAGGTAGGTTAGGAAATTTAAAAAGAGAAATGTGTGGGTTGAAGTTAGATATAGTGGGAATTAATGAAGTGCAGTGTCAGGAGGGACAGGACTTCTGATTAGATGAAAACAGGGCTATAAATTAAAAATCAAAGAGGTAATGCAGGAGTGGGTTTAATAATGACTAACAAAATGGGAATGGTTTTACGCTGCTATGAACAGCACAGAGAAACGCATTATTGTAGCCAACATAGACACTATGTCAGCACCCATGACTGGTACACTTTTATACGCCAACTAACTCTGTAGATGATGAAGAACTTGAAGAAATGTAGGAGCAGTTAAAAAAAATTATTCAGATTTAAGTAAGGGGAAAATTTAATTGTGGTGGAGGCCTGGAATTCGATAGCAGGAAAAGTAAGGAAGAGAAGAAAAACTGTAGGTGAATATAGACTGGGAGAAAGAAATGAAAGAAGAAGCGCATGGATAAATTTTACACAGAGCATGATTCAATCCTCGCAAACGGTTTCAGATACGTGAAAGAAGGTTGTATACGTGGAGGAGACTTGGAGACAATGGAAGGTTTCACATCGATTATATAATGGTAAAGTAGAGATTTTGGAAACAGATTTAAACTGTAAGGCATTTCCTCGGGTAGAGGTGGACTCGACCACAATGTACACTACTGGCCATTAAAATTGCTACACTACGAAGATGACGTGCTACAGAAATTTAACGGACAGGAAGAAGATGCTGTGATATGCAAATCATTAGCTTTTCAGAGCACTCACACAAGTTTGGCGCCGGTGGCGATACCTACAACGTGCTGACATGAGGAAAGTTTCCAACCGATTTCTCATACACAAACAGCCGTTGACCGGCGCTACCTCGTGAAACGTTATTGTGATGCCTCGTGTAAGGAGGAGAACGGCGTACCATCACGTTTCCGACTTTGATAAAGGTATGATTGTAGCCTATCGTGATTGCAGTTTATCGTATCGCGACATTACTGTTCGCGTTGGTCGAGATCCAATGACTGTTAGCAGAATATGGAATCGATGGGTTCAGGAGGGTAATACGGAACGCCGTGCTGGATCCCAACGGCCTCGTATCAGTAACAGTCGAGATGACAGGCATCTTATCCACATGGCTGTAACGGATCGTGCAGCCACGTCTCGATCCCTGAGTCAACAAATGGGGACGTTTGCAAGGCAACAACCATCTGCACGAACAGTTCGACGACGTTTGCAGCTGCATGGACTATCAGTTCGGAGACCCTGGCTGCGATTACCCTTGACGCTGCATCACAGACAGGAAAGCCTGCGATGGTGTACTCAACGACGAACCTGGTTGCACGTATGGCAAAACGTCATGTTTTCGGATGAATCCAGGTTCTGTTTACAGCATCATGGTGGTCACATCCGTGTTTGGTGACATCGCGGTGAACGCACATTGGAAGCCTGTATTCGTCATCGCCATACTGGCGTTTCACCCGGCGTGATGGTATGGGGTGCCATTGGCATTGGTTACACGTCTCAGTCACCTTTTGTTCGCATTGACGGCACTCTGAACAGTGGACATTACATTTCAGATGTGTTACGACCCGTGGGTCTACCCTTCATTCGATCCCTGAGAAACCTTACATTTCAGCAGGATAATGCGCGACCGCATGTTGCAGGTCCTGTACGGGCCTTTCTGGATACAGAAAATGTTCGACTGCTTCCCTGGCCAGCGTATTCTCCAGATCTCTCACAAATTGAAAACGTCTGGTCAACGGTGGCCGACCAACTGGCTCGTTGTTCGCCAGTCACAGCTCTTGATGAACTGTGGTATCGTGTTCAAACTGCATGGGCAGCTGTACCTGTACACGCCATCCAAGCTCTGTTTGACTCGATGCCCAGGCATATCAAGGCCGTTATTACGGCCAGAGGTGGTTATTCTGGGTACTGATTTCTCAGGATCTATGCACCCAAATTGCGTGAAATTTTAATCACATGTCAATTCTAGTATAATGTATTTGTCCAATGAATACCCGTTTATCATCTGCATTTCTTCTCGGTGTAGCAATTTTAATGCCCAGTAGTGTATGTATCTAAGTACTACTTGCTTGTTTGAATTTGTGAGATACGATGTCCGGGGTATTATTGTGTCCAGTGTACTGGGCTTTTAGTATATGTTGAATATGTGCTGGCTTTTCTGAAACTTTATGGTAATTCCCAAGATATTTAACTATTTCGTCTTTTTATAATGTAAATTTTGTGTTATCGTGATTGGAATTTATGTCTGCACGTAATTGGTCAAATTTTTCTGCTTGGTTCATCTATCAGGCAATGTGGAAAATTGGCAACAGCGGTGCTAGCTTTCATCATGTTTCCTTCGGCATATGGAGTATAAATTGCAGCATAATCGTGTAGTAACATGATGTCTTTCAGAACCTCAAGACTAAACAATATGTAGATATGTCATTATTGTCTAACGTGAAGTCGACATTGAGCCCTTTCATTGACACATTATTGCAAATCGCAGTTGGCAATTGCGACGTAGGTTTTTCCTGAACCAGATACTGACTACACACATTTAGCACGAAGCCACGTACAAAGTCCAGTGACCGCACAATCTCAGATCTGGAGTCTTCCATACGTCGAATATCTATGATTTGGCCGCTGATGTAACGACAGTCACTTCCATAGATAGTACAACGTATGACTCCATCGTTCACTCTCTCAACACAGAAGCTTTTAATAATACAATTGCCCATGAAGAAGTAGGAGTCCAACAGGCATTCTGACACTCTTTCCTATGAGTGTATACATACTGTATACGTGTATGTACCGTATCCATAATGTAACAAGCTACACCCATTTTTGTGGTGTCATCATGCTCTTTCTTTTTCCTAAGCCACGTCCCTTTTCTTGGAAACGTATCAAAGAGCATTCAAGAAGCTTAAGCCGCATCCCTTGGTCAGTCAAAGGCCTTTTAAGAAGATCTCTCAATCACAGCCTAGCTTTTGGCAGCCAATCCCATTTTTCAACTTCTTTTTTATGTCGAATCCCTTGGTGAATCAGTGAGCTTCTGACCCAAGGCACAGATCTAGACCTCTCATTCAAAAATTAGCATTTTACCATTTTTAAACTCCACGTTACTCCACACCACTTGACTAATCAGTGAGTTTCGAAGTCAAAACACATAGCATTTGCTCTCTGCCAATCACAGCCCTGTATTTCAACATCCCTTCAAGGGAAACATCCAATCACATCCGAGTATTTAACAGGCATTAAAATGAAACAACCAGACTACATCTACAGCTACATCTGCATCTACATACATACTCCGCAAGCCACCGTACGGTGCGTGGCAGAGGGCAAACTGTATCATTAACAGTCATTTCTTTTCCTGCTCCACTCACAAGTAGAATGAAGGAAAAACAGCTACCTACATGCCTCCGAACGAGCCCTTACTCTTTATCTTCGTCGTCCTTACCCGAAAATTATGTTCGTGGCAGCAGAATCGTTTTGCAGTTCCTTAAATTTTGTCAATATTGGTCCTTGAAAAGAAGGTCGCCTTCCTCCAGGGAACCCCATTTCAGTTCTTGACGCATCTCTGTAATACTTCCGTGTTGTTCAAATCTACCGGTAATAAATCAGCCCAGCTCTGAATTGCTTCGATGTCACCCTGTAATCAAACCTTACCAATCTCCATCTTGTTATCTGTACCTCCCACTCGACAACAAGCAAATTTTGATCACTGCACCAGAATTTAAAGAAAACCAATGATTGTCTGTATTACTTATCAAAACTTGCAAACATTTGTTTTATAACAGTATAAAACACACATAGCCCACTTAGTGTCACCCCTCATGCACACATGTCACAATGGTACTTATATAATTAACATAACTGTCAAAAAATACGTAAAGATATTGACAGTGTTGGTGTAACTGACAGAATTTGCACCTCTAAAATGTCTATTAAAAATATGTAAGAATAGTGATGGGACAACCAACAGACTTTTAATACTAAATTGGCCAGTTGATTGTTTTTTCATTCAGTGTTTTTTTTTCAGTCGAATTATATAGTCAAATGGAACTAGTCTTTGCGGTCACATGAACTTCATGATTCAGTCACTCTCTGAGTTTGAGTGGTTTTACTCAATGTGAGACAATCAAGTGACGCAGGACCCTGACAGTTAGTCAATTATACGAATGTTTTCACTCAGTCTCTGGGGTTTACGTGATTTCACCTGTATACGTTTTCAGACTATATGTCTGTACATGAACAATGACTAGGCTTGTCTAGTTTTAAAAGATTAACATCTGATGCTACATTATAAATTTATGATAAAATAAATGAATAATTAACTTTTTTATTTAAATGTATTGAATCCCTGACTTTCTCTTTCCACTGATTTGTACCTATCATAGATATTTGTCTTTCGGTAAATGCTGAGATAACGTGACCAGAAATCATTTAAGACGCAGTTTTTTTTACGTGTTTGGTGACCCAATCATTTACTTTTTACGAATATACTGTCATTAGTCAGATGTACTTTTACATGAGAAATATTTGTCTTCATTTCTTAATTTTCTTTGAATCTCAGTAACTAATGTAGTTTCGTAATGTGCATCCTTGCAGGTACTGTAAATCACATTGCATTTATCTTGAGGATCAGTTTCTTCACAGTCATATAATTTTTTCCATTCCCGCACCGTTGAGAATTTCGACATTTTGATCCAGGCACAAAGTTCACTATTGAGTAAACACCTTTTCATAAATACTGATGAAAAACTGTATGTAATAAACTGCAAATATCAGAATGACAATAACAGTTAAGCCACTTAACAACAGAGTTCAGTCAACAATAATGATTTAGCAATGTCAAAATGATCAAATGTGTCTGCTTATAACTGAATGCGTCAGGGATAAGGCGAATGCGTCAACTCATTTCATTGAGATTCTCCGACAGGCTGGTTTAACTCAAAAGAAATCAATGAACAATAATCCAACCGATCTGTAAAACTACAACCAACTGAACTGACTGGTTTTATTCGGATGCTCTCATACACTGTTTTTTTTTTTTTTTGAAAAGAATGAATGGTTAATTCAGTAAGTACAGCTACAACCGAAAGAGTCGATTGTTTTCCGACAACTGAATGAACGATTGTTTTCATTCAGTTGTTACCATCGCTATTTTCAATTATTGTACTACACTTCAAAGAAACCAAAAATTGTCTGCATTATTAATCAGAATACACAAATGTTTGTTCTGAAATATTACAAAACACTTGTGCCACTAGTGTTGCTCCGACTTTCCGGGTAAAGTGCATTTGTCGATGACAGCACTTAGATCTTTGTTCCACACTTTAACTAACAACTAGCCCCAATAAAATTGTTACAAATGGTCCCAATATGTCACCATTTTGTAATAAAGGCCTGTTTTCTGCATAACAAACTCAATTTTGCTTAACTTTGACACTGTGATACCATATCAAATCACTGATACAAAAAATTCGGTGCTACTGGGGATAACGATGGGCAGTAGACATGGAGACTTCCATTATCCTCATCATGGAAATTATTATTACCACAAATGTATGGCGGATGTCATTGGCGTAATGGTGATCAGATGACGCAGTGACTCCATTACCCTGATCATGGTGACTACCATTACCCTAAATACTTGGTGGATAGTATTGTGGTAATGATGGTCAGTTAACATGGTAACCGCTATTACCCCAGTCCTAGTGACTGCCATTACCCAAAATGCATGTTAGATACTACTGGGGTGATGATAGTCAGTTGACATTGTGAATATCATTGTCTCAATCATGGTGACTACTAATACCCTAAACGCATGGTGTTTACTATTGGGTTAATGATGGCACGTACAACAAATACAGTTGCGATTCTCCTGCTCATTTTTGTTACTTTGAAAGCAGCGCTCCAAGCGTACGGTAAGCTACACTTCTGAATACGATATCGGATGAGAGCAAATGCTGTCATTTATATTGATTTGTAACATAGTTTTTTCAGCAGGAAGCGTATGCAGAGCCATAAAAATCAACAATAACTAGAAAACGACACTACATTTGTCTGTCTTTAGTTTCCAAAGGACTCTGGAAGATTTGAAACGGTACATTATGGGGCAGCTTAGTTACCGTTATTTTGTAACCTACAGATATTTACTGAAGAATATCGTTTTCTCTGAAGAACAAAGACGTCGTATATCCACTCCACAACGTGAAACTTTGTTCCCTTCCAGTCAAATCAGTGGCTACTGAACGTGGGAAACTTGTATCGAATACATTACCTGCATTATTTAACGTACCAAATAAGCCACAATAACTTTAGCTGAGGGGAAAACCACACAGATGTAATAAGAAAAGTCAAAAGCAATAAAATTATTTCCCATCATAGAACACACCAATTCCTCAATTGTTGCTACATCTGAGACACGAACGTGAAGAACGTTCAACACATTCTCTTTTCAAACAAACTTAATTACATTTACAAAAATATTCGCGTATTAGGAAGACCAGTGAAGTGTAAGAACGTAATTAAGTAGAACATCATTAATCTTATACTGGCTTTTTCGTCGCTATGGCACTAGTGCCGTTCCATCTATCAGATGGCAAAAATTTTCACAGAAGTGAGTGTCCTGACTGTATATGGTAGACTGCGATGATAGTGTGTTGACATGGTAACTGACATTACCCTAATTATGGTGACTATCAGTACCCCGTAACATGTAAGTTACATCAGCACCAATGCCATATGCGTTTTGTAATGTGGTAGAAAAAATATTGACATGTTTTGATGTACTCATAAAACACAATTTTATTTTGGTGGAGCGAGCGAGGTGGAGCAGTGGTTACCACATTGGGCTCGCATTCGGGAGGACGACTGTTCAAAGTCGCGTCCGGCTATCCTGATTTAGGTTTTCCGGGATTTCCCTAAATCGCTTCAGGCAAATGCCTGGATGGTTCCTTTGGAAGGGCTGGCCGACTTCATTCCCCATCCTTCCTTAATCCGATAGGACCGATGACCTCGTTATTGGGTCCCCTCCACCCCAAGTCAGCCAACCAGCTATTTTGGTGCAAGGATCTAACTTCTGGGAGATCGAAGATTCCATCATTGTTTTTCGTCATATAGTGTTTAAAAATCGTATTTGATGCACTAAGAAGATACACTATGAGATCAAAAGTACCCAGACACCTGGCTGAAAATTACTTACAAGTTAGTGGCGCCCTCCATCGGTAACGCTGGAATTCAATATGGTGTTGGCCCACCCTTAGCTTTGACGACAGCTTCCACTCTCCCCGGCATACGTTCAATCAGGTGCTGGAAGGTTTCTTGGGAAATGGCAGCCCATTCTTCACGGAATGCTGGACTGAGGAGAGCAGTCGATGTCGGTCGGTGAAGCCTGGCACGAAGTCGGCGTTCCAAAACATCCCAAAGGTGTTCTATAGGACTAAGGTCGGGACTCTGTGCAGGCCATTCCATTACAGAGATGTAATTGTCGTGCAACCACTCCGCCACAGGCCGTGCATTTTGAATAGGTGCTCGATCGTGTTGAAAGATGCAATCGCCATCCACGAATTGCTCTTCGACAGTGGGAAGCAAGAAGATGCTTACAATATCAATGTAGGCCTGTGCTGTGATAGTGCCACGCAAAACAAGGGGGACAAGCACCCTCCATGAAAAACACGGCCACACCATAACACCACTGCCTCCGAATTTTATTGTAGGCGCTACACACGCTGGCAGATGATGTTCACCGGGCATTCGCCATACCCACATCCAGCCATCGGATCGCAACATTATGTAGTGTGATTCGTCACTCCACACAACGTTTTTCCACTATTCAATCATTCAATGTTTACGTTCCTTACACCAAGCGAGGCGTCGTTTGACATTTACCGGCGTGGTATGGGGCTTATGAGGAGTCGCTCAACCATGAAATCCAAATTTTCTCACCTCCCGCCTAACTGTCATAGTACTTGCAGTGGATCCTGATGCAGTCTGGAATTCCTGTTTGATGGTCTGGATAGATGTCCGCCTGTTACACATTACGACCCTCTTCAATTGTCGGCGGTCTCTATCAGTCAACAGACGAGGGCGGCTGATACGATTTTGTGCTGTACGTGTCAATTCACATTTCCACTTCACTATCACTTGGGAAACAATGGATCTAGGGACGTTTAGGAGAGTGCAAATCTCGCGTACAGACGTTTGACACAAGTGATACCCAGTCACCTGACCACGTTCGAAGCCCGTGAGTTCCGCGGAGCGACCCGTTCTGCTCTCTCACGATGTCAAATGACTACTGAGGTCGCTAACATGAAGTACGTGACAGTAGGTGGCAGCAAAATGCACCTAATATGACAAACGTATGTTTTGCCGGGTACTTTGTTCATACAGTGCATACCTGAGCATATCGAAAATATGAAGTTTAATACAATTTATTAAAGATATCATAAAAAACCACCAATTTTAGTAAGGTTTCTTGCGCAACAGTGTCAAACATGTGGATAAATATGCTAGTGGAATATAACCAAGTTAGATCCAAGATCAAACGTGTTAAAAAATATTGTAAGCACTCAGTAACATTAATTGTATTTTCTTAATGCACTATCTTCTTCCTGCAAAAAATTGTGCTTGGTCAGCGTCGCTTTAGTACAACCTGAGACATAGTCTCATCATATCTAAGAGGAACTGTCAACCACTACTACCGCATGTTATTTTAGCCGCAAGTCTATTTTTTTTTTTACTATTGTTGTGGCGTTCAGTCCAGAGACTGGTTTGATGCAGCTCTCCATGCTATTCTATCCTGTGCAAGCTTCTTCAACTCCCAGTACCTACTGCAACTTGCATCTTTCTGAATCGGCTTAGTGTATTCATCTCTTAATCGCACTCTACGACTTTTACCCTCCACGCTGCCCTCCAATATTAAATTGGTGATCCCCTCATGCCTCAGAACTTGTCCTACCAACCGATCCCATCTTCTTGTCAAGCTGAGCCACAAAGTTCTCTTCTTCCAAATTCTATTCAATACCTCCTCATTAGTTAGGTAATCTACCCATCTAATCTTCAGCATTCTTCAGTAGCGCCACATTTCGAAAGCTTCTATTCTCTACTTGTCCAAACTATTTGTCGTCCATGTTTCACTTCCATACACTCCATACAAATACTTTCAGAAACGACTTTCTCACACTTAAATCTACACTCGATGTTAACAAATTTTTCTTCTTCAGAAACGTTTTCCTTGCCATTGCCAGTGTACATTTTATATCGTCTCTCCTTCGACCATCATCAGTTATTTTGCTCCCCAAATAGCAAAACTCATTTACTGATTTAAGTGTCTCATTTGATAATCTAATTCCTTTAGCGTCACTCGACTTAATTTGACTACATTTCATAATCCTCGTTTCGCTTTTGTTGATGTTCATCTTATATCCTCAAATCAAGACACTTTTCATTCCGTTCAACTGCTCTTCCAAGTCCTTTGCTGTCTCTGACAGAATTACTATATCATCGGAGAACCTCAAAGTTTTTATTTCTTCTCCAAGGATTTTAATACCTACTCCGAATTTTTCTTTTGTTTCCTTCACTGCTTGCTCAATATACAGATTGAATAACATCGGGGACAGGCTACAACCCTGTTTCACTCCCTTCCCAAACACTGCTTCCTTTTCATGTCCCTCGACTCTTATAACTGCCATCTGGTTTCTGTACAAATTGTAAATAGCCTTTCACTCCCTGTATTTTACCCCTGCCATCAGAATTTGAAAGAGAGTATTCCAGTCAACAGCTTTTTCTAAGTCTACAAATGCTAGAAACGTAGGTTTGCCTTTCCTTAACCTAATTTCTAAGATACGTCGAAGGTTCAGTATTGCCTCACGTGTTCCAACATTTCTACGGAATCCAAACTGATCTTCCCCGAGGTCGGCTTCTACCAGTTTTTCCATTCGCCTGTAAAGAATTCGTGTTAGTATTTTGCATCTGTGACTTATTAAACTGATAGTTCGGTAATTTTCACATCTGTCAACACCTGCTTTCTTTGGGATTGGAATTATGATATTCTTCTTGAAGTCTGAGGATATTTCGCCTGTCTCGTGGATCTTGCTTACCAAATGGTAGAGTTTTGTCATAGCTGGCTACTTTCCCTTCTATGCTTAGAACTGGGTTTCCACCTGAGCTCTTGATATTCATACAAGCGGTTCTCTTTTCTCCAAAGATTTCTTTAATTTTCCTGCAGGCAGTATCTATCTTACCCCTAGTGAGATATGCCTTTACATCCTTACATTTGTCGTCTAGCCATCCCGCCTTAGGCATTTGCACTTCCTGTCGATCTCATTTTTGAGACGTTTGTATTCCTTTTTGCCTACTTCATTAACTGCATTTTTATATTTTCTCTTTTCATCGATTAAATTCAATATTTGCCCTGTTACACAAGGATTTCTACTATTATAAAACAATAATACGTACAATGTAAACGTCATGTATTAGGCACAAACCTGTAAGTTACACAATAATTGCATTCTTTCAGTAACTTACACAATATTTAAGCTAATGTTTTGTATAGTTATAGAACAGTAACACACACACTGTAGATATGGGTACAACATTGTGGCACTTAATCTTAGAGGCCACGGGTATGTCTTAGGCACCAACCCTTGAAGTTACATAATAATTGCTCCAAACCCTATGTATTTTTGAGGAATAGTACAGCCATTTTAAGTTACACCCTTTACGTGTTTTTGATAAATAATACAGTCGTGGAAGTAGTATTGTAATACTTGACATATACATTGTGGCTGATGAAGCTCACATATTTGTGTTGATAAATATTGCTGACATTTTTGACTTGTAAATATTGTTGAACCGGTATTGTCCATATTGTTAGTGTCTTTAAGTATTTGTTGACAGACATTCTTGACAAACATTGTGACAGGAGTGTGCATCAGTAGTACCAATAAGCGAGCCATGTGTATTTTGTACTGTTGTAAAAGAAAGTTTTATGTATTTTGACAAGAAATACAAACAATAATCGTTTCTTTTAAATAGTGGTACAATGTTCAAAGTTTTCCCCTCTGTCAAGTTCAGCTTAACCTGTTGCGGAAGGGATTCTTTACGTATTTTGATGAATAATACTGACAGTTTAAATATGGAAAGATATAATTTTGCCTTTCACCTAGTCTGATACAGATATTGAACTTCTATCATTAACAGGTGTATCTAAATATCTGATGCCGTTTCTTAAAAGCTGTCTGCTTGGCCAAGGTGTTGCGTAAGATTCTTAAAAGCTCTTTGACTGGTCTGTTTGCAGAAAAAGTGGTAAGGCTGTGGGGTGGAGAAGGGAGGGGCGCAATGATATAGAAAGGCCACTTGGATCGTGACGTCATAGGTATGGTACACACAAATAAACAGTATGTATATACTCACCGAAAATTGTGCGAAGATGCCTGTTGCCCTACTGCCTGATGATACTAGGAAAAAATAATAGGCTCTATCTAACTTCCCAGGAAATTGTTGCTGTTTGTATGGCTTTCTCCCCCTACAAGCTTCTACCGACGCTACGTCCTATAATTCAGAGGAAATTAGATTTCAGAAACTTCATTAAGACAGGCGGAATCCGTTTAGCTGTGGAGGGTGTAGAACTGACAAACAAGTAAACACGTAAAGGTTAAGAGGTGCGTCCGCGTACCTAGTGCCGATGTCCATGTTTCGATTTAAACACAGCTTGATTATTATTTACTACAGTTAACCTATATTCATCTATGTATATGGTTTACATTCAGTAATTCAGGAAGAACAAAATATGAAACTACAGTAACTGTTGTCCTTCTTCGTGCATTTAATTCTATCTACATGCGTTTCAACTATAACAGTTTCAGTTTGCAATATCAACCGTCACTGTTGCTACAATACCATTTACACTTCAGTCAGTGTCATTCTGAATTGTTCCGCATGAAAATAAAAAAAATGGGACGAAACATTGTAAACGAAAGTATTGTCTCCTATCATTCAACGTGATTGTTTTGAATCACAGCACTAATTCCCTAACAAGTCCGTATTACCTTCATCTTTTCAACCGTATTGCTAATTAATATTTTCCCTCTCACCAACTTTCCCTTGCCGTATTTATAGTCTACATACTATCACATTTTTATTTATTAAATTTGTAGGCCACGCGGCATAAGAAGTCCTTGACAGTTGCAGCAGGCTGGGTGAGCATGGCATGTTCGCGTACTAACCTCAAACAATCGCGTAACGCGATTCTATAAATGTCTCTGTGGCAACGCCTCAGTGTTGTCTCAGTCTGCAGTCGTTTGCGCTTCACAGCTGAAAGGTGTTTTGCTTTAATAATTATGATACATACTAATTTCTGCCTCTTTTTGTACGATTTATATTTTGTTCATTATGACACGACGAGTGAGTTTTAAGGTGTAATGGTCGTTGTCGATAATGCTTTTCTGTTTCCGTTAATGTCGGAATATGAACCATCAGAAGAGAAGAAAATTTTTGCGCTACATTCTTCTCAATGGAAAAATTATCCTGCCTAATCGAAATGCATACAAAAAAATGGTTATACCGCTGTATGCAAATTGTTTCTATCTGATATTTTAATAAAGCATTAAGGAAGTTGTGGTTCAAACAACCACTGAAAAACTGTATTGTCACAGAAAGTATGAGAGAATGTCCAGAAGTTCCATTGAGAATAATTATATCTCAACAGCTGATGTGTATATTTTACAACGTAATTCTTGGCTTAAGTTGTAACAGCCTTGACTGCCAGATAAAACTTACTCCTTCTCTTTGCCAGTCCTTGTGGCCGAGCGGTTCTAGGCGCTACAGTCTGGAACCGCGCCACCGCTACGGTCGCAGGTTCGAATCCTGCCTCGGGCATGGATGTGTTTGATGTCATTAGGTTAGTTAGATTTAAGTACTTCTAAGTTCTAGGGGACTGATGACCTCAGATGTTAAGTGCCATAGTGCTTAGAGCCATTTGAACCATTTTGATCCTTCTCTGTACTATGACAGCAAAATGTCTTGTAGATGAACAAAAGCTGTAGCAATAGCACAGAATGTGCACAATGGAACAAGTCGCTACGGGACATACGCACGCGATGCTTCTAATGTTGGAAACATTAAAGGGTATCCGTATGCAGTGCATTATTTTAATGTAGAAAGAGAAATATTTAAAAAGCTAGTAGATTTTTACGGTGATAAGTTTGAATCGTCCAAGGATATATTTGGAAAAAATCAAAAGTCACGAAAAATTATGTAAAACTCAGTTAACTGCTTACAGCGCGAGTAATACATACGTGAACTATGATGTGAACAACTCAGTCTCCAAAAATTGCAAGGGACAGACGATCATCTTCTTGAAGCAAACTGTAAGGCAGCCCGCACACGGACCGCCTGAAAAGGAACGCAACTGGCAGGCGATCAACATCGGTAACTGGTTGCCGACGGGCTAGCAACACAGTTTCGCACACGGAGCTTCTGAGAGATTTTATTTTTTGTCGTGTGACTAGGGCCTACCGTCGGGTAGACCGATCACCGGGTTCAAGTGTTTCGATTTGACGCCACTTGAGTGACTTGCGCGTCGATGGGGATGAAATGATGGTGGTTAGGACAACACAACACCCATTCCCTGAGCGGAGAAAATCTCCGACCCAGCCGGGAATCGAACCCGGGCTCTTAGGATTGATAGTCAGTTGCGCTGACCACTCAGCTACCGGCGGCGGCCTTCTCAGAGATGAGAAACTGAAGTTGCCGTTTACGGGCGTGGAGGAGAGAGAATATCCTTTGTGCCACCCGAGCATCTGTTGGTTATACTCAGCTTGTCGAGCACAGATCGGAGCTCAGTGGTAGATGTGATTCTCTATTATTATTACACACGAATAAGAAAACGAAGAAAATTCCACATTCATCCATACCGTACATCTAATGAAATATATACTCCAGGTTGTATGTGGTTGCCCAGGAGCTGTAACAGACAGATTCGAAATTCGTAGCTTTTTCTAGAACGACGAAACAGTGCTACACTGATTTGGCGCAATGTTTCTGTCCGTCATAACACGTAGTTACCTTATTTTGGAAACCGAAATGTCTTGAGATTTATGCACACGGAAATGTGGTGATGGTTCGTCTTCGTTAAATCACCACTGCATTTTCACGTATCGGAGATTTGTAGCTAATCACTGTTTGTTTCCACTTGACAATGTAATTTCACAAAACAACGAAGGTTGCTAGTCACACAGAATTCGTACATTTGCTTCCAAACATTGACGTAACATTTTAAACATTAGACCTATGGTACACACACGTCATGTGAAATTCGTTTCCCTCGTCACACCTCTGTTTTTCTGTCAAATCTCGCCTGCAGCAACCTGGGAGCAAACCTAATGTTTACAACCTGTTCGTTCATCTTCAGATTAAACCAGTACAGAGCTGTGTTTGTGGACATGACCCAATTCAGATGGCTTGGCAACACGGGCGCCGAGTTGATGACAACTGGTTGCCAACTTGTGTAGCAAGCGACTGACGGTGAGTCACTCTGCAACCGCGCCCTCAGCGGCGTCTTTTTACCTCCCCTGAATTGCGTCTGAGGGACACCGTTCTTCCTTTTAGAGACACTGTGAGGTTCCTGGGCCTCACTTTTGATTCCAAGTTGTCGTGGTTGCCTCACCTTAAAGACCTCAAGGTGCGGGCCCTGAAGGCACTGAATATTTTGAAGTGTCTGAGCCATCGGTCCTGGGGAGCAGATCGGGCGCGTCTGCTGCAGTTTTATAGGGCTTTCGTCCGATCGCGTCTTGACTATGCTTGCACCGTGTATGGGTCAGCAAGGCCTTCGTATCTGAAGATCCTTGACGCAGTACACCATGAAGGTATCAGGCTGGCCACTGGTGCCTTCCGTACCAGTCCCATCCCCAGCCTGTGTGCTGAGGCAGGGGAACCGCCGCTCGCCATCCGGCGGAAACTCCTCATGGTGCGACGGGTGTGTCATTTCCTTGCCTGTCCTACCTTCCGTGCGTACCCTACCGTTGCCCGACCGCCTATGGAACGTCTCTTTTCCAGTCGTCCCAGGGCAACAAAACCGTTTGGGATTCGTGCCAAGCATTTGCTTGAGTCCCTTGGTGTGGAGCGTGTGGCCCCCCAACGACAAGGTTTTACTCGCCTGCCTCCCTGGTTGCTCCAGAGGCCCAGCATCCTTTTCGACTTGTCGGAGAACCGGAGGAACTGCACTCCGGCGTTTGTTTTTACCTCCTTATTTTACGATATTTTAAACCAGCATCCGGACCATGTACCTGTATTCACAGATGGCTCTAAACAGGGGGACACTGTTGGTTGTGCTGTTGTTTTCCCTGATCGAGGGTCAAGTTACGGCTTCCTGCGGCGTTTACCATCCTCGATTCCGAATTGTTTGCAATCTTGCGGGCATTGGAGCAGATGAGATGTGTTACCAGTCTTAAGTTCCTCATCTTTTCTGACTCCCTGAGTGCCCTTCAGACCATGCAACACTTGTACCCAGCGGATACGGTCGTCCAGAACATCCATGATGCCCTACTCCACCTGCAACGGCAGGGGAAGGAGGTTTCTTTCTGCTGGGTGCCGGGGCACGTGGGTATTAGGGGCAACGAACTGGCGGATGTGGCTGCCAAAGATGCATGTTCCCTCCCTCACGTTGTTGAATGTGCCGTCCCCCTCCATGCTGTAACCTCCCTTTTGCGTTTTCGTGTTATGCATCAATGGGAAGAGGAGTGGTTGGCAGTTTCTGACAATAAGCTGCGTCTGGTAAAGGCCACTACGCGACCATGGCGTACGTCCTACCAGTCATACAGGCGGGATGAGGTTCTCCTCACTCGCCTCCGCATTGGACACAGTCCCTTCACGCATGGTTTTTTACTCCGGCGGGAGGACCCCCCAATCTGCAGTGCTTGTGGCGTCCAGATTACTGTCCGCCACATTTTACTTGACTGTCTTTTATACTCTGACCAGAGGGCGGTGGTTTCCTTGCCACCAAATTTGCTCTCTATTTTGCAAGACGACGCAGCGACTGTGGTTAAGGTCTTACGGTTTTGTGTCCTGTCCAATCTGTTGCCTCGGATTTTAGGGAGAAGGTTTTAATGTGCTGCTGGGTGACTGGCTCACCCAGGTTTTAGGTAAGAGGTCCGCCAGTCACGATTACCTCCTTGTTTCCCTTCGGTATCTGTTCTCTTTTCCTTGTGTTTCCTTTCCTTTTTTAGTGTGTTTCTTCTCCTCTTGTTTTGCCTCTGTATGTGCGCATTTGGAACTGCGTCAGGCCTGTGTCTTTTAGCCGTTCTCCTTGTTCGGCGTCCGTCTTCGTCCCTTCGCCGCTTGTGTTCCTGTTTCTATGCGTTTGGGCGCTGATGACCACGCTGTTTAGCGCCCGTAAACCTCAAACACACACACCACACACACACCCATTTAATTACACAAGTGATTCGTTGCCGACCCGTTACTAATTCACGTCGGCAACGAATTGCTTCTGAGTCTTTCCGTCTGCGGAAAACGTAACTACCACGTAATTAACAAGTGCGTCAAGTACAATTTAAAGCTTTGCCAGTAGATATCGAAAGAATAGTATAGAAACTTTCAAAGAGTTCAACTCATCTCTGCAAACACCGAGAAACTAAAAGAACGTTTATTATTTGCAAGTGAGTAGCACAGTTGCAAAAGCGGCTAATTCAGTTTTAAAAGAATAATGGGAAAAGACGAAAAACGTAGCCTTGCTCTCACAGCAATATTACAACGGTGGTTAGTGACTCTCAAAAATCGGAGAAAAACATAGCGACCAGATCACAAATTTCTTCATAATCCTACACTAACCCTTTAAGTAAAAATTTGTACTTAGCCCGTATTGCAACAGAATGGGTCAGTTAGCCGCTTCTGCAACCGCATTGGCGGGCACGATGGTATGCAGTCGGTTGCAAAACCGGTCGAAAAATTAATTTCGTTGTTTATCTGGTTATGTCGGTAAGAATGGTAGACTACAGTAGTATACCAAAAAAACTGCGAAAGGAAGAAAATTAAACGAACAAAGTGCTGAAATACTGCTTTATTTTAAATATTTAAAAATATTCAAAACTTTACTTAAAAAACCAAACATGAACTACAACAAGACTCAATATTAATATTACTCAGATTTAATCACTGAATTCAGTGTTAACACCTGTCATGAACGCGAGAAATCTTTGGAAACAAATCTTGGAAAAATGAAATACTGCAAAGAAACGATCACAAGATAAAATGAAGTATACAGCGTCTAAGCTATGTTCGGGGAATCGTTGTCACCTAAGAACTCAAAATCAAGCCCTTCATCCTCGCCGTTTTGACATTCGCCTGTTTCCATGATCTTTTGCTTCTCAAAAACATCAGTGTAGAATTTTAACTTTTCCTCCTTGGGCGATGTCTCTCCCCAGTGTAATTCTAAGAGCCGCTTGACGTCCATAATTTCAGCTTTTTTCAGTGGGACGCATTTTGGAATCTCCTGAGGTAGAATTTTTTTCGTGACAGATTTCGGCTGTCCACTTGTAATGTGGCGTGGGCTCCTGACCTTCATTTCTTACATATTTCGTCCTCAAAATCGTATTCTTCACATCAAGACGCTTCATTCGAACCCAAACTCGATAAGGTAGAGTCAATTTTGTTTGAATTCATGTAAGCAATATGCAAATCTAATAAGTAAATTGCAAGTGTGCACAGAGGTTGAAAAAAGTCGAGGCTGGCGTACACAATATGATGGCCACAGGAATTTTCGTTCTAAAGAGGAAACCAACCCACTGGGAAGACCGTCCCTTCAGAGGGCTGGGTCAACAACATACCTACTTCGGCCGAAGCGACCGCCCAGAGAGGACAGCTTTTGGCAGAGCGAAGGGATAACGACACCCATGTTCGGCTTAAAAGCAAATTCCGCTACATTGTGTGGGAGCGCCCAGAAGAGGCATTTCTTTCACGGACCGACAGCATAGTTACAGAGTTCTCACAGGAGGACAGTATACGCCTGACGGAGATGCTACAGATTTCCGCATTGGTCGACTCAAACGAAACGCCATTCTCCCGTTTAAAAGAGAAACGCTGATTGGCGCAATATTTCTGACGCAGCCAGAGGAGTGAGAGAAGACAGCGAATGATATACCCTTGCATCTTTTCCAGAAAAAGGGGCCGTCTGTTGTCGCTCTTGGAGCAGGAACACGTAATGAGAGCGAGTGCGCTCATACGTGTACGCAAAGAGCGAGGAACAAAGTCTCTCCTCAGTACTTCACTGGGAGATCACCTCTGTCGTTAGAAAATCGGAGTGACCCTCTACATTGAGTCGCTCGCGATTAAGCGTTGTTCACTGTGCTGGCCGCCACACTTATTGTGCGGTGTGAACATGGACAGAGTACTAGTTAAACGCCTGCGAGCAAGCATTGAGTGGCATCGCGGTGGATTAGACTAGGGGTGGATAGGAGTCCTTGACTTCATCAAAGAATAGGGAGAGTTTGATTGGCGAAGGTCAGTCCAGATAGAAAGTGATAATTGTGTTATTTGTCAGCAGCGAGCAGCGCTGGCAGCAGTCGTCGCAGCTCACGCTATTGTGCGCTACAGCGTATGCGAGCCCCGTCTGTCCTCCCTAACGGTACACTCCATTTCATTTCTCACGCGACAGCCTTGACCGTACCTAGAAAAGTTATTCAAGTTCTGTAGGCGCGGCTCTCAGCCATTCTGCCGAGTAAATAAAATTTTTAAAGAAAAGAACCTTTCCATACTTTGTAAAATAATAGCATTCCTATCCATAAGAGACACTCTACTGTTCCGAAAAGAACCTGGAAATGTATTATTATTTTATAAGAAAAATTTTCACTTGATTTCTCAGAATTTTTTGTAATAAATAATCTTTCGTTCATTTAATGTTTTTCTTACACTAACTAGCAACACTCCTGTATCCAAGCATTCCACTAGTTAAGTAAGAATATACAGAATATTTTTGTGTCTTTTCCTTACAGCGGACGACTCCAGAAGATATTTGCTGCTGAATGTTTTACAAGCTATTGTTGTTGGTACATTAGGAGCGTCTGTCTAACTTCTGTAGGAGGCAAAAGGTACTTGTTGGATCAATCCGTTGCGCAACTTGACAGAATAAAACCCACACACTCACACACTTTCAAAATTGAAGAATGCTTCTCCTTGCACAAGACATAATTCTCTGTTTGTTGTCTTCGTGATGATAATTCTCTTCGACTTTTGAAACTGGAAGTGCCAGAATCCAGGAGCTTTGATGACGTCAGTGGAGATCTTCTTCCATTCTCTAACTTTGAAGTCACCCGACCGCAATTGCACCACTGTGGCGAATTTTTTCATTATGCCGACGTATACTGTAGGGTTTTCGATTACGCTCAATTTTGAAAATTTTTCTCTCCATGTTTCCAAAAACTCTATCAGGGAGTATAAAAGAATGACCGTTGATCGGGAACCACACTTCAACGCTCTCTATGTGTACTGGAGCAACGTAAAGGAACCAGTACATCAACAGTCCAATCATTGTTATATTCTTGTTTTGCCCACCGCATCCATCCGAAAAGAGGCGCAGTTTGGTGATACCATGCAAATTGGTGTTAAGCAGTTGATGATGAAAAGTGAAGCAACCTGATTCGACCCCTTTACACATTCGTCCTCCAGCCAAACATACGAGGTCACATTGTCTTTCGTCTGGCTGCTCTTAAAGGAACCTCGGCAAACCGTGAAATTATATAAATACAATAAATAATAAGCCGCCTGATCTGGGACTTTTGAAAGCACTAAATTTTTCTGGTAGTCATAACTTAAAATTAGTTGACCTTCGATGTCTTCCTTCAGTCTTTCATAAAGAACATCGCTCCGAACATTGTGAGCTGTAAGATGATGATCCAAATATTTCTTTTCCATTGGCTGATATCCAAGAAATCATGCTTTGTAGGGACGAGCATGTGTCAATATAAAGTGCTCCGAAGCCAATATTGAAATTATTGCAGATATTGTCCGGTAGCAGTCATGCTTTACGTCCAAATCAGGATGTTTGTCACAGAACATTTCCCACATATTGGCGATGTAGCAATTTTTCCTCTGAATAGTGACTATCGATCGGTTTGAATCGTTCAGTGTGACTGACAACTGAATTTTTCCTATCTTCGTGCCACATCGTTCTTCTGACACCTCCTCTTCTTTCAGGTGTTGCAGGTACGGAATCGTTTATCAACTCTGACAGATTTTGTTGAGTCTCATTTTTTTGACCTGCAAAATCCCCATGAAAGCCACCCTGCAAAGCCTGATGTTTATAGAAACTCCTTCAGGTTTTTTTTTTGTTTTTTTTTTTTTGGGGGGGGGGGGGGGGACACAAACTCTGTGATTAGTTGCTTTCTTGGTACTTCGTCTCCTGTAAGCTTAGATGTTCGAGGAGATGACACAGTGGCATGCTGTCGAATATAGTTGCTCTGCCATTCTCGGTTATTTCGTTCGTAAAATTTTTGGTGGATCCGTCTTACATCGTGCATAGTGAGTTATTTACATTTCAGCTTTCCAGCAGGATGTTTACAGTTTGGCATCTGTGGAAACCCTTCCAGTTGCTACCTACAGGCAAATGAAAAATGAAATTGAAAACCAACTGATAGTAGTTTTATGTCAATGCAATCAGAAGTTCAGTGTTTCTATTTCCAAGTACGGTGAATTTACACGAAATGTGTTCAAGAAACGGTTAGGTAATGTTGCTAGGTCATTAATTCCAACAACATTAAACCAGTAATGAATATTTGAATATTACTGTAAGCAGTGATCTTCCTTACCTCTTCCTTTTCTCGACGTTTCGTTTCCATTGCTGTACATTCCGCCTTCTCTTCCTAGAAGTAGAATTTCTCGTGGCATCTTCCCTCTCATCAGCGGACGACTCCAGAAGATATTTGCTGCTGAATGTTTTACAAGCTATTGTTGTTGGTACATTAGGAGCGTCTGTCTAACTTCTGTAGGAGGCAAAAGGTACTTGTTGGATCAATCCGTTGCGCAATCTCAGCTCTTTTGTCGTCGGGTTCGTCGATCGTCGTGTTCCTCTTCATTATCCTTCTCCATTTCGAAATGTGCTGCAATAAAACTGCCTACAAAGTAGTTTTAAAATACGCAGTGGAACGAGTGTGATGGCAAGTCTTCTTATCATATAACAATGCCTTCTCGCACTTTCTTTCCTACAATGTAGCAGTAGAATCAAAAACATATGAGAATCCACCCAGTACTGCCAACCCAACATCTTAGTCACATGTAGCTAAAAATCGGAACTTTTTAAAAGATTGGAAAACATAGCCGCATGCGATTTTCGTACCTCATTTTAGAATACTGATTAGAATACTTAGAACCTGATCGGTACATTATTACATATACCGTGAAAACCTGTTCGAGAAAGTGCCTCTAACTCAATTTTCGATTTTTGGTCGCAAAGACGCTTTTACAACTGGGCTACTCAAGTGTAGCGTACTAAAACCTTCTTCGTTGTGTCCCAGCAAGATGGCGCTACCTCTTTTACCAGCTGTAGACCGTTTACGGTGTTGCCTGCCTAATGTCAAGCCGTATCTCTTGTTAAAAGGGGAGGAGGAATGCCGAAAGTAGATAGGATAATTTGTATCAAAAGTCTAATCCATTTTGAGAACTCTAAAAGGGTCGATTAATATAAATAGGAAGGGATTTCAGAAGCTTCCAAGCAGAAATTTTAGCGCTGTAAAGTGATGCATGCACTAGCGTTGAAACAGGTAGTGCAATGGAAAAACTGATAAGCCATCTTGTAAGTTTATGGTTTGGTGGTTTCGGTTTCTTATTCTATGACTGAACACAACTGTGTAAGCTGTAATCACATTGTATAATACTGCAATCTTGTCCAGAAAATACACGCTTTTACACAGTTTACAATCTGACACTGTTAAGACAGTTGTCAAAATGACGTATCATCCTCTGAAAGTCAACACAACAGTATTAAATTTTAACTCTCAAAAAGTTAAATAAACCTAAACACAACAATATTAAATATTAACTAGAAGTTTCATTACAAAATTATTATTACGATTACTTTATGATGTTGGCCAATACTACGTTAAATCATTCGATTCCGGTTCAAAGTTCAGTACTATTTTTAGGGTGACACGTCTACGGAGGATGGTTAGTTTTGTGAGGAGTTGAACAAAGAGATTACCCAAGGTCGCTCGAGTTTACAGTGCACGCAAGCTGGTGAACCAACAAATTTACACCTCTGCATGCGGTATTTACCTTAGCTGCGATGAGCTGTCGTCTGCCCGGCTGCTCTTGCCCTCTGAAATTCCTACAAAACTAATTAAACCTTTGCTAAATTTTCCAACAGAAACTCTCCCTGTTTCTCGATATGCAAGAAAACATGAACTCATCCCTAGTCTCAGACTCTAAGGATATACACGCACATGGCTGGAGCAGCGTGCATATTACAATGCCCTCTCAGTTCTCGCAAGAACAATTAACTAACTGGCTGGTTTCTTTCTCCACACTTGGAGCTCACGACGCTAAAGCTAACTTGTAGCTGGATGTCAGCCGGTGTGAACGCAATGTTCACACAAATTTCTCCTCTGTGTCATACAGAGCGTTATGCATCCCATTCTGCACTAGACGCCAGTTCAGAGATGAGTCCCCTGAAAATTTCCATCTTGTCTTTCTCAAAGCCGAACTGTGTCTCCATTGCGTTCTTTCGTTCTCCATGTCACAGCTTTAAACTCTCTCTACCAATCGCAAGGGTCCTACCATTAAACTGCGTCGAAATCTCGGCACCTTACTCTTTCCGCCAATCGGACCATTTTGTGCCCACTCCAGATAGACATGTGTCTATCACGTGTGTAACACTCGCAGTTCACATGATCGAATGCGTCTCTGGTTTTGTTCATATCCATTTGGAATTCTGAAACGTAGTTTTCTAAGTCTTTTTCTGACTCCTCCTGGTGACCCGGCCTGTTACACTGCTGAATTTTCCAGCAGAAACTCTCCCTGTTTCTCGAAATGTGAGAAAACATTAACTCATCCCTAGCCTCAGATATGACTGGAGCAACGTGCATATTACAATGCCCTCTCAGTTCTCGCAAGAACAATTAACTAACTGCACCTGGTCGGCCGGTCGCTGACTCTCGTCTGGGACACCCCTTACGCGGTTTTCTTGGTACCCCCTGAGGTGTGGCATTCACCTCTGCCCACCCTTGCTTCTAAACCAACACGTTTCTTCTCGCTGCTTGTTCTATCTTCTGCTCATAGACAAGCATTAAATAGGATCGGTGTGTTAGTACCGCCGATTGAGTATCATCCCTTTTTGCATTACATACTGATAGGTAAATTTGCTCATTACCGCTGAATTAGGTGTCATATTCACTTTCCCATTGCAATGTATAAAGTTCTTATGCAAGGTGCAAAACTTACCTTCATTTATTCTGCCACCTTACAGCCTTAAGAACAAGTCGCATAATAAATTATTTGGAAGCAAAAATAGATCCTTAGTAGTAAATATTTCCGATAGCAATAAACCACTTTTTTGCGTCGAATCTGGAACATTTTTAAAGTGAGTCCTTCAATACTGCAGGATCGTTGTCATCTTTCTGAGGACTTTACAAGAAGCTCGCCGTATTGTCTCTGCAAAATTATTTACATGGGAGGAACACAATGTTCTTAACATTTCAAATTATATTGAAAGTGATGCATGTATACCGATTATTGCTGCCTTCCAGAAATATTGAACATATTCCCAAAGACAAAGACGTTTCAAATGAAAAAATTTTGGCACGTTTCTTAAAAGAATGCGACGAAAACGAGCTCATAAATTTATTAAAAAAATATCATTTGTGTTGTAAATGCCCTAAGCAATGATTACTATGAAAAGGTGTTTAGCCTGCTAAATAATTTGTATTAGCCTGCTAAATAATTTGTATACGAAATAGAGAAATCATGCGGCCTTTAATGAAGGCAGAGATAATAATTAGGTTAAATTTTGATGCAAACGGTTTGGATTTTAAATTTTTTCTGGATACTACTGAAGGATCCGAATTGAAGAACACAGTAAAACCCAATGCTAATTACTTGGGGCAACGTAAAATTTAAGTTTAAATTAATTATGTGCCAATAATATTATTATTTTGGTATGGTGCTGATTTTAAAAATAAAAAGTAATATTTTGTTTTAAAATATTTAATTGAACAACAGCTCCCACGTAAATCCCAATATTTTGAATTTTTTTTCATGTATTTTATTCTTCCTATCTGACAGACTTCCCAAGGGACACCAGCGACTCCGCGACTACACGGAAACGCACGCACACTCGAATCAAAAACATCGCATTGTCAGCACTACAATGCTCGATATCTATCGGGCTACCTGAAAGCTGGGCTTACACTTACTGGTTTCTGCCTCCAAGACGTTCTAATTGCAGTCACGTAACTCATTAGATAACCCATACGGTCGTCTTTTTTATAGCAACGTTCATTCGGCAGGAAAAGGAGTCAACAATTCTCTCACTCGAGTCTTACACAACACAAAGACAGATAATAGGATAGGGAACACTGTGCCACTGCTTGCACTGTGCACAGCGATACAATGAGATATATCTTCAATAATCTTCGGCATATGGTTCTCGCTTTGTCTGTCTCCAACAGTTCTTGCTTCTCGTCTCGCGGATCCTTGAAATTTTGAAGTAACGGTATATCAACATCTACCAGCCTGCCCCAGCAGTCAGACAGGTGACTGCAGATCTTTGAGACAGACAAGCATCTGTCATCAATTACGCGGGGGGAAAGGTGTTTCGTGCAACTGGAGACGCCTTTTACTTTGTAACACGGCTACTAAATCATGGCTGTGGGAAATGTGACCAGCAGAATTTGCAGTACCTTTTTTATTTTGTTTCAAAACAAGTACAAAATTCACAAATAGGCAAAATCAAGTTGTGGCTACCTTACACACAATACATGAACACGATGAAATTTTTAAAGTAATATTTATTAACTTTAATTGCTGTTTCGTTTAGTCGGTAGCTATATCGCCTGCCATTAACTGATTAAAGGTAACAGTTACACTTAAAACCAGAATTAAGAAGATATGAAATATGTGTTGTTGGATAGCCCAGCGCGAAATTCCTTTGAAATCAGTGCCCACGTTACTAAAGATAACCATCCTTCTTTTGCCTTAAGTGGAAGCCATTGGTAGTAACCACAGTGAGGAAGGAATATTATAGAGGGTGCAATCTGCTGCATGATTTTGGCAGATGTGAGCCGGAAACAGATCCCGCACTAGGCAGTTTACAATTTTCCCAGAAGTCTGTCTTGCAAGGGACAGCAAAGCACGTGTCGAATCGTTGCGTAGGGATACCGTGCCAAATTCTGTCCAACAGCAGAAGCTCTCGTCGTGTGTGGGTGGGCATTATCGTGTTGCAGTGTAAGCTGACGATGGCTTGCCACGAAGGGCAACAAAACGATGTATAGCGTATCGTCGACGTATCGCTATGCTGTAAGGCTGCCGCGAATTACAACCAAAGGGATCCTGCTGTGTAATGAAATGGCACCCCAAACCATCACTCCCGGTTGTCAGACCGTACGGCTGACAACAGTCAGGCTGGTATCGTACCACTGCCTGGTGCGTCTCAAGAAGCATCTTCGCTGGTCGTCGGGGCTCAATTCGAAGTGGAACTCATCATTAAAGACAGGCCGAAAATGTGTGTGGAAACGCCCCGGGAAGTGGTGGGATACCAACCTGACTGTTGCCCACCATACGGTCCGACAACCAAGTGTGGTGGTCTGGCGTGCCGTTTCATTTCATAGCAGGACCCCTTTGGTTGTCATCTGCGGCACCCTTACAGTACAGCCGTACGTTGACGATATTCTATGCCCCGTTTTGTTGCCCTTCATGGCAAGACATGCTGGGCTTACATTTCAGCAAGATAACGCTCACCCTCACACGGTGAGAATTTCTACTGGTTGTCTTCGTGCTTATCAAACCTTACATTGTCCAGCAAGGTCGCCAGTTGAGAGTGTTTGGAGCATTATGTGCAGGGTCCCCCAACCAGCTCGAGATTGTGACGATCTAACTCGCCAATTGGACAGAATTTAGCACGATGTCGCTCAGGAGGATATCCAACAACTCTATCAATCAATACCAAACCGAATTCCTGCATGCATAAGAGCCAGAGGTGGACCACCGCGTTATTGACTGGCTCAATTCGTGAAGCTCTTTCTCTTGAGTAAATCATCCACTTTTTCTGAAATATTAAGCATTTGTTTGTCTGTACATGTACATCTCATCTACAGATTTCTGTCTCATTCGAATAATTCCTTAATGATACGTTCTTTTTTTAGTCTTAGAGTGCAATTGCGCTGTCATGACGGACGTTTCTACACGAAGCAAGGAGGTTCGGCTGCACCAGACGACATCAACATAGAATGTAAGAGATTCAGTATCCTGGAGCCATCTGCAAACACTTCGTGCAAGTCGTTACATTAGTAACATAATTTAAACAGGATTGAGACTCTTGAGTCACTTGGGGATACCGTTGCTTTATTAATTATCAATACACAACTCTTCTGGCTAGCTATTAGCTCAACAATCTAAGACACGGCTTCTGCCTGATAGTAACACCCTTTCGGGCAAATCACAACAACCTGGACTTGAAATTGTCTACCAGTTATCATCAAATAAGTCTTTCGCCGAAAAAGTGACGTGCGCCAACGCTAAATCACAACACTCGCCTTCGAAAACTGCAGATGTTGTTCCACAGCTACAATATGGACATCATAACATTTGTCAGCACCTTAGACGTACCTTAAGTGGTCCCTAATGGTCGTCAGATGACGATTTGAGACACTAGGTTCCCCGGCCGATTCTACACTGCTCGCAATTAAAATTTCAACACAAGCAGGTGACGTGCAAAAAACATCCAGGTGGCATGGAGTATTCTATACGCTTCGATATGCAAATAATTAAAATTGCGCCTAATCACACGAAACATGTAGTACTAATACTATTTACATTCTGTTCGTTAATAAAACCATTCACCGGGTTTCACAGAAATGGCATCTGAATGTCGGTTATTCGAGCACGAAGCAGGAAGTCAACCAGCACGAGTCGAAACTCAACAGTGGCAGGATCTATATCTACGTCGGTATGTACTACTCTTAATTTCGTGAAAAAACCTCGTTGCATCAAAAAACGCCTTTGTTTTGATGATACGTATATGGATACTGATACGGATGACGTAATGCGCAGCAGTACTCTGGTAGAGGACGGACAAGCCTAGCGTAGGCAGTCTCTTTAGTGGACCTACTGCATATCCTAAGTGTTCTGTCAATAAACAATAAAACGCAGTCTTTGCTTCGCCTTCCCCACAACAGTATCGAAATATAGTGTCTCAACAGAAAGTTTCTATTTGATGTGTAAAATAAAATAGAGGTTTTAGTCTATCGACATAATCTTTATGTATTACTGGAATACACAGTTTAGGAATTTACTTCTTAAAAATAATGTCATTTAAATGCAGTCCAGCACTCATTCAAACGATGAACAAAATTTTACTTGATGGCCCGGCATGTAGACACAGGGATGGCTGCCACTTCATCTACGTCATACTCCACCAGTCACCTAATGGTGTGTACCGGAGCATACTTTTGTACCACTAGCTGAGCCCTCCAATCCTGTTCCACTTGCGAATGGGAAGAAAGATTGTCGGTAGGCCTCTGTATTGGTTCTAATTTCTCGAATTTTCTCCATGTGATCATTACGCGAGACGTTCGTGGGGGGAGTAGTATGTTGACCGGACCTTCCCGGAAAGCGCTCTCTCGAGATTTCAATAGTAAACCTCTGTGATGCACAACGCCTCTCTTGTAACGTCTGCCATTAGAGTTTGTTGAACATCTTGGTAACACTCTCGCGCCGGCTAAACGAAGCAGTGACGAAACGTGCCATCATCGTTGGGTCGTCTCTCTCTCTCTCTCTCTTCTATCAGTCCTACCAGATAGGGATCCCAGATGAATGAACAATAGTCAAGAATCGGTAGACCAAGTGCCATATAAGCCACTTTCTTCGTGGATGAGTTACATTATGATAAGATTCTTCCTATGAATCTGAGTCTGGCGTCTCCTTTTCGCACTATTTGATTTCTGCGGTCATTCCACTTTAGGTCTCTCTGGATAGTAACTCCTAGATTCCAGCGGTTTGTCGTCAACAGTGTAGCTGTACAGCAGTGGATATCTTTTCCTATATATGCGCAACATGTACATTTATTTACGTTCAGGGTCAGTCGCCAGAGCCTGCGCCATTTATCAATCCTCTTCAGGTCTTTCTGTAAATTCTTACTATCTTCTGGCGTTGCTACTTTTCTATAGACAACCGCGTCATCTGCGAACAGCCTTAAAGATCATCCGACGCTTTCTACTAGATCATTTACATACACTGTACGCAGTAACTGTCCTAACGCACTTCCTTTATATCTATAGATTTTGTTCCGTTAAGAGTGACGTATTGAGCTCTATCTGCAAGAAAGTCTTAAATCGGCTGGAAAATCTGCTCCAATAGTCGATAACTAAATGGCAGTACAGGGCGGTGTCAAGTGCCTTCCTGAAGTCAAGGAACACTTGTCTACAACCCTGCGAGTCTCGTGGAGGAACAGAGCGAGCTCAATTTTACAGGATCTCTGTTTGCGGAATCCTTGGTGGTTTCTATAGAGCAATTTCACTACCCAAAAACGTCATAATTCTTGTGCATAAAACATATTCCACAAATCTACAGCAGACTGACGTCAACAATATAGGTCTTCTTAAGAACTGAAATGACCTGCGCTTTCTTCCACCCGCTAAGTAACCTTGGTTGCTCAAGCGATCTGTGATAAATTCCTGCTAGAAGAGGAGCAAGTTCTTTCGCATAATCTTTGTAGAATGTTACAGGTTTCGCATCTGGTCCTGACACCTTTCCACTGCAGTTTTTATATACCGCCATCGGTTGTCTCAGTGCCTGCCATTTAGGTGTTCGTACGACGATTAAAAGGAGGGACCGTGTTACGATCTTCCGCGGTGAAACAATTTCGGAAGACCGAATTTATTACTTCGGCCTTCTCTCTGTTATCTTCCGTTTCGGTGCCAGTATGGTCACTAAGCGAATGATTAGATGTTATTTTCTTTCAGTTGCTACAGAGAAGTCGGATTATTGATATACACTTCAGATTTGACGTATGCCCATAAGAAAAAAATCCATGGAGATCAAATGTGGACTGCGTAAGGGCCAATTTATGTAACCCCCCCTGGAGGTAGTTATACTAGGGAAAATCTCACGAACTCATAGTATAGACGCATTGGATGTGTGGTCTGTGGCTCAGTCTTGCTGAAACCATGTTCTTTGGTTATGACCAGGATAGCTTTGCAATTCAGGCAAGAATAAATCATTCGACGTCGACACATAACGTTCCGAATTCACTGTAACTGCACTACCGCTCTCGTCCTCGAATAAGTACGGGCTAATTATTCTTCGAGCTGACATCGCAGCTCATGCAGCAACGTTTGGCGATTGAAGGGGTTTCTCATGCCTCTGTTCAGGATTCGCTGCACTCCAGTAGCGGAAATTTTGCTTATTGACGTGACGGTTCAGGAGAAAATGAGCCTCGTCAGAAAACAAGATGTTGTTAAATGATGAGCTCTCAGACACGTCATTAACTAACTGCAGCTTATGCCTGTCATCCTGACGCTTCAGTTCTTGCATCAATTTGATTTTTGTAAGGGTGCAGTTTAAGGTCTTTTGCAGAATTTCGAGCAGTTTACATCTACATCCACATCTACGTAAGCCACCTGACGGTGAGTGGCGGAGGGTACCTTGGGTACCTCTATGGTACCTTGGGTACCTCTATTGATTCTCCCTTCTATTCCAGTCTCGTATTGTTCGTGGAAAGAAAGATTGTCGGTATGCCTCTGTGTGGGCTCTAATCTCTTTGATTTTATCCTCATGGTCTCTTCGCGAGATATACACTCCTGGAAATGGAAAAAAGAACACATTGACACCGGTGTGTCAGAACCAACATTCTTGCTCCGGACACTGCGAGAGGGCTGTACAAGCAATGATCACACGCACGGCACAGCGGACACACCAGGAACCGCGGTGTTGGCCGTCAAATGGCGCTAGGTGCGCAGCATTTGAGCACCGCCGCCGTCAGTGTCAGCCAGTTTGCCGTGGCATACGGAACTCCATCGCAGTCTTTAACACTGGTAGCATGCCGCGACAGCGTGGACGTGAACCGTATATGCAGCTGACGGACTTTGAGCGAAGGCGTATAGTGGGCATTTGGGAGGCCGGGTGGACGTACCGCCGAATTCCTCAACACGTGGGGCGTGAGGTCTCCACAGTACATCGATGTTGTCGCCAGTGGTCGGCGGAAGGTGCACGTGCCCGTCGACCTGGGACCGGACCGCAGCGACGCACGTATGCACGCCGAGACCGTAGGATCCTACGCAGTGCCGTAGGGGACCGCACCGCCACTTCCCAGCAAATTAGGGACACTGTTGCTCCTGGGGTATCGGCGAGGACCATTCGCAACCGTCTCCATGAAGCTCGGCTACGGTCCCGCACACCGTTAGGCCGTCTTCCGCTCACGCCCCAACATCGTGCAGCCCGCCTCCAGTGGTGTCGCGACAGGCGTGAATGGAGGGACTAATGGAGACGTGTCGTCTTCAGCGATGAGAGTCGCTTCTGCCTTGGTGCCAATGATGGTCGTATGCGTGTTTGGCGCCGTGCAGGTGAGCGCCACAATCAGGACTGCATACGACCGAGGCACACAGGGCCAACACCCGGCATCATGGTGTGGGGAGCGATCTCCTACACTGGCCGTACACCTCTGGTGATCGTCGAGGGGACACTGAATAGTGCACGGTACATCCAAACCGTCATCGAACCCATCGTTCTACCATTCCTAGACCGACAAAGGAACTTGCTGTTCCAACAGGACAATGCACGTCCGCATGTATCCCGTGCCACCCAACGTGCTCTAGAAGGTGTAAGTCAACTACCCTGGCCAGCAAGATCTCCGGATCTGTCCCCCATTGAGCATGTTTGGGAGTGGATGAAGCGTCGTCTCATGCGGGCTGCACGTCCAGCACGAACGCTGGTCCAACTGAAGCGCCAGGTGGAAATGGCATGGCAAGCCGTTCCACAGGACTACATCCAGCATCTCTACGATCGTCTCCATGGGAGAATAGCAGCCTGAATTGCTGCGAAAGGTGGATATACACTGTACTAGTGCCGACATTGTGCATGCTCTGTTGCCTGTGTCTATGTGCCTGTGGTTCTGTCAGTGTGATCATGTGATTTATCTGACCCCAGGAATGTGTCAATAAAGTTTCCCTTTCCTGGGACAATGAATTCACGGTGTTCTTATTTCCATTTCCAGGAGTGTACGTAGGAGGGAGCAATATACCGTTTGATTCCTCGGTGTAGGTATGTTCTCGAAACTTCAACAAAAGCCCGTACCGAGCTACTGAGCGTCTCTCTTGCAGAGTCTTCCACTGGAGTTTATCTATCATCTCTGTAACGCTTTCGCGATTACTAAATGATCCTGTAACGAAGCGCGCTGCTCTCCGTTAGATCTTCTCCATCTCTTCTATCAACCCTATCTGGTACGGATCCCTCACCGGGGAGCAGTATTCAAGCAGTGGGCGAACAAGTGTACTGTAACCTACTTCCTTTTTTTTCTGACTGCATTTCCTTAGGATTCATCCAATGGATCTCAGTCTGGCATCTTCTTTACCGAGGATTGATTCTATCTGGTCATTCCATTTTAGATCACTCCTAATGCCTACTCCCAGATAATTTATGGAATTAACTGCTTCCAGTTGCTGACCTGCTATATTGTAGCTAAATGATAAAGGATCTTTCTTTCTATGTATTCGCAGCACATTACACTTGTCTGTATTGCCATTCCCTGATCCATGCACATTTAAACAGCTTGCACGCTTATGAACTGAGAGGTTAGGATCGACACGAACAGACCGATTTCCACTCTCCATGGATTCACACGTTCTTTATGACCACGATCGCGTGGATTTCGGTTTGGCCAGTGTTGAACCTGTGTCCTCAAACGTTTTGATCCATCTCCGGATAAGGGGAAAACTTGGAGCATCATTTACATTATGCAATACACAATAACTGCAAAATTTCCTCCATGCTACAGTCGCCGAATCACCATTTTTGTGTAATTCTCGCACGCAGAATTCGCGGTCCGCTCCGAAGGAGAGCTTCATATCAACTGAATTAAAGGCCAAGCAAGTGATGAACGTACCCCGCCACTCCCCTCCGATTTGTTGGCGAGAACTCTTCAAATATAAACTTTATTTTGAGAGGCCTTGTATCATCTTAGCGCTAATATACTTGAAACACAAGGATGTGTTATACAACTTTGTGCACTAAATTTAGCATGTGTGCAACAAAACGACTTTCATATTTAGTGATATATTGAAAGGGGGCAACACTGAGCCACAGCGCCAGAGATTGCGCCAAATAGTATTACTCAGCCGCCTCCACTGGCAGTGGCCGCCGAGAAGTTGGAGAGAGCAGTAGTAGTTTTGAGGTAGGCGTGATCTGTGCTTGTTGAGACGTCGGTAGAGTACTAGTTGTTCTGTTGGGCAAGACACCATATGTTATTCGTTTGGGGATGTTGTAATGATCAGAGTGTATTTTTCGTCAATATATATAAAGGTAACGAATTTTTTTTATTTATTTCAAACTTCCTAACTAACAATGCCTCTTGCTCACAGGTTCAGTCAACGAAGCATCTGGCTCGTGTTCTTGTGTTAGACTGTAATTCTGGTTTCTATATGCAATCACAGTATTTCTGGTTTTTCGTGGAAGAACCGTGCCAGATGTGTACGTTGAATCACACTTCCACACACAGAACAGTTACATTTGTGCCTTCTTCTTTCATAGGTTTTATAGTTGCTGGGGACTTAATTAATTAATTGTGTTAACGGAAATTTCCTTTCTTTCTCTGTTGTTATTCTGTGCAGTCAGATTGCGTACTAATATTATTCAGGGCCAACCGGTTACGAGATTGCGTAATCGGACATACAGCTACTAAAATTAAAATTATTAGCATTCTATTTAATTAAGTCCCCATGCATGTGGCGACCGCTGCTTCGGATCGTTCCTTGGAATTCTTTTGATAGTAAAAATAGCAGACAGTAGTATTGTGGTAGTAATTTGTGGTTTAGTAATTGTACTCTATATTGCATGTGTAGATTTGGTAATTGAACATTTGTAGTTGTCTTGTCATTCTTGTAATAGTATTTTTGCCGAATTTAATTTTTGATGTCTTGTATACGGGTTTGACAATTTTGTGCAATTGTGAAGGTTTTAAGTGTTCGTTAGGCGCGTTTGTCGGGAAGCATTTTGTGTGAATAGTATTGTTGGTGATAAAGTGTCATATTGTGTGTAATTTTCGTATAGGGACGAGTTTTGTATGTTTTGTAAATGATTACGCGATCGGTGAAAAAGGCAAAAATGATGGATAGTGAGAATGACGAAATTGTTAACATGGCGAACTCGCCAACACATGAGGGCAGTATAATGAATAATGAAGTAGAAAACAATTTAATAAGTCGGGAAAATAGTCCGGAACCAAGTTCCTCAATCAAAAAATTCACAGGATACGAGATTAACGATAGAAGATTCTGAAATAGTATCGAACACAGATAGCCTTACGGCTATGCCGAAGGAAGTTAGTTATACGGGAAATGTTAGGGGCGTAAAGAATTTCGAACCAGTTAGTATGGAGCAGTTGATGAGTTGATGAGTGCAATATTAAATTTGGAATCACGGTTAGACTCACAAATAGGAACAATTAAAACCGAGATGGAAACAATGGAAACACGGTTAGACTCACAAATAGGAACAATTAAAACCGAGATGGAAATAATGGAAACACGGCTAGACTCACGAATAGGGATATATTTTAAAAACATGAAAGATGAATTAAAGAAAGAAATTACAGAAGAAGTACAACCGATTTTGAATGCTCACAATAACAGATTAATTTCAATAGAAATCAGACAAAAGGAACAGGATAGAGAACAGGAAGAAAGAGATCGCGTGATAGTACAAAAATTTTCAGAGTTAAATTTACAACGCGCACACGATAAGGAAGAAATATTTAAAACAATCGAGGAATCTGTACCAAATGACAGAATAAATAACCTAACACAACAGTATGAGCAGTTAACTACTAAATGTGTCAATGAAACCCGAGTGGCGACACTTACGGAAGACGTAAATAAACAGAAAGAAAAAATAGGTGACTTATCGGAAAGAGTTGAGGAGATTTCAGATAAACTGACGAGTCTTAGTTTAAATGGGGACAGAGATTCAGACGATACAGCTCCATTGTCATTTGCAGAAACCGAAGATTACCAGAACATAAATAAACATTTCGAAAATCAGGGAAAATTTAATGAACGCGTTAAAAGGGAATTTGAGGTGTTACGCAAGCAAGTCAAACATATTGAAAGCGAAATCGTAGGAAAAGACAGCAGAAGAAATGTAGAATCACAGATAGCAGAGGGGTTTGAAGAAAATAACTTATTTCATTTACGAGATGCAACAAGAGAGCGCCAGGCGCGCGAACTTGACAATAGTCGACATTCGGACTGGGACAGACGGGGCAGGTCTTTGTCGCCACGAGGCGAAAACTTTCACTATAAACACTTCTTAACTGTTCGGAAATTTAAGGTGTTTCCCGATTCTAAGAATGACATACATCCATGTTCATGGTTAGACCAATTTATGCACGCACTTCCACCAAATTGCCCGCTAAATCATAAACTAGAATTTGTGTGCGGCTATTTAAGTCCTCAGGGGATTCACTACACTAATTGAATATGTGCCGTAGCGTGCACAGGGACCCGAGCTGTAGTGGTGCTATTTCCCTTTTAGTTTTCTGCACCGCTGCCTACTCTTTTACTATTCTTTGTATCTATCAAAACAACTCTTCAACTATCAATCTATCTAGAGAGTCGGTAAAGAATAACCGGATATGACTATTACACCCAAAAGTGATTTCGGATATTACCGTTTGGACTTACTATATCTTCCGCAGCATTCATTCGTAGTTTAAACGAAATTTTACCTGTTTATCTTCGTGACAATATTACTTCATATGTTGACGATATTCTTATTGCTAAACGTTCTTGGAGTGAGCACAATAAAACTTTGGATTCATTATTACGTATTTTTGCAAGAGTTGGCATTACAGTGAACTTGAAAAAATCTGAATTTTGTCGTTCTCAGGTGAAATTTCTTGGTCATATTATTTCTACAGAAGGTATTCTTCCTGATCCAGAGAAACTAGACGCTAATCAGGAGAAAGAAAACTGGCGTTCTACGGATCGGAACGTGGAATGTCAGATCCCTTAATCGAGCAGGTAGGTTAGAAAATTTAAAAAGGGAAATGGATAGGTTAAAGTTAGATACAGTGGGAATTAGTGAAGTTCGGTGGCAGGAGGAACAAGACTTTTGGTCAGGTGAATACAGGGTTATAAATACAAAATCAAATAGGGGTAATGTAGGAGTATGTTTAATAATGAATAAAAAAAATAGGAGTGTGGGTAAGCTACTACAAACAGCATAGTGAACGCATTATTGTGGCCAAGATAGACACAAAGCCCACGCCTACTACAGTAGTACAAGTTTATATGCCAACTAGCTCTGCAGATGACGAAGAAATTGAAAAAATGTATGATGAAATAAAAGAAATTGTTCAGATAGTGAAGGGAGACGAAAATTTAATAGTAATGGGTGACTGGAATTCGAGTGTAGGAAAAGGGAGAGAAGGAAACGTAGTAGGTGAACATGGATTGGGGCTAAGAAATGAAAGAGGAAGCCGCCTGGTAGAATTTTGCACAGAGCACACCTTAATCATAGCTAACACTTGGTTTCAGAATCATGAAAGGAGGTTGTATACATGCAAAAACCCTGGAGATACTAAAAGGTATCAGATAAATTATATAATGGTAAGACAGGGATTTAGGAACCAGGTTTTAAATTGTAAGACATTTCCAGGGGCAGATGTGGACTCTGACCACAATCTATTGGTTATGAACTGTAGATTAAAACTGAAGAAACTGCAAAAAGGTGGGAATTTAAGGAGATGGTACCTGGATGAACGGAAAGAACCAGAGGTTGTACAGAGTTTAAGGGAGAGCATAAGGGAACAATTGACAGAAATGGGGAAAAGAAATACAGTAGAAGAAGAATGGGTAGCTTTGAGGGATGAAGTAGTGAAGGCAGCAGAGGATCAAGTAGGTAAAAAGACGAGGGCTAGTAGAAATCCTTGGTAACAGAAGAAATATTGAATTTAATTGATGAAACGAGAAAATATAAAAATGCAGTAAATTAAGCAGGCAAAAAGGAATACAAACATCTCAAAAATGAGATCGACAGGAAGTGCAAAATGGCTAAGCAGGTATGGCTAGAGGACAAATATAAGGATGTAGAGGCTTATCTCACTAGGGGTAAGATAGATACTGCCTACAGGAAAATTAAAGAGACCTTTGGAGAAAAGAGAACCACTTGTATGAATATCAAGAGCTCAGATGGAAACCCAGTTCTAAGCAAAGAAAGGAAAGCTGAAAGGTGGAAGGAGTATATAGAGGGTCTATACAAGGGCGATTTACTTCAGGACAATATTATGGAAATGGAAGAGGATATAGATGAAGATGAAAGGGGAGATACGATACTGCGTGAAGAGTTTGACAGAACACTGAAAGACCTGAGTCGAATTAAGGCCCCCGGAGTAGACAACATTCCATTGGAACTACTGACGGCCTTGAGAGAGCCAGTCCTGACAAAACTGTACCATCTGGCGAGCAAGATGTATGAAACAGGCGAAATACCCTCAGACTTCAAGAAGAATATAATAATTCCAATCTCAAAGAAAGCAGGTGTTGACAGATGTGAAAATTACCGAACTATCAGTTTAATAAGTCACAGCTGCAAAATACTAACGCGAATTCTTTACAGACGAATCGAAAAACTAGTAGAATCTGACCTCGGGGAAGATCAGTTTGGATTCCGTAGAAATACTGGCAATACTGACCTTACGACTTATCTTAGAAGAAAGATTAAGGAAAGGCAAACCTACGTTTCTAGCATTTGTAAACTTAGAGAAAGCTTTTGACAATGTTGACTGGAATACTCTCTTTCAAATTCTAAAGGTGGCAGGGGTAAAATACAGGGAGCGAAAGGCTATTTACAATTTGTTCAGAAACCAGATGGCAGTTATAAGAGTCGAGGGACATGAAAGGGAAGCAGTGGTTGGGAAGGGAGTAAGACAGGGTTGCAGCCTCTCGCCGATGTTATTCAATCTGTATATTGAGCAAGCAGTATAGGAAACAAAAGAAAAATTCGGAGTAGGTATTAAAATCCAAGGAGAAGAAATAAAAACTTTGAGGTTCGCCGATGACATTGTAATTCTGTCAGAGGCAGCAAAGGACTTGGAAGAGCAGTTGAACGGAATGGACAGTGTCTTGAAAGGAGGATATAAGATGAACATCAACAAAAGCAAAACGAGAATAATGGAATGTAGTCGAATTAAATCGGGTGATGTTGAGGGAATTAGATTAGGAAATAAGACACTTAAAGTAGTAAAGGAGTTTTGCTATTTGGGGAGCAAAATAACTGATGAAGGTCGAAGTAGAGAGGATATAAAATGTAGACTGGAATGGCAAGGAAAGCATTTCTGAAGAAGAGAAATTTGTTAACATCGAGTATAGATTTAAGTGCCAGGAAGTCATTTCGGAAAGTATTTGTATGTAGTGTAGCCATGTATGGAAGTGAAACATGGACGATAAATAGTTTAGACAAGAAGAGAATAGAAGCTTTCTAAATGTGGTGCTACAGAAGAATGCTGAAGATTAGATGGGTAGATCACGTAACTAATGAGGAAGTATTGAATAGGATTGGGGAGAAGAGAAGTTTGTGGCACAACTTTACCAGAAGAAGGGATCGGTTGGTAGGACATGTTCTGAGACATCAAGGGGTCACCAATTTAGTATTGGAGGGCAGAGTGGAGGGTAAAAATCGTAGAGGGAGACCAAGAGATGACTATACTAAGCAGATTCAGAAGGATGTAGGTTGCAGTAGGTACTGGGAGATGAAGAAGCTTGCACAGGATAGAGTAGCATGGAGATCTGCATCAAACCAGTCTCAGGACTGAAGACAACAACAACTACAAAACGTGAGGTTCGTAGTTTGCTTGGTGTCTGTAATTTTCTTAGACGCTTTGCTAGATTGGATAATTTGGCCACACCTCGCTTGTGTGAACTATCTGGAAAGAATTCTGATTGGTGTTGGGATGAGGAAGCTCAATCAGAATTTGAACAACTTCGTGATGCTTTAGTTGCTGCTCCACTTCTTTCACATCCGGATTTATCTAAAGATTTTTGTTTGGCGACGGACTCATCAGACAAAGGCCTATTTCAAGAGATAGAAGAAAACTTCGCTGTAGTACAGAAAACTATTGCATTTGGAAGTCGTGTTCTCTCTAAATCAGAACACAATTATTCGATTACGCAACTCGAAACCTTGGCTGTTGTTTGGGCGTTCACTAAATTTCACATATTTTTGTATGGCAGACATACTAAGGTTTACACCGATCATCGAGCTCTGGAATTTCTTATGTCAACAAAATTAACTCATGGAAGAGTGTCACGATGGGCGCTGTATCTACAGGAATTTGATTTTAGTTTTGTTTACATACAGGGTTCTTCAAATATTATTGCAGATGCTTTATCACGTGCACCTATGGGTTTGAAACAAAGTGCTGAGGAGGACTGCAAAGAAAACAATTATTGTTTGATGTATATTCAAGGTGTTGCGTTTTAAAATTTCATTTCGTCTTCGCTCCCAGGACATCGCTAAGGAGCAAAACAAGGATCCCATCTGGAAGGACATTAATTAGAAGTGGAGGAGAAAGGAAAGCGTAGCGATTAGACAGTATTATTTAGTTCGCAATGATATCCTTTTTAAACGAAAATCGGTCGACAACTCTGTTTGGTTAATTTGCATTCCTGATGAGTGGGTTAATAAATTGATTTGGTATACACATTTCAGTTCTACACACTTTGGTCCCAGAAAATGCTTTCATAAATTACGAGAAAATTCCTACTTCAATAATATGGAAAAACGTATTCGATCTGTTCTTGCCAAATGCAAATTATGTCAAAAGGCTAAGCCGCCAACTATTTCTCACAGAGCACCGTTGTTTCCTATTATTCCAGCGAAATTAAAGGACATGGCTGCAGTCGATTTGTTCGGTCCAGTGGTTCGTTCTACTAATGGTTTTGCGTACATTTTGGTAGCAGTGTAATTGACATCAAAATATGTATGTTTTACACCTTTACGCAAAGCAACAGCTCGTTTAGTATCTAATGCTTTCATCAAACATTTTCTTAAATAAGTGGGTCATGTTGATAAGGTTATATCAGATAATGGATCACAGTTTCGCTCTAAAATTTGGCTTCGTACTCTACGGCGTCGTAAGATTAAACCAATTTTCATTTCACTTTTTCACCCTCAATCTAACGCTTCAGAGAGATGGATGAAGGAAATCATTAAATTGTGTCGACTTTATTGTCATCAGAATCACAGAATGTGGGATCAGTATCTTCATATTTTTCAAAACATTCTGAATGAACTCCCTAATGATTCAACTTCTTTACCACCTATATTGATATTAAAAAATAAAGCACCGACAAATCGCATTTCTGAAATCGTTCCTTTCCCGCCTTCACGGAAACTGCGGCATTCTGAAGTTGTCAATCTGGCTCTACAAAATATTGCATCTGCGGCTGCTAGAAGAGAAAAATCAGGTCCTGGTCGTTTAAAAACCTTGTCAGTTGGTCAAAAGGTGTTAATTAAGTCTCACCGCTTATCTCACAAAAGAAAAGGCTTGTGTCGCAAATTTTTTCTGCTGTATAACGGTCCATATAGAGTTCGCAAAATTATTCATGATAACATTGTCGAAGTGGAAACTCTTAAATCACGGCGCTCTAAGGGAATACATCATATATCGAACGTTAAAATTTTTGTGGAATGATATACTTTTGAGAAACTAACAGCTATACGTAAACACGCAGAGAATACAAGGATACCGCGCCGTGTTCCGGCGGCGGCACATACTCAAAGCAACAGTCAAGTCTGCGCGCTGCACAAGGCAGTCGTTGACCGCAAACATTTACTTCTTACATCATATGTACCTACAGCTGATCGAGCGCTCAGTGCGAATGCACTGACAGCCGTAAACAAATACACAGTCTAATTTCTCCGAATAAATTCAGTATAAAGCTATAGTGACTTGATGAATTATGTTATTAACGTTCAGTATTTTACAGGATACGGTTGTATAAAATATTTAAGAACTTCAGATAAATTTTGTGTGTGTCCGATGTTAAGAGGACTTGCGATCGAGAAAATTTCAGGAAGAACGTCATTTCGAAGAAGAAAGTAATAAACTAAAAAGGTAACTATTAATTGAATTTATTTTTCAGGTAACATATTTTTCACTTAGGTACGTACCTGAGACGTAATTTGCTGCTCGCGATTACGTGATTTATACTTTGTGCTAAATTTTATGTTATATGAATTTACTTGTGAAGCGACGTGCTTGCGTACATTTGCTGATTTTGACAATGTTTTATTAATGAACAAGGTTGTTAATTATGTATATTATGCATCGCTTGGCTGCACTGCTTTATTTTTTTATTATTATGTGCCTGCTGTGTTTATTTGTTTAAATTGTCACCTGATTAATTGTGCTGATATGGTTATGTATGTAGGTTATACTTTGTGATTTATCTGCTTGCGCCTTCATGTTTACGTATTAAGATTACATATGAACATTTATTTGCTTATGCTGATATGATGCTCATGACCTGTTTATTATGTAAGATATATATTGCTGCTTTGCGTATGGATTGCATATTTACACATTTCTGCTTTGTTGTCATAACTATTCTTTAATTTTGTATATACAATGCTGATGTACGGTGTACGAACTTGGAGTTTAGGTCACACTATGGTATTCATTATAGGTTGTTCGCTTGGCAGAGCCTCGTTGTAGGGATTGTGCTACATCCACTTGTTAACATTCTGTTCTCTACTGGTACATTTACTCGCTATTGCACGTTTTGCTTACGCTCAGTGCTTTATATTTTAACATGAAAAAACGAACTACTATAATTCTACGAACGACATTGGTACAAGAAGCTTCACTGGAGTCACATGAGCTGGAGGTTTTATGGAAGCTGTATAAATTTATGCTAATAGGAAGGAAGCTAACGACATGACATACCAACACTAGGTTTAGACCATTGACAGTTATTACACTGCATTCTTCGTGAGCAATTGAAACAGCAAGTGACACTTGACACAAGAAATACTCCACATGTTTGCTTCTGTTTTGCCATGATTCTTGAAGTGGTGTACACACTGAATTATTACGATCATTCACACTCCATACTCGTACTTACTTACTGAAAGTTATTCAAACTAAAGGCTGTTGGAGGTCATGTATGCATTTCTTTTATTTCATGATGGACAAGGTAACCAAATGTATTTTATAATTCATAATGTGTAGAAGATTTGGGTCAGATGGATTACACAGAGGTTGTGTGTGGACATTATGTCTTTGGATTGTATGGGATGATGAATTGAAGTTTGCACTAGGATTTTATCTGTACTTGTTCGAGAAGACTGACTAGAGGAAAGAGTTGTTATGGAAGTGAAATGATATTGGTGATAAGGTTTATATGTATCGACGTATTGAAGAGGTATTATTGAGGTATTGAGATTGTGTGAAGTTGATGATTATTGAAGTTTTGGTGGACAAGAGGTAAGGTAAATGATATTGATGATGAGGTTTATATGTATCGACGTATTGAAGAGGTATTATTGAAGTATTAAGATTATGTGATGCTGATGATTATTGGAGTTTTGGTGGATAAGAGGTAAAGTAAGTGAGGAGCATTTTTTTTTTTTTGTTGGTTTATATGGAACATTGAGGATGGAGATGGCAGACTAGAACGCTCAAATAGAAGGAAGATTGTCTACACACACACTTTGTTACATCAATAAGCAGTATATACATTTTTTTGGAGAGAGGAAGTATTTGTATATCATGGCACACTGACAGTTGTTCAGAAGAAATTGGCTTGGCAAACATTGGTCTTGACATGATGACAATGACGTTGACTAACTATTATTGACTGTTATACACTGTACCACTACTACTTGATACACATATTGAGCATCAAATTTTGACAGAATTGCATTTATACAGTTAACAGTATTCAATTACACAGTAGTACTTAAATGTGGATGAAAGATGCGTGAGTGTGTTTTGTGTGTTTTCCTTTCCTAATCCCAAATAATTGGTACCGACCTATCTCCTAAATATTATTTTACTTGTTTGTTGTGGTCTGCACTGACACGCATAAAAATTATAGGTTTACTGATATTTGAGTATTTGTAGTAGTTAATATGACAATTATCTGATATCATTTGTGTGTTTGCTATAATTTGTATGTTTAGTGTAAGAGCATTGATAATGATTTTGTAAAAGCAATTTGTGTGCATTCAAACTGTTGTTCGTGCTTACACTTATTAACATTGGTGGGTGCCACTTGGAAATGTTTAATTTCTGCTGATAAACTCTGATGAACTGTCTGATTAGTGATAGTGAATATTATGGAGTGTTACCTGCACTTGTTCAACATTAGTGGGTGCCACTTGGAAATGTTTAATTACTGCTGATGAACTCTGATGAACTGTCTAATTAGTGATAGTGACTGTTACCTGCACCTGTTCGACATTGCTGGGTGCAACTGATGGATTTGCTTCTTCTGAAATCATGTCACTTGTTGGTGTCTGCACCTGCTCAACATTGCTGGGTGCCACTGATGGAATGCTTCTACGGAAATGATGTCACTTGTTGGTGTCTGCAACTGCTCGACATTGCTGGGTGCCACTGTTGCAGCTGTTTAAACACTTCTGATGAAATGTTATGAGACTGCTATTTGCACCTGTTGACCACTGCTGGGTGCTACTGTTGGAACTGTCAACTACTCTGAGGAGTCCTACTTGTTTATTGATCTATTGAAAGGATTTTATGTGAATATTTGTATAAACTGATTTTTTTGTGTATTTACTGTGTATGAAATGTTATGAGACTCTTACCTGCACCTGTTCGTCATTGCTGACGCTATTGATTGAATTGTTTAACCACATGATACTTGTGTAAACTATTATGTAAAATCATATGTATGCAAGCATTTGTATTCCTTACTGTATTTTATATATTAGGTTATTGAAGGGTCATTCCAAAGCCAAAATTTATTTATTTACTTATTTAATATTATCTTTTATTTTTGTCTGTATTTTTTTGGACGAATTTGGTGGTATTTTTCACCACCATTGCTGGCAAAAATACCATCAAATTCTAGCCCGTGGAGGAGGGGCAGATGAAAGGTGGCCACAGCGCCAGAGATTGCGCCAAATAGTATTATTCAGCCGTCTCCACTGGCAGTAGCCGCTGAGAAGTTGGAGAGAGTAGTAATAGTTCTGAGGTAGGCGTGATCTGTGCTTGTTGAGACGTCGATAGAGTACTAGTTGTTGTGTTGGGCAAGACACCATATGTTATTCGATTGGGGATGTTGTAATGATCAGAGTGTATTTTTCGTCAATATATATTAAGGTAACGAATTTTTTATTTTTATTTATTTCAAACTTCCTAACTAACAATGCCTCTTGCTCACAGGTTCAGTCAACAAAGCATCTGGCTCGTGTTCTTATGTTAGACTGTAATTCTGGTTTCTATATGCAATCATAGAATTTCTGGTTTTTTTTTTAATTATTTCAGTGTAAATTGTGTTCAAAATATCTTGTCTTATCGTGGAAGAACCGTGCCAGATGTGTACGTTGAATCACACTTCCACACACAGTACAGTTACATTTGTGCCTTCTTGTTTCATAGGTTTTGTAGTTGCTGGGGACTTAATTAATTAATTGCGTTAACGGAAATTTCCTTTCTTTCTTTGTTGTTATTCTGTGCAGTCAGATTGCGTACTAATATTATTCAGGGCCAACCTTTTACGAGAGTGCGTAATCGGACATTCAGCTACTAAAATTAAAATTATTAGCATTCTATTTAATTAAGCCCCCATGCAATATTCATCCTGCTTGATGTTCTGTACGCACATAATAAGATATCGTTGTTGGTTATCCTTTCCGGTGCTGGAATTTTGTTGTTCGGCGGTGTAAATAGCAACGTATGGAAGTAATGATAGAACCAGGGTCGCCTATAGTCTCTGCTATGTGTTACTAGTGACTGCAGAGGTGGCCTCGCGACTTAAACGCACGCGGGTTGGCTTGAAGCCTTCGGGAACGGTCTCCCTCGGCCAAACCAATCAGAGCCCACAGCCGATGCGCAATACTAGTTTTCCGGCTGGCCGGAGAGTGCATATCAGCGTTATACTAGTGAGGGGGTGGGGGAGGAGGCGCTTTCTTTCCGCGAGGGAACTCGGGAACAAATTAATCCGGGGCCCGCAGCCCACACATCGCGGCCAGGCAAGGCCGGTTTGTGCCCCGGAAATGGATCCGCCAGCCACACGCCACCAGCAGGCCAGTAGGCCTCGGTGCTTGTCCCACTGCACGACTACCGGTTACCTCACACCGTTTTCCGCTGAATTTTCACAGAGAATTAGTTGCGCAGTTAGTACATGGATTTCAAATTAACTAGAATTTATGTGTGAATGCAAGGTTTCGCGGCGATATGAATTAATAAAATCTTCTCGGGCTTCCAGCTGCGTCAGGTGGTTAAAATTCCACGAGCTTTTGACCAAGCTCTCCTCAGTCACTGTCAAGTGGTAAGAATGACTGCTGTGTCGCCATATATGGCGAGGAAGAGAGCACCAGTGACGTCACAGCCAGCAGTGCGGCTATACAGGGTGTTACAAAAAGGTACGGCCAAACTTTCAGGAAACATTCCTCACACTCAAATAAAGAAAAGATGTTATGTGGACATGGGTCCGGAAACGCTTACTTTCCATGTTAGAGCTCATTTTATTACTTCTCTTCAAATCACATTAATCATGGAATGGAAGCACATAGCAGCAGAACGTACCAGTTTGGCCGTAGGTTTTTGTAACACTCTGTACAACGATGCAGCCACGGCGACACAGCAGTCTTACCACTTGACAGTGACTGAGGAGAGCTCGGTCGAAAGCACGTGGAATTTTAACCACCTGACGCGGCTGGAAGCCCGAGAAGATTTTATTAAAAGCAGAATTTATGGTCCAAATGTACCTAATGATTTCGTATCTTTTAGTTAAACGTAAGGTATCATAATAAGTTATAAAGTCCGGGAATCTATGTCCTACAATAGGTCTTTTTACAGATACGAACGCAAGTCAGAAATGCAGTTCCTTCAGGCAGGAAAGCTTCTGTGCAGAAGTCAGCATGAAGTTAAAAAGCATCGCTTGTGTGAAACTAACATGATATTCTGCGAACTATGGACGAACGGCAACAGGCGGATTACATATACCTAGATTTCCGTAGGCATTTAACAAGGCGTCACGCTGCAGCCTGTTTGCGAAGTTCCAAGCGTAGAGAATAGATTCCCAGATGAGTGACTAGCAGGCTTTCGTAATGGAATCCTTGACGGCGAGTGATCATCAGAGATGAGGGTATCGATAAGTGTGTCTCAGGGAGGAGTGACAGGACCACTCTTGTTCTTTACACTCCTAAATGAACGGATAGGGTGAGCAGCAGTCTGCGACTTTTCGCTGATGACGATGCGGTGTACAAGGATGAATCGGCGTTGAGAGACTGTTGGAGGATACAGGATGACCTGCACAAAAATTCTATGTTGTGTGTTGGATGACAGCTTGCTCTAAATTTAGAAAAATGCAAGTTAATACACATGAGTAGCCAAAACAAACTCTTAATGTTCGAATACAGCATTGGTGGTGTGCTGTTTATATTGGTTGGGAGGGAGATATATGCAGCGATTATTGTTAACCATAACAAAAATTGTCTGCCCAGAAACGCGCGTAAGCGTAGATGCGTGTGTGTTAAGAACGTTGTGGCAGTTCTAAAACACAGAATTCATGTTAATCGTCTTGTAGTTCAGTGTGCGGCTTGGTAATTTACCTTTTCTTCCCACTTATATACAATACAGCCGTCGTGGCTGCGGCGGCTGTTCTCTCTTGCTAGTGACTTCGTATCCGAAGGGCTAAATTTTGAAATAAAAGTCCTCGTCGTATCGAGAGAAGGAATTTAGGACGAAGTAGAATCAAAAACTCGCGACTTCCGCATGTTGGAACCTTTACTTAATAAAATACTGAGAACTCAATTACATGCATCTTTCTCACACCAGCTCAGAAGTCCGAAGGACAATAAGATCTGTGGAAAATGACAATTGAGATACATAAAATAATCGCTGTTTTTGTTCTTCAAATTTCTGTCAGCGATGATATAATAACACATCCCGATGAGATCTTTGCCGAATGAAGACGGTGCGAATATTTATCTATGTGTGTAGGCCAATTCAAGAATCTACACAACGCCCCCCCCTCCCTCCCCCCCCCCCCCCACGTCATACTGGCGTGATCCATATCACTGGACATCGGTATACAGTGGCCGTGCATTACACGTTTTGCAATTTTTTTTGTAGTTTAAACTCCTGGCCTGTCAGGGTACTGTGACCTTTATTCGTGACCTAGTTTGCTTATTTACTCCCAGAACGTGTCATTATATAATATATATCTAATTTTGTTTATTGTATACTTCACAAATTGTTTCTACTACTATTTACAAAAAAAAGAAAAATTTAAAGGTTGCGTCAAGAGGCGCATTTGGAATTCAGAATCTTTAGTCTGATTATTGGAATCTGAAGGCATTGTCCAGCGCGCACATCCCATGTGACGTGAGCTGCTCGTGCACTTGAGTTTGTTAACGCTTTGGTTAAGGTATGCTGTCCATGAGTGTACTACAATTTCACTTCTTTACCAAATGTCAATAAAAGTGTTCATCACATTGCTTCAGCGTGGTGTGCTGAGGCTTGTGCATAGTGGAACCATCGATGCTGTGGCGAGGAGTTTCATCGTTTACGGCCCAGACATTTGTTCCTCTCGTATCGACACGTTTCAGTGGTTGAACCAGGCTCAAGCTATCAGCATCCCGAAGACACTTGATTGGGTTCAAGCTAAATCTCCAGTGTCTTTATTCGTTTCCATACCCTCTCCGTGGTAGAATGTCTTGTCGATACTCAAGTCCACCGAGGATTTAATGTTCCTTACTGCTCAGCACTGGCACACGTTTTTCATGGGAACACACGGAATTACGACTTTAAAATCGTCACTAAATGTTCGTAACACATTTACAGTTATTAGTTCACATGGGCCTATGCTGTCCTGGAAAACATATTCAGCTTTACATAGTCTTTATACACTCCTGGAAATGGAAAAAAGAACACATTGACACCGGTGTGTCAGACCCACCATACTTGCTTCGGACACTGCGAGAGGGCTGTACAAGCAATGATCACACGCATAGCACAGCGGCCACACCAGGAACCGCGGTGTTGGCCGTCGAATGGCGCTAGCTGCGCAGCATTTGTGCACCGCCGCCGTCTGTGTCAGCCAGTTTGCCGTGGCATACGGAGCTCCATCGCAGTCTTTAACACTGGTAGCATGCCGCTACAGCGTGGACGTGAACCGTATGTGCAGTTGACGGACTGTGAGCGAGGGCGTATAGTGGGCATGCGGGAGGCCGGGTGGACGTACCGCCGATTTTCTCAACACGTGGGGCGTGAGGTTTCCACAGTACATCGATGTTGTCGCCAGTGGTCGGCGGAAGGTGCACGTGCCCGTCGACCTGGGACCGGACCGCAGCGACGCACGGATGCACGCCAAGACCGTAGGATCCTACGCAGTGCCGTAGGGGACCGCACCGCCACTTCCCAGCAAATTAGGGACACTGTTGCTCCTGGGGTATCGGCGAGGACCATTCGCAACCGTCTCCATGAAGCTGGGCTACGGTCCCGCACACCGTTAGGCCGTCTTCCGCTCACGCCCCAACATCGTGCAGCCCGCCTCCAGTGGTGTCGCGACAGGCGTGAATGGAGGGACGAATGGAGACGTGTCGTCTTCAGCGATGAGAGTCGCTTCTGCCTTGGTGCCAATGATGGTCGTATGCGTGTTTGGCGCCGTGCAGGTGAGCGCCACAATCAGGACTGCATACGACCGAGGCACACAGGGCCAACACCCGGCATCATGGTGTGGGGAGCGATCTCCTACACTGGTCGTACACCTCTGGTGATCGTCGAGGGGACACTGAATAGTGCACGGTACATCCAAACCGTCATCGAACCCATCGTTCTACCATTCCTAGACCGGCAAGGAAACTTGCTGTTCCAACAGGACAATGCACGTCCGCATGTATCCCGTGCCACCCAACGTGCTCTAGAAGGTGTAAGTCAACTACCCTGGCCAGCAAGATCTCCGGATCTGTCCCCCATTGAGCATGTTTGGGACTGGATGAAGCGTCGTCTCACGCGGTCTGCACGTCCAGCACGAACGCTGGTCCAACTGAGGCACCAGGTGGAAATGGCATGGCAAGCCGTTCCACAGGACTACATCCAGCATCTCTACGATCGTCTCCATGGGAGAATAGCAGCCTGCATTGCTGCGAAAGGTGGATATACACTGTACTAGTGCCGACATTGTGCATGCCCTGTTGCCTGTGTCTATGTGCCTGTGGTTCTGTCAGTGTGATCATGTGATGTATCTGACCCCAGGAATGTGTCAATAAAGTTTCCCCTTCCTGGGACAATGAATTCACGGTGTTCTTATTTCAATTTCCAGGAGTGTATTTAATCCTGGTTACGATAAGTACTTACATTTTAAAATATATTGTCACGCTGGGTTTATGTTTTTCTTATTCCGCACACATACATTTTCATATTCCATTTATATTTCTTTACATAAATATTATACAAAATTTTCCGTAAACACTGTACAGAAATTATACATACAAAACTGTTAATAATGCGTGCATCTCTTTTGTTTTTATATCACGTAGCATCTTTTAGTTTTTACATTATCATTTTTTATATATAAGAAACAGCCGGCCGAAGTGGCCGAGCGGTTCTAGGCGCTTCAGTCCGGAGCAGCACGACTGTTACGGTCGCACGTTCGAATCCTGCCTCGGGCATGGATGAGTGTGATGTCCTTAGGTTAGTTAGGTTTAAGTAGTTCTAAGTTCTAGGGGACTGATGACCTCGGAGGTTAAGTCCCATAGTCCTCAGAGTCATTTTTTAGAAACTATCAGCCTGTGTCCGAGCGGATCTAGGAGCTTCAGTCCAGAACCGCGCTGCTGCTACGGTCGCAGGTTCAAATCCTGCCTCAGGCATGGGTGCGTGTGATGTCCTTAGGTTAGCTAGGTTTAAGTTGTTGTAAGTCTAGGGGTCTGATGACCTCAAATGTTAAGTCCCATAGTACTCAGAGCCATTTGAACCATCAGCCTCTATTGCGGTAATGAAACCAACCTTTACCTAGGTTTCAGCCCAAATAATTGAGCCTTCTTCAGAAAATATACCTGAATCTATAATTTGTCTGAAAGGGCATGGTCTAGAAATAAAACTAAAACTGTCTAAATAGGCGTAGTCACATTTTAAAAATGCGGTACATAAGTACTAATTCAACAGCAAGACTTGACTTAAGCTCTGGCGTGCGCCTCGTCTCCATGAACGCGTGCGGTTGGCCTCGGGAGATCAGGTGGAACTAAGTAGAACTAGATAATGCGCTGCAAATCAACCTGGCGGTGAACATTGCGCATTTCTGAGAGCATGACTGTCAAAGATAAAAAACCAATGCAGTTATATCTTAAAACAAATAACTTATAGAAAGGTTGAAAATCTTACACATAAAGCCTCTGCACCAGGTTATGACTAAAATGTAACAAACTATGCATGGATTTATATGTTTGAACACACTACCCCCGACTTACAGTATTAGAATACATCGGCCCTTTCACAACGAATGTTGCAAAACGCAAACCATCGTTATTAATGAAAGATGACATAGGACATAAAAAAGCGAAACTGTAGTATGTAAACGCCGTAACGCAATAATCTCGGTTAACCTGCACACAGATGGTCGAGTAGTTGTTTTTATCAGTTGATGTAGATATACTTCTTATTGCTGACTCGCACTGAATGAAGAAAATTATCAAGATTAATTTTTTATCTTATTACTAAAAATAACGCTTGAGTGAACGAATAACGCCACTTCATCGCCATGTAATAGCTGATGACCAGCATAGGTCAAATTATGTTTTACGTGTAAAAAATATGGTAATTACGTGAACGGAAGTGAAACGCCCTTTCATCGCCCTTGTACTCTATCGACCGACAGAGGTCAATTTCACTACGCGCTACAAAAGACAATTATCGCCTCTTATATTAAACGCTATTATTAAATTGATATTATATGATAAAACGTGCTTGACCCGAAAAGACACCGCATTTCCGTAGCATAAAGCTGGTTGAGCTACCCCGCATGTGGGAGATTGTTAACAACTTGCTGGAATTGAGTAACGTATTCGATCCACCTTGTGTGTTCGTGAGGGGTGTAAGTTCGGATAAATCTGTTAAATTCATTAAATATCCTCTTTATGCTTCTGGGCGACATCTGGATACAAGTATATGTTTAATGTTGTGAGTGTTCATGAATTCTTTCCAACGGTTGCGTGTAAATTACGACGCGTTGTCCGTCAGCAATATTTCCGGCGTGCCTACACTGAGTAGATAATCCGTTGTAATCCTTCCGATGATGTAAGTCGCAGCCACAATTTGACGTAGCGCAACAACATATCGCACACCTCCTCTCCCTTGCTTATATGGTCCGGTTGCGTCCAAGGAAACTATCTCCAAAGGTCTTTTAGGCAGTACCAGGTGTAGTTCAATTAGTTTTGACTTATTTGTGTGCTTAGCCCTCTGGCACACAACACATTTCGGTATTACCTGCAGTAATTTTGACAGTAACAATAAGTGCTTACCTTACTAAGGCACTTGGAGACGTCCAAACATCGTGAGTGTATAATATAAAGTCGTCAACGTGAGGCACTGGTAAGGAAACAACACCACTGGCTCTGCTCTGGGTGGTTTCGGTGAAACAATGCACCTTGGTAAACCATTAAAAAAAATTTCAACTTGTCTCCATTGTTCTGCACCATAGAGTAAATATCTCTGGAGTGAGCATTGTGTTCTGCGCATGTCAACATTAAACCTGGATTGTCACATGTTTTCGGGACTTCGATTTTCGCGTGTGCTTTCTGCAGCGTTTGAAGTTTATAATATCAAGAGTTTTTGTTGTGTTTCACGGTTTGTTGATAGTGTAATAGCGATGGTGAATTACTGTTGTTGCTACAGATGCAAAGAAAAATATGTGAAAGGAGGGATAATAACTTTTCGTGGGTACTTCCAGTTCGGTCACGGAATATGCTTGTTTAGCTTCAGATGGGGTCCTACTAGCAAAACTGATTACCTTGGGGATAGGCTCCCCATTCGTGTCAGTAATCTGGAATAAGCAAGCGCCCAGCCCTGGTGAGGATGCGTCTGTATATAGACATAAATCCTGGGTCATGTCAGGATGATGTAAGATATTGGCATCCAAAAGAGCTTGTTTATTGCTGTCAAAATTAATTTGGCATTGCTAGGTTCATAATCAAGCGTGGTTTTACCGCAGAAGATTCAATAGAGTATCACTATTTTAAATCTGCTGCGGTATAAATTTTCTGAAGAAAGACACCAATGCAAGATGTCCCTTCAACTGTTTCTTAATTTGAAGTACTTGGCAGTGTCTGATAGCATCGAGCTTCTTAGGGTCTGGAAATATGCCTTGAGGTGATATCGTGTGTCCAAGGAATTTGACTCTTTCCTTAAAGAAATGTGACTTCATTAGTTTGGTTGTGACTCTGTATTCTGAAAACCTTTACAAGACTTGAGCCAAGAGTCTTGAGTGTTCTGTAGCAATCAGTAAATTGTCAACACACTGTGACTCTACTTAACAATACTGATCCTAAGACTCAATCTAAAGCCAAAATAAATACGTAAGAACTCATGGCTTCTGCCCCCACATACAAAGGCAGTGTATGTAATGCTATCTTCATGTAGTGCAAATTGCCAATATGATGTTTCAAGATCTATTATAGTGAGGTACTTGACATTATGGATTTCTCGAAGTAGTTCTTCCAGGTTGTAAGGCCGCGTCCTGAAAGGCACCATAATTTTATATACTCCTCATGTGTTGAGAACATGGTGGATACTACCGTCTGACATGCTAATGGCCAAAATGGGGCTACATTATGGAGATAAGGAAGGTTATTTCATAGTTTAGCATTCCATTTATCTCTGGCCCTACAGCCTCCTCCTTGGCACATGGAAGATAAGAAGCAGAAAGTTTCGTGTGACTACACCTCCGTTTTGTATTTTTATCCCTTGATTGCGCCAGGTCATCATTCGAAAACATGAGCAACAAAATGCATTAAAAGATCCCGCAGTTCTTCCTTTTGTTTTGTTCTCCTGTAAGACACACTGACTCACCTACCACAGCAAGCCACCCCTCCCCCCCCCCCCCCCCCCCCCCGTGGACCCAGGGTATTCCTGCCTCCTGCCTGTCATAAGAGGCAAATAAAGGGAGTCTCACAAATTTCGGCCTTCATGTGATGGTTCCCTGTAGGGTTTGACCTCCATTTTTCAAAATTTTCCTGAGGAGCGAGCCAATTGGGGCAGGATACCTTACATGGTGCATTGTGTCCATCGTGCATTGAGACCTTTTGCCCACTTTCCCATCGTGGCATTGCAGTCCCGTTCATCCTCCATCTTTTGAGTGAGGACACCTTCCTGGGTGCGTTTTCCTCCACCAACTATGCATTGTCATTTTCTGCGCCGATGATGATCATGAAATTCTTTGCACCTCATATCATGGTAGCGTCCGTAGTGGTGGGGCCGCCACGTACCCTGTTGGTTGTAGCTACGAAATAAATCGGTGGCACAGGTGACCCTGAGGCGTAGACTGCCTCATTCAGTGTTTCATGCCTTACCAGGCTTACAACCACGTCATCCTCCAGTGGAATTGTGGCGGTTTTTTCCACCACCTGGCTGAGCTACAGCAGCTGTTAAGCTTTACACCTGCTTTCCGCATTGCTCTCCAGGAAACCTGGTTCCAGGCAATGCAGACCCCTGTCCTTCGTGGCTGCAGGAGATATTACAAGAATCGTAGCGAATATAATAGAATGCTAGGTGGAGTTTGCGTTCATGTCCTGTATGTGAGTGAACCTGTTCTGCTTCAAACTCCTCTTGAAGCTGTGGCTGTCAGGATACAGACGACACAGGAAATAACTGTCTGCAATGTATATCTCCCTCCAGATGGTGCGGTACCCCTGAATGTACTGGCTGCACAAATTGGTCAACTCCCTTAACCTTTCCTACTTTTGGGAGATTTTAACACCCATAACCGTTTGTGCGGTAGCACCATGCTTACGGTCGAAAATTTTCTGTCCCAACTCAACCTCTGCTTCTTAAATACCGGGGCCACCACACATTTCAGTGTGGCTCATGGTAGTTACTCGGCCATTGATTTATCAGGACTCCTCCCATCTATCGACTGGAGAGCACATGACGACCTGTATGATAGTGACCATTTCCCCATCTTCCTGTCACTCCAGCAGTGTCTTGCCCATGAACACGTACCCATATAGGCTTTATACAAGGCAGACTGGGTAGCCTTCACCTCTGCTGTCACCACTGAATCTCCCCCAAGTGGTGCCATCGATGTTGTGATAGAGTGGGTCACTACAACGATAATTTCTGCGGCGGAAAACGTGATCCCTCGTCTTATAGACTGCGCCTGACGAAAGACAGTCCCTTGGTAATCACCGGAAGTCGATGAGGCAATTAAAGAATGTCGGCAAACTCTACAGCGACATAAGCGGCATCCTTCCCTAGAGCATCTAATACCTTTTAAGCAGCTCCGTGACCGCGTTCGCCTGCTTATAAAACGACGGAAATAGGAGTGCTGAGAGAGGTATGTGTCGACCACTGGGTGCCATACGTCACCTTCCCAAGTCTGGACGATGGTCAGATGTCTTTTTGGGTACCATACCCCAACAGGTGTGTCTGGTGTTAACATCAGTGGCGTGCTCTCTACCGACGCAAACGCGATTGCCAAGCAGTTTGCTGAGCACTATGTTCGAGCCTCTGCGTCAGAGAACTACCCCCCCCCCTCCCCCCCCCCAGCCTTTCGCACCCTCAAACGGTGGATGGAAATTAAAGTTCTCTCGTTCACTAAACGCCGCAGTGAACCCTATAACGCCTCATATACAGAGTGGGAGCTCCTCAGAGCCCTTGCACATTGCCCGTCACAGCTCCTGGGCCGAAACGGATTCACAGTCAGATGATTAAACATCTCTCGTCTGACAACAAGCGATATCTCCTCGTCATCTTCAACCTCATCTGATACTATGGCATCTTTCCATCGCAATGGAGGGAGAGCACCATCATTCCACTGCTAAAACCCGGCAAAAATCCGTTTGATGTGGATAGCTATCGGCCCATCAGCCTCACCAATGTTCTCTGTAAACTCATGGAACGTATAGTGTGTCGGCGGTTGATTTGGGCCCTGGAGTCACGTGGCCTACTGGCTCCATGTCAGGGTGGCTTCCACCAGGGTTACTCTACCACTGATAATCCTGTGTGCCTCAAGTCTAATCAAACAATTAAGGCTTTCACAACCAGATGTTTCAACTGCCGAGAATTCTTCCGGGTTGTATGGCCGTGTCCATGGAACTCTTCTGACTTTTCGTCCAAAGCTACGTTGGACATCTTTGGTGGTGTTCCTGGTTGTGCTGAGTCTTGCCGACTGACAAGTCGGACGTTGAAGAACGGCCAAAATACTGTGGAAAGTGGGCGTGGTCTGGATTTCACGTGAAATCCAGACCACGCCCACACGCCCACTTTCCACAGTATTTAGGCCATTCTTCAACGTTTATTCTTTAGCTTTGGACGAAACGTCAGGGATAGAAGTTCCATGGACAACGGCCATACAACCCTTAAGAATACCTCAAGTCTGCCATCCGAATAGCCTTTTCCATTCGCCAACACCTGGTTGCCGTCTTATTTGACTTACATAAATCATATGACACAACCTGACGACATTGTATCCTTGCCACATTGTATGTGTGGGGTCTGTGGGGCCCGCTCTCAATTTTTATACAAAACTTCCTGTCACCCCGTACTTTCTGTTTACAAGTTGGTGCCTTCCATAGTTCCCCTCGTATTCAGGAGGATGGCGTTCCGTAGGGCTCCGTACTGAGTGTATCTCAATTTTTAGTGTCCTAGTAGCAGGTGCAGGGCTGTCGGTCTCCCCTTCTCGGATGTCTTCTGCATTTCGTATTGCTCCTCCAGTAATGGTGTTGCTGAGTGGCGCCTATAGGGAGCCATTCACAAGGCGCAGCCATGGAATCTAGACAAGGCTTTCAGTGTCTCAGTGTCTCATGCACTTCTGTCGGCGTCGTACCGTTCATCCGGAATCTGAACTTTTTCTTAAGAATAATCCGCTTACTGTAGTGGAGACTTATCGATTCTTAGGATTGGTTTTCGATGCCAGATTGACTTGGCTACCTCACCTTCGTCAGCTGGGAGACGGAGTGACATAACAGTATGCACAACAAACTGCGTGTCATTAAGGAGACTGCGAATGTGTGGAAGTCTTCCCTGCAGGTTTCTCGCAGGAATCAGTTGTCCTTTGTTGGCTCCGCATTGACCATACGTGGGTCACACATGGTTATCTCCTCCATCGCGAGGACCCACCTCAGTGCCGCTATGGCTCTGAAATGACAGTCGTCCTCCTCTTGCGGGACTGCCCACTTCTTGCCGCTCTGCGGCGGACTTCTAACTTTCCCAGTACCCTACCTTCGGTGTTGAGCGACAATGCCTCAACAGCAGCTTTAAAAAAATGTGTGTGAAATCTTACGGGACATAACTGCTAAGGTCATCAGTCCCTAAGCTTACACACTACTTAACCTAAATTATCCTAAGGACAAACACACACAACCATGCCCGAGGGAGGACTCGAACCTCCGCCGGGACCAGCAGCACAGTCCATGACTGAGGCGCCCTAGACCGCTCGGCTAATACCGCGCGGCTAACAGGATTGTAAGGCGTACCCAGGAGCAGATATAGACTCAGATCACAATATAGTAGTGATGAAGAGTAGGCTGAAGTTCAAGACATTAGGCAGGAAGAAGCAATACCCTAAGAAGTGGAATACGGAAGTTCTAAGGAATGACGAGGTACGTTTGAAGTTCTCTAACGCTATAGATACAGCAATAAGGAATAGCGCAGTAGGCAACACAGTTGAAGAGGAATGGACGTCTCTAAAAAAGGCCATCACAGAAGTTGGGAAGGAAAACATAGGTACAAAGAAGGTAGCTGCGAAGAAACCATGGGTAATAGAAGAAATACTTCAGATGATTGATGAAAGGAGGAAGTACAAACATGTTCCGGGAAAATCAGGAACACAGAAACACAAGTCGCTGAGGAATGAAATAAATAGGAAGTGCAGGGAAGCTAAGACGATATGGCTGCAGCAAAAATGTGAAGACATCGAAAAAGATATGACTGTCGGAAGGACAGACTCAGCATACAGGAAAGTCAGAACAACCTTTGGTGACATTAAAAGCAACGGTGGTAACATTAAGAGTGCAACTGGAATACCACTGTTAAATGCAGAGGAAAGAGCAGACAGGTGGAAAGAATACATTGAAAGCCTCTATGAAAGTGAAGATTTGTCTGATGTGATAGAAGAAGAAACAGGAGTCGATTTAGAAGAGATAGGGGATCCAGTATTAGAATCGGAATTTAAAAGAGCTTTGGAGGACTTACGGTCAAATAAGGCAGAAGGGATAGATAACATTCCATCAGAATTACTAAAATCATTAGGGGAAGAGGCAACACGTTGGTGTGTAGAATATACACTCCTGGAAATTGAAATAAGAACACCGTGAATTCATTGTCCCAGGAAGGGGAAACTTTATTGACACATTCCTGGGGTCAGATACATCACATGATCACACTGACAGAACCACAGGCACATAGACACAGGCAACAGAGCATACACAATGTCGGCACTAGTACAGTGTATATCCACCTTTCGCAGCAATGCAGGCTGCTATTCTCCCATGGAGACGATCGTAGAGATGCTGGATGTAGTCCTGTGGAACGGCTTGCCATGCCATTTCCACCTGGCGCCTCAGTTGGACCAGCGTTCGTGCTGGACGTGCAGACCGCGTGAGACGACGCTTCATCCAGTCCCAAACATGCTCAATGGGGGACAGATCCGGAGATCCTGCTGGCCAGGGTAGTTAACTTACACCTTCTAGAGCACGTTGGGTGACACGGGATACATGCGGACGTGCATTGTCCTGTTGGAACAGGAAGTTCCCTTGCCGGTCTAGGAATGGTAGAACGATGGGTTCGATGACGGTTTGGATGTACCGTGCACTATTCAGTGTCCCCTCGACGATCACCAGAGGTGTACGGCCAGTGTAGGAGATCGCTCCCCACACCATGATGCCGGGTGTTGGCCCTGTGTGCCTCGGTCGTATGCAGTCCTGATTGTGGCGCTCACCTGCACGGCGCCAAACACGCATACGACCATCATTGGCACCTAGGCAGAAGCGACTCTCATCGCTGAAGACGACACGTCTCCATTCGTCCCTCCATTCACGCCTGTCGCGACACCACTGGAGGCGGGCTGCACGATGTTGGGGCGTGAGTGGAAGACGGCCTAACGGTGTGCGGGACCGTAGCCCAGCTTCATGGAGACGGTTGCGAATGGTCCTCGCCGATACCCCAGGAGCAACAGTGTCCCTAATTTGCTGGGAAGTGGCGGTGCGGTCCCCTACGGCACTGCGTAGGATCCTACGGTCTTGGCGTGCATCCGTGCGTCGCTGCGGTCCGGTCCCAGGTCGACGGGCACTTGCACCTTCCGCCGACCACTGGCGACAACATCGATGTACTGTGGAGACCTCACGCCCCACGTGTTGAGCAATTCGGCGGTACGTCCACCCGGCCTCCCGCATGCCCACTATACTCCCTCGCTCACAGTCCGTCAACTGCACATACGGTTCACGTCCACGCTGTCGCGGCATGTTACCAGTGTTAAAGACTGCGATGGAGCTCCGTATGCCACGGCAAACTGGCTAACACTGACGGCGGCGGTGCACAAATGCTGCGCAGCTAGCGCCATTCGACGGCCAACACCGCGGTTCCTGGTGTGTCCGCTGTGCCGTGCGTGTGATCATTGCTTGTACAGCCCCCTCGCAGTGTCCGGAGCAAGTATGGTAGTCTGACACACCGGTGTCAATGTGTTCTTTTTTCCATTTCCAGGAGTGTATGAGTCTGGCGACATACGATCTGACTTTCGGTAAACCATCATTCACACAATTCCGAAGACGGCAAGAGCTGACAAGTGCGAGGATTATCGCACAATCAGCTTAACAGCTCATGCATCGAAGCTGCTTACAAGAATAATATACAGAAGAATGGAAAAGAAAATTGATAATGCGCTAGGTGACGACCAGTTTGGCTTTAGGAAAAGTAAAGGCACGAGTTTGTCAATTCTGACGTTACGGCTAATAATGGAAGCAAGGCTAAAGAAAAATCAAGACATGTTCATAGGATTTGTCGATCTGGAAAAAGTGTTCGACAATATAAAATGGTGCAAGCTGTTCAAGATTCTGAAAAAAAAGTAGGGGTAAGCTATAGGGAGAGACGGGTCATATACAATATGTACAACAACCAACAGGGAATAATAAGAGTGGACGATCAAGATCGAAGTGCTCGTATTAAGAAGGGAGTAAGACAAGGCTGTAGCCTTTCTCCCCTACTCTTCAATCTGTACATCGAGGAAGCAATGATGGAAATAAAAGAAAGGTTCAGGAGTGGAATTAAAATACAAGGTGAAAGGATATCAATGATATGATTCGCTGATGACATTGCTATCCTGAGTGAAAGTGAAGAAGAATTAAATGATCTGCTGAACGGAATGAACAGTTTAATGAGTACACAGTATGGTTTGAGAGTAAATCGGAGAAAGACGAAGGTAATGAGAAGTAGTAGAAATGAGAACAGCGAGAAACTTAACATCAGGATTGATGGTCACGAAGTCAATGAAGTTAAGGAATTCTGCTACCTAGGCAGTAAAATAACCAATGACTGACGGAAAAAGGAGGACATCAAAAGCAGACTCGCTATGGCAAAAAAGGCATTTTTGGCCAAGAGAAGTCTACTAATATCAAATACCGGCCTTAATGCGAGGAAGAAATTTCTGAGGATGTACATCTGGAGTACAGCATTGTATGGTAGTGAAACATGGACTGTGGGAAAACCGGAACAGAAGAGAATCAAAGCATTTGAGATGTGGTGCTATAGACGAACGTTGAAAATTAGGTGGACTTATAAGGTAAGGAATGAGGAAATTCTACGCAGAATCGGAGAGGAAAGGAATATGTGGAAAACACTGAAAAGGAGAAGAGACAGGATGATAGGACATCTGCTAAGACATGAGGGAATGACTTCCATGGTACTAGAGGGAGCTGTAGAGGGCAAAAACTGTAGAGGAAGACAGAGATTGGAATACGCCAAGCAAATAATTGAGGACGTAGGTTGCAATTGCTACTCTGAGATGAAGAGGTTAGCACATTAAAGGAATTCGTGGCGGGCCGCATCAGACCAGTCAGTAGACAGATGACAAAAAAAAAAAAAAAAAAAAAAAAAAAAAAAAAAAAAAAAAAAACCAAACAGCAGCTTTAGACTTACGTTTTATTCCAGAGGATGGGTTTTATCTTTTGATCTGAGTTTAGCGCATGTCCTTTGTCCCTCTGTGTCCTCCACCCTAGGGCTTTTAGGGTGGAGATTTTAATGTGTTCCAGAGTGGTTGGCTGCTTCTTTTTTATTCTCGTGGTCAGGCAGCCATGGTAATCTGCTTTCTTGTTTTTAATCTCTTCTTCATGTTTCTCGCGTGTCACTGTAGTTTTGTCCATTGTAGTGTTTTTTGTCCTTCTGTCGTTCTTCTGGTTCTTCCTTTCTCCTGTTATTGTGCCGTACGTCTTCCTTGTTTTCTTCTTTCCCTTGGGTAATTGTTCAACTGGGAACAAGAGAGCGATGACCTCGCAGCTTGGTCCCTTTCCCCCCTTTTAAACCAACCATCTAACCTTAGAACACATGATCACAAAGTCTATTTTCTCCTCCTGTGATTGCTCAGTTCTTTCTGTATTTACAAACATTACGGTAGGATAGAAGAACAGTATTCGAACGTCAGCAGTGTGTTTTGGTTTGGTTTCTCTGTCATTTGACTCGACCAGGTGTAGTGAATATTGTTCGTCGTTCACAACTAAATGAGACTTGCCCATACCAATGTCAATTTGTGCTTGGTACTTCTTAAAGCTGTCCATTTCGGTAAGGCAGTTTACTATCAGCCTTTCAACCACAAGAAAAATGCATTGAAAAGAGAAGCTATCAATTTGAATAGGAATCCATGCTTGCAGTTTTATGCCTTTATACTTACCTCCTACAGCTGTTTGGATTTTACAATTTTGTACTTGAAACGTCGATATGTTTCTCGTTTTTGTAGTTGGTCAGTCAGACCCTTTGAAATTATATTCGTGGTAGCGCTAGTGTCTAGTACTTCGGGTACCCATAAACCAAGTATTTGTGCACTGATTGCTGCCTCTACTGTGTCTTCGTTTCTTCCAACTACATAGTTGGTAATATCTCCCAGACACAGGTCATCTTTGATATCACCACAGTTGTAGTTTTCCGAATTACCCTGAGTTAGGGGTAACCTCAACTACGTGTCCATTATGTGCGTCTGGTGTCGCCAGTTGGTATTTTTCGCGGCTCTCGATTCGGAATTTCGTAGTCCCCAGCCGCTATTCGAAATGTAGTGATGATTCTACTGGCTATACCGAGGCGGTGGCGGGTAATTTTGTCGCCTGGTTGCATTCTGGGCTTCCCAGTGGACGTTCGGGTCATTGCCCGCGGACAGCAGCGCATTGTACGCTTGCTGACTGTAACCTCTGGCCATTAAATCCTGTCCAATTGAAATTCTGTCCTTGGTTATTTTTGTATCCTCGCTTGAATTTGTGCCCCTTTTCGTTACCAAATTGGTTCCTGTTGGTATTGTTGCGAGGGAGTTACGGCTGCCAATTGTGTTAATTGTTATTGTCATTCCCGCCCTGTTGTACGTTAGTTCGTGTGTGGTCCGCCTGCACGCTATCACTGTATGGTTGCGCGTGTCTCTCTTCGTAAATAAGATCAACGTAATCGAGAACTAAGAGGAAATTCTCTATATCGTGCCCAGGAGTGGCGATTAATTTATTATTATTATTATCATTATTACTCTTGATTGTTATAATTATTTTTTATTGTTATAGTTATCATTGTACTACTGTTATAATCTCTATTTTTTTCTTTAACATCAATACTGCATAATATGTTATATGTCCTTAATGTTCTGTAGAAACTGTAACTCGTTCAATCTGAGTATGCCTGGTTAGATGTAAGAGAGGGCCTGAAGGCCCTAATCTTGCCAGGTAAAATAAATGCATAAATAAATAAATAAATAAATAATTTCTCAGGTATGTTAGCCGGTAGTCGGCTTTTCAAGAGTTTTAGGATATCTTCGTGTGGTTCGGGTTTGCCCAGTAACAAGTTTTATTTAGATACTTCTCGAAGTATCTGAGCCCTCCGTGCTTATAGCTAAATGGTGCCGGGTTCAACAATTCACGCCTCATCCCTCTTGCACTGCGAGGGACCAGAACTTGTCTAAGAATGCCCTTTCAAACTGTTCGTAGGTGTGACATGTTACCGCCACGCCAGTGGCTCACAGCTAGGCTTCACCCTGTGTATAACTTACCACAAAGCTTCACCACCTCGGTCCAGCTCCTTGGGAAAACGTTCTTGAAGGCTCTTATGTACACATGTATGTTTTCTTACCTCGGAAACTGCCTGTGCCGTAATAAGCCTTCATCCGTGAGCAAAGTAGAATGGCATGCAGCACTGTCCGTTACCGTTGTGGCATCGTTTTGATGTATCGGATCATTCCGAATACCTCTGGGCGATAGACAGAAGTCGGTAGCATCTGCTGAAAATTATAGTTGCGATCTATTTCACGTGACAGGTTATGGCGGATAGATGTTCGGATTATCTGTTCTGTCTGTTGACGTCTGATAGCTGGGGGTTGAATGTTCCCTTTCCTTTTCAATGTTACTAACGATGTTAGTCCGCGATTTTTCCTCCTCTGATTTCAATCTCTGGTCTTTTTCAGCTCTTCGTTCTGCCTTCTATACCTTCATTGCTTCCTCGATCTACATAACCCTTGTGTTCCTGGACTACCTTCTGCGCCTTTGTATAGGATACCAGCCCATTTCATTAATGTATTTTTTTGAAATGAATATTTAAACTTATGCTACTTAGTTGCAATGATAGATCTTGCACCTGTTGAGGTCGAACATTGCACGCTGTTTGCAGCCCGCTAACGGTACCTGCGAGCGTATTTATTTATATTGTGATTGCTCCTGCTACATTTTTTCTGAGCCTCAGAGACGTCCATCACCTCTTCCATGAATTGTCGTTGTGTGTTGACGCTTTTTGACTTAAATTATTTATATCTTGTGACAAATCATAGAGCAACTGTGCTTTTAGGTCTTTTCCCATACCCACAAGTGTATCCGAAAATTCATTTGAAGGATCAGCATGCTGATCTTTTGTCAAGTCATTGAACCATTGTGTTATGTTGGTTTTGAAAGCATCAAGAGTTTGCTTTTGCTGTTCAGGTATTTGCTGTTGTGTATCTGTTATTCTGTAAAATCATTTAATTTTTCGTTTCCTTGTTTTGAACAGTCATTAAATTTTTCATCAGGTCTTTGACTGTTTGTTTTTGTTCTTCCTTAAACTGGTTCTTAAAATCATTGAAGCTTTGTTTAAATAACTGTTGCAAGATTTCCATTGTGATCGGGGTTTTCGGTGTGTACAACGCACCCTGCCCAATCACGTATACGTTAGGGGTAAGTTTGCCAGTTTTTGGTTTGTTTTCTCAACTTTGATACATCTTCGATCATAGACTATTTTCAAATATCCAAACGAGATTGTTAATGTTCAAACCGGTAATAAATTGACGGTTTTCGGTGAAATCAAACCATTTAAAATGAGGTTCTCCGTCAATCTGAAGGCTGGAATTGTACGTGGCCTACCAATACGACATTATCTGCTCCAACCCCAACAGGACGGTGCATGTTACCTTATGTTCTTTAGACAGGTGCTGACAAGACCGTTCTTCGAAAGTACAGTGCCAGAAAATAAATTCGTTATTTCCACCTTTCCAGGAACGGCAGTCACTTTGAACAAAGAACATGCAGCTCGAAGAGGACTTCTATCTAGCCACTGGCTAAATTATTTAGTAGATAAAAAATTCATTCTCGCCCCTTACTGTCTGGCTCGGCGACGTGCTATATACGAGCGAAGAATGAAGTGGTAGCTGCTCATGGGAGATTGGATTTTCGATGTCCCATAAACCTTCGTGGGAAAGCCGGCAAGACGCGGCCCGAATACGAATCTCTTACCTTTACGACTAGTTATCCATTACTTATGGTGCCCGTGGGCGTACCATTGCGTGTGCGAAGCTACTGTCTAGTGCCACCGGTGTCTTATTAGTCTGCGCAGTTACACTTCCGCTGTGCTAATCAAATGTCTCTGACCCGTCATGTGTATTACTTGTATGATATATGCACGGATACATCAGTGTCCAGATACGACCTCTACTAAACAGGCACTGAAATCAGTTATATGTTATTCTTTTTAATTCATTTTCTAATGGTGGTCATGAAGTTGGAGATTCGTATTTGGAGTTACACCTACATACGTACTGCGCCAGTATCTATCGAAATTATGGAGAGATAGTCAGTTTACAAGCTATGTACGAATGTGATTGCTCAAGTTATGGTTCAAAAGCCTCTGAGCAGTATGGGACATAACATCTGAAGTTATCAGTCCCCTAGAACTTTGAACTAATTAAACCTAACTAACCTAAGGACAACACACACATCCATGGCAGAGGCAGGATTCGAACCTGCGACCGTAGCGGTCGCGCGTTTCCAGAATGAAGCGCCTAGAACCTCTCGGCCACAAGGCCGGCTGCTCAGGTTATCTCTGCACGGTTTATTAATGGTGTACTTCCGTATGTTCTGCCGAGTTGTCGTTTCCTTTTCATACACAGTGTTTCGACGACCGATCCAGCCGCCTTCTTCAGGCGCTTTGTTGCTACAGGCATAATAGCAAAACTTGCAGCACCTGGAGAAACCGACTGGGTCGGTCTTCGAAATCCATACACATTCCAAAAATACACTCCTGGAAATTGAAATAAGAACACCGTGAATTCATTGTCCCAGGAAGGGGAAACTTTATTGACCCATTCCTGGGGTCAGATACATCACATGATCACACTGACAGAACCACAGGCTCATAGACACAGGCAACAGAGCATGCACAATGTCGGCACTAGTACAGTGTATATCCACCTTTCGCAGCAATGCAGGCTGCTATTCTCCCATGGAGACGATCGTAGAGATGCTGGATGTAGTCCTGTGGAACGGCTTGCCATGCCATTTCCACCTGGCGCCTCAGTTGGACAAGCGTTCGTGCTGGACGTGCAGACCGCGTGAGACGACGCTTCATCCAGTCTCAAACATGCTCAATGGGGGACAGATCTGGAGATCTTGCTGGCCAGGGTAGTTGACTTACACCTTCTAGAGCATGTTGGGTGGCACGGGATACATGCGGACGTGCATTGTCCTGTTGGAACAGCAAGTTCCCTTGCCGGTCTAGGAATGGTAGAACGATGGGTTCGATGACGGTTTGGATGTACCGTGCACTATTCAGTGTCCCCTCGACGATCACCAGAGGTGTACGGCCAGTGTAGGAGATCGCTCCCCACACCATGATGCCGGGTGTTGGCCCTGTGTGCCTCGGTCGTATGCAGTCCTGATTGTGGCGCTCACCTGCACGGCGCCAAACACGCATACGACCATCATTGGCACCTAGGCAGAAGCGACTCTCATCGCTGAAGACGACACGTCTCCATTCGTCCCTCCATTCACGCCTGTCGCGACACCACTGGAGGCGGGCTGCACGATGTTGGGGCGTGAGCGGAAGACGGCCTAACGGTGTGCGGGACCGTAGCCCAGCTTCATGGAGACGGTTGCGAATGGTCCTCGCCGATACCCCAGGAGCAACAGTGTCCCTAATTTGCTGGGAAGTGGCGGTGCGGTCCCCTACGGCACTGCGTAGGATCCTACGGTCTTGGCGTGCATCCGTGCGTCGCTGCGGTCCGGTCCCAGGTCGACGGGCACGTGCACCTTCCGCCGACCACTGGCGACATCATCGATGTACTGTGGAGACCTCACGCCCCACGTGTTGAGCAATTCGGCGGTACGTCCACCCGGCCTCCCGTATGCCCACTATACGCCCTCGCTCAAAGTCCGTCAACTGCACATACGGTTCACGTCCACGCTGTCGCGGCATGCTACCAGTGTTAAAGACTGCGATGGAGCTCCGTATGCCACGGCAAACTGGCTAACACTGACGACGGCGGTGCACAAATGCTGCGCAGCTAGCGCCATTCGACGGCCAACACCGCGGTTCCTGGTGTGTCCGCTGTGCCGTGTGTGTGATCATTGCTTGTACAGCCCTCTCGCAGTGTCCGGAGCAAGTATGGTGGGTTTGACACACCGGTGTCAATGTGTTCTTTTTTCCATTTCCAGGAGTGTAGATATACTTATACGTGTGTGTATGTGTGTGTGTGTGTGTGTGTGTGTGATGATCAACAGATTAACTACTCCTCCAAAACCAGTCGACCGATTTCAACCAAACGTCGGACATATATTACTCACAGTCAGGTGATGATCAGTGTAGGAGTAAGAAGCACCTACCTATCAAAGAGGTTGGGACTGGGGTGACGAAGAAGCGTAGGAAGCGATTCCTGAGTTCCAAGACTTCATTGATCCAGTATTTGAGAATGAGAGAACGTACCGACTTCCTACAAACTTTTTGCGTAGTTTCAAATGTTTAAGAAATTTTTTCTCTTTGATTACCCCCACATAATGGTGAAATTAAATTAGTTTATCGCTTATTCCTCTTCTGGTGCTCATGAAGTGAAAGTACCGCATGATGCATGACTTCTTTACTACCAGTTGTGTTCGTGACACATTTTACATGCAGCATGCATATATACCACTGAAATGTAAGTGTACATTTATATCTTTGTAGGACACGTAGTTCAGGAACATTGAGATGCGTCACGAAGTGGCGCATCATGCATAGCGTTTAAATTTATTACTCCTTTGCTATTAACTCTCTTAGCAATAAATTCCGCAGACCGTATCCAGATATGCCTCTGAATATACCTACGGTATTATAACATTGTGTGAGACATAGTTCAGGAATGTGAAGTCATAAACATTAACCACAAAGCCGGACGAAGTGGCCTAGCGGTTCTAGGCGCTACAGTCTGGAACCGCGCGACCACTACGGTCGCAGGTTCCAATCCTGCCTCGGGCATAGATGTGTGTGATGTCCTTAGGTTAGTTAGGTTTAAGTAGTTCTAAGTTCTAGGGGACTGATGACCTCAGAAGTTAAGACCCATAGTGCTCAGAGCCATTTGAACCATTAACCAAAGGTCAGACAGTGCTTGGTACGGGCGTCGACGTACACCTATAAATAAATATGTGGGCAACGCTAGTATTGTGCATAAAATGGAAACAACTCGGCAGAACTCTCAAAAGCACACCATTATATACTCATGTTTTCCTTGGATGTGTAACAGCATTACAGCCATTTATAGAATCCATTTGTTTTAGTCATCAGTCTTCTGACTTATTTGATGTGACCCGCCACGAATTCCTCTCCCGTGCCAACCTTTTCATCTCATTTTAATCTCCCCTCTTGAAACTTTTTATTTATTTACGCCATTGCTTATTCGATGTGTAGATTGAAAGCAGGGTGAAAGCTACATCCCTTTCTTCATATTCATATTGTCTTCAGGTATTAGGCAGGAATTTCCTATTACGGTACCCATCTCTGTCAGGGTCTTCCTCTGTCTCTTATAATTTCTTGTCTTTAAGAGAATTCTTTCACTCTCTATTCTTTGTAGATGTTCGTTCCATTTTCTTCTGTAATCTCAAATTTTTATCATTCAGGCCGAAGATTTGCAGTTCTTCTCTAATATATATTGTTCCACATACCCGGCTGAACTTACTAAGCTTAATTTCAAGATCTCTGCATTTCACATCCGCGGTAATTGAAATGGTTTACTTGCTACAAAATCTTCTGATCTATCACTATTTTGGTTCTGATTTTTTCTTTTGAATTTCCATGTTAAATTTTGCACTTATTTAGTAAAGCAAGTAGATTCCTTTCAGAAGGTCATCTTTCTTATCTGCTAGGATCACTGCATCATCAGCATATAATGAATTATTAGAAAGAACGTTTCTGTCTAGGTTGATACCTTTCTGAAATTCGGATTTCCATGTATGTATTATTTCATTAACGTAGATGTTGAACAAAGGTGGAGAAATGCAGTTAGTTGGTATCTCCTTAGTTGTTTTACCATTGACATCTAGAGCGATATTTGTGTCTCGATGTAAACTTTTTATCGCATTTACTAGCTCCTTTGGATATACGCGATTATTCATTATTTCCGAAAGTTTCTGTCTATTGACATTGTCAAAAGCTTTTTTACAGTCAGTAAAAGCAATGTGTGTTTCTTTATTGTACTCTCACCATTTTTCTATTATTTGCTGTAGAGTACAAATTGCATCTATTGAGCAACGCTCTTTCCTAAAACCCACTTGTTCCTCATGCAGTACTGCTTCTGCTATGTTTTTAAGTCTTGTATTTAAAATCTTAGCATACACCTTGTATTCTGAATCAGTAAACTTATTTCTCTGTAATTACTGCATAGTCTTTTATCTCCTTTTTTATAAAATTGATATCACTCTAGCTGTTTTCCAGTCTTTGGGAATACTCTTCTTCTTCCAACATTCGTGGAAGAGATGTACCAGTGTAGCATCATTCCTCTATATTTTAATAATTCAGCATTAATGCCATCTTTTCCTGTTGCTTTTCTGTTCTTAAGTGATGTTAGTGCAGATGTTAATTCGTCTAACTGTATTTCATCTAATCCTTTCTCGTCTAGTTGTTCAATTTCAGCTTCTTGTGCTCTATGATCATACCACAGTTCGCTGTAATGATTTATCCACTGTTCTTCGTCAATACTATTTATTTGTATCTTCTCTCTTTCCGTTGTGTTTGAGGTTTTTAAAACCTTATATGCCATTTGTTGTCTTCCACGGTTATCATGCGCGATATTATAAATAAACCTATCCCAGTGTTCCTGGTGTGCTTTCCTTACTACGCATTTCCTTTCCTACACCATTTTTAATCCACCACTTTGTTCTTGGTCTTCCATTTTTATTGTTACGAATTTGATCTTGTACGTATTGTATATTGCCCCTCTTTCCCATAACTTACTCCCATTTTTCTCAGGATTTCGAACATCTCGTACCATTTGACATTGTCGAACGCTTTCTCTAGGTTGACTGATTCTATTAATATGTTTTGATAGTTCTTTAGCTTCCATTATCAACCGCAACGTGAGAACTGCCTCTCTAGTGCCTTTACCTTTCCTAAAGCCAGACTGATCGTCGTCTAACAGATCTTCAGTTTTTCTGCTTTTCCATTCTTCTGTACATTACTCTTGTCAGCAACTTGGATGCATGACCTTTTATGTTGATTGCGCGACATTTCTCACCCGGCTCTTGCAGTCTTGTGAATTGTCTCAACGATGTTTTTTCCGAAAGTCTGATGGTATATCGCTAGTCTCATACATTCTACACTGTGAATAATCGTTTTGTCGTCCAATAATTTTGGGAGTTCCGATGGACTGTTATTTTTCCCTCCTGCCTTATTTCATCTTAAGTCATCCAAAGCTCTCTGAATTCTGATTCTAATACTGGATCGCCTATCTCTTACCTATCGACTCCTGTTTCTTCTTCTATCACATTAGACAAATCATCCCCCTCATAGAGGCCCTCGGTGTACTCTTTCCAGCAATTCGCTCTCTCCTCTTCATTCCACAGTGGAATTCCCATTGCACTCTTAATACTACCGGCCTTGCTTTTAATTTCACGGAAGTTTGTTTTGAATTTACTGTTTGCTGAGTCAATCCAGTCGACAACCATTTCTTTTTCGATTTCTTCGCATTTTTCATCTAGCCATTCCGCTTTAACTTCCCTGCACTTCCTATTTATTTCGTTCCTAAGTGACTTGTGTTTATGTATTCGTGAATTTCCCTGAAAATTTTTGCACTTACTTCTTTCATCGATCAACTAAATTATTTCCTCTGTTACCAGTGATTTCTTCGCAGTTATTTCCTTGTAACTACGTTTTTCTCTACAACTTCTGTGATTGCTTTTGTTAGAGATGTCCGCTCCCGTTCAACTGAACTGCCTACTGAGCTATTCATTATCGCAGTATCTGTATCCTCAGAGAACTTCAAGTGTATGTCTTCATTCCTTAATATTTCCGTATCCCACTTCTTTGCTCTCTGATTCTTCCTGACTAATCTCTTAAACATCAGCCTACTGTTCTACTTCATTGTAATGTGAGTCTATATTTGCTCCTGGGTACGCTCACAATTCAGGATCTCATTTCCCTCACAATTCAGGATCTCATTTCAGAGTCTCTGCCTGACCGAGATGTAATCTAACTTAAATCTATCAACATCACCCGGCCTTTTCCAAGTGTACCTCCCCTCTTGTGATTCTTTAACAGAGTGTTCGCTATTACTGGCTAACATATTCTGCAGAATCAATTACTATTTCTCCTCTTTCACTCCTACTATCAAGCCCATTTTCTCCTGTAACCCTTTCTTCTACTTCTGCCTCTTACAACTACATTCAAGGCCCCCGTGACTATTAGATTTTCATCTACCTTTACTTACTGAATTACTTACTCTGTCTCTTCATCTTTCGCTTACGACGTCGGCATGCATACCTGGATTATTGTTGTAGGTGTTGGTTAGAATCCACATGTATTATAAAAACGGGAATATTACACTTTATCTAAGCAGAATATTTAAACAATTTCTATGTAACTGAATGCCTGCTGGCAAGCTAAGAAATTAACTGAATGTCTCTAGTCGGCCGCGGTGGCCGAGTGGTTCTAGGCGGTTCAGTCTGGAACCGCGAGACTGCTACGGTCGCCGGTTCGAATCCTGCCTCGGGCATGGATGTGTGTGATGTCCTTAGGTTGGTTAGGTTTAAGTAGTTCTAAGTTCTAGGGGACTGATGACCTCAGATGTTAAATCCCAAGTGCTCAGAGCCGTTTCAATTTTGAATGTCTGTAAAGGTTGCTGGTCTAGTCGGCATTTATGTTTTAGACTATCAGACGCGAAGCAGATGAAATTGAATTAATAATGTCACTAGATTTCTCCTTTTGCTGAAAGAAATTCAATGTCTTCTTCGTCCACCTGGTGTTGAATCTCTGTCTGAAATATCTGACAAATGTGACTGTCGTTAACTCTTGTTATCCACCAAACACCAGCACTGCGTAATATATCTGCCAAAGAAACCTGAAAAACGTTGCTGAAATCGTTTACCGGCGAATGATTGTCTCTTCGGTGAAATGCTGAGTCTGATTTAAGAATCAGGGAGTTCGTCTAACGCGCTATGGCGAAGCTCAGCGTGTAGGATGATTGACGCTCCTGGCTAGGTTGTACATTAACATGCAATTCCGTCTTTTAAAAGCTTACGTGAATCGCAAGGACCGTGTTGCAGGATTCGACAACCCGTCAGTCCTCGCTTTCCCCTGTATCTTATATCGAGAAAGTTCCTGGTATGTGAAATAGGACTCAGTAATTATCAAGGAAATCACTGAACATACCTTGATAAATATAGATGTGTCTTTTAATAAAATGAGTGGAATCTCGTCCTACATCAGATGTAATTTGATAAATTAGGACTTTTCCTTTAACTAGAGGTAACCCGAGGAAAATCTCTTAAATTCATAATTCTATCCCATGGAGCAAGCATGGCTTGTTCCAGAGTGTCCATAGCTAACTCGCTGCTATCACTTATATATTATCGCTGACCGCTCACCACCGTGTGGCAGCTTCCCACATACCGAGAAGTTCGTAGAGGTATGTATGCATGTATGTGTGTGTGTGTGTGTGTGTGTGTGTGTGTGTGTGTCTGTGTGTGTGTGTGTGTGTTACATCCCATCCTAAACCACAGGACTGATTTCAACCAAACTTTACACACATATCCATTACAGTCAGGCAACTATGGCGGTGGGGGTAAGAACCGCCTATCTGTTATAGTCCAAGAGATATGACGTTATAAAAACTGAGATGCGTGAAAAACTGCCGCATAGAGCGTGACGTTTAAATTTATTACTTCTCTGCTACCAACTCTGTTCGTAACATATTTCGCGGACAGTATCCACATATGCCGCTGCATTACCTACGCAAGAAATTGAAAAATGAAATGATCGTATGGCATTGTTGGCCGAGAGGACCCATATCATTGTACGACACATAGTTCAAGATATATGACATCATAAGTACTGAGGTGCATGAAAAAATGCCGCATCTTGCTTGAAATTTTAACATTTTTATTCTTTACTTCGAAGACACTCCTACAGTCGAGTCAACACAAAGCTTTCAACTGCCAAGAGCAAACGGCTGTGGGCGAAGATAACTATGAAGAGGCACTGCCATAGAGACTTTTACAAAAATGTGGATACTGTACTTTTACGTTTGTACATTATGGATATTTCTTTGTGTGACTGTTTCATAATTTCAAAAGCGTTTTTACAAATACATGGAAATGAATTTTTTTGTTTTCGTTTCTAATGGAAAATCTGCTAAATGATTAGCTACCCAGAGGCAACGGCAGGTTTGCAGCTAGTATTAAATAGAGATCAATACATTAGTCTTTGTCACTATTCGTATTACATCGATTTTTGTAGCAAAGTAAACGTAATTATTTTTGTACTATATTATACGTTTGTTAATGTCTTGATTTGTTTCTTTACACAACTATTAATTATGCGAAGAGCAAAATTTATTTAATTTAGTTGTTAAAGGAACTCAGTAATTTTTTTTCCATTTCAAACGTTCATCAATATGTACACCCAAAACTTGGAGCATTGTACGTTATTCACTGAATCCGCGCTACATTACTGTTCTTGTTATACTGCTTGTTGTACAGAAATTAATACACTGCGTCTTTTCAAAAGTAAGAGAGAGCCCATTAAAAAAAACACATATTAAATCTTTCAAAGAAGTTATTAACAATTTTTTCTACTGCTTCTCTAACAGGACTGATCACAACATATGTGCCGCCTGTCAAAACATCGACTCTGCTTGAAGCTCATTCACATATACCAGCTATTAGAGTGGAACCAAGCCAGAATCCTCTGAGACACCATTCGTGAGTTTCCCCTGTCAGAATTATTTAGAACCATTTCCTGTGTTCTTTCTATTCCACACAATTGAAACAATTTTTTCGTAACACCTTTAATTCCTTGGATCTCAAGAAAGACTGTCAATCTCTTTACTGTGTTCAATTTGTATGTGAAGGTGGGAAAAGCAGACTTGTGCGCGCTCTGACGTGTGTTGTCGATTACTGTTGATCATTACACCTAACATAACAGTGGCTGTATCTTTAACAGTCTTTCTGAAATAATACATCGGATGAAAAGATGGATCACTAACAGTATCTAGCCATGTTTCCTCAAGCTACTGAGTCAATTCATAGAGTGCAAATTGGGAACAGCTGTTCCAGTTGTCTTAAAACTTGTGAATAATGGCATTAATACCGTTCTCGTTAGTTGCAAATGTTGTAACAGCACTCTCAGAGACAACACCAGCGCCTACTGCGCTTGTTCAATGTTGTCTGTCCTGATGCTTGTTGACTGTTCAGCCGAGAGTGGCACAGCAGTCCTCCCTGCAAAGTGTTGGTAACAGTTACCAGCACATTTCCCGCTCGCCGCCTTTATGACTTACAATACTTACAACAATATCGTATGCGGGACCATTGTTAGTAGTTTGCAGCATGATTCTGTGCTTATGCGTTGCTCCATTCCAATATGATGCGAGTCTTTACACTCACTGTGTCTGCCCACAACAGACGTACGTACCTACTATAGTCTGATATTTTCCACCCTGCGCGGCACGTCTCGAGACGTTTCTTCAAGCACATTCGCATGCACACATTTTTTATACTTGTTTGCGCGTTGCGTTCTAGCCGTAGGCATATTTCCTGAGCATACTACACATGCCTTGTATGACTGTTACGACGTATACTTGATAGTGAACTTATTGAAACTTCCTGTTGTTAAAAAGTAAAATGAAGTATTCCTTCAGACATTCAAGCATATGGAAGTTTGGGTCTGGTCTTGAGTCGTGCGCAGATAGCCAAAGCGGAACCGGAACGGTAGCTCAGCGTGTTCGATCAGAGCCGCCCTCTGTAATAAAAAAAACTGAGTTAATGGAACGACGATGAACTTGAACAAGCATCATGTCCACTGAAGAAGTAGATCGAAAAATCACAAACAAAATGAAAAAAAAATGCGGTTAAGACGACCGCTGGCATAAATTGGTAAATCGGCGATCGAGTCCCGGGCCGGCAAGAATTTTAATTGTCGTCATTCCATTATACAGCTGTTGGTTGTCCATATTCGCAACTGCGAATACATTTCACGTATGACCTAATTTACTTTTCGTATAGGTAATAAGCAAGAACAGTAACTTCCACTAGGTGCCTTGCATCTACATGCCAGCTCTAGTGCCGGCGACTGTGAGGTACGCCAGAGTCTGTTGCTGTCGATGAGTATGGACAGAGCGGCAGTGCGGATATGCAGTCCGGTAACTCGTTCTTCTCGGAAAGTATAAAGGCAGTCAGCGAGATCAGCGACTTGTTCGGCAGAGGAATAGTTCGTCTCCTGATGAAAGACAAAATCTAAAAAGTACTTCTGCTGTCAGTTTTCTAAACCGATACCATAGAATCGAACATCGTTGCATTATACCTGTCGGTATAGTAGAGGTGCCTCCACATACATAACTAAATGCTCTCCGAGTTCAGAATTTGAGACCTGAAGCTTGCAGTAATAAAGTTCATTCATCGCCAGTGGAAGAGTTTGCTTGTTACAGCTGTGTCGGCAGGGGAAAGTTTTCCAGCCGAACTACTCCACCTTCCCTGGATCTTAGCGGAAGAGAGGGACAAAAAGTTTCCAAGGCTTGAGTCTCGTCTGGCACAGTAAATCCTGCCATCCAAGGAATTTATGTCTTTATGAAAAATATGGGATTTAGTAACCAACTTTCATAACTATATTAATTACTTTCAGCATAGCCGGACTAAACAAATAAATGCTGATCAGCAGGAAGGAGCAATGTTCATAAACAGCGGAATAAAAGAGTCCAAAACGACTCCTTTAATAACTTTATTTCTCTAACGAAACTGATATAGTTCATGTACAGCACATTCATTAAATAACAAACCGTATTAAAAAAAGAGACATAAAGTTCCTTGAAAAATTATTGAACAGTTCGTATACGGAGGACATACTTGTTTCAGAGAGTTCTATTAAAGAAAATGTGTATTAGCCATATTGTTAATCAAGGTGGTAAGTCTTCTGGAAAACCAATTCTCATGGAATAATATTTTACGTGGAAAAGTCAGGGAAATCTCAGGGAATTCCAGAAATTTCCTAAACTGTCACGGATGTAAGAGTTCTTAAGCTAGTACAGCAATTTAATTTTATTGACTTTCGTAAATCATAACCTTTAAAATACTTAATATTTCAAATTGAGTTAATTACACGAATATTATTCCACATATTATTCCACATAAATTATCGGTGTTCGAAAATTACGATTGAAATGGTGCTTATGGCTAATATATCTCAGCTGAGAGGAAGGAAAAGTCGTTATTGCTGCATATGCCCCCTGCCCCCACCGTTAATTTATCAGGAGCTTCTAATCTTCCTCCCCATGCCTGGAATTCTCAGGGAATTTTTTTATAGTTTCAATAGCCACCCTGCTAACGCACAAAGATGGCTGCAGTTCAGTTTTCATCACAAACGTCCTTTGGCATAAAATCAACATATAGGGTATGACCTGAGCCAGAATCAGCATGTCAGCTACGAGCAGTGGCAGTAGAAGTCTCGATATTACCTGACCACAGGGCCTTGGATCTTGTGAGTCAATCACGGGCACTGTTCCACTTTTCTAGCGGTGTGTCCTCCGATCCGCGTTAAAAATTAGCTAATCCGGATCACTGATGCCATTTCGGAGGCCCTCGCCTACCGCGTCTGCAACCCTTCGGGCATCTCTATCATGCGGGCAGCCGCCACTGCCCTTGCACGTTGCACATCGCTAGTACGACACGACGCCATCAAGACCGGCCACTCGACGGGGAAATACTTTCAACAGCATTCCGCTACATAAGCCGGCGACAGGACAGTACGAGTTACTCAGTTTTATAGGGCCTCTCCTGGTTAGGACGACTGGCGCTACTCGCCCATCGAACAGGATTGCTCTCGAAGCACACCGTTGGGATAAAGCCGCTTCAGAAATCATCATCGTTTCTTCTTCCGGATGTTAGCTTCTGCAGCAGCACAGTGTCTTCATCATTAGTTAAGTGATACTGAATCGGACTGCCCGGCCTTCCGTCTCAAACTCTAAGTGCTCTTATTGAATCTAAACCAGAACTGTCTTTATCTTCCGACTCCGATTCACAGGCCACGAATTTAACAATCAGCCAGTGATCATTGCCGAACTTATCTTCCAGCAAGTACTCACTCCAGACTTGGCTCCTGGCGGTGTTTAGTTCCCAGCGCATTTTATGTGAACTTAATCTCTGATCAGCGGCCTCTGCGTTTAGAATCAGTCTGACCTTATTGTGATGCAAAATTAATTTACATCTCTTGTGTTACTCTTGTAACTGTAATTTTGCACTTTATTTCCGTACCGCCGAAGCAGACATTTTTTGTTCAATAAACGTATTATATCGTGGACATTGTTTTCCTGTGTCGCGGAGCGTGATACTTCCCTGGTTATCGCGAGATCTAAATCCAGGGGTGATTTACTGTCGCTGTGGATAACCCCACAGAATAAAAGTTTAGTCAGCATGGAACCTAATTAGAGTTCACTTGTGTATTGTTTCAAATTAGACGAGAAGCTGCAAGTGTGAGAATCCAAGCGGAAGAACACAGCGAACGGAAAATGTTTTGCTGGGATCCTTGAATAACCTTGAGTCCAGAGAGAAACAAAGAGACGAATGAAGTGAGCAGCCAAAACTCAAAATTACATCAGAACTTAGGCAGTGCTCTGATCTAACTGCCATCTCTCGTTCAGCCTTGAGAAACCCAAAAATTTGATATGCAAATATAAACGATTCAATTGAAAGCCATATGAACAAAGTGTTTGATCCTATACATACAGAAGAAGAATCAGAACATTCCTTCAGTTACACATTGCTTGGCCAGGCCTCAGTGTCTGCTCTTTATTTAGTTTAAGTTCCGTTATATAACCTTAGCTAATCGTCCCTGTGCGTGTTACAGATCATCCAACCATTGTGAGGACTAACATGCTGATTCGAAGCATGGGACCAATATCGGAGCTGGATATGGTAAGACTCAGTGGCATCTACTTAGTAGACTATTTTAGTATAATATCTTTCTTTTGCTGCACCACTACCACTCTCAGTTCACGATGCTACGTGGTCTATATACGAGGACATACTTCTAGAATCAGAAGTCTGAAGACTCGAAACTTTGATAACTGATCCACAAGACATGTATCATATAAGGGACGATCAAAAATCGTCCTTTAGAAGACCGTACAGTCCAGAATCGGTATGCGAATAAGGCAAAATCGCTGTGAGCATTGAGGCAACCATTCCACTTACCCACACGGTTTGGTAAAGCACGCTGTCCTGCTACGTGAAGACGTCCGAAACTTTGTGCTGGACATCCTCGTCCAATAAGAATCGTGGACCTTTACAGACTTTTTTTAAGGGATGGAATGCGCGATGATCGCATGGGGAGAGATCAGGTCGGATCCTCGGGTATCTCCCAATTGAGTTGGTGTAGCTTCTGTGTAATTACATTTGCGATTTGCGGATGAGCATTATTTTGAAGCAGCAGCACACATTGTCACAGTTTTCCCGGACGCTTCGCTTTAAGTGCACGCGGTAATTCTCCGTTCCCCGATTGAAGTCTACCAGTGGCTGTCCTTCGACAGCCAAAATTAGAATAACGGCGCACTGGTCCTGTTTGGAGGCATTTGGTAATAACGTCGCCATAGTTCCCGTTTCCGAATTGACCGCACACACATCGGAAAGATACAAATGCTAAACTAATTCCTTGACTACATGTCGGTGTTTATATACCGGCGTCGGGGTAGTGCTGTGTTGCGTATACGCTGAGGCAAAGCCCTCGGAAGGATAACTTTTTGATTCCCCCTTACACCACAGTGTCCATAACATGTAATTAGAAAAGTCCTCAGCCCGAGAATAATATATATTTTAGTATAAAAATGAGAAATGAATCAGTTAACAGATGGTATATTTGTCAGCGAGGTGGTATGTTCTCTAAGGAGAACTTGTGGTTCTCCTTTTTGGAATATCGTTATTAAACAGTCCATTCGTGAGGAATAGTATCGTAAGACTAATCACGTTTCATTAGAATTGCACCTATTTACTTCAAATATGTTGCAACAATTTCCGTAGTGGAAGCGTTACCTAAATTTTGAAGAAGTTATCGGATTTCATGTGGTAGAGACTGATATAAATATGTAGCAATACGCTTCCCTGTAATGTCAAGGTCTTGGAATGAATTTAACTCATGGTATTGTTGTGAATATACAAAACAGGCAGCATAAAAGAGGTTTGGAAAATATTTCACGCACCTTAAGACAGGCATCCCAACTCACATCATCTGGGCGCAGAAGACGCAAGTTGGATTACGCATCTTCAGTTGCACGAAATATTTTCCAAGCCTGTTTTATTTCGCCCATCCTGTAGAAGAGTGCTAGCATAGAGTGATTATGTCTGTTAATAAAACTCCACTCGCACAAATTGTGGTAGTTTCAAAATTTTCATTAAAATTTTAACAACTCACTTCAAATGACAATACGTATAAATAGTTTGAAATGCATCACTTCGCTGAGGCAGCAATGGTATATAACTTTGAACAGTAATGAAATCCATTAAAGAAACCACGTCATTATCATAATGTGTACTATCATGACTCATTAATATTATAACGTCATAGTTTCAATCATTACTTTGCAGTTGAAAGCTCAGTTGCACAGTAAGAGGCTGATAAAACCACGGAAACAGCACATCAAACAAAGAGACACTTACTGCAACTGGTTATACAGTTTCAGTATCACAGCCTAAGCCTTTAGTAACATTCCTATAAGTTTCAAGATATACTCTAAATAAGAATTGTGGATTTAATTTGAAATTATTAAAACTGCAAAACTAATTATAATCTTGTATTTTACTAAAGCTTGTTTTTTTAATATCTCACATATGTTGAACACAGGATGATTTGAAGTTCTGACAGCCATTCTCAGTACAGTCTTTTATTCTGTTGTTAATATTTTAACGCTAAAGACAAAATTTTACGTTATGGAGTAGGAACCTGTCCCAAATAGCACGAATTAGGTTAATCAATATCTGTACACACACACATACACACACACACACACACACACACACACACACACACACATACAGACTCACAAACACCAAATGTAAAGACTGACACACACTAAGAGCAATAGCAGACACTCTTACTATTACCAATACTAAACAAGAGAAAAGCGCATTCCGCACGTCAAAACAAAGTGCACAAAATGTCGAGATTGCATTGGTTCATCGCAACACAAAAACATAAATATAGTTACTGTTAGTGAAGACGGTACGTGGTAAAATCTACCACTTATTTGTGGAAGAACGGAAAGAATGGTGAAAGAAACAAAAAAACGTGAGTAACGATAATAATTAATACTGTTTATAGTAGTAAGTTAAAACATAAGAACTGTTCATGATGCTAGCAAACCAAAATTATGAGAAAAACTATATTGTTGGTGATCGCTGCTTTAAAATAAAACAAAACGCGTTTGGCCTTAATCACACTTCATTGCAGTCATAAAACACGGTATTTAATCTACAGCACTTGTATAACTGCGACTGTGGAAAACAGAAGCCATAAAACAAAGGGGAAAATATCTATGTAAAAGAACTGATTTATTTTTAGTCTGGTAAATACAGGTATTCCATATTTTTACCAAAAAACAGCTGAAATTGAAAAAAAAACAAATGCAGTGACAGGAAAATGCGGTGTACTTTGCTCTGGGTGTCTGTTTTGCAGGACTACTCTATGGACTGCTACTTCCGACAATACTGGCGCGACTCACGGCTCAGTTTCCTGGGCCCTATCAAGAGTCTGAGTCTGAGCATCAAGATGCTGGAGCGCATCTGGCGACCCGACACGTACTTCTACAACGGCCAGAACTCGTACGTCCACACCATCACTGTGCCCAACAAGCTGCTGCGCATCTCGCAGGATGGGGACATCCTCTACTCAATGAGGTGAGCACTGCTTTCTGTCCCAGCGAGGCAAGTGCCTCCAGCCCATGCTAAGAAATGAGCTCAATATGTCTTCAATAACAATAATAATAACAACAACTTGTGTATGCTGTCACACACTGAAGCAGTCCTGGACTGCTTCTCATCGTCAGCCACACCAGAAACTGCGGACTTTGCAAACATGGCCTTCACGTAACTGCCTTATCAACTGATAGCGCTTCCAAATTTTGAAAAACTGATGAATAAAGTTTCTCTCTACGACATTGGACTGACTAATTTGCTACGTGGTTCCTAAAAGTCACTTCCTTAAGACAGTAGGCCTACTTGTGAAAGTAAAAATGTCTTTGCTTCGTTACCATCTTATTTTAAGAGTGGTAAATACTAGAGCTCTGCGCTCCCATGGTGTGTCTAATGTGTGAGTCAACGTTGTCACCAGAAGATAGTTACTGCTGTTGTTGTGGTCTTCAGTAAAGCTGCATGCCCTCGGAAAAAATTACGGCTGTAGTTTCCCCTTGCTTTCAGCCGTTTGCAGTACCAACACAGCAAGGCCGTTGTGGTTAGTGTTACAAGGCGAGATCAGTCAATCATCCAGACTATTGCCCCTGTAATTACTGAAAAGGCTGCTGCCCCTCTTCAGGATCTACACGTTACTAAAAGTGAGTAATGTACACTGACGGAAATCGAAAGTATTACGCTATGAATCACCATTCCGATATTTATCAAATACCTTTTCCCCACAGCGTCGTACCTCTACGTGTTGGACCATAATATTGCACATCTCCTTACCCCCTGCTTGCCAAACTCTTCCTGTCCCCTCTCGCTGACCATCTCCTCCTTCCTCTTTCTCTGTGTACCTCTTCCGCCCCTCTCTCTCACAGTCCATCTGCTTTCGCTTTCTCTCTGCTCAGTCGTACGCTTCCAAATGAGTAGCCCCTGAAAGAAACGCCAATACTACCCACACAATACATCCATCTTGCAGGGCAGCCTACATTCATGGATAGGAAAAACCTTTTTTTTTTCCTGTCCCTGTCTCCACTTCTATGGGAGCTAGGAGGTTATAACTCCAACAGTGCTGATTCTCATATAGCAAGCAGTATGTGTACCATATTTGGTAGAAGTCGATCCATTTTTAGGAGGAGATGCTGGACATATATACATACATACATACATACATACATACATACATTCTGTTTTATATACAGTGTGTTAGGTGTATAGGTACAGATATTGTGAGTCTTCCTGCAAACATATCACATAATATACTACCTGATGTTTTCTGCACAATCATAATTGCACTGTGGAACAGACTAGCCGGCCTAAGTGGCTGAGCGGTTCTAGGCGCTACAGTCTGGAACCGCGCGACCGCTATGGTCGCAGATTCGAATCCTGCCACAGGCATGGATCTGTTTAATGTCCTTAGGTTACTTAGGTTTATGTAGTTCTAATTTCTAGGGGACTCATGACCTCATAAGTTAGTCCCATAGTGCTCATAGCCATTTTTTTTAAGAGACTATGCTTGTGAGTGTGTATTATCTTTTTTTGCGTCAATGTATCCACATTTCAATGATTGATCTGTTGACCAGAGAAAAATAAACATTAATAGCTTGCTTGTGGAACACATACTTGGAGGTACTAACCACCCTAAAAACATACTACTTCTAATAACTATAATTATTAGTCTCAAATGAAGTAAATACTGATGTAATGTTGTTCAGTATATCAACAGAAATATCTGAACTTATACCTCTAATACCTTGACTTACATTCTATTCGAAATTGATGTCCATCGCCAACATTAGTATGACGTGTGAGCTCAGTGTTTAGTCATGCGCTCTTGCATTCGTTGTGACTCAGAAATAAACAATTTCGGAATGTAATTTCGAACAATTTCTTGCCATGCTTAAAACACATGCTCTATGACGATTTCTGGCTAGGGGCTGGTATGAAGGTATATGTCGTCCCATCGCATACCAGACATGCTCTAAGTATGATAAATTAGGGTACTGGACAGGCCAGTCAAGGATCTGTACATTTCACAAGGCGTTTGTGGTGTGAACTACATTGCGAGGTCTTGCATTGTTCTGCCAAAATGTGCTATTTGTTCACGACGGGAATGACAACACAATTTATCTTCCTTGCTGCATTCTCGGGATCATTCAGCCTTCCTTCAACAACTACCAAATCAGTCCTTTTGTACTATCCAATAGCATTCCACACAAATCTTCCAGAAGTTGGTGAGCTATGGGCCTCGAGAGTCACTGCTTCCTGTGAGCTTTCACCAGGTCGTGACCGAATTGGGACCCGTTGCTAAACTCCACAGGATGCCACTCACTCTCCTAGTTGACTCTGGCTCTGCACTGTGTGAATCTCTGCCGTCTGTGGTGTGTGGTGTCAGTGTTAAACGATGCATGGTAACTCGAGGTCTCTACCCGAGTTCCACTAATCTGTTCCTGGCTGATCACGGTGACACTGTGGCTCTAACGTGAACGTGAGTTTCAGCTACTTTCATCCATTTGCTCGTCAGAGCCAGTCGAACACTCCTACAATCTTCATGGGGTATAGCCCTATTGTGAGAACCTCGACGGACAAGTCGCCGAAGTGGCGTGAACTCAGAAGACCTGCACCAGGCGACCGGTCTACGTGTCGGGAGGCCCCAGCCATACGACATTTCGTTTGTGAGAACCATGGTATCTTGACCCATTACCTTCAAGGAACGAATTGTTCATACGTAATTCTAACTGGCTTATCTAGTCGGGTGTAAGATTAAAAATGTCATTTCCCTTAATCCAGCTATGTGTTTGCCTTGTTAAGAGTATTTTCTGATCTATTCAGTTTTCCTCGCAGCATCCGTGGCAGTGCGTTAATGTGTCGGTATGTTACGTTTGCTTTTCCCAGACTCGACTCTATTTACCGAGCAAGGTGACACAGTGGTAACACACTGAACTCGCTCTCGGGACGACGGTTGTTCAACTGAGCATCCAGCCTTTCAGAGTAAAGTTCATCGTTGTTTCCCTAAACCGCTTACGGCAAATGCTGGGACGAGTACTTTGAAAAGGACACAATTTCTTTCCCTATAGTTCTCCATCGCAAACTTCATCTTAATGGCATTCGTCCTCGACAGGACGTCAAACCCTAATATTTCTCCCTTTACTTCGTTCCGCGCTCCTCCATCACTCGCCGTGCGTCTTTCTAGCTAAGCAACTCATTGTTGTTATCGTTCCGTCCCAGATTATATTCTCTCTGATACATTACATACTCAGGGATATTTTACCTACTTCCATGAGCATGGTCCATGGTCCACTGACGATATTTCGACATTTACAATTATTGGGGTCTTACATATTCAAAACTTCGTTAAATAACGTTGTCACATTGCAGATTAACTTTGTAATATAAACTATCTGCTCAAAAGTATCTAGATACGTGTTCGTGGACATCACTATCGGGTGTGTCCTTATGACGTCTTGAACTTCTCTGGTGTCATTTTCAGTGAGATGTTTGCTTGTTCGTGGAGGAATGGCAGCCCATAGTTCCCCAACGGCCAAAATCAGAGAAGATAGTGATGTAGGACTGGGGTCCAGAGCGAAATCGACGTTATAACTCGTCCTAAAATTGTTCCTACGAGTTCAAGTCAGGGCCATGTTCATTTGAGGAATATTATTGTCTACAAACCATTGCCCTGCAATTACTGCTTTGTGACTCTGAACACCATGTAACCGCATGGATGGAGAAGTTAAATTTAAGAGATTACAGATTTTCATCTCATTCATGTAGAATCAACATGGTAAAAGGAGGAGTTGCTACTTATATAAAAACTGCACACAAAGTAAAAAATATTGAAACAAATAGTTTTTGTGTAGATCAGATCCTTGAAGCATGTGCTTGTGAGTTACTGCTGCAATATACTTCAATAGTAATTGTAACAGGCAACTTTCAGCTATTGATGAAAAATATATAGGCATTATTGAGCTATCTGTCAGACAAAAAGAAGCAGTTAGTCGTTCTTGGTGATTTTAATGTAGATTTCCTAAAAGATACGGGTAGGAAAAATGAGCTAGAATCTTTGTTTGGTTATTTCAATCTAGTATCTGTTGTAAATTTTCCAACTTAGGTGTAGCAAGATAGTAGGTTACTTATCAATGAAATTTTCATAGATAGTGCTCAGGCAGAAACAATTAATGTGTACCCAGTTGTTAATGGGCTATCTGATCATGATGCACAGCTAATGGAAATAACACATATATCACCTTACAGGCTTCAGGCAGATTCATACAAGGCAGGGAGGCTTTTTGATGCGAACAGGATACAGAGTTTTAAGAGCAGCCTAGAGGAGGTAGAATGGAATGAAGTATACACAGAAAATGATGCTGATGCTAAATTCAGTTTATTCCACAGTACATTTGTCGCAATATTTGAGAGTTGCTTTCCTGAAACGTTATTAAAAAAAGCCATTACAAAGTCAAGTAAGCCATGGATTACTAAGGGAATTAAGATATCGTGTAAGAGGAAGAGGGAGTATATGGACAGGCTAGAATAAGAAAGGATCTGACGTTACAGAACAACCACCTCTAGTCATAATAACGGCCTTGATACGCCTGGGCATTGAGACAAACAGAGCTTGGATGGAGTGTACAGGTACAGCTTCCCATGCACCTTCAACACGATACCACACTTCATCAAGAGTGGTGACTGGCGTATTGTGACGAGTCAGTTGCTCGGCCACCATTAACCAGACGTTTTCAGTTGGTGAGAGATCGGGAGAATGTGCTGGCCAGGGCAGCAGTCGAACATTTTCTGTATACAGAAAGGCCCGTACAGGACCTGCAACATGCGGTCGTGCATTAGCCTGCTCAAATGTAGGGTTTCGCAGGGATCGAATGCAGGGTAGAGCCACGGGTCGTAACACATCTGAAATTTAACGTCCACTGTTCAAAGTGCCGTCAATGCGAACAAGAGGTGACCGAGACGTGTAACCAATGGCACCTCATACCATCACGCCGGGTGATATACCAGTATGGCGATGACGAATACACGCTTCCAATGTGCGTTCACCGCGATGTCACCAAACACGGATGCGACCATCATGATGCTGTAAACAGAACCTCGATTCATCCGAAAAAATGACGTTTCGGCTTTTTGCACCCAGGTTCGTCGTTGAGTACACCATCGCAGGCGTTCCTGTCTGTGATGCAGCGTCAAGGGTAACCGCAGCCATGGTCTCCGAGCTGATAGTCCATGCAGCTGCAAACGTCGTCGAACTGTTGGTGCAGAAGGTTGTTGTCTTGCAAACGTCCCCATCTTTTGCCTCAGGGATCGAGACGTGGCTGCACGATCCGTTACAGCCATGCGGATAAGATGCCTGTCATCTCGACTGCTGGTGATACGAGGCCGTTGGGATCCAGCACGGCGTTCCGTATTACCCTCTTGAACCCACCGATTCCATATTCTGCTAACAGTAATTGGATCTCGACCAACGCGAGCAGCAATGTCGCGATACGATAAACCGCAATCGCGATAGGCTACAATCCGACCTTTTTCAAAGTCTAAATATGATGGTACGCATTTCTTTTCCTTACACGAGGCATCAGAACAATGTTTCACCAGTCAGCGGCGGTCAACTGCTGTTTGTGTATGAGAAATAGGCTGGGAACTTTCCTCATGTCAGCACGTTGTAGGTTTCGCCACAGGCGCCAACCCTGTGTGAATGCTCTGAAAAGCTAATCATTTGCATATCACAGCATCTTCTTCCTGTCGGTTAAATTTCTGGTCTGTAGCACGTCATCGTCATGGCGTAGCAATTTTAATGTCCAGTAGTGTACATGGAAGAGGCATGAAGACAGCGGTAGACTATATAATGGTCAGATAGAATTAGAAATCTTAAACTATAAAACATTTGCGGGGGCAGAATTTGTTCGACATGAACTTCAGAACAGAACTGAAGAATTTGCAGGAAGGTAGGAAATTAAGATAAGACCTGGGTGAGTTTAAAGGAGCAGGATGGTATTAGAAGTATCAAAGAAACCATTAGACAACCATTGACAGAATAATGTAAAAGGAGCACAACACAAAACAAATAAGTAGCTTTGTAGATAATGTAGTGAACACAGAATGGGATCAAATAGATAAAAGGATAAAGCCATTACAAATCCATGGATAAAACACACATATTGAATATAATTGCCGAAAGACGAGAAGATAAAAATGCTGCCAGTGAAGCAGGAAAAAGGGAATACCGACATCTAAAAGATGAGATTGAACGAAATCTCAAAACGGTGACATTAGAATAACTAACGCAAAAATGAAAGGGTGTACAAGCATGTATCAATATTGGAAATTGAAGAGAAAAGAGAATCAGTTGTTTGTATATCAATTGTTCAGAAGACAAGCCCAGAGTAAGAAAAAAAGCGAAAGGTTAAATGAATATATAGGAGAGCTGTACAAAGTAAACAAACTTGAAGACAATATTGTAGAAATGGAAGAGGAAGCAAATGAAGATAAGAGGGAAGATGTGATACTGCGAGAAGAATTCGACAGAGCACTGAAAAACCTAAGTCGAAACAATGCTAGTGGTATAGAACACATTCCTTGAGTATCTTAGAGATATTTGGAAGAGTCAACAATAACAAACCTAAATATTACGAAATTTGATTTGCAAACTGGGAATATAAATTCACTTCATCTGTACTATTTATCGGTGACATACGAAAACTTCTGACGTACAGAGACACGAACCCAGATTTCTCGCTTAACGGGAGCGGTCGCCTTCACAATTTCGACTATCCGAGCACGCCTCCAGGACCGACTCAAACTTACATGTGTCACATTTGCCCACAACTCCTAATGCCTGCACACACTACTATGTATACCCACCAGAGAAACACCTTCGACCGGTTCAAACGAAGATCACATCGAGCATATAGTATTACATGTTTCGACGGATTAAAAAAAAAAAAAAAAAAGATCGCATTAACTGTCCCTCTCCTGAATCGGATAGTGTGTGTGTGCGAGCATTATGAAGTGTGGGCCAGTGTGACGTGGAAGTTACGGCTAGTCCTGGGGGCGAGCTCATATAGCCAGAGTGACTAAGGCGACATCTCGCGTAAAGTGGAAAATCCAAATTCGAGTCCCAATCTGGCACAAATTTTCATATGTCGCCAACAAATTCTACAGCTGGAGTCTCACTGTATTCGCAGTTATGAAAACAGTTTTTGTACTTCATACAGCTGTAGATCACACCAGTGTAAGTTCATTCAGACATGCATGCGCGTCTGAAGGACGTTGCGTAGTTGATCTTTAAACACAGTCACTGCAAATAGTATTGACATATGGAAGTTTTGGTTGGTCCTGGAGGAGTGCTCAGAAAGCGAAAGTTGTTAAAGCCATCTCTCACATTCGACTCTCGCTGGGTTCGAATCCCGGTTCAGCACAAATTTTCGTATGCCACCGATAAAGCGTACAGCTGAATTCAATTTACATTCGCAGTTTTCGAACCAAATTTCATAATATTTAATGAATATGCGTGAACCATCACGTTTCCATTGTATAAAATGATCTATCAGACATTGTACAGCAACATAGTAACTATGACAAACCTCTTCCTTTTGGCGTACGAGACACGTTAGACAATCGAAGCACGTTCCTACTTCAAGAAGAATATAACAATAACAATTTCAAGAAAGGATGGTGCTGACAGCTGTGAATATTACGGGACAATCAATGGAAAATACTGATACGAATTGTGTACAGAAGAACTATAAAACTGGTAGAAGCCAACTTTTGTGGAAAGTGTTTCGGAGATATGTAGGAACTCTACGGCTTACCTTAGCAAATGGGTTAAAAAAGGCAGAGTTACGTTTGTAACATTCGGAAATTCAACAAAATCGTTTCACAATGTTGACTAAATGCATTCTTTAAAATCCTGAAGGCACCAAGGATTAAATACTGGGAGCAAAAGGTTATTTACAAATTCTACAGAAACCAGACTGTTAATGTATGATTTGCAGGACGTGAAGGGGAAGTAGTAGTTAAGAAGTTAAGAAGTGAGTGAGACAGGATTGGCGCCCATTCAGTCTGCACATAGAGCGACTAGTAAATGAAACCAAGGAGGAATTTGGAAAGGAAATAAAAATTCATCTCGAAGAATTGAAAACTTTGTGGTTTGTCAATGACTTTGTCTGTCTGAGACAGTTGACGTGTTGAAAGATCACTTGAACGCAATAGATTGTGTCTTGTAAAGAGGTTAATAGTTGAAACCGATGAACGTAAAACAAGTGCAGTGGAAGGTATTCTAATGGAATCAAGCGATGTTGAAACAATTATATAGGAAATTCGACACTAAAACTAATAGGTGATTTTTGTTAGTTGGAGAGCAAAGTCACTAATTATGACCGAAGTAGAGTGGGTGTAAAATGCAGACTAGCAATAGCAAGAAAGATATTTCTGAAAAATAGAAATCTGTTAACATAGAATAAAAATTTAAGAGTTAGGAAGTCTTTTCCGACGATATCTGTCTGAAAGGTAGCACTGTACTGAAACAAAACACGGGCGATATGCAGTTCAGGCAATAAGAGAATAGACTTGAAATAATGGATCATGGAAGTATGCTGAAGATTAAATGGATAAATCGAGTATCTAAAGAGAAGTACTGAAACGAAATGAGGAAAAAACAAATTTATAGCACAAGCTGACTAAAAGAAGGGATCGATTGATAGGACACATTTTGGGGCCTGAAGACGATGTGAATTTGGTAATGGGGGGAAGTGTATGTGGGTGGCGTGGTAGTGGCAGGCTCGGGAGTGGGAGAGGTGGGGGGAGGGGTAAAAATTCTAGATCGAGACCAAGGCTGGAATATAGTAAACAGAATCAAGTGCATGTAGGTTGCAGTAGCCACCTATAGATGAAGAGGCTAGCACAGGGTGGTGTAGCATAGAGATCTGCATCAAACCATTCTTCGGAATGAAGACCACAACAATAAGAAACGTACAAATTGTAAACACTTCCAGTGGCCATGGTACTGTCTTTATGTGTCCAGGAAAATTTACTTGTACATCTAATGCCGGTCTGCACTCCGCAAACCACTCATCGTTGTGTGGCGGACGATACTTGTGTTACTGCCATCACTTGACCCTTTCATATTTCATTTACCATTTGGGAGTGGGACGAACGACTGTCGGTAATCCTTGGTATGAACTATAATATCTTTTACTTTCCCGTTGTGGCCACTTCATGCGATGAATGTGAGAGGATACTATACGTTGCTCAGCTCTTCCCAGAACCTACGCTCTCCGAATTTCAACCGAAAATCTCTCGATGACACCCAACGCCTCTCTTACAGCGACTGCAACTGCAGCTTCTTGAGCATCTCGTGTTTACTACATGAATCCGTTTTCGGATCCTCTTCCTGCCCTTTCTTTCGTGGATGAATGACATTTCTTTAACGTAATTGCAGTTGATCTGTGCTTGACATCGCTCTTCCATACCGTTAGTTGTTTGATCATAACCACTTGAAATGGCTCCGATCAGTAACTCCTAAGTATTTTACTGCTGTTACCGTTTCTAGTGATTTATCGTCAAATGCATATTTCAATGGTAATTGATCTAAAGATTAATTCTCCCAATGTACACCGCTCAGCAAAACTTAAGGACAAGATAGATAACATAACATATTACTAACTTGGTAGAAATGAATGACAGTACGGGAACATATTGTCTGAGGCCTTCCAGTCGTGCACAGATAGTTGGACATCACAAGGCGCGATTTCAGTGTGACTGTAGCACCAAATGTAGCTGGCACCGAAACACGTGACAGTTGAAGGAACGAGGAAAGATAGTGCGAGTAAATCAGCGAGCAGTAGCGATGAACTGTGATAGTGTTCTTCATTACAACATGGTCCGGAGATGACATTTAGATGACTTCTCACGGGAAAAAAAATCACCGGGAAACTAGAAGAAGAACGAATTGTTACGAGTGTACCCAAGAGTTTGGGACTGCACGTAGCACTGTTTCACATGCATTACGAACTTTCCGAACCGCAGACACTGCTGTCCGAAGAAGAGAAGGCTGACAACCACGGTCGACAACAGCAGCAAATGTCCGCTACATAGTGCAGCAGGACCGAAAGGACCCACATAAAACAGCGGGTGCAATTGCAGTCATATTTAATACGAATGCAAGGCACACTGTCACACGCTTCACAGTGGCGTGGCTACGGCGTGGGGGTCGTCTCTTTGCCCGACGACCGACGACCGACCAGTACGTACTGTTCTGATTACACCCTCATATCGGCGGCACCCTTTGCGATGGCGCCAAGAGCATACGGACACAACCAATAACGAATCTCGGATGACAGCAGAATCAGCCTCAGCAGTGATTCTGGACGTGCCTTAACACGATGAGAAATAGGAACGTGTCATGCACCCAGGAACATTTGGGGACACTATCATTTTCGTAGTTCACGTATAAAGTGTGGGTATGCATAACGCTGCATAGGTGTCCTGAGCTCCAGCTCATTGAACGCAGTACACTCGCCGGCCATCATTACTGAGACACTGTACTGAGCTGACCTGCGCGTTCCCCTAACTGAAATCCAATCGAGCACATGTGGGATGCGTCGGGAAGACGTATTGCAGCACGTCCAAATGGATCGACGACCACCCAACAGTTCTCAGCCGCGCTGGATAAGGACTGGAACGCTCTACCACAAGAATTCCTTACCAAAATTGTGGGCAGCACGAGCATGCACTGTTGTCCGTGATCACACGGATCACACACCCTATTAAGAACCAAGTACCGCCCTTTCTAATGTCCAGGGGACCATCATGAACTGCGATGACTTCAGAGCAGTAATTGTCTGTGAACAAAAGTGTCATTTCTGTTCGACTCATTGCGTATTTCTTTCGGTTACTTTCTGCTCTATTGTGTAGGAGTTCTTTCTTTGTAGTGCCCAAGTTTGATCGATCTATGTTACTTGGCAATGATACGAGTGTCGTTTGAAAAGTCCGTGCAAAGTCTGAGAGATGGCGCCACCGACGTGTATCGAGGTCATGTTTAGTTCGTAGCATCTTTGAAAAGAACGCACACCAAGGTTCAGCCATATTGGTCTATTTCTTTGTGTTTGGCATTCGTGTGAATCAAGAAAGTCGAGTGACTGTCAAAAAATAGATGAAATCGAATTTCGCGTGGTGATTAAACATTACTTTATGAAAGGCAAAACGCTTCAGTAGACTAAAGAAAAGCTTGGTAACCTTAACGGTGACTCTGCACCTTCGAGTAGAACAGTTTATAAGTGGTTTCAAAATTTTCGGAGTGGCCATATGGGCACAAGTGATGCTGGACGTTCTGGACGCCCTGTGTAGGTTACGACTCCAGGAATAATTGATAAAATCCATGATATGATGATGGATGACAGAATAATTAAGGTGCGTGTGATTGCTAGTGCTGTGGGCGTCTCGAATGAGAGGGTACATAATATTTTGCATAAACATTCGGACATGAGAAAGCTATCCGCAAGCTGGGTTTCGCGATTGCTCACGCTTGACCAAAAACGGAGTCGTGTGAAGTATTGCAAGGATGGTTTGCAATTGTTGAGGAAGAATCCGTAGGACTTTAAGCGTCGTTTCGTCTCTGTGGATACATGGATACATTACTATACTCCTCAGACCAAAGAACAATCTAAACAATGGGTTATCAAGGGAAAATCTGCACCGAAAAATTCGAAGACCATTCCTTCGCCCGGAAAGGTTACGGCGACTGTCTTTCGGGATTCACAAGGGATAACCCTCATCGACTATGTGGGAAAGGGTAAAACTATTACAGGTACATATTATTCTTCGTTATTGGACCGTTTGAAAACCCAGCTGCAAGAAAAACGCCGGCGATTGGACCGCAAGAAAGTCCTTTTCCATCACGACAATGCACCAGCACACATCTCAGCAGTTGTGGTCGCAAAATTAATGTAAATATGATTCGAACTCGTTTCACATCCCCCATATTCTCCAGACTTGGCTCCCTCGGACTACTACTTGTTCCCCAATTTGAAGAAATGCCTGGCAGGACAAAGATTTTATTCAAACGGGGAGGTGATTGCAGCAACTAATAGCAATTTTGCAGACTTGGACAATTCCTATTATTCGGAAGGGATCGACAAATTAGAACAGCGTTGGACGAAGTGTATAAGTCTAAAAGGAGACTATGTCGAAAAATAAAAAAGGTTTACCCCAAACACGTAAGTAGTTTGCACAGACCTTTCAAACGCCTCTCGTACTTCATGTCAAAGTTACTTTCTTCTCAATTTTCCCGCACCAGCGACTGGCCATTATTAACACTCCATCATCTAGGCGAAAAGGGTCCTCGAAACATGCCCCGCTCCACAGACGCAGATTAGTGAAGGCTGAGATATTTTATGGGGTACTTTCACCTGGCATCACATGGGACCTGTGGTGTTAATCGAAGTCACCATCACAGCTGTAGTGTACGTGAACACTATTGCAGACCACCTGTATCACTTGATACTTGCTGTGTTCCTCGGCGGTCATAACATCTTTCAGCATGATAACTGTCCATGTCACGAGACCGCAGTGCTGCAGTGCTACAGTGATAAGGATCATGTTAGTGAACTCACATCGACGTCTTGGGCACCAACTTCGGGTGAAATGGATCTGATGGAACGTATCCGTAATGCTATCGGGCACAAGATCCGCTTGCACAACCACCGGACAGTAAATCACGGGAAATACTTGAGCTGTGAGGTGACACTGGGTGCTATATACCTCCGGAAACCTACCAAGAACTTCCGAATCCAAGCCGTACAGAATCACTGCTGCATTGTGTTCCAAAGGTAGACCGACACACTATTAACCGGGTGATTATAACGTTTTCGCTCATCAGTTTATATCGGAGTTCACACAAAGTTTATAGTTTGTTTGATGGTAGGACTATGTTACATGAGGTTAGTAAGAAGTTGTTGCACTGCTTTTGTTTCTATTGTAAGGGGCGATCAGAAAGTTGCCGTTTGAGGGTGTTACTGCAGCGTATATGCAACGTAGGGCGACATCAATGCGGGTATATAAGCACTGACATGTTAGCAAGGTATTAGTGTGGCACTCCTGTCTTTCTGACTCTCGTGCCGTAATACGGAAACGCGAACTATGGCGACGCTATTACCAGATGCGTCTAGGTGTGACCAACGTGCTATCCTGCTTTTCTTAGCTGCCGAAGGACAATCACCGGTTGACATCCATCGTAGAATGAAGAATGTGCATGAAGCAGGATGTCTGTCGAAAACCACCGTTTCGAAATGGGGATGCTGCTGCTTCATATTGACGCATGTCCCCATTGCGCAAATTCTTTAATTATGCCAATCGAGGTAGAGACACTCGAGAACCCGTCCTATAATCCTGATTTCTCCCCAGTCGATTATCACTCCTTCGATCTCTTAAAACAAGCCTTGAAAGATCGACGATTCCTGTCTGACGAGGATGTGTAGTATGAAGTTACGGATTTCTGCACGCAGCGGCACACGATGTTTTGTCAGACGAGTATCTTCGTCCTGGCGCATAGGTGGAATGATTACCTCAATGCTCACGTAGATTTTTCCTGATCAGGATACCGATTTTGGACTGTACGACCCTTGACCAAAAACTTTTTGTTCGCCCCTTATGTATTACCGAGCAATACACAAGTTTTCTTCGATTTTGATGGTTTCCTCCACAGCGAGGACAATGTCCTTGTACTATTGAAGAACTCACTATTCCAGCGAGTTAAATTAAGAGACTTTCTCTTTGACTGTGTTTCTGAGTTCCGGAATAACTACGTCATTACGACGAATTGCCAGTTCACCTTTTAGCAATGTGCTATGGGTGATTTGTATTTATTTATTTACGCATCAAGTTGTAGGATCAAACTGAGGAGCAAATCTCCCAGGTCATGGAACGTGTCAGTACATGAAATTACAACACAAAAGTAATAACATATAAAAATAAAATGTTTATGAATTTAGAAAAAGTCGAACCATAAGTTTAAGTAAACGCAGTCAACAATATGATCAGCTTAATTTTTCAAGGAACTCCTCAACAGAATAGACTGAGTGACTCACTAGGAAACTCTTCAGTTTCGATCTGAAAGCTCGTGGATTACTGCTAAGATTTTTAAATTTTCGTGGTAACTTAGTAAAAATGGATGCCGCAGTATACTGCACACCTTTCTGCACAAGAGTGAAGGAAGTCTAATCCAAATGACGACAGTAAAGAATATGTGTATTGAGAGGACAATGTCAAAGCACCCTGACTAGTGAACAGGGGTCGACAAGAGGTTCGCGAACTTACACCACTTATTGCCCAAACTGCTCGCTTCTAAGCCAAAAATATCCTTTTAGAATGGAAGAGTTATCCCAAAATATAATACCATACGACATAAGCGCATGAAAACAAGCAAAGTAGAATAATTTTGGTGTCGAACGATGACTTCCCACAGACACAATTCGAATAGTAAAAATTGCATCATTAAGTCTCTGAACAAAATCCCGTACGTGGGCTTTCCACGACAGTTTACTATTTATTTGAACACCTAGAAATTTGAACTGTTCAGTTTCACTAATAATACGCCCATTCTGTGAAATTAAAACGTCCGGTTTTGGTGAATTGTGTGTTAGAAATTGCAAAAGGTAAATCTTACTGTGATTTAGCATTAGTTTTTTTTCTACAAGTCATGAACTTGTGTCATGAACTGCACAATTTGAAACTGGGCCAATGTTGCACATAACATCTTTTACTACCAAGCTGACATCATCAGCAAACAGAAATATCTTAGAGTTACCCATAATACTAAAGGGCATTTCATTTATACAAATAAGCAACAAGAGTGGCCCTAACACTGATCCCTGGGGCAGCCCCCATTTGACGGTACCCACTCAGACCCCACATCACAGCCATCTCAACACTGTGAATAATGACCATTTGGTATCTGTTGCTAAAGTAAGAGGCGAACCAATTGTGAGCTACTCCCCATATTCCACAATGCTCCAACTTCTGGAGCAATATTTTGTGATCATCACAATTAAACGCCTTAGTTAAATCAAAAACTATGCCTAGCTTTCGAAACCTATAGTTTAAACCATTCAGTTCCTCACAGAGGAAAGAGAATATGGATTTTCAGATGCTAAACGACTTCTAAAGCCGAACTGTACATTTGATAGCAAATTATGTGATATAAAATGATCAATTATCCTTGCAAACACAGCCCTTTCTATAACCTTAGCAAATACTGATGGCATAGAAATAGGTCTAAAATTGTCTACATTATCCCTTTCTCCCTTTTTATAAAGCGGCTTTACTACTGAGTACGAAAAATTTCAAATATGGCTAAGTACATGGCTAACATGTGCGACAAAGTACTTTAATATTCTGCTAGGCACTCTATCATATCCATGAGAATCCTTAGTCTTCAGTGATTTAATTATTGACCCATCTCCCTCTTGTCTGTACCACGGAGGGATATTTCAGACATTTCGGAAAGGCATTTGCCAGGACAGTTATATGATTCCCTGTAGAAACTAAATTTTTATTCAGTTCAGCTGCAATGCTCAGAAAATGATTGTTAAATACTGTACTTATATCTGATTTATCAGTAACAGAAATATTTTTACTACGAACTGACTTTATATCGTCGACTTTGTGCTACTGACCAGACACTTCCCTCACAACTGACCACATGATTTTAATTTTATCCCATGAATTAGCTACTCTATATTTGCGTACCACATACTCTTTGCCTTCCTAATAATATTTTAAGCACCTTGCAATACTTTCTGTAAAGGGCAACTGTAGCTTGGTTGTGACTACTTTCAACATTTTGATTTAATTTCTGCGTTGTTCTACTTGATATCCATATCCTACTAGCCAGCCACCCAGGCAGCCTTTTACTGCTAGTACCCCATTTAGAACGTTCCAACTGAAAACAACTCTCAAAGAGCATGAGAAATGTGTTAAGGAAAGCATTATATTTGTCATCTGTGTTATCGGCACTGTAAACATCCTGCCACTCTTGTTCCTTGATGAGGTTTAAAAAACTCTCTATTGCCGTTGGGTTAACTTTCCTACATAGTTTGTAATCATATGTGACATTTGTTTGAGTACAAAAGCTTTTTAGTGTTAAAATTTGTGCATCACGGTCGGAAAGGCCATTCACTCTTTTACTAAGAGAATACCCATCTAGTTATGAAGAATGAATAAAAATATTGTCTATGGCTGTGCTACTGTTCCCCTGCACCCTAGTAGGAAAAAAACACAATCTGCATCAGAGTATATGAATTTAGGAGATCTAACAACACCCTTTTTCTTGCACCATCATACATAAAATTTATACTGACGTCACCACATATAATCAATTTCTGGTACTTCCTACAAAGTGAATCAAGAGCCCTCTGTAGCTTGAACAGAAATTCTCTGAAGTCAGAGTTATAAACAACAACAATCAGAAGTTTAGTTTCACTACATTCAACTGCCCCTGCAAAACATTCAAATACCTGTTCAATGCAGTGCCGTGATACGTCTATGGATTCAAATGGAATACTGTTTTCTACGTACATGGCCACTCCGCGACTCGCAGGGAACTCTTTGAAAAACAGCCAGCTAATCTGGATTCTGGTAAAGGAAGCCTCTGAATTGTCAAATTATTTAAGTGGTGCTCCGATGTACGAATAATTTTAGAGTCAACATCTATAAGAAATTCACTAACTTTTTCTCTTATACATATTATATTTTGATGAATGGAAACATGACGTCCTCTGAAGGTGATTCCTTAGTTAGAGGGACTTCGGTTAAGCAGGTTTACGTATCAGCTGACTTCATTCTAAAACAAGGTGCAGCTCTAACACCAACTATTACAGGAATTTTTCCATGAGTAACCCTACCACCCCCCACTACACTGTCACCTATAAGCTTTGCCAGCCTCCCCTTCCCGTACGTACTGAGGTGCAGGCCATGCCTAGAGAAATCCGATCTATTGACAGACTCAACGGGCACCACTGCAATGTGACCCATGCCCTCTTCCATCAGCGTCCTCTCCAGCCCCATGTTAACTCGCCTAACAGCCGCATTAAGATGATGCCGATGTAGCCGCTGAAACAGTTGAACGAAATGTCATGAGTATTCACAGGAACTGACGAGAGCGGCTTCGCTCCGGTCCTCCAAATACGTACTTCAAATGCCAATGTCATTGGCGGTTGGACATCTGAAAACATATCGTCTGTGAATAACGCCGGGAAATTCTCTCTTTCCATTTCAGCTGCAATATTTGTAAACTACTATTAGGCTGTTAACTCGGATCTTAAATTACGCTCGGATACTTGCGAAAGACTGCTGATGTGGCCCAGATGTTGAACATCTGCTTCGCATCTGCTACTCACGTTAGTGATGTCGAAACAGATTAATCTTCTTTTAGCCACCACCTCTGATATTTTCTCTAAATTGTTGTGTATCTCCTCATTAATTCTCATTCTCTAACCATCTGTAGTTTGTATTGCACCCATTATTTTTCTGTCCGTCTTTCAAGTACCTCTATTTTGTCCAGCTTATTGGTCATTATTAGGCATTCGTATTCATATGTTTTATTATTATTATTATTATTTGAAGTACCAATGCCTTTCGTACGAAACCACCGATGCTACTACGAGAGTGGGAGATCTAGTGGCACACGTAAATACATTGTAGGAATCGCTTGCCGCGTTAAAAACAATAGTCGGCACGGATATTGTGACACATGCTTTTTTTATAGTGATTATATTGAGGAGATCACTGACAATGAATATAAGTATATCTGAACTTATTGTAATGTAAATTTGAGTTTGCACTACTGCTATTGTAAGTAGTTTCGAAATAAAACCACTGGGGCGTATAAACTTTTGATGTAAATTTATTAAATTTTAGGCCCATTTCAATAGTTATTTAGGACTATAGTTTGCTTCAGGCCTTATGAGTTCGTGGGAGCTTCGAGATGTGGAACTGAGTCTATGAAAAATGCGAAATTGATTTCAAATATATCTCGTGAAATGATGGCTGGTTGAAAACTGTATGTCCCAGTGGTTCCATTGGGTAACCACAACTTTAAAAGAATTGATAGTTTACTTTTTTCCAATTTCTTCTTGCATTCATTGCTTACTGTGATATTAAAGGTTATTTTGTGAAAAATTTTAAAATTATATACCAAATTGAAACCACCTCCTTAAAAAAAATGATTGTTCACTTTTTGTCAGTTTCTTCTTGTATTCGCTCGTAACTATGATGATAAAGACAAATTTTTCTGAGCCTGTTAATTAATTTTTTTATTCTGTTGCGATTCAAAGGGTTAAGCCCGTTAAGGTGAATGCAGGTGTGGCTGCTTTGATATGCCACAATCCGGGTTTGTGCTCCGTCTTCAAATGACATCATCGTTCACGGATGTAAACTCTGATCCTTCGTCCTTACTTCTATCATCTCCTAAAAATTGTACTGCTGTAAGTTGTCGATAGCGATCTTGGATATTACTGCTAATAAAAGGCAACTTTATCGGCCTTCGGACAGTTTAAATTTACTAGCGTTGTTAGGGGCGTTCTTTACGTGTTCCGGCACAATGAACCTCATTGATAGCAATTTTTTATCATCAGTCATTTAACTAGCTTGATGCGGAACGCCAGGACTTCCTGTTCTGAATCGGTCTCCGTCTGAGAGGAGCGCTTGCACCCAATGTCTTCTATTAATTTTTAGAATGCATTCCAACCTCTGTCTTCCCATACCGCTTTTACCTTCTACAACTCACTCACGAATTGTGGAAGTCATTCCTTAATGTGTTAACACCGATCCTACGACGCTGTTCCTTCTTCTTGTCAATGTTTTCCAAATGTACCTCTCTTTCTTCATTCTGCGGAGAACCACTTCACTCCAAATATCTTATTAGTCCACCTGATTTCCACCATCCTTCTGTAACAGCATATCCCAAATGCTTCTGTTCTCTTCTTTTCTGGTATTCCCATTGTCCATTTTTCACTTCCATACCAGGCTATGCTCAAAACATGCATTATCATAACTTTTTCCTCAAATTAAGGCCAATGTTTAATATTAGTAGCCTTCTTTAGGCCCTTCTCGTGACAGTCTGCTTCTTTAATCCTCCTTGCTTCGACTGTCATATGTTATTTTGATTCCAAGGCAGCACAAATCCTTCTCTTCTTTTACTTCACGGTCTCCAATTTTGCTGTTAAGATTATCGCTAATGCTGTTTTTACGACACCTCGTTATCTTCGTCTGTAAATCCATAGTGTGTGATAAGTAGACCGTTCATTCCATTTGACATGTCCTGCAAGTCTACTTCACTCACTGACGATAGCGACGTTACCAGCGAATCTTTTCACTGATATCCTTTCACTTTGAATTTTAACCCCACTCCTATATTTTTCTTTTACTTACGCCATTCCTTCTTCGATGTGCAGATTGAATAGTAGAGGCGAAACACTGCATCCCTGACTTCTGCCTTTTCTTATTCAAGCACTCCTTTCATATTTTTTTCGTTCTTACTGTTGTCTCTTGGTTATTATAGATATTGTTTACTACCTGCCTTCCTTTACAGCTTACACTTGTTTTCACGAGACAGTTTTTATTGTGTATGTCGTGAGTACGAGACGTAAGAAAGTTCAGGAGCTATAACTCATGTGCCTGCTTATTAACTATTATTGTGCCACAACTAGTTTAAAAAACTTGCTGCTTATGATAAGGGTCGGCGAACAATGACAGTATACATCAGAACCCTAACAGCCTTTTCAGTCATTCCATGTATGCTGCCGCTGGCTCATACGCTCATACAGATATCCTGGTGGCACAATGAAATAGTCGTGAAGTCTTTTAAACTTAAGTTCACTTGTAACTGATTATATCAGAGACACCTAACATTTGAGGGGAAAAAGAGCTCTCTGGTGCTAGCAACAGTTTCTTCAATATTTCGTTTCAATATTATTTAAGGAAATTGTAAATCGTTGTATAGCTTGCGCCATAAATTTCCTGAATAGAAGGAAGACTAGCTATTACTATGGGCTCAGATATTAAGGAAAAAATTAAGACCCTGCATTTCAATCTGAAAATATTTCTGGATTTAAAACACTTTACTACGTTTCTTAAGATCATCTTCTCTACTGTGAAACACATCTTTTCTACTGAACATGTGCTCATAGCTCTTAAGGGATCTATGTTTACTGACCTTTTTTGCTTCGAATGATGTTTCCTGTCATATCCCTGAAAATGGCCATTCGTCATGGAACATCCTATATAACAACTTCCAGTATTTATTCTCAATACTTCAAGGTATCACTACATAGCACTTCGAACCATATACAAGTAGCAGATAATCGGAAGAAAATATGTCTTCTTAAGAGCGATAGGAGCATTAAGACAATGTTATACGGGAATGACACGTTTGCCAATTTTCTTTTACGTTCTTTGCAACAACAGGCATTTTTGCAGCACCTAAAGTAACCTTATCCGGTGTGATGAATGAGAGATTTTGTGAAGTTCTTTCATACCAGCGTCACTTAATCCTTGTCACTGATGCGAAACAATGGCGATAGAGAAACAGAAGTTCACAGAGCTGTCGAAAGTATTAAAATATTAGGCTCAACCGTAAATTAATCAGTATCATTCTCCTCATGTACAGGAAAGATCAAAAATTTTACTACTCCCATGGTGTTTGGTGTCAGGAAATCGTAGATTTTGAGACAGCTCTCGACAGTATGTAACAAAATCTACACTACCAACGCTTGATATATGGCGATACATTGGAGTTGGACAAAAATATGGAAACACATAAAAAATGGATGCCTGAATATAAGCACAGATGTAGCCAAACTTGCAGGTTTGGCTGTTGTATTTGGCCACGAAGGGCACCTGTGCGTTGTCCTCTATAAGTTGTAAGTCTCAGTCGTGAACAGTAATTATGAGTATATTATGTCAGAGCTACGTCAATTCGAACTTGGGCAAATTGCTGGTGCTCTTCTGGTGCTCCTGTAACGAAAGCGACAGAAGTTCTTGGTGTTTCAAGAGGCTCCACATCGAAGATTTATACCCCATATAGGGGAAGCAGGAAAATGTCAACCGTAAGCCACAATACGGACGGAAGTTAAGTCTACATCTATCGATGACTTTCCATCACAGAGAACATGTTGCGTCCTCCTAACCAAGAAGGAGTCATCAGTCCAGTCGGACATTTCATTTGATAGCCCAATCGGATCTTACTTTCACTAATAAACGTTTCTGCAGCACTTTGGCAAATACTTTTCGGAAGTCAGGAAATATTACATTCGCCCGAATGACTTGATTCATAACTTTCAGGGTGTTAGGACAGCACAAGTCGCGTTTGGCATGATAAATGTCTTAAGTATCCATATTGATAGTCAAGGGGGAGGTAATTCTGTTCGAGATATCTCGTTACGTTTGAGCTCAGAGTATCTTCTACGACTCTACAACAAGTAATTGTCACAGATATTGGATGGTAGTTTTGTAGATCACCTTGTATCCGACAGTATTAAATAACAAAATAGCGCCAGGCGGTATTGTCTGCGACCTATCTAAGGCATTTGACTGTGTGAATCACAATATTCTCCCAGATAAATTGACGTTTTATGGAACTGATGGTGTAGCCCAACTTGGATAATATCATATCAAACCCAAATAAAGCAGAAAGTTGTACATAGTAGTAACAGTCTGCCGGTAGTATTGTGACTAGGAAGAAATCGCGTATATGATTCCCCACGGTTCCAACTTAGGTTCGCTATTGTTCCTCATATATGTATGATTTTTCGTCTAATTTGCAACAAGCAGAAGTGTTTCTACTGTAATCAATCCATGAATACATACAGCAAAAGAAGAAATGGTTCTTAAAAGTGTCATTGACTGGTTTTCTGCTAATGGTCTCACTCTCAATTTTAAAAAGACACACATATTCAGTACTGCACATCTATGGGTACTACACTAATGATAAGTGTAGTACATCCTGAAGAAGTAATAAATGGGATGGAAAATTCAAAATTAATTAAACTGGAAACAACACATTTTGGGACTCATAAAACAACTTATTTCCGCCGCATTTGCGCTTAGAATCATGACAGATCTTAGGGAGAGACATATTTTGCATATTTTCATCAATAATGTGATATGGAATAACGTTCTGGCGTGACCCTTCTTTAAGAAAGAAAATAATCATCACTCAAGAATGGGCTGTAAGAATGTTACGTGGTGCTCACCCACGATCACATTTTGAATACTGCCTCACAATATAATTATTCCCTCATGGAGTTGGTCGTAAAAAAATCACAGCGGTTCAAAAGGAACAACGATGTTCATAATTACGATACCAAAAGAAAAAAATGTCATTCATCATTCCACATTAAGGTTATTTTTAGCTCAAAAACGTGTGCAAAGTGTAGCTTCCCAAATTTTTGATCATTTACTCAGTGATATAATATAGCTGAAAGGCAACAAAGTAAAATTTGAAAACAAACCGAAAAAGTTTTTTCTTGGCAGCTCCTTCTACTCCGTAGAAAAATTTCTGTTTTTGTTAAGTTATGAAAGGTGGTGGGCACGAATTACTAGCTCAGATCTGTTTATTTAATAATAATCATTAAAAAATTTGTAAATGCTCAGCATGTAGTCATATTTACAAATTAATCTGCAGTCTGAATGCAAAATGACTCGTCGGACATCATTTCGATGTATCGTGTGAATGATGCATGGAACATAAAACTAACTAGCTATTCGGACGGAAACTTGAAGTATCGATAGGCCATCAGGGATAATGTGGCTAGAAAGCAGCCACGGTTCCCCGCTGCTCTGCAGACGGCACAAGCGGACACTACGCTGAAGGATTTCTGCGTTTAAAGCGCATGGTCACGTCCTGGCACTTCGTCAGCGGAACTACAGCAAACAACAGAGGTGCCATTCATTAGTGAAATGTTACACCAAACTGCGCGGGTGTTCAACCCACACGCCGAGAGGTTGGTAACCCCGCTGTTACGTGATTTAAAATTTACCGAATGGTATTTACAAGCTCGTCTGACCGAACCAGCTATGAGAGTAACATTTATGATACATATCTATAAATGGGGATGGGTAGAGGAAAGGGTTCAGTGGTTGAGAGAGTATGTGGTCACATTTCAGTTATTGCCAAATCTAGTAAAATTTACAAAGAACTTTTCAGTAAGAGGTCACTTATCTGTACGACGTTGCACTCCCTCTGGCGTGGATGCGTGCACCGATTCGGTTGGAAAGGGCTTCAGAAACTTGCTGTGTCCTCTCCTGAGGCAAGCTGGCCCACAGGTACTGTAGCTGATGCTTCATATCTTGGATGAACTGGGACAAATTTAAAGTCCGAGTTGGATCACATATATTCCACTGGGAACGATCTGGAGATCTTGTTAAACATGGGAGTGCCTCAAAATCACACAAACTATTCATATGTATACGTGGCGTGGTTGGACGAGCATTGCAATGTTGAGAAATGACACCACGATTCTGTCGCACGAGAGGTAACACTTGACGACGCAGGGTGGCCGCAACGCACCGCTGTGCCGTCAGACTTCTCTCAATCACAGCCAGCCGAGATCTGAGACCTCTCCAAAATTTTGAAAGAATGGGACCTCTACCTATATCGCAGCTATACTCTCCAATGATGGTCAGCCGGGGTAGTGGAAAAACGCGTTTCACCGCTGATGCCATTTATCAGCGACCCATACTTCTCAATGAGCGCTCCATTCTAAACGTTGTTGCGTTAACGGCAACCTAGACATGGAATGGTAAATCCCGAGTCGAGCAATTACTAGTCTTCGACCAATGGTTCAGGAGACACGGAATGTTTTATCAAGTTCATTACTTGTTCTCGGATGGCAGACGCAGATGTGCACAGTACCGCGATCTTCCCTCATGGTGGTCAGATTTGGTCCACTGCAACGTGGACGTCGACCGCCTCTGCCCTTAAATTCACATACAGTCCAACATCAGACCACTGACACCTCTGAGCACCCCACAAATCTGGACACTGCGCGATTTGACCAGCCGGCCAATCTCAGACACATCTCAAACGCTCTCAGGTGCTCGTGACGCTTCTCATACGAGTTCGTGCCATCTCTGTTTCTTTCACTGTGGCCACTCATCATCAGACGCTGGTCATGCCCCTTACATATCTTACCACGTCCGGTAACAACACAAAACGCAAACAGCACTAGTCCATTCCGGTGGCCGTTCTGTCTGTCACAGAGAATTACAACTCTTATCATGGTGCGTACTTGTATGAAAGTACAGTGACATCTGACCAAATGTTCTGGAGACTTCCCTTTTGTGTTAGGCAGAGTACGCATATAATAAAAAAACGCAAATATAAGGACATTAATCGTAATTTTACTGGTTTCTGTATTTTTCGTACTATTTTTATGCCTGAATGTGAAGCTGGAAGACTAAAACTTGTGTTCACAGACTGGACCGTATGAAGCCCCATTATGGTTGGTGCAGATTTCCTCCCACACGTGTGTTTTCAATTGAAACTGTCGAACCGCGCCATTCAGTACAGTGCTCGAGTCGTACTTGCTTACAGTCTTCTCTCTTTCGGTATTAGTTCTCGACTGATGTACGGCGACAGTGCTGTGTTTGGACTGCTCATCTAGCCAGGCATTCACTACAAGAATTTACAAGAGGACCGCACCTACTTGTCATGGCCGATTTCGTCCAAATGTATGGTATATGCATATCTTGGCCGAAATGAAACTGACAGAAATGAGAGCTCCGGATGGTCAAGCGTTTGGAAAAATTTTTGGTACTGGTCGAGTGAGGCATGAGTAATTTCTGATAGCGCAGATTTCATGCAATGGTTGGCGCAGCGGAAACAGTACAGAATGGGAATCTGAAGGTCGTGGGATCGAGTCCATGTGAAGATGCTTTTCGTTCTTTTTTCAGTTTAAAGTTTTGCGTTACTTACACGGCAAATAAACTGAAATAATGTTCAATATATTGGATTTTCGTAACGAAAGAAGACTGCTATTGTACAGTATTAAAGTGATTTCCTCGCTGCACTCAACTTTTGCAACCCTGTGACATCTGTTTCTCAGCAGGTAAAGAATTTAACCAGAAATATTCAAAACTATAAATCTTCAAAACTACTCTTATCCCGTCGTGAGAGGACAAGAAACCACATCCCCAGAAGACTGTATCAAAATACATTTCATAGCCAATACTTGGCGAAACGATGTGGTGCGCGTGTTTCGCTGCTAGTGTGTGAAAGGAGAGACCTTTTATGAATGTAAACCAAGTTTGTGTTTCTATAGAAACTTTACAACAACCATGTAATTATAAAAATGGAGCGTTTATAATGTGTGCAAGATGCCCAGAAAGTTACCGCTTCACCTCTTTTTACGATGAGTATTACCCTAGCACTTATAAATCACCATCTGTAAAACAATAAAAGTGTCTACTGTTATACACGAAGTGCTTGTGTATGCCTTACAATCCATTACTGGAAATTCATTTGCAATCCCAAATTTTGCTTCGCCTTTTATTTTCACATCTTATATGAAAATATTAATAAAGGCATTATATTCAGCATTATTTCGGTTTCTCTGCAGCATAAGCAACGTAAAAACAAAAAATAAGCGTCCACATAGGGACTCGTTTTATATCCCTCTGATTACCGTTCTGTTCTCTTTCCGCCGCACCAACTGCTACCTGGAAACTAAGCTAACATAAATGGCCCATGCTTCGCCCGACCCGTGCCAAACATCATATTTTTTCTAAACGCTTGGCCATCTGGAGTTCTCACCTCGGTCGCATTCAGTTCTCACCAAGCCCTGCATATATTATAAATTTGGTCGACGTAGGGGATGACAAGTAAACGCGGTCCCTTGTCAGTCATCACCGACCGTTCGGCAGTGCCATTATTACGAAATAAATCTGGGGTGAACAGCCTGGTATCAGTGTACATAGGACACAATATTTCGGCAATCGACCACGTTGCCATCATCAGGTGCGCTGATGTACTGACGGCGTCATGTATATGTAGGTCAATCCTGCTCCTCCCTCAGGCGCTTCCTATGAGTTGGTGCGGTCCGCGCCCCTCGCGCGGTCCAGGTACAGCGTCCGTTCTCCCGCCGTCTGGGCGCTGCGTCCTAGGTTTTCTCGTTCAGGAGGGTCTGCCGGAACCGCTCTCGTTGTTCTTCCCTCCTCCACCGAAGTCGGTACACTCTGGGAAATATCCTTTATCTTCTTAATTCTTGCAGTTTAGTGTGCCGTAGATGTTCTCGGCATCGGTCCTCAATGGCACGAATGGTCTACCCTACGCATACACTACCGCACTGGCAAGGTATCTGATAAATCCCTGATTTACGTAGACCAAGGTTACATATACATGGCGCCGTCCCACCGCCGGTCAGTACATCAGCACACCTGATGATGGCAACGTGGTCGATTGTCGAAATATTATGTCCTATGCACACTCATACCAGGCTGTTCACCCGAGATTTATTTCGTTATAAAATACGCCTAGAGAAATTGAAGAATCACAGTGCTGTTATTGTTACACCAACCGCCACATCATTCAGTAGCGAGTCATACTTAACTTTTTGGTACGTATGCCGAGTAGGACAGTTAAAATCACTTCTGATATCTTTCTTGTAGACGGATATGAACAATAAACTGAGCTTCAACAGCGTTAACTGAAAACTGTACCCGTACTTTAAGTGATACCGCGATTTTCGGGACGGTAACTTCTGACGTTATGCTGGAGGCCCTTCGCTGTGTGGGGGCGGCGGCGGGGGCGGTGGTGGCGGCGGCTGCGGCACAGCCACTCGTAGCGGTCCTCCAGCCGGCCGACGACCTGAATAATCGATTGCACTACGCACTCGAGAAGCGGCCGCGTTAGCAGGTTTTTAAGTATTCATCCGCTACACACTCTTCTCACTAAGCGATTACCTAGCATAAAGCGAGCACAGATTCCGCCTCTCCCTGCGTGCGCCTGGTTACGATCACTGTACATAATACTCAGTCGAGTAACACATCGTCTTCAGTTTTTCCATAAGGTGCAACGCAAGTGCAGGAGTTGAACAAAAATATGGAAACATCACGAGAAATGCTAGCTTGAACGTAAATACAGATTCTAGCCAAGCCTGAAGGATGCGCTATTGTATTCTACATCTACATCTACATCTACATGGATACTCTGCAAATCACATTTAATCACATCGAACCACCTTCACAATTCTCTATTATTCCAATCTCGTATAGCGAGCGGAAAGAATGAACACCTATATCTTTCCGTACGAGCTCCGATTTCCCTTATTTTATCTTGGTGATCGTTCCTCCCTATGTAAGTCGGTGTCAACAAAATATTTTCGCATTCGGTGGAGAAAGTTGGTGATTGGAATTTCGTGAGAACATTCCGTCGCAACGAAAAACGCCTTTCTTTTAATGATGTCCACCCCAAATCCTGTATCATTTCTGTGACACTCTCTCCTACATTGCGCGATAATACAAAACGTGCTGCCTTTCTTTGAAGCTTTTCGATGTACTCCGTCAGTTCTATCTGGTAAGGATCTCACACCGCGCAGCAGTTTTCTAAAAGAGGACGGACAGCGTAGTGTAGGCAGTCTGCTTAGTAGGTCTGTTACATTTTCTAAGTGTCCTGCCAATAAAACGCAGTCTTTGGTTAGCCTTCCCCACAAAATTCTCTGTGTGTTCCTTCCAATTTAAGTTGGCCGTAATTATAATACCTAGGTATAGTAGAATTTACGGCTTTTAGATTACACTGATTTATCGAGTAACCGAAGTTTAACGAGTTCCTTTTAGCAGTCATGTGGAAGACCTCACACTTTTCGTCATTTAGGGTCAACTGCCACTTTTCGTGCCATTCAGATATCTTTTCTAAATGGTTTTGCAGTTTGTTTTGATCTTCTGATGACTTTATTAGTCGATAAACGACAGCGTCATCTGCAATCAACCTAAGACGACTGTTCAGATTGTCTCGCAAATCGTTTATATGGATAAGGAACAGCAAAGGGCCTGGGGAACGCCAGAATTTGGGTAGTCATATTGTGGTTACTCCTCGGAGTCAAACTACTGCCAAGGATTATGTGACCATTTTGGCTGATCAGGTCCATACCACTTCACATTGTTTGTTCCCCACTGGTGATTCATTGTTTCAAGAATACAGGATCCCGTTCACAGAGCTCGCATCGTCCAGGAGGGGTTTTATGGACAGGAGGATGAATTGTCTAATCCTCCATGGCGACAAAAGTCGCCAGACCTGAACATTATTAAGCCTCTTTGGTCTTCTTTGGAAATGAGGGATCGCTATTCATTTCCATCATTATTACCTGAACTTGCCGCTACTCTGTAGGAAGAATGGTCTAACTTCCCTTAAAAACCATATAGGACCTGTATCTGTCGATTCCGATACGGCTGTGAACTGTTTTGAATATCGAAAATTTTCCGACATAGAGTTAGGCATAGTAATGTGTTGTGTTCGTGGTGTTTCCATATTTTTGTCCCTCCCCCCGTCCCCCTCCCGTGCATGAAAACAGACAGCAGATTACTGTTCGGAGAGATTTCGCGTATTTAACTTTTACTCAATGCTTCACAGTACGTAAATCTGGAAATTTCACACTCATTAAGTTCACGATGGGGGAACGCTGTCAACTGTCACAAATTTGAGGAATGGTCCGTTTATTAAATCTTAATTTTTGTGTTCAAACTAAGACAACAAATATCACTGGACAACATAATAATAATCTGGAGAATCATCACACTAATGCTGTGTAACACCACCTCAAAACTTGATAATTACCAAAATATGGAGAGGAACAGAGTTCTCAAGTTTATTCAGGAATACCGTCTTTAGGTAAAACCACTCATTGATGACTGGATCCCAGAAAGCTAGCAAACTGCAGAGATGGTGACTGCTACGTTTCATCCACTGATCCAAATAGTCCCTTTTATTTTCTGTGGGATTAAGTTGAATGGCTTGATGGGATTACAAGGACCAAACTACGAAGTCATGGGTTCCTCAGACATTTGTGTGCCAAGCCGGGAATAGTCCCCAGTGAGGAAGGACACAAAAAACACATCCCAAAGAACCCCGTTATATCCGAGAATCACGAAAGCCAGCGGACAGACGCAAGTGGCGCTGAGAGAGGGGTAAAAGGGTGGAAGTGGGAGAGCTGCTCGGCCAGAAAGGAGCTGGAGGTCCCTGGAAACGGGACTGAGGCTTGGTGATTTAACTGGCCAGTAGAAGTGTGTAAAAGTGCCCGAGTGTTCGTCTACGAGAAACGTGCACGTGTAGCCCTGTCTTCTTGGAAGATAGGAGTGCCCACAGCATACTCATCGTGTTAACGTCAAAGCAGTGGCAATACTTCGTTACCGATAACGTTGAAATAAAGTCCCTGGTTCATGTCCACGGTAACTTGAATGAATGAAGCCAAGTCGTGGTACGAAAAAAACCAAAAACACCATAGAACCACCGCTGTCCTGAACTACTCTCTTCACGCATTTTGGGTTAAACGCCTCATTGGACTACGTGCGCTCGTAATGCCTTGTTTATTTTGAAAAAGAAGTAAAATTGCGTCTTTTCAGACCACACCACTCGTCTCCATTCCGCTATTGCCCAATTTCTGCATTGTATGATCCACTACATCTACATCTACATGACTACTCTGCAATTCACATTTAAGTGCTTGGCAGAGGGTTCATCGAACCACAATCATACTATCTCTCTACTATTCCACTACCGAACAGCGAGCGGGAAAAACGAACACCTAAACCTTTCTGTTCGAGCTCTGATTTCTCTTATTTTATTTTGATGATCATTCCTACCTATGTAGGTTGGGCTCAACAAAATATTTTCGCATTCGGAAGAGAAAGTTGGTGACTGAAATTTCGTAAAAAGGTCTCGCCGCGACGAAAAACGTCTATGCTGTAATGACTTCCATCCCAACTCGTGTATCATATCTGCCACACTCTCTCCCCTATAACGCGATAATACAAAACGAGCTGCCCTTTTTTGCACCCTTTCGATGTCCTCCGTCAATCCCACCTGGTAAGGATCCCACACCGCGCAGCAATATTCTAACAGAGGACGAACGAGTGTAGTGTAAGCTGTCTCTTTAGTCGACTTGTTGCATCTGCTAAGTGTCCTGCCAATGAAACGCAACCTTTGGCTCGCCTTCCCGACAATATTATCTATGTGGTCCTTCCAACTGAAGTTGTTCGTAATTTTAACACCCAGGTACTTAGTTGAATTGACAGCCTTGAGAATTGTACTATTTATCGAGTAATCGAATTCCAACGGATTTCTTTTGGAACTCATGTGGATCATCTCACACTTTTCGTTATTTAGCGTCAACTGCCACCTGACACACCATACAGCAATCTTTTCTAAATCGCTTTGCAGCTGATACTGGTCTTCGGATGACCTTACTAGACGGTAAATTACAGCATCATCTGCGAACAACCTAAGAGAACTGCTCAGATTGTCACCCAGGTCATTTATATAGATCAGGAACAGTAGAGGTCCCAGGACGCTTCCCTGGGGAACACCTGATATCACTTCAGTTTTACTCGATGATTTGCCGTCTATTACTACGAACTGCGACCTTCCTGACAGGAAATCACGAATCCAGTCGCACAACTGAGACGATACCCCATAGCTCCGCAGCTTGATTAGAAGTCGCTTGTGAGGAACGGTGTCAAAAGCTTTCCGGAAATCTAGAAATACGGAATCAACTTGAGATCCCCTGTCGATAGCGGCCATTACTTCGTGCGAATAAAGAGCTAGCTGCGTTGCACAAGAGCGATGTTTTCTGAAGCCATGCTGATTACGTGTCAATAGATCGTTCCCTTCGAGGTGGTTCATAATGTTTGAATACAGTATATGCTCCAACACCCTACTGCAAACCGACGTCAATGATATAGGTCTGTAGTTAAATGGATTACTCCTACTACCCTTCTTGAACACTGGTGCGACCTGCGCAATTTTCCAATCTGTAGGTACAGATCTATCGGTGAGCGAGCGGTTGTATATGAGTGCTGTAGGGAGCTATAGTATCAGCGTAATCTGAAAGGAACCTAATCGGTATACAATCTGGACCTGAAGACTTGCCCGTATCAAGCGATTTGAGTTGCTTCGCAACCCCTAAGGTATCTACTTCTAAGAAACTCATGCTAGCAGATGTTCGTGTTTCAAATTCTGGAATATTCCATTCGTCTTCCCTGGTGAAGGAATTTCGGAAAACTGCGTTCAATAACTCCGCTTTAGCGGCACAGTCGTCGATAACAGTACCATCGGCACTGCGCAGCGAAGGTATTGACTGCGTCTTGCCGCTTGTGTACTTTACATACGACCAGAATTTCTTCGGATTTTCTACCAAATTTCGAGACAATGTTTCGTTGTGGAACCTATTAAAGGCATCTCGCATCGAAGTACGTGCCAAATTTCTCGCGTCTGTAAATTTTAGCCCATCTTCGGGATTTCGCGTTCTTCTGAACTTCGCATGCTTTTTCCGTTGCCTCTGCAACAGCGTTCGGACCTTTTTTGTGTACCACGGGGGATCCGTTCCATCTCTTACCAATTTATGAGCTATGCATCTCTCAATTGCTGTTGTTACTATATCTTTGAATTTGAGCCACATCTCGTCTACATTCGCATAGTCAGTTCGGAAGGAATGCAAATTGTCTTTTAGGAAGGCTTCTAGTGGCACTTTATCCGCTTTTTTAAATAAAATTATTTTGCGTTTGTTTCTGATGGGTTTGGAAGAAATGGTATTGAGCCTAGCTACAATGACCTTGTGATCACTAATCCCTGTATCAGTCATGATGCTCTCTATCAACTCTGGATTGTTTGTGGCCAAGAGGTCAAGTGTGTTTTCGCAACCATTTACAATTCGCGTGGGTTCGTGGACTAACTGCTCGAAATAATTTTCGGAGAATGATGATGTTCTCTTTTATGTGCCATTGAGGGCGATGGCCTGTGCGTCGTATCTGACTGCAAATGTCCACTGCATGCCGGTCCCTCCGCTAACCGCACTGTTAGCGCAGAAGCTGTTTGAGAAGGACCTGCGTCCTGTCGGATTTCAAACCGACTGTCATTGACATGACGTGACACGTCTCCAGTTCCTGCCGATCAGGATCTTTTTACAGTCGTTATTCTTCCGCCATATTACATGGCTTCGAGAGGTACACCCAGTTGCACAGTTCGCATTAATACATAAGCAGTTCGGGCACCTTACTCCACGACGCGATCATGCACGTGTCCATACACAATAGCTCATTTCTCTCATTTTATCACGTTTTCATGTCGATCCGTCTTTCTGCTCTGACTCTATACAACCGACTGACACATACACTCGGCTTAAAGGCCTTGACCTGTGTAAGTAGCGGAAGGTCGTATGACTACCTGGTACCAATTCTGTACCATCTATAGCACTCCAACTAAACAGTGTGCTCTTTTGAGGAGGAAACAAATTTTTTGTCTAGGGATCTCGTATCCCATATTTCATGAAAGTGTGTGTTTCTCGTTTGAGTATTCTCCAGTTATCGTCAGTAAAGAATTAATTCTTTCCAGTTTTTGATTGTCGTTAATTTTACAACACTGCCACTATTGTTAGATGAGACTGAGGGAACTGACCTAATGGGTAAGAGATTGGACTCTTTGAAATTATGCACATATAGGAGGTACAACGTGTTTTTTTTTTAAAGGAAGTACCATTTTAAAACAAAAATAAAAATAGTCTTTTATTACCAATTTTGCTTTTAGGTGAGAACCTCTACTTTAATCTACTGTTCTACATAATTCCCACCAGTATTAAGGCATTTATCGTATCGCACAACCAGTGTTTGAATACCATCATCATAGAAGCCTGCCACCTGATTAGACAACCACTGGAACATGGTAATTTTGACATCATCGTTTTTGTGGTGCTGACCACACAGATGCTTCTTCGAAGGTAGAGGCACGTGGTAGTCACTCGGCGCTAGATCGGGGTTGTCTGGAGGGCGATCTAGTTATTCCCAGCCGAATGATCTGATCAGCTCTTGAGTTCGATTGATTGCATATAGACGGGCGTTGTCATGAAGCAAAACGATTCCCTTACTCAGCCTTTTTGTTCTGGATCGCACGGTGCAGTATTTTTGAAGTCTCATATTAAATCGTGGAATTTATTGTGTCACCATAAAGCAAAACATCCACAAGCAATACCCTCTTCCTGTCGCAGAAAACAGTACACATCATTTTCCGGGCTGAAACTGTTTGCTTGAACTTCACATTCTTGGGTAATGTTGAATGCCGCAACTGGTGCTTTGATTCATGCGTAACATAAGCCACCCATGTTTCGTCACATGTGACACTTTGGCTTAAAACCCCGTCACCTTTCTCACTGTACTACTCTAGGAAAGTCAGAGAACTGGCTAAACGTTTGCCCTTGTGAATTTCAGACAGCGTTTTCGGTACCCAGCGTCAGCATAACTTTCGATAATTTACACGTTATGCAACAACTGTATAGAGCACTTTTCTTAATATTTGAGGAAACTAATCACATAACATCGAAATGGTAAGGCGTCTGTTCTCTGTCACTTTTTCATCAATTTCTCCACTAAATCGTCAATAATGACTGAAGGTCACCCACGTCTTTCTTCATCACCCTCATTTGTACAGTCATCTTTAAAAACTCTCACCCATTTCCGTACCATCCTATCGCTCATAATATTTTTCCATACACTCACTGAACAAAACGAATGACCGCATGGACTTCACAGTCGGTTGGATTCTCAGGCGGAGGAGACGTTTGAGATACAAACAAACTGAAACACGCCAGATAATTACGTAGTGGCGTCTGTAGCTTGCCAATAGAGTGCAGTCCACAGCACGGCTGCGTTGCAGCGGCGGAATTTCGGAACATTACCGACTTCAAAAATACGTCTCTTATTAGCAGGTGCTGGCCATCAGAGCAACAATACGCCAACAAGCCTATTCAAGTGAAAAAAAAAAAAAACATTTTCCCGAGCTACATACATATGTTCATCTTGTTTATGAATTTCGTGGAAGTGATAGAACAGCCCAACAAGGCCAATAGCGGTTGTAAGTGCATTAAATTGTGCAGTGTACAGCAGAGACCAGGCATTAGTTAGTATTTTCAAAATGTTCCTAAGTTTAGAAGATGTCAAGCATAGATAAATCTTTGGAGACTACTACCAGGTCACGATTTTTAACAATTATAACATCGAATTAGTGATTTCAAACACTTTCTGGCAGGTCAACGGCCTAAAAATGGAACTGCATGGAATTCAAAACATAAATTCAGATCTTTTAAAGAGTGATTGAGATGGTAAGTGGATTTAATAAAGTTTGGTAACTTCTTCTATGAGTATGACACCTGCGAGAATGTAACAATGATCATGATCCATGCTGTTGTGCTACTGAAGTTATTTATAATCATTTTCAATTTAATAGATATTTGTAAGAAGAAATGATGTCTAAAAAATTTGAGCAGAAAAATTATTTAATTCTTCTGTTTTCTCACGCAAACGTATTTCTATTTTCAGACTGACTATCAAAGCTAAATGTCCCATGGAACTAAGGAACTTCCCTATGGACAGACAATCTTGCCCTCTTATCCTTGGCAGCTGTAAGTATATTGTAAATAGTATTATCGTTAAGAAATAAACTTCAATAAACGTTTGAACTATTTTAAAATAATGTATGCACGTTGCTGTCTTTAGAATCTAGAGTGTCATGTAGTTCCTGACCACCATTGTTAGTAGTTAAAAGCTGTATGTTTCCTGCAGTGTCATCCTCGTAGTCTGCATACACTCATGAGCAGGCTTGTTTCTCTTACTTAACCGCATTTCCCATGATCTTTGAGGCATTTAAACTCTCTCACTTTTCTGCACTTTCGTGGTCGTAAATTGTCATGGGGATGATTTATGAAAAAGTTGAATCAATTTAGGGTGGCCAATGAATACTTAGTTAAGTGTATCTACTTGTAAGAGATTTATGTTCAATGTGTACACAAAAAACGAAAGTATTTACAGGGGTTGAATGAAGAGTAATGCCTCCACCTTCGTTAGTTGGGTTTGTGTGGAAATATTTTAATAATTCCATATAATCACCAGCCAATTGGATACATTTCTGCCAACGATGAACAAGTGTTGTGAAGCCGTCACGGAAGAAGTCGACACTCTGTTTCCGCAACCACAGTCACACAGTTCTCTCAACGTCTTCATCAGAGGCATAATTATATCCCTGCAGACCGTCTTTCATTATCGGGAACAGATGAAAGTAATACGGTGCTAAATCTGGACTGCATGGAGGATGCAGTACGGCGGTGAGATTCAGTCTCTGAAGTTCTGCTGTGGTGGCGCGTGAAGTGTGTGGTTTGGCATTGTCATGCTGCAGGAAAACATTTCCCTTTTCCTTTGGACCCTTGCTAGCCGTCGTTTCAGAGCTGACAGCGTTGTGATGTAACGCTCTCAATTTCTTATTGTTCCACGATCAAGGAAATCAATATGGATAAGACCATATGCGTCCCAGAACACGGTGGCCATGATTTTTCCAGCTGAGGGCTGCGTCTTGAACTTCTTTTTATGGGGCGAGTCTTTGTGTCGATATTCCATAGACTGACGTTTCATCTCCGGATCGTAATTGTGTACCCACGTTTCGTCTTCTGTCACATCTGAATGGAGAAATGCGTCGCCTTCATTCTCGTAATGCGAGAGGAGTTCCTGGCAAATTTCAAGTCTAAGCGTTTTCATTTCAGGAGTCAGCATCTGGAGTACCTATCGTGCACAGATCTTCGGATATCAACATTTTGCTTGCGAAACTCGGTGGTTGTTGTCTCAGGACGTCCAACTCTTTGCCACGCAGGTCGGATGTTCCCGTTTCGACATCTTTAAGCTTACTCCCCCAACGACGCACAGTACTCACATCAACACAATCACTATAAACTTCTTTCATTCTCTGATGAATCTCCTTCTACATCTACATCTACATCCATACTCCGCAAGCCACCTGACGGTGTGTGGCGGAGGGTACCCTGAGTACCTCTATCGGTTCTCCCTTCTATTCCAGTCTCGTATTGTACGTGGAAAGAAGGACTGTCGGTATGCTTCTGTGTGGGCTCTAATCTCTCTGATTTTATCCTCATGGTCTCTTCGCGAGATATACGTAGGAGGGAGCAATATACTGCTTGAATCTTCGGTGAAGGTATGTTCTCGAAACTTTAACAAAAGCCCGTACCGAGCTACTGAGCGTCTCTCCTGCAGAGTCTTCCACTGGAGTTTATCTATCATCTCCGTAACGCTTTCGCAATTACTAAATGATCCTGTAACGAAGCGCGCTGCTCTCCGTTGGATCTTCTCTATCTCTTCTATCAACCCTACCTGGTGCGGATCCCACACTGCTGAGCAGTATTCAAGCATTGGGCGAACAAGCGTACTGTAACCTACTTCCTTTGTTGTCGGATTGCATTTCCTTAAGATTCTTCCAATGAATCTCAGTCTGGCATCTGCTTTACCGACGATCAACTTTATATGATCATTCCATTTTAAATCACTCCTAATGAGTACTCCCAGATAATTTATGGAATTAACTACTTCCAGTTGCTGACCTGCTATTTTGTAGCTAAATGATAAGGGACCTATCTTTCTATGTATTCGCATCACATTACACTTGTCTACATTGAGATTCAATTGCCATTCCGTGCACCATGCGTCAATTCGCTGCAGATCCTCCTGCATTTCAGTACAATTTTCCATTGTTGCAACCTCTCGATACACCACAGCATCATCTGCAAAAAGCCTCAGTGAACTTCCGATGTCATCCACCAGGTCATTTATGTATATTGTGAATAGCAACGGTCCTATGACACTCCCCTGCGGCACACCTGAAATCACTCTTACTTCGGAAGACTTCTCTCCATTGAGAATGACATGCTGCGTTCTGTTATCTAGGAACTCCTCAATCCAATCACAAAATTGATCTGATAGTCCATATGCTCTTACTTTGTTCATTAAACGACTGTGGGGAACTGTGTCAAACGCCTTGCGGAAGTCAAGAAACACGGCATCTACCTGTGAACCCGTGTCTAAGGCCCTCTGAGTCTCGTGGACGAATAGCGAGAGCTGGGTTTCACACGACCGTCTTTTTCGAAACCCATGCTGATTCCTACAGAGTTGATTTCTAGTCTCCAGAAAAGACATTATACTCGAACATAATACGTGTTCCAAAATTCTACAACTGATCGACGTTAGAGATATAGGTCTATAGTTCTGCACATCTGTTTGACGTCCCTTCTTGAAAACGGGGATGACCTGTGCCCTTTTCCAATCCTTTGGAACGCTTCGCTCTTCTAGAGACCTACGGTACACCGCTGCAAGAAGGGGGGCAAGTTCCTTCGCGTACTCTGTGTAAAATCGAACTGGTATTCCATCAGGACCAGCGGCCTTTCCTCTTTTGAGCGATTTTAATTGTTTCTCTATCCCTCTGTCGTCTATTTCGATATCTACCATTTTGTCAACTGTGCGACAATCTAGAGAAGGAACTACAGTGCAGTCTTCCTCTGTGAAACAGCTTTGGAAGAAGACATTTAGTAATTCGGCCTTTAGTCTGTCATCCTCTGTTTCAGTACCATTTTGGTCACAGAGTGTCTGGACATTTTGTTTTGATCCACCTACCGCTTTGACATAGGACCAAAATTTCTTAGGATTTTCTGCCAAGTCAGTACATAGAACTTTACTTTCGAACTCATTGAAAGCCTCTCGCATAGCCCTCCTCACACTGCAGCATTTCGCTTCGCGTAATTTTTGTTTGTCTGCAAGGCTTTGGCTACGTTTATGTTTGCTGTGAAGTTCCCTTTGCTTCCGCAGCAGTTTTCTAACTCGGTTGTTGTACCACGGTGGCTCTTTCCCATCTCTTACGATCCTGCTTGGCACATACTCATCTAACGCATATTGTACCATGGTTTTGAACTTTGTCCACTGATCCTCAACACTGTCTGTACTTGAGACAAAACTTTTGTGTTGAGCCACCAAGTACTCTGAAATCTGCTTTTTGTCACTTTTGCTAAACAGAAAAATCTTCCTACCTTTTTTAATATTTCTATTTACGGCTGAAATCATCGATGCAGTAACCGCTTTATGATCGCTGATTCCCTGTTCTGCATTAACTGATTCAAATAGTTCGGGTCTGTTTGTCACCAGAAGGTCTAATATGTTATCGCCACGAGTCGGTTTTCTGTTTAACTGCTCAAGGTAGTTTTCAGATAAAGCACTTAAAAATATTTCACTAGATTCTTTGTCCCTGCCACCCGTTATGAACGTCTGAGTCTCCCAGTCTATATCCGGCAAATTAAAATCTCCACCCAGAACTATAACATGGTGGGGAAATCTACTCGAAATATTTTCCAAATTATTCTTCAGGTGCTGAGCCACAACAGCTGCTGAGCCCGGGGGCCTATATGTTGTTGTTGTTGTCTTCAGTCCTGGGACTGGTTTGATGCAGCTCTCCATGCTACTCTATCCTGTGCAAGCTGCTTCATCTCCCAGTACCTACTGCAACCTACATCCTTTTGAATCTGCTTAGTGTACTCATCTCTCGGTCTCCCTCTACGATTTTTACCCTCCACGCTGCCCTCCAACGCTAAATTTGTGATCCCTTGATGCCTCAAAACATGTCCTACCAACCGATCCCTTCTTCTAGTCAAGTTGTGCCACAAACTTCTCTTCTCCCCAATCCTATTCAATACCTCCTCATTAGTTACGTGATCTATCCATCTTATCTTCAGTATTCTTCTGTAGCACCACATTTCGAAAGCTTCTATTCTCTTCTTGTCCAAACTAGTAATCGTCCATGTTTCACTTCCATACATGGCTACACTCCAAACAAATACTTTCAGAAACGACTTCCTGATACATAAATCTATACTCGATCTTAACAAATTTCTCTTCTTCAGAAACGCTTTCCTTGCCATTGCCAGTCTACATTTTATATCCTCTCTACTTCGACCGTCATCAGTTATTTTACTTCCTAAATAGCAAAACTCCTTTACTACTTTAAGTGTCTCATTTCCTAATCTAATTCCCTCAGCATCACCCGATTTAATTTGACTACATTCCATTATCCTCGTTTTGCTTTTGTTGATGTTCATCTTATATCCTCCTTTCAAGACACTGTCCATTCCGTTCAACTGCTCTTCCAAGTCCTTTGCCGTCTCTGACAGAATTACAATGTCATCGGCGAACCTCAAAGTTTTTACTTCGTCTCCATGAATTTTAATACCTACTCCAAATTTTTCTTTTGTTTCCTTTACTGCTTGCTCAATATACAGATTGAATAACATCGGGGAGAGGCTACAACCCTGTCTCACTCCTTTCCCAACCACTGCTTCCCTTTCATGCCCCTCGACTTTTATGACTGCCATCTGGTTTCTGTACAAATTGTAAATAGCCTTTCGCTCCCTGTATTTTACCCCTGCCACCTTTAGAATTTGAAAAAGAGTATTCCAGTCAACTTTGTCAAAAGCTTTCTCTAAGTCTACAAATGCTAGAAACGTAGGTTTGCCTTTTCTTAATCTTTCTTCTAAGATAAGTCGTAAGGTCAGTATTGCCTCACGTGTTCCAACATTTCGACGGAATCCAAACTGATCCTCCCCGAGGTCCGCATCTACCAGTTTTTCCATTCGTCTGTAAAGAATTCGCGTTAGTATTTTGCAGCTGTGACTTATTAAACTGATAGTTCGGTAATTTTCACATCTGTCAGCACCTGCTTTCTTTGGGATTGGAATTATTATATTCTTCTTGAAGTCTGAGGGTATTTCGCCTGTCTCATACATCTTGCTCACCAGCTGGAAGAGTTTGGTCATGACTGGCTCTCCCAAGGCCGTCAGTAGTTCTAATGGAATGTTGTCTACTCCGGGGGCCTTGTTTCGACTCAGGTCTTTCAGTGCTCTGTCAAACTCTTCACGCAGTATCGTATCTCCCATTTCGTCTTCATCTACATCCTCTTCCATTTCCATAATATTGTCCTCAAGTACATCACCCTTGTATAAACCTTCTATATACTCCTTCCACCTTTCTGCCTTCCCTTCTTTGCTTAGAACTGGGTTGCCATCTGAGCTCTTGATATTCATACACGTGGTTCTCTTCTCTCCAAAGGTCTCTTTAATTTTCCTGTAGGCAGTATCTATCTTACCCCTAGTGAGATAAGCTTCTACATCCTTACATTTGTCCTCTAGCCATCCCTGTTTAGCCATTTTGCACTTCCTGTCGATCTCATTTTTGAGACGTCTGTATTCCTTTTTGCCTGCTTCATTTACTGCATTTTTATATTTTCTCCTTTCATCAATTAAATTCAATATTTCTTCTGTTACCCAAGGATTTCTAGCAGCCCTCGTCTTTTTACCTACTTTATCCTCTGCTGCCTTCACTACTTCATCCCTCAGAGCTACCCATTCTTCTTCTACTGTATTTCTTTCCCCTATTCCTGTCAATTGTTCCCTTATGCTCTCCCTGAAACTCTGTACAACCTCTGGTTCTTTCAGTTTATCCAGGTCCCATCTCCTTAATTTCCCACATTTTTGCAGTTTCTTCAGTTTTAATCTACAGGTCATAACCAATAGATTGTGGTCCGAGTCCACATCTGCCCCTGGAAATGTCTTACAACTTAAAACCTGGTTCCTAAATCTCTGTCTTACCATTATATAATCTATTTGATACCTTTTAGTATCTCCAGGGTTCTTCCACGTATACAACCTTCTTTCATGATTCTGAAACCAAGTGTTAGTTATGATTAAGTTGTGCTCTGTGCAAAATTCTACTAGGCGGCTTCCTCTTTCATTTCTTAGCCCCAATCCATATTCACCTACTATGTTTCCTTCTCTCCCTTTTCCTACACTCGAATTCCAGTCACCCATTACTATTAAATTTTCGTCTCCCTTCACTATCTGAACAATTTCTTTTATTTCATCGTACTTTTCTTCAATTTCTTCATCATCTGCAGAGCTAGTTGGCATATAAACTTGTACTACTGTAGTAGGTGTGGGCTTCGTATCTATCTTGGCCATAACAATGCGTTCACTATGCTGTTTGTAGTAGCTTACCCGCATTCCTATTTTCCTATTCATTATTAAACCTACTCCTGCATTACCCCTATTTGATTTTGTGTTTATAACCCTGTAGTCACCTGACCAGAAGTCTTGTTCCTCCTGCCACCGAACTTCACTAATTCCCACTATATCTAACTTTAACCTATCCATTTCCCTTTTTAAATTTTCTAACCTACCTGCCCGATTAAGGGATCTGACATTCCACGCTCCGATCCGTAGAACGCCAGTTTTCTTTCTCCTGATAACGACATCCTCCTGAGTAGTCCCCGCCCGGAGATCCGAATGGGGGACTATTTTACCTCCGGAATATTTTACCCAAGAGGATGCCATCATCATTTAATCATACAGTAAAGCTGCATGTCCTCGGGAAAAATTACGGCTGTAGTTTCCCCTTGCTTTCAGCCGTTCGCAGTACCAGCACAGCAAGGCCGTTTTGGTTAATGTTGCAAGGCCAGATCAGTCAATCATCCAGACTGTTGCCCCTGCAACTACTGAAAAGGCTGCTGCCCCTCTTCAGGAACCACACGTTTGTCTGGCCTCTCAACAGATACCCCTCCGTTGTGGTTGCACCTACGGTACGGCCATCTGTATCGCTGAGGCACGCAAGCCTCCCCACCAACGGCAAGGTCCATGGTTCATGGGGGGGGGGGGGGGGGCCTATAGAGACATCCAATTACCATGTCTGAGCCTGCTTTAACTGTGACCTTCACCCAAATCATTTCACAATTCGAATCTCCGTAAATTTCCTTCGATACTATTGCACTTCTTATCGCTATAAACACGCCTCCCCCTTCACTGTCCAGCCTATCTCTGCGGTATACATTCCAATCCGAGTTTATCATTTCATTACTGTTTACGTCTGGTTTCAGCCAACTTTCTGTTCCTAGTACTATATGGGCGTTGTGACCGTTTATTAATGAGAGCAGTTCTGGGACCTTTCTATAGACGCTCCTGCAGTTTACTATAAGCACATTAATATTGTTATTCCTTGTTGCATTTTGCCTACTGCCTTGCCGCGTCTCAGGAGGCGTCTTGTCGGGCCTAGGGAGGGAATTCTCTCACCTAAAAAAACCCCATGTGCACTCCACACGTACTCCGCTACCCTCGTAGCCGCTTCCGGCGTGTAGTGCACGCCTGACCTATTCAGGGGGACCCTACATTTCTCCACCCGATAGCGGAGGTCGAGAAATTTGCACCCCAGCTCTCCTTTGGGGTGACACCTTCTGTGGTCAAGAATTCAGTGACTGCACGTTGCTTAAATCGCATTGATGGACCGTCTGCGCAGGGTTCCATACTTTACACTGTAACAACACAGCCGTTCATTGCTAAGGCTTCCCGCCGACTGGAGCTGTAGAGAAGAGGCTACGGAACAAGACTATACCTGCCGCATACCACTGCTGCCAACTGTTGAAGAGCTACGAAGGTGGATGCAATATTTTTCAGTCAACCCTCGTACTTCAATACCAATCATGTCGGACAACAGCACACTTTTTAAAAAAACTTTTCTGTGTATCCATCTCCACCAATCACTAGCAGCCATTGAATTTTAGTGGTGCTACGCAGGCTGTCAACGTGGTAGGTGTAGCCCCCCTCTCTGCTACTGCTTGTCAGATTTAGTCCTTGTTTCCACATCGCGCCCTCTGTCTGCACATAATGCCTTTTGATGTGACTCTGATCTTTGACTCAAACGAGTCCATTGTTTTATGCATGCATGCAAGTCGGAAGCAACAGGCACTGCGGCACCAGACAGCGAATTTCAATTAAAAGTGCCCTCCCCTCTAAGGGCCTGTACACCAGTAAAGTCATATGGTGACAGGTACTCCTGCAATTCTGTCGGAGCCGGCCGTAGTGGTCGAGCGGTTCTAGGCGCTACACTCTGGACCCGCGCGACTGTTACGGTCGCAGGTTCGAATCCTGCCTCGGGCATGGATGTGTGCGATGTCCTTAGATTAATTAGGTTTAAGTAGTTCTGAGTTCTAGGGGACTGATGACCGCAGCAGTTAACTCCCATAGTGCTCAGAGCCATTTTTTTTTTAAATTCTGTCGGATGGTAACTCACTCAGATGTACTGAAGATGCTATTTATAGATGAAACCTGTATAAGCAAGAATAACAAAAAGCCAGTAGGATTGCGACTGACTGCTGTGTTCCTATCCTTCCTAAATTTATTAACGAATATAAGTGTTCCAGAGAAGTTTCGATAAATTAATTTCATATGGGAAAGCTCTTTTTATTTAGAAAGCCACAGTTAGTGTAGAATCAGTTTTAAGTCGTGAGATTCTTACCTCAGTATGAAGTTCAGAGGTACTTCGTCATCTGCATGTCTTTCAAAACTTTTGTCATTGCACTGGTAGGCGTTCGATTGGAAGTAAATCAGTGGCGGTGTAATTATAATGCCGAACAAAACTTTTAGAAAATGATTCATTTTATTACGTACGCGTCTGTTGCTTTACAATTGGGTATTAAATGGGCTCATTAAGTCATCCAAATACTTTGAACAGATAGTGTTTTGTGTGGTTACCGCCAACAGTGGTTATGATTCTAACATGCAGCTCAACTTCACTAATAGCTGTGTAACAGTATCGCGTGCGCATTGCTACCTGAGTCACCTCCCCTCTAATATGAGCCCAGTTTATGTGTGCATGTCATTTATAGCAGCGATTGTAATATGTGACCCGCAACTATCGCATATTGTGATCTTTCCCTTGTATAGAAGAGGGAAAAGTTATCCATTTTTAAAGTGACGTTAACAGGGGAATGTGAGATCCTTTTGCTTTCCATGTTGTTGTTGTGGTCTTCAGTCCTGAGACTGGTTTGATGCAGCTCTCCATGCTACTCTATCTTGTGCAAGCTTCTTCATCTCCCAGTACCTACTGCAACCTACACCCTTCTGAATCTGCTTAGTATAGTCATCTCTTGGTCTCCCTCTACAATTTTTACCCTCCATGCTGCCTTCCAATACTAAATTAGTGATCCCTTGATGCCTCAGAACATGTCCTACCAACCGATCCCTTCTTCTGGTCAAGTTGTGCCACAAACTTCGCTTCTCCCCAATCCTGTTCAATACTTCCTCATTAGTTATGTGATCTACCCATCTAATCTTCAGCATTCTTCTGTAGCACCACATTTCGAAAGCTTCTATTCTCTTCTTGTCCAAACTATTTATCGTCCATGTTTCACTTCCATACATGGCTACACTCCATACAAATACTTTCAGAAATGACTTCCTGACACTTAAATCTTACTCGATGTTAACAAATTTCTCTTCTTCAGAAACGCTTTCCTTGCCATTGCCAGTCTACATTTTATATCCTCTCTACTTCGACCATCATCAGTTATTTTGCTCCCCAAATAGCAAAACTCCTTTACTACTTTAAGTGTCTCATTTCCTAATCTAATTCCCTCAGCATCACCCAACTTAATTAGACTACATTCCATTATCCTCGTTTTGCTTTTGTTGATGTTCATCTTGTATCCTCCTTTCAAGACACTATCCATTCGTTCAACTGCTCTTCCAAGTCCTTTGCTGTCTCTGACAGAATTACGATGTCATCGGCGAACCTCAACATTTTGATTTCTTCTCCATGGATTTTAATACCTACTCCGAATTTTTCTTTTATTTCCTTCACTGCTTACTCAATATGCAGATTGAATAACATCGGGGAGAGACTACAACCCTGTCTCACTCCCTTCCCAACCACTGCTTCCCTGTCATGTCCCTCGACTCTTATAACTGCCATCTGGTTTCTGTACAAATTGTAAATAGCCTTTCGCTCCTTGTATTTTACCCCTGCCACCTTCAGAATTTGAAAGAGATTATTCCAATCAACATTGTCAGAATCTGTCTCTAAGTCTACAAATGCTAGAAACGTAGGTTTCCCCTTCCTTAATCTAGCTTCTAAGATACGTCGTAGGGTGAGTATTGCCTCACGTGTTCCAACATTTCTACGGAATCCAAAATGATCTTCCCCGAGGTCGGCGTCTACTAGTTTTTCCATTCGTCTGTAAGGAATTCGCGTTAGTATTTTGCAGCTGTGACTTATTAAACTGATAGTTCGGTAATTTTCACATCTGTCAACACCTGCTTTCTTTGGGATGGGAATTATTATATTCTTCTTGAAGTCTGAGGGTATTTCGCCTGTCTCCTACATCTTGCTCACTAAGTGGTACAGTTTTGTCAGGACTGGCTCTCCCAAGGCCGTCAGTAGTTCCAATGGAATGTTGTCTACTCCGGGGGCCTTGTTTCGACTCATACTCATACTTGCTTTCCATACACCAGGATTTATGCAAACAACACATTTCTGTTGGGAAATACCTTAACTGAATAAAGTAACACTACGGTGTTAAATATAGATATATTTCTGTCATATAGACTGCTGAATGCTTTTAGTAACTGCAGAGTACCAGATTTGAGGGTGCTCTGAGAGGTTACATGTAATGGTGTAAAGAGACCTCAAGTGTGTATAGTAGAATTTTTGAAAATTCAGTTTAAAATATTTGCATGAATAAATTGGGTTGAGTCATTTCTATGAATTCTATTTTATGCATAGTTTAAACACTTGTAATTCTAAACCAAATGAAGTTTTGACACTTTTGCTTGCCATGAGGTATTCATAATATCATCCAAGAATTAAATCTCTGTTCAAAAAATGCATTGCATTACTTTCCTGTACCAATTCTTATCTTTTTAGCAGGTTGTAAGTACCTGTGCTCGTTTCTTAGTTTATTTACAAAAATCATAAGAATGTGCAAGATAATTTGATGCTCATTTCATGAAGCGCAGTAACAGTTTTATTTTCAGTAAAATCAAAGAAATCTGCTTCTTTTTCTACTCTCTAGAAGTGGTTCATAATATTTACGTTACACTCGGATATCTGATATAAACACGGGTATTACTAAGTTATACCCGTTTGTTTGAAACTGAGCTGCTTCATCTTTGATAGTTTTTAGTAAATCATCGTCACTCCAAGCTGAACAGGTTTAAATCTGTGTGTCATAGGATGTTCCTCTTCACTGTACCTCTGTCTTGCACACGGTACTGCTAGGTCAGTGTGGAATCATACAGTTGTTCAAAATCTCTTGTGACTGAAACTTCTTTCTCGTCAACTAAGATTTTGGCAGCATCTCTAGAAAGACTATTTTTCACTTACAGATCAAAATCTGTCTACAAACCATGACATGAAAGCGATAACAATACTGGTCGCACCGTACACGAAATGACAGCTTCTGAAGTAAAAGTAATCTTCTATGCAATTGTAGCAGCAACACAATTGAGACTTCTTATTCATGTTCCTTTTTTAAATACTATTATTTTCAGTTTTTTGCACAAACAATTATGAAAGTTCTAAATGACAGAGATTGTTTTCTTTACAAATTTATACTACAGCATTTGGCTATCGATTAATCTAATCGATTCTGAATCCTGAAATTTCTTTAACTTGTGTTTGCACTTATACTCCTTAAAATTCAGTATTAATTAGCACATTAATTGTTTAATTTATAGTTTTATAGCCATTACTCTTGCCAGAGTAAATAAAAAATTTCACTATGTTCCATGATCTTCCTCCAGTTTAGTTTCAAACAGCACAATTTAAACTTATATTGGAGACCAACTGAAAATAAATTATTTCCAGAAATTCGGGACATAAGAAGAAAATATATTTATTACTGAGTTCTTCGTTTACTCAATCACTAATGTCTCATACACGATTACAACAAGGTTGTCACTGAAGCTCAAGACATATGTTTCGGGCTTAGACACGTATGAAACTGAAGAAATGTGTGATAATTTTAATACGCCTGTCAAATATGTTAAAATAGACAGGAATACAGGCATAACGGATGCAGTTGTCGGTGAAGATAGGTAAAAGAAAATACCGAGAGAGTTCGGCATCGACAAGTGAAGTGAGATGGCAGAAGTATTAATAGAATTCTGTGCTGTGTTACTTGTTGCGAATATCTTTATCGATAGCACGTTGAGAAGGAAGTAGGCATGTAATGGGATCAAAGAAAATATCCGAGTGACCGTACTTTGTTAAAAAAAAGATTCAGTGGCCAAATTAAGAACTGCAAGAGTTATCCAGGTGCTGACATCGTAATTGACCGTAACCCAGTACTAATGAAGTTTAGTTGTCACATAATTTGGTAAAGAGAATGCAGCTGATAATTTGGTATCTAGATAAGTCGAAAGAATTAAGATTTCGATTGGATTGGAATAACATATGACAAAAGAAGATGTCACTTTCAGGACTTATGACATGGAAAAAACAATATAATTCCCGTAAAAAAGCGTGGTAAATGCAGCAGAATAGGTGCTATAATAGAAACATCCAGCCATGGATGACGGATGACTAACTGGAATTAGTGAATAAACAACAAAAACAGAAAAAGGTTGAAAGTGACCATAATATCGGTCATTCAGAAATGAAAGTAACTGATAATGGAGAAAACTTTAAAAAAGAGTAGATAGTGAACAGATGTTATACAATTATTACAAAATTGAGAAGAATAACATTGATTTTGTTGTTAACAGAATAATATTCAGTTACTTTAAGTAGTATAAAATGAGAGTCACAGTCATTAGAGATGCGTAGTTGGCTGAAGCAGAAAATAAAGTGAGAAGATGAAATCAGTAGTCGGAGAAACGTTACAGCAGCCCATAAGAAATTAGTACAATTCAAAAGTAGGACGTGGAGTAAGATGACGGTTGGGGGCGAATAAATGATTTGCTTTGTATTTTAAAAAGCTTTATTCTCCTGGTTATAAGTCTAATCGGTTGAGAAAAAATTATATTAGCATGTAAATGAGATTTATAAAACTGGGGATAGGATGAATATGAACAGTATCGAATATTAGTGAAGTATTACATCAAAAATTCCACAGGAGTACTTTAGCCAAGACTGGGAAGGAAAACTGAATGTAGATCAGGAGCGGAACAGTTCAGTTCTAGGAGAGGCAGGGGCACTAGAAAGCAGTTATAGCTCTGCGGCTATTAATAGAAGGCAGATTAGAAAAAAGACCAGACAACGTACATTATATTAGTAGATTTGAAGAATACTTTTGATAATGTTGAATGAAAGCAAATATGAGTATTTTCAGCTCTTCGTCCGTGTGGTATCAGATATAGTGATGAAAAGTTAATCTGTTTTGTGCAAAGGAGATTGGACTGGTGTGTACTAATGGAACGACAGGAGAGGCCAAAATGAAAAGAAGTATAGGACAAGATCATCATTTCTCGTCACTGATATTTAACTGTTATGCTGAACAGGTGATGAGGAAGCAAAAGACTATTTCTATGGATCGCCAAAAGTTAACAGAAACTGTGAGTAGCCACGCTTGCTTATGGGAATAATATGCGTATAAACAAAAAAAAAACTAAGATAATTTGGTGAGCAATAGATGAACAAGCTAGATAGCTAAACTTTGAACTTGGCAAACCTCTTGCATAGTTGAAACACTTTGCTAATCACGGAAGCTCATGGATAAAGAAATAAGATGCATGAAATACCTAGTAACTAGGATTATACAAGACAATAGGACTTATTTCAAAAAGACACACCTGCTATCAACCAAAACTATAGATCTCGAGACAACAAGAAGATTAACGAAAATCTGTATTTGGAGCTTAGATGGAATGTTCGAAAAAGGAATGAAGACGTCCTGCAATCGGTCAACGAGAGGAAACGTTTAATAAAAAATATAATTAAACGAAGACAGAAAATCAGCACTAGTGAAAACGGTAATTGAACAAATGGAAGGTGATAATTACAGTGGCAATCCTAGATACCAATACGTAAGGCAGGTCATTAATAATATTCGATACGGCAAATGTGCTGAAAGGTGACAAGCGATGAGAGTGGAAGAATATACTACTGCGCCAAACCAGCCTTAGGACCGATGACCACATCAACAGTAAGCATGAGGAGTATGAGAGAGGATGGTGGTCATGTCCACCGCCTTGCAAAGTGGTCACGGATTCCAGTCCTACCTCAGTTTTAGACGTGTGAGTTAAATGTGCCGTCGCTGTCTAGTTTTTGTGGATACAATATGTGAAACCTTCAGGGTCAAAATTATACAAACAGTACGGCAACCTAAACAGATTATTCTGAGATACGAAATATCTTCGATGTACCTTTCACACATATCCGCTATTTCATCTGCGTTAAGTAGTGGAAATGATTTTGCCCTTTTAACGTTGACGCCTTTGCTATTAAATTCTCCGGAAGTTATTTTGACTTTCCTTTATGTTAAATCTGTGCTTCGGACACTTCTTTTTCGAATTGTTCATCTTTTTATCTGCAGCCCTTTCGCTTCCCTGCACTTCATATCCATTTCATTCCTGAGTGTTTTAAATTGCTGTATTCCCATCTTTTCCTGATCATTGTTATATATTCTTGTTTCGTCGATCAGCTGCAATGTTTCTTCTGCTGCCTACGATTTCTTCGCACCTGTTTCTTATACTTGTCTCAGTCTGTACAACATCTGTAAATACCGTTTTTATAAATGTCCAGTGCATGTTACCTATCGAATTTTTAAGCACGTGATGAAGCGATGGCAAAGAGCGTGGCCACACTTGCTGTTGCAGATGCTTACACGACGAGGCACCTGGTGTACCAGTGGCAGTCGGAGGGCAGCGTCAGCTTCGTGGCCGGCATGGCGCTCTCCCAGTTCGACCTCATGGGCAACCCGCAGAGGAACCTCACCTACAAGCGGCGAGAAGGTCGCTAACACCCTCTCACAAACATTCCTATGAGTTTCAGACGTTTCAAAGCATTACGGATAGTGGTCGACAGCAAACTGTTTTTGTTTGCAGGAGAATTCTCCGTCCTCCAAGTGAACTTCAATCTCCAGCGGCACACCGGTTACTTCCTGATACAAGTCTACGTACCTTGCATTCTGATAGTGGTTCTCTCGTGGGTATCCTTCTGGATACATCGAGAAGCAACAAGTGATAGAGTTGGACTGGGTAATATTCGTAATGATTGTACTATCTCTCAAAATAATTGTAGTTAAGGTGTTGCAAACCTTTGGGGTCAGAACTATGCATATGGTAGAAGATTCTGATTATTTTGAGATAAGAGGCTAGTGGTCTGAAGTTTCCTATTGACATAAATAGCGTACGCCTTACAACAACGACTTAGCTCATAGCAATTGTTCAAATAGAAGACCGTCAAATCAACGTGCATAACCTTTCTTGCACTTTGTCAAATGTTAAATGCGTGCCACGGAGCTGTATCAATCCTTCTTTATTGCTATTACTGGTTTCGATAATTTACTACCTTCTCGGAATGAAAAGATTGATACTGCTCAACGTCATAACTATTTCTGACATAGAAAAGACATATTACGTACAAAATCATCACAGTTGCACATTTACAGGGCGGTCGGAAACAGTCTGAGAAGCTTGTAAGGTTGTTACAGAGGAGGTTGTGCTCCGAAATAATCGTTAAGAAAAAAATCGGTACGTCGCTCCATTTCTGAACTAATTAGGGTTGACGTTAGCCAATTAGGCGGCTGCGCGTGCAGATTCAAGGTGACCGGCAGACACAATTAGTGCCAGTTGGTCTCATAGCGTAGATGATAGAGCACGAGATTGTTCAGCCTTTGACTCGGGTTCGATCCTTACTTCGTCCCATGTCCAATTTTTGTATCATTCTCTATTTCGGTTGTAGGAAACCAAACGAAGAATAGTTTGACGACACCGTCTCTGGCGTGCGACTTGAATTTGCGCGCGCAGCGGCCTGATTGGCTAACTTGAATGCTAATTAACTTCGAATCGTTGCAACACCCTTAAAATCATTTCGGGATGTTTCTGACCTCCCTTTGTAGCCTTTATCACAGGAAATGGCACAGGCCATTAGAATAACTGATAACGACTACGCCGGTATCTGCTGTGTAGAAGAGGAGACCTGTGTACACAAGAGGAAGTTTTTCAACAATCTGATAGAGGAGCATGATAAAAAATATCTGGAAGGAAGAGTCAAATGTTTGTGAAGGGATTAATGTAAAACTAATAAATGAAATAGATTACGGGAGCATGTGAAAGACCCTCGAAATCGGGTACAGCAAATGAAGTGGCGATTGGAAATTTAAAATTCAATGTGTAACTTTGAATTTTAAAAAGTAGTAGAGCATATTTGCCTGGTGGATTATGATTTCGAGTGCTATTCAAAGGTACGTCAAATATTTCTATTGTATTTCTTACTTTTAGACATATCATTTGGCGAACTTTTAACCGTTCTTTTGTTTTCACACATTTTTTAAAAAATCTCCAGGTTTTGTTAAAAAACACGAAATATAATGTATATTAAAATGGATCGGTATTGTTATTAAAAGTACAGAGATCAAGAGGAAGCAGAGAAGTTTGATTTGTGCTGTAATTTGATTTTTATTTCTCAACGTGGAAGGAAAAATTTTCTCTCAAAGCACTAATTAAGCTTTTCTCAATTACTACGATGAGTTCAAGCAATGAAATGTCTTTTGGGAAATTAGATCCCTCGCCGATCAATTGGATACCTCATGTGACCATTACCCACCCTTCATTTGGCTGTGACACTTCTCCATTCTGTAATTTATTTTCGCTCTGCTGAAACGAGTGTACTTAAGGTGTTGAGAAGCTGGGGCTGGTGCGTGACCTTGAGACGCCGGTGCTGCGCGTGCGCAGGCATCACCACGGTGCTGACGCTGTCGACCATCAGCCTGGACAGCCGGACCGACCTGCCCAAGGTCCGGTACGCCACGGCGCTCGACTGGTTCCTCCTGATGAGCTTCTTCTACTGCATAGCCACGCTGCTCGAGTTCGCAGGCGTCCACTACTTCACAAAGGTGTGAGCGCTCGTCCTGTCCGCGCCGCTATCTCAGAACCGCTGTATTTCGTAGCTGCGATGGCACTGTTCTCACAATTAACAATTCAGTGGTGTCACATTTGGCAAATTCCTTACAGTAATATCTCCGTTCCTCCCATTCTTCAGGTTGGTAGCGGCGAAATTCCCGTGGACGAAGAAGAATGGGAAGATATTGAGGGGCCCTTCGAAGAGACCTTCTCGCCATCACCGGAGCCGGTAGAGAACAGTCCGGCTATGCGGACCGGCCGCAGGCGCAGCTCGCTCATCTGCCCGATCTACAACGTAAGAACACCCTACCGACCACATGGACCCACCTGCGACCAGCAGTATTACTTTGTGGCAATATGTTGGAAAACTTTAAACGTTGTTGCCAGCGCGTTACAGCATCATACAGTGCAATCGGAAACTCTATATAAGGCCCATCTGTAGGCGATTAGCACCAAATAAACAAAGAAAGCCAGCAGTTCTAATTTATCATTATTTTTATGTTACTTGCCAATGAATTCCTGTTGACACATCACTATCATTATATAATGAAGGACACTTCTGACTATAGTCATAAACATTTGTTGCATACGACCTTGGTTTCAGCTTTGAAGCCGACTTTCTAGTGTCACATTGTTTTTAATGTGTTCTAAAGTATTATGAAGGAAGGAGCCTACAAGCACCACAGGAACTGAGGTGTACAATAGTAATCAAACGTGGACCCAAAGGAGAACTGTGGGGGATCTTGAGGGGTCACGACACCCTCCACCTCCAAACAACATCTTAGCATAAGTATCTATATTTTTGCATACATTAATTTCCAAATTTTTCACTTAAATTTCGGAGAACACAGTACTATGAGAACTAAAATTCTTTTAACTGAAAAGAAATTCTAAAAAACCGACAAGTTTCGTTAACACACAGAATACTTTTCAGTTACGTTCCACAGATTTAAACCACGTGGATTAGTTTCCAGCCTTACTGGCTGCATGAAACATTCCAGCCAGGTAAATGCGCATATTCACAGGCTAATTACACGTGCAGCCAACAATGACACGGTTCGCGAGTCCACAGGTGGTACCGGGTAACTACAGGAAGTTTGAGAAAGGGAAGACAGAAGGGGAAAGATCACTGAGAAAAATAACAGCAAGGATAGCTTTCCGAAATGTAGAGGGAAACCGATAGATACGGCATTCCTTCCATTTACATGCTCGCATAGCAGTACTACGCAGACGCAAGTTCACAGTCTTAGGGCTAAGTGAAATACTGATAATGCTGAGTGCACATATCGTACAAATTACGAAGTTTTCGAAGTTGTGACAGTTTGTTGCTATTATAGTCCTTAAACCAACTGCATGGCGCAGCTACTTCCCAAAGTTTTGATGATGTGCTTTTCAGATGATGTATTTATCCGAATTTGCTATTTCTTGGAAGTTAAACTGAAGCGATGTACTCAACACCGATGTACAGAGTGAGCACAAAGGCTTGCCCTCATTATAACAATTTATTACAGAATAAGCGGTTGACATAATAATTTACATTTGATGCCGTTACATAGGTTAGTGTCACTAGGCGAGTAATGTCTGGATCGGTGGATTGGAAGGAACGGTCCAACACCCTGGCCACCCCGCTCTCCAGACATTACGCCCGTGACTTTTTTCTGGGGCTATACCAAGGACAGAGTCTTCGTCACACCAGTTGCTGACGTCGACGAACTGAAGGCTAGGATACTAGCTGCTGTGGTTACTGTGGCAGAACACAAATTATGAAACACCTGACTGGAACTGGAACACCGCCTCGACATTCTCCGAGCTACCAAGAGAGCACACGCTGTGGCTTACTAACGTAAGTGGTCTTAAAAAAACTAGTAACACTAATCTATGTAACGGCATCAAATGTTACTTATTATGCCAGCCGGCGTGGCCGAGCGGTTCTAGGCGGTACAGTCTGGAACCTCGCGACCGCTACGGTCGCAGGTTCGAATCCTGCCTCGGGCATGGATGTGTATGATGTCCTTAGGTTAGTTAGGTTTAAGTAGTTTTAAGTTTCAGGGGACGGATGACCACAGCAGTTAAGTCCCATAGTGCTCAGAGCCATTTGAACCATTTTTTGTAACTTATTATGTCAAAAGGTTGTTCTGTTATAAATTTTTTATAGTCAGGGCAACACTTTGTGCTCACACTGTATAACCGAAATTACCAATGGGGTGCTACTTACTGAAGAAAACAGGAAGTCGAAAGATTCGAGGTTTTTACCCATTCTCGTCGATTTTGATGTTAGTGCGTATTCGTGCAAAGCATGCAAGTGCTTTTGTTGACCTAAGAAACATAGAGCTCATTGTTTAATCTTCGCAGTATCCCCAATCGGTGATTAAACATTAAAGTTGGTCTTAAGTAGATTCACAGGATGGCCCATCTACATCTACATCAGTACTCCGCAAGCTACCTAACGGTGTGTGGCGGAAAGTACTCCTGGTACCACTGATTACCCTTTCCCTCTTCCACTCGCAGATGGCGCGTCGGAAGAAAAATGTTGGTAAACCTCTGTGTTAGCTTCAATTTCTCAATCTTTTTCATCGTGATCATTTCGCGTGGTGTATGAGGGAGAAAATAATATGTTGTCCGATTCTTCCCGGAAAGCATTCCCTCAAAATTTCAGTAGTAAACATCTCTGGATGCACAACGCCTCTCTTGTATCGTCTGCCACTGCAGTTCGTTGAGTATCTCTGTAACGCTCTCTCGCCGACTAAACGATCCCCTCATGAAGCGTGCCGCTCTCCGTTAGATCTTCTCTGCTTAATCTATCAGTCTTGCCTGGTAAGGGTCCCAGATTGATGAACAGCATCGTAAATCGGATATACTTTAACCGATTTTCAGATTCAAATGTGATTATCATGACGGTTTTTAAATTCCTGTGATATTTACGGTAGTGAACAAAGGTGTGTATGAAAGAATTACATGCTAATTCGTACAATACATTGTATAAAACAAAAAGAAAGTAATAGAAAAAACTGAGGGTAGTCAGAGGTAGAGTGGATTTGAGGATACATTGACCGGCCTACAATTTCTCCACTGCTGTCAACTACCATTCTATTTGCGGTCAGTATTTCAAAAGCGTAATGAAACTTCGACCACCTCAAAATAAATTCACTGATCCAGCGTAAAAGATAAAAAAAAAACCTAGCCCAGTTCATAAACAGTGTGATCCATTATCGAAACTATAAAAATAGTGGAAGGTACTAGTCTGAAGTACCACACACATAGCTCCTAGTTTAGTTGAACATAACACCTTCAATTTGATCCATCTTAAACCTAAACCTTCGTTTCAAAACATCCAGTGTAGTTAGGACTAAGATTATCTGTTCTTGATTTATTGAGTCGATATCCGGCTTTTGTGGCCACAGAAAACTTTATTCCTTGTTCCCGAAGATATTTGACATTATATGTCATACGTGAATCACTGCCTGAACCACAAAAGCTCGCAAGTCAAAACATCCAGTGTAGTTAGGACTAAGATTATCTGTTCTTGATTTATTGAGTCGATATTCGGCTTTTGTGGCCACAGAAAACTTCATTCCTTGTTCCCGAAGATATTTGACGTTATATGTCATACGTGAATCGTTGCCTGAAGCTCAAAAGCTCGCAATTTGAGCAATATATGACTGACTTTGTTTTTCTCGGTTGTAGGCACACTAACAATTACAAATGAACCTTTGTATACATAGCGATCGTTAATATTTGTATTCCTATGTGCCTCACTGACATTGGCATCAGTACGGTTTAATCAAAAGTGTGTCTGTAATCCTAGAGTAACAATGCCTAGTGGTCAGAGTAAGAAACAGAAAAATCATGCACATGACCCCAGAAATCATAATAAACTGAAGTGACAAAAGATATGCACGTTTGCAGACGGCGGTAGTAACGCAAACATAAGGTATAAAAAGGCAATGCATTGGCGGAGCTGTCCTTTGTACCCAAGTAATTCATGCGAAAAGGTATTCGACGCCATTATGGCCGCACCACAGGGAATAACAGACTTTGAACGCGTGCGGGCTTTCAAAAATAAAAATGAGGTGGCTCTCATCTACGTACCCTCAGACTCAGAGTTGAAATATTAAAAGTTTTGACTGGCTTCGTTGTCTAGGAGCTGGGATACGTAGTTACCGCATTACAGGCCAAATACTGCTGAGTGTGCAGTACACAATATGAATATATACATGAAGCGAATGGTCGAAGATTCCTATCACTCGGCAATTGCGAATTTGGAATGTAACACAGAAATATTCAGGTACTATTTTAACGACTTTAAATGATGAGCACGATAGCAGAAGTACCTTTAAGAATGCCGCTTATTATTGCAAAACACTTATTGGTGTCGATGGTCCAGCAATTAAATAAAATATAAATTGCATAACAGGGACTCAATAGACTCCTATTTCACGTAATCAGTTATGAACAACGACATAGCTCGCGAGATATTCACTTCTAAACGCATACTACGCCTTCACTGCAGAAACCACGGAAATGTCACAAGTGTCGGCACTATCTCCCGTGACCACGCGCAAAACTGCTCCTCTCTCCAAGTCTTTCCTGCTACCGCCCATCGCTGTTCCCCGTCTAGCACTCCTCTGTCCTGTCCAGCACTCCTCCCCAGCTTCCATTCAGTCTCCCAATTAACGAGCGCTTTGATTGGCTAGAGCGCTCCCGCAATTTCTCCAAGCCAACGCATGCTCACAAACATATGGAAACACATACGAAATACTGGTTTTACATTTAAATAACTTGAAATTAAATAAATATTCCTACGGCTGGACCATAAACACGCTCTAACACTTATTACTAATTACATAAACAAATTAAATAAACATATATCAAAGAAATAGAAGCAAAAGCGGCTCAGTAGCCAAATGTCTCTGTGCTTTGTAAAACACAGTAAATATTTGACCAATTTCTTCAAGAATAGTATATATCGGATATAAACAAAGGCATAGACGAATAAATATATTTATAAGCATGTTGCTACCGTTTTTTCGTGTAAGTGTGGAGAACTTATGGCCTGATGTGATTAATAGTAATCGGCCACTTTGACCTCTAATAATTCATGTACTATTCAAGTTATATGCCTGAAATTCATACCAATTTAGGTTTACACTAAAATCTTTCTAAAGACACGTCGATTGACAAAACCAGATGAACCGTTTAGATTTTGGAAATTCGTTGCTGGATGTTACTTGTATAATTTAAACTAATAAAGATACTGAAAATCTGATTACACCATCAGAATCTTCGTGCAATTAATGGTAATGAACATGTTTCCTTTTAAGGTATCAAGATGCCTCTGGCTATTATTAATTTCTATAGAAGCTGTGAAATGTCTGCTATTATGGTTTCACGAAGTCCGCCATCTTTATCACTCCTGGCATACAAATCTCCTTCATCGACACAAAGCACAGTCCTTGTCACAGCGTGAACATGGAATTCCCAGCCACGATCAGCCTCGACCACGCGCTGGGGCTACCCTTCTTGCTCCGGCCAATGTGCGACACCACGCGGTTGCCTGCTGAGCGGCCCGTGTGGAACTTAGAATATTTTCATGGCGCCACAGCTCGCCCATTGCCTCACACGCCAAACTGTAGTGCTTGGAGCTAGACGCATGGAACATTGCATTTCGGAAATTGGTAGGGAATTTAACATCCCGAGATGCACAATGTCAAGAGTGTGCCGAGAATACCAATTTTCAGCCATTACCTCTCGCCTCTGACAATACAGTGGCCGAAGGTTTTCACTTAACGACCGAGAGCAACGGCATTTGCGTAGAATTTTCAGCGCCAACAGACAAACAACACTGCGTGAAATAACTCCAAAAACCGATGTGTGGCATACAACGAACGTATTCTTTAGGAAAGAGCGTCAAAATGTGATTTTAATGGGCTGTGGCAGCAGACGATTGACGCAAGTCCGTTTGGGAACAGCACAACATCGGTTACAGCGGCTCTCGTGGGCTCGTGTCTATATTGATTGGAAACTAGACGACTGGAAAACAGCGACCTGGTCAGATGAGTTGCGATTTCAGTTGGTAAGAGCTGATGGTAGGATTCGAATGTGGCTCAGACCCCACGAAGCAATGGATGGAAGTTGTCAACAAGGCACAGTACAAGCTGGTGATGGCTCCATAATGGTGTGGGCTGCGTTTACATGAAATGGACTGTGTCCTCTGGTCCAACTGAAGCGATCACTGACTGGAAATAGCTGAGTTCGACCTTTTGGAGGCTATTTACAGTCATGCGGACGCCATGTTCTCAAACATGTTACCGGGCCACAACTGTTCGTAATTGGTTTGAAGACACTGGACAATTCGAGCGAATGATTTTGCCACCCTGGTCACCTGACATGAATCCCATTAGACAATTAAGGGACATAGTCGACAGCTCGGCTCGTACACAGTACCTTCCACCGGAGACACTTTCGGAATTATGGACGGCTATAGACACTGCCAACGACTTGTTGAGTCAATGCCATGTCGAGTTGCTGCAGTACTCCGGGCCAAAGGAGGTCCGAAACGATATTGGGAGCTATCCCATTACTTTTGTCACATCAGTGTGTACTAACACATACAGGCATCGGAAAAAAACTAATAAGTGATCTGTTTTGAGAACTGATCAAATAACACACATGATATAGCTGAAAACGCCGATAGCTTTCCAGGTAAATATCTATGGATTTTGCGCAACCAGATTTAAACACATTTTCACGTACAACTTAAGTTGCAACAGCTTCACCAGCTCTTGTGCAAGAAAATCGTCACTACATGGCGCCATCTAGCTTATATTGATGAACCACCAAACAGTATAATCTAAACACTCAACTGAAAGCCTGAAGAGAGCTGTAAGACTTTTGGTGTGTGAGTGGTTAAAGTAACCATGACGATCAAAGTATACCTAATTTATGGTACTCAAGTCGCTTCCTTCCTGAATTAGTTACGTTTCATTAGGAATCTGAAAATTATACCTACTATTTGTTTTACATGGTCATTCCACTTAAGGTCACTTTGGATAGTTACTCCTATCCTCGCCTTCTCCATCTGCCTTCCGTCCCCCATGCGCATCCTCTACAACTTCATCCCCTTCTCCCACCTTCTCCTTTTCCTTGAACACATGCGCACCCTATAATTTGTCCACTACCTTCATCTCCCTCACCCCCTGGTGTCTCCCTTCTTCTCCACCCTTAGCCAATTACCATCCCTTTACCGTTGTGTCCCACCCTCTCTCCATCTCCAAACCCTCCGCCTCCTTTCCTAACACAACTTCCAACATTTACCACTCCTGGATGATGAGCTTCGCCCTGACATCTACCTTTCCTACCAACTTTAACCCCACCTTCCTCTTGCCTCCTCCTCAGGGCTCCTTCTCCTCCCCCTCCCTTCTCCTGAGTGGCTTTCCCCTCCTACTCACCCTCCCTCTCCTGTGTTCCCCTTCAGTGTATCTGCTTCTCCCTTCTGCCTTGCCTTCCCTCTCCATCTCCCACCCCCCCCTGTCTCCTGCCTCTTGTTGCCCCTACTCTTTTCATCCCGCCCCCTCCCCTGCTGCACCTTGCTCTCCCCTCCTTTTCCATCCTCTCAGGCCTCTCCCTCGGCAGGTCCCGCCTGGCAGGTTTATTCTTCATTGTGTGTGCTCCAAGTGGGTTTAAAGTGGGTTGTTCTGGAGTGTTATTAATACTGTGGCCAATTTTTAGCCCGTGCGTGTCACTTTAGTGTCTTTTTTGTGATCTACGAATCGCCAACTGTGTTTTTTTTTAACTTTATGTCGACTTTTTTTATTGTCCCCCACTCTCGTTTCTATGTCAGTGTATTTTTACCTCCATTAGCTCCGCTTACTCTGTTTTATGTCCCCCTTTTTTATAGCCTTTATATGTAACATTTTCTTCTTGTATTAGCTGTCATGTCACTCAGCTGAAGAGTGACGGATTGAGCGACTGACAGCCCTCCCCTGCCCATTAGGGGGCATGGGAATGAAATCACAATAAAGAAAAAATGCTCCTAGATTTTTTTGGTGTATACTGCTTCCAGCAATTAGTCATCAATACTGTAGTTGTACAGTTGTGCTATTATTTTCCTAGATATGCACAATATTTTACATTGATTTACATTCAGGACCAACTGCTGCAGGCTGCACCATTCATCGACCTTCTGTAGGTCATTTTCCAAATCGATACTGCCTTCTGGCGTTGCTATTTTCTTATAGTGAACCATCATCTGCGTAAAATCTTAAAAAGCTTCCGACTCTTTCTAGTGGATCGTTTATTTATATTGTAAACAGTAATGATCCTATCACACTTCCTTGGGGTACTCCGAAGATTACCTTTACAGCTTTTCATTTTTTTCCGTTAAGAGCGACGTGTTGAGTTCTATCTGTGGGGAAGTCATGATCATAGTCGCAAATCTGGTTCGATAAGATAAGCTTGTATGTTTTTTTCATTATACGGCAGTGCGGGACAGTATCAAACGTCTTCCTGAAGTCAAGGAACGCGGCGTCAACGTGAGCGCCGTTGCCTACAGCGCTATCGATCTCTTGGAGGAGGAGGGCGGAGTTTCGCAAGATCTCTGTTTGAGGAATCTATGCTGATTTTTGTAGAGGAGATTTTTGTTCTCCAAAAACGTCATAATCCTTGCGTATAAAACATATTCCATAATTCTACAATAGATTGACGTTAATGATGTAGGCCCATAATTATGTACATCTGTACCTGTGCCTTTTTTCTAGTCAGTAGGTACCCTTCGTTAGTCCAGGGAGCTACTATACTCTGCTGCTGGAAGGCAAACAAGTTCTTTCATATTCTCCTTATACAGTCTTACAGGTATCTCACCTTGTTCTGATGCCTTTCCGCTACTAAACGACTGTAGTAGCTTTTGTATTCCGCGATCGGTTATCTCAGTATCTGTCATTTCGATGTTCACACGGCGACTGAAAGGAGGGACAGTACTATAATTTCTCCGCGGTGAAATAGTTTCGGAAGACCGAAATCAATATTTCGGCCTTCTCACTATCATCTTCCGTTTCGGTGCCTTTGTAGTCACTGAGTTGCTGAATAGGCGATTTCGAACCGCTTACTGATTTCACGTAAGACGAAAACCTCTTTGGGTTTCAGTCAGATCGACTGACAAAATTTTACTTTCAAAGTCACTGAACGCATGTCTCATTCATATCCTTACGCTCATTTTCCCTTCGTTCAGCTTTGGTTTGTCCACTAGGTTTTGACGTCTCTCGAATCAGTGATAAAGCTCTCTTTTTTTCCCCCACAGAAATTTTCTAACATAGCTGTTAAACCGCGATATGTCTTTCCTATCTTTTAAGACCTTGCTCGAAACATAGACTTTCTTGTCTAAGGCACATATTAAACGACGCTATTGAATTTTTTTCAGTTGTGCTCCACGTTTTCCTCCTCAGCACTGAATATTTGTTGTTGACTTCTCAGATGCTCTGCAATTTGAATCCTGTTTCCCTTGCTAAGCAAAAATATTTTCTTAACATTCCTTGTAATACCGATAGTCATAGTTGCTATCACAGGTCACTGATACCTTTCTCTGCATTATCTGATTCTATAAGTTCAGGTCTGTTTGTAGCTAGACCTTCAGATGTTATCTAGTATTTGATGAGTTGTGTATTATGTACCTACAGGGTGGTTAAAAACAAGCTGATAATGTCAAAGCGAAGAAGCGGACGTCGAATCGAGTAGTTTTTTTTCTAAATAACCATAGGTCGGTTATATTTCGTTGTGGGCCTAGGGCCATAAAACGACAGCGAATCAGCGACTAGTTTATGACAACCATCCAGGTCTTTGTGTAGAATAACCTTGATGTTATAGACTGTCTTTCAGACATTTTTACCTGTAAGTACTTTATATTAGCATGGCAATTATATCATTTCAACTATAGCGAATGATGTTAGGGATATCCCTTTGCTTGAACTAAACGTTTTGCACCTGCGGGTATTTTTTTTTTCATGGAGCTAACAGATAGTAATATACATCACGTTATAAAGAGAAGAATAAAAGTACTACAAACAGAATTACACTACGCCTGAATATAGACTTTCCCACCTCTCGGGCTTACGTCAGGAGATGAGTATGACACTTGTCGGAACGTCATGGTGTTTCAACATTATAACCTGAGAGCTTTTCATCCATAATTTCACTACATTTATGTCACAATATTATTCTAATTTACTCTGTTAATACACACTGACAGGTATACTTGTAATCTCTTTCAATCACACTTTGTGGATGGGACGTTAAACATAAACCTTCCTCCCTTCTATCACACCATTTCCAACACAGATCGCTCATCCCATATTCTTCCCTCTGAAGTCTTGTCTCAGCAGGCTGTTGTGCACTTGAAGTGAAACTAAGAGTAAAAACCAGCAGAAGGAATAATCTCATCAAATAGACCTCGTTTACAAAGTATATATATATATATATATATATATATATATATATATATATATATATATATATATATATATATATACCTTGTTTTATGAAAACGTTCTTCTTTTGAGAATGTCCGTGACTGAGAATTTTCGTTCACACTATACATAATCTTTTAACAGGCTTCTAAATGTGCCTTTTTTACACCTTCTACAGTAGGACACACTCCTTATTACACAGAAAATATGGATGCACTGTAATCACTTGATAGTTCACAATTCCAGTCCTCACTCAGTCATTGTAAATTGTAGAAGACACCACGAGAATAAGCCTTAGATTCCAGAGTAAGGCAAATCCCTCAGTAATCCCTAGAACACTACACTAAACCGAAGCCTTGTTGAAATCCAGCAAATAGCCAGGTCAGGAAAATGCGGTATAATGGGAGACTTGAGCACAACAAAACCTGAAGTGACTTTCAGCTGGGTTTTGTCTACCGCTTCACGTCAGTGAGCAGACACCAGTGACAGTCCACCGGCCCCTCTTACCGGTTATTAGCCGCCGGAAGAGTCGGACCTCGCTGTCTAGTAACACAGAAACAATGTCTACACCACCCCATCTTTAACTGGCACGTAAGGCCAGGTGTCCATGTTGGTATCGGGATCGCTAAACTGGCAGGGGGAGGTGTTGGTGGGCAAACCAGCTAAATGTCTTCTGTCCCTCTCGATGTCTGGCGTCACTGTGTCTTCTGGTTTTGGTGGAGGGATGGGCTGCTGATGCTGGATTGTTGTGGTCTGTGATTCCATGCCGGAAATCGGCGATGCTGGAGGTGGGAAAAAATCCCATGCCATGAGGAACCAGCTGCAACGATGCTGAACCTGAGGATGTGGGTCTTCCAGACATCTAAATTTGTATAGAGCTGGTCTATGGTCAGTGGTGGTTATCTTGCAGTAGAAGTCTGTAGGTGTGGGTGCTGCTGATTGGAGTGCCATACCAGCACGACATCACTGGCGTCCACTGTGCACGTCTGCCATGTGTCTGGCTCTGTTGACATTTCGTATCTATCCAAGGACTCTCCCGAAGGTGTAAGCCCATACCCCTGTGCCCACCGAGTCTCAGGGGCGACGTTCGGCCGCCATGTATGTATTTCAGGCCTGTGGAGGTCCTAAAGGGTCCAGTATGGGCAGCCAAAAAGCAGTTCCACCAGAGAGCATCCTTCAATCAGCGTGGACCAGTAGCAGGCTAGGAAATGTATTGGGATCGTGGCCTTGGGTGCAACTAAAGCATCTTCCGAGTCTGCAAATTAAAGATGAGGGTAATCCACTCACCTTAGCTATTGGAGACTGTGTGGAATGGCTCCTTTACCGGGTGCGGTCTGCCGTTCCAAGTGCAGAAATCCTGGAACATACTGGATGAAAACTGATGGTCATTGCCGGAGATGGTTGTACTTTGGACCCCTACAATGGTGAATATTTTGTGGAAGGTGCTTACTGTCTCCGTTGCGTGCCGGCAGCGGTGGCCGTGCGGTTCTAGGCGCTAAGTCCGGAACCGCGGGACTGCTACGGTCGCAGGTTCGAATCCTGCCTCAGGCATGGATGTGTGTGATGTCCTTAGATAGGTTTAAGTAGTTCTTAGGGGACTTATGACCTAAGATGTTGAGTCCCATAGTGCTCAGAGCCATTTGAACCATTTGTCTCCGTTGCTATTATATTTGAGATTCGAACTACGCAAGGAAATTTTGAAAATGAGTCAATGACAACGAGCCGCATCTCTAGAAGAAGAAGGCGAAGTCCACGTGGGCACTGCGGGGTTGGCCAGGCGGGGAAGAGTTTTGGTGGTATTGACAGCGCCAACGCACATGTGTCACAGGAGCGGGCTGTCCTCTCGATGTACGGTGTGATGTGGCCAGGGGACCTGCCACTTCGCCAGTGCATCCATGCAGGTCATCCCCCAGTAGCCAGCGTGCAGGAAGATCGTCTTCTGTCAGCATCAGAACTCTCAGTACCATCTGGATCCGGTTTTTTGGAGAACAATACGTCCACAGTTCTGAAAGAGAGCGGTGTGGAAGGTGTTCCAGACAATCTTGGTGAACGTATTTCTTACCTTGCTGGAGGATAACGTCTTCAGCTGTTCCCTCGCAATTATAGATAACTAAAGTGCAACTATTTACAGAAGTGGGCTGTAATTGTCATACGGCAGCGTCACTTGAACTAAAGTGCAGCTATTTACAGAAGTGGGCTGTAATTGTCATACGGCAGCGTCACTTGGTAGATATGGTAATGCATCTATGCAGATCCGATTTACGATGGAAAAAAATTAGTTCCAGTTGCGGTCACCAGGTGGAAATCTGGTGCTGTACACTCTTTGTATGATAGTATTACATCCATACTATCATTTGACAAGTCGTAACGTGGGTGACCAGTATGGCTATCCAGAAGACAGACCGCTGTTAGTGAAACTGTTTTATATGAACGGCAGCAACTACCGTGTCACATTGAGAGAGTATCACCGACTGAAACGCCTGACGAGAGGCACGATGTCATTAAATGTTTTAAAGAATATGATAATGAAATTTGGAAGCAGGGGTGAGCTGAGTGCGGCCATTCGTGAGAAGAGGAAGGCGTCCCAGCTAACTGGAAGTTATCGACGAGGTTGCTGTTGCTGCAACTGTCCTTGGTGCATGTGCACCAGGTACTGATAGTGCTTGTGCGGTGTCACAGCGATTGTCCGTCCCATGGTCAACAGTTGCTTGGTTTTGGGGGAGGAGACCAGACAGCGGGGTCATCGGTCTCATCGGATTAGGGAAGGAAGGGGAAGGAAGTCGGCCGTGCCCTTTCAGAGGAACCATCCTGGCATTTGCCTGCAGCGATTTAGGGAAATCACGGAAAAACTAAATCTTGATGGCCGGACGCGGGATTGAACCGTCGTCCTCCCGAATGCGAGTCCAGTGTGCCCCATGGTCAACAGTAAGGAGAGTTTCTCGGTCTGTTTCACTCTCATACCCTTACAAGATTAACACGGTGCAGCAAAGTGTAACTTCACGCGTTGCAATAAAGTTCTGTATTTTCTCTTCAGTTTCTGACACAGATCGAAATTGACGACAAGCGGCCGGGCAATATTCTGTGGAGTGACGAGGCGAATTTTACACTACAGGGTGCAGTGAATGCAGCTGAATCTGGGGTACTGTTAAACCACATACTGCGCAGAAAGAGCCATTGCACTCATCGTATTTGACAGTGTGGTGTGGATTGACAAGTATCTTTATGCTCGGTCCGTTCTTCTTTGTAGAGAATACACACAGTGGGCCTGTCAGGCTTACCGAGACGTCTGCACGTTATGGAGACCGCCTTGCACAGCATGTGAGTCCTGCTTTGGAGGAGCGCAACTGTGTGATAACCACTGTTTTTATACAGTATAGAGCAACACCTAATGTCGCTCGCCCAATGAAAGAGGTGCTTAATGCGACCTTCCACGAACGTGTTATCTCGAGGCATTTTCGAGACGCATGCCTGCAAGACCACCTGATCTGAATCCGCGTGAGTTTTGGCTCTGAGGATATCTAAAAGAACGCGTTTACCGCGGACATGTTCGCTCTCCACCTGATCTGAAGGCCAGTATACAGGAACTCGTTGCTCATATTCCACCGGAACTGCTGGAAGCAACTGTTGAGCACGTCGTTTTATGCATGCAGTATCTCGTCGACGTCTCTGGGGCTCATGTCCCGCTCCGAATCCAATACATATGGAAACTTTTCGATATGTCTTTCTTGAAGTCAATGCGCCACATTTGTACCTGGTAGCCAAAATTGGAACCAGTTTTTTTCCAGTGTAATCCGTTCCGCATTAACACATTAGCATATCTAGCAAGTTTCTTTGCCATACGATAATTATAGCCCACACTGGACCTCTCTCAAGAGCTGCACTTTAATTATAAACATCCAGTATTTACACCACACAATAAAGACTCAGAATAGGATTGTTTACAGTTTTAGTTTTCACACAAAAATCGACACTTATTGGGTACCTCTTTGAGATCATTTGGCCATGCGGCATATGACTGATACCATTTGTTACAACAACGAAAAATTGGGAGCCTAGCTCCTAGAACATTTGTTTCCTGCTCATTTTGCTTGAACAATAAACAGTTGATTTCAGAGAAACTTAAACACTCAGCTTTATCGAAAGGAGTAATTTTCTCTAGAAAAGACACAGCATTTGGCAATTAGTAAATAGCACGAAAGCACTCTGTTTAGTAACGCCTATTATGCAACTCGCCTGTAAGTGGAGCACCAGATGTCTGTAGTGTGAATGCCAGTCTTTGTCCTCTGGAGGAAATGGCGTGAATGGTGGGGATGTATGCTGCGCCGGCTTGCTGAACAGCTGTAGTATAAGCACTTCCTGCTTTTGTTGTTGCTATTCCAGAATTTGCTTTGGTAGTTCTTGTTGTCTTGCCTGGTGCTGCATCTGAAGCTGCACCTGTTGCATCCGTTGTTCTTCTTGTTGCGGCTGATAGTGCATTTGAAGTTGCTTCTCTTGCTGCCACAGTTTCGTGATCACTGAACTTCAATTTGTTATCATCATATGCTTGCTAAATTGAAGTCCTTATCATCCATACACCTGCTACAGTGCAATACACTCTTTATTATACAAAAACACGTCGACGCATGGTACTCATAGTTCACAATTTCAGTCTACACTATGTTATTGTAAACTGTAGAACGCACCAAGAGAATAATTCAGAAAGTCCACGGTTAAGCAAATCCTTCAATAATACGTAGAATACCAATTCAAAACGTAGTCCAGTTGAAATCCAGTAAACAGTGACGTGACAAAAGTATAGTGTAAGCAATGTAAAGACTTTAGCATGGCACTATTCGAAGTGTTCTGCAACGGCACGTTGGCCGCGTTTTACCTTCGGTTTTACTGCAGCAGCCAGGCCCATGTGACGGCCGGCAGTCATTCATAGCAGACATTGTAGGATATCGACTTTCATGTCGGATGACAGAAGTATAGCAGCTTTGTTTTCTATATATTTACTGTATGTCAAAGTTCTTCCAAGTTAAGACTGGGATGGTGATCCTAAACTAGAAACGATAGCATTAATTTGATTTAGTTTAAGTCATTTAATTTCAGGATGTTTATCAGTCTTATTGCGTATATTGTAGGGGTGTAAGTTCCTGCTTAACAATGTTCTTAACAGTACCATTGAGTGGCTTCCTGCGAATGGTCTTAGCCTCAATTTTAAAAAGCCAACATATTCAGTTCTCCACATTTATGGGTACTGCACCAGCAAAAAATGTAACACACGGTGAGAAAATAATGAATAGGGTGGAAACTTCAAAATTCTATTCTGTCCATTTTGATTAGAATTTAAACTGTGATCATATTCTGAAGCTTCTAAAACAACTTATTTCAACCATATTTGCATTTAGAATCATTACAAATCTTGGAGAGAAACAAATCAGTGGGTTGATATATTTTGCATATTTTCATTCAATAATGTGATGTGGAATAATGTCCTGGGGGTAACTCACCTCTAAGAAACAAAGTGTTCATCGCTCAAAAACGTGCTGCAAGAGTGGCATACGATGCACAACCACGATCATTTTTTAGGCATCTGTTTAAGGAGTTGGGAATTCTCACTAAAACTTTACACTACATTTATTCCATCATGACGTTTGTCGTAAATTGTCCACTGCAGTTCTAAAGGAACAATGATGCTCATTAATAGGATAGCGGAGAGAAAAATAGCATTCATTTCTCCATGTTAATGTTGTCTTTAGCACAAAATGGGTGCAGAATGCTCCAACTAAAATTTTTGATAACTTAACTCGGTGATATAAAATGTCTTAGAGAGAGTAAAACAAAATTTGGAAACAATCTAAAAAAGTTTATCCGTGACAAATCCTACTATTCAGTAGAAACACTTCTATTACTGGAATGCGTAAAAGGTGTTGAAAAGACTATCTATAGTGTAAATAATACTTGAAACATGGAGCTAAGTAACTAATCAACTTGTGGCGTTACTTTTGAAGCACACAATCGTTTCATAGACGCATAATGAGCAGACACTCGAAACACTTTGTTGTCTGAATTTATTTGTGCTAAATGTCTTCGAGGATAACGTATAGTGCGTCGCGAAAGTTTCTGCTGTTGTTTCACCAATATATCTGTATGTATATAGGCTTCATTTCCTCATATTATGGTGCACTAGATAGATGTGGGTAGAATACGTAATTAGCACGTTTAGTTTACAGAGTATGCAGCAATTATCCCAGTCCATTTCTGTTTTAGGAATATGTTGGTGTCTGCTTTGTAGCAAATTTTATTGATGTGATTCTTCCATGTCATACTCCTATCGACCGTAATACCAAGGAGTTTTTAATTTGCTACGTCTGTTTCAATGAATCTGCATATATAAGAGATATTATTTGGCTGTAGCGATCTCTTTGCATGTACTGATTGTATGTGGCATTTTAAGAGCTGTTTTTTCGTCATTCTTGTGGATGGTTTGATGTGGGCCGCTACATTCTCTATTATTTTTTGTATATATCAAGGCATTTGTCTTATCGATATAGTTAATTCACTTTACGGCTCCCTACTAACATGGCAGTTTTTCTTGTGAGGTCTTACCACATGTCCTAGCATCCCGTCAATGTTTCCCACATATCCCATTCTTCACCGATGATTCTGTAGAGAACCTATTCATTTATTATCTTGTTAGTCCTCTTACTTTACTTCTTCCTTATGTAACATCACACAGCAAATGCTTCGACTGCTTTTCCCATTTACCTGGAGTCCATGAAATACTTCCATACAGCGCACTTCATCGGACATTCATTCTCATAAATTCCTTTCTCAAATTAAAGTCTTTTTTATATTAGCAGACTTCATTTGGCAAGGAACTCACCGTTTGCTTGTGGTATTCTTCTTCTTATGTCCTCTTTGCTTCGTCCATCATTCGTTATTTCGATTTTAAGGTAGCAGAATTCGTTCACTTTGTGTACCGCGTGGTTTCTAATGTTGTTGTCGAACTAGTCTCTCTCTCTCCTCTTCAATACTTTCTTCTTTCTGTTGTTCGCTCCCAGTTCATATTCTGTGTTCAGTAGGTGTTCCTTCAGTTCAGTAGGTCTTATCATTCTTTCTCACCTTCACTGCCGACAGCGGTACAACCCGCGAATCTTATTATTGACAGAGCATTTACAAACAAATTGTTCTCAGTGAATTATGTACTAGCCTCTTCAGCTCTCTACGAATGAGTGTAGCCTGCATACAGTATTAAGTAGCCGCCTAATACTGAAGGCGTAACATATATCGGTTACATACAGAATGAAGAACAGTGAGACAAGCAATGATAACTCAAAATATACATATAAATTACTGTGACAAATAGAATCCAGTGATTTCAAAAGAACCAAGAAGAAGAACGAAAGATGACTTCCAGAAAGTAAGAGTGATTATGCACAGAAGCGCCAAAGAAACTGGTATGGGCATACGTATTCAAATACAGTGATATGTAAAAAGGCAGAATACGGCGCTGAGGTCGGCAACGCCTATATAAGACAACAAGTATCTGGCACAGTTGTTAGATCGGTTACTGCTGCTACAATGTGCAGATTATCAAGATTTAAGTAAGTTTGAACGTGGTATTACATTCGGCGCACGAGCGATTGGATACAGCGCCTCCGAGGTAGCAATGAAGTGGAGATTTTCGCGAACGACCATTTCACGAGTGTACCTTGAGTATCAGGAATCTGGTAAAACATCAGATCTTCGACGTCGCTGCAAGAACGGGACCAACGACGAGTGAAGAGAATCAATCAACCTGACAGAAGTGCAACCCTTCCGCAAATTGCTGCTGATTTCAATGCCGGGCCATCAACAAGTGTCAGCGTGCGAACCATTCATCGAAATAGGCTTTCGGAGCCGAAGGACACTCGTGTACCCTTGATGACTGCACGACACAAAGCTTTACGCCTTGCCTGCGCCCGTCAACACCGACATTGGACTGTTGCCTGGTCGGACGAGTTTCGTTTCAAATTGTATCGAGCTGATGACGTGTACGGGTATGGAGACAACCTCATCAATCAATGGACGGTGCATGTCAGCAGCGAACAGTTCAAGCTGGTGGAGGTTCTGTGATGGTGTGGGGCGTTTACAACTGGAGTGATATGGGACACCTGATACGTATAGAAACGACTCTGACAGGTGACACGTGCGTAAGCATCCTGTCTGATCATTTGCATCCATTCATGTCCATTGTGCAATCTGATGGACATGGGCAATTCCAGCAGGACAATGCAACACCCCGCAACTGCAGAATTGCTACATAGTGGCTCCAGAAACACTCTTATGAGTTTAAACACTTCCGCTGGCCGCCAAACTCCCCAGACTTGAACATTATTGAGCATATCTAGGATTCCTTGCAACGTGCTGTTCAAAAGAGGTCTCCACCCCCTCGTACTCTTACGGATGTAAGGACAACCCTGCGGGGTTCATGGTGTCAATCCCCTCTAGCACTACTACAAACATTAGTCGAGTCCACGCCACGTCATGTTCCGGCACTTCTACGTGCTCGCGGGAGCCCTAGACGACATAAGGCAGGCGTACCAATTTCTTTGGCTCTTCAGTGGACATTCAGGTAATTAAGCGTTTTGGAGAGAACGGAAGATATACGAGATTCTGGCGATTGCGTTATTTGCGTTGTTTGTATTTTGCTGTTTTTAACGAAATTATTCTCAGAAATTCCTAATCAGAGCGCTGAAACTCGCGTTGTTGATACCATTTAAGTACAAATTATCTTCATCGTGCAGACTACGTTGAGCAGTAGTTGTAAATCTATTCTTGTGGAGTGCACGTGTGATATTCTGATGCGAAAGTTTAAATATGACGGATTGGCCGACACAATGAGATTCTTGTTTCTATCTTAATATACAGGATGTTACAAAAAGGTACGGCCAAACTTTCAGGAAACGTTCCTCACACACAAATAAAGAAATGTGTTATGTGGGCATTTGTCCAGAAACGCTTAATTTCCATGTTAGAGCACATTTTAGTTTCGTCAGTATGTACTGTACTTCCTCGATTCACCGCCAGTTGGCCCAATTGATGGAAGGTAATGTTGACTTCGGTGCTTGTGTTGACATGCGACTCATTGCTCTACAGTACTAGCATCAAGCACATCAGTACGTAGCATCAAGAAGTTAGTTAGTGTTCATCACGAACGTGGTTTTGCAGTCAGTGCAATGTTTACAAATGCGGAGTTGGCAGATGCCCATTTGATGTATGGATTAGCCGTGGCGCGTATGGATTAGCACGGGGTAATAGCCGTGGCGTGGTACGTTTGTATCGAGACAGATTTCCAGAACGAAGATGTCCCGACAGGAAGACGTTCGAAGCAATTGATCGGCGTCTTAGGGAGCACGGAACATTCCAGCCTATGACTCGCGACTGGGGAAGACCTAGAACGACGAGGACACCTGCAATGGACGAGGCAATTCTTCGTGCAGTTGACGATAACCCTAATGTCAGCGTCAGAGAAGTTGCTGCTGCACCAGGTAACGTTGACCACGTCACTGTATGGAGAGTGCTACGGGAGAACCAGTTGTTTCCGTACAATGTACAGCGTGTGTAGGCACTATCAGCAGCTGATTGGCCTCCACGGGTACACTTCTGCCATTGGTTCATCCAACAATGTGTCAATCCTCATTTCAGTGCAAATGTTCTCTTTACGGATGAGGCTTCATTCCAACGTGATAAAACTATAAATTTTCACAATCAACATGTGTGGGCTGACGAGAATTCGCACGCAATTGTGCAATCACGTCATCAACACAGATTTTCTGTGAACGTTTGGGCAGGCATTGTTGGTGATGTCTTGATTGGGCCCCATGTTCTTCCACCTACGCTCAATGGAGCACGTTATCATGATTTCATACGGGATACTCTACCTGTGCTGCTAGAACATGTGCCTTTACAATTACGACACAACATGTGGTTCATGCACGATGGAGCTCCTGCACATTTCAGTCGAAGCGTTCGTACACTTCTCAACCACAGATTCGGTAACCGATGGATTGGTAGAGGCGGACCAATTCCATGGCCACCATGCTCTCCGTACCTCAACCCTCTTGACTTTCATTTAGGGGGGCATTTGAAAGCTCTTGTCTACGCAGTCCCGGTACCAAATGTAGAGACTCTTCGTGCTCGTATTGTGGACGCCTATGATACAATACTCCATTCTGCAGTGTTCCATCAGCGCATCAGGGATTCCATGCGACGGAGGGTGGATGCATGTATCCTCGCTAACGGAGGACATTTTGAACATTTCCTGTAACAGAGTGTTTGAAGTCACGCTGGTACGTTCTGTTGCTGTGTGTTTCCATTCCATGATTAATGTGATTTGAAGAGAAGTAATAAAATGAGCTCTAACATGGAAAGTAAGCGTTTCCGGACACATGTGCACATAACATATTTTCTTTCTTTGTGCGTGAGGAATGTTTCCTGAAAGTTTGGCCGTACCTTTTTGTAACACCCTGTATACCAGCTTTATGTTAACTACAGAACAACACGGACTCTGCCATGGTGCACCACAAAGTTCTTTATAGAATGCTTTATTGTTTGCTATACATTATGATGTCAAACTTGCACTGTCACGGAATGATTTTTTTCCTTCTTGTCTGTGATTAGCGGAATATCCGGATCGTGGCCGGCTGGGGTGGCCGAGCGGTTCTAGGCGCGTCAGTCTGGAACCGCGCGACCGCTGCGGTCGCAGGTTCGAATCCTGCCTCGGGCATGGATGTGTGTCATGTCCCTAGGTTAGTTAGGTTTATGTAGTTCTAAGTTGTAGGGGACTGATGACCTCAGCAGTTAAGTCCCATGGTGTTCAGAGCCATTTGAACCATTTGAACTGGATCATGTCCCGGTCCGACCCCAATTTTCATCTGTCTCAAACAGTTGACGTCATACCGGATTTGAAATCTCGAATCAATTTCGTACCATCTGCTGTACTTGTGATTACTGCTATGAGCTATTTTGAAAAGAAGGAATTAGTTCATTCTAAACGTTTTCACTCACCAATGATTGCAGAATCTTAATTTTTTACCTAGGGGAAGAGGGAGATTTGGGGTTCGAATTAAAGAGGAAACATTTTCAGATTATATTATTAGGTTTTAAAATTTGTGTTTCGCGTTAACCCTAAAACATTCTTCAGTTCTCCTCAGAGCTTTTAAAATTGTCTCCCACACTCTCACAGGAGATATTATTGGTTAAATCTATAAACTTACATCCGGGAATAAATAACTATTGAGAAATGGACCATTGAAATTTTTCGCGAATGGTCAGCACTCACTTGTCAGAAGTATAAGCTGTCTTCCTGTTGACGTTCGTGACTCATTCCTTATTTTTATTTCTTAGAAACCTTTATTATTGGTGAAATCTTCTCATTCTCCCATCCGGGTGGGTACGCTGAAATTCCGGGATGTTTGGGTGAGTGTCACTCTCTTCATCTTCTGGTGCTAGGACTGGAGTGTTCTGTGCAGCCAGTCACCAGCCCACGCGAGTCACCTTTAAGAATGGAACTGAAAGGCACTCCGTGTTAGACGGAACTTGTTACTTTTTAGAAGTTCTTCCCATTTTCAAGAATACTAGTTTTCAAGCTGTCACTGTTACGACCTGTCGAAACAACAATCCTTCAGTATAATGTAACTGTGGGCTCTTAGACTGCACTGGGAGATGATGGAGAGGGACTAAAAGATGTGAAACATTAGTTCACTTTATTACAATAATGATAAAAAGGTTCACTTAACTTTATGCAATCCATTGCTTAAGGATCATGTCAAATATTTACAGTTGGCTTTGAATATTGGAGCATCACTTGAAGGACACATTTACTAAACCCTTATCTTGAAGTACAAAGTTCAGAATGACAGTCCAATATAAGATATGAGTAACCCATGTTGTGTGCTCGGTCACTAACTGGGCCGAGCTTTCCTCTGATCGACTGTGTATCAGCCTCCGTGCGGTGGCGCTGCGGCGCTGCGAGAGAGGGAGTGACTTGGCCAGCGCCTCCCATACGGGCTTTGAGGAATGCCGCGAGACATGGTATCGACGAGAGGTGCCGACTTTGTTACGGCACCGCGATCTTTGGATTATCCAAAATCATATACTCCGACAATCAGCCGAAATTTTTGAAACTTATAGTAAACGCTTTTAATAAAACGTTGCATGCGGGATGTTATATTCCCATTTTCACCTCCCCTCCTTCCTTCTACCTCCCCACCTTCCCTTCGATACGCACCGGTGTGTACGACAGAATATTCGCCACATTCGCTGCTATTATTTAACAAAACCACTCGGATATATTCAGTCCTTCGTGATACAAAAAGTGTTTGGGATGAATAGTATATATTGTTGGAGGTAAATAAATGTCGTGTGACTAGAGACTCCCGTCCGGGAGTCAGCGTCATAGTGTGGGGCTACATGGCAAGAATTGGCATTGGGCGTCTGTAAGGTGTTACAGGTCAACATGAACGAGAAATAGTACCAAGAAGAAGTCTTAATATTGAAATTGATGCCCTCTATTCATGCTTTGTTTCAGGGCAAGAACGATCGGCGCAACTTTCAGCTACGCAAAGCGCCATGTCACAGCACTATAATTAATATGCAGTGGTTTCCTGCCCATGGAATTAGTGTGCTGACTTTGCCTGTCATCACTCACGACCTTAATCTGATTCAGAACTTGTAGCCAGGACTGAAAACTATGGTTTCTACATCTACGTCTACATCCATACTCCGCAAGCCACCTGACGGTGTGTGGCGGAAGGTACCTTGAGTACCTCTATCGGTTCTCCCTTCTATTCCAGTCTCGTATTGTTCGTGGAAAGAAGGATTGTCGGTATGCCTCTGTGTGGGCTCTAATCTCTCTGATTTTATCCTCATGTTCTCTTCGCGAGATATACGTAGGAGGGAGCAATATACTGCTTGACTTCTCGGTAAAGGTATGTTCTCGAAACTTCAACAAAAGCCCGTACCGAGCTACTGAGCGTCTCTCCTGCAGAGTCTTCCAATGGAGTTTACCTGTTATCTCTGTAACGCTTTCGCGATTACTAAATGATCCTGTAACGAAGCGCGCTACTCTCCGTTGTATCTTCTCTATCTCTTCTATCAACCCTATCTGGTGTGGTTCCCACACTGCTGAGCAGTATTCAAGCAGCGGACGAACAAGCGTACTGTAACCTACTTCCTTTGTTTTCGGATTGCATTTCCTTAGCATTCTTCCAATGAATCTCAGTCTGGCATCTGCTTTAACGACGATTAATTTTATATGGTCATTCCATTTTAAATCACTCCTAATGTCTACTGCCAGATAATTTATGGAATTAACTGCTTCCAGTTGCTGACGTGCTATATCATAGGTAAATGATAAAGGATCTTTCTTTCTATGTACTCGTAGCACATTACTCTTGTCTACATTGATATTCAATAGCCATTCCCGGCACCATGCGTCAATTCGTTGCAGATCCTCCTGCATTTCAGTACAACTTTCCATTGTTACAACCTCTCGATATACCACAGCATCATCCGCAAAAAGCCTCAGTGAACTTCCGGTGTCATCCACAAGGTCGTTTGTGTATATTGTGAATAGCAATGGTCCTACGACACTCCCCTGCGGCACACCTGAAACCACTCTTACTTCGGAAGACTTCTCTCCATTGAGAATGACATGCTACGTTATGTTATCTAGGAACTCTTCAATCCAATGACACAATTGGTCTGATAGTCCATATGCTCTTACTTTGTTCACTAAACGACTGTGGGGAACTGTGTCGAACGCCTTACGGAAGTCAAGAAACATGGCATCTACCTGGGAACCCGTGTCTATGGCCCTCTAAGTCTCGTGGACGAATAGCGCGAGCTGGGTTTCACACGACCGTCTTTTTCGAAACCCATGCTGATTCCTACAGAGTAGATTTCTAGTCTCCAGAAAAGTCATTATACTCGAGCGTAATACGTGTTCCAAAATTCTATAGTTGACAGACGTTAAGAGATATAGTTCTGCACATCTGTTCGACGTTCCTTCTTGAAAACGGGGATGACATGTGCCATTTTCCAATCCTTTGGAACGCTACGCTCTTCTAGAGACCTACGGTACACCGCTGCAAGAAGGGGGGCAAGTTCTTTCGCGTACTCTGTGTAAAATCGAACTGGTATCCCATCAGGTCCAGCGGCCTTTCCTCTTTTGAGCGATTTTAATTGTTTCTCTATCCCTCTGTCGTCTATTTCGATATCTACCATTTTTTTCATCTGTGCGACAATCTAGAGAAGCAACTACAGTGCAGTCTTCCTCTGTGAAACAGCTTTGGAAAAAGACATTTAGTATTTCGGCCTTTAGTCTGTCATCCTTTGTTTAGCGGTATCTCAGTTACAAGAGGTAGCTGCTACAGACCCTCGTCAGTTCATGGTTTAGAGTCATCAAACCAAAAGATCTCCAACATCTGGTATACTCGATATCGTGCAGAACCGAGGCAGTGATTAAATCAACAGGATATTCAGGGAAATACTGAGAAATATTGCAATAATTTTTTTCCATTTAATTCGTAAGTTCCTGAAATTGTTAGGTTGTTAGTATCTTGTTTGAAATATTACAAAATTTATAATTTTAACCATAATTTTCAAATATCATACGTTAGGAAACTTAACCTGAAAATTACTACTGAATTATTCTCTCCACATGATTGTTCATGTATCCATTCGACACTTGTATTGTACACATCTCGTCCACCACCTCCACCCTCTCGATGTACACCTCTCCCCCATCCCCCCATCTCTCTGTTCACTTCATCCTCCCACCTTCAACTGTCCCTTTTCTTCTTCCCACTCTCTTGTCTCTTCATCTCCTCCTCACCCCACTCTCTGTCCATTTCCCCTGGCCCCTCTTTCTGTCCATCTCCTCCTCCCTCTATATCTGTGTATTTTATCCTCCCCCTCTCTCACTGTTTATCTCCTGTCCCCACTCTCTACACTTAGCTGTGCCCATCCACAGTTGTAACCCCTGCAAGACATGCCAATACTACCCACACAACTCGCCTCGTCCCCTCTCTATCTGTCCTCCTCCTAATTCCTGCTCTCTGTCCATCTCCTCCTCCCCTCTCTCTCTCTCTCTGACCATCACCTTCTTCCTAATCATTCTGTCCACCTCATCTTCCCCTATTTTTCTGTCCATCCCCACGCCTTCTCTGTCCAGCTCCTGCTCCTCCTGTTTTGCTCGACTTCATCCTTCCCGCCCACTCTCACTGTCATTTCGTTCCCATAATCTCCATGCCTGTGTAGCCACTAGAAGTCTTGCTGTTATTAGACTGTGTCGTCAAAAGTATCCGGACACCCCCAAAAAATACGTTTTTCGTATTAAGTGCATTGTGCTGCCACCTACTGTCACGTACTCCATATCAGTGGCCTCAGCAGTAATTAGGCATCATGAGAGAGCAGAATAGGGTGCTCTGCAGAACTCACGGACTTCTGACATGGTCAGGTGATTGGGTGTCATACATCTGTATGCAAGAATTCCACCCTCCTAAACATCCCTAGGTCCACTGTTTCCGATGTGATAGTGAAGTGAAACCGTGAAGGGACACGTACAGCACAAAAGTATAGAGGCCGACTACGTCTGTTGACTGACAGAGACTGCCGACAGTTGAAGATGGACGTAATGTATAGGCAGACATCTATCCAGACCATCACACAGGAATTCCAGACTGCATGAGGATCCACTGCAATCACTATGACAGTTAGGTGGGAGGTGAGAAAACGTGGATTTCATGGTTGAGTGGCTGCTCATAAGCCACACATCACGCCAGTAAATGCCAAACCATACCTGAATTGGTGTAAGGAGAGTAAACATTGGATGATTGAACAGTGGAAAAACGATTTGTGGAGTGACGAATCACGGTACACAATGTGACGATCCGATGGCAGGGTGTGGGTATGGTGAATGCCCTGTGAACATCATCTGCCAGCTTGTGTAGTGCCAACAGTAAAATTCGGAAGCGTCGGTGTTACGGTATGGTCATGTTTTTCATGGTGGGGGGCTTGCACCCCTTACGTTTTGCGTGGCACTATCACAGCACAGGCCTACATTGATGTTTTAAGCACCTTCTTGCTTCCCACTGTTGAAGAGCAGTTCGTTGATGGCGATTGCATCTTTCAACACGATCGAGTACCTGTTCATAATGCACGGATTGTGGCGGATTGGCTACACGACAATAGCATCCCTGTAATGGACTGTCTTGCAGAGAGGCCTGACCTGAATCCTATAGAACACCTCTGGGATGTTTTGGAACCCGACTTCATACCGGGCTTCACCGACCGACATAGATGCTTCTCCTCAGTGCAGCACTCCGTGAAGAATGGGCTCCCATTCCCCAAGAAATCTTCCAGCACCTGATTGAACGTATTCCTGCGAGAGTGGAAGCTGTCATCAAGGCTAAGAGTGGGCCAACACCATATTGAATTCCAGAATTACCGATGGAGGGCGCCACGAACTTGTAAGTCATTTTCAGCCAGGTGTTCGGATGCTTTTGGTCACATAGTGTATTTGCACAACTCATCTCATCCCCTCTCTACCTTTCTATTTGCTGCTCCACATTGTCCCTGAGCATCTCATCCTCCCCTCTCTCTGTCCATCCCTTCCTAACCACTCTTTTGATCGCCTCCTCCACCCTCACTGCATGCCCATGTGCTCCTCCCCTATTTGTCTGTCCACCTCATCCTGCCCCCTGTTACTGTCCATCTCCACATCCTTCTGCTCAGCAGTGCTGATCTGCATGTGTAGCTGCTCCAAGGCTGATACTACCCACTTAATGTGCTTATCATACAGGGCAGCCAACATGTTAGGAGTAGAAAACACTTACCTGGGCCTATCTCTACTCCTGTGGGGGGTAAGATTTTCTAACCCCCGCAGTGCTGATTCTCTCAGAGTAAACAGTAAGTGTCCAGATTTGGCCGAAATCAATCCAGTGGTTTATCAGGAGATGCTGGACAATCATACATACATACATTCTGTTTTTATACTGTACATAAGGATAACGATTGATATTTATACTAAAATAAACTCTGGATTGCAATATTCAGTGGATCACTACAACGTTTCTAGAAGTAATGCCACTACTGTGCAATTCATCGTGAAGTATCCCATATTTGTGGTGGGCAGTTTTAGCTGCCTCACTGTGTATACTTCATATCAGCACAATTACATTGTGATATTTCAGAATTTTTAAGTTATTGTGCGTTTATGTAATATACAGAGTATAAATTTTAAGTTGACAAACCAGAATAACTCGAAAAATAAGCTTCACACGAAAAAATGTGTAGAGTTTAATGCTGATTATTTTCGAGTAGGATATGTGCTGGTGCTAAAATTAGCGCGCCACCACTGCATCTTTCAAGTGGGGCGGGAGCAACTTTAAAATTTCAAATGAGGACCCCCATTTTTATTGCAGAATCATATTTTACATAAGAAACTGAGTACATTTTGTCTTAAACTATTGTTTTGATTCTTAGTAGTTGGCGCTGTAATTCAAGAAAATATATGTTCTCATTTTTGCGTGGAAAATGGTTACGGACAAATAAAAAATATTTACTTTACAAATTTTGATTCGTTAAAACTAAGATTCTACCTCTCTCCCCATAGGGTGGGGTTTGAGAGAGAGGAATTAGAGTTTTACAAAAGTTGACCCAAATACTGTATTAAGTTTTTCCGCAGATTCGCATAAGTTTTGGTTGTTTCGTGGTCATGAGGTCACACAACTTTTAATTATCAAACAAATTATCTAACTAGGCCAGCCGCGGTGGCCGAGCGCTTCTAGGCGCTTCAGTCCGGAACCGCGCGACTGCTACGGTCGCAGGTTCGAATCCTGCCTCGGGCATGGATGTGTGTGATGTCCTTAGTGAGGTTTAAGTAGTTCTAAGTTCTAGGGACCTGATGACACCCGATGTTAAGTCCCATAGTGCTCAGAGCCATTTTGAACCATATGACTAGCTAACTGACTAACCAAACACCCTACTTAATAACGAGTGAACTCAGTTGGTATTTATCTGTAACCATTTTCCACGCAAAAATGAGAACATAGATTTTCTTGAATTACAGCGCCAACTACCAAGAATCGAAACAAATGTTTAAGACAAAATATACGTAGTTTTTTATGTAGAATCTGATTCTGCAATAAAAATGGGAGTCCTCATTTGAAATTTTAAAGTTGCCTCCCGCCCCACCCTCAAGGGGCTGAGGTGGTGCGCTAATTTTAGCATCAGCAGATCTCCCCCTCGAAAATAATCAACTTTGGATTATACAAATTTTTTCATGTGAAGCTTATTTTTCGAGTTATTCTGGTTTGTCAACTTAAAATTTACACCCTGTACAGGTCTGACTGCTTTGCACACTTTAGAAACTGCACTCGACAGAGTATGATGGATGCAGTGTAGTGTAGTGCTGGTGTGCTCGTGACCCACAGGACCCGCCCAGCTACGGCATGTCGCGCTCGCCTTCGCCGGCCGTGGGCGCTTCGGCGGCCGCGGCTGCGTCGGCGGTGCCGCTGCACGTGCACTCCGGGCCCGCCGGCCACGGCAGCCGCGCGCAGCTGTCGCGCGTCACGCGCCACACGCAGACGGAGCGGCGCGTGCCGCGCTGGCGCCAGCTGCTCTACTGCCTGGCGGGCGACGACGCCTTCCGGCGCCAGCGGCAGCGCGAAGCCGCGCAGCGCGCCAGGGACGCCGCGGCGCCGCGCCACGTCAACAGCGTCTCGCAGATCGACCGCGCGGCGCGCGTCCTCTTCCCCGCCTCGTTCGGCCTTCTCAACGTCTGCTACTGGCTCGCCTACTACACCTACCAGGAGGAGTTCCAGTGGGACGACGCGGCGCTGCCCTCTGCCAAGCTCTAGCTCCATCTTCTTCCCCCGTACAGCCCAGTAATATGGACGCCTCAGTGACAAAGTGGACTCTGCATGATTTTGCAGATTTTGAATTAGGAATTGCTTCTTGTAGTGTAAACAGGGATCTTTCGGGAACAAAACGCAACATGTGGAATGCAAAGTTATTTATAGGAAAAGTATGGCCACCCTTTTCCCTTCCTGTTGCTGCTGTCTGCAGTTTTTCTGGAGAGGCTAGTGCGAATAGAAGGTTACAGTGAAGTAACTTCAAAATGATGTATCACTCGATGCCACCACGAAAGTCGACACCGATCGACCCAATAAGATGCCAATGGTACTAAGTCCTACAGTGTTTGAGTGAATCTCGGAAATCGCAACATATTCGGGAGAATCAGGTAAATATTTGTAGCAAGCAATAACATAATTGCCATTGCTGCTTATATGGCTTCCCAGACCTTTGGAAATCGCATCATATTCAGAAAAAAGGTAAACATTGGTTCAAGCAAAAATAGAAATGTCTTAGTTGACCGTTTCATACATAGCAACTTAACCATTCGTCTATTAATGAGACTGAAGTCACAAAATCGAACAAATTCACTCCTGAGGGAGATTGCTCTTATACAGGGTGTCTCAAACCTTTTGGGCCAAATTGAAACAGGTGATAGTGAGTCCACAACGAATAAAAAAAATTGAGACAAGGAACCACTGGTCGAAAATATAGATTTATTGCGATTTGGATGGAAACAGCGGACACCATATAACGACAACATAGTTCATAGTGACTGTTCAAAGCTGGCCGGTGTGGCCGAGCGGTTCTAGGCGCTTCAGTCTGGAACCGCACGACCGCTACGGTCGCAGGTTCGAATCTTACCTCGGGCATGGATGTGTGTGATGTCCTTAGGTTAGTTAGGTTTAAGTAGTTCTAAGTTCTATGGGACTGATGACCTCAGATGTTAAGTCCCATAGTGCGCAGAGCCATTTGAACCATTTTTGAACTGTTCAAAGTGATGACCGCCAATCTCAGTTCATGTTTTTTCAATAGCGCCTGCAGTTCTGCTGCACTCTCACAAAGATCTTGGGTGTCTGTTGAACTCTGGAACAGGCAGTGTACACCCATGACCACAACACAGATACACCGTACACAGCTTATCTCATAGCACGTGTGCCATGTGACGACCGCATGCTTAGCACTGGCCTGTTAACCTGTGCTGCATTATCCCTGGTGTCAGTTGTCCATTGCATCAGACAGCTCGTGCTGTGTTCGTGGTGACATGTGTTACTGTGTACAGTGCATGACGCGTAGTCAAAGATGGAACGTTACTCATCACGAGAGTTGGCACACATGCATTTAATGTACGGTGCGGTAGGATGTAGTGCCCGTAAAGCAACACGAATCTACATAGAAAACTACCCCAAAAGGCGTCATCCTAACTGGAAGATGTTTATCTCCCTGAATGACGTCGTTCACGCCACAGAGAGCCAGCCAAGATTCCTGCCCAACACATGTCCTAACACCAAACTCTGATGAGACAGTGCTGAATCATGTGGCCGACCACCCAACAATACCACTCTTCAGCTTGCCCTCGAAATACACACTTCGAAGAATACAGAGAGAGGAGTACTGGTGGAACAGGTATTATACCCTATCAAAAAGAACTTCTGAAAACTTGAACCAACGCATTTTGAGCCCCGCATTCACTTCTGTTAATGATTATCCACCGCAGTGCTACACTGCCGAACTTCGTACAGTTTGTATTGTTCACAGTGAGGCCTCATTCATCCATGATGGTGTTTTCAACAGACGCAACTGCCTTGTCTGGAGTGAGGACAATCCCCACGCCACCCACATGAGTGACCACCGACAACGATTCTCCGTCAACGTTTCGGCATGCATTGTCCGAGAACAGCTAACAGCACCTTCTTTGCTACATCCCCGTTTGACTGGTCCACGTTACCCGGTGTTCCTGCGAGATGTGCTGCCACAGTTCTTGGGAGACAGTACCCCTTCTTGTGGGCGAAAGGATGTGGGTTCAACATGACGGTGCACCAGCCCTCTTCGATGTTAACGTCTGCAAGCTCCTGAACAACACGTACACTCATCGTTGGACCGGAAGGGGAGGTCGTGGCCAGCGCGATCGCCAGATCTCAAATGTCTGGAGTTTTTGCTCTGGACTTACGTCAAGACGCCGGTGTATGAAATCCCTGTAGAAACAGATGAAGACGTGTCTGCTAGGTTCCAAGTTACCTGTCTCGTACAACAGACACCAGCGATCTTTGAGAGAGTGTGGTAGCACTTCATGTGCCCATGAAGCATACGTTGAGCCTGGTGGTCGTCACGTTATTGTTATGCGGCGTACACTGTGTATGTTCGTAACACAATAAATATGCATTTCCGCCCATAGCTTTCCTACCTAAATATAATCATTTGTGCACCTATTGTTACCTGTTTCAATTTGACCCAAAAGGTTTGAAAAACCCTGTATGGAAATTATATTGGATATTACAAAATACACTTCTATTACATTAACAAGAGCGCCCCAGAATCTGTTAAAAACATGAAGATGAAAAAAGAAAATAGCAGAACATAGCAGAATGCGAACTTACGACTTTTGACCCTTAACTACACATATCCAACCACTAAACCACGGTAAATACATACAACATTCAACAACAATGTCTTTCATATAAGGATCACTTAAAGACTTCATTAATTATACGAAATCGTACCAAGAGTGACATGTACGTGATATATCTTCAATTTACCGTTGCCTAATGGCATACTGTTATAACATGCAAGTCATAAAACGAAAACAACGGAATACGACGAAATCCAATATCACGTCTCCAAAGTTCTTCATTCATCGATTTCTATCGATTTTCATTATCACATCAAGTGACATATTATTTTTATGTCATTCGACAGTACGTTTCTGGCACCACAATTTTCTCCCTTGTTCGGATGAAGTTGCTTCATGTGATATTTCCGCCGTATTGGACCCCCCAGTTCCATATGTGGCATAGGAAGTGTTGTGTAATTTCGTACGTTTCTAGTGCAATAATATCACAGTGCTGCACTTTTCGAGGCCAGAAGGGAAATTTTATAGGGTTCGCGCTGAAGGATGAGCTGCACTAAGAAGAAATTTTATGTATGTACGTATTACATTTTAAGATTAAAGATCCGTTGACGAGTAACTCAGATCATGCAACAAAGACCTGCGATGTTTTCGCTTGAACAAATTCGTGACCAAAGTTGCTGAATAGTGATTAAGGCTAAATTCTTCATGTAGCGATGCTTCTTATTTGCCTGCTGCCGGTCGAAACATTCATGTTAAAATTACGCACAACTGGGCCAATACGTCTGATTGTTTTTTTAAATTTTTCTTTCGTAATTAATCTCAAATAGTTGAATACTGCTGCATGTTGTTCTCATTCGTTTACTTGTGTATAGTGTATCATTATAACAAGCAAAGAAATAAGAGAAGCATGAAAGATATGTAAATCTAATTGGAACAATATCGTTGTTTCCTAGCTTTCTCATTGCTAGACTATGCAGTTTCAAGTGCATATACTATGTAAAACATGTGCATTAAACAATATTTGTTGTGTACTTTTAGAGAAATTTTAGAACGCAAATACATGATTTATATATAATTACCTAGCAGTTGAGATAACTTTAGCATATATCGGCTGTTATTGATTTAGCAAAGATATTGTGAATCCTTCATCACTAGGTGACACATCTAAACACAGGACACTGTTCATTGCATGAGCATGATTCCTAAGGCATTTATTTTGGACAACACTTTGTTTTACTGGATTATACATTTAACAGCCATCTATTGACAGATTTCTGTACATCTAAGAAGTGAGATCTTTGATCAGTAGTATAATGGCCACGTCCATCAAAAATTCAAGTCACAGACTGTAATTTGGAGTTTAACATTCCCAGTAACTCTAAAGACGATAAAAATAAGTAAAACCACAACAGGGTGCTACATATTTGTATATTCCCAGTTTAAAGTTAAAATACATACGTTGCGGGATACGAGAGTAATTTCAGGATATCAATCACTTCATATCAATTGATCTGTAATTATGGATTTTGACGGGAAAAAGAAAGTTGCAATCTAGCAAGGCAGGGGTTTACAAGGCAATGCTAAATATATGATCAGTTTAAAATTAAGAACCAGATAGTAAATGAAGAAGAAGGGAAAAATGGGAAAATTTTCATGAGCTGCACGTATGCAAAAAGCGGGGCCACCAAGAGAGAGCCACAGTATAGTTATAGGACTCCAACCGATGTCATCCTTACACAGCCCTTGTTTATTAACATCAGAGGAGAAGTTAAAATAAAATATGGAAGATATGAGTGACTTTAGAATCTACGAATGTGTATCTGACAACATTACTAAAGACCAGTAAAGCAGCAGCTGCAGTATTAGTACTAAAGGAAATACTGCGGTTTCATAAATATTTCATATGTTGTCCATATAAATTATTTCCGTCAAAAATTCTTGCAATGAAAATATATAACGTGGACATAATCCTGTTTTCCTCGAAATTCCAGCGCCTCTACAATTAGAGCCGCAACTATTTCCTGCCACAGTAAGCACTGGAAGAAAAATTTCATCCCAACTACAATCTTTTAATAAAGTATATTCCATAAATAGAACAACATCACGATGTTTTCATATGTCGATGACAAGGTTCCAACTGAAAAAATTTAAGAAAATGAGTTGTTGGTGTCATTAGGTTCTATCTAGCTTCTGCTACATGTAGAACGTACACGTGAACACTCTGTGGAGAAATAGACGAGTTATGGGATCGCAGAAGTTCCAAATAACATCAGTACGTCTGATTCCCTGGAATGACGAGGCTCTGTTCGACAGCTGCAACCTAATTTTACTTTTATTACTGAATTATGTTACTTGTAAGTAATGATAAATAAAGTTGAATGTTAGTATAATTATGAGTTTTCATCAACCACGTCTTACCATGCTAAGAAACATCATGATTTAAATGGGAAAAATATCTGCCATTTGAAGTTTTCATTTTTCGAAGCAAAGAAACAAGACAAAGGAAATTTGCTGTTATAAATTGACTGAAGAAATGAGACAGAGGTAAGTACCACGTGAAAATGCATGGAGTTGCCAGAGGTTGTTTGCAGTAGATCGTTTACAAACAACGAGATAGGGGGAAAGTTAACACAGTTAAGTTGCATTTTTATTACAATGATTTTGTAAATGTTATTTACAGTTTATCGTGATAAGCATTGACTAGTACTATATCAAAAACTTACTGTTATTGGTGGAGAGACAACTGAATAAAGAGTTTGTCAGTTTTTGACATCAGTTTACACGGAAAGAATGAAGTGATAGTTGACACGTTGTCATTCTGAAAGGTCAATGTGCTCCCTGAACTATTTCAACAAATAAATTAAAATACAAAAGCGAGGTTTTCTCGAATTTCAAAATATGGACATGGCAGCGTCCAGTGTGAACTCTGCAGTCTAACCAGCGTGTGGGGCGGTGGCGTCAGTAAGATATGGCAGCTGGGGCTCGCACCTCAGACGCCGATGTCATAGATGCGAAATTTTTTGCAGGCGAAACAAATTTGGAGGGAAAAAGAAAAAGGAAAGAGATGAGTGCGGCGAAGTAGAGGGAGAAAGAAAGAGGAGAAGAAGAGGGAGGAGAAGAAGAACAAGAAAAAGAAGAAGAGGAAGGATCAGGACTGGTACGCACTAAAATGGAAAGGGGCTGACATGAGGAAATTCTGATGGGTTTGTGTTGAGCAACTGTTCCGTAAGACTTACTCTCACTGATTTAGAGGAGTTACTGTCTTCTTTCCGGCTACTACACCGTGTTCATCATAAGAATAAACCGGATGTAAACATTACACCATGTATTCTTCCGCGTTTGTTGGAATCTCATTGGATTTCGTTTCAGGTGGAAGAGAAGCCAAGATGTCTCGTGTTCAGTCAAGTGTGATAATATGGATACGTTTTATGGTTTGCGTTACGCGAACATCGACAGAGCGATAATACGGGACAACAGCTTTACTGCCGCATTTAACTGGGATAACACTGCTCAGCCAAGTGGTCCAGCTGACCTGGAGTGATGCGAGCAGTTGCAGTTACGAGGTAAAAAGACACGACCAGAGAATCAATATAGCTTCGAATGTCATTTAGTTTGTAAAGGGAAAGACATAATATTCGGCAAAATTCCAGCAATGCTACATGCTTCCTGGGCGACCAGACGGAATGCATAATTCGCTCTCGTTCTTAGCTAATACAGGGTATTACAAAAAGACACGGCCAAACTTCCAGGAAACATTCCTCACACAAAAATATGTTATATGGACATGTGTCCGGAAATGCTTAATTTCCATGTTAGAGCTCATTTTAATTTCGTCAGTATGTAATGTCATTTAGTTTGTAAAGGGAAAGACATAATATTCGGCAAAATTCCAGCAATGCTACATGCTTCCTGGGCGACCAGACGGAATGCATAATTCGCTCTCGTTCTTAGCTAATACAGGGAATTACAAAAAGGCACGGCCAAACTTCCAGGAAACATTCCTCACACACAAATATGTTATGTGGACATGTGTCCGGAAATGCTTAATTTCCATGTTAGAGCTCATTTTAATTTCGTCAGTATGTACTGTACTTCCTCGATTCACCGCCAGTTGGCCCAATTGAAGGAAGGTAATGTTGACTTCGGTGCTTGTGTTGACATGCGACTCTTTGCTCTACAGTAATAGTATCAAGCACATCAGTACTTAGCATCAACAGGTTAGTGTTCACCTCGAACGTGGTTTTGCAGTCAGTGCATTGTTTACAAATGCGGAGTTGGCAGATGCCCATTTGATGTAAGGATTAGCACGGGGTAATAGCCGTGGCACGGTACGTTTGTATCGAGACAGATTTCCAGAACGAAGGTGTCCCGACAGGAAGACGTTCGAAGCAATTGATCGGCGTCTTAGGGAGCACGGAACATTCCAGCCTATGACTCGCGACTGGGGAAGACCTAGAACGACGAGGACACCTGCAATGGACGAGGCAATTCTTCGTGCAGTTGACGATAACCCTAATGTCAGCGTCAGAGAAGTTGCTGCTGTACCAGGTAACGTTGACCACGTCACTGTATGGAGAGTGCTACGGGAGAACCAGTTGTTTCCGTACAATGTACAGCGTGTGCAGGCACTATCAGCAGCTGATTGGCCTCCACGGGTACACTTCTGCCATTGGTTCATCCAACAATGTGTCAATCCTCATTTCAGTGCAAATGTTCTCTTTACGGATGAGGCTTCATTCCAACGTGATAAAACTATAAATTTTCACAATCAACATGTGTGGGCTGACGAGAATTCGCACGCAATTGTGCAATCACGTCATCAACACAGATTTTCTGTGAACGTTTGGGCAGGCATTGTTGGTGATGTCTTGATTGGGCCCCATGTTCTTCCACCTACGCTCAATGGAGCACGTTATCATGATTTTATACGGGATACTCTACCTGTGCTGCTAGAACATGTGCCTTTACAAGTACGACGCAACATATAGTTCATGCACGATGGAGCTCCCGCACGTTTCAGTCAAAGTGCTCGTACACTTCTCAACAACAGATTCGGTGACCGATGCATTGGCAGAGTCGGACCAATTCCATGACCTCCATGCTCTCCTGACCTCAACCCTCCTCACTTTCATTTATGGGGGCATTTGAAAGCTCTTGTCTACTCAACCCCGGTACCAAACGTAGAGACTCTTCGTGCTCGTATTGTGGAAGGCTGTGATACAATACTTATTCTCCAGGGCTGCATCAGCGCATCAGGGATTCCATGCGACAGACGGTGGATGCATGTATCCTCGCTAACGCAGGACATTTTGAACATTTCCTGTAACAAAGTGTTTGAAGTCACGCTGGTACGTTCTGTTGCTGTGTGTTTCCATTCCATTATTAATGTGATTTGAAGAGAAGTAATAAAATGTGCTCTAACATGGAAAGTAAGCGTTTCCGGACACATGTCCACCTAATATATTTTCTTTCTTTGCATGTGAGGAATGTTTCCTGAAAGTTTGGCCGTACCTTTTTGTAACATCCTGCATAGTATTGTAATTAAAAACAGTGATTGGGGAAAATTCCTAAATCAAACACAGGGTAACTTTTCTACGCGATATATGTATGACGCTAAAGCGTATTGCAGGCATTTCACTTTACAATAAGATATTGAAGCCACTGAAGGTATCAATTACAGTCAGTCGTCTGGTATTCCCTGAATTCCTTTCATACACGGATCCGAGAAATACATTTCAGTATTGGAACTGTCATCTGCTATACTGATAACGAGTCAATCAACAACCGAATCCACGAAGCCATTCAAGCGCCACATTGTCTGCCCTTCTTGTATGACGTGCCGTTATGTATCCCGCCATCGTCCGACAGTGACGTGCGACAAAGCTTCATGGCCTGAATCCACTGCGTTTGGCAGCGCGATTGTCTTGTTACTTCTCGAGACAAGTCAGTTCTGTTGGGTTCATATTGCAGTGGCACAGGTGGCAACTGTAAAAATGCAGCACTTGTATGGTCTGCTCATTGCTGTGAAAATTATTGTTTTCAGTGTTTCCGCGACGCTAATCAGTCTTGATTTTGTCATATCACGTCTGCGGCATAAAACAGTGGACATCGTCCAAATAAAGAGTACCTGTTTTTCATTTTTGTCCTAAAAATTTAATTTGTTGCGTTTCCTTAACTTAACCAATCTTTTTTTAAAATGTCAAATGTTAGAAACTTATATTTGCAATGAAAACTGTAATTAGAAACAAGAAGACATGCGTTTTTCATTCAAAATTATGGTTAGATATTGGCTGGTTGATTTGGGGGGGGGGGGGGGGGGAGGGGATCGAACAGTGAAGTCATCGAACCCATCGGATTAGGGAAGGATGGAGTGGGAAGTCGGCCGTGCACTTTCAACTGAACCATCCCGGCATTTGCCTGAACCGATGTAGGGAAGTCACGAAAAACCTCTATCAAGATGGCAGTATACGGGTTCGGACCGTCGTCCTCCCGAATGTGAGTCCAGTGTGCTAACCACTGCGCGACCACGATCGGTGATGATTAGATGTGTGTTAAGTAGCTTATATTTGATGAATTTTACATTTAAGAGATGTAGGTATTCCAAATTGAACGAAAAAATAGTAGACCAAAACGAGATTCGAACCTTTGATCCACAGATCGTACAGAATTATAACTCTTCAATGCTTCCGATTCAACTATGCATCGTGTTTTGAAAAATTACTTAACTGAAGCACGTATATTTCCTGAAAAAAGTTCAGAGCCGGTTTGTTTTTCGCTCGTGCACTCACTCTCGTCACTTTTTAAGTAATATCCACGCTCCTTTTTCACTACGGAATGGGAATCAGCGTCAGATATCTTCATTCTGCGTATTAATAGTGCGACAATCAAGATACAATACAGAGACTGCGACTATAGACGATTTTTGAAATAAAAACTACGTACCAAAACATGATGAAGAAAAACGTTGATGACTGTGAACACATTAGACTATCTTAAAGTTTCAATTGCCGTAACATAGTATTAAAACATCCTATACGCAAATAGGACTTACTTCCAAGAGCGTAACAAGACCAGTGTACATGTGCTACGGCTGCTGACCAACCATCACGTTTCAGTTTGACTGCATCAGGTTTATTCTGATGATGAACAAAATAGCTACACCAATCAGGCCAACTCGACGAAAACTGTAAGGAGTATTTTTTGCGTTTATTGTGATGTCTGTTGTGGCTTTGCAGTGATTAACGACTCGCAGTGTTGTTGAAAGCAATGTGACTTTGCGCTGTGTGTTGTTCCGTGTTTTGATTTGTATTATACAAAAAAAAAATTACTTAAATATGAATCTTTAACGTCAATGCAAAGTCGTGTTGATCTCAGTAAACGAATAAACAGGATAAGCAGTAATGAGGATTGAACAAAAAAAGGGTTGGGTAAGGGGGAGGAGGGCACGAGGACGAGGTTTTGCCTGAGCTCCAGTTACTCCAGTTAAATCACTGGCGGCCGGTCTTACCTCGCACCAGCTACCATGACAATTCGGAAAACAGCATCCATTTGGTTATCACACGGTCCAGTCACATTAATGTGAGCACTGCCTATGCTCGACTTCAACGGGCCTGAACCACTCACAGACAGCAGATGAAAACACTAGCAGTGGAGGGGTTATAAAGCGTGTCGAGGGGGGCGTGGGGGAAGGGGTCACGGAAACAGTGCAGTTGTTGTCGTTAAGGCGGAAATGGAGCGATTTATCCGACGTTCAAAAGGGCACCACCATTGACTTTCGGTCCAAGCGTGGAATGGAAGCATTTCCAAAATGGTAAGTATACGTGCTCATTGGCTAAGGTATACCATGCAGGGCAAACTGGCGCATCAGCAGAAGCAGCATTCTCCTGAAGATAGCGAACAGCTGGATCGCCGCAATATTGAACCGAGTTGATTTTAGGATCTTGCAGTAAACCAGAAGAGACTTTCACGGTTCTAAGCAAAACGGGCGCCGAGGTAACTGTGGTTGAACAAGGGCCATAGATGTGTACGGATGAATAGACGTGCGAATGTTGTGCAGCTGACCGCCCAGATGAACAAAGGGGCTAGTAAAAAGATCTTCTCAACGGCAGTTCAGCGAACGTTGCTGCGTGTGGGCCTCCACAGCAGGCGGCTGGTCCGTGCACCCGTGCTGACTGCTGTTCATCGTCGATGCAGACTAGAATTTTCACGCCCATACCGAAACTAGACGCCCACTGAGTGGCGACAGGTGACCTTTCCAGATGAGAGATAGGAGTTGGCCTTACCTGTCTACTGGAGTCTCATAACAAACTAATTTATGTGGATTACCAATTAATATTAAATACATTAAGTGTATTCGAAACTGCCAACATGGACAACCATCAGCTGTAGAATGGAATGACGACAATGAAAATTTGTGCTGGACTGGAACTCGAACCCGGATTTCCCACTTATCGGGAGCTGTCGCCATGCCATTCGACTATCCATACACGACTCACGGCCAGACCTAAACTTCCAAATGTCGTCAACTATGCGTGCCTACTACCTATACTCATGCACCCATTATGTATAGTCCCGTACAGAGGAGACATTTTACTTGCAAGTCGCTTGGTGTCGATGGACAAATTCGAAAAAGTCGTGTATTTCATGACGGCTGTAGTCGTCGCAGTGCCTGTTCTTTTGGACGTGCATGCTTGTCCAAAGGAACTTTGCATCGCAATTCAAAATAATGCAGGCACTGCAATATCGCAATTAATATTAAGGTGCAGCTCGAGCTACCATCCCACAATGTCAGTATTGGGTCTTGAGCAAAAATGTTTGAAGACCACTCTTATAAATGAAACGTCAAATCCTAGGTGACCAAGTAACTACCATTCTTGCATTAGAAACAAAGAAAATCGATCGGGAAGAAAGCTATGGTGAGAGAGAATGGGCGTTGTTTTCTAGCCATGTGAGTTCTAGGAATTCGTTCCAAATAGAGGAATAGACCATAGCGCATCCCCAGGAGCGCGTCTCGTGATACGCCAGTTTATTACAATGATACAAAAATTGTGGCTCAAACATCAAATTTCTGGAGTTCAATTATAAATGAATCTACAGAAATAAAATTGTCGGACAGCGAGACTCTTATCAATCGAGATAGCGTTTACCAGTTAAATTCCGCTTGGAATCCTGTTGGAGAGAATCTTCGTAGTCAACGTAGTTATCGGTATAAAGATGAAGATCGATCTGATATCGAAATGCCAAGTTTTCACTGCAGAGGGTGCCAGACGCAGCGCACGGAGTTGTGAACGCGCACGCCAAACAGTACATGCGCAGCGCATGCGCAATGCAGCCCCCTTTGGCTTTAAATAGCTGAGCTCAGCGCGTATTCGCCAGTACTTCTACAGCTGTACTCACCTGAAGATGGCTAAAAGACTTTGTGCCGAAATATCGTGGCAAGATGTTACTGACTTACGGCACTTCTCCCGTGTTTTTATGGAACACGAAATAATCTATTTACATTAGTTGTGCAATAATGTCAACAACGTATTTTTCGTTACAAGATGCACATTTTTTGTATGGTAATCATAACACGAAAATTTAAAACATAAATTATAGTTGTATTATAGACAACATAACGCAAACGAAGATTTAAACGAAAGAAGGGACTATAAATAAAACGAAATTCAAGATAAATTATGAACATAAATAACGAATAAAATAACATGGACGAAAATATAAAATGATAAAACGATAGAAATTAAAACGAAACTTACTACTAAGAAAAACAAACAAAATCATATGGGCAAAAATCCCAAATGAAAAACGAATGACAATAAGAAAAAATGAGAGCAAATAAAACTCATTACAATGATGAAAGTGGTGTGGCAAAGGATTAGAAATTTTTAAAAATTATATCAATACCAGTCAGTTGAATAAAAGTAATGATCAAAATCATTTCGGAAAACAATCAACAATAAGAAATTTTAAGGCACAAAGTGGGATTCGAAACCACAACCCCTGTACATCAGGAATGTACCTTAACCAAAGCTACGCTGCCACTCTGCACAATGCTATTATTTTTAATGCCTACGCAAAATTCTTTTTCGTCCATTATTTGTAAACAACGACCGACTTTGGTGAATGGCTACAGGGTGCAACATCTCGGACTCTAACCACTGTATAGATGATTTCGAAAAGTCGAACCCACCCCTGACGACCTCTCCTTAAAGAACACAAATAATTTGCACATTTTTAATATTAGGTAAGGATTGGAAATTTATAAATAATATGATCTAAGTTTGCACGCTGTGGTGTGTGCATTAAAGGGTCGTACCACAATACGTGGCAGAATTTCCACATCATTCACTCACAGTGAGAGTTTCATCTATGCACTAGAGAAGACGCGCCGGCGCCTACTGGTTTATCCCATGGGCTGCCCCAGCTGACCTGCCCCAGCTATTAAATACCTTGATCATTCATAATGGTGTACCAGAGCGCGTTTAATAAAAGAGCACCTATTTAGATTTTCAAACTAAAAATATCTTAGTTCCATTTACACACGGACATTCTGTCATGTCTAAACGAACTGCCACCAAAATTTTCTAAGCCGGGCTGTTATAACAACGCATAAAATTCGTTCTCCTAAGTTCTCTATATTCATCGTTCTACGCTGGAATGCTGTAACACACTGAAACCCAAACTCAGAAGATCCCCAGTGACGACTGTAAAGTCGGTCCAAGTTACTCAGAATTCAGTAATGTTATACCAAACATTTACTACTAGCTCACTAGCAGCTTTGTTTAGATTATTGAGTTTTTTTGAGTAGGCAATCCATTGACATTTTTAAAAATTTAGGATTTTATTTTTTCCTGTTATAGTAGTGAATAGATACAGCTAAATTAAAGTCTTTGATTATGAGTGTGATAATAATGAATAATGTCCATATGGTAATGTATCTGTTTCATTTTCCAAAACATATCGTATGTTGTCATGAGGACTCAATCCATTTTTATTCACTACAATTGAAAAATTTCATGTTTAATGGTTCATATTGACTTAATAAACCATGGACCTTGCCGTTGGTGGGGAGGCTTGTGTGCATCAACGGTACAGGTAGCCGTACCATAGGTGCAACCACATTGAAGGGGCATCTGTTGAGAGGCCAGACAAACGTGTGGTTCCTGAAGAGGGGCAGCAGTCTTTTCAGTAGTAGCAGGGACAACAGTCTGGATGACTGACTGATCTGGCCTTGAAACACTAACCAAAACGGCCTTGCTGTGCTGGTACTGCGAACAGCTGACAGCAAGGGGAAACTACAGCCGTAATTTTTCCCGAGGGCATGCAGCTTTACTGTATGGTTAAATGTCTCTGAGGAGAACATTTGTGATCAGGAGAGAGAAAACTGCCGTTCTACAGGTCGGAGCGTGGAATGTCAGATCCCATAATCGGGCAGGTAGGTTTTTGTTGTTGTTGTGGTCTTCAGTCCTGAGAATGGTTTCATGCAGCTCTCCACGACACTCTATCTCGCGCAAGCCACTTCATCTCCCAGTACCTACTGCAGCATACATCCTTCTGAATCTGCTTAGTGTATTCATCTCTTGTTCTCCCTCTACGATTTTTACCCTACACGCTGCCCTCCAATACTAAATTGGTGATCCCTCTATGTCTCAGGACATGTCCTACCAACCGATCCCTTCTTCTAGTCAAGTTGTGCCACAAGCTCCTCTTCTCCCCAATTCTATTCAATACCTCCTCATTAGTTATGTGGTCTACCCATCTAATCTTCAGCATTCTTCTGTAGCACCACATTTCGAAAGCTTCTATTCTCTTCTTGTCTAAACTATTTATCGTCCACGTTTCACTTTCATACATGACTACACTCCATACAAATACTTTCAGAAACGACTTCCTGACACATAAATCTACAAATTTTTCTCCTTGAGAAACACTTTCCTTGCCATTGCCAGTCTACATTTTATATCCTCTCTACTTCGACCATCATCAGTTATTATGCTCCCCAAATCGCAAAACTCCTTTACTACTTTAAGTGTCTCATTTCCTAATCTAATTCCTTCATCATCACTCGACTTAATTCGACTACATTCCATTATCCTCGTTTTGCTTTTGTTGATGTTCATCTTATACCCTCCTTTCAAGACACTGTCCATTCCGATCAACTGCTCTTCCAAGTCCTTTGCTGTCTCTGACAGAATTACGATGCCATCGGAAACCCTCAAAGTTTTTATTTCTTCTCCATGAATTTTAATACCTATTCCGAATTTTTCTTTTGTTTCCTTCACTGCTTGCTCAGTATACAGATTGAATAATATTGGGGAGAGACTACAACCCTGTCTCACTCCTTCCCAACCACTGCTTCCCTTTCATGTCCATCGACTCTTGTAACTGCCATGTGGTTTCTGTACAAATTGTAAATAGCCTTTCGCTCCTTGTATTTTACCCCTGCCACCTTCAGAATTTGAAAGAGAGTATTCCAATCAACATTATCAAAAGCTTTCTCTAAGTCTACAAATGCTAGAAACGTAGGTTTGCCCTTCCTTAATCTAGCTTCTAAGATAAGTCGTAGGGTCAGTATTGCCTCACGTGTTCCAACATTTCTACGGAATCCAAACTGATCTTCCCCGAGGTCGGCTTCTACTAGTTTTTCCATTCGTCTGTAAAGAATTCGTGTTAGAATTTTGCAGCTCTGACTTATTAAACTGATAGTTCGGTAATTTTCACATCTGTCAACACCTGCTTTCTTTGGGATAGGAATTATTACATTCTTCCTGAAGTCTGAGGGTATTTCGCCTGTCTCATACATCTTGCTCACCAGATGGTAGAGTTTTGTCAGGACTGGCTCTCCCAAGGCTGTCAGTGGTTCTAATGGAATGTTGTCTACTCCGGGGGTCTTGTTTCGACTCAGGTCTTTCAGTGCTCTGTCAGACTCTTCACGCAGTATCATATCTCCCATTTCATCTTCATCTACATCCTGTTACATTTCCATAATATTGTCCTCAAGTACATCGCCCTTGTATGGACCATCTATATACTCCTTCCACCTTCCTGCTTTCCGTTCTTTGCTTAGAACTGGGTTTTCATCAAAGCTCTTGATATTCATGCAAGTGGTTCTCCTTTCTCCAAAGGTCTCTTTAATTTTCCTGTAGGCAGTATTTATCTTACCCCTAGTGACATACTCCTCTACATCCTTGTATTTGTCCTCTAGCCATCCCGGCATAGCCATTTTGCACTTCCTATCGTCTCATTTTTGAGACGTTTGTATTCCTTTTTGCCTGCTTCATTTACTGCATTTTTATATTTTCTCTTTCATTAATTAAATTCAATATTTCTTCTAATATCCAAGGGTTTCTACTAGCCCTCGTTTTTTTACCTATTTGATCCTCTGCTGCCTTCATTATTTTATCCCTCAAAGCTACCCATTCTTCTTCTACTGCATTTCTTTCCACCATTCCTGTCAGTTGTTCCATTATGCTCTCCCTGAAACTCTGTACAGCCTCTGGTTCTTTCAGTTTATCCAGGTCCCATCTCCTTAAATTCCCACCTTTTTGCAGTTTCTTCAGTTTTAATCTACAGTTCATAACCAATATATTGTGGTCAGCGTCCACATCTGCCCTGGAAATGTCTTACACTTTAAAACCTAGTTCCTAAATCTCTGTCTTACCATTGTATAATCTATCTGGTACCTTTTAGTATCTCCAGGGTTCTTCCATGTATACAACCTTCTTTCATGATTCTTAAACCAGGTGTTAGCTATAATTAAGTTATGCTCTGCGCAAAATTCTACCAGACGGCTTCCTCTTTCATTTCTTAGCCCCAATCCATATTCACCTACTATGTTTCCTTCTCTCCCTTTTCCTACGCTTGAGTTCCAGTCACCCATGACCATTAAATTTTCGTCTCCCTTCACTATTTGAATAATTTCTTTTATCTTCTCATACATTTCATCAATTTCTTCGTCATCTGCAGAGCTAGTTGGCATATAAACTTGTACTACTGTAGTAGGCGTGGGCTTCTTGTCTATCTTGGCCACAATAGGGTGTTCAATATGCTGTTTGTAGTAGCTTACCCGTACTCCGTACTATTTATTCATTATTAAACCGACTCCTGCATTACCCCTATTTGATTTTGTATTTATAACCCTGTATTCACCTGACCAAAAGTCTTGTTCCTCCTGCCACTAATTCCCACTCTATCTAACTTAAACCTATCCATTTCCCTTTTTAAATTTTCTAACCTACCTGGCCGATTAAGGGATCTGACATTCCACGCTCCGATCCGTAGAACGCTAGTTTTCTTTCTGCTGATAAGAATGTCCTCCTGAATAGTCCCCGCCCGGAGATCCGAATGGGGGATTATTTTACCTCGGGAATATTTTACCCAAGAGTACGCCATCATCGTTTAATCATACAGTAAAGCTGCATGCCCTCGGGAAAAATTATGGCTGTAGTTTCCCCTTGCTTTCAGCCATTCGCAGTACCAGAACAGCAACGCTATTTTTGGTTAGTGTTACAAGGCCAGATCAGTCAATCATCCAGACTGTTGCCCCTGCAACTACTGAAAAGGCTGCTGCCCCTCTTCAGGAACCACACGATTGTCTGGTCTCTCAACAGATACCCCTCCGTTGTGGTTGCACCTACGGTACGGTTATATCTATCGATGAGGCACGAAAGCCTCCCCACCAACGCCAAGGTCCATGGTTCATGGGGGGCCGGGTAGGTTAGAAACTTTAAAAAGGGAAATGGGTAGGTGAACGTTAGATATAGTGGGAATTAGTGTTGTTCGGTGGCAGGAGGAACAAGACTTCTAGTCAGGTGAATACAGGGTTATAAACATAAACTCAGATATGGAGAAAGCAGGAGTAGGTTTGATAATGAATAAAAAAAATAGGAATGTGCATAAGCTACTACAAACAGCATAGTGAACGCATTATTGTGGCCAAGATAGATACGAAGCCCATGCCTACCACAGTAGTAAAAGTTTATATGCCGACTAACTCCGCAGATGACGAAGAGATTGATGAAATTTATGATGAGATAAAAGAAATTATTCAGATAGTGAAGGGAGGCGAAAATTTAATAGTCATGGGTGACTGGAATTCGATAGTAGGAAAAGGGAAAGAAGGAAACGTAGTTGGTGAATATGGAATGGGGGTAAGGAATGAATGAGGAAGCTGCCTGGTAGAATTTTGCACAGAGCATAACATATTAATAGCTAACACTTGGTTCAAGAATCATAAAAGATGGTTGTATACATGGAAGAAGCCTGGAGATACTGACAGGTTTCAGATAGATTATATAATGATAAGACAGAGATTTAGGAACTAGGTTTTAAATTGTAAGAAATTTCCAGGGGCCGATGTGGACTCTGACCACAATCTATTGGTTATGAACTGTAGATTAAAAATAAAGAAACTGCAAAAAGGTGGGAATTTAAGGAGATGGGACCCTGATAAACTGACAGTACCAGAGGTTATAGTGAGTTTCAGGGAGAGTGTTAGGGAACGAATGACAAGAATGAGGGAAAGGAATACAGTAGAAGAAGAATGGGTGGCTTTGAGAGATGAACTAGTGAAGGCAACAGAGGATCAAGTAGGTAAAAATACGAGGGCTAATAGAAATCCTTGGATAACAGAAGAGATACTAAATTTAATTGATGAAAGGAGAAAATACAAAAATGCAGTAAACGAAGCAGGCAAAAAGGAATACAAACGTTTCAAAAATGAGATCGACAGGAAGTGCAAAATGGCTAAGAAGGGATGGCTAGAGGACAAATGTAAGGATGTAGAGGCGTATATCACTAGGGGTAAGATAGATACTGCCTACAGGAAAATTAAAGAGACCTTTGGAGAAAAGAGAACCATTTGCATGAATATCAAGAGCTCAGATGGAAACCTAGTTCTAAGCAAAGAAGGGAAAGCAGAAAGGTGGAAGGAGTACATAGAGGGTCTATACAAGGATGATGTGCTTGAGGACAATATTATGGAAATGGAAGAGGATGTAGATGAAAACGAAATGGAAGTATAATACTGCGTCAAGAGTTTGACAGAGCACTAGAAAACCTAAGTCGAAACAAGGCCCTGGGAGTAGACAAAATTCAATTAGAACTACTGGTAGCCTTGGGAGAGGCAACCCTGACAAAACTCTGTCATCTGGTGAGCAAGATGTATAAGACAGGCGAAATACCCTCACACTTCAAGAAGAATATAATAATTGTTATCCCAAAGAAAGCAGTGGTGGACAAATGATGCTGAGGGTATCAGATTAGGAAATGAGACGCCTAAAGTAGTAAATGAGTTTTGCTAATTGGGGAGTAAATAACTAATGATGGTCGAAGTAGAGAGGATATAAAATGTAGACTGGCAATGGCAAGGAAAGCGTTTCTGAAGATGAGAAATTTGTTAACATCGCGTATAGAGTTAACTGTCAGGATGTCTTTTCTGAAAGTATTTGTATGGAGTGTAGCCATGTATGGAATTGAAATGTGGACGATAAATAGTTTAGACAAGAAGAGAATAGAAGCTTTCGAAATGTGGTGCTACAGAAGTATGCTGAAGATTAGATGGGTAAATCACATAACTAATGAGGAGGTACTGAATAGAATTGGGGGGAAATTTGTGGCACAACTTGACTAGAATAAGGGATCGATGGGTAGGACATATTCTGAGGCATCAATCACCAATTTAGTACTGGAGGGCAGCACGAAGGGTAAAAATCGTAGAGGGGAACCAAGAGATGAATACACTAAACACATTCAGAAGGCTGTAGGTTACAGTAGGTACTGGGAGATGAAGAAGCTTGCACAGGATAGAGTAGCATGGAGAGCTGCATCAAGCCAGTCTCTGGGCTGAAGACCTCAACAAGAACAACAATTAACTTCATAGTTCTGTATTGTTGAACAAACAGTCTTTATAATCTTCTAAGCTTATTTTCTTTTTAACAACACTTTTTTTGATGTCTTCCGATTATTTCTCTATCTTGTCATCAATTTTATAGACCTACATTTTTGCCCTAAAACCACAAAGTTATCTCATTATTTTTCCATTACATTCATCTTCATGTTTCCTCAAACTTTCTTGTTTACTTGTTAAATATTGTATATATTATTTGTTGGACAGTCAGTACTACCAGATTTATCAGTGTCACTAGTACCAGATTTATCAGTCGTTGATTTCATGTTTTCATAGAAACCTTTAGTCTATAGGTTGTAGATGTAGCTGTATGTGTCTCCACAGCAAATCTTGAAATTTTCACCATATTTCAGTTTCATAACTTTACAGTGGCACTCATACTTCAGTCCTTTAGGTACAAGTATACTCACACCATTGTCAATTCGTTTATTAACAATAATTTTAGTTTTATTCATGTGAATTGCAGAGAGGTTTTCATTAAATATTGTTCTTCCTTTGAAGTTTGGCTTTTGATTCTCACACATTTATCTCCATGTGAAACTAATTTTATATCCATTCCGTTTCTAATATTTTCCATCATTTTCCCAAATACTGAATTATTCATCAATATGCAGAAATCAGTCCCACATATGGACGCTGGTAGATGGCAACTGCAGTAGATAGATCATACCTGCATGAGAGAACTGACTCGAATGACTGATTCAGGAAGTGGGTATAACTGATACAGCCATCGTCTGGGAATATACTTCGTTTTTCACATAAAATATTCTTTTTTAATCTTAATTTGAGTGTTTACATTCATATTTACATGTTCTTTACAATTTGTCTGTTCCAAAAAATCGCAATAATGTTAAGAAAATAATGTAATTGCAACCGAAATTAATCTATGAAAGCCTCTCAATTTGAATGCAGTTTATCACTCAAATTCCGACTATATACACCATCTGTAAATAGCATCTGCTAGCCCATATGGGAAAAGCTGGTTCTTTAGCTAATGTTTCAGCCAGCCATTACTAAATCATTTGCTGTCCTGCATTCCTCAGGGACATCTGGCAGCTCAACAAGCTACATGCAGAAGAAGAAGTGGTAGTAGCAATGTCACAGAAAATGTGCCACATCTGCAGCACAGAAAAAAACCCAGAGGATGAAAATAAGAAAGAAATATCAACAAAATCCTCCAGGTTTCTCTGATATGGCCTGAAGTTTTGGTGAATTTTATTATAAATATTTGTTCTACATAAATGGAATCGCTACTCAAAAAGCTCTATAATGCAAACAATCTTAATCTGTTTGAAAAACTTGTGAGCTAGATGTAAACGTTTTGTATAACATTACTGAATGCAAATATTTTAATACTAGATATGGGGAAAAATTTTGCATGGAGCTTAATAAGGAGTTCAAGATTATTTTGCCTGATATATATTCGAAATTAATGAACAACAGGGATGTTCAATTTTTTGAAGAAGTACACATTAAATGGAGATACAATGGATTAAAGAAAATTAAAAATAGTGGTAATGAATTTCATGAGTTGGAACTGTTAGTTTAAATACTATTATAACTCTTACGCAGTGCTGTGCTGGTGCATGTGTTTTTTTTCTCACATGAGCTAGATTTTAGTAGTTTCTTTAAAAATCTTCATTTATGCCCAAATTATTTTTTCAGAAAAGCAAAGTATTAAAAATTTAAATATAAAATTGAGTTCATAGTAAAAGAATTCGTTTTTCTTATTTTCTTACATTGATTTTTTATGGAAGGGGAGTGAAAGAAAAAATAAAACATAAATATTTGGAAAATTAGCGATTTTTGTAAATGATTTTGATTACATGAACTAGAAATAAAGTGGGGGACACTAGATATAATTTGTGGGTTCTGAATCTCGAACTCAAAATATATCAAAATTATCTACAAAGTTTAGCTATTTTTATATATTTTATATATAATTTGAATACGTTTTGAATGGATGACTCAGAACCTATGAATTATATATACTACAGAAACAAATTGTGAGATAAGTGGTCAGTTCAAATCAATATTCTGCTACGGTCAGAGGCCGAGTATACCATCTTGAATTTATTTATGGCTCATATGCTAATACAGACGTGCGATTGTCGTATATTGTATTGTGGCCCTATAGAAGCACCAGTTAAACTTATTGAGATCTGGAAGTAATAGGAACAATCACTGATATTGTTCATCGCCAACGTATTTATTTCTGTAAGCATGAGAACTGAGTTACGGGAGAAAGAGATTGGAACAAAAGGTATGCAAGTGTGATAGTTTATTTATGAACATTTGGTGAAAACTGCATGGTGATCACAGTTGTTGATCATGAGATACGGCCAAAGGTGGCCACTGTAAATAGTTGGGGCAATAGAGTTCCGAAAGACAGCAGGTCATCATGATGGGGAGTAGAACACGGCAGTGTAAAGTTTCTGGGAAGCTGGCATAAAAACACAAAAAGCACAGATTAAAAGTTAGACGTAGTTTGATAGGGCAGAAAACCCTTGGCACCAAGTAGGTGAATGAGTGGCGTGACTGGATTCCTGAAGAAAGGAAAACATTCCATCAGAAAAACATTTTTTATAAGAGTAGGAATGGAGATTTATTTCAGATAGCGTTCCAGAAATTTTCCGCTGGAGTAATTGATGTAAGACACTATATTTTCCACAGAAAGTGGCTTATCTGACATTACAGAAGCCTAAAAAGATATATGAAGGAGTGACACAAGGACAAAGCCAGGATTCTGTCAATTAAATGCAGGTCCAATTTACCAAAAAGGACCTTAAAAAGACTCATTATTTAAATTTATTCTGAAGCCATATTTATTTAATTCGATATTATGTACATAACCTGCTTTTATAGGCCCTCATACAAATAGTATTTGATCTATAAAATCAAACAAAAAACTTTTATTAAATATTTATTGTACAGAAATCTACAACCGTTAAACTACTTTTCTACATAGCTTCCGAAATTTTGTAGGCACTTGTCATAGCGTGACACAAGGTTTTGTACGCCTTCTTCGTAGAAGGTTGCTGCCTGTATATTCAACTGTGTGGTAACACGTTCTTTCAGCTCACACATCATCGTTGAAATGTTGACCACCAAGGACAGATTTTAGGTGTAAGAAGAGATGAAAGTCGCTAGGAGCAAGTTCCGGGCTGAACAGAGGATGATCAAACACCTCCCAGTTAAATTCCCGTAAGAGTTGTTTGGTCACTTTCACCGTGTGAGGTCGGACATTATCGTGAGAAAAAGCAACACCTTTTGACAGTAATCCTTGGTGCTTGTTCTGTTTTGCGTGGCGCAATTTTTTTAATGGTCTCGCAGTAACAATGTGCATTGATTGTTTGGCCTCGTGGTAAGAAATCTAACAGCTAAATGCCTTGTGAGGTAATAGGTGAGTTATGGCGCCCTGAAAATATTCTATGTTTGGAGATGGCGTGGCCGCATGGACCGCTTGGCAAGCCGGGGCTCGTCATAAACCGACTGGTGCCGAACATAGCCGGAGCAAGAGGGGTAGCTCCACTGCGTGGTCCAGGCCAACCGCGTGGCTGGAAGTTACGTGTTGACAGTGTGTCAAGGACTGTGGTTTGTGTCGACGAAGGAGATTCATATGCTGGGACTGCCAAAGATAGCGAACTTTGTAAAACCATAATGGCAGACATTTCACAGGTCATGCAGAAATTAATAATAGCCAGAGGAATCTTGATACCTTAAGAAGAAACATGTACATTACCATTATTTGCACGACGATTCTGATGGTGTAATCAGATTTGCAATATCTTTATTAGTTTAAACTTTATTATCTGGCTGTAAATTATACAAGTAACACCCAGCAACGAGTTCCCAAAATCTAAACGGTTCGTCCGATTTTGCTGACCGACATTTCTTTAGAAAGCTGTTAGTGTAAACCTAAATGGGTATGAATTACACGCATGTAACTTGAATAGTACATGAGTTATTATAGGTCAAAGTGACCGATTACTATTGATAGCGTCAGGCCATAAGTACTCCACAGTTACACGAATAAACGATAGCAGCATGCTTATAAATACATTTATTTGTCTATGTCTTTGTTTATATCCGATATATACTATTCAAGAACAAAATGGTCAAATATTTACTGTGTTTTAGAAAACACAGAGACATTAGGCTACTGGCCTACTTTTGTTTCTGTTCCTCTGATATATGGTCCAGCTGTAGTAATATTTATTTAATTTCAAGTTATTTAAATGTAAATCCAGTATTTCGAATGTGAGTGTGCATTGGCTTGGAGACATGGCGGGACCACTTAAGCCAATCCCAGCACTCGTTACTGCTGTATGGAAGCAGGGGAGGAGCATGGGATGCGCAAAGGACACGGAGACTGCTGGACTGGAAGGCACGACGGACGGTCAAATGAAATACTTGGAGAGTGTTGAGCAGTTTGCGCGTGGTCGCAGGAGATAGAAATACTTCGTAGTGGCGAATTGCGCACTTGTGACATTTCTATGGCTTCTGCAGTGAAGACGTAGTATGCGTTTAGATGTGAATAACTCGCGCTCTATGTCGTTGTTCGTAACTAATTATGTGAAGTAAGAATCTATTGTTTCCCTGTTATTCAACTTATATTCCATTTAATTGCTCAACCATCGACACCAATAAGTGTTTTGCAGTAATAAACAGCATTCTTAAAGGTACTTCTGCTATTGTACTCATCATTCAAAGTCGTTAAAAACAGTACCTGCAGATTTTATTTAATTGCAATCTTTCATTTATACATTTATAGGTTACATTCAAAATTCGCAATAGCCGAGTGATAGGAACCTTCGACCATTCGATTCATGTATATATTAATAATTTTTTTTCTCGGGTTTCCAGCGGCGTCAGGTGGTTTAACCAACTGACGCGGCTGTAAGCCCGAGAAAATTTTATTAATTCATATCGTCGCAAAACTATGGATTCATACATCATGGATATATTAATATTGTCTACTGTAGACTCAGCAGTATTTGGCTTGTAATGCGGCAACTATGTATCCCAGCCGCTAGACAACGAAACCAGCCAAAACTTTTAATGTTTCAACTCTGGGTCTGATGGTACATAGTTGAGGGCCACCATTAATTTTTTTTTTTTTGAAAGCCTGCAGCCTTTTCTGTCCCAAAATACGACGCACGTGACTTTTCAAGGTGTCACGATTCGCTTAGGCTTAACCTCCGTCGGGGATGAAGTATGCCTCCAATCCATTTATTGCCGTTTTGTTGTAAGTTGGTCGTACGATACCCAAGTTTCATCCCCCGTGACTATCCGAGAAAGAAAACCATTGCCTTCTTCATTGTATCGTGTCAAAAACTGAAGTGCACTGTCCATCTGTTGTTATTTGTGTTGTTCAGTGAGAATTTTGGGAACCCAATGTGAGTAAAGTTTTCGAAATTTCAGTTTTTCAGTAACAATTTCATGAATTAGTGATCATGAGATTTGCGGAACTTCCATAGCAAGGGCACTAAGTGTAAATTTATGGTTGTGTTTAATATACTCTTCAATTTCGTGAACCAATTCATCAGCAACCACGGGATGGGCGCCCACATTGTTGTTCATCGTGCACTTGATCACGTCCTTCATTGAGCAGTCTGACCAATCTTCTAACCATTGAACCACTCATAGCATTTTGTCCGTAAACCCTGCAGATTTGCCAATGAATTTCCTTTTGTTTAATTTCCTTTGCATTTAGAAAACGAATCACAGATCCGATTTCATATGTGGCGGCATTTTCAATTACGTCTGACATTATAAAGAAGTACTACAAAGCACATGTCAACAGCAGCGATCTGAAACTGGTGGACACGTCTTCTCCTTGAGTCAGAGTAACTGTCGCACATGCTCAGAACTGCGGTCGTAGTGCTGGCGCGGATAGAAGTAGAAACAGAACTTACTTTGTGGACGATCCTCGTATATATAAAGAAATACTCAAATGCACAATTACATATTTCTTTATTTGTCGATATGATAACTTCACTTTATTGTCAAACGACTTAATATTCTAATAAAATTTATTCCCTATTTGCTAACAAAGCGCAGCTCAGATTTCTAATATAAAGTTCACAGTCACAGAGCGGCGGAATTTAAAGTTGGGTTGAATATTTAAAATTTAAACAGGTTCAAAGCTCTTTCAACAAAAGTTATCGTTCTCCTACTACAAACCTGTATTTAAATTTAAGGCTTATCTGAAACCAAATTGGAATTCCTTCAACACATTAAAGTATTCCAAGTTCCTCAATTAAATCTCAAATTTTATTCAAGTGTCTGTCAATTCATTAAAATTGTTCGTGTTTTTGTTTTGTTGTGTTTGGGATCTATTCTAGAAGGACAAAACAGCTCAGATTTCTAATATAAAGTTCACAGTCACAGAGCGGCGGAATTTAAAGTTGGGTTGAATATTTAAAATTTAAACAGGTTCAAAGCTCTTTCAACAAAAGTTATCGTTCTCCTACTACAAACCTGTATTTAAATTTAAGGCTTATCTGAAACCAAATTGGAATTCCTTCAACACATTAAAGTATTCCAAGTTCCTCAATTAAATCTCAAATTTTACTCAAGTGTCTGTCAATTCATTAAAATTGTTCGTGTTTTTGTTTTGTTGTGTTTGGGATCTATTCTAGAAGGACAAAACAGCTATTCCCTTTTTTATGCTATATATAATTTATCAACTGTGCTCTCAGGGGTCAAGTGATACACGAAAATCATGTTCAGTTACTTTTGACAAAAAAATGGTTCAAATGGTTCTAAGCAGTATGGGACTTAACTTCTGAGGTCATCAGTCCCCTAGAACTTAGAACTACTTAAACCTAACTAACCTAAGGACATCACACACACCCATGCCCGAGGTAGGATTCGAACCTGCGACTGTAGCGGTCGCGCAGTTCCAAACTGTAGCGCCTGGAACCGCTCAGCCACCCCGGCCGGCAATTACTTTTGACACTCAATAAAAAATATTTAACTCTTGGACATATTGCATTGACGATTATTAAAATCGTTATCTCTACATACAAATTTTTTTATCACAGGCAAGAATGATTAAAAATCTTCATTAGCTCATTTAGATCTACGTTGTTGTAGCTGGTCAATGCACTGAGTTGGTGGAGAATAGATTTAGTTTTTGTACCAATGAAAAAACTGTCATGTACTCAATGTGATCATGGGTTAGTATCCTAGCTTTTGATGTTTAATGATCAAAGGGTATGAGGAGTTCTAGTCTCAACATTTACTGTGGTCTAATGCACGATGGTACTTTACTAAGTGGCATCTGCATCAGTGTTGTCTCCGTGCTGGAACTGAAATTCTAATTCCCTACTCTGGCCTTGACTGAAATCACTGTCTCAACTTTCCTGTGTTCCATAGAATGTTAATCTTTCACTAGTCGAAATAATGGCTATTGCACACTCGCTAAGGGTTGGAGTAATGTGCACAATTTCTTTGCCCACAAAAATTCCCGCAGGAGTAATTGCTATCTGTCGCCATAATGCGTGAAGGTGGATGATGAACAGCATTTGGGACACATAGGTCAAGCCTCTAGCAGACCTGGAGGGTGATGGCGGCCTTCGCACCCCCAACAGTGGCTGCGGAACTCGATGTTCCATAGGCGATCAAAGGCAGTTAGGCGCGCCGAGGGTCGACCTCCACTGGATAGCTGCAACTGACACTACAGCTGATACTAAGGACTGGCCAGTAGACAATCACCACTCATCATTTTTTTTGTTTTTTTTTTTTTTGGACATTAGTGGTAAGTTCCTATGAGACCAAATTGCTGAGAGCATCGGCCCTAGGCTTACACACTACTTAATTTAACTTAAACTAAGTTACACACACACACCCATACCCAACGGAGGATTCGAACCTCCGACAGGGAGAGCCATGCGAACCGTGGCAAGGCGCCTTACACCGAAAGGCTACCCCATGCGGCCAGCAATTTGCATTGAGACATTTGTTAAGAAGAATTGGGTACTATTTTGGCGCTCCTTATGCACTCTGCGGTGGTTGGGATGCCTATGACGTTATGTGTCCTCCTTTTACCTTGTTGTCAGTTTTCCTAGCGACTTCAGATTTCCGCAACTTCACCTTTCAGAGGCTCTTTCTGCTGGTGTGACATCCGAATACTTAAAATTGTGTTGTACCTAGCCTTCCTTACTAAACTCTGGTTTGTCTCTAGCATGAGGCACCTATGGGCTACTATGATGTTATTGTGCTTCTCTTGTATACTTGGGCACTCGTTCTTCCTCTGAGCTGCAATAGCTTCCATGTTTGCGGCACCCCGCTCAATATTCCACGGTATCTGGCGGTCCGCTGGTCACTGACACAGGCGGTTCGGTTTTGGGAGTTGCCAATATAGAACTTGGACGCATTTTTAGTGGCTACTGGCAATACAATCCTGGAGTGTAACATCTCTTTATCAGTTTTGTCACGTGACCAACTACTTCGGTCAAGTGTGTATCTGGAAATTCGACCACCTTTGCAGTCGATGTAAGTTTTTACAGTTTTAAATATTTCAAATGCATATAATATTGTCACATAGAGGAAGGTGCAATTAGACGAATGACGAACACCACCTACACTTACGAAGGTTTATTCAGCACTTGCACATACAAAAGCGTGGAGCGAACTACCTCCGGCCAGAACACATACAGTATATATACAGCTACAGAACATTCCAGTACAATGATTCTTGACATTTGTGGATACTTCTAGAATGTATTCGAACCGAATAAAGAAAATAAAAGTGTACAGACCAGGTGAGTTCTGAACTCAGGAGCCTCCATGCAGCAGTTTAGTATCATAACCACTACACCACTGTGTTAGCCTCTCCTGCGACATTGCTCCCTCCTTAAGAGAACAGCATCTCGATATTACGTTGTCCTGGTCCGGGAACGAGTCATCGGTCCTGCATACTCCGACTTCCGATGACTGGCGCTCGCCCTGGCGGTAATCTTCTTAAAACTTTTTTTTACCGCTACCCTATTCGTCACCTTTCCGCTTGTTGCCTGTCTCTGGAGCTTCGAATTTAACCTGGGTGGCAGGATCCTTGTAGGGCTTCATTCGAAGAACATGGACCGTATCTCTCATCTTTCGTCGTCTTGCGTCGGGGTCAAAATCTTCAGTTTCATAAGTAACATCAGACAACTGTCTTACAACCTTATAAGGTCCAAAGTAGCGCCTAAGGGCTTCTCAGAGAGACCAACCTTCCGAACAGGAGTGAAGATCCAGACGACGTCATCATGCTGGTAGACAACAGGGCGGTGCCTCGCGTCATACCTTCGGCAATAGTTTTCTTGAAACACTGTGTCCACCATCTCAGTCGCCTCACGCCAATTCACCGGGAAAAATGGTGTAAATCCTGTGGTGTCTTCTTTGGCGGTGTTGTAGGCAAACGTCACGAAAGGTATCACCTCATCTCAGATGCTCTGCTCAATATCGACGAACATTAATAGCATGTCGGGCAAGGTCTTACGAAGGCGTTCCGTAAGCCCGTTAGTTTGAGGATGGTAGGCAGTCGTCATGTGATGAGTAATGTTGCACCGATGGTTAATCTCTGTTACAAGATTAGATTGAAAAACTTTCCCTCGGTCCGTAATTAAAGATCTTGGGGAACAGTGTTTTAATACAATGTCTTCCATGATGAATTTGGCTACCTCGGATGCTTCGGCTGTTTTCACGGCTTTTTTAATGGCATAGCGTGTCTGATAATCAGAGCAAACAATACTCCATCTATTGCCACTAGCAGACGTTGGAAATCGTCCGAGGGGGTCAATCCCAACAAGCTGGAAAGGTGTTTTCTGAGGAACTGCCTTTCTCCTCTGGCACTCTCTACAGTTCGACACACAGTGACGGAAACTCCTAAATAAACCTGGCCAGAAAAATCTCTTGCGGATTCTATCGTAGGTCTTAATAAATCCTAACTGTCCGGCCTCAGGTACGACGTGGAATTTCTGTAGAACACCTAGGTGCATGTGTTTAGGAATCACTGGTATCCACCTCTTTCCAAACGGATCAAAGTTTTTCTAGCAAAGTAATCCATTAACAACCTTAAATTGTCCTTTCACATCCTCTGACCGATTTAAGGCAAGCATAATTTGAGATATCTTGGCGTCCTTCTCTTGCTCAGCAGAGAGATCCTGGAGTGCAGCGAGACAGTCACTATTTTCACCATAGTCTTGATGGTCTTGGACCGGGTTTCTTGAGAGACAGTCGACATCTTGGTGTTTTCTTCCACTTTTGTACACTATGGTAATGTCATACTATTGAAGATGTAGTGCCCACCTGGCGAGTTGTTGTGTTGGATCCTTAAGACCTGTCAGCCAACTAAGTGAATGATGGTCCGTAACAACTGTTAATGGCTTCCCATAGAAATACTGTCGAAATTTGCACATGGCCCAGATCACAGCAAGACATTATCGTTCTGTAGTCGAGTAGTTTCTCACGGCTTTTTTAAGTGATCTTGAAGCATAGGCTATAACCTTCTCTTTTCCATCCGAAATTTGCACCAGAATGGCACTGATCCCATACCGACTGCCATCTGTGTGTAGTTTTGTAGGTGGTCTCTCATTATACAGACCAAGTACAGGGCCAGTCTCAGAGCTTTTCGCAGCATATCGAAAGAATGTTGTTGAGCACCACCCCAGATAAATTTAGCATCGGCTTGTAACAACTCTTGGAGTGGCCTGGCTTTGATAAAAAAGTCTTTGATAAAACGACGGTAATAAGAACGTAATTCGACGAAGCTTCTCACATCTCTAATACTTTTAGGTATACGAAATTCCGTTATAGATCTCACCTTTTCTGGGTCTGGCCGCACACCTTCGTTTGACACAAGGTGTCCAAGTACTTTGATTTCTTTTGCTCCAAATAGACACTTTCTTGGATTAAGTTTCAGTCCGACTTGTTGCAGACACTTAAGAACGGCCCTCAGTCTTTTTATATGTTCGTCAAATGTCTTATCACTATAACGCCATCTAAATAATAAAGACACATCGTCCACTTCAGGTGATGTAGAAGGTTATCCATCATCTGTTCAAAAGTTGCTGGTGCATTACACAAACTAAACGACATTGCCTTACACTCATACAGGCCCTCAGGGGTGACGAGTGCAGTTTCCTCGCGATCAGCCTCATCTACTTCGATTTGCCAGTATCCGAGTACATGTTCATCGTTGAGAAAAAACTTAGCCCCCTTCAGACAATCTAGTGTATCGTCACAAAAGCGCCAACTGCCATCCTTCTTCCTAACGAGGACTATTGGTGACTACCATTGGCTCTGCGAAGGCTGAATGATGTCATTCTTCATCATTTTCTCTACCTCGTCGCGAATTATTCGACGTTCCGTTGCTGACACAGACTCGGCATGGCAAGTTTCTATGACGCTCAGCTGTTCTTCAATTAACAGCTCAGCGTTTGCTACGCACATGCGTCTTGGAAGGATCTGCGGTTGTCGGCGACAGTCAACAATCCACAATTCACCCAATCCTTTCTTAAATGAGACGACAGAGGCTGGGATGACCAAGTTACTCATCAGTTGCATGCTTCTCTTACATTCCACTACAAGATCCATGGGTTGATACATGGCATGACACGTGACATTTACCTTTCTAGCGCTGACTGCAGGAATGATCATTTCATCCAGCTCACATAGTCGCCACACACTCGGATGCGAATCTTCCTGTCCACAGTGTCTCATCTCGTCTAGCATAATATTCGAGCGACCACAATCTATAATTGCCTGAGAATCTTTCAAAAAGTCCCATCCGAGAATGACGCCACGACTACACTCTTGTAAGGTGATGAATTCAAAGGGCTGTGTATGGCCACTTATACCCACACGAATGGTTCATCTTCCTGTAGGTTTTACATATTTCCCATTAGCCACCTTCAAAAGGGATCTTTTGCCGTCGAAGAATACGGTTTTCTGCAACTGGCGACGGAACTTCCCCGAAATGACTGAATATGATGCTCCAGTGTCCACAAGAACTTGGTCTGGTCGGCCATCCATGAGGTTATCGACGTAGTTTCGTATCATTTTCGTAGTGATCGACGGCGGAGGATTTTTCTCTTCGGCGGCCTCACCTCCAAGGAAGGCCGCACCCTTTAGTTTTCCAGGTTGCGGTGGTTGGGTGATCGGCTGGAGCTTCTAAACGGCGACGGAGACCTTGATCGGCGTGTTGGGGAGCGTTTTCTCCAGCGGCCAGCTTGCGGCGATGGTGACCTGTACCCATATCTTTTTGTTCATCTTCGTCGTCCCGGAGTTAGCGTCGGCTGAGATCGGCCTGCTGTCTTCTGGCGCGGGCGTTATCAAATATCCACCGCCTTTCTCGACAACAGCGCACCACATGTCCCGGTCGTCCACAGTGGAAGCATATTGATTGGTTATACGGGGTTCTCCAGACGTCAGTCTTCCTTGGTGCCCAAACAGCTTCCTGATGCGGCATTGTAGGAACGTCACTCAGCCTGGGTCTCGACTTTTTCGCCGTTTTAAAGGGAAATGAAGAACGAGAGATTGGGTTCAATGTCTGTTCCACTTCCTCCCTTATGACCTCTTGAAGCGCCTAGGTTTTTTGCTCGCCGTGCAATCCAAGTGCCTTCTGAACTTCCTCTCTCACTATCTGATGAAGAACACTTGTGAAATCAGTTGCTTCCTCCATCACAGACACCGATACGACGTTTGGAAGCCTTTCAAATTTCTTGCGCGTAATTCTTCTTTGATGCATTGTCTCGATATACTGGCACCATCTCATGAAGTCGTCTGCCGTCGAAACCTCCTTCCGGAGTAGGGCTTGATACATGTCCTCAGCAACACCCTTCATGAGATGTGCAACCTTATCTTCCTCCTTCATTCTAGAATCCACTGTTTTACACAGCTCCAAGACGTCTTGAATGTAGGATGCTGTAGTTTCTCCTGGACGCTGTGCCCTGCAGTTTTATTTATCTTCCGCCTTGCACTTCTGTCGTTGTGTGTCGCCGAAATACTTGCACAGTTCCGCCTGAATACTTCCCAGCTTGTGAACGCACGGGGTGTTGTTTAGAAGAGCAACTACGCTAGCAATAACTGTTAGGTACCGTCGGAAGGTGATACAAAGATCGACACCATTGGACAGTGGATCACTGGACACAAGTGATTTGGAGCGATGAATCACGCTGTACCCTGTGAAAATGGGATGGAAGTGTGTAGATGTGGAGAACGCCTGGAGATCATTAACTGCCATCATATGTGGTGCAAACAGTTTAGTACAGAGGAGATCGTGTTACGGTACAGGGAAGTTTTCGTGGTTACGGGGCGGTCCACTTATTGCACTTAAGGAGACGCTAAATGTAGAAGGATATGAACACATTTTCCAGCATTGTATATTGCTTACAGTTGTGGAACAGTTAAGAGACAATGATTGTATCAGCATGAGAACGCATCCTGTCATGAAACAGAATCTGTGAGGCAATGGTTTGTGGACAGTAACATTGCTGGCTTACCCAGAGTTTCGAATTTAACCTGCTGGAAAATCTTTGGGATGAGTAGAACATCGACTTACCTCCAGACTCCAGTGGCTGTTGAAGAAGAGCGAACTGCCATCTTCCATAGGCATCTCCACCAGAATTCAAAATTCCATAAAATCGAAAGGTGGACACATTCATAGTAGTGCCCACCAATAGGTCTCCCTGTACTTTTGATGAAATTGTGTATTCCAAACCGGAAAAGAGTAATGATTAGTTCAATAAGAGTAAAAAAAGAAGAGTTTGTTATTTATGCTATCTCTGTTTTCATTTTATAAACCTCAAAAGGGCTCGAAAATTTACATAGTTCTCCAATGCATGTAGACTGCAAAAACAATCCAACATCGATCAGTTTCTCATTTCGTTTGTGTGCCATGCTTATATAGGCATATTTTGGGGTACTTCAAGCTTTTCAGCTGAAACATACATTGCATGTACAGAAAACAATATGCTTCTGACGACCATATTTGTGTCCAAGTCAACTAGCATTAAGACAGACCCCGTTCTTTAACTTTCATTAGCTGTGTGTCAGTATAATTATAGTACGTCAAATATTAATAAACATTACATGCATTACACTGAAAATTGATATAATAACCATGGTTTTTATTCATGTTTGTAACTAAAGAAAAGGTCTAGGATCAACGGAGGTAAATGTTATTTTAAATATTATATATTTGTAGGTTAAGTATCCGTCTGCATAGATCAAAAAGTTATTTACCAGACAAGATTCTAATCACTAAAAACTGACGCTTATAATAAATAAAGATTATGAAAGTACTATTCACCTTAATAAGGAAAAGCAGTTGATGGTCGGAATTACATGATAAGGGTACAAACATAAACAATAGCGATGACCACAAAAATCAAAGTTAAACCTTGTGACGGGGCAGTTTTTTGGAAAACTTCTTGTCACAAATACCGACCAGTAATGAAACTCCCATTTAATCGTAATAGTTCATTTACGTCCTTAAAATTGATAAACCACATTACTAGTAATTGTCTATAGACAACTGACGCCATCTTGTTGTCCTCTTACTTTTAATTCATATTTGCATTTGATCTAGCAGTGGGAAACCTTGAAAGCACCGCGATGTAATGAGCAGGGACGCACACTGGATGAAGCCGTAAGAGAGTCACCTCCCCCCATGCAGGACAAGTTCTAGGAAACGCCAGCGAAGGTGGTCTGACAGGTCACTGGCCCCTGGACAGAAGCTGCTGACAGGCAGAGGCATCGCGGAAATTCGGGCCATTGTATACAAATGCAGATAGCATCTGCCAAAGAGAAATGACTGGCAAAAGTTTTACGACCGGGAATGAAACGCACTTTCGTACGTGAGATGGCGAGAGCTGGCCATTTTCCCATAGAAGCCCCGAAAACTAAACACGTGAGTGATAGATGCTCAGTCCTGGGGCTATGAAATAGTGAGAGACTTTGCGGAAAAATAATGTTTATTTGCTGTAGAACCCGCCACTGTTGGCTAACGTAAAGGAACTCCTAAGTTAGGAAGAGAGACGAGGCAGAGTAGCTCACTGGCTGAAAAAAGATACAGAGAGAGAGGGTGATATGAGTTTTTTCTGTAGAGTAGGACACAAATCAATGGTTAACCTGTCAGGGTAAGGAGGCGAGTTTTTTGTAGTGAGCAGTTTGCTCGGTGGGGGCTCAGAAGATTCGGAGCAATCCAACCAAATACTGTGAGAGAGGGAAAAAGCGACAATGGAAGGTCTCCCCTTACTTCACATTCAGTTAGAAATCAAATGGGAAACAAGACTTCTTCAGCTCAGATCAAGAACAAGATCCAGAGCCTCCGCTGTCCGACTTTGAAACTGAGAGCTGTCGCAGAGCCCCCTTGACCCGATGCGCTGGAGACATTTCGAGATAATTTAGACTTACTCGTTGGCAAGGGTCGTTGGTTCGACCGATGATCAATTACACAGCCATTTGAACCGTCACCTGCAATACTATGGTGAGATCGTGCTACAAGAGGCGTTGGAAAATTAGCGTGACTTTTTCATAATCCGATTGTTTCAGGCTTCACTCTGAAACATGCATTTGGTCAGTAATGAATAGTTTCCTTTCAACTTCGCCCATACGTGTGACGCTTTTCCTTCCTGTAGTATGAGCTACTTCCATTAACCTTGCGACAATAACTATGCATTCCGCGATTATAAGTAAATTTATTTTCCCCCGACTTCTATGTCAGATATGCCAAGGATTTTAAACTTGCCACAAGTTGCCATTCATGTGTGTGTGTGTGTGAGAGAGAGAGTGTGTGTGTTTATCTATGATTTATCATGTTGATGTTTTCACAGGTTGCCACTGTTTGATACTCATTTTATTGTAATAAAGTAAAATCGTTATAACTCTAGTTTCATTTAATATTAATGTGAATCAATATTCAAAAGACTGCAGAAATGTATAATGAGATAAAAGAAATTATTCAGATAGTTAAGAGAGATGAAAATTTAATAGTCAAGAGGAACTAGAATTCGACAGCAGGAAGAGAAGGAAAAGTAGTAGTTGGATTGAGGGAAAGGAATAAAAGAGGAAGCCGCCTGGTAGAATTTTGCGCAGAACATATTTTAATCACAGCTAACATTTGGTATAAGAATCATGAAAGAAGGTTGCATACATGGAGGGGACATGGAGACACCGGAAGGTTTCAGACAAATTATATAATGATAAGACAAAGATTTCGGAACCAGATTGTAAGCTGTAAGACATTTCAAGCGGCAGATATGGACTCTGGCCACAAACTAACGGCTATGAACTGTAGATTAAAACCGAAGAAACTGCAAAAAGATAGGAATTTACGAAGCTAGACCTGGATAAAATGAAAGAACAAATGACTGATAAGAACAGGAGAAAGGAATACAGTAGGAGAAGCATGGGAAGCTTTGAAATAGTGAGGGCATCAGAGATTCAAGTAGGTAAAAAGACGAGGGCTAGTAGAAATACTTGGGTAACACAAGAGATATTGAATTTAATCGATGAAAGGAGGAAATATAAAACTGCACTAAATGAAGCAGGCAAAAAGGAATACAAACGTCTCAAAAATGAGATCGACAGGAAGTGCAAAATAGCTAAGCAGGAATGGCTAGAGGACAAATATAAGGACGTAAAAGCATATAGAAATAGGGGTAAGATAGATAATGCCTACAGGAAAATTAAAGACATCTTTGGATAAAAAAAACCACCTGTATCAATATCAGGGGCTCGGATGGAAAACCGGTCCTCAGCAAAGAAAGGAAAGCGGCAAGGTGGAAGGGGTATGTAAGGAGTGAAAGCAAGGGAAATGTATTTGAGAACAGTATTGTGGAAATGAAAGAGGACGTAGATGAACATGAGCATGAGATGGGAGATACGATACTGCTTGAAGAATTTGACAGAGCACTGAAAGACCTAAGTCTAAACAAGGCGCCGGGAGTAGACAACATCCCATCAGAACTACTGATAGCCTTGGGAGAGCCAGCCATGACAAACCTCTTCCCTCTGGTAAGCAAGACGTATGACACAGGGGAAATTCCCTCAGACTTCAAGAAAACTGAAATAATTCCAATTCCAAGGAAATCAGGTGCTGACAGGTATGAAAGTTACCGAAGTACCAGTTTAATAAGTTACGTTTGCAAAATACTAACACGAGTTCTTTACTGAAGAATGGAAAAACTGGTAGAAGCCGACCTCGAGGAAGATCAGTTAGGATTCCGGAGACACGCAGGAACACGTGAGGAAATACTGACGCTATGAATTCTCATAGAAGATATGTTAAGGAAATGCAAACCTACGTTCATAACATTAGTAGAGTTAGAGAAAGTTTTGACAATGTTGACTAAAACACTCTCTTTCAAATTCTAAAGGTGTCAGGGGTAAAATACAGGGAGTGAAACGTCATTTCCAATTTGTACAGAAATCAGATGGTAGTTATAATATGTCGAGGGGCACGAAAGGGAAGCAGTGGTTGAGAAGGGAGTGAGACGGAGTTGTAGCCTGTCTCCGATGTTATTGAATCTGTATATTGTACAAGCAGTAAAGGAAACAAAAGAAAAATTTGGAGTAGGAATAAAAATCCGTGAAGAAGAAATAAAAACTTCGAGGTTTGCCGACGACGTTGTAATTCTTTCAGAGACAGTAAAGGACCTGGAAGAGGAGTAACCGAATGGGCAGTGTCTTGAAAGGAGAATCTAAGATGAACACCAAAAACAGTAAAACAAGGGTAATGGAATACAGTCGAATTTAATCAAATGATGCTGAGTGAATTAGATTTGACAGTGAGACACTTAAGGTCAGCGATATGAGAGAGGATATAAAATGTACACTGGCAATGGCAAGAAAATAGTTTCTGAAGAAGAGACGTTTGTTAGCATCGAGTATTGATTAAAGTGTCAGGAAGTCTTTTCTGGAAGTATTTGTATGGAGTGCAGCAATGTATGGAAGTGAAACATGAACGATAAACGGTTTGGACAAGAAGAGAATAGAAGCTTTTGAAATGTGGTGCTACAGAAGTATGCGGGAGATTAAATGGGTAGATCACGTAACTAATTGGAGGTACTGAATAGAATTGGGGAGACGAGAAATTTGTGGCACAACCTTACTAGAAGAGGGGATCAGTTAGTAGGACACCTTCTGAGGCATCAAGCGATCACCAATTTAGTACTGGAGGGAATCGTGGGGGGTAAAAATCGTATAGGGAGACCAAGAGATTAATAGTAGCATGGAGAGCTGCATCAAACCAGTCTTCTTCACCATTAGAATTTTTGAGTGTACATTTGCATACATTTTGTCAGCGCCTACTAGAATTCAATTCATTGACCTGGAGCGTCAACCTGTCTCCCCGGCCCTTGATTAGAGAGAAGAACAACATATAAAACGACCTTCCACAACCTTTTTCAACTGAAGTCAGGAGCCATTACACATACTAAATATACCCGTACGTTAGAAAGCTAATGAAAGCTGATACACGGAACTTCGAAGAATCTGAGACTTCAGTATGTAAGACAAATATGAAACGGATTTTCGTTTTTGTGAAATAGGTTCTAGCATATTCAGGTGAGGGACTTAACTACCAGTACATACTGTTAATAATGTGGCGATAGAGAAACAAAGCAGCCGAGGAAACTGTGCAGATTTTACACGAGAGGGAAAGGACGGAGAGAAAGTATGGGAATAACATTCCGGGGATCAGCACGTAATCAGCTATGCTGTATATCTGCTGCACGCAAGACAATACTCCGTGTCTGCCTCCTTTGTTGTTTTTATCGTACCGTTGCCGCTCCAATTCTCGCACCCGGCGCGGAACATCAGCATTCACAGAATCCTAATTCCCTTCACAGACATGCGACTGAAAATGTATATATATACGAACTAACCCTCGTCGGCTTCCTGATTAAACCTGGAATTTCAAAACAGCAGTCAAACTCATAGTAAAAACCTGAACGCTACAATCTTTTTATTTAGCCTTCGAAATTTTATCTATGAAAACATTGGCAAATATTAATCATCCCATCTGGGTCAACATTCATATGAATCAACATTCATATTTAACTATCAAATTATTTAAAGATACATAAAATATTTAATACATTAAATATGTCTGTACAGTCAAACAATTCAGATAAGGATACCAAAACAGTACAAGTAGTTTGGTTGTACTTGTTCCATACACGAAAGTTGTGGGCTCTCAACAATAACTGTTACTATTGCATCCATTGAATCCTGTGGGATCATCTGTAGAATCGTAGTCCACATATGGTCTTTCATGAAGCTAGTCTATGCGGCGCTGGGTCGAGAACCCGCATCACTCAGAAATTGTGAGGTTAATGTGAATTAGTTGTGGTTTTCAGTTTGGATTCTAGTTTGATGCAAGCTGCTACTGTTAAGCTACATAAGTTTTAAACTTCCTGCCGTAATCTTACTGCGTCTACCTCTACCATCTTTACTACGCCCCTCCCCTCCGCCTCCCCCCCCCCCCCCCCCCCGCCACACACACAAACAGACTTCACATCAGTATCCAACCGATTATTCAAATGGCTTCAAATGGCTCTGAGCACCATGGGACTTAACTTCTGAGGTCATCAGTCCCCTAGAACTTAGAACTACTTAAACCTAATTAACCTAAGGACATCACACACATCCATGCCCGAGGCAGGATTCGAACCCGCGACCGTAGCAGTCGCGTGGTTCCAGAGTGAACAACCAATTATTCCTTGAGGCCTTGTTGGAATGTGCCGTATCAGCACCTCCTTTCCCTTAGTCAAGTAGTGTCATAAATCTATTTTCTCCCCCACCCCCCGCCCTACATTTGTTTCAGAACTATCCATCTAAACCACAGAATTCTTCTATATCACCATACGTCAAGAGTGATTATCGCAGAGATTCTTAAATACTTGAATGTTTATTACAGCAGTGACCAATACGGGGTTTTGTGTCTTCGTTTTCTTCAGTGAACAATCAAAAACTGTGTGATTGATGTTCTCCTCGTCTCCGCATTCACAGTTAGGATGTCTGTTCTACGATTCCTGTTAAGGGTTATCAGAAACAGCCATGGTTAAACTTCGTCTGGGTAATTATTATGTAAAACGTTCTTGAAACAGTCCTCTTCTTGAACGAGATTTATCCAGATGTTTCCGGATATATTTGCTTGGGTTGCCTACTGGATGCAGAGGTTTCGTCGAAAAACGAAATCCCCTAGTGCTCTTGACGGCGCCTCGTTATAAGGCTTCTTACAAAATTTAGTTACCAGTTCATTGCCGGAAAGTCTGCAGAGCCCTCTCACTTATGTAACCGTAATAATTGTTTTATACGTTCGTACATCAAGTTTATTATGGCATTGCATCGTATAGTTTCCTTAGGCTCATCAAAGCTGAATGAGAATTTGATAATATGAAGGTGATTCAAATTAAAACCTTAAAAGTGCAATGTTGTTGTTGTTGTTGTTGTCTCCAGTCCTGAGGCTGGTTTGATGCAGATCTCCATGCTACTCTATCCTGTGCAAGCTTCTTTATCTCCCAGTACTTACTGCAACCTACATCCTTCTGAATATGCTTAGTGTATTCAACTTTTGGTCTCCCTCTACGATTTTTACCCTCCACGCTGCCCTCCAGTGCTAAATTTGTGATCCCTTGATGCCTCAGAACATGTCCTACCAACCGGTCCCTTCTTCTTGTCAAGTTGTGCCACAAACTCCTCTTCTCCCCAATTCTATTCAATACCTCCTCATTAGTTATGTGATCTACCCACGTAATCTTCAGAATTCTTCTGCAGCACCACATTTCGAAAGCTTCTATTCTCTTCTTGTCTAAACTATTTATCGTCCACGTTTCACTTCCATACACGGCTACACTCCATACAAATACTTTCAGGAATGACTTCCTGACACTTAAATCTATATTCAATGTTAACAAATTTCTCTTCTTCAGAAACGTTTTCTTTGCCATTTCCAGTCTACATTTTATATCCTCTCTACTTCGACCATCATCAGTTACTTTGCTCCCCAAATAGCAAAACTCCTTTACTACTTTAAGTGTCTCATTTCCTAATCTAATTCCCTCAGCATCACCCGACTTAATTCGACTACATTCCACTATCCTTGTTTTGCTTTTGTTGATGTTCATCTTATATCCTCCTTTCAAGACACTGTCCATTCCGTTCAACTGCTCTTCCAAGTCCTTTGCTGTCTCTGACAGAATTACAATGTCAACGGCGTACCTCAACGTTTTAATTTCTTCTCCATGGACTTTAATACCTACTCTGAATTTTTCTTTTGTTTCCTTTACTGCTTGCTCAATATACAGATTGAATAACATCGGGGAGAGGCTACAACCCTGTCTCACTCTCTTCCCAACCACTGCTTCCCTTTCAAGCCCCTCGACTCATAACTGCCATCTGGTTTCTGTACAAATTGTAAATAGCCTTTCGCTCCCTGTATTTTACCCCTGTCACCTTTAGAATTTGAAAGAGAGTATTCCAGTCAACATTGATAAAAGCTTTCTCTAAGTCTAGATTTGCTAGAAATGTAGGTTTGCCTTTCCTTAATCTATTTTCTAAGATAAGTCGTAGGGTCAGTATGGCCTCACGTGTTCAAACATTTCTGCGGAATCCAAACTAAAAGTTTTCAATACAATTCCTAAAAGTTGTATTATCATTTTAGCAGTTGTCAGAGTTACCCGTGTGTCTCGACCAACGATCAACAGTTGGCAGCCCATTGTTGCAAAACAATAAAGGAAGCTGTGTCAGTACAGAGATGGGCACCCAACTGTCAACTTGCACTGCATTGGAGCAGCGATTTTTGACACTTTTTTGAGTAGTGAAGCTCTGAAACTGGTGGAAATACATCGCAGAACCTGGAACAAGAAATAGCGGAATTCAAATCCGAAAATCCGAGAATAAAGTCAGAAAATAAAGTCCTTTCACTTTCATTTGCAGCGGTTGCGGCTGCTGGTCCGATTGCAAAACCTAATAGCAAAGTACAAGAACGCATTCAACAAACAAAAGCTAAACAGTCCAGCACACTTTTCTTTACATCAGAAGCCAACCAGGACTCGAGAGCCATTAGAGAAATCATCACTAAAACAGTTAACCCCAAGCAAGACAAATTAAAAATAAAATAAATCAGGCCAACAGCAAACACTGCAAAATTGAAACAGAATCACAAGTATACAAGAAAAAGATAATAGAAAAAACTGCACAGCTTAAGGACATTAGGTGTGAAGAACCCAAGAAGTTCAGACCCCTGCTGGCATTGCACCATGTCTCAACATATTTAACTAATCAGGAATTCTTAGAAGAGCTCAACGAAATAAATCTTAGTGAACACATTACTAAAGACGAGTTCGATAGCGAGGTTAAAATAAAATTTAAAACAGGACCAAAGGGCAAAAGGACAGTAAATAATATTTTAGAAGTGTCGCCAAGAGTACAGCTACTGCTGCTTCAAAAAGAGAGGGTTTTTATTCAATTTGAAGCTTTGTATATCAACGGCTTTGTTGGTGTACAAAAATGCTTCAACTTATGGGGCTTCCGTCACCCATCGAAGCATTGCGACAAGGACCCAGTATGCGGGAGATGTGCAAAACTGGGAGCTTGGAGAGAAAAAGTCAGAATGCAGACAGGATAATCCTGTAGGCTGTATATTACGCAAACACAGAAACATAATATGCGATAAGTCAGGGGGGAGGGGGGGCAGACTGTCCTACATATAAACAGCGCTATGAAAGACAAATAGAGTACGATGTTCTGGACAACGTCCATTAATAAGGAGTGCTACCCTAACTGTCAGAAACCAATCCCTCTAACACACGCAGGAACAGACGAAACTAATAACACGTACTGGTAAAGGTACAAATCGCTGTCGACTAGGATGAGAGAATGGCGGCGAGCCGTTGCCTAGCGGCAACACATGGGATTATTACAACCCCAAATGCAGATACTAACACTTATGTAGTGTCTCAGTTCTGGAGGCCAATACACTTTAGGTACTTCAGCATTACCGACTACATAGACGATAAGTGCATATAGGGAGCAATTGAATATGAAGTGGCCAGGCACCCGACTACATAGACGATAAGTGCATATAGGGAGCAATTGAATATGGAGTGGCCAGGCATCCGACTACATAGAAGATAAGTGCATATAGGGAGCAATTGAATATGAAGTGGCCAGGCACCTGAAACATCACCTTTTGCGAACTGACGAACTGAAAGACGAAATACAACGAGATATACAGAGAAATGTAACGACGTCCTTCAACATCCTGAGAATGAAGATGTCACGGAGTTCACAAGAAATCCAACACCACAGGCAAACACAAAGATAACTGCACACTACCCGCACAACGAAAATAGGATACAACCAAATGTAGACATGTAGGCCCTATATTACAACAGTTTGTTTCGTCCAGGGAGTAGCACACACAGTCACTACGAAAAACAAAACAGTAACGTAGCTGAACAGAAAAACACATCCTGTACCGTCACAACATGAGACACAAACACCCCAGAAACGGACATACAAGTCACCTTTCACGAACAAGTCCCCGGAGGAGATAAAAAACTACAAGTCACCATCAGGGTAAATGTCCAGCGATAACAGATCAGACTCCACACTACCCGAAAGCGGGAAAGACACGCTGCACAAAAAAAATTACCCGAAATCGGAGCAATAGTCAAGAACAACCAGACACAGCCAAGGGCCTCCAACTGAATACCGTTAATCACATAAAATACGAAAACTTTGAAGCTCACCTATGGCTTAGCAGACTACAAACTAGGATATATTTCAAACAGCTCTTCGCTATGTAATGAGAATTAAGCATGAAAACGGGGATAAAATATGCTACCCAACAACAGAACAAAGTGACAGGATGATTCTAAGAGCTGAAAATCTGCCAACGAACCCCAAAGAACTGTATAAGCTTTCAGGGGAGACATGTGTGCGAAGGGGAGAGGGCCTGAACCTAGAGAAAGTGTACAAAGACTTCGTGCGAGCCCATGAAGGTGGATTTTAAAGAAACTAAACAGAAGTGTTTTTCCTTCACTAGGTATCCCTTCTGTAGGTAACACAACTAAATTACCACGGCAGTACCCTAGTAAACATAGAACTATGTAGGCTATCGCCTGCGTTCAGGAACCTTTTCTGCGGGGCGGGAAGATTTCAGGACTCCCCTTACATTACATCACAATAGCAGGAACACCAAACGCGACAGCCACGATAACAGTAATTGATAAAAACCTCATAGTAACACAGATCACCCAGTTTTGCTCTGAACACATCGCCGTAGCAGAAATAAGAGACGGACATGATGTATGGCTCATGACGTCTATTTACGCTCAGTACTCGTTTGGTATAGAACCTTCCTCATACAAAATAGAAGAATTGCACGACATTCGTAAAGAAAAAGGCTGCTCATTCTAACCGACAGCAACGCAAAATCCCCATTGTGGAACTCAGATAGAACTGACAACTGAGGACAACTATTGGTTTACGTGGTAAATGAATGCAACCTCGTCATAATGAATAAGGAGAGTCATCCACCTACCTACCGCGGAAACACCGGTGGTGTGCCATAGGCCTTTCTCTATGGAACACAAAATCTCTTCCATTAGTCAACACATGGAGGGTATTGGACAGAGCCACACAGACCACAACACAATCGTCATAACCACAGACAGGCATGTCAATACACATAATACGGACCATGAACAGTAGCATTTACTCATAGAAAGAGCCGACTGCCAAAAAAAACTCGAGATATTGTTGGGGCGTCATCACTGAATACTGTTCAAGGCAGCATAGATTACGAAACGCCTGACAGAGGTCCTACAAAGAGCACAGGCAGCAGCTATACCACGGGCAAAAACTGGGTGGGCACAGAAACAACCGTGGTTTACAGAACTGGCAAGATAAAGGAAGGATTCACGGCATTAAGGACAGTACTACCAACAAGCAAAGACAGCTCCTGAAAGACAGATAAGAGTTGACCTCTATCGTGATTCTAAACACAAATACCAAAAACAACGAAGACAACAAAGAAAAACTGCTGGACCAATTTCGTCAAAACCCAGCTGCAGAATGACACCTGGGGGTAGCCTTTCAAGGTAGAAACAGAACGAGTTAAGACACCGACGGTTCTGCTAACATTAAAAATGGCCAGAGGATGGAGAAGCACATCAGAATATCTTCTGGGCAGGCTCCTTCTAGATGACGACCCCACACAAGACGAGCGACACCACACTGACCTAAGAGAGAGCATGAGGCAACCATACATCAGTGACAGTGTAACCGTACCATTCTCACAAGCCGGTCGCTGTGGCCGAGCCGTTCTATGCGCTTCATTCCGGAATCGCGTTGCTGCTACGGTCGCAGGTTCGAATCCTGCGTAGGGCATGGTTGTGTGTGATGTCCTTAGGTTAGTTAGGTTTAAGTAGTTCTAAGTCTAGGGGACTGATGACCTCAAATATTAAGTCCCATGGTGCTTAGAGCCATTTTAACCATGCTCACAAGAAGAAGTCGTGACGGCAGTCAGCAGGCTTAAAAACCGAAAAGCACCCGACCGAGACAAAATACTTTCAGAAACCTTCAAACAAACAGTAACACAAATCACACTTTTTCTTACTAACATGTTTAAGGAGACACTACTAACAGGCAGAATTCCAAACCACTGGAAAACTGCTGCAGTAATAATCAGGAGATCACAAGACAAAGAGCCAACAGACCCCAAAACGTACCGACCGATCTGCCTCTTAAACACTCTCGCCAACGCACAGGAAAGGCTCCTATGTGACCACTTACAATCCAACAGACGCCTCCTCGGGCTGACGACCCATCAATTCGGCTTCAGGGAAGGTAGATCATAGAAGACGCCGTCAACCAAGCACTGATAGTTACAAATAGCATCAGTGACAAATACGTGGCTACCATACTAATCGAGATAGCCGGGGCTTTTGACAACCTGTGATGGCCATCCCTCTTCGCCAGGTTAAGGGGAATGAGGCTATCAGCTTCCCTCTACAGTATCCTCCTCGACTACTGCACAGGCGGAGTGAAGGACTGGTACACGCAAGGTTGTCAAGAGAATAACGAAGGGATGTCCATAGGGCTCGATCTGCGGACCAATATTCTTGGATATTGCAATCAAGCCCTTGCTGAACACACTGGACGGTGACGATAGGGTAAGAGGTGTGGTGGCGTACGCAGATGATCTGCTCGTAGTGGTGTCAGCCAACTCGAGACCAGCACTAGAGACAAAAGGCACGCAACTGGTTCAGAAAATTAACAGTTGGTGCAAAGAAAATAAATTAAAAATCTCATCCAACAAAACTGTAAATTTACTGCTCAGACGGACATTACACAGGAATCCTATTCTAAAATTAGACGATACAAGCATATAGAGGAAGCAAGCCCCGCGCTGTCTACGGGTGCGTCTTGACGAAAAACAGACTTGAAGCTGTCATATCAAACTGACAATTGTCAAAGCCTCCAAAATTATGCACCAGCATTATGAAAAAACACAAATGAAACAATTGCGGATTCAAACATGGCAGAGAGAGTGGGACGCATCCTACAAGGGTCGCCGAGTACACTCCTTCTTTCCTGACGTACGCGAAAGATTACAACTGAAACATGTCGATCTAAACCGGGGGATAGTCCATTTCCTGAGTAGTCACGGGCCGTATCCGGTACATTTAAACCGTATGGGACTAACTAACGATGAAGTATGCGTATGCAGAGAAACTGGCACACCAGAACATGTCACACTGCTGTGCAACACGCTAGCACAAGTGAGACCTATACAGAACGACAATGACATCGCCAGAATAATATGTAATCCCGATGACTGGAACACAATAAATAGCGTAGCCGATACCGTATCGAACACACTGCATGAAGAAATGGTTCAAATGGCTCTGAGCACTATGGCACTTAACAGCTGAGGTCATCAGTCCCCTAGAATTTAGAACTTGTAAGGTGTCAGGCAAATCCAAAACCTTCCATGAAAACCCTGACATAATAAGCAAATCTACTAGTATGTCACATAGCTCCGAATAAATCGTGATATTAAATTAACCAAAGTAATACGAGTAACGAGTGAGCAAATGGAATACCACAGACTAACACAAGAATGCCTAAATACATGTCGTACCTTTCCACCGTGAGGCAGACGCAGTTCCGAGGGGAGAAACGAGGACAGAAGCCGAGAGCAGAACCGTGTTAAGCTAGAAGGCCCTACGATAAGGGACGGACACCCACGTCTCCAGCTAACCACTAGGGCTCACCACCCGCACGTTTTAGCGTGAGACATTTTTGCCTCTCAGGTACGTCAATGACAATCCCCAGCCCATGTTAAAAGCTAGAGCCCTCCAGAAAAACAGTATAGATCTTACGATAACACAAAAAGGGCCACTACCACCCACAAGTTTTAGCGTGAGACTTTTTCGCGTCTCAGGTACGTCAAGGACCACCCCCGGCCCATGTTAAAAGCTAGAGCCCTCCAGAAAAGCAGTATAGATCTTACGATAACACAAAAAGGGCCACTACCACCCGCAAGTTTTAGCGTGAGACTTTTTCCCGTGTCTGTCACATTAGGACAATCCTCCAGCCCATGTTAAAAGATAGAGCCCTCCAGAAGAACAGTATAGATCTCACGATAACGCTAAAAGGACCACACCAGCTGCAGGTTTTAGCGTGAGACTTTTTAGCGTCTCTGTTACGTTGCAAACTTTAAAAACATTGCCCCACCACGAAAAGTATAACGTTTCTCATTGGATAGACAGAATGTTTGTAGGCGGAGCTTAAGGTTAACATTGAGACCCTGATTGGTCAGATGAAAACATAGCCAGATAGTTTTTTTAAACTAACTTCGATAAATTGTAGTAAGGAGAAGTTAAGGGAGAGTTGGTTCCGAGACGGCGAGCTGGATGGCTGCTGCGCCGGCCGCTGCCGCCCTGACGCTGCCTTAACACCGACAAGGTAATGAACGCACGCGATGCCGCATTTTTGAGCGCATAAGGCTTCACTCAGAACTGCAGAAGACTCATCTGTTACACCCCTTTTTTGCGTAATACTAGTGTCGATCGTTAATTAAAACTCATGGTATTCACATTTGCCACTTGAAGTAAAAATCTGAAACGCGATAATTTTTCTATTTTTAGTTATTGAGAAGCCACATCAGCCACTGTAATTTACGACAAGTTAAATAAGTAATTAAAGATAATTGAGGGTCACTGTAGACCATTTTTATAGTTGTAGACCATTTTGATAGTTTTCTCTTTTGTGAAACTTAAATTAAACCGATATTATAGATGTGATATGGCATAGGTCATCCTTCGATCGATTGTAGAACTTGGAAACCCATTTAGGGAATATTCGTTCACATTGTTGTTGAACGCAGTTGGTTTTTACCATCCTGTATTAAAACATTTCCTTTTATCAATAGTGCAATTTATAAACGATGTTTTGTGAGTAGAATAAAACTTCCAATGGTAAATTTAACTGCTTTTTCGACGTTATTTTACCAGCTACTAAAAATAGGAAAGCCTTGAACCCTTTCCACTAAATTTAATTAGTATTAAGATTCTTTTACAGTGAGTGCAGTGGAGCTGACGCTGAGATCATTTAGTATTTGGTTATATCATCGCTAGTCTCACTGAACTCTTCTGAATTCTACATGTCATGTGTGGTCTGGCGTCTCCTTACCAGCAACAGGTCCCAGGTTCAAACTAGTTAATTCCCTAAAAAACACGCTCAGAGCGTCGTTGCGCGAAAGTGGTAGGGAGACACGATATAGTACAAACAGACACCACCATGAATGTTTAGAAACTACTTAAACCTAACTAACCTAACTAACCACATCCATGCCCGAGGCAGGATTCGAACCTGCGACCGTAGCGGTCGCGGGGTTCCAAACTGAAGCGCCTAGAACCGCTCGGCAACTCGGGCCGGCCTGCATGAAGAATACAAGTGCCAAAACCCATATGAAAGGAGGCACGGACAATTACAAACAACACAACTAACCACATGTGAGGACACAAGCACGACCACAGATTCTGAAACCGAGGAAGGAACCAACATATTAAGTGAACATGACTCAGAAGGGATCAACACGTAAGAGACCCGAACCAACAATGCATGACACTGCATGCAACAACACAGTCACAAATAACACAACAGGCAATAACAGTCAAAAACAAACAAACACCGACACTACAAACTAGACTCTAATAATTACGTAATGTCGCTTGGGAGGGGAAGACTCGAAGAACTTTTATTCGGAGGCTGCCACTTCCCACCAGCATACTGCATAGAGTTTAAAGTATACTGCACTCAAGCAGTAATGCATTGTTCGTCTTATTATGTGAAGATGGAAGTATAGTCTCTTCTCTATTTAAAGCTACAATGAATTAATTTTATAAAAATAGCTCTTAGCACTATGGGACTTCACTTCTGAGGGCATCAGTCCCCTAGAACTTAGAACTACTTAAACCTAACTAACCTAAGGACATCACACACTTCCATGTCCGAGGCAGGATTCGAACCTGCGACCGTAGCGGTCCCGCGGTTCCAGACTGTAGCGCCTAAAACCGCAAGGCCACCCCCGGCCGTCAATTAATTTTATACATCAAATGTATTTTCTGTATAAAGTATGTATAAAACCAAAAATGTAATGTATTAAGTTGTATAATTTATTAAGTTATTCAAGTAGCAATGAACTACATTTTATTTCTGCTAACAAATTTACAAACATAAGTTCATTTCGCATGTAAAGCTAAAATTCATGTATTCCATGTAGCAAATGCTCAGTCAGTATTTAATCTGTATAATACCAGGTGTATGTATCTAAGATGTCACATAGAATACACCGCAACTACTAGCGGTGGGTTACTCTGTATTGTTAATGATATAAATAAATTAATTAAATGAAACTGCAGGAAAAAAACACAGTGCAGTGAGTCGTGTGGGTCCCTGCAGCAAGTGTAAGGGTGGTGCAGAAAGCTGAGGCGTAACTTCTGTGAAAGAGGCTCTGTGTTTGAGTCAGGCAAACGTCTACTGACAAACGAAACCATTGCCGCAGTGGTAGAGCTTTTGAAGGAAAACAGGTCTATTACTGCAAAGGAAATAGCCACTGTTCTGGCTTTTACATTGCTCACAGGGGAAGGTAATAGATTTTTGAGCACAACTTTTACAGGAGATGAAACCTGGGAGTACTATCACAAACCTGAAATGAAAAGATCGAGCGAAGAATGGTGACCTATCTACATCTACATCGTAGTCTGCAAGCCACCAAACGGTGTGTGAAGGAGGGTACTTCTGTTACCACAAACTGATCCTCCCTTCCCCGTACCACCCGCGAATGGCGCCTGGGAAGAATGTCCGTAAGTCTCTGTACTAGCTCTAATGTCTCGAATTTTCTCGTCGTGGTCATTCCGTGAGATGTATGTGGGAGAAAGTAATATGTTGTCGGAGTCTTCCTGCAAAGTACTCCTCGAATTTTCCCTGATGCATAACGCCTCTCTTATTTGTTAAGCATCTCTGTATTGCTCTCACACCTACAAAACAATACAGTTGAAAAATGGTTCAAATGGCTCTGAGCACTATGGGACTTAACATCTATGGTCATCAGGCCCCTAGAACTTAGAACTACTTAAACCTAACTAACCTAAGGACACCACACAACACCCACCCATCACGAGGCAGAGAAAATCCCTGACCCCGCCGGGAATCGAAACAATAGAGTGATGACACTCGTCGCCCTTCGTTGGGTCTCCTCTACATCTTCCATCAGTAAGGATCCCAGACTGATACATAGCGCAAGTGGCACGTGAAAAGGTGCAAAATGGTCTCCAATTCCGAGAAACATATGTTTGCACGCAACTACAAAGAATGTTTATTCTAATTGGAGGCCCTGACGCATAAGAATAGTGTGTCATCCATAATCCATATTTAATTTGTTCATTACGATCGTCTAAGAAATAAGAACTTTTATCATTAATCTTTCAATAAGAGGTTGAAGGTGAAATCATCCTAGTGGTTATTCATATTAATACCGCACACTTAAGTCTTATTCATTGAATTATTATTCTCAAGCCATATACTCATTGGACGCAGTAAAATCAAATACTTTTTACAATCACTCCAGCAAATCAGACGTATGTGAGACAGAAGGGACGAAAGGATCATTACATGCCCAATCGTGTAACGTATCTGCGGAGAAATGACTCATTTTATGGCATTACGTGGGTAAGCGAAGCATGCGAGAGAAAAGAGGGTGGGCTACGAGTATAGGATCGGCTAGCAACCCGCGTGCAAGTCTCCACGAAGCTGAACTCACAAAGGAACGGCGGGTAAACCGCGTCGATTTCACTCGCGAAACGTCGGGAATGATATTATAGCACTACTGAAACAAAGTTGAGGAAATAGGAGTGCAGTAGTCTCCCATTCAAAAACCATGCAACGTTCAAAGGTGAAATTATGCCACGTGAATCGACTGAAAAAGAAACTCTGACAAAGGCTAAGAAATTACTCATTCATATTGTTGGGAATAGTATGTAATCAATGTAAGTTAAGAATAAACACTGTGGGGATCTGTTTAACACCACAAACTGCAAGAAACACAGTTTGCTTCCACGTGTAAACAATCACAAAGAAAGAGTGAATTAACTAGTCCGCCCTTTTGGCTGAGTGACCAGCGCTGAATTGCAGCGGGCGCGGGTTCGATACACGGCTGCGTCGGAGATTTTCTCACCTCGGGGACTGGGTGTTGTGTTGTCCTCTCGTCATTTCATCAACATCGATACGCAATTGGCCCAATGTGGTGTCAAATGAAAATACTTGCAATTCGGCGGCCGAACTTCCCCAGGTGGCTGTCAATGCCATAAGATCATTTTATTTTTTCACTGACGTAACTATGGAAATTACACTCGCGAATTACCGTAAATGCTAGAGAAACACTGTTTAAGCAATTTAAGCTAAGAAGGGATACTTTGAGGATGCATTTAACACAATGAGCTACATGAAACACTGTCTGGTACCACGTGTCAACAATCACAAAGAAACGTTGGCTGAATTATAAAAAATAGACTGACAAATTATCGTAAATGCTGGAAAAAAATTATTTAGGCAAACATATCTAAGAATAAGTACTATAAGAATCGGACTGAAACCACTAGTTATAACAAATACTCATCTATCCACACGTGTTTGGAGTCACGAAGATCACCGACTAAACTAGGGATTAAAAATCGCGAAAACTCAGTGACAACATAAAGTATTATTTAACCGAATTACACTCAGAAAAGAAAGTAACAACCGTTAACTGTTTCCTAAGTAGTCTCAACATTCTAACAGCCGTGGACCCCAGTGGTCACTCTCAGCACAGCAGAAAATCTTATCCGCCAGGATTGACTGACCAGGTCCCAGAACAGAATACCTGGTTTTTTTTCTTTCTTTTTATGCTGGCGCCTCGCTCCCACACACGCGTACCACCAAAGCCACTAGAGCTACATGATCGGTGGCCAGCGATCTCAATGTATATCCACAAAGCAAAAGATATCGATTTTACAGCCTTTGCAAACCGCTGGAATTGTGAAAGTCGCTAGCAGATGGCAATAACTACTGTTACAATAATAGCCAGAAAGGAACAGGGTAAACATGCCGCCACCCTACAGGTATCTGTCGTTTCTCTCACTATTTCAGTCTTTTAAAGAAGAGAGAGGTTTAATGTCTACAGTCTATCGGCCCAATATTCGGAAGACGGATTTCAACGCGACTCGGCTAGTTTGCTTAGTCGTAGGAGATACTGTCGTAGTCTGTGTGCGGTCGAATTATTGTTTTATAAATGTCCAGAGGCAGTCGCCTTACGGCAAGCTAGCGGCTCGGACGCGTTGTTTACGTCCTAGCCGCGCAACTCGCTCGCGGAGTTGTTTACGTGATTCTGCCGTCTTAGCGCGCTATATTTCCTTATGCCCACAGAAAATCGACACTGAATATAATCTTTGCTTATGCCAACCAAATCACTGGAAATCGAACAGTTTATCAGAGATGAAGTCAAAACTGATTGCAACTATCTTGTTGGCATCCACCTGCCTATAGTGAGCAGTGAGGTATCCTTGAAATTGGTTAACGAAGACATATGTGACATAATTCCAAGTACAACTAGAAGTGGTCTTAAGTTACGTCACTCTGATGGACACATCGGTGACGTAACTGTCGAACACGCGGGACTTGGACTGCGGACGATACGTGTATTTGAACTCCCTTTGCCGGCCACGGTGGCCGAGCGGTTCCAGGCGCTTCAGTCCCGAACCGCGCGACTGCTATGTTAGCAGGTTCGAATCCTGCCTCGGGCATGGATGTGTGTGATGTAGGTTTAAGTAGTTCTAAGTACTAGGGCACTGATGACCTCAGATGTTAAGTCCCAAAGTGCTCAGAGCCACTTGAACCATTTGAACTCCCTTTCGACGTGCCTTCAGAGGTGGTGGTATCAGCATTCCGCCCATATGGAAAGGTGATTAGTCACACAGCTGAAAATTGGCTTCAGTTCACTACATACCCGGTTCTCAATGGAGTACGACACATCCGCATAGAGCTAACCAAACATGTGCCGTTCTACTTATATATTGGTGGCTGTCGTGCAATTATTATTATTTACGATGGACAGCCGAAGAAATGCTCGTGATGTGGCAAAGAAGGACACCTCCGTTCCAGCTGTATGCAACGAAGAATCACACAGTTACCGCCTGGGGACCTGCTGGCCACGACCGCTCCGACGACGCTACCGCTGGCGTTTGTCGAAGTTCTCCATAACGACTTCCGACCGCGATCACCACTGGCTCCTACTACTGCCACATCGTCGTCTCCCGTAATGCCTCAGGCTGTTGCGGACGGACCGACGCCCTTGCTTCCTCCACCCGACAAGTGTAGTGGCGATCAGTTTTTAGGACAGGGGATGGCCCTTGACTCCATTTTTGTGCCTACCGATGCTTTGGTGCCTGAACATCCGGATCCTCAGGCGTCTTCGGACACTGAAGATCAAGTGCGCAAGCAACGGTCGCCGAAGAGACGTCGGAAACGCCGGATTGCCCCGTCTGACACCTGCAGCACGCAGTCTGAAGACGATGAGGATCACACCTATCAAGATGTTGCCCCGATGGACGATTCCGTGGTGGAAGCACCAGTCTGCACCCCATCGGAGGTACAACCATCTTTGCATGCACTAGGCGCTGTACCTATGGACGTCGAACAGCATCTGAGCCAGCACCACTCTTCCACAGCCGACGTGACGCCGCCTTCGGACTGCACAGGTATTCCACTGGACGCACACCATCCACGCACCTTTGCGTGGTCTGACGATGCAGTCGACGAAACACCCACCATTGAGACAGCAGCGAATGCTGCTGTTCCAACCTGCGAATGCTAATCGACAGGGTTACTGGGTGGGGATGTGCAGCCTACTGGGACAACATTCCTGTTCGCTGCTGCTCTTTGTCCCTCCGTGAGTGTCAGAGTAGTCCCAATTCCACGACAAGCTTACAGGAGTGGCTCCATCAATGTCAACACCATTGGCACCCCTGTCAAACTACAGTTGCTCCGTGAAATGTTGGGGGCGTCGGACCTCGATGTTGCCCTTTTGCAGGAAATTCGCCTGGCGACGTCTCCTAATATCTATGCCTATGTTTCTTACCTCACGCCGTGTGCTGGCGGTGGCAGTGGGACAGCTATTCTTTTAAAGGAAGGCCTTGAGGTGGACGACGTCATTTACCTAACGTCGGCCAGGGGTCTTGCTGTGACTTTCCACGGTGTCCGAGTCATCAATGTTTACGCTCCTTCAGGCACGGCCAAGCGACGGGAACGGTCGCGATTCTGCTCAGAACAGGCCGCTCCTTTGTTTGCACATCGCTACGACCATATTATACTTGACGGCGACTTCAATTGTGTGTTCTGTGAAGTTCGGTGGCAGCAGGAACAAGACTTTTGGTCAGGTGAATACAGGGTTATAAATACAAACTCAAATAGGGTAATGCAGGAGTGGGTTTAATAATGAATAAAAAAAATAGGAGTGCGGGTAAGCTACTACAAACAGCATAGTGGACGCATTATTGTGGCCAAGATAGACACGAAGCCCACGCCTACTACAGTAGTACAAATTTATATGCCTACTATGCAAATGATGAAGAAATTGATGAAATGTATGATGAGGAAAAGAAATCATTCAGGCTGTGAAGGGAGACGAAAATTTAATAGTCATGGGTGACTGGAATTCTAGAGTAGGAAACATAGTAGGTGAATATGGACTGGGGCTAAGAAATGAAAGAGGAAGCCGCCTGGTAGAGTTTTGCACAGAGCATAACTTAATCATAGCTAACACTTGGTTCAAGAATTATAAAAGAAGGTTGTACATATGCAAGAATCCTTGAGATATTAGAAGGTATCAGACAGATTACATAATGGTAAGACACAGATTTAGGAGCCAGATTTTAAATTGAAGCCCGCATCTCGTGGTCGTGCGATAGCGTTCTCGCTCCCCACGCCCGGGTTCCCGGGTTCGATTCCCGGTGGGGTCAGGGATTTTCTCTGCCTCGTCATGGCTGGGTGTTGTGTGATGTCCTTAGGTTACTTAGGTTTAAGTAGTTCTAAGTTCTAGGGGACTGATACCATAGATGTTAAGTCACATAGTGCTCAGAGCCATTTGAACCATTTTAAATTGTAAGACATTTCCAGGGGCGGCTGTGGACTCAGACCACAATCTATTGGTTATGAACTGTAGATTAAAACTGAAGAAACTGCGAAAAGGTGGGAATATAAGGAGATGGGACCTGGATAAACTGACTAAACAAGAGGTTGTACAGAGTTCCAGGAAGAGCATAAGGGAACAACTGACAAGAATGGGCGAAAGAAATACAGTAGAAGAAGAATGGGTGGCTTTGAGGGATGAAGTAGTCAAGGCAGCAGAAGATCAAGGAGGAAAAAGACGAGGGCTAGTAGAAATCCTTGGATGACAGAAGAGATACTGAATTTAATTGATGAAAGGAGAAAATATAAAAATGCAGTAAATGAAGCAGACAAAAAGGAATACAAACGTCTCAAAAATGAGATCGACAGGAAGTGCAAAATGATTAAGGAGAGGTGGCTAGAGGACAAATGTAAGGATGTAGAGGCTTCTCACACTAGGGGTAAGACAGATACTGCCTACAGGAAAATTAAAGAGACCTTTGGAGAAAAGAGAACCACTTGTATGAATATCAAGAGCTCAGATGGAAACCAAGTTCTAAGCAAAGAAGGGAAAGCAGAAAGGTGGAAGGAGTATATAGAGGGTCTATACAAGGGCGACGTACTTGAGGACAATATTATGGAAATGGAAGACGATGCAGATGAAGATGAAGATGAAATGGGAGATACGATACTACGTGAAGAGTCTGACAGAGCACTGAAAGACCTAAAGTCGAAACAAGGCCCCGGGAGTAGACAACATTCCATTAGAACTACTGACGACCTTGGGAGAGTCACTCCTGACAAAACTCTACCATCTGGTGAGCAAGATGTATGAGACAGGCGAAATACCCTCAGACTTCAAGAAGAATATAATAATTCCAATTCCGAAGAAAGCAGGTGTTGACAGATGTGAAAATTACCGAACTATCAGTTTAATAAGTCACAGCTGCAAAATACTAACACGAATTCTTTACAGACGAATGGAAAAACTGGTAGATACCGACCTCGGGGAAGATTAGTTTGGATTCCCTAGAAATACTGGAACACGTGAGGCAATACTGACCTTACGACTTATCTTAGAAGAAAGATAAAGGAAAGGCAAACCACAATTTCTAGCATTTGTAGGCTTACAGAAAACTTTTGACAATGTTGACTGGTATACTCTCTTCGAAATTCTAAAGGTGGCAGGGGTAAAATACAGGGAGCGAAAGGCTATTTACAATTTGTACAGAAACCAGATGGCAGTTATAAGAGTAGAGGGGCATGAAAGGGAAGCAGTGGTTGGGAAGGGACTGAGACAGGGTTGTAGCCTCTCCCCAATGTTATTCAATCTGTATATTGAGCAAGCAGCAGAGGAAACAAAAGAAAAATTTGGAGTAGGTATTAAAATCCATGGAGAAGAAATAAAAATTTTGAGGCTCGCCGATGACATTGTAATTCTATCAGAGACAGCAAAGGACCTGGAAGAACAGTTGAACGGAATGGACAGTGTCTTGTAAGGAGGATATAAAATGAACATCAACAAAAGCAAAACGAAGATAATTGAATGTAGTCGAATTAAGTCGGGTGATGCTGAGGGAATTAGATTAGGAAATGAGACACTTAAAGTAGTAAAGGAGTTTTGCTATTTGGGGAGCAAAGTAACTGATGATGGTCGAAGTAGACAAGATATAAAATGTAGACTGGCAATGGCAAGGAAAGCGTTTCTGAATAAGGGAAATTTGTTAACATCGAGTATAGGCGATTCAGTCTGGAACCGCGCGATCGCTACGGTCGCAGGTTCGAATCCTGCCTCGGACATGGAAGTGTGTGATGTCCTTAGGTTAGTTAGGTTTAAGTAGTTCTAAGTTCTAGGGGACTGATGACCTCAGATGTTAAGTCCCATAGTGCTCAGAGTCATTTGAACCATTTTTGTAACTTATAACACAGCATTTGTGAGTAGTTTGTTTTGATATGAACTTAAAAGTTGCATTTATTAACTATATATAAAACAGTTCTTGTAGGGAGTATGTGATAAACGCCATTATCCTAGCTCGATATGCAACATTCTCTTCCATGTTCGTCTAGTCATTCAGTATCTTAGGATATCTCAGATGATTATATTAATTTTTAAAAACAATTTTCTATACATATTTGCACCAGAAGATGCAACCCAAATCGTTGCGAAACCGTTTGTGAGCGTTTGTAAGTAATCTGAAAAAAATACAGCTACAGCGGGCCATTGGACATTTCATTCAGTTTTATTTTAATAATTTTAACATCTGTATTTTAAAAAAATTGTTAACTGTACGAAGTGTCTAGCAATAAGTTTTATTTTCCTCGATTCCATGTCCCGTCCCCTGCTCTGGCCTGCTTTTTACGTTTTCTTTACACCCTTCGTAATCAATTTTATCCACGTCGTAAGTCATGCTTACCCCATTAAACGCTATAAAAATGGTTCAAATGGCTCTGAGCGCTATGGAATTTAACATCTGGGGTCATCAGGCCCATAGACATAGAACCTACTTAAACCTAACTAACCTAAGGACATCACACACATCCATACCTGAGGCAGGATTCGAACCTGCGACCGTAGCGGGACGCGCGGTTCCGGACTGAAGCGCCTTGAACAGCTCGACCACAGCGGCCGGCAACCGTTATAAAAATGTTTAGGAACGAAAAACAAATATTTTCAAGGAGAGAACTTTTAGAAATTCCGTCACAAAATAGGAATGTTTTCGCATGTTTCCAGTAAGGGGACATGTTCATCAGCTGGATCATACATAATGAAGTATATACTTCCCGAACTAAAAGAGAGTTGATACGAATTGCATTTTTAAGTGACAGTGTTGTACTGCAGGCCCCTTACTAAAGAAGAAGTTACAGTTATTATAAACAAAACAGAAAAACTAGCATTTTACGAGAATTTCATAATTTTACCACCAGATCACATACCCAATCACATCATAAAGTTGCGACACTGGATTAATAAAAAAAAAGAAAAAAAACAGAGATGTGGTGGTTTTAAGGCTTCAGGTGTTCTACAGTCTTCCTCCACTTTAGTACATCGCACAGAACATTCCTACAACCATGTGAAACTCTCACATAAGTTCTTCTTTGGGATGTCGTTCAACTCGAGAGTCACATTGGCTTGAATATCGGTTACATCGTCAAAGTGTCGACCCTTCATGTGAATTTCCGAACTCTGTCGTCTAGTGGTAGATTTTTATTGATATATCACCCGCGATGATTTTTTCCCTTAAAAAAAATTGAGCGTATGGTATAGTTGGCCGGGAATTCCCAGTGGGGGAAGTTCGGCCGCCAAGTGCAAGTCTTATTGGAGTCGGCGCCACATGGGCGACTTGCGTATCGGTGATGAGAACGAAATAATGATGAGGATAACGTAACACCCAGTCCACGAGCGGAGAACGTCTTCAACCCGACCGGGAATGGAAAACGGGCCCGCTTGCACGGGAGGCAAGCACGTTACCATCGAGCTAAGCAGGCGTTTTCCATAATAGAACCGTCAGCGTTTATGCATTACAAATCGCAGTAGGAGTCCACACGTTATTATTTTTTTCAGACTTCGCACACGCTTTTCTTCAAAACACTCTACAGAATGCTCCCCTCGTCGGAGTTCCAAGTCCTCGAATCCCGGGCATGGGTGTGTGTGGTCGTCCTTAGCGTAAGGTAGTTTAAGTTACATTAAGTAGTGTGTAAGCTTAGAGACCGACGACCCCAGCAGTTTGGTTCCACACGACCTTACCACAAATTTTACGCTGGAGAATGTCTTGAACACTTGACTTAGAGATGTTGTTCCATTGCGATTTGTGACGCAAAACACTGCTGCCGCACGTCCTCTGCTTAACACTGCCGACTCGCAACTGAGGGTGAAATTCACTTCTGTTTACAGTTGTTACTTCAATCTGCTGCCGTAGTTACTGCACTGAGATCACTTACACGCCAGGGATAAAATCAGCCTTGGAACATTTTGGACGGATGGTGTACAAATAACTGGAAATACTCTTATGGAGAAATAGATGGATATTCTTCCCTTTTTTTTCATTAGAAACAAGTGGTGAAAGCCTGCGACTGTAAAAACAATTTATTTGATTATAAAATAATTTTTGGTGCAGCCAGTCACGATTTTCTTTAATTTATTTCTTGCTCGAGGTATTTTGGGAAATGATTCCCATTTTCAAGTGCACGATTGCGTGTATTTTTTGCTTCTTGTTTTCAGGTTGTGAGGTGCTCCATTATTCTGTTACCTTTGCTGTAATATATGAACACGGGAAATTTTGCTCTTTATAAGGAGTTCATGGGGAATCTGGAAAAGTGTAAAATTAGGATTCTGCCCTAGCCAACTTATGCAAAAACGCACACATATTAAATATCATTCACACAATTTACAATGCATACTACATGTTGAAAAGCAAGTAGTAACACAGATACACTGAGGCGCCTAAGAAACTGCTATGGGCATACGTATTCAAATACAGAGATATGTAAAAAGGCAGAACACGGCGCTGAGGTCGGCAACGCCTGTATAAGACAACAGGTGTCTGGCGCAGTTGTTAGATCATTTACTGCTGCTACAATGGCAGGTTATAAAGATTTAAGTGAGTTTGAACGTCGTATTATAGCCGGCACACGAGCGATGGGACACAGCATCTCCGAGGTAGCGATCAAGTGGGTATTTTCCCGAACGACCATTTCAAGAGTCCACCGTGAATATCAGGGCAGGAATCCGATAAAACCTTAAATGTCCGACATTGCTTCGACAGGAAAAAGATCATGCAAGAACGGACCAACGACGACTGAAGAAAATCGTTCAACGTGACAGAAGAACAACCATCCGCAAACTGCTGCAGATTTCAATGTTGGGTCACCAACAAGTGTCAGCCTGCGAACCATTCAACGAAACATCATCAGTATCAGCTATCGGAGCCGAAGGTCCACTCGTGTACCCGTGACTGGGACATTGGACTATTGATGACTGGAAACATGTTGCCTGATCGGACGAATCTCGTTTCAAATTGTATCGAGCGAATGGACGTGTACGGGTATGGAGACAACCTCATGAATCCATTGACCCTACATGTAAGCAGGAGACTGTTCAAGTTGGCTTAGGCTCTGTAATGGTGTGGGGCGTATATAGTTGGAATGATATGGAACCCCTGATGAGTCTAGATACGACTCGGACAGGTGACAGGTACGTAAGCATCCTATCTGGTCACCTGCATCAATTCATGTCCATTGTGCATTCCGACGGACTTGGGCAATTCCAGCAGGACAATGCGACACGCCACACCTCCAGAATTGCTACGGAGTGACTCCAGGAGCACTATTCTGAGTTTAAACACTGGCCACCAAACTCCCCAGACATGAACATTATTGAGCAAATCTGTGAAGCCTTGCAACGTGCTGTTCAGAAGAGATCTTCACCCCCTCGTACAGTCACGGATTTATGGACAGCCCTGCCGGATTCATGGTATCGATTCCCTCCAGCACTACTCCAGACATTATTCGAGTCCATGCCACGTCATGTTACGGCCCTTCTGCGAGCTCGCGGTGCCCTACTTGATATTAGGAAGGTATACCAGTTTCTTTGACTCTTCAGTGTATTTTGCATATAGGCAACCGACATAACGCTGTATACCGTACAATAACTGTGTGTACTATTCTTTCTTGAATAAGAATTTTTCGTATGTAATAACAATCATTATTTGCTTATACATTATTTACAAAGGTACATATTTCTATGTATGACTACTGTATTTGCTTAATGAAGGATACTTTAAAAACATCGGAAGAAATTCACTGAGTCCCTTTTCAGTTTCTCATTTAGTACTTTGTTTCCATATTGTTTGTGTTATGTATATTTCCCCATTTCTTCCAAAAGGTCTGTTTTATACCCACAAAGCGCAGTCAGCGCAGTACTTCGACATTTTGCTGTACATTTCCATATGGGTTTTCGGCATTGTGTATGAATTTGGTTACTGCCGATGTGTGTCCTTGTGTGTACGCTTTACCTGGTCTGTTTTGGAATTCTCAGCTTGTTTGTCCTAGGTAGAACATGTAGCATTCTTGGCATATTATTTTATGTACTCCATGGGCTATGATTACACTTTATATCATGTATTAGTTTCTGTTGTACTTCATTAGTTGTAGAGAACCCAATTTTTACCTTGTGTGATTTGAAGATAATTACAATCTTTTGTGATATATTACCAATGTACTGGATGCTAGATATACTTGTGTTTTCTGTACGATTTTCAAAGCATCCGTGTTTTGTGCGTTTACTTAACATGAGTAAACTGGAATACCGTACCGACATAAACTTTATTGTTTCGGGCAGTTTATCACCATTGTAAATTAATCCGAAATGTGACCGTACTACTTTTGAAGATGGTCAGGGTGAATGATGTCTCGAAACTGCAACACAGATGAGAACCCAGAGAGTAGGATATTGAACAATATATGATTAAAAGTACTGTGGGGGATAACTGATGTCATATGCATACCAGAAGGAAGAATAAGATTGATTTCGCTTCAACAATCGAGAATGATAAAATTTTGTGGAACGTGGATGCCTTATTTGTTAAGCATTGACAAAAATTCAAAACAAAAATAAATGTATCAGGAATGTTTTGACCATTTTACGAAGAATCAAACTGTTTCCGCACCGGTTTTTCTACTGTAGATAAAATGTGAGTCCATTATTTTACCGTCAGAAACGAACAGTCGTAATATAAGAGAGTGGAAGCTAAAGGTTTCGCAACAAAAGAAGGACAAGTCGATTTCATATCTGGCAAGACAGGCAATGGTTAACGGGATGAAAACCGTATTCTTCTCATCAGTTACCTACAAAAGAGTTAAACAATATCTAACAAATGCTATAAAAGTCTCATGGACCAAAAATTAAAAAAATACATGAGGCGAAGCCTTGATGAGAAAACAGCAACAAATATATTTTCATTAGGACAATGCACTCGCTCATAAAGATATTTTGGTAACGGCAAAAAACTGAGGAATTTGAACTACAAATTTCTGGTGAAATCCATCCTACTCAGCAAATTTGGCAAGATATGGCTTCCGTTTATTCTGGGTAAAGTAATGTATGGTTGAAAAACTGTTCTAGTCAGAAGAAGAGGACATAGTAGCCGCTGACTGAAATTTTGTTGAACTAGCAGAACAATAATTTGGGAAGATGTGAGCCCGAATTCATTGCATGAAATGGCGCTTTGATGGGTCACTGGATTCCTGTTCCGTGAAACAGCCGTTCAGTACTCCATTTTTTAATGATTTCGCTGTCGAAAAACTTAACTAACTTCTTCAAATCGAAAAACGAGTAGGTAGTTGACGTAAGAAAATACCCCTTTTCACTCCCAGGGCGAGAAATGCTCTTCTCATTCCCATGGCAGCAACATAGCGTGGTAGGATAATGGTAAGCATTCTGGATTTATATTCAGGAGTACGACTTTTCAATTTCCAACCTGACCAACGAGAATTAATTTCTATGTAGTTTCTCTCAAGCGCTTCGGACGAATGCCGGAATGGTTTCTACGAAAAGGACACGGCCGACTAACCTCAATCTACCGCTCAAAACGAGAGTGTGCTCCGTTTGTAACGACTCTAATCTTTCTTCTTTCCTTTCTAAACGCAGCTGAGATGACTCAACAGTACGTGGAAGAGTAAGGCCTTTTTCATTATAGCAAATCATTTGGCAAAATGCAACGAACAGTGACGAACAAAATTATAGCCGGCACGGTAGCTCAGAGTGTTCGGTCAGAGGGATAGCTGCCCTCAGTAACAAAAATAAATAAATAAAAAGAATGAGTGAATTTGTCAATGATGAACTTGAACTAGCGTCATGGAATGTCTGCGCTGAACAAATACAGCGACCTATAACTATCAAAATGAGATTTTAAAAAAATGTAAGGCAACCGCTCGCGATCAGCGGGAGAACCGGGTTCGAGTCCCAGTCCGGCACAAATTTGCACTGTCGTCATTTTATTATATAGTTGATGGTTGTCCACATCAGCAACTGCGAATACATTTCATGACCCAAGATTAGGAGAAACCGCTTAGCTTTTCCAGATGAGTTGGTGATTCTATTTCAGGATATTCGAATAGCACAAAAACAAATAAAAATTCCTAAAGAAAGAGTAGGGCTTGAAAAAAAACAAAATACATTCTGGCAACAACCTGGAGCCCAAAATTTTAAAAAATAAATACGACAATATCGAGAGAGTTTCTCAGTTCAAATATTTAGATGAAACCCTTTAGGAAACTGGCCTGGAAAACATTTATTCATCAAATTCGTTGTCACAAAATGGAAACAGTCTTATTTAACAAAAAATGCCTCGCCATGTACTCCAAACTGAGACAGTATACCGCAGTCGCCATATCAGAGTGTCTTTAGGGTGCTGAAACAGTGATTTTAAACAGAAGGAGGAACATTGAGGAAATCCAAATGACGGACCGAAAATCAATTGGGAAAAATTTTAGTTCCAAATTATACTTCGGGAGGAACATAGAGACAAAGAGCAAATAATAAATAGAATAGTATAGCAACATTTATTCGAATATGAAAAAAATGGGGGATAAATTTCTCTGGGCATATTAAATGAATGGAAGGAAGCACATCAACTAGACAGTTTGTGAAATTCTACGAAGCTCGTAGCAAAACTAAAATAATAATAATAAACTGGAGCAGTAAAAGGTCTGAAGGAAGAAAGGATAACTCAAATAGATTTCCGAGGTAGGCACTTTTTTTAGGCACAACGTTCGCGACTGGACAGTTGGTCTGACAAGTTGCACATCGCCAAGTCCCAGGATCCAAGCGTGAATAATAATAACAGATATGAATATATAGAACTTGTATAACATAGAGACACTGACAGGTAGTAGGCAATGCTGCTGCTAGGAGAAGAGTAAAAACATACTCCAAATTATATGGATTATCGCGCTGAGTACTTTCTCTCGTTTTCTGAGAAGAACGATTGAATAAAAGAGACAAAAACACGACACATTCCACTCCAAGGAATAAAGATGAAAAAAACCACTTTTAAAATTCCTTCTGAAATCGAAATTAAAATCCGCTTCTTCTTTCCGAACATAGTCGTACTTCTGCGTACAGTCTGGAGTCTGTTTCGCGCTGCTTCGATAAAACGGCCATTTTTAGGCGGCCAATTAGATTATTCTACACTTAGCGGTAGGCAGGCGCGAGTGCTAACCGCCGCCAGGCGTCTGGAGTGGAGATTAACATGTGCTGTTTACGACATGCCGCTCATATTGTGGCGCCAGGCGACACGTAACCTGTTCACACGGCTGCCTCCCTACCTGCTGACAAGCCCACGACCAAGCTCACGTCTTCCCAGACCCACCGTACCAGCCCTTTTCACGGAATTCAAAAGTGGAACGCACATTGCGTTGAATGTACTGAAAACTAAAGAAAAGTTGAACAACTGCACAATTTAAATCGGCAGATAGCATAAAATTATTACAGTTAAGGTGCGTCCAAAAAAAAAGGCTCTGAGCACTATGCGACTTAACTTCTGAGGTCATCAGTTGCGTATAACTTAGAACTAATTAAACCTAACTAACCTAAGGACATCACACACATCCATGCCCGAGGCAGGATTCGAACCTGCGACCGTAGCGGTCGCTCGGTTCCAGACTGCAGCGCCTAGAACCGCACGGCCACTTCGGCCGGCGGTGCGCCCACACAATAGCTTTCTTGTGTTCAGCTTTTTTCATGCGCATAACTTTCCAACAACTCAATTACTCATGCGCATTTCTGCCTACGTAATTTCCTGGAAATTGAGGCCGTGCGTACAGTACTTACTACCTTCGGTGGGAATTCCTGTGCTTTTTAGCAGACGACAGGCAACTGGGACCCACGTGTGTTTGGTTGTGTAGCGTGTTGAGGTTATTCTGTGAAGCGATGTGTGTGTATTAACGCCGGTAGACTCCAAAAGACGTACACTTCAATTTATAGATGATTACAGATTCTGGAAAGTCGTATGGAATGCCAGTTCTAAAGATTATTTCAATAAAAATTTGAGATGCGATGCCCTGTGTGTCAAGTATTAGATAACGATCTACGATCATTTTACTGTAAAGGATAAGATACCGTAAGTTTCGAAGTCGGAAAAAGAGAAGGATAGCCAGAAATTTATCAAAAGTGTATATCAAAGATGTGGATAAATATTCAATGTATGGTGGTTTAATGTCCCAACCTGTTTCTAGCAGCTTGTTGAAAAGCTACACATCCCCCATCATTTCTTTAGTTCGAATGTGAGGCTCCTCAATTATTGAGGAGCCTGACATCTGACATCTGAACAAAAGAAATTATGGGGTATGTGTATCTTCTCAACAAACTACTAGAAACAGAAATGAAGGACGTTGACGGTGCAAAAAATACAAAATTAGAAAACACAACCTCCGTTCTAGTGGATTCTAGCTTCTGTGATGTTCCCATATTTGCCGAGTGCGTGGATTCTAGCTTCTGTGATATCCCCATATTGGTCGAGTGCGTGCATAGGGATGGGTACGAATACAGCAGTCAGTCGAAGTCCCATGGGTTTTTCATTACTCTTCTTTTATTGTTCTTGCACATCCAGATTACAGCTATAAATAGTCAGCCTCAGTGCATTTGAGTGAGTTATATTCAACAAACCCTTAGCAATGCATGTCCTCCTGCCTGTACACCAATAGTCGTGTGGTGGTGTGTACTGCTGGGAGTTTGTTGGATTATAACTTACTCAAATGCACTGAAGACGGCTGTTTATAGCTCAAATCGGATATGCAAGAACAATTAAAAAATCAAAGAGATTGCGACTGATTGCTGTATTCCTATCCTTCCTTATAATAATATACAGTCGCTAGGCAAACGGTTACGCATGGAGTCAAAGTTGGTAAAGAGCCGTGGATGTTAATCTACATACAATCTTTCATGATTAAAGTTGTGTAAACAACTTTTTTATGAAATAAAATTGAAATGAGTTAGTTAACTTTCACATAACGACCAAGAAACTCCCTCACGTATTTCTCAGTTTCAGAAATAATCACTGAAATGCTTTGTTTTTAAATGCAAAACAAACAGTTCAAACTGGTATATAAGTCGTCAGTTAGCTAACTAAATGTTATTGCCCGCCTTATAGCTGCTATTTCCCAAGGAGAAAATCTAAAATCTCGCTGTGACTACCTTCTAAAATTTGCAAACAAATCCTTGTCGTCACTTTGCATTTTTCGTACTCTGTTATTTGGATACTTCTTTGCTTACAGTCTCATCTAAGTTTTCTTCTCTGTCGTCTTTTCATCACAATAAACGGGGGAAAGGTTCCAAGAAAGATGGAGATTCGTAGCAGACTGCTTGCGCAGTGAGGCAAAACGTGAACTCCTGAACACCAGCAAGCCCATGCGTACATGCATTCTTTCCATATATTTTTCTGCATACCCTTGCACGTGCAAGGACTTTTTCTTACAGCCGAGTAACAAATTCCCTGCAGCTGAAGTTTCAAGCATTCACAAAGCCGAAAACTTAGTGCACTACATTAGCAACAAAATAAGCTTTACAGCAAACAACAAGCTTCTAAAGAATCAAATTGACAACATAACACGAAACAAACCCACACACAAAATCAACACACAATAATGTAATAATATTGGTAACATCTGTCACTTTGTAGCAAGTGGAATGATGTGTAAACAACATATAACGGACATGAATTACTGAGGCTCACTTTTCTACTCATAAACTACCCATCTACTCACTAAAAAAGGCAGGATGTCTCACAATTTCTATCACAGACGGATTCTAGAGCAAACTTCATCTACTAAGCTTTGATAACGAACCCATGTCCGGAAATGAACCAAGTCCCCTCTGCAACCTCTAGAAACCTGCAGTAATAATTGTGAAACGACCTGTACACAGGGAACAACAGCGAAAGCAGCCTCTAGATTTTACGTTTTGCTTGCGGCGTTCAGGGGATTGAAACCACTCGAGATAATGTGAATGAAGTTTCAACAGTGATGAACAATAATGCCTCCTTAATGACCAAATACAAATGCCAAATGGGTCTTTCTTTAAAAATTCTGAGATGTTCTCGATAGACTTCCGTGCAGCTCTGTAATGATGTATCAACATACTATTGCAACTCTCTTCTTACATATGCTGCGTGTAATAAGTCATTAATTTTAAAGTGAATAATTTAACTGTAGTGCTGTGACTAGTAAGAGCAATACAGTAGGTAATGTTCCAGATCCCAGAACAAAATTTTAGTGATTTAGAAAGATGGAGTGAAAAACTAGACTTCACAATGTTTCTATGAGTATGTGCATATATCCCCTCCCCCCTCCCCCCCCTCCCATGAAATATGGACCTGCCATCGGTGGGGTGGCTTCCGTGCCTGAGAGATACAGATAGCCGCAGGTGTGTCTGTTGAGAGGCCGGACAAACATGTGGTTAGCGAATGTCTTCAGTAGTTGCAGGAGCAACAGTCTGGGTGATTGACTGATCTGGCCTTGTAACACCGACCAAAACTGCCTTGCTGTGACGGATGTATTATGGATCAGTGAGCATGGGCTAAATGAAGCAGAAACTAGCAGCCTAATAATAAGAGACTATGATTTCATTAATTATTTCTATAGAGCAAAACATAAAGGCGGAGGTGCTGCTATATACAAGAAGCAAATTGGAAGTCTACAAGGTACTGAGTACTGTAAAGATGTAAACCTTCCATCTTGCATTGAGAAAGATGTTGAAATTACTGGTGTAATGAGTGAAGAGCTTAGAATTATCTGTGTACACAGGTCCCCAAGTTGTAACATTACAACATTTCTAAAAAATCTAGAAAAATTATTACTGCAGATTAAAATGAAAGATGTTGTAATATGTGAAGACCATAACATAGCTAGGAGTAAAGAATCAAAACCAAAACAAAAATTGAAAGAGACATTATTACAGTGTAACACGAAAACAATAATAGATGTACCTACAAGAGTGACTGAATATAGTCAGACCATCATAATCACAAATATTGAAAATAGTAAATATGAAGCAAAAGTTATACAGACAGAAATCTCTGACCATAATGGGTTAATAATCCACATTCACATAAACAGGAGCTCAAAAACAGAAGAAATGCAAGATAAGAAAGGAGTGAGGATTATCAATGTACAAAACATGAAAATTTTCAAAACAACACTGAGGAAAGAAGAATGAACCAAACCAATGCAGGCACAAGGTGCAAATGGGAAGTACGATGAATTTCTTAACACACTAATGCATCACTTTCATGTAGTCTTCCCTAAAGTAGCCTATCAGAGAAAGCGGGATCACAGTAAGAAATTGTTTACAAAAGAAATAATTGAACTCAGGACTAGAGTGAAGGAATTCAGACAAGCAGGGAATATGGAGGCATGTAAACAATATCAGAAGAAGAACAGGCAATTAATAAGAGAAGCAAAAGCCATTTCAATAAACAAAGCCATAGCAAATTCAAATCAAAAAAGTAAAACGACATGGGATATAATCAACAGCCAAAAAAGTGTAAAAAAACAGCAACTTTGTTAAGTCAATGAGAACTGATGAGAATATAGTTACGGATGGAACAAAAATTGCTAATATACTAAACAACAACTTTATAGATGCCATACAAAAGTGAAAAGGGGAAACAAATGATCAGTGGTCGAATCATGCAGAAACACTTGGCCAACCACCCCACTCACTGTTCCTGGAACCAGTGACAAAAACAGAACTCATAAAAATAATCCAGAAATTAAAACCCAAAAAGTCTGCACGAGATGATGAAGTATTAAATTATTTAATAATACATGTGAATGAAGAAATAATCAAACCTCTTTTGGATATTGCAAATCACTCATTTAGAGAGGGAGTAATCCTAGAAAAATTGAAAGAAAGCAAAGCAGGACTAATATTTAAGAAAGGGAACAAAAATGATCCAAATGATTACAGACTAGTGTCTTTAATCTCTGGTTTCTCAAAAATACTAGAGATACTTATGCATAGCAGGTTGACCACATTCCTAGAGAAACACTGTCTTCTGATTCCAGGTCAACATGGCTTCCAAAACAGGAAATATACAGAAATCGCTATCTCAAGCCTCACAGAATCCGTTATAGATGCATTAGACAAAAGAAACTTGTGTCTACTATGTTTCTGGATTTGTCTAAAGCGTTTGACACAATCACCCATGCTACACTTACTGAAAAACTTGAAAGCTATGGTATTCGTGGACATGCAGCCAAGTGAATAAAATCATACACAGCAACAGAGCGCAGTATGTGGAAACAGAAATTGGATGTAGATCTGAAATCAGAGATATTAAGTACAGAGTGCCTCAAGGATCTGTACTTGACCCACTTCTGTTCAACCTATTTCTAAGTAATATACAGGTTGAGTCACTAACTATTGCCACCTAGAATAACTCCGAAAATATTACAGTAGCTGAAAAGTTTGTGGGACAAATTTTGCATGGGACAACGGGGGCCATAATATGACATTGGTTTTTTGTTGCTAGGTGGTTCATATGGTTCATATGACTCTGAGCACTATGGGACTTAACATTTGAGGTCATCAGTCCCTTAGAACTTATAACAACTTAAACCTAACTAACCTAAGGACATCACACACAGCCATGCCCGAGGCAAGATTCGAACCTCCGACGGTAGCGGTCGTGCGGTTCTAGACTGAAGCGCGTAGAACCGCTCGGCCACACACCGGCCGGTGTTTCTAGGTGGGGTCTAGTCAGAGATATGAAGCTCAACTTTTTTTTTAAGTGGGATGCTATAGTTTGGTACTTATTTTCTGATGGCGAATCCAATGACGTGTAGCAGTAAGGTCTTTGAAGGTCAAAAACGTGGCATGAACGTCCATTTACAGAAGGGGTTCGACGTGATGACCATTGGTATGAATGCAGTGTTGCGATCTTCTCGTTATGAATTGAATGGTTTTCGTTATCACTTCGGCGCTTATCGAAACACATGCTCTGACAATTGTCTCTCATATATCGTGCAAATAGTAAATATTCGCAGAATACGGCGTATCCTTCTAACGTGCCATTGACATGTAAACACCATTTGAAAGTTTCGAAATACAACAATAATAGGAACGGTAATACTAGTATCGTCGAATAAAGCGAATGTGAATTATGTATTCCTCGAAGGACAAGTCGGTATGCTTCTCATTCACGGAGAATGCCAACGAAATTCAGTGAGAACTAGAGACTGATACACTGACATATATCCTCAACGTACTCACCCTACACGTCGTATATTTAAATGAGTTTATTACGAACTAAGAACAACTGGATCTTAAACGTATCGGATACATATCCGGCAAAGGAAAGTTACTGACGAAGAAAAGGAAATTGTTACTCTTGCCACTGTGGTTCGAGATCCTTGTGTTAGTACGTGTCAAACCGCTAGGAAATCTGGCGTGAGCCACAGTAGTGTTGTTCGTGTTCTGCATCGCAGTAAATACCATCCATACCATCTCAGTCTCCACCAAGAATTAACTGGTACGGATTGTATGCATCGCATCGAATTCTGCCGATGGGCTCAACCTCACAATAAGAGGGATGACACATTTATTAATTTTATTTTATTTACTGACGAGACTACATTCACGAACCATAGAAATGTTAATTTGCATAACATGCATTATTGGGCAACTGAAAATCCATGTTATCTGTTGAACACCAAAAACAGTGGTCGGTGAATGTATGGTGTGGAGGGCAGAATTGTAGGTCCCTATTTCATCTAAGGAAATCTTAATGGTAGGAGGTACACCACATTCCTGCAAGAAACAGAAGGTCTGTTATTGGAAGAAATACCTTTAGGAACAAGGAAGAGAATACGATGGGTGTTCGGCATATTTTTCGCTGATGGCTGGAAATGAGTTGCAGAAACAATTCCCAAATCGTTGGATTGGACGCGGAGGAGATGTATCGTGGCCGGCTCGTTCGCCAAACTTGACACCACTGGATTTTTTCTTGTGGAGATTCGTAAAAGATATTGTTGATAAAGACGTTCCCACTACACCTGAAGATATGCGAGAGAGAAATTGTCCGAGCATGTGCTATGTTAAGTGCCAATGTGATAAGGAATACCAGACAATCCATGATAAGAAGATTGCACCACTGCATTGATACCAATGTTCATCACTTCGACCACCTTCTCTAAATGGACGTTCATGCCACCTTTTTTTATCTTCGTTGAGCTTCGAAGACCTTACTGTTACACATCATTGGATTCGTCTCGATAGCTACTATCAGAAAATAAGAACCAAACTATAGCATCCCATTTACAAAACCAAAGTTGACCCTCATATCTCTGAAGCGACCCCACCTAGCAACAAAAAACCAACATCATATTGTGGCCCCCCATTGTCCCATGCAACTTTTGTCTGACAAACTTTTCAGCTTCTGTCATACTTACGCAGTTACTCTTGGTTTCAATAATTAGTGACCCACCCTGTAAATGTCAGTGAGACAGATAAGAAAATACTATATGCAGATGACATGAGACTTATGAATGCAGAAAAAATATGGAAACACTGGAAAGAAATGCGTTTATGTCAATAAATAACACAGTACAGTGGCTTAAACAAAAGACTTAATTTTAAATCTAAAAAAGACAATGATCATGGTGTGCACAAATAGAGAAAAAGAAGAACACATAGATATATTCATAGATGAAACAAGACTGGAAGAAGTTACCACTATTAAATTTTTGGGGTTACAGTTGACAATAATCTCCAGTGAAGTCAACAAATAGATAATGTTTGCTGTAAATTAAGAACTGCAATTTTTTTATGAAGTAGCTTGCACATTATGCCAACAAGGAGCTTCTACATACAGTGTACCATGCTATATTTGAGCCATACCTAAAATATGGAATTACTGTTTGGGGAAATTCCAGCAGCAAAAATACAAGAAGAATATTTATAATGCAAAAAAAGCTGTTTAGGACCCTCTTGACCAAGAAATAAAGAGACTCATGCAGAACTGTTTTCCATTGTCTAAAAATACTGTCATTTCCATCTCTATACATTTACGAAACAATAGTATCATTAATAAAAGGAAATGAGGCACTAAAAAGAAATTCAGATGTACATACATATAAAATAAGAAATAAAGGCCAGCTGAGAAGTATACAACACCAACTGAAAGATGATAAAAAAGGTCCTCGATACTCGGGTGTCAAACTCATAATGTGAATTCCAAAGAGTTCACAGAACAATGTGCGCAAAAAGACATTCCAAAAACTTTTAAAGGATTATTTAATGGAAAAAAGAAGTTTATAGTTTATAAGAGTATATGTAAAAATGAATGAAAAATACTACAGTACTGTTGTAGAGGTATTGTAACTAACTGAACATATTATATATGTAAATAACTTTAGAATATGGATACTGAGAGAAAAATGCAAATATGAATATAATGTAGTATAGAAATAATTTCCAGGACCTAAAAAATGGGTGAAAAATGTATGCAATATTATTATAAGAATTGCCACTTTGATGTATTAAATTGTAATAAATACGTTAAAATTGTAAGAAAATAGGTTTAAGTTGACTTGTCCTATATTACTAGTACACACTTTGTACAAAATGTAATCAAATGGGACAAAATAAAAATCAGTCAACCAATCAATCACTGCGAACGGCTGAAAGCAAGGGTAAACTACAGCAGTAATTTTTCCCGAGAACCTGTAGGTCTAGTGTGTAGTTAAGTGATGATGGTGTCCTCTTGGGTAAAACATTTCGGACGTGAAACAGTCCCCCATTCGGATCTCCAGGCAGGGACTACCCAGGGGATGTCGTCATCAGAAGAACGAAAACTGGCGTTCTCCAGATCGGAGTGTGGAATGTTAGATCCCTTAATTTCGCAGTTCGGTTAGAAATTTTTCAAAGGGCAAATGAATAGGTTGAAGTTAGATGCAGTGGGAATTGATGAAGTTCGGTGGCAGGCGTGACAGGACTTCTGGTCAGGTGAATACAGGATTATAAATACAAAGTCGCATAGGGATAATGCAGGAGTGGGTTTAATAATGCATAAGAAAACAGGAATGCGGGTCAGCTACTATGAGCAACATAGTGAACCCATTATCGTAGCCAAGATAGATACGAAGCCTACACCTATACACGTTTATATGCCAACTAGCTCCGCTGATGATGAAGAGACTGAAGAAGTGTGTGATGAGATAAAAGAAATTATTTATGTACTTAAGACAAAAATTTAGTTGTGATGGAGGAGTGAAATTCGATAGTCGGAAAAGGAAGAGACGGAAAAATGTTAGGTGAATATGGATGGGGGAAAGGAGTGAACGAGGAATTCGTCTGCTAGAAATTTACACAAAGCATAATTTAATCATCGCTAACACTTGGCTTAAAAATCATGAAATACGGATATGTATGCGTGGAAGAGACCTGGAGGCACTGGAAGGTTTCAAATTGAGTGTATAATGGTAAGACAAAGATTTCAGAACCAGATGTTGTAATAGTAGTACAGAGATTTCGGAACCAGATGTTCAGTTGTAAGACATTTCCAGGGGCAGATGTAGAATCTGATAACAATTTATTGATTATGAACTGTAGATTAAAACTGAAGAAATTGCAAAAAGAAAGGAAATTAAGGAGATCGGACTTGGTTAAACTGAAAGAACCAGATTTTGTTGAAAATTTCAGAGGAGCATTAGGCAACGATTGACTAGAACGGGGAAAGGAGTACAGTAGAAGACAAATGGATTACTTTAAAAGGTGAAATAGTAAAGGGAACAAAGGATTAAATAGGTAAAAAGACAAGGCCAAGTGCAAATCCTTGGATATCACAGGAGATATTAAATTTAATTGATGAAATGAGAAAATTTAAAAATGCAGTAAATGATAGAGAATAGAAACGTATAAGAAATGAGATTGACATGAAGTGCAAAGTGGCTAAACAGGAATGGTTACATGATAAATGTATGGATTTAGAAGCACATTCACTAGAAGAAAAACACATACCGCCTACAGGTAAATTAAAGAGATTTTCGAAGAAAAGAGAAGCAGCTGCATGAATATCAAGAGATCAGATGAAAATCCTGCAATAAGCACAAAAGGGAAAGCTGGAAAGTAAAAGGGGTACATAGAAGGTCTACACAGGGGACATGCATTTGAAGGAATGTTGTGGAAAAGGAAGAGGACGTAGATGAAGATGCAATTGGAGGTATAATACTGTGAGAAGAATTTGACACAGCACTGAAAGACCTAAGTCAAAACTAGGCCCCAGGGGTGGACGACATTCCGTCAGAACTATTGATTGCCTTTGGAGAGACAGCCATGACAAAACTCTTCCATCTGGTGTATAAGGTATATGAGACGAGCAAAATATCCTCAGACTTCAAGAATAATGTAATAATTCCAATTCCAAAAAAAAAAAAAAAAATCAGGTGTTGATGGGTATGAATATTACCGAAGTACCAGTTTAATAAGTCACGTTTGAAAAATACGAACACGAGTTCTTTACAAAAGAATTGGAAAACCGGTAGAAGCCGACCACGGAAAAGATCAGTTTGGATTTCGGAGAACTGTAGGGCCACGTGAGGTAATACTGACCCTACGAGTTGTCTTCGAAGATAGGCTACGTAAAGGCAGACCTACGTGCATAGCAGTTGTAGACTTACGCTCATGAAGAGAGCTTTGACAATGTTGACTAGAACACTCTCTTTGAAGTTCTGAAGGTAGCAGGGGTAAAATACAGGGAGCGAAAGGCTATTTACAATTTTCATAGAAATCAGACGGCAGTCATAAGTATCCATAGCCATGAAAGGGAAGCAGTGGTTGAGGAGGGACTGAAACAAGATTGTAGCATATCCTTTATGTTCTTCAATGTCTACATTGAGCAAGTAGTAAAGGGTACCAAACGAAAATTTGGAGTAGGAATTAAAGTTCAGGGAGAAGAGATAAAAACCTTAAGATTTGACGCTGAAGTAATTCTCTAAGAGACAGCAAAATATGTGGAAGAGCAGTTGAACGGAATAGACAGTGCCTTGAAAGGTAGATATAAGATGAACATCAACATGTAATCGAATTAAATAAGATGGTGCAGAAGGAATTGCATTAGGAAACGAGACACTTAAAGTAGAGTATAGGTTTCGCTACATGGGCAGCAAAATGATGGCCTAAACAAAGAGGATATAAAATGTATATTGGCAATGACAAGAAAACCGTTTCCGAAGAAGAGAAATTTGTTAAGGTCGAATACAGGTTTAAGTGCTAGGAAGTCTTTTCTGAAGGTGTTTGTACCCATGTATGGAAGTGAAACACGGACAAACAATTTACATAAGAACAGACAGAAGCTTCTGAAATGTAGTGCTACAGAAGAATGCTGAAGATTAGATGGGAAGGTCACGTAAATAATGAGGAGGTACTGAGTAGAGCTGGTGATAGAAGATGTTTATGGTACAACCTGTTTCGAAGAAGGGACTGGTTGATGGGGCACAATGGGAGAGATCATGGGATCACCAATTTAGTAGTGCAGGGAAGTGTTGTGGGTAAAAGTTATAGAGGGAGACCAGGAGATGAATGCAGTAAGTGGATTCAGAAGGATGTAGGTTGTAGTAGTTATTCGGAGAAAAGAAACTTGCACATCTCGGAGAGCTGCATCAAACCAGTCTTTAGAATGATGCCCACAACAACCCTTTTATTCCCATGCGTCTGCGATTGAGTACAACGAAAGAGGACACACATTTAAAGAGACCTTTCAAAACTTAACGTATTTGTACAGTTTTCTGGTATGATTTACCGATTCGATGGTGGTATCCTGAACGACGCTTATGGAAAGAAACATGGAAAAGTGCTGACAGTTAAAAAATCGTTTTCGGTTTTATAGTACGGAAAAGTCTTTTTCTTACAATTACTAATATAAATAGAGGCACTTTCCTAGTGTGGTAGTAACACGATATGACTTTTATCTTGGAAATATCTCGTTTATAATTGCATATAATTTCAAATTAGCGCATTTATCTAATTTCAGTTTGCAGTAACATCTATTCAGAATACGATTCGCCTTGTTCTGAGCACATTAACCCACTTCCGGTACATTAACTCTAACATTACATTTCCAAGACCGTTTATGCTCCGTGTCACTGACACATGTTATAACAAAAATGTCAATTAATCCATCGACTAGAAAATACATTATTTGAAGTACACATGGCCACTGATGAACAATGAGACGTTCATACCGTGGCCAAAACTGGCAAATTTGCTCGTTAGCGATAATTTTCATTTTAAAAATCTTTTCATGTTTAAAAGTCATTTTACCCATATACCAATAATTAAAGGTTAAAATCTGTATTCGGTCATGATCAATAATTTATTTTCGCAAGCATTTTTTTTCTTTTTTGAGTTGACCGTATTTTCATTTGAACGTAGGATTTTTCAAAGTAATTTTTTTTTTGTTTTCAAAATGATTTTATGAGGGCAAAAGTGTAAAAATTTGTATTAAAATACATTTATTCCTCGATCGTGAAAAACATGAAATGTCGTATGAAAATTTTCAAGATAAAATTTCGGTTATCGCATGTAATGGTTTCATGTTTACATTCCATGAAGTTTTCTGGGGCATGTACATCCCACTACATAAAAATAACGTGTAGACCAGCATAATTAATTCTCAGTGTAGTAATGTTCCAAACAATATCTAGAATGTGTAAAGAAGCACAATTACTCACTTCTTTCAGACATTCTTGGAACGGAGAAGATGGTGGTCTGATCTGATTTTCGTGAAACTGGTGCGCTGTACTAGCTATAACCGAAGGCCGCGCCACTTAATCGCTCACAGCTTTCTACGTATTCAGCCCATGGTCCGTAGTATTTTTCTCCAAGTTCCGAAAGCTTTACTATTGAGATGTTGGGACCATGGCTTAATAGCAAAATTGGCCAAATGACACGTTTTATTAAGACTGTCGATGTACGGAACATCACTGAGAAACGCTACTAATGCAGTTGTTAAAGAGAAATTTGCTATACAAGATGAAGGCTGGACGCCATTTCAGAAGAATTGTACCAGTTAAATTTAAAGGTTGCAACTCATCTTTCTCCTGTACCATAGAACTGGACTGATATAGTGACTTTGGTCAAGTTCGGTTGTATCTATAAGAATGCAAGCTTTCGGTAGATGTCAAAATTTGATCATCTGTTGCCACTGCCGTCGCCTCCACAAGGGATAACTGCATGACGTTCTGTTGTCAATTTCACGGAAAAAACTTGGATGATGCAACGCTGTCTGTGTTAAGCAAGGGAATTAATTTTGTACCTAAACATAGAGCGCTGCCTTTATTACGTATTGTGGGTGGTGTTGAAGAAGCATCCTTTGGATGCTGCAGAAGAAATAAGAAAGGAAACTTGCCATTCTCTTTTGATGAATCCTCCTTAACGAAGTAACTTAACCTCCACAAAAAGGGCTGTACTTCGAAATCTACGAGAGGACTGTGGTGTAGCGGTAGTGAGACTGACAGAAGAAATGCAACCACTTTGTTATCTCGTAGTGTGTATGATGACAAGTGATTCTTCCTACTGCAGGATTGATTACGACCAAAGAGGACATGTGCAACGGAAAACTTCTGCAGTTATGAAGTCCTCCTCTGTACGTCAAAATGGTTACGTACCAACAAGACTGTATGTCCTACTGAAAATTCATAAAGAAGTTCTTCTTTTATGTCCAATAGAGAGCAACACTGGAGGTCCTACATATGATTTAGCCAAGCAGCTTGCTTCTTTGTTGACATATAGGCAAGGGATTAGTGTGGCATTCACGTCTTTCATACATGCATGCGGTATACGCATGTGAACTATGGCAACGTTATTATGAAGTCCGTCCAAACAGGAACAATGTGCTGGTATTCTTTTCTTGGCTTTCACGGGACAAACACCTATAGACTTCTGTCGGAGAATGAGGAATGCGTATCGGGATATTTCTGTTGAAAACCACCATTGTGGAATGGTGCGCCAAGTTCCGAGCTGGTAGCCATTCGACACAAGACGCTGGTCGATCTGAGAGGCCTGCCTTACCATTACGGACAAATGGAAAACACTCGAGCACGCAGCCTGCAGCCCTGGTCTCTCTCCGTGTGATTATTATGCTTTACATCCCTTAGAAAAGTCCTTAGGGTCGAGTTTCACAGTCGGACGAGGATGTGCTAAAGGCACCTACTGATTTCTTCAAGCAGCAGGACACGGTGTTTTGCCAAACGGTTATCTCCAATCTGGAGCGTCGGTGGGATGATTGCCTCAGTGATCGGGGCGATTTAACTTCATTAGCATATAGATCCTGGACTGTACGGCCCTCAAAAAGAAGCTTTTTGATCGCCGCGTAACACACATCAAAAAAAGTTTTGCATCACCTTGGTTCCGAGAGCTCCGGAACTTGTACAGAAAAGTGGAATAGAGATCAACATAAACATCATTTCCGCCCTTTTCACTGGTCATGAAAACCACACATCGCATGTTGTACCACCATAGAACGAGATATTCGGAGGTGGTGGTACAGATTGCTGTACAAACCGGTACCTCTAATAGGTAGCACGTCCTCTTGCATTGATGCATCCTGTATTCGTCATGGCATACTATCCACAAGTACATCAAGGCACTGTTGGTCCGCCGGCCGCGGTGGTCTCGCGGTTCTAGGCGCTCAGTCCGGAACCGCGCGACTGCTACGGTCGCAGGTACGAATCCTGCCTCGGGCATTTTGTGTGTGATGTCCTTAGGTTAGTTAGGTTTAAGTAGTTCTAAGTTCTAGGGGACTGATGACCACAGATGTTAGGTACCATAGTACTCAGAGGCATTTTTGAACTGTTGGTCCAAATTGTCCCACTCCTCAATGGCGATTCTGCGTAGATCCCTCAGAGTGGTTAGGGGGGCATATCGTCCATAAACAGCCCTTTTCAATCTATCGCAGGCAAGTTCGATAGGGTTCATGTCTGGAGAACATGCTCGCCACTCTTGTCGAGCGCTGTCGTTATCCTGAAGAAAGTCATTCACAAGATGTGCACGATGGGTGCGCGAACTGTCGTTCATGAAGATGAATGCCTCGCCAATATGCTGTCGATATGGTTGCACTATTGCTCGGAGGATGGCATTCACGTATCGTACAGCCGTTATGGCGCCTTCCATGACCACCACTGGCGTACGTCGGCCCCACATAATGCCACCCCAAAACAGCAGGGAACCGCCACCTTGCTACACTCGCTGGACAGTGTGTCTAAAGCGTTCAGCCTGACCGGGTTGCCTCCAAACACGTCTCCGACGATTGTCTGGTTGAAGGCATAAGCGACACTCATCGGTGAAGAGAACGTGATGCCAGTCTTGAGCGGTCCATTCGCCATGTTGGTGCCGCCCATCTGCACCGCGCTGCATGTTGTCGCGTTTGCAAAGATGGACCTTGCCATGGACGTCGGGAGTGAAGTCGCGCATCATGGAGCCTATTACGCACAGTTTGAGTAGTAACACGACGTCTGTGGGTGCACGAAGATCATTACTCAACATGGTGGCGTTGCTGTCAGGGTTCCTCCGAGCCATAATCCGTAGGTAGCGGTCATCCACTGCATAGTACGCCTTGGGCGACCTGAGCGAGGCATGACATCGACAGTTCCTGTCTCTCTCTGTATCTCCTCCATGACCGAACAACATCGCTTTGGTTCACACCAAGACGCCTGGGCACTTCCCTTGTTGAGAACCCTTCCTGGTACAAAGTAACAATGCGGGCGCAATCGAGCCGCGCTATTGGCACTATAGGCATGGTTGAACTACAGGCAACATGAGCAGTGTACCTCCTTCCTGGAGGAATGACTGGAACTGAGACGGTCGGTGTGACGGAGCAGTTCTAGGCGCTTCAGTGTGGAATTGCGCGACTACTACGGTCGCAGGTTCGAATCCTGCCTCGGGCATGAATGTGTGTGATGTCCTTAGGTTAGTTAGGTTTAAGTATTTCTAAGTTCTAGGGGACTGATGACCTCAGATGTTACGTCCCATAGTGCTCAGAGCCATTTGAACCATTTTGAACTGCAACTGATCGGCTGTCGGACCCCCTGCGTCTAATAGGCGCTGCTCATGCATGGTTTTTTCATCTTTGGGCGGGTTTAGTGATATTCCTGAACAGTCAAAGGGATTGTGTGATACAATATCTATAGTCAGTGTCAATCTTCAGGAGTTCTGGGAACCGGGGTGATGTAAAACTTTTTTTGATGTGTGTATTATACGCAAATAATTTTCTTTATTTTCCTTTCTTGGCAGTAATACGAGAACAATAAGTCAGTCTTTTTAGGTGGAAATTGTTGGAATGTCACAACTTAGGTGAAAAAATTGACACGACTGAAAAATTCATATTATGAATAGGTGATCCACTGCTATATGTTTTTATTTATTTTAATAATCGAATTTAATTTATTTATTTTTATTTTAGTTTATATCCCTTTTTTACACGATTAGTTTCGGTTCGCAACTCCACTGTCAGTCGCTATCCAGGTGGAATTTGGGACCACTGACTAGAGATAGACAAAATTTCCGTAGCAACTAATGCTTCAAATCATGACGAATGAAAACCTAAAAGGAATGTTCCTTCATCAGTTGATGTCCCGTGTTTTACGCAGATGTCTGAATTGAACATGGTACTTGCAACAGTGCCGAAATTTACACTTCCGACTGCTAAGTATGGTACCACTGAGCAGAAATTGAGAAGGCCAATAACTTCTTCGAATATCTTGTAACTCTAAAACATCATTTTGCATTACCTGTGTACGCGATTGTTGGGTAACTGCTCATTTCCGTCTTAATTACATAACGCGCAAACAGTAAAACACACAAACATTGCTTATCTGATACATGGACGAATGCTGCACAGAGTGTATGAAGGCCAGTGCCGCACTAGACAAACGGCGTCGCATAAGTTAAGCTACGTTTCCACGCGTGTAGGCTTCCACGTGCACAGAATAACTAATGTTCAGATTACATCATTCCGTTTCAGTAGATTTTGCGCACGCAAAGTCTCAGAGTAAGTCACAACAAATAAGTATGGATCTGCTGAAATAGCAGTCATAAAATGGGAAGTATTGACGTCTACTGAAAATGTTGCTAACGCTGTACCTAGGAGAATTTGGTGCAGCTGTCTTCGTAACACATTACAAGGTAAGTCAGTATTACAGATACGTGTTTAACCATATTATGGTAGCTACATCTGCATGATTACTCTTTAATTCACACGTAAATATTGGGCTGAAGGTTCACAGAACCACTTTCAAACTATTTTTCGTCAGTTCCACTCTCGAATGGCAAGTGCAAAAACGAAAACCTAAATCTTTCTGTACGAACTCCGACGACTCTTATTTTGTCACAACAGTTCTGAGTATTGGTGATTCTAAAACAGAGAAAAGGTCTCCCCGCGACGAAAAAGCCTTTGTTTTTTGATTACCCCAGCTCACTTATCATACCCTTGACACTCTCTCCCCTAGTTCATGATAATACAACAAGAGCAACCCTGTCGGGTAAGCAATATTCCAGAGGAGGACAGACAAGCGTAATACAGGCAGTTCCTTTAGTGAATTAGTTGCATCTTCTAAGTGCTGCGAAAATAAAACGCAGTCGCCTTCGTTACAGCGGTTTATATGTGATGGTTCCAATTTAAGTTCTTCGTAATTGTAATCCCTAGTAATTTAATAGAATTGACAGCAGTTTGTATGACTTATTGTAGAACAGAGTTTTTAACGAAATATTTTCAGGACTCTTTTGGAGGACCTCACATTTTTTTATCGTTGCCACTTTTCTCACCATTCATTTTGATCTTCTGGTGATTTTATTAGATGGTAAACGACATCATCATCTGCTATAAATGTAACACGGCTGCTTAGACTGTCCTCTAAATTGTTTATATAGATTAAGGACAGAAGAGGGCCTACAGTATTTCGATTACCTGAGATTTTCAGTGTTTTAGGAAAACTTTCTTCTGGAAAACTTTATATTTGCCAAGATCGCAAGGAAGAATACAACGATTACTAGTTTCAACCAGTTAAATGGCCATCTTCAAATCATATAATAGAAAGCAGAGTCTATATTGGTTTTTAAAGCGAGAAACTTTGTGACAATCACGTTTAGAATACGAAATACAGAAAATATATATTATGCATCGTTTGTCTGTGCGGTATAACACTTTCATTATACTTATATAATGAGGCAATGCCGCACAGAGTGGCCGCGCGGTTTGAGGCGACATGCACGGGTTACGCGGCTCCTCCCACCTGAGGTCCGTGTGTGTGTGTGTGTGTGTGTGTGTGTGTGTGTGTGTGTGTGTGTGTTTTGTCCTTAGTGTAAGTTAGTTTAAGTAGTGTGTAAGTGTAGGGACCTCAGCAGTTTGGCTCCTTACGAATTTGAACATTTGAATGACGCAACATCTTGTCTGTTGACAGTATCGGAAGATGCTATTCAGCTGACAGTAATAGACAAACTGACCGATACTGGTACATTAAAAAGCGTATAATTTTTGTCGATGAGACACTGTAAAGTCGATTGTGATATAGGTTTTATACATGATGGTTTTTACCTAAGATGTTCTACCGCGCGGGATTAACCGAGCGGTCTCAGGCGCTGCAGTCAATGACTGTGCGGCTGGTCCCGGCGGAGGTTCGAGTCTTCCCTCGGGCATGGGTGGGTGCGTTTGTCCTTATGATAATTTAGGTTAAGTAGTGTGTAAGCTTAGGGATTGATGACCTTAGCAGTTAAAGTCCCATACGATTTCACACACATTTGAACATTTGTTATATACTGTCATTTTTTACCAGAGTGGTAGAGTACACCTTTGTAGTTTATACCTTCTTCAAACATTTTTATCTTGTATATTTACTTTGGTAGGTGGCTTTTCTATGATGATTTTCTGTTATTTTTACTTTTTTTGCTTGTTTACAGAGCAGAAAATGGTCGTTACCTATAATCGAAACTAGCTAGTCACCTTGTCTTAATTATGTTACTTAAATACGGTTAGGCAATGAAAGATTTTTGTAAAAGTATTTTTTTAAATTTTAATAAGTCTTAAAAAACGCGAAAAAATTAGCATCTGTAGTCAAATTCGATCACTTGAAGTTGCTTGAAGTATATCCACACAATATTTCTCAAGACGTGTTGTTTTCTAGCTCCATATCATTTTAACTGTTATAGAGATTTTATACTTGAGGGACACATTTTTCGACGTAGACTTGCGCAGGGTGTAAGTAATTTTATGTTACTACTTTAGTGTATATAAAATGTTCTTATGTTATTTACATCGCTATCCCTATATTTGCCTATTTGTCCTATCTATCACATACTCATGATGGGCTATATGCTCAAATACTGGTATGTCAAATACACTGCTGGCCACTAAAATTGCTACACCAAGAAGGAATGCAGAAGATACACGGGTATTCATTGGAAAAATATATTATACTAGGACTGACATGTGATTACATTTTCACGCAATTTGAGTGCATAGTAATTTGAAATCAGTACCAGAACAACCACCTCTGGCCGTAATAACGGCCTTGATACGCCTGGGAATTGAGTCAAACAGAGCTTGGATGGCGTGTACAGGTACAGCTGCCCATGCAACTTCAGCACGATACCACAGTTCATCACGAGTAGTGACTGGCGTATTGTGACGAGCCAGTTGCTCGTCCATCATTGACCAGACGTTTTCAATTGGTGAAGATGTGGAGAATGTGCTGGCCAGAGCAGCAGTCGAACATCTTTTGTATCCAGAAAGGCCCGTACAGGACCTGCAACATGCAGTCGTCCATTATCCTGCTAAAATGTAGGGTTTCGCAGAGATCGAATGAAGGGTAGAACAACGGGTCGTAACACAATGAAATGTAACGTCCACTGTTCAAACTGCCGTCAAGACGAACAAGAGGTGACCGAGACGTGTAACCAATGGCACCCCATACCATCACGCCAGGTGATACGCCAGTATGGCGGTGACGAATACACGCATCCAATGTGCGTTCGCCGCGATGTCGCCGAACACGGATGCGACCATCATGATGCTGTACACAGAACCTGGATTCCTCCGAAAAAATGACGTTTTGCCATTCGTGCACCAAGGTTCGTCGTTGAGTACACCATCGCAGGCGCTCCTGTCTGTGATGTAGCGTCAAGGGTAACCGCAGCCGTGGTCTCCGAGCTGATAGTCCATGCTGCTGCAAACGTCGTCCAACTGTTCGTGCAGATGGTTGTTGTCTTGCAACGTCCCCATCTGTTGACTCAGGGCTGGAGACGTGGCTCAACGATCCGTGACAGCCATGCGGATAAGATGCCTGTCATCTCGACTGCTAGTGATACGAGGCCGTTGGGATACAGCACGGCGTTCCGTATTACTCTCCTGAACCCACCGATTCCATATTCTGCTAACAGTCATTGGATCTCGACCAACGCGAGCAGCAATGTCGCGATACGATAAACCGCAATCGCGATAAGCTACAATCCAACCTTTATCAAAGTCAGAAACGTGATGTACGCATTTCTCCTCCTTACACGAGGCATCACAACAACGTTTCACCAGGCAACGCCGGTCAACTGCTGTTTGTGTACGAGAAATCGGTTGGCAACTCTCCTCATGTCATCACGTTGTAGGTGTCACCACGGGCGCCAAACTTGTGTGAATGCTCTGAAAAGCTAATAATTTGCATATCACAGCATCTTCTTCCTGTCGGTTAAATTTCGCGTCTGTAGCACATCTTCGTGGTGTAGCATTTTTAATGGCCAGTAGTGTAAATACTTTCGAAATGCAGCTGATGGTATTCAAGAAGATATCGTTTACGAAAGAGTGGTCGGAAACTTTAAATCTGGAGCACGCACATTTATGAGACTCGAGTTTCTCCCGGTGTATACAATGTTGAAATAACTTACGGCAATGCAGCCGGTCGATGTCGTCGACAGCCGCCGATACTTCGACACGAGCACACCCTTCTATTTTCAAAGTATATCAGCGGTTGTTGAAGACGTCGCCTGGCTGCATTCCAGTAAATTATTTGAACAGAACACATTTAGTTGAGCCACAAACGTGCTTCGTGACAGCGTGGAAACTTTTTTGTGTCCCAGACACCAAAATTTTATATTTTCGTTGTGCCATTACTGAAAAAACTGTTGTTCATCGCTAAAGATACGAAAATCTTTCGTTACGTTCGTGATTCTCTCTGTCATTGTTCATCAAAAGTTGTAGCAATTTCAAGTACAGCTTCTGCTTCAGTAACTTCTGTAAGATCTTCCACAAATGGTAGGTTATGGAATGTTCAACTTACTTCTGCCCTGCTCATCAACTCACACACACACTAGCCATTTCATCAGTCACTGTCAGCTGATTATTAACTGAATCATTTATTTCCTCTTTCAGAGGCATCTACTGGTTGTAAATTGTACACTGACAGAAAAAAATCGCAACACCAAAAAATAATTAATGTACAGTAATGAAAGTTAGGGAATACACCTGCTTAGGTAACATATCAACGTGCTTAACATTGCAAAATCTCATGTAAATGCAAGCGCGAGGTAAGCTATTGCAAATGTGAAATGCTGGAACATTAAAAACCCGTGTAACCGCCAGAATGTTGAATGCAAGCATGCAAACGCACATGGATCTTCTTGCACAGGTGCCGGATGTCAGTTTGGGATGGAGTTCCATGCCTGTTGCACTGCAGTCAATTCAGGAACAGTGCTATTTGTGGATGACGCTGGAGTTATCGTCGGATGATGTCCCCATATATGCTCTATTTAGAGACAGGTCTGATGATTGAGCAGGCCAAGACAACATGTCAACACTCTGTCGAGAATGTTGGGTTACGACAGCGGCATGAGGGCGAGCGTTATCCTGTTGGAAAACGCCCCCTGGAATACTGTTCATGAACAGGAGCAGGTCGAATCACCAGACTGACGTACAAATTTGAAGTCAGGTTGCGTGAGAGCACTTCTGCTGTCACACGGAATTGCATCCCAGACCATAACTCCAGGTGATGGTCCAGTGTCTATATCACGCAGACATATTGGTTGCAGCCCCTCAACTGCCCTCCTTCTAACCAACACACGGTCTTCACTGGCACAGAGGCACAACCGGCTTTCGTCAGAAAACAACAGACCTCTACTCTGCCCTCCAGTGAGCTCTCGCTTGTCAGTTTGGTCAGTGGAATGCATGCTACAGGGCGTCAAGCTCCGAGCTGTCTAAGTAACCGATTTGTAACTGTTCGTTGTGTCACTGTGGTTCTAACTGCTGCAAATGCAGTACGATGCGCCAGTGCCATACGCCGAACACGATGGTCTTCACTATCGATAGTGCCACGTCGCCGTCCAGAGTCTGGTCTTCTTGCGACAGAACATTCTCCAGACCACAGCTGCCAGAAATCACGTTCAGTGGATACATTCCTGCCAAGTTTCTCTGCGATAGCACAGAAGGAACATCCAACTCCTCGTAGTTCTATTATATCACATCGTTCAGACTCAGTGAGGTGTTGATATTGGCATCTTTGTCGCCTTAAAGGCAGACTTGACTAACTTATACTCACCATGTCTAGTCTCAAATGTAACTAACGCGCACGACAGTTACAACGTGTATTTAAAGGAAATATGATTTGCATCTTCATAGTGGCGCTGCTTGCGCCACTCTTATGTGACTGGCGCGATATGTGAATAGACATCAGGCAGAAACATGCCTACCAATAATCGTTTATATCGCACAACTCTTTCTTAGTGTTGCCATTTTTTTTCATCATTGTATATACTACAACCGAATGTACTTTCCATCTGGTGCGCTTTAGCAAATACCTTATTCTAAAGTGCCATAGAGCTCTGTATCACACATGCGAATGTTTCCATCTTTATTTACTTTGATTTACACGTCAAGTTCTGTACGACCAAATGGTTCAAATGGCTCTAAGCACGATGGGACTTAACATATGAGATCGTAAGTCCCCTAGAACTTAGAACTACTTAAACCTAACTAACCTAAGGACATCACACACATCCATGCCCGAGGCAGGATTCGAACCTGCGACCGCAGCAGCAGCGCGGTTCCGGACTGAAGCGCCTAGAACCGCGCCTAGAACCGCTCGGCCCGTAGGACCAAATTGAGGAGCAAATCTCCGAGGTCATGGAACATGTCAGTACATGAAATTACAACATAAAAGTAATAACAGATAAAAATAATTGTTTATGCACCCGGAAAAAGTCGGTCCATACGTTTAAGCAAACGCAATCAACAATACAACAAGAAATCAGCTTAACTTTTCAAGGAACTCCTCGACAGAATAGGAGAGACCCATGAGGAAACTCTTCAGTTTAGATTTGCAAGCGTGTGGATTACTGCTAAGATTTTTGAATTCGAGCGGTAGCTTATTGAAAACGGATGAAAGTTCCTGGCAGATTAAAACTGTGTGCCGGACCGAGACTAGGTCTGCAAGGTTTGCAGGAGAGCTTCTGTAAAGTTTGGAAGGTAGGAGGCGAGATGCTGGCAGAAGTAAATCTGTGAGGACGGGGCGTGAGTCGTGCTTGGGTAGCTCAGTTGGTAGAGCATTTGCCTGCGAAAGGCAAAGTTCAAATGGCTCTGAGCACTATGGTACTCAACTTCTGAGGTCATCAGTCCCCTAGAACTTAGAACTACTTAAACCTAACTAAACTAAGGACATCACACACACCCATGACCGAGGCAGGAATCGAACGTGCAACCTTAGGGGTCGCGAGGTTCCAGACTGTCGCGCCCAGAACCGCTCGGCCACCCGGCCGGCGCGATAGGCAAAGGACCCGAGTTCGAGTCTCGGTCCCGCACACAGTTTTAATCTGCCAGGAAGTTTCATACCAGCGCACACTCCGCTGCAGAGTGAAAATCTCATTCTGGAAACATACCCCAGGATGTGGCTAAGCCATGTCTCCGCAATATCCTTTCTTTCAGGAGTGCTGGTTCTGCAAGGTTCGCTGGAGAGCTTCTGTAAAGTTTGGAAGGTAGGAGACGAGATACTAGCAGAAGTAAAGCTGTGAGGACGGGGCGCGAGTCGTGCGTGGGTTGCTCAGTTGGTAGAGCACTTGCCCGCGAAAGGCAAAGGTCCCGAGTTCGAGTCTCGGTCCGGCACACAGTTTAAATCTGCCAGAAAGTTTCACCTTACAACACTGTTTGTAATGGGCTACTGTAGCTTCGATTGTGACTACTTCTAATATTTACTGACAACGACTGCTGATTCAACACTCACGAAACAAAACGATAACTGCTGCACATGAAAGCAGTGTTTGGGGACATTTTGACATAAAAACAACTACAATACATTTGTAAACCACTCCTGTCACTTGTTACAACAACGTTTCTCACCCGTTGTGACGAGATATTCGCTGTCGTAACAAACATCTATCGAAAACAACGAAGGGAGATAAAGTCAGCGTCGACTTCTAGATCTCTAGAACTGAGGGCTATATAGTTGCTTTGGGCATGCCTGTGCTGTTCCACATGTCAGGCATCAATGGATACAAGAACAACATTCGCACACTGCTTGCCTGCATACGACCCGACCAAAATACAACTGCACCTGGCCTCCCGTGGCCGCTGTCGGAAATATGCGGTGACATTACAGTAAAGAAGTATAGTGGTGACTAAGGAAATCGCATCAGGCTATGAATGATTTCAAGACGGATACTGTTAAGTGTTTCAGCGTGTTCTCGTGAAATATCATGATAAAAACTCACCGTAAGCCGCCCGAAGCGCCCTCATTTCCAGGTGCAATAATATTGTGGTCGACTAATACGAGTAAATGGACTTGATGCCAGTGTCATGCGAATCACTTGCATCGTGTTAAGCTGCGGTCACAAGTGTCACCGACATCGTGGAATTCTGCCGACGACCGCCATCGGCCGAAGACTGCCCATCGTTTCAGACCAGTACGCTAGTACGGGCTCTGTCCCAGTGTAACGACCTCATTTCCCGCATACACAAATTTTGCCCAACAGGTTGGTCACATTCAAATCAGTTTGTTTTCTTTGGTAGATTCGAACGACTTCCCATACGCAAAAATAGATAGTGAGAAATTTTTAAGTTTAGTACGAGGGTTGACTGAAAAGTAATACCTCCACCTTCATAGCTATTCAACAGTTGGCAGCAGTGGTATGCGGCAGGGATGCCTTGTTCTGTAGCCTCTTGTCTACAGCTCCAGTGTGCTGGAAGCCTTAGCATTGAACAGTTGTGCTACTGTGCAAAGTATGGAACCCTGCACAGACGGTCGGACCATGCGATTTAAGCAACGTGCAGTCATTGATTTCTTGACAGCAGAAGGTGTCACCCCAAAGCAGATTCATCAAACAATGAAAGAAATTTATGGTGACTTGGTTGATGTCAGTACTGTGCATCGTAGGGCGAGTAAGTTTAAAGATGTCCAGACGGGAACATCCGACCTGCGTGACAAAGAGTTGGACGTTTCTGTGACAGCAACCACTGAGTTTAGCAAGCAAGATGTTGAGAGACTGATTCAGGACGATCGTCGTATCACTCAGGGAGTTTTGAATTGCGCTGCGGAGCTTCTTTAGAGTTGCACAGTAGGCATCTGAGTTGATTGTCGTTCCTCGTGGCATAAAGCCCACTAGCAAAAAACCGCGCCGGTCCCAGAACACAGTTGCCATAGTCTTGCGCTTTGACAGCGTCTGTTTGGCTTTGACCTTGACGGGTGAGCTTGTGTGTCGCCATTCCATCGATTGTCGCTTGCTTTCGGGAGTGATATGGGATACCCATGTTTCATCTCCAGTGACAATTTGACTCAACATGTCATCCCCTTCTTCCTCGTAACGAATCAAAAAGTCCAATAAGTGGCAAATCTCTTCCCTTTGTGGTCCTCTGTGAGGAGTCTGGGTACCCACCGAGAACACAGTTTCTTAAAGTTTGGGTTTTCAGACACAATTTTGTACAAAACCGATCTTGAAACTTGTGGAAATTCCAAAGAAAGATTGGAAATTGTGAATCTTCTGTCCTCAAGAATCTTTGTTTCAACTGCAGCCACCAAATCATCAGTGATCACAGAGGGCCGGCCTGAGCGTTCTTCGTCATGGACGTTTTGACGGCCATTTTTAAATTCTCTAACCCATTGACGCACTTTACCTTCACTCATTACATTCAAGCCATAAACTTCTGTTAACTGACAATGAATTTGTGCTGCTGATAGGCTTCTCGCGGTCAAAAAACGTATCACTGACCGTATCTCACACGCGGCGGGCGACTCAGTAATCGTAAACATTATAAAGTAGCACAGCAATGCGTACACGTCAGCTACAGAGCTGCAACTTACATCAGTGTGAACGGGAAGGATGCCGGCAAGTGGCGCGGTGGCTTGTTGCGGCGTCCGCGCGAACTACGGGACTATACGCGCGAACGGCCCTTACTTAAAAAACAATCCTCGTAGGTTGCAAGTGTTACTCTGAGACGAAGAGGATTGCACAGGAGAGGAATTCGTGACGGGCCGTATCAGACCAATAAAAAGACTGAGATCTAAAAACAGTTCGGTGATTCAGTTGTATGAGGTCGCGATGTATGTGATTTAGGTATCTTATTCTAAAATTTATATTTGCCTTTCAGACGTATCCTGAATGACAGTCATTTAAGATTAAGTGACATGTGTCCTTCCTGACGGTATTGTCTGAAGCTCTTCGGAGGTTTTAATTTTCAATGTAACCACGAATCATTTCGAATATGTAATAGCAACTTTCTTTCATCATCTCGTAAACACGATTCAAAAAAAAGTTTTGCATCACCCTGGTTCTCCGAACTCCCGAAGATAGACGTTGTCTGTGGATATTGCATCACAGCCACAGTCCCTTTGACTGTTCAGAGGTGTCACTAAACCTGCCCAAAGATGTAAACAACCATGCATGAGCTGCGCCTATTAGACGGAGGGAGTCCGACAGCTGATCAGTTCCAGTCATTTCTCCAGGAAGGAGGTACACGGCTGGTGTTGTCTGTCGTTCAGCCATGCCTAGACAGTCAATACCGCTGTTCGATCACGTCCGCATTCTTACTTTGTGCCAGGAAGCGCTCTCAACAAGGGAAGTGTCCAGGCGTCTCGGAGTGAACCAAAGCGATGTTGTTCGGTCATGGAGGAGATACAGAGAGAGACAGGAACTGTCGATGTCATGCCTCGCTCAGGTCGCCCAAGGCCTACTATGCAGTGGATGACCGCTACCTATGGATTATGGCTCGGAGGAACCCTGACAGCAACGCCACCATGTTGAGTAATGCTCTTCGTGCACCCACAGACGTCGTGTTACTACTCAAACTGTGCGTAATAGGCTCCATGATGCGCGACTTCACTCCCGGCGTCCATGGCGAGGTCTATCTTTGCAAACACGACACCATGCAGCGCGGTACAGATGGGCCCCACCAACATGCCGAATGGACCGCTCAGGATTGGCATCACGTTCTCTTCACCGATGAGTGTTGCATATGCCTTCAACGAGACGATCGTCGGAGACCAGTTTGGAGGCAACCTGGCCAGGCTGAACACCTTAGAAACACGGTCCAGCGAGTGCATCAAGGTGGAGGGTTCCTGCTGTTTTGGGATGGCATTATGTGGGGCCGACGTACGGCGGTGGTGGTCATGGAAGACGCCATAAAGGCTGTACGATACGTGAATGCCATCCTCCGACCAATAGTTCAACCATATCGGCAGCATATTGCCGAGGCATTCATCTTCATGGACGACAATTGGCGCCCCTATCGTGCACATCTTCCTACAGGATAACTACATCGCTCGACTACTGTGGCGAGCATGTTCTCCAGACATGAACCCTATCGAACATGTTAGGATCGACTGATAAGGGCTGTTTATGGACAACGTGACCCACCAACCACTCTGAGGGATCTACGCCGAATCTCCGTTGAGGAGTGGCACAATCTGGACCAATTGTGCCTTGATGAACTTTTGGATAGTATGCCACGACGAATACAGGTATGCATCATTGCAACAGGACATGCTACTGCGGATTAGAAGTACCGGTGTGTACAGCAATCTGGACCACCACCTCTGAAGGTCTCCCTGCATGGTGGTACAATATGCAATGTGTGGTTTTTATGAGGAATCAAAAGTGCGGAAATGTTGTTTATGTAGATCTCTATTCCAATTTTCTGTACATGTTCCGGAACTCTCGGAACCGAAGTGATACAAAACTTTTTTTGATGTGTGTATTTGTAAAACTTGTCTAGTTGTATCATTAACCGAAGAAAGAGTGTGCGGCGCTCGCCACGTTAGAATAGATTCTGACATCCATGACACAAGAGATTCTAGACTCCTTGTTCCCGCCAAAATTTGACATAGAGGATCAGACGCAGAGTCGGTTTAAGGTCCAAGCGACACAATCTGCGCCGAACTGAGATGGACGCCTAAGGGCGCCATTATTGCTAGAGATCAGAAATGAGATATCCCTAAATTGTTTTAAAGTCGCCAGGGAGTTTCGTGCCGTGATCTCGCAACTGACAGTCTGATCGACTCGCCAGTCGATTTGATCGATAACACGTCACTTGAGTCTGTTGTGATCATGAAGCTCAAATAAACGGAAAGTGGTCCTCCAGTAATTAAAGTACAACACAGACAGAAATACTCTTCTTAAATGCAATAAAGGTGCGTTGAGAGCGTGACGAGAATGGTAGCAGAAAACCCCAGCTAAATAGGTATCCAAGTTACGAGAAAACTAAGTCCATTTTATGATCACAATACACCAGCTCAAAATAATAAAAAAAATTATTTGCGAACTGACACACGCAGTACAAAGAATAATATCTCATACTCTGTCTCTCCTCAGTTCCGTAATGACAGCAAAAAACGTTAGAGTACCGAAGCGGCCGTTCACCGCCCAGGACCAATCACCAAAGCGACCGAATATCACACGTTCCGCCAGGCAGGTATGCCTTCCAACGGGTCTCAAACTCAAGTGTCCTTTTCAGCATCTAAACGAAAAGTGTCCATAACCACTCCTTTATCTCTTCACCCAAAGAAATATCTCTCCATTAGACTCCGGTGATGTTGCGCGACAGCCTTCATTTCCATTAGCTGAAGGTCGTCCCCACCAAAAAGTCTAAAGTTCTACAGACAGGATTTGACCCAACTTGACCACATCCCACACGAAACTAATATAATACAGCAATATTTAAATAAAGAAATTTTAAAAATATTCAGCCAGAGTCAGATCATTTGCAGTAAATAAACGTCTGTTCATAAATTAATAAGCTAGTATTTTTGTAAAAGTATGCTCACGTTAAAAATCAACGAACTGTTACTAAACATTGTTTAAACAATCTTTCATACCTGCTTGACAGAAGCCTTTTTTGGCAGTCTTTTTAATAGTGGTGTCAGCTAACACAAGCGACTGGCCACATTTTAAATTACCATGATTTTGTATTGACAATTGTAATTAATATTTAAATAAAGCTACTTGTAAAATAATAAATTATACATTACGTAAATAGACAAGTAAGGCTAGATATTAGGTATTCATGCTGCATTCATTTCCTGTCTTATTGTTGAGAATACGATTTTCTGACAGACATAAAATGATGCAACTAGATCATAAGGCCATAAGTAAAATAGATACAGATGAGTGCCTTTCAAGGATGATAGCTATAGTGCAACGGTATCAGATGAAATGTCGTTTGTTGAAATCGCGTGAAGCATTTAAAAGTTGTTAATTCAAGGGCTCATTGTGAAAACATTTAGACACTAAAAATTATTAACTTTACGGTTTTAAAGATATTCAAAATATTGTTGTTTCATTGGTTGCACCTCATCTATCTGAGATCGCCGATGTATTCAGATTTGCTTTATTATTTGACTGTGAATTATTGTCGGATCCCAAAGAACTGCCATCTTTCAAGTTGTCTACTGGAGCACAGCAGACTTAGCACTTCAATCGGCGACCATAAACAGGGTATCCATAAATGTTGCGACAAACTTCGAAGGATTGTAGAGGTTGTCTTGAGGAAAAAGATCAAGAACAGTAACCTGTGTCCGGTAATGTCATCTAATGACGCTGCAGAGTGTCGAAGTCATAGGCGCTGGCGCTTACCCATAGGCCACCCCTTACGCCATAAACGTGACTTTGTATATTGTCAGACCGTAGGCAGAACGCGTCGCATTGTTGTCTGTTATTGAGTTACCACGACTGATGCCACGATCGCCAGTGGAGAAAATGGAACTAGCTGCTGCGTAGAAAGGCCTTGTCTCCTACCAATGCGACGCTCTGTTGCCTCGGTGGATGATGATTTCAGACAGAGGTTTCGATCCACAATTTATATTTCTCCTAGTACCCACTAAAATCTCCAACGTTCTTAGGTACACTGGAGAAAAATAAACTTTTGATGGAAATTGTAATGATACTTGAATTACGTAACCATTACGGCACCTCACCTCAGCCTCTCGATACCAGCAATATTCTACTGTGTTTCTGTAAAATAGTTAACATATTTCTGTGACAACATTCAGATTTGATTTCATTAATGTAGAGGTACTTCGATACATCGATATGTATATATTGCAATGATATTATTCTTATGTGTATTCTTTCTTTTGTCACTATGATCTTTGACGTACTTGTTACTCTGATTTTTGGGCGCGTAAGCGGTTCTTAGAGAGTCAAGCTTTGGTCGTCACGTTAAAAAGACGCAAATTATAGTCAGTTTATGAAATGTGAACTTTAACAGTGAGGAAGATATTTTCAAGTATGTTTTATATGGTGAAGCGATGTTTTGGAACGAGTTACGTGATATTGCAACAAAAGTAATAAAAAAGAAGTGTAACTTAAATCCGTAGTGCTGATTACTTTTTTACATTACCATTGTCCTAACTTGCAAAAGTTTAATCTTCAATAAAGGTTTGTGAAACACATCGATAAAACTTTTGAATATCGCAGAATAACATTAGGCCTATTTGCATCAGAGCTTGGAATCATCAATACCTAGATTTTCGACGATTGAGCCATGAGTTCACAAAGAGATCAGCGTGGGAAACACGAAAAGATGAGTGCCTAGTTTATCCATTACTTCAAGAAATGACTTTATTAACGGTGCTCTAATGACACCTGCCACATAATATGACTTTGTTGTTGCCCGAAAATGCAATATTTAGCAGCGTCAGAAACTCTACAATCATAATTAATTTTTGACCTTAGTGTGGTAGGATTGTTAGAAAATCCATGTCTGAAACTGTCACTATTTAGTTCATATTTTTCCGAAGCTCACTTCGTTCAAGTGCTTCCATTAACTTCTTATTTGATCACACTAATGGCTAAATGGTACCATGCTGTAAAGGAATTCCACATATGCATATACATGCACTTTTCGATTTCGTATTTAGCATTTGTTCAGTATTCTGCTCCTGACAAACTTGGCATTGTTACGGGTACGGATTATGCATTCGTGTAGCGAACAGACAGAAAACTTGTTGAACCAATTTTGTATGTGCTGCACCGGATTCTTGTGCTTTGGGAATTCTGCTTCTATCCACTGAGCTATCCAGACACGACTCGTGACCCAGCTTCAGAACTCTAATGCTGTCCATACATCTCTCCTACTTTCCACATTGAAATTAAAACCTATCGGCAGTAGGCTCTTCAACAACAATAAAGCAAAATACCAGCAGCAGCCCCCCCCCCCCACCCCCGCCCACCCATGAACCATGGACCTTGCCGTTGGCGAGGAGGCTTGCGTGCCACAGCGACACAGATAGCCATACCGTAGGTGCAACCACAACAGAGGGGTCTCTGTTGAGAGGCCAGACAAACGTGTGGTTCCTGAAGAGGGGCAGCAGCCTTTTCAGTAGTTGCAGGGGCAACAGCCTGGATGATTGACTGATCTGGCCTTGCAACATTAACCAAAACAACCTTGCTGCGCTGGTACTGCGAACGGCTGAAAGCAAGATGAAACTACAGCTGTAATTTTTCCCAATGACATGCAGCTTTACTGTATGGTTAAATGATGATGGCGTCCTCTTGGGTAAAATATTCCGGAGGTAAAATAGTCCCCCATTCGGATCTCCCGGCGGGGACTACTCAAGAGGACGTCGTTATCAGGAGAAAGAAAGCTGACGTTCTATGGATCGGAGCGTGGAATGTCAGATCCCTTAATTGGGCGGGTAGGAGAAAATTTAAAATGGGAGATGGATAGGTTAAAGTTAGATATAGTGGGAATTAGTGAAGTTCGGTGGCAGGAGGAACAAGACTTTTGGTCTGGTGAATACAGGGTTATAATTACAAAATCAAATAGGGGTAATGCAGGAGTAGGTTCAGTAATGAATAGGAAAATAGGAATGCGGGTCAGCATAGTGAACGCATTATTGTGGCCAAGATAGATATGAAGCCCACGCCTACCACAGTAGTACAAGTTTATATTCCAACTAGCTCCACAGATGATGAAATGTATGATGAGATAAAAGAAATTATTCAGATAGTGAAGGGAAACGAAAATTTAATAGTCATGGTTGACTGGAATTCGATAGTAGGAAAAGGGAGAGAAGGAAACGTAGTGGGTGAATATGGAATGGGGGTAAGAAATGAGAGAGAAGCCGTCTGCTAGAATTTTGCACAAAGTTAATCATAGCTAACACTTGGATCAAGAATCATGAAAGAAGGTTGTGTACATGGAAGACGCCTGGAGATACTGGAAGGTTTCACACAGATTATATAATGGTAAGACAGAGATTTAGGAACCAGGTTTTAAATTGTAAGACATTCCCAGGGGCAGATGTGGACTATGACCACAATCTATCGATTATGAACTGTAGATTAAAACTGAAGAGACTGCAAAAAGGTGGGAATTTAAGTAGGTAGGACTTGGCTAAACTGACAGAACCAGAGGTTGAAGAGCGGTTCAAGGAGAGCAGTTTACAAGAACTGGAGAAAGAAATACAGTAGAAGAAGAATGGGTAGCTTTGAGAAATGAAATAGTAAATGAAGCAGAGGATCAAGTAGGTATAAGGCAAGGGCTAGTAGAAATCCTTGAGTAACAGAAGAGATATTGAATTTAATTGATGAAAGGAGAATATATAAAAATTCAGTAAATGAAGCAGGCAAAAAGGAATACAAACGTCTCAAAAATGAGATCGACAGGAAGTGCAAAATGGCTAAGCAGGGATGGCTAGAGGACAAACGCAAGGATGTAGAGGCATATATCACTAGTGGTAAGAAAGATACTGCCTACAGGAAAATTAAAGAGACCTTTGGAGAAAAGAGAACCACTTGTACGAATATCAAGAGCTCAGATGAAAGCCCAGTTTAAGCAAAGAAGGGAAAGCAGAAAGGTGGACGGAGTATATAGAGAGTCTATACAAGGGCGATGTACTTGAGGTATGGAAATGGAAGAGGACGTAGATAAAGATGAAATGGGACATATGATACTGGGTGAAGAGTTTGAAAGAGCACTGAAAGACCTGAGTCGAAACAAGGCCCCAGGAGTGGACGACATTCCGTCAGAATTATTGAATGCCTTGGGAGAGCCAGCCATGACAAACATCTTCCATTTGGCGTGTAAGGTATATGAGACAGGCGAAATATCACCAGATCTCAAGAATAATATAATAATTCCAATTCCAAAGAATTAAAATATTGACAATTGTGAAAATTACCGGAATATCAGTTTCATAAGTCACAACTGCAAAATACTAACACGAATTCATTACAGATGAATGGAAAAGCCAACCTCGGGGATGATCAGTTTAGATTCCGTACAAATGTTAGAACACGTGAGGCAATACTGACCCTACGACTTATCTTAGAAAACTGATTAAGGAAAGGCAAGTCTACGTTTCTAGCATTTTTAGACATAGAGAAAGCTTTTGACAATATTGACTGGAATACATTATTTCAAATTCTGAAGGTAGCAGGGGTAAAATACAGGGAGCGAAAGGCTGTTTACAATTTGTATAGAAACTAGATGGCAGTTATAAGAGTCGAGGGGAAGCAGTGGTTGGAAAGGGAGTGAGACAGGGTTGTAGCCTATCCCCGATGTTATTCAATCTGTATATTGAGCAAGCAGTAAGGGAAAGAAAAGAAAAATTCGGAGTAGGTATTAAAGTCCATGGAGAAGAAATAAAAACTTTGAGGTTCGCCGATGACATTGTAATTCTGTCAGAGACAGCAAAGGACCTGGAAGAGCAATTGAATAGAATGATAGTATCTTGAATGGAGGATATAAGATGAACATCAACAAAAGCAAAACGAGGATAATGGAATGTATTAGGATTAAATCGGGTGATGCTGGGGAATTAGATTAGGAAATGAGACACTTGAAGTAGTGAATTTGTTTTGGTGTTTGGGGAGAACAATAACTGATGATGGTAGGAGGAGAGAGGATATAAAATGTAGACTGGCAATGGCAAGGAAAGCCTTTCTGAAGAAGAGAAATTTGTTAACATCGAGTATAGATTTAAATGTCAGGAAGTAGTTTCTGAAAGTATTTGCGTGGAGTGGAGCCATGTATGGAAGTGAAACATCGACGATAAGTAGTTTAGACAAGAAGAGAACAGAAGCTTTCGAAATGTGGTGCTACAGAAGAATGCTGACGATCAGATGGGTAGACCACATAACTAATGAGGATGTATTGAATAGGATTGGGAAGAAGAGAAATGTGTGACACAATTTGACTAGAAGAAGGGATCCGTTGGCAGGACATGTTCTGAGGCACCAAGGGATCATCAATTTAGTATTGAAGGGCAGTGTGGAGGGTAAACATTGTAGAATAAGACCAAGAGATGAATACACTAAGCAAATTCAGAAGGATGTAGGTGGCAGTAGGTACTGGGAGATGAAGAACCTTGCACAGGACAGTGCTGCATCAAACCAGTCTCTGGACTGAAGACCAGAACAACAACATCAGCAGCAGAGACTTCTACACTGGTAAACTCAATAGATGAACGCTTGCAAAGCCGATTTCTTATGTACGTGAAACACAACATTTTTTTATGACGGAAGTTATTGTTAGTTTTTCACAATGTATATTCTGGTTTTAGTTTTCTATGTCTATACGTATTATATAACCCTTAATTGTATTTTTCTTCCCACATGGGAAGGCTAATTTCAGGAACAACTGTAGCGATTTTGATATGGGTTTCACTAATAGATCAATTCACGAGTAAGGTTTATGTATATGCACTCTAAGACAAAAAAAAAAAAAAAAATCCGCGCACCACGAAGGAATTAGCGGAATGGGACGGAAATCGGTAGAAGTAATGTACGCATACCAGCAAACGAATGATTACAAATTCAGGAAAATTGGATGATTTATTCAAGAGAAGGAGCTTCCCAAATTGATCAATTAAAAAAAAATTGTTCAAATGGCTTGAAGCACTATGGGACTTAACATCTTAGGTCATCAGTCCCCTAGAACTTAGAACTACTTAAACCTAACTAACCTAAGGACATCATACACATCCATATCCGAGGCAAGATTCGAACCTGCGATCGTAGCAGTCCCGCGGTTCCGGACTGCAAAGCCTAGAACCGCACGGCCACCGCGGCCGGCAATTGAGCAATTCAGTAACACATTGGTCCCCCTCAGGCCCTTGTGCAAGTAGTTATTCGGCTTAGCACTGATTGATTGAGTTATTGGATATCCTTCTGAGGGATACCGTGCCAAATTCTGTCCAACGGACGCGTTAGACCGTCAAAATCCCCAGCTGGTTGGAGGGCCCTGCCCATAATGCCCCAAACGTTCACAATTGGGAAGACATACGGCGATCTTGGTGGTCAAGGTAGAGTTTGGCAGGCACGAAGACAAGCAGCAGAAACCCTCATCGTGCGCCAGCTGACGTTATATTCATGAAGCGTAAACACAGGATGGCTTGCCACGAAGGGCAACAAAACTGACCGTACGATATCGTCCATTTGTAAGGCTGCCGCGAATGAAGACCAAAGGGAAAATGAAATAGCACCCCTGACCGTCACTCCCGGTTGTCTAGGCGTACGGCGGATGACAGTGTGTTTGGTTTCCCACCACCGTCCGGGGCGTCTCCAGACATCCTCGCTGGTTATCGGTGCTCAGTTCGAAGCGATACTCATCACTGAAGACAGTTCTACTCTAGTCAATGAAATTCCAGGTCGAATGTGTCCCGCACCACTGCAAACGGGCTTGTTGGTGTACAGAGGCCAATGGTAGTCGACTAAGCTCCCTTTCTGTTAGCCGCCTATTAATGGTCCTTGTGGTCACTGAAGAAACAGCTGCCCGTTGGATTGATGATAATGATTAACCCGGAGCTCTGAGTGCCTCTCTGACGACTGCTCGGTCCCCACGTTCTGTCGTTTCTCTAACTCGACAGTTTCCTTCTTAACGCTGTGTTCGTCCTTGGTTCAACCATTCCTGCCGACATCGTCGAATAGTGGCATCGCTCCTATTCAAATGTCAGCGATTCGCCGATTACTCCAGCCGGCTTCTTTGAGCCCAACTACACAGTCTCTCTCAAATGCTGACATCTGCGTAAGCATCAAAAATGAACGACTATTGAAAATTTAATATCATTTAATGAAACCATTTTAAATTTTATTTATTTTTTGCTTCATATAAAAAATACATATATTGAGCAAGCAGTGAAGGAAACAAAAAAAAAAAATTCGTAGTAGGTATTAAAATCCACGGAGAAGAAATAAAAACTTTGAGGTTCGCCGATGACATTGTAATTTTGTCAGAGACAGCAAAGGAACTGGAAGAGCAGTTGAACGGAATGGATAGTGTCTTGAAAGGAGGATATAAGATGAACATCAACAAAAGCAAAACGAGGATAATGGAATGTAGTCGAATTAAGTCGGGTGATGCTGAGGGGATTAGGTTAGGAAATGAGACGCTTAAAGTAGTAAAGGAGTTTTGATATTTGGGGAGAAAAATAACTGATGATGGTCGAAGTAGAGAGGATATAAAATGCAGACTGTCAATGGCAAGAAAGCGTTTCTGAAGAAGAGAAATTTGTTAAAATCGAGTATAGATTTAAGTGTCAGAAAGTCGTTTCGGAAAGTATTTGTATGGAGTGTAGCCATGTATGGAAGTGAAACGAGGACGATAAATAGTTTAGACAAGAAGAGAATAGAAAGTTTCGAAATGTGGTGCTACAGAAGAATGCTGAAGATTAGATGGGTAGATCACATAAGTAATGAGGAGGTATTGAATAGGATTGGGGAGAAGAAAAGTTTGTGGCACAACTTGACTGGCAGAAGGGATCGGTAGGTAGGACATGTGTTGTGGCATCAATGGATCACCAATTTAGTATTGGAGAACAGCGTGGAGGGTAAAAATTGTAGAGGGAGACCAAGAGATGAATACACCAAGCAGATTCAGAAGGATATAGGTTGAAGTAGGTACTGGGAGATGAAGAAGCTTGCACAGGATAGAGTAGCACTGAGAGCTGCACCAAACCAGTCTTAGGACTGAAGGCCACAACAACAACAATATAAAATAAAGACTATCTCTCGTATGTTCAGTGCACGTCCTTTTCAGTATCGCGATTCATCTCCTAAAAGAGCTCTAAAGCTGACATTTATAACTGTTCGAGTCTTTTTACATCAATTTACCATTATTATGTTCTGTCGGTTTTGTTTCTTCAAGGTAGTGTTTCATGCTGTATTAAGTTCTTTTATTTCCTTATTTGTTTGTAAACTTTAGATGCTGCTTTGAAGGCGTTTAACGAGGCCATCGTTGGCTTCGTCGTTTGCGGGAAATTACCAGTGCTTACTCCTGAACAAATAAAACAACAGTATAATGACAGACAAAAATTTGTATTAGTACTCTGGATCCGTGGAAGACATTTAACTGCGGTATTTTTATGTATTGCAGCTTACCTCGTGCAGTAGTTACCCGTTGCTCATTTCGTTTCACATGATAACACGTTCGCGATAATTCATGGACTCTAATACGACCCAGTGTCACTGGAATTTCAGTTCCTGGCTCTGCACAAAAGTTTTGAGCGTGAGAAACCAATAGCAGTGGTGTGGCGGCGTAACGTGGAATCTGAAAAAAAAAAAAAAAAAAAAATCAGGGAAAAATCAGACATGTCTCGTGTGCGAACGAGATGACCTCGTCCTACGATGTCATTGCACTACGCAGTCTTCGAAAAATTCAGTATGGTACATTTCATTGCAAATGTTGCGATGTTCTTTGCGGGGCAAACTGGTCGTGGCATGGGACTGCTATTTTAAATTGCTTTCATACAGGATGTTTCTGTGCTGATGACTATAATACACTCCTGGAAATTGAAATAAGAACACCGTGAATTCATTGTCCCAGGAAGAGGAAACTTTATTGACACATTCCTGGGGTCAGATACATCACATGATCACACAGACAGAACCACAGGCACATAGACACAGGCAACAGAGCATGCACAATGTCGGCACTAGTACAGTGTATATCCACCTTTCGCAGCAATGCAGGCTGCTATTCTCCCATGGAGACGATCGTAGAGATGCTGGATGTAGTCCTGTGGAACGGCTTGCCATGCCATTTCCACCTGGCGCCTCAGTTGGACCAGCGTTCGTGCTGGACGTGCAGACCGCGTGAGACGACGCTTCATCCAGTCCCAAACATGCTCAATGGGGGACAGATCCGGAGATCTTGCTGGCCAGGGTAGTTGACTTACACCTTCTAGAGCACGTTGGGTGGCACGGGATACATGCAGACGTGCATTGTCCTGTTGGAACAGCAAGTTCCCTTGCCGGTCTAGGAATGGTAGAACGATGGGTTCGATGACGGTTTGGATGTACCGTGCACTATTCAGTGTCCCCTCGACGATCACCAGAGGTGTACGGCCAGTGTAGGAGATCGCTCCCCACACCATGATGCCGGATGTTGCCCCTCTGTGCCTCGGTCGTATGCAGTCCTGATTGTGGCGCTCACCTGCACGGCGCCAAACACGCATACGACCATCATTGGCACCAAGGCAGAAGCGACTCTCATCGCTGAAGACGACACGTCTCCATTCGTCCCTCCATTCACGCCTGTCGCGACACCACTGGAGGCGGGCTGCACGATGTTGGGGCGTGAGCGGAAGACGGCCTAACGGTGTGCGAGACCGTAGCCCAGCTTCATGGAGACGGTTGCGAATGGTCCTCGCCGATACCCCAGGAGCAACAGTGTCCCTAATTTGCTGGGAAGTGGCGGTGCGGTCCCCTACGGCACTGCGTAGGATCCTACGGTCTTGGCGTGCATCCGTGCGTCGCTGCGGTCCGGTCCCAGGTCGACGGGCCCGTGCACCTTCCGCCGACCACTGGCGACAACATCGATGTACTGTGGAGACCTCACGCCCCACGTGTTAAGCAATTCGGCGGTACGTCTACCCGGCCTTCCGCATGCCCACTATACGCCCTCGCTCAAAGTCTGTCAACTGCACATACGGTTCACGTACATGCTGTCGCGGCATGCTACTAGTGTTAAAGACTGCGATGGAGCTCCGTATGCCACGGCAAACTGGCTGACACTGACGGCGGCGGTGCACAAATGCTGCGCAGCTAGCGCCATTCGACGGCCAACACCGCGGTTCCTGGTGTGTCCGCTGTGCCGTGCGTGTGATCATTGCTTGTACAGCCCTCTCGCAGTGTCCGGAGCAAGTATGGTTGGTCTGACACACGGTGTCAATGTGTTCTTTTTTCCATTTCCAGGAGTGTAATACACACGCTAATGGATGGTGGTGAAGGGCAAATCTACATCTACATCTATTCTCTATGAACCACTGTAAAGTTCTTGGCAGAGGATACATCCCGCTGTACTAGTCATTATGGCGTTTTCTTCATTTGTTCTTTTTTCCGTTCCATTCGCGTATGAAGCGCGGAAAAAATTATTATTTCTTAAATTCCTCTGTATGTGTTGTCGACTGCTACGGTCGCAGGTTCGAATCCTGCCTCGGGCACGGATGTGTGTGATGTCCTTAGGTTAGTTAGGTTTAAGTAGTTCTAAGTTCTAGGGGACTAATGACCACAGCAGTTGAGTCCCATAGTGCTCAGAGCCATTTGAACCATTTTTGTGTGTGTTGTAAATAATTTAATCTAGTTCTCACGATTACCATAGGGGTGACATTTAGGGTGTTGTAGCACATTTCCAGAGGCATCACCGAGCGGGGTAGCGCCGTGGTTAGCACACTGGACTCGCATTCTGAAACACGGCGGTTCAAACCCGCGTCCGTCCATCCTGATTTAGGTTTTCCGGGATTTCCCTAAACAGATTAAGGCAAATGCTGGAACGGTTCCTCCGGAAGGGCACGGCCACTTTCCTCCTCCATCACTCCCAATCCGAGCTTGCGGTTCAAATCAGACAGGGGGAAGCAAATTATCATTTGTGAGGATTTCAATGTTGATTCCCTGAAAGAGTGTAATAGGGAGAATGACCTCATAGTATTACTCAGTTCTTTCAATTTGAGCTCCGTCATTGATTTTCCTACTCGGATAACAAAGATCAGCAGTACATTGATAGATAACTTTTTTATAGACCAAGATAAGTTTAAGGACATAAATGCTTATCCTGTTGGGAATGGTCTTTCAGATCATGGTGCACAGCAAGTTACAGTACATGACATAGCTTCATGCAGTATATCAAATCAGACTTTCAAAGCAGTGCGTTCAATTAACAATATAAATATTGCCAACTTTAGGGAAAGCCTACAGCAGCTAGACTGGGATGAAGTGTATAAGAAACCCGATGCACAATTGAAGTATAACTTATTTCGCGATACATTTTAAGGGTATTTGAAAATTGTTTTCCCAAGAAATAGTTAAACATAAATCCAAGAAAACATATAAAAAACCTTGGCTAACTAAAGGAATAAGAATATCTTGCAACCGTAAAAGAGAACTGTATCTAACAGCAAGAGGGAGTACTGACCCAGAAATTGTTCAATATTATAAAAACTATTGTGCGGTACTAAGAAAAGTTATTAAAAAGTCCAACAGCATGTGTATCATGTCTGAGATCAGTAACTCTGATAAAAAAAAATTAAAGCAATTTGAAATATTATTGAAAGGGGAACAGGGCAACCAAGAGCACAGGAAGACGTTAGTGCCATAAAACTGAATGACATGTGTACTAACAAACAATCACAAATTGAAAATATTTTCAATAATCATTTTTTAAATGTTGTGGAGAAAATAGAATCTAGATCTTCACTAGAAGAGGCAAGGCTACTAATAGAAGAGGCCATACCTGTGCAGTTTGAAACAACTGTAATTCCACCAACCTCTCCCTCTGAAATCAGTAAATAAACTCACTGAAAAGTAAAAGCTCTTACGGAATTGATGGCATTTCTAGCAAGGTACTTAAAGCTTGTTCCCCACAGATAAGTAGGATTCTCAGCCACGTATGTAATAGCTCTCTGGAGCAGGGTGCTTTCCCCAATAGACTGAAATATGCCATTGTAAAACCATTGCATAAAAAGGGGGATACGTCGTATTTCAACAACTACCGCCCAATCTCTCTTCTGACAGCTCTATCAAAAAATTTTGAGAAAGTCATGTATTTAAGAGTAGCCTCCCATATTTGTAAAAATGAAGTACTAACAAAATGTCAGTTTGGTTTTCAGAAAGGCTTTTTAACGAAAAATGCTATATATGCTTTCACTGATCAAATATTAAATGCTCTGAATAACCGTACATCACCCATTTTTGTGGTCTCTCAAAGGCCTTTGATTGTGTAAATCATGGAATTCTTTTAGATAAACTAAATCATTATGGTTTGAGTGGGGCAGTGCACAAATGGTTTAATTCATACTTAACAGGAAGAATGCAGAAAGTTGAAAAAGTGGTTCATGTAATGTTAAAACAACAGTTGATTACTCAAACTGGGGGGGGGGGGGGGGCTATCAAGTACGGGGTCCCACAGGGTTCGGTCTTAGGTCCTTAACTGTTCTTGATATACATTAATGACTTACCACTCCACATTGATGAAGATGCAAAGTTAGTTCTTTTTGCTGATGACACAAGTGTAGTAATAACAACCAAAAACCAAGAACTAAGCGATGTAATTGTAAATGATGTTTTTCGCAAAATTATTAAGTGGTTCTCAGCAAACGGACTCTCTTTAAATTTTGATAAAACACAGTATATACAGTTCCGTACAGTAAATGGCACAACTCCAGTAATAAATATAGACTTTGAACAGAAGTCTGTAGCTAAAGTAGAATTTTCAAAATTTTTAGGTGTGTCCATTGATGAGAGGTTAAACTGGAAGCAACACATTGATGGTCTGCTGAAATGTCTGAGTTCAGCTACGTATGCTATTAGGGTTATTGCAAATTTTGGTGATAAGAATCTCAATTAGCTTACTATGCCTACTTTCATTCACTGCTTTCGTATGGCATCATATTCTGGGGTAATTCATCGTTGAGTAGAAAAGTATTCATTGCTCAAAAACGTGTAATCAGAATAATTGCTGGAGCCCATTCACAGTCATCCTGCAGAAATCTGTTTAAGGATCTAGGGATCCTCACAGTAACCTCACAGTATATATATTCACTTATGAAATGTATTGTTTGTTAATAATCCAACCCAGTTCAAAAGTAATAGCAGTGTGCATAGCTATAACACCAGGAGAAAGGATGATCTTCACTATGCAGGGTTAAATCTGACTTTGTCACAGAAAGGGGTAAATTATGCTGCCACATAAGTCTTTGGTCACCTACCAAATAGCATCAAAAGCCTGACAGATAGCCAATTAAAATTTAAAAATAAATTAAAACAATTTCTAGATGACAATTCCTTCTACTCATTGGCTGAATTTTTAGATATAAATGAAGGGGGAGGGAGGGGGGAAACAACTTAAACATTAGTGTCATGCAATATTTCGTGTAATGTAATATCTTATACAGACATCTCTTATTAACCTGACACGTTCCACATCATTACGAAGTGTCGTATTCATGATCTACGGAACAAGTATTAATCTAATCTAATCTAATCTAATGGTTCAAATGGCTCTGAGCACTATGCGACTTAACTTCTATGGTCATCAGTCGCCTAGAACTTAGAACTAATTAGCGTAACTAACCTAAGGACATCACACATCCATGCCCGAGGCAGGTTTCGAACCTGCGACCGTAGCGGTCGCTTGGTTCCAGACTGTAGCGCCTAGATCCGCACGGCCACTCTGGCCGGTCTGAGCTTGTGCCCCATCTCTAATGACCTCGTCGGGACATGTCCTCGGCGGGACATTAAACACTAATCTCCTCCTCCTCAACCTAGAGTCATCCTATAAGCCTGTTCTTGAATGTTTGTTAGTAACTTCTAGGGGTAGTTTCCGTCTATCTTCAAGACTCTGCCAGTTCAGTTCTTTCAGTATCTCGGTGACCCTCGCCCATGGGCTGAACAATCCTGTGACAATTCGTGCTCGATTTCCTTGTATACGTTCAATATCTCTGCTAGTCCTGTTTCGTACGCCTCCCACACCCTTAAACAATATTATAGGATGGGTCGCACGAGTGTTTTGTAAGCCTATGTGATCGTTCCATTTCATGCCCCTACTAACTGTTTGGCCCAGGTATTTGTATGCCGATGACTCTCCTCCATCCAAGATAACAAGCTGCATTCTCCCTACCAAGAAATTCTTAATCCAGTGAAATGTTTCATCTTATATCTCTTATGATCGCACTTTTAATAGAGGGGTTTTTAAAAGTTAATCTGGTCCGAAAGCGACTAAATTGAAAGATACGATGCCAAACGTGATGTAGGATCACTCACGACACAATTCGGAAGTGTCATCAGTGCAAATTTGCCGTGAACATGTAGCGGGCATAATAAATTAATGGTTAACAGGTCTCGTATCATCCTCCTCCCCTTTCAACTGTGCCAGTCTGCACTGCGTTTTTGACACACATATTCGTTACGTTGTTGGATCATCGTATATGACGGAGCCTAAGCGCACTTTAAATATGTTGCTCGTAATCACCTGTGCCGGGAGTTCCCAGAAATGTTGATAGGAAGAGAAGGTGCTATTTAGTAGACAGATGTTTCACGCGATCTGACCACATCTGTTTTCTTTTTGTGGGATCATGTAAAAAGTATTGCGTACGATTTCCCTGCGGCGCCCTTGCTACCAACAGCAAAGAGAATCGGCGCCAATAGGATGAACACGAGCAGTATACACATGTTTCTGGTTACTGATAATATTAGCTAGCAAACATACTGTGTACAGTATTACTGCATCAGCCATTGTGTGTTTATTATGTATTGCCTGGAGTCGTGTTTTCTTCGTTTAATATTTGTCAAATTTTAAACTGAGTTACGAGGTCACCCTTGCTCGAGCCCAAGGACTTGTCTACTTCGATATCGACAACAAAACGGTGAATGAGGACTGTCCTCTCTGATTTCGCAGTAGCAGCCTCCACGTGATGAGACTTCTTATCATGGACACACACGCTATTTCTTTGCACGAAATCCCTCTCAAGTGCTCATTGTCTTTGACATTGTTCGAATAATACCGCAATTGCTAGTACGAGTAAGGTAAGGTCTGCTGTCTGCTGTGAATGTTACTTCTAACAACCGCTGAGAATACGGCGACCAACATTTTATCATGGTCTTAAGTTCGATGACAAATATCTGACCATGATTTTAAGGGAGGTTTAAGTCATGAATGCATGATACAGACACGAATTATTTAAAGAAGACTGAAAAATCTGATAGAAGATGACTTCGCGAAATCTCACTTTGGGTTCTAGAGAACTGTTAGAACACGGACGACGTATCTTAGAAAATAGACTGAAGAAAGGCAAACCTACTTTTATCGTTTTTGTACATTAGAGAAATCTTTTAATATGTTGATGAAAAAAAGGTTTTAAAATTCTGAAGGTAGCATGAATGAAATAAAGGCAGGGAAAGGTGCAGTTATGAGTCGTTGAACATAACGGGAAGGCAGAAGAAATCATAGGCAAATTTTTAAAATGAATTAAAGTCTGGGGAGAAGAAATAATAACTTTTGGCTTTGCTGATGACACTGAAATTCTGTTGGAAATGTCAAAGGACTAGGAAGATCAGTTTAAAGGAATGGGTAGTCTTGAAGGGATGGTATAAAATAAGCATCAGTATAAGTAAAACAAGGGTACAGAGTGTAGCCTAATTAAATAGTTGGAGAGGGAATTAGATTATAAAATGAGACATTAAAAATAGTGGACGAGTTTTTTATTTGAGCAACAAAATAAGTCACGACGTCGTAAGTATAGTGGATATAAAATGTGGACTGGTCATAGCAAGGAAAGCATTTCTGACAAAGAAAGATTTTTTAACATCGAATATAAACTTAAACGTTAATAAGTGTTTACAAAAGATTTTTATATGGAGTGGATCCTTCTACGCAAATGAAACGTGGATGATCAACATTTCAGATAGGAAGGGAACAGATGCTTTTGAAACATTGTGCTACAAAAGAATGGATCGAATTGGGGCTGGAAAAAAAGAGAAAAAAAACTGGCGCAACTTGACTGAAACAGGGGGCTGGTTGATAGGACACATGCTGAGGCACCTAGGAGTCATCTTATTGATAATGGAGGGATGTGGGGGGGGGGGGGTTAAAAATTGTAGAGGGTGTATAGGTTCAAAAGGATGTAAGTTGCAGCAGTTATGCAGAGATAAAGAGGCTTATACCGGACAGACCAGCGTGGAGCGCAGCATTGATTTACTCTTCGGACTGAAGACCAAAATAGCAACAATAAATTTATATATGAGTTCAATTTGCAGAAGGTGCTACATTCTCAGCTAGGGCGATAAACTCTCCCGTATTTCCCGGATCTCTCGAATTATAGCAGTCTTTTTAATCCTCGCTGCTCCCTTATTACTGACCGTCTGTTTGTCACGTGTATTTTATCGGTGATCACTGTTATAAATATTAATCCCGCGAAGTACTATCGATAGTACAAATTCCATGACGCAGATATCGAGGACTTTCCTTATAATAACTGATAGCATTGTCGACCTATAGTCTTCTTTCTGTTCGTGCTTCTGCGGAAGGAAGACGGTTTGAATCAAGAGAATGCAACGAGCGGAGGAAGAATAACACAGCCTACGTGTCTAGAGGGTTCGTTAGAGGGGAATGTTTACCTGTTTCTCGGTCAGTACTGGCAACTCACAAATGCTCTTGCCTCACAGCGATCAGCAGCTATGATGTAAATAACATACACGGAAATAACAAGGACTCGCGCAAGTGGATTAAATAGACGTTCATGCACAAACACACTCGTTACATTATTTATTTCTCAACCGATTCACGTAACATAACATCTCGCAACGCTTCGTAAGAGTCAGTACTGATCTCTTAAATTGGCACCAATCGAAAACAAAGAACAGTCAACACGAAATGTTTCAATTTGTGTAATATTCTTCCCCTCTTCATTAAGAGATAAATATACTGAGAAACAGTAGTTAGTATTTTCATTACATTTATTAGGTTTCAGCACTCTGATATTGAATTTACACCACAAATTAGTAATCTGCCGCTGCAGTTTAGTGCATATGTGACTAGTGATGTGCTAACGAACCTGAGTGTCTACAGACTATGTTGTTTTATGACATATGGATATGTGTACTCGCACTATGTGACAGCGTGAGCAATGTATTTAATAGTAATGAAAACGACATATAAATGTGTCAGCTCATTTTTGGTTGACATGGTCTAATAGCCACAATATCTTCACTTGAGAATGGTCTAAGGCCGAAACTGCAATCGTGAAATAAAGAATGTGCTACAGTCACTGGCGTAAATATGATGTATTTTATAAAGTCTTATTACACGCTTTTGCACTCAAAAAACGTTCTCTCTGTCTGCATTGTTACCCAAAAAACTATATCAAATGACATAATAGAGTAAACGTACGCAAAGTAAGGCAGTTTCCTTTATATCTTCACTGTCACCCATTAAAAGAAAACGCGATGTAGTTATGCAGCTGAAATTTATTGCAACAACCTTTGTCACTTATTAAACTGATAGATTGCTAATATTCACATCTGTCAGCATCTGCCTTCTTTGGAATTGGAACTGTTACACTCCTCTTGACGTCTGAAGGTATTTCGTCTGTCTCATACATTACCTGGTCGGCACCCATTAGTGAACATTAAAATGAGATGTGTTCACCCTTCTCCGTTATGATGGCTTGAACTCTGATAGGGTCACTTCCACGAAGATATGTGAACGCCTGTGAAGGAATGGTAGGCCATTCTTCCTTAAGAACCGAAACCAAAAAGGTACTGATGTTGGACGCTGGGGTCTTTAGCGAAGTCGACTTTCTAACTCATCCTGAAGGTTTTCCATTGGGTTCAAGTCGGAACTTTGGTCAGAAAAGTCCATTTCAGGACGTTTTATTGTCCGCAAACCGTTTACTCATACATACTGCTTTAAAAAAGGCTACAGTGTCACGCTAATACAAACAATCGTCATATCCAGATTGTTTCTCTACTGAAAGCTGTTCGCAATACCGTAAAATTTGTCCGTATCCTTCCGCATTTAACAACAAGTAATGAGGGAATCACTCCCTAACTACGAAAAACACCCTCATACCGTAACACATTTCTTCCGCACTACACTGCTGCCAGAACAGATGACGGCAAGTAACGTTCTCCAGGCATTCGCCAAGCGCAAACCCTTCCATCGGATTGCCACAGGGTATAGCGTAATACATCACTCGTTTCCAGTCATTCAGTGTCCAGTGACGTGGCTCACTGCACTATAAGCGTCACTTAGCACTACAGAAATGAGTGCTTATGAGGAACTCCTCGTACATTGTACCCCATTCTTTTTCATTCCCTAGGCAGAGCCACTGTGTTAACTGGTCTAATGGTAGCACTGTGGAACTCATGAGTTATTCCCTCCGCTGATTACAAGCAACTATTTCTACGATCCTGCGTAGTGCTTGACAGTCCGTCAGTACATGTGGTCTGCACAGTCTTTGTTTAACTGTACTAGTTCCTTCGCATTTCCACTTTATAGTCGACACACCAGCAGTCGACTTGGGCAACTTTAGAAAAGTTGAAATGTCGCCGATGGATGTGTTACTCAAATATCATCCAATTATTAGTCCACTTCAAAGTCTCCGAGCTCTCGCGACTGACCCTTCTTGCTGTTACTGCTTCGCTGTGAACAACACAATACATTAGACTCTCGCTAATCCGGCCCTCTATAGTCCGGCCTCTCTAATGCGGCGCACATCCAAAAGCACGTGCACAATGAATCATCGTGCGCAACAACGCTTTATATATTCTATTTGAAATTGTATATTTCTTTACAGTTCGGAATCATGTGCTCTAAAAGGAAACAAGTTACGCTAGACCTCAAGCAGAAACTCCAAATTTTAGACAAGTTAAATCGAGGTTCTTCGCAGAAAGCCATTGCTGCTGAATTCAATGTTGGACGAGTAAGCCGGCCCGGGGTGACCGAGCGGTTCTAGGCGCTACACTCTGGAATCACGCGACCGCTACGGTCGCAGGTTCGAATCCTGCCTCGGGCATGGATGTGTGTAATGTCCTTAGGTTAGTTAGGTTTAAGTATTTCTAAGTTCTGGGGACTGATGACCACAAAAGTTAAGTCCCATAGTGCTCAAAGCCATTTGAACCATTTTCTTGGACGAGTAACTTCATGACATCAAAAAGAAAGAAGACAGTACTCAAGACAAATGGATAGTGAGTCGGGAAAACGGAAGGTTATGGGAAAGAGTGAGAATGAAGAACTGGATGTAGCTGTTTATAGAAGGTTCATACAACAACGCACTAAAGGAATTCCAGTCAGTGGTCCGATTATAAAAGAGAAAGCAGCAGCATTTAACAAACAACTTGGCAGTATTAACTTGTTTGCAGCGAGCGAAGGTTGGCTATCAAACCGGAAAAAACGACATGGTATGGGATAAAGTGGAGAGCTCTACCATAATGAAGAGCTGGAGAAAATTGTGGCCATCCATTGATGCCGAGTTGGATCCAGTAGTGAGTGACATCGATGAGCCAGTCAGTTCGGAATTATCAATTACTTTGTACACTGACATGATCCACAACGTTCCAGGAGAAGAAGAAATTGATGATGACGATGTTACTAAGTGCCTGAGTGAGGAAAACTGTGATACGGAACAGATGAAGAAATAATCAAAAGCGTGCAAGAAAGTAATGAAGAAGGGGCCACAGGAGGAGAGGGCATGAAGATTTCTCTCACCGCTGGTGCTGAAGCTGCCGAGGTCTTCCTGGAGTACGTTATGCAACAACCAGATACATGCAGAACCGATGTAATGCTTGTAAAGCGGTTGCGTGATAAAGCATGTCACCGTCGGGTAACATCATTGCGACAGTTAAAAATTAAGAACATGTTTCATAGTGCGTGATACGACGGTATAATTATGTATAGTATACACTCAATGACTAAGTTTTGGCAATGCAATGGCTCTGAGCACTATTGGACTTAACATCTATGGTCATCGTCCCCTAGAACTTAGAACTACTTAAACCTAACGAACCTAAGGACATCACACAACACCCAGTCATCACGAGGCAGAGAAAATCCCTGACCCCGCCGGGAATCGAACTCGGGTACCCGGGCGCGGGAAGCGGAAACGCTACCGCACGACCATAACTAAGTTTTCTTTGAAAATTAATGTATTTTTGGATTTAATAAAGTATGTTCTCTTTGTTTTAAAATTCTATCCTTCGGTTTAACTAAGTACAGTACACTATACAGGGTGTTACAAAAAGGTACGGCCAAACTTTCAGGAAACATTCCTCACACACAAAGAAAGAAAATACGTTATGTGGCATATGTCCGGAAACGCTTTCTTTCCATGTTAGAGCTCATTTTATTACTTCTCTTCAAATCATATTAATCATGGAATGGAAACACACAGCAACAGAACGTACCAGCGTGACTTCATACACTTTGTTACAGGAAATGATCAAAATGTCCTCCGTAAGCGAGGATACATGCATCCACCCTCTGTCGCATGGAATCACTGATGCGCTGATGCAGCCCTGGAGAATGGCGTATTGTATCACAGCCGTCCACAATACGAGCACGAAGAGTCTCTACATTTGGTACCGAAATTGCGTAGACAAGAGCTTTCAAATGCGCCCATAAATGAAAGTCAAGAGGGTTGAGGTCAAGAGAGCGTAGAGGTCATGGAATTGGTCCGACTCTACCAATCCATCGGTCACCTAATCTGTTGTTGAGAAGTGTACGAACACTTCGACTGAAATGTGCAGGAGCTCCATCGTGCATGAACCACATGTTGTGTCGTACTTGTAAAGGCACATGTTCTAGCAGCACAGGTAGAGTATCCCGTATGAAATCATGATAACGTGCTCCATGAGCGTAGGTGGAAGAACAAACTAAAATGAGCTCTAACATGGAAATTAAGCGTTTCCGGACACATGTCCACATAACATCTTTTCTTTATTTGTGTGTGAGGAATGTTTCCTGAAAGTTTGGCCGTACCTTTTTGTGACACCCTGTATACCCTATGTTTTAAAAATAAATTAAAAAATAAATGAATAAAATAAATTTCAGACACTCAATAATCCGGCACTTCCGCTAATCCGGCACCCATATGTGCCAGGAACGACCGGATTAGCGAGAGTCTAGGGTACTCACCTCCTTCTTTTATACTGGCAGGTCGGCCAATCGTGATATCTAGTGGACAATTCCGAGTTACACAGAGTGTCGGGATACTTTTGATCTGATAGTGCATGTACTATATATCTGTTTCAATATTTTTATTACTGTTGCATCTCCCAATATCTCAATAATTCTGAGGGAATGTCATCTTCTCCAGGTGCCTTTTTATGACTTACTCTTTCAGTGCTGTCAACTCCTTTTGACAGTATTATATCTCCCTTCTCATCTTCATATACTTTCTCTCCTCTCTCTACAATATTCTTTTCCTCTGTATTGCCATATTCCTGCCACATTTCATCCGCATTCTCATTGTACTGGATTGCTATCTGAATTCTTAACATTCACACAGGTGCTTCTCTTTTCACAAAAGATCTTTTTAACATTCATACAGGCAGCGTCAGTCTTTCCCATACCATTCGTGCTTTGTCATTTTCTTCTTTCGACCAGTCTCATTTTTAAAACATCTATATTCCCTTGTACGTGTTTCATTTGCTGCATCTTCTCTCGTCAGTCAAATTCAGCATCTCGTTTGTTATACAAGGATTTCTTATCGTCCTTGGCATTTTGTCTATTTGATACCCTGCTGCCTTCAGTACAAAGCTATCCATTACTCTTTTTTGTTTCTTCGCCCTGTTTCGGTCCATCGTTTCCTAGTGTTCTCTTTGAAAAATTTGTCACAAAAATGGCTGTCCGTGGACGTTTGTCACAGTGGAGAGACCAACGCTAATTTTTTTATTTTTTTATTTTCACTTATGAGTTTTATCTCATTCGTTTTCGAGCCAGGTTCAGCTATCCGCAACTGATATACGTTTCCTTCTCGATTACCCAGAAACAACCCGCATACTCTACATGTCTGAAATTCCCAACAGCCTACCGACCACGCCCTGTGTGACACCAGGCAAAGACACCTGAGGATGTATAGAAGCTCTTATACATCAGCGTTACAGAAATGGGTTCTATCAGAACGAATCTACAGAGAAAATCAAAAGGACTGCAGGTTCCCCATCAAATTAGAACATTCAGTCAGAGGAATTCCATGGGCTTACGTATAACCCATCCTAGAATATTTCTCATACAGGACGAACGAGTGATATTGAATGTATACAAGGGAGGCCAGCACGAATAATCTCAGATTTGTTTGACTCAAGGGAGATGCGGAGAAACCTGAACTTTACAGGCGCTTGAAGAGGCCAGCTACACAACGAGAGTAGGCCTACCTTACCGTTTCAAGTGTGCTGTGTAGAAATATACTACAGCTCCCCACGTACGTATAGGGACTCTGAAGACACGACTGTAATCGAAATTATGTAAGAAGATCCCTGACAACTTGCAGCACTGTCGGCAACTTTGAGCTGTGAAGCGAAAACAGTAACGGCCTACAGAACTGTGACAACACTGAGGCGTTGCTACAGAGACACACAAAATGGCGTTGCTTGAGGAAGGCTCGTGAAGCTGCCGGGCCCAGCCCACTGCAACTGTCATAGATCAACTTAAAAACGCCAACACAGATATAGACTAATTGCAGCGCACACTTGCGAATTTAAGCATTCATTCTTACCGTGTTTCGTAAGTGAATGGTACGAAAAGAAACCCTAACAGAAGTACAAGCCACCGTGCGTAACACAGGATCTGCAATTACAGATGTACACTACTGTCCAAAATTAAAGCAAGAAACGGAAATTTTGCAAGGTTGCGTTTATTTTGCCACAAAACAATACAAACAGGTGATAGTAAACCAAAAACAATGTAAAGATTACAGAACATAGGCAACGACAACATGCATAACAGCCGGCCGCGGTGGTCTAGCGGTTCTAGGCGCCCAGTCCGGAACCGCGGGACTGCTACGGTCACAGGTTCGAATCCTGCCTCGTGCATGGGTGTGTGTGATGTCCTTAGGTTAGTTAGGTTTAAGTAGTTCTAAGTTCTAGGGGATTGATGACCACAGCTGTTAAGTCCCATAGTGCGCAGAGCCATTTGCATAACAGAAGACAAAAATTTTCTTCGTTTTTTCCAATTTCACGGATTTGCACACAGCTGATTAATGTGCTCAGTGTGGGGTCTGATCACCCCTGGCAGCAATATAGGCCCGGCAACGATAGGATATGCTGTGAATGACGTCATCAATCTCATGTTGAGGCAATAACGCCCACTCTTCCTGCAGAGCTGCGCGCAAATCTTGGAGAGTGATTGATGGATGGCGATGTGGTGCAACACTCTCCCAAGTGCACTCCAGATACGCCCTATGGGATTCAAATGAGGAAAGCGAGCAGGTCACGCCCTGTGTGCAACATTTTTCGTTTCCAAAAGAACGTCAATCACGTGTGCTCTATGAGGTCGAGCATTATCATCCTTTAATAAGAAGTCCAACCCACCTCGCAGTAACCGCACATGAGGTCCCAAGATCTCATCACAATGCCTGACAGCAATCAAAGCCTGCCGATTCGCCCATACAATTTTATGATGATGTGTTCGAGTGATCAAAATAATCCCTGCTAAAGCCATTAGCGATCTCCCTCGATATCGCTCTCTTTACACAATGTTTGCGTCCCGAAATCGTGCTCCAAGTTCCCTCCAGATGCGAATCCCTTGAGAATCACTCTCTAGAGCAAATTGGGACACCTCTGTAAGAGAACAATGGCTCACTGTCTAGGTGGCATGTGAACGACTAACCTCTAGAGCTAGACGTTCCTTTCTGTGAAAACGTCAGTGTTGCAGATACAGCACATCTCCGTCTCTGGTTTCGAAGACTGGGGAAAGGTACGGGACACTGCCATAGCATATTCGAAGATTTGTAAAGAATATTTGGACTGGCGAGTAGCGATAAACGCCGGTAACGGCAATGGGAGAATATGACTGAATGAAACACTCGAGGCAACTTTCACTCCTCCTATACTAGCAAAGCAATCAACACCGAGTGCTCTACGTGAACCCAGAAATACGCGTTACAGACAGATGCAGCAGTATGACGCTGTTGGCTGGAGCACCGCGTGATACTGTACGCCTTGCCACTGCCTTCTTCCGTGCGCACCATTACACTTTAGGGGCGGGGACTTTTATCTTAAGTGGGCCCTAGTCTATCAAAAAAATATTGGTCATCATATCGGTCGTTGGTTCCAGACATCGAATCGATTATTCAACAATATTAGTGTCAAATCTCGAATGTACAAACTTTGTTCTTAGGCTGGTTTTGATCTTACGTAAGAAAAAGAGGAATGTAGATGGATGAACGAGTGCTAAAGAAGAGAGGAAGAGTTACAAATTAAAATTTAATAAGTGACTTGAGGATAATCGAGCCAAATGATTATCGGAACTTTCTTAGCACAGACGCTCGCTCATTTGATGTACTTTTGCAATTGATGACACTTATAATTATGATTATATCGAGTAATATTTATTTATTTAGATCCAATTTTTTTTAAAAAAAATGAAATCCGCACATTTTATGGAAACTACGCAAAAAATCTCTTGGCCTTGCGAAAAGTTCGTGGCATCATAGCATCAAGACGTTGGCTCCAGTAGCTCGTTAGCACCAGCTCCACTTTTCGATGCATTTGCAGTTGTTTCCGTTTCTTTCCTTCAATTTTACCGAATTGAAATTAATTTCTTTACTATCTTAAGCTTCTCTGCTTCTTGGTACATTTCCCTGTATTTCGTCAACAACGGATCGCATTGCTCTGTTTTCTTTTGGTGATCACTATACTCGTTTAATGACATATTAAGACTGACAATTCCTTCTACACTGGCAGTCATTCTCAAATGAATGTCCGTTTCTCGTGTTCTGAACCCATTTCCATAACAAACTGCGCAAGATAAACAGTCTAGCATACGAGACTGAACTGACGAAGATATGCAATATTAGCCAGATATTATATAGTTTAGGCAATTTGTTCAATAAAAATCTAAATTCAGTAGAGCCATCAATATACAGGTATTGCACAATCTTCAGTCTTATCTGTAGATGTAAATAATATTGTGCAATATGAAATATTGCATAATATTATTGACAGCCTAGGCTCCGTTTCAGCTTACTCACTTTCCTATGGTTTGCTGCTCCTACCTATGGATTGTTTCTCGAGCCATGTTGCATTTGTTGTCGATATCATGCAGGGTCATCTTGTGACTGAGCACCTTTATCCGGTCAGAATATTCTCCTCAGGCCGTAAGCACATCCATATGGGCAAGGAATGAAAATTATTCTGTGTTAAACATAACACGTAATTTTCTGGAATCCCTTTGTATTTTTTTCGTACCACTTGGTTCCGTGAGATATCCAGCCAGGGTCAAATACCGAACATAGTTTAAGCTCTCAGCATAGGTCGCAACAGGGGGGCAGCCAATGCGTATGCTGTAACCACGTAGCACGAGTATAACGCCGGCTTGTTGTAGTTGTGAGGCTGCTTCATCTGATTCCGCAGACCACTGGGTTACGTCACGTTACGTGACGTTGCGGATGACGACGCGCCTCCGTCCCGCTACCCTACGATGTGCTCGTTTCCTGCTATGTATATGTGGCGACGTGGTTTTTTGTTAGCCTTCGGCTCGCACTCATGCATCCAATCCAAACATACGTGTTGAAAACTTTAAACAAAGTGCAATTCCTTAGTGAATAATACATAAAAGCAAACATATAATGTCATGAACAGTTACAACTAAATAATACACACAGAAATACACCGGCTCTTTATGTTAAGAAACAGATTTGAAACAAGCTCTCTCTCTCTCTCTGCCTCCCTCCATCTCTCCCCCCCCCCCTCTCTCTCTCTCTCTCTCTCTCACACACACACACACACACACACGCACACACACACACACACACACACACAAGCTTAGCAGTTACTTTTAAAACAAATTCCACAAGTAAATTACAATGACTAAATTCTTCGTAACGGAGAAATAAGTGCTTGATGAATGGGGACTAGCTGCGTAATTAGCAGGTCGGATTTCGTTCTGCGTCGAAGGCAGCGGAAGAGGAAGTGATCAATGTCCTGAAGCTCCCCACAGTCGCAATATGGCGAGGGTATATGTGTTGCTGAGGGAATTAGATTAGGAAATGAGACACTTAAAGTAGTAAAGGAGTTTTGCTATTTGGGGAGAAAAATAACTGATGATGGTTGAAGCAGAGAGGATATAAAATGTAGACTGGAAATGACAAGGAAAGCGTTTCTGAAGAAGAGAAATTTGTTAACATCGAGTATAGATTTAAGTGTCAGGAAGTCCTTTCTGAAAGTATTTGTACGGAGTGTAGCCATGTATGGAAGTGAAACGTGGACGATAAATAGCTTAGACAAGAAGAGAATAGAAGCTTTAGAAATGTGGTGCTACAGAAGAATGCTGAAGATTAGATGGGTAGATCACATAACTAGCGAGGAGGTGTTGAATAGAGTTGGGGAAAAGAGAAGTTTGTGGCACAACTTGACAAGAAGAAGGGACTGGTTGGTAGGACATGTTCTGAGGCATCAAGGGATCACAAATTTAGCACTGGAGGGCAGCGTGGAGGGTAAAAATCGTAGAGGGAGACCAAGACATGAATACACTCAACAGATTCAGAAGGATGTAGGTTGCAGTTAAGTACTGGGAGATGAAGAAGCTTGCACAGTATAGAGTAGCATGGAGAGCTGCATCAAACCAGTCTCAGGACTGAAGACCACAACAACAACAACATATGTGTTGTGTACAAACTGCGGAGGCAAGAAATAGTTCGCTATCTGAGTTGCTGGGAACAACTGAGTTATAGCCGTATCCTACAACAATTTCTTGCACACAAAATGAATGAAACTTAAAATAATGAGAAACATCTACAGCCTAATTTATAAACCACAAGTCACTGTAAGGCTTATAGCAGTGTGCACTTTAAGCACCTCTATCCCCCCTTCCCTCCCCCCCCCCCCCCCCTTTCCTGCTCTATTCCCTATGGAGTGCAGGAACAGTGAGTGTCAGTGAGCTCACATTTTGTCTGTTTTTACCGCAACGATAATTTCGTGAAAGGTTTTTATAGCTGCGAAACACTGAAGAAATATTATTTGCAGCACAAACTAATTAATGGTACTGCTGAATACCCAGTGCACCTCCTAGAACGCATTTAATTGGAATCACGGCTATAAACCACCTCAAGATTCAGTTTGTTGGTATCAGAACTTACAATATTCCATAGAATGTCCATGAACAAGGTCTTGGTAGCCTGTAGATCATCTTAAATGATTCAGCAAGTAAAACCGTACATAGGCTACAGCATAAACAAACACCACTAAGTGAAGTGGCCAGATTGTGCTTCATTTTTAACAACAGTATGCTACGAGGTCTATATTGAAATAATCAGCGACCAGTTGCATAAAAGAAATTTAATTTCTTAACAGGTTTCTTCAGAAGATTATACCTATCACATTATTTGCAAGTGTCAACAATAAGATGCATATAGCAAAATGCCGTGGGCCTAAAAATTACAAGAGCAGTAAGTAACAGAATACTGAATCCACTAATACAATAAGAGCTTGTAGATGCTTACATGTGGTTCATAACGCATGGTATAAAGTAGCCAAACAACAAGGAGAAATGTGGTGCTACAGAAGAATGCTGAAGATTAGATGGGTAGATCACATAACCAATGAGGAGGTATTGAAGAGAATTGGGGAGAAGAGGAGTTTGTGGCACAACTTGACAAGAAGAAGAGACCGGTTGGTAGGACGTGTTCTGAGGCATCAAGGGATCACAAATTTAGCATTGGAGGGCAGCGTGGAGGGTAAAAATCGTAGAGGGAGACCAAGACATGAATACACTAAGCGGATTCAGAAGGATGTAGGTTGCAGTAAGTACTGGGAGATGGAGAAGCTTGCACAGGATAGGGTAGCATGGAGAGCTGCAGCAAACTAGTCTCAGGACTGAAGACCAGAACAACAACAACAATAGGTTGAAGAAGGTCAAACCAAAGTTTATGTCATTTGTAGGTTTAGAGAAAGCTTTTGAGAATGCTTAGTGGAACAGCTTGACACTATAAAAGTAGTAGTGCTAAAATACAAGAATATCTACTATATACCACAGGCGTACGCAAGGGGGGCAAGAAAGGGCACTTGCCCCTCTTGGAATCTGGGTAAACAGACCTTTTATTGAAACTTCCTGGCAGATTAAAACTGTCTCGGTCGGGCACACTGTTTTAATCTGGCAGGAAGTTTCATATCAGCGTACACTCCGCTGCAGAGTGAAAATCTCATTCTAGACCTTTTATTCTTAACAAAATCCTCACACAATGACTGTCTACGATTCTAATAAACATAAGATTTAAAATTTTCTATCGCAATGGAAAATACTGTGTCTTTAACGAATCACGACTGCTCCGAAGCTTCGGCGTGATTCCGTCGACTATACCCAACGCAATACAAACGTTGCTGTTGTGGACAAGAATGTTCTGTCGATTGTACGACTTTATCACAGCAGTGGTTAACCATTTGCCCACGGACAAAGAACACCTTTAATGGCCTCCTGAGTCTACTTTCAGCTCTACACTGCAAATTTATTGTGATAGTATCTGAAGATCATGTACCATACATGTATATGTCTGTACTTCACATGCCTCATTCGAGACGAGGGAAAAAGAAGTGTGAAAAGATCGAAAAGGTATTGGCATAGCGCAACATGCATTCATGGAGTCACGAATTCTGCAGTCCAGTTGGTATGGGCACACATGTGTCAAACTGGACTGGCGTGTGCCGCCTTGATTCAGCCCTACGCTGTTGAAAGTTAATTTGTGGGCAGTTTCGGAAGGATTCCTACATTAATTTATTGTAATACTGACCCTAGGCTACACTTTATCATAACAACCAATAAAATGCGGCTTTCTAAACGTATTTTGATCAACTTTAATTATGACAGTAAACCTTAAACAATGGAAGGCATGAAATAGTGCAATAAATCCACTAACAAGTTCAGACAATAAGTTATGTAAGCAAACACAGTGTAACAGATGATGTAACGCCGAATGACACTATGTTCAAATGGTTTAAATGGCTCGAAGCACGATGGGACTTAACATCTGAGGCCATCAGTCCCCTAGAACTTAGAACTACTTAAACCTAACTAACCTAAGGACACCACACGCATCCCTTCCCGAGGAAGGATTCGAACCTGCGACCGTAGCAGCAGCGCGGTTCCGGACTGAAGCGCCTAGAACCGCTCGGTCACATCGGCCGGCAACACTATGTAACAGAACCTTCTCGATCTAGTTCTTTTTCCTATTTCAAAATATTCATTGTTGCTGTGAACCTAACATTACTAGTATTGTTGTTGTTGTTGTCTTCAGTCCTGAGACTGGTTTGATGCAGCTCTCCATGCTACTCTATCCTGTGCAAGCTGCTTCATCCCCCAGTACCTACTGCAACCTACATCCTTCTGAATCTGCTTAGTGTACTCATCTCTCGGTCTCCCTCTACGATTTTTACCCTCCACGCTGCCCTCCAATGCTAAATTTGTGATCCCTTGATGTCTCAAAACATGTCCTACCAACCGATCCCTTCTTCTAGTCAAGTTGTGCCACAAACTTCTCTTCTCCCCAATCCTATTCAATACCTCCTCATTAGTTACGTGATCTATCCACCTTATCTTCAGTATTCTTCTGTAGCACCACATTTCGAAAGCTTCTATTCTCTTCTTGTCCAAACTAGTTATCGTCCATGTTTCACTTCCATACATGGCTACACTCCAAACAAATACTTTCAGAAACGACTTCCTGATACATAAATCTATATTCGATGTTAACAAATTTCTCTTCTTCAGAAACGCTTTCCTTGACATTGCCAGTCTACATTTTATATCCTCTCTACTTCGACTATCATCAGTTATTTTACTTCCTAAATAGCAAAACTCCTTTACTACTTTAAGTGTCTCATTTCCTAATCTAATTCCCTCAGCATCACCCGATTTAATTTGACTACATTCCATTATCCTCGTTTTGCTTTTGTTAATGTTCATCTTATATCCTCCTTTCAAGACACTGTCCATTCCGTTCAACTGCTCTTCCAAGTCCTTTGCCGTCTCTGACAGAATTACAATGTCATCGGCGAACCTCAAGGTTTTTACTTCGTCTCCATGAATTTTAATACCTACTCCAAATTTTTCTTTTGTTTCCTTTACTGCTTGCTCAATATACAGATTGAATAACATCGGGGAGAGGCTACAACCCTGTCTCACTCCTTTCCCAACCACTGCTTCCCTTTCATGCCCCTCGACTCTTATTACTGCCATCTGGTTTCTGTACAAATTATAAATAGCCTTTCGCTCCCTGTATTTTACCCTGCCACCTTTAGAATTTGAAAAAGAGTATTCCAGTCAACATTGTCAAAAGCTTTCTCTAAGTCTACAAATGCTAGAAACGTAGGTTTGCCTTTTCATAATCTTTCTTCTAAGGTAAGTCGTAAGGTCAGTATTGCCTCACGTGTTCCAACATTTCGACGGAATAAAAATTGATCCTCCCCGAGGTCTGCATCTACCAGTTTTTCCATTCGTCTGTAAAGAATTCGCGTTAGTATTTTGCAGCCGTGGCTTATTAAACTGATAGTTCGGTAATTTTCACATCTGTCAGCACCTGCTTTCTTTGGGATTGGAATTATTATATTCTTCTTGAAGTCTGAGGGTATTTCGCCTGTCTCATACATCTTGCTCACCAGCTGGTAGAGTTTTGTCATGACTGGCTCTCCCAAGGCCGTCAGTAGTTCTAATGGAATGTTGTCTACTCCGGGGGCCTTGTTTCGACTCAGGTCTTTCAGTGCTCTGTCAAACTCTTCACGCAGTATTGTATCTCCCATTTCGTCTTCATCTACATCCTCTTCTATTTCCATAATATTGTCCTCAAGTACATCGCCCTTGTATAAACCTTCTATATACTCCTTCCACCTTTCTGCCTTCCCTTCTTTGCTTAGAACTGGGCTGCCATCTGAGCTCTTGATGTTCATACAAGTGGTTCTCTTCTCTCCAAAGGTCTCTTTAATTTTCCTGTAGGCAGTATCTATCTTACCCCTAGTGAGATAAGCTTCTACATCCTTACATTTGTCCTCTAGCCATCCCTGTTTAGCCATTTTGCACTTCCTGTCGATCTCATTTTTGAGACGTTTGTATTCCTTTTTGTCTGCTTCATTTACTGCATTTTTATATTTTCTCCTTTCATCAATTAAATTCAATATTTCTTCTGTTACCCAAGGATTTCTAGCAGCCCTCGTCTTTGTACCTACTTTATCCTCTGCTGCCTTCACTACTACATCCCTCAGAGCTACCCATTCTTCTTCTACTGTATTTATTTCCCCTATTTCTGTCAATTGTTCCCTTATGCTCTCTCTGAAACTCTGTACAACCTCTGGTTCTTTCAGTTTATCCAGGTCCCATCTCCTTAATTTCCCACATTTTTGCAGTTTCTTCAGTTTTAATCTACAGGTCATAACCAATAGATTGTGGTCAGAGTCTACATCTGCCCCTGGAAATGTCTTACAACTTAAAACCTGGTTCCTAAATCTCTGTCTTACCATTATATAATCTATCTGATACCTTTTAGTATCTCCAGGGTTCTTCCACGTATACAACCTTCTTTCATGATTCTTAAACCAAGTGTTAGCTATGATTAAGTTGTGCTCTGTGCAAAATTCTATTAGGCGGCTTCCTCTTTCATTTCTTAGCCCCAATCCATATTCACCTACTATGTTTCCTTCTCCCCCTTTTCCTACACTCGAATTCCAGTCACCCATTACTATTAAATTTTCGTCTCCCTTCACTATCTGAATAATTTCTTTTATTTCATCGTACATTTCTTCAATTTCTTCATCATCTGCAGAGCTAGTTGGCATATAAACTTGTACTACTGTAGTAGGTGTGGGCTTCGTATCTATCTTGGCCACAATAATGCGTTCACTATGCTGTTTGTAGTAGCTTACCCGCATTCCTATTTTCCTATTCATTATTAAAACTACTCCTGCATTACCCCTATTTGATTTTGTGTTTATAACCCTGTAGTCACCTGCCAGAAGTCTTGTTCCTCCTGCCACCGAACTTCACTAATTCCCACTATATCTAACTTTAACCTATCCATTTCCCTTTTTAAATTTTCTAACCTACCTGCCCGATTAAGGGATCTGACATTCCACGCTCCGATCCGCAGAATGCCAGTTTTCTTTCTCCTGATAATGACATCCTCCTGAGTAGTCCCCGCCCGGAGATCCGAATGGGGGACTATTTTACCTCCGGAATATTTTACCCAAGAGGATGCCATCATCATTTAATCATACAGTAAAGCTGCATGTCCTCGGGAAAAATTACGGCTGTAGTTTCCCCTTGCTTTCAGCCGTTCGCAGTACCAGCACAGCAAGGCCGTTTTGGTTAATGTTACAAGGCCAGATCAGTCAATCATCCAGACTGTTGCCCCTGCAACTACTGAAAAGGCTGCTGCCCCTCTTCAGGAACCACACGTTTGTCTGGCCTCTCAACAGATACCCCTCCGTTGTGGTTGTACCTACGGTACGGCCATCTGTATCGCTGAGGCACGCAAGCCTCCCCACCAACGGCAAGGTCCATGGTTCATGGGGGGAGGATTACTAGTATACGAATAAAAATACGAATAAAAATATTTTGTTATGAGTAACTTGTTGAGCAAAAAAATGGTTCAAATGGCTCTGAGCACTATGGTACTTAACATCTTTGGTCATCAGTCCCCTAAAACTTAGAACTACTTAAACCTAACTAACCTAAGGACATCACACACATCCATGCCCGAGGCAGAATTCGAACCTGCGACCGTAGCGGTCATGCGGTTCCAGAGTGAAGCGTCCAGAACCGCACGGCCACACCGGCCGGCCTTGTTGAGTATCTTCAACTTAATAATGAGGAGGATGTGATTTCTAAACGTTGATTCAAGCAGGCAGGTTTCATATTCGTATTAATAACACAAAATGGTGTACTAATTAAATATGTTTACCATTTAGGTATCGAAGTAACCTACCTTAAGAACATTGGGTGCATACCTATCATTCGTTTGAGATAAAATAAGTTTTGCATTTCCTGCAATTTTGGTTCTTACGACATTATACATCCTCAGACTTACCGAATCATTTAAATCAAAAGTGGAAATTTTAGTCCTGGATAAATATATTCAGAAATCAGGCTGCCTCATAAGAACTGAAGTTCATCAAAGGAAAGCTGTAATTCAAAGTAAGTGTTATAATGTTTTAGCCTGTCTCACAACAATAATTTCGTGTAGTTCACTGACCTGATGCAAATCTTTCAGCTGGAAGCCACTTCGGCGACTTGAGTGTTCCTGACCTAGCCCAGTTAAAATATATATATATATATATATATATATATATATATATATATATATATATATATATATATATAAGTTTAAATGTGTGTGAAATCTTATGGTACTTAAATGATAAGGTCATCACTCCCTAAGTTTACACACAACCTAAATTATCCTAAGGACAAACACACACACCCGTGCCCGAGGGAGGACTCGATCTTCCGCCGGGACCAGCCGCACAGTCCATGACAGTTGCGCCTTAGATCGCTCTTTTTATATATATTTTTAATCTAGTTTTGTTCGTTTTGGTTCGTTGCATCTGGTCGGGACGGACGTCGTAAGACACCCGTTTAAATTCGTTGTTTATCGGTTTACTCAGGTTTTTTTTTTTTTTTTTTTTTTTTTTTTTTTTTTTTTTTTTTTTTTTTGTATTACAGAGGGCAGCTAACCCTCTGCCCCCGTATTTTTTTAAATCTCATTATGTTCGCTGTTATTTATCTATTCGGGGCGGACGTCGCAAGACACCCGTTTCAGTTCGTAGTTAATCCATTAGCCCAGTTTTTTTTATTATTATTATTACAGAGGGCAGTTAACCCTCTGACTGAACACGCTGAGCTACCGTGCCGGCTCGGCTAATCCCTCGCGGCCCCTGTTATCAGACTGGGGAAAGGCGAACTGTAGTTTAATGTGAAATCCGAACCATGTGTCGTTTCTACCTACTCCTCACATCGTTGAGAGGTAAAGGCTAGATAAAAGTGCAGGCTGAAAAATCCAAACCTAACGGATTCGATCCCGCGACCTTTTCGTCTGATACGTCTGACAGTCGAATACATGTACGGATATTGTTGTTGCTAATATTGCAGGCTAGGTAACTTTCAGGGGTGGTAGTATGGACCAAAACAAGGATTAATGTACAGTAAACATGGGTTCTAAAATGCATAACTTGCAAGCTGTGAGCACTTTCTCCTCTTTGATACTGTAAAACAAATCTGCTGAACAAGTGATCATAGCTCTCGAGCTATGCATTTTAGAGCCCGTGTTTACTGCATGTACACTTTTTTCTTGTTTTGATCTGCAGTAGAAGAGATGTGTTTCACAGTTCGTAAGGCACGCATTTTAAAGTCCATGTTTATTGGACCTTTTTTCCTCTTTTTGATCCTGCTAATACTTCTGAAAGTTTCGTTCGCTACATTCTTAGCAATAACAGTCTCAGTACGTATATTCCACTGTCAGAGGTGCGAGAACGATTTTAGCTTGTAACTTCCCCTTCTCCATCATCACTGAAAGTTTTTAACGTCATCACGGAATCACCCTGCTGGTGCATATGCGGCTACGCATGAGTAGACGCTAGTCAAACCTACCGTTATTGATTGACAATGTTTCGAATGAGACTTTATGGTCACCAAGTAGCTGTTATCTGTATCCAGATTTGCAAGTTCTCACACACTAATAAGTTATTCTGTTTTAGAAGACAGTAAACACACAAAGAAACAAACAATTGACAATGTCACAGAAAAATTAAAATAGTTCTTCCCAAATAACAATTAACTTTGCCACAGCAATAAAATAATCCTCTTCCAAATATTCCCAATCGAGAGCCCCTGCGCCCCACTAAAAAGAATCACAATCGCCGTTGTCCACAGTGCCTGCAATCGATAGCGACATAGATACACAATTAAGTTCGAGCAAGTTGTCACTTTCATATTGTACCTCGAATAATAACCGCTTGGCTACTTTTGCAAATAATTTATTTAACGACCGACTTCGTAGCTTAGAAACCACATCAATAGGTTATATATGTGCTGATATAGCTTCTAGACTACGAATCCGGTCTTTAGATAAATTATGCACAAGAGCAGACAAGCGGTTATTATTTTAAGACGTTTACAAATGGCTTAATGGCTGCGGCTGTACCTCAAACAAGATACTGTTTATATCGCATATTCATAAACAAGTATCCTTTCACAAACACTAGGCTTTCATTTTTGAGTGGGACACATTGTCCAAGAATTAAATTAATAAATTTTCTGAACAATGTTTCCAGGGGGGGAGGGGGGGGGGGGGGAATCTCCCTTGGATCAATTGCCGGAAGCGAAAATCTTCTAAATATTCCCAATTGGGCTACCTACGCCCCACTAAACATCTCGCCAGGAGCTAACTGGCAAGAAAGTCCCTAACTTTATATTGGGTCATTAATTGAACAGCTCGTCTACCTATAAACAGGAAAAAAATAAGTTCCTGTCAAAGGATTTCTTACTAGTTCAATGATTTGATTCATTCTTAAGATCGATATTATTCAGAAACATAATAGGCTCGTCTAACTAATGTGTATATAGACTGATGTTAGATAGAATAAGTTTTAACGATTCATTCGCGCAGCTCAACCCTGCCTCTAAAAAATTACGGTTCGAGTATGACGCACAATTTTAATGTGTCAGCAAGCAAGAGCGCTTATTTCGCTGCAGTATGAAAGTTTCAGTCAGGAAATTACGGCTAAGCAAATGATAAACCACTTCTCCGCTATAGCCTTTCTCCCAACAGTGCTAGTCCTTTGAGATATGCAAAAAATATTTCAAAGGAGGAGAAAGGTGCTTACAGAAATGAAGCTGTGGCAGCGGATCGTCAACCGTGCCTGGATAACTCAGTCGGTAAAGGCCAGAGACAGAGTTTTAATCTATCACGGAGGTTCACAACATCACACTTACTGCTGCAAAGTGAAGGCAACAAGTGGAGAGATTTAAATGTTTAGTGAACTTGACAAAGAAGCAGTAGTGTCATGGCTCAACGAAGGTACAAATGGAGACACTGGGACTGCCCCAGTTTAATTGTCACACCATTGCAAAGATGAGTAATAAAGATATTAGTATCAGTTGCGATGAAAACAGCTAAAATCGCTAAAACTGACCTAAGCTCCGGGTACCAACGGAATCTCTATCAGATTCCAAACCGAATTTCGCCCCTCATTTGACCATAACATTCCGTAGACCGTGCTGATCTAGCGGGTAGAGCGCTTGACTCCAGCCTGTTGATACTGGGTATGAACGGGATTTTTTCCTCGCTCCAGTACCCCTAGGACGGCCCTAAGTACACTCAACCTGAAAGCAAATGAGTACCGGGGATCTTTCCGGGGGGTATAAAGTGGCCAGTGATGTACTCACCATCCTCCCCCCCCCCCTCCCCCTAGCGCCGCAGCGAAGAAAAGCTGCCCTTTTCTGTAGTCAGACCATTAGCCCGGCCACGGGCTTGCACCTCTACCTTTTATACCATAGATCTCTCGAAACATTAATTTATGCCTAGAATTTGTAAGACAGCACAAAATACACCTGTCCACATGAATGATAGCAGAAACGGTCTACAAAACCACCGTCCAAGTTCTTTGACATAGATCTGTTGTGGAATCTTAGAACATATTCTGAGCTGAACACAACGAGCCCCTCAAAGTCGACCAGAATAGATTACAAAGACTTAGCTCATACAAAACCGAACTCGCATAAAATCCTGAAAGTCATGGATCAAACCAGTCACATAGGTACAGTACTTCTAGACTCCCCAAAAGCATATTATTGAGTATTATACCAACGCTTACTGAGAAAAGTAACGGCTCGTTGGGGCACCAAACGAAATTTGTGACTGGATTGAGGATTTCTCGGTAGGGACGTGTAACGTTATATTGAACGGAGAGCCATCGACAGATGTAGAATTATCTTTAGGTGTTCCCCAACGAAGTGTATTGAGATCCTACTGTTCGTGTTGTTTATTAATGACATGGTAGACTATGTTAACAATAATCTCAAACTTTTCGCAGTTATCTACAACGACATGAAAAAACATGCAAAATGTATTTTATCTTATTGCAATTTCAGAGTGCTTTAAAGATTATTAGCTTGGTTCAAATATTCAGGAATGTGAAATTTAGAGCTAAAAAAAAGTATGTGGTATTCTTTACATGTAGTATAAATGGGTAACAATTACTACGCTACAATTCAACTCTCACAAAAAATACACGAGTGAAAGATATCGTGGGAATATAAAAATATGACATATATAGTAATCAGTTAAGTCTAAGAGTTCAAGATGATATTAGATTCGCTTGAAAATATACAACAGCGCTATTGTTAGCAATTTTAGTCAATCATGCATACTCACGTTACCGTTTAACTCGTATTAGACTATCTTCCAAACGCCGTGAATTCACTCAGATAAGTATTCTGAAGTCTTCATATTTTAAACTGTATACTGATCTCATAATATGTACCTCAAGGATTATAAAGTGATCTTCTTAAATGCTAAAACATGTACTTGTACAAACTACAATCAATTTTGGCGCCGATTTATACCGTTGGTCAAACTGTTCACGAAACAGCTGAACGCCGATAGAAAATGGCCGTCAAAATTAATGGTGGTGTATTATATGCAAATTGTTTAAATGCTTCAGAAAGCCGAAACGGTTGTCGTTCAATTTAAATGAAGTTAAACAATCGTTGTCGTCATGCGACAGCTTCGTACTTTAAGACTTTTTTTTTATTTCCAAGAAGCTAACCGCAGTTATCTCTGATTAGTAGTCTCTTGGCTAAATGCCCGAGCGGACATGGACATAAACGTTCAACAGTTTTTTAATTGTTTTTTTCTCCTGAAAATCAACACTGTATACAGAGAAGGTTTGGTAATTTTTTAGTTTTATGATATTTTAACGATACTGTTTCGCATTATGTTGAGTGATGCTATAGAACTGCTGATTATTGCTGTAAACAGTTCCTGTCAATCATTGGCCGATAGCAGCCGAAGTGTTTTCCCCCACTCCCCTTGATTAATGTAAATAATGTGTGTTTATAGATCTATGTATTGTGAATACTATCGAAAACTTTGAAGTATAACTCAAGACCACTGTTATTTATGAGAAATTCATACGATGAAAAAGTGTATGTGGTGTTTAAAGTTTATACGAAAACTAAAACAGCCTACTTAGTCACAAATATGAATAAACTCACTGATCAGATTATTGACATTACGGTTCTCGCCCACTTAGTGAACCATTTACTCATGTTTCCGGAGATTAAGGAATATCAGAACACATTTTGCCTGTGAAAACATTTATAAGTTGTGTCACCATGTCGAACGTATTCCGTAATTAAAGTAATTACTTTCTGTTGCAGCTGTCGAAAGAGATCCTAGTGGCAAGAGGATTCATTTTATGGAAACGATCTTTAAAATCTTGATCATAATGTACAGCAAATTATCACAATTCGGATATTTACACCAGTGTACTTTTCTGTGACATTACTGTATCAAGTTGATGTCAAAGAAACACCAAGTATTACTCATCAGTATAAAATGTACATTTGTGCAGCAACAACATCACGAACTCGTGCAAGAGGAAAATTGCAAGAGATTTATTGAAATTATATAAATAAAATTAGAATGAAAGGAAAAAGTACTTTAGACAGTGACGATGAGTGAGAAACATGGCATCACCTGTCATTTTAAGACATGAAAGGGCCGTAACTTCATCTGTCAGCTTTTCAAGATCAAGAGGGCAAAGTGAGCAGGCAGATGATGATGATGATGATATTCAAATATCATTGGCACCTTATGTACAGAACTACCTGGCACAGAGCAGTCAAAAACTTGACTGTTGTGGGGCATGTTTGCCAGTGCCATTTGAAAGAGCAGCAAAACAGTCATGGTGGGATCCTCGCTTTGACTCTGAAATACTTGAGGGGCAGTACCGATCAAGTTCCTTTCCACAAGTGCGCCTAAGATTCCAGTACGTATTTTTATCCATAGAGTTTGATTTTTGTTGTAATCATATGGTTCTTATGAAATATAAATTACATAGTGAATTATTACCTGCAGTTACTAAAATGTATCCAAATTTATTGGATTTTGCAAAATATTAGCCTCCCTTGCAAAATGCATGCCCCTCAGTAAATAATTAATTGACTCCTGTACTAAATGAACTGTATATTTTGTTTCAGGTATGCTCTTGTGTATATCCTGGCTGTATCGTTTTCATGGTTTGTATACTTTATTGTGACTGGTGCAACTGGCAGAATACAACACTGGATTCCTGTGTCTGCTGTCTTTGCTGTACTATTAATTATAATAGGCCTGATTTTAGCTGTAACATACAAAAGTTTTTACAGAACTTATGCATTTCCCATTTCCATATTTGTGGCTGTCATTATTTGCATCTTACTACTCGTGTTTATTATTCTGAATTCCTCAAATAGCAAGGCAAGTAGTATCACCCCTGTAGGACAATTTTCTCTTTGTATTGAAATATTGCTTATTATATACACTGTGATACAGCTACCTCTCTATGTGTGTGTAGCCATTGGTAGCATTTTTTCAATATTATTTGAATGCTTGATTGCTACATTGTACTTTAAAGAAGATTATGGTGTGAATACAAACACTGGTGTTGTAGTTCGGACGTTACTGCATATTGTTGTGCATTTAATCGGCATTCATGTTCTCATAATGACTAATGCTAGAATGCGAGGAACTTTCATGAAAGTGGGCCAGTCATTATTAGTTAGAAGACAGCTCGAAATGGAGAAACAGTTGAAAGAGAAGATGATACACTCAGTGATGCCACCCAAGGTTGCGGACTGGCTAATGTCGGAAACTGGTGGTGCCCAGGAAGATGAATATGAAGATAGTGAATCATTACAGAAACCAACACATGGCAAGAATCATGCTAGTGGTGGAAATGATATTCGTTCTCTGTTCCGTCCTTTCAATATGAACCGAATGGAAAATGTCAGTATACTATTTGCTGACATTGTAGGTTTTACACGAATGAGCTCCAATAAGAGTGCCGAAGAACTTGTTGGCATATTGAATGACTTATTTGAACGATTCGATGATCTCAGTGCTAAGCATGGCTGTGAGAAGATTTCAACATTGGGTGACTGCTACTACTGTGTTGCTGGTTGTCCTGAGCCTAAACTTGATCATGCAAAGGCCTGTATAGAAATGGGGCTTGATATGATTGTTACAATCAAACAGTTTGATGCAGAAACAAATGAAGGTATGTGTGCTTCCAGATATTCAACTATATTGTTTCTTGTAACTCTTCATGATCTTATTTACGTTCTTCATAGTTACTAGATTATACTAAAAGGCATGCATTGCTTGATGCTGAATTTTATAGCTTTTAATTAAAATCTTTGATGCCTGATAGAAGTAGAGCTTGTTTTTTCTTTCCTACATTGTGTCTAAGTAACACGACTGATAATTTTATAGCAATTAATCACAAGATCTTCATAATTCAATGCTTGTTTGTGAGGGTTTGTCAGTCTTTTCACTATATCAGCCATAAAAAGTTATTGCTCCATTGTTGTATTGCAATGAACTGCATTTTCTCTTGACTTTTTGCTTGTTTCATTGAAATTAACAATGTAATTTTCTTCTCAGCTTCTAGTTTAAAGAATTTTTCCTTTGGCAATGTATAGTAGCAAAATAGGTTATGAAGCACATATTTTGTTGATATTCCTCAGTTGTGCATACAATCTATAAAATTGTTAAAGATGAAGCTATGTTATTCAATTATTACAGCTAAGTATGTAAAACCAAAATTTAAAGAAAATAAAAAAAAAAAGAATTGCATACTGAAAGAATATAAATGACTGTAATAGAACATTTTCTGTCAATAGCCTTGCAATGTTTCTTCTCTATATGCAATAATGAAAAGAAAAAGAAAATCTATCAGTAATCTCATTTGTTTTATTTGTTTGATCATCTCGGAAGATCTGTTTATTGTGACAGCTGCTGACCATTTAACATATTTAGGAACCAGATGTATTTGCTTTATTTTTTTACATCATCAGAGTTTTTAACAGTCCAAATTTTGATTTATAGTGTTAATAGTATCCAAGTATTTTAAGTAGAGTAAAAACAGTTCTGTGTCACAGACATGAAAATGATTGATATAGTTTTGTTGTCATTGCCATCCCATTCAGCCTTGATTCCATAAGTTTTTATATAAGCAATTCTAGAAAAGAAGTTTATGACCATCCCTAAAAATGTGAAGTTTCTTTGCATTGTGTAGTGCAGTTTCTCATGTCTCATACTGTACAGTATAAAGTAGACAAAGTGTTATGTAAAGAGAAAAAGTAGAAAAGACTATTAGAAAGCACAAGAAATCACACTTTTTGTATAGAAGTGCCAGATTTTGAAAACAGGACAAGATGCCTGTATGTTATTGTCTCTTGCAGTGGCTTCAGAAGGGCATTTCATGGAGGACCAACAGAAACATTTCAGCATATAGGGTTAGACCTGAAACAATAGTTTTGTTATTTTTTTATATTGCGGATATTTTACAATTCATCGATCTTCAGGGAGGTAGTTGAATGCCTGTGGTTGACAAGTCAGAAGTAGTAATGAATAACCATTTACCCCTTAGATTAAAAAATCGATCTTACACTTGTCATAAATTCAGAACTGTATTATCTCCAGTTGATTCAGGTGAAGTTTCCATAATCTTTTATATTCCACCTTGGTGTGTAATTTCACTTATGGAACCTTGTTATAGATTGACAGTGGACTATTTTCTTCTCTATGAGATGAGTAGTTTCTTTTCAACCTTCCCACCTTTAATAAACTTATAAATTTCTGTGGGCTTTTGCATACCACACAGGAAAGTGGGATAGTATGAAGTATTCACTAGTGGCAGATCATTATCTTTTTAAACATACCATAAGTATCTCCAACACACTTAGCCAAATGTACTTACACTCTTTGTCAGTCGGTGACATTATCAGTAAAATTGCACACTTCCAATGTTTCCCTGTCCTCTTTACCTAACCATTCTCCTCCCCCAACATCCTCATCAACTTCACCCTTCTCTTTCCCTTGTGCCTTCTCTCCCTAATGGTTTCACTTCCTCCTCCTCTCACTGCCTCCCACTCTCCCACCCTCCATCCTTCCTGTCCTCCCTCCCTTCCTCCCTCCCACCTTACACCTCTCCTTCCTGTCATCCTTCCCTCCTACCCTAAACCCTACCTCCTACACTACATACCACCCACCCAACCTCCCTTGTCCTTGCCCTCCCTCCTTCACCCCCCTTCCTCATTCGTCCCTCCCTCAACCCCTTCCTCATTCCACCCACCCTCCCTCGTTCACTTGCCTGCCTCCCGCCCACTCTTGTTTTCACTCCCCCCTCGCTCCCTGCCCCCACTCCTTCCCTCTTGCCCCCACTCCTTCCCTCTTGCCCCCAGCACCCTCACAAGCTGACCTCTGTTTCATTTCTATCCAATACTTAGCCTTAAGTTGCATCACTAATCACTCGGCTTCTATCATCCTTTGATCCCTATCAAAAGTTTCCTGGCCTCACTACTCAATATTCTTTTCATTCATCTTACTTCAATCATGTCCTCCCTTAGCACACACTTAATATTAATCAAAATCTTTCGTGTCCTCCCAAACCTCATCTTTTCTCTCCCTCTCTTTGATACCCATCTATTTCCCTACACTTTTTCCCCTTCGCCATTCCCACCCCCTCATTTTCCCTCACCCTCATTTTCCCTCACCCTTTCCCCCTCCTAATTCATCACCTCTCCTTCTATCCCCTGTCCTTGTATCCCCCCATCTTTCCCCTTTCTTCTCTTTCCTCTCACCAAGCAGAATAGTCCAATGAATAGCACACTGGACTTGGATTTGGGAGGATGATGGTTCAAACAGGCATCTGGCCATCCTGACTTTCAGTTCTATCCCTAAAACATTTAAGTGAAATACCGGGACAGTTCCTTTGAAAGGGCATTGCCAATTTCCTTCTCCATCCTCCCTAATCTGAGCTTCTGCTCTGTTTTTAATATTGTCAAACACTAATCTTCTCCTCCTCATCCTCCTCCCCTTCTCTTCTCTCTACCCCACTTTCACCTCCCACTCTTCCCCTCTTCCCACCTTCTCTTTCCCTCCCACTCCTCACTCCCACCCTTGCCCTCCCTCGCCCCTTCTTCCTCCCCCCACTCTTCCACTTCTCATCCTCCTCCACCCACTTCTTTCCCATTCCATGCATTCCCCCCACTTCTTTCCCCTGCCATGCACTCCCCCCTTTTCCTCCCTAATCTGTCCTCTCTCTCCTTCCCCTATGTCTCTTCACCTCACCCTTTGCTTTCCTCACCATCCCTTTTTCCACACTCTCTCTGTTCTCCCCCTTCCCACCACCATTTCCTCCATATTGCACCAACTTTCTTCTTCCCCTTCCTCATCCCTTTCCTCACCCTTCTTCCTCCTCTTTTGCTCCCTCACTCCTACTGCACCCTTTCCTTCATTTCTTCCCCCTTTCCTCCTTTCCTTCCCCTGTCCTCCACTCTTTCCCCATGTCTTTGATCGCACTTCAAATGGCTCTAAGCACTATGAGACTTAACATCTGAGGACATCAGAGCCCTAGACTTAGAACTACTTAAACCTAACTAACCTAAGGACAGGATTCGAACCTGCGACCGTAGTAGCTGTGTGGTTCCAGACTGAAGTGCCTACAACTACTCAGCCTCAGTGGCTAGCGATCCCACTGCCCCTCTTTCCTCACCCTTTTCACATACATTGCCTCCCCTATCCCACCTCCTCGCCCCTCACCCTCTTTCCCCCTCCTCACCCTCTTTCAACACTCTCGTCCCCTTTCACCCCTCCAGCCCCCTGCATCCCTCCTGCATCGTTCACCAGTCATGCCCACTTTCACCCCTCTCTCCCCCTTTCCATCCTCTTGCCCTTCTTCACCCCACTCTCTTGCTTTATCACCCTGCCGCCCCTATGCCCTCCCTCTCACCAATTATATCATGCACTTGCACTCCTCTTCTCTCCATTCTGCCCTTTTGCAACCATTCTAGCCACCATTTGCCCTTCTCACATTTAACCCGAGCCCCAGACCCCCTTTTCCATATTTCCCCAAATCCTTCCCTCTGTGCACATTCCTTGTCCCCCTCTCTCACCCCATCTTTCCCATCCCAATCTCTCTCCTTTTTCCAACTCCATTCTCCCACTGCACTGTCTCAATTTTTCCACTTTCAATACCTCTCCAAACCTCTCACTCCATTTTCCGACCCCCTCGCCGTCATTCCCCCCTGGGCCGTCATTCCCCCCTGGGCCGTCATTCCCCCCTGGGCCGTCATTCCCCCCTGGGCCGTCATTCCCCCCTGGGCCGTCATTCCCCCCTGGGCCGTCATTCCCCCCTGGGCCGTCATTCCCCCCTGGGCCGTCATTCCCCCCTGGGCCGTCATTCCCCCCTGGGCCGTCATTCCCCCCTGGGCCGTCATTCCCCCCTGGGCCGCCATTCCCCCCTGGGCCCCCATTCCCCCCCCTCTGCCCCCATTCCCCCCCCTCTGCCCCCATTCCCCCCCCCTCTGCCCCCTTTCCCCCCTCTGCCCCTTTCCCCCCCTCTGCCCCCATTCCCCCCCCTCTGCCACCATTCCCTCCCTCTGCCCCCATTCCCCCCTCTGCCCCCATTGGCCCCCCTCTGCCCCCATTGGCCCCCCTCTGCCCCCATTGGCCCCCCTCTGCCCCCATCCCCCCCTATGCCCACTCGTCTTCTACTGCCTTTCTTCTTTCACCTGTGGTTTCTTCTCTTTCCCCTGGCTGTGCTCTCACCTGTTTTGGTCCTTACGATTCCACCGCATCTTTCGATATCGGGTTGGTAATGTGCTATCTGGTTTGTATGTGCAAGGGAATGGTGTTCCTCAGGGAGCGTTTTAAGTGTCAACCTCTTTGCCATTGCCATTAACAGTATCATGTCAACTATCCGGAGTTCTGCCCAGTGCTCCTTCTTTGTGGTCGATTTTGCTGTTTTCTGTTCTTCCTCCAGTCCTGTCACTGCTAGTCGTCAGTTGCAGCTTACAATAAAGCGATTAGAGGCATGGACTGCGAAGGCGGGTTTTACCTTTTCTGCAGACAAATGTGTGTGTGTTCAATTCTCGACGTTTTCTTAACTCCCCTGGATTGCATCTGAGGGACACCATTCTTCCTTTTAGCGACACTGGGAGGTTCCTGGGCCTCACTTTCCATTCCAAGTTGTCATAGTTGCCGCATCTTGAAGACCTCAAGGTACGGGGCCTGAAGGCACTGAATATTTTGAAGTGTCTGAGCCATCGGAACTGGGGTGCAGATCGGGTGCGTCTGCTGCAGTTTTATAGGGCTTTTCTCCGGTCCCGTCTTGACTATGGATGCACCGTGTATGGGTCAGCAAGGCATTCGTATCTGAAGATTCTTGATGCAGTACACCATGAGAGAATCAGGCTGGCCACTGGTGGATTTTGTACCAGTCCCATCCCCAGCCTGTGTGCTGAGGCAGGGGAACTGCCACTCACCATCCGGCGGAAACTCCTCATGGTGCGACGGGAGTGTCAATTCCTTGCCTGTCCTACCTTCCCTGTGTACCCTACCATTGCCCGAACGCCTATAGAATGTCTATTTTCCAGTCATCCCAGGGCAACGAGACCATTTGGCATTCGTGCCAAGCATTTGTTTGAGTCCCTTGGTGTGGAGCGTGTGGCACCCCAATTCCAGGGTTTTACCCGCCTGCCTCCCTGGTTGCTCCAGAGGCCCAGCGTCCTTTTAGACTTGTCAGAGTACCGGAGGTGCTGCACTCCTGCGTTTGTTTTTTCCTCCTTATTTTACGGTATTTTAAACCAGCATCCCGACCATGTACCAATGTTTACGGATGGCTTTAAACAGGGGGACTCTGTTGGTTGTGCTGTTGTTTTCCCTGATCGAGTCGTCAAGTTACAGCTTCCTGCTGCGTTTACCATCTTTGATGTCGAATTGTTTGTGATCTTGCGGGCATTGGAGTAGATGAGATGTGTTCCCAGTTTTAACTTTCTCATCTGTTCTGCCTTCCTGAGTGCCCTTCAGACCATGCAACACTTGTACCGAGTGGATACGGTCGTCCAGAACATCCATGATCCCCTACTCCTCCTGCAGTGGCAGGGGAAGGAGGTTTCTTTCTGCTGGGTGCCGGGACACGTGGGTATTAGGGGAAATGAACTGGCGGATGTGGCTGCCAAAGAAGCATGTTCCGTCCCTCATGTTGTTGAATGTGCCGTCCCCCTCATGCTGTTACCTCTCTTTTGCGTTTTCGTGTTATGCGTCAATGGGAAGAGTGGCTGGCAGTCGGTGAAAATAAACTGTGTCTGGTCAAGGCCACCATGCGGTCATGGCGTTCGTCCTACCAGTCATGCAGGCGGGATGAGGTTCTCCTCACTCAGCTCTGCATCGGGCACAGTCCCTTAACGCATGGTTTTTTACTCTGGCGGGAGGCCCCCCAGTCTGTAGTGCTTGTGGTGTCCAGATTACTGTCCGCCACATTTTACTGGACTGTCTTTTATTCTCTGACCAGTGGGCAGCAGTCTCCTTGCCACCGGATATGCCCTCTATTTTGCAAGACGACGCAACAACTGTGGTTAAGGTCTTACGGTTTTGTGTCCTGTCCAATATGTTGCCTCGGATTTTAGGGAGAGGGTTTTAATGTGCTGCTGAGTGACTGGCTAACCCAGGTTTTAGGTAAGAGGTCCGCCAGTCACAATTACCAAACTTGTTTCACTTTCTTTTCTCTTTTCCTGGTGTTTCCTTTCCTTTTTACTGCGTTACTTCTTCTCTTGTTTTGCCTCTGTGTGTGAGGATTTGGAACTGCACCAGGTCTGTGTCTTTTAGCTGTTCTCCTTGTTCGCTGTCTGTCTTTGTCCCTTCACCACATGTGCACCTGTTTCTATGCGTTTGGGCGCTGAAGACCACGCTGGATAGCGCCCGAAAACCTCAAACCACACTCCCCCATTCTCTCTACTCTCCCCCATTCTCTCTACTCTCCCCCTTTCTCTCTGCTCTCCCCCTTTCTCTCTGCTCTCCCCCTTTCCCTCTGCTCTCCCCCTTTCCCTCTGCTCTCCCCCTTTCCCTCTGCTCTCCCCCTTTCCCTCTGCTCTCCCCCTTTCCCTCTGCTCTCCCCCTTTCCCTCTGCTCTCCCCCTTTCCCTCTGCTCTCCCCCTTTCCCTCTGCTCTCCCCCTTTCCCTCTGCTCTCCCCCTTTCCCTCTGCTCTCCCCCTTTCCCTCTGCTCTCCCCCTTTCCCTCTGCTCTCCCCCTTTCCCTCTGCTCTCCCCCTTTCCCTCTGCTCTCCCCCTTTCCCTCTGCTCTCCCCCTTTCCCTCTGCTCTCCCCCTTTCCCTCTGCTCTCCCCCTTTCCCTCTGCTCTCCCCCTTTCCCTCTGCTCTCCCCCTTCACCTTGCCTGCCGTCCCCTTCATCCTCTCTTAATCTCCCCTTCATCTCCCATCCACCTTCATCTCCCACCCCCCTTCCTCGCTCCACCCCCTTCCTCGCTCCTCCCTTTCTTTCACCACCCCCTTCCTCACTCCTCCCTTTCTTTCACCACCCCCTTCCTCACTCCTCCCTTTCTTTCACCACCCCTTTCCTCACTCCTCCCTTTCTTTCGCCACCCCCTTCCTCCCTCCTCCCTTTTTCTCTCCACCCCCTTCCTCCCTCCTCAACATTCTTCTCTCCTCCTCCTACTTCTCTCCTCCTCCTGCTTCTCTCCTCCTCCTACTTCTCCCCTCCTCCTGCTTCTCTCCTCCTCCTTCTCCCCTTTCCTCCCCCTTTCTTTTATCCTCCTTTCCAGCTTCCCTCCCCCTTTCTTTCGTCCCCCATTTCGCTTCCCTCCCCCTTTCTCCCTCCTCTCTTCCAGTCCCTCTACCCTCCCTTCTTTCCTTCACACTCCCATCTCCATTTCTTTCTTCCCAACACCTCATTGTCTCTTTTCTCCCCTATCCCATATAATTCCCACATCCTCCACTCTCCCATCTATAATGCTGTCTCGTCTCACCTGTCTATTTCTCGCCTCCTGTGTCTCATCTTTCAGTTCACCCATCTTTCCCTTAATTCCTCTTTCCCTCCTCCCATCTCTCGCTCCTTCCATTACCCTTGTCTCCCCTCATTCCCTTCTGTCTCCTTATTGTCTCCATTTTGCCTGCCTTCTCCCCTCCTTGCCGCCCCTCTCCCCTCCTTGCCGCCCGTCTCCCCACCTTGCCGCCCTTACCCACTCCTTGTTGCCATCTCCCCTCTTTCCATCGCTTCTCTCCTATTCCCCCCTGCTTTCCCCATTTCCCTTCTCTCTCTCTCTCTCTCCCACCCATTTCCCTTCACTCTCCCCCCTATTTCTCTTCTCTCTCCATTGACCTCTCTCCTGTCTTTACCCCCTCTACCTCCTGTTTCTCTTCTTTTCCCCTTTTCCTCTTCCCCACTTCCCTCCTAACTTCTGCCTTCTCTCCTCTTCACCCTTTTCACCCCTTCACCCTCACTCCCTTCCACCCTCACTCCCCTTCACCCTCACTCCCCTTCAAAATCCTCTAACCCTCCCCTCCCCCTCACCTTCCTCTCTCCTTCATGGTGTCACAGTTTTGATTCGTGGCCTCGAGTGGGATTTTATCTGTGTGGCGGTTTTATGCTTGTGTTATCGTCATCATTTCATCTTAATCATTCGTTACAGTGGCTCCCTCTACTCCTCTTCTTCCTATCCTCCTCCTCCCTCTTCACATCTTCTTCGCTGTCTCCCTCTTCTCCTTATCTCTATTCTCATCCTCCCTCTTCTCCTCCCTCCTCCTCCTCGTCCCTCTTCTTCCTCCTCTCCTCCTACTCGTCCCTCTTCTTACTACTCTCCTCCTACTCGTCCCTCTTCTTCCTACTCTCCTCCTACTCGTCCCTCTTCTTCCTCCTCTCCTCCTACTCGTCCCTCGTCTCATCCCTCCTCTCCTCCTACTTGTCCCTCGTCTCGTCCCTCCTCTCCTCCTACTCGTCCCTCTTCTCCTCCCTCCTACTCGTCCCTCCTCTCCTCCTACTCGTCCCTCTTCTCCTACTCGTCCCTCTTCTCCTCCCTCCTCTCCTCCTACTCGTCCCTCTTCTCCTCCCTCCTCTCCTCCTACTCGTCCCTCTTCTCCTCCCTCCTCTCCTCCTACTCGTCCCTCTTCTCCTCCCTCCTCTCCTCCTACTCGTCCCTCTTCTCCTCCCTCCTCTCCTCCTACTTGTCCCTCTTCTCCTCCCTCCTCTCCTCCTACTCGTCCCTCTTCTCCTCCCTCCTCTCCTCCTACTCGTCCCTCTTCTCCTCCCTCCTCTCCTCCTACTCGTCCCTCTTCTCCTCCCTCCTCTCCTCCTACTCGTCCCTCGTCTCATCCCTCATCTCCTCGTACTCGTCCCTATTCTCCTTCCTCATCTCCTCGTACTCGTCCCTATTCTCCTTCCTCATCTCCTCGTACTCGTCCCTATTCTCCTTCCTCATCTCCTCGTACTCGTCCCTATTCTCCTCCCTCATCTCCTCGTACTCGTCCCTATTCTCCTCCCTCATCTCCTCGTACTCGTCCCTCTTCTCCTCCCTCATCTCCTCGTACTCGTCCCTCTTCTCCTCCCTCAACTCCTTGTACTCGTCCCTCCTCTCCTCCTCTCCTCCTCCCTCCTCTCCTTCAACTCGTCCCTCTTCTCCTCCCTCCTCTCCTTCTACTCGTCCCTCTTCTCCTCCTCCCTCCTCTCCTTCTACTCGTCGCTCTTCTCCTCCTCCCTCCTCTCCTTCTACTCGTCGCTCTTCTCCTCCTCCCTCCTCTCCTTCTACTTGTCCCTCTTCTCCTCCTCCCTCCTCTCCTTCTACTTGTCCCTCTTCTCCTCTTCCCTCCTCTCCTTCTACTTGTCCCTCTTCTCCTCTTCCCTCCTCTCCTTCTACTTGTCCCTCTTCTCCTCCTCCCTCCTCTCCTTCTACTCGTCCCTCTTCTCCTCCTCCCTCCTCTCCTTCTACTCGTCCCTCTTCTCCTCCTCCCTCCTCTCCTTCTACTCATCCCTCTTCTCCTCCTCCCTCCTCTCCTTCTACTCATCCCTCTCCTCCTCTTCCCTCCTACTACTCATCCCTCTCCTCCTCCTCTCTCCTCTCCTACTACTCATCCCTCTCCTCCTCCTTCCTCCTCCTCCTCCTCCTCCTACTCATCCCTCTCCTCCTCCTCCCTCCTCTCCTCCTACTCGTCCCTCCTCCTCCCTCCTCCTACTCGTCCCTCCTCCTCCCTCCTCTCCTACTCGTCCCTCCTCCTCCCTCCTCTCCTACTCGTCCCTCCTCCTCCCTCCTCTCCTACTCGTCCTGCTGTTCCTCCTCCCTCCTCTCCTCCTACTCGTCCCTCCGTTCCTCCTCCCTCCTCTCCTCCTACTCGTCCCTCTGTTCCTCCTCCCTCCTCTCCTCCTACTCGTCCCTCTGTTCCTCCTCCCTCCTCTCCTCCTACTCGTCCCTCTGTTCCTCCTCCCTCCTCTCCTCCTACTCGTCCCTCGTCTCATCCCTCCTCTCCTCGTACTCTTCCCTCTCCCCCCTCATCTCCTTGTACTCGTCTCTCTTCTCCTCCCTCATCTCCTCGTACTCGTCCCTATTCTCCTCCCTCATCTCCTCGTACTCGTCCCTCTTCTCCTCCCTCATCTCCTCGTACTCGTCCCTCTTCTCCTCCCTCATCTCCTCGTACTCGTCCCTCTTCTCCTCCCTCAACTCCTTGTACTCGTCCCTCTTCTCCTCCCTCAACTCCTTGTACTCGTCCCTCTTCTCCTCCTCCCTCCTCTCCTTCTACTTGTCCCTCTTCTCCTCCTCCCTCCTCTCCTCCTACTCGTCCCTCCTCTCCTCCTCCCTCCTCTCTTCCTACTCATCCCTCTCCTCCTCCTCCCTCCTCTCCTCCTACTCATACCTCTCCTCCTCCTCCTCCCTCCTCTCCTCCTACTCGTTCCTCCTCTCCTTCTCCCTCCTCTCCTCCTACTCGTTCCTCCTCTCCTCCCTCCTCTCCTCCTACTCGTCCCTCCTCTCTTCCTCCCTCCTCTCCTCCTCCCTCCTCTCCTCCTACACGTTCCTCTTCTACTCCTCCCTTGTCTCCTTCTACTCGTCCCTCGTCTCCTCCTACTCGTCCCTCGTCTCCTCCTACTCGTCCCTCGTCTCCTCCTACTCGTCCCTCGTCTCCTCCTACTCGTCCCTCGTCTCCTCCTACTCGTCCCTCGTCTCCTCCTACTCGTCCCTTTTCTCCTCCCTCCTCTCCTCCTCGTCTCTTTTCTCCTCCCTCCTACACCTCCCTCTTCCTCCTTCCTTTTGTCCACTTAATCCTCCCTCTTCTCCTCTTTCTCTTCCCTCCTCTCTCCCTTCATCCTCCTCCTCCTATCCCTTCCTTCTCCTCACATTTGTCCTCCTCCTCCCCTTCTTGTACCCTTTCCCCTGCCCCTCGCTCTCGCCCTCCTCCCCCCTCGCTCTCGCCTCCCTCCCCCCTCGCTCTCGCCTCCCTCCCCCCTCGCTCTCGCCTCCCTCCCCCCTCGCTCTCGCCTCCCTCCCCCCTCGCTCTCGCCTCCCTCCCCCCTCGCTCTCGCCTCCCTCCCCCCTCGCTCTCGCCTCCCTCCCCCCTCGCTCTCGCCTCCCTCCCCCCTCGCTCTCGCCTCCCTCCCCCCTCGCTCTCGCCTCCCTCCCCCCTCGCTCTCGCCTCCCTCCCCCCCTCGCTCTCGCCTCCCTCCCCCCCTCGCTCTCGCCTCCCTCCCCCCCTCGCTCTCGCCTCCCTCCCCCCCTCGCTCTCGCCTCCCTCCCCCCCTCGCTCTCGCCTCCCTCCCCCCCTCGCTCACGCCTTCCTCCCCCCTCACTCTCGCCTCCCTCCCCCCTCGCTTTCGCCTCCCTCCCCCCCTCGCTCTCGCCTCCCTCCCCCCTCACTCTCGCCTCCCTCCCCCCTCACTCTCGCCACCCTCCCCCCTCACTCTCGCCTCCCTCCCCCCTCACTCTCGCCTCCCTACCCCCTCCCTTTTGCCTTTACCTTCTCCCTCTCTGCCCCCTCTCACCTTTTGCTCCTCCCTCTCTGTCCGCATCTCACCTTTTGCTCCTCCCTCTCTGTCCGCATCTCACCTTTTGCTCCTCCCTCTCTGTCCGCATCTCACCTTTTGCTCCTCCCTCTCTGTCCGCATCTCACCTTTTTCTCCTCCCTCTGTGTCCGCCTCTCGTCTTTTTGTCCTCCATCTCTGTCCGCCTCTCGTCTTTTTCTCCTCCATCTCTGTCCGCCTCTCGTCTTTTTCTCCTCCATCTCTGTCCGCCTCTCGTCTTTTTCTCCTCCATCTCTGTCCGCCTCTCGTCTTTTTCTCCTCCATCTCTGTCCGCCTCTCGTCTTTTTCTCCTCCATCTCTGTCCGCCTCTCGTCTTTTTTTCCTCCATCTCTGTCCGCCTCTCATCTTTTTCTGCTCCCTCTTCTCACCTTGCCTCTCTCTCTCTCTCTCTCTCTCTCTCTCTCTCTCTCTCTCTCTCTCTCTCTCTCTCTCTCTCCTCTCACCCACCCACTCGTCCACCCCCTCCCTCACCCTCCCACTCGTCCACCCCCTCCCTCACCCTCCCACTCGTCCACCCCCTCCCTCACCCTCCCACTCGTCCACCCCCTCCCTCACCCTCCCACTCGTCCACCCCCTCCCTCACCCTACCACTCGTCCACCCCCTCCCTCACCCTCCCACTCGTCCACCCCCTCCCTCACCCTCCCACTCGTCCACCCCCTCCCTCACCCTACCACTCGTCCACCCCCTCCCTCACCCTACCACTCGTCCACCCCCTCCCCCTCACCCTACCACTCGTCCACCCCCTCCCCCTCACCCTACCACTCGTCCACCCCCTCCCCCTCACCCTACCACTCGTCCAACCCCTCCCCCTCACCCTACCACTCGTCCACCCCCTCCCCCTCACCCTACCACTCGTCCACCCCCTCCCCCTCACCCACCCACTCGTCCACCCCCTCCCCCTCACCCACCCACTCGTCCACCCCCACCCCCTCCCCCTCACCCACCCACTCGTCCACCCCCTCCCCCTCACCCACCCACTCGTCCACCCCCTCCCCCTCACCCACCCACTCATCCACCCCCGCTCCCTCACCCACCCACTCGTCCACCCCCGCTCCCTCACCCACCCACTCGTCCACCCCCGCTCCCTCACCCATCCACTCGTCCACCCCCGCTCCCTCACCCACCCACTCGTCCACCCCCGCTCCCTCACCCACCCACTCGTCCACCCCCGCTCCCTCACCCACCCACTCGTCCACCCCCGCTCCCTCACCCACCCACTCGTCCACCCCCGCTCCCTCACCCACCCACTCGTCCACCCCCGCTCCCTCACCCACCCACTCGTCCACCCCCGCTCCCTCACCCACCCACTCGTCCACCCCCGCTCCCTCACCCACCCACTCGTCCACCCCCGCTCCCTCACCCACCCACTCGTCCACCCCCGCTCCCTCACCCACCCACTCGTCCACCCCCGCTCCCTCACCCACCCACTCGTCCACCCGCTCCCCCTCACCCACCCACTCGTCCACCCGGTCCCTCACCACCCCAGGCCCCTCTGCCACCCCAGTCCCCTCTGCCTCCCCCGTCCCCTCTGCCTCCCCCGTCCCCTCTGCCTCCCCCATCCTCTGGGCCTCACCCGTCGTCTGTGCCCCCCGAATCCTCTGCCTCCCCTGTCCTCTCTGCCTCCCCTGTCCTCTCTGCCTCCCGAATCCTTTCTGCCTCCCCTATCCTCTCTTCCTCCCTCTCCCCCTGCCCTCTCATTCCCCTTTCCTGCCCCCTCCCCCCTGCCCACTCACTCCCCTTTCCCCCCTTGTCCCCCTGCCCTCTCACTCCCCTTTCCCCCCTTGTCCCCTCACTACCCCTTTCCTACCCCCTCCCCACTGCCCCCTCCCTCCCCGTCCCTACCCCCTCCCCACTGCCCTCTCACTCCCCGTTCCCGCGTCCTCCCCACTGGCCTCTCACTCCCCGTTCTCGCCCCCTCCTCACTGCCCTCTCACTCCCCCCCTCCCCCTTGCCCACTCACTTTCCACCCTCCCCATGCCCTCTCACTCCCTGTCATTCCCCTCAGTCCCCATATTTCCCCTCATTCCCCGACCCTCCCCCTAGCTCCCCGTCCCTCCCCCTATCTCCCTATCCCTGTCCTCTTCCACCCTCTCACTCCCATCCCACCCCTGTCACTCTTCCTCACTCCCCTTTCCCTTCCCCTCGCCCCTCACGCCATACACACTCTACATCCTCCCTCTCTCTTCCCCCTCCCTCTCTCTTCCCCCCTTTATCTTCCCCCCTTTATCTTCCCTCCCTCCCTCTCTTTCCCTCTCCCTCTTCCTCTGTCTCCCTCCCTCTTCCTCTCTCACCCTCCCTCTTCCTCTCTCACCCTCCCTCTTCCTCTCTCACCCTCCCTCTTCCTCTCTCACCCTCCCTCTTCCTCTCTCACCCTCCCTCTTCCTCTCTCACCCTCCCTCTTCCTCTCTCACCCTCCCTCTTCCTCTCTCACCCTCCCTCCTCCTCTCTCACCCTCCCTCTTCACCCTCTTTCTTCCTCTCCCCCTCGCTCTTCACCCTCCTTCTTCCTCTCCCCTTCGCTCTCTCCCCCTCTCTCTTCCTCTCCCCCTCGCTCTCTCCCCCTCTCTCTTCCTCTCCCCCTCCCTCTTCCTCTCCCCTTCGCTCTCTCCCCCTCCCACTTCCTCTCCCCTTCGCTCTCTCCCCCTCCCTCTTCCTCTCCCCCTCCCTCTTCCTCTCCCCCTCCCTCTTCCTCTCCCCCTCCCTCTTCCTCTCCCCCTCCCTCTTCCTCTCCCCCTCCCTCTTCCTCTCCCCCTCGCTCTCTCCCCCTCCCTCTCCGCCTTTACTCTCTCCCCCTCCCCACCTCTACTCTCTCCCCCTCCCTCCCCTTCTCCGCCTCTACTCTCTCCCCCTCCCTCCCCTTCTCCGCCTCTACTCTCTCCCCCTCCCTCCCCTTCTCCGCCTCTACTCTCTCCCCCTCCCTCCCCTTCTCCGCATCTACTCTCTCCCCCTCCCTCCCCTTCTCCGCCTCTACTCTCTCCCCCTGCCTCTCCCACCCCCTCCCCGCCTCTTCTCTCTCCCCCTCCCTCTCCCACCCCCTCCCCGCCTCTTCTCTCTCCCCCTCCCTCTCCCATCCCCTCCCCGCCTCTTCTCTCTCCCCCACCCTCTCCCACCCCCTTTCCTCTCCCCCTCTCCCACCTCTTCTCTCTCCCCCACCCTCTCCCACCCCCTTTCCTCTCCCCCTCTCCTCCTCTCCTCTCTCCCCCTCTCCTCTCTCCCCCTCTCCTCTCTCCCCCTCTCCTCTCTCCCCCTCTCCTCTCTCCCCCTCTCCTCTCTCCCCCTCTCCTCTCTCCCCCTCTCCTCTCACCCCCTCTCCTCTCACCCCCTCTCCTCTCACCCCCTCTCCTCTCACCCCCTCTCCTCTCACCCCCTCTCCTCTCACCCCCTCTCCTCTCACCCCCTCTCCTCTCTCCCCCTCTCCTCTCTCCCCCTCTCCTCTCTCCCCCTCTCCTCTCTCCCCCTCTCCTCTCTCCCCCTCTCCTCTCTCCCCCTCTCCTCTCTCCCCCTCTCCTCTCTCCCCCTCTCCTCTCTCCCCCTCTCCTCTCACACCCTCTCCTCTCACACCCTCTCCTCTCACACCCTCTCCTCTCACACCCTCTCCTCTCACACCCTCTCCTCTCACACCCTCTCCTCTCTCCCCCTCCCTCTCTCTGCCCCCTCTTTCCCTCCCTCTCTCTGCCCCCTCTTTCCCTCCCTCTCTCTGCCCCCTATTTCCCTCCCTCTCTCTGCCCCCTATTTCCCTCCCTCTCTCTGCCCCCTATTTCCCTCCCTCTCTCTGCCCCCTATTTCCCTCCCTCTCTCTGCCCCCTATTTCCCTCCCTCTCTCTGCCCCCTATTTCCCTCCCTCTCTCTGCCCCCTATTTCCCTCCCTCTCTCTGCCCCCTATTTCTCTCCCTCTCTCTGCCCCCTATTTCCCTCCCTCTCTCTGCCCCGTCTTTCCCTCCCTCTCTCTGCCCCGTCTTTCCCTCCCTCTCTCTGCCCCGTCTTTCCCTCCCTCTCTCTGCCCCGTCTTTCCCTCCCTCTCTCTGCCCCGTCTTTCCCTCCCTCTCTCTGCCCCGTCTTTCCCTCCCTCTCTCTGCCCCGTCTTTCCCTCCCTCTCTCTGCCCCGTCTTTCCCTCCCTCTCTCTGCCCCGTCTTTCCCTCCCTCTCTCTGCCCCGTCTTTCAGCCCCTCTCTCTGCCCCGTCTTTCAGCCCCTCTCTCTGCCCCGTCTTTCAGCCCCTCTCTCTGCCCCGTCTTTCAGCCCCTCTCTCTGCCCCGTCTTTCAGCCCCTCTCTCTGCCCCGTCTTTCAGCCCCTCTCTCTGCCCCGTCTTTCAGCCCCTCTCTCTGCCCCGTCTTTCAGCCCCTCTCTCTGCCCCGTCTTTCAGCCCCTCTCTCTGCCCCGTCTTTCAGCCCCTCTCTCTGCCCCGTCTTTCAGCCCCTCTCTCTGCCCCGTCTTTCAGCCCCTCTCTCTGCCCCGTCTTTCAGCCCCTCTCTCTGCCCCGTCTTTCAGCCCCTCTCTCTGCCCCGTCTTTCAGCCCCTCTCTCTGCCCCGTCTTTCAGCCCCTCTCTCTGCCCCGTCTTTCAGCCCCTCTCTCTGCCCCGTCTTTCAGCCCCTCTCTCTGCCCCGTCTTTCCGCCCCTCTCTCTGCCCCGTCTTTCCCCCCCTCTCTCTGCCTCGTCTTTCCCCCCCTCTCTCTGCCCCGTCTTTCCCCCGCTCTCTCTGCCCCGTCTTTCCCCCCGCTCTCTCTGCCCCGTCTTTCCCCCCCTCTCTCTGCCCCGTCTTTCCCCCCCTCTCTCTGCCCCGTCTTTCCCCCCTCTCTCTGCCCCGTCTTTCCCTCCCTCTCTCTGCCCCCTCTTTCCCTCCCTCTCTACCCCCTCTCTCCCTCTTTTTCCTACCCTCTTTACCTCCTCTCTCTATCTCTTTCCCTCCCTCCCTCCCTCCCTCTCCCTCTCTTTCCCTCCCTCCCTGTCTTTCCCTCCCTCTCTACCTCCTCTTTCCCTCCCTCTCTACCCCCTCTCTTTCCATCCCTCTCTATCCCTCTCTTTGCCTCCCTCTCTACCCCCCTCTATCCCTCTCTTTGCCTCCCTCTCTACCCCCTCTATCCCTCTCTTTCCCTCCCTCTCTACCCCCTCTCTCCCTCTCTTTCCCTCCCTCTCTACCCCCTCTCTTTCCCTCCCTTTCCCTCCCTCTCTACCCCCCTCTCTCCCTCTCTTTCCCTCCCTCTCTACCCCCCTCTCTCCCTCTCTTTCCCTCCCTCTCTACCCCCTCTCTCCCTCTCTTTCCCTCCCTCTCTACCCCCCTCTCTCCCTCTCTTTCCCCTCCCTCTCTACCCCCCTCTCTCCCTCTCTTTCCCTCCCTCTCTACCCCCTCTCTCCCTCTCTTTCCCTCCCTCTCTACCCCCCCTCTCCCTCTCTTTCCCTCCCTCTCTACCCCCTCTCTCCCTCTCTTTCCCTCCCTCTCTTTCCCTCTCCGTCTCTACCCCCTCTCTCTCCCCTCTCTCCTTCTCTTTCCCTCCCTCTCTACCCCATCTCTTCCCTCTCTTTCCCTCCCTCTCTTTCCCTCCCTCTCTACCCCCTCTCTCCCTCTCTTTCCCTCCCTCTCTACCCCCTCTCTCCCTCTCTTTCCCTCCCTCTCTACCCCCTCTCTCCCTCTCTTTCCCTCCCTCTCTACCCCTCTCTCCCTCCTCTCTCCCTCTCTTTCCCTCCCTCTCTACCCCCTCTCTCCCTCTCTTTCCCTCCCTCTCTACCCCCTCTCTCCCTCTCTTTTCCCTCCCTCTCTACCCCCTCTCTCCCTCTCTTTCCCTCCCTCTCTACCCCCTCTCTCCCTCTCTTTCCCTCCCTCTCTACCCCCTCTCTCCCTCTCTTTCCCTCCCTCTCTACCCCCCCCCTCTCTCTCTTTCCCTCTCTCTCTATCCCCCCTCTCTCTCTCTTTCCCTCTCTCTCTATCCCCCCTCTCTCTCTCTTTCCCTCTCTCTCTACCCCCTCTCTCCCTCTCTTTCCCTCCCTCTCTACCCCCCCTCTCTCTCTCTTTCCCTCTCTCTCTACCCCCCCTCTCTCTCTACCCCCCCCCCCCTCTCTCTCTTTCCCTCTCTCTCTACCCCCCCTCTCTCTCTCTTCCCTCTCTCTCTACCCCCCCTCTCTCTCTTTCCCTCTCTCTCTACCCCCCCTCTCTCTCCCCCCCTCTCTCTCTCTTTCCCTCTCTCTCTACCCCCCCCCTCTCTCTCTCCCCCCCACTCTCTCTCTCTTTCCCTCCCTCTCTACCTAGCTCCCTCTCTCCCCCTTTCTCTCTCCCTCCCTCCCTCTCCTCCCCCTTTCTCTCTCCTCTCCCTCTCATCTCCCCCTTTCTCTCTCCTTCCGTCTCCCCCCCTTTCTCTCTCCCTCCCTCACTCCTTCCCTCACTCCTTCCCTCTCTCCCCTCCCTCACTCCTTCCCTCTCTCCCCCTTTCTCTCTTCCCTGCCTCACTCCTTCCCTCTCTCCCCCTTTCTCTCTTCCCTGCCTCACTCCTTCCCTCTCTCCCCCCATCTCTCCCCCCTCTCTCCCCCCATCTCTCCCCCCTCTCCCCCCCCATCTCTCCCCCCTCTCTCTCCCCCTTTCTCTCTCCCCTCCCTCACTCTTTCCCTCTCTCCCCCTTTCTCTCTCCCCCTCCCTCACTCTTTCCCTCTCTCCCCCTTTCTCTCTCCCCTCCCTCACTCCTTCCCTCTCTCCCCCCTTCTCTCTCCCCTCCCTCACTCCTTCCCTCTCTCCCCCCCTTCTCTCTCCCCTCCCTCACTCCTTCCCTCTCTCCCCCCTTCTCTCTCCCCTCCCTCACTCTCCTTCCCTCTCCTTCTCCCCCTTTCTCTCTCCCCTCCCTCACTCCTTCCCTCTCTCCCCCCTTTCTCTCTCCCCTCCCTCACTCCTTCCCTCTCTCACCCCTTTCTCTCTCCCCCTCCCTCACTCCTTCCCTCTCTCCCCCTTTCTCTCTCCCTCCCCACTCCTGTCCCTCTCTCCCCCCTTTCTCTCTCCCCATCTGTCTCGCGTGTGTCCCCTTCCCTCTCTCCCCCTTTCTCTCTCCCCTCCCTCACTCCTTCCCTCTCTCCCCCTTTCTCTCTCCCCTCCCTCACTCCCCTCCCTCACTCCTTCCCTCTCTCCCCCCCTCTCTCCCCCTTTCTCTCTCCCCTCCCTCACTCCCCTCCCTCACTCCTTCCCTCTCTCCCCCTTTCTCTCTGCCCTCCCTCACTCCTTCCCTCTCTCCCCCTTTCTCTCTGCCCTCCCTCACTCCTTCCCTCTCTCCCCCCTCACTCCTTCCCTCTCTCCCCCTTTCTCTCTCCCCTCCCTCACTCCCCTCCCTCACTCCTTCCCTCTCTCCCCCTTTCTCTCTCCCCTCCCTCACTCCCCTCCCTCACTCCTTCCTTCTCTCCCCTCCCTCACTTTATTCTTTTCATCAATGTGTCTGCCTCTTCCCCTTTCTCTCATGGCCTCCCACTTTCTGTCATGCTACTCGGCATATCACCCCCTTTCTTGCATCCTTGCTATTCTCTCGTATCCTTGCTTGTAATTTTGTGTGAGTGTTTGGAGAGTCTGGGAGAGAGTACAGCAAATGTAATGGGTATTAAGGAAAAGACAAAGGTAACATCATTAGTAGTTAAGGTTGATAGAATAAATGACTTCTTTTTGAAAAGAACTGTTTCATATAGATTCAGTATATCTGCTCCTATATAAATAAAAACAAATTTTGGACTGTTGCAGACCAATGATGGTGCTAAAAATAGTAGAGTAAAAGTCATCTGGTTTCTAATTAAAATACTGCATTGGCAGTTCTGTCACTGAAGGAGACCTTCCATTGAAATGATTATGAACAGAAGCTGCATAGAAGGCAACCAAGGAAGTTAACCGTTGAAGTAAGTGGTTGCGTGTTTGAGAATTATTTAGATTGTAATTGGTTGTATACAACATATCAGTCATATATGTTGTGTTTTGTACTCTTCATTTGATGCTACAGTCATTTAATGATGGCTTCACTGCAGACATTTCGGTTTCTTAGTGATGTGCATACAAGATTTGGAGAGGTGTTCTTTGTATTTTCTTCAGCTCCATTTTATATTTGTCCTTTTTTATCCATATAAATTGATTTTTTCTTTGTTTACTTTAATACCTTAGTGATATTACTGTAGGAATGAGTAAAAGCAGGAAATGTTACAACACTAGAAATTTCTAGAATAAGCATTATGTATTCTCTACTGTTTAGAGTCAAGAGTCCTCACAGTAGTACAATTATACATGCTTACTAGTTCTGCAGATGATAAAGAAATAATAAAATGTATCATGAGATAAGAGAAATTATTTAGGATGTTAAAGAGAGAGAAAAATTTTATTTTGAAACACAATTTAATCACTACTAACACTTGATCACAAATCTTAAATTAATACTATATATTGAGAAGAGACATGGAGTTCCTGGCAGGTTTCAGATAGATAAAACGAGTATTTAGAAGCCAAATTTTTAAACTGCAGAACGTTTCCATAAGTAGTTATGGACTCTGACCAGAATTTATCAGTTATGAAACATAGACTCAGGCTGAAGAAACTGCAGAAAGTTAGGAAAATAGGTGATGGTCCTAAGATAAGTTGAAAGAATCAAAGTTTGTTGAGTGTTTAAGAGAGAGCATTGAGCAGCTGAGCAACATACATGAAGATATTCAATAGATGATGAATGGGTGACTAAGAGAGGTACTAAGGAAGGGGAAGAGCAATGAGGCCCATAGAGGCCATTGGATGAAACATGAGATAACAAGCTTACTTCATGAAAGGGAAAAATAATGCCAGTTGAAGCAGCCAAATGGGAATACAGACATTCATCAAATGGGATTGACAGATTGCACTTCTGCAAAGGAGGATTGGTAGAGGAGAAATGCAAAATTATAGAAACATCTATGACTATGGGATAAGATAAAAGCTGTGTATAAGAAAATTTAACTGACCTTTAGACAAAAGAGAAAGGAGTTGGATGAACTTCAAGAACCTGATGGTAAGCTAGGTACTAAGTAAAAAAGTGAAGGCTAAAAAGTAGAATATATAGAAGTGCTATGTAAAAAAAAGTGAATTGAATGTTATGGGAAAGGAAGATAAGGTGGATTTTATGATTCTGTGAGAAAGCTTCATCAAAACACCGGAAGATTTAAGTTGGAACAAGACACTGTGGAGGAGAACTTTGACAAAACTGTTCCATTTAGTATTTGCATGTATTGGGTGTTAAAACAGTCTCTCGCAGTGCCGTATGATTGTTAGCTGCGCATGCTGTATACCGCAGTGAATACACCAAAATGAAACTCAGTGAAATACAAGTTATTAATTTATTTAATATTCATTTTTACTTACAAATTTTCACATTAAATGTTGAAAGTGACCCCCCCCCCCCCTGTTGAATATGCAATTCAATTCGTCTAATCATGTTTCCAAACACAAGCTGTAAAATTTCTTCTGTAACAGAAGCAGTGAAAGTGTATATTGCAGCTTAAATTCATCGATTGATTTTGGACAATTTTTATAGACAGTTGCTTTCACTGCATGCCAGAAGAAAAAGTCAAGGGCTCTTATGTCAGGCGATCGTGGAGGTCAAAGTCCCTGTGAAATTAGGCGATCACCAAAAGCATCAGCAAGCAGTGACATTGAAACATGAGCTGTATGTGCGGTTGCACCGTCTTGTTGAAAATAACCATTCAGTATTTCACTTAACACAAGTTCTCCTATGAATGGGTACAGAATATCACTGCAGTATCGTTGCGCTTTTATTGTTTCGGTGAAAAATTTAGGGACCCACAATCCGATGTCTAGAAATTGCAGTCCAAACTCCTATTTTTGGAGAATGAAGTGGTTCCTCATGAATACACAGTGGATTTGCAGTACTCCGCATACGAAAATTTTGCGAGTTCATGTACCGGGGTAAATGAAACCATGTCTCATCAGTGAAAACCGTTTCATTAAGAATATCCCTTCCATTTTGTTGAACAAAATTTTTTAACCATTTACAATAACGCATTCTCTTGCCATGATAAGTATTTTTCAGCTCTTGCATGACTGTCACTTTGTATGGGGAAGTTCTAATTTTTTCCTTACAGCTGTGTCTGCCATTCTGACTCTAACATCGATTTCCTGGGCAAGTTTTCTTACCGACTTTTTCGGACTCATGGACATTTTATCGTAAATATCGAGTAGTTTGTCCTCAGACAAAAAGCGAGGATGACCACTTCTCGGTGCATCTGTCACTGCACCCGTACTCCGAAATTTGTTTTTCAAATCTGGCACAGTATCGCAATGTGGGAGCGTTGCCTCCGGGAAATCTGAATTAAATGTTTGACGAACTGAAACTATGTATTTACCACCGGCTTTGAACACTTGTTCGACTAAAAACACGTTCTTCAATGGTTAGTATTTTAACAGTGACAAAAAGTAAACAAACAAACGAAAGAACTAAACTTAAACATTCATGTCAACAAGTAACGGCACACACTAACGATACTACTGATGCTGGCTGAGATAAACGAAACAATGGAATGTTGGGAGAGTCCATTTGAAGAGAAGTAACCCAGGTAGGCGAACATTCATGCGGCATGCGCGGATAAGAATCATAAGGCACTGTGGAGAGACTTTTTGAGCACCCCGTATAAGACAGGAGTAATATCTCAACTTCAAGAAAAATATAATAACCCTTACATCAAAGAAGGCAGGAGCTGGTGGGTGTATTATCAAACCATCAGTTCATGTAAGTCATGGTTGCAAAATAACAACACAGATTATTTACATAAAAATGGAAGGGCTGTTAGAAGCTGACGTGGCAAATATATGTTTGATTGTTATGCATATGTAAAATGACTTGCACAGGATACACTTGTGTGGAGATCTGCATCAAACCTGAAGGTGACAACAACTACTGATACAATCCTGAACACATCAGATCTCTCTAACTCTTCAATTTGTCAGGTGCCATTTTACAATTCAGAAATGATAACACAGTTTGTTGATTTTTGCAGTTTTGTTTTAAGAAAATATATTTTGAATTAGATTTTGTCAAGAAAATTTCACACATTAACTTGGAAGAAGAAAGACTGCAAAACTCGTTGGAAGATTATTAGAAGAAAAGGAAGACAATCATTTGAAAGATGATAGATCTTGTAGTTGATGGTTGTGATACAAATGTAGTATAACACTGAGAAACTGAATGGGAAACTGATAAACAGGCATTTTAAATCTTCATGTTGCTGGGTTTATTGTTAGTACACAACTACTGAATCTCAGTTGTAGTCAAACTTGTCTGTTACGTCTCATGTTGTTTGGGTTTTGCCATTGTTCTTGCTATTCCTCAGATTCCTGAAGCGTGCCTCAATTTCAAAATGTGTATGTGTTTGTTGTCACTGAGAGTAGATTCACATGTTCCCTGAGACTTGTATTTTAATTTAGGTCTAGACTGATCAGCCAGAATATTATGCCGACCTTTCTGTTATGTGAATGAACTACAGTAGTTGGTAAAGGTTTATTAAAAATCACAAAAATAACACAGTCTGTCAGCTAATAGCTGTAACCATCAGTAGCCTTTGAAATTGGTAGATGATGAAAAACCACTGGTAGATGGCTAGCTTTCGAATCTACACACATTTTGTCTGAAACACTTTCTTCGTTTCACGCAGATGGCACTATAATCGGAGGAACATAAATGGATACACAATCGTAATTTATGACAAGCTACTCAATGGCCCTTGAACATCCAATGGCACATTTGAAAATCAGATCACTAAGTGTATTGAAGTTGGCGGTACTACTTTTGAACACTTAATCTAATTGGAAAAGTAGAGTACCATTTGCCTCAAGCCACAGCTACAGTTTTGCATCAAGTAGTCACCTGTTCGATACGTAGGAGGGATACAATATTGCGAATGGGATTTCCAATTTGAAGTTATGAAATTCTATCCTGTTCTACTGTCACAGTATGGAGGTGGGGTCCAACATGCCATTGGGTATTCAAGAGAAATTGAGTAGCATGCTGTAAATTAGGATTGTATACTCATTTCTGTGCCTCTGATTTCAGTGTCATCTGTGATGAAAGGAAGTTGCTTCAGACAAAACATATGTAGACTTTTGTCATAGAATTGTAAACTCTATATATAAAAGACAATGTCCTGACCGACCGACTGACTGATTCACAGACCCAAACCACTGATGGTAGAAACTTGAAATTTGGAAAAGGTGGGGATCTTATACTGTACGTACTGTTTAAGAAGTGATTTTATGAAATTCCAATCCCTAAGGGGGTCTTTTTTTTAATGTCACTATTAAGGCAATTTTGAAGCTATGCCTAGGAAAACTGATATTTAGTTTCTCTGTCAGAAATAAAGAAATACATGTTTCAGCATTTTCAAAAATTTAATCCTATTGTGATGAAAGAGTGGTTGAAAGCTTTTTTAAAATGTAGCATTGTTAAAGAACTACTAAAGTATTTTTAAAGCTACATCTATGAACATTGGTATTTGACTTCTCAGTTATAATTTAAAAAAATGTGTGTGCCATTGTGTTTGGAAATTGAACCCCTAAGGGAGTGCAATAGGGTATAAGATTTTTTATGAAAGTATTTTTAAAACCAAAACTATGAAACTTTAAATTTCACTTCTCACTTAGAAATAAAAAAAAATGTATTTCATTGTTTTTTGGAAATTCGACCTTTTAGGGGGTAAAATAAGCTCAGACTGATTCATTGACTCATCATCGCCCAGCCCAAACCACTAAGGATAGAAATATGAAATTTGGAGAGGGCATGGGTCTTATACTGTAGACATTGTTTAAGAAGGGATTGTAAAATTCTACTCCGAAGGTTGTGAAATGTGGAATGAAAGGCTTTTTGAAAGTGTGTCACTATTGAGGGAACTTTGAAGCTAAATCTACAAACCACAGTATTTGGTATCTCAGTCAGAAAATAAAAAAAATATGTTTTTCATTGTTTTTGAAAACTGACCCACTAAGGTGATAAAATGTTGGATGAGAATTTTTATTAAATAAATAATTGCTAAAGAACTACTAAATGATTTTTAAGGCTACATCTATGACAGTTGATCTTTGACTTCTCAGTTATAAATTTTAAAAAATACGTGTTTCAGTGTTTCTGGAAATCCAGTCCTCTTACGGAGTGCAACAATTTTTAAGAAAATATTTCATGACATAAAAAGATATCAGTGTTAATTTATGAAAATTGATATTTCACTCCTCGGTTAGTTATAAAGAAATATGAAAGTTGCTGTGGAAATATCTACACAAGAATGCAAAAGGCATGATTAACATTAACTTTGGATTCCAGCTACCAGAATTGCTTTTTGGTCAGAAGTACTTTTGGAAAAGACCATGATTACATGGCCTTATTAGTGTTAAAAGCTTAGAAGGTGTTGCATTTTGTAAACAACACAAAAATTTTATTAAATTAAAACAAAAAAATCTCTGCAAACCATACAGTCTACACAAGCGAAGCAGTGGCCGCTAAGCTAATCTGCAATAAAAAACAGGAGTTCTTATTGAATGTTTCAAAGTTGCTCCATCACCATTCACACATGAGGTGAGATGTGGGGTCAAGTGTGATATCATTGGATGTCCCCCTCACAGACAAACAATTTGAAATTATAACTTTTTTTATCCAAATTGTAGTTTTCAAGATATTTCAATGTCTTTAGTGCTGTTGAAAGGTAGTGCATTGCTGAGGGAGGCAAGTATTTTGGGGCATGCAGCTCTTTGATCAATATTGCGAATGATGCATCAATGAATCCAATGTTAATAAAAGTCTTATTAACCCTGTGACTTCCATCAATTATTAATCTGCAGAGAATGCTATCTTAGTAGACCATGGAACAGTAAAAATCGCAGGAGATCAAATGAATGATGATAGCTAGTGAAGCATATCAGTGGTCATGCAGAGTTACTTCCATCTTCCAGCAGAAGGACTGTTTGGCACATGGAATGCAGACTGGTAATGATGACATTGTGCTGTGGAGTGTTCACTTTGACTTATCTTGTGGAGTGTTCACTTTGACTTTTTGTTACAAGAGGGAGCTGTGGTGTGTGCCATTACTTCTGCTGAACTTTTACATCTCTTTATTGTCGATTCCTTTCCCACATAATATAGTGTTATACAAAAGGACAATGGGCCAAGTTACAGTCATGCTACATTGGTTTGAGGATCTTTATGTGAATTTCATGTGATGCTCTTCCTTCGTAATTTACCAGTTATCAACAGATTGCCCACATGTGATAATTTAGTGTTGAGTCACTACTCATATAGCTTTCACCTACAAGCTGAACAATAATGTGAATGTGAACTGTGTGGATAACTAGTGGCCTTAAACTGTGACCAAATACCAAGGATTTGTAGCAACTATGCCACAAGTAGAATGACTGTATTTGTTTTTTACAGATGGAAAAATCAGTCGTTTGGCTTGATAAAAATTTGAGCCTGAGTGCAGCAGCTTCCATGTTTAGAGTTCTTAATTAACAGTGATACCAAGCTCCACCATGAAGCAGTAGTATTCTGTTCTGTACGGCAAGTGGCGTGCTTTAATTGTGTGTACATGTGCAGTTCATCAAATGATATGATATTTAGGCACATAAACATATAGTTACACATCAGGTGATGCCCCCCTCCCCCCCCCCCCCCCCCCCCCCACACACACACACTCTAAAGTGACAACACAACTTACCAAGGGCAAATTACTCAGTCTTTCTTTTTATGGAAATATTATTTGAAGGTATAATGCCGCAATATGAAACACGTAAAGAGTGGTATGAAACAACAAACTAACTCTTATATTAACATATGTATCAGGATCATTTTGCATTGCAATTTCACTGAGAATAATACTGATTTAATGTCATGGGTTCACGTAGAGATATATTATTGTGTGGCATATTTATCACTGATCGTTTCAGAGGAAGTTAATTTCTTTGAGTTTACGTAGCTAAGACAAAAGATAGCTGTTTGCAGCAACCACAAGAATTTATGAAAACTGAAGTTGAATAATTTAAGTAAAATGCAAGTGTCACTTAATATTGGCAATATTCAAATAAAACATTGTGACCATGCAAATGGCTGACAGCTATCAACCACAGGCTCACACTGAATTGCACATTCTGATACTCTGAAAAAATAAGTCAGAAGCTTCCTAACGTGTAGAGATGGTAAAGGAACACAAATATTTAACCAAAATGCAACATAAATACACTTACAATGTCTCTCACATCTATCCTCATCCAAGATCAAGACCGGAGTAAGTAAGTACATAAAATCATTCAACAGTTTCACAGTTATTAATATTTGTAACACAGAACAAAGAATAGTATACATAGTAAATAAATATCATTTTAAATAAAATAATGTTGAATGATACATATTTTTGCTGTACATTTTTACGTACATCTCTGAAGAATCATAATAGTCTTATTTCAATGTACTGTTTGTAATTCCATATGAATAAATATTGTTATCCCTAGGGCAACCAATACTGTGGCCACTTAACCATCAATATATTTATTTATTTATCTATTCATCCATAACTACTGAGTAACACATCATTGGTCAAGTCAGATACATTACAGAAATACACTGATCGGCCAGAACATTATGACCACTGAATATAAACTGGTCCAGACAATTGCAGCCTCTGGCGAGGAATGACTGCTAGTCAGTCATGAGCATGGTGCATGTTGTACCAATGATCGTGCGGTTTGTGTGTAGAATGGGGAAGGCGCTCGCTCTATCTGAGTCTCACTGAGGGCAGATTGTGATGGCCCAGAGGCTCAGCACAAGCATTTTGGAAACTGCACAACTTGTCAGGTGTTTGAGGCGTACTGTGGTGCGTGTCTTCAACAAGTGACGAAACCAAAGTGTATCCATGTCCAGACATCGTGGGGTTGGGTGACCACCCCTTACTATAGATGTCAGACGTCATAGCCTGGGCAGGCAAGACAGGTGGTGGACTTGGCAGAACTAACATCAGACGTCGGTGCTGGGCAGAGTACAAGTGTGTCTGAACACACAGTGCACCAAACCTCCCTAACGATGGACCTCTGCAACCAATGACCCATACATCTGCCAATATTAACACCACGTCATCGGCAACTATGACTGAAAAGGGGGCAAACCATTGGCACTGGATGTTGGCCCAGTGGCAGAGTGTTGCATGGTCCGTTGAATCCCGATACCTTCAACATGCTGATGGAAGGGCATGAAACCATCATCTTCCAGGTACAGCTCCTTGACATGTGCACTGCAGGACAGAGACAAGTTGACAGTGGCTCCATTATGCTCTGGGGAACATTCACATGGGCATCCATGGGTACAGTGGAGTTTGTACAAGGCACTATCATGGCCAAGGAATGCTGGCTGCAGACCACATACACCCCTTCATGATAATCATGTTTCCGAACGATAATGGCATTTTTCAACAAGATAATGCACAATGTCACAAGGTCAGGATTGTGATGGTGTGGGTGAGAAACACTGTGGCGAGTTCCAATTGATGTGCTGGTCCCCAACCTGCCAGATCTGAACCCAGTCTGAGATGTGATTGAATTTGGCATCAGAGCTCATTTCACATTACCCTGGAACTTATGGGAATTGGGTGACTTGTGTGCATAGATGTGGTGCCAGCACCCTCCAACAACCTATCAAAACCTCACTGTTTCCATGCCATGATGCATCGCCACAGTTAGCTGTGCCAAAGGTGGACACACTGGGTATTAGGTAGGTGGTCATAATGTTCTGGCTGATCAGAGTATATTTTCTCCTGTCATCAGTTAAATTTAATACATAATGTGTTAACCAAAGATTTTGTTCATGTCTTGTTTTTCATCTGCTGCCTCCACTAATCCATCTCTCAAAGCTTTGCTATCATTTTCTGTTGTATTCCTTTCCCTCTTCTAGTGAGTTACTGTCTAATGCTCCCTTTGAACCTTCCAACAATCTGGTGGTTTCAATTTACCCAGGTCCCATCTCCTTAATTTCCTCCATTTTGCAATTTCTTCAGCTTTATTGAGCGTTTCGCAACTAATGATTTGTGGCCAGAGTCCATATCCAGCTGTGAAAATATGGTACAGTTTAAAATCTACACTCCTGGAAATGGAAAAAAGAACGCATTGACACCGGTGTGTCAGAGCCACCATACTTGCTCCGGACACTGCGAGAGGGCTGTATAAGCAATGATCACACGCACGGCACAGCGGACACACCAGGAACCACGGTGTCGGCCGTCGAATGGCGCTAGCTGCGCAGCATTTGTGCACCGCCGCCGTCAGTGTCAGCCAGTTTGCCGTGGCATACGGAGCTCCATCGCAGTCTTTAACACTGGTAGCATGCCGCGACAGCGTGGACGTGAACCGTATGTGCAGTTGACGAACTTTGAGCGAGGGAGTATAGTGGGCATGCGGGAGGCCGGGTAGACGTACCGCCGAATTGCTCAACACGTGGGGCGTGAGGTCTCCACAGTACATCGATGTTGTCGCCAGTGGTCGGCGGAAGGTGCACGTGCCCGTCGACATGGGACCGGACCACAGCGACGCACGGATGCACGCAAAGACCGTAGGATCCTACGCAGTGCCGTAGGGGACCGCACCGCCACTTCCCAGCAAATTAGGGACACTGTTACTCCTGGGGTATCGGCGAGGACCATTCGCAACCGTCTCCATGAAGCTGGGCTACGGTCTCGCACACCGTTAGGCCGTCTTCCGCTCGCGCCCCAACATCGTGCAGCCCGCCTCCAGTGGTGTCGCGACAGGCGTGAATGGAGGGACGAATGGAGACGTGTCGTCTTCAGCGATGAGAGTCGCTTCTGCCTTGGTGCCAATGATGGTCGTATGCGTGTTTGGCGCCGTGCAGGTGAGCGCCACAATCAGGACTGCATACGACCGAGGCACACAGGGCCAACACCCGGCATCATGGTGTGGGGAGCGATCTCCTACACTGGCCGTACACCTCTGGTGATCATCGAGGAGACACTGAATAGTGCACGGTACATCCAAACCGTCATCGAACCCATCGTTCTACCATTCCTAGATCGGCAAGGGAACTTGCTGTTCCAACAGGACAATGCACGTCCGCATGTATTCCGTGCCACCCAACGTGCTCTAGAAGGTGTAAGTCAACTACCCTGGCCAGCAAGATCTCCGGATCTGTCCCCCATTGAGCATGTTTGGGACTGGATGAAGCGTCGTCTCACGCGGTCTGCACGTCGAGCACGAACGCTGGTCCAACTGAGGCGCCAGGTGGAAATGGCATGGCAAGCCGTTCCACAGGACTACATCCAGTATCTCTACGATCGTCTCCATGGGAGAATAGCAGCCTGCATTGCTGCGAAAGGTGGATATACACTGTACTAGTGCCGACCTTGTGCATGCTCTGTTGCCTGTGTCTATGTGCCTGTGGTTCTGTCAGTGTGATCATGTGATGTATCTGACCCCAGGAATGTGTCAATAAAGTTTCCCCTTCCTGGGACAATGAATTCACGGTGTTCTTATTTCAATTTCCAGGAGTGTAGTTTCTGATATCTCTTACTTTATATTATTCCTATTATTTCAGAAAAAATGCTCAGTCAAAATCATGATTTCTGACATGATACAACAAAGGGAATTGTATTGAACACCTAGTATGGAACCTTAAGAATACATTAAGCTACAGTGTACCAACCATGTGCAGGGTCATATCCAGTTATGTGAAATTGTAAAGCAATTGTCTGCCTGTTTCCATATTGATAAGTGAGATGTACTGTATGCCTTCTCCTGATTCCAGAATTCTTTCATTTATTTGGCAGTATACCTTAGTCTAATATAAAAAAAATTTGTGAAATCACATATTTTATCCAATGTCTTCTATTGTTTTAAGTAAGAGGGAGCAAATTCCCTTACTACCTCATGGACTTATCGTGAAAACAAACTACAATTCTGTTACAAAGTTCTGCTCACTGAAATAAATAACCTCTCTAGTATGCATTTACTTAAAGTGAACAAAACTGCATTTTTAAAGTACAAGGGTAATCCCAAAAGTTAGGTATCCTTTTTTTATAGGTACATAGACCTGTTTATTTCTGCAATGGTTTACATCAGTTTACAGCTTGAACATTTAGCTATTTTTCGACATAATCACCATTTCTGTCGATGCATTTTTGTAGACGCTGTGGCAGTTTTTGTATGCCCATGTCATACTAGCTCGCCGCCATGCTGTTCAGAAAGTTATGAACCTCCTCTTTAACCTCATTGTCAGAGCTGAATCACTTTTCGGCCAAATGTTATTTTAATCTAGGGAACAGGTGATAGTCACTGGGTGCCAAGTCAGGACTATAGGGTGGGTGGGTGATTATGTTCCACTGAAACTGTTGCAGGAGAACAACAGATTGCCAAGCGATGTGTGGGTGAGTGTTGTCATGGAGAATGTGTATGCCCTTGCTCAACATTCCTCTTCTCCGGTTCTGAATTGCCTGTTCGAGTTTTTTCAGAGTCTCACAGTACCTATCAGCGTTAATTGTGGTCGCAGCGATTCAACTCTGACGATGAGGTGGAAGAACAGGTTCATAACAGCATGGCGGTGAACTGGTATGACATTGTCTACAAAAATGCATGAACAGAAATGGTGATTATGTTGAAAGATAGCTAAATGTTCAAGCTGTAAACTGATGTAAACCTTTGTAGAAATAAGCAGGTCCTATGTACTTACAAAGAAATAGGAGACCTTACTTTTGAAATTACCCTCGTAATTTAACTAAGATTTGTTTAAGCCATAGCTTACTTTATTAAAGATGATATGTTGATAAAGATGGTACAGTACCATCTTTGTCTATATAAAAAATGTGTTGTGAATAAAATTGATTTTGCTCCTGTGCTTGTAAGAGTTACAGTTTAATAACATCCATCGAAAGTGAAAACTAGAATTGTTTCCGTGGAAGTGAGTCATAGAAAACAAACGATATTTTCTGTGAATGTAATTGCTTTTAGCATGGCATGTAACATCCAGCAGATTTATGTCTTTGTATAATTTCAGATGTGAACATGAGAGTAGGTGTTCATACAGGAACTGTGTTGTGTGGTATAGTTGGAACCCGACGATTCAAATTTGATGTTTGGTCAAATGATGTGACATTTGCCAATCAAATGGAATCAACAGGGAAACCTGGTCGAGTACATATTTCTGAAGTTACTGCAAGATTTCTGAATAATGAATATGTGTTAGAGGAAGGTGACACTGTCCAAGGTGAGATAATTTGTTTAATAATGTTAACTCAAGCAATAAAATTGATAAGTGAATTAAAAATTAATATTTATGTTGTATTTTTTAAAATTTTTCTGAAGACAACTAACTAAAATTTGAGTCGTTAACACAACACTGTGACTAAGAAAGACTTTCAAAAGTTTGAAATATGGGATAGTTGGCAGTCAGTGTAAAAATAAAACAAGAAGAAATTATTTTTGCAAGACGTAGAATACTTAAGTATGTAAGTATATATTAATAAGGTTAGTGCAATTTATGCTTGATAACAAAAGTCACCACCACTAATTGTATCTCAGTTTTATAGATAATGTATGATATAAAGATGTTGCACAGTATGTGGAAATGTGTAATGCATAATTTTACACTATAATAATGATTGTAACTTTTATATATCTGACCACCAAGTTGTTCATGACAATCTGATGGTGGATTCTGCCCGAAATGTGCAACAGCGGTTGTGCAGAACTCACTTTGATCGGGCTATGTTTGAAAATGTATCAAATGATCTCTCCATTCACAAAAAGAAAGAGAGAGAGAGAGAGAGAGAGAGAAAAAGTAGCCCCCCCCCCCCAAATCGAATCGATGGGGTGGGGCTGCAGAAGAGGAGGCGATCCATATTGATGCCTATATGACTACTCTACAATTAACACTTATTGCCTGGCAGTGTGTTCATCAAACCCCTTTCAGACTATTTCTTTATCATTCCCCTCCTGAACAGTGCACTGGAAAATAAACACTTAAATCTTTCTGTGCAAGCTCAGATTTCTCTTTTTTTTATGATGAACATTTCTCCATGTGTAAGTGGCCATGAAACAAAAATCTTTGAATTCGAAAGAGAAAGTTGACGATTGAAATTTTGTGAAGAAGACCTCTGTTTTAATGATTGGCACTCCAGTTTTCCTGTCATATATGTGACACTCTCTCCCCTATTTCACAATAATACAAAACAAGCTGCCCTTCTTTGGACTTTATTGATGTCCTTCATCAATCCTACCTGGTAAGAATCCCATACTGCACAGCAGTATTCAAGAAGTAGACAGTGTAGTGTAGGCAGTCTCTCTAGTAGATCTGTAACTGTTCTAGTAGTAAAATGGAGTGGGCACTAGGGAGTTTTCAAAACGGATCTCTCACCTTGAAGTCCAACACCACGATCTTCCAATTTTGATGCTGTGAGTCTTGCAATTCACTTGATGTTGCGCATGTTGACCTTGGACCATTCATTGTGTATGTTTTGCTTCTTATGTTTCAATGTTCAGTACATCTTCTTCCTGTTTTCATGCTTAATTTGTGTTCTGTTTTCGGCGAGCTATTCGCTGGGCCATTTTACCACTAAATCTGAGGTGGTGTGAGGAATTTCCTGTGTAAGGTATTCATGTTGGCATCTGTGCTTGGTTCAAAGCCTGGAATATTTATTTTGTCTTCTTCGGTGAAGAAATTTTGAAAAACTGTATTTAGTAACTCTGCTTTAGTGGCACTGTCATCGGTAGCATTACTATTACTGTTGCCATCAACCAATGACAGTATAGATTGTATCTTAGCAGTGGTGTAATTTACAGATGACCAGAATCTCCTTGAATTTTGTGCCAGATTTTGAGACAGATTTTTACTGTGGAAATTGATAAAAGCTTCTTGAATTGAAGTCTGTGCTACCAACCTTGGAAATTTTCCGTTCTTTTTAATTTTGCATATTTGTTTTTATTGCTTCTTAACAGCAGTCTGACCTGTTTTGGTTACTATGGGAGATCAGTCCCATCTCTTGTTAATTCATTTGGTCTAAATCAGTTGCTGTTGACACTATTTTTTTGAATTCAAGCCACACTGACATAGTTAGTTTGGAACGAATGGAGACTTTCTCTTAGGGAGGTGTCAAGTGCATTTTTATCATCTTTTGTAAAAACATAGATTTTAAGTTGAGTTTTTGTGGCTTTGAATGTTACGGTATTAAGTCAGCTACAGTGACCTGGTGGTCACTAATTTCCTGTACCTGTCATGATGCACCTATTTGTTCACGATTATTTGTTGCCAGGAGGTCAAGTATGTTTTTGCAACCATTTACACTGAAAGTACGTGCCTTAACTAATTGCTCAAAATAATTTTTGGAAAAAGCGTTTATTACAATTTCATACAACATTTTAAGCCCACCACTGACTTTAAACATGTATTTTCCCCAATTATTGAGGGTAGAATGAAGTCACCACCAGCTATTATTGTATGAGTGAGCACTATCTTGAAATAAGATACAAGTTTTCTTTGAACCTCTCAGTAACTGCATCATCTGAGTGTGGGGGTCCGAACAAGGAACCAATTATTAATTTATTCCGGTTATCAAGTATAAGCTCTACCCATACTAAGCCAACAGGAACTATCTTCTTCGGTGTTACTACAAGGTAAACTACTTTTTACTGTTTTCTTAATACCATTAGGTCCTTTGTAAAAATTTCAACTCAGCTTATCTCCAGCTTTAGTACCTATAATTATGTGAGCTTCAGTGGTTTCAGTTACACTTGGAGCTGTGTTTCTTTCTCAACATAACTACGACAATTTACAACTGTGATGCTGATGGTTCCTAGGTCTTCTCTCATCCTGTTTCTGCCTGCAATGTTTGAGACTGAAGCCCTTTTGTACTTTCCCAAAACCTTCTAATCTAAAAAATTGTCTAGTCCATTCTACACAGTCTACTGCTACCATGTAGCTGCCTCCTGTGTGTAATGGACCCCTGACCTATTGAGCAAAACCAGAAGCCACACCACCCTATGGTGCAAATCAAGAAATCTGCAGATTGCAGAACCATCTGTATCAAAGGTCTGCATTTCATCCTGCAGGCGATGCTACCGGTGGTGAGTTCTCTCTTCTCTTGCACACAAGACTGGCAGTCGTTAGCATTTCATATAGCCACCAGAAAAGAGAATCTCTTCTGCTCCAAAGTTATGCAAATCGTTAGTACTGACGTGAGCAACCACCTGCAGGAGGCTGCAACCCTGTTCTTCATGGCATCCAGAAGAACCTGTCCCACACCGTGAACTTGTCCCAGTATGCACACACAGTGCACACTGAACATGAGGCCCCAATCACATGCATAACATTGGAGCTCCCAACTACCAGTTATCCCACTCTCTGTGAATTCCCACTTTTGATCACCACCCCAGAAAGTCTTTTGATGCCTGTTTCACCTGGAAATGCACCCCCTCCCCCTCCCCCCCCCCCCCCCCCATTTGATCACAAGTGAGGGATCAACCTCAGTGTGAACATAAATTGGGGTGGTCACAGTAGTGGACAGATGCCCATTGGCAAGAGCCTCAATCTGTGTTACTGAAGCCAGCACCACCTGCAGCTGTGAGTGAAAGGTCACCAATTCAGCTCACATAAAAACAAAGCAGTCACAGTCCGTATCAGCAATGAAGGTGGTGGAACTCAACACCATACAATTATTAAACCGTGGGACTGTGTCTAGTAAATACATAAGCATGCAAGAAACTTAAGAACTGAACTACAAAGTATGCAGGTAAAACAAAATAAATCTTTCCTAGTGAGAAGCTCATAAAGTAATACACAAGTGAATGCTGTACTCCCTGTGTTGCTACTGGAGAGGAAAGTGCCACCTAAGCAGGACACAAATATTGAAAGACCAATGAAAGGGTCATATTCTATGAGATGGGAGTGTGGAAAGTCAGAAGTCTAAATATGGTAGGGTAGCTAGAAAATCTAAAAAGGGAAATGCAGAGACTTAATCTTAGATATCGTAACAATCAGTGAAGTGAAATGAGAATGTCAGGATATTGTTAAGTAAATATACACTGAAGCGACAAAGCATCTGGTACAGGCATGCGCATTCAAATACAGAGATACGTAAACAGGTAGAATATGGTGATGGGGTTCACCAATGCCTTTATAAGACAAGTGTTTGGCACAGTTCTTAGATTGGTTTCTGCTGCTACAATGGCAGGTTATCAAGATTTAAATGAGTGTGAACGTGGTGTTGTAGCTGGTGCATGAGCGATGTGACATAGCGTCTCCGAGGTACCGATGAAGTGGGGATTTTCCCATATGACCATTTCAGGAGTGTACCGTGAATATCAGGAATCCAGTAAAACGTCAAATCTCCGGCATCGGTGTGGCCGGGAAAAGATCCTGCAAGAATCGGACCAATGATGACTGAAGAGAATCGCTCAATGTGACAGAAGTACAAACATTCCACAGATTGCTGCAGATTTCAATGCTGGGCCATCAACAAGTGTCAGCGTGTGAACCATTCAACAAAACATCATCGATACGGACTTTTGGAACGGAAGGCTCACTCATGTACCCTTGATGTCTGCACGACACAAAGCTTTACGCCTCCACTGGACTGTTGACACTGAGATTGGAGTGTGGATGAGTGGAAACATGCTGCCTGGTCGGACGAGTCTCGTTTCAAATTGTATTGAATGGATAGATGTGTATAGGTATGGAGACAACCTCATGAATTCATGGATCCTGCATGTCAGCAGGGGACTGTTCAGGCCGGTGGAGGCTCTGTAATGGTATTGGGCATGTGCAGTTGGAGTGATAATGGAACCCCTGATAAGTCTAGATACGATTCTGACAGGTGATACGTATGTAAGCATCCTGTCTGATCACGTGCATCCATTCATGTCCATTGTGCATTCTGACTGATTTGGGCAATTCCAGTAGAACAATGCGACACCCCACATGTCCAGAATAGCTACAGAGTGGCTCCAGGGACACTCTTCTGAGTTTAAACACTTCCACTGGCCACCAAACTCCACAGACATGAACATTATTGAGCATATCTGCGATACATTGCAACATGCCGTTCAGAAGAGAAGGTAGTAATGGTCTCAATTTTGCTCTTAGAACTTTTCCTGAAACTTTTTAATTAAGTCAGTGCTAACCCACAAGAGAAGGGACAATGTTACAACAAAACAGTTATCTAGGATTTGTTAACAAATTTTTACTATTTAACATATATAATTAAGAAAATTGTGTAATAATTCATTGAAAATGTTACTAATGAGTTCGCTGATATTTACAATTTACAGATATAACCCAACTTACAACACGCAATAACTCAAAAATATGTTCTCGTGGGTTAGCACTTTCTTCAGTCGACCCCTTTAATTCACACGTTTCGTTATTGGTGTCTTATAAGTGTATCCAGTTGGTTGTTCCATGCTGTCAGGAGGAATTACAGAACAGTGTTTATATCAAATTGCAATGTATCTGTCACCAGGACTACGTTTCCCTGGCATAAATGTGACAGTACAGAATTTGAACACTAGTTTCAAGGACGTAGTCTCAAAAGCAATGGAGACTGAAATTTAACTAAATTTTTGAATCTGGTTGAGTGGGCATATTATCTGTGCAGCATCAGTATAAATTTACATTAATAATTTGTCTTAACCAAAAACAGCTGTAGCTCCTTCAAAATTTTGGACACAATCCTATCAGTTACTTCAGTGGGAGCTGATGTGGACCCGAGACAATCTTTGCTCAGTATGTGACCAAGGTCTGAATGCAGAATTAAAAAAATACTATTTACATCTATTAAAGAGCTGTATTAAATTGTTGTGGATATACCCAAAGATTAAAATAAAATGGAAATAGTTCCCAGCTTGTAGTACACTGTACAAGCTACTCTTAGATAGACCCAAAGATTAAAATAAAATCAAAATAGTTCCCAGCTTGTAGTAAACTGTACAAGCTGCTCTAATTATTTCTAAAGAGTAGCAGGAGCACTCACCACATCAATATATGATAGATATAGTCCAAAAATTGTATGTGTTACCATAACATGCTCTGATTCTGAGCATCTGTCTTAGAACGGAAGTAGCCGTCTGATAACTTAACCAGTAGCTTTTCTCGATGTGTAATCAGATAGAGATATACATTAGACTGAGCATTGACAGACGCTTTAAAATAGCCACAAATCCTAATTGTGCTCTTATATTTTTTAATTACAACCATGAATGGGCCAATTGGCAAGATGTGAATGGTGTCACAACATCTGATTCCTTTGAACGATCAAATTTAACTACTTCCTTCATAGTAAAAGGTATAGTTAAAGTCCAAAAAAATGAGTGGCAGCACTTTGTTTTAATATGTGTGGTTCAAAGTTTTATGCACAAGCCAAATTGGATTTAAATAAATGATTGTGTTTTTTGCCTGTAGCATTCAGATCACTAAATGCAGTACTATTAGATATGACTCAGATGAATCTTATATTTGAAGACTGAAGCCAGTAGAGTTGTCTAAACTAAAAATGTCGGTTATATCTGGTGAAGAAAATACTTTTGGACTACATACATATTCATACGTAATGCCGACTATTACTAAGTCTTTTAATGCTATAGGCTGATTACTGTATGTTACCAGCTACCATTTATTTGCCTCCAAATAAGCATTAATTACATATACAGAAGCTCTGTCATCCATTTTGAAATCTGCATCCGGGTTGTTGTTGACTAGTGAGATCATCAGTTTGAGAGCTTTGACGTTGGCTGGTGGCTCTGGCATAATGTTGTGCAGTGCAGTACCTTTCCATGGGCGACTTTGACAGATGGCAATCACATGCCCACATTTGTGACACCTAAACACACCTTAGCTTTGGCTCTTATTGCAGAAACATTTGATGTCAGATTTCCTTGTTTTCATTACGTTTTGCAAACTATCACGTGGTAACTGCCACTACCAGGATGGGGGTTCAAATATCTGTCCATCCAAATTTAGATTGTCTGCAATTCCCCTTAATCATTTGAGGAGGAAATTGCCAGGATGACTCCTTTAAAAGGTTGTGGCTTATTAGAGTTTCTTCCTGTCCATTCACATATGGAGCTTAGAAAGAAGAAATTAGAGAGATTCGAGCGCGCACGGAGGCTTTCAGACAGTCATTCTTCCCGCGAACCATACACGAATGGAACAGAAAAGGGAGGTAATGACAGTGGCACGTAAAGTGCCCTCCGCCACACACCGTTGGGTGGCTTGCGGAGTATGTATGTAGATGTAGATGTAGAAGAAGGATTGTCTGAATGCTTCCATGTGTGCAGTAATTATTCTAATCTTATCCACACGATCCCTGTCTGAGCGATACTTGGGGGATTGTAGTATTCACTTAGTCGCCATTTAAAACTAGTTCATGAAATTTTCTTAGTAGACTTTTTTGGGATTGTATATATCTGTCTTCAAGAATCTTCCAGGCCAGTTTCTTCAGTATGTCTGTGACACTTTCTCACATATCAAACAAACCTGTGACAATTCATGCTACCCTGCTCTGTATACATTCAGTATCCCCTGTTAGTCCTATTTGGTATTGGTCCCACACACTTGAGCAATATTCTAGAAACAGTGGCATGAGTGATTTGTAAGCAATCCTTTTTCTAGACTGATAGCACTTCCACAGTATTCTATCAATAAACCGAAGTCTACCCTCTGCTTTACCTATGACTGAAGCTCTCTTACGTTGGTAATGTGCTATCTGATTTGTACATGCAGGAGAATGGTGTTCCTCAGGGAAGCGTTTTAAGTGTCACCCTCTTTGCCATCGCCATTAACAGTATCATGTCAACTATCCGGAGTTCTGCCCAGTGCTCCTTGTTTGTGGACGATTTTGCTATTTTCTGTTCTTCCTCCAGTCTTGTCACTGCTAGTCGGTAGCTGCAGCTGACGATAAAGCGATTAGAGGCATGGACTGCGAAGACGGGTTTTACTTTTTCTGCAGACAAATGTGTGTGTGTTCATTTTAATCTTTCTTGACGTCCTTTTACCTCCCCTGAATTGTGTCTGAGGGACACCATTCTTCCTTTTAGCGACACTGTGAGGTTCCTGGGCTTCACTTTTGATTCCAAGTTGTTGTGGTTGCCGCACCTTAAAGACGTCAAGGCACTGAATATTGTGAAGTGTCTGAGTCATCAGTCCTGGGGAGCAGATCGGGCGCGTCTGCTGCAGTTTTATAGGGCTTTTGTCCGGTCGCGTCTTGACTATGGATGCACTGTGTATGGGTCAGTGAGGCCTTCGTATCTGAAGATTCTTGATGCAGTTCACCATGAGGGTATCAGGCTGGCCACTGGTGCATTCCGTACCAGTCCCATCCCCAGCCTGTGTGCTGATGCAGGGGAACCGCCGCTCGCCATCTGGCGGAAACTCCTCATGGTGCGACGGGTGTGTCAATTCCTTGCCTGTCCTACCTCCCCTGCCTATGGAATGTCTATTTTCCAGCCGTCCCAGGGCAACGAGACCATTTGGGATTCGTGCCAAGCATTTGCTTGAGTCCCTTGGTGTGGAGCGTGTGGCACCCAAACTCCAGGGTTTTACCCGCCTGCCTCCCTGGTTGCTCCAGAGGCCCAGCGTACTTTTAGACTTGTCAGAGTACTGGAGGAGCTGCACTCCTGCATTTGTTTTTACCTCCTTATTTTACGGTATTTTAAACCAGCATCCCGACCATGTACCAGTGTTTACAGATGGCTCTAAACAGGGGGACTGTTGGTTGTGCTGTTGTTTTTCCTGATCGAGTCGTCAAGTTAAGGCTTCCTGCTGCGTTTACCATCTTTGATGCCGAATTGTTTGTAATCTTGCGGGCATTGGAGTAGATGAGATGTGTTCCCAGTTTTAAGTTTCTCATCTCATCTGTTCTGACTCCCTGAGTGCCCTTCAGACCATGCAACACTTGTACACAGCGGATATGGTCGTCCAGAACATCCATGATCCCCTACTCCTCCTGCAGTGGCAGGGGAAGGAGGTTTCTTTCTGCTGGGTGCCGGGACATGTGGGTATTAAGGGAAATGAACTGGCGGATGTGGCTGCCAAAGATGCATGTTCCCTCCCTCACGTTGTTGAATATGCCGTCCCCCTCATGCTGTTACCTCTCTTTTGCGTTTTCGTGTTATGTTTCAATGGGAAGAGGAGTGGCTGACGGTCGGTCAAGGCCACCATGCAGGCGGGATGAGGTTCGCCTCACTCGCCTCCGCATCGGGCACAGTCCCTTAACGCATGGTTTTTAACTCTGGTGGGAGGACCCCCCCAATCTGCAGTGTTTGTGGTGTCCAGATTACTGTCCGCCACATTTTACTTGGCTGTCTTTTATTCTCTGACCAGAGGGCGGTGGTTTCCTTGCCACCGGGTCTACTGTGGCCCCCTGGTTTGGATTAAACCAGAAGCACTGTTGATTCTAGGGAGTATGTTTCTCGACCCGAACTGTCAGTCGGTAAATTGTATGTTTCCTCTATAAAATCCAGCTGAACATTACACAATGGAAGCAGCTACTTGTACAGCACAGTGTGTGAGATACACACACACACAAAGATTCTTATACATTACAAAAACCCTTCTCTACACCTTGTTATCAGTTACATGTTGTACACCGAGGAGCTTTGTGCAAGTCCCCTGTAATTGAGAGAGAGTAAACATCATTGTAAGTCAAAAGAACAAAATTTAAACTTAATAACAGCTGCCTGCAGTAGTGTACAGAGAAAGGTTCCAGAGTTACTGTCCCTCATTATTAGTAACACCACATGTGTAATACAAAGAGATCTTCCTGTGGGACCACTGCAACTGTAAGAGTCCATCTTGTAAAATGAAGAAATGGCACAACAGTAGCTGAATTGATGATCTTTTATTGCATACATGACTGGTATCGGAGCACTTAAAGCTTCATCATCTGGTGTAAACTGTAATAATCAAAACACTGTGTTACAAGATAATGGTAGGGAATCCTCAAGGGTGTTTCTTTTTCAGATATGAAACTATACTGTTAATTTTTTAAAATAAAATAAAAGAGAGAACAGCATGTTACTTACAAATAAAAACCACTTAACCATCTAAGCTCATCTTCACCCCTGTGTTGTCGTGGAACAAAAGTTCTGTGTCGGAAGAGGAAAGGGGCGACCTAGAAAAATCCCAAAAAAGCTAACTTCATGCCTGGTCTTTGACAGTCACCAGAATCATAAAACATGTAAGATGCACTAAAGACGGGAGGAGAAAAGAAACATATCGTGTGGAATTACTTACATAAATTCTATAAGAACTGTTCCCCCCATACGGCCCCGACTGAGAACACTAACAACAAAACCAAATATTAGTAAATGCTTACTAGCCACCAGTATTGGTGGTGCACACAATACAAGGTGCAGGCACAGTTATGGATCAGATATGTGGTAAGTAAACTGTTTAAACTGGAAAAGTGGAGTGTGACAGCAGAAAGGAGACAGAACCATCACAACATTCGTAGGGAAGAGAACCTATACATCTAAAAACCAGGAAAATATTACGTTACATATACACCTTAACTTGCCAGAATAAAGTTATAATTGACTAAAATGTTTTTGTGATACAAGTCAGTTTGTTCATTAATAGTATCAAGAGAATGGGAATGGAGACATCTTAAGATTTCAATTTCTTGAAGTACATTGGATATCCAACCTTTCTCTGCAGTGTATAAGACAGTTAAGTTACCACTAACCTGCTAGAGCTGATGTTGGTTGTCAGTCAAATGCATTGTCAAAGCTGATCTAGAATTTCCCACATCTTTGTGTTATTTAAATCTCATATGAGAATTCCTACCATCTGGCCAATATGTCTGCTCTTGCACACCTGGCCTGTATCACATTCAATGCAGTACACACCAGGTAGGAGAAATTATCCTTTTTGAAAGCTTCTTAGCTCCTATAACCACTACCCAACAATTTTCTTGGTATAAAAATGGCGGAACTATGTTGGCTGACGAGTTTCTTTTCAGTCCACTGTAATATATATTCAAGATAAGGAATTTTATAAAACTTGTACTTCTTCTCCACTGGATTCAGTGTTTCCCTTCTGGTTGTGTATGCAATAAAAGAGTGTTGACTCAGCAATTGTTGTACGGCTTCTTCATTTTACAAAACGTACATAATACTTGGCACACGCAGTTGGCTGATGACGCACACAAACAGCAGTGAACTATTAAACACAGAACGGAATGTGTTTGGACTCCAACATTGGCAGTGTGTTTATTGCTGTGAAGAACTTGCTCTTCGTAGAAAGCCTGTAAAATACCATTCGCAACTTCACTGATCTTGCCATAACACCGGGGGAAGAACACAGTCTACCATCTATAGATTGGGAGACATGTGGGTTAGAATGAGATGCGGGGGACAAAGAGCTTTACAGTGCTGCACAAAACATTTTCCCCAGAAATTATGTAGAGCAGTTAGTGAGGCAGCCCACCATTGAGGGAAAAATATTAAATCTATTGGGTACAAGATGGCATGAAAATTTAGATTCAGTAAATATAAATCTAGGAATCAGCAACTGCTGAGCTATTGATGTATAACTGATAACTAGTGTTTTGTAATTGATAACTAGTGTTGAACAAGAATCTAAGAAGGCAGAAAGATATTTCTGCAGAACAAGTGCAATAGGAAAATTATTTAACAGCACGTGAACAGTCAGCAGCAAACATTCAGTTACGGGGAGGAGATTGTGGAGGACCACTGGCACGAATGGTATTGGTGCCATGGAAGACAGTGAGGAGTGGGAAATATAACCATGGTTCAGTAACAGTATTATAAAACTACATGGACAGCAGAGAGAGTTGCATAACAGATTCAAATGAAGCCAAATAATTTGTTGACAAACAAAAACTGAACAATGTCAAAACAAACAATTATGTGAGAAGTATTAAGTGAATTTGAAAACAAGATCTTACCTGCTGAGCTGTGAAAAAAAAAAACACTAAAATGTTCTGGTCCTACATAAAGTTAGTCATGGAACAAAGCTGTCTGTCCAAATGTCTGTTAATCGTGGTTGCACTGAAGTGATAAAATGAAGGCCAAAATACTAAATTATGCATTTCAAAACTCCTTCACCGAAGATCATCACAGTACAGTACCTCCATTTGGTTGACATAAGGTGCAAAAATAACAGAAGTAGAAATAAGTGAATAGCAAACTAAACAACAACTCAGGTACTCAATAGAGGAAAGGCCACATGACTTGGTGTGGTGGCCCTCAGATTCTACATTGAATTGGCTTCTCTTGTAGCACCAGTACTTCATAGATCACTGTAGCAATTTGGCGTACTGTGTGACCGATGTCCATGTCTTCTAGAATTGTGGATCACATACTGTACTCATGTCTAATGACATTTCTGCAGAAAGAATAACACTGATTGAGGAATCACCATGGTTTCCATAAACTCTGTTTGAGTGAAACTAATTATCCATCAAATACAGGAGAATGTTGATATTAGAGCTCACCGAGCAAGGTGGCGCAGTGGGTAGCACACTGGACTCGCATTCGGGAGGACGACGGTTCAATCCCGTCTCCAGCCATCCTGATTTAGGTTTTCCGTGATTTCCCTAAATCGTTTCAAGCAAATGCCGGGATGGTTCCTTTGAAAGGGCACGGCCGATTTCCTTCCCCATCCTTCCCTAACCCGAGCTTGTGTTCAGTCTTTAATTACCTCGTTGTCGACGGGACATTAAAAAACACTAACCTAACCTATTAGAGCTCAGTTTGAGATTGTGTTTCTTGATTTCTCTCACGTGCGGTAGCGTTCTTGCTTCCCGCGCCCGGGTTCCCAGTTTCGATTCCCGGTGGGGTCAGGGATTATCTCTGCCTCGTGATGACTGGGTGTTGTGTGATGTCCTTAGGTTAGTTAGGTTTAAGTAGTTCTAAGTTCTAGGGGACTGATGACCATAGATGTTAAGTCCCATAGTGTTCAAAGGCATTTTTTTTTTTTTACTTCTCTCAAGTAATGGGCACAGTTCTACGCATCACCTAGTACCCAAAAAATGAGCATCAATGTGTATGAACTGATCAACTTTGGATTTAAGACTTTGTTGCAAGTAGAATTCAGTATGTGGCATCAGAAGCAAAGTTAATTGTTCACAACATATGTAAATTACTTGTCAATTAATGCACGTAGTCTTATGAGGCTGTTGACAGACATTGCCGTTGTGTACAAGTAGGGGGTATTGTTAGAAAATTGTTTTGAAGTTTAGAGAGGCTTGCAGATGACATGCACCCACTGCACAGATTAGCACCTGACTAACCATAAGTACATGTAATGTAATGCACATTGTTAGGTGTGTAGACTGAAGCTGTTTGAATTTGTATTTGATGATTACCATTTTTTTAAATTTATTTATTTACTATCCATGTACACTGTTTTATAAAGAGACATTACAACTTAAATCATCTGCTGAATAATAGCTTCTCTCTATTAATAAATGCTTCAGTTTATTCTTTAAGGTTTTTAAATTAGTTGTCTTGAGATCACATGATAGTCTGTTGTAAAAAAATTTTCCTGCTGTATGTGGACTATGGTTTGCAGCCTTGTTTCTTCTTATAATTATGTAAAAAATTTTCCCCTTTCCATATATTGGAGTTATGTACATTACTGTTTACTGCATTATGTTCTGGATTCAGTTTTACAAACATAATTTCCTGCAGGATGTCCATAGAGTTGATGGTAAATATTTTATATTTTATGAAAATTCCTGAAGGCTCTCTTGTTTATCTTAGCTATCATTCATATTGCCTTTTTCATAGAATAGAATGCCACTCTGTATGGACTGTTGTTTCCCCACCCCATAACTCAGTACCATACTGAAGATAGGTATGTACCAGTCTGTAATATATCTGCCTTAAGCTTTCATGGACTGGGAAGACTGAGACCCTTTTCGGTAGATACACATTTGAACTGATTTGCTTACAAATGTAATTGTATGGTTTTTCCATGACAGGTTTTCATCATCAGTAATATCTAAAAAATTTGTTTTTATTTGTGTAACGAAGTGCCAATGGAGGTGTAAATTGAGTACCATTTATGTTCTGATTATGACTAAGCATGAACTGCATTATCACTGCCTTCTCTTTATTTACAAGTAGCCTATTTGCCGTAAGGTAAGTTGATAGAAAATTGTAACTAATTTCACTACTGATGGCAGCTGTTTGTGTTCCACAACTCCAACCAACAAAGGATGTTTCTTCAGCATATCCTGCAACTTTGCAATTTTGGGGTTCAGTGACATCATTAATGTACCCAAATGACAGCAATGGCCCTAATATACTTACTTGAGGAGGCACCACAAGTTGAAGTATACTCTAGGTTGATTTGGTTGTTGGCAGCTGTTTATTCCTTTTATAAGTTAGCTTCACACACTGTTTTCTAGCAACTCTTCATTCCTTTTATAACTTAGCTTAATTCTTTCAGATTGGAGGTTTGTAGTTGTGAGGCTACTCCTCTCATTCTTCTAATTTATGCAGTAGAATAGTATGATTCATAGTATCAAAAGCTTTACTCATAGCCAGAAAAGTGCCTGTTATCTTGTCTTTTTTATCCATCTTTTTTAATATTTCATGTATAGAAGATGCTACTGCTGTTACAATAGATCTTCCTTTTCTAAAATCATGTTGTAGGTTTTTGAATAGATTATGTTTGTGAAATATACCTTGAATTGATTTAATACTACTTTCTCTAGTAATGTGCCAAGTTCTGAAGTTAACAGTGCTGGCCTGTAGTTTCTTTTGTCAGTTTTCATTCTCTTCTTATACATAGGTAGAATTTCAGTTGTTTTTCAAGAGATCTGGGTATCTCCATGGCAGAGAGAGAAATTTGTTAAGTGTGTCGGAGGCTTCACAAATTCTCCTCTGCATTTCTTTAGCTATTGGGTGAAAAATCATCCCAACTGCAAGACTTAGCTTGCAGTTTTGAATTTTTGTTAGGAGGACCCTCTCACTAATGCCATGCGTAAAAAAAAGATTGGATAGTGTTTTTAATACTGAAGCTGGGTTTTCAGTCATGTATTTATTTTGTGCCAATTGTTGCAAACTTTCTGTATGAATTTATTGCTCACTTCTTTGGATTATTTATTATTTCATTTATTTCTGTGAACATTATGCTGTGTTCATAAGATTGATGTGTCCCACATTCTTTATACATTGTTTTTGAGGCTATTTTACTAAAAAAAACTGGAGTTGCTAATTTGACAGGCTTAATTCTCAGCTTTAAGGGTGTAGTGCTTCAAGAATTTACAAGTAAATTCTGGAACCACTCGACCTTCTGCCGCCTCGAACATGCGATATTTTAAAGATAAGTGTGGGAGAGAGGCTATTTATTGTGCAACACATGTCTGTGTTTGCAAGATGGACGTTGGTCCTGGGAGGACAGGAGCGACGTCAGACAAGCGACGCCAACAAGTGTTTGCAGCTCGTGCCATAGTAGCTGTACGTGACGTACAAGGAGCAAGCATGCATTATTCTTTGACAGTGTAATGATTGTAATTGTTTCGAACAATTGAAACATGTTTTGTCTAGAGACGCTGTCTTGATCTTGGTGTTAGACTTTCAAGAAGCAAGACTTGTTTTTGAATTTCTGGTGGTTATGCAATGCACCACAATGTTATTATATTTAATAGTATCTAATGGGTATCGTCGTAGTTGACTTGAAAGAATTTGTATGTTTATGTGAAACTTGTGGAGATGAAAATACACCTGAACTTACCTGAAAGTATGAGGGTACCGAGTTATTCTAGTGAGAGAGAGAGTATGTGTTTGTTCCTCTAACCAGCATTATTTCTTCGAAGAAGAAGTTGTGGAGATTGACGCAGCTGCATATTCAGAGAAGAAGATCGGCTAAACATTTCAAGTAAGTCAACTGTAGTAAGAGAAGTGTGAAGTTCACAATCCAATTTTGCACTGCTTTTCTTGTCGCCGAAACCGTTAGAACGTTGCAACCTAAGTGGCAAGACCTAAAGAAAATGGGAATTTTAAGACTGAAAAGGGAAGACGATATTTTGAGTTGCCATAGCAACCAGGCATAACAAGATAAGAGAACTGTTTTGAGTAATTGTATTGAATCCAAGAAACTAAATGGAAGAAAGTTGCAAATGCAACACAGTAAAAGACTTACGAAAGTACTAACGTCAAAAGAACAGAGAGAAGACCTCAACCTTTAGACTAAGAAGAGTTACGCCTAAAATATCTCAACTAAGAAGATTTGGTGTGAAGAGTACACAGCTCACACACACACATTGCAGCCAACACCAACGCTGAAACCAACATTTGACGCCACTGGTGCCCGTGGTGTTCACCGGTGTGACTCCAAATCCGGCTATCGACACTGAAACCAACATTCGACGTCATCGCCGCCGCCCGTGCTGTTCACCGGTGCTGATTCCACACTTGCTTACCGACGCAGCCTAAAACTCTACATCGGGTGAGCAAAAGACAATAATTGTTTGAATAGAAAGTTACAGAAACTATTCAAAACCATAGTACTGTAGTTAGTATATTTAGAAGTGAGGTTTTTTAGTGGTAACTCTATCTAAAAGTAGGAAGAATATGGATCAAGAACAGCAGCTAGCAGAACCAGCCACAGCTATTAAAGTGACTAAGGAAATGCCAGACTGGTCTGAAATAGCAAATTTAATTGATAACCAAAGAACAGAGTCAAACGCCCAAATTATTACTTTAAGTAAAAAATTTAGAAGCACAGAGTGCAGTTTTAAATGTTGAAAGTCTTAAGTTAGATTCAGTGAATGCCCAATTAAATATTAAATTAGATGATCTGAGTGAAGTTTTAAGTAACCAGAATGAAATCTTGAACAGTCAAGCAACAAATATATCTATTAAAGACTTAATTTGACACTGTAAATAATAAGGTCGAAAATCTGAAGTTAGATTTAAAGAGTGAACTAACTAGTTCTTTGAATACTCATGTAAATCAACTGTTTACTGACTTTGACCAGAGACAGAAAGAGCAATTTCAGAATTTAGCTAAAAGCTAGAATGTGATATTGAAGATAAATGTAATAATGTAACAACTGAACTAAGTAAAAAGTTATGATCATTTCAAAGCACATGCAATGTTACATTCGATGCTGTGAAGCAGAGGTTGCGCACTTAAGAGAGGGTTTGGGAAAACAGGATAAATCGCAAATTGCAGGTGTGAGCATTCGAGTAGATGACATGGAACAAAATAGTAAGTAGAAACTAGCAGCTTCAGACATAGTAAATATAAGTAATCAGGTGGAACAGATAGAGGAAATAATCGACCGAAAAGTTCCTGAGAGGGTAACCTCCGACAACGTTTCTTCAAATTTAGCTTCAGAACTTAATGATACTTCAGAACTTAAGATTCAGATAACTTAAGATAATGAACTTAAGAGAGGCATAGATAATTTGTGCAAAGAATTCAAGCTTATCCAGGAAAACAATACGAGAGAAGGAAAGTTGCTACTTACCATATAGCGGAGATGCTGATTCGCCATAGGAACAACACAATTATAGTTTTAGCCATTAAGGCCTTTTGTCACCAGTACACACACACACACACACACACACACACACACACACACACACACACACGTCTGCAGTCTCAGAAAGCTGAAACCTGACTGTGAGCAGCAGCACCAATGCATGATGGGAAATTGCGACTGGCTGTGGGTAAGGAGAAGACTGGGGTGGGGAGGAAAAGGGATAGTATGGTGGGAGTGGCAGACAGTGAAGTATTGCAGCTTAGACAGACGGCAGGAGAGAAGGTGGGGATGGGGGAGGGAGTAAGTAGCGGAAAGAAGAGAAATTAAAAGACTGGGTGTGGTGGTGAAATGACGGCTGTGTAATGCTGGAATGGGAACAGGGAGGGGACTAGATGGGTGAGGACAGTGACTAATGAAGATTGAGGCCAGGAGAGTTACAGGAACGTAGGAGTATTTCAGGGAAAGCTCCCACCTGCGTAATTCAGGAAAACTGGTGTCGGTGGGAAGGATCCCTATGGCACAGGCTGTGAAACAGACATTGAGATGAGGAATATGTTTGGCAGCATGTTCAGCAACAGGATGGTCCATTTATTTTTTGGACACCATTTGTCGGTGGCCTTTCATGCAGACAGACAGCTTGTTGGTTGTCATGCCTACATAGAATGCAGCACAGTGGTTGCAGCTTAGCTTGTAAATCACATGACTGTTTTCACAGGTGGCCCTGCCTTTGATAGGATAGGTGATGTTAGTGACCGTACTGGAGTAGGTGGTGGTAGTAGGATGTATGGGACAGGTCTTGCATCTAGGTCTGTTACAGGGGTATGAGCCATGAGGTAAGGGATTGGGAGCAGGGGTTGTGTAAGGATGGACGAGTATATTGTGTAGGTTAGGTGGACAGCGTAATACCGTGGTAGGAGGGGTGGGAAGGGTAGTGGGCAGGACATTTCTCATTTCAGGGCATGGCAAGAGGTAATCGAAACCCTGGCGGAGAATGTAATTCAGTTTCTCCAGTCCCAGATGGTACCGAGTTATGAGAGGAATGCTCCTCTGTGGCCAGACTGTGGGACTTTGGGAGGTGGTGGGAGACTGGAAAGATAGGCATGGGAGATTTGTTTTTGTACAAGGATGGGAGGATAATAACTGTCAGTGAAGGCTTCAGTGAGATTCTCGGTATATTTTGAGAGGGACTGCTCGTCACTGCAGATACGGAGGCTATGGGTGGCTAGGCTGTATGGAAGGGACTTCCAGGGAAGGGTAGACAAGAAGGTGACTTCTCCTAATGTGGTGTTAACCAGTGAAGTAATGACAGATTTACAGCGGGGAGCAATTCAGTGTTATGTAGACAGTTCCCAAGTTTAAGCCAGACGAGGAAGTACATCCTACTCATTTTTTGAAAAGTTTCAATCAAGCCTTGCCCAAGACTTGGGAAGATTAAAAAAAGATTGAATTTGCTGTGGGGCATCTATTAGGAGAGGCCTCAGAGTGGGGTACACTAAACATTGAAAACTTTTAGTCTTGGGCAGACTTCCAGGAGAAGTTTAAGGAGAAGTATTGGTCAGTAAGAAAAACTGATATCCGACTTGTGGGACCCAAAGTATTACAACAGTTCATGGGGTGTGATGCGAAAGTATTTCAACTGACATTTGACGTGGGCGAAGTACTTAGACAAGCCCATGGAGGAAGAGGGGTTAGTTCGAATTTTAATAAGACTATTACCCATCTGTGCTAGGAAAGATATATTATGTAGTGGGTGGAAAACTGTAGAAGAATTATTATCCTTTGTAGATGCTCTGGATGCCGTAAACAAAGACTGCAACAAAAACTGACACCAGAGTGAAAATCAGATTTATCGAAGAGGTAATAATAATAATAATAATAATAATAATAATACCCGTCGTTAAAGGCGACGAAAAGAACAAACCACTTATAGGGCTAATACCCCTTTTAGTGTGATTAGTTTGTTCAGGACAGAACTAATGAAGCCTCGGACAAGCAGTGTCATGGTCGGCGAAGACGCTTGAACCCTATGCCCGTCCACAATGGTAACGACACTGCTAGCCACACGGAAAATGAGGTGTTTTGCAGGATATGCTTCCTGCAACCACTCTAGAAGGAAAACAAAGACAGAGGATGAGATGGTCAGATGAAGTTAACCGACACCTCATGTTCTGTTATTACCAAGCAACAAACTTAGGAACAAACACAACTAGCTACAGATCACAAGTATACACAACATTTATTACCGGATACCCAGAATTAAAATTTTTAACAGAACAACGACTAGCTGATAAGATCCGTGTAATAATAAAAAAATAACAGGATACCCCAGTCAGAATTAGAAAACATCAAACAACAAGTACAACAAATACTAGAACAAAATAATGTGCAATCAGAAGAAGAAGAAAATACAGTAACGGACTCAAACATCCCAGAGCATACAAACAAAGAACAACACGCATCAATTAAACAATCAGAGGAAAACGAAATCTTAAGACAGCCACCAGAACAAGCACAAATAGAACACACAGTGACACACATGTTAGATATAGAAGAAAAATTTCAGCTGACATATATAGAATACAAAGACAGAAATACAAACATTAGACCATTCTTGCATAGACCACCAAATAACCCACAAGTCGAAACAACAATAACAATCACCAGCACAATCATACACAACAAAATAAATGAATATACAACTATGTAAGAGTTACAACTACTGATTTATATAGGAGCACTCACTACACTAAATATACACACTAGGCAGAGATCAGAACCAACCGACACAGAGAAGAAACCCACAAAACCAGCATGGCAACACAGGCTACAGATCAGAATAGAAAAACTGAGAAAAGACATCGGACAGCTCACACAATTTATAAGAAATGAAATATCAGACAAAAAACGAAAAAGGTTAGGTAAAATCTCACAACGAGAAGCGATAGAGCAATTAGATGAAAAGAAGCAGAAATGACAAGCATTGGCCAAATGACTTAGAAGATGCAAAAAAAAGTGAAAATAGAAGGAAACAAAACCAAACATTCAACACAAACCAAAAGAAATTTTACCAGACAATTGATAACACACACATTAAAATAGACAATCCACCAAACATAACAGACATGGAACACTTCTGGAGCAACATATGGTCAAACCTGGTACAACATAACAGGCATGCACGGTGGATACAGGCAGAAACAGACACATACAAGATGATACCACAAATGCCTGAAGTGATAATTTTGCAAGCTGAAGTCACCCAAGCAATTAATTCTACTCACAATTGGAAAGCCCCTGGAAAAGATAAAATAGCAAATTTCTGGCTAAAGAAGTTCACCTCAACACATTCACATCTAACTAAATTATTTAGCAGTTACATTGCAGACCCATACAAATTTCCTAATACACTTACACATGGAATAACTTATCTGAAACCTAAAGATCAAACAGACACAGCAAACCCAGCTAAATATTGCCCCATAACATGCCTACCAACAATATACAAAATATTAACTTCAGTCATTACACAAAAATTAATGACACATACAACACAGAACAAAATTATAAATGAAGAACAAAACGGCTGTTGCAAAGGAGCACGAGGATGTAAAGAGCAACTGATAATAGATGCAGAAATGACATATCAAGCTAAAACTAAACAAAGGTCGTTACACTATGCATACATTGATTACCAAAAAGCTTTTGATAGTGTACCCCACTCATGGTTACTACAAATATTGGAAATATACAAAGTAGATTCTAAATTGATACAGTTCGTAAACATAGTAATGAAAAATTGGAAAACCACACTTGATATCCAAACAAATTCAAATACTATCACATCACAGCCAATACACATTAAGAATGGAATATACCAAGGAGACTCATTAAGTCCTTTCTGGTTCTGCCTTGCTCTGAACCCACTATCCAACATGCTAAATAATACAAATTATGGATACAATATTACTGGAACATACCAACACAAAATCACACATTTGCTATACATGGATGATCTAAAACTACTGGCAGCAACAAATCAACAACTCAACAAATTACTAAAGATAACAGAAGTATTCAGCAATGATATAAATATGGCTTTTGGAACAGACAAATGTAAGGAAAAAAGCTCGGTCAAGGGAAAACACACTAAACAAGAAGATTACATATTGGATAACCACAGCGACTGCATAGAAGCGATGGAAAAAACAGATGCCTATAAATATCTAGGATACAGACAAAAAATAGGAATAGATAATACAAATATTAAAGAAGAACTAAAAGAAAAATATAGACAAAGACTATCACAAAAAATTCTGAAAACAGAATTGACAGCAAGAAACAAGACAAAAGCTATAAATACTTATGCTATACCAATATTGACCTACTCATTTGGAGTAGTGAAATGGGGTAACACAGACCTAGAAGCACTCAATACACTTACATTATCACAATGATACAAATATAGAATACATCACATACATTCAGCAACAGAAAGATTCATATTAAGCAGAAAGGAAGGAGGAAGGGGATTTATCGACATAAAAAAACCTACATTATGGACAGGTAGACAATTTAAGAAAATTCTTTATAGAACGAGCAGAAACTAGCAAAACACACAAAGCACTCACTCATATAAATACATCGGCTACACCACTACAATTTCATAACCACCTCTACAACCCTTTATATCACATAACATCAACAGATACGAAGAAAGTAAATTGGAAAAAGAAAACACTACATGGCAAGCACCCGAATCATCTAACACAGCCACACATCGATCAAGACGCATCCAATACATGGCTAAGTAAAGGCAATATATACAGTGAGATGGAAAGATTAATGATTGCAATACAGGATCAAACAATAAACACCAGATATTACAGCAAGCATATTATTAAATATCCCAATACCACAACAGATAAATGCAGACTTTGCAAACAACAAATAGAAACAGTAGATCACATCACAAGCGGATGTACAATACTAGCAAATACAGAATACCCCAGAAGACATGACAATGTAGCAAAAATAATACATCAACAACTTGCCATACAACATAAACTAATAAAACAACACGTTCCCACATACAAGTAAGCACCACAAAATGTACTGGAGAATGATGAATACAAATTATACTGGAACAGAACCATTATAACAGATAAAACACCACCACATAACAAACTTTACATCATACTCACCAATAAAAAGAAGAAATTAACACAACTAATCAAAATATCCATACCCAATACAACAAATATACAGAAGAAAACAGGAGAAAAAATTGAAAAATACATCCAACTGGCTGAGGAAGTCAAGGACATGTGGCATCAGGATAAAGTTGACATTATACCAACTATACTATCAACTACAGGAGTCATACCACACAATATCCACCAGTACATCAACGCAATACAGCTACATCCAAACTTATATATACAATTACAGAAATCTGTAATTATTGATACTTGTTCAATTACCCGAAAGTTCTTAAATGCAATGTAACATATACCGTACAGTTAAAAGGAAGTCACGCTTGATCAAGATCCGCGTCACTTTCCATTTTTAACCAGACGTAACGTCTGAGAAAGAAAAGAAATAATAATAATAGTAATTTTAAGAGACATGAGACTAATTTAGCTAGAGTACACCAGTGTAACCAGAATAATGGTAACGAAAATTATCAGAAGAAGCATCCACCTTCGAATTTAGGTCCAGTTACATCACAAGAATTTGTACCAAGTAGTAATAGAGTACAAAATAGTAACGTAATACCCCGATTTGGTAAGCAACCAGTGATCACCAATAATGAGGAAAACGTAGTGCGATCTGGATCCAGGGCTGGGGCCGAGGTTGTAGAAATACATTAGGAGGCCTGGTTTATAATAGGTATGTTAATTTCATGCATAAAATGCCAACAAAAGAATGGTTGTTGCTAGAAGAACCAAGCTTGACTACCGATAATCCACAACCAATAATAGTAGGAAAAGTCGAGAATGTTAAAGTTATCATATCTATAGACTCAAGGAGTGAAGTGTCACTGATTTCTAGAGTGGTCTTTAACACATTACAGACTAAACAACACCTACCACTGTTGCCAGTAACTGGAGTGTACATAGATGGTATAACTGGAACGAAAAGTGAAGTGGTCAAATGCGAAACCCAAGTAAACTGCAACATTGGGGATATCCCATCTTGTCAGACACTTTTAGTAGTAGAAAATATTAACAGGGATATCTTATTTGGGTTAGATTGGCTGTTGGAATATAAAGTAATTTTAAACTTTCAGGAAAATTTTCTATGTTTTGAAAAAGGAGATAGTAGATATCAGATACCGTTTGTGACAGACATCTACATTGATAAACAAACAATAGAGAGTTGATGTCTGTGATTAACAGCTACAGCACAACTAGCACAGAAAATCGATAACGTGAGTCATGTATTACACAGAACTGACATACAAAACAAAGTGAACAAATCTCCATTATTAACCAATGTTAAAAAATTAGTTTTATCTAAAATTCTTTTGGAATATGAAATGGTATGTTCCGATAGTCCGGGTAGTATTGGTGACTATATATGTAAATTTAAAATCAAAGATAATACTCCATTTTTCTGTAAGCCGTATCCAATACCGGTAAGTCTAAAAGAAGCAGTCGAGGAAGAAATTGTCAAGATGATTGACAATAACATAAAACAACATAGCTCTAGTGTCATGAATAACCCCATGGTATTAGTAAAAAAGGCTATGGGAGCTGTGCGGTTAGTACTAGATGCGCATACTTTGAATAAACATATAGAGACGGAATGAGACAGACCCATTAAAATTGATGAATTATTGTCCAAATTTGAGAAAGAAAAGTATTTTAGCACAGTGGACGTGACTGCCGGATATTGGCAAATTTGGTTACATCCTGAATCAAAGAAATATACAGCATTTCTGTTTGATGGGAAATCGTATCATTTTAATGTGTTACCATTCGGGCTAAATATCTCAGTATCCGTGTTTATACATGCACTGGACAAAGCGTTAGGAAGGGAATTGTTAAGAGATGGAATGTTTCCCTCTATTATATTCATATCATTAATTTGATTTAATAATATATATAGATGACATACTAGTAATCTCATCTACATAGGTAGAGCATTGCCTGACCTTGAGTAAAACTCTGAAAAGGTTTAAAGCAAAAGGTATTACAGTAAAATAGTCTAAATCACACTTTGTGAGGCAAGAACTTAAGTTTTTAGGGCATATCATAGGAGTGCAAGGAATTGGATCAGATCCGGACTGTATAAAGGCCATTAAGGAGTGTCCACACCCTAGAAGCATAAGACAATTGAAGGGATTTATCAGAATGGCCGGATACTATAAATAATATATACGAAGTCAAGAGCTGAACGACCCAAGACTTTTACGTTTATTAAGAAAGGGAATACCGTGGGTGTGGGACCAAGATGTCAATGATGCGTTTGAAAATGTACAACGAGCACTGGTCAAATCACCCATATTACAGCATCCGGTTGTGGGTGACCCATTTAAAATTTCAACAGATGCATCTGATTATCGTATAGCAGCAGAACTTTTCCAAGGAGAGTGGGGTCTGGAAAGTACAAATCACAGATCTATAGCTTTTGCTAGCCGGAGTCTTGATAAACATGAATTATACTATACAGTCACAGAAAAAGAACTATTAGCAGTAAATGATAATTAATTGAAGCCCTCAGCTGCCGACAGGTGTTTTTGATATACCTTAATGAGGGCAGCTGAAAATGTGCGCCCCAACTGGGACTCTAAGCCGGGGTCTCCTGCTTACATGGCAGATGCTCTATCCATCTGAGCCACCGAGGACACAGATGAATAGTGTGACTGCAGGGATTTATTCCTTGCATGCTTTCCGTGAGACCCACATTCCCAACTGTCCACAATCTACATATGTAATGTTCCTAAAAGATATTTGCTCATCCACTCATTACTCATGCACACTAAGGTGACGATCACTGTAAGAGGGAATTACATATGCAGATTGTGGACAGTTGGGAATGTGGATTTCACGGGAAACGTGCAAGGGATAAATCCCTGCAGTCATGCTATTCATCTGTGTCCTCGGCGGCTCAGGTGGATAGAGTGTCTGCCATGTAAGCAGGAGATCCCAGGTTCGAGTCCCTGTCGGGGCACACATTTTCAGCTGCCCCTATCAAGGTATATCAGCACCACCTGTCGGCAGCTGAGGGTTTTAATTAATTATCATTTATTCTAGAGAAGCTGCACAGACATCAATGGTATCTGTTCTTTCGAGAATAGTTACTATCTTCATATTAGCAATTGTATGGGGTATCCAAAAATTCCAAATGCTAGAATGGGGGTCAGAGAGATCTCTCTCCTCCTTAATGAGTAGTCAGTTATTACATAGTAGATTAAGGTGGTGGATGTTGTTCCTACAGCAATATGACATTAAAGTACAGTATATAAAAGGTTCTGAAAATATTGTACATAACACTTTGTCTAGATTACCTGTAGGCATGAAAGAGTTAAAATGTATGGAAGGGCCCGGAGTAATTTTTGCAATTAATTTTATGACAATTGGATGTACGCACACCAGGTTATAAGAAATGGCTCAAAGAATAACCAAAAACATCCATCATGCTACCTACTTTACAGAAATATATACTATGTGTAAAGAGAATTCCTTACCTCTGAAGCAAGTAGAGGGGGGGGGGGGGGGGGGGAGTATAGGGCATAATTTGTTTTGGAGAGGCAGTATAACATCTCACAGTGGCGTTTATGCATCCCAGAATTGGTGGAGGATGAGTTTGCGGGGTATGTTCATACTGGATATGGACACTTTGGGATAAAGAAATGTGTAGGTCATATGAATAAGTTATATTATTTTAAGAAGCTAGGACAGAAGGTAGCATCTGTAATTAGGACTTGTGAAATCCGTTGGAAGGTAAAAGAGAGTAACACTCATGCTAAATACAAAATGTATCCAGTCATTCCTAAGACATTATACGATCTTACAGCAGCTGATTTCTTTGGACCACTTCCAAAAGGAAAGGGAGGAGTGTAGTAAATTTTTGTCATCATAGAGAGTTGGTCAAAGTACGTTAAGTTGTATCCTATTAAGAAACCAAATACACCAACCGTGATACACTGTCTGCAAAAATACTTTCTCTCCGATAATGGGCCACAATTTGTCAGTAACGAATTTAAAGAATTTCTAGCATGGGAGGATATTCGTCAGGTATTAATATCCAACTATAGCCCATCGTCAAATCCATGTGAACGGGTAATGAAAGAGATCGGGAAATTGTGCCGCATCTTCTGCTATGAAAAACATATGTTACGGGCAACAATGATCAAAGACTTTGAACTTATTTTAAATGAACTACCACATTTATCAACAGGGTTAACACCTTTAAAAGTAATAGGCAAACCTTTTGTAGGAGAACCTCTTGTTAAATGTTTCATTTGGGCTGAACAACCTACTGATGATTACCAACTTAAACAGGAAATAGTCTCTAGTTGTTTTCGGTGTTTCTTCTGTACTATTTTTCCTGCACCAAATTCCCTTCAAATCTTAAACTATTCTGTAATCTATTCTTGAATTCTTAAACTATCCTATAATGTTAGTACCAAGGAAACTAAGTATGACTAAAAGATAATAGACTTAGGAGAATCACAGATAAACTTATTTCTAAACATGAAATTCAGTGAATAGTATATTGTATTAGTGGAAAACATAATATGATTGTAGTATTCAAACAGAAGGATATCTAGACAACATGAACTGAACACAATCTTTTATGTGTGTATAAAAATATAGTATAAGCTTAATGACTAAACAACTATTGTATAGTAGTGTATAATTTTCTATTTAGTATAGAATATTTTATACCCTTTATGAAATTTGATGTAGATGGGAGGGTTTGTATTAGTTTTTGGAGGGGTGAATAGTGTAAGTACAAACATGGCTAACACAGAATACACACCACACCTTCCAAAAGACCCTCGCAAACAAGTGTGACTGACTCTTCACAATTTGCCGTCCCCGGGGACTTCAGAGGTGAAGGTGAAAATGTCCATTCTGTAGGAGACGTTTAACACTATACCTCCTCCGGCTTCTCACTCAGCGCAGTAGGGATCCCGGGGAAGGGGGGTGGGAAGGGTTTTCCGTCTTTGGGGCTATCTTCTTTCTCTTCTTCAATCTTTGCAACGATTTCTACTTTTTCCTTTCTTACTTCTCATTTAAGTACCTATCTATCTTTCCCTCTTTCCATATTCAGCTACTTCTCTCGTAGAAGTCCTTCTGATTTTCCGTGGATTCCAATAACCTACAACTTATTTTATATAAGTAGGCCGAAGAATCGGGCTACACAAACACACACATACACTCAAAAAATACGATTACACAAACAATGATCTTACACATCAAAAGGGAAGGACTGTCAAGTGTTCTAGGGGGAAGGAATTTGTACCCTGGGAAAGGAAGCACACATTGTCGTTTGTTGTGATGGTTCTACATTTCACGTATATAGGGGAAAATATATATACATATAAGAACTATGCCGATTCAATATAATATACATATATATAAGAAGTGACTATTTCCAAGTATACATAAGAAGGAGGCATGAGTAAGAAAAAAGAACATAATCCAGAGAGAAATCAGTTGGGGTAATCATTAAGGAATGTCAGTCTAGTAAATATTCTAACGATTTGTAGGATAGTGGGACTCTTATAATCTAAGTAAACATATTATACATTGAATGATGTATAGAGGCACAGTATATACCAAGAATGTATATGTTGCAAGGTTGGGGATGACTCTGGAGACTAAATGAAGTATCAAGAAGTGGAGTTGAGGTGTAAAATAGAATTGTAGCTTTTGCAGAAAACATTTAATTATAGTGTACATTAAGATGTATACTAGGGAAATGAACCACGAGGCCCCCTCATAAAGGATAAAGGGGGTGCACCCAGCATTTATTTAATATAAAAGGCAGATAGGCAGACCTAAGAAAGGCTGACCTGTACTGTGCGGACAGGGGCACCAAGAAGGGGATTGACCTGTACCATAGGTAAATAGGAATCAAGAGGGGCATACCCACCAAAACAGGAGGAGGGAGTGCAATCATAAGGTCAATCCATACATAAGGTATAGATACTGTTCCTAAAGGGGAAATGGACAGTATCATGACAGAAGTCACACATTTTACAGGGATTATTCTGTTAAGTTTGAATTCTGTATACTACTAGCATTATTATGTTTTATGAGTGTCAGAAAGAACACTTTCATTTGCCCAGAGTTCCTCCAAAATACAAACTACTATGAATAATGCTACTAGTCAGTACTGAGGAAAAATAGTAAAAACAAAAAAAATAGAATACAGGATGAAATATTTAAGTTATGACAGCTGGAATTTACGATTGGAATTGAAGAGAAAGTCCTCGCCATTTATAAGTAAGAGCAATGCGGAATGAAATCATAAATAGAGGCTAATGTTCTAAAAACAAAGTAGAGTAAAGAATTAGTAGAAAGACAACAATCGGAAGCCTGCTCTACAGAGTACAAGAATTTATGGGGAAGAAAGCACAAAAAAGAAAGAAATTGTGTATGTACACCTGTCCTTTTTTTCCCCTAAGGGAAGTCTTTCCGCTCCCGGGATTGGAATGACTCCTTACCCTCTCCCTTAAAACCCACATCCATTCATTTTTCCCTCTCCTTCCCTCTTTCCTGACGAAGCAACTGCCAGTTGCGAAAGCTCGTAATTCTGTGTGTGTGTTTGTGTGTTTTGTTCATGTGCCTGTCTGCCGGCGCTTTCCCGCTTGGTAAGTCTTGGAATCTTTGTTTTTAATATATTTTTCCCATGTGGAAGTTTCTTTCTATTTTATTTATATGCAGTAAATGATTACTTTGAAAGTGGATAGTTACTAGGTATGATATTAATGTAGATAATGGTTAGGTATAAAATACCACGCGTTCGATCTGAGGAGGTGGATATGTAGTGCTTCGAGAATTTACACGTAAATTCTGGAACCATTCGACCTTCTGCCACCTCGAACACGCGATATTTTAAAGATAAATGTGAGAGAGAGCCTATTTACTGTGCAACACATGTCTGTGTGTGCAGGATGGACATTGGTCCTGGGAGGACAGGAATGCGTCAGACAAGTGACGCTGACAAGTGTTTGCTGCTTGCTCCATAGAAGCTGTACGTGACGTACAAGGAGCAAGCATGCGTTATTCTTTGACGGTGTAATGATTGTAATTGTTATGAACAACTGAAACATGTTTTGGCTAGAGACTTTTTCTTAACTTGCAAGAAGCAAGGCCTGTTTTTGAATTTCTGGTGATTATGACACCCACCACAATGTAATTATATTTAATAGTATCTAATGGGTATCGTCGTAGTTGACTTGCAAGAATTTGTATGTTTATGTGAAACTTGTGGAGATGAAAATACACCTGAACTTACCTGAAAGTATGAGGGTACCGAGTTATTTCTTGTGTGTGTGTGTGTGTGTGTGTGTGTGTGTGTGTGTGTGAGAGAGAGAGAGAGAGAGAGAGAGAGAGAGAGAGAGAGAATGTGTTCGTTCCTCTAACCAGCATTGTTTCTTCGGAGAAGAAGTTGTGGAGATTGACGCAACCTCATATTCAGAGAAAAATATTTGGCTAAACATTTCAAGTAAGAGAAGTGTGAAGTTCGCAATCCAATTTTGCACCGCTTCTCTTGTTGCTGAAACTGTTAGAAGGGTAGGAAAGGAATCTGTGTGTTTTTTCTGAGCAGTTTGTATTTTGTAGTTTACTGCCTCTAACGAATATATAGCAGTGATCCTGGTTCTCTCTGTTCAATTATTTCAGGAGGGAAATTCTCAGCTTTATGTTTTATAGCTTTGTTTACTTCTTTTACTAAAGGCCATGTTTCATTTAAAGTTTGAGTGGATAGTCTTTAGATATTTTCCTATTTATCATTCAGATCAGTTGCATTATGTACTGGTTCCCATTTTTCATTGCCTCATGTCCTCATAATTAAATTTTCTTTTATATACAATGTACCACTTTTAGTTATGTCTACATTCCCTACTTCAGTTTCCATAGTAAACGCTCTGTGGTCGGTCATGTGGTTTTTTAAGGTGGCTATGTTCTCCTTTGTTATGTTTGTGAGAATGTGTTCAGCAGGTGTTTGTATATCCATAGTAATTCTTATAGGTTCTCAGTTCATGTGGTTATAGTTACAACACTGCAGTATGTCTACATAACACAAATAATTAACACTATTATTTAATGAGTCAATATTGACGTTTCCAGCAATCAGCAGGTTTTTTTTTCACTGATGTCTTCTCCTGCAAATCGTCCATACAAGTAAAAAGTGTCTTCAAAGCTGCACCCTACCCCACCACTTTTATATGTCATTCTATAGAACAAGTTTATAAGTTTATAACTGTTTAGCCTGCCCATATGCTTCCTGTTCTTTGCAACCCATTTCACTCGCTATGAAGAAATATGTTTTAGTTTCATTCAAGTGTACATCCAAGTGCTCTGATTTATTCATTTTGTATTGAATATTCTGGTATTTGATGGCTAATTTGCTATGTTTTCTCAAAAATTGATTATGAATGTTGTTTAAGTCATATTTTTCTGCAATAATTTTGCTCCATGTTGTGCCTCTTTTCTCGCGATATTGTTGGCACCAGCTACGCACTCAACATATTAATTTTCACATGTCATTTTCTCCTGTGGTTCGAGATCGGTAACATTTTTCATATTTGCACCTGGATTTAGTATTCCCATTGCTTTTGGGAATCTGTGTTATTGTCTTGCAAATTACTCGTCAAGTTTATGCTGTGCCTCTCTCTTAAGAAAAGAACACTGTACCTTTAAACGAAGGATTCTTGATTCTGTTGTCACTTATTTTCGTTGTTGTTTCGTTTATGCAGCCACTGCGTCGTTCGCGAACTTCATCGCCATCTCACTTCACACTTCCATGTTTATCACTATCACTTAGTTCGGTAGTAATTGCAATCTGCTTATTTGAAATAATGCAAGCATGGAAATATGCAATTATTACAGTGATAATCATTCACACTTTTCAGACAACAGTGTTTTCATGTTAATATTCATATTTGGAAAAGTTTGGTTATCACGTGAAACCGTATGCGATTTTTGCGATAATGGCGCTTCACACTTTTCAGCTGCACGTTTTTTCATATTGCACATTAGGACATTAATGGTTAGTGAAAGATAACTTAATAACCACTTAACTTTCTTATTTCATCTCTACAATGTGCTCACAAACTGCTTTTACTCGTATAAATTTCACTTTTTTTGCATTAATCCTAAATGTCTGTATACAAGCCACCATCTTAGATCAGCAACAACCATCAAATATCAAGGGATATGTATCTGGAATTGTGTAAGATGGAGTTGTCATACAAATTTAGCCATGGGAAACATAGAGCCAGATTCAAATTTATTGGAAGAATCCTAAGGTGGTTAAATTCACATACAAAAAAGTTTGGGTACAAAATCTTCATTCGACTAATTCTTGAATATTGTTTGTTTTTTTTTTTTTTTTTGGGACTCTGATGAAGTTTGATAAACAGGAGAAGGAGAAAAGTTTCTAAGAAGAGATACACAATTTAACACAGATTTTATTATTCAGGGCAAGAGTGTCACAGAGATTTTCAACGAACTGCATTCTGAAATGATACAAGAAGGTTATTGTACATCACAGAGAACCGCACATGCTTGCACAGGCGCGCGCACACACACACACACACACACACACACACACACACACACACACACACACACACACACTCTTTCCTAACATCTTGTATCTGTTAGTGATGTGCACCTGTTCACAGGATTTCTATTCACCTATGATTTGTATTATTTCATATTACACAGTTCAGAATGGAATACGTAAATGAAACAGCTAGTAGTATAATCCACAAACTTTTTATGTAGGGCCCAAGCAGTAACCAAATGGTATAAATACTTTTATTAATGAGTTCCTGCATAAACAGTAAAACATACAGATTTCAATTAGAGGTCTTTATAATACAACAGGCTACAATATAATGCTCTAAATTTCATCAGTATGATGATTCATCTGAATAAGAATAGAGAAATGTATACACCTGTCTGGGGGGGAGAGAGAGAGAGAGAGAGAGAGAGAGAGAGAGAGAGAGAGAGAGTTGTGCAGTTAAATAATTTTGAGCCCTAAAGAGTCTGCTTTATCTCTCATGCGCCTTCCATTTTTAGATTTCAAGTTTTAAAACTCCACTTCTCTTTTCAAGTGACCGCATTACTCAACATAAGCGATAAGTAGGCCTACTGTTGTCTTCCTCATTTGATTAAAATTCAGTAATTGTAATGAACTTACTGTTAATAGCATCTCGTGATCAATTACTTAATTTTTATTTATGAGTTTAAATATCATACGAATGTTATTTTTCATTTAGCTTGTCCGTTTGAGAAATAAAGAATTTGGAATTTTTTGTACAGGTACGAAGACATATTTTGTTGTTGGTAGAAAATGTGAGTTCCGGAAACCCCATTCACCAACAGCAGTCACTGGAGGAACACATTTGGAGATATCCCCAAGTTTACAGCCACGCATCCGTGTCCAGTCTTGTGTGCAGAGTAGCACCATACGTCCACACTACTTGCATTTGATGACAGATGTTGGTGTGCGGCAAGCCAAAGCATGTTCACTTCCCAGTATACTAGATTCTGACAATGAAGATGAAGGCTGTGATGTGCGACAACTCACTAAAAGTCCTGTATCCTTGGCTGGTACCAGCTTCTCTCCAAAATACAAACCATGGCGTTATCACAGAAAACTTGTTGTGAATTCAGGTAATAACATACATTGTTAACATTGAACAACATTAATTTGTTTGACATCAATGATAAACTGTTGAAATAGTTATCTATAGTTTGTATTTTTGTCTGAACACAAACTTAAGAGATCTCATAAATGATATGTGCTTTTTCACTAAATATCCTAGAATTTTCTTCTCCTTTTCCAGAAACTTACAACCACAGTTTATTTTCACTATAAGAATTGATTTGTACTTAATTAATTGAGAATTACTGTCTTTTTGTCACAGTAGCTAACAAATTGTATTGCCGAGATAAATTTCCTCTAACTTTCACATACTTAATGGTAAACAGTCCAGACTTAAGTCTCCCCTCTTTTGCAAGGATTGTGTGGCATGCATGAAACCAAGCCGTTCAAGCACTGCTTGGACACTTGTGCTGTAATCTCCCCTCCTCCTCCCCCCCCCCCCCCCCTTCACAACCACCAACATCACCACCACCAACCTGCGACTAAGCCTGTGTCAGTGTAGCCAACAACCATTCCAATATAGCTGTATGTGCCTGCTGTTGTAGAAGTGATGGGAGTAAAGCCTCCATGGAAGACCAAATAGCAAAAGGACCACAGAATACAAAACAAATTAAAATTTGCCCCCCAGTGAATTTCTGGTGTAACTAGGAACATAGGGAAGTGCACAGTTGTTAAAGAGATGCAATTTATTGAGTCACGGAATGACATCGACGAGAACACAATGAAACTGGTTTACATGTAATTAGAGGGAAGATCAGTGTTGGCCATAATATTGATGGTTTATTGACAGCAAAATCGATTTTCAGTCACATAGTGATCATCTTCAGTGCTGTGGTGTACCAATTAAACTCATAGGCACTGGTGTCAAGTTATTATCAGTAACCAAAGCTTATGAAACGATCACAATAACTCTATGGAGTCGCCAATCAGTGGTTTACATGTCTCAAACATGTTTGTTGACTGAGTGCCTGGAAGCCAATGCATGCCTCATGTACTACCGCTTAGTGGTCAGTGAGTGGGGTGTCCATGGTGGATGCTTCGGGCTAGTTGTAGGCTCGCCGTTTGAATGTTGGTTTGCACTATGCATGCCATATTAGCCCTATTTATGTTTTCTGTTGGCAGTAGCTGTAGTAGCCAGCAGATTACTACAGTCCCCAATTTTGATATTAAGTTTATTGCTAGTCTCATTTCTGCTACTCCTTATTACATTTGTCTGTTCTTGATTTGCTCCCCGTCCGTAGTGTGTTCTCATTCTCTTCAACAGCTCTTGCCACTCCTTGCTTTCACCCTGTATATTAATTCCATTCCATTTATTTCTGTCATTGCATCCTTAGTGTATTGATTGAACAGTAAGGGCAAAAGACTACATCCCCATCTTACATCTTTTCTAGTTTGAGCTCTTTGTTCTTGTACATATTGTATATTATCCATCTTTTCCTTCAGTTTACTCCTATTTTTCTAAGAATTTTGGACATCTTCCACCATTTTACCAAGGCAAATAATTTTTCTAGATCGACAGATCCTATGAATGTGTCTTGATTTTTCTTAATTCTTGCTTTTACAATATGGCATAAAGTCCACTAGTAAAGCACCACACCGGTCCCAGAACACAGTTGCCATAATCTTGCGCTTTGACAGCGTCTGTTTGGCTTTGAACTTGACGGGTGAGGTTGTTGCTTGCTTTCGGGAGTGATATGGGATCCCCATGTTTCATCTCCAGTGACAATTTGACTCAACATGTCATCCCCTTCTTCCTCGTAACGAATCAAAAAGTCCAATGAAGTGGCAAATCTCTTCCCTTTGTGGTCCTCTGTGAGGAGTCTGGGTACCCACCGAGAACAAAGTTTTTTAAAGTTTTGGTTTTCAGACACAATTTTGTACAAAACCAATCTTGAAACTTATGGAAATTCCAAAGAAAGAGTGGATATTGTGAATCTTCTGTCCTCATGACGTTTTGACGGCCATTTTTAAATTCTCTAACCCATTGACGCACTTTACCTTCACTCATTGCATTCAAGACATAAACTTCTGTTAACTGTCGATGAATTTCTGCAGCTGATAGGCTTCTTGCGGTCAAAAAACGTATCACTGACCATATCTCACACGTGGCGGGCGATTCAATAATCGTAAACATTATAAAGTAGAACAGCGATGCGTACATGTCATCTACAGAGCTGCAACTTGCATAAGTGTGAACAGGAAGTATGCCAGCAAGTGGCGCGGTGGCTTGTTGCTTCGTCCGCGCGAACTACGGGACTATACGCGCGAACGGCCCTTACTTAAAAAACAACCCTCGTAGAAATTAAGAAGATGTCTTATCTGTGCCACTATGTTATTTGACTGCAAGTATTCCAAAGCTCTGTTTGACTCCGATGCTAATACTGGATTTCCTATAGCTTACATATTGATTGCCGTTTCTTCTTGTATCACATTGTCAGTCAGTTCCTCTGCTTTTTAGAGGCCCTCGCTGTACTCTTTCTTCCTATGTGCTTTCTCCTGTGCACTTAACGATGGGCTTCTCTTGCACCATTTATTATGGTGCCTTTACTTTTAATGGTACTGAAGACTGTTTTGACTCTGTATATGCTGATCACTTCTTCTGATGACCATTTCCTTTTAGATTTCTTCAGGTTCTCTCTGCAGTGATTTTGCTTCAGTTTCCCTGCACTTACTATTGATTTTATTTCTAAGTAATTTATATTTCTGTGTTACTATCTATTTCGGAACATTTTTGAACTACTTTCTCTCATTGATCAGTTGAAGTATTTCTTCTGTTACCCAAGTTTTCTTCACTGCTACCTATCTTCTATCAGTATTTTGTCTGCTCAGCTTCTATTTCTGTCATTGCCTTCTTCAGGCATGTAAATTCTTCTTCAGCTGAACTGCCAAGTGTGAGTTATTCATTATTCCAGTAATAGAGCTGTAGAGAACTTCAAATGTATATCATCATTCCTCAGTACTTCAGTATCCCAATTCTTTCCACATTCATTCTTCCTTATGACTCTCTTTGAACTTCAGCCTACTCTTCATCATTTATAAATTGTGATCTGAGTCATTATCTGCTACTGTTTACATCATAAAATCCACTGTATGGTTTTGGAATCTCTGTCTGACTGTGATGTAATACAGCCAGAATCTTCCTGTATCTCCAGGCCTTTTCCAATTTACCCCCTGCCCTTGTGATTTTTGAACAGTGTATTCATTAAAACCAGCTGCTATTTACAGTATAACCCCACTTTTACATTCCCGGTATTAACATTTTCCAGCCATTTACAACATTTTTTATCATTCCTATCAAATTTCCTATGTCCACAATGTTAATTTGCGCCCAATTATGTGTCAACATATTTTTATTTTTCCTGCAATTTACACATGCAAAAATTTTTGTGGAGAGAAATTGACGCTGCCTGTCCAGTAGTGTTTACAAATAACATGGTTAAGTTTCTTGACACCAGAGCCCTCTACTCAGCGAATTTGAACTGGTAAACATGTAAGAATTGGAACAATTCGTGCCGTATTTCCCGTCGCTGCCAAGCTGTACGTGGCATGGGCCGTGGGAGTGACTAGGTTCGTACAAATAAAAATATCATGACCAATCACGACCATTTCCAAACTGCCTCTACTGCAAAAACACAGTTTCCTGATTGTTGTGATCATCGTGACACCTTTATTGAACGATATTTAGCGTGTTTTGGCGTTTGGCTATATGTAGCTCTAGTTGAAACTGTCATTTACTTTGTGTTGCTGAAATGTTTTTAGTTTAAACATAGCACCGGTTACATTTTTTTTCCAAAATCAGCGGGTTTTATTAGATAATAAACCTTTATTAGATAATAAACAAGTCCCTGACAAGTCTTTTGTGCCTGTTATTTACATATCTCGTACAAAAGGTCAAAAATGCAATGGGGTATCCTGTACACAACTTTTACAGCTTAAAACATTATTTCCCACATTTTGCATTTTCCCTCATTTTATACCATTTTTTTGAAGTACTTGAAAAGTGAAAAAATGGGGTTTCACTGTATTACAGAACTCAATCAGTCTTTCTTCTCTATCATTCTTACTACCAAACCCTTACCCTCTCGTAACTCTGTCTTCTGTTATTTCTCCTACTACCACATTACAATCCCCCATGATTATTTAATTATCATCTACTTTTACACACTGAACTACCTGTTCAATATCTTCGTATACTTCCTCTCTCCCTTCGTCTGCTGCTTGTGATGCCGGCATGTGTACCTAAACTATTGTTGGCAGTGGTGGCTTGCTGTTGATTCTGATGAAAAAATACCTATTGCTGAACTATTAACAGTAACATACTCTCTGCATTACCTTCAGATTCATGACGAATCCTATACCCATTACGCATTCCCATTACACCATTGCCTGCTGCTGTTGATATTACCATATTTTCATCTGAACATAAATCCTCGTCTTAGCAATTAGCTTCACTGTGCCAACTACATCTAGACTGAATCTATTCATTACCCATTACAGATTTTGTTAGCTTTCCTGCCACATTCAGGCTCTGACATCTCATGCTCCATCTTGTGGAATGTTACACTTTTATTGGTTATTAAATTTTTTTCTCATCGTCACCTTGACAGTCACTTGCCGAAGATCTACATTATTACTAAACTGCACAATCCATGTTCAAAGTTTCCCTGAACATCCAAACTTCCATATTCATATTCCAGGAAAGACAGTTGCAACACCAATACATTTTTAGACTTGTTGCATCCTGACATGAAATATTTATTGCATTTTAATTGTATGTAATGAAACAGGAATAGTGTGTGGCAGCATTGACATTGTGGGTAATTAGAATTTTTAACACTTAAACTATTTACATCATGCTGCAAGTAAGTTGAGACTTCAGCTATCAGCTACAGACTGTGTCTCAATTTGAATATCAAATAGCCAAGGTTGTGCTCATTTGCTTCTGTATGTTCTTGTTAGCTCTGAAGGAGGACATTCTGTGGAACTTCAGCAACAATTTTTGATTTTGTTTATGTGCCTGTAAACCACTCAGCTGTTGGGCAAGTGGCTACTTTTACTCATTCCATTATTAATCTCTCCCTCCCTCCCTCACCCCCCCTGCCATTCTCTCCCCCTCCCTCCCCTATGTTTTGATGGACTCTCCAAACATGCTACAGAAGGATGAATAGTAGTTCTAAAAATAGGATACACTCTTTCAGTTACATGTTCAGCTGTAGCTTTTCTCCTTTGAAATTTCACAATCTTGACAAATCAAATTGTGAATGACCGGTAACACACAAAGTTTGCTTCCCTCTTCTCTGTATAACTGCATTACATTGAAGTATTTCAGTTAAAATGCTGGTTAGACAGTTTTCTAAAAAATCATGAGACTGTATGGAAAATATTACATAATAGTGGGAGCAAATAGTAAAACCAAGTTGATATTCCCAATGTATTTGTGCAAAAAATCCATAAAAAGCATCCCATATTGAATGAGTTAAGTCATAGGGGATGTGAGGGGAAGTATGCCACTTAGTGGACTAACATGCTAGGGGTATCAAAAGACTTAGACCTTACCTTCTTTCTTCTGCCTTGTAGTTTTGTCACATGTAAGTATGAAAAATATTGAGTCAACATTAAAAATCCAAATGGAATTCAACAATTAAAAACAAAGGGTGAATGGATAGATGTAAAGTGTTTGTTTTAGGGACTTTTTCTTCTACAATATATTAACGTTTTTCTCGTAACATAAATATAAAAAGTGACTTGGAAGTAATTACCATACTTATCAGTTGAACAGCTCTTCATTTTAAGATCTTGTAAATTATGCTTTGGTTTTGAATAACATTTTGTCATACTATGTGGACACTGAAAGCAAATCAGTTTCTCGCCATCACATTACTTTTTTTTTTAAATGAAGACAATAATTTATGCTTTCACACACATTTTAATCCATATGTTGTCAGTCATATAGCTTCTTACAGATTGGTTCAGAACTGTCAATAATTTACAAGGAACAATGGAAAAATAAACCAATAATTGACACAGTCAAGATTCAGCTGCTTAATGAAGAACTTTTTTTTCCATCAAGCCATTTCACCATAACCTTCTTTAGGTGTGCTGTCTCCTTTCTGAGACGAACAATAGTCTGCCATCATATTACTGGTCCAAACTCCTTAATATCTCTTTCCGTTGTCCTTTAAGTCTTGGTGAAAATGTTCAATATGTCCCTCGCTGTAAACCTCAAGCTTGTGAGGGAAATATTCTGTATGAGAAAGTGAAAATTCCAATTTAACATTCATGTTGCATCCATGAATTTTCGAGTTTTCTAGCAGTTCCTGAAACAAGCTTTGTACAGGGGACTCGTGTGCCTACCCAGAAAGTTTTCAGTAATATTTCTCAAACAAGTCGATGATTGTTTCTCATCTTGAGTGATTGCATTCTCAAATTGTGGCTCATACATTAACTTTTCTTATCTGCAATCCAGTAATTACATCAACTGCAAGATTTTTCTAACTTGCCATTGTAAATGTTGTGCAGATATCTGAATCCATTACCATACTTATCAGTACACACACAAACTGGGACATAATACATAATTTTATGTGCAGTTGAGCAAGCAATATTTTGGAGTGTTCCACAAAAAACTCTTGTTTGATGTTCATGGAACCAGCAAATGGGGCAAAGAGGATATAAGAAGCAGATTAGCACAGGCAAAGAGAGCACTTTCACCAAAATAAATCTACTAGTCTAAAAATTAGCCATAATTGGTTTATAAGCGCATAGTGAATATTAAATTAAGTTCTACACAAATTGGTGATGAGGAGAATATGTGGATTATGACAAGGGACAGAATGATAGAACATGTTTTCAGACAAAAAGGACTAATTTCTGTGGTACTAAAGGAAGTAATAGGGAGCAGAAACTTATGGGAATATACCCAACAAATAATTGAAGCTGTTTACGGTGCCCTTTGCTTCAGTCTTTTATCTTCTTATTTACATTATTTTGTTTGGGTCTCTGTCCATTCTTTTTATGAGGACCATACTCCCAGGCTCTATTCTTTTTTCTTTTTTTTCATCCAACATTTTGTGCCAGTTTCCATTTTGCATTGTACGCTGTGTTCTGTTGAACCCTTTGCCCTGGACTTTTCTCAATACTTTTATGTAATTTTCTGCTTTGAGGTACCCATACTGCAAGTTTACCCTGCTTGAGAAAAGCTTATTGAATTCAGAATTGAGCAATAATAATAATAATAATAATAATAATAATCCACATTCTTTTCTGTAGGTTGGGGAAAAATCATTTTTTCCCTTAATTATTGTAACTGACATTATGATAATTAAAATCACTTAGGAACTATTGCTTTCATTTCTGGATACCAATAAAAATCTATTACTTTGTTTCAGACTAGCTTATTTTTCATATATTTTGTTGGTGGCACTTATATTTTTATTTATATTTTGTGTAGAAGAAACAGAGCCACTTGGTTTACAAGGAGCGAGCCGTTCTTCTCCACCAATGATTAGAGCACCTGCAGCAGAAAATAAGGAAAATGGAGTTCGTCAAGTTGTAAGTAAATTTAAAGAGCTATCAAATTAAATGTTTGTTTTATTTCTGTGTCTCTGTTTCTTCAGGGTGTCTCAAAGAAAGTTAATATTTGAAGAGCTTTCTGCTCATACACAGCAAGTAGGAGGAGATCAGGGGAGGGGGGGGGGGGGGGGTTACATTCATTGCTTGCTTGACCTTTTGGAATTCAGTCGATATGGTGCACTTCTCAGGAATGGACCACATACTGTGTATGCGAGAATTTTTCAAAAATGGTCATTCAGCGACTGTAGCACATATGAAATATTGCAGTGATCGTGGATTGCATAATGTAGATGACGCTTAAAGTCTTCCCTTATCTGGAAATGGATCAGAAAGTTTGAGGAGAGCAGTTCAACACTGGCCAAACTGAAGTCAAGGCAACCAAGGTCATCAAGAATGGGCGAACTTGTGGAGAGTATAAATTCATCTGTTCATGACAATCCTAACCTCTCCATGCCTCTCCGTGCTTAAGCATGCAAATTCATTAAACATGCATAGATTGTAACTGCACTAAATTGTGCAAAAAGACTATAAACTGTACTGGTACAAAATCCAATTGGTGCAAGAATTAAAGCCTCAGGATAACAGACATAGGCTGCAGTTCATTAATGATGTGACTGAGTGCTCTTCATTTGACATCATCTTGTTTTCTGATGAGGCTAATTTCCACCTGAACAGTCACATCAGTAAGGAAAATTGTCTCAAGTGGAATGCAATGAATCTGAATCATAAACATGAGGTTACTGTAAAGGCTATGATGTTGGCTCAAGGAATAATTGGCACATGCTTTTTTGAGGAGGCTGCAGTTCATTAATGATGTGACTGAGTGCTCTTCATTTGACATAATCTTGTTTTCTGATGAGGCTAATTTCCACCTGAACAGTCACATCAGTAAGGAAAATTCTCTCAAGTGGAATGCAACGAATCTGAAACATAAACTTGAGGTTACTGTAAAGGCTATGATGTTGGCTCAAGGAATAATTGGCGAGTGCTTTTTTGAGGATGAGAGCGGTCTTGTAATTATAGTGAATTCAAAGTGTTATGTGGAAATTTTAAATAATGAATTTTTGGTGCCTGAAGTGCAAAACTTTCCTGGTTATAACCAAAGAACATTGTTTCAGCTAGACAGAGCCACAGCACATATGTCCAATGCAGCTGTACTGCGAGTTTGTGAAATTTTCCCTGGCAAATTTATCCCCACGCAGTCCACATTTGAGCCCCATGAATATTTTAGTGCGTGTCTATAATCAGACTTCTCTGGAACAATTGAGAGTAAATATCCATAGCAAAGTGGCAGTCATCCCAGTGTCTTGTTCATCATTTAAATGAGTGCTGTAGTCATGCTGAATTGCATTTAAAAGTTATTTTTAAGAAGAAACTCCTAAACTGTATACTTCAAAAACACATAAAAGATTGTGTCTATAGACGTCACTCTCTATTTTATTGTGACACATCAAATATAATCTGAACAGTTTTATGCACACTTTCTTAAGTCATTTTCTAAAGCAATGTGGTGATCTTAAGAGGACAAGAATAGAATTTCTTTACCTGGTAATGAAAGACTGTTTTTTTAAGTAATAATTTTTTGCTAAAAAAAAGTCCCCTTTTAGGTCAGTGAACTTCATTCATTGTTTTTCCAGGGAGTGTTGTAGCCTCAACATTCTGTTCTGTATGTTTGCAAAATCCCCACAAATGGCTATGATAACCTCTTCTTGGGTTCAAAAAGTTTTCCAGTCATAAATTTTCATATATGGGGAAATTAGCGAAAATCCTCTACTGAAGGGAGTCAAGGTTTCACCAATTTATACTTCAAAAGTCAGTTTTGCCACTGCAAACAAGTTATGCAGGCAGATCAAGACCTTCATTGTTTTATCCTTTGCAGGTAATGACTATTAAGAAAAATTCCTTTTGTGTTTCAGAAAGCATCTAACAGATGAAAATGACTTCAGTTTGTTCGATGCATGGTCACTCCCTGTCACCCAGTCTTTTGTTATTTTGTATCTGTAATGTGAAAAGGTAGACTCTTAACAAATTGGCAAACAAAATCAGTTGGATTCATTTTATATACAAAGAAATTAATTTTGTTTTTGTTTTGCATTTTGTCAGAAATAAAAAAAATTACTTTTAAAAGCCATCTGATCAAAACAATTCAGTTTCACTTATATGAATCCCATCTTTGTATCAAGCAAAAAATTTTCTCATTAGTGTTATACATATAGCAAGGAGTACCACTTATCCTGCATGCAATCAGGCTGCAAATCAAGGAGAATAATATCCCACACATTAAAATGATGAATTGAATCTAATGACAAGTTTCTTTGCATAGCCATCCTCTGCAGCAAGCACAGAAATATTTGATTTGTAAATAAAACAGTCTTCTCTTAGTGCAACTTAATTTATTTTTCCCAGACGTGTTTGGCCTTTTCTTGCTCTAAGGCATCATCAGTGGGATCTATAACAATACAGTTTTGTTATTTTTAGATTATCAAATAGTACATGTCACAATTTTTTATGTACATAAGCAATTACTTATGGTTTGCTGTGATCTGCGTTTCCTCTCATCTGGTTTGGAGGTTGCTCTTCCACTTTGTTATAGACACATAAGCACAATTTTATATTCCGAACTTTTTCACACTGTTCACCATGTTTCGTGTGTGTGTGTGTGTGTGTGTGTGTGTGTGTGTGTGTGTGTGTGTGTGTGTGTGTGTTTTGTGTGTGGGGTGGGGGAGGGGGGGGGAGGGGGTTGAGTTTGAGAGTGTTGAATATGAATGTACTAGCTGTTAGAAAGTGGTTGAAAGCTTTGGTGATGGGGGATTTGACTTTTAATTTCAGTGTTCTGTGGTGGGGTTGGTGGATGAGTGAGTGTAAAGATGTTCTGTGGTATTATTGTTATATTGGGCTGTATTATTATATTAATCCTCTTTGGGAGTGTTATTCTTTTGCTGTCTATTAGTGCAAACAATGAATTGTTTGGCATGTGTACTTGATCATTCAACAGGGTTTTCTCCATGTGATAATTTTCATGCAGGGTTAGGAGGTGGTTTTTATTGTTAATTCTAATTATTTTCATGTCTTCTCTAGTGGTTGGTATGTGGCTATGTTCTCCTAGGTGTTATGCAAATCTGGAATAGTTTGTCCCATATTTCCAGGATTTCATGTGATCTTTGTATCTTACATCAAATGTTCTACCTGTCTGTCCTATGTATCTGCCTTCACAAGCATTACACTGTAGTTGATATATACTTGCTTTCTGGTATATGTCTCTCTTTTTGTCAGTTTTGGGTGTATTTTTGTATAGAATTGTCTGTTGCATATGCTGTGTTTACTCCCTGTATTTTGAAAATGTGTACCATCTTGTGTTTTCTTTCATCTTTGTTTGATTATTCTGTGTAGTTGTTATGGGACTGTGTGTTTGTGTTTGGTTCTGTTGCTTTGTTGTCTGTATTTTGGTGCTTTCTGCTTTTATTTTACTTTTAATTTTCTTGTTTAGCTGCGTGACTATGTCACTGTTGTAGCCATTGTTTTGTGCTATCTGCTTTGTTATGTCCAGTTCTTCTTGGTAGTTTACTTTGTGGAGTGACACTGTGTTGAGTCTGTGGAGCATGTGTCAAAATGCTGCTTGATTTTGTGAGTGTGGATGGTTTGAGAATTGAGGAATGGTAATGTCCGTTGCTGTGGGTTTACAGTAAATTTCAAACATATGCTTATTGTTTTGTTTTTTGAGTGTTATATCCAGAAAGTTAAGCTAATGACTTGTTTGGTGCTACTCTCAAACAAAGAAGAGGATGCTTGTTTCCTTGCGTGATGGGTCACATTTGTATATGATAAAAGGAGTTGGTTGAACCTATTGATACTATACGTAAGCTTTGACACTAGACACAATGGTTTTGTGGCTTGTGGTGTCATAGTATGCAGCACAAAATTGTTGTGGATTCTGAAAATGATATTGTAGTTGATAGATGATGTTGGAATAGGGCATATTATTTGGAGTAACTCTATCTGCCAATAAGCCCCTATGTTTGGAAAAATTGTGGGGAATGTGATCAGTTTGGGCTTAGAGGTTGTGTTGATATATTTTCTGTTTTGTTTTCAATTTACAATGAATCATTTTGTCAAGTTGAATAGTTGGTGTACAATTTCATTTTTGCAAAAATATGGTGTGCTAGGTGACTCGCAGTCATTGTGTTGCCTAGTAGTATGGTGGCAAAGATGGTAGTCCTGTCTTGCGCAACAGATGAATTTATGTGGCAGTCCATTTGTAGCAGAATGTGGTTGGAGAAATCGAGACATGATTTTTTTTTTTTTTTTAACATAGCATCTTTTTTATATAGGCTTAATTATCTTTGTTCTGTGACTGTTGTTGTGATTCTTTTCTGTAAATATATACAGTTTCTGTAATGTTTTAAATATAAAACTTATAAATATATACAGTTTCGACTTTTTAAATGGTGGCAGTTTATCTCGGATAAGTTTTGGTTTTGATTCAATGTTGAGGCTGGATTACTCATTTTATTCCTTAGTTCAGTGTGGCTATGTAGAGTAATTAAAAATATTATACCAATTCACGCTACATGTTAGTGGTACCTTTTGTTTTTGTGTTGTGTTGACTGATCCGTTTCTGTGGGGTGTCATTTAGTTCAGTTTTGCTATCCAGGTCAAGGGAAGGTGTCATTTTTTCATTTTTGTTTGATGTTCGCAGATGAATTTATTTACTTAGTCCCCTCCTACAAATCTCAAGTTCACGCAGCAGTCTCATCTGATATATTTTTTTCTACTGTTGAATAATTTTGTTATTAGTAACAGATATTTTTTCTCACATGTTTATTATGTTAATATATTTCCGTCATCAAGGTCATCATACTGAATTTTGATGATCTGTTTATGGCTGCCGAATTTCAATGAGCTGTTTGTTGGCATGTTGATGATGTAATGGATCAAAGGAAATAGATGATACTGGTGAGTTCAGTCACATATAAGCACTTGTGAGAAATCACCTCTCTGCAAACTGTGTTAGCCAGAGGCAACCACTGAGGGCTTAACAATCAAGTCAGTCATGTTTGGAAAGTAGCAGTAACGTATCATGACTTCTGCCTGAATGTTGGTTTCATTTCTAATGACTACTCTTGTCCTAGAACTAGTGAATTCCACCTGATAAGTTGCTGTATACAACTTGCTTGTGAAGATAAAACAAGATAATAGGTGGTGTAATCTTTGTAATTTTATCTTTTTTTATATTACATGTTTGTTCAGTTGGCTTTGATATGTTACACAGATGCTCAATAAACTATAATGACAGTTACTATAAAGAGCTTTTATTGTATCACAAGAAAGACTGCTGGAGACACAAATAGTCCACAAATTAATGGGAGAAATTATTGCTACATACAATACAGATATTTCCAAAGGACATCAATGACCACAGTCTGGACAGTGTTTTCTACTTCAGAGGAAGACCTTTTTGCCGAAAGCTTAAGTGTATAACAGTCTTTTCATTGATCCTGTCTGCGACTCAGTGTCTCCTCTTTATGGTGACTTTCCTTAACATAATACTGGACCAAGACAGATAATTCTAAATCTTTAACCACACCACTCCCAGCAGGAGGTATGTATGGCTAGTGGGTAACAGAACCTAATTGAATGAGAGAACATGGGAAGGGTATGCATCCTGAATTCACTTTCATCAAAGTTATTGGGCATGATTGCTTCAGTATATATTTGTAATTGTGAATTGGGAATCTCCGGTAAAGTATACCCATATACATCCTTAGACAACTAGAGGGTATTATAAATTAATTCTAACCATGAGGCCAAATCATGTAAAGACATGCTGATTAAGTATCTGGTTAAGCTACAAAAAGAATGAGTGAACGAAGGTATAACTGAAACGCTGAACTCAGTGAGGAAAGTAAACAGGAACTTCAATAAAACAAACCCCTTTAGCTTGACATTTAATTCATTCACACATTTAATTCTGTAAATCTGATCACAAAGGAGAGCTGTCAGGGATGTGTAACAAGCCAAGCCTACATCCAAATTAAACTCCTTAAGTCTGACTTTATTCAGTTATAGTAGCTTCAATTTCTACAAGTGCCAAAATATGGTGACATTACACTTCGATATAATAGTAGTGCTGCCTGCAGAAAATACAACCAGGCAGCTCATAAGTCAGACTGAGATTGCAATTTCCCATTATCAAGATTTAACTGTATTGTCAGACATGTATTTTGAAGTAATGTGTGTCAAGTCTGAAAGAAAATAGAATAAATTAAAGATGCAAAATATGTTCTGTATTCTGTGTCCAGTATTACTTAAAACCATGCAGTCTTTATTATTTGTAGTGTTTGCATTAGCTTTGCAGTGCTGAAACTGAAGATTCAGTAAATACATTAACTATCACTTGCTTTTATTATTGTATGTACCAAACTGTGCTCTTCAGTTTGCCTTGAACTTTTAGGGAAACAACTGTGACAACTTCTTTGTTTACTATTGTTATGGCTGCCTCCTGAAAACAGAGACTTTCATGGAGTCATTAGTCCGTTTGTTCTAGGACATCTTCTACTTCTCCACAACATGGAGCAGCTGTGGTGGAAGAATCAATCAAAATGCATTGGAGTGTGTAAAGTATCAGGGACACAAACTCTATCCAAGGAGTTTTGAATGTGTCGTAATCCCAAAAGAACCACCACATCCTTCTAATGCACTTCCCATAGCCTTGTAGTCCCCATCAAAGTGCAAAAAGAAACAGAAAAAATCTCACTAGTATATGAATAACATACTACAAGAATACTTGAATGACATTAGAGCTCATTTGCAGATCAATAGGATGTACCCTCTGCTATGCTCTTCATAGTGGTTTGTGCAGAGTATAGATGTGGATGAAGATCTAGATTTGTTTGCTATATTTAATGAGGTTTACTTGCAGTTACATGGTGGCAATCTAAATTTGATAAAAATAAAGTCCATTGTTTCAACTTTTCTTGCCAGAATTAAACTAATGAAGGAAAACAATGGACAGTGTGAATTTTCCAGTTTCCTAATGTGTCACAAAACTGCCGGGAAGACGACATTTCAACATAAGTTCCGTATTTAAACTTCCTTCACATGGACTTTGAAAATACACTCCTGGAAATGGAAATAAGAACACCGTGAATTCATTGTCCCAGGAAGGGGAAACTTTATTGACACATTCCTGGGGTCAGATACATCACATGATCACACTGACAGAACCACAGGCACATAGACACAGGCAACAGAGCATGCACAATGTCGGCACTAGTACAGTGTATATCCACCTTTCGCAGCAATGCAGGCTGCTATTCTCCCATGGAGACGATCGTAGAGATGCTGGATGTAGTCCTGTGGAACGGCTTGCCATGCCATTTACACCTGGCGCCTCAGTTGGACCAGCGTTCGTGCTGGACGTGCAGACCGCGTGAGACGACACTTCATCCAGTCCCAAACATGCTCAATGGGGGACAGATCCGGAGATCTTGCTGGCCAGGGTAGTTGACTTACACCTTCTAGAGCACGTTGGGTGGCACGGGATACATGCGGACGTGCATTGTCCTGTTGGAACAGCAAGTTCCCTTGCCGGTCTAGGAATGGTAGAACGATGGGTTCGATGACGGTTTGGATGTACCGTGCACTATTCAGTGTCCCCTCAACGATCACCAGAGGTGTACGGCCAGTGTAGGAGATCGCTCCCCACACCATGATGCCGTGTGTTGGCCCTGTGTGCCTCGGTCGTATGCAGTCGTGATTGTGGCGCTCACCTGCACGGCGCCAAACACGCATACGACCATCATTGGCACCAAGGCAGAAGCGACTCTCATCGCTGAAGATGACACGTCTCCATTCGTCCCTCCATTCACGCCTGTCGCGACACCACTGGAGGCGGGCTGCACAATGTTGGGGCGTGAGCGGAAGACGGCCTTACGGTGGGTGGGACCGTAGCCCAGCTTCATGGAGACGGTTGCGAATGGTCCTCGCTGATACCCCAGGAGCAACAGTGTCCCTAATTTGCTGGAAAGTGGCGGTGCGGTCCCCTACGGCACTGCGTAGGATCCTACGGTCTTGGCGTGCATCCGTGCGTCGCTGCGGTCCGGTCCCAGGTCGACGGGCACGTGCACCTTCCGCCGACCACTGGCGACAACATCGATGTACTGTGGAGACCTCACGCCCCACGTGTTGAGCAATTCGGCGGTACGTCTACCCGGCCTCCCGCATGCCCACTATACGCCCTCGCTCAAAGTCCGTCAACTGCACATACGGTTCACGTCCACGCTGTCGCGGCATGCTACCAGTGATAAAGACTGCGATGGAGCTCTGTATGCCACGGCAAACTGGCTGACACTGACGGCAGCGGTGCCCAAATGCTGCGCAGCTAGCGCCATTCGACGGCCAACACCGCGGTTCCTGGTGTGTCCGCTGTGCCGTGCGTGTGATCATTGCTTGTACAGCCCTCTCGCAGTGTCCGGAGCAAGTATGGTGGGTCTGACACACCGGTGTCAATGTGTTCTTTTTTCCATTTCCAGGAGTGTATATTTGAGCATGTTTTGACTGTGGAAATACAAGACAGTGAATGATCAGTTCATATAGTGGTATTGAAGACATGGATCTCACATTATGAGGAGAACTGATCAGAGTAATTGCTAACGAAGAACTTCAGGTACACTTTAGAAAGGGGATCAGCAATTCTAGCTTCATAGAAATTACCTGTTACGCAGTACTATGGACTGTCAAAAGAAAGCTATTCCATCTTCACATTTCATGGAAAGAAGTCTCAGTGTGGTTGCCAAATTTTATTTTATTTATTTAAGGGGCTGTGAAAAGGGGTGGGGGGGGGGGGGATAGGAAATCGCTGACAAGGAGATGTAATATTAAAACTAACTAAATTCAACCAAATGCTGAAAATTTGCTAATAAAGCATTGGCTCATCCCTCCCATTAAGAGTACTTCTGTATTGATTTTACAAGAGTGGCATTTTGTGTACTTTACAGTAATAAGTGTATAAAACTTAATATGTTTCTTTAAAAGATTTTCACACTACACTTTTACAGTTAAACCTATCGAAGTGAGGAGTACTTCATCTCCTGACAAAAACATGTTTTAAGTTGATGAATTAGTAAAAATTCAATATAGGAAAAACAGAAAAAGTTGGCTTGTTATCTACAAGTCAAAAAAGTCCGGGAACCTCTGTACTAGAATAAGAATGAATCATGATTCAACTGCCTGACATCTGACAAGTGCCACTAGAATATGGAGATCACTGTATTTTCATAACAAAACCATTTAAGACCAACTGAGAAGCCGGAAGGGAGAATGGTTTCTGTTCTGGTGGTGAAGAAGTCTATGAACTCCTCATTGTGAAGCCTATTACCACACTACCTGTGGCACATGTTACTGCTTGTGTGGCAGGGTCTGATCTATGATAGCTTGTTGCAACAACTTAACCGTAAACCCAAAGAATTCTGTATTTTTATTAAACTGTGAAGCAAGGACCTACATCCTAATTTGTGGAAGGATTCCACTCATCCTTTTTAAGTAAGTGTGTTAACATTGCCTTTCCCTGTTTTGTAGAAAAGACTTTAGATTGGATGATTAACTCCACCTAATTCAGCCTCTACAGTCAAGAAATCTTGAAACACTTCCAGTTTGAAAGCTGCCATTCTACCTTACATAATCTAGCCCTGGTAGAGGCAACCACATAAGCAGCATAGCTCTTGCAGTATATTAAGTGCATATGGCAATGTCTGGAGATCCAAAATAACTGTTACATAAATGATGATTCCATGGTAACTTCTTATTTTCTTGGTAATGTAGAGCACTATTATATCTACATGGTTAGAAGTATACTGTCAGATAAATTCTATGAAGTTAAAGGTGTTACACAGGGAATGTTTAAAGTGCAGCTTTATTTGCAATAATAAGAATGGCATTCCATTCAACATCTGTGCTGTTTTGTTGAAAACTGACATTCTGAGCCCATGACTTTGTGCAAAATACAGGTTGATTTGCACATAGAAGATATCAGTAACCAGCTACTTTTTATAATGCTGTTTATTTATTTAAATATCACTGTTACTGGTTTAAAACTCATAGGTTTATCATCGGGTGCCTTGTTCATGTCAAGATACATTTTACATTAACTTTCACCTTTTATTTCCCCATATGCTGAAATTTCTTTGGAAAGGGGGGGGGGGGGTGTTACCCTACAACCAAAACATGATGTGAGACAATGTCTATTTAACTGTAATTGTGCCTCACAATGATTTCAAATGATTAAAGTGATGATGTTGTGGTTACTTACATTGAAAAATACATGTCATTACGTCATCACTGGAACGTAATGACACGGGGTTTTCAACACAAGTAACCAAAACATCTTCATTTTAACAATTTGTATACCCCATTAAAAATCATAATGAGGCACAATTATAGGTAAACAGACACTGTCTCACACCATGTTTCAATTGTAGGGCACCACCATCCCAAGGAAATTTCCTCATATGAGGGAGTAAAAGATGAAAGCTAATGTAAAGTGTACCTTAATGTGAACAAGCCATTAGATGATTAACCCAGCACTATTTAAATAAATAAATAGCATTATAAAAAGTAGCTGGTTGCTGTTATCTTCTCTGTAAGAATCAGTCTGCAAGACAACTTATATTTTAATTAATTTAATGGTAAATATATCTCAAAATAGCCATATACCAGTGTAGGTGGATAGTGAATGTTTTTATACCATTTGATGACTGGTGTACTATGAGACATACATAATAACATTATTCATGTTGTCATACAGTTTAAGTGATGTAGGAATTATTACATTTAGCATTGAATTTGATCTTCTGAAGATCGATACAATCCTTGATTGTCCACAATTATTACAATAGTTACTTCTTGTTTTTCCAGAAGTAGTGTTGCAGTTGAATTGTTACTTTTACTCCTTTGTTAGTTGTTTCCATCCTGAAATTACCCAGTTTCATAATATTACTTGAATATTTTTTACTATGTGAATCACTTTTTCTTGTAACTCCTAACTATACAAGGTATAAGTTTTGATACACTTCAGCAAGTTATGTAAACGATATATGGTAAAACGCAGTTAAAGCATTATATGAAAAGTAATAAAGTATTTCATTGCAACAATCCAGATTTTGAGTGCATAACAGTGAAATATAATTTATTGCTCTGACCTAAAACTAAAGTTCAAATACAAAAATTGTTCATCCAACATAGGCGAAAATCTTTGGTATTAAATGCCCATATGTGTGTAACTTGAAGTACTGATGATATCTTCTTCTGGATGTTAACAACTACATAATTTTAGACTTCCTGTTGAATTTAGTTTGTGATTTTTGTAGCTACCTGATATACTGATAAGAGTGTTGCAAAGGGATGTAATGATATGAGAGTTGGAAAGGAAAGGATTGTGTAAGAAAAACTAAGCAAGTATGTTCTAATCTAGACACACAGTTCTGATAACAGGTAGAACCTCATGCTGAAACAGAGCAACTGAGACCAGTTAGCACTCTCGGTGTTCCAGTCTCAAGCAGTGATCAGCTAAGCATGTGTGCATCTGTTAACAGCCGCAAAGATTCTGGAATTCGTAGCAACAGCCGTCGCAGTAGTATTCAACAACAGGTAAAAGCCATAGAATTTGGCGAGGAGCATTTTTGTTTACTTAACATCTGAAGTCTCATGCATGTGTCATGTTTGTCCACAGACTTTGCACATAATGTTCTCTGCCATCTTTCATTTCTTCTGATTTGGTTACAGTAAGATGCTCCGCAAAATGCAGACAAAGACTTAGAATAATGTATGCTTATGCTTGTACACTATCAATGCATTTCCTTCTTCTCCCACACGTTTTGTCACAGACCAAAAAATTTTTTGTGATATATTGTGTGTTTTGAATTATGTGTGATTCAGTTACACCTACTCTTTTCTCCAAATTTCACTTTAATCTGTTTCACCCAACTGCATTCTGCTGTGTGCCTAGTGTCATTTCAGTTGTTCTCCCAAGGGTTTTATTCATATGTGTATATGGTGTTTTATTTTATCATAGAATTATCATGAAAACATTAATCCCATGGTTTTTGACAAACTTATTTGTGAACACAGGAGGGGGGAGGGAGGGAGAGAGAGGGGGGCGGGGGTTGGTGGCTGGCTGGCTGGCTGGCTGGCTGGCTGGCTGGCTGGCTGGCTGGCTGGCTGGCTGGCTGGCTGGCTGGCTGGCTGGCTGGCAGGCAGGCAGGCAGGCAGGCAGAGGGTGCGGGGCCCGTCCAGGCATGCATATATGCGCACACACATAGAGAGAGTGATGTGAATTTTCAAAATGTATTAGTACTATAGCACTGGCCTTGCAGTGGTAACAAAAAGCAGAACTTTTGCAAAGCAGGATTGGATGAAACTGCAATAGTGTTTGCATCAGCCACAACAAGTGGTGTGGGGTGCTTGCAGGTCCATAATTGCTTTGGACTGGTGTTGGTAAGACATAACCCTCTCTTAAGCTATGGGGTTTCATATGAGGATAACAAGGGTGAGTGTGTAGAATAACCAACTATGGAACACCTGTGTCATGCCTGTCCATTTACCTTTCAACTGCAGGGTGTTATCTACATCAGATCATTTCATCAAAGGACACATAGCCCAATAAACTTACTAAGCACAATGAAGGCAACAGCAAATTTTAAGGGACTACAGATCTTACAGTCGCTGAGCTCCAGTAGTATTAAAGTAAGTCAGAACATGTAGAGGTTAAATGAGTTAATGACAGGGGTCCACAGAAACAAGGTTACAATTGGTGGAGGTGCATTAAGCTCTGCCAGAAATCGTTCTATTTCGGTAATTGAAAAATTCAAGTGAGGTGGGCTGTTGCAGTTAGAGTAGCAACAACAGTTACAGATAAAAAAGGTAAACACTAAAAACTAAAATTGTAGCCAGAAACAAATTTTATTAGGTTTGTGCATAAGTTGATAGCATTTTTGTTTTGAATGCTGGTATTCCAGTTGTTATGTTTTTATTTGTTGATTGTCATTTTTTATTTGTAGCTCACCGTTCGGTATTTGAGTTTACATATTTTCATTTTGTCACTGGGAGATAGTGAGTGGGGCTGTGGATGGTAGAAAATGGAGTTCCAAGTGGAAAAATTATAACATTTCCAACATATTCTTCTGTTTCGAGTTCAATAGAGGGGTGACAGCAACGAAGACAGCCAGAAACATTTGCTCTCTGAGGTTTGATGAACATCATTTAAATCCATTAATCCACAATGATCCATGTCATTTGTACTCGAGAACTGGAAAATGTGATTAAATGTGGTCATGCCACCATCGTGCAACATTTGCATGCAGTGGGAAAGATTCAAAAATCGGGTGTATGAGTACCACATGTTGTAAAGCAAAGTCACAAAAATCATCAGGTGGCCATATCTGCATCTGTGCTTGTTCATCATCAATTGTCTCTGAACAGCACCACCATTCCTATACTGTATCATTATCAGTGATGAGAAATGGTGTGTTTATGCTAACATAAAGAAAAGAATTGTTGAGCCCAAACAAAGCAGCAACTTCCCTTACAAAAACCTGCTCTTCCACAATGGATAATGTTATGGATCTGGTGGAACAGCAACAATGGGGTGTAATACAAATTCCTTCCCTGTAGTGTAGCCATCAATACCCACATTTATTGTCAACAACTGAGACATCCTGCAGATGTGCTCCGAGTGCAACAACAAGGAAGACTGCGTGAAGGGCTGTTACTCCATGAGAATGTCCATCCGCATTCTGCTAGACTGACAAAAAAATGTCATACAGTAGTTGTACTGGGAAATCATTCTGCTACCACCTTATTCACCTGATCTTGTGCCCTCAGATTCTCACCTTTTTTCTTTCTCTGTCAAACAAGCTTCAAGAAATTTCCTTTCTAGACGAGAATGCACTACAAACATGGCTCAATGAGCTCTTCATCTCAGACCCACGTGATTTCAACTGCTACTGAATGGAAAAGTTACCCCAGCATTGGCAGACTGTTGTAAATAGTGGAAGCTAATATATTATTCCAGAATGTTATTTGCACTCTGCAGCAGAGTGTGCACTGATATGAAACTTCCTGGCAGATTAAAACTGTGTGCCGGACCGAGACTCAAACTTGGCACCTTTGCCTTGAATCGTGCTTGGGTAGCTCTGTTGGTAGAGCAATTGCCCGTGAAAGGCAAAGGATCCAAGTTCGAGTCTCAGTCCAGCACACAGTTTTAATCTGCCAGGAGGTTTCATATCAGCGCACACTCCGCTGAAGAGTGAAAATCACATTCTGGAAATGTCCCCCAGCCTGTGGCTAAGCCATGTCTCCACAATGTCCTTTCTTCCAGAAGTGCTAGTTCTGCAAGGTTCTCAAAAGAGCTTCTGTGAAGTTTGGAAGGTAGATGAGGTACTGGCAGAATTGTAGCTGTGAGGATGGGTCGTGAGTTGTGCTTGGGTAGCTCAGTTGGTAGAGCACTTGCCCGCGTAAGGCAAAGTTCCTGAGTTCGAGTCTCGGTCCGGCACACAGTTTTAATCTGCCAGGAAGTTTCTATATATTATTGATGACTTAAGTATTTGTTTTATGTTTCTGTTGTGTTTATTAAACTTACGGGAAAACACCATGAACTTACACACGAGCCCATTAACATTTATAAGGCATTTTAACAGTGCTTTAAAAGAAAGACTTAAACTGTGCTGTGAATTTTACTGTGATACTGTAATTACTAATGGATTTATTGCGTTTCTACATCTACATCTACATCCATACTCCGCAAGCCACCTGACAGTGTGTGGTGGAGGGTACCCTGAGTACCTCTATCGGTTCTCCCTTCTATTCCAGTCTCGTATTGTACGTGGAAAGAAGGATTGTCGGTATGCTTCTGTGTGGGCTCTAATCTCTCTGATTTTATCCTCATGGTCTCTTCGCGAGATATACGTGGGAGGGAGCAATATACTGCTTGATTCTTCGGTGAAGGTATGTTCTCGAAACTTTAACAAAAGCCCGTACCGAGCTACTGAGCGTCTCTCCTGCAGAGTCTTCCACTGGAGTTTATCTATCATCTCCGTAACGCTTTCGCGATTACTAAATGATCCTGTAACGAAGCGCGCTGCTCTCCGTTGGATCTTCTCTATCTCTTCTATCAACCCTATCTGGTGCGGATCCCACACTGCTGAGCAGTATTCAAGCAGTGGGCGCACAAGTGTAGTGTAACCTACTTCCTTTGTTGTCGGATTGCATTTCCTTAGTATTCTTCCAATGAATCTCAGTCTGGCATCTGCTTTACCGACGATCAACTTTATATGTTCATTCCATTTTAAATCACTCCTAATACGTACTCCCAGATAATTTATGGAATTAACTGCTTCCAGTTGCTCACCTGTTATTTTGTAGCTAAATGATAAGGGACCTATCTTTCTATGTATTCGCATCACATTACACTTGTCTACATTGAGATTCAATTGCCATTCCGTGCACCATGCGTCAATTCGCTGCAGATCCACCTGCATTTCAGTACAGGAGAATTTCAGAAAGACATATACACACACAAACTTTACAGTTAGCAGAAGTGCCCTGAAATTTGATGAAAACACAATAAGTTCATAAATAATTATACAGCTAGTCCTTGCAGCCGAGTGGTCAAGCACAGTAGTAGGCTAAGTTTATTTTAAATAACCCTTTAGGCGAAACCAATGCTTAACTTCAAGACATTACACAATTGCAGTAGCCACTCAGTTACACAGACCAAGTGGGCAAAGCCCAGTGGGCAGCATGCTAAAATAAAAATAAACTGGAAACAATTAACAGATAGAGGGCTAGTTAAAAAAGCTGGCCAGTTGCCATACCAAAATAGGTACATTTCATCAGTCATATTGCAAAACTCTGTAGTAAGTGGAAATGAGCGTTGGGCGTCATTGGCCGGGAGGCCCATTATGGGGCAGGTCCGGTTGTCTGTGTGCAGGTCTTATTACATTTGGCACCACATTGGGCGACCTGCGCACCGGATGGGGATGAAATGATGATGAAGACAACACAACACCCAGTCCCTGGGCGGAGAAAATCCCCGACCCAGCCGGGCCCGTAGGACGTCAATCTGTCACGCAGACCACTTAGCTATCAGGGTGGACATTCTGTAGTGAATGTCACAGTGAAGCTACTGACAAACAATTCATTAAACAATGGGTAATACTGCAACACATACACATAAATAGGATTAAACATAACTCAACTTAGATGTAAGCCAATATACAAGCTTTGTAGGCCACAGCATGAAATCAATTGGACCAGCTATGAGGCCTAAATTTAAAACAACGAAACTCTTGTCTCAGAATCTGACAAAAACCCAAAGAGATTCTGGTCATACGTAAAGCACACCAGTGGCAAGACGCAATCAATACCTTCACTGCGCGGTAACAATGGTGAAGTCACTGATTACAGTGTTACTAAAGCAGAGTTATTAAGCACGGTTTTCTGAAACTCTGTAACCAAATAATATGAAGTAAATATTGCTGAATTCCAATCAAGAACAACTGCCAAGATGAGAAACATAGAAGTAGATATCCTGAAGTGTAGCAAAGCAGCTTAAACCACTTAATAAAGGCAAGGCTGCTGATCCAAATTGTATACCAGTCAGGTTCCTTTCAGAGTATGCTGATACAATAGCTCCATATTTAGCAGTTTTATACAACTGCTCACTTACAGAAAGATCCGTGCCTAAAGACTGGAAAATTGCTCAAGTCACACCAATACCCAAAAAGGGAAGTAGAAGTAATCCGCTGAATTACAGGCACATATCATTAACGTCGATTTGCAGTAGGATTTTGGAACATATACTGTGTTCGAACATTGTGATGTACCAGGAAGAAAAGGATTTATTGACACGGTCAGCGCGGATTCAGAAAATATCGTTCTTGTGAAACACAACTAGATCTTTATACTCATGAAGTAATGAGTGATATCAACAGGGGATGTCAAATTGATTCCATATTTTTAGATTTCCAGACGGCTTTTGACACTGGTCCTCAGAAGTGTCTTCTAAACAAACTGCATGCCTATGGCATATCACCTCAATTCTGTGACTGGATTCGTGATTTCCTGTCAGTACAGTTGCAGTTCATAGTAATAGATGGAAAGTTATCAAGTTAAACAGAAGTAACGTCCAACGTTCCCCAAGGAAGTGTTATAGGTCCTCTATTGTTCCTGATCTACATTAACGACATAGGAGACAATTTGAGTAGCCGTCTTAGATTGTTAACAGATGATGCTGTCATTTACCGTCTTGTAAAGTCATCAGATGACCAAAACGAATTGCCAAATGATTTAGATAAGACATCTGTATGGTGCTAAAAGTGGCAATTGACCCTGAGTAAAGAAATGTGTGAAGTTATGCACATAAATACTAAAAGAAATCCGGTAAATTTCGATTATGTAATAAGTCACACATATCTGAAGCCTGTAAATTCAACTAAATACTTTGTGATTACAATTATAAATAACCCAAATTGGAACAATCACATAGATAATGTTGTGGGTAGAGCAAACCAAAGACTGTGATTCATTGATAGAACACTTAAAAGGTGCAACAAGTCTACTAAAGAGACTGCTTACACCACACTTGTATGCCTTGTTTTGGAGTGTAGCTGTGTGGTGTACGATCTGAATCAGGTGGGACTGACAGATGACATCGTAAAAGTTCAAAGAAGAGCAGCTCATTTTGTATTGCGAAATAGGGGAGATAGTGCCACAGACGTGATACATGAATGGGAGTGGCAGTCATTACAACAAAGGTGTTTTTTGTTGTGACGGGATCTTCTCATGAAATTTCAATCGCCAGTTTTCTCTTCCGACTGTGAAAACATTCTGTTGGCACCCACCTACATAGGGAGAAATCATCATCATGATAAAATAAAAGAAGCTGAGGCTCGCACAGTAAAATTTAAGTGCTTGTTTTTCCCGCACGCTGTTCGATAGTGGAATGGTACAGAGACAGTTTGAAGGTGGTTCGTTGCTCTCTGCAAGGCACTTTATTGTCAATAGCAGGGTAATCACATAGATGTAGATATCTGAGTGGATACTGACTAATTTAACACTGTTGTTGTTGTTGTTGTTGTTGTCTTCAGTCCTGAGACTGGTTTGATGCAGCTCTCCAGGCTACTCTGTCCTGTGCTACCTTCTTCGTCTCCCAGTTCCTACTGCAACCTACATCCTTCTGAATCTGCTTAGTGTATTCATCTCTTGGTCTCCCTCTACGATTTTTACCCTCCACGCTGCCCTCCAGTGCTAAATTTGTGATCCCTTGATGCCTCAGGACATGTCCTACCAACCGATCCCTTCTTCTAGTCAAGTTGTGCCACAAACTTCTCTCCTCCGCAATCCTATTCAATACCTCCTCATTAGTTATGTGATCTATCCACGTTATATTCAGCATTCTTCTGTAGCACCACATTTCGAAAGCTTCTATTCTCTTCTAGTCCAAACTAGTTATAGTCCATGTTTCACTTCCATACATGGCTACACTCCATACAAATACTTTCAGAAACGACTTCCTGACACTTAAATCTATATTCGATGTTAACAAATTTATCTTCTTCAGAAACGCTTTCATTGCCATTGCCAGTCTACATTTTATATCCTCTCTACTTCGACCATCATCAGTTATTTTACTTCCTAAATAGCAAAACTCCTTTACTACTTTAAGTGTCTCATTTCCTAATCTAATTCCCTCAGCATCACCTGATTTAATTTGACTACATTCCATTATCCTCGTTTTGCTTTTGTTGATGTTCATCTTATATCCGCCTTTCAAGACACTGTCCATTCCGTTCAACTGCTCTTCCAAGTCCTTTGCAGTCTCTGACAGAATTACAATGTCATCGGCGAACCTCAAAGTTTTTACTTCTTCTCCATGAATTTTAATATCTACTCTGAATTTTTCTTTTGTTTCCTTTACTACTTGCTCAATATACAGATTGAATAACATCGGGGAGAGGTTACAACCCTATCTCACTCCTTTCCCAAGCACTGCTTCCCTTTCATGCCCCTCGACTCTTATGACTGCCATCTGGTTTCTGTACAAATTGTAAATAGCCTTTCGCTCCCTGTATTTTACCCCTGCCACCTTCAGAATTTGAAAGAGAGTATTCCAGTCAACATTATCAAAAGCTTTCTCTAAGTCTACAAATGCTAGAAACGTAGGTTTGCCTTTTCTTAATCTTTCTTCTAAGATAAGTCGTAAGGTCAGTTTTGCCTCACGTGTTCCAACATTTCTACGGAATACAAACTGATCCTCCCCGAGGTCCGCATCTACCAGTTTTTCCATTCGTCTGTAAAGAATTCGCATTAATATTTTGCAGCTGTGTCTTATTAAACTGATAGTTCGGTAATTTTCACATCTGTCAGCACCTGCTTTCTTTGGGATTGGAATTATTATATTCTCTTGAAATCTGAGGGTATTTCGCCTGTCTCATACATCTTGCTCACCAGCTGGTAGAGTTTTGTCATGACTGGCTCTCCTAAGGCCGTCAGTAGTTCTAATGGAATGTTGTCTACTCCCGGGGCCTTGTTTCGACTCAGGTCTTTCAGTGCTCTGTCAAATTCTTCACACAGTATCTTATCTCCCATTTCGTCTTCATCTACATCCTCTTTCATTTCCATAATATTGTCCTCAAGTACATCGCCCTTGTATAAATCCTCTATATATTCCTTCCACCTTTCTGCCTTCCCTTCTTTGCTTAGAACTGGGTTGCCATCTGAGTTCTTGATATTCATACAAGGGGTTCTCTTCTCTCCAAAGGGCTCTTCAATTTTCCTGTAGGCAGTATCTATCTTATCCCTAGTGAGATAAGCTTCTACATCCTTACATTTGTCCTCTAGCCATCCCTGCTTAGCCATTTTGCACTTCCTGTCGATCTCATTTCTGAGACATTTGTATTCCTTTTTGCCTGCTTCATTTACTGCATTTCTATATTTTCTCCTTTCATCAGTTAAATTCAATATTTCTTCTGTTACCCAAGGATTTCTAGCAGCCCTCGTCTTTTTACATACTTGATCCTCTGCTGCCTTCACTACTTCATCCCTCAGAGCTACCCATTCTTCTTCTACTGTGTTTCTTTCCCCCATTCCTGTCAATTGTTCCCTTATGCTCTCCCTGAAACTCTGTACAACCACTGGTTCTTTCAGTTTGTCCAGGTCCCATCTCCTTAAATTCCCACCTTTTTGCAGTTTCTTCAGTTTTAATCTACAGGTCATAACCAATAGATTGTGGTCAGAGTCCACATCTGCCCCTGGAAATGTCCTACAATTTAAAACCTGATTCCTAAATCTCTGTCTTACCATTATATAATCTATCTGATACCTTTTAGTATCTCCAGGATTCTTCCATGTATACAACCTTCTTTTATGATTCTTGAACCAAGTGTTAGCTATGATTAAGTTATGCTCTGTGCAAAATTCTACTAGGTGGCTTCCTCTTTCATTTCTTAGCCCCAAACCATATTCACCCACTATGTTTCCTTCTCTCCCTTTTCCTACTGACGAATTCCAGTCACCCATGACTATTAAATTTTCATCTCCCTTCACTACCTGAATAATTTCTTTTATCTCATCATACATTTCATCAATTTCTTCATCATCTGCAGAGCTAGTTGGCATATAAACTTGTACTACTGTAGTAGGCATGGGCTTTGTGTCTATCTTGGTCACAATAATGCGTTCACTATGCTGTTTGTAGTAGCTTACCCGCACTCCTATTTTTTTATTCATTATTAAACCTACTCCTGCATTACCCCTATTTGATTTTGTATTTATAACCCTGTATTCACCTGACCAGAAGTCTTGTTCCTTCTGCCACCAAACTTCACTAATTCCCACTATATCTAACTTTGACCTATCCATCTCCCTTTTTAAATTTTCTAACCTACCTGCTCGATTAAGGGATCTGACATTCCACGCTCCGATCCGTAGAACGCCAGTTTTCTTTCTCCTGATAACACTATTTGTATTATAACTCAAGGCAACAGGCAATAGGTCATAGGAAATGTGCCTCGAAGACACTACAGTCACTGATGCTCTTCAGTAATGTGGCAAGTACACAACAAACTTGATATACATTTGCAAATATCTGAAGCATTAATAGCACCGATGACTGCCTTTATCTCACAACAGCAGACCAGAGTAATGACAGAATTACCTACTAGGTGTGGAAGGTAACAGGATGTCACAACAGAGCACAGAATTAATGCGCATTACGAAAGAGATAACCATAGTCCACAAATGGGCATACAACAGTTCCCTAAGCCGGCTTCCTTCCTTCAATGGTCAGATAAATGACAGTCGAGTTCCCAACTGGCATGATGGCGCCAACAACTCTCCACAGCAGAGGCCACTGCATTCTAGCAGTGTTTGGCCAACGAAGAGTGCTCACATGTCCTCAGTCAAAACTGACCTCCAACTACCAATGCTGGTGAGCCAGTCACTTCTCCCGTAACAAGTCAAGCTCCAGAATATATGCAGTACATGACTACACATGCATGTGTTCTGGTTACATGTGAATAGAATCAGTACCAGCAAAGATATCACACATGCTTGACACAAACTATGTCAGCACTCCCTGTCGGAGCTCTTTTGTGACACTACAAGTGGCATAAAGCATACACTAGGTCCACAATTGCACAACAGCAGCATTCCTGAATAGAAGTGCGGAGTCTGTAGTCAGATTATGGCTACACACCACTCACAACCTTGTGTAAGGGTACAAGATTTTCCTTAATTTTGTAAGTAGAAATTCACCATAAGCATACTAGATTTCCCACCTCAGGGCCTACATATCACCATATAGCGGAAATGCTGAGTTGTGGTAGGCACAACAAAAAGGTTCACACAATTATAGCTTTCGGCCATTAAGGCCTTTGTCAGCAGAAGACATGCATACACACTTGCACACTCACACTCATGCAAATGCAACTTACACACATGTCACCAGTCTCAGGTAACCAAAACAACCCTCCGAGCAGCAGCACCAGTGCATGGTGGGAGTGGCAACTGGGTGGGAGTAAGGAGGAGAGGCTGGGGTGTGGACAGGGAGGGATAGTATGGTTAAGGTGGCAGACAGTAAAGTACTGCAGTTTAGATGGAGGGCAGGAAAGAAGGTGGGGGGAGGGGGGGGAGAAAGTAATGGAAAGGAGAGAACTAAGAAGAAATTAAAGGACTGAGGGTGGCGGTGAAATGACGGCTGTGAAGTGCTGGAAAGGGAACAGGGAGAAGGCTAGGTGGGTGAGGACAGTGACTAACAAAGGTTGAGACCAGGAGGGTTACGGGAACGTAGGATGTACTGCAGATAAAGTTCCCACTTGCACAGAAAACCTGGTGTTGGTGGGAATGATCCATATGGCACAGGCTGTAAAGCAGTCACTGATATGCAGGATATCATGTTTGGCAGTGTGTTCAGCAACAGGGTGGTCCACTTGTTTCTTGGTCACAGTTTGTCGGTGGCCATTCATGTGGACAGACAGCTTCTTGCTTGTCATGCCTACATAGAATGCAGCACAGTGGTTGCAGCTTTACTTCTAAATCACATGGCTGGTTTCACAGGTTGCCCTGCCTTTGTGGGATTGGTGGTGTTCGTGACTGTACTGGAGTATGTGGTGGTAGGAGGATGTGTGGGACAGGTTTTGCATCTAGGTGTATTACAGGGGTGTGAGCCATGAAGCAAGGGGTTGGGAGCAGGGCTTGTGTAAGGATGGATGAGTATATTGTGTAGGTTAGGTGGACGGCGAAATACCACTATAGGAGGTGTGGAAAAGATAGAGGACAGGACATTTCATTTCAGGGCAAGATGAGAGGTAATTGAAACCATGGTTGAGAATTTAATTCAGTTGCTCCAGTCCTGGATGCTACTGATTTATGAGGGGAATGCTCTTTGGCAAGACTGTGGGATTTTGGGAGGTGGTGGGAGACTGGAAAGATAAGGCACGGCATATTTGTTTTTGTACAAGGTTGGGAGGATAAGTGCGGTCAGTGAAGGCTTCAGTGAGACCCTTAGTATATTCCAAGAGGGACCACTCATCACTGCATATGTGACGACCACGGATGGTTAGGCTGTACAGAAGGAACTTCTTGGTATGGAATGGGTGGCAGCTGTGGAAGTGGAGGTATTGCTGGTATTTAGTAGGTTTGTTATGGACGGAGGTACTGATGTAGCCATCTCTGAGGTGGAGGTCAACATCTAGGAAGGTGGCTTGTGACTTGTTGGATTGAGTAGGACCAAGTGTAACAAATGCAGGAGGGGGGGGGGTGAAGTTGAGCTTCTGGAGGAATGTGGATAGGATGTCCTCAGCTTCGATCCAGGTAGCAAAGGTGTCAAGATGTCATCAATGAATCTGAACCAAGTGATGGGTTTCGGATTCTTTGTATTTAGGAAGGATTCCTCTAGATAGCCCATGAATAGATTGTCAAAGGATGGTGCCATGCGAGTTCCCGTAGCTGCTCCCCGGATTTGTATGTAGATAATGTCTTCAAAGGAGAAGTAATTGTGGGTGAGGACATAGTTGGTCATGGCGACTAGGAAGGAGGGTGTTGGTCTGGAATCCACAGGGTGTTTGGAAAGATAGTGTTCAATAGCAGTAAGGCTATGGGCATTAGGAATGTTAGTGTGCAGGAAGGTGGTATCAATAATGATGAGCAGGGCACCGTGTGGTAAAGGGACAGTAACTGTGGAGAGTCGATGGAGGAATTGGTTGTTATCTTAATCATTTCACCGCCACACCCAGTCTTTTAATTTGTTCTTATTTCTCTCCTTTCCACTACTTCCCCCTCCCCCTTCCCTTCTGCCCTCCATCTAAACTGCAGCACTTCACTGTCTGCCACCCCGCCACACTATCCCTCCCCTTCCCCACCCCAGCATCCTCCTTACCCTCACTCATTTGCCACACCCATCATGCACTCGTGCTGCTGCTCGCACTGTGGTTTCAGTTGCCTGAGTCTGCAGTTGTGTGTTCAAGTTACTTTTGTGTGAGTGCGTGTTTGCGCGCGCGCGCGTGTGTGTGTGCGTGTGTGTGTGTGCGTGTGTGTGTGTGTGCGTGTGTGTGTGTGCGTGTGTGTGTGTGTGTGTGTGTGTGTGTGTGTCTACTGTTGACAAAGGCATTAGTGGCCGAAAGCTATAATTGCGTGAATCTTTTTGTTGTGCCTATCGCAACTCAGCATCTCCGCTGTATGGTGAGTAGCAACTTACCTTTTCTAATATTTTTGCATTCCATCCTCGATTTTCCATTGATTCATGTTTGACTGATGGCTTTTCTTCAATCCTAGCCCTAAGCTGTTTTCCTTTGTTACTATTTTCTTTTGCGTCACTATACTCAATGTCTGCCCTTCTTTCTCTTCTTTCCTATGTGTTTCTTGTCACCTTAGAAACCAAACTCTACTTACGAGCCACACCATATCAACCGACCCGTCCACACGCAACAGATGGTCTCAAGACCACACTGATTGTCGTTGCAGCATCTTATGTATCACATTACTACCACCAATATAATCGATCAAATACTTTCAAACTAGTCACTCTCCCTGCGTCATTTCTCTCTCTCTCTCTCTCTCTCTCTCTCTCTCTCTCTCTCTCTCCTCTTTTTTTTTTTTGCATGTTATGTGCAGCACCTTTCCGGTGCCACTCGGCCTTGTATCTCTACCTACGAACACCTCCCACACTTTCTCTGTTCTATCCCAGTTTCCACCCACTGATTTCACCTCATCCAATCACATCTGCCATCCCCCTTCTTCATGCTTATCTACCCTCAGACCTGCTGCCATCTCTCTCTCTCTCTCTCTCTCTCTCTCTCTCTCTGTGTGTGTGTGTGTGTGTGTGTGTGTGTGTGTGTGTGTGTGTGTGCGCGCGTGCGTGCGTGCGTGCGTGTCTGTATTAATTATTAGTTATTCACTTCTCGTCATCTTCCTCAAATTTTGTCTCGTTTCTCCCCTCCCCCTTTTGCATCCATTTCGTCCTTTTCATGATTTTTCACACATATTTGGGTGTATTTTTGCGTAATTTTTCAGACGTAATTCTACTTTCTCACTTTTTTTTTCACCCCCGTGGGTTCTTTCCCATTCCGTCTGCGTCGATACAGAAAAGTTTCCTTGTCCCTAGTCATATCCCAGTCCCTCATACTGTTCCTACATTGTTGCTTGGCTCATGGAAATCCCCCCTAATGGCCTTACCATCAAATTACCCATCTCTGATTGCCACCCCTCCTTACACAATGACCTCTACCTGTTCAGATTCCGCCAATCCTTAGCCCTCACCATCATAGTCCTAAAAAACCATATCAACCAAGCCCAAACCTCCTTGCAGTACCTTCTCTCCATCCACAAAATTCTTCTGCTATGTAATCCCAAACTCCTGGGACCAGTAACACACATTGAAACTGTTGTCCTACAGGAACTTGAGCAACATGCACAACGCCTCCTCAAAGAGCTCTCCATCATGCTCACTTCCTACTCCCACCTCAGAGTACCACTGTCCACCACCTCTACAACAACCTCCAAACCTACCCCACATCCCTTCATAGCTGCCGAACCCTGTCTTGCAGACCTATTACACTTACCCCACCCTCTAAAACTCCCTCCTACCACCACACATAATCCAGAACCTAAACAGATCCGCAACACAGTCATGAACCTTTTCTCCAGAAGCCTTAGTCCCACAGAAATATCAGTCCTTTCCAAAGGCCTCACCTTTTGCCCCACTCCCAAATTCAATCATGAAGGACTTGTTAAAGATCTTCTCTCCTTCTCCCGGTCACTACAGTGGAAACACTTTTTCGCCAACAACCCAAGCAATCAGACTCAACCAAAAACCAATATTGAACCATGCCTAACTCATTTCACTCTTCTGTCCAACCATGATCCACCCCCACTGACTCCTAACCACCTCCTGTTAACTGTCCAGAATTTCTTAACCTCAAACCTTGCATCACCATCATTCCAGAAATCCCTCAACATGCAAACTAACCTTACATCTGCAGAAAGAACTGCAGTTCACCATCTGAAAACTGATCCTGACTTTATAATCCTACCTGCAGACAAAATCTCCACCACCGTTGTTTTGAACCACAAGGATTACTTGGCGGAAGGACTCTGTCAGCTGTCAGATACTTCCACCTACAAACATTGCCACAGTAACCCCATTCCAGTAATCCAGCAGGTTCTCCAGTCACTATTCAAATCCCAGTACCTCTCCCCAGAGTCGACCTCTCTACTTAGGCCTACCACTCCCCGCACTCCTACCTTCTACAGTCTTTCTAAAGTCCATAAATCCAACCACCCAGGATGCCCCATTGTGGCCGGTTACTGTGCCCCCACTGAGAGAGTCTTTGCTCTCGTAAACCAACACCTGCAACCCATAACCTGGAATCTACACTCCTATATAAAAAATACCATTTCCTCCACGACTCTCCCCAGCTATTCATAAACAGCCAAAGAAGTGAATCTTTTTACCCTCTTTTCAACATACCTTTGGCTTTTGGAGACGGCTGTTGTAGCTGCTCCTTGTGACCAGCTTCTCAGCGTCTGGTGATAACAAGCGACCAAGTATTTTCCACTTTGCATCTACATTGGTGCCAGTTCCTTTTTCTCTTACTTATCTGTAACATTAAACACAAACATACATAAAACAATCACTAAAAAAGTAATTATTTATTGTGATTGATACTTGATACTGGAGATCATGTGATAAAATTAGTTTTGTGGCTGTTATCATCCCAAGCAACATGACCACTCCACTTCGGCCCCTAACAAGAATTGAATAATGTTTTTAGTAAGGATCCCAACAGTGGGTTGGTAACTTCAGGACAGCAAAGTATCAATGATTAGGTACCACAGAGAGCTAGAAAACATTCAGTATTTCTACCTGAGATGTTCAGATTTCACTTCTCACACCAATGCTCCTATTATTTTCTTTATTAAAAATAAAAAACTTCAAAACAAAAATAAATAAAAAAGACACATTCAAATGTGCACTGCCAGCGTAATCTTTGTGATGATGAAATCATGTGACTCTTAAAGTTACCCCAACATAATGAATATTCCAAGAGATGTTGGACTTCCAGCCGGATTAAAGTAACATTTTTCCATGATATTCCACTGATAACCTATCAACCAAAATATTGTGGTAATGTCATCTGTAGCAAGCCAAAACCTCATGGATGAAGTCATGTCTAATTCATGCCCAGCACTTCCTAAATATAGCCTCACTTTCTGAATTACAGCAGAGGTAGAGACAAAGTATATGTGAAACATTTTTCATTGAATGGTAAGAAAGCACGTCCATAAAGTTAGCCGGTAAGAGGATAATGTTCTGTGCCTCTATGGACCAATTTTAAAGAAAGAAAGAAAGAAAGATAACAGCAAACAATTGCTTTACAATTCATCATACATTTAAGAAGCTACATGAGTAAAAAAATCATTAGTGCAAACAGTAAAGAAGATTAGTCATGAGATATCTGACGAAGTGAAGAAACCCAGTATAGAGATATACCCAATATCTTTGGCCAGATTAGTAATATGGACTGCAGCTTGGACTGGTTATTGAGAAAACAAAAATAAGAAGTCAGTATACTAAACACTTTGCATGTTAATTGGCAGGAAGGAAAGTTCAAATGAGAAATAGTTACTTTTATTACAGCATGATTGATTATTACTAGGTAACAAAATGTTAATGTAATTTCAAAGAGGACAATAAGAATTGTGTAAAAGAAAAAAAAAGAATTGGCAAAATATGTGAGATATGGAAATGAAAGTAAATAAATGTGGAGTGGAACAATAAGAATTAGAGAGAGAAGACAGTGTTTTTCCTCTCATTATTTGAGTGTAATTATCTTGCAAGGGTAATTTTATTTGTGTGAAAGCTTATCATTCCCCACTTTCTATACTTAAAGTTTGAATGCCGAAATTAATAACAATTATGGAAATTCGTGGATGGAACAGTATGTAAAATAAAGGAAAGGCAAGCACTCATCTGGGGCAGACACACAAAACAGAAGACAGTATTAACTATCTTTTGAAGTCTGGCCCTTCTTCTTTCAGAAAGTAGACACATTCATACACACAACCAAAAAGATACCCACACACACTAATGTGTTTGGGTGTCTTTTATCTTCATGTGTGGGAATGTGTGTACTTCCTAGCAGAAGAAGAGTCAGTGCACAAAAGCTGGTTCATATTGTGTTTTATTACGTGTGTCACACTCAAGTCTGCTAGAGGTGAGTTGTTGCCTTTCCTTTATATTACATAGTCAAAATTAAAGTATACTACATTAAAAAATACTACCATGTAGAACAAAGTAATATTCTGCTGAATCCAAATATAAGCTTTTAAACAAGGCTCATAGAAAATCATTTTGAATGAGCCCCAAGTTCTCAGGCTTTTAGATCTTGCAACTGTGGCATTAGCACCACTTCATCACCACAGTTGCCACTGCCACCTATCATATTATCGCTGCCTTCAGCCATTTAACATCCGATGCTGGATAAAGGCCCCTCAAAAGTTTCACGCTTATTATGGTCTTAAATAAGAAATGTCCATTCAGTTCCTCCTTTTTTCTGATTTCACCTGTCCACTTTTTGTTAGGGCATAGTTTTCATCTTTATGTATCTCGTGAAACCCAGCAAAAAACTTTCTTGTGCTAGTTTTCATCCATTTATCTGTTTACATGACCCAAGCCCTTCAGTTTGTTTTGTTTACAGTCATAATCACTTATTCCACTCCAGTCTGTTCATGTTTGCACTAAACAGTCTGAGGTGAATGCCTGAACAGATTCTTTGAAAAAGCACAGCTGATTTCCTTCACAAATTCGACCGTGTCCTTATATATAATGACCTCATTGTCGATTGGGACAGCAAACCCGTCATCTTTCCTTTCAGTCTGTTGTCTGGCATTTTTTTCACTCCTAATAATTCCCTGCATCGATTTTTCCATTCGATGAGCAGCCCTCGTAAATGGTCTTTGCATTAAAAGTACATCTTGCTGCAATAAGTAAAAACTGGCAACACACACAGGTTGCAAGCTGCCAAAAGAAAAGCCATGTCTTGAAAGCTAGTTATCTGTATTCTGTTACATGTGTCTACATGCAACACAGAGCCATATGTATTGGAATCTTCGTTTTGAAAACCATATTTAGTTTGTAAAAGTTCTCTAGACTATTTCTACTCTTTATTTTCATTATTTTTCTGCCTATGAAGTCATCCTTTTCAGTTGCTTTACTGTATTTGCAACCATGTCAAATTTTATTACAGAATAGTAACTTGATTTCCTCCTAAAATTTACTCTCGTAGGTGAATACTCTACATAGATGGTCTACATACAGTATATTTTAGTTTTATGAGGTGGGGAATTCTGGATCAGGCCCCCCAAAGCCTCGGGAGACTAATGAGCAGGTGTTTGAATAAAGAAGAAGAAGAAGAAGAAGTAGGAGAAGCTGCAACAGCATCAGGATTCATCTAAGGGCAGTGATGGTTGGAGGGCTTGGCGACACGCTGATCACATGTCCCATGATTACAGACCACTCCTCGTATTGCTTTTTAAGCAGACGGAATGGGCCTAAGGTGCAGTTCTCACTGAGGCAGTATGACACACAATGCATCTCGCAGTACAATCAGAGGCAACCCGCATTTGGTGAAATGTGGAGAAACATAGGTAAACCATCATAACTGGTTCACACTGGGACAATAGTAATACACCACCTATATGATTCTCTGATACATTGCCCAGGGCAACATGAAGTGCTTGTTGCACCTTGCAACTGTACCATTTGTTACACAGGGAGATAAATTTCAAATGATTCAATGCACCACTGCCCCTCCCACCACCACCACCACCACCATTGCTGCCACCACCACCACCACCACCACCACCACCACCACCACCATTTGGACAAACTGACCCATTAATAGTGCAAGATAGTAAGGTAGAATATTCCCCACACATTTCTCAACCATCTTTGCGCTACCAGATTCCATGGAGACTGCTACAATGTAACAGTTCTAATAAATTACGTATTATTGAGTATAATTAGACAGGATAAAATGTATGGTAGATTACGGAAAAAGGGAAGATGAATACAAAGTGAAACTACTTGTACAAACAAAAAGAGAAAGTAAGATGATAGAGAAGATTTCGAAATGCAACAGAGACAATAACAAACGTAATTGTTGGGTTCAAATTAATGAAACAAAAAGAGAAAGTAAGATGATAGAGAAGATTGTGAAATGCAACAGAGACAATAACAAACGTAATTGTTGGGTTCAAATTAATGTAATTCTGATAAACTGAGAGAGAAACCTATTTTTGCTTTGACTGCAATTAAATATTTTCTGGATCAGTTGCTTTTAATAGTAAAATTAATATATAGTGCCTGATTGAATGATTCTAAAGCACATTACAAAGAAATGTCACCAACTTGACCTCATATTTTAAGGAGAAAAAAAGCACACTTGCAAGATATCAGACACAGCAATCAATCTCATGCACAGATGTGGGCCATAATTTTGATAGTATATAGCTATGATCTGAATGTACAGCTTCTAAAGTTTGCCTGCACTGGATGTTCGTCACTCGCTCCACCTGAATGAAGTTGCTTAATGCTTGAGAACAAAGTACTGTACTATGGCTTAAGTAAGACATTAATGTTCATAATGTCAGTGAACCAATAAGCAAAGCAATAGTACAATACCTGCAAGAGCAGTACAGAATGACAGTCAAACTGCAATGTTTAAATGTCAAAGAATGAGAGCTGAAAGCCATTACTTGTCAGCATCATTACATGCGGTTATTCGATGAACTTTTATACAAGGCAAATGAAAGCATATGGGGCTTGTTTTGTGCTATTATTTATACCTTTTTGTTTTGTTGTAGCAATTGTAGACAGTTTCACAAATGAAGACATACTATACATGGAGCAAAATAGTGGACTAATGTTCGATAATTTTTTACCTGAGGATACTGATGATGACTGCAATGAGACTGCTTTCTCCACAGTCACATTCTTGGAACAACTTCATAAATGTAAAATTAAATTAGTTAGTTAGTTTCATATTCCTTGCTTCATTTTGCATGATAAATCATAATGATGTGGAATGAGTCATTGTACATTCACATTGCAAATTAATGTGTAAATATGGCTACTTGCTGAACATTTATAAGATTATTAACTGTAGCCAATACCACCAAGTGGAACAAGATACTGTCAACCTCTGTATGTATTTGGCTTCCAAGTATTCAAGGATTTTTTGTCAACAGGTTTAACAATTCGGCATGACTCCTGCAAATCGATGTGAACTTTGGCAAGCTTAACAATGTGCAATCTCTCCTGTATGGGCAGTTATATACACAAATATTTCAGACGGTCTTCCAGTACACTTGGTATCAAAGAGGCTACACCAGTGACTGGTCAGAACACTTTGAACATTCAGTGACATACTGTTTTGATACTGGTAACATGTTTTGCTCATTGTGTCAAAGTGCAAGGTTACTAATCTGTAGCTGATGCCAGAGATAACTTTACTTTAAACATTTTTATGTAGCTATACAAAATACAGTGCAAATTAATGAAATGAGTGAGTGTGTCAATAAAGAATTAGTGTAGCATTACTTAGTTATTAAATTCACTTTCTAGCAAATAGGAAGGCTCTGGTTGTCACTCAGGTGTACAGGACATCGTATTCAGGCATTAGGAGCTGCATTAGGGTGCAGTGAGTGAGAAACAACTGGTGCATGTGAAGTTTAGAAGCTGTAGATTCAGGAGGTCATAATTCTGTATTATCAGAATTGTGCCCCAAATTTTCGTGCGGGGTCAATTGATGAGATTGATATCTTGCTAGCATGCTTTTTTCACTTTAAAATGTGATGTCAGGTAGGTTATGTTTCCTTGTTAGTGTGTTTGGAGATAAAAATATAAGCTATATAGCTATTGAATTAATTTTGAGGTGTATCTGACAATGATCTACAATAATTGTGAATTTATGCTTCTCTCATAAATGCCACTTATCCAAATTGAGGATCCAGTTGGGGATTGTAGTATTCAGAATCAACAGTTTTTTGTTCAGAATACATCTGAAAGTTAACATTATTACAATTTTGAAACACAGTGGTTTTAACTTTTCCCAATACCAGTAAGGATAGTTTTACAGATACACCTAAAGTGCATCATACCACCGTAATACTTTCTCAATAGAATTTCTCCCCTGAATATGATTGACTGGGCAAGCAATGGCAAAACAATTTCTTGTATATCAATGTTGAAGTTATATATTAAAAATAAAGATTCCAAGACTTACCAAGCGGGAAAGCGCCGGCAGACAGGCACATGAACAAAACACACAAACACACACACAGAATTACAAGCTTTCGCAACTGGCAGTTGCTTCGTCAGGAAGGAAGGAAGGAGAGGGAAAAATGAAAGGGTGTGGGTTTTAAGGGAGAGGGTAAGGAGTCATTCCAATCCCGGGAGCGGAAAGACTTCCCTTAGGGGAAAAAAAGGGACAGGTGCACACTCGCGCACACACACACACACACACACACATATCCATCCGCACATACACAGACACAAGCAGACATATTTAAAGCCTTTAGCCTTTAAATATGTCTGCTTGTGTCTGTGTATGTGCGGATGGATATGTGTGTGTGTGTGTGTGTGTGTGCGAGTGTGCACCTGTCCCTTTTTTTCCCCTAAGGGAAGTCTTTCCGCTCCCGGGATTGGAATGACTCCTTACCCTCTCCCTTAAAACCCACACCCTTTCATTTTTCCCTCTCCTTCCTTCCTTCCTGACGAAGCAACTGCCAGTTGCGAAAACTTGTAATTCTGTGTGTGTGTTTGTGTGTTTTGTTCATGTGCCTGTCTGCCGGCGCTTTCCCGCTTGGTAAGTCTTGGAATCTTTATTTTTAATATATTTTTCCCATGTGGAAGTTTCTTTCTGTTTTATTTACAATGTTGAAGTTATCTTGCATGTCGTATTGACCAAAAGCTGACTGCATCCAATGTATGCTAATAATCAGTAAAACTTAATCTGCTTTGCCAAAAATATTTTTTTCTTATTGTTTTTCAGTGAACTGTTTCCACCACCACCACCACCGCCGCCTTGTGGAAAATTTACTATCAGTTTGTTTTGATAGTTCATCAGCTCTTTTCAGCGATAAAGGTTCTGATATAGAAGCATTCTGAGACCTAGCTTTTTGGAACAAAACAAGAAATGCAGCTCCTACATAGTTGTGTTAGGTCATTGTTATACATTTTCTCTCTAGCTTCAACATATTACACTCAAACATAGCTGCTATTTGAGCTCTGTTTTTTAATTATTGGTGGCAATTTAGAGTTAGCAATGGCAAACTCTGTACAGATTTCCCATTTTTGACACCCGCCTTTCATCATCTGGCGTAAGTGTCTCCATCTCCATTTTAAGCAAGATAGCGGGGTTATTTTTGTTCTAATTTCTCTGGTGTTGTGTGTAAAGAAATAATATTGTAGTGCCTGTATTTAAAAACAAAAAAATAAAACAATTTTGACTAAACTGCCGACTTCAACATACTCATCACCAAATCTAAAAACTCACATTGGTGTTCTAACAGCAACAGCACCATCCAAGGACAAGTGGTAACATAGCAACAGTAGCGACCATTGTTTATTTTGTTCAGCTCAATTGGTGGGGAGAAGAGGGAGATAAGGAAGAATCTAAGCCAATAAACCTACATAAAGGTACATTTGTTCAACTGAGAACTGAAACCATTTAATGGTAAATAATTGTTGCTTCATCATAAAAGAAAAAAATTAAGTATGCTTTATTTTCATGCTACCAAATTTTTTGCCTTGCGATGTTTTTCACTGTGTTATTACCCACAAATCTCTTAAAAGGGGAGAGTGAAAGGCGGAGTACATCTACAGGAGTGGCAGAATTAGAATTCCAAGTTTGTTGAATAACTGACTGGTGAAGTTCATGAACTGAGACTTCAGCTTATTCTGGCTGTCTTTTTTTAAGCTAAGAAAAGTATTTGTGAATGCGCAAAGTTACTTCAAAATATGAAACCGTCAGATGTAATAGGGTGACAGTATACAAAGTAAACATCTCTTTGCATTTTAGTGCAGACCATGGTGATTTGTAGAAATGACGTATGGTAATACATAGAGCTGCTGCATAATTTATTTTTAGTTACTTAACTTGTTTGGGTCAGACCATTTTCCAGTACAAATTCTTCTTAGTAGCAGATGTTACTTTCACACATACCATAAAACAAATGTCAAAATGTATATTTATAATTAATTTTTTTTATCATTATTCACCTCCCCGTATCGTGTGTGTTAACTCGTTTAAATTAAAGTACCTGACTTCCACAATAACACTTGTGCCATCTGCTGATAAAAATATGAATGTGTCTGTCATGTAGAATAAGGGAAAGGCAACCAATAACATACTGAGGATTAGTTTGTGGCATACAAAAACACATATTAGTAAAACATTTAAAAATAGCTTTTGAGCTCTTGCTCTTTTTCTAGTAAGAGTACACACACACACACACACACACACACACACACACACACACACACACACACACGAACGCGCGCGCTTTCAGTAGCAATGAGTATTGCATGTACATGAGCATGTATGTGTGATTGTGTACATCAGTGTGTGTACTTCTGCTCGATAAAGAGCAAGAGTGCAAAAGCTAGTGTTAACTGTTATCTGATATGTGTATTCTCTGCGTCACACACCAATCCTCCATAGGTAAGCTGATGCCTTTCCATTATTTTACTTATTTTTCTATCAAGGAATTTACATTATTGATATTTCTGTTATAATATCTTAAATTTCTCACTGAAGAGTTTTTCTTTAGTTTTCGTCTATTTTTGCATTAAAATTCCTCATTATCATATTGTTGTAGTACTTGTGGTATTATCAGTTTCGGTAACATTTTGTAGAAGTCTTCAGCCTTTCATCAGAGTATGAGCACATTGGTGATCAGATTTAATTGATTTCAAAACAACACTTGCTGTTCTGTTTGAGATTCCCTCAATATCTGTAATAATGTGTTCAATTTCTTGTTTACAACAAAGCCTTTGCCCATATTTCCTTCCTGCTATGTTCTTCTGTAATAAAACAAATGACCATTGTTTATTTTTTCCCATACTTCATGTAACCCTACAATATCCCATTTAATGTTATTTAACTCATTTCCAACTTCATCTGGAATATCTATGGGTTCTAACCCCCCTGCAATTCGTATTTATATGAAAAGTAGTGCAGGTGGGCAAGTGAATCATAGTTAGTTAGTATCCCATCTAGTTACAAATACACAAAATCCAGGAATGCAGTCTTAACTGTAAGCTTAAACGATGACATTTCCAGGGTGCTAATAGTGAGGGTAGATCAAATCGGAGTAAAACTGCAAAGAAATGAGGGCTAATGGAATCACACAGGTCTTCTTTTTTTATTTGGGGGGGGGGGGGGGGGTGCAGATATAGAGTAAGAGAACATACGAAAACAAAGTTAACTAAAAAATAAAATAATACAAAGGAAATTTTCTACTCAACATTAAGATGACAGGTTGAGTTGCAGACAGGCATAACAAAAAGAGTGCTACTCGTTTAGCTTTTGGCCAAAGCCTTTTTCAGAAAAGAAAATACATTTGCATAAACAAGCACACCTCACACACGCATGACAGGCATCTCTGGTAGAATCATTCTGGTCTGAGCTGCTGGAAATGGCAGTCATGTGTGTGAGATGCCCCTGTTTATGTGAACTTGTCTTCTTATCCAAATAAGGGTTTGACCAAAATCTTTTTGCTGTGCCTATCTGTAACTCAGCATCTCATCTTTATGGTCAGCAGCAATCTTTCCTTTTCTTAGTATTATTAAAATTAAAATAAGAATAGATCAAAGGGGATGTGGAATGAGATGCAGAAAAATATGCACAATGAAAGCAAATAAAAACCCTGATGCTAAGAAATGTATGTGATTTGTTTTTATGTAATAAGAAACACTTGAATAAATCAAGTGAATTTCAATTTAGAGCAGGCATGGGCAACGTTGGTAACCCATTGGTTTGACTCTCATATTTACACTGACGAGCAACCTAGTCACATCACATGATGTGAATGCAGGGCTGCTAGTGCATATAATCAGAAGTAAAGCATCTGTGATGTTAAAATGTTTATAAGGTAACACATCAATATGAATGGTACCTCTTTCCTGACATGCCATACCAAAAAATTAAGTCTCAAACAAGCATTGTCCAGAGTACCTTGTTTGTTTACTTACGACATTTTACAGTAGCTGTCTTAAAAACTCTAGTCCCAAAATTCTGCAGCATCATTAACAAATGAAATAATGTTAATGAGACACTAATAGATGTAAATGTCTGAAATGGTATGCCAGGCATCTGGAAATGTCACCAAGCCAAAATAGATGGCTATAAAAGCAATTGCTTGCAGCTAATTTATTATAAATTACCATCAGTTTCAAGAGTTGCGATGTTCTAATAAGTCCACAATGAACAAGAATTATTCACTAATATTAATACGAGAAAGAATAGTAAAACAAAATATGGCATTGAGATAGGCAGTCCCAGTCAACAAACAATATAAGTAAATTTGCATTTTTTGGGCACAGGGTAGTTATTCAAGTATTTAAATTGTAGTCTGTTAACATCCACAAACACAGTTAGCAAGCATTTTTAAATATTTGTGCAGAAATACTTTTGCTGACTGATCACATAGGAAAGGATTGTTTCTGTAACATTAAATAAATTAAGCCATCAATTTTTTGTTCACTTTAAAAACTTTGAAAGTCTACACATGAACTTAGCATGTATCGGCTGTATTAAGCAAACCGGAAAAATGTGAACAACAGAATGGCAAATTGCTAGGCAGATAATAGTCATGCTCACTCACTCATTGCATGTTTGTAATACCGAGAATATTTTGATCAGCATCAGTACTGTTTGTCAGTAATTCTACTGTTGGCAATGCGACAATACTTGTCCTCAGATGAATATTACATCGATGATTGACAGTAATATAGAACTTGTGAGGGCCCCATAACTTCCGTGTGACATTCATAACATTGTAGATGATACGCGCAAATCATATGTTGTTAGCACTTAATGAAATGTCCAAAACTGTTCAAAACCATGGCAGCAGAACTCACTAAAATGTCTACAAATTTTACTGACAGTAAGAAAGCACTACTCATATAGCATGTAGAGCATCGGTGTAAATATCTGAAAATGTGCCCCGTATGGTGTACAGTGAGAGCGCCATGTTCTCTTATATTTCTTCTGCAGGCTGGATTGAATATAGTTACGGAAGGTCAAATCATCAAGATGCACTCATCTGCAAATGATTCTGTCATGCCTTTTTGGCTTCATCCAGTTTCCATTGTGCATAGGCTACCTGTAACTATTAATATGCTCAGCATCTGAATCGCAGATGATTCATTTCATTGTTACAATGACCCTTTTCTCTGATAATTGTGTTTCTCTTGATCAATCATTCTTGATAACTCTCCCTTCTATACATATTGTCTTTGTCTGCTATTGAGGTTTTCTTCACTGGCTTCTGATAAGTCAGTCATCATTTTCTCAAGTTCTTCCATTTATTTTCTTAACTCCGTTACTGCTGTTGGTGAATAAGTTTGTTAATTTCCAACAATGAAAAATCCAGGATGAAATGTAACTATATTATGAAAAGGAAAGTTGCTACTCACCATATAGCGAAGGTGCTGAATTGCAAATAGGCACAACAAAAAGACTCTCACAATGAAAGCTCTCGGCCATTAAGGCCTTCGTCAACAGTAGATCACACACACACACACACACACACACACACACAACTGCAGTATCAGGCAACTGAAACTACTACACTCAGAGTGTGTCTGTTGTCTATTGTAGATGAAGGCCTTAATAGCCAAAAGCTTTAATTGTGAGGATCTTTTTACTATGCCTTTCTGCGACTCAGCATCTTTGTTAATTTCTGTTTATGTAATTTGGATGTTCTGTCATTGATAACAATTTGTTGTAAACTTTATTTCATTTGTTGTGCATGCATGTACCTGAAACCTTTCTTGGTTTTTGTTTGGTGAACATGTATTGTCTCTTATTTTCCAGATATTTGTGATGAATGGTATAGTCCATGGGGATCTGCTTACACACCGTGTTAGTGGTTATTACACATCAAGCCAGTCTTCTGTTAATGAAGCAGATGGTGGTATGTACAGGCTCAAATCTTAATTATAGATTTCAGTTCTACTATTTTGTCAACTATAAAAATGTTTGAGAGTGTACTCCATATCAGCTATCAAGATGTTTAATTAAACATAATTACTATTCAGTCACATGAGATTTAATTAATTTCTACCTTTGGCTACAAATTTTTGCATGAAAGCATAATAACTTAGGTACTTTGAGCTGCCCTGATTAAACTTGTCATCTGGTTTTGTTCTAAAGTACCCCCCTCCTTAAAGACAGATTAGTGTAGTTATAAAAACGCATATTCAAGATTAACTGTTTCATAAGAAGATTATTTCTAGTATTTTGTTAGGTTGGTTTCATTATACAGTCATTATTATGCCAATACATAAAACAGATCACTTTTGTTTTATTTATATTGACTATGCATAAATCAGGTTTTTCTTGTCCGTGCTGTACTTCCCATTGATTAAGTTAAATAAATTTGTACATTAATAAGATATTCTACCATTCTTAATCAGCTACTTTCTTCTTCTAATTCAATAATAAGCGGCATGAGATTCTTTTACATAAAATAGGAAGTGTCCTCTTGTATAGATATTCATCTGTCTATTAGCTTATCAGAGCCTGTCAAAGCTTATCAGAGCATGTAAAAAGTATACAGCAGTAGCATGTGTCAGCTATAATACAATTTTACTCTGATCAACATTTATATGTACATTTATAAAAATTAATCTTCATTTTCAGTAATACAGCTTTTTTTATATTGTAAATTTAATGCTATCATTGGTGAGCCACTTGTAGCTGCTGGTACACAGTTACAGTTTCTTTGAAAATCAGGCACGTTGCAGAACTCTAGGAATTCAACTCTTTACTCCATGGTGACTGACTTTCCACATCAACTTGCATTTCTTCCATAACATACAAATGAATGTTGTGTGAGAGTAGTAAATGAGTTGATTCAGTCTAATTGCTGTTTCCACATGTCAGAACGTGTGTATGGAGCTCTTTTTCTAAATATATGGACTATAACTGTAATGATACACAGATTGGTCCAGTTATAGTTATCTCAAGCAGATTTAGGAAAGTAATAAACTCTGTCTAATTGCCCAGAAGGATGGCTACATTCCATATGAAATAGATTCTGTTGTAGGAAGGTGCTGATAGGATGTATGTAAATACTTTAGGAGTAAAGGAGACAACTCACCGAAAAGCATAAGTACTGAGTCATTACCAGCAAAAGAGACAGTGTGTGTGTGTGTGTGTGAGAGAGGAGAGAGAGAGAGAGAGAGAGAGAGAGAGAGAGAGAGAGAAGAGAAGAGAAGGAAAACTTTCTAACTTTGGGAGTGATTCTTTTCCAAGCTAGAGTACACACAGACACACACACACACACACACACACACAGACACACACACACACACACACACACACACACGCCTATGCCCTGCAAGGTGCCAGTGCCACTGCTACATTTCGGCAGGTAGGGTGGGGATTATGATGGGTGAGTGGGTAGAGGGAGAGAGGGGTCGGAGGCATGGAGAGGGATTGGGGTGGGTAGCTTGCAGCTCTGGAGGAGGCAGCCAGCTAGGAATGTGGGAGGAAGGGGTGGCAGGTGCCTAGGCCAAGTAGGTGATGCATAGTTGTGGGAGCTGGTAAAGAGCGGCACATGCTGAAGCTGACGTGGATGAATTGGGGGGGGGGGGGGGGGGTGACAGGGCAGTGGGAGGAGAAACTGGATAGAAGGTGTGGAGCCTGTGGGTTACTGGAGATTGAGGCCAGGACAGTTACAGGAATGAAGGATGTGTTGCAAGGATAACACACATCTGAGTAGTTAAGGGAAGCTGATGGTGAGGAGGAAGGATCCAGCTGGCCTGGGTTGTGAAGCAGTCCTTGAGGTTGAATATTTAATGCTCAGCTGCATGTTGTGCCACTCGGTGGTCAATTTTGATCTTGGAAACATTTTGGTGCTGACCATTCATCCTGGTAGACACCAGGTTTGCACTCACACCGACATAAAAAGTAGTGCAGTGTTTGCAGCAGAGTCGGTGTATGACATGGTCACTTTCACATGTGTCTTGGCCTCTGATAAGGTAGGGTAAGCATGTGAGGACACTGGAATAGGAAATGCTGGAAGGATGGGTGGATTGCTCAGGTCTTGCTTGTACCTTGGTCTTCCACAGGCTATAATCCTTGTGGCAAGGCAGCAGATGCGGGAGTGACATAGGGATGAACTAGGATGTTCTGTAGGTTTGGTGGGTGACAGAAAACCACTTTAGGAGGGGGGGGGGGGGGGGGGGGAAGGATATTGAGTAGGATGTCTCTCATTTTAGGACATGGTGAGAGATACTCAAAGCCCTGACAGGGGACATGGTTCAGTTGTTCAAGTCCAGGGTGATATTGGGTGATGAGGTGTGTGTGGGAGGGAGGGGGGGGGGGGGAGACAGCACTCTCTTGTAGCGGATTCTTGATTCTTGGGGGTAGTAGAAGGATTGGGGGTGTGAGGATATGGCACCGGTAATCTGTTTGTGGTATAGAGCCTGTTTGTGAAGGCCCTCCTGAGACCTGCAGCATACTGGGCAAAGGAGTTCTTGTCAATGCAGATACAATACCCACAGTTGGCCAGGCTGTATGGGAGGGATTTTTTGGTGTGGAAGCGATGGCAGTTGTTGAAATGCAGGTACTGTTAATAGTTAGTGGGTTTAATGTGGACAGAGGTGTTGATAAAGCCATCAGGAAGGATCTAGCCATCAGAGAGGAAGTCAACATCTAATAAGGTAGCACATTGGGTTGAGGAAGACCAGGTGAAGCGGATGGGAGTCAAGGTGTTGAGGTTGTGAAGGAATGAGGGTACAGTGTCTTACCCCTGAGTCCTAGATGGCCTGTAAACAGTTTGGAACAGGAGGGTGCCAAGTGGGTGCCCACGAATGTGCCATGGCTTTATTTGCATTTGTTCCCTCCAAAGGAAAAGTAGTTGTATGTCAATATAATGTTGGTAAGGTGTATAAGGAGTGGTGTAGTGGGTTAGGAGCCTGAAGGTCATAAGAGAGACAGTGTTCGATAGCGGCAAGGCCTTTGGCTTGAGGGGTGTTTATGTATATATAGTTGGCATCAATAGTGATAATTAGGGATCCAGAAGGTAAAGGGGTTGAGGTTGGTGGAGAGTCAGCAAAGGAAGGCGATGGTATCTTTGTTAAGGGAGGCTAGGTATCATACATTTGTTTGTAGGTGTTGATCAGTGAGGGCTAAAATTATTGTTGGCCAACAAGAACAGAAATTCTTTCAATGGGAGCATAATAGCCAGCTATGGTGGGGTACCCATGATTGTTGGGTTTGTGTATTTTGGGGAGCATGTAGAAGATGGGTGTGCAGGGTGTCGTCAGTAAATTGATTTGGGAGAGAGTTTATCGGAGGTGCCTAAGGATTTCAGTAGGGAATGGAGGTTACGTTGGACTTATGGGATGGGACTACTGTGGCATAGCTTATAGGTGGAGAAGTCAGAGAGGTGGTGGAGGCCTTCTGCCAGGTAGTCACTATGACATCATAACAGTTGTGAAGCCTTTGTTTGCAGGGAGGATGATTAGGCCAGGATTTGTTTAAAGGTTTTGTATGTCTGTCGTTTCTTCGGCTGAAAGGTTAGTGTTCTTAGGAAGGGAGCTAAGGAAGGATCAAGAGGTCAAGTTGGAGATAAGGAGTTCCTGGAAGGTGACCAGGGGATGGTTAGTTGGAAGTGGGGAGGATAATGGTTAGATGATGGTATGAACTGGGGCAGGCAACATTCAGTATTGGGATTAGGTTGATTTTGACTGGAGAGATCGGTGGCAAAGAAATGTTTCGACTGCAGGGAGTGGGAGAAGGAGAGCAAGTCTTTGCCAAGTCCAGTATGGCTAAACTTGGATATGGTGCTGAAGATGAACATTCACGTGAATGTATTTGTACTGTAGCTTGAAAACTGATTGCTCAGAGAGTTAGTAAGTTTTCCTTCTGTCTCTTTTGTGTGTGTGTGGGGGGGGGGGGGGGGGGGTTGTACACAAACACGTGCGCGTACCTGTCAGCGATTTAGCACCTCTGCTTATTCAATGAGTGATCTCCTTTACTCCTGAAGTGTTTAGAAAATAGATTCTCTTTTATGGAAGGATGACAGAATTCTCACATGTCTCTAAAAGTAATGAGGAAAAAATACCACTGTCTTGAATTTGTTGATACTGTCACTTACAGAGTTCCTAACATTTTCAAATAATGCAATACAAACAATAATTTTTGTGCAAAACGTCAACTGTCATTCAAGGTTTAATATATAAACCCCTGCCCCCTCTCTACAAGTCTCTGTTGTCATGTTGTGTGATGGTGGGGAGAGCGGTATGCAGGTGGAAATATGGAGATGGAAGCTGAAACTGAGGCCAGTGGTGAACTCCTGTCCGTGTCCCGGAGTACAACCCAAGCCTACCAGGGAACACCGACCGAGAAACTGGGCAGAGGGCAAGCTCCCACATCCAGAGACAGAGCAGCAAATGAAGATGGACGCATCTCAATGACTGCAGAGTGACCTAAGGCAGCACGTGGGACAGCCACCTGGAAGAGGGGCCCATCACAAGATGACACAGGCTGTCAAGATGGTGATGACCATGGAAGGGCATTGACTTCCATTGGTTCTGGACCAGCACCAACTGTGTGGGGCCTGCAGGTGCAAGATACAACTAGGGCTGCTGTATCCAGACAGCAAGGAATCCGCAAGCAAAAAGCCTGAGGCAGGATCACGTAATTCACATGGATGAATTTGATTCTTGTTGCATCTATGCAATGGTCTTGGTCCCAGCTGGAGAATCATAGAATGTCCAACACATCATACAATGGTGCCTCGTTCCCAGAACCTCCGTGTGCCATACAGTCTGTAAGAGGCTGGACCAGTACTGTGATACTTTGCCCACTGTGGCATGTGCAGCAACTGAAGCAAGGTGCGATCGCACCATGTGTGTAACAACTCCTCTGGCAATGGTCCATCATGTGCCTGGGAGCAGTAAGAAGCCAAGAATGGCAGCAGAGCTTGATCCCATGTGTGTGAGGCATAAAGTTTGGCCATCTGTTGCTTAAATGTTACTACAAAACGTTCAGCTTTACAGTTGGATTGCAATTGCAATGGTGCATTCAAAATGTGGTTGGTTCTGGAAGCAGTGAAAAATTGTTCAAACTCTGTGGCAACAAATTGAGGTCAGTTGCCAGTCACAATGACTTACAGCAAACCCTCACAGCAAAAGATCGACGACAAGGCCTGGATTGTGGAACTAGCCATAGTAAATTGCATAGGAACCATGAAGGGAAATTTGCTGAAAGTGTCAACAATGATGAGCCAGTGTATGTATTCAGTGAGGACCCATGATATCCAAGTGCAAACATTGCCAAGATGCTTGATGTTCGGGCCATTCAAAGAACTCCTGACACAGAACTGACTAATGTTTAGCACAGGCTTGGCACTGAGAAATCAACTGTTCAGTTTCTGCATCCAGTCCACGCCAATTGCAATGAAGTCATGCTAACTGTGTGGTGTGAACACCCCCCCCCCCCCCCCCCCAAGTGGCCCTGATGTAGCAAACGAAGCACATCAGACTGGAGAACCTGAGAAACCACACCATGTGACTGGTCATTATTGGCATGAAGCAAAATGACACCTTGGTGAGCTGCAAGGGCATGTTGCTGGGCAAAATACCAGTGAACCACTGAGCTACAAATCTGTTCGCCCAAACATGGCCGACCAGTGGGGATGTAGTGTAACAGAATCTTCAAATCAAGATCCACTGCTGTGGCCTGGGAAGTTTTCTGGTGATTAAGCAGAAAGCTGTGCAAAGCATTTGTGTCTTGTGTATCAGTGTTATAATAAGAAGAAGCGGACTCATTGAACGTGGAATCTGGACCAACAGGGAGGTGAAAAGAGCATCTGCATTGACATGCTTAGAAGTGGGCAAATACACAATCTCATACTGATGTAACAAAAGAAGAGCCTACCATTGCAGCTCCTACACTGTGCGATTTGGGACTGACTGAGTTGCAATTCTGTCAGAGACGGCAAAGGACTTGGAAGAACAGTTGAACGGAATGGACAGTGTCTTGAAGGGAGGATATGAGATGAACATCAACAAAAGCAAAACAAGGATAATGGAATGTAGTCGAATTAAGTCGTGCGATGCTGAGGGAATTAGATTAGGAAATGAGGCACTTAAAATAGTAAAGGAGTTTTGCTATTTGGGGAGCAAAATAACCGATGATGGTCGAAGTAGACAGGATATAAAATGTATACTGGCAATGGCAAGGAAAGTGTTTCTGAAGAAGATAAATTTGTTAACATTGAGTATAGATTTAAGTGTCAGGAAGTCGTTTCTGAAAGTATTTGTATGGAGTGTAGCCATGTATGGAAGTGAAACATGGACAATAAATAGTTTGGACAAGAAGAGAATAGAAGCTTTCGAAATGTGGTACTACAGAAGAATGTTGAAGATAAGGTGGGTAGATCACGTAACTAATGAGGAGGTATTGAATAGGATTGGGGAGAAGAGAAGTTTGTGGCACAACTTCACTAGAAGAAGGGATCGGTTGGTAGGACAAGTTCTGAGGCATCAAGGGATCACCAGTTTAGTATTGGAGGGCAGCGTGGAGGGTAAAAATCGTAGAGGGAGACCAAGACATGAATACACCCAACAGATGCGGAAGGATGCAGGCTGCAGTATGTATTGGGAGATGAAGAAGCTTGCACAGGATAGAGTAGCATGGAGAGCTGCATCAAACCAGTCTCAGGACTGAAGACCACAACAACAACAACAACAACAACAACAACAACAACAACGATGAGAAAGGTTAAAGATTGTAGAGGTGTATGGCAGCCACCATGTGAAATTTTCTGCCAGAGAGATACTGGTGAAACTTAATGACGAGAGACAACGGTGGGAGGCTCCTTTTCACTTTGCAGAAAATTACATTGAGCTTTGTTCATCAATTTTGAAGCAAAGGCAATCCACATGTCAGCAGCACTAAATTCTTGCAACAAAACTACACCAATGCCGTACGAGGAAGCATCCACTGCCAAGACCACAGATTTGTCTGGATCAAAGTGGAGAAGGTATCGGTCACTAAGCAAAGCATCTTTCAACATTTGAGTGGCATTAGGAATAAACAAGATGTAATATTTGAGTTTCCCTAACACAAACTTCAATTCTCAACTCTCTCTCTCTCTTTTTTTTTTTTAGTTGGGGTGATTTCAGTGGATGAACACCCTGTCTGTTTATGATATATCCTATGTATTCATGTTCAGAGTGAAAAAAACACAAATTTGTCTCCACTCCATTTGAGACCAGCTGCAGGTAATGTTTGAAATAGAGTATGAAGTTTGTTAACGTGTTCTTCGGGGGCACGACCTTGGTCGCAGTGCCATCTACATAATTCGAGGAAAAAGGAACTTTTGCAGTCAGCTGCTCCAGAAAGTACTGAGATATGGTAGGTGCAGAAGCACTGTCAAAAAGTAATCTCGAAAATTTGAAGAGGCCCAGATGAGTGTTAATGACAAAGAATTGTTGCGACTGCTCATCTGGAGAGAGTTCCAAGTAAGCGTTGTGTAAACCAGATTTGGAAAGGTAACACTGGCACCCAATTTACCCATCAATTCTTCCAGGCACAGCAAGGGATAATTGTCAGTGACTGTTTGAGGATTCACAATTTCTTAAAATCGACCCACAACTGGAGTCTGCTGGATGGCTTCTTTAGAATAACAAGAGGTGATGCTCACCGACTAACAGTAAAGGTTGCTACGACCTCACTGTCTTACAGAGCAGGAAGTTCCTGAGCCACTTGTTCTTGAAGAGCCTGAGGAAGAAAAATGGGCTCTAACAAAATGTGGCTGTGCATTGTCTTTCATTGTGATGTGAGCAACAAAATAATTGGCTTTGATTAAACACTCGGAAAACAAATCCCGAAATCCTGCACATAAGTGATCAACACTCTCCTGAGAATCAAAAGGAGAAACGAAAGTATACTGTCCTGAATGCTTAACCCAGACAAATCAAAGAGTCGAGACCAGAAATATTAGCACTATCTCAGGAGGGAAGCACTATAAATCTTCATCAAATTTCAGAAAGTTGCGGGAAACCTATTAGTGCCTATAATGAGAATGTCTTGGCCATTATAAACCACCAGTGTATGTCGCGATGTTCACAACTTAGGTTTGCCAAGCAATTTGTAAATGCTATGGTTGAGCAAAATCGCTGAAGCTGCAGTGTCAAATTGTAAATGTACTGATTGTCCAACAGTATTAAAAGAAACAAAAAGTTTGATGTCTTCACATTTCACTAAAATTAGTTGGGAGCCTTTCCTCAATGGCTATTACACTGTTGTTTTGCACTAAGGACTCTGTGGGGCTTTGAACACACACTACACACTGTTCTGACTTAGGTTTGTGTGAAGGAGTAACACAAGGGGCTGCCTTAAGTTTCTGTAAGCACACAGACTGTATATGTCCCCATTTGGTATTTAAAAGGGGGGGTGGGGGGGCAAATCATCACTTCACACAAGGGGCAAGACCAATGAGCACATGCCATAGTATAGCGAGAGCGTGACTTTACACCTTGTGTCGAATGCATTACAAGTTGATGTGAGCATTGTGACTTTGATCGGCCGGGCCAATGTTTGCATGCCAGTGGCAAAGTCTGTTTGTCACAGGTGCCCACTGAACAAACAGGCACTATCTTACTGTCTTAAAACTTCTGCTGTACTTTCACTGGAATCCTGATAGTCAAGAATTTGCAGAACCTATTGCAAAGAAGGGACAAGGTGTTCAAGAATATGTTCCCAATTTTGATAGTCAGCTATATTGTTTATGATGGCATCATGAGCCACTGTATCACTGCAGTATTTGCCACAGTCACATTTGAATCTACACTGTGTACTAAGACCTTTTAAATTCAGTCACCCACTGATTTTAGGTGTGTCCTTGTTGTTCACACAACCTAAGGAACTTGTAACAGGCAGTTTGCAGTCAGTTCTACCATGGCCTAGAAATAAAAATGTTTGTCAGTACCTAGGGCTGTGATGTGTACATTGAATTGTGAGAGGGACTCTGTCCAGTTTTCCTTCACATTGTCAAACTTACAGAATGACATCACATACACAGGCAGTGCAGATAGTGGTTCTGCTGCTGGGTCCAGTGTCCTGAGTGTAGTCATCTGCACCATCATGAAGTGATTCATCACTTCAAGCAGTTCCACCATTTGTTGACTCTGAAACTGAATAAACTGAGTTAGATGAACTGCAGGCAGCACAGCAGACGATTGTGGCTTGGCAGCCATTGTAACTAAGCAATGTGCAAAATAACAATACAAATAAGCATAGAGAAAGTAAAAATGGGTGCAGCCACTGCATTGATTGTCGTGTGCTCTGTGGAGTATGTCGATAAGTCCGGGTTTCGTCTCCTGTCACTATGGAGTTGAGAAAAGCCTCGCTTTCAGTCTCAAAATGGTTGAGATATTCGCAAGCGGCACTGATTCTGTTTATTTTGTGTGCTTCGGTGAGCATCTTGGGCACCCATCGTGCACATAACTTGCAATAATTTTTTCAGTCAGTTACAATTTCATGAGCAACAATTTGTGAAATGTTTGTGCAAACTGCATTCAGGTCGTCAGTTTTCAAACAGCAATAAAAGAGAATATATTCTTCAATTTTCTGCACCAAATTATCACTCACAACAGATGGTCTTCCACTTCTGTCTTCATCGTGAGTTTCCGTCCTTCCAAAATTGAAATTCTGTACCCATTTTGTCACATGCCACCTTGAAATTATGTCCTCTCTATAAGCTGAAACAATTTTGTGGCGAATCACAGCGGTGTTCATAGCCTAAGCATTTAAATAGTGAATTACAGTGCACATTTCGCTCTTGGCAGGAGCCAGAATGAGAACACTAATTTCTAACTGTCACCACAACACTAATCAATGAGCTACTGATTGTTGGAAATGCTCGTTCTCTCCTCTGGCTTCTTACTACATGACAGTGGTACCACTTTCCCCCACAGACATTTCATGCTAAAGTTACATGCCTTGTAACCTTAGTTTCCAGATAACCCATGTATATTGCAACAGCAGAGGGCACTCATAGTACTTAGATACTAGAGGTGTGGCTCAGCGACACACACTATTGGGTCCACTGGATCCCATGCAACCACTGCTGGCATCAGAAGGAAACTCGCAATTCCATTACCAACTGTAGAATGCCAGTGGCATGGTATCAGTACATCAGCCATCACTTGTATGGAAAAATACTTTGAAAGTAATACATCCCAACCACTCCTACAGGTGGGTATAAGGGTAATTAGACATGACATGTAAAAATATTTGATAACAACTGATATCAGTATCAAATCCATAATTTTTAATGTCACTACACTTACTGCTGACACATTTCGCCTTTAGAGTTGGTGTGGATGCAAGGGTTACAAAGACAATGACGCATCGGAATATCTCTGTAATGCCTGAAGGACACATATCGCTTGCTGTCTGAAAAAATTTAACTACGGCAATGAGACACCCCCCTCCCACTTCCTGCCTGTTTGGCTGAGGGTTCAGGGTAAAAAAAAAGTGTAACATATGAGCATGACTTGTAATGCCTGGAGCAATTTCACCCAAATTTGTTATATACATGACTCATTATTCATACAACAATGCTATGGGAGTAAACTATTCTTGCCACCACTAGGGTTGGTGCTGACAATGAAGAAGGCCAAGTAGAAACGTTTGAGAGTAGCCTGTTGCTGATTTTTTCCTGTAAATAGTTGACTGGGAATACTTTAAAAGCATGACGTTCAACTCTCTCTTTATTTACTTTGTTCAGTGCTTGAACTACATCATGAGAATGAGCACTGCAATGAGCCAATAACTTTGCCATTGTGTTTGGTGCCCAAGAGCATGCCACCACATTGCTCAATACCACAGATACACTTAACATTGTCTCTAGAGTCTTAGTGTAAAATAGCAGAGGCTTAGACATTTCTCTCTCTCTCTCTCTCTCTCTCTCTCTCTCTCTCTCTCTCGAAAAGAAGATTTACTTAGAGAATAACAAGTTTCCTCAGGATTCAGATGAAATTGCAGGGAAAAATTCACTAGATACACACAGGAAATGTTTTCAATATGTTAAATGTATGAGAACAATGTAGGAAAAGACAGATAGCTACTTGCCATAAAGAAGATACATTAAGTTGCAGTCAGGAACAATTAAAAAGATACTTACAAAAGATTTCAGCCACAGCCGTCATCAGTAAAAGAGAGAGACACACCATTCATGCACACAAGTAAGCACATCTTGTGCACTCATGGCCACCAACTCCAGCATCTCAGGCCAGAATGCATCTATCATGTGGGATGCTAGAGGGGGCGGGGAATGGGAAGGTATAGCAGAGGGCAGCAAATAAACCAGGTGGTAGATGAGAATGGGGCAGTTGTGGGCACAGTATGTTACTGTAGGTTGAGCCTAGCAGAGGAAGTGTTGTAAGGATAACTCCCATCTGTACAGTTCAGAAAAGCTGGTGGTGGAGGGAAGGATCTAGATGTCTCAGATAGTGAACCAGCCATTAAAATTAAGTGTGTTACGTTCAGTGGCATATTGTACCATAAGGTGGTCTACTTTTCTCTTGATGACATTTATCGTGGTGGATAGCTGGGTGGTAGTCATACCAATATAAAAAGCTATGCAGTGTTTGCAGCAGAGTTGGTAAATGACAAGGTTGCTTTCACAGGTAGCCCAAGCCCTGATAGGAATAGGATAAACGTGGCACAGGACTGTAATAGGAAGTGCTGGAAGGGCGGACTGGGCGGGTTTTGCACCTGGGTCTTCCACAGGAATATGATCCTTGTGGCAACGTGTTGGGATTGAGAATGGCATAGGGCTGGACTAGGTAGTTGTGGAAGTTTTATGGGCAACAGAACATCGTTTTAGAAGGGATGGGAAGTATCTCAGGTAGAACGGCCCTCATTTCAGGGCAGGATGATAGGTAATCAAAGCCCTGGCGGAGTATGTGGTTGAGTTGTTCCAATCCAGGATGGCATTGGATGATGAAGGGGACACACCTTTGTGGCTAGTTCTTGGGGGTGGTGGGAGGATTGGAGGTGTGAAAGGAAATGGCGCAGGAGGTCTGTTTGCAGACTTGGCGTGGGGGATAGTGCCTTTCTGTGAAGGCCTTGGTGAGGCTTCAGCATACAGAGCAAGGAAGTTTTTGTCACTGCAGATACGCCATCTTCGGAAGGCCAGACTGTATGGGAGGGATTTTATGGGTGTGAAAGGGATGACAGCTGTCAAAACACAGGTACCATTGGTTGTTGGTGGGTTTAATGTGGACAGAATTACAGATGGAGCCATCAGAGAGGAGGAGGTCAACATCTAGGAAGGTGGCGTGTGCGGTTGTGAGGAGGCTCATGTGAAGCAGATGCGAGAGAAGGTGTTGAGGTTGTGAAAGAACAAAGATAAGATATCTCGGCCCTGAGTCCAGATCATGAAGATATCATCAATTTTGTATCTAGAAATGAGTCTGGTGTGTGTGTGTGTGTGTGTGTGTGTGTGTGGGCGCGCGCGCGCGCGAGTGTGCGAGTGTGCGTGCGTGCGTGCGTGCGTGCCTGTATGTGTGCGTGTGTGTGCGCGCACTCAATGCATTCTGGGCACAACTATTATTAAATAATCCAAATAATACGAACAAACCAGCACACTCAGTATTGTATAAAATCAACTATCAGAATTTCAACAATTTCTTTATTCTTCAAATTGAGAGGAAATTTAGTCATATTTATTGAACACATTGTAGCATTTGGATTTCAACAACTAAATTTTCTTGGAACTGTACACACTGTTGATAATGTTGTAAATGGAATATTTAGTTTAAATGATTTTGTACATGAGGTTATTGATAAACTATGTATAGTGAAAATAAAACAACATAGAGGATTTTCACCAAGGACTACCAGAAAATCAGATAATGGCAGTATATGTGGGTATTGTATAGTTCTGTACTTCAATTTTCATTAGTGCTTGTATGTCTTTTCCATTCATCATCTTGTAGAGTACCCTGTCACTGGCATGGTCTGCTTCGGACACAAGCATTGCCATCTTCTCTGATATTCCCTCCTACATGTACATATACAAACACATTCCATAAGCCACCATACGGTGCAGTCCAGAGGGTACCTCGTATCACTGCTTGCCATTTTCTTCCCTGTTCCACTCGCAAATCTAGCAAGGGAATATGACAGTCTATAATCCTTTGTAGGCATCCTAATTTCTCCCATCTTCATGGTCCATTAAATGATATGTACATTGGCAGCATTAGGATTGTACTGCATCAGCCTCAAATGCCAGTTTTATAAATTTTCTCAGTAGTGGCTTATGTGGAGAACACCCTCTTCATCCCATGGTTTCATATTTGAATTGACGAAGGGTCTCTGTAATACTTAAATGTTGATCGAGCCTACTGCCAACAAAACGAACAGCACTCCTTCGAATTGCTTCAATGTCTTTCTTTAATCCGACCTGGTGGGTTTACCCCATGCTCAAGGAGTACTCAAGAATGGGTTGCGTCAGTGTTCTATATGCCGTCTCCTTTATTGATAAGCTAAACCTCCCTAAAATTCTTGCGATAAACAGAAGTTGACCATTCACCTTCCTGACACCTTTCCTACATTCCATTTCATATCACTCTGCAGAATTGTGGCTAGATATTTTTTAATAAGTGCAGCTGTGTTAAGCAGCACACTACTAATACTGTATTCGAATGTTATGGGATTGTTGATCCTACTTATCTACTTTAACTTAAGTTTCTATACATTTAGAGCTAGCTGCTATTTATCACATGAACTAGAAATTTTGACAAAATCACTCAACAAGGATACCTTCCCATACACTGCAATGTCAGCAAACAGCCACAGTTCACTGGATCCACTGTCCATTCACATCATTTATGTGTATAGAGAATAGGAGCAGTCCTGTCACACTTCCCTGTGGCACTCTTGACAATACCTTTGTCTCTGATCAACACTCGCTGTTGAGGACAACATAGTAGGTTCTATTCTTTGAGAAGTGTTTGAGCCACTCAGTGTCCAGGAACCTATTCCATTTGCTTATACCTTCGTTAACAGTCTGTAGTGGGGCACCATGTTAAATGTTTACCAGAAATTTAGGAATGTGGAGTCTGCCTATTGTTCTTCATCTGTGATTTGCAGGATATCAAGTGAGAAAAGGGCAAGCTGAATTTTACATGAGCAATCCTTTCTAAATCTTTGCTGACTTGTGAACAGAAGCTTTTCTGTCTCAAGGAAATTTATTATACTCAAACTCAGAATATGTTCAAGAAATCTGCAGCAAACTGATCTTAAGGATATTGTTCTGTAGTTTTGCAAGACTGTTGTTTTACATTTCTTATATGTGGGAGTCACCTGAGCTTTTTTCCAATCACTTGGGACTTTGTGCTCGTTAAAAATTCAAGATAAGTAAGAGGGTGCTGCAGTGTACTCTGTATAAAACGTTCCATCCTGATCTAGAGACTTATTTGTTTTCAACACTTTCAGTTGCTTCTCTGTCAGGAATTCTTGTTACTATGTTCTACATAAGGGAGTCTGTTTGATAGTCAAATGATAATATGTCTGTATGGTCCTTCTGCATGAATGATTTCTTAAATGCAGAATTTGAAACTTCACTTTTCCTTTCGCACTCTTGTATTCCCACACCAGACTAGTCGATAAGCTACTGGGTAGAAGCCTTTGCCCCACCCAGCAGTTTTGTGCAGGAGCAGAATTTTCTAAGGTATTTGGCAAGATCTTTCAGTTACGTATGAAGGTGGAAGCTGTATGTTTTGCACATTGATCTTATTATTGACGAAAGAATGCCCACTACCTTTTTTTGATGACATTTGCAGTTCTTTTTTTGAACCAAAATGACATTTGTGCATTCTTTTTTTGAAATGAGAGTGTAACAGTATCAGCTTCTTCAGCATTTTCCAAATTTTATTTTTAAACCATGTTGGATCTTCCCTGTCCTTAATCCATTTACTCAGCACATACTTATCCATGATGTGATCCACAATCAGCTTAAACTTCACCCATTATTCCTCTGTGTCCACGATACGGGATCTTAAGTCATGTCCATTTGTTTTCTGAATGGGATGCTAACATCTGCTTATCTGCTCTTTCTAGCAAAAATATTCTCCTAATCTTCTTGATGGATTTCTTAACTTTAGTGACCATTGTCACTATGATATCATCCTTGGCTCTGTACTGACACTGTCAATAAGGTCAGGCCCGTTTTTAACTTCAGAGTCTAAAATGTTTCCATTGCAAATGGGTTGTCTAATTAGCTGTTCAAGACAGTTTTCAGAAAACATGTTCAAAAGTCTGTCTGTCCATACTACCTGCAGTGAATTCATAGACAACCCAATTTTTACTTGGTAGATTAAAGTCACCTCCAACTGCTGTTGCACGATTTGGGTATTTCTGTGCTATTGAGCTTTCTTTGAACGATTCTACTGTAAGGCAGAATCAGGTGGCCAGTAAAAACATCTGATAATTAACAATAATTCACCTTGACCTGCTATTGTGTCCAGATAACTTCACATTCAGACTCAGTTTTGACCACGATGGACACAATAGTTTCTTCAACAATGGTGAACAGTTTCTCTCGTATGATGTCTTATCTATCCTCCTTCCATTTCTGTGTCACTATGCTGGTCCAGTCTCCTTCTCCCTTTTGGATTCTTTTTTCCCTTACTTTTAGCAGCATGTCCCAAGGCCTTCCCCTGTGTGCCCTGATCTCCATGTTCATCTCAGGTGGTGTCTGAGGCCATCTTACCTCCGCCAGTCTTTTCAAATGCCCATACCATTTTTTTAATCTTCTTTTCCTCAGTTTTCTTTCTTTAATTTATCATCATTTCCATTTTTGTTATACACACCAGGCTTCTCAGAAACTTCATCTCATTTGTTTGCACCCTCTTTTGCTTTTTTTTATTTTCCATGATCACTAGAGCATGATGAAAAACTCAAGTGACATCTGGAAGCACTGATAGCTTTTGTTCCGAAATATGTATAGGAAATAAAAACCAAAATACAGACAGTTGACATACTTTTTATTCATAAAATATATATCTTTCAGTCTCTGTGTATCACACGTAACCTATACAGATTTGATTTCTTCTAAGTTTTGAAGAAGGCAAAGCAAGTAAGGATAAAGCAATCCAATCAGCCCTGACAGAAAAGACCAGTAGCAGTTCTATAGCGAGTGTCAAGAAGGCACAGGACAAGGAAGAGTGCCTCTTAACACCCCCTTTCCCCCTTATGCTCGAAGGAAAGGAAAGGTTCACAACATTCGGGTCAAAAACTGTCCCGAGCACCGTCAGATGTCATTCTTTCACATCTGACAGATGAGAAGGGCATCATGGAGTTAGATGCCTCGGATCCTGGCAGCATCTCCACTCCTCCTCGATCAACAAGTGCTTCACCTCTGCAGTGCAAAGATGGGGGTAAATTGAAAGCACATCGATAGAATGGCTCTCATACTACAGTGAAACTTGCAGGGGTTCAGGACACGTGTGGAGGAACTCTGTCTCTTATCTATGGGTAGTCCACTGTGTCTATATCTCCATGAGACTCATTTCCATTAATCGTACACCACTGAGCTATGAGGCTATGTTCTCCACAAAAAGGATGACCTGAGTGGAGAGAGAGCTAGAGGAGGTATAGATGTTTTCATCAGTACTGACTTCCACTCCCCCCACCTCTCTCACTTAGGACGACATTACAAGCAGTTGCCATATCAGTGCATGTGCATCATCCATTGACAATATGTTCCCTTTTTTTTCCCCCACATGATGCACTGGATGAAGAGGCCCTAACCGACCTTATTACACAGCTCCCCACCGCTACATCCTCTGTAGTGGTTTTAATGCACATAGTGTACTTTGGGCCTATGCAGCTATCTGTCCCTGGGATACAGCAGTCGAGAGTCTTCTTGTGTCATCATTTGCATACTTGCTGAATGTGAAACAGCATGCATTTTTGCACATGGGTGCTCATTAGAGCCGACTGGACACCTTATAGCCATTTGGCCCAGTTTTAACATTGTGCCAATGTCAAGACATGGGTGGATCATATTACCAAAATGGTCCACCGCACCACTGCAGCATCCACTCCACAGTCCACAGGACAACAGATGAGGCAACGTATCCCTTGGTGGAGTGATGACTGCCACTCTGCAACCAGGACTAGGTGTTCGGCTCTGTGTAGATTCAAGTGTCAGCCAATTGCAGAGAAACCTGCAGCCTTTCAGGTGGTGAGAGCAAAGTATCACAGAATTATTCAAGAGAGGAAGAAGATGTCTTGGCAACAGTCCCTGAACACCATTAATCATTCCACCAAGAGTTCCACTGTATGGGATACCATCAGGAGAATTTCTGGGAGAGGTGGGAGGTGTTCCATGGCTGCTGTAAGGGGAACTGCGTTCTCCAAACCAATCCGTGAGACATTGCCCAGACTATGGCGTCCTCTCTTGCTGCAGTTACTGCAACTTCCAGTCAGGATGCAAGTTTATAGAGCCATAGAGCAGTTGCTGAGAGGTGTAGATTGGACTTTCGGTCCACCTCTGATGAAGATTACAACTACCCATTTTCCATATGGGAGCTGGATTCTGCATTGTCTGCGGATTTTGACACTTCCCCTGGTGATGACAAAATCCATTAAGTATGCTGCGGCACCCCATAAGGTGAAATGAAGAGATCCTCCTCACACATTTTAATGCCATTTGAGCATCAAGTCACTTTCCTGACTTGTGGCATGAGACAGTATTAATTCCTCTCTGAAAACCTAGGAAACACTGTACATACCCAAGTAGTGTTTCTCTCAGTAGCAGCATGGGAAAGACCTTGGAGCAGATGGTCACCCACTGCCTTGTCTAGATCTTAGAATCCAGGCAACTCCTTAGTCACTTTGAGTGTGGGTTCAGGAGGTATCACTCCACCTTTGATAACCTGGCTGTCTTGGAGGTGACTATACAATAGGCTTTCCTACACTGCCATCACCTTCTAGGCATATTTTTTGACGTCAAGAAGGCCTACAACACAACTTGGAGGCATCTTATCCTCAAGCAGCTTTACGATTGGTGTTTCCATGGATGTCTTCCCATTTTTATCCAGTCCTTTTTCTTGTCACTGTATTTTCAATACCGAGTCGGTGACGCCCATTGTGATTGCTTTGAGCAGAACAACACTGTCCCTCAAGGTGGTGTTTTAAGTGTGATTGTCTTTGCCATAGCTGTTACCATATTTACTCGAATCTAAGCCGCACTTTTTTCCGGGTTTTTGTAATCCAAAAACCCGCCTGCGGCTTAGAATCGAGTGCAAAGTAAGTGGAAGTTCTGAAAAATGTTGGTAGGTGCCGCCACAACTAACTTCTGCCATTGAATTATGTAGCGCTACACAGGCGTGCTTTGCAGGCACAAAGATTAATACTGGCGACAAAACCTCTGCGTCAGTAAATTTTAAAAAAAAGGGCGGAAGACGAGCTTTTTTTCCTTCACTTCGAGTTTCGACCACTGCATTTTCATACATTATCCAAGGAAGTAAATACAAATTCCGTATTGTTCATCTTCATATGTAGCAGCATTTCAACGTACTACGAAAATCCGACTGGCAAGATTGTTTGGGAGGTTCGTCAATATGGCCGACTCTACGTTCTGAATTTTTTCCTACCTGTGACAAGAGATTGTTGCTAATAAGAACATTTATGAATTGTGAATCACATGCGGTATTCTCTTCACCATAAGAATAATATGAATATGAACATTTTGCCATGTATTCTTTCGTGTTTGCTGCTATCTCATTTAAATCCTGTCTGCCTAATAAACCATGAAAGTAGAGTGAGTGTTTATATTCGCATTATTCTTATGCCTAATAGTGATACAGTCAGAAATGAAGCACAGCAACTGACAAGATTTTTAAATCTAACATGACTAATTTCTGTGCAAAATGTAATGTACTACAGAGGTGTCTGCAAAGATTTTCAAACGGAGAAAATTTTTCGCTACACTCTCGTTCAGAACATCTTCTATCATACGCAGTCTATTATTTGGTTCTTGTTGATCATTATCAAAGAAAGGAGCAGTGTAAGTAACAACAAATAGCCGTCTCTTGCCATTGTTTTGCTAATGAGACAATTCCTCTCTCTTCTTTTTATTGTAAGCTGTGTTAGCGTGTACAAAAGCAAGTCATACCACAAGCAGCGACAGGCCGTAAACACTCATTATCAGAATGCGACAAATAATACATGACACAGTACAGTATAACAAAGAGAATGGCACTTATCAAATTAATGAAAAATAAGCAATCAATTCAAACCAGACGAAGCACATGAAAAAGGAATTATACCTATATAAATACAGACGGAGCACCTGACTCATAGCAATGGCTACATAGTAAAGCTTAACTGCTAGGCTTAAGACTCGAAACAAACTACTGTAGCTGTATCGTCATTCATTCGACCTAAATTGTGTCTCGTATTAAAGTGGACCAACTTTGTTTCGATATGGAGGTGCGGCCTAAAACTTTTCTCTCCCCTTGAATTTCGAGTCTCAAATGTCAGGTGCAGCTTAGATTCGGGGAAAAAAAAATTATTTCCTTGATTTCGAGCGTCATTTTTCAGGTACGGCTTAGATTCGAGTAAATATGGTAATAGTATTACGTCAGTAGTGAAAAGTCCTGTCCAGTGTTCTTTGTTTGTGGATGACTTCTCCGTTTTTTGCTCTTCTTCCAGTCCTGCAACTAACTCTTCAACATTTTGATGAAGGGATGCAGTAGAGTGGTTTTAAGTTTTCAACTCAGAATTCTGTATGTGTTCTTTTTAAACATGCTTGTTCCATTGTAAACTTTCCTGAGTTGAGGATGAGGGACACTGTTCTTACTTTTAAAGACACAGTGAGGTTTCTGGGCCTCATATTTTACTGTGAACTTATGAGGTTGCCACATCTTAAGGACCTGAAAAAACAATCCCTTAAGCCCCTATGTATTTTAAAATGTCTTAGCCACAGTAAGTGGGGAGCAGACAGGACTTGTTTGCTGTGGTTTTACTGGGCATTTGTGTGGTCTCTGGTAGATTGTGGATGTACGATATGAGTCTGTGAGACCATCTTATTTAAAGATGTTGGATGTGGTGCACCATGACAGGATTTGACTGGCCACTTGGGCATTCAGGACAAGTCCCATACCAAGCCTCTGTGCAGTGGTTGGTAAACTGCCATCTCACATCAGGCCAGGTGTACAAAACACTGTCCACACCATGCACACCCGTTTACCATACTGTTACTCAGCCTCCACTGGAACGGCTTTTTCGTAACCGGCAACTAGCAATGAGGCTCTTTCGGATTTGTGCACAGGATTGCCTTCTAGAGATTGGTGTGGCTGGCTTCATGTTTTACATCATGGTTGGAGCAGATTTCCACCTTGGCTTCTCCTGAGGCCCAGACTTATTTTAGACTTGACCAACTTGAAGAAAGATTGTACGTCAGATTTTACATTTCAGTGTCTGTTTTTTAACATTTTAGATATGCTTCACAGTAGTGTAGTAGTGTACACTGATGGCTCCATACAGGGGAACTCCCTTTGGCTGCACTGTCATGTTCTACATCTACATCTACATCCATACTCCGCAAGCCACCTGACGGTGTGTGGCGGAGGGTACCTTGAGTACCTCTATCGGTTCTCCCCTCCATTCCAGTCTTGTATTGTTCGTGGAAAGAAGGATTGTCAGTATGCCTCTGTGTGGGCTTTAATCTCTCTGATTTTCTTCGCGAGTTATACGTAGAAGGGAGCAATATCCTGCTTGACTCTTCGGTGAAGGTATGTTCTCGAAACTTCAACAAAAGCCCGTACCGATCTACTGAGCGACTCTCCTGCAGAGTCTTCCACTGGAGTTCATCTATCAACTCTGTAACGATTTCGCGATTACTAAATGATTCTGTAACGAAGCGCGCTGCTCTCTGTTGGATCTTCTCTATCTCTTCTATCTGGTACGGATCCCACACTGCTGAGCAGTATTCAAGCAGCGTGCGAACAAACGTACTGTAACCTACTTCCTTTGTTGTCGGATTGCATTTCCTTAGGATTCTTCCAATGAATCTCAGTCTGACTCGCAGATAATTTATGACATTAACTGCTTTCAGTTGCTGACTTGCTATATTGTAGCTAAATGTTAAGGGATCTTTCTTTCTATGTATTCGCAGCACATTGCACTTGTCTACATTGAGATTCAATTGCCATTCCCTGCACCATGCGTCAATTCGCTGCAGATCATCCTGCATTTCAGTACAATTTTCCATTGTTACAACCTCTCGATATACCACAGCATCATCTGCCAAAAGATGCGGCACACCTGAAATCGCTCTTACTTCGGAAGACTTCTCTCCATTGAAAATGACATGCTGTGTTCTGTTATCTAGGAATTCTTCTATCCAATCACACAATTGGTCTGATAGTCCAAATGCTCTTACTTTGTTCATTAAACGACTGTGGGGAACTGTATCGAATGCCTTGCGGAAGTCAAGAAACACGGCATCTACCTGTGAACCCGTGTCTGTGGTCTTCTGAGTCTCATGGTCGAATAGCGTGAGCTGGGTTTCACGCGACTATATTTTTCGAAACCCATGCTGATTCCTACAGAGTAGATTTCTAGTCTCCAGAAAAGTTATTATACTCGAACATAATACGTGTTCCAAAATTCTACAACTGATCGACGTTAGAGATATAGGTCTATAGTTCTGCGCATCTGTTCAATGTCCCTTGTTGAAAACGGGGATGACCTGTGCCCCTTTCCAATCCTTTGGAATGCTACGCTCTTCTAGAGACCTACGGTACATCGCTGCAAGAAGGGGAGCAAGTTCCTTCGCGTACTCTGTGTAAAATCGAACTGGTATCCCATCAGGTCCAGCGGCCTTTTCTCTTTTGAGCGATTTTAATTGTTTCTCTATCCCTCTGTCGTCTATTTTGATATGTACCATTTTGTCATCTGTGCGACAATCTAGAGAAGGAACTACAGTGCAGTCTTCCTCTGTGAAACAGCTTTGGAAAAAAGACATTTAGTATTTTGGCCTTTAGTTTGTCATCCTATGTTTCAGTGATATTTTGGTCACAGAGTGTCTGGACATTTTGTTTTGATCCACCTACCACTTTGACATAAGACCAAAATTTCTTAGGATTTTCTGCCAAGTCAGTACATAGAACTTTACTTTCGAATTCATTGAACACCTCTCGCATAGCCCTTCGCACACTACATTTCGCTTCGCATAATTTTATTTTGTCTGCAAGGCTTTTGCTATGTTTATGTTTGCTGTGAAGTTCCCTTTGCTTCTGCAGCAGTTTTCTAACTCAGTTGTTGTACCACAGTGGCTCTTTTCGATCTCTTACGATCTTGCTTGGCACATACTCATCTAATGCATATTGTACGATGGTTTTGAACTTTGTCCACTGATCCTCAACACTATCTGTACTTCAGACACAACTTTTGTGTTGAGCCGTCAGGTACTCTGAAATCTGCTTTTTGTCACTTTTGCTAAACAGAAAAATCTTCCCACCTTTTTTAATATTTCTATTTACGGCTGAAATCATCGATGCAGTAACCGCTTTATTATCGCTGATTCCCTGTTCTGCGTTAACTGTTTCAAATAGTTCGGCTCTGTTTGTCACCAGAAGGTCTAATATGTTATCGCCATGAGTCGGTTCTCTGTTCAAATGCTCAAGGTAGTTTTCAGATAAAGCACTTTAAAAAATTTCACTGGATTCTTTGTCCCTGCCACCCGTTACGAACGTTTGAGGCTCCCAGTCTATATCCGGCAAGTTAAAATCTTCACCCAGAACTATAACATGGTGGGGAAATCTACTTGAAATATTTTCCAAATTATCCTTCAGGTGCTCAGCCACAACAGCTGCTGAGCCAGGGGGCCAATAGAGACATCCAATTACCGTGTCTGAGCCTGATTTAACTGTGACCTTCAGCCAAATTATTTCACATTTTGGATCTCCGTCAATTTCCTTCGATACTATTGCACTTCTTATCGCTATAAACATGCCTCCCCCTTCGCTGTCCAGCCTGTCTCTGTGGTATACATCCCAATCTGAGTTTAGAATTTCATTACTGTTTACATCTGGATTCAGCCAACTTTCTGTCCCTAGTACTATGGGCATTGTGACCGTTTATTAATGAGAGCAGTTCTGGGACCTTTCTATAGACACTCCTGCAGTTTACTATTAGCACATTAATATTGTTATTCCGTGTTGCATTTGGCCTACTACCTTGCTACATCTCAGGAGGCGTCTTGTCGGGCCTAGGGAGGGAATTCTCTAAACTAAAAACCCACATGTGCACCCCAGCTCTCCACTGAATCGTCTGAGCCTGTGGTTTAAACCTTCTACTCAGCTCCAAACCAGAGGACTGCGATCGGTTCTGGGAATGATACTACAGATAGTTAGCTCAGAGTCCACCCTGCGAGCGAGGCTTTCCGCCTTCACCAACTCCGCCAGCCGCCTGTACAAACTGAGGATGACCTCTGAACCCAGACGGCAGGAGTCATTGGTGCCGACATGAGCAAAAATTTGCAGTCGGGTGCATCCAGTGCTCTCTATCGCCGCCGGTAGGGCCTCCTCCACATCTCGGATGAGACCCCCCGGCAAGCAGACAGAGTGAACACTGGCCTTCTTCCCCGACCTTTCCGCTATTTCCCTAAGGGGCACCATCACCCGCCTAACGTTGGAGCTCCCAATAACTAATAATCTCCTCCCCCTGTGTGCCTGCTCGGACCTTGCTGAAGGAGCGGCCACATGTCCACTCACAGGCAGAGCTGGCGATGCTGCACGGCCAGCTTCCACATTGACCCTCCGACTCGTGCGCCGTGAATGCCACTGAACCCATCACTCCCCTTGGGGAGAGGGTGGCCCAACCGCATCCGGTACCCGCGAAGATGTCTCGACATCAGGGACAGTGGGTGAAGCATGTAAGATCTGGGGTGTACCATGCGACGCACCAGACTCCCCACTGCCGCTACACTCCGAGGCAGCAGCCTGTAGACGGCTGACCGCTGTTTGCGAACAGTGGCCAACTCCTCCTGCGTCCGTACACAGCAGTCACACATCCTATCCACCCTAAGAAATCAATTTACTGTAGAGAGTTAATCAACTTTTAACTAGACTGCTAATTCACTAAAGGCAGCTGATAGTTGACTAAACTGTGGTTACTAGACACTTCTTGTAGAAAACAATGAAAATAGAACTACCTGTCTCTGGACTGTATTGAAAACAAACACTAATACTACTGGAACTATGGTTGACTAAAGAGACACTCTGACTTTATTCAAAACAAACACGAAATGTGTGGAACACTATTACTAGCACTCAACAATTAAAGCTTCCTAAAAGCAAAAATACACGGAAGAGGAAGTGACAAGTAAGAAAAATACAGTTAATACTTAAATTAACGTAGCTCGCTGCATAGCAGAAGTGACGCAGACGGCAGTTCCCCGACAATGTCACCAGGATTCACCTTCCTGATGACTGTACTGTTTCTCGGAGGAACTCCACATGATCCCGAAGGCACTGGAGTAGATGTTTTGTATTCAAGGCAAACGGTTTCTGATCTGTTACGATTCCCTCAGTGCCTTACAATCTGTACAGAATCTATACCCAGCTGAGGAGCTGGTCCAGCTGATATATGATCTACTATACTTGCTTTACTATACAGCTTTACTGTATGGTTAAATGATAATGGCGTCCTCTTGGGTGGAGGACGTCATTATCAGGAGAAATAAAACTGACATTCTACGGATCGGAGTGTGGAATGTCAGATCCCTTAATCGGGCAGGTAGGTTAGAAAATTTAAAAAGGGAAAAGGATAGGTTAAAGTTAGATACAGTGGGAATTAGTGAAGTTTGGTGGCAGAAGGAACAAGACTTCTGGTCAGGTGAATACAGGGTTATAAATACAAAATCAAATAGGGGTAATGCAGGAGTAGGTTTAATAATGAATAAAAAAATAGGAGTGCGGGTAAGCTACTACAAACAGCATAGTGAACGCATTATTGTGGCCAAGCCGTTTGGTAGAATATAGCACAGAGCATAACTTAATCATAGCTAACACTTGTTTCAAGAATCATGAAAGAAGGTTGTATACCTGGAAGAACCCTACTAAAAGATACCACATAGATTATATAATGGTGAGACAGAGATTTAGGAACCAGGTTTTAAATTGTAAGACATTTCCATGGGCAGATGTGGACTCTGACCACAATCAATTGGTTATGAACTGTAGATTAAAACTGAAAAATCCCCCTGCGGGTTCGGGGGTACGAATAGGCCCGCGGTATTCCTGCCTGTCGTAAGAGGCGACTAAAAGGAGTCTTCAAAGTTTCGGCCTTATGTGATGGTCCCCACTTGGGTTTGACCTGCCATTTTCAAAATTTCCGTTGTTAGTGCGTGCCATTTGGGGAAGGACGCCTTACGTGGTGTTTTTCTATTGGTCCATCGTGCACCTCCATATTGCATGCTATCTATTGTCGTGTGGAGGGATTTACACCCCATGTCTTCTGGGTTGCCTCCTCGTCTTGTGCGCAATCCCCTTCTTAGCGCCCACGGCAATTGTGGACCCTTTCAACACCTAAAATCCAGCACGGTAGCCAGTCCGTTGTGGTGGGGTCGTCATGTACCCCTTGGTGGTAGCCCCCTGACCACGCAGGGATCGCACTACAGATGCCAGAGCTGTTTCCTCCCCATGCATGCCAAGGAGTATGTGCCCATCTTGTCTGGGGCACGGGGACTCCGGGCAATGGGATATCGGCCAGGTACCCGTTGCTTTGGCTGGGTGGCGCCCTTGGGGAGAGCCCTCGTTCGGAGTAGGTGGCATCTGGGCGGATGTGGCGCAATGAAGCGCAATAAATCTCAGCAAGCTGGTGGTCGCACTGCCACCAGCGTCTCTAAGCGAGGCAAAATTGAATTCGATGCTGCACAATATGATCCTCAGTCGTTCCCCTCGTTGGCTGCGCCATGGGAGGGACGCAGATCTAGTGCCAAGCAGGAGCCTTATGTACCACAATACCTTGTCTGCAGCAGAAGTGATGGTGACTCCTTTCTTTCGACAAAGCCTATGTTTTTTGTGGAACACCTGGAGGATAAGTTTGGGGAAGTGGCGGGTTTGTCTAAAATGAGGAATGGGTCCATCCTCCTCAAGACGGCCTCCCCAGCCCAGTCACGGGCGTTGCTCTTGTGTGATAAGCTGGGAGACGTCCCTGTTACCGTCACTCCCCACAGTAGCTTAAATATGGTCCAGGGGATTATTTACCATCGCGACCTCTTGTTACAGTCCGATGACGAGCTGAGAGCTGACTTGGAACGACGTGGTGTGCATTTTGTCCGTCGTGTGCACAGAGGACCCAAGACCAACAGGGTGGCCACCGGTGCCTTTATCTTGGCCTTCGAGGGTGCTGTATTGCCTGAGAAGGTCAAGGTAATGGTTTACCGTTGTGACGTCAAGCCATACGTCCCTCCCCCGATGCGGTGCTTCCAGTGCTGGAAGTTTGGGCATATGTCCTCCCGTTGCCCATCCAGTGCCACATGTCGAGATTGCGGACGCCCCTCCCATCCCGATTCTCCATGTGCGCCTCCGCCTGTCTGTGTCAACTGTGGGGAACACCACTCTCCATGCTCGCCGGACTGCCCCGTTCTTCATAAGGAGCGGAAGATTATGGAATTTAAGACCCTGGACCGGCTTACTTATCGCGAGGCAAAACTGAAATTTGAAAGGTTGCATCCTGTCCCTCTTCAAACTTCTTATGCTGCAGCTACGTTATCGTCGCCCTCGCGGGCGGCAGTTGTCGCCTCCTCTGTGCCGCCTTCAGTTGGCCCTCGGGGCCGTCCATCTCTGTCTGCCCCCCTTGTGTCTGGGGGCAAGCCTTCCTCTGTTGCCCCCTTAGCAGTTGGGGGCAAACCCCCTTCTGTCACTCCCCCCGCACATGCTTCAGGAGTGACATCTGCTCCAAAACCAGGGGGCTCGATACCTCCCCCTCCCCCTCCCCCTTCTCTGCCGGCGTCGTCTCTGCCGGCTCCTCTCTCGCGGAAGGGGTCCCTCGGGGCCCTCCCTTCTTCCGGTTCTTCTGCTACCCCGCCGGATGTCAGCCAGTGGCTGAAGGTTCATCCACCTGCTGGTCGTAGGGCTTCTGCGTCGTCGTCAGCCTCCGACGCTCCTTTAGAGAAACTCTCCCAGCCCTCTAAGCCAAAGGACAGACGCGAGAAGAAGGACCGGAACGTGTCCAAGAAGAAGGACGCTCCGGCAGTTTCAGTACCGCCTGCTGTCAATAGCTCTGGCTCTGGGGATGCGGTGGAGATCCTCGCCTCTGCCGCGGATCTCGCCCTCACGGAACCCTCGGGGACCTCTCCTATGGACACAGCTGACTCTCGCTCGATGGCGGCCGTTGACTCTGCGGCGCCGTCTGTCTCTTAGTGGACTTAACGCCCTCCCAGTCCCTTCCTGCTTCCATTCTCCAGTGGAATTGCGGCGGTTATTTCCGCCACCTGCCTGAGCTCCGGATGCTTTTGAGTGTTTCCCCTGTTCTGTGCATTGCTCTTCAGGAAACTTGGTTTCCAGCAATGCGGACCCCTGCCCTTCGCGGTTATCGGGGATACTATAAGAACCGCGCTGACTGTCAACGAGCTTCAGGTGGAGTTTGCCTCTTTGTTCACCACTCTGTCTGTAGCTCACCAGTACCCCTTCTGACGCCTTTAGAGGCAGTCGCTGTCAGGATTGAGCTCTCGCCGGCTATTACTGTTTGCTCTGTTTACATTCCTCCGTATGGGCAACTCCCCCGACATGTCTTGGCTGCGCTGCTGGCTCAACTCCCGCCGCCATTGCTGCTTCTGGGCGATTTCAATGCCCACAACCCTCTATGGGGTGGGACTGTCTCCGATGACCGTGGTCGCGCTGTGGAGCATGTGTTGGCTCAGCTCGACCTTAGCCTCTTGAACACCGGTGCTCCCACGCATTTCAGTGTGGCCCATGGCTCGTTCTCGGCCATCGATCTCTCTCTTTGCAGCCCCGGACTTCTCCCATCCCTTCACTGGAGAGTGCATCCTGACCTGTGTGGTAGTGACCATTTTCCCATCTATTTGTCACTGCCCCAGTGTCATTCTTCTGGGCGCCTGCCCCGCTGGGCTCTCAACAGGGCTGACTGGCCGGCTTTTACTTCCGCTGCCACCATTACTTCTCTCCCACAGGGTGACATTGACGAGGTGGTCCGTGTCTTGACCTCGTCAATTATTTCTGCGGCCGAGATTGCCATCCCTCGCTCTTCTGGACTCCCTCGGAGGAAGTCTGTCCCCTGGTGGTCGCCGGAGATTGCTGAGGCTATTCGCGACCGTAGGCGGGCTCTCCAGCGTCATAAGCGGCACCCGTCTCTGGAGACCCTCATCGCCTTTAAGAAGCTCCGTGCCTTGGCCCGTCGTCTTATTGCACGGCGTAAGCAGGAATGCTGGGAGAGGTACATTTCATCCTTGGGCTCCCGTGTCTCCCCGTCGCTCGTGTGGTCCCGCATCCGGCGGATTTATGGATACCAGACCCCTATGGGTGTCCCTGGAATCTCCCTGGACGGCGCTGTCTGCACGGACGCCGCCACCATTGCTGACCACCTTGCCATGCACTTTGCTACGAGCTCTGCGACTGCAACTTACCCTCCTGCCTTTCGCTCTCTAAAGGAGCGCGCCGAGCGGACGCCGTTATCGTTCCACACACGTCGTTCTGAAAAATACAATGCTCCTTTCAGCGAGAGGGAATTCCTCGCTGCCCTCGCCAATTGCCCTGATACAGCGCCAGGACCGGACTGCATCCACGCGCAGATGCTGAAGCATCTCTCCAGGGACTGCCAGAGACACATCCTCACCATCTTTAACCGCATTTGGAGCGAGGGCGTGTTCCCGTCGCAATGGCGAGAGGGTGTTATCGTTCCCATCTTGAAGCCCGGTGCGGACCCTCTGGCGGTGGACGGCTATCGCCCCATTACACTAACCAACGTTTTGTGCAAATTGCTCGAACGTATGGTGGGGCGGCGTTTGTGTTGGGTCCTTGAGTCGCGCGGACTCCTCGCTCCATCCCAGGGTGGCTTCCGTCAGGGCCGGTCTGCTGCGGACAATTTGGTGCGGCTGGAATCTGCTATCCGTACGGCCTTTTCCCGCCGTCAGCATCTCGTTGCTGTATTTTTTGATCTGCGGAAGGCATATGACACAACATGGAGGCATCACATCCTTGCTACGTTGCGCGAGTGGGGTCTTCGTGGTCAGCTTCCAGCTTTTCTTCAAAACTTTTTATTGCGCCGCTCTTTCCGGGTGCAAGTCGGTGCCGCCTCTAGTTCATCTTATATACAGGAAAATGGGGTCCCGCAGGGCTCGGTATTGAGCGTTTCCTTATTTCTAGTGGCCATTAATGGTCTGGCTGCAGCTGTGGGGTCGTCGGTGTCTCCTTCTTTGTATGCCGACGACTTCTGCATCTCATTTAGCTCAACGACTACGGGAGTCGCCGAACGCAGGCTGCAAGCAGCCGTTCGCAAGGCGGCATCATGGGCTCTGACTCATGGATTTCAGTTCTCTGCGGCCAAGACTCGAGTTATGCACTTCTGCAGGCGTCGGACGGTCCACCCTCATCCGGAACTTTACCTCGACGGTCACCTACTTGAAGTGGTGGACACTAGCCGCTTCTTAGGACTCGTCTTTGATGCCCGGCTCACATGGGTTCCTCATATTACTCAGCTGAAGCAAAAGTGCTGGCAGCACCTCAACGCCCTCCGCTGCCTGAGCCATGCGTCTTGGGGTGCAGATCGTAGCACGCTGTTGCGATTATACAGAGCCCTTGTGCAGTCCAGGCTTGATTATGGGAGCCTGGCCTATGGGTCTGCATCGCCCTCAGTGTTGACGTTGTTGGACCCCATACACCACTGTGGGGTTCGGCTTGCAACTGGTGCTTTCCGTACGAGCCCCGTGGATAGTCTGCTGGTGGAGGCCGGGGTTCCCCCGCTGCGGATTCGCCGCCACCGACTGCTCGCCGACTATGCTGTCCATGTGCATTGCTCACCGGGCCATCCCAATCATCGCCTGCTTTTCCCTGCCAGGGTCCTCCCTCTGCCCGACCGGCGACGTAGGTCTGGGCTTTCCATTGCTGTCCGTGTCCAGTCCCTGCTGTCGGAACTGGGGTCGTTCCCTCTTCTGCCGCCCTTCCGGGCCTGTGCACCCACGCCTCCCTGGTGTATGACCCGTCCGTCCGTCCGTCCGCCTGGACTTGGCACGGGAACCCAAGGACTCGGTTCCGCATGTGGCCCTCCGTCACCGTTTTCTTGCGCTCGTCGCCTCGTTTTCAGGCTGTGAGCCTGTCTACACTGATGGTTCCCTGGTGGATGGTCGTCCTGCCTACGCTTTTGCCCACGCTGCCCATGTTGAACAGCGCTCCTTGCCGGCTGGCTGCAGTATTTTTACTGCAGAGCTGGTGGCCATATTGCGCGCTCTTGAGCATATGCGTTCCTGCTCAGGTACGTCCATCGTCATCTGCAGTGACTCCCTGAGCAGCCTCCAGGCTATCGACCGCTGCTATACCTCTTGTCCTCTGGTATCCTTTATTCAGGAGTCTGTTTTTGCCATTACCCGCTCTGGTCGTTCGGTGGTCTTTGTTTGGACGCCAGGTCACGTTGGCATCCCGGGGAATGAACGTGTCGACAGGCTGGCCAAAGGGGCGGTCGACGCCCCCACTTTGGCGATCGGCCTCCCGGCTCGTGATTTGCAGCTGGCGTTGCGCCGTAAGGTGCTTCAGATGTGGCGTGACGAGTGGCGTAGCCTGACTTCTCCGAATAAACTGCGGGCTGTCAAGGAGACGACCGATGTGTGGCAGTCCTCCCTGCGGGCTTCTCGCAGGGACTCTGTCATCCTGTGTCGGCTCCGCATCGGCCATACCTACCTGACGCACGGACATCTTTTGCGTCAGGAGGATCCCCCCCTGTGTCAGTGTGGGTCCCGGTTGACGGTCGCCCACATTTTGTTGGAGTGTCCCCGCCTGCGCATCCTCCGGCAGACTTTTAATCTCCCGGGCACGTTGCCTTTGGTTTTATGCGACGATGCCTCCATGGCTGACGACGTTTTAAATTTTATCCGTGGTAGTCCTTTTTATGGTTCCATTTAGGGGGGACCTGTCCCTTTCCCTTTCTGTGTATCTTGTCCTCGAGTGTCTCATTGGTTCCAGATTTTAATGTGTGTATTCGGATGGTTGACTCTTTCCCAATTTTTGTACCCATGGTCAGTCAACCAGTCTCCGACCCTCTTATTTTCTTCCGTTTCTTTCTGTCCAGTGTTCGTCTGTACTCTTCTTGTCTCTAGTGTTCGCTGACACATTGGTGTTCTTTCAGTGACTGGGGGGAGGGGCGTCTCCTCCCCCCTTGGGGTTTTACCTGTTCCGTAAATTTTGTTTCGCTGGTTTTTTTTGGAATGGGGGACTGATGACCTTAGCTGTTTAGTCCCCCTTAAACATCCCAACAACAACAACAAAACTGAAAAAACTGCAAAAAGGTGGGAATTTAAGGAGATGGGACCTGGATAAGCTGAAAGAACCAGAGGTTGCACAGAGTTTAAAGGAGAGCATAAGGGAACAATTGACAAGAATGGGGGAAAGAAATACAGTAGAATAAGAATGTGTAGCTCTAAGGGATGAAGTAGTGAAGGCAGCAGAGGATCAAGTAGGTAACAAGATGATGGCTAGTGGAAATCCTTGGGTAACAGAATAAATATTGAATTTAATTGATGAAAGGAGAAAATATAGAAATGCAGTAAATGAAGCAGGCAAAAAGGAATACAAACGTCTCAAAAATGAGATCGACGGGAAGTGCAAAATGGCTATTCAGGGATGGCTAGAGGACAAATGTAATGGTGTAGAGGCTTATCTCACTAGGGTAAGATAGATACTGCCTACAGGAAAATTAGAGAAACCTTTGGAGAGAAGAGAGCCACTAGTATGAATATCAAGAGCTGAGATGGAAATCCAGTTCTAAGCAAAGAAGGGAAAGCAGAAAAGTGGAAGGAGTATATAGAGGGTCTATACAAAGGCGATGTACTTGAGGACAGTTATGGAAATGGAAGAGGATGTAGATGAAGATGAAATGGGAGATACGATACTGCATGAAGAGTTTGACAGAGCACTGAAAGACGTTAGTCGAAACAAGGCCCCGGGAGTAGACAACATTCCATTAGAACTACTGACGGCCTTTGGAGAGCCAGTCCTGACAAAAAACTACCATCTGATGAGCTAGATGTATGACACAGGTGAAATACCCTCAGACTTCAAGAAGAATATAATAATTCCAATCCCAAAGAAAGCAGGTGTTGACAGGTGTGAAAATTACGGAACTATCAGTATAATAAATCACAGCCGCAAAATACTAATTCAAATTCTTTACAGACGAATGGAAAAACTAGTAGAAGCTGATCTCAGGGAAGATCAGTTTAAATTCCGTAGAAATGTTGGAACACGTGAGGCAATACTGACCTTACGAATTATCTTAGAAGAAAGATTAAGAAAAGGCAAACCTACGTTTCTAGCATTTGTAGACTTAGAGAAAGCTTTTGACAATGTTGACTGGAATACTCTCTTTCAAATTCTAAAGGTGGCAGGGGTAAAATACAGGGAGCGAAAGGCTATCTACAATTTGTAGAGAAATCAGATGGCAGTTATAAGAGTCGAGTGGCATGAAAGGGAAGCAGTGGTTGGGAAGGGAGTGAGACAGGATTGTAGCCTATCCCCGATGTTATTCTATCTCTATATTGAGCAAGCAGTGAAGGAAACAAAAGAAAAATTCAGAGTAGGAATTAAAATCCATGGAGAAGAAATAAAAACTTTGAGGTTCGTCGATGACATTGTAATTCTGTCAGAGACAGCAAAGGACCTGGTAGAGATGTTGAACGGAATGGACAGTGTCTTGAAAGGAGGGTATAAGATGAACATCAACAAAAGCAAAACGAGGATAATGGAATGTAGTCAAATTAAGTCAGGTGATGCTGAGGGAATTAGATTAGGAAATGAGACACTTAAAGTAGTAAAGGAGTTTTGCTATTTGGGGAGCAAAGTAACTGATGATGGTCGAAGTAGAGAGGATATAAAATGTAGACTGGCAATGGCAAGGAAAGCGTTTCTGAAGAAGATAAATTTGTTAACATCGAGTATAGATTGAAGTGTCAGGAAGTCGTTTGTGAAAGTATTTGCATGGAGTGTAGCCATGTATGGAAGTGAAACATGGACAATAAATAGTTTGGACAAGAAGAGAATAGAAACTTTCGAAATGTGGTACTACAGAAGAATGTTGAAGATAAGGTGGGTAGATCACGTAACTAATGAGGAGGTATTGAATAGGATTGGGGAGAAGAGAAGTTTGTGGCACAACTTCACTAGAAGAAGGGATCGGTTGGTAGGACAAGTTCTGAGGCATCAAGGGATCACCAGTTTAGTATTGGAGGGCAGCGTGGAGGGTAAAAATCGTAGAGGGAGACCAAGACATGAATACACTCAACAGATGCAGAAGGATGCAGGCTGCAGTATGTATTGGGAGATGAAGAAGCTTGCACAGGATAGAGTAGCATGGAGAGCTGCATCAAACCAGTCTCAGGACTGAAGACCACAACAACAACAACAACAACAACGATGAGAAAGGTTAAAGATTGTAGAGGTGTATGGCAGCCACCATGTGAAATTTTCTGCCAGAGAGATACTGGTGAAACTTAATGACGAGAGACAACGGTGGGAGGCTCCTTTTCACTTTGCAGAAAATTACATTGAGCTTTGTTCATCAATTTTGAAGCAAAGGCAATCCACATGTCAGCAACACTAAATTCTTGCAACAAAACTACACTTTTTTTTGAGGGGGGGGGGGGGGGGGAGGTGGAAAGTCATGGATAGGAGGCAAATGTGATTTCAGTGGATGAACACCCTGTCTGTTAATGATATATCCTATGTATTCATGTTCAGAGTGAAAAAACACGGAAGATTAGATGGGAAGACCACATAACTAATGAGAAGGTATTAAATAGAATTGGGGAGAAGAGAAGTTTGTGGCACAACTTGACAAGAGGAAGGGACCGATTGGTAGGACATGTTCTGAGGCATCAAGGGACCACAAATTTAGCATTGGAGGGCAACATGGAGGGTAAAAATCGTAGAGGGAGACCAAGAGATGAATACACTAAGCAGATTCAGAAGGATGTAGGTTGCAGTAAGGACTGGGAGATGAATAAGCTTGCACAGGATAGAGTAGCATGGAGAGCTGCATCAAACACTTAAGACCAAATAACATGTCTTACATTTTCCCTAACACATATGTTTTATGTTTCAGATGTTTCAGAAACGTGTGTGCTATAAAATGAACACGTTTTTGAAAATTTGATTTTTTAAATTATTGATCTGGCTAGCAAATATTGTAGATCCGGGGCTCATGTGCAGAGCAGTCTGAGTTATAATGGGTAGTCTCCACATGACCCATGTTTACATTTAGTAATTTTGCTGCTTCCCCTTCATTTACTCTCATGTCAAATGAAAACAAAACGTATATCTGTGGCTGAGAGCTATCAAGTGAATTAAAATATATTCACATAGTTACGGAGGGCTAAAATATGTTATTAGTTTCAGATTTTATTTCCACCTTTCTGATGCCATAATAAAGAACCAAACATGATATAATACAGTACTGGTGCTCCATGAAACTTTACATCTCAGAAACCACACTGAAAAGCTTAATATCAGGTTGAGGTTTACTTCATTTGGAATCTGTACATAAGAATGTGCACTTTAAGTATGCAGTTTAAACGTGTAAATTTTAGTATGGTTCACGAAATTCTGATGCTCTTGGAGTATCCTCTGATGTCTTGTTTATTTTATGACATAATGTATGATGTTTCAAGGTTTTACACGAATGTACATACGGGTTTTTTACATCATGGTAGCTGCGCAAGCGCGGTGTTGACTGTTATCTGCACTCTCTGGCAATTGCTGAAATGAACCTGTTTCTGACAGGTTGCGGGAAAATATTGCGAATGGTAGTTTGAAAAGCGTTACTTTCAAGTTAAATATCCTTTTACGTAAGTTGAACTACTTGTGAGACTGTACCATGAATTTCTTAAATCACAGAGCGTTTGTCTCTCATTTAAAAATCAACTCTTTGACGATGAACCATTTATAAGAATTTTGAACTCTGAAGATCAGACATTTATGTCATTATTAAAAATTTTACTTGCACATTTATATATCTTAAAGTGTAACACGCGCAGAAAAGATCAACATTGTATGGGAAAGCTTAGCTTCTCTTGCAGCTTATTGACCTTAGAGACCAATAACACATGTGAAAGCTTTGCTTTTCTTGTAGCAACACTATGTATATTAATTTAAACTATTAGCTTTCCCTGTTTGTGTGTTTGTGCTACTTGACAGTGATGTTGCTGTTGGCTAACTACATCACGTGTCCTATGCTCTGCATATCCGCTGTCATCGGCTGGCGAGATCACATGACATGAGCTATGACTGGCTTACAAAAGCGCATCGCTGTCTCGATTTCAATGATTCGGAAAGTAACATCTGATGTTTGGTGGAACTCCAATGTATACTTTCCTAATAAGACAATATGCAGCGTACATGTTGCTGCACATCCCTCAGTTCCGTTTTCTAAAGTGCTGGGAAATTCTAAGGCCATGTATAAAACCGTAACCATTCAAATGATTGATAAGTCTTGAAGTTTTGAGGGAAAATACACTGTCACTTAACATGGAAAAAGTGTATTTTTACCTGGGAGAAAGTGTATTTTTAACCGGGAAATCTGGGAATTTTTTTTCCTTGTCCGGGTACACACCCTGATGCAGGTCTGGGGTGAGAAATGGCTAGTGGTGACAGGCAATGAACTGTGGTTGGTGAAGTCAACGTTCCAACTATGGCGTTGCTCCTGCGTATTACACAGGCGAGTTGAAGCCCGATGTCTTCACATCAGGCACTGCCCTTTTACATGTGGCTTCTTACTACAGCGAGAGGATCCCCCATTTTGTGATGCTTGTGGCGTACAAATCACAGTATGCCATATTTTAACAGAGAGCACTTTATACCGTGATGCAAGGGCAGAGGCAACTGTCAGTGGGGACCTGCCTCTATTTTAGCTGATGATGAGACGAGTGTGACTAAAGTTTTAAAGTTTTGTGATGTGTCTGGACTGTGCCCTAAGCTTTAAGGCTTTTTTATTCTTGCTGTCAGCCAACTACGTCTGTCTGGTATATTGTTTTAACTCCTTGTTCCCCTTTCTTCCATTTCATTATGTTTTTATATTGGCATGATACTTCATTTCAGGCTTCTGTGTGGGTACACACATGGTTTTAACATTGTGTTTCTTTTAGTTTCCTTACTGTTTTGTTCTCCTGTTTCGAGTCATTTTCTGACACTTACCTCAAACAGTTTTCGCATAGGCACTGAAGACCTTGCTGTCATGCACCCATCCAAACATATCCCCCACTTTCATCCCCAGCACCTGTGCTGTATTCTAAAAGCTGATAAAATGGATGCTGTATGAACTGTTCAGCTTGATTTTTAAATTATTAAGAAGTGAGTTTTTAATGTGTGTTCAGGGAGGTTGCCTCGACTGAGTCTCTCTCATTGTAAGTCTCTGCCAACATCTTATTAAAGACTTCAGAAAAGCTACATAACTGTGGCTCCAAGTAGACAATGTAAAAATCATTGTCAGCATGGACAGGAAACTGAAGCTCAGTAAATTACAAAGACCATTGTAGAAGATATAATTTTAAAACACAGAGCACCCTGTGTAATGAACTCTGACCACTGAAAAGTTTCCAGTTGAGAATAACATAAAGGGGGGGGGGGGGGGGGGACCTTCATTACCAGGGCTCCAGTTAGACAACATAAAATACATCACCTTCGCGAACTGGAACTGGAATACAAGTGGTACATTGTTCCTAAGATACTTATATTCAGGAGATCTATGTGTCCAAAAACAGCAATGAGTCAGCTGCACATAACGCATCCTTCAGTGTTTTCCAGAGATGTTGGTTAGAACCTGACAAACTGGCTGAAAAGATTCGACTGAGTCATTAAATACAACAAGGGGATAATGTTATATGTTCGGCAAAGGTGTACTGTTACTTACGGTAGGTAGCACTGCCAGCAGTGATTCTATAACATTGAAGAAAGCATTATAAATTGTGATATGCACTTGCACTTGGGCCACTCAGCTTGGTGCCCCAAGCAGCTGCTACTAATTGCAATATATCCTGTATGGAAATCTTACAGCTCTGTGGTGCCACTGGTGCCCCACTCAGCTTTGCACCCCTAGCAGCAGCTTTTGTCGCATGGGTCTTAAACTGGCCCTGATCCTAGCAGATATATTGTCACACTTATCTCTGATCACTTTATCAAAAAACACTAGGACAGAGTTGTGGAACACTTCAGACACATTAAACCAACCAACCAAGCAATGAAACATCAATTGAATACAGCAAGGGCAGTAACAGGCATAAGATTAAAACCTGTGGTACTTGAAAAATTCGCCATAAAAATCTCCTTTCAGTTACGCAGACAGTGGTAACCAACTTGTTATTGTAGCCATCAGACCACTTAATTGTATTAAGAGGAAAATTTTTCTAGTGAAGTTTCAAATGTAAGATGATGTAGCTGACAGTTTAAAGTCATTTTCTCTGATCAGGAAACATCAACATAATAGATTGGTCACAATGCACTGATGATTAGCCCTCTTCCTAACCTCTTCATTGCTGGTAGGGAACCATCAATTAAATGTGTGCAGCAGTTCCTCAAAGTTCAACAAGCATATAACATTTATTCCATATCTTAGCAGCAGGTGCACGTTTAAAGCCATTGGACAACTTAACAATAGTTGTTTGCATACAGATGCCCAGTGCAGTTTGTACAAAAATCAGTCTGTCAGTAATGATGATGTTGACTATATTTTACATCAAGGATGGACTCCTGATGAATCCATTATTATTTTCAATTTCATAAGCAGTTCCACTTTTAATTTTAGATCCTCATTTTACAATATTTTGAACTGGGAATGCAATTAGTTTCCCTGATCTTGTTGATATGATTCAATTTCCTAATAAAGACAATATGTAATGTGAAGAGTTATATGTAATCCTGAAGTTAGTAGACTAGCATTTAAGTATTGTTCCGGGAATAACATTCTCATATCTTATTCTCTTAAGTGCTCTCAGAACTGATTCAACACATACAGTGTGTCTGGGATAGAGGTATACAAAAACATTTGTCTGTATTTCATACCTGTTAAGGTTATAACTTTACTTGTCCAACATTGTGTGCACAGGAGATCAGACATTTTTTTGCATGTTGGTACAATTCAATATGAGTATCATTTGTAGCTTACAGATGTCGAAACAATACTCCACTTCTCACCACATGTTCATAATCATGTCAGATGCCACGATCTCTACTGCAGCATAGATTCATTGTTTCAAACATACCAGAGCTTGAACTTTTGATTTGTAAACAATGTCTGAATGAACTGAAATCTATCAGAGTCAGCTTATGAGCCTGGGGGTCTCACTTCCCCATATTGGACAGTTATGCTGGTTAACTTTGCCACAGATATGGATGGTAGATTCATCACTGAACAGCATTGCATTGAGATAGTCATTGTTTTAATTTATATGATACACCATGTCAACACCAAAATTACATCATCTGCAGTGATCCTCAGGCTTAATGGGATGCAAAAGTTGGAGTCTGTAAGTACACATCTGGAGAGAGATTTGTGCACAGTCATGCACCATAAAATGGGAGAGGTCTTGTTCCCTACTAGCTTGTCTAATGGATTTACCTGGGCTTCTAGCAAATGCTTAGCACACATGTTCCACAATCTCTTTGCTCACATGCATTTTAGCATGTTTTCCAGCATTTGAAATCAAACTTTCCATTTCTTGAAGGTTTCTGTCCCACTGATAAATGGATTTACATGGGGGAAGATCCAAGTTCTATTCTCTTCTTGCAAGCCTGTGAACATGTGTTACAGATTTTAATCCTTTTTGACCACCAGGAGTATGTCTGCCAGCTACACAGTAATCATTTGTACATATGCACCATATGACTCTGTGCTGTTCTTAAAATGGTGAGGATCACATCTTGCAGAGTGTCTATTGATTGCATATTTACCCAACAACATAAAATGTTGAATTCTTTCATTATAAGCATTTGTTTGTGTATAGCTCTAGCCCAGACACCCTGTATTTCCAATTACAGAAAACAAGAATTAAAAAGCCAAATATTACAAAAGTAGGGGAAGATAGTAAATTCCTCACTCTGTTGGACATGTTATAATCAAACAAACAAACTGATATAGCAGCCGTCTTCTTTTAAGGTACAAGCTTGTAGTTGAATTTAGAAATCCATGAATTTATGGTAGGAAGAGTGTTTGCACTCAGGAACAAGTAGCTATGGTCTTTAAAAATAACAAACCATGCATGCGTATTTCCTTCAGGCAACTCCAGCTATGAGACTTAAGTAATCTTGCTCTCATTCATACAGAAGACTTTTTCATCTGCCAGCATGATGCATAAATTTGTTATAATTGTTGTATCTCTGTTTAATTACTTACTTTTTAACAGAGTAGATTGTATGTTCTGTTGAGAGGACAGACTTAATGCAAAACTATTGATTATCATAAGTGAGCACAGACAAATGTTATGAATTTTTGTAGGTTTTAATGTGATGAAGAATGAATTACTCAGAAGATTTTTGTCTTTTGGGCAGATGGTTCAATAAATCTCAGACAGTAATGTAGTTCATTCTCTAACATACATTTCAGTAGTCGTAACTTGATTTTTTACCACGTTAATTACATGATAATTAATAAGACACTAAAGATATTGTGAACATTTCTTTATACACTGTTCTGCAGCCTCAACAAACTGTATGAAAGGTATACTGTTGAATAATAATCCAATCCCCTAAAGCTGCTTTTTTCAGGTATTTGATTTGCTGATACTAGTTTCAAGCAATTGGTCATTCTCAAGCGGTGCCTAAATACAATCAAACTATTATCAGCATTGTATCTGTGTGTGTGTGTGTGTGTGTGTGTGTGTGTGTGTGTGTGTGTTGTGTTGTGTTTGTATATGGTGTTTGGTTGTATTATGATTTTTACTTACGTTATATGATCTTAAATGTTTTTTTAAAATACAATGAACTTTGTGCATTGTTGTTACAATATTGATTTATGTGTCAGAGATATAGTTTGGTATTAAAAATATATCTTTCATGAAAATCAATTTATATTGTGTATATCCATGGAGAAGAAATGAAAACCTTGAAGTTCGACGATGACATTGTTATTCTGTCAGAGACAGCAAAGGACCTGGATGAGCAGTTGAACGGAATGGAGAGTGTCTTGAAAGGAGGATATAAGATGAACATCAACCAAAGCAAAATGAGGACAATGGAATGTAGTCGAATTAAATCAGGTGATGCGGTGGGAATTAGTTTAGGAAATGATACACATAAAGTAGTAAAGGAGTTTTGCTATTTGTGGAGCAAAATAAATTATGATGGTTGAAGTTGAGAGGATGTAATATGTAGACTGGCAATGGCAAGGAAAGCGTTTCTGAAGAGGAGAAATTTGTTAACATCGAGTATAGATTTAAGTGTCAGGAAGTCTTTTCTGAAAGTATTTGTATGGAGTGTAGCCATGTATGGAAGTGAAACATGGACGATAAATAGTTTGGACAAAAAGAAAATAGAAGCTTTCGAAATATGGTGCTACAGAAGAATGAGGAAGATTAGATGGGTAGATCACATAACTAATGAGAAGGTATTAAATAGAATTGGGGAGAAGAGAAGTTTGTGGCACAACTTGACAAGAGGAAGGGACCGATTGGTAGGAAATGTTCTGAGGCATCAAAGGACCACAAATTTAGCATTGGAGGGCAACATGGAGGGTAAAAATCGTAGAGGGAGACCAAGAGATGAATACACTAAGCAGATTCAGAAGGATGTAGGTTGCAGTAAGGACTGGGAGATGAATAAGCTTGCACAGGATAGAGTAGCATGGAGAGCTGCATCAAACCAGTCTCTGGACTGAAGACCAGAGCAGCAACAGTGTGTATAAAATTTAGGATTGCCTCTTGTTTTGAGTTGTCTGTGACTTATAAAAATGTTGTCTAAGTTCTTATGGTATTTTTTTTTTTAATTTCTAACTTCTGTGTGTCTGTTTAATATGTTGTTTGGTTTTTTTTGACAATGTGTGTGTATTTCTATATCCTTCAAGACGTTCATGAAGTTTCCTTTTTTGGCACTACGAAAGATGGAGAGATTAGTGCTAATGTCTGTGGTAGAGTGTGGATTTTCTTTAGATGCATAACAAATGCAAAGAGGTTGTTTTCACTTTTGTTTACTTGTTCTTTGTATTTTGTAATAACTTTCATCCTGTTTGTCCAATGTAGAACATGTCAGGATTGGCGCATTTAATTTTACATAGTCGTGAATGGTCATATTTTGTAACTTTGTTCTGTGTATTGTCTTCATTCCTAGTTTATTCTCTGTGCAAATACTAATTTTAATATAAAGAAATGTGTCAATTTTTTTCAGAAATATTCCACAGAGAATAAATTCTAAAAATTTTAATCAAACAAAACCTACAAAATCTGAAAAGTGACTGTGAAAAGTAAGTGTGTAATTCTGAATAGACTGAAAAATCAGGTAACCACTTACAAGTAAAGGTTTATTAGCCCTTGACCATGGTTTTGATATTTGTAAAAATACCTTCTTCAGAAGTATTGGTCCTAAAAATGCATACATCAGTTACAAAATAATTTTTACAAGTATAATAAAATATTAATAGAAAAATATTTGTGAAGTAAACACACACACTTATTACATCACATGATGCCACAGTAGATTAGATGAACCCGAGCGGCTCTTGTCAAAAACAAAATTGATAAAACAACAATCATTGCAAGCCATGGCTTCAGATGGCGCCAGATCACATGTATCATTCTTCAGAATGACTACTCATTAGTAAATGCCCTCAGGTAGAAGCTCTTTTCAACATGTAAATGTAATAGATTAAAAACAAAGATTCCAAGACTTACCAAGTGGGAAAGCGCCGGTAGATAGCCACAATGAATAAAACACACAAACATACACACAGAATTTGAGCTTTCGCAACCGGCGGCTGCTTCGTCAGGAAAGAGGGAAGGAAAAGGAAAGATGAAAGGATGTGGGTTATAAGGGAGAGGGTAAGGCCAAGGCCTTTAATTATGTCTGCTTGTGTCTGTGTATGTATGGATGGATGTGTGTGTGTGTGTGTGTGTGTGTGTGTGTGTGTGTGTGTGTGTGTGTGTGTGTGTGTGTGTGTGTGGGCGCGCGAGTATATACCTATCCTTTTTCCCCCCTAAGGTAAGTCTTTCCGCTCCTGGGATTGGAATGACTCCTTACCCTCTCCCTTAAAACCCACATCCTTTCATCTTTCCTTTTCCTTCCCTCTTTCCTGACAAAGCAGCCGCCGGTTGCGAAAGTCAAATTCTGTGTGTGCGTTTGTGTGTTTTATTCATTGTGCCTATCTACCGGCGCTTTCCTGCTTGGTAAGTCTTGGAATCTTTGTTTTTAATATATTTTTCCCATGTGGAAGTTTCTTTCTATTTTATTTACATCATCATTGTAAATGTAATAGGTGTCACAAGATAAAACACTTGTGTAAGCTTCATATACCTTATTCCAGAGACTAAAGCCAACTGTTACAAATTTACAGACTCAAGCAACCAGGAAAATTGGGCTAGGAAGGGCACTAAATGAATGCACATAAGAACTGCGGCTTGGTTGTGTTGAACAACGGCATTTTATATTGAAGTACAAATGAAATTTCCTCTACAAGGCTGCTAAAAACATAATAAATTTACAGGTGTACATTATGTATAACATTATTAATTCATTTGTTGACAGTAAAATTACACATAAATTCAACATGCAGAAGGTGGAGTTCTGTTTACAAAAGATCACTCTTACAAATGCATAGGGAAAGAAGAGTAATTATAAGGTAAAACAACCTAACCAATAGGAAAAAGCTTCTGCTTAACACTACGGAAGCTTATGCAATAAGAAAAATGGGAAAGCAGTTGGCACTATGTACATGCACATAAGTACTGTGTCTTGCTGGTGTTAAAAAAGTAGCATAATTTTACATTAAAGTATTATGACAATTTCTTATAGAAGTTCACTAACAAATGCAACAATTTTAGAGGTATACATTAAATACTGCGCACTAAAGCTCCGTGCGGTATCACTGTGCTACATAAATATTTTATGAATTTTATATTTAGTGTATACCTCTAAAACTCTTGCATTTTTCAATGGTCTTCTATAAGAAATTGTCAAATCACTTTAACTTAAAATTATGCTACTTAACGCCAACAAGACGCAGTGCTTTCACGCTTGTGTATAGCGCCCACTGCTTTCTCATTTTTCTTATTGCTTAAGCAGAATTTTTTTCCTGTTAGTGATATTATTTTAACTTATGTTTTCTCTTCTTTCCCCATTGCATTTGTAACAGCGGTCTTTTGCAAACAGACCTCTACCTTGTGCACACTGAATTTATGTATAATATTACTCTGTCAGCAAATGTATTAATAATTTTATACTTTATGTACACCTGTAAATTTATTATATTTTCAAGAGCCTTGTAGAGGAATTTTTATTCGTACTTTATTATAAAACGCTGTTGTCAACACAACTAAGGTGCAGTTCTTACGCACATGTGTTTAGCATCTTCTGTAGCCCAATTTTTTGTGGTCTTTTGGGGTTGCATATTTGTAGCAGTTGGCCTTAGTTTCTGACATAAGGAACATGTAGCTTACGCATTTCTTTTATCTTGTGATGCCTGTTACATTTACATGTTGACGAGAGCCTCTACCTGAGGACATTTACTAATGAGTAGTCTTTCTGAAGTACAATACATATGACCTGGTGCTATCTGAAGCCATGGCTTGCAATAACTCTTGTTTCATCAACTTCGTTTATGACAAGAGCCGCTTAGCTTCATCTAATCTATTGTGGCATCATATGATGTAATAAGTGAGTACATTTACTTCACAAATACTTTTCTATTAACATTTTATTATGTTTGTAAAAATTATTTTGTAACTGGTGTACACGTTTTTATGACCAATGCTTCTGAAGAAGATATTCTTACAAATATCGAGCCCATGGTCAAGAGGTAATAAACCTTTATTTGCAACTGGTTAGCTGATTTTTCAATCTACTCAAACAATATATTGAGAACTTTGACAGTATATTGAGAACTCTGACAAAATTTTTAACTGTTGTAGATAATTCAAAACCTAAGAGGCAGTCCTAAATTTTGCATACGATAGAAATTGATTTTTGTCAAAGATATAAATTTAAAAACATAAATATCTCTGACACATGAATTGACACTGTAAACAGACATGTGCAAATAATGCAAAACAAAATAAGGCACACATAAAAGACAGTTATAATTGGCAAGCTTTCAGAGCGAGTGGCTCCTTCTTCAGGCAGAAGGGTTGAAGAGGGGTGAAGGAAAAGGACTGGAGAGATCTAGGGAAAGGGGTAGATTTCAGGAAAGTCACCCACAACTGCTGGTCAGTGGAGACTTACCACATGGGATTAGAAGGAAAGAATCTTTCCTTCTCATCCCGTGCGGTAAGTCTCCCCTTGACCTGTGGTTCTGGGTGACTTTGCCGAAATCTTCCACTTTTCCTAGACCTCTCTGGTCCTTTTCCTTCTACCTCAACCCTTCTGCCTGAAGAAGGAGCCACTGGCACTGGCTCTGAAAGCTTGCCAGTTACAATTGTCTTTTATGTGTGTGTTCTGCCGCCACTTGGTGAATAGGTTTTTTATCTATCCAATTAAATTTTTTTTTAACAAAAGATTATTATTTCAGTATGACAAATAGCCAAAGTTGTAAAATAGCTCTTTTTATTATTAGATGATGGCTAGTTTTGGGTTTTTATTCATAACCCATTTTCAAATCATCCATCAAATTTTACTACTTTGGATTTTTGGTTGATTGTCATATTGAAATAGTATCACAAGTTGTTGACCCTTCAACATCCTAGAATGATAGACATTTGTGAAAAAAGACTATATCTGAAAAATAATGTTTAACCCTTTCACTGCTGCAGGTGAGCTCTTTGCATTCCATACTTAGGCTGCTTCTCTTGTGGCTGTACTGCTAGTTAAATGTTCGTTCCTATGCGGAGAGATGGCGTTCTAGCTGATATGAAATACTTACCGTCTGATTTTTCAAAGCAATTGGATGAAAAACTTCGATTTTTACACATCTTACACTCTGACATCTTCACTGGATAAGGAACTGGATTTCTTTTCATTATCCATCATACTTAGTGTGCTGCATCAAATTAAGTAAAACATTGCATGAAATATTAAAGAGGTAAAAATGTATTGTGTAACTTTTCTTATGGTTGATTTTTAGCTCATACGTTGCAGTGAATGAAATGTAGATAACACATTGAAATATTATGTAAAATTGTGAGCAGAAGATATCTCATTTCATTCACATGTTATTGGGTTTTATATCTGAAGGACATCAAGAGCAATGCGCTCATACATGTCCCTGCGCATCGCAAATCATATGGTCATAACAATCATCAGATCACATAAAAAATTCAAGATACCATAACAAGGTTTCCTGCAAAAGATAGCACACAATGAGGCACATACATTGTGTTATAAACTCTCACAACTTTTTTATTTGTGGAAGTAACTCATCCACAGCAGTGAGAGATCGGTGGCTCAGGGTGCTCTTAGACATCCATAAATCTGTAGTAAAATACAAGCAGCACACGTATACACTTCCACAGTACCTGGGGAATGGCTTATCAGGTCTTGTATAAATCCCACAACTGCTAAAGGGCTAAGAATACATGACATCAATAAATATTGTAAAACAAACAAAACTTATACATTTACATGCGTATGTAATGCTATATGCAGTGATAATTGTTTAATTGAATGCAGGTGCCACTTGAGAATGAGCTGTTGCACCAATCCAGTGTCAGCAAATAAAATATAAAAAACAGCTCTGTTGGATTATTATTTAACTATATGCATTTCCTGCTAAAAATGTTGTTGGTGTCCAGAAATTTGTGATCATTGTTAGTATAATGTTGAAAATTGCCATTCCTTTTGATAACTATAAAGCAACTGAATTTTCTGTGATAGGAAAATAATGAGGTAAAAATTGCAAAGTTACACTTTTACATTTCTTTTCTTGCATGAAAATTTTATTGTGCCTTCTTCAAATCTCTTAATTGACATTTGTGCAATGGTAGAATTAGTTAACAATTGATGATGGTGCTAGCTTTTTCAGGTTTTGATTTCACTCTGAAAGAGTTTGATCACTTTTTTTGAGATACGAACTCATATTTGAGTTATGTATGTAAAAAATAATAGTACATCCCTCTAGAAAGGCATTTTTTCAGATGTGCAGCACTGTAGTGACACAATAAAAAGTTGAGAATGATTCACAGTATACTAGATTCATTACAAATCAAGTTATTTGTGCTGAATGTTTGAGACCTAGAAAATTGTCATTGTTGTTTTTGATTAGTCTGTTTTTAAACAAGGTACTGTTATGTCTCTCTTCTTTTCTAGATCCAGATCGGAGACCAGTTCAGTTGCCACCACCATTAGCGGATAACTTGGGAATGTGTTTCCAAAGTCTTCGAAAGCAGTCAGATCTACAGTTGATAAAATGTGTGCAGGACAGCGCTACATCACAGCGAAGCTATTTTGTAAAGCCGCCTCTACGTGGTTTCACATTGTTTTTTCGTCAGAAGGAAATGGAAAAAGAATATAGAGCCAATGCTCATCGTGTGACTGACAAGACTGCTGATTCTCCTCCAACTTTAGCTACTTCAAGATATAATACATACTTTGACATTCTCATATCTGCATTAGTTTATCTTGCTGTCACAGTTTCTCTTTTCCTGTTATACAGGCCCACAGTTGCTTGGATTTCTGTTTGTGTGGGAGCAACAACAGTGCAACTCATAGCAGTGTTTCTTTGTATCAGTCAACTGGTTGCAGCAAGACATGTGAGTTTAATTGGAAAAAGGATCTCCAAAAGACTCTTGAAAATTTTCTCCAGCTGGTACCCATGGCATTTTATTGGGGCTGTCCTTGTGAGCTTGCCTGTCATATCTGTTCTAGTAAATTTTGTATGTTTAAATTTTGAAGAAGCTTCAAATGCAGACTTTTATTATAGTTACTTGTTATTTGTCAGTCTGGTTCATTTTTGTAACTTTACCCAACTAAATTGCTGGATGAAAAGTTGCTTGGCCACACTTGCCGGAGTTTGCTACATTGCATTAATAGCTAGTCATACTTGCCCATTTTTTATTAACATACCAAGCAATTTTTCATCATGGCTTAGAAGTGTAAATGCCAGTAATGAAAGTATTTATAATTGGAATGGCCAAATAAAATTAGCTGTTAGGAACTCCATGCATAATGGAATTGCTGCTTCTGAGTTGAGTACAAAAGAAGTAAACATTACCAGAAAATCTGAAGTATTTCTGTATGAACATGTATATCACATAAATAATTTGTATCATGGAGAAATTTTTCTAGATGTTTTAATGTTACTCATATTGGTTTGGTTTTTGAATCGTGAATTTGAGATAAGTTACAGATTGAGTTTTCATGGAAATGTAGTAGCTGCAAGAGATAAGGCAAGGGTTCAGAACATGAAAAATCAGGCAGATTTACTCTTGCATAATATTATTCCGAAGCATGTGGCAGATCAGTTAAAGAACACTGCCAAGTATTCTGAAAACCATCATGATGTTGGTATAATATTTGCTTCTATTGTAAACTTCAATGAAATGTATGATGAATCTTATCTTGGAGGAAAAGAATATTTGAGAGTTCTTAATGAACTGATTGGAGACTTTGATGAATTATTAACAAAACCAGAATTTCGAAATGTAGAAAAAATCAAAACTATAGGAAGCACTTTTATGGCAGCATCAGGTCTGAATCCAGGTGTACGTAGACAAAGCCAGCATCCAAATCAACATTTGTTTGAATTAATGGAGTTCGCTATAGCTATGCAAAAAGTAATTGATGATTTCAACCGTAATTTATTAGAATTCAATTTAGTTTTGCGAGTGGGTTATAATTTTGGTGATGTAACAGCTGGTGTCATAGGAACAAAGAAACTGTATTATGATATTTGGGGAGATGCTGTTAACATTGCTAGTCGAATGGATTCAACAGGTATTCGTGGTAGAATTCAAGTTGGTGGAGCTTGTTTGCCCATATTGTCAGAACGATATGAATTTGAACCGAGAGGTTCAGTTTATGTTAAAGGTAAAGATCATATGGAAGTTTTCCTTTTAAAAGGGAGATGTGGAGAAGTAAGTGCAGTCAGTGGTTGAGAGGTGATAACGTAAATGTTAACTTGCAATGAATTTCGTACCATGTATCATTTAAATGCCAAATATTTTACACAAATTAAATCTTTCATCGTGAAGTATAATTATGGAGTCTGTTCACTGCACAATGTAATGGAAAAAGAAGAAAATATTCTTGATTGTCGTGATTAACTTTTACACTCATCTACTTTGAAGTACTGTCACTGAATTAAACAACTTTCTTGTAAATTCTCCAGAAATCCAAATACCATCCTGATGTTTGTGCATAGGTCATCACATCATTATGACCTCAGCTTATATTTTTGGTGCTTTTGTAATGGCTGATCATTTTGTTATTTTAACATGGTCTTCATAAACAATTAACTTGGAGAAACTGCCACAACTGGAGTGAATGAATGAGATTTTATATACAGCATTCTAATATCTTAATCATGCACAAGAGAACAAGTTAATTTAGGTATCTCTTGTTGATTCAGTTTATCAGTACTGGGCCACAATTACTGTTAAGAGGAGGCTGATTGATTCTTCTTATACACATAGTTAGTGATTCCTGTGTTGTGGTTCTCTTTTTTTGTACAGTTGTTTGACATTCTAAGTCAAACCCCAACAGTATTCATTTCTGTGCTATACAACATACTGATAATCATAAAGTAAGGAAAGTAAGTTTTCTGTTACTACAACATGTGATGGGACTTAGATATTCATGCTATTTCTTGCATCTCTAAGTCAGTCTTTATACAGTGATGCTATGCCAAATTGTATCACATGGAAGTATTATGAAGTTATTAGAACCCACATTAATTTTGTTTCTTAAACAAAATTTTATTTGGGAATTATTCTTTGTTTATTCCATGCTGTTCATCTGCTGTTGCTGCTGCTGCTCCTGCTGCTAACAGCCTCCTGTGTTACATGAGCATGCACATAATTACAGTATCAGAACCTCATATTTGCATAACCAATAATCCTTTACAGATTTTTTTTTATTTAGTTGCTGATGCCAGAACTTAGTTTATGGTAAACTTAATTTTTTCTCCTTCTTTATTATTCAGTAGTATTATTATTGCCCTGGCACAAAAATCTGATTGTGCCATTTGAATTTTCAAAGGATTTTGCATTTCACACATGCTTCATATACAATTGATGCACACCTGCTAGTTGGTGGAAATGCCCATTTGTGTTTCTGATAGAGAGAGGGCTGTTATATTGAATGAAAAGTACTTGAATAATGTCATAGGCAGAGGAGAAACACACATCACCATCATCTGAAATATAATCAAATAGAGAAGATCAGTGTAACAAAAATTTGATTTCTTTTCTGCAGAAAGTATGAATACTTTATCTGTGGTAATATGTCATTAATACACACACACACACACACACACACACATCACTAGTAAATGTTATGTACTGTTTTCCTAACAGTTCCCCTTCTTAACAGTGAACTCTATAAGTCACAGACAGTGTCAATTGAATTAATTTAAAACAGAATGATGTTGATATTTGCAGAAAGAGAAGAAAGTCTTAACTAATAATCACCAAAAAGAGGGAAGAGAAGAAGTGGTAAGATGAAAATGTTTTTAAGACACCTTAACACTCATTCAGGCTGGACCTTTAACATTTATTTTAACCAATTTAAAATATTTATTCCATTGCAATGTTTGGGGGTTTTCTTACATCTTTTTTGTGTATAACACAAATTTTGAGAGCTAATTTGTGTAAATTGTATGCATACATTATGTCTGTTGTTACAAAAAACAAAAATGTGTGTGTTTCTAAAGTAAAAAAGTTATTAAAAGGAACTGAAACAGTATGCAGTAACATTTTCTGACGTGTTTTAAACTGTCAGTGTAAGTAAATTTATGAACAAGAAAACTTCCTAGGACAAGGCACCACAAGCAGTTGTAGTAGCATCTGCTTTGTGTTTAAAACTATTTATTTGTATCAGAAGCAAATTAAATTTTGTGCTACTTATCTTTATTGATGCCAGTATTCTGAACTTCCTTGTAAAATCAGTGGGATATTTTCTTGACTACAAATAAGTGCTGAAAGTATTTTCTCCTTTGTGTGTCTGCTTTTATCACTGAAAAGTATTATTTTGTAATTATCTTAAGAGAAAATTAAATGTGAATTTTTACCTCATTGCTTCAGCGCAGTTCATATTTAGAACTTACCTTTTAGTGCCATGTGTTTTGCGCTTCAAAGTGGGAGGCTATTACATCTGTAGTTACTCCACGTCTTAATACTTCATATGGCATTATGAGTTGCAATACTCAGTGAAATGAGTGGCATAAGCACAGACAGCTTACTGCACAAAGGAAGCAATTGCCAACACATAATAGATAATCAGAAAGTGATGACTGCTGTAGATCCCCCCCCCCCCCCTCCCCCCTTGTGTGTGTGTGTGTCAGTGAAAGCAGTTTCCTGTTTGCTCATCATAACTTCCATTACATAATGAATAGTTGCCTTTTTTTTGTGATATTTGCTATCCAGGATTTTCTATTGAAATGTTAACCAGATGTAAATAATTTTCCACTGTGCTGTTTATGCACGTAGTTCGATACTCGTCTTCTCAATCATTGTTTGTCAGTTTTCAATGAAAGATATCAGTAGTAGTTGTTTTGTTCCCTGTTTGCATCTGTATGAAATGAAATTTTTAGAGGCCTGGAAAGCTAAGAATCTAATGTTTGGTACACCACAATTCTACAGATACACAATATCATATTCTGCCATAATTTAATATCATTCCATTATTTTTATATGTAAGATCTGTTCTCTAAAGTTTTGAATTTTAAGGGACATTTGATGTTAATGACAGCCTGACCATATAAAGAGCAAAGCAGGTGCTACAGTCAAACTAAATTTTATCATTTAACATCAATAATTCTGTAAAAACATGTTTGGTGTTGGATAATCTTCACAGACACTGATAAATGGTAGTTCTTAAAGAACATTTCCTAAAATAATATGTAAGGAGATTTTCTACGTACTTGTGTTGTGCGTATCTATTTTTAAATGATGACACAAACTTCTGTAATCTCAGATGGTTTCTGTAATACTATAAATTGTAAGAATAATGTAAAATATTTCTTTTGCTTGTTGAGAGTAATATGTGTTACATATGAGAGCTGAAGTTATATAATGAGTGCTGAATTTATGGGAGTTGAGTTACCAAGTCATATGAGGTATGATTTTCAAAGGTATATATAATGTATTCATCCCTGTTGCATCATCATGTTAATGTGCCTTGTACAGTATGAATAGTACTGGATTATATCTCATTTGAGTTCCTAATGTTGCATTGATAAAAGATAAACCCGCCGTATTTCAGCTGATCAAAGTTGTCAGGCTATATTTCAGTACAGTATTATAAAGCACTGTGCCTTAAGAGTTATTTTTGGTTACAGTTGCTGCATCAAACATCTTGAAAAATGATTGTGGTGAATTAAAATATTCAGCTTTATCTGTTTTTGCAAATTTTTTTTGTTGGGCAACAAGGATGTGTCTTCAATCAATTAGCACCAGTATTATGTTGTTATACCAATAAATAATTTAATGTTTATTTTTTTATGACTGTATTAGCTAGTCACATATGTTCAGAAATACTTAGTGTTTAGAGATCACTAAATAGTGGTTTAGTCGTTATATGTAGTAAATTTACAATTCTTAGTTATAAAATAATTTCTTTTGTGATTTTGTAAAGTAGAAAGGCCATTGTAATTAGCTGCCAGACAGAGTGGGAACATTTCTGTACTTAAACTATGTATGTAGTTAATACAGAATGTTGATCACAAATTATAGAAGTTTTTCCACATATACTATTCAACTCAGCATTTAGATAATTATTTTTGAGTTTTATATGCTTATCATATGGTGATAACCTTATTTCAAAGTTAAGTGCTCTGTTGAGTTTCCAGTTAGGTGGAAATTGTCTAGATTTAAAAAACTGCACTACTGTATGGCTTATCAAAGTAGGTGAATTTTATTATCTGTAACAGAAAGCAATAATGAATGAAATTGTGAAGTGTCTTGTAGCTCCAGAGATACTACTTACAAGTATCCATTGATAAAGTTGTCTTGAAATATATGGTTCTGAAAACTTTTAACTACGTTATCTAGATGATGCTTCATAATTCCCATTAATAGGGCATTCTTTTTTATATTGTCAGCTTTTAAGTCATAAATTTCTTAGCAAAAGTTTGTCAACAAAACCTTGTATGTGAAGTCAGAAGTAGGTATTGCAAGTGTACTGAAATCATATTCCATGATGACTTTGAGATATGTCAGAATATTTAGGTACACACACACAATAATAGTATTGCCATTCGTGTAAAGAGCTTTAAATAAATGTATGCATTGTTATGTTTTCTAATGCTTAAATGCCTGTTGTATCATAGTGGCAGTATCATTTTCTTTCTTTAAAAAAAATATAGCATATATTACATCAATTAGTAGTGTGAAATTACACCATATAGTATATTCTTTTGGTTTTGTGCTTGGATTGCAGTTGCATGTATTCCGCATGTTAAGTACTTTAACAATACAGAATGGAAACAATTGTTCTGTGATCTATTCATCACTTGACAATATATTATTTGCTAGAAGAAAAAGGTTGATGTTATTTATACAAAAGGGAATAATAGGTACCATTTCGGAACTTTTATTCTAGAAGAATCGTAAGTTTCTTTCTCTTATGGATCTGCAGAAACAAACATAATGTTAAAAATGCTTTCTTTCCATTCATTTATTGCTCCATTTCTCTCTCTTGTTACATGTGATGATTGTTTCATTTGAGTGAAATAGTCCATTATATGCTATCCTCTCCATTTTCATTTTCACCGAAACACATTTAGAATGTTGAAGTTAAAGATGGAGTGGAAGTAGTCAACATTAGTTGTTCTTTTCTGAGCCTCTAGAAATATTTTGAGCTGAGGAAAAGTGGCCCCTCATTGAAGGTTACTTTTGGTAATATGTATAAAGGTGCATTCATAAAATCAACATTTTAAAGTACTGTAGAAGTTTCTCAAATATGGAATTACTGTCTGATAAGTATTAAACACTATTTACAGCATGCTCCCTACAGTATTTAACGCTACTACGTGTTCCTTCGTTTACAGTAGTGCTTTTGATGAAGTCAGGAATTTGTTATTCATTTCTGTATTGTTAAATGCTATGGAAATTGCCATAATTATTAATATATTCATTATCAAATGTCATTGTACAGTTAAATCACACAACTGTCAAAGTGTAATGAACACAACTAATGCTTTAGTGGAAAGCTAACAAGATGTTCATATTTATCACATTTCAAGTTACTCAGTTAAATTGAAGCTGTTAGATGTTAGTGCAAGAAAGTAAAGACTTTTAGTAACTACTTTAACAAATATACTGCTCCGGCAAAATGATTCTAGCTCTGTATAGAATATATTTGACATATAAACCACTGCATATGATACAAAAAGATAAAAAAAAAGGGAGATGATACTTTTTAAACCTGTCTATTGGATATTGCAAATTTTGTATGCATTATTTCCAGTTGCAGAAATTCTGAAATTATTTTCATTTGGTATACAACTTTTTATCTCACAGTTACAGCTTTACTACTGCAACTGGTATGAGCTTTTGTAGCCTTTGCAATATCTTTTTATATAATAAGATAGCTTTTTATATGTGTATTTGCCTTCTTTGGAGACTCAGTGAATTTTTATTGCTGTGACAATAAAAGCCAATGTTTCTCGTTAATATTTTTCTTCTTTGTCATCAAATAATTTAAGGGCTCTTTGATATTTATTAAAACTTTTGCAGACTTGATGGAATGAAACATTGCCACAGAGGAGAATTTGATGATCAGCTCAACAGAAGTAAAAACCAATGTGTGTGTTTCATCTGTCTCCATAAATGTAAACTTTTTTTCTCTCCATTAAGGACTAGTGTTGTTCTTACTGCTTAAAATTAAAATTGCTGTGGGTCTCATATTATGAACATTTCTCAGATGAAACTTTCACTTCCGGTAGAAATCTAAACACGTGCACTGAAGTGAGCTGTTGTGCATTTTGAGAAAAAAGCATACACAGATGAACCAAAACATTATGATCACCTGCTTAATAGCTTGTTTGTCCGTCTTTGAAACAAAATACATTACTGATTATCCATATCAGGGATCCAACAGTTTGTTGGTAGGTTTGTGGAGGTATATGGCGACTGAAGTCTGCTCACAGGTCAAGTAATTCACATAAATAACGGGATTCCGATTTGTATATGCACGACACAGGTATGTTCCATAGGGTTTACATCAGGGAAATTTGGTCACTGAAGCATCAATGTGAGTTTATTATAATGCTCCTCAAACCACTGTAGCATGGGTCTGGCTCTGGGACATGGACAATTATACTACTGAGAGTATACATCACTGTTGGGGAAGACGTCAAGTGTGAAGGGATACAGGTAGTTTCACAGCTGCCATTGTGCCTTCGATTACTTCCACCGGCCCTTGCAAGCATAGGAGAATGTCTCCCATAGCTTAATAGTGCTCCCACCAACCTGTGTCCATGGCAAACTGCACATTTTGAGCCAACATTCACCTCAATGATGGCATTTTGCGGAAATGATCATAGACCTAGTGTAGTAAAATGAGATGCACCCAAAGAACCAACACGTTTTTATTGATTGACGGTCGAAACCCGATGGCACCGTGTCCACTGCAGTCGCAAATGACAGTATCGTTGGGTCAACGTGTGAACAAGTAGGTCTGCTGCAGAACTCCATGTTCATCAATGTTTGACAAATGGTGTGCTCCAAAACACTTGTGTGTGCACCAGCATTGTGCTCTTGGCAGAGACGCCACAGATGCCTACTTTACAGAGCAGACAAGCCTCCGCACCCCACGTTCTGTGAAATGTCGTGGATGTCCAACCATTTAACTGCTATTGATAGTCTCAGCATCCTCCTACCTCTTTCCATAGATGCTCACGACAGTAGCACTTGAACACATCAACCAGCTTCACCATTCTTGAGACACTTGTTCACAAGCTCTGCATAATAATAATCTGCAATTTGTCAAAGATGCTTATCTCAATGGATTTACCCATTTGCATCCCATATCTTCACTAGGGTGATCCCCCATCTGTGTCTGCTCCACTTACATACTTTTGTTACCGCATCGCGTGCCCACAGTGCCACCAGGCAGCATCCAACATCGCAGTGGGCAGTGGTCATAATGCTTTTTGGCCGATCAGTGTATACAATGTTTGTCTGGAAAGTAAGTACCATCACTAGTATCACAATTCCAGAGATTTGCACTCTTCTCTCTGGTTCATTTTCTTCCCACGGGCACCATTACAGCCAGATTGTGTTGTGTTTACATTTATTAGTGATCTTTCAAAATGTTTAAGATAACATCTGAGGCAACTGACTGTGAAGTGCATTCTGTAATATAAGTTTGGAAAGCAAAGAATGTTAAATCCACTGAAATTCATCGTAGACTTGTAGAGATTTATGATGAAAATGTAATGTCTGATGAAATGGTGAGAAAGTGGGTGAGACAGTTCAATAGTGGATGAATCAGTGTTCATAACAAAGCATGGAGTGGGTGGCCTTCAGTTATCGCTGATGGTTCAGTTGAGAAAGTGAGTAAGAAAATTCATGATAACTGGTGGTTCACAATGAGAGTGCTTTGTGAGAGTTTCCACAAATTTCAAAAATTATTTTGCATGAGATTGTCACAAATCACTTAAATTTTTGAAATTGTGTTCTATTTGGTTCCGAAAATGATTGTGGATGATAAACGGGTATTCATTGGACAGATATATTATACTATAACTGACATGTGATTACATTTTCACACAGTTTGGGTGCGTAGATCCTGAGAAATTGGTACCCAGAACAACCATCTCTGGCCGTAATAACGGCCTTGAAACACCTGGGCATTGAGTCAAACAGAGCTTGGATGGCGTGTACAGGTTCAGCTGCCCATGCAGCTTCAACACGATACCACAGTCCATCAAGAGTAGTGTCTGGCATATTGTGACGAGCTAGTTGCTCGACCACCATTGACGAGACGTTTTCAGTTGGTGAGAGATTGGAGAATGTGCTGGCCAGGGCAGCAGTCAAACATTTTCTGTATCCTGAAAGGCCCGTACAGGACCTGCAACATGCGGTCGTGCATTATCCTGCTGAAATGTAGGGTTTTGAAGGGATCGAATAAAGGTTAGACCCACAGGTTGTATCCTATATGAAATGTAACATCCACTATTCAAAGTGCCGTCAATGCGAACAAGAGGTGACCGAGACGTGTAACCAATGGCACCCCATACCATCTCGCCGGGTGATACGCCAGTATGGCGATGACGAATACACGCTTCCAATGTGTGTTAACTGCGATATTGCCAAACACGGATACGACCATCATGATGCTGTAAACAGAACATGGATTCATACGAAAAAATGACGTTTTGGCTTTTGTGCACCGAGATTCATCATTGAGTTCACCATCGTAGGCGCTCCTGTCTGTGATGCAGCGTCAAGGGTAACTGCGACCATGGTCTCCGAGCTGATAGTCCATGCTGCTGTAAACGTCGTCGAACTGTTCGTGCAGATGGTTGTTGTCTTGCAAACATCCCCATCTGTTGACTCAGGGATTGAGACGTGGCTGCACGATCCGTTACAGCCATGCAGATAAGATGCCTGTCATCTCGGCTGCTAGTGATACGAGGCCATTGAGATTCAGCACAGTGTTCTGTGTTACCCTCCTGAACCCACCGATTCCATATTCTGATAACAGTCATTGGATCTCGACCAACACGAGCAGCAATGTCACAATAAGATAAACTGCAATCCCGATAGGCTATAATCTGACCTTTATCGAAGTCAGAAACGTGATGGTATGCATTTATCCTCCTTACATGAGGCGTCACAACAACGTTTCACCAGGCAATGCCGGTCACCTGCTGTTTGTGTATGAGAAATCGGTTGGAAACTTTCCTCATGTCAGCACGTTGTAGATGAATGCTCTGAAAAGCTAATCATTTACGTATCACAGCATCTTCTTCCTGTCGTTTAAATTTCCCGTCTGTAGCACACTATCTTCTTGGTGTAGCAATTTTAATGGCCAGTAGTGCATGAGCTACATTGTTGTCATGTGGCGTCTGCTGTGTATGTCCATACACAATACATATGCATTTTCAGCTATTGGTCCCCTATTTCAATATAATTGGTTGTGGATCCACTGTCACCTGTTTCAAACGGACCCAGAAGGTTTGAGACACCCTGTATGTTGCTTCTTCCTATGTAAGGGGTTGTTATAATTAAAGTGTTGCGAGTCACAAAGGTGCAGTGTGGGCTGTAATTATAGTATCTCAGAGAAACTAAATAGATATTCTAATGCAGTGGTGTGGAACCAATATAAGCTGGCAAAAAATAGTTCCAATTTTGGCCACATGTTCAAATCTGCCACTGTGAAATAAAGAAAGATGATTAAAAACAAAGATTCCAAGACTTACCAAGCGGGAAAGCGCCGGCAGACAGGCACATGAACAAAACACACAAACACACACACAGAATTTGTTCATGTGCCTGTCTGCCGGCGCTTTCCCGCTTGGTAAGTCTTGGAATCTTTGTTTTTAATATATTTTTCCCATGTGGAAGTTTCTTTCTGTTTTATTTACAAAGAAAGATGATTAGAAATATTTCTGTATGTAATGGATTAGAAATGTGACATGGGCAGAAAAGGTCAAACAAGGAAGAAAGGCATAATTTTGATTTTATTATTAACACCACTTTCACAATTTGTTCCATATGAGCACCAGAGATGCAACGAGAATCTTTACAGTACCAAATTTTCACCTGGTGGACAAAATTAGAACCAATTTTCTTTCCAGTGTAGATCAGTTCCACATTGATGTGTTAGCTTATCTACCAAGTTTCGCTGCCATGCACTGAATCTGCATCAGTAGCTGCGCTTAAATTATATCCACCCAGTATATCTCACAGCAAGACCATGAAGATAAATTAGAGAGATTTGAGCCCACACGGAAATTTACCGGCAATTGTTCTTCCTACAAACCATTCACAGCTGGAACAGGAAAGGAGGATATGTGATGGGTACCCTCCACCACACATCACAATTTGACTAGCAGAATACAGACGTAGATGTTTTCCTTTGTTACTACTTCTTGAGTCCTCAATAAAAAAGGTATCACCTTCAGTCTCTGATTTGTCATCCACAAGCAATTTTTGAAGGCTGTTACATTACGTAAATTGATAAATAATTTTAATTATGGTGTTATGAGCATTTTTCTTTGCCAGTGTTGTAAAGTTCCTGTTTGTACTCATTGATTCAGAAAGAGAGGCAGGGAAGTGCACTTTCACCATTACTCTTCACTGTAGTGATGGATGATATAATGAGTAAAGCAGCACAAATAATTGGTGAAAGGAAGATGAAAGCTATGGAGTTTGCAGCAAGGATGTATCCCAAATCAGTAAAAAAAGTTATATACCAGTCATACTGTGTCCTGACCCTGACATATGCGTGAGAGATGTGGGTTATGAAAGGAAGAGAGAAAAGCAAAGTATAAGCTAGTGAGATGAAATTCTTGAGATACAGTATTGGAGTGACAGGGATAGACAGGTTAAGAAATGAGAGGATCAGAGAGTTAAAGAAGGAACCGTTACAGGAGGAGATAGAGAAATCAAGGCTGAGATGGTATGGACATAAGAGAATGGAGGAGAAGAGGATACACGAGATGAAACTGGAAGGAAAGAGACAAAGAGGAATATCAAGAGACAGATGGGTGAAAGGAGTAGAGGAATGCAACCAGCAGACCCGGCCAGAGTCTAGAAACTGTCCAAGGTGGTGGTGGCAGTAAATTCCATTATAATTTTTATGCATGTTGGGGTACTTCACACACATTTTTCATTGACAAAGTAAAGATTGCCATTTTTTGACTTGTGACACTTTTCTTGCCGGGGTGTGATATGATCATTGGATTTTTGTGTTTGCAGTAGAGCTATCTGAGATATAGATTTGCAGAATATCCATCCATAAATCACTGAGTAGAAGTGTGTAAACAGATAATTGTTATTTGTCACTGACAAGGCCAAACAAAACATAATAAAAGTTATGTGGATCAGCTAGGCAAGGTTTAGGGAAAACATCTTTCACCTTTTAATTTACACACTTTGCTTAAACAAGGCCCAAGGTTTGTCAGTTAACAAAAAATTCCCAGTGTTTTTGAAATTCGATTTAAATAAAAACGTAATATAACCCAAAGCCAAACTCAAGTGCTTGAGGAAGGTTCACAATTCCTAAGAGTAACGTTAAGCATTACAAATTACAATTTTCTGTCAATTAAAAGCAACTTTTTTTTAAAAAAAAAGTTTTAAACAGTTTAAGCAAAACAACCATTTAAGAGACACCACCAACATATATTTTTAGGACATGCTTTGAATTATGTATGACTGCTTAAAAATATTGAAATCTGTATGATTCTAATGTACTTAATAACAATTTCTTTCAGTTAAGAAACAATAAGGAAATTCTTAAAATATTAATCATTTGAGAATAAGAAAAAAAAAAAAAACATTTGAGAGCCCCTGCCCAAAGTACACTTTCAACGTAAGCTTTCAATAAAATTGTATAAATGCTGTATGTAACTCTTAATTCAGTGAGCCATCTGCCAAGCTGCCATTCCTCTATTATCACAGGTCCAGGCATCCTTCCACTCCATCAGAATGGTGTCTTCTTATACAAGGCTTAGCCCTCATGCTGACAAAACTAGAACACACCAAGGCATGTTTTAACGGCCGGTTCCATAACACTAGTCGAGAAGTAGTTTCGTTAAACATACATGGGAGAGAAATATAAATAAGGTGCGAAACAGCACAGTGCCTTTGTAAAACCACAGTCAGTATTGAAACACTAAGTTACCAGGGGCTCAAAAGGCAACGGGCAGAAATCAATGCTCACAACGCCACATGGCGGTACCAAACCAAAACACCAGAGAGGTTTTAAGGAGACCCAGAACAACCAAGAGGTTGCCAACAGATGCAAAGGTTAAAGCAAACAGCCACCTAACTTAGGTCAACTCAGAGGAGGCAGCTACTTGCACAGTTAATAGGTGGAGTTAGTGATACACACCCATTACCCAGATATTGGGTGGACCTTCATAATAATTTGATAAATATAACACAACTGCCAGCAAGGTGACACTATCCAGGCTCATTCTTTCAAGAATTCACATGAGCAACTGGCTAAGCCATAAGTCAGCTTTTGCAAATAGGGTCAAAATTCATGTCCGGGATCACAACACTCCACCAGATAACAGAAGTTAAAGGTGGTCACTAAGTAGTGGGAAAACGACCAATGATCCCCATCAACTGGATGAAAACATCTGTGGCCCTCTCATTTTGAAAAACAGTGGGGCCATCTCTTGTCTGTTCTGGCAGTCACGTACTAAATCCTACTGCCCCTTTCTTCTGGGCAGAGATGCTCCAACCGACTGCCCTGCATTGATCACGCCTCCTTGCGACCACCATCGCTGAAATTGAGCTGCTGCTGAGAGGTGAGTGTCTCCACCAGAACAAGAACATCTCAGAAGTGAACAAATGAAGGATAATACACCTTGTGAATTCAAGGAATCTGAGTTGCACCGCACAGTCTCCCCCACAGAAACTCCCTTCCCTTTCGATGTGTTAAGTGGTCAGGGAGGAGGCTAGTTCTCCTTAACCTGGGAAACGTGAACCCAGGACAGCTAACACAATTAAAGATTGTGCACAAGCAAGTTGACCGGACTCAGTACTTGGACTTTCTCAAAGGGACCCATAAACTGGGGTACTAACTTACTAGAACAGCCCTTCCCCACTTTATGGTTAACATTGGGGCTGCACACAAAAACCTGATCACCTACCTTGCCCTAAACTCTCTGTACCCCTTATTATTATGCTCAACCAACCTCTGATTGGCCTGCTGAATGTTTCAATAAGCCTTCATCCAGTTCTCCTGCGGTATCTTAGCATCAATATGCTCGGGGAGCAAATCGTTAACTGATCACAAGTTGACCAGAGGTGAATTAACTTGATAGCCCAACACAAGAGAAGCAGGGGCAGCCTTCAGTGACTCATGTTGGGCCCTGTTAAAGACAAAATTAAGCCATCCCATGGAGTGATCCCATTTACTCTGCAAATTACTATGGAGTGCAATAAGAACCCCTTTCAAGTTGTAGTTACCGTGTTCTGCAAAACATGGTTGAGGATGGTAGGGTGTAGTTGTGATGTGGCAGATGCGTGCTCAAAATGAAATCTCCTAAAGCCCTTAGGTTTAAAAGCTGGGGCATTATCGCTGACCAAATACCTCAGTGGGCCAAAGATGCAAATTGTCCCCAGGAGATGTCGAACAGTAATAGGGTCCTTAACCCTGTAACTAGGAATGAACCAACAGAACCTTCAGAAGGTATCCACTTCCACAAGCACATACCGGTTACCATTGTGAGTGCATCGCAAGGGACCAATATAATTGATGAGTCACTTATCCAGGGGATAAGTTTCCCCACTAGATTGCAGAAGACCTTTAACATTAAATTTTGCTCATTTGCAGACTTCACAGTCACTCACCAACAGCCAAACATCCTTACATAAGGAAGGCCATGACACATGGTGCCTAATATTAGTAATAGTTTCGTGGACACTTAGATGCCCTCCAACCACCATGTGATGAAAGTACCGGAACACAGGAGGGACGAACTGACTGTGCAAACATATCTGAAAAATCACCTGATCCCACCCCACAACGAACTAGGCATTTATGGATGAGATGACTAGCCAACTGTCCCACGTTCAACAGCTTATTCTTAATGGCCTTAATCCTGCAATCACTATCATGTCTTCCTGAGGTCCACGCAAAGTTCTGGGACTTCGAATAGTATCCTACCTGGACAATCCTCTGGGCTCGAATACTTCTCCAACTGCTGAACTCCAACCTCAAACATCCGACTCAAGGTGTCAGCCACCTGGTTTTCAGTGCCACAGATATGCTTCACCTTGATTGAGAAAGCCAAAATTCAGACACCCTACCAAGTCATACAATATATCTTATGTGGACATGCAGACACCCAACAGAGGTCATGATTATCTGTCTCAAACAAGAATTCACGGTGCTCAGGGTAAAACCTAAACTTTTCTAAAGCAAAAAGCACCATTTGTGCCTCCCATTCATAGACAGAATACTTAAGCTCTCCTGGTGACAATCTTCAAGACGCATGGGTCACTGGTCCACACTCCCCTTCCTGCTCTTAGAGGACTGCCACAAGTAGAGGCATCAGTTTGGACCACAAGAGGCAACTCAGAGTTTGGTATAGCTAGGATGGGTGGGTTACTAAGAAGGGTAGCTTCAAAGGATGCCTGGTGAGTTTGATCCTAACAGAAATTAACTCCTTTCCTGCATAATTCGTTAAGAGGGGTGGCCTATTGTGTGAATATATGCACATATCAGCGGAAATAGTTGGCCATGTCAGTGAATCTGGTATACCCCTTTTTATTTACAGGAGGGGAGAATTTTTGGAGATTCATCATACATTCCTTATCTCTCCTAACCCCTTCGGTAGAGTCTAAATGGCCTAGAAAGAAAATCAGCTGGTGCGCCAAGGTGACCTTAGAAGGTTTCACTGCCAATCCTGCCTCTCTAAACTTCTCTAACACTGCTTCCAAATGCTGAAAGTGTTCATCAAAGGTAGCGCTATAGATAACATCATTATCCAAATAAGTGTATACACACTTAAATTTTAAGTCACCGAGCACCCGATCCAGTAACCTGGATAAAACAGTGGCTCCTGTTGACAGACCAAACAGAACTATGTTAAATTCAAAGAGATTCCAATCCGTACAAAAGGCAGTAATGAGCTTGAAATCTTCTGACAGCAAAATTTCATAATAGGCTCTCTTCAAGTGATAAATGGTGAAATACTTGCTCAGGAGAACCATGTGAAACAATTATGAATATCAGGTAAAAGCACAGACTCCAAGGTAACCTTTTCATTTACCAACCTGTAATCAACTATGGGTCGGAACTCCCCCTTACTATCCTTATGAACCAAGAACATAGGTAACGTGTAGGGGGAGGTAGAAGGTTTTATGACCCCTTCACAAAACATACTGTCTATCAGGGCAGGCAGGCTCATCATCTTTGGGGGGAATAACCTGTAGGGCAACTGACAAACCGGAACATTGTCAAACAACTGCATTTTGTTAGTCATGCTGAGCCTATTGGTGAGGACTTCTGGAAACTCACGACAATTGATCCCTTTATTGTGGCTCCAAATGACTCATTTCATAACACCCAGTAGCAGCCAAAACAGAACACACTGGCAATGAGATATTGCATAAGCATAAACCGATTTGAATCTCAGGATATAATTTAAAATAAATAGTGCATTGTTGACCATTCAATGTTAACCCAGCATAGTATATAAAATCACAGCATAGGATCAAATTAACAGGCAAATTCTTAACCACAAGTACTTAAGTGGCCAGGACAACTTTGCAATACTCAAACTCACTGACTAAAAGCATCTGATGGCCAATAACAGATCGACATTTCTGAGAAGAAGTTCATAAGGGAGCAAATGTACATAAAGATCAATACTCCAGGTATTAATGATAGTCCAGCAGTGAGCTTCCAGAATCAACTAGGACACAGACTGTCTCCCAATTCAACTGAGCACACACAAAGCGTAAAAGCTCATGCACTACGTCCCCAATTCAGCGACAATGCCTATGAAAGGAAGCTATAAAATTCTTTCCCAACTTCTGACACCATCAACTGTTTATCTCCCCTTTTTGCTGAACCTTGTACTCATGAACAACATGTCGCACCAGCCAGCAATTAAAACAGACTTTGGATCGTTGTCACGGGAGCACTGTTGGATTCAGGTTGAACCGAACAGCCACCAGCTACCAAACAACCAAAATATCATTCAAACTGCTGATTTTCAGTACAACTAAGCCCCTCAGTTCTGGGAACTAAAGCACTTTGTTGATAAAAGGTGGAAGGTTTACTAGCAAAAGTGATGCTTGATCGATCCTTGGGCCTCATCCCGTCCAATATGTTATTGACAATTTGACCCTCGGGGACTTGCAATTCTAAGGCCATTCCCGCAAGTAATTCTGTATACTCTGTATATGTCTGTGTAATTAATTTACTCCATGATGTCATCCTTAGTAGGTATCATTAAAGATAAGTAGAATGGGTTGTCATGATAAACTAGTTTTAGTTTTATTGTGGTGATTAATGGCTTTAAAATACTTGAGAGCATAAGAGATGCCTGCTTCTTAATCTATAAGTAGTACAAACCAATGAAGTAGCCTACGCTAACCTCCAACACTGTCCATCTTTAGAACTGATCCCGCTTAAGCATAAATTTGGCTGCTAAGGACCATCTCCACAGGTGAGACAGTGTTTCTAATGTTTCCAGTGACAGGGCATTTCTCACTATGGAGCATGTTGTCCAGGCACATACAGGCAACACTGTGATCTGTGTATTTTAGGAAGAGTATCTGGGCTTTCTGGGGAGTGGCAGATACTTTCATAATCTATATGTGATTGAATTATTGCTTTAAAATGTTTAGATACATTAATGGATGTGATCATCATTTTAAGATTGAAACAGCTCTCATTATATTTAACAGATTTCCATTTATCTTTTGTGGCTGTTACATTTAGTGCCCAAGTCAGTTTACTATATAAATTCATTCTCAAGTATTTTACAACATTTTTAATTGGTAACATAAATGGGCCCATCTAGATGTTCATTATATGAGGGCCTCTGTGCTAGGAGAAGAGGCATTCCATAGCTACGGGCTCATAATTTTCCTGTTGTCTGAAATGTATCCCTTGTCCTCGTGACATATTTTGCACTCTTTGTTGTTTATCAGAGAGAAAGGATGTGAACCAATTGGAGGCCAACCCCCAGGCCCCATAGCAATGTAGTTTCAGAAGCAGCAAGTTATGCCTGATTAGATCAAACACCTTAGACAAGTCTAAGAATATTCAAAGCTTAATTCATTCCTGTCAAATGCATTTAGGGCCATCTTCATTAAATGAAAGACTGCTGTTTCTATTTATCAGTTCTTCCTAAACCCATTCTGAAGATTAGTCAATATGTTGTTCTTATTGAGAAAGTCAGCTAGCCTAATATACATTACTCAATTGATTACTTCAAAAGAACCTCTCAGTAGTGCCACTGGTGTATAAGTGTCAGATGGTGCAAGAAAAAGGATGTTGGTCGATCGATCTCCTTAACTCATATGATCTGATGCAGACTGTGTTTTCCAACTTGGGTGCACGGAAACAGTAGCACAGCCATAGACAATATTTGTATTCATTCTTCATTACAAGATGGGCATTCTATTAGTAACATCGTGAATAGCCTTTCAGACCATTATGCACAAATTTTAACACTAAAAGGCTTTTGTACTCAAACAAATGTCACATATAATTACAGACTATTTAAGAAAGCTAATCCAATGGCGCAATAGAGAGTTTTTTAAACCTCGTTAAGGAACAAGAGTGGCAGGGTGTTTATAGTGCAGATAACATAGATGACAAATATAATGCTTTCCTTGACACATTTCTCATGCTCTTTGCGAGTTGCTTTCCATTAGAACATTCTAAATGAGGTAATAGCAGTGAAAGGTAGTCTGGGTGGCTGACTTGTGAGATGAGGATATTATGTAGAACAAAGTGGGAATTATATCAAAATGTTAGAAGTAGTTACAATCGAGCTACAATAGCCCCTTACAAACAGTATTGTAAGATACTTAAAATTTTACTAGGAAGGCAAAGAGTATGTGGTACACAAATAGAATAGATAATTCACAGGATAAAATTAAAATCGTATGGTCAATTGTGAAAGAAGTGTCTGGTCAGTGGCACAGGGTCAACGATATAAAGCCTGTTTGTAGTAAAAATATTTCTGTTACTGATAAGTCAGATATATGTACAGTATTTAACAGTAATTTTCTGAGCATTGCTGGTGGATTAAATAAAAACTTAGTTTCTACAGGGAATCATATAACTCTCTTGGAAAATACCTTTCCGAGATTGATGTCTGAAATACTCCTCTATGATACTGACAAGAGGAAGATTGAATCAATAATTAAATCACTGAAGACTAAAGACTCCCACAGATATGATGGAGTGCCTAGCAGAATATTAAAGTAGTGTGCTGCACATGTTAGCACTGTACTTAGCCATATTCGAAATTTTTCCTGTAAGAATGGTCAGTTTCCTGAATGATTTAAGCACTTAGTAGTAAAGCCACTTTATAAAAAGGAAGGAAGGGATAATGTAGACAATTTTAAACCTACTTCTATGCCATCAGCATTTGCTAAATTTATTGCAAAGGCTGTGTATGGAAGGATAATTGATCATTTTATATCTCACAATTTGCTATCAAATGTACAGTTTTGATTTAGAAGTCATTTAACAACTGAAAATGCTGTATTCTCTTTTCTCTGTAAGGTACTGGATGGGTTAAATAAAACATTTCAAAAGCTAGGCTTTTTTTTTTTCTGTGTTGATCACAAAATATTGCTCCAGAAGTTGGACCATTACGGAATACCGGGAGTAGCTGACAACTGGTTCATCTCTTACTTTAGTAACAGACAGCAAAAGGTTGTGTTGAGAATGGCTGGGATTGGGGTCTGAGTGGGTACGGTCAAATAGGAGATGCAACAGGGGTCAGTGTTGGGACCACTCCTGTTCCTTATTTATGTAAATGATATGCCCTCTAGTATTACAGGTAATTCTAAAATATTTCTGTTTGCTGATGACACTAGCTTGGTAGTAAAGGATGTTGTGTGCGAATTGGCTCTGTTTCAAATAGTGCAGTTCATGACTTAAGTTCATGGCTTGTAGAAAATAAATTAACACTAAACCTTAGTAGACTCGGTTTTTACAGTTTCTAACACACAATTAAAAAAAAACCTGACATTTTAATGTCACAGAATGGGCATATGATTATGAACAGTTCAAATTTCGAGGTGTTCAGGTAGATAGTAAACTGTCATGGAAAGCCCAAGTCTTAATGCTGCCATACCTGCTATTTGAATGGTATCTGAAGTAAGTGATCATTCAACACAAAAATTAGTCTACTTCGCTTATTTTCATTAGCTTATGTCATATGGTATTATATTTTGGGGTAACTTTTCCCATTCTAAAATGATATTTTTGGCTCAGAAACAGGTGGTTTGGGCAACAAGTGGTGTAAGTTCGCGAACCTCTTCTCGACCCCTGTTCACTAGTCGGTGTATTCTGACATTGGCCTCTCAATATATGCATTCTTTACTGTCATTTCTTTTTAACAATATCAACTTATTCCCAAGAATAAGCAGCTTTCTCTCAGTTAATGCTTGGCAGAAATCAAACCTGTATATGGATCGGAATTCCCTATCTCTTGTGCAGAAAGGGGTACAGTACACTGCTGCATCCATTTCCAATAAGCTACCACAAGAATTCAAAAATCTTAGCAGTAATCCATGCACTTTCAAATCGAAATGAAATGGTTTACTCTTGAGTGACTCCTTCTATTCTGTCTAGTAATTGTTGATTGCATTTACTTAAACTTATGGCTTGACTTTTTTTGGATTCAAAAAATTTTATTTTTATCTGTTATTACCTTTACATTGTAATTTCATGTACTGATACATTCCATTACCTTTAAGATTTGCTCCTCAATTTGGTCCTAAATAAATAAAATGTACTATCCTTTTTCCAGAGTGTGTGTATTATGGATAGTTTTTGGTTCGATGGAAAGATTCTTGTCCTGAAACAAGTATTATTAATGTCACTAAGATTGGAATCTATACTGGTGAAACATCTACATCCGTACTCTGTAAACTACTGTGTAGTGGATGGCAAAGGGTAATTCCCACAGTACCAGTTATTATGGCTTCTTCTTGTTCCACGCGTGTCTGGAGCATGGGAAAAATGACTGTTTAAATAGCGCTGTGTTCACTATAATTAATCTTATCTTGTCCTCACAATCCCTACAAGTGTGATGCATAAGATTTGTGGTATATTTATATATTCATGATTTAAAGCTGGTTCTTGAAACTTTCTCTGCATAGTGTGCATCCACCTTCAATGTCTACCCATTCAGTTTCTTAAGAATATCTGTAACACTCTCCCATGGGTCACAAATATGTGATCATTCATGGTGCTGTTCTCTGTATATGTTCAATATCCTCTGTTAGACCTATCTGGCACAGATCCTACACACTTGAGCAGTATTCTAAGATGGCTTGCATGAGTGTTACATCCAGGTACTTCCGTGTGTTGGCCAATTGTAACTGTGACTTGATATTGTAGTTATAGGATTTATGTTTTCTTGTTTTGTGAACATTGTTTTCTGAACATTTAAGGCAAGCTGCCAATCTTTGCACCACTTTCAGATCTTATCAGTGCCTGACTGAATCTTTGTGCAGCTTTTTTTTCAGACTACTTCATTATAGATAACTGCTTCACCTGTGAAAGTCTGAGGTTAGTACTAATATTATCTGCAAGATCATTAAAATACAAATTGAATACCAGGAGCCCCAATACACTTCCCTGGTGCACGCCCAAAGTTACCTCTACATCTGCCAATGACTGTCCAATAACCTGCTGTGTACTCCTATCAAGAAGTCATCAGTCCTGCCATAAATTTCACTTTACGTCCCTACGTTTGTGTAGTGCCAGTTAAATATATTGGTGATCATCTTCAACAAATGCCTTAATTTTTAATTTTTGAGTTTCAGGTTTTACTTTCACTTTTTCCTTCTTTCCAAACTAATTTTGTTATGTTTCTTTGCCTGTTGATACATGAATCATTGCTTAGCCTTTTTTCTGTGAGTAAAACTTTGCTGTGGACACTTCAGTATTTTCTAAGATAGTTTTACTGTCATATTCATTCTGAAATGTCCGCTGAGATTTGTAATGGTGAGTAATGATTTTGAAATCCTTTGTACACTGATGAGCCATAACATTATGACCACCTGCTTAATAACTTGTCTGTCTGTCTTTGGAATGATATACATCACTGATTCTGCATATCAGGGATCCGACAATTTGTTCGTAGGTTTTTGGAGGTATGTGGCTAACCCCAAGGCTAGTTTCAGAAGCAGGCAACCAGGTCACGTAATTCACATAAATAATGGGTCTCTGATTTGCGTACGGGGTGATGGTGCCCTATAGTGACCTAGATGGGTTCCATACGTCTTACATCAGGCAAATTTGGTCATCGATGCATCAATGTTAGCTCACTATAATGCTCTTCAAACCACTGTAGCACAGCTGGCACTGAAACATTCACAATTACACTGATGAAAGATGACGTCGCCGTTGGGAAAGACATCAAGCATGAAGGGATTCAGGTGGTTCTCAGCTATCAGCATGCCTTTGATTACTACCACAGGTCCCATGCAAACACTGAAGAACGTCTCCCATAGCTCAGCCAGCGTCCATGGTGTGCTGCATGGTTCAAGCCACTGTTCACCTCAATGACAGCGTTTGTGGAGACAACCAATGAAATAGTGTAGCAAAAATGTGATTCACCCAAAGAGCCAACACATTTCCATTGATTGAAGGTCGAATCCTGATGGACCCATGCCCATTACAGTCATAATTGACAGGTTACTGGATCAACATGTGAACACCTAAAGACAGTTTGATGTGGAGCTCCATGTTCAACAATGTACGATGAACAGTGTGCTCTGGAACACCTTGTGTGTGCACCAGCATTGTACTCTTTCAGCAGAGATGCCACAGATCACCATCTATCCTACTTTACAGATCAGACAAACCTCTGAACCACAGAATCTGTGAAGAGTCATGGACGTCCAACTATTTAGCACCTAGTGGTAGTTTCACTGTTCTACCTCCTCCTGTAGATTCTCGCAACAGTAGCACGTAAACATTCAACCAGCTTCAGCATTTTCAGGGTACTCATTTACGAGCTTTCCATAATAATAATCCACTCTTTGTCAGAGACACTTATCTCAGTGGATTTCCCCATTTGCAGCCCATATCTTTGCTAGTGTCATCCCCCGTCCATGTCTGCTCTGCTTACATATTTTTGTTACAGTCTCACATGCCTGTAACGCCATCTGACAGCATCCTGCATCACACTGGGTGATTAGGATAATGTTTTGGCTGATCAATGTAGTATCCATGTGTTTATCATTAAGTTTAATTCTCCTTAATGGGAATGCCATGAAATAACAATATTTGAAGTATGTGCTCAAATAATGCTGTATGGTGCATTTTACAGTTTTTAGCAAAGTGACAAAAAACTGTTACTTCCAGAGAATTGTTGCAAAATAATAATTTAATAGCAGATATGTATTGTTTGTACATACAGGTGTTGAAAATACTTGGTTGTGCTTTTTGAAACTGATCTTAGCATAGTTTTTTTTTTTTTTTTTTTTTTTTTTTTTTTTTTTTTTTTTTTTTTTTTTTTAAAGTAAGCAGTAAAACTTGAAACACTGGATAGCAATGGATATACAGCACTATTCCACATCACCCTGTACTCTACTTTAATGATAAGGTTGTCTAGAATCCAAAAGCTGTTAGTAAGAAAATTATAACAAGATAAAAATAATATTTATTGCAAACTGATTACTTTGGTCTTAACAAAGTAATAGAAAATACGTTCATTATCAAGTTGAGACACAAATATGGTACATTAAACTCAGTTGTCACACTGCTGGTTTTTGCAAAAATGTCTGTTCATTAGTCTTGGTATTTTGACATTAGCCTCTCAAATAATAATAATAATAATAATAATAATAATAATAATAATAATAATAAGCTACCACACAAATTCAAAACTCTTAGAAGTAATCCACAGTCTTTCAAATTGAAACCGAAGTGTTTCCTCATGGATTAATCCTTCTATTATGTTGAGGAGTTCCTTAAAAAATTAAGCTGATTCTTATGTTATATTGTTTACTGTGTTTACTTAAAATTATGACCTGACTTGTTTTGGGTTGATAAACATTTTATTTTATCTGTTATTACTTTTATGTTGTAATTTCATCTACTGACATGTTCCATGACCTCAGAGATTTGCTCCTCAGTTTTGTCCTGAACTAGATGTAAATAAATAAAAATATGAACTGCTTATTGACGTATCAGGAATCATTTTGATAAATAATCTATATATTCTGCAGAGGGTGAGATTTGGGTGCAGATATTCTTTTGAGAATATATTCCTGCTCTAATGACTCTTTTGGGAAACTTGAAATGCGTACCCAAATCCCGCTACGGTCGCAGGTTTGAATCCTGCCTCGGGCATGGCTGTGTGTGATGTCCTTAGGTTAGTTAGGTTTAAGTAGTTCTAGGGGACTGATGACCACAGATGTTAAGTCCCAGAGTGCTCAGAGCCATTTGAACCATGCAATTCTACAAAATGTCAAAGTGTGCCATACAGCATTATTCACGCATACACTTCATTCATAGTCAGTGAAAAGAGGTCCATGATTCTTATCTACATCATCATTGGGGTCTCAGTCCCAGTGCACAAATTTCAGTATGCTATTAAAAATTCCTACGTTGTTATCATATTTTTCAATGATTGTACATTTCCTAATGTTCCCATTCTATATTACATTTTAATGCCATGTGGTCAGAAAAACCAATATCTGTTACTTCAATATTATAGCCCCAAATCACTTCCTGTTTGTTGGCAAATGTTTGAGTTAGTGTTGTAAAATCAAACAACAGAAAGCCCCAATAACAAAAATTGTGAAAAGGATAGATTGCTCCTCCTCGACATTGAGTCGCAGACAGGCATATCGAAAAGACTGTTATACATTTAAGCTTTTGGCCAAAAGGCCTTCCTCTGAAGTTGAAAATGCACAAACATTCACACAAGCACAACTCACACATATTATAGCCATTATATCTGGCTGCTGAGTCCAGCCACAGTGGTCAGAGACAATGGGCATATGTGAGTGTGATTTGCACTTTTGTGTATATATATATATATATTAAAAATAAAGATTCCAAGACTTACCAAGCGGGAAAGCGCCGGCAGACAGGCACATGAACAAAACACACAAAGTGTTTTGTTCATGTGCCTGTCTGCCGGCGCTTTCCCGCTTGGTAAGTCTTGGAATCTTTATTTTTAATATATTTTTCCCATGTGGAAGTTTCTTTCTGTTTTATATATATATATATATATATATATATATATATATATATATATATATATATTAAAAACAAAGGTTCCAAGACTTACCAAGCGGGGAAAGCTGTGTATGTGCGGATGGATGTGTGTGTGTGTGTGTGTGTGTGTGTGTGTGTGTGTGTGTGTGTGTGTGTGCGTGCGAGTGTACACCTGTCCTTTTTTTCCCCTAAGGGAAGTCTTTCCGCTCCCGGGATTGGAATGACTCCTTACCCTCTCCCTTAAAACCCACATCCTTTCATTTTTCCCTCTCCTTCCCTCTTTCCTGACGAAGCAACTGCCAGTTGCGAAAGCTCGTAATTCTGTGTGTGTGTTTGTGTGTTTTGTTCATGTGCCTGTCTGCCGGCGCTTTCCTGCTTGGTAAGTCTTGGAATCTTTGTTTTTAATATATTTTTCCCATGTGGAAGTTTCTTTCTATTTTATACATATATATATAATTAACACACACACACACACACACACACACACACACACACACACACACACACACACACACACATATATATATATATATATATATCTGTGTGTGTGTGTGTGTGTGTGTGTGTGTGTGTGTGTGTGTGTGTGTGTGTGTGTGTGTTTTGTGAATTGTACTTTTGTGAATGTGTGTGTTTTCTGCTACGGAGGAGGCCTTTTGGCCAAAAGCTTAAATGTGTAACAGTATTTTTGTTGTGCCTGTCTGTGGCTCATTGTCTCCTCTACACTGTAAAAGCAATCATTATTTTCATGATGCTTTTGATCAAATGTTGTTTTGGACCCATCTCACTATCTAGTAATTTCATCCACAGCTGGTTGCATGTTGTATGAGCTAAAACTTGATATGAAAATCACCAGGCACTATTAAATATTTTGACATACCTCTTAATTCATGTAAAAGATCTTCTAAATTAGCTAAGAAGTTTATTTGTTGGGGACTAGTAGATGCAAGTAATGGTGTTCCATATTCTGTCAATTTACATGCACACTACAGTCTCAGGCAACTGAAACCACACTCAGTTGCCTGAGACTGCAGTCGTGTGTGTGAGTTGCATTTGTCCCTATCTGCGACTCAGCATCTCCACTATATGGCGCTATAGCTGCACAAATGGGTGTGTTTTGTAGCCAGTGCTCAACTCCTCTGAGATTACCATTTAAAATGACTTCCAGCTCACACAGTTTGCTGCCTAGATCTTGCGGATTTTTCAGTAACAATGTTTAGGGACTGACATTTAGATTTTGTGAGTTGTTGCTCTCCTTGGCTCTCTTCTTCTGATTGGCTGTCAATTGCTTCTGCGGGGTGCTGCTGTTGCTGATGATGGTGATAGCTCTGCTAATTATGGTGCTGATTCTGCTGGTGGTGGTGGTGGTGGTTATTTTCAAGAAAGCCACATTGCCCCCCCCCCCCCCCCTGCACTCGCCCTTGTGTTGTTCTAAATGGCGAGCACCTCAGGAAGTTCAGCATGCATTTGCTGGTTGGGGGCTTCCGGAACCTGGGTTTCCTGAACTAGGAACTGGTGAGTGATGCTAGTCCTCTGTAACCATAAGCTGTGGACATGTTTCAGCGAACATAATGTGGTGCAGCACTGGAATGTTTTGTGTCACAGAGAACAGGGACCTTGGATAAACCACTCATATCATCATGATAGTAAAAACTTTTCTAAGAAAGCCCTCAGTCTCAAGATGTGCTGCACACTGACAAGACACTTAGTTGTTGAGGTGTGACGGTCATTATCAGGCAATCTCTTGGGAACATGTATTTCAGTTGTAAAAGGCTTAGTCAGGCAAGAGGGGCTGTGACTGGATGGACACTTGCTTCCCTAGCTGCTTGTGGAACTTCCATGAAGTTTAATTCACTTACCTTTACTCCCAGCAGTTCTGGTAGTCCGTTGGGCAGTATTAATGCCCAAATCCTAAAGATGCCTCACATGGTTAGGCCACCTGAGACATCTGTGGATTTCAGTGCAAGCAGAAATAGTAACAGACCATATTCTATGATAGATAATATGGTTATTACTGTCAAATGTGTCAAAGATATATTTAAAAAATTGTCACCTTTATGCATATATAAAGTTCTAGAGGACTTGCAGGACAACTTAAATCCAGTAAGAGGATGCGCAGTCATACACTCCTAATCAAGAAACTGATGGCTACCGAAGTGCACAAGTTGCTAAATACTAAAGTACTTGAAGAATATGCTATCAACCATGAGTTTCACACTGGGCTAAATTGTTGTAAAGGAGTTGTGATGTGCCAGGGCATTATGGGTATGGATCCAAGGAATTCTAACAGGAATGGGAAAGTGAACATGTTACTGAAGAATAGAGTTCCATGAAAAAGGTTGATAGTGAGCTTCAGAAGGCAGAGACTTTTATCCTGACATTTAGTCTACTAATGTTGCCAAGTATATTGTGCCAGGCTTTTTATGAGTTCAATCTAGGCCCTATGTACCTAATCCAATGTGTTACTTACTGCATTGGTCACACCACTGTGGGTTACAACTGTCAGGTAAAATGAAGATTCAGCTCCACTGCCCATGAAGCACGTCTTTAATATACTGCCCACATATGTGTGTCAGTTGCTTCCAAGCACATCCAGTTTGAACTTGTCTTCAAGTAAGAGAATAAAATACAGGATGGTAAGTCACCCAATGCCTCTTCTATTTTAAGACAAAAAAGAATACGTTTAACGCCACAGCACCACCCACTTTTGTGAAGTTGTTTGCCTTGGCATTGAAGCTACTTGTACAGAAGACTAATGTTGGCACAAGACTTTGATAGCTGAGCAGAGCACATCAACCTGCACCTGTAAATGCAGCTGTAAGCCCGCTCCACTGGCCACACAGTCAAACCTCCCCACCATTGAAATACTGGTGGTTGCTGAAATAAATTTGAGTAAGCAGCAGACCCTCATGACAGACAATAGAAGAGATCCAGCAAAATGTTCCTGTTAAAACAGCCTTGACACCATCCCCAAAGCGCAAACTGGGGATGAAAACCAACAGACCGAAACGACCTGGTCTGAAGCTATCAGATCACGTGACCTTAGTTCTGTCTGATGGATGAGACAATAACCTTACTATGGACGGTATGTATATTGATGTCTGCCTGAGGCTACTGGCGAGTCCATCAAGTAACCCTCCTCCTGCACTCCCCCCTCCCCTCTGCTGCAACATCACGCTACCATGGAAGAAAGACAGAGACCAACCTTACCCTTAAGATGGCTACCATACTTCAGTGGTACTTGAATGGGCTCAGGACATGTGTAGGAAATATGTCTATTAGCTCAGGATAAAGTAATATGCATCTGCATTTTAAATTACCTGACACCCCTGAACTATGTTGCTTCATTCTCCACAAAATCCATGCAGAGAGAGCTAAAGGATGAGTGGCTATTTTCATGAACAATACCTATCATTTCTCGCTTCCCTCCCTGACATCCAGCCAACAAGTAGTCATTGTAACTGTGCGTGTGCATCATAGCTTGACAATCTGTTTGCTCTACCTGCCCCCACCTGAGACGCTGGACTGAAGAGGCTCTCCATGACAACATTATTCAGCTCCACCATCCTCTGTGATGATTTTAACTAAGACATTGTGCTTAGATTCTCTGCAACCACATGCCACAGAAATAAATCAGTTGAGAGCCGTCTTATGCCCTCATGTGCAAATTTGTTGAAAATTGGGCAGAGCATGCACTATGTTCTCAAGAGCTTACACACACTGCTCAATGGGAAGTGGTCAATAACTTGCACTCATGTGACCTTTCCCAGTCTAAATTGACCTGCCAGCAGAGTGGTGCCCAAAAGAAAGACACTGTGATGGGTGCCCAGTACGACAGACTGTATGCTTTACAGCCAACTTCCTGTGTTTTAACAATGTAAGAGCATCTATCCATAGTCTTCAGGTCAGCAGAAAAGGCTGTTTGCTTTAGGTGGAATGTTGAATGCCACTTTGCAGTCAGGGTTGTGCGGGCAGCTCTACATAGGTTCAAGTGCAGGCCAACAGCAGAAAATCTTGCAGTTTGCAGGTACAAGGGCAAATTGTTGCTGAGAGTAAAGTAAGAAGAGTTTGTGCCAACAGCTCCTGACCACCATAAACCATTCCATTAAGAGTACAAGTAATGAGAGACCAACAGGACGATTTACAGAAGAAGAGGAAGGTGCCTAGGGCTGTGTTATGGGGAATGGAAGTCTTCCGACCAACCCATAAGACACTTCCCATACTACAGCAGTCTGTTCTGTCGCAGATGTCACCACTGTCAGTCAGGATTCAGCTTTCTGACTCTACAAGTGGTTGCTGAGAGGAGCAGTTTGGACTTCAGTTCTACCACTAATAAAAAAAAAGCTGCACTTTCTCCACATGGGAGTTGGATTCTGTGTTACTTGCAGCTCATGACACTTAATATGGTCACAGGAGGATCCATTAAAGTATATTATGGCTCCTCACAGTAAAGAGTAAAGAAATTCTCCTCACCCTTTTATTCCTCATAAACTTTCATTTCCTTGAGTGTGCTGTTACTCCTGCATTAGAGAATTTCTGAAGTGTCCTCCTTAGTAAATCTACATGTTCCTCCAATGTGTGGGTGGTGATAAGACTATTGTCAACATTTACTCTCTATCTACTCTGTGAATTGCCACTCAAACTTGTGATGGGGGCCTAAGTTTAGTGATAGTGTCACATGACTATATGTCTGGAATGTTGAACTGTTGGCAGCAAAAAGGCAACAGCCATTACTGCTGTGGTGAGGCAGATGGAAAGATGGGTACACCGATATGTTGGCACCTATGTCTTAGGAATTGCTGTTTTGAGTAGTGCTCTGTGACAAACAGCCAATGAGTCATTTGGAGAGCCCGTCACTGTCACTACTGGCTTCCGGGAAGTACCCCATCTCACACAGAGGGATTGCGTTCCTGCGCATCAGTGTCAGACTGCCGGTGGTACCAACAAGGCAGTTAGTAACCTATCCTTGGTGAGTGGTAGTGCTGTGATTGGCAACTGAAACACTGTGTTTGCAAAGTAGGACTTGCACAGTAAGTTCAGCAATTTATGCCTGCAGTGATGTGAAAATATTGTCTGACTGTGGGCAAATATCTGCTACACATGTCACTGAGTACATCTCTGCAATATGGTCCACAGTTTGTACAAGCGTGTCAAGACTGCAGATGCATGCTGTAAGTATCTTCTGCAAATCTAGTGACAGATGCAACAGCTAGATGTTCTGTAGATTGTCTTCATTGACTTGCTGGAGTTCACAGGTGGACTGCAGTAACTGTAAAGTCGAGGTTCGCCTAACTCCTCAGTATGAAGTAACTTTTATAGGCTTTTGTTTCAGGCTGTGACAGTTGGTGAGTATGGCAGTTTTAATGGTTGGTTACCAGTCAGTGCCTTGTGGTGAAGCCAAAATATCCTGTACTTCAGGAGGAGGAGCAGGAGATTAGTATTTAATGTCCCATCAACAAGGAGGTCATTAGAGGCAGAGCACAATCTTGGATTAAGGAAGGATGGAGAAAGAATGCTTCTGTGTCATTTTGAAGGAACCATGTTGGCATTTGTCTTAAGTGATTTAGGGAAATTGTGGAAAACCTAGATCAGGATGGTTGGAAGAGGGTTTTAACCATCACCTTCCTGAATGCAAGTCCAGGGTGCTGACCACTGCTCTGCCCTGTTTGATGTGTACTTCCATAGTCATATCTTTATTCAACACAGCAAAAACATAATTGTACTCAGTTTCAGAAGCAGTCACACGAGCTAGTGCAAACTGGCTCTCAAGTTATGGAAACCGCAAGACTGGGTTTTTCTGCCAGCATTATGATGGCTTGACCATGTTTGGCCTGCTGGTTGACCTCTAGTCCAGAGTGACCCCAAGGTATCTGGTGGTTCTGCTCCACCCTTGATCATGGTCGGCATAAGTCTGGAGGCAGCAGCCTTCTAGTGAAGACCTCTACCAGGCTCTTAGTAGCATTATACCTTAGCTACCATTTTGTCAACTGTACACCCAGCATGTCACAGCTTAATTGGATGTGTCACCTCATTTCAGCAGCGTTCATATTCCTGGTGAGCACTGTGATGTCATCGGTGTAGAGAGCCAACTCACACACTCCACATGTGGAGTACAGCAGGGGTCCCAAATCCAGAGTCCTGTAGCATTCGAGCCCATATCGGCCAGTGGGTTGAAATAACATCATCCAGACAGATGTGGAAGATCAGGTCAGCCAGGTAGGACCTAATCAAGACCCTGTGTGACATTGGTAACCCATGCACAAAAAGTTTGTAAATGAGACTGTCATGCCACATGGAGTCAAAAGCTCTGGATACATTGAGGAACACCCTCCCAAGGCATTCCTGAGTCTCTAGAATACGCATGGCCTCCTCCATCAACCACTCAGCTGGACAAATGAAAGAGTGTAGACAAATAAATCAACAAAATAATAGCCATTTCGAACCAACTGAGAAACATTGAGTTTGAGATCACTGGCGAATGGATAGGGGCACTACTGTTGGCAGGACAGCCTGAAAGGTATGTGCCTATGATTATCGGGCTTGAAATCTCAGGTACACCAATCACAGGCGACAGTGTTAAAGTGAAAATCCTACAGGATGTAAAGAGTACTTCAAGCTGTCATATATTGGAGAAGGAAACTGCATCTACTCTTTATTCAAAAAAACAAATGGAAGGAATCAGTGAGGTGCTACATATGTCAGAAGAAGGAGCATATTGCATCTCAGTGCAAAGAAAAATTAATTCCAAGGTCATGAACACAGCAAAAGAGGTATGTTACTGATAGCCCAGAGAGAGGGCCCAATAATAAAGGTAAGGCACTCTCATGTTTTTATTCTTTTAAGGATGTGGGTAATTGTTGACTGGAATGGATTTTAGACTCAGATGCATCTGTGCATATTGTTAAAGACAAATCTATTCTTTATGATGTTAAAGATATGACTCATATGGGAATATCTACTGTTGATGGCTGCAAGCTCCACTGCCATTTGCCTGGGAAACTAGACCTATATGTAAGTGTAAACACTGAACCTAATATGGTTACACCATATGATGTTCATTATGCAAAAAGTGTTGTGACTAACCTACTATCTGTAGGGGAAATTGTCAAGAAGGGAAACACAGTCACTTTTGACATGCACAGAGCAAGAGTAATCAATAAAAATGGTAAAGTTAAAACTACAGCAAGTAATGAAAGGAGTATTTTTAAGTTGGATGTCATTGATAGTAAACATAGAAATATTAGTCATCCAGTATACTCGATGGAAGGTTTTTTATGGCACTGCAGACTTGGACACCTAGATTTATTTATTTATTTAGATTTTTTTCATGTGGAGACATCAATATGATGGCTTTTGCAAATGTCAGGTACTTATACTTATTTTAGAGCTCTTAAACTTAACCATTGAAAAATTTATTGAGTGAATAGAGACACTTTTCAATTAAGAATTCTTTTAGTTTTGAATTGAATTGTTTTTTATTACTGTTTTTCGTGGACTCTGGCAGGTTATTGTACCATATCAGTCCATTGGTATATGGGCTCTGGTCTGTTCTTTGTCAGTGGTATTTCTCTTTGGACCTAGTGTTGTGGTCATTTATATCACTACATTTAGTTACTTCAGTTTTCTGTGAGACAAAAAAGTAATTAATTTATCAAGATACAAAGAGTAAATGGTGAAGTATTTGTGTTGTCTGAAAACATCACGGCAAGAGTCTTTATAGCTTAGTCCATGTATAATCCTTAACCCTCTTTTTTTAGCAATAGTACTCTGTTAAGATGACTGTCTGCAGCGCAACCCCATATTTCTATACAGTAGCTAAAAGGGGGATAGATTGTACCATAATACACAGTTTTAAGCATGTGGGTGGACAGTTGTCTAAGAAGATACATCCCATTGCTGACTTTTTTGCACACAGCATTAATGTGGCTAATCCACCAGAGGTTTGAGTTCAGATGAACCCCTACAAATTTACATTCATTTTCTTCCTCTGCCACTATGCCACACACCTCATTTACGCATGAGTGGTGTGAGCTACCAGTTGTAAATATTTGAATCTGCGATTTATTTATATTGACCTTTAATCCTTGTGCATTAAAATATAAACTTAATTGCAGTATCCCATTACTTGCTGAAAATTTCAGTTCCTCGCAATCTTTACCATGAAGTAAAACTGATGTGTCATCAGCATAATTTACAAGGTGCACGTTAAAGTGGTGCACAATGTCATTAATTTATGCCAAAAATAGCAACAATCCAAGAATTGAGCCTTGAGGGGCTCCCTGCGCCCTGTTTCACTTGATGGTTTACTGAGTCAAAAGTTTTTCTCAGGTCAAGGAATATTCTAGCTGTGTGCATACCCTGTTCTATATTGCTATATACTTCATGGAAGAAACTCGTAACAGCTGTGGCCGTGCTTAGGTCTTTCCTAAACCCATGCTGCGATTCGGTAAGCATTTTGTTTCTTGACAAAAATGTTGTGATAGGATATGTTATGATATGTTATGTTAACCGGGGACCTAGAAATGATGGAGAGGCTCCATCCCCGCCGCAGCCGCAGTGGTCCGCAACCCGACGACGACTACCACAGTCCACTTCACCCGTCTGCCGCCCCACACCAAACCCAAGGTTATTGTGTGGTTTGGCCCCCGGTGGACCCCCCAGGGAACGTCTCACACCAGGTGAGTCAACCCCTATGTTTGCGTGGTAGAGTAATGGTGATGTACGCGTATGTGGAGAACTTGTTTGCGCAGCAATCGCCGACATAGTGTAGCTGAGGCGGAATAAGGGGCACCAGCCCGCACTTGCCGAGGCAGATGGAAAACTGCCTAAAACCTATCTACAGACTGGCTGGCTCACCGGACCTCGACACAAATCCACCGGGCGGATTCGTGCCGGGGACCGGCGCTCCTTCCCACCCGGAAAGCCGTGCGTTAGACCGCACACCAAACCAGGCGGGCTTGTGATAGGATAACTGTTTCAAATATTTTACTGAAGTTAGGGATTAGTGATATTGGTGTATAATTTGAAAATTTTTCATTACTTCCTTTCTTATGGATTAGCTGAATTACACTCAAAATGGGGTTGCTGAGAGGGCTAATAGGGCCATTGTCGAAAAAACAGGGAGCATAATAACTTATGCTGGATTTTCAAAAGATTTTTGGGCAGAAGAAGTTTCAACAACGACTTATATTTGGACAATAGATCTCCTACAAAAGCATTAAGTAATAGAAGGCCCTATGAGATATGGGTGGGAAGGAAACATGACCTAAGAAATATAAGGGTTTTTTGGTTGTGATGCAGTGGTGCACATTCCAAAACAGCTGAGAGGAAAATGGGACCGAAAAGCGAAAATAGAAAGGACTCTGAAGAGGGCAAGACTACTAAGTTAACATAATCTAGAGTGAAACCTTATGTGAAGAAGAGAAAGTGAAGAACAGGAAGAAGACAGTCAAAAGCAAATGGAGACTATTATGATAACTGAAAGAATATACAGATTTTGAGATGTATGTAGCCCAGTCTTTTAATGATGAGCCAGCAACAGCAGAAGAAGCAATGACTGGCCCAAACGCTCAAGAATGGAAAGAAGCGATGGAGAGGAAATCGGAATCTTTATCTCAGAATGAAACCTTTGAATGTCTAAATATGCCAACAGATAAGAAACCATTACAGGCAGGATGGGTATTCACTCTGAAGAGCCCTGAAAATTCATCATCAAGATATAAAGCATGGCTTGTAACAAAAGGATATTTGCAAAAACAAGGGGTAGATTACAAAGAAACTTTTTCACTTGTAGTCAAGTATACTTCATTGAGATATCTTTTAGCCTTGGCAAAACCACTCCGTCTACAGGCCACATGTGGCCGATTGGGGCCACCCGACTGCCGTGTCATCCTCAGAGGAGGATGCGGATAAGAGGGGCGTGGGGTCAGCACATCGCTCTCCTGGTCTTTATGATGGTATACTTGACCAAAGCCTCTACTATTCAATCGAGTAGTTCCTCAATTGGCATCACGAGGCTGAGTGCACCCCGAAAAATGGCAACAGCACATGGCGGCCTGGATGGACACCCATCCAAGTGCCGACCACGCCTGACAGTGCTTAACTTCGGTGATCTCACAGGAACCGGTGTAGCAACTGCAACAAACTTTTAGCCCTGGCAGCAAAACGAAACTGAACATTTCATCATATGGATGTAAAAGCAGTATATTTAAATGGGAAATTGGAGGAGGAGATCCATGTCATTTCACCAAGAGAAGTCATGAAAACCAAATCAGAAATGGAAAAGATTTGGAATTTGCGAAAAAGTATATGGACTTAAACAGAGTGGACATTGCTGGAATTGATTCTGCATAAAACTCTAATAAATATGAATATGAAGCAATCTAAGGCAGATCCCAATATATTCTATAAAAGGAGAAGAGAAGGGACAATAATAATGGCAATGTGAGTGGACGACTTCTTTATCCTGGCTGAAAACTACAGTCAAATGTGAATTTTTAAGAAAAAGTTCATACCAAGTTAAAAGTGCGTGATTTGGTTTGATTTGATTTATTATTGGTCCTGTGGATCATACAATTTGTAAAGCAAAGCACATCATGATATAGGACAAGTCAATTTGAGAGAAGTTTAGGTACGCAGATCGCCAAGGAGGAAAAGAGACTAGAATTGAGCATAAATCAATCATCATATACAGAAAAAAATCTTAAAGAAATTTGGCATGAGTGATTGTAAGCTCATAACTACTCCAATGTAAGTTATATTTATCTCAAACGTCACAATCTGATATTGCTTTTGCCACCAATGCAGAAAGCAGATATCGCATAGCACTGGGAAGCTGTGAAAAGGATATTCCGGTATCTAAGAGGAACTTGAAACCATCAATTAAGATATCGTAGAGAAGGTAATGCAAAACTAAAAGGATACAGCGATGCAGACTAGGGGAGTGAATTGTGAGATAGGCACCCCACTGCTGGCTGCTGCTTTAAATTAATTAGGGGTCTCATTTCATGGTCCAGTCAAAAACAAAAAAACAAAAGTTGCATTGAGTACTGAGAGGCCGAGTGTATGGCGCTATCTTACACCACACAGGAAGCATTGTGGCTGAGAACATTAATGTCTGAAATAGAACCCACTTTCATCATTGAACCTATAACGATCTTCTGTGATAATAAAGGAGCCATTAACCCAGATAAAAATAATGTCACTAGTGCTATGACAAAACATGTTGGTATAAGGCACCGTTTTCTTTGGGACCACATAGAACGACAGAACATTGTAGTGGACTACCTGTGCACAGAAGACATGTTTGCTGACCTACTGACAAAACCCTTGGATAAAGAGATTGTGGGGCTATTTGGTTTATCTTGTGAAGGCAAACCACAAAATATATGTTCAAAGGGCGGTTTTGGAATTGTATGAGCAATATATTTCGTGTGGGATGGCGGCAAAGTGCATCATGTGAAATATAATAGACCTATTTGATGCTATTGTACACTCTGAGTTTTATGTGTGTAAAATAATGTTCCGTTTGCTGTGTTCGATATATTTTACCTGGAAGTGCAAATATAGTTACTGGCACTAAATACATTTTACTCACTATTACATATTCAACTGTGCCAACTCTAATACCTTCGATAGCAATGGGAGAAGACTGATGGGATGATAGTGGGTTGCCAGATGGGGATTCTTGTTGGCCTTTGGGACAGCTACTATCTCCACATGTTTACATATTGTAAGGTAGTCCCCCATGTTGAGGATCACATTGAAGATGACGACAAGGGGCTGGTAAGCCTTTGCCGGGAAGTAGTGCAGGAGGATGCTGTGGATTCTGTCACCCCTTCCTACCTCTTTGGTGTTGAGCCACCTCCTCCTCTGAGACGGCGTCAATTTCATTCCCGTCAGACAAGGAAGTGGAGAGTTGTTCCTGCATGAGGCAGAAGTGTTCCACATCCGTGACGTCTTCGTTGGAGAGAATGATGCCACATGGTCCACGAGAACGCTGGCCTTTTCACCTGGGCCTCTGAAGACGTCCGAGCTAACCTGAAGCAGCGGAATGCGCCGCCTACGCCGCAGGAATAACTAAGCAACGTGTCATGCGTTGCCATCTTGGGGATCCAGCGTGTCCACCAGATCCACCTATACTTGGTTCCTGACGCCTTGGTCTCATGGCGCATTCGGCTGAGACTGGACGTTGGGGTCACCTAAGCGTTTTAACCCTGTGGCGTATGCATTTCGCTGCAGTGGACAACTTTTAATGGTAAATCCTCTGGCGGTTTCAATGAGTCATGAGGCTGGAAATGCATGCAGGACACAACACCAGTAGGGAGTGCCCACTGCAGTGAACTGTGTGTATTTTCAGCCTCAGTACTCGTTGAAAATGCCACACAAGCGACCATTAACAGCTGTCCATGGAGTAAACACTATGCGCCATAGGGTTAAATATGATCATTTTATAGGCCACAATCGAACGCTAACGAAATTCGATAGTAGTTACTATGGTATCGATATTGTGTGCAACGTCACGTTTGCAGGAAATCTTTTGCAACAGTACCTGGACACACAAAAGCTCGAGAAAATATCGAAAGACAAAACCAAGGAATATTTATATAAAACAAAGAATAAACGTGCGTCAGCGGTCATGTTGTGGAGCATAAACATTTAGCATCAATCACATTTGATATTCGTTTAACATTCTCGTCGCACGCCAAGATTCGTTATGAAGGACATCATTCGTGCCTCCAAATTATGATACAGCTGTTAGCGGTCGTCAATATGTTGTTACAGCTTTCCAAAACTTCGCGTCGAGGTGCCCCTGACTTGCTAACATCTGTTACATTTAGCTCTCGGCGATTATTTCTCATAATTTATGTCTTTCCTCTTCCACGACTGTCAGCAAAGGTATATATGCCCGTTGTTTGTAAACTTGTTGAGACGTCGTATGGCGTCTACGATGTTCATTTTACATTCTTCTATATTCTTTGTGAGAATGGACCATTTATATTTCTATTTACAGTCGTGCAGTTTATACTTGGTCCATTTTGGTGTTTTTTTTTATTGAAAACACTGAGGTTCTTATTTACTGGCGCAAATTAATTGAAAGGCCAATTGGAGGGTATGAAAGGCAGCCACGTTTCAAGCGTATGAAATCGAAAAATTATTACGCCCTTTGTCGGCATAAGATATCATTGGACCAGAATTAACGTCAGAGACGAATGTTGTAACGTATATGTTATACTACTAACAAAATACAAAGGAAATATCCCACAACATGTTATTAAAACGATAAATTTACCACGCCAACTGTAGGAGCGAAAAGAAAATAACCGATGGTATTTATTAATTTGGGACAGGAAGACACGAGATACAGTAGCCCCTACTGTATGCCTAAAGGCGGTTACATACGTAACTGCGTCCTTGGCAAGCACCCTTGCGCAGGCGTGCTGGTCAAACCGAGCGAGGTGGCGCAGTGGTTAGCACACTGGACTCGCATTCGGGAGGACGATGGCTCAATCCCGTCTCCAGCCATCCTGATTTAGGTTTTCCGTGTTTTCCCTAAATCGTTTCAGGCAAATGCCGGGATGGTTCCTTTGAAATTGCATGGCCGATTTTCTTCCCCATCCTTCCTAACCGGAGCTTGCGCTCCGTCTTTAATGACTACGTTGTCGACGGGACGTTAAAAAAAAAACACTAACCTAATCTACCTAATGTGTGCTGGTCAAGCATGCCTGCGGCGTGTATAGCCGCCTTAAATCAACACTCTCGTACCACACATGTGTGTAGATGCGTGCTTGAGGTTATCATATCGTGAGAAAAAGTAATATTACTACTAGTCTTTGGTGTTAGTTTCTGTCATCATTACAGCCTGCTTTCTAATAAGGGAAACTATTTGTTTCTCAAAATTGCAAATTCACGTCTGGTCATTAACGTGTCTGTTCCCTTCTATAGTCTTGGCAATTGTCATACTATACATTGGCCATAGAATATGAACCACGTGGTAAGAATGTATTACCGTCGCAAATGAATGTGATGAAAAGAGCAGGCCAGATGGGTGAGAGAACTCTCACAGTAATGAAAACAATCTTGTGTGGACTACCAGTATCTAAGAACAAAGGAATTCAAGAATAAAAACTTCCAAATCGGAACGAAAGAGTCATAGCATGCGGTACTTGTGTAGGACAAATGGGAGGTATGTACGTCCAGAGGTCCTTCCCTACACCTCGCTGTTGCAATCGGACGTTACTCCACGACACAGGCACAAATCTGAATACAGCGAACAGACACGTCAATAGCCGAACGGAAAATTCGCAGTTTTTTGAAAATAAATGCAGATTTGAACACGAATCTCCCCTTTCGCAGTCCATCATTATCCACATATAACCACGATGCCGTTGCTAATGTTCGCTGGATGTTGAACTTCTTGAGCTTGGACCGTTCAATGTTTAGATTTTGCTTCTTTTTTCACAGTTCGGTACACCTTCTTCCTGTTTTCGTGCTTGATCTGTGTTCGGTTTTTGAACGGCTGCCCACTGGACCATCTTACCACTAAATCTGAGAGGGATCCGATGGAGAGTTTCACTTGTAAGCAGAGGTGTAAGATTGAGATAAGTGATGTGTATATATCTGCTACTCGCAGAGTAACTTAATGTGAGAATAAGTTTTTCGTTTCCTTTAACAGTCTTTAGTCAACATATCACGTTTCCTCTTTCATTTTTTTCGCATCACAGTGGCAAAGCCGGTCAAAACGAGAAAATCGTCGTCATCCGAGCTCCAAATATTCGAAGCACAAATTTATGCTTCAGCTGTGGAGAGACGAAAGGGATGTTTCGTAAAGAGCTTCATCATCCAGTTTGTCAATACTGTAGTTACATGTGTGACCACCTTTATTATAGATGAATGGAAGACCAGAATCGGAATGGCCAAAGGTGGATTTGAACTCAGTCTCCCGGACTGGAACTCAGTCTCCCGAACGCGGTTCCAGTCATTTTGAAACTGTAACACCGCGCTAGCTGCTCTTTTGCATTTGCATATCTTCCAAAAAATTAGGGAACAGCATGAAAATTTATATTATACTGAATATGACTTAAGTTTTTGCCACGCTTAGGGATCTTATCTTCAAATCGCTCTTCACATCTATGTCTTCGTTTAAACTCTTACACTGATTTGCTTTAGGGTTCAACTGCAGACAGTGAACGGAAGAGTACTGGGAAGGAGGGCAGAAAAATACGAACTACATGTAGAACGCTTAATTTGCGTTTCCCGCCCCCATGTGGTGACTGTCGGTTGTTTGGGAACTGCTGGTCGGCATTGCGTTTGACAGGTCGTGTATAGGAGGCATAGGTGTAAACTTGGTGTGGTTTCTCGTAACTGCCAATTTATTCCTACAATGTAAAGGAGTGGACTTATCGTACAACTTTTAGACAGCTACTTGAAGCACTACGAGAAAAGTCAGGTATGAACCCTACCGTTTGAAGTAAATTAAACTGGCTGTTTTGTTTGGTTTTCCGGTGCGTGTATAAAGTGTAACGCTTCATTGTGTTTTAAGTGGAGGTCTACCCTTTGATTGACGTTTGATGTACGCTATATGTCTTTAAAACCGTTAACGCCAGTATGATATACAGTTAACACTTTTTAGATGCGTGATATAAATATTACATCTGACAAATCAAGTCTTTTTTTTGCTAACTAATTACCCGATGTTAATATTGTTTCGGTAGAGTACTGAGTCTAAAATCACCATCAAGGCTTCCCAATGAGTGTACTTAATTTTTTGCTCTCCTTCAGCGTACTTCCAACTTTAGATTTTCTATCTGTCAGTCATTAAATGTCATAGGACAAGCGATGAAAAGACTGCACATTATTCATCCCATTCTGAACCAATGTGTGTTTTAGTGTAGAGAAATGATCAGTTTTTGTTGAAGTAATGTAATTATGGATATATTCCAACTAGGTTCACTAGAGAAATGTATGCATTGATGCAGTAGTTAAAATAATTGACCTGTTGAACAGTTATAGAAAAAAGATGCTCAGGAGTGACGATTAGTACATATTATTCTTAATGCTGTTGCGCAATGAAGAATCTTTCTTTCTTTATGGTGAATGCAGTTACGTACAAAATTAGCCGGTCCTAAATTAAAATAAACCAAGTGTGTTAACTTACTGATTTGCCTCTCTCCCAGAATTACAGTAACACTAATTGTGAAAGTTTGTGAACTGAGCTGTTTGAGAAGGATAGTTTAAGTTCTCTTTAATATGTACATGCAGAAATGATTCAGATTCAGCCGTGTGTACTTCTGCAATTCCTTACATGCTTAAATTTAATAATTGGTGTTGTGCTTTTTGGTATGCAGGATTGAATATACCACTTTTTCTGAAAAGTGACAGAGAGACTATTAGGAGAAGACCCTTCAATAATCCATCTAAACACATTACCTACAATTTCCTCTATTGTGGTGTATCAGTTGGGATTTGTTACGGTACTTGCCCACTGTAAAAAGAACTAATTTTGTGTTATTTGTATTAAATGGAACATCAGTACCATATGATTGAGAATATAGTATCAAACCTTGTTGTGTACCTCCATTGTCACTGATTACTGATCTCTGCCACACCCCCTTTCCCTTACCCTAAAATAAAATCCTGTATTTAAATTTGAAGAATTATGATATACAGTTTTCTGCATTCTTTTTGTAGTTTGTTATCTATTGGTAATGTTATAAAATCTTTGTTTTGTAACAAAATGTTGCGGTTTACACAATCAGATGCTTTGGATAGGTCACAGAAAAAACAGGTCTCGTTTGTATTATTTGATCCTTGTAGAACGTGGAAACTGATTGAATTGATGTTGATATCACTCCCATAATCTTAAACAACTTCACATTTTGATCTCTCTGAAAAAAAGGACAACTCAATGATGCTTTATCTACTTCAGAGAGAATGGTTCTGTTTATATGATTTTATTGGAAATACCATCAACTTCATATGGGCTTCTTTTCTTAGATAAGGAAGTGGGTGTTAGTATCATATAAAATCTTAGCATTCTCAAAATACTGCTTTGGTTTTTCTACTAAACTCCGTCACCTTACTGTCTTTACTACATTTAACAATCAATCATTACAAATACCTTTTATCTTTGACTTATTGTCAATAACCCTTTCATTAAAGTTAATAAGAAATGGTACATTATTTTGTGATTTCTTAGACTGTCTGCCATTTTAAGATACTCATATGGATTTTGTCTATTATCCAGGTTATTAATTTTAGACATAAAATGCATACTTGTAGACTTTTTAATAACTTGTTTAATAACATGGAGTCAACTTCAAAAAAGCATACCACTTAATTGAGAGACAAACTTTATTTAGGGTCGCATCATGCACCATTTGACATTGTCGGACACTTTCTATAGGTCAACAAATCTTATACATGTGTCCTGATTTGTCTTTAGTCTGACTTGCATTATCAGCAACAACATCTGTGGTGCCTTTACCTTTCCTAAAGTCAATCTGATCATCATGTAACAGATCTTCAGTTGCCTTTTCCATTCTTCTGCGTATTATTCTTCTCAGCGACTTGGATGCATGAACTGTTAAGCTCGTTGTGCAATAATTCTTGCACTTGTCAGTTTTTATGATCTTTGGAACTATGTGGTTTGAAAAGCCTGATGGTATATTGTTAGTCTCACAGATTCTACCCACCAATATGAATAGCTGTTTTGTGGCCACTTCCCCCCAATGATTTTATAAATTCTGATGGAATATTATTAATCCCTCCTGCCTTGTTTTGTCTTAAGTCCTCCAAAGTCTCTCTTCCCTGTCGACTCATGATTCTTCTTCTTTCATGCCATCAGACAAGTCCTCGCCCTCGTGGATGCCTCCATTGTACTCTTTCGACCTGTACACATTTTCCTCTACATTTAACAGGGGAATTCCCATTGTGCTCTTAATGGTACCACCCTGGCTTTTAATTTCACCGAAGGTTGTTTTGAAATTTCTATATGTTGAGTCATTTCTTCTGACAATAATTTCTTTTTAGATTTATTCACTTTTTTCCACAGCACGTTGATACTGACACTTCCGTTCAGGCTTTTGAGGGGTATATCCTCCCAGAAAAAGGTTATTGTGTACTGCTGCAATGTGAAGCCCTATATCCCACCTCCCAAATGCTAATAACAGTGTCTTCATTTGGGTCACATGTTTCCACAATGTGACACAAATCCTATTTGTGGTGACTGTGGCCCTCCTCTCCATGTGGGGAGTCCTTGCATCCCACCACTCAAGTGCATGACGTGTTCTGGCTTACACTCTCGAAGTTCACTGGATTACCCATGGCTCACACTCTCCAAGTTCACTGGATTTCCCACCTACAAAAAGGAAAGGAAGACTCAGGAATTAATCTGTCCTACACAGAGGCTCAACAGAAATTCAACTATCTCCACCCAGTATCGTTAATGTATACCTTTGCTCCTGCTGTGTCCTTTCCTTTCCCTTGTTCCTACAGAGCTCAATCCTGTTCCCTGCACCTTTCCTTCTCCCGGACAGTTCCCATTCCATCCCATCATGGAACTGCTCCTTTCTCTTGGTCAGAAAAGAAACTGTCTTCTCTGGCACCCTGTTGCGACGGGGCTCCCTCTAGGAATCCCCTCCCTGGCGTCTCCAGGACAAGAAGCCTCTACTTGGAGCTGGATGGGAGACCCACACTCTGTAGGCCTCAAGGCCATTCTTTGTCTCTCAGATTTGAATATTGCTGTGACTTGCTCTCTTCGTGAACACAGCTCCTCTTGCATTCTAAAGGAGAAGAAGAAGATGTGCAAGTTGTGAGACGAGGTTCCTTCGACACACCAGAGGGTGTTGTCCCCTTCCTCTCAGTCAGTGTCCAATCTCGGATCTGTGTACTTCACTCCATCGTTACCAGTGACTGACACTGACTTGGCACAGTGATTGATTATGGCCCATTCGACATCCAGGCAGGCTCTTGTGCCACTTTCCTCCAGTGGAACTGTAATTGTTACTGTTGTTGCCATCTGGAATTGCACCATTTTCTTTACTCTATAGCTTGTTTTGTATTGCAGGTCTCATTTTGTGAGTACTCATCTGCTGACTCTTTGTGGTTCCTTCTGCCAGAATTGGGTCAGCCCTTTACAAGTCTCTGATGTCTGTACATTGGTCTGCACAGACATTGTTAGTTCCTGGGTTCCTCTTCAAACTGTACTGGAAGCAGTGGCCATTCAGATCCACTTAGACTCTGCAGTAACAATATATGATCTTTACCTCCCCCCTGACTGGCTTCCTATGCCTCCTGCTCTTCTGCTCTTCTTGCCGTCCTTAGACAGCTTCCACCTCCCTTCCTTTTCTTTGGGAGGGGGGGGGGGGTTAAACTCGTAAACCTCCGTGGGGTGGTACTGTGACCACTGAATGGAGCAGTATCGTTGAAGACCTGCTGGCGCAGCTTGATCTCTGCCCTAGAGCTCTGACACACTTTACTATAGCATATGGCATTTTCTCGCCCTTTGATCTCTCCATTTGTAGCCCTGGATTTGTCACCTCTGTTCAGTGGGGAGCTCATGACAATGTGTGTGACAGTGGTCATTTTCCAATTGTCTTATCTTTTATTCAGCGTAACTCATCTGAACATCTTTGCTGGTAGGCTTTTACTAATGTGGATTGGTATGCCTTTTCCGTGGCCGTCAAGCCGTCCGTTCCACCATAAAATGGCACTGAAGACTCCGTTTGACTGACCTCATCCTTTTGGCAGCTGCTTCAGTGATTCCCTCTTCCTCAGAGTCTTCCCGATCAAAGACTGTCCTTTGGTGAACCCCCAAAATTGCTGCAGCTTGGAAAGAACATCAACATGCCCTGCAATGCTACAAATGTCATCCATCTCTTGACCACCTACTGGCCTTCAAACAGCTTCATGCCCATGCCCAGTATCTAATTAAATACCAGAACTGGATTTGTTGGGTACGATATGTCACTGCCATAGGGCCACATACTCCCACTTCATATGTAGGGGCAAAGGTCTGGCACATTTTTAGCCACTGTCCTCCTACAGGTGCTCCGGGAATTTCCCTGAATGGTGTTTTCTTCAATAGTCTGGACTTAATTGCTGAGCATTTTGCTTCCTGCCCTGACATGGCATGTGGGCCAGACCAGGTGCATAACCAAATGATTAAACACTTATCAGTGGCTAGCCAACGTCATATACTTGCCTTGTTTAACTGTCTCTGGGGTAAGGGGGAATCCCTTAATACTGGCAAGAAAGTGTTGTTATTTCAGTTCTGAAATTGGTAAATGCTTCTTTAAATGGATAGCTATTGTCCAATCATTTTAACGAATGCCATCTGCAAGTTACTTGAACATTTGGTGAGTCAGAGGCTGTTTTGGATCCTTGAATCCCAGAACCCTTTGGCTTCAATGCAGGCTGTTTTTTATGAGGCCACTCTATTGCAGATTATTTAGTCCTCTTGGAGTCTGCAAGCCGAACGGCTTTTGCTCGGTGTCTTCACCTGGTTTCAGTCTTCTTTGATCTGTGTAAAGCTTGTGGTACAACATCGCACCACCACATCCTTGCTGCCTTAGATGAGAGAGGCCTTCGTGCCCTGCTCCTGATTTTTATCCAGAACTTTTCTTCACGTTGCACTTTTCAGGTACAGTTGCCACTTCCTGTAGAATGTCCCATATGCAGGAGAATGAGATATTACAGGGCTCTGTTTTGAGTGTCCCTCTCTTCTTAGTGGCTATCAATGGTCTGGTGGCAGCTGTGGGACCCACGGTGTCCACCTCTTGGTAATGGTAATGGCTTTCACATTTATTTTTGTTTGTCCACCATGGTCATTGCTGAACACAGACAGCAGGGAGTGTTTCACAGTGCTTAATTGTGATCTCTCACTCACGGCTTCCAATTTTTGGCTGCCAAGACCTGTGTTATGTATTTTGTCATTGCTGTACAGTGCATCCTCATCTGGGTCTGTATCTTGATGGCCAACCTTTCATTGCAGTGGACTCACATAGTTTTTTGGGACTTGTCTTTGATGCCCAGTTGACATGGCTTCCTGATCTTCGTCAACTAAAGCAGGCATATTAGTTGCTCCTCAGTGTTCATCGATGTGTTAGCAACACCAACTGAGGCGAGGACCACTCTACTCTACCACATTTCTAAATAAGCATAGTCCCAGTCCCTTGTAGATTACAGGAGTCTTGCATACAGCTTGGAGCTCGATGACACCTCTTACATTACAGATGCTGGACTTGGACATGATACACCATTGTGGGGTATCGCTGGCAACTGGCACATTTTGGACTAGTCCCCTGATTACCTTCCTAGTGAAGGCAAGGATCCCACTGTCCCTCCCCCCCCCCCCCCCCCTCCAGGGGGCTCACTGCTCTTTTGTGGGTATGTGTGAGGCGTGCACAGCTTCCATAGCTATTGCCGCCTTTATTCTTTTCCGGGCTGTTTTACCTTCCCCTTCTTTCTCCTTCCCTGTCCTTGTTCCTTTCCCTTTGCCCCTTCCTTTCCCTCTCATGGTATTCTTCTTATGTTGGCCTGGCTATCCTCATGACTTTTCTTCCTGTCGTGGTTTTATTTGGTTGCTTTTCCTCTTCCTTTTTGGCTTTTCTTCTTTGGCCCCTCTCAGAGGTTTGACCTCAATCAGTAAGTTTGTAATCTGTAGTGTGAGCCAGATGGGGAAGAACTCCCTCTCTAGCATCTTTGGTGTGGGTTCCTCTCCTCCTACTCCTCCTCCTCCTCCTCCTCCTCCTCCTCCTCCTCCTCCTCCTCCTCACCATAGATTACCAACTCGGTAGGCAGTCCGTGTGTTATGTACTTATCTGGCAGAGCCCCGTGACTGGCCACTCTTCTGCAACTGCATCTCTTCCTCGGCATAGTTCTGTCTTCATTCCTGCTTCTTCGCGCCACTACCCTCCGTGACTACGTTCTGGGAGAAGGGCCAGGACTGCTGTCTTCGGCGAACCCTTTCCATGGTTCCAGGCCTATACCAGGACTGAAAGGGGGACTTCTGCTGCCCCCAAACCCCTTTTCTTTGTGTAACATATTGAGGACCTATTGACCATTTAGAAGACACTCCCACGACTGTCAATCCTCACAAGTCACTCATTATGACACAGGGTGTAATTTTTCACTCTGATGAGGACCTTATGGCTAATCTGGAACAACATGGTATTCATTTCACCCAGCATGTGCAGGGGGGCTCTAAGGACCATCATTTAGACACTGGCACTTTCATCCTGCCTGAGGTGGTCTTTCCTCCTGAAAAGAAGTCTCAGAATCATAGTAACAAGACATTAGTGGGCCATAATACTTTCATTGTTGTGTCCGCCTTCTTCACTTGGTGGTGACATGCTTGCCTCATGTGCAGCGGGCCCGGGTTTGATTCCCGGCTGGGTTGTAGGTTTTCTCCCCTCGTGGGCTGGGTGTTGTGTTATCATTATTTCATCCTCATCGCCAATGCTCAATTCAGCCAATGTGGCGTTGACTGACAAAAGACTTGCACTTGGCGGCCGAACTTCCCCGAACAGGACCTCCTGTCCAACAATACCATGCACGCATTTCCATTTTTTCATTGTCATCAAGTGATCAGGGAGAACCTTTGAGAAGATCTCCCCTTTCTATATTCACAAGGCATTGGAAGGTATTGCTGGGTCTCTAAAAAGTTTCAAACGACTTTGTAATGGAACACTTATAGTCGAAACTGCTAATTCAAACAAAATGTCTAAGATTATGGGATGTAAGGCCTTGGATGACTACCAGTTGAGGCTGAGTTGCATAACACCCTTAACTTTAGTAAGGGCGTGTTTACCTGCTCCGATATAATTGAGGTGGACCCTGCAGAATTAAGTGAAGAATGGAAAAATATGGGTGTCACGGAAGTGCAGAACTGTGTGAGGAGAGTCAATGTCAGATTGGAAAAATTGGCAACATTTATGCTAACATTTAGTATTCTAGAATTACCTGAATATATCCTTACAGTTTATATGTGCCTTAAGGTTGGCTCATTTGTTCTTAAACCCATTGCACTGCTACAAATGTCAAAGATTTGGCTATATTGCAGTGGGATGTAATGGGAAGGCTATGTGTGACAATAGTGGGCCTAGCTCATGAATCAGGCAATTCTTGTACACTTCCTCCGAAATGTGTAAACTGCTCTGGGGATCACCCAGTGTGGAGCTGAAAGGAACATTCAGGAGTTGAAAGTAAAGAGACATACCCTACCGCGAAGCTAAAAAAAGCTTTCAAAGCTATGCAACCACTGGATTTTGCTGCTTTTTTTGCATCAGTCCTTAAGATGCCAATCACTAAGTGTTATGCGTCCACACAAACTTGGACCACAGATTAAAATATGAGCACATGTACTTGTCAATGTACCTGTGGGTAAAATGCTCTACTTGAAACTGAAGTTGTTTGGAAGCCCCCAGCAATAGGCTTATGACCTAAGCCACCAATTCATTACCAAACATCAGAACCCAACTAAGCCATCCCAGCAACCACCTCCTCCTGTCAGTAAAGAAAAAATCCTTCGAAAAATAGTTATAAGTCAAAGAAAGCAGTAGTTAAACCTGTGGATTGGTGAGCTCTCTTCATTTCTGATGGCGACTATGCTCTTGAGGATACGGACGTCCAGTCACAGATACGAGATAGCAAGGAACCAGATAATGTTCCTCCTGCCCCACTTGTTAAATCACTGCCTCCAAAGGAGAAGGTCAAGAGCAACCATCGCTAACCAATGGCTTCCACAGGGACTTCTGTATTGGAGTGGAATTGGAAAGGATATCGCTCCCATTTGGAAGAACTGCAGTTACTAGTTCTGGAGAAACTATTCTGCATCTACTTACAAGAAACGCTTCTTAAAGTCACTGACACACCTGCATTACAGGGCTACCATACATACAGGAAAAACAATACTACTGGAGGCAGGGCTAAAGGTGGAGTGACTGTTTTTATTGATGACAGATGCCTCTCCTGTGAAAATTCTTGCACCATTTAAAATCACACTGTGTTCTTTGTACCTTCCCCCTAATAATGCTTTGGATGCAGACGCATTGGCAGAACTCTTTTGGGCACTCCCATGCCATTCCTCCTTGTGGGGGACTTCAATGCTCACAATGTGCTGTGGGGCTTGGTTACCACTTACTCCAGTAGTCGGATGATCGAGCGACTCATCCATTCTGAGCATATCTGCCTTCTGAACGGGATCAGATGATACACTTTTCCACAACTTCAGGGTCTTTTTCAGCCAATGCTCTTTGTTTTTGTTCCCCAGCTACTGCAGACTCAGTTCAATGGGCAGTGACTCTAGATTTACATTCTAGTGACCACTTCCCAGTCTGCTGACTAGGACAGTGAGTGACAGGAGACCACACAGATGGATGACACAAAGGGCAAATTGGTTACAGTTCAGTCAACAGGCTATTTTTGAACAAAAGGATTGTGCACAGGAGTCAGTAGCCTATATCACTTGTGAGATTCAGTGCGCTGACACAGGGTCCATCCCCAGGTCTAATAACCACCTTTGATGAAGGCCTGTACCTTGGTGGAATGATGACTGTTGATTGGCAATCAGGGTCAGAAAAACACTTCTGTGGAACTTCAAATGCTGTCCAACTACAGACAATCTTAATGCCTTCACATCTGCGAGAGCGCATGCTAGGCGAGTATTAAAAGAATGGGAGAGGGCTTCCTGGAGGGAATTCACTACTTTCATTAATCAGTCCACTTCCACTGCGCAAGTTTGGGAAGCTGTAAGACGGGATTTCAGGTAAGGGTAGTACACTTCTGTTTATGGCCTTGTCAATTAATGGAGTCTTCGTGGACACCAGAAGATCATGCTGGGATCATGTAGTGTGTTCACACCAGAGCTGCTAGCCATTAACAGGGCCCTCCATTTTGTTACTCAGGCCTCCCTCCCCAGTGTTTCAATATGTACCAACTCAATGAGCAGCCTACAAGCAATCAACCAATGTTACTCTCATAATCCTTTTGTCTCTGCTATCCATGACCTTCTCTCTGCCCTCGGTTGTACCACTTGCTCAGTTGTCTTTCCCTGGGTACCAAGTCAGGTGGGTATCCCAGGGAATGAACTGGCTGATTGTTTGGCTGGAGAAGTCGATACTTAACCCATATTCTCTTTCATGATTCCAGCTGCAGATATGCAGATCTACGTCAAATCTATCTTTGCCCAAAAGTGGAATGACATCTGATGCGCCACTGCTCTCAGTAATAAACTCTGCACAATCAAGGAGACTACTGCTGTTCGGTGTTCTTTCTTCCATTCCTCTCAGGAGGAGTCCACTGTCTTATGTTGTCTACACATTGGTCATAGAGGGTCACCCATTGTTTACTCCTGCGTAACGAACCACCCCCACAATGTGATTGTGGAGCCAGTCTGACAGTATCCCACGTATTGGTGGAATGTCCCCTTCTGTTGGCCCTTTGTACGAAGTATAGTCCTCCAGATTCTTTAATTTTAATATTAGCAGATGGTACACGGATGATTGAACTGGTCCCAAGTTTTCTCTGTGAAAGCAGTTTTTATTTCTATATATAAAGTTTTGCTTTACTCCTGGAGTGGGGGTAGGGTGGTTGTGGTTGGGACCTCTCCATGTTTTCTCAGCCTGGGACCAAACCCCCATGGAAAGACCATTCTTTTTTTCCAGTTTTTGGATTTGCTCTATCCTTTCATGTGTGTGTTTAACTCCCTCATTTTATAATTTGACTCCCCTGACTGGATCCACCCACTTTTAGCAGACCCTCTCTCTCCTGTGACTAATTTCAGAACTGCAGGACTGATGGCCTTGGTGTTTGGTCCCATAACCTCTCACAATTAATCAATCAATTATGAGTACCACCATTGCATGTTCTGCACCAACAACAGTTGATGGCTTACCTATTATGCGTCCATTGATACCTGGAGCACCTGAACTACCATCTTCACTTTCCAAATACAGAAATACACCCCCCACAATGGCAATCTAGTTCTGCGATTACAATTGCCATCCACATCTGGTCCCTTTTTTCTGAACTCTGGCTTTCCTCTAACAATTTCTCTCCACGCCTGCTCATGTACATTTCCTTGGTGCATTCGCTGCCCTCAGCTCTGTCTTATAACATGGTCCAAACGATTCAGCTGCATCTGAGGGCCTTTGCTGCCAGTTCTTCTCCATTCTTGGCACGTTTCAGGGTTCAGAACTAGTTTATTCTGATGACTTGATGGTTGCCAGTCATTCTGGCTTTGTTTACGTCCAAGCAGGATGTAATGAACTCTGGTCCTAGCTGGATGGCTGCAGTGTTGGAACTGGTAGCCATCTCTTGTGCTCTTGGGCATATCCGTCCCTGCACCAGTGAGTCTTTCCTCATCTGTAGTGACTCCTTGAGTAGTTCATAAGATCTTGACCAGTGTTGGACATCTCTTGTTTATGGCTATCCAGGATTCCCTTTTCGCCCTCAAACAATGTGGCACTCGGTTATCTTTGTCTGGACTCTTGATCACATTGGGATCCTGGGGAATGAACTTGCTGATGGGCTGGCCAAATTGGCAAGCCACCTCTTAAGATTGGTATTATGCCACCAAATTCTAAGGATCTGGAATACGGAATGGCATACTCTGACTTTGCCGAATGAAGCATAGTAGATAAAGGAGACCGCGAACTTGTGGAGATCCTCCATGCGGGCCTCTCGCAAGGACTCCATCATCCTTTGTTGGCTCCGCATCAGCCATACTTGGCAGACTCAAGGTCATCTCCTTCGTCACATTGATAAATCCCACTTTTGTTGTGGTGCTCATGTGACAGTGGTCCACATTTTGCTGGACTTTTCTAACTTCACCGCCCCATGGTGAACTCATCATCTTCCTGATTTGTGACCCTGGTGTTAGGATACAATGCCTCAGTGGCGTTAAGGTTATTCATGAAGGGGTTTTTTATCGCTTTGTCTAATGGCGTTCCCCTCTGTCTTGTTGGCCCAGTTAGAGATTGGCAGGACAATCCATTGCCTCCTCTGCCCTGACCAGGCAATGGCTATCGGAGCTTGGTGGTCTGCCCCCCCCCCCCCCCCGCCCCCCCCAACCTCACCCTAACCATTCTCATGTGTCCTGGCTGATTTGGTGTTCTCTCTCTTCTCTCTCGCGCTTCTCTCACTTTGTCCATGTTTCTAGGCTTTATTATGTATTGTTGGGTGTAGTGGCTCTGGTGTGTGTGTGTGTGTGTGTGTGTGTGTGTGTGTGTGTGTGTGTGTGTGTCATTCCTCTTCAACTGAACTATTAATTACTACAGTATCTTTAGCTTTGGAGAACCTTCAAGCATAAGCATATCCCTTCATTCCTTAGTATTTCATATCCCATTTCTTTGCACATCGATTCTTCTTATCTAGTCACTTGAACTTCAGCCTACTCTTCATCATTACTAAATTGTGAACTGTGCCCATCATCTGCTCCTGGGTATACATTCCAAGCCAATATCTGTTTTTGGAATCCCCACCTGACCATGATGTAATCTAACTGAAACCTTTCCATACCTCCAGACAACCCTCATCCTAAGCTGATACTTCTCTTTTTCATTTTCATTCCTTGACTCTTGAATTTTATCAATATTTTATTTGACATTAATATTAGATTGCCTGTTATTACAAAATACTGGACTCCCACCAAGGTTTTCCCTGTCAAAATTGTCATTTTGTCTACAATCATGAAAATGTAAATAACTGTTCGTGTTTTCTCCTTTGCAATCATTATTTTGTTTACCATCACAAAAAGTGAGCCCCCAAGGGCTAAGCATTCATTTCCTGGGTACAGGTTTGGCGACCCCGGGGTTCCTGAGCTAGGGACTGGTAAGCACCGCCAGTCCCCTGCAACCATAAGCTCTGGGCATACTTCAGCGACCACCGTGCGGTGCGGCAGTGGAACATTGTGTGTCTCATGGAATGGGGATCTTGGCTTGACCACCCGGATCGGGAGGATGGAATAAACTTATATAAAAAAACCTCAATCTCAAGGTGTGCTGCGCACTGATGAGATGCATGGCTGTGGAGGTGGAATAGTCATTAGTGGGCTTCCTCTGGGAACCTGCTGCACCTCAGTTGCATAAGGCTTACCTAGGCATGCGGGGCTCTGTCTAGGTGGACTACTAGTTCCCTAGCTGCTTGTGGGACCGAGATGGAACCCTCGAAGTTTTATTATTCTCCTCCCAGCAGAAAGGGTGGGCTGCTGGTAGGTTCCAACACCCATTCCAACAAGAGGGCTCGTGTAGCCAGTCCTCCTGATTCAGTTAGCAGTAACAGAATGCATGCTGCTTTGCAGAATGTGTTTGTTATAGTTAAAAGAAGAGAGGGGAGTTTTGATAAAGTTTCACCATTTTATATACAGAAAGGCTTAGAAGGCATTGCTGGCACCTTAAAATCTGTTAAGCGCTTGCGAAATGGGGCCTTGTTGGTTGGAACATCTAGCTTCCAACAAGTCAAGAACCTTCAGAAGGCACAATTTCTTGGGGAGTTTGAAATAGAGACTTAAGTTCACAACACCTTGAACAACAGCAAACGTGTTGTGACTTGCAGGGATCTCGTTGACATTCCCCAAGATGAACTGAAAGCTGAATGGTCCCAGGAAGGTATTGTCGATGAGCAACGCGTTATGAAAAGGGTGGATGGTGCTCTAGTGAAGTCAGACTCATTTATTCTTACTTTTAACAGCACCCAACTACTGGAGCATGTGAAGGCGGGTTTCCTACGTCTCCATGTACAGCCTTATTACCCAAATCCAATGCGGTGTTTTAAATGCCAGCACTTTGGGCACACTACTCTCAGCTGTAGAGGGGAAGCCATTTGCGGGAAATGCGGTAAAGCCACCCATGAGGGAGTTAGTTGCTCCTCTCCTCCCAAGTGTGTCGACTGCTCTGGAGATCACCCCGTGTGGAGCAAGGACTGCAGAGTTTTCCTTGAGGAACGGAAGATCCAGGAACTTAAAACCACAAAATGCATCCCGTATGGTGAAGCGAAGAAGATATACAAGTCCATGCAGCCACCCATGTTCACTGCCTCCTTTTCTTCGATTCTGAAACAGCCAGTCCTCAAAACTGATGCTGTTACACAAACGGAGGTTGCTACTGTCTGCACTAGCACCTGCGTTTGTCAATACACATGTGCTGCTGCAGTTCCTGTGAAGCCTGCTTCCCACCCCCCAGACTCCAGAAAAGGCTGTGGTGACTGACATCATGGACCTTCCTGCCCCTCCAAGGTCAAGTCGTGCACTGCCCAGTGCTGCTACACCCTCTACTGCTTCTGGGGTTGTGGCTCCAAAGCCACTGCTATGGTCACAGGTTCGAATCCTGCCTCAGGCATGGATGTGTGTGATGTCCTTAGGTTGGTTAGGTTTAAGTAGTTCTAAGTTCTAGGGGACTGATGACCTCAGAAGTTAAGTCCCATAATGCTCAGAACCATTTGAACCATTTTTTTCCAAAGCCACCTCAGACCAAAAAATCAAAGCTAAAGGCAAAGACTTGCCCGCTGAAGGAGACTGAAGGTACACCGTCTGATGATGTTGATGTCATTCTCTCTGATGTCTCTTCTTCAGAGGCGATGTGGGTTGATGTCAGACTGGAGCAATCATCTCACCCCAAAACTGAGCCTCCACCTGTTCTGGGCTCCCCTCTCCGGCAGAAAGTCAGGATGAAGGTACTTCCACCCTGATAGATGTCTCCCATTATACAGGGGAACATGAATGGATTCTGGACACGTGTGGAGGAACTGAAACTCCTAGCACAGTAATGCCCCCTGTGCTTGTGTTTACAGGAAACACATTTAATAACATCTGATGCTCCTGTACTATGGGGCTATATGCTATATCACAAGGATGACCTGACTGGGGAAAGGGCCAAAGGCGGGGTCGCCGTGTTTGTCAATAATGGCCACCGCTCCTCTGCTCTCCCCCTGGATACTGACTTGCAAGCAGTTGCAGTTGAAACTCATTCACGTCGAAGGCTTACAGTTTGCTCCTTTTATTTACCTCCTCTGGATGCAGTGGACTTAGAGGCTCTCACAGATCTTATTGAACAACTCCCCCGACCATTTCTCATCGTGAGCGACTTTAATGCCCATTATGTCCTTTGGGTCTCACCTTCTATTTGTATTTGGGGTCAAGTTTTGGAGAGCCTCCTAACATCTCAAGTGTTGTGTGTCCTCAACACTGGTACTCACTCATTTCTCTGCTGCTATTGAGTCACTCTCAGCCACTGACCTATCTTTCTGCTCTCCAACCCTCACCAACTCTGTTCACTGGGAGGTCATTGATGACTTTCATTCCAGCGACCACTTCCCTGTTCGCATTCATCACCTGGATGGTGTGTTGCTGGAACAGAAGCCGCCAACAATGATGATTGGCACGGGTAACTGGCCACTGTTCAGTCGGTTGGCTGTCTGTGAACGCCGTAACAGTGTCCAGGAATGGGTGGATCACATCACACTTGTGATCCATCACACTGCTGACCTGTCCATACCTGAGTCTTTCAGCCCTCTTAAGTGGTGACCTGTACCTTGGTGGACAGAAGAGTGGCTCTTCAATGATTTAAATTCCGCCCAACAGCAGTCAATCTTCTGCCTTTTGAGTCGCGAGAGCCAGGGCATGCCGTTTCATTAAAGAGAGCAAAAAATGTTCATGGCAGGAGTTCCTGGATTTTATCAACTGTTCCACTTGTTCCAGAAAAGTATGAGAAGTCATCCGCAGGATTTCCAGTACACGCAGCCTTGTACCGATAGCAGCAGTGCTGAAACAGGGGTGCTTCCAAACGATGCCCAGAGACATTACACAGATGCTGGCTGAGCATTTTGCGCAAACTGCTGACAATGCAAGCCAGCACCCCATGTTTTGTCACTACCATGCAACTGTAGAGAGGGGAAAGTTGGACTTTAGGTCCAATGGTTCTAAGGCCTAAAAACTCCCCTTTCTCTATGTGGGAGCTTAAATCAGCACTGGCTGAGACTGCTGACACTGCACCCGGTCACGACCACATCTGGTATTGCATGCTTCACTATTTGCCAGCTGCATCCCAGGAAATCCTCCTCGACTGTTTTAATCTAACAGGTAACTTCCCCTACTTGTGGAGGGAAGTGATTCTGATCCTTCTGCTCAAACCAGGAAAGGTCCGCATGTGTCCAAGCAGTTCATCAGAGCATCACCCTAATGAGCTGTATAGGAAAGACCCTGGAATGGATGGTTAACCATCATCTGGTCTGGCTTTTGGAGACCAGGCAACTTTTCAGCCACTCTCAATGTGTATTCAGAAAATTTCGGTCTACGGTCGACAACCTGACCCTCCTTGAGGTGGCTATTCAGCAGGCTTTCCTCAGTCAGCATCATTGTTCTGGCATATTCTTTGATATCAGTAAGGCATATGATACTACATGGAGATTGCTGTATTCTTGCATGGTGTATGGGTCAGCAAGGAAGTCTTATTTGCGGATCCTTGACACTGTCCACCATGCGGGGATTCGACTGGCCATGGGTGCTTATTGGACCAGTCCCATATCCAGCCTCTGTGCTGTGGCCAGGTAACTGCCACTTACCATCAATTGCATTGATACTGGTGCCTTTATCCTGGCCTTTGAAGGGGATACCCTCCCTGAGAAAGTAAAGATTATGGTTCGTCAATGTGATGTAAAGCCGTACATCCCACCTCCTATGCGGTGTTTTAAGTGCTTGCGTTTTGGACACATGTCTTCCCTCTATTCACAGGCCCCTCTCTGTGGTGACTGTGGACGTCCACTCCATGAGGGGAGTCCCTGTGTTCCCCCTCCTGTGTGTGTTAATTATCATGGCAATTATTCTCCACATTCACCAGATTGCCCAGTATATAGGAAGGAAAAGAAAATACCGGAGTATAAGTCCCTTGATCGTTTAACCTACACAGAGGCCCATAAGAAGTATACAAGTCTTCACCCTGTGTACATGATGTCTAGTTATGCTTTAGTTACATTTTCACCCCTTCCTCCCACTTCCTTACCCCAGTCCCTGACCCCTTTCCACCCCCCCTCCCATGTGGCTCCCACACCTTCTCCTCCAGGCGCTGCTCCCCCTCCCCAGCCGGAGAAGTGTCCCACTACATTGGCGTCTGCCGGTCAAGGGCGCCCCTCCCGGGATGCCCCTTCCCGGCACCTTACAGACCAAAGGTCTGCTGCCACTCGACGACTGCAAGAATCGCAGTCTGTCAACCCCCAGGTAGCCCGATCTCTTTCTGTTCTGACCTTGCTGCAGCTGGCTCCTTTATGCCACTCAGCCCTCCTCGATCTCAACCTGAAAAGAAGAAGAAACATAAGTCCCAGGACAAAGAGCCTCTGGTGTCACCAGAGGTCCCATCCCCAGCTTCACAATTAGATTCTGACCTGTAGTTCATGGATGTCGCCCCCTCCTTGTCGGTAGCGGGTGGTGACCTGGCGGTATGACTGGCTTTAGCCTGTTCAGACCCCATTTAAATCGGCGTCCTGTGGTTATCCAATGGAATTGTAATGGATACTACCGTCACCTTCCGGAATTGAAATCCCTTATTTTGTCTTATTCTGCAGCTTGTGTGGTTTTCCAGTAATCTCATTTTACTGATGCTTACTCACCGACCCTCCGTGGGTTCTGTGTTTTCTGTCGAAATCGGGTCAGACCCCTGTGGGCCTCTGATGGCGTTTGTACATTGGTCCATACAGACATTGCTAGCACATGGATTCCTCTTCAAACTACATTGGAAGTGGTTGGTGTTAGGGTCCACCTGGACACTGAGGTCACGGTGTGCAATCTTTATCTCCCCCCTGACAGGACTCTTACACCTGCTGCCTTAACTGCCCTTCTTCAGCAACTTCCTCCTCCCTTTAATGCTCATCATCCCTTGTGGGGCAGTGCATTTCCACCTAGACGAGGTCTTCTCTTAGATCAGTTTATTACAGACCACGACTTGTGCCTTCTTAATGATGGCTCCCCTACTCATTTCAATGCCGGTCATGGTACCTTTTCTGCCATTGATCTTTCTCTTTCTTCTCCCTCTCTCCTCCCCTCATTACACTGGTCGCCACATGACGACCTTTGTGATAGTGACCATTTCCCATTGATTCTCTCTCTTCCTTCCTGCTCCCCGATGGACAGGTTAGCTCATTGGTCTTTCCAATGTGCCGATTGGCCTCTATACACTGCGCAGGTCGTGTTTTCTCCCTCTTTGTCCGGTTGTATTGATGACGTCCTACGTGATGTGTCTGACTCCTGGAAATGGAAAAAAGAACACATTGACACCGGTGTGTCAGACCCACCATACTTGCTCCGGACACTGCGAGAGGGCTGTACAAGTAATGATCACACGCATGGCACAGCGGACACACCAGGAACTGCGTCGTTGGCCGTCGAATGGCGCTAGCTGCGCAGCATTTGTGCACCGCCGCCGTCAGTGTCAGCCAGTTTGCCGTGGCATACGGAGCTCCATCGCAGTCTTTAACACTGGTAGCATGCCGCGACAGCATGGACATGAACCGTATGTGCAGTTGACGGACTTTGAGCGAGGGCGTATAGTGGGCATGCGGGAGGCCGGGTGGACGTACCGCCGAATTGCTCAACACGTGGGCCGTGAGGTCTCCACAGTACATCGATGTTGTCGCCAGTGGTTGGCAGAAGGTGCACGTGCCCGTCGACCTGGGACTGGACCGCAGCGACGCACGGATGCACGCCAAGACCGTAGGATCCTACGCAGTGCCGTAGGAGACCGCACCGCCACTTCCCAGCAAATTAGGGACACTGTTGCTCCTGGGGTATCGGCGAGGACCATTCGCAACCGTCTCCATGAAGCTGGGCTACGGTCCCGCACACCATTAGGCCATCTTCCGCTCACGCCCCAACGTCGTGCAGCCCGCCTTCAGTGGTGTCGCGTCAGGCGTGAATGGAGGGACGAATGGAGACGTGTCGTCTTCAGCGATGAGAGTCGCTTCTGCCTTGGTGCCAATGATGGTCGTATGCGTGTTTGGCGCCGTGCAGGTGAGCGCCACAATCAGGACTGCATACGACCGAGGCACACAGGGCCAACACCCGGCATCATGGTGTGGGGAACGATCTCCTACACTGGCCGTACACCTCTGGTGATCGTCGAGGGGACACTGAATAGTGCACGGTACATCCAAACCGTCATCGAACCCATCGTTCTACCATTCCTAGACCGGCAAGGGAACTTGCTGTTCCAACAGGACAATGCACGTCCGCATGTATCCCGTGCCACCCAACGTGCTCTAGAAGGTGTAAGTCAACTACCCTGGCCAGCAAGATCTCCGGATCTGTCCCCCATTGAGCATGTTTGGGACTGGATGAAGCGTCGTCTCACGCGGTCTGCACGTCCAGCACGAACGCTGGTCCAACTGAGGCGCCAGGTGGAAATGGCATGGCAAGCCGTTTCACAGGACTACATCCAGCATCTCTACGATCGTCTCCATGGGAGAATAGCAGCCTGCATTTCTGCGAAAGGTGGATATACACTGTACTAGTGCCGACATTGTGCATGCTCTGTTGCCTGTGTCTATGTGCCTGTGGTTCTGTCAGTGTGATCATGTGATGTATCTGACCCCAGGAATGTGTCAATAAAGTTTCCCCTTCCTGGGACAATGAATTCACGGTGTTCTTATTTCAATTTCCTGGAGTGTATATCTTCCTCCAGATGGTGCAGTATCCCTGAATGTATTAACTGCACTGATTGATCAACTCCCTAAACCTTTCCTAGTTTTGGGAGATTTTAATGCCCATAATCCCTGCTAACCGTGCTAACAGACCGAGGCAGAGATTTCAAAGCTTTACTGTCTCAGTTCGACCTCTGCCTCTTAAATACTGGTGCTGCCACACATTTCAGTGTGGCTTATTGTAGTTATTCAGCCATTGATTTATGAATTTGCAGCCCAGGACTTCTCCAATCTATCCACTGGAGAGAACATGATGACCTGTGTGGTAGTGACCAGTTCCCCATTTTCCTATCACTGCCCCAGCGTCAGGCCCATGGTCGCCTGCCCAGATGGGCTTTAAACAAGGCGTACTGGGAAATTTTCCCCTCTGCTGTTATCATTGAATCTCCCCCACATGGTAACACTGATGTGTGGTTGAGCAGGTGACTACAGCAATCATTGCTGTGGCAGAAAACACGATCCCTCATTCATTAGGTTGCCCCCCGGCGAAAGGCAGTCCCTTGGTGGTTGCCGGAAGTTGCTGAAGCAATTACAGAGCGTCGGCGAGCTCTGCAGCGGGATAAGCGGCACCCTTACCTGGAACACTTCATTACCTTTCAATGGCTCCGTGCCAATGTTCACCAACTTATCAAACAACGGAAGCAGGAGTGTTGGCGGAGATAAGTCTCGACCATTGGGTGCCATATGTCACCTTCCCAAGTCTGGGGTAAGATCAAATGTGTTTATGGGTACTAGAACCCAACAGATGTTCCCACTGTTAACATAGATGACATGTTACCTACCAATGCAAATGCGAGTGCTGAGCACTTTGGTGAACACTATGCTCAAGCCTCTGCATCGGAGAATTACCCCCAGCCTTTCACGCTCTCAAACATCAGCTGTAAAGGAAAGCCCTCTCGTTCACAACATGCCATAGTGAAACCTATAATGCCCCATTTACAGAGTGGGAGCTCCTCAGTGCCCTTGCACATTCCCCCAACACAGTTCCTGGGCCAGATCAGATCCACAGTCTTATGATTAAACATTTCTCATCTGATTACAAGTGACATCTCATCATCATCTTCAACGAGATGTGGTGCGATGGCATCTTAAAAGTTTGTCAAACTATTTTAACATGCACTAATGAGTAATTGGGCATAACTGGGTTTAATTTCAAGCTTATTTAAACTCTAACTGTGAAGACACTTGTAATTTGGCCCTAAGACATTTTGTTTTATTTTTCTTGGCTTGTTACCTTTGAACTCCACAAGTACTGCAAGTGTTAAAGAAAAATCAAAATTTTTCCATTTCCTATTATGCCATTATTGGTGTATTATTCCCAGTGTACAGGTTCTGACTGTTTTTAATAAATCATTGTTAAAATATAATTTATCTTGTGGTTCCAGCATCTTTGTGCTCTCCAACCAGGTCCATACCAGTAAATATTCTGCAATTTGAATCAAGAACAGCTGCCAACATGAGTAACATAGAAGTAGATATCCCCAGGGTAGTGGAGCAACTTAAATCTCTTAACAAAAGCAAGTCTTCTGGCCCAGACTGTATTACCAGCTACATTCCTTTTCAGAGTATGCTGATAAAACAGCTCCACACTTAAGTCATACACAATCGTTCGCTTCACAAAAGATCCGTATCCAAAGATTGGAAAGTTGCCCAAAGATTGGAAAGTTACACAGGTCATGCCAATATTCAAGAAAGGCAGTAGGAATAATGCACTAAATTACAGGTCCATATCATTAACGTTGATACGCAGCAGTGTTTTGGAACACACATTGTGTTTGAACATTATGAAATACCACCAAGAAAATGGTCCATTGACACAGAGTGAACACTGATTTTGAAAACGTCATTCTTGTGAAACACAAGTAGCTCTTTACTTGCACGAAGTGTTGACGGCTGTTAACAAGGGATTTCAAATTGATACCACATTTCTAGATTGCCAGAAGGCTTTTGACACTGTACCACACAAACGGCTTGTAGTGAATTTGTGCGCTTATGGAATATCATCTCATGACTGGATTCATGATTTCCTGTCAGAGAGGTAACAGTTTGTAGTAACGGACGCAAAGTCATTGAATAAAACAGAAGTGATTTCTGGCATTCCCCATGGTAGTGTTACAGGCCCTTTGCTGTTCTTCATCTATATAAATGATTTAGAAGACAATCTGAGCAGCTGCCTTAGGTTGTTTACAGATATTGTTACTTGCTATCTAGTCATGTCATCAGAAGATCAAAACAAATTGCAAAACGATTGAGAAAAGATACTTGTATGGTGTGAAAATTGGAATTGACACTAAATAATTAAAAGTATGAGGTCATCCGCACAAATGCTAAAAATAATCTGTTAAGCTCCAGTTACACGATAAAATCAGTCAAATCTAAAGGCCATGAATTCAACTAAATACCTAGGAATTACGTTTAAGAACAACTCAAATTGGAAGGAACACACAAAAAATGTTGTGGGAAAGGCTAACCAAAGACTGCATTTAATTGGCAGGATACTTAGAAAATGTAGCAGATCTACCAAAGACACTGCTTTCACTACACTTGCCTGTCCTCTTTTAGAATACTGCTTCACGGTGTGGGATCTCTGCCACATAGGATTGACAGAGTACATCAAGATAGTTAAAAGATGAGCAGCACATTTTGTACTATTGCGAAATAGGGGAGACAGTACCACTGGAATGATACAGGATTTGAGGTGGACACAATTAAAACAAAGGTGTTTTTCATTGCAGCAGAATTTTCTCATGAAATTTCAACCACCAACTTTTTTTTCTGAATCCAAAAATATTTTGTTGATGCCGATCTACATAGGGAGAGATGATCATCATAATAAAATAAGGGAAACCAGAGTTTGCACCAAAATATAGGTGTTGGGTTTTTCTGCATGTTGTACAACGTTGGAATGATAGAGAATTATTGTGAAGGTAGTTTGATGAACGCTCTGCCAGGAACTCAAACATGATTTGCAGAGTATCCATGTAGATGTAGATGTACCCCCTCAATAGTCAAGTTCACCCCCTGCAAAATCACAAGCAATTGATCAAGATCACCCAGGGGAACCACCACTGTACTTCTCCCCTCCTCCCTAACACCCTTCCCCCAGGACTAACCGAGCACCCAATCCCCATCTTTATCACTCGTAACTTGGTCATTTGAGTCAGTGGGGTTTAGGATAGGTACAGCATAGGGAGAGATCTGATTGTGTATTTGTAATTACAAATTAATGTTATTATGCTATGCCACATCACTCAAGGTCTGTTTGATAATAACAATTAATATTACATCATTTGAAGCACCAGCAGAGACCAAACACAGGCCAGTATGTAAAGTACTCTCATTATTTCCCAATTTTATGTATTTTTTATCCATTTTTTTGTATTTTTTCATATTTTCCACAATTTTACACATTTTCTGTGTTTTTCAAAATTTTGTGTGTAGTTCCATATTCTTTCATTATTTCCACAGTTTTATCCAATTAGTACCGAGCGAGGTGGCGCAGTGGTAACACACTGGACTCGCATTCTGGAGGATGATGGTTCAATACCGCGTCCGACCATCCTGATTTAGGTTTTCCGTGATTTCCCTATGTCGCTCCAGGCAAATGCTGGGATGGTTCCTTTGAAAGGACACGGCCGATTTCCTTCCCCATCCTTCCCTAATCCGATGAGACCGATGACCTTGCTGTTTGGTCTCTTCCCCCAAACAACCCAACCCCTTTCTCCAATTACATGAGTTCTGTCTCATTGCTGTCATTGTTACATCAGTGTGTGTCTCGTAGACATCATGATCCTCTCAGCCTGTTGCAATGTAGTATGCTCCCAAACTATTTACCACTGCTAAGCCACCACTTTATTACTTGCATGTGTGACGTTGTAGTTAGATTAGAGTCAATTTTCATTCCACAGACTCAAAAATGAGAAGATTCTTGTGGGTGTGAAGCATGTCAGAAAGTATAACATAAAAAAATGAAACATTTGAATAGAATACCTACTATCCTCATCATTTGTCTTGTCAACATTGGTGAATACATTACAGTAAACTGGAGGAACTGCAAATATTTACAGAATTAATAAACAAACATTTTTACTTGAGTTGGCCTAACAGTCCCTATTAAGACATTCATCTATAGAGTAGAAAGAGTTGCCTATCAAAAATCTTTCAAACTCTGTTTAAACTGTGCTTTATCTGAAACCAAGTTTTTAATGGTTGCTGGCAATTTGTTGAAAATGTGTGTTTCTGAATACTGGACCCCTTTTGTACCAAGGTCTTTATGTAGACTGTTCTTATTCCTAGTGTCGATACTATATATTGAGCCATTAGTTGGAAATAGAGATATAATATTTGCAACTAATTTCATTAAGAAATAAATATACAGAGAAACAGTAGTTAGAATACAAAGTTCCTTGAACAGGTTTCTACATGATGATCTTGAATTTACACCACAAATGATTCTTCCTACAAGCTTTTGCACACTAAAAACTTTTGCTCGATTTGACGAGTTACCCCAGAATATGATCCCATATGACATAACAGAATGAAAGCAAGGAAAGTATGCAAGTTTTTTTAATACTTATATCTCCTACATCTGACATCATTCTCACTGCAAATAGACTTGTGTAGGTGCTTCCAAAATTCGGTGGTATGCCTTCCCTGTCTGAATTTGTTATTGAGTTGTAATCCTCTTCGATCTGCAAGTCTCCTATGTTATATACATGCTGGAAGGAAATCTTACAGGTTCTGAACTGCATATAGTGGGTCTTTTCAAAGTTTAAAGACAGTGAATTAACTTTAAAACATTTATTAATGTCAGTAAAAGTCTGATTAGCAGCAGTTTTTAAATCTATACTTGCTTTGCTATTTATTGCAATTTTTGTACCATCTGCAAACAAAACAAGTGGAGCATCTGGCAGAGTAACAGATGAGAGGTTACTGATGTACACAAGAAAAGGCAGTGGACCCAAAATGGAATCTTGAGGAACACCACATGTTATTAATTCCCAAGCAGAGGAAGACTGACTACTTATTGCACAGGTATTTCACGATGATGTCCTGTGTTTCCTGTTAGTTAGATAAGACTCAAACCATTTTGCAGCATTACCACTGACACCATAATATTTTAATTTACTTAAAATAATGCTGTGGTTCCTGCAGTCAAAGGCTTTTGACAGGTCGCAGATAATGCCAGTAGCCTCTAATTTATTATGTAATGAATTAAGTACATTCTCACTGTAAGTGTAAATAGCTTTCACTATATTGGAGCCCTTAAGAAATCCAAACTTTGACTTTGACAGTATATTATTTGCTGTCAGATGCTTAAGGAGATACTTGAACATAACTTTTTCAGATATTTTTGAAGAAGCCGGAAAAAGTGAAATTGGTTGATAGTTTGATGGTATCTCCATATCCACTTCTTGTAAAGAGGCTTAACTTCAGCATATTTTAGCCAGTGTGGAAATGTTTCACTGATAATAGATTGATTACACAAATAACTTAAGATAGAACTCAACTCACTCGAGCACTCTTTGATCAACTTCATTGATGTGTTATGAAAACCACTAGAATACTTAAAATCTAATGATTTTGTGATGGATGCTACTTCTTTGGGAGACGTGAGTGTCATTTCCATTTTACAGAAGTTATTTTTGAAGACTGGTCTCAGATACTCCATTGCAATGTTCGCCAAACCTTATAACCCTCAGCTGTCAGTAAACAGAAATAAAGTACTTGTTTAAGAGATTTGCAACACTACATGCCTTTGCTACCAATGTCTCATTCATTTTTAGAGCTATCTGTTACTCTTCTTCTTTGCCCCAACTGTCTCTGTCTTCACTATATCCCATACCGTTTTTATTTTGTTGCCTGACTTAATTACCTTTCTGTCATAATAAAGCTGCTTTGATTTTTGGATTACTTGCTTCAGTATTTTGCAGTACTCTTTCTAATGCATTACAACGCTAACATCAGAGCTGTTATTAGATAGTGAATACAGTCTACTTTTTGTCCCACATGATTTCTTTGTTCCTTGTGTAATCCACAGTTTTTTTCTTGGCTTCTGTTCGATTTGTGTTACCTTTAGGTGAAAGCAATTTTCAAAAGCTGAAGTAACTTTATTAATGAATACTTTGTATTTTCCATTTGAGTCAGAAGTATTGTAAACATCTACCGAGTTCATCTCTTTGAGCACTCTCTCTTGAAATTCTCAACCTTTGGCTGATTTATTACCCTCTTGTATTCAGATTTAGTAAACTTTTTATCCTGACACATTTCAACGTTTAACACTGGATGCTGCTTGTCATGATCAGACAGCCCATTTACTATTGGTTTTGTGATACGACTTTTCTTTCCAGATTTGTCAACAAAGACATTATCAATAGCAGTCTAGAGCATTTACATATCCTGGTTTGCAAAGTAGACAGTAGGAACTAAATTGAATGACAGTGTTACTGACTGCAATAATTGTTCATTAACAGAGCTTTTCAATAAATACACATTAAAATCACCAGCAGCCACTATTTCCTTTTTTTAAAATACTGTGAGAAAGTACAACAGAGCTTCCCGATTTTTTTATGAAGAGGTTAAAGTTCCCTGAAGATGCTCTGTATATAGTTACTATTATAAAGAACTTATTATGAAATACTACTACTACTATTGCACAAAATCTCCAGACATTTTCATTCACCCTTCTTCCTTCCCCTTTGAATCCTCCTCCCTGAAAAAGTAGTCACTGGATCCGAAAGCTTGCGAATTATAAGTCTTTTATGTGTGTTCTGTTGTCACAAGGTGACTAGATATTTTTATCTATCAATCTGTGGTCATTAATTGATTTGTTTTTGTTGTTATACTCTTTAATTTTCTACACCTATGACTCTTTTTCCATATTTTAGAAACAATAACAGATCAGTTGCTTTGTTTATGAAGAAGAACTTCTTGTTTGCCACATTTTCATCTGCTACAGTTGTCAGAATTGCAACTTTCGATGCAGTTCTTGTATTTAATGATGTTTATGTAGGGAGGATGAAGGTATTGGAGAGAGTGGGCTTTAAGGTAGGAAATTTCACTCAAGACATCTTGAGAAAAATACGTTTAGAGTGCCTCCCTGCAGCTAAAAAGCCATTAGAGGAGCTGTTAAAGGAAAGAAGGTATAAAACAAGAAACCAGAAGAGAAGCCTTGCTGGGAAAGAGAACCCTGAGTACAAAAATGTGACCTTCTGAAGAGGTGACATAAGAAAAATCATTATATTGAACTTTAAATTGCATTTCCTGAATTTTATGTACATTTTTCTCAGAATTTATGAAGGTTAGAATTATGAGGGAATGTTACAAGACTAACCCAAAGAACATCCAAATTAGAAGACCCAGAGACAAGAAGTTATCTCACTACAGGAAATAGCACAGAAAATTGGTCGTGGAATATCCTTTGAAAAAACAGCCATCATGTTACTGACGCACCACTCATAAACAAAATTGCCATAGGAAACCAAGAAATCAAAATTGTAGATGTTGTTGTTGTGGTCTTCAGTTCTGAGACTGGTTTGATGCAGCTCTCCATGCTACTCTACCCTGTGCAAGCTTCTTCATCTCCCAATACCTACTGCAGCCTACATCCTTCTGAATCTGATTAGTGTATTCATCTCTTGGTCTCCCTCTATGATTTTTACCCTCCACACTTCCCTCCAGTACTAAATTGGTGATCCCTTGATGCCGCAGAACATGTCCTACCAACCGATCCCTTCTTCTGGTCAAGTTGTGCCACAAGCTCCTCTTCTCCCCAATTCTATGCAATACCTCCTCATTAGTTATGTGATCTACCAATCTAATCTTCAGCATTCTTCTGTAGCACCACATTTCAAAATTGTAGATAAATTTAAATATCTGGGAGAAATCATAACATATAACCACAATAAAAAGCCAACATGGCATAACAGAATAAACAAACTGACTGACTAGGGCACAATATATCACCAAGAACGCCTGCGACAAAAAGATTCTGTCAGTGGCAACAAAATTAAAACACTACAACACAGTCACTCAGCCAGAAATAACATGTGCAAGTGAAACCATCTTCAAAACAACTAACACTGCAGAAATAGATAAAATACTCAAAGTAGAGAGAAGAATAATCAGAACGTGCATCAACAAATCGTACCAGACACTGGAGAGCAGCTACAAATGAAAGTCTACCAAGGAAATAGATCTGGTAAAGAGTACAATCAGGAAGAAACGCATTTCATTTTTTTGACATCTAATCAGAACACCTGAGAACGAGAGCATCAGGAGAATAATTCGAGGGTAATCCCAAAAGCAAGGTCTCCTATTTTTTTTTTATAAGTTCAGAACTCTGTTTGTGTGGCAGTTGGTCACACTGTTATGAAGAATGCTTCACGCGGTGTGTGTAAATATGCGCATACTGCGCTGAGGCGCTTAGTCTTGGCTTGGCAACTGTTGAGAATGGAGCTCCCGCCAGATGTTACCGCCAAGTGCAAATTGCTCGCAGTTATTTGGTTTTTGAACGCATAGGGCACTGCGCCGATTGAAATCCATCGCCAATTGATGGAAGTGTATGGTGAGTCGTGCATGTATGTCAAAAATGTTCGTAAGTGGTGCAGAGAGTTTGCAGCTTGTTGGACCGAAATTCACGATGAACAAAGGAAGGGGAGACCGTCAGTTTCTGACGAGACAATGTTGAAGTTTGAGCAAAGCATGCGTGAAGATCGGCGCTTCACCCTGGATGATATCTGCACATTGGTTTCTGAGGTGTCCTGAAGCACCGCTCACAGAATTTTAACGGAAACATTGAACTGCTGGAAGGTGTGTGCAAGGTGGGTGCCTCACATGTTGACTGAGGCCCACATGCAGCAATGGTTTGATGCTTCCTGCGCATTTCTTCACCGCTTTGCAGTCGACAGGATAACTTTCTGGACTCAATTGTCACGGGTGACGAAACCTGGGCATACCACTTTATACCGGAGATCAAGCAACAATCACGCCAGTTTATAACTTTCTGAACAGCATGGCAACAAGCTGGTATGACATGGGCATACAAAAACTGCCACAGTGTCTGCAAAAATGCATCGACAGAAATGGTGATTGTCAAAAAATAGCTAAATGTTCAAGGTGTAAACTGATGTAAAACATTGTAGAAATAAACAGGTCTATGTAATTATAAAAATATAGGAGACCTTACTTTTGGGATTACCCTCATAGAAAAATCGTGGAACAGTAAGTGCAACATTAAGTGGATTACAAAAATCAAGAAGATATGAATGAGCTACAGATTACATCAGAAGACCTAAGAACAAAATTTACGATATCAGGAAACTCACAGATAAACAAACCAGACTGCAAATGAAAATCAACAAACAGACAATAGAAAGGGTGATTTCTGAAAGAAGGATGAGATCCAAGAGAATGAAGAAGCACTGGGCTGGCAGAAAACTGAAAAATTCTTTGTATAACATTGGCTAGAGTGGTCCAACGAAGGCTGTAAAATGTGAATAATATTCACATTTTACAGCCTTCATTGGACTACTCGAGCCAATTTTAAACAAAGAATAATAATAAAGTAAAGAGTAAATTTTGAAATTATGAGTGTAAACTGAGATATGGGCAAAGTTTGTGAAATGGATGCATAAAGGTAATGTCTGTTATCAAAGGACCTCACCATGGTTCACAATATGGGCAGACAACACTGCCCCCAGCCAGACTTGCTTCCTCCAATGGCCATCTAGATATGAATTGAACTACATTCCTACTTTACCATTTAAGCCATAGTTCTCAGCCTTGATAAGCAGAATTTTATTATCTACACAAACATAGAGTGCTTTCGACAGATCACAAAAGATTGAGAAAAGAGAAATGGTGTGTTCAGTTGAAATATCCTTTTGGAATCCAAAATGATTTTTATGAGGGATGTTATGTTTATTAAGATGATCCATGGTTCTCTTTAACATATGTTTCTGTAGGATTTTATAAAGAGTTGATAGCAGTGAAACTGGCCAGTAGTTGGAAATATCAGCTTCATCACCTTTTTTGAACAGTGATTTAACAATTGTATAATCTGAGTCTTCTATGGGCAGTACTTTAAGAAACAGATATATTATTTAAACCAGTGGAATTTTTATTTGCATTTGGCTTATTACGTACTCAATCTCTTCAGTTGGAATATAGGGTATTTGCATCTAATAATGGAGAATGAACAGGATAGTTGTTACTCACCACAAAAGGGAGGTGTTGAGGCGGAGAAGATAGGCACAACAAAAAGATTGTTGTAAAGTGAGCTCTTGGCCAACAAGGCCTTCATCGAAATCACACACACACACACACACACACACACAAAAGCTCACTTTCTGACAGTCTTTTTGTTGTGTCTGTCTGTGACTTAGCATCTTTGCTATATGGTATTTGCATCTGACAAATTGTGTTCTTCACTGCTTTTTGTAGAAAGTTTGTGGCTTCAACTATAGGTCATTTACAACCAGTTTGATCTGGTACTGTCCAATAATAGTTGATGAAGATATTGGCCACTATATCACCTTCATCTGCCATGTTTCTATTAAGACATGCTTCAATATTGCCTGTATCTTCTGAAATTTTACCTGTCTCCCTTTTGACTACCTTTCAAATAGTTTGTATATTATTATTTGAACTGTCACTTTCGATTTAATAAACATGCTCTTGAATTTTTAATTACATTATTTAGCAGTAAGAATTGGTTTCAACTGTAACTGGGAAGGAGGGGTGAAGGCAGTAATGCGCTACTCCCTTTTAATGCATGTGTTGAAGCCCAAAGAGCCATAGAAATTAGGAACTTTGTCAGAGTGGCTGTGCCTTGTGTTATCAAGCTCCCGTTGATGGTCCATGATGGGATAAACAGAAGTGACACAGTAATGAGGGAAGCTATTTCACGAAACTGCAACCGGAAAGAGGAAAGATGTAAAACAGCTTTTACAGCCCTCACTGCTCACGGTCAGCACAACTGTTCTGACTCTTGTGGCTATTCTCTTGCAATATCCTTCCTGGCATGCTGAAATAATACAAAAGATGCAGTCAAATGATTTCCTCTTAAGTAAAGAAATTTTGCATAGAGGTGACCCAGTAATATAAATTCTGCCTATAGTTTGCTTGTGGAACTTACACAAATTAAGGTTATATGTACATATTTAAAGTAAAATTATGTGCACATTTACATAAAACATATAAATTCAGAATTAAACATTTATATATGTACTTTACTGTGGTACAGCATATCTATAGGATTATATAGATTCCTTCCCTTGCTGTATGCCTTAGTCAGCACTGTAATACTTTCTTTCTTTCTTTGCATCATTCCATTTGTACAATAAGAAGCTATCATTATACATACTGCTTTTCTCAACAGCAATACAAGGAAGAGAATTTCCATTTGTTTTATTTATGTATTTACAAAAAAAAAAAAATTACAGGCTCAAAAATGTGCAAAACATCTCAGCCAAAGAGGCCTCAGGGGCTCACATTTTTCTCGTCTACTGACCACACATGAAAACAATAACAAGTAGAAAGCCTACTCAAAAAGTAATCCACCATTCCCTTCAAATGTGTCTGGTGCTTATTAAAGAATTGGGAAACTTCAAAAGTGAATTAGTTGGTTTAGAGAGAGAGAGAGAGAGAGAGAGAGAGAGAGAGAGAGAAAGAGAAAGAGAAAGCAAGCACCATATTGCTTTACTTGCTGATTGTTTCCGCCGCACATGTATGTCCCAAGTCTGATTTGGCTCTAATATAAGGCTGGGGATTATCATAAGGCTGGAAAAAAAAGTGAACATGAAAGTGGCACTCATCACACTACATCATGCTTAGAATGATGCAAATTAGAAAATGTGCTAAATACTAGTTCAACCATAGAAAATGTCTGAATAAAACACTGTAAGAGAATAGAAGAAATGTACAGATGTATTACATTGTGCAATTGAAGCAATTCTTTTTCTCATGGCGTGACATTTAGCTTTGTCTGAGGCAGCTGAAATGACAATTTTTTGGACATCTCAGAGTTTCTGGCGAAATTTGATCCTGCTGCGAAAGACCATTTAAGAACATTTGAAGTGTAACACCAAGGAGGGAACTGCATGGTTCATTATCTAACTCATGATTAGAACATTTTTTTTTTTGAAATTTTATTCACCAAACTATTTTAACGGAGATAAAATGCAACAAATTTTTGTTATGGTAGATGCAACATCCGATGAAGCCCAAACGCAGAAAAATGGCCTTATACTTCACTGTGTTGCCATAAGTGAAGACAATCAATACAGAATTAGTGAGTTTTCTTGACTTCGTTGACTGTGACCAAAATGATTTGCAATGAGCTGAAATATTATGGGTTACAGTTTTCACACTGTTGTGGACAGGGTTATGACACTGGGAACTATACGAGTGGCATCTCCCTTCACAAAGCAAAAAACACAGTATCCTGTGAATATAATATTAGTGAGTTACAGTTTGAATCTGTAAACCTGTACAAATTCTTGGGTGTAACACTTAGTATAAACATGAACTGGAGTGGTCACATAGGCCCAATCATGGCTATAGCAGGTAGCAGACTTTGATTTATTGGTAAAATTCAATCAGTCTGCAAAGGAGATTGCTTACAAATCACTTGTGCATCCCTTCTTAGAATATTGCTCAAGTGAATGGGAACCATACCAAATAGGATTAACAGTGAGCGTGTAATGTATACTGAGAAGGGCAGCATGAATGGTAAGAGGTTTGTTTGACGCGTGTAAGAGTGTGAATCAGATGTTGAAAGTCCTGGGATGGCAGACTCTTGAAAACAGGCAGAAACTATCTTGAGAAAGCCTACTGACAAAGTTTAAGCAACTAGCTTTAAATGCTGACTCTGAATTTACTACAACCTGCTACATACCGCTCTAATAGGTATTGTGAGGACAAGATTAAATTAATGACAATGCACGCAAATGCATTTAAACAATAATTTTTTCCACAACCAATATATGAATGGAACAGGAAAAAGCTGTAATAACAGGTACAATGCAATGTACCCTCTTCCATGCACTTCACAGTGCTTTGCAGAGTGTATATGTAGAAGTAGATCTATCAGGGAGCTAAAGCACATAGATTAAAAGAAAAATCTGTTGGCAATTTTTTCTCCTTGTGATGCTCATTCATTAGATCTTTGTGACATCCACGGTGCAGAGAGTTGTGTGGATGTAGTCACTTTTTACGGAATTGATTCGAAAACATATATTTTACTTCATTCTAATCTTCAAAGTTGGAAAGGCTTAAAAGAAAATATTGGATCATCCCTTTGTGGAGTATCTGAAATGGGATGGTCAACATGGATAAATTCTGTGTGTCCATTTGCCAACAAAGGGTAGTTGAACTTGTTTTTAACTTTGACTGTGGAGGTACATACCAAAGTAAAAGGGCATCCAGAAATATCTGAAATCATTTCAATGTTTCTTGATGTCTTCGTTGTGGCACAAAGTATTAGCTGGAGTAAACATACATAATCTTGTGCTTCAAGCAAGGGAACCAACAATACATGTTGAAAGTGCTAATATTATTAGCCTAGTGGCAGACTGAAAAAAATGGAGAAATTTTGGGATATTATTTATACAAGAAATTGTTCTATACAGTATAAAGGGTCATGGCGTTACGGGTACAATAATTTGTCAGCAGTGTCAAGTTCACTTCATGTTCTTATACACACCCTTTCTAGATACCATGACACTGTGCTCGACATAGTGACATAGGGCTGTCTGCAGTTTCATCTTGTGACAATGAATTATCCCAGTTTTTTAAAGCAATGGAGTATTGTATATTTTACGCAAAATCTGATGGCTCAGTGGCATCAGACAATGACTGTGTTAGGAGGGATCAGAACTAAGACTCAATCAGACCACTTTACCATTTGTGCTGTAATCTGAAAACATATTATTTTTGTTGTGATGAATATATGAGCATATAGTACATAGCTTCTAAGGATCGCAAAGACAGGAGAAATCAAAGCTTGTACCTAGAGAATGTCATTGTTCTCCCATCGTTCTCTCTATGAATGGAAAGGAAAGGGAATGACCCAGTGACACAGAATACCCTCTGCTATATGTCACATAATGGCTTGTAGAGTATATAAATGTGACTTGAAATTAGATGAAATAGAAATGTGTAGTGACACTGTGACAGACGCAGCTAAGAACACTTTGGTGCTTACAGTGACCACACAGTATTGGGAAAATGCATGTTTACCACAATGAAAAGTGAGGTCAGAAGATTATGGATGAAAATATGCAAACATCAGGATGGAGACCGACTGAAAAGCAGAAAGACAGCTATCCAAAACAACAGAATAGGAAATGTACATAGATACTGTAGTGCATTCGTGTAGCATTTCAGTCAATTTTGCATCGAAATCATTGAATTTGGTGTCAAAATCAACTTACATAAAAGATTATGAGAGAGAAGCCCTAAATAGTTGTTCTAGCTTCCGTAACTGTAGTTGCCTACTTCCACCACTCGTACTCAGTAGTGAGGTTTAATAGCTATCTACATCTGCATCCATACTCCGCAAGCCACCTGACGGTGTGTGGCGGAGGGTACCCTGAGTATCTCTATTGGTTCTCCCTTCTATTCCAGTCTCGTATTGTTCGTGGAAAGAAGGATTGTTGGTGTGCTTCTGTGTGGGCTCTAATCTCTCTGATTTTATCCTCACAGTCTCTTCGCGAGCTATACGTAGGAGGGAGCAATATACTGCTTGACTCCTCGGTGAAGGTATGTTCTCAAAACTTTAAAAAAGCCCGTACCGAGCTGCTGAGCATCTCTCCTGCAGAGTCTTCCACTGGAGTTTATCTATCATCTCTGTAACGCTTTTGCGATTACTAAATGATGCTGTAAGGATCTTCTCTATCTCTTCTATCAACCCTATCTGGTACGGGTCCGACACTGTTGAGCAGTATTCAAGCAGTGGGCGAACAAACGTACTGTAACCTACTTCCTTTGTTTTCGGATTGCATTTCCTTAGGATTCTTCCAATGAATCTCAGTCTTGCATCTGCTTTACCAACAATCAACTTTATATGATCATTCCATTTTAAATCACTCCTAATGCATACTCCCAAATAATTTATGGAATTAACTGCTTCCAGTTGCTGACCTGCTATTTTGTAGCCAAATGATAAGGGATCTATCTTTCTGTGAATTCGCAGCACATTACACTTGTCTACATTGAGATTCAATTGCCATTCCCTGCACAATGCGCCAATTCGCTGCAGATCCTCCTGCATTCCAGTACAATTTTTCATTGTTGCAACTTCTCAATACACCACAGCATCATCTGCAAAAAGCCTCAGTGAACTTCCGATGTCATCCACCAGGTCATTTATGTATATTGTAAATAGAAACGGTCCTAAGACACTCCCCTGCGGCACACATGAAATCGCTCTTACTTCGGAAGACTTCTCTCCATTGAGAATGACATGCTGCGTTCTGCTATCTAGGAACTCTTCAATCCAATCGCACAATTGGTCTGATAGTCCGTATGCTCTTACTTTGTTCATTAAACGACTGTGGGGAACTGTGTCAAACACCTTGCGGAAGTCGAGAAACACGGCATCTACCTGTGAACCCGTGTCTATGGCCCTCTGAGTCTCGTGGATGAATAGCGCAAGCTGGGTTTCACACGACTGTCTTTTTCGACACACCACTTGCGCTCTCTGCAACAATGTGAAAAGTTGATGGACATCATTGTCACCAGAAATCTACCACCTCCAGAGAGGAAAAACTTGTTTATTATTATTATTATTATTATTATTATTATTATTATTTAATGTCTGTGGGGGGGGGGGGGGGGGCAGGGGCAGGGGGGGTGTACAAGCATGTGTGTTAGTGTGCAAGCACTCGTGCGTGCTCTAACATAGATGGTGCAGTGCATGATACACTTGAGCAGCAGTAGAACTCAAGTCGGCATGCAGACAGGCTCTATAAAGCAGCACCTGCTGTATTGGAGCAGGATGCAGAATTGTTCCCAGATTTTAGTTTTCACTGTATCCAATACTTGCACCACTCATCAAGCCTCATCTAAGTTTTTTCAGAATACTGCTGTTAAGCACTACTTCTCAATTGATCACTGACAGATTGAAGCATGTTATCTCTGTTGAGCACCTGACATTGACTTCAAAGTCACAGTAGAAATAAAGAATGCCTTGTAGTGTACAAAGGTGCAGTTCATTGATATGGAATAGGATCAACTGTGCAGGAATCTGAAATAAGTAGAAGATTGCATGACAATGAAATACAGTCCATTCCCTCAAGACATCTAAATCTTCAGCAGCAACAGTGCATCCCCTGCCAACAAGTTTGGAGGTGATACGATGAAGCTAAGATCTCCAGACCTAAGAAAGCACTTAGATTTAGAGTATCCAAGAGCCACGAACGTGTTCGGTTTGTACAGTGCAATGTGGATCACAATCAAAAACTCTATCTATGATGAATACATGTTAAATTGCACTATAATGTTCTCGATGAGGACAGCAGCTAGTATTACTCATATGTACAGAATTTCCATGTCAGTCGAGTTTACAACTGGTCTACCTAAGTGCTCCAGGTGGTTTGCTTGCAATAAAAGGTGAATTTAAAACATATAAAAACAGTTATGTGGAAATTATTGTAGAGTTGGTAGGGCTGACTTAAAGGGGGGGGGGGGGGGGGGAAGAGAGAGAGAAAGAGATTTATTTCCGTAGTAAACCAAGTACAGAAATGTATTTTTACAATATATAAAAGTTCTATCAAAGTATAATATTTTACAAGGTGTAATATGTTTAATCCCTTGACGTTTAACAGTTTAACTGTGGGAGAGAATGACTTAGTAGTGTCTGAGAGACTTCACAGTCCAGTTGTTGAGATGTCAAAGAGACTTACGACGTCTTTGTGTGAAATGAAACTTAACGGTTCATCTGTTGCAGTGTCAGCGTGAGACACAGCAGGTTATACATTTTTCAGTTGTTGTTAGAATTAAAGTTTGTATTAGAAAAGACAAAATAACAGAAACAATTCAGTTAAACATTTTAACGTCAAAACTATTATTGATACTGAATTTACTATAACAAAAATACACTTCCTCTAACTAAAATAGGATTCCAACAGACTCCACAGATAAAAAAAATAGCACTATGTCTGCTTTGAAAGAATTGCACTCCCTTCTCTTCAAAGAAACAAATTTTACATGGGTGGACATTGTCAATAGCCCTCGTAGCCACATACTGTTCAGATGATGATGCACTTTAGGCTTGGAGACTATACTACGAGAACACAGATCTTACTGAGTTTACTTGAGACCAGTTGATACCCTCCTCCCGTACACTACGACCTCAGGAGGGCCACCTTCAAGGAGTGCAGCAATTACTGAGGTAAGGTAATAACTGCAGATGCTAGAAAATTTTGCCAGTCGACAGATAAGATGTATTATAGTCAGTTCACAATTAATGGAATTTAACATCAGAATATTTCACAATATATTTCAACTGCAGGCTATCAATCAGACCACGAATGGAACTGAAGGGGTGGTTGCGAAAAAACATGTCAACTTCTTCAACGCTTTCTGAGGTGTTTAGTCATCGACTTAGGTGGAGAGGGGGAGAAGTGTCATTGTTTGTTAAGATCAGAAGTTAACCTAATTTCTCACAGTCACTCAGCTTACAATAACGGATTACCTGCTTTTACATCTTCTTATTCTTTATTTGATTGTTGTGCTTTCTTTCTTCTTCTTTGTTTTGGTGACATATTGCAAGTATGCCATGATGACTTTACTATATTTTCCCAAAATCTTCTTCCATAATAGAGGCCATATATCTGAAAGTAAAAAATAGTTTAGGTTTTACCATATGTGAACAGAGAACAAGGCTATGCTGTTTAGAAATAGGCCATTAATTGTTGAAACAACTTTCATTACATGACATTTTTTTACCAGTGAAAAACTCAGCTCTATTGAAAGAGGAAGAATGGAAAAGAAAGAAGGAAACTTGCAATTTGGCTAAGTGAAAAACTAAAAGAGCTCATGAATCTGTGACGCAGCACATCGGGCATACAAACATGCCCCACACCTGAGAAGCATACTACTTAAAAGCAGAAACTGAGCAGAGTCTGTCAAGCTGTGAAAATGCAAAACTCAGGCATGCTCATGCATTAACTGACAACAGAAACAGACCAGCTGTCCTGTGGAAAAAACTGCATGGTCTCGATATAGGCAAAGTGAAAGCTGCAGGTTATCCCATTGTCCCAGCTGATGAACTGAACTGGTACTTCACATTACCTACAACAACAATTAAGACACGAATAAAACCAAGACTGACTGACTACTTCATAGGGGTAAACAACTAGAGATGAAAAGTTGTATCTAAAGCATTTTACTTGCAACACCCTTAAAAAAGCCATCATGTCTATCAGATCACCATCCACTGGACTTGATGTCATCACAATCCAAATGGTGAAGCTAGTTCTTGATTCACTACGGCCTCCAAACTTAGCAGTGCAAATTTCTTTCCAAGTCCATCCTCAAGAGTTCGGTATTAGGTTCTATATTCTTTTCATAACACGTGAGGCAATACTGACCCTACGACTTATCTTAGAAGCTAGAGTAAGGAAAGGCAAACCTACGTTTCTAGCATTTGTAGACTTAGAGAAAGCTTTTGACAATGTTGACTGGAATACTCTCTTTCAAATTCTGAAGGTGGCAGGGGTAAAATACAGGGAGAGAAAGGCTATTTACAATTTGTATAAAAACCAAATGGCAGTTATAAGAGTCGAGGGACATGGAAGGGAGTGAGACAGGGTTGTAGCCTCATCCCGATGTTATTCAATCTGTATATTGAGCAAGCAGTAAAGGAAACAAAAGAAAAATTCGGAGTAGGTATTAAAATCCATGGAGAAGAAATAAAAACTTTGAGGTTCACCGATGACATTGTAATTCTGTCAGAGACAGCAAAGGACTTGGAAGAGCAGTTGAATGGAATGGATAGTGCCTTGAAAGGATGATATAAGATGAACATCAACAAAAGCAAAACAAGGATAATGGAATGTAGTCAAATTAAATCGGGTGATGCTGAGGGAATTAGATTAGGAAATGAGACACTTAAAGTAGTAAAGGAGTTTTGCTATTTGGGGAGCAAAATAACTGATGAAGGCCAAAGTAGAGAGGATACAAAATGTAGACTGGCAATGGCAAGGAAAGCGTTTCTGAAGAAAAGAAATTTGTTAACATCGAGTATAGATTTAAGTGTCAGGAAGTCGTTTCTGAAATTATTTGTATGGAGTGTAGCCGTGTATGGAAGTGCAACATGGACAATAAATAGTTCAGACAAGAAGAGAATAGAAGCTTTCGAAATGTGGTGCTACAGAAGAATGCTGAAGATTAGATGGGTAGATCACATAACTAATGAGGAGGTGTTGAATAGGATTGGGGAGAAGAGAAGTTTGTGGCACAACTCGACTAGAAGAAGGGATCGGTTGGTAGGACATGTTCTGAGGCATGAAGGGATCACCAATTTAGTATTGGAGGGCAGCCTAGAGGGTAAAAATCGTAGAGGGAGACCAAGAGATGAATACACCAAGCAGATTCAGAAGGATGTAGGTTGCAGCAGGGTACTGGGAGATGAAGCAGCTTGCACAGGATAGAGTAGCATGGAGAGCTGCATCAAACCAGTCTCAGGACTGAAGACCACAACAACAACAACTCTTTTCGTTGTATGTAAATGATGTATCATCAGTTTTAGTCCTGCTGCAGATATCACATATACACTGATGACCTCCAGTTGTATCTAAGTGCAAAACTAATAAACCTGAAGACAGCTATCGAGAATCTCAGTGCCGACCTGCTTGCACAATCAAAATAGGCATAGGACATGAGGTTAAAGTTCAACCCATCCAAAACCTATGCAGTACTGGTTGGGTGTTCTAGGCTTATTAGTCCAAAATATCAGGAATCCCTATTTATCTCTAAATTGGATAAGTATCAGTGTCTCTCCTTCAGCAAAGACTGTAGGAGTAATAATGGCTGATAATCCAAATTGAACTGAGCACGTAACTGCAGTGTACAAGAAGGCATCACCATCTCTCCAAGCCCTACAAAAATATAAAAAGCTCTTCCTTTTTGACCTGAAAAAGAAACATGTACAAACATTTCTAATTACAACAATATTATCCTGCAAGGCCTTTCTCAGGAAAGCTACTGCACCTGGAATTGGTTTTGAATGCCTGTATTAGTTATATCTGTGATGTTTGACTCTTTGATCACATTTCACAATCATATGCACAGCTATCCTGGCTGTGTGTAGACAAGTGAAAAATTTCCATACCCTCTGTCTTCTCTACTGTTTTATCAATGAACAGTGCATATCATAATTACTCCTCCACCTTAATGCACTTGTCTGAACAATGTGACAGGAACACTCTCTCCCTTCAGAGCAAAATCTTTCCTGTCTCACTTTAGCCATTTTCTTGAAGTCCATCTCACTCTCAGTAGCAGGAGCAGGATCCTGACTCTGGAATAACCTCCCGCATTATATGGGAGAAGGGAATATCATTTACAGTGTCCGAAGACAGTTAATGACATATATACTAAAGCAGCAGTAAGGATTGCCATTGTCCATGTATACAATTGTTACCCTTGAATGTCACTGTTTCAAAACTGATGTTCCTCAGTTCCCAGTATTCTTAGCCTATGCAGTCTCCTTTAATTTTCTTTCCCTAGGACTTGCTATATAAGAAACCATCAATTTTGTACACTTATAGATTAATCTTATATCTGCTACTATCATTTTTGATATTATTATTATTATTATTATTATTATTATTATTATTGGTGTTGTTATCACTACTATTACTGCTGCTACTATTTATTGTTATCACTATTAGTGGCAGCGGCTGCAAAAGTGCAAGTATTGCCAGTGTTAACTTTATTAGTTCATAACCAGTATAATTTACTCACTTCCATTTCAGACACACAGTTCATTTTAATACTACTATTCATCTTAAAAATTATTATTTATTAGTTAATTATTTTATAAAAGTGCTATTGTATGTGTGAAATCCAGGTTCGATGCAAACATCGGTCGTTTGGCCCTAATCAGATCAGGTTAAAGAAACAAATAAAATACAGCTCTTTTAGACATAATTTTTTGTTACTTAGAAAGGCAAAAAATACAACGCATAATGTTAACAGGATCTATGCTTTGACTAATACTCGTAAATAGCGTGTAATATATTCGTATATATGTATTTCCGCCAGCGAATAACTGTCGATGTTTTGAAATGTATGAACGATACTGTTAGTGTTGTTTCACTTGTCAGCAATTTTCTACACAACTTTATCAAGAACGTGTCATGAAGTTTGTCTTTTAACTAATAAACTTTCTCTTTAAAAATTGCTTAGATATGTTTCGACCTTTTTGTTATTACGGATGGTATCTAATAACCTCAGTTTCGTCTTCAATACTGTACTGGGCGAAGTGATATCCGTCTAGTGTGTAGACACAAATATTTGGCGATGACGTCGTCCGCCTGTAGTCGTCTCTTGGAAAGATTACATCATCTCTCTGAGAAAGATAGAAGCGTAAATAGGATTGGTAAGCAGTGGAAACTCATAAGAAATACAAATATTGGGAAGTTGTTCGACGTGCAAGAGAGGCACCTGAAAATAGTGGTTATTGACCATCAGGAATGGTTAGCATGCTTCTCAACGAAGAAAACAGACCATGGCAAGCCAAGAGAGTGTTTTTATTAACATTCTATAGATTGTCATCTCTGCATGGCGAGCACAGATTTGTCAAGAGTTCCGTCAGGGCAAATGCGCTCTCGACGTATTTGAGAAGCCTTTTCGATGAAAGTAGCACTGGACAGAGGATATGAAGACACTATCCAAAGGTTACGTCAAAAGAAGATAAAAAAAATGACTTTCTGGATTTCTACCTCTGAAGATTAGCAAATAATCGTCAAAATGCTGCCCAAAAAGAAGGTTCCAGGTCACGACCAACTCACTAATGAATAAAACGATTACTAACGTTTTATTACACTACCGCCGCCATCGGCAATTACCCATTTCACGAACGTCTTCATAAGATCAAGGTACCACAACAGTTCCAAACCAGTAAAGCTATGCCAAAGTGGCTGCCCCCTCAACATCCTATGATTTGCCGGTCCTGGCAGCAGCTACGGTCAGCCTGTGCCTAGGCGCCTGTTCTTGCCAGGCATGTACTGTGCGGGCAGTCAGGAAGTAACCTCATCCACGTGAGCTAGAACCATGGTAGCATCTTGTATTAAACTTCGTTTGCAGTTTTCTAGAATTCCCATTTCGTTTTCGGGGCTCTTAGTTTTCATGTTACTTTATTCTCTGGAAGTTATGAGCCTCATGACACGCTCCCCCGTTCCCCCCAACCCCAACCCATTTAACATGGTCCTATCGTCAACGCCTGTAAAACGACTCATCAGAGCTGGAGTTCCCCAAGATGCAGTATCAAGCCTAGTTCTTTATAACCTGAACACGAATGATAAACCGCAGCCCGCCGGGGGGCCGTGCGGTTCTAGGCGCTACAGTTTGGAACCGTGTGATCGCTACGGTCGCAGGTTCGAATCCCGCCTCGGGCATGGATGTGTGTGGTGTCCTTAGGTTAGTTAGGTTTAAGTAGTTCTAAGTTCTAGGGGACTGATGACCTCAGAAGTTAAGTCCCACAGTGATCTGAGCCATTTGATAAACCACAAATGAATCTGTGTTATTTTCCTTTCCTATGGAGAGAATGTGTGTATTAACGCCTTTGCAAAATGCTTTGAACAAAACTGAACACTGGCAAAGAAATGCTGCTTAAGTCTTAACTTAAACAAGGCACACTGACTGCAGGCCATTATACGAAGTATTTATTTTAAGGCAAAACTACATAAATAGTGACATATGGAAAACATAAAAATACGATGTCCGAGCCCGCATAAAAGTAATGTTCCCCATTTTTTGTCAAAACTCTTAAATATTTTTAAATAAAGCAAACGGTATTAACGTTCGACATCTTTATTCATCGTGTCTACATGTTTGCAGCCCTCTGCCGCTAGAGCAGTGGCGGATACATATGGCCCTTGCGGGACCTCGCGCACCGCACCCGCCAGTCATTGCGCACGCTATTCGTTCGTTCGTTTCTTTCGTCAGTCGGGTCGACTGAATAGAGTTGCCGAGTATTTGTACTTTCCTATGTAGCACGCGCGTCCGCGTCGTCTATTTTAACGCTTCTGGCCGAGAGAGGTGGCGCAGTGGTTAGCACACTGGACTCGCATTCGGGAGGACGAAGTTTCAATCCCGCGTCTGGCCATCCTGATTTAGATTTTCCATGATTTCCCTAAATTTCTTCAGGCAAATGTCCTGCCAGGGCAAGGCCGACTTCCTACCCCATCCTTCCCTAATCCGATGAGACCGACGACCTCGCTGTTTGGTCTATTTCCCCCAAATCAGGCCAACCCTATACGCTTCTGTCGTGCACATAGGAATCGGCTTATTGGCTTAGCTCTGTTGAACACTCACCCTGACATTGATTTCGTATTGACAATCTAATTAACCAATTTTCCATGAAGAACAGGCGCATAGAATTCATCAATTAAAGAAGAGAACCACAATTGTAACTTGTTTATATCATTAGATTTCATTGTCTTGCATACTTGTATAATAAGTTTAAATAAAACATTCTTAAACTTTGCATGTGACTTTATTTTTTATTGCGGTAAAAGTGAAGGTAGCTAAAGATATCTTTAGCGCCTCCTCCTTGTGGATTTTATGTATCCACCACATTTCTGAATTGTAGCCGTGTAACATGGCGATGTGTAACGCAACACTGTGTATGCGTGAGAAACAAGTTTCGAATTCGAAGAGTTCGTCCTCACATGGGGTACCCTCTCCTTCAGCACGACAATGCCATAACGCACAAGAGTGCTGTGACGTTTGGAACACTCCTTTGCCTTAGGTTCACTGGCATACATCCTCCACACAGTTCCGACTCAGCCCCTTCCGATTTTTATCTGTTTCCAAAACTGAAAGAACATCTTAAAGGACTTCACTTTGATAGTGATGAACCGGTGCCGGCAGAGGTGTGTGTGTGTGTGGGGGGGGGGGGGGGGGGGGGGGGCTCCGTTAACATTCCACTGTGACGGTGTCAACAAACTGTTTTCTCATTGGGAGTAATGTGTTATTCTCCAGTATGACTACGCTAAGAAATAAATACATTCGCATGAAAAATATAAAAGTTTGTTTTGTTTAAGAAACTTCAAGAGTTTTCACATAATTTCTGAGGTATTACCTTTCAGCACGCCCTCGTGAAATAAAATTATAGCGCGTGGACAGCTGGTATTAATTTCATGGTCCTTAACCAGAGATACTTTATAAAGTCGTTCCAGTCTCCTCGAAATCTTGTTATAGGGCATTCGCAAATGGTAATGTCTTCTACTGTTTGCTTCGTTGCGTTACTCTGATTTGGAACTGTGTACGATTCCCCATTCCCAAAGACAAGTTTTGCATCTTTCGTGCCTGCTCCGATGCGTTTGAGCCGGCTCCACATTTTGCGCGGAAACTTCATGCCTGTAGGCGGCAGGTTTGGATCAGTCTGAATCGCGAGGCACTGTCTAGCGAACAGTATCCAGTTTTGTCTCCAGTAAACTTTTAAATCGCAACTACCAGGTTGGTGGAGACTGTTGAGATCACACACAGGCTTTCTAGATGTAAGCCTGGTATTTGGAGAAGGAGAGAGAATTTTGCTGAAATCTTATCCATTTCAGGCCACTGCCCCTTGTTTGAGATCTGGTGGTATTACATTAGACAATATATGAATTCAGGGAACTGGCGTTGATTTTTACCGATCTGTGACAATACTCATTGTGTATTTCAGTTGGATATCATTCTTGCTGACGTTACTGCTTATACTCCACACAGGAGTACTTGTGTGCCCCAGTATGTACAACTCAGCTTTCTGATGATATAATTTGTTTAGTTCTTCAAAATATTTTCCAAATGTGAGAGAGCTTTGTTTAGGATGCACGTTGTGATCTCAGTGGTCGGCAGATGCTGATATTAAGTTTTGTACCGTTTTCGGCTAGTTGGTTGTGGAAGTGGAATACGCATATCTCTGCTTTACTGGAGTTGTGACAATCTCTGCTGTTTACAATATCTGTTTAACATACTTAGATCCTCTGTGAAACTTTCTTCTCATTCTTCGAAAGATTTTAATTGTACTGATAGTGCAATATCATCTGTATATCAAAACTTTAAGATGATGTTACTGGCATGCTACAGTTTGACGTGGAATCCTAAACCTCGTGCTGTATCTCCTTGGCTGAGATGGTGAAGGTTAGATGAAAGGCAGACTGAAAATAACTGCGGTCCGGCCGGGACCTCTCGCTTCTAGGAATCTGCCTTACCACCGGACCACAGGCCCGACAGTGACAAGATTAACTACTGCCATTATTTCAGATTTCTGTCGATGAATTCTTCTCGGGTTATCAGCCAAGTGGTGGCGTTTAGAATAATTCATCAGTGGAATTCGCCGAGAACGACTGAAATCGCATACAGATTTCGTCGCTGGGATTACCGACAATCAGAATTGATAGTTGCTTTCAAAGGCACTGACTCGATTATGAATTATTACAACTCAGGTTAAAAACATGAAATGTGGTATTATAGCATCATAAAGTTTACAACTCAGGATAGATTAAAATTTCGGAACAGAGCCGTACTTAAGTGATCCTGTACCCCTGACAGTACATCCAAACATTCGCCCTCCACTTCTCTGCTTACCACAATAAACTACCTGCTCTACGTAGATTTACCAAATTTTATAATTTGAAAAGTAGGTTTGATAATCATGAAGTATTATTGAACATATTACATAAAAGAACTATGCAGATGACAATTGTTTCATACAACGATTTAAATGTTTCATTGTATTAAATAAACGAGGGATTGTATAAAGCTTTCTAAAAGAAAGTAATCCAAAATCTATAAATTGTTGTTTGTGGCAGCTACTGTACATTGGCCTATCGTATGATGGGTAATGAATAGATTTTATAAGCTCCTCATAAATTAATAACATGTATTACATTAATTAATTAGAAATGAAAGAAAAAGTTCCATAATTGAGAGCTGAGAAAATATACCTGATTTGAGCAAACCATACTTATTTGCTATATTGTTGACGTCAAGTTTAGCAGCTGAATCGTATTTCATCGAAAATAAAAGCTAAATTTCAGTCTGCTTTCACAGATCTTGACCTTGACTAGCTTTATCATCTTGAGACCTTGGATGGATAACAGCCGTCTTCTGGACACGGCAAATTTCCGTTTCATCAACATACTGTCTTCAAAATAGTGTATTTTGGTTTACGTTATGTGTAATCCTTGAAAATGCACTTGACTCTCTATAAAAAAAAACATTGTTTGGTGCAAATCAAATCAATTATTTTTCTATATTAATGTTGCAATTAATGTTGGAATCCTGCATGTCTAATGCTTGGTAGGGGTCATTTAGACCTCTTACCGAACAAGCCATCCTTTGGATAGTGAATATCTTTGGTCTTAATGGCACATTGTGTTGGGAAGATTACTAACAACAATAAAGAGTCCAGCACAACTACACATTGTTGAAAAGTCAGTACTGCAAGAGCTACAAATGTATACTCTTTTGGAAGCGAAGTGTCTTTACGCCAAAATTTTGTGGTGAGCATGAATTTAGTTTCTTGTACAAAATAATTAGCGATACTTTTATCCTTTACTTACACCATATAATATGTTACAAGCAAAAGATCATCATTAAAGTCAACACAAGGGATCAGAACTTTTAATCGACAGTTCCAGAATAGTTTGAAGATAAAATTTCATTTTGATCAGGAACATGATAATAATTCTGAAACTGATGTTTCTCAGGATAATGAATCCACGTTTTCTAGCATTCCAACTGAAGACAGACTACAGGACCGTTGATTACTTTATTGGTCGTGGTACTAATTCGAGTAAAACACCACAATCATGCAGCAGAATTCAAGTACATGGTATCATGTAAATTCCACCGGAACCAGTAACAGGTAGTCATTCTAGAAACGCATGGTACTATTTTATCTCGAAGAGAATGATAGAGGAAATGATGCATGGTGCTGATTTATAAGGGAGGCGCATTGCTATTATCAAGGAAAAAATGACAAACTACATCGTCTTACGAAGTGAATGCATTTTTGGACCCAAATCAGACACAACAAACGAGTGTTGCCTCTACTACAGTGAAGAACCAACGAAGACATTGGGAGGAACATCCGCATCATTCCTCTGCAAACCCCTGTGAAGTACATGGCAGAACATCCCACCAGCAAGTCACTGGGAGGAATATCTTCATCTACGTCTATACTCTGCGAAATGTATGGCAGAGGGTACATCGCACTGTACCAATTTTCCGGGCTTTTCCCGTACCATTACTGTTCGGAGTGCAGGTAGAATGATTGTCTAAATGCCTCCGTGCGTTTTTTAAATAATCTAAACTTGCCATGACGATCCGTAATGGCGTGATACGTATAGGATTGTAGTATATTGCTAGTGCTGGAGTCATAATTTATAGTCGGTGCTTGAAACTTTGTTAGTAGACTTTCTCGAGATAGCTTCCGTCTGTCTTAAAGTGCCAGTTCAGTGCTTTCAACATCTCTTTGACACTACACTATTGGGCCAGAAAAACCTGTCTATTCATGCTGCCGTCTGTGTATGCTGGTACGGATCCCACACACTTGAGCAATGTTCTAGGACAGGTCTTGTAAGCAATCCAGCATTTTACCAATAAACTGCAGTCTGCTGCCTGCTTTACCCACGATTGTGCCTCTGTAATCGTTCCATTTCCTGTCCCTACTAAGTGCTACGCCAAGATATTTGTATGAGTTCACAGATTCCAGCTGTGACTTACATCCATAGGTTACCCAGGAAATATTACAAAGGATAAATTTTTCGCAAGTGTTCCGTTATTTGAAGAAATGTTGCAGGAAAAAATTACAGTAATGGAAGCCTTGAAACAAAACAACAAGCAAATACCGCAAGAAATGAAGGCGTCGAAGTTCAGGGATGTTTCATCCTCATCGTATGGTTTTGAAGACAAATTGACAATTGTAGCTTATGTACCAAAAAGTGTGTCATACGGCTAGTTCTCAGCACCACAGCAGATGAAGGAAATAAAAAGAGTTTTATTAAATAATAAAACTAAATCAGGAGTTGGGTCTCTTAACCGGAAAGCACTTACATACAAATACAAGAAATTGTCAAGAAGATAGCCTGTTGACTTACGGACAAACTTAATACCACGAAAAGCACCCCCCATGCCACATTGTACGTTCTCCACTGTCGGCAGTACGTTCTCCAGACATTCATGAAACCCAAACCCTTCCATCGAATTGCAATAGGGTATAGCGTGATTCGTCGCCCTAAATCACTCGTTTCCATTCATCCACTGTCTAGTGGTGGCTCTCACTACATCACCTCAGCGCCGCTTAGCGTTAACTACAGAAATATCTGGCTTATGAGGAGCTGCTGAATCATAGTATCCCAATCTTTTTAACTCCCCACTCAGTCGCTGTGCTAATTAGACTGCCGGTAGCATTTTGGAATTCACAAGTGATTCATCCTGCAGATTTCATGCAATTTTTTACATTCGCCCGTCAGTACATGAGGTCTGGCTTTGTTTTGATTGAGGTGTGGCTGTTTTTCCGCATTCCCACTTCAGAAACACGTTACCAACTATCCACTTGGACAACTCTTAAAGCGTTGAAATGGCCTGATGGATTTGTTACTCAGCTGAGATCCACTGACTAGTCCACGTTCTAAGTTACTGAGCTCTCCTGATCAACCCATTCTGACTGCTTCGGTACTGACATCACAATATTGATGGATCCGACTCTACATGGCAGCTGGTTGTCAACTCCGCATTATATAGGGGTGTCCGAATACTGTACTATCAGATAGTTTATTACTCTGTCAAATACTTTGAAGCACTGTAGCTTGAACAGTCCGCATTCCTCAGTCGGCAGAAATCAACAAAACTAGTAAGCTTTAGGTGAAATCACAATTTGCTTCATCACCCGTCGACCTTTTAGATCCTAGAATATCGCATCGATGTAGCGGCAGGAACTCTGTTCGTGGGCGTGAGCTAGCTACGTAGGTGGCAACTGTTTGAACCACGTGGACTGTTGTCACCTAAACGATGTTTTCGGTGGCCCTATGTTCTATTATGGTCGTCTGTATGATCGCACTCGGACGAAATGGCACTGGAGACATGACGTTGTGACAATAACGTGGATTTACACTCTCTGGCCGAAGGAAAGGCTTCTTCTCGAAGTCCAAAAATAGGGACGCAAGGTATAGGAGATCTTACTTACCACTCCCTGTTAGTTCTTAAACCGTGCGTTTTTTTTCTTTTTTCCCCCCTTTGCTTAGGCCCTTAGCGGGGACCTATTCGCCACACCTTCGGTATGGCTCCGTCTTAGGGTAAACCGCGTCTGGACAGAACATGCTTACGCTCATGTCTAATATGCCTATTCAGCTTCTAATATTTCCGACAGCGAAATTTCATGCGGCAGCCGATAAAGAGCCAGCAAGTGCAGATATTCTGTGATTGAATTTGCGAATCCTTTAACGAACTAATCAACAATCTAGGCCAGTACCATACATCCTGCATGACAGTTGTAAACGATGAAAATCACTGTCGTACGGTAGTTCAAGAGTGCTAGGTTCACTATAAATTACAAAGCAATCAAAACACACCGTAACGATAGGAAAAAATCACAGAACCATTGATTAGAAGGAAATACCTCCCGGCGTAATCTTCTATTAAATTCAACGTATGTAACAGAATAACAAATGTGTCACATCACGAACGCTAATGCGGTGTCATGCGTCTTGAACGGGAGAAAGCGTCGTCAAAGCATAATGAATAAATGCCACTGATGATGGAAAAGTAGAGGAAAAAAGGAAGCATTTATAGCTGTTGGTTCGTTAGGTAGTCCGCAAGTAGCACAGCTGAGGTGCAGAAGTTGCTACGAGTGCGTATGTGACACGGTAGTTGAAGAGCGAATGTAGGTGACAGAAACCGGTTGCGTGTGTGACGTTGGTTCAGAGCAGTGCTCTCCGTGTGGCGAGCAGGGAGAGGATGCGTCGTAACTGTCAGTTGAGCGTGCCACGTGATTATACTGTCTACAAGTGTAGGTATTCTGCAACAGGACTGCGGTCCTCTTTAGTTGCCAAGAATCCGCCGACGAAAGTGTATGCAGCCACCGACGCCCTACTTAATCAGATCCGCTAGTTGTCACATAGCGTGTTGTCATGATTCACAAAGGCATCGTGCAAGGGAAACAACGGAGACGACGTCACAGACAGAGAAGTACGAAGTCAGCATTTACATGTGTATAGCAAGGAGTGTAAAACTGCATCCTCAATAAATCACTTGATTTTTGTATGGAATTGAACAGTAATGCTTAAATTGTAATTGAAACACAAATCACGTGTGGGTTTTTTAATATGTCACACAAATTGCAAGATATTAGCTTCGATCAAGCCACAGAATAAAGTGTTACAGTGTTTTTCCCTCTTTCAATGGCTTCCTTTCAGTATAAAGATGCTGACAGCCCTTCATACTCGAGAAGTATTGAATTCAATAGTTGATATTAGCGTCCTATTGACAACAATGTGTAGCATATTGCTAGAGTACCAGTATTGTTGACTCGCTTTCTTCAAATAATTTATTGCCGTTGTAAAACAAAGAATTTGGGGAATAGCGGCGTAGACTTATTTTCTGTGTGAAATGTATGCTACAGAAAAAAAGCTGTCACTGTTGGATGAATTTCTGTTGCCTGTATGTATCTTATTAGTTCTGTAATACCTCAAAATTGCCTTGGAATTTAGATTTAGATCTTCTTTCCCACTCTTCCACGACAACATTCATGTTCGAGTGCTTGTTTGCGAGAAGGGGGCGGCGTTTAGGGTATTCTTGTAATTTTGGTGTACGAGTGGGAACCAAGACAACTGTCCATATTTGGAGCAGTTATGCATGAGCGGGAACCATGGCGACTTTGATTTTTTGGAACAGTTTTCTTAAAACATTAAAGGAAACGCAATTTAACAAGCCCTTATGAAGATTTAAGAGTTAAAGAAGAAAGAGTGGTTGTATTCGATAACAGCAGAAAATACATACGAAAATAAAAGCAGGAGAAGTCTTTTTTGTTGATGACTGTTTATGTTCGTGGGTATTTGTATAGCCTGAGACTATGTACCGTTAGGGAATGATTCGTAAACTTAAAAAAAAATTTCTTGTGGGTTTCAGTCAGAAATTATATGACACTACACAGTTTGCTGTGTTGGTGGGCTGCGTGGACAATAGAAGTCAGAGAACAAAATCAAAAATTTTTCTTTGTTGAAGATTAATATCATCAGGCATTACGTCATTTACTACAGGCTATGGAGTGGAAACTTTTAATCTCAGTTGGAATACAGATCTTCATAATGCTATGCCTTTGTACCACTGCCATTCATGTTAGCTGCCAGCACAAGTGATTAGGAGGCATTTACTTGTGTGAAACAAAGATTTGTGAGCATAAATATACCTGTTGTTATCATATTACTCTTTCAAATAGGACAGTGCAAATTGCATATTACCTTTCTGTCACCATTTGGATGTGATGTACTAATATTATTACTACCGGGACAGTTTATGTAAAAGAATACTAGATTTATTGAGAGCAGAATGTACAGCAAATTCTTTCAGGTTATTCTTACTGCTGGGTGCACTGTTAAAATACAGTGTGTAATGTGTGGAACTGCAGATACTTTTATATGTGGTACCTTGATTTGTATACATGTCATTGTGTTCGTTGTTTGTTTTTTCCTCTACGTCGAACAATCTTCCCACAATCAAGTCACAAACTTAATGATTTGATATTTTCGGCATGGTCATAATGCCTGTCAGTATAGCCCAATCATTTTGTGTCCACACATTGACAGTGCAACACCTGACTTGCTGCCGAGGGGAAAATAAGCATTGATGGCTTGATCTTGCCACATGTACTTGGAGGTACCACCTAACCTAAAGTCATATAACTTGTGATAACTATAAGAATCTGTTGGCAAATGACATAAATACCGACGTATTAAGCAGAACTTGTTAATTGTCTCTGAGTGTGGTATTTGTGAATGAGCCTCCACAGAGAAAGCAATACAGGACCGTACAACTGCAGTCCTGGCAGAACTAAACAAGAAAAAATTGTCACGTTGATATATTGTGTGACCTTGTCAAAGGCTTTGATTGTGTAGAGCACAAAATTCTACTTCGCAGACTAAAGTGTTAAGACATTAATGGTGTCCCTCCTGCTTGGGTGGGTTTCATGAGACTCTGAGGGCCATAGACAAAGGTTCCCAGGTAGACGCCGTGTTTCTCGACTTCCGCAAGGCATTCGATACAGTTCCCCACAGTCGTTTAATGAACAAAATAAGAGCATATAGACTATCAGACTAATTGTGTGATTGGATTGAAGAGTTCCTAGATAACAGAATGCAGCCTGTCATTCTCAATGTAGAGAAGTCTTCCGAAATAAGAGTGATTTCAGGTGTGCCGCAGGGGAGTGTCCTAGGACCGTTGGTATTCACAATATACATAAATGACATTGTGGATGACATCAGAAGTTCACTGAGGTTTTTTGCGGATGATGCTGTGATATATCAAGAGGCTGTAACAATGAAAAATTGTACTGAAATGCAGGAGGATCTGCAGTGAATTGACACATGGTGGAGGGAATGGCAATTGAATCTCAGTGTAGACAAGTGTAATGCACTGCGAATACATAGAAAGATAGATCCCTTATCATTTAGCTACAATATAGCAGGTCAGCAACTGGAAGCAGTTAATTCCATGAATTATCTGGGAGTACTCATTAGGAGTGATTTAAAATGGAATGATCATATAAAGTTGATTGTCAGTAAAGCAGATGCCAGACTGAGATTCATTGGAAGAATCCTAAGGAAATGCAATCCGAAAACAAAGGAAGTAGGTTACAGTACGCTTGTTCGCCCACTGCTTGAATACTGCTCAACAGTGTGGGATCCGTGCCAGATAGGGTTGATAGAAGAGATAGAGAAGATCCAATGGAGAGCAACATGCTTCGTTACAGGATCATTTAGTAATCGCGAAAGCGTTACGGAGATGATAGATAAACTCCAGTGGAAGACTCTGCAGGAGAGACGCTCAGTAGCTCGGTAAGAGCTTTTGTTGAAGTTTGGAGAACATACCTTCACCGAGGAGTCAAGCCGTATATTGCTCCCTCCTACGTATATCTCGCGAAGAGACCATGAGGATAAAATCAGAGAGATTAGAGCCCACAAAGAGGCATACCAACAATCCTTCTTTCCACGAACAATATGAGATTTGAATAGAAGGGAGAACCGATGGAGGTACTCAAGGTACCCTCTGCCACACACCATCAGGTGGCTTGCGTAGTATGGATGTAGACGTAGATGTAGGTGTAGATGTTCGTACGTTCATAACAGAGAGCCAAGGGTCTCATTAACTGTTCTCAGGTGGGAAGCTAATGTCAGACTGGCGAACACAACATGTGGAGTGCCACTAGGATGGGCACTGGGTCCACTCATATTTTTTAATGATTCTCCAATGTGGTTAATTAGCATTTCACAATTTGTAATGTTTCCATCTGATATAGGGTTCATACTCAGAAATCATCAGGGGTAAAATTGTCCAATAACACATGGGCAACCATCCCACCAGTGTTGCTGGAACCAGTAACAAAAATTGAACTCATAAAAGTAATTCAGAAATTAAAATCCAAGAAATCTGTAAGAGATGATGAAGTATCAGATTCTCTAATAAAGCATGTGCATGAAGAAATAATTGAACCTCTTTTCAACATTGTAAACTTCTCATTAAAAGGATTTTCCATAGAAATTAAAAATAAGTGAAGTGTTTCCAATGCACAAGAAAGGTGAGAAAGATAACCGAAATAACTACATAACAGTATCTTTGGTTTCTCAAAAACATTAGAGATGCTGATGTATACTAGGATGACCATGTTATTAGAGAAACATAGCATTCTGATTCCAGTACAATGTGTTTTCCGAAAAGGGAAATCTACAAAAACTGCTAACTCAAGCCTAACAAGAATCTGTTATAGATGCATTAGAGAAAAGAGTTTGTATCTGCTATGTTTTTACGTTTGTCTAAATCTTTTGGCACAATCACCAATACAGCACTAATCAAAAAACTTGAAAGCTATGGCATAACTGGATATGCACTGCAATGAATAAACTCATGTGTTAGTAACAGAAAGCAATGAGTGATGATGCAGTCTGGATGCAGATCTGAAAGTGAGAATATTCAGTATGGTGCACCATAAGGATATGTACTTGGTCCGCTCCTGTTCATTGTATTTGTTAACAACATTGAAGTTATTGAGAATGATCAAATGAAATGCTGCCACATGTGAATGGCATAATGTAATGAAAGTAGAAGAAAATCTGGAAGCACTGGAGATAAGTGTGCTTATGTTGATAAGTAACACAGTACAGTGGCTCATACAGAATGACTTAAGGGTAGTTCCATGAATAACGGAATGACACACTCGGTAATTGTTTTTGCACTTTAAGCATAGAAAAGACCAAGAATCATTCTAAAAAACAAAAAAAATATATTATATTTTCTGTGCAACCAAAGGAACACATTTTATTTAATAGTTTAAGTTTCATTCATATAATTAGGCTTACATAAAAAAAGCTTTCTGGTAATGGAATGACATAATCCAGACATGCATATTGTTCTCATTTATAAGGCAACAATAATTCAGCTTGCCCATTTGCCCATAAAAATCCACAAAAATTATATTGTGAAGAGGGATAATTGGGAAACGAAATGGCATAGAAGATAAATGCATGAAACTAATGTTCTACTTACTTTGTGTTCAGCCTTATGGCAGGTCTTGTCTTGGGGGAAGCCTCTTCAGAGAGGTCCACCGCATGAGTGTCGAGCGAAGTGTTTCCAGTGGTGGTTTCCCGTTGCCTTCCACTAATGATGATGAGGATAACGCAACACCCAGTCCTTGAGCAGAGATAAAATCTGATGCAGCCGGAAATCGATCAAACCTAGGCCCCTTGGCCTGACAGACCGCCACGGTGACCTTTCAGCTATTGGGGCGGACAATATTTTACTAACAAAATAAATTCTGCACTGCTAATTGGGTAGGGAAAATGGTACTTATTCCTCTGATCTATAGTAGGTGTAGCTAGTTTCTCAAAAATTTGGTCATTTTCTACCCAACATTTATCTTTTTTGTGGGAAATGTAAATATATTTCTATTTGCATCATTCTTTATAAGAAATGAAATTTGTTAACCATCTTCAACATAAATCAACTGCCCCACAAAAAATTTTGATCTGTTTCTTCCAGCATGGGGCTAGAGTCAAATTCCCTTGATGCAAGGCTGTATGATTGATCAGGTCTTGTAAATTTTCTTTGGCTGAAGATCGCTTTTTGAAATTGTGCACAAACCTCTGGAGAGATAGCGAGTAATGCTGGTACTCAATAATATACGGAGCAATAGGTGTAACAGCATGGATAGTTTTGGTCTGCTCTATTGGAACTATTCCCATCAACATTTGATCTAATTCCTCTTTATTCTCTGCAGTTTGCTAGGCAGAGATATAAAAAATGTTTATGCCATGACATCTTTCACATGCAATTTTTGCAAAGTCCTCAGCACCAGATAGTCTGTGTTTCCCAACTTTGCAGATATTCCAGACTGCACACTTTACAGTTCCACCATTCCCATCCATGACACCTTTGCCATGTGATGTGGCAAAGAAGTCTGAAGAAATATTTATTACATAGTGTTCTCTGAAGAGAGTCAAGTTGGCAAACCAGAAAAGTGCTTAAATTCACTCTCTGCACCATCACTCATGAATGTGACAGATTCTACCTTTGTGTTCATGGATATAATGTGCTCTACAATGTTACTTATGAAAACATGCACTAAATATTTATTATGATCAAGTTCATCACCAACAACAGCACAAGAATATCCATTTTGTGAGTCCCAAACATATGCTGTAAACAAAGTGATTTGTGGTTTTGACAAATGGGCATTCTGGACTTCATTCTGCAGTTGAACAGTATAATTTTCTGCATAATCTACTTGCACCAAGATGATGTTCCTTGTTGGCAGAATACTTTTTGTTTTCAAAAAATTTTGGTTGTTGTCTTTTAATAAATGTATTTTGTAAGAACTGGGGTAGCACATTTGAAAGAGCCTCAAGACTCTGATCAACAGTACCATGAATCTCTTTGAGTGATTCGCTGGTTCACTGTTTGCCATTAGGTCCATTTGATCAGCTTCTTCATTAAGTTCTCATCCTAAGAATAGTTATCTTTCAAAGATACATTTGCGCAGTCTTCACATTTTGATATCATGAACTTCTTTCACTTGTCTGCAAACTATTATGCCAATCAAGTCAGAAAATGTGGTTTTCATTTGTGGAACAACCTCGTTCATAACTTTCAAAAATAGCTTTACGTTCTCGTGGTAGTGGCAGAGACACACGTTGTGTGGTGTATCCTGTAAGGTGCATATTAACTTTGGTCTCAATGCACAGAACTTGGACAATTTTATTGCCATGTCAGGGAATTTCTCTTGGTATATAGCATGGGCTTCTTTCAAGGTCATGATTATGTTTTTCCACCTTCTTTATCCTTCATTATTACATAATCTTTCATCCCAGGAGTTGCCCATGAAATGTCATCTTGAACATAAAAAGTAGCAGCCGCTTCTTCTTTGCCTGGATTTAGGTGTTGAATCTGATTTTTCATCTGTTGTTCCCACTAAAACTCCATGAGAAGCAGCTAATTCGAAGACAACTTCTTTGCACTTTCTTGGACTTGTAGGTATACAATTTTCCATATGTTTAACTGCTTTCCTCAATGTGGTGGAAGATTTATATGGACTATTGGTGTAGATGATGCAAGCATCACCACCACTGTCTTCACTGCTGTCTCTAACATTATTTCTGAATTTTCTTTGATTAACCTTCTTTTCTCCATTTTTCCACAAAATGGAAAATTACACACACACACACACACACACACACACACACACACACACACACACACACACACACCAAAAAAAGTTTTGTATCACCTCGGTTCAGAGAGTTCTGGAACCTGTACAGAATATTGGAATTGAGATCAACATAATCATCATTTCTGCCCTTTTTTTTGCTCATACCACGCATTGCATGTTGTACCACCACACAGCAAAATCTTTAGAGATGGTGATCCAGATTGCTGTACACACTAGAACCTCTAATACCCAGTAGCACATCCTCTTGCATTGATGCATGCATGTATTTGTCTTGGCATACTATCCATAAGTTCATAAAATTGGTCCAGATTCCTCAACAGTGATTCGTCGTAGATCCTTCAGAGTGGTTGGTGGATCACATTGTCCATAAACAGCCCCTTTCCAGGCTATCCAGGCATGTTCGATAGGGTTCATGTCTGGAGAACGTGCTGGCCACTCTAATCGAGCCACGTTGTTATCCTGAAGGAAGTCATTCACAAGTTGTGCACAATGGGGGCGTGAATTGTCGTCCAGGAAGATGAATGCCTCACCAATAAGTTGCTAATGTGGTTTGCACTATTGGTCAGAGGATGGCATTCACTTATTGTATAGCCATTACAGCGCCTTCTATTACCACCAGTAGCGTACATCCGCCCCACATAATGCGACCCCAAAACAGCTGGGAACCTCCACCTTGCTGCACTTGTGGACAGTGTGTCTAAGTCGTTCAGCCTGACTGGGTTACCTCCAAACATGTCTCCGATGACTGTCTGGTTGAAGGTACATGGGCCATACGGAGTGGCTGTGTGGTTTGAGGTACCATGTCACAGATTGCAAGGCTCCTCCCGCTGGAGGTTTAAGTCCTCTCTCGGGCATTAGTGTGTGTGCTGTTCTTAGCATAAGTTAGTTTAAGTAGTGTGTAAGTCTAGGGGGCTGATGACTTGTGCAGTTTGGTCCCTTACAAATTAACACACATTTGAACATTTGAAGGCATATACGACACTCTTCAGTGAAGAGAATGTGATGCCGCTCCTGAGCACTCCATTCAGCATGTTGTTGGGCCCATCTGCACCATGCTGCATGTTGTCGTGGTTGCAAATATTGACCTCACCGTGGACGTTGGAAGTGAAGTTGTACATCATGCAGCCTATTGCGCACAGTTTGAGTTATAACACGACATCCTGTGCTAACGAAAAGCATTATTCAACATGGTGGCATTGTGTCAGTGTTCCTCCGAGGCATAATCCGTAGGTAGTGTCATCCACTGCAGTAGTAGTCCTTGGGTAGCCTGAGAGAGGCATGTCATCGTCAGTTCCTGTCTGTCTGTATTTCCTCCATGTCCAAACAACATCGCTTTATTTGACTCTGAAATGCCTGGACACTTCCCTTGTTGAGAGCCCTTCCTAGCACAAAGTAACAATGCCCACGTGATCGAACTGTGGTTCCTGGTGGAATGACTGGAACTGATCAGCTATTGGACCCCCTCCATCTAATAGTCGCTGCTCATGCATGGTTATTTACATCTTTGGGTGGGTTTAGTGACAATTTTGAACAGTCAAAGAGACTGTGTCTGTGATACGGTATCCAGAGTCAATGCCTATCTTCATATCTTCAGGAGTTTTGGGAACTGGGGTGAAACAAAACATTTTTTGGTGTGTGTGTGTGTGTGTGTGTGTAACTAAATTACCATGTAGTGTAATAGCTGTGTACAATTGTTTTTAATAATTATATATTTATTAAAATGTGTTTTACACAATAGATTTGTATAGTAACATAGCAAGTATATAATATGAATCTCCAACACAATATTGCTATTCATCATTAACTACTTTGACACCAGTAAGTAATGTAAGTTTTACAGATACGTCTCTTACAGTTTCCACACAGCAACTTCATCTTATTGTCAATGTTTGATGGTCAGGAATTACAGCACACACATTTTATAGTTTCTTGTGTTGTGAGATCATTCCAAGATTGCAATAGTACTTACAAGTTTGGGTTTTTCGTGACAACTTTCTGTTATTCATCCAACCATAGATGATGTGCTCTTGATGTTGCTGTATGAGTGGTTGTCCAGGTTCTGAGAATAGCATTCTTCTTGTCAGTTTATATGCATTCCAACTGGGACTTATTGCAGTCCTCAAGCCACCATGATGCATCGTACTCTTAAGTATGACATTTTTGCTTTTCTTTCAAATGTCATTGACCAGAGAAGTGTCATTTGTGAAGTAAAATGACAAACTATAAATTTACCTCTCTTGTATTTTCTGTGAAAGTTCTGGTCACTTTCTCTATGTAGTTCCGAGAAGTGTTACTTTCCTAAGTAAATTGTCAAAGGTTACATTCTGACGTCTAAGTTCACTGATGAGATCAAGCACCTTGATTTTCATATGGTGATGCTCCCATTCCTTTGTCTGCATAAATCTCCACTTTCAATACATATGATGTTTCACTGTAACAAAGATCACTTATGGTTTACTTGCATTGTACTTTCTGTACCAGTTGTTTGTAGACAGTCACCTTTGCTCCAGAGATATGTAATTTAGGAATTACTTCTACTCATTTTTTTCCTAATATTACACAGTACAGCAAATTTCACAGTATGTTATATTCCTTCTGTACTAGATTTCTTATGAGAGTACATAATACATGCTACTTTACTGAACTTTTATAACAACACTGTTACCCCAAACATTTTCGGCCTGGTTCCTTGTACCGCAGCTTTTTGTTTACTCACCCACACAATCAATGTGCACCAGCAAGAATTAACAGTGTGAATACGCTTGAAACAGAACACTTGTCATTATTTATCCATTGTTGACCATAAATTCACTCACCTTCAGTATTTTTCCTTTCCATTAACTTCCTTCTCAGTTGTATAGAAGACTACTTCAGATGAACTTACTATGTCAGTTATTCTTTTCGAATTCTTAGACGGCATTTTAAAATCCCTTCATCAACATTAATTAGCTGCAGGTTTTTTTCTAGATCTATCAAAAGCCTTCGATGTCTTGGACCATAACATTCTGCTCGAAAAATTAGAAAGACGAGGATTAAGAGGTGTAGCTCATAGCTGGTTGTATTCATACCTAAAAAACCGCAGGCAGAAAGTATCACTTCAGTATGAATTGAACAAAATGAATAAAACAAGAAACAACTCCTTTCTGTCTAGGGAATTACCAATAAAATATGGTGTACCACAGGCCTCAATCTTAGGTCCACTACTCTTCTTGATTTATGTGGACGACTTAGTTGAATATATGAGTCCCACAAAAACTATCCTGTTTGCCAATGACACCAGCATATTGCTCACTGGATCCAGTCCAGAAACATTGCAGTCAACAGCAGAAAGTTCCATGAAAAGACTTTCTGAGTGGTTCACAAAAAACTAACTCATTTAAATACTGAAGAAACTGTGTGTGTCGATTTTCATTTAATTCCTCCAACTAATCAAATGTCTATTCAAGTCCAATTAAAAAATGATCCCCTAGAAAATGTAAGTGTCACAAAATTCTTGGATCTTTGTGTTCAGCAAGACTTAAAGTGGGACACACACATATAAATAACTTGTGTAGAAAACTATCATCTGTGTGCTATGGCCTAAGAATTTTAAAGGCTACAACAAGCAAAACAACAGTACTGCAGGCATACTATGCACAGTTCCACTCACTAATCAGATATGGGATAATTTTCTGGGGATACTCAACTCACAGCGTAAAGGTTTTTAGAATGCAAAAAAGAGCTTTAAGAATAATTTGTGGCCTTAAAAAGATGGAGTCCTGTAAATCCCATTTTACTGAGCTCGGTGTACTAAATGTTCCAAATTTATTCATTTATGAAACTATCTTGTGCACTAAGGACTACCTCCTGAAAACAGGCAAACTGCTACAGAGCAAAAGTGTACACAACTATAGTACCAGAAGGGAATCAGATATACATCAAAAATATCACAGAACAACCACCTATTAGAGGAGCATAATTAACATTGGTGTAATACTACACAATAAGATACCAGTGGAAATAAAAAATACTACTCATCCAATATTTAAAGCTAAACTAAAGGCATTTCTAATAAAGCACTGTTTCTATTTTGTCAGAGAATTTCTGAATAAGTAACAAAATTAATTGTAGTAGGTATCTAATTTTAATTGTTAATACTATGTCCTATTATAACTTATCTTTGACATGTACAATATCAATAGCACAATTTGTGCTATATGATAAAACTGGACCAATAAAAAAATCAAATCAAATCAAAGCTTCACACCTTGAAGCCTTAATAATGTTGGGTGCAGCGAGAGGGTTATTTTGCAGAACTGGGTGTACTGCCATTCTGTTGCAAAATTTTTTGAAGGAATAGTTTGTGTATTACTGACACAATGTTTACTGTAGTAGTCACTGCAGCCTTGCTTTAGAACTGTTGATAATCTTAGCTTTACAATCAGAAACTGAGTCTTCACTATTTGAAACATTTACATTCGCTTTTGTCTTGGCACCAGTTAGTGATTTATTTGCTGTAGTCATTATTCATAAACTAAGTTACAGCATTTCATAAGTCAAGTAACTCGGAGAACACTCTGCCAGCAGTATTTCATTTGAACAATAATGCAAAACAAGTTGGCTGTTGATAATGGATCAATTAAATCTTTGACAACATACGGGTGTGAGAAGGCAGTAAAACCCATAAATATGTTGATTTCAGATGATAAAGGAATGGAATTTCTTTTTGGCCGTATTGATTTGAGCACTACATATGTAATGGTTAACTTTTGGAACACAACTATTTTAATAACCAAAATGTTTTAAATCACAAGTATCTCGTGCAATTATAGAAAAAGTCAATGAGTTTCACAAACATTTCTCATATAAAAAATACTTTTACTTTCAGGCAACATACACCTTAATAGAACAGCCAGGTTAAGGCCACAAATTATACTCATTGCTCTCTTTTGCATTCTAAATACATTTTTGCTCTGAGCAATATTCCCTCAAAAATGGTTTATACTGCACAGTATGAATGCAGCACTTTTTGATCACTTTTAGATTTTGGTATAGCCATACAATAGCACACTATTGATATTTTAGTGGAAAAGTTTCTGACATGTGTATCCAATTTAAAGTCCTGCTGAACATAAAAGACTCATAAACTTTGAATTTGAAGTGCTTACATCATGTGCAGTTTTGTCCTATAATTTTGCTTGGACACATTTGTAGTCAGATAGATAAAACAAGTTAGAGACCTCTTACATTGTTCACCTAAAGACAGGGGTGTTGGCTTATTTTTGGATATTTTCACTCGCTGTTGTCTTATGTTGTTATCTTTTGGGACAGTGTTCTCAGAGTATTTATTTAGCAGCAGTGAGAATATTGTATGAAATAGGTAACTCCACATCTTGCAGAACCCATTTTAAGTATTGTGGGATTCTTATACCAGCTTCACAGTTAATTTACACCTTAATCGTTTTTGTCAGTGACAATAAAAATTCGATGTCTATGGAATGTGATCTGCACAATTGCAATGCAAGATACAAAAATAATTTACGTGTAGACTTTCCTCCTTGTCTCATGTTCAGAATGGAACTGTGTACTCTGGTGCAAAGGCATTCAATGAGCTCAAACCTAACATAAAATAAGAAATTTGAAAATTTTGCTAATTAAAAAAAAATTAGAAACATAGTTCACAAGCCACTGTTTCTGTAAATTGTCTGAATATCTAGATCAAGGCTTCAAAAATTCTGTCTACTAGATAGCAAACAGCATTGTACATTGCAAAGCTGCATGGTCAGCAGTAATATTTAGTAAAGAGGACTCTGGATTTACAGCTGTAGGTAACTATTTCTTTGAAAAATAAGTACGACCAAGCAAATATTAAGCTACCAGAATATGATAAAGAACAGCGTGTAATATAGCTGTTAATTTTGTAAGGGAAGAAAGTAGCACCCAACTGGATTAAGATAGTAATAGCAGAGAAACAACAGGTGTACAGTATAACTGAGAAGGTAGTATCTTTTTCCAGAGAAGCAGCTTTCTTTCCAGTTTACTTGGTTAAATTTAGTGGGCATTTGAGTGAATAGCATTTAGAAGTGTAGTGGTAGTTTATTATTAATACACTATAAAATTAAGTTTCTGTGATTTTTGTACATTTTAGTTCAGTACAGAACTTGAAATGATGTGATGATTATGTTCAGGGAACATATCTAAACACAATGACGAAGTCATTAATTGTGATTCAGTAATAGTTTTCTGTTGTGATATGAGCCTAACTGAGAACATCTTTTGGCATCAGTATTTTACCGCGATGGTTCAACAGACCATTTACTTTCACATCTAAGTCACTGGAGGTATTTGGATCTAATAACATGTTGTTAATGGCTGATGGGTTATTACCTATCTACTTTGTTGGGAACCTCACTGTGAGAAATAACCATTTTAGTGTGCTTACATTCTACATTTAATTAGATTCCTATTCAGTTGAGCAAAACCATACAGAGAAAGGTATTATCACTCGTAGCTTTATCAGAATTTTTTGAAGATACTTGAAGGTGGGATATATCTGTGAAGGTAACATTGTTCTTCAGAATGAATAAATACACAATAATGAATGGAGGTGGACATTTATTTTAAAAGAAGCTTTGTTTACAAAAGGATGGATGTATAAATACTGCTTAACAAACTATTACTTCTACTTAAGGCAACTACTTACAGTGTAGTTAAAAAGTAATATAAATTACAGTGCTGAACATATAGTAATTTTGCTATACTTAATGCTGTACCAGTAGCAGAAGCCAGTCAAATGAAACAAAAACAAAATTTATGGCTGTAACACTGATAGCATAGGAATAAAGTACAATTAACTTACTAAATGTCTGTAAAAATTGCATTTCTAAGTACATTAAAATATCTAGATTATCTAAGAGTCATTCAGAAAATTATGGCAGACATAAATAAAGACAGAACGTATTTTGCTAATTTAAGACTTTAAATAGTAAAATAATTAATAGAATGCTGAAACTGAATGTCTATAAAACACCAATAAGACTAATTAATTATTTCTTATGGGACTGTTAAATGCTAACAAAAGCAAATGAATGCAATTGAAATGATTTTGAAAAGAAAATAATATAGAAAATGCGGCCACATTGTTGAAAACAATCAATAGCATCTGAGCACAAATGAAGAAACAGGTAAATGATGACTGTGAATATGAAAACACTGTTAGATTTAGAAAGTTGTAGAGATGTAGCTGGCCTGTAAAGAATGACAGATAACCATCTCCTCATAAAAATACTGTGGGAGAGGATATGTTGTAGCAGCAAAAAGGATAGATCCAAACTGAGTTATTTAAATGGTGATAGAAGGGATCTTTAATGGAACAGAATGGTAACAACACAGAGTAATGGAGGTGAATACAGGAAGCTGGGCTCTTAAACTTTATTGTAAGATGAGTCAATTTTTTATGATGCAATTCATTGTCTGCAGCAGTTTGACACTCATTAATGAATAAAGGCTCTTTCCCCCCCCCCCCCCCCCCCCCCCTGCTTTAAGATTTTCAGTTACACCCACTTTGTTCCTTTATGTTTTCTGTTGTGCACCTAATTTCCAATTGATTATTGGTTCAGTTTTTTCTTCTCTCTTGCATTCCAGCTAATGATTATTGAGCTACAACTGGCTTCGATTATCTCATATAATTACTTGTTGACAACACTGCAACAAGATATGAGATGGAATTGATAGAAAGATTAACATATCAGTAAAGCAAATCACAGACTGATTTAGAGAGAGAGAGACTGCAAAACATTCTAGGAGTGAAAACAGAACATACACAAAGAGGAGCAGTATGAGTGGTTACACACACTTATTTGCCCTGTGAGGATGTGTAATAGGAAACATCTGACTTAGCAAGACATGTTGTATCCCAGTAGAATCTACTTTGTCACAAAAATAATTTTCTGTGAGGAAAGTCTCCTTTAGATTATGCTAATAACAGTTTTCAATTTATTTGTTTATTTAGTCTCTGCTTATAGGCTCTAGATGATAATTTTCAGCTGAGAGCATAGGGTGCATCATAACAATGAGTAAGACTGATGAATATCTGTGTGATGACTGCATGTACCACGCTACATTACACCAAGGCTTAAATACAATGTATATACAATAAATGTGTAATAAAGGAAACTGCATTACACTTTATAGGCACATATGAGGTTTGTTAGAGGATATCTTTTAAACACTATGAGCTGCACTCGCTATGTCTATTTGCCAAACCGGTGTTCGGGTGTATAACCCATCACCAGTACCATCTGATGCAAGGGAACAAACATCTGTATGTATATAAATTTCTACAACATGACAACTATATATGTAATAGCAATAAATTAACTCTGCTTACTTATGCTCCTGTATGGCAGCAACATACCTGACAGCCTGTGTACTATGGGATAGGATAGATTTCATATTCTATCATTTTAACATAGATATGGTTGTGATTGAGTTCTAGGTGTCCACTTGCTGGTTTGCATTTTAGATGCACTTCAATTTGAACATCATAAAAAATTGACGACTGATAGACGTCATTGCTACAGATAACGTAATGTAAGTAGACTTATGCTTCTGCTATTGTATATACAATTGTCATGTTGTAGAAGTTGACATAACTACAGTTATTTGTTCCTTTGAAATAAATGCCACTGATTGGCCATATGCAATAATGAAGGTAGAATAAAAGTCCCTGATCCGTGGAACAGCAGCTCTTCTTTATCATTTTATTCAACAGTTTTGCTTGAAGCCCTTTTACTTTCACAATGCTTAGTTTTCTGCTTATTCGGTATCTTCACACTTCTGTTACCTTTTCTTCTAAATTTTATCCTTATGCTTAAAAGTTTTTTTCCCTCAATAGCTGCCTCCTCAGATGCTGAAGTCAATATGATGCTTCCCCTTTTTGAGTGTTGTTATTTTTTTATGAGGCGCTTTTGGGAAACCATGAAACTCCTTTGGTGAGATATAGGTTTTGCTGGTGCTATTGTTATCAGTGTATGAACGGCAACTGACTGCCTCAACATTTTCCCTATCATCTTCCAAAGCTTTTGGAGGAGTCTTGCATCCATAATAATCCAGTGTTTCTATTGGATTAGGCACACCATCAGAATTTAAAGAGTGGTCTGAAACCACAGACACAAGGAAATCCAGCTTCTAGAAGATGCTAACATTTTCTACACCCAGAAGTTACATTTGTTGGTGTCACTGTCTTCAGAAACTTTTCATCGGCACATTCTGCAACTTCATAAACTGTGATAAGCCTGAATTTTTCTGCATCCATGAGTCTCCAGTGATTCACTGTGTATCGTATACTAGTGTTTCCCTGTGTACTAAAGACAACATGAACAAAAAAATTGTTCAAGGTACATAACCTATGTATCTACCATCTCTGAAACTGATCATTGCATAGCTGAAAGTGTGTATTTGATCGTAAAATAGCCATCCCTGTTAGCTGCATGTATTTTGGGAAATATTAAATTTATAAATAGATGTTCATTGTAATTTCTATCAAAAATATGCAATAACATATAAAACAGAATATAGTTCACCAAATTATCCATCATTACAGTCAAAGACGTCTCTAATAAAAGTCAACATACAGTGATATCAAAACAAAGAAAAAATATTACTAGAGACAGCTGAAATGGGATGTTTCACTGTGTACCATGTTTCATTGAGTGACACTCTGCACTTTATACATTTCTCTCTGAGATACACCTTCAAATGATTTTTTAAAATTGATTCCTTTTCTTCCTTAATGCATTTTGGTAGCTTGTTGAAGACCTTTTGCCTGCTTCATTTGGAGCACTCGTGCTCACTTTGAGTGTAATAATTACACCTAATAATAATGTTCCTCTCCTCTTGTTGTTTGGTCATGTACTCCTTTACTTACTTGTATGCAAGTCTGTCTGGGTGGTATTTTCACTACACACTTTACAGTTCTTTTCTGGATTTTAAATATTCTTTTCAAGTAGCGAGCTTGTGCACTTTCCCATATATGGAATGAGTAGGACAGTTAAAGGGATAAAAGTCCATATTAAACTGTTCTGAGGACTTTACCATCCACAACTTTTGCTGTTTTGTGCATGAATTAAATCTACGTGTTTATCTTTCTACAGAGTTCATCTACGTGTCAAATGCTCATTTACAGTAGTTCATAAAATTTTTGTGCCGCTTCCTTCTTTAATTGCCTCTTTATTTAAATTAATATTTGAGTTCTACATTTTGCTCTGTTTGGTTTATAAAGATTGTTTTGTATTAGATATTTATGTGCAGTTTCAATATTTAGCAGTGCTACCTTTTCAAGCTCCTCCTTTATCTCAGCTGCACATATAATTGTAGCATAATTTGCATACATTGTAAGTTTCTGCTTTATATATTATGAGATTATTTACATAGAGTATAAATAGTAGTGGCCCAAGCATGTAACCTCGTGATGCACCAAGTCTGATAATTTGTAACCCAAATCTGTAACTAATTATATCCCCCCCCTCCCCCACACTTGTATGTCTGATTTCTGTGCATGGTTTCTTATTTGTTATGTATGATTTGACTTTGTCATAACATTTCGCTCAAATTCCATTCCGATAGGGGTTCTCCATTAGCCTCAAATGATTCATGCAGTAAAATGCTTTAGACAGGTCCATGAATGTCCTTCAAGTCTTTTGTCGCCTTTCAAGTGAACTCCAAATATGTGTAACTAAATCTGTTGATTTTTCTTTATCGGCATTTCATAGATTTTTGCAGAGGTGGAGATCAAAGATATTGGCCTCTAGTTTCCTAAGTCATCTCTGTTTCCTTTCTTAAATACTGGCTTTAATTTACTTGCTGGAAATGTATCTTCTTCTGCTGCACACTTCAGCATATGTGTTAAGGGTTTTAGTATACTTTCCCTACATTCCTTAGATGAGAAATGACATCATCCAAGCCAGATAAATATTTGACTTTTAGTTACTTTATTAGGTTTGAAACTTATGTATCAGTTGCTGGGATGAAAGCAGTGGTATGGTTTATATGTGGAATTTTCGGCATTGTATGTACTCTTTCTTTTTTTTAAAAAAAAAAAAAAAAACTTTTAGAGCTATACAGGGTGGTCAGAAACAGTCTGAATAAGTTGTAAGGATGTTGGAGGATAATTCAATCGCCCTGCATCTCAGATACTGTCAAACTATCTACGTTCTGACCGCACGTGAAGGTCTCAGGAGCAGCAATATGTTGCTTATTTTTGTAATAAGCATCATTGAAATCCCACAAACACCTATACAAAGCATAGATATCCAAAAAGCGAACACTATTCTCCGTTCCCACATGTCATATTTCAGGTTTGTCCACACTCTACGAACACACACAACCTCAAAACTTATGCAACTAGTGTTGCCAAAGTTGGAACATGCCGAAAATGTTTAGTTTCACTGACAAGTTGCGCAAACACGCAGTGCGCTTGTGCAGTGGCTGTTAGCACAGTTGCCTGCAATCTAGTGTCGTTGTGTAAACTATATTCTAGGGAGCTTGTGAAATATTTTATTTCTTGTGTGGAGTACTTCGCCAGGCTTCCAGCTTTTATTATTTTTTTCATTAGGATTTTGCTGACAAAACATGTAGCATTATAACAATAATTCAATAAAGGAAGAAGAATTGGCGATATTAAATTTCCATCATTGCATATAATTTTCCTATTTTTCTGCCATTAACACCATTGTTAACTGAATTAAGTTTTATGAGTAAATCTACTACCTTTTTCACTCCCATAGCCTGCTGACTTCCATCAGTATTTATGTTAATGTCTATCAAGATTGCAAAATGATCCTCTAGTGTGGAGTTTTACTTGTGCATTATTGTAGTATGAAGAAATATTTGTTAGTTGGTGACCAATAGTAGTTTCACTAGGCATAGTTATTCTGGTGGCTTCATGTAGTTTAATCTTTAGGTTGTAAGTATGCAGTAAGTCCAGTAATGTCTTAATGTTGTTTGCATTTTTCCTTGTGTCTATGTTCAAATCCCCCTCTACCTGCACCTCTAGCTAGCTCACAGATGGCTACCCACTCTCCCAGGAGCCACTAGACACCCCTCAACTCCCTCCCTGCTTTCTGCCACACACTATTCTTCACCCCCAACCCACCTTAAACCCCTACCTCACCCCTGTACTCTCAACGTGGGCCAGGAAAAAGCTGGCAGTCGACTGAGCACAATGTAGGGAGAGTGACGTGTGATAAGCATATGTTTTTGAAAGCTCTTGGTTGAATATTGTAGTTGTTCAGAATAGTTTTATTTCACCATTTGGTGATTGGTAAAGGCCTAATACACAGCATATCTTCCCTGCAATTTTTATTTCCCCTGCTGTAGCTTCCAAGCTCACTTTCCTAGTATATTTTGTGGTATTTTGGATGGCTTTAGTTGATTTGTAGGATTTTTATGCAATGTTCTGCTCAAACTGTTCAGATTGGCATAATTTTTCAAGTTGTAGATGTCTACTTGGTTTCCTTATACCCCATTTTCTGTGACTACTAGAATGTTCCTTCAATAAAACTTTTAATTCATCTGTGTTGTTGTTTGTGTACTGAAGATTCTGGTGAAATATTCTAACTGTTGCCTTTAATTTTAATGATTCTCTTCCTGAGCATTTCACTAGTTTCCCAAGCTTCTTTTGCACAGCACTGATTTTCTTTAGGTTGTGGCACTAAAACCGACCAATTTCTTAGCATTCAGTTTAAATTCCTGGCAATATTTTTACACCATTAACCAAAAGGAGTACTTTCACTTAAGTATTTTCCTGATGTCTTCCTCCACTTATAAGACACAATAAAACATCCTCGCTCCTCTCGTAGGTTAAGTTATGCTAGGGTAGTTTACATAATTTTTAATGAGCTGTTTTATATAATTTTATTACTATTCTCTGCCACATTTTTGTGTTTTAATGTTCATGACTTGGCCTGTATCATTTGTACATTGTACTGCATAATATTCTCAGGGCTAAAGTAAATAAATAAATGTCTGTCAACAAGAATTAGATTTTTTTCTCGTGAAGGTTAGTACTCACCAGCCATTATGTCTCCTTATAATGGTTGCATTCTGATTGAGTATTGAAAGCACTAAAACTCCAGGATGAAGAAAAACAATGATGCTATAATACAGAATATTTGTCATTTTCTCTGCTAGTCATGTTTAAATAGGAAAAACTAACAAATGTATGGTTCATTTATATTCCCATTTGTTAACTTTTTGTCCCATTTTTAGGTCACAATATGACTGAATTCCAGCCTCCATCACTACTGAACAGCAAGAAGGATATTACTAATGGAGTGGTTGTGTCAAGCCAACAGCCAACTCTTCTATCATCACTGAGGAGTGTACTTTTTGTCATTAGTTCTGCTCTCATCGGTTTTGCTGCTTTTAGAAACACTCTAACATGGTAATATTCTTTTTCTTCCATTATGTCACTTGAGAGTGAAGTAACTATGACATTAATGCTGTTACTTGTACATGCTTTTGTTTGTGTAACACAGATAATTACACTGCTTAGGACTGGTGGCTAATAACCAAGCTGGTGTTTTGTTATACAGAGCTTAATAATTAATGGAAAATCTCATATAAAGATGTGAAACAAATACTAACAAAGAGATAGAGGGGCTGGCCAGTAATTACCTCAGCTCAGTACAGCCGATAGATACACAAAAAACAAAAAACAACCGAAAATTTACGTTCCTAGCTTTTGGAATGAATGTTCCTTCATCAGGGAGGAGAGAGGGGAAAGAAAGGGAAGAAGGGAAAGTGGATTTAGGCATGCCTCCATCCTTGCTACCCTCCCTGTTTTCCTTTCCCTGTTGCTTCATAACCTGGGTTGTGAGTAACTAAATCCACTTTCCCTTCTTCCCTTTCTTTCCCCTCTCTCCTCCCTGATGAAGGAACATTTATTCCGAAAGCTAGGAACGTAAATCTTTGGTTGTTTTTTGTGTATCTATCGGCTGTACTGAGCTGAGGTAAGTACTGGCCAGCCCCTCTATCCCTTTGTTAGTATTTGTTATACAGAGCTTATGTAAAATAATTTGTTTTGAGAATGAAGCTGTTAATTATAAACAAAATACATCGAATTTTAGCAATTAATTACTACTTATTTGCTTTGTTGAGTACTTCTGAAGATCAGACAGATTTTGTTAGTAATACAGCAAAAAACTGCCTAACTATTAGAAAAAAAGCGACAAGAGGACTTTGACATCAGATGAAACAAGGTAGTTAGTTATATTGCAATACAGAGTTAAAGATTAATATTTCTATTGTTTACCCCATTCCCTTAAGTGGCATAAAATGCACATATTATATCTATAGTTTTATTTATTCCTATTTAAGAATTCATCTATGGTATAGAAGGAGTTGTCAAGGAGGATTTCACTTTATTTTTGAAGCCATTACTGGTGTCTGTCAGGCACCTTATTTCATGTGGTAATTCCTCGAAAATTTTTACAGCAGCATATTTTACCCTATTTTGTGCCAAAGGTAGGTTGAGAAAAGGATAGTGTAAGTCTTTCTTTTTCTGGTGTTATAAACATGAATATCACTGTTGTTTTTAAACTGGTCCATGTTGTTGAGAACAAATTTCATTAGTGAGTAGATGTATTGTGATGCTGTTGTAAGAATTCCCAATCTTTTAAAAAGTTGCCTACGAGATGTGCAACTATGAACCCCACGCATTATTTTAACCACTTTCTTTTCAGCAGTGAATACTTTTTATCTAAATGTTGAGTTACCCTAAAATATTATTCTGTATGACATCGGAGAGTGAAAGTATGCAAAGTATGTTAGCTTCCTAATTTCTGTATCCTCAAAATTGGCAATTATTCTGATTGCAAAAGTTGCTGAACCTATTCGCTTTAGGAGATCCAAGACATGAATTTTCCAATTAAGATTCTCATCTACATGTGCACCCAAAAACTTAGTATGCTCTGCCCTGTCTACTGACTTCTGTTAATGTGTTTTATTTATTGAAGGAACTGTACTTTTTGCAGCGGATAATTGGATTTACTGTGTGTTTTTTTTTTGTTTTTTTTTTTTTTTCCTTCAAAGTTTAGAGCAAGCGCATTTGCAAAGAACCAATTGATGACTTTTCCAAAGACCTTATTTCTATCATTTTCAATTGGACTTTCCTTTACTGGATTAATAATGATGCTTGTATCATGAGCAAACAGTGTCAGTTCAGCTTCCTGTTTCATTAGGAAGGGAGGTCATTCACATATATCAAGAACAGAGGGGGACCCATGATTGAACCCTGTGTAAAACCTAATGTAATTTCACCCCAGTTAGATGAAGTGGCAAACTTATTTAAATCACTTGCCCCATATAAGGAAACTTTTTGCTTCCTGTTCTATGGATAGGACTTAAACCACTCATATGCTATTCCATTTATACCATAGATTTGTGAGTTCTATAACATATTGTCATGGTTCACACAATCAAATGCTTTGGACAAGTCACAGAAAATTCCTATTGGTGACATTTTACTATTTAAAGACTGTATTAAGTGGACAGTGAAATTGTATATTGCTATCTCAGTGGAACAACGTTTTTGAAATCCAAACTGCGATTTAAAGTCTCCCATTACTGTTGAGATGGCTAACCACTCTTGAGTACATTACTTTCTCAAAGATTTTTGAGAATGCTGTAAGCAAGGATACTGGCAGATAATTATTGACATCTGTGGTGTCCCCCATTCTGTAGAGAGGCCTGACAATGGCACATTTTAACCTGTCTGGGAAAATACCTTGAGTTAGTGATGCATTACATATGTGACTCAGAACATCAGCTGCAATTGCTCCACATTGTTTTAATATCTTGTTAGAGATGTCATCTACTCCAACAGAACATTTATTTTTCAGAGATTTAATAATTTTACTTATTTCACAAGAGGTCGTTAGGTGAGACTTAATCTGACTAAATTTTTTTCAAAACAGGCTCTTCCATGTACTGATAGCTTTTTCTTTTGAACTGTTCTCACCAATTTTTTCTCCTACACTTAAGAAATGATAGTTAAATACATTAGCTACATGTGTACTGTTGGTTAGGATGGTCTCGTTCTCTTTAACAGTAATGCTACATACCCCAGTGGTTACTTTTCCTGTCTTCCTTCTAACAACATTCCATATTGATTTGATTTTATTGCCAGAATTGTTAATTTCTTCTCTAACATACATATTTCATGATTTCCTTACAACTTTTATAGTGTAAAACTACTTCGGGATCTTTACTAGTTCTTGCTGTCTCGTACAGTTTTCTTTTTCTTTCTGAAGACACTTTAACACCTGTAGTAATCCAAGGTTTCTTTGAAAAGTGTTACACTTAGTGATTTTCTTTGGGAAACAATGTTCAAAGAGGATATAAATTTATCAGGAAATATTTTGCATTTATCATTAGCATTTGGCTCATTATGTACATCTCCCCAATTAACATTTCTTAAGCTTTCTCTGAAGTGCTGTATAGATACCAGGTTGAACGACCTCACACTTTTACTTAATGGTTTTCGAACTGTACACCGTGTTAGGTTTTGTAAGTAAATCAGTTGTGCATCATGGTCTGACAGTCCACTTACCACAGGGAAAGCACGTGTGAGTTTTACATAATCTTTCTGTACTAATACATTATCTATTAGCATGCTACTGTCCTGAGCTATACATGTTATATGTTGTTAATAACACTTCTAGTTCACTTTTCCTATCAGAATTACTTAAAAAGTTTATATTGACATCACCACAGATTAATAACTTCTTTTTGTCTAACAGACAGCATAATAGGGAGTCACTTTTTTATGAACAGCTCCCAGTCTCCTAATGGGTTGCTAATATCAATACTACATTATCTAGCTGAAGTTCACGTGCACAAACCTCAAAGTGCTGATCAACCCAAAATTTGCTTACTTCTACAGTTTTGGATTTATACCCTTGTTTTATGAAAATGGCAACTCCTCCTTTATCCATCCTAGATCTAAAAGTGTAAGATGCTAAATTATACCCACTTATACTGAAACTATCCATGCCCACAGTTACATGGTGTTCAGGTAGACAGATTATATCAATCTCATTCTTATTTTTGAGATCATCTAAACACACTGATAGCTCATCTACTTTATTTTTTATTCCCCTGACATTTTGATGAAGTCTGTTGGTACTGCCCTTAGCTTTACCCCAATTAACTTTATGTGAAGTTTCTTTTATTCTATTTATCTTGATTGTTATCTGTCTGGACTTTGGCTTTAACCTAAAAAACCTATCTGCCTGAACCATTAACCACAGGGATCAGCCCTTGTGTGACTGTGGACCCCCTAACAATTTCTGCTAATAGAGAAGCTAACTTACTATTCCCCATCCTTTTCAGGTGCAGGCCATGTGTAGTGTATCCCCACCTACCAATAGCATTTACTGGAACAACACTTATGTAAAATTTGGCCGGTGTCTGGAGCATCCTGTTCAGCTCAGTGTTAACATTCCTTACAGCAGTGTTTACTCAGGACTGATCATGGCACTGAAAGATCTCCACAAACCCCACATTTGTGTGCTCATTTTCTGCTCCTATTTTGTCCAGGTCACGCCTAATACTGTATCTTAGATTCATAGCCAGGCTGTTTCCTGCTCCTCCAACTATAATTACCTGATCTTCTTTCTCAAAGTCGCTGCATAGCTGACCTAAGTTTTCTGTCAATCCAGGTGGTAAGTGTCCATTATGAAATGGGTATATGGAGAGTGTTTGTTGTCTTCTAGGGCAGACTGTGGGTCTCGCAAAATTTTATAGCTTAGGGAATCGCCATGATATAATGTAAAACAAAGAAACAGTGGCAAATAAACCCAAAAATCTGCATTTAAAATTTCGTGATGCTGCAAGCTCAGGATTAACTAAATTTTAGCAAGTGAATTTGAGCAGAGGTGCAGTAGAAACAACTAAAAGAAATTGTGAAGCAACTGAGGAATGAAGGGAAGAAATGTAACCACACATCCAAATGGTGAGAACGCAAACATCTTGGAAACAAAATAAGCATGAAATATAGATAAACAGAAACTCATAGAAAAATTGAAAAATCATAAAGAGAATGAGCAGGATGTAACAAAATTGTACAGGACACATCACAAACTGTTGCGAGACGAGCAGAAGTAGTCTATCAGTATGTGAATGATTGTTGTTCCCTAATTTGAGCAGAAGTAGTCTATCAGTATGTGAATGATTGTTGTTTCCTAATTTGGTATTGATCCTTTTGAAAATCTCTGATTTTTTCTTAATTTGTACTGCTACCCTCACTTACTTTCAATCATATGTAAGTGTATAGAATGTTCTGTACTTCAGTACTTGGCTTATACATTAACATCTGCACACGTAGTCTGGAAACCACTGTGAAACGCGTGGCGGCAGGAACTTTCCATTACACCATGTAATTGTGTTACTTACCTTTCCACGCTAGGAGTGTAGGAAGAATGACAGCTAAAATGCAGCCACTGTTGGTATGTTATTTTGGAGACTAGTATATTCCCTAATTTGTCACTTAATATTTGCTCTTGAAACTTTGTAATTAGGCTTTTGTGAAATTGTTGGTTCCTATCTTAAAGGGTTTGCCAGTTTAGGTTCTTAAACATTACTGAGATGCTCTGCTGTGAGTCAGGCAGACCTGTGACCATACATGCTACTCTTCTTTGTACGTGTTCAGTAACTCTTGTTAGACCTGTTTGTTGTGGTTCCCACACACTTGAACAATATCCTAGAATGGGTCACAAAGTATAAGTATTTTGTAAGTTATTTCCAGTGTAGTTTGGCTATATTTCCCCAGTTCCTACCAATGAACTCGGTCTATACCTTCTTTACCATTTCATATCTCCACAGATTGTTACATGGAAGTATTTATTGTGGTCATAGAACACTATGCTTTTGCATTTTGTGAAGTGCACAATATTACATTTCAAAACATTTAAAGCTTGCTGCTAGTCATCACACCACTTTAGAATCTCATCAAGATCTATCGGAATAATTGTACAGCTTTTTTTGCAGATATTACTTTATTATCTGCAAAAAGTCTGAGGTTAGTATTAACATTGTCTGCATAGTCAACTAATATGCAATGTGAACAGCAATGTTCCAAACACACTTCTCTGGGGCACACCTGAAAGTATTTCTACATTTATTAAAAAACTAAAAACCCGCCTCGATTGCGAAAAAAGCACCTAGTTTTAAGTGTTAGGTTTCGGCATAGATAACTACACCTTCTTCAGAACAACAATAAAACCCACAAGTGCCTAAGAAGACCTTTGTCAGTGATTAAAAGAACACCATAGTTATACATTTATGAACAAAAAAAAAAAAAAGAAACACAAACAGTACATATGTACTACTTAACTTAATGGTGTACACTCCACCTCACATCGGCCTATATTAGATGGGGCATGACCTGCCATAAAGTTTATGGTGGGTCATGGCCCATCGAACATAGGCTGGTGTGAGGTGGAGCATACACCATTAAGTTAAGTAGTGGTTTTGACTTAGTACATATATACTGTTTGTGTTCCCCCACCCCCACTTTTTTTTAATGTATAACTATGGTGTTCTTTTAATCATTGACAAAGGTCAATGAGATTGGATGATAATTTTGTAGATCACTTCTGTTTTCTTGTAGACAGGTGTGATCTGCCCTTTTTTCCCATCATTGGGCACAATCTTTTATTGAAAAGATCTGTGGTATATTATGGTTAAAGTGGAACTTCCTCAGCTACAAATTGTGTATAAAATCTGACAGGGATCCCATCAGGGCCTGCAGCCTTGTTAAGTTTTATTGATTTTAGTTATTTCTCAACACCACTGACACTAATATTTGTATTTATTTTATTTTGTTTGTGATCCTTCTGAACAAACCAACAAATGTTACAAAAATACATAAGTAATATTACATTAGTGGTAAGCTGACAGAAGATCACACTAGTTAGCAGTAATTCCAAGTGAAAAATAAAAAGGAAACTAGTATCTTCACAATTGTTCAGTCTTACATTATATTACATGACACACAAATTTTATAGTTCTAGGAGGTTTTTTCACTGTGACTAACTGTAAAATGACCCATCCAAAGGAAATTGCCTCAGAGGCTGCCTAAATTTGGACTTGTTAACAAACTAACATTTAATATCTGGAGGGAGAACATTGTGAACTTTTGTGCTAGTGTATTGTACGCCCTTCTGCACCATCATCAGATGTTTACAATCACTGAAAATTATGCTCCCTCCTTCTATTGTGTTCATGATATTCACTATTTCTTTTCTACAACTTGGTATTTTTTATTAATGAAATACACAAATGAAAATATAAATTAGCAAGTATTAGTAAGAACTTTTAGTTTCTGGAAAAAGTTTCTATAACTACATCTACGGTCTTACTCTACTCATTATTCTTAAAACATGCTTTGGGCCAAGAATATTTTTGTTGCTAGTGATTGATTTCTCCAAAATATAATTCTGTATGTTATTAGAGAATGTTTTAAGTTCTCACTGTCAGATATAATTTGTAAGGCAAAAATCGATGAGCTGAGTCTCTTACGAAGGTTTATTATATGATGAGAACTATTACTTGTGCAGTCAGTCATAACACTAAAGAACTTTGCTTCAATTCCTTCTACAGCCTGTGTGGAAAACTTAACTGTTAGCTTTACTTTAGTTTTGGCAGCTGTAATGAACTGAATATAGTTAGTTTTTATTAAAATTTATTGAGAGCCCATTGACACTAAACCATTTTACTAAATCAATGAGAGTATTGCTGATATATCAATGAAGATTTTTGCACACATTACTGTCAATTGTAATGTTGGTGTCATCTGCAAAAATAGTAAAATTTCACTGTAGCTCTTTATATTGCGTTAAGTCATTTATAATTATAAGGAACAGTAAAGGACTAAGAAGGGGTCCTTGTGGCACTCTATATTTGGTGCTTCTGCATTCTATTGAAGCCAGACACCACAAAATTGTCTGTACTGTCTAATACCACTTTCTGCTTCCTATCTTTGAGGTATGATAGTAGCAACCTATTTCGTACATCACTTACTCTTAAAAGGTTTGCTTTCAGTAGTAGTATTTGTTGGTTCAGAGTGTCAAAGACTTTTGATGAATCACAAAATAATCCTGTTGTCACCATTTTGTCATTTAGAGACTCCACAACTTTATTTATAAAAGCATAGATTGCTTGTTCATTTGACAGACCCTTTTGGAAACCAGACTGCTGTGAATACTAAACCTATCTAGATAATCCAAAATTATTGTATACATGACTGTTTCTAATAAGCCTGAAAAAGCAGTAGTGAGATATATTGTCCTATAATTTTTCCGTTTCTTCATCGTCCTGAAGAGTAATTTCACAACAATATTCTTGAGGTATACGGTCATGTGGAGTGAGGAGTTAACTATCAAGGTCAGATAGCTGATTCAAAACTCAGATTTGCAGTGGTGCAAGAATGTGTACTTAGCTTGCATGTAAAGGAACATTTGTAAATGGAGTTCTGCACTTTTACTTTTGCTTTTCTACCCTAAATTTCAGTCTCTATGTTATCCATGAGTGTCGGAACACTAGCTTTAATGCCACTGACAACCTTTATATTTGACAAGTATTTCTTTGGTGTTTGAGAGAGGTCGCTCAGTAAGATTCTACCACAGAAATCATTAAAGATTTTGTACATTACCTATCTTACAGCCAAACATTTTTCATTTAGCATTTCTGTCGATAGCTGTATCCTTTGTTTTACACTTATTGTGCTGTACTCATGGTTCCTTCAGAAGTTTCTTTATATAGAATTTATACTATGGAGGATCCCTTACATCAAGAATTGCTCTAGTACATATCTGTTCAGTGCATGGTTAACTACTCTTCTAAACCTGAGCCACAGTTACTCTGCATGCTCATCCCCAGAGCTTTCTTCTTTGAGATATGACATTGCTGCCTCTTTATCCAGTTTACTGAACATGTAAATCATTCTTCTTGTTTTAGTTACAGTGTGAACATTAATAATGATTGTTGTTACAACTGCCTTGTGGTCACTGATCCCAGTTTGATTGTGGGCATCCTCATAGAGATCAGGTCTACTTGTTATTCTGATATCATTGGGCTTTTGAACAATTAGTTCTAAGTGTTTTCAGAGAAAGCATTTGGTATTGTTTTGCAAGCTGTCATGTCCTGCACAGTGCTTAGTAAACGGTAAACTGTCCTCCAGTGTTGACAGTATGATTGGATAACATTCATGCTTATGAGCTAAGGTTGTCCTCAAAGTTTTTTCTTGTATCCTCTGGGGGAGGGGGATTGTCTTCGTGGTCAATATAAGGATCCAGCTGTAAGATCATGTGCACCTATGGCACAAGTCTTGCCCACACTGTCTCAGACGCAGCTTCAATTTTTAACTTGGTGGGTTTGAGTTTCTTGTCTATTGTGATAAATACATCTCCTCCCTGTCCCATTAGCCTGTTGCTTTGTGTTAGATTCCCTTAACAAATCTCACTGCTATCAATTTTGGGTTTTAACCATCAATGTACCTAGTATTATGTGATCTCTAGTGCTTGTTAGGATCACTTCAAACTGTGGAACTTTGTTGTAAATGTTTAACATTTTATCACCAGAAATTTAATATTCTTAGGTATCTGTGTCACACTTGTTTCTGTTGTGCCATAAACTCCCTTACAGACTGATATGTATGGCTCTGAATTCTCAGAAAATATAAAAACAATTTCTCAAGCATCTTTATTAGTTAGGAAATCTTATATGCATTGGAACACCTGGTTGTCTAAGCTCACCATCAATCTAACGTAGCCTGTCTTAAATTCTGTATCAGGATTTTTGTGTCATTTGGTATACTTCATCGATTGCAGTAAACAGTCCTGTTCCGTGAACCATTGTCCTCATTGTATAAAAGTTTTTTAAATCAATTTTTTCTCTTTCTTGCCAAAGAGTGCAATATTTATAGACATTCAGTGAGAGAGCCAAAAATGGAACACTGCCATTTTAAATGTAAATAGTTTGCAAGAGTTTTTTTTATTTATTGAAGTAGTGTGTGGAAGAATGACTCACAGAAAAATAAACAAAAATGACTAGGTCACTCACATTCATCTGCTTGGTGCATGGCACATGGGCACACAGGCACACACAAATGCAGGCCAGGAAATTTAATTAGCTTTTAATGGTGCCACTTCATCTGCTGTTTAAGAATATGCACACATATCCACTCGCCATGGCTGTAGGTGTGTGCATTTGAGTGCCTGTGTAGTTGTGTGTGTGTGAATGTGTGTACTTTTACTAAGAAAGAGCAAGAGTTCAAAAGTTGGTGTGAATACTGTTTCATGTTGTGTGTGCTTATGATACACCCATTAGTCTGCTATAGGTGAGTAGTTGCCTTTCCATTGTTTTATATATTCATTCATGCACAGGTATAGAGCCACAAGTGTGTACATATGAGCTCGTGTATGTACTTAAACTGGAACGAGAGTGTTGCTACTCGCCACACAGTGGAAATGCTGAGTCGCAGACAGGCACAACAAAAAGACTCTCACAATTAAAACTTTCGGCCATTAAGGCCTTCATCAACAATAGAACACACACACACACACACACACACACACACACACACACACAGTGTGGTTTTAGTTGCATGAGACTGCTGTCGTGTGTGTGGGGGGGGGGGGGGGGGGCATGTATTGTTGACGAAGGCCTTACTGGCCGAAAGCTTTAATTATGAGAGTCTTTTTGTTGCGCCTGTCTGCGACTCGGCATCTCCTATATATGGTGAGTACCATCCTGTTATTTGTATCGTGAAGTATTATACATTTTATATATGGACAGATTGTAATTGTTGTTTTTATTGTAATTAACTTTTACTGTTGTGATTTAAGATTATGTGTGTCTTTCTCATGATGGTGAAAAAGGCATCTGCAGAGGTTCTGGGGAGCATCTGGTGATTTCTGGCAATCACTTTGGGATCGTCTACTAGATGTAACAGGCGAGAACCCAGCAACATTTTGGGTGTATGGTATGTTACTTAGCAAGCAAAATATCATATAAAAAATCTTTGCGAGTATAATTCATCATTTTAACAAAAAAGTGGTTTAAATTGCAACAATGTTTTTATGTTTGATTCCAGTAACTGGTTTTGGTTTATGAGATCTCCTTCAGGCCAGATGCTCCAGATGATACAGGGAACTAGTTCATGGAGCCACTCAGTAGTATGTACCAGTACTACACAATTGAGCAGTTGCAACAGGTTCCAGTAGTACTACCAAGTGGCTCTGTGAATTGGCTCCTTATCCCATCCAATCTCTCTTGCCTGAAGATGGTCCTATAGGCTGAAATTGGTTACCAGAATCAAAAGTACATAAGTTATTGCAATTTGAACTTCTTTAACTAAAACTGTAAGCACAATCACTGTAGTTCCACAATAGTTGTAAAAAATTATTAAGTTTATAATGTTTGTAAGGTTACACCAGTTCTCAAATTGTGAATGAAATACTGAAAGAATCGCCTAAGATCAGATCTTGCATATTTAAGTCTAGGTGGCATTTTACCCCTCTCTCAGTAAAGCACTATTAATGGGAAGCGATGAAATATAATATAAAAAAACTAGAGCACTACTGGTGATCCATTACACTCTCTTTTCATTTCTATCTCTACCCCTGCCTCCCCATGAGACTCCTGTCAAACCTACCACCTGTACTAGCATCAACTTTTCAGTCTTCAGTGTTTAAGCTGTTAGTGATCTTTTATTACTAACTTAGTATATCCTCTCTTGCTCAAGAATAATTAAGAGTTCCAAATACACTGTTAATATGCTGTTAGTTGGAATTACTTTAATAAATGACTGCAAAACTGGGAAAAAATTGTGATTCGGTACATATTGTTAGTTTAGAATGGTAAGATTGTACCACTAAATGACTAAACACTGTGTTAATGACTTGGGTGTGCAAATTAGAATGTGAATGCATATAGCTTTGTGCACAGAGTGAGACAGTCAGTACATTGCAGTCTAGCTAGTGTGTTCTGTCTGTGGCCCTCACCACATGCTCTACTTGTCTTTCTCCATGGCAACTGGCAATGTTCTACAATTTTAGTGGGTGTACTTTGTCTCATGTGGTAAATTACCCCTTGGTAATGCGCATTGACTCTTTACACATATTCATTTTGCGTCAAGATACATGAAAATTGTCTCCAGGAAATGATATCAAAAGTTTCTTACTGCATTTTTTATCTCTATTTAGAATGGGACATTAATACATTTATTACCTTTGTTGGGACCCTTTAATTTTGCTATGTTCTATTTGTGGATCTCTCAGTCTTCTGTTATCAGTTCATAGGTTCCTCCTGATGCTCAATTACTGAAGATCTACTGGCCATCTATAGCTTGCAAGTAATTCTTGTCTGGTGGGTATGATATTGTAGCTGTCTTTGACAGTTGCCCTTCCTCCTTCTCTCCCTCCCTTCCTTCCTTCCTTTTCAAATGATGGCTCTTGTTTCATTCTACAGTATTTCATCATACTATCTGTATTTGTTCCTTTTCAAAGGCCTTGGTCTTCTTTCAGTAGCCACTACTATTGACTTTTCACACGACCTTTCTTTTAGGTGTTAGTGTTTTAGCCTTTTTTCAGCTTTAAGAAGTTTAGCAAGGATTCAATTCCATTCTGTACTTATACCCATGTTCAGGTCTCCTACGTCCATTTTGACCTCAATCTTCAACTTGTTTTCATTCTGTTTTTATATTCCAGTAACTGACTAGGACCTTAGGAGTTCAGGGAAATATTTCATCAAAACCTCATTTGTTGAAAAAGGAAAGAAGTTTAGAGTTTAATGTCCCGTCCACAATGAGGTCATTGGGAATGGAGCACAAGCTCATGTTTGGGAAGGATTAAGAATGAAACTAGCTGTGTACATTCAAGCAAATCATCCTGGCATTTGCCTTAAACAATTCAGGAAAATAATGGGAAACCTAAATCTGGTTGGCTGGGTACAACCTAAATCTGGTTGGCTGGGTACTAGCCACTTTGCCATCTGACTCAATCATTTATTCATATGGTGATGGATACTCCTTGGTGAAATGTAAATAATATAAGACCTCATTGCCACTGGGTGAAGATCTTGTCCTTTTTATGGAATAATTTACTTCTCTTACCAAGAAAATCTGACTGAGCTGCTTATACCATTCTTTTGACTATTTCCTCATCATTTTCTTTTGTGATTCTGACTATTTTCCTTCACTATATTTGACCAAAATTGATGTTCATTATTCATGAATGCATTGTAACCTTATATGTTTTGTCATCTGTAACTGACAATATCTTCACATTTTTTGTGGAACCATACTCATTTTCTATGTGATTATTTGAGAATTAACTCATGTGGTCTATGTATGATGTTATCCATTGTTATTTTCCTATTTCTACTGCATTTGTGTATTATGCACCTTGTTCTTTCAGCAACTTCAGCTGTTTATTGACGGTCCACATTAGATTTGTGTGTTATGACTGCAATACAAAGAAGCTATTTCATAACTGATTTCGGTTGCAAAACAACGATCTTCATATCTGTGAAAAGTAAAGGGGAATGGTTATCAGAAAGGGAAACATAACTCATAAGGGTGCATTGCTAACAAAAAATTGTGCCCTACCAACATGATAGTCAGTTCCTGTGCACCACCTACACGAGTATCCAAATTCAACAGATAGTGGATGTGCAGAGATGTACAGCTACAATGTAAGTACATGAGAGGAAAGTGCAGCTAAAATTTCCAGTTAAAAGTTACTGAAAAATCCAAATGACGAAGGGCAGCATTTTAAAAATTCTAGTATAACAATCTCCTAAAAAATCGACTGAGAAGTCACACTTACAAAGGCATTTATTACATGTCATTGTGGGTTTATTAGACAGTATGAGAAAAGGCAAAGAAAAATTACTCAGGAGAAGGGAAACATAGAAATACAGATGCTCTCTGTAGGTGGAGGAGGAAAGACATTTACCCACAGGAGTTGTTAAACCCGCAAAAGTAAAACTGACTGCAGGCCCCAGGGTAAATAAACATCAGTTTATTAAAATGTATATAATAAGGAAAATTATATGGGATGAAATAAAATGAGAAACTATAAATGCTCTCAGAATGAGATTTTCACTCTGCAGCGGAGTGTGTGCTGATATGAAACTTCCTGGCAGATTAAAACTGTGTGCTTGAACTACGGGAGCTTTGCCTTTCGCGGGCAAGTGCTCTATCATCTGAGCTACTGAAGCACGACTCACGTCCGGTCCTCACAGCTTTACTTCTGCCAGTATCTCGTCTCCTACCTTCCAAACTTTACAGAAGCTCTCCTGCGAACCATGCAGAAGTAGCACTCCTGAAAGAAAGGATACTGCGGAGACATGGCTTAGCCACAGCCTGGGGGATGTTTCCAGAATGAGATTTTCACTGTGCAGCGGAGTGTGCGCTGATATGACACTTCCTGGCAGATTAAAACTGTGTGCCGGACCGGTTTATCTCTGTCACAAGATTCGATTGAAATGACTAAAATCAATTATCTAAATGGTGTTTTATATTGCACTGAAGACAAATTAATAGTGAACTGTCACTGATGACATGTCTCCTTAACTGATTATGTCAGTTAGTTGGTGTATCACTCTACAAATATACAGTACATATATTTGGCACTGGGTTTCCAATATTTGATTTATTGTGACATTTATCAGGGATATCAATTGTGGAACTGCTTAAGGCCCCCCCCCCCCCCCCCTCCTCTTCTCTCCCCCATCCCTCAAAGATAGGTCGTAGTGTGTTTTATATTCAAACAAGAAGTCCGAAGGACATGTATTTTATTTCATAATTAGCCATATAAAGGTATCTGTTTTGTTACAGTTTTATTCTAGGCCAGTTTTTGTTGGACGTATGGAACATAATCCTGGATATGATATTGGAAAGTACTGAGTGAAATATATATACTGGAAAGAGTAAAAGTTATAACTCACTTCATAGTCAAGGCACTGAGTGGTTGTTGGACATGTAAACAAGATTGGACATTTTGCTGAAATTTCAGTGCCATCCTTCCAGATGAAGAAAACGTATGCATGCACGCGCGTGCGCGCGCACACACACACACACACACACACACACACACACACACACACACACACACACACAGAGAGAGAGAGAGAGAGAGAGAGAGAGAGAGAGAGAGAGAGAGAGAGAGAGAGGGGGGGGGGGTCCATTTTCCCAGATGACTACATTGTTCTGGCACTGCAGCTCAATTACTGAGCTAGAACAGTTTGGTTGGTTAGTACAATGTTGCTATATATTTCTATGTGTTTTTTTGTGTAAATCAGCATGAAAGAAGACATTGTCTGAAGGCTCACCAAATTTTCAGTCTTATGTGCCTTTCAGTGGTTCAGTGCCTCCGGTAAATGATAAATGGTTACCTTTACTTTTCCTTAATTGAACACATACTTAGATCATTTTGTGAATTAGTAGATTATGTACTCACATTGAAATATATGATATAAGAGTATTTTATGTCACTTACGTATGAATCAGAATAAATAAAATAGAAAGAAACTTCCACATGGGAAAAATAACACCAACCACTTTCTCGAACGCCTGGAATCCGTACCCAATCTGTTACCCCCGGAAACCATCCTTGTAACCATTGATGCCACTTCCCTATACACGAATATCCTGCACGTCCAGGGCCTCGCTGCGATGGAGCACTTCCTTTCACGCCGATCACCTGCCACCCTACCTAAAACCTCTTTCCTCGTCACCTTAGCCAGCTTCATCCTGACCCACAACTTCTTCACTTTTGAAGGCCAGACATACCAACAATTAAAGGGAACAGCCATGGGTACCAGGATGGCCCCCTCGTATGCCAACCTATTTATGGGTCGCTTAGAGGAAGCCTTCTTGGTTACCCAAGCCTGCCAACCCAAAGTTTGGTACAGATTTATTGATGACATCTTTATGATCTGGACTCACAGTGAAGAACAACTCCAGAATTTCCTCTCCAACCTCAACTGCTTTGGTTCCATCAGATTCACCTGGTCCTACTCCAAATCCCATGCCACTTTCCTAGACGTTGACCTCCATCTGTCCAATGGCCAGCTTCACACATCCGTCCACATCAAACCCACCAACAAGCAACAGTACCTCCATTATGACAGCTGCCACCCATTCCATATCAAACGGTCCCTTCCCTACAGCCTAGGCCTTCGTGGCAAACGAATCTGCTCCAGTCCTGAATCCCTCGACCATTACACCAACAACCTGAAAACAGCTTTCGCATCCCGCAACTACCCTCCCAACCTCGTACAGAAGCAGATAACCAGAGCCACTTCCTCATCCCCTCAAACCCAGAACCTCTCACAGAAGAACCCCAAAAGTGCCCCACTTGTGACAGAATACTTCCCGGGACTGGATCAGACCTTGAATGTGGCTCTCCAGCAGGGATACGACTTCCTAAAATCCTGCCCCGAAATGAGATCCATCCGTCATGAAATCCTCCCCACTCAACCAAGAGTGTCTTTCCGCCGTCCACCTAACCTTCGTAACCTCTTGGTTCATCCCTATGAAATCCCCAAACCACCTTCCCTACCCTCTGGCTCCTACCCTTGCAACCGCCCCCGGTGTAAAACCTGTCCTATGCACCCTCCCACCACCACCTACTCCAGTCCTGTAACCCGGAAGGTGTACACGATCAAAGGGAGAGCCACGTGTGAAAGCACCCATGTGATTTACCAACTGACCTGCCTGCTCTGTGACGCTTTCTATGTGGGAATGACCAGCAACAAACTGTCCATTCGCATGAATGGACACAGGCAGACAGTGTTTGTTGGTAATGAGGATCACCCTGTGGCTAAACATGCCTTGATGCACGGCCAGCACATCTTGGCACAGTGTTACACCGTCCGAGTTATCTGGATACTTCCCACCAACATCAACTTATCCGAACTCCGGAGATGGGAACTCGCCCTTCAGTATATCCTCTCTTCTCGATATCCGCCAGGCCTCAACCTCCGCTAATTTCAAGTTGCCGCCGCTCATACCTCACCTGTCTTTCAACAACTTCTTTGCCTCTGTACTTCCGCCTCGACTGACATCTGTGCCCTTACTCTTTGCCTTTAAATATGTCTGCTTGTGTCTGTGTATGTGCGGATGGATATGTGTGTGTGTGTGTGTGTGTGTGTGTGTGTGTGTGTGTGTGTGTGTGTGTGTGCGCGAGTGTACACCTGTCCATTTTTTCCCCTAAGGGAAGTCTTTCCGCTCCCGGGATTCGAATGACTCCTTACCCTCTCCCTTAAAACCCACATCCTTTCGTCTTTCCCTCTCCTTCCTGAAGAAGCAACCATCGGTTGCGAAAGCTAGTAATTCTGTGTGTGTGTTTGTGTGTTTTGTTCATGAATCAGAATAAAGATTGAAGAGGAGAATCAGAAATTTTAACACACACAGAATGTTTGCCTGAAGTGAAAAATGTATAAATAGAATGACAAGTCACATGTACAGAATTCTTTGTGACAGAGTTAGAGTACTGAGAGAAAAGACTCCAAAGTTTAAACCATATTAATTGCAAATGTTTGTTTTTCTTAAAATATACCAGTTTGTTGTTGCTGCAGTGTTGATGATGATTGTTTATGGATTACTGTTATAAATGTCAAGGAATTTTTACAAAAAGTATTTTATTAACATATTTTGTTACATATCCTGTGATTTCTTTTTGTCATTCTATATCTCTTTCTGTCAAAGCCACTACATTCCCCATATTTTCACTATGTTTTGACAGGTACAACAGCACTAACAATTGTTGTCTACTGGACATTTGGGGGAATATACACAATATTAGATGTTACCAACAAACCATCTGTCATCCGCAGGTATAAGATTCAACCTGGGACAAATGAGCCAGTGGACACAAAACGTTTAATGAAAGTGAGTATCTACATAATTAAATGAAAGTTGAATGTTTGTGAGAAGACTTGTATATGTTAAGGCTTAGAAACTGAGTGGTACTGATTCTGAAATTAAAGCAGCCAGTGAAAAAATTATGTGAAGAAATCATAAAGAAAAAACATAGAAAGTCTACTGGAAGAAAATTATGCCTGAGGGGACAACTAGAAGGAGAGAGGCAAGGTGCAGGAGAGGTGTAGGATGCAGAAGTAGAATGATAAACAGTAAAAATAAAGACCACTATCTATGCAGAAAATGTTGATTGTGAGGAGAAATAAAAAAAAGCTGATTATTCTGACAGTATGGGCTTCTCTGTTGATTAAGGTACTTTGCAGATTAACAGTTGGCATTTGAGTATCCAGCTACTGAATTGTGGTCTTGATATCCCTGTTTAGCAGTACCAGTGATTTGTATTCATTATCATTGAAAATATTTTCAAACATACAGCTGGCTCCAATCACCCATCTGAAGTTATCTTGTTGTAATTTCTATTGCTACTGTTTTCATCTCATTCCTCAGCTTCATTCTCATGTATTCCCTCTGTTCTATACATCTTATTTTTCTCACACACCTCTTTTTTTGTAAACATCTATTTTTCTATTTTTTTAAATTTATTTTTTTATGAAAGTAGTGCTAGTTACATATGATTAAGCGCTTGTGCTCCCTGCCTGTCCCGACCTATAAGCATTTCAGGGAACTCAACCAGACTGAGGAACTGGTCACCACTGCCCAGTTCCCTGTAACCTGTAACTGGGAACTTTGTGTTACAGGAAACAAGGATGTTGATCTAACTGCACAATCGTTCTCAGACAATTTTCCAAGGAAGACATAAACCAATTTATATACATTAATCATTCATCGAATTAAAGATAGTAGTAGTTCAACTTGTCATAACAGGGGTATTGCGAGCCCATGTGCTGGTTGCTGGCATGCTCGGGAAGGGGAAGATGTCAGGTAGCAGCACATTTGACTGCAGCCAGGTCATGGTTGCCAGATGCTAGGACACTCCATCTACGAAGATGTGCGAGCAATGATCTCTTCATATCCCACAAACCCAAGCATGTGCTCTGAGTTACCAGTTAGTTTGAAGAAAACGGCCACTATTAGAATGAACAGCAATGAACAACATGATATTGATGGTAGGGTTTGCGTTTGAGTATCATATTATTGCAATCATGGCTAGATAGCCCACAGTACAGTAAATCACTCATCATAAATACAGGACAACAACATTGTTGAGAATTTGTGCCATCGAAAATAACCTCGTTGGTATAGCGTGCAGAAGCCATCACCTCACTTATTAACCTCTTCTCACTTCATTTAACACGGCACAGAAATTAACATGAGAACAAAATGAGTGAAGTGTGGAGAAAGGTTGCTTTATTGCTGTACACATTGGAACAAACTGAGTACTGTTGATGCAGTTGATACAGACATTCTTATGTTGCAAATACTTGTATGGAGTGAAATGAGTTTATATATAAAAAGAAACTTCCACATGGGAAAAATATATTAAAAACAAAGATTCCAAGACTTACCAAGCGGGAAAGCGCTGGCAGACAGGCACAATGAACAAAACACACAAACACACACACAGAATTACTAGCTTTCGCAACCGATGGTTGCTTCTTCAGGAAGGAGAGGGAAAGACGAAAGGATGTGGGTTTTAAGGGAGAGGGTAAGGAGTCATTCCAATCCCGGGAGCGGAAAGACTTCCCTTAGAGGAAAAAAAGGACAGGTGTACACTCGCGCGCGCGCACACACACACACACACACACACACACACACACACACACACACACACACACACACATATGTGCGGATGGATGTGTGTGTGTGTGTGTGTGTGTGTGTGTGTGTGTGTGTGTGTGTGTGTGTGTGTGTGTGTGTGTGTGTGCGCGCGAGTGTACACCTGTCCTTTTTTTCCCCTAAGGGAAGTCTTTCCGCTCCCGGGATTGGAATGACTCCTTACCCTCTCCCTTAAAACCCACATCCTTTCGTCTTTCCCTCTCCTTCCTGAAGAAGCAACCATCGGTTGCGAAAGCTAGTAATTCTGTGTGTGTGTTTGTGTGTTTTGTTCGTTGTGCCTGTCTGCCGGCGCTTTCCCGCTTGGTAAGTTTTGGAATCTTTGTTTTTAATATATTTTTCCCATGTGGAAGTTTCTTTCTATTTTATCAAGACTTACCAAGCGGGAAAACGCCGGCAGACAGGCACAAGAACAAAACACACAAACACACACACAGAATTACTAGCTTTCGCAACCGATGGTTGCTTCTTCAGGAAGGAGAGGGAAAGACGAAAGGATGTGGGTTTTAAGGGAGAGGGTAAGGAGTCATTCCAATCCCGGGAGCGGAAAGACTTCCCTTAGGGGGAAAAAAAGGACAGGTGTACACTCACACGCGCGCACACACACACACACACACACACTTCTGTGTGTGTGTTTGTGTGTTTTGTTCTTGTGCGTTTTCCCGCTTGGTAAGTCTTGGAATCTTTGTTACATATTCACTCATGAGAATGCATTGTCCGTGCTTCAGGGAAAATGGGGATGCTACATACTAGGTGTATATAATTGTTCATGAGGATATGTATGATTGAAGTGTGTCTCCTTGCAAAACATACTTGATTGCAAACAAGATACTGACTGCCCAACATTTATGCGTTCTTCAGGTTCTTATGCACAGTAAGATCATTGTTCTAACAGAAAACAAGATGTTGTGTCGTTTCTTATAGAAATGGAAACACATCGAATACTCTCCAGCCTTGATTAATCAAATTGTAAATAAACTTTCTGTATATTGAAATATCTTTTCTCAGTCTCATGGGGCACGAGGCAGCTGAAAAAGAAATAAATAAAAGGGAAGAAGAAGAACCAGAGAGATGATAAAATTTTGACTGAAACAAAAAGCATTCTATAATGGTGGCTTTATGAATATTACCGCATAAACTACCTTATCATACACTACTGGCTATTAAAATTGCTACACCACGAAGATGACGTGCTACAGATGCGAAATTTAACCAACAGGAAGAAGGTTCTGTGATATGCAAATGATTATCTTTTCAGAGCATTCACACAAGGTTGGCTCCGGTGGTGACACCAACAATGTGCTGACATGAGGAAAGTTTCCAACCGATTTCTCATACTCAAACAGCAGGTGACCGGTGTTACCTGGTGAAATGTTGTTGTGATGCCTCGTGTAAGGAGGAGAAATGCGTACCATCACATTTCCAACTTTGATAAAGGTCGGATTGTAGCCTATCACGATTGAGGTTTATCGTATCACGACATGGTTTTTTGCGTTGGTCAAGATCCAATGACTGTTAGCAGAATATGGAATTGGTGGGTTCAGGAGGGTAATATGGAACGCCGTGCTGGATCCCAACGGCCTCGTATCACCAACAGTTGAGATGACAGGCATCTTATCCGCATGGCTCTAACGAATCGTGCAGTCACGTCTCGATCCCTGAGTCAACAGATGGGGACGTTTGCAAGACGACAACCATCTGCACAAACAGTTCGACGACATTTGCAGCAGCATGGACTATCAGCTCAGAGATCATGGCTGTGGTTACCCTTGATGCTGCCTCACAGACAGGAGTGCCTGCGATGGTGTACTCAACGACGAACCTGGGTGCACAAATGGCAAAATGTCATTTTTTTCGGATGAATTCAGGTTCTGTTTACAGCATCATGATGGTCGCATCCATGTTTGGTGACATCGCAGTGAACGCACATAGGAAGCATGTATTCAACATCGCCATACTGGCGTATCACCCTGCGTGATGGTATGGGGAGCCATTGGTTACACGTCTCGGTCACCTCTTGTTCACATTGACGGCACTTTGAACAGTGGACATTACATATCAGATGTGTTACGACCTGTGGCTCTACCCTTCATTCGATCCCTGCTAAACCCTTCATTTGAGCAGGATAATGCAGGACCGCATGTTGCAGGTCCTGTACGGGCCTTTCTGGATACAGAAAATGTTGGTCTGCTGCCCTGGCCAGCACACTCTCCAGATCTCTCTCCAATTGAAAACATCTGGTCAATGGTGGCCGAGCAACTGGCTTATCACAAAACGCCAGTCACTATTCTTCATGAACTGTGGTATCGTGTTGAAGATGTATGGGCAGCTGAACCTGTACACGCCGTCCAAGCTCTGTTTGCCTCAATGCCCAGGCGTATCAAGGCCGTTATTACGGCCAGAGTGTGAAAATGTAATCACATGTCAGTTCTAGTATAATATATTTGTCCAATGAATACCTGTTTATCATCTGCATTTCTTCTTGGTGTAGTAATTTTAACGGACAGTAGTGTATAATTTTAAATGAATAGTGTATGTTTTTATAAATCCTAAGAATTTGTGTGTAGCAGTTTCAAATAGTGTAACTGTAAATTTAACCTTTACACTACAATCTAGCTCACGCAATCACAACAGTCCCGCAGATTTTTGTTAAATGCTGTGACAACAGCACCCCAAGCAGCAGATAAGCTACACAGCTGATTGTGATATTCGGTGAACGTAAACAGTAAATTCTATACTGAATTTTATCATGGTATTTACAAAAGGTAGCATATGTAGTTCAATAAATTGTAGCAATAACAGACAAAAGACATCACATTTGCCAATCTTTCAGTTTCTGAAGGACACTGAGAGGTATGAAACATCACCTTAAAAGGCTCTTTTAGTTACAGTTCTCTTGTATATTGCATTCGTTTACTGATGATTAGGAGCAAGAAATGGCTAATAAATAGTAGAAGACATGACCTAATTTGACACTCTGTTTGTTATGCTTAGAGCCGAATAAGTTCATGAATGCAGAAAATAAAAAACTGTTGTGAGATGCAGTTCCTACATTGAAACTTTGTGGCAGACTAAAATTGTGTGATGGACCGTGACTCGAACTCGGGTCTTGTGCCTTTCACAGGCAAGTTCTCTACCAACTGAGCTACCCAAGCATGACTCACAACTCATCCTCTTAGCTTTACTTCCACCAGTACCTTGTCTCCTATCTTATAAACTTCACAGAAACTCTACTGCAAAGTTTAGAGAGCACTTGCCCATAAAAAGCAAAGGTCCCGAGTTCAAGTCTTGGTCCAGCACATAGTTTTAATCTACCAGGAAGCTTCAAATCAGTGTACACTCTGCTGCAGAGTAAAAATTTCATTCTAATGTCTATGCTATTTGGAGTGCCAAATAAGCCACCACAGTGTCCATAAGAGAAAGTTGCCATACAGGTGTGAAAATGAAACATCCAAAACAGTTTCTCCTGACACAGAAGAAATAGATTCCACAGTTGTTCCTGCATTAGAGCCAGAAACAGCCATAAATGCCAGAATCTTCAATTCAGAAGTTGTTTGAAGATGAAATCATTGGGTTAAGCAGAATCATTCATGTGTTGGAAAACTGTGTTAAGCGCAAAAACGTGCACATCGTTAGACTCCAGACAAAGTTATTACGTGATGAGGAAAGTGCCCATTGTAAGAATAAACAAACAAAAACATTATAGAATACTAGTGAAAAAGACAAGCTTATGTTAAATAATTGTTTTGTTGTTAAGCTAAATCAGTATGCCATTGTACGGAAAACATGGAGCTAGGGGGAAAGATGAAAAAAAAGTTATTTGCATTAAACTTATTGTACTACATTACTCAGGCAAATATTTTCCTTACACTGTTTTAGCCTTCCATCAGTATACGTCCTATAGACGTATGTTGAAAATATACAAATAAAATATGGGTAAACAGTAGCATATCCTACTTTTCAAAGCAGAAAGTGCAGCACTTTTCAGAAACCAATAAAATTGTTTATTTTTCAATGGATAAGATATCACTAGTGGAATATTTGATATGCAATAGCTGTGCTGTTCATGTCATTGGGTTTGAGGATGTTTGTTACATATGTACATCTAAGGTTGCCAATACTGTGTTGATCATAATGATTAATGGCATATTTTCCAATTTTAAACGGCCATTACTGTATTATTTTTCTAAAGGAGCAGTAGGAACCATCCATTTGATCGTATGTTTTATGAAGTTGTCAAAAAGCTCACATAATTTGGACTGGTTGTGAAAACGCGTGACTGACCAAGACTGAAATTTTGTGGATTGTAGGCACAGTCTGGGAATCTCACCAGGTAGTCCGTGCTTAGTACATGAAGGGGGAGTAAGGTATACTTTTTTATGGCATCATACACATGACAAAAAGTATAAGGAATAATTTATTCAGGTTGATCTGTCAGCTCTACTCAGTTGTTTTTGAAAGGAAGTACACGCATGACAAAAAGTATAAGGAATAATTTATTCAGGTTCATCTGTCAGCTTTACTCAGTTGTTTGTGAAAGGAAGTACTAATTAGCCCAAGAGATCACTAAAAAAGCTGTCCAACTACCAGAATTTTCAAAAATGAAAGTGAACACTGCAGTTTGTATGTTGAGCCATATAGTGGCATCTGGTATTGAAACACTTATTGCATGTGGCACCACACCATAATCTGCTACAGCTACTGCAGACTTTTTTTCCAACAAGTGAATGATATTTTTAGCATTCAGCGCACACAGTATTAAATGTCGTGTAACTTTAAGGTATTGTGTTACCAGTGCTTCAACACACCTGGAAATTTTGAAGACACTAAAGCCATGGATTCAGCCATGGAAATTTGTATGTTTCTATGGAAAAAAAATTGTTCCTCCAGGATTTTGTATGTAAAAGGATTTTAGAAAATACGCTCCTGGAAATGGAAAAAAGAACACATTGACACCGGTGTGTCAGACCCACCATACTTGCTCCGGACACTGCGAGAGGGCTGTACAAGCAATGATCACACGCACGGCACAGCGGACACACCAGGAACCGCGGTGTTGGCCGTCGAATGGCGCTAGCTGCGCAGCATTTGTGCACCGCCGCCGTCAGTGTCAGCCAGTTTGCCGTGGCATACGGAGCTCCATCGCAGTCTTTAACACTGGTAGCATGCCGCGACAGCATGGACGTGAACCGTATGTGCAGTTGACGGACTTTGAGCGAGGGCGTATAGTGGGCATGCGGGAGGCCGGGTGGACGTACCGCCGAATTGCTCAACACGTGGGGCGTGAGGTCTCCACAGTACATCGATGTTGTCGCCAGTGGTCGGCGGAAGGTGCACGTGCCCGTCGACCTGGGACCGGACCGCAGCGACGCACGGATGCACGCCAAGACCGTAGGATCCTACGCAGTGCCGTAGGGGACCGCACCGCCACTTCCCAGCAAATTAGGGACACTGTTGCTCCTGGAGTATCGGCGAGGACCATTCGCAACCGTCTCCATGAAGCTGGGCTACGGTCCCGCACACCATTAGGCCGTCTTCCGCTCACGCCCCAACATCGTGCAGCCCGCCTCCAGTGGCGTCGTGACAGACGTGATTGGAGGGACGAATGGAGACGTGTCGTCTTCAGCGACGATAGTCGCTTCTGCCTTGGTTCCAATGATGGTCGTATGCGTGTTTGGCGCCGTGCAGGTGAGCGCCACAATCAGGACTGCATACGACCGAGGCACACAGGGCCAACACCCGGCATCATGGTGTGGGGAGCGATCTCCTACACTGGCCGTACACCTCTGGTGATCGTCGAGGGGACACTGAATAGTGCACGGTACATCCAAACCATCATCGAACCTATCGTTCTACCATTCCTAGACCGGCAAGGAACTTGCTGTTCCAACAGGACAATGCACGTCCGCATGTATCCCGTGCCACCCAACGTGCTCTAGAAGGTGTAAGTCAACTACCCTGGCCAGCAAGATCTCCGGATCTGTCCCCCATTGAGCATGTTTGGGACTGGATGAAGCGTCGTCTCACGCAGTCTGCACGTCCAGCACGAACGCTGGTCCAACTGAGGCGCCAGGTGGAAATGGCATGGCAAGCCGTTCCACAGAACTACATCCAGCAACTCTACGATCGTCTCCATGGGAGAATAGCAGCCTGCATTGCTGCGAAAGGTGGATATAGACTGTACTAGTGCCGACATTGTGCATGCTCTGTTGCCTGTGTCTATGTGCCTGTGGTTCTGTCAGTGTGATCATGTGATGTATCTGACCCCAGGAATGTGTCAATAAAGTTTCCCCTTCCTGGGACAATGAATTCACGATGTTCTTATTTCAATTTCCAGGAGTGTATGACTGCTTTGCACATGTTTGTTGATGATGATTCACATGGAACCAAAATGTATGTACTGTCACTTAAAGTTAACCAAGAGCCACTGGAAAACTTTTTCTCTAAGATATGGCACAAGGGTGGTTTTTGCAGTGATCCATCACAGTGACAGCTTTGGGTTGCATTCAGTAATCGTGCATTAAGCAAATTAAAATGCATACCCACAGTGTAGCTAGCTCCTCAGTTGTGAGGGATTGACTGGGATTAGGCAATTGTAAATAAAAAGTCTTCTACCAAATTACAAGCCTCACCATTGTTGGCCATCAGTGATACAAGTCCAGTAATGAGACTAGCAAATATGGAAGGTCCAGTAAATCTTGGAGAGGCAGACAGTAGGAAAAATTGTTTTCAATTCAGAACTGTTTTAACTAAGACAATACTTGTACATGGCAGCCAAGAACTAAATTCAAATGACAAACTGTACTGTCAATTTAAAAGTTATGAAGGCTACTTTGGCAGTCTATTTATTCGTACTGAACATGTCGGAACATTGTTGACTGATTGTGAGAGTCAAATGACTTCTGTTTCTGATGAAAATGCCCTCAAAAGTAACTGTGGTGCATTTTTTGTAAAGTTATTGATAAACATACTGAATTTTCCATGTGAGTGTTATGCTGAAACAAAGATCATTTTAATGAGATTATTTGTTAAATGAGGCTATTTTGTATCATTAAATTGAGGACTCAAGATTTACTATGTAGGAGCAAGATACAAAATAAGAAAGTGATAAAACTGGCTCATTTGGGCTGTTAATGTATTTTCAGTTTAATTAATTTATTTTTCTTTGCTGTTAAATGAATGTATGTAATTGATAATCAATGTGTTATAATAAAGTTTTAATCACATTTCTGCTCATAATTAAAAGAACCTGATGCCACAGAGAGTAAGATGAAAGTTGTAGCTTTTGGAAGCAGATGTCCTACAAAGCAGAATGGAATGAAAAGTAGTGTGTCGCTACTTTTTTATACCTGGATGAGCATATACAGGGTGATTATAACTAAAGTTAAACTTTCAAGTTACTGTAGAAATAACGCCAGTGGTCAGAATGATGTCAAATTGCAACGGAATATTTTCGGAGAAGGGGGGAAACGTACGGCAGAAGAAAAATAAGAAATTACTAAATGGGACAATAGATGGTGCTGTAAGCGTCTTAATTTAATAGTGGTTGTCTACAGATGACAAATGAATTATACAACAATGCCTAAGGTGTACGTTTGACTTTAAACAAACTGTACTACTCAGTGCGCATGGGTGTACAGGTGCGTAAGCCCATCCACCACGGCTAGGTTATATCACATCGGATGGGGAAAATCGGTTTTTAATTGTCCTGAGGCCATAAACCGCATAAAACATGTCAGTCAAAATTGTACCGGATTATTATTTTCCGTGTGACTGGCACAAAACATATTCATTATGCTAGCCATCATTTTCTACAAGCTGAAATCGAGAAACAGCACGCTCCACAACTGGTCAAAGTGTTTCTGGGTTCAGAATGTGTTGCGTAATGTGTGCCTTCAGTGCAGTGAAGTTTGCAGTTGGAACACTGAACACAACATCTTTCAGATAGCACCACATCCAGAAGTCACTCAGATTAACCTCAGGTGATCGGGACGGCCATGCTGTAGGAAAATGGCAGCTGATAATTCTAGGATTTCCGAAATGGCACTTCTGCAGCTGCTTAACTGGTTTTGCAATGTGTGGAGGTGCACCATCTTCCATAAAAATGATACCATCCACACAGCCATGTTGTTGAATAGCTGGAGTGACATGGTTGCGCAAAAGACACTCATAGCGCTTACCAGTGATGGTACAGGTAACAGGACCGGAAGCATCTGTCTCTTTGAAAAAATATTGCCCTATGATAAATGATGCCATAAACCCACACCACACAGTGACCTTTCCAGGATGAAGTGATACCGGTTGTTTTGTATGTGGATTGTCCATAGCCCATATTCGACAGTTCTGTGTATTGACAAATACTGTCAGATGGAAGTGGACTTCGTCTGTCCATGAAATCTTCCACAGCCAATCATCGTCCACTTCTACGCGAGAGACCCTTCATTGCTTGAAACTACTGCAGAGCGACGTGTGCACATTCATCATTCTTGTAATACAGTTTCACCAGCAGAGCGTGATCCTGCATTGAGACAGTCATGGCGAACGTCACAGATGCGAAATTAGGAAAAGCAGTGTACCCAGTGTGTTTATACCAACTTCAGTGGGTCATGTGCATGACAGGTGTTTCCATTTACATATTCTGACACACACAATGCCATCTATTGATCAATTTTCACAGTATTTTTTTTTCTTTTGCCATGTGTTTTCCCCCTTCTCCGATAATATTCCATTGGAATTTGATGTCATTCTGACCAGTGGTGTTATTTCTACAGCACTTTGAAAGTTTAACTTTAATTATAATCACCCTGTTTATGCCTCTTACTTGTGATATACTGTATGTATTTTCTTACTTTGAGTGTAATAAGGTGCAATTACATGCATTTTATAGACTATTTCTTCGAGTTTATTTCACTTCATTTATGTGTTTGAGGTCTGTTTACTTTATTTACAATCTTTCAGGTCTCCTGTGAGTGTACTTGCGCCCATGATGCTTAAATATAATAATTATTTTATAAATTATGTAGACAAAAGATTAAAAAGAAACAGTATTGCCACGGTTCATCTGGCGTTACAGGATGACAAGCTTTCTCTCCACTAGGGTGCTAGTGTTGCTTGAACTGTCAGATGGTAACAACTTTCACAGAAGTGGGTGTTGTGACTGTATATATTAGACTGTATTTACACCCTTTGTCAGTTGTAAAATGTGGTTTTCATGTATAAAGATATAGCCTTTGTTAACTTTCAGAAGAAATCATTGTATGAGCTGGAGTACCTGCTTTCGCAGGTGGCTCCACCTTTGATGAGACAGGATAAGCCTGTGACAAGATTGAAGTAGGATGTTCTGGTTGGGTGAATCAGGTCAGTCTTGCACCTGAGTTTTCAACAAGGATATGACACCTGTGGCAAGGGGATGAGAGTGAGTGAGTGAGTGAGTGAGTGAGAGAGAGAGAGGGAGGGGGGGGGGGGGGAGAAATAGGCATGGACTAGGATGTCGTGTAGGTTGGGTGGGTGAGGAGGAATGAGGATAGGGTATTGTGAAGAAATGATCAGTGAACCCGAACCAGAGAAAGGATTTGTAGTTTTTGGAGGCTAGAAAGGTTTCCTGTATATACCAAATAAACTGGTTTACATAGAAGGGTGCCATGTGGGTGCTTGAAAGCTGTGCTGCAAATTTATATTTACCATCTCCTCAAAGGAGAAGTAGTTGTGAGTGAGGATACAATTGTTACAGTGTATAGGTTTGAGATAATGTGTTTGGATTCAGAAGCACTTTAGGAGAGGTTGTGTTAGATAGCAGCAGGGCTGTGGTCATGGGGGATGGTTGTAGGGGGAGGTGGAATCAACAGTGAAGTGCAAAGATCTAAATGATAATGATTGACAGTTGATGAAGGAAGTGGTTTGTATCTTTGATATGAATGGCTAGGCTATGGTCAGAATATTTTTTTAAGCTCTTTGTCGACTAGAGTGGAGATTTCTTACAGTGGGAGCACTGTAATCAGCTACACCATGGCATACAGAATTGTTGGGTTTGTGAATTTTGGGAAATATACAGAAGATATTGATATGAGGAGGGAGATGTACGCAGGAGAGAGGTTTCGGAATGGGCCGAAGCATTTGAGTAGGGATTTGATGTTGTTGGACTTCTGGGATGGGGTCACTATGGCAAAGCCTGTAGGTGGAGGAGTCAGACTGTTGACAGAAGCCTTGTGTCAGGTAATCAATGTGTTTCATCACAGCAGTGGTGGAGCCTTTGCTTGAAAAGAGGATGATTGAATCAAAGTCTGTTTTGAGTTTGGAGATAATTGTCCTTCCTCCTGTGAGAGGTTTTTGTTCTTGAGAAGTGATCGGGGGAGGGATGGTGAGGCCAAGTTAGAGGTTAGCAATTCCTGAATGGTGATCAAGGGGTGGTTAGGTGCATGCATGGATGCATACATACATTCATTCATTCCACACATTCATACATCTTATTCCTTACGTGAGCCTTCAGTGACATGGAATGAGCCTGGGTATAATAGGCAGAAGGATCCAATCCAGGTTACTTCTGTAAAGTATATTAACAATAAATGGTGACTAGTGCTAATCTGCTCACTCCTAATAACTAAGGGAATTATTTCTAAATTATTTTATGTTTGTGCATATTAAGAGGGAAAATAAAATTTGGAAACAAAGTTGCTGCTGCTCCTCCTCTTACACGACTCCGATGCTGTGTTTATTTAATATATCTAAAAAAACTTACTTTATGCAGACTACTATTAGCTGTAGATAAGAAACTTCCTGACAGATTGAAACTGTAGAGTCCTGAGGTCGGCAGGAAAGAACTAATTATTAAGTTTGAACAAACTTTATTTAACTAAAACGCCTTCCTGGCGTGCACTAATTTTCAAACTCAAGGACAACAGGAAACACAATAATTATTGTGGTGACAAAAGCCAGATAAAAATTACAACCCAATGAAAAGAAATAACAACAACAAAATACTATGCTACACAAGTCCAAAATGGCATTACGCTCAACAAGATACAAATTTCCACAAAAGATTAAGGCGAGTGTCTACTGGGCTAGGTCTGGCATGGGTGTTGGCAGGAGATGTCCTAGCTGTAGGTACACACTGCCAGTCTTACTCTGCTGGTTTGCTTATAACACCAATTCTGCAGAGTGCTGCACTTAGTTATATTAGTTCCAATTGCTGGATCTCTATCACATGGCTTTTGACGAAGTAGTGCTGTGTTTATGTGGAAAGTCTGTTGATGTTTACATTCATTGGTGATGTTTCTGATGTGAACTCTTGAAGGAAGGTCGGCAGCTCACCTTACTTGTCTGTTGTGTGGCCCCTTTAACAGATAAGGGGTCGCTACATTTCTTCCCCTGGAAAAACAATGCACAGCACCACAAACGTCCATAGGAGTGGGGGCATCCTGGTTCATGGCTGTCAGGGGCTGGAGGCGGTGACAGGCAGTGGCAGCTCCCCCTGGGCATCGTGGTCCACCAGAAAGGGACGGAGCTGGTTGAGGTGCCGGTAGGTGACAGACCCATCGGCCCACCAGAGAGATGCCATCGCCCAGCTGCAGAGCCTGGTGATGACAGCAGGTACCCAGTGTGCCTGTGGATGACAGAAGATCCGCGCCCAGACTCCCTGCCAACATGGGAGGAATGCGCTCAAATGCGGGTTGGAAGATGAGAAGTCTCAGGAACAAGGATGGATAATGGAGAGTGGAATGGTCGACCGTGAAGTAGCTCTGCTGTACATTTATCGGCATCCAGGGCAGTGCGGTATGTAGCCAAAGAAAAAAAGTATGGCTTCCTCCTGCAGGTGATGGCTCAGCAGCTTATCAAGTTGGGTGTTGAACATCTGCACAAAATGCTCTGCTTGGCCATTTGATGCAGGGTGAAATGGGGCGGTGTGGGCGAGGGAAAACCATTGGCAGCATAGAATTGCTTAAACTCAATCAAAGTAAACTGTGGACCGTTATCCATAATAATCATTTTGGGGAGTCCCTCGACAGCAACGAGGCGCTGGGGAATTTTGATAGGCTCAGCAGAAGTGGTGTTCATCATACAGGATTTGTAAGTTATCCTGACATAGAATTGATCAGAATGAGCCACTGTGATCTGTGAAAAGTGCCTTTGAAACCAGTTGGAGATGTTCCCATGGAGCAGCTGCATCTGGTCACGAAAAATACTGACGCGGGGGTGCTGTCTGAAATGTTTGGCATGTCGTGCAGGCCGACACGATAGAGGCAATGTCTTTATCCAGTCTGCGCCAGTGAAGGTGTTATCATTGGGCCAGCTGTTTGGTGACAACAATTTCCCCAATGGACATCGTGGAGGTGGTCGAGGACATGGCGGCGCAATGCATGTGGTATGACCACCAGGGGAACATCTGAATTGCTATGCAAAAGGATGACGCCACTGCGGAAAAAGAGACTGTGCTAATGATACCAAAAATGCTGGACTTCCACATCGCAGATGCTATGATGGCTGTTTGGCCAACCTGCAGTGATCTGGTGGCGGAGAGCTTGCAGTGTCTGATCCTGAGTGGTGGCCTGCCATACCGCATCGGCATCCAAGGGAAGCACGTCCAGAGCTGCATCCACTTTCGGTTCCATATGAAAACAAACTAAGGGCGAGGTGTCCGACTTACAGTCTGCTCTGGCAGGCAGCTGGGAAAGGAAATCAGATTTTGCTTGCCTTTCAGAGGTGCGATAGACAATGTCAAAGTCGAAAATTGCCAGCAATCGCGTCCAATGCTGCAGTTGGTGTGCTGTCTGGGCGGGCACTGCGGCACCTGGGTAAAACAAAGAAACCAAAGGTTTGTGGTCAGTCTGCAGAGTGAAATGACAACCGTACACATAATTGTAGAATTTTATCAGGGCGAAAATCAGTGCCAAAGCTTCCTTTTCAATTTGATTATGTTTAGTATGAACATTGGTCAATTTTTTGGATGCGGAGCCCACCGGGCTCTCGACACCACCTCCCACTTGCGAGAGGACTGCACCCAGGCCATATTTCGATGCATCGGTGACGATGAAGGGAAGGGTTGTAAGCAGTCAGACAAGGAGGTTGGGAGAGAGCTGACTTCAGACTTGTGAAAACCAGCTCACATGTTGTGTCCCAAACGCAATGCATACCCTTGCACAACAGCACGGTCAGGGGTGCCGAAATCTTAGCAGCATGAGGTATAATGTGCCGATAATAGTTAATTTGACCAAGGACAGATTGTAGTTGCTTCGCATTGGTGGGAGGAGGTAGGTTTTGAATCACCTCAAGATACTCCTTAGAGGTATGTAGGCCATGGACATCAATCGTGAACCTGAGATAACTGACCTTTCACACAAAAAAATGGCACTTTTCTTTCCAGCAACACAGGTTAGCCTCAGAAAAAAAAAACCTAAAACAGATGGTCCATGAGGTCCACCGCGATTGAACCACCGTAAAATTTGCTGCACTGGGTACCTATCTTGTGAAGAGTTTCAAATAACGTTGGAAAACGGCGGGGGCACTGGCAATGCCAAACATGAGGGTTTTGTACCAGAAAAGGCCATTCACTGTAATGTCCTGCAGTTGGCAGGAAATAATTAATGATCAAGTTTAAACACACTTTATTCAACTGAAACGCCTTTCTGACATGCACTAATTCTCAAACTCAAGAACAACTGGAGAAACAGTAATTCTTGTGGTGGCAAAAGCCAGATAAGAGTTACAAGATAATGAAAAGTAATAACAAAAACCAAAATACTACGCTATACAATTCCAAAATGACATTACGCCCAATAAGATACAAACATCTACAAAATACTATGGCGACTGAGCTAGATCTGGCATAGGTATTGGCCGGAGGTGTCCTAGTTGTAGGTACACACTGCTGGTCTGATTCTGCTGGCATGCTTATAACACTGATTCTGCAGAGTGCTTAACTTAGCACTACTTCTTTAAAAGCAATGTGACAGAGATCCACCAATTCGAACTAATGTAACTATGTTTACGTAGAAAGTCTGTTGATGTTTACATTCACTGGCGATGTTTTTGATATGAGCTCTTGAAGGGAGGTCGGCAGCTCAACTTGCTAGTCTGTCGTACAGGCCCTCTAACAGATAAGAGGCCACTATGACAGAAACTCTGTGTTGCACTGAGATTTTAATCTGGGACATTTGCCTTCCACAAGCAAGTGCTCCACCAACTGAGTGATCGAAGTACGAATCACAACTTGCCCACACAGCCCTCCTCCCACCTTCCAAACTCATATAAGTTCTCTTACATTCCTTTCTTCCAGGAGTGGTAGTCTCACAAATAAATATCTGTTTAATATAGTCATCGTTATATACACATCTTAGAATCCAAATATTGTGTTAAATTGTGTGGAAGGCCTAATGAGGTATGTAATATTTTCAGTTTTCGGCTTTATGTCAGGCCAATTCCAGTTGTATACTTGTCTATATGGAAAAGTAATAAATATTGTTTCACTGCATATGGTGACTATGGTATAGGACACATGTTGATGATTTGTTCATCATAAAGATAGTTCTAGCCTAGAAGATTAATCATTCATGTGTTTTCTAATTTTGTTAACTACTAAAATATTTAAATTCTCTATAAATGAACAGTGCCACAGCTTGAGATTCGTCATGTAATAATTGTGATGATAATTTTCACTGGGGTTATGAAATTAGAGTGTGTGAAATCTCTCCAGAAAAATTAAAAGTTTCATCGTGTGTTTGATACAGTTCACAATTATTATTACATCTGCTGTTACAACATAATGACAAGCTTCTGAAAAGATATCCCAAACAGGAGATGAAAAGTAATACTTTATGCCTTTGGTGGTAGGCATGCATGCAACGAATAGCGATTCGTGGGTGTATGACTAATACTTCACTAGCCAAACACATAAAGAACAAGTTTCAACATAGAGGGTGTTTATAAATGAATATCGTGGTTTTAATGCATTATAATATTTATTATGTTAAACTTACAGTTATAAATGATACGTCAAATGAAAGAAAAGAGAAACTCAAACAGTTTTACCAAGTACCTTATAAATGTTCAATGTGAGCACCATTTGTCACATGGCATACATAAAGTCTATAGACGCGTTATTCCCAAACCTCGATAAGTGTGTCTTCAGTGATTGTAGCAACAGCTGCTTCAATCCGGTTTCTTAATTCAGGGAGGTCTGCTGGCAGTGGAGGTATGTACACACAATCCTTGATGGAGCTCCAAAGGAAAAAATCCCATGGCTTTAGGTCGGGTGAACATGAAGGCCATGCAAATCAAGCCCTGTCATTGGGCCCCTTGCGGCCTATCCAGCACTTGGGCACCGTGAAGTTCAACCAATCACTTACTTTGCTATGCCAGTGAGGTGGCGCACCATCTTGCTGGTAAATGAAGTTCTCCGGCTCGTCTTCTTCCAACTGAGGGAAGAGCCATTGCTCTAGTGTATCAAGGTAAGAAGTGCCAGTTACAGTAGGTTCACCAGAAAAGAAAGGCCCATAAACTTTCGGCCAAGATATGGCACAAAAAACTTTAGGGGACTCGTTGCATTTGTACCACCTTGTGAGGATTTTCTGAGCCCCACATGTGCACATAGTGAGTGTTAACATGTCCACTAAGGTGAAAGGTCGATTCATCACTGAAGACAACATGATCCAGAAAAATCTTCATTGTCGTGAAACATTTCGTTTGTGAAGTTGGCACGTAATCCATGGTCTGCTGGCTTTAGAGCCTGTAATAACTGTAAACATTAAGGACATAATTGCACGCGTTTTCTTAAAACTTTCCAAACAGTTGACACGGAACTTGTAATTCATGACTAGCCTTCCAGACTGATTTCTTTGGGCTACAAGGCAACCTATCATTCGCTCAACAGTCTCTTCACTAACTCTTGGTCATCCTGTGCTCTTCCCTTTACAAAGCCAGCCCATACCTTCAAATTGATGATACCATCTACAAATGTTGTTATCACTTGGAGGATCACAACGAAACTTCAGCCGGAATGGCTGTTGCACAGTAACTGCAGATTCAGTCTTTGCAAACTGCAAAACACAAAATGCTATCTGTTCACTAATCGCCATCTTCACTACTACCACTGTCTAGCAGACTGTGGCGGAAACATTGCGTGCTGCCCATGCACACTGGTGCCAGACACAACTGTTTGAGTTGCTCTTTCATTTGACATATCATTTATAACTGTAAGTTTAATGTAATAAATATTATAAAGTGCTAAAACACCAATATTCATTTGTAAACGCGCTGTATTGTAGATTATGATAGACACAACTGAAACATCCCCCTGACCGGAGGGAAATATTGTCATGAAGAAGAAGGTGTAACTAGATGAATGACAAACACTAACTTCAGTTAACAAAGGTTTATTCAACACTTGCATATACAAGAGCACGGAGTGAACTGCCTGTGGCCAGACCATATACAATATATATACAGCTACAGAACATTCCAGTACAATGATTCATGATATTTGTAGATACTTCTAGAATGTATTTGAATTAGATTTGTAAGTTAAAATTGTACAGTCCACATGAGTTTTGAACTCACGACCCTCCACGCAACAGTTCAGTATCATAACCACTACACCACGGTGTTACCCAGCTTCTTCTGCGACATTGCTTCCTCCTTAAGAGAACAGTGTCTCGGTTTACGTCGCCCTAGTCTGGGAACGAGTCATTGGTCCTGCATACTCAGACTGATGCTCGCCCTGTCAGTGATCTCTTTGAACTTCTTTTGCCGCTCCGCTCTTCGTCACTTTTCCATTTGTTGCCTGTCACTAGAGCTGCAGGATCCTTCATTCGAAGGACGTGGACCGTATCTCTGATCTTTCGTTGTCTTGTGTCGGGGCTGAAATCTTTAGCTTCAAAATAAACATCAGACAACTGTCTTACATCCTTATGTGGTCCAAAGTAGCGCCTTAGGAGCTTCTCACAGGGACTAACATTCTGAACAGGAGTGAAGATCTAGATGTGGTCACCAGGCTGGTAGACAACAGGGCGCTGCCTCATGTCATACCTTCTTGAGCCTGCAATGTGCGGAGTCGAGCTAACTGCCGAGCTCCCTCAGCTCTGGTTAACACCTGGCTGATGTAGTTGTCATCCACGTCATCAGTTTTTAGCATGGATAGCGACTGCAACTGCTGTGTTCGGATGCAGGCTGAGTTGGCATTCCTTCGCTCCCAGCTTCAGGCAGTGTTGGCTTCGGTCACACAGGTTGAGGCTGTTGCCAACGGGCATCACTGTGGGGGTCCGGATGGGGGCTTGTCGGGGAAGGCCAGCTCGTCCCACGCATCCCCCGATCGGACTACGACTGTGGCTGCCCGGAATACTGCCTACATTGAGGCTGATCCCTCACCTGTGGTAGAGTGGGAGGTCGTCTCGAGGTGTGGCAGGGGGCGAAAGACATTCCAGAGGACTGAACGGAAGGCCTCTCCAATTTGTCTGACGAACTGGTTTCAGGCTCTGTCTCAGGCTGATACTGATCTTCGGCCGGACATGGCTGCTTGCCCTGTTCCAGAGGTTGCCCCCTCAGTCTGCAAGATCCGGGCGGTCGCAGAGGGTGGGCTTACTGGTAGTTCGGAGCTCCAACGTCAGGCACGTAATGAGGCCCCTTAGGGACAGCAAGAGAGGGGAAGAAAACCAATGTGCACTCCATGTGCATACCGGGGGAGTCATTCCAGATGTGGAAAGGGTCCTTCCGGATGCCATGAAGGGCACAGGGTGCACCTACCTGCAGGTGGTCGTTCATGTCGGCACCAATGATGTGTGTCACTATGGATCGGAGGAAATCCTCTCTGGCTTCCGGCGGCTATCTGAGTTGGTGAGGACTGCCAGTCTCGCTTGCGGGGTGAAAGCAGAGCTCACCATCTGCAGCATCGTCGACAGGACTGACTGCGGAACTTTGGTACAGAGCCGAGTGGAGGGTCTGAATCAGAGGCTGAGACAGTTCTGCTACCGTGTGGGCTGCAGATTCCTTGACTTGCGCCATAGGGTGGTGGGGTTTCGGGTTCCGCTGGATAGGTCAGGAGTCCACTACACGCAGCAAGCGGCTACACGGTTAGCAGGGGTTGTGTGGCGTGGACTGGGCGGCGTTTTAGGTTAGATGGCCTCGGGCAAGTACAGAAAGGGCAACAGCCTCAAGGGGTGCGGGGCAAAGTCAGGACATGCGGGAACCAAGCAGCAATTGGTATTTTAATTGTAAACTGTCAAAGCTGCATTGGTAAAGTATCAGAACTTCAAGCGCTGATAGAAAGCACCGAAGCTGAAATCATTATAGGTACAGAAAGCTGGCTGAAGCCAGAGATTAATTCTGCCGAAATTTGTACAAAGGCACAGACGGTGTTTAGAAAGGATAGATTGCATGCAACCGGTGGTGGCGTCTTTGTCGCTGTTAGTAGTAGTTTATCCTGTAGTGAAGTAGAAGTGGATAGTTCCTGTGAATTATTATGGGTGTAGGTTACACTCAACAACCAAGCTAGGTTGTTAATTGGCTCCTTTTACCGACCTCCCGACTCAGCAGCATTAGTGGCAGAACAACTGAGAGAAAATTTGGAATACATTTCACATAAATTTTCTCAGTGTGGTATAGTCTTAAGTGGAGATTTCAATTTACCAGATATAAACTGGGACACTCAGATGTTTAGGACGGGTGGTAGGGACAGAGCATCGAGTGACATTATACTGAGTGCACTATCCGAAAATTACCTCGAGCAATTAAACAGAGAACCGACTTGTGGAGATAACATCTTGGACCTACTGATAACAAACAAACCCGAACTTTTCGACTCTGTAAGTGCAAAACAGGGAATCAATGATCATAAGGCCGTTGCAGCGTCCCTGAATATGGAAGTTACTAGGAATATAAAAAAATGGAGGAAGGTTTATCTGTTTAGCAAGAGTAATAGAAGTCAGATTTCAGACTACCTAACAGATCAAAACGAAAATTTCTGTTCCGACACTGACAATATTGAGTGTTTATGGAAAAAGTTCAAGGCAATCGCAAAAAGCATTTTAGACAGGTACGTGCCGAGTAAAACTGTGAGGGACGGGAAAAACCCAGCGTGGTTCAACAACAAAGTTAGGAAACTACTGCGAAAGCAAAGAGAGCTTACTCCACGTTTAAACGCAGCCAAAACCTCTCAGACAAACAGAAGCTAAACGATGTCAAAGTTAGTGTAAGGAGGGCTATGCGTGAAGAGTTCAGTGATTGCAAAAGTAAAATTCTATGTACCGACTTGACAGAAAATCCTAGGACGTTCTGGTCTTACGTTAAATCAGTAAGTGGCTCGAAACAGCATATCCTGACACTCCGGGATGATGATGGCATTGAAACAGAGGATAACACGAGTAAAGCTGAAACACTAAGCACCTTTTTCCAAAGCTGTTTCACAGAGGAATACCGCACTGCAGTTCCTTCTCTAAATCCTCGCACAAACGAAAAAATAGCTGACATCGAAATGAATGTCCAAGGAATAGAAAAGCAACTGGAATCACCCAACAGAGAAAAGTCCACTGGACCTGACGGGATACCAATTCGATTCTACACAGAGTACACCAAAGAACTTGCCCCCTTCTAACAGCCGTGTACCACAAGCCTCTAGAGGAACGGAAGTTTCCAAAGGATTGGAAAAGAGCACAGGTAGTCCCAGTCTTCAAGAAGGGTTGTCGAGCAGATGCAAAAAACTATAGACCTACATCTCTGACGTCGATCTGTTGTAGAATTTTAGAACATGTTTTTTGCTCGAGTATCGTGTCTTTTTTGGAAACCCAGAATCTACTCTGTAGGAATCAACATGGATTCCGGAAACAGCGATTGTGTGAGACGCAACTCGTTTTATTTGTTCATGAGACCCAGAAAATATTAGATACAGGCTCCCAGGTAGATGCTATTTTCCTTGACTTCGGGAAGGCATTCGATACAGTTCCGCACTGTCGCCTGATAAACAAAGTAAGAGCCTACGGAATATCGGACCAGCTGTGCAGCTGGATTGAAGAGTTTCTAGCAAACAGAACACAGCATGATGTTATCAATGGAGAGACGTCTACAGACGTTAAAGTAACCTCTAGTGTACCACAGGGGAGTGTTATGGGACCATTGCTTTTCACAATATATATAAATAACCTAGTAGATAGTGTTGGAAGTTCCATGTGGCTTTTCGCAGATGATGCTGTAGTATACAGAGAAGTTGCAGCATTAGAAAATTGTAGCAAAACGCAGGAAGGTCTGCAGCGGATAGGCACCTGGTGCAGGGAGTGGCAACTAACCCTTAACATAGGCAAATGTAATGTATTGCGAATACATAGAAAGAAGGATCCTATGTTGTATGATTATATGATAGCGGAACAAACACTGGTAGAAGTTACTTCTGTAAAATATCTGGGAGTATGCGTGCGGAACGATTTGAAGTGGAATGATCCTATAAAATTAATTGTTGGTAAGGCAGGTACCAGGTTGAGATTCATTGGGAGAGTCCTTAGAAAATGTAGTCCATCAACAAAGGATGTGGCTTACAAAACACTCGTTTGATCTATACTTGAGTATTGTTCATCAGTGTGGGATCCGTACCAGATCGGGTTGACGGAGGAGATAGAGAAGATCCAAAGAAGAGTGGCGTAAATCCTGTGGTGTCTTGTTTGGTGGCATTGTAGGCAAGCGCAGAAAGGTAGCATCTCATCCCAGTTGTTCTGCTCAACATTGACGGACATTGATAGCATGTCAGCCAAGGTCTTATTAAGGAGTTCAGTAGGCCCTTTAGTTTGCGGATGGTAGGCAGTCATGTGATGAGTAATGTTGCACTGACAGTTTATCTCTCCAGAATGAGGTTTTCACTCTGCAGCGGAATGTGCGGTGATTTGAAACTTCCTGGCAGATTAAAACTGTGTGCCGCACCGAGACTCGAACTCGGGACCTTTGCCTTTTGCGGGCAAGTGCTCTAACAACTGAGCTATCCAAGCAGGACTCACGCCCCGTCCTCACAGCTTTAATTCTGGCAGTACCTAGTCTCCTACCTTCCAAACTTTTCAGAAGCTCTCCTGCGAACCTTGCAGAACTAGCACTTCTAAAAGAAAGCATATTGCGGAGACATGGCTTAGCACAGCCTGGGGGATGTTTCCAGAATGAGATTTTCACTCTGCAGCAGAGTGTGCGCTGATATGTCACTTCCTGGCAGATTAAAACTGTGTGCCGGCCCGCTTTATCTCTGTCACAAGATTCGATTGAAAAACTTTCCCACAATCCGTGATTAACGACCTTGGGGCACCATGTTTCAATATGATGTCTTCCACGATGAATTTGGCTACCTCAGATGCCTCGGCTGTTTTCACGGCTTTTGTAATGGCATAGCATGTCAGATAATCAGTGCAAAAAGTAATCCATCTACTGCCAGTAGCAGATGTTGGAAATCGGCCGAGGAGGTCAGTCCCAACATGCTGGAAAGGTGATTCGGCTGGTGGAATTTGTATAAGTTGGCCAAGTGATTTCTGAGGAACTGCCTTTCTCCTCTGGCACTCTTGATAGTGCGACACATAGTGACGGACACTCCTAAATAAATCTGGCCAGAAAAATCTCTTGCAGATTCTATCATATGTCTTAATAAAACCTAAATGTCTGGCCTCAGGTGTGTCGTGAAATTTCTGTAGAACATCTAAGCGCATGTGTTTAGGAATCAGTGGTAGCCACCTCTTTTCAAATGGATCAAAGTTTTTCTTGCAGAGTAATCCATTAACTTCCTTAAATTGCCCTTTTAACATCCTCTGACTGATTTAAGGCAAGCATAATTTGAGATATTTTGGTGTCCTCCTCCTGCCCAGCAGAGAGATCCTGGAGTGCAGCAAGACAGTCACTATCTTCATCAAAGTCTTGATGGTTATGCACAGGGTTTCTTGAGAGATTCTTACACCTTTGTACACAGTGGTAATGTGATACTCTTGAAGACGTAGTGTCCACCTGGCGAGTCATCCTGTTGGATCCTTAAGACCTGTCAACCAACAAAGTGAATGATGGTCTGTAACAGCTGTGAATGGCCTTCCATGGAGATTCTGTCGAAATTTGCATGTGGTCCAGGTCACAGCAAGACATTAATTGCTCTTGGCTTTTGTAAGTGTCCTAAAAGCATGGGCTACAACCTTCTCTTTTCCATCAGAAATTTGCACCGCAACAGCACTGATCCCATAACCACTGGCATTTGTGTGTAGTTCTGTAGGTGCTCTCTCATCATACAGACCAAGTTCAGAGTCAATCATCAGAGCTTTTCGCAGCACATCAAAAGAATCTTGTTGAGCTCCACCCCAGATCAATTTAGCATCTGCTTGTAACAACTCTTGGGGTGGCCTGGCTTTGATAGAAAAGTCTTCGATAAAATGACAGTAATAAGAACGTAATCCTAGAACGTTTCTCACATCTCTAATACTTTTAGGAATAGGAAATTCCGTTATAGATCTCACCTGTTCTGGATCTGGCCGCACACCTTCATTTGGCACAAGGTGTCCAAGTATTTTGATTTCTTTTGCTCCAAAGAGACACTTTCTTGGATTAAGTCTCAGTCCGTCTTGTTGGAGACACTTAAGAACAACCCTCAGTCTTTTTATATGTTTGTCAGATGTCTCTGAGAATAATATAATGTCATGTAGGTAACAAAGACACATCGTCCACTTCAGGTGACATAGAAGATTATCCATCACCTGTTCAAAAGTTGCTGGTGCATTACACAAGCCAAATGGCATTATCTTAAACGCATACATGCCCTCAGGGGTGATGAATGCAGTTTTCTCACGATCAGCCTCATTTACTTCGATTTGCCAGTATCCCGAGTACACATCCATGGTTGAGAAAACCTTAACCCCCTTCAGACAGTGTAGTGTATGTTCACAAAAGCACCAACTTCCATCCTTCCTCCCGACAAGGACCACTGGTGACAGCCCATTTTCTCTACCTCATCGCAAATTATTCGACATTCCGTTGCTGACTCACGGTATGCTCTCTGGCTTATTTGTTGATGGTCTCCAGTGCTAATCTGGTGCTTTACCATAGATTTGTCTTATTTGCTCTTCACCTGTGGATTGAAGCATTCATAGAACTCTTGAAGAATATCAAGTAGCTTCTTCTGTTGTTCCTTGGTGAGATCTGGTGATAGTCGAGCTAGAAGATCTCGTCTCGTAGTGGTAGCGCTAATTTCGCGACAGACTCTGCGTGGTAGGTTTCTATGACATTCAGCTTTTATTCAATTAATGGCTCAGTGTTTGCTACGCACATGCGTCTTGGAAGGATCTGCAGTTTCCCGGCAGTAGTTAACTATCCACAATTCACTGAATCCGTTCTCAAACCAGATGGCAGAGGTTGGGATGACCAAGTTATTTCATTGGTATGCTTCTCTTACATTCCGCTACAAGATCCAAGAGGTGATGCATGGCGTGACACACGACAGTTACCTTTCTAGCACTGACTGCGGGAATGATCACTTCATCCAGCACACAGTCTCCACACACTTGAGTCCACATCTTTCTGTCCACAGTATTTCATCTTGTCTAGCATAATCTTCGAGCGACCACAATCTATAATTGCCTGAAAAGCTTTCAAAAAGTCCCATCCGAGAATGACGTCATGACTACACTTTTGTAAGATGAAGAATTCTAAGGGCTGTGCATGGCCACTTATAACTACATGAATGGTACACCTTCCTGTAGATTTTACATATTTCCCATTAGCTACCTTCAGCAGAGATTTTTTTGTTGTCGACAAATACAGTTTTCTGAAACTGGCGATGGTACTTCTCCGAAATGACTGAATATGATGCTCCAGAGTCCACAAGAGCTTGGGTTGGTCAGTCAACCATGAAGATATCGACGTAGTTTCCTATCATTTTTGTAGTGATCGACGGTGAAGGATTTTTCTCTTCAGTAGTCTCACCTCCAAGGAAGATCGCACCCTTTAGTTTTCCAGGTTGCGGCAGCTAGGTGATCGGCTGAAGCTTCTAAACGGCGATGGAGACCTTGATCGGCATGTTGGGGAGCATACTCTCCAGCGGCTAGCTTGCAGCAATGGTGACTGATGTTGTCCTGCACCCACATCTTCTTGATTATCTTCTTCATGGCGGAGTTGTTGTCAGCTAAGATTGGTCTGCTGTCTTTTGGTGTGGGCGTCATCAAATACCTGACGCCTTTCTTGACAATAGCGCATCACATGTCCCGGTCATCCACAGTGGAAACATACTGGTTGATTATCCTTGGTGCCCAAACAGGTTCCTTATGCGGCATTGTAGGAACGTAACTCCACCTGGGTCTCGACTTTTTCACTGTTCTAAAGGAAAATGAAGGCTGAGAGATTGGGTTCAATGTCTGTTCCACTTCTTCCCTTATGACGTCTTGGAGTGTCTTGATTTTTTGCTTGGCGTGCAATCCAAGTGCCTTCTGAACTTCCTCTCTCACTCAAGAACACTTGAGAAATCCGTTTCTTCCTTCATCACAGACATCAATACGATGTTTGGAAGCCATTAAAACTTCTTATGTGTAATTCTTTTTCGAGGCATTGTCTCAATATACTGGCACAATTTTATGAAGTCGTCGACTGTCGAAATTTCCTTCATGTGCGAGGCTTGATACATATTCTCAGCAATGCCCTTCATCTTATCTTTCTCCTTCATTCTATGATCCACTATTTTACACAGCTCCAAGACATCTTGAATGAATGTAGGATGCTGTAGTTTTTCCTGGACACTGTGCCCTGCACTTTAATTTATCTTTAGCCTTGCACCTCTGTCATTGTGTGTCGCCGAAATACTTGCGCAGTTCCGCCCTGAATACTTCCCAGGTTGTGAACTTCTCGTCGTTGTTCTGATACCATTGCTTGGCAGTGCCCCCCAAGTGGAAAAATATGTCAGCCAAACACACTGTGTCATCCCATTTGTTAAATTTGGTTATACACTCATATACCTTCAACCAATTGTTTGGATATTGGCCATTGTCACCAGAGAACCCAGAAGGATGTCTCAGATGGTGGACACTGTTGCTGTGATTGTAATGTCCTCTTTCTCTTCTGTCTCCGATAGACTGTGGTCTGTTGAATGTGGCTCGAACTCTGGCTTCTCGCCATGTAAACGTCGACTCTGTTGTGGTCTGATTGGAGCCACGGTGTCGTCGATAATGTGCGCTATAACAAGTTCCAATACACAGTGCCTCCACCAGAATACTGTCACGTAGAAGGCGGTGTAACTAGATGAATGACGAACACTAACTTCACTTAACGAAGGTTTATTCAGCACTTGCACATACAAGAGCGCGGGGCAAACTGCCTCTGGCCAGAACACATACCGTATATATACAGCTACAGAACATTCCAGTACAGTGATTCTTGACATTTTTGACTACTTCTAGAATGTACTCGAACCGAATACAGAAATTAAAATTGTACAGTCCAGGTAAGTTTTGAGCTCATGACCCTCCATGCAACAGTTTAGTATCATAACCACTACACCACGGTGTTACTCAGATTTGTCTGCAACAATATGACAAAATCAGAGACCATTGTAACATAAGTTGTGATGGTATTGCTAGACATAGGTTCACAGGCAATTTTCACAGAATAATACCAGTTCACAGTATACATTCCATAGAAGAATATCAATCCTGGGACATAGTCCTGAGAAGCCTCCCCCCCCCCCCCCTCCCTCCAGAGTATGTGAAGGTTCCAGGGGGTGGTGGCTGACGGCTCAGTGTGGTTACCATTGAGTGTCTTCCTTTGTGGGTGCTGGAGTGGCATCGTGGTATGATGTAGATCCAGATGCTGCACGAAGGCGGTGAGTTTGTAGAGATGGAGCTACTGGGTAGGGCCAGTGTGAGCTATTTGCTATTGTTTGGTCTCAGTCTTAAAAATTAGGGTAGTCGGAAGAAGTTTCCAGTCTCAGTATGAAGATAGCAGCACTCATCGGCCAAAGGTTGGGAATTTGTTTGCACAGGTCTAGTAAGAAGCGCTACCAAAATTTGAGGTATTTTGGATGTGCAGATGTTTGACAATCATTTTAGCGAGTTATTGCATGTGTTTTTGAGAAAACGGACAAAATCGAATATGAGTTGTCGTTAGATTTTTGTTTCTGAAACTCATTACACCTACATAAATTAAAAACAAGTTGAAGGCTGTTTACAGAGACTCTGCACCATCATTTATCGCTGTGAAATTTTGGACAGATGAATTTAAACGGGGCCGTGCCAATTTGGGTGTTGATGAATGTTTGGGACAGCCGAAAACTGCAACAACTGGTTATAATATTGCTCAAGTTCACCAAATGGTGCCAGAGAACTATCAGATTAAGGTGAGAGAGATAGCAGAGTCTCTGGGCATATCTAAAGAATGTGTTTGTCCCGTAGTGATGGAGAATTTAGGGGTGAGAAAGCTGACGGCACGTTGGGTGTCATGATTGCTCACTCTGCACTGTCTCACAACTCAGCAGTTGTCATGGTGAAAATCCATGAATTGTATTATCAGCTGCTTGGCTGCCCTCCTTACTTACAAGATCTAGCCCCCCAAGCGCCACCTCCACCCCCCCCCCCCCCTTTCCCCCTTTGGCTAAAAAAAGTTGATCTCCGAGCATAGAAATCATCAAATGAAGAGGTCATCACCTTTGTAAACAACTGTTTTGCAGTGAAAAACACTATTATTTGGACAGGTTAAAGAGATGGGATAACAACTAGGAGAAGTGTATACACTTACAAATATATCATGCTAAAAAATAAATTCGAAGAAAAAATGTCTTATATTACCTTGTTAGGCCAGACCATTTCATACTACCCTTGTATATGTCTGACGGAGGATATTCACATGGCACTTCGTGAGCATGTGCTCATGGATGCAACATAGTGACCACAATTGCAGTGCCATTGTCATCAATGTGGACTCTGTCAGTGGGTGGGGCTTGTATCACCTGCTAGAGAATAGCCCGTCAGCAGGCATGCTTATATTGTTGGCTGCAATGTTGCCATACACGCGGTGCTTGCACTGACTAGTGTTTTAATTGCCCGGTGTGTGTGCTGTCTCCGGGGGTGGATGCCTGTGGCACTGGAGCATGATCACCCACTGATCATAGGTGTTGCACTACTAGCTGTAATGGCAGGGATATAGTCTTCCTTACACTTAAGGTAAAATGTTTGGTGGAATCATCTTGATATTGATCTAAAAATTGTGGGGTGCCCTCCCCCTCCCCCTTCCCCTACCCACCTTGGGGGTGGTGGGTTGGTGAGGGGGGGGGGGGGAGACGCAGTGCCAAACCAAAGATGGAGAGCACATTCTGATGGGTATCCTTACAGTTGGCGGCGCCTTCCCTGTCACAACATAGGAAATGTCAAAGTGTGTGGGGAGCCTTGGCAACTGCGACCCTGACCCTTGAATCCAGAACCCAAGGTTGTGAAGTGGTTTCTGAAAAAGGTTGTGGGTGACTTGTGTGCAGCCGCTGGAGGAAGGTAATGTTGAACACAGCTTGGAAAAAAGAGAAAAAATGCAGGATAGTTGTTGTAAAGCAGATGTGGTCTGATGGAGGCCAGCTGGTGGTACAGAGCAGTCTTCAAAGGAGTGACTACAGAGCCAGGTAAGATCAGCTGATGGCCCACATTGACAGTCCCAGTGACCAGCTGAAGCCATTTGACGAGTTGTGAGAGGTCCCATAGGCAACAGCAGCACCTCGGGCAAAAGAGACCAAACTTTGCATCACAGGCTGTCGACCACAGGCTAAGAGGCTGCGTCAGGAAAGGGTCTCATATCCAGGAGTTGAGTTGTCACAGGAGATGAATCATGCTCTGGAGAAGAAGCGACTGCATCTTCCGGAAGAAAAATGATTCCATAGGACATGCTGGTGGTGTGATATGCTGATACGCTGGAGGGACGTTGACAGCTGGTGGGAGGCAGGGCTTGATGAAGAGCAGCTGCTGGAGGTGTGACAGTGTGTGAGGTGTGTAGACTGGTGAGGGTTTAGTGACCGATGGGAGGCAGGACTTGATCAAAAAATGCTAGGCAACAGCTGAGAATTCTGCGGGGCAATGGTCATGGGATAATGGTCACCAGGAGGAATGTGTAAAGATCCCGAAAAGGGGAAGGGACACAACTGGACGTTTTAGATTGGGCCTGGATTGATGGAAATCCCGAGGATGTGTGAAGAGAAAAGCTTATGTCCAGAATGTGTGGCATGTGAAGGAGCATGCAAGTAGAAAGAGTGGTAGGAAGTCCTGAAGTGAAGAGATGTGAAGACATCCCAGAAGTGAGGTATGTGTAAGAGCACAAAAAGAGCACGCAAGGAAATTGGCCATGAATGGCATGCTGGGGGGGGGGGGGGGGGTGTACCAGGATCTTCATCTTGGAAAAGGGATGAAAATCTAGGAGAGGTTGGAGCACTGGAGAAAATAAGGAAAAAACCATCACATGGGTGCAAGTCACCCAGAATAGAGGAGGCATGAAGTGCTGCCCCAACCTTGTGCCTCATGAGGAAGATTAGCAATGTTTGGGGCAAGCTACAGTGGAAAGGGGGGGGGGGGGGGTGTCCAGAATTGGTCTTGGCCAGGGAAGGGTAGCAGTAAGCTGGAACCATGATGGAAGAAAATCCATCCATTGTGTGCTGAGGATGCCAGAGAGCACCTGGAAGAGAGGAAAAGTCGAAGCATGGAACCCAGATGTGAGGAGGGCATGAAATGCTTTGTCATACTTGTGAGGAAGACTGACCAAGGCTGTATCTTCTTGGTGGAGATGCAAAGCAGCAGAGGTAGATTGTGTTCAGCTGAGGAGAGTAGCATGTACATCTGACACAGTGGCAGCCCAGTCCAGTTGCTGTGATACCAGATGATTGTACTGGGAATGCTGACTTGATCCATGTCTCCAACCTTTGTGTTGTGCAGTGGCAGGCACACATGCAGTAAATTATGATTCCCAGGTAGAGTGTTATGTAAAATGTTAGTAGCCCTAACCGCCGTCTGCTTCACGTCTGCTGTGCAGCGAGCTACCTTAATTTAAGTATTATCTGTATTTTTCTTACTTGTCACTTCTTCTGCGTGTTTTTGCTTTTAGGAAGCTTTAATAGTAGAGTGCTATTAAGTGTTCCATAGATCTCGTGTTTGTTTTGAATAGTCAGAGAGAGTCCCTTTAGTCAGCCATAGTGCCAGTAGTGTCAGTGTCGCCCTAACCGCCGTCTGCTTCACGTCTGCTGTGCAGCGAGCTACCTTAATTTAAGTATTATCTGTATTTTTCTTACTTGTCACTTCTTCTTCTGCGTGTTTTTGCTTTTAGGAAGCTTTAATAGTAGAGTGCTATTAAGTGTTCCATAGATCTCGTGTTTGTTTTAAATACAGTCAGAGAGTCCCTTTAGTCAGCCGTAGTGCTAGTAGTGCTAGTGTTTGTTTTCAATACCGTCCAGAGACAGGTAGTGCTATTTTCCTTGTTTCTACAAGAAGTGGTTAGCAATCACAGTTTAGTCAATAATCAACCGCCTTTAGTGAATTAGCAGTCTAGTTAAAAGCTGATTAACACTCTATAGTAAATTGATTTCTTAGGATGGCTAGGATGTGTGGCTGCTGTGTACGGACGCAGGAGGAGCTGGCCACTCTTCGCGAACAGCTGAGCATGTTGATGGCCGCGGTCAGCCGTCTTCAGGCTGCTGCCTCGGAGTGTAGCGGCAGTGGGGAGTCTGGTGCGTCGCATGGTGCACCCCAGGTGTTAGATGCTTCACCCACTGTCCCTGCTGTCGAGACATCTTCGCGGGTACCGGGCGCGGTTGGGCCACCCTCTCCCCAAGGGGAGTGGCGGGTTCAGCGGCGTTCGCGGCGCACGAGGCGGAGGGTCAATGTGGAGGCTGGCCGTGTGGCATCGCCCGCTCTGCCTGTGAGTGGACATGTGGCTGCTCCTTCAGCAAGGTCCGAGCAGGCACACGGGGGGAGGGGTTTATTAGTTATTGGGAGCTCCAACGTTAGGCGGGTGATGGAGCCCCTTAGGGAAATAGCGGAAAGGTCGGGGAAGAAGGCCAGTGTTCACTCTGTCTGCTTGCCGGGGGGTCTCATCCGAGATGTGGAGGAGGCCCTACCGGCGGCGATAGAGAGCACTGGGTGCACCCGACTGCAAATTGTTGCTCATGTCGGCACCAATGACTCTTGCCGTCTGGGTTCAGAGGTCATCCTCAGTTCGTACAGGCGGTTGGCGGAATTGGTGAAGGTGGAAAGCCTCGCTCGCGGGGTGGAATCAGAGCTAACTATTTGTAGTATCGTTCCGAGAACCGATCGCGGTCCTCTGGTTTGGAGCCGAGTGGAAGGCTTAAACCAGAGGCTCAGACGATTCTGCGGAGAGCTGGGGTGCAAATTTCTCGACCTCCGCTATCGGGTGGAGAAATGTAGGGTCCCCCTGAATAGGTCAGGCGTGCACTACACGCCGGAAGCGGCTACGAGGGTAGCGGAGTACGTGTGGAGTGCACATGGGGTTTTTTTTAGGTTAGAGAATTCCCTCCCTAGGCCCGACAAGACGCCTCCTGAGACGCGGCAAGGCAGGAGTAGGCAAAATGCAACAAGGAATAACAATATTAATGTGCTAATAGTAAACTGCAGGAGCGTCTATAGAAAGGTCCCAGAACTGCTCTCATTAATAAACGGTCACAACGCCCATATAGTACTAGGAACAGAAAGTTGGCTGAAACCAGACGTAAACAGTAATGAAATCCTAAACTCTGATTGGAATGTATACCGCAGAGATAGGCTGGACAGTGAAGGGGGAGGCGTGTTTATAGCGATAAGAAGTGCAATAGTATCGAAGGAAATTGACGGAGATTCGAATTGTGAAATGATTTGGGTGAAGGTCACGGTTAAAGCAGGCTCAGACATGGTAATTGGATGTCTCTATAGGCCCCCGGGCTCAGCAGCTGTTGTGGCTCAGCACCTGAAGAATAATTTGGAAAATATTTCGAGTAGATTTCCCCACCATGTTATAGTTCTGGGTGGAGATTTTAATTTGCCGGATATAGACTGGGAGACTCAAACGTTCATAACGGGTGGCAGGGACAAAGAATCCAGTGAAATATTTTTAAGTGCTTTATCTGAAAACTACCTAGAGCAATTAAACAGAGAACCGACTCGTGGCGATAACATATTAGACCTTCTGGTGACAAACAGACCCGAACTATTTGAATCAGTTAATGCAGAACAGGGAATCAGCGATCATAAAGCGGTTATTGCATCGATGATTTCAGCCGTAAATAGAAATATTAAAAAAGGTAGGAAGATTTTTCTGTTTAGCAAAAGTGACAAAAAGCAGATTTCAGAGTACTTGATGGCTCAACACACAAGTTTTGTCTCAAGTACAGATAGTGTTGAGCATCAGTGGACGAAGTTCAAAACCATGGTACAATATGCGTTACATGAGTATGTGCCAAGCAAGATCGTAAGAGATGGAAAAGAGCCACCGTGGTACAACAACCGAGTTAGAAAACTGCTGCGGAAGCAAAGGGAACTTCACAGCAAACATAAACATAGCCAAAGCCTTGCAGACAAACAAAAATTACGCGAAGCGAAATGTAGTGTGAGGAGGGCTATGCGAGAGGCTTTCAATGAATTCGAAAGTAATCCTAAGAAATTTTGGTCCTATGTCAAAGCGGTAGGTGGATCAAAACAAAATGTCCAGACACTCTGTGACCAAAATGGTACTGAAACAGAGGATGACAGACTAAAGGCCGAATTACTAAATGTCTTCTTCCAAAGCTGTTTCACAGAGGAAGACTGCACTGTGCTTCCTTCTCTAGATTGTCGCACAGTTGACAAAATGGTAGATATCGAAGTAGACGACAGAGGGATAGAGAAACAATTAAAATCGCTCAAAAGAGGAAAGGCCGCTGGTCCTGATGGGATACCAGTTCGATTTTACACAGAGTAGCGAAGGAACTTGCCCCCCTTCTTGCAGCGGTGTACCGTAGGTCTCTAGAAGAGCGAAGCGTTCCAAAGGATTGGAAAAGGGCACAGGTCATCCCCGTTCTCAAGAAGGGACGTCGAACAGATGTGCAGAACTATAGACCTATATCTCTAACGTCGATCAGTTGTAGAATTTTGGAACACGTATTATGTTCGAGTATAATGTCTTTTCTGGAGACTAGAAATCTACTCTGTAGGAATCAGCATGGGTTTCGAAAAAGACGATCGTGTGAAACCCAGCTCGCGCTATTCGTCCACGAGACTCAGAGGGCCTTAGACACGGGTTCACAGGTAGATGCCGTGTTTCTTGACTTCCGCAAGGCGTTTGACACAGTTCCCCACAGTCGTTTAATGAACAAAGTAAGAGCATACGGACTATCAGATCAATTGTGTGATTGGATTGAGGAGTTCCTAGATAACAGAACGCAGCACGTCATTCTCAATGGAGAGAAGTCTTCCGAAGTAAGAGTGATTTCAGGTGTGCCGCAGGGGAGTGTCATAGGACCGTTGCTATTCACAATATACATAAATGACCTGGTGGATGACATCGGAAGTTCACTGAGGCTTTTTGCAGATGATGCTGTGGTGTATCGAAAGGTTGCAACAATGGAAAATTGTACTTAAATGCAGGAGGATCTGCAGCGAATTGACGCATGGTGCACGGAATGGCAATTGAATCTCAATGTAGCGAAGTGTAATGTGATGCGAATACATAGAAAGATAGGTCCCTTATCATTTAGCTACAAAATAGCAGGTCAGCAACTGCTCAGCAGTGTGGGATCCGCACCAGGTAGGGTTGATAGAAGAGATAGAGAAGATCCAACGGAGAGCAGCGCGCTTCGTTACAGGATCATTTAGTAATTGCGAAAGCGTTACGGAGATGATAGATAAACTCCAGTGGAAGACTCTGCAGGAGAGACGCTCAGTAGCTCGGTACGGGCTTTTGTTAAAGTTTCGAGAACATACCTTCACCGAAGAGTCAAGCAGTATATTGCTCCCTCCTACGTATATCTCGCGAAGAGACCATGAGGATAAAATCAGAGAGATTAGAGCCCACACAGAAGCATACCGACAATCCTTCTTTCCACGTACAATACGAGACTGGAATAGAAGGGAGAACTGATAGAGGTACTGAGGGTACCCTCCGCCACACACCGTCAGGTGGCTTGCGGAGTACGGATGTAGATGTAGATGTAGATAATGAGCAAGATTCAGTATAATGTAGATTCTTATAGACTCCTTAGAGGATCCTCCTGATCTGATGGCCATATGGGGCAGTCAAAGTCCTTTGTGACAGTACTACTAGGCACAGGATGACAGTGTAAGTTCCACAAAAGAATACCAGTTCACAGTCTACTTTCCACAGAATAATACCCAGCTTGGGACACTGAGCCCACAGCTCTTGATGAGCATATAATTCATGGTTGCAACGTAGTGCCGGCAGTTGCAGCATGGCTGTCATCGATGCATGTGCTGCTGGCGGGCAAGATTGGTGTCTCTAGTGATGTCGGCTGGAGATTAACATGTCAACAGGCATGCTTATGTTGTCAGCTGTAGTGTTGTGGTACATTCAGTGCGTGCACCGCCCGGTGATAAAGTTGCCCAGCGGGTACACTGTCTCTGGCGGAAGACACCTGCAACAGTTGTACATAATGACCCACTGGTTGTGGGTGTTTCGCAGGTAACTGTAGTGGCAGGTGATCAGCTGGAATTTAATGTAATATTAATACTGTTTTGGATTAGTGGCAAAGAAAGATATGAAGTAACAATTTTGACATGTAATTGTATGCCACAGTTAAATTTCATCAAACATTGCACATTGGCCAATCTTAGTGAGATAGGAAAAGGAAATTACTGGTATTAATAGCATTGCTCACTCATGTAGGTCATTAAACTACAAAGTATCACTGTGTTTCTGACCATTTTTAGGAAGAAGTTTGGAATGACATTAAGGTGATTGGCTATAATTCAGTCACAAACAGATAAACAAAAAGGAGGTAACAAGATAAGACAAGTTCAAGCATTTGTTACTGAAGGAAATACAAAGTTGTCCCATAGTGAGGTGGGTCTGTTCATTAATGAGCCTGCATCTGTGGTCACGTTAACATGATAGGAAAGTCTGAATACTTTTTGTGTGCTGTGCATACTGACAGATGTGTATAGGCTGAATACAGAAGACCAAATCATCATTAACAAAGCAAGTATGCGAGCAGGACAGGAGTGTGCAGCGTTACATATACTGCAGTAGCCCTAACTGTGTTGTAAACACAATGAGTGTAGATATGTGATATCTAAGGTCCCCAGTAGGCCACCATCAGACTTATAACTGTCTCTCCTTTTAACTCTCTTTTAATAAATAAGGGGGCTATGCTCCAGACTGAACACTGAAAGGCATAATCAGTCTTAAATGATGGTGGTGATGATAATGATGATGAATAAATAGGGTACAGATGATCACCACTGCCATCACACACACATAAAAACCTTACTGCCAGCATACTCCCCTTCAGCTCCCATAACTCTCCTAAAGCCAGTAAACAGCACATCTGTATCAAAGACGATACTCTGTGGGTCATATCAAAATATTAACTAGGAGAGCACCTGGTGACATTCTTCGACAAGCCGCAATTAGCCTTATCAGGATACTTCATTGTGCAGTATTTGGCTAATATGAATATTCTCTGTCTGTAGACCCGTGTATTGGCTCCATATCCATGTATGCACTAGTATAAATTCTTGATTTATTCTAACTTCTGTGGCAATCAAAATCTGTTTTGTGCTGTATTCATAATCTTTTGTCTGGTTACAGTTACTTTATTACCTCCTTGCTTTACATGAGCTGTACGATTTTGCCTTTAATTAAGAATGATTCTTAAGTAACATTTTTTCATGATCTGTGAATCAGTTGATTGAGAGATTCCTTGAGAAAGAGAATAACAATTTGAATAATATATGGAGTTTTTGATGCTACTGTAAGTTCATTTTTGATGAAGTATGTAAAAGTTTCACTGTGTGTACTCTTCTCTCTTCATTTTGTCTTCTAGAATTTCTCAAAATATTTAGCAATAGGTAATCTCTGTAGACTACATGTCCTTTAACTTGCATCATAGCAGACAGTTTCCTCTAACAGGTATTTTAAAACCCTTGGTGAGGAGGCTTGTGTGCCTCAGCGATACAGATAGCCGTACCATAGGTGCAACCACAACGGAGGGGTATCTGTTGAGAGGCCAGACAAACGTGTGGTTCCTGAAGAGGGGCAGCAGCCTTTTCAGTAGTTGCAGGGGCAACAGTCTGGATGATTGACTGATCTGGCCTTGTAACACTAACCAAAACAGCCTTGCTGTGCTGGTACTGCGAACGGTTGAAAGCAAGGTGAAACTACAGCCATAATTTTTCCCGAGGGCATGCAGCTTTACTGCAATGTAAATGATGATGGTGAAGATGAAAATGGAGATATGATACTGCGTGAAGAGTTTCACAGAGCACCGAAAGACCTGAGTCGAAACAAGGCCCCGGGAGTAGACAACATTCCATTAGAACTACCGACAGCCTTGGGAGAGCCAGGCCTAACAAAACTCTACCATCTAGTGAGCAAGATGTACGAGACAGGCGAAATACCCTCAGACTTCACGAAGAATATAATAATTCCAATCCCAAAGAAAGCAGGTCCAGACAGATGTGAAAATTACCAAACTATCAGTTTAATAAGCCATGACTGCAAAATACTAACACAAATTCTTTACAGGGGAATAGAAAAACTTGTAGAAGCTGACCTCGGGGAAGATCAGTTTGGATTCCGTAGAAATGTTGGAACACGTGAGGCAATATTGACCCTACTACTTATCTTAGAAAATAGATTAGGAAAGGCAGACTTATGCTTCCATCATTTTGACTGGAATACTCTCTTTCAAATTTTGAAGGTGGCATGGGTAAAATACAGGGAGTGAAAGGCTATTTACAATTTGTACAGAAACCAGATGGCAGTTATAAGAGTTGAGGGGCATGAAAGGGAAGCGTTGGTTGGGAAGAGAGTGAGACAGGGTTATAGTCTCTCCCTGATGTTATTCAATCTATATATTGAGCAAGCAGTGAAGGAAACGAAAGAAAAATTCAGAGTAGGTATTAAAATCCATGGAGAAGAATAAAAACTTTGAGGTTCGCCGATGACATTGTAATTCTGTCAGAGACAGCAAAGGACCTGGAAGAGCAGCTGAACGGAATGGACCATGTCTTGAGAGGAAAGCAATACGAGAATAATGGAATATAGTCAAATTAAATTGGGTGATGCTGTGGGAATTAGATTAGGAAATGAGACGCTTAAAGTAGTAAATGAGTTTTACTGTTTGGAAAGCAAAATAACTGATGATAGTTGAAGTAGAGAGGATATAAAATGTAGACTGGCAATGGCAAGGAAAGCATTTCTGAAGAAGCGAAATTTGTTAACATCGAGTATAGATTTAAGTGTCAGGGAGTATTTTCTGAAAGTATTTGTATGGAGTGTAGCCATGTATGGAAGTGAAAGATGGACGATAAATAGTTCAGACAAGAAGAGAATAGAAGCTTTCGAAATGTGGTGCTACAGAATAATGCTGAAGATTAGATGGGTAGATCACATAACTAGTGAGGAGGTATTGAATAGAACTGGGGAGAAGAGGAGTTTGTGGCACAACTTGACTAGAAGAAGGGATCAGTTGGTAGAGCATATTCTGAGGCATCAAGGGATCACCAATTTAGTATTGGGGGGGCAGCATGTAGGGTAAAAATTATAGAGGGAGACCAAGAGAGGAATATACTAAACAGATTCAGAAGGATGTAGTTTGCAGTAGGTACTGGGATATGAAGAACCTTGCACAGGATAGAGTAGCATGGAGAGCTGGATCAAACCAGTCTCTGGACTGAAGACCAAAACAACAATAACCCAGAAAATCTATGAACCATGAGAATAATCTTTGGTAATTATTTTCCGTATGGTTCTACCTACCCGATCCTCTCACATACTGATTACTTCTGTAGTCCGTAAAACCTCTTGTAATGGGTGTAAGCCATCCCAATTCATGAAGTTGCAAGAAAAAAATTGGTCACTACAGGTATTTAAATGTATTTGTGGTGTCAGTTATTATTCCCATGGCTTATACCTTATCAGAATCTAGAGTAATGCTTGTTGTGTAGTTTGTTGTGTCTTAAGTTGATTGTCCCTTCATAATTTAATGAAAACTATAGTTAGACATTTAACTCCATCAGTTTCATTCAATTCTTGCATAAGAAGACACCTTTATTTTTGCACAGTGGTTTTTGGTGAAAATGATTCAATGACTTTGCAAGTAAAGGGGCTTTATCTTCTCCTTTTTTTTTTTAAAGAGTAACAACTTATGTTTTTTTTTTTTTTTTTTTTTTTTTTTTTTTTTGTGTATCAGAATTCTTCGCTGCATTAAACAATCATTTATCAAGTTTTCCAGAGCTGGTATTGTTTTATCTTCAGTCACATTGAAAACCTCAGCTCTTAAATTATCAGAGAATTTATACTCTTATTTTGTATTTTATGAAAGGGATTGGAGCAGTATGACACTCATAGCTTCCATCCATCTATGCCCAAGTTCATTGCCACATCAATCCACAGTCTGTTTGTGAGAGATTGAAGGACATGTTATGCCCTTCCATGTTCTGGTGAAGTGCTAGACTCCAGTACTTCACCCAAAGATGGAAGGAGAGTAAGAACCTTCTGATATGTTGGGAACACACTACAGATTGACCCTGAAAATAAATATGAGAAGAATTTATTTCATTAATGACCTGTCCCAATCTTATGTAGCCTCTTTGTCATTAGTGCTGACAAAATTTTCGGAGCCCTCATATTATTGATCACATTTCTGTAGTGTATACCTCAAGCCTGTGGAATTACTCCATTGTTAACATAATGTATACACCAATTATTTCTAGTTTTAATAATTTTTCCTTGTTCTACTCTCTCTCTCTCTCTCTCTCTCTCTCTCTCTCTCTCTCTCTCTGTGTGTGTGTGTGTGTGTGTGTGTGTGTGTGTGTGTGTGTGTGTGTGTGTGTAGCTTACTGATCCAGGAGCCAAATAGTGTAACCTTTCTTAATTTTCCTGATTCCTCTAGCCATGGCCAAAGAACAATACTAACCACCTCTTTGTATGTCTGAAAACTTGTATTAGCTTTCCCATTATCATTTTTATGGTTTTACGCAATGTTTCCACTCTGTCATCAACAAATGTGTCTTTTGCCATTCCTTCTTATAAATTCACCTCACTTTTACAAAGTGAGAAGTCTGCCTGAACATCAACAATTGTCTAAAGGATAGATTGCTACTCACCATAAAGATGACATGTTGAGTTGGAGACAATCACAATGAAAGGACTATTCACGCACTGAACTTTCTGTCAAAGTCTACCTTCGGAAAAGAAAGGAAAACACACATGAGCACTCTCTCTGAATGTTGTGGCCAAACTGGCAGTCCAGCCACAGCAGTTGGATATAGCAGTCGTGTGTGTGTGTGTGTGTGTGTGTGTGTGTGTGTGTGTGTGTGTGTGTTGTATTTGGCTGTGTGAATGTGTCTGTCTGCAATTCATCGTGTCACCTTTACGATGAAACAAGTATTCTTTTCTTCTAGTTTTCCTCAATTAGATTACCACCCTAAATACAGGGTGTCCCACTCAAACCTCTCTGATTTCAAGGACCCAGGAGAGAAAAACCACAGTAGATATGACAATGAAAAATGCACCACATTCTAGAGAATCTCAAAGAATTTATATTCCCGTGTCAGAACATTTACATTTACATGTATACTCTGTAAATCACATTTAATTGCCTGGCAGAAGGTTTATCGAACCACCTTCACAATTCCCTATTATTCCAATCTCATATATCGGGCAGAAGGAACAAACACCTATATCTTTCCATACAAGTCTGATTTCCCTTGTTTTATCATGGTCGTTGTTTCTTCCTATGTAGGTCAGTGTCAACAAAATATTTTAGCATTCGGAGGAGAAAGTTGGTGATCGGAATTTCGTGAGAAGATTCCGTCGCAATGAAAAACACCTTTCTTTTGATGAGATTCCAACCCAAATCCTGTATCATTTCAGTGATACTCTCTCCCCTACGTCACGATAATACAAAACATACTGCCCTTCTTTGAACTTTTTTTATGTACTCCGTCAGTCCTATCTGGTAAGGATCCCACACAGCGCAGCAGTATTCTAAAAAAGGATGGACAAGTGTAGTGTAGGCAGTTTCCTTAGTAGATCTGTTACATTTTCTAAGTGTCCTGCCAATAAAATGCAGTCTTTGGCTAGCCTTCCCCACAACATTTTCTGTGTGTTCCTTCTAATTTAAGTTGTTTGTGCCAAGTATCATTGCCAGAGTCCAGCATGGTCGCATGAAGTGAAGATGATGACTCCACAGCAGCATGTTCAAGCAGTAGTGTGGTTTGCAGAAACAAAATTGCCAATTGCTGTGCAAAGAAATTATTGTCGTGTGTATGAATGTAATCCATCTGATGTGAAAATAAATAAGGAATGGTACAGGAAGTTTCTGGCAACAGGAAGTGTTCTGAAACACTCTGGCAGTGCACGTTACGTAGTTTCAGAAAAGACAGTGGAGGACATCAGGCTAACATTTCTCAGAAGCCCACATAAGTAAATTAGTCAAGCATCTAGGCAACTTGACGTACCTCGATCAACATCGCATCATATAGTTCACCAGCGTCTTTGTATGTGTGCTTACAAATTGCAAATTCTGCAACATCTGACGCCGAACGACAAACCACACCAACAACAATTTGCAGAGGATATGCTGCAGCGTATTGATATGGATGCCAGCTTTCTGGAAAGATGAGGCAACCTTTCATCTATCAGGAATGGTTACTAGGCACATTGTTTGGATTTGGGGTTCACAAAATCCCGACATTGTCATTGAACATGTACATGATAGCCCTAAGCTAAACGTCTGGTGGGGGCTAATTCACGACAGGACTGTTGGACCGTTCTTCTTTGCGGAACAAACAGTGAATGGGTCAGTGTATTTGGACAAGTTGGAGCAGTTTGTGTACTCTCAGATATGAGACTTGCAACCCAACATTATTTTTCAACTAGATGAAGCTCTGCTGCATTGGTCAATGGCTGTTCGCAAGTTCCTGGATAGGAAATTCCCCAGTCGTGGGATCGGATGCAGAGGACTAATTGCCTGTCCACCATGTTCACCCGATTTCTTCATGTGGGGATTCGTGAAGGACTGCATGTATATGTGACCAACATGGACAATATGCCTACTTTGCACTATCATATCACTAAAGCGATTGCAACAATAACAGAGGAAATGTTACAAAGAACCTGGCAATAAATTGAATATAGACTAGATATTTGTTGTGCTACAAATGGATCACATATAGAGGTGTATTGATGATAAATAATAAATTCTTTGAGATGCTCTACACTGTGGTGCATTTTTTCATTGTCATATCTACTGTGTGGTCCCCCCCTCCCTGCCCTTGGATCTTCGAAATCAGGGAGCTTTAAGTGGTACACCCTGTACTATTGGGATCACTTATTGTAGCCCCAACTCAACTGATAATTGCACAATATCAGAAATAATTTAGTTACTCAAGAACTTTATACCAGAATTAAAGCTGGTATGCACTTTTTTTCAGAAATTAATTTTGTTATGTTATCTACTTGCCACAAATAATTTACAATTGCTATGTACATGTAGGTCTAGACACCTCTCATTGTTCACAGTGTTGAGTGTGCTGATGCATTCACACTAACCATTTCGATACCATGACTGTACCTTCACCATATTTATGGGCTGTGAGACGCCACGATTTAGGGAACCATGAACCTGTGCTACGAGAGTAATCCCAAAAGTAAGGTCTCCTTTTTTTTTATAAGTACACAGACCTGTTTATTTCTACAATGGTTTACATTAGGTTACAGCTTGAAAATTGGCTATTTTTTGACATATTCACCATTTCTGTCGATGCATTTTTGTAGATGCTGTGGGAGTTTTTGTATGCGCATGTCATACCAGCTTGCTGCCATGCTGTTCAGAAAGGTATGAACCTCTTCTTTCACCTCGTCGTCAGAGCTGAACTGCTTTCTGGCCAAATGTTCTTTTAACTTAGGGAACAGGTGATAGTCACTGGGTGCCAAGTCAGCACTATAGGGTGGGTGGATGATTATGTTCCACTGAAGCTGTTGCAGGAGAGCAACGGTTTGCCGAGCGATGTGTGGGCGAGCATTGTCATGGAGAATGTGTACATCCTTGCTCAACATTCCTCTTCTCTGGTTCTGAATTGCCTGTTTGAGTTTTTTCAGTCTCAGAGTACCTGTGAGACATCATCCAGGGTGATCTGCCAACCTTCATGCATGCTTTGCTCAACCTTCAACACTGTCTCCTCAGAAACTGACGGTCTTCCGCTTGTGAATTTCAGTCCAACCAGCTGCAAACTCTCTACACCACTTACAAACATTTTTGACATCCATGTACAACTCACCATACACTTCCATCAATTGGCGATAGATTTCAATCAGCGCAGTGCCCTTTGTGTTCAAAAACCGAATAACCGCACGTAATTCGCACTTGGCGGTAACATCCAATGGGAGCTCCATCCGCAACGGCTGCCAAGACTGAGCGCATGTTTACACACAGCATGTGAAGCACTCTTCATAACATTGTGACCAACTGCCACACAAACAGTTCTGTATGTATATATATAAAAAAAAAGTACGAAACCTTACTTTTGGGATTACCCTCATAGATCTCTTTAAACACTGTATGATGTAACCTGGGATCTTTTGAGCATCTAGAATTTCATTGCTAAAACATGCACGAACAAGCATTGGTTTCTTGTATCGCAAACAAAGCTTAAGATACATTTAAACAATTTTGATTCTGGGCAATAAATTGCAACGACTCTGTTTTGGAATAAAGTATTAATATGATTACCATAAAACATCAACTGCAAAACATACAAATTATATTATGTAATATTTTGTACACAAGTGTAAATATTCCGAATGAACAAAGTATCCACAGGGGACAGAAAAGACAAAAGGAGTATTGCTCTGATTAGTATGGTATTGAAAAACATAGACATATAAGGAATGACAACCACATATAGTGTTAGCAATATATAGGTTCATCTCAATTATTGCTGTAGTAGTTCCATATAGAATCACAATCTGATAGATTAGACTGAAAAGAAAAAAATACTATAGTTCAATATTGTGTATTAAACTTTTACAGTGAAAACACACGGAAATATTTGTTTTGATAGACATGATTTGTGTGTTTCTAGATCTTAAATGCATCAATATTTACTCATCATTAATAGTAAAAACAAAAAAAAACAAAAAAAAAGTCTTTGGAGAAAGGAAAATACTGCACCTTTCTCATAAAAAAAGATTGAATTTGCTGGCAGTTTTCTTCATAAAACTTATCCATGTACAGGTGATAGGCTGGGTCGTCTTTAACCAAGTTGTTGTGGGTCTGCCGACAGCATTCCTCAGCTACTTGCTAATGCAGTGGAGAGGCTTTCCGTCATTACGAGAACTGCCTACTTTTCATTGGGTTCTAGCTGAAATGGCAGTTCATATCCTCATGGAAGAAGTTGGATTCTACTATTCTCATAGGTAGGAAATAAATAAGATGTTAATCTTGTTATGATATACTATTTGTTTGTACTCAGAAATTGGTGCTGATTATTAACACTGTGTGTGATTCTTTTCAAAGAAGAAGAGAAACTGTGACTGCTGAAAGGTACTATAAAGTTCCTTGAACAGCACAAATGTGAAACAATTACTCCATTCCGAAGATTTGCTATGAGATACAGACACAGTCATTAGTTTTAGTATGTTTGTTATATTAGTTGCAGTTCCTACTCACTGAAGATTGCTAAACAGTTATCATTCTAAAAGTTTAACGTCTGCATATGTCATTTTCTGGGAAACCTATGATTTCTGAACCAGTTAACTTTTGCTTATTGTTTGTTTTGCAGTTGTCTCAATGAATTTTCACTTGAAATATTATGTTACAGGTTGTTGCATAGTCGTCAGCTTTATCGCCACATCCACAAGAGGCATCATGAATGGACAGCTCCAGTTGCTGTGACAGCAATTTATTGTCACCCGGTGGAGCATATTTTTTCAAATTTGTTACCACCTTTCTTAGGTGTTTTTATTATGGGGTCACATGTTGCAACAGCCTGGCTGTGGTTTTCACTTGCTATACTATCAACATTGAATGCTCATTCAGGCTACCATTTGCCTTTCTTCCCATCACCAGAAGCGCACGATTTTCATCATCTTAAGTAAGTTTATTCTTTATTATCATCATTTACTATAGTGTTGCTGTTGTATCTTTGCAAAGAAAGTTTGAACTGACATTACAAAAGCTGATATATAGATGAATTAGTGTGTTACATTGCAGATGTGCCCTGAAATTTACTGACAGGTTAAGATTGTGTGTCAGACAGGAACTAAAACCCAGGTCTTAGTGTTTTGTGAACTATGTTGTAATCTCCTGAGCAATCCAGGGATGACTCATGACTGCCTTCAGACTGTTTATTTTACTCCTAAGTTAAATGTCACTTTTCTAATCATAAATTTGAGGTGACACAGAGAAATAATAGGGGATTGAGGAACAGAGATGAGATGTGGTCATTTCGAATTGCTCTCATGTGTTCGGCTTTACATCATCATCCAGATGGTGTGATGTTTCGGTAAAATGATTTCTTGTTATCATTAGAAAGTCTTGAAGACTGTCACCCTATGGCTGTATCTGCTTCTTCATGTTGTTGATCCCAGGCCCTTGATGGCTTCTTTGGATAGATGAAGTAGCAAGTAGCTTGAACATTTCTCAGATCGAATATAATTATTTGCATGAGATAGGAAAGCTTCTGTTCACAAAACAACATGGATTGAGAAAGCATCACTTGTGTGAAACACAGCTTGCTCTTTTCTTACATATACTGAGAACTATGGACGAAGGGCAACAGACAGATTCCATATTCCTTAATTTCTGGAAAGTGTTTGATACGATCCCCCACTATAGACTGTTAACAAAGCTGCGAGCATATGGAATAGGCTCCCAGATATATTAATGGTTTGAAGACTTCCTAAGTGGAGCAGTAATCTGCAGCTGTTCGTTGATTGCACTGTGGCGTACGCGAAGGTGTTGTCATTTAGTGACTGTAGGGGCATACAAGGAGACTTAGCCAAAATTTCTAGCCAGTGTTGTGAATGGCAGCTTGCTCTAAATGTAGAAAAATGTAAGTTAAAGCTGATGAGTAGGAGAAACATTCGGGTAATTTTTGACTACAACATTAGTAATGTGCTGCTGGACACAGTTCTGTTGAAATATCTAGGCATAATGTGATGATGAAGTCCCATACTCCGTAACAGAGCGTATGGAACATTGCGGGAGGCCTGCACCACTATACTAAGCAAGGTCGTAGTGGGGGTGGTTTGCCATTGCCATTGCCATTGCCTTCCTTCCGACCGTAATGGGGATGGATGATGATGATGATGATGATGATGATAATACAACAACACCCAGTCATCTTGAGGCAGGTGAAAATCCCTGACCCCACCTGGAATCGAACCCGGAACCCTGTGCTCGGGAAGCGTGAACGCTACCGTAAGACCAAGAGCTGCAGACTAGGCATAATGTTGCAAAGCAATATTAAATCAACATGTAAGAATGATAGCAGGGAAGGCAAATTGGTGACAGTTTTATTGGGGGAATTTTAGGAAAATTGGGTTCATCTGTAAAGGAAACCACATGTAGAGCAGTAGTGTGCCCCATTCTTGACTACCGCTGCAGTGTTTGGAATCACCAGGTGGTCAGTTGAAAGGAAGACATAAAGCAACTCGGAGGCAGGTTGCTAGATATGGTATTATGGAGATTCTTCGTGAATTCAAATGGTAATCCCTGGAGGAAAGATGACTTTCTTTTCACAAAACATTATTGAGGAAATTTAGGGAACTGGCATATGAACAAAATGATTCTATTGCTGCCAAAATACATTTTGCTCAAGTACTACGAAGATAAGATCAGAGAATTAAAGCTTGTCTGGAGGCATATAGACTGTCGTTTTTCCCTCACTCTATTTGCGAGTGGATCAGGAAAGGAGATGACTAATAGTGGTACAAGGTACACTTCTGCCTTGCACCATATTGTGGCTTGTGGAGGATGTATGTAGACATGCAAGTGTGGTGTCAGGCATAAGCTTTAACCTTTAATCACCATACTGCTGCCTTTTGTTTCGAGATAATGCTGGAGCATATTTATGGTTCTTTGGTTAGCTTAGCATGACTAGATTTTTGAATTGACTGGCATTGCACTTGAAGCCGGTCTCCATGCTTTACTAAGCTGAAAACCATTATCTTTATTAAAAATGTGTCCACAAATTCCTTTAGGATGCAGTACAAAAATGTATTGTAATAGAATGCTCCCACCATATGTCATGATACATGCTATGGAGGCATAGTGCTCTGCACCAGCTGACTGTTCATTGTTACTTAGGCATATGGCACCTGTACTGTGGTGCACCTCTCATGTGTAAATCTGGACAGTCTTGTTTATTTAAATTTCCCCACAGTGGCATGGCATGTGGTAGATTCTCAGTTATGGGACTTCTAGTCATTCTCCAGGCCTCATCAAAGTTTTGGTCTTTGGCAACGTATGGGATATTTGCTTGATTTTTTGTTTCTGTGGTGTCCTTCCAATTTTAAAATATAAGAGAAAAATGTCATTGGTACAGATTTTGCTTTTTTCTCATGTACAACAGATGACATAAGCTTCCTAGCTTGAAGACTCATCAGACCTTATTGTTGTAGCCATTCTCCCAAAATTTGTCTGCAGGTGTCATAATTCTTTTATTAGGCTTTATTGTGGAAATTTCACAACTTGAGTCCATTTTCATTCTTTCGAACATCTGAATAATGTGCAATTTTTTCCTCTTTTCTATCTTTCACTTCCTGCTGATGAAAGAATTATGTTTTTTAACTGTTGTGATTGTCTTAATTGTTCTCTACTTATTTCTGTTCTAGCTGGTTAATAAACTTTGTTTCCCTCTTTTTCGGGATGATTAATATTAATTTGTTACTTTCTTTTTGAATTAATAATGTAAATCTACATAATATAAATTTTTTGCACAGGTTCAACCAGTGTTTTGGTGTTTTGGGAGTCCTGGATCGCTTGCATGGTACAGACACCGTGTTTCGTAGTACAAGGGCTTATGCACGACATATAATGATGCTTAGCCTCATACCAGCACGGGAAGCATTTCCAGATGAAACCAAATGCAAACCAAAATTTGTGCAGTGTGTAAGTGAAAATTAAATAATTGGTTGAAAGTGTTGGTGGACTATATATTTTACACAGTTGTACTTCTTTATCTTGCACTATTTAATCCTTGAATGTAAACATAATTATCATATAATTTTCAGTTTTCACACCTGCAGCCATCATTTTATGATCTGGATTTAAATGACAATATCCAATTGATAATCCATCTCTTAACACACAAGGTTCTTGTTGCTTTTTCTTTCTAATTTTTCTACCTTAGTTATGCAGCTTGTTTTCAGTGAGGAACAGTTGCACCCAAGTTGCACAAGTACCGCGTCAGAATTACTAGATTCTATAAGTGGATCAAGTAATCAATTTCATTAACGGTGATCGTTTCCTACAGCTTGCCCAACATAGTAGTTACAAACAAAAAATCAATTTTATAATGAAGGAAAGATGCTTTTAAGCATCTTCTATTGATAATTTAGATGCACACTCTGTAATCATACCACAGTGTCCCAGAAACTTTGTGTAGATAAGATATGGCTAATTCCAGAAAACACTGTATTTTGTATTTGTTTTCACTTAGCAACACGTGGTATCGAAACAGAATTGCTGCAGGATCCATGTTGATAGCTACGAAAATTATCTTGTCTTCATGTACAAGTGTGTATAGAAGTTTATATGATCTACAATACTACATGTTTCAATTGTTTCCCACAGCCACTACACCAGTCACAGTCCTCAGTAAATAAGTAAAAATAAAAATGAGGAATAATTATCTATATGCTTCTGAAGTTGGATTCAGCTTCCATTTCAAAATAGATTTGCTTGCTGATCATTGGCTGTGCCAGTAACAGAGTTTATCAGAGAGGAGAAATACGCACTGGATATCCAAATTAATCCAAACGACAACTCTGAAGTTACCAATACAGCAAACAAGGAGATAGCAACATCAGCCTGAAAGTTCTTACTGTAGTGTCCACAGTACACTAAAGAAATTGGCAAAAGCACTATTTTTGTATAAATCTTCCTCACAGCTTGTGGAATTTATGTTCAAATTTTTCAATATCTTGTTATTTTACTGCAGCTGTAAGGTAGTTGATGAGAACAACAGATTGAGTGAGCGCATTGTGGAGATGAAATACTATAAACAAAAAAATGAATATTACATTTAATAATTCTGTGAAAGCTATGCCACATTATTGAAGTCACATTCATTCAAGATGACAGTGCTAAAAGTTGGAGATACCCAAAGGGAAGCTTTTGTGAAATCAAGCCCTGGAAGATAGTTTTGTCAAAAGTATTTACAATCTTTTATTTTCAGATCTTCTATGTAACTTTAATGACTAATGATTGTGGGCATCTAATTGTACTTTGCCTTGTTGTCAATAGTATTGTACACTGTGGGGAAGAAGAATATAGTGAAACAAACAGTGTCATCTGTACCTGTAGTTACAGGATTTGATGAACAGATGACAACGATGAAATGAAATGTCGTGTGACGAGGGCCTCCCGTTAGGTAGACCGTTTGCCTGATGCAAGTCTTTTGATTTGACGCCACTTTGACGACTTGCGCATTGATGGGGATGAAATGATGATGATTAGGACAACACAACACCCAGTCCCTGAGCGAAGAAAATCTCCGACCCAGCCGGGAATCGAACCCGGGCCCTTTGGATTGACAGTCTGTCGCACTGACCACTCAGCTACTGGGAGCAGACATGACAACGATGAAACATCATAATTAATTCGACATGTGATGTAAGGGAGGAAAAGAGTTAAAAAATTGTAAACAAAGATATCAGTAAAGATGTAATTTGCAATAGGTACACCCACAAACAAGAAGCTGGATATTGTAGTTCTGATTTTATATTAAAAAGGGGGGGGGGGGGGGGGTGCGCGGATACGCACACAGCAACACCACACACACACATATACATTACATTTTGGGCTACATCCTAACTGGGCTGAATGGTTCTCTTGGATAGAGCAAGTGAACTGGATGCGGAACTGGTGAGAAGTTAAAAAAGGGCAAGGGGGAGAGAGAGAGAGAGAGAGAGAGAGAGAGAGAGAGAGAGAGAGAGAGAAAAGAGCTAGTCGGAAAGCAAATTCTTATTCACACTGTAAAACACACAAATATACTAATGTTCAGAAAGAAACAGAACACCTTGAACAACTAGAGATATGACGTTCATATTCACAGAACATGTATATTAGTATACTCTGCAGAGATGATTGGCATTTTAGTCACCTCAGTACAGAATGTGTTGCCTAGTAGGCACATATCTGCCATGGGCTGGGATAACTTGATCCGTGTGTGATGGCACCGACATGCAAATGGTGTGAATGGCATCGTGTAGTAGCCATTCATGCTGCATTCAACTGGTTCCAAAGTTCATCTGTGGAGTTTGGCATTGGGTCACAGCACTGCAACTGTCATTTCACCAAACCCTACACATTTTCCATTGGCAACAAGTCTGGTGATCTGGCGGGCCAGGGCAAAATATACATGTTCATGCAGCAGCATGTGCTTGTGCAATATCTTGCTGAAAAACGGTGTCTGGGGTGTTGTGAAGAAATGGTATGGCTACTGGCTGCGGGGTGTCATTCACGTATATCACACTGGTCACAGTGCCCTGGGGACATGCACCAGCTGTGATTTGTGGTTGTACCCAATAGCACCCACACAATAAGGCCTTGAGTTAGCACTGGTTCTCTTGTGTGAATGCAGTCCCTGTGATGCCGCTCCCTCTCTCTAACCAACCAATATGTGGCCATTATTTTCAAACAAAGAGAACCTGGATTTATCCAGAAACACTACTTGATGCCATTCCTGTCCCCTGTTACATCATTCCATACACCATTGCCATCTAACATGTTTCTGCACATTCGTCAGAGGTAGGCGGAGGAGTGGACAACATGCACGTAACACACAACGAAATAAATGGCGGTTGACTGTCACCCCTGTACAACATGTTACACTGTTCTACTGTTGTGCCAGAGGTGAGGAGGACACAGCTTTGTCCTGCAATGCCATTCGGATGAGGTGTTGATCATCTCAAGGGATGGTCTGGGTGGTGCAACCTGACCCACCTTGTCGTGTTCTACAGCTTTCCATGAATTATTTTGCACACACTCGTTGCACTGCAAAAACAGTTCATTCCACAAGAGCAGTAATTTCCCAGATGCATGCATCACATTAAAAAATGCTGATTTGACAGTATAGTTCACAAACATGTCTGCAAGGCATCCTGCAAGTCTGCTCAAGTCACACTGATCCATTACCTTCGGTTTTTAGTGACAAAGAGAGCTGCAGGTACATTTTACCAGTAGGTAGTGTTGCACCATGATATCAATATTGACCTTGAATCTGTGGGCTGGCATGGTTCAAATGCTAACGATTTCTGCCGGACATATTAGTATACATGTGCTGTGTACATGAAAGTCTTGTCTCTAGTTGCTCAAGGTGTTATGTTTTTTCTGAACCTGAGTGTACCAGTTCAGATTTCGTTTGTAGTAGAGCAGCCTATTGCTTGGATCATTCGCTTTTAAGCTGTGTAATAAATGAAAGTGGGAGGTGAAGGGGGGAGGGGACCATGTATCCTCGCATTATTGCCATACAAAATGTTGTGCAGCAAGATTAATGAAATGAACTGTTATAATGTTATCATCTCACTAAAATGTTATGAGCTCAAAATCAAAAACACATTACATGAAACAAAAACTTAAAAACCATTATTGTTGTTTGAAGTAAACTGTCATATCAGTTATTTACTGTCCACTGGATGCACAAGTCTTTAATCGTTTTAAATATTCTGAACTGAATAACAGTTTTGACTGAAAAATAGTTACAGCTGTTCTGTTGTGGACCGTCGATGGTCGAACCCGGGACTCCATTTGGCAGAGCTAAAACCCGGGTTTTTCGTCAGGAGGTCGAGCAGGTTCAATAGCTTCAAGGGACAGTGCAGAGTGATACAGCAGTATTTGGAAGTATTCCTTTATTCAGCTAGTTCACAGAAGCATAATGTCGGCACGCAGCTCGAATGATGGAAGTCAGCCGCGCTCGCCTAGTCACCGCTCACCAAGGCATAGTGACTGGCGCCGCTCTACTGCCCACATTTGTGGAGACTGTAACAGTCCCTGGTCTCCACTGCCCTCCGTCCCATTTGGGCTGCTGTGTCCGACCACAGGACAAAGGTGGTTGTACTGGTCACCTGTGGCCCTCGGCCACTGCTGCTCCCAGGACAGGACCAGACTCGAGCCCGTGCCCTCCTGGACGCCTTGCTGCTAGTGGTGCTTGCCTGATGGCAACACCCGCCATTGTCCCTAACGCTGTTTCAGTGCTGCTGCGACTCCCACAGTGTACACCTCTCCCGTACCCTGGTATGCCAGGTGGGAAGCGAACGTGGCTCGTCCTGGGCCCGCTGCAGACCGCTGTCACTGTCCTCCTTCAGCCAGACCGTGCAATCTCCAAGTACCCAGCTGCCGTTCCGTCCCACCCCAGTGTTGTGTCCCCGGAGGCGGAATACAGCCCAAACAAGTAAATAGAAACAAAGTACAGGTTTGCACAGATATGTACATCACTGCCAGCATAAACCAACACAGGTCCGACCCGACTCTTGACTGACCTGGCTCTTGTAACGTTCTAATGTGTTCCAATACTTTATTAACTGTGATAGATCCTTCCTGTGCATTAATAAAGGAATGCATTGTTTCCAAAAACACTGAATTTAATGTCAATATGTCCCATTCTGCGTTGGTAATATCTCCAAACCCCTTCTGGAGAAAACAACATTCCCTGTTACAAACTTAAAGCTGTTTCACCTTTACGTGATGCTGGAAGATGGAAATCCTTCCCCAAAATTTCACAAACCGTACCATTTATAATTATTCCACTCTCCCGCTGTTGCAACCTCCTTATTTTATCTGCTCTCTGATTGGTATAACAGGTGACCATCACCCATATTGGCATAAATACTGAATATAACCAATACCTCCCTACCTTCTGGAAGTAGGAATGTGTCGATAACACCTCTTTCTCACAATCTGAGCCATTCGTAATCCCCAGGAACAAACTAACTTTGCATGTACTACTGTCCAAAAAAACTGGTCGATTTGGGCATCCCTCACTTGTACTTGCATACAATGCTCCATCTCCTTTAATGGTAGTACTCCGTGAGCTTCTCTGTTCGCCGAAATAAAAAGTATGTCTTGCGTCCTAATCTGCACCCATTTCCCGTTCTCCTTCCATTTCACTGGGTATGAATGAATAGTGTAACACTCATAACGTGAATCAACTCCAACTACTGGAAAATTGACATCAATGTAAACTCGCGCCCCATCCATCCTCACCTCTACCAAGGACACATGAAAGAATATTGGTATAGTGTTACTTCCACTACATGTTCTATATCTGATGGAAATTGCCTCTTCGCTAATTGTAATTCTCAATTCCCGATAGTTCACTCAGCCCCTATCGAAATATCTTAAATTACTCCCCCCCCCCCCCCCCCCCCCCCCATAGAATGACAAAACTAAAACAACAAACAAGAAAAACGCAATTATTATCGGACAAAAAAACCACGCAATTTATCCCTTGATACAAAAACACAAAATGTAAACATGCCATACAATATTAAACATATAATAATCTACTCCCTCCATGCTCCATGACCGTAACGCATACGGAACGTTATGCGTTCGCTGTTGTTTCTCTGCCGCGACCTTCTCCGTTTGCTTTGCCTAGCCTCTGCAATTGGGTCACTTCCTTATAATTGAGGTAGTCCATCCACCATTCCTTTAAAAGGCTTTACTCTACTTACGTGGATAACAGATGTTTTTGTTGGTAGGTGCACTTTAACATTTACAGGCGAAGTCATCTCCACAACCTGGTATGGTCCGTGGTACTTTGTCAAGAATTTTTACGTCTTTCCCTTAGGTGTCTGTGGATTCGTGATTAGTACCCATTGACCTACCATGTACTGTGTTAAAGGTCCCAACCCCTTATTCTGTTCCTCCTGACCTTCTAATGCTTTTGTACTGGCCTTCTGTACCCTCTTCCAGACTTCGCATATTGTCCATGCAAATTTCCTCACTACATCCCCTTTATCTCCCGGTTTCAGACATAGAACGTCAAATAGTGATGGCATCTTTCTTCCAGAGACCACCTTGTACGGTGACATTCCGCCCCCCAAATGTATTTTGGTGTTATAACTCGATAACACGTACGGAAGATAAATGTCCCTGTTATCATGGTTGCCATTCACTTAACAACTTAGCATTATGTGGGGGTAGTTTGTGTTGTTGCCCCAGATGATAATTAGGCAAAATGTTGGTCAGGATTTTTGTAAGCAGTGGGACCTTGAGGTACGGCAATACGCAAACACAAGACGTAAGTTTAAACAGTTTTATTAACAAAAGCTGATTATAAAACACGCACGCTGCGCGCAACCGATCATAACTGTTTCTGACATCCTGACAGTGGCTAATTACGGTCATATAGAAGGCTCCATGGTGAGCTAAGAAAAGAGATATATTCGTGCCAGAGGCCGCACTAGTTAATCCTGCATGCTGTGGGTGGCGGACAGTGGCGCACTCTACTTCGTAGTTCCGGCCGGACGCGTGTCTACAGGTCGGCTGGCGAGCACGTGTTACATACCGTACGGCTGCATGCAATCCGTAGGCCCTTACATCACTCTCCCCAGAGAAAAAGAGCAACCATAGGTGGCTCAAAATGACCTCCTGGACGTTACAAATCTATTTCGCCATTTGTGGCATCAGAAGGCATTGCAGCATGTATTTCATTTGTAGACACAGTAACATTCAGTACAGGGAAGCATGCCTTCAGCATGACAATTTCATACATGACAAATGCTGTTGACGAAAGACAAATTAATAAAAGCAATAAAAACACAATACTGACATTCAAGTATGCATTAACATTACTGGATGAATCAAAGGACTTAATTCTATTTTAAGCTTCAGTGAAGCTTAACTCGTTATTGGAAGAGATTACATTTTCATGGATATCCTTAATTAAATTACTGTCTTCAGAAAAACTTGATAAGGAATGTTTTCCATATGTTAATATGTATGAATCATTGTAATAAACAGATAACATTCACATTAATGGCAAATGTCCAGTTGCATGAAATGTAGTTTGCAATACACTAGGCATATCAAATAGTTCACATGATAAATCACAATGTGTGGCATTCAAGATTAATCCACTATTATTCAGTTTGAGTGTAAAGGGTAGCTCATGCGTATCATAATTTTTACATGTAAATGTGACATAAAGGGTGGAGTGAAATGAGAAAATTATATCTTCAGAACACCGTTTGCGGAATGGATGATAAAGGTGTTAAAATTATAGAGCAATCATCTCTTGGGGGATGATTCGTAAACAATTCTTTCTCACAGCTCTACACTCTACTGTCTAAGAATACTGCTGATTCAGGGCAAATTAACTTATGACTATGTTTACACATATGCAAATCATTTTCATTTAGGGACACACAATATGTTCGATCCTTGCTGATCAGTAGATAATCATTCAGTATGCACTTTACATGAATACCTGCCTGGCTCCATTTCTCAGGGTAAGTATAAATCTTACACATTTCAAAATTATACTTTTCTCTACCAATGGGTATAGATACAATAACAGTTAATTCATCTTCAATCATTAAGAAGTGTGAGGTGGTTAACTTGTAGTAAGCATATAAATTGTAAGACTTAACAGGATAAATCATAGTATATTTTGCATCTAGTTTTCGTTCAACTGATAGTAGAATCTGAAAAATTGTTATGGATGTAGTAGTATATTGCTCAATCAATCATTTGTACTACACTACTGGCCATTACAATTGCTACACCATGAAGATGACGTGCTACAGACATGAAATTTAACTGACAGGAAGAGGATGCTGTGATATGCAAATGATTAGCTTTTCAGAGCATTCACACAAGGTTGGTGCCTGTGGTGACAACTGAAACGTGCTGACATGAGGAAAGTTTCCAACTGATTTCTCATACACAAACAGCAGTTGACCGGCATTGCCTATTGAAACGTTGTTATGCCTCATGTAAGGAGGAGAAATGCGTACCATCACGTTTCCGACTTTGATAAACGTAGGATTGTAGCCTATTGCGATTGCCATTGGTTACACATTTCAGTCACCTCTTGTTCGCATTGATGGCACTTTGAACAGTGTACGTTACACTTCAGATGTGTTACGACCTGTGGCTCTACCATTCATTCGGTCCCTGCAAAACCCTTCATTTGAACAGGATAATGCAGGACTGCATGTTGCAGGTCCTGTGTGGGCCTTTCTGGATGCAGAAAATGTTCGACTGCTGCCCTGGCCAGCACATTCTCCAGATCTCTCTCCAATTGAAAACATCTGGTAAATGGTGGCCGAGCAACTGGCTCGTCACAATACGCCAGTCACTAACTTGATGAACTGTGGTATCGTGTTGAAGCTGCATGGGCAGCTGTACCTGTACACGCCATCCAAGCTCTGTTTGACTCAATGCCCAGGCGTATCAAGGCTGTTATTATGGCCAGAGGTGGGTGTTCTGGGTACTGATTTCTCAGGATCTATGCACCCAAATTGTCTGAAAATGTAATCGCATGTCAGTTCTAGTATAATATGTTTGTCCAATGAATACCCATTTATCATCTGCATCTCTTCTTGGTGTAGCAATTTTAATGGCCAGTAGTGTACTTTCTAAGGCTGTTCTTAAGTTAAGAGCATAAATTCTAGAATTTGTTAAACTATCAGTAATCCTTAAAAAAAGTGTGTTTAAGTCTGTGTGTCCAATCATAGCATTTAATCCTTGGAATAGTTCTTGGATATTTGCGTTCATTTCATTACGAATTATGTGGCAATGTGAGAGAAATTGCTGTAGAATCTGTTAAGTGAAAACTGTGTGGTTAGTAATTCAGGGTGTATACAGCCCAGGACAACCAGGAGATCCGGGAACAACCCGGGAATTTTTTCATCCGGGAGAAAACCTGGAAAAACCCGGGAATTGTTTAAAATTCCAGGCGTTTTTCATTTAGTTTTCAGATAATTTTTGTAACTTTTACTGGAAACCAATACTTTAACAAAGGATATTACTGTATCCCGCAACTGCATAATAATACTGCAGCAACAAAACATTAACGAGAGAAAAAAAACTAAAATAAAAGTTAAGTAGCAAAGTAATTGTATCATATACAACAAAAAAACAGTGCTCATACAAGCGTCTGCCAGCAGCAACATGTGTCAAAGGCTTTAGGAAGACTATGCAATGCTTCATAACAACAAATTGTCTCCAGTGAGCGTGACATGACCACTGTTTAAATTAGATTTGTTTGAGCAGTTGAGGGCGGGCTCTTGCGTATGCGCAGTTGAATCGCATATGAGTATTATCTTCTCCAGCTTCTGGTTACAGAAGTGTGGCTGGGTGCCACTACTTAATATTGCCCCGGTTCGGAAACATAGTAAATCTGGGGCTGATGCACAGAGCAGTCGGAGTTGTGGTGGATAGGTGGGTCGTCTCCATGTTACATGTGTTTGCGTTCAGTGATTTTGTTGTTTCCTCTTTGTTTATCGCTCTCATGTTAAATGATAACAAAATGGATTTTTGTGGCCGAAAGCTATCAAATGAATATAATTCGTTCGCATAATTACTGAAGGCTAAAATATGTTAATAGTTCCAGATTTCATTTCCACTTTTCTGACAGTCAAGCATTAATCGCCTTGCAGAACAATGAAGTTATTTTTGCCAGTTTGCTAAAGAGATTTGGCTTTTATTAATCTTTTCTGCTGAGGCAGTAAATTTATTTGAAACGAAGTGTTTTATTTCACACTATTGGCTAGTTTCAACTATTACCTGCATTTCCAGTACATGAATGGCGTTATGCCATAATAAAGAACCAAATATAAGATAATACAGTACTGGTACTCCAAGAAAATTTGCATAGGAATGTGCATTTTAAGCCGAATTATGCATTTTAGTGTGGTTCACGAAATTCAGGTGCTCTTGAACTATCCTCTGTTGTCTTGTTGCTTTAATGTCATAATGAAAGATCTTTTAACATTTTAAACATACGGACATATGTGCTTCCTGCGTCTTTGTAGCTGCGCAAGCATGGTAACGCTTGTTATCTGGCGCTCCCTTGAAACTGCTGAAACAAAGCTATTTCTAACAGGTCGCGAGAAAATGTTGCGAATGTTGGTTCAAAAAGCGTTACGTCCAAAGCAGATGTTCTTTTATGCATCTCTTGCAAGATGAACTATGTGCGAGAATATATGGTGAATTTCTTAAATCACAGAGTGTTTGAGCTTCATTTAAAAATAAACTCTTTTAGGACGACCATTTAGAAGAATTTAGAGCCTAGATCATCAGACATTTTTGTCGTTATTAAAAATTTTACTGGCATGTTTGTGCGATGTGTCTGAAAGTGTAACATGCACGAAAAAGATCAACATTATACATGGGGAGCTTCTCTTCCAGCTTATCAATCTTAGAGACCAATATTATTTGTGAATGCTATGTATATTAATTTAAACCATTAACTTTTCTTATTTGTGTGTTCGCGCTACTTAAGAGTGATCTTGCTATTGGCTGACTACATCACATATCCTATGCTGTCATCAGCTGGCGAGATCACGTGAAATGAGCTGTGACTGGCTTACAAAAATGCATCGCAATCTCCATTTCAACACTTCGAAAAGTGATATGCGGTGTTTTGTGGAATTCAAATTTATACCTTCGTAATACGAAAATGTGCACCGTACATGTTGCTGCACATCAGAAAGTGTATTTTCACCTGGGAAAAAGTGTAATCCGGAAAAAATCCGGGAATTTGTTTTTCCTTGTCCACGTATACACCCTGTAATTGTTCTTTGCATATTCATTAATACGATAATTTCATTAGAGAGGTTAGTTGAATCTGTACTGGACTGTTGTTCAAGAGCTAATATTTTGCCTTTAACTTCCAGTAGATCTCAACCAGTTAAAGTACCAAATACAGTACAAATGATACTCCCTCCAAAATCAAACCAGGTGTAATTAAAGTTTTGTGAGGCAAAAGCTTTAAAAAAACAGTAAATCTCTTGTTCATAATTTGCAAATGTAGACTCCAACTGCATTTTGGCTGTGATCCAGTTGTTATACCAAGATGCACCCATTTCCAAAATTGTATCATTAACCTTAACTGAACAAATTATCAATTTGCATCTTTACAGAATTGATCTGTTGCTGGATTTCACTCAGATTGTACTTGAGGACAAGTTTTGCATTTGTTGAAACTACCATGTCTGATCATGGTTCAAACAAAACACATGTACACTGTGGTACTATTACTACAGCATTAGTAGAATACGCTATCGTAGTAAACATTAGAATAAAAATGATTATGGTTAATTAGCTCTAAATACTAGAGTTAACAATAAACATAAAATAAATGAGTTTCCTGTGGTAACCTGTGGAATAAAAGGTTTATTTTCCCTTGTACACTTGTGCAGTAGCTTCAATACTAAATTTTCACAACACATTCACATAAGCGTATGATGAAATAAACACACACATTGCACTCACACACTACACAGGTTTACGCAGATTGTAGGGGTGTCAGGAACAGGATCGCTCAGAACGTGGCGATGCCTTGGCCTCAAAAGTGTGTACTGCAGGCTCACGATTCTCGCTTCCTGGGTTTGAAAACAGCAGGCTTGCCTTTCAGTCGGACCTCGTTGGCTTGCGATACTACAAGAAATCTACCCAGAAATGGCCTTACGTGGTTGACATGAATGACAATCAAACTAAAGGACAGTTGGAGCTTAAGAGTCACTGGCAACAACACCTCCAAGATTGGATATGGTCCTTTCCAAAAATTCTTAAACTTTTGACGTGACTCTTCTTTAACACCACGTTGCTCAGATACACAGAATCTCCAACTCGACACTGTGGCACTGCTGCTTGACGGTTGTGTTGTCTTGCTTGCTGAAGAAAGGATTGATGATTTCGTTGTTTCGCTCCCCTCCATGCTTCCTTTAGCTTGCGTGCTAGATCCCTTACGTGTTCATTACTGATTCTGGCAGTCGATCATGCAGAGTCCAAGGATGAATGCATTCTTCTTTCGTAGACGATCTCATATGGACAAGGCCAGGTGAGCTGTGCATTTTGACATTGTAACAACTTACCAACTACAGTAAACAGACATCTCAATTGCTGTGTTTTCTGCACACATAATGCTAACCATTTTAATAGTAGTTCTGTGGACTCTCTTGATTTTTCCATTTTTTCCAGGGTGTGCTGATGTAGTCCTTAACTGAGTTATTTGCTTGAGCTTACAAGTCTGTTTAAGTAAGACACTCATAAAATTCGTTCCTTGATCACTAATTATACTTAATTGTGATCCAAACTTAAGGATACATTCTTTTCCAAACCTTTAGCTGTAGCCTCAGCACTCTGTTCAGATATTGGTATCATGAGAAGGTATCTAGAGAAATAATCTAACATTGTCAATATGTATTTGTTTCCATCTTTAGTCTTAGGCAACGGTCCTACAACATCTAGTGCTACTCATTCAAATGCTTCACTTGTCTCTGGCAGTTCTTGCAATGGTGCTCTACTTTTTCCTACATCATTCCAGCTGTTACAGGAATCACATTGTGAAACAAACTAAAAAATGTCAACTTTGCGGCTCTGCCACCAAAACATTTGAGCTCGCAATGTCCTGATAATAAAGAATGGCATTGCTCTCTCATGATTTGCTCTTTCGTGCTTTCTGGAATAACTGTGCGGTTTCCTTTACTAGTAATTTTGTGCATTAATCCATCTATTACGACAAAAGTTGATCATTTTTCCATAATTTGCCTTGTGGATCTTCTTCTTGAGCTGCCTTTAACTCTTCTTCTCGACTTACTGTAACACAAACATTGACTTTTCAACTTATTGCATCAGCATTCACATGTTGTTAACCAAGTCGGTGAAAAAAACCTTAAATTGGTACTCACTCAGTCTTAATGCCCATCTGGTTAATCTGGAACTTGGATCCTTTAAGATCAATGACCATTTGAAAGCGGCATAATCTGTAATAACTGTAAATTCTCTTCATGTTAAGAAACAGCTGTTATGTGTTTTACCAAAAACCAGAGCACAAAACTCCTTCTCGGTGGTAGTATATATACATTCTGCTTTGTTTAATTGTCTGGAAGCAAATGAGGTTGGATGTTCATGACCATCAACTTCTACATCAACATCCATACTCTGCAAGCCACCTGACGGTGTGTGGCAGATGGTATCTTGAGTACCTCTATCGGTTCTCCCTTCTATTCCAGTCTCGTATTGTTCGTGGAAAGAAAGATTGTCGGTATGCCTCTGTATGGGCTCTAATACCTCTGATTTTATCCTCATGGTCTCTTCGCTAGATATATGTAGGAGGGAGCAATATACTGCTTGACTCCTTGGTGAAGGTATGTTCTCAAAACGTCAACAAAAGCCCGTACTGAGCTACTGAGCGTCTCTCTTGCAGAGTCTTCCACTACTTCCTTTGTTTTCAGACTGCACTTCCTTAGGATTCTTACAGTGAATCTCAGTCCGGCATCTCCTTTACTGACAATTAATTTTATATGGTAATTACATTTCAAATCAATCGTAATGTCTACTCCCAGATAATTTATGGAAGTAACTGCTTCCAGCTGCTGACCTTATATATTGTAGCTAAATGATAAAGGATCTTTCTTCCTACTGCACCATGCATCAATTCCTTGTAGATCCCCTTATATTTCAGTGCAATTTTCCATTGTTACAACCTCTCGATATAATACAGCATCATCCACAAAAAGCCTCAGTGAACTTCCGATGTTATCCACAAGGTCACTCCCATGTGTCACACCTGAAATCACTCTTACTTTGTAAGACTTATCTCCATATTCGATATGCTCTTACTTTGTTCATTAAATGACTGTGGGAAACTGTATCAAACGCCTAGCGGAAGTCAAGAAACGCGGCATTTACCTGGGAACCCATGTCTATGGTCCTCTGAGTCTTGTGGACGAGTAGTGCGAGCTGGGTTTCACATGATCATCTTTTTCTAAACCCATGCTGATTCTACAGAGTAGATTTCTAGTCTCCAGAAAAGTCATTATACTCAAACATAATACGTGTTCCAATATTCTACAACTGATTGACATTAGAGATGTAGGTCTATAGTTCTGCACATCTGTTCGCCGTCCCTTCTTGAAAACTGGGATTACTTCTTGGGACAAGATTGCATCTATGGTAAAATTGGGTGCATCTGTTGAAAGATCCAAGGTTTCCACTAAATTTGGTAAGGGATAAATGTCGGGTGGTCACAGCATTCGAAGATCAGTAATTAACACAAAAACGGAACTGTGGTTCTTCAGAAATTGATTTCTTCTTTACAATTACAACAGACAAACACCATGGTGGATCTGAAGGATCTCTTGGTTTTATAATTCCGGCTTCTAATTGTTCTTTAACCATTTCTTCTACCAACTCTCTTTGACTGAATGGTATTCGGTAAGGTTTTGTGTGACTGGCGCTGCATTTCCTGTATGAATACGATGCTGAACTAAATGAGTGAAAGGTAAATTTGTACATTCTCTGAATAAATCTGCATACTCCAACAAAACAGGTGCTAAAATCTTCTGTTCATCAGCTGTTAAGTGTTCCATCTTTTTCCAAATCTTGCACTGCAGTTCATTATTAACTTCGTTTCCTCATTGTAATTTTGTGGTACTGTTACAAAAATCTGTGTTTATAACTGCGGCATTTGTTACCTCGTGTGGAATCTTTATTACGTCACTTTTACTTGCGCTCGACACTTCAGCAACTTTTGTTCCTCGTGGCAAAATAATATCCACGTTGCTCATATTTGTTATTGTAACCGGGGCTTTAGCAACATTCTGCCTCACCGTTGTAGTGACACCTACACTTCTAGCAACATAACAATGCATTGTATTCGGTAACTCACTTTACTTGGATCACTCAATTAATAACAAAGTTCCTTCCTTACATTGGGGTGACTTACCTTCAACATAGATTGTCTTTCCTGCTCCCTAGTGAATTTGCTGAGGCTAATCAATTTGAACATCAACTTGGACGGTTTGAACTGATGCATCATTTGTTCAACATTTCATGGTACAGTACATATGACTTGGCATCTCCTATCAAACGTAACTTTGCCACTCTCAACATTACGACGTCCGACCGCCCATTGGCCTCAGCCATTTTGATAATGTCATTAAGGAATACTGGCACATCCTCTGTTGTTTCACCCGAAAAGGGTTTAATCAATGCTGCGATTGTCGGGTCAAATGGTCTATGACACTCCCCGACCTGCAATTTACATTCACCCAACGTTTTTTCCCCTACTTGCAGTGTCTCAAATCTCCCCGCTAATTCTTCATATTTTTCTTTGTCCCTTATCCTTGTCTCCAACAATACCCGAATTTGCTCAGTTAGAGCAGCTACAGCTTCACAGTAGTCATGCCGCAGCTTCCTCTGCTTCTCCTAAAACTTGGTTCTTGCGGTGAATCATTGCCCAACTACATTCTGAAAACTTGCACACCAAATGTCCAAAACTGTTACAAATGAAACAACTGTTTGGTTCCCACTTTGTTCACGGTAATCTGTGGCCTGACAGGTTACAAAAATTACATCGCTTAGGCACCATGTTGTCATGTCCCCCATTTCCCTTGAACTCAGTAAATCTACAGGCTCCTCCAGCCTTACAAAAGACACCTTCAAAAAGTTCATCCTAATTAACAAAAGAATGACACATAAACAATAAATCAAACGTCACTCATCCATCCCCATTAAGCTCGTGCGCAGGTGACAGTTCTGCTTTCTTCCGTATACCGTTATGGACGAACACTCCCCAAACGACAAGACGTAATAAGAAGTGTACGAACACCCATCACAAACGCAACCAACACCTCCACTACCCCTCTACACAGGCACACCTCAACGCTACTTGCTTGACATAAGAAGTGGGAATGGAAATCTGGAACCAGTGTTGTAACCGCAACTACTTCTGACACAACTGTTGTGGATTGTCAATGGTTGAACCCGGGACTCCAGTTGGCAGAGCTGAAGCCGGGGCTCACCGCGCTGTTTCTCGTCAGGAGGCTGAGCAAGTTCAATAGTGTCAAGGGGCAGTGCAGAGTGATACAGCGGTATTCAGAAGTATTCCTTTATTCAGCTAGTTTACAGAACCATAATGTCGGTGCATCGACTGCGCGCTGTTCCGTGAGTCCGGCTGTCTCAGCACTCCTGGACTGTCGACACCACTGCTGCTGTCATCAAGATTGCCCGACATTGGGAGTCAGCCGCGCTCACCACTCGCTGAGGCATGGTGACTGGTGCCACTCTACTGCCCGCGATTCCGGAGACTGTTAGAGTCCCTGGTCCCCGCCACCCTCCGCCCCATTTGGCCTGCTCCCTGTCTGACCATGGGACAAAGGTGGTTGTACAAGTCACCCGTTGCCCTCGGTCGCTGCTGCTCCCAGGACAGGACCAGACTCGAACCTGCACCCTCGTGGATGCCGTGCCGCAACTTGCCACTAGTGGTGCTTACAGGATGGCAACACCTGCCGCCGTCCCTAATGCTGTTTCAGCATTGCTGTGCCTCCCACAGCGTATGCCTTGCTTCTACCCTGGTACGCCAGGTGGGAAGCGAACGTGGCCTGTCCTGGACCCGCTGCAGACCGCTGTCACTGCTCTCCTTCCGGCAGACTGTGCAGTCTCTACAGTCTCCAAGTACCCGGCTGCCGTTCCGCCCTGCCCCATTGTTGTGTTCCTGGATCCGGAATACGGCCCAAACAAGTAAATAGAAACAAAGTACAGGTTTACTCAGAATATTTACAACATCGCTACCAGACTGGCCCCTATAAGCGTAGACCAGCACAGGTCTGACCTGACTCTCGACTGACCTGACACACCCCTCCAGCTAAAAGTGCCTGACTATTTATATTGCTTTTCCCCTCGCTTCTGAAATAGTGTCAGAGAGAGACAGAAATTATGGCAGGGGTAAATTCCCGTACGTCAGCCACTTTCACATCGCCACTCGCGGCTCTGGCCTACTGCCTTGCCTCATACATCGCAATAACTTAAAGCAATGATGTAGTTCCCTGCCTCGCTGTTGCTCCACTCCAAACAAATCATACATGCAATGCGCCGTTGCAGCTCCGCTCCATGTTTGCTCTGCCTGGCATACTGGCTGCCGACTGTTACCACACAATGCCAGCGGCCCCAGACTTCATCGCTCACCTGCGCCTTTACTGAATTTTTTACAAAATTCTCTTTCCTACAACTAAGACCAATACTAGTGCAGCAGTTCACTGCTGTCAGCGAAAATTTAAGTTTGCTATCATCAACCTCATGAACTTATTTATCAGCTAGATAACCACACTGTGATTTCAGGCAACAATGGGGCTGTGCTGTATGATGCACATCATCTGCTCTTTAACATATTTAATGATTCTGCTTAGATACCCAAGGCCAACCTCCGTGTGTTTAATGTTCAAAGGCTGTTAGCACCTTACAGGTACATGTATCAGCTTGTAATAAGGGTTTTAATTTAAGATCCGATGACATTGTCGTATGGCCACTGTGCAGCTGATTACTGTAATACCATATATCACATGTTTTTCAGTATTTGATTGAAATCATTTAATTAATAAAACATGCTTCCCAAACACATGAAAGATGTAAAAGAATCAAATAACACAAATGTGAAGCTAACAGTAATGTAATGTGTTGATCTATACTTTTGTCTCAACATTATTGTGCTTCATTGCATTGGTTAACAAACCTTTATACTTGTGTATAACAAAATGTGCCTACATCTAAAGATTTCACAGCTAATAGTGACCTATTGTAAAGAGATTATGGTTATAGTTAAGTATTTATTGTAAGCTGTCATATCATTTTGTGTTCAGCATTGAATATATCTGCGAGGGGCGTTTGAAAAGTCCGTGCAAAAATAAAAACTACTTACGTGTTTGGGGGAAACCTTTTTTATTTTTTGACATAGTCTCCTTGTGGACATATACACTTCGTCCAACACTGTTGTAATTTGTTGATCCCTTCCAAGTAATAGGAATTGTCCAAGTGTGCAAAATAGCTATTAGTTGCTGCAATCACCCCCTCATTTGAATAAAATCTTTGTCTCGCCAGCCATTTCTTCAAATTCGGGAACAAATAGTAGTCCGAGGGAGCCAAGTCTGGAGAATAGGGGGGATGTGAAATGAATTGGAATCCTATTTCCATTAATTTTGTGACCACAACTACTGAGGTGTATGCTGGGGCATTGTCTTGATGGAAAAGGACTACTTTGTAATCCAATTGCCGGCATCTTTCTTGCAGCTCGGTTTTCATACTGTCCAATAACGATGATTAATATGCACCTGTAATAGTTTCACCCTTTTCCAGATAGTTGATGAGGATTCTCCCTTGCAAATCCCAAAAGACAGTCACCATAACCTTTCCGGCCAAAGGAATGGTCCTCGCCTTTTTTGGTGCAGATTCTCCCTTGGTAACCAATTGTTTAGATTGTTGTTTGGTCTCAAGAGTATAGTAATGTATCCCTGTTTCATCCACAGTGAAGAAACGACACTTAAAGTCCTCCGGATTCTTCCAGAACAGCTGCAAACTATCCTTGTAACACTTCATACGATTCCGTTTTTGATCAAGCATGAGCAATCGCAGAACCCATCTTGCGGATAGCTTTCTCGTGTCCAAATGTTTATGCAAAGTATTATGTACCCATTCATTTGAGATGCCCACAGCACTATCAATCTCACGCACCTTAACTCTTCTGTCATCTATCACCATGTCATGGATTTTATCAATGATTTATGGAGTCGTAACCTCTACAGGGTGTCCAGAACGTTCAGCATCTCTTGTGCCCATATGGCCATGCCGAAAATTTTGAAAACACTTATAAACTGTTCTAATCGAAGGTGCAGAGTCACCGTAACATTTATCAAGCTTCTCTTTAGTCTCCTGAGGCGTTTCGTCTTTCATAAAGTGATTTTTAATCACCTCACGAAATCCTTTTTCGTCCATTTTTTGACAATCACTTGACTTCCTTGATTATCATGAATGCCAAACACAAAGAAATAGACCAATATGGCTAAAACTTGATGTGCATTCTTTCCAAAGATGCTACTAACTAAACATACCTCGATACATGCCGGTGGTGCCATCTCTCGGACTTTGCACGGACTTTTCAGATGCCCCTTTTATAACGAACTGATTAGAGTAATTTAGTCATTTTTGACATTTACTCAAAGGCTACAAACAATTCCCATTATGAGGCTGTCATTTGTTGGCTGAGTACTTGGAATTTCAAATGAAGTCATTCATTTGCGTTATTCACTGTTTCTGAAACAAAAGTTGCATTTAGACTATAGTCTGATGAAAATTACTTGATAGTGGACACTTTGCATTGGAGCTGGTTTCCTTTAATCAGAGCGCTCAGTGTCACGCCTGAACCGGTCGGACGTCGTAATGTTGAGAGTGGCAAAGTTACGTTTGATAGGAGATGCCAAGTCATATGTACTGTACCATGAAATGTTGAACAATGTGAGGATGTTTTCAGAGCTTGAGGCTGAGTTACACCAGAATAGAACCAAGTTTTTTTGGGAAAAATTAAGAGTGTTAGTTATGAGAAGAAATGAGACTGTGGAGATTTTCTCAAACAGAATTCAAAAGCTGAATGCACAAACGTTCAAACTGTCACCAAATGGGGAGACGAAGAGAGTGCTGTTACAGGAGGCCAAGAACAGAGCATTAGATGTGCTTTTGCGGGGAGTACTGCCAAGAAGATGTCACATCAGGTGAGAATGGAGAATCCCAGTGATCTTGCAGTGGTTCTAAGGATTGCCACATACTTAAGAGGAGGCAGATTATGCGATGAAGCAAAGGGTGGAGCATAAAAGTTCTGGCAGCAGAAATTAAGTGTTTTGGCTGTGGCCAGGTAGGGCATATTAGGAGGTAGTGTCAGCGTCAGTTGCAGTGTTACTCATCTGGGGAAAATGGGTCACGGGGCAGTGAACTGCAGGAGTAAAAATAGGGAAGAACCTCTGTGACAGCAGCCGGTAAACGAGAAGGGACTGCTTCAACCATTGGAGGGTGGTCCCAGTGAAATTAGATAATGTGGGTCTAGGTGCACACACGGAATGCTGCTTATTAGGCTTGGTGAACAGAAGGAAACAGAGGTTTCTGGTTGACACGGGGGCACAAGTGTCTGTTATTAGTCTAGACCGGGATAGCAGGAGGCGGCCTGAGCCACCACGTTATAGGTTACGTGGGGTGGGGGATAATAAAGTGGTGTCATTGGGTATGATGGCACTGCAATTTGTGATCGCAGGAACTAAGTTTAGTGAGCAGGTAGAGGTGTTACCGTGTTTGGGTGAGGGGTATTCGATGATTCTTGGACTGGAGTTCCTTGACAAACATTGTGCGAAGACAGATCTTTGGCAACAAACAGTGGAACAATGTTTTGCATGGAGGAAACTGTTTGCAAATGGACTGATGTTGCAAGGCGCACTTAACGTGAAGATGACGCCAGCTAAACTGTGAACGGATTCATTGAAGGTGGGTCAACATGATAACATACCGGCAGGTACAGGGAAGGTAGTCTGGGCTTCAATAAATGTTGTACATGGTGGAGCCACTCTCGAAAAATAAGGAGTTGGATAATGCACACTGTTTTATGCGGAGGAGTTTAGCTCACGCAAGTTATGTGGAAGGAGATTATAGGTTTCCTGTAAGTATAGGTAACTTTGGCAGAGCAGATTTTAGCTTGTCGGAAGGGTTGTTATTGGTCAAATTGTTTTTTTTTGTATGAAGATGACCTCAACAGGGAGGATTTAGAGGCGAGCCATTAGCAAAATGTCAATGCAGTGCAATTGAGGGGAAAACTACAGCTTTTGCAGGGAGACGACAGGGTCACATTGGATGAATTGTTATTGACATTTAGCAATTTATGTGGAACGGAGGGTAGGTTACCGGCAACACCGATTACGAAGCATCACATACCAACTGAGGATAATACACCAGTGTTTAGGAAACCAATATAGGTGAGCATGTCATATGCAACCGCTACTCGATGAATTTCTAGAACAACAACTATGGGATGGAATCATAGAGCATAGCAATAGTCCTGATTTAAGCAATGTAGTTCTCATACCTAAGAAGTCGCTGGATGGTACAAGGAAATATAGGTTTTGTTGTGATAATAGGTTTCTGAATGCAAAAACCATTTCGGGTACATATCCGATTCCGAATATCAAGGACACATTGGATAATCTGGGACAATGTAAGTATTTTACAGTGATGGATTTACGGAGTGGACGCCACCAGTTGGAAGTAGTGTCAGAGGATACGGCAAAGACAGCTTTAACTGTTCCTGGGGAACGCTACCAGTATATACATATGCCGTTCGGGTTGACGAATGCACCAGCCACTTTTCAGTGATTATTAGATGGGATTTTAAGGGGATTGAAACCAAAGACATGTATGGCTTATCTAAACGACATTATAGTATTTTCGAAGGATATACCAGAATATGTATTGCGTTTAAGAGAAGTCCTTAGAAGATTGTGGTCGGCACGATTAACATTAAGTTTAGAAAAATGTAATTTTGTGCAGGCGCAGGTGAAATATTTAGGTCATGTAATCAGTGAACAAGGGTTCAAACCAATCCTCGGTTAATACAGGCAGTTCAAAACTTTCCAACACCACATACAATGAAGCAATTACAATAGATATTGGGTTGTGTTCATATTATTGTAAATTTGTGAAAGATTTTGCTAAAATAGCCAAGCTGTTAACAAAGCTTTTAAAGAAAGGGGTTAAATTTCAATCAACGGAGGATTGCCAGCAAGCTTTTGATGAATTAAAAATTAGATTAGTTTCTGGTCCTGTGTCGGTGTTTCCGAATTTCGAAGTAGACTTCATCTTATCATGTTACACTTCAAATGGCGCAGTAGGAAGTGTTCTGGGGCAAATGGTAAAGGGACAGGAGCATCCAGTGGTGTATGCTTCCAGACAGTTAAATAGGGCAGAGCGGAATTACCCACAACGGAAAAGGAGATGTTGGCTGTAATATATGGAGTAATGTATTTTCATTGTTACCTTTATGGTAGGAAGTTTAAGGTCATGACAGATCATGTGGCGTTGAGATGGTTACTGGGACTCAAGGATCCTTCTAGTTGGTTAATATGGTGGGCTCTAAAATTAAGTGCTTTCGGCTCTTAAGTAATTCATAAGCCAGGGAAGAAACACAGGAATGCAGATGCATTAAGTCGTAAATTAGAGGCATTAGAAATGATGAGTAAGAGTGTCACAGAATGGCAAAGGGGACAAGCAGAGGATGAAGAGTGCCAGGGTTTTAGAGCTCAACCGCATTGTGAAGGGAAATTTGTTGTGTAGAGTTACCAGGTGTGGACCACAGGTATAAATACTGCTGCATGTGCGGATCATCTTTTTCATCACGTCCATGTCAGAGAGTTTCTAAGCATTCACAAAAGAAAATACAGTACTTAGTTTGGAGAACATTTCATAGTTCTTTATAACCTGTACATTATGCTCATTGACTGACAGATTCTGTGAATTGCTAAGAAGTTCTTAATATTTTTCTTTCATTTTGTTTATATTTCTGAAACTGTCTTCTGCCCTCTTTAAGTCATCTTCAAACAGGAAACACAGAGATCAAAACAGTGCATTTTTTACTTCACAGCCACAAAGTCAACTTTATGTTGGCAGCTACAAATTGCTCATCCATGGCTGACATATTAGAATATCAAGTGTCGAATGACTTGTTTCTTAATTGTAACCTTCTCATGGAGAGAAAGCTGTAAAAACTTGAGCTGTTGAAATTCACTTACAGACAAAGATCTTATTTCTTGGTGATGAAAGTCCATTCTCTGTAAAATAAAAGAAACGGAAAAATGAACCAAATAGAATAACTGGAAGCTGGATCATAATCTAATTCTACAGTTTTATCACATTCAAGAATACTGCATATTGTTTTTAAGCACATCATGTATGAAATTTAAAAAAAAGTTCCCTCCATAACACTAGAGTTGGCAGTTGGCGCTGCGGGAGTGACAGTGTTCTGACTCTTTCACAGCCTCATGTGCATCTTCTTATGTGCACATGGCCACCATGGCCAGACACCGTACACCGTCCTGCGAAACTGTGAAGCGCAAAATCCTTTTGTTTCTTTTCCATAAACTTGGCGATGTCTACTGGCATTGAGCTTGAGTGTTATATATTGTGTAAATATAAAGAAAGAATTGAAGAAAAAATGAATTACATAACATGTTCTCGATCATATCAAGTGGAAATAGGGAATGCTGCAGTTCCACAGTGTCTGTATGTGTGCTGCTACTAGTCTGTACACTCATGGATGACACAAGAACGGAAACTCAGAGTAATATCACATAAGCATAATTTATGTACTCCATTTCCAAATGTTTCTTTGCAAAGGAAGATGCATAAGTACTACCTCAATTTTGATTCGAACATTATTACAGAGGTGAGTGGTGTAGATATTAGTATCAGTCTCATTGAGAAACAGCTGAAATCATTTATACTGAACAAGATCACAGGGCTAAATGAAATTCCACTTGAGTTCTATACAGAATTGTCAGTTTTGTTGAGTTCAAGTAGAATGTGGTTACTGAAGCAGAATGACCACCTCCATGCCAATGAGCACGGATTCTGGAAACATTGATTGTCTGAGACTCAATTTCCATTTTTATCAGGTGACACCCTGAAAGTCTTGGATCAGAGCAGTCAGAAAGATGTATCCTTTTTCCACTTCCAGAAAGCATTTGACTGAGCACCACACCAACAGTTAAAAATGAAAATACTATCATATAGGAATCGTACTGGATTGAAAATTTCTTCATATCACTTTATCTTGGATGGAAAGTCATTGACATATATAATTTCAGACATGGCTGAGGACAATGTTAATTGTGACCACTGACTTTTTGCAGTTGATGAAGTTCTCTTAAATGAAGTACTATCCTAAGAAAGCCACATAAATATGCAGTTAGATCTTAATAAGATTGACACCTTGCTTTGAAAATGTTCGAAATTGTAAAGTGTACACATCACAAAATGCTGAAGTATAATATCCTATAATGACAGTCTCAGTGAGTCACAATAGGAATCAGTCAGTTTGTACAAACAACTAGGTCTTGGCCCAACAGTTTATGGGGTTATGAAATTGAACAATTTGATAGACTCAGTCATAGGTAAAGCAGGTGGCAGACCTCAGTCTTTTGGTTCAGTTTATTGCTCATATGTGAAGGAGCTATACCACATAACAAAGGATGCTAAACATATACAGAGGAGGACAGCATGAGTGATCACAGGTTTCTTTGTCAACAGAAATAATGAAGAATCTGAAGTGGCTGATGCTATAAGTTAGATGCAAATTATACCTCAAAAGTCCAGCTACAGACTTTCAAGAACCAATATAAAGTGAGGAACCTAGAAATGTGCTACAGCCTTCTATGCAGCACTCCCACTGGGACTGTGAAGACAAGACTGAATGACATACCACATGCACCAATGCATTTCAGCATAAGCCCCATACACTGATGCAGCAAGAAGCTGTATTGCATGGTACAGTGCGAAGTACCCACTGCCATGCACTTTACAGTGGTTTGTAGAGTATTGATGTAAGTGTGTATGGATTTTACATATGATTTTTTCACTATTCAGACGTGGCATCCATCAAAATGTAGGCATTGTTGGTGTTTATTTGCCATGGCAGAGCCATCAGAGAAGTGAAGGTCAACAACAAGATAGTCTATAAGCAATAATTTTTTTATTGTGTATTGGAGTAGTATTTAGAAGAATGTTTTTTGAAATGCCACACCATTACATTCATCTGTTTACCATAGCTATTAGCACTTTATGTGAAGAGTGCTAGATGATATTTTGCATGATTGGGGTTTTTGAATTTTCAAAATCCCTGCCAGCTGCCATTGAGAATTTTTTTTCCAGTAGGATATTGTACATGAATTTGAAATACATTCTACAACACTTACAAAATCTGTGGTTACCTTGCAAGGGAGCTCTACTCATGACAAGAGCCTTGAGTTTTTAGAAATTTCAACTGCCTGTTAAGACAAGTTTTCAGAAGAGTAGATGGTCTGCTGAATCCTTTGTCCCATCATTAGTTTTCCTTCTTACCATTTTATCCAGAGATTATTATTTACGGTGGTACCCTCATAAACAACACATTGTTAACTTTATGGTTTAGTAATAACTGGAATTTAAACGCCAATTTACTTGTTCTTCAATTTTGTTTTTGCTTTTAGCTCACATCAGGGAAGCTGAAGCAAGATGGCTGCAAAACAGATATTGAAAGAAAGGAGTACACAAATATTTAATTTCCAGAATATTTATGTTGTTAACATTTTTTTCTGAATTCCAGTGTGAGAAAGCTTTCATTGTAATTTTTTATATACAAAAACTTTATTTTGTTATATGCAATGATCTGTAAGTAACCAGTCTGTCCACAGTGCTTATGTTTCCTGTAATATTAAATGTGTGTGTAAAGAATTCTGATCAATACAGCTATGTTGACATACACGATGAGTATGTCTTATATGGAGTATTTTCTAATTTGATTGTTTTTAATTTATTTCATATTATGTCAGCAGATGATTAGTAGTCTTTAGGGGTCACACAACGCAATAATAAAGATAACTATAAAGTGATATTTGTAAAACATTTGTCTCTCTGTTCCTGAATTTAATTTTCTATCAAAAATCTGTGTGATATGAATAATAAACTTAAAATGTAAAGAGATGATTGAAGAACTTGAAAAGAAATTGGAGGCAAATTATGTAACAGGTTGCAACCTTACAAAATCTGTTTGGGTGCTGCGAAAGTATTTGGATAATTATCTTTTCACTCTCTGAAGCGATTGGCTGCAGTGATTTACTTTGTTGTCAGAACTCAACACAGTTTTTGTTATTTTGTAATACTGTATGCTTAATCTTATGACCTAGTTGTAGGCCCTAAATTTCTATTATTTAATGTGTTCCTGCATATTCTGCAACATACACAAGCCACAATGTCATCAAATTTACAAAAATGAGAAGATTATGCTTGTTTGAAATAATTACATTTCCTGTGGATTGTGTTGAATCCTTTGCTAATACATTTTTTCTCTGTGGGAAAAAATGGGAAATCACTATTTGAGCAATAAAATCGTTCATACAGTTAATTTTCTGAGTGACAATCTCCATAAATTTAGAAGTTTAAGCCATTTACATGCTGAAGAAGAATGTTAAGTATTACTCACCTTCAATATGATCCACTACCGAGAACTGCAGAAACCAGGTGTTGGTACTTGTTATTGGATTTGTTAACTACCTGTTGAAATGATAATATTTAAAGTAATTCATTAATAAATGTTCTTCGTGAAGCTTTTTTTTTTACTCTCCAAGTATTATGTTCAAACAAAACCAAATTGTAATTTATGCTGTGAAACATATTCTTGTGATATTTCTGTAATTTTTTACCATGTATGCAGATTTTAAGAATAAATTATTGTATGTCCACAAGATTGTGTCATACAACAGAAAGAAAATGTGTAATTATCTGCCATTATTATCATGATGATTTTTTTTCCTGGTGGATTTTCTTTTTTATTCAAAGTGGCAGAGAAACAAGTTGTCAATTAAAGCACAAATATGTTTTTAAGTTCGATCTTCTATGTTTATCAGTGTAAAATACAAATCTTGAAAATACTGGTCATAACATACAGTAGTGCAGAAGCAAACAACAAGAGCAAAGTCTGAGACACTGAGTCATGAAACTCCCAATGCTTTTCTGCAACTTCATTACTGCAGTGTTGTCCAACTGTCTTGTATAAGCACACTGTGAAATGATTGTGTATACTGTATAACGAATGCAGAAGCAGCTTGAAAATGAAAATGATGTCGTAATTTGGAGTTTATTGTGGTACAATAAATATGGAAAGGCATTTTATAATGTGGTAAGAAATAAAATGTTTTCCCTCTTTTAGGCAGTGTGGTATCAAAAACAGAGAGAGTTGGAAACCCACTCTTCCTTCAAAACCAGTTAGCATAGACTGTACTGGCAGGTTTGTGTAAGAAGTTAAAACCAGCATAGGTGTTAAGGACAGTTAATTGTCACCACTGATATTTATTTGGTCATAGAAAAGGAAATGAGTGGATTAAAAGTCTGTTGTTTGTCAAGGTTAGCACAGTATGGGTAATTGATGAGACAGCTGTGATAGCAGAAAGTGAACAGGAATTAGGTTTTGTGCTAAATGTAGGTTAGGATATGCACATAAATAAGAAGAAATTATTTAATTGGATAGATTGATTAAATAATTCAGTAATAAATAATTTTATCAATAATTGATTTTGTTGTTAAATAAGAAGAAAGTGTCACAGGTTTACATGCTGGAAGACTAAATGTTACATCCAGGAAAGAGAATCTAGAAGGGGTAAATACATTTTGAAATGTGGGAAGCAGAATAGATACTCATGATAAGTATGTGTAAAGTACAGAAGCAAGAGCAAAGCAAAAGTGTCATTTATAAGAATAAATAGTGGCTAATTATGGCTCTTCCTTTCAGACCAAGAGGAAGAATTATATGGATAAAAGAATGGATATTGGGATTTTGAGATTGAGATATGTTAAATCATTGTCTGCTGCTGAAATAACAGGCTCACAATTTCTAATTTGCGACTGCGTGAATAATAATTATTACAAACATGTCAATTTAATCGCACTAAGACATCAGACTGTGCAGAGAATTAATGACTGCAGGCTCTGAAAAAATTTGCTGCCGTTAGCAGCAGTCTGCATGAGATATAAAAAATGGTTGCCAGTTACTTGTCAGCAAGCCGTTACTCTGCAAAATGTACTTACAAAAATTCATCTGCTGTGAAAATGGTGATTATCATTCTTCGAAATAAACACACTTATGCGATTTCATGTTAATATACTTATTGTTAACAAAAGTTACAAATCCTTACATAGGTAGTGGCCAAGGCAGGACAGTGATTGTCTGTCTCCAAAGAACAAGCAAGGGTGAGTGATTAAAAACAAGTAATGAATAACTTACAAAAATTCAAAGATAGCATTTTGTTCATTTTCATTGCAATCACTGATATACACCAAGTCTGCCTTCTCTGCCCATGAAAAGTCATTGGATTACATATTTTAAATAGTGTATATAAAATACAAATCACTTGATGTATCTTTTCATAGTAATTGGGAATGTAAAAATCATGCCTAGTTTTGAATGAGTTAAAATGAAATCCGTAAAGAAACTCGTGAAACTAACTACAGTCAGCGCAAAGCTTTAGAAAGTACATGGCAAACACATTGATACATTCAGAATTGGTTCCTTTTGGGCTTAAACCTATCATGTCACAACTCATTTCTTGTCACAAAGGATTTTTGATGATATGATTACGATTTGGCTATTGTGAACCGTATTTGTTACATTGCACTCAGATTTTATTATTATATCTTTAATATTAAGAGAAGGTGTGACATTAGTTTAATTGCATTTTGTTATTCATTTTGAAAATCTGGCCTGGTACGAGTAGGACTTGCACATTGAGGATTCCATACAAACTTAATTATGTGTACAGACAGTTTATCCATTCCAGGAATCTAGGATCTCGATATTTTTGCCTGCTATGGACATTGATGCCGACAAAATATTGGTCCCAAGCACACCACAACTCTCTAGAATATTTCAGTTTCAAGTTTGAAGTCACACAACAAATGACAAAAGAAACATTTAATATATTAATTACAAATTAACAGTCTTTGGATTTTTTTTCCTTTCGTTACAGCATATATCATTTCTTCCTGGGAAATTTCATGATTTCAGCTAAACAGAAGGCACCCTGTAGGTTTTGATGAGTGAGTTAGCGAGTATCAAAATATGTGACATAAATAGCCATAGCCTTTGACCTAGAAGCAAATGTTTGTTATTCTGCCAATGGACCATAGACCTTAATCTGTGACATAAATTTCAATTTATCTTCTTCTTCTTGAGGGAAAAGGGGCTTTGACAGACGGATGGACAGACAATCAGATAGCGAAAGACAGTTTTTTCATGTGATATAATTACATATTCACAATTTTCAGATTTTTTTCCTTTACTTGTATAGTGGAACCTTGCAGCTTGCCAAATTTCATGGTTCTAGATCAAGGCGAAGTACCCTACGCATTTTAAAGATCAAATTTGCAATTATCAAAATATGTGATATAAATGGCCTTATCATTTCATTGCATTGGCTTAAGAAGCTGACTTTTATTATACTGCCTAGAGAACATAGACCTTAGTGTGCAGCTTGATTCATGTACCTGTTCATGAGAGAAAGAGATCTTAACAGATGGACGGACAGACAAACAATCTGATATAAAATGACAGATTTTTTTTTGTGTGATATAATTACAAATTTACAATTTTCAGATTTTTTTTCCTTTCATAATAGTGTGAAATTTTGCATCTTGGCAAATTTCATTATTCTAGGTCAATGGGAAGTACCCTATAGCTTTCAATTAGCGAGTGTGCAAATATCGAAATATGTATTATACAAGGGTGGTTTGAAAAGTTCTCAGAATCACCACAAGAGGTCAGCGCTAGTGCAAAGTTATTCATGTGATATTCATTGGACTGTTGCGTGTAAACATGTACCACCTCAGTGGTCTTGTAAGAGAGCTGTGGCGCTGACATGGCTCTGTTGTTCCCACATAGTAATTTGTAAAGAATGAAAAAAATCAAGATTCGAGCAATGATTAAGTACTTCGTAAAGAAAGATGTGAAAGCAAAGGACATTCATGCCAATTTCCAGAATACACTGGGGGTCTCTGTTCCTTCATATTCAACTGTTGCCAAGTGGACAAATGAATTTAAGTTTTGTTGGGAGAGCTTACATGATGATCCTGCAGTGGTAGGCCATGATGTGTCACTACTCCAGAAATCATTGTGAAAGTGCACAAAATGGTCATGGAGGATTGCCGGTTGAAAGTGTGTGAAATTGCTCACGCTTGCCAGATGTCATGTGAAAGTGTATATCACATTTTAACTGAAGAATTAGAAATGAAAAAGTATCTGCAAGATGGGTGCTGCGACTCTTGGTGCTGAATCAAAAACATGTGCCATCGCCATGGCAAAATTACACGGACTAAAGTATGAATTGTTGCCAACCTGCCTTATTCACCTGATATGGCTCCCTCAGACTTCCATCTCTTCCCAAAACTGCAAATTTTTCTTGGTGAACGAAGATTCACTTCAAATGAAGAATTGGTAGCCGGAGTTGACACTATTTTGCAGGCCTGGAGGAAACTTATTTTTGAGATGGGTTCAAGGCACTGGAACATCATTGGAGCAAGTGCATTAATCTACAAGGAGAGTACATTGAAAAATAAAAAAGATGCAGTGATGTAAGTACTTTTTTCTATTCCCTTCCGAGATCTTTTCAAACCACCCTCATAAGTGGCCATATATTTTGATTGCACTAACTAAGAAGCTTCACCTTTTTTTTTCAAGGAACCATAGATCTTTATCTGCGTCATAAATTTCAACTTGATATGCCTATCTGTTCCTGAGAAAAAGTGTTTTGAACAATCAAACAAACAGACAATAAATTGATTCTATAAGGGTTCCATTTTTCTGATTGTGGTATGGACCCTAAAAATCACCAGACCATTTAGTGACTGGGAGACATGGAACAGCATTAAAAATAGAAATTTCCCAGTTAACAGTAATGGAAATTCCTGGATGGAACAATACCTATAATAAGGGTAAGGCAGCCAATCACCTATAGTGGATTGATGCATGGTGCACAGAAACACACAGCAGAGAACAGTATTCACACTACACAAAATAAGGAAAGACAACCATGTACCTTTAGTGAACTGATAACTACACTACTGGCCATTAAAATTTGCTACACCAAGAAGAAATGCAGATGATAAAAGGGTATTCATTGGACAGATATATTATACTAGATCTGACATGCGATTACATTTTCATGCAATTTGGTTGCATATATACTGAGAATGCAGTACCCTGAACAACCACCTCTGACCGTAACAACAGTCTTGATACGCATGGGCTTTGAGTCAAACAGAGCTTGGATGGCATGTACAGGTACAGCTGCCCATGCAGCTTCAACACGATATCACAGTTCATCAAGAGTATTGGCGTATTGTGATGAACCAGTTGCTCTGCTACCATTGACCAGACGTTTTCAGTTGGTGAGAGCTCTGGAGAATGTGCTGGCCATGGCAGCAGTCAAACATTTTCTGTATCCAGAAAGGCCTGTACAGGACCTGCAACATTCGGTCATGCATTATCCTGCTGAAATGTAGGGTTTTGCAAGGATCGAATGAAGGGTACAGCCACGGGTCGTAACACATCTGATATGTAACGTTCACTGATCACAGTGCCGTCAATACGAACAAGAGGTGACCGAGATGTGTAACCAATGGCACCCCATACCATCACGCCGGGTGATACGCCAGTATGGCGATGACGAATACATGCTTCCAATGTGCATTCACCACAATGTCACCAAACACGGATGTGGCCATTATTGTGCTGTAAACAGAACCTGGATTCATCCGAAAAAATGACGTTTTGCCATTCGTGCACACAGGTTCGTCATTGGGTACACCATCGCAGGCGCTCCTGTCTAAGATGCAGCATCAAGGGTAACCGCAGCCATGGTCTCCCAGCTGATAGTCCATGCTGATGCCAACGTCGTTGAACTGTTCGTGCAGATGGTTGTTGTCTTGCAAACGTCCCCATCTGTTGACTCAGGGATTGAGACATGGCTGCACAATCCGTTACAGCCATGTGGATAAGATGCCTGTCATCTCGACTGTTGGTGACACGACGGCGTTGGGATCCAGCATGGCATTCCGTATTACCCTCCTGAACCCACCAATTCCGCATTCTGCTAACAGTCGTTGGATCTCGACCAACGCGAGCAGCAATGTCACAATACGAAAAACCGCAATTGTGATAGGCTACAATCCAACCTTTATCAAAGTTGCAAACGTGATGATACGCATTTCTCCTCCTTATACGAGGCATCACAACAACGTTTCACCAGGCAACGCGGGTCAACTGCTGTTTGTGTATGAGAAATTGGTTGGCAACTTTCCTCATGTCAGCACATTGTAGGTGTCACCACCCTTGTGTGAAAGCTCTGTAAAGCTAATCATTTGCATATCACAGCATCTTATTCCTGTCGGTAAAATTTCGCGTCTGTAGCACGTCATCTTCGTGGTGTCGCAAATTTAATGGCTGGTAGTGTAGAGCACAGAAAAACACAACAGAAAACAGCAAGCACACACTTTTTAAGTTAACATAAAATTCATATTCTTGACGAAAAAGACATTGTTTCACAAAGCGCTTAGCATCCAGCGCATGTTGGTCTATCAATTTTCATATGATTTTGAATTGCATCCCTGTAGGATTTTGAACATTTTTGAATAAATTCTAAGTTGATTTCTGAATGAATCATAAGGTGATTTTTGAATGCGTGCATAGTGTACGTGATGTCTCTGCCAGGGGAATCTCCGTCGGAGCTAGAAACAAACTTCCCTGCAGACAAAAGGGGACAGGGCTGCACGAGCTGAGCGGAACAAAGCCGAGCGGGGAATGCCAATCACTGTTTATATGGTTGACTGGGATTGCGAATGATCAGCGTTGTTATAATTACTAGTGAAATCCATAGGATGAGACTACCAGAGCGGAAATTGTGATTCTGATTTTTATTGGTCCTGTAAATTACCTTTTGTACAGATACGTACTTGTAACATAGGACAGGTCATTAGGCTTACAATATAGATAATATGAAATATAAAAGTACACTCCTGGAAATGGAAAAAAGAACACATTGACACCGGTGTGTCAGACCCACCATACTTGCTCCGGACACTGCGAGAGGGCTGTACAAGCAATGATCACACGCACGGCACAGCGGACACACCAGGAACCGCGGTGTTGGCCGTCGAATGGCGCTAGCTGCGCAGCATTTGTGCACCGCCGCCGTCAGTGTCAGCCAGTTTGCCGTGGCATACGGAGCTCCATCGCAGCCTTTTACACTGGTAGCATGGCGCGACAGCATGGACGTGAACCGTATGTGCAGTTGACGGACTTTGAGCGAGGGCGTATAGTGGGCATGTGGGAGGCCGGGTGGACGTACCGCCGAATTGCTCAACACGTGGGGCGTGAGGTCTCCACAGTACGTCGATGTTGTCGCCAGTGGTCGGCGGAAGGTGCACGTGCCGGTCGACCTGGGACCCGACCGCAGCGACGCACGGATGCACGCCAAGACCGTAGGATCCTACGCAGTGCCGTAGGGGACCGAACCGCCACTTCCCAGCAAATTAGGGACACTGTTGCTCCTGGGGTATCAGCGAGGACCATTCGCAACCGTCTCCATGAAGCTGGGCTACGGTCCCGCACACCGTTAGGCCGTCTTCCGCTCACGCCCCAACATCGTGCAGCCCGCCTCCAGTGGTGTCGCGACAGGCGTGAATGGAGGGACGAATGGAGACGTGTCGTCTTCAGCGATGAGAGTCGCTTCTGCCTTGGTGCCAATGATGGTTGTATGCGTGTTTGGCGCCGTGCAGGTGAGCGCCACAATCAGGACTGCATACGACCAAGGCACACAGGGCCAACACCCGGCATCATGGTGTGGGGAGCGATCTCCTACACTGGCCGTACACCTGTGGTGATCGTCGAGGGGACACTGAATAGTGCACGGTACATCCAAACCGTCATCGAACCCATTGTTCTACCATTCCTAGACCGGCAAGGGAACTTGCTGTTCCAACAGGACAATGCACTTCCGCATGTATCCCGTGCCACCCAACGTGCTCTAGAAGGTGTAAGTCAACTACCCTGGCCAGCAAGATCTCCGGATCTGTCCCCCATTGAGCATGTTTGGGACTGGATGAAGCGTCGTCTCACACGGTCTGCATGTCCAGCACGAACGCTGGTCCAACTGAGGCGCCAGGTGGAATTGGCATGGCAAGCCGTTCCACAGGACTACATCCAGCATCTCTACGATCGTCTCCATGGGAGAATAGCAGCCTGCATTGCTGCGAAAGGTGGATATAGACTGTACTAGTGCCGACATTGTGCATGCTCTGTTGCCTGTGTCTATGTGCCTGTGGTTCTGTCAGTGTGATCATGTGATGTATCTGACCCCAGGAATGTGTCAATAAAGTTTCCCCTTCCTGGGACAATGAATTCACGGTGTTCTTATTTCAATTTCCAGGAGTGTATATAAAATAGCCTACACATTATATATATATATATATATATATATATATATATATATATATATATACACACACATTTTACATCGTACACAGTGACTTATGATGCAGTATATTCATAATATTACATGCTACAAAATGACTGGCAATTTACACACACAATACTATTAGGTCACAAGTTATAGATATATCTAAATACTGTATTGAACAGTACTTTGAAAGTTGTGCAGTCAAATTAGAGTTTGAAACACAGTTCCTGATCATATTAACAGTTTACAGATCACCTATGGGAGACATTCAAAAATTTCTCTCTCAGCTAGAAACAGTTCTTACTAAACTTTATAGAAACAATAGTAGTGTCATTGTATGTGGTGACTTTAACATAAACTTACTCACAAAAATAACAACCAAAAACTATTAGAATCACTACTGTTAACCTTCAGTCTGCTCCCCATGATCTCATTCCCAACAAAAGTATATGGGCACAAATTACAATGAAGTGATGACACAGGCAGTAACAAATGATCTGTCTGATCATGACGCTCAAATGACAACCCTAAAACTTGCCAGCATAAAAATAACACATGACCATTGTAACCAAGTTAAACATGTTAGATCAATAAATACTGAATCTACTTGCTTGTTCGGAAATAGTTTATGCCATGCATAATGGGAGGAAGTATACCAGGCTGACACAGTGAATGAGAAGTTCAACTCATTCCTGAACTTATTCCTTAAACATTTTGGAGCTTCTTTCCCCCAAAGACAGATTAATATCAAACCAACCTGTAGTAAAAGGAAAGAGTGGCTAACTACTGGCATAAAAATATCATGTAACAAAAAGAGAGATCTGTATGTACAACAGAAGACTAGTACAGACCCAGCAGTAAAGTTACATTACAAGAAATACTGTAAAAATTCTAACAAGTGTAATCAAGAAGCAATTCAAACAATAAAATAAAAACCATTTGGCACATCATAAAAAGTGAGACAAATAGGAACATAAAACCTGTCAATAATAAACACAAAGTTGCAGCCTCAGATTTCAACAACTTTTTTCTCTCTGTAGCTGAAAAAACAGTGAACCATAATAAACAAGCTCACACAGAAGCTATTGAACTACTTAACCACATGCAAATAACATCTAAAGTAGCACTTCAATTCAGAAGTACAACTGCTAAAGAAATTGAAAAAACCATAAAATTACACAAAAACTCAGATTCCTATGGATATGATGGCATATCAAGTAGGATTTTAAAATCATGTGCAGACTTAATCAGTTATATATTGTGCTATTTGTGAAACTAATCTATGGAAACTGGTGTGTTCCCAGATAGATTAAAACATGCAGTAGTGATGCCAATCCACAAAAGTGGAGCAAGGGATGAAATATCCAACTATTGGCCCATCTCCCTGCTGCCAGTATTCTCAAAGGTATATGAGAGAATAGTGTATGATAGAATTTATAGTCACACTACTCAAAATGGCTTACTGACTCCTACACATTTCGGCTTTCATAAGGGCTCCTCCACAGACAGAGTGATATTTAACCTAAGAGATGAAATTTTAGGTGAACTAAATTACAAAAGGTATCCATTGGGGATATTTTGTGACCTTGCCAAGGCATTTAATTGTGTAGATCACAACACATTCTTAAAAAAGCTTCCACATTATGCTTACAGAACAGGAAGCAAAGGGTTGCTTTATGGGAGACAGAACAGCATTAACATCAGACTGGGGAAATATATAGCATGGAGTCCCACAGAGCTCAATTCTTGGGCCATTAATTTTCCTGATCTACATTAATGATCTACCAATCACAATTAACAACAGAGCAAAAATAGTAATGTTTGCCGACGATACAAGTATCCTCGTAAAAGGACCCAACTCCACAATGCAGGATACAGCCATGACAGTCTCTACTCAAGTACACAAATGGTTCACTGCGAATAGCCTAATCTTAAATATTTCAAAAACCAATATGATACAGTTTCTGATATAAAAAAAATAAAGCTCCTGAAATACATGCTAACAATCACAAAATTAATGAAACCACACATACAAAATTCCTAGGTATCCAGATAGACAGTCACCTAAGATGGAAAGAGCAAATTGATCAGCTGGTCAAGAAACTTATCTCATCGTTCTTTGCACTAAGAGCTCTCCATCAGTTAGTAGACAGAGAAATAATGTTGTTGTCATATTTTGCATATTTCCATTCTGTTCTCTCCTATGGCATAATCTTCTGGAGAAATGCTGCAGGTGTTGAAAAAGTCTTCAGAATACAAAAACGAGCAATGAGGCTAATATGTAGGGTTCCTAATGGGACATCTTGCAGAGGTCTCTTCAAGTCTCTCGGGATGCTTACCATCACAGGTCAGTATATATACTCACTGATTTTATTTCTAGCCAACAATAGGGAACTGTTTCAGAAAAATTGTGACATCCACAACCATGACACAAGACAGGTGAAAAATTTTTATTAATGCTTTGCAACTCTCACTAAAGTACATAGGGGAGTTACTGAGTCAGGTATAAAGGTCTTTAGTAAGCTCCGCATCAATATAAAAAGGAAATAAGTAATTTACAGGTTTTCAAAAGGAAACTAAAATTATTTCTCATTGAACAAACTTTCTATAAAATGAATGAATACTTAGAGTTATGATATACAAGAGTGGGGGAAACTGCCTAAGAAAAGCACTCCCTTAAAGATAAAGTGTGATGCTGTTACTTGTAGTTTAACTGAAATTGTGGTGATAAAATGTAAATTTATCTGTTTCATTACGAGAAAATGTGAACTCCCATGTATCCCACTCTCTTGAGCATTCACTTAAACCTCTTCTTAAGGAATGCAGTTAAAACTTGTATTCATTCCAACCATGACCATGAAGAAAATTTACTTCCTTATATATGTCAGTAGCATAAAAATATGCACTGTCACTTATTCTACTATTTTAAACAATCACTTAAACTGTTTTTGGCATAATGCAGGCTTTAATACTGCATGCAAGTAATTGTTCTTGTAAAATAAACCAATGTCTGTGCAATGTGATGTATAAATGTTAATGTGCTACTGTAATTGCATCAATTGACTTGTCCTATATTACTTGTACACTGGCTGTATAATATGTAATCAACAGGACCAAATAAATAAATAAATCACTGTTTGCTAATGTAGTCAGCTACACTATAAAATTCTCCTTGTATCAGAAACTTTTTTAGAGTTGTGGGGAACGTTTTCTCAGTTGTGAGGTCTTGTAATTTCCCTGGCATTTATTAACTAGATGCCAGAGTATTTGGGTCCTTTTACAAAAATCTTAAGTCTATGTGGAATGCACCGCAATTGTTTTCTGTTCCTTGTGTTGTGTGTATGAGCAGTCTCATTAGTATCCAATTTTGTGTGATCAAGTAACGCACTCACAATGGTCTTGAATAAGTACAATAATGGAAACGTTAGAATGTTTAGTTCTTTGAAACAACTTTTAGATGATTCTTTTTGCTTCTTTTTCAATATAATTTGAATGGCTTGTTTCTGTAGTGTGAACATTCTCTTCATTCCTGTGATAGTTGAGTTCCCCCATACTGTGATTCCATATCGCATGTATGGTTCAAAAAGTCCATGATAGACAGTGCACAAGATGTCTGAGTGAGTATACTGAGCCAGTTGTTTCATTATAAATATTACTGAGCTTAGCTTACTGGAAACAGTATTTATCTGCTGTTTCCAAATTAGCTCACTGTCTATTGTAAAGCCCAAAAAATTAACTGAAGCTGCTACTTCCAGTCCTTTTTCATCTAAGAAAACATCCATATGTTCTTTTTTTGTTTATTTTTGAAGACCATGTAAATAGTTTTTTCAGATTAATAATTAACTCATTGTCAGAGAGCCATTGTGCTGTATTACTGACTGGTATGAATGTATTTTGTTCAAGTGCCTCCAAATTGTTGGAAACATTTGGCGCAGTCATATTGTGTGCATAAAGTATTTTTTATTTCGTTTTCACAAGTTTGTATATTATTCACAAATAAATTGAAGAGAACAGATCCCATTACAGGTCCTTGAGGCACACCAAGCTTAATGCTTCTAACTTCTGTTATGTATAAGTTGCTAATGGCTACGTATTGCCTCCTGTTACTTAGATATGATGTTATCCAGGTTGCTTTATGTCCATAAATACCAGTATTCTCTAGTTTCTTTACTAGGACTGTATGATTAACTGTGTCAAACGCCTTGCATAGATCAAGAGAGTCTCTAGACACTACTATCTTGTTGTCCAAGGCTTGTATGATTGATTCTGTTAATGATACAGTTTCTGTTTCTGTTGATTTCCCTTTCTGATATCTGTGCTGTGCTGGAGTTATTACATTATGTTTTTTTTTTTCCAAATAAGCAGTTAGTCTGTTTAGCATGGGAATTTCTAATATTTTGGAGATGCCTGATACTAAAGATACTGGCCTTTAGTTGTTAGGGTCGTCATGCTTTCCCTTTTATATACAGGTACTACTTTAACTAATTTGAGTTTACCTGGAAATACTCCTTCCTGGAAAGAACAGTTGGCAATATCCAGTGGTGGCATAATTATTTCTGCTGCCACCTGCTTGATTAGGTAGTTTGACACTTCATCATGTCCTGCAGACTTTTTTGCTTTCAGCTTTTTCATAACATTTGTCAGTTCCTTTTCAGACACGGGTTTCAGCAACATTGAGTGACTTGGCTTATCTCTCACAATAGTTTGGTAAGTTCCTTGGCTATTATATCCATGCTTTAGTTTTTCAATTGCATCTGTGTAAGTTATTATTCACGATGTTGGCAATTTGTGTTTTATCTGTGATGATTTTGTTATTTACTGTCATAGTTTCTATTCATTTGTTTTCTGTGAGTATCTTTTCATGCCCCTCTCAGAGTTCCAAGTTGCTCTCATTTTATTTGTTGATTTTGAAATAGTCTCATTAATTAATTTCACTTTTTTCTTATCAACTGGCTGTATTTCTTCTTGTGCTGCCTGTAGGTTTCAATATTTTCTTTCTGTTTCATTTCTCATAAGGTAGCTCTGTGTTCTATTATTTCCTTCGTGATCCACAGTTTATTTTTGAGATTTTTTTGTTTTCCTCTTGGTTTTTGTAAATGCTAAATTGAAGTAATGTGTTATGGTGTCTTGGAAAGCATTGTATTTTTCACCTTTTCCCTGGGCTTGAAGTGTGTCTGTCGTCCACTGTTCTTTTCTTAACATCACTTTGAAGATGTTAATATTTTGTTGGCTGATAGGCCTAACATCTCTTTCTACACTTTTATTTTCCTTTTGTGAATTCATATTTCCACATACTCCACAAAGCTGTCCAAAATGATCAGAAATTCCTGTTTGTATAACCTTTGTTGTATATGCATTGCTATCTATATTAGAGACAATATTGTCAATAATTGACTCAGTTTCCAAAGTCACTCTTGTTGGTTCCGTAACAGTTGCCTTCATGTTGTATTGTAGTAGCAGCTCCTCAAATTTTTGCTTTCTCTGTCTCTCCTCCCGTATCAATGTTAAAATCACCACATATTACACAATCTTTATAGTAGAGTGGACCCTCTCTCTCTGTCTCTCTCTCTTTTTAAAATCACCACATATTACACAATCTTTATAGTAGAGTGGACCCTCTCTCTCTCTCTCTCTCTCTCTCTCTCTCTCTCTCTCTTTTTGGTAAGGTTTTCTATGTATCATTCATACTACTATCATAATTCTCTGCTGATTGGACAAATATTGCTACTCCTCCACCTCTATATTCTTATCTGCAGAAATAATTTACACGAACATAATTTTTCTGGTAGACTGCAAATTTCATTTTCTTATAAGCCATATTCACTTATACACAATATGTCTGGCCATATTTCATTTGCCAGTAGTTCTACTACTAGTTATTTATTACTCATGTATTGCAAATTTTCATGCAGAATTCTGAGCTTAATTTCTCTCTGCTTACTAATAGAATTCTCTGTCTCTATTTGATTAGCATGTTCATTTTTCTTGCTATTAATATTTAACTTCCAGTTTTATGCTTCCCTTGGCTGTACCATAAAAAACCATCTCCCAAATGTTGAGATGTCATCTTTCTTCTTACTAAAGTTCTCATTGGCACTGATTCACTAGGCTTTCCTTTTTTCCTTTGTGCAGCCGTTTGCTGCTGTTCTTCATCTTTGTTGCATTTAGGACTTAGTTCCAGTAATATATGCTCTTCTTCTGCGGTGGATTTTGGGTTTTTATTAGGTGTCCCATGTTTCTATTGTGGATATGTTACCATTCAGCTCAGTCTCTTTAGGCCTATCAATTTTTTGTTGCTCTTGATCAATAGTTTTGCGTTTCAGATTAATTTGCAATGATATTGCTTTTTCTGGTGCTGGATATTTTGTATTTTGAGTTGGTACTGTCATTTCTACTATGGAGCTCTCAGAATTCACCTCTTTTTGGTTTTCAATTACTGTCTTCATTTCTACTATGGATATGTTGCAATTCAGGCCAATATCGTAAGGTCTAACTATTTGTCATTGCTCTTCACCACTGGTTTTGTCTTTTGGGTTAATTTCCAGTGACATTATTTCTTTTTCTGCAGCATATATTGAATTCTGATTTGGTTTCATCACTTCTCCTGCAGAGGTCTCACAGTACAGCTCACTATTGTCAGATTAATTTTGGATAACTGTTTTGGTTTCAATATATATGTTAATTGCTGTTGATGTATTCCTATTTGCCTCACTTATCACCTCTGCTTTTAATCTTCTACACAAAGTAATTTTTCCTGTCGATACCAGATGCTGCCCATGCCGTGTACAATCATGTCTGCTCAGAAAAGTGTTAACATCAATGACTGTAACATGATCATGCTCAGCTGCAGCTCTCATTATTTGACTGTTTTATTTATAAAGTGAATTTTTTTTGCTGGGAATGTCTTATCTGTATGGGATTGTACACAATATTAATTTCGCCTATACTGTATTGTGTATTACTTCATTTACAGCTTTACGAAATAGGTATGGTTTTTCTCCATTGTAGCTGTCGTTTGTTCTAGCAATCACTATTACACTGTCAGTTTTTGTGTAACCTTTGGTCTTTTCACTAATGTTTTCTGTAACTTTGGACCAATGTGCACCTGGCTTTATAAATGAAGTTATGGTGTAATTATATTCTGGAATATTATTCAGAATATTTGTGCACTGTCTACCATGACTGTCACTTAGTAGCATAATTTTCCGTTTTGGGCATAAGTTCTTTTCATATTTTTTTTGGCAATTTCACTTTGCTTGAGTTACTGCCTGTGTCCTTGTTTAGTGTGATGTTTGACGATCAAATTTCGTCGTTTCTTCCACATAGATGTTTTAGCTGTCTGTAGCTGCCATTCTTGTGATGGGATTTTTCATTTCTGCTCTGGTGTTAGCCTGCAGTTTTTTCTTGTTAGTCTGTATTTTTACGGAACCCTATGTTTACTGATGTGATAGTTCATATTACAAAAGTCTTCGTCTGAAGTTTCTAAGTCACTACTGACGCTGGTAATCATAGCTTTCAGACGTTATATCTCTTCGTGCACTTGCTTTATATTATCACTTTCCGTTTCATTCTTGGTTACTATTTGTATTCACAGCTTTTTCAGTTCTAGACAATGGCATTTCGTTTTTTCATGTAGCAAAATGAGTAACAGCAATAAGAGGTAAGAAATATTACGTATTATCTTCTCGATGTAACCAAGAAATGGAAATTTTGACAGAAAAGTTTTGGCCAGACCTTTACGCTAGTAAGGCTCAGTTGTACAGTCCCCAGATAGCTGCTGCTAAGGTTGTATTCTGGGAGAAGCACGAAAAGTGCGTTGTATGAACACTTAATAACACCTAACCGGAGAATAAATGTGGGATAACTAAACCAGTGATTGTGGCAGGGTTAGTGAAGTTACCTGGAGAATAAGTTTTGATACTGGCAGGAATAGTTACAGAATTAGTGATAACAAGGTTGTTTTTTAGGACGAGGAAGGAGAAGAAATGAGGACATCACACAAATTATGGAAAATCATGATGATTCCAAATTTGTATAAAAATTTCATACTACTACTTTTTGATCTCATGCTAGAGAAGCTGGAGCGTATGAATGAAATGTGAAACTATTTCCTAACATAAAACTTTTTGCTTGTAGGTGGCCTAATAGGCATTTGATATTGGTACTTTGTGAATTATATTCTGTGGTGTTATAAAAAAAATGCCAAAACAGTCTTGTTTATTTGGCATGTATTATAATTGCTGCAATATTAGGAAGGGCTATTTCATTTTATCTAGCAGACAGTGACAAATACATGTAATCAGATTGAGAAACCACACCAGTCTTGGTTACTATTTGTATTAACATCTTTTTCAGCATTAGACAATGACATTTTGTTTTCTCATGTAGCAAAATGTTTGACGAACTTTGATGAGGCAGTAGATTCTTTCCCAGAAAGGAAATCACGCCATGTAAAGCTGTAGCAAGAGTAGAGAGAAAAAATGCTAGGAAATTTTAAAAATATCAAAAAGCATGATTCTAACTCCAGAAATAATAGTGGTCCTAAGACAAATTTCAAAGCTGTTGTAATACGTGCAAGGACAAATTCATTACAAGGCAACAGCCAGGAAGAAATAATAAATGAAACATGAAACGTAATTTGCTGTGCCAAACCTGTTTATACAGGTTCAAGACAGGTAATCAGTGGAATTTTACAAATAAGATCAGTGAGTAATACTCACATAAACAATTTAAACAGTGGCATTAGGGAACAGTGCGATGAACTTGGTACAATTTTCATTAGCCCAAACAAATTCCTGAGTGACAAATGTCTGGGTAGGGATGGTGTTCATTTAAATAGACTTGGTCCAGTGACTTTTAGTAAAATGCTCATAGATATCTGTAGAATAATTAAAAATAAACTGATACTGTCTGTAGGGGGTGACAAATCAAAAATATCTTCTCTAAAAAAAATCATGAAAGTAATCAAAATGTAGAAGCTTCTCAAGCAATTTTGGAGCCTCAACAGGACACAGAACAGGACATGACACAGAATATGACTAAAAACCTTTCTCATATTAACAAAACACTAACTGTGATGCAAGTGAATTTGTGTAGCATTAGGAATAAATTGTTGGAACTGGAGCATTTCTGCATTGATAAGAAAGTAGATGTTGTTTGTGTATCAGAGCACTGGCTGAGGAGTAATGAGGTAGATTGCTTTATTCCTCAGGGATATGTTGCTGCAGATGTAATGTGTCGGGAAGTGAAAAAAAAAATGTAGGGCAGGCATTTTTGTTAAAGAGGGGACAATATCCAGAAAAATTTATATTAGCCCATACTGTTCTGAAATGGATTGGGAATTCACCTGTGTACATCTTGTGGATCATAACCTAATTATTTTAAGTCTCTACAGATCACCAAGTGGTGACGTGTGTTTTCTTTGAGGAATTTGAATTAATAATGGAAAAGTTGTTAAAATCTAAATAAAAAATTGGTATCTGTAGGGACTTCAATATGGAAATGAGAAATGATTGTGAGCAAGAGACAAAGTATTTTTTCAACCTCCTCAGAATGTTCAATCTATATTGTAGCAATAGAAATGTCACACGTGATGGAGCATGTATAGATAACATCATTGTTAACTTTGATAGGGATTTGTACACTGTCAGTATTGTAGGTGGGGGATTTGCAGACCATGATCCAATACTCCTCACACTCAACCAAATCAAAACTGAAGGACTCCCCTCAAACACATGTGCCAGTGCTAAGAAAAAGGTAAAGTGGGTTAGAGGGCAGAAGGAAGAAGTAGTAAACCAGTTCATTCAGAAACTTGGAGATATTAAGTGGGGCTGTATGTATAACTGTCAAGTGGGAATAAATGAAACTGAAACTGCTTCTGAGAACTTAATTAAAATTTATTTAGATTTGTGTTCTTCTTGTTCTCCTCTTATAAAAATCAATCATAAACACCAACCTATAAAGAAAAACATTAAATGGTACACAGATGAACTTACCAATATGAGGTAAAATATGTTATCGTTGTACCACATGTATAAAAATTCTCGTAAATATGGAATGGAGCAGAAAGATGAATTGTACAAAGCGTATCTTGAATGTAAGAGAACCTACAGAAATAAGCTTAGAATGGCAAAAATAACAGCATATGAAAGATACATTGAAGGGGCTGCATGGAATGTTGTTGCTCAAGAGCATTGCAGGAATGATGAACATAGCGTAGCTCTTGACCTGGATAAAGTTAATCTTTGTTTTCATGGACTCTATAAGTGATATTAAGAACAAAATTGAAACAACAAATACTAATGCAAGTGATCTAAATAATTAATGGAAAATCTCATATAAAGATGTGAAACAAATACCAACAAAGAGTTAGAGGGGCTGGCCAGTACTTACCTCAGCTCAGTACAGTTGATAGATACACAAAAAACAACCGAAAATTTATGTTCCTAGCTTTCAGAATAAATGTTCCTTCATCAGTGAGGAGAGAGGGGAAAGAAAGAGAAGAAGGGAAAGTGGATTTAGTTACTCACAACCCAGGTTATGAAGCAACAGGGAAAGGAAAACAGGGAGGGTAGCAAGGATGGAGGCATGGCTGTCAGAGGGAAGCCAAAGATATTCTATTGTAAGTACTGTGCCAGCTTCAAACAAAAGAGGATGCATACAGAAGTAAAGAGGTATATAGTATAAAGATGTACGATGAAAAGATGCATGAATGGCTAAAGAGGAAAGGGAAAGAGGAGAAGACTGAAGAGTAAATGGGAGTGAGGTTGTTTAACGTAGGTTCAGTCCAGGGGGATGGCGGGATGAAAGGATGTGTTGGAGTGCAAGTTCCCATCTGCGCAGTTCAAGAGGGACTGGTGCTGGGTGGGAGAAGCCAAATGGCACATACGGTATAGCAGGTTCCTAGGTCCCTAGAATTATGCTGGAGGGCATGCTCTGCTACTGGGTATTGGTCGTCTCCTAGGCGGACAGTTCGTCTGTGTCCGTTCATGCGCTCAGCCAGTTTAGTAGTTGTCATACCAATGTAAAAGGCTGTGCAGTGCAGGCATGTCAGCTGATAAATGACATGTGTGGTTTCACACGTGGCCCTGCCTTGAATTGTGTATGTTTTACCAGTAGTAGGGCTGGAGTAGGTAGTTGTGGGGGGATGCATGGGGCAGGTTTTGCAGCGGGGTCGGTTACAGGGGTAGGAACTGCTGGGTAGATAAAGTAGTCTGGGAATATTGTAGGGTTTAACAAGGATGTTACAGAGGTTAGGGGGGCGACGAAAGGCAACTCTGGGTGGTGTGGGGAGAATTTTGTCAAGGGATGATCTCATTTCAGGGGTTGACTTGAGAAAGTCATATCCCTGGCGGAGTAATTTATTGATGTATTCGAGGCCAGGATAATACTGGGTGACAAGGGGGATGCTTCTGTGTGGTCTGAGGGTAGGAACATTGTTGTTGGACGGGGCGGAATGTATTGCTCGGGAGATCTGTTTGTGGACAAGGTCTGCAGGATAGTTGCGGGAGAGGAAAGCACTGGTCAGGTTATTGGTGTAATTGTTGAGGGATTCGTCACTGGAGCAGATACGTTTGCCACGAATACCTAGGCTGTAGGGAAGGGAGCGTTTGATGTGGAATGGATGGCAGCTATCAAAGTGAAGGTACTGTTGTTTTTTTGTGGGTTTGATGTGGACAGAGGTGTGGATGTGAGCTTCAACAAGATGAAGATCAACATCCAGGAAGGTGGCTTGGGTTTTGGAGAAGGATCAGGTGAAATTCAGATTCGAAAAGGAGTTGAGGTTATGGAGAAAATTAAGGAGTGTTTCTTCACCATGAGTCCAGTGATCTACTTAAGCAACAACAACCTGCAAACAATACCTGAGATTACAAAGGTAGTGGCAAAGTTCTCGAACTCCAAGAGCATGGACTACTCTTGGTTGTCCAATTACATAATTATAAAAACAGTGCATATAATTAGTGAACCATTGGTCTTTCTGTTTAATAGGTGTCTAGAGTTTGGAGTCTATCCTACAACCCTAAAAATATTGAAAGTTATCCCAGTGTATAAAAAAAAAGGACAAACATGATCTCAAAAATTACCGACCAGTTTCAATAGTTCCCATTTTCTCGAAAATATTTTAATCTCTTATTTATAACCAACTTTGAGTTGCATAACTTACTCTCTAATAGTCAATTTGGCTTCCGCAAGGGAAGAAATACCTCCACTGCTGTTCTTTCAATTGTGAATGAAGTAATAACAGTTTTCAAGAATAAAAATAAAGTCTCACTTCTTTTATATGATTTAAGTAAGGCATTGACTGCATTTCTCATGATATCTTACTTGCTAAACTAAAATTCTGTGGTTTACAAGACTCTGCATTGGCAGTAATTGAATCATATCTAAACAATAGGAAGCAGTTTGCCTCTGTCAGAAACAAAGACTCAAATTTGCTAGAAATTAAGACAGGAGTCCCACAAGGTTCTGTCCTTGGGCCATTCTTTTTTTTATAATTGCAGTCAATGATTTACCCCATTGTATCCCCAATACTGTTATTTGTTATGCTGATGACACAACTTTGCTTGCTCAGCATGAGAACATATCAGATCTGCAAGATATGATGCAAGATGGCCTGGAAGCAGCACTAAATTGGTTCTCATCAAATACACTGCTTTGCAATCCTGATTAAAACCAGCAGATTATACCAAGATTGTCAAAAGAGGTAGAGGTGAAATCAGTTAAAATTCTAGGAATTCATGTAGACTCTTAAGTTAACGTGGGAAACACACATCAACCATACCTGCACAAAATTGCCTCAAATTACGTATTTAATGTGGGAACTGAGAAGCCCAGTGACAAAAGAATATTTAAGAGTTATTTATTTTGGACTCTTTCAGTCACTTATAGAGTATGGACTGCTGATATGGGGACACTCTCTTCACATCACTGAAGTTCTAAAAATTCAGATGAAAGTGATATGGGCAATGAGCAATTCTGGTAGATCAGAGCACTGCCGGCCACTGTTCATTCAGCTGAAAATATTAACAGTTATTAATCTTTGTTTTTAATATAATCAACAGTTATTAATATTTATGTATACGCCTCAGCATTGTATGCAAAAAACAATATAGCAGATTTTCAAATGAGGGAAAACATACACCACCATAATACCAGAGGCAAAACAAAATTAGACATACCTAGGCACAGGCTGACAAGAACAGGAAATTTCCATGTAATCAATAGTCTAAAAATATTTAATAAACTTCCATTTTCTTCTCAGTTGGCTCTCATAAGTAGCTTCAGGAGCAAGCTACTAAACTGGTAGCTGTTTCCAGGCAGTAGTTCATTATAGATAACTGGAAAAAATGTGAGCTTGCTATTGATATTGTATTAATATACAAGACAGAGAGCAAGGGTCCCAATGCACTTCCCTGGGCCATACTTAAAGTTACTTCTCCATCCAAGATAACTTGCTGCATCCTCCCTAACAAAAAATTCTCAGTCCAGTCACAAATTTCACTTAATGCAACATACTGTTATATTTTTGATAATAAGTGTAGGTCTTGTTCTGAGTCAGATACTTTTTGGAAGTCAAGTAATGTTGCATTTACCTGACTGCCTTGATTCATGGCTTTCTTGATGTCACGCAAGAAAAGTGCGAGTTGGATTTTCGTAGAAGCAATGTTTAAAGAGTCCATGGTGGGTAGCATGGAGTTCATTCTGTTCAAGGTACATCAATAACCTCATTATGACTGAGCTCTGAGTACATTCTAAGGTTCTATACCATATTGATTTCAAGGATATTGAATGACAGTGTTATGGGTTTCACCTACTACACTTCTTGTTGACTAGTGCGAACTGTTATTTCTCCCAACTGCTGCCGACAATTTTCTGTTTGAGTGATCTGTGGTATATTTCGGTTAAAACTGAGGCTAGATCACATTTGATGTGATTACTACTCTTTGTTTCCTCTCCAAGAGATATGATTCAAACCATTTCAAAGCAATATCCCTTATTCCATACCGGTTGAGTTTGAAAAGTATCAGAGCATGATTTCCAGAGTTGAATGCTTTTGTAAAATCACAGAATATTCCTGCGACCTTAGCTTTCCTATCTAGTGATGAAGTCATTTTTTCAATAAACTCCCCACTAAATGTCCCCATCTGCTGCTCAATGTCTCCTCTATGTGGTGAGGAGCAAATTATATTAACTTTTATTGTTATTCTATACACAGTGAAGTGCATGAAAAAATTTTGGCGATATTTACATCTACATCTATACTCTGCAAACCAGCATGACATGTATGGCAGAGGTACATTCCATTGTACCAGTTTTTAGGGTTTCTTCCTGTCTGTTCACATATGGAGCACAGGAAGAATGATTCTTTGAATGCCCATGTGTGTGCAGCAATTACAATAATCTTTTTTAAATGCCTCCCTTCAAGAATTAAGTGTTTGGTAGATGATGATCTCTTGTTTAAAAAAACCTTAAGGCAGTTCCTATTGCAAAGATCATTTTATACATTAGAAAAGTTCCTGAACTACAGTGTTTAACATTCTTGTATTGTAAATTGTAAATGTATGCCCAAATTTGTGTTTGTAATACTGAATATTTTTATTGTAAACATATATTTTGCAATATTTATTCCTCTGTAACACTTATTAATTTGTAATCTTCATCTATCTCTAAAATGTATTTTTTTTTTTTTTTTGTAGTGGGACCTAAGTTACTGTTTTTGTTTTGTTTTATGTATTACCATAAATTCTGGCCAAAAGCTAGAAAAATTGACACGTTCCATATCCTGTGATAGTGTCACAACGTGGATCACCAGAACAAGAGATAAATAAATAAATAAATATCCTCAGGATACCTATCTAAACAATAGGTATGGGGGTTGTAGTATATTCCTGGAGTAATCATTTAAATCCAGTTCTTGAAACTTTGTTAATAGACTTTCTTGGTATAGTTTATGTGTATTTTCAAGTCTTCCAGTTCAGTTCCTTCAATATCTCTGTAACACGCTCCTGTGGATTACACAAACATATGACCACTCATGCTGCCCTTCTCTGTATATGTTCAATATCACTTGTTAGTTCTATCTGGCATGGGTCCCACACATTTGAGCAATATTCTAGAACCAGTCGCACAATTGATTTATAAGCAATCCTCTTTATAGGCTGATGGTACTTCCCCAGTATTCTACCAATAAACTGAAGTCTACCATCTGCTTTACACATGCCTGAGCCTATGCGATCATTGCATTTCATATCTCTAAAAAGTATTACACCCAGGTATTTGTATGAGTTGCCCCAGTTTACCTATGACCCATTAATATTCTAATCATACGGTACTACAGTTTTTTCATTTTGTGTAGTGCAAAATTTTACATTTCTGAACATTAAAACAAGTTGCCAATCTCTGCACCACTTAGAAATCTTATTAAGATCTGACTAAATATTTATGTAGCTTTTTTCAGATAGTACTTCATTACAGATAACTGCATCTTCTGCAAAAAGCCTGATTCTACAATTAATATTGTCTGCAAGGTCATTAATATACAACATGAACCACAAGGGTCACAACCCACTTCCCTGGGTCCCACCTGAAGTTACTTCTACATTTAATGACTCTCCATCCAAGATAACATTCTGCATCCTGCCTACCAAAAACTCCTCAATCAATTGTAACCATCCACAATAAAACATGTAACGGTTTATGACACCTTACTACACTGAAGATGTATTTAGGTATGTTGTTTATGCAACAAAGCATATAATTTTAGCCAAACTAGAAGGGTATCCTTAGGAATTGTATTGTATTGTTTATTCGTCCTGTTGTCTACATAGCAGCTTATGCATAAGACATTGGACAAGTCAAGTTATAAATATACAGGCTGAAAGTCATTTCAAGGCATACATATTTTAGGTTACAATAATACACTTTACATGTATTGATTTAACACATTTCATAAATTTAAATATTCTTCAGTGGAGTAAAAGCAGCGATGCTGTAAATATGACTTTTGAGATTTTCCAAATGTATTGGCCTCAGTGATAGCTTTTATGTTTTCAGGAAGTTTGTTATAAAGCTTAATTCCCATGTGCAAAGTACCTTTTTGGCACAGTGCTGTACTGATTTGAGTCATATGTAAGTTTCTGTTTTGTCTGGTAAAGTGATCATGTATATCAGTTTTTTTTTTGTTTTTTTTTTTTTTCCAGTCCTTGCCTGTAACATTTAATTTAAAGAACAAAAGGGTTTCCATAATGTATACACATGGTAATGGAGGAATACCAGATTTCTTGAACAGGGGTTTACAAGAGTCTCTAGGCTTGCACTCAAACAAGATTCTAATGGCCCTTTTTTGCAGTTTAAAAGTGTTATTTGCTGTTTTAGAGTTTCCCCAGAAGGTGACCCCATATCTAAGATGAGAATGAAAGTATGCATGATATGCATTCAATACTGTTTTCTCACTACAGCATGATTTTAATGAACAAAGGAGATAACATGTTTTGCTCAGTTCTGCATTGAGATATTCAATATGCTTATTTCATCTGATGTTACTCTGCAGCCAAAGTCCTAAGAATTTGGTTTCAGTATTGTTACCCACTGGTTTGTCATCGATAGAGACTGATGGGATATACATATCCTTGTTAGGATCATTGTGGAATTTTAGAGCAATGGTTTTCTTACTATTTATTACAAGCTGATTACTTTGTGCCCAGCTGCTAAGTTGTTTCGTGACCGTGTGTACTGTCTGCTGTAACTGTTCGTCATTGTCGTCTCCTTTTAGTAGAATTGTGGTGTCAGATGCAAATATGATTGTTTTGTGTGTGTTTGGCAAGTTACTGTTACTCGGGTAGCTGCTTTTACTTCAGCCTTTAAATTGTAGGACGTTGCACGGTTCAAAATGGTCTCCCTATTTCCACTATTCGTGAGGAAATCAATATTGAAGTCACCATAGATTATCAATTCACAATACATTTTATTTACTTTATTTAGCAATGACTCCATTTTGTTTAAGAAAAGTTCAAAATTCCCTTATGGGGATCAGTAAAATGTAGCAATAACCAGGATGAAATGAGTAATTTTTATAGCTGCAGTTTCATAAACCTTTTCAACATTTGCCCTAGTTAAGTCAGGTAGCGTAATAAAATCTACATTATCCTTTGTGAAATTGCTACCCTACCCTGCTTGGTGTTTTTCCTGCAGCCAAAATAAATTTGTTTATTTTCGTTGTCTGGATTAAGCCAGTGCTCAGAAATGCATAACACAGAGATGTCATTAAGTTCATGTGTTAACAGTATGTTAATTTCATCGATCTTATCACGGAGGGATTGCACATTACGGTGATAAATTTTTAGTTCAGGCGTATTCACAATTTGGTAATTGGGAATCATATTTACAGTATCACATACCTCTAGTTTAAATTAGGAATCTCAGCAGGGTTGTATTTTCATTCTTCTTTCTTGTTTATTTTGTTTTCCTCGCTGTTGCTGGAAGGATGTTCAGGAAGCTGATAGATTGTTTTATCTCTCACAAGTCTTTTTTTAATTATTTCACTAACACGATCACAAACAAACCTTTTCCCTTCATAGTTCAAATGCATTCCAGGGAAGTTAAGAATTTCCTTGGAAAGGATTCTGAGAAAATTATTGCACCATTTAACACTTGAGATTGGTTATGTCAGTACCATCTGCTCACAGAGCTATGCGCAAACTCAAAATTATGGTAGTGTATTGACTGACTAATTCAGATACTGTTGTTTGACAGAAACACTGTGACAGGGTACTGCAGTCTGTCCATGATGTGGAGAAGCTGATCCTGAATTGCACTTTTTGCTTCATTATCTGTGACTGGCTTTATTGTGATATGTGTAGTTGTAGAACAATCAATGTTGGAGTCCTGAAAATCCTCATCAGTTGCAACCAGAGCCTCTGACAGATGTGAAAAAAAGATTTTGGTGTATAATTATTGCAACATGAATTACTGGACTGATCTTTTTCTGCATGACTATTACTTCTGTTTATGTACATGAACATACTGCAACATTTTTTCTGAAAACTAACAAAAAGACCTGCTGTTATTTCGCTCAGAACAATCTAAGAGCAAACATTATCAATTTTTTACAGCAATGTTAAGAGGATAGTTAGAATAATCCCAACAAAGTTTATTATCAAGTTTTAATCTCAAAATTTCAACATTGTCAATTTATACTGTCTGCCTGTCACCACATTTTAGTCGTATTCTGTAAGGAAACCTCTTACAGGTTGTGATCTGTTTAGAATGTGTTTTTCTTAATTTCGTAACAAGAATTGACAGGAAAATTTTTATTAATGCCCATGATATAATGTTTTGTGTGTGGGGGGGGGGATTATGGCTGGACGGAATGGCGAAATGCTGTTCACATGTCCCATGGTCAAAGAGCACTCCTCACACTGACTGGTAGATAGCAGTCAGCCTGTTAGATCAGGCTTAATGCCTAATCCATGTGGTGGTTTCCCTTCTAAAACTGTACATGATTTTCAATATTATGAGAGCATAGATATGACTTGCCACGTAGCGAAGATGCTGAGTCGCAGAAATGCACAACAAAGAAACTGTCGGAAAGTCAGCTTTCAGCCAACGAGGTCTTTGTCAAAAATAAACATACACACTCATGCAACTCACACTGACGACCACAGCCTCTGACAGCTGGCTCCAGCAAGTATCTTGTTCTTGGGACATTATCATAATGACTAGAAAACCTTTGAAATTTAGATGTTGTGGTGGACAGATTACATTTCAGTGTAATATATGTGAGCTGTCAAGTAACACTGCATGTCTCGACAAAATGTTTATAGTTAAACAATTATCTCTTTTATTTCCTTGTACTCCACTATAGATGTATAATACTATGAGGTGAAACATGTTTGATAAAACCAACAATAAAAATTTTGTTGAGAAAAAATTGAGATTAATAAGTCTAGTGCATGTTATTATCATAATGTATAGTGGACATTACTTCTTCTGTTGGAGTGAGGATCATTTTCGTATTACTAAAATTATTTGTAATGGCTGGTTTCATGTATTTCATGATAGCATATACTGAGAATGACAGCCCACATTTTCAGTAACTGTTATGCTTATTTAACACTTTGCAACACTGCACACATCTGTTGTATCATTTACTGCTTAAACTATCAGCCCCTCCTCACCACTGGTTCTACCAGTTTCCTCCTTCACTATCTCCAATATTGGTTTTAGAAAAATTATATTAAAATCACCAGGAATCTTTTTGTTTTTACTTTTAAATACAGCTTCAAATTGATTTATGGATAGATTACAATACCTTTCATGTGTCTATATTCCTAAATATATTGCAGTTCACGATATGTAAAGCAATTCCTCCTTTTGCCATTTTTGTTCTATGAAGTGATACACTAACCTAAAACCTGTAACACTTAGCATATCTATATATAGTGCTCACATTATGTTCAGAGGTTCTATTTGGTAATGGTCACCTTGTTTCAACAGCAACTATCTTGGTTTTTTATAATGTTGTTTATTACATGGGAAATAATTTGTCTGGTGGTCTCACATCGTGAAAGTTGTAGTTTATAATTTTGGTGCCCATCTTTGATAAGTAAGTAGTGGACAACTATTTTTTCTTGCAACATTATCGCAGAAACATAAGGAAGAGATGTAGGATAAGTTATCTGCCTGCCACAATAATCTAATGGATGTTCTGGTGTGGTATAAGTAGGTTTCTGGGAGGAGGGATTTTGTTATTACTATTGAATACAAAGTAAACCACTTTAAAGTTCACTTCCAAGCTAAATGTGGAAGAATAACTGGAACTCGGTTTTATAATTTTCTTCGCAAGATTTACTCAACACATTATTTACAATCACATTACATTAGAAAACAATAAAAAATTATTGACATATATACAATACAAAAATATGTTGAAATTATTTATGCGAGCTAACAAATCTAATACTAAAACTGCCAACCTTTATTTCAGTATTAAACAAGATGTTACTGAAGTGCAAAACTAGATACAAGTATTGCAGATTACATTTGAATATGGCAGTCTTTATCATTAACATGTAATTTCTGACAGTACATTATTTCCAGCCTTTTGAAGGCCACTCCAACTGAATTCTGTGTTATAGTGCACATCACGTGATGCCACACTCGTTTCGTCATTATCTCGCCCTCCCAATTTTAAGAAATATCAAAAGCTAATGATCAATCATAGCAATACCAGCAAGCTGTAAATGTGAATTAATACATAGTGCCACTGCCTTGCAGCAACAAAACACTGATATACCCATCAAACAATCTATTCAAATTTTATATAACCTCCAAACATTGAGATACCCATCACACAATCTATTCAAATTTTATATAACCTAAGGATCATGTTTATACAGCTCTTGAATGAGCTACATTATAGTCATACAAGGGCTATGAGAACAGCAAGATTTGTACAATAGGATATGTTCATTATCTTTGCCCTCATGCAGAGACTTTTTCAGTATCCAACATCTTGTAGAGTTGTTACACTGATACATAATTTCAGTGGCCTCAGTTTCACACAAACTGTATGATTGACAGAAGCAAGCAAGCTAGCAAGCAAGCTTGGCGCTAACTTAAATTACGAACTGCATAACTAACACACCATAAAAAAGTCGTGTATAATATTAAACCTTGCACCCAATGATGATTAAGGTTTACAGTAAAGACAATTTTAATTGTTGGTCCCAGTACTTTAAAAAAAAAAAAAACTGTACAAAAAGGCTGACAATCATAATTGCAGACACTTAAAATTAAAGTACTTCTTTACAAGGTATGTATGGAAATGTTAAATGCAAAGACCATAATAAGGAAAGGAAAATAACTGGAAACAAATCAGGCAAATTAATCACAGACTTGAATTTTATTAGTATATAAGCAAACAGACTGTCACTTTCCTTGTTGTTGGACTTTTGAGTAATGAATAGCAGGATTAAGACATTAGTGAGTTATTTCAGTTTCTGAATAGTCCAATTTCTTAGAACAGGAAATACCTGTAGATACAGACACCCCTGGTTAACTGCTTAAAAGTTTTGCTATATGCAGATTACCCAATAACAGTTCAAAAGTTTTTGAAACAAAAACATGTTTTCGACTGTGCTCATAGGTATATGACTGGCTCCAGCTTATTAATGCAGCAACACATTAAAAGCTCTAAATACTCGAGAAAACACTATACAACCAATTAACCCAAACACAACTCTGGTCCAGTACAAGGCGTATTATGTTTTCCATTTATTAACAAAATACATAGATGTTCTGTAGTTAAAGCTGTCAGAAGAACTCACTTGATCTCAGAGTGTACAGCATTGCCTGCTAACCTTATAACATACTTTTTAAGAATATGGGTACAAATAGTTTGCACTATGGTAGATTTACCCTGTGTTTTTATGTTACTGTGAGTACCATCTGATGATACATGTGATTTCTAAAGCAGATTATACACCTCATTCAAACATTTCACATAACAAACTTTTCTGAGTTTTCTTACATCCATTCACATTTTCTGTCAGGAAATCTTAAAAACTGAGGGCACATTAAACCACACCCCTCCCCATCCCTTTTTAAACTAAACAATAGCTTAAATTTAATAATCATGAGGATTTTGAATATTAAATGAAATATGCCCAACTGATATAACAAACAGTTCATGCCCATTTACATTGCTACATATGACATCAATTTCATGACTTACAATTCACAAGCACAAGTTTGGCAACATTTTTAACATTTTAAAGAGGAAGCAGTAAGTTAGGGTGTTAACAACCTTCTTACTGATTGGCGAGGATTCAAAATAAATAAAAGATCTTGTTTCAGAGTCTACTTTAACATGATGACTGTCACAAGGCCACAGCAGAACTAAAGCCTGCCGCCGAGGCCTGGCGGTGAAACATTCATCAGTATGACTGCGGCAGTCAATATGTTTAATAAATATAACAACTTCTTTCTGATCATAAAAGCATATTCATTCTCATATACAACTGAAAAACACATGCTTTCATGAACAAGTGGTTTCATTAGCTCAAAAGCACGTAAGATTCCTAAAGACAGTAGTTCTGTTGGTTTTACTATGTTTGAGACTATGGCAATAAACATGGAACATGTATTTGGCTGCATGTTTAGTCTCATTCTGAGAAGTTGGTATCTGTAATTTATTTTAAATTTTCTCTGTAACCACCACAAAGCACAGCATATTTCTTAAAAAAATTACTTCAACTTTAGTGCACGCATGCATGCATGCATAAATACATACATACATACATACATACACACACACATAAAACTCAAAAAGTTGGTCTCTGTATAACAATTTGTGAACTGCAAAATTCAATAAAACAGTTCTAGACTGAGTGTTTTTGTCTTGATAGAACAGATGTAATAAAACTAATGGATACACTAGTCTTTATTGGCTGAGGTTGTAAAGGATCCAACAGTAAAACAATGTGCTCTAAATGTAAAACAATATAACTGTACAATACAGATAAGACCTTGAGCACTATATCACTGAAATAGAAAGTAATCAAGAAAGAAGAGCCCTACAACAAAACAGTACAGGGTGATTTCTCACATGTTCTTAAGTTTTTGTTCTTGCAATACTTCTCTAACATGTTGAATACCATATGGCTGCCACCAACTACAGCAGAAGACTGTGCTGAGGCTGCCAGCAGCTTCGTGGCAGTCGACATGTTAAATATAGAATAGGCAATGTTGATACAAAGCAATGTTCTTGCTGCATCTTCTCTGCCTTTCTTGCAACATTGATTACGCACAATATGTATATATTATTGTCATAAAAAATGTGTAAAATCCTACAATACAAACTTCAACTATTTCAAACAATATCTTGCACTCACTGGGCTACACTTTTGACTATCAGCTTAATTTCCAGCAAATAATAGAGGTCTTAGTTGTATAATTGTCAAAGGCTTTATTTATAAATTATTTTTTTGCATTTTATTCTTAAGAACAATGAATTTTCAGCTGTGGTAGGATAATGCAGATGACTTTTCTTTCTTTTAATTATTGTAATCTAGGAAACAAACACATATTCTTTTAGTGTATGTAATGGCATCCATAAATGATAATTCTGAAAATGAAACACTAAAATAACACATTTTACAAATTTATATTACAGCAGATAAATTCGTGTTTTACTGGATTTTAAAAAGGAGTACATATATAATATGTAGCTAGGTAACCCACAGTATTTTCCCAGATAAAAGGCCGAAAATAGCTTTTTTGTTACCAAAGCACTGCTATAATTTGCCTGCCTTTTACAACGTTCCATCACCAGTTCAGTTTCCTTTAACATCACAAGAAGTCTAGTTGCAAAGTTTGAATTTTTAAAATGTTCAATCGTGAGGACTTTATCTACAACATTCTGCAACTGACAGGTACACAACATGTTTCAACATACAATTTGTTTTGTAGGATTTAAAGTCACAGTGACAGTAAGGTCATTAAGGACGGCACAGGAGATATATATATATATATTAATACAATATGTAAAATGTCGGGAAATAAAATACATTCCAGTTATCGTATTCACCTTATTTTTTCCAAAACAGCAGTGGTTATGAATTACTCATTGTACATTCCATCAATAAGAAAGTCCATTTTACTATAATGCCTTCGTTCCCAAAATTCTGTTCCTTTTCTGTAAAAAAGCATTGCTAGGACGACTACTACAGGTACTGCTAAAATTAACAAAACCACAGGTATTACAAAGTCACTTTTCTCTGAACTTGAAGACTGTGGACTTTTTTGTTGTTTCATTTCAATGTCAGTATCTGAAGTAACAAGAGGCTTGGACTTTTTCTTCAGAGGAGGGTAAGCTCTATACACATCACGTGAATTGGACTCGTTTGGCGTTGCTTCGCTTTTGAAATCTGTAGAGTTAACGCTATTATTGGCAATTTTGAAATCATCATGGTTACTGCTGTTACCTGTACTTTTGATCTCTATAGTGTCATTTTTTAATCCTGTGGTTGAAGTACTTGACTTTTTACTGCCTGTTGTGTTACAACATGAAACACATCTGGGGTCTGCTGTATAATTTCCAATGTTTTGTTCAGAACTGTGCGTTTCACAACAGTTGCATGCGGATTTCATTTCTGTGTTGTCATCGAGGTCAATAAATGGTTCATACGGCTCTGCTCCTTTTCTCGGCACAATTTTTGGCGAGACGCCCTTTCTTGGTACCACAGATGGATGATCACTTACTTCTCCCACATTTAACGGGAAAGAATCTTTGATAAAATCAGTTGCTTCACTCGGTACCAGTTTGGTGGTTTCGCCAGCTGCTGCTGTACTTACAGGTATCTCCAGTAATCCACCTTCGGTTTGAATAGCTTCATGGAAATTATTAGAATGATTTGTAGTTACACCAGTACCATTGTCAAACAAAGTTTGTTCTGAAATGGGTTTTTGAACCAATTCCTTCGGTCTCTTCGATTCTGAAACTATTGTATCGTTGGCAATCACAGAAGAACCTCCTTCTAAAGCAATCGGACGATGTTCATAGTTTTGTTTAGAGCCATTTACAGATATTGCATTGGGCTCAAAAAGCCCAGTTATATCGTGCACATCTGTTTTAGATGCGTCCTGTTGCAAACTGTTGGGCTTCTCTGTTGTTAGTGGAGTATTATCGGCCAAGAGCACTGCAGCGAAGCACAAAATTTCAATAATACGAAACAGTAACATTTTCACAGGCCCTAATCAACTGTCATAATATTTTAGACTGCAGAAACCCACAACACACAAACTCCGACGTTATCCACTTCACAACTGTTCCCTTCCAGCTGACAGCAGGATAGCAAACTTTTCGAAAAAATATCTGCAGCGTAGCTGGATTTCCACACTCAATGAAAACATGCACAATGCACATGTATACCCCCGCTACAGGACGTGCCAGGGAACTGGCCAATGAATTGGAAGTGATGTACCCTACTGGCTACCAACTGGCATGACAATCATAAAAGTATTAATCTTCGACGCTTTCTGAACCTTTAAAAATGCAAAATGCATATAGATAAGGATAACGATTTTAGCATGAAGTAATTAGAGATTTTTAAATGAATCGAATTGACCGGTACCTCATCTGGGCTGTAGTTGAAATGAGTGCACTAAGTATGTCAGAAATGAAAGGATCAATACGTTATACATAGTGATGAAAAAAAGTGTACAATTGAAGTCGGATCCTGGACAATTTGTACACGTTTGCGTTCGAATGGCGGATGTGAAGTTTTCTGATCCCCAGGAACGTTGGCTAGTCTGTATTTAAATTTGTCTCAGCTGTTATTATTTATAACATAGGCGGTGAAGGGTGTAGGACAGGTCAAAATAATGTAAACATTGGGGCCGTGCTATTGTTTGACACAACGACTGTGCAGTTTCTTTAAAGAGCCTATAAAGGGCAGAAATTATCTAACACTTACAAAGAGCAGTTCAGCAATAAACTCTGTAAATATGAGGAGCAGGAGTAATTCAGGTGTTAGGTTAGATTATTACCAACGGATTGTTCAAAAAATTATTATGAGCCATCAAGTGAGTACAAAACCCAATAATATCTTGTACATAAAAGTATTGGTATAAGTGTCAGTTTTTTGCGTTCTTTGTTTATGAATCTTGCCGTTTGGCGTATGACATCTTTTTTCTCATGGGCAAATATGAAATGGGACAGACAATATAGAAGTTATGAAACTGTAATAACAGTAACTGAATAACATAAGTCACTCCAGTTATTTTGTTGGTATTTCGTAAGCATCAGATAACGCTCCCTCTAAGATAACACGTCCCCTTCCCCCTTTTCCAAAACTGTTCGTGGCATGTAAAATTTGGCGGTTTTATATGAAATCACCCTTAAAATAACCGTGTGGAATCCTTTATATTGTTGCGTGCAGTCTAGAATGTGAGACGCAGGTGATTTCAAATACGATATTAACCCTAATTATTAGATAATTACAGACGTCAAAAATGTAGTTTCTACATTGCTGTAGTTTTAACGGAGGGGTTACTTAATGCTGTAATAAGTAGCATACTTGTGTGTCTTTTACAATGTTTTTACACTTCAACATATCATCATACATTCAACATCCAGTACTGGATGTGATCTCTAATTTTTTCCATGCATTAGTCTTTAGTTTGTGCAAGTATGTTTTCCAATGCCATAGAACCACCTTTCATTAAAACATCATGTTGGACTTTACTTATCTGTTGAAATTCAGCAAGTAACCTTCCTGTCATCCTTTTGCCATGCTGTAAATCCCATAACTTCAGTTTCATTTTCATCATGGCTGTAATTTCAACTTCTGTTCCATTGTTCTTCCTGATACATTTTTTGGTTTTCCTGACTGTACGAGTAATTACTGACGTGGATCACTCCATTGCTTGGAGAATAACACTTTGTTTTAAACAGAGCTTGGTTATGAAATCTCCTATTAAATTTATAGAAACAATCTAGGTCATTTTTGCTCTTCCGTTTACTTGCTTTCCAATTGATTCGTTCTCTTCAAATTTCCTAATTACAAAAAATGCATCAGATGGACACTTATTGACTTATTTGGAGCTGTATGCAGTAGTCCAGACTGGACTGTAATTATGAAAGACAAGACTTGTCACCTTTTTGTGCAGAGAAATAAAAATTGTCATTTTTTAAGAATGAAAGGAAGCAGTAACTAACAAATATCCAGTTTAAACAGAACATAAGCTCTACTGGATATGATATTATAGTCACAATTTTTTAAGACAAAATTGGAGGGAGCGTAAATGTCATCTAATTCTGAGTAACTTAATTTTTCTATTGCAATTTTAATATCATAGATTTCAAGAAAGTTTTTCAATTCAACAAAAACATATATTAAAACAGTAAATATATTAAAAACAAAGATTCCAAGACTTACCAAGCGGGAAAGCGCCGGCAGACAGGCACATGAACAAAACACACAAACACACACACAGAATTACTAGCTTTCGCAACCGATGGTTGCTTCTTCAGGAAGGAGAGGGAAAGACGAAAGGATGTGGGTTTTAAGGGAGAGGGTAAGGAGTCATTCCAATCCCGGGAGCGGAAAGACTTCCCTTAGGGGAAAAAAAGGACAGGTGTACACTCGCGCGCACACACACACACACACACACACACACACACACACACACACACGGCCTTTAAATATGTCTGCTTGTGTCTGTGTATGTGCGGATGGATGTGTGTGTGTGTGTGTGTGTGTGTGTGTGTGTGTGTGTGTGTGTGTGTGTGCGCGCGTGCGTGCGCGAGTGTACACCTGTCCTTTTTTTCCCCTAAGGGAAGTCTTTCCGCTCCCGGGATTGGAATGACTCCTTACCCTCTCCCTTAAAACCCACATCCTTTCGTCTTTCCCTCTCCTTCCTGAAGAAGCAACCATCGGTTGCGAAAGCTAGTAATTCTGTGTGTGTGTTTTGTTCATGTGCCTGTCTGCCGGCGCTTTCCCGCTTGGTAAGTCTTGGAATCTTTGTTTTTAATATATTTTTCCCATGTGGAAGTTTCTTTCTATTTTATTTACATCATTATTAAAACAGTAATGAATATATAGGCCCACATCTCAATTAGAGCTAAATAGAAATGAGTTGCACTAGAATACTCAGTATCATCAAAACTCTCTTGGCAGGCCTAGAGAAAGTTTCCCGATCTTTAACTGAGAAATTCTGTTTATGGTGTAGAACTGTTTTCCTGTGGTGATTATAAACTTTTGACAATGAAAACAACCACTCTACAGAACAAATTCAACAGAAAAAATCTTCTAAAAGAAAATCAAGACTGTGATAATGTGTAGTATACACATAACATAACTTGACACATTTCACAGGGGATGCTCCAGTAATAAGCATACAATCACCACCTAGCACATTGAGTGCTGCAGAGTTAGGATGGTGGGTGGAGGGATGTGCAGGAGGAACAAGCCTCACCTCATTGAATTGCAAACAGTACAATAAAATCAACACTGTATTCAGAATGCCTAACAGTATGTTACAATGCTATGTTTCTGTGAGCTTTCCCATTCGGGGGTGGGGTCCTGAGGGAAACTGTTGAAAACCTGGAACAAAGCTTTGTCAGTCTTGGTTCACATCTCAGAGATTCAATTAATTCAAATGATCATCATAACATACCAGTATCAAATTTTAATTCGCTTCATAGTATGGTTTGTCCATTAGTGGAGACGGAGCTTCCAGCTCGGAGACAATTGACCACAACATTGTCATGATGCCTCCCTGAAGCCAAAGGGTAGGTGGAGATGAACTTGAGGCGATGGCCATAGCAGTCCTTCGGGATATCAGCAAGGGTGTGGGATGATCAGGAACAGGGTTGATCCTTGAGATGAACACATGTGTGAATCAGATTCTGAAAGTGACGTGGTCCGAGAACCTGAAATGCTTTTGAAATACATAAATAATTTTCAAGGACACATCACAGTCTGTAAAAAGGAAGATTAGTACATACAATTTGTTAAATAATGTCTGGTTTGCATTGAAATTTATTGATTCGGAAGTGGTAAGTAAAAAATCCAGTTCATTGAGACTGAAAAATTCATTGCGAGTTTGAATCAAGTATATGTTATGCAATTTCATAACTAAATTCTCTGTAGAATATGGTCCATTGCAAACTGATTGATAACCATATCATACTGGTAATGAGTGTCTGGTTCATTCGCCATTTCATTATAGGAAACAGGATTTACTGACACCCTGTTCACAGTACGACAACAACAATCAAGACTGTGTTGTCCGATTGTTGAACTGCCTTCTGGTATAAACAGATAGGAATCTCATTCATTGCAAACCAAAATATTTACCCACATCATGAAACAGCACTGATATGACTGTTAATTGTTCCACATATTACAGATCACAATATAAGATTATCTTCAGTAGAAGTTTCTTGTCTAGTGTCTGTCATTTATATTGGTTTATCATAGACTTAATTGTTATCAAACTTCCGAAAGCATAGGAATAACTTCACATTAACATATCATTATGAATCTAGCTCATCATCATGAATCAAATGAGACCACACACAAAACAGACAGGTGAAACCAAGTAAGCTATTCCACAGAAGGATCGTATTTCAGAGTATAAAACATATAACCATCATGACCTACTACACATGTGGCAGTTTGATATTATTCGCAAAATACAAACAAAACCACTTGGAAACCAAAACTATCTTTCATGTAATTGCTCCATCTGGAGTGACTGAATTGTGTACTTCTCTGATTTGGATAGGGAAGATGAACTACTCCTATTCTCGTGAAGTTATTTATTTTCTCTGTGTGGTAAGAATAATATAAATAATTTGAAAAAATCATCACCACGAGTAATCTAATCAACTGCAGCTAATGGAAAACAGTAAAGTATCATTATTTTAATCTGTGGTAGACCTGTGAAACAAATATCATCTTTAGCGTGTCAGTGTACATATTTTTAGTCACTCTACATTGTGATACCTACTGCAATTGGCTTAGTAGTAACATATTAATATATGAAAGATCTCTTATATTTTATTACTAAACATCAGTGTAGAGCTTATATTAGGCACACAGAACATACAGTTCTCGAATTGAAGATCAATACTTCACATTATACGTTCATTTATTCCTTTAGGCATACTGTTTTCTAATATCTTGATGACGGCAAAGCCCTCTAATCCTGTGGCTGTTTGGAAGACCAAGCAAAATAGGTTCAAGTCTTCAATAATATATTTTCATTACCTTGAAATCATTGCACACATACAGGTTTTTTGTCGTAATAGTGTGATAAGTCTTTGCAATGTCTAATGTTTTTGGACGACAATTTAAGTTCTACGTAAATATACTAACATCCACTTCTTTTACGAGATGACTTGCTTGACGTGCTCGGCCAACTTTACTTGCTGCTGCAAACTTTCTTTCACTTTCTTCTCCGAAGTATGCTGCTAGGTACAGGAATCTCTTAACTCTTTCTACTTATAAAAATAAGTAGACATACAAAGTTTCATTTACTTCAACTAACGACATATATTTCAGCTTCAGACATTTTACAAATCCCACTCTTCATGTAAATATATACTGCTTCGTAAGCCTCTCGTGTCTCCAAATATTAGAAAAAACTAATTTACATGTAAGAGAAAGTTGGCATAAACACCATGTCCAGTCTCAACATGATCTGTAATACACGTCTTCCCTTCAACAAGGCTAAGACAAGAGTTTTTCTTCAAGAGTACCTTCTCAACTGTTCTATTGTCACTACCAATAGTCACTGACACTATTATCACAGAGCAACATAAATTCACCATGGTCCTCTTGTATGCCCTTGCACTAAAACTTTCATGGACCGCCCGACAGGTACTTGGTGTTGTTTGATTGCCATGCCTACATTCTTCTCATGACTGAATTTCAAAACTGCACACACAAAGGTGATGCACAGTAAGTAGGATTCTATCATCCCACACTCACTTCTAAAATATCATGTGTTCGAGACGCTAGAAGGCAGAGTGGTTCTAGAATTTACACTGAAATTCTCGAAACACTACATATCCCCTCCCCCCCCCCCCCCCCCCCCAGATAAGATACGCGATATTTTATACACAATCATTATGTAAATAATATCACTCATAACAACATTTCATATCATAACAATATACTTTTCTTATACCTGTTTATACATTCATCTTTCACCTCCACAACAATATTTTTTTTCTTTTGTTTTTCTCTAGAACAATCTATAGCTGAGCGTTTCTTTATTCTGTTCTTACTTTACTTTGATATCCAGACATCAGCATTTATTCGTGGTTCAGTGAGCTTCCGTAGTATTTGGGAATTGTAAAGACCCTTTTCTTATTTGCAATCGTAAAGTTCAGGTGTTCATGACACATGAGTAATCTACTTTCTGTTCTTCTTTGCTTTTCTTTTCTTTATTTTTTATACTTTTCTTTGGTATATACTATTTTTTTGTAGTTTGGAAGAACTCTGGGCAAAATGAAAGTGTTCTTTTTGACCCTCGTAAACTTACATGAACCGTAACAAATGCTAGTTGTGCATAGAATTCAAACTTTCGAGAATAATCCCTATAAAATTTATGACTTTTGTCACGATACTGTCCCCTTTTCTTAGGAAAGGTTATTAGAAACAATGGAAACAAGGAAGTACTTAAACGATAGAAGTTTGTGAATATGGAAAGAGGGAAAAAATAGGTAGGTCCTCAAATGAGAAGTAAGAAAGGAAGGAAAAAAAAAAGATATGGTTGCTAAGGTCTACGAAGAGAAAGAAGATAGCCCCAAAGACAGGAAACCCTTCCCACACCCCTTCCCCAGGATCCCTACTCCTCAGGTACTTGAGTGAGACGCCGGAGGAGGTTTGGTGTTAAATCATCTCCTACAGAATGGACATTCCCACCTTCACCCTTGAGGTCCCCAAAGGAAATTTAGCAACCCTATGGAAATGGCAAATGGTGAAGGATCAGGCACACTTGTTTGCGAGGGTTGTCTGGAAGGTGTGATGTGTGTTTTATGTTAGCCATATTTTATTTGCTCCCTTAAACCATGCTTTTATTTACAATACCAACCCCTTTCAAAACCTATACAAACCCTCCCATTTACATCACATCTGATAAAAGGTATAAAGTACTCCATACAAAACAGAAAATTTATACACTATTGACTATGGTATCACAGTTGTTTAATTATTCACCTCATATTAGATTATCCATAAATATAATACTCTACTCATTTTATTTTATGTCGATACACTTTCTTTCTCATTCTGTGATCCTCCTAAGTTTACTTTATCTTGTAGTTGTATCCAGTTTTCTAAGCACTATGACTGTAAGATAGTTTAAGCTATTAGTAATAGATGACAGAATAGTTTAAGATTTTAAAAGAATTCGGTGCAGGGAAACTATTTTGGAAGAAACACTAATTAAAAAAAAAATTAACTCACAATGTTAACATCCCTGGGGGACAGATGACTCCGCCCGGGTCCCATGGATCTGAGATTAACTTTTCTTGTGCACTAGCAGACTAGTATTTTTCTTTAAATTTCTTTTGGAAGTCTCCCCAAGAAGAAAAATTCTAAGTATTCAAGGTTCCTCATTCTGAGGCCTCCCCAAGAAGGTACCCCACAGCAAACTCTTTATCATTATAGAATCTTCCCAATTCTTTGGCAAAGCTTGGTTGAATCTTTTCAAAAAGTGGGTCAGATGTACATCCCTGTCTGGCTTAAATTTAGGGAATTCCCTGGATAATCCTGAATTAGTCCCCCATTGCAGATCAGTCATCACTTCACTAGTTAAGACTATATTAGGTGAATTTACCCTTTTGTCTAATTTATCCTGGATAAGGTTGAATTCTTTCCTTAGGTTATCTATACCTTTCTTGGTATCATTAAGTTCAGAAGATAGAATAGGAGACACATTTCCGGATGTTACTCTCTCGATAACTTTTTGAACTATAATTTCTTCCACCTGTTTGTCCAAACTACTAATATTTATGATATCAGAGTTCGCCAATTTCTCTTTGAAGTTCCTTTCCACATTATCGACTCATGTATTAACACCTGTAATTTGCGATTGAATTATTGGCATTAAATTATCCTGCTTATCGACACTCTCTTTCAAAGTACTCAACCCTTGCTTTACAGCATTAAATTTAACATTGTGCACATTTTCAAAGGATCCTAACTTTTCATTAAGCTCTGATTCACAATATTACATTTGTCGGCAATATTCAGTTCTAACCTTTTTGTCAACTTCTGAAAATTATCATTCTGTTTCTGGCTATAGCCAGTGAACATTTGATTTACGTGAATGGTCAAGGAACTAGTCAATTCATTCTTTAAATCTAGTTTTAAATTCTCTATCTTACTGTTTAGGCATCAAATTCAGTCTTTAAAGCATCCATGCCTTTGCACAGATTACTAAATTCTTTGCTTTGTGAGTCAACTTTGATATTTAACAAACCTATATTTGCCCCTTGGCTACTTAATGTTTCACTCTGGTTATTTAATTGAGAATGTACTGAGTCTAGTTTTCCACTTAGTCACATTTTGAGTTTTGATTAAATTTACTATCTCAGACCAGTCAGGTACTTCCTTACTAACTTTCATAGCCATAGCTGGTTCTCGAGTTTCCTTGACTTGTTGTATGTTACCCATATTCTTGCAAGCTTTTGATCTTGTAAGCATTTAACTAACTTTAAGTATGGTAACCAAACTAATAAAATTCACTGAACAGTTTGTACCACTTTGTACTAAAAGAATAAAGTTCTGTTTTATGCTCACGTGGCGGGGAATTTTCACTGCATCGGTGAGCGGATGTGGAGGCAGATCAGCACCGGTGAACAGTAGCTGCTGCCGGCGGCGTCAGATGTCGGTTTCCGCACCTGCGTCCCCGCGATGTGTATATGAGACCTCTACACTCTCCGCACTGGATCTTCTTAATCGAAGTGTTCTTGGCATATTTCTTCTTAGAGAAACACACTGGAATCTTCTTCTCTATTTCTCAATTCAAAATTTTTTTCCTTTAAGTACTTGAGCATGTTCCATTGTTTCGGAGTAAATTCTTTGCCATATTTGGTTTAGTTGCTATGGCGACATAAACAGCTTCTTTCCTCATTTTTTGGTCTTAGAATTCTTGTTGTTTTTTTTTTTTTTTTTTTTTTTTTTTTTTTTTTTTTTTTTTTTTTCCCCAGTCCTTTCTCACTGGTCGCCACGTTATAACGGCTTTGACAACAATTTAAGTGCGAAGTAAATATACCAACTTCCACTTCTTTTACGATATGACTTACTTGGCCGACTTTCCTTGCTGCTGCAAACTCTCTTTCACTTTCTTCTCTGAAGTATGCTGCTGGGTACAGGAATCTCTTAACTCTGTCGACTTATAAAAATAAATAGACATACAAACTTTCATTTGCTTCAACTAACCTTTATTGTCAATTACAGGTTTCGAGACAAAAAGTTATTACATGTCCCCTATCAAGATCTGAAGATGGTAAACATGCTTACCAAAACAGATAATCAACAGTAACGGTTGTTTACAACTGATCTTGGGTAAGAAGTTCAATTTATCGCAAGAAAAAGATTTATGTGTCTCAGTGTCCTCCAGAGCACCTCAGGAGTTATCCTTTGAAAGGTTTCTTCATTAGACTTGTACCTGTGCTGAGTCACTTGGGCTTGTTATTCCCCGTAATTAGTTTTCCGGAGTGATGAGGTCTTGCCTTCACAGTGGCCATTCCAGTGGAGCTGGAGATGGACCACAACCAATCCAGTGACCTCAAAACTGTTCATCAACGAACTTGTACACCTGAACAGTAAAGTTTGCTGGAGCTCCATCCTACTATAACTACATATGATCCATGACTCCCTTGTGTTAGAACTGGGGTACTTATCATGTTTGCACATTTTCAAATAGGAATTTTCAATCATATAACTCAAAAGAGTATAGTGTGTACAGGCACGTGATGACATTCTTGCCAATATCATAACATGAAATGGGTGCCTTTCTAACTCTTGCATGTAAAGGGGATTTTCCTTAGACCACAAAATCATGCTCCTCTTATTTGAACTGTGATATTTTGCCTATTCACCAGAAAACAGAAAACACTGTAATCGAGACACAGTATTTGGAAATCACACCAACAAAGTATAGAAGCCTGCAACTGACTGCTCCACGTCATTTCAGATAATTTATTCACATACATTGATCTAAATCCTTTCATTTCAAATCTTTTTTATCCGATTTAAAGTAAGGAAGACAATAAAACTAGCATTTATTTTCATAATCGTATGAAGTCAAGTCTTTCAGACACCATATGCAGTGTTCTTTTTTTTTTTTTCTATTTTTATTGCGGTAACAAGAGTACAGTAATACTATTCACCAACAAATGGAATTAAACTTCACAGATTGTTTGTAAACAAGGGACAATTTTCAAACAATCGAGTGCCAGATTTATTAGGACATGATGTGAGACCAGTGACCATTCTTACCTAGAGTTGGTGTAATTTCTCATTATCTTCTACAGTTCTCTATGTTTGTTCATATTTTAACTGAGCAATATGACACTGATGGATCTAAAGAAGGAAATTCCCTCAGTTACTTTGTTGCATTCCCTGAAACACATCTTAAAATGCATCATCCAATTGAATTCACACTTTTTCATACAGAAATGCGTTGAATTCTGAGGGTGTTATATCTGATGTGAGAAGGGTATGGAGCAAGGCAGAGAAAGAAAGGGAATTAGTTCTTAGTATTTTAGGAGAAATATCGTAATTGGTTTAACTGATGCGAACACATCCATGTAGGTTTTTTTATGTGAATCATTATAAATGCCTTCTGTTTTATAATTTGCAGCATCCTGTGACTGGATTGTTCCCAGCAAGCCCTGAAAATAATCATGCATGGATACGTGACAATGTGTACTGTATTTTGGCTGTATGGGGTTTATCAATGGCCTACAAGAAAAATGCAGACATGGATGAAGACAGAGCAAAGACCTATGAGTTGGAGCAGGTAAGAAACATGTTCATTTCTTTATCTTGTTGTAATTGGCACTGATGCTTCTATAGTTGCGGTGAAGATTTTGTAAATTACAGCTAATTTTTTAAAAACATAACAACATTGAACCAACATTTTTTATGTATCTAATTTTGTCACTCAGTAAGTATTTAAAAATTGTGAAAAAATTAATAAGATTTGTATGATTCTTAAATACTTCACAAAGAAATATGTATCACTATCAGAAATCTGCTCTATATTTCTCACACAGAGTTGTGTGAAACTTATGCGTGGTCTGTTGATGGCCATGATGCAACAGAAAGATAAAGTGGAGAAATTTAAATCGAGCCAAAACCCACTTGATTCACTACATGCAAAGTACAGTTCAAGTACAGGACAAACAGTCGTGGCTGACACTGAATGGGGCCATTTACAGTTGGATGCTGTTTCCTTGTACCTACTGATACTTGCTCAGATGACTGCTTCAGGTATGACATTGAAATGTTGATATAACATCTTGAACCCTAGAGGGGCCTACTTAAACATAAGTTAACTATAAGTAATGAAACAGCAATTTAAAAATTGTTTGTTGTTGTTGTCTTCAGTCCTGAGACTGGTTTGATGCAGCTCTCCATGCTACTCTATCCTGTGCAAGCTGCTTCATCTCCCAGTACCTACTGCAACCTACATCCTTCTGAATCTGCTTAGTGTACTCATCTCTCGGTCTCCCTCTACGATTTTTACCCTCCACGCTGCCCTCCAATGCTAAATTTGTGATCCCTTGATGCCTCAAAACATGTCCTACCAACCGATCCCTTCTTCTAGTCAAGTTGTGCCACAAACTTCTCTTCTCCCCAATCCTATTCAATACCTCCTCATTAGTTACGTGATCTATCCACCTTATCTTCAGCATTCTTCTGTAGCACCACATTTCGAAAGCTTCTATTCTCTTCTTGTCCAAACCAGTTATCGTCCATGTTTCACTTCCATACATGGCTACACTCCAAACAAATACTTTCAGAAACGACTTCCTGATACATAAATCTATATTCGATGTTAACAAATTTCTCTTCTTCAGAAACGCTTTCCTTGCCATTGCCAGTCTACATTTTATATCCTCTCTACTTCGACCATCATCAGTTATTTTACTTCCTAAATAGCAAAACTCCTTTACTACTTTAAGTGTCTCATTTCCTAATCTAATTCCCTCAGCATCACCCGATTTAATTTGACTACATTCCATTATCCTCGTTTTGCTTTTGTTAATGTTCATCTTATATCCTCTTTTCAAGACACTGTCCATTCTGTTCAACTGCTCTTCCAGGTCCTTTGCCGTCTCTGACAGAATTACAATGTCATCGGCGAACCTCAAAGTTTTTACTTCTTCTCCATGAATTTTAATACCTACTCCAAATTTTTCTTTTGTTTCCTTTGCTGCTTGCTCAATATACAGATTGAATAACATCGGGGAGAGGCTACAACCCTGTCTCACTCCTTTCCCAACCACTGCTTCCCTTTCATGCCCCTCGACTCTTATTACTGCCATCTGGTTTCTGTACAAATTATAAATAGCCTTTCGCTCCCTGTATTTTACCCCTGCCACCTTTAGAATTTGAAAAAGAGTATTCCAGTCAACATTGTCAAAAGCTTTCTCTAAGTCTACAAATGCTAGAAACGTAGGTTTGCCTTTTCTTAATCTTTCTTCTAAGATAAGTCGTAAGGTCAGTATTGCCTCGCGTGTTCCAACATTTCGACGGAATCCAAACTGATCCTCCCCGAGGTCTGCATCCACCAGTTTTTCCATTCGTCTGTAAAGAATTCGCGTTAGTATTTTGCAGCCGTGGCTTATTAAACTGATAGTTCGGTAATTTTCACATCTGTCAGCACCTGCTTTCTTTGGGATTGGAATTATTATATTCTTCTTGAAGTCTGAGGGTATTTCGCCTGTCTCATACATCTTGCTCACCAGCTGGTAGAGTTTTGTCATGACTGGCTCTCCCAAGGCCGTCAGTAGTTCTAATGGAATGTTGTCTACTCCGGGGGCCTTGTTTCGACTCAGGTCTTTCAGTGCTCTGTCAAACTCTTCACGCAGTATCGTATCTCCCATTTCGTCTTCATCTACATCCTCTTCTATTAATTAAAAATACAAGAGAAAAATTTTAAATGATAAATTTCAGTATTTTTATTATGGTGTAGGAAATCGTATGTATTTTGTGTGAACAAAATCACTTTCTCTTAAGACATAAGACCACATTTTCATTGCAACTTTTCCTAATTGATTTCATTCATCTTGCTCCATTAAGTTTCATTCATATCATACTAAACATTGTTGCCCAGTTGAAAACATTCACAGTTATTGTTAAATAGGAAAGAAGCAATAAGAGTAAGGACAGAGAAGCTAAAGGAAAGAAATGACAAGAACCTACAAATGACGGAAAGGAGATTGTGTGTGGGTGGTGGGATTTTAAGGAAGGATATAGAAATGAAAAGAATTGGTGTACATTCAGATCAGATGGGTTGCAGATACCATACATATATTGTAGATTTGGATCACATCTGTGAATGTCAGGAATCACACTCATACCCTAGAGTCAGACGACATCTATTAAATTCTGAGGCTTTGATGGAGGCGGGAGATGTCTATGCCACACCGTGCATCAAGCAGGCACATGAATAACAGCTTTATCTTATAGGGTTTTATGTGTTTATTTTTAATGGATTTGGTTGAATGTGTTGTCCATCCTTGATACTTGCCAATTATTATCTGATTGTCACAGTAAGCTGAACTGCATTTGCATGTCAACTAAAATCTGTCACTGCTCATCTCTAAAGTGGCTTTCTTCTAGATGAAGCATGTTTTACCATTGATGATGCTGGAATAGTCGTAGATAAGAGAATGTCTGGATTTAGCAAGGATGTTAATTGTATGGAAAAGAAATGAGAAACACATTAGAGAGGTTTATTCAGTAAAAAATCTTGAATGCTTGGTGCTCCTTTCCTAGTAACTATTTATTAAAAGACATCTTCTAACAACATGAACTGCACTTAAAATGTTTAATAGTCAGGCAGGAATTCAGCTTTATAACTCCTCATCAGTTGTATGTGCATCAAAATGTACAATGTGACAATTGCATACATAACAGTGGGAACATAAGTCTATTTACATTATGAATCTGTAAATCAATGACATGCATGTTGTAACAGGAAGGTGGATGTGAAGGCATTGAGCAGCTGATTGAGCATGAGTTGGAATGCATTTTTGAGCTACATTTATTAAGATATACCAAGTTGACCCCATCTTAAGAAAACAACTATAAAGTACCACACTTTGTAAATATAGAGTGGACTAGAACAGATTCATGAATCAGAATGAATACCTGAGCCAATATAAAAATACGTAAACTAATAACCATTGATACAGCTAATCCAAACGATCTGTCATTGTATCAGTCATAAACTTTGCCAGTAATGCACAAATGATTGGAAAAAAATAACACACACACAGCAGAAAGTTAATCATTAACTGACATTAACAAGAAACTAGCAAACAGCCCCCAAAATTGTTAACTGCTCATATTGGCATTAATCTCATAAGCATGAGAAATGGATTTAATGAAACCTTTGAAATGTAGCAATTCTTAAAGTGGAAAACTAATAATTAACATCAGTGAATTAGGAAGAATCTCTTAGGAAAATCATGAAGTGAAGCACTCAGCAAGTCAGTCTTAGCCGAATAGCTGTACGTTACTATGAACACTTTGAAATGCACTGCCTTCAAGAATCCACAACATGCAAAAAACATGGGACTTTAAAATGATTCTGTCAAATATATCCTCACCACGAGTAGTTCATGAATTACACTTTGCAGAACAAGCATACACTAAAACAGTACCCTAAATTTAAAAGACAAAGCGTATCTTCCCTAAGTTTTTGTGTGCTGGTAAGAGACCAAGTTCCTCTTACAATCACTTGACTGCACCACTCAAGTCTCATGGAAGTTACACAACTTCTGACATGTCTTACTTTTCCACTATGACGTGTAGCCACCACTCACAAGTCTGAAGGGCAATAGTGTGTCCCACTGGATAAATGATGTCAATTCTCACACACTGTTCTCAGAGCTGTTCTGCCAAACCTCCTGGACTGATGGACAGCATGGGCATATGATTCCAGAGACCAGCTGTACGGTGGACAGCACAATCCACAGTCTGCCCAAGTTCATGGTCACATTGTTCACTGTCCTCCACCATCCTGGCTGTTACTCCCTGCTCCAACCATAGCCACATCCTCTAGCATGCACTAGCACTGTGCTACCTCATCATGCCTTCAGGTGGCGCAGACCATAAACCTCGTTCTTGCAGTAGGAAGAAGGTAGGAAAAAGGTGGCACTAGTGATGATATGGCATATAGTCATATACAGCCACAAGCAGATATGTCTGCTTGTGTCTGTATATGTTTGTGTGTGTGTGTATACCTGTCCTTTTTTTCCCCCAAGGTAAGTCCACTCCCAGGATTGGAATGACTCCTTACCCCCTCCCTTAAAACACACATCCTTTCGTCTTTCCCTCTCCTTTCCTCTTTCCTGATGAAGCAACTGTGGGTTGCGAAAGCTTGAATTTTATGTATGTGTTTATGTTTGTTAGTGTCTCTGTCAACATACCAACGCTTTCATTTGGTAAGTTACATCATCTTTGTTTTTAGATATATTTTTCCCACATGGAATGTTTCCCTGTATTATATTAATAATTGTCTTAAATTATTGGGGGGAAGGGGGGGGGGAGGGGCTCCGTCCGCCCAAATAAATTATATGGTTACACAATCACTCTCTCATGCCCTGGGGATCCAGTCTACTGGAACCTGGACTATTGGTGGTTTATCCTGATGGTCGGCGCTCTGTCTCAAAAGGTTAAAAGCTATGCACAGCAAGTTAGAGCCACTGTGACACTTGGTATTGTGGCACTTAGAATCACTGTCACACATGGTTGTCCTCCTACTAACTGTTCAGCTGAAATGGGTCCTCCCTGGTCACGTTCTGACATAAGATCCTTTCTGTCTAAGATTTTTGCCCACCACACCCAGAATAGCTTTTCGTTGCCCTCCCTATCTCTGCAACATCCTTGTCAGACACTGTGCTCCTTCTGTACCCATCTCCCTTCCCTATGCCCCCTAGCCCTGTAACTGTTACCACTACAAGACTTGCTCATGCACCCACCTATTTTGACCTATATCAGCCCTGTAACTTGTGAAACATATACTATCAAAGGGAGAGCCACACGTAAAACACAACACATCTCATATACTAGCTGTTATGTAAACAATGTTCAGCCTTTTACATCAACATGACTACCGCCAAGTTATCAGTAAAGATGAATGAGTGTACACAGAGGGTATATAATGGCAACACACAATATCCTGTTGCAGAACATGCTCCATAACTTGACAGTTGTGACTTCAATGCCTGTTTCACCACACACACCATCTGGATTCTTCCCTTATACACCAAGTCTTCAGGATTCAGCAGATGGGAACTAGTGCTACAACATGTCTATGGTTCTCACCAACTGCATGGCCTTAACTTACATCAATTTCTTCCATCTCAGCATTTCTTCACAGTAACTACTCCTTTATTGACTCTGTTTTGTTTTTTTTACATCTTTAATCTTTTGACCTGTCTATTTTTCGCTGTCCACCTCCCATCTTTGTTATGTACAATGCACTTAGCTTTTCACTCTTATTAACTCATGAATGGTGTTTTAAGAGTAATCTCTGTCTTGCATATTATGCTGTCTTCCACCTTAAGCTCTCAGGTTTTCAAATCTCGTCCAGTGCAGTCCCCAACAATCAGTCTCTCCTTCTCATCCTGTCCCCTGACCTGGGGTTATGGGTGACTCCAGACTCTACCCCTTTTCCCAAACATCTCCAATTCCTTTCCCTTCGCCTCTCTTCCTTCCCCTTCAACCTTTCTGCCAAGTCACTGGCTCTGAAACATGTGCTATGGCTGGTATGTGTTACAATGGTCAGACACAATGTGACTGTCTCCCTTTGACAACATTGTAACTCATCTTCAATCATTATTGCAGGCTTGCTACCATCTTCCAAAATTAGTAATATCATGCGGATCCTCACCTGCACAAATTTTCCAAGAACTCCTCACTTTATTGGATATGTGTGAATGGCATATCACTTAAATGTTGCATGTCTTTCTATTACCGTGAGTCAAATTAGATTACACAATCATGCTTGGCCATTTTTCACTTTACTGTTGTTGTGACTCGCATTCATTCCATTCTTGACCTTTATGCATCACAACCTGAGGACAGGGGCAGGCTACTGCCACTAGCAAACAACAAAAATAACAAAAAAAAGTTTTTACACTAACATAACATATTCACTACAATCCTGTACATGTGCAAACATACAAAAAAGTAATCCTTGACAAATACCTCATCTTTTCAAATCTGCACAGGCCCAACCACGTCTTCTTGTCTCTTTCTTTGATTTCTTCTCCTTGCATTCTCTCTGGCTCCACCGTTGAAATTCCTGAACTCGATTCCGCGCTACCTCAAAAAGGGTGCGTGTGTCCAATGTGTACTACTGTAATTCTTGCTGTCAATTGAGCTTCAGGGTCCTCGATACCCTGTGACGAACTTCATCTTCCCTTTCAGTGTATAAGTACTGCTCTACTTTATACTGTGGTCTACTGGCCATATGTTTCACTGATTCCTACTGCTTGTGTAATGCCCGGGGCCTTGTTTCGACTCAGGTCTTTCAGTACTCTATAATACTCTTCACGCAGTATCATATCTCCCATTTCATCTTCATCTACATCCTCTTCAATTTCCATAATATTGTCCTCAAGTACATCACCCTTATATAGACCCTCTATATATTCCTTCCACCTTTCCGCTTTCCCTTCTTTGCTTAGAACTGGGTTTCCATCTGAGCTCTTGATATTCATAGAAGTGGTTCTCTTTTCTCCAAAGGTCTCTTTAATTTTCCTGTATGCAGTATCTATCTTATCCCTAGTGAGATAAGCCTCTACATCTTGACATTTGTCCTCTAGCCATCCCTGCTTAGCCATTTTGTACTTCCTGTCGATCTCATTTTTGAGATGTCTGTATTCCTTTTTGCCTGCTTCATTTACAGCATTTTTATATTTCCTCCTTTCAATTAAGTTCAATATTTCTTCTGTTACCCAAGGAGTTCTACTAGCCCTCGTCTTTTTACCTACTTGATCTTCTGCTGCCTTCACTACTTCATTCCTCAGAGCTACCCATTCTTCTTCTACTGTACTTCTTTCCCCCATTCCTGTCTATTGTTCCCTTATGCTCTCCCTGAAACTCTGTACAACCTCTGGTTCTTTCAATTTATCCAGGTCCCATCTCCTTAAGTTCCCACCTTTTCCAGCCTTATAGCTCTCCAATTCCCAACCTCTTGCCACAGTGATCCTACTACAGACATTCCACAGGCTTATCGTACCCCATCAGGTGCTGGGCCATTTGTGAAAGCAACCATGTCATATACCAGCTCTGCTGCAATCATTGTACAGCTCTTTACACTGGTTTGACTACCAACCAGCTGTCCACCACAATGAATGGCTCTACCAAACTGACCAAGAGCAAAATGACACATCCTGTTGCACAACATGTAGCTGAACATAACATTCTTGATTTTAACGACTGCACCACAACCCACACCATCTGGATCCTCACCTCTATCATTAGCTTTTCTGAACTGCACAGATAGGAGCTATTGTTAAAACACTTTCTCTGCTCCCGAAATTATCCTGGTCTCAACCTACAGTAACCTACCACCCCCTAACCCCCCCCCCCCCCCTGTGGGTTCGGGGGTAAGAATAGGCCCACGGTATTCCTGCCTGTCGTAAGAGGCGACTAAAAGGAGTCTCAAACGTTTCGGCCTTATGTGATGGTCCCCTACCGGGTTTGACCTCCATCTTCTAAATTCTTCCGAAGAGCGAGCTGATTGGGGAAGGGCGCCTTACAAGGTGCAATGTGTCCATCGCTCATTACCGTCTCTAGCTTGGTTGGTCGTCGTCGCATAGCTGTCCCGCCCACTCACCATCTCTAGGGCGTGGCTTTGTTCTTGGGTGCGGTTTTTGCAGTCTGCTCTGCTGTGTCGCTTTATGCGCCAATGACGATCATGGGCTACATTTCACCTGAAATCCAGCACGGTAGCCAGTCCGTTGTGGTGGGGCCGCCATGTACCCTGTCGGTTGTAGCCCCCTGACAACACAGGGATCGCTCTACTGATGCCTGCGCCGTTAACTCCCCGCGTATGCCAAGGAGTAGATGCCTGTCTCCTTGGGGCATCGGGACTCCCGGCAATGGCCATCTCGCCAGGTGGTCGTTGCTGAGGCTGGGTGGCGCCCGTGGGGAGGGCCCTTGGTCGGAGTAGGTGGCATCAGGGCGGATGACCCGCGATGAAGCGTGGTACATCATCTCTTGCTGGCGGCCAGCCGCCAGCAGTCTCTAAGCGTTCTCGACCTCAATACAACGCTCAGGCATATGATCCACAATCGTTCCCCTCCCTGGCCACACCATGGGAGGAACGAAAGGCTACGGTTGGCAGCGAACCTTATTCACCTCGCTATTTAGTCTGTACACGAGTCGATGGGGAATCGTTTATGGCGACCAAGCCTCAGTTTTTTGTCGAGCACTTGGAGGACAAGTTTGGGGAGGTGGAGGGCTTGTCCAAAATGCGCTCTGGGGCAGTATTGATCAAAACGGCATCCTCTGCACAGTCACGGCGGTTACTCGCTTGTGACAAGTTGGGGGATGTTTCCGTCACGATCACACCCCATAAGAGTCTCAACATGGTCCAGGGCATTATATTCCATAGGGACCTACTCTTGCAGTCAGACGACGAGCTACGCGCCAATTTAGAACGGCGGGGTGTTCACTTCGTCCGGCGCGTCCATCGGGGTCCGAGGGATAATCAGGTAGCCACCGGTGCCTTCATCTTGGCCTTCGAGGGTGACGTCCTACCCGAAAAGGTCAAGGTGATGGTCTACCGATGTGATGTGAAGCCCTATATCCCTCCCCCGATGAGGTGTTTCAAATGCTGGAAGTTCGGCCACATGTCATCTCGGTGTACTTCCAGCATGACATGCAGAGATTGTGGACACCCTTCACATCCTAATACTGCATGTGCGCCGCCTCCCATCTGTGTGAACTGCGGCGAACACCATTCCCCTTGCTCGCGAGACTGCAAGGTTCTACTGAAAGAACGAAGGATCATGGAATATAAGGCCCTGGACCGCATGACCTATACTGAGGCTAAGCGGAAATATGAGAGGCTACATCGTGTGGCTCTGACCAGCTCCTATGCCACCGCTGCCAAAACAGTAGTTTTGTCATCTGCTGCACCGATTCCACTGAACACTCTGAGCCGGAATACTACACCTGCCCCCTTGATGGTGGGGGGCACTTCCCCATCTGTTGCTCCTGCACCACCTCCCTCAGGAGCAACGACCCCCCAACCATCGGGGACACAAGTCCCCAACTCTAAGCCGGAGAAGCGTCCGACTTCTTCGGCGACTCTCTCTCGCAAGGGATCCCTCGGGTCCCTCCCTTCCCAGGTTTCCACCTCTGGGAAGGGTGACGTCAGCCAATGGCTGAAAAGCAGGCCAGCGGCTGGTCGCAGGGCTTCCCGCTCCTCCTCCGTCCCGGAGACTGACTCGGTGGAGCCCTCCCAGCCAGTAAAGCCCAAGGAGCAGAGAGAGAAGACGAAGAAGAAGAAGGGCTCTAAGGCCAAGGAACGCGCGGTGGCATCCACCCCACCGCTCCATACAGGCTCTGCGTCTGAGGATGAGGTGGAGATCCTGGCGTCCGCTGAGGACCTGGATCTCGCCATACCCTCAGACACCAAGGACGCCGATTGTACTGGTCCTCGATCGGTGACAGCAGGTGACCCAGTGACGTGATCTGCCTCCTCGGTCCCTTCACGCCTATTTCGCCCATGGACAAAGTGATTCTCCAGTGGAACTGCAGCGGTTTTTTCCACCACCTTGCTGAGCTCCGCCAACTCGTCAGCAGTCACCCTTTCTTCTGCATTGCCCTCCAGGAAACGTGGTTTCCGGCAATGCGGACCCCTGCCCTACGAGGGTATCGGGGTTATTATAAGAACCGGGCAGCTTATGAGAGGGTGTCTGGTGGAGTCTGCGTCTACATCCTTAACTCTATCTACAGCGAGTGTGTGCCTCTTCATACACCCTTAGAGGCTGTCGCTGTAAGGATGTGGACGCCTCAGCCTATTACTGTCTGCAGTTTGTACCTTCCGCCGGATGGTGATGTCTCTCGTCATGTGTTGGCTGCATTGATAGGACAACTGCCGCCTCCCTTTGTGTTGCTGGGCGACTTTAACGCCCATAACCCCTTGTGGGGTAGCGCCGCGATTACTGGCCGGGGCAGAGATGTCGAGACTCTTCTGTCACAGCTTGACCTCTGCCTTTTAAACACGGGAGAGGCGACCCACTTTAGTGCGGTCCATGGCTCGTTTTCGGCCATTGACCTTTCTATTTGCAGCCCCGGACTTTCACCATCCATCCACTGGAGGGTCCATGACGACTTATATGGTAGTGACCATTTCCCCATCTTTCTGTCACTGCCACAGCGTCACTCTTCTGAACGCCCCTCCAGATGGGCTCTGAATAAGGCTGATTGGGACTTATTTACATCTGTCGCAGTGATCGCACCTCCTTCCACTGATCCGATTGATGCGGTGGTTCAGTCGGTCACCACCAGCATCGTTTCTGCGGCGGCATCTGCGATTCCCTGTACATCCGGGTCACCTCGGCGGAGGACTGTGCCGTGGTGGTCGCCCGAGATCGCAGAGGCGATTCGAGATCGCCGGCGGGCTCTTCAGCGCCATAAGCGGCACCCGTCGTTGGAGACCCTCATTGCTTTTAAACAGTTCCGCGCCCGAGCCCGACGCCTTATTCGCCAACGGAAGCAGGAGTGCTGGGAACGTTATGTTTCCACCATTGGCGTCCGTACCTCCGCATCGCAGGTTTGGGCCAAGATTCGGCGACTCCAAGGCTATCGGCCACCTGTCTCTGTCCCTGGGCTTTCGCTGAATGGAGCAGTGTGCACCGACTCCGACACGATTGCGGACCGGTTAGCAGAGCATTTTGCTCAGTGTTCCGCGTCAACGACCTACCCGTTGGCCTTCCGCTCCCGGAAAGAGCGGTTGGAAAGTCGGAGGCTTTCCTTTCACACGCGCCACGCGGAGTCGTACAATGCTCCTTTCAGCGAATGGGAATTCCAGAGCGCACTTTCTGCTTGCCCTGATACGGCTCCTGGACCAGACCGCATTCACAGCCAGATGCTGAAACACCTCTCAGTGCCTTGCAAGCGACGCCTCCTAGATCTTTTCAATCGCGTCTGGGTCGAGGGTGTTTTCCCGTCTCAATGGCGGGAAAGCATAGTCCTCCCCGTATTGAAACCTGGCAAGAACCAGCTGGAGGTGGACAGCTATCGCCCCATAAGCCTCACCAACGTTCCCTGCAAGTTGCTGGAACGTATGGTGAGCCGGAGGTTGAGTTGGCTCCTCGAGTCTCGGGGCCTTCTGGCTCCGTCTCAGGGTGGGTTCCGTAAAGGCCGCTCTGCCGTCGATAATCTGGTCTCCCTGGAGTCTGCCATCCGTACAGCCTTTGCGTGCCGCCAACATCTGGTTGCCGTCTTCTTCGACATGCGGAAGGCATACGATACGACTTGGCGCCATCACATCCTGGCCACACTTCATGGGTGGGGCCTTAGGGGCCCGCTCCCGATTTTTATTCAGAATTTTCTTTCGTATCGTTCCTTCCGCGTGCAAGTAGCTGCGTCGCATAGTTCCTCCCGGGTCCAGGAGAACGGGGTCCCACAGGGGTCTGTCCTCAGTGTGTCCCTGTTTTTAATTGCCATCAATGGGCTCGTTGAGGCGGTGGGGTCGTCCGTCGTGGCTTCTTTATATGCGGACGACTTCTGCCTATATTACAGCTCCAGTGGCATCGCCGCTGCTGAACGGCAGCTGCAAGGTGCCATCCGCAAGGCGCAGTCATGGGCTGTAGCGCACGGCTTCCAGTTTTCGGCCGCGAAGACCTGCGTTATGCATTTCTGCCGGCGTCGCACGGTTCACCCTGAGCCGCGCCTTTACCTTGACGGTGAACCTCTTGCTGTGGTCGCGACGCATCGGTTCTTGGGACTGGTGTTCGATACCCGGTTGACTTGGCTGCCCCATATTAGGCAGCTGAAGCAAACATGCTGGCGGCACTTAAACGCTCTCCGTTGCTTAAGCCACACCAGGTGGGGTGCCGACCGGTCCACCCTCCTCCATCTATATCAAGCGCTGATCCAGTCCCGCCTTGATTATGGGTGTGTGGCGTACGGTTCTGCCTCGCCTTCAGCATTGCGATTGCTGGATCCCATACACCACTGCGGGATCCGCCTCGCCACGGGAGCGTTCCGGACAAGCCCCGTCGACAGCATACTTGTGGAGGCTGGTGTCCCTCCATTGCGGTTCCGGCGTGACCGCCTTCTGGCCGCCTATGCCGTGCACGTTTATAGCATGCCAGGGCATCCAAACTACCGTCTCCTGTTCCCGCGCTCGATCGTCCATGTTCCAGACAGGCGGCCCCGGTCAGGGTGTCCCATTGCGGTTCGCCTCCGGGACCTCCGTGGCCTTGACTTTTTTCCTCTGCCGCCTGTTTTCTGGGCCAATCTCCGTCTGCCCCTGTGGAGTGTGCCCCGACCGTGCCTTCGGCTCGACTTGGCACAGGGTCCGAAGGTCTCAGTGCCTCCGGAGGCCCTCCGCCGCCGCTTTCTTTCCATCCTGGCCGAGTTTCCGAACGCGGCGGTGGCCTACACCGACGGTTCGGTGGTCTCTGGTCACACTGGTTACGCTCTCACTCTACGGGATTATTGTGAGCAACGGTCATTGGCAGCTGGCTCCAGTGTATACACTGCCGAGTTGGTTGCCATCTATCGTGCCCTAGAGTTTCTCCGCTCCCGCTCAGGTGAGTCCTTTGTCATCTGTAGTGACTCCCTGAGCGGTTTACGAGCTCTTGACCAGTGTTTCCCTCGTTCCCGTCTGGTGATGGCCATCCAGGAGTCCCTCCATACTCTCGTCCGTTGCGGCCGCTCTGTCACCTTTGTTTGGTCCCCGGGTCACGTCGGCATCCCGGGTAACAAGCGGGTTGACGAACTGGCGAAACAGGCGGTCAGTTCCCCGGCCATGGAGATCGGTCTTTTGGAGGGTGACGTCCGATCTGTATTGCGGCAGAAGGTCCTTGCTGCTTGGCGTGATGAGTGGCGCACCCTGCCCTCTCCCAACAAACTTCGGGCAGTCAAGGAGACAACCAGTGTGTGGCGCTCCTCCATGCGGGGGTCTCGCAAGGACGCTGTCGTCCTCTGCCGGCTCCGCATAGGACATACCCGGCTCACGCACGCGTATCTCTTGTGCCGTGACGACCCGCCTCTCTGTCGCTGCGGATTGGCCCTGACCGTGGTACACGTCTTACTAGACTGCCCACTTTTAACTGCCCTCAGGCAGACGTTCGCGCTGCCTGATACACTCCCTGCTCTTTTAACCGATGACTCTACTATGGCTGACTTAGTTCTCCGTTTTATTCGAGCAGGGGGTTTTTATCATTCAATATGAGAGTCCCTTTTTATTTTTTTTAGTGTCGACTGTGGCTTTTGGCCTGGGGTTTTAGTTTGTGGTGTTTTAATGTGTCCCTTGGTTGTTGGCCTTTCCAGTTTTATTTTCATGGTCGGCCAATGACCGTCGCACTCTGTGTGTCTTTTAACCTCTTTTCTCTGGTCTTCGTCTATGTCCTTCTTGTACTGTGTCGTCCCTTGTCGTCTCCGTTATGTGTTTATTGCTTGTTGGACTTTTCTTCGTGTATTATTATGGTCGTGGAACAAGGGACCGATGACCTAAGTAGTCTGGTCCCTTTAACCCCCACAAACCAACCAACCAACCCCCTAACTCTCCACCCAAAAGTTACTGCCCCTTCTGTCCTATTACCTCCTCCTGATTCACGTCCTCCACCCTCATTGTACACTGTTCTCTGCCAACACATCTTCCCATACTCTGCTTTCCCACTCCCACTCCCAATCCCCTGCTCACCCTCCTCCTCCTGTCCCTCAGCCTATCAGTGTTTTGCCATATAACATATGCACGCTTCGCCTGACAGTGCTCTTCTTTCCCCCCAACACGTACCCTGCTATTCCTCCCCCTTCTTCCCCACTTCAGATTGCTGATTTCATTCAGTGCAAGAGTTGCACTGTGACCAATCCAGTCTTAGCAGCTTTAGATAGCAGCCTTGTTTGTGTGAGGTATGTCTGCTTGAGTGAATGCATGTGTGTGATTTTTTCTCTGAAGAAGACTTTGTTCAAAAGCTCAGTGTGTGCCTGTCTGCAGCTCAATTGTCAAAATGTAATATTTTACGCGTGTGAATGCATGTCAAAGATCATGAAGATATAATAAGGGGAAATGGTGCTACAGACTTATGCTATATTGTGTTGTAAATCTAGTGCCATTGTATCTGATGACCCAAAACATTAGCAAACTACTATTTACAGGTGCTTCTTGTTCTTAGTTTCTGTCATGTGCACATAACCATTGTTTTAAATAGTAAATGTTGCAATGCTTTTGTGAACAGTGCAATATCATTTTCAGAAGTTTCTCTAGTCATGATTGCATATTTGATCCAGTAGAATGATGCATTTAGCCTTGTTAATGTAACTTTTGTTATACATTTTAAGAAAACAATTGGAGACAATAAGTGACAAGGCCGCTTTCATAATCCAGTATTTTCTTTACTACAGCATTTTTCTTAATATGAGTCAATGAAACTGATATTCGGCCTGAGTCCTCTCCCCAAAAATACTGAGAATATGTGTTGATATGTTTGCTCTCTTTCCAGTTTTTCCTTCTCACAGCATTCACCTAGAGAGCTTTTAGAGTTGGACTGATAGGAAATCTAAAGTTTAATAACAGAAAAAAACACTTCTTTAAAAGTACTCAGCACAGCTAAAATCCGTGTGTATAAAAGAAAATATCACTTAAAACAGTCCAATTACAAATGAATTGTGATTCCTTTATGCTTTAGTCTCTAATTAGATTGTATAGTAGACTTGTAAATGACCCATGCTGGCATATTTTCTTTACCAAAACACTTCCATCAGAAGCTAATGTTCAGGGCAACTGACATGGTGGACATCAGCTTCAAGTTTGTGACATCATGAAATCTCCTCTTATAATACCTCCATGTCACACATTCATATAAATATGATGTCAGAAATAAAAGAAAGACATGTAATATGGACTCTTTGGCCTATTTCTCTGTTCTGTGTTAACGTTATATGACAGTTATGTCAAATAACCGAGAAATGTCACTGCCTAAGAATTCACAGCAGTAACATAAACGACAACATGTATACTTTGAGGTAGGATGTATTTTATATCCTAATGTATTAACATAGACATGGTTGTAATTCTACATCTACATCTACCTCTACATCCACATCCATACTCCTCAAGCCACCTGACGGTGTGTGGCAGAGGGTACCTTGAGTAACTCTATCGGTTCTCCCTTCTATTCCAGTTGCGTATTGTTCATGGAAAGAAGGATTGTTCGTATGCCTCTGTGTGGGCTCTAATCTCTCTGATTTTATCCTCATGGTCTCTTTGCGAAATATACATAGGAGGGAGCAATATACTGCTTGACTCCTCGGTGAAGGTATGTTCTCGAAACTTCAACAAAAGCCCGTACCGAGCTACTGAGCGTCTTTCCTGCAGAGTCTTCCACTGGAGTTTATCTGTCATCTCTGTAATGCTTTCGCGATTACTAAATGATCCTGTAACGAAGCATGCTGCTCTCCGTTGGATCTTCTCTATCTCTTCTATCAACCCTATCTGATACGGATCCCACAGTGCTGAGCAGTATTCAAGCAGTGGGCAAACAAGCATACTGTAACCTACTTCCTTTGTTTTCGGATTGCATTTCCTTAGGATTCTTCCAATGAATCTCAGTCTGGCATCTGCTTTACTGACGATCAACTTTGTATGATCATTCCATTTTAAATCACTCCTAATGAGTACTCCCAGATAATTTATGGAATTAACTGCTTCCAGTTGCTGACCTGCTATATTGTAACGAAATGATAAGGGATCTTTCATTCTATGTATTTTTCAGCACATTACATGTGTTTACGTTGAGATTCAATTGCCATTCCCTGCACCATGCGTCAATTCGCTGCAGATCCTCCTGCATTTCAGTACAATTTTCCATTGTTACAGCCTCTCGATATACCACAGCATCATCTGCAAAAAGCTTCAGTGAACTTCCGGTGTCATCCACAAGGTCATTAATGTATATTGTGAATAGCAGCGGTCTTACGACACTCCCCTGTGGCACACCTGAAATCACTCTTACTTCAGAAGACTTCTCTCCATTGAGAATGACATGCTGCATTCTGCTATCTAGGAACTCTTCAATCCAATCACATAATTGGTCTGATAGTCCATATGCTCTTACTTTGTTCATTAAAAGACTGTGGGGAACTGTATCGAACGTCTTGCGGAAGTCAAGAAACACGGCATTCCTACAGGGTAGATTTCTAGTCTCCAGAAAAGTCATTATACTGTAACATAAAATGTGTTCCAAAATTCTACAACTGATTGACATTAGAGATATAGGTCTATAGTTCTGCACATCTGTTCGATGTCCCTTCTTGAAAATGGGGATGACCTGTGCCCTTTTCCAATCCTTTGGAACGCTACGCTCTTCTAGAGACCTACGGTACACCGCTGCAAGAAGGGGGGAGGGGGGGGGGGGGACAAGTACCTTCGCGTACTCTGTGTAAAATTGAACTGGTATCCCATCAGGTCCAGCGACCTTTCCTCTTTTGAGCGATTTTAATTGTTTCTCTATCCCTCTGTAGTCTATTTTGATATCTACCATTTTGTCATCTGTGTGACAATCTAGAGGAGGAACTACAGTGTAGTCTTCCTCTGTGAAACAGCTTTGGAAAAATATATTTAGTATTTTGGCCTTTAGTCTGTCATCCTCTGTTTCAGTACCAGGAATTGGGTTCTATATATCCACTTGGTTGTTTGCTTTTTAGGTGAACATCTGACATGCATGTCATTCGCGTAGAGATAAATAATGTAAGTAGTCCTATGTTTCTGCTGCTATGTATACAATTGTCATATTGTACATATCAATGTACATAAAATTGTTTGTTGTCATCTGTGTCAGGTGTCACTGATGATGTAAGCTTATGACTCTTGGTGTTTAGAAGATGCCCTTTAACAAAGAAATGTCAGGTACAGCATAGCTTTCAGTTGGCTGACTTTTGCGTAGGCATGTTCTTATGTTTAGTAATCAGACATCACACTGGAGACACCAAATATAGTAGGCTTGGAGTTGTCGCCACCTTGAAATAGTTTTATGTAAAGCTCTGTTTTCACACTCCAGCAAATAATTCAGAACAGCAAAAATGTGAACAACCTTAGACAATAACCAGCTTAAAAGAATATTTAGGAAAAGTAATTACATGTGGTGTACATATCAAAGGAAGGACTGTTTTAAATAGAGAGTAAAACAGATTGCATGGAGAAATAAACACAGGCCCCTGTCAATTGGACATGGAACTGTTTGACACCTGATACAACACTTAAAACTGAAACATAATGTTGTATGGTCATGCCGTGAAACCTATCCGCGATGACTGTAGAAGACATTGTGGCAGATGCTACATTAGCCCCCTTGGTGGAAGCAGAACATCAGTGTCGAGGAAACGAGCAGGGAAATGTACCCTGTATCCAGAACTGGTTGTTACTGCCAGTGGTTGTGAGGTGTTCAGCCATAGCCGCATGTGCAACAAAGGGCAGGTTGCAGGTTCTGGAGGCAATGGTTGTCTTTGGTTATGGATGGTGGTGCTTCCTGGAACACGTACACAGGCTTGACTCTATTAATGGAGACAGTCAAGTTCTTGCCGTCCCATAGAATGTTCATACTCTGTGCACCTCGTCTTGAGATGCAATACGGGCAGGTGTATGGTGTCTATAAAGGTGGCTTCACTCCCTTGGCATGGAGCATGACGTGTGGGAACATCTCTAAATCATGGTGCACATAACATTGGGGTGTACCATAACAAAAAACGTTTGATGGGTTGATTCAAGCAATGTGTTGTTGTAGCTGATGTAAGAATTCCAGTTGGTCTTGCATGGCTTTAAACAACATTTTTGCATTGACGAACTCACCTGGAAGATGTAATGTCTTAATGTGAACTAGTTCTGTGGCTGAGAAGTCGATATCTGATTTGTACATAGTCCTTCGGTCCAGAACTGTTATTTCCAGTTGACCAAGTGACCTTATGACACATGAGTGCCACTTTCAGTGAATGGTGCCAGTGTTCCAGCATGTCATTACTGGCCGGGACATAACTCATCTTATGGTGTTTACAGCCACAGCACTTGGCCTGCTGACTGAACAATTCTGATTCAGATTGTTGCCCATGATCAGTGGTGATATGCTGGAGACAAACAAACCTTGCTAACCAAATTGATGCAAACGCAGAGGCTAATCTGTTGCCTGTAATGTTATCCAATGGTACTGCCTGTGGCCAGTGCGCGAATCAGTTAGTCATGGAAAACAAGTAGCAGTTACCTTTTGAAATCGGCAGCAGTCGTATGACATTCAGGTACATGTGGACAAAACACGCCATCATGTCTGGAAAATTATCTTATTGGAGCATGATCATGACAGGATACCTTGCTTCTTTGATATTGTAGACGGGCTTGTGTCCATTGCTGGCAGTCTCTTTCTATCCTGAGCCATTTGTAACATTTTGCCAAGAGATGAAAGGCAGAGTGTGTCCCTGGGTGACAGTTTTGTGAATGCTGTGAAATGCTTGCTTGTGGAATGCCAGTGGTAAAAGACAGTGGGATTTTCTTCTGAAGACATTGCAATATAGTTTTGAATTTGCTCCAGGAATGTCAACAGGTTGCAGCTGCAGTGATGAAATAGCATTGTCGATGAAGGCACAGAGTTTGTTATCCTCTGGAAGTGCTTGTGATAGTGCAGCAAAATCGATAGGGTTTTCCATGCTGCTGATGTGCAAAAGACAGTTATCTATGATGATATCAATACCAGAGGTATGCTGAATGTCTATACTGAATTGTGGCATGAAGTCGAATTGACTGAACTTGTGTGGAGAGTAGTTAGTGTTGTCCTGCTTAATGCATAAATCAAAGGCTTATGGTTGGAAAATATTGTTGATACACAGGCCTCCATCTGTGGATGAAAACATCTAACTGCCTCATATACAGCCAGTAGCTCACAATCATAAGCACTACACTTCTGCCATGACTGTGGTAGTTTATGTATGTTGCAGGGGATAGTAGCTGCCAATTGTTGTTGTGTTATGCCAAAGGCTGTCTGAGCAAGAAGCATTGTGTTAGCCATTCCTTGCTTAAGATTGTCGAACATGGTACAAATTGCTTTGTCCACTGTACTGAGGAACTGCCTTTCACTTTTGGTCCTGCAGGTGCTGCAGTCAATGGTTCCTGTATTTCAGCAATGAGTGGCAAATGTCAGTGATTAAAGTTGGATGTACCTAAGAATCTTCACAATACTCTGTTAGGGCCAATGAACCATCTGAGCAGATTTTGTGTAGCAAGAAGCTACCTTCAGACTGTCCAAAAATGTATTTAGCTGAATTCAGAATGACGTCGTAATGTTTTGTGTAGGTAAATGTCTCTAGCAGGTCTTGGTAATGCTGTTCCGTGTCAGCTGAGAACACAAGCATGCCATCCAAATATGTGCAGCAGAACGAAAGACCTTGAAGGATAGAATCTACAAACCTCTGCCATGTCTGCATCACGTCCCTCAGCCTGAATGTCATAAACATACCCTCAAAAGGTCTGAAAGGCATTATGATTACTGTCTTTTGAGTATCATCCTTGGCCATTGGTATTTATGTCCAAGCCTTCGTGTAATCCAAGACACTGAAAATGGTCGCAGAATTTGTTACAGTCTCTAAGCAACCGCAGTGGCTACTGAACTGCCATTGTTTTTGCATTGCAGGTGTTGTAATACCTGCAAGGGTGCCAGGTTCTGTTCTTTCTGGACACAAGCTGCAAGGCAAAGGACCGTGGGCTGCTTGACAGTCTGATGATGCCTTTGCAGAGCATAGTGTCACAGTATGCCTTGGCTGTCGTTGGGAGATCAGGTGCCAGACACCTCAGTGTACACGGGACAGGCAGTCCATAGGGTATCTTAATATGAGACCCATTATTATGCAGAATTTGTTTCATAGTACAAGATGGCCTGATCAGGTTTGTGAAGTTTTTCAGCGCAGCAGTATACTCACCTTCATGTGCCTTTATCAGCTCCACACTGTGACAGGTGGTACTGCAGGGGAACCCAGCAGCAGCTAGCCCAGTGACACTGTCAACCAGTCTAGCATTGGCCACGTCTGGGGGAAAATTTATAGTAGGCCAAAATAACCGCACCGATGACATTGCGATGGTGAAACTCCAGCTGAATGAATGACATAATCCTAGGTTCAAATCCATGTCCTCTGTTCCGTGTGTAGTTATGAATGAATTATTGGCAGCTGTTAAACAGAAAGCAGTAGGTGGCCTGCAGTGGCACTTTGAAACTCGTGGACCAGTGCTTAAATCGGAGCCAGTATCAATGGATAACAGTCACTGATGAATAGGTGCTTTGACGACAATAGTCTGTCGGCAGCACCTGGGACCGACTGCCGCTGGCATCTGGGTAGCTACGTGGTATTGTATATTTCTTTGCGTGATCACCAAATCGTCATTAGTACCAACATTAAGACTGCTCACCACAAGACAGCTTGGTGTTGCTGGCTGACATGCTTCAGGAACATATATGATAGCATATCTGACAATTTCCAGTACCACCTTGAGACAACAACGTGTGACCTGTGTACACAATTGCTCCGCTATTGTTGGTAGTACATTATAAGCTGCATGTGCTACGGACACCCGTGCAGATGTTCTGTTGCACTAGGCTGTGACTGCACTTACCTGTGTTGGGGTGATGGCCTCCTGTATTCGGTCGATGAGTGCCACCACTGCATCTAATGGCCTGTCCTTTTGTGATGTTGTTATCGCTATCACCTGTGGTGGTAACCTGCTGCGGCACAGCGTATCAGTGTATGTGACAGATTCCCCAGAATGGTAATAGGCTCACTTTGCCATGAGGATGTCTCAAGTCTTTTGAGGATTTTCAAGCTCCTATGTCTTCCTGGATACGTGCTTGTTGCATCCTGTCTTCTTGCGAGACTGCAACTCGATGTATAAGTTTGAACTTCAGTTAGTCGTAGGATTCTGCCTGCAGAGGTGCGATGTTAACATCTTGTATTTCTGCTGTGAGACAATGATCCAGCTGGCTCACCACAAGAACAAACTTTGTCACATCATCTGTAGTTCCAGCGTAACAGAAACCTGCTTCCGCCTGTGCAAACCATAGCACCAGGTGACGGGGCCAGAATGGAGGTAGGCAGACTGCTAGACAAGAAATGGCTCTCAGATATCTTGCTGTTTTGTAAGAAAAGGCTTGCTGCAGATCTGCTCTTCTCTCTCCAAATCATGTCAGGATCACCACTTGTTGTTTACAGCACAACTTTCGGCTGATTGACTGTTGCATTTGCATGTTCTTATGTTTAGTAACCAGACATCACACTGGAGATAACAAATTTATTAGGCTCAGAGTTATCACCACCTTGGAATTGTTTTATGATACAGCTCTGTTTTCTCACTACAGCAAATAATTCAGAACAGCAAAAATGTGAACAGACTTAGACAGTAACCAGGTTAAAAGAATATCTAGGAAAAGTAATTATATGGAGTGTACATATTAAAGTAAGAAATGTTTTAAACAGAGAGTAACAAAGGTTGTACGGAGAAATAAACACAGCACCCATGGTCATTTGATGTGGAACTGTTACAACACTCAACACTGAATTATAACATTGTATGATAGTGCCACAAAACTGCTGTCCATGATGACTGCAGGCAACATTGTGGCAGGTGCTACAGATTTATTTGGTCTTTCCAGCAATCTGTTGATTTCAGAAGGGCAATGAGACACTTCTCTAGCTCATGAGAGGAAAATAGTGGATAAGTCTGGTCTCAGAAAAAATGTTGCCTCACTGGTCTGGTTGCCTGGTTATGTAATGTTATGTAATTATACCACCATCTTGGTTCACAGACAAATTTCCATCAGTTAAGCTACCTCGCTTAATACAATGAGAATACAATTTGGCACCAAAAAATATATACTTCATAGAAACATGCTAGCCGTGTGGTCGGACTTGCAGTTATGATAATGACATGTACACAAAGGGCATAAAGTGTGCCAATGAGTTGTGTGATGTGTGTAACTGATGTCAGTATTTGACACTCACCTGAAGATGTCCCGGTGGTGCTCGTATGAAATTCTGTGCATAATAACAAATCACGACCAGCTGCGCTCTAGGAACATCACATGATTCTCATGTGACAGTTCTGTGGGAAGGGTATTGGTTCATGCGTTACAAGATTTGAGAAAATACACAGCAAGAGAATGACATTACTAATTCCTTAAGTTTTTAGTAACATGTTACGACCATTGCACAATACCAAAATTTTCAAGGGTAACACACTTAATCAAGATTGCTGCTGTAAGGAAAATCACAGAGTAAGCTAGTTTTGCTATAGCAAAATTCATTATATAAGATGAAACTGTTTTGGAAGAATTACACCATCTACATATACAGATGGTAACATATCTTTCTTCTGTATGAAGAGGCTGGATTGATGGTGTAACCTGGGCCAGGTTTGAATGGAACAATTAGTGTTCTGTGACTCAGCAGATGTCAAAATTTTGTCACCCATTGCCTAAACAGCCAGCACCAACAGGTCATAATGTCTGTGAAGCTGACTATGGATGTGACAAAAGTATGGACAATGCAACACTGTCTGTATTAGATAGAGGCCTGAACTCTGAACCAATACACTGGAAGTACCACTTTTAATAAGTTTTGTCACTGGTGTTGGAGAAGCTGTGTAATCCCATTCTTTCGATGCTGCAAAAGAAATTAGACGGGGAAACTTCACATGCACTTACGAAATTTCTTCCAATATGAAGCAACATAACTTCCGTGGAAAGATCTGCACTATGGAGTCTTTGAGTACCCTAGGTGTAGTGATACTCAAGGTTGGTGAAGGTAATGTGACAGTTTTGGTATGTTATAGCCTAGCCTCTGTGTTAATAGGAAACATTATTTATTAAGTGCTCTGTGTTGCAGAAGATTGACTGTGACCACACAGATTGATTGCAATGACAAACTCTAGCACTCCTGAATTATTCTTTATTACTTAAAGCTATCATCAAGCATCATTGTGTTTCAAACAGATTGTAAGGTCTTCCTAAAGTTCGTGAAAAGGGTCTACCATTATACCCAATAGTAATTAGTTTTGTTGCTCCTATGTATTTAGCTAGACATCTTGCTCGCAGTGTGTGCACCACATATGCAACTTGGCTTACTTCATGTACGCAATTCAAACTGCTTAGTTAGCTTTGATGTGAGTTCACTTATTACAAGGGTCCCACTTGCAGTGTGTCTGGTAATAATTATAATAAATTTCAGGTGAACATCACAGTCTTTTTCTGGCATTCTCTTATGTAAACTTACTTCAGCAAGAATTCGTTTGAATAGAGGATTTTGAGGAGAGAGCCCTGCAATAAGTAGCCCTTAAACCAACCATATCCTGGATGTGTGTTGGTGAAGCATTCACATTTGGCCCCATGGAGGGGACAAATTAGTGGAGTTTTTGCACCATCTTAACCACATTCCAGCTAGGCAGGATCCTCCAGAAGTTTCACATTTAAATGGTCTTGTGTACAGTTAAGATTACAGACCTTCGTGGATTGGTGAAGGATGATTTATTATTGGGGAAGGCTGAGCATATAAAAACCTTTTAATCTGTGGTATGGTTTATACAGATCAGACCAAACACAGTATGGGAGAATGTTGTATAGAACATAAGTGCCGCACTTGCCTTGTGCAAGCAACAGTATGTCTTTGCTAAACATTGGATATGCTGTGGGCACACAACAGAATCTGGTAAAACAACAATTTTGGCTATTGCTAATTCTTTTTGGGATTCCATTAGTGGAGAATGCATGGAGATACACATGTTGCAAAACCTTATTAGCCAGTACAGCAGCTACTAGTTGGGTAAAATGTGAAATCTCATTATTTCCAGAGTTTCTTTCAACAAAGAACAAAATGTGTTGAGGGGCAGCCCAGCAGATGAATAAGTTATGTATTTCCATTGTGAGGGCACTGCCTGCTGGCAGTGTGGCCAGTCCTATAATTAAGATCATTATGCATGCACAAAATGCATTCAGCCCATTAGTGCAAGGGCATGCTGAAAAGTAACGCCCAAAATTTTTTTTAATATGAATACTTAAAGCTTTTTAAATAACATAGATGTTAATGTTCTACATCTTCAGTCTTCATGCCTACGTATATGTAGCCTTCTTCCGATAACAGGACCCCGAATAGTAGTGTGTAATGTGTCGATGTGTAATGTAACTATGTTGGTTCATGAGAAACAGCATGCTATAATCGAGATTCAAATTCGAACAAGTTATCCTCACATGTAGTACCCTCTCCTTCAGTATGACAATGACCACACACGAATGCTATGACATCTGAAACAGAGAGACCCTTCAGGTTCATTGTCATTGATCGTCCTCCATATAGTTCCCATGTGCCTCCATCCAAAGTTATCTATTTCCTAAACGTAAAGAACAACTTCAAGGCAGTGGCATAACTTAATTTTGGGGGCCCCATTCAAATAATGTTTGGGGACCTTGTTTAATAATAAGCCTTCAAAGAACAGATATAAAAATATTAGACATTCGCATACCAGAATTCAGGATGAAAGTAAAATAAACTCACTTATTGATGCACTTATTAAACAAAGTCTTCAGTTTTCTGAAGTGAGGCTACATGCTGGAGCAGAAACATATTGACAGTTTTCCTACACTTTGGACTCAAAAGCTTGTCGACAATGTCATCCAAGTTAAGAGAATGATATGTTTCATTTTTGTTGTTTACAACTGCTAAAGCAGTTAATATAGACTTGGACATTGAGTTTCTAAGGCAAATTTTGATTTGTTTATTTTTAGAAAACGATCTTTTTGCCACAGAAGGAGTAACTGGCAGAGTCAAGTACAGCTGAGCTGTGCATATGCAAGGGAGACTACTCACAAAAAAAAAAAAAAAAAAAAAAGGGGGGGGGGTGTTTCCTTTCTTTCCTATTTGTTTTGGCATAAGTGTTTTTAGGGTAAAAAGATCAAATCTTTTCTGTTTTTTTCTGAATATCTTTATTTTATGATTGAAAAATGTAAACAGTATGTAGAAAAAAAATTATCGTTAACATTCTGTAGGTTGGTAAAGGTTGTAATAGTTGAATTAAAATATCAACAGAAGCTTGGAAAACTGTGACTTAAATAGACTTAAATGCATCCACAGTCCTATGATCTGCTGAAAGCTCATCAAAAAAGTTCTTCACTTTATGAATACCTTTTGTGGCCCACATTGAATCAGTGCTACAAACTTTAGATTCTTCTACTACTATTTCATAACTGTTTCTTAAGATGACTAGATTGTTTCTTTGTGGTTTGAAGAAGGTGAGAGCTATTCTCTTTGTAAGCATTAGGGGTCTGCAGTAGTTTGGAAACTATATTAATATTTTCTAAAATCTTACTTTATAATCCAAGAGGCAGGACAAAATCAAACATTTCCAAATTTTTTTATTAGATAAGAACCATGGACCTTGCCGTTGGTGGGGAGCTTTGCATGTCTCAGTGATACAAATAGCCGCACCGTAGGTGCAGCCGCAACAGAGGGCTATCTGTTGAGAGGCCAGACAAACGTGTGGTTCCTGAAAAGGGGCAGCAGTATTTGCAGGGGCAAGAGTCTGGATGATTGACTGATCTGACCTTGTAACACTAACCAAAACAGCCTTGCTGTGCTGATACTGCGAACGCCTGAAAGCAAGGGGAAACTACTGCCGTAATTTTTCCCGAGGGCATGCAGCATTACTGCATGGTTAAATGATGATGGCGTCCTCTTGGGTAAAATATTCTGGAGGTAAAATAGTCCACCATTCGGATCTCCAGGCGGGGACTACTCAAGAGGACGTCATTATCAGGAGAAAGAAAACTGGCGTTCTACAGATCGGAGGATGGAATGTCAGATCCCTTAACCGGGCATGTAGGTTAGAAAATTTTAAAAGGAAAATGGACAGGTTAAAGTTATATACAGTGGGAATTAGTGAAGTTCGGTGGCAGGAGGAACAAGACTTTAGTTCAGGCGAATACAGGGTTATAAATACAAAATCAAATTGGGGTAATGCAGCAGTAGGTTTAATAATGAATAAAAAAATAAGAGTACGTGTAAGCTACTACAAACAGCATAGTGAACGCATTATTGTGGCCAAGATAGACACAAAGCCCACGCCTACTACAGTAGTACAAGTTTATATGCCAACTAGCTCTACAAATGACAAAGAAATTGAAGATATGAATGATGAAATAAAAGAAATTATTCAGACAGTGAATGGAGATGAAAATCTAATAGTCATGGGTGACTGGAATTCAGTAGTAGGAAGAGAGAAAGAAGGGAATGTAGGTGGTGAATATGGATTGGGGGGAAGAAATGAAAAAGGAAGCTACCTGTTAGAATTTTGCACAGAGCATAACTTAATCATAGCTAACACTTGGTTCAAGAATCATAAAAGAAGGTTGTATACATGGAAGAATCCTGGAAATACTGACAGGTTTTAGCCAAATTATATAATGGTAAGACAGATTTAGGAACCAGGTTTTAAATTGTAAGACATTTCCAGGGGCAGAAGTGGACTTTGACCACAACCTATTTGTTATGAACTGTAGATTAAAACTGAAGAAATTGCAAAAAGGTGGGAATTTAAGGAGATGGGACCTGGATAAACTGACTTAACCAGAGGTTGTGCAGAGTTTCAGGTAGAGCATAAGGGAACAATTGACAGGAATGGAGGAAAGAAATATAGTAGAAGAAGAATGGGTAGCTTTGAGGGATGAAATAGTGAAGGCAGCAGAGGGCTGCTAGAAATCCTTGGGTAACAGAAGAAATATTGGCTTATCTCACTAGGGGTAAGTTAGATACTGCCTACAGGAAAATTAAAGAGACCTTAGGAGAAAAGAGAACCACTTGTGTGAATATCAAGAGCTCAGATGGAAATCCAGTTCCAAGCAAAGAAGGGAAAGCAGTAAGGTGAAAGGAATATATAGAGGGTCTATATAAGGGCGATGTACTTGAGGACAATATTATGGAAATCGAAGACAATGTAGACGAAGATGAAATGGGAGATATGATACTGCATGAGGAGTTTGACAGGGCACTGAAAGACCTGAGTCGAAACAAGGTCCCGGGAGTAGACAACATTCCGTTTGAACTACTGACGGCCTTGGGAGAGCCAGTCATGACAAAACTCTACCTTCAGGTGAGCAAGATACATGAGACAGGCGAAATACCCTCAGACTTCAAGAAGAATGTAATAATTCCAATCCCAAAGAAAGCAGGTGTTGACAGATGGGAAAATCACTGACTATCAGTTTAATAAGTCACGGCTGCAAAATACTAATGCGAATTCTTTACAGACGAATGGAAAAACTAGTAGAAACTGACCTCGGGGAAGATCAGTATGGATTCCGTAGAAATATTGGAACATGTGAGGCAATACTGACCCTACGACTTATCTTAGAAGCTAGATTAAGGAAAGACAAACCTACGCTTCTAGCATTTGTAGGCTTACAGAAAGCTTTAGACAATGTTGACTGGAATACTCTCTTTCAAATTCTAAAGGTGGCAGGGGTAAAATACAGGGAGCGAAAGGCTATTTACAATTTGTACAGGAACCAGATGGCAGTTATAAGAGTCGAGGGACACGAAAGGGAAGCATTGGTTGGGAAGGGAGTGAGACAAGGTTGTAGTCTCTCCCTGATGTTATTTAATCTATATATTGAGCAAGCAGTGAAGGAAACAGAAGAAAAATTTGGAGTAGGAATTAAAATCCATGGAGAAGAAATAAAAACTTTGAGGTTCTCCGATGGCATTGTAATTCTGTCAGAGACAGCAAAGGACTTGGTAGAGTAGTTAAACGGAATGGATAGTGTCTTGAAAAGAGGATGTAAGGTGAACATCAACAAAAGCAAAACGAGGATAATGCAATGTAAGTCAGGTGATGCTGAGGGAATTAGATTAGGAAATGAGACACTTAAAGTAGTAAAGGAGTTTTGCTATTTGGGGAGCAAAATAACTGATGATGGTCGAAGTAGAGAGGATATAAAATGTAGACTGGCAATGACAAGGAAAGCGTTTCTGAAGAAGAGAAATTTGTTAACATCGAGTATAGATTTATGTCTCAGGAAGTCGTTCCTGAAAGTATTTGTATGGAGTGTAGCCACGTATGGAAGTGAAACATGGACGATAAATAGTTTGGACAAGAAGAGAATAGAAGCTTTCAGAATGTTGTACTACAGAAGAATGCTGAAGATTAGATGGGTAGATCACATAACTAATGATGAGGTATTGAACAGAATTGGGAAGAAGAGAAATTTGTGGCACTACTTGACTAGATGAAGGGATCGCTTGGTAGGACGTATTCTGAGGCATCAAGGGATCACCAATTTAGTATTGGAGGGCAGTGTAGAGGGTAAAAATCATGGAGGGAGACCAAGAGATGAATACACTAAGCAGATTCAGAAGGATGTAGGTTCCATTAGGTACTGGGAGATGAAGAAGCTTGCACAGGATAGAGTAGCATGGAGAGCTGCATCAAACCAGTCTCAGGACTGAAGACAACAACAACAACAACAACAACAACAACAACAACAAAAAGCTTCTTCCTCCCCTGCCTCCTCCTTGCTCTTTAAAATGATACTGGATAGATGCTGCAAAATTAGTATGAAATTCAATTAAATTGGTAACAGTGAATCAAATGTGGAAGATTGTCTAGTTGGACACAGTTTCTTCAGAGTCATTGAAACACCTCTGTCAGTTGCAACAGTTCCATTTATCTACTCCATTGAACCACGTAATTACTAAGTAAAAGATAAATGCGTTACATTTTCTCATGAAGTTGTTCCATTTTCACTATATTCATAATGAAATCATTTAGTATCAAATTTAAATTATGTGGAAATCCAAGTACTGTTGTGAGCATTATGTGATGAACCTGGAAGACTGTGATATAAGGATGTATGCAGTGTGAATTATGTAAGTATTGGTTGGTTCATGGAGTATGCACATATAGCCGAAGTGGTTAAGGCAACAACTTGTGGTAAGCAGGAATACCGGATTCAAGGCCTGGTGCAGCACAAATTTTCATATGTCAATGTTGAGTAGTAGATCTGTACTTAATCCAGCTAATGACAAGAAATTTACAATTGGGATATTAATTTTGAGGTGTTTCGTACAGCTGTGGATCGTCAACAGTGTCTGTTCTTTCAAACATGCATCGAAGTTTAAATTATATGTTGAATAATGTGTAAACTCGGCATTTATAACCTGAGCTTTAATTCTTGACTGCCGATCTGCATATTTGCCACTTATACACTGATGTCCAAAGTTAAAGCAACAAACAGAAATTTTACAAGGTTGTGTTTATTTTGCCACAAACACTATAAACAGGTGATAGTAAAATAGAAACAAAGTAAAGCATAAAAAACTGCAACATGCATAATGGTAGACAAAAATATCCTTCATTTTTTCTAACTTAACAGATTTGCACACACATTCCGAGAACTGGTTGATGTGCTCAGTATGTGGCGTGACCTGACAACGAAGGGGCATGCTGTAAATGATATCATCGGTCTCATGTTGAGGCAATATTTCCCATTCTTCCTGCAGAGCTGCTTGCAGTCTTGACAGTGGTTGGTGGATGCTGATGTGTTGCAAGCCATCTCCCTAGTGCATCCCAGACATCCTCTATTGGATTCAAATTGGGGGAGTGACAGACCACACCATGCTTGCAATATCTTCTGTTTCCAAGAAAACATCAACCACCTGCGCTCTATGAAGTCGAGCGTTATTGTCCATCAGTATGAAGTCTGGGCCCACAGCACCTTGCAACAACCGCAAATGCAGTCCCAAGATTTTGTCACAATACCTGACAGCAGTTAAACCTTGCTGATTCACCCATACAATTTCATGAAGAAGGGTTAGAGTGGTAAACATAATCCTTGCCCACACCATTAGGGATTGTTCTTGATATCAGTCTCTTTCCACAATGTTTGGGTTCCAAAATCATGTTCCACGTTCCCTCTAGATGCAAATCCACCACAATTAATGCTGACAGGTAGTGTGAGACTCTGAAAAAACTCAAACGGGCAATTCAGAACCGGAGAAGAGGAATGTTGAGCAAGAGCATATCTTACAACAATAGTACTGATGATCACTTCTAAAACACAGTCGTTTAGCAGCTGTGTCTTCTAATTTTGAATTTGTAGACTCAAATATTTAATTTTAGTTGAAAGGCATATGCTCTCAGTAGAGCATGATATTCGAAGAGAAAGTCTATCATACTTAAAGACTGCCACCCTGTTCCCCTGTTTCACATTCACGATATTTCTTATTCACGATGGCCACAGAAAGCTAATGTTCTTGTTACATCCAGTATCCTAGAAAGTATAACTTTCATTTCCTAATGCCCCTCATTGAAAAGTGTATTAATCGTTTTGCCATGTTTCAACGTGCTGTAAGTAACATATGCATTTAAGTGTGCAGTGCAAGTTTAATGTACTTTTATTTTCTTGCTTAGAGTTGCCAATCATTAATTTGCTCATCATGCCATACTTTTTCTCCATCTCCAGATAACCAGCACGCTACACAGAATAGTGCATTTAGAGCAGGGCCATGCTGTAACTAAAATCAATCATTTTTCTGATCTGTTTTAGAAAAATTATGGTAATAATCACTGATAAAAGATTTTTGATCTTAGTATTTGTATGGGAAGGAGCCTGTGGCTGGTGTGGCCTGCTATTTTAAAGTTTTGTGAAATCTTTTGATTCACTTTATCTTGGAATAACCCTCTGTCAGTGCTAAAATGTGTTGCTGGTTATTGTAAAGCCGAGAACAATAATCTGCTGGTTATGAATCAGTGTCTATTGCAGGTGGTCTATTTTCAAATTGTGTATCACCAACATTTACACCTGATTTATTTTCACGGCCGATACCATGTCCTCTATGAACTTGCAAACTACCAGAATCTTCCCGTTTCATTTTTGCAACTCAACTGACTTTCAGTTTCCACTTTTAAATTGTCCAGACTTTTCTCCAATTTTGCTTTCATTAGTAATTTTGGTATATCCCTATTCTGGACATGTTGCTGATCGTTGGAAAACTGTATCTATCGTCATTGCTGCAATGAAGAATATAACAAGACAGACTTATAATTTCCTCTTTTACCTATTTCTACAAGTTATGGTTTTATATTAATGCAAACCCTTAACAGCAGTCCATATAAGAAAAACCATCAATACCTTTTACATTAAAGCAAGCACAGCTTAGATGGAGAGGAATTAATCTGCATTACACATGTAACTGATGTTTACAATTTTAATGTTCAAGTCGCTTTCCATTAGCTGTTTACTTGCACTGTAACACTGTGTCTGTCACAAAAGTACAAAAAACTTAAAGATTGTTAATAGGAGTGCCTGTTGTTGTCAACAGCAGTTGAAGGAAATACATAACAAAGAAGTTATTGCATTTTAGGGCACTGGCTAGTTTTTCGGCCAATGCTTGTGTAGAAAAAAGGGAGTGGTTTAACCTGTACTCAACACATAGTGCTCACCGTCACACACTGTAGCCGGCCGGTGTGGCCGAGCAGTTCTAGGCGCTTCAGGCTGGAACCGAGCGACTGCTAATGTCGCAGGTTCGAATCCTGCCTCGGGCATGGATGTGTGTGATGTCCTTAGGTTAGTTAGGTTTAAGTAGTTGAAAGTTCTAGGAAACTGATGACCTCAGAAGTTAAGTCGCATAGTGCTCAGAGCCATTTGAACCACACACTGTACCATTCTTGATAACATAAAAAACAAAGGCACAAACTGCATCCTGGTACACTTTTAATTGCTTTTCCGCAATGTGTATCCCTCCCTAAATAGAATACAGTGACATATTTTTAAATACATTACCAATTCAGTTTGACCACCGCTCCAAAATAGCGTCCTCTCCCAGCACCTCGAGGTGTGCAGGGCCGTCATTGATGACACAGCTTCGAGGATTTCGCTTTAATAGTGATGAAGTGGTGCACACAGATGTGAGGTTGTGACCCTGTCAACCAAGTCTAACATTCGAAAGTGATGTAACAATGAAAACAATCAATTTTTGACTAAATAATTTAATTGGAAACAGTGATAGTATAAACAAACTAGTTTGTAGAATGTTAATAATTTTCCTATTTGTAAGTCTTCCAACAAATGGTTTGATAACTTAGTTCACAAATCTGTGGGACCATACTGGCTAAAGAATGACGCTGAACAAATCAGCATTCATGTTAAGACAACTTTACCTAATGGATTCAAGTATTACTTAAACTACATACTCTACAATGAGATGATCAACACTGATGTTCTTATTATTGTTCCTCCTTTTTTTTCATTTTGAGCATCTCTGTACCATGTTGCTTTTAATCAATATTCTTTCATGCTCTGTCTGCAGGCTCCTCCACTTCTCTGCTGATACTCTTTGGACCTAATGTCTTGTCCTACTGCGTGAAAATGATAACTATTTTCTATGTACCACAGTGTTGCAGGGGAAGACAAGATGAATAATTTGATATAGGGAATTTGTGATCTATCAACCTGGGACTCCACCTCATTTTGGCCTACAAAAGCCACCTAAGATACTACATGTGCACCCTGTGTGAGATTTTTAGTGTCCTGTCCCCTTCTTTCACCACCAGCCTTAGTTGGTCTTAACTATTTGATGCTAATGTCTTTTTGTCATTAAACTCATCCGTGAATATTAATCACTTCTTGGTCTTGCATTTGCAATGGTGTAATTGACATTTGCATAAATTTTACCTCAAAATTTTGTGCATTTTAAAAGCACAAAATTAAGAATTAAATATTTTGTTCCTCTGTTCTTACTGCAAAACAGCTGTGCTCAGAGGGGTTAATCTGTCAAAATTCACAAAATTTTGAGGTCAAATTTACATAAACATCAAATTTACACTTTGTAAGTGCAAGGAACCATGAACGGTGGACCTTGCCATTGGTGGGGAGGCTTGCATGCCTCTGCGATACAGATAGCCGTACCATAGTTGCAACCACAACAGAGGGATATCTGTTGAGAGGCCAGACAAACGTGTGGTTCCTGAAGAGGAGGAGCAGCAGTCTTTTCAGTAGTTACAGGGGCAACAGTCTGGATGATTGACTGATCTGGCCATGTAACATTAATTAAAATGGCCTTGCTGTGCTGGTACCGCGAACAACTGAAATCAGAGGGAAAGTACAGCCGTAATTTTTCCCAAGGACATGCAACTTTACTGTGTGGTTAAATAATGATGGTGTCCTCTTGGGTAAAATATTCCAGAGGTAAAATAGTTCCCCTCCTCCCCCTCACTGTCCTACACCCTTACTTCCTCTCATTCCTTCCCTCCCTCTTTCCCTTGGGGTCTCCAAGGCCCCCCCCGATTTTTATCCAAAATTTCCTGTCACTCCGTACTTTCCATGTCCAAGTTGGTGCCTCCAATAGTTCCCCCCATACCCAGGAGAATGGGGTCCCGTGGGGCTCTGTATTGAGTGTATCACTATGTTTAGTGGCCATTAACGGTCTAGCAGCAGCTGTAGGGCCATACGTCTCATCCTCTATGTATGTATGCAGACGACGGCTGCATTTCGTACTGCTCCACCAGTACTGGTGTTGCTGAGCGACACCTACAGGGAGCCATCCACAAGGCGCAGTCATGGGCTCTCGCCCACGGCTTCCAGTTTACGACCGCTAAGTCGTGTGTCATGCACTTCTGTCGGCGTTGTACCATTCATCCGGAACCAGAATTTTACCTTCATGATGATCCACTCACTATAGTGGAAACATGTCGATTCTTAGGACTGGTTTTTGACGACCGATTGACATGGCTACCTCACCTTCTTTGTCAGCCTAAGCGGAAGTGCTGGCAACACCTCAATACCCTCCACTGCCTAAGCAACACCAACTAGATGCAAATCGCTCAACTCTGCTGAGTCTCTACAAATCCCTTATTCAATCCTGCCTTGACATGGGAGTCTGATTTATGGTTCAGCAACACCCTCAGCGTTGCGTCTACTTGATCCTGTGGTGTTCGCCTAGCGACGGGAGCTTTTAGAACGAGTCTGGTGACCAGTGTCCTGGTGGAGGCAGGAGTCCCTCCATTGCAGATCCATCGTACACAACTGCTCGCCAGTTACGTTACACACATTCGTAGTTCTCCCGAGGATCCGAATTACAGTCTCCTTTTTCCGCCCACGGCGGCCCAAGTCACGACTGACGATTGCGGTTGACATGCGATCCCTTCTGTCTGAACTGGAGTCCTTCCCTTTACTAGAGCTGGTGGCCATCTCATGTGCACTTCAGTATATTCATTCATGCCCTGGGGAATCGTTTCTTCTGTTTACTGACTCGTTGAGCAGCCTACAAGCTATCAACCAGGGTTACCCTTGCCATCCTTTGGTAGCGTCCATCCAGGTGTCCATCTATGCCCTGGACCGGTATCGTCGTTCAGTGGTGTTTCTGTGGACTCCAGGGCATATTGGAATCCCGGGCAACAAACTTGCTGACAGGCTTCTGAAGATGGGCATCTCTGCACCTGACCTGCATTCTGACTTACGCCATAGTGTTTTTCGGCTGTGGGAGATGGAATGGCATAACAGTACACACAACAAACTGCGTGTCATTAAGGGGACTACAAATGTGTGGAAGGCTTCCATGTGAGCCTCTCGCATGAAATCAGTTGTCTTCTGCCAGCTTTGCATTTTCTGTGCGTGGGTCACCCACGGTTACCTCTTGCACCATGAACACTTGCCTGAGTGTCAGTGTGGCGCCCGTATGACACAGGCCCATATTCTGATGCACTGTCTCACTTTGACTGCCGAGCAACGAAATCTTGGGTTACCAGACTCATTGCTGCTAATTTTATCTGGCAACACCTCATCTGCTATTTAGTTTTACGTTTTATTCGTGAGGGTGGGTTTTATCATTTGATCTAAGTTTTAGTACATGCCTCTTGTCCCTCTGTGTCCTCCACCCTAGTGCTTCTAGGGTGGAGGTTTTAATGTGTTGCAGAGTGTCTGGCTTCTCTTTCTTTATTCTCATTGTAGCCAGCCATGGTAATCTGCTTTGTTGTTTAATCTCTTCATCCCGTTTCTTTCATTTCTGTGGTTTTCTTCTCCCCTTTTGTCCATTTACATGTTTGTTGCCCTTCATCATTGTTATAATTTTTGCTTTCATTCCGTTTTGAGTTGTCAGCATCGTTTGTTTTATTTTCACACTTGTGGCATTGTTTTATTTTGAACAAGGGACTGATGACCTCACAGTTTGGTTCCTTTTCTCTTCTTTTAATCCAACCAACCAACCAACCAAACCAATCAATCACTCACTCTCCCCCTCCCTTTCCCTCTCCTGTGTCATGGACATTGTTTCTTAGTTACTATGTTTTATAATAGCAGTCATAAAAGCTTCCATTGCAAAATTATGCAATGCTTTTAGTGAAGAAATAATGTTCACAACACGCAACTAAATGTAAACATCTGAGGATGGGATTTTAGGCATCTTGAAACGTTGTCATGGAAAAATAAACACCTATAAAGCAAGAGCTAATTCATTGTAAATTACTTTCAGTTTCAATAGTTGCAATGTTCTAATACATCCATGCTTTCTCCCAAGAATTTCTTCTGTAGGCCAGATTGAAACCAATTTCAAGCTGGATTCAGTTGCCTTTCCTCATTTTCGTGCATTGTTTCCATCCCAGATTTTTTGGCATTGTAGTAATAGGTCCAGTTAAGTATGTTATGGGACTGTAATTTACTGAAATGGATTGAACAGTAAACAGTATTTTATTTTATTTATTTATTTATTTGTCCTTTGACTGCTCAACACAATAATATAGGACATGTTAGATATTAAACAGAAACAGTAAAACTCAGGTCAGATCAGGTTATTCTAGGGCAAGTTGGCAATGCCCTTTTCAGTGGAACAGTATTGGGTAAGGATGGCACAGCAGGTTAGCCACAGCCTTTTATGCCCTTTTGAATGGAACCATTTCAGTATTCAGCTTGGCAACTTTGGAAACCCTCTTCAAGATGGCTGGATGGTAGTTTGAACCCTGCTCCTTATGAATCTGAGTCCAGGGTCCATTGCATTAAATCCATGCCACATTGCTGTGTTTATGATTTGGAAAGGAATCTGTCAATAGAACCACATTTCCCTAGTCTAAAAGTTGTTTAAGATGATGCACAGGAAGTATAATCAGTGTTATAACTAGAATGTGAAGTTTTGTTGTATTACACTTGATGTAATATGTAAGTAGGTTAGGTCTTGTAGCTCTAAAAGAATTCAACACTGGTAAAACAGTTTATTTAAAGAGATTTAAGCTCTTTTACTTCCTTCAGCTGTCCTGATCTGTGTTATACAGGGTTTTCTAAATAACTGTAGGTGAATGCTCTGATGATACTTAAAAAAGACTCACGTCTTCCATAAGTAACGTTTTGGTACATCCTGCTTTACATGTAATGTTTTCTGGGTACATAACAAGACATTTTCCAGGTAGAAATCAATGAGATGTCTCCTCCCTAAAATAAATGAGGGGGAAAGAAAGAATGACAGAGCAGCATAAATAAAAAATAAATAATGCATCATTTGTCTGTATCACCAGAGATATTTGCTGAAAAGTTTGGTACTCTGTGACCAATTTCCAGTTTGGACTTGGAAAAGAAATACAAAACTTTTATGAAAATATTTTTTTTATTTGTTTGTGCAATATACAAAGCAAAATGAGATTAATGAAATAAATTTCGGGGAAATATCATTACAGTTAAAATTTGTGATTTGTTTATTATTTTAAAAATATAATTTCTTATTCCTCTGTTAAAGGTCTGCAGATTATTTTCAATTTGGATGAAGTGGCATTTATTCAGAACCTGGTATTTTACATTGAATCGGCATATTGTACACCGGTAGGTAAATTGTGTTACTATTAATTCCAGTGAATATATGTATTAGAACCACATTATAATTTTTTTAAATATATGAATTTCATTGTGCTTTCAGGATTATGGCATATGGGAAAGAGGTGACAAAACTAATCATGGTCTTCCTGAATTAAATGCTAGTTCAATTGGCATGGCAAAAGCTGCCCTTGAAGCAATGAATGAGTTGGATTTATTTGGTGCACGTGGAGGTCCTTCCTCAGTTATACATGTTCTTGCTGATGAGGCTCAAAAGTGCCAAGCTGTACTTCAGGTAAAAGGATTTCATTATTATTATTATTATTATTATTATTATTATTGTTTCTTTCCTTTCTCAGATGTTATGTCTGGTGACACGGACCTTGATCAAGCATGACTTCCTTTTAACTGTATGGTATATGTTACATTGCATTTAGGAACTTTCGGGTGATTGAACATGTATCAATAATTACAGATTTCTGTAGTTGTTTGTATACTTTTGGATGTAGCTGTATTGCGTTGATGTGCTGGTGGATATTGTGTGGTATGACTCCTGTAGTTGATAGTATAATAGGTATAATGTCAACTTTATCCTAATGCCACATGTCCTTGACTTCCTCAGCCAGTTGGATGTATTTTTCAATTTTTTCTCCTGTTTTCTTCTGTATATTTGTTCTATTGGGTATGGATATTTCGATTAGTTGTGTTAATTTCTTCTTTTTATTGGTGAGTATGATGTCATGTTTGTTATGTGGTGTTGTTTTATCTATTATAATGGTTCTGTTCCAGTATAATTTGTATTCATCATTCTCCAGTACATTTTGTGGTGCATACTTGTATGTGGGAACGTGTTGTTTTATTAGTTTATGTTGTATGGGAAGTTGTTGATGTATTATTTTTGCTACATTGTCATGTCTTCTAGTGTATTCTGTATTTGCTAGTATTGTACATCCGCTTGTGATGTGATCTACTGTTTCTATTTGTTGTTTGCAAAGTCTGAATTTATCTGTTGTGGTATTGGGATATTTAATAATATGCTTGCTGTAATATCTGGTTTTTATTGTTTGATCCTGTATTGCAATCATGAATCCTTCCATCTCACTGTATATATTGCCATTTCTTAGCCATGTGTTGGATGCGTCTTCATCGATATGTGGCTGTGTTAGATGATACTGGTGGTTGCCATGTAGTGTTTTCTTTTTCCAATTTACTTTCTTTGTATCTGTTGATGTTATGTGATCTAAAGGGTTGTAGAAGTGGTTATGAAATTGCAGAAGTGTAGCCGATGTATTTATATGAGTGATTGCTTTGTGTATTTTTCTAGTTTCTGCTAATTCTATAAAGAATTTTCTTAAATTGTCTACCTGTCCATAATGTAGGTTTTTTATGTCAATGAATCCCCTTCCTCCTTCCTTTCTGCTTAATGTGAATCTTTCTGTTGCTGAATGTATGTGACGTATTCTGTATTTGTTGCATTGTGATCGTGTAAGTGTATTGAGTGCTTCTAGGTCGGTGTTACTCCATTTCACTACTCCAAACGAGTAGGTCAATATTGGTATAGCATAAGTATTTATAGCTTTTGTCTTGTTTCTTGCTGTCAATTCTGTTTTCAGTATTTTTGATAGTCTTTGTCTATATTTTTCTTTTAGTTCTTCTTTAATATTTGTATTATCTGTTCCTATTTTTTGTCTGTATCCTAGATATTTATAGGCACCTGTTTTTTCCATTGCTTCTATGCAGTCGCTGTGGTTATCCAATATGTAATCTTCTTGTTTAGTGTGTTTTCACTTGACTATGCTACTTTTCTTACATTTGTCTGTTCCAAAAGCCATATTTATATCATTGCTGAATACTTGTGTTATCTTTAGTAATTGGTTGAGTTGTTGATATGTTGCTGCCAGTAGTTCTCCACGTGATCCTTGTTTGCATTTAGTGATTTTGCTGTTTGCTCTTTGTTTACTGCTCTCACATCAAATGAAAACAAAATGATTTCTGTGGCTTGGAGTTATCAAGTGAATTAAAATACATTCACATAATTAGGGAAGGCTAAAATGTGTTATTAGTTTCAGATTTTATTTCCACCTTTATGACAGTCAAGCATTGCACAATGATGAAGTTACTTTTGTCGCTTTGCTACCAAAATCTAGTTTTTATCTATCTTTTCCGCTGAGACAGCCAATTTATTTGAAACGAAGTGTTTACCACACTATTGGATAGTTTCAACTGTTCGCTGCATTTAAAATGCACGTTTTCATCTTCTAGCATGTATGGCATTATGCCATAATAAAGAACTCAATATGAGATAATACAGTACTGGTACTCCAAGAAAAATGACATGCCGAACACCACACTGAAGAGCTTAATAAGAGGTTGAGGCGTACTTCGTTGGCAATCTGGACATACGAATAAGCATTTTAAGGCGAATTATCCATTGCAGTATGGTTCACGAATGTCTGATGCTCTTGGAGTATCCTCTGATGTATTGTTTCTTTTATAACATAATGTAAGATCTTTTGATGTTTTACACATACGAGCTTCCTACGTTGTCGCAGCTGCGCATGCGCGGTGACGCCTCTTATCTGCCACTCTCTAAGAAACTGCTGGAACAAATCTATTTCTAACACATCACAGGAAAATATTGCGAATTGTGGTTTGAAAACCCGTTATTTTCAGAGTAAATGTCCTTTTACGCAAGATGAACCATGTGCGAGAATGTACGATGAATTTCTTAAATCACAGAGCATTTGACTCTCATTTAAAAATCAACTCTTTGATGACAATCCATTTGGAAGAATATCCAGCCCAGAAGATCAGAGATTAATGACGGTATTAAACATTTTACTGGCACATTTGTGTGACGTATATTAAAGTGTAAAGCGCACAAAAAAGATCGACATTAGATGTGAAAGCTTAACTTCTCTTGCAGCTTACAAATCATAGAGACCAATACTATATCTGAAAGCTTTTCTTTTCTTGTAGCAGCACTGTGTATATTAACTTTGGTAATTTCCAAGAATGATTGCCTCTGGAAGTTGCGGGTCCAAACGATACATATCGAATGTGTGATCCTAAATCGAGCAGGTGACTCTGGTGGCGAATGTTATGAGTATGTTTACAGTGGTCACTACAGCAATGACAAAAGAAGAGCGTCACAAAAATACTTGTAATTACAAAGGAGACAACTTATCTCTCTCGTTGTCGGTGTTGTCGTCATGTGAAAGTCCATGTCATGTGTATGCTACGGGAACAATTCCCTTTTTGCCATTAATTCACGGAGATGTGTAACTTAGAGCAACTAAGAGAATGACGGAAAACAGATAAAAGTGATGGTCACAAATAATTGATCATAACGCTCGCCACCAGAGTCGCGTGATTGATTTAGGATCACACATTCGATATGTATCGTTTGGACCCCATGACTTCGAGAGGCAATCATTCTTGGAAATTGTGTGTTCGCTCTACTTAACAATGATGCTGCTATTGGCTGACTACATCACATGTCCTATGCTCTGAATATCCCGTCATTGGCTGGCGAGATCGCGTGACATGAGCTGTGAGTGGCTTACAAAACTGCATTGCAACCCCTATTTCAGTGCTGCGGAGAGTAACATGCGGTGTTTGGTGGAATGCGAATTTATACTTTCATAATACGAAAATTTGCAGCCTACATGTCGCTGCACATCAAAGAACTTTCCAAAATGTGTTATTTTCCTATGAGTTTCGTTTTCTAAAGTACTGGGAAATCCTAAGTCATTGTATAAAACCATAACCATTCTAAAGATTCATACGTTTTACAATTCCAAGGAAAAGTATAGGGTCACTTAACGGAAAAAGTGTATTTTCACCCGGGAGAAAGTGTATTTTTAACCGGAAGATCCGGGAAAAATCTGGGAATTTTTTTTTCCACGTCCACGTATACACCCTGTGTTAATTCTCAGAAAGAAAACTATTTTAATGTGTTACTCTTGAGTGTTTCCCTTTGTGTTGTCATTGCATTCCTGCATCTCAAGTTCGCCCCTGTAATAATTTTTTGTCATATTTGTCAGTCTTTTCCACTTTTGAGTCTCAAAATTTCTTTCTGTGTTGTTAAGATTCTGGAACATTTTGCAGTGTGAAAGGGAAAGCACAGTCTTTATGCCTTGGACGTGTGTGGATTGAGGTTGTTTTTGGTTTTCCTACATCATTTAAGATTAGTGTCAGAATGATTTTTTTTGTAGAGGACACGGTTGTATTTCAGTGTAAGCTTATGCTCGAAGTCTAAGTACATATTCATTGATGAACTGTTAATTTTCTTTCTTTCTAGTGAAAAATGTATCTTTTAGGGTAATTACAAACTTAATTTGGCTTAAGGCAAATCATTACATCATAAATACATGGATCATTATTGTGTGCTGTGCATTATGTATGCAGGAAAAGTCTTCCATTCATTCTTTGAACATTGTGTGGTTGCTGTCATAGTGACATTTGCACCTAAGTTAATTTACGTAATCTGCAGTCTGTGTGTATTAAGTGAAAAGTGTGATAATGCTTGACCAAAGCCAGTTTCATTATAAAATCCATAACTTGACAAAAGAACACATGACAATAGCAAAGTAATGTTGGTCTTGTGGGCAGAAAAGATTGCTGTTCCAAGGTTAAACATTTCAAAAACCCACATGATGAGTTTTAAAACCAAACATTCAAAAACTGAAGAAATCTGTGTCACTCACAGCAATCAAAAAATGGAAGAACTTGATTCAGTCAGGTTCCTGGGAATAAACTTTGAGTTGGAATTCTCATATAGAATATCTAGCAAATAAATTAAAAAGCCTTGCATTTGCAGTGGAAATTTTAGACTGTGCCACTGATATGGCCACTAGGAAAATAGCACATTATAACTACTTTGAATTGGTTGTTCGATATGGAATAATTTTTGAGGAAACTTGGGAAATGTTACACGAATTTTAAAGTTGCAAAAAAGAATCATTCACAACATGTGCTCTGCACAGCCGAAGGCATTATGTTGACCATTATTTAAAGACCTAAAAATACTAACTGTCCCCTCTTTATACATCTTTGAGGTGGTTCTTTTCCTATGTAGCAGAATTGATCTATTAAAAAAATCATTTTGAACACTCATATGACACAAGACATAAAGAGAACTTTATGCTCACCTCTCATCGCTTGAAACTGAGTGCTCAGACTCCTCAGTATATAGCCATGAAAATTCGCAACACAATAAAAGGGTGTGATATAACGAATATGAAGATAAATATTTTAAAAAGCAAGTTACATGATTTTCTATTTGAACGATGTTACTACTCTGTGGAAGTGATACTTTGAGTTGGATCCCTAAAATGGAATAAAAATGTATGATAGTTATAGTAAATGTAAATACTGTAAGTTGACAAATTGCAAGTAAGTAAACGCTCCACAAAGTATTATTGTAAGTGTGACAAAATTTTAAATAAGCATATTGTAGCCTTGACATGTCTCCTGTACATCAGACACTTGTTCTGAAATTGTGTACGTTATGAGATGAATAAAAGACATTACACATTTCACATTGTTATCGTGAAGGGCAGGAAGAGTAACCCACTCCTTACTTGAGATTTTGCTTACATGTAGTTACACTTGTTTGAGTCACCTCTTCAGACAGGTCGTTTAGCAAACTTTGATGACTTTCTGAGTGTTCTGATTAAGTTCACATATGCTGGATACTTTGGTTTAACTCTAAAAGCCTGTCCCTTTCCTGTAATAGGTTTTACAGTGGCAAACAGTGACTTATTCAGGGAATTAACAATGGAATATCAAGCTGTTGATTCTCGTAGGTGGTGAAACTGCCAACATGCTAACACTTACAGCTTGGATACTTCAGTTCTCTTGAACCTAACAAGGTTAACCTCGTACTTGCAGATGCTTTATTGATCAAGTGCACCACTCCTGTAGCTTAGAGAAGAAGCATTGCAGCTGAAGCATATGAGTCTTAGACTATTTGAAGAGTCAGTTTCTTAGCGCATTCCTTTGTAAATTTATGAAAAGATTTGATCATCCACTTCCTGAATGAATTTTGGCAACTTGTTTCATAGCTGGTTCTGATCAGGTTGTTGAATATCATAGTGCCATCACAGTCCAGTAAATTACCTCTGTATACACTGTTCACCCATGGCAGATTTACTTGACTTTTGAGATGTACATAGCAATAATGTGCTGTGCTCTGGGATTTTGGTTTACATCAGGCCATTGTAAAAGCTAAAAAACAGATTAAAATGCTACATTTTTCATAAGTGAGTGTAATCCCACTTAAATTTCTTTTTATTTTTTTTATTGAAGTTACTGTTGTAAATATTTTCTGTAGATTTAAGCAAATTGTGATACATTTCATAAATAGTATAACGAGTGGTTTCTCACCATATGCAAGATATTGTATTTCATGCCTGTGTAGAAATCTCTTCACAGTCAATGGACAAAGACATATAGTCGTGGAAACCATTAACATTGTAGTTACAGTAGTTCCACCACAAGTGGTGGCAACTAAGCCATGTGACAGCTGGCCTCACACATAGGCTGCCTGGAAACAAAGATGCAAAATAACAAGCCACAGAGCAGGCAGAAGTCAGTTTCTCTTTAGGCAGCCACCTCCAACGGACCATTGCTAGCTACTGTGTGCCTGTCTTCTCCACCACTGCTGCTGGACTCTGAATATGACTTTGCTCCTATTGGCTGGACTCTACCTAATTCATCTCATCTTGTACTACCATGGGAGTTTGTCAGTGGTGATCAACTACAGATGAAACACTTTTGAAACATTTCCTCATGATATCTGTGCTATTGTGGCCTGTGTTGTGCGGGAAAACTCAGAAAATTCTCGCATTGTTGTTCTTGTGTCTTGTGATAGATTCCTCTGAACTTCTGGAATTTCGGATGTCAGATCCCTCTTCTGTCCTTATTTTCCTGTGGCCATTAAATTTTCCTGGATCCAAAAATATGATAATTTCAGTTGTAATAATATTAGATGCCCAGTAAATATCATAATTTTAAAAGTGTTTGTGTATTTTATGTAGATTACAGCAAATGGTGATGAGGTATTAGTCTCATGTGCAAGACAGCTACGATATCAGTGACCATAAATGCCATGTGTTTAGAGCAGTATGTAGCTCTAGCCAGTTGATAATGATAAGATACTGTGTCAAAAACAGAAGCACCATTTCTTAAAATCTTCAAACAAGAACAGAAACAACTGGGGATACAGGAAATATTACATGAGCAGCATCAGCATGTGATCCATGTACAGCAGGAGCTCCAACTGCAGCAGCAGATGCAACTTATGGAGTAGCAACTGTCTCAGTCTGAGGTCACCCCATCTTCCTCAATGTAGCCCACACTGGCCAAATTCCCTGCTTTCAGCAGCAACAATGAGGCATGGTATTCTTATTCAGCACACCTGCCCTTATTCAGCACACCTGCCCCATGTAGTGGGACACATTACTAACACTATTGTCACTGGGATTACTTCCTTGTCTGATGTGGACCGGAAGTGTTTCAGATGAAAGAGAAGCTCTCCCCTGAGCAGGAGCTCATGGATAAAGTAGCCACTACTCCTTTTTTCCCAGTGTTTTGAATAACCAAGATAGAGGTGGGCCACCAAACTCCAAGGGCTTAGTCAATGCTTTAAATAATTTCCAGAACAAATGGTTGTGCTAAATCTTATGCAGACAGCCTTGTACGAAACATATTGGTTCAAGATGCACTCTGCATCAAATCAAGTTACCACATCCTGTATTGGAAGAAAACATAGCAATCACAAGAACAGCCAGCCCTGTTTCTGACATGACATTTGTCGGAATTCATCTCACAGCTCCCCCCCCCCCCCTTCCCACTCTCTCCACCCTGGGCCTGCCTGCCTCACCAGCATCAAAGGGAGGTTCCCTCCTGCTCAGGATGCTCCCATTGCCACAGGTGTGATCAATATTCCCACAGCAGAGCTCAAAAGCCTCACATTGCTGCTGTCTGTCACAGTACCAGGTGACTGACTGCACTGCTGTCTTGATCAGTAGCTGTTGAAAGGAATAGGGAAGGAAGAAATATTGGGTTTAATGTCCCGTCGACAATGAGGTCATTAGAGACACAGCACAAGCACGGATTCTGTCAAGGATGGGGAAGGAGGCTGGCCATGCCCTTTCGTAGGAACCATCCCGGCATTTGTGACTTAGGGAAGTCATGGAAAACCTAAATCTGGATGGGTGGACGTGGGTTTGAACTATCATCCTCCCAAATGCAGTGTATTAACTACTGCACCACCTCGCTCAGTATGTATGTTGAAATCGTCCACATGAAGCAGGATAGTTGTCGGGCACCTATAGGTACTGTCTGTGTCCATATTGCTGGCCAGCGGGTACCGTTTCCAGTAGATACAAGCACTACAACAATGTTGTCAGTGTTTTGTAATAGAAAATTATAAGGATGTCCCAGATATAATTGACGAGCACTGTTTTACTGCATTCAGTTTCTCAATTATCAGCTCTGTTCATATGATGTAAGAAGTTTCTTCCTTCAAGAAATCAGCAACATCTGTAACAATTTCCCCTTCCTCTTTCAACAATGTTTGGAATGTGCAGAAGGTTTTTCAACACACATCACTCTTTGTGCCATTGCCATTCTATGATTCATACTTGCTCATCCTACACCTCATGTCTTCAGGGAGACTGTACAAAATAAATTCTTTCATCTCATGGTCTGGGGCATTCTGCACCAAATTCCATCAAGTCTCTGGTCATCTCCCATCATAGTGGTCCACACACCAGATGGATCTCTTGGCATCTGTGATAACTTCACAGCCACAGTCATTGCCCAAGCTATAACAGTTGCTTTTCCACTACCAGAACCCGAAGAATTATTTTCTCATCTTGCAGGTGGGCATTTCTACTCAAAGATCGGCCTCTCTGAACCATACCTCCAGCCTTGACTTGATGCAGAGCCTCAGATATTTATGGTCAACAATACACCATTTTGATTAACCATTTGGTTTTTCAAGCCCCCAGAAACATTCCAAAGGCTTCTTGTTGTTGAAGTTATTTGGACAATATCATAGTAACAAGAAGGTTATTTACGCAATCTCTGAAAAGATTTGACACAAACAGTCATCTGGTAAGACCTATGAAAGTGCTCATTTTTTCGACCACGAGCAGCGTACACAGGGCATATTATGAGAAAATACAGTGTTATCCCAACAGAATCATACCAACAAGCCATACAAAAATTACCTGGCCTGAGCAGTTTGAAAGATCTTCAAACCGTACTTGGTAAAATAAATAGACAGTTCGTTCGAATGCTGCCACCATAGCCACACTGTTGAGCAGACACTGGAAAGGTGCCAAGCTTTTTGAGTGGATTTCAGAATGAAAGCAAGTCTTCCCTGCTCTCAGGTGCGATCTAACACAAGCTCCATGACTCACCCATTTTTCCTCAAGTGCTCACTCATCCTGGCAACAGATGCCTCCCACTGTATAACTGGAGGAATGTTGTCACTTCACACAAAATGTCCAGTCACATGGGCATCTGGAACTATGTCACCTGTTCAACAAAATTACTCATCGGCTGAAAAGGAGATTCTCTCCATCATATATGGCAGGTTGTTAGAGCTCGAGTGCCTGCTCACAGATAGTGGGGTGTGTGCAGGCAGAGGTGGACAGCAATGGGCAAACAGCTGAAATACAGGCAATCAGGGAGCTGGCATTAGTTTATGCAATCATACTACACTGTGAGCATCTGTGTAGGCAGAGATGGCCAATGGCTTGTGGCCCAGACAGTACATGGCATGAATGTGATGCAATAGGATTACCTGGCTAGTACTGCAGTAACAGTGCCTCTCTGCGGGCAGGCTGAAGCTCGCTCACACATGACAGCACAATGTACAATATCATGAAACTGCCTGGAGATAATACAAAGTCAGTAGTAGATAGCAGCAGCCAAATCTTGAGGAGTGCACAATAATTAACAGTTCATCACTTGGTGTAAACAGAGTGGGAGGTTCATATTGGGCAGTTATACACAAGTGTAGATGTCCCTGGTGTTGGCAGTGGTAGTTTTGAGTTGTTGACTCATGCTGGAGGCTGATGGTGGAGCCTGGCTGATACTGGAGCATCTGATGTTGATCCCCACATCTGTGGCTTGTGAACTTAAGCTCAGCACATGGGTTAACATCCATGGTGTGCGGGTGTAACAAACTGCTTGTGAGGCCAGTGCAGTGTACTGATGTGAAGTGAGGCAGATGGCAAAAGGTAGTGGTAAATGTGGGTTTACCACACCCCTCCCCCCCCCCCCCCCCAGGTGGTAGGGGGGAAATTTGCACTCCCCACTGGATCCAGGCCATGCTATGCAGAGGGCAGGGTGTATGGCTTCCACCTCCTCTGCAGCCCCTCACCCCTCCCAACAGCTCAGGATGGAGGAGTTCCCAGTCTGCATGCACTCAAATATAAGGAGGCTGAAAGTGAGCTGGTGGACAGTGGCTGCCTTGGGTGAGCAGCGGTGGGAATATGTGTGATGATGTCCGAGCTCCAGAGTGGTGGCTGCTGCTCTGGTCACCCTCCAGGAATGTTCCAGACTTTGGTAGCTCAGTATGAAGTGTTGGTCTGCTCCATTGTGGGGAAGCCAATGCCAAGGCCAAATTTGTCGCCTGTGGCTGTGCTGGCTTGGAGCAACTAACAGTGGAATTAGATGGGAGTGGGTGAAGGAGGGTGTGATGAAGGGGCTAGAGGATAAGCTCCTCTTCCACTGAAGGGGAAAAGGGGAAACTGGAAGGATTGGGGTGGAAAAGACTTGGGGACGCAGTTGTGTAACCGGAGCTGGTTCTGGCATCGGGTGATGGTCCAGTCTTCAGTATCAAGCATAAAAACTTGACATCCTTGTTGCTGGCGAATTGTGGCTGGGGCCACTGATCTCATTGGCCGAACCCCTTGGGCCCATACCCACATGACAGGCTGAAACGTTGGTGAAGGAAGATGAACTGGAGAGGTGGCAGGAATGCTTTATGTGGGCAGCAGTGATTGCAGAAGAGAATGTGGTTGATGTCCATGTAAGAGTTCTGTCAGGCTCTTGTGCTGCCTGATACGAACTTAAAAAAAAAGTCGGGTCTTCTTCCATGGAAGCATCTTGGATGCACTTCTTTATCTGCTGTTTGAATGTCCAGACAAAACTCTGTGGCTCTTCAGTTGATAGGGCATGAGAAAGAGGTGAACAGACATGCTTCACTCCATTCTTAGTAAAAAAATTCTCAAAGACCTTCGCCCATAATTGTGAAAATTGTCGGTCATTAATGTCTGCAGCAGATCCTTGGTGACCAAAATCTTTGACACTGCTTCCACTGTTTATTCTGCCATGCCATGGTTGTATGGCAGTTAACAATGTATGGGAACCTGGAAAAGCATCAAAGACAATGAGCCACATGGCATTCAGGAACGGGTCTGCAAGATAAAGGTGAATTTCTTCCCACGGCTTGGTGGGTGCTGGCCAAGGCAAAAAAACCTATTGTGGTCCACCTGCTGTTCTGGACATCTGTTGAATTGACTGACTAGACTTTCTGCTTCCTAGTCAATGCTCACCCAATAAGTGTGGCATCTAGCAAGCAGCTTGGTACTGGAAGCCCCCCAATGCCCATGATACAGCAGCTGTAAGATTTGTTGCCATAAGGCATGTGGAATCACTTCATGCAGTGCAGTATGGCATGTAGTTAAAAAGGATCACACCATTAACTAGAAACAAATGGTGTCACGACCTATAGTAATGGTGAAGAGGAATAGACTGTTGCCTGGCCAGTTAGTCTGGACATCCACTCAAGATGAAGGTGTGAACTTGTTTGAGAGCAGTGTTCATTTGTGTGGCAGTGGTGAATGGGAAAGTTGAATGTGACTTGTTGAGCCTCATCATCCAGGCAGGAACAAAAAATTTACTCTTGATTGCACTTGCAGTCAATCTCCAGGGGTAGGTAGGAAAGAGCGTTCACATTTGTGTGCTGGAACGTGCTTCTGAAACTGATTTCGTAGGTATATCGTGAGAGGAACAATGTCCAGTGCTGGAGCTAATGAGCAGTTCAATGTGGGACATTAACTGTTGGGTTGAGCAACAATATCAATAGCTTATGCTATGATACATAGGTGAAAGTTCGTGTCATAAGAAGGACATGAAATTTCTTGAAGCGAATATAATTTCCAGTTCTTCTTTCTTGATTTGGCAGTGTTTCATTTGTGTAGAGGTGGGTGTTTTTGAAGTGTAAATGTGTGCTCTGAACCATCACCCTCTTGGTGAATGAGGATAACCCCATCATGTGGTCTGATGCATCTGTCGCAGCCACTATCTGCTTCCTGAATTGGAAAGTCAATAATCAAGGTGCTGAGAGTAGACACTGTTGGAGCTCTATGAACATCTTTTCACAAATTTTCGACTGCATGAAAACCGCTCCTTTCTTAAACAAATCATGTAATGGATGAACTATCTGAGATGCTCCTGGATTGAATTTTCCACAATATGTTATTTTTTCCGAGAAAGGCATCAAGTTGCTGGAGGTTTGCCAGCTGAGACATTGATGCAATCAGTTCAGCATATTTCTGCATTGGTAATATACCTTCATGAGAAAGGACGTGGCCTAAATACTCCACTGCAGGCTAAGTGACTTCAGGTTCACAAAATTCTGCTCAGTGGAAATTCCTGTGATGACACTGTCATACAAATAGTCAATGCAACCTGGCATATTGTGAAGCAACTATTCCAGGAACAAAGTTGCTGGAGGTTTGCCAGCTGAGACATTGATGCAATCAGTTCAGCATATTTCTGCATTGGTAGTATACCTTCATGAGAAAGGACGTGGCCTAAATACTCCACTGCAGGCTCGGAAACAAATCACAGTTGCTGAGATTGCACTTTAATCATAACTCTTGCAAAACGAAAAAAAAGTGACTTCAGGTTCACAAAATTCTGCTCAGTGGAAATTCCTGTGATGACACTGTCATACAAAAAGTTAATGCAACCTGGCATATTGTGAAGCAACTATTCCAGGAACCACTGGCATATTGTTGGGGCACTGGAGATCTCAAAATCCAGCCACTTATATTTATATAAACTGTGCTGTGTGTTAATCACTGTTATCTTCTGTGAACATTCATCTAACAGGAGCTGTAAGTACACTTTGGCAAGCTCAATTTTAGGAGAACAATTTTTCATCCGTCTGTTTTACGTATAGTTCCACAGGCTTTGGAATAGGGTATGTATCTACTTTGGCTTGAGCATTCACTGTGGGAAAGTCTGAGTTTGCCAGATGGTTTCCTGTTGGTAACAAGGGGAGTAGATCACTGACATGATGATATAGGTTCTATCACATATGATTCTTACAGCCTGTCTAATTCATCCTTGGTCTTGACGGAGTGACAATGGAACTGTCCAAGAGCAAAAAGATCGAGGCCATGCCGTACATTCCAGTGAAATGTGAGCTTCAAAATTCCTTGTTTTTCCCAGACCATAAGGAAAAATGTCGGGGAATTTGTTGCAGAGCGCATCCAGTCGGTAATAAGGAATATTCTCAGAGACCAAGGTGACTGTCAGTGACAAAAAAACCAAAAGACGTAAATACATCCAGACCAAAGATATTCTCAGTATCAGCACTGTTGACAACTAGAAAAGTTACATTTCTGTTCACAATTTTGTAAATGGCTTCTGCTTTGAATTGACCTTTCAATAGAAAGCTTTGTTTGTAACTGGCTGCCACAGTAAATTGACCTTTTAATGGAATACATTGTTTGTTTTAATTGATCATGCATCAAACTGATGGAATTTGTGCAGGTGCCCCTAATTGTAAATACAATTGGAAATTTATGAGACATCTGGTGGCACCAGTAACGACTTGAAAGCTGACTGTCCTGCCAGCCACCCATATAGAAATGGGTAGTTTATCAGAGGAACTTTCCTGAGTGTCTCATTTCCTAATCTAATTCCTTCATCATCACTCGACTTAATTCGACTACATTCCATTATCCTCGTTTTGCTTTTGTTGATGTTCATCTTATACCCTCCTTTCAAGACACTGTCCATTCCGTTCAACTGCTCTTCCAAGTCCTTCGCTGTCTCTGACAGAATTACGATGCCATCGGAAAACCTCAAAGTTTTTATTTCTTCTCCATGGATTTTAATACCTATTCCGAATTTTTCTTTTGTTTCCTTCACTGCTTGCTCAATATACAGATTGAATAATATTGGGGAGAGACTACAACCCTGTCTCACTCCCTTCCCAACCACTGCTTCCCTGTCATGTCCATCGACTCTTATAACTGCCATCTGGTTTCTGTACAAATTGTAAATAGCCTTTCGCTCCATGTATTTTACCCCTGCCACTTTTAGAATTTGAAAGAGAGTATTCCAGTCAACATTGTCTAAAGCTTTCTCTAAGTCTACAAATGCTAGAAACGTAGGTTTGCCTTTCCTTAATCTAGCTTCTAAGATAAGTCATAGGGTCAGTATTGCCTCACTTGTTCCAACATTTCTACGGAATCCAAGCTGATCTTCCCCGAGGTCGGATTCTACTAGTTTTTCCATTCGTCTGTAAAGAATTCGCGTTAGTATTTTGCAGCTGTGACTTATTAAACTGATAGTTTGGTAATTTTCACATCTGTCAACACCTGCTCACCAGATGGTAGAGTTTTGTCATGACTGGCTCTCCTAAGGCTGTCAGTAGTTCCAATGGAATGTTGTCTACTCCCGGGGCCTTGTTTCGACTCAGGTCTTTCAGTGTTCTGTCAAACTCTTCACGCAGTATTGTATCTCTCATTTCATCTTCACCTACATCCTCTTCCATTTCCATAATATTGTCCTCCAATATATCGCCCTTGTATCGACCCTCTATATACTCCTTCCACCTTTCTGCTTTCTCTTCTTTGCTTAGAACTGAGTTTCCATCTGAGTTCTTGATATTCATACAAGTGGTTCTCTTTTCTCCAAAGGTCTTTTTAATTTTCCTGTAGGCAGTATCTATCTTACCCCTCGTGAGATAAGCCTCTACATCCTTACATTTGTCCTCTAGCCATCCCTGCTTAGCCATTTTGTACTTCCTGTCGATCTCATTTTTGAGACGTTTATTGCATTTTTATATTTTCTCCTTTCATCAATTAAATTCAATATTTCTTCTGTTACCCAAGGATTTCTAGCAGCCTTCGTCTTTTTACCTACTTGTTCCTCTGCTGCCTTCACTACTTCATCCCTCAAAGTTACCCATTCTTCTTCTACTGTGTTTCTCTCCCCCATTCCTGTCAATTGTTCCCTTATGCTCTCCCTGAAACTCCGTACAGCCTCTGGTTCTTTCAGTTTATCCAGGTCCCATCTCCTTAAATTCCCACCTATTTGCAGTTTCTTCAGTTTTAATCTACAGGTCATAACCAATAGATTGTGGTCAGAGTCCACATCTGCCCCTGGAAATGTCTTACAATTTAAAACCTGGTTCCTAAATCTCTGTCTTACCATTATATAATTTGGCTGAAATCTGTCAGTATCTCCAGGCTTCTTCCATGTATACAGCCTTCTTTTATGATTCTTGAACCAAGTGTTAGCTATGATTAAGTTGTGCTCTGTGCAAAATTCTACCAGGCGGCTTCCTCTTTCATTTCATTTCCCCAATCCATATTCACCTACTACGTTTCCTTCTCTGCCTTTTCCTACTACCGAATTCCAGTCACCCATGACTATTAAATTTTCGTCACCCTTCACTATCTGAATAATTTCTTTTATTTCATCATACATTTCTTCAATTTCTTCGTCATCTGTAGAGCTAGTTGGCATATAAACTTGTACTACTGTAGTAGGTGTGGGCTTCGTATCTATCTTGGACACAATAATGAGTTCACTATGCTGTTTGTAGTAGCTTTCCCGCATTCCTATTTTTCTATTCATTATTAAACCTACTCGTGCATTACCCCTATTTGATTTTATGTTTATAATCCTGTAGTCACCTGACCAGAAGTCTTGTTCTTCCTGCCACCGAACTTCACTGATTCCCACAATATCTAACTTTAACTTATCCATTTCCCTTTTTAAATTTTCTAACCTACCTGCCCGATTAAGTGATCTGACATTCCACGCTCCGATCCGTAGAATTCCAGTTTTCTTTCTCCTGATAACAACATTCTCTTGAGTAGTCCCCACCCGGAGATCCAAATGGGGGACTATTTTACCTCCAGAATATTGTAAGTAATGATAGCAAAACCCATCGTGATATGGTTTGGGAAATTACTCCTCACTTCCTTGAAAAGTAAATATTAAGAGTTGAAATTAGAATTGTACATTAATATTTTCGAATTAGTGAGAAGTGCTTGTCCTTTTACTTATTATCTGTTTATTGCCCTCTTCATAGTTAAATTTCATTGTTGTTGGCACAGTACTTCCAGTGATATGAGCCTGCTTCCATAACAGACTTCAGGGTATCAGTTTTTTAATATGAGTAATTAAATGAAATGTTTCAGACCATTTGTGGCATTGTTCCACAGTTTATTAGCAGTCTTCTCATATGTTCTGAAACACATCATCCTAGTGAATATAGCACTACTACAAAAGCTTGTTGAACACAATCTCCCCCCCCCCCCCCCCTCCCCCAGGGACCAAAAACATCCAAATCATCATAAGGATCAATGAAACAAAAGCTGCTCATACTGATTGCACACTTCTAATTGACCTCTGAGTGGAGGGTGCTTTGAGCAGAAGCTTGCAATCGGCTCATAGCATATTGGCTACTGAGACAAGCCCTGCCTCCTCCTCCTAGAGCAGCCAGCTTACAGCTTATAAAAGGAATGAAAGTGTAGTAGGTTAATCCTTAATGCATCACAGAAGTACTCTAAAGTTGATGGTAAATTGCTACAAGAAGCAGGTACAGCCTCCTCGCTGACTTTTGTAAATAAATATTAACAGCCATTGCACACAACATCACATAAGGGTGATCACAGTATTCAAAACAGCTACTTATTGTTATGGTATATAGCACTGTTACGTACCTAATGTCGGCAGCAACCATAAGCCTTCTGGAATGGCGTGAAACTCTTTGCCTTTAAATATGTCTGCTTGTGTCTGTATATGTATGGGTGTGTGTGTGTGTGTGTGTGTGTGTGTGTGTGTGTGTGTGTGTGTGTGTGTGCGCGCGTGCGTGCGTGTGTGCGCGTGCGTGTGTGCGCGTGCGTGTGTGCGCGCGCGTGTGTATATACCTATCCTTTTTCCCCCCTAAGGTAAGTCTTTCCAATCCCGGGATTGGAATGACTCCTTACCGTCTCCCTTAAAACCCACATCCTTTCGTCTTTCCCTCTCCTTCCCTCTTTCCTGAAGAAGCAACCGTTGGTTGCGAAAGCTAGAAATTTTGTGTGTGTGTTTGTGTGTTATTTTATTGTGCCTGTCTACCAGCACTTTCCCGCTTGGTAAGTCTTGGAATCTTTGTTTTTAATATATCTCTAGAATATAAAGTTCTTAAAATTGAGAAAAGGAGTATTTGTCTGATAATTAGTAGTGAAATGAAATTTATTGCTATAGATGGTCCTGTATTTCCTAATAAGGTTAATAATAGGTGTCTAGCAATTGTATTTGCTGCTAGTCGTATTGCTAGTGTACCTGGTCGGACAACATTTCTAATTGTTTCAATTAATACTATAAATGGTATTAATGCAGGTGGTGTGCCTTGAGGTACAAGGTGTGTGAATATGTGATTAGTGTGATTGATTCATCCAAATAGTATAAATCTTAATCATATAGGTAAAGCAATTGCAAATGTTAATACAAAGTGGCTTGTTTTAGTAAAAATGTTAGGGAATAATCCTATGAAATTATTGAATAATATTATAATGAAAATTGAGCTAAAGATGAATGTTGTTCCACTAAATGATTTAGTCCTAATAATGTTTTATATTCATTATGTAGGGTTAAGTTTAGTTTATTTCAGACGATATTAATTCGTGATGGTGTAAGTTAAAATACTGATGGGATTAATAATAATCCTAGAAATGTTCTAGTTCAATTTAATGATAAGTTGAAGATATTAATTGATGGATCAAATGTTGAGAATAAGTTTATCATTTTCAGGTTAGATTTTTTATTTCAGTTGTTCTTTTTAGTGCTCTTTTAATTAAGATTAGGGTTAAATGAGAAAAAGTTTATTTGATTAAATAGAATTAAAGTGGCTGAGAATATAAGAAATAGAGAGAATTGTATGAGAGGAGATATTTGAGGGATTTGGATTAAAACTTCCCCATCAGTAGTAGTTGTTAATTTACTATTATTTGGTTTAAGAGACCATCATTTACTTTGTCATCTGATGTTTCAAGGTGTACTAATTATTTAGTTGTTTTAGACTGAAACTCTAATGTTATATATTTTAACTAACTCCTTAAATTATCTTAGGTAATCATGTGATGAATGTCCACCTCGATAGCTGAGTGGTCAGTGCGATGGAATGCCATGCAAAGGGGCCCGGGTTCGATTTCCGGCTGGGTCGGAGATTTTCTCTGCTCAGAGACTGGGTGTTGTGTTGTTTTCATCATCATGTCATCCCCATCGACACGCAAGTCGCCAAAGTGGCGTCAACTCAAAAGACTTGCACTAAGTGACAGGTCTCCCCAACAGGAGGCTCTAGCCACACGACATTTCATTTCACTTGATGAATAAATTTACTGACGTTCTTTCAATTACAATTGGCATGAATCTGCAGTTTGCTCCACAAATTTCTGAGCATTGGCCGAAGAATAGTCCAGGTTTGGTTTATTGTGAATGTTCCTTGATTTAGTCGGCCTGGTGTGGCATCAATTTTAACCCCTGGAGCAGGTACTGCTCATGAGTGAAGGACATCTGAGGCTCTTGTTAATACTCGTACTTTTGTATTTATGGGAAGAATTGTCCGATTATCCAAGTCGAAATCTGTCATTTTCTAAATCGTGCTCTGGTGTTATATAGATATCAAATTATATGTCTATAAAGTCTGAATATTCATATCTTCAGTATCACTGTCATCCAATTGTTTTGATTGTAATTATGGTGTCTACTGAATCAAGTGAATATAATAATCGTACTGAGGGGAGTGCGATAGAAATTAAGGTGATTTCTGGTAATGCTGTTCAAATAGTTTAAATTAGATGTCCATGAAGTATATTCTTTTTGTGTAGGCAATAAATACTATATATATCTTAGGGTGTAGCCTACAATTACGCGATGCTACAACTCTCAAATCCTATAATACGCCCAAAATTTATGAATTAAACAATGTAAGTACCAAAAATACGCAAAGAAATTAAGAATTAAACTATGTAACAAATATGCGCTAGGGGTATACGACTTTCTGCTGGCAGCTGCTTATCGAATGGCGGCTTGATTAGCTTACCATTTTACATTAAGGTGTATGATGCACATTAGTTTTTGATACTAAAGGAAGTTATTTAATTCTGTCTTATGTAATTTGTTTAATGAAGGTAATTTTATGTACTTATTTACTTTACTTTAGTATCAAAAACTAATGTGCATCACACACCTTAATGTAAAAAAGTAAGCTAATCAAGCTAATGGGTTCATACCCCATTTATAGAGGTATCAATCCTCTTCTTTTTAATGACCAACAACTTTACAAAACGTCTCTTCCTATCAGAATTAATGATGGAATGATCCTGTCCATTTCATCAAATTTCTGATTTGGGGTTTGAATAGGACTAGAGATCAACTTAATTTCATTTATTCCACTTCCACCAAGAAATAAAAACATAATCAGAGGTGCATGTTGGCCAACTCTTCATATACCGTTGTGTATTACCATTCTTGTAAACTAACAGTGCGACAAAAATGAACTCAGTACAGAACCGAGCAGTATTGAATGTGAGATAGAAGACAAAAAGTAAAATGGGTACTTGTGTTGCAAACACTAGATACCCTGAGCAAACAGGACACAGCACTGTTGTGCACCGTTTTGAGTGCAATACAGATACGAGGCTAAGTAGGGCCAGTAACCAAATGAAATGCAATAACTCTCTAATGAACTACCAGAGACCCTTATCCCTTATACCAGAATAGATGATGAACCCCATCAGGATTATAAATGTAAATATGTAAAAAATATATTTTATGAGAAATTTTATTTAATCTTGATGAGTTTATCATTTTCTTTACCGAACACTGTAAGTATCCACTGACCTTATTTCATTAAATCCTGCACTCAGAGACAAAGCGTTAAGGAATAATTTCTTTCTATATCAGCTGCAGTCTCTTGGCCAGGAAGTTTCAATGAAATGTTGGGGATTACCGTACCTAGTGAACCATTGGCTGTGCCTCAGTGGTGACACTAGTTCCTGTCAATCACCAAAGTTAAGTGCTGTTGGGCTGGACTTGCACTTGGTTGGGTTACTGTCCAGATCTGCCGAGTGCTGGTGGCAAGTGGGGTGCACTCAGCCCGTGTGAAACCAATTGAGGAGCTACCTGACTCTGGTCACGAAAACTGTCAACGGCCAGGAGAGCAGTGTGCTGACTGCATACCCCCTGTATCGGCATCCAGTGGCACCAAAGGGCTGAGGATGGCTCAAAGGCCGGTCGGTACCATTGGGCCTTCAAGGCTTGTTTAGACAGTGTTTGTTTGTTTTATGAGCCACCATGAAGAGATTCGGAATTTAATCTAACTGTGATCAGGGACTATTACTAACAAAGAGATAGAGGGGCTGGCCAGTACTTACCTCAGCTCAGTACAGCCGATAGAAACACAAAAAACAACCGAAAATTTAAGCTCCTAGCTTTCGGAATAAATGTTCCTTCATCAGGAAGGAGAGAGGGGAAAGAAAGGGAAGAAGGGAAAGTGGATTTAGTTACTCACAACCCAGGTTATGAAGCAACAGGGAAAGGAAAACAGGGAAGGTAGCAAGGATGGAGGCATGGTTGTCAGAGGGAAGCCAAAGATATTCTACTGCAGGTACTGTGCCAGCTTCGAACCAAAGAGGATGCATACAGAAGTAAAGAGGTGTATAGTATAAAGATGTAGGATGGAAAGATGCATGAATGGCTAAAGAGGAAAGGGAAAGAGGAGAAGACTGAAAAGTAAATGGGAGTGAGGTTGTTTAACGTAGGTTTAGTCCAGGGGGATGGCGGGATGAAAGGATGTGCTGGAGTGCAAGTTCCCATCTCCGCAGTTCAGAGGGACTGGTGTTGGGTGGGAGAAGCCAAATGGCACATACAGTGTAGCAGGTTCCTAGGTCCCTAGAATTATGCTGGAGGGCATGCTCCGCTACTGGGTATTGGACATCTCCTAGGCGGACAGTTCGTCTGTGTCCGTTCATGCGCTCAGCCAGTTTAGTTGTTGTCATACCGATGTAAAAGGCTGTGCAGTGCAGGCATCTCAGCTGATAAATGACATGTGTAGTCTCACACGTGGCCCTGCCTTGAATTGTGTATGTTTTCCTAGTGGCGGGGCTGGAGTAGGTGGTTGTGGGGGGATGCATGGGGCAGGTTTTGCAGCGGGGTCGGTTGCAGGGGTAGGAACCGCTGGGTAGAGAAGGTAGTCTGGGAATATTGCAGGGTTTAACAAGGATGTTACGGAGGTTAGGGGGACGACGAAAGGCAACTCTGGGTGGTGTGGGGAGAATTTTGTCAAGGGATGATCTCATTTCAGGGGTTGACTTGAGAAAGTCATATCCCTGGCGGAGTAATTTATTGATGTATTCGAGGCCAGGATAATATTGGGTGACAAGGGGGATGCTTCTGTGTGGTCTGAGGGTAGGAATATTGTTGTTGGACGGGGAGGAATGTATTGCTCGGGAGATCTGTTTGTGGACAAGGTCTGCAGGATAGTTGCTGGAGAGGAAAGCACTGGTCAGGTTATTGGTTTAATTGTTGAGGGATTCGTCACTGGAGCAGATACGTTTGCCACGAATACCTAGGCTGTAGGGAAGGGAGCGTTTGATGTGGAATGGATGGCAGCTATCAAAGTGAAGGTACTGTTGTTTGATGGTGGGTTTGATATGGACAGAGGTGTGGATGTGAGCTTCAACAAGATGAAGGTCAACATCCAGGAAGGTGGCTTTGGTTTTGGAGAAGGACCAGGTGAAATTCAGATTCGAAAAGGAGTTGAGGTTATGGAGAAAATTAAGGAGTGTTTCTTCACCATGAGTCCAGACCACAAAGATGTCATCTATAAACCTATACCAGGCCATGGGAAGCAGCTGTTGGGTCTTCAGGAAAGCCTCCTCCATGCGGCCCATGAAGAGGTTGGCATAGGATGGAGCCATCCTGGTTCCCATGGCAGTTCCCCTGATTTGTTTGTAGGTCTGGCCTTCAAAAGTGAAGTAATTATGGGTGAGGATGAAGTTGGTAAGTGTGATAAGGAACGAGGTTTTTGGAAGATCTTCGGGTGGGCGTTGGGAGAGGTAGTGCTCAAGGGCAGAGAGACCATGGGTGTGTGGGATGTTTGTGTAAAGGGATGTAACATCTATGGTGACAAGAAAGGTTTCAGGTGGGAGAGGAGTGGGAATGGATTTGAGGCGTTCTAGGAAGTGGTTTGTGTCCTTGATGTAGGATGGGAGTCTGCAGGTGATAGGTTGGAGGTGTTGGTCTACCAGAGCTGAGATACGTTCTGTTGGGGCTTTGAAGCCTGCTACAATGGGACGGCCAGGATGGTTCTCTTTGTGGATTTTGGGTAATAGGTAGAAGGTAGGGGTACGTGGCTCAGGTGAAGTGAGTAAGTCTATGGAAGCCATTGTGAGGCCTTGTGAGGGACCTTGGATTTTTAGGATTTTCTGCAGCTCAGTCTGAATGGAGGGAATGGGATCCTGGGTAACAGCTTTGTAGGTTGAGGTGTCGGAGAGTTGACGCAGTCCTTCTGCCACATACTCCACACGGTCAAGTACCACAGTTGTGGAGCCTTTATCCGCCGGAAGGATTACAATAGAGCGGTCTGTTTTCAGCTGCTTAATGGCACGGAATTCAGCTGGGGTGATGTTGGGGGTTGACGGAATGTTCTTCAAGAAGGACTGGGAGGCAACACTGGATGTGAGGAATTCCTGAAACGTCTGCAACGGATGGTTTTGGGGGAGGGGAGGAGGATCCCTTTGAGAAGGCGGTCGGAACTGTTCTAAACAAGTTTCAACACTGGGTTTAGTATTTGGGGGCTGTGTTTGGGTGGTGAAGTGATATTTCCAGTTGAGGTTCCGGGTGAAAGAGAGGAGATCTTTAACCAGGGCAGTGTGGTTGAATTTAGGTGTGGGGCTAAAGGTTAAGCGTTTTGATAGAACAGATGTCTCTTGAGGAGAGAGGGATCTGGATGAGAGGTTTAGAACTGAATTGGAGTTGGTGATATGTGGCATTTGACTGTGGTTATAGTTGAGATTTGGTCTGTGTGGGGTATGTGCTGGGATGGGGAGATTGAGTAGGGTTGCTAGGCTAGGTTTGTTGGCTATGAGGGGGGTTTGTTGACGGTTCTGTTGTGGTTGGTGTTTGTGAGGGATAGGGAGAGGGACCCCACTTCGTAGGTGTTGCACTAGCACTGTGGATAGTTTTTTCAGGTGGTGTGTGGCATGGGACTCAAGTTTCTGGCTTCTAGGATGATGTTCCTGAGTGTGTTCTCCAAGCAAGGGTTTGCCCTTGAGCACTACCTCTCCCAACGCCCACCCGAAGATCTTCCAAAAACCTCGTTCCTTATCACACTTACCAACTTCATCCTCACCCATAATTACTTCACTTTTGAAGGCCAGACCTACAAACAAATCAGGGGAACTGCCATGGGAACCAGGATGGCTCCATCCTATGCCAACCTCTTCATGGGCCGCATGGAGGAGGCTTTCCTGAAGACCCAACAGCTGCTTCCCATGGCCTGGTATAGGTTTATAGATGACATCTTTGTGGTCTGGACTCATGGTGAAGAAACACTCCTTAATTTTCTCCATAACCTCAACTCCTTTTCGAATCTGAATTTCACCTGGTCCTTCTCCAAAACCAAAGCCACCTTCCTGGATGTTGACCTTCATCTTGTTGAAGCTCACATCCACACCTCTGTCCATATCAAACCCACCATCAAACAACAGTACCTTCACTTTGATAGCTGCCATCCATTCCACATCAAACGCTCCCTTCCCTACAGCCTAGGTATTCGTGGCAAACGTATCTGCTCCAGTGACGAATCCCTCAACAATTAAACCAATAACCTGACCAGTGCTTTCCTCTCCAGCAACTATCCTGCAGACCTTGTCCACAAACAGATCTCCCGAGCAATACATTCCTCCCCGTCCAACAACAATATTCCTACCCTCAGACCACACAGAAGCATCCCCCTTGTCACCCAATATTATCCTGGCCTCGAATACATCAATAAATTACTCCGCCAGGGATATGACTTTCTCAAGTCAACCCCTGAAATGAGATCATCCCTTGACAAAATTCTCCCCACACCACCCAGAGTTGCCTTTCGTCGTCCCCCTAACCTCCGTAACATCCTTGTTAAACCCTGCAATATTCCCAGACTACCTTCTCTACCCAGCGGTTCCTACCCCTGCAACCGACCCCGCTGCAAAACCTGCCCCATGCATCCCCCCACAACCACCTACTCCAGCCCCGCCACTAGGAAAACATACACAATTCAAGGCAGGGCCACGTGTGAGACTACACATGTCATTTATCAGCTGAGATGCCTGCACTGCACAGCCTTTTACATCGGTATGACAACAACTAAACTGGCTGAGCGCATGAACGGACACAGACGAACTGTCCGCCTAGGAGATGTCCAATACCCAGTAGCGGAGCATGCCCTCCAGCATAATTCTAGGGACCTAGGAACCTGCTACACTGTATGTGCCATTTGGCTTCTCCCACCCAACACCAGTCCCTCTGAACTGCGGAGATGGGAACTTGCACTCCAGCACATCCTTTCATCCCGCCATCCCCCTGGACTAAACCTACGTTAAACAACCTCACTCCCATTTACTTTTCAGTCTTCTCCTCTTTCCCTTTCCTCTTTAGCCATTCATGCATCTTTCCATCCTACATCTTTATACTATACACCTCTTTACTTCTGTATGCATCCTCTTTGGTTTGAAGCTGGCACAGTACCTGCAGTAGAATATCTTTGGCTTCCCTCTGACAACCATGCCTCCATCCTTGCTACCTTCCCTGTTTTCCTTTCCCTGTTGCTTCATAACCTGGGTTGTGAGTAACTAAATCCACTTTCCCTTCTTCCCTTTCTTTCCCCTCTCTCCTTCCTGATGAAGGAACATTTATTCCGAAAGCTAGGAGCTTAAATTTTCGGTTGTTTTTTGTGTTTCTATCGGCTGTACTGAGCTGAGGTAAGTACTGGCCAGCCCCTCTATCTCTTTGTTAGTAATTGTTTCACATCTTTATATGAGATTTTCCATTAATTAGTGTGATCAGGGACTGTTTAGCACGATCTCTTTTCTGTTCGCTTCAGTGACAAAATACTATCATCGAAAATTTCAGTCACCACAAAGTTTCAGACCAGCTACCTATGAGACAAGTGCCATCCTCCCAGGCTATACTAGTGCCTTCAGCTGTATCTCTGACAAGCAAAATAAAATTTTTGCTAAAGTTAGAGTATTATCGGTGACATCCAACAAATAACTTGGAAGAGTTACCATCTTGCAGTAATTTTGCTATCATTTGTGGTATATAAAGTACAATTTGTTTGAGATGTATATGTAATTAAAAACTTGAGATCCCACGGAGAAAAGTTGCCAAGATGTAGCATTATTTTCAGATGTTTGTTGTTGTCATTTGTACTAACCAGTGTAACAGAGAGTTTGTGTTTTTTTGTCGTGCTTAACACACATCTTTATGCTGAGTTCAAATGTGTGATATGCATCTTCCTTATTAATTTTTTGCAGTCTATGTTACCTCGAGAATCAAACTCAAAGGAGTTGGACAGTGGATTGTTATCAATTATTAGTTTCCCTGCATTCGCAGTGGATGATCCGCAACTGATCCATCTGACACGTTCAGCCATTGTGTCAAAGCTACAGGGGCGATATGGTTGCAAACGTTTCTTAAGAGATGGGTATAAAACACCAAAAGAGGTATATTAGTGATTATGCGTTGTAAATGTTAAAAAAATTATCAGTTTGAATCAAACTATAAATTTATAATTGTAAAAAATCTGTGATACTCAACCAGTAACATCTGTCACCTTCTCCCATGTAATTATGTTATCACTTAGGATGTGTATAGGCTATTTGCATCCAGTTAAACAGTTTGCAAAAGAGAAACAATTTACAGGTTGGAAACAATTTTAATGTAGTCCTAAACTGATTTTCCTAAATTTCGTACATTTTACATCCATAAACAAGAGCTGAAAATATTTTATAATAGTATATATCTGTTTTTGAGAAAATTATGATAAGGGTAGATTGCTTCTCCCCATATAATGGAGATGTTGAGTTGCAGAGAGGCATAACAAAAAGACTAGTAACAGGCCTTCTTCTGAAACAGACAACAGACAACATACACACTGTCACCAGCAGCTGAGGCCAGTTGCTCGTAGTCTGGTCTTCTGGCCAAAAGCTTATGTGTTTAATAGTATTTTTGTTGTGCCTGTCTGTGACAACATCTCGGCTATATGGTGAGTAGCAGTCTATCCTTTTGATAATTTTGTCATTATTCTGTCCGGGACTCTCTATTGTTTGATACATCTGTTTTTGAGAGATATGGACTGATTAACTGCAGTTTACTAGCAAATCACTCTGTTTTGTAGTATTTTACTTGGGTATCTGAACATTACAGGAATTTACATCAAAAGGTGATTTCACTTTAGTGTCAGATCAGTACTATACACCTAGAAAATATTTGTAGTACTCACAACCAGAAAAAAGGGAAAATTTAATAATATCAAAATCTCATAATACTAATATGGTATTGAAAAGTACTGAGTGAAATACAAACTATGAATGGAGATAACCATTTACTGTATAACTGTGAAGTTGACCAGTCCATGGGTGCAGATGTAAGGTAGAATCACTGGTAAACTTTGTGTTCATATCCTTCCAAATGACTAATAAACAAGAAACACAGACATAGCGATACAACTGCTACATTGATTTAGTTGGTTACATTGTTTGAAGACTTAGCTATGATTTCTGTATAGTATACTTTTCCCTGAATAAAATTCAGTTACTGTATGTTTGGCCTCCATATTGGATGCATGCAAGAACTGGCATATTTTGCATTTACAATAGCACTACTCATTTTGAGTGTGGTTACGTTTTGGATCACTTATTGTACATCAGTGTTTTGGTTGAGTTGGATTGCCACAGGCATATCAGAAGATGAAATTGTATAATTTTGAAATCAGTCATGTAAATTAAACACCATCAATAAAATATTCGAATGGATTATCCCATAACAGTATATTAATGAAATATAGCTGAAACACCTAAAATTTCAACCTTGAAGATGGATGATGCCAAAAGATATTTCTACCCACCTTATTTGACTGTTACCTTGTTACCTTTACTCCTTCCATTATTTATGTCTAATAACAGAAAAGAGGTGGCAATTAATGTATAACTTTCATGATTTATTTTGTGTTCACCTCTATGGACAGATTTAATGCTTAGAGAATATTCCTCCTCCTGTGTCAGGTATTATTAGGCATCTACAAGAAATAAGATATATCCTGCAATCCTCTAGTATTTCAGTTTTTGCAATGAAATAATTGTTTTTGTAACTTTTAATGCCTTTGTAAGTAATAGGGATAACAGTTTATTTGTATTATTGTGGTATTGGAAGATTTTTCTTTTCAGTTAACGTGTTAATTTCATGGTGCCTATGTGTTGTAGTAGACTCACCTTGTGATTCTCCTTTCGCAAATAATACAGGCTTTGTATTTTGGGGAGTGTGAGTTATTTTTTTTAAATTCAAAATCTAGGGCATTTGGTGTCAATTTATTATCGCAGCAGTCCTCTTGAAAACTAATTTATCACTTTCATAGACCTCTTTGTAGAACTGTAATGTAAAGATTAACCACTCCCAGCTTTGCTTTTTCATTTTCAATACGATAATTTGTTTATAAATTGTTACTCTTGTATTAAAGGATCCAAACCGCTTGTACTATGAGCCTTGGGAACTGAGAATGTTTGAAAAAATAGAATGTGAATGGCCATTGTTCTTCTGTTATTTGATACTTGACTACTGCTTTCAAGGAAATAAAGAAGCTGTCACAGAATATGCAGAAGCATTGGAAGAGGTAAGTGAAAAGTCTAAATGATTTACTAAAAATGTGAAATAGCGACTTTCTCATGACATGTTTCCACTTTGGCACTTTGCAGCTACATTGTAGACTTTCTTGATATCCTCATCAGCCTTTCTGTTTATCACTTCATTCTGGAAGATTTATACCATCCATTATCACAGTTGGTTACTGAAGAATGTTGTTCATTTGCTGTTCATTTCTCTCTGTCATTGGTGAATATTAATGTGCATCTACATCCATATTATATAAACAACTGTAAAGTACTTGGCAGAGGGTGCTTCCACATGTGTCCTTCGTTAGGGTTTCTTCCCATTCCATTTACATATAAAGCAGACGGAGAATGGCTGGTTAAATGTTCCTGTGAATGCTGTAATTCATCTAAACTTGCCTCTGTGATTGATATGGCAATGATACACAGAGGGCTTTACTGGGTTCCTAGATTCCTTATTCAGTATTGGTCCTTGTAACCTTGTAAGTTTTCGCGGGATTTCAAATGTCTATCTTCAAGTGTCTGCCAGGTCAAGTTTTTTAGAATTTGTGTAATTCTGTCTCTTGAATAAAACAAATCTGTGACAATTCGTGCTCCCTCTTCATTATACATTCAGTGCACCCTGTTAGTCCCATTTGGTATTAGTGCATGCATCTGAGCAACATTCTGAGGCAAAGCACGTGAGTGGTTTGTATGCAATCTCCTTTGCTCAATGAGTGGGTTTTCCCTGGACTCTTCCAATGAATCAAAGTCAGCCACCTGCTTTACCTCTGATTGAGCTTTTATGATGATTTCATTTTATATCCCCCACAAATTGTCATATGCAGATATTTCTACGAGTTGACAGACTCAAATTGCGATTCATTGATATTCAGATGCACTTCATTATAGTACACTGCACCATCTGCGAAAAATGTGAGATCTGGAATGTTTGAATCAGTATTAGACTGAGAATCCCCTCTGAATACAAAAACATGTTTTTTTTTAAAATTTTATATAAAGAATCATTGTGGCACATGATTTCTCCCTTCCTATAGTTGACCCACCAATTCGCCGGCACTTAACAAGCTTCAGCCAATCTGGTGAGTCATTCTGCACCTCCAGGGCACCCCCGGCCAACCGCATTTAGATTCCTCCCCTACTCCTGTTTGGTAAGTAGGGACGCTTCTGAATTTTACATTAACAAACTCCAAGATTGGTATCGGTAATATTCAGCTGAAAGTTAAATGTCAGTGACACTCATATTATGGTCAGCAACAACAGTGTTTTATGTCATTTGGCCCTGCCCTCCGTCCTTCTGTGAATGGGGAGTGCTGTAGTAGTACTCTAACCCGTGTAAACCCAATGACATTGCAGTTCTCAGGAGCAAGTATAAAACTTGCTGCCGCTGCTAAGACGTGCCTGTTTGTTGCCATCTTCTACAATGACACCTTATGACAGCATCTAGATGGTGACTGGAGTTACCAGTTATAAGATATATGAGACTGAAAAATTCCAAAGTAAGCTGTTCTGAGATATTTGTTACTCACTAGATCAAACAGTTTCCAGATGAGATAGGACACTCTTGATAACTTTTTGCAGACCTGGTTGATTGGGGGTTGGCAGTTAAGTTTGGAATCAATGTGTATTCCAAGCAGTTTTATGGATTTAGAACCTAACCTCGTTAGCCAGTCCTAACTGCAGAGGCTGAGTTTTCTCTCGCTCCTGTGATTTCAGGACAGGGAATGATTAGCAGTGCTACAAGGTGCCCACCACCATGCCCTGTATGGTGACTTGTCGATTGTGTATGTAGCTGCAGACGTTGTTATTAATGTTGTCTGCCAAGTCATTAATGTACAGCATAAACAGCAAGGTTCCCAACACACATATCTGGGGCACACCTGAAGCTACTTCTACAATTATTGTCAGTGACAAGATTATGTGCTGTGCCTGCTCTGCTGAGAAACGTTCAGTCCAATTACAAAATTTGTTCAATGCCTTGTTTGATCATACATTTATTAATAATCGTTGGTTTGGTACTGAGTTAATGTTTCTTTTTTGTTTTGTTTTTAATATCAATAAATGCTACATGCACCTGGTTAGCATGATCCAAAGCTTTCAGAACATCATGTGTGAAAAGCACAGGTTTTGTGTGATCGCTGTTTTCAGAATCCACAGTAGTCGGTGTGGGGGCTGTCATTCCTTTCGAGATATCTCATTACTTTTGAGGTAAGGTTGTATATATAAGAGTCTACAATGGATGGATGTCAGTGATATTGGATGGTAGTTGTCTGGACTTTTTGGTTACTTTTTTTGTAAGTGGGTGTAACCTGTGCCTTCTTCTACGAACTGGGTATAGTTTATTGTCTGAGGAACTGTGCTATATTACGATTAAGAGAGAGGCTAACTGAGCTGCAAATTACATATGTCAATTCAACCAATTTGAGAAAATGTTCCAGCTGATAGTCTCAGATTTGGCAGAAATTTAGCACACCAATGCTACCAAGTGTGGAACACTCATGTACAAAATTTTAAGTTCCCCTGCCAATTAGTTCCAGAATTATGGCTTGTGAAAGAAGGTGGCGTGACCCAGAAATTGCAATCCACATCTGGCAATCTATCTTCAGATCTTAATAACTTTGGAACTATTCCATGCAGTCCAGTGAAATTTTTACAACCCAGTAACATCCATTTAGAGAACGCACTCCATGAATCAAAACACCAACAACATATTTCTGACAGAAAATAAAAGATTTCAAAATGTGATTTAAAAAATGTAATACGTTGAAAGATATATAGTGTAGGTGCCCTCTATGCCAAATATAATTCACTCGAAAAGGGTATACATTTTTTTGTGGTAACCTTAATGGGGCCTAAACACACACAGAACTCATCGTGCCCATATCAGTCACAAAAACTGAGTTACATGCACACTTAAACACAAAAATTTGAAAAATTGCCTGAAAAAGATGGATTTTTGAAGTGTGGTAGCACAAAAGGTACAAATGATATCCAAGCCAAATTTCAAATACTGCATAAGTTGACTATAATATAATATGTGGCAAAATTTCAACTTGTTATTGCAAGTGATTTGTGTACAATAAAAGTTGACATAGATGTATTTGGATATGTTTGTTTAAAATGCTTTAGCAAGTAATAGTGATGATGCAGACAGCTTGTTTCAGATAAAGCTGCAGCAATTGTTGGGAACCATTAGGCAACAGAAAGTTGAACAATGGTAGTTTTCAGGGACAGAATGAGTCATTGTTAGGCAGGAACAACAAAGGAAACAAGCAACAATTACAGGTTACTCATGTTTTTAAGTTTCTAGTTCAGACTGGTCAGTACTGTTGTGGAAAGTCAGTATGGAGGCAGAAGAGTGTACTAGTGGTGCTTTTGTTCAAAGAAATTTGGTAGAGCGCAAGCATCTGAATGCCGTAAAACAACATATGGAACAAAATGTGGCATTCGCTTTGTACTGTATGATCTGGATGAATCGGACTAAGATTTGTTGCTATGGAGATCTGTGGTTCACCCTGTGGGCACAAGAAGTACAGTTCCAGGAAACTTTAGTGTTTGTTACCATCATATGAAAGTGTTTCTGGATAAGTGTTATTTCCTACAAAGAAGTTGTTTTGATCCATTTCGGATTCATAAGAAGACAGTGAAGTGTAGCCTCAGAGAAATTGATATAAAATCAGTATTGAAAGTGAATCAGTGCATGGGACTTAACATGAAAACAGGACAAAAGTTATGTTTCAGGTGTGTTACACTGCTAAAAAATGAAGAATATTCTGATAATTTACATGACAGTAACAAAGAGTATCAGCCACCAATAACCACAGCAGATGAGTAATTAAATACTTCAGTGACTGCTCTTTGTTTGTCTCCCATGAAGACACACAAAGTTGGGAAAAGAGACAGGCCCAGCTGTGGTAGAAGAAAACTACAAGAAGCTCAAATGGAATTAAAACACAAAATAGCTGACTCACTAGTGGTGGAAGAGGAAGAACTATCTGCTCCAAAGGAACAGAAATCATGCCAGAAATGCTCTGATTTGGGCAAAATTGTGCATGATTTGAAAGAAAAATGTGGCATATCCACATGCCAGAAAAAGTAGCTATTCTTACCCTTGCACCTTCCAGCTGGTCTATTGATTACAATGCAAAGGAAGTCAATGTTTCTACATATATGGTAAAGCAAGCTAGGAAAATAAAAGCAACCCAAGGAGTGCTTCCACAACTTCAGCAGGCTCAGGGTAAGCAATTGAGTTCCGAAAAAAAGGTGCTAGTGTCGGAGTTTTATGAAAATAATGACTACAGCCGAATAATGCCTGGAAAAAAAGACTATGTAACGGTGATAATGGGAAATGTACATGTACAGATGCAAAAAAGACTGTTGCTATGCAACATATCAGACCTATATGTAGAATTCAAGGAAAAGTATCCCAATACCAAAGTAGGTTTATCATCTTTTTTCAATCTTTGGCCAAAATGGGTTGTGCCTGTAAGTGCAAGGGGCACACACAATGTTTGTGTATGTGAGACCCATCAAAATGCTAAGCTGATGTTCGCTGCTATAAAGGATTCTGGTCTGGATTACAAAGGTGCAATGAAGCTGCTAGTGTGTGACATCAGTTCCTACCAGTGCATGATACACAGGTGTGAAAAGTGTCCTGGTAAGGCAAATCTTGCACAATACATGAATAACAAACTGTATGGTGAACTCCTTGTTTCTTATAAACAACGGACACACATGGATCGCCCAAGTCTTGAAACAAAGCAACGTACAGTGGAAGATTTTGTTGAAATGTCAAAAAATGTACAAACTGACCCCACACAGCTTCACAGCAACAGCACAATCGGCTTATCTCCAGTTTTGTAAGGATAATTTAAAACAAGATAAAATTATAGTAATACTAGAGTTTCCTGAAAATTATGTATTTATAGTTCAAGATGCCACCCAAGGATGTCATCAGGACAACAGTCAAGCAACTCTCCAACCATTTGCGATTTACTATAGAGGTGAATCAGGTGATGTGTCTGTCATGAACCTGTATGTTTTTAGTGACTGTTTAATTCATGATGCCATTGCAGTTCATGCCCACATTCACACTGTCATGGCATATGTGAAAAACAAGCTGCCTCGCATACATTTTCCGAAATACTTAAGTGATAGGGCAGCTAGTCAGTACAAAAACTGTAAAAATCTCAAAAATTTATGCATGCATTACCATGATTTTCAGATTCATGCAGAATGGAATTTTTTCGGAACAAGTCATGGTAAAAATGTATGTGACGGTATTGGTGCTACCATTAAGCGCATGGCATCACAAGCTACTCTGCAGCACCCTACAGAAGGTCACATTCTCACACCTCCTCAATTATTTTCCTGGGTACAGAAAAATATCTCTGGCACACAATCATCCTATGTTTCAAAAAATGAGGTGAAATCAGTTGAAGAGTTGCTAAAAAGCAGACTAGAACATGTTAAAACTGTTGCAGGTACAAGGAGCCATCATCACTTCTCTCCAGCAGACTCTGACAATGTGCAGATGAGCAGACTGTCCGGTTATAACTATAGGTTAATGCACAACATTTGTCTTCACAGTGTGTCTGACTCAGGATTCAGAAGTAAAAGCAGCAACATAGAACCAGGTTGCTATGTTATTGCTGTTTATGCTGAAAAATGGTACTTAGGATGTGTTGCAGAGTGATGTGAAGCAGAAGGTGATGTATTTGTGAACTTCATGGCACCAGCAGGACCAGCAAGATCATTTCATTGGCTACATTTGGCAGACAGGTGCTGGATTCCTTTTGAACATATTCTTAAGACAGTTCCAGTTCCTACCACAGTGTCAGGAAGATAGTACAATTTGATGGGTTCGAATAGACTGGTTTTTAGCAGTTAAGGTGCAGTAATCATTAATGATAGGTTGTGTTAATCTGTCTGTCTGTTGTTGCTTAGTGATTAAACAGTTGTGGGAGAGGCTAAGAAGAGGCAGAACAGTTTACGATATGTTTTTACAAAATCGTGTTGTGGAACAGTGGCCACATCACCAAATACATGTGTCAACTTCCATTGTACACAAGTGTCTTGCAATAACATGCTGAAATTTTGAGATATATATCATTATGGTCTACTTATGCACCGTGTGAAATTTGGCTTGGATACCACTTGTCCCTTTTGTGCTACCACACTTCGAAAATCCATCTTATTCAGGCAATTTTTCTTTTTAAGTGTGCATGTAACTCAGTTTTTGTGATTGATATGGGCACGATGAGTTCTATGTGTGTTAAGGCCCCATTAAGCTTACCACAAAAAAATTTATACCCTTTTCGAGTGAATTATATTTGGCATAGAGGGCATCTACACTATGTATCTTTTAACATATTACATTTTTTTAATCACATTTTGAAATCTTTTATTTTCTGTCAGAAATATGTTGTTGGTGTTTTGATTCATGGAGAGTGTTCTCTAAATGGATGTTACTGGGTTGTAAAAATTTCACTGGACTTTGTGGAATAGTTCCAAAGTTATTAAGACCTGAAGTTGGGTCTGAAGATAGTTTGCCAAATGTGGGTTGCAATTTACGGATCACACCACTTTCTTTCAGAAGTCATAATTCTGGAACTAATTGGCAGGGGAACTTAAATAATTGTACATGAGTGTTCTACACATGGTAGAATTAGTGTACTGAATTTCAGTCAAATTTGAGACAATGAGCTGGAGCCCCTGGTTGAACTGACATGGAATGACCCATATATCAACTGACAGGTTATACCACTGTGCTCTGGGCCCTTGTTGGTTTTAGCAATTCCTGCTGTTTCTAAATGCCACTGGTACTAACTAACATTTATATTACTCATCTTTACAATAGTTCAAAAATTAAACTGGGGCAGTACTCCCGATTCTTCGTTTGTAATGGAGTATTTGAAGATGGAGTTCAACATTTCTGATTTTTCTTATTACCCTCATTTTTGGCTCCTGTGTCATCCTTGAGTGTCTGACCACTACCTTTGGTACCAGTGACTGCCTTTACAGTTGGCCAGGATTTCTTCTGCAAGATTCCGCTGTGTTAGTCATTTAAGACTCACACAAGGTTCATTTGACAGCCAAAAATGTTAAATTCAGATTCTCTGTATCTGTGTTTATCATTTAAGGATTGTTGATGTAATATGTTTCTGTCACTTTCCTGTTCATTGTGCTGTTAACACGGGTCATTCTAAAAAATGGCATGTTTATAGTGTGGCTTGTGTAATTTTAAAGTTTGAGTTAAGTTATTACATTGCCAAGAAGAAATATTGACATTAATGAGCATCACCTCTGTTATTGAGCTGTTTTGGGTTAGTTTTAATCATTTGTAACTGTTATTTTTATCAATTGGCTGTACATTAATAGTAAATTAACATTAAGGAGATAGTAAAGTGTAACCTCAAAAGAAGCAGCTCAACATCTAATTTTGTGAATATTTCTCACCTTCGTGGAAACTGACTTTCCCAGAGGTGAGAATTTAGTAATGTAGTGTTGATTAGGGATTAAATGATAAAATAAGCTCTCGTATTTATCAAATTAGAAAAGCCATGTCCCTATATAAGTGAGAAATTTATCTTTTAGCTAGACCTTGACATTTTTAAAGATGGTTTTCAAAATGTTAAAAGGTTAGCCTCATGCAACAAAAAGATCCCATTTTATTTACTTTTTAGAAAGTAGTGATGGAATTATGTAGCTCATATATGCTTGCTGAATGAATTTATATTAATGTTTCATATAATAGCCTAATGTGTGATAGTTTTTAAAGCTATTCACTGCACGCACAGTCTTCCTTTGGGCTACGGCCTGAGATTTTTAAGGCAATTTGTGTGTACTCCCTTAAAAAGAGTGTGTGTCATGGAGAACAATGTGAAATCGCGTCAGTTTTAAATCTGCCAAACATCAATAACAAAGTACAGTACTACTTTGATGAGTTGAAAAATGGTTATATTGTGGCCTGATGTACCATTTGTATCTTGATATATTCATATTGTAATAGTACAGACAATAAAGCTACATCTACATGGTTACTCTGCAATTCACACTTAAGTGCCTGGCAGAGGGTTCATCGAACCATTTTCATACTACTTCTCTACCATTCCACTCTTGAATGGCGCATGGGAAAAAGGAACACCTAAATCTTTCCATTCGATGATTCATTTTATAATTCAGTGACGATTATTAACCTCTAACTTATCCAATATTCAGATATTTTAGGCAGTTATCACCTCCATTACTGCCAAGCTTCTTTACTATGCTGAATAAATTTCCTAGGTTTTTTTAATATAATTTTTTTGGAACCAGTCATTGAGTACTGATTTACTTGATTGAGCTAACATAAAAATATATAAAACTTAATTATTTTCAAATATTTTAAAAAATAAAACCTTTTACAAAGTGTGCATGATTTTGTAGAATGACTCATGTATCAGTTTTCAATTAACAAGTAACTGTTCAACATACGTCACTAATATGCAGACTGCATCAAACTTGAGAGAGTTTGGACAGTCTTCGAACATACTGCAGCAGTACTGGTCACAAAACCGTCTTTATGAACACATGATATTGTTGTAAAAGACAGTAACTTCCAATGTTCAAAGTTTAGCTGCATGTTTCGCTTCTAAATATGTCGATCTAGAGTGAGTAGGGCAAACAAATTCATGCTTTTTACCATATATCTTCTCAGTCTGTGCATTTCTTGATATATGTTCTCTTGTATATCCTTGTATCTATATGGAGCTGTGTAAGTTGATTGACACTGATATTTATATAGGAAAGTTTAGTATATCCTGGTACATATTATTTTTTAGCAACAAAATTTCTATCCAGATATTTTCTCTGTGCAGATATTGATTCGTACAGAGGATGGTCTACGACTGGTGCCAGAACTCTATGCAGTGCCTGGTGACAAAGTGTCTGGAGAGTATCAAGAACCAGGAAGTCAGAAACGCATCGCTGTTGGTCGTTGTCCTTTTATGTGGGCACAGTCTTTATACATTCTGGGCAAGCTTCTGCAAGAGGTACCATTACTAAAGTTTCTTCTTTTGTTACTTTGACCATTTGATTAAAACTGCACTTCAAAAATCTGCCTAATAGATTATCTTGTGCTGTAAATTATTGTTATGAATATATTAAATGGGGAAAGAAGCAGGCTGCAAATTAAATATGATGTAATTGATTTTTTTCCATGATTTTGTATCACTTTTTAACCTAGTTTATGAGATCAATATTGTCAGGCTGTAACGACAATTGAATTCTAATCCAAAGGCGAGGTTTTCAATGAAGTACAACACTTAGTATTGAAAGCACATTTATTACAAACACCACCATACAGACAGAACAGAAATGACCTTCTGGATAGAGTGTGCCACTATTTATGCAAACTTAAAACATTCCAGATTTTGGAAATATTATAAACATAAGAAATTTTGAGAATCTTACAGAATTAATAGGTACTAAATAGCAAATAATTTCTGGTGATCAGGTATGAACTGACAACCCACAACATGTCAGCCTACAATGCTAACCTTTACACCACATTTTATGTAGCACAGCTTGCAACAATATGACTTCGTACAAATGGTTCTTGTTAAAGCAAAAATAGAAGAGGTACTTTAAATGAAAATTTAAGGAACAATTGATAAATCTGTATGTCTGCAAGAGTTCATCTGTTAATAATTTTGTGCGACAGACGTACAGACAGACTGGCTGGCCAATACTTATCTTCAACAGCCAAAATTCTTAGCACTGTTAATAGACACATACCGAAATAGAAACAAACCATCCTAGCTTTTGGAACTACCAGTCCCTTCCTCAGTGAGGACTGAGGTGTAGGTTGGGGAGGGCAGGTTACTCAGATGCCAGTAGGAGATGTATCCAGATTCTGTGAGAATGTATGGGACAAAGATGAAGCGGGAAATGTCAAAGATAATCTCATTGTCTTTTGAAGTTTCCCCTCATGAAATGACTATTCCATGAGATTTCAGGATTTGAGTTAAATGATGTCCACTTCTTGCCATTATATTATTTCTGTCAGCCAGGTAGCCATTTTGAGGCTTATTATAAAAGGACAAATTTTAACAATAATCTTCACAATTAATGGTCATTTAGCAAGTGCATGAGATACATTAAGTAAGAAATATTAATTCAAGTAATAGTTAATTATGTCTGTTTCAGGATTCTGTATTTAGTCCACAGCTTTGACAATGTTCTCATGACTCATGTTTTAGAGTTTAGATGATGAGATACATTGCAAACCATAATTATCACTCTGAGGTTTTTAATTACTGTATTTCTTCATTTGAAGATGCGATAACAGTATCACAAACTGGTCATGTATAATCTTGGACTAATGGATCATCAGCAGCTAATGCAGTGTCTGGAATTTTTTTTGGAAGATAGTAACAAATTTACAAAGAAATTTTTTAACTTCTGAAGAGTATTTTATTATGTTGCTGATGTTAATGGTGAATCTTTTTTATTGATTTCTTGTCTCATTTGCATTGTACAGGGTTTCCTGGCAGTTGGAGAGCTTGATCCATTAAATCGCAGATTGTGCTCTGAAAAGAAACCTGATGTTGTTGTGCAGGTTGTTATTTTAGCTGAAAGTGATGACATCAGGGAAAAATTAGCACAGCATGATATTACTGTCCAAACAATAGCTGAAGTTGCTCCCATAGAAGTTCAACCTGCACGTGTTCTGAGTCACTTATATACATACCTTGGTGAGTGTAGATAAATTAGTTACTACTTCAAAACTGAAGCAAAAAGTCAGCAGCAAGCATGCATTGTCAAACATAAAACTTTTCCTAGAACATCTCACGTTGGTGCATCATACTCTCACAAGGCATATTTGTAAACTAAAGGCAGCCATCTTTACCTACCAAAGATAAGCACTATACTGTAATGTAGCACAGCCCCAAATGATAATACTATCATAAAATCTGTAAATTTTGTATTTCAAGGCCTAGAAAATTAAAAAAAACCTATAAAACACCATTGTTTCATTGTGTGCATCCACTTCGAATACCAACAGAAAATTTTATATCTAATGCCTCTAATGAGAATAAGTTTCTGGCTGCTCCTCAAGGGAAACATCACTGAAGTGGGTCCATAAATGCCCCTTGAACACTTAAGTCTTCACATTTAACACACTGGTGCACTCCTGTGTTAAAGTACAAAAAATCTCAACTTCCTCTATATTTAATAGCAACCACCTTTTGTCCTCAAAGTTCAGTACTCTCATGTTGTCTATGATGTTATCCAGTTAATGCTGCTCATTGTTGAGTGCTTTGCCACCTCTGGTGAGCTATTCTGTTTATTAGCATGCACTTTAAACTTTAATTTAAAATTTCTGCCCTTTTCGCAATCCCAACAGTTTCTTTCATAAATACTCATGCTGCAGCAGCACAGTTACGTCTGTCAATTACCTGCACCTACCTGTGAACGCATTGCATCAGATCGCTGGTAGGAAAGCCAAGCAGAAACCTACTGTACTGCAACTCGCACCATGCTGCATACAACTTAACTATTCTAAGAATCAGGAAAAGATCTTGATTTTGAATGAAAGGTGGAAATACTGCCAAAACTTCAGTATATTCTGAACCTTGAGATATACACATTCACTGCCAAGCCCGTGCTAATCTTAACATAGTCATGTACAAACCCTTTCATTCATGTTAGCAAGTTTATGATAGTGTATTTCCCGAAATCTAAACAGCTTTGAAGCACTGATTGTTCTTAAATGAAAATGATCGCCATATGATTAAGTTTAATGATGTCTAATGCACTCAGGTTTTTAGTCAACGGTCTACGCAGTATTCCAAGCTTTTCTCATACACAAAATTACTTAAAAAATCCATACTTTCTAAAAAAGTCACTGGAGTAAATATGCCTTCACTTTAAAACACTTTTGAAACATATAGCACAATTAAAACCTGCAAATTATAACTTCCTATGGAACTCATCCTACACACGACCATACCATTGAAAGGCTGAGCTGACTCCCTTAGACTGCTGTAAGCATTCTATACCTCCAAGAGAAAAGATGTGTGAAGAATACTTCACTCTAATTGGTCAGTTTTCTTTAAGGCCAATAGAAAAACAATAATCTCCCGCGTTAGCCTGCACTTTTCCTGACTAACCAATCAACAGATAACACACTTTCAAACTGAACTTCTTCCTGAAATAAATATTTAACATTCTGATATTTTGTTTTACTTTACGTTATTAACTATTTTCATTTGCACTGGAATTAGCTTTCCTTTTACCATCAACTTACTTAACATGTTATGATACAAAATTTCCTGTCATCTGCATTCACACTGTTTTAAAACTTTATCACACTAGTTCATACAGCATTCTTTAGTAGAACAAGGCTCTACATATTTACTTTAGACCACATTCAATCATCATTCACACTACTAAAAGCACATAAAAAACTGTACAAACATAAATAAACAAAAAAACTTCAAGAAGTAAAGATAACAGTTCACAAAACTTTCTGTTGATCTTTTTCTTGAATATGTCTGTGCGCTACTGGACTCTGGTGGTCAAAATTCTTAACTACATTGTAGTTCTTTCTGTTTAGTCCAGTCCGCTACTGTCCTCTAGTAGATGAAAATTAGAACTACGTACTCAACTGAACCCACTTCAGACCATCTGTCTCTGTGCACGCACGAGTCATTCTCCAAATACACAGGCTCACACCTTCCACATCCAGCTGTCCCCTGTACCAATCTGATGCTGCAGCCTCTGCTCCAGTTTGTCATCGATCTGACTGCAATTTTAATCCCTTTGTTGTTAAATAATCTCCGTAGTTCATATGAGATAATTCCCCAACATGGCGTGATTGTTTCTGTGAATTTTTCTGTATCCAGTTTAGCAATGTGTTCTTTGAGAAGCAGGCACAAACTTATTCTAATTAGCAGCATTAGGTCTAATATTTTATTTTGGTATTCAGTATGGATGAACACATCACACACACACACACACACACACACACACACACACACACACATATCCATCCGCACATACACAGACACAAGCAGACATGAATGGACACAGGCAGACAGTGTTTGTTGGTAATGAGGATCACCCTGTGGCTAAACATGCCTTGATGCACGGCCAGCACATCTTGGCACAGTGTTACACCGTCCGAGTTATCTGGATACTTCCCACCAACACCAACCTATCCGAACTCCGGAGATGGGAACTCGCCCTTCAGTATATCCTCTCTTCTCGATATCCGCCAGGCCTCAACCTCCGCTAATTTCAAGTTGCCGCCGCTCATACCTCACCTGTCTTTCAACAACTTCTTTGCCTCTGTACTTCCGCCTCGACTGACATCTCTGCCCTTACTCTTTGCCTTTAAATATGTCTGCTTGTGTCTGTGTATGTGCGGATGGATGTGTGTGTGTGTGTGTGTGTGTGTGTGTGTGTGTGTGTGTGTGTGTGTGTGCGAGTGTACACCTGTCCTTCTTTTTTTCCCCTAAGGGAAGTCTTTCCGCTCCCGGGATTGGAATGACTCCTTACCCTCTCCCTTAAAACCCACATCCTTTCGTCTTTCCCTCTCCTTCCTGAAGAAGCAACCATCGGTTGCGAAAGCTAGTAATTCTGTGTGTGTGTTTGTGTGTTTTGCTCATGTGCCTGTCTGCCGGCGCTTTCCTGCTTGGTAAGTCTTGGAATCTTTGTTTTTAATATATAAAATAAAAAGAAACTTCCACATGGGAAAAATATAATAAAAACAAAGATTCCAAGACTTACCAAGCTGGAAACCGCCGGCAGACAGGCACATGAACAAAACACACAAACACACACACAGAATTACTAGCTTTCGCAACCGATGGTTGCTTCTTCAGGAAGGAGAGGGAAAGACGAAAGGATGTGGGTTTTAAGGGAGAGGGTAAGGAGTCATTCCAATCCCGGGAGCGGAAAGACTTCCCTTAGGGGGAAAAAAGGACAGGTGTACACTCGCGCACACACACACACACACACACACACACATATCCATCCGCACATACACAGACACAAGCAGACATATTTAAAGGCAAAGAGTAAGGGCAGAGATGTCAGTCGAGGCGAAAGTACAGAGGCAAAGATGTTGTTGAAAGACAGGTGAGGTATGAGCGGTGGCAACTTGAAATTAGCGGAGGTTGAGGCCTGGCGGATATCGAGAAGAGAGGATATACTGAAGGGCGAGTTCCCATCTCCGGAGTTCGGATAGGTTGGTGTTGGTGGGAAGTATCCAGATAACTCGGACGGTGTAACACTGTGCCAAGATGTGCTGGCCGTGCATCAAGGCATGTTTAGCCCCAGGGTGATCCTCATTACCAACAAACACTGTCTGCCTGTGTCCATTCATGCGAATGGACAGTTTGTTGCTGGTCATTCCCACATAGAAAGCGTCACAGTGCAGGCAGGTCAGTTGGTAAATCACGTGGGTGCTTTCACATGTGGTTCTCCCTTTGATCGTGTACACCTTCCGGGTTACAGGACTGGAGTAGGTAGTGGTGGGAGGGTGCATAGGACAGGTTTTACACCGGGGGCGGTTGCAAGGGTAGGAGCCAGAGGGTAGGGAAGGTGGTTCGGGGATTTCATAGGGATGAACCAAGAGGTTACGAAGGTTAGGTGGACGGCGGAAAGACACTCTTGGTGGAGTGGGGAGGATTTCATGAAGTTTCGGGGCAGGATTTTAGGAAGTCGTATCCCTGCTGGAGAGCCACATTCAAGGTCTGATCCAGTCCCGGGAAGTATTCTGTCACAAGTGGGGCACTTTTGGGGTTCTTCTGTGAGAGGTTCTGGGTTTGAGGGGATGAGGAAGTGGCTCTGGTTATCTGCTTCTGTACCAGGTTGGGACCAATCCCGGGAGCGGAAAGACTTCCCTTAGGGGAAAAAAAGGACAGGTGTACACTCGCACACACACACACACACACACACACACACACACACACACACACACACACATATCCAGCCACACATACACAGACACAAGCAGACATATTTAAAGGCCTTTAAATATGTCTGCTTGTGTCTGTGTATGTGCGGATGGATATGTGTGTGTGTGTGTGTGTGTGTGTGTGCGAGTGTACTGACGAAGCAACTGCCAGTTGCGAAAGCTCGTAATTCTGTGTGTGTGTTTGTGTGTTTTGTTCATGTGCCTGTCTGCCGGCGCTTTCCCGCTTGGTAAGTCTTGGAATCTTTGTTTTTAATATATTTTTCCCATGTGGAAGTTTCTTTCTGTTTATATATATATATATATATATATATATATATATATATATATATATATATATCTATAAATAAAACAGAAAGAAACTTCCACATGGGAAAAATATATTAAAAATAAAGATTCCAAGACTTACCAAGCGGGAAAGCGCCGGCAGACAGGCACATGAACAAAACACACAGACACACACACAGAATTACAAGCTTTCGCAACTGGCAGTTGCTTCGTCAGGAAGGAAGGAAGGAAGGAAGGAGAGGGAAAAATGAAAGGGTGTGGGTTTTAAGGGAGAGGGTAAGGAGTCATTCCAATCCCGGGAGCGGAAAGACTTCCCTTAGGGGAAAAAAAGGACAGGTGTACACTCGCACACACACACACACACACATATCCATCCGCACATACACAGACACAAGCAGACATATTTAAAGGCAAAGAGTTAAGGGCAGAGATGTCAGTCGAGGCGGAAGTACAGAGGCAAAGAAGTTGTTGAAAGACAGGTGAGGTATGAGCGGCGGCAACTTGAAATTAGCGGAGGTTGAGGCCTGGCGGATATCGAGAAGAGAGGATATACTGAAGGGCGAGTTCCCATCTCCGGAGTTCGGATAGGTTGGTGTTGGTGGGAAGTATCCAGATAACTCGGACGGTGTAACACTGTGCCAAGATGTGCTGGCCGTGCATCAAGGCATGTTTAGCCACAGGGTGATCCTCATTACCAACAAACACTGTCTGCCTGTGTCCATTCATGCGAATGGACAGTTTGTTGCTGGTCATTCCCACATAGAAAGCATCACAGTGCAGGCAGGTCAGTTGGTAAATCACGTGGGTGCTTTCACATGTGGCTCTCCCTTTGATTGTGTACACCTTCCGGGTTACAGGACTGGAGTAGGTGGTGGTGGGAGGGTGCATAGGACAGGTTTTACACCGGGGGCGGTTGCAAGGGTAGGAGCCAGAGGGTAGGGGAGGTGGTTTGGGGATTTCATAGGGATGAACCAAGAGGTTACGAAGGTTAGGTGGACGGCGGAAAGACACTCTTGGTGGAGTGGGGAGGATTTCATGAAGGATGGATCTCATTTCGGGGCAGGATTTTAGGAAGTCGTATCCCTGCTGGAGAGCCACATTCAAGGTCTGATCCAGTCCTGGGAAGTATTGTGTTACAAGTGGGGCACTTTTGGGGTTCTTCTGTGAGAGGTTCTGGGTTTGAGGGGATGAGGAAGTGGCTCTGGTTATCTGCTTCTGTACCAGGTTGGGAGGGTAGTTGCGGGATGCGAAAGCTGTTTTCAGGTTGTTGGTGTAATGGTCGAGGGATTCAGGACTGGAGCAGATTCGTTTGCCACGAAGGCCTAGGCTGTAGGGAAGGGACCGTTTGATATGGAATGGGTGGCAGCTGTCATAATGGAGGTACTGTTGCTTGTTGGTGGGTTTGATGTGGACGGATGTGTGCAGCTGGCCATTGGACAGATGGAGGTCAACATCTAGGAAAGTGGCATGGGATTTGGAGTAGGACCAGGTGAATCTGATGGAACCAAAGGAGTTGAGGTTGGAGAGGAAATTCTGGAGTTGTTCTTCACTGTGAGTCCAGATCATGAAGATGTCATCAATAAATCTGTACCAAACTTTGGGTTGGCAGGCTTGGGTAACCAAGAAGGCTTCCTCTAAGCGACCCATAAATAGGTTGGCATACGAGGGGGCCATCCTGGTACCCATGGCTGTTCCCTTTAATTGTTGGTATGTCTGGCCTTCAAAAGTGAAGAAGTTGTGGGTCAGGATGAAGCTGGCTAAGGTGACGAGGAAAGAGGTTTTAGGTAGGGTGGCAGGTGATCGGCGTGAAAGGAAGTGCTCCATTGCAGCGAGGCCCTGGACGTGCGGGATATTTGTGTATAGGGAAGTGGCATCAATGGTTACCAGGATGGTTTCTGGGGGTAACAGACTGGGTACGGATTCCAGGCGTTCGAGAAAGTGGTTGGTGTCTTTGATGAAGGATGGGAGACTGCATGTAATGGGTTGAAGGTGTTGATCTACGTAGGCAGAGATGCGTTCTGTGGGGGCTTGGTAACCAGCTACAATGGGGCGGCCAGGATGTTTGGGTTTGTGAATTTTAGGAAGTAGGTAGAAGGTAGGAGTGCGAGGTGACGGTGGGGTGAGGAGTTTGATGGAGTCAGGTGAAAGGTTTTGTAGGGGGCCTAAGGTTCTGAGGATTCCTTGAAGCTCCGCCTGGACATCAGGAATGGGATTACTTCGGCAAACTTTGTATGTAGAGTTGTCTGAAAGCTGACGCAGTCCCTCAGCCACATACTCCCGACGATCAAGTACCACAGTCGTGGAACCCTTGTCAGCCGGAAGAATGATGATGGATCGGTCAGCTTTCAGATCACGGATAGCCTGGGATTCGGCTGTGGTGATGTTGGGAGTAGGATTAAGGTTTTTCAAGAAAGATTGAGAGGCAAGGCTGGAAGTGAGAAATTCCTGGAAGGTTTCTTTCTGTTTTTTATATATATATATATATATATATATATATATATATATATATATATATATATATATATATATATATATATATATAAACAGAAAGAAACTTCCACATGGGAAAAATATATTAAAAACAAAGATTCCAAGACTTACCAAGCGGGAAAGCGCCGGCAGACAGGCACATGAACAAAACACACAAACACACACACAGAATACGAACTTTCGCAACTGGCAGTTGCTTCGTCAGGAAGGAAGGAAGGAGAGGGAAAAATGAAAGGGTGTGGGTTTTAAGGGAGAGGGTAAGGAGTCATTCCAATCCCGGGAGCGGAAAGACTTCCCTTAGGGGAAAAAAAGGACAGGTGTACACTCGCACACACACACACACACATATCCATCCGCACATACACAGACACAAGCAGACATATTTAAAGGCAAAGATTATATAGCATTAAACAATTTTATGATTGTTTGGGGGATGCAGCAGCTACCTTTAGTTAACACTAAACCTTGTGAGAGTATGATACACCAACATGAGGTGTTCTAGGAAAAGTTTCTTGTGTTTGACAATGCACATTTGCTGACACCTTTTGATTTTTGATGGTGCCTAATAGCATAGAAGCAATATAAATATTTACATGGTCATCAGTATGTGTAGATTACAATGTTTTAATTTGTTTCCTTGTTTTATAGTACTTGATAATGGGATAACTTCGCCTCAAAATATGTTGTGATAAATATTTCACAACTGGTGCATAAGTAATGCTTCATGAAACAGTTGTGTGATGGCTTCACCACAGGAAACTGTTCAGCAATCTAGAATCAGCAGATGAATTTGCAGATATATACAATCCTCAAAAGTTTACAGATCAGTGTACCAAAGCTGGGACAGCAGTGAATGTAGTAGATGCAGACTACATTACACTCATGACATGTTGAATTAGATATACCTACCTTGTAGTATATTGCATCCTCTTCTGCCTTGATGTGGGAACACACCGTGGCGTAAGGTAATGAAGGTGATGGGAAGTCCTAGTGATCCAGGATTGCTCAACTTCTGTCCAGAATTTCTGGTGTTTGATTGGAGCTGGATTAGGGCATCCATTTGTTCCATTTTTCGCATAACAGTCCTGTATATTTCCAAGATGTTATAAAAGTTCTTTTGGGGATGCTCAAATTCCTGCATTTTTGTGATTCTGTTTGGCTAAAGTATTTTATAGTAGCAGATGTTTGATTAGTAATTTTTGCACATTGTGCTGGTATGTACCAACATGTACCTGCGCCCACCGTTCAGATAACCTTTCTTCATAGTTGGGTCAGATGGTTTTGTTTTTACTTTAATACTAACCTTCATGGGCAATGACATGTACCATAAAGAGGTCCTTGGTTGGGGCATTGGCTCCTTTACCATGAAGCAAGATGTTCATTCTGGATGATGTTGCTGTTTGCAGGCATTTCTCATATCATTTATTGGAAATGATTTTTTGCACTGTTGCCTCTGTATCTATTGTTAAAATTTGCCGTGTTCATTCCATGCATTACCTCAGAAATTAGATGTTCTCATATCTAGGACACCTTTCATCTGGCTTCAATCTAATGTACTGTATATCTAACCCATACTGTCCTTCGTTGTCATCTCACCAGCCAGTTCAAAGTCTGCTGTCATTGCACTCACATAACACCTCAATAAATTTCACTTTCTCTCCAATACTACAGCTACTCAATTGCACATGACTGTGAATTTGTTTCACTTTAAACTGAAGATACCTGTTTTGGATTATATCAGTAAACTACCCTAAGTTGTAGCAGAGAATGTGACAATTTTGACTTGTTCTATGAATTTTTGTCATGTAAGTGCTTGTATTGAAAGTGATAACCTTTTTCAAAGTTACTTATTGTTTTGTTAATAAGCAAAAGTAATGTAAATCCCATGACAATGACAAATAATATGTGTACAAGTTTACTACATTTACATTCATACTCCACAAGCCACCTGACGGTGTGTGGCAGAGGGTACCTTGAGTACCTCTATCGGTCCTCCCTTCTATTCAAGTCTCATATTGTTCATGGAAAGAAAGATTGTCGGTATGCCTCTATGTGGGCTCTAATCTCTCTGATTTTATCCTCATGGTCTCTTCGCGAGATATACATAGGAGGGAGTAATATACTGCTTGACTCCCCGGTGAAGGTATGTTCTTGAAGCTTCAACAAAAGCCCGTACCAAGCTACTGAGTCTCTCTCTTGCAGAGACCTCCACTGGAGTTTATCTATCATCTCCGTAATGCTTTTGCGATTACTAAATGATCCTGTAATGAAGCGTGCTGCTCTCCGTTGGATCTTCTCCATTGCTTCTATCAACCCTATCTGGTACAGATCCCACGCTGGTGAACAGTATTCAAGCAGTGGGCGTACAAGTGTACTGTAACCTACTTCCTTTGTTTTCAGACTGCATTTCCTTAGGATTCTTCCAATGAATCTCAGTCTGGCATCTGCTTTACCGACAATTAATTTTATATGGTCATACCATTTTAAATCACTCCTAATGCCTACTCCCAGATAATTTATGGAATTAACTGCTTCTAGTTGCTGACCTGCTATATTGTAGCTAAATGATAAAAGATCTTTCTTTCTATGTATTCGCAGCACATTACACTTGTCTACATTGAGATTCAATTGCCATTCCCTGCACCATGTGTCAATTCATTGTAGATCCTCCTGCATTTCAGTACAATTTTCCATTATTACAACTTGCCAGTTAAGATTGGAGAGCGTACAAAGTGAAATGGACTACACTTTTCAACAATTGATGTCAAAGCAGACGGCATAGTTTGTATTTATACACTCTTAGTTTATGATGGGAGAGATGAAATAGAAACAATACACATAGTTACTTGTTACTGTTCTATTTGTCACCAGTGTCATTTTCTTCTTAGTATTTGTAAGGAATCTACTGCTGTATTATGCTGACACTTTTCAAGTGGCGTCACTAAACTATCTAAACATACTGGATAATTAATTGCTTATGTCTATTAAAGAATTTCAATTTATTTTTTAAAATCTGCTCTGATCTTTGCACAGTGCAATAAAATAATCTGTTACTTTAGTATGTGTATGCAGGAGTCCTCTAAAAAGAGATGCTGCATTATTACAACATATTTTGTGCAAGGGGTAATTCTCCATGTATGATACAGCGTAATCTTTCCAGGTCGAAACAAGAAATTGGGCCTTACAGGCCGTAAATCTCATGATGTTGGTATTTTGAGTACAAGCAAGTTGTACTCACTTCATGATCGTATCTTTGCATTCACACCACAGGTAACATTGCTATATTTACACAAAAATATTTTTTCTTGTTGCTTTAATCCCATCTGTAATACTAATATTAATTACATGGTGGAGATCACAAATAGTTTATGGTGCACTGCTGTTTGTTTTGCTTAATATATTATGTTGAAATGTAAATGCCTACAAAAGTCTTGAGCACAAATATATCCGCTTGTTTTCTTTGACAATACCTGATACATACTGAAATTGTCTGTCTGTGTTGTAACATAATTTAAAATTGTCCAGCAGCAAAGCTAAGGGAAGACAAATGTGTTGAAATGTAGCAGTTATAGCAGTAAGGATAGCAAACCATGTGAATTCATGTGCCAATATAGAGCTAACATATTAAACGTGAAAATAAAGGTGCCTGCTAAATGTGGGCAAATGTGGAACTTATGGATTCTATCACAGCATTTGAACACAGGAGTTTAATATACAGTGCTATGAACTGGTACAAACACATGAAATCAGCAGTAGTTGTGCAATGGAAGACATATTTGTTGGAATAATACTGGGAAAGTGTGCTGCATGTGTAAATGAAACCACATACAAGATGCTAATGCAGCTTACTCTAGAGTACTGCCCAAGTGTTTGTAATCCCTATAGAGTAGGCATTACAGCAGACAGTAACAGAATCCACACACACTGCTAGGATCATTACAGGTTCTTATAGCGTGCACAGAAGTGTAACGGAGGTACTCAGGACACCTAACTAAGAACAACTTAGTTCTCCCAATACACTGTTGGGTGAACTTACAGAACCGGTATGTGACACAGAATGTGAAACTATTCTTCTTCATCAATCCTGTATCTCACCTAAGTACCATGAGACTAAGATGATAGAGTAGGCTTTGTATTGAGGCATGCAGGCCGTCCTCTTTTTTTCCCCTGCGAGTACATTTTTGTTGAATGGAACATAATAGGGAGAAGCTCATACTGGTAGAAAGTACACTTTGCCAAACACTGTAAACTGACTTACAGAGCATTTATGTAGCTGTAAATGTATGGTTTAGCAGGAGGGAAGAGTATACCACAGCTAATTATAAAGTAAAAGGGGAGACAGTAATGCTCACTGCATCCATAGAATTTGATAAGCCATACATGCCTCTTTGGCTTTATGAAATTGTGAGCACAGATCTAGGCCTGCTTCAGTGGTGGCGATAAGGCTCAGCAGAGAATGTTGAGTGTCACAAGAAGAGATGATCTTGACGTAACCATCCACATTACAAGGATGGTACAAACCTAAAAAAAAACTTCACTCTTAGAGTTTCCTGTTGTACCAATGAGATGGACAGCTGTTGAGGCGGAGCAATCTCTAGCCTGTAGCAGCATCTTGACTGGGCAAGGTGGACCCTCCGTTGTCGATCCCTGCATCCATATCTCAGTGGCTCGAGTAACATCTGTGGTGTGCCGGTGTGGCCAGTTTCTCATACGGCTGGTGCAGTATGTGGATCTGGAGTGAGGCATACTACAAAAGGTAGTGGTAACTGTTGGTTTTCTGTGGGGTGAGGATGGAGGGGGATCAATAGCAACACTTGATCCGACCTCGAGCCGGGCTGAGAGCAAGGTGTGCAACCTCCATCTCCTCTGCAGCCTCTGTGGTGGACACTGGAGACAACGTCATGACCACATCTGGGCTCTGGAGTGGCAGCCACTCCACTGAGGCACCGTCTGGGGATGTCCCCGACTGGTAACTCAATCTGAAGCAAATTGTTGGTCTGCCCCAGGGTGAGGAAGCTGGCATAGAGGCTGGACTCGCCCCCAGTGGCTGTGCTGATCTGGAACATTTGATGGTGGAATTAGAGGAGGGAGGAGGATTTGGTGGAGTGGTGTTGAGGATGAGCTCTTCTTCCACAAAATGATATAAAAACAGGATGTGGTAGTGGGATTGGGGAGAAAAAGATGGGGGGGGGGGGGGGGGAGGGGGGTGTCAAGGGGCATTGTGTAACCACAGCTGCTCCTGGCATCAACTGATGATCTCGTTGGCCAAACACTTTGTCCCACACTGATGTGCCGGACCAACGGAACTTTTGAGAGTATGTCCGAATAAACCTCTCAGCCTCTCCATTTAAGTGGGGATGAAAAGGAGGTGAACAGATGTGCTTCATTTCATTTTTAATGCAAAATTTCTCAAAGACCTCCACTAATGTTTGCAGCACACCGTCGATGGCGAAAATCTTCAGCAACACAATCACTATATATTCTGCTGTTGTTGTATGGCAGTTAACAATATGTGGGAACCTGGAAAAGGTATCAATTATGATGATCCACATGGTATTCAGGAACAGGCCTGCAAAATCAAGATTCATTCATTTGCAAGGTTTGGTTGATGCTGGCCAAGGCAAAAAAAAACTTGTTGGGGGGCCACCTGCTCTTCTTCACATCTGTTACTTTGATGGGCAAATTTCTCTATTTCTTGGTGGATGCCCATCCGATAAGCATGGCATTGAGTAAACAGCTTGGTCCTGGAAGTGCCCCAATGCCCCTCATACAGCGACTGTAGGATCTATTGTCATAAGGCTTGTGGAATCACTGCATGTGTTGCAGTGTGGTTTTTGATTAAAAAGGATGACATCATTAACTAATGCAAATGGTGTTGCAACCCATAGTAATGTCAAAGAGGAGAGACTGTTGCTGGCCAACTACTCTGGCCACCCACTCACGATGAAGGTGCAAACTTGTTTGAGAGTGGCATTTGCCTCTGTAGCGGTGGTGATGCAGACTGATCCCATAATGGGAAAATTGTCCACAGCTTGTTGAGCCTTGTTGTCTTGGCAGAAACAAAGAATTTCTTCTTGATGGAGCTTGTAAACTGGCACCAAGGGGAGGCAGGAAAGAGAATCCACATTTGCATCCTGGGATGTGCCTCTGAAATTGATTACATAGATTTTTATTGAGGAACAATGCCCGGCACTGGGATAATACGGTCTCGGACATGAGATGTTGGGTTGAAAAATGTGATCAATGACTTATAGTTCATTACCAGGTGCAACTTGGGACCATAAAGAAAGAGATGAAATTTCTTCAAAGTGAATATGATTTGAATACTAACTAAACATGGTGCTACACCTATACTATAGTATAGCTATACCTGTACTATAGTACAGCTGATTCAGCCTGATGTTTCTAATGATTTAGCTTGAAAGAGAGTGGACTATGATGTCCATCTGAGGCAACCATCCAGTCCCCCAACAAGACCCCTCAACCAAAAAGTTTTTCATCTACTCTGAGTCTCTTAGTGCTTTACAAACTTTGTAGCAAATGTATGCAACAGAGAAAATGTCCCAGTTAATACAAGACAAACTACTTCTTTGTCAACAACAGGGGAAATAGATGTCATTCTGCTAGGTACTAGAACATGTAGAAATTAAGTGAAATGAACTATCATGGAAACCTGGAGGGAACTCGGTATAAGTACAACTCTGTATTCCATTTTGCTTCAGGCAGGCGTCTCACTGTTGAGTCAAAAAGCAAAGCATCTGCGAGAAGAAGAGAGGCAAGGCATAAGGGGCAATAAGATGCGGTCAGTGTAGCCAAGTATTTGGCTGTGGCTTACTTCATACGAGTCACTCTGATGGAATGAAATCACTCTGACCTGACTCCCAATAGGATTGTGTCCATTAACATAATGTTTGGCTTCCTGGTCTGGTGAGAGGAGACAGCCACTCCTTCCCCTCAGTCTGCAGTGTCTGTGATTTGCTACTCATCCTGTGCCACATGTTAGATGATACTCAGTGCCCCATCACAGTTAAACTGTCATCTCTTTTAACAATCTGAATAATCTGTTTTGCCTCATCAAACAGTTTTGAACTTTTCATAATATGTGAAGCTAATGTGTATAGAAACTTGTAGTAATGTGATGGATGTTGGTTGTGCATCTATCTATCTATCTATCTATGTATCATCGTCATCCTCAGTTGTGTATTTGTGGTACAAGATCGCTTTCTATCTTTGTCTGTCCAGGTACACTACTTCCTCTTGACTTGATGCCACTCTACTCCTCTTTTTTCCATATACTGTTACAATTAAGTGACCAGTTTCCTGAACTGACCTGTAGGCATCTTAGGTTTCAAGGCTGTATGTAGTTAGGGGTAAAAAATAAGTAAGGTAAAAGTTTTTCTTGAGTTTTAATTCTGTTAGTGATTTCTGTGAAAGAATTGCCTTCTTGAGTTATGACACTACCAACATACTGAAAGTGGTCCACATTTTCTAGCTTCATTTCTTGATCAGTGTTCTCAAATTCTTGTTTGTTGAGTGCCATCACAACCATTTTTGTGTGGTTAAGTTTTGGGCTAAAATTGGTAGTCCTGCATTTTATTTTTTGGTGTATTTCTTCTTCTGTGCTCGTCCTCATCATCACATCTTATGTAACGGTAAATGCATTCAAAGTCATCGTCAGTTTTTGTTTCAGAGACATCGTTATTTCATCCATATAATGATGAGTTGAAGCTGTGACAATGCATTGCCCAGTTACACTCCTTTGCCTGTGGCAAACCAGTCATAGCAACCATCTCCTGTCTGCACGCAGCCTTGGCAGAAGGTGCACAATGTTTTTACTTTTTTGTGTCTATCTTGGCTCTAATAATGCATTCATTATGCTGTTCACACTATCGCACGCACATTCCTATGTTCTTAGCCATTATTAAACCTGTTTCTGCATTACCCATAGTCGATTGTGTGTTGATAATTTTATACAATTATGATATCTGCCTTTGAAAACAGATATTTCAAGTCATCCACAGTGAAATTATATGAAAATATCAGAGGAACACCTTTTGTGATACAATGCATTTCTTTGCAGGATCTAGTTTCTCTGTAAGCTTAAGAGTTTTTTTCACCCATTCTCTTCTGATAAATATATGCGTAACCATCCTGATTTACTTGTTCCATGGTTTTCTTAAATCACTACAGGTGAATTGTGACAAGATGGCTTCATAAAGCCCTATGACTCTGTACTGTATCCATGTCCCACTGTCTCTCATTTCAGTGACCATACTGAAATAAACGCAGCCTATAACATAAGTGTGATTTGTAACTATGCATTACAAGATGAACATTGATAGTGCTATGCACAAATATGCATGTTATCCAAATTTTATTTGATTTGAGGATGATATATCCACTTCTGTAGCTATATATGCACTTAAATTTGGACCATGCCTAAAAGTCGTTGGGTGGTGTAAAGTATTTTGAAATACAGCCCAGTGGAATAATGTCTTTCTTCAAATTTATCAAGACTGTGGTGTTCACCTAGAAGAAAATATTGATTTATTCCCTTGCTTTGGAGGGCAATAGTGCCAAAAATAGATACTGTCACACTGAGGAGTCCTTTGATGCGGGTGGTACTAAAAACTATTGATTTGACCAAATTACTTTTTCAATCCTCTGTTGTCAGTCCAAATTGAAACTCTGCCATATATGAGCTATTGACAGTTTGTCATGTATTCGTTTGACATTAGAAACTGTTGATGTAGGTACGTTTATAATGGCTGAAAGCTCATACCCAGACTAATTGTACAATAAAAGAATGACACCTTCATAGTACATCCTGTTGTGCTTCTTTTTCCTCTGTTATAATGAATGCAGACTATAGCCATTTGTACCTTTTTGTTGTTGATGTTTTTGTGTCCACAATAATCTTTTCCAATGGTGTCTTGATTATACAGTTTTGCTCACTTTAATGTAAGAACCTCATTTATTTTATTGATATTCATATTAATAAGTTATTTCATTTTGTTAATTTTTGTCACTTTATCTTTAGTGCAGCATTTGCTATTCTTTTTGCTTTTAGCTAACTGATCTGACACAGTTCTACATAGCTTCTGATTATGAATTGATGATCGATATTTTCAAGAATGAATTTAACTTTCTGAAGTCAGCGTGGCAGAATATGCTTGGCCGTCCACTTGTTGTGATGATAATAAGAAGTGTTCACTTAGGTATTTGTTGCATTTATAGTTTGGTGTTCAACAGTTTCCTCTTAAATATACTGATGCACCATACAGTGAATAATCCATTCTGATGTGGTATTTTGACAGAGTGGAAAAATAATAAGCTGAGATTTATCTACTAATAAATAGAAACCAATCTAAATTACCTGTCTGGAATGTGCAGCAAGTTTTGTGCTCTGGATGTGTATGTATGTCAACTAAACAAATTAATGTTGGTGGTAGAGCATGTAAACCTCCCCACTCAGCAAGTAATAGGACAATTAATCACTAGTTGCTGTCCCTTCTGAGTGACAGTACAACTGATCTGATACAGCATATATATATGAAGATACACTAAATACACATGCAGGAGAAAACTGATGATTCTGTTTTAGCCAAAGTGAATTTAATTCTTAGCAATTTTTTTCTATGCCAAAGTAATTCACTGCACCTGCTTTATGATGAAGTATTAATATGATTTGGATCCCAGTAGACCTGATGACAGTCATAAAAATAATAGTGTTTTACAGAGTTGCAGTTCTGTTTGAATGGAAGTTTAGAAGAATGTAAATCTGTGACTCATGGTCTGTTAATTGTGTTTGAAGAAGGGTTTCATGTGTACCATTATAAAATGTTAAATAGTTTGATTTTATTATTAAAATATCATCTTGTAGCTAGAATTTTAGAAACAGAGAGAGTGAAATCAACAGTAATATACTAGAGAAAATTAGCACAGAACTATACTAGAGTAAGTTAACACAACGTGGGGGTATTAGAGACAACACTTTTCCATGGGAAGAAAAGAAATCAATGATTATGGAATCTTGTCATTGTAAAAACATCATTTTTTATTATTTTTTTAGTAATATATTTGGCCAAAGAGGTGTGATTACTTGTCAGTAAGCAAAATGGGAGCAACTTTCGCAGACTGACAAATACACAATGTTGCACATGGCTTTAGCATCATTATAGTTGTTTCTTTCAACACCTGACTAGAAGACACTTCTTTAGTCACAAATGTTTCTTATATTTCATTTTTATTTTTACATTGAGTGTGTATATATCTTTTTACCTGAGTTTGTTTGGTATATTATTTTGGGCCTTCCCTTTAATACAGTCGTTAGGTCAGTTGGCATGACTTTTTAATACTTTTGATTGCATTTAAAATTTGAAAAACTAGTAGCACTTTTCTTCAGCTCAGTAATAAAAAGCATGTACTAAAATACTAGTATGTGTGTACATATGATGCATCTGTATTATGCACTAAATTTCAGAAAAAACTTGCTCAAGTGACATAGTGAAACAAGTTGTATGGAATATAAGTAGTTGTTTCTAACCATTTTATATCTCTAACTGATAATTGACATGCTATCTTATGTTCAAACTTTCGCATAAAACAAATCGTAATTAATATGAATATGTTCCACTGTCTCAAAGCAGATAGTAAACTTTTTCAAAATGTCATAATTATCCATTCAAGAAAAATTTTGTCAGAAGAATCGAAGAGGGAGAATTCTAGTAAAATGAATTTTCTTTGGCTTTTGCTGTTATCGTTTTTCTATTTATGTAGTGAAAACATTAATTTTTCTTCGCACAGAGTAAAAAAGTTGTTCATTTTTAATGTTGTATTGCATACATATAAATTTTTTGAATAGTTTCTTCAAAAGGGGCAACTCCATGTAAATTATGTGCTAAATTGTTTTGATAACTGTTGCAATATCTTCATTCACATTTGTTATCTTAATTTTCTGTTTGCACAACATATACAATACATTAAGAAAATGAAAAACTTAATTGTTGGGAACAAAACGAAAGAAATCCATGAACAAATTTTGTGTCAATGCTGATACTTAAAGTTCCTCTAGTAAGTTAACTGTTACTGAGTGCCGCATGCTTACTACTTCTGTCAACTGAAAGGCTGCAACTTTATATGCATTTAAATTTTTATCACATTAATTCAATCTGTGTTTCTCTTTTTTTAAATGAGGTACGTCCACAAAATAAGTTTCGTTCGGTTACATAAAACAAACATGTACAGATGCAGAAAAAATATTTATCGTACAAAAATCTACAACTGTTAAACTACTTTCCTACATAACTTCCAAAATTTTGTAGGCACTTGTCATAGCGTGGCACAAGTTTTTGTATACCTTCTTCATAGAGGGTTCCTTTCTGTGTTTCAACCATGAGGTATTGTGCAGCGCAATTTCTTAATGGTCTCGCAGTAAACATGTGCATTGATTGTTTGGCCTCATGCTAAGAAATAAATCAGCAAAGTGCCTTTTCTGTCTCAAAAAATGGTGCACAAGACTTTTCAAGATGTCAAGATTTGCTTAGGCTTAACCTTCAATGGGGATGAAGTGTGCCTCCATTCCATTGATTGCCGTTTTGTTTCAGGGGTGTTGTGCGATACTCAAGTTTCATCCCCCGTGACTATCTGAGTAACAAAACCATTGCCTTCTTCATTGTAGCATGTCGAAAACTGAAGTGCACTGCCAATCCGTTGTTTTTTGTGTTGTTCAGTAAGAATTTTAGGTACCCGACTTGAGCAAAGTTTTCGAAATTTCAGTTTTCAGTAACAATTTCATGAGTTAGTGATCGTGAGATTTGCGGAACTTCCATAGCAAGGGCATTAAGTGTAAACTTGTGGTTGTGCTTAATCTTCTCTTCAATTGTTTGAATCAGTTCATCAGTAACCACATACGGACGTCCACTTCATTCTTCAGTGTGCACTTGATTGCGTCCTTCATGGAACAGTCTGACCCATCTTCTAACCATTTATTCACTCATAGCATTTTGTCCATAAACCTCACAAATTTACCGATGAATTTCCATTGATTTAACTTTCTTTACATTTAGAAAACAAATCGCAGATCTGATTTCACACATAGTGGCATTTTCAATTACAGCTGACACTATAAAGAAGCACTACAAAGCAAATGTCGGCAGCAGTGATCTGAAAATGGCGTACATGTCTTCTCCTTGAGTCAGAGTAACTGCCGCATGTGCTCGGAACTGCGATCATAGGGCTGCCGCGGATAGAAATAGAAATGGAACTTACTTTGTGGACAGCCCTCGCATTAATTCATGCTCTGTACCTATGTGTATTTGCGGGAGCGTGTGCATGTGCATATATGTGTCCGTGTGCAAGTCTGTATGTGCAAGTGCCTGAGGGAAAACATTCACTCGTGCATATGTGCAATAGTGCATGCATTTGAATATATCACTGTATGACTGGTATTGTCACATTCCCATGTTTGTGCTTCCTTCATAAGTTTCACCTTTTAGATATTGTAGGTGTATTTTGTGCTCCTTAAATAATCCGTCCATGTCTTTTTTTTTTTTTTTTTTTCTACTTGATGAAGTTTAGAAGTTTGACACGGAACAATATTACACGGTAAATGATGTTGACCTGCTCATCAACAATTTCAAGAATGACCTAGCTTTTCTTACCATGAATTGGCGACACATGCTGGGGAGGCCGACAGTCACAATAATTGGCCACAATGGCTTGCTAGGTAAACGTATAATTTGATTTTTACAAAATAATTCCTTTACAAATATTACTGAATTTACGGGAAAACGCCTGAGAACAATTATGGAGTCGAATGTTTGTACTTTTACTGATTATGTACAGGAAATAATTGTATGAAGAAAACAATTAACCTTCATCCTTTTAATTAAAAGCTTTGAAGTGTTGTACATAAAATTTATGCTTATCACATTCCCTTATCATTAGATCTCTGTCCGCTGTATGACTGACACCCATATTTGTCTTTATGTCAAAGACACCATGTATAATGGAGTATTGCCTGATCTTTGAATATAAGCCTTTTTGGGCTACATATTCAGTTGTGGAAATGAGGGATGTTATTTTATTTAGTATAGCATGGATTGTGCACAGTCTTTACACGAAGGAGTGAAAACGTGCTGAGAGTAAAGTGCCTCTTGCAGCATTTAGCAGATAAGAAATTACTATAGACATAAAATTTTGGTAAGTCTGTCAAAATAATGTGAAATATAACTTTAACATTAACAATTGCCATTAATGGTATAAAAACTGGGCAAGTGTGAATAGGACTCCCACTCTAGACGTTCTGTACAAACTTAATTGTGTGTATAGATAGTTAATGCATAGGCTTTGATGAGTGTGCACGTGTGTGTGTGTGTGTGGGCGCCTTCTCAAAGGATTTGCCCAAAAGTTATTATTTTTCTTGTGCCTGTTATTGACAACTCATTGCATCTGCTATTTGGTGAGTGTTGTAATTTACCTTTTATATTCTAATTGTTATCCGATGCATTAAATAGTTACAGTCATTTGTTACAACTAGATTCATTTTGAATTGCCGCTTACTTTGTATATTTCCGCATAATCACTGTAAGCATTCCACAGAACATGGCAAAAACTCCCTAAAGTTAATTATTTTTTGGTACTGCTATTTTGTACTTAAGATAAGCATTTATTGAACATTCTAAATGGGCCTATTGTTCCATATGCTACACTTTTCTTTGCTTACCAGGTATTAGTATTTTGAACACCATAGATGCCTACTGCATCAAGCCAAATGGTGTAAACACCAGGGAATTCAGCCAGACATTGCCGTCCATGGGTCTCAAACTTGGAGTTTCTGAATTGGGGACTCGTGATCACTGCCAGAACTATCAGCTCTAAGCTCTAGCCATACAATTACTGCACACTACGACATTGAAATGTTGCGTGTCACCATATCTTGAGTTGACACTGAACAATAAAATTGCCAACTTCAAGGAGCAGTATGTGTCAATGGTGTGGATAGTTATTGAGGTAAAAAAAAGTGTAGACCTCCTGATCAGGCATAGTCCAAATTAAGAGCTACACACAGCATTTCAGCTAGACATTATAGAGGATCAGGAGAAGTGGTTAAACAAAGAAGTCATTGAAGTTCATAACGTAATTTGTCGATTAATAGTATTTAAAAAGAAAAAAGGGGGGAGGGGGGAGTAGCATTCTCTCTGATGATGATTGACTCACAAGTTGTCCTAGAATATATAATAGCTGGATTTATTTGGCTAAAAGTAAGACCAAATATCTCAAATCTTATGATGCTTTAACTGACAGAAATTTGAGCAAATCACTAAGAGCTGTAATGGTCCAGAAACATGTGGAAAATGTGAAATTCTCCATCTTTCTGAATAAATCTAATGCACTGGCCCATACTTCCATTTGAACTGCCTAGGTGAACATTAGGTGGGAATATGTAATGCCTCATCTTCCGTAAAGAGAAGGATCCAGGAGCTGAAGGTGCAAAAAACATATCATATACTAAGGTAAAGAAGGAATACAAGTCCCTTCAGCTTCCTACATCTGTCACAGCCACTGTCAATAAAAATACTGAGAATTTTTTTTTTAGCAAAGCCGACTCAGGCCATGGCTAATATAAATGCTCATAAAAGTGCCCTTGCAAAAATAAAAATTACCAACAAATCTGCTGTTGAACCAAAACAGTTCCACAGATCACCACAACTCCAGCACTTGGTGTTGCATGCCTGATTCTAAATTTGCACCATCATAAAAAAGGGAGAACTGATGAAATCCAGGAAAAAAATGACAACTACAAGATCATAAGTTGTTTACATCAGATAATGAGTTCTCTGTGACACACAATGAACTCAACTCAAATGGATCCACTTAGTTCTCCTCTTCCTGTGTTAGTAAACCATCAAGTTCACATATCTCACATTCTGTCCTTGCATATGCTGCTCAGTAGAAAGTGAACAATGAATTTGACTCAGTTGCCTACATCACTGTCTAAAGCTACTAAACAGATGGAACAGGACTCAAAAAGAAGCATGTAGCATGTTCAGCAGAGCAGACTGGAAATTTTACAGCCAACTGATTCTTTCCAAACACCAAAACAGTGACCAGAACTAGAAAGATCTTGCCACAAACATTTATTCCTAAGTCTTCAAGAGACGTCATATCCCACATATCCTATTATGGTATGACCAGTGTTGTTCTGCACTTGTGGATTAGTGTGCAACTATGCAATGGCTCAGACGCCAACCATCTGTTGAGAATCTTGCAACTTTTTGAATTGCAAAGGCAAAGTCTTGAAGAGCAATGATAGGAAGAGAAAAAACCATGGCATGTGTTCTTAGATTTGAAGTATCATACTACTACCACCACAGGGAAGCTACAAGAGAGATACCTGGCAAAACTGTCAGGCCAGCAGTAATTACTATACTGAAGCAGGGGTATCATTAAACTACACCAAGTGACTGTTTCAATTATGGCAAAATATTTTGTTTCAAACACTGTCACTATAAACCAGAATTCAGATTTTTCTTGCTGTAGAGCATGTATGGTGCTAGTTGGAACTTCTGTCCCAACAACACAGGAGTATAGGAGTCTCTGTTTTCATGCGGAATTTTTCCTTGTGCCTTATTTGAAGCCCAGGAGACTGCCCTGGCCAATCACTGAACCCAGTACAGCAGTTTTATAGAACCTTGAAAACCAGGCAGATAAATTCTCATTGCTGTTTATAATCTTGTTGACAGGAGGAAATTACTCTTTTAATTAGTAACTCCCATTGTGGGTTCAGATGAAAATGTTCAATCTGTGACAACCTCACCATGTGGAGGTGCCAGTACAATATTTCCAGCACAATTAATCTCTTGTTGGTATATTATCCATTACTGAGAGAGTCTATGACAATATTTGGAAGCATAATATCCTTGGACAACTTCACAGATTGGGCTTCTGGAGACACCTGCCCAGTGTCATGTAATCATTTGTGTCCAGCCACTTTTTTAGACATTAAATCAGATACACTTCACCAGAGAGAGCGAGAGACAAATAAGAGAATGGTGTCTGTTGGGAATGTATTTTAATGACGTATGTAATTGTTATAGCCATAAATACCATTACATCCAGAGTTAAGACTTTCAGCCAGTTGTTTGTGGATGACTTTGCTATATTCTGTTCTCTTTCTGGATTTGTAATAACCATTGGCCATTTGCAGCTAATAATGGGTGATTGGAGGAGTGGACACACAGGGTAGGTTACAAACTTTTATCACATACCACGTGTATAAATCAGTTTTAGTTGTTACATCACCTTTTTAACTTACTCATACTCTAAATGAGAAACACTGTTTTAAATCTTAAGAACTTGTTGACGTTTCTGGGTTTCATTTAAGTGAATATGCTTACATGAGTACCACATCCAATGGCCGCAAAGGCCAAAGATCTAAAGGCACTGCATTTACTAAAGTCATGGAGAGTAGGCTGAAAGTACCTGATCATAAAATTCTATACTGGCAGAGAGACATTTAGACCACCCCAATTCTGGCACTATTTGTTGAGACTGGTGAACAATTACCTGTTATCCAGTGGCTGCTTCTCATGATGATGCATAATACATAATACTTACTATCAATCCTGGGCTCACCAGCATTCCGTACTATTACTCGCCCTCAAGTTGAGTGAATAACTATGAACTGACGGTAATAAACAAGACCATTCGAGATTGACAATAAAGAGGATCTAATGGTGCAGTCTATATTATATTACAATCCTGCTCCAGAATTATTTGAGAAAGATTTGTACTGTGGACATAGTTAAGTGCGTATTTAATGAAATTTTAGCACAGCACCACAACTGCATTGTAGTTAACAGCAGTGAGCTGGACTCAGATGCATACTCTGGTATTCTCTGAGTGTGTGCTCAAGATATGTCTATCCATGGATACTGTGGTATTCTCTGAGTGTGTGCTCAAGATATGTGTACCTGCTGAATTCACTGTTTTTTTATGTTGGAGTATATATCTGAGTGTGAGGGCACTGAAGCAGATGGGGTGTAATTGTGGCACTAAATTCCTCATCTACTCTGACTCCCTTGGTACCTTTTAGGTTTCCATGTTGTACACCAAGGAGGTAAAGGAGTCCAGACAGGTCATCATATCCTACTCTTTCTACAGAGGTGGGTAGGGATGTGTTATTCTGCTGAGTAACATGGCGTATAGAATTCAGGGAAATGAAATAGTAAAGAATAACTGTGTGGGAGGTAATGTGGCACAGTGTGTGACGACAACAACAACAACAACAACAACAACAACAACAATAATAAAAATAAAATATACAGTGTAATGTGGAATCCGAACCAAGAGTCATTCCTGGTGATGCAGCTAATGTGGTACATGTTTTAGCAGTTAATGGTATTTCTGATCTCAAACTTTCTAGGTAGAAGACTTTAATGGTTAGACAGGCTCACAGGTTCAACTTTTCCGCTCTCTGTAATCTACCAGGCACTATATCAGTTCTACCATTCTGTCAGTGGCTTTTTACATTTGCTATAGGCCATGTTACATGTATTTCATTGTATCATTGAGGAAATATGAATAAATGCATCTAATGTTGGAACTGCTTTCAGCTTTAAACTGGTATTGAGGTATAATCTAGAGATATTCGTTGATTTCTATAATGCAACTTGAGTGAAATAAATGTAGAAGAAACTGCTGTGTACTATGCCAAAGCAAAAAGAAATTCTTTTCTTGGTCAGCATTTGTTGATAAAGAGAGAGAATGTAAATTTCATACAAAGAGATGCATACTTGATCAGTTCAGTGTTTATGTTGTTTATTCCTTGTGTCTTCCTGTTGTTAATTTTTCCTAACATATCTCCTTTATTTTTATTTTTTATTCTGTCCAATCTCACCTCTTTCAGGTGTTACTGTTTGTTCTCCTCAGATTCTACTTGTTCACTTCTCATTTGTCATAAACTTCCAGTAGTAATCTAATCATTGTAACTTACTTATCACTTTAATGTTCATATTACCTTCTGTATCATTATTTGAATACTTAATTATTTTATATGCAAATTCTTGTCTTCCATAAATATCGTATTCTACTACTGAAATTAATTTGGCCTAGATCTACTGTTTAATTGACCTCCAGAGTTGACTTGCTTCTGTCTTCAGGGTCATGTATTCATCATTACTTTCTGTTCTCTTGTTTTACAGCCGTCTAAGATTTTCAACTCTGTTCTCTTTAATTACTTTCTCTGTATCTAATAGCTCCCTAGGCAACATTTCCATCATTCTGGTATTTTAATTATTTTCTTTTATTTTTTTATTTTGCTGACTTGCCGAAATTTGCACTTTTTTTATTTGTCGTTATATTTATTCAGTCAGTCCTCACATTATTTTCTTATTAAGATTTTTGTGAGCAGGTAGATTTTTGACTTCTGTTTGTGAGTACTCATACCACAGGGAACTTTCTTTACTAAAAACAATCTGCAGACGTAGAATGCCACTACTTTACTGTGACTAATTGTCACTCTTAGTGCAGTATCTGTTGAGAGGCCAGACAAACGTGTGGTTCCTGAAGAGGAGCAGAAGCCTTTTCAGTAGTTGCAGGGGCAACAGTCTGGGTGATTGACTGATCTGGCCTTGTAACACTAACCAAAATAGCCTTGCTGTTATGGCACTGCGAACCACTGAAAGCACGGGGAAACTGCAGCTTTAATTTTTCCCGAGGGCATGCAGCTCTACTGTATGATTAAATGATGATGGCGTCCTCTTGGGTAAAATATTCCGGAGGTAAAATAGTCCCCCATTCGGATCTCCGGGCAGGGACTACTCAAGAGGATGTTGTTATCAGGAGAAAGAAAACTGGCGTTCTATGGATCGGAGCGTGGACTGTCAGATCCCTTAATCGGGCAGGTAGGTTAGAAAATTTAAAAAGGGAAATGGATAGGTTAAAGTTAGATATAGTGGGAATTAGTGAAGTTCGGTGGCAGAAGGAACAAGACTTCTGGTCAGGTGACTACAGGGTTATAAACACAAAATCAAATAGGGGTAATGCAGGAGTAGGTTTAATAATAAATAGGAAAATAGGAATGCGGGTAAGCTACTACAAACAGCATAGTGAATGAATTATTGTGGCCAAGATAGATACGAAGCCCACACCTACTACAGTAGTATAAGTTTATATGCCAACTAGCTCTGCAGATGACGAAGAAATTGATGCAATGTATGATAAAATAGAAGAAATTATTCAGATATTGAAGGAAGACGAAAATTTAATAGTCATGGGTGACTGGAATTCGGTAGTAGGAAAAGGGAGAGAAGGAAACATAGTAGGTGAATATGGACTGGGGAAAGAAATGAAAGAGGAAGCCACCTGGTAGAATTTTGCACAGAGCACAACTTAATCATAGCTAACACTTGGTTTAAGAATCATGAAAGAAAGCTGTATATATGGAAGAACCCTGGAGATACTAAAAGGTATCAGATAGATTATATAATAGTAAGACAGAGATTTAGGAACCAGGTTTTAAATTGTAAGACATTTCCAGGGGCTGATGTAGCCTCTGACCACAATATATTGGTTATGACCTGTAGAATAAAACTGAAGAAACTGCAAAAAGGTGGAAATTTAAGGAAATGGGACCTGGATAAACTGACTAAACCAGAGGTTGTACAGTGTTTCAGGGAGAGCATAAGGGAACAATTGACAGGAATGGGGGAAAGAAATACAGTAGAAGAAGAATGGGTAGCTTTGAGGGATGAAGTAGTGAAGGCAGCAGAGGAACAAGTAGGTAAAAATATGAGGGCTAGTAGAAATCCTTGGGTAACAGAAGAAATATTGAATTTAATTGATGAAAGGAGAAAATATAAAAATGCAGTAAATGAAGCAGGCAAAAAGGAATACAAACGTCTCAAAAATGAGATCGACAGGAAACGCAAAATGGCTAAGCAGGGATGGCTAAAGGACAAATGTAAGGATGTAGAGGCTTATCTCACAAGGGGTAAGATAGATACAGCCTACAGGAAAATTAAAGAGACCTTTGGAGAAAAGAGAACCACTTGTATGAATATCAAGAACTCAGATGGAAACTCAGTTCTAAGCAAAGAAGAGAAAGCAGAAAGGTGGAAGGAGTATATAGATGGTCTATACAAGGGCGATGTACTTGAGGACAATATTATGGAAATGGAAGAGGATGTAGGTGAAGATGAAATGGGAGATACTATACTGCATGAAGAATTTGACAGAGCACTGAAAGACCTGAGTCGAAACAAGGCCCCCGGAGTAGACAACATTCCATTGGAACTACTGACGGCCTTGGGAGAGCCAGTCGTGACAAAACTCTACCATCTGGTGATCAAGATGTATGAAACAGGCGAAATACCCTCAGACTTCAAGAAGAATATAATAATTCCAATCTCAAAGAAAGCAGGTGTTGACAGATGTGAAAATTACCAAACCATCAGTTTAATAAGCCACAGCTGCAAAATACTAACACGAATTCTTTACAGACGAATGGAAGAACTAGTAGAAGCCGACCTCGGCGAAGATCAGTTTGGATTCCGTAGAAATACTGGAACACGTGAGGCAATACTGACCTTACGCCTTATCTTGGAAGAAAGATGAAGGAAAGGCAAACCTACATTTCTAGCATTTGTAGACTTAGAGAAAGCTTTTGACAATGTTGACTGGAATACTCTCTTTCAAATTCTAAAGGTAGCAGGGGTAATATACAGGGAGTGAAAGGCTATTTACAATTTGTACAGAAACCAAATGGCAGTTAGAAGAGTCGAGGGGCACGAAATGGAGGCAGCGGTTGGGAAGGGAGTGAGACAGGGTTGTAGCCTATCCCCGTTGTTATTCAATCTGTATATTGAGCAAGCAGTAAAGGAAACAAAACAAAATTTCGGAATAGGTATTAAAATCCATGGAGAAGAAATAAAAACTTTTGAGGTTTGCCGATGACATTGTAATTCTGTCAGAGACTGCAAAGGACTTGGAAGAGCAGTTGGATGGAATGGACAGTGTCTTGAAAGGAGGATATAAGATGAACATCAACAAAAGCAAAATGAGGATAATGGAGTGTAGTCGAATTAATTCGGGTGATGCTGAGGGAATTAGATTAGGAAATGAGACACTTAAAGTAGTAATGGAGGTTTGCTATTTGGGGAGCAAAATAACTGATGATGGTCGAAGTAGAGAGGATATAAAATGTAGACTGGCAATGGCAAGGAAAGCGTTTCTGAAGAAGAGAAATTTGTTAACATCGAGTATAGATTTATGTCTCAGGAAGTCATTCCTGAAAGTATTTGTATGGAGTGTAGCCATGTATGGAAGTGAAACATGGACGATAAATAGTTTGGACAAGAAGAGAATAGAAGCTTTCGAAATGTGGTGTTACAGAAGAATGCTGAAGATAAGGTGAATAGATCACGTAACTAATGAGGAGGTATTGAATAGGATTGGGGAGAAGTTTGTGGCACAACTTGACCAGAAGAAGGAATCGGTTGGTAGGACATGTTCTGAGGCATCAAGGGATCACCAATTTACTTTTGGAGGGCAGTGTGGAGGGTAAAAATCGTAGAGGGAGACCAAGAGATGACTACACTATGCAGATTCAGAAGGATGTAGGTTGTGGTGGGTACTTTGAGATGAAGAAGCTTGCACAGGATAGAGTAGCATGGATAGCTGCATCAAACCAGTCTCAGGTATGAAGACCACAACAACAACAACAACAATATATCTTAACCACCTGGAGATGGTGTATCTGCAGTGAGAACAACTCCCTTGCCCAGTATACTGAAGGTCTCACAAAGGCATTCACAGAGAGGCAGTATCTCACAAATGTAGTACAGAAACAGATTTCCCTTGCCATTTCCCCACATGCCCACAGTCCTCCCACCTCCTCCAAGAACTAGCTACAAAGGAGTGCCCTGTTTGTCCCCAAGTACCACCCTGGAGTGGAGCAACTGAACCACATTCTTTGAGAGGCCTTTGATTATCTATCATCATGCTCTGAAATGTAAATTTCGTGTGACTAGGGCCTCCCGTCGGGTAGACCGCATTCCACCCAAGATTGTTCCCACCCTTCCTAAAGTGGTGTTCCATTACCCACCCACACTCCACAACATCCTTGTCCTTCCTTAGGCCACTCCCAGTCCCAGCCCCTTGCCACATGGATCATATTTCTGAGGAAGACCCAGGTGCAATACCTGCTAATCCATCCAGCCAGCACTTCCTAGTTCAGTCTTGTGACAGGATAATCCCAATCCACCAGAGGGCAGACAACCTGTGAAAGAAGCCATGTTGTATACTAGCTCTGCTGCAATCTTTGTACTACCGACCATCTGTCAACCAGTATGAATTGCCAAAGTGGACCACCCTGTAGCAAAATATTGCTGCTGAAAATAGCATGCTTGATTTCAGTGCGTGTTTCACAGTCCAGGATATATGGATCCTCTCCTCCACCATCAATTTTTCTGAACTGCGCAGGGAGTTATCCTTACAACACATTCTCTGTTCCCAAAAAGTATCCCAGTCCCAGCCTGCAATAGCCTACTGTCCCCACAAAATCTGTGCCCCTTCTATCACACTACCTCTTCCAAATTTATTTCCTGACACCCTCGTTGTGTGCTGCTCTCTGTCAATGCACCCACCAATTTTCCCCTTTCTTCCATCCCCCCCCCTTCTCTCCCCCCCCCCCCCCTTCCTCCCCACCCGCTCCTCCCATCTCTCACAGCATTGGACAGCCTTGTTCTGCTGCCGTCTTGTCCCTGCATGCTTTGCCAGGAAGTACTCCTCTCTCCTCCCACCTGTACCCTCTATCCCTCCTGCTTCCCTCCCTCACTATAGATTGCTGCTTTCATAAACACAATAATTGCAGAGTGGCTAGAGACAGTGGTCACGTTTATGTAAGATCTGCCTGCTTGCATGAATGTATGTATGTTTTCCTTTCTCTCTAGAAGAAACCTTTGGCCAAAGGCTCAGCATTAGCAGTCTTTTTGTTGTGCCTGTCCACATGACATCTTTGTGGTGAGCAGCTATCTATACTTTTCATAGTTGTTAAAAAACTATGTGTGGATTAACTTTTTATGCAAAGTTTGAACAAAAAGATGCATGCTTAAACATAAATGCAGATGCTAACCAAGCCTATATGCTGCACTGTTGTGTTCCACCATAAATAACACTTATGCACTGTACTCAATATGTTACAATTGTCAGTTTTGATCAGAATAGATTATAACTGTTAGATAACAATTCTTTGTTTGATAGAAGCAAAAGTATAAGTAACAAATGAACAGTACTCAAATGTGTTGGTTAAAAAACAACATTCTGCAATATTGGAAACTTACCAACAAATATGAATGCTAAAAGCATTGTTAGCTTATGTCCGTATTGTTCAAAGCTCCTTACTGGAACGTAAACAAATTTCTGTAAACCAAGTGAAGTGACATTGGCACCCGTTTGATCAGTTTCACAATTGGCATGGTTTCAACATAAAACCATGCATAAAGGGACGTGGATGGTACCTGAGAAGCAAACTGTTAACCAGGTAGGCCATGTATGCATCCACAAACAAACAGCATCAAAGATACGCAAACCTATAGAGGAGCAGACTGTAACACTTATAATTTCCAGGTGATAAGTAACATGAGCATTAAATTTAAGGAGGTGTGTAGAACAGAAAAGCAGACTACATCTTGTGATATACGAGGTGCTACCTAAAATATCCAAGAATTTCATTGTGAAAAACAGAAAACTATACTTACATCCTGATGTCCTCTGTCGTTTCCAAAGTAGTCACCTTGGGCATGTATGCAACAATCCCACCGTTGCTCCCATTTTTGGAAGTACTCCTGGAAGTCTGCAGGGTGAATGGTGCTCAGGACCCTTTGCAATACCACGTGGATGTCTTCAGTCAAGTCAAAACATTGCCCTTTGGATGTGATTTTCATCTTTGAGAACAGATGGAAGTTGCGTGGAGCTAGAAATGCCAAGTAGGGATGGTGGGGGACCATTGCCAGTTGGTTTTGGCCAGGAATTCCTTCACAATGAGCAAAGTATGCACGGGTGCATTGTCATGATGCACCAACCAGTCTTTATTTTTCCATAATTCTGGCCATTCATACCAAACATTTTCCCTCAATTACCTCAAATCCTCACAGTAAACCTGTCTGTTGACAGTTTGGCCAGGTGGAACAAACTCCCCAAACATGGAAAAAATATCATTAGCATTGACTTCATGTTGCTGTGAACTTATCGAGCTTTTTTGTCCTTGGAGAAGATGGTGTTTTCCATTGAGATTGTTGCTTCGTTTCAGGCTCATAACTGTAGACCAAAAGTTCATCACCTGTTACAACTCTAGATAAGAATTTTGGAAACTCTCGAACTCTTTGTTGCAGTTTAGTGCATATCTGAATCTTGAGGTTTCATTGGTCACTGCTTAGAAGGCAAGGGACAAACTTTGTTACAATTTGTCTCATGTTCAGTTCATTGGCTAGAAATCATTGACATGTACCATACAACAGCTAAAACTATTACAAACATCGTGGACTGTCCGCCTTTGATCATTCTGAATCACATCACGCACTTGCATGATCATTTCTGGTGTTGTGTATGTTGATGGTCACCCAGAATGTTTATCACCTTCCACATATTCTCGGCCTTGAACCACTCAAATGTTGTTGTTTGATTCAGGGCATTGCCACTAAATGCTTCTGTCAGCATGCAGTGGGTTTTACCTGGAGTTGTTTTCGACTTGAAACAGAATTTGATGCAAATCCAATGCTCCTTCACATTATCCATGTCATAATCTGCAGAAGCACTGAAACACATCCTGACATGCACCTCTACAACTCACAACTGAATGTGCCAAACATGAGGCAACTTTGTGCTGCAGTAGCTAAGACATATACCTCGAGACACATAGCAGCAGAATGTCATATTGCTACTGGTTTGTCTGGTACAATGAAATTCTTAGATATTGTGGGTAGCACCTTGTAAGTAGATTAAAAGAGAACAGTTTAATAGAACATACGAGTTAAAACTAGCAAAAGACATAATTAAATTTGGCAAAAAGATTGGAGACAGTGGTATCAATAGTGACTGGTCTCAAATTAAGGAACTGGTAAACAGTGTAGTTTTTGAAGTTCTAGACGAACAGAAGAGGTCTGGTGGATCAGTCAAATGTGCCAACAAAAAACAGAAGAGATGATGGTGGCTATGAATATGCGGGTAGAAAATATGAAGGATCAGGAGCTACAATATAAATATTTCAGAATATGGAAGAAAACAGTAACTATATTATTGCAGTAGAGATGGAAATATTACAGAGAGCTAATAGAAGACGCTGAAGAGGTCTGTATAAAAGGTAGCAGAAATATAAAGAAAAGAAAACTTGTATTGGAGACACACAGGGTAAGATCCTTATGAATGAGACTGAAGTAGAACAACAATGGGCACACACAGTGACCTTTTCAGGATGAAGTGCTGGTTGATTTGTGTGTAGATTTTCCATTGCCCACATTCGACAATTCTGTGTACTGACATATTCTGTCAGATAGAAGTGGGCTTCGTCTGTCCACAAAATCTTCCACGGCCAGTCATTGTTCAACTTCACTTAAGAAATTCTGAAGTGAAGGTCTCTCTTGCTGGGAGATCAACAGGAAGCAGCTCGTGCACATGGGTAATTTTGAATGGGTAGCAAAGAAGTATGTTTCGTAGGATTTTACACAGCGTGCTCATGGCTATGTCCGATGTTCAAGCAATTCTCTGTGCACTACACGTGTGCACACCACCACTTGTCTCCTCCTGCATTGCTGTGGCCTCTACTTTCCACTGACCTCAAATCACTTTGTTTCCTCGCTCCACCACGTTGCACACCAAAAGAACCCTTCTTTTCGAATTTCCGAATCATTTTTTCCAGACCCATGGCAGTCATCGGAACCACGCCTTTTTCCAAACCCTTCAATGTCTGGAACTTCTGCAGAGTGATGTGTACAGTCATCATTCTTTACAAGCAGAGCACAATTCTGCATTGAGACAGTCATGGCGAACATCACAGATGTGAAAGGGAGAAAAACCATGTACCCAGTATGTTTATACCAACTTCAATGGGTCATTTGCATGACACGTGTTTTGATTTACGTATTCTGACAAATACAGCGCCATCTATCGATCAATTTTCACACACCTTTTCTTACCCCTTCCCCCCCCCCCCCCCCCTACCCCCGCACCGATAATATTCTGTTGCAATTTAACATCATTTTGACCAGTGGTGTTATTTCTACAGCGTTTTGAAAGTTTAACTTTAATTATAATCACTCTGTGCATTAAGGAAAGCAGATGAGCAGAAGTTGCAGGTCTTCAAGAGAAAGATATTAAGCCAAATGTTTGGCACCAAGAGGGATCCTACATCTCAGAAATGAATGGTAAAAAGAAGAAGAAGAAGAAGAACAGGAAAATGCAGAGCTTTATTTACAAGCTGAAATTGCTCGAAGGATGTAGAAAAGTAGATTGATGTGTGCAGGACACCTAATTAGGATGGAAGAGGAAAGATTGCCGAGACTAGCATTCTGAGGATCTGTGGAGGGTAGAAGGGACACAGGAAGACCACGGACACAAAGGACGGTATCACCAAGGGTACGGACGTAATGAACCCAAGAATAGGAGAATGTACCATGAAAGCCAGGAACAGAAACAATTGGTGGAGGTCTCCAAGACTAAAGCAACAATTAAGAAGAAGAAAAGAAGTTCTTAATGTGAGCTAATCCCTGTCTCATGTCAGTTTAAGAATTGGAACACCAGTGTCTAAATTTTTGTATTGATGTTATTGGATGGTCACACTTCATTTATCATTATGGGGGGAAAAAGAAAAAAGATAGGCACTTTAAAAAAATGCTAAAAATTAAAAATCTGCCGATGGACAAGATTTCTACTGTCTTTCTGCTTGCTTACTTGTTTGTACAAATGTTGAGATTTATGAAATAAATATGGCAGAGTTCCATTTTGTCCTTTTACAAGACAAGCAGATATCAAGCAAGGGGTATTTACTGTTATTAAATGCTGAATTTTTGCAGTCTATTATATCCTCAGTCACTGTGGAAAGGTGGAGAATGCTGATTACACATGTCAGCCTTAGTGTAAAGTGTCAAATAATTCAGAGATATTAGGTACCTTGCAAGAATCATCAGATTATAGATTGTAGATGGCACCCACGACTCTTAATTGGTTCTTCTTTTCTTTTTATAATGGGCACCAGAATCAGAAACCTGAAACTTTTGTGTATGCCTCAGTAGTTGATATCTACATTAACAGTTGCATTCCAATGCTGTATACTGCAGTGGCCAGCGCCAATGGGAGGGGTCAGCGACTGACCCCACAGCCATCACACATCCTCTATCTAGGATAAATCACATTACTTATGTATTTCCATAATTTTGGCAGATTACAAGATTAAAATGTTGATTATTATTACTGGGAAAGGGCTTCTGGAACATTTTTAGTAAAAAAATAAATAGGTTTTTTTTTACATTTATTTGTATTAGTTTCCCAATTACAAGGAGTACTCAGATTCACATTCAGAACACTTTACAATACGAACTATTTCTTCTTTCTTGGTGTGTGCAGGGGAGATATACTTCCTGCAAGAAGTGCAAGCCTTCATGTACTTACGGTCTTTGCTTCTGGCGCATAAGTAACAGCGTCCATTCTTTGGCAGATTATGCACAGCTGCACGTGTTACTTTCCGTCGCGGATCTGTAACGTTGTTTCCTCTGCTCACAGCACCTTGATTTTGATTACACTCATACCGAAAAGTTGATAACGCTGTAGTGTATTTTGAGTGTAGGCCTGTTTACCGGTTGACTGCGAGTGGTGACTGTTGACCTGCTAAAACTTCAATAATAACAATCGCTATAACTCAACAATGAGTGTAAACCATTCTTATTGTCGATTGCAGCAATTATAACTATGATAAATGCCATGTATTTATTAAATAAACTACTGAACACGACAGGAGTTTTAGCCTAAAAACTTTGTTGGGGTCAGTTACTGACCCCTCCCACTGGTATGCAACTGTTAATGACAGAACATTATTACATTCAACACTACTTTTTGCACTTAGTGCAGCCTTGCTCAAGAGATCTGACATGACAAATGTTAACAACTTTTCACCTGCTACTAAGTGCTCACTTTTCAAGAGCAAGACTGAAATCAAAAGTACGCAGAATTATTATTTTTTCGTATTTCTATTGACTCAGCTATGTAGCAAGCTGATATCTCATTCAGTAGTTTTTGTACTGCATCATAGTCAATGTCCTAAATATTTTTGTATTTCCATTGCTTGCCCTACCTCTTAGGAGCTTAGAAGATCAGAACTGTCACATCCTCTTCACTATGATGAGCATCAAAGGTGACACTCCCATCAAAGCTTTGCAATCATCATATGGGTTCATGTGGATATTCAGTTTTCTTGAAAGAGAAGCCCTCATCATTGAACTGCACCTCAGGACTGTTGTGGAGTTTCATATGGAGGATGTGAATGGTATCTCTGTGTTTTTGCCTTGTTGATGAAGGGTCATAATGCTCGACTTCATATATGATGCCTGACAAACGTTTCAGTAACGCCCAAAGTGGTGTTTTAATAACTTTTCCTTTAGTTACACATTCCGCACAGGTGTAAAAATCCATATGAAGTCATCTGCACTGTACCTCTCTGACCAGTACTTGGTGTTATAGCAACTGGGTGTCCAGGATCCATATGCAAGCCAACCATATTGTTTCTTAGTTCTTGGATGGACTTAGTTGCCATTCACTAGATGCCCCATAATTTTTACTTCTTGTGTGGTAAAGAGGCGCTTTCCTGGACTCAGGCAGAGGCCTGCAGTCAGAGACTGTCAGGAATTAAAAAGGCAGTCTTTCCTTGCTCAGTCTCATCAGTCACGATTTGCCAGTTACCAATTGCAAGTCCATTGCTGAGAAATACTTTGTTCCTCTCTGGTAATATAGGGTGTCATTAATGCATGGTGGTTGATAGACACTGATTTTCGTTATTTTGTTCATTTGTCGCTATTCACTGTAGAAATGCCATGTGCCATCCTCCTCCTTCACAAGGACTGTGGTAGAAGACCAAGGGCTCTGAAAGTTCAGTGATGTTATCGTGCAGCATCTTCCCCACTTCCTCGTGGATTATCAGCTGGTGGCACCCTACACAAGCACTGGATAATTCATGGATGATCCCCAATGTTGCTATGTTGTTTTACCATTGACCATTTGGTCTGTCTTTTCTCCACTCCACCAGAGCGTCAGTAAATTGGTGCAGGGCTGCTAACACTCGCCAACGTTGCTCCTTAGTCAGGCCAAATCCCTTTGGCAGTTCTATAGTAGCTTCCTCCCGTACTTTATCTGTAGGGATAGAGGAGCACGGTTCTTTATTTATGGTATTAAGCTGTTCATTTGGACTGGATCAATTGTCCCTACACCTGTATCTTTAGGGACAAGCTGTTGCTGCTCAAGGCAGGTAGTGATCCGAAGCTCATCTTCACCATGTACAATACTTATGAATTTCCTTGGCACATAGATTTGTTTTATGAGCCTGAGTATTTTTTTTTTGCAGTTGATGAAAGCTTCATAGTTTAATTGAGCAACTAGCGTGAGGACCTCATTGATGATGACGGAATGATAGCAAACAATCATCCAGACAATCTTTTTTGTGTGTACTTTTTTGATTAGCTATAGCGGTATGGAGTTTTGATCTACTACAGTCAGTGTCTCTTTCTGCTACCTGCAGGAATTCCCATTCAAGAATGACATTACAACTACATTCTGATAAAAGGACAAATTCAAAGCGTTGTCTTGTGTCCTTGATAAGTTATTCTTTGCAATATATGTTCCTTTCAGCTGGACATATTTCCTGTTTATACTTCAGTAAAATCGCTTCATATCAAGGAACATATGAGGTGCAATCAAAAAGTTTCCTTTTAGGTCACTGCTGCAGCACATGTGTAGTGTAGCATGACATTCTTTTCTTGGCCACCAAAGGACAAACACCAGTAGACATCCATCACAGAATGAAGAATTTGTATGGGGTAGCATGTCTATCAACATCGTTGTGGAATAGTGTGCCAAGTTCCGTGATGGTTACATTTTTACAGATTCTGGCAGGCCAGCCTCACTGAAAAGGGAGGCACTCGAGCATCTGCCATGTAGTCCTGATCTCTCCCCATTTAATTATCACGCCTTCATTCCCTTTAAAAAGACTTTGAAGGACCAATGATTCCTATCCGACAAAAATGTTCGGCAGACAAGTAGGAAATTCTTCAAGCAGTTGGACATGATGTTTTACCAAACAGGTATCTTCAACATTGTGTGTCGGTGGGATGGATTGCCATAGTGCTTATGTTGACTTTGCCAGATTGGCTTACCGATTCTGGACTATACCACCATTGAGTAGAAGCTTTTTGATCGTTCCTGATAGTGTTCTTTAGCTGCTGAAGATAAGCATTTAACATTAGAGAAAAGGATGCTCCTGGTGCCTGCCTGTCTACTGTCTGTCTCTCTGCAACTACATTGGTAGGGTTGAACAGCTTAGGTATTCAGATGTATTATTCTTTGTGCTAAAATATGTTGGTTCCTGTATCAGTACATACTTTCTGTGTTATTTACAACTAAATTTATTTGAGAACACAGTCCATATCCTAGCCTGAACAACACAGTACTTGGAGAATCATTCATTTACAAATATTGTTGTTTTGACATTATGTGAACTTCAACATAACAATAAAATTGTTGTATTTTTTAAACAAATTGTGCTTTGAAAAAAATGTGTAACTAACAATATAACTGTTGAAGAATAAGTATGCTTTGCTTATGATATCATCCAATTATGTGAATAAGAAGTCTTTTGATTCCATGATCACCAGTATAAAGTGTTAAATGTTTCTTATCTGACAGCCAACACATTACATTTTTTTGGTTCTTTCCAGATCAAGGAAAAATACCACTTGCATTGGTGACTACTATGAAGAAACTGAAAAGTGGTTACATTAATGGAACAAGGTGAGACCATCTTAATTTTGAGTGGTGTAATTACAAAAATCATTGTTATCTTATGCACAAACTAATTTCTAGTTTGTAATTGTATTTCTGCCTCATCTTCAATCTTCACCATATTGTTCAAAGTAACACCTGACGGGTATTGAGGTTTTAACAGAACTGACTATAGTTAGTTTTTTGTTGTATTGGTCAGACATAAGAGTTGTTGTTATGTGTGATAAACATTTATATGGCTTATAGTTCTAATATATTTCCAAGTGTGTACATTAGTGCATGTGACTGGAGTATCTTTTGCAGCCTGTCACAGCTCTTAATGTTAATTGCCTCGCAGTTGCTGTAGAAAAGTGGCCACTGTTAATAAACAAAGACCTTCTCCGTAATTGTAATGAGTGTTCTTTGGTGATATAATTTGACAAACTTAAGTAGCTATATGTCTTAACAGATTAAAAATGTAGGGTCAGAGTCAACTTCCTTATTTGCTGAGAATACTATGATATTTTACCATTGGCCTGAAGTTCCAAAAGCTGCTTCAACAAAACTTTTATGTATTTTTTCACCATTTAAAATATCAGAATCTGAAATACATAGTCTTAATGTTCAAATCCTCCCCCCATGAACCATGGACCTTGCTGTTGGTGGGGAGGCTTGGGTGCCTTAGCGATACAGATGGCTGTACCATAGGTGCAACCACAACGAAGGGGTATCTGTTGAGAGACCAGACAAACATGTGGTTCATGAAGAGGGGCAGCAGCCTTTTCAGTAGTTGCAGGGGCAACAGTCTGGATGATTGATTGATCTGGCCTTGCAACATTAACCAAAACGGCTTTGCTGTGCTGGTACTGTGAACGGCTGAAAGCAAGGGGAAACTACAGCCATAATTTTTCCCGAGGACATGCAGCTTTACTGTATGATTAAATGATGATGGCGTCCTCTTGGGTAAAATATTCCGGAGGTAAAATAGTCCCCCATTCGGATCTCCGCGCGGGGGCTACTCAGGAGGACGTCGTTATCAGGAGAAAGAAAACTGGCATTCTACGGATCGGAGCGTGGAATGTCAGATCCCTTAATCGGGCAGGTAGGTTAGAAAATTTAAAAAGGGAAATGGATAGGTTAAAGTTAGATATAGTGGGAATTAGTGAAGTTCGGTGGCAGGAGGAACATGACTTTTGGTCAGGTAAATACAGGGCTATAAATACAAAATCAAATAGGGGTAATGCAGGAGTAGATTTAATAATGAATAAAAAAATAGGAGTGCGGGTAAGCTACTACAAACAGCATAGTGAACGCATTATTGTGGCCAAGATAGACACAAAGCCCATGACTACTACAGCAGTACAAGTTTATATGCCAATTAGCTCTGCAGATGATGAAGAAATTGAGGAAATCTATGATGAGATAAAAGAAATTATTCAGGTAGTGAAGGGAGACGAAAATTTAATAGTCATTGGTGACTGGAATTCGTCAGTAGGAAAAGGGAGAGAAGGAAACATAGTGGGTGAATATGGATTGGGGAAAGAAATGAAAGAGGAAGCCACCTGGTAGAATTTTGCACAGAGCATAACTTAATCATAGCTAACACTTGGTTCAAGAATCGTAAAAGAAGGTTGTAGACATGGAAGAATCCTGGAGATACTAAAAGGTATCAGATAGATTATATAATGGTAAGACAGAGATTTAGGAATCAGGTTTTAAATTGTAGGACATTTCCAGGGGCAGATGTGGACTCTGACCACAATCTATTGGTTATGACCTGTAGATTAAAACTGAAGAAACTGCAAAAATGTGGGAATTTAAGGACATGGGATCTGGACAAGCTGAAAGAACCAGAGGTTGTACAGAGTTTCAAGGAGAGCATAAGAGAACAATTGACAGTAATGGGGGAAAGAAACACAGTAGAAGAAGAATGGGTAGCTCTGAGGGATGAAGTAGTGAAGGCAGCAGAGGAACAAGTAGGTAAAAAGACGAAGGCTGCTAGAAATCCTTGGGTAACAGAAGAAATATTGAATTTAATTGATGAGAGGAGAAAATATAAAAATGCAGTAAACGTCTCAAAAATGAGATTGTCAGGAAATGCAAAATGGCTAAGCAGGGATGGCTAGAGGACAGATGTAATGATATAGAAGCTTATCTCGCTAGGGGTAAGATAGATACTGCCTACAGGAAAATTAAAGAGACCTTTAGAGAGAAGAGAACCACTTGTATGAATATCAAGAACTCAGATGGCAACCCAGTTCTAAGCAAAGAGTGGAAAGCAGAAAGGTGGAAGGAGTATATAGAGGGTCGATACAAGGGCGATGTATTGGAGGACAATATTATGGAAATGGAAGAGGATGTAGGTGAAGATGAAATGAGAGATACAATACTGCGTGAAGAGTTTGACAGAACACTGAAAGACCTGAGTCGAAACAAGGCCCCGGGAGTAGACAACATTCCGTTTGAATTACTGATGGCCTTGGGAGAGCCAGTCATGACAAAACTCTACCAGCTGGTGAGCAAGATGAATGAAACAGGCAAAATACCCTCAGACTTCAAGAAGAATATAATAATTCCATTTCCAAAGAAAGCAAGTGCTGACAGATGTGAAAATTACTGAACTATCAGTTTAATAAGTCAGCTGCAAAATACTAACGTGAATTCTTTACAGACGAATGGAAAAACTGGTAGATGTAGACCTCGGGGAGGATCTGTTTGGATTCCGTAGAAATGTTGGAACACGTGAGGCAATAATGACCTTACTACTTATCTTAGAAGAAACTTTATGAAAAGGGAAACCTACATTTCTAGCATTTGTAGACTTGGAGAAAGCTTTTGACAATGTTGACTGGAATACTCTCTTTCAAATTCTGAAGGTGGCAGGGGTAAAGTACAGGGAGAGAAAGGCTATTTACAATTTGTACAGAAACCAGATGGCAGTCATAAGAGTCGAGGGGCATGAAAGGGAAGCACTGGTTGGGAAAGGAGTGAGACAGGGTTGTAGGCTCTCCCCGATGTTATTCAATCTGTATATTGAGCAGGCAGTAAAGGAAACAAAAGAAAAATTCAGAGTAGGTATTAAAATTCATGGAGAAGAAGTAAAAACTTTGAGGTTCACCGATGACATTGTAATTCTGTCAGAGACAGCAAAGGACCTTGATGAGCAGTTGAACGGCATGGACAGTGTCTTGAAAGGAGGATATAAGATGAACATCAACAAAAGCAAAATGAGGATAATGGCATGTAGTCAAATTAAATCGGGTGATGCTGAGGGAATTAGACTATGAAATGAGACACTTAAAGTAGTAAAGGAGTTTTGCTATTTAGGAAGTAAAATAACTGATGATGGTCGAAGTAGAGAGGATATAAAATGTAGACTGGCAATGGCAAGGAAAGCGTTTCTGAAGAAGAGAAATTTGTTAACATCGAGTATAGATTTAAGTGTCAGGAAGTCATTCCTGAAAGTATTTGTATGGAGTGTAGCCATGTATGGAAGTGAAACATGGACGATAAATAGTTTGGACAAGAAGAGAATAGAAGCTTTCGAAATGTGGCGTTACAGAAGAATGCTGAAGAAAAGGTGGATAGATCACGTAACTAATGAGGAGGTATTGAATAGGATTGGGGAGAAGAGAAGCTTATGGCACAACTTGACTAGATGAAGGCATCGGTTGGTAGGACATGTTTTGAGGCATCAAGGGATCACAAATTTAGCATTGGAGGGCAGCGTGGAGGGTAAAAATCGTAGAGGGAGACCAAGAGATGAATACACTAAGCAGATTCAGAAGAACGTAGGTTGCAGTAGGTACTGGGAGATGAAGAAGCTTGCACAGGACAGAGTAACATGGAGAGCTGCATCAAATCAGTCTCAGGACTGAAGACCACAACAACAACAACAACAACAATTTTCAAATGAGCTACTCAGATTTCTAACTTTACCTTTTTTCCTAAGTTGCTTTACATATTTCTTCAGTAGCTTGTACTCTATCGTATTATGAATTGCTATTATAATTATTATTATTATTATTATTATTTTACATTGAAGAGTATAACTGTGATCAGCATAAATAGGTGAACTAGGCACCAAAAGACTAAAATGTCACCAGAAGATTATTATAATAATAATGTAACTGCTTAAAAAATAGAAATTATTGGGGTGTGTTAGTGTCTCTAGACCTAATCAGAAGTGGGAATCAAAGAGCTTGATTTCAATGCTTTAGGCTCCTCTTAATGTTCTGATCACTGTGGAAACAGTGGCCAAGTTAACTTTGGTTACGGCAAGTAGTGCTGTAACTTGTGCTAGCTGTTCTATGAAATTTTAACTTGTTGCACATAGCTATTGCTGTTTAGCACAGTTTTATCAACTGTGATTACTGTACAATTAATGTCGTTAGATCCTTCATACCAATACTACCTTATTTTAATTGTGCAAGTTGGTTTTTTTTTTCTTTTTTTTCCCGTGTAGCACTCTGGTGTTCAGCACCTACTCCTTCTGTTTCTCATGCAGGGTGTCCATAATTAAAATTCCAGTTTCAAAATGCCATAGAAAGAGAATGACATAAAATTTGAACAGCAGTCGGACATGTCGTGAAACAGATAAAAATTAACAAAACATTTATCAGTAAATGGCACAGTAAGCATCTTAATGTAAATATGATTAGCTACAGATGTTAGCTGAACTGTGGTACTATGGCTATGCTTGATTTGCACATCACTTCATCCGTACTGTTCAATGTGCATGACTACACAAGTTTGTCAGTCAATAGTTGTGGCACTGTTAGTTAGGTAAGTCCATTCTTACCACATAGGAAGGGAAAAATTGGTTTTTGATCTCAGGACCATTAAAAACCAATTTTTCCCTTCCTACATGGTGAGGATGGTTTTTAATTGTGCTGAGATCAAAAACCACATAAAAAGTAAACTGATATTGGTTTTCATCTTTCCTGAGACCAAAAAACTACATAAACATCAGTTTTTAATAGTTCTGGGGCCAATAACCACATAAAAACCAAAATGACATTGGTTTCCAATTGTCATGAGACTCGCACAAGACATGTTCAATATACTGTCAACAGTTTCCTGCCCCAAGTTGAAATCAAGAAGCAGAATGTTCCACAATAGGTAGGGAGGTCACGGGTGTCACTTTTTGAAATTGATGTGCAATGTGTGCCTTCATTTCAGCTATATCTTTAATTGGAGCACCAACCACATCATCTTTTGGATAACCCCACAGCCAGAAGTCACACAAATTAAGATCAGGTGATGTGGTCAGCCAGGTTGTAGGAAAATGATGGCATAGTTCTAGCATTTCTGAAATGCCTCTGCAGCTGCCAATTCACTGGTTGTGTACTGTGTGGAGGAGTGCATAAGAATGATCCTATCCACACATCCATGTTGTTAAAGAGTTGGAATAATGTTGGTGAGCAGAAGATATTCTCAAAGTGTTTATCAGTGACAGTACAGGTAATAGGACCTGCAGGACTCATCTGCTCGAAAAAATATGACCCTACAGTAAACAATACCACAAACTAGTGATGTGAACAGTCAAATGAAAACAATTGATTCAGTTGGTTGTTGGAAAACAATTCACTCATTTTCTTATAGGTTTACCTGTTGTTTGAATTAGTCATTCATACTCGAGTGAAACTAGCCTTTGGAAGCAACCAAATGAAAACAGTTGTTCAGCTGGTCGGGCTACTCATTCATTCTTTTGAATCACACCAGCCTTTGTGGGCAACTGAATTACAACAGTCAAATCAGTCAGTTGTCATTTTACACGTCAGTTGCATAGTTTTTCCCTGAGTAATATCAGTCTGTGGGAGCAACAAAATGAAAGCATTCGCCTCAGTTTGCATTTTGTATTGACTGAATTATTCATTCTTTCTTTTCAAGTGGAAACAGTCAGTAATTTTCCTGTCACTTCAACCATTTATTCATTCTTTCAGCTGAAACCACACGTAAGTTTTTTAGTTGACTGTCCGTTAAGTCTTCAGAATGAAACCAACCAGAACTAAAGCAGTGCATTACACCACCAGAGGGTAGACCTACCCCGAGAGTTAAGCAAAGACATATGTCAGGGGGGGGGGGGGGGTGACAAAGTGTAATGAGCATTACACATGTTCATTTCATTATATACTGAATGGAGTGATTTTCTTTTTGCCATTTAAAACTGATTCTTTTATTGTTGTGGATTAAGTTGTTTCAGGTGCCATTAACTCATAACTAATTAAGCTCACATATCACTGGGATAGACCTGCCTCACTTAAATTGCCAACTTCAGACAAAAACTATGAAAACTCTGAACATCTGGGTCAAACTGAATTATTTTCCTACACAAACAGTCTTTAGACGGTAAGTTGGCCGATGGCCTTCATGTACCGCTGGGAGTGGTGTCATGAGAGAGGGAATGTTTTCTCGCCTGCATTTTGGTGCTGACAATGCCAGTAGGTGCGCTCCTCCCACCAATCAGCAGATATAAATGACACATGAGAGAAGCAAGGATTTGTGAAAGCCCACTTTAGAGACATCCTTGTTTGCACATTGTACTCACTTGAAGTAAGAAATATAAATGTAAATTATGTCTATTTTAATACAGCTCAGTGAGTAGAAGTCAGTTGATGTTTAAAATATTCAGTTGTCTGGTGTACAGGAGAGTGTGACCTCTCATTTTCTCAGTAAAGAAGTATGCAAAGTACAGTGCATTCCAAAATTATCTTTATAGCTGTGATCATATATATTTCAAAAATGGGGAGAAGTAGAAATGTGCAGTTTGTGGTGTGATGTTCATATAAACCCAAGGTGCTAGTAGCTGCTTAACAGACTTCATTGTGTTAAGGTGGCCATATTTTCTTGACCAAAATTCAGGACACATTAAAATTTTTTGATATTGCAGAAAAAGTCATAACTAAATGTAATAAATGTAAACTGTCACTTTAATTTGTTACAAAAAGTACACAGGTTTATATTTTATTAGTACCTTCTAAGATGAAGATATGTGAGCAGACATATATTTTTTATCAGTGTCATAAATTTTCTGCAGCGTGTCTGTATTCTTCAACAGCATATGTAAACATTCAACTCAAATTGTTGTCACAATTTGCTACATTACTTATTTAGGAAATTGCCCCCTCAATACCAGCATACTGATACAGGTGAAATGAACACCTAATTTGGGATAAATCATTTCAAAGTTGTTAATCTGGAATAAATATGTGCCCCACATAACTTTTTAAAAAGTTTGGGACAGAGTTAGAAAAATTGTGACTGTCATGAAAAAAAAAGGGGAGCAAATGGCCATCAAAAGTGTGTGTGCCATTTCTAGCACACAGGATATCTAAGTAATATTTCAGTATCATGTCCGGCCTATTGTGTCATTGTTAAGGTGTGCTGTTGCTTTTCTGTAGGACCAGGATGTCAGATCTGGTCTGTACCAACTGCTCCACACACAGTGCCAACCGCTGCGTGTGGCCAGTCAATAACCAACACGGAGAAAATAAGAAGAAAGAAACAGATTTAGGAAAGAGGGAAGGAGAGGGAACGATGAAAGGATGTGGGTTTTAAGGGAGAGGGTAAGGAGTCAATCCAATCCCGGGAGCGGAAAGACTTACCTTAGGGGGAAAAAAGGATAGGTATACACTCGCGTGCGCGCGCGCGCGCGCGCGCGCACACACACACACACACACACGCACACACACACACACACACACATCCCAAGGCGGAAGTGCAGAGGCAAAGATGATGTTGAATGACAGGTGAGGTATGAGTGGCAGCAACTTGAAATTAGCGGAGATTTAGGCCTGGTGGATAAAAGGAAGAGAGGATATATTGAAGGGCAAGTTCCCATCTCCGGAGTTCGGATAGATTGGTGTTAGTGGGAAGTATCCAGATAACCCAGACGGTGTAACACTGTGCCAAGATGTGCTGGCCGTGCACCAAGGCATGTTTAGCCACAGGGTGATCCTCATTACCAACAAACACTGTCTGCCTGTGTCCATTCATGCGAATGGACAGTTTGTTCTCCCGAGATTGGAATGACTCCTTACCCTCTCCCTTAAAACCCACATCCTTTCATCTTTCCCTCTCCTCTCCTCTTTCCTGACAATGTAACCGCCGGTTGCGAAAGCTCGAAATTTTGTGTGTGTGTTTTTTTATTGTGCCTCTCTACCGACGCTTTCCTGCTTGGTAAGTCATGGAATCTTTGTTTTTAATATATTTTTCCCATGTGGAATGTTTCTTTCTATTTTATTTCCATTTCTGAAATAAGCTTGTAAAGATCATTGTGGAACTTCCTGTATTTGTATAGGAGAATGTTTATGCATGCTAGCCATTCAGTTTTTTTATAGACCAAAATAAAGAAACTCTCTACAGGTCAGTCTTCATTTAATAAATTGTAACTAATGTTTATGACAATCTACTTTTTTCCATTCATTCGAATTTCCCCAGACACAAAGAAAGGTTTGAGTTTACTATGGACAATTGTATAAAAATCCCTCCAGTACATCTGTGGACACCCTCAAAATCACGGCCAGTCTGAGGAAACCCAATGTTGCAAAATTATAACTTTCTCCAAAGCTAATTAACGGAAATATATTTATGCACCTAGTAACACTGAGCAAGTACGTTCACAACTTACTTTAACATTTGTATAAGATGTTATAATGTAATTCAACTGAGCAATTTTAAGATAATATTTAGTGTGTCTGATCACTGTGTGTCTGACTAGAGAAGACATGAGCCATCTCAACTTGATTCCCTGTCATTTTAAATCACTTTTGGCAGCAAGCCTGAGTGTAGTTTTTTCCACAGTTTTTCCACAGTTGTCTAAGCGAATTTTGAGCTAGTTAACGATTTCTGCCTCACTTACACAATACACAGACGTGTACAACATGAAAAACATATGTACATATTAACACAATTACACAGAGACATTTCAATACTCGTTTATGGTTAGAGGTAACCTTGTGTTGCATCGTCAAGGTTATTGTGTTTTGATTGTTGAAAGAAGTTGCAAAGTTTGAAATACAGGAATGTATTTTGTCTGTACTGTTTAAATTGAGACAAACAATACTGCAAGTGATTGATGTGCCAAAGCCTTATTCATATGACTGAGTTAGATATAATCCTCAAGATAAATTCAGTGCAATAAAAAACATCTGCAAGGATGATTCACATTATGAAGCTATATTAAGAAAAGAAATTCAGAGGAAATTGACAAATAATGACAAAAATTTTCCACAAACAAATACTTCAGAATTTACGAAAAAAGAATTATCAGTGTTGGGTGCTAATGATGGGGGGAGGGGGAGAGAGAGAGAGAGAGAGAGAGAGAGAGAGAGAGAGAGAGAGAGAGAGAGAGAGAGAGAGCGCTTTAATAAATTTAAATTAGAATTAATTATTTAAGTAAAAAACTTTTTATATAACATGTTTTAAAATGGACTAAAAAGTATTAAATAATTTCCCCTAGCCCCAAACAGAATCCTGACGCCATACAGATAATTCTGAAAATTTGAGCTTGTCAATTTTTAATGTCAAACCTTGTAGATATTAAAACAAAAAATGTGGGATGCATGCAATAGATAATTGATGCATGAATAGTTCACCTACATCGTTAACAATTTTATTACGCTTCAGATGATATGAACTGCTCTGTGATTTTTCTCAATGACAGTTACTAAATCTAAATTTCTCACTATTGTCTATTGCATACACACCATGTTTTCTGCTATCAGTTTTACAAGTATTGTCATAGCTATTAAAAATTAACAAGCACAAATTTTCAGGACTATCTGTACAGCATTAGGAATCTGTATGGGTCTAGGAGAGATTATTTAATACTTTTTAGTTTGTTTTAAAAACATGATATATTAAAAAAGTTTTATATCTAAACAGTTATTTCTTGCTTCTTAGTCTTGTGTGTGTCAAAGTTTTCAATTGCTTTTAAACATGTTATAGCAGACACAGGTTATAAGCTTCAGGTTTATTTTAGTTTCTCTTCAGCTGAGTCAAGGAATATGTTGCTTCCTCTTATGTATATCTCACAAAAGACCATGAATGTAAAAATTAGAGAGAATCAAGCTCACATAGAAGTTAGCAATAGTCATTCTTAACAGCGAAATAGTCAAAATCGGTGAGTGAGTGAAAACATTCATGTATATGATGTGGCCGCGGAGCCTGGTTTTATTTGGTTGTTTCATACAGCTGGATAAACATACTGAAGAAAAAAACAATTGAATGCCCAGTCAGTCGTTAAAAATAATTGGTTGTCCCATTACTACTGTAAACCTACACCACACAGCCCCCTTTGCAGATTGAAGTGGTTCCATTTGATGGGCATGAGGATTTTCCATTGCTCGTATTCTGCAGTCCCGCATATTGACATGTACTTGGGGATGGACATGGCCTTCATCTGTCCAAAGAATGTTCCATGGCCATTCCTTGTCCACTTCCATGTGAGCAAGCAATTCCGAAGTGAACATTTTTGCTGGCAGGTCAGCAAGAAGCAACTCTTGAACATGGGTGATTTTGTATGGATAGCAATGCAGGATGTTTCATAGGTTTTTATACACCATGCTTGCAGACATGTCTAACGTTTGGACAATTCCCCGTGCACTGCGTGGTTGCCCACGACCACTCGAGCCCTCCTGCAGTGCAGTGGTCACATCTTTGACAGATGTTGGATCAACTGTTTTCCTCCCTCTGCTACATTGCACTCCAAGAGAACCTGTCTTTATGAATCACTAAATTCTTAGCAGACATCAGACCTGTGCCATTTTCATACCCTTGAGTGTCTGGAACTTGAGAAGGGCTATTGCCTCACAGTCACTGTTCTTGTAAAATAGATTTACCAGCTATCTGTGAGCCTTCAAGGAGACAGCCATGTAGGGTATATTAAATGCAAACTGAGGAACAGCCGTATGCCATGCATCTGGTCAGCTATCTGTGAGCCTTCAAGGAGACAGCCATGTAGGGTATATTAAATGCAAACTGAGGAACAGCCGTATGCCGTGCATCTGGTGTTATACATTTCTGAAGCTTACAATTTTTTCCCCTGATGTTTCCCTTTGCATCAATAATATGCTGTTCAAATTTGATGTCATTCGGAGCTGCGGTTTTTGTCCACAGCATTTTGAAATGGAACTTTAATTACAGACACCCTGTATTACTGTTTTAATTAAGCTTTGGAGTGTAGTATTTATGCAGAGAAACAATAATTATTAATTATTTGAGCTCAAATTTCGGTTTTCTTTCTCTTTCAGAGTGACTTTGGGCTTCTTGAGAGATTTTCTAAACACGTCTTGTATAACAAACTTGAGTTTTCTTGGTAGTCAGGAAGATGGAATGCCTGATCGTAAGTACTTGGTAACTGCTCACTGAATCAAAGCAAACTGAAAATTTTAATTTCGATACAGGCAGCTATCTGTCTGTGCAATCCACTGTACCATAACTCTGATAGAATAGCCATACACCTTTACTATTGTTCTGTGTATTAGCCTATTTCTGGGTAATATATTGCTATGACCCACGTAAGTAGCACAATCATAGTTGTCTGTTGTATCGATTTAGCATTCGACATTCAAAATTAACTAGCCTACCTATTCGGGTATCATATTAGCACTTTGTTTCTGAATTATTTTTATTGCAGGTTAAGCTAAGATGCTTATTAGATGGAAAAGTGGAACAAATGATTGTATCTTCAGTTAGTAAAAAAACTCAAGTTAAAATTTATCATAATGTCTGCACAGTAGATTATCTGTTACTATAGGAACTAGAGATAAAACAATGTTGCTCTGTTACGACTTGCATTAACCTCTGGACAAAGCTTAATGTTTCTCAAAGTTATTTAGCTAGTTTCGTGTTCCATGGATCATTTTGCACAGTAAATTGTAATGATATGGAACGATTCATAACAGTAGGTTAGATCCCCACACTGTCCACCCATCACATTCTGAATCTCTCTGTTCTATTGCCACCTTTCTATTCACATTCCCTCACCCTCATTGTGTGCTGTTCTCTGCTAATCCACCCACCCATCTTTCGTCTTTCCCTTACCTGCCCGATTCCTTTTCCACTCCCCCTACCTACATCCATCCCCCTCCTGCCATGTGCATCCCTGCCCTCCCTCCTCTTCCCTCTCCTCTCTCACCTCTCCATCATCTCACTGCCCCACAGCCTCCCAGTCGTCTCATGCCTCCATCTAGTCCAGGCCCTGCACGTTCCATCAGTCAGTGCTCTTCTCTCCATTAACTCACGCCCTGATATTCCTCCACCTTCACTGTCCCATCACAAATTGCTGCTTAATGTGGCAGTTTCATTCTGGTCCGAGCTGCAGGAGATGGCTGTCATGTGTGTTTGAGGCATTGTTTGTGTGTGTGTGTGTGTGTGTGTGTGTGTGTGTTTTCTTTTCTGAAGAAGGCTTTGCTCAAAAGCGTAAAGTGTAACAGTTTGTTTGTTGTCCGTGTTCGCAACTCATTGTGTCATATTTAGGGTGTGTAGAAATCTTATCTTTTCCCTTATAATGTTGAAACTTCATGAGGGAATAAATATACTGTGAAGCAGTAATACGAATGCCCAACTCCATAAACAGATGTCTACAAGATGATTACGGGTGAGCACCAAATAAATTCAAATTGTTATCTAGGATTTGTTCTCACCACTATGACTTTGTGGATGATTAATTACTATTGTACTTTTCACTGACAAGCAACTTAAAGCTTCCTTCTTTCAGCAAATCTAAAATAATCTGTCAAAAATTCACTTCACCATAATATTTAACTCTACATCTGAAGTTACTATTTTCCACTGGGGCTTCATTGGCAGACTATGTCCAACACATTTTCATTGGTGGGAAATAAATAAGGGTTGGGAAGAATGCAGTGAGTAGAAAAATTGGATTGGAAAGGATTAAGGACCAGAGATAAAATGTATTATTTCAGGTGTGTCCTACTTTCTTTTTAGTTGTAATTCAGTATAGCAATTATTTGAAGTATCCTTCTAGTAGACAATTTTTAAAATGACTTTTTCAGGTACTTACATAATAAATTATCCCCACCCGCTCTCTAATTCATTAACATGCATAAAAGTAAATCATGTGATGTACTTCACGATGTATCATGGAGGTGGCAGAACTACGTAGAGGTACAGAGTCAGACGATACAGCATGATGGAAGTATTTGGATTGTATTGATAATCTCATAGTTAGTTAAAAATGAATAGAAATAATTTAAAATATATATTAAAAGTAGTGCACACACACACACACACACACACACACACACACACACACACACACACAGTAATAAAGATTTACACTAATCAGCATATGTGTGATAGCGATCATGACTAAATCAAAACATGAATGTTGAAAAAGCTTCAAGATGTTTTCCTGGGGAACAGCTGTTTGTGTACACACAATGCGGTCCAGCGATCCAAAAAAGTTCATACAGAATATCCACCTGCTTACACCAGGCCTCCACATTTAGCATGCACAAATCCAAGCACCAACAAATATTTTGTATTTTCTTCTAAATAATAATGAACAATACAAAATTCATTAATATGCATAAAAATATATTATATAACATATTTCAGTCTGCATCACGGAGGTGGCCATACTACATAGTGGTTCAGTGCCAGACGGTACCTGACTAAGTACCCCCTCTGTAGCCTCATGATATATGGTTTTAAAAATGTCATTGAGGCTATGAACATCTAACATTAATTGAATTTGGTTATCATAAATCATGAACATATATTATTTTTCTATATTTCTTTGTATTAAGAACTACTCTTTTGTTGTAACTTCAGTGATTCTTAATACAATCCCATAGTCTTTCTCTTCTTCACAGTAAATAAACTAATGGCTAATAGGTGGTGCGTTATGAACTGTTTCACAGCTTAAATACTGTTGGCAAATTAATGATTTGCAATTAATTTCTCAAATGTAATGACTATACTGTTAACTTAGACTGACACATGTGGATAAACTAACTCGGCTGCTCTTGCAGCATGAAAAGAAATTGACTTACATTAACAAATTTTGTGGATAAAATGAAATACATGGTGAGATGAAATACATGGTGAGATGAAAAATTTTGCTCTTGTAACAGTGAACAGAAAGCTAATAACTAACATTTTATAATTCAGCCTTTTTGATATTGGTTCAGTGTATTCTTGCGTATACAACATTTTTTATGAACAAAACACACAAACACACACACAGAATTACTAGCTTTCGCAACCAACAGTTGCTTCTTCAGGAAGGAGAGGGAAAGACGAAAGGATGTGGGTTTTAAGGGAGAGGGTAAGGAGTCATTCCAATCCCGGGAGCGGAAAGACTTCCCTTAGGGGAAAAAAAGAAGGACAGGTGTACACTCGCGCGCACACACACACACACACACACACACACACACACACACACACACACACACACACACACACATCCATCCGCACATACACAGACACAAGCAGACATATTTAAAGGCAAAAAACGCCTTTAAATATGTCTGCTTGTGTCTGTGTATGTGCAGATGGATATGTGTGTGTGTGTGTGTGTGTGTGTGTGTGTGTGTGTGTGTGTGTGTGTGTGTGTGCGAGTGTGCGAGTGTACACCTGTCCTTCTTTTTTTCCCCTAAGGGAAGTCTTTCCGCTCCCGGGATTGGATTGACTCCTTACCCTCTCCCTTAAAACCCACATCCTTTCGTCTTTCCCTCTCCTTCCTGAAGAAGCAACTGTTGGTTGCGAAAGCTAGTAATTCTGTGTGTGTGTTTGTGTGTTTTGTTCATGTGCCTGTCTGCCGGCGCTTTCCCGCTTGGTAAGTCTTGGAATCTTTGTTTTTAATATATTTTTCCCATGTGGAAGATTCTTTCTATTTTATTTACAACATTTTTTATGTATATAAATATATATAGTCCTTCTACAGAGAAAGACTTTTAACATTAGTTCATTTACAAGTCATGATTAATTGTATATCTATATTACACTCCATATAAACAAGCTTCTTATCCCTTAAAGGTGAATTACTAAGCTTAATTATATTTGAGATAAGCCACAAGAAATGAAAAAATTGGCTTTGACAATGGCATGCAGTATCAACTCGTATCATGACACTGGCAAAAATATATGTGGTTTACTTCTCCCCCCGCCCCCCCCCCCCCTCCCCTCCCATTGGTTAATGATGTATTCTCTGACTTGGATAATCGCAATTAACTAGTTATGCATGGCTAATGATTAGTGAGTGAGTGTAAGCTCTAAGATGTAGTTCACATGAGCGCAATACTGTTGTAAGCTATGTGAACATTGTTATTAATCTGACAAACTGATGAAAATAGGTTCTGGAATGCCTATGAACAGTGAGACAGTGCTCTTAATAGCTTTAATTCGACTCTGAATTTATAATCGCTGGATTTACTGCTTAACCACACACCTAATCAGTGTTCTTTTAAATTCCTCAAACGTGACAAAACAAACTTCAGTGTAGTTAATAATGCTACAGTTAAAAAAATCACCCGAAAATTTATATGAACTTAATCATAATAACATTCAGACCTTCCGAATAGACCAAAATCCCTTCTTGGGTAGAAGCTTACATTACATTCAGAGAGTGATTACAGAAGCTACACCAAGAACCAGTGTGTTCAAATGTATTGATGCTGTCATATTCCTGTATTCTTGTTAACCTATGCTTTCTCTTTTATCACCAGTATGTAAGTTAATTTATTTTAACTTCCAACAATATTAGGAAGAGGATAGATTGCTGCTCACCCTGAGAATGACATGTTGAGTTGCAGACAGACATAATGAAAAGACTATTGCACATTATAGTTTGCCACTACTAGTGTTACATGATATTTGTTCACTTAATGCAGCTATCGTGCTAGGTGGCGCAGTGGTTAGCACACTGGACTCGCATTCGGGAGGACGATGGTTCAATCCCGTCTCCGGCCATCCCGATTTAGGTTTTCCGTGATTTCCCTAAATCGTTTCAGGCAAATGCCGGGATGGTTCCTTTGAAAGGGCACGGCCGATTTCCTTCCCAATCCTTCCCTAACCCGAGCTTGCGCTCCGTCTCTAATGACCTCGTTGTCGACGGGACGTTAAACACTAACCACCACCACCACCACCACCACCACCACCACCACTTAATGCAGCTGGTTGGGCTAAATAGAAAATCACTGTTTAAAACATGTCACTTTATTCCAGTTAAGTGGTCACATCCACACTCCAGCACTGCCCCAGTGGTAAAGACCGCAAGCGACATTGATTTGTTCTACACTGAAGAGCGAAAGATAATGGTATACCTGCCTAATATCGTGCAGGCTCCCCACGAGCACACAGAAGTGCCGCAACACAAAGTAGTATGGACTCTACTAATGCCTGAAGTAGTGCTGGAGTGAGCTGACACCATGCAGGGCTGTTCATAAATCCCGAAGAGTATGAGGTGTTGGTGATCTCTTCTGAACAGCACGTTGCAACGCATCCCAGATATGCTCAGTAATGTTCAAGTCTGGGGAGTTTGGTGGCCATTGGAAGTGTTAAAACTCAGAAGAGTGTTCCTGCAGCCACTCTGAGGCAATTCTGGACGTGTGGGGTGTTGCATTGTCCTGCTGGAATTGCCGAAGTCCATCGGAACGCACAATGGACATGGAAGGATGCAGGCGATCAGACCGGATGCTTATGTACATTTCACCTGCCAGTCATATATATACATTCAGGGGTTCCATATCACTCCAACTGCACATGCCTCACACCATTACAGAGCCTCCACCATCTTGAACAGTCCCCTGCTGACATGCAGGGTCCATGGGTTCATGAGGTTGTCTCTATACCTGTACACATCCGGCCACTCAATACAGTTTGAAATGAGATGTGTCTGACCAGGCAATATGTGTTTCCAGTCATCAACAGTCCAATGTCATTGCTCATGGGCCCAGACAGCGTGTAAAGTTTTGTGTCGTGCAGTCATCAAAGGTACTTCAGTGGGCCTATGGCTCCGTAAGCCCATATCGATGATGTTTCTTTGAATTGTTTGCACACTGACACTTGTTGATGGCCCAGCATTGAAATCTGCAGCAATTTGCGGAAGGGTTGCACTTCTGTCACATTGAATGATTCTCTCCAGTCGTCATTGCTCCCGTTCTTGCAGGATCTTTTTCCATCCGCAGTGATGTCAGAGATTTTATGTTTTAACCAGATTCCTGATTCTCACGGTACACTTGTGAAAAGATCATACAGGAAAATCCCCACTTCATCACTACCTCAGATATGCAGTGTCTCCTTGCTCGTGTGCCAACTATAATACCATGTTCAAACCCACTTAAATCTTGATAATCTGTCATTGTAGCAGCAGTAACTGATCTAACAACTGTGCCACCCTCTTCTTGTCTTATAACACAGCTCTGTATTCTGCTTGTTTACGTATCTCTGCATTTGAATATGCATGCATACCAGTTTCTTTTGTGCCTCAGTGTACATCCCCAGTCCCTGAAACTTCATTTTGTAGATGAAATTTCAGGAACTTAGGTGTAATTTTTCATAAATAGAAGTAGTTGCCTAACAATTTGATGGATTGCAGTGAATTTTTTAAGAGTATATTCTCCTTGGTAGTTTGTCAGTGACTAATTTGTAGGAGTTTCCTTTAGTCTAGATCCAGTTGGTAATTTGTCTGAAAATAACTTCAAAGGTAGGCCTTAGATCAATTTGTTTTCATGAGACAATGCCACTTAGACAGGAAAAGTTGTCACTAACTTTGTGTTATAACACACACTAGCTTTAGTTTGTCAATCTACTGATGCTTGCAGTGGACAGTTGGACAATGGCACTGCAAAAATTTCCAAATAAATAGTGTTTCAACAGCTAGATCAATGTCTGTATCAATCACAAGATTGTCAAATCCATGACCATTTCAAAGGTATGTTGAAAAGCAAACACCAAACTGTCCAAGAATGTAGCCGATCAGTAACCAAGTTAACAGCCACTGTGATACTGATATAAGTGAGTAGGTATATCCAAATTGTGAACATAAATACATCACTGGAGTCGAGGAGAACCTAGAAAGCCCTTTATCCATAGCTTACTGTCACAAGTACAGCACTAGCAGTGGTGCTGCTTGGATTTGCATTATTCACACGTGGTGCTCTCCCAACAGTCTTGGATCTTTCCTTGTCTTTGTTCATGTCAGTGTTCAGAAAGGGATCTAAACCCCTCTCCTCTTTTAAGAGCCAGGAAGTTTAGTCCTGGACGATTGTAGATAATTGGCAGAGGGAACTGGCTGTCACTTGTAACCCCACACCCAGAAGCTCATGTGCTGGCTAGTAGCAGCTAACCAATCAGTGCTGAGTAGGATCAGTGATGCTGATGATAGTGCAAAGTACTGATGCTGCAGCTAGTTGCACCTGGGGTGATGTGATATGATGGGACATGACGGCATGGCATGGAGGTGTTATGGCAGTGCTTTTACCAAGGACGTGTGTTGATCACAGTGCTGAGTGCTGTGACTATAATGTGAAGAGGTAGATGTTGATGATGCCTGTGTCCATGGTCTATCAACAGATCTTGGTGTATCCTTTATGTGGCGTGTAGTTGCATAAGTAATTTTGCAATTTTTTATTCCCCATTAATAGTTTCTAAGTGTAGGCGAGGTGCTTGCATATTAACTATTGTGGGAGTGGGGGGAGTTTAATGAATGTAGTAGAGTTAGGTAGCTTCAGAGTCCAAGCCCTAATCTAAGCATCAGGAATATTGGTGCCTGCACCATGGATAAAAGAATCTGCATATGCATGGTTTTAACATTTAAACTTGCAGTGTGAGATAAGTTCCATTGAATGTGCTACCCAAATAACATAAGACAGTGAGACAACCTTACAACATTGTAGAAGTGTGATCTAAGTGGCCACAACATGCATCTGAGTACAAAAATATTTGAACAGCAGCTACAAATTGCTTTTTAGGTTATTCTACTATGATCTATCACAGGACTAAGTTTACCATGCAGCCCATAGCGTTGAATACGGAAGACGGAAAATATTACATTATAAATCAAAAACAGTTATTTTTTAAGTGTCCTGTTGTCATAGCCTCCTGAAATGGTGAAGACTGTGACATTTTTGTGGTTTGATGAGTTGTGAGCAGTTATTGCTATTTCTGCTCCAGGAACTGTATTGTACCTGCAGGAATTATCTGTGGTTCAGGCATTCCATATTTTATATGCACCAAACTGCCTTGCTTGATTCACTTAAATTATGTCCAGCATGCCCAATCTCTTTGCTTGAAAGGGTGGAAATAATGACAGTGAGCCAAGTATAGCACTCTCATGCAGATGTAGTTGCAGCCAAAGTATGGAATGACTGAGTCATGACAATGTCTGCAGGTATAAGTAGAAGGCACTGCAGCTTCCTGGCATCAGTTCCTAAGTGTGCCTGATGATGAAAATTCATTCTGTATTTGAAATTATTTTTATACCTGACATGACTATGCGGCCATTCACCCAAGAACTTTTCCTTCATTATACCATGGGAAGGTGAAATATGGAGACACTGATTTACTTAGTACATGATCTTATATCCATTATTATCTCATTCAAGAGTAACTTAACAGTTTAAGACCATATCACTGAAGTGATAATTGTTAGTATAATATTAGTTTATATAATTAAAATCTGGAACACTATGGTCATTATTTCAGTAGAAAATATCCAATATTTTTGTTATAAAAATGAATACTGCTCTCCTGTGTTTAATACTTTCTGCTGATGTGGGTTTGTAATCAAAAAAATAGTGTCACAGTCCTTTCATTTAAGTGTAAAAATTGCATTACTCTTCGCTCTTTCCTTTGGAATGTTGAGAACCTTTTGAACCCTGGCATAAAAAATGACCTCATAGAAAGTGTCTGCAAAGATATTGTTTTGCACCAATTTACATCTGCCTAATTTACTGAGATTATAGTTTATGTACTGAGTGGATAAGATATTTTGATTCAAAGTATTTTGCAGATCTGTTTGATAAGCAGTCTTGTGCATTTACATAAATCTATAATTTTTTGTTTTCATTCTGTTGCATTGATAGATGATTTTATTTCTTGAAAATATTTGGTGACTGAATTAAATATTGTTTTGATATTAATAGAGTCTCTAAATAAAATTAACGTAAATGAACAATTGAAATAAAAAAAACTGTTATCTTTATCATATGCTTCAAAATGTTTTAGGTTTGAACCCTCAAGTTTATAAATATCTGGAAGAGCACTTACTTAAATCAATTACACCACGTTCAACACTTCTAAGCCGTACACCCTCAAAAAAGGGCCGCAATTACAGAAGACGCATGTCAGTGAAAGGAGCTATCAAGAAAACAAGATCCATAGCAGTTGAACGTAAGTTTTTATTACAACATATATTTACAAAATACATTTTAATGGACCTCATAGTTGTTGCTGGTAACATCTTAAAGGTGTTAAAGGTATTCCAATGATTTAGTGAACAATTTGAGAATTGCTTTGCAGCCGAATCTCTTAGCCTGCAGCCAGATGAGAGACGCCAGTCTGTTATGCACATACCACAAGCAGACTTGGAAATAATAAAGAAAGAAGCTCGTTCACCTTCACCAGAAGAGCCTTTATGGAAACAACAGACCACTTCATTCCACAGGCATAGGTTAGTGTCTATACTTTTATTCGTTCATTGGTATTTGCTCATTGGTATTTGTTCACTATTAATGGATCGTATGTTTTGTTCTGTATCAAACGAACCACTGTAAATCCAAGAAGTTTCAGTTGTGAACGAATTAATTCTGCTGTGAGTGTAAGTGGGTATTAGCAGTGAATTTATAATTTTCGTATAGACTTTTCATATGTGTTTTGGATTTACACAGCTTTACAAAATACTCGTGTCATTATTTTCTGAGATAAATGATAAACAGCAGCCCCATAGAAGAAAGCTATGAATAAGAGTACATCAAATATATCATGCTGAAGCACATTCTGTTGACAGGGACCAAAACATAACAACAGAGGGATAAAAATATCTGGACAGACTTAAGGGAGTAATACATGCTTTTCAGAACAAGTTTTAAGAGACCATTACTCAGAAAGGCATAACTAAAAGTCACTGTCTTTGTCTTCTTAACTACTTCTTTGGTGTGTCTACTTCAGCTGCTAACAATTCACTGTAATATTTTGTTTCCATTTTTTTCTGCAGTATTAAGTGAAAAAGGATCCTTAGGTATCCTACAGCCCGAGATTCAATAATACGTAAATTGCAACTCTTTCTTTGCCAATGCAAGTAGGCAATGGCTAGAAAATATTTATAGCTATATAGAAAAATCTACTCACTGATCAGCAAAAGCAGCAATAGTTGGAAACATGGAGGAAGATTTAAAAATGCCAGCTTTGGGGCTGTTCCTCCTCCTTTATTAAGGGAGAGAGAAAACAAAAATTCCTTAGGTTCATAAAACTTTCCACCCTTTTAACTTGAAATGGAATGGAGAATGTAATATATGTTTGGATAAATACAAGAAAATAATGTTTTTCCAAAACTGGAGCAACTACATTTGCACTCAGAGCGATGTAGAATATATGCAGGTAATTAATATCAAGTTTATAAATGTGGATATTTCTTTACTGGCAGCCGATAACATGATGGGTGTGAGTAAAAACAGTGGAAAAAAATGAAGAGTGAGTAGGAAGTCACACTTTGCACATTAAAAACTAGAGGAGTTTATTTTAACTTTGATATTTCCTGTGCACAGTCAATTTCAAGAAATATCCCTATGCATATTGTTGAGTTCAACCTACAACACATTACACCTGTCAGCTGAACTGGAAAGGATATAATCTTAATACAGAACTCTGCTACCACACTAATATTGGCTTCACAGTTACTAAGGAAAAACTAACGTGATCTTAGAGCTGGTTAATATTTATTTTTGCTTTGTAGTTTTATTGGTATTCTTTGTGGTTAATGTAGTATAAATTAATTGCAAACTGGATATTAACTGCTCAAATGCTGTGAGAATATTGAACTGTCTGGCAACAGTATTACTGACCGCTACTCCTTTGCTTCAGAAGTTAAACCAACGATCATACCCTTCACTTTCCGTGTCGCATAAAATTATTTATGTAATTCCTTAGAGCCTGGAAATAATGCATGTGCCTATATAAAAAAACAATAAAACTGTAATATTTTGCTGTTAGAATTCTTTAATTGAGGTGATTTCTCAACTAGTAATTGGTCTCATTGCAATCTTTTTCAAAATTGTCTTAATTCATATTACCAACTTCATATTTAATTGTTATACTATAATGGATATTCAAGCTGCTACTCTCTTGTTCCTTTCTTTCTGAACTATTTGTGGCAGACATTAAATTACACTTTCTTCACTTAAATTTTTGTCTAAAACATGCTCCACATCTCTAATATATTTAAAGGAACTCATAATATTACCGTCAGCTGCTATTAGTGTATTATGTGTTACTAACAACTGGTTTTAATAGGAAGTGGTATTCTCAAGTCAGTGTAAAACCACATTCTAATAAAAACCTCTAGGTATGCTTAGGTTAACACGTAGAATCATGTGTCCAGCTTAACAGCTTGATTTGTTCAAGGAAATTTACATTAAAATGTGAAAGTAAGGACTGCTCAGAGGTAGATGTGTGTATGCACTGTACCAAAATGTATAGAAAACGCCCATCTCCAATGTTAATCAGTCTCAACATTGAGCTAGCACTAAATGAAATGAAAGACAAATGTAGAAAGGAATTTAAAGTTCAGTCAGAAGAAATGAAAACATTAAGGTTTGCCAATGACATTGTAATTTGATCAGAGACAAGGAAAGACTTAGTCGTGCAGTTTCTTGAAAAGAGAATATAAGTTAAACATCAACAAAAGTAATAAAATGGCAGTACAGTGTAGTCAGATTACACCAGGTGACTCAGATGGCATTGGATTAGGAAATGAGGCACTGAAAGTAGTAGATTAGTTTTGCTATTTGGGGAGAAAAATGAATGAGAATGGCCAAAGTAGAGAGGATATGAACTGCAGGTTGACAGTAGCAAGAAAAACATTTAAAAAAGAGAAAAAATTTAATATCTAATATAAATTTAAGTGGTAAGAAGTCTTTCTTAAAATATTTGTCTGAAGTGTAGTCTTGTATGGAAATTAAACATGGATGGTGAGCAATACGGACTAGATGACAATAGTAGCTCTATAAATGTAAGGTTACAGAAGAATGCTAAAGTTTAGATTGGTGGGTTAGATAACTACTCAAGGACTTCTGAACCGAATTGGGAAGAAGAGACAATTACACCACAAGTTGACTAAAAGAATGTATCAATTGATAAGACACACCTTAAAGCATCAGGGAATAGTCATTTTGGGAATTGAAGGAAGTGTGGGAGATAAAATTTGTAGATGGAATGAAGGCTTGATTGCAGTAAAGGTGTCCTATCATGGGACATGGACAAGAAACTGTTTGAAATTAATGACATCACAGTGAGGAATTTCACATTCCACTACATTTCAAAGTGCGAAAAGAAGGAACAGCCAAGTCAGATTTTTTGGCTCCTGAAAACAAACATGGCCAATGTGTTAGTTTTACGTCACATGTAGAACTTAAAGAGATGCCATATTGCATTGAGTCATACGGAGTTGAAGTCATTGTTATAGAACTGAACTCCATTTTTGGTTGTTTTTTATTGTAACAAATGTGCCATTAAAATAAGCTGTTTCAAAGCAGTAACACGTTGAGGATCTCTTGAAAATGCACCATTTTTGGTGCAATTTGTTATAATAAAATGACAGGGAACTACATATCAATAGTTAAAGCTTCTCGTAGTTGGTGCATTTCATATTGTATCATGCACATTATAAAAGTGTCCCATTTCAACTCTGTGCTACCTAGATGATTTCTCAGAAGCACATTCCTTTGTTACAATTTGTTATGGCTAAATATCAAATTATAACATCTGTGGTTACAGCCTTGAGACGTTTGTAAAAAATTTTGTACCATATAAAAAATGGGATGTTATTATGATGCAACTGTAGCATAATAGATAGTGTCATGATGTATACAGGACAAAATAGCAGTTTTGCTGGTTCAGTCACAGTTTAAAAGCAATAACAACATTCATAAATACAGTAGTAGAAGGAGGAATGGTGCACACTATACATCACTCTGCCTTAGAGTGGTACAGAAAGGAGTGAGGTATTCAACTATAAAAAATTTGTGACCACCTATTGAGTGCCATAAATAATTTAATGGATAATAAAATCGACTTCAAACAGCATGAAGTCACAACTGCTGGCCAACACCTTCCACTCCATAGAAGACTTTCTCAGTGTGTTGTAGTATGATTTTGGTGTGTTTGTGGTTGTGTGTGTGTGTGTGTGTGTGTGTGTGTGTGTGTGTGTGTGTGTGTCATTGTGTAAATGGTCAGCATGTTGGCATATTTAACACAATGAACTAAACTTGTAAAACTGGCTCACTCCAAATCATAGTTGCAATTATGATCTATGGAACATGCCAGTAATTAACTAATTAAAATTGTGCTTGTCACATTTGATTTTGTGCAGCTATTAATAGCATTATAGTTCTTGCACCTAAATTCAAATTTTCATTGTTATTTGCTAATGAATTGACATTTTGTAACAATGTTGTTTGTGTTAAATTTCTATTCCATTGTTTCAGAGGTGCATCGGAAACTCAGTATGCAGACACAGAAGTGGAGGAGCTGCTTACAATGCTTAGAGAGACTGAAAACCTTGAGGAACAAGGTGATATACTGCAGTATTTGGTGGATTCTCAAGGGTTGAATTTCAATACAGGTACGTTACAAAGTCTACAGTTTAGCGAAACGGTATGAGAAGACAGAAAATTTGTGTATTATTCTTTACAAGGTGGGCCGTTGTGTGTTATATATTAGAAGTAGTATCACACATTCTTGCTTCTCCATGGCATATACATGCATTATACTAAGCAGTTCTGATTTGTAGAAGCCTTGCTCCATTGGTTCCCTGTAGTTTTATCAATGCATTTGCTGCAGATCTAAATGTGGAAGAAGCTGGAGCACCCTTTGGTTAATCAGTGAAGAGGATAGAGTAGTTCCATATGTTTGTATATTTCTTGTAATACCATGGATCATCCCACAAATAAAATTTTTTGCTCTGAAGTGAGATTTGGCATGTATTTGTGGTAACTCGACCATCGATTGCCATAGAAAACTCTTTGGCCAATGGGGCAGAGCTCCACTATGGCACTATCTTCGACTGGCAGTTTGCTCTTAGAAGCAGCTGAGTGCACATGCTCTTTCTCGTGTATCACAGCATCAACACATAAGGTATACATTGTCTGCAGTTGCTGCACATTCACTCTGACTATCCCTACCTGGACATTCTCCACATGGGTGACCCCGACATGACATCGACCCAGAAACGATTATATCACAGTTATCTGATGACAGAAAACTTACTGTAATAGCTGCAAGAAAACAATTTTTGCTTCGTATTGCAATACAACTCCAACTATGATCTCATCACCCTCACAGCCCATCTCCAAAGCAGATCAGCTATCACACTAATGGCTGTCCCCCACCATTTCCAGTAATAACTGCATTAATATGACACATACAGTTATGCTGTGCTTCCTTCGCCACCAGGCCAAGAAATGGTCGAACTGTGTGCTGTGCAAACAACCTGTCACACCACAGATGGTCACCCACGCCTGCACGAATATGTTACTTGAAGCCATTTATAGGTACATTCAGCCACCATTTGCCTTAGCAAATCCTTTAGTCAGTGGACCAGAGCTCCACATCAGCACTATCTTTGACTCGCAGTTCTAAACAACAGCTGTGTGCGTGCACAGTCTTCCGTGCACCACAGTATTGGCAGATAGAGAATACATTACCTGCATTTGCTGCTTGCATTGTTCACTATAAGTATTGCTACCTGAATCCTCTCCATAAATTTGAAAGCTCTCCTTTGAACATTTCTGTTTTTTGCTGTCATGCTGTGGTGTAAGGGAATGGGAAGAAGTACTGGTGGATGAGCTTCCTGATAATTTATTAACCAGATTCTCACATGGACAATCTTTTTTCATAATTCTGTGGGTGAATTGTAATTTGTCATTTACCTGTTTCATTATTTGCTTTCCACGTTCATTCATCATAGACGGATATTTAAAAAATGTTTCTCAGCTGTTTGGTATATGATAGTGCTCTCCATGGCTTACTATTGTTTTTGTAGTCAAGTAATATAAGGCCTTTCAGTCTGTCTGTATGCATGGCTTATGTTTGCTTCTATCATGACCACTTTTGGATTCATTAGAAAGTGATGAGTCTGCTTAGGTTCTTCTGAATTTTTAATACATGTATTTTCTGTGCCTATGGCCTTGTCGCAGTGGTAACACTGGTTCCCGTCAGATCACCGAAGTTAAGTGCTGTAGGGCTGGGCTAGCACTTGATGGGTGACCATCCGGTCTGCTGAGCGCTGCTGGCAAGTGGCATGCACTCAGCCCTTGTGAGGCAAACTGAGGAGCTACTTGATTGAGAGGTCATGGCTCCAGTCTCGGTAACTGACATATGACCTGTAGAGTGGTGTGCTGACCACATGCCCCTCCTTACAGTGACGCCTGTGAGCTGAGGATGACATGGTGGCTGATGGGTACCAATGGGCCTTAATAACCCGTTCAGGAGAGGTTTAGTTTTTAGTTTAGTATTTTCTGTGCATGACTAAATTAAAGATGTGATGGAGCTTAATGTGGATAACAATATGAATCTCATTAACATCTAAGATAATAAAGTTGTGACTGCAAAGTGTATTGAAATGACCATGCACAGCCCACTTTGGAAATAAAGTGACTGGATCGTGGTAACTTTTGCCAGCTCTCTCATGTCACAATTAAACCCTAGTCTCTTCACTAATATTCTTAAGATTATTGACATTAGATATGTTCTGACTGTTTTTATTCTGTACTCAATAATCAATGTTATGGTACAAAAACTAAAGATCATCACATGAATCCATTCTTGAATCCAGTGAAATGAAAGAAACTTATATGTATTCATGTTTTTCTGTTGATGTTCTTCCACACGAAATCCTGTGCTGTTCAGCACTCTTATGTTTGTTGTAATTATCTTAGTAAAAATGTTATTTATTTATTTAACTTTATGGAGTCTGCCCTTGTATGGTGACCATTTGCCATGCACTGATTAGTAATTGCTACAGGAAACACAGGATGCAGTGGCTAAAAATAATTATTTTAAAGTATTTTTCATGTTTGTTTCCTAGTTTATAAATACGGACTTACTTCAAGGAGCACATACTTTCATAAAAGTAGTATACATGTAGATATTTAGATACATAGTTGACACGGTACATAGTTTATAAGCATGGACACAGAAAGAAAGAACATATGTTGTTGTTGTTGTGGTGTTCAGTGCTGAGACTGGTTTGATGCAGCTCTCCATGCTACTCTATCCTGTGCAAGCTCCTTCATTTCCCAGTACCTACTTCAGCCTACATCCTTCTGAATCTGCTTAGTGTATTCATCTCTTGGTCTACCTCGATGATTTTTACCCTCCACGCCGCCCTCCAGTACTAAATTGGTGATCCCTTGATGCCTCAGAATATGTCCCACCAACCGATCCCTTCTTCTAGTCAAGTTGTGCCAAAAACTTCTCTTCTCTCCAATTCTATTCAATACCTCCTCATTAGTTACGTGATATACCCATCTAATCTTCAGCATTCTTCTGTAGCAGCAGATTTTGAAAGATTCTATTCTCTTCTTGTCCAAACTATTTATCGTCCATGTTTCACTTCCATACATGGCTACACTCTATACAAATACTCTCAGAAACGACTTCCTGACACTTAAATCAATACTCGATGTTAACAAATTTCTCTTCTTCAGAAACACTTTCCTTGCCATTGCCAGTCTACATTTTATATCCTCTCTACTTCGACCATCATCAGTTATTTTCCTCCCCAAATAGAAAAACTCCTTTACTACTTTAACTGTCTCATTTCCTAATCTAATTCCCTCAGTATCACCTGACTTAATTCGACTACATTCCATTATCCTCATTTTGCTTTTGTTGATGTTCATCTTATATACTCCTTTCAAGACACTGTCCATTCCATTCAGCTGCTCTTCCAAGTCCTTTGCTGTCTCTGACAGAATTACAATATCATCGGCGAACCTCAAAGTTTTTATTTCTTCTCCCTGGATTTTAATACCTACTCTGAATTTTTCTTTAGTTTCTGTCACTGCTTGTTCAATATACAGATTGAATAACATCAGGGAGAGGCTACAACCCGGTCTCACTCCCTTCTCAACCACTGCTTCCCTTTCATATCCCTCGACTCTGGTTTCTGTACAAATTGTAAATAGCCTTTTGGTCCCTGTATTTTACCCCTGCCACCTTCAGAATTTGAAAGAGAGTATTCCAGTCAACATTGTCAAAAGCTTTCTCTAAGTCTACAAATGCTAGAAATGTAGGTTTGCCTTTCCTTAATCATTCTTCTAAGGTAAGTCGTAGGGTCAGTATTGCCTCACATGTTCCAACATTTCTATGGAATCCAAACTGGTCTTCCCCGAGGTCGGCTTCTACCAGTTTTTCCATTCGTCTGTAAAGAAATCGCGTTAGTATTTTGCAGCTGTGACTTATTAAACTGATAGTTCGGTAATTTTCACATCTGCCAACACCTGCTTTCGGTGGGATTGGAATGATTATATTCTTCTTGAAGTCTGAGGGAATTTCGCCTGTTTCCTACATCTTCCTCACCAGATGGTAGAGTTTTGTCAGGAGTGGCTCACCCCAGGCTGTCAGTAGTTCTAATGGAATGTTGTGTATTCCCGGGGCCTTGTTTTTACTTAGGTCTTTCAGTGCTCTGTCAAACTGTTCACGCAGTATATCTCCCATTTCATCTTCATCTACATCCTCTTCCATTTCTGTAATATTGTCCTCAAGAACATCACCCCTGTATAGACCCTTTATATACTCTTTCCACCTTTCTGCTTTCCCTTCTTTGCTTAGAACTGGGTTTCCATCTGCCAAGTGGTTCTCTTTTCTCCAAAGGTCTCTCTAATTTTCCTGTAGGCAGTATCTATCTTACCCCTGGTGAAATAAGTGTCTACATCCTTACATTTATCCTCTAGCCATCCCTGCTTAGCCATTCTGCTCTTCCTGTCGATCTCATTTTTGAGGCGTCTGTATTCCTTTTTGCCTGCCTCATTTACTGCATTTTTATATTTTCTCCTTTCATCAATTAAATTCACTATCTCTTCTGTTACCCAAGGATTCCTACTAGCTCTCGTCTTTTTACCTACTTTATCCTCTGCTCCCTTCCCTATTTAATTCCTCAAAGCTACCCATTCGTCTTCTACTGTATTTCTTTCCCCCATTCCTGTCAATTGTTCCCTTATGCTCTCCCTGAAACTCTGTACAACCTCTGGTTCTTTAAGTTTATCCAGGTCCCATCTCCTTAAATTCCCACCTTTGTGCAATTTCTTCAGTTTTAATCTACAGTTCATAACCAATAGATTGTGGTCAGAGTCCACATCTGTCCCTGGTAATGTCTAACAATTTAAAATCTGGTTCCTAAATCTCTGTCTTACTATTATATAATCTATCTGAAACGTTCTAGTATCTCCAGGGTTCTTCCATATACGTCCATTAAAACGGAACATATGTATACGCTTAAAAAATAATAAATAATAATAATTATAAAGTTATGTCTCCTACTTGCCTTCCTCATTTACAAAAGTATCCACACTCTAGTAGCATTTGCTTTTTAAATATTTTTCATTGTTTGCACCTGTAGGTTCTAGCTTGCAATCCTTCAACTTTCAACACATTTTATTGATATGCTTCAAAGCCATGTAATATAGAGTATTTTCAAATAATTAGTCTGTGGCAAGGTAACATGTAATCTTGTTTGTGCCTTGTTTCATAAGCATGTGTGAATGAATTTCCCTCAAAAAGATGGGGGTTTTTTAATTCAAAGAGAAGTGTTTCATATACAAACATGGAAGGAATTGCCAGTAAATCAAGGCTTGCAAATAAAGGTTTCCATGATTGTGTATAGTTGGTTCCAGGCATAACTCTGATAATTTTTTTCTGTAGCTTGAACACTCTGAGGAGGCTTCCTTTTTCAACTCCCCAAGAAAATATGCCGTATCTTTGTTCCTGAAGTGGAATTGTATGCCATTTAAGTTGATCTCACCAAGGAGATAATAAACTGTAACATCAGAATGGAATAACAACAGTCGGAACTGACAGATTGCTACTCACCACATAGAGGAGACATTACATTACAGGCAGGCACAATGAAAAAGAATGCTAGATACATCCAGTTATTAGACTGAGTCCTCCATCAGCCCTAGAAAACACACACACATATTCACTCAAGCCCAACATACACACTTGGCCCTAAGGTCAGACTATGACAACATCTAAGGTAGACAGATGTCTTTGCTGGGGTGAGTAGTGGGGGTAAAGAAGAGGCATGCAGTGGCCAGACGGAGGGATAGCAGGGTAGGGGTGGGGGAAGAACAGGATAGGGATGCTAGATGCTACTGTGGGTTTTGGTGGGGGGTTGGGGGGGGGGGGGGTGCAGAGCAGAAAATAGGGAGTGGGAAAGGACTATGAATGTGCATTTGGGGGAGGGGAGGGGGATAGATGGTGTGTGTAGTACCGGAGTGGGAGCAGGTAAGGGGATAAGCAGGTGGGGAAGACATGGAGGATGTATTGCAGGAAGAGTTCCCACCTTCCAATTCAGAAAACTTATGTGTGATTTGACAATGAGTAGTTGTATGAAATATATCTGGAGTCCTGGTCCAGCACAAATTTTCTCTGCTTGTAGCACATCTTGAGGCACACAGATTAGCACAAATGCAGGAACAACGACCTTCAGTGCTCAAAGCATGCGAGGAATTTGTTTGGACCAGTACACATTGGTACATGCTGATGATAGAGTACAAGTGTACTGAAAATCACTCCTAAGCCATGCATTCTGCTTACCAGCAAGACTCTGTTGGGTGGGAGGTGAAGGTTTTTCCATGTGACGGATGTTTCCATTGGCTGTTTTGGGCCCGAGTTCATCTGTCATTGTCTCTCACTAGCAAATATTATGGAAACCTGCTATTTGATAATATATGTCATTTTTTTCCTTGGTTTCATAGTAACTATGAATTATTGAATGACTCCTTGATGCAGCAACTATTAGGTGTTATACACTTTCAACCATAATCCATTTTCAGTTTTTTATCATAAAATATCTGTGATGGCATGTATTGCCCGTGTAGTTGAAGGTTTTTTTTACAAAGAAGTCATGCCAATGATACGCTATATACGCAGGCAGTTGACTCCTGATACAACTTCGGCACATAAATATTTTGTGGTTTCTTTGTACCTCTTTAAACTTCAAGGAGGGAGATTTTAGTTTAATCATCAGAGCATTATATTCTCAGGTTTTTTCCTTGATCTCTCAGGAATGGAGGAAGACAAGAAGCCTGTTACAGTGAAGGATTTATTGAAGGTGTTGTATGAAAAGGCTTGCCAGCAAAAGTTGTGGGGATTAGTTCGCCATACAGCTGGAATGCTTGGAAAACGGGTTGAAGATCTTGCCAAGGCTGTCACTGATTTGCTGGTTCACCAGAAGCAGGTATGTCAATTGTTTCTTTATTTCATGTGTATTCAAGCTCAAGTGAAAAAAATTGTAAGAAAATATACTGTGTGCACTTTCAGTGCTGCTCCTGTTGGTTGTGTTTTGAAAACTGGCATATAAATGCCCCTAATCAGTCTCAAATAACCTCAGCCTCATATTTGTCAACATTTTGTATATACATTTACTTAAAAGGCAGCAACAGGTTGACATAAAGAAGTATGCAGTATAATATAATAAAGTGCAGTATAATATAAAATAACACAACATAATATAAACATTTGTCCACTCATCCAAGTTTAATACTCCCCTTACTCACCACTTCTAATAGCAGACACTGCTAATAATCTCATCCAGACCATATTGTAAATTACCCCTCCCAGTCACATGTCCCACTTCTTCCTTTTATTTCATGTACTGTAGTTCCACTTGTCCTGTTATAAGTTTTACTTTGAATAATTACAAGTGTGTCATTTACTTGTTTAGTCTCACTTTTTTTATCATGCAAGTTGGTAATATTGGACCTTTTAAGAATAAGATTATCTTGTTAGTCACCCCTTTGAAGATGTCACCAAATTTTCCTATATTTTGTTCACTCACTTTTCCTCCCAGAACAATTGCTGTAACGTGTCACGTAGTTCAGTACTTAATTTGTAACACATTTTATCCAACTTAAATATTTTACATGGCATTTTTACTGAAATAATCCCTCTCATTTCAGTCAAGCAATAACAGATATCATCTTTTGAAACCAACCCAGATACTCTACAGTTACACTATTTTAAAAGTTTTGCTCCCACAAAATATTGTAGAATATTACACCAGTGTTGTTTGATTTTTCATTTATATTTTCAAAATATTCTTCCAGGAACCAACTGAACAGTCAATTAATGTAATATTAATTCATTTATTCATTGAAGCACTTACATCTTCGTATGAGAGACAACCCATAGGGTTCAGGGATCAATTAAAATTCATATTACTGCAGAAATCCTGTTGCAGTAAAACATTTTACTAACAGTTAATTGAAAACGGGCAACTGCACCCCTAAAATTGAAATGTAGGTACACCTAAACGTCAGTGTGTTGTATCAAACTAACTGTTGATGAGTGGGTTGTCAGTTCAATGAGTAGTATGGGAGAGAGAAAGTGTAGTCCAGTAAAAATTGGGGGGAGGGGGAAGAGTATAGTTGCACAAAGAGTTGGTAGGAAAGTATTTGGGAGACAGAAAGAAAGCATCAACACTTCTGAACTGCACATGTGGAAACTTACCCTCCAGTTCCTCTCTGTTCCTGCAATCACCTTTCTCTAAATATCTGCTAGTTTCCAATCTTTATCCTCAAATTCTATTCTCTCATTTGTTTCCACCCCTGTCCGAAAGCCTCTCACAATCTTGGCCCACTCAGTTTGGTTACCACTAATCATTTACCATTTTACTACTACCACCATTATCTTACTCCCTTCTTGTCCCATACGTTTCCCCCTACCATCTCCCACACCCCTCCCTACTGCCACCCTCATTGTATCATCCCTAGCCCTTCTGTCTCATCCTTATTAACATACATGTTTCCTTTCTTCTTCATCCATCCACATCAACTACTACTCATCAACTATTTGTTGCCATGGTAGTGATTACCTTATCTGTTATACACCTGTGTGGCAACAACATATATGAATGAGAGTAGTTGACTATCTTCATTTTTGTACATTGTTTCTGCCCCATAACTTTGAATTATTCTAATATAAAGAACGAACTGTCAGTAAAGGTGGGCAGCTTATTTATCAAGTGTACCTTTGCACTCCATTACATTGAAAAAAAGATTGCGAAATAATCTCTTTCAAATAATGAGAGATGCCACTGCTCTTCCAAATGTATAACTAATTTCCTGTTAACCTGTTATGAAAAACATGACAATCATGTGTTACATGAATGAAAGCATACTGGTATGGACAATGTACATTGTTTCCTACAGTGCTTGTGAAAATCTTAAACAGCTGTTTCAATTTAAAATAGTTTTTTATGTGTTTGACAACAGTCACATTATATTGAGAAATCTCTTTCCAGTATATGGTTCTCAAAGGTCAACAAAATGATAAAGGTAACAAACATGGGCTTCTTGCTGTTGTTCATTTCTCGGGTGAATATCACTTTCATGTATTTCCATTATTGTTTTGTGTGCTACGTATTTCAGATCATGGTAAATGCTACTCGACATTAGCTGTAACATGTTTATTTTGATAATGATGACTTTTAGATTCCTTATGGAAGAATATTTTTTGCACTTTAGGTCACAGTTGGTATGCCACCAAATAATGAACACACTATAACGGCACCACTTCCTGAGATGGAACTGAGACAAGTTATTCATCAAGCTTATGGTGATGATGAAAGTACAGCAATGCTTACACAGGTAATCATAAATGTTGCATAGGTGACCCCTACATCCTTCTGAATCCGCTTAGTGTGTTCATTTCTTGGTCTCCCTCTATGATTTTTACCCTCCACACTTTCCTCCAGCACTAAATTGGTGATCCCTTGATGCCTCAAAATGTGTCCTACCAACCGATAAAATGTTTGAATTAAAAAAAAAAGACTTCAACCTATTAGTGGATGTAAACACAGTAAATAATTTAACACAGAAACCAGCATAATTTTTCAAGGAACTGGTCAAAAGAATAGGGGGAGTGACCCATGAGAAAACTCTTCAGTTTAGATTTGAAAGTGTGTGGATTACAGCTAACATTTTTAGATTCTTGTGGTAGGTTATTGAATCTGGATGCAGCAGAATACTGTACACTTTTGTCTACAAGAGTCAAGGAACTGTGATCCGAATGCAGACTGGATTTCTGTCTGATATTAACTGAGTGAAATCTGCTAATTTTTGGGGATAAGCTGATATTGTTAACAATAAATAACAGTAAAGAATATATATATTGAGAGGCCAATGTCAGAATACCCAGGCTAATGAACAGGGGTCAACAAGATGTTTGCAAACTTACACCACTTATTGCCAGAACCGCCCGGTCCTGAGCCAAAAATATGCTTTGAGAATGAGAGGAGTTACCCCAAAATATAATACCATACATCCGAAGTGAGTGAAAGTAAGCAAAGTAGACTACTTTTTGTGTCAAACCGTCACTTACTTCATTTACTGTTTTATTATTAAAAACGGCAGCATTAAGTCTTTGAACAAGATCCTCAATCTACATCTACATATATACTCCACTAGCCACCAAGCAGTGTGTGGCGGAGGGCACTATTCACGCCAAAGTCATATTTCCCCTCCTCTGTTCCACTCTTGGATCGCGTGACGGAAAAAACCGCTGTCTCAACGCCTTGGTATGAGCTCTAATTTCCCTTATCTTTGAGTGGTGATCATTGCATGGTTTGAAAGTTGGTGGTAATAATATATGCTTTACATCCTCGGCAATGATCAGATTTTGGAATTTAGTGAGCAGCCCCTTCCGTTTAGTGCGTTGCCTATCTGCAAGTGTGTCCCACTTCAAAAGTTCTATGAGGTTCATAACATTCTCGTAATAGTTAAAAGTACCACTCACGAACCTTGCCGCCCATCTTTGGACCTTCTTAATCTCTTGAATCAGACCCAGCTGGTAAGAGTCCCATACAGACGAACAATACTCAGACTGGACGAACTAAAGTATTGGAAGAAATTTCCTTTGTTGAAGGACTGCATCGCTTCAGGATTCTACCAATAAACCACAATCTAGAGTTTGCCTTACCTGTTACGTGTGTAATCTGCTCGTTCCATTTGAGATCATTTGGACTAGTCACACCCAGATAGTTGACAGATGTTACCACTTCCAAAGACTGGGCATTTATTTTGTACATTAATGGGGATTTTTGCTTTGGTATACACAGTAGGTTACACTTGTTGATATTGGGAGATAACTGCCAGTCATTACACCACACATTTATTTTCTGCAAATCCTCATTGATTTGTTCACAACTTTTGTGTGATACTACTTTCCTGTAGACTCCAGCAGCATTGGCAAACAGTCTAATGCTTCTGTCAATACCATCAACCAGATCATTTATGTAAATCGTAAAAAGCAGCGGACCTTTTACACTGCCCTGGGGCTCACCTGATGTTACACTTGTTTTTGTTGAAGTCTCCCCATTCAGGATGACATACTGCTCTCTGTCTGTTGGAAAACTTTCTATCCAAATGCGTATATCATCGGATAGACTGAAAGCGCACACTTATTGGAGCAAGCAACAGTGCGGAACTGAGTCGAATACCTTTCAAAAGTTGAGGAATATGGCATCAAGCTGGGAGCCAGTATCTAGAGCCTGTTGTATATCATGCACAAAGAGGGCCAGCTGTGTCTCACATGACCACTGTTTCCTAAAACCGTGCTGGTTTTTGTAGATGAGCTTCTCAGATGTCTGAACACAAAATATGTTCCATGATTCTACAACAAATTGATGTCAGTGAAATTGACCGGTAATTAAGTGCATCCAATTTTCTACCCTTTTTATAGATTGCTAAGACCTGGGCATTCTTCCAGTCCTGTGGAACTTTCTGCTGTTTCAGTGATCTATGGTAGATGATGGATAACAATGTTGCTATATTTGTAGCGTAGTCAACATAAAATCTTATGGGATACTGTCTGGGCCAGGTGCTTTCCTGGCATCTAAGGATCTTAACTGTTTTACAATCCCAGATACACTAAACACTATGTCAGCCATTCTTGCATCGTTTATTCGATAATTGAAAGGGGGAATGGTGCTGCAATCCTCGACCATAAACGAGGTTTTGAAAGCTAGGTTTAGAATTTCGGGCTTCTGTTTATCATCATCATCCGTTACATTACCTGTACTGCCAGCAAGAGAAGGTTTTGAATTATTTGTAGCATTCATAGATTTTACGTACAACCAAAATTTTTTGGGGTTATTTTTAGAATCTGCAGATAAAATCTTGCTTTCAAATTCATAAAAAGAATCTCTCATTGACCTTTTGACAGCTGCTTTCATTTCGCATAATTTCTGTTTGTCAGCAGGGCAGTGACTACGTTTAAAACAATTGTGCAAAATTCTCTGCTTTCTCAGCAGCGTCCTAATATGTTTGTTGAACCAAAGTAAATCCTATTCCTCCCCTATCTTTTTGCTAGGCACATATTTTTCTAGCACATGGTGGACAATACCTTTAAATTCCAACCAAAGATGCTCAATATCTTTGTGTCCCACGGTGAATCCTTGGAATGAAGATATTCATTTTGCAACTTCCACTGACATTAAGACACAACAACATTATGGTCGCTAATACCTTCTTCTAGATTAACTTCTTCAAAAAGATCAGGTCTGTTTGTCACCAAGATTAATATGTTGCCATCTTGAGTTAGTTTTCTAACCAATTGCTGAAGGTTGCTGAATGAAGAGAATATAACATTTTCAGTTGTTAAACCACTTCTAAAACCAAACTTCATTTTATAGCATATTATGTGAAATAAAATGATCAATTATCCTTACAAAACCAGCCTTTTCAATAACCTTAGCAAACACTGATGGCATAGAAATAGATGTAAAATTATCTAAAATACAATATTCCTTTATCCCCTTTTATAAAGCGGCTTTACTACTGGGTACTTCAGTCATTCAGGAAACTGACCATTCATAAAGGAAAAATTACAAATATGGCTGACTTCAGAGACAGTATGTACAACACAGTACTAGCTGTTCTATTTACGTACCACAGACTCTTGGCCTTCCTAATAACTTTTTAAGCACCTTTACAGAACTGTTTGTAATGGGCTACTGTAGTTTGATTGTGACTGCTTCTTACATTTTTAATATAATTCCCAATTTGTTCTACAACTAGTCAGCCACTGAGGCTGCCTTTTACTGCTAGTGCCCAATTTAGAGCATTCTAATGGAAAGAAACTTTCAAAGAGCATGAGAAATGAATTAAGGAAAGTATTATATTTGTCATCTGTGTTATCGGCACTATAAACATCCAGCCACTTTTGTTCCTTAATAAAGTTTGAAAAACTCTCTATTGCCATTGTATTAGCTTTTCTTCATAGTGGGTAATTATGCATTACATTTGTTTGGGTACAAAATTCTTTTAGTGTTAAATTTGCAAAGGTCTCCTATGGAGCCCTCGTTGAAATAATTATTTAGTATTATTTGTAAATAGGTTCCATTACAAACTCAGACTAATAAAAAAATTACAGACAAATTAAAGAAGTAATGCATAATTCTTAAAAAGAAAAGGCTTGTTTGGTCAGTGTGATAGTATCACAGAAATTCTTGACAAACTGTAATGGGAGACAGTATGCAGTGCTATAGTGTACTGCCTACACAAGAGTTTTCATGCACTTTTCGATGAAGTCCTCTTCTGCAGCTATGCCTCCCCTGAAGCTACAAGCAATGTTCCTTCGCATGGCTCTGCACATGTTGACAGACAAAATAGTTCAAATTCCAGGTCTTGCTAACTACTAAATGAGTGAAAGAAGTTGAATGAAAAGTCAAATATATTGTCACTTTCAAATACAAACTATGTCACCAAGTCTGTGTTAAACATAATTTGGAGAGCGACTTTTAGTGTACACCACAGTTACTCATAGCAACCAGTTCATGGTTTTTCACCCTGAAATGATACCGAAAATATACATGGATTGTCTGCATATTGAATTCTCACTTAGCACTCTTCAGATTTTCGTTTTGAACTCTTGGTTAGAATCAAACAATGGAAAGCCCAGTTTGGAATATCAACAATATTATGAAAGGATAGATTGCTACTCGCCATAAAGATGACAAAAGCTCAATATGAAACAATCTTTTCATTGTGCCTGTCTGCAACTTGATAGTTCTTGGTTAAAATTGCAAAATTATTCAAATGGAAATCACAGTTCACACAGAAAATCTGCAGTTTGCACATTCATCATTTATGCTCATTATGTAACACTTTCCATTATGCCACAGTCTTTTAACTCTCAGGTTTGTTCATTATTAAAATGTTTTTACATAGCTCTGAGCAGTCACATCTGACTGAGTCCATCAGACTGCCAGTTGCTTTAGTGCTTGCATCAAATTGCTATCTTCTGATTGTGTGCATTCAAATGTAGCCAACCAGGTTTCAGATTTGATCTGTATATCCCATATTTTATATAGTCTCATATTTTATGTTCTGACCCAGTCACTTTAGACCAATTAACTGATGTCGAGTTTCAGGTAAACAAAGTCGTATTAATGCCCTCTTTACATGTGTAAATTATGGAAATACATAATTATTGAAATATATATCTTGTTTTCCCAACAGCATAAAGTGCCAACTTACAATACACAGATTTCCCCAACATATGTGGCACATTCACGCGGTATAAATCTATGTTCCCAAGCTTTTACACACTGTTACTTACAGCTACAAATATTATGTTGTACACTACTTATTCCTTCATTCCCCCAAGTAAGAAGCAAATAAAATTGGTATAATATTACATAAAACATAATGTCAATGAAAATATAAAAAAATGAAGTGTTTAAGAGGAAACTGTTTTCCCTTGTTACTGAATAGGAAGTTATTGTGAAATAACCAATTCATGGAACTTCTGTATTTCAGGTTTGTATGATTTTGTGTATCTCTAAAAATTCAATACATACAAAGCTGAAATTAACACAGTTGCTGGATTCTGACATATCAAATTGTTCTACAAAGTTCTGTTCCATTTGTTGTATTGCAGAGGTGGAATTTAAGGTATAACTATTTAATATTTTGTCGCTTGTAAGGCAGTGACATTGCTCGGCAAGAGAAGCAGGCAGAAGGCATCTGTCACATTGAAGCCATGACTCATCACATTTATAGCTAGTTGTCTGATTCTATATGGGCAGTGTATTTGACTATTCCTCAACTACAAGAAAGATGTTGTGTACTTTGGAGGGCTTTATTCATGGAAATTGCAAGAGCCCAAGTTCTAGCCTGAATCTAGAAACACTATTGCTTCTGTCAATATACATATTGCATAATAACCAGAATTATAAAGCAAAGGGAGTTTGCCATCATACAGATGTTACTGACGACTGTTCTTCGTGTGTACTATCCACTGGGTGCACTAAGCTTTTTCTCATTGTATGTGACATTGTGGCTGCAGTAAAACTGGGCAGCTAGATCACATTAATCATCTATTCATGTGAATCATCTGATCCTTTAGCTGATGTCTTTCATCAGTGGTCAGTGTTAAGATCCCCTCTGGTTGATTAAGACCTCATCTGTGCTGTTTGCATTTAATGCTGGCTTTCCCATGTGCGAACTTCTTCATTTAGTAAAGCATGTTGCTCTTGTCAGTTGAGTCATCTCTGAACACATTCTTATCTCTTAGTTTATGTACAATAGACACTAACAAAAACATAATCCTCATCAATTGTGTTGCCAATTCTAAATGAGAAAACGGAAATATTTGATACATTTCTTTCCTACATTGTTACTTTAGAAAGTTATTAATGGAGTCCCCTCTTGGCACATGATTTGTGAAGTCCAGTTGCACTGAGGAAAAGCTGCTTTTAAGTATACATTAGTAAGAGAACACTTGCAAATTGTGTATTACTATAGTTTCAGAAATAGTGTCACGGTATTGAAATGCCTGTGTGAAGTAATGTTTTCAAACATTCCTCTGTTTGAATCATATGTTCTCCATACTTCATTGACTTCACTGCCCTGCAAACAATACTTTAAAAAGATATCAGATAAAGTAACTTTTCAGTAGGAAGTTGTACAACTTTTTGTTGCTGAAGACAGTGATCTGGAAAGGAAATTAGAGATATAGATGTGTGTGTATCCATTTTGAACTTCTTAATATGTCCTGTGAACACTTGTGTTTTCTGATTCAGTGAAAGCAATGTGTAAGTGCCATTTTTCTGTACATGTTAAAGAAATTTCTAGGCTAATTATTGGAGCTGTTAAATAATACACGTGTTAGTTGATATCATCTTATGACAATGTTAACTCTTCTCTTCTTGATTACACAAATTTCAATGTGTGACCTATGTATTCCAATTGTTGAGGTCAACCACTCCAGTTTCTTCAAACTATTGCACGAATCAATGACCTGCATTAGTACATATGAAATCTTCTGTAACTGATGAATAACGTTGTTACTTGGCAAATAATCAAAGAAGATATATAATTGAGATCCACTGAGCAAACCTGCACTCTCATATATAGTACCACTTTTTTATTTGTATTACTTTGTAAAGTAATTTCATTTGCTGTTACAAAATAATTGTAATATCTAAAACTTCTGTTTGTAATAATATAACTATGATGTCTTGTACAAGGGGTCACTCCAAAAGAAATGCACACTATTTTTTTTAATCCATCTTTTATTCTACATGTTTGAAAGTTTTGCAGTGTGTAGATACATCCTTTAGGAACAATATTTCCATCCCTCTCAACTGCCTTATGCCATCTTGGAACCAGCACCTGTATACCCGCACTGTAAAATTCTGGTCCAACCTGTTGGAGCCACTGTTTGGCAGCGTACACAGGGGAGTCACCATCTTCAAACCTTGTTCCACGAAGAGAGTTTTTCAGTTTCTCAAAGAGATGATAGTCACATGGAGTCAGGTCAGGAGTGTAAGGCGGGTGTTTCAGTGTTGTCCATCCAAGTTTTGTGATCACTTCCATGGTTTTTTGACTGACATGTGACCGTGCTTTGTCATGCAACAGCAGAACATCCTGCTTTTGCCGATGTTGTCGAACACAACTCAGTCGAGCTTGAAGTTTATTCAGTGTCGTCACATATGCATCAGAATTTATGGTAATTCCACTAGGCATGATGTCCACAAGCAAGAGTCTTTCGGAATTGAAAACACCATAGCCATAACTTTTCCAGCAGAAGGTGTCGTTTTGAAATTTTTTTCTTGGGTGAATTTGCATGATGCCATTCCATTGATTGCCTCTTCATCTCTGGTGAAAAATGACGGAGCCATGTTTCATCACCTTGCAAGAAATTCGTCTGCACCATTCTCATACTGTTCCAAAAGTTCGCTGCATACCATTTTTCTTGTTTCTTTGTGAGCCACTGTCAGCATCCTGGGAATCCATCTGGCACAAATCTTTTTTAATGCCAACACTTCGAGTATTCTGCAAACACTTCCTTCCCCTACACCAGCTTAGCATGACAATTCATTCACTGTGATGCGTCTGTCAGCAGTCATCAATTCATTAACTCTCTGCACATTGTGTCGAGTGTGTGCAGTAAGAGGCCTGTCGCTGCGAGGACTATCCTCAATATTGCCGTGCCCGCTTTCAACACGTAACCTGCTTGCCCACTGACTAACTGTACTGCAATCGACAGCAGCATCTCCATACACCTTTTTCAACCTCTTGTGGATGTTTCCCACTGTCTCGTTTTCACAGTGCAGGAATTCTATGACAGCACGTTGCTTCTGACGAACATCAAATGTAGCAGCCATCTTGAAGACATGCTGTGACGGTGCCACTCATCTGAACAGACTGAACTAAGTTTGAAAATAAGCAGGAAGGATGTATCTACATGTTGTAAAACTTTCATGCATGCAGAATGAAAACCGTATTTTTACAAAAAGAGTGCGCATTTCTTTTGGAGTGACCCTCGTGTATATCATGAACCCTATAAAAAAGAAATCGTCAGAGTAATGTAGTTAAACAAGTATGTCTTTCCTTGTTTGTGTTTCTTTGATAACTTAATACTAATTACAGCATTTCTCTTCACCCTAGGAGCTTTTGGTCTACTTAGCCATGTTCATAAGGACAGAGCCTCAGCTGTTTTTAGAAATGTTGAGATTACGTGTTGGGCTTATAATACAGGTAAGATGAAACCTTTTTAATCTTTTTTATGTAAAAATTATTGCAAAATCCTGAAATTATATGCAATTTTTGATGTCAAGCTAGCTGCAATTCTTGAGCTACATATGTAATTAAACTACTTAAGAAAAACTTGGATAAAATCTAGTGTCTGATTTCACTTGTCAGCTTTGACTTATGACATCATACTTAAGGCAAAGATGCTACATAGAGGACGTCTGTGAAAGCAGGTGCAAATCTAGAAGTGGGGCGGGGGGGGGGGGGGGGGGTCTAACAGAAGGGGAGGGGGGGGGGGGATGGAATATTGCATAACAAAAGGAGAGATGGGGTCCTCCACTGACAAATTTGTTAAAATTTTGTGTTGCTTGAAGTAGTTTTTGTTAACTGTTTTGGAGTTCAGAGTAAATACAGGTCTACAGAATGTGTGTGCCTGGGAAAATAGCACAATTTGACCCAGATGTCCAGTGATTTCCAAGTTTTTGTCTGGGGTCAGCAATTTGAATGTTAGTAGGCATATCCAGCGTATTTAGCTTTCTTGATTATTGTAAGTTCACTCGTACATTAATAAACATTCATTGTATATTAATAAATAATAAGACACCCATTTTAAGTTAAATGATATTTATTGGTTTAGCTGGTAAGCTATTTGCCGCTCTTATTCTTTTGTTAAAATGTGTTTGAAATACATTGCAACCCATGTTGCTACATAATTATAAAAAACATGGTTGAATCTGTTCACTAATTTCTGAAGTCATTTTATGCAGTGTTATATGTCTCCATTGGGGAGGGGGGGGGGGGGGGGGGGAGAGCAATAGCCCCCCATCCTCCCCCCTCCCGTCACTGCGCCTCTATGATAGTAGGAACGGATCATCTCATAACCAAACGAATGTAGCCTGCGATAAAATTACACTCAGATTTAATGCGCTTATTATTTACTTATGATCTACATCTAAGTGACTTGAAGATAAACAAAATAAATGAGAACAAGAGGGGAAAAATTTATGTCTGTTTCGAATAATTATCATAATTTATGAGAGTAGGGTGGCACAGAGGACCATTAAACAGCATTACCATATAGCACAAGATGAAGTTGTACTAATATAAAATTGCATTAATTTTAATATTAATTATTCATCTAAAAAGGAGAGGCACAGGATAGAAGGGGTTTTGAGTGGGGAGAAACTAAATTACAACAGAACAATGGAAAAATAAAGTGAATGATAACAAGTACGAATTGCTAACATAAAATATGGAGCGGGGGTTAAAAAAACAGGTACACAAGTAAGGAAAATGCATATAAAGGAACAAATATTGCAATTGACAACTAAAACTGATCTATAAATGAGTTCAATTCTAGTTACCAATTCAAATATTGCTAACTTTTTTGCAGATGTTCAGAAAGCAGCTACGAGTGGTGCAGAAATGGTAATTGTGACCTGCGAAAACAATCTAATTAATGAACTATCGAATAGGTGGAATTGGTAACTGGAATTGATCTCCTACATAGAAGGTGAATTCTAGTTACCGATTTACCGATTCCAATGTTTGTAGCTGTTTCACAGTAATTCAGAGAGCAATCACAAATGGAAAAATCTTATTACATTTGAGGCAGAACCATCAAATGGCTGTAATTGACCTGTATACCTAAATTCCAGTTGTCAGTTCCATGCTTTCCATTATAAATAATATATCAGTAGAGGTCAGTTGTAGTTATCAATTCCATAAATCATTATTTTTCAACATCTTTGCAGTAATTATGTGCCATAGTATGTTGTAGGATTTCTATTTTGCTGTTACTTTCTGTACTACTGCAATTAATAAATTGTTTATTTGTCACGGAAGGATGAAGAGGGAAGCAGTAGTGGAAATACTGAAAGAAACCACTGCAAACACGCATTGTAAAAATGCAGAACTTGCATACCTTGGAACTGACAAAAGAATTCACCTATATAGGACAAATTTATTAACCCATGTTAAAGAACATTATTGTCCAAAGTGGTAAAGAAAACATTTCCAAACATGAAAATCTTTACAAACATCACTGCACACTCAGAAAAACAAAACGCAAAAATGACAAACCTTGGAACCAATGACTATACTACACGTAAGTCACACGAGCTATACAATAGCTCAAAAATAGCAAATGGTAGAATTTATACCTCAGGAATTAAAGTAAAAGTAACAGAAGTATAGCAAAAACATCAAAAAGGAAAACATAATATTGGCTACATAAAAAGAAACCTACAACATATGAAGTTTCAAAGGAGTGAAAGAGCGAGGCCGACAAGAGGAATAAAATAAAGATATATCAAGAAATGATAATGTTAGAAGATAAAATTATAACGAAATATGCAAAAACCGGACTAACTTAAAAAATGAGTAAGAAACTAAAACTGCTAGGCATGAAAGAGGCACCACCCATATCAGTTCTTCCCTACCACCTGCCACCAACCATTTTAAAATAATAAAAATAATATAACAAGTCAATCAAATAAACCCAGCGGCACAAGACATAACAACCAATGCCTCACCCTACCATTCTACACAAAAAAATTAAAAAGACAGGAAAACCTCTCCCAGAGAATCCAAAAAAGTACCAAATGTACAGATCAAAGAAACAGAAAAAAAACTCAACATAAAGCAAGAAACAAAACAAGGCTTGTACATTTTGCTGACTATTTTCATAAATGCTGGAAATACGCAATAACCTCTAAGGAATACTCTTCCTCCAACAGTATTCATCCAAATGTCCTTTCAAAACTGAAATCCTTCTGTTTTGCCTTCCAGCAACAGATTTTACAGTCTCCCAATACCCCTCGATAGTATTGGTACATGCCCGCGTCTTGTAATCTTTAAGCTGAATATTGTGATTTACAACCAAATAATGATAAGCTCTGTCACCCAACCCCTTGTATGAAGCACACCCATCCAACATTACTATTGAACCTTATTCTACATATTCTTCTATTAAAGATGTTAACACTTCTTTTGTACAATTTGGAACGACCTTAAATACAACATCAGCACAATCCCTTCCAGAAACTACTACTCCAATAACCCAAAGCCCAAACATCTCATGCCCCCTTTCATACTTTCTCTTTCCATGATGTGACTCATCTACTTCAACTCTAACCCCCCACTCCTCACCAATGATCCTCTGTACTGTATAAATTCCCTGCAAACTTCTGTACAAAATGAAAACCAGTCAACTGCGGTGCCACACACAACTCCTGTCTCGTGCATGACAGATTTAGAAGAATATTCATAGCAAAAATAGTAAGTTAACATGACTATTATTATAAATTCAGCCACTATCTTTCGAACCAGGTCCCTCTGTGTATAGACTTCCATATATTATTTTTTCTGCACCTCCATATGTATTTATCGGACCTTCTCAAAGTGGAACCTTTGTCAACACCATAGGGATTATTGAGGAATGGAATACAATCCATCAGCTTTGACCAAAGACATCAGTAGTTACCAGAGACAGCAAAGATGAATGTTGAGAAACAAAAGAATTCAGGACAGAGAAATTCATATTTCGAACATAATGTTAAGTGTAACGCTTCTTTGAGTCCTAGTGTTGTATGCTTCAGTTATGCTGTATAGCTCAACTGAAGAATGGGATACTAGTGCAAAAAAAGGGGGGGGGGGGCAGAAAATAGCATGGAATACCACAGTTGACATGTATGAACTGTATCTCAAACTTCAGTTGATCTGTGTAGGTTATTTGGGTAAGGGATGCAAATTTAGCGTATGTCAACCTTTTTGCCTTCACTAAAACTATTATCCTCTTTTTCAGTTGACCTATGTTGGTCAACTAAAGTATGGGATAAAAAATTTTTGCTTCCTCTACTGCTAGTATCCTATTCTTCAATTGTTAATGTACTAACAAAGGTGAAAAGAACAGCGTATGTAAAATTTGTGTTCCATACTATAGATGACCTATACAGGGTAACAGAAGAATAGTATGCTAATGCTAGTGAAGATGGGATGCATTTTTTTTCTCCTTTGATACTAATAGTATTATTGACTGAATGTTATTGCAGTGGTACTAGCAACAGCGAAGCAACCTACAACAGGAAAAATTGTATACCATACTTCAGTTGACCCGTGTAGGTCAGCTGAAGAAAAGATACTAGTGTTAACAAAGGCAAAAAAGTCAACATGCATAAAATTTGTATCCCCTACTTAAGTTGAACTGTATAGGTCAACTGAAGTATAGGATACTAGTATAAGCACAGGCGAAAAATAGATGCATTCATAAGAGTTGTATCCTGTGCTTCAGTTGACTCGTATAAGTCAACTGAAGAACAGGATACTACCTCCGTATTTCAACTGAAGTACAGGGTGCCAATGTTACATACAGTCTGTTGCTTTTTTCATCTTATATAAGTGAACTGAAGTACGGGATACAAATTTTTCATATGTCGGTCATTTCGCCTCCGATGATGGTAATATAGAGTGAAAAATGTTGTAGTAATACTGGTGCTAGTGAAGGCAAAAAAAGCGACAACTGTAAAATTTGTATTCTGTACTGTTGGTGAATCCTACTTCAAGTCTTCCATATTCATAGGAATAGATAAATCCACCCCTACAAATGAGATCAAAAAATAAAAATTGTCCAGAATGAAAAACACTACTTCCAAAGTATCTCAGGCTCATTAAGAATGAAAATAAATACCGAATGAACTGGAATGAACAAATGATTTAAATTAATACAAGTGACAAAAATTTTACAGAATGTCTAGCGCTGTCTTTTAAAATCATGTTCATTTATTTCGATTTCCAATGATGATGCCTCGCCATAGAACATAACTGACTGACTTATCAATGGCTTGAAAATAAAGACATTAATATCTATGAATAAACTGTGACGTTGTTGGTCAAAGCTGACAGGTTGTATCTCGTTCCTCTGTTGACCCACACTATATAATTACCACAAATGCTGCACTTGCATAATTCTGCAATAAAGCCCAATGGTTGGAAAAATCTTGTAATAGGTTTATGGTCAGTCATTCTGCCAAGGAAAATTTTCACTGCGCAGCCAACTGACTCATTCATAATGTAAAGCAATTGTGTGAGAAATTGGAATCTGATAAATCACAAATACTGGTCAAAGCCAATGAGTGGAATACACTATGAAAGAAAGATAAATATGTTATTGTATTGGCCAAAATATAAGCCACATTTTTTCCCAAAATTCAACCACGAAAAAGATGAATGCATCTTACCTGTGTGACCATAAAGACATCAGTATATTTTCTTAGTGCAAAATGGAGCAGCTATATTGGTAGTGTTTGGAAATTAATCATTGTATACGAGGTAACAATGTAGCCACCGTCATTTGTTAATTTTTCACTTAGATAGTGGTTATTGAAATGTTCATAGTACTGTAATTTTACCCGATAAAACAAGCATATCTTTTCTCTGAATAAAGAGTAAAATTTAGTCTTAACCAATGAATGATAATGCCTAAAAAAATCTTAACAAACTTTGGGATTCAGCATAGTTCTTATACAAATTTCAAACTACAGTTATTCTTTATGTCAAAAATGCATTTACTATATAAACTGACAAAAATCTGGAATTGGATTTCTTTGGAAAATAACCTGCAAGTTGCCATTTCATAACGAAATCTTACAGAGGGCCAAAAGCTGGGAAATATTCAGAATTTGAAGCTAGGATTCTTTCTGTGGTACAAGATTAAAGGAAAGATGGCTCTCTTGATAAGGTATCTAGTGAAAGGCCTTGGGAATTACAAATACCTTAAATGTGCCACAGACACCATTCTGTGGGTGTATTATTTAGTATCGCTAGTTCCTGTGTGGAAATGTTTCTCTGTCCAGTGCAGTATGTCACAAGCAAATAGATTGCCAAAAGATTTTGCCAAGAAACTTATTGACTCCAGAGGCATGTCACTCCTTGTGCCCTCTGCACCAGTTGCTTAGATGTTATACATTAGATCTGCATCCAAAACACCAGGTGCTTGATGTAATCATAAACAAATTATTTTGACACTGCCTCTGAAAACACTATTCCAATTGGCTTATAGAAGGGGATTATGCACTCACTCCATTTGACAAGATTAAAAAACCATCAGTTAGGATTACATGTGAATGGATTTTCTTTTCACAGCAAACAGTATCACTAGATTCTGTCATCAGTATATTCAGGAAGTGCTGTATGTCAAATTCGTTGGATAGTAGTGAGGATGACATACTTTAGGGAAAAAACAATGAAAACACAGACCTTAATGAACCAAATAATGGTAGTGAAGATAGCAGTGACATTAGTGAAGATTGTGAATATAATGTGGCTATTTCTGTGATTGAAATACATTAAAAAAATTAAGTGTTTCCATATTGTTAACAGTTTTTTGCAAATGAGTAAATTTTTGTCTGCTGAGTTTCTCTCGTTTTTTTCCCTTTAGAATTAAAGTCATGACTTATATTTGGGCCAATCTGGTATTTATCGTGAAGTTACGCTATGTAACTTGCAGCGGTGATATGACCAGCACTAATAGTAATTATTGTGTGTGCATGTGTGGGGAGGGTGGAGGGGGGCGTGACGCATGCGCGCAGACGCGTGCGCACGTGTGTGTTCTAATACTTATGGTAAATATAAACATAGTGTCGTACCTGCAGACTGATGTGTTGCACCTGCCTTTGTTCAGGCATGACAAGGAGCTGTACTAAAGATTCTGTGGTCACCATTACTTACCTGTATTACCTGCCTGAACATGTTGCTGTATCTTGAGACTGCAGACGCCTGTCAAAAATATGCTGGATAGCTCAAACATCAATTACAACAAAATAGATTTATGTCTTTTATGGGACATGTATTTCGCCTCTGTCATATACTTTCCATTTCATATTTTGCTACAGCATATGACTTTAACAATGTTCACAATACAGATTTGTCTTTGTCATTTCTGCTTTGTACGTCCTTTCTGGGTTTCTCTTGACCAGTAATGTAATGATCATTCTCATGTCCAGCGATGTTCCATGGTCCACAGCTAATCTCTGATGTGGAACTGCATTTTCATGCAGGTTGTATATAGTCAGAAACAATTTGGAAATCCAGGAAAAACTCAGGAATTTTGTCACATGGGAGAAAGTCAGGAAAAACACAAGAATTTTTTATAATTCTGGGAATTTTTCATTGTTTTAGTTTTCAGTTATTTTTCTTTTAAATTCTGACTAATAAGAACTGATACTGTAACAAAGAATTTGTTTTAGTCCGCTACTGCAGAATAATACTGCAGGAATAAAATATAAACAAGAGAAAAAACACTGAAATGAAACTTGGAGAGAAAATGTGCCATTTATAACAAAACATAGCTCACAAACAAGCACCTGCCAACAGCAAAACATGTCAACGGCTTTAGACTGCAAACTATGCCATACTTTGTAACAGTTATTTACATTTTCTTGGGAAAATATTGTGAATGGGGGTTTGAGAAATGTTACTTTCAAAGTAAATTTCCTTTTATGCTCGTTGAATTACGTTGCATGTGAGAATGTGCAGTGAATATCTTAAATCATGGAGTGGATGACTCTCATTCAAAACTTATCAGTTTGAGAACCAACTATGTGGAAAAATTTCAGTCCCAGAAGACCAGTCATGTATATGATTATTTAAAATTTTACTGGCACATTTGTGTTCGATAAATCTTAAAGGGAACACACGCAATAAATGACCAATATTACATGCGAAAGCTCGGCTTTGCTTATACCTATCTGTATAGACAACAATTTAAACCATTAACTTTTCCTATTTGTGTGTTCACGCTACATAACGGTGATGCTGATGTTGGCTGAGTACATCACATCTGCTCTCATTGACTGGTGAGATCTCGTAACATGAGGTGTGATTGGTTGACAAAAGCTCATCACGATCTTGATTTCGGTGTTTCATAGACTAACGTGCTGTATTTGGCGGAATTCGTATTTATGCTTTTGTAATAAGAAAATTACACTGTGTACATGTTGCTGCGCATCAAAGCTCTTTCCGAAATATCTTTTTTCACTGTGTTTTGTTTCCTGTTGGGCCCATAAGTTCTATGCTGGTGTATAAAATCTTTACCATCCAAAGGATTGATACGTTTTATAGCTCCAAGGGAAAATATAGTGTTTCTTAATGCGGAAAAGTATAATTTCACCCAGAAGGATGTGTATGTTCATTGAGGAAAAAGTGTATTTTCATCCGGAAAAAAAAGTGTATTTTTAACCAGGAAATCCATGAAAAATCTGGGATTTTATATATTGTTATTTTAATAAGTATTTGTTTTTGGGGTGCATACTGTGCAGGAATTTTTCTGTTTCTTTTGTACATCTTATGAGAGCGAAAGTGGATGCAGTAAATTTGCAAGGCAGAGGCAATGGGCACCCAAATTCCTGTGCATGGAGCCACCTGTTGGTTGCGGCAGTTATGTATATATATTATTGACCTATGGGAAAAATAGGAGCAAGTGGTAATTTCCAAGCAATGCAGAAACTGAAAAATTAACTCTTGGAAGAAGTTTTATATTGTTGGTTTTTATAAAAATGACCAAATGGGCAACTGCCATCTGGTCCTTTGCTCTGTGAAAAGGTGTTACAGTTAAATAAATAAAAAAAGATGATAATGAATTGTTTATGGCAAGTAAAGGATTGTTGTACAGATTTAAATCTCATTATGTAATTTGCGAATTGGAAGCACAAGACAAAAAAAAATTTGAGCTACTATAGATGCATCAAATTCTTTTATAGATGGTTTTGAAACAGAATTGGATGAAAATGGCTGTGGTAGAAGAAGTCAGATGAAATTGGAAATCATTACTGTCAAAATCTTTAGCTTTTGGTGAGAGAGTTCAACTCCAGGATATAATACTTTGTGAAGATTGAGTAAAAGTATTACTTTGTGCAAACACTATCTTTGTAGATGCTATGAAAGTATCAGGATTTCCTAATTTGTAAAAACCAAAAAAGTGCCTGGATTAACACTAAAATATTTGTTGATTGGTACGCCAACACTTTTTTTATCCCTGACATAAAAGAAATTGAGAATGAAATTGGTAGACAAGGAAAAGTCCTACTTTTACTGCATAATGTGCCAATCTCTCCACGAGCAGAACTGTTAAGTAAAAGTGGAGTATTGACATTAAAATTTTTACCTCCTAATATAACATCCTTTCTTCAAGCAATGGATCAAATCATTTTTGAAACATTAAAATGATTTTATAGCAAACAACTTTTACACAGATTTTTATCTGTAGATGAAGGTAACATAGCAGCCATTTTGTCATTTTTCAAGCAAATGAATTCAGATAATGTTGTTACATTGTTGTAGAGGTGTGGGATGTGATCGAAAAGAATACTTTGAACGAAGTTTGGAACAGAATGATAGAACAGGAGCATGGAAATTCAATAACCAGTACAGATGATTATGTTCTCGAGGATATAAATGAGCTAATGACAAACACAAATATGCCAGGAATTTGATGCTGATGATATGAAAGAGTGGCTCACTTGTAACAGTAATGCTCAAGATCTTCAGACCATTGAAAACGTATTGCAGGTAAGCAAACAGCAGGAAATTCAAAAAGATGAAATTGAAGGAAACATAGATACAGAAAATGATGCAGTACCATCTCATGTGTAAGCTAAGCATTTCAAGTTGTGGAAATGGCTTTCAAATGGTTCAAAAAACAAACGGTGTGTGATACCATGAGTTTCCTACAGTTAAAACAGATTCATGTTGTAGCAGTAATAAAGAGAAAAAATTGTTTACATCAAAAGGAAATTACCAAGTATTTAAAAATAATTAAACTACAGTGACTGACTTATGTGACTTTTGTAAGATATTTCATTATTAAGGCTGCAGTATTTTAGTAATTTTAACAAAATGTGTATGTATGTATGAAAATGTGTCTGTAATCTCTCAACAAACATTGTTTTTTGTTGAATTTATAAATTTAATTCACTTGTGTTGTTTTGAGTAAACATACTGATTGTGTATTAACCCTAGAAAGATACAAATAATGAAAACTGCACTAGTTAATTATTTTTTATGCTTAGCGCAATGCATTTTGAGATTTTATTCTCATTTTCATGTGCATTTGTGCACATAAATATATTTGTAAACAGACACTGTAAGTGAAGATTTAATGAGTGTGACATTCTGTGTAGTGGAGGAGGCACAATACTTCAAAAAGACACAAGAGAGGCAGAAAATCACACATGCGAACATCACCATATTCGCGTAAACAAATTTACAAATGAATCGATGATTGCAGAAACAGCATTAGTCCATGCTTGTTGATTTTGAGAAAAAACGGAAAGATAAGTTTGAGGGCCTGAGTATTCTATTGACAGCTATTTGACAGCTCTATTTTACTTTGAACAGCACGGTTTCTGGTGATGTCCAGACACTATTTTCAATAATGTAATGATTAGATTATATAATGATTTAAATACGCATAGTTCATGGACATGTTCTATTTCTGAAGTCATTTGGCTGGCTGAAATGTAAGTCTGTGTCATTCAGCAGTTTATTTGTAAATTTATTATGTTCAATACAAAAAATGTTATTATTAGACTATATAACAGTTTCTGAAGATCAGCTATATTATTTCTCATTACCAAAATTCTTATTTTATGTGTACATAACAGATTCTGAACAACTACTTTTAACTACAAATTACAATCAGGTAAATGGCAAGCTCAGTGAAATATTGCTTGTACCCATGCCTATTATTCACTGTCAGGCCCTCTGCTGTCTACTGAAGGCCAGTTGTAGAGAGCTCTGTAAAAGATTAGGTGCTCTTCAGGGATATACGGCTCCAATTTCTTGAGGTCAGCTATTTTCTTCTCATTTAGTGGTACACATTTTTCGTATGCTACAGCTGTTGGTGGAGTTACTGTTGTTTTTAAATCAAGAAGTGAACAAAAAGTGTGCGTCACCAGGCTTCCAATGTATGGTTTTGCAATGACGTTCCCATTGCACTCACTGTTGTATTCAAATTCCATAAGATTCTGAAACGGTGAAGGATTGTATCTCATTCCTTGTGAGCACTTTGCTGTTCATTGTTTTTTGAAAACCAGTACAAACTCTCTTGAAACAACTTTAACCTGGTATTGGTTAAAGGCACTTGCAGCAACAATAAGTTCTACAAACTGCATTATGCTATAAATCCTATCGACAGCTCGAATTTTCCTCTTAATCACTGAAAAGTGCCTGTCACAGGGTAAGAGTGAGTGGCCTCTGACCGGGAAATAATGATAAATTCTGAGTAAATGCTGAGATGCTGCAACTGCTATGGGGAACCTGACCGTAGTATTATTCTTATTCTGCCCTGGGCAGCCATCTGAAAATATTTGCAGGTATTTTATGTTTGGTAGCAACTCGTTTCAAATGTAATCCAGCAGAAACGTGCAGACTTCATCAGGACCCTTCTTTGTTACACCTTCGTGATAAATGTAGAATTTTGTAAATATTGAATACATTAACATTGAGTTGCCGAAGGTAGAAAACTTCCTGAACTGGAATGATAGGAAGGGACAGATTTTGCATCAAATCTATGGCAATACCTGAAACATCCTCATCTTTTTGACACAGTAATTGTACTTCATGAATACGAGCAGAGAACTTTGCAGCCCTGCGTTTATGAACCATCATTTCTGCAGTGGCAACCCTCTTAGCTTTTTCATTCAGTGTTTTGTTTCATAATTTATTTTTAAGTGCTTCATAAGTAACACATGTGTCACCTTGTGGTGAGTGAAAAATGTTCCTTGAATATTTTTAAATAAAATTTATACTTAATATTACTTGCTTGCGGATGTCATAATCTGAGCTGCTCATGCATGATTTTGACATTAAGTTGGCTATTTAAATATCGCTGTTCTCTTGTGCCATAGTGAGTAATTTTTTGGGGATAGTAATTTATGTGATCAGTTATCAAACTTATTTCTGCACCACCGATTTGATTTCCCGGTGCATTTTTACCCCTCTGGTCACTAGGCGACTTTCCACAAGCAAGCAGATTGCTTATCCTCTGTGCCTTTTGGTTTGTGACACCATGGATACTTAAGAAAGCTTTCTTGCATACCTCTGATCGTCCAGTGCTAGAATTAATAAAATACTGCAAATTGTTGCATCTTGGTTTGCAGTTGCCTCCTTCTGGTACTCTTCTTTGTCTTCTGGAAATATTACCTACAGTAATCAGCCCTTAGAGATAAGAATCTTGTGCGTCCTTTAATGTCATGCTGTAGAAAACTGAAAATACTTAATTTCTTACCTCTTCAGGAATTCTTCCAAAGCAGCTTCTACAACAGCTACAAAATTACATAGATATTTCAGTCACGCAATAAATTATTAGTTTACTATTTTACTGACGTGTAACCTCCCATATTAGAACATGACTTATTTGCAGTCCACACCAATGCTTTTCTTTGAAACTAACTTTCCACTGTAGTTTTTGTACTCTAAACCTTTAATTTGTTACCTTTTTATGATTTCACGCTGATACTCAACATTCTTTACACCTTTTTTCCTCCTCCTACTTTCACCACCGTCATGTACATCCATATCTTCCCTGTTCAACATTGCTGTGCTTCACAAAGAAAAACCGTGTGAACACAGAGATGGTATTACACAACAGGCTAGCCAATGTTGGCTGCAGAAATAGCACTAGTCCTGGGCAAGTGTTCTTTCTCCTCTCACTCATAACGTCGGGATCTTGTTTGTCCCATTAAGAATGATGGGCAAATGTTGTTTCTGCATTCATTCAATAGAGGGACTGCCATAACATGGAAATCAGCTCTTAGCACAATTTTACCAAAAAGTGGACAAGTGTTGTTTCTGCAATCAGCGATTCAAATGCACTTGGAAATGAGAATAAATTCTCAAAATGCATTGTGCTAAGCATAAAAAAGAGTGACTGGTGCAGTTTTCATTATTTACATTATGAATGACACAGTTGCAGGCTTTCCTGAATCATTTAATATGATGAGCGAAATTAAGTATCTAGAAAGATGACCATATACCATATGCGGTGGATGCATGCCGTCTTTCTACAGTAAACAATACAAAAATTCCTTTTTTTCATACATTCAGTTATCTAGGTTTTCAATTATCTCAATGACTTACAACCACAATAGTCCAGTTAATCATGTCTCCACTGTACAACCAATTAACCCCCTTATAACAATTAGTCTACTAACTCAAACATACGCATTTTCTACAATGCATGAAATAAAACTTGATAATTCTTCATTATGAAGGTGGGTTTGTCCTCAGATGATACTGGGGATATGGAATATGCTCTGCTGTGCATAACTATGTATCATCATATTCGTTATCAACTTATTCTCGGTTCAGAAGAGTCACATGCTGAAGGGTATTTATGAAATTTTACTGCTACCAATGAACCTATGCTATTAATGCCACAAGCTGGTAACAGAACTCAGACCTCTGTCTTCCTTTTCATTTTTTAAAAGTTTCAGGATCCCACCTGTCCATTCATCCTCATCACCAAAGCTTATAAGACATAGTTTGCCAAAGAAAGTGAAATGCAGTAGGGAGCTGATTTTGAGTGAAAGGCTCAGCAACTACCAGCAGAGTTTAATTTACTAGTGAATTTTCTTTTTTTGATGCAAGGCAACTGGTGGCAGAATTTACCTGACCTCTAAAATAACATTTGAGAATTTTTTTTTAAGAAAGATAGCACCTACAACCAGAATTTAATTTACTAGTGACCTTTTCTTTTGGAAGCAAGACAAATGGTGCTAGAATATACAAAACCTCTAAAGTTACATTAAAAAAAATTAAGGAAAGAGTCTTAAGAAACATTTTCAGGCACCTTGTTGGCATTAAATCCAAGCGTTAACACAGATGTTTAGTAATTGTGCCGTCTTATTTCCTTTTTCTACGTGAGACAGTCTATGCCCATAAATATGATGCCCACTATTACTCGAAGAACCCACCCTTCATTATCATACCACCAACTTTAAATTCAACATAAGCTTGTAGCATAATACAGGGTGCTTCAAAAAGAATATACATACTTCAAACTCATATATTTATTAAATTGTAAAACAGATAACTATGACACTTGGGACTCATATTTATAAATCTCTGAAATTTATATTACAGTTGTTCAATATGTCCTCCGCCAGCAACATGAGCAATATCACATTGATATTCAGGTTCCTCACTAGTTTGGGTAAGCATGTCCATCATCACTGATAGCAGTACAGATCTGGTTCTTCAACTCTTCGAAGTTCTGTGGTAGTGTGTGTGCATAAATGTTGTCCTTAAGCAACCACAGAGGAAGTAGTCATAGTGCATCTAATCCAGTGGCAGTGGATGCCAGCTGAGATGTGATTATTGGTCACATGGTTGTTTGACAGCCAATCCAATGGCCCAATAGAGTTTCATTCAGATATTCACGCACATGGTGACTCCAGTGAAGAGATGCCCCATCTTGTTGAAAAATGAAGTTGTCCTTATTCAGCCTAGGAAATAACCAGTTTTGTAACATAGTAAGATACTGCTGACTGTCAACCATATTTCCATCAAAGAAGAATGGGCTAGCCATAATCGTGCAAAACACATTGACTCTGGGTTAATCTTGTACGTGATCTACGTGTGCATGTGAGTTCTGTAGGCTCCAAATTTGGACATTGTGTTTGTTTACTTTGTCACTAAGGTGGAATGTCACTTTATCACCAAACACAATGCATAGTGCAGAAGTATTATCATTGTCAATATCATTCTGAAGCTCATCAAAAAATGCCACACATTTGCATTTGTCGTCATGATGTAGAGCCTATAACAGCTGTACCTTGTACAGCTGCATAACCAACTAATGCTCAAAAAACACCAAATTGTTGTTGTAGGTGGTTGTACCTCGCATCTGGTGTGACAGGTTGATTTTGTTGGACTACATCGTAAAGTTGTTTGATTTGTGCTACATTTACATCAGAAACATGAGGGCAGCCAGGACTCCTTCCTTTACATGCACATCCTCTTGCTAAAAAATGTCGATACCATCAGTGAATGTTCCATCCACACTGAGAATCAGTTTGATACTTCAACCTGAATCATCTTTGCGCTATAATGCTGGAATTACACTTCACAAACTCGAGAACACAAAGCAAATTCTGCTACAGAGTGGCCATTTTGCAAGATATGATGGTAAACAAGCAAACAGAAGAAAACCAACCTGTAGCGGCACTGAATATCAAATAGACAATGTACTGATTCCTACAATAACTTAACCATGCTGCAGTGATTGTTAATTTTGACAACATAATACTTTGTAATATGTATATTCTTTTTCAAACACTCTGCATTTGTATCCCGTGTAGTTCAGGTTTGCAGCCAGATGACTCTGCGACTTCTTGCCACGATATTTTTGGCTGACAACCATTCAGCATCTTTAGGTGTGTGTTTAGCACTGGAGATGCTAGTTCACATAACTAATATGAAATAGACAATGTACTGATTCCTACAATAACTTAACCATGCTACAGTGATTGTTAATTTTGACAACATAATACTTTGTAATATGTATATTCTTTTTCAAACACTCTGCATTTGTATCCTGTGTAGTTCAGGTTTGCAGCCAGATGACTCTGCGACTTCTTGCCACGATATTTTTGGCTGACAACCATTCAGCATCTTTAGGTGTGTGTTTAGCACTGGAGATGCTAGTTCACATAACTAACTTTATATAAAAATTTGGCGCAGAGATGTATACGCAAAGCCATTACATAAGTGACCTCTGTTGGGTTTCACACTCTTCGAATATTGCTCCCCATATGGCACTCAGTTTTGCTTGCTTTTAACATCACAATTTCACAGTCTGTTCATTCCTTCATCCAGTGCATAATAAATGCATATTTAATTAAGTTGCTGTTGCTAACTTGCAAATAATACTTGTCTACTTGCATATTTGAGACTGACCCTTCTTCTGTTAGTATCGCGAGACTTGCTTAATCATATACTGTCAATCGGAGGGCTTTCTTTTTTTTTCCCACCCCCTAAGTTCTCTCTAACTTTGCATTTGATTAGATGAGCACCTTTTGTCCATCCATTCATCCATAATATCAGAAAACTACTTGTGCATATTACAGTTCATCATCCTAATTCTTCTATCGTATTAATATGGGCTCAGTGTACTAGTAGTTTTAAATGAATGTTAATCAGTTCAGAATAATGGCTACAAAATGCTTGTCAGCCGAGCATATATTTCAGTTTCATCAGCCATCCTTTTCTGCTTTGTGTTAAATATAGCATTTTACTGAACTAACATTTTGCCGAAAATTATTCAGCATGTTCATTTAATGTGAAGCCACACCAGATGTATTTTCGGCATAACGGAGATTCTAAAATCACACACAGAGTATATAGTGGTATATTTTGAGATACTAGCCTTTTCTCCCACAGCTTCACCCACGTACACATTCTAAGTGTATATTGAACACACCCCTGTGTGTACACCTCTCCCTCTCGCTATCCACCTCATCCTCCCAACTCTATCTGTCTATCTCCTTCTCCCCACTATCTTTGTCTCTTCATCTCCTCCCCCCTCCCTCTTTGTCCATTGCCCCACTCCCTCTCTCTGACCATATCTTCCCCCCCATCCCTCTGACCACATCTTCCTCTCCCCTCCTTCTTACAATATGTTCCTCCCCCTCTCTATTTCCATCTCCACCCCCACCCCCTCTTCCTTTCGATCTGCACATCATGCCTCCACACCTTGCACCTGCCTCATACATCTCCCCCCTCTCTGTCCTTTTCCTTTTCGCTATGACTCTGTCCATTCCCTCTACTATCCCTCCCACCTGCCCCCAGCCATGCCATCGGCATGTTTAACCCCTGTAATACAGTTCAGTAAAGCTCCCACAACAGTTTAACCCCTGTAATACCGTTCAATAAAGCTCTCACAACATGTCTGTCATGCATGGCAGTCTACACAGTAGGGACTTTAAATTAATTTATTTGCCCCTGACATACAGGCTGCCATCGGAAGCAGATCAATACAGTGAGCCAATACTACTCCAACCCAACATGCCTGCTAGTCAGGGCAACCAAAATGTCGGGGTCTTGAAAACCATTTCTTATGAGTGACATGTAGATAGAGAGAGAAGGCATGAATGGTGATGAATAGAAATTATTTCTTTTAATTTCATAGTACTGAATGTGGTGGTGATTGGGGCAAGTAATATTGTAGTAAGTCACACCACACGATATATTATGTAGTAGAAAGTGAAACATGGGTCTGTGTGTTCAAAAATCATGTCATCTCCCATGCAGAAGACCACCCATTGATATTTAGGGATCCCATTTAGAACTAGCTACCATAGAATTGATATATTGGTGTGTAAAGAAAAAGTAAGAAATTGAAGTTATGGTTTGTTTAAGGATATGTGGTTGATACGTTTATACCAAGTCTGTGGTTACTTTCTAGGTGGAAATCCGTACTCACTAGTAGACTGTTTTATTTAATCTGCTGAATTGTGTCATTAGGCACACTCTTAATTGCTTAGTTGGCATAGTGTTTCTTGTGAAAACTTCACAGATCATATAGTTCCTTATTTGTACTGTTAATTGCTGAAGTGATGCATCAGTTATGAGTGTATAATTGTTTCAACAGTGTCTTGTTTCACCTAAGTTTTCTTCTCCTTCTCTCCAGGTAATGGCTACAGAACTCTCCCGCACACTCATTTGCACTGGAGAGGAAGCCTCAGAACATCTGCTTAATTTGTCACCATTTGAAATGAAAAATCTGCTTCATCACATCTTAAGTGGAAAAGAGTTTGCTCTAAGCAGTGGTAAGTAGTGTTCTATATGCTGATAGCAGTGCACATGATAATCCTTGAAAGAAATGTATTCCCAGAATATATAATGCAGCTTTCTTTTTTCAATTTTTATATAGTTGGACATGGCAACTTCTCTGTAATCAGCAGCAAATCGAGCCGTGTTAGTAAGGTTGGTATCTTATCTTAATAATGTGAACATTGCTTTTATGTAAATGAGGAGAAATAATTGGGAAAGTGATTAAGAAATGCATGGTAAAACTATATTTACACACATAGGAAAACAACTATTTGATGTAAAAGAACAAGTCTTTATATTTGAGCAAGAATGTGTAGTAAGCTGGGAAACTAGTTACACACTATCAATGTAAGTGAGCTGGTTCATGCATCAGTACAGCTTCAAGAGGCAGCATAATAGTTGTAAGGATAGTCAACACTTTATCATCTGTAATTCATAATATGTAGCTTTGATAATTGTGTTTATTTGTGTTGTCCTTCATTCAGTGTCTCACTCAATGTTTGTTTTACTTATAACGGGGTAGGCCATGGCATGCAAAACTTTACACATGCACAATGTGCTGCATGTGTCTAGTTCAGGGCTCAGTCTGTGTTGGCACTACTTGGGATTTCTTGGCTTTGCTAGGTCCATCTCAGCACTGCTGGGTGCAGTGTGACATTTTATTCAACACTGTTTCTTCTGGCATTTGGTGTAGCATTTCTTGGTCAGCAGGATGTTTTTCTATTCACAGAATTCTAGTGTCAGTGCTGTTTATTCTTCACTATTTGCTCGTGATATAAAGGACATTTACCATTCAAGCAGCTATTTACACAAAAATCAGAAGTTTGGTGATCCATCACAACAAACCTTCAAAAATGAATGGGAGTCACAGTTATTTTTTTTAGGGAAGCACGAGAATTCGCAGTGCTTATTATGCCACCACATAATCAACAGGTAACACAAATTTTATGTACAATGGCATTGAAACACTGTGCACAAAGAATTTAAGGACTTAGGATGATTTTTATGAGATTTGTTGTTTTGTACATCAAGAAATGCTTTTGGTAAGTTTGGAGGCAGGTACATGTGATGGAATTGGTGGTACAGATAGTAAATTTTCTGTAGTCACATGCTTCAGTACACAGTCAGAGTCAACAATTTTTGATTGAATTGAACAAAGACTGAGAGACTGATGGGCTGTCTCAGAGCATACGGTGTAATTGTAATGTATTATAGCATCCAAACTAATTAAGAAATTCACACCATGTTTTGCTTACATGACACATATCTCACAAACTTTTCACACCATTGAGCTGATTTTGATATGTGCATCTTTCACGGCAGGCACAACATCCAGGCTGTATTCAAGCTGTATCCACACCCAGTGCAACATATCAACATCAACTGTGGCAATGGTAACAGTAATTTGGTACTTTAATTACTGATGTGTTGACAGGCATTTGGTAGACTCTGTCCTTGACTTACGCCCATGGAAAGGAGGCCGTGGGTTTAGTATGGTAGATCGTTTAGAAAATTTCCATTGTCCTCTGAATGGCGAAGAGTGATCACAGTGAATTTCATATCTTATGGCTTCTTGTCTGGTTTTAGTGCCTGTAACAGTTGCAGTCTGTACGGATGCGTCTGTAGGCATTCCTGAAAAACCCGGTACATGGTTGCTCTAGGGATTTGCAACACCTGTGACACCCTCGAAACAGACTTCTGTGGTGAATATTGAAAAGCCAATGGTATTTGTTTTTTCTTGGCTTCACTTTTTCTGGGTCATCCAGTATGAAACTTAACATCAATGCTGTCTGCATAAAATTTCGTACCAACAGCATCTCAGCATTGGTGAGGATGGATGCTTCACTTCATATGCTATGTTTGGAAGTTCCTTTGATCCTGCATGTTTGATTTGGTCTGAATAAACCATTACATACACTAAGCCTTTTCTTGAACTGTTTTAATTATGCTCCCTTACAACAATCTGGAACACACACCAACAAAACTGTGTGAGTTTGTGTGTCACATAAGCCAAAAGTGGTGTGAATATCTTAATTTGGGTGTTATAACACACTGAAGTTGTAACATACTTTTTGAGACACCCTGTATATTACTGTGAAGGGCATTGGTTAAGTCAAGGGGCATGCCCATAACAATATTTCAATTTAAGAAACACTATTGTTGCATATTTGATTGAAAAAGAAAAGCAGGAACAAAAATTAGAAGATCCAGAATGGACTGCAGACCTTATATTTTAAGTGAACATGCCTGGACACTGCTCTCAGTAAGGTGTCACAAGGCGAATTTTTTTTTTCTGATTTGACAGGTAAAGTGGATGCATTTAGAAAGGAAATCACATTGTGGAAGGGACAGCTTCTGACAAAGAACACAAGCATTTCCCTAAGCTCACTAAGTCAAGGAAAACAGGTATTTTGAAGAATTCTCTGTGGCTTTAAAAGAATTACAGGAAGAGTTTTCGGATTGTTTTCAGGACACCACCAATTTTTCATCTGTTTTGAGATGCTTTTGAGATCGTTTGCCATTTTATTCAAAAGCACCCCTGTACAGGTGCATGTGGAACTGATTGTGCTGCAATGTAATTTCCATTTGAAAGACAAATTAAATTAAATCTGTCCTGGATATCAACAAAGATGTTTTCAAGGAGAGTTTCCACACCTCTACAATGAGGTTACAAATGTGATATCAATGTTTTGATCAACATATGGGTGTGAAAGGCTGTTCTCAATTATGAAACTATATATGTCACGATTACATATCAGCCTGAGAGGTGAAAACCAGTGAAACTGTCTGCTCTTGTCCATTTGCTTACAATTTCATCCAATTATAAATTTTATTAAGTGTCCAATGAGCCAAAAATAATTAAATACTACTGATAATTTATTTTATTCAGTGTAGCGTGGTAGTGGGGTAAGTATGCAGTTAGGTGAGAGAGATCTGCATGAGTACAGAGGTTTTGGCCTCCCATGCCTTTTAATAATATCGCACTTTACCTGTTTAGGTAGCTCTGGTATTAAATTTCAAGATTACGATATAATTTTCGAAATTTATAGCATTTTTGTCCCTATGAGGTTTTTCATTTGTTTCATGACTTTCATTCAAGTGGCATTGACAATGAAGTAGTTGTTGAAGTTGTAGTGTGCAGCATACTTAGCAACTGCAGCTACTGTTTTCAGTTTGCAGGAGATTGAGGGTGATCAATCATGTTGGCAGACAGCTGTACCCAAATAGAACAATATACAGTTACTGCAGTAGCAGTATATGACAGGACTGCTTTTACATATGGCTGTGATAGGACTGCAGTAGGTGTTAATGATTGGGTGTAATGGAGCAGATCTTGCATCTGGACCATCCATAGGGGAATGAAGAAAGTAGTGAAACTTAGGGTCCAGGTGTGGAATAAAAATGGGCTAGCATATTTAGTAGGTTGGATGGGTGATGAGATTTTGCTTTGGGTGACCATTGGTCTCTTGTAAAGAAATGATTGAACAAATCTGTTTTTATACAAACTGAGCAGGATATTGTCTGTTTATAACACCTCTGACAACATTAATAGCGTATTTGGATAGCTCATGTTTCCCTGTACACTGTAGGTGCCATGGCTGTATGAGAGAGATTTTTTTTACATGGAACTACTTACAGCTGTCAAAATAAAGGTGCTGTTGATTATGCATTTGATACTCCTCTGAAACCTAAGCAATTTCTCAGTCTTGTGTATGTGCCTATCAGTGACTCAATTCCTGAACTATATGATGAATTGTAACCTTTACTCCTTGCTTTATTTATATTACACCAAGAACTTTCAATTACCATATAATATTTCAGTCTACTAGATATGAAATAATACATGTTTTAGGCCTCCTTTTTTCCACAGAGCTTGTATTAAATGAAATATTTTTACCAATCCATTGAAACTGTTGCATAATTTACATACTCTCGTGTTTCCTTTGTCGAATGCCTCTTTCTTAATCTGCTGATAACTTTGAAGGGGGAGACAGAGAAGTAAAAAGACTGTGGGTGTGTTGGTGGAATAGAAGGCTGTGTAGTGCGGGAGTGGGAACAAGGAAGAGGATAGGTGGGTGAAGGACAGTGACTAACGAAGGTTGAGGCCAGGAGGGTTAAAGGAACCTAGGATATATTTCAGGGAGAGAACCCACCTGAACATTTCAGAAGAGCCGGTGTGTTTAGGAAGAATCCAGATGGCACATGCCGTGAAGCAGTCATTGAAGTGAACAACATCTTAGTCACCAGTGTGCTCAGCAATTGCATGGTCTGGCTGCCACAGTTTGCCAGTGGCCATTCTGGTTGTCATGCCCACGTAGAATGCAGCACGGTGGGGTTGCAGCTTAGCTTGTTGATCACGTGACTGCTTTCACAAGTAGCTGTGTCTTTTGTGAGGTAGGTGATACTTGTGACTGGACTGGAGTAGGTAGTAGTGAGAGGATGTATGGAACATATCTTGCACCTAGGTCTACACTACTGGCCATTAAAATTGCTGCACCAAGAAGAAATGCAGATGATAAATGGATATTCATCGGACAAATATATTATGCTAAAACTGACGCGTGATTACATTTTCACGAAATTTGGGTGCATAGATCCTGAGAAATCAGTACCCAGAACAACCACCTCTGGCCATAATAACAGCCTTGATATGACTGGGCATTGAGTCACAAAGAGCTTGGATGGCGTGTACGGGTACAGCTGCCTATGCAGCCTCAACACGATACCACAGTTCGTCAAGAGTAGTGACTGGCGTATTGTGACGAGCCAGTTGCTTGGCCACCATTGACCAGATGTTTTCAATTGGTGAGAGATCTGGAGAATGTGCTGACCAGGGCAGCAGTCGAACATCTTCTCTGTCCAGAAAGGCCCATACAGGACCTGCAACATGCGGTCATGCATTATCCTGCTGAAATATATGGTTTCACAGGGATCAAATGAAGGGTAGAGCCACGGGTCGTAACACATCTGAAATGAAATGTAACGTCCACTGTTCAAAGTGCTGTCAATGCGAACAAGAGGTGACCAAGACGTGTTACCAATGGCACCCCATACCATTACGCCGGGTGATATGCCAGTATGGCGATGATGAATACACGCTTCCAATGTGCGTTCGCCACAATGTCACCGAACACGGATGCGACCACCATGATGCTGTAAACAGAACCTGGATTCATCCGAAAAAATGATGTTTTGCCATTCGTGCACCGAGGTACGTCGTTGAGTACACCATCGCAGGTGCTCCTGCCTGTGATGCTGTGTCAACGGTAACCACAGCCATGGTCTCTGAGCTGATAGTCCATGCTGCTGCAAACGTCGCCGAACTTTTCGGGCAGATGGTTGTCGTCTTGCAAACGTCCCCATCTGTTGACTCGGGGATCGAGACAAGGCTGCACGATCCGTTACAGCCATGCAAGATGCCTGCTAGTGATACGACACTGTTGGGATCCAGCACGGCATTCCGTATTACTTTCCTGAACCCACCGACTCCATATTCTGCTAACAGTCATCAGATCTCAACCAACGCGAGCAATAACGTCCCAATACGATAAACCGCAATTGCGATAGGCCGGTCAACTGCTTTTTGTGTATGAGAAATCGGTTGGAAGCTTTCCTCATGTTAGCATGTTGTAGGTGTCGTCACCAATGCCAACCTTGTGTAAATGCTCTGAAAAGCTGATCATTTGTGTATCACAGCATCTTCTTCCTGTTGGTTAAATTTCTCATCCGTAGCATGTCATGGTTGTGCTGTAGCAATTTCAATGGCCAGTAGTGTATTACAGGGATATGAGCCATGTGGTAAGGAGTTGGGAGCAGGGGTTGCATAGGGTTGGACAAGGATATTGTATGGCTTCCATGGGTAGTGGAATATCAGTGTGGGGGGGGGGGGGGGATAAGAAAGATAATGGGTAGGACATTCCTCATTTCAGGGTATAATGAGAGGCAGTCGGAATCCTGGTGGAGAATGTGATTCAGTTGCTCCAGCCCTGGGTAATAATGGGTCACTAGAGGAATGCTGCTCTTTGGCTGGACTATGAGACTTTAGGAGATGGGTGGTGATGTTTGATTTTGCCTAATTGTTTGGTATTTTCTGATGTTGTTGTTGTTGGTGGTGTTGTTGTTTTTGTTGTGGTCTTGTCCTGAGACTGGTTTGGTGCAGCTCTCCATGCTACTCTATCCTGTGCAAGATTTTTCATCTCCCAGTACCTACTGCAACCTACATCCTTCTGAATCTGCTTAGTGTATTCATCTATTGGTCTCCCTCTACGATTTTTACCCTCCACGCTGCTCTCCAATGCTAAATTTGTGATCCCTTGATGCCTCAAAACATGTCCTACCATTCCTTCTAATGGAATGTTGTCTACTCCCGGGGCCTTGTTTTGACTCAGGTCTTTTATTGCTCTGTCAAACTCTTCATGCAGTATCGTATCTCCCATTTCGTCTTCATCTACATCCTCTTCCATATCCGTAATATTGTCCTCAAGTGCATCGCCCTTGTATAGACACTCTATATACTCCTTCCACCTTTCTGCTTTCCCTTCTTTGCTTAGAACTGGGTTTCCATCTGAGCTCTTGATATTCATACAAGTGGTTCTCTTTTCTCCAAAGGTCTCTTTAATTTTCCTGTAGGCAGTATATTTCTTAGCCCTAGTGAGATAAGCCTCTACATCCTTACATTTGTCCTCTAGCCATCCCTGCTTAGCTATTTTGCACTTCCTGTCAATCTCATTTTTGAGACGTTTGTATTCCTTTTTGCCTGCTTCATTTACTGCATTTTTATATTTTTTTCCTTTCATCAATTACATTCAATATTTCATCTGTCACCAAAGGATTTCTACTAGCCCTCGTCTTTTTACCTACTTGATCCTCTGCTGCCTTCACTATTTCATACCTCAAAGCTACCCATTCTTCTACTGTATTTCTTTCCCCCATTCCTGTCAATTGTTCCCTTATGCTCTCCTTGAAACTCTGTACAACTTCTGGTTCTTTCAGTTTATCCAGGTCCCATCTCCTTAAATTCCCACCTTTTTGCAGTTTCTTCCATTTTAATCTACAGTTCATAACCAATAGATTGTGGTCAGAATCCACATCTGCCCCTGGAAATGTCTTACAATTTAAAACCTGGTTCCTAAATCTCTGTCTTACCATTATATAATCTGTCTGAAACCTGTCAGTATCTCCAGGGCTCTTCCGTATATACAACCTTCTTTCATGAGTCTTGAATGAAGTGTTAGCTATGATTAAGTTATGCTCTGTGCAAAATTCTATCAGGCAGCTTCCTCTTTCATTTCTTACCCCCAATCCATATTCACCTACTATGTTTCCTTCTCTCCCTTTTCCTACTGCCAAATCCCAGTCACTCATGACTATTAAATTTTCGTCTCCCTTCACGATCTGAATAATTTCTTTTATTTCATCATACATTTCTTCAATTTCTTTGTCATCTGCAGAGCTAGTTGGCATATATACTTGTACTACTGTAGTAGGCGTGGGCATTGTCTATCTTGGCCAAAAATAATGTGTTCACTATGCTGTTTGTAGTAGCTTACTTACACTTCTATTTTTGTATTCATTATTAAACCTACTCCTGCATTACCCCTATTTGATTTTGTACTTATAACCCTGTATTCCTCCCCTCATGAACCATGGACCTTGCCGCTGGTGGGGAGGCTTGCGTGCCTCAGCGATACAGATGGCCGTACCGTAGGTGCAACCACAATGGAGGGGTATCTGTTGAGAGGCCAGACAAACGTGTGGTTCCTGAAGAGGGGCAGCCGCCTTTTCAGTAGTTGCAGGGGCAACAGTCTGGATGATTGACTGATCTGGCCTTGTAACATTAACCAAAACGGCCTTGCTGTGCTGGTACTGCGAACGGTAAAATAGTCCTCCATTTGGAACTCCGGGCGGGGACTACCCAAGAGGACGTCGTTATCAGGAGAAAGAAAACTGGCGTTCTACAGATCGGAGGATGGAATGTCAGATCTCTTAACCGGGCATGTAGGTTAGAAAATTTAAAAAGGAAAATGGACAGGTTAAAGTTAGATATAGTGGGAATTAGTGAAGTTCGGTAGCAGGAGGAACAAGACTTTTGGTCAGGTGAATACAGGGTTATAAATACAAAATCAAATAGGGGTAATGTAGGAGTAGGTTTAATAATGAATAAAAAAATAGGAGTGTGGGTAAGCTACTACAAACAGCATAGTGAACGCATTATTGTGGCCAAGATAGACACAAAGCCCACGCCTACTACAGTAGAACAAGTTTATATGCCAACTAGCTCTGCAGATGATGAAGAAATTGAGGAAATCTATGATGAGATGAAAGAAATTATTCAGGTAGTGAAGGCAGCTGACGCAACCCGTCGACCAACTTACGTAATCTTGGCAGCGCGCCTGGCTGGGAGACGAAAATTTAATAGTCATGGGTGACTGGAATCCGTCAGTAGGAAAAGGGAGAGAAGGAAACATAGCAGGTGAATATGGATTGGGGGGAAGAAATGGAAGAGGAAGCCGTCTGGTAAAATTTTGCACAGAGCATAACTTAATCATAGCTAATACTTGGTTCAAGAATCATAAAAGAAGGTTGTATACATGGAAGAATCCTGGAGATACTAAAAGGTATCAGATAGATTATATAATGGTAAGACAGAGATTTAGGAATCAGGTTTTAAATTGTAGGACGTTTCCAGGGGCAGATGTGGACACTGACCACAATCTCTTGGTTATGAACTGTAGATGAAAACTGAAGAAACTACAAAAAGGTGCTAATTTAAGGAGATGGGACCTGGATAAACTGAAAGAACCAGAGGTTGTAGAGAGTTTCAGGGAGAGCATAAGGAAACAATTGACAGGAATGGAGGAAAGAAATACAGTAGAAGAAGAATGGGTAGCTCTGAGGGATGAAGTAGTGAAGGCAACAGAAGATAAAGTAGGTAAAAAGACGAGGGATAATAGAAATCCGTGGGTAACAGAAGAAATATTGAATTTAATTGATGAAAGGAGAAAATATAAAAATGCAGTAAATGAAGCAGACAAAAAGGAATACAAACGTCTCAAAAATGAGATTGACAGAAAGTGCAAAATGGCTAAGCTGGGATGGCTAGAGGACAAATGTAAGGATGTAGAGGCTTATCTCACTAGGGGTAAGATAGATACTGCCTACAGGAAAATTAAAGAGACCTTTGGAGAAAAGACAGCCACTTGTATGAATATCAAGAGCTCAGATGGAAACCCAGTTCTAAGCAAAGAAGGGAAGGCGGAAAGGTGGAAGGAGTATATAGAAGGTTTATACAAGGGCGATGTACTGGAAATGGAAGAGGATGTAGATGAAGATGAAATGGGAGATACAATACTGCGGGAAGAGTTTGACAGAGCACTGAAAGACCTGAGTCGAAACAAGGCCCCGGGAGTAGACAACATTCCATTAGAACTACTGACGGCCTTGGGAGAGCCAGTCATGACAAAACTCTACCATCTGGTGAGCAAGATATATGAGACAGGCGAAATACCCTCAGACTTCAAGAAGAATATAATAATTCCAATCCCAAAGAAAGCAGGTGTTAACAGATGTGAAAATTACCGAACTATCAGTTTAATAAGTCACAGCTGCAAAATACTAACACAAATTCTTTACAGACGAATGGAAAAACTGGTAGAAGCGGACCTTGCGGAAGATCAGTTTGGATTCCGCAGAAATGTTGGAACACGTGAGGCAATACTAACCTTACGACTTATCTTAGAAGAAAGGTTAAGAAAAGGCAAACCTATGTTTCTAGCATTTGTAGACGTAGTGAAAGCTTTCGACAATGTTGACTGGAATACTCTCTTTCAAATTCTGAAGGTGGCAAGGGTAAAATACACGGAGCGAAAGGCTATTTACAATTAGTACAGAAACCAGATTGCAGTCATAAGAGTCGAGGGGTATGAAAGGGAAGTAGTGGTTGGGAAAGGAGTGAGACAGGGTTGTAGCCTCTCCCCGATGTTCAATCTGTATATTGAGCAAGCAGTAAAGGAAACAAAAGAAAAATTTGGAGTAGGTATTAAAATTCATGGAGAAGAAGTAAAAACTTTGAGGTTCGCCGATGACATTGTAATTCTGTCAGAGACGGCAAAGGACTTGGAAGAGCAGTTGAATGGAATGGACAGTGTCTTGAAAGGAGGATATAAGATGAACAGAAACAAAAGCAAAACGAGGATAATGGAATGCAGTCAAATTAAATCGAGTGATGCTGAGGGAATTAGATTAGGAAATGAGACACTTAAAGTAGTAAAGGAGTTTTGCTATTTAGGAAGTAAAATAACTGATGATGGTCTAAGTAGAGAGGATATAAAATGTAGACTGGCAATGGCAAGGAAAGCGTTTCTGAAGAAGAGAAATTTGTTAACATCGAGTATAGATTTAAGTGTCAGGAAGTCATTCCTGAAAGTATTTGTATGGAGTGTAGCCATGTATGAAAGTGAAACATGGACGATAAATAGTTTGGACAAGAAGAGAATAGAAGCTTTCGAAATGTGGTGCTACAGAAGAATGCTGAAGATAAGGTGGATAGATCACGTAATTAATGAAGAGGTATTGAATAGGATTGGGGAGAAGAGAAGTTTGTGGCACAACTTGATTAGAAGAAGGGATCAGTTGGTAGGACATGTTTTGAGGCATCAAGGGATCACAAATTTAGCATTGGAGAGCAGTGTGGAGGGTAAAAATTGTAGAGGGAGACCAAGAGATGAATACACTAAGCAGATTCAGAAGGATGTAGGTTGCAGCAAGTACTGGGAGATGAAAAATCTTGCACAGGATAGAGTAGCACAGAGAGCTGCATCAAACGAGTCTCAGGACTGAAGACCACAACAACAACAACAACAACAACAACAACAACAACAACCCTGTCTTCGCCTGACCAAAAGTTTTGTTCTTCCTGCCACCGAACTTCACTAATTCCCACTATATCTAACTTTAACCTATCTATTTCTCTTTTTAAATTTTCTAACCTGCCTGCCCGATTGAGGGATCTGACATTCCACACTCCAATATGAGGAACGCCAGTTTTCTTTCTCCTGATAACGACATCCTCTTGAGTAGTCCCCGCCCAGAGATCCGAATGGGGGACTATTTTACCTCCGGAACATTTTACCCAAGAGAACGCCATCCTCATTAACCATACAGTAGAGCTGCATGCCCTCAGGAAAAATTACTGCAGTAGTTTCCCCTTGCTTTTAACCGTTCGCAGTACCAGCACAGCAAGGCCATTTTGGTTAATGTTACAAGGCCAGATCAGTCAATCATCCAGACTGTTGCCCCCGAAACTACTGAAAAGGCTGCAGCCCCTCTTCAGGAATCACATATTTGTCAGGCCTCTCTACATATACTCCTCCGTTGTGGTTGCACCTACGGTACGGCTATCTGTATCGCTGATGCACGCAAGCCTCCCGACAAACGGCAAGGTCCATGGTTCATGGGGAGTGGAAAATATGTAAAACTATTTTTTCTATGCTTTCTGTATACTCTGTTGCTCCAATCACAAACATGCTCTGTCAGTTAGGTAGTTGTCATTTCCATAATGCTTTCCACACAGGCTGGGAAAATTTGGTAATCAAGTCTGGGCTACGAGGAGGATGCTAAAAAACTTCTCAGCTAAACTGTTGAAGCAAATCCTTCATCAACATAGCAAAATGTGACTAAGCATATCATAAGGAAGCACAATGTTGTTGGACAAGAGTCCATACCATTTATTTTGAGCAGCACAGTGTAATTGGTCTATGATCTGACAATAGGCTGTTCCGTTCTCTCCTCAAGGCGTGAAGTCGATGTGTAGGCTACCCTTTTGATCCTAAAACTCTGTGGCCATAATCTTTTTGATGCTCAGAACTTATTTTTTGTGATTGGGGGGAGGGGGGTATTAATGATACCATTCCGTTTTCGGTTGTTTTTTTTTGTGTATCTATCGGCTGTACTGAGCTTAGGTAAGTACTGACCAGCTCCGCTATCTCTTTGTTAGTATTTCATTCCATTTACTGTCATTTTGTTTCTGGACCGTAATGCGAGACCCAGATCTCATCACCAGTAGTAACATAGTAGTTCAGAATTTCTTCACCCATCTTTGTCTTATTGATGGAGGGGGGAGAAATTGTTCTTAATTATCTCTCTCTCTCTCTCTCTCTCTCTCTCTCTCTCTTTCTCTCTCTCTCTCTCTCTCTCTCTCTCTCTCTCTCTTCTGGAATACACTTTTCTATGGCCCAAATCACGTCCAATGATTTGATAAGTAACTGACTGCACATTTTTAGGAAAGCAAAAGCTCAGTCCATCAGTAGTGAAATGTCTGTCTACCCTTTTTTTTTCCCCTTAATCCTTGATTTCAATTCATCAGTCACAACGGGAGGTTGAGGTGATTGTTGTTGGTACTGAATATTTGTTTGCATGCCATGAAAAATGATGCGTCATTTTCGAACTAAAGCTTCGTTCATCATATTTCAATATATTTTGTTTATCAGTCAGTATATTTTGACAGAGTGCCTTTTTTTCATTCAGCAACTGTATTACACTATGAATCTCACACTTGATGAGATCATTATTTTTATCACACATTCTAAAATCTCTTAAATAAACGGTAAATGATTGTTTTTGTCATTGTTAGCATTGTGATGGCACCGACAACTAAGGTCTATGACATGACAGGGGGGAGGGGAGGGGGTTCATCAGGCTAAAACATCTACACAGATAGAAGTAAGTGGGTCTAATATGATATAGTTTCTTATGAAGAGGAAACAAAGACATATAGTTGTGAAGACAGTGACTAGATCCTTACTCAGAATTAATGCCATTAAGTTCGTTTTATTTTGGGGTTTGCACTTGAAAGACAATGATGCAGGTGGGTTGAACAAAAGCAGGAAATTATGTGCATTAACTCTGATTGCTTGCAAGTAGCTTCCTCCTAGTATTTTGAAAAATATGAATGAAATTGGATATGGAAGAATAGGAGGAAACAAAAAGAAAAGTATTGTAGAAAATGCAAATTTGGCATAGCAGAGTACATTGCTTAAATCAGAAGAATTTATGTTAGAATAATATCAGGGATTAGGGGCAATAAAGAAGCATAATAAATAATAAGAGAGAGACAAAGGAAATTTGTTGTATAGGAATATATGATGCAAAAATCTGTAATATAATAACAAGTCTGTACTTATTACATACAAAACTAGACTGTATTACATGCCACTAAAAATGGTTCAGCAGTAAAAAGAAGTGAAACATCTATGGCACAATAAAAACAGCTGCTCATTTAGTTGCATTAGACAAACCACATCCCACAAAAGTTTGTTCAGTTTGCTTCTGTCAGTAATGTGAAAATATGACTGAATCATACATTTCCTTCGGTATATTCTTGTCTACTGCAGGTACTTTTCTTATCAAAGACCAAGCAAGCCCTTTGGTTTGCGTGATATTCTAATGACTATTGTTTGTTAGATCCAGTCTATGGGGTCATAAAGACACTGGAATACTCACCCTGTGTTGATCATTTGTATTCCTGATTAACAGGACCAATTAATTTAATGAAAATACATCGTTTTACAGAAGAAGAAAGCTTATAATGTCAAATCCATTAGAGCAGGAGTGCTGCACTCCATAATCATTCTGAGGTTTTAATTTCATCAACTAGTTCTCTGCTACTAAAAACAACTCTTTTCCGTACTCCTTATGTGTCTCCCAAAAAAAAATTTAGGGCATGTTATACTTCCATCCACTGGCTTTGGGCCAGTTGTTCTTATTTCAATGACTTGCATGTAAACATGCATTTGGCTCTCATTTACATAAAATAAATTCATACACAAGTATTTATAACTACATGTTGAATTATTTATACACAAGTTTAGGTCCATGAATTCTGTCCCCCTCTTCCTATTTCTTTGCAGGCAGTGGTATCAGTTATCAGGGATGTAGCTTATCATGACAATTATGATGAAATTGAGGAAGGTTTGGAGGGAAAAGGAGGATGTATTATGCTACAATCGGCAAGCAACTCTAAACTTAAGGAAAACCACTGTTATGAGCACAAATAGGTGAAAGTCGCTCACATCCTTTGAGTATAGTATCACCATAAGTTGCTAAGCCGCTATAGTCAGTGACCTGGCCAGATATTTTCATGTGCCATTCATAGAGAAATAATCTTGAATAATGGTTTGAATCTGAGCTGAAAAGGAAGGCAAATGCCGTATTAAATTTTTACTTGAATTTTTTTGCTGTTGTCCAAACAGCAAACATGAAACACATATGGAGTGAGGGGGCAGGGGGCAAATAATATAAGCATCAGTATTCTCTGCCTTGCTCACGGTGGTATTAGTTGTATTATCTAGTACTCTGAAATTTAGTTTTGTCTTTGTCTATGATGGCCTTTGTTAATTGCTGTGTACACCTTAGAAACATTGTGCATTTCTCATTTCCACAGAGCATTCCTGTCACATATATTTTATTCGTATTTGATAATACTGCACTTGCCTGCCTTTCAGATTAAGCAGTGTACAGGACTACATAAATTGTAATATTTTATGCAGTTTGTCTGAATTTATTACGTGCTAATGATTGCAGAAGAGTCAGATTGGTATCTTGCTGGGCTCAGACCTAGAAGGGAAAGATGATGTGGAGCCAGATCGGCAAGGCCAGTGGCTTCGCCGGCGAAGACTAGATGGGGCATTGAACAGAGTTCCACGAGACTTTTATCCTCGAGTATGGGGAGTCCTAGAACGCGTACGTACATTTCTCATGATCATTATTTTTAGTTTTTACCCGTCAAATGTAGTTGTGACTGAAATAGGCATATTAATCTTATTGCATACACTACTGTTAGGATCATTATACAGAGAATTTTATCATCAGTAGTGCAGTACTACAGAAACTTCAGTTTCTCACATAGAGTATAAATATGTCTAGAGCGAACATTTAGATGCGCAGAACAGATTTTTGTCTTATCCACATACACTGCCAACTTGCTCATGTGACCTCAGAATGGTGTCCTGTAGATTTTGAACATCATTTCATCACTTGTACAGATAGATTCCCTGTATAGGTGACATGGGTTTAATACAAGCATTTTGTTGTCTTGGTTACAATTTGCAACTGATGCCCATAAACTGGGCTCCTAGCTTTGAAGATCAAAATGAAAGGGCATTTTGTTTCTTTACAGCAAGTGTCACAACTCAGATGTGCCTCTTTTTTTCAGCCACTGCTGTTTATCAGTTTTATGTTGCATTTTATCATATATCTGAGTCGATTATAGTAACTTTTAATGTGATGATGTAGACAAAACCACTTCATAATAAGACAGTTCTTTTGAAAGTGTCCTGAAAAACACAGAATTTGCTGCACATTAGCAGCTGTATCTCCTGTCACTTCATTATGTTCTCAATTTTTGTGTATTTATATTTCTCTTTTTTTGGAGGCTAGCTCATAATTTTATTTGCTGGTAATGCTTTCATGTATTTATTTAGTAATCACACAGTTGGAAAAAGTACCACAGAGCCAGATATACAACAAATATTACATGCGAGCAGACAGAACCTTTCTTTGCCCAGCTATTCATATTGGCAATTTTCAACTCGAAAGGAAAACAAAATATGAACTGTGTTTGTAGTGAAGTATCGAAAAAAATTATTTGCATGTATTTGTGAAAACACCTTTGAAATTCTGAAACAGTTGGACAAAGAAGTATGCAAAATGTACAACTGTATGACTACAGCATCCAAATTAAGAAAAATGATCCTTGACAGTTTCTGTATGCTGGGCACAATTGCTTCACATGTCTGCAGTTTGTTTTATCTCTATGGCAATGCCTCTTCATAGCTCTTATCATTTTTGCCTAAATCCGTTTGTGCTTAGTAGTTGAAAGCTGTCAGAAGCAGAGCCAGACATCAGGGATTCCCTTAAGTTCACTCGACTGTAGGAGTGTTTTAGTAGTAACATGCATGTTGTAACTTTTTTTTTTACGTATATCAGTGTTTCTTACATCATATGTCTTGAACTGTGTGTTATACAATGCTATATTTGTGTAGGTATGTCCAGAGTCATAAGTGGATACTTTCAATGAAATATATTGTGAAGAGCATTAGTAGCAAAGAAGTAATACATTTAAATGTCTTGCATAATGTGGCAGTTTTTTTACACATCTCATTGTTTATGACATCTCGTCTCCTAAATTATGGTAGGTAGGTGGTTATTACCCTGACGTTAAGGGGCTGAAATCGTTCCAGTAGTGGTTTAAGGGGGGATGTCACGCGCGCGCACACACACACACACACACACACACACACACACACACACACACACACACACACACACACAATAGAAAAATTCATGGCACAGCAAGCTATATAACAATTGCTGTTTAGTAAATTCTCTGCTATTTATGCAGTTACACGCTACTGAGCAAAACTTAAGAATGGAAGCAAGTTTTGCGTGATGTGTCACTACTAAGTAGCGTAGCATGGACTGTACATAGAAAGAACTGCTACAGTATAGTACAGAAGGTAACTGAAAGAAATACACAATGAGATGAACAGAAATGACACTTTTATTCAAAGATAATTACACTGAAGTCACCATGATTTATGATATTCCCTTGGATACTACAAGAGGCAGGATGTGGTTCTTAACACATCGACTGCCAGCTATGAATTATGTCATACCTGATGACCTGACCACTGGTGCCAACTAAGTTAACTTGTAGGAAACGAGTTTCTGAATGAGGTCAGGTATGTAAACATTCGTAGTAAAGATATGCGATTTACAAGTCGTCAGGGACAGGTATAGTAAATTGTTTGGGCATGGTTTAACAAAATTTTTATTTTCACATTTGGAATAAACTAATAGAAAAGTGCGTACAAAAGTTCATACAAATATGTTAGCTTTAGACATAAAATGTACACTTTGTGTCACTAATGGTAATGAAAATAAAAGTTCTTTTATTGATGATATGTCGTGAAGTATTCTTCCACGCCAAGAGCCAGCTTTTCTTCACAAATGGTACAAAAGTACTGTGATTCAAGGTGTTTCTTTTGTTTGTGCACACTTTGCATGTCTTTGTTGGGTGCACCTTTTTCTTAATGGTGAGTGTTGCCTCTAAATAATGAAAGCTGCCATTTGTCCTGATTGTCTTTTAAGTGTCTGGCATGTTATCTTCAGTCAGTGGCTGATTAATTTTTTCTGTGAAAGCTAGAGACTTAATACTGGATGTAAATTGAAGGGGGATGACTGCTATCAGCTGGAGCAGGACATTAAGCGGAATCAGTGGTGACAACCAAAAATGAGTACCAGACTAAACTAAGAACCCGGGATCTGCTTACTAAGCAGTGCATCCAATAGTTTTTCACAATGCTGAATAATATGACAGCATTTGGTCTGACTGATCAGCACCTGCTATGCCATTGTTGTAGTTTGGGACTATGTTGGTTTCAAGGCAGCTTCGCTGTTTCGATTATGAATTTCCATCATTTCAGCATGGTGCATATTAAAAATGGTCAGGACTTCCCTTTTGTCCTTCCATTTGCAAACAACAACACTGTCATTTCTTTTCCACACCATCTGACCTTTCTTCAGTTTCATAGTAATTAACAAATTTGGATTTTCTTTTCTGGTGTTACATAATGTTCCACACAGATAGGTTTTGTAAGTCGAAAACAGAATTGTAGGTGATATAGAATTATAAAAATTGTCCATATGAAGCAAAATTCCTTTTTTCAAGAAAGCTTCCATCAGCTGTAAAACAACTTCAGATGCATGACCCATCGTGGCCTTCTCCTATGATTTGCCACAGCAAATTTTTATTTTGAGAACCTCACCATTAGATTCACATGGTTCGTGAAGTTTTACACCATACTTGTTTCTTGTTTTTGATATACTGCCTGAAAAACAGACAGTTGTGCCACAAAACCATTGATTCATCAATGCAGAGATTCCTGTTTGGAATATGATGCTATTGAAATGGTACAAAATTGGTCTAATTTTGTGTAGTTGTTCACTGGATTGCCATGAGTGGTCTGAGAAATGTGGATATCTCAGTAAAAGCCGAAATCAGTTTCTACTCATAACAGATCTCCAGAACATGACATTGTAAGAAGGACTTGTCCTCCAGTGCAACAACAGCCTCAGTAATACTTTCATTTCCACAACGTCTGTATGCGTCCATCTCAGGAGCCTCGTTAATGTCTTCCCACGTTCTTTTCCGTCCTGGCTCACATATAGATTTGTTTGTTCACATAATGACATTAAGAATTCTTCAAGGAAAAAAGGAAAAAAAACTAACAAATCAACAAGTGTGTTAACACCAAATTTTATGTCTAATTTCAGTCCCACATCCTTGTTGAATGCAAATACTGGTGGATCTTGAGGAATGTTACTCCTGTAGTGGCACTACCATTTGGGATAGGAAAAGTCAGTTTTGGTGCAAAATTTCAGAGCACACAAGTTACAGCCAGGTGTGGGCCTGTTGACAGTAAGTCACACTACCAGTGGTTGCGAAGTAGAATGGAGGCCACAAGGCTGTAGACCCGCTGAAAAGAGAAAATGCAGTAGTTTGCATGGCTCAAGTTACAGGCAGAAGGGGCCCACTGGCCTACCGAGGTGTTACGAGTATGTGACTCGGAGCAGTGCATTAGCAAAACAGAGATGCATAGCCACATATAAATAGGCATTCAAGTGTGGCAACTCTCCTGGACGGCGTGGCGTGTCACACCACCAGCTACACACAGCAGCAGATGGGGCACCAGCATTCCAATCCCTGGCGGGCCACTGTGTCGACCCTCTGAGGCCGATGTTGGGTCCGTAGCCAGCCAGCGACAGGCCACTCCACTGCTCACTACTGCGGTCCGTCGTCTTGGCTCCCAACACGCACCGGAGACATCCAGGGTGAGGGCCGCAGATTCGAACGCCAGATCACGGTCGCTGATCACTGGGTTCTTAGCCATGCCAGTGGAGGGAGCGCGCCATGGGTCACCCTGCAGCGGGCAGCACTGAGCGGCAGAGGCAAAGGCCGCTGAGTCCGCTGCCGGCGCATCCTGCCGATGCCACAACTCCGCTGCCATACAAGGCTGACACACTGCAGTACAAGCACGGTGCGCTCAGGCAGCTATTCCGTGCCAAGCCATTTTGCAGACAGCGAAGTGGTGTCCTCAGCATTACAGGACCTGGTGCCGCAGACCAAGAGGAATGGGGGCACTGTAGTTGGAAACAATAAATCACTTGGAAAGCTTGGACAAGTCTTAATATGGTGCCTTCCACATCTGCCCACTACATTTGGTGTTCCTGTTAAGTTCAGTGTCAGAAGTTGCCACTACATTTGGTGTCAGAATAGTGGACATCATCTGTACAGTACGAGTGAGTGAGTGTTGACCAATTTTTCCTTTTGAGTGTTGGACACATTTTCTTTCTTTTTTGTTTGTGTTTTGAGTATGGCTCCTGACAGGCCATTTTGGATGTTTTGCGCAAGATTCCAAGACTTACCAAGCGGGAAAGCGCCGGCAGACAGGCACATGAACAAAACACACAAACACACACATAGAATTACTAGCTTTCGCAACCGATGGTTGCTTCTTCAGGAAGGAGAGGGAAAGCCGAAAGGATGTGGGTTTTAAGGGAGAGGGTAAGGAGTCATTCCAATCCCGGGAGCGGAAAGACTTCCCTTAGGGGAAAAAAAGGACAGGTGTACACTCGCGCACACACACACATATCCATCCGCACATACACAGACACAAGCAGACATATTTAAAGGCAAAGAGTAAGGGCAGAGATGTCAGTCGAGGCGGAAGTACAGAGGCAAAGAAGTTGTTGAAAGACAGGTGAGGTATGAGCGGCGGCAACTTGATATTAGCGGAGGTTGAGGCCTCCTGGAAATTGAAATAAGAACACCGTGAATTCATTGTCCCAGGAAGGGGAAACTTTATTGACACATTCCTGGGGTGAGATACATCACATGACACACTGACAGAACCACAGGCACATAGACACAGGCAACAGAGCATGCACAATGTCGGCACTAGTACAGTGTATATCCACCTTTCGCAGCAATGCAGGCTGCTATTCTCCCATAGAGACGATCGTAGAGATGCTGGATGTAGTCCTTTGGAACGGCTTGTCATGCCATTTCCACCTGGCACCTCAGTTGGACCAGCGTTCGTGCTGGACGTGCAGACCGCGTGAGACGACGCTTCATCCAGTCCCAAACATGCTCAATGGGGGACAGATCCGGAGATCTTGCTGGCCAGGGTAGTTGACTTACACCTTCTAGAGCACGTTGGGTGGCACGGGATACATGCGGACGTGCATTGTCCTGTTGGAACAGCAAGTTCCCTTGCCGGTCTAGGAATGGTAGAACGATGGGTTCGATGACGGTTTGGATTTACCGTGCACTATTCAGTGTCCCCTCGACGATCACCAGAGGTGTACGGCCAGTGTAGGAGATCGCTCCCCACACCATGATGCCGGGTGTTGGCCCTGTGTGCCTCGGTCGTATGCAGTCCTGATTGTGGTGCTCACCTGCACGGCGCCAAACACGCATACGACCATCATTGGCACCAAGGCAGAAGCGACTCTCATCGCTGAAGACGACACGTCTCCATTCGTCCCTCCATTCACGCCTGTCGCGACACCACTGGAGGCGGGCTGCACGATGTTGGGGCCTGAGCGGAAGACGGCCTAACGGTGTGCGGGACCGTAGCCCAGCTTCATGGAGACGGTTGCGAATGGTCCTCGCCGATACCCCAGGAGCAACAGTGTCCCTAATTTGCTGGGAAGTGGCGGTGCGGTTCCCTACGGCACTGCGTAGGATCCTACGGTCTTGGCATGCATCCGTGCGTCGCTGCGGTCCGGTCCCAGGTCGATGGCCACGTGCACCTTCCGCCGACCACTGGCAACAACATCGATGTACTGTGGAGACCTCACGCCCCACGTGTTGAGCAATTCGGCGGTACGTCCACCCGGCTTCCCGCATGCCCACTATACGCCCTCGCTCAAAGTCCGTCAACTGCACATACAGTTCACGTCCACGCTGTCGCGGCATGCTACCAGTGTTAAAGACTGCGATGGAGCTCCGTATGCCCCGACAAACTGGCTGACACTGACGACGGCGGTGCACAAATGCTGCGCAGCTAGCGCCATTCGACGGCCAACACCTCGGTTCCTGGTGTGTCCGCTGTGTCGTGCGTGTGATCATTGCTTGTACAGCCCTCTCGCAGTGTCCGGAGCAAGTATGGTGGGTCTGACACACCGCTGTCAATGTGTTCTTTTTTCCATTTCCAGGAGTGTATATACACACACAGAATTTCTAGCTTTCGCAACCGGCAGTTGCTTCTTCAGGAAAGAGGGAAGGAGAGGGAAAGACGAAAGGATAAGGATTTTAAGGGAGAGGGTAAGTAGTCATTCCAATCCTGGGAGCAGAAAGACTTCCCTTAGGGGGAAAAAAGGACAGGTGTACACTCGCGCGCGCGCGCGCGCGCGCGCACACACACACACACACACACACACACACACACACACACACACACATACCAGCAGGTCACTTGTTCGACCCTCTGAGACCGATGCGGGGTCCGTAGCCAGCCAGTAACTGGCCACTCCATGCCTCACTACTGCGGGCAGTCGTCTTGGCTCCCAACACACACCGGAGACATCCAAGGTGAGGGTCGCAGATTCAGATGCCGGATCACAGGCGCTCGTTGTCACCACATTCTTAGCCACGCTGGCGAGGGAGCGCGCCACGGGTTGCCTTGCAGCGGGCGGCGCTGAGGTGGCAGAGGCGATGGCCTCTGAGTCGGCTGCCAGCGCATCCTAACGATGCCGCAACTCCACTGCTGTAAAAGTCCGAACACAGCAGTGCGTGCACGGGTCGCTGATGGAGCCATTTCGCAGACAGTGACGTGGTGTCCCCAGCATTGCAGGACCCAGTGATGCAGACCGAGAGGAACAGGGGCACTGTAGTTGGAAACATTAAATCCCTTGGAAAGCTCAGATGAGTCTTAATACGATGCCTTCCACCTCTTCCTGCTACATTTGGTGTTTCTATTATATTCAATGTCAGAAGTTGCCACTGCACTCCTCTTGTCACTGTTATTTGTAGCGCGTGCTATTTGGCCATCAAACCTCATCTTCTTCTTCATTGCATTCACTGTTATCTTCATTCGAGTCCTCACTTGAATGCTCGCATGAAGATGGTCGTAGGAACTTTCACCATCCGAGAATTTGTGCATGAACTTGTCCCATTCTGATTTGTTTATGTTGGCTGGCTGGTCAAGTTCTACATCACTCAGTTTCCTCTTATTACTAGCCATTTTACAAGGAAAATTGAACACAGATAATGATAAATCTGAGTGAATCATCTACAATGAAGGATGAACAATTATGTGCCCCTTTTTGTTGCCATTCATGGCAAGCCATCCTGGGCTTACATTTCAGTAAGGTAATGACTGACTGCACACAGCATGAGTTCCTACTGCCTGTCTTCATGCTTGCTAAACCCTACCTCTGCCAGCAAATTCTCTAATCTCTCCCTAATTAAGAATGTTTGGAGCATTATAGGCAGAGCCATCCAACCATCTCAGGATTTTGACAATTTAACATGCCAGTTGGACAGAATTTGGCACGATATCCCTCAGGAGGAAACATGACAACTCTATCAGTCTATGTGAAGCCAAACCACCGCTTGCATATGGGCCGGGGGTAGACCAACAAATTACTGACTTGCTAAGTTTCTGAAGCTCTTTCTCTTGAATAAATCATCCAACTTTTCAGAAATTGTAATCATTTGTTTGTCTGTACATGTACATTACATCTACCAACTTCCATCCCATTCAGATAATTCTTTCTTCGTGCATATGTTAAACACAGCTGGTGGCAGGTGTTGCCCATTCAGTAGTGATGCCCAACAGTTCAGTGATGTGGTTTACTAGGGTGCACTCATGGACATCAAAGATAGCACTGCAGTAAGTTCACTGCAGCTCTGCACAGTATGGTGGTGCTTGTAAATAGTTTTCATGGCCTTTCCACCAGAGGAAGCCATGGCCGCTGTTGTCCACTCACAGAAGCAGTTACTGCACCTCCCTGAAACAATGACAATGTGCCCGGATATACGTAGCTGTCTGCTGGAGGCAATGACATTTTGCATTGACGAATATGACCAAATGTGGCCTGGTTTTCTGGGCATCTCGGCATCTTCATCGCATCATGTTGTCCCAGCTTTTCTTTTCAGGCTTTCAGTTCATTACTTTCTGCAGTGGTTGGCAGAATGATGTTATGCTCCCTTTTCAGGGAGATATTACTGCTGAATGTGTGATTCAGACACCTTGCTCAAATGACATGTAGCAGTGGCCCGAGATGTATGCCATCCTATTGCAATATCAGATCTCTTGGCTATTTGACATTCCAATACAGACACTGCACAAGAGCCTGCCTTGGCTTGTCACTAGCCAGAGAGAGACTTGAAAATTTTTATATTCATTCAGAAAACCTTTATACAGTGCAACAGCTCTGTACCAGGATTGTGTAGATAATGTATTTGTGATGCATTCTGTAATTTCACCCAGTACATCATTTAATAATTTCCAGCTTCCATTTACTTCACATTTCTTCATTTCATGTTATTATAGGAATATATTAACTTATGATTTACTTTTAATTTTCTGTACTGTAAATTGCTGCTAATTGCTTCCACCCCCCTCTCAACCCCTTCCCTCCCTTAAAAAGACAAACCTGACTAGAAATAACACAGGTGTGACCTATCAGAATTGTATCAAAAAGAAAAAAAATTAACTCCTAGATAGCCTCTCTTTGGTTGACATCTGTTTAAAAAATTGATATCTTTCAAGCTGTCAGGAGACAAACCCAGTCTAATTCTGACAACACCCACAGAATGCAGTGCTCACTCCAGATATCTTTCTACTCTATAGATTGCAAATATATTTTGTATTATTTATGTGATCATACTGAAATACATTTCTGCATCCACTTTTGATGATAAATAGCATCCATAACGAAACTATTGGTTGGCTATCTCATGTTAGCTCGTGTTAACATCAGCTTATTTTGGCAGAGGTATTAAATTTTGTGTTTATTTAGTGATGAGGCAGAAAAGTGTGTGACTTCGATAGATTAAATAGTAAAGTAGTTACTTGATAAATGTTAAAGATTCATTGATGGTGTATTCTCTGTGTAGATTATTTTTATATAAAATAGTATTTGTCAGTCAGTTTCCTTGTATACGTCAGATGTGGACTAATCACTCAGTTGAACTATTTGCACATAGATGCAGGTGCCTTTCATGATGTGACTTATTTAGTGAGTTCTTAGGATTGCTTCAGCAGCTGTCTCTCAGATATTATGTGACAGTTATAACGTTAAAAAATGTTTGCTGTTTTGGATAATGCACTATCCTACTTATGGATACAAGACTAAGAAATCAGAGCTCTGTTAGTAGGTGTATACTAGGTTTAATGTTGGTACATGCAAATCAGTGTTAAACATTGTAACTGGTGATGAACTGTGACTAGAGCAATTTATGTGTGAGCTGAAATGGAAGTTATTTGCATGGATGTTACACAGTTATACATATCCAGTGAAACTGAAGCCAGCAAAGAATGTGGAGATAAGAATGTTGTGCACTTTCTTTGATGTGACTGATCCATCACAGTCTGACTTGAAAATAGCAGTAGAATAACCACAGAGTATCATGATGGGATATGCCTTGCTAAGTCTCTTTGATGAAACCAGGAGAAATGACCAAAAGCATGCCATTGAGAGACCTTCTTTCACCAATAACAACTTCTATGCCCACAGACAGAACAAACCAAAACCAATTCGTGAGGAATTGTGAACCCATCTTAGAGACCAGACCCAGCAAATTCTATCATTCCTCTCACTCCAAAAGTGAAAGCTCCCTGGAATCAAGCAACTTAGGAGATATAATTTGTTGTGATGGAAAGGCAAAGTTTTAGAAAAGCTGGATTTTCATTGATTTCTCAGAACTCTAAGAATGATAATTACCTCTTCACAACAATATTAACAATATCTTTGAGATGCAAATGTAAAATGAGAGTAGGAAAATGTCTAGGCACAAAAAAGTTAATTGTAGTGCTGAATCCCAGTGATACAAAATGTCTGACAGATAGCAAAGTAAAATATGAAAACAAACAGTAAAAGTTTCTCTTTGACAACTTATTTTATTTTGTAGTAGAATTTGTATTATTGTAACGTGTAAAAAAAAAAGTGCTTGGTGAGAATTGCTAATGCACATCTGTATGTTTTTTTAAAAGCACTTGCAAATGATCAGCATGTAGCCATATTCACAAAATAATTTGTGATGTGAATATAAAATCACTAGTCCCATATAATTACAATTAATTGTGCAAATGATCTCTGCAAGTTGAAACTAACATATTAACTAACCAACCAGCTAACAAATGGGATTTAATTTGTATCAGTAAAATAATCTTTGTAACATCCTTTATACCTTCCCCTGGTAGGAGGCTTCTTTGCTGTGATTTAATGATAATTAACATGGGTATGTCTGCTGCCTCCCCCCAAAAAAGATCATCATAAAACTAACTCTCTCACCCCTCCCTCTCCCGCTAACCTCATAGGTAGACGTACCAATTCATTTTCTATTGGAGGAAAGTGCAACATGTAATGAATACTGATTAGTCACAACTGTACCTAAAAAGAAGTTGTCATGGAATCAAGACTATTTCGCCATTCACAAATACAAGTTGCACCCTCCCTTTACCCCAATCATCATCTTTGCTCAGATCCTGAATATGCTCTTCATTATTATTGTGTAGATCATAGTGCCTTTACAAAGTAAGGCATAGTTGTGACACTAAAATGGTATTAATTTCTTAATTTTAGTGCCAGGGATTAGCTATTGAAGGACAAGTCTTACCTCAGCATCTGACTCAGGAGGTAAGTGTTTTTGCAAATTTCTGCACATTCTAGTTCATAAATAAAATTCATCACTAAAATGATGGCTTTTCACAGATGACTTCAGGAGAACTTAAGTTTGCATTGGCAGTGGAAACTGTTCTTAATACTATTCCACAACCTGAATATCGCCAGCTGATTGTTGAAGCTTTGATGGTACTGACCTTGGTTGCTGAATATAATGTGGCTGCCTCTTTAGGAAACATAATAACAGTGGAGAGTCTTGTACACAAAGCGAATCAAATATTTCTGGAAGACCAGGTAAGATAACTCTATTTGTTGACACTTTTACAGGTTAAATGTTATAAATTGTATAACAACATGTCACAGTTTTTGTTCTTTTCTACCAAAGAAGACTAGTGTATCCTCAGAGTCTTTCACAGCTGCATGAGTGAATGAAATCATCTTGCAGTAGGGTTACACTCCGAAGTTGAATATAAAAAGTTCATTATCTTGTCCACAACAAAGTTGTCTTAAACACCTCAATATGTAGAACTAAAACAATGTCCATTGACAGTCATCACCAGTTTTAACACAAGTATTTAAAACATAAGTATGACAACATCTACATCGAGAAATGCCAGGTTTGTATAGTATTTCCTGCAAATGTGGTGGTATTTATGTAAGACATGCCATTCACACTGTGCTGTTTGGAGAGACACACATACTTTATAAAAATCTACTGAAACAAAAAGTCTAGAAGCTTGCAAAAACTTACTTATTGCAGTTTGATTTTAAAAGTGATAGCACTTATATCTACATCTACATATATACTCTGCTAGCCACCAAGCTGAGTGTGGCAGAGGGTACAATTTGCACCAAAGTCATATCCCCCCCCTCTCTGTTCCACTTGCGGATCGCGCGATGGAAAAACGTCAGTCTGAATGCCTTAGTACGAGGTCTTATTTCCCTTACCTTTGAATCGTGATCATTGCATGATTTGAAAGTTGGTGGTAATAATATATACTCTACATCCTTGGTGAAGATCGGATTTCGGAATATAGTGAGCAGCCCCTTCTGTTTAGCGCGCCGTCTATCTGCAAGTGTGTCCCACTTCAAACTTTCTATGAGACTTGTAAAGCTCTCTCAATGGCTAAATGTACCAGTCACGAATCTTGCTGCTCTTCTTCGGACCTTCTCAATCTCTTGAATCAGACCCAACTGGTAAGGGTCCCATACGGACAAACAATACTCCAAGACTGGACAAACTAATGTATTGTAAGCTATTTCCTTTGTTGAAGGACTGCATCGCTTCAGGATTCTACCAATAAACCACAATCTAGAGTTCACCTTACCCGTTACTTGTGTAATCTGATCATTGCATTTGAGATCATTTCTAATAGTCACATCCAGATACTTGATGGACTTTACAGCTCCCATAGACTGGGCATTTATTTTGTACTCGTACATTAATGGGGATTTTACACCACAGATTTATTTTCTGCAAATCCTCATTGATTTGTTCACAACTTTTGTGTGACACTACTTTCCTGTAGACTACAGCATCATTGTCAAACAGTCTAAGGCCGCTGTCAATACCATCAACCAGATCGTTTATGTAAATTGTAAAAAGCAGAGGACCTATTACGCTGCCCTGGGGCACACCTGAAGTTACACTTGTTTCTGTTGAAGTCACCCCATTCAGGACGACACACTGCTCACTGTCTGTTAGAAAACTTTCTATCCAACCACATATGTCATCGGATAGACCATAAGCGTGCACTTTTTGTAGCAAGCAACAGTGCGGAACAGAGTCGAAAACCTTCTGATAGTCGAGAAATATAGCATCAACCTTGGAGCCAGTATCTAGAGCCTGTTGTATATTGTGCACAAAGAGGGCCAGCTGTGTCTCAATGACTGCTGTTTCCTAAAACCGTGCTGGTTTCTGCAGATGAGCTTCTCAGAGTCTAGAAAGTTCATTATGTCTGAACACAAAATATGTTCTATGATTTTACAACAAATCAATCTCAGTGAAATTGGCCGGTAATTAAGTGCATCCAATTTTCAACCCTTTTTGTAGATTGCTAAGACCTGGGCCCTCTTCCAGTCCTGTGGAACTGTCTGTTGTTCCAGTGATCTCTGGTAGATGATGAATAAGAATAGTGCTATATCTGTATCGTAGTCAACATAAAATCTTACAGGATACCGTCTGGGCCAGGTGCTTTCCAGGCATCTAAGGATCTTAACTGTTTTACAATCCCAGATACACTAAACACTATGTCAGCCATCCTTGCATCGTTTATTCGATAATTGAAAGGGGGAATGGTGCTGCAGTCCTCTGCCATAAACGAGGTTTTGAAAGCTAGATTTAGAATTTCGGCCTTCTGTTTACCATCATATGTTACATTACACATACTTTCAGCAAGAGAAGGTATTGAATTATTTGTAGCGTTCATAGATTTTACGTACAACCAAAATTTTTTGGGGTTATTTTTAGAATCTGCAGATAAAATATTGCTTTCAAATTCATTAAAAGAATCTCTGTTTGTCAGCGGGGCAGTGACTACATTTAAAAGGACTGTGCAAAATTCTCTGCTTTCTCAGTAACTTCCTAACATGTTTGTTGTGCCAATGTGGATCCATACCCTGCCCCGGTACTTTTGCTAGGCACATACTTCTCTAGCACATGGTGGACAATACCTTTAAATTCTGACCAAAAATGCTCATTAATGACACTTTTATTTGCTTTCCCAAACAAGAAAACTACGCAGTTTCTTCTCCCCCCCCCCCCCCCCCCCAAAAAAAAAAAAAAAACTTCCACTGACATAGAAGCCACAACGACATTATGGTCGCTAATACCTTCTTCTGGATTAACTTCCTCAAAAAGATCAGGTCAGTTTGTCACCAAGATATCTAATATGCTCCCATATCGAGTTGGATTTCGAACTAATTGCTCGAAGTAGTATATTGAGAGCACTCCTAGAATAACTTCACACAAATCTTTGCTTCTGACCCCTGTGATAAACATTTATTTAATTAGGACAGAATAATTTCACCAGAGATCAGGGTTACACAGTTGGTATGAATATTGGATATGTGGGAGAGCTGTAGAGACTGAGCAGGAACAAAAACAATACTTGGCAGTTACAAACATGTGGTGAGATTGGTGGTTTGGTAGATGGCACTAGTTCCTCCTGCTCCACAGTTTCACAAGATAGGGTGGTACTACCACACAGTTCTTTACTCACCTCTCTCTCTCTCTCTCTCTCTCTCTCTGTGTGTGTGTGTGTGTGTGTGTGTGTGTGTGTGTGTGTGTGTGTGTGTGTGTGTCCGTCCCATGAGTTGAACAAACCTGTTACCATTTGGTTTCAACTTTTAAAACTATTTTTAAGTGAAGAATCTAGGAGTATACTCTCCCCCTACATATTACTCCTGCATAGACAGCAAAGACAAGAGTAAGCTAATTTCACTTCACACAAAGGCATTTAAGCAGTCATTACACCTGAACTTAGTACACAAATGGAATGAGAAGAAACCATAATACATATCTGGCAGTGGTGTGCAAAATATGGATATAACTAAAGGTAGTTATAGCTTAAGGAAGGGATTTCGGTATTCGGATGAATAATACAGTGTGGTTGAGGTTGAAATCTAGAGATAAGTGGAAGATGCAATGATAAATTAGACAGGAGTGACAGCAAAAGATTACATTTAGAATGAGCCATGAGAGAAGTGTAGAAGTAAAAAAAACCATTCAAATTAAATGTATATCCTCCTTTCATATACATAAGAAAGATCCTGTTGTATCCTTCCCATTCTCTCAAGTTTTCTTTCATCCATTATAAAATGGTTGTTTGAAGTTTGACTGTAAGAATAATAGTTTTCATTTTATAAAAACGTATGTGATTTTTACTTGATTTGAAGAACAATGACAGTGCAGTTGGAGAAACTTTTAAATTGTTTACTGTATGATAAAAAAAATCTCTTTTTTTTATAGATGAGAGTGGATGGTGATGCTACGTTGTGTTGTGCGAAGCCTCGAGAGCAACGTGAAATGATGTCTACGGGTGGGTTGCTGTGTGGTGGAGCAGCATATATCTGTCAACATTTTTATGACAGTGCCCCTAGTGGCAGTTATGGAACCATGACATATGTGACAAGAGCTATTGCAAGCCTACTGGATTGTCTGCCACGTGAAGGAGATATGGACTGTACAATTAGTTAAGAGCAAAAGAATCTCAAGCAATGATGTATGAAACATAAACTCCAAAGTATCCTCCTCTCCATTTAGTTGTACTTCCTTGATTATGTGCTACCTCAGAAAACAAAGTGCCATAGTTTTGAAGACTAATGTATTTCATGCAGAAAATATTGACCAATGCGATAACAATGTCATTTTTGCCAATAGCTGTATACTAATAAGACCAGTTATTGTTAGAATACGTTGAAAAATTTATTTGTTAATAGATTCTCACATTTCTAAACACAAAACATACATATTTTATTAACTGTACAGTCTTAAAAATAAATAAATAAAATAAAAAATTACTGATTGAGGTGGTGCTATGTTTAGTACACTGACTCGCATTTGGGAGGACAACTGTGAAAATCACGCATCCAACCATCCAGATTTAGGCTTTCTGTGATTTCCCAAAATCATTCTGGGGTGGTTCCTTTGAAAGGGCATGGCAGATTTCCTTCCCCATCCTTGACACAATCCAAGTTTATGCTCCATCTCTAATGACCTCGATGCCGACAGATTACTAAACTCAATCTTCCTTTCTTTCCAAAAAAAATTAACTATAAATTATTATTAATAAATAAAATTTGTGTGTCAGCATGTGATGCTGTATGTACTGAAATTAAGAACTGATTGTTACTTAATGTGTTTTCAGAGTCAGTGGTTTATAAGGATTACAACAGTAGAACCCATCTGAAGTGGTTTTGCAGTTTTTAGGTAAAAGTGTAACAACTGATGCATTCAGCCAATTACAGTGGACCATAAGTGGAACTATATTTATCTAATATGAAATAATATATCAAGTACTCTGACACAGAAGCTATGGATCCACCAAACACGATACTCTATGCAAATTTTTGCATAAAAGAGATGCATGATAAATAAGCACTTTTCCTTATTGCCTAAACATGAAATAGAGTTTCTTCATTGCCCAAATGTGACGAGATATTTTCAGCACATATGTAAACACTAACATTTTCTCATACAAATAATAATAGATCTGTTATATGTTCATAAAGCACTTTTCCAGGTAAATAGTTTCCACCAGTTATCCGTCAGTTACCTATCCTGTAATAGAGCATGACCCCATTCCAAAAATATAGTATGAAGTTTATTTCTAGTTAATATTTATTTTCCAATTTTCTTTTGAAAAAAGGAATATGACTCAGAAAGAAGTAAGTTTAACCCCTTCCACTGACAGCAAGACTTTCAGAGGTGAAGCTTTTCTCAGACTAGGCAAGGATAAGGAAGGAAACAGCCTTGTCCTTCTCAAAAAAACTGCCTTAGCATTCAACACTCCTTCCAGTCCCCTTCCCCCAAAAAATCTCTCTCTCTCTCTCTCTCTCTCTCTCTCTCTCTCTCTCTCTCTCACACACACACACACACACACACACACACACACACACACACACAGAAACTGTGTAGTGGGCATTGAACTTCTTTTCCTCCCTATTATCTCTTCATTGGTGCCCCCCCCCCCCCCCTCCTTGGTTCTTTCATCCTTCTATAGGCCATTGTAGGGCTTTTCAGCAACTCTGTGACTGTTAATAATAATGGCTCAACTCTGCTATCTTAAATGATTTCTCAATCTGTCCCATTTTCCTGTAGGTCTTCCTCTTAGCTAACTGGTTCAATTCTTCATTAATAAAGTTAACATCAGGATTTTGTTGGAGAGTCTGTTGCTATTCATTCAACATAAGTGGCCAAAAAACTGTGATTGCAGTTTCTTTATTCAATCTGTTGTATTTTTCCTGTAAATTGGTAGGTTTTATTGATTTCTCCTTTATCCAAATGACATTTTCATATTTTGGCCCTGAATTCTTCTTTCTTGTTTTTCGATTTTTAAATTTTTTTATTTTATGTTACTTTATTTTTTTTAACAGCGTATAAGCTTGAAGACATTTTGGACATCATATTGCAGAGTCCAACAAAATTAGTGAGGAAATTATCACAAGAAGCTAAAGTCTCTTGTACGACAATACGTAAGACCATAACCGAGAACTGGGGATGTATCTATGTAAAATTGCTGCTGTGCAAGAATTGTATTGTATGGACCATGTAAAACAAGTAGCAAATTGTGAATGGTTTCAGCGATTTATTAACTGCCACTGAGCTGGTGTTTTAGCTCAAACCATTTTCATTAATGAGGCTCGGTTTCACCTATCTGGCTACATTAATTCCCAAAATTCACGAATTTGGTCATTGTAAAATCCACATGCCTTAAGAGAAATGCTGCTGGATACAGAGAAAATCAGTGTGTGGGGTACCGTAGTGCAAGTGTGAATTATAGGGCTGATCTTTTTTGATACTATTGTCACTTCTGATACCTATCGTTCCCATATAATTTATCATTGTATTGTCCTGCTGAATGAAAACAAGATTAATCATTCATTTTTCCAACAAGTTAATGCTACTGCTCATATGAAACATCAGTCCCTACGACTTTTAGATGAAATCTTTGGACAGTGAGTAATGATGAAAGGTCTCTGCCCCCATGCTCACCAGATCTGTGTCCACCGGACTATTTCCATTGGGGTGCAACTAAAACATTTGTGTATCATAATAACCCAAAGACAATAGATGAACTGGAGACAGTGATAATTGATTTTCCGCATTTAATTACATGCGAAAAATTGGTAAAGGTGTTTGCAAATAAATGTAAACATGTTGAACCATGCCCTCAAGAAAGGGGAAAACATTTCCAGCACATATTGTAATATTGGTGAGTACCGTTTGTTTAATTGTAATCAATATAATTAACTAATTTTGATGTTTTAATTGTATTAATGTAGAATCCCATCTTACAACATAACTGCAGCCACTAGCAGTGAATCCTGGACCCTGGTCTAGCGACATGAATGTGCTGCCAACCTTACACACCCCACAAGGCGAGACACGGTTTTTATTATATCTGTTCAGATTTAGTTTGTATATTCCTTACAGGTCTGCTGTTTCTTTGTTAGCTCCCCAATTTGCCATACCAGTTTAATGATGTCAACTAAATAGTGTACAGGTAGAAGATAATTCTGAATCTAGAGATAAATGTTGACTGTTGACTTCAGATTTTTTTTCCTTCGATATACTGTGTCTTCTCCTGATTAGTGATCTAGTCTATCCATCTAATCTTTTGCTTTCTTCTGTAGCATCACAACTAAAAAGCCTCTGTTATATTTTTACCTTTTGTACAAGGCTATACACCACACAAGTATCTTCAGAAAGACTTCATAACACTTAAATTTCTGTTTGATGTTAGCAAATTTATCTTTTCATTTTACTTGTTGTTGTCAGTCTGCATTTTACATTCTCTCTACTTTGGCCATCACTTATTGTGCTCCTCATATAGCAAGTCTACTCTACTCTACTGTTTGTATTGTTTCATTTTCTAGTCTAATTCCATCTGCATTGTCTGATTTAATCCTCCATTTTTTTTTTTATAATGTTCATTTTCTAACATCTTCTCAAGACACCATCATTCCATTCAATTGATCTTCCAAGTCCTTTGCCAAGGCTGACATAATTATGTCATCAGCAAACCTCAAAGTGTCTCCCCCCCCCCTCCCCCCCCCCCCCCTGCTGAACTTCAAATCCATTTCCAAATGTGCAAATTAAATAACATTAGGGATATACTTACATCCGGGAATTTCCATCAAATTGCAGGTTCATTGATGGAAATTCCTGGATGGACCTCCTCCCCCCTTTCCACATCCAGGATAGCATGCGCTGCTTCCTGGATGAGGATAAGCACTGGATCAAATCTGTCCAAAGGATAATGATGAGGGTCGGTGTGCCAGCCAGCCTGGATGTGATTTTTAGGTGGTTTCCTTTATCCCGCTAGGTGAATACCTGCCTGGTACCCAGGTCCCACTTCAGTTCCATGATTCACAGGCATTTAGAAAACTTTTGCTCAGCTTCACATGAATAATATTTCATGCAGACAGTGGCATCATGAATGTTCCATTTCTATAGCTCCAACAACCATTCTGTGTTCAAAGTCTGTTAATTTCTGTTGTGCAGCCCTAATCACATTGGATGCCTTTTCAAGTGAATCACCTAAGTACAAATGACAGTTTGACCATTGCAATGTCCTTTTATAGCTTGTGTGTGATGATACTACCCCCATCTGTTTCTTCTTTATTTCTTTTTTTTTTTGGGGGGGGGGGGGGGAATTTAAGGGCGCTCAACTACTGAGGTCATTAACGCCCAGTCACAATTGTAGAGCACATAGAATCTAGTAAAACTCAAGGAGGGGTGGGGAGGGGGAAACATCAGAAAGTTCTTACAAAGATGCAGATAAAATAAGTGAAAGAGTTAGATGTCTTTGGACAAGTCAGTCAAAGTAATAAAACGAAGAACACGAGCAGCTGCTAGAGCGTCATCAGCTAAAATATCCTGTAAAGTAGATAGCAGAGACAGGGCAACACGAGATTGACTAAAACGGGGACACGACAATAAAACATGGTGCACTGTCAATACATGACCACAAGGGCACTGCTGGGCTGGGTCACCAGAGAGCAGGTAGCGGTGGCTAAACCGGCAATGCCTAATCCGCAACCTGGTCAGAAGGACCTCTTCTCACCGAGATGGTCGGGAGGAGGTTGTCCAAGCAGTTGGGAACAGTTTTACGGCCCGGAGCTTGTTTCCCTGAAGTGATGACCAAGTATCCCACCACAATGACACTAGCCTCTTACAAACAACCCCACTAATGCCAGATGACGGGACACAATGGGTGGCTGGCCGAGGCAGGAGGACTGCAGCCTTGGCTGCAGCATCAGCAGCCTCATTCCCAGGCACTCCTACATGGCCAGGAACCCACAGAAAGCTGACAGGAGAGCCATCATCAGCAAAAGAATGGAGGGACTGCTGGATCCGTTGCACCAAGGGATGGACCGGATATGGAGCTCCAAGGCTCTGAAGAGCACTGAGTGAATCAGGGCAGAGTACATACAATGAATGGCAGTGGTAGCGGGCATACTGAACGGCCTGTTGGAGAGCAAAAAGCTCGGCTGTAAAGCTGGAACACTGGTCGAGGAGCCGGTATTTAAAGGCGACGGCCCCCGACGACAAAGGCACAGCCGACACCATCGTCAGTTTTGGAGCCATCAGTGTAAATAAAGGTGTGACTGCCAAGTTGTGCACGAAGTTCGACAAACCATGAGCAATACACTGCAGCCCTAGTACCCTCCTTCGGGAGCGAGCTGAGGTCGAGATGAATATGAACCGGAGCCTGAAGCCAAGGTGGTGTCGGGCTCTCACCCTCTCTGAAGGTGGTAGGGAGGGCAAAATCCAATTGTCGAAGCAGGTGACGAAAGCGGACTCCAGGGGGCAGCAGGGCAGACACGTACAACCCATACTGACGGTCGAGAGAATCGGCGAAGAAGGACTGATAAGATGGGTGGTCGGGCATTGACAACAGCTGGCAGGCATACCGACAAAGCAGTACGCTGCGCCGGTAGGTCAATGGTAATTCAGCAGCTTCAGCATAAAGACTCTCGACGGGACTAGTGTAGAATGCTCCGGTCGCACGACGTAACCCCCGATGGTGGATGGAGTTGAGACGGCGTAAGAGGGATGGCCGTGCAGACGAGGCTCCCATAATCCAGCTTTGATCAGACTATGGACCGATACAAGCAAAGCAGGACAGTATGATCCACTCCCCAAGATGAACCACTAAGAACTCGGAGGACATTAAGGGAACGTGTACAACGGGCAGCCAAATAAGAGACGTGCGGAGACCAACAAAGTTTCCTGTCCAGTGTGAGCCCTAGAAACTTAATTCTTTCCACGAATGGGAGAACAACGGGACCGAGATGTAACGATGGCGGAAGGAACGCTTTATATCGCCAAAAGTTGATGCAAACCGTCTTCTCTTCAGAGAACCGGAAGCCATTAGCCACACTCCATGAGTATAGGCTGTCAAGACAACGCTGAAGGCAGCGCTTCAGGAGACATGTTCTCTGGGCACTGCAGTAGATTGCGAAGTCATCGACAAAAAGAGAGCCTGAGACATTAGGTGGAATGCAATCCATAATTGGATTGATCGCTATGGCAAAAAGGGCTACGCTCAAGACGGAGCCCTGAGGCACTCCGTTCTCCTGGAGGAAGACGTCGGACAATAAGGAACCCACACGTACCCTAAACTTTCGATCTGTTAAAAAAGAATCAATAAAAAGGGGCAGGCAACCGCGTAGACCCCACCTGTGCATAGTGCGGAGGATACCTCCTCTCCAACAGGTATCATAAGCCTTCTCCAAATTGAAGAACACGGCTACCGTTTGGCGCTTTCGCAAAAAGTTGTTCATGATGAACGTCGACAAGGTCACAAGGTGGTCAATAGCGGAGCGGCGGCGACGAAAGCCGCATTGAACATTGGTAAGTAGCCGGCAAGATTCAAGAATCCAAACTAAATGAGCGTTAACCATGCACTCCATCACCTTACAGACACAGCTTGTAAGACAAATGGGGCGGTAACTAGAAGGAATGTGTCTATCCTTTCCAGATTTTGGTATAGGAACAACGACGGCGTCATGCCAACGCATGGGGACTTGATCTTCGGTCCAGACGCGATTGTAGGTACGAAGAAGAAACCTTTTGCCTGCCAGAGAAAAGTGTGTCAGCATGTGAACGTGAATGGCATCTGGCCCTGGAGCAGAGGACCGGGACAGTGCAAGTGCACATTCGAATTCCCGCATAGTAAAGGGGGCATTATAATTTTCCAGATTCAGCGAGTGGAAGGAAGGTCGCCGAGCCTCTTTCCTGGGAACGAAGGCAGGGTGGTAATGGGCGAGCTTGAAACCTCCGCGAAAAAGCGGCCGAAGGCGTTGGAGACATCCACAGGATCGACAAGTACCTCATTACCTGAAGTCAGGCCAGGTACCGAGGAGTGGGCCTTAATGCCCGACAGCCGGTGCAGGCCACCCCAGATGACAGAAGAGGGAGTAAAACTGTTGAAGGGGCTGGTGAAAGAGGCCCAACAAGCTTTTTTGCTGTCTTTGATGACTCTACAGCATTGTGCTCGGACTTGTTTGTATCCAATACAATTCCCCAACATAGGATGGCGGCAAAAGGTGCGTAAAGCATGTCGTCGAGCACGGATAGCGTCTCTACAAGCATCATTCCACCAGGGGACAGAAATGCGACGTGAAGAAGAGGTAGTACGAGGAATGGAACGTTCGGCAGCATTGATGATAACAGCCGTGAGGTATTCGACCTGACTCTCACAACTGAGAAAATCGTGGTCGGGAAAGGTCGCCAGGGAAGAGTAAAGTCCACAGTCAGCTTTCGGTATGTTCCAGCTCGAAGGGGATGGGGTGTGGTGCAGGAGACGAACGACACAGGCGAAATGGTCGCTCGAATAGGTGTCAGAAAGGACATACCACTCGAACCGACGGGCAAGAGTGGTAGAACAGATCGAGAGGTCCAAGTGGGAGTAGGTATGAGTAGAGTCCGAGAGGAAAGTCGGGGTATTGAGGCAGACAAGATTGAGATGGTTCAAGACATCCGCCAAGAGGGAGCCTCTCTGACAGGATACAGGAGAGCTCCAAAGGGGATGATGGGCATTGAAGTCGCCAGACAATAAAAACGGCGGAGGAAGCTGAACAATAAGGTGTATCATGTCAGCCCGACTAACTGTGGATGACGATGGAGTGTAGACAGTACAAACAGAAAAAGTAAAGGCAGAGAGAGTAATACGGACAGCTATTGCTTGGAGGGGGTTGTCAATGGGATGGTATGGTAATAGACATCGTCCCGAACGAGCAACATGACCCCACCATGTGCTGGAATACCGTCCACAGGGGTGAGGTCAGACCGCTCCGAGGTATAGTGGGTAAAAGCAATATGGTCAGTTGGGCGCAACTTGGTTTCCTGGAGACCAAGGACAAGCGGACAGTGCAAGTGGAGGAGCTGTTGTAATTCCTCCCGATTAGATCGAATACCTCTTATGTTCCAATGTAACAAAGCCATCGCTAGTCAGAAAAAAGGGGGAACGAAACGGGTGAAGAGCTGGTCACCTCGACGGCCGCGGAGGGCCAGGTTTCGGGGGAACAATGCTACAACCGGCGGGAGGCGGATCCTGTTCCATCGAGTCATCGCCAGCTGCGGCCGCATTCTTGGGTTGCATAGGAGGGGCAGCATCATTCGCCGACAACAGGCCAGCTGAGCGCCTGACAGCAGAGCGTCCCGGCGAAACCGAAGACATCCGGGAGCAGCGACTCATGGATGGAGCGTCAGACGAAACGCGCCGGGGTGGAGAGGGGGATAAAGACTTCTTCTTGGAAGTCCGATGAGGCACGGGTATGGTGGGATGGACCCGAAGAAGGTCCTCACGCGCGGGGTCCGTTTTGGAACGCCGGGGTCTGGAACGTTTCCCCGATGGACGCCTGAGGAGGAGGAGGAGGATACGACTGAGGCAAACGAAGTTGTCAACGTCAGGGGATGGCGACGGTCATACTTCTTCCTGGCCTCAGAATAAGAGAGACGGTCCAAAGTTTTTAATTCTTGAATCTTATTCTCCTTCTGATACGCGGGGCAGTCTAAAGATCTAGGCGAGTGGAGGCCAGGACAATTGACGCACCGAGGTGGTGGGGTGCATGTATGTTCCTCACGAAGAGGACGTCCACAATCGCCACAAAGGGGCTCAGCCTCACACAGTGATGACGTGCCCGAAGCGCAAACACCGAAAGCAGCGCATAGGAGGCGGGACGTAAGGTCGCACCGGTAGCACATCACCTTTACCTTCTCCGGGAGAACGTCCCCCTCGAAGGTGAGGATAAAGGCCCCGGTGTCGATGCGACGGTCTTTGGGGCCGCGCTGGACTTGCCGGACGAAATGCACGCCTCGGCACTCCAGGTTGGCCCTGAGCTCCTCATCAGATTGCAGCAGGAGGTCCCAATGAAAAATAACCCCCTGCGTCCTATTCAGTGCCAGATGTGGGACAATGGACACTGGGATGTCCCCTAGTCGGTCGCACGCCTGGAGCACCGCTGACTGTGTGGCGGAGGTGGTGTTTATAAGAACGGATCCCGAACGCATTTTACTGAGAGCCTCAATTTCCCCGATGTCCTCGACAAAGAACATGGGCTTGGAGGTGGCGGACGCCCCCCCCCCCCCCCCCCCCCATCGGTCCGAGAACAGACTAAATAGCGGGGGAAGTACTTCGCCCCAAGCTGGCGGGCCTGTCCTTCCCCCAGGGAGTGGCCAAGGGGGAAAGGGCAGGAGAACCAGAACCAGAGACAGTACCTTTCTTTTTAAAGGACTCGGCCACAGATCGACCTGATACATGTTGACGTTTCATCTGCGAAACGTCCGCCACGATACCACCCACTTCGACCAGGGGCTCTCCCCACGGGCGCCACCCAGCCTCAGCAAGTGGCCACCTGGCAGGATGACTGTTGCCGGGAGTCCTGATGCCCTAAGGAGACGGACATCTACTTCTTGACCGATGTGGGGAGGGTGCAGCTCAGGTATCGGCAGTACGGTCCCTGTGTTCTCAGGGGGCTACAACTTAGAGGGTACATAACGACCCCACCACAACGGGCTGGCTACTGTGCTGGATTTCGGGTGCCATGGAAAGTCCATCCTGATCGTAGGTGCAGATGGGGACGCACTATGGGCGTAACTTGTGCAACCCATCAGGCGTTTAGGCCCATTTTGAGGAATAGTGGGTGAGGTTATAACGCCGTTACAATGCTGAGTGCCAAGGTCTTAGTGCACTGAGGACCAGTGATACACCACGTAAGGCACGTACTTCTGTAGAATTTTGAAAAATGGAGGTCAAACCACAAGGTGGACCATCACATGCAAGGCCGAAACGGTTGAAACTCCTTTTAGTCGCCTCTTACGACAGGCAGGAATACCTCGGGCCTATTCTTACCCTGGACCAGCAGGGGGGGGGATCTGTATATGTGCATATCACTATCTCTCGACTTTTTGTCGCCTCGGTATATACTGTGATGTTTGCAACCGGAATTGGCCACCATCTGCAACACAATGCAAATATATTGGGATTAACCATGTGTAAAACTCACTTCGTGTCCAGTTTACATGATTTGAATCTCTCATAACTGTCATCAGTGTGATAACATGAGATTACTTCTTCTTTAGTGCAACAAAATAATAGGTAAGCAGAATGTCGCACGTGGTGCCCCAGTTTGAAGACTTGTTCCATAAGGGCACAGGTGGATAATATAAACTTAAGATCAAACGTGACCAGTGGCAGTGTTAATAAACAGGCAAAGAACATACTGGGTAGCACAAGTGAAACAAAATTGTGTGTGGAATGAAAATAGGGGGCACCAAGTCATCACACATGGTGAAGCCGTGTGAGGGACATATATTTGGTTTGTTACTGAAAAACAAATTTATACAAATGTGGAACAGTGGCGTACGAAATTTGCAAATTGTGTCATAGACCAAAGTAACTAACAGTGCACTATATAAGGACAGCATAATGGAATTTTACAAGATAATGAATGGGAACTTGAACTTTAAGCAGAAGACGACAACATCAGCCAATCAGTGTGCGAGATCAAATGGTGTTACATCCCAGGGTGTAGCAGCATAGCAATGTGGATCAGAGACGGATTAAAGGTTTGTCCACATATATGTCTCTTTCCTCATGCGCAACAGCAGATGCAAGGAAATAAAAGGGCATGCACAAAAATTTGTGGAAGGAACACATGTAGGCCTATGCATGGGTGTTCTCATGTACACACATTGCCTCACTGTGTAAGGTCTGCTGTGAATCCCCTTCCTTACTTGGGAGCTTGTATTGCACTTATTGTGATAAGACAATGACAGAAAAAGAAAAGGCAAAAGTAACTGTAGGTAAAGAAGTATGTGAATAATAGAGGTAAGAGAAACACAAAGTGACAATGATATTTGGTTTGCAAATTTCTGAAGGTTACAGTGAGATCTTAGATTTTCTGGTTGGGAAACTGCAGAGATAGGGCTGGAATAACATTTCATTAGCTAGTAACTGGCAACCTATGTACCAATTTTTCAACTATTAATTTCACATTTCAAAACAAAGCGTATAAGTTGTTACTGAAACTGACAATTACTTAAGGGAGGTTCTTAGCTGTCATGTGAAGGTTAATTAACTTTCAGTGTGTCATTTGTATTTTTATTTTATAAAAAAAAAGTTGTTTACACAGATTTACTCATGAAAGAATATACATAGATTAACATTCTCAGACTCAACAAATTTGTGAACTTCATATATGCCAGAATTGATTTGAACGGAGGTTGTCTCTTCCAATTTTGCATTATTGGCGTCCTTAATTTCTGGTTGTAGTAGTTTGTTGAGGAGCTAAAATACCCCATCATTTCTTTTGTTCAGATGTCAGACTCCTCAACTGTTGTGTTATAAAATTTCCTTAGCATGAATATTTGTCCACAGAAAGGAAATTCCTTAGAAAGATTCTTAGGCCTAGAAAAATATCTAATGAATTTACATTCCACCTAAGATCAAATCAAGAACTTTATCAACGATTTGAAAATATCACCACCACAGTGAAGGAAAGAATACGGTATTTCTGTGGGCATATTAAAATAATGGAATCAGAAGAGGCTTGCCAACAAGATTCTTCTCTTCCAGGAGAACAGGAAGACACAAGTTCCTAGAAAACTGCGGGATCACAGCAGAAGAAATTCTGAACAAGCAGATCTTTAGGAAAAAGGTTCAGAAGTGGAGGATTTCTTCAAGGAGAAAACAAGGAATAACAGAGTATTCTCAGCAGAAGAACGTGCACGAGTGAGCCAATGGATGAAGGAGTACTGGCGGAAGAGGAAGGAAGAGAACTTTAGAAAGTGAGTTAGTTGTGTAAACGTAGCCCATAGACGGCTGTAACAAAAATAAGTTATAATAAAAAAGTCTTTAGAAGTGGCATCCTTTATGATTTTTCTTTATCTGTAATCGTCTATAAATTTAAATGTGCTTCCTTTGGATTTAACAGATGTTATTGTACATAAATCACTTCACAGCATAACCTCAACACACTACACAGTGAAACACACATTGGCTCTAGGTGCCTGTCATCTGCTAAAAAATGCAAAGATTCCCACAAATGGTGGGAAGCAATGCTTTCTATGCATATCCTCCATTTCCAGGAAATTATGCATGCACAAGTGCACATGTGTAATTTATGCACATGCACGAAGTTGAATAGAAAAACGTCATTGTTTGGACGCACAATAAGACCAACACAACAAGCAGCCAACCAGATGATACAGCAAAGGAGAGCAGTCTGTGGCAGCAGCCAATATCAAGATAAAACAAAGTAAAGTGTTATTGTCATTCAGTGGTTAACTATTTTGTCAAAATGAGTGATGAGGTGAAGGCAAGAAAGTATTTGACAGTGAAATTGTGAAATAGGTGATTGACACTGTACAAAGAACAGCTTTCAATCCTTGTATGCAAGGGACAGTTGTCAGTGAGATTGTACAGTGAAGTTGAGGAAATAAATTGTGATGTAAATATGGTAGGTGAATTATTGTGTTTGCTGGGTGTCAAATATTCATGGCTTCTGTTGTGTTCTCTAGTGGAATGGTGAATATTTCTTAGTGTGATGGTAAAGTTTTCTCCCCATTTTGCAAAAAGAGATGATGGAGGAGGAGGTCAGAGTCATAGTGAATCCACCGTTTGATATGAGGTTCATTAAACTCTGATGAACACACTATTTAGCACATAGTACTTGCCTGAGCTGGGTGATACTATCCTTTTCTGGAATCACTTCATTCTTTGACTGCCCTACCCTTAGCTTGTAGCAAGGAAAACTCAATTATTTCCTACTATCCACAAATGTATATAACAAATCAGTATGCTAAGGATTAAATTTTCTATGAGTAACGTTGTATTAAAAGTTCAGTATGATAATGCATGTAGACAAAAGATATTACTCGTGGGAATATCAATCTCAACCTCATAAGTGATATCGGAATGCCTCTGGCTGGACTGGCATGGATGATCTTTAGCAGAGAGAGAACAACAACAACAGCAGCAGCAGCAGCAGCAGCAGTCTTGGTTAGCTTTCAATGTAGGTGGATGTAAAGTTACTCTGTTGAATAAAGTGTATGTATGCAACTTTGTCGCATCTTATTGAAAGAACAGTTCCTGTCATACCATGCTCCACTCTTACCACACTGGTGACCACTTACCTGTTGTGAAAGGTGCATTAAATTCACTACCCAAACGTTAATACAGTCAAATAGATAACGTCGCAACAATGTGCCCATTACACAATGCATCGCCCAACTCTGGATTACAGTGCCAACAGGATTACAGTGCAGGTTATGCACTGTGGTCAGTGTGCAAATACAATGATGGAAACTGAATGCATCAACAGTTCATGACAACAATGGCCTAACCCCACCTCAACAATCGTGGCCAACAACAAATCTTCTCTTGGCCTTTGAGAACAATAGTACCACAGACAGTGTTTTTAACCAATAAAAATTACAACATAAATGTAATGCCACTTTTGTGTCTTTTGTGCCTTCCACAGCACAAATCGGACATGAGCAACCACATACCATGCCACCACAACTAATTGTGTGCCATGAACATTTGGCAGCCATATTGCCTACTGCACCAAACAATACTACAATTTCTTAAGCCTCATGTCTCAGATTCTGCTCACACCTCAAATTACGACAGTTTGACCTCACTCATCTGGCCTTATGGTTCACAACAGTGGACAGCATTTTCCAAGCAACTGGTGTTTTAGATGATAATTCAAAACATGTTAACCTGCTCTGCCATGTGGCAGGACAGGCTGAACTATTTATTGAGCTTATCCTGTCTCCACCACATGCAAAACAAATACAGCACAGCAAAGACTGTTCTCTTGCAGACTTTTTCTCAAATCCTGAAACAACAGCTGCGTGAGGCTATCTACGAACAGCATCTCCATGACAACATGCCCTCACAACTTTGGTGTTACTTCCGCACAACTATTGATTGTACTCTCATGTTGGGTACAACTTATGGACCATACTGATCATCAAGTTACTAACAGAGGTGTAACATGATGATCACACGAGTTTGAACCTCTAAAAAATGACTCACACTGGCAGATTGCATGTCCTCTGTGATACAACATCGGCGAATATTAAACAGACCGACAGATGCCACCCTGTGGGGCACTGTACCAATGAAGTCTTGTGTGCCACCCATTCTCTGTCAGCCCAACACAACATGAGAGTGTTGTCTTGATACATTTTGGCAGCGAGTAATGCACCATGGACCAATGACAAACCTGTCGTCACAGCCAAACCATGGCCATCAATCTGCTGGTTCCACAGTGAATTCAGACCTGCTGCTCACAAATGTCATGCTCCCTGTGAGTTCTCAATTGACATCAGTGGATGGAAATAGCACCTTCCACATATATACAGCAAAATCTCGTGTCACCACCACAATGATCACGCAATGATGCCTCTTTGAGCCTCACCACACTACACAATGGTACTTTTTAATGGGCATTGGTCTTACCAAACAGCAGCACATCAATCTTTGAACAGTCTTCCATACCTACTTCACTTGCTGAACTGTTCAGAGATACCAGTCTACAGCACCGCTACTTGCACTGTTCATCTATAAATGAACCTTCTGTGTACCAGGACTTTCCATTTAACAGATGTCAATGAACCAATAATCAATATGGACATTCTATAGTTCCACCGGCTCCTGCCCAATAAAGCACAGGTGGCACCACAAACCTTTGGTGGATGCTATCGGGAACCTGTCTCATGATGCAAGTCCGCGATGATCCAGATATGTAGAAGTTACGGTACAGTACCCCACTGACATACGTCACACCCATGGTGCAGACAATATCATTACAGACTACCTTCAGTGCAAGTTCTCTTTGATATAACTACAAGCACACAGCAGCTGAACAAATGACCCGAGCATCAAAGACCTCCTTGACAACCATGACACAGACTTTGCACTGAACACTGGTCTCTCCCCATGTCTCACACAACCCTGCTACGAGACTACTGCATACCACCAGCAGAGTGAAGGCTTCATTGAGAGGTGGCACAGGATCACGAAGGCAGCCCTGATATGCCACAGCAGTTCCTGGACCGAGTCATTCTTTTAGGTCCTGCTTAGCGTACAAGGATGATGTACGGCCATCTCTAGCAAAGGTCTTCCATGGTGAGCCACTTGTCTTACCTGTGGACTTTGTTCAGCCTATGGCTGACACAAAATGGCAGATTTACCTACAAAAGTCATTGTGTTCAGTAACATGTTTGGAACATGCACGTCTTGTGCCGCCTCCCCCCCCCCCCCCCCCCAACTCATTCGACCTTAAAATCTTTATACACAAGAACCAAACAGCACTCAGTACTCCCAGCTGTTTGGGGATAGCGATCTCTAAGCAACACTCAAAATCTCTGGCTGGTACAGAATGGATGATCTTTCAACAGAGAGAAGAATGACAGTGCATTCTAGACTAGTGTTAGATGTTGATGGATGTAAAGTTACTGTCTCCAGTAAAGCGTATGTACATTAACTGTGTTGTGTATTACTGGAAGGGCAGTTCCTAATGTACCGTAGTCCAATCTCGCCACATACTAATAGGAGAATGGAATGGATTAATTGTAATGATGGAAATTTTGTGTTGATAAGGATTTATTTCGGCTAAATATGAAATTTAGAATAAGAGGTAATCCAAGGTATATGGAAATGCTAATTACCAGGAAATACTGAATATCAAACAAATGAAAATCCACGATGGAGTAACGACAATATTATAAAAAGATAGATCACTACTTACCATATAGTGGAGATGATGAGTTGCAGACAGGCACAACAAAAAGACTACTAAACACATTAGCTTTTTACCAGAAGGCCTTCATCTGAAATAGATTGCCCCCCCCCCCCACACACACACACACACACACACACACACACACACACACACACACACACACACACACAGAGAGAGAGAGAGAGAGAGAGAGAGAGAGAGAGAGAGAGAGAGAGAGAGAGAGAGAGAGGGGGGGGGGGGGGGGGAGGGGGGGGCTGTCTGACCCCGGCAGCCAGAAACAGTAGTCTTGTATGTGAGCTGCATTTGAGTGAATGTGTGTGTATGTCGTGTATTTCAGAAGAAGGCCTTCTGGCTGAAAGCTTGTGTGTTTAGTAGACCTTTTGTTGTGCTTGTATGCGGCTCCACATCTTCACTGTATAGTGAGTAGCAATTTATCCTCTTCATAAGATTGTCAAAATACTGAGTGTGAAATTTAATGCAAATGTTATAGCAGCAGAAGGAAAAGATTTTTAAAAGTAATATGTAGTTCAATTCCAACTGTAAAATTATATACAAGTGAGAATGTGATTTATTCATTTTAAAGCGAAATTAAGTTTAACTGTTTGTATGAAAACTCATTTATCATCTTTTCAAGAAATGTGTGAAATACGTTAAACCCTTAAGGCCAAGACAAAGAATGTTACAGAAAAATAAATAATGTTGTCTTCAATAAAGTGTATCAAGAACAAAATGTTGTCGTGGAGTTGCCCTTCAGGTGTGAATGAAGTTAAGTGTGTATTAAAGTAAGGTTCTGGTCCGGTATCTAATACACTGATCGCCCAGAACATTATGACCATCAACCTACTATCGAAATAAACCGGTCCAGGCAATAGCAGTGTCATGTGGCAAGGTATGACTACTGATCAGACACATGCACAGTGCATGTAGTATCAGTGAGTGTAGAACGGGGAAGCCATGCAACCTATCTGAGTTTGAGCAAGGGCAGATTGTGATGGCCCAGAGGCTCGCCACGAGCATTTCAGAAACTGCACGACTTGTCAGGTGTCCAAGGAGCACTGTGGCGAGTTTCTGTAACACGTGGCAAAACCAAGGTGAAACCACGTCCAGACACCGCAGGGGTGGGTGGCCACCCCTCATTGCAGAAGTCAGACGTCATAGGATAGGCAGACTGGTAAAACAGGACAGGCAGTGAATTTTGGCAGGCTTTAATGCTAGGCAGAGCACAAGTGTGTTTGAACATACAAGCACCGAAAGCTCTAACAATGGATCTCCGCAACCGACGACTCATGCAAGTGCCAGTGTTAACACCATGTCATTGGTAACTACAACTGAAACGGGCATGTGACTATTGGCACTTGACATTGGAGTAGGGAAAGATTGTTGCATGGTGTGATGAGTCCTGATACTTTCTTCATCATGCTGATGGGAGGACATGAATCCATCATCTTCCAGGGAAACAGCTCCTTGAAAACGGTAATGTGGAACAGAGACAAGCTACAGTGGATCCATTACGATATGGGGAACATTCACACAGGCAACCATGAGACCAGTGGAACTTGTGCAAGGAACCATGACAGCCAAGGAGTATCATACACAGGTTGCAAACCACATACACCCCTTCGCGATAATCGGGTTTCCTGATGGCAGTGGCATTTTTCAACAAGATAATGTGCCATGTCACAAGGCCAGGAGTGTGATGGAATAGTTCAAAGAACACAGTGGTGAGTTCTGTGATGCATCGCTGCTGTTACCTGTGGCAGAGTCGGACATATCGGCTATTAGGTAAGTGGTCATTATGTTCTGGCTGATCAGTGTAGAAGATAAGGCCTTGTCAATAAGATTAGATTAGATTCAGACAATTGAGGGAATTCTCGAGAGTGTGGAACAAGTCAGAAAGTATAACACAAAGAACATGAAACATTTGTAACGTAATACTCTCTTCTCTGATCTTTTTCAGGAGATTGTCAAAATCTGAATTCATTATAGTAAACTGGAACTGCTAATATTTACAGAATTTATACACTGTCAGAATCAAATATAGTAATGCAACTTTTAATCAATTAAATAACTGGTCTTGACTGTTGAGGCCAAGTGCTGTCAAAACTGAACCCTAGCAGACATTTTTACTTAAGCTGGTCTAACAGTCCCTGTTAAGACATACAAGTAGAGAGTACGAGTTACCTATCAAAAAGTCTTTCAGGCTCTGCTTAAACTGTGCTTTACCTGATTCCAAGTTTTTAATGGTTGCTAATGACTTATTGAAAATCTGCATTCCTGAGTATTGGATTCATTTTTTGGCCAAGACAGTGATTTTATGCCTTTATATAGATTGCTCTTATTCCTAGTATTGAATTACATATTGAGTTATTGGTTGGAAACAGACGCACGTTACTTGCAACAGATTTCATAAAGGAATAAATATACTGAGAAGCAGTGGTTAGCATACTCAGTTCCTTGAACAGGTTTTTACGTGATGTTCTTGAATTTACACCACAAATGATTCTCATTACATGCTTTTACATGCTAAAAACTTTTGCTCCGGTTGATGAGTTACCCCAGAATATGGTCTCATGTGACATAATAGAATGAAAGTAAGCAAAGTATGCAAGGTTTTTTTATTTTTATTTCTTCTGCATCTGACATCATTTGCAGTGCAGTTACAGACTTGTTTAAGCACTTCAACAATTCTGTGGGTTGCCCGTGCCAACTAAATTTATTATTGAGTAGTAACCCCAGAATTTTACTACTGTCAACATCATCTGTCTTCATGTCGTCTTATGTTATACACATGCTGGACAGAAATCTCTTACAGGTTCTGAACTGCATGTAGTGAGTCTTTTCAAAGTTTAATGACAGTGAATTAGATTTAAACCCTTTATTAATGCAGTGAAAATTTAATTAGCAGCCTTTCTATATCTGTACTTCTCTTGCTATTTACTGCAATATTTGTATCATCTGCAAACAAAACGAATGTAGCATATGGCAATGTAACAAATGAGGTGTCATAAATGTACACAAGAAAAAGCAACTGACCCAAGATGAAACCTTAAGGAACACTACATGTAATTAATTACCAATCACATGAAGACTGTTTACTCCACAGGTTTTTTCAATGCCACCCTTTGTTTCCTCTTAGTTAAGTAAGACTTCAACAATTTCACAGCACTGCTGGTGACACCAAATATTCTAATTTACTAAGAGAATGCTGTGATTCACATAGTCAAAGGCTTTTGATAGGACACAGAAAGTGCCAATAGCCTCTAATTTGTTATCTAATGAATTAAGTACATTCTCACTGTGTGTGTAAATAGCCTTCTCTAAATCAGAACCCTTAAGGAACCCAATCTGTGACTTGGACAATATATTGTATGCAATCAGGTGCTTAGTAAGGCTCTTGAACACAATCTTTCCAAATATTTGATTGTATCTCTTTATCTCCATTCTTGTAGAGAGGCTTAACTTCCACTTATTTTAGCCAGGATGGAAATGTTCTGTTGATAGGAGACTGATCACATAAATAAATTAAAACGGAACTCAACTCACACAAGTATTCTGTGATTAACTTTGTTGATGTGTTATCATAACCTTGATTTTAACCTTGATTTTCAGGAGATATTAGTGTTATTAACATTTTATTGAAGTTATTTGTGAAGACTGGTCTGATTTTTCATTGCACTGTTTACTGGATCTGATAACCCCAAGCTGGCAGTAAAAAAAAAAAAAAAAAAAAAAAAAAAAAAAAAAAAAAAAAAAAAACTTGTTTAAGAGGATTGCAACACTACATACACACACTTGTTACCAATGTCTCATTTGTTTTTAAAGTTATCTGTTCATCTTCCATTTTGGCCACCACCTGTTTCTCTCCTTATTACATCCCAACTAGTTTTTATTTTATTGCCTGGTGTAATTATCTTGTTCTCATAATAAAGCTGCTTAGATTTTTGAATTACTTCCGTCAATATTTTGCAGTATCCTTTGTAATTCATTACAATGCTAACATCAGAGCTATTCCTACATACTAGATACAATCTCCTTTTTGTCCCACAAGATGTCTCTATTCCTTGTGTAAATAATGGTTTATATTTTGACTTGTGTTTGATTTGCATTACCTTTAGGGGAAAACAATTTTAAAAAGAGGAAGTCTTAATAAATGCTTTGTAGTTGCCATTTGAGTAAGAAGTATTGTAAACATCTATCCAATTGATGCCTTTGAGTGATCTCCTAAAATTCTCAATTTTTGACTGATTTATTACCCTCCTGTACTCAGATTTAATAGATTTTGTACCCTGAAAGATTCAACATTTAACATGCGACACTGCATAATGCAGTTTGTTGATGCTGAGTGTCATTCAGTAGAGTCAATATTTTTGAATAATCAAAGCAAGGATTTGATGTTTAATTAATGTTTAAGTAGTGATATATTTGGCACAGTGACTTATTAAGTAATGAGGGAATATGTGGTAAAGAATTGGCAGAATGAGGTTCAATAGAAACCTTCTAATATGGTAGCCGGACTACTGAAAGTGCCAGATTACCAAGGCTCATCTAAAAATAGCAATGTATGGAGTGTGAGATGCAAGGTAAACATGGATGACTGAGCCTTGATTGTTTATCTTTGTTCTCTGCTTCCGTTACAGTGATGATAAAATGCATAGCAATGCAGAAAACAACATTTTAGAGAACAAATTAGAAAAACTTTGTTCCCTGCGCCCTTTAATGTAAGTTTCAGTTTTTATGTTTAGTTCGGAACAGTACAGTACATGAAGTGTTTCTATATTTTATTCACTTGAAATAAGACCGAATGTCATTTTATTCCCCAAAAACTCCTTACAAGTTTTGCAGTGTTGTACAATAACTACATAAGTGTACCAATAATGGCCACTGCTTCATTTCAGGTAGGTGGAGGTGTTAGATTTGTTGTGTCAGACCCTTCATCTTCACCCATTCAATATCTGGTGGTTGACCTTGTTGAGAGCCTATCACAACTTTCTACTGTCAGTTTGCCTGATATTTCTTTGACTGCAGGTTCTTTATTGTCCAAAATTTCTCCCTCAGTAAATTTTTTAATTTCATTTTGAGCCATATCTAACATTTTAACAACAGAATTATTTTCAGTTGGAACAGTGGTGTCGTGTTTCTTCTTCATCATAGGTTTGCGGCCAGAGTTTTCACCAGCAGTCTTAACTGTATTCCATAGCAAAGTAGTTCTAAGAATAGCAGCTTTAATGTCAGATTATTTTTGAAAATCCATCACTGAACAGTCTCAATTTATATGCACTTGAAGAAAAGAAGCCCTGTAAAAACATCTGAAATTTTGAATTAACTCCTGATGATTGGCTGAATAAGGGAAGTAAAGTTTGCTGGAAGACAAGCCCCAAATACATTCCCTGAGAAAATCAATACAGACACTGAAGGATGGGCTGTACAGCTATCTAGCAACATTACTCTGTTCAGGCAATCCAAGTTTTTTTTTAAAAAAGAAATTCTCTCGCCAAAGGTACAACTCCAAATCCCATGCCACTTTCCTAGACGTTGACCTCCATCTGTCCAATGGCCAGCTTCACACATCTGTCCACATCAAACCCACCAACAAGCAACAGTACCTCCATTATGACAGCTGCCACCCATTCCATATCAAACGGTCCCTTCCCTACAGCCTAGGCCTTCGTGGCAAACGAATCTGCTCCAGTCCTGAATCCCTCGACCATTACACCAACAACCTGAAAGCAGCTTTCGCATCCCGCAACTACCCTCCCGACCTGGTACAGAAGCAGATAACCAGAGCCCTTCCTCATCCCCTCAAACCCAGAACCTCTCACAGAAGAACCCCAAAAGTGCCCCACTTGTGACAGAATACTTCCCGGGACTGGATCAGACCTTGAATGTGGCTCTCCAGCAGGGATACGACTTCCTAAAATCCTGCCCCGAAATGAGATCCATCCTTCATGAAATCCTCCCCACTCCACCAAGAGTGTCTTTCTGCCGTCCACCTAACCTTCGTAACCTCTTGGTTCATCCCTATGAAATCCCCAAACCACCTTCCCTACCCTCTGGCTCCTACCCTTGCAACCGCCCCCAGTGTAAAACCTGTCCTATGCACCCTCCCACCACCACCTACTCCAGTCCTGTAACCCGGAAGGTGTACACGATCAAAGGGAGAGCCACGTGTGAAAGCACCCACGTGATTTACCAACTGACCTGCCTGCACTGTGACGCTTTCTATGTGGGAATGACCAGCAACAAACTGTCCATTCGCATGAATGGACACAGGCAGACAGTGTTTGTTGGTAATGAGGATCACCCTGTGGCTAAACATGCCTTGGTGCAACGGCCAGCACATCTTGGCACAGTGTTACACCGTCCGAGTTATCTGGATACTTCCCACCAACACCAACCTATCCGAACTCCGGAGATGGGAACTCGCCCTTCAGTATATCCTCTCTTCTCAATATCCGCCAGGCCTCAACCTCCGCTAATTTCAAGTTGCTGCCGCTCATACCTCACCTGTCTTTCAACAACTTCTTTGCCTCTGTACTTCCGCCTCGACTGACATCTCTGCCCTTACTCTTTGCCTTTAAATATGTCCGCTTGTGTGTGTGTGTGTGTGTGTGTGTGTGTGTGTGTGTGTGTGTGTGTGTGTGTGTGTGTGGCGCGCGCGAGAGTGTACACCTGTCCATTTTTTCCCCTGAGGGAAGTCTTTCCGCTCCCGGGATTGGAATGACTCCTTAACCTCTCCCTTAAAACCCACATCCTTTCGTCTTTCCCTCTCCTTCCTGAAGAAGCAACCATCGGTTGCGAAAGCTAGTAATTCTGTGTGTGTGTTTGTGTGTTTTCTTCATTGTGCCTGTCTGCCGGCGCTTTCCCGCTTGGTAAGTCTTGGAATCTTTGTTTTTAATATATTTTTCCCATGACTAGGAGTTAAGTTATGCAAAAAGTTTCTTTTTATTTTTCAGCTGCATTTTGGTCTGATGATCGTAATTATCACTGATGTCAAGTTTCCGAATTCCATGACAAGTTTTGAATCAGTGCAGCCAACTGTAAGAAAATGCACATTCAGTTTCTGCCAACCCAGTGAATTTTTATCTCAACAATGGTGGTCATATTTCACCTGGCACCATTGAATATGGATGTGGAAATGGATTAATAATTGGAAAAAAATTATTGAAAAGAATAGTTGAGAAAATTTTGAAGATAATTAATGAACCTGTACACAATCTCAGGTGAACTTTAACTAATGCCAATATCAACAGACCTTGAATATAATTACATTCAAGGTCAATAAACATAATTTTCATTATGTATTGCTGCTTCCAGTAGTGTGTGGTAACAAATGATGACCGCAACCATTGAAATTGTCAGTCTGTCTATAAGTTCTTAAATACACAAAGCACAATATTTTTAGTATAAGTAAACCACATTCTATAGGTGCCTATCGAGTCTGAGTTGTGTTTAGCCTTGTGTGTGACAATATCGACGCAGGAACATTCCAAAAGGCACAGCGTTAATTAATTGTCTGCACCAAACCTCTTTATGCAAGATCTCGGCAGCGAGTGAAATTATGAACAGATAGGAGTTGAAATTATAACTGGTGAATAAATATTCCTTTTCTAATAATTTTTTATAATAATTTTAGCCAATGTTTAAAATTCACATTTTTAACAATGCTGGTACCACGGATCGAAGCGTACATCCATATGATACCACTTCCCGAAACAAAGGGGTGAAAATACATGAATTAATAAACTGAAAAGTGTATTTCTTACTTTGTTTCATACAGATATTTAATGGCATATCAAAACATCAACCTTGCCACAAAACAACTCATTTTAGTTTGGCGGTGTCTTTGGTCCATAGCTCATTCAGTTAACACATAGCTTATATATAAGGAAAGAAAGAAAAATAATATGAATCTCAATATGGCATATATGCCTTCAGAAATCAATTTTGTGTGTTACCACACTGTGATTATGGACTTCTGCTTTGGACTTGTTTTGACAGCAGTTGACACTCTTGCTTGTTATCAGCAATAGTAATTTGCAAATCTATTTCGTTGGCTATATGATTTCTGTTACCATATAACATTAAGTTGTTGGCAAGTCTTGAAAATTAATAGATTTTAAAAAACAGAATTACCAGTTATGTGATAGCATATTCTTTTTATGGGAAAAATGTGGAATGTAAAAACCAGACCTAGGATTGTTTGAGTTGCAGATCAATAGCTATTAATCTGGGACATTAACTTTATGCAGACCTCCCTCAAAAGCAGATGCACTGAGTTTTGTGTTGTTGTGTTGCCCAAGTTGGTTATTGCTTGTGTAGTTGCACTACACTTCAAGTAAAAGTCAGCCAACATGCTACTGGTTACATCAATTTTCTCTCATAAAAAAAATATTTTTTTATGAAACAGGTAATTTATTTAGTCATAAAACTTTTATATATAAGGGTTTCTTCTTACGCTGATGGTTTTTCATCCTTAGTAGCAAAAGGATTTATTCTTGACAGCCATGAACCTCCACTGAAATAAAACAAAATTTTAGTATGAATGATACATTACAAATGAGATTAAAAATTTCATGTAAAATTAGTTTTATGCAGCTCCATACCTTTCCTCTGGGACAATTTTATCAGTGACTAGAGTTTCTTCTAGTAGTTCAGCAAGCAGTTCAGCCCTGAACTGATGCTTTAGGGGCTTTGGCTCAGACATAGCCTCATCTGACTGTTTGAGTTTTCTGCAGGCTTCACGATAGGTCAGACCATACCACTCAATTTCCTCTTCAGTGTACTATTAATGACAGAATTCCATATAATCAAGAAAACAGCAGAACAGGGTGAAACACTTATGAAATAGTAAGCTGTAATAGGATTCCTCAAATTTTATTAGTGTAGATTAGATGATAAGAGTTTCTGAGAGGCTGATGGAAGCAATGTAATAATGCAATAGAAGGAAGGCTTGATGAAATATAAAATGGCTGGACAGCAAACTTGTTGATTAGGACAGGACACAAATCTGAGACGGAAGGAAGAAAAGCAATACTTATGTAAACTAAGGGAACAAACCCAGTTTCAATCCACACCATATGTGAACTATACATCTTTACATCACTATGGTCAAAATGGTGTTGTGGGTGCTGTATGTAATATCCACCAGTTACTACAAAGTAGTAATTATACTTTCAGTTTCTAATATGCTGAAACTACTTACAATTATTCAGCTAATGAGAAAAAGAACCTGCAAGAGAAAACTGCAGAATAAACATCAATGTAGCTTGTAAACTCTTACCGATTTCAAATAATGACCATAATCTTCATGTATCTGTTTCTGCTTTTCAGAGTTATCAGTGTGATAATCTTTCTTCAGCAAAGCTGTTAGAAGCTGTCGCTTAATTCGTACTGCTAGCTCTGACTTTAGATCACATGCAGGGGTCTAGAAAAAACAAAAGTAATATTATATACACAACATTAAGCAAAAATCAATAAATATTGAGCAGCAAGAATACTGTTTCTCTGTAAAAACTGTTGGAACATGACAAAAAAATAAAAAAATTGCTAGATGAAGTAGTACCTTCAAAATATAGTGGTCAAATCCACAATTCTTGTGGATCAAGTTTATTGTCCTTTCGGTGACAACAACAGACATATATTTATCTAAGATTTCACTGTACACAACTGATCGTTTTAAATTTGGAGTCCAGAAGTATGGATTTCTTCTGACAGTTCGTTTCTTCTTTGTGAAACCTTGGATAACACCTTCTCCACCCCAAAGTCCCTTATGACTTTCAGCTGGATATTTTACAGGAATTGGTACATTTTGTATTGGAGTTCTGTAAATTTTAATGCAATTGATTAATTTAAATGTCAAAAGTTAGGGAAGGCTAATAAAAATAGAACTAATTTTATAATACACTGAAATGTGGAAAGGTTATACTTTTGGTTACATAATATAAAGCTCTTAGTCCACATTAAGGTTGCATGAAAGAATCACTATTGCCAGGATAAGAGAAAGCGTATTCTGTTGGCAAAACACAATCAGGCAAGTCAGCAGCACTTTGAATGTCAAAATCAAAGATTGTCTCAAAATGAAGACAAAAGGGTGCTGATATGATACAAAAGGGGGGGGGGGGGGGGGGAGGGGAGTGCTTTGATTTAGTAAATCAAACATATTTCAATACAAAATTACTCTGTTAATATCAGGTGATTATGATGCATTCAACCTGCTGCCCAGAGATGCCCACAATTGTATCTTCCCATGCACATAGTGGTGTTGCAAACAAATGTCTTACCACACAATAACAGGTATCTACTTACATATAAAATAAGAGAACTGATGATGACATATTTTTATCACACTACTATGATTTGTAGTACTTGCTCTTTAGTTTTCTGATCTTAATAAAAATATCATGAACTTTGCTGCTGTTGTCCCCCAAGAATTACTTATTTGCAAACATGCCAAATGAAAGTATTTACCACTTCTGCACTGCCATATGGTGTTCCTTCTGCATCAATATCACGGACAATATAGCTAGTACTAAACATTCCTATCTATGTTTGTTACATAATAAAACAAAGGAAAGTTGCTACTCACCATATAGCGGAGATGCTGAGTTGCAGATAGGCACTACAAAAAGACTATCACAATAGACGACACACACGTGCGCAACTCACACGCAACTGTAGTCTCAGGCAACTGAACCCATAGAGTGTGTCGTTTATTGTTGATGAAAGCCTTACTGGCCTAAATCTGAGTGGTTTCAGTTGCCTGAGACTGTAGTTGTGTGTGAGTTGCATTTGCATGAGTGAGAGAGAGAGAGAGAGAGAGAGAGAGAGAGAGAGAGAGAGAGAGAGAGAGAGAGATTGTTGACAAAGGCCTTAATGGCCAAAAGCTTTTTTTTTTTTTTTTTTTTTTTTTTTCATAACAGCAGCTCAGCATCTCCGCTATATGGTGAGTGACAACTTTCGCTTTCACAATTTTGTTACATAATATGCGTTTCAAGTGATACAGAAAGTATATTAAAATTCAGGTGCCCAGTACCTAGTGCACACCTGTAATCCCCCTGTGCATAATAGACATGATGCTTCATCCCATCTATTCTTTCATCACTTAAGTAGTAGCAATCTGGTAAGTATAATGACACTGCCAGGCCTTTATTTTCCAGTTGTTTTGCTATCTTGCGCAGCAGGCTGAATTGTCCTGAGAGCTGTCTGGAGGAATTTACTGTGAAGTAACATCTCTGCCTCTATCTCATATTGAAAACAAACATCCAGCTTATAATTAAGTACTCTGGTCCAAATTCATGTCTTACCCAGATGCGTAATTTTGCGACAGTGTTGCTCACAGCTGCATTAATTTCAGTGTTACTGTTATCCTTTAACTTCTGAAATTGTGCATTTATAAATCACTTACTCTAAACCACTCAATGTGAAATGTCCAGATGTTAATCATTATGTCTGAAGGCTAAGGACCATGTCAGTTTTCAAATAATCAATACTGTACCATTTGAACATTAGTCTCTTCCTTAAAGTCATTCCAGATATTTATTTTAAATTCAGTGCATTAGTATATGTAAAATGACTCTTTCATACAGTGTTCATTAAAAAATGACAATAATTCCACTTGGGACCTGTGGAATGGTACATTAGCTTATTTGCTTTAGTTGTAAATATTTGTCATGTATTGTTATTTTTCTGGCGAGTTCCACATCCTGGAGGACCTCCTCACTACGAATCAACTGGAATGAAGTAAATCTAATAATAATAATAATAATAATAATAATAAGTGGCATATCAGCATCTTTCAAGAGTTCTATACATTGTCCTGCAGCAATATAATTTTAATTTAAACTGCAGGCTATTGACAAGAAGTAATTATGTTATTAAATGATTTACCTAACTCTGGTGTATCAACAACAGTTTGTTTCTTATATATGAGTGGTGTATTATGTTAACCACACTCATTCTGCCCTGATAACTCTTCCACAATTGATCATATAGTTTTAATTTTGTTCTGAGAGCTTTCTATTATTTTGGTGTAATGCATTTTTTTAGCCTGTCTCATGATATTCCTAATTTTTCTCACATTGTACCTATAAATTTGAGAACAATCTATGGAGATATTGTCCATGATAATGTTTCTGTTTCGTTTCACTCTTGAAAAATATACTAACTGCACCAGGTTGTAAAATTTAAGTAATTCCATTGCATTTTTTTTCTCTAGAAAATCAATGTTTGTATTTAAATACTCACAAAAATAAACAGTTCTTCCTAAAGAATTGACCCTGCAACAGTGTCAAAACAGGAGAGGAAAATTCTGTAGTCTCGAAAGGGGGACATATTCAGGCCTATAACGAAAGAGTTTTTCCATATAAATTTGAACACTCCTGCGTAACTTCCTCTCACTTCTTGTGCTATGAAATTTTTCTTAAGAATCAAGCGAAATCAATGACATAATGATGCTGAAAGCAATGGAAACAACTTTATGAAGATGTACTTCATCACAATTTAATTTCTGCAGTTTGCTTTCACATTACTTGTTGGCAAAGCCGAGGCTCACCAATTCAACTGAATTTCTTACAATACATCTACAATGGTGCATTAAAGAAGCTACTTTATTTGCCTCACAGCCATTTAGTACATCTACGCACATGCATTCATTCTGTATTTATAGTCTCTTTTTTTCAATGTTTTCATAAACTCACATGTGCGGTACCACATCATTAGATTAAATATACTGCTCACTCTGTGGATCCAAATTAAGGAGATCCTCAACGATATGTAACTTGTCATGAAACAAGAAAACATGATATAAAATCCAAGGTGGAATAATATTATGAAAGGTCATGTCAAAAGCCCTTGAATAAATTTTTATTTAAGAGGTAACATAAAATGTGTCACAAATATCTACAGGTATTCAGGCATACACTGAAATGCTATAAGGTAACAATTTACTCAACTGTTATACCACTCTACATTTCACTGTTATTGTGTATCTGTTTTTCTATTGTCTCCTATTGACCCTAGATGTATGCTGCTTGATTGTCAAAAAACCATGCACTATCAGGGATTTACTTTTGGTAGTAGGATAAGAGGTCATGGTCCAAGAAATGCTTCTGTTCCTGATGTCTCAGCCTGAACTGCGCTGGACATCCTCAGAGGTGCTCCTCCACTGAGTCTTGCTGGCTGACTGGTCAGATGTCCAAGAGTGACATAAATACTGTAGGAAGAGGTGGCGTGGTCAAAGTAACATGTGATGAGCAGAGATAATTATTGTCAGCGATAAAACTTAACTATTAATATCAAGAGCTACTTCAGGCAATGATATGCAGCTTTTTGGATTAACAGGCTTCTGGGCAGTGCATGAAGTTGACGAGAGTTCCGGTATCTCACACCAGGCACCAATACATGTAGAGGCTGTCAATACTAAGTGGTACCTGATTCAAGAAACCTAGGCTGGCCATGTGCAAGACTGTGTTACTTATATATTACTTTTGTTATAAGTCATTTTTAAGTTTTGTGCACTTGAGACTGGTATGAGAGTTAGAACTGTATTAGAGTGGTTTTCTTCGTGTCATGAGTGTTCAGAATATGTTAAATATCGAGCAAAGTAGAGAGGGCCACAGGATCACTGAAACTGATGAGTCCCAGATTGGTAAGAAGTAGTTTGGGATGGGTGATTCTCGGGTTGATGTATGAGTATGGAAGTGGAGGGGAGGGGGGGGGGTGTTGTTTGTTTATTTTGGGGGAGGGGGTTAGGTATGCTGATTGTGTTTTCAGGGTTTTGTACAATCATAGTAAGAGGGAACTTATGGGGCTTTTTGAGGAATATATTGAGGAGGGTAGTACTGCTATGGCAAACGCATTTTCATTGTCTAGGGGTTTGCGGAAGAGGGGTTATGAACATTTAGTCATTAACTGTAGAATTCAGTTTAAAGATAATGACACTGGGGCTTGCACTAATACCAAAGAGGGATTTTGGGAGGCAATTTAATCTGTTATAGGGAGGAGAAGCAGCACTCTTCCAACCTGCAATCCCATTTAGAGGAGCACTGGTGGTGGAAAAATACCCCTGAGAATTTTGGTATTTTTCTGGTTTATTTTGAAGGCTTTGGTGAGGATGTACAGGCTGAGGGTAGTGAGTTGAAGGGCTGGGTTTGGTTGGGTGGGGGAATGGGGATGAGGTTCTGGCTGGTGGTTGTGGGGTAGGTTATGCGTTGGGTGTTTAAAGGGTTTGGTGTAACTGATTTTGGTTTTTATTTATTCTTTTTATTTTTGTTGGTTTTGTTTTTGGATGGGTGTGAGATGGTGTGTGTGTGTTGGAATTTTGTATTTATGGGGGAGGGAGGGGGGGGGAGGCTACCTAGGTAAGGAGGCTTTTGTTGGTAAGTAATTTTTGTTTTCTACCACAAAATTTCGGGAGAACTGCCAGATGTTTGTAACCTCCTGCCACAATATTTCGCAGAGCCTTCTGCCATCTTCAGGTGATACTGGCGAAAACTCCCTGAGCTCTGGTATTTAAGGCCCCACCAGATTCACTTGGCATTGCATGTGCACTACTTGAGCGTGTTCGATTCTGCTGCGCCGCGCGCCCTCCGTGGTGAAAACTCACCGCATCGATATCAGTTCAATTGTCTTCCTGCGGTTCCATCACAGAACTACGCTCGTTGTAGGACACGAAGTTTTTCGATGATTGAATTCCATGCCGAATTCAACTGGAAACCACCATCACAATTAATAAGAGACTCACTGTCAGACAGCCATATTTCCACAGATTTATTAATAATTGAACTCGAAAAGTTAGACGTATGGGCCACAATTTTTGTCTCATTGTAATTCATGACATGACCAGTGGAAATACAGTGTTTGGCGATGGCAGACTTACAAGGCTGAAGAAGGCGAGTATGCCGCTAATGTTCTACAATGCGATCCTGCACAGTACGTGTTGTTTGCCCTATATAAGATTTGCCACATTCTCGCGGAATCCTGTAAACACCTGCCTTGCGCAGCTCTTGGTCGTCTTTGACAGATCCCAACAGTGACGAAATTTTTGCAGGAGGGCAAAAGATTGCTTTCACTTTTTATTTTCTTAGTATTCTGCCTATCTGCACTGAAATATTACCAATATATGGTAAATAGGCAGTCGTTTTAAAGGCCTCTTCATCTTCTTTGCTCCATTGTTTACAGGTCTGAGCGCTCTCTCCAGTTGTTGATGCAGTTACAAACTATCGGTGTCAGAGATGACATGGTCTCAGTGAATCAATGTCTTCAAAACACCCAGCGTTTGTGCTGGATGGTGGCAACTAGCAGCTTGCAAGTAAGTGTCTGTGTGAGTGCGATTCCTATATACTGAATGACCAAGTGTGCCATCGCTCTTACATTGCACCAAGACGTCTAAAAACTTCGTCATTTGGTATACAGAAAGCCCAGGCACACAGACCTTTACTTGCAAGCCGCTAGTTGCCACCATGTGGCACAAATGTTGGGTGTTTTGAAGACAATGATTCACTGAGCCCACGTCATCTCTGACACTGATAGTTTGCAAAAGGAACTGGAGCACCTGCAGACTGTATTTCTGAAGAATGGGGATTCGTCCCAGCAAGTGGAGAGAGCGCTGCAAAATATAAAGTGAAAGCAATCTTTCGACCTCCTGCAAAAATTTCATCGCTGTTGGGATCTGCCAAAGACAACCTAGAGCTGTGCAAGGCTGGTATTTACAGAATTCTGTGTGAATGTGGCAAATCTTATATAGGGCAAACGACACGTACTGTTCAGGATCGCATTGTAGAACATCAGTGGCATACTCACCTCCTTCAGCCTTTTAAGTCTGCCATCGCGCAACACTGTATTTCCATAATTCATGTCATGAATTACAATGAGAGAAAAATTGTGGCCCATATGTCTAACTTTCGGAGTTCGATTATTAATGAATCCATGGAAATATGGCTGTGTGACAGTCATTCTGTTATTAATCATGACAGTGCTTTCAAATTGAATTTGGCATGGAATCCAATCGTCGAAAAATTGGTTTCCTCCGTAGCCAGCATGGTTCTGTGATGGAACTGCGAGAGGACAATTTAGCTGATATCGATGCAGAGAGTTTTCACCATGGAGGGCACACGGCGCAGCAGAATAAAAAGCACTGAAATAGCGCCATGTGAATCCACCACGCATGTGCCGATGGGACCTTAAATACCAGAGCTCAGGGAGTTTTCGCCAGTATCATCTGAAAATGGCTAGAAGACTGTGCCGAAATATTGTGGCATGAAATTACAAACATCAGGCAGTTCTCCTGAAATTTTGTAGAACAATATGTATGCCGGGAAAGTTTTAAATCTCACAGTGTTTGTTTTGATTTTATTTTATAGTGATTTTCATGGTTTATCTGTTTATATTTATGGCATTCCAGTTGCATTTTATTTAACCTAGTGTATTTTTGAGTGTGTGAAGTTTGTGGTTCTGGCATTTTCATTTTTGGTTTGGCTCTGGTATGGAGGGCTCGTATGTGTCATGTTTTTGATATCAGGGGCTTCTTTTGAGCTATATAGGTCAAGTAAATGTCCGATTCCACTTTTCAGGATTGCATGTATTGGAATTTGGTATTGAAGGCTTCTTTTGAGCTATATAGATCAAGCGAAATATCTCAGTCTGCTTTTTAGAGTTGCATGTGTTGTTTTTTTGTATCAACAGCTTTGTTTGAGCTATATGGGTTGACTGAAATGAACCACTCCTATGGTTTTTGTGGTTGTGACGTCACATAAGTTCATAATTTTTTTTTTATTTTAAGGATAATATTTGTTTTGGGATGGTGTAGCTTTTTTCCCCTTCTGTATTTAGCTTGTCCCCGCCCTAAACCCCCTACTTCCTGTGGCTGTCCCATTAGTCTCATTTTATTGTTGGAGTGATATGCTCTTGTGTTGTTTTTATTTTTGTTAGCATTTGTTGGCGTGTGTATATAGTGCCGTTATGGTAGACATCTTTTATATGCTAGACGTAGGTGTTTTCTCCATACTGATGCCATCACGGGTCAAATTAGGCAGGTGGAATCTGATGCTTTCCCTCTTAATACCAATTAAATATGGAACAAATAACAATATATATATATATATATATATATATATATATATATATATATATATATATATATATATATTACACACTCATCATTACTAATAATATATACCCAAACCGCCCTTGTGATTCAGCCTATCAATTAGCAAAAACTGTACACCCAATTTCTAAATTATCATCCACATGTTTACACGCATAAATGATTACCCACTTGCAGTTTTCGAAGATGCAACTTTTGTACTTTTTCCAGATAATAATACAAAATTGTACCAATTTCCCTTATTAAAATATAGACACTGAAATATTTGAAAATACATAACAAGATACTTATATATTCTGTGTATGTATATTCTGAGTTATTTAAATTCAGTGTACTACAACGACACACACTATATTATTGTCAGATGATCTACAGACGAATAAATCAAATCACCACCTCAACAGATGGTGGAACTCAAATGAATCATCACTGAATTTTGAAAAGATACAGTACATACAGTTCAGTATTTCTCACAGAGCTCCAAAAGACAATGGAACAATAAACAAAGTGTTAAGTTTTTGGGAATAAAGATGGATCAACCTCAGTTGGAAAATCCACTGTCTATTATCAGTAAAGGCATAGGTTCAGCTATGTTTACAGTACACACGATTACTGCTATAGGAAATTTAAAAACAGAGTAACCAGTTTATACTGCATATTTTCATTCACTAATGAGTTGTGAAAGCATTTTCCGAGCAAATTAAATTTACTGGGGTAATATTTTCAGAATACAGAATTGTGCTATAAGAATATCTGGTGTTCATTCAAGATCATCCTATAGGGACCCATCCAAAAAAATTGATTATTTTAACTACTACTTCACAATACGTGTATTCGTTAATGTCCTTTGTCATTTCCAATAGTGTTCACAACATTAGTGAAAAGCATGAATAGAACACCAGAACCAAAAACAACCTCTACAAAGGCCTCAAGAAGTTAGTTAACATTAGTACATGAACTTGCCATATACATGGGTACATATGTAGTCAACAACCTAACGAATTCCATGTAATATCATGTAGTTAATGTAGTAAGAGTTCTAAACTGAATTAATGAGTTTCCTACTCGCCAATTCCTTCTACTTCACGGAAAAAAATCTTCAAAGAAATTATTAAATTTAACGTTTTAGATGATGTATAATTAGATTTAGCAATAGAACACAGTACTGTACATTCATTTCACTTTATTGCACCTAAATTAAATCACATCCTCGACTTCTTTCCACATCCTACAGACCGCTCTCCTCAGGATCTATGGGGTATGGCTAATATAATGAAATGCCTGGCACAAAGGAGACTTACACCACACCAGTTACTGGGTCACGCCTCCACTTCCCTGGTTCTGGCACGTAGTGGACAGGCTCCGGCTTTCTAACCTTCCATTCATCCCAAAATTTTCTATACGCTTCTGGAAGTCGTGCACCCACTCGTCCTGGATCAAATGGCCCAGGCCTCTTAAAATATAAGAGTTTAAGACCCTGAAATATTAAGTATGGGGTTACATTCTACAAAGTATTTTGATTTTTTTAAAGCAGGAATAGTTGAACACAGAAAAAAATCATTACGTTTGCTAGCCTAGATTCCATTTCAACTTGTAACCGCTTTCCTCACTTTGTGCATCCACACATACGTACAATCCGAACGCACCTTCCGCTCATTCCTACGACCCTACTACTGATCAAGTGTTTACACCCGATTTCAATTGTTTCACCGACTGAGGTACACGTTGAGTAACATCAAAGTTAAGCTGTGATTCGAGCTGTCTGCAGTCGAGGAGGAAAGAAAAGAGTTAAGATTTGAAATACGTGAGCCAGTAAAATAATGTTTGGAGGATATTTAATCGTTGGGAACACAGATGAACTTCTTATATTGGCCGCCCCTGCGTAGAAAATTCTTTAATAAGGACACCGTGGTATCATTGCAGCACTAACTTCTGTTAACAGAGAGTAACATATCTTCGTATCGAGTTAACGAAGTAAGTGACAAGTGCGTGAAGAAACATATGTTTTTATTGTGATGTATTTACTTCGTTTGCACGAGTATAAGCATGCGATGTTATGGTCGTTAAATTGCCTACTTTGGTGTGGATATATTGTAGGCTCATGTGTTTATAAGTAATTTCTTGATTTTAAATTTTAGTGTAATGTTAATCGTGTTTCAGTATTTGATATCACATTCGATAATACGAACCGAAACGAACGACGCTTAGAAGGGTATGTGTCACTTCTCGGAGCGAAGTGTTCTATTTAAACTTCCTAAAAGCCCAGAAAAATCAGTGAGGTAAAGCGACATTGTTTGACGTGTCATGTTTCTGTAACAATCCGAGAAACGATTTATTATTGTTTGGCTTATGTTTTGTGTGTCATCTAGGTGACAATGTGGTGGAGCGAGAGTTCTGATCCACCAGGCGACCAGACGCAGGCGCCTGCACAAAATATGGAAGTAAAAGAACTTCAAGACCAGTTCGAACAGCAGCAGACGCTAATCGCCCAACTGAAGGAGATGTTGAGGAAAAACGAGCAACAGCTTGTCACAAAAGAGAAGGAAGTTGAGGTTTGTAGAATAGAAAACATCTATGATCAGCGGATCATCGGAGCTCAACTAATGTGCATTTGACTTAATTTATTTACAATAATTAATTTCATGTATGATGATATTCAGAGCAGTTCTACACTTAACAAAGAGCACACTGTATTGGATAAATAACATGTCATCTAACACTTTCACGCTCAAGTGAGGAATCAGAATTTCTGGTTTCTCTTTGCCGCCTAATGAACAAAATAAGGGGTTGTGGAATATCAAACTAAATCTTCAGACAAAAATGTTAGTTTGGGCATACCCCAAGGTAGCGATATATGTTTATTAATTTTCCCGATATATGTAAATGAGATAGTAGGTAACATTGGAAGATCCATGAGACTTTTTCTGGATGATGCTATTGCATCCAGAGAAATCACAACACTTGGAAAATTTTAACAAAATACATGAAGGCCTGTGGAGGGTTGACACGTGGTGTAGGGAGTGGCAACTGATTGTCAGCATAAACAAATGTCACATAATGCATATAAGTGGGCAGAATGGCATGTTATTGTAAGATTACACAATTCAGAACAATCACTGGAAGTAATTACTTTGACAAAATGCTAGGTGTTTGTGTATATGGAGTGATTTAAGGCAAAATGACAATATAAAACTAATCCCAGGGAAGACCGATGTCAAACTGATTTTCATTGCAAGAATTTTAGGGAAACATAGTCTGTCAACTAAAGAGGTAGCTTACAGAACCATTGTGTGATCAATAATTGAATTTTACTCATCACTGTTGAATTGGCATCAGTTAAGGGCTGATAGAGGAAGTAGAGAAGATCCAAATAAGAGCAGCATGTTTCACTACAGGTCCTCGTCATAAGCATGAAAGTGCAACAGGGATGATCAATCAACTCCAGTAGCAGACAAAGGAAGAGAGGCATTCTACAAGCAAAAGCATACATGGGTAGAATAGTCGATAAATATTTGTGTGACTCGGCCTACGAGTATCTCGCAAAAGCACCAAGAAGATAAATTTAGAGGGATTCAAGTATGTGGAGGTTTACTGGTAATTATCCTTTCGCAACAGTTTGCGACTGGAACAGGAAAGAGAGTGGGAGTGGGTAGAAAGAAATAGTGGTACACAAAGTACGCTGTATCATACACTTCAAGGTGTAGACGTAGGTACTTTGTGTTTGATCCAGTTAACATCAGCAACAATTAAAATTATTTTTACTAAGTAGCACTGATCACGAAGTCCATCCAGGAACTGGAATTGTCACAGTGGCACTAGAATAAGTAGTAGATTGTGAAAGCAGTAGCGCTTGTTAAAGGTCCTTGAAAAATGAAGGAAAAAGGAGTGTAGTGAACAACATGAGCCAACAGTATATTGTATGAAGTGTGGCATTGTATATTGTGCAGATGAAATCTTCGATGTCTGTATTTGTATATTTCAGTTGCAGGTGTTATGTTTATTATTGTTTGTGGTGGCTTGGATTGTGTTGTGGTCTAAACCTCTATATAGGTTTAGAGGAAGTGACGAGTGTGTTGAAGATTGTGATACTGTTGCACTTTGGTCAGTGTGGTTACTGTGACACATATTTGATGAAAGAGATATTGTGGTTGCATAACTTGAGGCCTAGTTAAAAGACCTAGTTAAGAGGTGAGGCGAGCTGTCAAAACCAGTAAATATTTTGTGGAAATATATTTATATAGATATTGTGCATTCCATAGGTATACTTGTGTGCCTGATAAAAAAAAAAAAAAAAAAAAAAAAAAAAAAAAAAAAAAAAAAAAAAAAAAAAAAAAGGCCTAGTTCCCTCTGTGCTCTGGTATTTTCAAGTTTTTAATATCATTCAAATCATTAATAACAAGTACATCACTGCCCAAAGCACCCTTTATTTCAAAAGAGATTCGATTTGCTGGTTTTTGTATTGCGAATGGTCTGATGTTTTAATGATGTCATCTGTTCGTCATTTCTTGAGAGTCAAATCTTTGTCATGTTAATGACATTATCAGTCTTTCATCATGGTATTGTGTCGTTTACTTCTTCCTGTGGTAAGTATCACATCAAAGTAGCTGATACCAATATTAAATGCTGAACCAATGTGACATTGACATGGGGAAGAATCCAATACACTCACTAAGAGTAAGGATTAGTTTTCAGAGAAATTATGCACCTGTGCATGATTTTCAGACTTGGAACTCGGTGATCGATCCACTGTGCTCCCACAAGCAACGAAATTTTCAATAAATTTGAAGAGATATTCTGCCTTAGGCATTGTTTTCTTTTATCCATTAATGTTACTTCTGTATTCTCTGAAAAATCTTGTGTCAGGATGGTCCAGAGTATATTCAAGTACGGCTTATTTTCAAGTTATAAATTTACGTTTGAATTCTGTCATCCATGTGCCTGTTACTGAAGTTTTCTTGAAAAACTACTTATCAGCATCAGTTAAAATGTACATTGAAAGGTGTTTGAAGGGACAGCTGGTTGATATTCTTAGGAAACATTTCAAAGATGTGCGTTATTGTAAACTGTTGTAAATATTTCCTGTGTCTGTCAATTTCTGATGTCATGTTTTTTGTCTGCTTATTACAAATACCAAAAATGAACAACATGTACATTTCATTCATGTTCTTATTAAGCAGAAGTCAGCTGAGTCATTTAGGCACATTATATAGCAGACCAATCCATGCTGCACAGGAGTGGTCTGCAGAAAAATGTGTAAGAAATAAGTTATTAGATATTTGGTATAACCCATGACAAGACAAACAGCCTACTTCACAGTTTAAGGCTTATGGAAACTAGGAGTCTACAGCACCTGTGTTAATGTCATAAGTCATATATTATCTAAACTTGCAGAATAGTGAGGTCCATTCCATGGAATTTCAACACTACTTTTTAGAACTGTTTTGGAACACCATCATTGCATGAATTATTGTGAGATGAAAAGCCTGCTCAAATATAGAGGCTTCGCCAAGTGGAGATTTCAGACAAAGCTGGGTAAAAGCCTGATGAGCAGGGACACAGGCTACCTATCACCTTAATAATACTTGAGACTCTGCCTCACATTCGTTGAAGGAGCAACTGCACTTGCTTTTAAACACAAGAGACAGAGTTCATCAATATAAATAAGGGCTTCATGCTTGCTGCAACATGAAAGGCTAAAGGAGAGGGTAGCACTCATGTGTTAAGATAAAACATCTCCCTCCACATCTTGGTATGCCAGACAGTAACTAACAATGTCAGTGATGCACTCTGAAGAAATATTGTGTTATGCAGCCATAGTATGTCGCTTAACACTCAAGAAGACATCTCAGATGTAAGTTTTGGGAAAATCATTAGAAGCTACTACAGAAACTTTGACTATATGGAACATGTAACTTCCACTCTTAATTCCTGTGTGCACTCTAATACTGCTAGCATATTCTGTCTGTTACTCATTCCTTTGTATGTGATTACACAACATTGCCACTTCTTACCCTTTCTTTTAGTCTTGCTGCACTGTCTCAAAATCTGTTACTAACTCCAACTCCTTTACTAATAGTATCTTCTATACCTCTACCTTCTGAACTCCTTTTGCCTTGTTTTGCAGCGACTGAGTCATCTGTAAATCCTTCCCCACCCACTTCCCATATTCATCTGCCTTGGCAAATGCTATTTATAACCAACAGTCAGTCTCACTGTGGCCACAGGCGTATGCGTTTGGGTGTCCGTGGTTGTGTATGAATGTATGTGCTTCTACTAGAGAAAGAGCAAGAGCTCAGAAGCCAGTATAAAGTGTTTTCTGTTGCGTGTTTCTGTGCATCACACATCAGGCAGGTATGGGAGAGGATGCCTTTCATGTATTCTTCCAGCCAAAACCTTCCTTTGTTGTTGTAGGAGAATACAGAATGACTAGGAAAGAATTGTTTGATGTAGTGTTTGGCAACTTGCTCTAATGTGGAAAAATGTAAGTCAATGCATATGAGTCATTAAAACAATCCTGCAGTGTTTGAATACAGAATTAGTGATGTGCTCCTTGATCAAGGCTAAGTGGTATAAAATGGAACAAGCATCTAAGATCAGTTGCAGGGAAGGTGAGCTATTGACTTTGATTTATTGGGAAAGTTCTAGAAGAATGAAGCTAATCTGTAAAGGCATCAAAAACATTCGAAGATGTAGTGCTAGATTTATTACTGGTAGATTTGATCACCCACAAGTAATGTGGAAATGCTTTGCGAGTTCATATTGGAATCACTGAAGGGAAGCTGATGTTCTTTACACAAAACACTGTTGAGGATGTATAGGGAACTGATACTTATGATAGACGGTAGAACAATTCTACTGCCATCAAGATACATCTCGTGGAAGGACTGCAAAGACAAGGTAAGAGAAATCAGTTCTCATGCTATAGCAAATACAGGGTGTTTCCATAAGAGCGTGCAAAAATGTAACAGGACATAGAGGAACCTGGGGTCTGGGAACCCAGCTTAAGGAGATAGTAGGAATAAAATCACATTACTTTGTATTTTTTATTTAAATTAGTTACAGTTAACTGCAAATCCATCGCTGACACAATGAACGTAACATTTGTATTGTATCTTTCAAAATGTACTGAAACTGAAGGCCATCAACCTCAGTGCAAGCCTGACATCGGCGAACAAGATTCTGATGCACCCTGACAAATATCCCTGGTGTGTTCGAGTCATATCACAGGCAGTTACAGTTCTGCCAACAAATTCCATTGTCATATCCACTGGGGTCTCATACACACCCCCAAAGGAAATGATGAAGGGAATTCAGGTCAGGTAACCTTGCAGGAATAGGACCTCCTCTTTCAATCCAGCAACCAGGAAATACAGCATTGAAATGGTTGCAGCCATCCACACTGAAGTGAGGCGGTTCACAGTCATGTTTATCCATGTCCTCTCATGAACATCCTAGGGTACGTTCTCCAACAACTCGGGTAGAATTCTTTCCATGAACATTAAGTGCAGTAGGCCATTCAGATGGCCAGGTAGAAGATATGGCCCAATGAGATTATCGCCCATAATGCCGGTCCAGATATTCACAGCTAAATGTACTTGATGGTTGTTGCTGTACTACAGTGTGAGGGTTTGCCTCATCCCACACATGGCTATTCCTGCTGTACACAATACCATTGCAATCAAATGAGGCCTCATCAGTAAGCAGCACGTTTTGGAGGAAATCTGGTTGATCAGTCCATTGTTGGAGTAACTAATGAGTCATTGCGACCCAGTCACAAGCATTGCATGGACTCGTGGGTGTAATTGTTGTTTGTGGAAGACTGTTCCATGAGAACATGGACACAACCCTCAAAAATTAAAAATATTCTTATTACAAATCTAATTATCAGTTCTGTTAGCTGAAACTTTTTTTGTGTTAAGAACAAATGGCTTTATAGCTTGTCTAAAATTTCAGCTTCTAGACCTTCTAAAAATTAGTGTAAAGTAATTTATTAACAGAAAATATCTGAAAAACTTAAGCCAGCCCATTTCAGTAGCTTATATTAATTTTATTCTATTAGTGAAGTCCCCAGGCTGATTAATTTTTATTGTTATATCCTTCATTCCGTTACCTAAAAAGCCTGAAATTTATTTTTTGGGGTCAATGCAATTTCATAGAATCCTGAAAATAGGCATGCAAATACAGATTTACAAGATAGATAAAAGCCTTACAACAGAGGAAAATATATTCATTATAAACAATATTTTGTAAAGGTAATAGAATGACACACATGCAGTTACAAAATGCTATAAATGGAGTAATGGAATGACAATAATTTTATAACTGAATTTGACTGACGTTCCTTAAGATGTTGTAGATCAAATACATTTATATGTTGGTTATACTGCAATTTTGTATGTTGGCTATACTGTTAGTAAAAATTGGAGGGAAAGTGGGGAAGTCCCACAAACCAAGAATGTACTTTCAGAGAGAAGAAACTCACATTCAGTGAGTCTGAAGAGTAACTGCTGAAAGATGAGTTAATAAGCTTCTTTAGTAAAGATTACAATGAAATGACTAAATGGCTGCATACTACATGTAGAATGGAGTTAATTATTTTGATAAACAGTATTTCTTCTTTCATAACCTATTTTTTTTCTCTGGGAAGCAATGCAATCCCAAATTATAAGAAAACCTCAATAGAAGTTACTGACTTGCTATGTATTGCAACCTAATGCTGATTATCTTTGAGGGTTACTGTGTACTATACCTAAATAACAGAGACATTTTTATGTATTTTGTTGTTAAGAAGATCACTATATTGAATAGAACATTTTATTTAAAATAGATATTGGGTTATTTCTAGCAATTACACAGTTTCCACAATAATTCTCGAACACGATATTTCATTTTTACAGTTGTTAATCATGCCTCTCACATCAGCTGAGAAAATGAGAAAATACCGTAAACGGCTCAACAGGAAAGGGCTAAGTGATGAAATTCAGAGAAAGGACAGGGAAAGGAAAAGGCTGAAACGGTAAAGTTTTAACTGCTGCTCAACTTCAGAAGCAAAGAGAAAAAGAGAAACGTAATCAAGGGAAATTCAAAAATAAAGTTAGAGGCAGCAGTGAAGGCAGTGGTGGTGATGCTTGTGTCATCTACATCAATCGTACATATAAATCTCCAGCTACATTAAGGAAAACAATTAAATGTTTGGAAACTATGTTTATCTAGAACTCTACGAAAGTTGTCTTCGAATTAGCTGCTGCTCATGGAGATTTGGTAAATGAACAACAGGTGAAAAATCAGATTCAATGCCTAAATCCAGGCACAGAAGAAGCTATTGCTACATTTTATGTTCGAGATGACATTTCGTGACAAACTCTTGGAATAAAAAATTATGTGATAATGAAAGATAAAGAAGGTGGAAAACCCAAAGTCCAGAAGAGGTACATGATCCTGACCTTGAAAGAGGCACATGCTATATATCAAGAGGAATTCCCCGAGATGCCAATAAAATTGTCCAAGTTCTGTGCATTGAGACTAAAGCTAGTGTGCACCTTACAGGGTATACCGCACAATGTGTGTCTCTTCCACTACCACGAGAACATAAAGCTATTTTTGAAAGTTATAATCGAGGTTGTTCCACAAGTGAAAACCACATTTTCTGACTTCATTAGCATAATAGTTTGCAGTCAAGAGAAAGAAGTTCGTGATGTCAAAATGTGAAAAGTGCGCAAATGTATCTTTGAAAGAGAACTATTCTTAGGATGAGAACGTAATGAAGAAGCTGATCAAATGGACCTAATGGCAAACAGTGAACCAGCGAATCACTCAAAGAGATTCGTGGTACTGTTGATCAGAGTCTTGAGGCTCTTTCAAACATGCTACCCCAGTTCTTACAAAATACATTTATTAAAAGACAACACTCAAAATTTTTTGAAAACAAGAAGTATTCTGCAAATAAGGATCATCATCTTGGTGCAAGTAGATTTTGCAGAAAATTATACTGTTCCACTGCAGAAGTTCATAATGCCCATTGGTCAAAACCTCAAAACACTTTGTTTACAGAATATGTTTGGGACTCACAAAATGATGCATGTTCTTGTGCTGTTGTCAGTGATGAACTTGACCATAATAAATATTCAGTGCATGCTTTCATAAGAAAGATTGTAGAGCACATTATATCCACAACCCCAGAGGTAATATTATCACATTCGTGAGTGATGGTGCAGCCAGTTGATTTAAGCACTGTTTCCTGTTTGCCAACTTGGCATTTTTCAGAGAATGCAATGGAATAAATATTTCATGAGACTTCTTTGGTACATAACACAGCAAAGGTGTCTTGGATGGGACTGCAAATTTGGGAAACGCGTGCTATCTGGTGCTGAGGACTTGGCAAAGAAAATTGCAGAGAATAAGGAGGAATTAGATCAAATGTGGATGGGGAATACTTCCAATAGAGCAGACTGAAGCCATCCATGCTGTTACACCTATCGCTCCATATATAAGTGGTGTTCAAAAAGAAACGAGCCGGAGCCATACTTATAGAAACCAGTACCTGTATGTTAGAAGTATTGACCCTGGCTGTTAAGACACTTGTCCCTCTGTGACGCAAGTCAGTGAATGGTTGGTTCATACAATTCTTGGGGCTGTGATGTTAACCAGTTCTGCACATACAGCTAGACGTCATCAAAGATGAGTCATTTGCCCCTTAGAGTCTTTTTAAGGGGACGAAAAACGGCGTAATCACTGGAGGAGAGGTCCAGACTGTACGGAGGATGGCCGAGAACCTCCCAGTTTAATTTCTGCACAAGAGCCGCTACTATGTTGGCCTTAAGTGGCTTTGCATTTTCGTGGAGCAGAATGACCCTACAGGTGAGATTGCCTGGTCATTTTGATTTGATCGCTTGGCGAAGGGTGGTCAAGGTTTCCGAGGAATGCTGAGCATTCACTGTTGTCCCTTGCTGCAGGAAGTGAATCAGAAGGGGGGCATCTTGGTCAAAGAAAAACATTAATATAGAGGCAAACAGTTCACCTCGATCGACGACATCCAGCTGTATGTGCGAAACTGGTTAACATCGCAGCTCCAGGAATTTTATGAGACTGCCATTCACCTCCTTGTGTCACAGTGGAACAAATGTCTCAATAGCCAGGGTCAATACTTCTAACATACAGGTACTGGTTTCTGTAATTGCACCTCTCGCTCGTTTCTTTTTGAATGCCACTTATATTATTGAGTATCAGCATTACTCGCTATCTCCCTGGGGGTTTGTGCATAGTTTCAAAAATCAATCTTCAGCCAAAAAAAATTCACTCGACCTGATCAATCATAGGGCCTTACATCAAGGGAATTTAGCTCTGGTTTCCTACGCTGGAAGAAACTGTTTTAATCTGCCAGGAAGTTTCAGTCTAGTTTCAGCTGCCAGAGACTGTGGTCATGAGTGTGTGAGTTGTGTTTGCGTGTGTGTTGGGGGGGGGGGGGGGGGGGGGGGAGAGGATCTATTTTTGACAAAGTCCTTGTTGTCCAAAAGCTTATTTTGTAACAGTTCTTTAGTTGTGCCTATCTGCAACCTAGCATCTCTGCTATATGGTAAGTAGCGACTATTATTTTCATAATATTGTAGCACTTGTTATTTTTTTGACACTCCCCAGTGGTTCATTGTCTACAGCATCATCATTTTGCTTTACCTTCACACCAAAAGCTGACATTCTGTTAGAACTCAACTTATTAAGATTGCTGATATAAGTTAATTCCCATTTTTATCCAAATTTAGGTTCTTATAGTACATATGAATGATACTCTACTTTCTTCACTGCTCTGTATGATCTGTTGTAAAATAGACAGAACATAGCATCTCTTTTCTCCAGGATGTCAGCTTTTTTTATGGTTTCATATCAAAACTACTACTAGCAGTCATGTAGTCTTCTTTTTTTTTCAGCTTCTTTTCCTTGCCATGATTTCTTTCTAGAGACAGGGAGATATTTTTCTTTTTTTCTGCTCTGGCTCAGGTGGCAATGGTACAGTTTCTTCTATAGATTAATCTGTCATCCCATTGGCACCCTGTGATCGTGGAAAGGGGAGTGTTTTATTTCAGGTTCAGTTAGGTTGATTACTATAAAAGGCTCTCTCCATGTGGGAGCTGGATTCTATACTTTCTGAGGCTAATAATATTGAACCCAAGTCACAACAGAATAATGCTGAAGCAACTTGGAAATATGTCAAAGGAAACTCTTGTAGAACTTGAGGATAAAATATGGTAGACAAGACACTTGCCAAGCTAATGTAGGAAGGCAGTTCTGGTCCTCCCACACAAACCAGGGAGACATCAAACAGACCTCACATGCTATCAAAACATTGCGTTTATTGAATTTGTTGGAAAGATCAGGGGTAAACCGTCATCTGATATGTAGGAAATTCTGTAGCAGCTTTCAGTGTGAGTTTTTGAGATATCAATCTGTCATTGACAAATGGACTCTGCTGCAGAGGGAACATGTTTTTTCTGTGCAGGCAATAATTGATAGGCAAAGTGTTTGATGCAGTAAAGTCATATGTACTGTTGGGAGACATTATACTCTCAAGACTGCTTCAGCTGTGGGACTTTCGGAACACCTGCTTTTGTGATACTGTGCTTTCTAATCCCGTGTTTCTAGATACATAGTTGGTAGTATTCAGACTGACTGATTTGAGCAGGAAATGGTGCCCCTAGAGCAGTATTGTAAGTGTAAATCTTTTGTCATAAAAAGTATATAATGTCTGTGATAATGTAAGGTGACCATTGAAGTGCTCGTATTTGTAGACTATTGTGCAGCTTTTTGATCCTCTTCCAGCCCTGTTTTTTGTAACTAATTACTGTAAGATACAATTAAGAGTTTGGAAGAGCGAGCTGCTTATATTGATTTTACATTCTACAAATAAGTATTTATTTTAACCTTTCTTGTTGACCTTTTAATTCAAATGATCTGCATATGGGAAACACCATTTTAACCTTTAATGATACAGTGAGATTTCTGGGTTTCACATTTGATTTCATATTGTTGTGGTTATTACACCTAAGGAACCAGAAACCAAGGTGCCTCAAAACACTGAAAATTTTGAAGTAGTGTAGGTACAGATCTTGAGTAGCAGACAGACACTGTCTGCTCCAATTTCATGAAGCTGTTGTATGACCCTGAGTTAGATTATGGGTGCACAGTTTACGGATCTGTGAGTCCTATATACCTTGAGACCGTCAGTGCCATCCATCATATGAGCATTATCCTGCCACAGGCATGTACTGGACCAGTCCTATATTTGGCTACTGTTCTGAGGCAAAGAGCTGCCACTTCCCATCAGTTATGTGTACAGTTTCTTTGCTGTTTCAAGACCGCTATTGTACCAAACGTCATTGAAACATACTGATTAATTGTGTTTGTGCCAGTTATTTACGTCATTCCTGCATGATATTTCAACTGTGAGTTGCACAGTTGAAATATTGTGCAGGAAAGACATGAATTACTGGCAGAAACCTGATTAATCAACATGACTGCTCCTCACCGGGAAAGCTTGAAGAATTATGCCATTGAAACAACTGTCACAAAACAAATACAGCCTTTCAATATCCATGCAAAGCACGACATATTGGAATTCGGTGGGGGCACAAATACCACCAACAATCTGTGGTTGAAGCTGATTACTGCCAAGAGGTATTTTAAACTGAGGCTGAGGCTCTAGGCTCCTGAGATTAAGGTCATATGTTCTTTCATTAGAGAATGATAGCTATTTTAAAAACACAATCAAAGTAATTGTGCCCTTTATTTCTTTTTATTTTTATTTATTTAACTTGGTTTCAAATATAATTATTTTCTTAAATTTAAATTATGTTCCTTGATTGCCTCATTTAAATCATTGTGTTAACTTTATTATTTTGCGCAAATTTAATGAAGTGAGTTTGTATAGAAAAAAGTGATTTGCCGTAACGTAGAATTCATATTTTCTCATGTTGGCAAATAGAACTTGTTTTTCAAATGTTTGTATGATGATAACCATCCCAGAAAATGTAACTTTCCTTTTTGGTAGGAAAGTAAAGTGCTGTTTCATTTTATATATCCTAAATTATCTACATCTACATTTATACTCCGCAAGCCACCCAACGGTGTGTGGCAGAGGACACTTTACGTGCCACTGTCATTACCTCCGTTTTCTGTTGCAGTCGCACATGGTTAGCGGGAAGAACGACTGCCGGAAAGCCTCCGTGTGTGCTCGAATCTCTCTAATTTTACATTCGTGATCTCCTCGGGAGGTATAAGTAGGGGGAAGCAATATATTCGATACCTCATCCAGAAAGACGCCCTCTCGAAACCTGGACAGCAAGCTACACCGCAATGCAGAGCGCCTCTCTTGCAGAGTCTGCCACTTGAGTTTGCTAAACATCTTCGTAACGCTATCACGCTTACCAAATAACCCTGTGACGAAACATGCTGCTCTCCTTTGGATCTTCTCTATCTCCTCCGTGAACCCGATCTGGTGTGGATCCCACACTGATGTGCAATACTCAAGTATAGGTCGAATGAGTGTTTTGGAAGCCACCTCCTTTGTAATGGACTACATTTTCTAAGGACTCTCCCAATGAATCTCTACCTGGTACCCACCTTACCAACAATTAATTTTATATGATCATTCTACCTCAAATCGTTCCACACGCATACTCCCAAGTATTTTACAGAAGTAATTTCTACCAGTGTTTTTTCTGCTATCATATAATCATACAATAAAGGATACTTCTTTCTTTGTATTCGCAATAGGTTACATTTGTCTATGTTAAGTGTCAGTTGCCAGTCCCTACACCAAGTGCCTATCCGCTGCAGATCTTCCTGCATTTCACTACAATTTTCTAATGCTGCAACTTCTCTGTATACTACAGCATCATCCGCGAGAAGCCGCATGGAACTTCTGACACTATCTACTAGGTCATTTATATATATTGTGAAAAGCAATAGTCCCATAACACTCCCCTGTGGCACACTAGAGGTTACTTTAACATCTGCAGACGTCTATCCATTGAGAACAACATGCTGTGCTCTGTTTGCTAAAAACTCTTCAATCCAGCCACACAGCTGGTCTCATATTCCGTAGGCTCTTACTTTGTTTATCAGGCAACAGTGCAGAACTGTATTGAACGCCTTCCAGAAGTCAAGTAACATAGCATCTACCTGGGAGCCTGTATCTAATATTTTCTGGGTCTCATGAACAAATAAAGCGAGTTGGGTCTCACACGATCGCTGTTTCCGGAATCCATGATGATTCCTACAGAGTAGATTCTGGGTTTCCAGGAACGACATGATATGCGAGCAAAAAACGTTTATGTCTAAAGCAAACTAAGGGCATCTTAACATATGCTACGGGCACTGCACTGGCTTAATCCGACGCTGTCAGTACTTTACATTTTGAATGAGCACCACAGTTATAAGGCTGTATTCATGGATGTGTCTAAGCAGCTGCTCTCTTGGCTGCTTATGTTTCTTGCAGTGTGTGCCTTCAACATTGATTTACCAAAAAAGTTTTTTCTGTTTTCGATACACAATCCCGTGCAATATTGAGAACAGTGGAGTAGACGGAATGTAGTCATATTAAGAAATTGCTTAACTGCTGCTACTACGTGACTGCTCTTAAATATATACAATACATGTACTCAAAAGACAGGTTTTTCCAGTACATTCAGAACTCTGTTCTCCACCTACAGAGGCTGAGAAAGGAGGTGTTATTCAGCTGGGTACCTTGGCAATTCAGGAAGATGAATTAGCAGATCTGACAGGCAAAGGACCATGTATTCAAAATCCCACGACTCAACATGCTGTCCCCAGACATGCTGTATCCCTGCTATTTATTAAGGTAGTTGTGCATCATTGAGAAGAAAGAGTAGCAGGATGTGATGGGCAATAAACAACAGCTAGCAAAATCTACTACTATGCTTTGGTGTACCACCTTCTGGCCATGAAGGGGCTGTGGGTCATGTTTTGGTGTGCAGATTGACAGTCCATTAATACTCATACCATGTTAAAACTATGAAGTTCAGTTTATATGACATTGCTAGACAAGTCCCCTGCTTATTATTTTCTTTTATTTGTAGATACAAGTTTATTTTCTAACAACACAGAAATGAAAAACTTCCAATTATTGAAGAGTTGCCTTTTGTAGGCGATAGAGGTACAGCAATGAGTTAACCATTCCTTTACTTTTGCAAGAACAAAACTGCATGAATATTCATCTAATATTGAACTGGTTATATTTTCCAGATGTTTCTCATATGCTACAAAGTTAATAAAATCACAATTATAAACAATGTAAACCGCTATTTTTTTGTGAATGGATGTACGTTCTCTGTTTTACAATTGCGAAAGCTTTTATTTCTTCCTTCTCTTTGTAAGACCAAAATAAAGAACAAAAAATTTGAAATAACTCAGAGGAAAGTAAAGAAAATTAATTTGAACGTTTTAGTCTTGAAAGCTAACAATAAAGTAAACATCATTACATGTTGTTAAAAAAACCTTTCTAAAAGTAACATGAATAAGGTGATCATTCAAATGTACACTCCTGGAAATTGAAATAAGAACACCGTGAATTCATTGTCCCAGGAAGGGGAAACTTTATTGACACATACCTGGGGTCAGATACATCACATGATCACACTGACAGAACCACAGGCACATAGACACAGGCAACAGAGCATGCACAATGTCGGTACTAGTACAGTGTATATCCACCTTTCGCAGCAATGCAGCCTGCTATTCTCCCATGGAGACGATCGTAGAGATGCTGGATGTAGTCTTGTGGAACGGCTTGCCATGCCATTTCCACCTGGCGCCTCAGTTGGACCAGCGTTCGTGCTGTACGTGCAGACCACGTGAGACGACGCTTCATCTAGTCCCAAACATGCTCAATAGGGGACAGATCCGGAGATCTTGCTGGCCAGGGTAGTTGACTTACACCTTCTAGAGCACGTTGGGTGGCACGGGATACATGCGGATGTGCATTGTCCTGTTGGAACCGCAAGTTCCCTTGCCGGTCTAGGAATGGTAGAACGATTGGTTCGATGACGGTTTGGATGTACCGTGCACTATTCAGTGTCCCCTCGACGATAACCAGAGGTGTACGGCCGGTGTAGGAGATCGCTCCCCACACCATGATGCCGGGTGTTGGCCCTGTGTGCCTCGGTCGTATGCAGTCCTGATTGTGGCGCTCACCTGCACGGCGCCAAACACGCATACGACCATCATTGGCACCAAGGCAGAAGCGACTCTCATCGCTGAAGACGACACGTCTCCATTCGTCCCTCCATTCACGCCTGTCGCGACACCACTGGAGGCGGGCTGCACGATGTTGGGGCGCGAGCGGAAGACGGCCTAACGATGTGCGGTACCGTAGCCCAGCTTCATGGAGACGCTTGCGAATTGTCCTCGCCGATACCCCAGCAGCAACAGTGTCCCTGATTTGCTGGGAAGTGGCGGTGCGGTCCCCTACGGCACTGCGTAGGATCCTACAGTCTTGGCGTGCATCCGTGCGTTGCTGCGGTCCGGCCCCAGGTCGACGGGCACGTGCACCTTCCACCGATCACTGGCGACAATATCGATGTACTGTGGAGACCTCACGCCCCACGTGTTGAGCAATTCGGCGGTACGTCCACCCAGCCTCCCGCATGCCCACTATACGCCCTCGCTCAAAGTCCGTCAACTGCACATACGGTTCACGTCCACACTGTCGCGGCATGCTACCAGTGTTAAAGACTGCGATGGAGCTCCGTATGGCACGGCAAACTGGCTGACACTGACGGCGGCGGTGCACAAATGCTGCGCAGCTAGCGCCATTCGATGGCCAACACCGCGGTTCCTGGTGTGTCCGCTGTGTCGTGCGTGTGATCATTGCTTGTACAGCCCTCTCGCAGTGTCCGGAGCAAGTATGATGGGTCTGACACACCAGTGTCAATGTGTTCTTTTTTCCATTTCCAGGAGTGTATTTATTCCTGGAAATGAATGCTGAGATTTTGTGTGGCACTTTGAATTACTTCCTTGGAAATCACAGCAATTGCTTTTGGAGTCCTTGTTTCCAACCTAGCAGTTGTTGTTTGGTGAGTTGAGTATACGTCACCCCATGAGGAAAAAATCATACTCTGACAAAACAGGTTGTCATTGTGGCCGATATATGTTGCAGAATTATGAAATGACATTGATACCACAAAGCAGTTGATTGGTAGTCATTGATGCTCTGGTAGTATCGGCCATGGCTGCAGGTTTCTAAAACAAGGATTATGAAAATTGAGGAAAGTTCTGAAGTTGTGTTCTATAAAAGTCTGTAGCGTATCCACTTATTCTTCATAAATTATTATTGTTGCATTCTCTCATGCCCCCCCCCCCCCCCCCCCCTCCACACACCCATTTCCAAGAAGTAAGATCTCATCACATATTGCGTTGATTGGTGCACCAAACTGTAACATTTATCTTGCTATGTTTCCACGTGCTGTATGACTGGTGTGGGTGTGCAGCAGTATTTCTCATTTTGTAGAGGAAAGAATTCACCAAACAGCTTCAATTTCTCCTCAAACTTTTTTTTTTTTTTTATAGATTGGATTCCAAAAGTTTATTTCTATTCTCCAAGCTGTATGATGCACCAGTATTATCTCGCACAACACAACCACCTCTAAAATCTCTCAGATTCTGCCTCGTGTTTGATGCATTGCATTTGCTTTGTTGCTGGACACTGACTGCATGAGACACATTTTGAGCATTTTTAGTGGTGACTTTCTTGTGTGTGGTGTGAGATCATACTGGCACGGCATACAGCATTAAAAATAGGAAATGGTCCACAAATAAAGTTCAAGTAAAAATTGTAGTTGCTCATCGTATTATTTTCTCCTTTAACCTTTATGCTGCGTAAGTCTTTTGGAATTGATAAATGTTTTCAGATGCCCAGTATCTAATATTCTACTTGTTTGTGTAACACAAGTGTGGAATGAACCTCATTGGACATGAAAAGATTGTCACAAAATAGCGGGTCTCTCTCAAAATCGCTTTTGCTCCATTTGGTCTGATGGCTTCAAATCCTGTACATATTGAATTTTGAAAGATTACTGCTTAGTATTCAATGACAGGTGTCGGCTTAGGATTAACCAGTTGTCATGGGCTCTTTCTATTGAATCACTTCAATGTTTTCTGTGATTCACTCAGTGCTTTGACCTTTTGGTAGGTTCTTTCTTAGAGATGAACCCTTCTTGTCAACATTCTCAATCCATGTCTTGATAGCATGGTAAGATGTAAAATGACCGTGATGTCCTAAATTATAATGATATAGCCCCAGAAGAAAAAATTACATATTGACGACTGTGGTGATCACAGGGGCCAATAAGTGTTGCAAAATCATGAAATTACATGGATATCACAGAGCTATCAAACAGTTGTCATGGATGCTCTGGCAAGACTTGTTAAGTATCGAGCAGCAGTTACAGTGTAACCATACTCGCAAAGTGCCTTTGCGCCAAATGTATGTTGTGGACCAACCCACTGCTGGAAATCATCAAGTTGCATGTGGAGAGATGACATTTACAACATTTTACCCACTCTTCAGGGCTTCCACTATTACATTTAAAATACCTTCTTTCCGAGAGACATCCTGTAACAAACAAATGCATATACCTTGACATTTTATTATTAATAATATTAAAATGTGTTATTCAGAACACGGTTAAATCTCTTGTCTTCATCCTTAACTATGACCCAATTTGTGCAGTAATGAATTATTTATAATTCATTGCGAATTTTCATTTCCAGGAATATGCAACCAAACTCTCTGGCATTAAGTCACGAGTTTCCAAAAGGGGACGTACAAAAGCAGAAAAAACTGAAGCTACAGTTTCTGAAAGTGTGCCGGATGCTGTTCAGCAAGATGTGGCAACTGCAGATGCCAAAGACGAGGAATTGAAATCAACTGGAAAAAGAAAAGTTCAGAGAGGCAACCTGATTCTTTTAAGAAAACAATTAGAAGAGAACAGGTAAATGTTTGTGCAGCGAAATGGAAAGTGGGGGGGAGGGGGGGGGATATATGTGAGGGTAAGAATTGAAATACAGTTGTATGTAAAATACAGTTACATCTTAGCTTTAATAATATTTAGTTATAAATTTTTCAAATAGAACATTTTTGTAATGAAAAGTGGCAGTTTAACTAGTGTGGGAGAGGCATTTACCCAGAATCAAATTCATTGTACTGGGTGGTTATAATTAGACTTTCTATTTAACACATTATAACACGGAAGCTAATCACAGTACAAGCTCCAAACTTGGTAGCATTAAAGTCCAGAGTATAGGATGCATAATTTCCTTGTGTTACAGCACCACTGTCGCATTCCAACACCAGGTGCTCTGATCAGTCATTGTGATTCATAGCCTCATGCACCTGACCAGTCGCAGTGCACTTGTGTGTGAGCTTGGACACAATGAGCATAGCATTAATGGTGAAGTTATTATTGTCAAAACAACAGTAATGCTGCAGGTGCATTTCAACAATATTGCCGGCTGAAACAATTACGGAAGGGTCCACTTTTTCCACATGCTGTGCAGAGCATGATGAAGTAGTTCGAATCAACTGGAGAACTGGGCATTGCTCTGGGAAGAGGCCGACGATCGGTTGCACCACAGGTGGTTGATGAAATAGCTGTTTCTATGGCAGAAAGAGGTGCGTGCAATCCTCGATCGTCAGACAGTGCGTGTGCTGTATCATGACAGTTGAACATCCCGTCATCCACTGTACACAAGGTGCTTCGAACCATTCTCAAATGGTATCCTTACAAGATCCATATCATACAGCTGCTTGCACCACAGGACACACAGTGACGTGTTGACTTCAGTCTTCATTTCCTCGCAAGGATTTAAGTTGACGGGGGCTGGCCCTGGACCTTCCTATGGACAGACGAAGCTTGTTGTTCTCTCACGGATGAGGTGAACACACAGAATTGCCGAGTGTGGGGATCGACACTTCCATTCACTGTGCATGAAGTTCCTCTGTATGGTGAAAGAATCGTGTGGCTTCGTGGCTATGTTTATCATGGACCCATTCTTTTTTTTAACAGGCTGGCATTCAAGGATCAAAGACGTGCAATGTGACTGGCCAGCATTAAAGTGATTTGCCTCACCAGCATGTCATACCTGCACTACAGGAGAGAGACACATTTGGAAACGATTGAATTATCAGCCAATCATTTCCAAATGGGTGGCCGGCACGATCACCTGAGCTCACTCCCAGTGATTTCTCGTTGTGGGGCTACCTAAAAGATAGGGTTTATCAGAGGAACTCACACATGTGCTGATCTCAAGTGTTGCGTATCAAGAGATGTAACCAGCATACCTATGTACATGCTTCCTTCTGCTGTGCAAAATGCAATTCTGTGCTTTCAGTCTGTTCTGGACACTGATGGGTGCCACATTGATCCCCTTTTGTAGAAACAATTGTACCAGTATGTAATTAAATGATGTGCTTTAGCAGCACATTAAAAGTGTTTCAATTGAATTGATTCTAAAAAGAAAAAATTTTTAAAAATTTTTTGATCACTGTTCCAAAAATGTTTATTGAATTGATTCTGGATTGCTGCAGATAACCTTGTAGGTGGGGCAACCACTGTTATGAGTAGTCATCCTGGATATTAATAACAAAATCCCACCAAAAGTGGTGTCTCATAGAATAAAAACATACATCTCTTAGCAGTGTTTTGTTTTGATGGACAACGAATGTTGGGTAAAAACATTCCAAGCTTTTCCTCTCTAACTTTTTAGTCACATATTCACCAGAAATTACGGCTTTTAGTGTCACAAAACCAGTAGTGATCCAATAATAAAGGACTAAATACAACTGAACCGGTTATTAATATCAGAGATGATTCTGCATTGTTTGTCTTCCCCATGGCCTTGACATTAATGCTACCAAGTTTGCCCTCGTACAATAATTAGTTTTCGTGTTGTAATGTGTTAAATAGGGAATGTTTAATTATAACCACCTGATATTAAAATGGAACAGCCTTACAACACCGTGACTGACTGATCTCAAGCAGTCATGCCCCATTTTTAGGTATACTAAGAAGATAAAATATTGGTATAGGTGTAGGGCAGGTAATAAAAGGCAAGGTACATAATTTAATATTGCCATGAGCTGTGGCATTAACAATGTGGCATAATGGTTAGCATCACTGGCTGGCATCCTGTGGGTTGTGAGCTCCAATCCAATCACCAGCAATTATTTATTGTTCAGAATTTATCATTTTTGGAAGTTTGTAGAAATATTGTGTGGTTGTAATGATTTTATATTCTGGAATATTCCATGTATAAATAATAGCATTCTGGAATATTCACTGTTCATATAAATAGCTGCACATTCTGTCCAGGAGTTCAGTTCTGTGGCTGTATGTTGATGTCAGTAATAAACATGCTTTCATTGCTAACTGTTGAACTTCATTGACGACATTGCATTTGGATTTGGACTTGATTGTAGTTTGACATGAGATTGTTGCGTGGAGACACTGGGTACTTCAAGTAAAACACATGCACCACCAGGACTCCAATTACACATTGTAAAAGCTATTGACCACATGGACGGAAATCAAAGTACAATTAGTACATCATTTCTAGGACTCACATATTCATGAGATGGGGTGATTCAAAAACAGCTGTAAGTCAGCTGTACATCGGGCATCCATCAGTGTTTTTCAGGAGACTATGATCAAGATCAGACTAAATGGCTGAAATTATTCAACCGAGTCACCAAATACAATAGTTGGGCAGATATTATGTGTTTCACAGTTGTGTACTTTTATATGGATGTCACAGCCCAGCAGTGGTGTAAGAGTAACGAAGAGAAGCTGAGTAGCTGTGACAAATTCCAGGCCAATCTGAAGAAAAGTTTGGCGAGAATCAGGAGCAAATTTACTCAGTGGAAGAACAAGTGATGAACAGGGCCCAACATCATAGGGAAATTATTTAATAGTACATAAAGAATGTTTGAAACATATGATACATAACAGAAGCTGGCAAAATCTCACGCTCGATGAAAGTAGTCACAAAAGATATGAACCAAGCTCTTCTGGTGAAGGAGGTCATGACCACAGAGGAATTCGTGAGGTTGTGCCTGTGAATTGAAGAACTGGAACCGAAAAGAGATGGATGAAACAAATAGGACTGACTGCCAAATGTGGTCCCTGTGATAGTTGGGGGAGACTACAATGAACTAGCCTCTTTCATACACCAAATAGTAAGAGTAGAGATACAGCAGTGTATGGCAGCCAGAAATGTCAGACAGAGTACTCAGTCGATAGCAGGCTTGAATGTTGACCTGAAATGTCAGGAGGTAATAAAGAATTTTGAAGAAAAAGTGTATCGGTCTTTAACACCAATCTCTGCCACCAACCAAATGTGCCAGTAAGAATGGACTCAGCCAACTTCAACATAGGCTGCAGCCATGAAATGACAAATTGCTCAGAATGTTCTTCAAATCAATCACAAAAGGCCTGTTGACATGACATGATGGTTTGGGAACACGAAGCTCATGAATGGCAGCAAATGGTCTCCAAGTAGCCGACTATAGCCATTTCCAGTCTCTCGTCAGCTCAAACTTTAAAAACTCAAGCTTGGAATAACAATGATATTAGGAATAGGATAGATTGCTACTTATACAGATGACACATTGAGTTGTAGACAGGCACAATGAAAAGACTGTTACACATGTAGGTATCGGCCAAAGCCTTCCTCAGCAAAGAAAACATACACACATTCACACAAGCAAGCACACCTCATGCACACTCAGCCGCCGCCGCCACCAGCAGCTGCGACCGGAATGAGACTGTCACGTGAATAGGGGTGCAGAAAAGGCGGAGGGGGAGGGGGGGGGGACAGGATAAGGGTGTGGGAAGAGAAGAGTGCTGTTTGGCAGGAAATACAGGGATTAGAGACTGCCAGGCACAGTGTCAGAAGGTGCGGTGTGCGAGGAAAAGAAGGGGGAAAGTGGAAAGGAGGAGGAGAGTGGAAAGGAGGAGGAGAGTGGAAAGGAGGAGGAGAGTGGAAAAAAGAGGATAGTGGAAAGGAAGAGGAGAGGAAAAGTAGGAGATAGGAAGAGGAGAGGAAAGGAAAGGAAAGGGAGAAGAGCTCTTCTACCAGGCAGTGCTCTTCTCTCCCTGCCACCCGTACCCTGCAATCCCTCCCCCTTCCCCACCCCACTCCAGATTGCTATTCACTTGGCAGTCACATTCTGATTGGCACTGCTTGTGGTGGCAGCTGTGTGTGCGTGCATGAATGTATGTATGTTTTCTTGGCTGAGGAATCCTTTGGCTAGTAGCTACATGTGTAATAGTCTTTTCGTTGTGCAGCTCAACCAATGATCACTTCAGTTTAACTAGAGGCCCCAGCCTATTTCATGTAAACACAACCCACACTATTAGAGAACCATCACCAGCTTGCACAGTGCCTTGCTGACAACTTGGCTCCATGGCTTCATGGGGACTGTGACACACGCAAACGCTACCATCAGCTCTTACCAACTGAAATCTGGACTCATCTGATCAGGCCATGGCATTCCAGTCATCTAGGCTCCAGCTAATATGGTCATGAGCCCAAGAGAGGTGCTGCGGGCAATGTTGTGTTGTTAACAGAGGCACTCATGTCAATCGTCTGCTGTCATAGCCCATTAACACCAAATTTTGGTGCACTGCCTAAACATTCGTCGTATGTAGTACATTGATTTCTGTGGTTATTTAATACAGTGTTGCTTGTCTGTTAGCTCTGACAACTCTACGCAAACACTACTGCTTTTCGCCATTAAGTGTGTTATCCATGGTGAGCGATGATACCTGAAATGTGGTATTCTTGGCACACTCGTGAAACTGTAGATTTTGGAATATTGAATTATCTAGTGATTTCCAAAATGAAATATCCCATGTATCTAGCTCCAACTACCATCCCACCTTCAAAATCTGTTAATTTCTGTTGTGCGACCATAATCACGTCTGTAATCTTTTCATATGAATCAATTTAGTATACATGACAGCTCAGCCAGTGCACTGCACTTTTATGTCTTGTGAACATGATTCTGCCACCATATGTATGTGTGCATATCACTATCGTATGACTTTTCTCAGCACAGTGTAGAACACGTAGAACAACACACTTAGAGAACAGGGGACAACAATCTGGTGTGTTTCTACTGTGAATACCCTGGGCATGTTCACTACTGCAGAGAAAGAAGGCTAGTTTTTGAAGACTACTGCACTGCCAGGCATTAATTATCACAACACTTCCCCTCTTGCCAGTCAGTTGCAGATGATTACAGTCGACCTGTGGAACAAATTCCATAACCACATCCTACATGAGATCACTCCTCAACGTGCCATAGTCATTCTCCGTAGCCACATGGTAGTACCAGTCACTTTCCAAGCCACTGACTTCAGCAAAACTATATGGAGGTGAGGCCATCACAGATTCATATGCTCAATAGATGACAGTCACCAAGATGTCAGGAAATCTCTTTGACATCATCATTGACAGCCAAACTGTCCATTTTCTAGTCAACTCAGAAGCTTCCTTTTCCTGTAATATGGGGTGCTTATTGTTGCCAAGTAAATAAGAATGTTTTCTGCAGTATGAAAGCAGTTGTGCTGAAGGTCGCAAATGGGAAATAAGTCCAGCCAACAGAAACATGTATTTCAAGAATAACTATCAATATATGGAACATAGCCCCTTGAATTTTTTCATTTTAACAAAATGTAGTCAAGATGTTATTCTCAGATGGGACTTGTTGCAGATATCAAAAGAAGTCATAGAATTCGGAAGACCAGAGTCCAGATTGTCAAAGCTATTCCAACAACATAACAAAGATTGCTCTGAGCATTTGTTTGCCTTTGAAGACACCGTCATCAATGAGACAAGTTCCTCATCAGTCGAGCTGCTTATTTAAACTGTGAAGCTTTTGTCCATTGCAAAAGCTACTCAGCTTTCCAAAAGAAATCTACATAATGGCAATGATCATAAGCATTGTAGGTGGTCAACGAGAATTTTAGATCACTAATTGTCATGAGCAGCCAAAAATTGTTCCTAAAAGTTTGTGCTTTGGAGTAGCCAAACCAATCCTGGATGAAGGGCTCAGTTCCATCTGTGAACAATCATGTTCCTCCACTACTACAGACAATGTGGTGGAGGAAGCTACTGTGGAACTGCAAATAGGATCTGGCCTGTCCGAGGAACAATATCGGGAAGTGTTAGCCCTTTTATAATAATTTTTTATTGCTTTTAAATCCAGAGTGGAGAAAAAACAGACCAAGTGGACATCAGTAAAGCACCATACCAACACTGGGGAACACCCAACAATTAGTCAGCAGTAACATAAGTTATTGCCAGCTGAACGATGCATAATTTAGGAGGAAGTGACACCATTGAACTTTCATAGTGTCCTAGGTACTCTCCTCTGGTTCTTGCAAAGAAGAAGGATGGCACATGGTATTTCTGCTTTGACTACCAACGAGTAAACAAAGTCACAAAGAAAGATGTTACTTCATTTCTGTGCATTGATCACACTCTAGAATGCTTGAAAGGCATGAAGTATTTATCATCTATGGACATCCAGGCAGTCTAACGCTTTAGACAACTAGAAGTGATGTGGAGCTGGTTTGCAAACTCTCCACCTCTCTCCCATAGTTTGACTTACTTGGTATGTACTTCTTCTCTGGATAGCCCCCACGTCGATCTCCAAAAACTTTTTCTACAAAGAATAATGCTGGTTAAGAGAATTTATCAGACTCTCTCTCTACTCTTGAAATAATTTGGTACTTGAAGAATACTTTTAGTTCAGTCATGGTACATTTCAACTTCCACAAAAAAAACATATTTGCCCTTTCTCAAAAAAATATTCAAACTTGTGTGTATCAGCCAAGTCGTCAAACATTAGACTCTATTGAGATACATTTACAACAGGGTTGGTTTAATAACCTCCAGAAAATATGAACATGTCTTGCTTCTAGCAAGTCCAACACATGAATTACTTGAAAGTATAATAGCATTTCTTCATTTGTTCTTGACAATCATCACAGTCACTAAACCAGCAAAGAATAGCACAGGCTCTTCTCTACACATACACTGAAACTCTGTGGATCGTATAGAAGGGACTTGTCGGCCGCCGTGTCTACATTTTGCTCGTGACTGTTTTTAGACCTGCACACACAAAATGCAGTAGGTCGAATTTGTCTTTCACTCACCATTTAAGGCCAAGTGGTTCTAGAATTTACACGGAAATTCTCGAAGCACTACATATCCCCCCCTCCCAGATTGAACACGCGATTGTTTGTACCATCATCTTTCAACAGTATACCTTGTTCTTTTAATAAATGTGAATACCCTTTTTCTTATTATTTTGCTATTCCTTATTTTTTCATTTTACTTTAATTATAAAATGTGAATATTTCAATCAATGCTGGAGTTAGCCCTTTCAATATCTAAAAATTTTGAGGACCAATTTTTTTTTTTCTTTTTTCTGCTCTTTATACAATCGTAAATTTCAGGTGTTCAGGACACTTGAGTACTTTATTCTAATTCCTTGTACTATTTTTTCCTTAGTATGTACTAGTATCATTATTTGTAGTAGTTTGTAGTTTGGGGGAACTCTGGCAAAATAAAAGTGTTCTCTTTTGACACCCGTAAACTTACCTAAAATGTAATAAAGCTAGTGGTATATAGAATTCAAACTTACCAGAATAATTCCTATTAAATGTGTGACTTCTGTCATGATACTGTTCTTTTCCCCTAGGATCAGTACCTACACCTTACATGTGGGTTGACCCTATGAATGCACTTCCTCCTTCTGCTCTGGTAGGTACGCCTCTTTATAAAACATCCCTATTTATCAGGCCACAGGTTGTCCTATCTCTATGTAGGTACGCCTGACCTACATCCTTAGTAAATTCCGGGTACGTCTCCCTTATCCTTTATGAGTAGGCCTTATGGTTCATTGCCCAAGTATACACCTTTATGTACACTATAATTAAATATTTCCTGGTAAAAATAAAATCTATTTTACACGTCCCTCTAACTTCTTAGCACCTCCTCTAACACCTAAGAGTCCTCTTCCACTTCTCAACTTCGATAATCTTAGTAGATACTATGTCTACACATATTATTCAACTCATGGTAGATACCATGTCTACCTGTAGCAAATAATAGTAGTATAGTAGATACTACTATAGTCATAGATATTATAGTAGTAAAAAGCAAAACGAGGATAATGGAATGTAGTCAAATTAAATCGGGTGATGCTGAGGGAATTAGATTAGGAAATGAGACACTTAAAGTAGTAAAGGAGTTTTGCTATTTAGGAAGTAAAATAACTGACGATGGTCGAAGTAGAGAGGATATAAAATGTAGACTGGCAATGGCAAGGAAAGCGTTTCTGAAGAAGAGAAATTTGTTAACATCGAATATAGATTTATGTATCAGGAAGTCGTTTCTGAAAGTATTTGTTTGGAGTGTAGCCATGTATGGAAGTGAAACATGGACGATAACTAGTTTGGACAAGAAGAGAATAGAAGCTTTCGAAATGTGGTGCTACAGAAGAATACTGAAGATAAGGTGGATAGATCACGTAACTAATGAGGAGGTATTGAATAGGATTGGGGAGAAGAGACGTTTGTGGCACAACTTGACTAGAAGAAGGGATCGGTTGGTAGGACATGTTTTGAGGCATCAAGGGATCACAAATTTAGCATTGGAGGGCAGCGTGGAGGGTAAAAATCGTAGAGGGAGACCGAGAGATGAGTACACTAAGCAGATTCAGAAGGATGTAGGTTGCACTAGGTACTGGGAGATGAAGCAGCTTGCACAGGATAGAGTAGCATGGAGAGCTGCATCAAACCAGTCTCAGGACTGAAGACAACAACAACAACAACAACAACAACATACTATATCTTATAATAGAGTATATACAAAGTATAGAGTGTGTGTGTGTGTGTGTGTGTGTGTGTGTGTGTGTGTGTGTGTGTGTGTGTGATTATCACGATTAACTCTAACCTTGCTTATCACTGTTTTATAATTATTCCACAAGCTCTCCTGCTCCTATCTCTCTCAGCACATGAGTTGATTTCTACCAGAGAGAGAGAGAAAGAGAGAGAGAGACGACCAAAAACAAAGGAACAATGTAGGGATGTACACATATCATTTTCCCATACAACCCTTGGCAGTTCTTACATCCTTTTAATCTGTAACTTCATTGTTTGTGTATTGGTACTTCTTTGTGTGTATGCGGAAGAGTTTTCGTGTAGTCTGATTCTTTGGCCTTCTTATATGAAGATAAGTTTTAGGTTATTGGAAACTACGAAAACTAGGAAGGACTTCTGTGATAGAAGTAGATGAAAATGGAAAGAGGGAAGAATAGATACATGCGCAAACGAGAAGTAAGAAAGGAAAAAAAAAATAGATGTGGTTGCTAAGATTGAAGAAGGGAAAGAAGACAGCCCCAAAGACAGAAAACCCTTCCCACACCCTTTCCCCAGAATCCCTGCCGCGCCGGTACTTGAGTGAGAAGCCGGAGGAGGTATGGTGTTAAATCGTCTCCTACAGAATGGACATTCCCACCTTTAACTTTGAGGTCCCCGAAGAAAATCTTAGCAACCCTATGGAAATGGCAAATGGTGAAGAATGAGGCACACTTGTTTGCCAGGGTTGTTTGAAAGGTGTGATGTGTGTTTTATGTTATTCATGATTTATCTGTTAGTGTAAATCATGCTTTTACCTACACTACCCACCCCATTTCGGCATCAATACAAACCCTCCTGTCTACGTAACATCTCATAAAAGGTATAAAATATTCTGTACCAAATTCAAAATTGTATATTCCATTATCACAGTAATTTAATTAGTCACACAATATTATGTTTTCCACAGATATAATATTCCATTCAGTTTACTAAGAAAAATATGCTTCAGTGACTTTATCTCAATAATCTTACATTCAGTGTAAAAATAGTATTCTCATGAATTCAGAGTATATTTTGAAAATTAAGTGCCAGGTATGGTTCTCCCTACTTGCTTAGAACTATGTGACAAAAAAAGGATTACCAGGCAGCTTTCTAGAGAACCATTTTTGGAATCATTGCAGTCATGATTCATATTAATAGAGTATACAAATTTAATGACATTGATTTCACCCAGACTTCTGCCCACAGATTTGCATAGAAAACTGGTGAAGAGATTATTTACAAGGACTAATTCAGGCAAAAATAAAATCTAACTATACATGGAGACCTCGTCGGCTGCTGTCGACATTACAGTCTAAACTGTGGGAGAGAATGGCTGGCTTGGCAGATTTATTCTATCTTATTTCAGGGATAATAGTCGTACCGATTCCCACCTCATGTCACTGCCTAGTAAAGTCAGGATAAGTTGGGGCGAGCTGGGACAAGTCATGAAGACAGGTAGGGGCACCCCTGGAATAACCGAGAAAGATGCAATCAAGATTCCTAGTGGGCACAACTCTCTAACAACTGAGGACGATGCAGTCAAAATGCCTAGCGGGCGCAACTCTCTAACAACCGAGGACGGCGCAGTCACATACCAGGAGCAATTTTGGGTGATGTAATCACAATTTCTCGCTGGTATGTTTCTCTCATAACCTCAAAGCGAGGGATGATAGAACAGTGTAAGAAGTTGGGGGAATTTGGTGCAGGAAAATTTTATTACAGAACACCAAAAACAACTCAGGATCCGACGGTTGTCACTCGTCCCATTAACACAGAACATTAACGTCCCTGGGAGATACACAACTTTATGTCCTTTACATTGTACTTTCCTTTTTATGACCCAGTTGCAGGACCCACTAAAAATAATGTCTTGGGATGGATTACTGTTTGAACCCGGTATGGTCCTTCACACTTTTGGAAAAACTTGCGTGTCTCTTTCTTCGGGGCAGAGCTCTGAAGATGCTGTTTTCAAGGACTAGGTCATCAACCTTGTACTGCGGTTCTACAGCTTTCTCATTATGCTTACTCGCTCTTTGTTGGGCCTTTTCAACTAAATTTCTAGAAACTATTTCCTGATTCAGTTCGTAGTTGACAGTAAGATGTCCAGGCCAAGTAAAACATTTAATGAGAGGTTCTCCTACAAAGGGTTTGCCTATTACTTCCAACGGTGTTAATCCAGTTGATAAATGTGGTAATTCATTTAAAATAAGTTCAAAGTCATTAATTTTCGTTGCCCATAAAGTATGTTTTTGATGGCAGTAGGTACGGAAAAATTTCCCAATTTTTTTCATATATCTTTCACACTGATTCAAGTACGGGTTATAGTTTTATATTAATACTTGACTAATTTCTTCCCAAGCTAGAAATTCTTTCCATAATTCATCCATACCTTTCTTGGTATCATTGAGTTCAGGAGAAACGTTCTCGGAGATTACTCTCGCGGCAACTTTTCGGTCGCTTATTTCCTCTACCTGTTCCTCCAGACTACTTATATTTATTAGGTCTGAGGCTGCTAGTTTCTCTTTAAAGTTTCTTTCTGTGATATCTACTCTAGTGTTAACACCTGCAATTTGCGATTGGACTATTGGTATTAACTTATCCTGCTTTTCAACATTCTCTCAAATTGTGCAATCTTTGCTTTACAGCATCAAATGATACATTACATACATTTGAAATGATCCTAACTTCTCACTAAGTTCAGATTCTACATTTATCTTCAATATCAAATTCTAACTTCTTTGTCAAATCCTGAAATTGCTCATTCCGTCTCTGATTAAAGTCAGTGGACAGTTGATTTCTGTGACTGCTTAAAGAACTAGTTAGTGCACCTTTCGAATCTATTTTAAAATTTTCTACTTTAGTTGTTAAAGTGTCAAATTCAGTTTCCAAATTTCCCATGCTTTCACATAAATGGCTAAATTCTTTACCTTGTTCGTCTACTTTAGCAATTAATAACCCTAAAGTTTCATTCTGAACATCCAGTTTATTATCTAATTGAGTATTCATTGAATCTAATTTAAGATATTGAGCATTTGAAGCTGCACTTTGTGCTTTAATTAAATATGCTAGCTCAGTCCAGTCTGGCATTTCTATATTGGTTCTCATAGCCATGGCTGGTTCTGAAGTTTCTCCAACCAGCTGTATGTTTCCCATGGTTTTGCCAATTTTAGATCAAGTAAGTATTTAAAAAAATAATTCAAAGTATAATAAATACACAAATACAGTCTATCGAACAGTTTCTTCAACTTTATACTCAAACAATTATTGTTTTATGCTCACCCAGTGTAGAGTTTTAGGCTGTGTCATTGAGCAGGTGTGGAATCAGCACCAGTGAACAGCAAATTGTGCCAGTGTCATCAGTTGCTGGTTTCCGTGTCGGTTTTGGCATGATGTAGAATCATCACCAGTGAACAGCAACTGGCGTGGGTGGCGTCAGTTGTTGGTTTCCGCATTGGCATCGCCGCAATATGTGTGGGAGCTGTATACTCCCCACACTGGATCTTCTTAGTTGAATTATTCTCATTGTATCTCTTCTTAGCCTAATACGTCGAGTTCTTCTATCCGTTCTTTTAATGTTATTACTTCCTGACGTCTTTCCCTTTGCTGCATTCACAAATTTTCTTTCTCATTTGATTTCTTGGCTAAAGCGAGTTTCTCGTAACTGTTTTCTCGTCGTGTTATACTGGGTTGCTATGGCAACATGGAACATCCACTTTTCACATTTTCATCTCTAATTCCCTTTTTTTTTCCACCAGTCGGCACTTCTAACATTTTAGACGATAGAACATGTGGAATAAATACACGAACTCTATGTTTTTACCAATTAACAATGTATTGGAGTATGCAGAATAACATTCTCCCATTTCACATGTAAATATCTCTGTCTTCTGATATTTAGAGCTATAGAAATGCATTAAATTAACATTCATAAGCAAGTTGGTTTAAAAACCACTTGTAATTTATGAAAATGTCTTGCTTCTAGCAAGTCCAGCACATGAATTACTTGAAAGTCTAATCTCATTTCTTCATAACAATCAATACAGTCACTAAACCAGCAAAGAGTAGCATAGGCTCTTCTCCACACATACACTGAAAGTCTATGGATCATACAACAGATACTTGTCGGCTGCCGCATCCACATTTCGATCATGACTGTTTTTAGACCTGCACACACAAACATGCAGTGCGCAGTAGGTCGGATTCGTCTCTCTCACACTTCTATTTAAAATATTGTGGGTTCGAGAGGGAGGATGGCCAAGTGGTTCTAGAATTTACACGGAAATTCTCGAATCACTACAGCAGACTACAGTCAAATTAAGGTTCATGAGGTCTCAGTGACTTAAATTTATACCATTCCTACTGTGTAATGCTCCAGCCATCATTAAATGCAGTTTGGACATCTGCTCTGCTACCTTAAATAGACGGACGGATCTCTGCGGTTTTTTTTTTTTTTTTTACAAACACATTTAAAGAAATAGTCCCCCATTCAGATGTCCGGGCGGGGACTCTTCAAGAGGACTTCGTTATCAGGAGAAAGAAAACTGGCGTTCTACGGATCGGAGCGTGGAATGTCAGAACCCTTAATCGGGTAGGTGGGTTAGATAATTTAAAAAGGGAAATGGATAGGTTAGAGTAAAATATAGTGGGAAAGAAAAGTTTGGTGGCAAGAGAAACAAGACTTTTGGTTGGGTGAATACAGAGTTATAAATACAAAATCAAATAGGGGTAATGCAGGAGTAGGTTTAATAGTGAATTTAAAAAATAGGAGTGCGAGTAAGCTACTACAAACAGCATAGCGAACACATTATTGTGGCCAAGATAGACACAAAGCCCATGCCTACTACAGTAGTACAAGTTTATATGCCAACTAGGTCTGCAGATGACGAAGAAATTGATGCAATGTATGATCAAATAAAAGAAATTATTCAGATAGTGAAGGGAGACAAAAATTTAATAGTCATGGGTGACTGGAATTCGAGAGTAGGAAAAGGAAGAGAAGGAAATATAGTAGGTGAATATGGATTGGGGCTAAAAAATGAAAGAGGAAGCCACCTGGTAGAATTTTGCACAGAACATAACTTAATTATAGCGAACACTTGGTTCAAGAATCATAAAAGAAGGCTGTATACATGGCAGAAGCCTGGAGATACTGACAGGTTTCAGCCAGATTATATAATGGTAAGACAGAGATTTAGGAACCAGGTTTTAAATTCTAAGACATTTCCAGGGGCAGAAGTGGACTCTGGCCACAACCTACTGGTTATGACCTGTAGGTTAAAACTGAAAAAACTGCAAAAAGGTGGGAATTTAAGGAGATGGGACCTGGATAAACTGACTTAACCAGAGGTTGTACAGAGTTTCAGGGAGAGCATAAGGGAACAATTGACAGGAATGAGGAAAAGAAATACAGTAGAAGAAGAATGGGTAGCTTTGAGGGATGAGGTAGTGAAGGCAGCAGATGATCAAGTCGGTAAAAAGACGAGGGCTAGTAGAAATCCTTGGATGACAGAAGAAATATTGAATTTAATTGATGAAAGGAGAAAATTAAAAAATGCAGTAAATGAAGCAGGCAAAAAGGAATACAAACGTCCCAAAAATGAGATCGACACGAAGTGCAAAATGGCTAAGCAAGGATGGCTAGATGACAAATGTAAGGATGTAGAGACTTATCTCACTAGGGGTAAGATAGATACTGCCTACAGGAAAATTAAAGAGACCTATGGAGAAAAGAGAACAACTTGTATGAATATCAAGAGCTCAGATGGAAACCCAGTTCTCAACAAAGAAGGGAAAGCAGAATGGTTTAAGGAGTATATAGAGTTTTTATACAAGGGCGAGGTACTTGAGGGTAATATTATGGAAATGGAAGAGGATGTAGATGAAGGTGAAATGGGAGGTAAGATACTGCGTGAAGAGTTTGACAGAGCACTGAAAGACCTAAGTCGAAACAAGGCTCCGAGAGTAGACAACATTCCATTAGAACTACTGACGGCCTTCGGAGAGCCAGTCATGACAAAACTCTACCATCTGGTGAAAAAATGTATGAGCCAGACGAAATACCCTCAGACTTCAAGAAGAATATAATAATTCCAGTCCCAAAGAAAGCAGATGTTGACAGATGTGAAAATTACCGAATTATCAGTTTAATAAATCACGGCTGCAAAGTACTAACGCGAATTCTTTACAGGCGAATGGAAAAACTGGTAGAAGCCGACCTGGGGTGGAAGATCAGTTTGGTTTCCATAGAAATGTTGGAACACATGAGGCAATACTGACCTAACAACTTGTTTTAGAAGAAAGATTAAGGAAAGGCAAACCTACGTTTCTAGCATTTGTAGACTTAGAGAAAGCTTTAGACAATGTTGACTGGAAAACTCTCTTTCAAATTCTGAAGGTGGCAGGGGTAAAATACAGGGAGCGAAAGGCTATTCACAATTTGTACAAAAAACAAGATGGCAGTTATAAGAGTAGAGGGGCATGAAAGGGAAGCAGTGGTTGGAAGGGAGTGAGACAGAGTTGTAGCCTCTCCCCGATGTTATTCAATCTGTATATTGAGAAAGCAATAAAGGAAACAAAAGAAAAATTTGGACTAGGTATTAAAATCCATGGAGAAGAAATAAAAACTTTGAGGTTCGCCGATGACATTGTAATTCTGTCAGAGACAGCAAAGGAACTGGAAGAGCAGTTGAACGGAATTGACAGTGTCTTGAAAGGAGGATATAAGATGAACATCAAAAAAAGCAAAATGATGATAATGGAATGCAGTCGAATTAAATCTGGTGATGCTGCTGGAATTAGTTTAGGAAAAGAGGCACTTAAAGTAGTAAATGAGTTTATCTATTTGGAGAGCAAAATAACTGATGATGGTTGAAGTAGAGAGGATATAAAATGTAGACTGGCATTGGCAAGGAAAGCGTTTCTGAAGAAGAGAAATTTGTTAACACATAGTATAGATTTAAGTGTCAGGAAATCGTTTCTGAGAGTATTTGTTTGGAGTGTAGCCATGTATGGAAGTGAAACATGGACAATAAATAGTTCAGACAAGAAGAGAATATAAGCTTTCAAAATGTGGTACTACAGAAGTATGCTGAAGATTAGATGGGTAGATCACATAACTAATGAGAAGGTATTGAATAGAATTGGGGAGAAGAGGAGTTTGTGGCACAACTTGACAAGAAGAAGGGACTGATTGGTAGGACATGTTCTGAGGCATCAAGGGATCACAAATTTAGTATTGGAGGGCAGCGTGGAGGATAAAAATCATAGAGGGAGACCAAGAGATGAATACACTACGCATATTCAGAAGGATGTAGGCTGCAGTACGTACTGGGAGACGAAGCAGCTTGCACAGAATAGAGTAGCATGAAGAGCCGCATCAGACCAGTCTCAGGACTGAAGACCACAACAACAACAACAACAACAACAACACATTTGAAGAACATCTAAGCCACATATGTGATGATCATGTTGAAGTGTGTTCAGACTGCAGTTCTTGACCAGAATCCAAAAAATGCCTCAATGTCACATTAGAAACAAAAATCTTGTGTTGCTTAGTTAATGCTGATGGAGTCTGTCCTGTTCCAGAGAAAATAAGAGCAATCCCAGATTTTCCATTGGTGATTCATAAAGGAATTATGAACCAAGGCACATTCCCTGCAAGAACTGCTGCAGCAAGCTGCCTAATTTTCCTGTAATAAGGCATCCTTAAGGCTGTGTTATCATCTTCTCCTGTCTTAGCATTGTATGACAATAATGCTGAGACCAAACATACCACTGACACGCGTGGTTTTGGAATAGGGGTAGTCCTGGTACAAATTCAGGGATGTGCCGAAAAGGTACGAAAAGGTAATAGCTTATGTTTCCGGATTACTCTACAAGTCTGAGATGAACTACCCTACCACTAAGAAAGAGTGCCTTGCAGTTGTTTTGACCATCAATATATTTTGAACCTTTTTAATTTACAGACCATTCACCATTGTAACAGAACTCCATTTTCTATATAGACTGTCTACCCTGCAGTATGTGTTGGATCAATTAGTGAGATGGCACTAAGGCTTCAGGAATAAAATGTGATGGTGGTATACAAAAGTGGCCACAAACATAACGATGTCAACTGTCTTTCAAGTAATTCTTTGGCGGAACACAGCAGCATGAATAAAATCTGAGTCATCACCACATTAAATGATACTCTTGCTAAACAGGGGGGGTGATATGGCACTGCTGAAAATCATAGAAGCCTTGTAGAGGAGGAGGAACCAGCTAAAGGAGAATTGCAATTAATAAACAGAGCATTGTACAAGAATAACTTTGATCCAATTAAGTAGAAATGGCTGCTTGTCATCCCTATTATTTGTTGCTGTGAATTTATCATCTCTGGATGATTCTTGAAATATCTTATGTTTGTATATTCTGGGAAATTTGATGTTTGCATAAGTAACAGCATTCTGGAATATTCGGTGTTTGTATAAATAGTTGCACTCTCCACTGAGGAGTTCAGCTGTGTGCTGATTGAATGGTAATGCCAGTCATAATATTCTGTATACTAATAACAAAACTGTAGAACCATCATGTCTGTCTGTTTGGACATTCTAATCACTAAAATTATTTGGCAAATTTTTGTGGGGTTTTTCTCATGTAGTTTAAGCGTAGTTTGGGGCAATGTATAGGCTTTATTTCATCAAAATTGGATCATGGAAAACAGATATCCCTACATATTATAAAAATGTTTGCAAGCACATGTGTATGTTCCACATCTTTCGAAACCACTGGACTGATTTCAACGAAACTTGGTACGTGTATCATTTCTTGTCTGGAAAGAACTGACGTGGGGTTAACAACCACCTTGTATCAAAGGGGTGGTGGTGAAAAAGAAGTATAGTACATGACGTATGAATAGCCAGACTTAATTCGTCCAGTATTTGACAGAGAGAGCACTTAGTGACTCGCAATGAACTTTACACATAATTTTAAACCTTAAAAAAACTTTTTCTCACTAATAACTCCTACAGATGATGAAAGGAAAACGGGTTAGCACTTATTACATTTTCACTTTTCATGCAGTGAAACACATTTTGCAGATAGTATTCACATATACCACTGAATGTAGTAGCAAAATTATATCATTGTATGATACATAGTGAAGGAGATATAACTTCATAAAAATTGAGCTGAGTGAAAATGAAACTGCAAGGTGAAATTCGTTAGAGATACAGGTGAAATATGTGTATAAATATGCCAAATATATGTGGGCAAGGCCATCTTACTACTTTGAAAGAAATACTGTGGGGGTAAAAGTCAGCAACATCTTATTGGGGGGGGGGGGGGGGGGGCGGGAATAGTGATATTGTGGGCAGAGAAGGGGGAGGAGGAGATGGACAGAGAGAGGGCAAGGTAGAAGTGTACAGAGAAATGGACAGGGAAAGGAGATGTACAGAGATAGGGAAGAGGAGGAGAGTAAAAAGGAAAAGACGGCCGGACACACACACACACACACACACACACACACACACACACAGAGAGAGAGAGAGAGAGAGAGAGAGAGAGAGAGAGAGAGAGAGAGAGAGAGAGAGGGGGGGGGGGGGGCAGGAGGAGATGGATTAATAGAATTGGAATAAATACATACCTGGGCAGCACTGGGTACTAGCTAGTGTCAGTCATAAACATAGTTTTTTTAATACTGAGTGTTGAATTTCATTGACCACCATGTTTTTGAATTTGGACTTGATTATGGGTTAAATGTGGCAATAATCTGTACTCTGTGGATAGAAGTGCATTTGTTTGCATGTCAATACAGAGTAATAAATTTCTTAATCTTTCCTGTGTTTCTACAGTGTTTAGTAGATGTGACACAATCATCTATAATCATTAACTAAAGTTTTTAAATTGTATATTTATACATAACAACAAGAATTTACAAGAGTTTGATCATATATCAAGTGTGTGTGCTCGCTGAATAAGGAAATTCTAATGAGACAAGAAACTATGCCAGAAGGAAGATTATGTTCTTAACATACCATTGACACTAGGTCAAGAACTTTTTTATTGTCTCTCAGAGTGGCTTTCAGAAAGGATTCACTAATTTTCCCCAGATATAGCCACACAAGATTTTATAAATTCCAGAGTTACTAAACAAAACAATTCTCCGGTTGGCTTATTCTGAGACCTTACTAAAACTTTTGATTGTGTTGACAACAAAATTCCACTAGGCAAACTAAAGTGTTATGAAATTAATTGGATTCCATTTGCAAGGGTAGTGTCTCACTTCTATAAGAGAAAGCAGAGGTTCACTTTGTCAGACTGAGCTTCAGGAGCGAAACTAACTCTTGAGCCTTTTCTACCTCCACACCTTTGTCATATGGAGATTTGGTAAGGAATGTCTAAGTGACTTGTTAAGACATTTGGAGAGTCTCTGTGCCGTAGTTGAATTTACTATGGAGGTAGAGAAAGATTAATGGCTCTCCTTTCTGGATGTGCTGGTTACAAGGAAAGGTAAGAACCTGCACCCCAGCATATGTCAGAAACCAAAATATGTGGATCAATACCTGCATAAACTTTCAAATCATCACACAAGCCAGAAAAGAGGTATGGTTAGCATGCTTGTAATGTGCATGAGATGAATATGTGAGCCATAGCCCTGCAGGGTTGACATTCAACACTTGGTATACATTCCGAGGAAGAATTGTTATTCCACCAGGGATATGAGGAATATTAAACTACCAAACACTTGCCAGTGTGACACATCTAGAAACAAAATGTAGTCCAGCACATTTCTACCATACATCTGCAGAGTGGTGGACAGAATAAACACTGTATAAAAGTAGGTAGAAGTGTCTTAGATTGGCAGAGAACAAATAGGACACAATTGCAGTGTCAAAAGTATAATGCGTACCATGTACATGCGGAAAAGCCTATGTTGGAATGACTGAATCATCCATCAGTGACTGGGTCATTTAATATAAGCAGCATTACAGGTTTTGACTGAGAGAGAAATCATCTGTGGTACAGCATGCACTGTCTGGACCAAACATGCAATAAAACTCACTTAAATGCAGATTCTCATAGTGGAGAACAGCCATGCCCGTTTGTACAAGGAAGCCATCAAAATTCACCGGCACAACATTGCTTCAACTATAAACAGTAAAATCTCCAGATAAATAGAGCTAGCATTCCCACCCTCCAGTAAATGATGGTTGCAGATAATAAGGGGAAAACTGCTGGGGTAATGACCAGGGAAAGGCCTTCGGACATTGGTGCAGCAAGTACATTTATAACCTCTGATTGCAGCCTTGACTCTAATCTGCCACCACCAGTGAAGTAGGAAGAATTTTTGACAGCACTAGTCACTCATTTTGCTGAAATGTTTGGCAAATTGTAACGTTTGTTGATTACACAAATGTTCTAACCAAATATCCAAAATCAACCTTATACTGCTAGACGGTAGTTGAGCAGTATTGCAGTAGGTTCACAGCTAACAGTTTAGGTTTTCATCATACAAAAATTCACATTATGCAGTTTCAAATGAGACATTTCAGTGTCACAGCCTGACATTAATGCGTATATATATATATATATATACTAAATTAAATATTATGTGCGAAATTCCTCCAGTCCAGTGAGACAAGTTGTAATGAACTCAATCTACAGATATACTAATCGAGCTCAGATGACCATGTTGGTTCTCAGGCTTACCTCTCTCACTGTGATGACCTAAAGACAAAAAAACCGAGCGAGGTGGCGCAGTGGTTAGTACACTGGACTCGCATTCGGGAGGACGACGGTTCAATCCCGTCTCCGGCCATCCTGATTTAGGTTTTCCGTGATTTCCCTAAATCGTTTCAGGCAAATGCTGGGATGGTTCCTTTGAAAGGGCAAGGCCGATTTCCTTCCCCATCCTTCCCTAACCCGAGCTTGCGCTCCGTCTCAAATGACCTCGTTGTCGACGGGACGTTAAACACCACTAACCTAACCTAACCTAAAGACAAAGGTGTTACGTTATTTTGTATATTCTAATTCCCTGTTATTGTGTCAATGCATTTACAATAAATAAAGTATTTCTTTGGCAGAAGCAAGCAGTAAGAACATTGTGTATGGTAGATTGTTCATATTGTAGAGGTTCCCTTAAGGATCTTAGAATTTCTATCTTTTTCTAGGATTCAGAGTGGAAATATGTAATGTGGTGCAAAGATGTTAAGCAAGCTTCCGTCTAAAGTAGAACGAGAAGTTGATAATTCCAACAAATTCAAAAGAAAATTAAAAGCATACCTTATTACTCACTCTGTCTACTGGTTTAAGCACAAATAGCAGAGTGATAGTTTGTCATTGATGTGGTGTACCGATAATGTCTGTAGAAGTTGCTTGTTAATATGCACTGTTACTCATTCCAGATCCCCTACATTTTCTTTAATCAGTTGAGGTAAATCATGGAAAACATAAATCTGAATGACTAAATGGTAATTTGAACCGAAAAGCTAATTCATTGCCTTAATTATTGCAGCACCTCACTGGGTATAATTTTAAAACAGTCATACTTCCTGATCCAGAAAACTTCTCTGACTGGGAAGAGAATGGTGTGATAAATAGGTGAACATCACTCATAACATCATTTCAAGATATGACTTGTCCAAAAATTTTAAGTGACTCTTATTGCAGATTGGGGTGGCAACCATTCTTTGAAGTCTCCCATTCATTCTGTACCTTCAGAATCAAATACATGTATTCTGAGGTAACACTGTATTAGATTACAGGGAGACAGTACTTTACCCACCAGAGCCGTAATTCCAAGAATGCCGACAGACACATAATAAGTGGGAAAAAAAATTATTCCTAGCTTTCAAAACTGTTAGTCAGGAAAGAAAGATAATTTGGAAAACTTGGGGGGGGGGGGGGGGAGCCATTCACTCAGACTCACCTGTTGTGGAAATGAGGGAAGACGAAGATGAAGGGGGGACGGCAGGGAAGCTTCAGTGTAAGAGTCCATGCTCATAAATTAAGGATAATACTGATACATGGTGAAACAATGCTCTGGTGGGTGGTTTGAAGGTTTAAATCACCTCAGGGTATGACCATGCGGTGAATTTGACCTACGGTTGTCGCACAGTGGTGCTGGCAGCAGTCTACATTCGCAGAGCTGTAGTTTTGTATGCCAGAGTACGGTGCAGCGAGTAAGTGTGCAGATGTTTTCAGACGTGCCAATGGTGACTGTGCGTTGAAAATGGCTCAAAGAACACACATTGATGACGTTATGAGGGGCAGAACACTAGGGCGACTGGAGGCTGGTCAAACACAGCAGGTCGTAGCACAGGCCCTCCATGTGCCACAAAGTGTGTTCTCAAGATTATGGCAATGATTCCAGCAGACAGGAAACATGTCCAGGCACTGCAGTACGGGACGTCCACAGTGTACAACACCACAAGAAGACTGATATCTCATCATCAGTGCCCACAGACGGCCATGGAGTACTGCAGGTAGCCTTGCTCAGGACCTTACTGCAGCCACTGGAACAGTTGTCTCCAGACACACAGTCTACAGACGACTGAACAGACATGGTTTATTCACCCAGAGACGTGCAAGGTGCATTCCACTGACCCCTGGTCACAGGAGAGCCCATAAAGGCTGGTGTCAAGGACACAGTCCATAGTCATTGGAACAGTGGTCCCAGGTTATGTTCACGGACAAATCCAGGTATAGTCTGAACAATGATTCTCACCGGGTTTTCTCATGTGGTGTGAACCAGGAACCAGATACCAACCCCTTAACGTCCTTGAAAGGGACCTGTATGGAAGTCTTGGTGAGATGGTGCGGGATGGGATTATGATTAGTGCACATACACTCCTGCATGTCTTTGACAGAGTAACTGTAGCAAGTCAGGTGTATCAGGATGGATGATAGCGCACGACCCCACCGAGCTGCCATCATGGAGGAGTACCTTGAAACAGAAGATATCAGGTGAATTGAGTGGCCTGCCTATTCTCCAGACTTAAACCACATCGAGCACGTCTGGGATGTTCTCGGTTGATGTATCGCTGTACGTCTTCAAACCCCTATGACACTTCAGGAGCTCCAACAGGCACTGGTGCAAGAATGGCAGGCTATATCCCAGATGCTGCTCGACCACCTGACCCAGAGTATACCAACCCATCGTGTGACCTGTGTGCATGTGCATGGTGATTGTATCCCATACTGATGTAGGGGTACATGCACAGGAAACAGTGGCTTTTGTAGCACATATGTTTCATGACGGTTTTCTCGACATATCACCAATACTGTGGACTTACAGATCTGTGTCATCTGTGTTTCCTATGTGTTTATGCTATCAGTGTCAGTTTTGTGTAGTGCCACCACATTCTGCAATTATCCTTAATTTATGAGTATGGGTGTAGTACATAATAGCCAATATATTGGCTTCTATCCAGAGTTGATACAAGAATAATGTAAGAAGTATATGTGGATTGAGGGGAAGAGGAATGAAAACTGGAATAGAGCAATCAAGAAACGTCACAGTTTGATTGTGTATGTGATGTTATTTCAGTGATTAACATTATTGAGACTCATTTACAAAGAACTTGGCACTTTGGCCCACTTGTCAGTATGACGTTTCACCCCATCTGGCCTGGATGAAATCACTGTTTCAGATGGGAATGGTTTCCTAAAGCCATTGTATCTTATCCTGAGTACTGGTAATGGGATGGAATTGACATCTGAGCTGGTCCTCCCACACATGTTCTATTGGGGACAAATCTTGGACTCTTGCAGTCCACAGGAATATCTCAACATCATGCAGACAGTTCATAGAGACACATGCCATGTGTGAAATAGCATTGTCCTTTTGAAAAATGGCCCCTTAATACTATTCCATGAGAGGTAACACATGCAGACGCATGATGTCTGTCGCACTCCATTGTGCTGTCAGAGTTCCCTAAATCGCTACCAGCCATGACTGGAAGTAATACCAGCTGGCTCTACATACCTTGACGCCAGGGATAACATCACTGTGCCTCTCGTTGGAAGAATGGGACCTCTCACCAGGTCACCGTGATGCTTGACCATGGTAGTCATCTGGGGTAGTGCAGAACTGCAATCATCACTCATTGAACTGCAACACCATTCATCAGCAGTTGATGCTTCCCAGTCATGGCACCACTCCAACAAACAGCCATTTTTGTTGTAATAGCAGGGTATGCAAGGGGTGGTAATTCCATAGTCCGGCTTCTTGTGGTCTCTGACCAGTGGTTTAGGATGCCACAGAATGTTACAGGTAGTCCATTACTTGTTATCAGATGGCTGGCACAGACGTGAAGGGGCTATGATGTCTTGGTGCATAATGACATGATCCTTCCTTGTGACGTCAGATGTAGTCAACTAGAACCTTAATGAAGAGTACACCTGCCCTCAGCTTCTCATGGAGTTCAACACTGGGACAGGGTCACATCTTAATGCCCCACAAATCTGTACATTGCATGATTCAACCAGCTGCCCAAATATGGACCAAAAGCGATGCCTCTCAAAAGCTGTTAAGTGCTGATAACATTGTTTCACATGAGTATGCAACACCTCAATACCCTTCACAATGATTACTCAATGCCGGATACTATTCATACTCCTTATATATGCCACCAGGCCTGGTAGCAACACTAATCCACTCTGGTGGCTGTTCTGCCTGTCACAAAGGATTGCAGATCTAATCATACATACCTGCCAATAATCTGAAAGTGTTTGAAGTGACATTGAAATCCAACCACGTCTCCTGGTTGCTTCACTCTTTTCGTCAGGCAATGTAAACAAATAAAACCACAAAACAGTCAATTATTGATAAAATTATTTAATTGAATAGATAAAAAATCTACTCACCAAAGAGGCAGCAGAACACACACACATAAAAGACTGTTGTGATGGGCAAGCTTTCGGAACTAGTGGCCCCTTCTTCAGGCAGAAGGGTTGCAAAGGAAGGAAGAAGGGTGAAGGAAAAGGACTGGAGAGGTCTAGGGAAAGGGGTAGATTTTGGGAAAGTCACCCAGAATTGTGGGTCAGGGGAGACTTACTGTATGGGTAAATATGAAGTCAATTCTGTTGTCTGCACAATCCCAGGCTCTTAGCATCCAACTTTCCTCCCTCGACCACATAGCAGTTAAGCTTGAGTTGAAGATAACCATCAACAAAATAGTCATCACAGATATCAGAAATGCACTATAGGATGACACATTAAACTAAAACCTATTTCCTGCTGATAACTCGGAGAACTAATAATGTCAAAGTGTCTGGCCATCAAAGGATCGTGGGGTTTATGAAACTGGGAAAAGCCTATCATCTCTGCAAAGATGGAATATTAAACATTACAAACCAATTGACAATAAAGTATAAAAAACGGTTTGTCAGACCTGTAGCTGTTTTCTTCAACCATCTACATCTCACGGGTATACTCGTTGCACTAGATTAACTGTTTCAATGATGAATCCATCAATACTGCATTTGTTGCTTTGAATTAGTCACCAGCCTGACACTTGTATGTGCAATTGACCTTTTCTTGTTTTTCACACTTGTATTGCTTTTTTATTGTCTTTCTGTATAGACAGCAGTTTTAAAACACTTGACCAACAGTAGTTCACTAACACTCTAAAAATGGCATTGTTTGCAAGATTTTGACATCAACTCTTCATACCCACATGATACATTTTCATTAAATTCCAAAAAATCATTTCATTTCTCTCTCTCACTCAGATGCTCATTCTGTTGTTTTACACTATTGTGAGTTGCAGTAATAAGTTATGTTTCCACTTTGCTATATTTACTGATTGGTACCTTATAATAATTCAGTGGCTACTCGTTATATTTGTGATCTCATGTGAACTTTATGAACTGTAGCCTTTATCCAACTACTTGTTGCAGAATAAAATGTGAGCAGCGAAACAAGGAAGTTACAAAAAATAAGCGTGGTATTGAGGAGATGGTTGAACACTTACGATCACAGTTGGAAGAGAGAGAACAAACTATTCAAGAACTGAAAGGAGAATTTAACACTAGGTTATTAGCAGCTGCTTCCTTGACACACACAGTTCCTACTGCAGAGGTCACTCAATCGTTTGAAGTAAGTTTAATTTCAGTGTTTTTTTATGTGATAATTTTCTGAATTCATAGTGACTTATTGGGTTGGCATTAATCTAGATGTTGAGTTTATTCTTTGTGAGGAAAAATTTATATCACATCCAGTAAAAGTGGAAAGAATAGTTTGCGTAGTTTTAATAAGGAGAAGTTTTTTTCACCCTTAGTCCAGTTCTTATTTTCAGCTTTTTTCTCTTGTTTTATTTGAATGAAAGTCATATATACACTGAACAAAGTAACAACAGCTATAATTTGAATAAAATATCCTTCTGATTGGTGGGTGAGCAGGTCAAATCACAGGGACCAGTCACCAGCAAATTGAAATTTTTTTTTCCCAAATACCATGTGTTTCCGGCATTGCCTGCTTTATCTATATTCAGAGTCTTGTCAAGTTTGGCTGGCTGTATACCAGCACCCTGCCCATCTCTGTTGTACTGCAATTGTGTCAATAATGAAATTATTTTATTAGAGCTGTGCCATATATACTCAGTTCAGACTAAAAGACATAGACTACAGTAATTAAAGATAAGGATTAAAAGTAGGAGCAGTCTTAATTTTTACTTCATGCACCCATCTGTGAATGTCCCCAGTTAATAGAAGAAAGTGTTACATTCATAAAGTAAAATCTTATCCTGCACTGCCACACAGACAGCGTGTGTCATTTCAGTATCACTTTGAAGAAAGTAGAACATGGAATGGATACTGGTTACTAGCAAGTGCACCTAGAACCTTTTGTTGTGAAAACTCAAATCTATTTTGCCATTCTCTGCAAAACTAATATTATAGATGCCCCACCACCTCTTCCTCACTACCTCAAATCCTGGGTACACCCTTGCTGATTTTGAACACAAAATGCTTTGTTAGGAACGGTCCTGTTGGAGGGTGGTGCTGTTGCCTTCCTCTGATCTTTGAACTGGCTTACCCAGCCAGTTATAGAAGGACCCACAGTTTAATGCGGATTCCAAACCACAGTACAACTCGGCACTGTTAACATCAACAAACATTGCCAGTGGTGAAATTAGTGATTAGTGACAGATAAAAATCCTAGGTCTGAACTGGATCAGACTGAGAACTTTGGACTTTAATAAGTCTGGCACGTTACCATTAAGTCACCGAGCACGCAACCTCTCCCTCTCCCTCTCTCCCCCCCTCCCCCCTCCCCCCTCTCCCTTCCCCCTCTCCCTCCCCCCCCCCCCCTCTCTCTCTCTCTCTCTCACTCCTTCTCCTTCTCCTGCATCCCCCTCACTCCCTCTCCTCTCTCTCTCTCTCTCTCTCTCTCTCTCTCTCTCTCTCCCCCACCCCCCCCACACACAGACAGTGTATATCATAATTAATGACATAAAGATGTACAGTTGAAAATACATGATACTGCAAGCAAAGAAAAGTCTTATAAACATGTGCTCCAAAATGGAAATGCAAACCTAAAGAGCTATGAATACTTGTTTATCTTTGATCCCATGACACACGTCTCTTCTACTGAAGAAGTGCACATAGCTTGTAAGATATGCAATCTAGAGCCCATGATTATTAGATAATTTTTTGGCCCATACTAGCTTCTCCCAAAATGTGGGAAACAAAGAGGGTGCAACAAAAGAGATTTGTTTTACAGTATCAGAGATGAAGTTCTGCTCATAGTTCGTAAGGTATGCATTTTAGAGCCCATGTTCACTGGACATTTTTGCTTCTAATATTGTGTACTTTCAACTTTATGCATTTGTGCCATTAATTATGATACATTCTGCAAATAAAAACATGCTGAATCGATGTTAACTAAATTTGACACTTGGTACACATGCCACATATTATCTGGAAATGAATAATGTGGAGGTGAGAACCACCTAGCTCTCGTTGGGGTAGGAATGATGTAGGGGGTGGGGAGGGGGAGTAGGGGATTATTGATAGAGGCGGAAGAAGAGATGTATAGAGAAAGTGGAGGAGGAGATGTACAGAGAGAGGGGGATGAGGATGTAGGTTTAGGGAGGAGATGCGACAGAGGGAGGGATGATGAGAACTGGATATAGAGAGAAAGGAGGTGTTGTCAGACAAGGGAATTTTTTTTTTTTTTTAATTTTTTTTGGGGGGGGGGGGGGGGGCAGGGTGAGAAGAGAAGATGTGCTCAATATATGTGACATACACTATGCAAGTGGAGCATTGGGGAAAAACCTAGTTGTTTAATAATAGTACATAATTTCATAAATCAAGTAAAAATTTGTTAATTAATAATTATCTGTACATAACAAGTGGATTCAGGAGTACTGTATATGTCAATAACAAAATGTCATATTGTAAAGACATCACAGAAGGTGATGGAATGGCTGCCAACATATTTTAAGAAATATTTGTTTCCCATCATACCGTTGTCACCTGATTAAAAGCGTATCATTGGTTACACCCAAACCATCCTGTTTTGGCAGTCTCCAACGTGATTTTATGATACATTGCCTATATCTGCTTTATACTACACACAAGCATGTGGATGGCCCGTAGTAAACTTCTGCCCTATTGTTCACCACATGCTCTCCTAGTTTACAAAGTATTGTTGGGAGGCTACTGCTTTTGGATGTAGATGACTGTTAAGTAAGTACAACTATTTCTTGCACTATGCAACAACATTTTTAGAAATGTGAGTTTTAGCTACCTGCAAATTTTGTTTTGATTCCTATATGCATCTACTTAAAACTTAATGGCCTCTGGCTAACATATTTGAGTTCTCTCAGTTGTTCAGCGTCTTTTGTTTTTCAGAAAAGTATTGTATAAATAATAGATATTATTAAAAACAGTGACACAGTACAATGTGAGTTCTTTTTATTTAAAAAAACTTACAGTGGCAAAGAAGAATGAACAGTTTATAACGTAACACAGATTGCAGTAATGTTGTTATTATCATTATTATTAGTATTGCCTATCCCTCAAAATACGTTACCTGACTGTGGTGCACTTGAATGGATAGCTAATTACTTCCACAAGCACTGTAAAACCAATTGTGGTGAGTTAGTAGACAACAGAAACTCACTCAGCTAACACAGGACGATATAATATGTGGCACGGTTATACTCCTACTGCCAACAGAGGTTTGTTGACTAGACTCTAGACTTCACATAGGCAATCTCCTGTAGCTGAGTGTAGCTCACATAATCCTCAATAGCTGTTTTCATTGTTACATAGTAGAGTTCAGTGACCAGCAACCCACAGCTCATGGGCCCCATACAGCCCATGAAACCATTCAGTGTCACATAAAGCATTCATTGTTTTGGTTATGGTATTCGGAACAAAACTAGCAGATATTTTGTGTGTTTCTTGTACAATAAAATATAGTTCAAAGACAACTCCATCACACAGTGGAGCAGCAGTGTTCTTTCGCCAATCCTTCGCCTAACTTTAATGAACATCTTTGTCATGCATGACCTAATTTTGTCGTCCATAACTAACTGTTTCAAAAACTGTGAAAATTATTCTGCTGTAGCTTTTTTTTCACAGATGGAGTTTTGATTCACTATCAGATTATATGAAATTGAGGTGTTACTATACCATCATATCTGAATGGCCTAAGACTGTTTCATAATCAATGCGTAGTTCCTCAGAAATATGATAGCAGGTAGTGTGCTGATAATGCTCAGGTTTTGTCATTTTTTATTTCCTTTTTAAGTGCTTTGTTGAGAAAATATCATCATCATTTAAGACTGATTATGCCTTTCAGCGTTCAGTCTGGAGCATAGCCCCCCTTATATAATTCCTCCATGATCCCCTATTCAGTGCTAACATTGGTGCTTCTTCTGATGTTAAACCTATTACTTCAAAATCATTCTTAACCGAATCCAGGTACCTTCTCCTTGGTCTTCCCCGACTCCTCCTACCCTCTACTGCTGAACCCATGAGTCTCTTGGGTAATCTTGCTTCTCCCATGCGTGTAACATGACCCCACCATCTAAGCCTGTTCGCCCTGACTGCTTCATCTATAGAGTTCATTCCCAGGTTTTCTTTGATTTCCTCATTGTGGACACCCTCCTGCCATTGTTCCCATCTACTAGTACCTGCTATTTTCATATCCGTAACCTCAACCTTGTTGATAAGGTAACCTGAATCCGCCCAGCTTTTGCTCCCATACACCAAAGTTCATTGAAAGATTGAACGGTGCACAATTAACTTAGTCTTAGTACTGACTTCCTTCTTGCAGAAGAGAGTAGATCGTAGCTGAGCGCTCACTGCATTAGCTTTGCTACACCTCGCTTCCAGTTTTTTCACTATGTTGCCATCCTGTGAGAAAATATTTGAAATCAAAATTTCTAAACAAAGCAGCCTAAATCTTTTAATCAGGAATGCACCAAATTCAAAAACATCCCTAATAATTCGTGGCAGGTTGAACCACATTAATCAGCTTTTGTAAATACATTTCAGAATTTGTCAGTATTCTTCTAAATTTTTACTCGAATCCAAAATACATGACCTTTTCTTGACTGCCTTGGTAACACCAGCTTGAAGTATTTCCAGAATTATGCAATCTTGAAGCCACCTACTGCAGATTACCTTCTCTCCAACCCATTGTGTTTTGTTAGATTTTTTCTTAAATTGCAGTAATACTGACTTGTGATCATAAATTTCACTAGCATAAAGCTATAAAAGATTGTGTATGTTGTTCTTAGCTTTTTATTTTTAAATAAAATTGTCCTTTAAAAATATTTGTATGTTTCTTCCCTTAAATTACTATACATGTTTCAGTTTAGGGTATTTTCCGACAGTGTTTATATCAAAACCACTTTTTGTATTTAAAAATATTGTTTATTGAACACCTTTAAAATGTGAAGTTGGAAGCATGCAGCCTACGAGATATTCAGATTTTGATAGTACAGTCTGTGGGTATTAAAAGATTAGTGACCCCTGTTGTAGTTTCACTCATCATTCATGAAAAATTTATTGAGTATATTTCTGTAACAACAATGTATCCAACTTTGACAGCTTGTGAATAGTTGCTTGACCTAAAATCAAGTGAAAAAGCACAAAATGTTTTTTTTTTCCTTCCAGCACCAAGAACCACAGCTTGGTACTCTTTTTGCTTACTTCTTTAATTAATTACCCACCATCCTTGTGAATACAATAATTAAGCTGTATCACAGTCTGATAAACATGGGTTTCAACCTCTTCACTTCACGCTACTCTTTGCAAAGTAAAATTGCCAGGCACTGGATTTCATATTCCCCTGTTGCCTTCCCCAGCTTCACAGCTACACACTCATATTCACATGCTTTCTGTCCTTCAAACCAATTCGTTTCACCTTTTCGCTTGTTCTTTTTTTTACCGTTTCTGTTGTGGATGCTTCTTTGCTTTGGTTCTTTCTCTCTAGCATTTGGTTTTTCTCTCATTTTTTCTGTACCCTCTTTTGTCTCAATTGTGCTTCAACAGTATTTTTTGTTTCCTTGCCAATCATACTCCCAAAATTTCATATTTCTCAAGTTTTTAAATTGTTGAAACACTGATGGTACTTGAAAACTTATCGAATCTAAATTTCATTCTTATAGAGTCCCCTTTTTACTTACTAATTAGTAAATGATAAATTCTTACTATACTAATTTGTTTCTTGAGCTGAAGTCATAGATGCTGCCAACAGCTGATAATTGTGTTGTAAGCATCTTTTCATGTTTCTCTGTTTTCTTTTTATTTGCTTTTTCATTTTTGTTCAGAACCTCAGGCAAGACAAAATATCAGTGTCATAAATTTTGACAAAGTAACTAAAATTCATTTCTAAAATCTAGGAAGATATCTTTAGAAAAACATTTCCAGGGTCATGCACATGCAGTTTTCACAAGTCTGTATTATTTATTTATTTATTTTCCAGATACCAGAAGGTCTGTCACCAGAACATCAGATTCAAGAACTGCACTCACAGATATCTCTGAGAGACAGTAGAATTATAGAACTTAATGGTAAAATAATTGAACTGGAAAATACAATAATTGATCTACAAGAGAACTTGAAGGAGAAGGATTCTGTAATTGAAGCTCGCACAAAGGCAATAACATTAATGTCAGAAGACTTGTCACGCAAAAGCAAGGCAACTTTAGATACCTTAGATGAAACGCGCGAGGAGATGAGGACAATGCAGCAAAATTTTGTGGCCCTTGAAGCAAACATGAAAAGAGAGAAAGAAGACCTGAATAAACAACTGGAAGCAAAAAACAAGAGGTGTGGAAAGCTTCTGATAACTTATCATTTTTACATTCCACTCTTTTCTCTTGCGTGCTTTTATATCCCTTGATATGGATTCCCAGAAATGCAATCTTAATGACAATACTAGTTTTAGTGATGAAAAGCAAATATTGATATTGTAAAGTTGCATTTTTTCCAGAGTAAGACAGATTGTATGTTTGAAAGTCGAAACACTGTACATATCTACATGTACATACATACATACTACACAAGCCATTGTATGGTGCATATCAGAGGCTACCTTGTCCTGTTGCTAGTCAATTTCTTTCTTGTTCCACTTGCAAATAGATAGAGAGGAAAATGACTGTGTTCCTCTCTATGAGCTGTATTTTCTCACCCGTATTTTGCAAGAAGAATGTCATCCTTCCTCCACAGATCCCTATTTGAGGCTATGAAGCATCTCTGTAATACTCACCTTTTTGATTGAACCTACTCGTAACAAACCTAGGAGCCCGCTGCTGAATTGCTTCAGTATCTTCCTTTAATATAACCTGGTGAGGATCCCAAACATTTCAGCAGTACTCAAGAATGAGCCGCACTAGTTGTCTGTACTTGGTCTCCTTTATATATACACTACATTTTTCCAAAGTTCTTCCAATAAACTGAAGTTGACAGTACACCTTCCCTACTACCGCATTTTCGTGCTTGTTCCATTTCTTATCACTTTGCAACATTACAACTAGATACTTAATGGATGTGAGTGTGTAAAGCAGAACATACCAGTGCTATATTGAGACTATTTTTCCTACTCATCAGCATTAACTTAATTTTTCTACATTTAGAGCAAGCAGCCATACTTCACACCAATTAGAAATTTTGTCATCTTGTGTCCTCTTGCAGTCACTCAATAATGACACCTTCCCATATACCACACCATCATCAGCAAAGGGTCTCAGATTTTTTCCTCACTCTGTCTGTCAGATCATTTATGTATGTAGAGAAAAATAGTTGTCCTACCACTGTTCCCTAAGGCACTCCTGACGATACCTAGTCTCTGGCAGACACACTCTGTTGAGGATAATATACTGTGCTCTAGTCTTCAAGCCTCTCACATATCCGGGAATCTATTCCATATTCTCGTATCTCCATTAACAGTATGCAGTGGGGCACTGTGTCAAATGCTTTTTTTTGCTTTCTGGAAATGTGGGGGAGTATGGAATCTGCTGTTGCGCTTCATCCATTTTTCACAAGATATCGTCCAAGAAAAGGACAGACCAACTTTCACACAAGCAATGCTTTCTAAATCCATGCTGATTTGTGGACAGAATCTCTACTGTCTCAAGGAAATTTGTTATATTCAAACTCAGAATATGTTCAAGAATTCTGTAGCAATCCAGTGTTAACAATATTGGTCTGCAATTGTGCGGGTTTGTTCTTTTACTCTTCTTGAATACACTGATCTTGAATACACCTGCACCTTTTTGCAGTCACTTAGAACTTTGTGCTGGGTGAGAGATCCGCAATAAATATGAGCTAAGTGAGGGGGCCAATGCCATAGAATACTCTCTTGTAAAACTAAATTGGGATTCCGTCATTACCCACCAACATATTTGTTTTTAACTCTGTCAGTTGCTTCTCTGTGCTGCCAGTGATGCTTACTACTGTGTCCTTCAAATGGGAGTCTGTACAGTGATGTGTTTGTGCAAACCTCACGTGTGAATGATTTCTTAAACATGAAATTTAAAACTTCAGCTTTCCTTTTGCTGTTTTCTATTGCCACACCAGGCTGATAAGTGAGTAACTGTATAGAAGCCTTTGACGTGCTTAGCGTCTTTGCATAGGACCAGAATTTTCTCGGGTTCTCGACAAGATCTTTTGTTTGGATATGATGATGGAAGCTGTCGTATGCTTCGCACAAGCATCTTTTTTACAGATTCATGAGTGTCTACTAATATTTTCCTGTCATCATTTGTTATTAAACTACAGTAGGTCTTTTCCGCCGTTAATCCACTTACTCGGCTTATACTTTTCTGGAGTACAATTTACAGTCAGCTCAAACTTTGCTCACAATTTCTCTCTGTCTGTTTTATTGGAACTAAATGATGTCCATTTATTGTGTAACTTGGCTGCTAAAACCTGTTTATGTGCTCTTTCTAGCAAAAATACTCTGCTGACCTTCTTGATGGACTTATTAAATTTAGTAACCATCATCACTGTGATGAGATGATCACATTCCTATCTCTAACTGACACAATCAGTAAGCTCAGGCCAGTTTGTCACTACAAGGTCTAAAATATTTTTATTGCTTTAGGCTGTTGAACTAGCTGCTCAAGACAGTTTTTGGAAAACATATTGAAAACTACTTCACAAGACTGTCTGTTCTTACCACCTTCAGTGAATCCAAAGACTTCACAATCTTTCCTCAGTAGGTTAAAGTTGCTTCCAACTAATATTGCATGACATAGATATTTTCACATTTCTAAGCATAGGCTTTCTTTGATTGTTTCTAAAACTGTCATGTCAGAATAGAGTGGTCAGTAAAAACATCAGGTAATTTACTTCACTTCATTTAGATCAATTACATGCATCTGAGTAATTTTACAGTCAGACTTAATTTCTACTTCCATAGACATAATGTTTTTGTCGATTGCAATGAACACTTCCTCTCCTATGGCATCTAATCTGTCTTTTTAATATACATTCCATGTCTCACTAAATATTTCCAAGTTTCTTGTTTCTGATTTCAGCCAGCACTTGATTCCAAAAATAATTTGAGCACAACAATTTTTCTACAGGACAATAAATTCAGAAGCTTTGTTATGAATACTGTGAGAATTTACATTAAAATTTTGACACATGAAATGTCTTTACTTTTTATGCTCCCTGATTTCACTCATTTCATATCAATTGGTGAGCATTTATCAGAGGACCTCAACTCACTTTCTAGCATAAAAAAACTTGTTCACTTCACAAGTACTCTGATACCTGAGTAGGTGCTTGCTTTGTTTAGTGCACTCCTGACCTATCCAGCGGAGTCCTACACTTCTCCATCCCCTAACACAGGCCCATAAATGTGGAGCCGACACTGTCACAGAATCAACAGAGCCTTTGATTGGCACCCTCCACTCGTATCTAAAGCAAAGGACCACATTCAACAATAGGTACAATGCTGCAAATTGTAACCTTTGCTTGAATCCCACGAGTGAGGCCAGCAGTCTTCACCATTTCTGCCCGTCACCCATATGAACTGAGGATGGCCTTAGAACCCAAGTGACAACATAATTGGTGCTGGCGTGACCCACAACTTGTTGTTGTCTCCAAAGTTTCATGTTTATCATGTCTTTAATCAACAGTATATAAGCAGCCAATGTTAAAATTTTTTCACAGCAGGATTTTTCCATTACTTTGCCTCAGTTTATGTAGCACTGTTAACCCATGTTGGAAATTATCCCACTGTTCGTGGGAGGGGAACAGCTTCTGAAGCTCTAATACACTATGGTATTTGTGAAAGAGAGAGGTCATGCCATGATTTTCACACCCAGCTTCGATTGAAATTGATTAGCATTGTTGTTCTGTGTTGGATTATCAAATAAACTACTTTTTTTGCTATTAAAAACCATGGTCTTTCTAATGAGCCCAGTTTGGAGGTTTTATAGAACATAGGTTATTGTAAAATCAGATTGAAAATGCCACATTTTTTTACCTTTTTACAAAATATTCAGCTTTGCACTTAATTTATTCAGTATTGGAAAACAGTACATAAACGAAACTTCATATCTGAGAACCTTGTGTTAGGTTACTTCAAACCAAGTGTCACGTTCATCATACCTGAGATATAGGATGCCAGACTTTGTTATTTTTTCAGGCTATTTTGCCTAAAATTGTTTGGCTGAGTATGGCTTGTAAAACTCTTTTCATTATTATTCTTAAGAGAACACGTACAGTTGTTCAAGATGACCACATTTAATTTCTTTCAACAAAGTATTGTTCGAAACATAATAGCCCAAAGTCACCAGAAATTCTCATTCGCTCTCCTCAAAGTTGTGCGTGGAGTCAAACAAGAGAATATATCTTGGCTGGTATTGCTTTGATGAACGTGAAATTTCACTCATATTCATTCGGGACATGCGCGAATTTACACATAAAATTTCAATATAATCCGTGATGATCAAGCATCATAAAGAACATATCACATACAAACTTATAAATTTTACAATGACCCCAAGTGTTCCTTGCCATACATAAATGTAAATCAGACATGAAACAAATGAAACAAGAACACATTTGACCAGTGTTCCTTGACATTCTCTCCTCTTCAGTTACAACATAATTACATAACCCTCAACAATTTGAGTGGCACTGCTCTGTAGCCCTACACTCATACAGCATCACTGTACTTCGGTTAAAATTACTTTTGGATTGACAGATTGTAGTGGCAGGGGGCAGTGCTGCCAGCATGCGGTCAACCAAGCTTCACAAGGTGCTGCATGTAACATACAAAACGAAAAACACAGTGAGCATGTGACACTCAAAGCAGAACTATGATTAGATGGCAGTTGGCTGTAGGGGCCAACTTGGTGAAACATCAATCATAAAGTAATTTTAATCAGAGTACAGGACATTGTTGGTGGCCATCAGTGACTACCTGGTAGAGTCCTCTCATTGTTGTGAACAAGGTCCATCACTTCAGGCATTAGTTTTGTAACCTTTATTATGTTGCCCTAACTTAATATACATTTCTCCTTTCTGACTTTGTCACAATTCCTGTTATTTATATCATTTATGAATATGACTTGCAAACTATATCCTTGTAATGATTCTATTCATAGGCTTAATTAACACTAACACAAATCTACAAAAGTTAAATTTCTGAATTGGGTAAATATAATTATTTATTTGCAAAGGGTTAAGCATTATTTCTAACGTAGTTTTCTTTCCCACTCTGGCACTACTGACTCACTAATGAATTTCAAGCAGCATAAGGTGCTTCCTTTACTCAACTTCTTACTCTGTAGGTTAACCTTTAAGCTTTTCGTGGCAGAATAAAAAAAGAGGAATTTTTGCTGGTGGACATATGGTATGTGGCCGTGATGGTCTAAATGTTAAAATACTAGAGTCCAGCCCTAGAGACACAGGGTTCAGTCCCAGATAGGGATGGGGATTTTGCTTATTCTAGTCCTTCCAGGACATCAGGTACACTCAGCCTGCTACAAAATTAGTGCTAGGGGTCTTCACCCAGGGTAAAAGGTGGCCGGGCAATGGGCCCACCACCGCCCTCCTTGTAGTACTGTGACAAAGAAAGGTTGCAGTCTACAATTCAGTCAGGTCAAAAGCTTAGTCACAGGCTTGAACCAAAGACTTTACTTTTTTTAGCCTCATAGTATAGCAAAAGAGTAGCAACAATACAGAAATCAAAATCTGAGAACAGTGTTGCACCAGCTCAGAGCCATGTAATCACAAAGTACATATTCACTAAAGAACAGTGATGCCCCTGAAAGCTTGTTCTCAACCAGATTGTAATGAACACTGTGACAATTTTCAAGCACATTCTTTGAATTTCTACATTTGCATCTGCATCTACACTCTGCAAACCACCATGAGGTTCATGCTAGAGGGTACATCGCATTGTACCATTTATTGGGGTTTCTTCCTTTTCCATTCACATTTGGAGCATGGAAAGAATGATTCTTTGAAAGCCTCTGTGCAGGCAGTAATTATTCTAATCACGGCCCCTATGTGAGTGATAATGTAGGGGGTTGTAGTATTTAGTTTAAAGCTGGTTCTAGAAACTGTGTTAATAAAGGTTCCTGGGATAGTTTACGTCTTATCTTAAAGAGTCTTCCAGTTCAGTTCCTTCAGTATCTCTGTAACATTCTCCACATATTAAACAATCCTGTGACTATTTGTGCTGCCATTCTCTGTATATGTTCAATATTCCCTGTTAGGCCTATCTGTTATAAGTCCTGCACAATTGAGCAATATTCTAGAACTGGTCGCAAGAGTGATTTGCAAGCAATCTCCTTCGTAGACTGATTGCACTTCCCCATATTCTACCAATAAACCGAAGTCAACCACCTGCTTTACCCACCATTGTACCTATGTGATCATTCCATTTCATGTCCCTACATTGTGTTACACCCAGCTATTTATTTGAGTTGGCTGATTCCAACAGTGACTCATTTATATTATAGTCCTAGGATACTACGTTTTTTCGTTTTGTGAAGTAGAAAATATTTCATTTATCAATATTTAGAGCAAGTTGCCAATCTCTGCACTATGTTGAAATATTGTAAAAATATGACTGAATATTTATGCACATTCTCTCAATAGTACTTCATTATAGATAACAGCATCATCTGCAAAAAGCCTGATGTTACTATTAATATTGTCTACAGGGTCATTCATATGCAACATGAACAGCATGGGTCATAACACACTTCTATGGGCTACCTCCGAAATTACTTCTACAGCTTACGATGACTCTCTGTCCAAGATTGCATGTTGTGTCCTTCCTACCAAAAAGTCCTCAGCCCAGTCATAATTTTCACATGATACCCCATATGTTCATACTTTTGACAGTAAGCATAGGTGTTTTACTGAGACAAATGCTTTTTGAAAACCAAGAAATACAACATCTACCTGATCGCCTTGATCCAAAGCTTTCAGTATGTCATGTGAGAAAAGTGCAAGTTGGGTTTAACATGATCGATGTTTTATTAATCCATGCTGGTTGTCATTGAGGTGGTCATTTTGTTCAAGGTACCTCATAACATTCGAGCTCAGAATATGTTCTAAGATTCTACAACAAATCGATGTCAAGCATATTGTATGGTAGTTTTGTGAATCACTTCTACTACCCTTCTTGTAGACAGGTGTAACCTGTGCCTTTTTCCAATGACTGGGCCCAGTTTTTGTTAAGGGATCTGTGATAGATTATAGTTAGAATAGCGGCTAACTCAGCCAAATTCAGTATAGAATCTGACAGGGATTCAATTGGGCCCTGGAGATTTGTTCATTTTTGACAGTTTCAGATATTTCTCAACACCACTGACACTAATGCATATTTCGTTCTTCTTTTCAGTGGTACAAGGAATAAGTTTGAGCAATTCTCCTGGCTTTTCCTTTGTAAAATAACATTTGATAATGGAGTTGAGCATATTATCTTTTGCTTTACTACCCTCAGTTTCAGTTCCTGTCTCATTCACCAGCTAACTTTGGTGCCACTAATAGCCTATAAATAAAACCAGAATTTCTTTGGGTACTTTGAGAGATCATTTGACAATATTCTGATACAAAGGCAGCCCGCATTGCTCTCTGGACAGCCAAACGCGTTTCATTCAGCATCGCTCTGTCAATAGCCCTGCACTTTGTTTTACATCAATTACTCGGTAATCTCTGTTTCCTTAGAAGTTTCTTTTACAGTGACTGTATACCATGGAGGTTCTCTCCCATTATGAACTGTTCTGCTGAGTATGTATCTGTCCAGTGCGTGGTCAACTATTCTTTTAAATTTGAGCCAGAGTTCCTCCACATGCCCCTGCCCTATACTGTAAGTTTCAAGTTCCTCATTGAGATATGACAGTACTAATTTTTTTTCTGTTTTACTGAACATGCATAATCTTTCAGTTTGTTTTAGTTGTCTATTGTACTTTGATAATAATTGTTGCCACAACCACGTTATAGTCACTGATACCAGTTTCGCTGTGGTGATCCTCAAAGAGGTCAGGTCTGTTTGTTGCCATTATATGCAATATGTTTCCATCATGAGTAGTGTTGTAATTCTTTAAGCTTACCTGGCAATCTGTTGATATTTTGAAAAAACAGGACTTCTGCCGTTTGTTCGTGTCGTTCTCGCACAATATTTTGATGGTGTAACTATCTGTCTTCTTCAGATGCTACCCGAGAATGGTCCTCGAGTTGACCAAGTCCAGTATTTATCCCTGTAAGGTGCCAGGCGCTCCCTAGTCAGCCCACACTGCATTGGGTGTTCCCTCCGCGAACCGTACCCGCCAGGTCCGGCTCCCATGGGCCCCTCTGGCCACTGGTTTTCACACTGCCATCCGCATCCGGCTCGGCCACCCTCTGGGTTCGTAGTCATCATCTGTAGTGTCTGGTGCTCTGTATCCTGTCTGTTTCCTCGATTTCCACTTCTGTCTCTTGCTGAGCGCTCCGTAATCGGTTCGTGCTGCGTGAGTGTTCCGTCTCCGGTTCGCACCCACCTGACATGGCTCCAATGCTTCCCTCTGATCGCTGATGTGCTGAACAACATCTGTACAAGACTTGGATGTCCTCTAGGGTCATTTTCATCATCTTGGGAATGTCAGGAAAAATCTGTAGTGTCTGGCGCTGTGTCTCATGGCTGTTTTCTTGGTCCCCACTCCTGTTTTTTGTGAAATCTCACAAACACACAAGACTGAGGTGCGCTCTGCAGACGACATAGCACTGCCTTTTAAAGTACACGTGCATGTCACTGCATAATAAAGCACGGATACATTTAAGTGTGAATTTTTTGCGTATTGATGTAGATGCAAAAGAAATGCAGAACTATTACTGTGTGTTCTGTTGTGCAGGTATCATTTCATGCAGCAGTCATGTATATTTTTTTAAGTTTTATTTTAGTAAGTTGTTTTTCATTCCGCAGGTTACAACAGATGGAAGACAGAAACAAGATGCTGGAATCAACAAGATTTGAGCTGAGCACTCGGAATGCAGAGCTCCAAGAGAAAGTTGTTCTTTTGCAATCTGAATTACAGAAACAGTCTGAAGAAAATCATCTAACTGATAATGTAAGAGCATTAGAAGAGGCTCTTGAGGAAGCAAACAATGAGATTAGTAGCCTGAAATCTGTTATTCATGAAAACAAGGTGAAAACATGTAATTTCTTTCCGTTTTCACATATATTTGTGTGTGTGTGTGTGAGAGAGAGAGAGAAAAAGGGGGGAGGGGGGTATGGATGGATGGAAGTGGGGTGGCTTGTAAGATGATGACAATTAAAAATAAAATCCTCAGATACCTGTCTCCTACAGAAGAAGAGGTTTTTTAGAGTTCTCATAGACAAACTACGTTCTGCAGGTAGTTATGAAGATAGTATGGTTTTGAAGATAGTATGGTTTTTAATAATGTGATTATGCCTGATGTGCTGCTACTCTCTCCAGTCCAAGGAGCTAATCTTTTTAGAAGTCAGACAATATCAGGTTCAGTTGAGAACAGTTCTGAGCAAATTGCAGACTGTACCACATGGTTTATTACCAATATTATTACTCATTTCAATCAATTTAACTACATCCCATTGTAGCTATGTCCCATGTGCCACAATACTTTTTAGGAAGCAGACAATGGACGGTTTGAGTGAGAACAGTTCTTAGCAGACCACAGCTTGTTGCATATGCTTCATTGCCAAAATTTTTACTCATTTCAAACAATTTAACTACATCCAGTTTTTGCTATATCCCGTGCGCCACAATACCTTCTTAATCACTTACACTGAAACTACAGCTGTCGGAATGCAGCACAGATCATCAAAGCAAAAACGCACTAGCAAGTGCAGCCAACCACAGAACAGATTGTAGCAAACTCTGAGCTGCTACTGCTGTTTGAATAGAGCTGAATAACATGAGGTTGCAGAACAAAGAATGTGACACAAATAATTATACAGAATCCATTACTTCCAAAACCATGTGTTTCAGGTGAGTCCATTTAGCAAGCACGTCTGACTAATGCCAGTTCAGACACAGAGCCTTTACTGAACTGCTAACTGCGCACTGGGTGCAACAACAATCACTATTTCAGATATGGCAGATTAAGGTTGGGGGGGGGGGGGGGGGGTGAGGAGGATCACCCTCTCCGAGAGTTGAAACTAAATTAAAATCAGATGGTAATTTTTGTATTCTGCACCAAAGTTAAACACCATAGTGGCATGCTTTATAATTATATAATCTGCTGTGTGTGTGTGTGTGTGTGTGTGTGTGTGTGTGTGTGTGTGTGTGTGTGTGTGAACTGAGTTGAACAGGCACCTCTATGAACGCTTATGAGCTTGCTAGTGTGTGTTAACAATTATATACAAGAAGTTATTCAGAAAAAAGGTTGTGAATGCTACACGTTTCAAGAAATTTAAAACTTTTTTTGTCTAAAATAAAACACATTTTTGCAATTTTTTGTTATTTTTAAATATCAAAACAGCCATAACAGTATTTTTGAAGGTTTTTTCCTTAACTTTCAAGGAGGGGATCCCTGGGTGTTCTTTCTCATCTAGGTAAATCCCCCACCCACAAAACTTCATTAATCCGCCCCTGATATCTGAACACATTGTCAGTGGGCAACAATTACTTCGACAAGCTGGCTAACCCAGGATAGGCCATAGTATGTCCATTTTGGATATGAATCACTAGCTACTCAGATGATTCTTCATTGACCCAAAGAGAGAGGAATGAGCAAGGTGTCAGCTCACCATTTAAGCAAAATACTTCATGTCCCATACACAATGCCACAAAATTCACAATTGCTGTAGGTTGATACCTGATCTGCTAATGAATGGTATCACCATCTTTGGACCATTAAAGAACCTTGGTGTGATTAGTCATATTCATCTGATATAGCCATTAGGCATTGCTTAATTACTTTGTTGCAGGGATTTGATGCAGTTTTCTGCTACACAGTTGTCAGTGTTTGTTGCACTGATTGAAAGGAGATGTGTGGGAGACCATGAGGTCGCATGGCAGTGCATGGGTACCACCACAAGAACCTTTTTTTTGTTTAATAACAACTGACAAACCTGGCAATGCCCTGGTATTCATTTTTCCAGTTTTCTGTTTGAAATTAACTGTGTTTGTAGTGAAGTATCCATATATTTGTGAAAACACATTTGAAATTATGAAACAGTCTTACAAAGAAATGTACATTGCGTGCAAATGTATAAATACAGTATACAAATTAAGAGATATTACTCCTCACTGTAGACAGCTATAATTTTTGCAATTGAAAGCTGTCAAAAACGCTGCAAGGTGTCAGGTATTTCCTTAAGTTGACTCAAGTGTAGGAGTGTCTTAGTAGCAAATAATAAATGTATTAAAACTTCATGCATGAAATGGCATTTTCAACATATCTCAGTGTTTATGACATCGAATCTCTTGAACTGTGTGTCTTACAATGGCATATTTATATAAGTACATTCAGTGGCAAATACAGATAATGTCAGTGAAATATGTTGCGAATAGAGTTAGTACCAAAGAAGCAATAAACTGAGGTGACGAAACATCATAGGATATTGATACGCACACAAACAGATGGTGGAAGTATCATGTACACTAAGGTATAAGAGGGCAGTGCATTGGCAGAGCTGTCATTTGTTTTCAGGTGAGTCATGTGAAAAGGTTTTGGACTTGATTATGAGAGCATAAAAGGAATTAACAGACTTTGAACACGACATGGAGGTTAGAGATAGGCACATGGCACATTCAGAAATCATTAGGGAATTCAATACTCCGAGATCCAAAGTATCAAATCAAACGTGTTTGTGAATAGGCTACAAAATTTCAGGCATTACCTCACACCATTGACAACACAATTGCCGACGGCCTTCACTTAATGGCCGAGAGTAGTGGCTTATGCATAGAGTTGTCAAGGCTAACAGACAAGCAAAAATTCATGAAATTACCTTACAAATCAATGTTGGATGTACGACAAACATATCCGTTAGGACAGTGTGGCTAAATTTGGTGTTAATGGTCTATGGGAACAGACTCACGACCGTATCAGTTGGACCCTAGATGACAGAAAAACCGTAGCACGGTCAGGTGAATCCTTAATGCAGTTGGGAAGAGCTGATGGTAAGGCTACAGTGCGGCACAGATGCCATGAAGTCGTGGACTGAAGTTGTGAACAAGGCACTATGGACGCTGGTGGTAGCTCCCTAATTGTGCGGGCTGTGTTTACATGGAATGGACTGGGTCCTCTGGTCGATCTGAACCAGTCATTGAGTGGAAATGGTTATGTTCGGCTACATGGAGATCATTTGCAGCCATTTGTGTGCTTCATGTTCCCTTAACAATGCTCCACGCTGCCAGGTCCCAGATGTTTGTGATTGGTTTGACAACATTCTAGACATTAGAGCAAATGATTTGGCCACCTAAATCACCCAACATGAACCCCATTGAACATGTATGAGACATAATCAGAAGGTCATTTTTTGCTTAAAATCCTGCACTGGCAACACTTTGCCAATTGTGGATGGCTGTAGAGACAGAATGGCTCAGTATTTCTGCAAGGAACTTCCGACAACTTGTTGAGTCAGTAACACACCAAATTGCTGCACTATGCAGAAGGAGATTTGATAACGACATTAAGAGGTATCCTCTGACTTTTATCACCTCTGTGAAAATTTAAATTTCATGCACAATGTGACAGTTTTTCAGGCACCTCATTCTTTATGATGTCATATCATCTGAACTATGATAGGTACGTGGTTCTTACCTCCCACAGCGACTGTTGCCTGACAGTAAGGGATAAGTATACCAAGTTTTGCTAAATCGGTCATGTTGTTCAGACCCAGATGTGGAAAACACACACACACACACACACACACACACACATTTTTATAATATATTTGGGTTAATACCACCATCATACTATGATGGTTGGCAGGATAAACAGTAATGGCACACTTTCCCTCCAAGCTTTTACATTGCACTGAAAATGTGAAATGCACAGAACACAATATTGAAAGTGAGAAATTGGGCTATCCTCCACTTTTTCCTCCCTATATCATTTATGGTGTATGTATGCTTCACATGTTAGGAAATTTATGTATTGAACTGAGTACAAATGCTGTTTAATATGGTATCTACCATTCTATTGCATTTATTATTATATTCTTAGGCTGAATTACGGCCGAGGAATATTGTATGTGGCTAAATTTATTGTGTAACAAAGGTATTATTGTCTGAAAGGATACAGTCATTAAATTTTGTATGTTTACGTGTAGTGTAACAAACTTGCATGTAACTTAACCATCTACCCGGGCCTAGGTAAACATGACAGACTGAACATATGCACTCAGTTGTAGAGCATAAAATCTAGAGCAGATTTTCTCTTCTGTAATATCTGTTGCAACCAAGAGCTTCATTGCATTGTACGGCATAAATTATTTGGACTAATTCACTATACATTCCAATCATAACGGATTTGTGTTTGTACAACAGACTAGAGGACATCGAGTGCCACATTTATCAAATGTGCTAAGAAATTTCCATTATTTTAATTACCATAAGTATATATTTCATTACTTTGCACAAATTAATTATGTGTGCATAACTAGACAAGAACATGTACAAAATTTTACAAGCAGAATTGTAACTGACCATCTCTCATATTCAGTTGACCTGAGGGAGTCAGATCAGATATAGGTTCGATTAGAAACAATTTGGTGTTAATAAACCATTACTGACACTGAAAACTGGTAGAAGGAAACAGGGTGGAAGATAAGGAAAATGTAAAATTTGGACGTATACATCTTGGATAATATTGTCTTGTCAGGTGTCATCTTGCATCAGCAGCATAATGTGCAATTGTCCCATCATGTATCTACTACATTCCCTTACCATGAGCCAAGGGTGAAACTTGAGACCAGTTAGATGGGAACTTAATTGAAAAGATTACATTTCAAACTGAAATAAAATGGCATATAATCATACATTCACAGTTGTTCACAAATAGTTTGTTTGTGGACCCACAAAACGTTTTTGTTTCTTCAACAGGTCAGACACTTAGTTTAGCTACTAAGCTAGTATAGTGCAAAAGGCATGTTCATCTTCACAAAATATCTACGTCTACACTTACATACTCACTCCGTAAGCCACTGTATGGTGTATGGTAGAGGGCACGTTGTACCTCTATTAGTCATTTCCTTTCCCATTTCACTCCCAAGTGGAGCAATGGAAAAACGACTCTCTGTATGCCTCTATATGAGCCCTAATCTCTCTAATCTTATTGTCGTGGTCCTTACATGAAATGGGCTTTGGCGGCAGTAGAATTGTTCTTCAGTCAGCTTTGAATGCGAGTTCCGTAAGTTTTCTCAATAGTGCTCCACAAAAAGTACATCATCTTCCTCCAGTGATTCCCATTTGAGTTCCCTAAGCACCTCCGTAATACTGGTGTGTTGTTTGAACCTATTGGTATCAAATCTAGTAGCTCTCCTCTGAACTGCTTTGGTGTCGTCCTTTAATTTGACCTGCTACAAATCCCAAGCACTTGAACAGTACTCAGCAGTGGGTCCTTCTAGTGTCCTGTATGCAGTCTCCTTTACAGATGAACCACACTTCCCTAAAATTCTCCCAATAAACCAAATCCAACCATTTGCCTTCCCTACTACAGTCCTTTTGTGCTCATTCCATTTTGTGTTGCTTTGGAACATTACACATAGATATTTAACAAATGTGACTGTGTCAAGTAGCAAACTACTAATACTATATTCGAACATTATGGGTTTGTTTTTTGTCTCATCTGCATTAACTTTCATTTTTATACATTTAGACCTAGCTGCCATTCATCACATCAACTAGATATTTTCTCTAAGTCAATTTAGTATCCTCCTACAGTCACTCAACAACGATACCTTCTCACACACCACATCATCAGCAGCAAAGAGCCGCAGACTGCTGCTTTCCCTGGCCACTAGCTCATTTATGTATATAGAAAATAACAGCGGTCCTGTCCCACTTGCCTGGGGCTCTTCTGTCAATACCCTTGTCCCTGATTAACACACCTTGTCGAGGAAAACATATTGGGTTCTGTTATGTAAGAAGTCTTTGAGCCACTCACGTACATTCGAACCTATTGTGTATGCTTGTACTTTTGTTAGCAACCAGCAGTGTGACTCTGTGTCAAATGCTTTATGGAAATCTCAGAATTTGGAATCCGCCTGTTGCCCTTCATCCATGGATCGGAGGCTCTCGTGAGAAAAGGGCAATCTGAGTTTCACATGAGTGATTCTTTCTAAAACCATGCTGATTTGTGGACAGTAGCATTTCCCTCTCAAGTAAGTATATTATATTCAAACTGAGAATATGTTTAAGGATTCTGCAGGAAACCGATGTTAAAGATATTGGCCTGGAATTTTTTGGGTTCATTCTTCCCTTTTTATATACCAGAGTCACCTGCACTTTTGCTTCGGACTTGCAAATGAGAGATTCATGATAAATGCAAGCCAAGTAAGAGGCAAATGCTGTAGAGTAGTCATTGTAAAACCAAATTAGGTTTCCATCAGGACCTGAAGACTTAAATGATTTCAGCTCTTTCAGTTGTTTCTCTATGTCGACTTCACTTTTGCTATCTTCTACTGCCACACCAGACTAGTCAATGAGTGAGTGGGCAGAAGCCTTTAAACCCACTTAGCAGTTTTAAAAAGGACCAGAATTCTTAGGTTCTCGGCAAAATCTGTTGCTAGGGTATGACAGTGGTAGTTGTTATTGTAAGCTTTGCACATCAATCTTTTTACAGGTGCACAAATTGCTGTTAGCTATAGCCTGTCATTTTCACATTCCATTTTGAACTGAGAGTGCAACAACCTTTGTTTCCTCAGCATTTTTCAAAATTTGATGTTAAACCACGGTGGGTCTTTTTCATCTGTAATCCACTTACTCGGCACTTACAGTTCCAGAGTATGATTTACAATCTATTTAATCTTTGCCCATAATTTCTCTATGTCCATCATACAGGAACTGAATTATGTCAGTTCATTGTCTAAGTGAGGTACTAACAACTGTCTGTCTGCTCTTTCTAGTAGAAATACTCTCCTAGCCCTCTCGACTGATTTATTAATTTCGGTAACCAAAGTTGCTATGATCACATTATGGTCACTAATCCCTGTCTCGATAATGATGCTGTCGATTACATCAGGCTTGTTTGTAGCTACAAGGTCTAAAATATTTCCATTGCATGTGGGCTCTCGAACTAACTGTTCAAAAAGGTTTTTGGAAAATGTGTCCAAAATAACTTCGTTATAATGTTTGCCTGTACCCACTGCAGTGAATCCATAGATCTCCCAGTCTGTGCTCAGCATGTTAAAATTGCTTCCAACTAATAGTGCATGATCTGGGTATTTCTGCATTACTGACTGTAGACTTTCTGCTAGTGACTCTAGAACTGTCATAGCAGGGTGGTTGGTGAAATCGAGTTAATTGTTGGATGTTTTTACCTAGACCTGTTGTGCGTGACCAGATAACTTCACTGTCACATTTAAATTTGACCTCATTAGTGACAATATTTTTGTGAATTGCTGTGAACACACCCCCTCCTATGGTGTCTAATCTATCTTTTTCGATATACTTTCCATAAATCACTAAATATCTCTGAGCCTTTTACTGTGGGCTACAGTTGGCTTACGGTCCCAGAATAATTTGAGCGTGAGAAGTTTCCTGGAGGGCAGTAAATTTGAGAACTTTGTTACGAATACTTTGACAGTTAACTGATAACTTTTTGTTAATCAAAGTGTCCTTACTCTGGGCATGGTGTGGTATTGCTATCTGCAAGTTGTCTGGTGAGTGTTCATCAGAGAACCTCAACCTACCACATAGCCTAAAAAACCCCTTTGTGCCCTCCACAAGTACCCAGCTACCCTAGTAGCTGCTTTATTTGTGTAGTAAACCCCTGACCTATCAAGGTGAATCCTGCAATTCCCCATCCAATAAGGCAGGTCCAGAAATCTGCAGCCAAGTCCATCACAGAGTTGGTGAAGCCTTTGGTGAAGACCTTCCACATGGCTCCAAACAAAAGGGCTCCTAATCAACTGTGGGAACAATGGTACAAATTGTGAGCTCTGGTTGCATCCTGCACACGAAGTCAGCAGCCTTCACCACTTACCTCAGCCGCCTGTGTGACCTGAGGATGGTCTCAGAATGCAAGTGACATGCATTGTTGATGCCGATGTGAGTCACAACTTCCAGACAAGTGCACCCTGCATGCTCAAAAGTCATAGGCAAGGCCAGCTCTACATCCCAGATTTCCAGTCCTGAATACTATCTACCTAAGGGGTTCCATAACACTCCCGGTGTAGGAGCTTCTGATAACCAGTAAACCCTTTCCCACATACGCCTGCTCAGACGTGGCTGAAGGAATGGCCACCTGTCCTTTCACAGGGCGAATGGTCAAGGACAAATTGCCAGCCTCCACATCAGCCCTCTGCTTAAAGCGACGCAGTCGCTTTACCAGCTGCCACTCATCCTCCAGAGAGGATGGATCCACCATGTTGAGGACACTAGGAGGTACCTCAGTAGCAGAGCCTGTGAGCAAAACAAGACATTTGATGTGTCTCATGCAACATGCCAGATTCTCTGTCGTCGCTACACCCTGAGCCAATTGCTTGGATATGACTGACCATAGCCAAAACAGCATTCAGCCATTCATAAACTTTAGCCAGCTGCTCCTGCGTCCGCACGTAGCCTGCCCACACCCTATCGGTTCCAGTATTAGTAACTTAAGAATTGACTATAAAAGTACAGACAGTAACCTAGATATTCAACTTGGTAACCACCTTATGTGTCACCAGTGGAGGCTGACACCTTATGAGCTGTGAAGCTAACTGTTCAGCAGAAATGAAAACTGCACTACAGACTGCCTGACAACACTTTATAGTAACAAAAACATGAGACTAAAACTCGTAACTAGAGGAAAAAAACTGCACGAAATTTAAGAAATATGCTATTAAGAAAACACAGAAGCAGCTAAGTCTACACACTCAGGTGACAAAAAGTCTTGGGTACCTCCTGATATCATGCCAGATCTCCTTTTGCCCAGTGAATTGCAGCAACTCGACGTGGCATGGACTCGGCAAGTCGCTAGAAGTCCACTGCAGAAAAATTGAGCCATGTTGCCTCTATAGCTGTCCATAATTGCAAAAGCATTACCAGTACAAGATTTTGTGCAATGAACTGACCCTTCGATTACATCCCTAAAAGTCTGATGGGCTTAATGTTGGGGGATCTGAGTGGCCAAATCAAGGAGGCGAAGAAGGTGGTATACCTGCCATATGCTGGACCTGTTTCTGCAAAGATCAGCAGAATTCTTTCAAAATATGATATCAAGAGTATATTCTGTCCATCCTCCAAAATTAGGACAATGCTAGCAAGTGTGAAGGACGACCTGGTGCTACGTAAACCAGGCATTTACAACATTCCGTGCCAGTGTGGAAAGTCGCACATTGGCCTGACAACCAGGACGGTGGACATCAGGTGCAAAGAACACCAGAGGCACACCAGATTCGGACAGGCACTTAAATCTGCCATAGCGGAGCACTGTCTGGAGCTTGATCACTCAATGGACTACAACAACACCAAAATTGTGACACAGACGCCAAGATTTTGGGACAGTGTCATAAAGGAGGCCATCGAGATCAAGATCACAGACAACCTAATAAACCGAGACAGTGGTTACCAGCTCAGCTCGGCGTGGAGTCCGGCTCTGGAGCTTATCAGAACCCAATGAAAGGAAGCAAGAAACTCCTCAAGAAGTAGTAACACCGCAGGAGCAGCGCCAGGCGGGCGCAGACCGCGACTACAATTCCCCACGTGGGACGGGCCTTTGACAGCTGCCACGGCCACAGATGATGGACGAACTGGGCGCGGATGACCGTCAGAGCACCAGGGAAGTGCCAACACTTCAGGAGCTGCGCCAGGCGGGCGTGGACTGTGAACGGAGTGCCCAACAAAGGACGGGTCTCAGAGAGCTGCCACAGATGGAGACCAAGTCGGACGCGGACATTCGAGGGAGCACTGGGGAAGAGACAACACCTTACTAGCAGCGCCAGGCAGGCACAGACCGCAATCGGAATGCCATCAAAGGATGGGCCTCAGAGAGCTGCCACAGATGGTGACCAAGTCGGGCTCGGACGTTCGAGGGAGCACCAGGGAAGAGAGAACACCTTACAAGCAGCACCAGGCGGGTGCGGACAGCAAAGAGAGCACCCGGCGCACTCTGGGCATAAATACTGGACAAGATCCTCCAATACGCAGTCTCAGGTAGCACCTGAAGAAGGCAACGAGTTACATGGCTGAAATAATTTGCCAGAGTGACACAAACATCCAGCAGTAAACCTGATTATTCCACATGTCAAGATCTCGCTGGGAAAGCCTGAAGAGTTATGTAATGATTTAGTTTATCTCAGGGAGCAGCATGACTTCATGAAAAGCCCCCCTTTACATATTTTAAGAGAGAGGTTTGATTCTATTTTACATCCGTGCTAATTTATAAAAACAACTGTGATTTTCTGTAACCATAACGGATAAAATAATGAAAATTACTAAATATTAGATTAAAACTGAAGAAACTGCAAAAAGGTGGGAATTTAAGGAGATGATACATGGATAAACTAAAAGAACCAGAGGTTGTACAGAGTTACAGGAAGAGCATAAGGGAGCAATTGACAGGAATGGGGGAAAGAAATACAGTAGAAGAAGAATGGGTAGCTTTGAGGGATGAAGTAGTGAAGGCAGCAGAGGATCAAGTAGGTAAAAAGACGAGGGCTAGTAGAAATCCTCGGGTAACAGAATAAATATCGAATTTAAAGGATGAAAGGAGAAAATATAAAAATGCAGTGATTTGCTCGTACACCCAGTGTTTTAAGATGACTTGCCTCACTGACACATAAATCGTATAAAGGCACACTTGTGGATGCCAAAGACTGATGCACAGGATTTAAAATGTAACTGGGTATGATTGAATGTAAGGTAATTTGTGGTTGAAATGGAATCTAATTATATTTATTTAAATTACTACAGTCACAGCCATTTCAATTTTGATGCATAAAATTATGTAATAATATTGTGACAGAATTAAGGGAAAGGCTAATTTTTTCACCTTTTCTTTTGCTCCTAGATTCAACAAAGTAATGAAGATATCGAGCTATTGCATCAAAGAATTGCTGAGCTTGAAGAAGATAAAGGTAACCTACAGTTACATCTGGTAGACTTTGATGACCTGAAAGGTAAAAACAAAAGCCAATGGAAAATTTGTGCTCAGGGTCGGGTTCTTTTTCTGGAAAAAGGTGCTGTAAATATAGCTTGTGGAACTGTGGTTTATGGTGTCTGTCTGTCTGTCTGTCTGTCTGTGTGTGTGTGTGTGTGTGTGTGTGTGTGTGTGTGTTTGTGTGTTTATTTTGTTGTGTTCTGTGTCACGCTGACATGAGCCACAAACAAATTATAAAGAGTGATAGTTGAGGCCAGCATGTGACGTACTTCGTTTCATTGTAAAACAACCCAGTATTTAAAAATCAACCCAGTATTCAAATCAAATAGAAAAAAATTATAAGACAACAAAATGGCCAGCCAGTGCTTCCTTTTGAGAGGCAAAATTCCAAGAACTTTCCTGTAGAAATATTTGAAAATAGCCGAAAACTATGCCTGGCGTTTGGAAGTGGAACAAATAGTGCAGTTAAGAAGTAGGAAAAAAGAAGAACAGGGGAAAATCAAAATGAAAGTGAGGGGAAAGATAAAGAAGGTTTAAAATTAATGCAGTTCATAATGAAATTCTACCAATGAAAAGAGTAATAAAAGGGTGAAGAGAGGAAAGAGGGGAGGTGATATTAATGAATATTAAGTCTAGGAGATTGACAAGGTGCAACAATATGTTCGAAAGTAAATTCGTGTCTCTGGAGTTCAGGGAAACTAATACTAAGTTGAAGAACTGAAGTAGCTTATGTGATGGAGCAGGCACTCACGTCTCATGAGTCATGCTGTAGTGTATACTCAGCATCTGGGTACTTGACTGTCCCCAAGTCAGACATTTCTTCTGTTTGTGTGTCTTATCATGAACATAAAGTAGTAAATGATGAAGACCAAGTTGCCTAAAGTGACATAGACAAGGTGTTTGGATGGCTTTCAGGTTGGTATTGGGAAAGTTAGTCTTCTGGAGCTGAAAGGTCATGTGTGTGTGGGATGTTAATGTAGAAAGAGACCATATTAAAGTGACACAGAAGGTTCCACGTGGAAGAAGGATGTTAATGTATTCAATATGTTCCAGAAAGTACTTGATGTCTTTTATGTAGGATGGGAGGCTCAGCATGATGAGTTAGGAGGTGCTGGTGTACAAGGACTGAGATGTGTTTCATAGGGATTTGAAGCCATTGAGACTTGTACAGCAGTGAATTCTTTTCCAGCTTTACTAAGGTTTGAGAATTCAGGAAAGATTGGGAGACTATGCTGAAAGTGAAGAAAGTTGAGAATCCCTGGAGCAGTTGATTTTTCAGAGGAGGAGAAGAAATTTCTTTGGAATTTGAATTGCTTTAGACAATGTTCAACAGTCGCTCTGTTGATGTGGGTTGGAACAGGATAGTAAAAAAGTGTTTCCACTTTAGGTTACAATGAATGAGAGGAGGGAGATCTTTGACTAGGGCTGATGACTGAATTTCATTCTAGGATAGAAGGTTAGGCCTTTCAAAAGAGAAATATGTCTCTGGATCAGAGAGGAATATTGGTGAGAGGTCTAGAACTAAACATAAGGCTTTTAAGAGGGATAAATCAGGTAATGCGTTGTGAAATCTACCAAGTAGCAAATACAGAGTGACATCACAATTTAGTAATGGTGATGAATTGGCTGAAGTTTAAGAAAACTGTCAGGAAGAACCAGTGTTCACTGCAGTTGGAGTCTGAGGTATCCATGAATAATATAGTGCATTTTAATTTCTTTAAGGCTGGTAATACTGTGATAATGGGAAAACAAAGCAATAGCTCAGTTGATGAGGTAGGGACATCTCTAAACACGTTAATCACATAAACTACAAAGCAAATATCAGCACAGCTGAAAAATTACAAGGAAACAGAGATGTTTTTGCCAGCTCTTACATTCAGGATGCAAAATCTATAACTGGCAACAGAGACAGCGAAAGTGAAAAATCTCTTCCTAGCTTTTGGAACTGCTAGGGATAAAAGAGTGATGGAATTAGGGAGGCTGGGTAGGTTCCTCAGACCTCAGGTCGAGGGGGACCAACTTATTGTAAACTAATAATTCTAAAAACTAGCAAAAGTTTTTTTCTAGTACTGTAATTTTAGCTCCCAAAAGTAAGCACTATGTAGCTATCTCTGGCTCCTTGTAATTTCACGGTTTTCTTAAGTGAATTCTCGTTTTGAGATATAAGGACGGCAAGTGTAAGAAACTTTAGGTGCCAGAAGAAATACTTTATATATCTGTCGGAAGAGCAAAGAAACGAAAGCAAAAAGCTGCAAGAAGAATATGAAGAAATTTCTGAGGAAATGATTGCCAGAAGGGCATATAGAAAACTGAAAATAACTTTTGAGAATTTAAAAACAATGGCTTCAATATAAAGAGCACAAAGACAGTTCCACCATTAAATGCAAGAAGAGAGTAGATGGTAGAAAGAGTACATTCAGGGTCTTTGTGAGAGGGAGAAACTACCCCTAATGCAATAGTAGAACAAATGGGTGTTGATTTGGATGATGTATGGGATTCATGTTCCTTTGTGAAAATCTTGAATGCTTCATGCTCTGCATCTTGTAAGTATTGTTAAAAGACTTCTTGCTGTACACCTTCCATGGTAGGAGAGGAAGCCATAGAGAGCGAAAATGGTAGTGGAAATCAGAGTTTAGTGTATATAGAACAAATAATTGAGAACTTGTTGTAAATGCTACTCCAAGATGAAGAGATGGGCACAGAATAAGTATTTGTGGTGAATTGCATAAAACCAATCTGAAGACTGATAAAAGATCATGATTTGATTGGAGATGTGCTGGGAGTGGAAGATTATGGAGGTAGACCAGGTTAGGCTTGTGTGACAGCAAGGGCTGTGTCATCGATGGTAGTTTAATGGTTGTGGAAGACAAACATTTTATTAGAGATATGTAATCAACAGGGTGGATAGCATTTTAAGGTGGTGTGGGGCATTTTGTTAAAAGTTTATGGCTGACTTTGAGGAGAATTACACTAGATGTGATAGAAGACTCAGGTGCTGGTGAGTTAAAATCCTTTTCAGACTTACCATATTTAGACTTCCCATTCTTTCTTTATTTCATTTCACACTAATTATGGAATGTTCTTTTGAATAGGTGAGCCCCAGATTGTTTCCACATCCTCATCTAGCAGAGCCATTGCTTCATCTGTTTTACACATTTGTCAGCAGGGCATTAAGCTTGAAGTATCCTTACAGATGGTACAATTCGTCAATTGTCAGATCCAAGATCGGGGTACAGGGGAGACGACAGCAGGTCAACTGCATGATCATTGTAATTTTTTTTTTATTTCTGATATGGAGGACAGAAATATTTCACACACTCCTATTATCTATGGACGAGGGGCGAGCAAAAAAAGAGAGAGCAAAAATGAAGATTGGAAATATGCAGCAATCAATCAACTTCACAAGACAGTCGTAAAAAATTACAGGGTAACTTTCAAAAACTTACCCCACAGTATCAAGTAGATCACAAACAATTTTACAAACAGACAGGGAATATGTAAGGTGATTTTGAAAAGGAAGATAGTGCATCAAGCACTTCTTCAGTTTCAACTTGCAAACAAAACATTGCATAACACCAAAGCTGTATCATATCATCTGATCTGTAGATGTCAGAATACCATGTGATTTTATAGACAGATCAACCCTGATATCCAGATTTTATGAATTCAAATTGGTGAAAGGACCATAAGAAAATGGCAGCTACATACTAGAAAACAACAGAGAAGATTACAGAAAAACTTGCGAAATCATCAGTTAGAATCTGTTGAGTATGTGCTTCTTTTTTGTGCATATGGAAAGAATAGATCACCAATAAATTAAACAAATCTGCCAGTATCCTAATGGAAAAGTTATGCAGATAAAAAATGACAATATGACAAAGATTTTTAAAGCAAAAAAGAATAAGAACTAAATTTAAATTCCTGTATGGTTTACAAAAAAGGTTAGGAAAAAAGATGCAGTAGATTTTTTACACAGAGAAGGAAAGAAAACAACCAAGTAATGGAATAGTACTAGGAATAAAGAAAAAAATTATATAAATTGGAAGCACACATTCTGAGCAGTTATTTGATGTGATCCATAGTTGGTTAGAGTTAATAAAGATGGACAAAGAGAAGATCCATATGTAAATAATTTCAGTTCTATCATTACTGTGTATTTATTCTGATAATTTTACAAAACAGATAAGAATAATGGGGAACACATATTTGCAGCAGTTTGGATCACAGTGTTTGATCAGTGTTTATTGTTTTTCCTTGTGCTGTGCGCTTATTTTGTTTTCAGTAATTTATACTGAATTAGTTGTTGTTGTTGTTATCCTTTGGCATAAAACAAATTAGAATCTCTTGTGTTTCCCTAATGTTGTGGGGTTTGGTCCCATCATTTTCCAGGAATCACTCATTCAACTATTTCATACCTTTTAATATAAGTTGGTACATAATGTTTCTAGTTAATCATTATTTTATGAGGGACACATTATAACACACATGCATGAGGGAAAATGCTTTACAGGGGCAGATACTTGACAACTATACATTGTGCCTGGGTGCTACATGGTATGACATGTTTAATTGAACATAACTATTTAAAACATAATTGTGTTGCTATATGAAGACATTTAGTATCTCTAACTGCTTAGTAGTGCTAGAATATTCTTGCATGTTTCTGCATAATATATCTTAGAGATAAATTATTATTCTTCCGTTAATTGACAAGATTAGGATACTTTTTCAGCTTGACAGCCAGCTGTAATGCTAAACTAAAAGTGGCCGTAGTTTTGTACAAAAATAGGAGTTGGTGGTTCTAAAATTGCATTGCCTTGAAATCAGATCAGATAGCTCTACCCCTGGAAAGTAGGTAAAAAATGTTAATTCAGGTAAAAGAGGACATACTGTAAATCATGTCTTGCTGAAGGCAGAAGATCAACAGACAGACACAGAAGCAATGACTCCTTTGTCTGTACAGAGAGACTGAAGAGAGAATGAGTCATCTGTAAGATGGCACAGTGTATAAGACTCTGCCCTTGAGTTCAGGAGGAGTGATATCCATGTGGCCATCCGGATTTAGGTTTGCTGTAGTCTGCCGAATTTTCTGTAGGAGACTGCCAAGATGATTCTTTTGAAAAACGTCTATGGCCTATTTCCTTTTCCATTCTTGTCCATTTTGACCGTGTTCTAACGCCTTTGTCACTACCAACATTGAAACACTAATCTTTTTTTCCGATACGATATAATATGGCAGTGCCTGTGTTATTCTGAATTACAAAGCAAAGTTCCTTAGGACATGCATGCATATCCAAAGGAACAGGCACTGCAGTGACTACAGCCATTACAAAATATGTCAAATGTAAATGCAATTGTGAATATGAATAACTATCAGCTGTAGAATGGAATGATGACATTCCATTCTACAGCTGGTGGTTTTCCATATTTTCAATCGAGATTACATTTAATGTAATCCTTTTTTCTTCCCTCTCCATATGTGAAGAGGGGGTTTAAAATCATCCTGATTTAACTTTCATGTGGTTCCACTAAATCACTTAGGAAGTGAGGATGGTTCCAAAAAGGCCACACCAAGTTTTATTCCCATGTCTATTTCTAACAGTGCCAGTACTTTGCTTTAGAACTGTGTGTACATGCATGTGCATTGTGTATTTTTGAGAGGAAATAAAGTGTGGATTGTTTACTATGACAACCCTGCATCTTTAAGAGAACACTTCAGTAATGATGACGGAAAATAAAGCTAGCATAAAGCAATTATTTGTGTGGTAATATTGGACTACAACATATATGCCAAAGAGCAGAAATGGGTTTGAGTTCATAAAATATATTTCTACATAAGATGAATTCCACACAAATAATGAGGAAATGATCTCTTTTATTACCACTGCGTAACTACTGTAAGTAGCAAGTGAAATGATGATTCAATGCAAAATAAGCAGAAGTGTGGAAGGAGAGGGAATGGAGAGTAGCTGGGTTAAAGAATAAGAAAGGCAATGGAACGTACGAAATACATATTTGGGTTGGGGGGAGATAGTATGAGGAACAGGTACACAATGGAAATGCAGATTGGGCGGGTGGGGAGACAGTATAAGGAACAGATACACAGAATGGAGAGGGAGTAGAAAGGTTGGTAATTAGCATTAAACCACATAAAAATGGAAACCAAAGAATGTCTTATAAACATGAGGCACAGAAGCAGCATAGTATTCTTAACAGATTATTCATATTTGTGCATGACATTTTTGAAAACAATAGATGCAGGTGATCAGATAGATTCTATCTCTCAAAATTTTCTTAAGATTTTTGACATTGTGCCACATTGTTGACTGAAAGGGTTCTGGCTGGCAAAAATTTAAAAATATAAGCATGTAGTATATTTAGTTAAGTATATTATTTGCCAACTGTTCTTCTAAGGTTTTGAAGTGATCTTTGACTTGTTTACAGGACCATGAACATTTTATTTCATGGGCTTGTCAGTGTGGAAGCATCCTTAATACTCTCTAAAAATAGTCAAGCGATATATTTCAAAACATTTTTGTAATTCTATTGTTGAATATTGTTCTTTGGTCAATCTTAACACTGCTTACTCTCCCATGCTCCCCTTCAGTGGTCCACATGGTGTCAGAAGCACCATGATGTACTTGTGCTGTAGAAGCACCTGCTGGTGAACTCCAACCACTGAATGCCTCCTGGGGAGTACGTCAAAGAAATAATAATACAACATAAACAAATATTTGCATTGACATGTAGTATTAGATGCAAAGATGTGGAACTGTGCATTATTTGAAGCATACTTCAAAGCGTAACATTAATAAACAATATGATTACTCATTTATGGACAAAGAGGGTACAGAAAATATTGCACCTCTGACTCTAAACGGAAAAAATCCTAAATTTAACTACAAAAAATTCTGTACACTCACACAACTATTGACCAAGATACAATCATGTGTAATATGTTCACAAATACTTGATTGCCTCAAATAATATTTGACTAATAGACTGACTGAACAGTGAATGTTCCACAGAAATGATTATAACATAAGACTTGCCTCAATGATGTGTTAACGTCTATAAATGAGTAATCAGGCATGACCAGCATCACTGCAAGATTGTTTGCTGACAATGCAGTTCTTCATAGGAAAGTATTCTCATTGGACAGTCGTAAGTAACTGGTGAAAGACTTGGACAAAATTTCCATTCGGTGTAATGAAAGCCACTTCTCTTTAAATGTGGATAAATATAGATAATTCCTATGCCAAAGAGAAACAACGGGATTTGTCCTTGCAATATTAGTGGTAAACATACTGAGCGTGTCATACAATACAATTATTTAGAGATAATAGTAAAAAACAATATGAAAGGGGCAATGAAGACAAGCAAACATAAGATTTCTTGTAATGGTTCTGGTAAAGTGCAGTCCATCTGTAAAGGAAATTTGCAAACAAGATGTTAGTGCAACCTGTTGTATTAGATTGCTGAATAAGTTCATTGTGTTTATCCACATGTTTAATAAATACAACAAATACAATAAATGAAAAGCACCAGTTTGCTTTTGTTCTACAATATTACTTTTATTGTAAACCGGTTTCCGGCTTACAAGGCCATCTTCAGACATTTACTTAGTATTATCACCAAAGAAGTTAAATGTTATCAGACAACATTGGAAGAGAAGTAACACATCTAGACTGATGTAGAAACATACAGTAAGTAACATCTTTGCAATGAAAAAGTAAAAACTGAACTGTACATGAATAACAATGGAGTAGACAGGAAAACCTTTAGCACAAAATAGGAATAGCATGCCTACACAACTGTTTCTATTAATAAACAAAATCAATAAAATAAAATAAGTACTAGACAAGGCTTCATCAGGAGGTATGAAACGTGGAGAGTAATACACAACAAATTAAAAGAGAATGCATAAGGAAATTGAGCAATAAATAAATGCAGGAAAATGGAGGTGTTTGAGGAAACCTACAGTCTAAGAGTGTGGTGTTACTGCATTTTAGCATTAACATTATAATCAAAGCAGTAGCTGTGTAACAGTTTTCATTAAATAAATGAGCAAAGTAAAATATGAACAGTATTTGAGACAACTACAAGGGGTGTTAAACATGGACAGTATTACAAGTACCAGTTAAAAGAAAGCCTTAACTATTGAAACTACAGTCTATGTGGAATACAAAGACAACTTCAACAAAACAAAACAACTTAATGAATACAGGAAAATGGGAATATGTAGAAAGAGAGAGTGTGGGAAGTAATGAACAACAAAGATGGTTATATAAAGTTCAGAAGAGGGGAAGTGTTGAGCTGTGTCTGGTCATTTAGGATGAGATCTGGACTGTGAGCAAGACATTTGTTAATTTACAGGGCTTCAAGCAGGTTGAGTTTATGACCTTTGTTTGCTAAGTGAAGTACATGGGGCACTGGCTGGTAGTTGCGACCCTCACTCAGTACATGCTCAGCAAATGCAGAGTCTGAATTCTGCAACCTCCAGCTGTGTTCATGTTCAGCCAGCCTAGTTGATATGTCTCTGCCTGACTGACCAATGTAAAATTTGTCACAATCAAAACAGGTGATTTTGTATTCCCCACTGTTGGCTAATAACTGTATCTTGTCTTTGCTATTAAAAACACATTGGGCTGTCGTGTTCCTGACATAGTAGTAAACCATATACTTGCAGGATTTCAGTGCTTTGGCTACAATCTGTGATACCTGACCTAGAAATGGTAGTGTACACCATTTCTTACAGACAGTGGATGGGGAAGCAGGAGGGGCATAGAGGAGGGTATATTTTTGTTCCCTGTACAAGATGTGGCCAATAAGAACTGGATTGTAGCCATTGGCTGTGGCAATAAATTTTATTGTATCCAACTCTGCTTTAAAGCAAACTGGTGCTTTTCATTTCTTATAATGTTGTTCTACCAAGAACCGGCAGAAGATTCTGTTAATACAACAAATACACATAACAGAGACTTAGGTCATGGGTAATTTACTTTCCTTCACTATTTACAACAGTCTGCCAGCAATGGAGTAACGTTTTGATTAGAAATTGTGGTTTTGAGGCAAAGAACTCATTGAGCCATTTTCAGAGTGTATTTTCATCTGGAAAGGAAGTTCCTTGAGAGTTCTTTGATAGAGAGTGGAATAAGTGAAAATCTGAAAGCGCAATATCAGGTGAATATTGTGGATGCAGAATAACTTCCCAACACAACTCCTGTATAGCATTTTTTCCTCAGTCTAATAGAATGTGGGCAGGTGTTATCGTGGAGTAGAATCACTTCACAGTCTTCCTGGTTATTGTTCTTCAATTACATGTGCAAGACATCTCAGTTGTTGACAATAAATGTCAGCAGTGATGGTTATACTTTGGGGGAGCAATTCATAGTACACCATAGAATCGCTGTTCCACCAGATGAATAACATTATGTTTTGTGGATGCACACAGGTCTTAGTACAAGGAGTTGCTGCTTTGTTTGAGCTCAACCATTCCTTCCTTTTCCATATGTTAGTATAAATACACCATGTCTCATCACCAATATCGATATAGGGTAGTGATGGTGGGTGTTCTTTGTGATCCTATTGATGTGAACAAGCAGAGATGGACATATGGCCACCCACTGATTTTTGTATTTTGGCTGAGAGCATGCAGTACCAATTCACCCAATTTTTTAACTTTTCCCATTGCTAGAAAATATCGCAAATGGTGAGATGATCACAATTCATCATATTTGCCAGTTATTGAGTACACTGACATGGATCATTGTGGATTAATGCATCAAAACCCAAAGGTTTTCTTGAACATGGAGAGTCACAATCTTCCTTAAAATGAGAAAACCATTTTCTTGTCATGCTTTGGTCAGTGGCATTATCCCCATACATGACACAAGTGTTGCTGGCTCCTCCATTGTTGCCATGCCTCTGTTGAATTCAAATGAAGAATATCTCAGAAATGTGCTCTTTCCACTTAGCACTCGATTTTCTGGCATCCACAGCTCCACTCACCATCTCTACATGACAATATGTAAACTCGTATAGCAACAATGAACTAAAAGTTATAAATGACAACCAACAAATAAATCCATAGCAACCAGAATGCCAACATGAAAATAAAAATTCTACAAACTTATACACTAACCTAATAGAATATTGTTGTGGTATTTAGAGTCCTTGTCATGTAAGCATGACAACAAATATAGAACAAATTCGGAGAATCAATTCTGGGCTGATAAACAGGTTGGTACAGCCTGTACAAAAGTGCAACAGAAATGATTGAGTTACTTAAATGGAAATCCTGGGAAGAAAGGCTATGTAGTTCTTATGAAACCATGTTGAATAAATTTGAAGAACCTGTATTCTGAAATGACTGTGCATTGTGCATTTGCTCGATATACAAAATAGGAAAACAAATAAATAATATTGGTACTGTATACCCTCTGCCATGCACTGTAAAGTGGCTTGTAGAGTTTTATGTAGATGTAAATGTTCGATAGGTTACCTATAAAGATTTTGGTGTGGCCTATATCGTATAAGCCTAAGGTTCCATTATAGATTTATATACAGATCTGTTGCTGAAACTGGAGCGAAGAGGGATGTATTTAGTAGTGTTGGTAAGCAAGGAAATGCCAGTGTTGGAGGAATGCTTGATTTTGATCCGCAGTGAGCTAGGCAGATGTTGGAAGAGATATTTACAGCCTTAAAGTAAAAGCCTAGATTCTTGGAATGGACTGCTAAAAAAAAAAGATTCCAAGACTTACCAAGCGAGAAAGTGCCAGCAGACAGGCACAATGAACAAAACACACAAACACACACACAGAATTACTAGCTTTCGCAACCGATGGTTACTTCTTCAGGAAAGAGGGAAGGAGAGGGAAAGACGAAAGGATGTGGGGGAGGGTAAGGAGTCATTCCAATCCCGGGAGCGGAAAGACTTCCCTTAGGGGGAAAAAAGGACAGGTGTACACTTGCGCACACACACACTCACACACACATATCCATCTGCACATACACAGACACAAGCAGACGTATTTAAAGGCAAAGAGTAAGGGCAGAGATGTCAGTCGAGGCGAAAGTACAGAGGCAAAGAAGTTGTTGAAAGACAGGTGAGGTATGAGCGGCGGCAACTTGAAATTAGCGGAGGTTGAGGCCTGGCAGATATCGAGAAGAGAGGATATACTGAAGGGCGAGTTCCCATCTCCGGAGTTCAGATAGGTTGGTGTTGGTGGGAAGTATCCAGATAACTCGGACGGTGTAACACTGTGCCAAGATGTGCTGGCCGTGAACCAAGGCATGTTTAGCCACAGGGTGATCCTCATTACCAACAAACACTGTCTGCCTGTGTCCATTCATGCGAATGGACAGTTTGTTGCTGGTCATTCCCACATAGAAAGCGTCAGAGTGCAGGCAGGTCAGTTGGTAAATCACGTGGGTGCTTTCACACGAGGCTCTCCCTTTGATCGTGTACACCTTCCGGGTTACAGGACTGGAGTAGGTGGTGGTGGGAGGGTGCATAGGACAGGTTTTACACTGGGGCCGGTTGCAAGGGTAGGAGCCAGAGGGTAGGGAAGGTGGTATGGGGATTTCATAGGGATGAACCAAGACATTACGAAGGTTAGGTGGACGGCGAAAAGACATTCTTGGTGGAGTGGGGAGGATTTCATGAAGGATGGATCTTATTTCGGGGCAGGATTTTAGGAAGTCGTATCCCTGCTGAAGTGCCACATTCAGAGTCTGATCCAGTCTCGGGAAGTATCCTAACACAAGTGGGGCACTTCTGGGGTTCATCTGTGAGAGGTTCTGGGTTTGAGGGGATGAGGAAGGGCTCTGGTTATCTGCTTCTGTACCAGGTCGGGAGGGTAGTTGCGGGATGCGAAAGCTGTTTTCAGGTTGTTGGTGTAATGGTCAAGGGATTCAGGACTGGAGCAGATTCGTTTGCCACGAAGGCCTAGGCTGTAGGGAAGGGACCATTTGATATGGAATGGGTGGCAGCTGTCATAATGGAGGTACTGTTGCTTGTTGATGGGTTTGATGTGGACGGATGTGTGAAGCTGGCCATTGGACAGATGGAGGTCAACGTCAAGGAAAGTGGCATGGGATTTGGAGTAGGACCAGGTGAATCTGATGGAACCAAAGGAGTTGAGGTTGCAGAGGAAATTCTGGAGTTGTTCTTCACTGTGAGTCCAGATCATGAAGATGTCATCAATAAATCTGTACCAAACTTTGGGTTGGCAGGCTTGGGTAACCAAGAAGGCTTCCTCTAAGCGACCCATAAATAGGTTGGCATACATGGGGCCATCCTGGTACTCATGTCTGTTCCCTTTAATTGTTGGTATGTCTGGCCTTCAAAAGTGAAGAAGTTGTGGGTCAGGATGAAGCTGGCTAAGTTGACGAGGAAAGAGGTTTTAGGTAGGGTGGCAGGTGATCGGCGTGAAAGGAAGTGCTCCATTGCAGCGAGGCCCTGGACGTGCGGGATATTTGTGTATAGGGAAGTGGCATCAATGGTTACAAGGATGGTTTCCGAGGGTAACAGACTGGGTACGGATTCCAGGCGTTCGAGAAAGTGGTTGGTGTCTTTGATGAAGGATGGGAGACTGCATGTGATGGGTTGAAGGTGTTGATCTACGTAGGCAGAGATACGTTCTGTGGGGGCTTGGTAACCAGCTACAATGGGGCGGCCAGGATGTTTGGGTTTGTGAATTTTAGGAAGTAGATAGAAGGTAGGAGTGCGAGGTGTCGGTGGGGTCAGGAGTTTGATGGAGTCAGGTGAAAGGTTTTGTAGGGGGCCTAAGGTTCTGAGGATTCCTTGAAGCTCCGCCTGGACATCAGGAATGGGATTACCTTGGCAAACTTCGTATGTAGAGTCGTCTGAAAGCTGACGCAGTCCCTCAGCCACATACTCCCGACGATCAAGTACCACGGTCGTGGAACCCTTGTCAGCCGGAAGAATGATGATGGATCGGTCAGCTTTCAGATCACGGATAGGCTGGGCTTCGGCTGTAGTGATGTTGTGAGTAGGATTAAGGTTTTTCAAGAAAGATTGAGAGGCAATGCTGGAAGTGAGAAATTCCTGGAAGGTTTGGAGAGGGTGATTTTGAGGAAGAGGAGGTGGGTCCCGCTGTGATGGAGGACGGAACTGTTCCAGGCAGGGTTCAATTTGGATAGTGTCTTGGGGAGTTGGATCATTAGGAGTAGGATCAGGATTATTTTTCTTCGTGGCAAAGTGATATTTCCAGCGGAGACTATGAGTGTGGGACAGTAAATCTTTGACAAGGGCAGTTTGGTTGAACCTGGGAGTGGGGCTGAAGGTGAGGCCTTTGGATAGGACAGAGGTTTCGGATTGGGAGAGGGGTTTGAAGGAAAGGTTAACTACTGAATTGGGGTGTTGTGGTTCCAGATTGTGTTGACTAGAATTTTGAGGTGTTGGGGGGAGTGGAGTTGGAAGTGGGAGATTGAGTAGTGGATGTTCTTGGAAATTGCTTAAATCAGGAGAGTGATTTGGGTCAGATTAAATAAGTTGTGATAAATCTATAGATTTTGTAACAAGCACAAAGGGATGAATATTGATTGTCAGTTAGCATGTAGTAAACACACAAAGATTCTGGCAAAAAGAATGTAATCATTGTGTTTTGCACTTAGTGTTCTGCCATCACTTTGTAACAGCAAGTGTCATATGGAGGTATACTACCCCTACATACACTCAGTTCATGTTTAAAGCAGTCTTTGCACATGAGTGAAAGCACATAACTTGTACATAATTTTTAAACTGCAGAATGGGCCTTAAGAATAATAACTGGAAACAGTAGTTGGGCACATCATAAAGAACTTTTTAAAAAATTGGGTATCCTTACTGTACCAAGTGAATACACCTTCCAGTGTGCTATGCATTATTAAATATTTCACTAATAGTTCTATACATAATTGCAGAACTAGAGCCACTTTAGACTTGCATACTAAGAAAAACAAACAAAAAAACTCAAAATAGCATTTTACCTCAGGGAGTAAAATTGTATAATAAATTGCTAAAGGAAGTGAAAAAATCACTAAAATGCATCTGTTTGGAAAGGTAGCTAAAACATTTCTCATAAGTAATACATACTATGAAAAACTACTTTTAGGACTCAGGGTAATGGTTGATAATGAAGGGTATCACTATAACACTATATCAAATTACAATTGTTGCACAAGAAAATCGCATGTCAAGATCTGTAGTACATGATAGTAATGTCTTGTCAATCTCCTCAGTTCAGTATCTCACTCATTGTGGAGGGATGCTGAGGTGAGGGCATGTGGAGCATAGTAGCAAGTTTACAGACCTGGATTTGGCTTTCCAAACAGTCTGGAGTTGGTGCAAGGGGTGAAGCAATATGTTCATGGTTCAGGACTAACCAGTGGGTGTCCTTTGTGTGCAGCAATGAAGACTGAAACTTTGCATATATAAATATAAGTTATCTGGAGCAAATAGAATTTATATCAAAGAAACTTGTAACGTTGTACAATAGAGACTGACCAAATAAAGCAGGGCACTTTTTAAGACACTGACCTCCTATTCATAAGAATAGAGTTTGCTCTGTCCAGCCATCTTGAGTTAGATTTTCTGTAAGTTTCCTAAATTGCCAGAATGGTTCCTTCATCAAGGCCACAGCATGTCCTACACTCATGAAAGCCTACTTATATGAGAGTAGCCCAGGTGCACACGTGGCTATATCAGTGCTAAAACATTTCGGGGAAAAGCAGAAAAATTTACCCTCACTCTTATTGCAGTGTTACAAATGTGATTGTTTTCTCAATAAAAAGGGAAAAATATACCAACCCAATGATGAAAATATCTACAATCCTTCATTAACTACTAAATTATTATTTTTATATCGAAATTTATGTTTAGCCTGCATCAGTGGCTGTGACCAAAAAGTAATCGGTTGCAAAACAAGCTGCAAAAATAATTTTGGTGCACATCTGTCTGTGTCGGGAAGTATAAGATAAGATAAGATACTTTATTGTCACATAACATGTTTTTATACAGTCATTCGATTGAGAACATTGGTGACTCGTCAGTCTTTAACCTAAGTTGTTACAGTATTTTATATACTACAGGAAATATGCCATACATACATTGCGTATTATAATAAAAATACAACATTATATTTTAAATCATATCCTAGCTCATTGAATCATTACTATAGCCTTCACACAACTATATGAAGTGTGGATGTACCGAACGGGATACAAACCACCATATAATTCTATATATAAACATGAATATAAAGTGAACGTCTATACTTTGTCTCTATCTGGCTTCGAAAGTATACCATTTGTACTTGCATCTTTACTCCCTATTCCTATTTATAAATTCTTCTAAACTATAATATTGCTTTTTATTCATTTAGAAATTCTTCTAGACTATAATAACATTTGCTTTTTAGGTATTTGCCAATGGTCCCCAATGTGGATTCACCAAATATTGACCTTATCTTATTTCTGATCTTCAGAGCCATGTAATATGGAGTATTTTCGTATACTGTGAGTCGGTGACAAGGTAGCATTTATTTCAATTTATGTCTAGTTTCATAGGCATGTGTGAATGTATTTCCTTCAGGTAGAACACAGAAGCATTTTAAAATAGTGTGGAAGAGAGAAGCTTAAATGAACAAAATGCTGGAACATTGTATTATTTTAAAGCCTTACATAAAAATATAAAACTTGAATTATCACAAGGTACAGTAATAATCTTAGTCAAACTTAATTCAATTCAGACGTAATATTAGGAACACTTTTCATGGAAATGGGAAATTTTTGGAAACAAATCATCAGTAAACAAAATATTTCGAAAAAAGGATCGCAAAGTAAAATGACTTAAAGTGCATTTAAACAACATTTCAGGCATCCTCATCATCCAAAATCTCAAAATCAAGGTCTTCAGCTTCACCGTTTTGATTTTTGCCCATTTCGGTGACCTCCTGATGGTCAGAAACTTTGGTGTACTTTTAATTTCTCCTCCTTGGGTCATGCCTCTCCCTTGTGAGGTGCTAGAAGCTAATTGATGTCAGTAATTTTACCTTTTCTCAGGGGGTTCCTTTTGGAATCTCCTTAGGAAGAGCTTTTTTCATGAATTGTTTGCCTCTTTTAAAAAGAGATTTTTACTCTCCCTTCTCCAAATTGAAGAATGGCTCTCCCTGCACAAGACATGAATTTCTGTTTGCTGTTTGTGTAAGCACTATTGAAAAAGAAAAGAAAAGAGAAACTGGAAGTGCCAAGATCCACGAGCTTTGATGATATTACCATCAAACTTCTTTCAGTCTCTCGCTTTGCAGTCATCCAACACTAAGGGCACTACAAAAATGAATTTGTCCGGTGTGCCAACATAGACTGCAGGGTTTTCAATTATGCTCAGTTTGGAAAATTTTAAAGATACATACATGACATTATGTCACGGTGACATCTATCTTGAATAATAGGCCGCCTGATCTGGGACTTTTGGAGGGACTAAATTCATATGGCGGTCATAACTTAAAATAAGTTGACCGTCAATGTCATCCTTATCATTACCTCAAATTTTTGTGAGCTATGTGCTGATTTTCTAAATTTTTTCTTTTCAATTGGTCGATTTTCCAAGGAAATCATACTTCGTAGGGACAAGCATGTAGAGCATGTGTCAACACCAGGTGCTCCAAAGCCAATATTAAAATTATTTCAGAATACTGCCCAGTAGTAGTTATACTTTATGTCCAGATTTTTCTCACTGAACATTGCTCACGTTACTCTGATATTTAACTTACTGCACAAATATTGGTGATGAAGCGTGTTTCCTCTAAAATAGTGATTTTCAATAGGTTTGAATTGTTCAATGTGTCTGGCAGCCGCAGTTTTCACACCTTCATACAACTTTGTTCTTCTGTCACCTCCCCTCCTTTCAGCTGTTGCAGGTGAGGAATCGTTCATCATATTCTAACAAAATGGGTTGAGTCTCATTTTTTGACCTGCAAGATCCCCACGAAAGCCACTCTGCGAACCCTTATGTTTTTAGAAGCTCATTCACATCTTCTTGGGAGTGCAAAATTTGTAGTTGTTTGCTTTCTTGACATTTGTCTCCCCTAATATTACTTTTTTGAGGAGAGAACATGCTCACATGCTGTCAAATAGAGTTGCTCTGCCAGTGTCAATTAATTTCTTGTAAAACTTTTCATAGATCTGCCGTATGCCCTGCTTAGTGAGCACCCTACATTTCAGCTTTCTAGCTACATGTTTACGGTTCAGCATCTGTGGAAACCCTTTCGGATGGTAGCTAAAGATGACAAACAAAATTAATTGAAACCCAACAGGTACAGGTTTTATGTCAAAACAATTAGATGTACAGTGTTTCTGTTTTCAAGTACATCAAGTTAACAAGAAATGTGTTTGAAGGGAGAATTATATTGTAGGTTTGCAGAGGTTACCCAGCAATGAAGAGATTAAGCAGAGGTGAAGTTATATGGCTCCAGCAATATTAAACATGTAACCTATAAATATTTGAATATTACTATAAGAGGAGATCTTCCTTACTTCTTCTGTTTCTTGGCATTTTGTTTCCATTGCTCCATAATTGTTCATCTCCTCTTGGAAATACAGCTTCTCATGGCCTCTTTCCTGTCATTGTTAACAGTGCTCTCAGCATTATTTTTGTGAGGTTCTTTGACATGTTCTTCGGTAGTAGAAGTTTTCTCTCCATTATACTCATCCATTTCGGACTATCCTACAATAAAACTGACCACAAAGTCATTCTAAAATCATCAATGACACAGCACACCAGGCAGTCACATTGTCATAAAACAATGCCTTCTCATATTTTCATTCTTATGAAGCAGCAGTAGAAGCAAAAACATATAAGGTTCTCTCCAATACTGCCAACATAAACATTTTAGTCACAGGCTGCTCAAAAAAGTAACTTTTATGAAGTGTAATGTGTGGCAAGATGGCATGTCTGGTTCTGCACCCGTATCAGCAGCCATGATTCATTAACACTAAGCCTCTATTGCAGAGGATTAGGATTTGGCTGGTTTTGTTACTCAGTGCATTGAAGACATGGCTACCTTTGCACCCACATGCAATTTTCCCACCTAATTTTAAATGTCTTAGTAATTTTTGCAGCCTGATTTATACAGCTTTAGGCAGCCATTGAAAAACTGTAAAAGAGGGCTGCTCTAACTGAATTTTTGTTTTTTTAGTCTCATAGCCACATTTGCATCTAGGATACTCGTATTCTGTATCTATATTTTTGAGTTATTTATTACCATCATATTATGATGACAAATCTTACTTCATTTTAAGATGGTCTCTGGGTGCACAAATAAATAAAAATCAAATAAATAAAGAGAGATGTTAGAGGGCTGAAAGGAAAAGTTCCTTGAAAGTGTGTCATACAATAGTTAACTGGAATGATCAAGGTGTTTAATTGGGTAAGAAATGTTTCAGTGTTTGTTTTGGGCTAGTACTGAACAGTACGGTGATCCACAAGAAGAATAGTTGCATTATAGGCATGGGACACTGGTTCTTTGGCCCTTTCTGCACACTCATAAATGTATGGCAAGTAGAAAGCCGTAACATTTGTACTGAAGTTAACCTTTGAGAAGAGAGTAGAGTTCCTGCAGGTGTGACAAGTGAAGTAAATTTATAACCCTTATTCTAGGAATTAGAAGATACTCGTGTGTAGGCGGTTAAGATTGCCAGATTTCCTTCACTTTTATTGTTATGCTGTTTATATTTTAACATTATTATTGTGTTCAGTTTTCTTCATTTTTAGGATTTCGTACCTCAAGGCAGTCAAAATGAAAACCTATATAGAATCACTTTGTTTTACATCTGTACAGGTAGCCACATCAAGTAGAATCAGTGCAACCAAAAGATATGGCCATTTACGTCACACATTTTGATACTTGAAAATTCACTGATCAAAACCTATAGGTTTTTTTTATAGTTGTTCTTGCTTTCTTCAGTTGTCATTTTTAATTTTTTCCTCTCTTGTCTATTTTCCCCTCCTGTAAGTGGCTTCTATCCACAGTGCCAAGTGGTGTGCAATGTGTGGTTCAACGCTCTATAACTAACATGCCAGTGTGCCAGAATAGCTTGAAACCAGTAGCATAAAAAAAAAATTAAATGGCTGTTCACATGGCTACATTGTGTCTAATAGACAGATTTTCAGGTACACAGAAGTACAGTGTGCCTTGTCCATCTTGAGTGTTGTACTGCAAAACTATCTAGAAGCATTCGAAATGAATTCACTGAATGTGAATATCATGCAATCAGCTGTGCTAGTTATAGATGTGTGGTACCAATCAATGACTTGTGAAATTCATGCCAGACTGAGACTCCAGTCCATATTTCCTGCTTCTTGTGAGCCATCGAACTATGATATGAACATTTTTTACCTGCCTTGGCATGTAATATTTACTTTTCCTCGTAGCCTCACACTCACTGGTGCGGCAATACAGAATAAAGCTGAGAGCATTAAATGAAGAATGTAGGGCTCTATGGTATAGGGATGAGGACAGTGTGACACACAGAAGTTTGGGTCATTCAGAGAAGCATGCACAGATAGAAAAAGTGGTTAAAGTGACTATGTGCAATAAATGGCAAATCCACGATCAAGTCCCAGTCCGTCACAAGTTTTCATATGTCACTAATAGATAGACACCAATACCTAAAAAGATGATGCCAAAGTATTAGCATTCACTACATTTATTTCAGTCAGATGTCAATCATCATTAATGTCTGTTCATCCAGACAGGCAACTAAATACCCTGGAATCATTTATGTGTTGAAGGTGTAAATGTTCCAGTAACACAAAATTAAGTGTTGTTAAAATGATTTATTATGTAATATGTTCTATAAAACTACTTTAGAAATAAATCCTGGTGCTTATAAGTATCCTCAGTACCTTTACAATGAGCTGTGCTCATGACTCTGTGGGAAATATTACATATTCAGAATGTTTAACTGAAACAGTCTATTCTGCCAAAGAAATAATCATGTAAATTACATGTTTCTACAAAGGCTACAGTATCAGCATGAAAATTAGGTATCAGGTAGTTGTATGTAAACCGAGCGAGGTGGGGTTAGCACACTGGACTCACATTCAGAAGACGACAGTTCAATTCCACGACTGGCCATCCTGATTTAGGTTTTCCGTGATTTCTTTAAATCTCTCCAGGCAAATGCCGGGATGGTTCCTTTGAAGGGCATAGCCGACTTCCTTCCCCATCCTTCCCTAATCTGATGCGATGATGACCTTACTGTCTGGTCTCCTCTCCCAAACAACCCAACAGTTGTTTGTATCTCTTTTAATTATTCTCACATATTCAAAAGACTCATAATTGATTTGATTTTCAGGATCAGAAGATCTGTGGAAGCAGAAGGTAATAGAGCTAGAAGACAGAGTGAAACAGCAAAACCTCGATTTGGATTCCCATTTGCATGCACTTTCTCTTATTGAGTCTGAGAAACTGGATTTAATACAAGGTAAACACAAATCAAGCATCGTTAATATTTGAAGTGCACAAAAATAAGGTCTTCCCTGTAGCTCGCACACACACACACACACACACACACACACACAGACAGACAGACAGACAGACAGACTTTATTTTACACATTTATTTATTCTGTCTTTATCTTGTTGGTCATGTTCCACTTTTAACTGCTGTTTTATGCCTGTCAACTGCATGTAGCTTGTAATTAGTGCAGTGGAACATTATATCAGCTGTTGTATTTCAGTGTTACTTCCAGCTTACTTGTTTATATCGGAATCCATTAATGTGAGTAACTGCTCTTCCGCTTATGTTTGTCAACCATTCCTGTTTCCCATTTTATTAGCAGATTTGACATTTTGTATTTAATGTTGATTTGACATTTTGTATTTTATGTTGATTTGACATTTTGTATTTCATGTTGATTTGACATTTTGTATTTCATGTTGATTTGACATTTTGTATTTCATGTTGATTTGACATTTTGTATTTCATGTTGATTTGACATTTTGTATTTCATGTTGATTTGACATTTTGTATTTCATGTTGATTTGACATTTTGTATTTCATGTTGATTTGACATTTTGTATTTCATGTTGATTTGACATTTTGTATTTCATGTTGATCTGACATTTTATATTTTAATGTTTGCAATGGAATCCGTACAGCACATTTATATCATGTTGGAGAAATTTTTTGTTTGCTTAGCAATAGGAAGATGTTAATTAATGCGATCTTAGATTGAATTATGACCATCTTATTCTCTTCCTGGCTAAAGCCTTAAATTTTATCAGGACGAAAGCAATCATAATGCAATTTATTCGAGTAAATATTGAAAGTAGCTCAGAATTAGGGTTACTTTGACTCTTGTAAGTACAGACATTATTCAAGTATTTGTATTACGGTCATTTTCCACTATACTACTGAGCAAGGTGGTGCAGCATTTAGCACACTAGATTCACATTTGGGAGGATGACATTTCAAATCCATGTCCGGCCATCCTGATTTATGTTTTCTGTGATTGCCCTAAATCGCTCCAGATAAATGTCAGGATGGTTCCTTTGACAAGGCACAGCCAATTTCCCTTCCTGTCCTTGAAACACTCTGAGCTTGTTACATCTTCGGTGACCTTGATATCAACGGGACAGTAAACCCTAATCTTCCCTCCATCCTTTCCACTTCACTGTATCTGTAATTACTTCATGGATAGCTATGATTTAAACCAATGGAGTGTTACGGAAAGGAGAGATTTTCATATTTTTACTGTGCTTTGAATTTTCAGCTGTGTGGTGTAATCAAAAAGTAAGATGAGGTTAATGGAATGTAATCAAATTAAATGAGGCAATGCTGAGAGAAGTAGATAGGAAATGGGACACACAAAGTAGTTGATGAGTTTTGCTATTTGGGCAGTAATAACTGGTGATGGTTAAGGTAAGGAGAATATAAAATGCTGATTGGCAGTAGTGAGAAAAAGTGTTTCTGAAAGAAACCAAGCTTCGTTAATATTCAATGTACATGTAAATCTTGGGAAATCTTTTCTGAAGATATTTGTCCTTTTTGTAACGGAAGTGAAATGTGGACAATAACCAATTCAGACAAGAGTAAAATGGAAGCTTTTAAAATGTGGTGCTACAAAAGACCACTAAAGATTAGATGGGAATATCAAATTTGGGAAAAAAACTTCATGTACAATGTGACTAAAGGAAGCCCTCAATTGGTAGGACACATCCTGAAGCATCAAGGAGTTATCAGTTTGGTGATGGAAGAAAGTGTACAGATATAAATTGTAGAGAGAGACCAAGGCTCAAATTCAGTAAACAAGTTTAAATTGATGTAGGCTGCAGTAGTTACACAGGTATGAAGAGACTTGCACAGCATAGACTAGTGGGGAAGACTAAATAAAACCAGTCTTAGACTGATGACAACAACAGCAGCATGGCTCTAATATAGCAAACAAGTTTAAATTGATTTAGGTTGCAGCAGTTACACAGAGACGAAGAGATTTCCACAGCATAGGCTAGTGTGGAGAACTGAATCAGACCAGTCTTCAGACTGAAGATTACAACAATAACATGATGTAAATCATACGTATTGCTTAAGGTAATCCACAGAGTTACTTCATCTTGGTGGAGAAGAACCTTAACAAAAAAAAGGTTCCAAGCTGTAGAGTAGAGTCAAGCTGTAGAGTAGAGTATGTAAGTTGTTTCAGGACATTTGAAGGAACAGTAATAATGTGGACAATAAACAATTCAGACAAGAGTAAAATGGATGCTTTTGAAGTGTGGTGCTACAAAATACCACTAAAAATTAGATGGGAATATCAAATTTGGGAAAAAAACTTCATGTACAATGTGACTAAAGGTCACTAAGGGTTGTCGAGCTGATGCAAAAACTATAGACCTATATCTCTGACTTCGATCTGTTGTAGAATTTTAGAACAGGTTTTTTGCTCGAGTATCATGTCGTTTTTGGAAACCCAGAATCTACTCTGTAGGAATCAACATGGATTCCGGAAACAGCAATCGTGTGAGACCCAACTCGCTTTATTTGTGCATGAGACCCATAAAATATTAGATACAGGCTCCCAGGTAGATGCTATTTTTCTTAACTTCTGGAAGGCGTTCGATACAGTTCCGCACTGTCGCCTGATAAACAAAGAAAGAGCCTACGGAATGTCAGACCAGCTGTGTGGCTGGATTGAAGAGTTTTTAGCAAACAGAACACAGCATGTTGTTATCAATGGAGAGACGTCTACAGACGTTAAAGTAACCTCTGGTGTGCCACAGGGGAGTGTTATGGGACCATTGTTTTTCACAATATATATAAATGACCTAGTAGATAGTGTCGGAAGTTCCATGGAGCTTTTCGCGGATGATGCTGTAGTATACAGAGAAGTTGCAGCATTAGAACATTGTAGCAAAATGCAGGAAGATCTGCAGCGGATAGGCACTTGGTGCACGGCCTGGCAACTGACCCTTAACATAGACAAATGTAATGTATTGCGAATACAAAGAAAGAAGTATCCTTTATTGTATGATTATATGATAGCGGAACAAACACTGGTAGCAGTTATTTCTGTAAAATATCTTGGAGTATGCGTGCAGAACGATTTGAAGTGGAATGATCATATAAAATTAATTGTTGGTAAGGCGGGTACCAGGTTGAGATTCATTGGGAGAGTCCTTAGAAAATGTAGTCCATCAACAAAGGAGGTGGCTTACAAAACACTCATTCGACCTATACTTGAGTATTGCTCATCAGTGTGGGATCCGTATCAGATCGGGTTGACGGAGGAGATAGAGAAGATCCAAAGAAGAGCGGCGCGTTTCGTCACCGGGTTATTTGGTAACTGTGATAGCGTTACGAAGATGTTTAGCAAACTCAAGTGGCAGACTCTGCATTGCGGTGTAGTTTGCTGTCCAGGTTTCGAGAGGGTGTGTTTCTGGATGAGGTATCGAATATATTGCTTCCCCCTACTTGTACCTCCCGAGGAGATCACGAATGTAAAATTAGAGAGATTAGAGCGTGCACGGAGGCTTTCAGACAGTCGTTCTTCCCGCGAACCATACGAGACTGGAACAGGAAAGAGAGGTAATGACAGTGGCACGTAAAGTGCCCTCCGCCACACAGAGTTGGGTGGCTTGCAGAGTATAAATGTAGATGTAGATGTAGATGTAGATGTAGAATACTTGGTGTTGGGAAATAAGTAACACTTGATGGAAGGAAAATAAATGTTCCATGCTTGCAAGAAATTCGTTGTAGTGATGAATGTACGTATCTTGGGGAAGCACGCATTACTCCTCGAATTCCCTCCACATTACAGGCTTTATCAGTTGCTGTCATATTACAAGTATGCCTCATTAACTACAAACAAACAAACTCACAAATTGCTATGACAACTTGGCCTCCTGTTGTTGTTGTTGTTGTTGTTGTTTTTGTTTTTCTAATAACCTGACTCATCAAAAACAGTAATAAAAAATAAAGTAGTTAAATTATCAAAAGTAAGTCGCAGATAGGCACAAGAAAAAGACTGTCACAAATAAAGCTTTCAGCAATTAAGGCTTTCGTCAACAATAGATGTACACACACACACACACACACACACACACACACACACACACACACACACACATATACAAATGCAACTCACACACATGGATGCAGTGTTGGGCAAATGGAGAGAGAGAATTTGTGTGTGTGTGTGTGTGTGTGTGTGTGTGTGTGTGTGTGTGTGTGTGTGTGTGTGTGTTTTGTTGACGAAGTCCTTAATGGCCAAAAGCTTTATTTGTGACAGTCTTTTTGTTGTGCCTATATGCGACACAGCATCCCCACTATATGGTGAGTAGCAACTTCCCTTTTCATAACATTGTTGAATTAGCAAAAGAGGTGAAGTTCGCCAAAATATCTATGAGAAATATTCTGAAGTCATTTCACTTGTAACAGTTGGTTAAAACTACTCTGAGGGCCAAGATAAATGTTCCTTTCCAGCACTCTGTGTAAAATATAGAAAGATAAAGAAAAACCTCCAAGCCTTTAGCATATTGTGTATCTTCTTTTAAAATAGACAGCAAAACCATTGTCAAAAATATGGACTGCATTCTTATTGGCAAAATATATGCACTCTCTCAAAATGTGATTACAGATAGTTGTATACCACAAGCACTTCTTGTTGGGCAGTGGGTTGGAGGGGAGGGATCCCTATCTTTATAAAAGCAATGTTTACATTATAGTACAGTGTGAGGGATAGTTGACTTCTCTGATCATGCCCTATTCTCTCACTTGCAGCTGCACCTCCACCCATGATGCATAGTAGTGTGCCTCAACAAGAAGTTGCTGCATGTTAATAAGTCTTTGAGTTATTTTGCAGACCTCCTTGGCAGCCACTCCCTTAAGTTCATGGCACCAAATTCCAGCATGCCCTGCTACTCAGCAGAATAACACTGCCTTCTTGACGAGTAGGTCGCAGTAGGTACTTGGGACATAAAGCAGCTTGCACAGGATAGACTAGCATGGAGAGCTGCATCAAACCAGTCTCAGGACTGAAGACCACAACAACTTGACGTGTTACGTGTGGTAATAGAAGCGGGGTATTTTTGGTGAACTGGCATCATTGCTCTGGTGACTACTAGTGCTTGATGACATCAGGGCCATAACTAAGTCAGTGTACATGGGGAATTAAGTTTGGTTACATCTCCTATGGTACAATGTCCTCAAAACTACATGTAGTTCTGCATCTAAATAGTAAATACCATTTGTTACCGAGCAAGCAACTTGACTCACGTTCAGGAGGATGACGGTCCAAACCCACATCCAGCCATCATGAATTAGGTTTTCCATGATTTCCCTAAATCACTCCAGGCAAATGGCAGGATGATTCGTTTGAAAGGGCACAGTCGACTTCCTCCCCCATCCTTCCCAAATCCAATGTGACCGATGACCTCGTTGTTTGGTCCCCTCCTCCAAATCAACCAACCAATCATTCCATTTGTTAATAGGTCTTGAGCACATGGATGAAACAAACTACAGAGCAGCCAAGGTTGTCCCCAGTGAGCATCATTGTACAGTAGTAAAGTGTTAGATTCCCATTCAGGAGGGTTATGATATAAATCCCGATATCCCCATCCAAGTTTATGTTTTCCATGGTTTCCCTAAATTGCTTAAGGCAAGTACCAGGATTGATTCTTTGAGGAGGACATAGCCAAATTCCTTCTCTGTCCTTCCCCACTTCGAGCTTGTGCTCCATTTCTAATGACCTCACTATGGATGACATGAATCTCTAAACTTCCACCTTCTGAAAGCTTGTCTTGCTGCTTGAGCCAGCCAGTTCATTAGGATAAAAGTCTGCCAGTTGCCTGTATATTGTGTTTATAATTATCTGTATGTATTCCATATAGAAGATATTCAAGGTTTACAAGCTACAGTTGAGACTTTTTGCCATAATCTGATGAAGCAGTCACACTAGATGGAGGTTATATTATTATATAAATGGAAATTAAATACAAGCTGTTGTAAAAAACAAACTATAAAACACCTGGAATGTTGCGAAAATCTACTTCACTCTTACTCAGTGCTGCAATTCCTCTATGGCTAACTTTATCATAAACACAGGGTGATTCTGTGATGATGTTCCAGGGTGTGAATGACTTGGGAGACGCAGGAAAAACCCAGGAATTATTTCATCCCAGAGAAATCTGGGAAAAACCAGGGAATTCTTTAGAATTCTGTGAATTGTTTTAGTTTTCAGTTAGATTTTTGTAATTTTGACTGGTAAGAACCACTACTCCTACAAAGGATATTACTGTATCCTGCTACTGCAGAGTAATACTGGAGCAATGAAACATGAATGAGAGAAAGAAAAAAAATGAAAAATAAAACTTACATTGCAAATGAAATGTGCTATATAAAACAACAAAACACATTGCTCTTACAATCGTCTGCCAACAGTGAAATGTGTCAAACGCTTTAGGAAAACTATGCAATGCTTCATAACAACAAATTGCCTCCGATGAGCATGACATCACAACTGTTTACATTAGATTCGTTTGAGCAGTTGAGAGCAGGCTCATGCACACGCATAGTTGAGTTACGTATGAGTAGTACCTCCTCCCACTGCTGTCTACAAAAGCGTGGCAGGCCCGGAATTGGAAAGGGGGGGAGGGGGGCAGCAAACTGGAGTATCTGCCCCTGGTAGGAATTTCAGGGTGAGGGGGGGGGGGGGGGGGGTCGAAATTCATATTCTCTAGGAGAAAAACATTGTTTTACAAAGCGCCTAGCATCCAGCGTATGTTGGTCTATTGAGTATTCATATGATTTTGAAATGCATCCCCGTTGGTTTTTGAACACATTCTAAGCTGTTTTCTGAATGAATCTTAAGTTGATTTTTGAAAGCATGCATAGTGTAGGTGATGTTGTTGTGAACGGCCAGTGTCGGTTGGTCAGTCAGTGTGCTCCCTGCCGCCGTTGGATAAGCAGCTGCAGCAGCAAGTTGTATAACCCTAGCTTACTTATTTGTTAGATAGTTTAATTAATTTCTTTGCGTGTTTTTGGGTACTTGCATTGTTTAATTCATATATTTCGGGCGTATTATAGTATTTGACAGTTGTAGCATCGCGCTTTACTGTTTACTTCGTAGATTCTTATTTAAATTGCGTGTGAGTTTCGTATAGGAGGTGCAATTTCGAGTTTTAGTTACTGTAATCGTAAATTCAGCAGATTGTAGCGCAGTCGTTAGGCATTTGTACGGGTTAGTTGATACATTCTTTGCGTGTTTCGCTTGCGTTATCTAGGCACGGACTCGTGTTTCGGTAACTGTTGTTCAACATCGATTAGAATGGACAGGGACTGCGATTGCTGTGTTCGTATGAGGGCTGACTTGGCATCCCTTCGCTCACAGCGGCAATCGGCGCTGACTTTGGTCGCGCAGCTTGAGGCTGTTGCCAATGGGCACCACTGTGGGGAGCTGGACTTGGGTATCACGGGGATGTCAACCTCGTCCCGTCTGTCCCCAGATCGGTCTGCCGCTGTGGTTGCCCCGGTTGCTGTCCGCAGTGGGGCTGAGCCCTCGCCTGTGGTTGATTGGGAGGTCGTTTCAAGGCGTGGCAGGCAGCGAAAGGCGTCCCCGGAGGCTGATCAGAAAGCCTCCCCGGTGCGTCTGACAAACCGGTTTCAGGCACTGTCTCTGGCTGAGCCAGATGCAGCTGCCTGCCCTGTTTCAGAGGATCATTCTCAGCCTTCAAGGTCCGGGCAATCGCAGAGGGTGGGCTTACTGGTAGTTGGGAACTCCAATGTTAGGCGCGTAATGGGGCCCCTTAGGGATACGGCAGCTAAGGAGGGGAAGAAATCCAGTATGCACTCCGTGTGCATTCCGGGAGGAGTCATTCCTGATGTGGAAAGGGTCCTTCTGGATGCCATGAAGAGCACAGGGTGCAGCCAGCTGCAGGTGGTGGCACATGTCGGCACTAATGATGTGTGTCGCTTTGGATCTGAGGAAATTCTCTCTGGATTCCAGCGGCTATCTGATTTGGTGAAGGCTGCCGGTCTTGCTTACGAGATGAAGGCAGAGCTCACCATCTGCAGCATCATTGATAGAACCGACCTTTGGGACAGAGCCGGGTGGAGGGTCTGAATCAGAGGTTCAGACGGTTTTGCGACCGTATTGGCTGCAGATTCCTTGACTTGCGCCATAGGGTGGTGGGGTTTCGGGTTCCGCTGAATAGGTCAGGAGTTCACTACACTCAGCTGGCGGCTACACGGGTAGCGGAGGCTGTGTGGCGTGGACTGGGCGGTTTTTTAGGTTAGAGGGCCTCGGGAAAGTGCGGGATGGGCTGCAATGTCAAAGGGTGCTTGGCAATTACAGGACGTGCTTGGATCAAGGAACAGTCGGAATTATAGTTGTAAATTGTTGTAGTTGCGCTGGAAAAGTCCCTGAGCTTCAAGCGCTAATAGAAAGCACAGAAGCTGATATCGTTATAGGTACAGAAAGCTGGCTAAAGCCTGAAATAAGTTCTGCAGAAATTTTTACGAAGTCTCAGACGGTGTTCAGGAAAGATAGATTAGGCAGAATTGGTGGTGGAGTGTTTGTGTCTGTCAGTAGTGGTTTATCTTGTAGTGAAGTCGAAGAATACTCCGTGCGAATTGGTATGGTTGGAGGTTATACTTGACAGCCGAATTAAGTTAATAATTGGCTCCTTCTACCGACCCCCAGACTCCGATGATACAGTTGCGGAACAGTTCAGAGAATGTTTGAGTCTCGTAACAAATAAATACAACACTCATACGGTTATAGTTGGTGGGGACTTCAACCTATGTTGGCAAAAATACTTGTTCAAAACCGGTGGTAGGCAGAAAACGTCTTCCGAGATTGTCCTAAATGCTTTCTCCGAAAATTATTTCGAGCAGTTAGTCCACGAACCCACGCGAATTGTAAATGGTTGCGAAAACACACTTGACCTCTTGGCCACAAACAATCCAGAGCTGATAGAGAGCATCATGACTGATACAGGGATTAGTGATCACAAGGTCATTGTAGCTAGGCTCAATACCGTTTCTTCCAAATCCATCAGAAACAAACGCAAAATAATTCTATTTAAAAAAGCGGATAAAGTGCCACTAGAAGCCTTCCTAAAAGACAATTTCCATTCGTTCCGAACTGACTATGCGAATGTAGACGAGATGTGGCTCAAATTCAAAGATATAGTAGCAACAGCAATTGAGATATTCATACCTCATGAATTGGTAAGAGATGGAACGGATCCCCCGTGGTACACAAAAAAGGTCTGAACGCTGTTGCAGAGGCAACGGAAAAAGCATGCGAAGTTCAGATGAACGCGAAATCCCGAAGATGGTCTAAAATTTACAGGTGCGAAATTTGGCACGTACTTCGATGCGAGATGCCTCTAATAGGTTCCACAACGAAACATTGTTTCGAAATTTGGTAGAAAATCCGAAGAAATTCTGGTCGTATGTAAAGTACACAAGCGGCAAGACGCAGTCAATACCTTCGCTGCGCAGTGCCGATGGTACTGTTATCGACGACTGTGCCGCTAAAGCGGAGTTATTGAACGCAGTTTTCCGAAATTCCTTCACCAGGGAAGACGAACGGAATATTCCAGAATTTGAAACAAGAACATCTGCTGGCATGAGTTTCTTAGAAGTAGATACCTTAGGGGTTGCGAAGCAACTCAAATCGCTTGATACGGGCAAGTCTTCAGGTCCAGATTGTATACCGATTAGGTTCCTTTCAGATTACGCTGATACTATAGCTCCCTACTTAGCACTCATATACAACCGCTCGCTCACCGATAGATCTGTACCTACAGATTGGAAAATTGCACAGGTCGCACCAGTGTTCAAGAAGGGTAGTAGGAGTAATCCATTTAACTACAGACCTATATCATTGACGTCAGTTTGCAGTAGGGTTTTGGAGCATATACTGTATTCAAACATTATGAATCACCTCGAAGGGAACAATCTATTGACACGTAATCGGCATGGCCTCAGAAAACATCGCTCTTGTGCAACGCAGCTAGCTCTTTATTCGCACGAAGTGATGGCCGCTATCGACAGGGGATCTCAAGTTGATTCCGTATTTCTAGATTTCCGGAAAGCTTTTGACACCGTTCCTCACAAGAGACTTCTAATCAAGCTGCGGAGCTATGGGGTATCGTCTCAGTTGTGCGACTGGATTCGTGATTTCCTGTCAGGAAGGTCGCAGTTCGTAGTGATAGACGGCAAATCATCGAGTAAAACTGAAGTGATATCAGGTGTTCCCCAGGGAAGCATCCTGGGACCTCTACTGTTCCTGATCTATATAAATGACCTGGGTGACAATCTGAGCAGTTCTCTTAGACTGTTCGCAGATGATGCTGTAATTTACCGTCTAGTAAGGTCATCCGAAGACCAGTATCAGTTGCAAAGCGATTTAGAAAAGATTGCTGTATGGTGTGTCAGGTGGCAGTTGACGCTAAATAACGAAAAGTGTGAGATGATCCACATGAGTTCCAAAAGAAATCCATTGGAATTCGATTACTCGATAAATAGTACAATTCTCAAGGCTGTCAATTCAACTAAGTACCTGGGTGTTAAAATTACGAACAACTTCAGTTGGAAGGACCACATAGATAATATTGTCGGGAAGGCGAGCCAAAGGTTGCGTTTCATTGGCAGGACACTTAGAAGATGCAACAAGTCCACTAAAGAGACAGCTTACACTACACTCGTTGCTGCGCGGTGTGGGATCCTTACCAGGTGGGATTGACGGAGGACATCGAAAGGGTGCAAAAAAGGGCAGCTCGTTTTGTATTATCACGTTATAGGGGAGAGAGTGTGGCAGATATGATACACGAGTTGGGATGGAAGTCATTACAGCATAGACGTTTTTCGTCGCGGCGAGACCTTTTTACGAAATTTCAGTCACCAACTTTCTCTTCCGAATGCGAAAATATTTTGTTGAGCCCAACCTAGATAGGTAGGAATGATCTTCAGAATAAAATAAGAGAAATCAGAGCTCGAACAGAAAGGTTTAGGTGTTCGTTTTTCCCGCTCGCTGTTGGGAGTGGAATAGAAGAGAGATAGTATGATTGTGGTTCGATGAACCCTCTGCCAAGCACTTAAATGTGAATTGCAGAGTAGTCATGTAGATGTAGATGTAGATGTCTCTGCCAGGGGAATCCCAGACACGTGTAGGAATAAACTTTCCTTCAGACAGAAGGGGATGCGGGTAAACAAGCTGAGCGGAATAAAGCCAAATGGGTGAGTGCCCAGTGCTGTTAGTTTATATGATTGACTGGGTTTGTGAATGATCTGCAATGTTATAATTACTAGTGAAATCCATAGATTGAGACTACCAGAGTGGAAATAAATGACTAACAGGAAAAGCAGGTAAGAAAGATAATATGTTATCTTCTCAGTGTATCCAAGAAGGGGTTACAAGGAAGGAGCCTCCATGAAGATTGTGCAAGGGTTATTATTGACAAAGAGAGGATGAGTTTTAGCTCGATTGGGCGTACCATGAGCATTGGGAAGAATCCTAGCAACGAATCCTTCCACCACCAGGACCAAAAATAACAAAGGCTTTTATCAAAGCCAGCCCTTAGAATAATATCCATTAATATAGAAGGTATTTCATCTGATAAAGAAGTTTTATTATCTAACACCTGCAAACAAATAGCCTGTGATTTTCAGTTAATTCAAGAGACCCATAGAGGCCCAGAAGATCGAAGACCAAAAGTAAATGGAATGAAACTTATCATTGAAAGACCAAGTATAACATATGGTAGTACAGTGTTTACTGAACCTAATAAAACATCATCTCAGTAGGTTCCATGACACATAACGACATAGAGATCCTGACAGTGGAAATCCAGTCATGTACAGTGACATCCATATATAAACCACCTAATGCTAAATTCTGTTTCAAGGAGCCACCTAACTTCCACTCTCAACCAACAAAATTAGTAATCAGCGACTTTAACTGCCACAGTACATCATGGGGCTACAAGGAAACTGACAAAAATGGAGAAGATCTGGAAGATTGGAGGTACAAATGGTACTGATGATAAACCATGACCCGAAGCTACCACCATCCTTCAATAGTGGCAGATGGCATAGAGGTTATAACCCATATGACATCTTCACCAGTGAACATATTGCCCAACAAGTAAAGAAGTACCTTACAGACGTAATCCCATGCACAAAACATCGACCTGTTGTTTGTTCTTTTGAAGCAGCTGTGAAACCAGAGGGCGTCCAGCTCAAAAGACAATTTAACTTCAAGAAAGCAAAGTGGGAGGATTTCACACAAGAACTTGAATGGAAGTCCTAAATCTCGACACATCACCAGAGAGGTATGATGATTTTGTTGAAACAGTCCAAGCCATATCACGTAAATATGTCCCGAGAGGATGCAGAACGAACTATATCCCAGGACTCGATGAAGACTCCAAATTTCTGCTGGAGAGATATGAACAACTATTTGAAATAGATCCACTCTCTGATAAAATTCCATATCAGTTTCCAGAAGCAGAAAATGGTGTGATTTGTTATCATACCTAGAACTGAAACAGAATAGCCGAAAAGCGTAGAAATTATTGAAGACCCTTAACTACGACTCAATCATTACTCCCCCTGACCTCTAAAAGGTAACCCCTGACAAAATTGCTCATTAATTACTTCTCAATGGCAAGACTAAAGGAGGATCAGAAAAATTTAAATTCATTAGACATGCAGATGAAAAGGTGATCTCAACACCCCTCTTACCTTAAAAGAACTAGAAACAGCTTTCACAACTAAAAAGAGTAATAAATTTGCTGGCCTAGACGAAATACGGACGGAACAAATCAAAATGTTTGGACGTGCCACAAAACAGTGGATATTAAACCTTGTGAACACCTGCATTTCAAAATTGCAAATCCCCAAGATCTGCTGTAAAGCCAAGGTAATAGCACTTTTAAAGCCTGGGAAAGAACCAACAGACCGAAAAAGTTTCCATCTGGTTTCATTCCTTTGTCATTTGTACAAGGTATTGGAAAGGCTGATCCTAAATCGAATATCAGAGTATATTGATAAAATACTCATAAAAGAGCAGTCTGGCTTCTGATCAGGAAGGTCTTGCAGTGGACAGATCCTTAATTTGACTCAGCATATTGAGGATGGGTATGAGAGAGGTGAAATAACAGGTGTGGCTTTCATCAACCTCACAGCGGCTTATGATACTGTTAACCACAAAAAGCTGCTTAGACAAGTATACTTAGCTACAAAGGATTACCTACTAACTCAGATCCTTCAGTGTATGCTGCAAAACAGGAGATACTTCGTCTCTCTCCAAGGCAAGAAGAGTCGATGGAAAATGCAGAAAAATGGTCTCCCTCAGGGAAGTGTGCTGTCTGCGCTGTTAATATCTACACAAATGACCAGTCAATGAACTCTTCAGCGAAGGCATTCATATACGCTGATGATACAGCACTCACTGCCCACGTTGAGACCTTTGAGGAAGTAGAGGTCAAACTGACAACAGCTCTTGAAAATTTGGCCAAGTATTACGATGAAAACCAACTGAAACTGAATCCTGGAAAGACCCAAGTCTGTGCATTCTATCTTAGAAAGAGGGAAGGCAAAGGAAACTGAACATCACTTGGAGAGGAGAACAATTATTCCACTGCAAAACTCCTAAATACCTTGGGGTGAAGGTGGATCATTCCCTCACATTCAAAGCCCACTGTGAAGAAACGAGCCTCAAAGTAAAAGCGTGAACATCATCATCTGCAAACTTACAGGAACCACCTGGGGTGCCCAGTCAAAAGTGCTTAGAACATCTGCCTTGGCACTATGTTTCTCCGCCGCAGAATATGCAGCACCCGTCTGGCAAAACTCTGCACATGCTGACAGCCCTGAATGAGACAGGACACACTGTTACAGGCTGCTTATGACCTACTCCTGTCAATGGGTATATAGCACCGCCACGCATTCAAAGGCAAGCTGCAACAGAAGTGGAGAAGAAAAAACAAGAAATCGACCATAGACATCCTTTGTTCGGACAAGACCCTCAACAGCCAAGACTGAAGTCAAGAAAAAGCTTCCTACAGAAAACTATGGCAATTCATTCGTCTTCCAGAACTCACAGAGAGGAGCTTTGGCGAGACTCCCTAGCTGAAGACAATCACATAACAGTCGAGGAGGAAATAGCCGAAGGTTCAGACCTGTCATACGTGATCTGGAAGACTTTGAACAGACTGTGAGATGGGGTGTCAAGGTGCTAAGCCAACCTCAGGAAGTGGGGCTTCAGTAAAGAGGAGGAAACTTGACAGTGTGGTGACGTACAGGACGAACAACATCTGCTAGTCTGCAGGAACCTACCGGGTGCAAGCACTATCTGTGATCTTGCTGCAGCCAGCAAAACTGCTGTGATAACTGCCGAATACTGGGTCTGTCAAAAAATATAATCATCTTACTGCTTGTTTATCTGCTGCTTGTTTGTATATATTATTGAATCTGTGTCATAAATACTACTGTTCATATTTAATTTTGCAACTTTTTTATGTGAATCAATACTTATTAGTTTTTGTAATTATTTTATGTCCTAGACTCAAAAAATAAAATAAAATCCAAGAAAATGAAATTTTGGCAGAAAATTTTTGGCCAGACTATTACACTAGTAAGTCACTTGCACAGTCCCTGGCTAGAAGCCGCTTGTTGTATTCTGGCAGTAGTGTGGAAAACGCCTTGTAGAAACATGTAATAATGCCTAACAGGAGAATAGGTTTTGACACTGGCAGGAATAGTTACAGGAATTAGTAATGACAAAATTGTTCATTAGAACGATGAAGGACAAGAAACGGGGACATCACACAAGTTACGGAAGAATATGGTGATCCCAAATTTATATAAAAAGTTCAAACTACTACTTTTCGATCTCATGCTTGAGAAGCTGGAGCGTGTGAATGAAATGTTTAAACATGTACTAACAAAAATCTTTTTGCTTGTAGTAGGCCTAAGATGCATTTGATATTGGTACTTCGAGAATTATATTCTGCAATGTCAGAAAAATGACCATTTGTGCCAAAACAGTCTCATCTGTTTGGTGTGTGTTATAGTTGCTGCAATATTAGACAGGCCTATTTTGTTTTATGTAGCAGATAGTGACAAAATACTTGTGATCAGATTGAGAAATTGCACCATTCTTGGTGCCGTTTGTATTAACAGCTTTTTCAGTATTATACAATGATGTTTTGTTTCTTCATGTAGCAAAATGTTTGACGAACATTGATGAGGTAATAGATTGTTTCACAGAAAGGAAAGCACGCCATGTAAAGCTGTAGCAAGATTAGAAAAAGAAAAATGCTAGGACTTAAGGACTGAAGGAATGTTTACTGTCTTGCTTGTCTCTTGTCTTTGATGGTTTTATGTATCCTATATTTATTTTTATGTCACACAAAACAGCAAGTTATTAGTTAATAGTCAATAAAGAGTGCAAATTTTCTGAGAGATCTTGTTCTCCTGTTTACAAATAATCCCATCCAGTATTAACTGAGAGGGACAGGATGTCAAACTGGCTGACCGGGAGCAGGAAAGGCACGACAGGACACTTAAATTTCCACTGTCCTGAATATAGTTTGATGCCATCCATCAACAGACACACCATAGGATGTTTTTATTTCCACTATCCTGAATATACTTTGATGGCATCCATTTCAATATATACACGTTTGAATTCCACAGAGCGAAATACAGTGACGTGCATTAGAAGAATGCTGCGTGAAGAGGCATGGCACTGCACTTTGGTATACTATATAATATGTTTTACATTTCCTTGAACAGAAAGGTGTGCACTGCAGAATTAACACATTTTTGGAAAGTCAATTTTTCAAATTTTTGTTTTCCTACCACAAAAGCTTCGGGGGGCGGGGGGCCACTAACTAGTATTGCTCCGGTTCGGAAATATTGTAGATCCGGGACTGATACACAGAGCAGTCTGAGTTGTAGTGGGGAGGTGGGTAGTCTCCATGTGACCCATGTTTACGTTTAGTTATTTTGCTGTTTCCTCTTCGTTTATTGCTCTTACGTCAAATGAAAATAAAAGGGATTTCTGTAGCCAGGAGTTATCAAGTGAATTTAAAACACATTCACATAATTTCAGAAGGCCAAAATGTGTTATTAGTTGCAGATTTTATTTTTTTCCACATTTCTAACAGTTGAGCATTAATCGCCTTGCAGAAGTTATTTTTATTGGTTTGCTAAACAAATTTGTGTTTCATTAATCTTTTCAACTGAGACAGTCAATTTATTTGAAACGAAGTGGTTAATTCCACACTATTGGCTAGTTTCAATTGTTCGCTGCATTTCAGATGCACGTTTTCATCTTCAAGCATGTATGGCATTGTTGTTGTTGTGGTCTTCAGTCCTGAGATTGGTTTGATGCAGCTCTCCATGCTACTGTATCCTGTGCAAGCTGCTTCATCTCCCAGTACATACTGCAGGCTACATCCTCCTGAATCTGCTTAGTATATTCATCTCCAGGTGTCCCTCTACGATTTTTACCCTCCACGCTGCCCTCCAATACTAAATTGGTGATCCCTTGATGCCTCAGAACATGTCCTACCGACAGGTCCCTTCTCCTTGTCAACCCCTCTTCTCCCCAATTCTATTCAATACCTCCTCATTAGTTATGTGATCTACCCATCTAATCTTCAGCATTCTTCTGTAGCACCACATTTTGAAAGTTTCTATTCTCTTCTTGTCCAAACTATTTATCGCCCATGTTTCACTTCCATAGATGGCTACACTCCATACAAATACTTTCAGAAACGACTTTGTGACACTTAAATCTATACTCGATGTCAACAAATTTCTCTTCTTCAGGAACACTTTCCTTGCCATTGCCAGTCTACATTTTTTATCCTCTCTAGTTCGACCATCACCAGTTATTTTGCTCCCCAAATAGCAAAACTCCTTTACCACTTTAAGTGTCTCATTTCCAAGTGTATGGCATTACGCTATGATAAACAACCAAACTTGAGATAATACAGTACTGGTACTCCAAGGAAATTTACGTCTGAATCTGGACATACAGATGTGCACTTTAAGCCGAATTATGCATTTTAGTGTAGTTCATAAAATTCAGATGCTCTTGGCGTATCCTCTGATGTCTTGTTTCTGTAATGACACAATGTAAGATCTTTTAATGTTTTACACGTACAAACATACGGGCTTCCTGCATCATCGTTGCTGTGCAAGCGGAGTGACACCTGTTATTTGGCGTTCTGTGGCAATTGCTGCACAAACCTATTTCTAACAGGTCGCGGGAAAATATTTCGAATAGTGGTTTGAAAAGTGTTACTTTCAAAGTAAATTTCCTTTTATGCGAGTTGAACTATCTGCGAGAATGTACGATGAATTTCTTAAATCACAGAGCATTTGATTCTCATTCATCATCATCATTTAAGACTGATTATGCCTTTCAGTGTTCAGTTTGGAGCATAGTCCCCTTATAAAATTCCTCCATGATCCCCTATTCACTGCTAACATTGGTGCCTCTTCTGATGTTAAACCTATTACTTCAAAATCATTCTTAACCGAATCCAGGTACCTTCTCCTTGGTCTGCCCCGACTCCTCCGACCCTCTACTGCTGAACCCATGAGTCTCTTGGGTAACCTTGCTTCTCCCATGCGTGTAACATGACCCCACCATCTAAGCCTGTTTGCCCTGACTGCTACATCTATAGAGTTCATTCCCAGTTTTTCTGTGATTTCCTCATTGTGAACACCTTCCTGCCATTGTTCCCATCTACTAGTACCTGCAATCATCCTAGCTACTTTCATATCCGTAACCTCAACCTTGTTGATAAGGTAACATGAATCCACCCAGCTTTCGCTCCCATACAACAAAGTTGGTTGAAAGATTGAATGGTGCACAGATAACTTAGTCTTGGTACTGACTTCCTTCTTGCAGAAGAGAGTAGATCGTAGCTGAGTGCTCACTGCATTAGCTTTGCTACACCTCGCTTCCAGTTCTTTCACTATGTTGCCATCCTGTGAGAATATGCATCCTAAGTACTTGAAACCGTCCACCTGTTCTAACTTTGTTCATCCTATTTGGCACTCAATCTGTTTATATTTCTTTCCCACTGACATTACTTTCGTTTTTGAGATGCTAATCATTTAAAAAATCAACTCTGAGGATGACCATTTATAAGGATTTTGAGACAAGATGAGCAGACATTTATGTCATTCTTAAAAATTTTATTGGCATGTTTGTTTGATATATCTTAAACATGCAAAAAAGATCAACATTTTATGTGAAAGCTTTGCTTCTCTTGCAGCTTATTAATCTTCAATACCAATATTATATGTGAAAGCATTGCTTTTCTTGTAGCAGCACTATGTTGTTAATTTAAACCATTAACTTCTCCTATTTGTATGTTTGCTCTGAATATCTGCTGTCATCAGCTGGTGAGGTCACGTGACATGAGCTATGACTGGCTTACAAAAGCGCATTGCAATATTGATTTTGATGCTTTGGAAAGTAACCTGCGGTGTTTGATGGAATTCGAATTTATACTTCCATAATGCGAAGATACGCAGTGTACATGTTGCTGCACATTACAGACCTTTCCAAAACGTGTTTTTTCCTGAGTTTCATTTTCTAAAGTGCTGGGAAATTCTACGCCGGTGCATAAGACCATAACAATTCAAAGGATTGATAAGTTTTACAGTTCCGAGGAAAAGAAAACTGTAATTTAACATGGAAAAAGTGTATTTTTGCCCAGAAGAAAGTGTATTTCTAACAGGGGGAAAATCTGGGATTTTTTCCCCTTGTCCATGTATACACCCTGTGTTAAAAACTTTTGAGGATGATGGCAAAGGATAAATGTATCAATTTGAGATAGGGAGCCAGGGTCCAGAAACAACCAAGTTGAAAGTTATAAGCGAAAATTGTTCTGATACCTCTGACTGTGGATCTCATGTACTGCAAGGTCTTTGCTGTACACATTTTGGGAGGAGATAGTATAGACCAAAGCAAAGAAAAATACTGAATAAACATGGGCTCTAATGTGCATATCTTAGGAGCTATGAGCATTTGTTTGTTTTTGCTGCTGTGAAACACATCTCTTATGCTGATCAAGTGCTCACAGCATTTAAGGTATGCATTTTAGAGCCTGTGTTTAGAAATTTTTTTCTTGTTTTGGTCCATACTACCTCCTCCCAAAATATGGAAAGCAGAGAGCTTACATAAAAGAGGTCCACCGTCAGAGGTATCAGAAAGATTTTCACTTATAACTTTCAACTCAAATATTTCCAAACCAGCGTCCTTTACTCTGTACGATTTCCATCATCCCTGAAAGTTTGTAATGTCATCTCAGAATCACCCTGTATACTGCCACAACAAACCAATTTCATAAACATTATCTTGCTTCCCCAAAGTATATACTATGTAGAAGAACTGTTTTAAGGGAATATCTTAACTAGATAGCCCATGGGATCATTGTTTTCTTACATCAGTTATTTGTTTTAATTCATCCTGCTTTTTTAATGTTGTAAAATTAAGTTATACAAACCTTTCTTTCTTTTACAGCACTACAAGAGAAGTCACATGCAACAAACGCACTTGAAGCCAAAGTAGCAGACCTGCAACAAATCATATCAGAAACTGAGAACTGTAAGGTCACAGCTGAACTGAAGGCAGTGGAACTTGAGGAGCAAGTTGATATGTTGTTAAAACAAAAGGATGACCTTGCCAGTGAACTAGAAAATATGAAAACAGCTTTAGTTCAGTTTCATAATCAGCCTCTTAAAAATGATGAGCAATTCTCAAACCAGTTTCATGATAAACATGAAAAGTGGGATGTACAGGAACTCTCAGAAAAAGAGGAGAAGGATTCTTCCAATTTGGAAATATCATTGAAACCTCTTGAAAGTGAACTTGAACATGCAAGGAAAACAATTGCAGAACAAAGAGAAATAATATCAGAGTTAAATGAGAAACTCAGACAAAGAGAAGAAGAAATGGAATTACAACTGGAAATTATTTCAAAATTGGAAAATTTAGGGGATCAGGTACAAGAAAGAGAAGAAAGTAATGAGGATGGTAATAAAATTTCTGAAATTGTGAAAGAACTTGGAGAGATGGCAGGAGACTTAAATGAATGGAAGAAGCGATGCTCTGAAGTAGAGGATAGGTTGGAGCAACTGGGAAATGAAAAAGTTCAACTAGAAAGACATTTAGAAGAAGTGATAAATGAAAATCAGGTCATATCTACACAACTTAGATTTCAGAAAGAAATTTCTGAGGAGCTAGAAGCAAAGCTAAGTGAGCAGTATCAAATTCTTGCCACACGAGATGAAGCTATTAATAAACTGAAAGATACGGTAAAGGAGCAACAAAAAGCTCTGGAAAGTAAAGATGTTGCTTTGTTGGATGTTTCTCAGAAGCTACAAGAACTAGAACAAGAAGTAGATAAGCAACATCAGGAACTCGCAGCTGAACTTATGTGTAGAACACAGGAATTAGAAAAAGTCAATTCTGAATATTTGGAACTGAAACTTGCTTTTAATGACAAAGAACAAGAACTGAATAGTTTGAACATACTAATGCAAAATTTATCAGTACAAGTTGATGATGTTATTAATAGAATTGGCTTGGGCAGCATTGATGTGAACAACAGCATTTGTGGAAAACTGGAGGTTGCTATGTCAGTAATTGGAGAAAAGTGTGTCGGTTTGATTTCAGAAAATCAAATGCTTATTGGCACTATTGAACAAAACAACACTGCTTTAAAAGAAATGAGTGAAAAATTGTCATACATGGAAAAGATTGCTGCTGAGCTTGAGGGAAATTTTGAAATTCAGAAAAAGAAAGATGATGAACTTTCTAATGTCAAAGAAGATCTTGCAAGGAAATTGGATGAGCTGAGTAATAAAGATAGAACTATCAGTGAACTTGAACAGAAAATTACAGAGCAAATTTCAAAAAACAAAAAGCTTGCAAAATGCCTGAAAGCCAAAGCAGTTGTTGTCCGAAATTATGAAGAGAAAGAAAAATTATGGGAAGCAGCAAATCAGTCAAAGGAGCAAGAGGCTGCTGTTGGAAAATCTCTTCAGGAAAATATTAGTGCTCAGCAAGAAAGTGAAATACTTTCGCTGCATAAACAGTTACAGGAAAAGGATGATGACCTGAGGAAATATAGTCACAAATGCAGTGAACTTGAAAATGAAATTTCTAATCTTACTCAGACATGTGCAGAATTACAGCAGCAACTTAAGCTGGTATCTGAGGAGAGGAATTATACAACCTGTATCATGCAGGAAATGAGTGCAGAAATGAAGGAAAGAGAAGAAAAGATCAATAGTCTTATGAAAGACATCAATAAATTGCAAGAAGAGCTTACTGCTAAAGATATACTCAAAAATGAATTAACGGAAGAAAATAAAAATATATTGATGAAACGGGTAGAGCTTGAAAATGAATTGGTAGAGCTCCATGGTAAATTATCACTTATGGAAACTGATGCCACAAAAAAATCTAATGAAGTGGAGACTCTTATAAAAGTAAATGCAGATAAGGAGGCAAAATTATCAGATTTTCAGCTGCAACTTGAAAGATTGTCAAGTTTGGAGGAGTCAGCTGCACAGAAAAATGCAAGAATTGCTGATCTTGAAGAGCAGATAACCAGTATGTCTGAGAATTATCAAATGACTTCTTCTGCAATGGAAGCAAAGCTGCAAGAACGGGAAGCGTATTTAGAGGCACTAGAACAGGAACTGACAAAGAGTAGAGAAAGAGCTGCACATCTGGAGGAAGGTCTTTGCAATATGGAAGAAAGACGTAGGTCGTTAGAATTAAAATTTGAAACATTAAGAGATATGTTGATGGAAGCTGACAGGAAGAAAGAAGAAGTTGAAGAAAGTGAGGAAATTTTGGAAGCACAAATATCTAACCTCATGAGAAGCGTAGAAACATTCAAGAAGCGTTTGTATGAGACAGAAGAGGAAAATGGAGATCTCAGTAGGAGAATATGTGAAATGAAAGATGAAAATGAGTCCTTACAAAAATCTTTACTGTCAGCAGAAATGACCACAAAGAGCTTGCAGAAAGATGTGGAAAGACTGTCTTCATTTGAGGTCTCATATACTGCTGCTCTTGAGAAAATTGATTCCTTGGAAATTGAACTCAAACAGTCAGCCACAGAGTATGCACATAATCTGAAAGCGAGAAGTGAACAGGAAAAACTTCACAGAGAAACTTTGGAATCTGACTTAAAGAGCTTAAGTCATCAGTTAGAAATATCAGAAAATGAAAAACGCTATATTAACGAACAGCTCGAAAAGCTGAATGATGTCAAGGTAACACTTGAGGATGAAATTGAGTCTTTAAATGAGAATCTTAGACTTGCCAATTCACGGATAAGTGAATTAGAGAAAGAAAGAAAATTTAATTCTTCTGCAGACAACCAGCCAAGTGAAAGATCGACAGTTAATCATCTTTTCACTGATCACCAGAAGATACAACAAGAAACTGATCCAGTAGTCACAGATGATGAAAAATACAATGATTCCAAACTTTGTAAAGAGGAAGACATTAAAAACTTGTCTGCTGAGATTGACAAATTGAAAACCTTATTGTCACAAAAAGATAATGAATTACATACTTATCAACAGAGGTTGCTTCAATTGCAGTTTGGATCAAACCAAGGTGTGCCTTCACCTGAGATCTGTGGAGATGCATTTTCATCAGTGAATAAAAATACAAGCAGTCCTTCTTTCCAGGAAGCAAGCAGTGACGATATGAGCAAAAGTGTTTCAGAATTAAATGAAGAGATTAACATACTTAAGTCAGACCTTCTAAAATCACAAGAGCATATAGAGGAATTGAAGTCTAAGGTGGGTCTTCTAGAAAATGAAGTAAAAGATAAAGAAGCAAAACTTCAGCAGTCCTCAAATTCCGTTGAAGAGCTATTGCAGTTCAAGGATTTGTGCATTAGCTATCAACAATGCATATCAGATTTGAAACAGGAAAGATATAAAATTTATCAAGAACTCATCAAATCTACAGCTGAAAGTGAAGTCTCTGAAATTATTAACAAAGCTGTTGAATGTGTTAACATGAAAGAGACTGAGCATCTGCCGAATTTGCAGAATCAAAGTGCTTTCACTGGTCAGCAGCTGGTAGATGAACCTAGACCTACAGGGGAAGAATACAGACTTTTAACAGATAAACTAAAGCAACTGGAAATAGAACTAGAAGTAATTAAAACCGAGAGAGATAAAGCCTTAGAGAAAATTGAGTTAAATGTAAACTCATCATTGGCTGCAGAACATTCTTTCTCAGCAGCAGCATTAGACAGTAGTGACATGAACCAGAGACTGTCCAGTGTACCAGAACCACTAGAAATTGATGGTATGCCAGAGGAAGCAGTTGAAACTTGCCAGAGAAAGTCTTTAGTTTTTGGCTTGCATTACTCTCCTTTAGAACCTATGGACACAATAGAAACAGTAGATGATGATGATGGCTGGGGATGGAGTGCAAATGAAGCAAGACTTGAAGAGGAGCACATGCAGAAGCAACAAGAAACTTTCTCTGCTGTTGATGCAAATACTTTTATGAAGACGCACATTGCAGATTTGGAAAAACAAGTAAGAGAACTAGAAAGCGAAAAGACAAAATTATCAGAAGAATTGCAGGCAGCTCAAATAAGAAATGGCAAGCTCCTCAAAAAACTGAAAGATTTCAAGCTTAAAAATGAGAATTTGATGAGAGAAAATCAAGAATTAGCTTTAAAAACAGCTGATGGATTCTGCAACTTGGACTCTGCAATCGAAGAAGAGCTTAAAATTCAGATTGACACCCTAGAAAAAGAACTAAAAGAGTACAAGAATGAAAGAGAAGCAACAAAGGTGGAAAAGGAGTCACTTTTGAAGCAAATTGATGTGTTAACTTCAGCAAATGAAAGGTTTCTTGAAATGAAAGAAAAGCAAGACATAGAAGTTGAAATGAGAGAACGCAAAAACCGAGAACTCAGCAATGAAATTGAAGGTCTCCATTGGAAGATTTCAGAGTTAATCGAAGAAAAGTCAGCACGTGAAGCTTTTGTAGATAATGAGAGCTTAAGAGAAAAGCAATTGGAAATATCAGACAATTCTAAAATCGATGAACTGGAGCAGCAGATTGCAGCTCTGGCTGCTGATAATGAGAATCTGCAAATGCTCTTGGAAGAGCAAAGAAATTTGAGGCTACAGATTGAGAATGTCTGTAGAAATAATGTATCTGTAGGTGATCAGAATGCTGAAATTGAAGAACTGAAACTAGACTATGAGAAAGTGAAAGAGCAATATGACAAAGCTTGTACTGAGCTAAATAGAATGTCAGCAGATATCCAGAAGTATATTACTATTGAGAATGAGTACAAACAATGCGTGCAAAAGCTCAGTAACCTAGAAAAAGAAAATATTATGCTAATTGATGAAAATCAGAAAATTGTTTCAGACTTAAATGTGCATTGCAGGGAAAAGGAGAATTTTAAAGCAGTTGCAGAAGAAAATAATGGTAAAATACAGGAGCTAACTCTCCAAAAGGAACAACTGGAAGAACAAAATCTAGGTCTATCAAATGAGTGTTCTGCTTTAAGACATGAGCTATACAGCTTACAGGAACATATTCAGAGTCTAAATACTACTTTAGATTTCCTAAAAACTGAAAATTTATCCCTAAATGAAAAATTGTCATTGCAAATAATAGAAAGGAAAACCGACATCGAAAATCTTTCTACAAATTCAGACACTAAAGACGATAAGCAAGTTGTTAAATTGGAGAAAGAAACTGAAACGGAAAGCACTTATCTGAAAAAATCTATCCTTACACAGACACTTTGCACATATATGACATTGCAAGAGCTGGAGAATAAAGTAGAGACTCTGGCCACAGCCTTAAATGAAAAAACTTCTGAACTTGAAGCTTTCCAGTTACTGCTTGAGAGTGACAGAAATAAACACTTTATTTCAGAAAAGGATTTGAACATTGAAATTGAAAGACTTAGAAATGAGCTTCAGAAACAAAATGAAATACTACAGGAAAGAGACATGAAAAACCTGGAGACAAGTATCCAGCAGACTTCAGATACAGAGAATGTTACCAAAGTGAAGACTCAGATGGCTAAAGTAATTCAGGACTATGAAGAAATGCTTGCAGAAAAGAAACAAGAAATTTGTCAGTTGCAAACATTGTTGCAAAAGAAGGAAGAAACCTCATTGCACCTTTCTCATAAACAGCTCGAAGAAGTAATTGCAGCTAAAGAGAATGATATAATGGAATTACAAACAAAATTACTAGAAAAAGAGCAAAAATTTGAAGAGTGCTTGTATGAAAAGAATCAGGATGTGGAAAATGAGAGACAAAGAATTTATGAAACAGAGAGACAAATGGAAAGCTTGATATTTGCTAAAGATGAGGACATACAGAATTTAAGAATTGTGCTGGCTGAAAGAGAGAGGACTTCAAATGAATTACTTTGTGTGAAGGAAGAGGATATAAAAAATCTAAAAATAAAAATTGCTGACAAGGATGAAAAAATCGGCCACCTTACTGAAAAACTCCATGCAGAATTGCTGAAAGTTTCTCATCTGGAGCAAAAAGTTGCTGAACTAGAGCAGAAGGTTGCTCTTCATGAACTGGAATATCAGAGCTTCAGGTTACAACAGGCAGAAACTGCTTCAGATGTTTCAGATATGGCACAGATAAGCAATGATAATATTGCACAGGAAATGGCTGAGGGCAAGCAAAATGAATTGGATGTTGCATTATATATGTTGCACCAAAGAGATGTTAGATGTGATGAATTGACTTTAGAACTCATGCAGGTAAGTAAGCATTATAATTTGTGTAATATTGCTACAGTTTGTCCATTTCACATCAGACTACCCCAGAAAACTGGTGATAATCTCTCTCTTCTCTTCATGTTGTAGCTATGTAATCCGATTTCTCTCTCTTCTGGTTACTTAACACATTAATAGATGAACTGCCCTGCATCTGAAAGTCTTAAAACGAACAGAAAAGGATGCTCCTATATTAGGTTGGTCTACAAGTCCATAGCATTTTTGTTTTGCCTGTTGTATTCCGATTGCTTTAGGTTTGTTTATTGATTGCCATGGTTTATTTGTAGTTCACTGTTGCTATTTGAGTTTATGTATTGTCATTTGCAGATAGTGTTGGAACTGTGGGCGCTAGGAAACGGAGTGCTAAGTGGAGTTGTGGGTGCTAGAAAATGGGAGTGCCAAGTGGGAAAATTAGAACATTTCTGACATATTCTTCTGTTTGAGTTCTGTAGAGGGGTGACAACAGCGAAAGAAGCCAGAAACATTTGCATCATGTATGGGGATAATGCCATTTGACAGGGCATGGCAAGAAAATGGTTTTCTCCTTTTAAGAAGGACCTTTTTGACAATAATGACTCTACACATTTAGGAACAGCTTCATGTTTTGATGGAAATAGTTTAAATGCATTAATCCACAATGTCAGTTTACTCGAGAACTGGCAGCTGTGATGAACTGTGATCATTCCACCCTTGTGCAATATTTGCATACAATGGGGAAGGTTCAGAATCGGATTTATGGGTCTAAGTCAAAATCACAAAAATCAGCTGGTGGGCATATGTGCACCTCTGCTTGCTTGTTGCCAATTGGCTTGTGAACAATACCAAACATTTGTATCCTGCATTGTCACTGTTGATGAGAAATGGTGTCCTTATGCTAACTTAGGAAAAGAAGAGAATGGTTGAGCCCGAACAAAGCAGCAACTCCCGGTACAAAGACCTGTGCACATCCACAAAAGATAAGGTTATTCATCTGGTGGAACAACTGTGGTGTGGTTGCCACGAATTGCTTCCACAAGCTGTAACCATCACTGCTGACATTTATTGTCAATGCCTGACATGTTGCAGACACACTCCAAGAGCAACAATCAGGAAGACCGTATGAAGTGGTGCTACTCCACGATAACACCTGCCTACATTCTGATAGACTGACAAAAAACACTATACACGAGTTAAGTTGGCAAGTCATCCCATACCCACCTTGTTAACCTGATCTTGTGTCGTCAGGTTTTCATCTTTTCCACTCACTTTCAAACGGCCTTCAAGAAACTTACCTCCTGGATGAAAATGCACTCCAAACATGGCTTCACCTCAAAACATATGATTTATACAGTCGTAGAATCAAAAAGTTACCCCAGAATTAGCATACTGTTGAAAATAGTGATGGTGACTAAAGTCTCTGCCATGTGTATCTGTTGTGTTTATTAAACTTATGGTAAAACACTACGAAATTATGCACCAACCCAACAGTTCAACAACCACTTTGATGCTAGTTTTTAGTATTATGAAACATGTGTCTTAAGACATATTTGGAGAATAAAAATCTCAATTTTGAAAATAAACATAGCCGTTGTTAACAGAGATCATGTGGAACAGTGTGTCAAAGACAAAGGTATCAGGTTGGTGCCATGCTTCTTGACTTCCGCAGAAGGCATTCAGTACAATTCCACACAGTTGTTTAGTGAACAAAGTATAAGCTTAACATACTAGATTTGTCACTGGAATCAACACTTCCTAGCATATACTACTCAATACATAATTAACCCTTGGACAGGCACACCTTTATACAAAGTGCGCCAACCACAGATAACATTATTTTGTAGTGTTCCTTTGTTGTTTTACAATCGTGAGCCAGTACCTATTTGTTAATTATTGCTTCAGCTAACAAAGTAATAAGTTGTGTTGTCGCAAATCCAAATGAGTTGCAGTAATATAAAATAATCAGCAAGCTAAGTGAGAAGAAATTTACGATACATGCAAGAAAATTACCCAGATTCCGAGCTGGCAGCACAATACCTCAATGAGGCAGTTGTCTATGAGATAATTAGTAATGAAATAAGAGTTTGGCAAGGATGTGATGCAACTGTGCAGTGTTTAATGCTTTGAGAGGGTTATTACTACAGGGTAGGACTTGTATGTGGTAACAGAGTGATATAATGAAAGGTATATTTTATTATTGTTTAATTAAACAGTGGTTTATCTCACATAGTGTAAGTTTATTTTATCGTAGTCTAATTAAACTAGGATTAAACTGTGGTTTTGCTCATACATATTTACCTTGGCAACATAAAAACAGATATTTGTCAGCAGTCATTCTTTCTTTGAATCATTCATGAATGGAATAGGGAAGGAGGGAAATGATAATGGCCACAGTGAAACCACAATGCACAATCCTCTTGCACTGATTCCACAATATTAAGAAAAATGTGGCTTTGTGCACATTTTTCACACATGATTAGTACTATTATACTTGTAAATAACTTTACAGATATATGTGGTTCAACATATAAGTGGTCTTTTACAGTAGTAGAGTTTTATGTCTCCTTTCTATGCCCACCCCCTTGTATTATTATTTATTGAACTTCTGTAGAGTGACAAAAAATGGCACTTAACAATATAATTAGGAGTGACCCCTTCTTGACTGACCGAGCGAGGTGGCGCAGTGGTTAGCACACTGGACTCGCATTCGGGAGGACGACGGTTCAATCCCGTCTCCGGCCATCCTGATTTAGGTTTTCCGTGATTTCCCTAAATCGCTTCAGGCAAATTCCGGGATGGTTCCTTTGAAAGGGCACGGCCGATTTCCTTCCCAATCCTTCCCTAACCCGAGCTTGCGCTCCGTCTCCAATGACCTCGTTGTCGACTGGACGTTAAACACTAACCACTAACCAACCTTCTTGACTGAGATGGATACCTAAGCAATGAACTAAATCTTATGGAGACATTTAAACAAATTAAGTCTAATGGTCACAATTTCTATCACTTCTGAACATTATATCAGTAATTACATTGCTCCTGGTGTTCTTGCACAGATTTAAAACTAGTATATCACAGCAGAAAACACACTACTCGAATATCTCTACCAGTCATTGAGCCTATTCTGCTATGTGGATGAGACGCTCTTGGAAACAAAGATGTAAAATAGCTGCTAATACTTGAAAGAAAATAAAAAATGAACATTTTTCAATTCAAAAGTGAGTGGCCCCTAGTTTGGAGAATCTGAAAAAATGAAGAACTACACATGCTTTACAAAAACCACAAGGTACTGAGGAAGAGAATGCTACATTGGACTGCACATGCACGTAAGTTGCTTGAAAACTGACTGTGTTTCAAATCTTTGTCCAGAAGACCCAATCAGACTGAAGGAAGGGGGAAAATCCAGAACAAGGTGAAAGGATAACATCTGATGCAGTGTGGTAAAGCTGAGTGTGAGTCACAAAAGTATAGATGTTAAATGACCTGGAACTATGTGGAAGAGGAATTTTAAGCAGGTCTAAGGTCAAATAGTCCCACACTGCGACTAAAAAAGATCCACTTCATCACACACATTGTGGCAAAAGGCTAAGTTTTAATATGTTTGACAATAATCAAATTGGTCTTCATGTCTTGGAGGCTTTATATGTGCAAAATGTTAATTACACTGTTGGCTAGATTTCACATTCAGTTAGAGTATGCCAATTCTCATAACTGGTTGATTAAGGTCTACACAGCCAATAGTGCCTACATCCAATGGATCACTTATACAAAAGCATTGTGGTGCTCATCATGAAATTGGGCTTGATGAATACTGTACTTTAATTTCCATTGCTCTTTATCATTATTTTTCATTATATATAAATTTTATGGCTTATTTCAGATGCATACAAGTATAACATAAACATGTTTTGCAGATCATGTTTATTTTTTTCTGTCATCAGTTGTTAGAGGAGCGTGATACTCTCCAACTAAGACTTTCGAATGCCTTAAAAGTTAACGAGGACCTTCGAAATAAGTTGGGGAAAATATCAGCGACCTCCACACCAGTTCGAAGTGTGTCACTTTCGTCCCCACACCACTCTCTTTTGAGTGGTGCAGCCTCATTGGATCAGTCTGAACTGGTTCAAGTGGGACAAACACCAGTACCTCCTCAGTCTGAGGAGGCTAAGGAAGATCTTCAGGCTCTTGCAGATAAGTTAGTGGTTTCATTGATCTAGTAAATAAAGATGTGACATTGTATTTTTGCAATTTATGTTCTGTTTGTATCACACAGTTGTTTAGTTCGTGTATCAGCTTCCACATTGCTAAGCACAACACTCTAGTACAAATTTGCAGACTATTTAGTGAAATCTTAAATGAATAAGAAAATTTAAACTTATCATATTACCTTTCTGTTGTTTGTATTGGCTACAAACCATTGTTTGAAAATCTTTAATTTGGTTGCACTGTAGTTTTCAATCACATGTGAATATTTATTAGACTTAAAATAATTCTTGTTTTAGCTTGAAGATAAGGAAGTATTCTTGTTTTAGCATCAGTTTGGTGATATGCTTTCCATAGAAAGAATCCAGCTGCTTTCTAGAATTATCTGCTGTATTTGTTATTTTAACCCTGTATTCTGTCCTCTCCTGCTACCAAAGGCTGTCCCAACTACATAGTGTAGACTACAGACGAGATGTCACATTGAAGGACGAAAGTGAACAGCGACACAGTGAGCAGATACAGTTGCTTCAGCATAGAGGAAGTGGAATTGTGCTTGATGCCAGCTATACATTGTGTGAGTACTTGAGATGAGTATTTTTATATAAGTAGCCGTCACGTCTTCTTAATTTATTTGAAAATATTTAAGCAAGTAAAAAACATTATTTCATCCATTTCAGCCATATTTTTACTTACGTGTCAATATTTCCTTTTGTTTTCATTTGTTTTTCATTTTCTTCTGTTTTTTTATATTTGCTAATATTGTATTTAAAAATTAGTTAACGGAGCCAAGTCTAGTGATAACAGTATCAGTAAGAGGAAGGAAGCCTGTGTGATTCTTTAGGCTTAAAAAGCTAAAATTAGGAGTTTGCATATAAAGTTTATCTGCCAGTGCTCGTAATACTTATACTTATTGCAATTAGACAGACACTTTAGAAACATTAAAGTCTACCCACTTAACAATAACTGTAAATAAAGGTGCTGGATCATGTCTTTTTCCAGTTCATGTTCATAAATCTAGTTCAAGTTGTAACACAGGTGTGTAGTTCATTTATAAGATCCTTACTAACTTATTTACTCCATGGCACTATGGTCCTCTGAGGACCTTGGCCTCATCAATCACAGATTTCCAATTGTCTTGGTCTTCAGCACGCGTGCACCATCTCCTCACTCCCACTACTCTCTGGTTGGCTTCCACATCATATTCCAACCATATCACATGCGGTTGTACTCTCCTCCTCCTACCACCAAGATGTCCCATCATCATCTTCTTCTTCAGGAGCCTTTATTCCGTCATACACTGGACATATCCTAACCATCTTAGCCTTCCCATTTTGCTTGAGGTTACCCAATCACGTTCTTTGTACAGAGCCCATATTTCTTCAGTACTCCTAATTCAACGTATCTCACCTTTTTTTACAGGACCAAAAATCTTCCTCAGCACTTTCCTTTCCAATATATTTAGCTTCTTCTCCAAAGCCTCTGTCAGTACCCATGTCTCGCTGCCATACATAAGAAGTGGTTTGATCACTGTTTTGTAGTGTGTCAGCTTTAGTTTCCTACTTAGGTTCTTACTTTCGAGCATGGTCTGTAGTGTTTTATGTGGTCTGTCAGCAGCCTTAATTCGGTTTGTTATATCTGCCTCCACTTTCTTTTCTGATGTTATTACTGAGCCAAGATAATAAAGCTATCTACTCTTTCAAACTTCTACCCCTCTAACTGTAGATCATCTATGTTTCTTCTAACTCTGTCAGTTACCATATACTTAGATTTCTAAACCAAGATTCTTGGCAGCAGCTTCAAACTCTTAGAAGGCTCTTGTAAGTGCCTCTGTACTTGTAGCACTTATTATTACATCTTCTAAGTCTAAAATTTGCAGAAGTCTATTGTGAATATTGCCTCCTTGGTTTGTGGTTATTGATCTGACCGCATCCTCTAACACCAGCTTGAATATTACTGGGGATAATGGGTCTTGCTGTCTTAGGCGTCCTTCCATTGGGAATGATCTCAACAGACATCCCTGAACTTTAACCTAGCTTTTATTGTTTTCCAGGGTCATCTTAGTTAATTTTATTAGCTTCTAAGGAAATTTGAATGTATGCATTGTTTCCCACAGTGCTGATCAACTCTGTCATAGGCCTGTTTAAACTCTATAAAGGGATGATCTAATCTTACATTATATTCTTAAGCCTTCTCCGACGTCATACATACTGTAAAGCTATGGTCAGCTGTAGACCTCCCAGGTCTAAAACCCGCCTGGTACGCGCCTAGAATCTTTTCTGCTCTTCTACTTACTCTCCTTGAGAGTAAGTAGAGAAAGGATTTTGTAGATGATACTAAGCAGAGATATTCGTCAGTAGTTCTTACAGTGGTTGCGTGATCCTTTCTTATGTATATGGCAAATGGTTGCTAACGTCAAATCTTCTGGCATTTTCTCTGTTTCCCAGGCCATTGTAATTTTTTATGTACCCGCCATACTAATATTTCACCTCCGTGTTTTATCAATTCCGCTGTTACTAGGTCATATCCAGGAGCTTTGTTATTCCCAATTTGCTTTATAATTAATCTTAGCTCTTCTATCGATGGTGGTTCTGTGCCCACTATATTATCATCTCCATCCACCTCATGTTCTTCTTCAGTTTTTTCTGTAGCTCCTCCATTTCTTTCTTCACTTACGATGTGTCTGCATGACAGTAACACTTCAAAATGTTGTGCCTATGTTTCTATTATTTTTTTCCTTTCCAACAATAAAACTGCCTGTCTCTTCTTTCAGCATGTCCATCCTTGGCTGATATCCTCTCTTTATTTGTCCCACACCATAAAAGAATTTCCTCTCCTGCTTATTTTCAAAGTAGTTTTGTATTTCATCCATCCATTCCCTTTCCTGTACTCTCTTTTTAATCCACACTAAATTCTTAGCTACCCTTCTCTTCTCTTTAAATGTAGCCACATTATTTCATGTTGGTCTCTGTAACATTCTTTGTCGAGTTTGATTTCTATCATATAGCACCATTGACATCTCCTCATCAAACCACGTTTCTTTTTTGTTTTCCTCTTTCTCCAAGTACTTCTTGAGCTGTTGTATTTAAAGCTATCTTAGTTTCCTCCCATAGTACGTTGATATCCTTTCCCTCCATCCCACTGATCCTTTGCAACTTCTCTTGCACTTTGTTCCTATACCCTTCCATTTTCTTCTGGTCTTCGAGCATCTCCACATTGTAGACTCTATGTTGCTCCAACCCAGCCCTTTTGGCTTTACTGCAATCCTTTCTAAGGTTTTGATTCTTACCAAAAGATGGCCTTCAGTCAATATCCGCTCCTCGCCGGCTAATCATATCCAAAATATCTGAGGCATGCCATCCATCTATAGTACAGTTTCCAACCATTGTTATTTGATTCCAGATGTGTACTGTGGAGACTTGTCACCAGTTGGTTCTCTTTCTCTTTACCTACTTTAGCAATACAATCCCCCAGGATAATTTTGACATCATACTTTGGCAGCTTATCATATACTTGCTCCAATTTCTCATGAAATTCTTCTTTATCTACTTCAGCTGCATCTTCCGTTGGGGCATGCACACTAATCAGCCACAAGTTGGAGAAAGTTTCCCTTCAGCCTCAGTCGACATTATCTGGGGTTTATTGTTTCATATTTCACCGTGGCATGACTGACGGACTTCTTTACCATAAAACCTGTTCCCAACCTATTTTCTTCTTCCTCGCTATTGATCAAGGTATAATTCTGGTGGTCAGCCACCTCTGTTTCCATCTTACCTCTTGCAATGCTGCTACATCAATTCAGTACATCAATAATTCCTCTTCGAGCTTCCTACTGGCTCCCACCTGAAGAATATTTCTTACATTCCATGTTTGTATATACCGAAATCGTTGCCATTTTACATGTGCTGGTTGTCGTAAGTTTGAGACAGTCCAGTTCTCTCTGTGAATTGGTTGCTGAACAATAGCATTTTTTCCGATATGGGGTTGTTAGCCCCATGATCAGCCGCCAACCTGGAGGACCTGGATTTGTATCGGGTTTACTCGCTCAGGGAAACTGGCTTCACCATGCCTCTAGAGCCCTCCCTGCCGTATGTTGTATGTAATTGAAAATGACAAGAAAAAAGGATAGGCTTAGGGTAGTCTGGTACCGAGTGCAGTGGGTTTCGAGTCAGCGCCAGACGGCGTGGAACTAGATGACCACTAGAGGACTCTGCAGCAGTCGCGCCGTAAGCTGTGGCTGCGTGTGCTCCTAGCCTGAGTCTAACGTGAGGGCACCACTGTGGAGCACGTGATCTCAGCAGCCAATATCGACATACCCTGTCCTGTATTTAGGCGGCTGCCTCTCACTCAGTGAAGCAGTCTGGTATTCGCGTTGAGTCGGTTGATATCTTGCTTACAGACATTGTGTTTACGTTGTGTGTGCTTACTTCCCATTTACGAGTGGATTTCGTTTTGATTTTGTGAGGTTATCTATTGTGACCCTGTTGCTTAATACTTTGTCATTCATCTTGGTGTCTTGCTCGGCTGTCTGTTGTCGTGCCTGTCCTTCCATTCCCATTCGTCCCTGTCCTTCTATTCCCGTTCGTCCGTCTTGTCTGTTTGTGGGCCCCTCCCATTTGGTCCCGCCACATTTTCATTTGCGGCAACCCCGCGACCATTCCCATCGCAGTTACAACATTTTGCTGATGACGTAGTCGTTGTTCGCATGGAGCTAAGTTGGTCTGTCTTCTGGAACAACAACAGCAGCAGCAGCAGATCCATTTAGACATCATACAGTAGTTGATGCGGTTGCTAACGGACAAAAGTCGATGCCAGGGACACGCTACCACAACAGCTTCCGAGTCCTTGGATGTCCGATGCTTTCCCATGTCTGCCGTCGTTCCCACTATTTAATGACTCTAATGAAGACTAGGAAACATACTTATATCTGCTGAAACAACATTTGATGGCTTTTCAGATCACGGATGACCCCTTGCAGCACTCGTTGTTTTTGTTTTGGGCCTCCCCAGACACATTCTTTCTTCTCCTCAAGTTGGCACCCTTGTCCTATCCTGTGGCGCTCTCTCTCTCTCCAGGAGATATGTCTGTTGCTGACAAACTATTATTCACATTGCTGCCATGTGGTTGCCTCTCGGCTGGAGTTCCACCAGTACCATAAACAACCTGGTCAGTCATATTGTTCCTGGGTCACGGACTTGCAGGGTTGATGCAATTTTACATACGCCAATCAGCAGTGTAAGGCTTCATATGTGGACTCCCTGATCCGGGATGTGGTAGTTCAGCTGGCTCCCGATCCTGAGGTCCGCACTGCGGCATTGAAACTCGATAATCCTTCATTGGAAGAGATTCTCCACATTGCCCACTAATTTTAAATTGCTCAGGCAGCTAACGAGCATTTCATGGCATGGCCGCAAGTGGCGGTGATCAGTGCATTGCTGCGGGGTCCGTCCTCACGACGTTGATGTGGCCCGGCCAACAGAGGCCAGCGTCGTCGTGACTCCTCTTTTCCCGACATCTGCATGGCTTCACAGCCTCACACGGCCCACTTCCGTCTTGCCAACAGTGCTTTACCGCACACTCTTGAGCTGATTACCCCCGCTGCTGGAAAACTTGTATGCTGTGTGAGAAGGTGGGCCACATCCAATCTGTTTGTTGTAGTTGCTCGACTCACTTCCATCCTGGACCCCAGGATACCGTACATGCTCTGCAATTGGTCGTCCCGCTGGAGGACCCATCAGCATGGAAGCTATTCCTCACGATCCGTCTTTTTACTGAGGGTGTCAGTTTTCAGGTCAACACTGGGGCCACTGTTTCCTTGATTAATATTGGGTCATATACCCTCCTGGGCTCCCCTGCATTGTCACCTCCATCTCGGTGTTCGGTTGCCTATGGCGACAGTTCCATTCCCCTTCATGACTAGTTCATCGTCCAGGTGACATACAAACATGTTCCCCGGCTCTTTACCCTATTTGTCGTCAACCATCTGTTGGCATCAAATATTTTTGGCCTGGATGCGTTTCAGCTGTTTGGCTTTTCAATTTCTGATGAAGTTTGAACCGTGATTTATTTTCAAAGAAAACAGACCACCCAATTCATAAATAACCGCCTTCCCGCGGGTGGGCAAACGGAGAAGAATGGTGGGACGACCCCAAAACAAAGCGGTTGGTGACCTCAGCAAGAAAACAAGTAGAATACAACTAAAAGAAACAACATATTACCAATCACTTAACTTACAATAAACTGTGATTTCTCGAGAAAACCTGGCGCAGCACCCCCAAATCCCTCTCTTGAACCGTCCGCTGCCAGATGCTCAACAGTCGCAGGAAGGCACACCGATCTCCCATATCATGACGTCGCAGCTTGCACCAGCCAGACCGATGTTGTTGGTTGACTGTAGTTGCTCTCGTGTCGACCGCGAAGCCACTACCGTTCGCTATACGGTGTGGCCTAATGGACTCATGTGGCGACCTCACAAGCACCGACACTCAAGACGGATAAGTCATCTTGTGTCTCACTGCGCGACCGACCAACCGATCAATCCAACTGCCAATGACTATTGCCTGAGCAACTCGGGCAGACTGGCGGCTTAACGCGCAAACCCAGATGCAGGAACTAAAACCCGACCAGGCGACCACTCGATGAGTTCTCTTACTGGCGGAGTGGAAAGACTCTCATTTATCCAGCTTTGAAGATCGATCTGAACGAAAGACATACTAGCACTCCGGATGTCAGACAGACACTAACTGCCTCACAAATTCAGACGACAGACAGATTAGCAAGCTGGGGACGAGAGACTAGCCCAGACTGGTCCTTGGCGAGCTCATAGCGCCCCTTAAATGCACATGACCAGCAACCTTTCCCCTTTCTCACCAGAGAGAGACACCAAAGCTGCGATTGCCACAGCGGCGCCACCGCCAGAAACGGACGGCGACTGCTTCACACTATGCGCTGCGGCACGCTCTTCAAAATAGTAATTTTTACCACGGCTCAAAGTTAAGCTTGTTTCCATGGCTGTTCCTTTTCAGGATGATCTATGCTAGGCTTTTGCATCATTGTTTGCAACAGATCTCAGGTGTGCTTTATGTTTTCAGGCGCTCATCACTCTTTGGCCAGATGCGCAGCACCGCTTTTTCCAGTCCAGACCCATTTCGGTGACCTTACGGCCAGCAGTCAAGCAGGAACTTGATTGGCTCCAGGCTGCTGGCATCCTAGAGCCTGGGACATATAGTGCTTGAGCGACACCATTGGTGATCATAAGGAAACCCAATGAGTCCATTCAGCTGTCTGGGGACTTTGGCACTACTGTCAGTGCTCAGACCTTAGTGGACACTTACCCAATTCCCCGACAGGAAGACCTTCTTGCCAAGCTTGCGGCAGGAGAGTATTTTTCTAAGATCGACCTGGCTGAGGTATAGCACCAGTTACCCTTGTATGCCGATTCCCAGAACATCATGGTTATCAACACACCTTTCAGATTATACAACTACAAGTGCCTTCCATTTGATGTCTCTTCAGTGCCGGCAGTTTTTCAGCAGTTCCTGGAGCAGCTCACACAGCCCCTCCCAGCCTGTGTGAATTATCTGGATGGCATCTTGGTCATCGGGTATACCCGCCCGGAACATTTGCACAAACTCAGCGCCTTATTTCATGCTCTGCAATCTGCAGGTTTACGCTGTCGGCTGGACAAGTGCTGTTTTTTTCTCCTGAAAGTGGAATACATAGGCCACTGACTTAGCAAAGATGGCATTCGCCCTTCGGATCGCAGTGTCGCTGCCATTGAGGCTCTTCCTCGTCCCAAGGACTTATCTGATCTCCAGGTGTTTTTGGGCAAGGTTTCTTATATTACTTAAAGGTCTTACTCAAGTTGCCTCTGTTGCTCAACCCCTCAATCACTTGAGTCACAAAGGGGTGACTTTTGATTGGACTCCTGCCTGTGAGCAGGCATTTGTACCTTTAAATGCGATGCTGAAGTCCGCCCCCTTGCCTTATTCCCTTCTCTCCGAACTGCCCCTTGGTTGTGGTGGCTGATATGTCGGCATACGGCATTGGAGCAATCCTCACACATCGGAATACTGATGGTTCAGAACAGCCCATCGCTTATGCATATAAGATGTTGACCCCAGCACAATGGAAGTACTCTCAGATTGAAAAGGAGGCCCTGACAATAGTGTTCACTGTCGAAAAATTTCATATCTATCTCTTTGGGGCAAAGTGCACCCTCCTTATAGTCTATAAACCCTTAGTTACACTTTTTGGGCCCCACTCTCACCTTCCAGAGAGGACGGGCTAATTCGGACGCTTTGTCACGTCTCCCAGCAGACGCCGATCCTGCATTTGACCAACAGGATGTCCTCTGCTTTCACATTTATTCCACTCGCTAGGATGCGCTGGACGCTCTGCCTCTTATGGCTGCTCACATTGCCATGGCTACACTGCAAGACCCTATCTTGCAGCAGGTTCTCCGCTATGTGGTCCACGGTTGGCCGTCCTATCTTACTCGTTGGATGCAAACTGACTTCAGCACTTGGTGCCATGTATCCTACCAGCTCTCTGTGGTCGATGATGTCCTCCTGTTGACCACAGAGTTGGATGCCCATTGGATGGTCATCTCTCTGGATTTTCGACATTGTGTGCCCAGTTTGTTACACCACTGGCACGTGTATTGCCCTGGCATCGATAGCGATATTGACCACCTGGTCCGCAGCTGCGCTGTGTGTGCACGTCACCAAGCAAGCCCCCCTCAGTCATTCTCACCCTGGCCTGTGCCTCGCTGGCCCTGAAATCACATCCATCTTGATTTTGCGGGCCCATTTTTGGGGTCCATGCCGTTACTTATCATTGATGCCTACTCCAAATATCCATATGTCGTTTGCATGGCATCCACCACCACAGAATCACACTCGTGGCCCTGTATCATATTCTGCTGAAATTGGTGTAAATTATGGGAGTCATGATTGAGTTACATAAGGCACTCCTTTCTGTTAAGGAAATTTGAGTGAAGTTATAACAAGGATTTGGTTACAAAATTGTGAGTCATTCAGAAGACTTGGGCAACATAAGAATTACAAGTTGTCCGTTTTGCATGGATGATGTTAGTGGATTGAGGAAGTTTCACAGTTCCTAGTTCCAGACAGCTGTGAAAAACAGAACCTGGCTTGGACTGTGATATCACTTGAGTAGCTACTACAATGTTTAGTGCCAGACAAACATCTACTATATCCTGGGTATCACCTAAAACCACAGGCAGCCATTTCGAGGTAGGTGAATGGTGTTCATACACTTTGCGGCGGCGTGGTTCTTTCCGTCCCTTTATGACGGACCTGCACCTACCTGTGAACATTGTCTCAGCAGGTCATCACAGTAGGAAAGCCGAGTGAAACCTACTGTACTTCGACGTGAAACAAGCTGCAATTAAAGTCACTAATCTATGTTTCGGGAGAAAGTTTTGTCACTAAATGAAAGGTTGGAAATTTTGTCCTCAGTTAATAGATTCTGAAACTTAGGTGAACAAGTATCACTGCCAAGCCCTTGCTAGGCTTAACACAGTCACTCACAATCCCTTTCACTCACCTTAGCAAGTTTATGGTGTTGCATTTCCCGAAAGAATAATAGCAACAAAAATACTGATTGTTTTTGATTGAGAATGCTCACCAAATATGAAGTCTGCTGGTACCAAATGCGGTAACAGTTTTTAGCCACCGACCTGCTCAATACGCCACGCGGAATATATGTCTTTTGTCATCACAAAATTCACTTAAAAATTCTGAAATTTCTACATACACACATCAGAATAATTATGCCGTCACTTTCCAACACTTTTGATGTATTGAACACTGTTAGATCCGGCAACTTATCGTTTCCATCAGAACTACTACTACACACGTCCGATCTATTTCATGGCTAGGCTTCGACTCTTCTCTAGAATAATCTAAGTCTTTTCTACCAGCAGAGAAAGGTGCGCGAAGAATATTGCTTTACCATTGGTCAGTTTACTCAACAGCCAATAGCAAAACAACATTCTCCCGCAGCAGTCCGCACTTTTCATCAATAACCAATCACAAAATAGTAAACCTCACAACTGCACTTTTTACTGACGTAATTATCTAATATGTTGAAGTTTTGCTTATGCATAAAGTTATTTACTATTGTTATTTATACCTGAATTAACTTTCCCTTTACCATAAACTTACTTTACAAATCTATTCTACAAAAATCCCCTTTGTTCACATCCATACGTCTTCGAAATGTTCCCACATTAAATCCTACTACATAATTTGTTACACAATTATCTTCATATTAACATTAATCCACACTCACACATCATTCATACAGCTAAAACACATTTATAACAGTTTACATACACAAATAAAATAGAAAGAAACTTCCACATGGGAAAAATATATTAAAAACAAAGATTCCAAGACTTACCAAGCGGGAAAGCGCCGGCAGACAGGCACATGAACAAAACACACACACACACACACACACACACACACACACACACACACACACAGAGAGAGAGAGAATTACGATGGTTGCTTCTTCAGGAAGGAGAGGGAAAGACGAAAGGATGTGGGTTTTAAGGGAGAGGGTAAGGAGTCATTCCAATCCCGGGATCGGAAAGACTTTCCTTAGGGGAAAAAATGGACAGGTGTACACTCGCGCGCACACACACACACACACACACATACATATCCATCCGCACATACACAGACACAAGCAGACATATTTAAAGGCAAAGAGTAAGGGCAGAGATGTCAGTCGAGGCGGAAGTACAGAGGCAAAGAAGTTGTTGAAAGACAGGTGAGATATGAGCGGCGGCAACTTGAAATTAGCGGAGGTTGAGGCCTGGCAGATATCGAGAAGAGAGGATATACTGAAGGGCGAGTTCCCATCTCCGGAGTTCGGATAGGTTGGTGTTGGTGGGAAGTATCCAGATAACTCGGACGGTGTAACACTGTGCCAAGATGTGCTGGCCGTGCATCAAGGCATGTTTAGCCACAGGGTGATCATCATTACCAACAAACACTGTCTGCCTGTGTCCATTCATGCGAATGGACAGTTTGTTGCTGGTCATTCCCACATAGAAAGCATCAGAGTGCAGGCAGGTCAGTTGGTAAATCACGTGGGTGCTTTCACACGTGGCTCTCCCTTTGATCGTGTACACCTTCCGGGTTACAGGACTGGAGTAGGTGGTGGTGGGAGGGTGCATAGGACAGGTTTTACACCGGGGGCGGTTGCAAGGGTAGGAGCCAGAGGGTAGGGAAGGTGGTTTGGGGATTTCATAGGGATGAACCAAGAGGTTACGAAGGTTAGGTGGACGGCGGAAAGACACTCTTGGTGGAATGGGGAGGATTTCATGAAGGATGGATCTCATTTCGGGGCAGGATTTTAGGAAGTCGTATCCCTGCTGGAGAGCCACATTCAAGGTCTGATCCAGTCCCGGGAAGTATTCTGTCACAAGTGGGGCACTTTTGGGGTTCTTCTGTGAGAGGTTCTGGGTTTGAGGGGATGAGGAAGTGGCTCTGGTTATCTGCTTCTGTACCAGGTTGGGAGGGTAGTTGCGGGATGCGAAAGCTGCTTTCAGGTTGTTGGTGTAATGGTCGAGGGATTCAGGACTGGAGCAGATTCGTTTGCCACGAAGGCCTAGGCTGTAGGGAAGGGACCGTTTGATATGGAATCGGTGGCAGCTGTCATAATGGAGGTACTGTTGCTTGTTGGTGGGTTTGATGTGGACGGATGTGTGAAGCTGGCCATTGGACAGATGGAGGTCAACGTCTAGGAAAGTGGCATGGGATTTGGAGTAGGACCAGGTGAATCTGATGGAACCAAAGGAGTTGAGGTTGGAGAGGAAATTCTGGAGTTGTTCTTCACTGTGAGTCCAGATCATGAAGATGTCATCAATAAATCTGTACCAAACTTTACGTCGGCAGGCTTGGGTAGCCAGGAAGGCTTCCTCTAAGCGACCCATAAATAGGTTGGCATACGAGGGGGCCATCCTGGTACCCATGGCTGTCCCCTTTAATTGTTGGTATGTCTGGCCTTCAAAAGTAAAGAAGTTGTGGGTCAGGATGAAGCTGGCTAAGGTGACGAGGAAAGAGGTTTTAGGTAGGGTGGCAGGTGATCGGCGTGAAAGGAAGTGCTCCATTGCAGCGAGGCCCTGGATGTGCGGGATATTCGTGTATAGGGAAGTGGCATCAATGGTTACAAGGATGGTTTCCGGGGGTAACAGACTGGGTACGGATTCCAGGCGTTCGAGAAAGTGGTTGGTGTCTTTGATGAAGGATGGGAGACTGTATGTAATGGGTTGAAGGTGTTGATCTATGTAGGCAGAGATACGTTCTGTGGGGGCTTGGTAACCAGCTACAATGGGGCGGCCAGGATGTTTGGGTTTGTGAATTTTAGGAAGTAGGTAGAAGGTAGGAGTGCGAGGTGTCTGTGGGATCAGGAGTTTGATGGAGTCAAGTGAAAGGTTTTGTAGGGGGCCTTAGGTTCTGAGGATTCCTTGAAGCTCCGCCTGGACATCAGGAATGGGATTAACTTGGCAAACTTTGTATGTAGAGTTGTCTGAAAGCTGGCACAGTCTCTCAGCCACATACTCCCGACGATCAAGTACCACGGTCGTGGAACTCTTGTCGGCCGGAAGAATGATGATGGATCGGTCAGCTTTCAGATCACGGATAGCCTGGGCTTCGGCTGTGGTGATGTTGGGAGTAGGATTAAGGTTTTTCAAGAAAGATTGAGAGGCAAGGCTGGAAGTGAGAAATTCCTGGAAGGTTTGGAGAGGGTGATTTTGAGGAAGAGGAGGTGGGTCCCGCTGTGATGGAGGACGGAACTGTTGCAGGCAGGGTTCAATTTGGATAGTGTCTTGGGGAGTTGGATCATTAGGAGTGGGATCAGGATTATTTTTCTTCGTGGCAAAGTGATATTTCCAGCAGAGACTACGAGTGTAGGACAATAAATCTTTGACAAGGACAGTTTGGTTGAACCTGGGAGTGGGGCTGAAGGTGAGAAAGCACAGAAGCTGATATCGTTATAGGTACAGAAAGCTGGCTAAAGCCTGAAATAAGTTCTGCAGAAATTTTTACGAAGTCTCAGACGGTGTTCAGGAAAGATAGATTAGGCAGAATTGGTGGTGGAGTGTTTGTGTCTGTCAGTAGTGGTTTATCTTGTAGTGAAGTCGAAGTAGATACTCCGTGCGAATTGGTGTGGGTGGAGGTTATACTTAACAGCCGAATTAAGTTAATAATTGGCTCCTTCTACCGACCCCCAGACTCCGATGATACAGTTGCGGAACAGTTCAGAGAAAGTTTGAGTCTCGTAACAAATAAATACCCCACTCATACGGTTATAGTTGGTGGGGACTTCAACCTACCCTCGGTATGTTGGCAAAAATACTTGTTCAAAACCGGTGGTAGGCAGAAAACGTCTTCCGAGATTGTCCTAAATGCTTTCTCCGAAAATTATTTCGAGCAGTTAGTCCACGAACCCACGCGAATTGTAAATGGTTGCGAAAACACACTTGACCTCTTGGCCACAAACAATCCAGAGCTGATAGAGAGCATCATGACTGATACAGGGATTAGTGATCACAAGGTCATTGTAGCTAGGCTCAATACCATTTCTTCCAAATCCATCAGAAACAAACGCAAAATAATTCTATTTAAAAAAGCGGATAAAGTGCCACTAGAAGCCTTCCTAAAAGACAATTTCCATTCCTTCCGAACTGACTATGCGAATGTAGAGGAGATGTGGCTCAAATTCAAAGATATAGTAGCAACAGCAATTGAGATATTCATACCTCATGAATTGGTAAGAGATGGAACGGATCCCCCGTGGTACACAAAAAAGGTCTGAACGCTGTTGCAGAGGCAACGGAAAAAGCATGCGAAGTTCAGAAGAACGCGAAATCCTGAAGATGGGCTAAAATTTACAGACGCGCGAAATTTGGCACGTACTTCGATGCGAGATGCCTTTAATAGGTTCCACAACGAAACATTGTCTCGAAATTTGGTAGAAAATCCGAAGAAATTTTGGTCGTATGTAAAGTACACAAGCGGCAAGACGCAGTCAATACCTTCGCTGCGCAGTGCCGATGGTACTGTTATCGACGACTGTGCCGCTAAAGCGGAGTTATTGAACGCAGTTTTCCGAAATTCCTTCACCAGGGAAGACGAACGGAATATTCCAGAATTTGAAACACGAACATCTGCTAGCATGAGTTTCTTAGAAGTAGATACCTTAGGGGTTGCGAAGCAACTCAAATCGCTTGATACGGGCACGTCTTCAGGTCCAGATTGTATACCGATTAGGTTCCTTTCAGATTACGCTGATACTATAGCTCCCTACTTAGCACTCATATACAACCGCTCGCTCACCGATAGATCTGTACCTACAGATTGGAAAATTGCGCAGGTCGCACCAGTGTTCAAGAAGGGTAGTAGGAGTAATCCATTTAACTACAGACCTATATCATTGACGTCGGTTTGCAGTAGGGTTTTGGAGCATATACTGTATTCAAACATTATGAATCACCTCGAAGGGAACGATCTATTGACACGTAATCAGCATGGCTTCAGAAAACATCGCTCTTGTGCAACGCAGCTAGCTCTATACTCGCACGAAGTAATGGCCGCTATCGACAGGGGATCTCAAGTTGATTCCGTATTTCTAGATTTCCGGAAAGCTTTTGACACCGTTCCTCACAAGAGACTTCTAATCAAGCTGCGGAGCTATGGGGTATCGTCTCAGTTGTGCGACTGGATTCGTGATTTCCTGTCAGGAAGGTCGCAGTTCGTAGTAATAGACGGCAAATCATCGAGTAAAACTGAAGTGATATCAGGTGTTCCCCAGGGAAGCGTCCTGGGACCTCTACTGTTCCTGATCTATATAAATGACCTGGGTGACAATCTGAGCAGTACTCTTAGACTGTTCGCAGATGATGCTGTAATTTACCGTCTAGTAAGGTCATCCGAAGACCAGTATCAGCTGCAAAGCGATTTAGAAAAGATTGCTGTATGGTGTGTCAGGTGGCAGTTGACGCTAAATAACGAAAAGTGTGAGATGATCCACATGAGTTCCAAAAGAAATCCGTTGGAATTCGATTACTCGATAAATAGTACAATTCTCAAGGCTGTCAATTCAACTAAGTACCTGGGTGTTAAAATTACTAACAACTTCAGTTGGAAGGACCACATAGATAATATTGTCGGGAAGGCGAGCCAAAGGTTGCGTTTCATTGGCAGGACACTTAGAAGATGCAACAAGTCCACTAAAGAGACAGCTTACACTACACTCGTTCGTCCTCTGTTAGAATATTGCTGCGCGGTGTGGGATCCTTACCAGGTGGGATTGACGGAGGACATCGAGAGGGTGCAAAGAAGGGCAGCTCGTTTTGTATTATCGCGTTATAGGGGAGAGAGTGTGGCAGATATGATACACGAGTTGGGATGGAAGTCATTACAGCATAGACGTTTTTCGTCGCGGCGAGACCTTTTTACGAAATTTCAGTCACCAACTTTCTCTTCCGAATGCGAAAATATTTTGTTGAGCCCAACCTACATAGGTAGGAATGATCATCAAAATAAAATAAGAGAAATCAGAGCTCGAACAGAAAGGTTTAGGTGTTCGTTTTTCCCGCTCGCTGTTCGGGAGTGGAATAGTAGAGAGATAGTATGATTGTGGTTCGATGAACCCTCTGCCAAGCACTTAAATGTGAATTGCAGAGTAGTCATGTAGATGTAGATGTAGATGTAGATGTAGATGAGGCCTTTGGATAGGACAGAGGTTTCGGATTGGGAGAGGGGTTTGGAGGAAGGGTTAACTACTGAATTGGGGTGTTGTGGTTCCAGATTGTGTTGACTAGAATTTTGAGGTGTTGGGGGGAGTGGAGCTGGAATTGGGAGATTGAGTAGATGGAAGAGACTGGGTCTGTGTGCAATGAGAGGAGGTTGAGGTTTGTTGGAAAGGTTGTGGAGGGTGAGTGAGTTGCCTCAAATCCATTCCCACTCCTCTCCCACCTGAAACCTTTCTTGTCACCACAGATGCTACATCCCTTTACACAAACATCCCACACACCCATGGTCTCTCTGCCCTTGAGCACTACCTCTCCCAACGCCCACCCGAAGATCTTCCAAAAGCCTCGTTCCTTATCACACTTACCAACTTCATCCTCACCCATAATTACTTCACTTTTGAAGGCCAGACCTACAAACAAAACAGGGGAACTGCCATAGGAACCAGGATGGCTCCTTCCTATGCCAACCTCTTCATGGGCCGCATGGAGGAGGCTTTTCTGAAGACCCAACAGCTGCTTCCCCTGACCTGGTATAGGTTTATAGATGACATCTTTGTGGTCTGGACTCATGGTGAAGAAACACTCCTTAATTTCCTCCATAACCTCAACTCCTTTTCGAATCTGAATTTCACCTGGTCCTTCTCCAAAACCAAAGCCACCTTCCTGGATGTTGACCTTCATCTTGTTGAAGCTCACATCCACACCTCTGTCCATATCAAACCCACAAACAAACAACAGTACCTTCACTTTGATAGCTGCCATCCATTCCACATCAAACGCTCCCTTCCCTACAGCCTAGGTATTCGTGGCAAACGTATCTGCTCCAGTGACGAATCCCTCAAGAATTACACCAATAACCTGACCAGTGCTTTCCTCTCCCGCAACTATCCTGCAGACCTTGTCCACAAACAGATCTCCCGAGCAATACATTCCTCCCCGTCCAACAGCAATATTCCTACCCTCAGACCACACAGAAGCATCCCCCTTGTCACCCAATATTATCCTGGCCTCGAATACATCAATAAATTACTCTGCCAGGGATATGACTTTCTCAAGTCAACCCCTGAAATGAGATCATCCCTTGACAAAATTCTCCCCACACCACCCAGAGTTGCCTTTCGTCGTCCCCCTAACCTCTGTAACATCCTTGTTAAACCCTGCAATATTCCCAGACTACCTTCTCTACCCAGCGGTTCCTACCCCTGTAACCGACCCCGCTGCAAAACCTGCCCCACGCATCCCCCCACAACCACCTACTCCAGCCCCGCTACTAGGAAAACATACACAATTCAAGGCAGGGCCACGTGTGAGACTACACATGTCATTTATCAGCTGACATGCCTGCACTGCACAGCCTTTTACATTGGTATGACAACAACTACACTGGCTGAGCGCATGAACGGACACAGACGAACTGTCCGCCTAGGAGATGTCCAATACCCAGTAGCGGAGCGTGCCCTCCAGCATAATTCTAGGGACCTAGGAACCTGCTACACTGTATGTGCCATTTGGCTTCTCCCACCCAACACCAGTCCCTCTGAACTGCGGAGATGGGAACTTGCACTCCAGCACATCCTTTCATCCCACCATCCCCCTGGACTGAACCTACGTTAAACAACCTCACTCCCATTTACTTTTCAGTCTTCTCCTCTTTCCCTTTCCTCTTTAGCCATTCATGCATCTTTCCATCCTACATCTTTATACTATACACCTCTTTACTTCTGTATGCATCCTCTTTGGCTTGAAGCTGGCACAGTACCTGCAGTAGAATATCTTTGGCTTCCCTCTGACAACCATGCCTCCATCCTTGCTACCTTCCCTGTTTTCCTTTCCCTGTTGCTTCATAACCTGGGTTGTGAGTAACTAAATCCACTTTCCCTTCTTCCCTTTCTTTCCCCTCTCTCCTCCCTGATAAAGGAACATTTATTCCGAAAGCTAGGAACTTAAATTTTCGGTTGTTTTTTGTGTTTCTATCGGCTGTACTGAGCTGAGGTAAGTACTGGCCAGCCCCTCTATCTCTTTGCTAGTCTAAAATCTTTAATTTCTGTTATAATAACCCTCTTACTTGAAAACATTTCTACCTTTTTTTTTTTAATACCTTTTTACATTTACTTTTTGAATGTCTTTTTTCAGGCACTGCGGTTGGTGTCCTATGTAATAATAGTATTTTGTCCTACCTTAAAAAAAACTGCACATAACTATCGCCTCTTTATCACACATTCTTTCGTGAGTCTTGAGTGTGGCACCTTGCATTGTAGTGCCCATAACACACCTATGTTCTCCACTTATTGGTCCCTCCATGGTTTACATGCATTGCTGCCCCTGAAACCATACTTTTGTCTAAGCCTACTTGCTTTATAGACATCGTATTATACAATTACTTATAGTATAGGAGATTATTTGCATTTTTTACTATTTAGTTTAACTTCAATTCAAATGAAAGTAAATTAACGGAGTATTGTTTACTCAAATCAGCAAGATCAAATCTATTCGAAAATCTTTTCTAAAATTTACTTCTATTCCAAAAACGTAATGAATTTAAAACAACTAGTTGCTATTACAAGCAAAGGTTATATTCATTTTTTCTGTTTAACTTTCACTCAACTTGAAAATATTTAATGGTAAAAAACACATTTCCTATAAACAATTATTTACAAACATTTTTATAGTACATAGTTACCACTTTTTATGTAGTGTCTCTTTTCATCACTTCTTTCTCACAGTTTCACCACTATGTAACATAAATCAAGAATTGTATTTACAAAATATGTATATATTCTCCACATTCATTCATACTCCACTCATAAAAAATATTGTTCACCTAGATCTCCGTAACTAACTGCCCTTGTCACGTCTGGTTATTCTCATATTTGTATATATCACTCAGCCTTCAATCACAAACTGATCCCCATCTCTTTCACCACAAAACGTACTTCATCCTAATCCCAAGACTCCATCTTACACCTACAAACACACGTTCTCTGATAGAGAAGAATATTACAGAAGATAGATTCAGCTCAGAATGATTAGAAGAGGAAGACTGGCAATATGAAAAGAAAATGAAATAGCACTGCCAGTAACTTGAGCACCTGGTGTTTGTCAAACACCTAGCATTCCATAGGTTGCAATGCCTTCTGAGGCCTCCAAGCTTAACTCACATCTACCTCAGGGTCCACCCCCACATCATCTCCATACTCATTGTAGTCCCCCAAACCCTCTGTCCTTCTACGATACCTAACAGGTATACTGGCTAATTCTTCATCAATCACATAGTCTTTTCGAAAAAATGGCACAACCACATCTTTACCATTTATTTCAAAAATTATTGCACTTTCTTTAAAATTTAATCTCCCTTTGTAATGGTTAAAGAAATATACACCAATCAACATTTTTATACACAGGTCAGGAATTATAAGGAAGTTATAGAATACTTCCACCCTATTTATTTTCACTGGCAACAGAACTTCATGTCTAACAGGTTTTTCACTTTTCCAGTAGCTACAATAATCTGTACCCCCATTACGGGAATAATTGCAAGATCATTCCCTTTTTGCAATGATTATAACCAACCTTTACTCACAGCACATAAATCACTACCTGTATCTGCTAAACACTGTACCTCTTCATCACACACTTGCAGACTAATTATTGGTTGATTCAATACTTTCCTTTCTTTGCTAGTATCAGCACCCTCCTCCAACAAGTCGTTCACAACCTCTCTTCTATCGAAACCTTGCCTGTTTCCGGAAATCGCACAGATTTTTGCAGAACCACCTTCACCAATTTTTTCCCCCCCATACTATGTATTCTATCCGCTAGTGACAACTCAAAATTCCCTTCTAGAATTCGCTATTCTCCATTACAGCCTTTCTCTCTTCCCTTTCTCCACTATTAACTGGTTGACCCCCATTTTGGTCACCATCCTCCTGCTTCTCCCTAATAGCCTCACAAATATCATCATTTATAGACGCTAATATTTCCTCCACACTGGCATCACTTAATTTCCTGTAATTCTGCAGCCTCTGTACTTTCTCCTTCCTCAGAACATGATTCGACTTCAACTTGGTTGCTAACCACTTGCTTGCAATCGGATTCTGTCACATCTTCCACTATTACGCCACCCCTCTCATGTGCAATACAGTGCTTATCTTGTTTATGTCTATCCAAAAAAATCCTCCAAGCCTCCATTAAATGTACAGATTTTTACGTAGCTCATTTCGTCTGTTGCTACTAGCTTCTCCTGTACCTCCCTTACAGTCCCTGTCTGGTTGCTATTAACACATACAACAGGTTTTGCTAGTGGGCTCAATCTACTACTTCCCGTCTGGTAAATGCTAGCCCTTTCACAGACGGCATTTAGTTTGATGGATTCTGTAATTCGGTATCCTTTCTTACGTTTACCCATGTCTGCTGCTGCCTTTGCGCAACATCATTCTCTTGCACTGGAGAATACCATTGATAATCGTGCACCTGTTCCCCATTACTTCGCCTATAATTGGCAGGATAGCACCACCTCCCGGCACCTCTGCCCCTGCCATTTTCACGGAACACGCCAATTCTGTTAATGTTTACATTATGTTGCAGTCCTGCATCATTTGGTGGTCTGTCATTACGTTTTGCATGTTCCTCGTCATTCAATAATTTTTCGGCCTTCACCAAATAACTAAGGAACTTATGTACATCATCCCTCAGCGCTGCAATAAGTTTGTTCCGCCAGTGCATAGGTATTTTACCTTCCAAACCCATAACAATTTGCTCTGGCTCGATTTTGTTGTTCAAGTATGACAAATTTGTCATCCACTTTAACGCGAACTTTTTTACACTTTCCCTTCTGGGATTAAACTTTTCCCCCGCCCAGAAGCTATTTAATAACTCCATCTGTTTTTGCTTACCCCAATATTCTTTCAAAATGTCTCTTTAAATTTATCCAAAGTATCGTACTGTTCAGTAGCCATAATCCCCCAAGTTCTGCCCTCTCCCGAGAATTTTGACATAATAAAACCTATTTTTTGTTTGCCTGACCATAAACTAGGTAACACACCTTCAAAATCATTCCAAAATTCTTTTGGATGCTCATTTCCTGTTGGATCAAAACATAAAAACTGTCTGTTAGTGACATATGAAATTCTAGATGATTCTACCACAAAACTACACCCACTACTGTTAATTCTATGTTTGAGGTTAGTTTTAACCTGGCATAGTCTACTGCCATGCTCATCCAACCTACTTTCCACCTCTTCTACTTGGTTAGTTAGCTGAAGAACATTTTTTTTCAGACTCATCTACTCGTTTTGACTCAGTTTTTACTTCATTCATACATTTGTCAGATTCAGATCTGATTTTACTGGCTAACACTTTGTGATCAGTTTCACATACAGATTCTACAGCCACTATTTTAACCTGTACTTTTTGTAGACCTTCTTTAATATCATCTACTCTTTGTTTGTTTCCAATAGCAACTCTTTTCAAAGCCTCTGTTAATTCACCTTTTACAAAGCCAACAGATCTTTTGCAATTATTCTCAACTCGAGAAATTTTGTCATCTACTTTATTTTGTAATGACTTCAATTCATTTTCCCACATTTCTTTTAAAACAGCAGTCTGATTTTCAAGTTTTTCAGTAAAGCCACTGTCAAGTTTTTTGAGTTTACTATTAATTTTTTCAGCCAATTTAAATTGTCCTTGTATAGAGCCCATTAAAATGGCAAACATTTCCTGCATATTTCCTAGATCCATTATTGGCGTCACTGTTTCTTGTTTACCTTGTTCCACTGGCACTATACCAAATTTGGTAGCCACATTTGATACATTTGATTCAGTAACATTTCCAACACTATCATCACATACCTGATCATTACTGAGTTCATGCTTAATGTCACTTTTTGAATTAGTATTATCGCCACTAGTTACTTTAACAGTCATACTTGAAGCAGACTCAATTCTACTGTCCGTAAATAACATAGAAATATCATCAAAAACATCCCCTTTTATTTTAACATCTACTCCTTCTCTCTGTTCAGGTGTGCTAGTGTTTGAAGCACTCACACTGAATAAAAGTTCACCGTATTCACAAAATCTTTATCACTTGCCATGTTTCTCAGTCTTTCAGCACACACACACACACACACACACACACACACACACACACAACAAATGTAACAAAGTTGACTTATCTTTTGTCGAATGCTGTAGCCTCGGCGTGTTGAAACTGCGAGTCCGATCCCCTGCGGCTGCCATAACAGTATCCGGGCCCCCGCTCGTCGTGTAGGCTGACCACAGCGCTGCCCCGTTGTACTGCTTGCCGCCACCGCCACTAAGGAGCCATCTGCTGCTTCGCTGCACTTCCGTCACTACTATAGCCATTGTGTATCATCATCTTTCTTGCAACTCCAGCAACTCGAAACGGGTTCCGTTCAAACTTCTGCTAGTACAGATTCACTAAATTCTTTCACTAACGTTCACTGTTCAGCCCATCAAAATCTTTCTCTCGACTGCGGATCCAAATTACTACGGCTTTAGTGTATCCCGGCACTGATGCACCACGTGCAGCGGCGTGGTTCTTTCCGTCCCTTTACGACGGATCTGCACCTACCTGTGAACATTGTCTCAGCGGATCATCAGTAGGAAAGCGGAGTGAAACCTACTGTTCTTCGACGTGAACCAGGCTGCAATTAAAGTCACTAATCTGTGTTTCGGGAGAAAGTTTTGTCACTAAATGAAAGGTTGGAAATTTTGTCCTCAGTTAATAGATTCTGAAACTTAGGTGAACAAGTATCACTGCCAAGCCCGTGCTAGTCTTAACACAGTCACTCACAATCCCTTTCACTCAAGTTAGCATGTTTATGGTGTTGTATTTCGCGAAAACGTAATAACTACAAAAATACTGATTTGTTTTGATTGAGAATGCTTGCCAAATATGAAGTCTGTCGGTACCAAATGCAGTCACAGTTTTTAGCCACCGACCTGCTCAATACGCCACGTGGATCAATAACCAATCACAAAATAGTAAACCTCACAACTGCACTTTTTACTGACGTAATTATCTAATATGTTGAAGTTTTGCTTATGCATAAAGTTATTTACTATTGTTATTTATACCTGAATTAACTTTCCCTTTACCATAAACTTACCTTACAAACCTATTCTACAAAAATCCCCTTTGTTCACATCCATATGTCTTCGAAATGTTCCCACACTAAATCCTACTACATAACTCGTTAAACAATTATCTTCATATTAACATTAATCCACACTCATACATCATTCATACTGCTAAAACACATTTATAACAATTTACATACACAAAAAGACATAATAACACTTAATGAAAATACTGTAACAGCTTATGAAAACCATTCTATTACTTTAGTACACTCTAGTGGGCACAATCAAAACTAAAATCACGGTCCCCGTATTCAGTATTGTCCTCTACCGGCTGATACATAAACTACGTGTGCGTCCAGTCTCACGGCACCATCTTTCACTCTCCAGCTCTGAAACACATTTCCCACTTAACCGCCTCCAAGGAAGGATAAGGCGTTAAGCCTCAACTTCATCTGTCAGAACATACCACAGCCAGCTTATAATGCTGTCCTGAAAGAAGAATTAATGGTTAATAATGGTGAAAGTTTGAAATCTTTGTCATGAGTAGGTTTTGCTTGGTTGCTAATAAAACTTGCACAACAGCTTGTCTCTATGTAAGATCAATCGAGATGATGCAGTAGTTAAGACTTCAGACTCGTATTCAATAGAAGTGAGGTTCAGATCACCTTCCAGCCAACCAAATTTAAGTTTTACATGGTTTTGGATTTAATTCCTTGTCCTACTCAAGAATTTTCTTTGTTTCTAAAGATTTAATCATCAGTGGGGTGATAAACCTAAACCATCCTTCCTTCGTATGTGTAAAGCTGTAACACAAAGGATAACATGGTTTGGATAATAGTACGTTGCAGTGACAAAGCACTGTTCATGTAGGTAATACTGCCCAGTTGCGCACACATTAAAACGCCATTCATTTAATTATATTGCCATTCTTACTCTGCCAATGTACTGTTCACTGCCAACAATAGTGTTAACCGCAACCAACATGTGTTGAATTTCCTCACCACCTCAGTACCAGAGTATGCTCCAGTTGAGCATTTGTGGAACATGACTTAATGAGGAAACTTGTTAACAATGACACAGGAAACACCAACATATAGAAAGCCTGTGACCGTATCTTCACAAAAGTGAGGGCTTTGCATAGTCGTCAGTCATCTGTTTCTTTTGAATGGCTTGTGAGATAAAAGAAATGAAATAAAATTGTTAAGGATGGATATGTACTGCGCCTGTTGTTATCTGATTCAGGGGGGATTGGCTGTGGTCTGTAAACAGCTGGTAGCTGTGTTGGCCATGGTTGACAGGCTCCAAGCTGTTGCCCTGGGCCACGGTGACATTGGGACGCCCGAGGTGAGTGTTTTGGCACCTCTGGAACCTGTAGCATCACCTGGGATCTCTGATGGCACTGCACCCTCGGATGCGGACATCCCTGGTGGTCGACACTTGCGTTACAGTGTTTGGCGAACCACGGCAAGGTTGCGAATTCCTGGGCGGAAGCTAAAAGTTGGTGCTGGCCGCAAGGCTGTACCCTTACACCTCCGTAACAGGTTTAAGGTACTGTCCAATGCTGAAAGTACTTCTGAGCCAACAAGGGCAGCCTCATTTGTTGCGGCAGTGGCCAGTCTTCCGGAGAGGTCTGGACAAGGGCAGAGGGTGGAATTGCTTGTCATTGGGAGCTCCAGTGTTACGTAGGTGATGAAGCCCCTTAGGGATATGGCAGCTAAGGACGGGAAGAAAGCCAATGTGCACTCCATATGCGTACCGGGGGGAGTCATCCAAGATGTGGAAAGGGTCCTTCTGGGTGCCATGAAGGGCACAGAGTGCAGCCAACTGCAGGTGGCAGCTCTGTCAGCACTAATGACGTGTGTCGTTATGGTTCAGAAGAGATTCTCTGTGGTTTCCGGTAGCTATCTGAGTTGGTGAAGACTGCCAGTCATGCTAGTGAGATGAAGGCAGAGCTCACCATCTGCAGCATTGTCAAAAGGATCGATTGCGGACCTTTGGTACAGAACCGAGTGGAGGGTCTGAATCAGAGGTTCAGATGGTTCTGCAACCGTGTAGGCTGCAAATTCCTCGACTTGTGCCATAGGGTGATGGGGTTTCAGGTTCCGATAAATAGGTCAGGTGTCCACTACACACAGGAGGTGGCTACATGGGTAGCAGAGGCTGTGTGGTGTGGACTGGGCGGTTTTTTAGGTTAGACAGTCTCAGGAAAGATGAAAAAGGGTTCCAGTCTCAAAGGGTACAGGGCAAAGAAATGATGAGAATCGACCAAGCAACAGTCGGCACTGCAGTTGTAAATTGTTGTAGCTGTATTGGAAAAGTACCAGAGCTTCAAGCGCTGATAGAAAGCACTGAAGCTGAAATCATTATAGGAACAGAAAGCTGGCTAAAGCTGGAGATAAATTTTGCCGAAATTTTTACAGATTCGCAAACCGTCTTCAGAAAGGATAGATTAAATAAAGTAGGTGGTGGTGTGTTTGTGTCTGCTGGTACTAGTTTACCTTGTAGTGAAGTTGAAATAGATACTTCCTGCGAATTACTATGGGTAGAGGTTATACTCAACAGCTGTGCCAAAATAATAATTGGCTCCTTCCACTGACCCCCCCCCCCCCCTCCCAATATCAGATGATATAATAGCTGAATGGTTCAAAGAAAACTTGAGTCTCATTACAAATAAGTACCCCACTCATAGAGTTATAATTGGTGGAAACTTCAATCTACCCTCAATTTGTTGGCATAAAATACATGTTCAAAGCCGGTGGTAGACAGAAAACATCTTCTGAAATTGTACTAAATGCTTTCTCTGAGAATTACTTTGAGCAATTAGTTCATGATCCCACACGAATTGTAAATGGTTGCGAAAACGCACTTGACCTCTTAGCCACAAATAATCCTGATCTAATAGTGTGTGTCATGATGGATATAGGGATTAATGAATGCAAGGTCAGCAAGGCTCAAAACCATATCAACCAAAACCACTAAAAATAAATGCAGAATATATATATTTAAAATAGCAGATAAAAATTCACTTGACGCCTTCCTAAGACAGAGTCTCCATTCCTTCCAAGTTAATGATGTAAGTGTAGACCAGATATGGCTCAAATTCAAAGCTACAGTATTGACAGCAATAGACAGATTCATACCGCATAAGTTATTAAGAGATGGGACTGATCCACCATGGTACAAATAACACGTCAGAGCACTGTTGCAGAAGCAACAAGAAAAGCATGCCAAATTCAGAAGAATGCAAAATCCCCAAGACTGACTAAGTTTCACAGAAGCTCGAAATTTAGTGCGGACGTCAATGTGAGATACTTTTAATAGTTTCCACAATTAAACATTGTCTCAAAATATGGTAGAAAACTCAAAGAGATTCTGGTTGTATGTAAATTATACCAGCGGCAAAAAGCAGTCAATACCGTCACTGTGCGATAGCGATGGAAATGTTACCGATGATGGTGCCACTAAAGCAGAGTTACTAAATACAGTTTTCTGTAAGTCCTTCACAAAAGAAGACAAAGTAAATATTCCAAAATTTGAAACCAGAACAGCTGTTAGCATGAGTGACATAAAAGTAGATACCTTAGGTGTTGCGAAACAACTCAAATCACTTAAGAAAGGCAAGTCTTCCAGTCCAGATGGTATACCAGTCAGGTTCCTTTCAGAGTATGCAGACACAATAATGCCTTTCATAGCAATCACATACAACCACTCACTTGATGAAAGGATCACTAACTTGATGAAAGGTCTGTTCCTAAAGACTGGAAAGTAGCACAGGTCACGCCGTGTTCAAGAAAGGAAATAGGAAAACCCATTGAATTACAGACCCATATCACTGGCCTCAATTTGCAGTAGGATTTTGGAGCATATACTGTTGTTGTCGTCTTCAGTCCTGAGGCTGGTTTGATGCAGCTCTCCACGATACTCTATCCTGTGCAAGCTTCTTCATCTCCCAGTACCTACTGCAACCTACATCCTTCTGAATCTGCTTAGTGTATTTTACCCCTGCCACCTTTAGAATTTGAAAGAGAGTATTCCAGTCAACATTGTCTAAAGTTTTCTGTAAGCCTACAAATGCTAAAAATGAAGGTTTGCCTTTCCTTAATCTTTCTTCTAAAATAAGTCATAATGTCAGTATTGCCTCCCGTGTTCCAACATTTCTACAGAATCCAAACTGATCTTCCCCGAGGTCAGCTTCTACTAGTTTTTACATTTGTCTGTAAAGAATTCGCGTTAGTATTTTGCAGCTGTGACTTATTAAACTGATTGTTCAGTAATTTTCACATCTGTTAACACCTGCTTTCTTTGGGATTAGAATTATTATATTCTTCTTGTCTGAGGGTATTTCGCCTGCCTCATACATCTTGCTCACCAGATGGTAGAGTTTTGTCAGGACTGGCTCTCCCAAGGCTATCAGTAGTTCTAATGGAACGTTGTCTACTCCCAGGGCCTTGTTTCGACTTAGGTCTTGCAGTGCTCTGTCAAACTCTTCCCGCAATATCTTATCTCCCATTTCATCTACATCCTCTTCCAATTTTATAATATTGTCCTCCAGTACATCGCCCTTGTATAGACCCCTATATACTCCTTCCACCTTTCTGCTTTCCCTTCTTTGCTCAGAACTGGGTTTCCATCTGAGCTCTTGATATTCATACAGGTGGCTCGCTTTTCTCCAAAGGTCTCATTAATTTTCCTGTAGGCAGTATCTATCTTACCCCTAGTGAGATAAGTCTCTACATCCTTACATTTGTCCTCTAGCCATCCCTGCTTAGCCATTTTGCACTTCGTGTCAATCTCATTTTTGAGACGTTTATATTCCTATTTGCCTGCTTCATTTATTGCATTTTTATATTTTCTTCTTTCATCAATTAAATTCAATATTTCTTCTGTTACCCAAGGATTTCTACGAGCCCTCGTCTTTTTACCTACTTGATCCTCTGCTGCCTTCACTACTTAATCCCTCAAAGCTACTGATTCTTCTTCTACTTTATTTCTTACCCCCATTCCTTCAATTGTTCCCTTATGCTCTTCCTGAAACTCTGTACAACCTCTGGTTTAGTCAGTTTATCCAGGTCCATCTCCTTAAATTTCCACCTTTTTGCAGTTTCTTCAGTTTTAATTAACAGTTCATAACCAATAGATTGTGGTCAGAGTCCACATCTGCCCCTTGGAATGTCTTACCATTTAAAACCTGGTTCCTAAATCTCTGTCTTACCATTATATAATCTATCTGATATCTTCTAGTATCTCCAGGATTCTTCCATGTATACAACCTTCTTTTATGATTCTTGAACCAAGTGGTAGCTATGATTAAGTTATGCTCTGTGCAAAATTCTACCAGGTGGCTTCCTCTTTCATTTCTTATCCCCAATCCATATTCACCTATTATGTTTCCTTCTCTCCCTTTTCCTATTCTCGAATTTCAGTCACCCATGACTATTAAATTTTCGTCTCCCTTCACTACCTGAATAATTTCTTTTATCTCATCATATGTTTCCTCAATTTCTTCATCATGTGCAGAGTTAGTTGGCATATAAACTTGTACTACTGTAGTAGGCATGGGCCTCGTGTCTATCTTGGCCACAATAATGCATTCATTATGCTGTTTGTAGGTAGCTTACCCGCACTCCTATTCCCCCCCATTATTAAACCTACTTCTGCATTATACCTATTTGATTTTGTATTTATTACCCTGTATTCACCTGACCAAAAGTCTTGTTCCTCCTGCCACTGAACTTCACTAATTTCCACTATATCTAACTTTAACCTATCCATTTCCCTTTTTAAATTTTCTAACCTACCCGCCCGATTAAGGGATCTGACATTGCATGCTTCGATCCATAGAACGCCAGTTTTCTTTCTCCTGATAACAATGTCCTCTTGAGTAGTCCCCGCCTGGAGATCCGAATGGGGGACTGTTTTACCTCCGGAATATTTTACCGAAGAGGACACCATCATCATTTAACTATACAGTAAAGCCGCATGCCCTCAGGAAGAATAACGGCTGTAGTTTCCCCTTGCCTTCAGCTGTTCACAATACCAGCACAGAAAGGCAGTTTTGGTTAATGTTACAAGGCCAGATAAATCAAGCATCCAACTACTGAAAAGGCTGCTGCCCCTCTTCAGGAACCACACGTTTGTCTGGCCTCTCAACAGATACCCCTCTGTTGTGGTTGCACCTACGGTACAGCCATCCGTATCGCTGAGGCACCCAAGCCTCCCCACCAACAGCAAGGTCCACAGTTCATGGGGGAGGGAGCATATACTGTACTCAAACATTATGATTCACCTTGAAGAAAATGACTTATTGATACATAAGCAACACGGATTCAGAAAATATCGTTCTTGTGCAACACAGCTAGCTCTTTATTCCCATGAAGTAATGAGTGCTGTCGACAAGGGATCTCAGATCGATTCCATATTCCTAGATTTCCATAAGGCTTTTGATACCATTCCTCACAAGTGACTATTAATCAAATTGCATGTATATGGAGTATCATCTTTGTTGTGTGACTGGATTCATGATTTCCTCTCAGAGAGGTCACAGTTCATAGTGATAGACGGTAAATCATCGAGTAGAACAGAAGTAATATCTGGCGTTCTTCAAGGTAGTGTCGTAGGCCCTTTGCAGTTTCTGATTTACATAAATGATCTAGGTGATAATCTGAGCAGCCCCCTTAGATTATTCACAGATGACGCTATAATTTACCATCTAGTAAAATCATCAAATGATCAATTCCGATTACAAAATGATCTAGATAGAAACTCTGTATGGTGCGAAAAGTGGCAATTGGCACTAAACAAAGAAACGTACGAGGTCATCCACATGGGTACTTAACGAAATCTGATAAATTTTGGGTATCACACAAATCTAAGGGCTGTCAGTTCGACTAAATACCTGGGAATTACAGTTACAAGCAACTTAAATTGGAAAGACCATGTAGATAATATTGTAAGGAAGTGAAACAAAGTCTGCACTTTGTTGGCAGAACACTTAGAAGGTGCGACCAACCCACTAAAGAGACAGCCTACATTACACTTGTCCGTCTTCCGCTAGACTATTGCTGCGCGTTATGGGATCCTTACCAGGTAGGTTTGTCGGAGGACATCGAAAAAGTGCAAATAAGGGCAGCTCATTTCATGTTATCATGCAATAGGGGTGAGAGTGTCACTGATATGATATGCGAGTTGGGGTGGCAGTCACTGAAATAAAGGTGGTTTTCTTTGCTTCGAGATCTGTTTACGAAATTTCAATCAGCGACTTTCTCTTCCGAATGTGAAAATAGTTTGTTGACACCCACCTACATAGGGAGAAATGATCATCATACTAAAATCAGAGCTCGAACGGAAAGATTTAGGTGTTCCTTTTTCCCACGTGCCATTTGAGAGTTGAACAGAAGAGAAGTAGTATGAAAAGGGTTCAATGAACCCTGTGCCAGGCACTTGAGTGTGAATTGCAGAGTAACTATGAAGGTGCAGATGTAGATGTTTGTTGCGGTTGTAGTGTGGGTCACACATAACTGACATAACTTTTAAAACACACACACACACACACACACACACACACACACACACACACAGAGAGAGAGAGAGAGAGAGAGAGAGAGAGAGAGAGAGAGAGAGAGAGAGAGAGAGAGAGAGACATGTGTACCTGTGCAAAAAAGTATGATCTTGCGTGAATGGTACATACAGCAATCTTGCGTAGATGGTACATACAGCAGTCAGTGCGTAAGCAGATGTAAGTAAAAATTGTAACAATAAAAAGTGAGTTTTCGTTACCAGAAATGTTGGATTTAATAGAATTTCATGTGCTTTTATGCTGTGGTTGAACAAATTATTTTGCCAGATAAAGTTAGCACTCTTTCAAGCGAATACTTCATATTGTTCCTCTCATTTCCCATTAGTGTATATAGTGAGAAAGTGTTACAACCTTGCCAGCTGCTGTGGCCGAGCGGTTCTAGGCCCTTCAGTCTGGAACTGTACGACAGCTGCTGTCGCAGGTTCGAATCCTGCTTTGGGAATGGATGTGTGTAATGTCCTTAGGTTAGTTCGGTTTAAGTAGTTCTAAGTTGTAGGAGACTGATGACCTCAGATGTTAAGTCCCGGTGTAACAGGCAGTGACTGAATACACATGATGCATAGCCGCTCTTTGTTTATTAAGCATGAACTAAACTCAGTACAGTTTTATAGGACAGAAGTCCACACGTGGTACAACTTAAAAGTCCATGTAAATGATGTGTAGTGGGTCCCTACTATGACGAAGTCCATGATTATTGGTAATGGGGGAGAGCTGAGAAGTGCAGAGGACGATCAGTGGCACTGTATCTCACAGTTGTGAGCTCGTGGGCTGTCAAGGCGCAGGTGCCATTTTCAGGAGCGACTGACAGACATCGAGTGATTGACATTGCCAGTGAAGGTGTGAGAAAGCATTTCTGGTGGTTGCAGCAGTGACATGCATGGTGATATGAAGCATAAACTCAAAGCAGCTGACAGTCGATCTGGAGCCAGAGCAGAATTCGGGCAGCTGGCAGTCGATCTGGAGTCTGGAATGCAACTTGCTATTGAGGGGCCATGCCATGACCTGAGTACCTGTCTGCAGAGAAAGCAGATGCGGTGTCACATGGACAAGTGACTGCATCTACTCAAATTAGTGTCTGCAAGTGCAGCATCATTTTCCGTGATGTGCATGCCACATATTGGCACAGCTTCTGCTCCCAGATGCTGTGACAACTGCAGGAGGCTTGGCGGTAAACATCCTAGCGAAACTTATGTTCACAACCTCCAGTGTTAAAGCAAGGAACATTTGTGGCTCGTGAAGCACATTACGAGTGTGGTGGCCAAATATGCAGGGGCCAGCTCTGCATATAATACAGAAAGTAGATATTCACATTCTGTAAAAATAAAGAAGACGTGTCAGAAACTTGTAGACAGAAATTATGCTATTATTTTTGTTACTTACTTTTTGCTTTTCCCCTCCCTCAGTCAATATACAATATACATTAAATATCCCAACATTCAATAGTTTGAGATCCACTGTCATTGTTTTGTGCTGTGTTCAAGAAATCTGTAGCTAGAAATAATTGTATTGCTTTCATCCAGGTTATTTGGGAAGTTAAATTTCATAGTCCTTATTGTTAAACATAATATTTCATTAACTCCAGCACATTTCATTCACTCTAATGAAGTTTAATTTAACCACTTTTCTTTACAGCTCGGGATGTCCAAAGTCCATCCACTGTGCTTCTGAACTGGATCAGAGGCCGCAGGTAACAAAAAATCTAGTTTCAATTTCTTATACAAAATCATGGGTACAAATGGTTAGTTATGTGTATTACTTATGTATAATGTGATATGTATCTGATTACAGCCATTTGAAAATCAAATGGTAAAGTGTCAGATTAATGATACTAAGGTTCTGAGTTGATCATGTAGTTGATTTATCCCCGTCATCTTGCAGATAATATAACTTAGACTTTGACTATAAATTGTGAAAACACCAAATAACATCATGGTTTGGCTTTCTTATTAAACTGAAGTTCATCCAATAACTCATTTTGTGAGATGTTTCAGACGTCATAGATACAGGAAGTCATGTTACCCTGAGCAAGAACATATGTTATGAAGTGCTATTGTTTACAAACTAACCCTTCTTTTGATCATTGCTTTAGTATGTTGATTACAGTTATTAAATGGAAATAATTACACTTTTCTAATGCTATTATGTTGTGTGTAATTCCCATTTAAAGTGTCAAGGCAATTTGTAACACAAATTACTTTATACATCTAGGCACAATCTTAGTGCTTATTTCCATTGAACAAACATCAGTGAGCCATTCCATGTGAATGACTGTATGTTTCATGGAGGGTGGAGGAAGTTTTTGAAAGTGTGTAAGGTAGAGCAAGTCAGCAAGCCATGGTCGGGGAGCTATGAGGGGTTGGATCTGACTGGAGCATAGGAACACATATAAGAAAACACTATTCACACTAGCTTTTGAGCTCTTGCTCTCTTTCTAGTCAATATACACAAATTCACCCAAACAACACAGACATCTAAATGCACACCCCAGTGGCCATTGTGAGACTGATTACTGATTATCAATTGCCTGGGCTGAAGGAAATGGGGAAGGGAAAGGTTAGGTTAGGAAATGACGCAAGAAGGGAACAGCGGGAAAGAGGCAGCTCTTTCAACAAGTGACTCGACAAGATGGAAGGGTACAGTGTGAAAGAGGGAGGGGCAAGGGAAGGGGGGAGAAGTTGGAGATAAATAGAAAGAGGGAGAGGGAGGCGGAGAGAGAGAGAGAGAGAGGGAGAGAGAGAGAGAGAGAGAGAGAGAGAGCCCACATGGAGGTAACAAGATTGGTGGGAGAAGGCAGTATGTGATATGGATGGAAAAGGAGTAGTGTGAACTGAAGGAAGAAGGGGAAAGGTAAGGTGAGGCATTGGCAAAGAGGTCAGCAGAGGCTTAGGCCAGGGGGATAGCAAGAGTCTAGTATATGCTGGAGGGACAGTTCCCACTTGTGTAGTTCACAGAAACTTGTGCTAGGAGGCAGTGTTCAAAGGCCCATGTAGTGAAGCAGCTGTTGAAGTAATTTGTGTTGTGGTATGCAGCATGTTTCAGTAACTGGATGATCTAGTTTGTGATTTGCCAGGTTTGTTACAGGTTGGCGGTGGCCATTTGTGCGAGTAGACAGTTGTTTACTTGTCATGCTCACATAGCATGTTGTGCAATAATTGCAACATAGCTGATATATAAAGTGGTTGCTTTCACATGTGGCCTTCCTTTTATTGTCTAGAGGGACAGGTCTTGCACCTGGGCGCACCCCAAGGGAGTGGCCAGGAGTGACCCATGGGGTGCAGGATTGTAATAGGGACGGGGAAGGATGTTCTGTAAGTTGAGTGGGTGGCTGAACATTAATTTGGTTGATGTGGGTAAGGTTTTGGATAGAATGTCCATCATTGCAGGTCACAGTGAAACATGAACAGATGACTTTATGGAGCCGTCTGAGATCTGGAGATCGACATCAAAGAAGGTGGCTCATTGAGTCGAGATGGATCAGGTGAAGTGTATTTGGCAGTAGGTGTTGAGGTTATGGAAGGAAAAGCAAAGAATATCCTAACTGTGAGTGCAGATCATGAAAATGTCATCAATGAATCTGAACCAAACAAGGGGTTTAGGTGTTAACTGGATAGGAAGGATTCCTCCAGGTGTGTGTATATGGCTTTCCAAAGTGAAATAATTGTGGTTCGGTGTGTGGTTAGCTAGGAGAATTAGGAAAGAGCTGGTGGGCAGGATGACATTGAGAAAGATAGTGTTCCATTGCTACAAGGCCCTGGGCATTGGGTATGTTGTACAAGTAACTGACAAGGAGTGTGGTGGTAATGGCACAGGAATGGCGGAGAGTTTACGTAGGATGAGAGCTTACAGACAGTAATTTGGAGGTGCTGGTTAGCAAAGGGTGATGTTCATTCTGTGGGGGCATTACATCCAGCCACAGTGGGATGACCAGTAGGGAGTGTGGGGTTGGGTTTGTGGAGTTTGGGGAGCAGATAAAAGGTAGAAATATAGGGGAGTTGCTGGTGTGAGGAGGGAGATGGATTGAGGTGTCAGGCTTTGGATTACCCCTAAGGCCTAGAGGAGCAGCTGGAGATAACATTGGACTTCTGGGATGGGATCATGATAGTAAGCTTTTATGCAGAGGTGTCCAAAAGTTGGCAGAGATCCTGAGCCACATAGTCATCTAAGATTCTTGACCACTGTAGTGGAGCCTTTGTCTGTGGAAGGAGTGATCATGCATGGAGTAGTGTTTAGGTTACAGATAGCTTTGTGTTCCATACAAGTGGTGTCAAACTCAGTGGGGAGGGGTTTAGGAAAGGAAGGTGAAGCCATGTTAGAAATAAGGAATTCCAGAAAGATAATGAGGGGATAACTGGGTGGAAGAGGAAGAGGGCCACAGTTGGAGGGATGTTGAAACTGTTTTAAATAAGAATCCTAATAGGGGTTTGGGTTGACAGTTGTCATATGGGGAGGGGATGGGTTGGCAAAGAAATATTTCCATTGCAGCGAACAAGGATAGGAAATAAGTTCCTTTACAAGTCCAGCAGCATGGATGAATGTAGGTGTGGGGCTACAGGTGAGGATTTAGAAAGAGCAGAGACTTCTGCAGAGGACAGAGTTTTTGCAGAAAGATTGACAATAGTGTTATCAGATGGGTGTTTCAGGAGTTGTATGTTTCATGGAGGGTGGAGGAAGTTTTTGAAAATATGGAAGGTAAAGTAAGTCAGCAAGCATGGTAGGGGAGCTATGAGGGGTTGGATCTGACTGCTACGCTTTTTCTTGGCATATCCACGCAGGCATAAAACAGGAGTAGCTCGGACAGATTCCTCAGATAGTGCTGGGAATGCTGTTCCAACTGTTGAAAGGAAAGAGTTTTTATTGCAGTGATGCTTTCAGGAAGCTGTGGTTACAAAATAAAAGGATTTTGTGAATGAAGTAGAGGCTGTCACGTATTGTTTTAGCCAGGTTTGCATGATGATAAAGGTGTGTCTGTTTTGTAACACAAGTTACTTTATATGCCTAATCTTTGACAAGAATGAAAAGAATAGATTGCTAATCATCATATAGTGGAGATGTTGAGTGCAGACAGAAACAACAAAAAGACTACTAAAAAAGTAAGCTTTCAGCCAAAAGCCCTTCTTCTGAATTAGATAACACACACACACACACACACACACACACACACACATATTCATGCCAAACACAGCTCACACACAAATGACCACTGTGTCTGCCTGCTGAGGCTAGACTGTGAGCAACTCAACATCTGCGCCATTTACTGGGTATCATTCTATTCATAATATTCCATCCTGGATTTTCCGTTGTTTTATTTTATCCACAATCTTTGTACTTCATTTTGTTTGGACAAACACCCATGATGAATATCCATGTTATTGACAGCTATTTTGTTTCTATCAGGACAGTCTGTTGTATAAAACAGATTTCTGTAGGCCTACCCTCAGTCTTTGTGCTACACTTCTATTGGACAAACATCAGTAAGGAACATCAATGTGAATGATTACTGTCCTGTCGTTCGATAAAATTTGTGCCACCTGTCCAGCTCTTTTGACCACTCTAAATACATAACCTTCTGTTCTCAGGCTAGACAGTATTGTATCTTCTGACCACAGACTCTTCAGACAAAAAAATCATCTAAGGTCTGAACCCAAGAGGATACTTACAGTTGGCTCAGTAGAGGTAACCAGCCTCTGCTTAAATCATTCTTTTCTCTCCAGTAGCAAGAGTTTTATCTCCAACACAGTGTTGTTCACATTTCTGGTTACTGAGGCAGTGAAGGCTCTGACAGTGGAGGGTAACCCAAAATGGCAGATCCAATCAGTTGAGGTACTAGTTCACAGATGAACCTCCATTTAAATTTACAATAATCTCTGTACAGTTATCTTTACATTTTAATTCCATTTCTGGCAGTGACTGACAACTACATGTCACATAACAACAGAGCTCCTTCAGAGTTTCTAATAGTTGCACATTGTAGAAACATCCAACAATAAGTTAGCTTGGCTGCCTCTATTGCTCATCATTCTTGGAAGAATAACAGTGAATGGGAACTGATTGATTCATAGAACTTTCAGAATGCATGGTATACATATTAAAAAAGTGGCAGCAAATATCAACAGCAAATTGCAGTACAACATTGTTTGCAGTACATAGCATCAAGGGAACAAATGTATATTTGGAGTCATAAACATATTAGTAATTTTTTACTATCCCACAAAACACTGCCGTAGCAAGTTCATTATTTATGAGTGACAGAAAGGGGCAGCTCTGTGGGTATCTATTACAAGTCACTTCAGGGAAGGTTTTCAAGAACAAGCACTGTTTGCGAGCTGACATATAACTTCAAAGTGAAGCCAGGGTTCTAATGAGCCTTAGAATAAGAGAATAATTGTAGACCAAGAGAAAGCCAGAAACGCAGTAGGGCTTGATGTAGTGAGAATGTATATGGTGCATAGCAGAAAGTTTCATAGATGGTGATCTGACTATGTGGCTTGGTATGCTGCCCACTTTGTTGTGGATATTAGACCAGAGGCCGTTCCTGTGCTAGATCAAGATCCATCAACTAAGTGCCTAACTCCTCGAAAACAATGTATGATGGCCATATCAATCTCACCATCTGCCAGACCCTGGAATTATTCCATTTGCCCATTGCTGTCTGGTGAGGATGCCAAGCATTTTTCACCAGTTCACTTAAGAAAATTTTTCGAGGGCGGGTTTGTTCTTTCGTTTATTCTTTCTTCCTTCGAAGGATGTATCATATTATTGCTTAATTTTTGACTCAAATACTTCTTCAAAACACACACACACACACACGTGCACACACGTGCACACCCTCACACACACTTTCATTGCATCATTAAGACAATTAGGGATCTTGGCTGGGGCTGGATGGTGTAGTAATGGAAGGGATCTCAGTTGGTAGAGAAAACAAGAGATCTGAAGGTGGCTAGCAAAGATCATGCTTTTGCAGACCCTGCAGATGCTTGCAGGAGTAGGTTAGAGGAATGTTGAATATAAAATTGGGAGTGCAGGGGAAAGGTGGGGGGAGTCTTAGTAGGAGAACAAATTAGAGACTCCATTTGGTAGCTAAGATGGAATTAAAAAAGTAATCTCAGGTGAAGGGGGGATGTACACTTGAATGTGGAAGCAGCTACACAGAATGGGCTGGAAACGGGAGAGGTATAGAGCCAGGTGATCTCATGACCCCTTTATTGACTGAACATTGTGTATTCAGCAGATATCTGAACAATGAGACAGTGGGTCACAGCACCAGAATGATCCAAGTTGTTCTCAAATAAGGCTTACCACTTTGCAACCCGGAGAGGCATGCACACTTTGCAAATGTTTGTGTATCACTAACCACTGAGAATCTCACAGCCATTTGGTTGTCAAGCAAAAGATGGTGCGATGTTATCATTACAGTAATTTGCAAACTCTGTAAAATGTTCCACTAAATCATCGATTATATGAGAAAACATCATGAGTATTTCTCAAAAATGTGGTGGTTACCTCATTAATTGTGTAAAGCAAAATACACTTCTTTGGACCTGCACAATAGACATTGCACTTGCATCACAGCCAGGAATTGGGACTTCACTTCTACCACTGATGAAGTCTGCATAATATTTTCACAGTGAGGAAGCTGAACTTACCACTGTCAGCAGTATGTGACCTATCACCAGTTCATATGATGCATAACCTTCTGGGAAATTCTAAATAAATCCTAATTATGTATGAAGTTACAAATATCAAGAAGATGATTTTCCAATCCATGAAAACTGTATATGCGCAGGCGGTAGCTGTGGGTGAGGGCCCTTGGAGCAGATGGTTAACCACAGGTTTGTCTGAATCTTAGAACCCAGATGGCTCATTAATTCCTTTCAGTTTGCCTTATTTTCAGTGATAAACTTATTTGATTGTCACACACCTGAAGGCCCTGAAAGCAAGGTCCCTTAAAGCATTCAGAATTTTAAAATGCATAAGACAAGACGAGTTGATCGATCACTTCCTTTATGTATTTATATTTTGTATGGTCCTAGCATGTTTATATTTACATGATGAGTGAGTCAACTAGGTCATCATGAAGATAAGTAATGCAGTTCTCTGCAAATGAATTAGGGGTTTTTACAACTAGCCTCTGCCTAGAGGCCGGTTAGTCATCATTGATGGATCAGGAAGCAACTCCATGGCGAGTCAGGCCTGTAATATGTTTGATATTCCTCATGGACTAGCTCATCCTCCTGTTGTTACCTGATCACTGGAACATTGTCATAAGCATTTGCATTTAGTGAATCTCTCAGTAATTTGTACAAAAGGCTGTCCTCCAAAATTGGATGAGGCCTGCATTTATATTCTATACATGTACATCCACATACATATTCTACTAGATTGCAAATTCAACTGAATGTTTAGGGATTACAATTACGAACAACTTAAATGGGAATGATCATATGGAAAGCAGGAACCAAAGACTGCTTTTTATTGGCAGAAAACTTATAAGATGCATCAGATCTGCTAAAGAGACTGCCTATACCTTTGTTGCCCATCCTTTTCTGAAGTATTGCTCCAGGGTATAGTATCCTTACCTTTATATTATCATGAAACAGGGAGAGAGTGGCACAGATATGATATGTGCATGATGTGGCAGTTATTAAAACAAAGGCATTTTTCCATGTGATGAGATCTTTACTTGAAATTTCGATCACCATCTTTCTCCTTTCAATGCAAAAATATTTTGTTGAGACCCATTACATAGGGAGAAATGATCATTGCAATAAAACAAGCAATCAGAGCTCACATGGAAAGATTTAAGTGTTAATTTTTCCCATATGCTGTAAGAGTGTTAAATAGTAGAGAAATAATCCGAAAACGGTTTGATACACCCCTCTGTCAAGCTCTTAAGTGTAAATTACTGATATATATATAGACACATATATCCATCCATACATATACAGACACAATCGGACATATTTAAAGGCAAAGAGTTTGGGCAGATATGTCAGTTGAGGCGGAAGTGCAGAGGCAAAGATGATGTTGAATGACAGGTGAGGTACGAGTGGCGGCAACTTGAAATTAGCGGAGATTGAGGCCTGGTAGATAACGAGAAGAGAGGATATATTGAAGGGCAAGTTCCCATCTCCGGAGTTCGGATAGGTTGGTGTTGGTGGGAAGTATCCAGATAACCCGGACAGTGTAACATTGTGCCAAGATGTGCTGGGCGTGCACCAAGGCATGTTTAGCCACGGGGTGAGCCTCATTACCAACAAACAATGTCTGCCTGTGTCCATTCATGAGAATGGACAGTTTGTTGCTGGTCATTCCCACATAGAAAGCGTCACAGTGTTGGCAGGTCGGTTGGTAAAACACGTGGGTGCTTTCACACGTGGCTCTCCCTTTGATTGTGTACACCTTCCGGGTTACAGGACCGGAGTAGGTGGTGGTGGGGGGTGCATGGGACAGGTTTTACACCGGGGTTGGTTACAAGGGTAGGAGCCAGAGAGTAGGGAAGGTGGTTTGGGGATTTCATAGGGGCCTCGCTGCAATGGAGCACTTCCTTTCACGCCAATCACCTGCCACCCTACCTAAAACCTCTTTCCTCATCACCTTAGCCAGCTTCATCCTGACCCACAACTTCTTCATTTTTGAAGGCCTGACATACCAACAATTAAAGGGAACAGCCATGGGTACCAGGATGGCCCCCTCGTATGCCAACCTATTTACGGGTTGCTTAGAGGAAGCCTTCTTAGTTACCCAAGCCTGCCAACCCAAAGTTTGGTACAGCTTTATTGATGATATCTTCATGATCTGGACTCACAGTGAAGAACAACTCCAGAATTTCCTCTCCAACCTCAACTCCTTTAGTTCCATCAGATTCACCTGGTCCTACTCCAAATCCCATGCCACTTTCCTTGACATTGACCTCCATGTGTCCAATGGCCAGCTTCACACATTCGTCCACATCAAACCCACCAACAAGCAACAGTACCTCCATTATGACAGCTGCCATCGATTCCATATCAAACGGTCCCTTCCCTACAGCCTAGGCCTTCGTGGCAAACAAATCTGCTCCAGTCCTGAATCCCTGAACCATTACACCAACAAACTGAAAACGGCTTTCGCATCCCGCAACTACCCTCCCAACCTGGTACAGAAGCAAATAACCAGAGCCACTTCCTCATCCCCTCAAACCCAGAACCTCTCACAGAAGAACCCCAAAAGTGCCCCACTTGTGACAGGATACTTCCCGGGACTGGATCAGACCTTGAATGTGGCTCTCCAGCAGGGATAAGACTTCCTAAAATCCTACCCCGAAATGAGATCCATCCTTCATGAAATCCTCCCCACTCCACCAAGAGTGTCTTTCCGCCGTCCACCTAACCTTCGTAACCTCTTGGTTCATCCCTATGAAATCCCCAAACCACCTTCCCTACCCTCTGGCTCTTACCCTTGTAACCGCCCCCGGTGTAAAACCCGTCCTATGCACCCTCCCACCACCACCTACTCCAGCCCTGTAACCCGGAAGGTGTACACAATCAAAGGCAGAGCCACGTGTGAAAGCACCCATGTGATTTACCAACTGACCTGCCTACACTGTGACGCTTTCTATGTGGCAACAAACTGTCCATTCGCATGAATGGACACAGGCAGACAGTGTTTGTTGGTAATGAGGATCACCCTGTGGCTAAACATGCCTTGGTGCACGCCCAGCACATCTTGGAACAGTGTTACACCGTCTGGGTTATCTAGATACTTCCCACCAACACCAACCTATCCGAACTCCGGAGATGGGAACTTGCCCTTCAATATATCCTCTCTTCTCGTTATCCACCAGGCCTCAATCTCCGCTAATTTCAAGTTGCCGCCGCTCATACCTCACCTGTCTTTCAACAACTTCTTTGCCTCCACACTTCCACCTCAACTGACATCTCTGCCCAAACTCTTTGCCTTTAAATATGTCTGCTTGTATCTGTATATGTCTGTTGGTGTGTGTGTGTGTGTGTGTGTGTGTGTGTGTGTGTGTGTGTGTGTGTGTGTGTGTGTGTGCGCGCGCGAGTATATACCTATCCTTTTTTCCCCCCTAAGGTAAGTCTTTCCGCTCCTGGGATTGGAATGACTCCTTACCCTCTCCCTTAAAACCCACATCCTTTCGTCCTTCCCTCTCCTTCCCTCTTTCCTGAAGAAACAACCGTTGGTTGCGAAAGCTAGAAATTTTGTGTGTGTGTGTGTGTTTGTGTGTTATCATATATATGAATATATACATATGAATATATATTAAAAGGTATCAGATAGATTATATAATGGTAAGACTGGTAAGACAGAGATTTCGGAACCAGGTTTTAAATTGTAAGACATTTCAAGGGGCAGATGTGGAGTCTGACCACAATCTATTGGTTATGACCTGTACATTAAAACTGAAGAAACTGCAGAAATGTGGAAAATTAAGGAGATGGGACCTGGATAAACTGAAAGAACCAGAGGTTGTACAGAGTTTCAGGGAGAGCATAAGGGAACAATTGACAGGAATGGGGAAAAGAAATACAGTAGAAGAAGAATGGGTAGCTTTGAGGGATTAAGTAGTGAAGGCAGCAGAGGATCAAGTAGGTAAAAATACGGGGGCTAGTAGAAATCCTTGGGTAACAGAAGAAATATTGAATTTAATTGATGAAAGGAGAAAATATAAAAATGCAGTAAATGAAGCAGGCAAAAAGGAATACAAACGTCCCAAAAATGAGATCGACACGAAGTGCAAAATGGCTAAGCAAGGATGGCTAGATGACAAATGTAAGGATGTAGAGGCTTATCTCACTAGGGGTAAGATAGATACTGCCTACGGGAAAATTAAAGAGCCCTTTGGCGATAAGAGAATCACTTGTATGAACATCAAGAGCTCAGATGGAAACCCAGTTCTAAGCAAAGAAGGGAAAGCAGAAAGGTGGACGGAGTACATAGGGGTCTATACAAGGCCGATGTACTTGAGGACAATATTATAAAATTGGAAGAGGATGTAGATGAAATGGGAGATAAGATATTGCGGGAAGAGTTTGACAGAGCACTGCAAGACCTAAGTCGAAACAAGGCCCTGGGAGTAGACAACGTTCCATTAGAACTACTGATAGCCTTGGGAGAGCCAGTCCTGACAAAACTCTACCATCTGGTGAGCAAGATGTATGAGGCAGGCGAAATACCCTCAGACAAGAAGAATATAATAATTCTAATCCCAAAGAAAGCAGGTGTTGACAGATGTGAAAATTACCAAACAATCATTTTAATAAGCCACAGCTGCAAAATACTAACACAAATTCTTTACAGACGATTGGAAAAACTAGTAGAAGCTGACCTCGGGGAAGATCAGTTTGGATTCCGTAGAAACACTGGAACACGTGCGGCAGTACTGTCCCTACGACTTATCTTAGAAGAAAGATTAATGAAAGGCAAACCTACATTTCTAGCATTTGCAGACTTAGAGAAAACTTTAGACAATGTTGACTGGAATACTCTCTTTCAAATTCTAAAGGTGGCAGGGGTAAAATACAGGAAGCGAAAGGCTATTTACAATTTGTACAGAAACCAGATGGCAGTTATAAGAGTCGAGGGACACGAAAGGGAAGCAGTGGTCGGGAAGGGAGCAAGACAGGGTTGTAGCCTGTCCCCAATGTTTTTCAATTTGTATATTGAGCAAGCAGTAACGGAAACAAAACAAAAATTCGAAGTAGGTATTAAAATCCACGGAGAAGAAATAAAAACTTTGAGGTTTGCCGATGACATTGTAATTCTGTCAGAGACAGGAAAGGACTTGGAAGAGCAGTTGAACGGAATGGACAGTGTCTTGAAAGGAGGATATAAGATGAACATCAACAAAAGCAAAATGAGGATAATGGAATGTAGTCGAATTAAGTCAGGTGATGCTGAAGGAATTAGATTAGGAAATGAGACACATAAAGTAGTAAAGTAGTTTTGCTATTTGGGGAGCAAAATAACTGATGATGGTCGAAGTAGAGAGGATATAAAATGTAGACTCGCAATGACAAGGAAAGCATTTCTTAAGAAGAGAAATTTGTTAACATCGAGTATTGATTTAAGTGTCAGGAAGTCATTACTCAAGGCGCAAGGTTGCTTCACCCTTACCTCTTTCCTGATGAAGCAACCTTGCGTTGTGAAAGCTTGAAATTTGTGTGTGTGTTTGTGTGTTTTTTATTGTCTGCTATCAACATACCAACGCTTTTGTTTGGTAAGTTAGAGCATCTTTACTCAGTAGTTATGTAGATGTAGACTCCTAAAGTGTGCGGTTGGATATACTTTAGTTACATCCATGATAGATTCATTTTCTGTGGTGTTACTGTGTTTGTTAGAAAGCATGTGGGAGTATATAATACATTGGCGGACTCTTCTTGAACTGCACACATTCTGAATTTTGACAGTTTAAACTATCTGTGATGCACAGCGCCCCGGTTTTAGCCTTTGCCAATAGAGTTTGATAGACGTTTCTGTGAAGTTCTCTCACTTACCGGATGTACCCGTGATGAAATGCACTGTTCTTCTCGGGATCAGTATTACTATTGTGGGTGAATTACATTTCCTTAGGATTCTTATAAATATCACTCTAGCAATCCTAGAAGTAGTTCTTTTGCTCAGATTGCCCCACAAGGTTATTGCTTGATATTTTATCATCTGAGAAAATCATCCAACTAGTTGTAAATATAAAGGTCTATTACCTACCCTTGACCAGGAGTGAAACTATTGTAAAACTGTCTTGTATACGAACACTTAAAAATTATATATTGGCAATTATGATGTGCCAATGTACTTCTGAAGAAGACAATTTTACAGTTGTTGAAACTGTGGTCAAGGGTTGTTAGCCTTTATAGTTGCAACTGGTTGACTGATTTTCTCAAATCATTCACATTCTCCATTGTTAAACAGCAGCTATGTTCAATTTTTTTATTTTATCATTGTTGCTATTTCCAGTGATTGATTGCCCTTAGTGTAATCATACCATAGTGGGTGTCTTTCCATCTGTTTATGCAAAATATGTTACATTTATGTATGTCGAGAGTCAAATGACAATCCCTGCACTGAGAGCCAATTCGCAGCAGGTCATCTTGAATTTCCACTCAGTTTTCTTGTTTGCTGTTGTCCTATATACAATAGTATTATTTTAAAACAGGCTCATGGATCTTACAAAATTATCCACCTGATAAAGCACCACTTGCAACACCTTAGTAGTTTACTTTGATCTCTGATTGCAGCATGTAGTGTCTAGTTGGTTTTTTCAGTTTCTCAAGTTACTAACCACTGTCATGTTTGTTATACAGTTATACTTAGTACTAAATGGATAGGAACTTGTGATTGTTGAGTGCAGATTGAAGGGCAATTTACAAGTGTCCCGAAACAATTAAAACTGACAATGTTGAATAAAATTTACTACTAATCATTTTTGAATGTGATTTACAGTGTGGGTATAATTAAAATGCAGCTATGCGCAGAGGTCCAGTGTGGGGTGTAATTGTTGTATGGCAACAAAATTGATAGATATTCTAATGCATTAATGCAGAATCTATTTACACTGGAAAAAGAATTAGCTCTAATTTTGGCCACCAAATGCAAAACTGGCACTGCACAACATTAGTTTCTCACTTGTTTGACCTTTCCTTCCCACATCCTGTTACTAATCCATTACATATGGAAACGTTTCTATGTGTCTTTCTTCCATTCACAATGCCAGATTTGCACCTTGGGGTCAAAGCTTAAACCCCCCCCAGCATAAATTGGTCCTTCATTAGCCCATCAGAATATTTAACAAGTTTCACTGCCTGCCATACAGTAATTAAAGTGCACACTGGATCACTGTGAGTAGCTGCCCTTTCATTATAACCACACAGTATTTAGAACTTGACTTCACTTCAAATGGTTACATTCAGTTTTGTCTTTACACATTCAACTTGAAACTTAATGTAATTACCTCAAAATGGATAAGAGGCCCAAAACTGGTCATGTTTTGAATAAATCACCTTCATAAGTGATTGGTAGCAGATTTTCTTCAACAGTATTCTTTAAAGGACCTGTCACAGAATTCAAGAGCATCCATTACGGATAAAATTAAAACAGTTAAAAGCTGTGTTGACTACAGTCAACAGACTCCAGGCTGCTACCCTGAGCTTCAGTGATGTTGGGGCACCTGTGGTGATGTCATTGGAATCCCTGTGAGATCCTGATGTTGCTGCACCCTCCAGTGTGCGTGGCTGGCTTATTAGTCATCACCTGAAAGAGGGTAGTGGACATTCCAGTTTACAAATCCCTGGGCAGATGACAAATGTGGATACTGGCCACATGTCTGTTCCTTTGCATCTTAGCAATGGACATGAGGTTCTATCCATTGGAGATAGCACAACTCAGCCAGCTTAGAATGCATCAGTTGGGATTATGGTCAAAGTACCAAAAATGTCCAGATAAGCATATAGGGTGGATGTGCTAGTCATTAACAGTTCCATCATTAGCCGAATAATGGAGCCCCTTGGGAAAATATTTGTACTTTGTATATTTTTTGATGGGTCTTGTCTGAGATTTGAAAGAGGTTCTGCCAGCGGTTATTGAATGCACTGGACATAGCCCATCTCAGCATAAATGATGCCTGTTGCCTGGGTCCAGAGGTCATTCTCACTTATTTAGAGGCTGGCAGAGTTGGTCAAAACGGCTGTCCTTACTTGGATGTAGAGGTGGAACCATTGCTCATGATTTGCATTGTTGTTTCCAGAATCAATCTTGGTTCTACGGTTTGTACTCAAGTGCTTCAGTAACAGACTCAGACAATTCTGTGACAGTTTTGGATGCAGATTTGTTTACCTCTGCTATGGACTAGAGAATTGAAGGAGCTCCCTCATAGGTCACACATCATTACACCACCAAAAGTAGCTGTGGGAGCAGTAGAATATGTGATATGTTTGGCTGGGAAATGGGAGAGCTTTAGGCTAGAGGACCCCCTCCGAAGGTTTGACGATGAATTGCTTATCACAGTCGGCCACTTGAATCACAGGGGAAAACGTTTGTCATACCAAAGCAAAAAATAAAATATGAATGTACTACTATATAACTGCAGGAGGAGTATGCATGATGGAAGTACCCTGATTAGCCTCTCTTCTTGATGGTAATAAAGCCCACTATGTACTAAGAACAGAAAGCTGGCCAAAACTACACTGTGCCAAAGAATTAAAGGGTCACGCCATCATTTCCCCTTTTGCGATGCAGAAGTTTGAAATTTGGGCTCAAAGGTGCATACAACCTTCTTCCATGATGGTGCAAAAGTGTGACGTCGTGTGTCATCATTCTTGGCCTTGGTAACACTTCAAACAGCAAGGTATCAATACATGCAAAAAAAATCATGTGAGATTTAAGGTGGTTTAATGATGTCATATTCTCACCAAATTTCACACAATTTTGCCCAGCACTGCCATGATGTGTCATGTGATGGGAAGTTCCTCATACCGGCCCTTAAACCCATCTCACCCTTTCTCTTGATGCCTCTGCGATGGAAGTCAGAATCACAACACTCAGCATTGAAATTGTGCATTTCTTATATAGGTGGTGGAGGAAAACATTTCACACACATTGCTGTTCAGAATTGACACAAAAAGACCACAGGAGGTGGCAAAAGGGTACCAACAAAACAACCCTTTCCTTTGGAGCATTCATTTACATACGTTTTGCAGTCAAAAATGACAGTTTCCAATGCAATGTGCAGCAGAGTGACATTCTTGACAATCTTTTACCCTGCAGACATTCCACAGAAGATTCAACCCTTCACTAAGGACATTGTGGGGCTACAACCCCTTTAAAGTAATCTGACTATTTTGGAGTTTAATGTTACCATAGTTTTAGTATACCATGTGGAACCAGTAGGGACCATTCAAAACCATTCGACAAAATTTGAACTTGATTTGGAGTAGCAAAGGATATTTATGCTTTATCAGCCTTCTTGTTTTGTGTCCTTCTGTGGCATCATCATGAAGTGGTGTGACATTGGCATGTGCATGAATAAAATGGCAGAGGGTCCCCTAAGACCCCCAGTTCAACAATGCAGCCGGTACCATCGGCAGACTCCCTTCGACAACCTTTAGCTGAATGGCACTACGGTGCTGCTCTAGCTGCTGCCTGCTTGCATGCGGAATCTGAGGAGTGTCAAAGGGGGAGCCTGCACACAGGTGCCTTTGAATCAATCAGGGTTTGTCACTGTATGAATACATTTTTTAAGTGCGCAACAATGGTGGTTGGTCGTCACCGATCATGTTATCGAACTGTGAGGTCTTAGAGGGACCCTTTGCCATTTTATTTCAGTGTCACACCTCTCCATGATCACATCACAGCGCTTGCAATAGAGGAGGGCTGAAAAAGCATAAACAACACTTTACTGCTTTAGATTATTAAAATTTGTCAAATGGTTGTGAATGGTATCTAGTGATACCACCCTGTATACCAGAGCAAAAACTGTGTTTATGTTGCACTCTAAAGGGGGTCTGATCACATTCTGGAGGGGTTGCAGCCTGACAATGTCTGTAGAGGCGGGTTTAATTATCTGGTGGATGTCAGCAATGTCAGTGTCAAGGGTTGTTAAGAATGACATTCTCTTACATGTCATACTGCAGACAATTGTTTTTGACTGCGAAATGTGTATAAATGGACGCTCCAAGGGGAGGGGCGGTTTCATCGATGTCCTTTTCGTGACCTTCTGAGGCCTTTCTCGTGTCACTTCTGAGCACTGGTGTGTGTGTGTGTGTGTGTGTGTGTGTGTGTGATGTTTTCTTTAGACACTCATAAGTAAACTGCATGATTCAACTCTGGGCACTGCAGTTCTGACAGAGGTGTCAAGAGAAGGATTTAGTTGTGGTTGGATGGGAGGATGATGACCTTTTAATCATGTGACATTTCCACAGTGGCATTTGGCAGAATTGTCGTGAAATTTGGTGCCAATCTGACATCATTAACCCACCTTACACCTGACATGAACTTCAGAGCTTTGGCCTTTTTTTCACATGTCAACACCATGCCATATGATGTGTCCCCAAGCCTGATAATTATGTTGGAGGGCTCCACAGTTTTGGACCATTACACTGGAAGATCGTAGGCACCTTTTAGCCATATTTCATACTCCTATGTCACAACAGGTAATAATGATGGGGTTTCAAAAAAAATGACCCCTTTATTTTTTTGTGCAGTTTCGATGGAATATATATCATCAGTAGTGGTGGCATATTTATTGCTATAAAGGAGTGGGTAGTATCTCACAACAATATTACAAATTCTGAAGCAAAAAAAGTCTGAGTGGAAGTAACCATCAAAGGTGAGTAAAACATGATAATCAAATGCCTTTATAGACCATTTGCCTCATGAGCTTTAGTGGCAGAAGAATTCAGAGAAAATTTGGAGAGTACCTTCCACAAAGCTCTTGACTAATCTATGGCAACAGAGGTAGATTTAAAGTTGACAGCTGTAAATCGAAGACTCATGGAATTAAAATAGGTGCCACGGCAGAGAATCTTACGTAAATGTTATAAATGGTTTTTATTTTTTTATTTATTTTTGAACTTATCTTGAGCAGTTTGTTCAAGAATCAACACATGAAGGCAACTTTCAAGATGTTCTAACTAATAAATCTACACATTTTTATTCAGTTAGAATACAGGAAAAAAATGTGACTGAAAGGCTGTTTTAACATCAAAAAGAATCTTACGAAAATCAGCAGTATTAGGGAAAAAAATAGATTGCTACTCACTGTAAAGATGAGCCGTTGAGTTGCAAACAGGCATAACAGAAAGACTGTTATGCATTATAACTTTTGGCCAAAGCCTCCTTCAGCAACGGAAACACACACACACACACAAAGCAAGTGCACATCTTGCATAAGAGACCACTATCTCTGGCATGTGTGACTGGAATGCGATTGTCATTTGTATAGCAATCTGGAATGGGATGGGAAAGTGGTGGGTGTAGAAGGGGGGGGGGGGAGACACTCTGCCTGGGTGGGGTGCACAGGGAGAAGATAGTGACCTGACAACACTGTTGTGTCAGATGTGGGGGGGGGGGGGTTTATGGACAGGCGGCTACATTGTCAGTGGGCACCCTCCACAAATGCATGCGCCCATCCATTCCCCTTCTCTTCTCCTCTCCTTTTCCACTCCCCTCTCCCAAATTTCCCCCCCCCCCCCTCCACACACACACACACACACACACACACACACACACACACACACACACACACACCACCTCCTGCACATGGCAGTCTTGTCAGGCTGCTGCCATCTAGCCCCTGCATGCTCCACCAGGCAGCACTCTTCACTAACCTCACCCACACTTGTGCCCTGCTATCTCTTCCCCCTTCCATACCCCACTCCAGGGTGAGGGTGTGCATGCTAGCATGAATGTGTGTGTGTGTTTCCTCTTTTGAAGAAAGTGTTGGCCAAAAGTTGTAATGTGTAACAGTTTTTTCTATTATGCCTGTCTGCAACTCAATGGGTCATTTTTGCAGGGAATAGTGGTTGTATACTTTTCTAATATTGTTGAAATTTGAACCTGGAGTCTCTATTGCTTGGAATCTTAAGTAATGTTTTACAAATTTCTGTTATAGGTGTAGCAGGAAACAGATTAATAGTTTGCATCTGGGTGTTCTGTGGAGTTGTTGTTTCCATTTACACACAATAATAAGATGATCGACTCTTCTTCTTAAGATGCTGTGAGTTTTGCTGTTACGTGTTCTCACTGCCTAGACTCCAACCAGACTGTGAACTATTCTTGGCTGTTTATAGCAGAGTTCTATTCCTGATGCCTACTATGCCCTTTGATACTCTTGTGGGTTTTAGAGCTCGCACTGACATTCTGTGAAATGCATATTTTCTCAGCATCTGGCAACTGTGCTGGATGTGATGGTTGGCGAGATTTTGATAAACTGAGTGCTGCTTGTCAAGCATTATTTAGAGTCAAATCACTGTCCTTGTTTATTAGGTTTTCTGTCATATTCATTTCAACAGACTCCTTAGTTATGCTGTCTCAGAAACGAGGTGTTTGCATCGTGATACTAGTCTCATTGTATTTCGTTTCATGATTATATGCAAGGTGGGTGTCAGAAAACCTAATAAATAGGAAGGGTAGTTTCAGTTTAAATAATGCTTGAGGCCCCGCAGTCCATTTATTAAAATCTCGCCAACCATCGCATCCAGCAGAGTTTGAAAACAATGGTAGTATATGTATTTCGTAGAATATCAGTGTGAGTTCTGAAAAAGAAAAGTGCATCAAAGAGTGTAATGTATGTCAGGAATCAATAAATAGCAGCGTGAGACAAAGAATAGTTACCAGAGTCATCGGAGTCAACCAGCGAGTGCATGTAATAGCAAAACATGCTGCACCTGCAAAAGATGGCCGTACCAGTCATTGAATTATTGTACGTAAAATAGAAATAATGGCTTGTCAAAACACACAGAAGCACACTATTAATCAATCGCACTGAGAAAATCTGAAAAAGAAACAAATTGCAGAACATCAGAGAAGTGTTAACTTTAGGTATTAATCTCTTGGGGTGAGGGCTTGGAGTTTCAATAGGTAAAAAGAGTATCATGATCATCATTTAAGACTGACTATGCCTTTCTGCGTTCAGTCTGGAGCATAGCCCCCTTACAAAATTCCTCCATGATCCCCTATTCAGTGCTAACTTTGGTGCCTCTTCTGATGTTAAACCTATTACTTCAAAATCATTCTTAACCGAATCCAGGTACCTTCTCCTTGGTCTGCCCCGACTCCTCCTACCCTCTACTGCTGAACCTATGAGTCTCTTGGGTAACCTTGCTTCTCCCATGCGTGTAACATGACCCCACCATCTAAGCCTGTTCGCCCTGACTGCTACATCTATAGAGTTCATTCCCAGTTTTTCTTTGATTTCCTCATTGTGAACACCCTCCTGCCATTTTTCCCATCTACTAGTACCTGCAATCATCCTAGCTACTTTCATATCCGTAGCCTCAACCTTGTTGATAAGGTAACCTGTATCCACCCAGCTTTCGCTCCCATACAACAAAGTTGGTTGAAAGATTGAACGGTGCACAGATAACTTAGTCTTGGTACTGACTTCCTTCTTGCAGAAGAGAGTAGATCGTAGCTGAGCGCTCACTGCATTAGCTTTGCTACACCTCGCTTCCAGTTCTTTCACTATGTTGCCATCCTGTGAGAATATGCATCCTAAGTACTTGAAACCGTCCACGTGTTCTAACTTTGTTCCTCCTATTTGGCACTCAATCCATTTATATTTCTTTCCCACTGACATTACTTTCGTTTTGGAGATGCTAATCTTCATACCATAGTCCTTACATTTCTGATCTAGCTCTAAAATATTACTTTGCAAACTTTCAATCGAATCTGCCATCACAACTAAGTCATCCGCATATGCAAGACTGCTTATTTTGTGTTCATATATCTTAATCTCACCCCGCCAGTCTATTGTTTTCAATATATGATCCATAAATAATATGAACAACAGTGGAGACAGGTTGCAGCCTTGTCTTACCCCTGAAACTACTCTGAACCATGAACTCAATTTACCGCCAACTCTAACTGCTGCCTGACTCTCCATGTAAAGACCTCTAATTGCTTGCAAAAGATTGCCTCCTATTCCATAATCTCGTAGAACAGACAATAACTTCCTCCTAGGAACCCGGTCATATGCCTTTTCTAGATCTATAAAGCATAGATACAATTCCCTGTTCCACTCATAACACTTCTCCATTACTTGCCGTAAGCTAAAGATCTGGTCCTGACAACCACTAAGAGGCCTAAACCCACACTGATTTTCATCCAATTGGTCCTCAACTAATACTCGCACTTTCCTTTCAACAATACCTGAGAGCACAACGCTGATTAGAGAGATGCCTCTGTAGTTGTTACAATCTTTTCTGTTTCCATGTTTAAAGATTGGTGTGATTACTGCTTTTGTCCAGTCTGATGGAACCTGTCCTGACTCCCAGGCCATTTCAATTATGCTGTGTAGCCATTTAAGACCTGACATTCCACAGTATTTGATGAGTTCCGACTTAATTTCATCCACCCCAGCTGCTTTATTGCACTGCAATCTATTGACCATTTTCTCCACTTCCTCAAATGTTATCCTATTTCCATCATCATTCCTATCCCATTCTACCTCGAAATCTGAAACATTGCTGATCGTATTTTCACCTACATTGAGCAACTCTTCAATATATTCCCTCCATCTGCCCAAGGCATCCACAGGATTCACCAGCAGTTTTCCTGACCTGTCCAAAATACTTGTCATTTCCTTCTTACCTCCCTTTCGAAGACTGCTAATTACACTCCAGAATGGTTTTCCAGCAGCCTTGACCCATAGTCTCCAACCTGTTTCCAAAGTCTTCCCAAGATTTCTTCTTGGATGCTGCAATTATCTGTTTGGCTTTGTTTCTTTCTTCAACATAACTCTCTCTGTCTACCTGAGTTCTAGTGTGTAGCCATTTTTGATATGCCTTCTTTTTCCTTTTACAGGCTGCCTTAACTGTGTCATTCCACCAAGCTGTTTGCCTCATCCTACTTTTACACACTACTCTTCCAAGACATTTTTTAGCCACTTCTAGTACTGTGTCCCTGTACCTTGTCCATTCCTTTTCCAATGACTGTAATTGACTACATTCAACTAACTGGTACCTTTCTGAGATCGCTGTTATGTACTTTTGCCTGATTTCCTTATCCTGAAGATTCTCCATTCTTATCCTCCTACGTATGGACCTGACCTCCTGCACTTTCGGTCTCACAATCCCAATTTCACTGCAGATTAAATAATGATCAGTGTCATCAAAGAATCCCCTGAATACACATGTGTCCCTCACAGCCTTCCTGAATTCCTGATCTGTTATTATATAGTCAATGACAGATCTGGTTCCCCTGCCTTCCCAAGTATACCGGTGAATGTTCTTATGTTTAAAAAAGGAGTTTGTGATTACTAAGCCCATACTGGCACAGAAATTCAAGAGTTGTTTCCCGTTCCTGTTGGCCTCCATATCCTCTCCAAATTTACCCATAACCTTTTCATACCCTTCTGTTTGATTTCCAATCCTGGCATTAAAATCACCCATGAGCAGAACACTGTCCTTGTCCTTTACTCTAACAACTACATCACTGAGTGCCTCATAAAAACTATCCATCTTATCTAGATCTGTCCCTTCACAATGCAAATATACTGACACAATCCTAATTTTCTTGCTAGACACTGTCAAATCTACCCACATCAGCCGTTCGTTTACAGACCTTATTGCAACTACACTGGGTTCCATTTCTTTCCTGATGTAAAACCCTCACCCCATTGTGCTATTCCTGCTTTGACTCCTGACAGGTAGACCTTGTATTCTCCCTCTTCCTCTTCTTTCTCACCCCTTACCCAAATGTCACTGACAGCTAAAACGTCCAGCCCTATCTTACTTGCAGCCTTTGCCAGCTCTACCTCCTTCCCAGAGTAGCCCCCATTGATATTAATAGCTCCCCATCTCATTACCATTTGTTTGCCAAGTCGTATCTTAGGAGTCCCTGGTTTGTCAGTTAGAGGTGGGACTCTGTCACCTCCAAAGGTCCGAGGCATTTTGCTCTGATTGTTGCCAGCATCATATTTATAGTACCAGGGAAGCAGGTTGCTAGCCTTACTTGCCCCGAGTCCCATTGGGTTTTACCCCTAACGGTTGAGGGACTAACCAGTGGTATTGTGTAAATAATAGTAATGGAAAGTCCTTGGTGGAGTATACATGATTTAAAGATTAAAAATAACAACTCACTGAGTACACACACACACACACACACACACACACACACACACACACACAAAATTGTTCTAGCAGACTAAATTGTGCCAACACTGCAGATTGACTGGGATAAGGGGTTTTGTAAAGTGCAGTAAATGAGGGGTGAAAGGAGGCAGGGAGCGGGAGGGAGAGTTGGGGAAGTGTGGCTGATGGGTAAGAGGATCAGGCAGCAGATGCATGGAATAGGAGTGTGGAACCAGTGAGCTCATTCCAGCCACTGACTGGCAGCAGCAGGCCTTCAGCTGTGCACATCTGCCTGTGGCTTCTTCCAATCAAAAGCAGCATTTAGTTGGTCCAGTGACCTATGATCAACTGTTGCTATATGGGGAACCTTTTTGAAGACCAACATATCTCCTCTCCGTCAGTCGACATAGATTCCACAAACAGCGGTCTAAAACTCACCTTGCTCTTGTTTTCTCTATTTTTAAATTAATAAAACATTAATGGTTTTCTGAGTGGGGTAAGAGCAATTTATAATTGGAATTGCTATTGTGTTTACATGAAATTGAAATGTATTGTCTGTGACTCAACATCACTTTAGCCAGTTAGTGATATATTGACTTTGTGCTATTTGTGCACTAATCAAGCACATAATCAATAGGTAACAGAAGATGGTAATTAATTTAATTGAATATATAAAATATCTACTCACCAAGCAGTGGCAGAACACATGCAAAAAATACAGTTGTAATTATTCTTTTACGTGTGTGTTCTGCTGCTGCTTGGTGAATAGATTTTTTATCTATCCAATTAAATTATTTTTCAATAGTTTATTATTTGTGTTGTTATATTAGAAAATGGTAATTATTATTTATTAGTCCATTTCTTTACCATTTGATTCAAGTAGAACTTTAACCATCATTCTGAAAATGGTTCTAATAGATTTATGTGCTCAGTGCAATTTTAAGAAGCTCAGAACCTAACTGTAGGAAGTTCACAGTAACTGCATGTAATTGTTTTACAGATAATTTAGTTTGTTCATTAATTATGTTTCTGTGTATTAAGAAATATGAATATCCCTAAATCGAAGAACAAACGAATCATTATTTGCATTGTTTTACTGTTTCCAGCACACCTAAGGTGATGCATATATGAGCTGATAAATCATTGAACAGTGAGTGAAGTACTTAGAAGGAATTGGACATCCTGGTGACATTGGTTAATGTGGTTAAAATTTCACAAATGCCAAGTGCAGTTTTGTTATTTTGCTGCAGTCCATAATCATGAAGCAAGTTCATTCATCTGTGATAAGCAATTTGGTAGAGTGCTTCCATGTTGTTGCAGTTTTTGTACATGATTACTGTTATGTGATTATCAGTTGTATCGCAGTGACTATACTGAGTATGGAACAAGTGCTTACTGAAAGAAAAAGTTGAATTTATTTTTAATGTACTGATTGTCGGACCTTTTTTTTTTTTTACTTTATATTGTCCAGTACATATTGTATATGAGATGTATGTGTATATAAGTAAACCAACTAATTTGTGATTATTTTATCTGTACAACACTGGAAAGGACCACAGGTTTCATGTGGTTTTTGAGGCATTGCTCCCAGTTCCAGGTGAAGTGCAAAGTTCATTAGAATAAAACACGTAATTGAAATTGAACATATATAATTTTTTTTAGTGTAGTAAAAGTTAGAATAGAAGAAATTGACAATGAAATGAAACGAATTCAAAGTATGTCATGAGATCTCACTCGCGGAAGTAATTACAGAAATACGTAGAGGAAAACAGAATATGTGTGGTGAAAGTGATTAAAAGATAACAATGAATAGCAAAAAACTGTTCAAATTTGGCATTAGTTTGTGTTATTCTTTGGGAGAAAAATGTTGTTCACAGATCAACAGCTGTGCTCAGATATCTGTACTAATAAGGTTGTTGTAAGAATGGGTATTGTTAAATGGTATTCAAAACATCATTGAAATTATGAGATTTGTCTTTAAAACCAACCTGTGGAGATAGGTATTTTGAAATGTTTCTGCAAGTCATGTTACTACATGCATATGAACCAGAATTTTAAGAAGTGCGAAGTGAGACAAGAATATGTTCTGGAATAATGTACACGGTATAAATTAAAATGAATGGTATGAAATATTAAATGGAAGATACAGATATTAATGTAGGTGCTAGGATGAGCTTACGCAACGGCTGTAGGAAGAGGGGAAAAAGAGATTTGTGACAAGTTGCTCAAACTGAATAGCAGAAACAGTTTTCTGTGCAATATTAGTTCACATGTACATATTTTTGAAGCACAGTTAGTGACTGACAGGACTGAGATGACCCCAGTGGTGGGAAAAATGTCTGAATTATCATGTTGATGAGAACTATTTTTTTTTTTAAATAAAGGAAAGCGGATATGTGGAACTACATTTTTGGTCTGATCATTGTTAATTTTTGTTTTGGCTTTCACAATTTTTTAATTTAATTTGTACAAATTGTCAGCCATGACAAAGTTATTGCCTCCATCATAGTAATACTCTCATAATGACTATGAATGACTATAGCATTACATGTTAAACATTATCATCGAACCCTTCATTTGAAGGCTATTAAAAGAAGCTATTCAGTATTAACATAAAGGACATGATTCAGTAGCAAATCCCATTGTGCTTTGCATCAAACGACATATTAAAACAGGATATAAGGTTAAGTCACTTTTTCCCTGTGTAACTTGGCAGAATTTATTGTCATCTTTTCAGGATACTGATAAATGGTCAGTGAAATGGAAAGCATAAGTTTTTTAGAAGTCTAAGATTTCGTGGGATCCTTTGAAGTTACCTTTATGACTTAATACAAAAGTTGAATTGTGTTACGTCTATGTAATAACTTCAAGCTGAACAAATATATTTCAAGGAAGATGCAATACAAGAAAGTCACAGATCAGGTAAACAGAGTAAGACATGTGTACACTTTAACAGTCAAATCATAACCGAGTCCAAGTCTAGTGGCCGCTTAGGTGGCGCTTCTGCTGCATGGCTGGCAGACAGCGCCGCATGTAGAGGTCATGTGTAACTGTGCGGCGGCACTTTGAAAGATCGGCGAGTCACAACACTTCCCCCCATTGAATTTTTTGCACAGGTCTTGATGGAGGTGGCCTGTAGATTGCTAACATCCATAGGTGTTGTTTGACTGGCCGTTAAGTCTCGAGGAGGAGGCTTCCCGTACGGACGGAAGTGTCCCCGACGAAGATGGGTCGAGATAACAGGAGACGTGGGGGTCGAATATGCTGAAGCCCCGTGCACCAATCTGCCCATTGCAACAAGTCTGGTTGTTATAACAGGAGACATGTGTAACGAATCCGCATCCATAAGAGAAGGAGGCAAGTAGAGTTGCTCCGACAGATGATGGTCATCTAGTTCCTGCATGGGCACGTCTCCTGTTGGCGTCAGTTCTTGTGCTGGCACCGATATGGTGGTGAGAGGACTGCGCTGTGAGTAATGAGAGATTCCAGTATCCTGAGAGTCGGGTAGAGCCAAAGGTGGTATAGCGGCATCTGGAACAGGCGTTGCCAGCACACGAGGCCGAAGCTGGTCCGAATGAAGCACTGCAACACCCGTGTCCGTCTGGATTTCGGCCATGGTGTCGTAAGATGGCCAGGACTTCATTTTGGCCGCCGGCCATATCCCTCTATCTATACAAGGTCGGCGGCGGTGAACCGGCCAAGCAAAGCCACCCGCGGCCGTGACGTGGAAGGCCGTAGAAGATGAAGTAGTGTGTGGGGCTGTCTGCCTCGCAAGAGCTCAGCTGGGCTGTGATCACCCATGGGGGTGAAACGGTGAGAAGCCAGAAATTGGAGAAGCGTATCATCAGCAGCAGAAGAAGTCAGGAGTTTCCTCATCTGACCCTTAAATGTGCGACCCATCGTTCAGCCTCACTGTTTGATTGGGGATGGAACGGAGGGGACTTGACATGCATGATGCCGTGATGGGCACAAAAATCCGCAAAATCAGAAGAGGCAAATTGCAGATCATTATCAGTAACAAGAGTAGAGGGAAGACCTTCCAAAGAGAAAATGCGAGCTAGAGCATTGGTGGTTGCCGCAGTTGTAGACGACGTGCAGCGGACAATGAAAGGAAAGTTAGAGTAGGTGTCAATAACGAGAAGCAAAATAAGTACATAAAAAAGATCCCGCGAAGTCAGCAAGAATATGCTCCCAGGGCTTCTGAGGCAAAGGCCACGGTCACAAAGATGACTTCGGGGCGGCAGCCTGTGACGCACAAGGGCCGCAGGAAGCGACCATGTGTGGGATTTCAGAGTCGATGCCAGGCCAGTACACATGACGGCGCGCCAGAGATTTTGTGCGAGAGACACCCCAGTGCCCTTGGTGAAGGAGGCGCAAGACCAAAGCACGCAGAGATGCAGGTACCACAACATGCGGCGAAGTATTGTCGGTGGAAAGGAGGATAACGCCATCCCTAGCCGTGAGGTGCTAACACAAAGCGTAGTAGTTCCGCAACAATGGAAAGTCTTAGCGGACGGACAATCTGGCCAACCCTTCTGAATACAGCGTAAAACCTGGGAGAGTGTAGGGACACAACACGTAACAGCCGCCAGCCGGTCCCCAGTGATGGGGAACCCAGCCACAACCTGCTGCTTGGCAACATCCAGGTGGAAACACAAAAGTTCGCCCCTATCAAATGCCAGATGAGGACCCATGGGAAGGCGAGACAGTGCATCAGCATTCACATGTTGAGCCGTCGGCCGGAAATGAATTTCATAATTGAATCGAGACAAGTAAAGAGCCCAACGCTGGAGACAGTGTGCAGCCTTGTCGGGAAGTGACGTTGATGGATAAAACAAGGAAACAAGTGGTTTGTGATCCGTAACAAGATGAAATTTGGATCCATAGAGAAAAACACCAAACTTATGAAGAGCATAAATAATGGCCAAAGCACCATTTTCAATTTGAGAATGCTTTTGTTGGACATCTATGAACGTTTTGTAGGCATAAGCAATGGGTTGTTCAGAACCCTCAGAAAAACGGTGCACAAGTACTGCACCAACCCTGTATTGAGAGGCATCTGTGGCAAGAACAAGATGTTGGCCAGGTCAATAAGTAGCCAGGCACGGGGCCTGTTTCAGCATAGTCTTCAATTTCTGGAAAGCCGCATTGCATGACGTGGACCAGTGAAAAGGCACGTTTTTATGCAACAGGCGATGCAGCGGCTGAGCCACCAAAGCAGCAGACAGCAAAAACTTGTGATAGTATGCTATTTTCCCCAAGAAGTCGTACAGTTCCTTAACAGATGTAGGGCGAGGAAGGGCATTGATCGCAGCGACAGTTTGCTGAAGCGGATGAATACCATCCCGAGAGAGTTGAAAGCCCAAGTACGTGATAGATGCCTGATAAAATTTTGATTTCTGAAGATTACACTTAAGACCGGCAGTCTGTAAGACATGAGAAAGTGTGCGGACATTTTGAAGATGTTCGTCAGTGGTGGAGCCAGTGACAACAATGTCGTCCTGGTAATTTATACACCCAGGGACAGTGAGCAGTAATTGTTCCAAGAATTGCTGGAAGAAAGCAGGGGCACTGGCAACCCCGAATGGCAGTTGTTGGTATTGATAGAGGCCGAAAGCCGTGGTAAGGACCAGAAACTGCCGGGAGGCAGTGTCGAGAGGAAGTTGATGATAAGCCTTTGACAGGTCAAGTTTAGAAAAATACTGGCCTCCAGCAAGTTTAGTGAACAATTTTTCAGGTCGAGGCATGGGGTAAGTGTCGATAAGCCATTGAGCATTTACAGTGGCTTTGAAATTGCCACAGAGATGAATATCACCATTTGGCTTAGTAACGACAATGACAGGAGAGGACCACTCACTGGAATTGACAGGAAGCAAGACCCCTGAAGCAGTGAGACAATCCAGCTCCCGTTTGAGTTGATCACGAAGGGCCACAGGAATGGGCCGAGCCAGAAAAAACTTAGGCCGAGCAGTGGGTTTGAGCGTGATATGAGCTTCAAAGTCATTTGCATGGCCTAACCCAGGAGAAAAAAAGGGACGAAAATGTCGTCGACAAGGAATACAATTGAGCATAAGGAATAGCATCAGAGACGATATTGACAGAGTGATCTATGGAGAACCCAAAAACGCGAAAGGCATCAAAACCTGCAAGATTCTCCGCGTTACTATGGTCGACCACAAATATGGGAACAGTGTGAACAACAGATTTGTAAGATACCTCAGCATCAAATTGTCCCAAGAGAGAAATCTTCTGTTTATTGTAAGTCCGTAATTGCCTAGTGACAGGTGACAGGATTGGAGAACCCAACTGAAGATACCTCTGAGAATTGATGATAGTGGCAGCAGAACCAATATCTACCTTCATGCGAACATCTCGACCAAGTATTTGGACAGTGAGGAATAACTTCCCTGAAAGGGAAGAAGTACAATTGACAGACAACACAGAATCAAAATCAGCGTCATGTTCATGAACACCATATATGCGGTCAGATTTGCAAACGAATGATACATGACCCTTTTTTTTGCATTTATGACACACGGCCCAACGTCGTGGACAATCTTCTCCCTGCGGACATGAAGGAAGTTGCCTTGGGTTTTGCAGCAGTTTCTTAGGGGTTTGTTTACGGTTAGGACGAGGCTGCACTTGGGAGCATACTGAGGCCACGTCGGCCGGCGGGGACACGCCACACACTTCGTCAACATCGCACAGAGGTTGTATTTCCCCGACATTGCCCCATGCCTCTATTTGCGCTCCAGCGGCACGAGAAATTTCAAAAGACTGAGGATAGGACTTCATCTAGAGTCGGATTTGCCAACTGAAGGGCACATTGCCTAACTTCTTTGTCCGGCGCCGATCGGATAATAGCATCCCGTACCTTGGAATCATCATAGGATTCTTTGTGAACTTCAATAACAAATTGACACTTTCTACTGAGGCCGTGAAGTTCAGCAGCCCAAGCGCGATAGTATTGATTTGGTTGTTTTTGACAACGATAAAAGCTAACACAAGAGGCTACTACATGCATTTGCTTTTGAAAATAGACAGACAGAAGTGAGCACATTTCAGCAAAGGACAAAGATGCAGGATCTTTCAAATTGCGACCACAACCGATATATTTGAGGTGAAATCCATGAAAGGAACAGAGACTTACATGTTTATTTGTCCGGGACATGAAATGCCAAGAAGTGCTGTCGAAGACGTTTTTCATAATCAGACCAGCCTTCCACCATCTCGTCGTAAGGAGGAAAAGTAAGTAGAGACGACAACGAGAGACGCCTCGCATTTGATGCCGCGCCGAAATCACGAATCGCATTTGTGAGAAACGTTTGCTGTTCTACGAGACCTTGCAATAGTTGCTCTAAAGTACCCATGGAAACATGAGGGTCAACGATGGAAAAGAAAAAGCCCATCATCTTCGCCAGTTGTTATAACTTCAAGTTGAACAAATATATTTCAAGGAAGACGCGATACATGAAAGTCACATATCAAGTAAACAGAGTAAGACGTGTGTACACTTTCAACAGTAGAATCATAACTGAGTCTAAGTCTAGCGGCCACTGGCTGGCTGGCCGCTTAGGTGGCGCTGCTGATGCATGGCTGGCAGACAGCACCACATGTAGAGGACGCACGTAATTGCATGGCGGCACTTTGAAAGATCGGCGAGTCACAACAAAAAGGAACAATGGGGTATGTAATTACAGTACCAGATGGAAAAATTACATTCATTAGTCAACATTAAGATTGTCTTTACTGAAAAAAAAAGGATTACACAGTGCTGCATTAAAAATCATTGATCATTTACACAGTGGGGTAAAAAGTCTGACAGACAGAAAAGTAAAATTTGAATTTAATAGTCCTGTTTCATCATAAGTCCACATAGAATGGTAGTGGCAGTAGTTAAACTAATTGCATAGCAATCATTGTTGAATAGAGAGAAAGTAGGCAAGTTACTGAACAGAGTGCACAATCCATATTTAGAAAGGTTAATATTTTTAAAACATTTGATTTGTACTGCTTGTTTATGGACAGTGAGCTTCAGGCACTGGTCAGGTACAGATGTCAGGTGGTTCGTTTTCATTATATTGTTACAATAATATGTGGTCCAGTCAGTAACATTTTATGAATGCGTAATTACTAACAAATGGCCAACTTTGTATGAGACAGGCTTTTTCAAGAGGTCTGAAGGATTCTTCCTTATTCTCATCTTTTGCATATCTCCAGAACTTTGTACTCCAGCAGTCATAAGATGGACAGTATCATTCTGAAGTAACTGCTGTTAAATTAATTTCTCTCTGTCCTTTCTCCTGTCAGTCCCACCACCACCCCCTAAAAAACAACTTCCTACACATTACTATAATGCTGCCCTCCTTTGATTAATTTATTGTTTCTACAAATTAGCAGCTACCAGCCATTCCTTGCCAAACCTTCAGTATCCTTCAATTTCTGTATTCCTATGATCATGAGTAGATGTAACATACACTGATCATCCCCATTGCATCCAGGAGGACCAGACTGGTCCCCTGTAGATTGGGTGGATATGTTGCTTACCATTAGCTGTGCTACTGATTGGCCCCCTGCAGACTGGGTGAGTATATTGCACATCGTCTGTGCCAGTGAATACATTTGCTTGGTCAGCTGCACACTCTGTAATTGTGGACAGCTCTGTGACATTGTGCCTTTAGGTTAATATAAGAGAGCCTTGCCAGCCAGTTTTACGACAGGGTGTACCCTCACTAGAGCCTTACTTGAATGTGCGCTGTGCCCAAGCAATACATTCGATAGCAGGTTGTCCAGCACGATGGGTTTCAGAGGTGCACATCATGGGGCAGTGAAGGCTTGGAGGTCCCATCATCATATTGCACACCAACCAGCCATTGCCCATTGCTAGTGGCAATGGATACAGAAAGACATGCACGCACATCATGTAGGATGTGGATGTCTAATATGCAGCACAATGAGAGAGGACAGATAGATATGAAATGATCCAATGGCAATGGTAGGGGCAATTCAGTGGGCTGACCTGCCTTCTATGCAACATACTGTAAGTGTTAGTGCCATTGACAGGCTGTTACTTGATATAGGACTCATCACACACTGACCATTCCGATGCATGTGACTCATACTCCTGCAGTATTATGCCCAACTTGCCTGGTGTCAGCAATGAGACACATTGGGCTTTACAGACTGGCAGTTGGTCATCTTTAGTGACAAGTTTTAATTCTGGTATGGAGGCAGCTATCACAGGGTCCTTATCTGGAAGCACAGTGGAGGGTGCCACGAAGTGCAGTTTATGATCCTACATCCCACTAACCTGGTGTGATAGTGAGGGGAGAGAGAACCTATGGTACCCTTTTACAATTAATGTTTCTCATGGACTCTGTGACAGCCACACCATATGTGGAGGAAGTCCTGCAACTGGTAGCTCTACTGTTGGTGAATGCCCACACATATGCCCTATTTCAACAGACCAGTGTACGTTCTTGCACTGCTGCCAGCTCCTGAGCATGAGTTACAGCTGTGGATACACTACCAAGACCAGCCACATCGTCCAATCCCTCCCCGATTGAGATTGAGTGGGGTGCCATGGAATATGTCATCAGGACTCCGCCTCTTCTCACCAGTCTGCAGAAACTGCGCACTCAAGTGCAAGTGGCATGGGGTGGAGTATTGCAGCACTACAATAAATATTGGTCCTTCAGAGGTGGTAATGTAATCATTTTGTGTGTAGGGCACCATCTACCTGCCTGTCAATCATGACCGCAGTCTACCTTGTCCTTCTTTTAGGATGATCAATGTGTTTTATCAGCATACCAAATTTTACAATGACTCCTTTACATATTAACATAAACTAGTCATATCATTTCATGTTTTTGTACTGTGAAAAACTGTAACTACTGGAGACTGTTTATTTTGCTTTCTTTTATTTTCTTTTCTTTTATGTATAAGAAAGTCATTTTTCTGAAGAAATGACATAAAATAATTTATAACTAAAAAGATGTACTGATATATTAATTTACTGAACTGGGCCCCACAGGCAGCCGCATCAGTTAATGAAGTTGTAAAGAAATAAGTGCTGACAAATAATAATCATACAATGTGAGTTCGCAAAAGAATCTTTAACTTGCCTTTAAATAAATAGAAGTACTGTTGTGTACTGGTACACATTGTCGAGTTAATTTATGTAGCTAGCAACATCACACATGAATCGTCCATTACTGCCAAAGAGTTAGTTCACTCCCAGTTTATGAGCACAGCAGTTTACATGTGTAATCCATTGAAGGGCATTGTCAGCAGCCCATTTAACTGTTGTCAGCCACAGTGAGCAAAAACATGTTCTGTACATGTTGGCAGCTCACTCCTTGTTGCCTGAATTTAAACTGATACGGAGTTGTTGTGAGAATACTGTAGTGCCGCATGACATATATGAAATAACAAGTAGTTTTCACCCGAGTGTATTATCACTTAATATAAGAGAAAAATTACTGGTGAAACAATTAAGTAAAATGTCATTGTTACTTTTCTATCTGGAATTGATAGACACATTAAGTAAACTGAAAGAGGTAAGTGTGAGACACAGAAGCCCATTTACAGGTGGGATTAAAGAGCGCGCGCGCGCGCGCGCGCGCACACACACACACACACACACACACACACACACACACACACACACACACACACACACATATATATATATATATATCTACTGTCTCTGGCCACTGAAGTTGGACTGCATCTTATGGGAAAAGCAATGTGTCAATCAACACTGCTTCTCCAATGATGCAGTTACTGTACACAGTTTGGCCTCAGTAGCCAGATACAGTGGTCATGTGTGTGTGAGATGTACATGTGTAAATGTATGTGTGGTTTTTTTTTTATTAGAAGCAGGCCTTTTGGCTAAAAATTCAAATTTATAGAAGTCTTTTTGTTGTTCTTGTTTACAGTGCAATGTCTCCTTGGCATTGTAGGTAGCATCTATCCTTTTCATAGTATTTTCATTATTCTGTCCTGAATTTTCCATTATTTAACACTGTTGTTTGTACCTGTATGTTTCATACACTAAAGTGGCAAAAGTCATGGGATACCTCTTAATATTGTGTCTGACCTTTCGCCCGGCGTATCGCAGTAACTCGATGTGGTATGGCCTCAACAAGTTGTTAGGAGTCCCTTGCAGAAACATTGAGCCATGCTGCCTCTGTAGCCACCATAATTGCAAAAGTGTTGCTGATGCAGAGTACTTTAGCAGTTCAGCAACTATGCTTCATTTACATACAGTATGTTCTTTTAGCATGAGCACCTGTGAAAGCAGCCATGTCATATGCATGCTCTGCTGCAATTTCTGCATAGTCTTTTATGTGGGCATGACCACCAACCAGCTGTCTGCTGTGGACATGGATATTAATTATGTCTCTCCAGTGCTTACAAATCATAACAAACTTTTAATTGAAGTGTGAGTGATGGGCAAAGTGCTTAGACTACTCATGGACATGGATGCAGCCGTGACTTGACTCCACTCATAAATTATGTGGATTTGTGATCTCTAGCATTTCTCTGCTTACTCAGCATTTGGTGATTTACAACAAACAGCATATCCCAATTTTGGGGCAGTTTATGTTTCCCACAATGTGTAAATATTTGTTTCATTTTTGACTTGCTTGATAGAGGATAATACTGATACCACAATTTGTTTGGTCTGGATGCTTTCAATGCTTTTGGTTTTTGGCATTTACATGTGTCTGCCTGTGTCTGTATATGAGCTGATCACAATCCAAGGTGACAGCCCATCTGTAGCTAAGAGAACAACACTATGAAATAACAGAAGGCAGAATAATTAAGCAAAGACTCAGAAGCCATGCTGAATGAAGCACAATTTGTTTGGTCTGGATGCTTTCAATGCTTTTGGTTTTTCCATGTCAGATATGGTGCACCCTGTTTCTGCCCAGGTCCTTTCGCAGCAGTTAATTCTTTTTGTTTTGAATTCTTATGTGTTCTTGTATCAGTTAAATAGTGTCACTAATTTTATGGCTAACATTTCCATGTGCGCACCATTCCAGTGACTTTGCATGATCAAGTGAAATGAGAATTGGACAGGCTGACATTTTTGGGGCTCGCAGCCTATTATTACATCAAGTGAGTTGTCTAAGTCCTCATGATTTTTTAGGAAATGACTGGTCAACTTTGCCTTTGTGACACCTTTTTAAAGTTTCAGTTAATGCACAATCTGTCATTGACACCTCTCCTTTGCCTTGTCTGGACGAGTTATTGGTTAAACTTTCTGGGCTCCAGTTTTCTCCGAAGCTGATTTATCTGAAGCTTATCTACAAGTTCCATTGGATGAGGTTCTAAATAGAGCACCATGGTTAACATACCCTTTTGGTTGTACCAATGTCAGTGCCTCTTGTTCCATGTGGCTAGTGCCCAACAATTTTTCAGCATTTTTTTGGTTCAATTGACAGTGTCTGTTCCAGGATGCATCAACTATCTTGATGACATTGTTATTATGGGTGCATCCATGGAAGAGCATTTTCATAACTAACACACCTTGTTCATGGTCTTACATACTGCAGGATTGAAATGCAACATAGCCAAGTCACACATTTTTCTGCCATCCATTGTGTATTTGGGGATTGAGGTATCTCGGGGTGGTGTTAATCTTTACATCATCATGCTGCCACAGTCGCAGGTCTGTCTCACCCCAAAAATGTCAAACAACTCCAAGAATTTTTAGGTAAAATTGCTTACTATCACAAATTTATTACAGATGTGGTCACATTGGCTCATTTCCTCTGTGAGTTTGACCATAAGAACATATCCTTTCTGTGGAAGGCAGCCTGCAAGCATGTGTTCATGCTTTTGAAACCCAATTCACATTCTGCTCTTTGTTTGCCTACTTTCCGTCTTGACCACCACCTGGTTTTGACTACGGATGCCCCTCAGTACGGACTTGGGGCCATTCTCACTAGTAGATATGAGGGTGGTTCTGAACATTCAATAGCTTACACTTCAAAAGCTCTCAACTATGCTCAGCAGTGCTACTCTCAAGTTGAAAAGGAAATGCTTGCTACCATCTAACCCCTTAAGAAGTTTCATGTGTTCCTGTATGGGTCTAAGTTCCATCTCATTACTGACCACAAGCCCTTGGTTTTGTTTTTGATCCTTCTGTTTCATTGCCTGACAAAGCAGCACATTGCCTTCACTATTGGGCCTTGTTTCTGTCTCACAACAACTATGAATTAGATTTTCACCATACTGTGCAATACGCAGGCACTGCCAATGCACTGTCCCAGCTTCCGATGGGACCAGATCCTACTTTTTTTCAGGATGAATTCCTTCTTTCTCACTGAGAATGCTTTTGGATTTCCATTTGAGATATGGTGCACCTCGTTTCCACCCAGGTCCCTTAGCGGCAGCTCTTCCATGGATTCACACATCAGGATGATGTCTTCAAGATAATTGATGCTCCCTGGAACACACATTGTAAGTTGTTCCAAGTATCACTGAAGAATTGTCTGGTCACTAGCCACATGGAACAGGAGGCAGTGACACTGGTACAACCTAAAAGACATGTTAATCATTATTATCTATTTAGACTCCTTAACCTGTCACTTAGGTATTGAGATGCAATGCACAGTGGAAGGCATTCTGATTATGGGCTCCTGGATCACAGCTGCTGTCACTGCTGATCCGGTTTTGCATCAAGTTGTTCACTTCATTCAGCATGGCTTCTGAGTCTTTGCTTAATTATTCTGCCTTCTGTTATTTCATAGTGTTGTTCTCTTAGCTACAGATGGGCTGTCACCTTGGATTGTGATCAGCTCATATACAGACACAGGCAGACACATGTAAATGCCAAAAACCAAAAGCATTGAAAGCATCCAGACCAAACAAATTGTGGTATCAGTATTATCCTCTATGAAGCAAGTCAAGAAATGAAACAAATATTTACACATTGTGGGAAACATAAACTGCCCCAAAATTGGGATATGCTGTTTGTTGTAAGTCACCAAATGCTGAGTAAGCAGAGAAATGCTAGAGATCACAAATCCACATAATTTATGAGTTAAGCCAAGTCATGGCTGCACCCATGTCCATGAATAGTTTAAGTACTTTGCCCGTCACTCACACTTCAATTAACAGTTTGTTATGATTTGTAAGCACTGGAGAGACATAATTAATGTCCATGTCTATAGCAGACAGCTGGTTGGTGGTCATGCCCACATAAAAGACTATGCAGAAATTGCAACAGATCAGGCATATGACATGGCTGCTTTCACAGGTGCTCATGCTAAAAGAACATACTGTATCATAGTTGCTGAAGTGTTAAAGTACTCTTAGAAAATATTTTACTCAAAGCATGAAAAAATAAACCACTAAATAATTAGGATTCACATTTTCTTCGCTGTGCAACAATTGTTCTCAAACATCTGCATGGAAACTATTGGTTAAAACTATTCTATTATTCAAATTATATGTCTCTCATCACAGCCTGATGATAAGGTTATTATCTTTTCATTAATGGTCATAATTATTAAGATACTTCAAAGTTGGAAACCTGTCCTTTTTCCCCCCTAAGGTAAGTCTTTCCACTCCCGGGATTGGAATGACTCCTTATCGTCTCCCTTAAAACCCACATCCTTTCATCTTTCCCTCTCCTCCCCTCTTTCCTGATGAAGCAACCTTGGGTTGCGAAAGCTCGAAATTTGTGTGTGTGTGTGTGTTTTTTATTGTCTCCTATCAACATACCAACGGTTTCGTATGGTAAATTACAACATCTTTATTTTTAGATATATTTTTCCCACGTGGAATGTTTCCCTCTAATTATATTCATATTAAAAAAGGTTTTACTTACACAAGCTTTTTGCAGCCAGTGGCATATTCTCCCAGCAGAAGGGTTGAAAGGGAAGGAAAAGGGATGAAAGGAAAGGAACTGGAGAGGTTTAGGAAAAGGGATAATGTTCGGAAAAGTCACCCAGAACCCTGGCTCACAGGAGACTTAATGGATGAGTTGAGAAGGAAGTGCTGAGTCAGGAAAGACTGGATCAGTCTTCCCTTCTCATTCCATCCAGTAAGCCACCCCTGAACTGCGGTTCTGGGTGACTTTTCCGAACACTACCCCTTTTCCTAAACCTCTTCAGTTCCTTTTCCTTCATCCCTCTTCCTTCTCCTTCAATCTTTCTGCTGGAAGAGGGAGCCATTAGCTCCGAAAGCTTGCACAAGTAAAACCTTTTTTTATATGTGTTCTCCAGTTACATTATAATGTTAAATATTGATTATTTTTGTTATATTTCAATCTCGTATGTCATGTTGAGCCTTTGAGAAACATGTTTTTTTTGAAAAATTGTGTTCTATTCTGATTCACAAGTCACTATAACAATCTGGAAATAAGCACACATGCACAGGTAAATACATCAGATATTACTTTGGGTACAGATCTCACAAAGTGCTCTGACTCAGCTTAATCCACAAGGAGGCATCCAACAGCTACGTAAGACCCTAAACTGAAGAAAAACACTACAATGAGATTTTCACTCTGCAGTGGAGTTGCCCTGATTTGAAACTTCCTGGCAGATTAAAACTGTGTGCTGGACCAAGACTCGAACTCAGGACCTTTCCCTTTCGCGGGTAATTGCTCTACCAACTGAGCTACCCAAGCACAATTCACAACCTGCCCCCAAGTGAGCAGCAGTAATATAAACTAAACGTTGACCTAGATGAGAAAAACTCTATGATTCATGCAAGAAAGTGCTCCAGATTCCAAGCCAGCAGAACAGTCCAACAGTGATGCAATTATCTATGAGATAATTAGTAATTGGATAAGCACTTAGCTGGAATCTGATGTAGCTGTGCTGTTTAATGCTCGAAGTGGGTCATTACTATGGCGGAGCACTTGCATGTGGCAATTGACTGATACAATGAAAGTTTATTTGATTATTGTTTCATTAAACAGTGATTTAGTACAAATAATATAAGTTTATTTTTTCATTGTTTTATAACTATAGTAAGAATGAATTGTGATTTTTCTCATGGATGTTTACCTAGGTACAATAAAGACAGCTATTCTTACCTGTGTACAAAGTACACCACACACCCACTCATATTATGAAAATCAGCATATCCATTCAAGGGTTAATATGGTGTATGATCACCGTGGATGACAACATACTCCCATGCTGGCAGCAAGGGTGGTAAGGTGTTATTATGGTAGGACATTCCATTCCTACATCAGTAGATGGTTGTTGATCCATGAGGACATGTTGTCATAGATCTTCTCAGTGTGTCACACTTGTACCTAATGGGATTTAATTTGTGGGAATGAGCATGTCAGTCCATTCACCAAATACCCTCTCACTCCAAGAGCTCCTCCACATCTGCATTTGGTGTGGTCACACACTGTCGTGTATGAAAATGAAGAAATAGCCAAATGTACTGTTAAAAAGATACACAGGGGTAAGGTGTACAGCATCACAATAACATTGACTGGTGTAACGGGACATCCTGGTCTAGCATTACTCTTCCTCAACAGTAGTAGTCGATACCAACAACAATTTTCGAATTTTGGACAGGTCAGTATTATCTCAGCTGTTTTTCTGAAAATTTTCATATCATTTTATACACAATATGTTATATTTTGAGCTAAAATTTATGAATAGGAATTATTTTTTGAATGTTATAACTGATAAACACTAGTTCTGAATGTACAGTTAAAATTATTTTTTTAGAAACATTTGAAATTATGAAATTTAGCACACTTAAAATTTCTATTATTAATTACACAATCTACTACTGTTTATTTCTGGATTCATTTATGAAATAATGATCAAAGCCAATAGAATTTCATTTGTCAAGAAAAATAGTAAACCATTTGGAATAATGTTATTACCGCAGAATGAAATAACAGTAAGCATGCTTCTGATATGATCAGAAGTATTTTTGTATTTTTGGGCGAACAACGTAATTTCGGTTTTGTTAATGTGTGATATACTCAAATTTGACAAAATAAATTAATGTAGAAACAAAAATTCTGCAACAACAATCTTCAAAATTATATAGATCAATTCAGCTATTGTTGTGAGTTTTTCACGTCAGCTCACTCATCGTACAGTTAGGTGCCAAATTTTTTCCCCTCTTTTTTGGATAATCTGGAAGGTGTGACTTTATACAAATAAACATGCAATTTGTAATTCTAGTAATATACATTGTCTCTGCACTTAAGTCTATAGTTTAGTGTTGTAATGATGTAGTTTTGACTTTGTGTCATTAGTCCTGAGACATGTTCCTCAGATCTGAAAATCTGAATGCCATGTCCTCATGTATGTATATATTATGACCTGTATGGTAGATATTTTTCTTACATTTTCTGTGATATATTATGTATCAGATACTTCTATACATCTGTAATCTATCTTTTGGCATCATTTTGTACACCGTTTGGCAAATTTTATAGTAGGTCAAAAAATATTTTAAACACATTGTTTCCATATTATGTGAGAGGGATATTGTAACGAAACATCATCCTCTAGCATTACTATTCCTCAACAGTAATAGTCAACACCAGTAATATTTTTTTTTAAATTTTGGACAGATCAATATTATCTCAGCTGCTTTTCTGAAAAATTTCATAAAATTTTATACACAATATGTTATATTTCAAGCTAAAATTTATGAATAGGAAATATTATTTGGATGTTATAATCAATAAATACTGGTTCTGAATGTACAGTTAAAATTTTTGTTTTTGGAAACATTTGAAATTACAAATTATTTGTTTTTAGAAACATTTGAAATTACAAATTATTTGGCACACTTAAAATTTTTATTATTAATTACACAATATACTACTGTTTATTATGTTTATTTCTGGATTAATTTATGAAATAATAACAGAAACTAATAGAAATTTATTGCTCAAGAAAAATTGTAAACCTTTTGGAATATTGTTATTACTGCAGAGTGAAATAATTGTAAACAAACCTCTGATGTGATTGGATGTATTCTTGTATTTTTGTCAAACAATGTAATTTTGGCTTCCTTAATGTGAGAATTCAAAAGACTGTGTGACATACTAAAATGTCCTTCCAGTAATTTTTGGGTTTGCAGCCGGATCCCATCAACATTCTGCCATGATATTTCGAAGTACTTCGTCTACTCACCTGAGGATGACCGGACATCTCTGAGCTGAAATATCATGGCAGAATGTTGATGGGATCCGGCTGCAAACCCGAAAATTACTGGAAGAAGAAAAACGAGAGGAAAATTTCAGAAGTCACATACTAAAATGTGACAAAATAAATTAACATAAAAACAAAAATTCTGCAACTGCAATCTTCAAAATTATTTAGATCAGTTCAACAATGAGGACCTAAAATGTGAGAATTTCAGCTTCAAGAATCTGATCCCTAGACAAGAAGAACTGGAACCAACTATGCAAGAAAAGATAAGTAAACTAAAAAGTTTATTGTTATCTTACTCTTTCTCAAATCTTCAGAAAAGATATTGCACATCGTGGGCAATAGCTACAAATAGGAAGTACATGGTAGATTACACTGGTGAGTGTGCAATGTTCAGAGGTTTGGAGATCAGTACGCCCATGCAGCATTATACTTTCCCACTGTATAATATCTGGACCAACAAAATCATGTTTGATAATGATCTTGGGTTCATTACATGTTCCCACCCCCCACCATGTGAGGGTACATCGAGCACTGTTACAAATGATTTTTTGGGTGAGCCAGGTGTTGTGGGTGCATGGGTGTACTGACCTCCAAATCTTTGAACAGATTATACTCACCAGTCAAAGTTATTGTGACACTGTATTCCTGTCCGTCTCCTTAGCTGAGTGGCTGACTATCTGCCTTTAGCAGTGGCGAGGCACGCACAACTTGTTTGCATCTCACCTGTTGTGCTGCTTGTGAGAGAGCGTGTATATGTTTACTTCTGGGTAGTGATTTGTCTCAGAGTCTGACTTCATCAACTGACATGTTTTCTTATCGTCAAGCTACAATTAAATTAACTATTGATTTGGATTACGAACAACTGAAGGCATATGAAGTAGAATGTTTATATGGGGTGAAATGCACCACCTGCCACAAGATGTTCTTGGAATTCATTTTTCTTTCCTATCCTACTGTGTACATAAACCAGGCAAATGACAAGCTGTATGGCACCACGCTGAATCTCCCAAGTTCAAATACTCTGATGGACATATAGTGGCTGTCATGGTTGATCATGCTGGTTTCGGCCTCCAAACATTGTGGGTTTTTGAACTCCCATTTGAGGTGCTGGCGGACTGTGGTGGCTGCCGTAAACCTTACAGCTATGTTGTCAGTCATGTTGCTGAAACTTGGAAGACATTCGAAACATACTGTGTCCTCAATGGTGTCTGTCAGATAAAAATTGAACAAGGGAAACAAGTGCCTCTCTACTTGGTTGTTACTGGTTTCAGGGCTGTCGTCATGTGTGATGGCCAGCCATGCACCTGTTCAGGTTGTGGCCGGGAAGGCCATGTCCATTCTGACTGTCTCCAACACAGACTAGTTCAGGTGCTGATTGGAGATGTCTGCGGAGGTGCTGCCTGCTACACCCCCTCTGAATCAGTCGGTACTGGTGTTGCCTCTGCTCAACGATGCAGTGGACAATTTGCTTACAAATGAATGAATGATGAGTGTCACCAGGCCCAAGCTGTATGTCCCTACCTCAAGGTCATTGATCATAAAACTTTACCAACCTCCACTTTTCTGCCAAGTGGCCACATGTCGGATGATAGCCGCCCACCATCCGACGTGGAATAGCATGTTAGTAAGCAACAGTGGCTGAGGAAATGGAAGAGACAACACCATACCCCTTCTGATGAATACTTCTATTGGATGTATGCATAGGATGACAACCCTGCTAATGATGGTGCGCTGTCCTCTGATCTCCTGATACTTGATGATGCAATGTCTTTCCCGCTCCATCTCCAGTCAGCATCCACCTCCAGATGCCGACCTCCCCCATCTGCGTCTGATGTGTGTCTTTCTGTATCTGATGCTACCAATGGGTGCACCTGTTCTGCTGAACTGGTCTGGTGGGATGTCTGTCTCCTGGGCAGACAATGTTGATGCTGGGGACAAACATTCTGAAGATGTACAGAGTGATGACCCCCCTTAATGGGGGTCATGTCCCTCCCCCTCACAGTGATGTGCCATTCCAAGGGGGCCTAACAGAGAGTTCCCTGTGCTTCCCTCTCTGAATCACCCATTGTCTTGGCAATGGCAACTTTCCAGACTTATTTCATAGCCACAGTCAATGTAAATGCCATCTGCATATGCCATGAACTGCCTTTACTCCATGCCAACGTTGTTCTCCTTCAGAAAATGTACGTTGTAACTTTCTATGCTCCCCATGTCTCTCATGCTTCCTCTGTTGGCTGTGAGATGGCAATTCTCTTACATTATGGTATCCTCAGTGATACAGCTGCCTGTCTCCCTGATGCAGAGATATGGCTCTCAAGTTTAGTGGATTCAGGGTCGTCAGTGTCTGTGCGTCATCTGGTTCAGGTCACAACTGTGAATGTTCCACGTTGTTCTCAGAGAGGTGTGCCTCTCTTCCTGGATCAGCAGGATGCATTAATGATGGGAGGCAATTTCAACTGCATCCAGGCATCGAAAGACAAACTACTATGCCACTCTCCATGCATGGCACTTGCAACAATTCTCCAGCACCTAAGCCTTGTGGATTCTTGGGAGCTTGTTCATTATGGTTGTCTGGGGTTTACACATTTCACTAACCATTCTTCCAGCCATCTCAATTATGTTTACACCCCCCACAATGTTGTCAGTGGAATGCAGACTGCTGAAGTCTGGCCCGTTGCATTCACTGACCGCGACGCACATATCTGTGCCATCAATCTCTGGAGCCAAAGCGTTTGACACAACCATGGGCCATTGAAACTGAACACAATCCACTTTACTTCACCCGACTGCCAGCAGCTCATTGAGACCACATGGACAGCTTGTCATTGACACTGTGATGCCTGTCAGTCTGCCCTGTTTTGGTGGCTACTCTGTGCAAAACCTGCCCTCCATAAGGCCTCGATTGGTTACAGAAGGGAGGTTGTGGCATGGTGCTGATGAACTCAGAAATTCTATTTCACCATTCTCTGGAAATGGAGTATGATGCCATATTCGGCAGAGCATCAGGTGATGGTGAATTTTGAAAAGTCACAGCTCACAGCCCTCTCTTGCCATCACCTTGTACGAGCTATGCTCAGGGCACACACAACACATGATGTGTTAGTGCAGGAGTGTCCATCTTTGTTTCATGTCATAGCGCAACAAAGCCGCCATGGAGGACTATGATTAATGTTCTTACAACCAATGATGGGCAGCATTTTGATACCCAACAGGATATGCATGTTATGTTATGCTGTATTGTGAACAACATCGTAATCCTGCCAACATTACAGCAATCTCCAGACTCTTCTTTGGCTCAGTTCCCATGGATGCGAACATGGATCTGCTTGCTAATGTCACAGAGGATGAAGTCTGTGATGCTATATCCAGGTGGGTTCTATGAACAGGTTACTCGGCCGTGACAGCCACCCACTGGAGTTTTATCGGATATTTTGTCCACTTCTGGTGCCAGTGTGGACAGAAATTTGTCATGACCTTATGTCTCCTTTCATGTCAATTCCAGATGATTTCCTCAATGATTTCCTCATTCCCAAGCCTCAGGACATCTCATGGATATGCAATTACCACCCCTTGACATTACTCAACAGCAACACAAAGAACTTTACCCAGCTTTTGGCTGTGCAGCTTTAAGCTCAGTATTTGGTTTCCCTTGCTCAAACGCGTTTGGGAGGTACCAATTCCATCCGCACTGTGCTCTTTAATGGTATAGCCCTATCCCCGTAATCAGAAGTAAAGATAAGAACAGGCATTAGAAGCACATTGAAGTGACATCATGTTGGGCCTCCTTTTGCCTGGTGTAGTGAAGCAACTTTAATGTGGCAAGGAGTCAACAAGTCTTTGAACTCCCCTGGAGAAATATTGAGCCATGCTGCCTCTATAGCCATTAATAATTGCAAAAGTGTTGCTAGCACAGGATTTTGTGCACAAACTGACCTCTCGATTATGTCCTATAAATGTTCGATGGGATTCATGTTGGATGATCTAGGTGGCCAAATCATTTGCTCCAATTTTCCAGAATGTCCTCCAAACCAACTGCAAATAATAGTGGCCTGGTGATATGGTGCATTGTCATCCATAAAAATTTCATTGTAGTACCCGAACATAAGCTTTTCCAGTCAATGATCAGTGCACTCAAACTCTGCCATCAGCTCTTACTAGCTGAAATCAGAACTCATGTGACCAAGTTATGGTTTTCCTTGTCCAAGTTCCAAAGGATACGGTCTCAAGCCCAGGAGAGGCACTGCAGACGATGTCACATTGCTAGCAAAGGCACTTGCATTGGTTTTCTGCTGCTGTAGCTCACTAATGCCAGATTTTGCTGCACTGTTGTAATGGGAACATACGTCACGCATCTCACATTGGTTTGTGCAGTTATTTCATATAGTGTTGCTTGTTTGTGAGCACTGATAACTGTATGCAAATGCCTCTTCTCTCAGTCATTAAGTGAAAGTCATTGGCTACTGCTTTGGCCATGGTGGGAGGTAATGCCAGACATTTGGTATTCTCAGCACTCTCTTGAAAATGTGGAGGTCAGAATATTGAATTCCGTATTGATTTTCAAAATGGAATATCTCATGCAACTAGCCCCAACTACCATTCCATGTCCAAAGCCTGTCAGTTCCCTTCGTGCGGCTATAATCACATCAGAAACCTTTTCACATGAATAACCTGAGCACAAGTGACAACTCTGCCAGTGCAATGCCATTTTGTGCCTTGTGTATGTGATACTCCACCATCGGTGTAAGTGCATATTGATATCTGATAACTTTTGTCGCCTCAGTGTAACCAGCACCTATGACAAGTGATGCACAGTTACAGGATTGTCTTCAGGAAGGATTTTTGATATCACATGGAATGGGGGGTGTCTGAAAGCTGCCCATTGCAGATCTTGCCACAGCTGAGATGCCCTAGTGACACAAGATGGTGTTGTAGGACACAACCAAAGGCTTCTTGAATGCAACTAGCAAGAAGCAGAAAGTTACCTCCAATGGACGCTGGAACCAATATACCATGGGATCAGTAAATTGTGTGAATGGGAGAACCTGAAAAATTGATCATGGCATAATATTAGGTCTAAATTTATGATGATGATTTATATGCTAGTTGTGTGATGATTGATTATGGATTGAATTGAAGAAGCACCACTTTGGTGTAGAGAGGATCTGTGACAGATAAAATGTGGCAGCCATTATTGCTAAGCCTGCACAGCATAGTATGTTGCATGTTTCCACTTAAATTATGAGTATTGGTAAAAACACCTCAGGCGATGCGGTAATAGTGAGATGAAACCAATACCAACATGAAGATATGGGAAAATATGAAGTAACTATGTTGAATTTGTTTAATGTGTGTATTTTAAGAAGATAAAGAGTTGTGAGATTTTTTGTTACATAAGGTAATCTGATGTAATCAAACAATGGAAAGTCCTGGATGAAATATTGACAATATTATAAAAAGGTAGATTGCTGTATATGGTAAAGATGACACGCTGAGCTGCAGACAGGCACAACAAAAAGGCTGTTACCCATTTGAACTTTTGGCCAAAGCCTTCTTGAGGAAAGAAAGTACACACACATTACACAAGCAAGCACATCTCACACACACACATGACCACTATCATGCTGATGTAAAGGTGCTTGCTAAGTAAGATTTCTCCAAGAATAAGATATCATTAACTTATTGTTAATTAAACTGGAACAACATGGAGTAAAACTGATAGTCACTACAGTATTAAATATGTTTCTTTCCATGTTCTATTCTGAGGTTCAAGCAGTACTCACATCACATCAGTCTTTTGAGAAACTGAAACTGACCTGTTCTTTCATTACCATGGGAGCAGTGTATAAGTTTTGTATCTAATTTAGCATGTAGTTTATTCTATATATAATGTAAAAATTCTCGAAATATTTAATCTTCATGCACAGTGTTGTTATTGGAGAAATGTTGTATACCTACCTCACAATTACAGTTTGTAGGGGATATTTCCTGAATCCAGACTCAATGATTGCCCTTATATCCATAATCCTGTTCCGACACTGCTGTGTACAGCCACAGCGACTGTGACAGCATGACAGAAATGCTGATTAGTGCCAGCAGGTGACATACATCAATGTAACTGGTTCATGTAAATAAGTGTTAAAAGCATGGATAACAGTAGCACATATACAGTCATAGAGGTGAAATTTAACAACCAACTTAGTCTCTGTTTCCAGCAGCCAGGTAAATAGTCTTCTTTGAACCAGCATGAAGAAAAATTCTAGGACCATTTTTTTTCCAAGAAGAGGGAGGAATGGCAGCATTGCAATAAGCTATCAAGTACTGACTATCAGCATTATGGCAATCATAGCTATTTGCCACCAGAAACAATGCCATCCTGACTGAAAGAACAGCAGCTTCCGATCCCTCCACTAACAGTCCTTAGAATTCTGACAGCTGTGGCATAAAGAGAATGCTCCCTTACTCATTAATATACCTGATATGGGCTTCAATTTCCTACCTGAAGTGCTCGCAGTAGTTTTGGGATTTTATGTACACCCCTTTGTTGTCACCACCGACATAATTCAAGCATTTTTGCTGTTGGTTCTTCTGCCAAATGACAGGGATATGATGAGATTTTTCTATTATAGCATTATTGACAATGAAAAATCTGTCACTCCTAGAGAGAGCACCATTGAACGGTTGCAGCAACTTCATTTCTCATGGTTGTTATTTCTGACTTTCTGCGATGCCCAGGGAAATGGCATACACTTACCACTCACAGTTACAGAAAGTCACTGCTCTTGTGGATTTAAACATATACAGGGATGACTTCACCCCATGATATGAAGACAAGACTACTTTTTTTACTATTTAATAAGAGCTCACAGTCCTTCTGAAGTAAATTAGGTTGTCTGTGTTGAAATGAGTTACATAGTCTTCACAACTCGTGCGACTGTGTAAGGCATAAAGATGATATTTTACAGTAGATATAAATGTTTAGGGAGTTTTGTGGCACATCAGCAGTGATGCATTCTTGCTAGATCAGACTCTTATTATTATTATTATTATTATTATTATTATTATTCTGAGTCATCAGTCTTCTGACTCATTTGATGCGGCCTGCCATGAATTCCTCTCCTGTGCCAACCTTTTCATTCCATAGTAGCACTTGCAACATTTGGCTTCAATTATTTACTGGACATATTCCAGTCTCTGTCTTCCTCTACTGTTTTTACCCTCTACAGCCCCCTCTACTACCATGGAAGTTATTCATTGGTGTTGTAGCAGATGTCCTATCATCCTCTCCCTTCTTATTGTCAGTGATTTCGACATTTTACTTTCCTCTCCAATTGTGCACAGGGCCTCCTCATTCCTCACCTTATCATCCTCCTAATTTTCGACCTTCATCTATAGCTCCACTTCTCAAATGCATCGATTCTCTTCTGTTCCAGTTTCCCCACAGTTCATGTTTCACTGCCATACAATGCAGTGTTCCAAGTGTACATTATCAGAAAATTTCTTCCTCAAATTGAGGCCTATGTTTGATACTAGTAGACTTCTCTTGACAAGGAATGCCCTTTTTGCCAGTGCTAATCTGCTTTTGATGTCCTCCTTGCTCCATCTGTCACTGGTTAATTTGCTACCTAGATAGTAGAATTCTTAACTTCACCTACTTTGTGACCATCCTGACATTAAGTGTCTTGCTGCTCTTATTTCTACTACTTCTCATTACTTTCACCTTTCTTCGATTTACTCTCATTCCATATTCTATATTCTTTAGAGTATTCATTCAATTCAGCAGATCATTTAATTCTTCTCCTCTTTCACTCGAGATAGCAATGTCATTAGCGAATCATATCATTGATATCCTTTTGCCTTGAATTTTAGCCAGTCGTTATGGCCGAGTGGTACTAGGCGCTTCAGTCCGGAACCACGCTGCTGCTACGCTCGCAGGTTCGAATCCTGCCTCAGGCATGGATGTGTGTGATGTCCTTAGGTTACTTAGGGTTAAGTAGTTCTAAGTCTAGGGGACTGATGACCTCAGATGTTAAGTCCCATGGTGTTGTTGTTGTGGTCTTCAGTCCTGAGACTGGTTTGTTGCAGCTCTCCATGCTACTCTATCCTGTGCAAGCTTTTTCATCTCCCAATACCTACTACAGCCTACATCCTTCTGAATCTGCTTAGTGTATTCATCTCATGGTCTACCTCTATGATTTTTACCCTCCACACTGCCCTCCAATACTAAATTGGTGATCCCTCGATGTCTCAGAACATGTCCTACCATCTGATCGCTTCTTCTAGTCAAGTTGTGCCTCAAGCTCCTCTTCTCCCCAATTCTATTCAATACCTCGTACCCATCTAATCTTCAGCATTCTTCTGTAGCACCACATTTCGAAAGCTTCTATTCTCTTCTTGTCTAAACTTTCAGAATGACTTCCTGACATTAAAATCTGTACTCGATGTTAACAATTTTTTCTTCTTCAGAAACGCTTTCCTTGACATTGCCAGTCTACATTTTATATCCTCTCTACTTCGACCATCATCAGTTATTTTGAAACTTCCTGGTAGATTAAAACTGTGTGCCCAACCGAGAATCGAACTCGGGGCCTTTGCCTTTCGCGGGCAAGTGCTCTACCATCTGAGCTACCGAAGCATGACTCACGCCCGGTACTCACAGCTTTACTTCTGCCAGTATCCGTCTCCTACCTTCCAAACTTTACAGAAGCTCTCCTGCGAACTTTGCAGAACTAGCACTCCTGAAAGAAAGGATATTGCGGAGACATGGCTTAGCCACAGCCTGGGGGATGTTTCCAGAATGAGATTTTCACTCTGCTGCAGAGTGAAAATCTCATTCTGGAATCAGTTATTTTGCTCCCCAAATAGCAAAACTCCTTTACTACTTTAAGTGTCTCATTTCCTAATCTAATTCCCTCAGCATCACCTGACTTAATTCGACTGCATTCCATTATCCTCGTCTTGCTTTTGTTGATGTTCATCTTATATCCTCCTTTCAAGACACTGTCCATTCCGTTCAACTGCTCTTCCAAGTCCTTTGCTGTCTCTGATAGAATTACAATGTCATCGGCAAACCTCAAAGTTGTTATTTCTTCTCCATCGATTTTAATACCTACTCCAGACTTTACTTTTGTTTCCTTTATTGAATGCTCAATATACAGATTGAATAACTTCGGGGATAGGTTACAACCCTGTCTCACTTCCCGCCCAACCACTGCTTCCCTTTCATACCCCTCAACTCTTATAACAGCCATCTGGTTTCTGTACAAATTGTAAATAGCCTTTCACTCCCTGTATTTTACCCCTGCCACCTGCAAAATTTGGAAGAGAGTATACCAATAAACATTGTCAAAAGCTTTCTCTAAGTCTGCAAATGCTAGAAACGTAGGTTTGCCTTTCCTTAATCTTTCTTCTAAGATAAGTCGTAGGGTCAGTATTGCCTCACGTGTTCCAACATTTCTACGGAATCCAAACTGATCTTCCCGGAGGTCGGCTTCTTTCAGTTTTTCTATTCGTCTGTAAAGAATTCGTGTTAGTATTTTGCAGCTGTGACTTATTAAACTGATAGTTCGGTAATTTCTGCATCTGTCAACACTGGCTTGCTTTGGGATTGGAATTATTATATTCTTCTTGAAGTCTGAGGGTATTTCGCCTGTGTCATACATCTTGCTCACCAGATGGTAGAGTTTTGTCAGGACTGGCTCTCCCAAGGCTGTCAGTAGTTCTAATGGAATGTTGTCTACTCCGGGGGCCTTGTTTTCACTCAGGTCTTTCAGTGCACAGTCAAACTCTTCACGTAGTATCACATCTCCCATTTCATCTTCATCTACATCTTCTTCCATTTCCATAATATTGTCCTCAAGTACATCGCCCTTGTATAGGCCCTCTATATATTCCTTCCACCTTTCTGCTTTCCCTTCTTTACATAGAACTGGATTTGCATCTGAGCTCTTGATATCCATGCAAGTGCTTCTCCTTTCTCCAAAGGTCTCTCTAATTTTCCTGTAGGCAGTATCTATATTACCCCTAGTGAGATAAGCCTCTACATCCTTACATTTGTCCTCTAGCCATCCCTGCGTAGCCATTTTGCACTTCCTGTCGATATCATTTTTGAGACGTTTGTATTCCTTTTTGCCTGCTTCATTTACTGCATTTTTATATTTCCTCCTTTCATCAATTAAATTCAATATTTCTTCTGTTACCCAAGGGTTTCTACTAGCCCTCGTCTTTTTACCTATCTGATCCTCTGCTGCCTTCACTACTTCATCCCTCAAAGCTACCCATTCTTCTTCTACTGTATTTCTTTCCCCTGTTTCTGTCAGTTGTTCCCTAATGCTCTCCCTGAAACTCTGTACAACCTCTGGTTCTTTCAGTTTATTCAGGTCCCATCTCCTTAAATTCCCACCTTTTTGCAGTTTCTTCAGTTTTAATCTACAGTTCATAACCAATAGATTGTGGTCAGAGTCCACATCTGCCCGTGGAAATGTCTTACAATTTAAAACCTGGTTCCTAAATCTCTGTCTTACCAGTCTTACCGTTATATAATCTATCTGATACCTTTTAGTATCTCCAGGGTTCTTCCATGTATACAACCTGCTTTCATGATTCTGAAACCAAGTGTTAGCTATGATTAAGTTGTGCTCTGTGCAAAATTCTACCAGGCGGCTTCCTCTTTCATTTCTTAGCCCCAATCCATATTCACCTACTATGTTTGCTTCTCTCTCTTTTCTTACTCTTGAATTCTAGTCACCCATGACTTTTAAATTTTCATCTCCCTTCACTATCTGAATAATTTCTTTTATCTCATCATATATTTCATCAATTTCTTCGTCATCTGCAGAGCCGGTTGGCATATAAACTTGTACTACTGTAGTAGGCATGGGCCTCATGTCTATCTTGGCCACAATAATGAGTTCACTATGCTGTTTGTAGTAGTTTATCTGCACTCCTATTTTTATTCATTATTAAACCTACTCCAGCATTACCCCTATTTGATTTTGTATTTATAACACTGTATTCACTTGACCAAAAGTCTTGTTCCTCCTGCCACCGAACTTCACTAATTCCCACTATATCTAACTTTAACCTATCCATTTCCCTTTTTAAATTTTTTTACCTACCTGCCCAATTAAGGGATCTGACATTCCACGCTCCAATCCACAGAACGCCAGTTTTCTTTCTCCTGATAACGACATCCTCTAGAGTAGTCCCCGCCCGGAGATCCGAATGGGGGACTATTTTACCTCCGGAATATTTTACCCAAGAGGACACCATCATCATTTAATCATACATGCCCTCAAGAAAAATTACGGCTGTAGTTTCCCGTTGCTTTCAGCCGTTCGCAGTACCATAACAGCAAGGCCATTTTGGTTAGTGTTAGAAGGCAAGATCAGTCAAACATCCAGACTATTGCCCCTGCAACTACTAAAAAGGCTGCTGCCCCTCTTCAGGAACCACACATTTGTCTGGCCTCTCAACAGATACCCCTCCGTTGTTGTTGCACCTACGGTACGGCTATCTGTATCGTTGAGGCAAGCAAGCCTCCCCACCAACGGCAAGGTCCATAGTTCATGGGGGTGGAGGGTGTACTCAGAGCAATTTTTTTAATTTTAATTCCACACCTGAACCTTATTTTAATTCCATCATTGCTTTTTTGGTGTAAAGATTGAACAGTTGGGGGGAAAGACTACATCCCTGTCTTACACTATTTTTAATCTGAATACTTCACTCTTATTATTCCCTCTTGGCTCTTGTACACATTGTATATTACCTAACCCTCCCTACAGCTCACCCCCTATTTTACGTTGTTGTTGTGGTCTTCAGTCCTGAGACTGGTTTGATGCAGCTCTCCATGCTACTCTATCCTGTGCAAGCTTCTTCATCTGCCAGTACCTACTGCAACCTACATCCTTCTGAATCTGCTTAGTGTAGTCATCTCTTGGTCTCCCTCTACGGTTTTTACCCTCCACGCTGCCCTCCAATACTAAACTGGTGATCCCTTGATGCCTCAGAACATGTCCTACCAACTGATCCCTTCTTCTGGTCAAGTTGTGCCACAAACTTCTCTTCTCCCCAATCCTATTCAATACTTCCTCATTAGTTATGCGATCTACCCATCTAATCTTCAGCATTCTTCTGTAGCACCACATTTCGAAAGCTTCTATTCTCTTCTTGTCCATGTTTCACTTCCATACATGGCTACACTCCATGTCGAATACTTTTTCCAGATCAGCAAATCCTACGACTGCGACTTGATTTTTCTTTAGTCTTGCTTCCATTATCAGCCGCAATATCAGAATTGCCTGTCTGGTGCCTTTAACTTTCCTAAAGCCAAACTGATCATCATCTAACACATCCTCAATTTTCTTTTCCATCATTCTTGTAAGCAGTTTGGATGCATGGGCCATTAAGCTTATTGTGTGATAATTCTGACACTTGTCAGCTTTTGCAGTCTTTAGAATTTTGTGGATGATATTTTTCTGAAAATCAGATGATATTTCACCAGACCCATACATTCTACACACCAACTTGAATAGTCAGTTTGTTCCCACTCCCACCAATGATTTTAGAAGTTCTGATGAAATGTTATCTATCCCCTCTGCCTTATTTGGTTTAAAGCCCTGCAAAGCTCTCTTAAATTCTAATTCTAGTACTGGATACCCCACCTCTTTTATATTGACTCCTGTTTCTTGTTCTATCACATCAGACAAATCTCCCTCACAGAGGCCTTCAATGTATTCTTTTCACCTATCTGCTCCCTCCTCTGCATTTAACAATGGAATTCCCATTGCACTCTTAATGTTACCACTCTTGCTTTTAATTTCAGTGAAGGTTATTTAGATTTCCCTGTATGATGAGTCAGTCCTTCCAATAATCATTTCTTTTTCAATTTCTTCACATTTTTGTGCAGCCATTTTGTCTTAGTTCCTTGCACTTACTATTTATTTCAGTCCTCAGCAACTTGTATTCCGTTATTTCCCCAAACAATTTTGTACTTTCTTTTTTCATAAATCACATGAAATATTTCTCCTGTAACCCATGGCTTCTTCGCAGTTTCCTTCATTGTACATATGTTTTTCTTTCCAACTTCTGTGATTCCCCTTGTTAGAGATGTCCATTCCTCTTCAACTGTACTGCCTACTAGGCTGTTCTTAATTCCTGTATCCACAACCATTGAGCACTTCAAGTGAATCTCATCATTCCTTAGTACTTCCAAATCCCACTTCTTTGCATATTGATTCTTCCTGACGAATCTCTTAAACTTCAGCCTACTCTTCATCACTACCAAATTGTGAACTAAGTTTATATCTACTCTTGGGTATGTCTTACAATCCAGTATTTGATTTCAGAATTTCTGTTTGAGCATGATGTAATCTAACTGAAATCTTCCCGTATCACCCAGCCTTTTCCAAATATACCTTCTCCTCTTGTGATTCTGGAACAGAATATTCACTGTTGCTAACTGAAATTTATTACTGAACTCAATTAGTCTTTGTTGTCTCTCATTCCTTATCACAAGCGCATAGTCTCCTGTACCCTTTGTTTCTACTCCTTCCCCTACAACTGCATTCCAGTCCCCCATGACTATTAGATTGCCATCTACTTTTATACACTCTATTACTCTTTCAGTACCCTCCTATACTTTCTGTCTCTCTTCATCTTCAGCTTGTGATGCTGGCGTGTATACCTGAACTCCAATTACTGATAAGATATACCAAGGTAACCATTATAGCAAATCTGCTGTGAACTGTTGCCAGTTTACATAACCCATTGATGCACCTGACTGTGGTAGCTTTCCTATTCACATATTCTGAGACACTTTTGAATAGACTGCAATGCATGTCAGGTGCAATATTAGTGATCAAATAAATTTTCAATTCATACATAGCATGAGTAGAAGTGCACTTGCAGTGAAATAGTTCCTTCAGTGGCTTAAACATTTAGCAACACTAATGGGAAAAAGACTCCTCAAATACTATTGAAAGGCAATACCCTTTGATATTACTAACACTATCTTCAGGATTGATTTGAACATGGGGCTTTGAATAATAAGAAATGACCATTACAGCTGGAAAATATTTTTATGCAATCAGGTCACTGAAATTCAAGGCTTCACCACTCTCCAAAGGAACAAAATAATGGCTGCTGGAACATTATTGTTACAACTCCCCAGCTCAGTGCAACTGACTTGAATAAACTTCTCCTAGAACTATGGCTATGTTGGATACATGGTGCCATGGTCTGCCATGGCTGCCTCAAAATCCCTCTCTGTGCCAAGGGTCTCATGTGCCAGCAGCACATCTTTCGTTTCCAAAAGTGTAAAGGTTGGGTTCACACACCCTAAATATTGATGTTGTTGTTGTTGTCTTCAGTCCTGAGACTGGTTTGATGCAGCTCTCCATGCTACTCTATCCTGTGCAAGCTGCTTCATCTCCCAGTACCTAGAGCAACCTACATCCTTCTGAATCTGCTTAGTGTACTCATCTCTCGGTCTCCCTCTACGATTTTTACCCTCCACGCTGCCCTCCAATGCTAAATTTGTGATCCCTCGATGCCTCAAAACATGTCCTACCAACCGATCCCTTCTTCTAGTCAAGTTTGCCACAAACTTCTCTTCTCCCCAATCCTATTCAATACCTCCTCATTAGTTACGTGATCTATCCACCTTATCTTCAGTATTCTTCTGTAGCACCACATTTCGAAAGCTTCTATTCTCTTCTTGTCCAAACTAGTTATCGTCCATGTTTCACTTCCATACATGGCTACACTCCAAACAAATACTTTCAGAAACGACTTCCTGATACATAAATCTATATTCGATGTTAACAAATTTCTCTTCTTCAGAAACGCTTTCCTTGCCATTGCCAGTCTACATTTTATATCCTCTCTACTTCGACCATCATCAGTTATTTTACTTCCTAAATAGCAAAACTCCTTTACTACTTTAAGTGTCTCATTTCCTAATCTAATTCCCTCAGCATCACCCGATTTAATTTGACTACATTCCATTATCCTCGTTTTGCTTTTGTTAATGTTCATCTTATATCCTCCTTTCAAGACACTGTCCATTCCGTTCAACTGCTCTTCCAAGTCCTTTGCCGTCTCTGACAGAATTACAATGTCATTGTCTCCATGAATTTTAATACCTACTCCAAATTTTTCTTTTGTTTCCTTTACTGCTTGCTCAATATACAGATTGAATAACATCGGGGAGAGGCTACAACCCTGTCTCACTCCTTTCCCAACCACTGCTTCCCTTTCATGCCCCTCGACTCTTATGACTGCCATCTGGTTTCTGTACAAATTATAAATAGCCTTTCGCTCCCTGTATTTTACCCCTGCCACCTTTAGAATTTGAAAAAGAGTATTCCAGTCAACATTGTCAAAAGCTTTCTCTAAGTCTACAAATGCTAGAAACGTAGGTTTGCCTTTTCTTAATCTTTCTTCTAAGATAAGGCGTAAGGTCAGTATTGCCTCACGTGTTCCAACATTTCGGCGGAATCCAAACTGATCCTCCCCGAGGTCTGCATCTACCAGTTTTTCCATTCGTCTGTAAAGAATTCGTGTTAGTATTTTGCAGCCGTGGCTTATTAAACTGATAGTTCGGTAATTTTCACATCTGTCAGCACCTGCTTTCTTTGGGATTGGAATTATTATATTCTTCTTGAAGTCTGAGGGTATTTCGCCTGTCTCATACATCTTGCTCACCAGCTGGTAGAGTTTTGTCATGACTGGCTCTCCCAAGGCCGTCAGTAGTTCTAATGGAAGGTTGTCTACTCCGGGGGCCTTGTTTCGACTAAGGTCTTTCAGTGCTCTGTCAAACTCTTCACGCAGTATCGTATCTCCCATTTCGTCTTCATCTACATCCTCTTCTATTTCCATAATATTGTCCTCAAGTACATCGCCCTTGTATAAACCTTCTATATACTCCTTCCACCTTTCTGCCTTCCCTTCTTTGCTTAGAACTGGGCTGCCATCTGAGCTCTTGATATTCATGCACGTGGTTCTCTTCTCTCCAAAGGTCTCTTTAATTTTCCTGTAGGCAGTATCTATCTTACCCCTAGTAAGATAAGCTTCTACATCCTTACATTTGTCCTCTAGCCATCCCTGTTTAGCCATTTAGCACTTCCTGTCGAACTCATTTTTGAGACGTTTGTATTCCTTTTTGCCTGCTTCATTTACTGCATTTTTATATTTTCTCCTTTCATCAATTAAATTCAATATTTCTTCTGTTACCCAAGGATTTCTATCAGCCCTCGTCTTTGTACCTACTTCATCCTCTGCTGCCTTCACTACTACATCCCTCAGAGCTACCCATTCTTCTTCTACTGTATTTCTTTCCCCTATTCCTGTCTATTGTTCCCTTATGCTCTCTCTGAAACTCTGTACAACCTCTGGTTCTTTCAGTTTATCCAGGTCCCATCTCCTTAATTTCCCACATTTTTGCAGTTTCTTCAGTTTTAATCTACAGGTCATAACCAATAGATTGTGGTCAGAGTCCACATCTGCCCCTGGAAATGTCTTACAACTTAAAACCTGGTTCCTAAATCTGTGTCTTACCATTATATAATCTATCTGATACCTTTTAGTATCTCCAGGGTTCTTCCACGTATACAACCTTCTTTCATGATTCTTAAACCAAGTGTTAGCTATGATTAAGTTGTGCTCTGTGCAAAATTCTGCTAGGCGGCTTCCTCTTTCATTTCTTAGCCCCAATCCATATTCACCTACTATGTTTCCTTCTCTCCCTTTTCCTACACTCGAATTCCAGTCACCCATTACTATTAAAATTTCGTCTCCCTTCACTATCTGAATAATTTCTTTTATTTCATCGTACATTTCTTCAATTTCTTCATCATCTGCAGAGCTAGTTGGCATATAAACTTGTACTACTGTAGTAGGTGTGGGCTTCGTATCTATCTTGGCCACAATAATGCGTTCACTATGCTGTTTGTAGTAGCTTACCCGCACTCCTATTTTTTTCTTCATTATTAAACCTACTCCTGCATTACCCCTATTTGATTTTGTGTTTATAACCCTGTAGTCACCTGACCAGAAGTCTTGTTCCTCCTGCCACTGAACTTCACTAATTCCCACTATATCTAACTTTAACCTATCCATTTCCCTTTTTAAATTTTCTAACCTACCTGCCCGATTAAGGGATCTGACATTCCACGCTCCGATCCGTAGAACGCCAGTTTTCTTTCTCCTGATAACGACATCCTCCTGAGTAGTCCCCGCCCGGAGATCCGAATGGGGGACTATTTTACCTCCGGAATATTTTACCCAAGAGGATGCCATCATCATTTAATCATACAGTAAAGCTGCATGTCCTCGGGAAAAATTACGGCTGTAGTTTCCCCTTGCTTTCAGCCGTTCGCAGTACCAGCACAGCAAGGCCGTTTTGGTTAATGTTGCAAGGCCAGATCAGTCAATCATCCAGACTGTTGCCCCTGCAACTACTGAAAAGGCTGCTGCCCCTCTTCAGGAACCACACGTTTGTCTGGCCTCTCAACAGATACCCCTCCGTTGTGGTTGCACCTACGGTACGGCCATCTGTATCGCTGAGGCACGCAAGCCTCCCCACCAACGGCAAGGTCCATGGTTCATGGGGGGGTAAATATTGATATCTAACATCAATTTTTTTTTTCTAAACTGCACTGGCAGGATCTCTCCATGCAACATATCCTTCATGCAGTCTCTAGTGCAAACTAAATCTTTTGACATCTGTCAAATATTCTAAATATTGATATCTCAGAATATTTGACAGATGTCAAAAGATTTAGTTTGCGCTAGAGACTGCATGAAGGATATGTTGCATGGAGAGATCCTGCCAGTGCAGTTTAGAAAAATTGATGTTAGTGTAAAAAAAATCCAGATTTGGTGAGGGACTGTCCCTCACTGCATATGCGACGGCCACAGCTGAGTGGGCAGTATGAAAGGGACTTCTTAATGTTTAATGGATGTCAGCTGTCACAACTGAGGTATTTTTGATGGTTGGTACATATGAGGCAGTTGCAGCCACTGAAGAGGTGGAGGTCAACACTGAGGAAAGTGGCTTGGACCAAGGAAAAGTAGGTGAAGCAAATGGGATAGAACATTTTGAGTTTCTTGAGGAATGTGAAAGCCCACTGACATGAATATCTACATTGCTCATTTTGGCAGTCATGGAAGCATTACCCATGCTTGTTACAAGTACCTTGTGGTCACTGATAGTTTCAATGTGGATGTGCTCAAAAAAGGGCAGCTCTGTTTGTTGCCATTAGTTCTAATATATTTCCATCATTTTTTCTCATTTCAGTCAATATCAACTTAGATTTCAAAAGAGCCTCTTTACAGAAATGCTATTTTTCAATTCAGAAATTAGTTTATACAAAATCTGATATTTCCTGTGACTTGCCAAAAGTGTGTGATTGGGCAATTTGTAGTATTCTCATAGAGAACCTCAAACAGAATGGCATCATAGACATGCTGATAGCTGGTTTCCAGCCAGTCTAACAAAAAAAAGGTACAGTGTCACACATCAAGATGTCCAGGGAATGTACACTACAAAACAGCATCTTCAGAGATGATAGTAATCAAGTAGCTTACAGTGTGCCACTGTGATCAATGCTGTGTCTTCCTTTGTTCTTCTTATATATAAATGACCTTTCATCATTTCTGCAAGAAGCTGAAATAGCTCTTTTTTACTAGTATTGCACATACTAAAATCAATTCTAAGGGAGCTGAAACAGTGATTCAAAATGTAAATGGAAATTTCTTGAGAAATGTCAATGGACTCTCAAGTAAATAGGCAGCCACTGAAGATAAATAAATGTAATCCCTGTAATTCTTTACAGCCAGAAACCTGGCAACATCAACTGAAACTCTATAAACAAAATAAAATATTTTAATAATTGTGTGTTTATACTGATAAAAACTAGAACTGAATGTCAGATGTTATAGATCTTAAGCTCTGCGGTATTTGCATAATAGCACACTTTGGAAAATAAAACCTCAAAAAATTGTGTTAATTTTCCTGTCACTTACTAATGTGTCATATCATCGTATGCTGGGCAGCTCATCATTGAGAAAGGAAGTTCTCATACATGGAGTCATGTAAGAAGGAAGATATGTGGTGTACATTTCTAACCGTCTTGTAGACTACTCTTTGTTCAGTTCGACATACTAATACAACCCCCCAGTACATTCACTCCCTTATGAATTTTGTTGTTGTCAGTTAATCAATAATCAGAAGCAAGACAATTATGAAAACAGTCAGCATGTTGCCACATTCTTCACTGAGAAAACATATTACAATTGTAAACTAAACTGGCTTTTCATGTCTTAGCTAGAGATTGCAGTTACAAATTATAGAACATATAAATTACTAACTAAACTATCTAGAACAATTCAACTTGCTCCATGGCAAATAGAATTTTGTTAACATTGATCATGTGATGCTAAACTTTCACTTTCCGCTTGTGATATCTTAAGAATTACAGATTAATGTTAACTAGTAGGTTTAGTGTATCTGGACGTCTGGAAACTATTTCAAATCAGCACACAACACATATGTCTACTAATGAACATGTCTAGGCAAGTATGCAGTAAGGTTGAAAACTTTTTGCCAAGGACAACGTAGCACTGCATAGTGGATGGAGATCTATTTTAACACAAAAATAATTGCAGGGGTGCCCCAGCAAATAATAATAGGGCCATTTCTTGTTCATATTGTATATTAATTACTTAATGAGAGTATTAGTTGCAATCTCAGATTTTTCTCAGATACCTCAGTTATTTATGACAATGTTTTTCAATGATAAAACCTGGAGTGATTTTTAAAGTTAAATCAATACTAGACAAATTCATCATGGGGAGAGTCCATGATTGTCAGTTGTACAAAAGTGTCCAGATTCAGTCTCCAGATCCCTTTCCTTTCAACACAACCTGTTCTGGGCCAGCTGCCCATCTTCAAATCTATAAAATTAAATTACAATTGTATATATGCTGTGTCTGCTGCTTCGCACATGTCCAAAAGAACAGATACAGTTTTTGGTCCAGCACTATGAATTAAGACACAATGGAATTACAGACATTGGTTTCTTTTGGGCATTGAGTTAAATCAATGGGGAAAGTTGAATATTTATGCCAGACTTTAATTCTAACCTGGTCTCCTTCTTACTAGGCAGATGCTGTGACCACTAAGCCATCCAGACACAGTGGTGATTGCAACTGCACCATGTACACCTTTGAAAGTTTTTTTTGAAATGTTTTAATGCTATTACATTCCACATCAGTGTTTCCTATGCTGCACTTTATGAACTGCTTGAGTCTACTTTCTACAGAAAGAGAGCACTGTTCATGCTGTAGGTGTTGCACCAGTCAGGTTTCTTGAAAGAAATTCATAAAGCCACAACAAGTATGTGTATGACAGTGAACATTCAGTTTGATACTCAGTGGGTTACTATGTAACTATAACAAACGGTATGTTGCACAAATATTGAACTGTAACCAATTTCTTAAGAAATTTGAACCAATGTGTACATAAATCTTAAACCACTTGTAGTTTGAACCAGCCGTAATTTAATTTTTTGTAGTAGGTTTGAAAACAACTGGCCGGTCTGAAATTGGTCATGTGGAAATGAAGGAAATGTATTTGCAGACAGTATCTGGACAGTTTTATAATCTAAATACTTCATGAAAAATGTTGAACCACTTGGGTAAATGATGAGTGGGTCACAGCTAAAGTTATTTCAGTAAAACGATGGAGGTAATGATTCATCTCTGAAGATAAAGTGCAACAATAACATAGGATCAGTTAAAGGTGAAGCAAATGATGGATTCAGTTTGTTGTTAGGATAGTGGGAAACTACAGTAAAAAGTATCCTCTACCACACATCATTTTTAGAGAGTAACTATTGTTATCATACAGCTTGCTCCAAGGAAACAAAATAGAAGCACACAATCTTTAAAATTTTACATATTGGCAAAGCTTGTGTTGTCAATAGTATTGTGTAAGCTATATTCTGGTGCCAAAAAGCTAGCATGACTGAAAGCTTAATCACTGCTTGTTAATTTTGAGTATGATGCTCCTGAAATACCCTAACTGGAATGTAATCAGCACTGCCAATCCAACAAGGCTGTAGCCTTCGAGAGTACTTCAGTGGCCACTGCCAGCATGCTAGATATATGGATGGATCAGTAGATAACACTTGTTAAGAAGCAGTAGTTATTTCAAATTTCCAGATCTAGTTATACTCAGTTACTCAGGCATATAGAGATGATACTATATTTTACAGACTATAAGACGCCCTTTTTTCTTCGAAAAATTGCCACCTAAATTCAGGTGTGCCTTATACTCAAAATGAATATAAAAATGTGCAGTATTTGATTTAAATCCCTGCCAGTCTTAAAAATGACCATATATTGATGCTGTGGGAAACCCTATCTGACAACATTGGAATTCAATTGGCAGCAGCAGTGCACCAATGCGACAAACATGAGTTTCAGTGCAGGGATTCACAAGCTTGCTAAAACTATCTCCATCTTGCCCCACCGTCACCTACCGAGAACAATGTCTAATATATATGATACGTCATTGCAGTCTACGGTCTAGTGAACCTGAATTGTAAGTGATTTGTGTTATCAGTAACAGTACAATATTTTTGGTAGTAGCTAGTTTTGTAATGGAAAAATGAAAGGTATTCATATGATGCAGGCTATAGATTGCAAGTAATAGCATATGCAAAAGAACATGGAAACAGAGCAGCTGAGTTGCATTTCAGCCCCTCACCAACAGAACAAACCATTCGCAATTGGCGGAGTAGTAAAAAACAAGTGAAAAAAATTTGCAAATAGAGGACTGAACGCAAAATGGCAAAAACTGGCAGATGACGTATTGAAATGTATTCAAGGACACCATCAAAATGGCATTGGAATTAACACAAAAGTTATTCAAATACATGCTGATAAGCTAGTGCTACAATGGAACTTGATAAGCTTTAAGTGTGAAGTTGTTTGATACTACTGGTTTATAAAGACTCATGGACTTAGCATGTGAACCAAAACCAAAATATCTTAGAAAATGTCACAAGAATATGAAGAGGAAATATTATCTTTCCAACACTTTATTCTTCAACATAGAAAGAAAATCAGTGTGGAACTAAGCCAAATAGCGAATATAAATGAAACTCCTCTGACATTTGCTGTGCCAAGTAATAGAACTGTTGCCACTGAAGGTGCTTTAACTATAGTAACAGTGTACGTGAAATTGCACTGCACTGTTGTCCTTTCATGTTGTGCTCACAGTATTAAACTTAATCCAGTGATGATTTTCAAGCAGAAAACCATTCCAAAATCTTCTGAAATACCGGTAGGTGTTGTTTACATACATGACAAGGGTTGGATGAATGTGGCTGGTATGAAATTATTGATTAACAGAGTGTGGTGAGATCTCAGTGGACACACCAGGATACAACAACTTAACAGGCAGGAGGAAGGTGCAGGCTGAGTTTACAAAAAGCCATTTGTTGCTTCACAATAGTTTGTAATACTTTATTTAATAAGATATACTTGTAACATCAATAACATGTAAACAAATAATAATTTTTCGAGATATATTTCAGGATGACAAGCCAGAAACACCGAACTTATAATAAATGTGTTTTTTCTTCTTCAGGGCAAATACTGCCTCTTTAAATAAGTTCAACATTCAAAATAATGCAATTTGAGGGTCCTTTAGGCAGTCGTAAAATTTCAACCAGGCAAATGTGACAATTAAGAATTGAAAGATCTTCAAATCAAGCAAACATTAAGGCAGCAATGACAAGACAGGACCAAGCTGACAGAGGTAAATCTTTGCTAGGATAGCTTAGGTGGACACTTTGATCTAAAGTCCGAATACCATAAGGATTAAGAACTTAACTTACAGAGAGATGCCGTAGCAAGCAAGGAGGCCACACTACCTTAGTGGCTTCTACAATAAAGGAGGCGGAACTCCATGCTGTACAAACCTTCTGATGTTGACTAGCCATTCCCGGTGAATTGGTGGGTAGTGGATAACCAGGGCCAACAACTCCAATGTTATGAGCAACTCGAGAAGCTGATGGAAAATGAACAGATGCATAATTGATGCAACTCTGAGCATCAAAATAAGTAAATTTTCAAGGCCCAACAGAAGAATACAAAATTCAAAGCTCACCCATACACTGACCAAAATCTAAGTGTTACAATGGTTGCATAATTAAAACAAAGGTGATTAACTGGTCAATCATTTAACAGTCAGACATGGTCTGCTTGTGTCTGTGTATGTGCGGATGGATATGTGTGTGTGTGTGTGTGTGTGCGAGTGTACACCTGTCCTTTTTTTCCCCTAAGGGAAGTCTTTCCGCTCCCGGGATTGGAATGACTCCTGACCCTCTCCCTTAAAACCCACATCCTTTCATTTTTCCCTCTCCTTCCCTCTTTCCTGACGAAGCAACTGCCAGTTGCGAAAGCTCGTAATTCTGTGTGTGTGTTTGTGTGTTTTGTTCATGTGCCTGTCTGCCGGCGCTTTCCCGCTTGGTAAGTCTTGGAATCTTTGTTTTTAATATATTTATGTATTAATTATTTATTTCTGGTACTTATTATTTTTTTTTAAATAGAACGAAAAGTACAACTACTTCTAGTACTAAAAAACTACATTAAAACATTTCACCAATTACCCAGCTACTAATCTACTACAAACACTAGAAATGGTTCTTTGTTTTTTCATTTATTTGGTGCATTTAACTTGTACATGGTTGTTTCTGCTACTGGATTGCCCCATGGTATGCTGGTGAACAGCCATAGTCTGCTGGATTCCTTGGACATTGGGCAGCATGTCAGCAGTTTTTCCTCTATAACGAGTATTTCCACCCTTCACTGTTACTCCGTAAAACCCACACTTTCATGATCACTTGCACCAAAGCAGTATATATTCTTGGGACAGTATTTCACTTGGTGGTTGCCAACCCCAGTCATCTTCTCTCCATCTGCAGAGCATGTTTCCTAGACTGGAAGGAAGAATGATGACTTATGGTAGAAAGTGTCATGAAGTCTTCCTTGGCCTTCCTGGATACTGCAGCTGCAATATCGTCCAAGATGTGACTCACTCCTTAGTGCTGCTTTGGTATCCAACATCCTTAATACCTTATGTCCATTACCCAGTGAATCTTCATAGGGTGCGCAGTCCCATAATGTTTATTCCGGTGGGCCCACAGTGGTGCAGGTGCAGCTATCATTCATCTGTCTTCTGAGTTTGTATAGATATGTAGCATAAGAGCCATGGCCAGTCAAGTAACGTATTAATTCACTTCGTGGGTTAATAAATCACATTTTTAATCTCTCCCTGATGTTAGGGAGTGATTTGTATGTTCTCCTGCCATTGCCTGAAGTGTCCCATTCATTTTGCTGTAATTGTAATATGCGATCTCTTATCGCCTTTTTCAAACTGACCTCAGTTCTAAGCACCCTCCATACTTCCACTTGATTGCCTTTCTTTAATCAGTAAAAGGCTCCATTTTTTCGTAATTTCCAAGACCAGTGTGCATATTCCTAGAATTACTAACAAAGCATTATTTGAGGTAGTGCTGTAGACCTCCATTAACCTTAGTAGCCTGTCTCGAACTCTTCTCACTATTGTGGCTGCCTTCACTAGCTGTAGTCTATGGGACCACATGTTCACACCTTATCCTATGACTGATGCTAATATAGATTGGTGGTATACTCTAATTGTCTTCAAGGCAAGCCGAAATTGCCTACTTGCAATGATTATAATTTTATTCATTACATTGGTACTTTCCTACCTGCTTCCTCCACATGATGTGCAAAGTTACAACATTCATTGAGAAGTACCTCTAGATATCTCATTATCGCACATCTTCCAATCATTTAATTTTATTTTAGGGCTTATTTTTAGGTTCCATTTCAGAAGGAGGTACATTGTTTTGTGAGTTGCTAGTGACAATTTAACACTTTGTCACCAGCCCTCAAGTTCTTGGAGGGCAGCATTACATTTGTCTTCCATAATTCTTCTAGAGTCACCACTTACAATGAACAGCATGTCATCTGCAATTGCCACCAGACTGCTTATGTTACCGCTGTCATGTAACTTCTGTAATATGGACTCCAGTACTACATCCCAAAACTCTGGACCCCACACTATTGTGGGACAGACAGCAGACAGCTTTTTGTTATTATCTTTGTTATTTTCTTTCCTGGGCATGTTGAAAAAGAATGCTGTCCACAGCAGTAACCTCTTGGGCAATTATTCATGCACTTCTGGACACTCCAAATCCCTAAGGGGACCAAAGAAAGATGGCCACCATAGGTTATCGAAAGTGCCAGCAAGATTAATCATCATCCCTAGAGCGTACGTAGAATGAGTATCTGTGACTAGCAAAATAGCCTTGTTAATTGCATCTTCAGTTGACTTTCCTCTTCTAAACCTGTACTTGTGATGGCTAATCCCTTGTAGCAGTCTGTGATCTTGTAATCTTTTGGTTAGAAGTTTTTCAAATATCTTACCAAGAACATTCAAAAGACATATTGGTCTATAGGATTTGGGTATCACTGGATCTTTACCTTGTCCTTTACAAACTATTACCACTTAATCGTTTTTCCTTGCAAGAGACACTCATTACAGATGTCACAAGTAACTATCTAATTGGCCACATAAGGCTTGTATTACTTCAACAGGGATCTCATCCGGTCCTGGAGATTTTTTTTCTTTTCAGTCCTAAAATTATGTGACTAGTTTCTTCTTGTCCAAAGGGTACACAAGTTTATTGTTCCTACATTCTTCTCATAACATGTCCCGTAACCTACACTGATCATCTATCTCACAGTCTCAGGCAGCTGACTGTTCCCAACTTTCTGTTATTGTCCCATCATTGGATAAGACTTATCAGTGGATAAGACTGTTGGCGATCATATTTTCTCACAGATTATTTTATATGATGCACCTCAGGGATCAGTTCCTGCCTCTTCTTGTTTCACATCTTAATTTCTGCAGTGCCTCAGTGCAGATGCAAAGTATTGCTTTAGAATGACCTCTGCTGATAGGTATTGATGCCTCCATTGCTCTGTGTATAGCCACTGTCAGTTCTTTCACTTTAACATCTACATTATCACCCAGAAATGGATTTCCTGGATACTGAAATACTCTTCTTAGTTCTTCCCAGTTAGCGTCCTTGATCTTATGTTTGGGCCTTATGCGCACGTTTCCTGTGTCATCTTGGATTTCCCTTCCAGTGATGGTATAGTGTATGATGTTGTGGTCACTCAATGTCATTCCACTCACAACATTCCAGTCTTTCACTTGACTCGCCACTACCATATTTGCTAAAGTGACATCAATATTTGACATTGCTCCGATCCTCCCTTCGTAAGTTGGTGGATTGTGAGGTGCGTTCAACACCTGTAGGTTGAGTTCCATAATGGTTTCTTTTAGATGTCTTCCGCGGTCATCAGTCAGGCGGCTATGTCATAATATCGACTTTACATTTGCATCAGCAGAGAACACAAGAGGTTTAGTTCATCCTAGGTGACTAATCTCAGATATTCATTGATCTCATCACTAAAATGAAAATACATGGCAACCAGGATGGAACTCTCCCTTCTGGTTAACTTTTCCATGCAGATTACATGCTCTGAACACTATTGTGATATTTTTGTCACTGTTATGGCCTTTTTCGGTACTATTATTGCTGCCATAGGATGCTACCCTTGTGTGACTATCTGGGCAGTTATTGGCATACTTGGGATTTTTCCTGTCTTTATATACAGTTCTAGGAGGCACAATACATCTAACTGCAACTCCTCTGTCACTCTTCTAGCCTCATGCAATATGCTGCCACTACTCATGGTATTTAGCTGTCCTATCCTTTTCTCCATTAGGAGTGACAGTTCTATATTCGACAGTCTTGGCCTACTCATCTGTAATTGAAAGCTATATGACCATTCGTCATCACAAAGTGCTTGTAAAAAGTATCTAAACAGAATGATTCATTTCTTCTGGCAGAAACCTGCTTCAATAACTTTTCCATTTTTTTCACTTCTGTTGGCAGATTGTTCATTTTGAGGTGGATTCTATCAATGAAATCAGGTACAGGAAAAGTAATGTACTCCCCTTCTGGATGCTTATACCTTACTAGATGTCTTAACACTGTAGTAAGTATCTTCGGCTCTTCCAGTCTAGTGAATTGCATAATCTTCTTTACACTTTCATAAATCTGTCTGAATGGAATGGACAGTGTCTTGAAAGGAGTATGTAAGATGAACATCAACAAAAGCAAAACGAGAATAATGGAATGTACTCGAATTAAGTCAGGTGATGCTGAGGGAATTAGATTAGGAAATGAGACTCTTAAAGTAGTAAAGGAGTTTTGCTATTTGGGGAGCAAAGTAACTGATGATGGTCGAAGTAGAGAGGATATAAAATGTAGACTGGCAATGGCAAGGAAAGCGTTTCTGAAGAAGAGAAATTTGTTAACATCGAGTATAGATTTAAGTGTCAGGAAGTCATTTCTGAAAGTATTAGTATGGAGTGTAGCCATGTATGGAAGTGAAACATGGACGATAAATAGTTTGGACAAGAAGAGAATAGAAACTTTCGAAATGTGGTGCTACAGAAGAATGCTGAAGATTAGATGGGTGGATCACATAACTAATGAGGAAGTATTGAATAGGATTGGGGAGAAGAGAAGTTTGTGGCACAACTTGACCAGAAGAAGGGATTGGTTGGTAGGACATGTTCTGACGCATCAAGGGATCACCAATTTAGTATTGGAGGGCAGTGTGGAGGGTAAAAATCGTAGAGGGAGACCAAGAGATGAATACACTAAGCAGATTCAGAAGGATGTAAGTTGCAGTAGGTACTGGGAGATGAAGAAGCTTGCACAGGATAGAGTAGCATGGAGAGCTGCATCAAACCAGTCTCAGGACTGAAGACAACAACAACAAATCTGTCACAGATCGGTTCCAGTCTGTTTTTTACTCTTTACCTCTTTGTAGAAGGTGATGGTGATTTATGTTTCTTACACAGACAGCACTTGATGGTGTCATTACGGTCCTTATTGCTTTCTACTGTTATGAGATGCCTACCCATAATCCATTCTTAAATTCTGTCTTGTTAGGAGCATTTTATACATGTGACATTCATTTCTATTACCTGTGTCTTTTTTACCCCTATATTTACATGGCACACACACTGCCACTTGTTTGATTTGTGAGTACAGAAAAACAAGTCAACTTTCATTTGGCTTCTGGCATTTGTTTATCATGACCATGCCCAATATTACAATTCATGCACAAGTTGGGTAAGCAAGAACTTGCCACCTTAAAGGTCACGCTGGATATCTGACTCCAGTGGTCACTAATATATGTGATCTCTTAGGATATACAACAACCAAATTAATTTTGCACCCAAACAATAATGACAAAGCTCACTGAAATTCTGAAAAAATGCAATGAGAAGGAAAAAGTTTAAATACACCTAATATATCATCCATAAGGGGAGTTCAAACAGAGAGGAGGTAAATTTAGTAGCTTGAGTATGGCGTGGTGGAGAACAGCAGGCAAACCAGCCTAATGAGAGCACATGTGCCAAAATCCATAAACACAAGTACCTTCCCCAAAAATAATGTAGGATTGTGCCAGTAAGCAAAGATATAACAGCTTGGAAAATAAACCAATATAGCTCAATCTCCCCCACCAAAGGAAACATGCCTCTCTGTGGTGGGGGGCTCATGTGGGGCATGTTAATTATGTCTCTTAACCTGGCAAATGTGTGCCCTTAAGGTCTTTCTGGTCCACGGGTTATGCACCGGAAGATTTATTGGTCTCAGATGCCTCAAAACTGTGCAAGAACCTACAAATCATGGAGTGAGTTTATTAGAGCCAGATCCTGCCAAATCTCTGGCAGGATGAAGGTTTTGCACAAAGTTCCTGTCTTCAGCCTTAAGTTGAAAGGGCCTCCTGCCCTGATTATAATGTTTCCTCAGCTGATTGTGGGATAATTCAATGTTTCTCCAAGCCTGTCCCCAATTCTGCCAATGACATCTGAGTCAATGATCTCAGGTAAAAGGTCATTAATATTCCAAAGGTTGGTCAAATGTGATTTAAGAGGGTAGATAAGCATTAGGGTAGCTGGGGCTGCTACAGAGGCTTCGTGCTGCATGAAATTAAAAGGGAGATTGATCAAAAGAATGGAACTATAATACTTGGTTTGAGACTTTGCATGGTATATTATAAGGGTGGCCTTAAGATTCATATTTACCCTTCCCACAAAACAGAGCATTGGATAATAGAGGGTGGTGATGATATGCTTGATGTCATTGGCAAAACAGAAATGCTTAAAATCCCTGGTGCATTATCACTCGCCAGTGCTCTAGGAGAACCACACAGAGAAAATATCTTGATAAGGTGATGAATAGTTACAGATGCCATCACAGCCCAAGTAGGCACAAGCCAAAGGAAATAGGAGAAGGTGTTGATGACAACCAGGATGTAATTATTGTTGACCTTAGTGTGAGGTATGGGTCCCATGTAATCAATAAACAACTTGTCCATTGGATGTTGCTCAAATTCAGAACAAAGAAGGTCTTTGTGTGAATTGGGGTTAGGCATAGCCATTTTACAGAGCTAACACTTCACCACTACGGACTGAACATTCTTGGAAAGGTTCGGCCAGGTTACACAGCGCTGAATCTCCACAATTGCTTTCTGGATGCCTAAGTGGCCTCCCACCAATGAACTATGAAAATAATGGAAAGTCAATGGAATGAACTCAGTCACCAAACAAATTCTAAGTTGTAGAGGCCCACCTACTTTTTGGCAAAAAATGCCTTTCTGCAAGGTGTACCCTAGGGCCAAAACTCCCATCAAAAGCTGTTTATCAATAGGTACTAGGTCAGGGTCTTGATCCTATTTACCCTTTAAATAGCTAAACAGCTGGGGAACCTTGGTAAGAATACTGCCCACAAGAATGTCTGTCTGAGGAGGACATTGAGGAACTGGCTCACTATCCTCTCCAAACACCATGAGATTAGTTATAGCGGTTTTAATTGCATCAAAGGTGGCCTGCTGGCTGTCTCCCCACATCAAATCTTGCCCCTACCTGCACAGATTTCCTTCTTATTTACTGGAGGGGGGAAAGTTCCTTAGGCCAACTGCTTGTTCATTATCGACTGCAATTCTGTCACTGGACACAAAATGCCACAAAAAGGAAACGTGATGCCTGGCCAAAGTGACCTTCAATGACTAAACAGTCAGACCAGCCTTCTGCCATCCAACCAAAATATGACAAAGATGTTCAAGATGTTTTGATTCCCTAATGCACAGTCGAGCAACTAGGACAGGACAAGCCAAAAGAAACACTTTTGAATTTGTACAGGTTCCAATTGCTACAGAAGGTGGTGGCTGGCCTGGAATCTTCAGTAAGCAATATTTGATAATACACCTGATTTAAATTGAGCACCATGAAATAAGAGACACTCAAAAACCACGTAAAGGCATTACGGAGATTGGGAAGTAGGACTGACTCTAAAATCAGTTTCGTATTAAGTGCATGATAATCAATAACTGGCATGTAATCACTGTCTTGGCCCTTAGGAACCAAAAAGATCAAGGAGGTGTAAGGCGAAGTGGATGGTCTAATGACACACTGGAAAAACCTATGATTTATCTTGTCCCAAAGGACAGCCATCCTCGGTGGGGAGGGATGGTAAAGCACTTATAACACAGGGGCTTTGTCAATAAGCAGTAAGTAACCTTGCACTGGATGAGATTAGTAGCCTTGAGTCCATCAGTTAAGACATCAGAAAATTCATTCAAAACGCTTAACATTTCTCACCCTCATTGACTCCCAAATGACGGACATTAAATTCTGGGTCTTGCAGCTGGACAGAATTAATGTCATTGTCAGAATGTCATGAACACAGTGCTTTCTCTTCTGAAGGAGAAAACTTAAAATTAAAGTTATCAAGACCAAAATCAAGCACCAGGCCAGTCCGCAGCATAAAGTCACATCCAAGGATTAGTGTGACAGACAAACTCCTCACAGGAAAAAAGATAATCAGCAAAAAAAAAACCACAAATAGTCAATTTCCCCTATATTTCTCCAACCAGAGCTGAACTCTTGCCCATTGGCTGTACAATACCTCTGAGAAAAAGAGCATATGGGAGGGAATTAACAAATATTTCTGAACTCTAACTACCAACTGTAATTAAACAGGGAAACAGCAGTATTTCAATCTAACAAGGGACAAGCAGGTTCCTAATTCAGACAAGCACAAACAAAGGGGAGTGGAGAACCCTTAACAGCAATGATATGGCCACAACCAGCCAGGCACTTTCATGAACAGTGTCCCCCGTTTTCTGGTGATGTCAGCTACTAGGTCTTGACGGATACTCAACAGGACATTCCCAAACCAAATGATCAGTGGATTCACTATGAAAGTATCGCCACTGCAGGTGCTCCCCATACACAGGGTGTCCCAGCTATCTTGTCCACCCAAAATATCTCTGGAATAATAACAGCTATTGGAAAACTACTTTCACCGGTATCAATGTAGGGCTGGGGCCCATGAATGTACACATTTGGAAACATTCTAAAATGAAAGCATATGTGTTTTAACACAAACTTATGTTTTGTTTTTTTTTAAATGGACCTCCTATATTTTTTCTTCAGCAATCCATAGCACGACAAAGCACATACACAATGGCATTGATTGCATCGCAATATTCCCATTACATCCCGAGATATTAAGACGCGAAGTTGACACTCGAAACACCCAACATGCGCTGCTAGCGCACGTCCTGAGGCTCAGGCGTGAAACCCATGCTGCCCGTAATCGCGATGTGATTGACATGCGTAATCACACTTCCATACTTATCAAGAAGTCTGAAACGAATAATACGGTCTGCTGCCATCCTGCATTAACGTCGTACATTCCAGCAGGTATTTATCCCATAGGCTAGGGCTGATGCGGTTCTGTAACATATCTGTGTACCACAATGTTAGTGACAAAGTTAACTTCGCTTATCGTTAATCCGTTACTAAAAAGGTAATGCCGTTCAATGTTAAAACTTTACTTTACTGTAGATCTAGCGCAAGTGACAGTTAATCATTCACTCGTAATAGTAAAATTCATGTTGATGGTTTTAGTGAAATGAGCAAGTCGACTAAAAGTTTTACCGTTGTTTAGGTAAAAATGTTTTTATTTGGGAAGTTCAGGTAGGACATAGAAGATGAATGTAAACATGTTTAACCAATTAGGTTTATTATCGCATAATTATCAATGTTATGTTTATCTTATGCATTAAATGACAAATTGTTGCAAACAAATGTTTCTTAACATCACTGGATAAAATGACCCTTTGTAGAAACTTCCACTGTGATACCAGCACTACATACTAAACATAGCATTCACATCTCATGCTCAAAGTGATGCCCATTGGCTTGCATACATAGGGTCACTCTGCGGATGAAGGATGCCCTACTTCGTGCTACTGTTTCCTCTTTGATGGCTGTACAAGCATCAATAACGCGTTGCTTCATGTCCTCTGGTGTTGTTGGTTCATGTTGGTATACAGCATCCTTCACTGCTCCCCAAAGAAAATAATCCAGCGGTGTAAGGTCCGGAGATCGGGCAGGCCACCTAACTGGGCCACCTCGTCCAGTCCACCTACCAGGGAACTTACGGTTCAGAAGTTGTCATGCTCGTAAGGCGTTATGTGCAGGGCATCCGTCATGCTGATACCACATGACCATTCCCCGGTTCAGAGGTATGGTGTCCAAGAGAACAACAGGAAGATTGTGTCATATAAATCTGGAGTATTGTCTGCCATTTTGGATGCAATTTATAAAGAAAGGTCCGATAATGATATTTCCAATAATCCCACACCAAACATTAACTTTCCACGGACGTTGGTGCTCTACCTGACAGAGCCATTTTGGATTGTCTGCAGACCAATAATGCATATTCTCCAAATTGACAATTCCTTTGTTGGAGAATGATGCCACGTCGGTAAAGAGAACATCTGCAAAAAAATTTGTATTAGTTAGAAGTTTTTGCTGAGCCCACTGACAAAATGTTACCCTATTGTGGAAGTCATTGCCATGAAGATCCTGGTGTAAATGAACAAGGTAAGGACGAAATTTATGACGTTTGAGAATATACAGTGCACTTGATTTCGACACATCAACTTCACGTGCAATTTGACGTGTGCTGATTCGAGGATTCACAGCTATGGTAGCGAGCACAGCAACTTCAGCACATTCATCTGTGCGTGTTCTAGGACAATGTCGAGGTCTTGGATTCCAGCTTCCCGTTTCACATAGATGAGATGTGAGACGACAAAACATCCGGCACAAAGGCGATGTCTTGTCAGGGAATCGTCTTCTGTACAGTCGTTCTTCCTGAACAGCATTTCGTCCAACTACAACAGGGTACAATACAGGTATGTAGAGTAGGGTAGAAAACAGACATATTAACTTAATAATCATAATGTTCGCTAACAATACTATCAACAAACAAGCAATCTCATAACGTATTTCCCGTCAACGTAATTCTCCATAGATCAGCAGCATTTCTACCATATCTTCATGTGTGTACATTATACTGTACAGTATAAGTTCCACAACAGAACGTTTATTCACAATGTGTACTACCTCCGTGCCGTCACAAGATTACTCTGATGCACGAGTACACTGGCAAGCGGTGTACTGCACTCCAAAGCAACAACAAATGGGATGCTCGGAGGGTGGTGGAGTACAGGAGTTTGCATGGGTCACAAATCATAAGCAAGGCGAAGTGGTAACTGTGGCAGTAGTGGGAACTACATTGGACACTTGACTAGGTTGAGCCAGGCTGTGCGCGACAGGCACAATGGGTCATATAACGCATTAGATAAACGTTATTTTGGGTGTGCAGGATAAATAAGACAACCTGACGAGTGTACTCCGGTCGGTACTGGTTCATATTGTGTACGTAAATACGTAAAACGTGCAAGAGGGAAACCATTATGTGCTTATAAGAGTTGATGGCAGCAGACCGTATTATTCGTTTCAGACCTCTTGATAAGTATGGAGGTGTGATTACACATGCCAATCACATTGCGATTACGAGCAGCATGGGGTTCACGCCTGAGCCTCAGGACATGCGCTAGCAGTGCATGTCGGGTGTTTCAAGCGTCGACTTTGTGTCTCAATATCTCGGGATGTAATGGGAATATTGCGATGCAATCAACGCCATTGTGTATGTGCTTTGTTATGCTATGGATTGCTGAAGAAAAAATATAGGAGGCCCATTTAAAAAAAAACATAAGTTTATGTTAAAAAACACATATGATTTCGTTTTAGAATGTTTCCAAATATGTACATTCATGGGCCCCAGTCCTACATTGAAACCGGTGAAAGTCATTTTCCAATAGCTGTTATTGTTCCAGAGATATTTTGGGTGGACAAGATAGCTGGGACACCCTGTAGATAAGAATGAGTGTCATTAAGTCCTCCCCAGTCCAGACCAAGCTGTTCATCAGCATACCTTAGGGCTTCAATTTAAGTGACTAACTGGTTTAATTCCAAACATTGTGTGTATCTGGTCCTTTGGCCTCATCCCTTCTAAAATAGCAGAAATGACCTCCTGTTCCCCAATGGTCATCCGTAGCATGTGTAGTGTGGTGACAGCATCTCTTTGATAATACACCATCTCAAATCAGTTAGACTGTGCCAACTTTGGAAGACATTGGCCAGAAAATCACTCAAGATGCTGCAGATTAACATGTACAATAAACTACGGATAATGGTGTAAGATACCTGAAGAGCATTGTAGTGATGTTCAAAATGGCCAATTAACCACAATACACATTCTGCCTGAACTAGTTGATTTATTGACAACTCTGATATATTCTTCAGCAGATACATAATCAGGTTGAGCAATTTGGCAAAGGTGGAGGCAACATGACCTTTCGTCTCCAATGGATGACCAGGTCAAGTTTCCTGATCTAAATTGGTCAGAGCAGAAACTGTCACCTGATTATCAAGGACTTCCTCTTTCAACCATAGGTACTAGGAGACCCCCCAAATCAGCCAAACAATTATTCCAGTCACATAGTTGAGCCTGCATTCTTAATAATTGTTTGTGGCTGTGTTTACTGTCTCTAAAGAAACTAAGATTTTAAGCTGGGTTCCTTCAAATTAGAAGAATAGATAGAAATTGTGACATCTACCTCACCAATGGTGCCCATGGTAATGTCGACCAGACTGGACCTGATGGTGCATAACTGAGCCACAAGTTCAGGGATCCCCCCTCCCCTCTCCTCTTGATGCCTAAGCAAGAGCTCATACTGAAGCTGCTCCCACTGGAGGTAAGCAAACCATCACAAGACTTGTTCTCCATCACGCCAACCCAGATATGAAATGATTATAATATAATACGAGACCAAATATATGAGACAAACAGTGGCAAATGGATTCTAGGAGAAGGACAACCATGCTCTGCTGTCATTGAATTGAGCTCTCAGTGGACACCCCAGGATGCAACAGCAACTTAACGAGCAGGAGGAAGGTGCAGGCTGAATTTATGGAAAGCCATTTGTTGCTTCACAATAGTTGGTAATCTTTTATTTAACAAGCTATATTTAAAACAACAATAACATATAAATCAATACTAACAGTCTGAAATTTGTTTCAGGCCGACAAAGCTTACAATAAACATGTGTGTTTTTTTTTTTCTTTTTGAGGCTCTTCAAAATAGCAAGATCAACATTAATAAAAATGCAACTCAAGGGCCCTTTAGGCACCTATAAAATTTCAAACAGGCAAATGATGACTTCTTTACATTTACAGGAAGATCATTACCATTATAATTTGAGAACCACTCAATAGATAGTATACTTAAAACAATGAAAGTGGCCCTTGTTTGGAAAAATTTTACAATTTCAGGATTGTGATTAAAATAACTTGAAGGTGCTTTTGGCACAAGCAATTTAGAAACCAAAGGATAACCCCTTTATATTTAATAACAAATACAGGTTCAGCATTTCACAAAACTGTAGGAGCTCTTTAACATTAGCATCTTTTAAACAGGAAGGTAACAATATTCAAAATTTCAGAAGTTCAGCATTTGACAACATTGTAAAATTTACAGTTCCAGGATCACGATAAAAGATTTGCAGCACCCTTTGAGCACTAACAACGTTGGAACAGAAAGGTTACAATGATTTTAAAATTTACAGGAATCCACAATTAATGATTGAAAGATCTTCAAATCAAGCAAACATTAAGGCAGCAATTACAAGACAAGGCCGAGCTGGCAGAGGCAGGTATTGACAAGGATTGTTTAGGCAGACTCTTTGATTTAAACTTAAGTCTGTATTCCATAAGGACTAAGAATTTAACTTAGAGGGAGATGCCATAGCAAGCAAGGAGGCTGCACTGATTCAGTGGCTCTCACAAGACAGTAGGCGGAACTCCATGCCGCACACAGCTACAGAGCTGATGTGGACTAGCCATACCTGGTGATTCAGCAGATAGTGGATAACACACCAAGGCCAATAGTTCCAGTGCTATGTACAATTCAGGAAACTGAGGGCAAATGAACAGTCATATAATTCATGCAACATGGAGAGTCAAAATAAGTAAATTCTCGAGGGCAAACACAAGAATACAAAATGTAAACCCCACCCCAGACACTGAGTGCAGCCTAAGTGTTGGAATGACTGCCTAATTAAAACAGAGTTGAGTAACTGGTTAATGATTTAACACTAATGACAAACATAACAATTAATTTGATCAAACAGCCAACTGTTAACAAGACTCCCCCTAAAAATTCACTTAAGTAAACTTAAAAGTAGTAAGAAATGCTTGAGCACTAATACCTAAGCATGAGATCACAGTAGTGATAGAATATATAACAGTAAACAATAAATACCTTCTTTTAACAGAAGTGCTAGATGTTGCCAAGACCTTCCCTTGTGAGTACAGAAAACGAGCCAACATTCATTGGGCTGTTGGAGTTTGCTTAACACGACCATGCCCAATTTTACAATTCATGCACAAGTTAGGCAAGCAAGAACTTGCCACCTTAAAGGTCACTAATATACATGATACCTTAAGGCATGTAACAACCCAATTAATTTCACACCCAAGCAATAATGACATAGATCATCGAAATGCTGAACAAATTGCAATAAAAAGGAAAACACAGTTTAAATACACTTAAATATATCATCCATAAGGGGAGCTCACACAGAGAGAGGGCAAATTTAGTAGTTTGAGTATGGAGTGTGAATAGCGGGCAAACAAGCCTAATGGGAGCAAGACCACCACAGGAGCACATGTGCCAAAATCCATAAACAGAAGTACCTTGTCCAAAAATAAGGTAGGATGGGCAGTTACCAGAGAAAATTAACACCATGATGATGCCCACATGAGCAGACAGCCACTCCTGAGTCCACATAGTCAATCAGGCATAATAGCGTATAGCCCAACACTCCACACCAACATTGCCCCGTACAAGTAGCTGCCCAGTTGGACGAGTGACTGTTGATTAAGTCCCATAATGTCACACTCACCATTCATCAGTAGTTCCCCTCTCCCACTGCCCCGTCATCTGTCAATAACCTGCCTCCAATCCTCTCTAACGAAAGAGCCAACAAAAGAAGACTGAAGTGCCACTCAGTGGCGTGATAGGAAAACGTATTGCAACGGTAAGCAAAGATATAACAGCTCAGGAAACAATTTGACACAGCTCATGTGGGAGAGAAAAAAACGTGCTTTATTGAGGAAGAGTTCCCTTGTTGTTCTAGATCAGTTCAGTAGTTATTAGAAAAATTCTGCGAAAGAGAAATTGAGACAGGGAAATACAGAGCTTGCTGTTATACCAGGACGACTTACTACACAGTTACAACCTCTTGACATTTCAGTAAATAAATCATTTGAAGTGTGTATGAGAGATAAATGGAACAAATTAATGATGGATTACACAACATGAATTCACCCTGAATGGAGCTTTAAAATGGCCTACGATCAGTGTGTCAGTGGATAAAACCGTCATGGTCTAGAGTGAGATAACATTATTGTAATTATTTCAAGAAGTACAATGCTTGTAATGCTCTTGATGGCAGTGAAGACCATCTTTTATATGAAAAGGACAATGATGATTATGAAGAGGAAGAAGAAGAAACTTCAGATGACAGTTTTAAGGGATATTAAAGGTCAGTTCAGTTTTGTACACTAAGGACTTTTTGTATGGCTTTGCAATCTAATAATAAGAATGGTAAAAATAAAATTGTTTAAAAAAAATATTGCTTAAAAATTAATGTGCATTTTATAGTCTGTAGTGTCTTATAGTTGGTAAAATATGGTAGCTCTTAACGTATGCTCTTTAGAGCCCATGTTTACCAGAAATTTTTTTCTTGTTTTGGTCCATACTAACACCTCACAAAATATGAAAAGCAAAGAACTTGCAGTAGAAGAGATTTGTTTCACAGTACCAAAGGTGAAGAAGTGCTGACAGCACTTAAGATATGCATCTTAGAGCCCATGTTTATTAGGGCTTTTTCTTCTTTGAAATGATCATTCCTATAATATCCTTGATATTGACCATCCTTTTGTGACCCCCGTGTGAACAACAGCCAAAGCAGGTGTATGCTGAAAAAGAAACTTACATAAAATTCAAATACTTGAATGTCTCATGAGCTTCTCCATCTGAATTTAAGATAATTATGTCTTTTCTCAAAAATAAAAGCTCATATCATCTGCATTTGATTGTGTTTTCAACAGAGTACTAAAGACTATAAGAGTCAACAAGCATATATTGCTTCCAAAAACAAAGATTCCAAGACTTAACAAGCGGGAAAGCGCCGGCAGACAGGCACATGAACAAAACACACAAACACACACACAGAATTACGAGCTTTCGCAACTGGCAGTTGCTTCGTCAGGAAAGAGGGAAGGAGAGGGAAAAATGAAAGGATGTGGGTTTTAAGGGAGAGGGTAAGGAGTCATTCCAATCCCAGGAGCGGAAAGACTTCCCTTAGGGGAAAAAAGGACAGGTGTACACTCGCACACACACACACATATCCATCCGCACATACACAGACACAAGCAGACATATGTGTACGGGTGGGGAGAGAGACGAAATCTGTCTGGTGAAGTATGCAAGGACTAGTCTCCAACAGGCACAGTGTCAGGTGGTTATAGTGCAGGGAGATGGGGAAAGAAGGAAGAAAAAATGAGAGGAACAGGGAAAAATGGGTGAATGCCTTGGCAGAGGGCTGCAAATAAACAGAGTGGGAGATGAGAATTGGGAGTAGATGATAGGACATAGGGAGCAGAAACTGTTGGGTAGAGGGTGTGGGGACAGTATGTTATCATAGGTTGAGGGCAGGATAATTATGGGAATGGAGAATGTGTTGTAAGGATAACTCTCATCTGTGCAATTCAGAAAAGCTGGTACTGAAGGGAAGGATCCAGATGGCTCGTGTAGTGAAGCAGACATTGAAATCAAATCTGTTGTGTTCAGCTGCATGTTGTGCCACAGGATGGTCTGTTTTGTTCTTGGTCACTGTTTGGTGGTGGCAGTTTATGCTGGTGGTCAGTTGGTTGGTAGTCATACCAATATAAAAAGCTGTGCAATGATTGCAGTAGAGCTGGTTAATGACATGGCTGCTTTCACATGTGGCTTGGCCCCTGGTGGGACAGGATAAACCAGTGACACGTCTGGAATAGGTATTACTGGGTGGGTGAATTGGACAGGTTTTGCACCTGGGACTTCCACAGGAATATGATCCTTGTGGCAAGGAGTTGGGATTGGGAGCGGCATAGGGATGGACTAGGACATTGTGGAGGTTGAGTGGGTGATGGAATGCAAGTTTAGGTGGAGTGGGAAGCATCTTGGGTAGGATGTCCCTCATTTGAGGGCATGATGATAGGTAATCAAAGCCCTGGAAAATAATGTGGTTCAGTTGCTCCAGTCCACTGTGGTACTGGGTGATGAAGGGGACAGTCCTTTGTGGCTGGTTTTTGGGGTAGTTGCAGGATTGGAATTGGGAGGGGAAATGGCACAGGAGATCTGTTTGTGGAATAGTGCCTGTCTGTGAAGTTCTTGGTGAGACCCTCAGCACACTGGACAAGGAAGTTTTTGTCATGCAGACATACCAACATGTCATCTCTAGGTAGCCAGGGTATATGGGAGGGATTTTCTTGTATGAAAGGGATGCCAGCTGTCAACCTGAAGGTCTGTTGGTGGTTTGTGGGTTTAATGTACACAGAGGTGTGGATGGTGCCACCAGAGAGGAGGAAGTAAACATCTAGAAAGGTGGCACACTGATTTGAGGAGGACCACATGAAGTGGATGGGAGGGTTGTGGAGGTTGTGAAGGAACAAACATTGGGTGTCTTGGCCCTGGGTCTAGATCATGAAGATATCATCAATGAACTTGAACCAGACAATACTAGGAATGCCTATGATATGGCTGTACAACAGAGTTGCAGAGGTGAGGTGACCTATGGGGAATATGGGAAGGCAGCCCAGAAATTTGGTACTGACTACCCATCTCCAGCCATGTATTTTAACTGCTCTTTCAGCCACCCAGTCTGGAATTGAGACTGTCCTGTTTTTGCTGAGGAGTGCAAAATTCAGTAAATAAATGTCACCAAGCAGATCTCCTATTCAGAAGCCAAGGAAGAGTATAAGGTGACAAAATCACCTGTGTTTGCCACTTTATAAGCTTCCATGGCAGAGAAACCAGTTCATAAGGTGGGTGCTTTGATGCAGATGACATCTGGCACTCTATTACCCTCAATCAGCATCTGTATTTCCACCTGTAATTGATGAAGGAAAGTGAGTAAAGATACAGCGACCCAGACAGTTGTAATAGAAGAGACCAACAACATTTTTGCAATGAGCATCGAGAAGGCAGACTGTCTCTCAGCACAGACTTTCCCCACAATCCTTGAAGGAAAAGGAAGCAGGGAAAGCATCATCACTTTTAGTCAAAAGCTGTCCCAGATGCCATCAGAGGTCATTCTGTCACATACGACTGATGAGGAGGACATCATCGATTTCAATACCTTGTCACCAGACCAAGGTAGCCCCTCCACCCCAGTGCAGGGATAGGGGTAAATCAAAACCATATAGCTGAAATGGCTCCCATACTCCAATGGTATATGAATGGATACAGGACTCATCTGGAGGAACTGGCACTCTTCATATAGGGCAGACCTTTTTAAATCTGTCTCAAAGAGATTCATTTGAAACAGAATGATGCACCTTCATTTGTATGCTACCACCTCTACAGAAAAGACAACCTTACTGCTGACAGGGCAAAAGGACTTGTTACTGTGTGAAAAATGGGGTAGCAGTGTTCACTAAGAACACATTCCACTCATCTGTGCCCTTAACCACAACACTACAAATGGTCACTGTTTAGGTAATAGCCCATGTTCCTGATACGATGTGCTCTGTGTACCTACTACCCCAAGAGTGCTTTGACACCAAGGTCCTCACACATTGGGGACAGGATAGCAGCTATGTGAAGAGTCAGTCAATGCCCTACAGATGCGAATCTTACAACTTTTCAAATAGCACGGTTGAAGGTGAGGAGAATAATTTGGGAGGCTAAGCAGAGGTCTTGACTAGGGTTCCTCAGTTCCATCAATAAGTCCACATCCACTATTAAAGTATGGGAAGCCATCAGGAGTATCTCAAGTTGGCACTCACAAGCAGAACAGCAGTTGTATGAGAGCAAGGGTGTTCCTATCATCACCGAGAGACATAGCTCAGACAATGGCCCAATTGTATAAGACCATTACTGCTGATTGTAGCCAGGATCCAGCTCTCTTTTCTTGTCAGGAGACACAGGAGAGGGTTAGTTTTGATTTCTGTTCCACCAACAAGCCTTTCTCTCTGTGGAGTCAGATTCTGTACTGTCAGTAACTCATGATACTGCACCTGGTCATGACCTGATAACAGACAGCATGCTGAAATGGTTGAACCTGTGATCAAAAGCTATTCTCCTTCAGCTCTTTAATGAAATTTAGACAACAGGAGAGTTTCCCAACTCATGGTAGGAATCTATTTTAATCTTAATTTTTAAAACAGAGAAGGATTGGACTAATCCCAATAGTTACCATAGCATTAGTCTCACAAGCTGCAATGGGTACTTGGCAATTGCATTTAATAGTCAAGCAGTTGGAGGAATGGTCTAAGATCACAGGTTTTAAATTCTCTTCCGATAAAACTGTTTGTGTTGATTTTAATCATTCCCGTTCTCTTTTTAATTTACTCATTTTAAAACTTGGGGGACACCGTTCTCACTTTTAAGGAAAATGTGAAGTATCTCAGTCTCACCATTGCTGAGAACCTAATGAGGCTGCTACATGTTAAGGAATTAAATCTGAGATGTCTCAAGGCTTTGAAACATCCTAAAATGCATCTGACATAGGTCTTTTCCAACTTTATGAGGTCTTTATGTGACCCCAGCTTGAAAACAGGTGTCAAGTTTTTGGATCAGCAGGCCCTTCACACCTCAAAATGCTGGATGCAGTTTACCACTAGGGTATTGACCTGTCAACAGAGGCTTATCGCATGCCTCTGTTCAGATGCTGGTGAACCTCTGCTGTCTGTTTGACATCTTCTCCTACTGGCACACCAAGCATACAAGACCTTGCCCATTGCAAAATTGCTAGTATCCATCTCCATTGCACAGCCACCACTGGAGCAGCTGTTTCATCATCGGCTACAGGCAATGAGGTTGTTTGGACCCCATGTGAGAGTGAACCCTTGGTGGAGTACATTAAGGTCCACAGCCAGGGGCAGAGCATGGGACCTCTCAGGTACTAAAGAGGCCGAGCTTCCTTCTTGAATTGATTGTACCCCAGACCATATTTTTAAAATTAAATGTAACGAGTTTTTACATCACCATCCAGATTTTATTATGTTTCACACAGATGAGACCAAGCAGAGGAATTTTTATCAGCTGTTCTGTAATGTTCCCTGACATTGTCCTCAGGGCAGGGCTCCCAGAGCAATTTTCAGTATATTACATGGAATTATTTGCTATCTTGAGGGTACTGGAGTAGATGAGATGGCATCATGGCAAGAAATTCCTCTGTTCAGATTCTCACAGTGGTGTTGGCCAGATGCACCCAGCAGATTGGATGGTGGAAGAAGTGCAAGGTGCTCTCCTTCTCTCGTGAAGGTAGGACAATAATGTTTCTGCTGATTTCCAAGGCACTTACTCACTGAAAGGGCTGCCAAGGAGGCTTGCTCGCTTCCAACTCCTGCTCACTGTTTGGTCCCCCTGCAGGCTGTTACCTCATTTGTGACCAAGAAGACCATGTGTTAGTAGGAGACTCAGTGGCTGGAAGTGATGAATAATAAGCTACATTCCATAAAACCTTCAGTGAAACCATGGCTTACCTCCTTCCAACCACAACGAGCTGAAGAAGTAGCCCTTACACGGCTTAGAGGGGGACATTGCCCACTGATGCATGGTTTTCTCTTACATCGCAAGGAACCACTAGTGTGTCACAGATGTGGGACACAGCTATCAGTACAACAAATTTTAACTGTGTGTTTTTATGATAACCTGAGGGCTGATCTGAATCTTCCACAAACCTGTTCTCTATGTTAACCGGTAATGAGGTGAGTGCAGTTCATGTTTTAAGATTTTTTTCTGATGTACAGAATTCTTCCCAAAGTGTAGGGTGTGAGATTTTTATGCTTCACAGACTGGCTTGGTCACCTTTTATTTCTAAGTAGCCATCCAGCCACAGTCAACTGTCCTCTTTTTAACCTTGTCTGTGCTGGTATTTTATCCTTGATGTTATTCAGTTATTCTGCTGTGTTTCATCTGACTTTTATTGAGAGATTTTCTGATGTTCACCTTATTGAGGTTGTCTTTTCATTTCTTCTGTGTGAATGCAACTTGGTTTTTTGATTTATTATTATTTTTAATAGAATTTCACCATTTTAATTTGTGTATCATTCATGTAAGAGTGCTGATGATGTTGTTTAGCATGCTCAGCTAAAAATCACATTATCTTTTGGGAATGTGCTGTGGAAGAAGTTTAAAGAAAATCTTAGTGGTCCTACATGTTTGGAAAAGTTGCAGAGTTGTACAGTCACACATGGTGCCATTAATGGGGCACGATTTGGAAGGTGGGTATGAAACAATACATCACATGTATGTGATGTGCAGTGATACATGGGAGAATATTCTCTGCATTTTTTTAAAATTTAAACTGACTAGGAATCCACATTAAACTGTAGATGCTCCTACAACTGTCTGGATAAGTCAGTCCAAAGGTCAGAGGAAGGCAACAGCATATCATCTCTAAATAGACCTAGTAGAGCACTATGGTGTTCAAACCAACCTTTGGGTTAATGACAGCTCTACCTATTTACATACAATAACATGTGAAATAGTAGTATTTCTTTGAATAAAATTTCTCAGTTTCACAATTAATTTAAATACCAGTACATTATCATCCTTACCTCCTATGTTTCTAGGTTCTTGTATCTGACTGATTTGGTGGTCTGGTTTAGAATACATTGTGCGGTTTTGTTACTGTTTGAATAGATAATCAGATATTTCCATGCCTGATCAATTTGTTATATCACTGACCATATTCTCATTCACGTGTGTACCTGCTGCAATAATTCCATGTTCCCTTAAAATAAAAATCCTGCTATATCTTGTAACATATTGACACATAGCAAGTGTCCCTCTATTATATTCATACTATTATTTACTATAGACGGAAGGAAGTTGATGTAACAGATCATTCCCCTGGTGTTGCAAGTTTGAGTTAATACATTTTTTATTTGTTTTTTTTTTCTCTTGTCTCTTCTCTCTCTCTCTCTCCCCCTCTCATTTTTACACACACACACACACACACACACACACACACACACACACACACACACACACAACCACATCACTGTTAAAAGTACCAAATGTCCTCATTTCAATGCCCTAAACATACACTGACTAACAGATATAAGTATACTTATGGCAACAAAATAATTCTGCTGTAGCATTAGCTGTTTGATTCCTTACAGAATGGTATAACACAACTTCTTGTGAAGTGACAGATTCTTATCAATTTAATCACTGTTCTCTTTTCATTGTTGATGTTAGGTTTTGTTACTCAGAAGTAGGGGCAAGTTAAGAGAACATTTGCATGATGTGTTCTGTGCAAGGAGACAAATGATACCTCTGAGTGTCATCAGTGTGCTCTATCTCTGCTTCATGATACAGTCTCTCAGTGTGCTCTATCTCTGTCTCATGATACAGTCTCCAACTGTTCTCACCTGCTGCAACTGGCAACACATGAGGACACATTTTCTGTTTCCGACTCACTGCTGAAAAATGAATATACCCAGAAAACTACAGCTACAACTTATTAATGTAATTCTCGTGTTTGCTTTGTGTCACCCATTATGAACAACACTGGCAATATAGCCTCAAAGTGCCTGCACTAAATTGAAAAACAGTGCAAAATCTTGGACAACTCCTTAAAGATCACTCTACAGGGTCTGTTCTGAGCCAGTGACTCCTTCTGGCACAAGAGAAATATGTAGAAAACTATAACAGGAGTCAAGAAAGAGGAAGTTACTGGGAAGAAATGCTAAGACAGAAGAAATTAACATAAACTAAGGCCAGGTGGATTGCAAGAACCAAAGACATGTTGTAGCACTAGTTCCCACCTGTGGAGTTATGAGAAAGTGGTGTGTGAGGGAAGAAACAGGCACTGAGGTCATGACTGACATGTTGTAGAGCATGTTCTGCAGTAGGATATTGTGTACACCCTCTGCCTATTCCCATTCATTGGTGGTAGTCATGCTGATGTAAAATGGCGAACAGTGTTTACATAACAGCTGGTAAATGACATATGTAGTTTCACAATGGCTCTCCCTTTGATAGTACATATTTTGCCAGTTATAGGGCAGGTATAGGTGGTGGTAGCAGGGTGCATAGGGCAAGTCTTGTAGTGGGGACAGTCATAGGGCTAGGAGCCACAGGGTAGGGAGATGGGTCCAAAAGGTACATAGGGTTTGACAAGAATATCGTGTGGGGATTGGGAGAGTGACAAAAAGCTATTCTAGGAGTGGTAACCAAAGTGTCAGGCAGAGTTGATCTCACTTCAAGGCATGATTTTAGCAAGTCTTGACCTTGTCGGAGCAGCTGATCAAGACCAGGATAATAGTGGTGTGCTCTGAAGTTGTTTTTGGACGGATCAACAGTACCAGGATCAGATGTGATAGCTCAGGAAATCTATCTTTGAACTAGGCTGGTGGGGTAATTACATTCAGTGAAGACTGAAGAGAGAATGGTTGCCTTGAATGCCAAGACTGTGTGGGAGGGAACATTTGACATGGAGAGGATGACAGCTGTCAAATGTAAGTACTGTTGTTTGTTAGTAGATTTAATGTGGACAGAAGTGTGTAGCTGGCATTTGGTAAGGATGAGATCAACATCAAGGAAAGTGTCATGGGATTCAGAATAGTACCATGTGAAATTTAATTGGGGGAAGGTATTTAGAGATTTCAGGAATTTTAACAGGTCAGCCTCACCATAAGTCCATATGGCAAAGATGTCATCAATGTAACTAAAACAGATCGAGGTCTGGAGGCCTATGGATCCCAGGAAAGCCCCCTCCAAGTGACCAGTGAAAAGACTGGCATAGGAAGGCTTCATTCTGGTTTCCATGGTCACACCCCTGATCTGTTTGTATGACTGCCCCTCAAAGGTGAAGTAGTTGCTGTCAGACCCTATGTTCCTTCTGCACCCATCTCCCTACTATATGGCTCCTATCCCTGTGACCTCCACTGTTGCAAGATTTGCCCTATGCACCCTCCTATCACTGCCTATACCAGCCTTGTAACTGGCAAAACATGTACTATCAAAGGGAGAGCCACCTGTGAAACAACACAGCATATATCAGCTGTTTTGTAAACACTGTTTGGCCCTTTACTTTAGCAAGACTAGCACCAAATGATGAATGGGCTTAAGCAGAGGGTGTATACTGCCAACATGCAATCTCCTATTGCAGAGCATGCTCTACAACGTGATAACCATGACTTTGGTGCTTGTTTCACCACACGTGCCATCTGGATTCTTACCCCATACACACGTTTTTCAGAACTCCACAGGTGGGAACTAGTGCTAGAACATGTCCTCTGTCTCGACACCCACCTTTCCTTTATTTACATTAATTTCTTCTGCATCTCTTCATAGTAACTACTCTTTTCTTCACTTCATTTCAGTTTTCTTCGTCTTTCATTATCTTACCTGTCTATTCTTTGCTGTCCCCCTCCCACCTTTGTTACATACAAACACTTAGCTTTTTATTTTTATTAATTCATGTGTGATGTTTTAGCAGTAATTTCTGTCCTGCATATTAGTCAATCTAACATCTTTAAGCTCTCAGGTTTTCAAATCTCATCCTGTGCAGTCCCCAACAACACGTCTTCCTTCTTATCCTATCCAAGTCTCCCGTGACCCAATGATCCGAGTGATTTTTCTGAACTCTACCCATTTTCCTAAAACTCTCCAGTCCTTTTCCTTCCCCTTCCATTCTTCTGCCAGAAGAAGGAGCCATTGGGTCTGAAAGCCTGCATAAGTAAAACTTTTTTTGCATTTGTTCTCCTGTAGATTTTTTTATCTATCCAATTACACTTTATTGCAACATATTGATTATTTTTGTTGTTATATGGTAATGCTATTGTTTGTTATGTTATGTGATAAAGTACTCCTGTTAATGCTCGGCCCACTTTTTAAAGTCAACATTATTTGAACTACAGTATGTCATTAGGCAAAAAAGAAAGCATCTTCTGGTCCTAAAGCCCAAGATGTATCATTCAGTTCTCATGTCAAACAATGCAAGGACATATTACATTCAACATAAATTTACTTTTGACAGGACTGTGTTGTTCAAACCAGCTGTGAAATTGAGTATTGAGTTACTTGACTCTTGATGGAACTCATTCTCATGATTGAAGTGTGTATGTTTTGTTACAAAAGTTCTCCTGGTATACAATGACATCTTGTCTGAGAAATATTCAATTGTCAGATCTATTGTGATGTGGACAACATCACAATATGTGGAAAACACAGATATTTATGTACAAGAGCTGTGGCCATTAACAAATTAGAATCACGAGTTATGATCTCATAGAGAAGTTTTACTGTTTGTCATATGGAATCATTAAAAATTTGCACTGCAAAAAAGCATTTTGTAGAAGTTGTACATGTTTGTACATGTGTTTGGTTGCTTGCAGTATATTTTTTGATAAATATATCTAATATTTTGACTAATTCAGACATCAAGGAGCTTGACAAATCTGATTTCAGAGTAATGGTTTGAAAGAATACAGTATGATGATTTCACATATTTTACAGCAAAACGTTACTATGTTTTTAATCAGATTTTTTGTGCAGCCACTCCATTCTCTGTCCTGTCAGATTACGTTACAGGATAGCATTCGTTTTTGTATTATAAAAAAACCAGCTTTACATCCTTTCACACAAAACTATAAGTTGTTGTTGTTGTTGTTGTGGTCTTCAGTCCTGGGACTGGTTTGATGCAGCCTCTCCATGCTACTCTATCTTGTGCAAGTGTCTTCATCTCCCAGTACTTACTGCAACCTACATCCTTCTCAATCTGCTTAGTGTATTCATCTCTTGGTCTCCCTCTACTATTTTTACCCTCCACACTGCCCTCCAACGCTAAATTCGTGATCCTTTGATACTTCAGTACATGTCCTACCAACCAGTTCCTTCTTCTTGTCAAGTTGTGCCACAAACTCCTCTTCTCCCCAATTCTGTTCAATACCTCCTCATTAGTTATGTGATCTACCCATCTAATCTTCAGCATTCTTCTGTAGCATCACATTTTGAAAGATTCTATCCTCTTCTTGCCCAAACTATTTATTGTGCACCTTTCACTTCATACATTGCTACACTCCATACACATACTTTCAGAAACTACTTCCTGACACTTAAATCTATACTCGATGTTAACAAATTTCTCTTCTTCAGAAACTCTTTCCTTGCCATTGCCTATCTACATTTTATATCCTCTCTACTTTGACCATCATCAGTTATTTTGCTTCCCAAATAACAAAACTCCGTTACTACTTTAAGTGTCTCATTTCCTAATCTAATTCCCTCAGCATCACCCAACTTAATTCGACTACATTCCATTATCCTCATTTTGTTTTTGTTGATGTTCATCTTACATACTCCTTTCAAGACACTGTCCATTCCGTGCAACTGCTCTTCCAGGTCCTTTGCTGTCTCTGACAGAATTACAATGTCATCGGCGAACCTCAAAGTTTTTATTTCTTTTTCATGGATTTTAATACCTACTCCAAACTTTACTTTTGTTTCCTTTATTGAATGCTCAATATACAGATTGAATAACATCGGGGAGAGGCTACAACCCTGTCTCACTCCCTTCCCAACCACTGCTTCTCTTTCATGCCCTTCCACTCTCATAACTGCCATCTGGTTTCTGTGCAAATTGTAAATAGCCTTTTGCTCCCTGTATTTTACCTCAGCCACCCTTAGAATTTGAGAGTATTCCAGTCAACATTGTCAAAAGCTTTCTCTAAATCTACAAATGCTAGAAATGTAGGTTTGCCTTTCCTTAATCTTTCTTCTAAGATAAGCCGTAAGGTCAGTATTGCCTCACGTGTTCCAATATTTCTTCGGAATCCTAACTGATCTTCCCCGAGGTTGGCTTCTACCAGTTTTTCCATTTGTCTGTAAAGAATTTGCATTAGTATTTTACAGCTGTGACTTATTAAACTGATAGTTCGGTAATTTTCACATCTGTCAACACCTGCTTTCTTTGGGATTGGAATTATTATATTCTTCTTGAACTAAGTATGCTTCTGAAATTTATTGAGAATGCAGAACAAACGTATCATGTAACTTACCCAGTGACTGATGTCTTTCATTTACTAGCTCCTAACCTATTAATATACAATCACTGGAAAATGTTCAGTCTCATTGCATTATATCATATACCATTGGTTTGTATGCCTGATTTATTGATTTCAGCAAATTTTCAGCTTCGTAAATAAATTGTGAGCACAGTTATTGGTAACGGGCTGAAGTTTTGTATTATCCTTGATGTAGGGGAATAAATCTATAAGTTAATAAAATCCCACAAACCTGTTTAAGTGAAAATTTATTAAATAATAGTAATTATTTTTTATGGTTAGCGAAGATGAATTTCTTGGATGGAGGATGACCAATGATGAATGTTAGCTGTAATTATAGCACCTATAGTACTGTATGTCAGCAAATCCACAAAGATTACTAGAGAAGTGAATATTTGAGAATATGTTCAGAATGACTAGACTGACAATATAACTATAGACCAACTTTGTTTCAGAGGTAGAAAATTTTTGTTGTGAAATAGTGTAGCTGTTTAACTAATTATGTCTTATATTGTCAACAGAAATATGGTAGTGTTTAATGGTGGATATACTTGGAGAATTTTGCAGGCATGACAAAAAGGACATACTTCACAATCAGTCCTACTCAATCAGTTTCACTACGGGTGATAAATGACTGATATGATGTGTGTCTCTTGTTTGTTTAATGCTTTATTCTACTCATCTGAAAAAGTATTGGGGAATAGCAAAAACGCATCAGTTATTTTAGAAATAGTTTTTTATTGGTCTTGTTTAAATATATGTATATATATTTATATTACAAAGTATTAACAAATTTTAAATGACATAACTCACTATAAAATTGCAGAAATTCAAAGAAAGACATGAAACAGAACATTTGAGGTATGTTTGTATTTTACAGTAGTGCTGTTCTGTAAAGTGTACATTCTGAGGTTTTGGAGGCTGATTCGGTATTCCTGTTATATCTGTAAAGAAATATCTTTTAAACATATTCTGTCTTGCTAAATTGCTGTCTACAAACACTCACACATGTTAATAATTACAAAGTCACACATTTTAACAGTATTTTATATACATTGTATAACAATTATTCATATATAGGTTTAATTTATTTGTCTATCACATGTCATTCACCCCCGTATTGTACTGAATGACACTGCATAATTTGCTGCTGAATGTGTTATAAGGAAAACAAGTTGTACTTCAGAAAGGATAATTACATTAATGTACTATGGAAATTCTATATGTGTAATCCACTTTCTAGCATGTGCACCTGTCTGAAGCACATTTCAATACTGATATAAAATAACTGTGCTGTGAAATAAGGCCTGTAAGGAGAGCAAAATAAAATTATAAAATTGCATACAAATCGTTGTCTCTTGTCAGAGACTATTGATATGTGTAATAATGTCTTCTTAGTTGATGACAGCCAGATAAAATAATATACAAATAATTTGTGCTCTCTACTCTCTTTGTGTCCTAAAGTGAAAATTCTGTTAGAATTACATGTTTGCAATGCTGAGATATATACATAAATTTACCAGTATTATCTACAGCCATAATATTAATACAGCATTCCGGGAATCACATAAACAAAAAGTAAATATGTAATGACTAAATTGGCTATGATTACGGAAATCTGTGCCCAAATACTTTTAAGTACCAAAATCAAATGTTTGCTATGTGTACTTTACAAGTTATATTACTGAACTTCATTTGGAAGACATTAAATTCACAATTACTTACAGCAGTTTCAAGTAAAATAGACAGTCTTTTTTTCACTGACTTGTATTTAACTTAAATCATTGTTTTATCACATTTGATTATCTAACATTTAAAACATACATTACACCACATTAAATAGTGTCCAGCATAACTATATATATATATATATATATATATATATATATATATATATATATATATATATATATATATATATATATATATATATATATAAAAAAGTAAAATATCTAACAATTTTATGTTACTTTTAAACAAAACACAATATCTTTTTTGGATTACAGAAATCAATTCATTTCTCTGTACTATAAGAATAACATTTTATTTATGGTGATTCTATTTTTCTGGTCCATCGAGATCTTCGGCTTGAAGAACCTTGCTAAAGTATACAAAACTCACAAACTATAAAAACAATACCACTAATTAAATTGTCATGTATTGATGAACAGCACCATTTTTAACCGCATAAATCTATTTTCCACACATTTACAGTATCCCATTATTTTCAAAACTGTACAATACATTTCATGGACTGAAATAAAACAGGATAAAATATAAACATCACTAATTACAATATTCCACTTTCTTTTTCTAGGAACAACAGACTGTTTTTATTATAATATTTATGCAGTAGAATAGTTACAAATAAACAATGTCACACACTCATTCTTACATAATTCATCAGTACATCAGTTTATATATACAAATCAACCATCACTGACTAAGCGTTCTACCAATATACAAATTAACCTTTGTTATTTAAAGAAGCGTATATAACTGCCTTCCCCTCATTTTTTTGGGCTCATCTTTGTTGAAATATTGGTTAATTCAAAAAGATTTCTGAGCTTGAGTTTAAAATTGACAGAAATTTACTGTTCTAAAATCATCTGCACTTCATAAAAGGAACTGAATTGACTTGTGACTTCCCTCATTATGTCTATAAGATGCTAAAGCACCTTACCAACAATTAGGATTATCTTTTATTTATGTTTGCCTCATAGTACTATATTCCATTTTTGTAACAGTATTTTACACTGCTTTTGTTCTTTGTGTTTAATTGTGACAGAAAAACAGGAAATTTCAGCTGCTAGAGTTCAATATGTAATGAAACACGGGCTGACACCCACTTCCCCATTCATGCTGGTAGTACCATGAATACTCCTATATTTACACAGAACACATAATTTGAAATTTGAAATAAGCAATTTCATTTTGTCTATGAAGCATTATCAAGTTCAAAAGACTACTGTCAGAAAGACAGACATACAGGTTCACTACAATTTAAAGCTGTCAAAATCACTTTCTTGCATTACTGTTTCCTGGAATAATAATTGTACATATTTGGCAATGAAGGCCATTGTACATATTTGGAAATGAAGACTGTTGTACATATTTGGAAATGAAGAATGTTGAACATATATGGAAATGAAGACTGTTGTACATATATGGAAATGAAGGCTATAATTTAGCACTAGCTGGGAATACGAGGCTAATCTTTACAATACCTCATGCAAGTGTCTTATTAAATGATGCAAGAGTAAGAAGCACAAAATTACCTGTGCTTCTAATTTCAGTACAATTAAATAAATAGAAACTACATTTTCTGTGAGAGCTCTCTTTAAAAACACCTTACATGTCCAGTGAAATTGCTTATTTCAGGAAGAAAAGACTGAATGCCAATCACAAATTTTCAAATAGCCCCCAAGTCATCTTTCTTCCAGAGGTAATGTATTCCAGTGCTGGTGGCTCTTTGTTTTCAATTCATATTGAAATAAATCACAGGCAATGTAACATATCACATGGTATTATAACGTTCTGTGTTTCCATGCAGCCGTGTTGTCACTTCATGCACTACAAAGAAAAATAAAATGGCTGTTACTACTAATAAAACTGATGTTCTTCAGATAACACACAAATTCATGTGAAATTTTGATCTGTTCCTTTACATTTCTGCCCATGAATTAATGACATGCTAACCACATACATCATGGCCAAATACAAAATAATGCTGCTGTTTCTTTCTTTTCTTTTAACACATAAGTAACACTTATTTATTCAGTGTCCGTAGAGTCTTCTGAAGCTTGAAGGGAATGTTGACCTGACTGCACCTGACCATGTTGCATTGTGTTAGCTTTTAATCAGAAATGGATGTCCCATACATCTGTAGGCGTCCCAGCCTTGCCAGCTTCGTGCATCTTGTCGACCGACGGTGACGACGGAGATGCTGTGGCACGGTCAGCACTAGGCCTGTTGGAAGTGGCAGGGTTTGAGCCACTCGTAGTTACACCGCAGGCCCCGGCAGCGTCACTTACGGGAGCGACTGCGCTAAGCATCCCTTCTATTTGGTCCAAGCATACTTGCAAGTAATCCTGGGAATGGAAAATACAACCGTCAGGGATTCAGTTTATTTTACAGACTACTTTGCGATACGGAGGTCGTTTATATATAACACGTGATCTCCAGTTACTCATTATTACTCGAACGTGTCACATTACAATCGCATAAAAAATTTCTGGAAGGAACAATTACCCTTTCAGTTGAGGTGATAGCCTGAAGACTGTCCAGAAGTTGACTTAGTGAGAATCCACTTTTTGTAGTCCATCCTAAACCATTCAGTGCTGCTGCTATACTTGATGCAGCTATCATACTTGGCAAGTAACGGCAAAACTTGTAATCTGCAACAGATAAAAAGCATTGCAAAATAAGTCAAACTGTAACAGAGGATTTTGAACAAAGATGAAGCAGTTATAGGTGACAATCCTGTCAAGTTGTTGTGTTGAAAATAATTTAACAATAATAGCACAAATTGTGCAGTCACTCGAAAAGACAATCACAGACTTACAAATGTACAGCATTGGTCTATGACAATAAATAAAATTTTATATCATGCTCATGCAGCATTATTCTGCAATATTATGTCAAGAAATATCTTGTTGGAAGGGTTGATAAAATGACTGTACAATAAAAGAAATATTTGCTTCAGATGTGTAAGATTTGTCATGTAACTTATTTTGATTTCTATCAGTTAGACCGATTAGTCTTATCAAACCTTAATGATATTAAAAAATTGGGTAATGGTTAGGTTCTTTTCGAAGAGTGAGATTCAATAAATTGGACATTTACAAGCAGTAAAGTGCTTCCATAATCTTACATATGGTATTCATATTGCTCAGCCTATAGAAACAGAATGTCTAAAAGAATTTATTTGTATCAATCTTCACTTCATAGTTACTTTCGTAAGAAATGCGATGTATGTCATAGATTCCAAATTTGGTTGCTACTCTTGCGTGAATATGGATAGTGAATCATTTAGTCTGCTGTTTCAAACAGACGATGAGCTTTCTCGGTCTGCAGTGGGCAAACACGTGACAAGCCGCGACATTACAGGCTGCAGTGTACGTGCGCGATGTCACCCGCCAACCCAAACCAGGCCTCCCGCGCCTTAGACTCGAAATCATAACATTACCAGCAGCGTTTGTCCTTGGGCTGAAGTGTCTGGGTACCCTTTGTCGGCAAACACTTCATTGGTTGCAGCGCGGTTCTCTCTCTGTAGGAACCCTCCTCCTCTGACACTTAAGCGTTTTTCCAGCCGTTCGACATTTTGGAGGCACAAGAAAAATCACGCAAAACAGCAAATCTGGACAATTTTGACATCTCTCTCGGTCAAATGCAGTCAAGAGGACTCTCTCGGTCAAATGCAGGCGTCGATGCTAGTTACATCAAGTAAGTCTTTAATGCAACGGATTTTGAAAATATTGCGGTCGTACATGAACCGGAGAACGTTTGCATTAGCATATTATTGATTCTCAAAGCGTTGATGCTCAAATAAAATCATTTGTATAACATGTCACTGCGTAGCTTTATTCATATGAATTCCAATACAAACGCTAAAGCTTGAAGTAGTACACCCCGTATAACTGTTGGTTAATTGTCAGACGGTGTCCTTGTGACAATTCTGAAACTGCTGAGCTATAAAGGGGAGACCATTCTGTTCCGAATTACCTTTAGGAACCATACACAGAGGCAAAAGAACTAAAGTCTACTTTTCGGCTCGTACTTCACTCAAAAATTTAAATTTCTCAGTTTTCAGCTACGTGGAACCCCACACACTAGGATTGCAATGTCTCGGTAAACAAAATAGTTACAAACATGTCAAATATACGTCGCTTTGTATCCTATTGTTTGAATTGTGTTTTGCTGCTTTTAACTCTTTTTGATCTTTTATAACAGCTAAGGTGGCTCATATGCTTACGGCAAAGAAGAAGGAATAACTAGTAATAGTTGACTGCAAAGCATTTGGAGTGTCATTAGTACCGTATGCAAAAGCGCTATTTCACACTAGGCGATTCACCTGGTTAGTATAGTAAAACGTACAGTAAAATGAAAAACTGACAGATCGAGTAGCACCCACCGGCAGCTAACGGCGAGGAAGTGAACAGTGTCTGTCACCAGTTCGGGTTGAACCGCTATTATACTGTTCCTTGTGACTCGGCAACTTGGCTCGCTAGAGAGGTCAGTAACATTTGTTCTCTTTCGTTGAGCAGTAGTGCTAGTAGAATATGAAGTATGCCCTATACAAGGACCTACGGCACGTAGGTAATGACCATTCAGCTAAAGTACTGCAAGGCAGACGGAATGACCAGCTGGAAAAACAGATGAGAAGGAGGTCAAACAGTATTTTGAATAACTGGTGTCTTGCCTAGTCGAATCTGACTGTATGGAGGTATAGCACCGGCTCCAGTTTTATTTTTGCAGGAATGATTTCCCATAGTCGAGTAGACTAAGTCGGATTTTCACACCACCGGCTGTTTCACTGTCTTTCGCTTTACGTACAATACTGCAGTGCACACTTTTTCTTTTGTAAATTGTTAACCACCGGCTGAATCGTGTCCGAATACGAATGCGTAAAAACCTAGTTGCTACTCTCTCGTTTACCAAACATCATTCGCCGCTGAACTAAGCTAGTGGCTCGGTGTGAAAAATCCCTCCGCACATTTTGATCGTACTTTTCGAAGGATGATATCCTCTTATTCTTCCAATTTGAAATAAGGAACAAATCTCGATAAAGATTTCCTGGCATGATTTTCATAAGTTTCGACATACGGAACAGAATTGCAGACTGGCAGATACGAGTTCAAAGCGTGCGAGCTGGTCACACAGATACGCCAGCTACACGACGCCTGCGTATCGTGACAGAAGACGGCGCGAACGCAACGAACACGGTCCCTCGCTTCGAGCGACAACGCAGGATGGGCTGGCGACCCGCTACTTAATAGGAACGCCGGCCGCGGCGCGGCGCTGGTGGCGGCCGGGGGCAGGGGAGGGGAGGCCAGCCGGATGCAGGTGGGCGGAGCGGGCGGCGGGCGTGGCGACTGAGCCGGCGGCGGCGGCGGCGTCACAGTCGAGCGGCGCCGCGACACGACGCGGGTTCCCACGGCCCCGCGAGCGGCCCAAGGCCGCGCCGAGCACCGCGGCCCGTCCTCACCTTGCCGCGCGCCGCAGGCAAATCACAGTACTCTGTGCAATTAGTACCACCTTGCCCACTGCCATCACGGATTTCACGCTACTAAAAACAAGTTTCTGAGGGAGAGGCAGATTTGGAAAACGATGAGGAGAGCCATCGGATGTGGCTCTATTAAAAGTAACTGTCCCAACATGACGTTTCCGGTCCAAACGGAATTTTTCCCTTCAAATTTAGTATCTTACGCTCTCTTCAAATAGTCCGGAGTAGGATGAAGAGCTTCTCTGGGCACCGTGGCCATTTCCGCAACATCGGCGTCACAGCTTGTCTGTCGCGGCCCATCTGGCATCATTGTTTTTAAGTTAAGGCGAGGAAGGCGGGCTGGGTCCCACAGCAGTATGAGGTAAGGGAAGCTAACTGGAGTGGGTGTTAAGAGTACTTTCGTGTACAGTAAATGTTCACTGTCACCAGGAGATTTTTGGCCACTAAATGCACTGTCACACGTTACTTTCTATTTTACACATTGAGTAAGCTAAACGGTGTAACTTTTCAAAACTCTGCCAGAGGTGGCCGACTGAGGCAGGAGCAGTACAGCTCGAAAGGAATTCGACAACCGACGTATTAAGAATAACGATTGTATGGGAAGGAGTAAACAAAGAGGAAGACGAAATTTGACGTCCCGTCTTCTCTTGAGGTTTAAGGTGCGTTGGAGGATCGTTCTGGAACCACTAAATTTTCCCCCCTTCCCTGTTACAGTCGCGAATAACGCTTCAGAAGAATAATTGTCCGTAAACCTCCACATGAGATCTACTTTTTCTGATTTTCTCGTAATCATTTCGCGGGGCGTATGTGGGAAGAACTAGTATGTTGTCCGACGCTTCCTGGAAACAGTAAACGTCACCTTGACTCAGGACGCCTCCCTTGTAGCGTCTGCCACTCGAGTATGTCGATCACCTCCGTAATATTTTTTTAGCACCGTCTAACTGATCTCGTCACGAAGCACGCCGCTCTTCGTTGAATATTCTCTCTCTCTTTTCTATGAATTCGATCTGACAAGCGACCCAGACTGTTGAGCATTTCAGAATCGGTCGGACCAGTATTTTGTACCTGTGGTGTATTCAAGGATAGAACACGGTGGATTTAGAGAAACCACGAGAAATCGGAATTAGGACGGCATGAGGAAGAGTTGAACCTCATTCATCCAGAATGCACAGAATGTCTCAGTTCTGTTAGGATATTTAGCGTGAAATTCCCAGATGCGGTGCTATCTTGTGTCGAGCTGCGGTATTACGATCCTTGAAGTTTCAACAACAGCTGTGTAGGTCAACGCATTAGTTATCATCGAGGCAGTAGGCGTCCTGACTACGAACGTATCTGACACTCGTCGGAAAATGGAGGTGGAGCAATGGGGTAACGTCAAGTTTCGTACTACAGCCAGTGAATTCGTCGAATTCGACCCGAATACAGAGAGGCAGGGTCCAGATCACACCTCCATGACAACGCCCTAGCCAACCAACAAAGTAAAGAACGTGCGCGAGTGTCTGGACAACAAACGGATGGCAGACTTGGATCAACTGCCGTATTCCTAGGATGTGGCCCCAGCCGACGTCTGGCTGTTCCCAAATTGAAATTACCAATGAAAGGACTTCGTTAAGGTGCATTCAAGGACATTCAGGAAACCTGTGCTGCAGCACTAAAGTAACGGTTCCGAAAACATTTTTAAAACTATTTCAGCTTTGTATTGATTCGGGGGGAGACTATTCTGAATAAAGATAGTGGCTTTATGCACATAACTCACGAATTTTATTTTTCATACACACGGAACTGAAACACGCTGTGTAAGACGAAAGAAAGGTTATCGTGCTTGACACTTTCCGTTTAGGAGACACAACAAGCTTGATCGTTACCGCGCTTTTATGTCCAACAATTCTTTTATAAAATAGAAAAGTTACGATACAAAGCGAAAGACGAATTGACATCCAAGTGATTACAGATCAAGCACTGGGCATTTGGGGGGAAAAAAAGTGTCAAGAGAGTCAGTGGAGCTCTTTGTTGAATGCACGGGCCGCGAACATTTCGAACCCAGCCCCTACAGCGCTCTGGAGGTAAGTACGTGTAATGGAAGCGACGACAGTGAAGTCGCACATCGCCAGCACGGCCAGTAGCGCCGTTCGTGGCGCGCAATTTTGGCGAATCTGCCAAGGCCAGCGGGTGACGCAGCGCCCGAGGTCGGCGAACTGAATGGAGCCCTCGCCTCTCTTTCGCCCATTCCTCCTCTATACACACATATACACACAGATACACACACACACATTTATCTCCCTCCTCGCCAAAGTGCCTGTATCACCTACCGAGGGAATGCAATGACCTTTGCCGAGACCTTGAAGAGCCTGGCCGTCTGCTTTTTTAAAGATCCGGTTTGCTGTGCATGGTAGGCAGACAACTCACATACAGAAGCAGATAAACCGGCTAGTAGCAAAATTCTGTCCAGATCTCCGCTTGGTAGCATTATTCCTACGTAGTGCTGCATCTCAGCTCAGCATTCTACCAGGGCGAAGTGAAAATTTATCCCCCTGGCATTCGAGACTGTCAGTTATGGGTGGAAAGTTGTTCCCTTTGCCTCTTTGTAAATGGAGTTCAACGTCCCGAAGATGACGATGTCACTAAGGACGCAGCACAAGACAGGAATAGGCGCAGGAAACTGGTCGCATTAATTCAAAGGAACAATCTCAGCATTTGTCTTAAGAAATTTAGAGAAATCGCAAAGAACAAATCTGCATGGAAGGGCAGATATTTGAACCGACGTCCTCTGGAATACGAGTCCACTGTTTACCACTGCATCACCCCGCTCTCAAAGTCCACTCCTGAAAGCTCTGCCAAATTCCTGTAATACGACTACCGTAACTCGCCCACTGCATTCCGAATTTTTTCCACCAACAAATATAATTTGGTTCGAATATGTGTGAAGAGTCAACTCTTATGAATAGAGTGAATGTTCCAATGATTCGCATTTCAAATCCCTCACTTACAGGATGTTTTTCCTACATAGGTCGCAATATATTTTACCTAAAACGGTCAACACAAAAACTCTCGCGTGTAAGTCATTTCTAAAAACTCCTCCGTATAACTGCTGGAAACAAAACTCTCTACGGACTGTGTCTAACCCCTTTACTCTTCGCAGTGGCTGATGGACAGTAGCATATTTATTGACAAATTATGGACCTGTTACCTGATGTTTTAAAGCAGGTCGTACAATTTTCGTGTTTCAACTTTTTACAGTTTTCTTTTCTTTTGTTTTATCTACATCATTTACAAAGAACGATACTTTTCAAAATATCAATAATTTAAGGTTGAAATATAAATATTCTTGTTTTTTAAGAAGAATATAAAAAGGTGATAGGATAGAGGAGAGATTTGCTAGTACCTTCACCGAATGTGACTGACGGTGAATACCTCGGAATGGTTTCTTCGAGCCGTTGACTGCCAGCCACACACACACGGTTATTTGTAGAGAAATAGTATTGCTTAAACTATTCATTACTAATCGTATGTATTAACTTTAGGGGCCCATCCGTGCACAGCATTTGGTGATTTTTTGACTAGATCGCCAGCACGTTATGCTTATTTACTGCCACAACTCGGCTTCCTCCTGTTCCTCCTCATTGTCACTGTTTTCGCTCTCACTGTGGGTATCGCTGTCCACCCTCTGGAGATGTTAGTTTGCACATATCCATGTCTGTTATGTCGTGTCCACGCGTACTCTTGATGTGTTGTTTTTGAAATACTATTTCCCAGTACATTTAATTGTGCCCATTGTTCTTAGTGTCTTATTGCTGTGTATATATCTATATATGTGATGGGCAGTAGCTGAATCGATACACATAGAAATTATTCGAGCAACATCGACAACTGTCTCTCGCTGCCAACCGTGGAGTTAAAGACACGCGGAACAAAACCCAGCACATTAACTTCGAAGACAAAATAGAATGGCGACAACAAGGCAGTTTACACTGCGTTGTATGCTGGGCTAAGGTTGGTAGCGATCTGGAACAAGTGACGTTCGGGCCGAAGTCAGAAATTTCGTTGATGTTGATACTCACATCAGCCACCACGCTAAATGTGTTTCTGGAGTGCGCGCTAAATATTTGTTTATGGGTTGTATGCAAGACGTGTGTATCGGGTGGTGAGATGGATTTACTACTGTTTTTAAGGCAGCATCGTGTCTCTAACGAAAAAAGGTAGGACGGAATTAACTTCGTTCTCAATACATCACTAGCAAAATTTCATTATTTCTGTGTTTAGAAATTAAAAATCATTTCCGTTTTTTGCCAATAGCGAAAAAATATTGTTTCGTTATTTCAGAGTGATACGTTAATTTTTATGTTTCAAAAAATCAGTTTTTTTGTAAATGTTGATGGTTATTGTAACTGCCACTACGTTTACATGGTGCTCCCAAAATCGAGTTTCGGCAAGCGGTGCTAGAGGAAATGCAGTTCTAGTTGCTGCATTTTCTCTTCTAAACGTACAACCGTCTTTGAAACTAGCTTGGGTTGTGAGGTTAGGTCTTGTTTCTACAAAATTTCGGCAGGAAGGACACATTGTTGACTGGCGCTTTCATTTTTCTGCGCCCTTAATTCGCGATCTTTTGTGTCCAAGTATTTTCTTTGGCTGTGCATACCCATTCACGTTCACGACAAATTGAGTAAAATTAAATTTGAGAAATGGCCAGCAATTCCTGTTGAATTGGACTGCCTAAAGCTCCGCGGGCCGCCCAGAAAGTGATGCACTAAATTTTTCTTCAGAAATTATTTACTGAAAACAATGAAAAGTACGCACAACAAAGAATAATGTTTCTGCTACTCTTCTAATTTTTCCAACGTTCTATATTCCTCAAGCGAGACACAGAGCGTGTATGCCCTACCGATAGTACCATTACTTGTCCTGGTCACAAACCCATTTCTTCACCGTGCGAATTACCTCTTCGTTATTCTCAGAATTTCTCCCGCGAATGACCTCCTTTAATGATCCAAACAACAGGAAATATGAGGGAGCTAGGTCAGGGTTGTAGGATGATGTGTTCCGAAACCCTCAAACCTGTGTGAGGCAGACCTATATTGTTATAGCGCCGAAGTCGCTGGAAGCTCTTCTTGAGTTTGGTTAATTTGTTCACATATGCTTCAGAATGAACACATGAGCAAACTGCATCTTATCAGGTGTGACAGCCGTGGATGGCCTCCACAACGGGGAAATCTTGGAGCTCTGTCGAACCGCCTTCTCGTAATGGCGTCACCCTCTTTTCTCAGCGGCTAACCGCATTCCTGTCAACTGCAAATGCTCCATAAAGTGCACACAAACGTTAGTGAATGTTCCCAACAGTTTCTTTTTCCGCAATGAGTAATTCAATGGCGACAAGCTCCTTGTAACGTACATCACTTACAGACGCCATTTTGAAAGACGGCTGCAGCTACGCTATCTGTCGGAGGAAATGGAAAATTTGCGCGCGTTCCGGAAAGATCAAATAATGTATACGTGAAATTTCGCAGTCGTATCGTTGTTGATGTCTGGGAAAAAAATGTACATGGTGCATTACTTTCTGGGCGACCCTCGTATTTGGATAAATCGCGGAAAATGTGAATTTGGACGGACAGGTGGGCATTTGAGCATCTTCCCTTCCGAACGCTACACCTCTGCGCCACCCTGCACCCTGCCCCACATTTGTCTATCCCGTAGACCCCGACACGCCGCGATCCCAGCGGCCTGCGCCAGGGCCCCATGTGGAGTGAGCTCGACCTAGGTCCGGCCACGCCCGCACCCCGCGCCGGCAGCGCTTATCGCGCCCGATACCGGCTATCAAATCCAGACTTCCGTCCGTCCCCTCTATAGCTGCTCGCTGGCTATAAATATCCCGGCACGGCCACCTCATTCATAAGCCAGCTGCGCCAACGTTTCGTCCTGCTGTCGGCCCGTCTCTCTCCACAGGACACACTGCTTCCCATTCAGCGTTCCCGATGCTGGTGGCGGTCGCGGCTCTGGCCACGTCGTCGCCCTTGCTACGGCTAGGGCAGACGTGACGGCGTTTTCTGTCCTTCCCTTTCTTTGAGTACACATAGTCAAATCGACCCTTTCAAGATAACTGCTGGGGATTAAATTTTTTCGAATGTGTGACAGCATTAGAGTGTTGTTGGGCTAACTGGTCACCGTCAGGGCATTTTCAAACATTAGTTATAGGGGGAGAAGTGGACAAGAAAATACGACAAGTAGCGATCTCTTAATGTGTCCACCACTGTAGCTGTGAGGTTAGCGGGTCAGACTACCGCTCGGAGGACTCGGTTTCAATTCCCGGTACTGTCTCGATGGGAGGACTGGGAGGGGTGCTCTCTGCCAGGCAAAAAAGAACTTTTACATCACTAGGGGAATGGGTGGGCTGGTTGCGAGGTCGCTCACTCTTTGCAGTGTATGTTCGTTTATATTTCGTTCTGAATTTGAACCTATTTATTTGGGAATTGCGTGACTGATTTGGGTGGACTCATTTTTCTACTTAGGAATTTAACAGGAACAAATCTGGTATTCCCCTTGCTCTCAGGAGAAACCTCGTGAAAACTGGCCAGAACTGCTGCTATTATCACCGTACTTACTGACGTAAGGAGTGCGAAAATGCCTTGTTGGTAACCCTTTCTGCGGTTGACAACTGGCGCTCGCCCACCCTACTCATTTGACCTGTTTACCTGCGATTTCTTCCTGTTCCAGAAACTGAAACTGGAGATGAAAGGGCGGAATCACAAATTATTTTGAATACGATTCAGCCGACAGACTTCCTGCAAAGGGGAACAATGGGAAAATCGCTGTAAGTGTTGCCTATAAGCGCGAGGAGACTACTTTGAAGATGACGGTAGAAATTAAGATGCAACATGAAGTTTCTGGGTTTTATGGTGATATTACAGAAAATTTTGGTAGCACCTCGTTTCAGCCTGTCTGGTGATTCCTAGTATCCGTACTTTCCGATGAATATTGGTGGATGTTATATGTAGTAAATATGACACCATGGCTTTTTCGGTGTTGCAGTACACCATCATGCCTCTCTATGCCTCTGGTTGATAAGATTTACATCGGTACTCACATATACTTTATGTAGATAGCTAAAACATCATCCGCACCCGCTAAGCCGTCTTATCGCCTATATGAGTGTGACAATACACGGGAGTCGATGTACTGCCACTGTACACAATAAAGGCGATAAAAAGCTTGACAGAGGGGCCTGAAATGGTGTACCGCAACACCGAAACCAGTCGTGCATGAAAATTAGCAGCTTACTACTGTGGGCACAGCTGAGGAATGAGCAGAGAGCGGCGTGGCGTACTCACCGCGGGCGCAGAGCGCGATGTAGGTGTGGGCGTGTCGGCGCACGGCGTGCAGGTCGCAGGCGACGAGCGGCAGCCTCTGGAGCAGGTGCGGCAGGAAGTCGTGCGCCGTCACCGCAGACAGCTCCCACTTCAGCTTCGTCAGCACCAGCCACTCGAAGTCCTGCGCACACACAACCACACGCACCTGTACACCGCGCGCTCTCGCCTCCGGCCAAATGCTATATACTCTAGGCAGAAAACACGCCCGAGCGCTGCCAGCTCAACTTTACACCAGTCTCTGCAATGCAGCTGTCCCAGTTCGTTGAGTTCAAAATGGCTCAAGTGGCTCTGAGCACTATGGGACAGCCGTCCGGGGTGGCCGAGCGGTTCTAGGCGCTACAGTCTGGAACCGCGCGACCGCTACGGTCGCAGGTTCGAATCCTGCCTGGGGCACGGATGTTTGTGATGTCCTTAGGTTAGTTAGTTTTAAGTAGTTCTACGTTCTAGGGGACTGATGACATCAGAAGCCAAGTCCCATAGTGCTCAGAGCCATTTTTTTGAACCACTATGAGAATTAACTTCTGAGATCATCTGTCCCCTAGAACTTAGAACTACTTAAAACTAACTAACCTAAGGACATCACACACATCCGTGCCCGAGGCAGGATTCGAACCTGCTACCGTAGCGGTCGCGCGGTTCCAGACTGTAGCGCCTAGAAACGCTCGGCCACCCCGGCCGGCGATGCGATGAATAATAAAGTTATCATTGGTTTATTTGTACGTTCGCGTCTGCAGACCTGATACGCAGCGAAACCCCTGGGTCACAGTACCAAAGCGACATAACGCCTCTATACTCAAAAAAAGTGATTGACAGTCGACCATGGGATGACCTTGCCGGTTCACGTTTGTCTGCTCGCACAATATGGCTACTGCAGATGGCGTTTCTGTTCTGGGGACATTCCAAAAGTTTCGTCGTCGTTTTTGAGAGAGGAGACGGTACACAGGTGACACAAACAAACGTCATACGAATCCACACCCTTTGCTGGTTCACGAACGGCCGCTGCCTCTGCAGAGGACGAATGATGGCTGCCCAGAGCTCCAAAGAAGAGAATGTAGCAGCAGACTGACGTGCCCGAGGTTAGTCGGGTACACACACGATGGCAGACGCACGTGTACGAACAAGGCGGTCGCCAGTGGAAGTTCGTGCTGCTATCCGATGCGAATGGACATGACTAGATGGTCCGTCGTCCAGTAAAACCTACAGACTGTGTATGGTGAACAGATCATGTTTCGTCAAATGGTTGGTCGCTGGTGTTGCGTGTTCAGAGAAGGAAGGCAGAGTATGGGGGCTGAAGGCTGAAATGGGCTTCCCTCCAATCTACGAAAGAAAAAAAACATTGCAGCAGGTTGTGCGACAGTTTCTTGCGTTGTTGGAGGGCACTGGCTTTTACCAGATTCATAAATTTTGACTCCTACAGTTTCAAGACACTCAGAATTAAAATACTAAGTTCAATGGAAAAATAAAAAGGACACTTAGTCGGTCGACTGTTCGCTACTTCCGACTGATTTCTAATTTGTTGAAAATCTGCAATAGAGGACCGTACCACTATTTGGGTATCAGGAATAGTCAGTGCTAAAGGGCGAAAACAGAGTTTTTTCCAGTTTGAAGGGGTAAATGCGGGCATATTACGTAGACACTGAGGCAACAGATCAACTAATTTCAGTTTTTATTGTAAATTATGAATGACTTGTTGAATTATAAGTTTCCCCCTTAGTCGAAAGTTTGTTGGGGCTCCTATCGTTCTTCATCTTTTAAAGGAAATGGAGAAATTTATTTCTGTGACGCTGCACTTGCGTAAAATACTTCCAGGCTAGGGATGGTGTCGTTTTGTAATATCATATGGGGCAAGTCTCGCACACTGCATGTACGCAAGTCCACCTAACGCCACGCGGTAGTAGGTACCTTGTCTCAGCAATGCTGTACCATGTGTTTGTTGCTCGTTTCTGTCAGCATTGTTATTAAAGCAGCACTGACCACGTTCCCCAATTTCTGTAGTAACACAATATTACAAAGCAATGGAAATTATGCGAATAAAAATTAATCGTTTTTTAAAAATAATATTTTTTAAAAACCAAAAACTTTAGCACTGCTGTCGTGGATAATTGATATTTGTTTTGTTACTCGGTTGTTAGTAAAAAATAAAAGTCACGTATTTTAATAGAGACCAAACAAAAGGTGAAAAACACCGGTATCTGCTTTAACCGGTCAGTTTTTCCCATTCCTACCGCGAAGTTCGAACCGAGAACGGAGGGCAGGCGCACTCTCGCATCTGCCGTGGCTGGCGAAATTCCACGGCGGCGGCGAAGATAACCTTGCGTGGGAGGCAGATAACTCGGCGGTGGGTAGCGGCAAACAGCGGCCAGCGCGGCGGCAACGACGACGCCCCATTGACGCCGCCAGGACGTTCACCCTACGTGCAATTGTTTCCTGACGTCACGGCCGGCGCCGGCGCCGGGCGGCATCTGCACGGCCAGTGTGACGCGCTCGCGTTTCGTCAGCCACACCGTCGGGACAGCCTTGCGGGATCCAGATCCTGCATCTGCATAGCATTCAGCTATTGCGATCCGACACTCACTTCTTACAGACCACGTATATAAAGTATATCGTCGTTAATCGGGAGGAGGGGAGGGGGGGGGGGGGTGACGTGTGATCCTATACGTGCATAAGGTGTTCGATTCTTGGACTAGATAGTAGGGGTATGTTTTGGCTACGGACTGCGTTACTCTTTGATGGAGGATAAGGAGCTAATTATCTCGTATGTGCACGAGCATTAGGAAATGAAATGAATACGTGAACAGGATGAGTAGCCAAAAATTACCTCCCGAAATCGTAAGATACAAACTTAAAGGGAGATGTCAAGGAAGAGCGAATGAAATATGAGTATGACCACAGGCAGAATGCCTAACGCCTGAAGTGTAGAGGAAGAAGAAGTTGATGATGATGACGACGACGATAGGCAGTGCACACGCACACAGCTTTAACTGAGTAAAATTCTGTTGGTGCATAAATAACTTTGGAATTTTTTCGTCAGTTTTTTGCCTTAGATTCCCTCAACTGGTAATGTAACAAATGGCAAATACGTTTTGTAAGGTAAAGCAAACTAGCTTTAGCTAATACGAAAAAAATAAAGATGGATCGTGTCATTATCGTGTAGCTTACGCAGTGACTGGACAAGCAAGTGTTTTTTGTTTTTTTTTTTTTTTTTCCAAGTCACTTGGGTATAGTCAAGGTGAAAGCGCGGATAGAAAGGAATAAGGTAGTCTGGCAGAGCGTCGATGCAATAGGAAAACCCGTCTGTGCGCGAGTGACGACAGCGCATGCGCGGAACTGCTAGGCGTGAGAGCGGCCGCCGGCCGCTAGATGTCTCGCGCGGCCACCCACGCGGACGGCCGCTAGCCTGCCTACCTGCCGCTCAGCTGATTGAATACACCCAAGGACACGAGGTCAGTAACTGCCGCGGAATGCCTGCTCCGCATAGCCACCGCTGACGCCCGGGACATTTTTTTTTTTTTTACGGGTCCTCCGGTAATCACAGCAAAGTGCCCTTGTAAATACGCTGCGCTCGCTCGACTAATATCCGGCAAGTGGGAGCCTCCACATTGCCTCTGTCGTCGCTGTTAATCAGTCCTCACCCCACCCCCAGTGAAAGTAAAATGCTGTGGACGGCTCTTCTCGAATGTATTATGCAGGCAAGCAGCCTGGCCAGGCGCTGAGCTTTGATGTTTTATGACCTTTGCGCAGTGAAAGAGTACCCGACTAACAAATATTTTAGAACAACCGAAAAAGCAGTATCTAGTTTTTGTACAGTTGTTAATCTTTAGTCCAACATAATGTCGAGCTAAAATAAAAGAAAAAAACCGTATCTTATCTCTCACTTACGGCCCTCGCGCGAAAAGTACAAGGCAAATAGCAGAATCTGTTCACGTCCTATCTGGCTTTCGGGATCTACTGAGTATGTTTTATCGCCTGGAACGTGGCCTGTCGTTGGTACAGATTATACTGACCAAATGAGATGGTCCTTTCTGCAAGTTCCGGAATTATTTTACTGCTAGTGTTCGTCTTCCAGGATTGAATAATCTCCACAGCCACAGTAGCTGCTTAAGACTCAGAATCGCATTGCTGGATGCAGGTTCATTTTCAGTAGTTCATATTTAACATTTTACACATGCGCTCAGTGGCGTGCGTCTAATGTAATTTTTCCTTTGAGAAACATTTAAGCTCAATTACATACATTAAGTCACGACGATAATCTAAGGAAGAGAATGTGACAAAACAGGGCCAGACCTACTAAAACCTTACTCTTGTCTGACATCCTTAAGATGTCTTGTAAATTTCATTTATAAGATGTGAAACATAAATTGACAACCTAGCTTTTAATTTTCTACAGATGCCACACTTCATCGAAACAGTCGACTCGCTTTCAAACTTCGGTACGGTCAAGCGCAATTTGGTTTTCCGTTGTTTTTCTAAACCTATGGCGTATGCTGGGATGAGTCTTTTGATAAGGAGACGATTCATCCTTGTCCCATTCGAGATTTGCGTGCATATCTACCGACCTTCTTATAGATAGGATTTTTTATCCCTAATCTTCCTCATTTCCTTTCTTCCCTTGAACTGCCTCAAACATAACGGTGATAAAACAAATTATTTTCAAAAACACGTTAAGCTTCGATTCAGTATAAAAACTTCAGCAAGACGTTTCTCTCACATGACTGACTGCATGTGTTTCATGTGTAAAAACGCTTTTTGAATGCTAACTCCAGATGGGAAAGTAGTGGCGAGTGGCAGATACAAACCATAAGACTGGCCAACGATAGAACCTGAGACCTTTTGATCCGTCGTTCAGCATTTTACCATTGAGCCGCCAAGCCATCAGAACAGATGAATTTCCCGAAGTGAAGTATATTCCACAGTATTTTATACACAGAATTGATTTAAAAAAAGGATGTCTTACACTGTATTCATACGACACTCCTTCAAGTGGCAGGTTCGGGAAGAACACTCGAGACCTCACCTTACGGTCGGCGCCTTGCGCTCTAACTCTGATTCTAGCGATACCTTCCAAACGCAAAAAAGCTATCTCCGCCGTTATGCCAACAGGCGGCCATCGTGTCATCCTGAGTGAATGGCGTCACTTGGGTGCTGTTCGGAGGGACAGGAGACCGCTCGCCTGTGCCTTGCCGGCCTCGCACACATTGGAATTCGTCGTTTTTCGTCAGCATCTCTGTGCAGATGTCGCGTGACATCTTTCAGATTCCATCGATGAAAACTTGTCGCATTCCTTTTTTTTATTTTTTACTTTTTTAATTACAAAGGGTGACCAGTCTCCTGACCAAACACGATGAGCCACGGTGCCGCTGCCACTTAGCCAGGCAGGCGGACAAGGGCACCTTCGCAATTTGGACTTTCTACTCGAGCGTGACGCAGTCTGTGCTAACATGCGGATTGATCCTGTTGCGGCTACCCGTGTGACGGAACAGCCGAATCACTCCGCTTCGGAGGGTCCGCAGAAATTTGGCCGAGCGGGCTCCGTCGACGGTGCAGGTACACACGGGGCGGCGGTGGCAGCCGAATACTTTCCCAGGTGGCAGCCGCGGAGGTCGCGGGCGCCGAACCCGGGCCCGGGGCGCCCGGGGAATGCCGTCGGGACAGGTTCGTGGTAGGAGGGAGCGGCAAGGTGAGTGGGGGGAGGAGAGGGGGGAGGGGGCACGTTTCGGAATGCGACCGGCGTGTCGGGCGCTCGGCGCTCTGTAATCTACAGTTTCTCAGGCGGCCGCCGCCTGCTGGGGCGGGGGGGGAGGGGGGGGGGGGCTGCTTAACTTTGTCGGTCCATTCCTGACCGGGCTCTCCCCGCCGCCAGCCGCAGCTGATAGCGGCCACAGGGTGGGTGGCAAGCGGCGCGACCCACCTGCAGCACCTCAGCTCCACCCTACCTCGGCTTGCCGGCGGGCACCCCTATGGTGCGGCCGACTGGGTTCCACAGTTCCTAGTCGACGTATGCATATACCCCCCCCCCCCCCGCCCCACTCACACACATCTGAGTTATTAATCTGTACATTTGACAAGATTAGGTCTTTCGGGACCTATCTTATACCTAATGAAACATCTTTAGTCAGTCAACATTACAATCTGTACAGTTATCAGCAATATATACGGTACAGTCACATTAATGCGACCACCGCCTATAATCGACGACAACGTCCAATAACCATCAAAGATGGCCGGTGACAGCACTAGCAATGGAGCGTATATAAAGCGTGTCGGGGGGGGGGGGGGGGGGGATTTTGCCGCAGTCGTCGTAATGCGGAACCGGAGCGAGTTCTCTGAAGTTCGAAGAGCATTGACCAAAGATGGAAGTATTTCCGAAACGGCTCAGACTGGAAACTGTTCGTGTGCCGCTGTCGTTAATGTATACCGTGTACGACCAAATGGCGCTATCCAAAACCGAATCCGAACCAACTGTAGTGCGCCACGGTCCAGAGATGGAGGTGAACGACGGCTGCGGAAATGTTTAAGGTCGAATAGGCGTGCAACTGACTACCCAGATGAACCAAGGGTCTACTATCATTGTCTCCTCGACGACCGCTCGCTCGGCTTACATTGCTGCGTATGGATCTCCGCAACAGACGCCTGGTTCATATACCGCTGCTTGTAGGCAACGAAAGCTGGAATGTGTACGCCGGTACCGCAACTGAGTGGCGGCAGGTGGCCTTTCCATATGAATCACGTTTTATGTTCGGTCGGACGGAAAGCGAACACCCTGCAACAATCATCGAAAGGGTCCAGGCCAGAGAAGAGCGCCTTATGACCTGTGGAATGTTATCGTGGTGCATTTTCCCTGAAAACGTCGCTGCACGCTATTGATTAAAACACAGCATACCAAACGACGCAGTGTACCTTCTGTTGCACAGTCAACATCGTATTGGTTCGCGAGTCAAAATGGCGTCACGCCAGTGAGCAGCTCTTTTACTCATGGCAAGGTCAACGCGTGGCCCCAGTTTTCAGAACGGTTTGTCCAGAACCCCAGCATTCTCTCTGGAACACGCGGTGGAGTGCATGACATGCGATTGAAATGTCACGCGCATATCAAGAGAATGCCTGACACCCGACAAACTAAACAGATCGTGGGGTACACTACAGACATGAAGTGGATCATCGAAGTCAGGAAAGACCTGGAGGATACTGATGTCACAGTAAGATACACCAGGACAAACATTCAAGTACAAAGTACAAGTGCAAAGAAATCCGAGACAGGGTCAACTTGGTCGGATGAAAGGAAGAAAACGCATCGTGTGGAGCTGTATGAAGTGCGGCGCCTGACAAAACTTCACTTCAAGTAGACGTTCGTGTGTCCTCTATTGGCCTTCACATGTATAATAATAATAATAATAATAACAGATGAACATAATACACACACATAACAGACGGGTTGCTGGAGAAATAATGAGTGCAATACAAACTACAGATGGCTGGAATATGAGATCTACCAAAATATAAAGAAAATATCAGAAGTGATGGCAAAGCGACTGTTACTCTTCGTTGGACACCTCTACTAAATGAATGAGAACGTAACAAGTCAACGATAGTATGGAGTACAGAATAAGAAAGTAACTAGAAAGAAACAACAAAGAATCGGAAATAACAAAAACCTTCTTTAAGTAAAAAACAAAAAACATTGAATTTAGAAGGCTTTGAAGGCAGAAGAAATAAGAAATTCGGTAACGACGTCGACAGAAGAAAGGAAAAGACAACATGGAGAACATGGAGTCCTGGAAAAATATGAAACAACTAAGAAAGAAGACAAGTTGGAGTTTTACGTGATCCTAACTGGTATATATATAAGAAATATGGCCTTATTAACATGGTGTTGGAGGATTCTCCATTACGTTCTCGTCGAATGTGAGTAATGACATGTAAAAGAAATGTGTTGCAGCAGTACAGATGAAATCGATAGGGAGAAAAGGATGACTGCTCAGAGGAAGAGCGAGAAATAATATGGTAAGGATAGCAGATGAGATGGAAGGAAACAAATGGAAACGAGTAGGAGAGCGTGGATACTTGACAGTGTAGCAGAGATACTGGTACCCAGATGGAGAGAAAGGAAACAGCTGGCATGTGCCGACAGGGGAGCTACGCCGATGGCAATAAATAGACCTTTAATCTCCTCTTGAACGCACAGTGGTTTTGGATGAGATCCAAGTTTGTTCCACAATCGTATGGCCCAAACGTAGGAGATGGAGAAGGATTTGGTGTTACGCTACGGTACTGTTAAGACGCTAGACGTATAAGATTTGGTACTGCAGTCATGGGATGATGATAGGTATCTGACAAGCGTAAAAAGGCACTGAAGACACTGGCGACGAAGTCGATGAAGAAAACAGAGCGTATGAAAATCTGGCACCTGTCTGGTCGCGTCTAGCCTGAGTACGGAAGTAAAGATGTAAAAGTGAACCTATTCAGAGAACTGTTAAAATGAGGAGAAAACTGAGGCACGCGTTTGTTACACACATACACGATAGAAGGTCAGAATTCGTCAACCCCGGAGCTTCCAGTCATCCACGGGCAGCACTCGAGAAAGCGATGCCGGACGGTTGCTGGATAGCGATGTACCGTCAGCTCTTCACATGCAGTTGCCCAGCGCCTTCACATTTTCGCGTCGGGGAAAGGGCAACAGAGGGCCAGGGATTTTCCAGGTACTGCGCGCGATAAGATCTAAAAGGTCGAGGAAGGTTCCACTAATCCTCCTACCCGAACTCCGCAACTTGCCGTTGAGGCTAGGGTGCGTACTGCATTTGTGCAAATGAGTCATCTTCGCGTTTGGAAAACGACAAACGCGTGCCGCACTTTTCTCCTCATTTTAACAGTTTTCTGTATCGGTTATCTTTACATCTTTATTTCCGTCATTGCTTCTTCGATGTACAGACTGAACAGTAGGGGCGAAAGACTACATTCCTGTCTTACACCCTTTTTAATCCTAGCTCTTCATTCTTGGTCTTCCAGTCACCGTGTAGTTAACTGATTTTATATTCTTGTTCCTGTTGATATATACAAGTTTCGCGATTTCATTTCCTCGCGAACTCAGACAAATTGCCGGCTATCATAGGGCGACACGAAGTCACTCGCGGAGACGTTGGAGGCTTCTGGCTGAGTCGGCAATTGTGGGCCGGTGGGCGTAACGTAATCGGCCGGAGCACAACTTGTCAGGCACGGTGTGCGCGGCGGACAGGTATATAAGTAACACCGCCGGGAATGGGAGGGCTGCGGCGGCGGCGGTGGGGGCCGAGGGAGGGGGCAGCGCGATAAATCACGGCCACAATGGAATGTGTTGGATTAGTATGTTAATTGGCCATTCTGTGCGGGCGGCACCGCCAGTGATTCGGTCCCGTCTGCGATGCAAACACTGCACCGCCGGGGGCCGAGCCGCACGAATTAGAGTAGGCCTCAACTGTGTAAGCGCCATACCATTGCTCCTATTGTGGACTGACAAGACGTTATCTGGGTTACCTAAATTTTGCGTGGTAAACTATGCTGTCCGGTCAAACTGAACTTGCCATAAAATTTACTTGCCATAAAATTTATGCAACAGACAAACACTCGAGGAAGTACCAGATGGTTATAATTAAAGTGCAGCTACCCACGAAAGTCCAATGTATGCTGTAATTATCGTATGCGGTGATACTGCGTTAAAGCGGAACCGATTTACACTGGGGAAAATAGTTCAAATTTTGGCCACCAGGTGCAAATCTATCAAATTTTATAGAAGTAACTGCTTCCGGTGATAGTCCTGCAATCGTGTAATAATACAATAATGGATTTTTCTGTGGATGTATACGCAATACGTTATATTTATGTTGAGGGTCAATTGCTGCTCCCTAGAATCTTGATCCATTTCGCTACAATATTCTTGCGCTGCGACTTCTGGATATACGTCATCCACTGAAAGCCTCATGGAACTTACGATATTGTCTACTATGTCATTTACATATATTGTGAAATGTAACAGACTTGTAATCCCTTGGGATATGCACAAAGTAACTTCTACGTCCAAAGACTTCTCTCCACTGAGAATGTCGTGCTGCGTTCTGTTTATAAGAAACTCTTCAGCCAAGTCACTCAGTTGGTTTGATACACGTATGCTCGTATGGAGTAGACTTAGTCGCCGCTAGTTGTCTATATTTACATGTACATGATTACTCTATAATTCACACTTAAAAGCGTGGCAGACGGTTCATCTTACCACTTTCACTTTATTTCTCGACTGTTCCACTCCCGAACAGCACGCGGGGAAAACGAACACTTAAATCTTTCAGTGTGGGCTCTTATTTCTCTTATTTTATTACAATGGTCATTCCTCCCTGTGTAGGCGGCTATCACCCAAGTATTTCGGGAAATGATCTCGCCTCAACGAAGAACGTCTTTGTTTTAAAGATCGTCAGATCAGCTCGCGTAGCATGTCCGTGACATTCCTCTCCAGATTCGAGGTAATACAAAACGAGCTGCTCTCCTTGGAACTTTTCGGATGTCCTCCATCAATCCTGCCTGGTATGGATCCTGTGCTCAACAGCAATACTCAAGCAGAGGAAGGACAACCGTAGTTGTAGACAGTCTCTTTAGAATATTGCCGACATCGAGATTTGAACCCAGGTCTCCTGCTCACTAGGCAGATGCGCAACCACTACGCCACCTTGGCACAATCGATTTGTATAACTGCACGGACTACCCAAGCACGCATTCCTCCTCAATCCAGGTTCCCATTCGTGCCTCAACCCTCTCGCGCTATTTCACCTAAACGGCCTTGCAGAGGCTCTCCAACTATATTGGAATAGCACCTCAACATCGAACGAAACAGGGGATCCTGCTTGCGACTCAGCCATAGGTGTTTAATCAAATGAAACTAAATGGTCTCTTTAATAGACCCTTTTAAGTCTTCTGGCAATGAAACGCTATCATTCCAATTTAACTTGTTCGTAAGTGCAATTCCTAGGTATTTAGTTGAAATGACAGCGCTTAGAATTGCGTGATTTGTCGTGTAACCGGAATTTACCGAATCCTTTTTGATATTCATAGATGAGTGGTCAGCGTGACGGATTGCCGTCCTACGGGCCCGGGTTCGATTCCCGGCTGGGTCGGGGATTTTCTCGGCTCAGGGACTGGGTGTTGTGTTATCTTCATCATCATTTCATCCCCAACTGGCGCGCAGGTCGCCCGATGTGGTGTAGAATGTAATAAGACCTGTACCAAGGGGGCCGGACCTGCCACGCAAGGGGCCTCCCGGCCAATTACGCCAAACGCTCATTTCATTTCCTTGCATGTGGACGACCTCACACTTTTCATTCTTTAGGGTCAGTTGCCACTTTTCGTATCATGTAGATATGGTGATGATCATGTATGGTTTGTGGGGCGCTCAACTGCGCGGTCATCGTCGCCCGTACAAAGTCCCCATTTTTACACAGTCCAATCTAGCCGCTGTCACGAATGATGAATACAACACAAACACCCAGTCCCCGGGCAGACAAAATCACCAACCAGGCTGGGAATCGAACCCTAGACCCGTGATCCGGAGGCACCACCGCTAAATCATTCTGCGAGGCGAAAGTTGCTCTTATAAAAGGGGCTGTTACTGGAAGCTTACGACGTTAGGTTGGTTGGCCGATGCGGATTAGCTCCTTGGGGCGGCCGGAAGCCGGAGCGAGGAAGCACCAGCATGAGGGGCAGCGCGTGCTTCCGGTGTGCGGGCGGCCGCGGAAAGCGGCGGTGCGCGTTCTGTTCTGGTGGCCGAGCAGCGACCCGCGGCTGCATGCGGGCCATGCGGGCTGGCCGTCGCCACAGCTGCCTGCCCGGCCGGCCCAACTGACCGGAAAGGCGACGAAGCCGAGGGCCCGAGGGGAGCAGCGCCCCATGGCGGCCAGCTGTCGTCAACAGCAGTAGCGGGACCCACACACCGCACTGGCGCTCCCGACATATGTGGCCAGTGTCGGGGGATCGTCTTCCCCTTTATTATAACTGCACCGCTAGTCCGCACTGCACGCTTCATACGTGGCTGCCACTCAGTCTCGCTCCCAGTCGAATCATTACGAGCAAACAACAAACTGTTTTGGTCCTAGGTCAAATCGGTCATTGGCTAAAAGCCAATATACAGTGTTACAAAACGTATTTCCATCAAATGTATGCGGAATTAGGGTAGATAGATCACCTTATGCGAAACAACTTTCGTCAGAAAAAGTCCGCTGAGGCTTTCCTGCTATACTAGGCGTCATTTTGTACTGGTTTTGCCCCACAGAGGCGGCGCGGTGTAGGCGTTCAAATGGTTCAGATGGCTCTGAGCACTATGGGACTTAACTGCTGAGGCCATCAGTCCCCTAGAACTTAGAACTACTTAAACCTAACTAAACTAAGGACATCACACACATCCATGCCCGAGGCAGGATTCGAACCTGCGACCGTAGCGGTCGCGCGGTTCCAGACTGAACCTAGAACCGCTCTGCCACGCTGGCCGGCGGTGTAGGCGTCTGAGGCTCTAAGCACACAAGCGATTTACTATCGCAAGCTCGCAGTTTCTCTGCGCCTTTCAAGCAGTGCATGGCGAACAATGGAGCCGTGCACACTACAGATGTGACCCTGCGAACTCGCCCCGATAGAATTGTGCTCGCCAGCCGTTAGGTTCGTTCGAGTAAAGCTATCACAAACGAGTGCAACCGTTTTCAAACTGTATCTACTGCGTAAACGAAGCTTCGTGATAGTTTCGACCGTCAGAACCCTTTGGGTTTACTGGAACGCTTATTTCGCGTGTTTCGTTGGCTGACCGCCCGTAGCGCTAGTTGATACCACTACTCTCTTTGCGTTGCTCAAATGTTTCTGACTTAAATAATGAAACAATGCTCCTGGTACGTATGTTTTTCATGCGTAGCATTAAATGTTTCAAGAATTTATTCTTACTGTTAAGTGAAAATATTTATTGAAGTATTTTATGTGCTGTTTATATCTGTTTGGTGCCTCTCTTCCACTGTATCGTGCCGCCTTTTTGAGGTTAAGGTACTGTACAGTGCCTGCTACATTATGCAGAAAAAAACACGAACACAAACAGTTGGAATGATGTTTGTATGTGTCTTAAAAATGGTTCTGAGCACTAAGGGACTTAACTTCTGAGGTCATCAGTCCCCTATAACTTGTTGTTGTTGTGGTCTTCAGTCCTGAGACTGGTTTGATGCAGCTCTCCATGGTACTCTATCCTGTGCAAGCTTCTTCATCTCCCAGTACCTACTGCAGCCTACATCCCCCTATAACTTAGAACTACTTAAACCTAACTAACCTAAGGACTTCACACACATCCATGCCCGAGGCAGGATTCGAACCTGCGACCGTAGCGGTCGCGCGGTTCCCGACTGTAGCGCTTAGAACCGGTGGGCCATTCCGGCCGGCGCATGTGTCTTGTTTTCTGCATAACGGAGAAGACGGCTACAGTGCAGGACAGGCTCCACAACACAAAAATACTAACGTAAATATTTGATCATGCGTATGAGAAATTCTCAATGTGCGTCTGCCGAAGCATGAAAAATATGTAAGTGGTGCAATGTTTCATTACCGTTTATAAGAATGAATAACAGTTGTAGGCTTTCCAAAAACATCTATTCTGATGAATAAAATTCATTCAAACGTTCCTGGTTCCCAGTTGTGGTCGCCACTTCTAGGGGAACTAGTGAAACAAAAATGTTAACTGAAGACGTTCTTAATTATTCCTGACACCACGTTCCATACTGTTTTTTTTACATATCTTAAATTATACAAATATGATGAAAAATTGATGTTAACCTGCCCGTGTGCGTTGGACCCCTAAGGTGTGTGTATGCAATGTTTTCTGCCAGTCATCTGATGATCCGCTTCCAAAATAGCTTCTTTGCTTAGAGGCACTCATTCGTAAGGTTAGCTCTTTGTTATTGTTAAAAATAACTCTTATCAAATTGCTACAGAACTCCAGATGTGTCTCTCTTATGTCGCTGTGTGCAGAGCATTAAGGAACATATTTTGAGCGCGCGTATGATGACAAACACTCAAGCGAACCGGCTAAACCCAAGCGAAACAGAAGTGAGACAAAGAAGTTCGCAATTGGGAATATTTGGGAAGGAATAACTGCTTTCTGTATTTGTCTTGCAACAAACAAGGGTATTCGTCCTTTTTTTAATATTCTTTCTGGATAAATACGTCGCAAACAAAAATATGAAGATATGCTCTGCATATGTTGGTTTGGTTATCTGTCTAACAATGTAAGGTCGATGAATCGCTGCCATGTTCCTCGCCATCATTTTCTACTACGGTTATTTAAGCAGTCACGTAAGTTATTAACTCTATTAACTTCCAATATCGGATTTCATTGGGTCACTAACACATCGTAACTGAATCGGAATCGATTTCGAAAAATGTCTTGTCATGTAGACTAGCGTGCATTGCACATTTGCCTCAAAACGAACGGGGTGCTTAATATTCTAATATGCTAAAGACTAGCATATTCTAATATGTTACAGACCTCGAAATCTAACTGTAGCACTGTGTTTTGGTCGAGTCTGGCATATAGTTCCAAGGAATTTGCATACTCTCGCGTAATGACTACCGACACTGCCTTCATCGTTTCAGAGTACTGTTGTAATAGTTCATCTATATAGGTGGTACTGAATATTTTTGGTGGCGCACGACGCTGGCAAGTAGAAATTTTTTGATGGCTTTTGTGACCATCACACACGGCAGGCCTTCGTGCTTTTATTATGCGATTAGGTCAGAGTGTCAGATGATGAAACTACTGTTTAATGTATGTTCCATAATTCATACCATTTATCTGTCGAAACGTCAAACGTAACAACACGCAGAGGGACACAGGTGTTCACAAAAACGGCACGTGTCACAGAAAATGCCAGGAATTGGAAAGAACTTCCTGAAAGCGAAAATATGCAGATCGCCTTTCTAAAACAATCTTTGGCGATTAACATTTTTCACGGTACTGCCAACTCTTCAAGCAGCAAACAGGGAGCATTGTATGGATATGACACACGAGTTTTCCCGCGTGCCAAAAGTATCGGAAACGGTGAACTAGTGGCTTTTATACGCTGCGTTTATATTGCCGTGTAAGAATAGTTTCCTTAGTAAACAAGCTGGAAGAGCCTATATTCTGGATTGGGATGGGAATGTAAGTTTCCTCGAATAACGTGGCGCCGTCAACAATGAGTAACTCGGGCAATAACTCAATGAACATTCACCGGTCCATCGGGTAGGACAGGTGCGGCATTCTATGACGCACTGCGCTAACGGGATGACGTACGGAATGTTATTTGAGAACTCTTGGCAACTGAGCACATACTTTCGCCAGCAGGACATTAGCCTGTCGTGAATACTTGGTCATAGCGTTAATGGACACAACGGATTACAGCGTGCGTCCCGTAAAGAGCGAGCACGGGGCCATGTGCACAGTCCGTTCTTCGTATGAAGCTCGATACGCTAAGAAGTCGGACGAGATAATATTTAAATTAATCGCCTTTAGGTAAATGCATTTTTGTTCAATTTCTATCCAGTAAGTAGATTATGTTCTTGACGGTTTTGGAAGGCCTGCAGTATGACCATCTCCTGCGCTCGTAACCTCTTCATTAGACCCAAAACAATTGCCGGACATTTTTCTACCGAATAGGATGCGTTTTCCATCAACGCGTACTGCAAACTCCTCAGTTCACCCCTACCAAACTTTCTTTGCGGTCAGTTGATTTTTTTGTTCTTTCGCTGCGTACACCTCTTCAATATTTTTTTCATTTAGTTGACGAGAACGACTTGCAATGCATTTACTGCCTATTGATTTATCTTCTTGAGCTAATCAAAAGGGTAAATGTGTTACATCCAAGAAAACGCGGCGCATAACCCTTCCGGCTGATGAATGCGGCTTCATAATTTTGCGGCGCAGGGCCACCAGCTTTAAGTGCACGGTGTTTGCATTTGGTCAGCGTTTCCATTCCTCGTGTTAGTTCTTCACAACATGTATTGCACTCCCTCTTACGATATGGCTAGGAAATCGGCTGTTTCGTATAACTTTAATCACTAAACTCCATTTATTACATTGCGTACTTCCTCGATGTTTCGTGCGAGGTTGATGTTTTGAGATGTCATTCACGTGTGTAAATATCAAGAGAACCACGAAGAAGTTTCACAAGTCTCTCCCTGTTTCGTGAGCAGTTGAAAAAGTAAGTCTGCTTGCAAACATATATCTGATTTGGATGAATTTCCGTTGGTGATAAGTAGTGCAGAGCAAAGGAACTTACTTTATCCATACCTAGATGGAAGCAAAGTCGCGGTTGTAATTTCTAGAATGTACGAGGATATTTTGGCTGAGCTACATTTAAATTGTTAACCACTGCTCACATTAAAACTGACGCGTATCGAAAGAGCAAGTTTATGTCTTGGGACGTATATCGTTACAAGAATACGAATGTGCCGACTTATTGTGATTCTTGTGATTCCGTGTGTCTGAAGATGAAATCCTGCTATTCCGAAAAGTGTCATTTGTAATGTGAACATATTTTCAAATTAGTAATGAAAGAAACCTTCTCCACAGAAGAGCTCTTCCGCCAAAGACCAAGTTCTACGAAAGCACACGCTAAATAGTGTGAGAAAACACAACTCTATTTGCAACGACTTGTGCTCAACCGACGCCATAATGACAGAAGAGTGGAAACAGGCAAATTACAAACTCCGACACGTGGTAATACGATATGTGAGACATGGATTCCACCATAAGTTCTGCCGAAACAAGAGACTCCACCAATCGAATGAATACTGGTGTGTGCACTGTGCAATGAACACGGTAAAGCCGGCCGCGGTGGTCTCGCGGTTCTAGGCGCGCAGTCCGGAACCGTGCGACTGCTACGGTCACAGGTTCGAATCCTGCCTCGGGCATGGATGTGTGTGATGTCCTTAGGTTAGTTAGGTTTAAGTAGTTCTAAGTTCTAGGGGACTAATGACCACAGCAGTTGAGTCCCATAGTGCTCAGAGCCATTTGAACCATTTTTTTGAACACGGTAAAAGATATGCAAAAAATTGCAGAAAATGAATAGTGTCAATAATAAAACTTGTACTAGACCCGCCAGGTTAGCCGAGAACACTAATGCGCTGCTTCTTGGGTAGGCGCGCTGGCTTCGAATGGAATCCACCCGGCGCACCGACGAAGGCCGATGTGCCGACCAGCCCGGATGTGGTTTTTAGGCGGTTTTCCACATCCCACTAGGTGAATACCGAGCAGGTACCTAGGCCCCGCCTCAGTTACACCAGTCGCAGACAGCAGAGGTACACCAATTCCGGCCCGCGGGGGTGTAAGGTGGAAACAGGAATGGCATCCGGCCAACCTCTGACACTAACATCGCCAAATCCCGCGTTGAAGTGGGGCAAAGTCTCACGAAAATGATGATGAATAAAACTTGGACTAGAGTAATGTTACTCGGCTTTGTATTCGTATTGGTACCTGTATTTGCAGACTGTGCGCATTTTCATCAATAATAATTTTAATGTGGCTGAACCATTAATTTTCTTAAAGAAGATGTGCCTGCACGATATAACAGCTTATCGATGTGAACTTAAAAGTCATACTAACGAAGCTATTCAGCAGAACAGTTTAGCATTCGATTAACGAGATTGCGCAACATGTCCCACCACAAAAATAACAAAATATGAATATCAGTCGTCTCCGCCGCAGGACGAGCAATTTTCACGTCGCCCTCGTCGGTAACGCGGGAGCGACGCAATCCCTCCAGCTGCCGCTATTCAGAGTCGGCTGATACGAGCGTCATTAACGAGTCGGTGGGAAAGGGAGCCCATTGTGGCTCGAGGGGTAGCGGGGCAGCTGGCGCTGTGAGAGAGTCACAGGGCGCTGGGGATCTGCACGCGGGGATGCCGTCGCTGTCGCTGGCCGGAGGGACAGCCGGCCGCAGTGGGACAGGCCGGCCGCGGCTGCCTGGGGCTCCAGTCCTTCACTAACTGGCGCATGCCGTAATGAGACTCAACGAGCAGGGGTGTTCGCCAGCGCAGCGTCTTCCCGATAATGCGCTATCTCGCTTCTGCCTCAAAGCGGAAATGCCTAGCTCTCCCATCTGCTCCTCTTATCTTCCCGGCCAACTGGATCCACTCCAGCGATCTTGAAAACACGAGGCGTTTACGACACAGAGGGGCTGCTTCTTCGCGCCTGCTCTCGCCTGCTACGCAAGTCCCGTCGCTGTTCCACCAGACGACTTTTGGCACTGCCAAACAAGCGCATACATTTATTTCGTCATTCTGTGGAAGCAAAGTCGATCTGATGGAAGTGAGGGAAACTCACGTTTCTCTGCCGATTGGGATTATGGTGGGTTAGTTGCTAGACATAAAGTACATGCTGGCAAGAGAACACTTTTCGCTAAATACTATTGAGAAAATATGAAAAACAGACATTTGCAGCTCACGGCGGGACAGTTCTATTATCACGAACGTATATTTCGAGTAAGGACCGCGAAGACAAGAGAAACTGGCGTTCGTAATGAAGCATGTAGATGGTCGTTTTTCCCTCGCACCGTCTGCGAGTGGAATAGGAAAGGAAATGGCTAATAATAGCACACGTATCCTCCGCCATATACAATACGGTGACTTGCGGAGTGTGTACGTGTAGGTAGATGTATTAAGTCAAAAGGTACAGAGATATGTCATCAATCCGATAGTGACGTCCCCCTGCTCTCCCCCGAACTGGCTTACCCAGCCAGTTAGAGGGAGACCTAGAGTATAACATTGACTGCGAATCACTGTGCAGCCTGGCGTTTCCCACATTAACTAATCCTTGCAAGAAGTGCAGTAAGTGATAAGCGACGGAAAAAAAATTCTTGGACCGAGCGCCGAGCGAAGTACGGACCACTGGATTTGTATATTTGTAAAATTATTACTGAGCCACTTGTTCAACGGAGCGGCTTGAGGCTTTCGATCGTGTACCCTTAAGCGTTCCTATAATCTGCGCATGCGAGAACGCGACTGCGTTTGTTTTCGCAGCTGCATGTAAGACACTATTTCCTCCTGAATTTAATTCGATTATATGTAAGTCGACCATATCCGTACGATATCTTGTGTTTGTTGCTTAGTTTGTTACGCTTTTCATCGTTGGGTCATGGATCAATAAAAAATGGATCGCGTTAGTGTTTCAAGAAATCGAAATGTTGTTGCGTGTTTTGAATGTGTGTGTGTGTATGTGTGTGTGTCTGTGTGTATACAGTCATGTTAATCTTAATAAACGAAACAGGATAAGCACCGACGACAATTAAACAAAGATTGGGACGTTATCGGCAGAGCGTGGGCTGTGGGGGTGCCCAAATTAGATCTCTTTCAGCGTCAGTAGCCCTTGCGATATTTTTCTCGATACGAAGGTCCACTGAACAAGTACAAATATTCTTCGGGACACTGGTTCCGTAAAGATATTTCCACCATCAACACTGTATAGTTCATACCACATATGGCCGGCACCGCTCTATATCACGCCGCGCGGGGTAGCAACGCGGTCTGTGGTGCCGAGCCACGGTTCGCGCAGCTCCCCCTTTCGGAAGTTCGAGTCCTCCCTCGGGCATGAGCGTGTGTTGTTCTTAGCGTAAGTTAGTTTAAGTAGTGTGTAAGCCTAGGGACCGATGACCTCAAGAGTTTGGTCCCACAGGAACTTGCTACAAATTTCTAAATTTCATCGTCATGAACCAGTTGTGATACGACTGTGATGTACTGGCTCTTATAAGTGGTATGGAGTCTTCTGCCGCATCAAACAGCATTGATAATGGTAATATGAAGTTTCCAAAACCGGCCTACGCATAAAGTTCAAGGGAAAAGATGTACCAGTTCGCCCTGGTTGTCCACACTTGCGGACCCTACCCAAGCACCCACCACGTGGAAATACAATCAAACATTTATGTGCTTCAACTGTGAGGGGGCGAAGGCGACTAGTGCACGCATGTGCAAAATGTTAAGACGGTTACGCGTTAGTATGGATGTGTGCGGCCTCCTCGAACAAAGCACCCACTACTTTCATCCCTCCAGAGCGAAATGCGCTGTTGACTGAACAGCGGCTCACGCGGGCAGTCGTGGCGACGAGACGCACTGGACTCGGTTCACCACGCCACTGACTCACCGCCGCCTATTAATAGACAGGGACGCCAGTTCGCTCTCAACGCGACCGCCGCAACCGTCTACGATGACGGTGACGAAACTCCGGCCGAACTCGGCGCGGCCGCGTCTGCGCTTCCCGCGGACCACTCAAGTTCGGAGGTGGGAGGTCAACTGCTTTTATGGAGGAAGTAAGAATTAACGCCGCGCCCCCGACGCTTACACACAAAGAAGACAGCCACTGGCGAGGCCGCCGGCCGGCCACTGCGTGAAAGACAATCCGCCGGTGTTATCGAGTGACCCTCGCGGCGAGGGCGGCCATGTAAGTAAGCAAGTAAATAAATAAATAGGTAAAAAAGCGAGCAGGGCAGCAGCGCCACAATGCTAGGCCGTCACCGCGGACGGAGGCGAGGCTGCGCCGGTGGACACCGGCTGACCTCCGAGATTATGCATCGCCCTCATTGTATGCATATGGAACGTCGGAAGGAGCACCCCGCGCTCCAAGATATACGGTCGTGTAATGACGCCGCATATGGGAGTCATGGAATAACTTTGTATCGATAAACAGTGTGTTCGCTGGGAAGCAATTTCGCCCTGTGCTGAAAATCCGGTTCTGTTTTCAACCTATTCGGAGCGGCACCAATAAAGCTATTATTACTGCCTCAAAAAATGACGCAATTAGTTTCATTGTCTGGACGCAGGCACGTGTCTGCATTTCCCAATACGTGGGCTACTTTACCGTCGCACGTCGCTAGAGGAACCAAAACAAAAAACCGCGCAGCCGGTTAGTCTTCGATCACGTGTTTGACGTTTCAGCGTGGCGAGTGACAGCGCCCAGCAACCAGGTAATTTCAGTTCTTTCTCGATCACCAGCTCATCGCTCTGTTGGCTTTTTGGTTAAGTACAAGCTGAACCTTGTCAAGTGTGCGTCTCCCCCCGTTACTGCAGTCACAAAACTATTTTTTTTCTAGTTATAATGAATTGGAGATCAGTGCCTAGGCAATCAACAACCAAAAAAGTTTCATTGAGTTGTTTCCAGATATGACGTGATAAGTTTGAAGCAGTGTCCCGCGTGGGAAAGTTTTTAAGAAGAGATTTATCACATGCTTAGTGGTAATATAGAGAAGTGAATTTCAGATTTTTTGTAAGAGAGAGAGACTTTTTCGCTGCAAGAGGACAGAGCAAAGTGACGACAGCCCACCAGCAGTATCTGTCACAACGTTGAACCATACAAATCACATTCTAATCAGATCGGTACTAATTTAATCGTTTTTTAATTAAAATTGTTTTCAAAAGTGAGACCTATGATACGAGAAAGGAGGAGGAGATCAATGTTTAAAGTCCTGGTCATTAGAGACGGATTAGGGAAGGAAAGCGGCGTGTCCTTTCAAAGGAACCACCCGGGCACTTGCCTGAAGCAATAAAAAGAAAAAAAATCACGGAAGCCTAAATCAGGACGTCCGGACGCAGGTTTGAACGTTGTCCTCCCGAATGCGAGTACAGTTCGCTAACAACTGCGCTACCCGGCTTCAAACGAGAAAAATAGTTTTGGGTGCTACTTAGCGCTTACACTTAGAAAGACAACGAGACTGCGCTATGAGTTGCCGTCTCTCTCTCTCTCTAATACTCAGGCCATTCAGTTTCTTTGCCAATAACATTGACAACGAATTTTTCATCCGTCATTTATAAAATCTATTATCACTGCTAGTTCCTTAATTCTGTTGCCACATTTCGAGTTTGTGTATGAAGGGAAGACCCTCGTAACGTCACTTTCGCCGTCCATGTGCCAAACTGTACAGACAGCACTCACAACACGCATTTTTTGCCAGTCGCCGATTCGGGGAGGTTCAGTTCTGGATGAGGAATCACAGTTTCCAAGCAACCCCCTCCCTGAAATATAATTACCCCCGCATTTAACGTGTCACAGACGCCTAGAGTTTTTATAATACCAGCACCACACTATTCCACCGGACTGTAATACTTTATTTCACACTACTAGTTCCGGGCATAGCCCATTCTCTCAAGTGCATCTCTTGCAACAAATGTGGGTATATTGTACTCGTCTCGTTATTGCAGCGCTCGTGTGTGGTCCGGCACTGTCACTGTTAAAAAGGGTGCTTCATGAGAGGATGAGCTCTTCGAATTCGAAACTCGATTACAGCACGCTGTTTCCCCACCGCACCCAGAAACTTAAAGTTACACGCTGCAATTCGGAACCCTCGAACGGCAGGTGTATACAAATATGCAGACGCGAAGAATAAAGATGTAGAATGTTAAGAACGTTTTGTTTTATTTAAAAAGCTTTACGAGTTTGCACAGAAAAATTACTTTTCAGCAGGGCCAAGTAAAGTACAGCCCGGTGGGATAATGCCTTTTTCTAAACTTATCGAGGCTGTGTGCCCACCCAGAAGAAAATGAAAAAATAAAAATGTTTCGATGTAATTCAATGGTTTGTCTACTTCAGTGGTTAAGTACATTGTGTCGCATTGGGGGGGGGGGGGGGGGAGGTCAGAGAGACTCAAATTAATGGATGCTCGATATGACGTAAAGAGCGACGCCACTGGACACTCATCTTCAAATACAGAAACTTCCTTTCTGATCAAAACTGAATCAAACTAGGGACCGTTCCCTTTCGCGGACAATTGCTGAACTTAGCGACCTATCCAAGCAAGACGGACACCCCCACCCCCTCGATCCGCGTCTGATTCTGGCGCTGGAATGTAAACAGTAACAACCACTCATGAGAAGCGAGCTCAGTGCAGGAACAACACGCCAGGGGCGCTGCTATAGACTCTCTTGCCACTTTATCGATTCCGAAATCGAACCAGTTATTTCCTGGTCGACACTCACCGCAATTCGCGTGGACTACATTTACAGCAAGGAGGGGTGCAATGAAACTGGACGGCGAGAGAGCGAAGGTAGACAGGGAGAGTGCGCAGGTAAACAGAGGGGCGGCGCTGCGCAGTGCGTAGGTACGCAGCCGGCGTGTGAAAGCGCGGCGGGCGACGCGCAGGCTCGCGGCGGGCAGCGGAAGCACGCATTATGCGCAGAACGCAGCCGGGTGTCAGCTGCTCCTTTGTTCGCCGCCATTGTCCCCGTGTAGCAGCAGCGGCGCTGCTTCCGGCCTGCCCGCTACACTCGGCCGGCTTCCGGAAGGCAGCAGTCTTCCACTGGCCGCTGACCCTCACTTACGTCTTCCGCTGGCCTTCTAAATAGCCTCCTGCACCGTCTGGGGAGGAAACTTCTCAATGGAAAAGTTGCTGCCGGTTTCTTAGCTCGTGGAATGCGGTGCGATTCAAGGTGGGGGCGCGCACGGCGGCGGCGACGGTGCCCGAGAACGGCTGGAGGAAGGAAGCGGCTATCTGTCCCGGCGCCACGGGGCTCTATCGCAGCCATTCATTCGCTGCAATCGCAGCCCGGTCGGCTGGGTCGCCGGTCGTAGATAGGCGTCGCTGCCCTCCGAGTAAGGCTCCCGACAAGTAATTCAGCCCCGAAGAAGGTGTCTCCAACAGAGACGAAGTCCTTTCGCATCGATTCGACGGTGCTAAACGCAACTTGTTTCTTTTCCGAATGACATCCCGAAACCTGGGACCGAGGCAGCCAGGTGGATTCAGTATTTCTTGACTCCCGGAAACCAATGTTTATTTACTAAATTACGACCGAGCGAGGTGGCGCAGTGGTTAGCGCACTGGACTCGCATTCGGGAAGGACGACGGTCCAGACCCGCTTCTCGCCATCCTGATTTAGGTTTTCAGTGATTTCCCTAAATCGTTTCAGGCAAATGCCAGGATGGTTTCTCTGAAAGTGCACAGGCGACTTCCTTCCCCATCCTGCCATAATGCGATGGGACCGATGACCCATGCGATTATCACGCCTTCGGTCCCTTAAAAAAGGTCCTTGGAGTGTCGACGACTCCTGTCGAACTGTGACATGCAGCAGGCAGTTATGGACTTCTTCACGTATAAGGACACGGTGCTTTACCAAACGGTTACCATCGACCTGGTGTGTCAGTAGAATGATTGCCTCAATGCTCACGGCGATTATGCCCCACTCGGATAGCGATTCTACTCTGTATGACCATCGAACGGAATCTGTATCTTCGCTACCTACATAATGAAGACCAGTGTGAAAGTAGCTGCTCAAATATTCAGTCGGTTTTTTAAGAGGTTTCAAAGTGGTGCAAAGTAAGGTAATTTGCTTTAAATGTTGAAAACAAAGACAGAAAAACATAGTATTCCGTCACTACACTATTAATGAGTCAGAACTGTGATCAATGAACTCATACAAATAGCTGAGTCTAACAATCTGTACGGATGTAATATGCAATGACTTCATAGGCCTAGCCGGCCGTAGTGGCCGTGCGGTTATAGGCGCTACAGTCTGGAGCCGAGAGACCGCTCCGGTCGCAGGTTAGAATCCTGTATCGGGCATGAATGTGTGTGATGTCCTTAGGTTAGTTAGGTTTAATTGATTCTAAGTTCTCGGCGACTGATGACCTAGGAAGTTAAGTCGCATAGTGCTCAGAGCCTTCATAGGCCTAGTCACGGATAAGGCATATAGCAAACTTAGGCTGATTGACAGGATACTGTAAGACAGCAGTCAGTCTACAAAAGAGGCCACAAATCACTTGTGCTTCCCATCTTAAAATATTGCCCAAGTGTGTGGAGTTCGTATCAAGTAGGTCTAGAAGGGGATACTGAAGGTATAGAAATAAGAGCGACACGATGGTCTCCAGATTTGTTTGACACGAGAGAGAACGTCACGGAAACAGCCGCTTTGAAGGATATCTCCACGACGTATAATGCGCCGTATGTAACCTGCACACACTAACCACAGAGGTTTTTCATAAATGGTGGATTACTTAGATAGCTTTCCCTTTTTCGCTGAAACAAAATTATTTTTAAAGTCAAAGCGAAGAACGTTTGTAGCAAAGGCCATTCGAGGAAGACTGAGAATAATACTTTTTTCATTCTCTTGATCTCGCAACAGCTCCACGCCGAACAACCAGTTGGGGACAGCAGAAAATACTGAAGAAGATTCCAACAGAGGGGTCGAAATGTCGAGTGTTATAGAAGTTTGAAGAGGAATAGGACGCCGTCTAATAACTAAGATTTCATATTAGATGGCGGTACTGCACTACGGCGAGGGGCCTACATTCGGCACTGGGGATAACTACGTAAGTAAACTGGAGTTCTGGAATCAGTGTAGGGTTCAGCTGGAGTGTTTATCAAGCGGGACTGGAGACTGGCTGGCACATGACCGATCGCTGGATTCCGCTGGAGCCCTTACTTCCCCCCCCCCCCCCCCCCAAATTCTGAAACGGCGGGCGTGCGTCGAGAGGCCAATCCATCGGCTTTTCTGTTGCAAAGTGGTCTCGGTCGCACAAGTGCTGGAGAGAGCCCTATTCAGAAGTGTCCCCGCGAACAACAATAGACCCGAGAGAGTGGCGCGCGCAGCAGGCAGGGAGGCAGTACTCACCAGCAGCTGGTCGTGCGTGATGCTGTTGTCGGTGTACTGGACGAGCATGTCTGCGCTGAGCAGCGTGTTCTGCGACTGGCGCAGCTTGGAGGCGAGCAGCAGGCAGGCGGTGCCGAGCAGCTGCAGGCACGTCTTGGGCACGCTGCACACGCTGAGGAAGCGGTCCAGGTAGTTGGTCGCCAGCAGGAACACCTCCTCCTGCTGCGTCTGCTCCACGCACACCTGCAACGCGACGGACACGTCTCTGTAGCGTAACTCTCTATACGACAAAGAATGATCTCTCAATACGAAACATTCCCTTCTTAGCACACACTGTACTTAGGGCCAAACAGCCAGACTCTGCCGGTGCTACATGTTAAAATCGAGCCGCTTAAGGTATAACGCGTCTGATAAATAGTTACCGGAGGCAGCTTTGCGAACTTATCACACGAGATGTGCAGGATACGAGAGGGGGGAAGACGTGTATAGATGCCTGTAAGTAAGCCTGACGTCTCATCGACACTAAGAGACGGTTAAAAAGGGAGGGTAAGGTAGTATAGAAAGGAAGAGGAGGAAGAAAAGTGGCCATGACCTTTGCAAAGGGATCATTCCGGAATATGACTTAATCGATTTCGGGAAACCACAAAAGTTTCAAAACTGGTTGCCCGGACGAAAATTTGAACCGTTACCCTCCTGAATGCGAGTCCTTCGGTAACTTCGATATGAAGTATCCCTACGAGTATGTACTACAGGCCGCGCAGGGTAGCGGAGCGGTCAGTGGCGTCTTGCCACGGTTCGCGCGACTCCCCCCGTCCCTCGGGCATGAGTGTGTGTGTGTTGTCCTTAGTGTAAGTTACATTAAGTAGTGTGTAAGCTTAGGGACCGAAGACCTCAGCGGTTTGATGCCATAAGACTATGCCACAAATTTCCAATTTGTACTACAGGGTAGGTCCTTTACACACAATTATATCCTTAACTCTTGAAGAATAATTTAGCAATGTCGATGGACAACAGATAAGGATGTAAGAAAATGTAATAGCAAGGACTGTATAAAGTGAGGTTTATATACATATAGTGTCTCTTCTGAGAGTCGTGTGTTCTCTGGTGTTTCATCGCGTATTTCAAATTACGTTTTTGCATTGTGTCGTCTTTCATGCGACGCTACTGTCGATTGACTGCGTCGGTTTGTTTCCCGTTACAAACAAAATCATTTTTTAAAGCGGTATTCTGTGTGCCCATTCGATAGGGTGGTCTCAGCCTGATCTAGTCCTACATTCGTTTTATCGACATGCATTACTAGGGCCAGTCAAACAAGAAGAATAACCCGCCCCCAACAGCAACAGAATTGCCCCGTGGTGACGTCTGCCGCTAAGCACCCAGCGCTTCTGTCGCTTTTCGATTGCAATTTATTGCGCCTGTTTTACTATCTCTGTTAATACATATGAGTAAAACGAATATCGGAATAGATTGATCTGGAAGGGTTCTGTCGAATGCACACGTAAAATTCCGATTATAAAATAATTTTGTTCGTGATGGAAAACAAACCTGCGCTTTCTGTTGTCACATGCAAGACGTGAAGAGTAGTAACTGTCTGCCCGTAGTCGGGCCAATAGCCTGGCCAGGGCTTACGTCACAGGCTTGGCAGGTAGATGCAGCTTTTCTTCGCCGCGGCACTGGGTGGGTGAGAGTATGGGACGGAGACGTGCAAATAAATAAATCCTAATAAATCCAAGAGACAGAATGGATGGGTATATACGTGAGATGTTGCTGAAAACTGTACTTGAAGACATGGTGCAAGGAAAGAATCACAGGGACACAAAAAGCACGGGGACACGCCTAGATACGTCAGGCAGATCGATGATGTAGGAAGCGCAGTTATGCCGAAATGAAGAAGGTTGCTGGCAAACGACGTTGATGGGCCAATAGTAGCAGCGAATACAAGAATAATATCTGTACACTTACATATCAATATCGTCAACGTATCATACTATCTACACTAGCTCTTGTTTTAACGTAAACAAAGAGCTGAGCACCGGCTGTTCAGCAGTGACGATACGATACTGGCTTGAAGACTTCTTAACAAACGGAAGTCGGTATACTGGTATCAGTGGCGAATTGTAAGTAGCGTAACTGACACCCGTCATTCCTGAACGAAATAACTCTATGTACAGTATAAAAGTGACGTAAAAAGTGGCCGGCGGCTTTCTGAGGCTCGAAGGTGAAAACGGTAGTTGCATCATGAACAAAACTAGCAACATGTGGCGTGACCGAAAGACAGACTGCTCTTAGTGAAAAACCTGGCAGTTATCCCTTAACGTAACTAAATGGAACATTATGTTCACGAATGGGCGAAAATGTGTCATTACATCATCAATGGAACGGGTCACAAACGCCAAATATTTACCAGTCTCCCGTTCGATCAACGAAAACATAAACCACGAACGATACCTACAGTTAAACTCAAACAGTAAATATTTCCTGATGAGTCACGACAAATAAGTTCTCCCAAATACATGTCGGGTACCGATCATGATGGACAAGTGAGAGAAATTCGAAATTTTAAGAGTGTTTTCTACGCACCATCTGTGAAGGAAATGCTGTAGTCCTAAACTCACCGCCGTTTGTTGACCTTTGGCTTGAGTTAGACGTTAGAAGTGCACGTCACTACGTATAATATTCCATCCACACGGTTTGTAAGTGTAATGAGAACTTTCATTTTTGTTAACATAATTTCTGCGGTGTCTGCAGAACGGAAATAGCATAACATCCACAGAATAATATATGTTCTGATATTTCGGACATGATGGTGCAGCGCATCAAATGTCGCGAAGAAGCAAAGAACGCCTAGTAAAAGGAGATGTGACGGGAACTGCACTTTTTCCCTGAATGTAGTCGGACGAGATTCCATGTCCACTATATTGAGACGCCGACGTAAGCATAAGACGCGTCGCTACCGAGCAAATGCCTAAAGGCCATAAACAGGTGCCTCTCACCTGCTACAATGTCCACGACGTAGTACAACTAAGAACGCCACACCTCTTAGCAATAAGTATGTAAAATTGGCCATCTTCGTTATCTCTGATGCTACTAGGGGAGTTTTAAATGTTACCGTACTGAGTAAGAGTTATTCGTCGTTAGTCCCACAAATGCAACAGGAACTGGCATCAGCATTATTTCACCTAATTACACAATTCGCCTCAAGACGGAAAAAGTGTAGGCTTTCTTGTCGATTCGTCAGATTAATGTATTAATACAAATGAAATAGGAAACTATAGGCCAATTGTTGATTTGAAGTACCAGTCTACATATCATTTTTGTCATCAACAGTGCGCTGATTTTTCGTGACTAGCACACTGATGGACAAAATGATTTCGGAAATCTGTTCTCAGCAACACTGTGTAATGTGGTCCAGAGTTTGCCAACGACAGACGTCGAAGTTCAGCTTCCTAGATTAGAGTGTGGAACAATTTTGACACTGTAATACGTTAGTCAACCTCGTCATTTCATGCTGGGAATTCCGAGCAAAGGTGAAATAGCAACTTACATTAAAGGAATCAAATGAGGATTATAATTAGCACAATAAAGTGCCACGCTTGTATGAACTAAATATGAAGTATGGACAGCTGTACGTAATGCAAACTGAAAAAAAGGAACTATGGACGGAGTATGGTGAGACTGAGATACCCATATTGATATTGCCGTGTCTGGTCAAGCAAAGCGTTGGCAGTTTATCGATCAGAAGCTTCTTTCACAAGACTGATATATTAACACGTGTTAGTGCAGCAGGGTGAAAGACTCCATGAGCATGTCGCTACTGGGGTGGCACATATAGTGAATTTTAATACAGATTAGAAAGAGAGCATTCATAAAGCTGCCTGTACTTTTACCTACGCTATATTAATGTAAAATATTTTGAAGAAAGTGCGGTTTTCTGTCTTCTTGTCACTGCGACCTGTTATGACCTATGTTCACTCATAATTTTTAAACAAGATTCCAAACGTACAACGATGCCAAATTTGCAGTCCACAACTATCATTTATTGCGCCAACAACGGCAGTAAGAAACTTTCGCTCGAGAACGATTTGTCAGCACGAGGGACACAAAATGACGGCCCCAGCAACAAGGAACGTAAAAAATTTGGTTTGTGTATTTAGGCACCATAGGCGTTTCTAGTCTCAGCTTATCATTTGGCAACTATTCAGTGTTCGTTCATATATGACAGTACTATGCTTAGAGATTTCCTTTCGTAGCGTCTTTGTGTGAGGCGCTGCACGGGTTGGCGAGCTTTCATTCCCGGCACGTGATGAGTATTTCATATTGGATGAAATTACGTAGGTTTGCAATATATACTGCTTAGTGGCCGAGCGGTTATAGGCGCTTCAGTCTGGAACCGGGCGACCGCTACGGTCGCAGGTTGGAATCCTGCCTCGGGCATGGATGTGTGTGATGTCCTTAGGTTAGTTAGGTTTAAGTAGTTCTAAGTTCTAGGGACTGATGACCTCAGAAGTTAAGTCCCACAGTGCTCAAAGCCATTTTGAAGGGAGATGGTAAAAACTGTAGAGGGAGACCAAGCTTTGAATACAACAAGCAGGTTCAAATGGATGTAGGGTGTAGGATGAAGAGACTTGCACGGGATAGATTAACGTAGGGAGCCGCATCAAAGCAGTATTCGGACTGAAGATCACATCAGGAACAACAGTCTGACAAAAAAGCAGACATTACTTAAAAGATAGACAAGTCTTTTTCCTGTGATGGAATGTTCTGCGTCGTTTCGAATCGGATCAAAGCAGCCAATCAAGCGGCGGCGATTTGTACTCTTTACTGCACAGAATGCCACCAAAGAGCTTTTCGGCGCTGTTCGACGTAGTGAGAGGAACAATAGTCGCCTCTGCTTTAAATACGAATTCGGGTTGAATTTTATATACATTCCGACCGGTCTAGACAAAGCGTGAAAGTCAGTGGTCCCAGAAGGAAAAATAAATAATAACTTCGTTCCTCGTAGAGCCTGAAAGGCCAGTTAAACGGCTTTACGACGTGAATATGGAAATACGCCCGTTGTTTGTGCTCCAGAGATTGTTTTTTATACCCTGCCGGCGGAGTTTGTCCTTTCAAATAACCCAATACCCGGGAGAGCGCATGTATATGAAGCAGTCCAGACGGTACGTCACTATAGGCGCCCGCCCGGAGCTGCACAGAAAGGTCGGGTTACCCGCCGAGCTCGTTACGCCCGCCTCATCAGCGGCAAACTGGGATTCGTGGCGCGGGACGGCGGAAGTGACAGACGAGAGAGACCGCTGTGACGTACTGCACTGTCGCCAACCAGATCCAGGCGAAGCGACGGCCACATCTGATAGGCAAAACACGACAGCCGAGGGCTGCGTGTTTCCTCGCATCGCGGAATGTTTCTTTCAGGCCGTATTCAAGTGGCCTGCTTATTGAAATGTATTCCGGCATAAATTACGTGCAGGTGACACGGCGCAGAATCAGCTGTTGCTATGTAAGCCGCCGATGCCTATGGAGCGCCGCCTAGCGTGTCTGCAGCCACCGTGGCACGGCAGATGGTAGGGGTGGCCTATAGGCGGCATTGCCAGGCACTGCATGCAATAGGCCGCGAACGCGGTACTACCAGCGGAGGTGAAACATCTTCCATGTACATTACGGAACGGGGATAAGTGTTCGAATCGAACAGATGCAACCACCAGTATGTCATATTACACCTCTCACCTGTGCTACTAAAACTGATCTGTTTACTTTTGCGATTTTAAATACCTTTTATACTTTTTCGTCTTAACGTATTTTGCTATCGATTAGGCGCTTACTTGAACATTTATATAGTTGCTGCCACCTCAGTTTCATTTGTTAACAAACGAGGACGTAGAAGATGTGAAGACGATGTAAAAAAATTGAACAACTCTATGATTAGAGTTTCGACTAGAAGGAAGTACGAAGCCATTGTAAACAATTAAGAGATCCTGCCGTATATAGCATTATCAGTAAGTGCGAAGAACCAACTAAAAGGATGAGTTACGTAAATCAACGAAACTGGAAAAGTCATTAGTAAGCCGGTGCACTAAAATAAAATTGATTACAATATCGCCGCGTGCTTGAAATTAAATAGTACTTCGTAGACAGGGATTTTGCCTGAGCTATTGATGTGTCCCACAAAACAAAGGAATACGTCTTTGTTCAAACGTTAGTTTTAGCTTCTTAAGGTGTCCAAAATGGGAAAGAATGAAAGGTTTCTCGCCGGCCGAAGTGGCGGAGCGGTTCTGGGCGCTACAGTCTGGGACCGCGCGACCGCTACGGTCGCAGGTTCGAATCCTGCCTCGGGCATGGATGTGTGTGATGTCCTTAGGTTAGTTAGGTTTAAGTAGTTCTAAGTTCTAGGGGACTGATGACCACAGCAGTTAAGTCCCATAGTGCCCAAAGCCATTTGAACCATTTTTTGAAAGGTTTCTTCTGATGCCTTGATATGATGCGCAGGGCAAAGAAAGTGAACAGTGAAATGGAAGGAAAGATGTAATCAGTGTTTCTCTCGATCTGTCTCGTGTGTGGTTGTGCGTGCGTGTGTTGTTTACTATGCTAATAGTAAGTTGGATTTTCTCTCGGAATGTTTGGTACAATTAAGGGTTTAACGCCCATTCTGAGCATGATCAAATTACAATCAGCAATAAAAATGCCAGCAGGATAATCTAGTCGCGCCTTTCTTTCATGGGATCATTTGAGACAATGGCGTTCAGGACCCGCGGAAGAGCTGCGTCAGAGATCTTGAAGGAAGTTTATGGTTTGACGTCCCGTCGACATCATTAGAGACAAGATCGGAAGCTCGAGGTGGCTAAGAATGCATCTCGAAAGCAGATGATTCTGATGTGAAGGAATCATTCCGGTTTTAGTCAGGCATTATTTGGTAAACCACACAAAACTTGAACCAGAACCAAGCTCGCCCCTCCTAAATACCATCCCAGAGTATTTATTATATACTGCGCCACCTCAGTCGACAAGACAACTAACCACCGGCTTCTCATGATATTACAGCTTTAGTGAAACGGAAAACTCTTAAGACCATAGAACGTATCAATAAGCTAACGAAGAAAATAGTGCATCCCGGCGTGGGAAGTGAAATCAGCTCAGTCTTTTTATTAATTTTTCATTAAATTAAACTGATAAGATTAGGACCAATATGCTAGAGGATATTGTGTGGCAAGAAGATCGAATTTTTGGCTAATTCAACACCTAATCAAGGACGGAGTGCACCTGCACCCGTCTCTGCACGACGCGACGGGACCTCCGTCGCCTCCTGACAAAGTAGGTGCCTGAGAAATACGTCCATACATTGTGAAGAAGCACGACATTCGAAATTCAGCTCATTGCGGAACCAGTATTCAGAGCGAAATGCAGTGGCGAAAAAGGAAGAAAAGAGGACAGTTGTTCGCAACTCTTCCCCCGCAAGTTCTCGTGGTGCGTGGCTCCTCTGCACACACGCTGTCGCCTCGTGATCAACACTCGTATTTTCCCCTTCGCCGGACACATTGTTGGCGCCAGGCACGTGTCAACAAAGAAGGCGCGGATCAAGTTTATCTCTTTTAAAATGATGAGCAGATCTGCTGCACCATTGTTTGTCGTCGGGCAACTTACGAAAACACCCATCTTACTAAAGAAATGGTTCACATTCTGCTGTTTTCAAAGCTCGCGATAAAATTTCAGCTTTCGGATTGCTTGTAATATAGTTATTAAACAAGCTACTCTCCTCCAGAAAGATATCGTTTGACATGGTGACTAGAACAGGGTTATAATGCTATTAAATGAGTACTTTTATGTATCTAAGGTAGAGGACACCAGTATCCAAATACATTACTAACATTTTCAAATATCTTTTACAAAATATTTTGATGGTATACAGCGGTACTTATGTACCTTTTACTGAAATCGAAGTATGCCCAAGATCTTTGATAAGATTCAGACGAACTAAAGCGTTTTACGGGCATTAATAATGGGGCTTTTTTACTCTGAGAGTGATTTGCGGTAATTATAGTACAGTCAAAATTTTGCTCATTTCGCATAGCAATGAGGTGACTTTCCTTTCATAACCCACGCTGTGATACCTAAGCGCCTATGAGATAAATTCTTCTTTTACGAATTTTTTTAAAGTGACCTATAGTTGAAGAGCTGTAATAGAAGTTGTAGTAGAAAGAACTAGCGAATGACTTTCTTTCCAGTAGATAAAAGTAAAGTAATCTCTCCCTTAATATATGAGCCATCCTCCAGTATCGGAACTGTAAGAATAGTGACAGAACCTAGACTACACCTATACATTTAGTTGCAACTGATAGAAATACTGACGACTACATATGGACCACGAAGAAATCTAGCAGCGAAGGGTTGTTACCTAATCGCTGAAATATAAAGCACTTAAGTATGTCTCCTAAAAACTACACAATAAAAATGGTGACGAATAATCGTGTGCACCCCCATTTGAACCATTTTTTGAAAGGTTTCTTCTGATGCCTTGATATGATGCGCAGGGCAAAGAAAGTGAACAGTGAAATGGAAGGAAAGATGTAATCAGTGTTTCTCTCAATCTGTCTCGTGTGTGGTTGTGCGTGCGTGCAGGACAAAGGACGGCTGGCGTTTATTAGCGATAACATTCCATCCTATGCCCAAATTACCCTGTTCGAATCCGTAATTCCAGGAATACTTTGATTAGGTTGATAATTATTTTTTAGAATTCTGTCGTTTGCTGGGATATCAATTTTTCGAAGCTGAAAAGCCTATTCTGACCGTTCTCAATTAGGTAGAATATTGTAATAATGAACTGTGATTAGTCACCTCATCGTTCTGACGTGAATGTAAAGGGAAACTAGATATCTGTCAAATGACGAAATTAGCAACATTTCGCCTCCATTAGTCATCATGCATATTGACAAGTTTCTAACAGTATATCAAACGAACATCATTTTTTTTTATTCTTTCCTTTGAAAATTTCTAGGTGTACTGTTATACAATGGCTTAAGGTACAACAGACACCAATTTCTGCAACAGACACCACAATTGTAACATCCCATAGCTCGGCTTGTACACATAGCACAATAAGAATTTCACGTCTTCGTAATATTATAGTCAGATAACACAGATATAGTAGAAACAAAGAACTTCACCAGTGTTATTTTCATAGTAATTAAGTCTCGTGCGTTCTAACAAATTGATAGAATTAGCACATGATCAAGATCTGGCGCCTGTTTTTGTTTAATACGAAAAAAATATTCGTAAAATAACTATAAAACCGAAGTCTTAATTAATACTCTAGTTTCACTCAGCACAGGTAGATGTGTGTCAAAATAATTCGTTGTGTCCAGTGGATTCCTGTTATTGACAAACAGGCATGGGCTGAAATCAGAAGTGGAATGACAAGAATGCAATGGGGCATCGTAAAAGTAACGTATGGCAAGCGTTTTTAGACTAGTATTACTTCACCGCTCATCTGTGTATGATTCGGTTTCGTATGTGATGATTTCGTGCAAGATCAAACCTACTTACAGCAGGATCAAAAAACGACAATGACAAAATGAAGCAACTGTTCTTATGCGCATTTCTACAGCGAGCTTCGGAACCAATATTAATTATACGAAGAGAACTTAAAACATATGGACAGGAAATAGAACACCAGCGACAGATCTGGAAATAAATATTGTACAGTTATTTTTCAGTGTTGTGAAGGCTCTACGAAATGTACGTCAGATACTCGTACAAGGCGCCAGCAGAAATTTATCCGGGGTCGGACGGGTTGGGAGAGACAAGATTTTAACGTTGCTAATTTTGGCATAAACGAGGTGATCATTTTCCACGTGTGCCACGGCACAGTAACTAAATTTTTTAGAGTGACATAAAATTACTATATTCCAAATAATAAGACGGTTATCCATTTACTTCTAGGAGTGTTTGAGAAATTTGCAACGGATAAAAACTGTGTGCTCTAGTTTCCAGATTGACTGTGAGACTCACTTTTCTCTCCTGCGGACGACTATGGTCTGATATCTTCTGGCATTCACTACGCGAGTGGTGCTTGCAGATGTCTGTATACAGTAACAAGACTCCTATAACCGTATTCTTAACGTCTCGGAGAGAACACTTTGTTCCCTAAGCCTGTCCTGCACTTGTCATATGACATCCAGCACAGCTGAGGTTTCCACAAAAATCTTCAGGGCTACATAATGGCAGTCGCTTTATTCTCTGCTTCAATAGTACTTAAAATGGCGTCGCATTAGTTGCGCGAAATGAAAACTGATGCTGATAATTTTTTATCGTTCGTCGGTATGAGCTCAGCAACATTAGACACCTACGGACCTGCTTCTTTCCTAAAGAGATTCACTCGGGAGTCAAGGGCGGAGAGGTGCCAGACGGCGGCAACTCCCCGCTCCCCACGGCAGCCCAGACCTCTTCCCGGTGCCCACAATCCGTTCTTTCATTCGGTATCACCTGTAAACACGACTGGGAATCGAACCGACCGAAGATTTGGTGTGTCGCGAGATAAAACTTCCGGCCGACATACAACAGCGTCTCCCATTCATGGCGCGGGGACAGATGTGCGTGCGTGGGGGCTAATCCGGAGCCGGCCGGCTCTCACATACGCACGCACACACACGCACACGCATCTCGGCCCCTCAGACGGACGTGCGTCCAGCACCCCAGTCATAGCCCGCCGCCGGCCGGTGCAGCTGCACTCGGCACCTCGCCCCCACAGAAAAACAGGTGTAACCGTCATCCCTGCCTCGAGACACCAGTCGTGTCTGCACTGAATTAAGGCTCCGCGCTTACTTATACCACCAAGACAGGGAATTCCGTACACATCGCGGTACAGATTCGAATACCGTTTAGGCACCAAAGATTACTCACTGTCTGCGAGAGAACATACAACGCCTTTGAACAGTGACGAAGCGAATCCTTAGCGTTTACATATTTATCCCAGTTTTTTGCAGCAACATCGGTACACCACACATACCTTAAATGTCACCAAGATCGTTGACAACCATTGATTAAGAAACTGTTCAAGTTCACTGTTAACCTGTAACAGGCCTCTTTACCCGGAACATTTTTCAAGAATCGGTGCCACGACGCAGCGAAGTTCTAAACAAAGAATCGAAAAAAATAGCCGTGTTGCTCGTCAACAGAAGTAGCTATTTGTACGCCCCACTGTTACCCTGATGATCAGAAAAGTCACCAGAAATACATTATTTATTGCACAAGTTGCACGTCCGGAGGATGTATACGGGAACACATGAAAGCTTGTGTGAGAATCTTACGTCTATGTATTTTCAACACTTAACACGTCGTTCGATACTTCATACACGAAGGCGTTCGATTAACACTACGCTTAATTCAGACCACAAACTTCCAAGTCGCCTTCGTAGGCAACACAACATTCCACCTATATTGAAATGAACCAACTTTTAATTATTGACAACCGACACTCATTTGACAACAGTTACATTTGTGGCTAAGCAAGTAATGTCTTTAATTTAAGAAAACGACTATAAGGTGTCAACAGAACGATGGCGGTTTCCTGCGTGTTCTTACGTAAAATTTTCGTTAGCGACATACTACTTACGAAAGGGTTCTTCAAAATGAAGTGCGAATTTGTAATATCAATCCACCACCGACAAATCGCGAAGTCGACCTACCGCTTATCGCTTAGAAAGAAGACTACGTGCAGTTAACGCTCAGGTTGAAAGCACCCGAAAGTAGTAAAAGTCTCATTTACATACCGAAAGTATACTTGGATGTTATTACTACATATGTAACCACGGAACAGCTGGCAGCCATAAATGCCAAATCACCGCCATCGTACCTTATTGCGACAATGACAAGTTTATATGGAATAATTTCTACTGCTGCAGTCACCTTTTACTAATATTTTATTAGTGACTGCAGAAGTATAAACTATTCCACATAATCTTGTAATACAGTCGCAGATCTCACACAACATCCATATAACATGAATAAATGCCATATGTACACGTCACTAGTGAGGTTTCTCACTCATACAGTAGTCTGTCACAATTAGACGTGAGATATTAGTTTCTTGATGTGGAAATGATTCCAAGAAAATAAGTCTTCTTCGTCATGGACAATTTTTTTTAAGAATAACGACACTCGCTGTCCAGCAAAGAACATGGCTATCAATTCTACATGCAATCTGGAAATATGCCAAAAGTGGCTTCCCTGTTGGCTTCGAAATCATATGACCGATTCGGACGGAATCTACCAGAGACGACGTACTCTTGGACGTAGTTTCAGCTAGCGAAGACAAGATTATCAAGAAGGTACAAGTATTTATGAGCATGGGATTAAGTGCAGTTTATTACACATTTCAGTCCTCAACACGAAATAATCTCATCTACGAATGTTCTCACACTTACGTCATCATGTACATCGGCAACTATGTAAGTTTCGCCTGCGCCATTAGTATGAACGATAATGATATCAGCAGTTTGTATGAACGATGATGATATTACATTGTTATGATAAAACTCGCCCATGCACTACTGTTCACTTTAGCACGTATGTACTGCAGATTGGTAAATGATCAAACTGTTGCCTACAGTGAGAACATACAAGACGACAGTACGTTAGACAAGTACCTTGGATGGCTAGCTCACTCACCTCGAGCATCCAATCGGCGACGATGTCTCGCATTTCCGGCGTAATTTCCTTCTGCACAGTTCTGAAATAAGAAGTAGACGGCGTATATCGCTCTTCCGTCCGTAATAGCCCTTCGAGTACGCGATCGTCCTTAAGAATCACTTGGTCGGCGTAGGCTCTACACTCACGTTCATTCTCCGAACACAATAAATCCATAATGGACTGCTATCACACGCACTTTTGCAAATTCCCAGTGCACTTCAACGATCGAGGAATAAAAGGAGCAATATCCAAGGGGTTTCGCCGGTTTGGGATCTATAAAATTAAGGAGACAGATGCGTCCCGTAGACGCAGATTAGGCAGTTTGCGAGAGCGGGTCAGCTGCCAAGGAGCGCCCCACAACTGTGCGCTCGAGCCGGCTTACTGCGAACAGCTGACCGTGATCTCGGGAAGCCGTGGCACAGCTCACTGACACTTCCGAACCTGGCGAGCGACCAGGCCAGAATAACCAGCGGGGCTCCTCCGCTGGCGGCCAGCGCGCGGGAGGGGGTTTCCTGCCGTCCCCACCACTCCCCACCCTTCCCGGGCGGCCGCACGCCGCTACTACTCGTTCCGCAAACACTTATTTCGAAAATTCTCGAAATTTAGCCTTCATTTACGCACAAGTTAACCCAATATCCTCATTTTAAGCCCACTAATATCCTTCTGCCAATAAACCGTTCTTTCAGTAAGATCTGATGAGAAATTTGGTGCTTGGAATTTGTCCCCCTCCACTTCCCCCTCCGTGATCCGGACGTCTCTCCCTCCGATGGGGCAACTCGGCTCGCGTGCAGGCTCCTCAGAAGAGATCCAGCTGCCTCGAGAGCTGCGCGTTTCAGAAGGCCCTCAAATTTGCGTCTCTTGGACGAGTACCGATATATCGCCGAGATACCGAAATCAAAAGAAAACCACTTTCTGTGTTTGCTCACTACCCTTTTTATGTCAGAAAATCTCATTTTTATGCTCCTTTGCCTCCCACCTCCTAGAACACGGTCTCCGCGATGTTCCATCGCGGTAGGTGTGCAACAAAGTAAGTAATATTGAAACTGTGCGAGTCCTCGACTCAATTGCGCTAGTCCGAGATATAGGCGAGTCGTGGCGTATAAAATACGGTCTTGCGGCTGCCCGTAACGTCTCAATTTCGCTACTTTTGCGCTGTGATACACATAATGCACCATTTCAAAATATTAACGTTTCTTGGAAATGAGTAGTCTTGTTATTTTATGTATCAATGTGTCTTGGTGTTAACAATATAACGGGATGAATTGCGCGCAGTCTGTTTCTAGAGGATCCATTTATAGTTTCTGCTCTTTGAAAACTCGTCAAGGAAATTCTGCGAAGTTCGAGTTGAAATGAGGTGAGTGCTACTTTTTTTTTTTTTTTCTCCGTGGACAAACAAGTCAGATAATCACTGCGTCGTTTGTTCTCGAAAACATATTATTCATTGTGACGTGAATAGTTGAGGGGTAGCGAGATATTCAAAGGACGTTACAGTGCTCTCATTCAAATGTTCGCAACTAAGTTCACGTTTTTAAACTTTGCGCGTACGCTACCCCGGGCTTATACAATACCTGTCTCTTGTAGTCCCTAAAACCGCTTTAGTTTTTAAATTTATTTTCTGAAACTGAATATATCTGCAGAATTCGTTTAACCTGTACGATAGTGAGCCATCACATTTCTATAGTCCGTTTCCCGTCATGGGAAGTTTCGACGTGTCATTATTCAATGTAGCTAGAAACAGAAGGGGCTGTGTAGCACATGTGAACAAGTGGAGCAGTAGTGCTCATGAGATGGGACAGTAAACTTTGTGCATTTGTGCGCACTTTGAATATTTGTAAAAAAAAGAAGACGCGGACTACTCAACACCGAGAACACGATAATGACGCAAGTCACACTGCTAAAATATTAATTTAGCACATACGTTCCCACCGATCCTTTCAATGCTGGAACAAGATAAGGCGCAAGACACACAGCTAAAATGTTAATCTACTACATGCGTTTTTCATTTAGTTGATTAATTGGTCCTTTCTGTGTTGAACTGCTCTTCAGGAACTTTCACGTTCTCTATGGCCTAAGTCTCCTGTGATAGTGACGCAATTTCACTGGCTGATTTTCTTTGTCGTTGCGTGAACGTTCTATGATAACGTTACTTGGAACGAATATCCCAGTATGCTGTAGGTAAGATGCTGCGATTTTATCGTACGCAGCTCGAGGAGCAATAGCCAGATGTATTCACATGAAGTTTACCGAGAAATAGTAAATACATCAATGATTTATGTCGCTGGATTCGATTGCAGTTGGTAACCGTCGGCATATTGGCACTGCATTAGAAGTCCTTATCGATCCACTATACCCCCATCCATTAAGCGATCTTCACTGACGGCGTCGTTTGTTATAATGATATTGCACAAAAACTGCCTAGGAAGCTGATTTATGACCCCCAGGAACTGGGTAAATACAGTGTGACTGATAGTAGTTCTCGATTGCCCAACAACAGAATCGACAAACCGTCAAGCCAAACGGAAACATAAAGATTAAATAAGTTCACTACGACATTTCTTGTAAGATAGAGAGAGCAATTACGAGCAAGATGTATGACAGAAAACTCGCAATTCAGGGCATCCACTACATTCTAAGTAGATGAGTTAAAAACTCGGAGGGAAGCGATGGTACATTTTGTAGCCTAGGAATTTGTGCAGCTGACAGACTTCTATTCATCGGAATGCAGCCTCTTAAATGTAACTGAGGTCACGTTACTGCCAAAATCCTTGTTTCTGTCTTGCATTCCTGAATGGATCTAAATGAAAACCGTCTTATTGCTCTGTTCATTCTGTAATCAGACTTCTCGTCTCGCAAAGTTTGCAGTATGAAAGACAAGGCAGGGACAGAAGTGTCGGTGAGGAACTTATCGGGAATAAATTTCGTCACTAGTTGTCGGTGGCAGGAATATCCACACTTTTCCAATTTGCGATGACACGCATTTCACTATAGTATTGATTAACGTAATCTGACGTGTATTTCCAAGCACTTCCAGTTCCCTACTTCTTTCAGACGTGGTAAGGGCCTTTTTCGCTCTTAAAAGACGCAAAACACAAGCTACACGACGCTCCGCAAGTTGTCTCTAGCTGAATGGCAATCTGCTATGTGTTCTCAACCCTGAGGCTACATATTGTCGACATATTCCGAAGGAGCATTATTTGATGGTTGTTCCATTAATCAGATTCAGTTTTAAGATTACAAGGCGTATCCAAATTGCGTGGCAACTTTTTCTTAACTCAATCGTGCCTCAATGGTTTGCTAGACATTGCCATCGGTTACAATGAATTCAAGTGTGGCATTGTCGTACATAAACGAATGCAGTGTAACCACCGGAACAATCACCAACAAGTTTTACGTAGTTTCAGTGTTGCAGTTATTGTTGTGTTATTGCTGAAGATAACGATATAGTTAGATCTATGGAATGCTGCTTAGGCTTCCTGCTGCAGACCTGGCAACATGGCAGCGTGCCGTGGGACGTATGTGATGTGTCTACCCGTCCACTAGCCGACTATTTCGTCATCAGCCAAGATGGTGACGGTGTACATCACGCATAATTCTTCGCTTACAGTATTTTGTATTTAAGTAATGAGGTATCCAATATTTTCAATCAAGTTGTCAGAGAAAAGGCAAATTCCTTACAAATTACAAGTGTAGAACACAAAGGCATCTGCGAGCGGACACACAAAAGAATGCAAGTGTCTGGTTTTTGCCGTGTTATACGCAACAGAAGGCAGTATGCCTTCACAGCATCGTCTCTAAAAATAACAAAACACTCTGAGCTGTACACATTTGTATTCAAAAAAGGAACGGGACAACGTTTAATTTCATCATAATATTAAGGACAAAAAGTCATTCACTGTTTTCGAAAATATTATGTTTATAAATATGCCCCTCGCAAACAGGTGAGCAAGCCGCCAGTGTAGTAATATAAAAGAAGTTAAAGACACTAGAATTTTTTTCTAATTCTCTGATTGTGTTTGATTGACGACAGGCCTTTCATGAGATTTGTGTGCACAGAATGTCAAGAATCGTTTGCCACAAGAAGGACGATCATCTCTTCAGTGTGTATTCTACGAGTCCATTGAGAACCTGTCTAAAATCCTCAGGCTAATCAAAGAAATCATTCGCGAAATGCTCAGTTCATCTTTTTACAGCTTATGTGTTTCTGCATAGGTATCAGTCTTACGTTATCGGGAATCAACGATGAAGGGTGTAAGCATAAATTTGTAAGTATACTTATTTGTGGAGTCACTTGTCATAGAATCGCAGTCTCCATTTCCATTCCCAAGTATTTTCTTCAATTATTCGTCATATGTCGCATTTCTCTAATCCGGTGTTTTAAGATATTTGACGCAAAAGAGAAATCGATTCGTTTGTCGATGCCTTAGTAATGCAGGGCTTTAGTTTAATAATATGGATTATGTTACTTCTGAATGTAGAGAGGAACAGTTACCAGATACTACTCGAGGATCTAGTGCTTTCTACGCTTGTAACTTCATCTACGTCAGGACTCAGCAAACGACTATGAATGGCATGGGAAAGAGCACGTTCCACTGTACCACTTATGTTTTTTTTTTCATTTCATTCACCTATGGATCGCGGGAAGAATGATCGTTTAAATGCCTCTGTGCATGCTATAATTAATTTAATCTTGTCCTCACGATCCCTCCGGAAACGATACGTAGGAAGTTGTAGTATATCCCTAGAGTCATCATTTTAAGTCGGTTCTTGGAACCTTGTAAGTAACAATCCCGTGATTGTTTACGTCTGCCTTCGAGAGTCTGCCAGTTCAGTTTCTTCTTCATCTCTGTGTCACTCACCCACAGATCGAACAAACATCTGAACATTTGCGCTACTTTTAATACCCGCTGTTTACCTTATCTGGTACAGGTCCTATACACTAAAGCAGTATTTTAGGGTAGTTTGCACGAGTGATTTGTAACAATTTCCTTTCTAGAATGGTTATATTTCCTCGGCATATTACCAGTTATGCGAAGCCTACCATCTGCTTCAACCACAACTGAACCTATGTGATCATTCCAATACATATCTCTACAAAGTGTTACGGTCAGGTGTTTGTATTCCCTCCTCATTGGAAAAGTTTTTCTGCAAATTATATTAAAATATACCTAAGCAAATGAACTATGAAAAGCAGAGTTACTGGAGAAAACGTGCAAACAAGAAAACAGTTACTTACGAATACATTGTGTAGGTAAATATGGAGTTATACAAAAGTGGTTCACTTCTGTGGGGAATCGGGGTGATAGCGATAAAGTCTGAGCAAGGTGAGGAATGGAATACCGTATGCGAGAGGTAGGGATTCCGAACAACAATTATACGAATATGAAAAGATTAATTCAGCATGGAAACAATAGCGGAATAGATTCAGTCAGGCTGTGAGAAATGCTAAACTTAGGCATGCCCATTCATTAACCGATAACAGAAATAAACCAAGTGTCCTATGGAAAAACCTGCACGGTATTGATATAGGCAAAGCAAAAGCCGCAGCTGATCCTATTGTCCCAGACGAAGAACTGCACCGGTACTTCACATTACATTCAATCATAATTGAACTCCAAACGAAACAGACACTTATTGATTACTTCATGGGGGTAAACGACTGCAGGCAAGAAAAATTCTATCTGAGGCATCTTACTTTGTAAGTAGGCTTTCCCGGGATTGTTTACGTCTACCTTCAAGAGTCTGCCAGTTCAGTTTCTTCAGCAACTCTTTGATACACACAAACAGATTGAACAAACCTCTGAACACTCCCAGTGCCCTTTCCTGTATACGTTCAATATCCGCTGTTGTCTTATTTCGTACGGATGCCATACACTTGAGCAACGCCAGTAAAACACTTTGCGTAAGGTATAGTTGAAGATATCTGTTATTAAGAACAGTAGTGGGTCAATAACAGGCTTCATCATTTGGACTGTGATGCCATCGTGACCAGTAGATGCTGATCAAATACGCTTGATGACCAGTCTACAAAGGAGATTGTTGTTCGTGCAACCTATCCTCAAATATGTGTCTATATCTACATCATGCTCCGGAGGGTACTTTCGGTACCACTCTCTGATCCCTCCAATCCAGTTCCACTCACGAATAGTGCGTGGGAAAAATGATTGTCGCTAAGCCTGTGTATTGGCTCTAATTTCTCGAGATGTATGTGGGAGGGGGGAGGGGGTAATATGTTGTCCGACTCCTCCTGAAGAGTGCTTTCCCGAGATTTCAACAGTAAATCTCTCCGCGATGCACAGCGCTTGTGTTGTAACGTCTGCAAGTGGAGTTTGTTTAGCACCTCCATAACGCTCTCTCGCCAGCTAAACAATCCCGTGACGAAACGCGCCTCTCTTCGTTGGATCTTCTCTGTCTCCTCTATCAGTTTTACCTGATAGGGACCCCTGACAGATGAACAATACTCAAGAATCGGACGAACAAGCGCCTTATAAGCCACTTCTTTCGTGGATGAGTTACATTTTCTTAAAATTCTTCTGATGAATCTGAGTCTGGTTCAAATGGCTCTGAGCACTGTGGGACTTAACTTCTGAGGTCGGCAGTCCCCTATAACTTAGAACTACTTAAACCTAACTAACCTAAGGACATCACACACATCCATGCCCGAGGCAGGATTCGAACCTGCGAACGTAGCGGATGCGCGGTTCCAGACTGTAGTGCCTAGAACCATTCGGCCATTCCGGTCGGCAATCTGAGTCTGGTTTCTGCTTTTCCCACTATCTGCTTCATATGGTCATTCCACTTAAGGTCGCTCTGGACAGTTACGTATAGATATTTTACGGCAGATGCTGTCTCCAGCTGTTTGTCATCAATAGTGTAACTGTACAGCAGTGGATTTCTTTTCCTATGTATGCGCAATATGTTACATTTATTTGTGTCCAGGGCCAACTGCCAGAGCCTGCACCATTCATCAATTCTCTGCAGATCGTTCTGGAAATTCTTACTATTTCTGGCATTGCTACTTTGGAATATACAACTGCGTCATCTGCGAATAGCCTTAAAGAGCATCCGACGCTTTCTACTACATCATTTATATATATTGCAAATAGCGACGGTCCTATCACACTTCCTGCTGTACTCCAAATATTACCTTTACATCTGTCGATTTAGTTCCGTTAAGAGCGATGTGTTGAGTTCCATCTGCAAGAAAGTCTTGAATCAAATCGCAGGTCTGTTCCGATATTCCATAAGCTCGTTTTTTTTTTTTTTTTTTTCTTTCATTAAACGGCAATGCGAGTCCGTGTCAAATGCCTTACTGAACGCCGTTGTTCACTGCGATGTGATCTCATGTAGGAACAGAACGAGCTGAGTTTCGCGGGAAGGTAAATACATTGTTTGTTCTCTATCAAAATCTTTCATTCGCTAAGTATGTCTATCAGTAGTTAGTGCCTGCAGTAGTTTGAATCTTTTATTTAGCTGGCAGTAGTGGCGCTCGCTGTATTGCAGTAGTTCGAGTAACGAAGATTTTTGTGAGGTAAGTGATTCATGAAAGGTATAGATTATTGTAGACATTACTGAAAGTCAGATTGCGTTGCGCTAAAAATATTGGCTGTCAGTTTAGTGATGATCAGAATGAATAAAGAGAGAAATGTCTGAGTAAGTTCTGTTTTGCTCATCTGTTTGAAAATCAAATAACGTAAGGGGTTTATCAGCACTGTCATTCATAAATTTTTCCAAGGGGATGTTTCAGGGTTTTTACTTTATCGAAAGTCAGATTGCGTTGCGCTAAAAATGTTGTGTGTCACTTTAGTGGTGATCAGAATAAGTAAAGAGAGAAATGTTTGAGTACATTCAGTTTTGCTCATCTGTTTGAAAATCAAATAACGTAGGGGGTTTATCAACACAATCATTCATAAATTTTTCTAAGAGGATGTTTCAGGGTTTTTACTCAGGTCGGTTGACAACATGTTACTTTCAAAATCATGGAACGCTTCTCTTATTGCTGCCCTTACTATCATTTTCGCTTCGTTCAGCTTTTGTTTGTCAGCTAGGTTTTTACTTCTCTTGAATCTGAGATGAAATGCTCTTTGTTTACGTAGCGCTTTTCTAGCACGGCTATTAAACCATGGTGGATCTTTCCCATCCCTTAAATTTGGAAATTTGTGGTAAGTTCTATGGGACCAAACTGCTGAGGTCATCGGTCCATAGGCTTACACACTACTTAATCTAACTTAAACTAACTTACGCAAAGGACAGCACATGCACACATGCCCAAGGGAGGACTCGAACCACCGACGGGGGCAGCCTCGCGAACCGTGGCAAGATGGCCAAGACCGAACGGCTATCCCGCCCGGCTTTCCCATCCCTTAAAACCTTACCCGGATCAGACTTGTCTAGGGAATATTGAACGATGCCTTTGAATTTTTTCCATTTGTTCTCCACTTCTTCGTCCTCATCACCGAGTATTTGATGCTGACTATTGAGATATTCTGAAATTTGTATTCTGTCACCCTTGCTGAGGAGATATATCTTCCTACCTTTCTTAACATTCCTTGTAGGACCCATCGTCAAAGATGCTGTCACAGCCTTATAATCACTGATACCTTCCTCTACGTTAACTGATTCGATAAGTTCAGGTCTGTTTCTTACCGGGAGGTCTAAGACGTTACCCTCACGAGTTGGTTCTCTAACTACCTCCTCAAGATAATTTTCGGACAAGACCTCCAGAACAATGCCACACGATTCCCTGTCTATACAACGGCATTATCAGGAAAATTTTTGCAGCAAAGACTTTGACACTGTCGACTTCAACGTTTTACTTGCCACACTTAGCAGCATAAATTTCTCGCCAAGTGCAGTGCATTGGTTTCGCTCATACCTGACGTTTCGCCAGCAATGCACTATGTCAGACACCATGGAGGCAGGTACTATATTGTGTGTCAGTGATGTGTCATCAGTTTTGCCCTACTGCAAATACCACATGTACGCTGATGACCTCTAGTTATATCTAAGTGTAAAACCAATAAACCTGAAGACAGCTGTCGCGAATCTTAATACAGAACAGTGTGGACTATCAAAATGGGCACAGGATATAGGGTTAAAGCTCAACACACCCAAAACTCAAGCTGTACCGGTTGGTCATTCTAGGCTAATTAAACCGAAATATCGGGACTCCCTATCATCTTTAATCCTGTAAGAGACAAATATCAATTCAGAAAAGAGTCTGGGAGAATGGAGTGAACACGTAACTGCAATGTGCAGGAAGGCATCAGCATCTCTCCATACTCTAGAAAAATATAAAAAGCTCTTCCCTATTGACCTGAAAAAGAAACACTTATACAAACACTTATACTTCCAATTGTTGATCACATCGATGTTATTCTGCAAGGTCTTTCTCAGGAAAGCACACGGCGCCTGAAACGTGTTCGACTCTTGGATCATATTTCAGTATCATATTCACAGCTATCCTGGCTGTGTGCAGACAAGCGTAGAGATTTGTATATTCTCTGTGTTCTTTACTGTATTATGAACATACACTGTCCTTCTTATCTCTCCTGACCTTAATGCTTTCGTCAGAACAACATCCCATCAGAGCAAAATCCTTTCTGTCCCACACCATCGTTCAGCCACTTTCTCAAAAAGTCCCTTTCAGTAGTGGGAACCCGACTCTGGTATAACCTCCAAAGTAACATTAGAGAACTGAATAACATCTCCAGCTTCAGAAGACAGTTTATGATATGTCTACTGAAGCAATAATAATGACTACCATTACCAGTCATGGACGTAGCCGGGGGGAGGATGGCGAGGCTTGGAAGCTTACCCCCCCCCCCCCCCCCTTATAATGTTGACCAAGCCAAAAAAAAAAAGGTGAGAACCGACCGCAATGTAATCTTTACTGTAAAATTAACGAATTTCCAAACGGCGGCTATTGCCAGCGCGGCGTAGTATGCGAAGGGAAGGTCGCAACGGTGAGTCAGCGTTGGCGACAATATTGGCACCAATGTGTGGACTGAGCCTCAAAGGAATGTGGCTTGACTGGCATCCTGGGAAGTCCAGTTAGCGCCGTCCCTTTGTGAGGTCTTCCCTAATTGCCACAGCTGCCAACTCCGGGCGCAGGGAGAACACATTCATTTACAACGTAGCAACTTACAACTATCGTCGGTGTCGCATTACCTGGAAAAGGTCGAAATTGTTGTTATTATCGTGGTGATTTTTTAATGTTTATTTTAAGCAATACTATGTAGAACAGCGGAATGAGTAGTGCGCACAGTGTGATAATCTCAGTTTTTTTATTTATTTTTCTACAATTACATTGTATATTTGTACTCCGCAAGCTATAACACGGTAGGTGAGGCAGTGTACTTTAGTATCAGTATCACCTGCTCCCTGTCAGTTCTATTCGCGGACAGTACGCGGGGAAAAGACCGCTTTTACACCTCAGTATTTGTCGTGATTTTCCTAATATAATGATAGTTACTCGATGTACAGAGTGGTCAGAAGCGGTGTGAAAAGCTGGTAAGAATGTTGCAGGAAAGGTTGTGCTCAGAAATAACTGTTAAGAAAAAAAATCAATACCTTGCGCCGTTCCCGAGTTAATTAGCACTGAAGTTAGCCAATCAGGCCGTTGCGCGCGAAAATTTAACAGGCCAACCAGAGACGGCGTCACCAAGCGTGTACTTCGTTTGGTTCCTAAAACCGAGAAGGAGAGTGATACAAAAAAATGGACATGGAACTGTAGTAAGAATTGAACTCGATCAGTCTAGTGCGCTAATATCTACGCCAGTGGTTCCCAACAGGTGGTCCGCGGGCTAATCCAGAGGGGTCCGCAAGATGCTATTAGAATAAACAATATATTAAATGTATTTCGTATGATAACAGATTTTTTGTTTTGGCTGCTCAATGTTTTTCAATAATGAATATTTCAATGTTTTTTTCTACGTACCAAAAATAGAAAACGTATAAAAAGACTCTTAATTTGGCTTTTTTAGGTACTTGATACCTCGATATGACAAGGTACCAATCATGCTCGATCAGGGGTCTTCGAGAAAATTTTGTTGGGAGCCCCTGGTCTACGCTATGACGGTATCATCTACTCTGTGAGAACAATTGACAATAACTGTATATGGCGAGCCACGCGCGCGCAACGTCCTGATTGGCTACCTTCAACACTAATCAACTTGGAAATGGCGCAATGTATTGAATTTTTTTCACAACAATCATTCCCCAGCACAACCTTCCCTACAACATCTTACAAGCTTTTTAGACTGTTTCTGACCATCCTGTATATGTTGGGTCATCATACAGCCTTTTGTTTGGATTCCGAACTCATTTGTTCATATAAAGCGCGCTCATTGTTTGTTGAGCTGTTCATTTCGAACGTTCAAAATTATGTTACTCAAAATTCACAACAAAAGGTACGATTAATCTATCTTCTGGCATGATGTTCATTGCATCATAAAACGCAACTCTTTTTCCTTTATGTTTCAAATAAGTTTCAGAAACCAGTAATCTGGCCACTTCCATTTTTCACTTTCGGTTTCCTTGTAAACTGGTCCACTTATTTTTAGATACCGTTGGTTGGCTGTAGTTGGAAGCAGCAGAAAACCTCCGAATTCTATTGTCAATTTGCGGTCAGGGTTAGAGGGTTAAAGAGAAATCAGACATAACTGTAGCACCGGCAGTCTGTTTCTGCGATAACCATCAATGAGAGTTGAACTGTGCTGCTGATTTGCCCTGGGTTTTCTACGACTGTATCGAATTGATATAAAAACTTATACAGGATGAAAATTATTTAACCAAGAGACTCTGGGAGATTGCACGAAACGCCTAAAGAAATATTTTTCTCTTATGTCCTATTTACCAGTGAGCATTTTTTAAGCCGTTAGAGGGAGTTCTCTGTGGATGAAAATCAATAATTTAACAAACTCTGGGAGGTTGCATGGACCAATGAAAACACATTTTGTAATGTGAGAACAAAAAGTAACACAAACAAGATTTAATTATTTATTCTTTAATTCGATATTAACACAACACAATTACTTCAATGGTTCAAGAATGCCTGCGATGACTTGTAAACACAAATTGCACCAGTGTGTCGTGGTTTGTCAACGCGGTCATAGACTGTGAGATTGTCCTTAATTCCCACTGCTGCTACTACTATCTGGGCAACCAGATCATCTTTTGATTTAACAGGGGTTTTATAAACAGTATTGCACATTACTCATCATGCGCGAGTAAATGTGGCATGTGGATCAACCTCACTCAAAACATGCGAATTGTGGATGTCGAAGATCCCTTGACGCTCGAATTTTGCTTCATCTGTAAAATGCATAGAGGATGGAAGTGTAGAATACATTTTGACACTGTTCCAGGTACCACTGTGAAAACTGTGCTCTAAATGAATAATCATCTGGTTCTAGGTTGTGCATACGCTGTGAGTGAAATGGATTTACAACTGCTCATGAAAGAGGTTTCTTACATTCACCTGATTCGTCCCCATGTTATGTGCTATTGCACCAGTGCTGAGAGCGATTAAGCTCTTTACCGGGTTAAAAAAAAATGCTCGTAGGTAATTATGACATTAGAGAAAATTATTTATTTTGGTTCCTGTGCAACCTCCCAGAGTTTGTAGGTTCAAATAACTTTCACCCTGTATATTGACTCGAATCTGCTTGTCACAGTGTGCAATGGTTGATTTAATTGGTCATTTCTTAGTTCACACATGTACATCTCTGCTCTGCGAATCACTGCAAGATGCGTAGCAGCGGGTACTTTTTATTGTGCCGTATACTATTCCATTCGCGAATGGATTTTGGGAAGAACAACTGCTTATCGCGCTCTTATTTCCGTAATTTTATCTTCGTGAGCTTGATGGGATCGTTGCGTAGGTGGCTGAAGAATTTATGTCTTTTTTGCCGTTAGATCTGGCGTCTGAAACTTTTAACGCAGGTTTTCGAGAGAAATGTAGTGTCTTTCTCCAAGAGTAGCCATTTCAGGTTTTTCAGCTTATCTGTGGCGCCCTCTCCACAGTCGGACAAATCCGTGGCCATTTGCGCTGCCCTTCTGTGTACACGCTCTACGTCCCCCGTCAGTTCGGCGTGGTATGAGGCCCAAACATTTGAGCAGTATTGAAGTATGGGCAACACACGCTTCTTGTCAGCACACACGCTTGTTCGCAGACAAGCTGCAGTTTCCAAGTACCGTACCAACGAACAGAAGCCTGATGTTTATCTTACCCACAACTGCTCCCAGGCGATCGTTCCACTTCATATCTCTACACACAGTTATTCCCAAGTATTTGTATGACAAGACTGATTTCAGCTGTGAACTATTTATCATGCAGCCAGAGGCTACTACACTTTACATTCCGTGAAGTGCACGACTTAAAATTCGTCTGCATATGGAGTTAGTTGAAAGTCCCTGCAACACGCATATATTTTGTCAAAGTCTAACTGAATACAACTACAATTGTTTTCGGATAGTATTTCCTCGCAGATAGTCGCGTCGTCTGAGAAAATTCTGAGATTAGTACCAGTCTTATCTATGTAGTCATTACACTACAACATGAACACTGACGTTGTTATTACACTCCCGTAAAGCAATCCGGATATTACTTCTACATCTAAGGAAGGCGTTCCATCCAGCATAATGTGCTGCCTTCTGCCTGTTAAGAAATCCTCGATCCAATCTCAAATCTGGCTATATATTCCGTGCGAACATATTTTCTGCCACAGGCGTTTATTTGGCACCGAATGAAACGCCGTACGGGTCTAGAAACACTGAATCCACAGAGTTGCGTCCGTCGCTGTGAATGGCACAAGCTTGGTTTCGCATGGTCGATGCTTTATGAAAAACATGTTGACTTCCATCGAGAAGTTTATTCTGTTCCAGGGTCGTCATTGTGTTTGAACTCATTCATTAACTCATGCTCGACCATTCTGCTGCAGATCGAGGCTAGGGGGAGGGGGGGTTTTAATGCTCTACATGTTTGGTAACCTTCACTTTTCGAATTAAACGCTTAATTTCGGAAAAAATTGTAAAAAACCTGAAAAGTGCGATATTTCGTCGGTTTTCTTTTCATCACGACTAAAGTTCCACTCGGAAATCGGGAAAAACTCAGCTTATTCATTTCATAGGCCGACTTGAGTGATTATTGTAGTTTCCAGAATTCCACTAAGTTTTGAATGGAAGACTTGTAATTTTCTTCTCCTACTAGCCGTTGCACATTATTTCGTATAACATTTGTACTGTCGGTAACCTTCGTGCAGTAACCGGCCATTGCCAACCTTAGCGATCTAACACTGTTACAATATGCTTAATTTCATATTCATTACCCTTAATAAGTATCACATTTGATCATAACCGTACCTATTCTGCGAGTTCAGGAAATCTTATAATTTCCTTCACTCCTACCACAGCACTGAGGGACTTGAGTAGTATCTAACACACTAGACCAACGTTCAGAAGAGCCTTGTTCAACCCCAGAGCCGGCCACCCAGATTTGTGTTTTTTGTTGTTTCCCAATTCATGCTAGGCGAATGTCGGGATGGTTCCTTGAAAAGGCCGTGGCTGCTTCCTTCTACATCTGTTACCTACATATATATTCTGCAAGCCACCGCACGGTGCGTGGCGGAGGGTACCCTGTCCCATCACACTGCTCGGCCAGAGCATTATGAGCATCGTCCTCCTGTCGGCGTTAACCCGCCCGGGCTATAGCTGCACCACCTGGCGAGTAATGACTGCTGGTCAGACAAACGCGCGGTATTTGTAGTGTCACTCAGCATGCTGTCCGTATATAGAATTAAAGCTCTGTATAAAGGAAAGTATGGCCAGCCTTTTCCCCTGCCTTTGCCGCTGTTCGCAGTTCAGGATTGGCTGAAACCGCGTCACGTGATATTAGCAACCATTGTGGGCCTAATCGTGAACTGTTGCGTATCTTCGTAAGTTTTAAATAGAATAATGCCTCAGTGTTGTGCTTTTGGCTGTTCGTTTCGAGGTGAAAAGGGATGAACACTAGAAATACTACCGAAGGGAGAGTTACAGCAAGGAGGAGAATATTGATGGCAATGAGGGAGGTCGCAGAAACTCGACTTAACGATGAGTAAATTTTATTCATTTCTGGCCTGTTGTGTTTGTCTGCTTTTTACATTTCTGTTACGTAGTGTCCAATCCATTCGAGCAGTCAAAAAAGTCAGAAGAGCTAATAGGATGGTTTAATCTTAGAGATAAAACTGCCACTGTTAGCCCGTAAAAGAAAAATAGTGAGTGGTACCGTACAAATTTATCATGACTGGTAAAAAGTTCGACCTGATTGACTGTACAGTATGGTTTAAACATGTATTTACGACGATCACAACAATAAACTGTACTTTGTTCCAGACAATATAACGTACAAAAAACGTACCGAACCTACGACCTTTCATTCAGTAACCATAAACATTACCAAGAGACTGTTGTCACTGTTGCAAGATGGCCACTAATCTACATTGTATTAATACTAAAAGCCTACTTTTGATCGCAGGCCTAGTTTTATTCGAATACATTTTAAAAGTATTGTATTCTCTTGTACTTTCGTAATCATTCTCCCAATGGCATAGAATAATGTTCAGAAAAATTTTATGGGATAGATCTGACAGAAATATAAAGCATGCATAATCATATAGGCACGTTTATCAATTGTATTTAGTAAGGTACCGCGAATATATATTTGAATACAATGCTTTATTTCGTATAACAAAAGAGATATTGGACGAATTTTCGTTGTACCGAGTAGCAGGAACAAGAAGTAAATCGATATAGAGCTTTAAATTAGCGATGGATTTTTTTCCTTGTCCTTGCGAACTAATGTTGTTCCCTTTTGTCCTGCTGACTACTGGATAAGACCAGTTTAACGATAATTACGAAAAAAGGTGCTCAAACTCGATACCGCAACAAGAACTGCGAAATCTGCTTTCGCTATTAATAAAGGATAGAAGGGGAAACAAAAACTGTTTTTCATGCTCGCCACAACAAATGCTTTTCGACTTATTTATCTTAAATTTGTAGAGATTTTTATGTTGCTAAATATCCGACGTGTTCCGTGTGAAGCCACTGATTAGTTTTAGCAGTGCACTTCTTTAATATGCAAAGCTAAATATGCTGCAGAAGTCAATGTATCACCAACAGCGCAGTGGGCCCAAAATGGCGGTCATTGGCAAGTTGGCCATATTTTGTCGCTTCAGAGCTTTAATGTAGATTAGGGGAGGCCCGCCATCTATCTGAGTTTAACTTAGGGCAGATCGTGACGGTTGGGACCATCGATATGAGCATTTCAGAAACTGCACAACTTGTCAGCTGTTTGAGGAGTGCTGTGGTGAGTGTCTTCAACACGTGGCGAAACCAAGGTGAAACCACGTCCAGACGTCGTGGGGTTGGGCGGCCACCCTTCATTACAAATGTCGGACGCCGTAGACTGGGCAGACTGGTAACACGGGACAGGCGGCGAACTGTGGCGGAACTAATATAGACTTTAATACTGGGGAGAGCACAAGTGTTTCTGAACACACAGTGCATCGAACAGTCCAAACGATGGGCCTCCGCAGCCAGCGACCCGCGTATGTGCCAATGTTAACACCTCGGCATCGCCAGCTACGTCTGAAATGGACACGTGACCATCGACACTGGACGGTGGCGCTGTGGCAGAGCGTTGCGTGGTGTGATGAATCCCGATACCTTCATCATCAAGCTGACGAGAGGGCACGAATCCGTCATCTTCCACAGGAACAGCTCCTTGACACCTGCATTGCTGGACGGGAGCAGGCTGGCGACGTTGGCTCCATTTGCTCTGAGGAACATTCACGTGGGCATTCATGGGTCCCCTGCGAGGCACCACGACGGCCAAGGAGTATTGTACACCGGTTGCAGATCACTTACACCCCTTCACGGCGATCATGTTTCCCGACGGCAGTGGCGTTTTTCAACAAGATAATGCACTGTGTCACAATTCCAGGATTGTGATGGATTGGTTCGAGGACACAGTGACGGATTCCAATTGGTGTGCTGTCCCCCCACCCCCAACTCGCCAGATCTGAGCCCGATCGAACACTCTGTGATGTGACTGAACGTGGCGTCAGAGCTAGTCTCCCCTCTCCCAGGAATTTACGGGAATTAGGTGACTTGCATGTGGTGCCAGTTCCCTCCAGCGACCTACCAAGGAGTCATTGTTCCACGCCACGACGCGTCGTCCCTGTTATCCGTGCCAAAGTGACTTAACTTCTGAGGTCATCGGTCCCCTAACCTAAGGACATCACACACATCTATGCCCGAGGCTCGATTCGAACCCGCAACCGTAGCGGTTGCACGGTTCCAGACTGTAGCGCCTAGAACCGCTCGGCCACTCTGGCCGGCGGCTGTTAGGGAGGTGGTCATAAAGATCTGGCTGATCAGTGTATCATCTACCATGTAACGACAATATTGGCTGCTAATGGCAATAGGAGCCTGGACTGGAGATATACAAGAGTGAGCACAGCATGAGGCTGCAGAGCATAGTTGAACTGTTAAGGTGACGAGTAGCTCACTACAGTTCTACAGTCTTAGTGGTGTTGAAACAAAGCAGAGCAATGGCAGCGGTAAACAAAGCAAACATTGCATTATATCTACAATAATAGTTACCGAAGTTGAAAGGAAGCCAAGGAATTTCGCAGATCGAGAAAGAGTTGGCAGATGAAATATTAGCGTTTCTGCAAGATGAGTCAGTGGAATGTGTGCAGTCGTATACGCTCCACTGTGCGGACATTGTACAGGTACATGAGGAGTACAGTGATCACGATAGGTGCTTAACAATTGAAAGTGCTACGGATTTCATCATCCTCTTTGGTCAGGGAGCCACAAAACCCGTTTCCAGAGAAACATAATTAAGAACAATAGTTGTCTAAGGAGCGGGTACTAAATATCATTACGTACGTGGGAGATCATCTGCAGCTTAATGAAAAAGAAGGAATTATGAACAGATTTCGAATAAGTCCGCAACAACATGTCCGTGTAGTCAACAAGAAAAACTACAAATATTCAAGCGAAGACAAGGCGCACTTGTTAGAAAACCTGGTGCTCGCGCGTTTCAAGGGTGTTAGATATAATTTGCAAGATGTGCATATAACAGGGACCTAATACAGTATTCTCATCAAATTTCGTGCGACATAGATTACAGTGATTTCAGGGGAAGCAGTGGATGCTTGCATAACTTCAGACAATGCTACAGAATTGGAAGACGTAAGATAAAGCAATTTGTAATTGTGTAATCGGCCCGAAAATTTGTAGCTGAGTTAAACAAAGGTAACCCGCCGTTCAGTAAAGACTTTATTTTCAAATCGGACTAGTCGGGATTTGAAGGTGATATGCATATGAAAGGAACCATGGTAATTAGATGTATCAAGAGAGTTGTATCTAGATCAAGTGACATCATTCCCTACGTACAAATATGCTGACTTAATCTGGATGGTAAGTTGACTGGAAGGTTATTTACTGTGGTGCGAGAAGTGGAACTGCTCCGCCCCCTAGATTCTTCCTTGTGTGCTTGATCTTGCGCGCAGTAGGGAATATTTGCGACACAGTAAGCAAGAGTGGGAAAACAGACGCAAGAGAAATGCAACTATGGTATGAGCACTGCTTTTGGCCAATAGCTGGAAGAAATAACATGAGTGTGCTTGGTTTCTGATCTGCGTATAAAAATCGTACTGCTTAAGAGCAAACTATCCCTCCTGAAAAGAGTGCGACATTGCAGCTCATACCACCTGGAACCGCTGGACAAATTCAGCATCTGGATGTTTTTTTTTCCGTGCCTATAAAACATACAGCTACGCATTAAAGGACAGCCAGTTTCACGGTAAGCCCTACGACAGGCTGATTAGTATTTGCTTGCAAGCCATCACATTCAGTCAGTTCTTATCACCCAGTATGATTCTTTACGCATTCTTTAAGAGTAGATACCTAAGGTTTATAACTGCCAAGGAGTTTGCCCTCAATCTCGATGGTGCGAACCTTTGTGATTACTGTGGCGTGCCATTTTTCATACGGGGTTCATGGTACAAGTTAATGCTTTGTTTTGAACATTTCTTGAATGTCGACGATGTCGATTTCGTGAAGTGTAATACAAACTTCTCATAGAAGGTTGATGTCAGCACCTCTCGGACGCCCATTTTCCGTCGTCCCCCTGATGCATATAGTGAGTCATTAGCCGCTAGTATTGTTCCTGTCACAATTGTTAACACAACACTTTCAAATGAGCCTTACTAAAGATTGAACTCGCGACCTCGCACTGAAGGGGTTCGTTGTGAGAATACTGCTGTTGGGCGATTCCACTGTGGATGACGCAGAGCACCATTCATGTCTTGCCCAGGAAGAAGTGAGGTTCGGAATAATAAAGTTAAAGAAGAAACAAAAGTACTTTGACCAGAGGAAATTACGGCAGAACTATTGCAACAGCTGGCAGAGGAATCTGTTCCATTTCTAACAGGGCTATTAAACTAATGTCTTTTGCCCAGAATCTGGGAAATCTGAAAAATCGTTATCATCCTTCTTAGTCTCCCAGGCTTTAACTTGTTTATGCGTTTGCCAGCCTAAATCAGGTTGCAAACACGCTGCACGTTGTGAGGAGCCTGTGCAGTTCTCGGTCCGCCGCTGTGCTGAGAGCCCCGAGTAATGACGTGGCCACTTTCACCAGATAATTTGCCTGCCCAGCAACTAACTGTTCTGCTATCAACAGCATGATCCACAAACGCTTTCTTCAATCTCTTGTGAGTGTTCGTCACTGTATCGTTCTCACAACACAGGAGCTCTATGACAGTACGTTGCTTCAGACGAACGTCGTGTTCTTCAGCCGTCTTGATTGAGTGATCCTACAGTACGACTTGGGGAAATGGGCTGAATTAAATTTGGATATAAACAGAAAAGTGTTTAATTTGACCTCCATGGATACAAAGACATAGAACAAAAGTTGGATTTTTGAAGAAAAAAAAAGTTCTGGATACCTTTTGGAATGCCCGGCTCGACTCGAGGCCACCATCAGCAGTCGAGGGGGAACCTTTGACAATGACAAAAAATTCGTAAAAATTTGAAATTGCATGTAAAGCTCTTGGAAGTCGCTAAGTGCTCTTTTTCTCAAATAGTGGATGAAAATAGTCTGGGTAATCTGCACGCCCTGAGTCAAGCTGCGTCAAGACTTATACACAGTTCTTAACTGTAATTCTTGACTTATTGTGTTAAAGCTTTAACATAAGTTATAGCTCTGAATGAGTAGGCAATAACAGCATTTCAAATCTAAATTCGTTCAGTAAATGTATGAACTATAGAAACTCAAATTTTTGTCTCACCGAAAGCCGTTAGACAGTCAAACCGCAACTGTAACCGTGCACTGGGCCAGCCGTTTAGTAGTACAGGTTCTTTGTGAAAAGTTCTCTTGCAGTTACCACTTTCATAACGTTGTGCAGCCCTAGAACGCTGACTACTTTACTGTAAGAACGATCTCCAATGTGTCTGACGCTGAAACGTGGAAGATTGTTTGCTTTAAATACTTCCAATATACTCTTTTTTATGTAGGATGACTGGTACACCCGTCAAAGATTGTATTTTCTTTTTCTTCCAGAATCTCTTCATCCTTTCTCTCCTTCTTACTAGCTTTTCTTCCGCGATTTTCATAATCCTCTTCTCTTGTGTGCACCACTGGTGGCTCGCTACCCTTCTCTGTCTTTTGTCTTTGGCACACTGATCGGTGTGCCTTTGCTTCTCCAGTTTTTCTTCTCTTTCCAGTGTTCCACATTTCCGACAACCCTTCCATAATTCTTAACCCTCTTTCTTTCTGTCTTCCCCCTTGCACTACCCGTTGTTCCCCATATTTTTTTAGACGCTCTACCCATACTTAAGTCTATCTTACTGATTACATCTTGTGGAAATTCGCTGTATTCACAAAAAATATTCTTAGCTCAGGAAGTCGCAGTCACAACGAGCTGCAGTGTCAGTTCATGAGCCTCGGAATTCTATCGCTGCTTTCCCAGTAAGTGCACTGACTCATGGGGTTAGTAATGTGGACGTACTCAAAGTGAACTACAGCATTCACTCAGTGAGCGCTATAGGAAAATATGATTTTCTTTAGACAGACACTTCTTTCAGCGTTATAGAGAGGGGTGGGCACTAGTCTGCAGTTTCCATTTTCAACATATTTGCTCCACAACTGAGAAGTTTGAGTAAGAAACCCTCAGATACTCAAAGCCTAAGTGTAATGGTTCCTTATGGCGCACTGTAATATTATATTCATTGCACACTCTCTTATGAGTCTTTTGTGTGTTTCTTTAATTATGTTATATTCTTGTTGGTTTGTAAATGTTCTCAGTTTTCTGTGAAGCATATAGCGATTAAATCCATGATCACGTAGATTTGGCTGACATTGTCACACAACATTCCCAAAGCTGTTGAAGCAAGAGACTGGAGGAGCGCTTATACGTTTCGGATTTTAATTGCTCAATGATTATATGCCTGATGCGATAGACATCGCTATCAGAATGTGATCATGGACCTTGTCGGAAAAAAAAGTCATCGTCCGGTGGAGTTTAGAAGCACATGGGCTTTGCATTTCAAATACATAGTACCGGTACAGTTTCACAGACCTGAAAGACACCCACCTGAACTGTACAGCGATACACATCAACGCCCTTTCTGCTGTATCGCTACAGAAGGACCAGTTCATCAAGGGACAGCAATAACCACGTCTTTGGGGTGAAAGTGGGAAACATGTCGAATCGTAGTATAGAACACGCAATGAACTTTGTAGCAAGTAGCATGTGGCAAGCCCTTAACACGGATCTGTTATACCCACAACACCCGCAATGTGTCCTTGCATTGAGTGATATGGTTTTTGCAAAGTGGATCGAATTGTATCAATAGGTTCTGCTAAAAGAGATGGATCAGTTTCATGGGCTAGACTTCACGCTCTTCAAGAGCGTGGTCATGTTCATCCGTGATGGTATTTGGAACGATAGAACAGCTATGGCTGGACTGTTGTAACTCGAACACTGCAAATAGACACACAACAAGTACAACCCTCCGCGAATATCCTGGCTTGTAAAAGACGATCTAATCTGACCTGACGTATGAATGGCTCCCGTACGTGACATCTGTAAGATATGGTTTCCTTTACCGTTGCATGTTCGATCCAGAATGATCATGATGCTACCCGTTTCCCTGCAGTTGTCCGAAAACTACATCTACATTAACTGATGAGCCAAAACGTTATGACCACCGTCCACTGCGAGATTGTTTGCCGCTTCGTGGCGTTGCAGGCACGTGATTCATCAAGAAAAATATGAAAGCGGATCAGAGACGAATGGGTAATCATTCTAGCGACGATACGGGCCGCAATGGGGAATTCCTCTGACATATGCGACTTTGTAGAACTAATTCAAAAGCCAAGATCGCTTAAATTCTGTTTGTTGCATAACTGGTTTCAACACACTAAAGATGCCATCATCGGATCTGCATCACACTGATACCGACAGTTGTTAGTCTAGCAGCGGTCATGTACCAAATAGTTTTATCTTGTGACTTATGGAAAAGAATGACCATGAAAGCAGTTGTTTTATTTTTTATTTTTTTGTGACAATGATTCTATATCAGCTGGTCTGCCTCATGTATCGTTAACTGAAAATGGTTTATAAATGTTAACCTACATTCAGATCCGATGAATGTTGAAACCCGTTATCCAGTAAACAGTATTTAAGCGATCTTGGCTTTTGAATTATTTCTACAACAGAGTGATCGCCCCCACCCTACGCACTTTGTGTTCACTGCACAATATGCGACTTTCACAAAGGGCAGATAGTTATGGCCCGTCGCCTGGGAACGAACACTCGGAAAGATGAAGCTTGTCGGGTGTTCGTGTGCTACTATCGTGGACAACTATGGAAAGTGGTTGAGGGACGGTGAAGCCACTAGAATGTGAAAACTCGACCTCCGCCCCTAATAGACAAATATGGAGGTTGGAGGCTTGTCCTCTCTGTAAAGCAGGATAAGCGGCGATGTGAGACAGTAACATGGTGACATTGAACTACACTCCTGGAAATTGAAATAGGAACACCGTGAATTCATTGTCCCAGGAAGGGGAAACTTTATTGACACATTCCTGGGGTCAGATACATCACATGATCATACTGACAGAACCACAGGCACATAGACACAGGCAACAGAGCATGCACAATGTCGGCTCTAGTACAGCGTATATCCACCTTTCGCAGCAATGCAGGCTGCTATTCTCCCATAGAGACGATCGTAGAGATGCTGGATGTAGTCCTGTGGAACGGTTTGCCATGCCATTTCCACCTGGCGCCTCAGTTGGACCAGCGTTCGTGCTGGACGTGCAGACCGCGTGAGACGACGCTTCATCCAGTCCCAAACATGGTCAATGGGGGACAGATCCGGAGATCTTGCTGGCCAGGGTAGTTGACTTACACCTTCTAGAGCACGTTGGGTGGCACGGGATACATGCGGACGTGCAATGTCCTGTTGGAACAGCAAGTTCCCTTGCCGGTCTAGGAATGGTAGAACGATGGGTTCGATGACGGTTTGGATGTACCGTGCACTATTCAGTGTCCCTTCGACGATCACCAGAGGTGTACGCCCAGTGTAGGAGATCGCTCCCCACACCATGGTGCCGGGTGTTGGCCCTGTGTGCCTCGGTCGTATGCAGTCCTGATTGTGGCGCTCACCTGCACGGCGCCAAACACGCATACGACCATCATTGGCACCAAAGCAGAAGCGACTCTCATAGCTGAAGACGACACGTCTCCATTCGTCCCTCCATTCACGCCTGTCGCGACACCACTGGAGGCGGACTGCACGATGTTGGGGCGTGAGCGGAAGACGGCCTAACGGTGTGCGGGACCGTAGCCCAGCTTCATGGAGACGGTTGCGAATGGTCCTCGCCGATACTCCAGGAGCAACAGTGTCCCTAATTTGCTGGGAAGTGGCGGTGCGGCCCCTACGGCACTGCGTAGGATCCTACGGTCTTGGCGTGCATCCGTGCGTCGCTGCGGTCCGGTCCCAGGTCGACGGGCACGTGCACCTTCCGCCGACCACTGGCGACAACATCGATGTACTGTGGAGACCTCACGCCCCACGTGTTGAGCAATTCGGTGGTACGTCCACCAGGCCTCCCGCATGCCCACTATACGCCCTCGCTCAAAGTCCGTCAACTGCACATACGGTTCACGTCCACGCTGTCGCGGCATGCTTCCAGTGTTAAAGACTGCGATGGAGCTCCGTATGCCACGGCAAACTGGCTGACACTGACGGCGGCGGTGCACAAATGCTGCGCAGCTAGCGCCATTCGACGGCCAACACCGCGGTTCCTGGTGTGTCCGCTGTGCCGTGCGTGTGATCATTGCTTGTACAGCCCTCTCGCAGTGTCTGGAGCAAGTATGGTGGATCTGACACACCGGTGTCAATGTGTTCTTTTTTCCATTTCCAGGAGTGTATATGAAAAAAGTCAGTTACAAACTACGGCGTGCACACACTTTATTCAACATGTAAATGTCACTGCAGATATTCGGATTTAGGTTATGACATGTTCGGTATGCCTGCCATCTTTGGCGGTGATGTGGCGTAGACGAATAGCGAAATTCTGCTTGACCCACTGAAGTGTCGAAACATTGATGCCGTCGATAACCTCCTGAATGGCTATTTTCAGCTCTTAAATGGTTTTGGGGTTATTGCTGTACACATTGTCTTTAATATAGCCCCACAAAAAGGAGTCGCGTGTGATCAGATCCGGAGAATATGGCGGCTAATGGAGACCCATGCCAGTGGTCTCTGGGTACCCAAGAGCCAGAATGTGGTCCCCAAATTGCTCCTCCAGGACACAAACGCCCTCCTGCTTCGCTGGGGTCGAGCTCTGTCTTTCATGAAGCACATATTGTCGAAATCAGGTTTACTTTGGATAATGGGGATAAAATCATCTTACAAAACCTTCACGGACCGTTTGGTAGTCACCTTACCATCAAGGAACATCTCACTGATTATTTCGTCACTGGACATTACACACCACGCACACACCTGTTGAGGGTGAAGAGACTTCTCGATCGCGAAATACGGATTCTCAGTCACACAAATGCGCCAATTTTGTTTATTGACGAACCCAGCCAAATGAAACTGGGCTTCGTCGCTTAAAGCAAACCATACTAACTCAATCACGCTCCGCAGTCAACCGTGCAGTTCGAAGTCCTTACGTAAATCGTTCAGAAGTTTCATTGTTGTTGTTGTTGTCTTCAGTCCTGAGACTGGTTTGATGCAGCTCTCCATGCTACTCTATCCTGTGCAAGCTGCTTCATCTCCCAGTACGTACTGCAACCTACATCCTTTTGAATCTGCTTAGTGTACTCATCTCTCGGTCTCCCTCTACGATTTTTACCCTCCACGCTGCCCTCCAACGCTAAATTTGTGATCCCTTGATGCCTCAAAACATGTCCTACCAACCGATCCCTTCTTCTAGTCAAGTTGTGCCACAAACTTCTCTTCTCCCCAATCCTATTCAATACCTCCTCATTAGTTACGTGATCTATCCACCTTATCTTCAGTATCTTCAGTATTCTTCTGTAGCACCACATTTCGAAAGCTTCTATTCTCTTCTTGTCCAAACTAGTAATCGTCCATGTTTCACTTCCATACATGGCTACACTCCAGACAAATACTTTCAGAAACGACTTCCTGATACATAAATCTATATTCGATGTTAACAAATTTCTCTTCTTCAGAAACGCTTTCCTTGCCATTGCCAGTCTACATTTTATATCCTCTCTACTTCGACCATCATCAGTTATTTTACTTCCTAAATAGCAAAACTCCTTTACTACTTTAAGCGTCTCATTTCCTAATCTAATTCCCTCAGCATCACCCGATTTAATTTGACTACATTCCATTATCCTCGTTTTGCTTTTGTTGATGATCATCTTATATCCTCCTTTCAAGACACTGTCCATTCCGTTCAACTGCTCTTCCAAGTCCTTTGCCGTCTCTGACAGAATTACAATGTCATCGGCGAACCTCAAAGTTTTTACTTCGTCTCCATGAATTTTAATACCTACTCCAAATTTTTCTTTTGTTTCCTTTACTGCTTGCTCAATATACAGATTGAATAACATCGGGGAGAGGCTACAACCCTGTCTTACTCCCTTCCCAACCACTGCTTCCCTTTCATGCCCCTCGACTTTTATGACTGCCATCTGGTTTCTGTACAAATTGTAAATAGCCTTTCGCTCCCTGTATTTTACCCCTGCCACCTTTAGAATTTGAAAAAGAGTATTCCAGTCAACATTGTCAAAAGCTTTCTCTAAGTCTACAAATGCTAGAAACGTAGGTTTGCCTTTTCTTAATCTTTCTTCTAAGATAAGTCGTAAGGTCAGTATTGCCTCACGTGTTCCAACATTTCGACGGAATCCAAACTGATCCTCCCCGAGGTCCGCATCTACCAGTTTTTCCATTCGTCTGTAAAGAATTCGCGTTAGTATTTTGCAGCTGTGACTTATTAAACTGATAGTTTGGTAATTTTCACATCTGTCAGCACCTGCTTTCTTTGTGATTGGAATTATTATATTCTTCTTGAAGTCTGAGGGTATTTCGCCTGTGTCATACATCTTGCTCACCAGCTGGTAGAGTTTTGTCATGACTGGCTCTCCCAAGGCCGTCAGTAGTTCTAATGGAATGTTGTCTACTCCGGGGGCCTTGTTTCGACTCAGGTCTTTCAGTGCTCTGTCAAACTCTTCACGCATTATCTTATCTCCCATTTTGTCTTCATCTACATCCTCTTCTATTTCCATAATATTGTCCTCAAGTACATCACCCTTGTATAAACCTTCTATATACTCCTTCCACCTTCCTGCCTTCCCTTCTTTGCTTAGAACTGGGTTGCCATCTGAGCTCTTGATATTCATACACGTGATTCTCTTCTCTCCAAAGGTCTCTTTTCATATAGTTCAATAATTGTCATCCTGTATCACAGAGCACAGTGGTCGTGCAGGCACATGTGTTCCGGGCACACCGCTCAGCGCACATTGTTGAACATGGGTCTCCGCAGTGTACGACCCGTCCATGCTCTCATGTTGACCAACGACATGCTCAGTTACTATTGCCGTGGGTTCGGATTAGTCGAGAGTGTTCGTAGATCACTGGAAACTTGTCGCCTGGTGCGATGAGTCACTTTACTTGCCACAGCAGGTCGATGTCGTGTACGCTTATGCAATCATGCGGGTGAACGGCTGGTCGAAACGTACACTATGTCAAACACGCAGGCCTGTGGCGTTTACAATTAATTTTTTCCCATCATTCATGTTGCACCATGCACATGTCAAGTTCGTAGTTCTTCGATGTAACCGTAGATTGCAGGGCAACGTCTAGAAAGGCCTGCATAGTACAGGTTGTTTTAATTAGTCTCTATCAGTGGAATGGTGTTATTGACAACGCTGAATGTTTGTAATATGTTTCAGGTAGACACCCCATTTGCTGAGTCGGAGCGTAGGAACGGGCCTGAACGTCGTGCGACTGCGGAGGCCTTTTACACTAATGATGACTGTGTTCCTGCTGCTAGACAGGAATTCCGTCGTGATTTCAACCCTAGACGGGATTTACCATCGAGGCATGCAATCAGGTTACGGGTGAAAAACTTCGAAGCAACAGGAAGCTCGCTTAAGCTGCAGTCAGCAGGAAGACTCAGAAGTTGTCGCTTACAGGAACGAACAGAGGAGGTGCAAAATGTTGAAACAAACAATCGAAATAGTTCTATGTGCATATCGTTCTTACTGTGGACATAATTTTACGGAATGATTTAAAGTTGCAACTATAGAAGATAAAGGTTGTGCAACAAGTAAATGAAAGTGATTGTGAAAAGCGAATGACTGTTGACCTTTTGATTAAAATTATTGACAATGAAGGCTTCTTAAATTTGCTATAGATGAATGATGAGGCACATATTCATCTCACTGGTTATGTCAGAAGCAAAACTGACGTTACTGATGTGAGGATAATCCTGATGAACTCCATCAACGCGCCGGCCGATGTGGCCGAGCGGTTCTAGGAGCTTCAGTCTGGAACCGCGCGACCGCTACGGTGACAGGTTCGAATCCTGCCACGGGCATGGACGTGTGTGATGTCCTTAGGTTAGTTCTAAGTTCGAGGGGACTGATGACCTCAGAAGTTAAGTCGCATAGTGCTCAAAGCCATTTGAACCATTTTTTTCCATCGACGCCCCTTACACATTTAGAAAGTCACAATCTATTTCACTGCCTCGGCAGTGGGCGTAATCGGTCCTTCCTTTTTTGAGGTTTAAAACGCACGAGCAATCACGGTCACATCTTTGCAGCCTGCTGCCGTGGATGACACATTCCTCGCATGTGAACTTCAATAATTTTCTGCAAATGAGTATCGATTTCAGCAATATGGTGCTACGTCTCTTTGTGCTCAAATTTCAATGGCAGCAGTGTGCAGAGTGTCTCTTTGGTAACCACATAATTTCAAGGAAAAGGGACATTTTGTGGACATCCGGATCTCCCGTCTTACCGATCTGTGATTATTTCCTTTGTGGGTTCTTGAAATACAGGGTGTGTGCTAGACATCTACACACAACTGCGGAACTGGGATACACAGTTCGTGCAGAAATCAGAAACATTCCTATACATATGCTTGAACATATCATGGACGATTTACACCGCACATTATCTCATTGACAACGTGGTTGCCTACAACATATTATTCTCGTAACATGAACAATGCATGAAATGGCAATACGCTAGGGTTTCTTTGCTGTATTTGAAAATGTTTTACAATATAATCTTCGGTCTGTTTCGCTATATCCGAATCGGCCCGTTTCTCTACCACACCCCTTACTTTCATTCTGTAAAATTGGACGAAAATGCAATGGAGAAAGAGGTACGCAGCAGAGGACGAAAAGAAAAATATCGATAATAGAGAGCGAAATTACGAGTACCTCTCAAATTCCAGAAGCGGCAAGATCCACGTCTGCCTGTGAAGAAATAAGTTGGAGACTCGAACCCACTGAAAATGCGATAAGTCGCTGTACCTCAGAGGCGCAGTTTAGTGGTAAGCAAAGGGGTTGGAAAGCTGGTGCGGGCGAAGAATTTTGGCGAGAGGACGGCGTCGGCAAAAGGCCGGCCGGGACTGCCACCGGCCTCGCGCGCAAGGCGAGGTTGAGGGCTCCGTCCTCGTGCCGGCGCTCACGAAACCGATGCTCGCCTCTCTTCTGGCTCTTCTCAAAAGAAACCAAACTGTCGAAATTCCTGCACGTGCTCATAAATACTGCTTCGGGCACTGTACGCGCCAACTGCAGCAAGTTTTCTCAGTTAACGTTGCTTTTTTTTTGTTGTCTCGAACGGGTTCTTTCCAAAACAGGTACGAGTGAAGCGTGTTAACTGCGGATACATCATATTTTCGAATTAATTGCTTTTTCTGGCTTTGAATATACGAGTTGGAGAAAGTCTACCCGGTAATAAGGGGCGAGCAAGGTAGCAGAAGTGGAGTCGAACAAAATTTCCCAAGTGAACGTAGGATGGAAATGCATCATTGTTCACCTACGAACATTGAGCGGCATCCGACCATCGACGAGCACGTGGAAATGTTTTCGGTAAACGTACGTGTTCGGCTGTGTTTAGCATGAATTTGAGAGAGAGACAGAGAGAGAGAGAGAGAGAGAGAGAGAGAGAGAGAGAGAGAGAGAGAATCAGTCACTTCTTTGACGATTCAACTTCGTAGTATCGTTTCTAAACAACTCTATTTGCAATGTGATTAATATTTAAATCTGTTCAGGAAATATCAATGATGAACGTTGATGTGGTCTGCGTAAATAATTTTCAGTACCTTGAGGACTCTCAGAAGATTAGTGAAATAGCGTTGTGTAATGTAATAATTAAGCAACAATTTAAAATGGTTTATCACTTTCGTTTGTCTCTTGTTTGTAGTTTTCTCCATATTTCTCATTGTCACAGTATATTTAGAAGTGTGTTTACTGGATGAAGAGGAGAGATCCATGATCGTGGTTTTGGGCGACGCATCAACTTTAGAAATGATTTGTTGCGGCATCGCTTCACATTATTTTTTTTGAAGAACATATCATATCACACAGAATCTTGAATTACAAAAACATTTCTATAAAAATGTTCACCTAAACACCTCATCGGCTTACAACAAACCATTCTTAAAAATGACATGAAAATGTATATAATTCAGGATATACGACGTTTTGTGGGAACTCGATTCTTTAATGAGTCGGGGGTGGGGCTTTACTGTTTTAAAATTTTCGATGTCATTGATTATGTGATTACCGCATTTAAACAGTATTTCGCTTCTACAGCTGTTCCATGTCAGAAACGGTCTCCACCGTCTTTTGTGGCAATGAAGCGTCACTCTGTTTCTTGTGTGACTCTATAGCGAAATGCGCAAGTGCCAGAGTGGTTAAGTGCCAGAGTACAAATTCAGAGATCAAATTTGAGTCCCCAGTAGGTCCTAGGATTTCTGTTCTGTCCCTTGTTGCTTCTTTCATCTCTGGCAACTATTTTCCCTCTTATAACTGATTTGGATAGTCAGTTCCAACGCTAGAAGAAACCAAGGACATAGTATCTGTAATAGAGCCACGTATAGCAAAGCATTGTGGTACTCATACAACTTGAGATTGAAGACAGATTTGCTGCCGGCCGTTGTGACCGAGCGGTTCTAGGCGCTTCAGTCCGGAACCGCGCTGCTGCTACGATCGCAGGTTCGAATCCGGCCTCGGGCATGGATGTGTGTGATGTCCTTAAGTTAGTTAGGTTTAAGTAGTTCTACGTCTAGGGGACTGATGACCTCAGATGTTAAGATCTATAGTGCTTAGGGCAATTTGAACCATTTGAACTCATTTGCTTCCAGTTTTCTGTAAGCCATAACCTAACGTCATCCACTGCACTGTTTGCTAACTCAGTTACATTACATTTCTCGTTTTTCACATTCACACACACGTTGTCTTCAAATAGAAAAAAAAATTTTGAATCAAATGTCATGTTTAGTGGTAGCTTACTGATGTACGAAGGCGTGCTGAAAAATAATGCCTTCGAAATTTTTATGTAAAAACTCTTAAAGCTTTTTAAATAAAAAAAACGTAATTAACCTCGTACATCGTTATTTTCCAGTCTACATATCTGCAGCCCTCTGTCGCTAGAAGGCTCCGAATTGTGGACTGTAACAGGGCGGTGTGTAACGTAACTACGTCGGTGCGTGAAAAACAGCTTACTGTAATCGAGTTTCGAATTCGAAGAGTTCATCCAACATGGAGAACCCTCTCTTTCAGCATGACAGTGCCAGAAGACACACGAGAACTGCGACATCTGCAACAATGCGACGCTTGGGTTCACTCTCATCGTTCATCGTCCATGTTGTTGTTGTGGTCTTCAGTTCAGAGACTGATTTGATGCAGCTCTCCATGCTACTCTACCCTGTGCAAGATTCTTCATCTCCCAGTACCTACTGCAACCTACATCCTTCTTAATCTGTTTAGTATATTCATCTGTTTGTCTCCCTCTACGATTTTGACCCTCCACGCTGTCCTCCCATACTAAATTGGTGATCCCTTGATGCCTCAGAATATGCCCTACCAAACTATCCCTTCTTCTATTGAAGTTGTGCCACAAATTTCTCTTCTCTCTAATTCTATCCAATACCTCATCGATAGTAATGTGGTCTACCCATCCAATCTTCAGCATTCTTCCGTAGCACCACATTTCGAAAGCTTCTATTCTCTTCTTGTCTAAACTATTCATCGTCCATGTTTCACTTCAATACATGGCTACACTCCATACAAATACTTTTAGAAACGACTTCCTGACACTTAAATCTATACTCGATGTTAACAAATTTCTCTTCTTCAGAAACGCTTTCCTTGCCACTGCCAGTCTACATTTTCTATCCTCTCTACTTCGACCATCATCAGTTATTTTGCTTCCCAAATAGCAAAACTTATTTACTACTTTAAGTGTCCCATTTCTTAATCTAATTCCCGCAGCATCACCCGATTTAATTCGACTACATTCCATTATCCTCGTTTTGCTTTTGTTGATGTTCATTTTACATCCTCCTTTCAAGACACTGTCTATTCCGTTCAGCTGCTCTTCCAGGTCCTTTGCTGTCTCCTCCATACAGTCCTGAAATGGTCCCATCCGACTTTTATCTGTTTTCAAAAGTTAAAAAAACACCTTCGAGAACTTCACTTGGTGTGATGAAGTGGTCAAAGCAGAGGTGAGGTAGTGGCTCCATCAACAAAGTCAAATACTGTATAGTGACTGTATCAATGAATTGGTCTCTCATTAGGACAAATGTGTTTGTCACCAGGTGATATGTTGAGACGTGAAGGTTAAAGTTGTAGATGTTAATAACGTTGGTTTTATTTAAAAATCTTTAAGAGTTCATATAAAAATTCGGAAGCATTACTTTTCAGCTCGTTCTCGTACATTAAGAAAAGCAACGGATACCGAATGGAGTCCTGTGGACTTTCCTTCCGCTTCTCTCCATCACCTGCGTATTGATCAACTCAGCCCCTATTAATTCAATAATGTTTCGACTGACACCGATTGAGCTTTCCAGCCACGACTCCCTACTCCCTTCACAGTTTTAATTTGCCAGGCATTAGTATAGTACCTTACTTGACATAGTGAGGAAGTTTCATTGGATTATATATCTTGTCCTGCTGAAGATAATGTATTTCTACTTGATGGTAGGAGTAGGTTTTTAACGTATCCGATTCCCCCCAGTCGCCGTTGTGCGACTGTTTACCGTTGTGCCCTGGAGAGCTGCATAAGTTTCCGGAACAGGCCTGCGCTGCCGGGAGCTGGGGGAACCGGATGCAGCCGCACCCTAAAGCCCGGCTGTGTGCAGGGTAGCTGCGGATGTGGCCGTTCTCTCCCCTACCGCTTTGCAAAGTAGCCCCCGCTATTGTCAGCCGTCGGCGCGTTCGAGGACCGGTTACTGTCTCACAGCTTCTTGAGCGCATTGACCGAGCACGGACCTGCCGCGCTGCTTTTATATGACCTGTAGACTTTCACATGGGAGTGCTGCGTTGCGGTCTTCTTTGACTTGCGATGTCTATTATAAAATGCGTATGGCTTGACTCCGTAGCGCCGTGATAGGCGAAGCACACGAAAGACAAAAGTCTACAAGGATTCCAATAAGTGAGGGCTGCCGTACTGGTATGGATTCATGTTCCTTGTCTCACTACCCGCGCTATAAAACGGGGTTGCTGGGGTAATTATCCCCTATTGACAAAAAATCTAAGGGATCAGAGAAACTGCTCGATTGTGTTTCTTCTTAAATGCAAATTATTTTTAAAATATTATTACTATTGTCAGCGTTTCATATGCCTGTAATACTAATGTGGCCCGCCGCAGTGGCCGTGCGGTTCTAGGTGCTACCGTCTGGAACCGGGCGACCACTACTGTCGCAGGTTCGAATCCTGCCTCGGGCATGGATGTGTGTGATGTCCTTAGGTTAGTTAGGTTTAAGTAGTTCTAAGCTCTAGGGGACTGATGACCTCAGAAGTTAAGTCGCATAATGCTCAGAGCCGTTTGAACCATTTTTGAATATTAATGTCGTAATTTGCCAGCAATTACTTTTTTCAAGTACTATAATTAATGTGTTGGAGTTTACTACTTGTGGAATGAACGTATAAAAGGACAATGGATTGAAGCTGTCATTTGTAATCAGACGATTTATGTGAAAAGGTTTCCAACGAGATTATGGCCACACGACGGGAATTAACAGCCTTTGAACGTGGAATGGTATTTGGAGATAGACGCGTGGGAGATTCCATTTCGGAAATGGTTAGGGAACCCAATATTCCGAGATCCACAGTGTCAAGAGTGTGCCGAGAATACAAAATTTCTGGCGTTAGCTCTCACCACGGACAACACAGTGGCCGACTGCCGTCACATAACGACCGAGAGCAACGGCGTTTGCGCCCAGTTGTCATTGTTAACAGACAAGGAAGAAGGCGTGAAATAACCGCAGAAGTCAATGTGGGACGTTCGACGAAGCATCAGTTAGGACAGTGCGGATAAATTAGGCGTTAACGGGTTATGGCAGCAGACGACCGACACGAGTGCCTTTGCTAACAGCACGACATCGTCTGCAGCCCTCTTCTGGGCTGGTGACCATCATATTGGTTGGACCCTACACGACTGGGAAACCGTGGCGCATGGTTAGATGAGTCCCGATTTCCGTTGGTAAGAACTGACGCAATGAGGAGGTTCTCCGCAGAATCGGCAAGGAAAGGAACACATGGAATATCCTGACGAGAAGAAAGGACAGGATGAGAGGACATCTATAAAGACATAATGAAATATCTTCCTTGGTGCTAGAAGGAGCTGTACAGAGTAAGAACTGTAGAGGAAGGCAGAGACTGAAATACATCCAGCAAATGATTGAATACGTAGGTTCCAATTGCTACTTGGAGATAAGAAGGTTGGCAGAGGAGAGCAATTCGTGGCTGGACGCGTTAGACCAGTCACAAGACTGATGACAAAAATGAATAACAAGAAGAGAGCTGATTGTAGGGTTCTAGTTTGGCGCAGACTGCGCGAAGCCACAGACCCAAGTTGTCAATAAGGCACTGTGCAAGCTGCTGGTTGCTAGATAAGAGTGTGGGCCATTGGTACATGGAGTGAATTGGGTTCCTTGGGCCAAATGAACCGATCATTGACTGGAAATCGTTATGTTTGGCTACGTGTGGACCATTTGCAGCCATTCGTGGGATTCATGCTCCCAAACAACGATGGGATTTTTATAGATGACAGTGTGACATGTCACCAGACCGCAGTTGTTCCCGATTGGTTTGAAGAACATTCTGGACAATTCGAGCGAATGATTTGGCTACCGAGATCTCCCTACATGAATCCCATCGAACATTTATGGGACATAATCGAGAGGGCAGCTTGTGCACAAAATCGTGCACCGGCAAGTCTTCCGCAGTTACGGACGGCTATAGAGACAGCATGGCTCCATATTTCTGCAGGGGACTTCCAAACAGCTTGTTGAGTCCATACCACGTGAGTTCCCGCACTACGCCTGGCAGTAGGAGGTCCGACACGATATAAGGAGGTATCCCATGACTTTTGTCACCTCAGTGTGGTCGACCCATTACATACTTACGTTGTACCGAGTATCTATGACAGTAAAATTGGGACATACACATCATATATGCTTAAATATCTTATGAATAATCCATCTTCACGGTCTGGGTAGATCTCGCAATGGACCAGAAAATGCTCCACTATTCGCTTCGCAACAAACAATCTAATTGGCAGAAAAACACTGCAGTAACTACGAGGTCGGTTCAAAAAATTCCGGAACATTCGTAATTTCGCGCCAATGGTGTGTTGGAGCGAACAGTGTTTGGCATCCCTGCAGACGCCTAAGTGTAATGTGTAACCGCTGGAAGTTTCATTGTTGTGTGTCTGTCAGTTATTGTTCAGTGCTGTATTGAGTCGAACAGATTACGAATTTCGAGATGGCAGAGTTAGAGGGGCAACCCATCTGCATTAAATTTTGCGTGAAACTCAAGAAAACCTTTACAGGGACACACCAACTGTTGCAGGAAGCCTACGGTGATGAGGGCTTAAGTTGTACTCGGTGTTACGAATGGTTCACATGGTTTCAAAATGGCCGCTCGGAAATTCAAGATAACTCTCGTTACTCCGCTCTTTGGCATGTATCAACGATTCTCATGTCGGGAACTTAAATGAAATTTTGCTTGCCAATCGAAGAATGACTGTCCGAGAGAATGTAGAAGAATGTAGTAGTTCAGTTGGACCTTGTCATGAAATTCTGTCCCAGCATCTCGGAATGCATCGCTTTGCCGTCAAGTTTGTCGCACGGGTCATGAGTGAAAACCAGAAACACCTCTATCTCGCGATCTTTGAAGAACTTTCGGATCATGCAAATGAGAACAAGATGTTCCTTAAGAGAATCATAATTAGTGATGAGACATGGGTTTACGGTTATGATGTTGAGACCCATGTTTATTCCTCGCAACGTGTCGTGAAAGGCTCTCCAAGACCAAAGCAAGCTCGTCAGGTCAGGTCAAATGTGAAACCTATGCTGATTGTTTTCTTTGACTTTCAAGGATTACTTTATCATGAATTCGTGTCACAGGAACAAACTGTTAATCCATAGTACTATCGGGACATGTTGCGACGCCTGCGAGAAAATGTAAGAAGGAAACAGCCTGAAATGTGGCGAGACAATTCATGGTTCTTGCATCAGGCTAACGCACCCGCACATTCATCCCTGTTATCCCTAGCATGTAATGGCAGCTGCACTGCTATTAGGTCTACACAGTATTATTGTCTGCTAATGAACTAATTGACAGCACAGCAACAGTACTTATGTAACTTCTGTTACACCGCTATAGGCTCTACACTGTATTAACTAACATAATGTAATGGCTACAGTCAGGGTGTGTTAAGGAGTAACGCCTCCGAATTTCGTGTTTTATTCTCAAGATCGGTTGAGGTATCACATGTCATTCACTTTGCTCGGTCAACTTTCCCGCTTCGGTGACACAAGCTGCAGTCTTTTGCCACTAGAGGGCTCCGAATTGTTCCGTGTAACATGGCGATGTGTAACAAAACTGCGTCTGTGTGTGAGAAGCAGCGTGCTGACGTATCCAATGTGGTGATTGTTGGTTAGTTGATTTGGGGGAGGGGACAAACAGTGAGGTCATCGGTCCCATCGGATTAGGGAAGGATAGTGGGAGGAAGTCGGCCTTCTCTTTCAAAGGAACCATCCAAACATTTGCCTGAAGCGATTTAGAAAATCATTGAAAACCTAAATCAGGATGACCTCATGCGGGTTTCATCCGTCGTCCTCCCGAGTGCGAGTCCAGGGTGCTAATCACTGCGCCACCTCGCTCGGTGCAGACTGCTGTGATCGAGTTTCGAATTCGAAAAGTTTGTCCACTCATGGAACATCCTCCCTTTCAAAATGCAATGCCAGGCCACACAAGACCGCCGCGACATTTGCAACAATCCGAGAGTTAGGTTCACTGTCATCGATCGTCCTCCATACAATCCCGACTTGTCCCCATACGATTTTCGTCTGTTTCCAGAACCTGAATACCTTCGAGGACTTCACTTTTATAGTAATGAAGCGGGGCCAGCAGAAGTGCCGCTAAGACACCGAAGTCAATCTAGTGACAGGCGTCGACAACCTGGTCTCTCGTTGGGAGACATGTGCTCGTCGCTAGGTGACGGTGCTGAGAAATAAAAATGAAGAATAAAGCTGTAGGAAGTTAATAAAATTCAAATCTTTAAGAGTTTACATATAAAAATTCGAAGATGTTACTTTTCAGCCCACCATCGTACATTGCTTTAGAGGTTACACAGAATAATTGTTATTAGTTTTAGTGGTAGTGATCAGACTCAAAACACTGGTAGCCTGGAGTCTTGCAGTTCCCTTTCGCTGAGAAGTAAGGGGTCCAACAGTGAAGTGATTACAAAAAACGAGTATAGTGCACTTGGTTGATTTTAAACAGGAAGCAATAGTTGCTAGTGAGAGAAGTGATATAGAGCATGTTTTTTTTTCCAAACTCTTTTCCGTGGGAAGCGAGTAAGTGCTCCACGAAAAAACTACACTACTGGCCATTAGAAATGCTACACCAAGAAGAAATGCAGATGATAAACGGATATTCATTGGACAAATGTATTATATTAGAACTGACATGTGATTACATATTCACGACTCTGCCTCGTGATGACTGGGTGTTGTGCGCTGTCCTTAGGTTAGTTAGGTTTAAGTAGTTCTAAGTTTAGGGGACTGATGGCCATAGATGTTAAGTCCCATAGTGCTCAGAGCCATTTGAACCATTTGAACATATTCACGAAATTTGGGGGCATAGATCCTGAGAAATCAGTACCCAGAACAACCACTTCTGGCCGTAATAACGAGCTTGATACACTTGGGCATTGAGTCAAACAGAGTTTGGATGGCGTGTACAGGTACAGCTGCCCATGCAGCTTCAACACGATACCACAGTTCATGAAGGGTAGTGGCGGGCTTATTGTGACGAGCCAGTTGCTCGGCGACCATTGACCAGACGTTTTCAATTGGTGAGAGATCTGGAAGGAAATATGCTGTCCAGGGCAGCAGTCGAAAATTTTCTGTATCCAGAAAGGCCCGTACAGAACCTGCAACATGCGGTCGTCCATTAGCCTGCTCAAATGTAGAGTTTGGCAGGGATCGAATGAAGAGTAGAGCCGCGGGTCGTAACACATCTGAAATGTAACGTCCACTGTTCAAAGTGCCGTCAATGCGAACAAGAGGTGACCGAAACGTGTAACCAATGCCACCCCATACCATCACGCCTGGTGTACGGATGTATGGCGATGACGAATACACGCTTCCAATGTGCGTTCACCGCGATGTCGCCAAAGACGGATGTGACCATCATGATGCTGTAAACAGAACCTGGATTCATCGGAAAAAATGGCGTTTTGCCATTCGTGCACCTAGGTTCGTCGTTGAGTACACCATCACAGACGCTCCAGTCTGTGATGCAGCGTCAAGGGTAACCGGAGACATGGTCTCCGAGCTGATAGTCCATGCTGCTGCAAACGTCGTCGAACTGTTCGTGCAGATAGTTGTCTTGTAAACGTCCTCATCTGTTACTCAGGGATCGAGACGTGGCTGCACGATCCGTTACAGCCATGCGGATAAGATGCCTGTCATCTCGACTGCTAGTGATACGAGGCCATTAGGATCCAGCACGACGTTCCGTATTACCCTCCTGAACCCATCGATTCCATATTCTGCTAACAGTCATTGGATATCGACCAACGCGAGCAGCAACGTCGCGAAACGATAAACCGCAATCGCGATAGGTTACAATCCGACCTTTATCAAAGTCGGAAACGTGATGGTACGCATTTCTCCTCCTCACACGAGGCATCACAACAACGTTTCACCAGGCAACGCCGGTCAACTGCTGTTTGTGTATGAGAGAAATCGGTTGGTAACTTTCCTCATGTCAGCACGTTGTAGGTGTCGCCACCGGCGCCAACCTTGTGTGAATGCTCTGAAAAGCTAATCATTTACATATTACAGCATCTTCTTCCTGTCGATTAAATTTCGCGTCTGTAGCACGTCATCTTCGTGGTGTAGCAATTTTAATGGCCAGTAGTGTATTAATAACATGGCGTTTTTCTTTTTCGACATTTTAAAATACTAACTTTTTTAAATTTTATTGCCTGTGTTACTAGTCATGATTTAAAATTGAAGTAAGAATTGAATAAAAAAGTTTTTCTCATTTTTAAAATTTTATTAACTTTGAGAATAAACAAGGTGTTCCATATGAGACTGGGACCCCTGATATAGAGGAAGCGTGTGTTGTGACAAGTGTTTGCGTTCAATGTTCATAGCTTATCACTCTGAGAATGAGTTTTACTTAGCACTCGCAATGCGCTGAGAATATTGCTTCATTAGTTTATAAAAAAAGTTTTCAGAAATAAGCAGTACCAGTTGTCTCATGGACTCAATGGTTAAGAGGATAATTTTAGTTAGAGGATTATTTTTCATTCAGAAGTTTACTGAGGCGCTAATGTTGTTGATTTGTTGGGGTGGGGGGGGGGGGGGTGGGGGGGAATGAGGTAGTGTACAAGGTAATATCTGATTACACGCAGGGGTAATTGTCTCTCAAAAATTGGGAACCAGGCTAGAGCTAATTGACATTCACATGGTGCAACGTGTCTTTTATTTCTGCCAGACAAAAGTGAGAGAAATATATATTAATTTTGATAAAAAAAATATGTAAGGCATGAATAAAGGTTTGCCTCATGCAACGAATGCGATGGCACGATGTCGTTAGTAACAGTACACAAATCGAGATAAGACCAAATTTTCTACCGTACTGAACCACAGTCGTTTTCATCATTTTTTGAAGGTCGTGTCCGTGAAAATACTATACTGACTTTCTCGCAGAAGTGGTAATGAATATTAATTCACATTTTGTAAGAATAGATCTGCAGATACGACTTGCGGTGAATAAAATACTTAAACGTCACGACGCGATAAGCAATCGGACGTTTTGCCTTCAAACAATGTGCGCACTATTTCCTGATAAATCTACGAGAAAAGTATAACATAATGAAATAGAATCACTCTGGTAGTAGCAAGAGGCAGAATCTGCAGCATCCCAGAAAAGGAAGTCTCATCTTCCTAATATAAAGTTTATTTCTCAAAAACAACGAACGGAATACAGAGGTTATTCATTTCGCCTAATGCATTCTGTCTGCGAATTACAATTAAGATCTGATATTAGATATATATTTTGTGATATGACATATTATATGATGCGCTTCAACTGGTGTGTTTCTATCGGTCTCGTGACCGTTCGAATGTAGGCAAACCGGACGAAGGTTAGACACTCCCAAGAGACATCACACTGTGCTATGTAACACCTTCTATAGCTTTGATAACGAACTCAGTTCGGCAACGAATAAGAGTCCACGAGTTTCTTTAGGTATTTCGTATCAAATCGAAGCCACTCATTGATGATTAGATCCTGTACAGCAATCAAACGCCGTGGATTTTGATTGCTGCGTTTCGTCCGCTGTTTAGAATACTACCTGACTTGTTCTGTGGGATTTTCGAGGGTGATTTTGCAAACCACTCTAGCTGCGATAGAGTGTGTAAATGTTATCCAGACAGATCAGATAGTGTTATCATGTTGAAAGATGCAATCGCCATCTCCGAATTTCTCTTTAACAGTGGGAAGCAAGAAGGTGCTTAAAACATCAATGTAGGCCTATGCTGTGATAGTGACACGCAAAACAACAGAGGGTGCAAGCTCCCTCTATGAAAAATACTACCACACCATAACACCACCGCCTCCGAATTTTGCTGTTGGCACCCAACACTCTGGCAGATGATGTTCACCGGGCATTCGCCATACTCACACCCTACCATCGGTTCGGCACATTGTATACCGTGATGCATCACTCCACACAATGTTTTTCCACTGTTCAATCGTTCGCAATGTTTACCCTCCTTACACCAAGCGAGACGTCGTTTGGCATTTGCCGGAGTGATGTGTGGCTTATGAGTAGCCGCTCGACCATGATATCTAAGGTTTCTCACCTCCCGTCATAATATTTGCAGTGGATCCTGATGCTGTTTGGAATTCCTGTGTGATGGTCTGGGTAGATGTCTGCCTATTACGACCCTCTTCAACTGTCGGCGGTCTCTTTTAGTCAACAGACGAGGTCGGCCTGCACGTTTTTGTGCTGTATGTGTCCCTTCACGTTTCCACTTCATTATGACATTGGAAACAGTGGAACTAGGGATGGTTAGGAGTATGGAAATCTCGCGTACAGACGTATGACACAAGTGACACCTAATCACCTGACTACGTTCGAAGTCCGTGAGTTCTTCTGCTCACCCCACGATGTCTAACGACTACTGATGTCGCTGATATGGAGTACCTGGGAAAATTTGGCAGAACAATGCACCTAATTTGAGAAACGTATGTTTTTGAGGATGTACGGATACTTTTGGTCACATAGTGTATGCTCGGCGGCGATGACACCATGACGAATTCTCTGCAATTTAATTATCCTATGAGCCGGATTATATGCTTTGCCCAAATTAAAACCATTATCTCTATCCACTAAATTATTAGATGGTCTCTATATAGCTTCCTTGAAGACAGGATCCCAAAAGGAAGAGGTTAGGTTTGTATGTGTAGGTTTAAGATGTACGGGATGTCCTAATGTGCCGTCAACTTTACGGCGAACGACATCATCCAAAAAGGGGAGGCAGTGAAAGAAATTTTATTTGCGCGGATGCATGCCCGAAATTTAATGGGCTGCACATGTACATGTTTGCTACAGAAAATGTGTCACACTTACACATTTCTCTACAGGGAATGTTTCCTGTTGCAAACTGCACGCTCTTGCTCACTTGAGAAAGAGCGGCTACAAATACAATGAATATTGTTTTACAAGTAAATTAAATTCAGTCCCAATCACCGATTCAGAACAATGCTTTAGGGATATTTTTTGTGATTGTAAGATAAAGGCCGGAACTGAAAAACACTTTACATTCTACTCTCTACTTACTATGCGATAGGGTGGATCTCAGACAGTCAGCTCTTACCATTCGGTCATGGCATAAGAGGGAAAAAAATTACAGTAATAAGAAAGTGACCTGGCGCATGGTATCCGAAATCATAGCAGAAAAAACTGTAACACGAACACAATCTGCAGTGACGCTCGGTAACTGTTTACTGTGAGTCACTGCAGGAAGTCTGCCAGATCTCTTCTTAATTGCTAATTAAACACCACGAATGCAGCTCAAATGAGAGGCAACGGAGCCCATGCCGAAGAGCCTAGAGATTTACACAGGACGGGGGCAAACCACCGAGGTCAATTACGGAAGTAACGTCAATGTTTGATGACATATTTCTCGTTTCTGCCTTACGGCAGAGAAATAAGTCACGTGTGCTGATCTGTTTCACATATATTAAGGAATAATATCTCTTCAGTTGACGTTTAACTATCAATCGATTTATTTGGAGGGAAGGAGAGAGAAATGTAAAGAAAAGAGAATGACTCATGGGAATTACAGGAAATTCATGCACTTTGTTACTGAAAGTGACGTTTAACAAAATAATAGGGCATAATTTGAGGCTATATATCCAGTTTCAAATTTAGCTTACAAAAAATCTCTCTTTCCTTCATTCTACATCTACACCCATACTCGGAAAACCACCCTGAAGTGCATGGCACGAGGAACTTCCCATTGTTTCAGTTATTAGGGCTTCTTCCCGTTAACTTTACGTTTGAAGTATTGAAAGAATGATTGTTTAAATGCCTCTGTGTGCACTGCAGTTAACCTAATCTTGTCTCGCTATACCTGGTGCAATGCATAGGCTTTTGTAGCACGTTCTTCATTAAACTAGTTTTTGGATTCATGGATCATCATCAGCTCACAATAGACGGTTTCAACCGCAGATAAAATAACCGCTGGGAAGATAGATTATAAAACAGCAGACGTTTGTCTGCATGCAGGTATTACTGTCTGTATAATGTCTCTGTCTGTTCTACGCTAATTATTCACCTGATACCGTAAGAAGCCAACACGCCATCTGTTACTAATATGACCACCTTTCAAAAGTCTGAAGAACCATCTTTCTCCTGAACATGGCCCGCAAGGATGGATGAATGCTTGCCTTTCAGAACGAGACTACCCAGAGAATGCCACGAAAACATTCGCCAGACCATAACGCTCCCTCTTCCCTTCCGACGATTGTTGCAGCGTGTTTGGTTTCAGCCGTTTCAAGCCATACACGTCAACAGTCATGGGTTCGATGGAGCACAAAACATGACTCATCTGAAAAGGCCACCTGTCGCCGCTCAGTGGACGTCCAGTCGCTGTTCAAATGGTTCAAATGGCTCTGAGCATTATGGGACTTAACATCTCAGGTCATCAGTCCCCTAGAACTGAGAACTACTTAAACGTAACTAACCTAAGGACATCACACACATCCATTCCCGAGGCAGGATTCGAACCTGCGACCGTAGCGGTCGCCCGGTTCCAGTCTGTAGCGCCTAGAGCCGCTCGGCCACCCCGGCCGGCTCGTCTTCACAAATGCCGTCATCACGTGAACGGCGACTCGAACGGACGCAGACTGATGGGAGCAGTATTATGCTGTGGGAGACATTCTCCTGCGCTTTCATGGGACCTGTGGTGGTAACCGAAGAGACGCTGATAGCTGCAAACCACTTGCATCGCGGCTCAGGACTGCAGCGCCTAGAACCGTACGGCCACCGCGGCCAGCCCCAGTTGCTGTATTGACGTGCAAATTCCAGTCCTCGTCGCCGATGGACATCAGTCAGCATGGGTACAAGAGCTAGGCGCCTGATGTGGAGGTACATATGCAGCAACATATGCTGAATGATCGTTCAGGAGACCCTGTTGGAAGCACCTTGGTTTATCTGAGCAGTCAGTCGTTCAGCAGTTGTACGTCTATTCGCCTGTACACCTATCCGTAGTCGTCATTCAACACCGTCATCTCTAGCCCGTGCTTCACCACAGTTGCCTCGGCGCCGTTTTTCGATAGCGTCATTTTGCCATGCGCAGTATACTTTAATGACGGAGGCATTCGAAGTTTTTCGGAAATGCTTCCACCCTTGGCCCGAAAGCCAATAATAATTTCCTTTTGGACGTCAGATAAATCGCTCCGTTCCGCTTTGGGACAACGACTGCATTGTTGTCCGCATCCTCGCGACACGATTTATATACCCTCCACTGCTAATGCTGCCACCTGCCATCTGTGAGTGATTATTGCACGTTGTCGGCGAACATAGGCCGTGGTCACATTAATGTGACTGGACTGTGTAAATTGTGAACTGTGTAGAGATAATGACTCTTAATGCGAAAAACATTTCAAAAGTGTGGACTGCTCAACAAGAAATGGTAAGGTTCATTTTAGAAAATATTGCGATAGGCATGAAAACAAAGAAATGGATCGGGAAACAATACTGAATGAACATCCGATTATGACAGTAATGAAAATGAAATTGAGTTGGGAACGACATCTAAGCAGGCAAAATAATTCTCCGCTGTAATTAATGAAATGAAGCTACATGAAATTATAAAACATACAGGAGCTGCGTCTAGGTGAAAAATATGATGAACAGAGAAGTGTAGAAGAGGGCTTGATCCAGCAGTCGAGTCGAGTAACTAACGATGAAGATAATACTAAGTATGTGGCACCAGATGTCTACGCTCCGGTCACGCAATCTCCGTAAATTACGAACTTGTAGTTTGTTGCATGGACATGGCGCCAGACAGCGTCCCATTGACTTCCATCAGGTTTAGATTGACGAATCTGATGGCCAAGACATCAACGTCAGTTCATTGTCTAGCTCCTCAAGACACTGTAGCAAAAGTCTGGCCGTGTGACACCGACAGTTCTCCTGCTGGAATATGCCACGCCCTCGAGACAGAGATTAAGCGTGATGGGATGCAGGTGGTCTGCAATAAAGTCCACATAGCCCACAGTTCTCATGGAGCCTTCAGCTACTATCATAGGTAGGGTCGGTTCGAGAACATAATTCCGGCCGGCCGGGGTGGCGAGCGGTCCTAGGCGCTACAGTCTGGAACCGCGCGACGGCTACGGTCGCAGGTTCGAATCCTGCCTCGGGCATGGATGTGTGTGATGTCCTTAGGTTAGTTAGGTTTAAGTAGTTCTAAGTTCTAGGGGACTAATGACCTCAGATGTTAAGTCCCATAGTGCTCAGAGCTATTTGAGCCAACATTATTCCACACAAGTGAGTTTTCATTTGCTCCTCCCACTCCCCCCTCGGCCCCTCTCCCTCGCCTCTCCCCGCTTTTCACCATAGTCAATTTTCGCAGCTAATTGCGATATGCACAGTATACAAATCCTCCGTTTTGCAAGCGGATACTACTGACAGTGATACGTCCTGTATAGAAATCTTAGAGTTTGGTAGCCCCCAAAGCGATCAGTTTGTGTCACTTGTACCTAAAACCAGCTCTGATCACAGGTCCCATGGGAGCTTAGGCGAATGTTCCCCAGAGCGTAAGAATGTACTTATCCGCCAGCGTCCTTTGCGCGGTGCGTGTTTCCAGCAGCCCTTCGCCCGAATGACGCGTTGGCTAGTGGAACAACATACATGACTCATTCTACAAAGCGACACGTTTCTAGTGATTAACGGTTCACGATAGGTTATCAGGATCTTTATTAAACATGTCAATATCCAACGATTTCAGTTTCGATTACGAACAACATTTAAGCGATCTTTACCTCCTAGGATGAGTTACGCTTTCGTGAAAGCATAAAGCATAGGGTAAGGCATCTACGTTAGGGGAGGCAAGTCGGGCTTGTTCGCCCCGCACGGGTTCTCACCCCATGGCAGTCAGGCAGAGCTTCCTTCCTCAGCTCCCCACAACCGCCACTGACAATAGTGCAATTTACAGTTAATACATTGTATAAAAATCTTTGTACATATGTATCTTTGTTCCACACCTGAACTTAAACTACTAGATCGATTTTAACCAAACTTGGTATACATGTCATTTACTACACTCCTGGAAATTGAAATAAGAACACCGTGAATTCATTGTCCCAGGAAGGGGAAACTTTATTGACACATTCCTGGGGTCAGATACATCACATGATCACACTCACAGAACCACAGGCACATAGACACAGGCAACAGAGCATGCACAATGTCGGCACTAGTACAGTGTATATCCACCTTTCGCAGCAATGCAGGCTGCTATTCTCCCATGGACACAATCGTAGAGATGCTGGATGTAGTCCTGTGGAACGGCTTGCCATGCCATTTCCACCTGGCGCCTCAGTTGGACCAGCGTTCGTGCTGGACGTGCAGACCGCGTGAGACGACGCTTCATCCAGTCCCAAACATGCTCAATGGGGGACAGATCCGGAGATCTTGCTGGCCAGGGTAGTAGACTTACACCTTATAGAGCACGTTGGGTGGCACGGGATACATGCAGAAGTGCATTGTTCTGTTGGAACAGCAAGTTCCCTTGCCGGTCTAGGAATGGTAGAACGATGGGTTCGATGACGGTTTGGATGTACCGTGCACTATTCAGTGTCCCCTTGACGATCACCAGAGGTGTACGGCCAGTGTAGGAGATCGCACCCCACACCATGATGCCGGGTGTTGGCCCTGTGTGCCTCGGTCGTATGCAGTCCTGATTGTGGCGCTCACCTGCACGGCGCTAAACACGTATACGACCATCATTGGCACCAAGGCAGAAGCGACTCTCATCGCTGAAGACGACACGTCTCCATTCGTCCCTCCATTCACGCCTGTCGCAACACCACTGGAGGCGGGCTGCACGATGTTGGGGCGTGAGCGGAAGACGGCCTAAAGGTCTGCGGGACCGTAGCCCAGCTTCATGGAGACGGTTGCGAATGGTCCTCGCCGATACCCCAGGAGCAAAAGTGTCCCTAATTTGCTGGGAAGTGGGGGTGCGGTCCCCTATGGCACTGCGTAGGATCCTACGGTCTTGGCGTGCATCCGTGCGTCGCTGCGGTCCGGTCCCAGGTCGACGGGCACGTGCACCTTCCGCCGACCACAGGCGACAACATCGATGTACTGTGGAGACCTCACGCCCCACGTGTTGAGCAATTCGGCGGTACGTCCACCCGGCCTCCCGCATGCCCACTATACGCCCTCGCTCAAAGTCCGTCAACTGCACATACGGTTCACGTCCACGCTGTCGCGGCGTGCTACCAGTGTTAAAGACTGCGATGGAGCTCCGTATGCCACGGCAAACTGGCTGACACTGACGGCGGCGGTGCACAAATGCTGCGCAGCTAGCGCCATTCGACGGCCAACACCGCGGTTCCTGGTGTGTCCGCTGTGCCGTGCGTGTGATCATTGCTTGTACAGTCCTCTCGCAGTGTCCGGAGCAAGTATGGTGGGTCTGACACACCGGTGTCAATGTGTTCTTTTTTCCATTTCCAGGAGTGTATCTGGAATGAAGCACTTTGGGAATGTGAGTGAGAGGGAAGAGAGGGGGAAAGGGGGCAACTTGTAAGCATAGCTCAGAAACATGTGTAGCCATATCAACCAAATTTTTATTTGCATTACCAGCTATTTGCATTGTTTGTGTAAATATACCCCTCAGGGGTGAATATATTCGATATTAGTATTGAGTCTATAATTTTCGGGGTCGCTAGGCTCACTGTGACAGCCCCGATGACATTTCAGTCTTGGAGGGTGGGGTGGGGTTGGGAGGGGGGGGGAGGGAGTTTCTGCGAAGCCAGTACCACTTCAGCATATCTCAGTTATGCCTGAAGCAATTCTACCAGCTAGACACACGTATCAAATCCTGTATGGGAAACATTATTGTGACAGTAATACACCTGTAGCACCCCTACTGTTGTGGGTGGTGATGAACAGGAGTAACTTTAAAGCATAACTCAGAAACACCTGGAGCCATTAAACCAAATCTGGTATATACAAAGAGTTTACATTTCATAGAGTGACTAAAGATCGGGAATATTTTAGGCAACTAGAACTGCCATTTCTTCTGCGGTGGAAGGTGTTAGCTAGAATGCTACATCCTCTAGAAAATTTTGTCTGCTTACCTTTTGAAAACGAGTCTCGATTTAAATAACTGTTCGCTGTTGAATATAAATGTGCGTCAGACTCAGTCGGTGTGGGATGCTAATTGATACCTTTATCTCAGAAAATATGGCAGTTCAATCTGTCTCAAACATGGCGGACGTATAGAGACGTAAAACCCCTCTACAAAATTTAAACTCAAGTGCTGAATACTAGAAATACTCCAACATTTAACGTCCTCTCTGAAGGTATAAGACAGTTGAGAATCAGGCGGTTGCCATCGGCACGCCTTTTTAGTATACAAGGGACTATCAGAAAGTTTCCGTTCAAAGACCTACAGTCCAGAACCTTTGTGCTAATCAGGCATATTCGCCGTGAACATTGAGGCGATCATAGCACCGACGCTCCTTGCTGGAGACTGTTGAGAGAAGAAGTCCGTAACTAGGTGTTACGCATCCTCGTCCGGCAGGAACAGTCGACCTTCCAACCCCTTTTTTAAGGGAGCGAAGGCGTGGTAATTACGTGGGGAGAGATCAGAGCTATAAGGCAGGTGCTCGAGTGTCTCCCACTTGAGTTGTCCATAAATGGATGACGCTGGCCTACCAGATCGACCTTCGACCAGCGCCAAACTTAACGCACGATTCCACAACGGAGGTTTTCGGCAGACAAGCTGCCTCATACACATTCTTCATTCGCCGATGGGTGTCTGCCGGTGTTTGATCTGCAGCAGCTAAGAAAAGAATATCAGCCGATTTGTCCTGTTTGGTACTAACGTTGCCATAGTTCACGTCTCCCCATATAGCGCACGCACCTTGGAGAGACACGAACGCCACATTAATCCCTTGCCTACATTTCGGCGCTTATATAGGGTGTTTCCGTAAGAGCGTGCAAACATGTAACACGACATAGACAATGCTTCACTGAACAATTTGTGGTAGGGAACCTGGGGGGTCGGAGAGGCCAGTTTATAGAAGTAAACTTGTCTACCGCTTTGTCTAGCATTACTGTTTTCCAGCTTATTTAAACTAACACGCGAACAAGTTAACATGTACTGTCTGTTTTTTTTACATGTACGTTATTTATTTCTTGCAAGGAAACGAGGATCACGAGCCTGATTACTAGGAAGTTTCTCCTGCTCGCTGGATTGGAGGGGGAGGTCCTACTCCATCGCCTTCGAGGCCATCTGCCCTGAATCCCCTTGATTATTTCCTATGGGGTATCTAAAGTCGCTTGTGTATGAGACCCCCGTGAATACAGAGATGGAATTAGTTACCAGAATTGTAACTGCCTGTAATGTGATTCGAAACACACCGGGGATATTTGTCAGGATGCGTCAGGAACTGGTTAGCCTGTGTCATGCTTCCATTGAGATTAACGGCCAACAGTTTCAACACATTCTGTAAGATGCATTACAAATGGTACATTCACAGTGTCAATGATGGTTGTTACAGTTAACTGTTACTAATGTAAATAAAGAAGTACACAGTACTGTAATTTTATTCCTATTATCTCCTTAAGCTGGCTTCTCCGACCCCAGGTTCTCTACCTCAAACTGTTCAGTGGAGCATCCTCTATGTCCTATTAAATTTTTGCTCGCTCTTCCGAAAACCGCATCAGACTCGCATTAAGTTGCATATACGCTGCAGCAACAGCCTCAAACGGAAACTTTTGATCGCCCCTTATACAGGGTCGTCCATTGACAGTGACCGGACCAAATATCTCACGAAATAAGCATCAAACGAAAAAACTACAAAGAACGAAATTCGTCTAGCATCAAAATGCCAGACGGGTGTGTGCTATGTATGCTGCTTGGTACCCTGGATTACATCATCCAAGTGTCCGGACCGTTCGCCGGATAGTTACGTTATTTAAGGTAACAGGAAGTGTTCAGCCACATGTGAAACGTCAACCACGACCTGCAAATTGCGCGAGAATCGGGAATCTCAAAAACGTCAGTGTTGAGAACGATACATCAACATCGATTGCACCCGTACCATATTTCTATGCACCAGGAACTTTGACTGTCGTGTACAGTCCTACCACTGGGCACAAGAGAAATTTCGGGACGATGAGAGATTTTTTGCACGCGTTCTATTTAACGACGAAGCGTCATTCCCCAACAGCGGAAACGTAAACCGGCATGATATGCACTATTGGGCAACGGAAAAACCACGATGTCTGCGACAAGTGGAACATCAGCGACCTTGGCGGGTTAATGTATGCTGCGGCATTATGGGAGGAAGGATAATTGGCCTCCATTTTATTTATGGCAATCTAAACTGGGCAATGTATGCTGATTTCCTACGTAATGTTCTACCGATGTTACTATAAGATGTTTCACTGCATGACAGAATGGCGATGTACTTCCAACATGATGGACGTCTGGCACATAGCTCCCGTGCAGTGGAAGCGGTATTGAATAGCATATTTCATGACAGGTGGATTGGTCGTCGAAGCACCATACCACGGCCCGCAAGTTCACCGGATCTGACGTCCCCCGGAGTTCTTTCTGTGGGGAAAGTTGAAGGATATTTGCTATCGTGATCCGCCGTCAACGCCTGACAACATGTGTCAGCGCATCGTCATTGCATGTGCGAACATTACGGAAGGCGAACTACTCGCTGTTTTGAGGAATGTCGTTACGCGTATTGCCAAACGCATTGAGGTTGATGGACATCATTTTGAGCATTTACTGCATTAATGTGGTATTTACAGGTATTCACGATGTAACAGCATGTGTTCTCAGAAATGATAAGTTCACAAAGGTACGTGTATCACATTGGAACAACCGAAATAAAATGTTCAAACGTACCTGTGTTCTGTATTTTAATTTAAAAAACCTACCTGTTACCAACTGTTCGTCTAAAATTGTGAGCCATATCTTTGTGACTATTACAGCGCCATCTGTCACAAAGCGAAAAAAGTGATCCAACTAAAACATTCATATTTCTTTACGTACTACACGAATATGTAATAAAAATGGGGTTTCTTATTTACAAAAACGCAGTTGATATCCGTTTGACTTATGGCAGCGCTATCTAGCGGGCGAATCATAGCGCCATCTGGTTTCTCCCTTCAAGCTAGACAAGTTTCGTTCTTTGTAGTTTTTTCGTTTGACGCTTATTTCGTGAGAGATTTGGCCCGCTCACTATCAATGGACCACCCTGTATATGGCGTATTCGTACATGGGTGAAACCGCGGGTAATAATCTAGTCCATACTGATGCTGAAGGTACGGTAGAGATAATGTACGAATCAGTTGTGTACTGTCATACAGATAATTTGTGGTATAAAGTCCATGTATCATTTTGGTGACGCAGCATCCACAAACCTTAATGTGTGAAATGACTCACAGGGCGATAAATGCATTCCTTGATATAGTCGTTCCCATCCTTTCCGATACTGTTACTCCTGAGCGAGAACGGATATCAAGCAATACCCTCAATAACGTTTAGCACTTAACCGATCTTTATATATTTAAAAAAAGTCTTCCTGTCTAAAAACTGACAAAAAATTAATATTATTTTGTTAATGCAAGAACAAAAAGATGGTGTTAGACTGAGGCAGCTACCTATCGATATGAAACAGCTCATCCTAAAGCTGTGTAGAAGACGAACTGGAAATCTTTCACACGGAAAAGTAAGGAAAAAAACTCGGCTTGCTGGAGGAAATAAAAATAGCCATTCACGAAAAATAAATTCACCAGTGTTCTTAACGTGCAAATGATTTACAACAGAACGAGATTTTTTAATAGGTTTTTGGTTTCAATGAATGCAAATGTACAATTACAAGTATTGAGTGTTTCATGGAAGTAATAGCTAGAGAATGGCCTATAAACGAAACAACATCATTGGAAATGTAAACACAATCTGAGCATGCAGTGTGGCTCCTCTGACATAGCAGCTCACAACTACTTACGGACAACAAGATAAACGTCATGTGGACACTCTTGGTACACACAGCTGAAGAAGAGGAGACGGCCTGCTCCGCCTTTGAGATGTACGGAGTGGACGATTTTACGTAAGACGAGGATCCACAGAGAAACTTATTTAATTTATTTTATTTAATAAACGCCACAAACTGAGTGCCAACAGGATGACTTGAGAGCATTGTCTCTTGAAACATGTAGTTTAATGGTCTAAAGCAATATTAAAATGATTAAACGCAAATAATTGTCATTGATGAAATATAACAACCACTATCTCAAATCCTAAAAATGGATGACATTACACTCTTTAAAACTCTTTGTGTGTGCATATGGGCATCGTAAGTCATGATTCTGAAAGGCCGCGCTGGAAAGTAATGCTTCCGAATTTTTTTAATGTCAAAACTCTTAAATCCTTTTGAATAAAAGAAACGTTATTAAGATTCTACAGAAATGGTTCAAATGGCTCTAAGCACTATGGCTCTTAACATCTGAGATCATCAGTCCCCAAGACTTAGAACTACTTAAACCTAACTAACCTAAGGACAGCACACACATCCATGGCCGTGGCAGGATTCGAAACTGCGACCGCAACAGCCGCGTGGTTCCGGACTGAAGCGCCTAGAACATCTCGACCACAGCGGCCAGCTAAGTTTCTACATCTTTATACTTCATGTCTACATATTTATTTCTCGACATATTTACCCTCGCGACAAGCACTTTACTCCACGACAGACCAGTTTCCGTCACTGTAGGACGTTTTACTTTGCTGACGGAGCCAGAACCCCACCTCTTGCTTGTACCGCTTTACCACTATCAAAGCGAAGTCCTGGAACGTGCTCTTCAAGTTTTGGAAAAGATGAATACCAGATGGGACCAAGTCGGGACTACATGGAGGGTGATCGATAACAGTGAACCTAAGGCGTCATATTGTTGCACATGTCGCAGCGCTGATGTGTGATCTGGCACTGCCGTGCTGGAAGGAGTGGGTGTTCTATGTGTGGACGAACTCGAATTCGAAACTCGATTACATCACACTGTTTCTCACGCACCGAGACACGATTAGGTAAATTACACACCGCTATGTTTCACACTAGAATTCGCAGCCGTCTAGCGGCAGAGAGCTGCAAGTACGTAGACATGATGAATTAACACGTAGAATGTTATCAACGTTTGCTTTATTTAAAAACCTTTAAGGTTTTTCAAGTAACACTTTCGGAGGCGTTACTTTTTAGCATGCCCTCGTAATTCGTTCAATACTTCGCATTTATTGTCATTGCTCCAACAGTCGGGAATGCGCTTCCACACCTATAATTTGCAGCGAATTGACTCAACATTCTTCAATCCCCGATGGTTCAAAATTGTTCAAATGGCTCTGTTCACTTTGGGACTTAACATCTTAGGTCATCAGTCCCCTAGAACTTAGAACTACTTAAACCTAACTAACCTAAGGACATCACACACATCCATGCCCGAAGCAGGATTCGAACCTGAGACGGTGGCAGTCACGCGGTTCCGGACTGAAGCGCCTAGAACCGCACGGCCACCGCGGCCGGCAATCCCCGATGGTAATGTCAACGTTTTTCAGTCCCCGATGGTAATGGGACTACCAACATTTCTTCAAAATGTTGTTACTTTCGTATTAGCAAAGTCTGTTTTCAACGTGTTATTTCAGCGAAGTTTAAGAAACTGCACTTTATTTCAAATTTATCTGTTTTGAAGTGTACAGTCATTCAGTGAAAATCGTCTGTGAATCTAGGCATTTACTTATCTATTATCCAAGTCACGATAACAGACGTCACTAGAATTCATACTGTTGCCTAATTTTACTGACTGGAGAGCACATGAAATAAACAGATGGGTAAAAAATGGGTTCTAGGGAACTGATGACCTCAGATGTCCCATAGTGCTCAGAGCCACTTGAAGCATCTTAGAATTTTCCTGTTATTAGACCTTGAGTTCTCTTCTAAAGTGTCTACTGCGAATGTGATCGAGTCTGCTAGAACCTTTGATTTCTCTCAGAAGCTTTATTTCTGTGGCTCGAATTCGGCTCATGTCGTTGATCTTTGGTATCCATATTTCGCTGTCATACGCAGCAGTCGGGATTGCCATATTTCAACACTGCTCTTCTACTAAAGTGCACTTACGTGTACGCGGTCCGTTGCGCCCTGCTGTTGGCAATTCGTTATCGTTGGTCATAGCAAGTCGTTTTATAGCACACAATACCCAGTGCTGTTTCTGCCTGGCGTTCCAAATAAACAATTATTTAGTCCCTCTACATTGTTGCCCCCAAATGGGTCATAATTTCTTTATAATGAGCACCAGCTGCCTCATCTAATGCATCATCACTATCGACATTGTCTGGAGATGAAAAAACGGCGATAATTTCGTCACTGGGAATCATCATTTTGAAACAAAAGTCATGAATTACTTTCGGGTTATTCTTCTGCCGTAGTTCCAACGCCAAATTCAGTATAATTTTTTTCAACTGATATCCTTGATCAGTTCTACGCAGTGCATCTAACTTTTTACTATGGGCACGATACCCTTCTTTCTCTTTGATGTCATTTTACAGTCGCAGGAAGCGGGGCAATATACTACTTAATGGTAACATGCTAACTGACACTGTGCCAGGATCCATGTGTAGCTGTGGCTGAATTTAGGTTTGAAGATTGTCGTAGTCGATTGTTGCTGCTCTTATTTGCGGATTATCAAATTCTGTAAAGCCACTATAAAAAAATAAATAAAAAATAAAAATCTATCCGGAATCCGAGATCCGAGTTACTTTTTGTGAATTTAGCTACAACTGCAAGAACCAATTTATTTTTGATTTTTCAAAAATGAAGCAATAAAAACAGACTGACAAGAATCCGCTTGCTGTACCACGTTTTTATGGATTTAATTTTTTGTTATTTTTCATAATGTGAACGCCATAAATTTTCAAAAATGACGACATTTTTCAGGTGCTGGATGAATGTGATCACAGTGACTCGGAAGATGTTTTGAGCAACGACTTTATTCTAGAACAAGATGTATCAGTATCGGAATTCATGGAGTGCATTCAGAAGAAAATGTCACTGCCAGCGAAAATTATAATGGGGATTCCGGTGAAGGAAATGAGTTCGTTGCAATCTAACGACGAGAATGGACAAGTTAATTGGCTGGTATCCGTATAACATTATCAAACGACTTCACGGGGCAACATACGCAAGAGTGATCTCATCCACGATGTCCAAAGTTTTCCAACATGCTCTTTGAGCACCATATTGCAGGGAGGAAATTAATTTCTATCGTCCCGTCGACAAAGAGGTCATTAGAGAAGTGTCACAAAATTGTTGATACTATATGCACCTTCACCAATGCTGAAGCGTCACATGTTGTTCAGCATTACAGTGCAGATGCTGCTCTGAACAGAATGAGATTTTGGAAATTTGTAGATTCTATCAAACTGAAAGCGTTTTGATGTGGTATTGATTTGCTGGAGCTCTTCGCTGCCGAAAGGAATCAATTTCTGAACCGTGGTCAACACACGAAAATATCGTCGTCCAGTTATTACTGCTGCCATGGCATGGAATCGATTTGCATGTATCTACACTCCTGGAAATTGAAATAACAACACCGTGAATTCATTGTCCCAGGAAGGGGAAACTTTATTGACACATTCCTGGGGTCAGATACATCACATGATCACACTGACAGAACCACAGGCACATAGACACAGGCAACAGAGAATGCACAATGTCGGCACTAGTACAGTGTATATCCACCTTTCGCAGCAATGCAGGCTGCTATTCTCCCATGGAGACGATCGTAGAGATGCTGGATGTAGTCCTGTGGAACGGCTTGCCATGCCATTTCCACCTGGCGCCTCAGTTGGACGTGCAGACCGCGTGAGACCACGCTTCATCCAGTCCCAAACATGCTCAATGGGGGACAGATCTGGAGATCTTGCTGGCCAAGGTAGTTGACTTACACCTTCTGGAGCACGTTGGGTGGCACGGGATACATGCGGACGTGCATTGTCCTGTTGGAACAGCAAGTTCCCTTGCCGGTCTAGGAATGGTAGAACGATGGGTTCGATGACGGTTTGGATGTACCGTGCACTATTCAGTGTCCCCTCGACGATCACCAGAGGTGTACGGCCAGTGTAGGAGATCGCTCCCCACACCATGATGCCGGGTGTTGGCCCTGTGTGCCTCGGTCGTATGCAGTCCTGATTGTGGCGCTCAGCTGCACGGCGCCAAACACGCATACGACCATCATTGGCACCAAGGCAGAAGCGACTCTCATCGCTGAAGACGACACGTCTCCATTCGTCCCTCCATTCACGCCTGTCGCGACACCACTGGAGGCGGGCTGCACGATGTTGGGGCGTGAACGGAAGATGGCCTAACGGTGTGCGGGACCGTAGCCCAGCTTCATGGAGACGGTTGCGAATGGTCCTCGCCGATACCCTAGGAGCAACAGTGTCCCTAATTTGCTGGGAAGTGGCGGTGCGGTCCCCTGCGGCACTGCGTAGGATCCTACGGTCTTGGCGTGCATCCGTGCGTCGCTGCGGTCCGGTCCCAGGTCGACGGGCACGTGCACCTTCCGCCGACCACTGGTGACAACATCGATGTACTGTGGAGACCTCACGCCCCACGTGTTGAGCAATTCGGCGGTACGTCCACCCGGCCTCCCGCATGCCCACTATACGCCCTCGCTCAAAGTCCGTCAACTGCACATACGGTTCACGTCCACGCTGTCGCGGAATGCTACCAGTGTTAAAGACTGCGATGGAGCTCCGTATGCCACGGCAAACTGGCTGACACTGACGGCGGCGGTGCACAAATGCTGCGCAGCTAGCGCCATTCGACGGCCAACACCGCGGTCCCTGGTGTGTCCGCTGTTCCGTGCGTGTGATCATTGCTTGTACAGCCCTCTCGCAGTGTCCGGAGCAAGTATTGTGGGTCTGACACACCGGTGTCAATGTGTTCTTTTTTCCATTTCCAGGAGTGTACATCTGTAGACATACGCTGCAAGCCACTATACGATGCATGTAGAAGGGCAACGTTTATTTGTTTTGATGAAAAAGCAGCACCTCAACAACGCTTATTTCGACCTCATTTTATCCTGGCGTGTATAGTATTCATATGGTTACGGAACGCAGTCGGATGATGTCGTCGACAACTGTCGATATTTTGGCAGGAGAACATGCTGTCATTTATACTGCAAAACTGCAGCAGGAAAACGCTGTGCAAGGTGTTCGGTTTGAACGTTACATTAAAAATACGGCTGATTTCTTACGTTCATTAGAGGGAATACGTTTGAATGATTGTGATGTTCCGGTAGCATTGATGTGATATCTTTGTTCACTCGTGTTTCTCTGTCTGACTTGTTACCGATAATTTAGGTGAGGTTTGGTGTTGAATTACCGAACCTATTTTGACATGTTTTGCCTTCCACGAGCAGACAGATGGAGTTGCGAGGGGAAGCCCATTGCCACCTATTCTTGCACATTCGCCCATGGGAGACTTCAAGAAAAGTGCAGATTTTAAACCTGCGTGTTTGTTCTCTTAGATACGTAAACGAAATTTTTGTTGTTTGGCTTCATGGCAATGAGAATCTGACCGACTTCTTAGAATACCTGCATTCAATCCACCCAAATATTCGTTTCACGATGGGGGTGAATACGGACAGCTACGTCCCCTTTCTTGATGTATTGATCAGGAGAAAGGCTGATGGTACGTTGTGACATCCTGTTTATAGGAAGCCTGCTGACACTGAATTATATATAAGGGCTGACACTGTTACCGTCCAGCTCAGTGTACTTTGTACCTTGATTCACAAGGCCCACATTTCAGACCCTGAAATTTTTTCAACTGACTTGCATCATCTTGAGGCAGCTTTTTGTTAGAATGGATACAGTGAAAGGCAGATCACACGTGCGTTGCCCTATCGAGAAACCGTGCTCCGGCTGAGTGATGATAATACCGAGTTGACATTGTTTTAAGGTCTACTACACTTCCGCATTATGCAGGAACATTTTCCAACAACACGGATCGTGCTTTGCGGAAATATGATGTTACATGTGTTTTCCAGCCTCCATCTAAAATTAGGGTCCTTTTGGATTCCATTAAGAATGACCTTAGTTTGCAAAAGAGCGGTGTCTGTTGTACTCCTCGCAACTGCGGCATGTGATATGTTGGTCATACTGTCGGGAACATAGAACACCGGTGTGCTGAGCATGAGCGTCACACACGCTTATAACACCCGAGCAAATCGACTATTGCAGAATATTGTCTCGGTACCGGTCACGACAAATTATGAATTACGTTATTTGATACAAAGACAGATGAGTAAAACTGAACGTACTCAGACAGTTCTCTCTTTACTTAGTCTGATCATCACACGGAGATTCTAGCATGCGCTTCCAGCCATTGACTTAATGTCATTAAGAAAGCAGTGCGATTTAAATTTGCAAGTAGAGTTGTATACAGAGATGGAGGTTTTTGCTTAAGTTCTACGTAGAATCCTGCTCTCTTTCTCGTCAAAAACAGAGCGTCAGAGAGAATGCTACATCACTCATTGTTTAGTAATTTTCACTATCGATAACCATCAGCGTCGGTCATCTTTGGTTGGTGTGGTTAGTCTTTCAGCGCTCGCGCGTGTATGTGTGTTATCTTTCCGGAATTGCTAGGCAAACCGAGGTTTTAAATTTTATTGTACAACGCTTTCCAGCTGCAGTTTAATCCTGAAAATGACACAGTGGTCTCCTGTTGAAATATCGGCGGTTATCGACTCCGTTGTAACGTCCCCTTAGAAAAAATTATGAATTACATTATTTGATACAAAGACAGATGAGTAAAACTGAACGCACTCAGACAGTTCTCTCTTTACTTAGTCTGATCATCACTAAACTGACACACAATATTTTTTTTAGTGCATCGCAATCTGACTTTCAATAATCCCTATAAAAGAATGGTCCTGACTAACAATAACCTATACCGTTCATGAATCACTTACCTCACAAAACCTTCGTTACTCGAACTACTGCAATACAGCGAGCGCCAATACTGACAGCTAAATAAAAGATTCTAACTTCGGAAGGCACTAACTACTGATAGGCATGGTTAGCAAATGAAAGATGTTGGTAGATAACAAACAATGTATTTACCTTAATAATGTTCAAAAGTGACATCCAGTCTTACAAATTTCCTGTGTGCCCACACGTCCATATCGTCCGCTCTCAAAACTCTGGCATCTCTATCCCCACATCCACCACTGCTGGCGGCTCACCTCCAACTGCCCAACGCTACACGCTGTTCACATCGAACTGCCCAACACTAACAAGTGAATATTCCAGCAATGAGTCTATCCAGCCACAGACTGCACACAGCAAATTCGGTGATTTTCATACAGAGCGCTACGTGGCGTTACCAACATAAAACCTAAACAGCCTACTTACAACGTCACCTGGATGCATTCCGGTAAGTTATTTTAAAAATGCTTATTTAATTTAAGTATACTTCTAGACATCCAAAGAATCTACTATGAGTAATGTTGTACAGAACTACGTCGAGAAATTAAAAAATAAAACAAGAAGACCCCAAGTTGATTAACTACATTGACAACTTGCGCTTGGTTTGTTCATGAGATAGATAAGGTTCCACTGTACTTCTGTGCGTTTAACACAGTCGGGTTGTTGTCGACACTGAGTGATTGAAGTGATTGAGAGCGAGGGTGACGTGTACGGGCACTGCTCACAAGGGGAAGGTCTCAGACACGGCCAACCGATTCGGCTCAAGTTTGGCACGTGGCTTGTGTACAACCTAAAACGAAGGACTCTAAGATATTTTGGGTCAACACCCCCGCGTTTTTGAGAAAATCACCCCTAAAGGTCATGATGAGCAATCGACTCAAAATTGGAGGGATCGATAGATAATTGTAAATAGAGCATTTTTCATCGTCAGGTATGGTGTCCGCAAACGCAAACTTTTCCAGAAATTGGGGGTAAAAGAAACTTTTACAACTGCCGCTTCTGTACCCACATGGTAAACGCTTTTCGCTGACTCTTCGGAAGGAACAGTGTAGCTGTCGAAAGACTGCATTTCACTAGATGTTCTTGGTGCCGTGAGTATATTTGTTTCGAATATTTATATGACAAGTAACATCAATCTAGTTGTTAGAAGAAAAGTGAGGACACGTAACAGTCACTGGAGGAACCATTGTAAAGTGACCTGGAGTAACATTTTAGTTGTTGACTATCCCAAGAGGTTTGAGAAATTTATTTGCCTACTTTATTGTTTTCATTCCTTATTGATTTACTTACCTTATTAACCCTCCTATCCCTAACAATTGATATATGAAAAATGCAAACGAAAATAAGAACATCCGCTAGGTTTCTTTGAGATTCGAGCGCGCGTTCTCCGATTCCCAGACACTTACCTTGGCCGTTGCGCTATCTTTTTTTATATTTTTTTTTATTTGATCTCATTTTGTTCGCTTTCGTTCGTTGCATCTGCTCGGGGCGGACGTCATAAGACATCCGTTAAGTTCGATGTTGATCGATTTACTCAGTTTTTTTAAAATATCTTACAGAGGGCAGCTAACCCTCTGACCAAACACGATGAGCTACCATGCCGGCGATATCGGTGCTGTCGGCGAGAAGCGTTAACCATGTGGTTACAGAACAGCAGTTACAAAAGTTACTTACCTTGATTTCTCGAAAAGTATGTGTTTTCGGACCCCATATCTGGTGACGAAAAATGCTCTATTTACAATTACCTATCGATCCCGCCAATTTTGAGTCTATTGCTCGTCATAACTTTTAGGGGTGATTTTCTCAAAATTGCGGGGGTGTTGACCCAAAATATCCTAGGGTCCTTCGTTTTAGGTTGTACACAAGCCACTTGAGAAATTTGAGCCGAATCGGTTGGCCGTGTGTGAGGCGTCCCCCTTGTCAATGCTGCGTGTGCGCCGGTACCCCGCGTCGCAGCAGGCCCCCAGTCTCCGAGCGTGTGCGAGCGAGCGGCGGATGGGCGACGACCCGCCGGCCGTCAGCGCATTCCAGCAGCTGCAAGGCAGCACCACGCCGCCTCCGGCAACGCTGCTGTCTGCTCCTTTGCGGAAACGGTGACCATATTATGCGCCTCACACGTATGCGCTTTTGTAGCCTCTGCTACGGTTGAGTCCCGTGTACTTAAGAGACGTCATTCACAAAGATGAATCTGAAGCAGAGCAGGAAGCTGAACACTGGAAAATAGAGTGGGCAAATCAGAATATTGTCGCTGTGAGGGAAGGTAAAATCTTGATAGAAAAGCGATTTTCGAAATAGGGACTTTCCCACATACAGAGAAGAAGTAGGCAGTTGTGCACGCTACAGCTTACTGGTCGGGAACATTTGTCCGCACGTTCTCAGAGTACCGTAAATATGTGCTTTAACTTTGTCGTGTAGCAGTAGTACTGAGCGAAAAGACCGAGCAAGGAGGCATGGCAGCGTTGCATGGTGCACCAATGCAGAAGGGTGCCTTCCAGTGTGAACAAGCAGGGAAGAGGTTTGAATCTGACTGGAGTCATGTGGTGCGGTGCGGGGTTTTCCACAAGGGTCTGTTATGGGTCCTTCAGTTTGAATTGAACTATGACTGATCACTCAAAATTTTTTCTCTTTGCAGTTGATACGACCTATTGTGAAAGACGTGGACTGCAATATAAATTATGTATAAGGGGTAATCAGATGAAATTGTTACACATGGGAGCAAAGGATGTAAACTGTTTATTATTTCAAAAGTAATCGCCACAGCTACTAATACTGTTATTCCGCTGTGAGACTAGCCGGTCAGTGCCTTCGTAGAAACATGTTGTCGGTTGCACACGGAATCATGATTGTACCCATGTGTGCACTTCTTAGTCCTAAGCATATCGACGGCGACGAATGCCGGCCCGCCCACACGTTCGACCACGCTGGGGAGGTTTCGCTGGGAAGCCTTTACGCATCCCCCATACAGTCCCGATCTTCATGTTTTTGGATTCCAGAAGAAAGAGATTCGTGGTCGGAGATTTGCTTTGGACGAAGAGGTGCACGCCTGGATACAATCATTGCTCCTTACGCAACCGATAACATTTTTCCATGAAGGCACCGGCGGTTACTTTTAAAATAATAAGCAGTTTATTTACTGTTTTCCCCATCTGTCTCGTTCTCATTTGACTGTCCGTTATAGCTCATAGGGTAGCTGACATTAGCACAAGGCTTTCAGAGAATAGATTAACGTTGAACTGGAGCAAAAGGCAAACATTCAGTATGTACACCGAACTCTTGTATAAGCGAAATTTTACTGTCTCATGGGAGCCAAACAGTAAGTGACGTTGATCTTCTTAAATTCTTAGGACTAAGGGTAGATGGAAGGCTTTCTTGGAAGTGTCATGTTCAAGATATTGCAGAAAAACCGAACGTTGCTTTCTGCACTACAAGAACGATGTCTACTGTCTCTGACAATGAAACACTAAGCCTTATTTGTTTTTATCACTTTCACTTTATTATCTCCTACGGTGTTATATTTTCGGGCAAATTTGTGCACTCACCAAGAATATTCCTAACTCAGGAAAGGGCCGATAAGACAGGTGTCAGTTTTCGAACTTCGTGTACACAGTTGTACAGCTGTCTCGGAATTCTGTATATACCATTCCAACAAGGAACTCGTAGTAGAGAGCACGGACTGATTCAGAAGAAACTGCAACATTCATTCATTGTAGACTGGGCAGAAAAATGATATGCGCTTGGATAACACTACCTAAAGCACTCTATAGAAAAGTGTGCACTTTTATATTATTTCAATTCTTTCGTTTATAAACTTTCTAACTAGCATTCTGTAAATTATCTACTGACTCATTTCAAGATGAAGTAGCTTTGGCTCTCATGGTCCCACGGATCCTGTTAAATAAATAAATTCGTAAATAAATAAAAGTTGCTTAGCATGACATGGAATGGCAGTTTAGATCCCAAAGAATCATTCACCTAACTACAACGGAGTAAATTGGTGACGTGCTTGTAAAACCAGGAAAACTGGCTTCCCAGGGAAAGTCAGAGAAATTAAGTGAAATTTTGAATGAATCAAGGAATTCTGAGGGACTCAGACAGTTTGTTTAAAGAAAGAAATACGCGAGTCATTTTTTTACAAATCAGTCGAGCGTGTACTTCGGAAACCGTTGGTTGTGGAGTTGCGTGAGCAAAGACATGAATAAGTGTGCTGTATCGTCGCAATGTGTCTTGGGCGATCGCGGCTACCTCTTGCGCACTCGCTGACCTCGGCGATCTTCGTTGTTGTCCGTGAATTGCCGGGCTCCCGATCTGTTCCTCATTACATCATTTTGAGCTCGACAGGGTGAAGCGTGCGCCTGATGATCTCTTATACACACCAAAATAAGTTTTGCATCACCCCGGTTCCCAGAACTCCTGAAGATAGACGTTGACTGTGGATATTATATCACAAACACAGTCCCTTTGACTGTTCAGAGATGTCACTAAACCCGCCGGAGATGTAAACAACCACGCACGAGCAGCGCCTGTTACACGGAGGGGGTTCGACAGCCGGTCAGTTCCAGTCGTTCCACCAGGAAGGAGGTACGTGGCTCTTGTTGTCTGTAGTTCAACTATGTCTAGACGGTCAATACCGCGGTTCGATAGCGTCCGCTTTGTCACTTCGTGCTAGGAAGGGTACTCAACAAGACAAGTGTCCAGGCGTCTCGGAGTGAACCAGAGCGATGGTGTAAGGAAATGGAGGAGATACAGATAGACAGGAACTGTCGATGACATGCCTCGTTAGGCCGCTCGAGGGCTACTACTGCAGTGGATTATGGCTCGGAGGAACGCTGACAGCAACGCCACCATGTTGAATAATGCTTTTCGTGCAGACACAGGACGTCGTGTTATGATTCAAACTGTGTGCAATATGCTACATGAGGTCCATGACGAGGTCCATCTTTGCAACCATGACACCATGCAGAGCGGTACGGTACTGATGGGCCCAACAACATGCCGAATGGACCGCTCAGAATTTGCATCACGATCTCTTTACCGATGAGTGTCGCATATGCCTTCAACCGGCCAATCGTCGGAGACGTGTTTGGAAGCAACCCTGTCCGGCTGAACGCCTTAGACATACTGCCCAGTGAGTGCAGCGAGGTGGAGGTTCCCTGCTGTTTTGGGGTGGCATTATGTGGGTCCGACTGTTCGATACTTGAATGCCATCCTCCGACTGATAGCGCAGCCATATCGGCAGCATATTGGCGAGGCATTCATCTTCCTGGACGACAATTCGCGCCCCATCGTGAGCATCTTGTGAATGGCTTCCTTCAGGATAACGACATCGCTCGACTAGAGTGGCGAGCTTGTTCTCCATACATGAGCCCTATCTAACATGCCTTGGGTAGATTGAAAAGGGCTATTTACGGACGACGTGACCCACCAACCACTCTGAGGGATTTACGCCGATTCGTCGTTGAGGAGTGGGACAATCTATATCAACAGTGCCTTGATGAACTTCTGGATAGTATGCTAGAGAAATACTGTTATGCATCAATGCAAGAGAATGTGCTGCTGGGTATTAGAGGTACCGGTATGTACAGCAATCTGGACCACCACCTCTGAAGGTCTCGCTGTATGGTGGTACAACATGCAATGTATGGTTTTCATGAGCAATAAAAAGGGCGGAAACGATGTTTACGTTGATCTCTATTCCAAATTTCTGTACAGGTTTCGGAACTCTCGAAATCGAGTTGATGCAAAACTTTTTTTGATGTGTGTATGGTACATCTGTGATTTCGTCATTCGCGCAAAATCAAAGGTGGGCTTTTAATTCTATAAAAGTATATAAATACAGACCCATATTCTGAACACGCATGTCTTGTAGATCAGCACTGAATATTAAGACTAAGAACATAGTGTGAAGAGCGTCCGATTTGAAACATGAGTGTTGTTGCTATCAAATTCTGTTGAATTAGACTCCAGTGGCAATGGTTCGAAGTGTGGTCCTGCGAAGACCGCTAATGTGATTGAGGTTATCGCGTATTGACACGGTACGGCACATTATGTTGACGGACGACGGTAACAAAGCGATTTGCAGGGACGGCAAGAGCTTATACTTTTCAGAATAGTTGATAAAACTGCAATCTGTAGCTGAAATTTGAATAATCACTATAATAAGTGATGCAGCAGTTAACAAGTTGCACTTGCGACCATAAAAGCTAGTGAAGTAAAATGTGATCACACAAATAATGAAAATTAGTCCAGGGCAACTATGAACATCCACATGGAAAAACCTGTAAATATAAGAAAAAAAATCTTTTGAGGAAACGAAGACACCACATTTTAAACGTTTCCTCTTTCGAGCACTGTCACTTTTACTTCAAGAAATGTTCGATGTCTTGTTTTAAGTACAGCTGATTAGTGTCGATGCCTCTGAATAGTGCATATAGATTGTGATATCGCCTTTGTATTGTTCATGTCAACGTGAAAGAAGGGAGACTGCCGGAGGAGATTAAACACGGTGCTGCCGTACAGCGTATTATTCTCGAATAGCGGTCCAACGGGCTTATCGTTCCCGTCCGACAGATGAAGCTTCATTATACACCGAAAAAAGAGTTTGGAGTGTAATACAAGCATTTTATCGTGATATGGGCCACCTCTAAGCTCCTTGGACTGAATGCATTGTGAATTTAAAATATTTGTGACAGCATGCCTTCTAATAAACACAACGTATAATTTGTCTGATATTTAATATGTTGCGTAAAATGTGCTTATTGTACAGAGAGTCACAAATAATGAACGCCTTTAACGATTCAATTTAGTGCCGAACAGATTAAGCGTCGTACGAATTGTTGTTCGGGTGCTGTAATTTTAATTCTTTGAATATCTCTTCATGATCTGTTATAAATTCAACGCAATTTTGCAATTTCGACTTATTCGGGCGTACATAAAATTGTACAAAGCAAGAAACTTTCGTATATAACATCATAATGATCGTATTCTCAGCTGTTTATCGCCGTTGTCTTAACAAATAGCGATAATATTTGAGACAGGCAATCAAGACTATTACTGAAGTGTTAATTTCTGGTTTAATTACTTTTAATGTCCTCACAATCGAGCAAGATAGGAGTTATTACGATAAAATTCTGAATGGTCAGTGTAGTAAAATAATGACAATGCATTAATTAAATGATGTTATTTAATGTTAGAACGTTAGTTAAATTGAAAAGAATTTATTATTAAATAAAGAATATAATTATCATAAAAATATTAGCTTCGCCGAAAACTGCAAATTAGGCTCTCGCTAATTATAACAATAAAACATGGGACATCATGGAGGTGCGTGCTTAGAGACAGTGTGTCTTTCAGGATATCTGCATTCCTTCTCTTTTGTAAGACGTGGCCAGCCACAAAATATACATACGAGTATAATGGAATCAAATAAGATACAAAATGGTGAAGACGTTCAGGTATTAGCTATCTAAAAATCAGTAACACAGAGAGATGTTTTACTTTGTTCTTTAATCTTGAATCACAGACTGTAGTGCGTTATACAGTACATTCCTCTACATTAGTGCCTGTGTTCCTGACCTAACTATGTAGTGATTTGGATTATATTCTTGTGCGATTAAATAGACTGATAGAGCATTGGGGGAATCTGTCTGATTCTCTTCGACGCCAACCCTAGGAAAAGGATCAGAAGACAGAGAGGGATGAACATCGAGTAAAATAAATGAAGAACGAAATTCTGCAGTGGTAACATGCTGTACATATAGTCTACATGTCCTCTACCTTTGAAAATGAGTCTCTCGACACGGCAGACATTTAACTAATTTTAGTATTGATGTCAAAAACTTAATTAAAAATAAAATTTAATCATCAATTCTATAGCCGCGCGGGATAGCTGCGCGTTCTAATGCGTCTTGCTACGGTCCGTACGGCTTCCCCCGTCGGAGATTCGAGTCATCCCTCGGGCATGAATGTGTGTGTTGTCCATAGCCTAAGTTAAGCCGGCCTCTGAGGCCGAGCGGTTCTAGGGGCTTCAACCCGGAACCGCGCGACTACTACGGTCGCAGGTTCGAATCCTGCCTCGGGCATGGATGTGTGTGATGTGCTTAGGTTAGTTATCTATAAGTAGTTCTGAGTTCTAGGGGGCTGTTGACCTCAGATGTTAAGTCCCATAGCGCTCACAGCCATTTGAACCTAAGTTAGTTTAAGTTAGATTAAGAAGTGTGTAGGCTTAGGGACCGATGACCTCAGCAGTTTGGTCCCATAAGACCTTACCACAAATTTTTCAGATTTTTCATCAATTGTATAGGCAGAGTAGCCACAGTGTATTTGTAATATATAGTTTTCATTAGATTTTAAAAATGATCTCTATACTGTGTAGATGTCGAATTTCCCCTGTGAACGGTCCGGCCAAAGATGCTTGTAGGTAGTTTCTTGCCTAATTACAAAATGGCTGCCAAGAAATGTCAAGAGAACTTGAAATGAAAATACTTTCCGATTCCGCTCCCACATCATCCTTTGCTTCGAATAATGATATAAAATTCAAAGCCAGAAACAAGAAAAGAATTCTTTATCATGTAGAGACCGATGGAACTTTTTTCCTAATTAAAACATAGCGGACTATGCAGATGACAAGAATCTACAGGCATGTCGAAGTTCCAGAGCAGGCAGTATCCATATACCTGGTTTCTGAACCTTCTCGACTGCATCCAAATACCACGCGATGGTGGAATAATCACAGTCTCGAGCACACTGACTTAGATCATTGCGGATTAATGCGTTTAAACGATCATCACCAAACCCTGAAGCTCTTGCTGAACGTGGAAAGTTACTAATACCAAAACGATCCTACCTGAAACGAGCAAACCATTTCCTTGCCTTGGTCTGTTCAGTGGAATTATCCCCATACACGGTGCAAATGTTTCTGGCTGCCTCCGCTGCTGTCACCTACCTGTTGAACTCAAACAGAAGAATATGTCGGATATGTTCCGAGACTCCTCTTGGCACTCCATTTTCTAGCGTCAACAGCTTCACTCATTACCTCCATTTGAAGAAATGACGATATGTAAACTCAGATAGCAACAATGAACTACAAATAAAAAATTAGAAACGATAAATAAACCCATAGCAACTGAAATACCAAAATGTAAAACAAAAACACTAGGAACTTACGCCCCAACCAGAGGATACTAATGACTGTACGTAACACAACAAAATCGAGCTCATAATGTAAATAATTCTCGCCACACTCAGTATATGTTTCGTTTATACATCTTGCCACAGCTACACGACTCTCACATTGCCGCAGACAATCAAAAATATGTACCATCTGATGATGAATCGCTAGGCGGTTTGAAATCGGTAATGGGATAATAAAAATTGAAGAACAAAACAAAAGCGGCTGGTTGCAGTAATTTCAAGAAATCTTTAATATTTCTCTACCGTTCCACTCTCTAAGAGCTCGCCGGAAGAACGGACAGTGAAGTTTTTTCGTGCGAGCTCTGCTTTCCCTTGTCTTGTTATGATAATCATTTCACCCTATACAGGTAGCTGTCAACAATCTATTTTGACCCTCTTTGGAGAAATTTGGTGATTGAAATCTCACGAGAAGATCATGCCGCAAACCAAACACGCCTTAGTTTTCATTATTGTCATCCAAACTCGCGTGTCATATCCACCGCATTCTCTCCATTATTTAGTGATAATACAAAATGAGCTGCCCTTCTTTGAACATTTTCGATGTGCTCTGTCAATCCCATCTGATACGGATCGCAAAGCCCAGAGCAGTATTCCAGAAGAGCGCGGACAGGCGTAGTGTAAGCTGTCTCTTTAGCTATAGTTTCCAAGTTTTCTGCCAATAAATCGCAGCATTTGGTTTGATTTCTTCACAATATTGTCTGTGTGTTCGTTCCAATTCAAGTTATACGTTGCTTGAACATAAATGCAGATGCTATCCAAACCTGCAGGCTGCACTGCTATATCTGACCATGAACCGCAGCAGTCCCATGACCTCAGTACTTTGCAAGGGTCAGACGTGATGAGAACAGCGTCCTGTTTAGTTGTGAGTGCATTATGTCGAATCTCATTGTATTTGAAGATCGGCAAATTTCTGGTGCTCGTATGGTGTGTGTTTCCGAAACTAAGGTATACGAAGTGTTTGGTCTTTCAACAGGCACAGAATTTGTAGCACGTACAGGGAATGCGAGAAAACACCACCCTCTAAATTACAACGCGGACGAAAGTGTGTGTTGAACAATCGTGACGGATGGTCATCGAAAGGCGTAACGAAAAATAAAGAGAAAGACAGCAGCAAAAGTCGTTGTGGAACAGAATGCTACACTCGCGAACCCTGTCGGCACCAAGACAACATGATAGGAGCTCCGTAAGCAGGGAATTGCAGGGCGAGCTCTAATTTCAAAACTACTCATCAGCGATGCGAATACCCGTAACACAAAAACGTAGTGGCCAAGACGTAAAATCTGGACTGTGGAGTAATGAAAAGAAGTCATTTGGTCGGATGACTCTTGTTTCGCACTGTTTCCAACTTCTGGCCGAGTTTACGTCGCAGGAGTGAACCATGGCGGGCGTTCCGTGATGGGCCCCACAGTACCCTGGAAGGTCGCCTTACTGCTAAGAATTATTTGACCATTTTCACTGATCGAGCCCAAGCCATGGTACAATGTTTGTTATAAGACTACTGGGCCCCTACACACAACTCTCATAGTTCAGGATTGGTTTTTTGAACTCGAAGGTCGATTATCGCATCTACCAAGGGCACCAAATTCACAAGATCTCAATACTGTTGAACCTTTGTGGTGTACTCTGGAAAGAAGGGTGTTTGAACGCGGTCCACCTTCATCATCGTTACCTGAGCTTGCATTTATTTTGCAGGAAGAATGATGTAAGATTCCGTGGAAACCATAGAGGACCTGAATTTATCCATCCGAGGCGACTGGAAACTGTTTTGAATGGCGATGGCTTTCCTGCACCGTATTGGGGAATGGTAATGAGTTTTGTTTGTGTTCACCCCCTGTATTTCATTTTACTTACAAGTGGAATTGCGTGCTTGGCTGTCTTATATGTGTTGACAGAAAGAGTAATGTTTGAAGAATGTATTTCCGCTGTGTTGGCTGTAGGAAACGCTGGTGTCCTTCGGCCTGTGTCTGGAGGAGGCAGTGAACGCAGGGGCACGTGAATGAACAAAGAAAATTCAGCTGGCGTAAGGTATCCGTCCGAGCGCATACCAAGCGTCTTCAGTTCCGTTCGCCGTGCCTTTTAAACCGCACGCGTTCGCTTCTGCATGGCTACCATAATAAGAAGCCGGGAGCGGAGACCCAAAAAACTCGCTAAACTGAAAAGTCTAAAAGCCAGATTTAACGCCTGTCAAGGTTTCGGGGGCAACGATCTCTCGCCTGCGCGGATCACTTAACTTTGCCTCACAAATCGCAAAAAAGCAGTCGGCTTCTTAACGCAACTGTGTTTGCAATTATGAGAAGAGGCGAGAGTCATTAGACACGCAATTTGCATTAGCAGCTAATAGGGCGTACGGGCGCCTCGCCTGCGGCTTAGGAACCGGCTATCGCCGGCCTCCCTGTAATCTTCCAAATTCCGGACGGGGAATTTCGTTAATGATTTCGGTGTCAATACGGGCATTGTAAGGAAATTTTACTAGGAATTCAGTCTTTGAAAGAGAAATGGTAAAGGAGGAGCACGCGATCGGTGTTTTCCATCGGCAGCTTCAGAAAGATGATAATTGTTGAGAGATCTGCGTGAGCTACAATTGACGCGTCAAAATACCGCATCTCGTTTGTAGATTTGTGAATTCGCTGTCCCACATATAAATTCGTAATATTACTAATTATTAACAACTAATTATGAGAACGTAATTAAATAAGAGGGTAAACGTGCAACTGTTAGTACAAAAAAAGAACAAATTTCGGTCTAAAATCAATGAATGTATCAACGGTCTCTTAAATATATTTACAAATACACAATGCAACACTTATTACACTGAGAAGTGTAGTAGATTAACTACGGCGAATTAACCTATATTCTTTAAATTAAATACAGAGCGATTCAAAAAGAAAGAACAGATTCCAATTGTTTAATACAGACAAACTATGAAAGACAAAAATAAATTACGCGTTTTATTGGATAGAGGAAGGTTCAAAGTTTTATGTTCGCACAGTCACTATAATATACACACTCAACATGAGCACCACGCGTTGTTCGAGAAACATCGAAACGGTAATCCATTTCATTCCACTCATAAATCAATAGGTTCCTGTTTATGGAATCGACAGTTTCAACAATTCGATTTTTCAGCCATAGGCGCGATAAGACTCTGTCTTTTATGCTCCTCCACAGAAAAAAAATCGCAAGGTGTGAGGTCTGATGCTCTGGGATGCCAAAACTAATGAACAAGATCTTGTTATCCACCTCGTACCATTCGACGTTGTGGGATGGTGTTGCTAAGATAATGCCGCACCTCAAGGTGAAAGTGAGGCAGGGACAGTCATGCATAAAGACGATTCTTTGAAATATTAGTGAAATTGAGGAAACAGCCACTTTTGCGGCATGTCCAGATATGACATCCCTGTCACAGTTCCCTCCGCAAAAATGAAAGGTCCATAAAATTTGTCAACGCAAAACGGCTAAAAATACATTCGGTTTTGGTGAGTCTCTTTCATGTTCGATGACGATGCTATAATTTTGTGACTCCCAAATTCTTACATTACTGCGTTTTACTTTACCCGATAGATGAATCGTCGATGCGTCCGAAAAGATAAGTCGTTCGGAAAAAGCCATATTCTGGAGAATTCAAATGAAAAATTCGTACCTTCTGTTGTGGTCGCCGAGACTCAAATGCTGCGGTAACTGCAACTTGTAAAGCTTCATATGCATGCGCCGTTTCAGAACACGTCACACCGTTGTTTGAGAAGTTGAAGTTCCTGGCCTGCTTATCTTGTGGACTTCGAGGGCTGTGTGTGAACGCATCTCGGATACGCTCGACATTTCCATCAGACGTGCGTGGCCTACCGGTGCTCTTCCTTTTGCATATGCAACCAGCTTCCAAGAATTTTGTATGTCAATCATAAATCTACTTGTGCAGAGACGGCTTCTTGCTGAATCAAAGGCGGAATGCCCTTTGCACTTAAATAATGGATTGACTTCGCGCAAATTCCAAAACACAAAAGATTTCTCTTGTGGTGTGGTCGCTACGTTGCTACAAACAAAGAACCGCGCAATTGTATCACAACTTTGAACCTCCCTCTATCCAATAACATGCGCTATGTGTTTCTATCTTTGATAGTTAGTCTATGATAAACAACCGAAATCCGTTATTTCTCTTTGAATCGCCTAGTGTATGTCGAACTTTAAACGGGATGCAATAGTAGCGACTTGTAACACGATTTCTTTCGGCATTCCAGTATTGTAGATTTGTTCATTGAGAAAGGCAGCCACTAGTGCGAGTGAACCGTCATAAAAGTCACTAAACGAACGTGAGCTGTAAATTCCAAGGGGATAAAACCTTAAGGCAATACGTCAAACTCTAAAGTGTGAGAAGGGTTTGAGCCTCCCGGCCCAGTAGCCTGTAAAAATTCTACAGAACTTTCCGTGATCTGTTCCAGGCAAGCTAATGTGTGACATACCATGCGAGGACGTGTAGATCGTTAGAACTCTATCAGGTTTTTCTCAGTTTAGCCGGCGAGTGATGTGACAGACCACATACAGATGTGGAATATGGGACATATGAAAAGAAAGACACTACTGGGAAACGTAGCACCTACTGGCTTGTCGCTGGATCTTCAGCTGAGTTTTGTTTAAAGATTCTTCTAATGTTTTTGACGTTGCTGGCTTTGTCAAAGGTGGCGAATGAATCTAGCCGCGGGCGGAGATTATGTGTACCTATCTCGCCAGCGTCTGAAGGGTTTTCCTGGTCACTACTGCTGTGGTTCTGCCCCTGCTACCTCCAGCCATTGTCCTCTGCAGCACGGGAATCCAGAGTTCATTTACTCTGAGGTTTTCTTGGTGCTTGTTGAAAGTATTCTCACGTTTCGCATGCCATTTCTATGGCTTCCCGGAACAAACGGGGATGGCATCTATTCTCCACAGCGAGAACCTGCGTGTCGGCGAATTTTGTTATGTGGTCGGTCTCACATAGGTGTGCACCGCCATGGTTGATTTCTCCACCTGTCCAAATCTGCAGTACCGCTTATGTTCGACAATCCTGATACTGATGTATCATTCAGTCATTTCAACGTAGATACTTCCGCCTGTACAAGATGTTGTAATGGATTTCAGTCCGGAGACTGGTTTGATGCGTCTCCCCACACTAGTCTATTCTGTTCAAGCCTCTTCGTCTCTGCCTAAGTAACTACAACCTAGATCCATTTGATAAACCTGCTGTATTCAAGTCTTGATGTCCCTCTACAATTTTTACGCCCCATACTTCACTCCAGTAGCAAACTGGCTATTCCTGCCATACATTTCTTTTCTCCCCAGTCCGATTCAGTACTTTCGTATTAATTATTCGATCTATCCGTCTAATCTTCAACATTCTTCTGTAGCAGTATATTTCAAAAACTTCTATTCTCTTTTTTTATGGACCGCTTATCGCTCGTGTTTCACTTCTGTATATGTTTACACTCCCAAAAAATACTTTCAGAAAAGACTTTTTAATTTGTGTTAGAATAGCGAAGCCGGGAATGCTTCGCAATTGCTAAATATGTATGAGAATTGTATTTACATTCTAATGTCCTTCAGCCCTCTCTCTCCCTGTCCATCTTCTCCTCATCCCCCTCTTCGTCCATCTTTTCCTCCCACCACTCTCTATCCACGAACTCCTCGCTCTCTCTCCGTCCATCACTTACTCCCCCCTCTCTACGTCCATTTCCTCCACACCCCCTCTCTCTGCATGTCCTCCTTCCCCATGTCTATGTCAAATTCCTTTCCCAGCTGTTGGATCTGTGAGGAAAGAATCTACAACGACAGTGTTTCATGTAGTTTTAATCTGCGAAAGGGTTGAATTACGAAGTTTAAGACTGTTCAGTTTTTGTTTAAAATTATACCTTAGGAGAAAGAAAATATGTGGAAAAAAACAATTTGTCTAATGTTTTAAATGACTTGCTGTTATAAGTTGAAACTGACTGCGAGAAAGAAAACGAAACCACACATTTTCACACCACAGCTCAGCATTTTCTTTCTCACAGTTTGTTTTAACAGAAAACCTGTACATTGATTATGATGTGTATAGAGAGTTTGTCTGTCTGAGTGTTTATTAGGGTATCGCGTAAAAGTTTGAAGTAAATTAGTCGAAAACTTTTCGAGACTTTTGCTAACAAACCTTGCCACTTGTGCTATACGTATATTTACGTAATACATTCGTGGAAAGTGCTTAGCCTATGTCTGCCGATTGTTTATTAGAGTACTGTGTAAAAATTTGATGTAAATTGGTCAAGAACTTTTCGAGATTTTTACCAACAACGTTCATCTTTCTATTATATCCGTCCGTCCGAATATTTATTAGAGCAGCGTGTAAAAATCTTAAGTAAATTGCCCAAAAACTTTTCCGGATTTCCACTAACAAAGTTTCCTTCTCTCTGCCTCTATAATATGAAAGACGTGATGGCCACTATTTGTTGGTCATTGTGTAGATGGACTCAGTCCAGACAAATAGCTGCTATCACGACTCTCATACGATGCCCAGTGTCGACGGAAAGCGTCGGTTTGTCTCCCGTTACAAACAGAACGATTTTTAAAGCGGAATTTTACGTATCCATTCGATAGATCGGTCCCACATTAGTCTAATTTGATATTTGTTTTGCCAGTATGTATTAACAAGGACAGCAAAACTCAGAGAACAACCAGTACTCCGGCAGCAACAATACTGCTCTGACACGCGCTGAGTGCTATCGCCGAGCCTGCAACGCTACTGACTCGCTGCTAACCGACGCTTTCTCCCGACAGTGGGCGTCACATGAAAGACGTGATGAGCAGCAATTTTTTGGGCTAACTTCAGCTACATAATGTAAAACTGAAGTTGCAAATACCTGTCGAAACACCGGACTCGTAGGAGAGACATCTGGTGTATACATATTTCGCTCTGTAAGGAACAAGTGGAACCATTAATTAGCACTGGCTTTCTTATTTTTCTTATTCTGCCACAATTTCTTCATCCTTTCGTTTTGGGCCTGTCTTATTTCGCGCATCCATAGGTTTTTAAGTTCCATATCATTTCGGCTCCTGGGTATGAAATTGTCTGTACTGATTTTCTGTCTGTACAAAGTCCGTGCAGTCGCCACGGAGTCAATAACGATTTCTGAGGGGTCACTTTTGGTGTCTAACAGCCAATGTGTTTTGAATTGTTAGATACCGTTGACGATGTGGAAGATTTTTTGGTAAAGTGAGAGTCGTTCATTCGTCCTATATGACTGTAGAATCTCATACGTCTTTTCCGTGCAAGTGTGGGGATCCGTTTAGACAGCGAATACAGTTCTTCTGGGCTTTTGCGCACCAAGATACCATCTTGAATTTTGGATACAAAAATTATTCCCGGTGTTTGTATTTCAATTTTCTCGAAGTCCTTGGCGTTGGTAGTTAATGTTGACATCCCCGTAGCGTAGAGCGCTTCTGTAACAACGATTGTGTGACAGTGACAGAGTTTCGCTTTGATGGACAAATTCCAGGTAGCTGAGCCGCGCGGGGTAGCCGTGCGGTCTCGGGCACCTTGAAACGGTTCTCGCGGCTACCTCCAACGGAGGTTAGAGTCCTCCCTCGGGCATGGGTGTGTGTATTGTCCTTAGCGTAAGTTAGTTTAAGTTAGATTAAGTAGTGTGTAAGCCTGCACGTGCTTTTGTTAGCTTCTCTTTCGTTACCGATATTTCCAATTACCTCACCTAGATAACTGAAGTGTTGTTGAGGTTGGAAATGAAGACAGGTTTTGGTTCTTGGAGTCTATGCACTGTGTTTTCTCGTACGAAATCTGGAGTCCGGTCTTGATGGCGGTGTCATAAGGCTTCTCGATGGCATGGATGCTTCCTCGGGAGTTCTGGTAATTATTGCAAAGGCAAGGCACTTAATGTTGATTCGTTTATTTTTGTTCCAGGTATTTTTCCTCTCAAATATGTATTTATATTCAGGGTGATTATAATTATAAGTTAAACTTTCAAAACACTGTAGAAATAACACCAATGGTCAGAATGACATCAAATTGCAACGGAATATTATCAGAAAAGGAGGAAAACGTATAGCAGAAGAAAAAAAATAATGTGAAAATTGATCAATAGATGGCGCTGCCTGTCATGCGTACGACCCGTTGAAGTTGGTATAAACATGCCGGGTACACACGGCTTTTCGTTCTTTCGCGTCTGCGACGTTCGTCATGACTGTCTCAATGCAGGATCGCCCTCTGCTTGTAAAGCTGTAGTACAAGAATGGTGACTGCACAAGTCGCTCTACAGAAGTTCCGGACACTGAAGTGTTTGAAAAAAGGCGTCGGTCCGATGACTGCCGTGGGTTTGGAGAAAATGATTCGGCAATTAAAAAAGACAGGTCTTTTGGTGTGCAACCTAGTAGAGGGAGAAAACGAATTGATTCGACGTCAGTGGAAGCAGCGGCCACAGCAATGCAGTAGGAGGTGAGTGGTGGTGTGCAGACGTGTAGTGCACTGAGAATTGCCCGAACATTGGACATACCCGTGAGCACGGTCCGTAAAATCCTACGAAACATCCTTCTTTGCTATCCATTAGAAATTACCCATGTGCACGAGTTGCTTCCTGTTGACCTGCCAGCAAGAGAGACCTTGCTCGCGTGGAAGTGGACAATGATTGGCCGTGGAAGATTTTGTGGACAGACGATGCCCACTTCCATCCGACAGTATATGTCGTTACATAGAATTATCGAGTATGGGCAACGGAAAATTCGCACGCAAGTCAACCAGTACCACTTCATCCTGAAAAGGTTACTGTGTGGTGCGGGTTTACGGTATTATTTGTCATACGGCCATATTTTTTCGATGAAACAGGTGCCTCCGGTCCTGTTACGTGTACTGGTAAGCGCTATGAGTGTCTGCAACCACGCCATTCCAGCTTTCCAGCAGCGTGGATGTGTGGATGGGATCACTTTTATGCAAGATGGCGCACCTCCGCACATTGCAAATCCAGTTAAGCAGCTGCTGAAGCGCCATTTAGGAAATGCTAGAATTATCAGCCACCATTTCCCTACGCCTGGCCGTCTCGATCCCCTGATCTTAATCAGTATGACTTCTGTCTGTGGGGCTATCTGAAAGATGTTATGTTCAGTGTTCCGATTGCAAACTTAGCTGCGTTGATGGCACGCATTCCGCAACACATTGTGATCGTGACCCCGAAACACTTCGATCAGTTGTGGAACATGCTGTTTCTCGATTTCAACTTGTTGCAGGAAATGGTGGGAAGCATATTGAACGTGTTTTACAACATTCACACGGAAATTAATAATCCGATTCGATTTTAATTGATGCTTTTTCTACGGATTTTGGCCGCAGGACAATTAAAAACCGATTTTTCCCATACGATAGTCCCCCATTCGGATCTCCGAGCGGGGACTACTCAAGAGGATGCCGTTATCAGGAGAAAGAAAACTGGCGTTCTACGGATCGGAGCGTGGAATGTCAGATCCCTTAATCGGGCAGGTAGGTTAGAAAATTTAAAAAGGGAAATGGATAGGTTAAAGTTAGATATAGTGGGAATTAGTGAAGTTCGGTGGCAAGAGGAACAAGACTTCTGGTCAGGTGACTGCAGGGTTATAAATACAAAATCAAATAGGGGTAATGCAGGAGTAGGTTTAATAACGAATAGGAAAATAGGAATGCGGGTAAGCTACTACAAACAGCATAGTGAACGCATTATTGTGGCCAAGATAGATACGAAGCCCACATCTACTACAGTAGTACAAGTTTATATGCCAACTAGCTCTGCAGATGACGAAGAAATTGAAGAAATGTATGATGAAATAAAAGAAATTATTCAGATAGTGAAGGGAGACGAAAATTTAATAGTCATGGGTGACTGGAATTCGGTAGTAGGAAAAGGGAGAGAAGGAAACGTAGTACGTGAATGTGGATTGGGGCTAAGAAATGAAAGAGGAGCCGCCTGGTAGAATTTTGCACAGAGCACAACTTAATCATAGCCAACACTTGGTTTGAGAATCATGAAAGGAGGTTGTATACATGGAAGAACCCTGGAGATACTAAAAGGTGTCAGATAGGTTATATAATGGTAAGACAGAGGTTTAGGAGCCAGGTTTTAAATTGTAAGACATTTTCTGGGGCAGATGTGGACTCTGACCACAATCTATTGGTTATGAACTGTAGATTCAAACTGAAGAAACTGCAAAAAGGTGGGAATTTAAGGAGATGGGACCTGGATAAACTGAAAGAACCAGAGGTTGTACAGAGTTTCAGGGAGAGCATAAGGGAACAATTGACAGAAACAGGGGAAAGAAATACAGTAGTAGAAGAATGGGTAGCTTTGAGGGATGAAGTAGTGAAGGCAGCAGAGGATCAAGTAGGTAAAAAGACGAGGGCTAGTAGAAATCCTTGGGTAACACAAGAAATATTGAATTTAATTGATGAAAGGAGAAAATATAAAAATGCAGTAAATGAAGCAGGCAAAAAGGAATACAGACGTCTCAAAAATAAGATTGACAGGAAGTGCAAAGTGGCTAAGCAGGCATGGCTAGAGGACAATTGTAGGGATGTAGAGGCTTATCTCACTAGGGTAAGATAGATACTGCCTATATGAAAATTAAAGAGACCTTTGGAGATAAGAGAACCACTTTTATGAACATCAAGAGCTCAGATGGAAACCCAGTTCTAAGCAAAGAAGGGAAAGCAGAAAGGTGGAAGGAGTATATAGAGGGTTATATAAGGGCGATGTAGTTCAGGACAATATTATGGAAATGGAAGAGGATGTAGATAAAGATGAAATGGGAGATACGATACTGCGTGAAGAGTTTGACAGAGCACTGAAACACCTGAGTCGAAACAAGGCCCCCCGAGTAGACAACATTCCATTGGAACTACTGACGGCCATGGGAGAGCCAGTCCTGACGAAACTATACCATCTGGTGAGCAAGATGTATGAAACAGGCGAATTACCCTCAGACTTGAAGAAGAATATAATAATTCCAATCCCAAAGAAAGCAGGTGTTGGCAGTTGTGAAAATTACCTATCTATCAGTTTAATAAGCCACAGCTGCAAAATACTAACTCGAATTCTTTACAGACGAATGGATAAACTAGTAGAAGCCGACCTCGGGGAAGATCAGTTTGGATTCCGTAGAAATACAGGAACACTGACCTTACGACTTATCCTAGAAGAAAGATTAAGGAAAGGCAAACCTACGTTTCTAGCATTTGTAGACCTAGAGAAAGCTTTTGACAATGTTGACTGGAATACTCTCTTTCAAATTCTTAAGGTGGCAGGGGTAAAATACAGGGAGCGAAAGGCTATTTACAATTTGTACAGAAACCAGATGGCAGTTATAAGAGTCGAGGGACATGAAAGGGAAGCAGTGGTTGGGAATGGAGTGAGATAGGGTTGTAGCCTCTCCCCGATGTTATTCAATCTGTATACTGAGCAAGCAGTAAAGGAAACAAAAGAAAAATTCCGAGTAGGTATTAAAATCCATAGAGAAGAAATAAAAACTTTGAGGTTCGCCGATGACATTGTAATTCTGTTAGAGACAGCAAAGGACTTGGAAGAGCAGTTGAACGGAATGGACAGTGTCTTGAAAGGAGTATGTAAGATGAACATTAACAAAAGCAAAATGAGGATAATGGAATGTAGTCGAATCAAGTCGGGTGATGCTGAGGGAATTAGATTAGGAAATGAGACACTTAAAGTAGTAAAGGAGTTTTGCTATTTGGGGGGTAAAATAACTGATGATGGTCAAAGTAGAGAGGATATAAAATGTAGACTGGCAATGGCAAGGAAAGCGTTTCTGAAGAAGAGAAATTTGTTAACATCGAGTAGAGATTTAAATGTTAGGAAGTCTTTTCTGAAAAGTTTTTGTGTGGAGTGTAGCCATGTATGGAAGTGATACATGGACGATAAATAGTTTGGACAAGAAGAGAATAGAAGCTTTCGAAATGTGGTGCTACAGAAGAATGCTGACGATTAGATGGGTAGATCACATAAATAATGAGGAAGTATTGAATAGGATTGGGGAGAAGAGTAGTTTGTGGCACAACTTGACCAGAAGAAGGGGTCGGTTGGTAGGACATGTTCTGAGGCATCAAGTGATCACCAATTTAGTATTGGAGGGCAGCGTGGAGGGTAAAAATCGTAGAGGGAGACCAAGAGATGAATACACTAAGCAGATTCAGAAGGATGTAGGTTGCAGTAGGTACTGTGAGATGAAGAAGCTTGCACAGGATAGAGTAGCATGGAGAGCTGCAGCAAACCAGTCTCAGGACTGAAGACAACAACATGACCTTGCCGCGGTGGATGGGTTTACGTATCTAACAGTATCACACCTGTACACCCATGAATACTGAGTAGTACAGTTTGTTTAGCGTCAAACGTACACCTTAGACATTGTTGTATTATTCATTTGTCATTTTTAGTCGGCCACTATTAAATTATGATGCTTACAGCGCCATCTATTGCTATATTTTGTAACTACTCATTCTTCTTCTGCCATACGTTTTCCCCCTTCTCCGGCTATGCGTATCTGAACGTTTTTATTAGACTAACTTGTAAAAATTTGACGTAAATCGATTGAGAACTTTTCCAGATTTTGGGTAACATCTTTAAACAACGACGTGTGTTTATAGAGAAGTATAGACGTTAACAAATTTCTCTTTTTCACGAATGACTTGTCCATTTTGTAACCTCTCCATTTCGGCTGCTCAAATAGCTAAATTCACCTACTGCTTTCACCTATTGCTTCAAACGTCTTATTTTCTAATCCAATTCCTTCAGCGTCGCAGCTTCGGCAGATTTAAATCGGCTACATTCCATTAACCTTTTACTTCAGTTGATCTTGTTCATCTTATGAGCCCTCTTCGAGATACATTTTATTCCTGCTACCTTCGGAATTTCAAAGAGTGTGTTACAGTCAACATTCTTAGAAGCTTTCTCTAAGTATATAAATGCTATAATAGAAGGTTTACCTATCTTTAACCTATCTTCTAAGATAAGACATTCGGTCCATATTGCCTTGCAAACTGATCTTACCCGAGATTGGGTTCTACCAGTTTATTCCATTCTTCTGTAAATAATTCATGACAATATTTTGCAAAAATGATGTATTAAACAGATGGCCGACGGTATTCACATGAGAAACACCTGCCTTCTTCTTTAAGTCTGAGAGTATTTCCCTTGTTCCAGATGTTTTGCACACCTTGCAGTTTAGCCATGTTTGGCTCTCCCATAGGTCTCATTAATTCTGAGGAAATATCGTCTACTCCAGGGGCGTTGTTTTGACTTAAGATTTTCAGTGTTTGTTAGATATGTTGTTGTTGTGGTCTTCACTTCGAAAACTGGTTCGATGGAGCTCTTTACGGTACTCAATCCTGTGGTAGCCTCTTCCTCTCCGAATAACTACTGCAATCCACTGGAGCTGCTTGCTGTACTTTTCTCTTGGTCTCCGTCTGTAATTTTTACCGCCCATACTTCCCTCTAATATTAAACTGACAATTTGGTGATGTTTCTGAATGAGTATTATCAAACGATCCCTAATTTAAGTCAATTATGCTACAAATCTCTTTTCTCCCCAGTTCTATTCAGTATACCCTCATTAGTTACGTGATCAACACATCCAATCTTCATTAGTCTTCTGTCGCATCACATTTCAAAAGCTTCTATTCTTTTCTGGTCGAAGCTGTTTGTAGTCCATGTTTCACTTCTATACACTCCATCCAAATACCTTCGTAAAACACTTTCTAATTCTGAAATCTATATTCGATGTTAACAAATTTCTCTTCTTCCGAAACGCTTTTCTTGTCATTGAAAGTCTGCATCTTATATCCTCTCTACTTCGGCCATCCTCCGTTAATTTACTGCCCAAATAGCAAAACTCGTGTAGCACGTTTAGTTTCTCATCATCTAATGTAATTCTCTCAGCAATGCCAGAGTTAAGTCGACTACATTTCATTACCCTTTTTTGCTTTTGTTAATGTTCATCTCATATCCTCCCTTCAAGGCGCCGTCCATCTCTATCAACTGTACTTCCTAGTCCTTTGCTGTTACTGACAGAATTACAGTGTCATTGCCAAACCGCAGAGTTTTTATTTCTTCTTCCTAAAGTTTAGTTCCTTTTCAATTTATTCCTTATTTTCCATCACAGCATGTTCAATGCACGAGTTGAATAAGCCCTGTCTGGCTCCCTTCTCAACCATTTCTTCCTTTGCATGCCTCTCGACACTTAGAGCAGCGGTCTGGTTTCTGTACGAGTAAGCTTTCTCTCCTTGTATTTTACCACTTCTACGGTGAGAAATTTAAAGTGTGTATTCCAGTCAATATTGTCGAAAGCTTTCTCCAAATTATCTAATGTAATTAATGTATGTTTAAGGTAAGTCGTCGGATCAGAATTGCCTCTCATCTTCCAACATTTCTCTGGAACCTAAACTGGTCTTCCTCGAAGTGGGCTTCTGCAAGTTTTGTCGTTCTTCTGTAAATAATAGGTGTCATTATTTTGCAACCATGACTTACTAATCTGATAGTTCGGTAATATTTACACCTGTCAGCACCGGCTTTCTGTGGAATTGGAATTGTTGCATTCTTCTGGAAGTCTGAGAATATTTCTCCCGTCTCATACATCTTGCACATCAGGTGAAATAGTCCAGTCATGGCTCGTTATCAATTATCAAGTCCCATTTGCTGAAGAAGGTGAAAAAAAACAGGCAATTATCACTCCGTTCGCCATGTACGAATTGAATTTCATGTCATTTGGATTATGGAACGCATGCTTCACAGAGATTTATTAATGACATACTGCGACAGATTAGATTTCTGTTTGGAAAAGAACTCTTGCAACACTTAACCGCTCTTTTCGAACTTCTTAACTCTGTGTTTAGCATTCAGGAAAGTAAGTTTTCTGAGATGAAAATTTATTTCGGATGGTATCATACCGGGCTTAGAGATAATAACAGCTATTTTAAAGGCACCTCGCCCAGGAACGCATAATCTGGCTTTAGCCTCGTCATCTGGAGCACGCCGCACAAAGACAAGCTCTCCCATGGCCATCTGAAGGGACGCGAGGAATGACAAAAGGAAAATCGAGCGGACTCCAGAAGCAATAGAACAGTTTGAAAACTGTGAGAAAAGTGTATCCAAGCTGCACTACTATGTTTCCAGGTGGTAGGCGTGAACTTTCATTGTTTGTGGATCCATGAAGCTCAGCGCTGCCCTACAGCACACAGGATGAAATTTAGAGGGTCGTTACTTTCTTGTCAAAGAATTTTCCTCTTTCCTCTTCGAAACAGTGAAGCAGAGATGTAAGCAATAGCATTTTTCAGTTCCTTGGTTACCAGATGTGAAATAGAGCAACAGATATGACAGATCAAGAAACACAGATTTAACGTAGTGCGTTCCGAATCTGTCTGTATTTGTGGTTAGAAATCTCCAATACCTACTGAATATTACACAAATAGGCTAGCAGAAAATTGAAAGGTGCTAATACAATTCTTCGAAGTGTACTCATAAAAGATACCATGTGCGCTCTATGCTTAAGTCTATCTGCATTGATGATGAAGTTTTGTCCAATGAACATGGAATCTCTCTCCACCATATTGATATGATTCAGCAGAGAGACAGTCAACATCTAACTTATTTAGGAACATACAAACATTCGTGTGCTCCGCTGCTGTGACTGTAGCACAGAAATAAATGGGACGCATTCTAGACCACGTAGAGATTTAAACCAAATATCAATTTTGAGAGATTTTAAATTCTTATTTCAGCGCATTGGAATGCTCAGTTGCCGAAACAAGTAGCTGACTTATCACGGAACATAGATGCAGCCGAACAACTCACTTTACCCTGACTATAGACATCGCGCGTAGGTCAACCGAAATCCTGTAATATACACTCCGGGAAATTGAAATAAGAACACCGTGAATTCATTGTCCCAGGAAGGGGAAACTTTATTGACACATTCCTGGGGTCAGATACATCACATGATCACACTGACAGAACCACAGGCACATAGACACAGGCAACAGAGCATGCACAATGTCGGCACTAGTACAGTGTATATCCCCCTTTCGCAGCAATGCAGGCTGCTATTCTCCCATGGAGACGATCGTAGAGATGCTGGATGTAGTCCTGTGGAACGGCTTGCCATGCCATTTCCACCTGGCGCCTCAGTTGGACCAGCGTTCGTGCTGGACGTGCAGACCGCGTGAGACGACGCTTCATCCAGTCCCAAACATGCTCAATGGGGGACAGATCCGGAGATCTTGCTGGCCAGGGTAGTTGACTTACACCTTCTAGAGCACATTGGGTGGCACGGGATACATGCGGACGTGCATTTTCCTGTTGGAACAGCAAGTAGCCTTGCCGGTCTAGGAATGGTAGAACGATGGCTTTGATGACGGTTTGGATGTACCGTGCACTATTCAGTGTCCCCTCGACGATCACCAGAGGTGTACGGCCAGTGTAGGAGATCTCTCCCCACACCATGATGCCGGGTGTTGGCCCTGTGTGCCTCGGTCGTATGCAGTCGTGATTGTGGCGCTCACCTGCACGGCGCCAAACACGCATACGACCATCATTGGCACCAAGGCAGAAGCGACTCTCATCGCTGAAGACGACACGTCTCCATTCGTCCCTCCATTCACGCCTGTCGCGACACCACTGGAGGCGGACTGCACGATGTTGGGGCGTGAGCGGAAGACGGCCTAACGGTGTGCGGGACGGTAGCCCAGCTTCATAGAGACGGTTGCGAATGGTCCTCTCCTATACCCCAGGAGCAACAGTGTCCCTAATTTGCTGGGAAGTGGCGGTGCGGTCCCCTGCGGCACTGCGTAGGATCCTACGGTCTTGGCGTGCATCCGTGCGTCGCTGCGGTCCGGTCCCAGGTCGACGGGCACGTGCACCTTCCGCCGACCACTGGCGACAACATCGATGTACTGTGGAGACCTCACGCCCCACGTGTTGAGCAATTCGGCGGTACTTCCATCCGGCCTCCCGCATGCTCACTACACGCCCTCGCTCAAAGTCCGTCAACTGCACATACGGTTCACGTCCACGCTGTCGCGGCATGCTACCAGTGTTAAAGACTGCGATGGAGCTCCGTATGTCACGGCAAACTGGCTGACACTGACGGCGGCGGTGCACAAATGCTGCGCAGCTAGCGCCATTCGACGGCCAACACCGCGGATCCTGGTGTGTCCGCTGTGCCGTGCGTGTGATCATTGCTTGTACAGCCCTCTTGCAGTGTCCGGAGCAAGTATGGTGGGTCTGACACACCGGTGTCAATGTGTTCTTTTTCCCATTTCCACGGGTGTATGTCAGTTGACACTGACTCGCTCTCTCCGCTTCCTGTGACACTGCTGGTTTATGAAGAACGATAATTCGGTATAAACGAAACTCATTTAAAAAGAGTGGGGTCAAAACTCCTTTCTAGCTATCATGATTTATCTTACTGTGGTTTACATTAAACATTTCTTATATCTTTCCTAATGGAAGCCCATAGCCGATTATTCTCACGATCCTTTACCAAATGACTTAGTGTTCCGTCACTAATAAGCTCGCAACGACGTCGAATATACGAAGGTTTGAACTTTAATAGCGGAAACTATTTATTTACAACTAGTACAAAATAGATATGTGTTTCAAAGTTTTACTGATCTTCAAAGTAGGTACCAGTATTAGGTATAACCCGTTGCCAGCGATGAGGACGTCGTAGGATACTCTTAGCAGTGGCAGTTGTGTTAACAGTTCGAGCGGCGCGGTCTAGTGCCCCACGAATTTGTAATTCTGAAGCGAATGAGGGCTTAAGTCAGGGGAGTGCAGTAGGTGGTGTACCACTTAGCAGCCCCATCAGTCAAACAAGTCAGTAACAGCTTGCACTGTACGTGCTTGAGCATTGTCATACAAAATGATGATCAGGTCCTGCAGAAAGTGTCATCACTTCTTTCTCAACCAGTTTAGAGAGAGAAGTGATTACTTTCATCATTTTGCAGAACAATGCTCAAGCATTGATTGATTGATGTGGCTGCTAAGTACTACACCAGCTACTGCACTCCCCTGACTTAAGCCTGAAACGTCCCCTTAGAAAAATTATTACAAGACTGTGCTTAAACTGACACACAATAGTTTTTAGCGTAACGCAATCTGACTTTCAAAAATCCCTACGAAAGAATGGCCCTGACCAACATTAACCTATACGTTTCACAAATCACTTACGTCACAAAAATCTTCGTTACTCAAGCTACTGCAATACAGCGAGCGCCACTACTGCCAGCTAAATAAAAGATTCAAACTACTGAAGGCACTAAGTACTGATAGGCATAGTTAGCAAATGAAAGATTTTAATAGAGAACAAACAATGTATTTATCTCACTAGTCATAATATATATAGCAGTTCATGACAGGGTCGCCATATGAAACGTCCCCTTAGAAAAATTATTACAAGACTGTGCTTAAACTGACACACAATAGTTTTTAGCGCAACGCAATCTGACTTTCAAAAATCCCTACGAAAGAATGGCCCTGACTAACATTAACCTATACGTTTCACAAATCACTTACCTCACAAAAATCTTCGTTACTCAAGCTACTGCAATACAGCGAGCGCCACTACTGCCAGCTAAATAAAAGATTCAAACTACTGAAGGCACTAACTACTGATAGGCATAGTTAGCAAATGAAAGATTTTAATAGAGAACAAACAATGTATTTACCTCACTAGTCATAATATATATAGCAGTTCATGACACCAATTCTTACAAATTTCAAAACTCCGCCATCTCTCTCCCCACGTCCACCACTGCTGGGGGCTCACCTCCAACTGCCCAACGCTACGCGCTGTTAACATACAGCTGCCGCTGCCCAACACTACAATGGCAGACAACAATGCAAACTAGCTACAGACTGCGCACAGCACAGCCAGTGATTTTTCATACAGAGCGCTATGTGGCGTTACCAATAAGAAAACCTAAACAGCCTACTTACAAGCCCTCGTAAATTCAACTCTATTTCTGAAGGAAACACTTCACGGCATTCGCTTCAGAATTGCTACAAATTCGTCGGGCAATAGACCACGCCGCTCGAGCTCTCAACACAACTGGCACTGCTGAGAATATCCTACGACTTCCACCTCACTGGCAGAGGGTTATACACAATGCTGGTGACAACTCTGGAGGTCAGTAAAACTTTGAAACGCGTATCTGTTTTGTACGAGCTGTAAATAAATAGTTACCACTATAAGTTGATACCTCTCGCTGTTATTCGCTGCACTTTATTCTTTTGGGCTATTTCTTGTGCGTCCGTTTAATAAAATCTCCCACATTTCTATTTTCTTGATCAAGGTCTGATCCATAGAGTCTGTTACCAAACTATTCCAAGAATTACTATTGATACGACTCTGCCGATTCCGGTTGCTCTTATGTGAGAACTATAAACACTCAGTGTTCCAGAATATATAGATACATTTTTCTACATCTACATCTACATAGATACTTCGCAAGCCACCGTACGGTGCTTGGTGGAGGGTACCCTCTACCAGTACTAGCCATTTCCTTTCCTGTCCCACTCGCAGATAGAGCGAGGAAATGACAATTGTCTATAAGCCTTCGTTATGAGCCCTAATTTCTCATGTCTTACCTTCGTGGTCATCACGCGTAGTGTATGTTGGCGGCAGTAGAATCGTTTGGCAGTCAGCTTCAAATGCCTGTTCTCTAAATTTTCTCAATAACTTTACTTTTCCGTAAACATATATGTAAGCGCACACTCCACAACAGTACTAATGAACAGGTACATTTTGTAGACAGACAACGGAGTCATCTTACGAAACTAAATCCAAGTCAAGCAGAAAACCGTGCGTGAATGTTTGGGTCCCCCTCCCCACAGCCGCCGCAGTAAAGCGCAACTACAACAACCGACCACAGTGCCACTTGCATAAGTGCAAGTCTTTTCTGCACGACCTGGCCGCAAGAGATCTAATTTTTTGTGAGACGTAGTTGTGGTAGTGAAGTTAAAACTTGGTTATACGTATAGTTAGTGGAAGTTTCTAGAGAATAACACATACACTTCTTCTTCTCCCGTATCCGGATGCACCAATTATATCTTCCCTTCCCAGTAATTAGCAACGCAGTTTGCTTTGTCATTGACTTTCAAAATATCATCTTTAGTGCATGTTATAGACATATCTGGGCAAATCAGTAGGTGGTCCAAGTCCTGTATTGCTCCGCATTCACACCTATCGCTATCACTGTAACCCCATTTAAATAGGTTTGATTTGCACCCAGTTACTCCAGTACGTAGCCGGTTTAATGACCTCCAAGTTGTAAAAGGTAGTTGAAATCTTGCAGATCCCTCCTCAAGTAGTTCCATTGTGGTGTGTGGCACCATTTCTTCCCAAAGAGATAGCCGCCTTGCGACGGGCTTGGTGGCGAGCTCTTCAGTAGTTTCAATGAAACTCCTGCGGGGTTTCAGCCGGACACGTTGTTTTCGGTGCAAATGCAACGGATGTCGAGGATCATTTATTTGTTTTGATCTTTCGATCTCGGCGGCTACTTGTCTGCGGTTAGTGGGTGGTGCTATGCCTCTGATGGGATAAATGATGTCTGTGGGAGTTGGTTTGAGGCATCCTGTGGCAATACGTACAGTTTCGTTTACGGCGACGTCAACTTGCTTAGTGTGAGTAGAGTTCCTCCAAACTGGCGCCGCAAATTCCGCTGCTGAGATACTCAGCACCAGACCCGTGGTGCGCAAAACATGTGGTTGAGCTCCCCACGATGAACCTGTTAGCTTCCGCAGTATGTTGTTCCTGGCAAAGACCTTTTTTTTTTTTAGTGTTGTGACAGTTCTGCTTAAAAGTAAGTTCTCTGTCCAATGTTACTCCCAGGTATTTTGGGCTGTTTGTATGTTTCAGCTCTTCCCCTTGCCAAATGACTCGGAGTTTCCGTTTGGCTTGTTTGTTCCTAAGATGGAAGGCGGATACTTGAGATTTACTAAGGTTTCGTTTGAGATTATTGCCATCGTAATAGGTAGCAAGTTCTGTTAAGGCTCCTCTGAGATTCTCCTCCACTTGTTCAAAGGTTTTGTCCTGTGTGGCCACTGCTGCATCATCAGCATATATGAACATTCGTGTCTGGTGGCTGATGGGAAGATCATTGGCATGGATGTTAAATAATAGGAGCCAAGACACTACACTGTGCAAGTCCATTTTTCTGTGTCCTCCATCGGCTGTTTTTAGGTTGTAAGGTTACATAGTAGCGTCTGTTCTGTAGCATGCATTGCACGAACATAGAAAGGGTGTAGTCCTTAGTGACATTATACATTTTCTGGGTAAGCAACTTATGGTTAACTGTGTCATATGCAGCACTGAGATCCAGGAATGCGACCCATACACTGATACCCTGAAATTTTCATCTGTGGTCTCAGCTTCGTAACATGCTTGTAGCGGACTATCTTCAAGAGAAGTACGCCCACATTTGAATCCAATTGTACATTTCTTAACTGTTGAATGTGAGGGAGCAGTTTATTATAAATCATCATTAGCTTTAAGGGTGAATTTCCGTTAAGGAAAAATCCTCCAATATAAAGGAATGTATCCTAGTTTGATGTTTGGATTAATCCATTTGAATAAAACATCTTTCCGTATGTATTATTAACGTTTGCTTACGTTGAAGCGCAAGATGTACCACTGAAAGGAAAAAAGTCATTAAGTCAACACCAACTTCGTGAGTTTTAGTTTGCCAGACTACTGTGGACGTGTGCCACAGAATTGGCTCAAACAAGGAAAAAACTAGCTCTGCAACCCACGTGGTGTTGACCTTTTTTTTAAAAAAAATAAAGAGAAGTAAAGAAAAAGAATGTGAGCACTTTCAAAGTCGTCTGTCCGGATGATCAAAAATCATATTATTCCGTGTAAAACTATTTTCTGTTCATGCTACTGGTGTCAGTTCGAAATCTCATTCACGTATGTCGCACAGTTCGAAATCTCATTCACGTATGATGCAGATTATTTATTTATGCCGGAAGCGCTCAACATTCGTTGTGACTCGTGTTTGGACGTACACATGTATTTCCATTTAGATGTATACGTTAGAATATTAATAAGGAAAGACATGTTAGAGTGACTGTAACGATAAGATGTTATACTTGTTTAGGGCGATTTAATAAGATATTGCAGTAATGAAACAAATAGAAAGTAAAGAGAAGTTCTTTACACATTAACTTTGAGACGTAATTTTCAGCATATTGTAGTAATTCACCTGTGTCGTAGCACTCTTCTGTACCAGTTCACACGCAATGGGCTGAAATTACTCAGCTGATTATCAAGCAGGAGTTTTAGTTGCTTATTAGTATTATTCAGTTAGGAAGGTACTTGTGGGGGCAACAATCAACCTCAACAGAGAATAAGAAGCTAAGCAATTTTGTAGAAAAATGTGTATTAAATGAGATTTAAAGACAACTCTCTAGCCCTAAAGACAAAAGAGATCCAGTAGTTTCATTATGGAGAAGGATTGCCTAGTTAGGATACTCGAGCTTTCCATATGTGTTCCAGCTAAACCAGTCACGCACCACTAAACAGCTTCAACAAGCAGGCGGGGGGCAGATACCGCAGGAGATTGGATGTCATTGGTGAGCATTCTAGGAGAATCTCAACCTGCATTCGTAAACTTCTTCGGAATTCATTTAGTGAGCGGAGGTGGAAGCCATCTCACACTAAGGCAGAACAGGTTGCCTGAGATTATATGTCCAACCACAGCCCAGGCTTACGTTTTCCTTCTTAAGAAACGACGCTCATCCCAAGCTCTGATGATTACATGGGAAGCTACGTACTTTAATAGTGTATCAAAAGCCACAGTTGTTACTTGGGGCAGAGTCCTTAATTTCAAGAAGCTCTGCACAAATATAAAGCAAAACAACATCGTGCGAAGTCTGAATGATGCAATCTGCGGACCACAACCAGATTCACTGTGGATACCTGCTTTCTTTATTTCTGTGGTACTCCACTGCCGAATATGCGTGTTCAAAATTGGATTATTTCCTGCAACATCAAAATAGTACATGTGACACCCACACCATTGCAGGAGCGGCACTATTTCTCCTTAAGACTTCCAAAGATAGTTACAAGAATACTGGAACAATCTAGATTCAAAAAATTGTCAGGCTAGGGCTCAGAACCTTCATCAGGCCGGTACCGAAGTTTAAATTTTATCCGGCCACACAGGACTTTGCGATTTGAGAGACGCTCTACCGTCTGCTCTGCAGAGCTGACAATATCGACAAGCTGTGCTCCATGGTGAAGTCAACACTTTGTGAGAGCGATACAGAGCAGATCACAAACAGCCTACTGAAATATATTTCGTGTCCTACCACATACATGACACAGCAGCTCATCGCGGGCCAAACGACAGGGGCCGTTGAAGTTTAGACCGAAAAAAGAGTTTATCTTCAACCTGTGGTAATTTGGTACTTTTATAACTGATTTACGTGTTTACTGAATGTTTTTATTTGCTTGTTCCACGATAGAAACAAGTAAATTATTTCTGCCGATGATAGTAGTTGGGAGAGGGAATGAGGTGACCTATATGAGAAGAGAGCGGAGAGACATTTGGTTCTCTTCCGGTACTCTGGTATCGTAGCCATCATCAGAAATTTGACATACACTGCTGGATAAATGTCCTCTCCAGACTTTTCCTGCAATTTTACACGTCCCTGCTGTTTCTGCACTTTCCAGCCCCATCTGTCTATCTTCCATTAAGTCGTCGTCCCGACCTTTTCTTGAAATCCAACAAAGAATCTGATGTGATATTGATATTTATAATGGATTTTGAGTACACGCTGATGAACAGCGAATATTGCACTGGCGGTGACGGCTTACGTAAGCTCCAAGTGAGTGTCAGAGAAGGTGGTAAGCTGCAGTGAGAGAACTGACCGTTGGGAAAATGGACTTTAATGGACCCTGTCACAGTTATGGTAGTTAATTCCGACGGAATAAACCATAGCCAATATCAGTACAAAGAACTGCAGACCTGTTCATTGCTAAACACGTAAACCCAAGCCAGACAAAGCCTCTGAAGCTATCTTATTCACGTATTAAGAAATTCTAAATGCAACGTCTAATAACATAGTTTAGAAACATTTAAATTCGGGGTGCGTCAGCAACTGGTCAATAAATTCTCAAAAGATATCTGTCCATCCAATAGATGTGTAAAAGACCATCTTAAGTATGTCCAGCGATTTCCGCTTTTACACGCATTTGTTTTTATTATATTTTTTCCAGATGATCCCCGTTCTCCGTTATTCGCATTAGAAATTTTAAATTCTGTTAATATTAGTGCAGTTTTCAGGCAGCTTTTTCAGATTGTAATATTGTGTTTAGAAATATTGTTTCTAGAAATCTCTGCAGAGTGCATTATGGAGTCTTAAGATTTGATTCCGAAAACTCTGTCTCCCTTATGTACAAGCAGTCGTTGAGTTGTAGTTCCTTTCTTGACACTGTCTAATCTTATCGCTCTGACTACAGACGGTGTTCTTCCTTTGAGCATATGCTCACACCATGCAACATATACACACTAATATTAACAATTCTACAGCATAACGCATTGACGTTAATAAAGGGAAAAGATTCATTTAATCACAAAATTGTATCATCTGACACGCTGCGATTTCCGAGGTGGTAGCTCAGATATATAAACTTCGTTATTATAACGGAAGGAAAGTTGACAACGATAAACAACGGCGGTTGTAGCGCCTCAACGCCTCTTAAGGATAATGTGTGAACTAATTGCGGATGTAGCGCCTCTTGCCGAAAATATATGTACTAGATGGGATGTGTTCGGATATTATAAAAATATGCAATAACTGGTTTGCAGTGAGACGTAAAGTAGTAGTATCTGGTGCATTTTTTTTGGATAAGTAGTTAGTATGTTTGGAAACCTTTTTTATTACTTTCGAATTTGTTGCGATTTCCCACTTGGGGTAGCTTAATTTGCTACGTGTGCAGCGAGAAGGAATGAATTTTACATTCATGGTTATTAACTTCGACGCTTACTTCGATTTTCGATGTGGTACTAATAGCACAGCTCAGATTTAATTGCATTTATCATGTCGTACAGATATATATTCCATTAGACTACAGTGTGTCTTCTTACAGGCAATGTCATGATAACGCTTAACGAATGGAATTCTATAACTGATTCTAGTATGTTATGTAATAATTCAGAATCATCCTTTGCAAAGTGCTATCTCGTATTCGCACATTCTTCTTAAAAATAATTCTTATCATACGGTATAGCAAGTTTTATCATTTGTAGTGTCGATGTATTTCTTGTCTTAATTTAAGCATCAAATTTACGTATGTAATATAATTGTCCATGTCTTATACTAGGTTTCTTACATCTGCTACGTTTTATCTAATAACAGTTAAGCAATGTGACACAGATACTTACAGTAATACCATCGATCATGTCAGCTGTCGAAATGAAAAAAAAAGGATCGTTCGCTATTTGCAACGCAATCACAGTTCAAATGCAAAATCTCTGTTAATCTGATATCTTTTAGCAAATTTCAAAAATATTTAGAGCAAAAATTTGTCTTTGAAACAGTTTAAATATAACCTCTGTCTCTGCTGCAATGATGTGACCGCCAAAGATTGTCTGTGACACCCACTTAGCGCCTTATTTTGCCTGTAATGATGAAATCTACATCTATATCTACATTTATACTCCGCAAGCCACCCAACGGCGTGTGGCGGAGGGCACTTTACGTGCCACTGTCATTACCTCCCTTTTCTGTTCCAGTCGCGTATGGTTCGCGGGAAGAACGACTGTCTGAAAGCCTCCGTGCGCGCTCGAATCTCTCTAATTTTACATTCGTGATCTCCTCGGGAGGTATAAGTAGGAGGAAGCAATATATTCGATACCTCATCCAGAAACGCACCTTCTCGAAACCTGGCGAGCAAGCTACACCGCGATGCAGAGCGCCTCTCTTGCAGAGTCTGCCACTTGAGTTTGCTCAACATCTCCGTAACGCTATCACGGTTACCAAATAACCCTGTGACGAAACACGCCGCTCTTCTTTGGATCTTCTCTATCTCCTCTGTCAACCTGATCTGGTACAGATCCCACACTGATGAGCAATACTCAAGTATAGGTCAAACGAGTGTTTTGTAAGCCACCTCCTTTGTTGATGGACTACATTTTCCAAGGACTCTCCCAATGAATCTCAACCTGGTACCCGCCTTACCAACAATTAATTTTATATGATCATTCCACTTCAAATCGTTCCGCACGCATACTCCCAGATATTTTACAGAAGTAACTGCTACCAGTGTTTGTTCCGCTATCATATAATCATACAATAAAGGATTCTTCTTTCTATGTATTCGCAATACATTACATTTGTCTATGTTAAGGGTCAGTTGCCACTCCCTGCACCAAGTGCCTATCCGCTGCAGATCTTCCTGCATATCGCTACAATTTTCTAATGTTGCAACTTCTCTGTATACTACAGCATCATCCGCGAAAAGCCGCATGGAACTTCTGACACTATCTATTAGGTCATTTACATATATTGTGAAAAGCAATGATCCCATAACACTCCCCTGTGGCACGCCAGAGGTTACCTTAACGTCTGTAGACTTCTCTCCATTGATAACAACATGCTGTGTTCTGTTTGCTAAAAACTCTTCAATCCAGCCGCACAGCTGGTCTGATATTCTGTAGGCTCTTACTTTCTTTATCAGGCGACAGTGCGGAACTGTATCGAACGCCTTTCGGAAGTCAAGGAAAATAGCATCTACCTGGGAGCCTGTATCTAAAATTTTCTGGGTCTCGTGAATAAATAAAGCGAGTTGGGTCTCACACGATCGCTGTTTCCGGAATCCATGTTGATTCCTACAGAGTAGATTCTGGGTTTCCAAAAACGACATGATACGCGAGCAGAAAACTTGTTCTAATATTCTACAACAGATCGACGTCAGAGATATAGGTCTATAGTTTTGTGCATCTGCTCGACGACCCTTCTTGAAGACTGGGACTACCTGTGCTCTTTTCCAATCATTTGGAAACTTACGTTCCTCTAGAGACTTGAGGTACACGGCTGTTAGAAGGGGGGCAAGTTCTTTCGCGTACTCTGTGTAGAATCGAATTGGTATGCCGTCAGGTCCAGTGGACTTTCCTCTGTTGAGTGATTTCAGTTGCTTTTCTATCCCTTGGACACTTATTTCGATGTCAGCCATTTTTTCGTTTGTGCGAGGATTTAGAGAAGGAACTGCAGTGCGGTATTCCTCTGTGAAACAGCTTTGGAAAAAGGTGCTTAGTGTTTCAGCTTTACGCGTGTCATCCTCTTTTTCAATGCCATCATCATCCCGGAGTGTCAGGATATGCTGTTTCGAGCCACTTACTGATTTAACGTAAGACCATAACTTCCTAGGATTTTCTGTCAAGTCGGTACATAGAATTTTACTTTCGAATTCACTGAACGCTTCACGCATAGCCCTCCTTACGCTAACTTTGACATCGTTTAGCTTCTGTTTGTCTGAGAGGTTTTGGCTGCGTTTAAACGTGGAGTGAAGCTCTCTTTGCTTTCGCAGTAGTTTCCTAACTTTGTTGTTGAACCACGGTGGGTTTTTCCCGTCCCTCACAGTTTTACTCGGCACGTACCTGTCTAAAACGCATTTTACAATTGTCTTAACGTTTTCCATAAACACTCAACATTGTCAGTGTCGGAACAGAAATTTTCGTTTTGCTCTGTTAGGTAGTCTGAAATCTGCCTTCTATTACTCTTGCTAAACAGATAAACTTTCCTCCCTTTTTTTATATTCCTATTAACTTTCATATTCAGGGATGCTGCAACTGCCTTATGATCACTGATTCCCTGTTATGCACTTACAGAGTCGAAAAGTTCGGCTCTGTTTGTTATCAGTAGGTCCAAGATGTTATCTCCACGAGTCGGTTCTCTGTTTAATTGCTCGAGGTAATTTTCGAATAGTGCACTCAGTATAATGTCACTTGATGCTCTGTCCCTACCACCCATCCTAAACATCTGAGTGTCCCAGTCTATATCTGGTAAATTGAAATCTCCACCTAAGACTATAATATGCTGAGAAAATTTATGTGAAATGTATTCCAAATTTTCTCTCAGTCGCAGAACCGTCTCGGCCTCTGATTCAGACCCTCCACTCGGCTCTGTACCAAAGGTCCGCAGTCAGTCCTGTCGACGACGCTGCAGATGGTGAGCTCTGCTTTCATCCCGCTAGCGAGACTGGCAGTCTTCACCAAATCAGATAGCCGCCGGAAGCCAGAGAGTATTTCCTCCGATCCATAGCGACACACATCATTGGTGCCGACATGAGCGACCACCTGCTGATGGGTACACACTGTATCCTTCATGGCATCCGGAAGGACCCTTTCTACATCTGGAATGACTCCCCCCGGTATGCACACGGAGAGCACATTGGTTTTCTTCCCCTCTCTTGCTGCCATATCCCTAAGGGACCCTATTACGCGCCTGCCGTTGGAGCTCCCAACTACCAGTAAGCCCACCCTCTGCGACTGCCCGGATCTTGCAGACTGAGGGGCAACCTATGGAACAGGACAAGCAGCCATCTCTGGTCGAAGATCAGAATCAGCTGTAGACAGAGCTTGAAACTGGCTCGTCAGACAAACTGGAGAGGCCTTCTGTTCAGCCCTCCGGAATGTCTTTCGCCCCCTGCCACACCTCGAGACGACCTCCCACTCTACCACAGGTGAGGGATCAGCCTCAATGTGGGCAGTATCCCGGGCAGCCACAGTCGTAGTCCGATCGGGGAACGCGTGGGACGAGCTGGACGTCCCCGACAAACCCCCATCCTGACCCCCACAGTGATGCCCATTGGCAACAGCCTCAAGCTGTGTGACCGAAGCCAACACTGCCTGAAGCTGGGAGCGAAGGGATGCCAACTCAGCCTGCATCCGAACATAGCAGTTGCAGTCCCTATCCATGCTAAAAACTGTTGTGCAAAGAACGTCTGAATTAATCTACAGAGAGCACATACAAATCGACACAAAATTTAAATGGTTATTAAAATACAAGATTGCCTAGTAAATGTAGTAATGCTGCTACTTGCGCACTGCTGACACACTGCTTGGCGGCGGAAGGAGACTACGCGATTTTACACTATTCAGGTACTAGAACGCGATACTACAACTCTCAAATACTATAATACGCCCGAAATTTATGACTTAAACAGTGCAAGTACCAAAAACACGCAAAGAATTTAAGAATTAAACTATGTAACAAATGAGTGAGCTATGAGTATACGACTTTCTGCTGGCAGCTTCTTATCCAACGGCGGCAGGGAGCACACTGGCTGTGACCAACAGACACTGGCCGTTCAAAACAAAAAAAAGACAGGCGACTACGCGAATTTACACTATTCAGGTACCAAAACGCGATGCTACAACTCTCAAATACTATACTACGCCCGAAATTTATAAATTAAACAATGCAAGTACCAAAAACACGCAAAGAAATTAAGAATTAAACTATGTAACAAATGAGTGAGCTAGGAGTATACGACTTTCTTCTGGCAGCTGCTTATCCAACGGCGGCAGGGATGATGGGTCCGACTCACTAAAAACTGCATATTTATTTCGTTAATGGTATACAAAACAACAATTTTGTTATAGCTCTTTCTCAAGGCAATGGACCTCTATAGCCATAAGAGCGTCTACAGCACCAACGAAACACATTTTGAACTGTTGTAAAACAGCATGCGTTCGAGAAAGTATGGTAGAAACTTTGAAACTATACCATCAACACTGCAGGCTACACTTAACGTACTATAAATGGCACAATTCCAAACATAGTATTTATATCCTCACCGTTTTCTGTCTGTCAGATGACATTTTTAGAGCTGCTGCATCCCGACATTCGGCCCACGTTCTACTGGCTCACGTTAATGGTAGGCATATTTCCCGATAGCGGATCCACACTTCTTGATCATCAGTGCACGCTTTATATTTTCCTTCAAGAGCAGGCATCATAACATTCAATGCAATTTGTGACCATGTGTGAATCTTCTGTATAAGTGTTTATTATAAAAGTTTGCACATTCCAAAAGTCACCACAAACTCTACCCTCATTTGTTTCACAGTCCGTATTTATCATCGACGATTATGATTAAACCCATGGAATAAGATTATCTTTGGAGTGTACATAGTGAACTGCCCATGTCGCCAAGATCGAATTGGAATTGTTATTCGACTTTCGTATACTGCTGTTTATTTACATTTTGTGCCTAGATCAAAGCTTTAATAAATTACCTCATTCTGAACACTTTACTTATTAGTGATACAAATGGCGAATATTTGTTGCTACTATGGATGCAAATGTCAATAACCGAAAGAAGGAAAAGTTGCTTTTCGTTGGTAAGTGCGCAAACTTCTAACTGCATTTATCGTGCTAATAAGAGACACTTCATATGTTATAAATATAGAGACACATTTTAATTAGGAATTAATACCGAAACGCTAATTTATATGAGTGCTTAACCATACGATTACGAGACATGAGTTACATGAATTCAGTAGTATATGAGTGTGCTGCCAGTTAATCCGTTAAATGTATACGCGTTTAGAGTCATGTTCGCCAGTAGACTAAATGTATACGTGACGCTTTGAGTCGTTTCATTCGGATTATACAGCGCTCCAAAATGTTATGCTTATTTTAAAGTAGTCACAATAGGAAACTGCGCTATTGGTACCTATGACGTGAAGAATTAGTGTTTCTTGCGACAATTTTACTTTGACGTACTAGGAAGCATTGTCGCTGCAGCGTAGTTTATTAAGAGAGAGACTCGCTATATGATAAAGTGCAGTACAAAAAGGAAGTGGCTGTTCTTGCGTTTACCTCTTCAAAGCTTTAAGCCAAGTTCATACGAGATATAGAATGTGGATTGTTAAGATGGACTTGAATCGCAGGTACAGATTCGATGATACGTTTTAACGGTATCTGTCTGTACTAGCCATGTGATGACATTCAAAATCTTCAGGGTGCTTACATTCGAAATGTGACTTGGGAGGTGACTTATATTGCCGATAATGATTTTGTCCTGCGCATCTAAATTGTGGTTCAATGCAAATAAACTAGACTGTCACTAAACCTTCCTTCCAGATGTTACTTCACACTTACATCGCTTTTAGTATTGCAACAGTTTTTATACTGATAACAGTAAATAGACATAACAAAATAACTTAAAAATAACGCCGTTTCGGATGAAATATAACATGACATTTTTATAGGGTCATAAATCTCACAACACATACTCGTGTAAGAACAGCGTCAGCGTGATGACTGCGTATATCAGTTAGATAACTTGGTTGATCAAACCTTGACAAAACTGTTCCATATGCTGTGCAGGAAGTGTATGAGATTGGGAAAACACTATCAGAATTCAAGAAAGATGTAATAATCCCACTACTAACAAGACAGGTGTTGGCAGTGTGATTACTACCGAAATATCAATTTGATAAACCATGCATGTAAAATACTAACACAAATTAGTTGTTAAGGAATGAATGACTGGTAGAAGTCGCCCTGGAAGGGGATCAGTTTGTGTTCAGGTAAATGAAGGAATACGCGAGGCAATACTGATCCTACAACTTATCTTAGAAGATAAGTTCAAACCCACATTATAGCATTTTTACAGTGTCTTTTAAAGGAGGATGTAGGATGGATACAACAAAAGCAAAACAAGAGTAACTGAATGTTATCGAATGAAATCTGGCAGCGCTAAGGGAATTAGATTAGAAAATGAGCCACTGAAAGTAGTGAATGAGTTTTGCTATTTGGGCAGTAAAATAACTGATGATGACAGAAGTAGAGAGGATATAAGCTCATAGGACAAACAATTAGTCAACCATGGAGAAATCATTACAAGCATTTAATACCGTGTAATTCCATCCCTGAACTTGATAACCGCCTGGTTTCTGTTAGGAAGTGAGTCCACAGGGTTCTGCGGGTACGTCCAATCCAGGTTAAGGCACTCGCTGAGGAACTGATGCCGCAGTTTCACCGAATTTCGGCGATACTGACGTGACGTTTTACCCGCAGTTGAAACACGTACTACAGTTTTTTTACTAGGTTCAAGTCAGGTGATTTTTGTGTTCAAATAAATCAGTCACATACTCGTCCAGCCCGATGAAACTTGCTGTGTCACCAATATGAGCTTGAGTGAGCAATCGCCCTTTGCGAGGTGACCGACCACAAATGCTCATCACGTATAGTTTCCGTCGCTATGTTCCCTCACTAAACTTCATTAATTGCCTACATGAACTCCTGTCGAGTTTGGGAGGGATTTTGTTTCACAAGTCGTGAAACGCGTCTCCCGTCCCTCTCAGTCAGGGTCTTCTTCCGATTACAATTCTGATGTCGTGTTTCTTGAACAGTCCACCGCGAAATGCCAACAAATCCAGCAACTTCACACACCATATGACCATGGGCACGCCCAAATATGATTGTCCATTTTTACCACTTTGTCACGTCCTTACATTTAACCAAGTTTTTGGACAGTGCCCGCTTGAAACAAAATGTCTCACTGATCGCTGCTGCTTTAAGCCCACATACAGGCAATGCACGCGCGGTTGAGCACGTGACTCGATTTCCGTGCCATCTGTAAAAGCTTAACGATTCATCTGTGCGTGCACACTGTGGTGACTAATTTTTTGTCCTGTGAACTTAAAATTTAGACTGGCTTTTGAAATTTTGAATTTGGTGTTACAGAGACTCTTGAAGATTGGATGTATAGATCATGTAGCCTGTGAGCTACTGAACGGAATTAGGGAAAAAAGAAAACTGTGGCAAACTTTACTTGAAGAAGGGATCTGTTGACAGAACACATACTGAGGCATCAAGGGATCACCAGTTTAGTATTGGAAAGTGCAAGGAGTAATAATTGTAGAGGGAGGCCAAGAGATGAATAGAATGAGCAAGTTCAAAAGGATATAGTATGCAGTGGTTATTCGGAGATGAAGAGGCTTGCACAAGATAGAGTAGCAACAAACCAGTCTTCCGACTGAAGACCACAACAGGAACAACAACAACAACATTTACAAAAAGCTATTGGCACTTTCGATTGGAATATACTCTTTGAAATTATTAAGCTTTCAAGTATTAAATGCAGGGACTGAAAAGTTTTCTACAACTTTACAGAAACGAGCGATGTGAGTCGAAGGACATGAGGACGAGGCCATTATAAAGAAAGGAGCGAGACAGGGTTGGAATCTATCTCTTTGTATTATTTCATCTCCACACAGAGAAAACACTAAACGAAACCAACAAGAAATCTGGAAGGGAATTACAGTTCAGAGAAAAGAAATAACAGCTTTACGCTTTGATTATGACATTTTCATTCTGTCAGAGACAGCGAAGGACTTGGAAGGGCATATGAATGGAAAGGAGTCTTGAAAAATGCCTATGAAATGAACATCAATGAAGGTAAAATAACGGCAATGGAACATAGTCGAATTAAACCAGTCGACAGTGAGGGGATTAGATTAGGAAATGAGATACCATAAGGGGCGTTCAAAAAGAAACGAGCCAGAGGCATAACTACAGAAACCAGTACCTGTATGTTAGAAGTATTTACCCTGGCTGTTGAGACACTTGTCCCACTGTGACACAAGGCAGTGAATGGCTGTCTCATAAAATTCCCGGGGCTGCGATGTTAATTAGTTCCGCACGTACAGCTGGACGTCGTCGTCCGAGGTGAATCGTTTGCCCCTCAGAGCCTTTTTACGGGGACCAAAAAGTGCGTAATCACAGGGAGAGAGGTCCGGACTGTATGGAGAGTGGCCGAGAACCTCCCATTTGAATTTCTGCAGGCGTGCCACGACTGTGTTGGCCGTATGAGGCTTTGCATTGTCGTGGAGCAGAATGACCCCACAGCTGAGATTGCCTGGTCGTTTTCATCGCTTGGCGAAGGATGGTCAAGGTTTGCGAGTAACGCTGGTCATTGACTGTTGTCCAGTGCTGCAGGAAGTGAATCGGAACTGAATATCTATGGTCGCCTTAAAAAGGCTTTGAGGGGCAAAGGATTCACATCGGACGTCGACGTCCAGCTGAACATGCGGAACTGGTTAACATTGCAGCCCGGTAATTTTATGAGACAGCCATTCACGGCCTTGTGTCACAGTGGGACAAGTGTCTCAACAGCCAGGGTCAATACTTCTAACATACAGGTACTGGTTTCTGTAATTATGCCTCTGACTCGTTTTTTAACACCCCTCATAAAAGTAGATGAAGAGTTTTGCTATTTGGTCAGCAAAATAACTGACCATGTCCAAAGAAAAAGAAGATATAAAATGCAAACTAGCAACATCCCGAAAAGAGGTTCTAAAAAATGATAATATTTTTTTTCTAACCTAATTTCCTCACATTCATCTGCTTTAATTCGACCACATTCTATTGCTCATGTTTTACTTTTGTTGATGTCCACCTTTTAACTTCTTTTCAAGTCGTTTGCTATCTCACATAGAATTACGATGTTATCGACAAACCTCGAAGTTTTTATTCCTTCTTCCTGAACTTTAATTCTGTTTTGAACTTTCTTTTTGATTTCCTGCACACCCTGCTTAATGTGCAGATTGAACAACATCAGGGATAGCTTACAATCCTGTTCATCATGTTATCGACAAACCTCGAAGTTTTTATTCCTTCTTCCTGAACTTTAATTCTGTTTTGAACTTTCTTTTTGATTTACTGCACACCCTGCTTAATGTGCAGATTGAACAACACAGGGATGGCTTACAATCCTGTTCATTCACTTCTCAACTAATGCTTCCCTTTAATTTTTTTCGATCTTTAGAACTGCCGTCTGGTTTCTGTACAAGTTGTAGATCCCTTTTCGCTTTCAGTTATTTAAACCTGCTATCTTCAGAATTTGAAAGAGACTATTCCAGTGAACATTGTGGAAAAGCTTTCTTTGACTCCACAAATACTTTAGCTTTTCTTCAGTATGTATTCTGAGATAAGTAGAATGGCAATATTACCTCGCCTTGTCCTGTATTTCTTTGGAACCCAAACTGTTCTTTCCCGAGATCAGCTTCTAACGGTTTTCTGTTCTTCTGTAAATAATTCATGCAAGCATGACTTATGAAATTGGTGATTCTATAATTTTGAGAACAGTCAGAAACAGCATGTTTGAGACTGGAATTACTGCATTTTTCTTAAAGTTTGAGAGTGTTTCACCTGTCACATACATATTGTGTACTAGGTGTCAGGTGGAATAGTTGTATCATTATTACAACCCCCCCCCCCCCCCCTCTACAGGTCTCAGTAATTGTGAGGCAATGTCGTCCACTCCAGAGGCCTTGGTTCATCTCGAATCTCTCAGTGTTCTATCAGATTCTTTTCACAGTGTCACATTACTCATCTCATCTTAATCTTCTTCCTTTTCCTTTTCTATCGTTTTTTTCGTTATCCTTGTAGAGCCTGTACTTCCTGTCAATTTTATTTTTAGACGTCTGTATGCCCTTTTGTCTGCTTCCATTTTATATTTTACCTTTCCTCAATTAAATTAAAATCTAGTTTCAGCTGGACTTTGTCTTTTTGCCTATTTGGACCGCTGCTGCCTCCACTTCTTCATATCTCAAAGCTCCCATTGATCTTACATAGTGTTACTTTTCCTTTTTCAGTAAACAGATGCATATAGCTCTCCTCGACGACCTTTTGTTCCTTCAGTTTATCCAGCTTCCACCTCCTTTTTTCCATATATTTCTTCAGCTCTTATTTGCAGCTAATAAGTCAATAAAATATGGCCACAGTCCTAGTCTGGTGATGGGGATGTTTTGTTTTACCATTATTTATCTGTCTGAAATATTCTGGTTTCTTCAGGTCACTTCCTTGTGTACATAATTCTTAAACCAAACGTTAGCTCTGTACACAGTTCTACCACAAGGCTTCCCCTTTCATTATTTTTCACATGTCTGTGTTCTACTGTTTTCCCTTTTTTTCTTTTTCTGTTATGAAACTCTAGTCCCCTATCGCAATGAAATTTTCGTCACGCGTAACTACCTGCACAACTTCTTTTATCTGATAACACTCTTTCAATCTGTTCGGCATCCGCAAAGCTAGCAGTCATATGAACTTGCACTACTGCGGTGTGTTCTGACTTCGTGAATTCTTGACTAAGATACTGCATTCACTAGGCTGTTCACAGGAACTTACCCAAATTCCTGCTATCTTATTCATTAGCAGACCTACTCCTGAAGTATTCCTGTTTGATGTTGTATTTATATCTCCATACAACCTGACCAGAAATTCTGTTCTTCCTGCCTAAGCACTTCACTAACTCCCACTGTATCTAACTTCAACCTACCCATTCCTATTCTTAATTCCCTGATTTAACTATCCAATTAATTTATTTAATATTCTATGTCCCAATCCTTATGTCATCATATTTATTTTTTTCCGATGAAATCCTCCTGAGTAGTTCCCTCCTAAAATCCGAATGGATACCTATGGTATATTTCCCACAGCTGATCTCACCAATAGTAAGCCATACAGTAAAGCTACTTGACCTCTGAAATATAACGGGTAAGATTCCCTTTTGTTTCAGTTGTTCGCAGTACCAACATAGCAAGACCAAATCCGACAATGATCCAGACTAATATCTTTGCAAATACTGAAAAGGTTGCTGTCCTTCTACAGGTACCATACGTTACTCTTGCTTATCCACGGATACGGTATGTAGTTACCTGTACATTACGGCTACCTGTATCGCTGAGGCAAAGTTCATGATTCAACTACATCTTCATCTATGAGATAAGAGCCCCAAATTTCGTTACCGTTGTAGGTTAGGGGCTTTATAAGCGCTAAAGGTTATGAAAAAAGGCTAAAAATTGTTCCTGAATTTATTCTCCTCTTGTAGGCAAGTTATAGTTAAATTGTTATAAAGTGCTATACTCAGTATTTGACACAAACATTGACACTGCAAAAACAGAAATACAAAATCAGAAGTGTTCGCAATTTATTCCTCCATAAAAATTGTCAAAATAACAGCTTATTTATTTTTAGCCACATAAACATGTGCCACGTATGAATTTGTATGTCTGTCTAAATGAAGAGCGTGTTTCGTGCTACCAAACCATACATTTCGTGCAATGAATCCCTTTCTCTCAGTTTTTACCATCTGGACGAAGTAACAAAATCTTTCTAAATAGAAAATAAAATGAAATTTTAATAACAGTCCAAATTTCGTCCCTGAGACGAAAATAGGGACCGCATGCGGGATGAAATTACGAACCTACCCAGATTTATTACAGTGGCCGCTTCAGTAACATGCGCCAAACCCTTGACAGGCGCGAATATACATCAGAAACAAGAACGCCAGACAGAAATACAATCTATATCTACATCTGTTACAATATTTGAACACAAATCAGCGCTCACACTAGGAGTAGCAAAGTGTTGATTGCTGCAGTAGCTCACTTCGGCGTAGAAAATGACAGACTCTCTCAACAAGACAATGGAACAAGATCGCTCATGCGCACGCGGCTAATCATCAGTTAGCAATTGTGGAAATTGCTAGGAGGACGAAATTACGAGTAGGGGAGGAATTAGAGAACCTGATCTTGTCTGTACTTCGTTATTCATGTTACGGTGTGTGGCAGAGGGCACTTCTGGTACTGCTATCGTTTCCTCTCCTCCCTTTCATGTTCCATTCACAAATATAGGATGGAAAAAAAAAACATTGTCGGTAAAGCTCCACATGGCGTCTAATTTATTTGATTTTCTCGTCGTGATCAATTGGCGAGACGTATGTGGGAGAAAATAATACGTTGTTCGTCTTTTCTTGACACGTTCTCGAAACTGCAACAGTGAACTTTGCAATGCCCACTCCCTTAAACGTACTTTTTAATTGCTATTGGCAGCCTTTAATACCCACTCTCTCAAGACCGATAACTCTAATTATTTTGGGTTGACAGCCTCTCTATAAAAAGATTCACCCCTTGAGACAAGGGGAATTATTCTGAACGGAAGTCATCGGCTCACCTGACAGTTGCGAAGATCCAGCGTTCATTCATTAGGATCGTCGAGCCGTAGGGCAACCAGTTCAGGAATACATACACTACATATAAACATAGTCTAACATCATACAAATATTACGGGGGACACCGAAAAAGGAATGAGGGCGCTTAGGACATAGGACATATAACACTTACAGATGGAGAGACTAACTATTAAAGAGACTTGGCAATATAAAAGTGATAAGTGTTTTATCCCTTTCCTTAATTTTAATTTTCACAAGTAAGGTTTCTTCTAGTCTTTGCATTTCTAACGCCCATTAAACTATGACAAATAAGATTTAATCTAGTCTCTGTTACACCCTTCGATACTTCCAGTCCCTTCCTGACAGTTAGTAAAACTCAAAAACTACCAGTTCTCCAGCCTTCGACCGAGCAGAAATATTTGCTTCCACCCGTAAATGAAAATACAGTAAGTTTACTATGGCGCGTTAACTTTGACAGTGAGCGCTGCACCTCTCTGTTTTCCAACCGAACTGCCACCCTCGTCTTCAGGGCTGCCTCCAACTCCTCACGCCGCTGTCCTCACTTCACAATTACATTGTCAGCCCCGATTCCGGACCAATACTCTCTGTCTTCCCTACTCTTTACACTTCAGTACCTCGACACACAACTCATGGCCTCTGTCCTCCATTTATTAGTTGTTTCATAAACAGCTACACCGACGAGCTGTTATTGATGATTCAGTTCTCTGCTACCGACGTCGCTTCTCTTGCTCCTCCCACATGAATTTACCGATATAATGGTGGCCTGGGAAACACAACTATTACTGTCCACTGGAAAGTAACACTTGTCACCTGCCGGCACACCTCCATTCTGCGTCTGCAAAACAGCGGCGTTTGGCAGCTACCGCGAGACCTCCGTTCTATATCTGTGAAATAGCTTCTGAGTTCACTCAGTGGCTGTGATTCCAAGCGGCTTCAGGACTCACATCGCGTCTGGACAAAAATTTCCTGGAACGGGATGAATTCTCTGTGTCCAGCGTTCCTAAGGCTCTCGTCACCAAGCGAGCTGCCAATCACCCTCTCCAACGGCGAAAACCGTTATTCAGTCAGCTATTCTCCTCAGCAGATTTCCCTTTGTCTAAAGCGTGACCAGTATCGGGCTTAACTGCATCTCCGTACGGTAGTCCAACTAAATGAACAGTCACAACTTCTCGGTGATGTACAACGCTGGTCTTGTAGCAGTTACCCTCTAGCATCGCATAAACGATCTCGTGACGCAATTCGCCGTTGTTCTTTGGATCGTCTCCATCTCTTCTGTTAGTCCTACTTGGTCCCAGGCTAATAAAGAACACTTAAGAATCGGTCGAATGGATGTTCTGCAAGCCATTTCATTCGTGGATCAGTTACATTTCTTTAAGTCTTTCCCAGTGAATCACACTCTGGCAACTGCGTTTCCTGCTATTTGTTTTATGTGGTCATTCCACTCTATGTCGCTGTAAATGGTTACTCCTATGTACTCTTCGGTCGGTACTGTTTCCAAAATAGATCGCCAATTGTGTAATAGAAGACCAGTGGATCGCTTCGCCTTCTTGTGCACAATGAGTTATTTATTTGTGTTGCGGGGCAGCGCCCCACCCTTCGTCCCCCTGCCGGTGCTCCAGCATTACGCTGCAGTCTTCCTATAGACAACAGCATCGCCAGCGAGTAGCCTCATGGAGCACCATTTTATACATTCGATCAGTAATATTAGGTCTACAACTTTGCTCCCACCGTTTTGCAATAGAAGGCAGCAGCAACAAGTGGCGATGCAGGCGATAGGTCGAAAGTGGCATGCAATAAGCTTGGCATTTGTAAACATAACGCCTTCAAAATATTAGTCGATTGCATCATAACGTTATTCTCGACTGAACATGTCAGATTACTGTACATCATTTGCGGAAACTTTTAATTTTCTGTTTAAACATGAAGAAATCTGCTGCTGAGTCTCATAGAATGATGGGTAAGACTTAATGGTGAGGCATCTATTGGTGAAAGAATGTGCAGATGATGGTTTCAACGCTCCAAGAGCGGTGATTTAGACGTCGAAGGCAGGCATGGTTGCGGAAGGGAGAAGGTTTTTGAAGATGCTGAAACCGTTAGAAACAGTCATAGGAGATCGTTATTGTAAAGCAACTGATTCTACGGGGCGAGCGAGCAGCGAAATACGTTGTTAGAGGCCTGCAAAATAAAAAATCATTGCTCTGTTGAAACCTTGTACTCTTCGAAGACTGGTAGGTTGGGTACACTTTAAGAAAAATTTAGTACTCCGTTTCATGAAACCCCGGAATCGTTTATTATCTGCAGTTTTCAAAGTGCCAATTTCAAATACACTCTAAAACAAAAAAAAGATGGCGTAGTACGAAGGAATTAGACATGAAGCATGACAATGCTGAAGTCCATGTCGCAAAACATGTCTGGAATCGTTGAAATGTGGAGTCCTACCCTACGCGCCGTATTTGTCAGGCATTGCTCCCTCTGACTACCACCTTTCTCGATCAGTGCCACACGGCCTGACTGACCAGCGCTTCTGGTCCGGTCACATCAACTGATGTAAAAAGCGATCAATTAATGGATCTCCTCAAAAGACGCCCTGTTCTTTGGCCGCGGGATCCGTATGCTGCCCGACAGATGGGAGAAAGTAGTGGTTAGCGATGGCCAATACTTCGAATCGTAAATTTTTTTGTACGTTTCTCACAATAAAGCCTCGAACTTCGAGAAAAAACGGCAGAAGGAAAGTTGTAGACCTATTATAAATTGTTAATGGGTGCGGCTCTATAACACACACCTCTAGGGTACTCCCGATATTACCTTTACATTTATTGATTTTGATCCGTTAAGAAAGCGTGTTGAGACTATTTGCAAAGAAATCTTGTTCTTAGAGCCGTGTATATGCAACCAAAAACTCCCAACTAGGAATAAAAGATTTACGGAACAACAAGGAAAGGAAATTTGGACAAGGAAAGCGGGCAGCTACTGTGCGATGACGTGGCGGGTGGAGCTCCCAGAGCGGTTGTGGACTCGTCCCCCGGGCCCAGAGGCGGCCGCACACGTCGGCCTGGCTCTCCTTTTTGCAGCCCGCCCTCTCCCAGCAGGGACGGGCACACGTGCCTCCCCAGACGAGCTGATCCACAGTGTCCAGACGTCCGGCGTCTGCCGCCACACTGTATCAAATCGCGTCTGACGACCCGCCCACTGCGCGCACATGCCACTGTCGAGCGATGTCGGTTCTGGGCGTCAACAAGCTTCCATACTCTTGGAAGGACCCGCTGAATAAATTTCCCGACTGATCAGTGCTATATTATGTAAGTCTTAAATACGTCACATTCAAGAGGGAAGCTTGCCCAAATGGCGGACACATAAGCTTGTTGCACGTTTATAACAGCCCCATGAACAACTTGCAATAGAACTGTTACATAATCAACATACACCAAATGAATATTAAAAACCACAAAAATCAGTAAAAATAGGCCATTTTTAATATCAGTAATTATATTTTAAGAAATTATATACCTTCATTAACTGTACCGAATGCTGAACACACACGACGATAAAAAAAAGTTACAAGTGTGAACACAAAAATAAAATTAAATACAACAGTAATCCAAAATAAAAAATCAATGCTCTGTTGAAACCTTGTACTCTTCGAAGGCTGGTACATTTTAACGAAAATTTAGTACTCCGTTTCATGAAACACCGGAATGGTTTATTATCTGCAGTTTTCTGGCTACTGTCGTTACGAAGTGCCAATTCCAAATACACTCTAAAACAAAAAAGATGGCGCAGTACGAAGGAATTATGCAAATTGCTTACAAATTTATATTCATAAAGGTATCGGCGGAAAATGCAAAATTGTGGACTTTGGCGGCCGATGGACTAATGTATGACGCTACATCGCTATTTCATCGCGTTGCTGACAAGGATAAAAACAGGGGATATGTTGATGCCAGGGTATAACGTATTTGCAAATTTCATTCCTTGTACTTAGACAGTAACTATGCCCCGCAGACAGGCACATAAACAATATACGCAGATATCAGCATCTGAATTTTTCTTTTGTTACTTTTACTGATTGCTGAATATACAGATTGAATAACATCGGGGATAGGCTACAAGCCTACTCTCTTCCCGACCACTGCTTCCCTTCGCCGATGACATTGTAATTCTGTCAGAGACAGCAAAGGACCTGGAAGAGCAGTTGAACGGAATGGACAGTGTGTTGAAAGGAGGATGTAAGATGAACATAAAAAAAGCAAAACGAAGATAATGGAATGTAGTCGAATTAAATCAGGTGAAGCTGCGGGAATTAGATTAGGAAATGGGACACTTAAAGTAGTAAAGGAGTTTTGCTATTTGGGGAGCAAAATAACTCACGATGGTTGAAGTACAGAGGATATAAAATGTAGACTGGCAATGGCAAGGAAAACGTTTCTGAAGAAGAGAAATTTGTTAACATCGAATATAAATTTAAGTGTCAGGAAGTCTTTTTTGAAAGTATTTGTATGGAGTGTAGTCATATATGGAAATGAAATGTGGACGATAAATAGTTTTGACAAGAAGAGTATAAAAGCTTTCGAAATGTGGTGCTACAGAAGAATGCTAAAGATTAGATGGGTAGATCACATAACTAATGAGGAGGTATTGAACAGAATTCAGGAGAAGAGAAATTTGTGGCACGACTTGACTAGAAGAAGGGATCGGTTGGTAGGACATATTCTGCGGCATCAAGGGATCACCAATTTAGTATTGGAGGGCAGCGTGGAGGGTAAAAATCGTAGAGGGAGACCAAGAGATGAATACACTAAACAGATTCAGAAGGATGTAGGTTGCAGTAGGTACTGGGAGATGAAGAAGCTTGCACAGGATCTAGTAGCATGGAGAGCTGCATCAAACCAGTCTCTGGACTGAAGACCACAACAACAACATCAGCATCTGAAATACGACATATAGTTGGGCTCAAAGACCCGATGTGCAACTGGTGCTTCAGTGAACACAAGAACCATTAATAGGCAGCTCATAGGAAGGGGCTAAACTCATGTCTACTCTTCCGCCGACTACCATTGGACTCTGTATACCAACACGCCCGTTTATAGTTGGGCTCTGGCAAATACAGCATGGAATATCATTGACTGCAGTAGAATTGTCTTCAGTAAAGAACTCCGCTTCGAAGTGAACCCCGATGACCAGTGGAGACGTGTTTGGAGACGCCCCAGAGAGCGATGTCGACCGCCAGAGGGTTCGATAACCGTTGTCGTAAACATACATTGTTACTAGTGCTAAGCAGGCTTAGCACTAGTAACAATGTATGTTTGCTTAACAACGAATTTCTCACCACTGATGATGATGAACGGCAAGTGACGTGAGACATAACACGCAACGTGTTTCTCTATAACTACAGAACAGTCAGCTTCTGCATTTAGCATGCAGAAGGATAAACCATACCTGTCCGGCGCTGGGACGTCTCGTCCACTGAGGCATGCTTCCGAAAGTATGAGGGCGAACTCAAAGGTAATACCTCCGAATTTTTTTATGTTTAAGCTCTCAAAGTGCCGCGCGGGATTAGCCGAGCGGTCTCAGGCGCTGCAGTCATGGACTGTGCGGCTGGTCCCGGCGGAGGTTCGAGTCCTCCCTCGGGCATGGATGTGTGTGTTTGTCCTTAGGGTAATTTAGGTTATGTAGTGTGTAAGCTTAGGGACTGATGATCTTAGCAGTTAAGTCCCATAAGATTTCACACACATTTGAACATTTTTTAAGCTCTCAAAGCTTTTCACTTACAACAAACGTTATTAAATTCTACATCTTTATTCTTCATGTATATACATTTATTTCTCAGCATAGTTTCAACGTGGAATGTTTGACTTTGTTGACGGAGCCACAACCTCACCTCTGCTTGCACCGCTTCATCACTCTCAAAGTGAAGTCTTCGAAGGTGTTCTTTAAGTTTTGGAAACAGTGATAAGCGGATTGGGCCAAGTAGGTATACTACACACATCAAAAAAAGTTTTGCGTCACTCTGGTTCCCAGAACTCCTGAAGATAGACATAGATTTGGATATTGTATCACAGACACAGTCCCTTTGACTATTCAGAGATGTCACTAAACCCGCCCTAGGATGTAAACAACCATGCATGGACAGTGCCTGTCTGACGGAGGGGGTCCGACAGCCAATCAGAAAGGAGGTACACGGCTCGCCAGACGGTCAATACCGCGTTTCAATCCCGTCCGCATTGTTACTTTGTGCCAGGAAGGACTCTCAGCAATGAAAGTGCCCAGTCGTCTCGGAGAGAACTAAAGTGATGTTGTTCGGACATGGAGGAGATACAGAGAGACAGGAAGTGTCGATGACATACCTCGCTCAAGCTGCAGTGGTTGGCTCGGAGGAACCCTGACAGCAACGCCACTATGTTGAATAATGACTTTCGTGCAGCCACAGAAGTCGTGTCACGACTCAAACTGTGCACAATAGGCAGCATGATGCGCAACCTCACTCCCGACGTCCATGGCGAGGTCCATCTTTGCAACCACGACAGCATGCAGCGCGGTACAGATGGGTCCAATAACATGCCGAATGGGCCGCTCAGGAATGGCATCACGTTCTCTTCACCGATGAGTGTCGCATATGCCTTCAACCAGACAATCGTCGGAGACCTGTTTGGAGGCAACCCGGTCAGGCTGAACGCCTTAGACACACTGTCCAGCGAGTGCAGCAAGGTGCAAGTTTCCTGCTGTTTTGGGGTGGCATTATGTGGGCCCAACGTACGCCGCTGGTGGTAATGGAAGACTCCGTAACGGCTGTACGATACGTGAATGCCATCCTCCGACCAGTAGTGCAACCATAACGGCAGCATATTGGTAAGGCATTCGTCTTCATGGACGAAAATTCGCTCCCCCGTCGCGCACATCTTGTGAATGACTTCCTTTAGGACAACGACATCGCTCGACTAGAATGACCAGCATGTTCTCCAGACGTGAACCCTATCGAACATGCCTGCAATAGATTGAAAAGGACTGTTTACGGACGATGTGACCCACCAACCACTTTGAGGGATCTACGCCGAATCGCCGTTGAGGAGTGGGTCAATCTGAATCAATAGTGCCTTGATGAACTTGTGGATAGTATGCCACGACGAATACAAGCAAGCATCAGTGCAAGAGGACGTGCTACTGGGTATTAGAGGTACCGTTGTGTACAGCAATGTGGACCTCCACCTCTGAAGGTTTCGCTGTATGGTGGTACAACATGCAATGTGTGGTTTTCATGAGCAATAAAAAGGACGGAAAAGATGCTTATGTCGATTTCTGTTCCAATTTTCTGTAAAGGTTCCGGAACTCTCGGAACCGACGTGATGCATTTTTTTTTTTTTTTATGTGTGCGTATGGAGGATGGTCAACGACAGTGAAACCAAGCCGTCGGATGTCACAGTGCTCGTGTGTGGTCCGGCTTGATCATGCTGAAGGAAAGAGTGATCCAGCTTGGATGAACTCTCCAAGTTCGAAACTCGATTACAGCACGCAGTTTCTCACGCACCGACATAGTTATGTTACATTGAGGCATGTTACACGCTACAATTTTGAGCCCTTTTGCAGCGGAGGCATTTCTTTTGTGCACGCTCTCATATTTTGGGGGTAGTACTAAAATCCGATACGAAATGGACGTAAACGTAACATGAGTATTAGAGAAGGCGAACGGAAGTGTTGGATTTTTCGGAAGGGTTGTAGAAGTGCAGGTCATCTGTTAAAAAAATTCATACAATACTCTAGTGCGAAGTTGTAGAGTAATGTTGCAGCGTTTGTAGTCTTTACCAGGTTAGTATGGCAACAGATGTCGAACAAATCTATATTACTGAACGATTATCCTGGTACCTGGTTCATGGTATGGCTGTTGATAAAATATCGATATTTCGATGTAACGGTATTTCACTCAGAAAGTACCAATATATACAATATCGGCGATATTTTCTTCCCCCATATATCGATATGTCGATATGAAATTGCAATATCGAGTGCCTGTATTTTTATTTTATATTTTTTTCACAATTTTCGGTAAATATTTGAAATTTTCTTTTGAAATGTTAGTAGAACGTAATGCTACTTTCACTATGTGAAGGGGTTACTATTTTTTGAGCTTTCATCACGTCCAGTCCTTCTCTTTGACTGTGTGAAAGAAGTACAGGTGGCGCAAAAGAAGAAGTCAGATTGGACTGGGGGATGGTGTGACAGGAGTAACAAGATTTCCGCTGTGAAGAAAAAGCGTTATCAGTTGCGGCAAAAAACAATTTTTACGCAACTAGTGTGCTATTTCCCCACATCGGCATTCTTTAAAAGCAGTTGCTGAAAATGTTGAACAAAAATCTAAATGATAAGATTAGTGGTCTTTGCGACGGGTGCAGACACGTGAGGGGAAAGGTTGACACAATCGGCGCTCGGTGCTACCAACAGAAACTGAAGCGTTTAGTTCCACCACGCAATTTTCCGACATCAGCGTGGGTAAAGGTATAGTTCGACATGTAGCCAATGGAAAAATGAAGGAAATGAGGTATGAGAGATTAACCCTGCAGTGGTTGCGTGGATTACACATGTAATCCACCTATGGAAATTCAAATAAATTTGGAAGTCCAGAAGCGACAACGCTTCAGGCTTCTGTGTACTTTAAGATGGATTGTTGGCGGACCCTCTCAGTTTTGTGCGAGCGCCGGTCACATGTGGTTGCCTCATAGGACCTCGTGAAAGTCGGCGGTCTACCACTGTAGTCCGTGCGAGATGTTACGTAAGTACTTTCAAATAACAGTTTTTTTTTCTTAGTCCACTTCTTCCACTTTTTTGTTGCAATACTTATTAAATCTATTCATTATTGTTTTACAATGTATAAATATTTGAAATAATAGTAGAATTTCATTGAATTTTAGGTAAATCATGGATCAGAGGCAAGAATCTCGGATTCTGGCATAGCTAAAGGAGACTTGGGGATGTGGAAGATATTCCCGGAGAAGCAGACGGGTTGATTTTTATACTCGTGTAGATGACACAATCTGGTCAATGACTCCTCCTCTCAATTTACGAATAACTAGAGCTCATAACATTTCATATGTTCTTCCTGGTCCTAAAGGAATCGCACGACAGAAAACTGATATCGAAGATTGCATGTCCCTATTTTTGGACGATAATATCGTTTATCTCATAACCAAATACATTAACATAAAAGTAGCACACATCATGGATAATTTTTCTAGAGAGAAAACTGTTAAACATACAGATCCATCTGAAATAAAGGCACTTATTGGGATTCTGTTGATGGGTGGTGTGCTGAAAATAAGCCGATCGAGCGAAAGCCAAAGGTTTGACCAAATGAAACACACTGGAATAGATGCAATTTATTTGACTATGTCTCAGCAAAGATTTAAATTTCGTATCAGGACTTTGCGATTTGATGATATTAATGATCGTTAAGTGCGTGCAGAAATTGACGAACTGTCCCCAGTACGTGAAATATTTGATCTGTTCCTTACAAACTTTCTACAGTACTTTGTTCCGAGGGCTGAAATTACTTTGGATGAACAACCTCTGGCATTCAGGGTACGCTGTCTATTTAGACAGTACATTCCCAGCAAACCCGTAAAATATGGACTGAAGGTATTTGCGCTTGTGGATGCTCACTACCCCTATACTTTCAACTTGGAAATATATGCAGGCAAACAACCGGAAGGGTCATATCGCTTGAGTAACGAAAGAAGTAATGTGGTAGTAAGAGTCGTACATCCTGTGTTTGGCAGAAACATCAGTATAACAATGGACAATTGGTTCTCTTCACTCCATGTTGCCAAGAAGCAAATAGAACAACCATGGTTGCCAAGGTACGGAAGGACAAAAGAAAATTGCCCAGGGAATTTCGTGTGTCGAAAGGAAATCCAATAAATTCATCAAAATTTGGCTTCCACCCCCCTTGCACATTGGTTTCTTACGTTCCAAAACAAAGTAGTGATTTTTGTCATCAATGCACAATGACGCAAAAACTGATGCCGATACAGGATCTAAACAGAAACCAGAAATAATAACGCACTACAACCATACAAAGAACGGTGTGGATCTAGTTCATAAGATGTGTTTGCTTTATGATGTATCCAGGATCTCAAGCAGAAGGCCTCTTACTGTATTTATGAGTTTCTGAACCTTAGTGTCCTCAATGCACTTTGCATTTATGCATCGAACCAAAACTGCACTGTTATTCGACGTCGAGATTTTCTTATTGGCCTGTCTTTGTCTTGGATGAAACCTCTGTCTCAGCGGAGATTAACAAAAAAATGTTGCCAAGAAATCTTTCTTGGCATTCTTCTCGTGGAAAGTCCGCCAGTAACTTCGGAAATGACACAGAAGTGTTCTGTGGGTCGCTGATACGACAGCGGAAGATCAAGAAATAGATGTACAAGAAAAGTGTGTCACGAGTGTAAAAAATTTGTTTGCCCCATTCATTTCAAGATCATCTGTATTTTTTGTTCAGAAAATCATGATTAGATTTGTTTTTCCACAAATTTGTGTTTCTGAAAGTAAATCAAAGCCAATAATGCTTCCTTAAAATTGTGCCTTGCTGTGAAAAGCGTATTGTTTTTTCAAATATGAGATCATATGTATACTTTTTGTTGATAGTTTTAATAAACATTACTATGTGCAACACACAAAATACTCAATAAAAATTTATGAAAATTCAATGGCCTCTTTTTTTAGTTGAGAAAATGGCATACATATGTAATCCATGCAACCACTTACGTTTCTTTTTAGAGCGCGACCACTGCAGGGTTAACTGGAATTAAGTATTGCGAGACAATGCATGACGTACGTAGTTGTTAATAACAATAGAACAGTCGACCAAAAAAGTTGTAATATAAGCTTTTCAACACCAAGTCCGTTTATTAACTTACATATTTTCAAATTGTTTTTCTTTCAATTTTTGCTCTAAGGGGGATAGACAGACTGTTGGATAGAGCATAACTAATAATAAATCAATACTTAATATAGAACTTCAAAACCGGGAAGATATTTACAATGTGCAGCCGATATCCTTATAGGCAGATACTTCGAGATTTTCTCTTCAATATGTCAATAACTTTTGTCGATAAATCGAAGGTCGATAATGACAATCTTTGTGATATCGATTTATCGGAGTCCAGGTGTTTTTAAAAATATCGACAGTCCTAGTTTGAATGTCACTCCGTCATTGTTGCAGATTGTCAAACGCCTTCCATAGTCTACAAAAATTGATTTTCAATATTTCGCATAATTTGAAATGCTGTCATAATCTGCTCATTAAGGCGTACACTCTTCTGTTAAAAGCTTAGCACAATAATGAAATTATTACAGTCAGAAACTGCGTGTTTTTCTCAAGGCAATGTAAATGACGGCGCGCAAATGCCGCGTCTTCATTCACCCAAGTTTTGATAATGAGAGCACTTCGCGACTTCCGACAAATTTTGGATCTAATTTCAAAATTATCTGAAACTTTTCGTAGCTGACACCCCTACAAAATGATACAACTAAAAAAGTTTTTCACTTACTTAATTACGCTATTCATGCAATCAAACTGCTGCATCAGATATGACGTTTTAATATATTACTTGATTACTATTTACTCTGTTCTCAAAAAATTGCGGACATTGAGAGGGTTGCAGTTTTCTATTTGCATCTTTATTGTTAAGGTGCATTATGGTGCTGGCTGTTTCGTCAGGGTTTGGATATCGACGCCACTTGGAGTGGTAGGCGGTCAGTACTTCCAGGTCTGTGTTCAATATTTTGCGAGATCGTTAAAAGATTTACTTTGATGTGCGATAGTCACGTCGTCCGCGTACGCAGATTTGCGTGATTTTGTCTCTGGTATATTAGTAACATAGGGATTGAAAAGAAAGAGTGCTAGTGCTGAAAGCTGTGGCAGGTCATTATTCAGAAACACGCTCTTGCTGTTCTTGCCATGAAGTGAAACCTTGCTTTTCCTGACTGTTAACATGTTTTTGAATAAGGTGTAAATCTAAATTTGATGATTCTAGTTGGCTTAAGCAGTTGATCTTCAATGCATTGCGTATCCTAAGATGATGCAGGATCTAGGAGAAACAGGCCGGTTTTCATCTTGTTTTGGAAGCCTTTCTTAATGTAGGTTGTGAGGGACAGCACTTGATAGCAAAATTTTCTATGTGCTCGAAAACTCGCTTGGTACACAGGAAGGTTGCCTTTGATATGTGGCGTGAATCTAATCAGTAATATTCGCTCGAATTGTTTGCACTAGGTACACAGCAGGGATATTGTTCTGAAATTATTTGGATTATCTCCAGAATTTCTGGGTTTCAACACCACTATGACTTTTATTGCTTTCCGGAACTTAAAGAGAGAGCATATTCTGATGCATTCTGTGCACAGTTTGGTCAGCAGCTTCTCTCTAAAATACCTAGTTCCTTCGAGGATTCTGGTAGGATCTCGCCATGTTCGGCCCCTTTCCATGTCTTCATTAGTTTCAACGCCTGGGTAATCTCTTCTCTTTCCAGTTCTTTCACAAAGTCCTTGTTGATTGAATTATTAAGTAATGCACTCTTCGGCTTTCTGGAAATCTCTATCCTTTTCAATTGTCTTTAGTTGGACACAGAATGATGAAAGGGAAAAAGTTTATAGCATACCACATTTCCGCAGTTCATACAGTATTACGCCAGCATCAGGCATGACGTTTTAAATTATCACTTCTTTACTACTAACTCTATTCGCAATGTACTTTGCAGTCAGTATTTACTTATATCACTAAATGTACCTGCAGAATTATATTACTGTATGATGTGTAGTTCAGGAGATATGACGCTATAAACACTGAGATGCCTGAAAAACTATCTTTTGCTTGAAGTGGAGCGCTAATTACAAGCTTATATCATCCTCTATTTCAAAATGTAATCACTTAGAGATTTCCAACAAACTTTAAGCACAATTTCAAATCTTCCCTTAAATTTTTCTCGGTTACATACTTAATGGCAAGCAATTATCTCATTAATTCGTTTGTAAAGTAATGAGACGTTTGAAGCTGTTTTAAACATGGGAGTTCAATTCTTTAAATACGCGGAGGCTTACTGGTTCATATGTGCTCTGCTACCAATCGTAACTGTCCGGTATAGCGCACATGTAAGAGTAACGGGGAACCTAAAAGGGAATCGTGTGAGGAAAGGTACCGTTGTTTCCACGAAATCCTGTTGAGTAAGTTTAGAGAAGCTGTATTCGGGACAAACTACCTTGCTGCCACCACTCTGCAGCCACCACTGTACTCGTATATCTCGTGAAAGACAAGATGGAGAAATTAGGGCGCGTAGAGAGGTACATAGGTAGTTAATTTTCACTCGCTCAATACGCCAGTAATATTGAACAAAAATCGATAATCTCCATGCACTGTACAGTAGATTGCGGAGTATATATGTTCATACAGATGTACCGGGTGATAAAAAAGTCAGTATAAATTTGAAAACTTAATAAACCATGGAATAATGTAGATAGAGAGATAAAAATCGACACACATGCTTGGAATCACATGGGGTTTTATTATTATTATTATTATTATTTAATATTGTGTGTAGTGTGGACTGAAGAGGTCATCCTTGGTGACTTATTCTTCTAGGACGGGTTGTAAGGATAAAAGGAAACCACTTTATTTATTACAAATTCAGTTAGGCTTGGGCACGCAATGGGTCCTTTAGCCTGCTGTCGTTGGTGATGTCTGTCTCCTGTGGAGGGTGAAATGTGTCAAGGCTGTTATGTGTGACTGCTTCCTCGTGTTATGTCAGATTGCCTATGGGGGGGGGGGGAGGGGGTGAAACGTGATTGACTTCGGTACTCTATACTTGTGCCATCTTGCAGGGTTTACCGTTCCTACCGCTTCTAATTGTCGAACTTCGTCCCTAAGGGCATCGATCTTGTCAAATACTCGTAGAGCCTTGTCATAGACCTTCTCTTATATAGTGGTCTCGTGGAGTGCGGTGCGGTGCGGATGTCGACGTTTCTTGTCCAACATGGAGCTCCTGTGATCCATCGATAGCAAATGTTTTGCAGAGCTTGGAGTTCGTTGTAGTTGGAGACGCACGTAGTTCCCCACGAGGTGGAGCCATACAACATTGTGGGTTCCACCGTTGCCTTATACAATTTGAGTTTAGTCTTAGGGTTGAGATCCTTACTCTTCAGGAATGGAATCAATAACCTGGCCATCTTCTGGGCTGCCGTCTTCTTGTCGTCAATATGCTGCGTAAAGAGTAATTTTTTGTCAAGGTAGACACCGAGATACTTCACTCCCGGCGACCATGGGATAAATTGGTCAGCTATTTGGAGTCTGTCGTTCAGAACTGGTTTCCTCCGTGTGAATAGAACGGCTGCCGTCTTCGTCGGGTTGATGGTTATCTTATTTTGCAGCGCCCAGCGTTCCATTACAGCAAGTTGCCGTTGCATCCTAGAGATTAGCTGGTCCAAGTGTCGTCCAGTTGTCAGAAAGGCCGTATCGTCCGCATAAAAACTCGCCGTAACAAGGGGGACTGTTGGGATGTCATTTATATATAAGTTGAAAAGCAGAGGCGAAATGACAGAGCCCTGCGGAATTCCTGCGGAGATCAGTTTCATTTCGGAGTTTTTGTCGTCGACTCGGACATACAGTTTCCTGTCCTGCAGAAAGCTGTCTATGAGTCTAATGTAACAATCCGCAATACGGGTAGTGCGATGCATTTTGACGATAAGGTTGGGCCGCCACAAAAAAAAAAAAAAGTTTCAAATGGCTCTGAGCACTATGGGACTTAACATCTGTGGTCATCAGTCCCCTAGAACTTAGAACTACTTAAAACTAACTAACCTAAGGACATCACACCCATCCATGCCCGAGGCAGGATTCGAACCTGCGACCGTAGCCGTCGCGCGGTTCCGGACTGAGCGCCTTAACCGCGAGACCGCCGCCACACCTTATCGTAAGCTTTTTCGATGCCAAGGAAGACACCAATCGTGAAGCGCTGCTTGTTGTATCCGTCTTGTATCCGTTCAGTGATCCGTAAAGTTGAAGTTCGGCAGATAACTTGTCCTTGAAACCGAATTGTTCGGGTCGTATAACATCATGCGCTGTAAGCGTGTCATGGAGCCTCTTCAACAGCACTCTCTCGAGCACCTTGCCAAGGGTCGGCAAGAGGCTAATTGGCCGGTAACTGTTGGGTTCTGCTGGGTCTTTACCTGGCTTGGGTATTGGAACTCCTCGAGCCGTCTTCCATGCCGTAGGAAAATATCCCTGCAGAAGACAGCTGTTGAGAATTCGGGTAAAGATCACAGTTGGCTTCCTGGGCAACTGTTTCAGATCGGTGTTGCTTATGGAGTCGTTGCCCGGCGCATTATTCCGAGTCTTCCGGATAATTTTACGGATCTCTGCTGGTGTGGTGAGTTGTGGACGGCTCTGCACAGGCGCAGTACCAAAAGCAGTCCATTCTGCTGTAACGACGGCTTCCCGTTCTTGCAGGCGAACGTCGTTCACGGGGGCCGCTGGTGTAGACATCTGTTCTTGGTAAGTCGTAGCATACAGCTCCGCCTGGGCGAGTTCGTCATAGAGGAGGCCATCTGGTCCTCTGATGGCTCGTTTAGGTGGCCGCTGGTGTCGTATGTTCTTCACTACCTGCCATTCGTTCTTGGTTCGAAGTAAGAATTCATCCATCTTATCTTCCCAGACCTGCTGTCGCCACTCGGCTACTCTCCTGTGTAGTTCTCGTGTTAAGACGTGTGTTTCTCGTCGATCGATCGGGTTTCTATAGCGGAGCCAACGTCGCCTGCTCCTGTTTCTCTGTGTCTTCAGTTCTCTTAGTAGAGGCGGGAAGTCGTCGAAAGCTACTACAGGGTAGACCGTGTGAGTAGTTGCCCTCCGTTTGGCTACCTTTATCTTCTGCGTCAAAGTTTATACCGCGATGTCGATGGCTTCCGGTGTTGAAACGTCCTGCGTCGGGCAGATATTGTTGTCAAGATATGTCCGAAATTGACCCCAGTTCAGAGTTTGTGAGAGTGGGGGCGGAAGGTTCGCCGTTGCGTTTTCCACTATGCTGATAACAGGTCAGTGGTCAGACGAAAGATCGTCGATGGTGCGGAGCTGGAGGTTCGTCTCAATATTTTTGATGACAGCAATGTCTAGGACGTCTTCTTCTTGCCGATCGACGTAAGGAATCCGTGTGGGCTCTCGTGGGCCATGGACTGTGATGCCCAGTTCTTCTTTCATGGCAATCAAAGTTCGTCCACGAGGGTTCGTACGCCGGGAATTCCACGCGACGTGCTTGCTGTTAGGGTCACCTCCAAGGAAGATTTTGTCAAAATTGGTGAAGATACTCCTTAGGTCGACTGGCACCAGGTATTTACCGGCGCTGTTGTACGCCGTAATGAAAGTGATGTTGCCTGCCGCCGATCGAACCGTTACTGCTGTTGCCTCCAGATGTCGGAGGTGTGGTAGCGTTTCATGATGGTGCCGCAGTTTCCCTTTTAAGCAGAACTGCGTTCCCCCCACCTCGTTGGCCTTTTCTGTCCGTTCTATAGACGTACATGTTACGAAATCTGAGCTCAGTTGTTGGAGGAAGGTGCGTCTCCGATATAAGTGCGATGTCGATTTTGTGACGTTGTAAAAATTCTGTGACTTCTGTTTTCTTGTGTTTCATTCCGTTGACGTTCCATATACAGATTTTCAGGTTTCTCGTGGTCCCAGGGCGATCCATCTTAAGGTGTCCCAAAGACCTTCAATACACTTTCGATTAAAGAAAGTATCCCCACTAGTTATTGCTGCACGGCAGTGAGAAGTTTGGCGACATCAGAGAGCGCTGGAGCTATAGATTCCATCAAATGAGCTGATGAGACTTAGGTTTCAGGTTCCGGTCGGCGTGGTGATGCTGCGTGGGCGTATGAATAATGCTGGCGGTGCTGTCGAGGTGGGCGTGCTTCAGGAGGAGGCTGTGTTACTGGCTACCGTGTCGCCGCCGGCTGTTCTTGTGGCGTTTGCTAACGGTGGGGCGGAGGGTGTGGCGTCAGGTTGGAGTTCCGTACTACACGAGTCCTGCGTTGAGAGGGCTGCGGGGAAGACCGTTGTGTGTATTTCATGAGAAGTTCCTGGTACTTCTGGCAACCGCGCCATGTGGCAGGATGGTCCTTTTCACAGTCAGCACATTTCGGCGGAGCCCCTCTGGGATGAGTACATACTGAAGATCGGTGTTGCCCTCCACATCGAACGCAGCGAGCAGGCAAGTTGCAATAATTAGCCGTATGTTTGAATCGCTGGCAGTGGCGACATTGAACAGGTCCTTCTTGTCTGTTGTAGGTTTCAATAACGACTATTTGTCGTAAATCTTGTAGTTTTCCTTTTGGGCTGGCAACGTGACACAGTAAGCATCTTGAGGTCATAATTCCTTCGTGTGGTCGTCTCGATTTTTAAACTGGTGGACGTTGATGACAGGGAAACCCTTCTCTATCAGAGCAGCTTTCAGTTCTTCCTCCGTAACTTCGGCAGGTAGACGTTTGACAACCACTTTGAGGTCCTTGTCCTCTGCGGCCTGATGTTTAAAAAAGTGGATGTCATTCGACACAAAGAAATTGATGGCCCGCCGTTGATCTTCGTAGGAGTCAAAGTGATATTTGATCCTGTCTCGTTGGTAGATGGCCTTAAGACTGCCGCCAATATTCGCTTTCAGCGCCTTGTTGAGTTCCATGTAGTTCTTGGTATGGTAAATAGTAACGGGCGGGACTTTGCTTAGTAAGTTCCGGCCAGAGCCATCTGTCCCCTTTTTGTCTGCTTCGAGATTGACATCACTCGCCTGGTCCATACGTTCTGGAGCATCCGCATTATCTTCCGTCGCAGTAGCCGCATAAGGGTTGGAAGTTTTCAGTTCTTCTGGACGTTGTCGCTTCCGAGAGTTGTTCTGCTTAGGAGAAGCGCTGAGTCATTTTCTTTGGCGAACTAGTGTAAAATCGCCCTCTCCGTCCAAACTTCTTCAGAGGAGACTCCCTCCATTTCGTCGTCGTCTTCTGGAGGAGAAAATTGTTCCACGTCGTCTACTTGTTCTTTAGGCTGTGAAGTAGGAACTGTACTAGTGCGGCTGTCGTATACTTCCTGACTTTGCAGAATCATGTGTTGTATTTGACGTCTGAGTTCCCGTTGTTGCCGATCGTTCTGTGTTAGCTGATGTCGCTCGTCATAGGGGTTTGACGTATGTTGTCCTCCGCTCTGCATTCGCATATCGCTCGTCGTGGTCCTGTCCTCATTGTGTTGCCTGTCAGAATCCGTTGTCGTTGCAGGGGTCGTCGCCGTTGTATCCGTCCTGTTGGGAGCGGGGCATGACCCACCGACCAGCCAGCGGCCGGCTCCGGCGCGACCCAGCCGACTGGCTCGGACGCGCGCGTTCCGTTGTCCGCACTCATCGGCATCGCGCGCTCAACTGGGGTTTTATTAGGAAAAAAAAAGTTCACAAAATGTCCGACAGATGGCGCTGGAGAGCAAAACGTCAATGACTGCGCATGACAATCGTGTATAAAAGGAGCTGTATTGAGAGAGAATCAGACCCAGGCAATCATCGTAGGCAAAACCACCCCTTCCTTCCGTCTCCTTGATTTCTATCTTACCATTTATGGCCGTCCTATTAACCTCACACCCACCCTCAAGTACCTTGGCGTCACCCTTGACCGTCGCCTCTCCTGGACCCCTCATCTCCGGACAATCCAAGCCAAGGCACGCTCCCGACTCCACCTCCTGAAGCTCCTTTCTGGCCGCACATGGGGTCTGGACCCCTCCACCGTCCTCCACACCTATAAATCTCTCATCCGCCCTATCCTCTGTTATGCCCATCCCGCCTGGATCTCTGCCCCGCCTACCTTTTACAAATCCCTTCAAATCCTTGAACGGCATGCACTCCGCCTCGCCTATCGCATCCGCCTCCCTTCCCCCACGAGGCTCCTCTATGACCTCATCCCCTTCCCACACCTCCTCCTCTTCCTCCAACGGATACGGATCCTCTACACCTCCCGCAAGCTTGATCCTCCCCACCCGCTTGTCTCTTCCATCCTCTTCCACCCCAACCCACTGCCGCGCCTGTACTCCTGTATCTCACCTGCTCTCCATCTTCACACTCTCCACACCCTCTCCCAAGGTGGCTTCCGCCGACTCCCCCTCCCGGATGATGCCCTCCTCCCCTCCATCTACCCCTCCTACCAACTTTGAGCCTTGCCTTCCCCTCTCCTCTCATTTTCCTGTGGGCACCCTCTCTCCCTTCTCACCCTCCCTCTCTCCCTCCTTTCATCCTTACCTCCCCTCCCCCTCTCCCTGGGCTTCCACCCCCCTCTTTTCGTTTTCTCCCCTCCTCCTCCCTGGCATCCTATCTCCCCCTCCCTCCTTCCCTCCCCCTGTTTTTTCCCTTGGCAGGCCCCCAGCTTTTCGGTGTGGACAGTGCCCCTGCAAGCGCCGAAGCCCATCTCCGCAGTGTCCGTGTCTTTCGTCCCGTCTGTGCCTCGAGTGTTTCTTCGTTTTCTGCTCCACCGTTCACCTGTGCTAGTGTTCTCTGTTCCGTGCTGTGCTGCCCGTTTTTTTTTTTTTTTTTTTTAACTGAAACAGTGCTGCGCCGGTGAACGACTTCAATTCTTTTTATTCTCTGTTGTCTTCTGATTTTTGTCCTCCATGTCTGTGTTTTGAGATTATGTCTTCCTGTTTTTATCTCTTGTATGTTTCTTGTGGTCGAAGAGCGGCATATTAGGCCGCTGCCGGCCTACCTTTGTAGGTATAAAATGACAATAAAGGAAAAAAAAAAAAAAAAGAGAGAATCAGATGCGCCAGCAGTCACAGCTTGTTGACGTTACCTGAAAAGGCGCCTTTAGTGAAGCTGTATTATCAGAAAGGGTAATGTGCTAGTTCAGCGTTACGATCCTATCGCCATAGGAAGGGGATTCGAACGGGTAAAGGTCCATTGACAAATGCAGCTGTGGCGAGAATGATTTCGAAGTTACAGTACGCTTGTTCGCCCACTGCTTGAATACTGCTCAGCAGTGTGGGATCCGCACCAGATAGGGTTGATAGAAGAGATAGAGAAGATCCAACGGAGAGCAGCGCGCTTCGTTACAGGATCATTTAGTAAACGCGAAAGCGTTACGGAGATGACAGATAAACGCCAGTGGAAGACTCTGCAGGAGAGACGCTCAGTAACTCGGTACGGGCTTTTGTTAAAGTTTCGAGAACATACCTTCACCGAAGAGTCAAGCAGTATATTGCTTCCTCCTACGTATATCTCGCGGAGAGACCATGAGGATAAAATCAGAGAGATTAGAGCCCACACAGAAGCATACCGACAATCCTTCTTTCCACGTACAATACGAGACTGGAATAGAAGGGAGAACCGATAGAGGTACCCAGGGTACCCTCCGCCACACACCGTCAGGTGGCTTGCGGAGTATGGATGTAGATGTAGATGTAGATGTAGAAGTTCGAAGCCACGGGTTGTTTAGACGATAGACCCCGTAGTGGCCGACCGAGCACAAGGCGTAATGCTGCTGAGACAGTTCAGGAAGAAATAGAGACTATAGCGGGTTCGTCTATGCACGGGGAACTCAGCGCTCGTGCAGTCGCACGTCACACCGGCATTCCATACACTACTGTCTGGTTGACACTGAGGCGTGTCCTCCGATGCTATCCGTACAAAATTCGTCGGCATCATGAACTGTTACGTGGCGATTTAGTGAAGTGGAGGGCATTTACGGTGTGGGTGTTTCACAATATGGCGGAAGATGACGATTAGTTCAGTAACGTGTTGTGGACCGACGAAGCTCATTTCACGCTCTGAGGGTCTGTCAACGCCCACAACTGCAGAATTTGGTCTACCGAAAATCCTAGAACTGTCTTGGAAACTCCATTGCACGACGAGAAAGTCATGGTGTGGGTTGTATTTACCACATCTGCCGTTATCGGTTTTTTTTTCTTCGAGGAAATGCGTGATTCTGGTTTTGTAACTGCTACCCTGACGGGTGAGAAGTACGCCGATATGTTACAGAATCGCATCATCCTCAGCCTGGCTGATAAACACCTGCTGGAACGTACGATGTTTATGCAGGATGGCGCTCCAACCCATATTGCTAGACGCGTGACAGATCTCTTGCGCGCGCCGTTTGGTGATGATCGTGTGCTCAGCCGCCACTTTCGTCGTGCTTGGCCTCCCGGGTCCCCAGACCTCAGTCCGTGCGATTATTGGCTTTGGGGTTACCTGAAGTCGCAAGTGTATCGTGATCGACCGACACCTCTAGGGATGCTGAAAGACACAATCCGACGCCAATGCCTCACGATAGCTCCGGACATTCTTTACAGTGCTGTTCACAACATTATTCTTCGACTACAGCTGTTGTTGATGAATGACGGTGGACATATTGATCATTTCCTGTAAAGAACATCATCTTCGCTTTGTCTTACTTTGTTATGCTAATTATTGCTATTCTGATCAGATGAAGCACCATCTGTCGGAAATTTTTTGAACTTTTGTATTTTTTTGGTTCTAATAAAACCCTATGTCAATCCAAGCATATGTGTGATTCAGTTTTCAAATTTATACTGACTTTTTGATCATCCGGTATGTTAATGTACGCCAAAATTTTTCCAATGTGCAGATTCCGCCCTTGAAATGTAATTGTTGAAGGTCATCAAAATACTCACTTAAGCCCTGCCTAACTGCAATATCAGTCCCATACCAGGGACGATTCAGAGTAGTATCCGAGTTGGATTTTAAATTGATGCACTGTTTTGTCATTTGAATTTCACCCTAAAGACCAGTCCTTGGGAGGTGATTTCAAATTGGAACTAAGCAAAAGCGTTCATCCGCAGAATGTCCAGGGCCCACGCGTTGGGTTGTCTTGGTTTCGACTGAGGCCTGTAGATGATCCCCGTGGAATGTGCTGCAGGGGAGATCCACAATGCGTGCCGAATGCTATGATCAGAGCACTAGGTTCACTTTTATGTTAGAAACTTTCCACCGACCACAGGTATTCTTTCAGTGCCTTCAAGTGGGGAATAAAGCCGTGAGAAGTTCTGCCAGAACCCAGCACTAACCAGAGAAGTAATACTAGCGAGAAAAAAAGAGTCGAACATTGAAATTGCTCAATCCTAAAGGCGTTTATTCTCCACCTTTAGGGTGTTGCTTGGAGCGTCCAAAATATGGGTGTCAGCTGGCAGCACGATAATGTGAAACAAATACTATTTTGCTTCTTTGTTAGCCTCAAATATACCGTGTCACAAGTATATGGACTTACGTTTGATATCTACCTCACCATCCCTGAATTCTGAAAACTGTATAGAGTGATTTCTTAGACACATTTTTTATACACATTTAAGCGAAGGATAAACCCCATCCCCCGCAACTCCAGCATGATGCAAAGTGCGATGCTCTAATCTCTCGCATTTATACACACATGAACTCCGTCGTTTCATGGCCGGGGAAAAAAGGGCACTCCACTGAAAATGTGTAAAACTGAGGGTCGTCTTGCATGAATAAGATATAATTATAATTCTGTCGAAGAGAATAAAATTCAGAATCGGCTTACATTTTTAACGGAATCAGAACTGAGAAGAAGCGTTCCTGTCACTGCTATCATTCTTAGCATACAAGTTTCAGTATGTGAGGCTCAACGGGGCAACACTGTAGGAAGTAAAAGCAGCATCCGGCCTTCCTCGGGGAAGTGTGGTACCACCGCTGCTCTTTACGATAACTATAAATAGCCTGGTAGATAACATCGGAAGCTCTCTGTGATTGCTCACGAACGAAGCAGTATATTGTAGCAATATAGTATAATTCGAAAAAAAAGTTGCAATGTACGGAAAAACGTGCATATGGACACTGCTTGGAGCAAAGACAGCATACTGACCTGAACATGATCAAATGCGATGTGAGTCTAGTTGCGATGAAGGCGGATGTCAGATACAGATTCTTCAGAAGAATGTTACGGTTGTTGTTGTTGTCTTCAGTACTGAGACTGGTTTGATGCAGCTCTCCATGCTACTCTATCCTGTGCAAGTTTCTTCATCTCCCAGTGCTTACTGCAACTTAAATCCTTCTGAATCTGCTTAGTGTATTCATCTCTAGGTCTCCCTCTACGATTTTTACCCTCCACGCTGCCCTCCAATACTAAATTGGTGATCCCTTGATACCTCAGAACATGTCCTAACAACCGGTCCCTTCTTCTTGTCAAGTTGTGCCACAAACTTCTCTTCTCCTGAATTCTCTTCAATACCTCCTCGTTAGTTATGTGATCTACCCATCTAATCTTTAGCATTCTTCTGTAGCACCACATTTCTAAAGCTTGTATTCTCTTCTTGTCCAAACTATTTATCGTCCATGTTTCACTTCCATACATGGGTACACTCCACACAAATACTTTTTAGAAAAGACTTCCTAACATTTAAATCTCTACTCGATGTTAACAAATTTCTCTTCTTCAGAAACGCTTTCCTTGCCATTGCCAGTCTACATTTTATATCCTCTCTACTTTGACCATCATCAGTTATTTTACTCCCCAAATAGCAAAACTCCTTTACTACTTTAAGTGTCTCATTTCCTAATCTAATTCCCTCAGCATCACCCGACTTGATTCGACTACATTCCATTATCCACATTTTGCTTTTGTTGATGTTCATCTTATATCCTCCTTTCAAGACACTGTCCATTCCGTTCAACTGCTCTTCCAAGTCTTTTGCTGTCTCTGACAGAATTACAATGTCATCGGCGAACCTCAACGTTTTTATTTCTTCTCCATGGATTTTAATACCTACTCCGAATTTCTCTTTTGTTTCCTTCAATGCTTGCTCAATATACAGATTGAATAACATTGGGGACAGGCTACAACCCTGTCTCACTCCCTTTCCAACCGCTGCTTCCCTTTCATGCCCCTCGACTCTTATAACTGCCATCTGGTTTCTGTACAGAATGAAAATAGCCTTTCGCTCTCTGTATTTTACTCCTGCCACCTTTAGAATTTGAGAGTATTCCAGTCAACATTGTCAAAAGCTTTTTCTAAGTCTACAAATGCTAGAATGTAGGTTTGCCTTTCCTCAATCTATTTTCTAATGTAAGTGGTAGGGTCAGTATTGCCTCACGTGTTCCAACATTTCCACGGAATCCAAACTGATCTTCGCCGAGGTCGGCTTCTGCCAGTTTTCCCATTCGTCTGTAAAGAATTCGCGTTAATATTTTGCAGCTGTGACTTATTAAAGTGATAGTTCGGTAATTTTCACATCTGTCAACACCTGCTTTCTTTGGGACTGGAATTATTATATTCTTCTTGAAGTCTGAGGGTATTTCGTCTGTCTCATACATCTTGCTCACCAGATGGTAGAGTTTTGTTAGGACTGGCTCTCCCAAGGCCGTCATTAGTTCCAATGGAATGTTGTCTACTCCGGGGGCCTTGTTTCGACTCAGGTCTTTCAGTGCTCTGTCAAACTCTTCATGCAGTATCGTATCTCCCATTTCATCTTCATCTACATCCTCTTCCATTTTCATAATATTGTCCTCAAGTAAACCGCCCTTGTATAGACCCTCTATATACTGCTTCCACCTTTCTGCTTTCCCTTCTCTGCTGAGAACTGGGTATCCATTTGAGTTCTTGATATTCATGCAAGTGGCTCTCTTTTCTCCAAAGGTCTCTTTAATTTTCCTGCAGGCAGTATCTATCTTACCCCTAGTGAGCTAAGCCTCTAAATCCTTTTGAGACGTTTGTATTCCCTTTTGCCTGTTTCATTTACTGCGTTTTTATATTTTCTCCTTTCACCAACTAAATTCAATATTTCTTCTGTTACCCAAGGATTTCTAGTGGCCCTCGTCTTTTTACCTACTTGATCCTCTTCTGCCTTCACTACTGCATCCCTCAGAGCGCCCATTCTTTTTCTACTGTATTTCTTTCCCCCATTCCTGTCAATTGTTCTCTTATGCTCTATCTGAAACTCTGTACAACCTCTGGTTTAGTCAGTTTATCCAGGTCCCATCTCCTTAAATTCCCACCTTTTTGCAGTTTCTTCAGTTTTAATCTACAGTTCATAGCCAATAGCTTGTGGTCAGAGTCCGCATCTGCCCCTGGAAATGTCTTACAATTTAAAACCTGGTTCCTAAATCTCTGTCTTACCATTATATAATCTATCTGATACCTTCTAGTATCTCCAGGATTCTTCCATGTATACAACCTTCTTTTATGATTCTTGAACAAAGTGTTAGCTAAGATTAAGTTATGCTCTGTGCAAAATTCTACTAGGCGGCTTCCTCTTTCATTTCTCTCCCCCAATCCATATTCACCCACTATGTTTCCTTCTCTCCCTTCTCCTACTCTCGAATTCCAGTCACGCATGATTATTAAATTTTCGTCTCCCTTCACTACCTGAATAATTTCTTTTATCTCATCATACATTTCATCAATTTCTTCATCATCTGCACAGCTAGTTGGCATATAAACTTGTACTACTGTGGTATGCATGGGATTCCTGTCTATCTTGGCCAAATAATGCGTTCACTATGCTGTTGGTAGTAGCTTACCCGCACTCCTATTTTTTATTCATTATTAAACCTACTCCTGCATTACCGCTATTTGATTTTGTACACTCCTGGAAATGGAAAAAAGAACACATTGACACCGGTGTGTCAGAACCACCATACTTGCTCCGGACACTGCGAGAGGGCTGTACAAGCAATGATCACACGCACGGCACAGCGGACACACCAGGAACCGCGGTGTTGGCCGTCGAATGGCGCTAGCTGCGCAGCATTTGTGCACCGCCGCCGTCAGTGTCAGCCAGTTTGCCGTGGCATACGGAGCTCCATCGCAGTCTTTAACACTGCTAGCATGCCGCGACAGCGTGGACGTGAACCGTATGTGCAGTTGACGGACTTTGAGCGAGGGCGTATAGTGGGCATGCGGGAGGCCGGGTGGACGTACCGCCGAATTGCCCAACACGTGATGCGTGAGGTCTCCACAGTACATCGATGTTGTCGCCAGTGGTCGGCGGAAGGTGCACGTGCCCGTCGACCTGGGACCGGACCGCAGCGACGCACGGATGCACGCCAAGACCGTAGGATCCTACGCAGTGCCGTAGGGGACCGCACCGCCACTTCCCAGCAAATTAGGGACACTGTTGCTCCTGGGGTATCGGCGAGTACCATTCGCAACCGTCTCCATGAAGCTGGGCTACGGTCCCGCACACCGTTAGGCCATCTTCCGTTCACGCCCCAACATCGTGCAGCCCGCCTCCAGTGGTGTCGCGACAGGCGTGAATGGAGGGACGAATGGAGACGTGTCGTCTTCAGCGATGAGAGTCGCTTCTGCCTTGGTGCCAATGATGGTCGTATGCGTGTTTGGCGCCGTGCAGGTGAGCGCCACAATCAGGATTGCATACGACCGAGGCACACATGGCCAACACCCGGCATCATGGTGTGGGGAGCGATCTCCTACACTGGCCGTACACCTCTGGTGATCGTCGAGGGGACACTGAATAGTGCACGGTACATCCAAACCGTCATCGAACCCATCGTTCTACCATTCCTAGACCGGCAAGGGAACTTGCTGTTCCAACAGGACAATGCACGTCCGCATGTATCCCGTGCCACCCAACGTGCTCCAGAAGGTGTAAGTCAACTACCCTGGCCAGCAAGATCTCCGGATCTGTCCCCCATTGAGCATGTTTGGGACTGGATGAAGCGTCGTCTCACGTGGTCTGCACGTCCAGCACGAACGCTGGTCCAACTGAGGCGCCAGGTGGAAATGGCATGGCAAGCCGTTCCACAGGACTACATCCAGCATCTCTACGATCGTCTCCATGGGAGAATAGCAGCCTGCATTGCTGCGAAAGGCGGATATACACTGTACTAGTGCCGACATTGTGCATGCTCTGTTGCCTGTGTCTATGTGCCTGTGGTTCTGTCAGTGTGATCATGTGATGTATCTGACCCCAGGAATGTGTCAATAAAGTTTCCCCTTCCTGGGACAATGAATTCACGGTGTTCTTATTTCAATTTCCAGGAGTGTATTTATAGCCCTGTATTTACCTGACCAAAATTCTTGTTCCTCCTGCCACCGAACTTCACTAATTCCCACTATATCTAACTTTAACGTATCTATTTCCCTTTTTAATTTTTCTAACCTACCTGCCCGATTAAGGGATCTGACATTCCACGCTCCGATCCGTAGAACGCCAGTTTTATTTCTCCTAATAACGACGTCCTCTTGAGTAGTCCCCGCCCGGAGATCCGAATTGCAGACTAGTTTACCTCCGGACTATGTTACCCAAGAGGACGCCATCATCATTTAACCATACAGTAAAGCTGCATGCCCTCGGGAAAAATTACGCCTGTAGTTTCCCCTTGCTTTCAGCCGTTCGCAGTACCAGCACAGCAAGGCCGTTTTGGTTAGTGTTGGAAGGCCAGATCAGTCAATCATCCAGACTGTTGCCCCTGCAACTACTGAAAAGGCTGCTGCCCCTCCTCAAGAACCACACGTTTGTCTGGCCTCTCAACAGATACCCCTCCGTTGTGGTTGCACCTACGGTACGGCCATCTGTATCGCTGAGGCACGCAAGCCTCCCCACCAACGGCAAGGTCCATGGTTCATGGGGGTAGATGTTACGGTAGTATAATTTAATTACTTTTGCGGGTACAGGGAAGGGGTATCCACTACTTGTGCAGAAATCAGACTGCATTTTGTAAGCGTCAAAGGACATGAAAGGGAAACAGCAGTTTAAAAGGCAGTAAGACAGGGTTGTTGCCTTCTACAGTGTAATTCAATCTTGTACATTGAAGAATCGGTAAAGGAAACATAGGGGAAATTTGGTAATGGCATTACAGTTTAGGGAGAAGAATTTCAGATTCAAAGGTTTGCCGATGACAGAGTAGTTTTGTGAGAGAAGATAAAGGACTTGGAAGAGAAGTGATGTCTTGAAAAGTGATTATACGATGAAGATCAACAAAAGTAAAGAAAAGGTGATGGAATGTAGTCGAATAAAATCAGGCTATGCTGAGAGATTTAGGTTAGTGAAAGTGAAAGTAATACATGAGTTTTGTTCTTTGGGCAGAAAATAACTGTCAATGTCCGTAGTAGAGGGGATGTGAAATATACTTTAGCAACAGCAAAAAAGGTATTTCTGAAAAAGAAAAATTTGTTAATATATAAAATTAAATTGTTAGTAAATATTTTCTGAATGTATTTGTTGAGGCACTTCCATGCGATGTTACAAGAAACAGGCTCAAGAGGGTGAAACCTACAAACTGCAGGGACGCATTCCTGACTGGAAATGGAGGAAAAAGGTCCTATGTACATGTATCCGGTAATGTATCGTTGCCACGGTAGATGGCGCTGACGAATAACGGTTCCTCTGACTACATGCCGTGTGTTCCTTGCGTGTTGCAGACTGTGTGACTTTGTCATTTACCTAGGTTTCAACGTTAGTAATAACGTCTTCCTCAGAACCTGCAAAAAGGTAATATTATAATGTGCTATAAAATTATATCAGATATGGTCATCCTACAGGACGCAACGTGTAGTACTTACATAAAATATTATTTAAATGTTTGCCTAAAACAAGCCATGTCCGAAGTCAACTTTATAAAACTTGATGCATAACCATAACGTTTCGTCACTTCTATTAAACAAGCTGTGGCAAATTCACTTTAAGCCCGTTGTATGGGCCTCGTCGTGTGACTAGAGACGGCCGACCGCGAGGGCTTCGCGGTCTGCCTCACAGAGGGCGGCGCGCATGCACGAGACGTATAGAATCAAACACTTACTATGCACGCGTCAGATAACATTCTTGCCATGAATTAATTTTATACTTTACTACTGTAAGTTAATTACAGTATCCAGCATGACTACGTTTCACATTCTACTACAGAGCCTTATAAACTGACTAACGAATGTCGTATGAACATCTGTAGGAAAGGTACTATTATTACAGAACAAAGGCTGTATATTCTTCTATAAACAATATTAGTTGCTGTCGCTGCATAAAAATGTTAAAAACCGACATGGTGTTTCCGTGCGGCTAAGCAGACTGCTGTACCAAAAGAAGTATCATCACAAACAGAATCCACATCACCCAAGCCCTTTTTGGCAGTTTGTGTGACCATGGGACCTTTCAGATAAAGGGCAGTGGAGGGAGGCGGCGGACTGTGGGTACACCAGATGTGGAGGACCGGCTTCTACCTCTTCGCCGTTTCCATCTGCTTGGCCGAATCCAGTGTCCGCTTCGCTTGGTACCCAACATGCAAATGTACACCGGGCTGACAAGTCGTGCATTACCTCTTAATTTCGTACCGGGCCTTCTTTTGCCCGGTGTAGTGCAGCACCTTGACGTGGCATGGATTCGAGAAGTCGTTGGAAGTGCCCTGCAGAAATATTGAGCCATGCTCGCCCTGTAGTCGTCCTGCGAAATTGTCAGCGGTGCAGGATTTTGTGCACGAAGCGACTTTTCGATTATATCTTATAAACCTTCGATGGGATTCGTGCTACCCACATCTGTATATGTGTCATTTTATACCTCGTGTAAGCGGTACTACCGAAATCTGTATATGCGTATGTACCGCGATCCCATGACTTTTGTCACCGCAGTTTAAGTTGGGACGTGGCGCCTGGCGTCCCAGAGACTGGTGAATGAGTTGTGGGCCGGCGGCGTCAGGCGGAGGGTGTCGGGCGCGAGCAGCTGCGGGCGCGGCGCGGCCCCGCGATAAGTGATCGCCCCCAGGGCTCGGTGGCGCGGCGCGGCGCAGCGCACAAAAACACGGCCACATGTGATTGTCTCAATGACATCATTAACGCGCGCGCGCCGACGGCTCCTCCCACCGCTTTCGGCAGCGCCCGCGCCCGCCGCCCACTCCCCAGGAGACACCGCTCAACGGTCACGTTTCTCTCCTCTCACACGCCGGCCTCCCGCCTCGGTACCACCTCCATCTTCTGCACCTACACGAACCTACTCTGAAATTTACGCTCTCAAGTGTTTCACATAAGGTCCACATAACATGTACTGCACCACTTGCTAGACTCCTTTACTGAAAAATTATTATTTTTTGTATAATTTTGTTTATTCTTGCGCAAAGAAACCAGTAATCGATATTTCGGTCGAACACCGGAGAAAAATGTCGTATCAAAACACATTCATCCGTCTAACTTTTTAGTTGTTATTTTATTTGAACTACATTACGCCATCTTCAGGACCCCTGAATGACGTGTAGGGAGAATCCCATATCTGGTCCAGTCAAAGTAAGGCCCAGTATTCAGTGACTGGTATCTGTAGATTTTTGATACAGCGATCCCTGCGATCGTCACTGTTCAGTCGGCGAGTGACACTCGAAGGTAACTATTTCAAAAATCTAAGGATACCAGTCGTTGAATGCTGGCCCTTGTTTTGACGGGACGAGATATGGGATTCTTCCCACACGTCGGTCAGGATGCCGGAAGAATGCGCAATGTAGCGCTGAAACTGGCTGCTCAAATAAAATAACAACTGGAATGTTAGATTCGACATGTTGCACTGAACAGCCGAAGACCCGCAACCGTCTCTAATAAAGGTGGTCTTACAGAGACACTGTAATATCCACGACGCTATGTTCTGACCATAAGATGTTAAAATGAACTAAGTCAACAAACTTCAACAAATATTATCAATACTACGTATAAAAGACTGTATCGTGTAAAAATAACGATACTTATTTCTGTAATAATTTAATTTCTGTGTGATTTAAAATTATTATCAGAGAACTACACTCATGGACAACGGAAGTTAAGTCCCGTAAGCTTTCACACACATTTGAACATTTGAACTTACAGCGGAGTTTACTAGTAGCTGGTACAAAAAATATGACGGTATATATCATTAAAAATTATTTTAAATGCTAAAGAATAGAGATAAAAGGCTTAAAGAATCTTATCTAAATATATTACCTTGATAACATAAATCGAGAATAACAATAGGCAGATTGACTATCGCCTGTCTGCCGCCATCTTAGCAACAATATCTCAGCGGCAGTTTTGAACCGAGAATTTTAACATACATAAATGTTGTTAGAAATAAATGTATGGAAATAAATATACACTGGTGGTCGCGAATCTACTTTATAAGACAGAATTCAACTGAGATTGAATCCTTAAATACAGTGCTCACAGCACGTTACGTAATATCAATTTCTTATTTGCTGATGTATGAAGCCTAATTATTTCGGACGATTTACGTGAAATATTTTAATAGGAGGCATACGACAGTGTTGTGCGCGGGTAGTATTTTATTACTAAATGTTCCTTTTGCTAGAGAAAAGTGCTTCCATGTTAAGTAACAGTTGTGAAATATCTGATAAATTATATGCAATTTAATGCCACTCACACGACTTCACAGACAACATTTCTACACAACGTCAAGTGGAGATTTCTTTAACAGAATGACAAATATTAGCCGGGATAATCATTTTTGAGATCAAACGAATTGTTACGCTGACAATAGGTAACTGGTTTTATATTTTTTGATCTACCTGAAATATCATTTATAAGCAATTAAAGTCACGAAATACTATAAACGCTTCCGCCATAACACGAAGACCAATGAGTCCATATGCCAATATTTATATAACCTGAACAAATTAACGAGGGTGCGGCCTTCAGTTTTTCTGACGGCATCTAGGAGACGCCTGACGGTTCGTTTTTGTCTTTTACCATCCTGATTTTGTCAGGTTTGTATCGTTCTCTCTACTTTTGATTAACGTCTAATATAGTGAACTAACATTCATTCAGAAAGTATTTAAATACTTCATTACTGTACCAGTTCACATATTTATGTTAACAATCATTGTACTGCTACTTCCTCTTTTCATCTTTTTGTGGGAGAGACGCAACATTTTGACATGGCACCGATTCGTCACTGTCGTGACTTTGTTACTAATTTGCAATATTTTTTTCTTTTTTCGTACATGCTGAACCGGCAGTCATTCGAAGAAGTAGTCCGAGAATTTTATCTAATTACACAGCATAGAGCGGTTATCAGATCGTGATACACAATTTGCATTTTCAAACATTCCACCGGTCCTCGTGTTTAGTAGCGCTGCTCCCAACACCAATTCAGGATAATTACAACATTACAATTGGCATTAATTCTCTGCTTTGGTGATTATACAGTGAGCGGAGGTGCAAGTCAAATCACTCACTCTTGGATACTCATGGGTTAAATGAACACCTAAATCTTTCCGTGCGCGTTCTGATTTTCCTTGTTTTATTGCGGTGCTCATTTCCCCATGTGTAGGCGGGGTCAACCAAATATTCTAGCATTCTGAACAGATGCTTTGTAATTGAAATTTTGTGGGAAGATCTCGCCGCAACGAAGACCGCGACACATTCTCCCCTCTTTCGCAATAATATAAAACAACCTACCCGTCTTAGAACTTACTCGATGACTAATAGTGTGATTCTGGATGTTCTTTTAAGCTGTTGTTTCAGTTTTATGCACAATATTTCGACGACCTTTCCAGCTGTCTTCTTCGCAGCGCCTGAAGACGACGACTTGGTTACTCGTAGAATATTATGCCTAAAATGAAAACAACAACTCGGCAGAACACCCAAAAGCCCTACATTTATCAACCTGAGAGATAAAATTTCTCGATAGCTTTCGTTAATCCTCAGCACTGAGAATCATACGCCACCAGTTGTCAAATGTGTTTCGGCACTACGTTAATCCATTATCAAATGCTGTAAAACAAGGAAAAGTCAATAAATCGTAATACTACATGCAATTACAACGATATAAAATATTTATATCGTCTTGTAGAAAAACATACCTTACAGCTTCTAAGCCATTAGGAACAGTCACAACTGAACTCCAGTAGCAACGATGCATTGTGAAACATAAACTTCACCTTAGAACAACTCGTGTTGGCATGTACCACTCTCAAGGCGCAGTTGTAAAGTAAAGGCAACCGCTTTCACCTACCGTAGATAATAGTTCATGCAATTCATATGTTACAGCCCACAACGATACTACTGTGTCTTAAAATCTATGGACACTATATGTCAAATCCTACTGAATTTACTAGAGAGTATGTTTGGAAGGAACAAAGGGTCAAATTTTTCAATTTATAAAGGCGACAAAGCAAAACAGGAGAGAATGGTTGCAGCGACAGCGAGTAGCCTTTGGAAGAGGAGGTATTTTTTATCAATACAAGCGGTTTTGGTAACGGGTTTCTATGTCGCCGCTATGCTCTTCAGCCCGAAGACTGGTTTGATGCAGCACTCCATGCTGCTCTATCCAGTACAACCCTCTTCTACCATCGAACAACAATAGTACTTTTGAAAATTTCCTGATAGCGACGAGTGGTATGATAAATTCATAAAAGACCTTGATTTCCATAGATATCTGTTGTAATTTGTGTTTATTTACGATGGAGAGCTGTGTTTAAGTGTTGACATGTAGTATTTTTCTAATCTTTGTACATGTATTGCCGTACGATAAATAAATAAATCCCAGAATAACTACTGCAACTTACATCTTACTGTATTCATCTCCTGGTCTCTCTCTATAATTTTTACCCCCTACACTTACCTCCAGTACTAAATTGGTGAATTCTTGATGTCTCAGAATGTCTCCTACCATTCGATCCATTCTTTTAGTCAAGATGAGCCATAGTTTCTTCTCTCCCCAATTCTAGTAACTCGTCGCTAGTTACGAGATCTACCCATCTAATCTTCCTCATTCTTCTGTAGCACCACATTTCAAAACCTATTATTCTCATCTTGTCTGACCTGTTTATCGTCCATGTTCCACTTTCAATCATGACTACATTGCAGACAAGTACCTCCAGAAAAGAGTTCCTAACATTTAAATCTATATTGAATGTTAAGAGTTTTCTCTTCTTCAGAAAAGTTTTCTTGCCATTGCCAGTCTACATTCTATCTCCTCTCTACTTCAGTCATCAATTATTATGCTGCAGCCTAGTGGCAAAACTAGGCTACTACATAATGGGTCTCGTTTCGTAATTCAATTTCCTCGCTTTCGCCTGATATAATACAAAAGCTATAAACTTAGGGTTTCCCCTCCATAATCTATCTACTAAGAGAAGTCGTAGGGTCAGCATTCTCTCGCGTGTTCCTGCATTTCTCCGGAACCCAAACTGACCTTCTTCGAGGTCAACTTCTACCAGTATTTCCATTCTTCTATAAAGAATTCGTATTAGTATTTTGCGACCAAGACTCATTAAACTGACAGTTCGGTAATATTCACACCTGTCAGCACTTGCTTTCTTTTGAAGTGGAATTATTACATTCATCTTGAAGTCTGAGAATATTTCGCCTGTCTCATTCTGTCAAGGTTGGCTCTCCCAAGGATATCCGTAGTCCTGACGGAATTTCATCTACTCCAGGGGCCTTGTTTCGACTTAGGTCTTTGTGCTGTGTCAAATTCTTCTCGCAGTATCATACCTTCCCTTTCATCTTCATCTACGTCCTATTCCCTTTCTAGAATACTACCTACAAGTCCATCTCCCTTGTACAGTCCCTCTATATAATCCTTCCATCTTTCAGCTTTCCCTTGTTTGTTTCGTACTGGTTTTACATCTGAGCTCCTGAATTCATGCAGCTGCTTCTCTTTTGTCCAAAGACCTCTTTAATTTTCCTGTAGGCGGTATCCTTATTTATCCTAGTGATACATGCTTCTATATCCTTACATTTGTTCTTTAGGCATTCCTGCTTATACATTTTGCACTTGCTGTCAATCTAATTTTTTAGAAGTTTGTATTCAATTTCCGTGCTCCATTTGTTGCATTTTTATATTTTATATTTTCATCAGTTAAATTCAGTATCTCCCCCGATTTCGACTAGGCCTTGTCTTTTTACCTATTTTATCCTTTGCTGCCTTCACTATTTCGTCTCTGAAAGCTACCCATTCGACTTCTACTGTACTCCTTTCACTTGTTCTATTCAATCTGAAAATCTTTAAAACCTCTGTTTCGTTCAACTTAAGCAGGTCCCATCTCCTTAATGTTGTACCTTTTGCAATTTCTGCGGTTTTGATCTACAGTTTGTAACTAATAAATTGTGGTCAGAGTTCACATCTGCTCCTGAAAATGTCTTACGATTTAAAATTTCGTTCCGAAATCTATGTCTTACCTCTATATAACCAATCTGAAACCTTCCTGCATCTGTAGGTCTCTTCAATGTATACACCTTATTTCATGACTGTTAAACCAAATATTAGAGATGATTGAATTATGCTCTGTGCAAAATTCTTCTCGGCGGTTTCCTCCTTATTTATTTCCCCCGGTCCATATTCACCTATTACTTTTCCTTCTCTTCCGTTTCGTTGCAGTTTGGCTTACAGACTTGTATTACTATGTTGGGCATGGGCTTTGTGTCTGTCTTAGCTACGATAATGCCTTCACTGCGCTGTTCATAGCAGCTTACGTACATTCATTTTTAATTATTTATCGGTAGATCTACTCCCGCATTACCCTCTTTTATTTTGCATTTATAGCCCTGCACATACTTGACTAGAATTCCTGTGCATCCTGCCACCGAATTTCACTAATCCCTATTGTATCTAGGTTCAGCCAGTCCATTTCCATTTTTAAATTTCTAACCTAACTGCCGGATTAGGGGATCTATTATTCGACGCTTCAACCCGTAGAACGTCAGTTTTGTTTCTCTTGATGACGACATCTTCCTGAGTAGCCCTCCCACGGAGATCTGACTGGGGGCCTTTTTGACCTCCGAAATATTTTACCCTAGAGGATGCCATTCTAATTCAACCAAACAGTAGAGCTGTTTACCCTCGGGAAAAATTACGGCTGTTGTTTCCCCTTGATTTCAAGCGTTTGCAGTACCAGCACAGCAATGCCATGTTGGTTGATGTTACAAGGCCAGATCAATGTGCCAGACTGTTGCCCCTGCAACTACTGAAAAAGTTGCTACGCCACTTCAGGATCCACACGTTTGTCTGGCCTCTCAACAGATACCCCTGCGATGTGGTTGCACCTACTGCACGGCTGTCTGTACCGTTGAGAAGCGGAAGCCAACTCACCACGGCAAGGTCGATGGTTTATGGTGTATGCTATAAACGTTTTTTCCAGTCTAAAGCAAAACAGTTTGGTCGTTCATAGAATGGTAATAATACCACAAAGTACGTAATTTTCAGGTTCGGTGTATATTCAAACCGAGTAAACAACAATTCTCTTTCATATGAATTAATTTATGTATCAGAGAAAGCATGTGGTTCCTTAGTGATTGCTTCAGGACTGGGAAGCTCTCAGGACGTTGTAAAACGCTCGAAATTTAAATTCCGAAAAAGATCACAAACCCTGTCGAATGAGAAAATTGTATTAGTTCAGGAAGGGGAAACCTGTTATTTTATATATACTGTATCTATAGGTGTGTAGCTGTCAAAAGCGCATTTTCAAATGGCTATGAGCACTATGGGACTCAACTGCTGTGGTCATTAGTCCCCTAGAACTTAGAACTACTTAAACCTAACTAACCTAAGGACATCACACACATCCATGCCCGAGACAGGATTCGAACCTGTGACCGTAGCAGTAGCACGGTTCCGGACTGAAAAGAGCAGTTTACTGGGAATGAAAACTCCGTGTTGTTTTGTCAAACGAAACCTTGTGTAAATGGAGAAAGGATTGTACTTACAGCTCTCAGGAGAATACCCTAACGATGATTCCGAGCAAACTACCGCAGTGGTTAGCACACTCGATTCGCATCCGGGTCAACGACGGATCAAATACACGTCCGGCCATTCAGATTTATGGTTTATGTTCTAATGGTTCAAATGGCTCTGAGCACTATGGGACTTAACATCTATGGTCATCAGCCCCTAGAACTTTGAACTACTTAAACCTAACTAACTAAGGACATGACATACATCCATGCCCGAGGCAGGATTCGAACCTGCGACCGTAGCGGTCGCGCGGTTCCAGACTGGAGCGCCTAGAACCGCTCCGCCACAACGGCCGGCTAGGGTTTCTGTGATTTCCCCAGGCAAATACCGGGATGGTTCCTTTGAAAAGGTATGGCCGATTTCCTTACCCGTCCTCGAAACATTACGAGCTTGGGTTCTATCTCTGATGTCTTCGATGTCATCGGAGCGTTAAACTCTAATCTTCCTTCCTTATGAAGGTAACTAATTGCAACAACCAGATGTTACTGCAACATAGCTCGAATCATAATTATAACGATTTCATTTTCGTCTGTAACGGTGATGGTTGGTGCTATGAGAGATCTGATACATGCCACTATCGTCGTCCAGCACTGACTAGCTGAAAGTTCTGTAACTGGCTCTCTCGGCGAACGAACTACAGAATTTAAATAACGAATCATCTAAACTGCTATCATTTCCGCAGTTCACATCTTTATTCTTCCTAAAATTTGACTTGGATTTTGGATGGTTCGAATAGCAGGCATTCTCCTGATTACGTTTTTACAGTGGCAAAAGGGTGGCGCCTTACAAGATGGATGTTATTCTCGGAAGTGTGCGTCTAAAAAAACAACAAAATAGTGAATGGTTATGATTAATTTCGTCGGAGACGAATCAGTCACATGATTCCTTCACTGATGGTGAATTCAGACTTATACGCAGTAATGTCGAGAGGGAAAAACTAGAAATACAGGTCACTTGGCGACAGGAAATCGTTGTCTTTATGCGAATGCTTTGTATTAGACCGTTTTTTCAAAGATTGCTTGATGAGTAGATCTAGTTTCAGTGCTTTGGGATCTAATTCTCAGGCTTTTCATGAGTGGAATTGCATGCTCCTCGTACGTACAACAACATTATTTTGCTCTTGTTGTCACACATGTTGGGGTTGGGGTAACGGAGTACCAACTCTCACAAGGCTCGCTGCCAAACGCAACAGCTCGGCAAGTGTTTCGCAGTTGACACTGTTGCCTGTATAGGTGTTCTACGGGTCCCACCGGTGAATAACACAGCTCTGGGGACATCTCGACCTTACTGGTAAGGCAGCAGCCGCTTTCCCTTTAAACGGAGAACCTATGCCGGAATAGTAGCGGCTACTCCGCATGTGCGCCGAGAGTACCGTTATTTACCGCTAGGGCAACAGCAGTTTAGTACACACGCATAGCGCAGAGACAGCTGGGCGCGTGGCTTGCTTGCACCGATGACGTCCCTTATCAACTGTTCAGTCGTTCACGTTGTCCCAGTGTCGACCGACCTTGTAACTCGTCGTATACGAGAATGATAGAATCGGAAACGTTAAAAGTGCAATAATATTCTAAAAGTTGTATTTTCGATTTGGTAGTTGGCAGGAGTTATTCTTGTGCTTTGACAAATCACTAAAAGTTGACAGCTCGTGGTTTCGTCACAGAAAAGGACGCTGCATTAAGTGCAAATATGACCGCTCCAATGTCGGCTTGCCTCGCGTTGTAACAGCGATCTCTAATACCTTTTTTAAGTAGTGAAGATATTACTCTGTGAGAAAGTATCGCAGGGTATAAGCACAGCACTATAATTCATGTGTGGCCTTGTAGCAACTACCCGAGTCCAGCAGAAAGTTTAAAGGATGTGTAACTTCTGTGGCGAACGCTCCGCGCCCGGACCATGTACACCGTGTTGTGACGGGGGGAAACAATATCGCAGTGGAAGAGCGTGTATAGCAAAACAGATGTATTATTGTAAACAGAATAGCCACTATTTTGGCTGAACTGAGAAATCGTCGCGTCCACGGCTGTTGGGAATTTTGCTGGCCGGAGAGGCGGAGCGGTTCTAGGCACTTCAGTCTGGAACTGTGCGACCGCAGGTTGCAGGTTCGAATCCTGCCTCGGGCATGGACGTGTGTGATGTCCTTAGGTTAGTTAGGTTTAAGTAGTTCTAAGCTCTAGGGGACTGATGACCTCAGAATTTAAGTCCCATAGTGCTCAGAGCCATTTGAACCATTTCTTTGTTAGGAACTTCTTGCGTCGTTCCAGGTCGAAGATAATGTGTTTCTGATCATCATTGTTAAAGGACATAAAACTTGGGTGCAAAAGGGATAATTTTGGAGCATTAAATAGGACGGGTTTAACAGTGACAAGTAATTAATACTCAGATGTGTTACGGACTTATCTTCGCACTGTCATTAGGAGAAAACGACGAGGACTTCTGATTGCAGGTGTTTTGTTGCAGCACGAAAATGCTCGTCCACAAACTGCCCATTCGACCATAGCAACAATACAGATATGACATTTTAATGTCTCGAACACCCACCTTGCTCACCAGACCTCCTCCCTAGTGGCTTTCATATGTTCGGAGGGCTCAATGAAGCGTTGGGAGGCTAGAATTTCACAAACGACGATTAGGTGAAAACAGAGTGCGCGAGTTGTATTCGCAACCAAAATAATTCTTTTCATAAGGTACCCATGCACTTCTGAAGCGGCGAATGTGTGCGTTACACGTCATGGGGACTATAATGAAAAATGATAAATCCGTTGGATCTTCTCTATCACCTTTATCAGTCCTACCTGATAGGGATCCCAGATACATGAACAATACTCAAGAATCGGGCGAACAAGCGCCGTATAAGGCTCTTCTTTCGTGGATGAGTTACATTTCCTTAAGATGCTTCTGATGAATGTGAGTCTGGTATCTGCTTTCCCACTGTCTGTTTTACGTGGTAATTCCGCATAAGATCGTTGCGTATTGTTACGCCTAGATATTTTACGGCAGACGCTGTCTCCAGCTGTTTGTGATAAATAGTGTAGCTGTACAGTAGTGGATTTCTTTTCCTATATATGCGCAATATGTTACATTTATTTACGTTCAGGGTCAACTACCAGAGCCTGCACTATTCATGAATTTTCTGCAGGACGTTCTGCAAATGTTTACAATCTTCTGGTATTGCTGCTTTGGTATAGACAACTGCATCATCTGCGAATAGCCTTAAAGAGCATCCGACGCTTTCTACTACATGATTTATAGATATTGTAAAGAGTAACGGTCCTATCACACTTCCCTGTGGTACTCCGGATATTACCTTTACATCTGTCGATTTTGTTTCTTTAAGAATGACGTGTTGAGTTCTGTCTGTGAATCCAAACGCAAGTCTGCTCCGATAGTCCGTAAGATCGTATTTTTTTCATTAAACGGCAATGCGGTGCGGTGTCAAATGCCTTACTGAAATCAAGGAGCGCGGCATCAACCTGAGCGCCGTTGTCCACTGCGCTGTGGATCTCATGGAAGAACAGAGCAAGCTCAGTTACGCAGGATCTCTGTTTGCGAAATCCATGTTGATTTTTATAGAGAAGATGTTCATTTTCCAAAAAGTCATTATTCTTGAGCATAAAACATGTACCATAATTCTACAAACGTTTGATATCAGCGATGTAGGTCTATAATTGTGTGGATCTGTCGTACGGCCTTTCTTAAAAACGGGAAAGACCTGCGCTTTTTTACAGTCGTTTGGTAACTTTCATTGCACAAGCGATCTACGATATATTACTGCTAGAACGGGAGCAAGTTCTTTTGCATAATCTTTATAGGATCTTAAAGGTCTCATCTCGTCCTGACGCCTTTCCACTATTAAGCGATTGTAGCTGCTTTTCGATTCCGCGATCGGTTATCTCAAAATCTGCCATTTAGACGTTTGGACGACGATTGAAAGGAGGGACAGTGTTACGATCTTCCGCCGTGAAACAGCTTCGGAAGACCGAATTCAGTATTTTGGCCTTCTCTCTGTTATCTTCCGTTTGGTGCCGGTGTTGTCGCTGAGAGAATGAATAGATTATTTTGACCCACTTACTGATTTTACGTACGACCAAAATTTCTTAGGATTTTTACTCAGGTTAGTTGACACCGTGTTACTTTCAAAATCATTCAACGCTTCTCTCATTGCTCTCCTTACGCTCATTTTCGCTTCGTTCAGCTTCTGTTTTTCGGCTAGGTTTTTACTTTTCTGGAATCTGAGATGAAGTGCTTTTTATCTACTTAGCGCTTTTCTAACACGGCTATTAAATGATCGTGGATCTTTCCCATCCCTTAAAACCTTACTCGGAACATACTTGTCTAGGGAATATTGAACGATGCCTTTGAATTTTTTCCATTTGTTCTCCACTTCTTCGTCCTCATCGCCGAGTATTTGATGCTGACTACTTAAATATTCTGAAATTTATTTCTTGTCAGCCTTGCTGAACAAATATATCTTCCTACCCTTCTTAACATTCCTTTCGGAACAGGTCATCATAGATGCTGTCACAGCCTTATGATCACTGATACCTTCCTCTGCTTTAACTGACTCGATGAGTTCAGCTCTGTTTGTTGCCAGGAGGTCTAAGACGTTACCCTCACGAGTTGGATCTCTAACTGTCTGCTCAAGGTAATTTTCGCACAATACATCCAGAACAATGCCACACGAATCCCTGTCTCTGGCGCCAGATTTGAAGGCATAACAATCCCAATCTATTCCTGGCAAGTTGAAGCCACCCCCTATTACAACGGAATGATCATGGAAATTACTAATGATGCAAGTTCTGCCTGAAGTGCTCTACAACTACAGATCCTGACCCACGTGGTCTGTAATAGCATCCGACCACCATTTTTGTCCGTTCTTTGATAATCAGTTTCACCCAGATTAATTCACATTCGGAATCTGTGATAACCTCGCTTGATTTTATCGATTTTTTTTCTGGAATAAACGTTCCACCACCATTGGCGGCTAACCTATCCTTACGATAAACATTTCAATCTGAACTCAGGATTTCGTTTTCATTGACCGCTGGTTTCAACCAGCCTTTTGTTCCCAATACTATCTGTGCGTTATAACCTTCAGTAAGCGATACTAATTCTGGGACCTTCCCTTGTATGCTCCTGCATTTTACTAAAATCAGATTAATATTTTTAATCTATGATCTGCTAGAACCAAGATTCTCTGCCCCTCTCTCTGGTAATATCCCTCAGACTGAAGGATTCACAGACAATCCTTTTATCGAGCTGAAAGTTGTAGAGTAAATTCTTTTGTGAAGACGTTCGTACTCTGCTCAGGAAAAAAAGCTAAAGTAAACTCAGTCTACATCTACGTGCATGCTCTGCAAGCTACTTGCCCATGTGTGCCGGAGGGTACGTTTGGTACTTCTATCTTTTCTCTCTTTACTCAGTCCATTCACAAATGACGTATGGCAAGAATGGTTTCGGAGTCCACGTTAATCTCGGAAAGTGATTTCAGATGTCGGAGGAAGGCAACGGCAAACCACCACCAACAGTCTTGCCAAATAATGTACTGTGATGTTTAGTTTTTGGATTGATGACTGCTTTACCTCTATATAGATCCTTTCTATAGATCATTTCCTCATCGTGATCTTTTAGAGATACGTATGTGACAAGAAGTTATGTCGCCCGAGTACTATTGGAACCTATGCTTATGGAGTTGCAACAGTAATCATCTTCGTGATGCACAACGCTCTCTATCAGTATTTATCGCTAGTGTTTGTTGAGCGTCTCCATAACGCTATCGAGCCGAGTAAACGGTCCGGTGACGAAACGTGTCGCTCTTGGCTGGATCTTCTCTATCAATTCTGTTACTAGTACTTGGTAAGTGAAGCAGTTCTCAAGAATCGGCAAAATTATTTCGTGGGTTAATTAAGTTTCCTGAAGATTCTCCTAATGAATCTGTCTAGCGACTGTGTAAGGTGTCAGGAAAATCCAACACTTTCCATGAAAACCCTGACATGATAAGCAAATCCAGTAGTATGTCACATAGCTCCGAATAAATCGTGACATTAAATTAACCAAAGTAATACGAGTAACGAGTGAGCAAATGGAATACCACAGGCTAACACAAGAATGCCTAAATGCTTGCGTGCCTCAGCGATACAGATGGCCGTACCGTAGGTGCAACCACAACGGAGGGGTATCTGTTGAGAGGCCAGACAAACGTGTGGTTCCTGAAGAGGGGCAGCAGCCTTTTCAGTAGTTGCAGGGGCAACAGTCTGGATGATTGACTGATCTGGCCTTGTAACATTAACCAAAACGGTCTTGCTGTGCTGGTACTGCGAACGGCTGAAAGCAAGGGGAAACTACAGCCGTAAATTTTCCCGAGGACATGCAGCTTTACTGTATGATTAAATGATGATGGCATCCTCTTGGGTAAAATATTCCGGAGGTAAAATAGTCCCCCATTCGGATCTCCGGGCGGGGACTACTCAGGAGGATGTCGTTATCAGGAGAAAGAAAACTGGCGTTCTACGGATCGGAGCGTGGAATGTCAGATCCCTTAATCGGGCAGGTAGGTTAGAAAATTTAAAAAAGGAAATGGATAGGTTAAAGTTAGATATAGTGGGAATTAGTGAAGTTCGGTGGCAGGAGGAACAAGACTTCTGGTCAGGTGACTACAGGGTTATAAACACAAAATCAAATAGGGGTAATGCAGGAGTAGGTTTAATAATGAATAGGAAAATAGGAATGCGGATAAGCTACTACAAACAGCATAGCGAACGCATTATTGTGGCCAAGATAGATACGAAGCCCACACCTACTACAGTAGTACAAGTTTATATGCCAACTAGCTCTGCAGATGATGAAGAAATTGAAGAAATGTACGATGAAATAAAAGAAATTGTTCAGATAGTGAAGGGAGACGAAAATTTAATAGTAATGGGTGACTGGAATTCGGCAGTAGGAAAAGGGAGAGAAGGAAACATAGTAGGTGAATATGGATTGGGGCTAAGAAATGAAAGAGGAAGCCGCCTAGTAGAATTTTGCACAGAGCACAACTTAATCATAGCTAACACTTGGTTTAAGAATCATGAAAGAAGGTTGTATACGTGGAAGAACCCTGGAGATACTAAAAGGTATCAAATAGATTATATAATGGTAAGACAGAGATTTAGGAACCAGGTTTTAAGTTGTAAGACATTTCCAGGGGCAGATGTGGACTCGGACCACAATCTATTGGTTATGACCTGTAGATTAAAACTGAAGAAACTGCAAAAATGTGGGAAATTAAGGAGATGGGACCTGGATAAACTGAAAGAACCAGAGGTTGTACAGTGTTTCAGGGAGAGCATAAGGTGACAATTGACAGGAATAGGGGAAAGAAATACCGTAGAAGAAGAATGGGTAGCTCTGAGGGATGAAGTAGTGAAGGCAGCAGAGGATAAAATAGGTAAAAAGACGAGGCCTGCTAGAAATACTTGGGTAACAGAAGAAATATTGAATTTAATTGATGAAAGGAGAAAATATAAAAATGCAGTAAATGAAGCAGGCAAAAAGGAATACAGACGTCTCAAAAATGAGATCGACAGGAAGTGCAAAATGGCTAAACAGGGATGGCTAGAGGACAAATGTAAGGATGTAGAAGCTTATCTCACTAGGGGTAAGATAGATACTGCCTACAGGAAAATTAAAGAGACCTTTGGAGAGAAGAGAACCACGTGTCTGAATATCAAGAGCTCAGATGGCAACCCAGTTCTAAGCAAAGAAGGAAAGGCAGAAAGGTGGAAGGAGTATATAGAAGGTTTATACAAGGGTGATGTACTTGAGGACAATATTATGGAAATGGAAGAGGATGTAGATGAAGACGAAATGGGAGATACGATAATGCGTGAAGAGTTTGACAGAGCACTGAAAGACCTGAGTCGAAACATGGCCCCCGGAGTAGACAACATTCCATTAGAACTACTGACGGCCTTGGGAGAGCCAGTCATGACAAAACTCTACCACCTGGTGAGCAAGATGTATGAGACAGACGAAATACCCTCAGACTTCAAGAAGAATATAATAATTCCAATCCCAAAGAAAGCAGGTGCTGACAGATGTGAAAATTACCGAACTATCAGTTTAATAAGTCACAGCTGCAAAATACTAACGCGAATTCTTTACAGACGAATGGAAAAACTGGTAGATGCGGACCTCGGGGAGGATCAGTTTGGATTCCGTCGAAATGTTGGAACACGTGAGGCAATACTGACCTTACGACTTATCTTAGAAGAAAGATTAAGAAAAGGCAAACCTACGTTTCTAGCATTTGTAGACTTAGAGAAAGCTTTTGACAATGTTGACTGGAATACTCTTTTTCAAATTCTAAAGGTGGCAGGGGTAAAATACAGGGAGCGAAAGGCTATTTACAATTTGTACAGAAACCAGATGGCAGTCATAAAAGTCGAGGGGCATGAAAGGGAAGCAGTGGTTGGGAAAGGAGTGAGACAGGGTTGTAGCCTCTCCCCGATGTTATTCAATCTGTATATTGAGCAAGCAGTAAAGGACACAAAAGAAAAATTTGGAGTAGGTATTAAAATTCATGGAGAAGAAGTAAAAACTTTGAGGTTCGCCGATGACATTGTAATTCTGTCAGAGACGGCAAAGGACTTGGAAGAGCAGTTGAACGGAATGGACAGTGTCTTGAAAGGAGGATATAAGATGAACATCAACAAAAGCAAAACGAGGATAATGGAATGTAGTCAAATTAAACCGGGTGATGCTGAGGGAATTAGATTAGGAAATGAGACACTTCAAGTAGTAAAGGAGTTTTGCTATTTAGGAAGTAAAATAACTGATGATGGTCGAAGTAGAGAGGATATAAAATGTAGACTGGCGATGGCAAGGAAAGCGTTTCTGAAGGAGAGAAATTTGTTAACATCAAATATAGATTTATGTATCAGGAAGTCGTTTCTGAAAGTATTTGTTTGGAGTGTAGCCATGTATGGAAGTGAAACATGGACAATAACTAGTTTAGACAAGAAGAGAATAGAAGCTTTCGAAATGTGGTGCTACAGAAGAATACTGAAGATAAGGTGGATAGATCATGTAACTAATGAGGAGGTATTGAATAGGATTGGGGAGAAGAGAAGTTTGTGGCACAACTTGACTAGAAGAAGGGATCGGTTGGTAGGACATGTTTTGAGGCATCAAGGGATCACAAATTTAGCGTTGGAGGGCAGCGTGGAGGGTAGAAATCGTAGAGGGAGACCGAGAGATAAGTACACTAAGCAGATTCAGAAGGATGTAGGTTGCAATAGGTACTGGGAGATGAAGCAGCTTGCACAGGATAGAGTAGCATGGAGAGCTGCATCAAACCAGTCTCAGGACTGAAGACAACAACAACACCTTCCCACAGTGAGACAGACGCAGTTCCGAGGGGACAAACGAGAACAGAAGCCGAGAGCAGAACCGTGTTAAGCTGAAGGCCCTACGATAAGGGACGGACACCCACGTCGCCAGCTAACCACTAGGACAACACCAGCTACAAGTTTTAGCGTGAGACTTTTCCGCGTCTCTGTTACGTCAAGAATCACCCCCCAGCCCATGTTAAAAGTTAGAGCCCTCCAGAAAAACAGTATAGATTTTACGATAACACAAAAAGGGCCACACCAGCCGCAAGTTTTAGCGTGAGAATTTTTCGCGTCTCTGTTACGTTAGGACCACCCCCCAGCCCATGTTAAAAGATAGAGCCCTCCAGAAGAACAGTATAGATCTTACGATAACGCTAAAAGGACCACACCAGCTGCAAGTTTTAGCGTGAGACTGTTTCGCGTCTCTGTTACATTGCAAACTTTAAAAACATTGCCCCCCCCCCCCCACGAAAAGTATAACGTTTCTCAGTGGATAGACAGAATTTTTGTAGGCGGGGCTTAAGGTTAACATTGAGACCCTGATTGGTCAGATGAAAACACAGCCAGATAGTTTTTTTAAACCAACTTCGGTAAATGGTAGTAAGGAGAAGTTAGTTAGTTCCGAGACGGCGAGCTGGATGGCTGCTGCGCCGGCCGCCGCCCCCTGACCAACACCAACAAGGTAATGAACGCACGCGATGCCGCATAACAGCGCTTAAAGCTTCACTCGGAACTGCAGAAGTCTCATCTGTTACACCTCCTTTTTGCGTAATACTAGTGTCGATCGTTAATTAAAACTCATGGTGTTCACATTTGCCACTTGAAGAAAAGATCTGAAACGCGATGATTTTTCTTTTATATAGTTATTGAGAAGCCACATCAGCCACTGTAATTTACGACAAGTTAAATAAGTAATTAAAGATAATTGAGGGTCACTGTAGACCATTTTGATAGTTTTCTCTTTTGTGAAACTTAATTTAAACCTAGATTATAGATGTGATATGGCATAGGTCATCCTTCGATCCATTGTAGAACTTGGAAACCCACTCAGGGAATATTCGTTCACATTTTTGTTGAACGCAGTTGGTTTTTACCATCCTATATCAAAACACTTCCTTTTATCAATAGTGCAATTTATAAACGATATTTTGTGAGTAGAATAAAATTTCCAATGGTAAACATAACTGCTTTTTCGACGTTATTTTACCAGCTAACTAAAAATAGGGAAGCCTTGAACCCCTTCCACTAAATTTAGTTAGTATTAAGATTCTTTTACAGGGAGTGCAGTGGAGCTGACACTGAAATCATTAAGTATTTGGTTATATCATCGCTAGTCTCACTGAACTCTTCTGAATTCTACATGTCATGTGTGGTCTGGCGTCTCTTTACCAGCAACAGGTCCCAGGTTCAAACTAGTCAATTCCTTAAAAAAAAAAAAAAAAAAAAAAAAAAAAAAAAAAAAAAAAAAAAAAACACGCTCAGAGTGTCGTTGCGCGAACGTGGTAGGGAGACACGATATAGAACAAACACACACCACCCAGAATGTTAGAACTGCTTTTGCCAACACATCTTTTAGGTGACCGTTTCTCTGTACGTGGCTCCAGATTGTTACTCCTAGGCATTGAAGTACTTACTGTTTTCTGTGATTTGTCGCCAGTAACGTAGTCGAACACTAGTAGATCTCTTCGGCTATTTATTCGCAATACGCCACATTCATGCACGTTCAGATCAATTGGCAGTCACAGCACCAATCGTCGCCCTCTGCAGGTCTCCTTGCACTTCGCTGCAATCTCCTGGCGCTGCAGCCTTCACGTAGACAGCCGGCCGCAGTGGCCGAGCGGTTCTAGGCGCTACAGTCTGGAACCGCGCGACCGCTACGGTCGCAGGTTTCAATCCCGCCTCGGGAATGTATGTGTGTGATGTGATTAGGTTAGTTAGGTTTAAGTAGTTCTAAGTTCTAGGGAACTGATGACCTCAGAAGCTAAGTCCCATAGTGCTCAGGGCCATTTGAACCTTCATGTAGACAACTACACCGTCCGCGAATAGTCTCACAGAGCCTCCAGCGGTATCAAATACAGGGTGTTTCAAAAATGACCGGTATATTTGAAACGGCAATACAAACTAAACGAGCAGCGGTAGAAATACACCGTTTGTTGGAGGTGGAGGAGATTAGTGTTTAACGTCCCGTCGACAACGAGGTCATTAGAGACGGAGCACAGGCTCGGATTAGGGAAGGACGTGGAAGGAAATCGGCCGTGCCCTTTGAAAGGAAACATCCCGGCATTTGCCTGAAATGATCTAGGGAAATCACGGAAAACCTAAATCAGGATGGCCGGACGCGGGATTGAACCGTCGTCCTCCCGAATGCGAGTCCAGTGTGCTAACCACTGCGCCACCTCGCTCGGTCACCGTTTGTTGCAATATGCTTGGGACAACAGTACATTTTCAGGCAGACAAACTTTCGAAATTACAGTAGTTACAATTGTCAACAACAGATGGCGCTGCGGTCTGGGAAACTCTATAGAACGATATTTTCCACATATCCACCAAGCGTAGCAATAATATGGCGTAGTCTCTGAATGAAATTACCCGAAACCTTTGACAATGTGTCTGGCGGAATGGCTTCACATGCAGATGAGATGTACTGCTTGAGCTGTTCAATTGTTTCTGGATTCTGGCGGTGCACCTGGTCTTTCAAGTGTCCCCACAGAAAGAAGTCACAGGGGTTCATGTTTGGCGAATAGGGAGGCCAATCCACGCCGCCTCCTGTATGTTTCGGATAGCCCAAAGCAATCACACGATCATCGAAATATTAATTCAGGAAATTAAAGACGTCGGCCGTGCGATGTGGCCGGGCACCATCTTGCATAAACCACGAGGTGTTCGCAGTGTCGTCTAAGGCAGTTTGTACCGCCACAAATTCACGAAGAATGTCCAGATAGCGTGATGTAATAATCGTTTCGGATCTGAAAAATGGGCCAATGATTCCTTTGGAAGAAATGGCGGCCCAGACCAGTATTTTTTGAGGATGCAGGGACGATGGGACTGCAACATGGGGCTTTTCGGTTCCCCATATGCGCCATTTCTGTTTATTGACGAAGCCGTCCAGGTAAAAATAAGCTTCGTCAGTAAACCAAATGCTGCCCACATGCATATCGCCGTCATCAATCCTGTGCACTATATCGTTAGCGAATGTCTCTCGTGCAGCAATGGTAGCGGCGCTGAGGGGTTGCAGCATTTGAATTTTGTATGGATAGAGGTGTAAACTCTGGCGCATGAGACGATACGTGGACGTTGGCGTCATTTGGACACGGCGAACAGAAACCCGAGGCCGCTGTTGGATCACCTGCTGCACTAGCTGCGCGTTGCCCTCTGTGGTTGCCGTGCGCGGTCGCCCTACCTTTCCAGCACGTTCATCCGTCACGTTCCCAGTCCGTTAAAATTTTTCAAACAGATCCTTTATTGTATCGCTTTTCGGTCCTTTGGTTACATTAAACCTCCGTTGAAAACTTCGTCTTGTTGCAACAACACTGTGTTCTAGGCGGTGGAATTCCCACATCAGAAAAATCCTCTGTTCTAAGGAATAAACCATGTTGTCCACAGCACACTTGCACGTTGTGAACAGCACACGCTTACAGCAGAAAGACGACGTACAGAATGGCGCACCACAGACTGCGTTGTCTTCTATATCTTTCACATCACTTGCAGCGCCATCTGTTGCTGAAAATTGTAACTACTGTAATTTCGAAAGTTTGTCCGCCTGAAAATTTACTGTTGTCCCAAGCATATTGCAACAAACGGTGTATTTATATCGCTGCTCGTTTAGTTTTTATTGCCGTGTCAAATATACCGGTCGTTTTTGAAACACCCTGTACATGATTAATAAACCGTACAGCCATAATAATGTGACCATCTGTTGGAAGACTGAGTAACCACCTTTCGCTGCGCGGACCACTGCGAGATGTACAGGAAGAGTCAGTGAAGTTCTGCAAGATACCGACAGTGATTGGAGCCATGGCGCCTCCATGTCTTCTGCAACTGCAGAATACAGCAGGGCCGTCGAGCAGGGCTTGGGCAGCGACAGACTTGACTGGAATAAGATTCTTCTTGTCTCCAGCTGTTGTAGCAAATTCGATGTTCTCGATGGTCTTGTACACTGTCTGTTTAGAACGACGGCGATGTCTTCTATATCTTTCACATCACTTGCAGCGCCATCTGTTGCTGAAAATTGTAACTACTGTAATTTCGAAAGTTTGTCCGCCTGAAAATGTACTGTTGTCACAAGCATATTGCAACAAACGGTGTATTTCTATCGCTGCTCGTTTAGTTTTTATTGCCGTTTCAAATATACCGGTCATTTTTGAAACACCCTGTATATGATTAATAAACCGTACAGCCACAATAATGTGACCATCTGTCGGAAGACTGAGTAACCACCTTTCGCTGCGCGGACCACTGCGAGATGTACAGGAAGTCAGTGAAGTTCTGCAAGATACCGACAGTGATTGGAGCCATGGCGCCTCCAGGGTCGTGGGCAGCTGCGGTAGGTTTTACGTCTCAGGATCCATGGCGCAAATAACCTGATCGTCCACCGCCGGTAGCTGAGTGATCAAGGGCGTCAGAATGTCAGTGCTAAGGGTGCGGGTTCCATTCCCGGCTAGGTCGGAGATTTTCTCCGCTCAGGGACTGGGCATTGCGTTGTCCTAATCGTCATCATTTCATCTCCATCGACTCACAAGTCACCGAAGTGGCGGCAAATCGAAAGACTTGCACCCAGCGAACGGCCTACCCGACGGGAGGCTCTAGTTACACGACATTATAACCCGATCGAGGTGGCGCCAAAGATTGTAGACTGGGTTTAAATCCGAGGAGTTTGGCGGCAGAGAGAATACGATAAATCCATCCTGGTGCTCTTCGAACCACGCACGCACACTACGAGCTGTGTAACACTTTGCGTTGTTCTGCTCGTTGATACCGTGCATGTAGAATGGTATGGTCCCCAAGGGTAGATACATACTTTTGTTGATCCTTTCAGAATGACGAGATCACACGGAATGCCACGAAACATTCTGCGGACCATAACGCACCCTCCTTCGGCCTAGACTTTTCCGACGATTGTTGCAGGTTACCTGCTTTCAAACTTTTCACGACGACGCGCCAATGGCCTTGTTTCCGTTCGAGGATAAAATGTGATTCATCTGAAAAGGTCACCTGTTGTCTCTCAGTGGACGCCCAGTTGCGGCATTGGTGTGCGAATTCTAGCCTTCGTCGCCGACGAACAGCAGTCAGCATGGGAGCATGAACCAGTTGCCTGCTGCGGAGACCCACACGCAGCAACGTTCGCTGAAAGGTGGTTGAGGAGACACTGTTCGTAGTCCCTTGGTTCATCTGGGCGGTCAGTTGCTCGACAGTTGCACGTCTGTTCGCCCGTACACATCTCCGCTGTCGTAGTTCACGCTTGTTATATATGGCCCTGGTGCATCAGAGTTGCTTCGGCGCCGGTTTTGGAGAGGGCCATTTTTCACGCATTGTATGCTTTAACCACGACGGCATGCGAACTGGTACAATCTTAGCCCTTTCGGAAATGGGGACCCTTGGTCCGAAAGCTAATGATCATGCCTTTTTGGATGTCAGATAAATCGCTCCGTTTCCGCATTACGATAAGGACTGCGCTGCTTTTCACATCTCCCCAACACGCTGTCTATACTCTCCGATGCTAGTGATGACACCTGCAATCTGTGAGTGGTAACTGCACGTTTAAGTTGAACACAGGTGGAGGTCAACTAATGTAGAAGCTATATAAGGTAACACTCTTGTTTATGCACTGTATTACGCTTTTCTTTTTTTCTTTGAAACAGGAAACATAATTATTATCGTTTATGGTTTCGGAATTAAGATGACGATGGCTTAAAGAAACGAAAGGAAATGTGAGATGGACCCATATCACTTTTTTTGTTGGCAGTTTTCTGGCTGTCTTTATGCCCGTCACAATTTGTTCTCCTAAGGTAACCTCCAACGCGAATTCTTTACAGACGAATGGAAAAACCGATAGAAGCCGACCTCGGGGAGATCAGTTTGGATTTCGTAGAAATATTGGAAAATGTGAGGCAATACTGACCATACGACTTATCTTAGAAGGTAGGTTACGTAAAGGCAAACCTACGTTTCTAGCATTTGTAGACTTAGAGAAAGCTTTTGACAATGTTGACTGGAATATTCTCTTTCAAATTCTGAAAGTGGCAGGGGTAAAATACAGGGAGCGAAAGGCTATTTACAATTTTTTGTAGAAACCAGATGGCAGTTATAAGAGTCTAGGATCATGAAAGGGAAGCAGTGGTTCGGGAGGGAGTGAGACAGGGTTGTAGCCTATCCCCGATGCTATTCAATCTGTATAAATCTGTATATTGAGCAAGCAGTAAAGGAAACAAAAGAAAAGTTCGGAGTAGGTATTAAAATCCATGAGAAGAAATAAAAACTTTGAGGTTCGCCGATGACATTGTAATTCTGTCAGAGACAGCAAAGGACTTGGAAGAGCAGATGAACGGAATGGCCAGTGCCTTGGAAGGAGGATATAAAACGAACATCAACAAAAGCATAGCCGCGCGGGATTAGCCGAACGCTCTGGGGCGCTGCAATCATGGACTGTGTGGCTGGTCCCGGCGGAGGTTCGAGTCCTCCCTCAGGTATGGGTGTGTTTTTGTCCTTAGGATAATTTAGGTTAAGTAGTGTGTAAGCTTAGAGACTGATATCCTTAGCAGTTAAGTCCCATAAGATTTCACATACATTTGAACATTTTTTGAACAAAAGCAAAACGAGGATTATGGAATGTAGTCGAATTAAGTCGGGTGATGCTGAGGGAATTAGATTTGGAAATGAGACATTTAAAGTAGTAAAGGAGTTTTGCTATTGGGGAGCAAGATAACTGATGATGGTCGAAGTAGAGAGGATATAAAATGTAGACTGGCAATGGCAAGGAAAGCGTTTCTGAAGAAGAGAAATTTGTGAACATCGAGTATAGATTTAAGTGTCAGGAAGTCGTTTCTGAAAGTATTTGTATGGAGTGTAGCCATGTATGGAAGTGAAACATGGATGATAAATAGTTTGGACAAGAAGAGAAAAGAAGCCTTCGAAATGTGGTTCCAGAAGAATGCTAAAGATTAGATGGGTAGATCACATAACTAATGAGGAGGTATTGAATAGGATTGGGCTGCAGTAAATATATTCACGTTTTTATGTTGGGAAGAATCATTGTCATTTCACCGTTGTTTAATCACAATTTGATCTTTAATGACAGTTACTAATCAGCTTTTTAACCGTATTTTCAATACCCTGGAAGAAAAAAAGAATTAATACTAGTTGGGTACTGGGCATGAATTATTCCAATCTCCTATTAGTCCTCCTTCCTCCTTTCGCTGTCTACCTCGTCCTTCAACCTCTCTCCGCCCATCTCCTCCATCCCTCTCTCTGTCCACCTCATTCTCCCTGCACCCAACTATCTATCCTCTCCAGTCCATCTCTCTCTCTCCATTTCTTCACCCCCCTCTATCAGCACGTGTTCCTCCCTCTCTATTTGCTCACCTCCTCCCCCCTTTAATTCTGTTTCGTCCTCCCCCTTTATTTCCTCCTTCCCCTCTCTTTCTCCATCTCTTCTACCCCCTCTCTCTGCCTTTTTCTCTTTCCACTCTCTGTTCATCTCCTCCTCTTTCCTTTCTCTGTCCATCTCCTCTTCTTCCTTTTCTCTGTCCATTTCCTTCTCCCCCTCCCTGTGTTCATCTTCTCCTCGCCCCCCTCTGCCTATCACTTTCTCCTCCTTTCTCTCTCCATCTCCTCCTCTTTCTTTTCTCTATCCAATTCCTTCTCTCTCCTCTCTCTGTCCATTTTCCTTTGCCCCCTCTCTCTCTCCCTATATGTATCCATCTCCTCCTTCCCCCTCTGTGTTCCATCTCCCCTCCTTTCTCTCTTCACGTTATCACACTCACCCCAATTGGATGCTGGTCGTTCTTACTCCCATAGTATTTTTTACGAGATCGTGACTAATGTGTGCCAAGTTGGGTAGAATTGTTCCAGAGGTTTAGGATGGGCTGTTTACTCGTGGCTTTCCCCTTGAACGCACATTCATATATTGTTCACAGTCATTTAACATATTTCACACGTAACTCTACACGTATTTCACCTGTATGTCCAGCGAATTCCGCCCTGCAGTTTCATTTTCGTGCAGCTCAATGTTTATGACATCGTTTCTCCTGAAGTATGTGCTGTACAAAAATATAATTTAGCAGGTTCATCTAGTGGTATATATGGCTACTGTCTGCGAAATGAGTTCTGAATGTTGGTAGTACTAACAAAATAAGAACGTCATGCGCGATGCTTCAGGATTACACTCACCTCAGTGTCATATCACCTGAACCACGAGTATATGTAGTACAATGAAATTTTTTGTCGGTTAATTCATTGGCATATGTGGATGGTCTCTTCGCGTAAGTGTTGGAAATAGACTGCGTAGGAAGAAGCAATAAATTTAAACACCTTATATGAAGCTGCAGTTTTTCATGCACATCGGTATTTATGACGTCGTATCTCCCGAACTACGTGTCTTATAAAGATAGAATCTTGTTCGTATATTCAGTGGTATATGTGGATACTGTCTAAAAAATTTGTCACGAATGCAGCTAGTAGTAAAGAAGTAATAAATTAAAATGTCCTGCTTTATGCGGGAGTTTTACTGCATGAACAGCGAAAATGTAATAAGCGATAAACTTTTTTCTTTTATCATTTTGTAGGAGTTACCAGCGAGAAAAGTTTCCACAAAAGTTTCTTAAAGGTTTGAAATTATGTTTAAAGTTTGTAACGAGTCACTCAGTACACTGATTCACAAATACTGCCTTCCGCTTCACCGCGTCGTGGGCTACAATGACTTTTCATTCTCCCCAATGTTGATTTCCAGACTATAATTATATGTATTACGAGTTTGGCTGAAACGATGTAGTACTTTAGGAGGAGATATGGAATATACGAGTACATATCTATACACGTAAATTCATTTTTATGTATATAGTATGTATGGATATAATAATTATCATAATGAAAATTGCTAGAACCTGTCATATCCACCTACAAAATATTTGTGTATACAGATTTCTCGATTTTTTTCTTTCACGAAATTTAGCACAACCAGTGTTTCCATAATATTTTTCCGATGGACTAACTTTCCTTAGTTCTTTACTTCACTGAAAATTAACGTTAATTCAGTGTATCACGTGTCTCATTTATCTTGATCACACCAAATAACTTTTTACCCAGAATCACTATGAAAATTGTATCAAGCAAATGTCGTTTAACTGCCAGGGCAACATTAACCAGCATGATTACCTTCCTTGAAACTTTGTTCGTTACGGAGATACGAATAGCAGTACATCCTTTTCTAAATTCTGCACTATGTTTTTGATTCAGTAATCAAGTTCCTTTCCTCAAGTCCTTTTCAGAAACGTTGTGCAGTGCACCAGAGAGTTAACAGCAAACAAATGGAAACACAAAGTAAACGTGCACCGGTCATTCACTTAGACCGCCTTCAGTTGAAAGTACTCGAATGTGGAGTACAATGAGTACCAACGAAGAGAAGCTACTGGGATGTTATGAGTGTGGAACCGGCCCTGTGGCCGAGCGGTTCTAGCCGCTTCAGTTCGGAACCGCGCTGCTGCTACGGTCAAAGGTTCGAATCCTGCCTCGGGCATGGATGTGTGTGATGTTCTTAGGTTAGTTAGGTTTAAGTAGTTCTAAGCCTAGGGGACTGATGACCTCAGATGTTAAGTCCCATAGTGTTTAGAGCCATTTGAACCATTTTTCCGGTGTGGTCAATAATTATGGCTTGGTGGCGAAACTTGGTAGATTTTCTAATTCGTTAATGCGGAATCGCTTAGCGCTGGAAAAAATTTAGTTCCAGTTTTCTCCAACAAGCGAAAATATGGCGATGTACAGCATCTCGTCAACGTCTTCGATGTTCATACTGAACAAACTGTGCAAGCAGGGTTAATAATAAAATTAACATTTTGCCTTACTCACTTGTTTCACTTTTTCTGCGCACGTCCTGTTTCTGATACATTACATATGGAATTATTTCTGTCGTCTTTTTTGTATTCACAACGCCAGATTTGCATTTGGTGCATAGAAAAAAGTTACATAATTACCCAGCTTAAGTCGACTGCACATTACTGCGTTAAGATATCTACCACGTTTTGGTGCCATACGATGATTACAGCCCACGCTGGACCTCTGTGGGTAGCTACATTTTAATTACGAGGGTTGGAACGCAAATAGTGGCAACTATTTATTCACAACCGATACAAAAGAGTTACATGTTTACGCCTGTTACTGTCCTTCAGGGTACCCACCAGCGTTGTGTAGAAACAGTTGCCAGCATTGTGGAAGGCATAGTATACCGTTAGCAGAGCCTGTTGTGTTGCTGGTGCGAATGGAGCGGTCTGCTGCCTGTCGAATATCTGGAACAGTTCTGAAGCGAATGCCATGAAGTGGTTCCTTCATCTTCGGAATCAAGTCAAAGTCACAAGCACTTAAGTTCGGAAATATGGTGGATGGTACAGTACTTCCCTGTCCCATAGACCGAACAGAGAGGCTACAGCCAACGCTGTTATGCGCCCACGCATTGTCGTACAAAATGACTGGTGAGTTGCGAAGAAAGTGTTGCAGCTTCTTTCGCAAAGCTGGTCGCAGGTGATGCTCCAAATACGAACAGTAATACTGTGCATTGGCGGTCTGCCGTGAAGGAACGCAATGTGTTAGGAGAACACCATCACTGTCGAACACCAAAATCACCAAACTTTAGACCGCTCCATTCGCACCATCAACAGAATAGGCTCTGCTAACGGTATACTGCGCCTTCTACATCGCTGGCAACGGGTTCTACACAACGCTGGCGACTGCTTTGAAGAACAGTGACAGGTACAAACATGTAACTCTTTTGTATCGGTTGTGAATAAATAGTTGCCATTATTTAATTTCTAACCATCGTATAACCACCATGTAAAAATTCTGCTCATCCGTGGAGGTTTCTTATCTTTTATATGAACTTGTATGAATAGTGTGACGATTCGTAAAGTGCAACTCATCTCTTCATTCATCTCAAATCATAAATTAATCTTACAGTCGAACTGAACACTATCTTGGAAACTTAGGTATATCGAAGTAACTTATGTGCGCTAGAGAACCTACGGTTCCCGCAGGCGTCATCCGTACTATTTATTGTCCAATCATGGCGTTTGAATTCTCAGGAAGTGTTTGAAACGTATCTAAGACTAAGAAACTGGAGGGTCACGAATATTGCGAACTAGGTCTGAACCGGCCTCAAACTGCATGCATAAAAGAAAACATGCTGCCTGAGAAATTGTATTCGTTACTCAGTGAAAGAGGAAGCCGCCTGGTAGAATTCTGCACAGAGATAACTTAATCATAGCTAACACTTGGTTCAAGAATCATAAAAGAAGGCTGTATACATTGAAGAAGCCTGGAGATACTGACAGGTTTCAGATAGATTATATAATGGTACGACAGAGATTTAGGAACCAGGTTTTAAATTGTAAGACATTTCCAGGGGGAGATGTGGACTCTGACCACAATCTATTGGTTATGACCTGTAGATTAAAACTGAAGAAACTGCAAAAAGGTGGGAATTTAAGGAGATGGGACCTGGATAAACTAAAAGAACCAGAGGTTGTATGGAGTTTCAAGGAGAGCATAAGGGAGCAATTGACAGGAATGGAGGAAAGAAATACAATAGAAGAAGAATAGGTAGCTTTGAGGGATGAAGTAGTGAAGGCAGCAGAGGATCAAGTAGGTAAAAAGACGAGGGCTAGTAGAAATCCTTGGGTAACAGAAGAAATATTGAATTTAATTGATGAAAGGAGAAAATATAAAAATGCAGTAAATGGAGCAGGCAAAAAGGAATACAAACGTCTCAAAAATGAGATCGACAGGAAGTGCAAAATGGCTACGCAGGGATGGCTAGAGGACAAATGTAAGGATGTAGAGGCTTATCTCACTAGGGGTAAGATAGATACTGCCTACAGGAAAATTAAAGAGACCTTTGGAGAAAAGAGGACCACTTGTATGAATATTAAGAGCTCAGATGGAAACCCAGATCTAAGCAAAGAAGGGAAAGCAGAAAGGTGGAAGGAGTATATAGAGGGTCTATACAAGGGCGATGTACTTGAGGACAATATTATGGAAATGGAAGAGGATGTAGATGAAGATGAAATGGGAGATACGAAACTGCGAGAAGAGTGTGACAGAGCACTGAAAGACCTGAGTCGAATCAAGGCCCCCGGAGTAGACACCATTCCATTGGAACTACTGACGGTCTTGGGAGAGCCAGTCCTGACAAAACTCTACCATCTGGTGATCAAGATGTATGAGACAGGCGAAATACCCTCAGACTTCAAGAAGAATATAATAATTCCAATCCCAAAGAAAGCAGTTGTTGACAGATGTGAAAATTACCGAACTATCAGTTTAATAAGTCACAGCTGCAAAATACTAACGCGAATTCTTTACAGACGAATGGAAAAACTGGTAGAAGCCAACCTCGGGGATGAGCAGTTTGGATTCCGTAGAAATGTTGGAACACGTGAGGCAATATTGACCCTACGACTTATCTTAGAAGCTAGATTAAGGAAGGGCAAACCTACGTTTCTAGCATTTGTAGACTTAGAGAAAGCTTTTGACAATGTTGACTGGAATACTCTCTTTCAAATTCTGAAGGTGGCAGGGGTAAAATACAGGGAGCGAAAGGCTATTTACAATTTGTACAGAAAGCAGATGGCAGTTGTAAGAGTCGAGGGACATGAAAGGGAAACAGTGGTTGGGAAGGGAGTGAGACAGGGTTGTAGTCACTCCCCGATGTTATTCAATCTGTATATTGAGCAAGCAGTGAAGGAAACAAAAGAAAAATTCGGAGTAGGTATTAAAGTCCATGGAGAAGAAATAAAAACTTTGAGGTTCGCCGATGACATCGTAATTCTGTCAAAGACAGCAATGGACTTGGAAGAGCAGTCTTGAAAGGAGGATATAAGATGATCATCAACAAAAGCAAAACGAGGATGTTGTTGTTGTTGTCTTCAGTCCTAAGACTGGTTTGATGCAGCTCTCCATGCTACTCTATCCTGTGCAAGCTGTTTCATCTCCCAGTACCTACTGCAACCTACATCCTTCTGAATCTGCTTAGTGTACTCATCTCTCGGTCTCCCTCTACGATTTTTACCCTCCACGCTGCCCTCCAACGCTAAATTTGTGATCCCTTGATGCCTCAAAACATGTCCTACCAACCGATCCCTTCTTCTAGTCAAGTTGTGCCACAAACTTCTCTTCTCCCCATTCCTATTCAATACCTCCTCATTAGTTACGTGATCTATCCACCTTATCTTCAGTATTCTTCTGTAGCACCACATTTCGAAAGCTTCTATTCTCTTCTTGTCCAAACTAGTTATCGTCCATGTTTCACTTCCATACATGGCTACACTCCAAACAAATACTTTCAGAAACGACTTCCTGATACATAAATCTATATTCGATGTTAACAAATTTCTCTTCTTCAGAAACGCTTTCCTTGCCATTGCCAGTCTACATTTTATATCCTCTCTACTTCGACCATCATCAGTTATTTTACTTCCTAAATAGCAAAACTCCTTTACTACTTGAAGTGTCTCATTTCCTAATCTAATTCCCTCAGCATCACCCGATTTAATTTGACTACATTCCATTATCCTCGTTTTGCTTTTGTTGATGTTCATCTTATATCCTCCTTTCAAGACACTGTCCATTCCGTTCATCTGCTCTTCCAAGTCCTTTGCCGTCTCTGACAGAATTACAATGTCATCGGCGAACCTCAAAGTTTTTACTTCGTCTCCATGAATTTTAATACCTACTCCAAATTTTTCTTTTGTTTCCTTTACTGCTTGCTCAATATACAGATTGAATAACATCGGGGAGAGGCTACAACCCTGTCTCACTCCTTTCCCAACCACTGCTTCCCTTTCATGCCCCTCGACTTTTATGACTGCCATCTGGTTTCTGTACAAATTGTAAATAGCCTTTCGCTCCCTGTATTTTACCCCTGCCACCTTTAGAATTTGAAAGAGAGTATTCCAGTCAACATTGTCAAAAGCTTTCTCTAAGTCTACAAATGCTAGAAACGTAGGTTTGCCTTTTCTTAATCTTTCTTCTAAGATAAGTCGTAAGGTCAGTATTGCCTCACGTGTTCCAACATTTCGACGGAATCCAAACTGATCCTCCCCGAGGTCCGCATCTACCAGTTTTTCCATTCGTCTGTAAAGAATTCACGTTAGTATTTTGCAGCTGTGACTTATTAAACTGATAGTTCGGTAATTTTCACATCTGTCAGCACCTGCTTTCTTTGGGATTGGAATTATTATATTCTTCTTGAAGTCTGAGGGTATTTCGCCTGTCTCATACATCTTGCTCACCAGCTGGTAGAGTTTTGTCATGACTGGCTCTCCCAAGGCCGTCAGTAGTTCTAATGGAATGTTGTCTACTCCGGGGGCCTTGTTTCGACTCAGGTCTTTCAGTGCTCTGTCACACTCTTCACGCAGTATCGTATCTCCCATTTTGTCTTCATCTACATCCTCTTCTATTTCCATAATATTGTCCTCAAGTACATCACCCTTGTATAAACCTTCTATATACTCCTTCCACCTTTCTGCCTTTCCTTCTTTGCTTAGAACTGGGTTGCCATCTGAGCTCTTGATATTCATACACGTGGTTCTCTTCTCTCCAAAGGTCTCTTTAATTTTCCTGTAGGCAGTATCTATCTTACCCCTAGTGAGATAAGCTTCTACATCCTTACATTTGTCCTCTAGCCATCCCTGCTTAGCCATTTTGCACTTCCTGTCGATCTCATTTTTGAGACGTCTGTATTCCTTTTTGCCTGCTTCATTTACTGCATTTTTATATTTTCTCCTTTCATCAATTAAATTCAATATTTCTTCTGTTACCCAAGGATTTCTAGCAGCCCTCGTCTTTTTACCTACTTTATCCTCTGCTGCCTTCACTACTTCATCCCTCAGAGCTACCCATTCTTCTTCTACGGTATTTCTTTCCCCTATTCCTGTCAATTGTCCCCTTATGCTCTCCCTGAAACTCTGTACAACTTCTGGTTCTTTCAGTTTATCCAGGTCCCATCTCCTTAATTTCCCACATTTTTGCAGTTTCTTCAGTTTTAATGTACAGGTCATAACCAATAGATTGTGGTCCGAGTCCACATCTGCCCCTGGAAATGTCTTACAATTTAAAACCTGGTTCCTAAATCTCTGTCTTACCATTATATAATCTATTTGATACCTTTTAGTATTTCCAGGGTTCTTCCACGTATACAACCTTCTTTCATGATTCTTAAACCAAGTGTTAGCTATGATTAAGTTGTGCTCTGTGCAAAATTCTACTAGGCGGCTTCTTCTTTCATTTCTTAGCCCCAATCCATATTCACCTACTATGTTTCCTTCTCTCCCTTTTCCTACTGCCGAATTCCAGTCACCCATTACTATTAAATTTTCGTCTCCCTTCACTATCTGAACAATTTCTTTTATTTCATCGTACATTTCTTCAATTTCTTCATCATCTGCAGAGCTAGTTGGCATATAAATTTGTACTACTGTAGTAGGTGTGGGCTTCGTATCTATCTTGGCCACAATAATGCGTTCACTATGCTGTTTGTAGTAGCTTACCCGCATTCCTATTTTCCTATTCATTATTAAACCTACTCCTGCATTACCCCTATTTGATTTTGTGTTTATAACCCTGTAGTCACCTGACCAGAAGTCTTGTTCCTCCTGCCACCGAACTTCACTAATTCCCACTATATCTAACTTTAACCTATCCATTTCCCTTTTTAAATTTTCTAACCTACCTGCCCGATTAAGGGATCTGACATTCCACGCTCCGATCCGTAGAACGCCAGTTTTCTTTCTCCTGATAACGACATCCTCCTGAGTAGTCCCCGCCCGGAGATCCGAATGGGGGACTATTTTACCTCCGGAATATTTTACCCAAGAGGATGCCATCATCATTTAATCATACAGTAAAGCTGCATGTCCTCGGGAAAAATTACGGCTGTAGTTTCCCCTTGCTTTCAGCCGTTCGCAGTACCAGCACAGCAAGGCCGTTTTGGTTAATGTTGCAAGGCCAGATCAGTCAATCATCCAGACTGTTGCCCCTGCAACTACTGAAAAGGCTGCTGCCCCTCTTCAGGAACCACATGTTTGTCTGGCCTCTCAACAGATACCCCTCCGTTGTGGTTGCACCTACGGTACGGCCATCTGTATCGCTGAGGCACGCAAGCCTCCCCACCAACGGCAAGGTCCATGGTTCATGGGGGGGAGGAAAACGAGGATAATGGAATGTAATCGAATTAATTCGGGTGATGCTGAGGGAATTAGATTAGGAAGTGAGACACTTAAAGTAGTAAAGTTTGGACAAGAAAAGAATAGAAGCTTTCGAAATGTGGTGCTACAGAAGAATGCTGAAGATTAGATGGGCAGATCACATAACTAATGAGGATGTATTGAATTGGATTGGGGAGAAGAGAAGTTTGTGGCACAACTTGACCAGAAGAAGGGATCGGTTGGTAGGACATGTTCTGAGGCATCAAGGGATCACCAATTTCGTATAGGAGGGCAGCGTGGAGGGTAAAAATCGTAGAGGGAGACCAAGAGATGGCTACACTAAGCAGATTCAGAAGGATGTAGGTTGCAGTAGGTACTGGGAGATGAAGAAACTTGCACAGGATAGAGTAGCATGTAGAGCTGCATCAAACCAGTCTCAGGACTGAAGACCACAACAACAACAACATACTCAGTGTCACTGGAAACTTGACTCGCGGGAAATAAGATATGAGCGGAATTCTAAAACTATCGAGTCGGCGCGAACTGCATGCGGTTAAGAATCACATGGGAGTAACGGTAAGTTTTCGCCACTGCGACACCGCTTAGGATAACCAATTGGAGAAATACGGATACTGCCGACTCGACCCCAGTCGAAACTAACGGCGTGCGGGGAAGAAAGCATACGAGTAACGAACCGTTGTAGGCAGTAGTGATACTTCCATCAGAGTGCTATATTCGTTACTCAATAATGAAAACATACTATATCAAACAGCTCTGCCTCGAATAGGACCATGCCTAGTAAAGCACTGTGGTATTCAAACCAACGTTTGAGTTAATGACAGCCTTACCCTCTTTCTGATGGGTAGGCACTCGAAAAAAGAAGTGATGTATGTCACGAGCATCTGCTTAGGAAACTTTGAGCACTTTCTAGGCAGAAACTACGAATATTCTCCGTCCCCATCCTCCTCACTGCCCGCTACTTGTATATCCCATAAGAATCGTGCAGATAATTGTAGATAAATGCTACAAGCAGTCATTCTTTCAATGCTCCATTCGGGGACCACAAAAAGTATCTTCTGATATACAATTCATATTGATTCCTGGAGAATAGATGTAGAAGTAGTTCCAGATGCAAGATCTGTCAATCCCTGACTGAGTCAGGTATAACTCTTCTGTCTGTCTGGGATGAACTGCTGACAGCTGTTCATTTACAGTGCACCCACTCTCTCTCAGTTAGTTGATTCTCAATGAAACGGTGAGGTGACATACCATATATAGTAACTAGGAGAATATTTTTACACGATAATACAATTACGATTGGTGCAGGATGAGATTGAGACCCCTGTTGTAAGGCTGATGCTAATAATGTGAAGAGTTTACAGCCTCAATGCAATTAGCAGTGAATGTGACGAGGAGTGGTGTTGGGAGACGCACTGCAGGCTATACCAGAAGAAGAGGCGTGTGAGGGAAGCGACGACGCGAGCTCAGAGGTCACGGTTTGCCCGATAGCCGCGTGTGTCGTAGAGATAGGGCAGCTTAGCTAGGGTCTGAACCAGGACAGCCGCCATGACGGTGCATCAGGGCAATGTTGCAACTACTCTCTCCAGAAAATTCGTCTTTGGCAACCTGATTTTTGTCATCTGATACAAATTATGTCACAGTTTAAATTTCGATCCATTTCTAGCGTGTAGGAAGCAGGATCAGCAACGGTATTTATAATTCACGAATGACAACTCTTCATCTCCGACGTTGTGGTTTAGACGCTCGCCTCATATGGCACAGGAGCTATACAGTCCGGTCCATTGATCGTGACCGGGCCAAATATCTCACGAAATAAGCGTTAAACGAAAAAACATAGGTCAAACGGATGTCAACTGCGTTTTTTAAAGTAGGAACCCCCATTTTTAATTACATATTCGTGTAGTACGTAAAGAAATATGAATGTTTTAGTTGGACCACTTTTTTCGCTTTGTGATAGATGACGCTGTAATAGTCACAAACATATGGCTTAAAATTTTAGACTAACAGTTGGTAACAGGTAGGTTTTTTAAATTAAAATACGGAACGTAGATACGTTTGAACATTTTATTTCGGTTGTTCCTATGTGATACATGACAATTTGTGAACTGATCATTTCTGAGAACGTATGCTGTTACTGCGTGATTAGCTGTAAATACCACATTAATGCAATAAATGCTCAAAATGATGTCCGTCAACCTCAATGCATTTGGCAATACGTGTAACGACATTCCTCTCAACAGCGAGTAGTTCGCCTTCCGTAAATTTCGCACATGCATTGACAATGCGCTGACGCATGTTGTCAGGCGTTGGTGGTGGATTACAATAGCAAATATCCTTCAAATTTCCCCACAGAAAGAAATCCGGGGCGTCAGATCCGGTGAACGTGCGGGCCATGGTATGGTTCTTCGACGACCAATCCTCCTGTCATGAAATATGGTATTCAATACCGCTTCAACCGCACGCGAGCTATGTGCCGGACATCCATCATGTTGGAAGTACATCGCCATTCTGTCATGCAGTGAAACATCTTGTAGTAACATCGGTAGAACATTACGTAGGAAATCAGCATACACTGCACCATTTAGATTGCCATTGATAAAATGGGGGCCAATTATCTTTCCTCCCATAATGCCGCATCATACATTAACCAGCCAAGGTCGCTGATATTCCACTTGTTGCAGCCATCGTGGATTTTTCGTTGTCCAATAATGCATATTATACTGGTTATTTCCTCTGTTGGTGAATGACGCTTCGTCGCTACTTAGAACGCTTGCAAAAAATCTGTCATCGTCCCGAAATTTCTCTTGTGCCCACTGGCAAAACTGTACACGATGTTCAGAGTCATCGCCATGCAATTCCTAGTGCATATAAATATGGTACGGGTGCAATCGATGTTGATGTAGCATTCTCAACACCGACGTTTTTGAGATTCCCGATTCTCGTGCAACTTGTCTGCTACTGATGTGCGGATTAGCCGCGACAGCAGCTAAAACACCTACATGGGCATCATCATTTGTTGCAGGTCGTGGTTGACGTTTCATGTGTGGCTGAACGCTTCCTGTTTCCTTAAATAACGTAACTATCTGGCGAACGGTCCGGAAACTTGGATGATGTCGTCCATGATACCGAGCAGCATACATAGCACACGCCCGTTGGGCATTTTGATCACAATAGCCATACACCAACACGATATCGACCTTTTCCGCAATTGGTAAACGGTCCATTTTAACACGGGTAATGTATCACGAAGCAAATATTGTCCGCACTAGCGGAATGTTACGTGATACCACGTACTTATACGTTTGTGACTATTACAGCGTCATCTATCACAAAGGGAAGAAAGTGGTCCAACTAAAACATTCATATTTCTTTACGTACGATACGAATATGTAATAAAAAATGGGGGTTCCTATTTTAAGAAACGCAGTTGAAATCCGCTTGACCTATGGCAGCGCTATCTAGCGGGCCAACCATTTCGCCATCTGGTTTCCCCCTTCAAGGTAGACGAGTTTCGTTCTTTGTAGTTTTTTCGTTTGATGCTTATTTCGTGAGATATTTGGCCCGGTCACTATCAAAGGACCGCCCATTATATTGATTAGGTTTTCCGTGAGTATCAGGCAAAAAAGGCGATTCCTTTCTCTCTCCTAGTCAGTAATCTTTGATTTTTAATGACAAGTATGTAGAAGGCATATTAAAGTTAGTCTTCATTCTCTTCGTCAGTACATGCATAACTCTTTCACATTCCCCGCACTGTCCAACATGACGGATTAATTACGTATCAGTGCAACCACAGTTGCCGTCCCTATCGGTATGTGTAATACGATATATGAAAATAAAGTAGATACAGATATATAAAACCAAAGACCAGCCAGTATTGCGTAAATGACTTTATTTTCAAAACCATGTATTCTGAAGTGCTCCTTCATCCGTAGGAAATCAATATCTGCTAAGGGAACTTTAGTACACGGCATGACAAATGCTAAGGAACAATTGACACTTGCTAAGGAATAACTGCCAATTGCTACAAAACAAGCGACAATTGCTATGGCACACTCGACCGATAACAGTAAAAGGAAATGTAGAGGGCGGGGCATGTTAACTACGTCGAAGTCTGTACACGGGTGCTGTATATGCATTTGTCAGTTCTTGCACGGTGTTTCGCGAAGGTTGTTATGGAACCGATTAGTGCAACATTCTGTGTGGTGCGGCAACATGCCTGCAAGACATCATTTGAGTGGTAAAGATCACGGAGGAGCAGTTGGACGCTCTAAGCAGGTAAAAGTGTCGCTGATGTGGCCACAGTAACGGTTGTGTCATCTCGCGTCTAGGAAAGAGTACTGAAGATGGAAATGCTATGTGAAACCGTGCTGGAGACCAAGACACTGCAACAGGATCAATACGTAGCCCTAGTGGCAAAACCGAGGAGACATCTCACTCCTAGGCAGACCTTGCAACCGCTATTGGTACATGCGGCTCTGCCAGAACCATTTCGCGGCGATTAAATCAGGCTGGTGTATACGCTCAGAATCCTGTGACATCATGCCATCACCGAGAAAGAGGTCGTTGATATACTGAGCATGTTGGTTGGGCTCAGCAACAGTGGTCCATAAAAATGGTGTCCGACAAATCCCGCTTCACTGTGGAAAGTGATTCTGGGCATTAGTGTGGGGAGAGAGGGGAACACGTTACGCACCACAGAATATGCATGAACGCCATCGGTATAGCCTAGGCATCATGGTGTGAGAAGACATTATGCACAGTGGACGAATACCACCGTTTGTCTTTGCGCGAGATACCGTAAGGACAGCGGTATTGCAGCAGATTATTCTGAATCATGTCCGTCTGTTTAGGGATGCGGTAGTTCTCTACTACCTGTTTATGGATAACAGTGAGTGTCCACGCAGGACATACTGGTTCAAATGGCTCTAAGCACTATGGGACTCAACTGCTGTGGTCATTAGTCCCCTAGAACTTAGAACTACTTAAACCTAACTAACCTAAAGACATCACACACATCCATGCTCGAGGCAGGATTCGAACCTGCGACCGTAGCAGTCACGCGGTTCCGGTCTGAGCGCCTTAACCGCGAGACCACCGCGGCCGGCCAGGACATACTGGAAAGTGAAGATACTGAGCCTATGGAATGGTCTCCATACTCCCCGAACCCTATAGAGCATACCTGTGAAGCTCTTGGCAGACGTTTCTCGGCGAATGTCCTCTCTTCGAAGAGTGCAAGAACTGAAAATCGCCATGAGAGAGGTCTAGGATAACATCGCCCAAGTACCCTTCAACATGTCGGTAGCCAGCCTGAGTAACAGGATCAAAATGTGCATTAGTGGCAGACGAGGACATATTCCTTACTGAGAGTTCAATATCGAGATTTATGTAGGAGCCTGACGTGTGTCAAACATGAGTGTTATTTGCGTCTGTTGCCTTGCTTTCTGTGACTTCTTGTCGAACACTGCCTCTGTTTCTCAGCCACTATGAAGCTGTGTATATTGCAGTAAATGATCAACCTAGTCACAAAGTTGTTGAGGTCGTCAGTCCAAATACTATCGACGCTAGTCTGTCCTGCAGAAGTCTCTCCATCTCTACATAACTACTACAACCTACATTAATTTGAACCTTCTAGCTGTATTAGAGACTTCGTATTCTAAAATTTTTATCCCTCACACATCCCTCCATTACCAAACTGACGATACGTTGACACCTCAGGATGTCTCATCAAGCGATCCTTTCTTGTAGCCAAGTTGAGTCATTATTTCTTTTCTACATTACATCTACATGATTACTCTGAAATTCACGCTTCAGTGCCTGACAGAGGGTTAATCGAGCCTGTTTCACACTATTTCTCTGCCGTTACATTCTCTAATAGCATGCAGGAAAACCATGCTACCACTGGTTTCCCTTATTTTATCTTTTTTTTTCTTTTTAATTTGTGGTAAGTTCCTATGGAACCAAACTGCTGAGGTCATCGGTCCTTAGGCTTACACACTAACTTAAACTAGCTTACGCTCTTCCCCTTTTGTGCATACCATTCTAATTCTTCATCCTCTTTATCTCGCATCATTCTTAATTGTTTGTTTATAACTGGTATTTCTTCTAATTTTAGCTTTTGCTCAAAAACAAGTGTGACATTCCCGAATGTTACGCTACGATTCCCCATATCTATTATCGCTCGTCTCTCATTTAAAAAATCTGCACCTATAATCAAATCTACAGTTAGTTTAGGTATAATCACGAAGTTGGCTTCGATCTTTTGACCTTGACACGAAAGAGTTCACCTTGTTTGTCTCGTAACTTCCGCAGCATTGTTTCTAATAGGACCTCTTACTTTAATCTTACATGTTTTCAGAACTGGCAATTCCTCATTGGCATTACACTGCATGAATAAATTTTCTGAGATCGCAGTCAGTTCACTTCCGCTATCCGTTACAATATTGACTGGGATAAGCTTTACCATGGCCTTCACAATTGGTTGAATTTGAAAGGGTTGGTACTGTTCTTCTTCTTCTTGCATCAACGAATCCTCCACTGAATCATACATGAGTCTTTTTAGGAATTTCCCTTGTGAATTCGAACTTTCTGTAGGATAAGCTTCGACTGCTACTTCTCTCTCTTTTATTTCCTCTTCTCTATTTCTTCCTTCATTTACGCTTTCTTCAACATCCTTTACTTTTTCCTCATCTTCGTCTATCTTCTCCTTCTTCGTCGCTACTTCCACATAATCGCATCTAAATGCTCTAGTTATCGCTTCATAACTTCCTTCATTATATACGTTGGGTTGTGTGCCCACTTGTAACTTATTTTCAACTTCTGTCGACTGTTATCCTCATTGAATTTGCTTTCTCTGGTTTCCATCTCAAATAGCTCTGCAGTACTCATTACTTCGTCCTTTCCTCCTATATTCGTTGTGCATGCCTCTGGTAATTCATCTTCCTCGTCAGTATTCTCCCAAATAATTTCGTCCCAACACGATATTGTTATTTTCCTGTCTTCGTTTTCATCTGGTCCCTGCGGATTTGTTTCTTCCTTCTTCTCTTCTCCTGATAAGATTTTTACTTCTCTGTTCAAGGTGCTGCAATTGTCCTGGGTAGGTGCGTCATTCTCTTTGGCATGGGCGCTTAGCTGCCAATTCGAACGTTTATCGGGGTTTGGTGGTCTTACCTCCACCTCTTCTATATGTATTCTCTTTTCTTGTTCAGCTTGTTGATAGTGGTTTCTTTGTTGATAATTTGTCGGTCTATTTGTTCTCCAGTACCGGTTCCAGCTGTCGTTATTCCCTCTGTAATAGTTGTTGCCGTTCCTGAGTGAATTATAGTTATTGCCATATTCTCTTCTAAATCCATAACCGGTTCTTTGTTGAAATCTATTGTCGTTTCTTGGTGCGAAGTTATCACATGGCTCGTAATTATTGTTTCTTCGTACTGTGTCTTGTAGATTCCACTGCTTTTTGCTTTCGTTTTCACGCGCGCTTTGTCTTTTTCTTGCGTCATCTTCCGAAAATATGAACTCTGGTTCCCTTAGAATACCTTTAAATGCTTCGACGTCATTGCCTCCGCGACCTACTAATGATTGCTGGTATTTCAATGGTAGCTTCATCGCGCATAATTTAATCAACTCTCCGTCACTGTATGGTACATCTAAGCATTGATTTTTCTTTGCCATTAATTCTAAAAATTTCACGGGACTCTTCTCTCCTGAATTTTCAGAATATGGGTTCTGTAATAATTCGTACTTCACTCTGTTCTGGACCAATATCGTGAGAGAAACTTCTCTCTGAAATCTTCGTACGATCGTCATGTCGCTGCAACATTCTGCATGGTTCCTGCGACTGTTCCTGACATGTGTGCACATATAAAGTCTAATTTGTGTGCTAGCGTCCAGTGTTCTGGTAATTCTACTCGGAATTGATCAATAAAAGTTCGTGGATGTAATGAGTTTCCTTCGCGAAAGTGTTGAAATTTTCTGACTGTGAGGAAATGATCGTTGTTGTACTTCGTCATAGTTCCATATGAAATTCGCGATTCTTCGCCACTTTTGTTTCTGATCATTTCTCCCGTCGTTCTTTCCGGTTGTGGTAGATCCATTGGACATTGTCCACTGTAACTTTCGCCTACCCTTGCGTAGTATCCTTGGAGTGGCACGCAATAATTTTCTTTCATCGGTTGTGAACGTGTAGCTGAATGCATTACACTGTACTCTTCGCGACCTGGCTTTCCATTGTCATGTATTGGTTGGGTATCTTGTCTGGCTAACCTTGCCACTTCATTGCACGATCCAAACTGTCTTGAAACATACATTTGTGGTTCTGCATGTGTTTGTAATGACGTTTGTTCATCAAGAATTTCGAAACGTGTTTGTTGCAGTGCAGGCTGTCTGATATCACGTATGTTACTTTCCGCCTGTGTTTGGAATCGCAAATGCGTGATACCTTCGTTAATTGCTTGTTTTTCCGGTGCTGTTACAGATACGGACTGCAGACTCAGTGCTTGTTCGATCTTGTTCACTATTCTCTTCAATGGCAACAACTCTGCTCCCAATTTCTGAAATTTTTGATTCGTTTGCGCTTCTATTTTGACTATGCGCTTATCATATCTTTTCAGCGCTGCGTTTGTCATACGTTTGTGTAACACACTGTTTTCAACAACTTCACGCGCTGTACCTGCTGCTTGTCTAGTAATTTCGTTTATCTGTTTCTCTACTTTCTTGACTTCTCCCTGGGTGTTGTTACGTAATGTTTTGTTCTCGTCTTGAATGTCATTACGCAATGTTTGTACGTCCACTTGTACCTTGTCAATGTCTGTTCTCAATTGATTGTGACCTGTTATTAAGTTTCCTATCACTTCTCGAGATTCTTTTGCCTCGTCTTCAATATGACTAAGGTGCAACAGAATTTTTTTGTTTTGTTCTTTAATCTCACGCATTTGTCTCGTGATTTCTGCATTTTGTTTCGTCATTTCTGCATTCTGAATTTTAATTTGGTTCGCAATTTCTTTAATTTGTCTTGTCATGGTTTCCGTCATTAATTGTAATAATACTGCCAGATTGGTGGGTTCTATTGCGTTTTCGTCCGACGTCCTACGCTCTGTGTTTTCGCCCAATTGTTGGTTTGCAACCGATTGCATTCAACTGTGCTGTGACACAGGAGAAAACTTAATTCTAACAATATTAAAATTCATAACTTAATTATGCTGTTGTCTCTGCTAGAATGTCTATCTATTGAATTCTTTATTACTATCTATCGCTGCAGCTACTGTTTTCGGCTATTTATAACGTTCAAAAAAAATTTTATTACAAAAATTTTTCAACAGGAAGTTTTTCTCACCTAGTTAGGCATGTGGTCGAACTTCAATCATGGTATTTTACCATCCTGGCAGGGTCGCCATTTTGTAACATTCTGCATGGTGTCTGTTTGTTCTATATTGTGTCTCCCTACCACTTTCATGCAACGACACTCTGAGTGTGTTTTTTTAGGAAATTGACTAGTTTGAACCTAGGACCTGTTGCTGGTAAGGAGACGCCCGACCACACATGACATGTAGAATTCAGAAGAGTTCAGTGAGACTAGAGATGATATAACCAAATACTTAATGATTTCAGCGTCAGCTGCACTGCACTCCCAGTAAAAGAATCTTAATACTAACTAAATTTAGTGGAAGGGGTTCAAGGCTTTCCTATTTTTAGTTAGCTGGTAAAATAACGTCGAAAAAGTAGTTAAGTTTACCATTGGAAATTTTGTTCTACTCACAAAACATTGTTTATAATTGCACTATTGATAAAAGGAAATGTTTTAATACAGGATGGTAAAAACCAACTGCGTTCAACAAAAATGTGAACGAATATTCCCTAAATGGGTTTCCAAGTTCTACCATGGATCGAAGGATGACCTATGCCATATCATATCTATAATCTAGGTTTAAATTAAGTTTCACAAAAGAGAAAACTATCAAAATGGTCTACAGTGACCCTCAATTATCTTTATTTACTTATCTAACTTGTCGTAAATTACAGTGGCTGATGTGGCTTCTCAATAACTATATAAAAGAAAAATCATCGCCTTTCAGATCTTTTCTTCAAGTGGCAAATGTGAACGTCATGAGCTTTAATTAACGATCGACACTAGTATTACGCAAAAAGGAGGTGTAACAGATGAGACTTCTGCAGTTGTGAGTGAAGCTTTAAGCGCTGTTATGCGGCATCGCGTGCATTCATTACCTTGTCGGTGTTCGTCAGGGGGCGGCGGGCAGCACAGCTCTGCTCACCTCGCTGTCTCGCAAGCAACTCTCTCTTATCTTCTCCTCACTACAGTTTACCGAAGTTGGTTTAAAAAAAAACTATCTGGCTGTGCTTTCATCTGACCAATCAGGGTCTCAATGTTAACCTTAAGCTCCGCCTACAAAAATTCTGTCTATCGAATGAGAAACGTTATACTTTTCGTGGTGGGGGGCAATGTTTTTAAAGTTTGCAATGTAACAGAGACGCGAAAAAGTCTCACGCTAAAACTTGCAGGTGGTGTGGCCCTTTTTGTGTTATCGTAAGATCTATACTGTTTTTCTGGAGGGCTCTAGCTTTTAACATGGGCTGGGGGGTGGACCAGGCGGTTAGCTGGCGACGTGGGTGTCCGTCCCTTATCGTAGGGCCTTCAGCTTAACACGGTTCTGCTCTCGGCTTCTGTTCTCGTTTCTCCCCTCGGTACTGCGTCTGTCTCACTGTGGGAAGCTATGAGATGCATTTAGGCATTCTTGTGTTAGCCTGTGGTATTCCATTTGCTCACTCGTTACTCGTATTACTTTGGTTAATTTAATGTCACGATTTATTCGGATCTATGTGACATGCTACTGGAGTTGCTTATGACGTCAGGGTTTTCATGGAAGGTGTTGGATTTGCCTGACACCTTACAACGCTAATGACAACAGACGCACCCAATCCCGAAATGGTCAAGTGCGTGTGAATTCCTAAAGGACCAAACTGCTGAGGTCATCGATTCCCAGACTTACACACAACTTAAACTAACTTTTGCTAAGAACAACACACACACATGCCCGAGGGAGGACTCGAACCTCCGACGGACAGGCCCAGTTCCGAGGGAGGCCCCGATCCTCCAACTTGGGGAGCCGCTCACTCATATTTTATTATAATGATAATTTCTCCCTATGTAGGTGGGGGTCAACAAAGTATTTTCGCATTCGGAGGAGTACGTTGGAGACTGAAAATTCGAGGAAAGATCCTGCCGTAGCGGAAAACTACACCAACTCGCGAATCATAGCCGTGAGACAATCTCCCCTATTACACGATAATACAAAATGAGTTTTCCTTGTTTGTACTTTTTCGATTCAGTGTCTTCTCATTAGTTATTCGATCTAACCACCTTATCCTCAGCATTCTTCTACAACGCCACATTTCAAAAGACTCTATACTCTTTTTGTCTGATTTGCTTATCATCCTCGTTTCACTTCCATACAAACTCCAGACAAACACGTTCAGAAGAGACCTTCTAGTACTTACATTAATATCAGATGTGAACAAACAACTCTTTCTTTCATAAATGCTCTTCTTGCTGTTGTCAGTTTGCATCTTATATCCTCTCGGTTACTTTGACACCCAAATAGCAAAACACATCTACTACCTTTAATATCTCATTTCGTAATCCAGTTGCCTCCTCTTAGCCCGATTTAATTCTACTACGTACCATCACTTATACTACTTTTGTTGGTTTTCACCTTGTAATGCCTTTTCAAGACATTATCTGTTGTATTAAACTGCTCTTCCAAGCCCATTGTAGTCTCCGACAGAATTACAATGTCATCTGCAAACCTAAAAGTTTTTATATCTTCTCCCAGAACTCAATTCTCTTTCCAAATCTGTCGATGGTTTCGTTTGCAGCTTGCTCACAGTGAATAACATCTGGTACATGCTACGAACCTATCAATCTAGTTAAATTTAGCGTCACGTGCAGAAGTATACCGAGTAACCAGTACCAAGTTCCGAGGCAGAACATGGAAAGAAACGATACATACTGTGCTTTAACGAATACTCCTAGATTCGATGACGGTGCGCATCTTGTTAGAATATGAACTCAGAAGTACATTGAAAGAAGAGTATAACGGATAATTTACAATCTGCGATAGCCTAGATAGATGGTTTGCTTGAGACGCGTCTTGCTGTCACATGTATGAAACTCTTCCAGTCACATGATCCACAATATTGGCAAGATTGTAAAGCTGACCTCAAGGCACCTAGGCTTGATTATAAATCAATATAAGCGAAATATCTTCAACAAGCCGTCAGCCATTTTCTCGCCGACCATCGACTGTCCACATGCATCCATTGTAGACCGATGCAGCAGCAATTCAAAGCTGTGTTTCAGCTCCTTGTTGTGCCAATAGTAGACACGATGAGCGAATAATGGTTGAGAACGTTCCTGCTCCAACAGATTTGTTAGTGTTAGAATGGACCTTAAAATTTTAATGAAATACGTCGTCGGCATTCCCCGCTGGGACACTATCATATTGCCGCTGCCCAGCTTACAAACAGTTCTCTTATTATTTATATAGAATTAATACCGATTTCCTAATTTTTAATAAGCGAGCTCGTAATGGTCTTCGCCGTGTGAGCCGCAGGAAATCACAACGACTTGAGAAAATTCTCTGAAATAAATTTGGAACGGAAACATTTGGAAAGAAAGCATTACAGATTCCTTTAATATCTCCAGAAACACTATTTTTTTGCAGTCAAAATAATACTTATATGAAGTTAAAAGGGTTTCGATAGATCGAGTGTGATAGATCACCTGCCAAAAAAAGTGCATCTCCCAGAAGCGTAGAAGGAAACGAAACGCAACTTCACGGATGGGAGTATATGTAATGTTGTTTCAGTGAGTACAAAATCTAGACAAACTTACAAAATAATGCAGTACCCCATCTGGCCTTCATGTATACACTGATTCGGTTACGAAGAGTGCCATAAAGCAGAGGCATTCTATCCTGTGGCAAACTAGTCCACAAATCTTGTGACTGGTACTTTATATCCTGGGTACTGGCACAGGGAAGGAGTTGACATCCGAGCTGGTCGTACACATGTTCTGCAGCAGCAGACCTGAACATCATGCAGAGATACGTACCATATTTGCACGGGAATTGTTCCGTTGAAAGATGGTGCCGCGCTACTGTCGCTTGAGAAGTAACACACGAGGACGCAGAATATCTGTGACACACCGGTGAGCAGTTAGAGTTTCCTCAATCACTATAATCCGAACATGAAATCATACCCAGTGGCTCCCCGCTGCATGACTCCAGGAGTTGCGTTACTGTGATTCTCCAAAACATTGGAAGAATGGGACATCTCCTAAGGTTGCCGACATACTTGCCGCAGATAGTATCCAGGGTAGTGCAGAACACAATGCGGCACTACTCCTCAGCATTGCAAATGCAGCCGTTTGTGTTGTGGTGTTAGCGGCAGCCTACACACGTGACGGTAACTCAGTGCGGCTACTACAAGGCTCTGACCAATGGTGCGATACGACACCGAATGTTGCTAGGACATTATTTGCCCTCGAGTAGAAGGCGCATATGTGAAAGGTATCACTATGTGTTGGTGCACAATATGGCGACACTCCCTTGTGGGGTCAGAAGTGGTCTAGTGGAATCTCGCCGAAGAGTATGCCTGCCTTCGCATTCTCAAGCAATACAACATCATATCACTGTGAAAACTATTGAATGCCTCGGATATGAACCATTCTAAGAGCCGAGCAAATAGTGACCCATAAATTCTGTCGGGTGATGATAATGCTGTCTCATACGAGTACGCAGTTGGTATCTCTGGGTCCATCATTGTGATTACCCAATATATGACGCTGTTCACGTCCCTTTCATACCCTACCAGGCTTCGTAACAGCAATAAACACGAACAGCTCTAATGCACTCTGGTGACCGTTCTGTAACAGATAACACTAGTCAACAGCCATTTTGCATCTGGGATGTGATACATCAGCTAGTAAGTATTTTGGTGTGTAGAACCCGAATATACCTTTCAAAATGTTCTAGCACGTACCATTTTTGAGTTTTTAAAGGTTTTTTATTTTTCGTGTTCAGTATTTCGCCTTTTGCTGTTCTTCTGTTTTGATGTTTAATTGTTTGTTTTTGAATTTCAGAGGACAGCTAGAAGACCTACAAATCGTCAGTAAATGGTTGGTATGGTAATCCAGTGGTGTGAAGGAGATCCTCAGTCAGTGTTTCCTGTGAAAGATGTGCAACCTTTCTGTGTTTTAAGAGTTACACTAAGAAAAACCAGTCACTGATTTGGTTAAGAAGGCATATAAATTGTATTTTGATTGTAGTGTTGGTGATCAAGATAAAAATTTTGCATCTTATATTGCCTGCATAACCTGTACTACAACCTTAAGGAAAACGCCGAGCCATGCAATTCGCTGTTCCGATGGTGTGGTGTGAGCCTCAAGACCATTATTCAGACTGTTACTTATTTCTTACAAATATTTCGGGACATTCAAGCAAAACTAGACATAAAATAAAGTATCCAAATGTGTCTTCAGTGCATTTGCCTGTGCCCCATGATGAGGGGTTACCTGTTCCTGTCTGTAACTTGAAAGCCACAGAACCAGACACCATGTCAATTGAATCTGAATGTATTGAACATATAGCGTGGTACTGCCCTCAATATCATGACACTTAGCCTCAGCTCTTTAATCAAAAAGGAATTGAACGATTTGGTTCGCGATCTAAAACTTTCGAAACAGCAAGGTGAACTCTTAGGGTCAACACTGCAGCAACGGAACCTTCTAGCTCCAGGGACAAAAATTTCCTGTTTCAGATCAAGAGGTGCTTCCTTCGCTCAGTATTTCGATTTGCAAAATTCAGTGTGTGTATGTTGAGATTTAAGTGGTCAGATGATGCAACTAGGTGCCCAACATAATCAACAAGAATGGCGACTATTTATTGATTCCAGTAAAACCAACTTGAAAGCAGTACTACTGCATAATGGCAATGCATTTCCACCGGTACATTTGGCTTACGCAGTAGACGTGGAAGAAACTTATGAAACCGTGGCTTTGTTGCTAGAGGCAATCAAATATAAGGATCATGAATGGCAGCTTTGTTGTGATTTAAAAGTTGTTGCACTCCTTACAGATTTACAGGGTGGATTCAGGAAATACTGCTACCTTTTGTGCCTTTGGGACAGCCGTGACACCAAGAACCACTACACAGTCAAGTAATGGCCTATAAGGAAGTCATATGTTCCTGGAAACGTAAATGTGAATAATACCCCATTGGTTGAGCCCGACAAAATCTTTTTGCCTCCCCTTCATATCAAGTTGGACCTTATCAAGAACTGTGTAAAAGCTTTGGATAAAGAAGGTGAGGCCTTCAATCACTTAAAAGAAAAGTTTCCCAAATTAAGTGAGGCAAATCTGAAAGGGGGTGTATTTGTTGAACCACAAATAAGAAAATTGCTGAAAGATCCAACCTTAGATAACAAACTCACATATATCCAATTAACTTCTTGGTCTTCTTTTAAAGCAATTCTGAAGCGCTTTTTGAATAACAGAAAAGACAAAAAGTATGTTACCATTGTGAATGATCTGTTGGAAAACTATAAGATCATGGGGCGTAGAATGTTGCTAAAAATTAACTTTTTACATTCTTACCTTGATTCAGCTCGTGGTCTCGCGGTAGCGTTCTCGCTTCCCGAGCACGGGGTCCCGGGTTCGATTCCCGGCGGGGTCAGGGATTTTTCACCTGCCTCGTGATGACTGGGTGTTTGTGTCGTCTTCATCATCATCATCAATCATCCCCATTACGGTCGGAGGAAGGCAATGGCAAACCACCTCCACTAGGACCTTGCCTAGTATGGCGGCGCGGGTCTCCCGCGTCGCTCCCCTACGCTCGGTAAACGGAGTATGGGACTCATCATCATCATCATCACCTTGATTTACTCCAGAAAAATTTGGGAGCCCTAAGCGATGGGCATGGTGAACGCTTTCACCAAAAAATTCTTACCATAGAACACCGTTACCGACGTCATTGTAGCTCTTCGATGATGTGTGACTACTGCTGGGATCTTGTTAGGGATAGTGATGAAACGGCAAACAAAAGAAGAGCTCCGTCGTCGCATTTTTCAAAAACTAAAGACGATCAAAGATGGAAAATCTTCTGAAATAATTTGGAGCTATTATTGGCATCATGCCCATATATACATACAAAATAGTATTGATTTCAAACGTTCTGAATGTGTATTTTTGTTTGACTTAATTGTGTAAATTTTCGTTATTACCTTTTTTATTCTGATATATATCTAGGAAATGTGACGTCATAGAGAAAAACTGATTTTACCAGTGTATTCAACACCCCAAAATTAGGTAAATCCACCCATTTACAAACCATATGCAGCAAGAAGTTTACATTTGTTAACTAGTGTAATTACTGGAACTCTTTAAGTGTTTACGTACACGCTGATGATGTGAACGTGTACGAAGCTACATTGACATCTGACCATGTTGCCTGGGTGCTTCACCTTTGCGGGTTTGTACACTCTCTATGCTTGGTCATGAAACGTGTTTCAGTTTGCTTTGCCACAGACACCAGTAAATACATTTGCAGCACTGTAAAATAAATATATTTTTTCATCGAATAATTTCTTTTACATCTTCGTCTTGAGTAACAATTTATTAATTGTCATAACAGACAATTTGCTTTCACCAGTTCCATCTACATCTACGTCTGTAGTATGTAAACCACTGTAGGTTTGCGTGGCAAGGATACGTCCGATTGCACCACATATTATTTTGCCTTCCAGCTTTATTCGCCTCTGGCTCACGGGAAGAATGATTGCTTTATTTGTTTATTTAATTTTTATTTATTTACTGATGTGTTTAACCAGACGAGATTAGGGCCGTCAGTGCCGTCTCTTACATGTAACCAGGCATTATGCATATTTTGCGCTATATGCATTAGGTTTAGTGTACATGATTATAGAACATTTAATAGTATTTATGGGATATTTCATCCGTTCTTGGAGGGACGTAGACATATTAAGGGGGGTAGGACATCAAACGGGCCGACTTGGAGCAGGAGAGGCATCACAGGACATTAATTTCCAGTGTCACAAATAAACTCGTAAGACTTTGTCATCATCACCAGGAAGGATTCAGAATTCACACTTCTTTCAGTGGAAGTTCGAAAACATAACAAAATACGTGTGAAATTTCATCATTTTTTCACTTACTTATGGCTGCCTTTGTTGCTATGGGTATACTTTTCTTCATAAGTTAGAGAGATTTTTCGATGAATTTTGCACAGCAGACATACCATACTTACAGCTGTATGAAACTCTAGAATTTATTTAATTTATGAAAAAAACAGAATGAGCTGTTATATTTTAAACTTCATGTTTAGAAAAAACACAAATTGTATAGTTAATTACTTCAATTTTTACCACAGTTTTTAATAGATGTGGAAAATTCTAGAGTTTCATACCTCTTTAAGTATGATTTGTATGCTGTGCAAAATTCATCGAAGAATCTCTCTTATTTATGAAGAAAAGTGTATCTATAGCAACAAATGCTGCCATTAGTAAGTGAAAAAATTGATGAAATTTCACATGTAAAGAAAATTATTTCGTTATGTTTTCGAACTTCCACTGCTATGCGTGTGAATTCTGAATCCTTCCTGGTCATGCTGACAAAGTTTTATGAATTTATTTGTAAAAGTATAAACAGCGGAAATTAAAATGTCCTGTGGTGCCTCTCCTGCTCCAAGTCGGCCCGTTTGCCGTCCTACCCCACATAAAAACTTGAAAACTCAGTATTAATTTTTCACAATAATATGTACTTAATAGGACATTATGAAAAGGCTTTCGGTTTCCTACCCCATCATTAGGTAACTTAATATTGAACAGACAGTCCACACAACTTCAGCGAGAGTTCATAGCTGCACAAACAGTATTTTTCAAAGATATGTGTCATTTTACGACTATATCGATACAAAAAAACAACATAATGTAATATCCAAAGAGGCGGTGAACAAATAAATCTTACATTAATTTATATTCAGAGATTAAAAGTATATGAATGTATCAGCCAAATATGTTGTACAAGTGTAAGTTGGCTGTTTAGGTTTTTATGTTGGTAACGCCACGTAGTGCTCTGCATAAAAATCGCTGCTGCGCTGTGTGCAGTCTGTGGCTGGTTGGACTCATTGTTGAAATATTCGCTTGTGTAGTGTTGGGCAGTAGGATGTGAAGAGCGCGTAGCGTTGCGTAGTTGGAGGTGAGCGCCAGCAGTGGTGGATATGGGGAGAGAGATGCCAGAGTTTAGAAATATTGATATGAGCGATTGATCTGGACGTGTGTCCGCCAGAAAAAGGAAATTTGGCAAACTGGATGTCATGAATTGATATACATTTTATGACTTTTGAACATTATTAAGGTAAATGCATTGTTTGTTCTCTATCAAAATCTTTCATTTGCTAACTATACCTATCAGTAGTTAGTGCCTTCAATAGTTACAATCTTTTATTTAGCTGGCAATCTTGGCACTCGCTGTATTGAAGTAGTTCAAGTAACGAAGATTTTTGTGAGGTAAGTGATTCATGAAAGGTGTAGGTTATTGTTAGTCAGGGCTATTCTTTTGTAGGGATTATTGAAAGTCAGATTGCGTTGCGCTAAAAATATTGTGTGTCAGTTTAGTGACGAGTAAAGAGAAAACTGTTTGAGTATGTTCAGTTTTTCTCAGCTGTTTGTAAATCAAATAACGAAAGGGGTTTACCGGCACAGTCATTTATAAATTTTCAAAGGGGACGTTACAGTAAACTACTATGTTACATGGACAAACTGGTAAAAGACCGAAAAAAGCGGTGGAAGGGGGGGGGGCGATAGAGGGGGAGCCGCGCATGAATAACAGTATGTTCTGTATCAAATACAAACAAAAGAACAGTTTAATTTGAGGACGAAGATTCAGTATTTTCACTGTTAGACCATATCTTATCGTGTGCGAACCACAATTAACCTGCTAGTAGCATCAACGTACAGACTCAAGTCGCAACCAACTGATCTGCCAAAGATGGTCTCAAAGACATCTGTCGATAGCGTATCTCATGAACATTATTACATAGGTTGTTGGAACGTCGATTAGCGATAGTTAAATCTTACATTCTAAAATACATTGTATGTAACATTTGCTACAACATCGAAAAGGTACAAACCCAATTACACTAATGTGAATAATATTTATACATAGTGAGAAAAATGTGATCTGTGTACATTTCCGTCAAGTAACCTTAATTCTGGTCATTTGTTTCAGAGTTTGACAGAGAGAAACCTGTCCATACACATTAATGGTTTGAGGATGTGATTTGAGGACGACAGGAGGAATTGCTTCAGTTCCTCGTGAATTGTGCACAGAGCGCAGGACAACTTGTTGTAGAGGCGGACGTCAGCAACAAAGAGGGACTTTGCGAATGCTTTTTTTAATGAATAGAAAAAGCCATGGCACTAAATAAGTGAGGCCTAATGTTCCGATTATACGAGATGAGAGGTACTTAATCTACGACGCAATTTACTTGGGTGCTTGTGCACTGAGAATCCGATCAAGTAAACATGTCGTAGTCACTTAAATTGTCTGGTCCCAAACAACCTATCGGGCGTATGGTGCACTGATATAGTCAAATAGACGGATGTTGCAGATGTAATGCACAGAAACATTCATGGTTAGTTGTTATTGTCAAGTGTTCTCTCTACTCGTGCCGTGCTGGGTTACGCCGCAACACTGGAGGTTCGGTAGGAAGACTGATCGCACGAGTTTACGTTTCTCAATCTCTGGAAATACGTTCCGAAAGTTTTTAAGGCCATAGAGGCAAGCGTAAGTTTTCTTCCATGCGGAGATAGCTGTTTACGCCCAGAGATGCTCTTCAACGTTGCAGGTTTTAATAAAGCATTGGAATACCGCCGTTGTTCGCGTAAGTCAGAATTTCTGATGCATTTGTGTGCGTTGCAATCAGTGAATTCTTGTCCTCGCAGTCCATACGAGGGCTATATGTAGGGTAGTATGTTTAGCATTTAAAACTCGTTTTTGAAAAATTGTTGATAGGTTTTCGCGAGATAGTTGTCTCTCTTCAAACGTCTGGGATTTCAGGTTTAGCATAAATTCTGTGGAGCTCTCTCTTGGGTCAAATAAACCTATCTTCATTCGTGCTGCCCTTCCCTTCTTTGTAAACCTACATCTACATGTATACTCTGCAAACCACACTTTTTTTGTGCCTGGCGGAGGGTTCCTACAACCTTCTTCACAATAATTCTCTACTATTCCAATCTCGAAAAGTGCGCGAGAAAAACGAACACTTATATCTCTCCGTGCGAACTCTGATTTCCCTTATTTTATTATCTCGGTCATTTTTCCCTGCCGGCCGGAGTGGCCCAGCTGTTCTAGGCGCTACAGTCTGGAACCGCGCGTTCGCTACGGTCGCAGGTTCGAATCCTGCGTCGGGCGTGGATGTGTGTGATGTCCTTAGGTTAGTTAGGTTTAAGTATTTCTAAGTTCTAGGGGACTGATGGCCTCAGATGTTAAGTCCAATAGCGCTCAGAGCCATTTGAACCACTTTTCCCTGTGTAGATAGGAGTCAACAAAATATTTTCGCATTCGGAGGAGAAAACTGGTGTTTGAAATTTCTGGAGAAGATTCCACCGCAACGAAAAACGCCTGTGTTTTAACGATGGCCACCACAATTCCTGCATCATGTCAGTCACGCTCTCTTCCCTACTTCGCGATAATGCAAAACGTGCTAATCTGAGCCATCTCGATGTACTCCGTTAATCCTGTCTGGAAAGAATCCTACACCGTGCAGCGGTACCCCAAAAGACGGACAAGCGTAGACTCTTTAGTAGATCTGTTGCATCTTCTAAACTGTTCTGCCCATAAAGCGCGATCTTTGATTCATCTTCCCCACAACGTTTTCTGTATGTTATTTCTAATTTAAGTTTCCGTAATTGAAATTGTAATCCCTTGGTATTTAGTTGAAAATATAGCCTTTAGATTTGACTCATTTATCATGTAACAGAAGTTTAAGCGATTCATTTTAGCACTCATGTGGATAATCTCGCACTTTTCATTATTTACGGTCTATCACCAATTTTCGCACCATAAAGTTATCTTTTCTAAATCGTTTTGCGATTTGTTGTTATTTTCTGATGTCTTTACTAGACGACTAGACACTAAACAGCAGCATCACTGCAAACAACCTAAGACAACTGCTCAGATTGTCACCTAAATTGTTTATATAGATAAGGAATAACAAAGAGCATGAAACATTACGCCGAGGAACGCCAGAAATCACTACGAACTGTGACCTCTCTGAAAGGAAACCATGAATCTAGTCACGTCACTTAGACGATATTGAGTAAGTACGCAATTTGACTAGAAGCCGCTTTTGAGGTAAGTCTCGAAACCCTTCTGGAAATCTAGAAGTACGGAATCGGTCAGAAATCCCTTGTCAATAGCACTCAGCACTTTGTGTGAGTAAAGAGCTAGTTTAGCTTCCCGCTCAGTATCGTCTGTTAGTCCTATTTCGTATGGGTTCGACATCCTTCTTCTTCTTCTTCTTCTTCTTCAGCAATCGTTCAATTAGTTGACTGCTCTCCACCCTGAACTATAAGAAGCTTTTGCATTTATGCAGAATGAAATCTTCTTGCATTATGTATAGCTTGTTTTTAAAATGCCACACATGGTCTTCTTCAAGCTATTTTCCCTTGTAATGTGTGTTCTGAAGCAGCGGTTCAAACCTGGGTATAACTACCCTTAAAGGGCGAACTCAGATTTTCTGAGGGATAAAAACGAAAAGGCTTTGCTTGTGTTTCGATTGTGGAACAGGTAAATGAGTTGACAACATGACACAACAGTAACTACATAAGGGCACTGTAATGCTCTAAACAGTGTTATCATTATAGTGGCCAGACACAAAGCATTTACACCCTGAAGTTTCTCAGTTTCTGCCAGTGCAGAAGTAAAGAGTCCAACAAACAAGTGATTTACAAACAGTACGTATTTTAATTAGTTTATTTGAAGTGGGGTTGTAGGTGAAGCAGTTGCCGCTGTGGAGAAGAGTAGCGCAGAGAAAGTATGTTCTGTAACAAGTGTCCACCCTCACAGTGGATAGTTAGCTTTCTTACCCGAGAAGGAGTTGTAAGAGTCGCATTGCACCGAAAACTGCTTCATCATTCATTGTAGAAACACGCCACTTTCTCTCTCTCTCTCTCTCTCTCACACACACACACACACACACACACACACACACACACACACGGAAAAGGATTGTGGTATCCAAGATTTATGGACTGAAAGTTGATTTTTGGATATGATAACAGTTAAAATAAAAACACGGAACTGGATGGATTTGGAACATGATATATGATCTGTAGTGAATGAGAAACACTCAAATATAAAAGGTTGTTAGACACAAGCAGTACCAATCGCCTCATTAACTCATTAGACGGTGGCTTAATAAAGCACAATAACTAAGTATAATTCATCTCTTGTCATTTTAGAAATAAAATTGGTCAAAGAAAATTCTTTCATTCGAATGTGGCGCTAAAGTTGGTGAAGTTAGTATGACCTTTGGTTCATACCACTACTGATTCAATAGTATATGTCGTATTCAAGGCCACTGTCGACACATGTCAAGGTCACCCCAGGGAGGGGATGGTAGTTTTGCAGTGGACCACGCAAGTATATTGCACCTGAATGAGATTTTCACTCTGCAGCGGAGTGTGCGCTGATATGAAACTTCCTGGCGGATTAAAACTGTGTGCCCGACCGAGTCTCGAACTCGGGACCTTTGGCTTTCGCGGGCAAGTGCTCTACCATCTGAGCTACCGAAGCACGATTCACGCCCGGTACTCACAGCTTTACTTCTGCCAGTACCTCGTCTCCTTTCAATGTAGTCTCGTTGTAGATTAATGCACTTGGTCCAGCGTTGTTCCAGTGCCTTAATCCCATCTCTAAAATGAGATTCCTCCAGGCATGCAAAATAGTTGTCAACTTCGGCTATCAATTCTTTGTTTGAAGTGAATCAGTTTTGGGAAGAGATGAAGCTCTAACGGGGCCATACCAGGTGAATAAGGCGGGTGTGGCAACAATTCATACCTTAGTCCGCATAATTTTGCCCTGGCGACAGCACAAATGTGCAGGCGTGCATTTTCTTGATGGAAGATGATTTCCTTCCTTGCTAAACCTGGCCATTTTTCGCGTATCTTTTGTTGCAATTTGTCCAGGATATTAGCATAGTACTCTCCAGTAATTTTTTGTACAGTGGGAAGATAATCTACAAACAGAATCCCCTTCGCATCCCAGATCACTATGACCTTTCTCGCCGAAGGAATTGTCTTTGCTTTCTTTAGTGGCGGAGAATCAGCATGTTTTCACTGCTTTGACTATTGTTTTGTCTCTGGGATAAAGTAGTGCACCCATGTTTAATCTGTGGTCACAAACCAGGGCAAAAAATCTTGTTCTTTTCTCCTAAAATGGGCCAAACATTGTTTCGATATGTCCATTCTTATGCGTTTTTGATACAGCGTCAAGAGTCGCGGCACCCAACTTGCAGATAATTTTTTCATTCCTAATTCTTCAGTTAAAATGTGATATACCCTTTCAGATGACATCTGGCAAGCGTCAGCAATTTCACCCACTTTCAATCGGCGATCTTTCATGACAGTTTTGTGCACTTTTGTAATGATTTCTGGAGTAGTAACATATCTTGGCCGACCACTGCGAGGATCATCATCTAAGCTCTCCCGACCAAACTTAAATTCCTTTGTCCACTTGGCAACAGTTGAATATGACTAAGAAGAGTCCCCCAGTGCATTCTAGAAATCGGCAGGAATGCTTTGATAACTTTCTTTACGAAGTGCTTAATCACTGCTCGAATTTTGATTTTTCCATCTTCGCAAATCATTACACGGGAACAACAACAGAGCCACGTCACCGCCACGGATCTCTTCGAAGAGCATTAATGTGGCACGCGTTTACAGGCAACATATTACATGAATATTACGCAGACCTCTCGTGGTGATTCCGAGAACTTTCCAAACCACCGTCGTACATCCACGTCGTGTTTACACCTTCTTTGTCAGGCTGTATTGATGATGTCACCCATGATCTGTCCGATAAGATAATCCACGTTGCTGACACTGCTGTTTTCCACTTGACAGGCTTTGTTTGTCATCAGCCAGTTCCATGGTGGAGCACGGCCATTGCCACCGCTGTCCGTGATAGCTGTCACACCTTGCAACATCTGAAGCAGCACCCATCCTCCGCCAGTCTCATCATCTTTAAACGTCTTCATGCTACTATCCGTTATTAATCAAACAGAGCAAGTGGGTGTGTTGCGAATGCTTTGTCTCCTCTCTAGGTTATTCTGTCCCTTCATCACTTTGGACCCATTTTCAAACAGCATCGGTGTCTGCCTCCCATCCAGCTGCCTTCCTCCTCTAGAAACAGCGGACTGAAGCTTTAACCACCCTTAGGCGGAATCCTACAACGAACCTTTTACTGAACGAGACTCTCTTCTGGCCTTCTCTTCTTCCCAAGATTGAGCTCTTGGTCTTGATTCCATCCATAGCCAATTGCATCAACACCTCAATCCTCCACAATGACAATATCTCCTACACGTGTTTAGTCGTATTTGGCTCCAAAGCATTTTACCCTCTCTACTGGTCAGTCAGCCTGACCAAAGTCCCCTCCACGTTACTAGAATGGATGTTGGCTAGTTTACTCGAGCGGGTCCTGATCCCTATCTGGGCACCCAACACCTGATCATGGTCCAACAGTGATTTTTTTCCCTCATCGTATCTCAAACGGATAGATACTCTTCTTTTCCGGTTTTCCCAGAGTCCCTGATCCACTACATTACAACGCTGGCTCTCGGAAATTGTTTACTTAAGGTAAGGCGGATGTTCGATACTAGTCGACTTCTTATGGCCAGAAATGCCTAAATTGCTTATAGTAGTGTTCTACTGTCGTCCTTTCCTCGTCCGTCAACTGTTACTTTGCTTCCAATGGAGTAGAATTCTTTCAGTTCGTGGTCCCCGATTTGATGTTAGTTTCTCACTAATCTCGTTTCTCCTACATGTAATGACACAGTAAATACTGGACGACAATACACATTTAAAAAGCACAACCATAAATACTCCACACAATAACACATACTTTCGTTCCTTTCATCTACCAAATTTTTAATTGAACTACCTGAAGAATTTAAATATATTCATTTACTTGTTACAAACCTAATAGATAATACCGTCCATTAGTGGCAAAGGGAACTTTTGTATGAAAACATTCATTTACTTTCTGAGGAGAGTGGTAATTGCAAACATTATTATTATGATACATTGTTGTTGTTGAACAGTAACGAAATAGCAGAACGTGTAATGAGAAAAACAAAAGTCTGTAAACATTTTTATGGTAAGGGCACTCCACTAGTTAGGCAAAGACTTTGTTTATTGTAAAAGCGTCTAGTAGTAGTCAGTGGCTGGTTGACAACGTGGCGGTATGAGTGTTCTTGGAACGTAGTGGTATGAAAAGTTATTATCCGAAAGAACAATGTGTCTTGTCAAAATTGTAGTGACAGTGTATTTATTAATGCGGGAAAACGGAATTTATTGCCCAGTGACGAAATGTAAACGTACCACAGAGATACCACTAAAATACGTGAGCTCGTGTCAACAATGCATCGAATCAGATAAGTTTTTCAAGAAGTTTGTTGTAAAATGCGGGTTCTCGATGACTGCTTCTGTCCTCCTGCGGGAATAAATTCATTAAAACACATTGTAACGACCTCGCTTTTAATCATACAATACAACTGAAGAGAACTCGCTTTTCTTTATTCTACAGTGTATCACCATAAATCAGTAGTCTGTGTGAACTTAAGCTCGTATATAATTGCTTCACGAAAATATTGAGCCATTGCAGTAATATAGTAGATTTCATTAGTTGCACAGCATCTTTTACTATAGTAGTAGCATTGTCTATGTATTACTCGCGTAAACAAAGTTGCACTCGGCGCGGTGGCTGACGGGAGCTACTGAAAATGGTAAATGCCTTTACGGTCGCTCCCATCACCACCGCGCCGAGTGTCAACTTTGTTTGGGCGTGTAATGTGATTAGTGATACAAGCTGAGCGCATGTGTGCATTAATGCTTTACTATTATTGTTCTTATTATTAATGTTACTATCGTTGTTATTTGCCATGTGATTATATTTTGCAGCGTCGTTATGCTTTGTGGAAGGAAAATGTATTAGAAGGATAGCCTTCGTTAACCTTCCACTTGCGCCAATAAGAATCATTTTTCCTTTCTTTCATAATCCCGATCTCAAAATTCTGCAAACACCCAAAAATGAGTTCCATAATTGTTTCTACTTGCAGTATATTCGCTGTAAACGGCATTGTGTAGTCAGATGTTCTCACGGTCACATAAATAACTTAAGTATGCAGCATAATTAAAAAGCACATCCCAACGGTCACCTTACATACTCATCAGTCTTCGGTTTTCTCTTAAATCGTAGTGTGTGCCCCTCAGACCGTTCATTCCATTCGACAGGTCTTGCAACTCTTCCTCGCGTTCACTGAGGACAGTAGTAGCATTAGCGTATCTTATCATTAACAACCGTTCACAATAAAGTTTAATCTCCAACTCGAAACTTTCTGTTATTTCCACCGTTGCTGTTTCAATGCATAGGCCGAACAGTAGGGGCGAAAGACTTCGTTCCTAACCTAAATCCTTTCTAATACGAGTGCTTCGTTCTTGGTGTCCCATTAATATTTTTCGCATTTCGTTCGTGGTACACACAGTATAATATTCGTTTTTTTCTGTAGCTTGTAAGTATTTGCCTGGGAATATCAAACATGTTGCACCCTTTTACATTTGTCGAACACTTTTTATGCTTCAATAAATCCTTGATTTTTCTTAAGTATTGCTTTTGTTATCAAGCGCAATGTCAGAAAATCCTTTCTAGTGGCTGTACCTTTACTAAAACCAAACTGATGATCGTTCAACAGATCCTCAGCGTTTTTTTCCATTCTTTTGTATATTATTCATGTCAGCAACTTGCATTAATGAGCGATTAAGCTGTTTGTGCAATAGTTCATATACAGGTAGTATTTGTCCTTATTATCTTCGGGGCTATGTGACTGACATTTTTCCGAAAGTCTGATTCTGTTTTGGCTGAGTCATAAATCTTGCAAACCAACTTGAACAGGAGATGAGGTATTAGCGAAAGTAAACCTACGAGCTGTGCTTGCATGCCTCAGTGGGTAGAGCACTCGCTCGCAAAAGGCAAAGACACCAGGTTCGAGTCCTAATCCGGCGCACAGTTTTAATCTGCCAGGAAGTTTCAGTTTGAATAGCAGTTTGATTGCCACTCCCCCTAATGATTTTATAAGTCCTCAAGAAATATTATCTATCCTGGTTGCATTATTTGACGGTAATCTTCCAGAGTTTTCTTAAAATCTCACTAATGACGGATCCCTTATGTTATTTCTGTCGACTGTCATTTCTTCATATATCACCTAAACAGAAAAATCATCACCTTCGTACCAACTTTGAAAGTGGTCTTTCCACCTATCTGCTCTCTCCTCTGCGTTTAACAGTGCTATTCATCTTGCAATCTTAATTTTGAAGCGTTTTATTTAATTTCATCGAACGTTCTTCTGGCCTATCTTTATGCTGAACCAGTCTTTCCGACAACTATTTCATTTAGATTTCCTGCAGCCATTTTTTCTTGAAGTTTCTGCAGTTGCTATTCTCTGCAACAACTGAATTAGTCCAACAAATAGATAAAATCCAATGAAGAGCGGTATATTTAGTGCAGGTATTTTGTAAATACGGCAGCTTTACAAAGACACTAACTAAATTCCAGTGTCAGCCGCTAAAAGAGAGGCGTCGCGTGTCAGGCGGAAGCTAGCTGTGTAAATTCCGAGATCATACGACTCGAGAGTTTTAGGCAACATGTTACTTCCCACCCGTTATGTCTCGCGAAATGACCGCGTCAATAAATTTAGAACTTATACGAGGTTTATCGATAGCGGTTCTTCCCTCGCATCACTGACGAATGGGCTAGGGAAGTGGAGATATGTTAGTGATACCGAAAGTAGTCTCCGTCGCACGCCGTGAGATGGCTTGCGGATTGTGTACGAGGAGCACTGAATAAGTAATGCAACACTTTTTTTTCTCGGTCTGTTTCAGTTGCAAAAAATGTGGAATTTGTTGTGAGACATGGTGGAATATTCCAGCTTCAACCCCTATGGTTTCATGAAGTTCCGATAGGTAGGGGCGCTATGCGTAGCCTTCAAAATGGCGTCTGTAACGGAGCTGCATCCCATGAAGAGAGCTGTCATTGAGTTTCATCTGGCGGGAAACCAGAGCATCGGAGATATTCATAGGCACTTGCAGAATGTTTACGGAGACCTAGCAGTGAACAAAAGCAGGTGAGTCGTTGAGCGAGGCGTCTCTCATCGCCGCGTGGTCTTAGGCTCCTTGTTACGGTCCGTGTGGCTCCCCCCGTCGGCGGTTGGAGTCCTCCCTGGGGCAGGCTTGTTTGTGCTGTCCATAGCGTAAGTTAGTTTAAGTTAGATTAACTAGTGTTAGGGGCCGATGACCACAGCAGTTTGGTTCCATAAGACCTTACCACAAATTTCCAATTTTCCTCTGTTATCGTCGCAACAAGGTCGCACAAACCTATCACACGTGCCGGCCGCACACAACTGTGATACATGCACCTAATTCGAGCTGATCGACAGAACAAACGCCTCGCTGGTCAACGGGATGTCTCTGTTGGTAGTGCCGGCCTGTGTGGCCGAGCGGTTCTAGGCGCTTCAGTCTGGAACCGCGTGGCCGCTACGGTCGCAGGTTCGAATCCTGCCTGGGGCATGGATATGTGTGATGCCCTTAGGTTGGTTAGGTTTAAGTAGTTCTAAGTTATAGGGTACTGATGACCTCAGCAGTTAAGTCCCATAGTGCTCAGAGCCATTTGAACCATTTTTTTTTGTTGGTAGTGCTGAACACTCGTCCAGCGGTTGACGCACTCGAAGGTGAGTGCCCGCTAGGTTAATCGCCGCTTAACAGAATACCATAAAGAGCAACGAAGGACCATCTGTGTGGAATTTCTTTCGCTTTACGAGGCTGATTGTGACAAGTTTTTGTCGAGGATCGTCATAAGTGATGAAACATGAATTCCTTACTTCTCACTGGAAACAAAACTGCGGTCCATCGAGTGGCACCACACCACACTGCTCTGAAGAAAGAGTTCAAAGTGGTACCCTCAACCTGTAAAGTCATGCCGAGAGTATTCTGGGACTCTGAACGCTTATTCTGTTTGATGTCCTTCTCTCATGGTGCACCGATCAATTCTGAAGTGCTTTGTTGTACACTCAGGAAACTGAAGAAACGATTTCGGCGTGTTCATCGCCACTGAAATGCAAAGTAACTTCTCCTCCTCCATGACAACGCAAGGCCTCACACAAGTCTGCGCACCCGAGATGAGCTCACAAATCTTCATTGGTTTCTCCTTCCTCATCCACTCTCCACCTAAGATCTCGCACCAACCGACGTCTGTTTGGCCCAGTGAAGGGTGGAATATGCGGGAAGCAGTATATGGATGATGGGGAGGTTACTGATGCAGCAAAATGTTGACTCCGACGTCGACCAGTAAAGTGATAGCATGCGGGCATACAGGCCCTCCCATTAAGATGGCGTAAGGCCGTCGCATTGTCCGGAAATTATAGAAAAATTGGGGTTTTGTAGCCAAAAGATGGGCGAATAATATGGTGTATTTAAATCCTGAATAAAATCAACCGGCTTTCAGAAAAAATGTGCTGCATTGCTTGTTGAATTCTCCTCGTAAGTTGATGTAAAAGTAGCCGGCCCTTGCAAGTAGGATGGAAAACAGTTCCCTGTCCTGACCTATGACAAAAGTAGTGGCATGCGATGACTCGCCTCTGTTATGGAAAAGACGTGTGAGTCATCTTCTGAAATTCAGGAAGCATACATATTCTTTCGTAGCGGAAGCATGTTAGTGCATGCCAATAGTCAAAAAAAGCTGTACGAAGCGGCACGGCTCAAACAAGGAGCAAGATGACTCAGGCGAAGTGGGCTGAAGTTCAAGCAGGGCGAATGAGAAGGCAGATAAGCGGCGGAAAGGAGTCCGGGAAATAGGCGCGCATCCGGCGCCTGGTCCACGTGCTAGGAGCGTGGGACCTCCGCGTCAAAGGCGGCCGCCGGGTCCGGAGAAGCTCCACGACCCCGGTTCGCAGAAACGGCCGCTGCAGCTTCCGGGGCGCGCCGCCTTCCGCTCCCAGCCATTCTTCCGACGACCTGCCAGCACACGCCCATTCATTCATTACTCCAGACCGTCGCCAGATGTTTGCTTCGTGGTACCTGACGTAGAGATCTTCCTCCGCGTTCTAGAAATCCACCGGAGAGTTACGTAACATTTGTACTACATTTGCGTGCTATATGACTTGGATACACTCTGTGAGATTGTGAACGAAGCAAGTATAAAATACAGGGTGCGAAAAGTTACCTACAACCTGTACAGAAACCAGACTGAGTTGAGATATGTTGTCAATAGTTGAGAAGGGAGTGAGACTAGATCGTAGCATAATTCCTACGTTAATCACTCTACAGGATGGACGAGAAGTCCCCATACCCCTAGTATCGAATGCTAATTGATTTGATATGTTTTAGAACAAGTATTTAACTGATGTATTAAGTGTCCAGTATATGGGTATGTTCCCCATGATGCTGTAAAAACATTTCCTTACGCCTCTAAATTCTTCTTGACATACCGGGTGATCAAAAAAGTATACATTTAAAAACTTAATAAACCACGGAATAATGTAGATAGAGAGGTAAAAATTGACACACATGCTTGGAATGACATGAGGTTTCATTAGAACCAAAATGAAGGATGGCGCTCCACCCCATATTGCTAGACTCGTGAAAGATCTCTTGCGCGCCTCGTTTGGTGATGCTCGTGTGCTAAGCCACCACTTTCGTCATGCTTGGCCTCCCAGGTCCCCAGACCTCAGTCCGTGCGATTATTGGCTTTGGGGTTACCTGAAGTCGCAAGTGTATCGTGATAGACTGACATCTCTAGGGATGCTGAAAGACAACATCCGACGCCAATGCCTCACCATAACTCCAGACATGCTTTACAGTGCTGTTCACAACATTATTCCTCGACTACAGCTATTGTTGAGGATGATGGTGGACATATTGAGCATTTCCTGTAAAAAAAGCATCTTTGCTTTGTCTTACTTTGTTATGCTAATTATTGCTATTCTAATCAGATGAAGCGCCATCTGTCGCACATTTTTTTAACTTTAGTGTTTTTATGGTTCTAATAAAACCCCATGTCATTCCAAGCATGTGTGTCATAATTCCGTGATTTATTTAGTTTTCAAATTTATACTGACTTTTTGATCACCCGGTATTTTCGAGCAGGCCTGGTGTTACCCACTGAGGTGACAAAAAGTCATGTGATAGCGGTAAGCACATATACAGATGGCGATAGTGTCGCGTACACATGATTATAAATGGCAATGCATTGGCGGAACTTTCATTTGTACTCATCTGATTCATGTGAAATGGATTCGACGTGGTTATGGCCGCGCGACGGGAATTAACACATTGAAAGCAGAATAGCAGTTGGACCTAGACGCATGGGACATTCCATTTAGGAGATCTTTAGGGAATTCACTAGTTCGAGATCCACAGTGTCAAGAGTCTGCCGAGAATATCAACTTTCAGGCATTACGTCTCATCAGAGAAAACGCAGTGGTCGAGGGCCTTCACTTAACGACCGAGAGCAGCGGCGTTTGCGTAGAGTTGTTGGTGCTAACAGACAAACAACACTACGTGATATAACCGCAGTAATCGATGTGGGACGTACGATGAATATATCCGTTAGAACAGTGTGGCGAAATACGGGATTAATGGACGACGACTGAGGCGAGTGCATTTGCTGACAGAGTAAAATGGCGTGCAGCGCCTCTTCTGAGCTAGTGACCATGTCGCTTGGACTCGACTGGAAAGCCATGGCGTGTTCCGGTGACTCCCGTTTTCGGTTGGTAAGAGCTGATGGTAAAGTTAGAGTGTGGCACAGACTCCACGAAACCGTGGACCCAAGTTGTCGACAAGACACTGTGCAAGCTGCTGGTGGCTCCACAATTGTGTGGGCTGTGTTTACATGGAAATAACAGAGTCTTCTTGTCCAACTGGCTGGAAGCGGTTCTGTTCGGCTATTTGGAGACTATCTGTGGCCATTCATGAACTTCATGTTCGAAACAGCGATGAAATTATTATATAGATGATAAAGCGCCATGTCACCAGGCCACAAATTTTAGTGATTGGTCTGAATAACATCTTGGATAGTCCGAGCGAATGATGTGCCCATCCAGAATGCCCGACGTAAATTCCAACGAACGTTTATGGGACATAATCGAGACGTGAGTTCGTGTACAGACCTCTGCACCTGGAACACTTTCTAAATTATGGACGGCTATAGAGGCAGCATGTCTGAATATTTCTGCACGAGACTTCCAACGACTTGTTGAGTCCACTTCAAGTCGAGTTGCTGCACTATGCCCGATAAAAGGAGGTCCGACACGACGTTAGGAGGTATCCTACGACTTTGGTCACCTCAGTGTAGTGTGAAATTCATCCTCAACAACATTGCTCAGTTCTGCGGTTATAGCATAAGGGCGTGCAGACACATGCGCCCTAATGCTTCTCCATAAGGAGCTGTCAGATGTGATGCGGTCAGGACTTTTTGTGGCCGTTCAAGGGATCTGACGTTGCTGAAGAATCACGGCCTATCCACCGTTCTGGAAAGCGCTCATGTAGTAACTCGCGCACTGCAAGAGGGTAGTGAGGAGGTGCTCCATCTTGTTGCAACCGTATTCGTGTCTGATTCTTCTTTCCTGAAGCAGAGGTATTAACCATGTTTGTAACATGTATAAATAATGTGCGCCATTCATAATCCCTTCAAAAAGTAGGTCTAAGCAGATGTGATATCATCGATGTCCATATCATTACTTAGGGCGGCTCCTTTCTAATTCGACTGTGTAATGAGGATTTTCTTTCGCCCAAACGACAATATTTCTAGCACGTAAGCTGCGATAAATGGCACATTCATCTGAAAACGTTACTTTGGCACGGATCACTGCATTTGGATATAGTGTTAACAAAGCACGCCATGCTAAAACGCGCTCATAAGAGTCTGTATCCGACAAGTCGTTTACAAACGACGGTCGGAAAGGTCGGACCATACGGTCTTTTTTCATGTAATCACTCATTAATGTCTTCGGTATACCGAGTTGCAAAACGCGTTTACGTGTCGACTTCATATGAGATAATTCAGTCGAAGCAGAGACTCCAACACAAATTTTTCTTCTCGTGTGTTCTTCCTTACACTCCGCGGCCTGTCTTTAACACTGCAAAAAGGAAAAGCACGTCTTGCCCAAGCCAAAAGTGTTGCCTTTCGGGGTAGAGTCTTATTATTGCCGGCCACGGTGGGCGAGCGGTTCTAGGCGCTTCAGTCCGGAACCGCGTGACTGCTACGGTCGCAGGTTCGAATCCCGCCTCGGGCATGGATGTGTGTGGTGTCCTTAAGTAAGTTGGGTCTAAGTACAGTAATTCTAAGTCTAGGGAACTGATGACCTCAGGTGTTAAGTCCCATAGTGCTCAGAACCATTTCAAGTCTTATTATACTTTCCTGCAGTGCTCCCATAATCCCATTGTCTCCCTCACACACTTGTCACGTTCACATCTTTTCTTTTTTTTCTTTCTCTTTTTTTCTTTTTGTAAGTTGGCAAGTCTCAGATATTATCGCGAGTGGTAGAGAGCGAACAGTTGTTAGTGGTAGTCGGACGCAAAGTGGCGTGGAGGGAAGCTGCATCAGGAGAGGTCGCAGAGTGCGCTGACTGTACTAGTAGCTCCGGAGGTTGGTAATTTGCCTTTTTGCTGCACTTAGTTGTTGCTTGCGCATTGGAGGGATTTTGTCAGATTTGTGTATGCATACATTGAAGGTAATATTCGTATCTTTGTTGCGACCAAACACGTGATTATTGATTATAGCCGTTGTGGAATAATTAAAGTTTGCAGTAGTAAAATTGTCCAAGGAAAAGAAAGGCCTGAGTAAAGTCTGTCAGTGTATAAATCGTCAATTTTCAGAAAATAGTAAATTAGAAGTCTTTATTGTTTCCCTTCCTTTTTACGCAGCTTAAGGCTAGTTGTCTAAACCCCTCCTGATCATTTAATTTCTATTAAACAAAACAAAGTAACAGTTGCGTCAGTAGTTGCAACCATGCATTGCACAATGCGTGGACTGCAGTATTTCTTCTGAATTATTTCAGCACGTTCTTGAATACAATATATTTGTGCAGCTGTAGGGGCAAGACGAGGTAAGTTGTCTGTTGCGTGCAGGAGCATTGCAGTATAATTGTTAGGAGATGTTAGAGAATATTTTAAAAAATCGCTCTGAGGTACTAAAAGCTAAACTTCACCCGAAAAGGCCATCAAGGCACAACTGTACCTCAGACCACAGGCGTCAGTGGATGCAGATATGGAGGGGTATGTGGTCAGCACACTGCTCTCCCAGCCCTATGCCAGTTTACGAGACCGCAGCCACTACTTCTCAATCAATTAGCTCCTCAGTTTGCCTCACAAGGGCTGAGTGCACCCCGCTTGCCAACAGCGCTCAGCAGACCGGATGGTAACCCATCCAAGTGCTAACCCAGCCCGATAGTACTTAACTTCTGTGACCTGGCGGGAAACGGTGTTACCACTGCCCAAGGCCGTTGGTGCAGTCAGAAACTATAGAATTGATATATCATGATTTATAGGAAGAGTAAAATTAATTTCTGTTTTTGTTCTCCATCAAAATACTGCCATGTCCGATTAGAGGTTCCAGAAAATGTTTGAATATTGACATATCGGAATAAGAATTTTCATAAATTTTATAACAACGACAGCTTTTCAGTTTTTAGAAAAAAATGTATAGGTAGCGACATACTCTCAGAGGTAGAGATTTACACATTTTCATACGTCTTTCAACAATTACAATGTTTGATAGAAAAAAAGCTTCCATCTGTCGACCTCTTTGCCCGGATTTCGTTTCGTTTACGTAGTTAGAGATGCTTCTTCTTGCTACTGCATTTGCAAAACCTTATGCAATAGTAATTGGTTAGCAGTTGCTGCATAGCATCTTTGTTGCCTGCGCGCTGTCCCGCATAACTCAAAACTTTTACTTCAGCAATTTTCTGGTTTAGAATTTGTTTTTTTTTTTCGTAGCAGTGAGGTTAACAGTTTTGTGTTAAGATATTTGTTTTGCAATTTTGTGTCGTTTTCTTTATTGTTACAACGATAATGAAAACTAGAGCGCAGGCATAAATGGACATGACTGTCATGAGAGATTCAGGTATTGCTTCTGTTTCTACAAAGCAAAGTAATTTTGTTTTCTCCTCTTCCAGTGATAATGTTACACAATTTAATACTAGCTCAATTTCCTGCAATGAAAAAATCCAATGACGAACTTTGTGGAGAGGTCAAAGAATCTAGTTACACACGGGAACAAAATTCCAAGCTACAGGAAGAGAATTTCAGAATGTTTCGGGATGAGATTAATTACAGTTCAAATCGTAAATTCAAGGAAATACTAGACCGATTGAGGCCGGCCGCGCTGGCCGAGTGGTTCTAGGCGCTTCAGTCCGGAACCGCGTGACTGCTACGGTAGCAGGTTCGAATCCTGCCTCGGGCATGGATGTGTGTGATGTCTTTAGGTTAGTTAGGTTTTAAGTAGTTCTAAGTTCTATGGGACTGATGACCTCAGATGTTAAGTCCCATAGTGCTCAGAGCCATTTGAACTATTTAGACGTTGAAAACTCAGGTACGCGGGGAACTCGAGTCTGGACTCAGTTTTGAGTCCAGATTTGGTCATGTACGGTCTGTGGATGTTGTTAAGTTGGCAACAGACGTCTCAACAAGAACTGCAAATACAGGAATTAGCACGAAATTTCTAGTCATCAGAATAACAGATCAACACAAAAGCTTTCGATGACGCAAAATCGGTTGATCACAGTAGCAAAACGAGTCAAAGAATTATTCGAGAGAGTAATGCAAACGAGCAATGATTCAGATAAAATGTAAGACGACACTCAGCCGGTTCCGTACTCTGCAACATTTTAAAGAAGAGCAGATAACAATTAATCAATAAAATAAACGTGACGTGAGAAATATACAGGAACAACTTGCCAATATTATAGAAAAGATCGGCCATCAATAATAACTATAATAATATATAATATATAATATATATAATATATATAATATATAATATAATACACTCCTGGAAATTGAAATAAGAACACCGTGAATTCATTGTCCCAGGAAGGGGAAACTTTATTGACACATTCCTGGGGTCAGATACATCACATGATCACACTGACAGAACCACAGACACATAGACACAGGCAACAGAGCATGCACAATGTCGGCACTAGTACAGTGTATATCCACCTTTCGCAGCAATGCAGGCTGCTATTCTCCCATGGAGACGATCGTAGAGATGCTGGATGTAGTCCTGTGGAACGGCTTGCCATGCCATTTCCACCTGGCGCCTCACTTGGACCAGCGTTCGTGCTGGACGTGCAGACCGCGTGAGACGACGCTTCATCCAGTTCCAAACATGCTCAATGGGGGACAGATCCGGAGATCTTGCTGGCCAGGGTAGTTGACTTACACCTTCTAGAGCACGTTGGGTGGCACGGGATACATGCGGACGTGCATTGTCCTGTTGGAACAGCAAGTTCCCTTTCCGGTCTAGGAATGGTAGAACGATGGGTTAGATGACGGTTTGGATGTACCGTGCACTATTCAGTGTCCCCTCGACGATCACCAGAGGTGTACGGCCAGTGTAGGAGATCGCTCCCCACACCATGATGCCGGGTGTTGGCACTGTGTGCCTCGGTCGTATGCAGTCCTGATTGTGGCACTCACCTGCACGGCGCCAAACACGCATACAACCATCATTGGCACCAAGGCAGAAGCGACTCTCATCGCTGAAGACGACACGTCTCCATTCGTCCCTCCATTCACGCCTGTCGCGACACCACTGGAGGCGGGCTGCACGATGTTGGGGCGTGAGCGGAAGATGGCCTAACGGTGTGCGGGACCGTAGCCCAGCTTCATGGAGACGGTTGCGAATGGTCCTCGCCGATACCCCAGGAGCAACAGTGTCCCTAATTTGCTGGGAAGTGGCGGTGCGGTCCCCTAAGGCACTGCGTAGGATCCTACGGTCTTGGCGTGCATCCGTGCGTCGCTGCGGTCCGGTCCCAGGTCGACGGGCACGTGCACCTTCCTCCGACCACTGGCGACAACATCGATGTACTGTGGAGACCTCACGCCCCACGTGTTGAGCAATTCGGCGGTACGTCCACCCGTCCTCCCGCATGCCCACTATACGCCCTCGCTCAAAGTCCGTCAACTGCACATACGGTTCACGTCCACGCTGTCGCGTCATGCTACCAGTGTTAAAGACTGCGATGGAGCTCCGTATGCCACGGCAAACTGGCTGACACTGACGGCGGCGGTGCACAAATGCTGCGCAGCTAGCGCCATTCGACGGCCAACACCGCTGTTCCTGGTGTGTCCGCTGTGTCGTGCGTGTGATCTTTGCTTGTACAGCCCTCTCGCAGTGTCCGGAGCAAGTATGGTGGGTCTGACACACCGGTGTGAATGTGTTCTTTTTTACATTTCCAGGAGTGTATAATAATAATATAATATAATATAATATAATATAATATAATATAATATAATATAATATAATAACTATAATAACTATGATTTTGGAAATCACAATAAATGCACTAATTTTGAAAATGCTTATCATTTCTCTCGTGAACGTGATATGTTTACAGGTCACAATGCCTGGTTTGTGATTTACGGTATGAGAGAAAACTCATCCATTTAGAATAACGATGGTTTCGATTACAAACATTTTCTCATAGTTAGGAAATTAAAATTTTTCGTAATACCAACAGTGAAATGCACCCTTGAGAGTGGTTACAATAATTTGACTATTCTTTGCCACCAACATGGCCAATTGGCCACAAACTTGAATTCATTTGTAGTTATCTCGAAGGAGAACATGCGACAACAATGAGATCGATAGTACGTGAATGTCACCCCTACGGTGATTTTTATCACGCGCTCTTGTCCGCTTTCTGGTCTGAAACTACTCAAGATCATATGTATGAACATAACATTATTATCATGTACACTATAAACAGTCGAATTTCTGAACTCCTGTGTAGTACTTATAAAACATGATGCACAAGACCAGATATTTAACTAGTCAGTACATCCCGTGGGAATTAATCCGCCTTTGTTTGACTAAATTACCTATCAGATTACGCCATGCAGTTTTGGCAGGACGTTGTAAGGATAACTTGGAAGCTTCCCAAGCTCTTTTGCAAGAACTTGAATGTGATAATAATGATCACACACATTGAAACAATAATAATCAGTATTGACAAAGTTGCTGTCCGCAGCGTAACCGAAAATGCACATTCATGCTCATAAATTAATGATAATGCTGATACATGGTGAAACAATGCTCTGGTGGGCGGTTTGAGGGTTTAAATCACCTCAGCGTATGACCATGCGGTGCATCTGACCTGCGGTTGTCGCACGGTGGCGCTGGCAGCAGTCCACATACGCAGAGGTGTGTTGGTGCATGCCAGAGAACGGTGAAGTGTGCAGTCGTTTTCAGACGTGCTAATGGTGACTGTATGTTGAAAATGGCTCAAAGAACATATGTTGATAACGTTATGAGGGGTAGAATACTAGGGCGATTGGAGGCTGGTCAGTCGGCCGGTGAGGCCGAGTGGTTCTAGGCGCTTCAGTTTGAGACCGCGCGACCAGTATGACCGCAGGTTCGTATCCTGCCTCGGGCTTGGATGTGTGTGTGATGTCCTTAGGTTAGTTAGGTTTAAGTAGTTCTAAGTTCTAGGGGACTGATGACCTCACATGTCCATAGTGCTCAGAGCCATTTGAACCATTTTTGGAGGCTGGTCAAACACAGCAGGTCCTAGCACGGGCCCTCCGTGTGCCACAAAGTGTGATCTCAAGGTTATGGTAACGATTGCAGCAGACGGGAAACGTGTCCAGGCTCTACAGTACGGGACGTCCACAGTGTAAAACACCACAAGAAGACCGATATATCACCATCAGTGCCCGCAGACGACCACAGAGTACTGCAGGCAGCCTTGCTTGGGACTTTGCTGCAGCCACTGGAATAGTTGTTTCCTAACACACAGTCTACAGAAGACTGAATAGACATGGTTTATTTGCCCAGAGACTTGTAAGGTGCATTCCACCGAACCTGGTCACATGAGAGCCCGTAAAGCCTGGTGTCAAGAAAATACATGGTCACTGGAATAGTGGTCCCAGGTTATGTTCACGGACGAGTCCAGGTACAATCTGAACAGTGATTCTCGCCGGCTTTTGATCTGGCGTGAACCAGATACCAACCCCTTAATGTCCTTGAAAGGGACCTGTATGGAGGTCGTGGTTCGATGGTGTGGGATAAGATTATGATTGGCGCATGTGCACCCCTGCATGTCTTTGACAGAGGAACTGTAACAGGTCAGTTGTATCGGGACGTCAAGAATGTCCGCCTTTTCAGGGTTGCTGTGGGTCCCACCTTCCTCCAGCTGGATGATAACGCACGGCCCCACCAAGCTGCCATCGTGGAAGAGTACCTTGAAACAGAAAATATCAGGCGAACAGAGTGGGCTGCCTGTTGTGGAAACTGCTGAAATGGCTCTAAGCACTATGGGACTTAACATCTGAGGTCATCAGTCCCCTAGAGTTAGAGTTACTTAAACTTAACTAACCTAAGGACATCACACACATCCATGCCCGAGGCAGGATTCGAACCTGCGACCGTAGCAGCAGCGCGTTTCCAGACTGAAGCGCCTACAACCGCTCGGCCTGCCTGTTCTCCAGACCTAAACCCCATCGAGCACGTCTGGGATGCTCTCGGTCGACATATCGCTGCGCGTCTTCAAACCCCTGCGACACTTCAGGAGCTCCGACGGGCGCTGGTGCAAGAATGGGAGGCTGTACCCCAGCAGTTGCTCGACCACTTGATCCAGAATATGACAACCCGTTGTGCGGCCTGTGTACGTGTGCATGTTGATCGTATCCCATTTTGATGTCGGGGTACATGCGCAGGAAACAGTGGCGTTTTGTAGCACATGTGCTTCGGGACGGTTTTCTCATTTTATAACCAATACCGTGGACTTACAGATCTGTGTCGTGTGTGTTCCCTTTGTGCCTATGCCATTAGCGCCAATTTTGCGTAGTGCCACGTTGTGTGGCACCACTTTCCGCAATTATCCTTAATTTATGAGCATGAGTGTAGATGGAATTCTCGTGAACGGTATGATGAGAGACGTGACGAAGAAGGGCATGATATGAGACATCAGACCTGCAGTACAGATTACTGACGCTCGAAAAATGATTTTCGTGACCGTCGGAATTATCAGTACAGGAATAGAGGCCGCGGATCGTTTGAACATAGACGTTATGGCAATGAAGACAATCACAGACGCAATGGTAATGACAGAATCAATCGAAATTGGCGTTCCCGCATAAATTCCGATTCCGAACGTGGTGCTCAGGTTTTAGAAATCAGAACATCGAGACTGCTTAACAATAATTTTACTAACAATTACGTAAGGCCAAATAATTGTATTCACAGATCAAATCAAAATTTACGTGATCGTAGAAATTCGAATTTTGAGCGTGGTGCACAACTGTAGAAATCAGACTACCCAATCCATTCAAAAACTCAAGGCAAAACGAACCGATGCATCAGTGACCAGCAGCTACGTCTGCAAAAGAACCGTTTGTAGGTGTCAGCAGTGTGCATACGAACTGTATTAACTTTTTATGTTTTGATGACATTAGAGACGCCTTGTTACAAGAAAATGACGACTGTGAAAACACACTTGTACATCCAGATGTAAAATTTTTTATAGGAAACATTTTCCTTTCAGCTGTACTTGATTCTGGTAGCCCGATTAATGTGATTAGTGACACAATGTTTAGAAAACTTGCCCAGTCTTCTGTTTGTCCAACTTTGCCACCATTAAGATCTAAATTGAAAGAAGTGATTCGAGGAAAGAGTGTATATGTACGCAATCAGATTTCGTTAGTTTAAATGTGCCAGGGACACAAGTTTTCTGCGAATTTTCTGATCGTTCCTCTTTTGCCAGCAGGATGGGTTTTGGTTGTAGAGTTTCTACTTGAATATAAAGCGATGTTAAAATTTTGCATTGCTGATGTAATGTTACAAGTAAATTATGTGCCAGTAGCGCATAAATTTCAAGGATGGTTGACAAAGGAAGATGAAGATGTGAACTGTTCGCATTTTCATTTTCCACTCGAGGCACAACACTCACTAAATTTATCTAACGGTTGCATGAGCAACATAACATAATTTCATTGTGAAGCTCGACAGTCTATTAGAACAGAACAGTTAGTTTTAAAAAAATTATTCAGAGATGAAGTATATTCGGATGCAGACACATGAATTATTCGAAATTTTAAAATCACATTCTGAAGTTTTTTCTCAGAAGATAGGAACTATACGAAATATTCTTTTTGAATTCAAAGTTAAGGAACGTAATAAATTTTCTGTACCACCTTACGTTATTCCGTTGACATATTGAGAAAATGTCAAACAGGAAGTACAATCAATGCTAGATCAGGGAATAATCGAGCGTGCTGTGAGTGCATACAACAGCCCATTACACATGTTAAAAAGGATGATTCTGTTAGACTTGTTCTTGGTTAAAGACAGATTAACACTATACTACAATCAGTAACGGTTTGATCACAAATACTAGACGAATTATTACAGAAATTTCATGGTGTAAACGCAATTTACAATTTGCAATGAACGTTTTGGCAAATCGAATTTCATCCGGAACGTAGGAAATATACAGCGTTTCTCTGCTTTGGAAGCCGCTGCCATTTTCGACTGTTAGCATTTGGTCTCAATGATTCATCATCTGCATCTATTCGACGTCTGAATAATATCTCACCAAAGCATTTGAACGGCAGGATCGCCACTTAGGTTGACAACATTTTGATCACTGAAAATTTATGGACGTAACACAACCCTATACTGAGTGCACTATTCTAGACATTTCTTGTGCGTGGTATTACAGTCAGTTTAGAAAACCAGAATCTCGTAAAACACTAATTAAATTTCTTGGCCACATTGTCTCTACTAAAGGTGTCTTACCCGATCCATGAAAACTGAAAGCAACTGAAGGAACTCCTATACCTACAAACAAACGACAACTTTGAGGATTCTTAGGCCCTTTGAATTATTATCGACGTTTCATCAGCTTACAGAGTTGTCTGTACCTAGACTACGTCAACTCACGGGCAACAATACAGTTTGGGACTGGCATGATGTCACCTGGACCGAATATGATGATTTGAAAAATTTGTAAACTGCACTGCATGATGCACCCTTATTATCACATCCTGATTTATCTTTGATTTTTCCTTTCGATAGATAGCTGAAAATCTCCTCTAGGTGTACACTGTTTCAAGAACTTCCTTACTGAAATGTCCTCAGAAACGTCAATACTATCTTCACAATGTCAGTACTTGCATTTCACAGCACTCTTTAAAAGCGTTGACAGCATATTTAGGTTCACACTAACATTTCCATCGTTATTGCTGCTCACAATACTATTAGGCCTGTTCTTATTACATTCAGAAAGCGAAAGCACTATATGTAGACACGGTTTCTGCAGGCGACTTTTGAAGCAACTGATGTGTATTATTCGGTTGTTTGGAACTCGTTGCCGTGAAAATTTCATTTGGGGCTAAATTTCTTTACTCTCGGCATTTACAACACAGGAAATACACACACACACAGAAACAAAACAAGAAACAATAACTACAAAACCACATGCGTATGAAATTCCCATATCATATATTCTCAGATCTTTGTTTACATTCGAACCATAGCCTTCTACACATGCCTGTACTTTGGTTACAGGAATCAGTGCCTTCTAGAGTACACCTGTGTTAACGATCCGTTACTAACGATGGAAAAAACGGAGGAACAAAATAATGCATCACGTATTCTGCTGCACTTCAAACAGTCGCTGATAGTGTTACGCTTTCTGGTGACAATGCTGTCAGCGATTTGGAATCATATTGACGTTGGATCCTATGTAGACGTCTTTTTAATGACTATAGCCACTAGCGAATAATATTCGTGCCACTCTGATACCTCGAAATGAGTCACCATTTTTAGAACCTGTCAGCTACAGCAGAACTCCAACGTGGTTGTAGACAATTACTCTGCATCTTGTAACTGTTCCGCAGTCTCTTCCCGGGCCTGCCTGCAGCTTCGTTCATGTGATCGTCCCAATTTAAGTAGGAACTGAACAGAAATCAGAGAGCACTATATCCACCACCTTTTGCAACCTGTGTAGAATCACGTAGAGATCAGTTAATGCAACAGGTCCGCCTATTGGCTACTCGGTAGAAATGGGAACATGTGTTGTAGCTCCGCCAATGAAACTGGCCACGGAAGGATCCTACCGCCGGCAATATACTTTACGCCTAAGGACCGCGCTATTAAAAACACGATCACAACCACCATGCTACAGTCGCGCTGCATAAGAAGCGATATTGGTTCTACGGGTACACACAAGAGCTGCTGATAGTGTTACGCTTTCTGGTAGATATGCTGTATATGATTTGAAATCTAGTCTTTCCATTCAACCACATACCTGCGTTGGATCCTATGGAGGTGTCTTTTAATTATTACAGCCACTAGTGAATCATATTCATGGCACTCTCATATCTCGGAACGAGTCACCTTTTTCGAACCTATCTGCTACAGTAAAACTCAAACATGGTTTTTGATAGTCCCTATCCATCTTGTAACTGCTCCTCACTCCCTCTCTGCCACACCTGCAGCTTTGCACATGTGATCGTTCCAGTTTAAGTTGGAACTGAACAGAAGTCGGAGAGCTATATCTACCACCTTCTGCAATCTGTGTGGAAACACGGTAAGCTCAGTTAATGCGACAGGACCGTTTTGACCATTCAATGGAAATGGCAACATGTTGTCGTAGCTTCACCAACGGTGTATGATGCATAAAGTCAGCGCCAAAACGAAGCTTTCTCCTGCAGCACGAGATAATATAAAAGAAAGTACGAACAGTTATGGAGGTGTTTTTTTCATCGCCTATACTGTAGGAGGATCATACTCCACTGACTATCAGTCACAAGAGAGGGTCCCTGCTTTGTTGTATGATACATTGTTTTTGTTTCTGGTGTAATATGCTTTGTACACCGCCATACATTTTGTTTTATTCCACCACGACTTTGAGATATGTGACAGGTTTTAAACTGACATTAACGCGTTTCGATCCATTGGCTCTCTCAGAAAACTGGACATCGCACAATGTAAATCATGTTGCTGATGTTTCCACGACACACACACTGGATGACTGAAATAAAATACAATCACAACATAAAGGAAACTGGAAGAGTTTTGCGGCATTGTGGAACGTTTCCAAACAGCTGTCCGAAGGTGATTGACGACCTCTGCATTTACACTCATCTTTCACAGTGATGGCTCAGTGTTTCATTTAAATTAATTCCTCATACTGTAGTCACGCACGTGATCATTGTTTCGGTGCTAGCCATCCCCGGAAGGTGTAGCCTCTCCTCCAAGACTCTTTCTCCATCTCAAACAAGCGATGTCAACGAACCATTGTGTGGTAGTCAACAGTGTACCAGTGGACGGATGGGATAGAAAAGACACAACCGATGTTCTGTAATAAGTGTCACAGTTGATAGTGTGATAAATTTTAGCAATTTTACCAGATTTTTACAACGCCAACCAGTGACATGGCAGCATGTTTCCCAATTTCTGTATCATCGCTAAACCACCCCTCGTCTACTTTTTTGACACATGTTCATAGGACCTTTTCCTTCCACTTCCAGTCAAGAATCCGTACCTGCAGTTTGTCAGTATTATTAATGATTGTGTGATGTTTAGAAACTTACTGTATTTTCAGTTTCGTATAATACTAATACAAATAATACTTACTTATACAGAAGTCATCGATTCACCGGGCCTGTAGACCAAGCGCTCCATTACCAATCAGCCTCCGTTGCAGTCTATCCATTGCTGTTTTCTACCAATTGACTACATTCAAAGATTCCACACCTTTCCTTAATCCATTTTACCATCTGTTTCTTGTTATTTGTTGTAATGAAAACAACGAAAGCTTGCTTAGGAAATAAGTTCTCTCACATACTGATTACGCAACCTCCCAATTTGATATAGTAAAACGGTGGTTTGGGTTGTGATCTTACACCTTTCATTATTCATTCTTGTCCTCTAAAGATGAATCAAGTTTTATGCTTCATTAAACAGACGTGTCAGTGTGTACGACGTGAAACGTCTGAAATCAAAGACGCTTCCAGAGTCATTGGAAGGGTCCAGGCCGGAGGGAATTTCCTGGGCGATCTCGTCATTCTGGAAAGCACATTGGATCAACACAGGTAGGCATCTATCCTTGGGGACTAAGCCCGTCTGCGCAAGCAGTTTGTTTTCCTTGGCACGATGTCTTCTACAAACAGGATAATGCAATATACCATACAGCAAACAGTGTATGTGCGTGGTTCGAAAAGCACCAGGATGAGTTCAGTATACTCCCCTGACTAACAGACTCTCCGTATTTATACCCTTCGAGAATCTGTAGAACTACCTCAATTCGGCTGCTCGCGCCATGGATCACCAAACTAGAAATCTAGCGCTGTTGGCTACGGTACTAGAGTCGCTATAGTTCCACCTCCATGTTGAGAACTTCCAGAACATCAATGACTCTCTTGCAGCACCTCTTACAGTTGTCTGTGCTGCAAAAGGTGGTTATTCTGGCCTTTGACAGGTTGTCACATTAAAGTGACTGGACACTGTAGTAACAGTACCGGCTTTCTAGTTGCTTGGACAGATCCACAGACTTGAACTTGCCTTCTTCAACTGTGATGTGCTCTTGTGCATATTTAGTGCTGACTATTTGTACGTATTCTGTTTTTTGTTTAGTGATGTGTGGTCCTACTCTCCTGCTTTACTTGCTGCTATAACGACCCTTGCATACATCTCAATGAATTTATTTGCCATTCGGAACTGTAAGTTTTATATAGAGACTATCTCGGTAAATACTGAAGGTCTTTGAAAATATATGAACTAAATCTGGAGTTTGCTATCTCTTTCCAAATATTTTTCAAGCACTTGCCTAAGGGGAAATAATAATCTTCTTCTTTTTCTTCTTGTGATCAGGCCCAGTGGACCGCACGCTGCTATAAGTTTCCTCCTCAATTGTATTCTGTCCATTGCTGCTATCCGCCTTCCGTCAACATCTATTGATGCTTAGTTTAAATCTTCACGGAGGCCATCCCTCCAACGCTTCTTGGGTCTCCCTGGGGGTCTCTTTACTGTAGATGTGAAATCCAGGAGCTTCTGAGGCCATATGTGATCTTCCATCCGGGCCACATGGCCGCCCCACTGCATTCGTTTGGCTTTGACAGTTCCTGCTATGCTGGGCTGCTGGTATAGTTCCTCAAGCTCTTGGTTGTGTCTGATCCTCCATTCCCCTGGAGCTTATGGAAGTCCTGTTTCCGGATACTCCGTGTCTCACAGCCATATAGAACAACAGGCTGGATCAGGGCTTTATACAGTCGCATCTTGAACTGTCTGGAGATATATCTGCACCGAAGCAGTTGTGCTAGGCTGTGGTATGATCGGTTTCCTGCTCGTATTCTGGCATTGATCTCTGCTTCACATGACGAGTTCTCAGTGAAACTGCCCCTAGGTATTTAAATTCATGCACTCTCTTGTCTTGTAGGATTGGTCTCCCATCTGCAGTGATTGTAGATGACCAGCAGTCTGACTTTGACCATGCGTTATAATGAAGTACTCTGTCTTGGCTTCGTTTATGTTTAGCCCAAATTTGCTGGCAGCCTTCTTTAGTGCTCTGGTCATTTGCTCCAACTCCTCTTCAGACCTAGAGAGTAAACAAACGTCGTCTCCATCCATTTCTTTCGATTTCAATCCCTTTGTCTTGGAAGGTCTCGCGTATGATTTTCTCGAGGGCAAAGCTGAATGAGACAGAGGACAAGCTATCTCCTTGCTTGAGTCCTGTCACAATTTCAGATTCCTCAGTTACGCGATTTCCCATTTTCACCCTTTCACGTGTTTCGCACAGACAGATCTTTATCAGATTTATGAGTTTCTCTGACATGCCAAACTCCCTTAAACAGCTGAGCTGGCTTTTGCGATGTATACAATCATAGGCCTTCTTAAAATCAACGAATTAAATATGCATATCTTTACCATATTCACCCAGTTTCTCAGCGAGCGTCGGAGACTGAAGAGGTGATCTACTGTTGACTGTCCTGGCCGGAAGCCTCCCTGGTACTCCCCAATCACAGAGTCTGCCACTGGTTGAATTCTATGTATGAGGCAATTGGACAGGATCTTATAGCAGACGTTAAGCAGGGCGATTCCTCGATTGTTGTCACATTTCAGCTCGTCGCTCCTCTTATGTATTGGACAAATCAGAGCTGTTTTCCATTCTGCTGGTAGTTCTTCTTTGGTCCATATTGCCTGTATCACACGGTGTATTTTTTCTGCAAGTTTCTCTCCTCCTGCCAGGATCATTTCACATGGACGCTTATTCTACTTAAGGTGTCTGATTCTGGTTTTTATCTCATCCAGGGTACGTGGGGGATAATCTGCATCGGCTGTAGTTGGGTACTGGAAATCAAACTGCAGTTCGGGTTCATCACAATTTAGCAGCTGCCGAAAGTACTCTTTCCATTTCACAGCTGTATCGCTATCGTTCGTCAGGATCTTATCATGGGAATCTTTGAGAAATTTCTGCTTGGCCTGGTGACCTGTGCAGAGGTACTTCACCTTCCGAAACATTTCCCTCGTCTTTTGTCCTCTGAAGTCTGTTTCTGCTTCAATGATGATATCCCTTATAAAATTCCCCTTTGCTCTTCTACGAGTTGCTTATGTAGTCTTTCGGACCTCCTCAAATTGTGCTTTGCCCTGTGCCAGATTTGTCCCCTTCAGCCACTTACTCCTGGATTCCTTCCTCCTTTCCAGGGCATCTCCACATTCCTTTCCAAACCAGATCTTCTTGCCCATTTTGTGTTTCCCATAAGCGTTTCCTTTGTGGTATCCCTAACTGAGCTCTGGATGTTTCCCCACATTAGTTCAAGGTCCTGATTCGCCCCCATTTCACTGAGTGCTTCAAAACGGTTACTAAGTTGCACCTGGTATTCGGTCTTCGTTGCTTAATCTTTTAGTTCCTCCATTTGGTACCTTTCAACTCTTTTTAACTTAGGCCTAGTTCTTCCTTTACTTTGTACGTTTAAAAGGCCTGTGAACAGGAAATGATCACTCCCACTTTCGGCACCCCGTGCTGTCTTAACGTCTAACACCCATCTCTTGGATCTTAGATCAATGGCAGCATGTTTTATTTGATTTATAGTTGTCCCATCTGGCGACAGCCAGGTTCCCTTATGTATGTTTTTCCGCTGGAAGTTTGTGCTGGAGATGAACAACCCAGATGATGTAGCGAAGCTGATGAACCTCACCCCATTATCATTGGTTAGGTCGTATAAATTGTGCCTTCCCGCCGTGTCTTGGAATATTTGTTCTTTTCCAACCTTGGCATTCATATCACCAAGGAGGATCCTCAGGTGTCCATTTGGAATAGCGTCCATCACTGCCTCTAGCTGTGCATGCATCTCGTATTTCACTTCACTTTATCTCTCCTCCGTGGGAGCATGATAGTTCATGCAAGCCGCCTTAATATGCTTTACGTTCACTGTTAGAACAGATGATCTTCAGTTGACTGACATGAACTCTGAAATATTAGTGACCAAAGACTTACTGACGCAGAAACCAGTGCGTAACAGATGACCTCGTTCAGAGGCTCCATACAAAATAGTACAGTTTTTAACATCCATGCTGCCAGCATCCTCCCACCGGATTTCTTACACTGCAACTAGGTTTAGTTCATACCTCTGAATTTCTCTGACAGCACTGACTGCAGCTCCTGTCTTGTACAGACTCCTTACATTCCACGTTTCAAATCGTATACCGTTTCTTTGCCATTGACTTCGTCTAGTTTTATCAGTAATGTTCTGAGGCTTGCTTGTAGTCTTGAAAGCATTTTTTTTTTTTTTTTTTTTTTTTTTTTTTTTTTTTTTCAAATCGAGGGGGCTGGCCTCTCGTCCAGCCTGCGGTGTTACCCTCACAGCTGACAGAATTGCTGACTTTTCTTAAGGAATGGGCTCCCTTCAGGAGTTGGGTTAGAAGTAGGAATAAGAAAATTGGGAAGACACCCTTGGGCCTCTAAACCTAATACCGTTGGGGTCGAAAAAGCAATAGTTGGCGAAGTGAGGCCGACAGGGAAGGAGAAAGAAGGAATCTGACACAAGTAAGTGGACTCAGCTCGGGTCCCCGCGGATGCCACCCGCGTACTTCTAGCTGAAGGCCCCTGGTGTAAATAATAATAATAATAATAGTAATAATAATAATAATAATAAAAATTAATAAACCCCGTGGAGGCCCGGGAAAAGAATAGGCCTCCGGTATGTTCTGCCAGTCGCAAAAGGCGACGAAAAGAACATCCCTAATAGGGCTAACCCCCCTTTCAGTGTGATTAGTTGGTTCAGGACAGAAGTAATGAAGCCTCGGGCAAGCGCTGTCATGGTCGGAGACGACGCTTGAACCCTATGCCCGTCCACAATGGTGATGACACTGCTAGCCACACGGAAAATGATTTAAATCCAAATAGAGGTGTTTTGCAGGAGATGCTTCCTGCAACCACTCTAGAAGGAAAACAAAGACAGAGGATGAGATGGTCAGATGAAGTTAACCGACACGTCATGTTCTGTTATTACCAAGCAAGAAACTTAAGAACCAACACAACTGGATACCCGAAAGTACCTAAAGGCAATCTAACATATACCGTACAGTTAAAAGGAAGTCACGCTTGATCAAGGTCCGCGTCACTTTCCATTTTTAACCAGAGATAACGTCTGAGAAAGGAAAGAAATATAATAATAATTCATGACAGGAAAACATATAAAATCTTCAAATTATACATCATGTACAGGATGTTGCGGGAGGAATGGTCGATTTTCTGGGATAAGACAGGAACGATCTTTCGAAGCTAAAAAATGTAGTGAAAGTGGACTCCAAAATGCATACGAGTAGCTCGTTCAGTAGAAGAGATAGGTTTCACAGTAGCGATGATGAACAATTGCTCATAGCTCTTAAGATATGCGCGTTAGGACCCAAGTTTGCTGGACATATTTCCTTCTTTTGGTCCATACTACTACCTCTCAAAATATGGAAAGCAAAGAACCTGCAGTAGAAGAGATTTGTTTCATAGTATCGAAGATGAGGTCCTCATAGTTCTTCAGGTATGCAGTTTTACAACCTATGTTTATTATACTTCTTTGCTTTGAATTATCATTCCTGTCATATCCCTGAATATTGATCATTCCTCTTGGGACACCTTGTACAATGAGTACTAACAGTTCTCAACATTAATTCTAACTTAAACTGTGTTGTACATTGGATCTAAGCCGGTCTCGGCAAAACTCAAGTCACAGCAGGCGGTAGAACTCGAACCTAATACAAGGACACTATTCAATATATGTTTTTAAACTATTAGACAATACTGTTTTTTCCTACTGTTACCTGGAAATGTGTCTTCGGTAAACTTTTATGTGCATGACGCACCAGCTGTCTACATTCCCTTGTGCCGTGCCGGCCGCGGTGGTCTCGCGGTTCTAGGCGCGCAGTCCGGAACCGTGCGACTGCTACGGTCGCAGGTTCGAATCCTGCCTCGGGCATGGATGTGTGTGATGTCCTTAGGTTAGTTAGGTTTAAGTAGTTCTAAGTTCTAGGGGACTAATGACCACAGCAGTTGAGTCCCATAGTGCTCAGAGCCATTTGAACCAGCCTTGTGCCGTGAACCTTAGAACTTCCATGTAGGGCATATGGTTAGCAACGTTATTTATAACTGACCAGGAATTAGGGTTTCTTAATGCACCTCGAAGATTCACAACTTACAATGATTATACGTATGATATCACTGTTTAAAGAACACTGTAATACAGTATGATCGAGTGTACCCAACTCATCTCGTCTAGCAAATCGAGCTTTCTGCTCTTAACTGTGGTATGGAAGACATAGAAGGTTTTTCCTACCTTATGCATTTTATATCTTTCCTTTCTAATAACTGTTTTGCCTCACTATTCACTTCTTAGAGTTAATTTATTCAGAACTTTTTTTCGAACCTTGGCAAACTGCAATACAAATGAAGAGATCGCACTGAACTACTGGATGATGAGGATATCTTTCCAAAATGCATTGTGAACGTAATAAAAGCGAACTCGACAGTTTACGAAAAGTGCTCATGAAGTTATTATCACTTCGCAAAAGTAAAATGGCGTTTTTAACTTTAGTCACGTACATGTACGAGTATTCAGTTTTGGCACACATTTGAATCCTCATGCAGTAGACGTAACACGCCATTACGGTAGCCAAAAGGAAATTGGATTCCCAACTGGCGAAGCATCGTGCCGTTACTCGTTTTCAGCAACACTGAAAATATTGCAATTCTGTCAGGCTAGACCAATCATCTAAAGAAGTGACCCAAATTTGACTAACAGCTGCAAAATTTCTGCTACTGCCCAAAACGAGCTTCCACACGTTACTCTGGCGGCATGCTACGGTACTGTGGCGCAGAGATTTCAGTTTGTACTAGGCCTGCAGAATTGTACTGCTTAAAAAATAAAAATGTAAATAACTCTATGTTTTGGAGTGATAGGTAAAACTTCGTGATTACCCACGCACTTGTACATTCTAAGACAAAGAAAGAAAGAAAGAAACACCACGAAGGAATTATCCGAATAGGGCAGAAAACTGGTAGATGTGGTGTATAGATACAGACAAACAAACGATTACAGTTTTAGAAAACATGGATGATTTATTCAACAGATAGAGCTCCACATACTGAGCAGTTCAAGAACACGTTGGTCCACGGCCGGGCCTTATGCAAGCAGTTATCGATTTGACATTGGCTGACAGAATTATTGGATGTCCTCTTGAGGGATATCGTGACAAATTTTTTCCAACTGGCGCATTAGATCGTCAAAAGCCTGAGAAAGTGGGAGCGCCCCCACATAATGCTCCTAACGGTCTCATTTCAGGATAGATCCGGCATTCTTACTGGCCAAGGTTGGGTTTGGCAAACACGAAGACGGGAGGGCATTATCTTGCTGAAATGTAATCCCAGGATAGCTTGCCTTGAAAGTGAACCAAACGGGGCATAGAATATCGTCGACACACAGCTGTGCCGTAACGGTGCCGCTGATTGCAACCAAAGGGGTCTAGGCTGTGAAAAGAAATGGCATCCCGGACCATCTCTCCTGGTTTTCAGTTCATATGGCAGGCGACATCCAGGTTGGTATCCCTCCACTGTTCGGGGCATTTTTAGACACATCTTCGGCCTGGAACCTCATTGACTGGAGTATAATTGTCTTCAGTGTTGAGTCCTGCTTCGAATTCAGCTCTGATGACCAGCGAGTGTCCGGTATGGTGGAGAATGGTGGGATATCAAACTGTCGCCCACCATAAGGGCCGGCCAGTGTGGCCGAGCGGTTTCAGGCGCTTCAGTCTGGAACCGCGCGACCGCTTCGGTCGCAATTTCGAATCCTGCCTTGGGCATGGATGTGTGTGATGTCCTTAGGTTAGTTAGGTTTAAGTAGTTCTAAGTTCTAGGGGATTGACGACCTCTAATGTTAAGTCCCATAGGGCTCAGAACCATTTGAACCATTTTTTTGAACCACCATACGGCCCCACAACCAGGAATGATAGTCTGAGGTGACTATTTTTTCATAGCAGGGCATTACCTTCATGGTAAGCCACCCTGGGCCCTCAATGCACCAAGATAATGTCCACCCATAGTTGGCGAGAGTCTCTAGTGCTTCTTTTCGTGCTTGCCAAACCCTACCTTGGCCAGCAAGAATTCCGAATTTCTTCCCAACTGAGAACGGAGTATGGGCAGGGCCCTCCAATCATCTGCCAGTTGGGCAGAATGTGGCACGATATGCGAAAGAAGGACATCTAACAACTCTATCAGTCAGTTCCAAGGCGAATAATTGCTTGCATAAGTGCCTGAGGCGGACCAACGCGTTATTGGCGTGCTCAATTTGCGAAGCTCTTTCTCTTGAATAAATAACTTATTTTTTCTGAAACTGAAATAATTTGTTTGTCTGTACATGTACATCTCATCTACCGACATCGTCCCATTCGGAGAATTTCTTCGCGGTGCCTGCTTTTTTTTTTTGTCTTAGACTGTGTTGTCTGTACATGTACATCACATCTACCGACATCCGTCCCATTCGGAGAATTTCTTCGCTGTGCCTACTTCTTTTTTTTTGTCTTAGAGTGTGTAAAAATGTTTAGAATCTACACTCACCGACCATATTTGCCCATCACAGTTAGGTTTAAGGCAGTTCACTATACAATTTTATCTAGGGTCCAGCCACTTTGGCTGTGCCTGCTGGTATAGCGTGCGAGACGAGTGGTGGAAGCAGAGGAGGAGGTGGGCTCGCGCCCTGGAGATAACAGTGAGATCCGCCAGCGATGGAGCCCTCGAGGCCGCAGGCACGGCTCTGCGTCGCGTCACGTGACGAGCTATTAGCGGAGCCGGCGGGTTACGAAAGGAAGTCGCCGAGATTGCGGCTTATCTGCCCACACCCCGGCGCCACTCTCGGATGCGGCAATTCCTACCGCAGGTCCCGAAACACCATCTGCGGCGTCTAAGCGCCTGCAGCTTCGTCAAGCTCACCTGGTCGAACTACTGCATATTTGCCCTCGAAAGTCGCTGACGTTAATTTCACGACAACGAGCAATAATCTCCCACGTTTGGAAGGTAGGAGACGTGATACTGGCAGAAGTAAAGCTGTGAGTAGCGGGCCTGAGTCGTGCTTCGGTGGCTCAGATGGTAGAGCACTTGCCCGCGAAAGGCAAAGGTCCCGAGTTCGAGTCTCGGTCGCTCCCACAATTTTAATCTGCCAGGAAGTTTCATATCAGCGCACACTACGCTGCAGAGTGAAAATCTCATTCTGGAAACATCCCCCAGGCTGTGGCTACGCCATGTCTCCGCAGTATCCTTTCTTTCAGGAGAGCTAGTTCTGCAAGGTTCGAAGGAGAGTTTCTGTAAAGTTTGGAAGGTAGGAGACGAGATACTGGCAGAAGTAAAGCTGTGAGTAGCGGGCCTGAGTCGTGCTTCGGTGGCTCAGATGGTAGAGCACTTGCCCGCGAAGGGCAAAGGTCCCGACTTCGAGTCTCGGTCGGTCCCACAGTTTTAATCTGCCAGGAAGTTTCATGTCAGCGCACACTCCGCTGCAGAGTGAAAATCTCATGCTGGAATCTCCCACGTATGGGACATCTATCTATACAGGGTGAATAAGAATTCCGCCGACGAACTTTCAAAGGTGGTAGTATGGACCAAAATGAGAAAAAACATCTAGAAAGCATGAGGTCTAAAATGCTTAACTTAAGAGCTATGACCACTTATACATCTTCGATACTGAGACACATCTCTTCCATTGCAAGCTCTTTGGTTCAGTATTTTGGGAGGAGGTATTATGGATCAAACAAGAAAAAGAAATGCCCAGTAAACACGGGCTCTAAAGTCCATGCCTTCAGAGCTCTTCTCTAGAAGAGATGTGTTTCACAATAGATTATACAAAACGTAGCTCGTAGCTCTCAGGGTATTCACTTTAGAGCCCTTGCTTATAGGATATTTTTTTGGGCCATACTGCCCCCTCCCAAAATATGTATTACTTTCACTAGAAGAGATGTGTGTCACAGTAACAAAGATGAGCAAGTGCTCATAGTTCTTAAATATGCATTTAGAGCCCGTGTTTACTATACATTTTTTCTTTTTTTGGTCCATACTACCACCTATGAATGTTCGTCGGCGGACCTCCGGTTTACGCCGTATTTTAGCCCCCTTGCCTCTCATGAATTAGTTATACGTGTCCTGTCCGTTCTGTAGGTCGATCTGTATTTCTATTAAATCACGAAAAAATAATTGTTTCACTCGCTCTCTGCATTGAAGCTGACGAAGAGCATTGTCAGGATTGTATTCATTTAGTTCAGTATTGCATTTTCTCTTTCAGTTGCGATCCTGTGGTTGATATGAGGGAACACAGTTAGACTGTGGAGAAACGATTAGTGTCTTGTATGTGGGTGCACGAACGTCCATTGACAGGGCAAACAACGACAGAGATAACGAGTAAGGTTAGAGTTGGCTTTGGCAACGCCCCACCTCATAAAGCAGCCCTGTCTGATCAGAAGAGACGCGCTTTCGTAAATCCGCGTCCACACTGCTCTGGAAACATATGTTTGTTACAACATGTTTCCTGCATTGTTTGCAATAAGTGTGGAACATTGTTTCTTGTTAAGGTCCTTGGCGATTATGGCGGGAAGCCATTCTCGCGGTATTCCTATCTGCATCTTTCTTATTCATAGAATATTTGGATCGTCTACTACGTTATATTTAGTACTGGGGAAACTTCACTGTGTGACGGATCGCCCGTAGCGCCCCTCATGATTTATTATTAATATTTGAGGTCGCTATCTTGTTACTGGCTTTTTGAATAACACGACAGCTGAGAGGCCAACGAACTATCGGTATGGGGAATTTTCTGTGTTGAATGTTGTTCTGTGTTGCAGAATGTTCTGAAACGACTGTGCTTAAACTGACACACAATATTTTTAGCGCATTGCAATCTGACTTTCAAAAATCCGTACAAGAGAATGGCCCTGACTAACAATAACCTATACCTTTCATGAATCACTTACCTCACAAAAATCTTCGTCAGTCAAACTTCTGCAATACAGCGTGCGCCGATACTGCCAGCTAAATAAAAGATTCTAACTACTGAAGGTACTAACTACTGATAGGAATTGTTAGCAAATGAAAGATTTTGATAGAGAACAAACAACGTATTTACCTTAATAGTGTTCAAAAGTCATTATATATATATATATATATATATATATATATATATATATATATATATATATCAGTTCATGATATCCAGTATTACAAATTCACTCTTTCTGGCGGACACACGTTCAGATCGTCCGGTATTAAAATTCTGCCAACTCTCTCCCCACATCCACCACTGCTGTCGGCTCACCTCCAACTGCGCAACGTTATGCGCTGTTAACATCCAGCTGCCCACCACTACAATACCGAATACTTCAACAATGCCAACCAGCCACACACTGCACACAGCACAGTCAGTGATTTTCATACAGAGCGCTACGTGGTGTTACCAACATGAAAACCCGAACAGCCTACTTACAGTTGTAATTGCTCGAACTAACGCTGCCCTTGCTGTGGCCGGTGGATCAACAGTAACCGGCTTTTGGCAGCAAGCGATAATGCATCGACAGTCAAGGAACGCCCGATTACGCCCTCTGAAGACGGAAAATACGTGATTATGTTGTTGTAAACCAGTCTTGTACAAAGTCTTCTCTTGTCATGTATGAAAAATTCGGGCGCATTTACGCTCCAGGATGAAGTGATTGATACTAATTTGAAATGGATTTAATTGTAATTAATAGCCACAGAACCAGTGGCATAATATCTGTATAAAAGAATAATAATGTAACACCACTGATTTACACCATTAATCGATTTGTGGTTAGTATTCGAACCCCTCTGAAGTGTGTTTATCGCTATGTTGGTTGAATTGAAGTTAATATTGATCAGTTACATTCTTTATCGTGTGAGACAATATTTACTTGAGAGTGACAGTTTATTCGCCCTCAGCAAGAGCAATAGGCCCTGGCGGTTTGAAGTTTCCAGCAATAGTAGTAATCGCTATTTCTCTCTACCGTGATAGCTCGAAAGTAGATAACTGGAATATTTCAGGGCTTATTAATTATAAATATAGTGATTACCAGGGGACCAGGGGATTGGTTTAGGCCCCTCTCATTTGGTATCTGACCTGTGTGTATTGTATCACCGTATATTTCAAAGAAGGACACAAATTTCAACAAAGCAGTTTCAATGAATCAAAGACTTAGTGTTACGCATTTATTGGCAACTGGATACTCATTTCGGACCTCTGCATATTTATGCCATGTGGGGCGGACTCGTTGAAGGCATCATATAAATATAATAACAGAATAAAATAAATACTCGTAAATATTGTTGAAATGTATACTTTATTGAGATGTTATTGTACAATGCAGAATACAAATTAATCCAAGTTAGAATACAAATAAAGACAAATTAGATTAAATTAAAGCTAACTTGTCTTTATTTGTATGCCTTGTTTCATATGACAGACGAATGTCATCGAGGAACCGTATGGCTTCAAAACAGACCCACATCGACGTATAAATTGTTTTTGCACCACTATACGACTTGCTGCTTTCCTCTACTTTCATTATACACCTAGTACTGGACGACTAGTGAACTACTATTGGCCTCGATAGATCTGCTGCTGATATTATGTGCAGCAACAATTCTTTCCAAGCCATATTTTTCTCATTTACATTCTTGCAGCTGAAACGCATGACATTTCACAGACACTCCTCTGTCTTGTAAAATGACAGCTGTTCGAAAACATGCGGCCTCATCCACTCCATTTCAGTATCAATATCTATGAATAGTAGAGGCAAACTCAAAATCAGGTGAATTACGGACGACCAAAACGTATACAAATACTAGTAGCGTGCAGTGACGAGATGCAATAGCATATTGCAAACAATGGTCAGCCGTAGTTACCAAGCTGGAATATCGTTTGAAAAATGTTGAAAATTTCACTTTAGAAACGGCTTAAGAAAACTCACTCGAGAGGAAACGTGTGCTGCCATCGCTCAATCAACTGAGCAGTCTCCCATGAAATCCATTCGCAAAAGAATAACTGAGATGGCCAAGTACTGTAGTTAACAGCGCATGTCAACAATAAGAAAAATTTGAGGGAACTATTTAGAACACTGTTTGTGATGGAATTACTCTTCTTTGAAGGTACAATTTCCAGGCCCATGTCTGGCTCAAGAATGTTGTTTTCTCATGAACGTGCGGGATGTCGTAGTTCATATAGGATGAATGTGGTTTTCTGATCTAAGGAAAACCCCTATTATGTACAGAGTTGCAAAGGAACTCACTACATGTTACGATATGGGTCGGGATGTCATCATGGTACCTGTTCGGACGATATTTTTTTCAAAAGTATGTGAATGTAAATTCTTATTTGGATATGTTGCAAAGACAATGGAATCACGGATGATGCATGGCTACAGCAGGACGAATATGCAGCACACATTTCTATTCAGGTGCATATGATCGATGATGGACACTTCAGAGGCCCCTGGATTGGGTGTGGTTCATCAATGTGTTTCCTTCTTTTCTACCGAATTACGGGTAAAACGTTATGTGTGCAAAGATAGCTTAAACATTAAAATCACTAATACCATTACCGTGGATAGCAACAAGCAAAAATCGAAAACTATATTTACTTCATGCAGAATCCTTTCAAAACATGTTTATACATGCATTTAAAAAAAATTGCATCTCCTCGGTTCCGAGAGGTCCCGAAACTGTACAGACAATTGGAATAGAGATCAACATAAACATCATTTACGCCCTTTTTATTGCTCATGAAGACCATACGTTGCATGTTGTGCCACCATAGAGCGAGACCTTCAGAGGTGGCGGTCCAGACTGCTGTACACACCGGTTCCTCTAGTAGCCAGTAGCAGGTCCTCTTGTATTGATGCATGCCTGTATTCGTCGTGGCATACAATCCACAAGTTCATCAAGGAACTGTTAGTCCAGATTATCCCAGTCCTGAACAACGATTCGACGTAGATCCCTCAGAGTGGTTGGTGGGTCACGTCTTCCATAAACAACCGTTTTCAATCTATCCCAGGCACGTTCGATAGCGTTTATGTCTGGAGAACATGCTGGCCACTCTAGTCGAGCGATGTCGTTATCCTGAAGGAAGTAATTCACAAGATGTGCAAGATGGGGCGCGGATTGTCGTCCATGAAGACGAATGCCTCGCCAATATGCTGCCGATATGGTTGCGCTATCGGTCGGAGGATGGCATTCACGTATCGTACAGCGCCTTCCATGACCACCAGCGGCATACGTCGGCCACACATAATGCCACCCCAAAACGGCAGGGAACCTCCACCATGCTGCGCTCGCTGGACAGTGTGTCTAAGGCGTTCAGCCTGACCGGGTCGCCTCCAAACACGTTTCCGACGATTGTCTGGTTGGAGGCATATGCGACGCTAATCGGTGAAGAGAACGTGATGCCAATTCTGAGCAGTCCATTCGATATGTTGTTGGGCCCATCTGTACCACACTGCTTGGTGTGTTGTATAGATGGACCTCGCAATTGACGTCGGGAGTGAAGTTGCGCATCATGCAGCCTATTGCGCACAGTTTGAGTCGTAACACGACGTCCTGTGGCCGCACGAAAAGCATTATTCAACATGGTGGCGTTACTGTCAGGATTCCTCCGAGCCAGAATCCGTAGGTAGTGGGCATCCACTGCAGTAGTAGCCCTTGGGCGGCCTGAACGAGGCATGTCATCGACAGTTCCTCTGTCTCTCTATCTCCTCCACGCCCGAACAACATCGCTTTAGTTCACTCCGAGACGCCTGAACACTGCCCTTCCCTTGAGAACCCTTCCTGGCACACAGTAACAATGCGGACGCGATCGAACAGCGGTATGTACCGTCTAGGCATGGTTAAACTACAGACAACATGAGCCCTGTACTTCCTTTCTGGTGGAATGACTGGAACTGACCGGCTGTCGAATCCCCTCCGTCTAACAGGCGCTGGTCATGCATGGTCGTTTACATCTTTGGGCGGGCTTAGTGACATCTCTGAACAGTCAAAGGGACTGTGTCTGTGATACAATATACACAGTCAATGTATATCTTCAGGAGTTCTGGGAACTTTTTTTTTGATGTGTTTACATTCAAGCAAGCGTGGACCCAAATGTGACGGTTTCATCTCAACAAGAATTAATCGAGAGCATCAGAGAACTTACGGTTCGTTATGTCCGTTCGGCGTCAACTTGCTGAATGACAGCATGATAAAAGCACTGTTTAGGCTTGCACCTTTGGCACCAGGAGTGCTCACCTTGTGGTGCACAGCTACTCGTGTATACGCAGGTGGCCTTGGAAGGGTCAGATAAATCGAGGCGGCTCGCTGCATACCTCAGGAACCAGCTTTCCGCACCTCTCCTTCTCTCCGAATGCATCTCGTACGTCAAACGCCTTCTTCATATAAAGTGCTTCCCTACGGTGTAAGTTGTGTATATTAACAGGAGTACAAGCAGTCGTTTTGTATATGAACTACTGCGTGACACAGATTTATTACGTTTTGAAGGGTCTTAGCTGGAGAAATGTGTAGTTACTGCGTACACTGAATGTACAGTACTCTTCCCAAAAGTAAAGGGCAGTTGGCTAGAAAACAGAATTTTCAAACTAACACGAAAGAAATATGAGAAGTTCTCAGCCTTATACAGAAATGGTGATGATTTCCACGAAATTATGTCCAGTAGACCTACGTAAAACTAAAGTGAAATAAAATGTATCCATCAGGAAGCTTATCTCTAGTGTTCCCTAGGAAAGAAAATTAATTTTTCTTGTTGAGTATCTTGCGATTATAACGCAAATCCTCTGTATCAGCTGGATGCAAAATAGGTGAGATGTTGCTAGGATTTGCAAAAGAAACTATTGTATTTCGATTGTGTAGTATATCCTCGGCCTGTGCTGTCAATGTGGGATCGTTTGTTTCAGGGGTATGTGGTGAAGGTGGATTCTAGGAGTTCCGACCGGCTTCTGGGTGCTCTAACATCTTTGCTATAACATGTGAATTTTCTCTGAGAAGGGGAAGAAATGGATTCTCTGGATTTAGAATTGGAACATGGAATGTAAGGTCAATCGTGACAGGGGGAATGAAAGAGCCTGGAGAAAAACTGGGTAAACATCAATTCCTAGTGACAGCAATCCAAGAAACGCTCTTTAACAGCAATGAGCAAAGTCAGGCCTGGACTTCGGGGGTTGGATTTTCTGTCCGCAATAAAATGAAATCTACTGTCAACAAATCGGCTCCCGTAAATGACCGCATCTGTTGGATAATTTTAAACGCTAATCTATTTCAGATCTGCCTAGTGAACTGTGATACGCCATCAGACGATGCTGATGAGGAAACAAAGAACGAGGTCTACCTTGAACTAGAGGCTGTGGTAGACAGACTACCAAGACATTCAATTCACATGATAATGGGACACTTCGACGCCCAAGCGGGAAGGGAAGTACGGTATCCTCCAACGATTGGTCCTGACAGTATCCACCAAACAAGCCGAGAGAAGGAGAATGACCATTAGAAGCACATACTTTCCCCGGAAAGCAGTACATAAAGTTACTTGGATATCCCCAGATGGAAGTACGATGAAGCAGATCGACCATGTTCTTGTTGACTGAGGACACCATGGTAGTGTCGAACATGTGCGATCTTTCATTTCTTGGTGGTAGTCAAACTACTCCTGAAACTTTCTACCAAGTGGCGAAGAAATGCTGAAAAGATGGCCCTCTTTGACAAGAACAAGTTGGAAGATGTAGAAGTGAGACAACGCTATCAAGGTAAAATTGCAGAAAACCTCACAATATCGGAGACCCCTGCCAACGTGGAATACACATGGTTGGTGTTAAGGAATGCAGTGTTACAGAGTGCAAGAGGAGAACTTGCTTGCCATCCAAAACGCAGAAGTAAACCTTGGTTCGATGGGGAATGTCGAGAATCTATTGGGATGAGATCAGCGAAGAGGATACAACTGTTAGAAAAACTCTCGGAAGAAGCAAGGGTAGCCTACTGTGAAGCGAGGCGTAACACGGACAAACTCATGAGAAAGATGAAACGGGAACACCATAACAGACTGTTGAAACCAGTAGAAGAAGCAAAGTCATCACGCTCGTTTTTCCAGGCCTCAAGATTTGCCAGAGGTGTCTACTGGCTACGTACATTGGTTCTAACGAATGAGACGGGCGAAGTGGTACCGCCAGAAGAGCAGGCAAACCTATTTCAAAAACATTTTGAGAACCTATTCAATTGGGACGTTCCACTGACGGTGACAACTCAGACGAGTGCCTGTTTTGATAGAGTAGAAGTCTTTGAACCATCAGAGGAAGAAATCAGTGTTGCCCTAAGACTACTCAAGAACAACAAGGCCCCAGGAGGTAGTGGTATCACAGCTGAGATACTTCGCTTGTCAAGGCAACCACTGACGGCTGCATTGAAACGATTAATATCCACCATCTGGGTAGCGGAAGTAATTCCTGAAGAATGGAAGGGAGCAATTATATGTCCCATCTTCAAGAAAGGTGCTGCTATCCAAGTATCCAACTAACGAGGAATTTCACTTCTTGAAATCGGATACAAAGTCTTTACAACTCTGCTGCTAAACCGATTGAAACCACCGGCTGAAGGAGTTGTAGGCACACGTATTTACTTTTAGGCAGTTTATAGAAAAATTCTATGGGTTCAGTCGGGGACTACACCTCAACTTTATCTTTTCGGCAAGCTTATGACAGCATTGACCGCATCACATTATGGGAAATGTTAGAGGAACTTGTCATCCCATCGAAATACATACGTCTAATAGCAACTTGCTACTCCCAGTCAACTTCTAAAGTACGGTGTGACGACCAGCTATCATCATATTTCACTATCCTAAATGGATTGAGACAAGGAGATCCATTGGCGCCAATATTATTTATATTGGCCTTAGAAAAAGCGAACCGTGACACTTTCCGAACCAGAAAAATGGAGATGGTGGGAGCAGACACAATGCTGGCATTTGCTGACGATGTTGTGATCCTTGGCGACACTCTAGAGCAAATGTGTGCTGGTACTTCCCGATTCCTCCAAAATGCAAAGGAAATTAGACTGGAAGTGAACGAGGACAAAACTAAATATCTTGGAGTATCACATCGTCGAAGTCTCCCATCCTCCATTTTTGTAGATGGGAAAACCTTCGAACGAGTTGAAGAGCTTACGAGAAGTGACGAAAGAAGTACATCAACGTATAACAAGTGCTAATCGCATGTTCTTTAGTCTGAACAATCTTTTTAAATCCCGTCTGATATCTCAGAAGAACGAAGTCCATCTGTATACGACACTGGTGAGGCCAGTACTTTTATACGGCTGTGAAACTTGGGCAACATCAGCAACGACAGAAGATTCAATACGTGCATTTGAAAGAAAGATACTTCGGAAGATCTATGGACCCGTCTACAATAGCATGGAAGGTAAATGGGAAAGAAGTGAAAAAGAAGACCTGTGCCAGAGGTTTGGAAAGCCACACATTGGACGAATATTGGGACAGAGGCGACTACAATGGTTTGGCCACGTCTTACGAGCGGACGGATACCTTCCTAAGAGAGTCCTACACTCTCAACCAACGGGAAAACGCCTGAGAGGACGGCCAAGAACGCGATGGAAGGATCGAGTGATGACGATCCTTCAAGAAGTAGAACCAGCAGCCGTGGAGGATGATGCTAGAGACCGAAACCGATGGAGTGCCATCTGCAGGAGATGCATCCTCTCTTGCGATTGACAGACATTCCTTTTATTGAGGTTTTTGTGTTTGTAATGTTTTTTCCTATTGTTCTTCTGCTGTAGGCCTCAAAGGCCCATTAACGCAATAAATGTTGATGATGATGAAGGGAGAAAAAGTATGCTGACATGAGGAAGAAATGGAGGTCGATTTGGATGGCATAGAGGATTCGGTATCAACGTTTGACAGTGACATTGTCGGGAGAATCTAAAAAGAGGGAATGGCCAGCACTTGGCCCAAGGATGACGTCTTCAAAGTTTTATAGATAAGGGGAACAAGTATACGAATCAAAGAAGATTGTTACCATTAGTTCCGAAGATGCCGATCGTGTTATATGATATTGGGTAGGAATCTCGTCATTATTTAAGTAGACTCGTGAGACGAAAGAAAGAATTTGACAGAAGATAGGTAAAATAAAACTGTCCCGGAAAATATTTGCAATAAGATTGACGCTGCCTTGAGCTTTGTTGATGAATATCACGAATGATGCTGGAAATGACCACCGTTGACGACAACACAGCGCTGTGCTCGATTTATCAAACTGAGAGATGCACATAGTAGCTCTGTCTGATGGATGACAGCAATAGAGTTTTTAGTGTTGTTCTGTAGCTCTTCCAATGTGGAAGGATTATTAGAGTACACTCAATCCTTCAATTTGTCTTACAGGTAAAACTCAGAGGATCGAAGTGGCCAGAAGATTGCACTGCGTATGCTGATTATCTTCTCCTCACCGAACACCTCATACGGACATGGCACGGTTGTCCGGGCGGTGTGTGCTGTTGCTCCGTTTTGCTGTAAATATCCATGCAGTAGTTCATCTTCTGTGACTGGATCTACATTTAGATTGTGCAGTTTCTGGGAATACCTGTTAGTATTAACAGTTTGGTGAAAGATTAGGATCCAGACACCAGACATTGCGCACCAAACACCAATCTTGAGATTATACAACTGCTCTTCAAAATACTCATGGGGATTTTCTTCTGATGCATAATGGCGCATGTTCTGTGAGTTCATATACCTTGAAAGGCAGAACCAGTCTCCTCCCCTCCCCCCACCCCCTCTGAAGAATTGAAAAATTGTGCATATGAAATTACTGATTCGATTTCATTCAGAAACCACTGGGAGAACTCAACTCGCGAAAGTTCGTCAGGCACCTTTAACTAACACACATCGGTAAATTTGTAGGGGTATAGATGTAGGTCCTTATTCATAATGTAATAATACGACGATCTCTTAGTTTCCACTTGCTTCGATGAACGACGTTGCAATTTCGTCGAACTTTCTTCCAGCCTTTCCTTGACTCGAGCAATGTTTTCCGGTGTTCGAAAGTTTTTCGGTTAGATACGGTTTTCATTCGCTTCAAAGTCCGCTTTGCGCCATTTCGCCACTACATTTTGCACGCCGACTTTGTTCGAGGTGTGGCCAAAATACTTCCAGTCTTAAACTCTTGCACGAACAGTTCCGTATATGATTTCCACGTATTGTTCTTCGCATAACAATCGACAATGAATACACGCTGCTTTATCTTGGGGACCAGTTTTTGTTGCATTCAGCGAATCATCAAACACGTCTGCTACTCTCACTCACTCAAATATAATGATACAGCGAAGTACTCGGGGAGAGAGCATGCACGAGAAGCGCATGCTCAGACGTGTGACAGCTGTTACCCGTAACACTCCAGCGGAGCAGCAAGTTAAGTTTTAACTTTCTCTGTGTTTTCTTCGTAGTTTGATTTTTAAATTCCATGGATGTTTTTCTACGTAAAAGGTGTAATTTCGCGTTTTTATAACTGTAAAAAGTAGTCCAGACAAACCTGGCACAGTTCTCATTTCTTTTGAACGGCTAACTATAGAGCTCAATAAGGCGCCATCCTCCAATAACGACATAGCAGGAAGGTATCAAGTTGTACATTTAAGTTTCTCCATGTGGTCTTTTATTTTAATTCTTAAGTCAGTCGTGCTCACACGTACAGGATGTGTGCATTCCTTGAGCAGATGCAGGAGGAGCTGGCCGCAGTTCGCGAACAGATTTAGGCTATTGTCAGTGATCTTCAGATTGATGCCTCAAGGTGTAGCTGTGGTGGAGGATCTGGAGCGTCACATGGTACACCCTGTGTAGCTTGTTTTGCCTCGGGCTCTGTCGCCGAGGCATGTACCAGTGTACCCGAAGCAGTGTATCTGGCCCCACGGCATGGTGAGTGGCGGGTGGTAACGCATTCGCGTCGCTCGAGGCGGAGGATCACTTCGGAACTTGCCCTTCTGGACTCATCCATTCACCCTGCGAGCGGACAGGTGGCCGCTCCTTCATCAGGGTCTGAGCAGGCACACGTGGGGAGGGGTTTGCTACTCATCGGGAGCTCCAGTGTCAGGCGCGTTTTGGAGTCACTTGGGGAAATAGCGATTACTGCCGGGAAGTGTACGCGGTGTGTCTACGGGAGGGAGGGCTGATCCGAGATGTGAAGGGGCCTTGTATGTGGCTATCGAGCGGGCCGGGTGCAGTCGTCAGTACATTCTGGCTCACATTGACACGAATGACGCCTATCACTTGGGTTGTGAGACCATCTTCAGTTCATATGAGCGGTTGGGTGCAGTGGTGAAGCCTGCTGGTCTCACACGCGTGGTGCAAGCAGAGCTCACAACTTGCAGCATTGTTCCGAGAGTTCATCTGGGTCCCTTGTTTTGGTGCCGAGTGGAGGGTTCAACCAGTCTGTGACAGTTTTGGATGCAGATATCTGAACCTGCACTATCGGGTCAGTAGTTGTAGGGCTCCATTTGATAGGTCAGGAATGCATTACGCACATGTTCCTTTTTTTTTTTTTTTTTTTTTGACTAGGCGGTAGTTTGAGATTGATGAACACTCTCCAGTCGACACGCAGATAGAAATATTAGATCGAGTTCAGAGTAAAGATGCATGAGCTGTCAAAATTTTATCAGTAAATTGTCGAAGTATTCGTAACAAAATTCCCGAATTTGCTGCCCTCCGGGAACTACGTCGCTCTCAAATTATTCTTGGGGCCGAGATCTAGCAGGAGATAGCGCCAGGCAGTCTTGTACTTTTTGAACACGTTTCCCGCAAACTTTCTTAAGCATACGCAATGGAAAATTTTAGGCCTTGTAGCTACAAACAGACCTCAACTTACCGATGGTGTCAGTATAGAGACAGGGATTAATGACCATGATGTCATCATAGCGGCGATGATTCCTATTGCTAATAAATCAATGAAGAAGGCTAGGAGAGTATTTTTGCTGGAAAGTGCAGATAACCAGTTGTTAACATCTCACTTACAGGGTGTTTCAAAAATGACCGGTATATTTGAAACAGCAATAAAAACTAAACGAGCAGCGATAGAAATACACCGTTTATTGCAATGTGCTTGGGACAACAGTACATTTTCAGACGGACAAACTTTCGAAATTACAGTAGTTATAATTTTCAACAACAGATGACGCTGCAAGTGATGTGAAAGATATAGAAGACAACGCAGTCTGTGGGTGCGCCATTCTGTACGTCGTCTTTCTGCTGTAAGCGTGTGCTGTTCACAACGTGCAAGTGTGCTGTGGACAACATGGTTTATTCCTTAGAACAGAGGATTTTTCTGGTGTTGGAATTCCACCGCCTAGAACACAGTGTTGTTGCAACAAGACGAAGTTTTCAACGGAGCTTTAATGTAACCAAAGTACCGAAAAGCGATACAATAAAGGATCTGTTTGAAAAATTTCAACGGACTGGGAACGTGACGGATGAACGTGCTGGAAAGGTAGGGCGACCGCGTACGGCAACCACAGAGGGCAAAGCGCGGCTAGTGCAGCAGGTGATCCAACAGCGGCCTCGGGTTTCCGTTCGCCGTGTTGCAGCTGCGGTCCAAATGACGCCAACGTCCACGTATCGTCTCATGCGCCAGAGTTTACACCTCTATCCATACAAAATTCAAACGCGGCAACCCCTCAGCGCCGCTACCATTGCTGCACGAGAGACATTCGCTAACGATATAGTGCACAGGATTGATGACGGCGATATGCATGTGGGCAGCATTTGGTTTACTGACAAAGCTTATTTTTACCTGGACGACTTCGTCAATAAACAGAACTGGCGCATATGGGGAACGGAAAAGCCCCATGTTGCAGCCCCATCGTCCCTGCATCCTCAAAAAGTACTGGTCTGGGCCGCCATTTCTTCCAAAGGAATCATTGGCCCATTTTTCAGATCCGAAACGATTACTGCATCAAGTTATCTGTACATTCTTCGTGAATTTGTGGCGGTACAAACTGCCTTAGAGGACACTGCGAACACCTCGTGGTTTATGCAAGATGGTGCCCGGCCACATTGCACGGCCGACATCTTTAATTTGCTGAATGAATATTTCGATAATCGTGTGATTGCTTTGGGCTATCCAAAACATACAGGAGGCGGCGTGGATTGGCCTCCCTATTCGCCAGACATGAAACCCTGTGACTTCTTTCTGTGGGGACACTTGAAAAACCAGGTGTACCGTCAGAATCCAGAAACAATTGAACAGCTGAAGCAGTACATCTCATCTGCATGTGAAGCCATTCCGCCAGACACATTGTCAAAGGTTTCGGGTAATTTCATTCATTAATATTATTGCTACGCATGGTGGATATGTGGAAAATATCGTACTATAGAGTTTCACAGACCGCAGCGCCATCTGTTGCAGACAATTGTAACTACTGTAATTTCGAAAGTTTGTCTTCCTGAAAATGTACTGTTGTCCCAAGCATATTGCAACAAACGGTGTATTTCTATCACTGCTCGTTTAGTTTGTATTGCCATTTCAAATATGCCGGTCATTTTTGAAACACCCTGTAGATAATGAATGGGCATCATTTGGTTCCAGTATGACGGACGTACAGGAATTGTGGGCAAAATTTAAATGAATTGTAAACCGCGATCTGGAGACGTATTTGCCGAGTAAATGGATTAAAGACATGAAAGACCCACTGTCACTTAATAATAATTCGGAAAATTCTGCATAAGCAAAGACTGTTGCACTGTCGGTTCAAAAGAGAGCGCGCAAATAACGACAGACAAACTTAATACAGATTCGTTGGTCTGTAAAAAGATGGATGTCCGTAGCATGCAACTACCAGTGTCATGCCTTAGCGTAAGATCTTGCCGAAAATCTGAGAGAATTCTGGTCCTGCCAGAAATCGCTAAGAGGGACGAAGGCGTCCAACTAATCACTGGTTGACCAGTCTGCTGCGGCAAAAGAAGATAATAAAAAGAAAGCTGAAGTTTTATATTTCGTGTCTAAGAAAACTTTCACGCTGGCAGACCGTACAAACATAACGTCATTTGACCGTACGGAAGGCATGACAATAGGCATCCCTGGCGTGGAGTTGAAAACAAGTAAATTGCTGGGTTCGGAAGTATGCCTGGTTCGAGTTTACAAAGAATACTCTACGCCGATGGCCCCCTTACTTAGCTTGCATTTATCGCGCAAAGTCCCAAGCGACTGGAAAAAAGCTCAGGTGACTCCTGTATATATGAAATGTAAAAGAAAACCAATATCCTTAACGTCGGTTAGCTAAAGAATTATTGAACATATTGTGGGTTCGAATGTAATAGATTTCTTTGGTGGAGAAACTTCTGTCCAGAAATCAGCACGGTTTTGTGAGTGGCCCTCAGTAAGTACTGCAACACTTTTTTCTCTGCCAGTTTCGGTTGAAGAAATGGGTATTTAGTCTGGGGACATCGTGGAATATTCCAGCTTCAGCACCTATAGTTTCATGAAGCTGAGATGGGTAGCGGCGGTGTGCTTCAAAATGGCGTCTCTAACGGAGATGGATTACAAACAGAGAGCTGTCATTGAGTTGTTTTAGCGGAAAACCCGAGCATCGCGGATACTCATAGGCGCTTGCAGAATGTTTAGGGAGACCTCCTCACTGGAAACAAAACTGCAATCCACCGAGTGGTGCCACACCACCATTCCTCTGAAGAAAGACTTCATAGCCACACCGTCAGCCTGTGAAGTCATGGCGACGGTTTTCTGGGACTCTGAAGACATCTCAATTCTGAAGTGTATTACGCTACCATCAGGAAACTGAAGAAACGACTTCAGAGTGTCCGTCGCCACAAAAATGCAAACGAGCTTCTCCTTCTCCAAGGCGCAGCCGAGATGAGCTCACGAAACTTGACTGGTCTGTTCTTCCTCATGCGCACTACAGCCCGGATCTAGCACCTTCCGAGTTCCATATACACTCCTCGAAATGGAAAAAAGAACACATTGACACCGGTGTGTCAGACCCACCATACTTGCTCCGGACACTGCGAGAGGGCTGTGCAAGCAATGATCACACGCACGGCACAGCGGACACACCAGGAACCGCGGTGTTGGCCGTCGAATGGCGCTAGCTGCGCAACATTTGTGCACCGCCGCCGTCAGTGTCAGCCAGTTTGCCGTGGCATACGGAGCTCCATCGCAGTCTTTAAGACTGGTAGAATGCCGCGACAGCGTGGACGTGAACCGTATGTGCAGTTGACGGACTTTGAGCGAGCGCGTATAGTGGGCATGCGGGAGGCCGGGTGGACGTACCGCCGAATTGCTCAACACGTGGGGCGTGAGGTCTCCACAGTACATCGATGTTGTCGCCAGTGGTCGGCGGAAGGTGCACGTGCCCGTCGACCTGGGACCGGACCGCAGCGACGCACGGATGCACGACAAGACCGTAGGATCCTGCACAGTGCCGTAGGGGACCGCACCGCCACTTCCCAGCAAATTAGGGACACTGTTGCTCCTGGGGTATCGGCGAGGACCATTCGCAACCGTCTCCATGAAGCTGGGCTACGGTCCCGCACACCGTTAGGCCGTCTTCCGCTCACGCCCCAACATCGTGCAGCCCGCCTCCAGTGGTGTCGCGACAGGCGTGAATGGAGGGACGAATGGAGACGTGTCGTCTTCAGCGATGAGAGTCGCTTCTGCCTTGGTGCCAATGATAGTCGTATGCATGTTTGGCGCCGTGCAGGTGAGCGCCACAATCAGGAGTGCATACGACCGAGGCACACAGGGCCAACACCCGGCATCATGGTGTGGGGAGCGATCTTCTACACTGGCCGTACACCTCTGGTGATCGTCGAGGGGACACTGAATAGTGCACGGTACATCCAAACCGTCATCGAACCCATCGTTCTACCATTCCTAGACCGGCAAGGGAACTTGCTGTTCCAACAGGACAATGCACGTCCGCATGTATCCCGTGCCACCCAACGTGCTCTAGAAGGTGTAAGTCAACTACCCTAGCCAGCAAGATCTCCAGATCTGTCCCCCATTGAGCATGTTTGGGACTGGATGAAGCGTCGTCTCACGCGGTCTGCATGTCCAGCACGAACGCTGGTCCAACTGAGGCGCCAGGTGGAAATGTCATGGCAAGCTGTTCCACAGGACTAAATCCAGCATCTCTACGATCGTCTCCATGGGAGAATAGCAGCCTGCATTGCTGCGAAAGGTGGATATACACTGTACTAGTGCCGACATTGTGTATGCTCTGTTGCCTGTGTCTATGTGCCTGTGGTTCTGTCAGTGTGATCATGTGATGTATCTGACCCCAGGAATGTGTCAATAAAGTTTCCCCTTCCTGGGACAATGAATTCACGGTGTTCTTATTTCAATTTCCAGGATTGTATTTGGTCCAAAGAAGGATGCACTCGGCGGGAAACAGTATGTAGATGATGGGGACGCCGGCCCCGACGTCGAGCTGTGGAGTCGTATCATGCAGGCATATAGGCCCTCCAAGTAAAGTGCGTAAGGCCGTCGCATTTAACGGAGATTATGTTGAGTAGCCAAAAGAGTGGGGGAATTTTGGTGTTTTAGAAATCTGAATAAAAGCAACCTGCTCACAGAAAAAAATATGTGATTACAATGAAATGAATACCCCTAGCTGCATATAGGTGTTGACATAAGTCAACGGGGACAGTTGAAAATATATGCCTCGGCCGGGTGTCGAACTCGGGTACTCCTGCTTACATGGCAGACGCTCTATCCATCTTTTTTTATGGTCTTATTTTGTTCTATATTGTTCGTTGAATTTGTTCGTGGCGGACGTCGGATGATAATCGTTCAGGTTGTTCGTTGATCCGTTCACTCAGTTTGCTATTACAGAGGGTAGCTAAACTCTCTGCCGGCGTAATTACAATGAAATGAATACCCCTAGCTGCATATAGGCGTTGATATAAGTCAACGAGGACAGTTGAAAATGTGTGTCGCGACCGGAGCTCGAACCTGCTGTCCTGCTTAGATGGCAGACGTTCTATCCATCTGAGCCACCGAGGACACAGAGGACAGTGCGACTGCAGGGAATTATCTCTGGCACGCCTCCAGTGGGACCTACATTCCCAACTTATAGTCCCGCACATGTCCGAAAGAACAGATACCATCTTCATGTATATAGTTAAGGCTCACCGGCCATTTGACCATCTTCTGTGTGTGCGAGTACACAAACAGTGCTCGAACTCTTACGGGCATCGGCAACACGCCGCGAGTAATGAGAATAATGGGCAGTGGCACTACGAATATACTGCGGGACAATAAGCTGGGAATGTGGGTCTCACGGGAGGCATGCCAGAGATAAATCCCTGCACTCTCACTATCCTCTGTGTCCTCGGTGTCTCAGATTGACAGAGAGTCTGTCATGTAAGCAGGAGATCCCAGGTTCGAGTCCTGGTCATGACACACATTTTCAGCTCTCCCCCTTGAATTATATCAACGTCTATATGCAGCTAGCTGCATTCATTTCATTGTAATTTCATTCCAACGAGCTGCATATATATAGGCGTTGATATAAGTCAACGAGGACAGTTGAAGATGTGTGTCGCGACCGGAGCTCGAACTCGGAATCTCCTGCTTACATGGCAGACGCTCTATCCATCTTTTTTTATGGTATTATTTTGTTCTATACAGAGAGAGAGAGAGAGAGAAATATGTGTTACATTACTTATTGAACGCGCCTACTATAAAATATCGTTCGGGCGAAACTCAGCTTGCCCTTTTCTAGCATTATGTTTTGTGAACAGTGGATGAATGTGTGAATGAGCATATGGAATAGGTTCCCATGTGTGTGAATAACTCGAAGGATTCTTCAGTAATAGAACCTAGTACGTTGTCCCCGACGTCGAATGCTCATCAGAATACCCCAAGGAAGGAACGCTCTTATTCTCTGTATACATAAATGATAAGCCGGACAGGGTGAGCAGCGTTCTGTTACTGTTTGCTGATGATGCTGTGGTGTACGGGATGACTCTGTCTTGAGCCGGCCGCTATGGCGGAGCGGTTCTAGGCGCTCCTGTCTGGAACTGCGGGACCGCTACGGTCACAGGTTCGAATCCTGCCTCGAGCATGCATGTGTCTGATGTCCTTAGGTTAGTTAGGTTCAAGTACTTCTAAGTTCTAGGGGACTGTTGACCTCAGAAGTTAAGTTCCATAGCGCTCAGAGCCATTTTAACCATTTGAACTATTCTGTATATCTATAGCTTCTCTGAACAAGCGGGTGTGATAGCCCTTCTCTACAGCAAGAACTTCCGTGTTGGCGAATTTTGCTATGTGGTCGCTCTCACACAGCGTGTGCTCGCTCCGCCTCGGCCGATATCTCCACCTGCTCCAACCTGCAACGCCGTTTATGCTGGAAGATCCTCGTGTTGATTGATCATCCAGTCAGTCCAACATACATTCTGCTCGTCTAAATGTTGTGCGGTGTGTTCCCGACATTGCAAATGGGTCCCTTTTCTCCTTTCCGGAGACACTCTTTCCTCTTCTTGGTCGGTTTATAAACAGTCTTTACGCCGTCTTTCCGCAATATACGGCCGATTCTGTCCGTCACTCTGGGAATATATAGCAGAAAGGCCGTACTCTGACATTTCTTTTCCGATATGTGACTTCTCTTGTGTTTGATTTGATGACAGTTCTTATGTAACTGATGGAGTATCCATTCTTCCTTGGAACGCTTTCCTGACGCAGCAAGTCGCATCTGAGATGTTTTTGCTCACATATTCGTTTTGCTCACGTTACGGGCGTATTAATCATGCCTCTTTTCTGGCTCGGATGGTGATCTGACAGTTTGTGCAGGTATCGGTTCGACTGTGTAGGTTTTCGATACATGCTGTATCCCAGGTTATTTTACCGTCCCTCGTGAGCAACACTTCGAGAAAGGGCAGCCGTCTGTCCTTTCCCACGCCAATGGTTAATTTTATATTGGTATAGGGGCTATTCAAGTGTCTTAGGAAGCCATCGAGCTGTTCCTCACCGTGACACCACACAACGAAGGTATCGTGACCTATCTGTACCACACATTAAGGTGCCAAACCTGTGACTGTGCTTCGAAACGTTCAGTGAAAAAGTTTGCCACCACGGCACTAAGCGCACTCGCCATGGTGACGCCTTAACAGCTGGTCGTAGAAATTGCCACTCTACATGAAACGGCTCGTGGTGAGACATGCATGAAAGAACTTGACGATATCCTACGGGAAAATGGAACCTATATGCTCCAGAGAGTCACTGAGCGGCACTTTGCTAAACAAAGAAACAACATCAGAGCTGACCAGTATGCCATTTTGTCCAGGTTTTAGTTTTTAGTTATTTCAGTTTCTCCATGAAATGTCCTGAGTCTTTTATGTATGCATCAGTCTTTCCCATGCGTGGCTGGATTACCAAAGATCCATAAGAATAGCATTGGGTTAAGACCGATTGTCAGCGCTCCTGGTTCACTGACGTATGAACTGGCGAAAACTTGACCTCTCTGCTCCAGCTTTAAGAGTTAATCGAAGATGTTACTTTTGAGCACTCCCTTGTAATTCCGAAATCATCACATGATTTGACTCGACAGCACCCATAACCATTGTCTTTTGTTGATGTCCATCTTATGAAGCTGTACTGAACAAAATCTGTGTTTCGTTCAACTACTTTTCTAAGTCGTTTCCGTCTGTAATCGAATTGCGATGTAATCGGCAGTATGCAGATATTCCCGTCTTTGATGGTGTACGCGTACATCTGGGTATACAACCTAGTTTTTGATTCGATATTACGCATTTATGAAATGAAGTCCGAGACCAGTATCAGTGTACAAAAGCCAAATCTCTAGGACATAACTGCATCGAAATAAAGATGTTGAAAAAAAATACACCCTCACGGAGGGTTCAATTTAAACAAGGCTAAATGTCCAGCACAATTTATTAAGATCTCGTGGAATATGTCACCCAACAGAGGCGTAAAAGGCTGATAGAAACAATAAAAAATAAAATGTTAAAACTCTGTCAGTTGTTGATCAATTTGGATAATATTTGGTATGGATGATCAGTAGGCAAGGGTACATCGAATGAGTTATGGAGTTTTTGGATTTTGAATACTTTGAATTTTGGCGTTATCGCGGACGGGAGCACTAGCCGTTCTAGGTGCTCCGCGTCCGCCAAAATGTAAGTCCAGTGGAAAAGTGCTGAGTCACTGTTACGTAATGAGTTGCCACGTCAGCAGCGTCTGTGGCACCGGGAGTCGAACTGGGCTGTAAATAGCGTCGCGACACCAACAACAGTTTACAGTCTGGTTGCAGTCGAGGCAATGAGTACGTATAAAGGTGCGTTTAAATTTGTGCGCCTTGCATTTATTAGTCGCCATGCACCTGTATTTGCTTCACTCACAAGAAGAGGTATGCGAATAGGTGCGCTCCTCTTTCTCGAGATGTGCGCATACGTGGTTTCTTTCACACCTCGATATAACCACGCCCGTTGTTACAGTAATCAAGATATTCGCTTTGCAGCAGCAATCGTCACGGCAGCTGATGTATTTTGAGATAAAGACAAAATCGTCAGAAGAAGCGCAAGTACTGGGATAAAAATGGAAGACATAAAAATGGCAAGGAGTATTGTGTTTAATTACTGTACTCGTGATTTCGAAGTAATGCTTCATCCTTTTGGGCACCCCAGTGTGAAGGTACAGTTCAAGATATTTACTGCACCGAAATAGCATCATCCTCGAAGTTTCTCTGTTTCTGGCGAAATCCATCGAAAACTATGTTAAGCTGGGATGATGATCATTTAACTTGTGTAAAACGAAACACTTCTTTCAATCATTAGAATCATTAGTCTAGAATATGCGAACAGGTTGGACCACTGTTGACGTATATGGAAACAAAGTGCTGAAAGGGTAGTTTGTTCACCTTCGTCCTCCAAACTGTACATAAGAGTAGTTGGATGCCGATATTTTGAAGTGATGTGGAGTTTTAAGCAGTGTTTGGCGCCTTTGGGTTCAAAATGGTTCAAATGGCTCTGAGCACTATGGGACTTAACATCTATGGTCATCAGTCCCCTAGAACTACTTAAACCTACCTAACCTAAGGACATCAGACAACACCCAGCCATCACGAGGCAGAGAAAATCCCTGACCCCGCCGGGAATCGAACCCGGGAACCCGCGCGTGGGAAGCGAGAACGCTACCGCACGACCACGAGATGCGGGCGGCGCCTTTGGGCCGCGGGCACTTGTTTCTGCAGTACCCACACAACACTGAAAGCAGCTGTTTCAGTTACAAGCATAACTGCAACGTTTTATTATTTGTTCTCGATGGAGCAAACTACTTGTGAGTGAAAGCGGCTCATAAAGGAACGAGGACGTCTTCTGCACATCTAGGGCACCCGACTCACTCCTACAACATGTACACTATCTGATATAAAGTACACTATGTCAGCAGAAGTATCCGGACATGCCCAAAAACATATGTTTTTCATATTAGGTGCATTGTTCTGCCACCTACTGCCAGATACTCCATATCAGCGACCTCAGTAGTCATTAAACAGAGCAGAATGGGGCACTAAGCGGAACTTGCGGGTTTTGAACGTGGTCACGTCTCTACGCGAGATTTCCACACTCCTAAACATCGCTAGGTGGTGTTTCCGATGTGACAGTGACGTGGAAACGTAAAGGGACACGTACAGCATAAAAGCGTACAGGCCGACCTCGTCTGTTGACTGACAGAGACCGCCGACAGTTGAAGAGGGCCGCAATGTGTAATAAGGAGACATACAAAAATTCGAAACTGAACCAGGATTCACAGCAAGTACTATGACAGTTAGACGGGAGGTGAAAAAACTTGGATTTCATAATCGAGCGGCTGGTCATAAACCACACATCACGCTGGCGAATGCCAAACGACGCCTTGCTTGGCGTAAGGAGCGTAAACTTTGGACGACTGAACAGTGGGAAAACGTTGTGTAGAATGAGGAATCATGGTACACCATGTGGCGATCCGATGGCGGGGTATGGGTATGGCGAATGCCCGGTGAACGTCATCTGCCAGTGTGTACAGTGTCAACAGTAAAATTCGGAGACTGTGGTATTATGGAGTGGTCGTGTTTTTCATGGAGAGGACTTGCGCCTCTTGTTGTTTTGCGTGTCGCTATCACAGCACAGGCCTACATTGATGTTTTAAGCACCTTCTTGCTTCCCGCTGCTGAAGAGCAATTCGGGGATGGGGACTGCATTTTTCAACACGATCGAGCACCTGTTGATAATGCACGGCCTGTGGCTGAGTAGTTACGCAACAATAACATCCCTGTAATAGACTGGCCTGCACAAAGTTCTGAAGTGAATCATATAGAACACCTTTGGGATGTTTGGATCGCCGACTTCGTGCCAGGCCTCACCGACCAACATCGATACCTCTACTCAGTGCACCACTCCGTGAAAAATGGGCTGCCATTCCCCAAGAAACCTGACTGAACGTAAACCTACTAGAGTGGAAGCTGTCATCAAGGCTAAGGGTGGGCTAATGTCATATTGAATTCCAGCATTACCGATGGAGGGCGCCACGAATTTGTTAGTCATTTTCACCCAGATGTCTGGATACTTTTGATCATATGGTGAATGTAACGCGCGATTGCCCTCTAGATTTCACGAGAGGCGGACAAACGAGAATAAAAAGAGGCGGGGAGCAATGTGCTGTCAGCGGAGGGGCAGTAACAGAAGAATGGGTGAGTGAAGAAAGCTCATTGATTTCGAATGTAGGCTAGTCACTGGATGCCATCTGAGTAACATATTCATCAGGGGCATTTGGATATTTCTATAGCAGCACGAGTAAAGTATTGGTGATGTGAATGTCAAGTGGAAACAGGAAGGACAACAACAGCTATACCAAGACCAGGAAGACCTCATGTTCTGACGGAAGGTGGTTGGAACTCACGAGTGATTCCTTATGCTGCGTTTTACAAAGTGCTTCCATCAGTCCGGCTGCCATAAGTCCAGCTAGCACAATGACTATGCGTAGGAAGTTAAAAAGAATAGGGTACAATTGTCAGGCAGCTCCTCATAACACAGATTTCTGTGGTCAACACTAGGCCACGCTAGAGTTGGAGTAAAGAGCGAGCCACTGGACAGTAGATGACTGGAGGCCAGTCATTTGAAGTGACGAACCTCGCTGTACATTGTGCCAATGGATTGGTTTGGGTTGGATGAATGCCTGGAGAACGTTACATGCCGCTACGTGTAGTTCTAACAGTGAAACGAGGAGGAAAGTGGCGTTACAGTATGAAAGGGTTATTCATGGTTATAGTATGGTCCCGATATTGCGCTTAAGAAAACTCTAAATGCGGAGAAATATGAACACAATTCACAACGTTGTGTATTGTGTGCAGTAGAAGAACAGTTCGGAGACGATGATAGTATCAACATGATAATGCACCCTGTCATGAAGCATGAGATGTGAAGCAATGATTTGTGGACAATAACATTCCTAGAATGGACTGACCTGTCCAGAGTCCCGCCCGGAACCAAATGGAACACCCTTGGGATGAGTTAGAATGTTGAATTCACTCCAGAACCCAACGTCTGACTTCACTACCTTCTCTGGTTTCGGCTCTGGAGGAAGAATGGGCTGCCATTCCTCTCCAGACATCCAGTCATCCCACTGAAAGCGACCCTGGGGAGTTCAATCCGTCATAAAGAGGGGTTGATACATCCTGTGTTAATATCCATTAGTAAATGTCCGGACACTTTTGATTATATAGTGTTTTCGTCGGAAGTACGAACGAAGGCTTTTAATTTTATTCAGATATGCCTTGTTGTTCCATTTGTTCTTATCGCGAGAAACTGTAGACAGTTATTCTGCCTTTATTGTCAGCGAAATGTGCCAGCGACAAACAAGGATATGCACTATAATATTCTACACATTCCTTGTGTTTCTCCTTCGACTACTCGGCCTTTAGTGTTAAAGCGAAGGCCAATCTGAATGCGTGGGAAAAACAGAATGTTTCAACAGTTGAAACTAACAAGGCAAAGCAAGAAACAGAACCGGGTTGGTGTCTCTTCCCGACTGGAATGGGGGGACAACGGCACCTGCGCATGGCGACTTGTACTCACAAATTAGAAGCGTGCGTGAGACTGCACTGTTGCATACGCCCTATTGTCTGCTTGTGCAACGGCCGCTTGCACCTAGTATGCATGATGTGGTGTTGTCTGTAGAACGAGGTTTCGTGAAAAAGTTGGTACCTCAGGACAGCGCCATAAGTAAAGACAGTCGCTGACACACGCTTCAACGATTGGGAGATATCGGCGTCGGCACGCCCCCTGTGATTCCTCCGCCGCCGCAGTTGGGAAGTTATGTCTGAGCGCGGTGCCGTTCAGCCCAGTCTCTAAATAATAGCCCAGTCTCAGCGTAATCAGCGACCACTTGCAATCATCACTTACGACGACAGTATCGTCGTAGCACAGATCCGGCTGCGTGCGAGCAGGACAGTCATACTGAAATTAATATCAGTTAAAGACAATATTGTGTCTGATGTCAAACGATAATAATGCACTGAAAGAAGTGCTACATGTTATAAGCAGCAATGACAGTATCAAATACTTGTCATCTGTGTGGACAATAGCAGTTTTCAAAGTTTTTACCATGCTAGAGTTTAAATACATCACTATTAATTTGTGTATGTGTGTTGTAATAGCCAGTCGACCTGCTCCTGAAGTATTTTAGATTCCTACTGTACACCGCACATGGAAAGTTGCAGAGGTGTAAATATACTTTAACAAGACAGCTCGCAGCGCCTGAAGAGGACGACTGAAACGGCCGAAAAATATTGTACAGAATATGGAATCAACAATACCTTAATAATCACTCAACCACATCTATGTCTTTAACCGTAAATTGCATGTGAAAGAAATATCGTTTGGATCATACCTCCTCATTTTTGCCCAGAACTTCTTTTCATCAATGGATGTAACGAGAGAATGGTTTACTTGTAGAAGATGTGGTTATTGACAGCTTGACAGTATTTCATGAAAAACTGACAAACGACAGAAAACAGGCCAAGTGCAAAACTTAAACTTTTACGGCCGGAAATTTTACACACATTACAATATTCGTGGAAGTTATATCCATAGGGAACCATTATGTGCACCGGACGTTTGGAAATGTACAATCTGCCATGAAGAAGCTCTCCGCAGATCGGGCCGAAACGTTGGCTTACAGTAGAGTTTCATTCGACCACGGCATAATAGCACGGAATAATTTAATAAGTCTGAGGAAACAGGTCCGTAGGGACACATAACCAATACATTAAATGTATTCGGAGTTACGAATATGGACTACCGATTTGTATAAGGGAAGGACAACAACTAAAATTTGTGCTGGATCTGGACTCGAACCCGAATTACGAGCGGTCTCCTCGTCGTTTCGCTATTCGAGAGTGACTGACAGCCACACCCGAACTTCCATGCATGCATGTTCGAAGGAATATTGCATCGTAATTCGAAATAACAAAGGTACAGCAATATCGTATTTATGTTCCGTCACCGGTCGAGCGACTGTCAAGTAAAATGTCTCCTCTGTACGGGAATACACAAAACAGATGTACGAGTACAGGCTGTAGACCCATGGCTCACGATATATACACTACTGGCCATTAAAATTGCTGCACCAAGAAGAAATCTAGTTGATAAACGGGTATTCATTGGACAAATATATTATACTAGAACTGACATGCGATTATATTTTCACGCAATATGGATGCATACATCCTGAGCAATCAGTAGCCAGAACAACCACCTCTGTCCGTAATAACGGCCTTGATACGCCTGGGCTTTGAGTCAAACAGAGCTTGGATGTCGTGTACAGGTACAGCTGCCCATGCAGCTTCAACCGGATACCACAATTCATCAAGAGTAGTGACTGTCGTATTGTGACGAGCCAGTTGCACGACCACCATTGACCAAACGTTTTCAATTGGTGAGAGATCTGGAGAATGTGCTGGCCAGGGCAGCAGTCGAACATTTTCTGTATCCAGAAAGGCTCGTACAGCAACTTCAACATGGGGTCGTGCATTATCCTGCTGAAATGTAGGGTTTTGCAGGGATCGAATGAAGAGCAGAGCCATGGGTCGTAAACATCTGAAATGTTCAAAATGCCCTTCAATGCGAACAAGAGGTGACCGAGACGTTAACCAATGGCACTCCATACCACCACGCCGTGTGATACTGCAGTATGGCAATGACGAATACACGCTTCCAATGTGCGTTCACCGCGATGTAGCCAAACACGGATGCGACCATCATGATGCTGTAAACAGAACTTGGCTTCGTCCGAAAACATGACGTTTTGCCATTCGTGCACCCAGGTTCGTCGTTGAGTACACCATCGCAGGCGGTCCTGTCTGTGATGCAGCATCGAGGGTAACCGCAGCCATGGTCTTCGAGCTGATAGTCCATGCTGCTGCAAATGTCGTCGAACTCTTCGTACAGATGGTTGTTGTCTTGCAAACGTTCCCAACTGTTGACTCAGGGATCGAGACGTGGCTGCACGATCCGTTACAGCCATGCGGATAGGATGCCTGTCATCTCGACTGCTAGTGATACGAAGCAGTTGGGATTCAGCACGGCGTTCCGTATTACCCTCCTGAACCCACCGATTCCATATTCGGCTAACAGTCATTGGATCTCGACCAACGCGAGCAGCAATGTCGCCATACGATAAACCGCAATCGCGATAGGCTACAATCCGACCTTTATCAAAGTCGGAAACGTGATGGTACGCATTTCTCCTCCTCACACGAGGCATCACAACAACGTTTCACCGGGCAACGCCGGCCAAGTGCTGTTTATGTATCAGAAATCGGTTCGAAACTTTCCTCATGTCAGCAAGTTGTAGGTGTCGCCACCGGCGCCAACCTCGAGTGAATGCTCTGAAAAGCTAATCATTTGCATACCACATTATCTTCTTCCTGCCGGTTAAATTTCGCGTCTGTAGCACGTCGTCTTTGTGGTGTAGCAATTTTAATGGCCAGCAGTGTAGAAGATGTGGGTGGCCGTGAGTCGTGATCGGATAGCTAAATGTAAGGAGACCGCTCTCGATAAGCGGGAAATCCAGGTTCGAGTCCCGGACCGGCACATATTTTCATTGTTATCATTTCATTATTCAGCTAACAGTAGTCTATATTAGCAACTGCTATGACATTTAATATGTTTCATAACGGCTGTAATCGGCGCTGTGCCTGTCCTTAACATCCCACTTCGGAATAACACAGGCACTGCAACATCGTACACGTAACCAGTGTTAACGAAGTGGTGCCCGCAACAGCGGAGGTGACTCGGTTGACGGACAGCCGCGCATTACGGACCTACGGTGCCGTGGGACGTGTTGTGGCGGGCCGGCACCGTGAAAGGCCTGGTGAGCGGCGCCAGCACAGAGGCGCGCTGTGCTGCGTGTGGTCTGGCGCCGGCCGCGGCTGCCTGGGTGCGCGTGTGCGTGCCCACCGCAGAGATGGGCAACAGGAGGGCCCTCTGTGTGGCCGCCACCCGCAGCCTGCACACACCTCGCACTCTATTCGGCAGGACCGTTCTTCGGTGCCCTCTACAACTGGCGTTGCTAATTTTTTTAATCTCTCATCTCAATTGTACGCCGAATTAATTTTTTATTCAGTAGCTCACAAGCCCGGCATTGCCTGGGTATTCATTTTGCCAATTTTCTATGAAAAACGAAAACAAAATATGAACTGTGTTTGTAACAAATTATCGAAAACAGTTCATTTCCGTATATCCACGAAAAAACCTTTGAAATTATGAAACAGTCTTACAAAGAAATATGCATAATGCTCACATGTATAAGCACAGTATCCTGGACAGTTTCCGTATACTGCGCGCACCTGCTTCGAGTGTCTGCAACGCGATTTGTAAACATCTCTACGGCAACTTGCGCTTCGCAGCTCCAAGCTGTCAAAAACGCTGCCATGTGTTAGGGATTTCCTTAAGTTAACTCGACTGTAGGAGCGTCTTACAAGGGGAGGCCACGACGTTTGGAACGCGGATTTACTGTAAACTTCATACACTTGTAGTTCTCCATGAGGACAACAAAATGTGTACGCAGTAGCGCGGACTTCTCAAGCGGTACTGAGAAAATCGCAACATAATTTCGGTCGTCAGATATATATCTGTGAGTGGCCATTTTAATCCTGAAGCAGCTGTAACGAAGTGGTTCCGGCACGGAAGCGCAGCGTGTTCGGTCAGAGGGTTAGCTGCCCTTTACAATAACAAAACCGAGCCAACGGATGAACGAACAAACAGAACGGGTGTCATCGGACGTCCGCCCTGAACAAATTCAACAAACAATATAGAGAAATTAAAAAAAAAAGTGGTTGGCGTTCAAGCCGCTGGATCGCTGCATCGAGTTCCGTTCGTCAGTTTTTTTTATTTTTAACACAGTCATTTTCTTTACTATTTATATTACAATTGATATAATGGGAAAAATACGTGTAATCGGATGACCTTTTATTAAATTTATAATGTTATTTGGCAGTCTACTAATTTTTATTATCACAAATAATACAATATTCATAACTATTGACTAGTAAACGACCAAACGCATAAAGTGATACTGAAAATGTATACTTCTACGTCTCTTCAAAACTGTTCGTGTTTAATCGAAAGAGAACGAGAAATTGCTTCTCGGAAGACGCTATTAAAATACACTCGGTACTGCTTAACCAATTATCAGCGCCGATTTTTAAGGAAATACTGCGCTATGCATGGTTTGCTTCCAAACTATCGTCTAAAAGAGAGGTTTTTGAAAATGTTAACGAGGTCACGGAAAATGTCAAAAGACCTTGCGTATGCGGAAACATAGCATTTATTCAATGCAGCTGGTGCCTTTTAACTTTGTTTTCCATGTTTCTACGAAAAATACCACCGTGGAACTTGTACTCGTAATGTCGAAAGCGACGATTAATTGTACATCTTTCGAAAGCCGTCTGTGCCGGTCAAAACTTGGAGGTAACAAGTCGTTTCGGGCTCCTTCCAGGTATAAGGGATTTCTCAAATCGCGGAGAAGCATACATTTTCAGTATCATTTTATGCGTTTAGTCGTTTACTAGTCGATAGTTATGAATATTACATTATTTGTGATTGAAGAAATTAGTAGACTGCATCCCACTACACCTACTTTCCCAATTATGTCAATTGTAATATAAATAATAAAGAAAATGACTGTGTTGAAAATAAAAATAAACTGACGAATGGAACTCGATGCAGGGATCCAGCGGCTTGAACGGCAAACACTTAGCCAAAGAAAAAAAAATTGTTTTACATTGTTCGTGGAATTTGTTCAGGGCGGACGTCCGATGACGCCCGTTCAGTTTGTTCAATGATCCGTTTGCTCAGTTTTTTTTTTATTATAAAGGCTAGCTAATGCTCTGACCGAACGTGTAATCTCATTTTGCTCGTTTTCGTCCGTTGTATCTACTCGTGGCGGACGTCGCAAAACACCCATTTTAGTTCGTCGTTGTTCCATCAACCCAGTTTTTTTTTATTACAGAGGGCAGCTAACCCTCTGACCGAACACGCTGACAAGGAAACCTCCCCATCGTACCCCCCTCAGATTTAGTTATCAGTTGGCACAGTGGATAGGACTTGAAAAACTGAACACTGATCAATCGAGAAAACGGGAAGAAGTTGTGTGGAACTATGAAAAAAATAAGCAAAATATACTAACTGAGTCGTATATGCGCAAGATATGCCACATCAAGGATTCAGTGAGTTCAGGAGCGCCGTGGTCCCGTGGTTAGCGTGAGCAGTTGCGGAATGAGAGGTCCTAGGTTCAAGTCTTCCCCCAGGTGAAATGTTTTTATTTTCAGACAATTATCAAAGTTCAGACACACATAATCAACTTCGCTCTCCAAAATTTCAGGACATGTTCAGATTTTCTTGGACATATGCATGATTTGACGGACTACACACGGAAAAATTTGAAAACGTTAAAAACATATGTTTTGACACAGCACAGGGAAAACTGTGCGACTGTGAAACTGTTGCATTCATTTGTTGCAGTTTATGTGACAAACTCTTATGTTTTCATCACTTTTTGGGAGTGATTATCACATCCACAAGAAAACCTATATCGGGCAAGGTAGAACAATCTTTTTACCCATTCGCCAAGTGTACAAGTTAGGTGGGTCCACAACATATTCCTGTCAAGTGACGCACATGCCGTCACCAGTGTCGTATAGAATATATCAGACGTGTTTTCCTGTGGAGGAATCGGTTGACATATGACCTTGCGATCAAATGTTTTCGGTTCCCATTGGAGAGGCACGTCCTTTCGTCTACTAAACGGCGCGGTCGCAAAACACAGACACTAAACGTATTAAAGTGAACAGAGACGTCAACGAACGAACGGGCAGATCATAACTTTACGGAAACAAACTTTTCACTCAATGGAAGATTTGAACCAAGGACCTCTCGTTCCGCAACTCCTCACGCTAACCACGTGACCACGTCGCACCCGTGCCCAGGCTGTCCTTGATGTTGCCTATGTTGCACTTGGACTACTCAGTTTGTATATTTTTCTTATTTTTTTTCTTAGTTCCACACAACTTTGTCCAGTTTTTTGATTGATCTGTGTTCAGTTTTTCAGGGCCTCTCCATTGTGCCAAATTATAACTAAATCTGTGGGGGGTGCGATGGGGAGGTTCCTTTGTAAGTTACAGTGCTGACACTACTTGGCTGCAGCCGCTTCATGGTTAAAATGGCCACTCACACATATACACTCCTGGAAATTGAAATAAGAACACCGTGAATTCATTGTCCCAGGAAGGGGAAACTTTATTGACACATTCCTGGGGTCAGATACATCACATGATCACACTGACAGAACCACAGGCACATAGACACAGGCAACAGAGCATGCACAATGTCGGCACTAGTACAGTGTATATCCACCTTTCGCAGCAATGCAGGCTGCTATTCTCCCATGGAGACGATCGTAGAGATGCTGGATGTAGTCCTGTGGAACGGCTTGCCATGCCATTTCCACCTGGCGCCTCAGTTGGACCAGCGTTCGTGCTGGACGTGCAGACCGCGTGAGACGACGCTTCATCCAGTCCCAAACATGCTCAATGGGGGACAGATCCGGAGATCTTGCTGGCCAGGGTAGTTGACTTACACCTTATAGAGCACGTTGGGTGGCACGGGATACATGCAGAAGTGCATGGTCCTGTTGGAACAGCAAGTTCCCTAGCCGGTCTAGGAATGGTAGAACGATGGGTTCGATGACGGTTTGGATGTACTAAAACATGTTTTACTTTCTAGCATAATACAGAAAAACTGTGCAGATATAAAACAGATACAACGCAAAAGCAACAATGTAAACTGTGTCACATATTAGTAGCGTCGTGATATAATCATGTAGCTGTCAAATAAACTAACCACTGTGTCATCTGGTATCTCTCAGAAAGTACTTTAAATCTAGAATGTATTTTCAAGTAAACCAAAATGTTGCATTAAAATCTCATTAGCAGTACCGGTATATGTTCTAAGTATGTCAGCCTTATAGTCGTTACGTAATCGTGCAACTAACAAGCAAGAATGTACACACACAATAACACTGTGTCGTCTGTTCACTATAACAATGCACTCGTAAATACCGTCTAAATATGTTCCCTATGTTCTAGACTGGATAAATAACTTTAAAACATAGTTACATGTTAACAGTTTCTTAGTGTGACAAAGAGTATTAGTAATGTGAAGTGCAAAATTTTATAGGAAAGACAAAGTTAAAAGGCAAATTATCTCTCAATAAATGGTTTTACATGTGAAATGTGCTGCAATCCTTTACTCTTCCTAGTGGACAGATTTTAAACTTATTTTTCGCTGAGCCAGCCGGCACACGCGGCTGCCTGCGGTGCGAGTCATTGTCTCTTTGTTGGCGCGCGTCGTTATTGGGATTAGGAGATCTAACTTCTACAAATTCACCTTGACAAGAAGGTCCTGCCCTGTTTGAAGCTCGCCAGTTCTGATGGAATTCAGGTCTGTCGCTTTGTCGGTAGTTTACATAGTTTCTTGTTTGTCGGTCATGTGGCGGAGAATTTCTCCCGGAATCGTAACTACGTGGTGGACCGTTGCGTCTGAAGTTATTCTGTCTCCCTTGATAATAATTATTTTGGTTCCCATAGTGTCTGTTTCTATGGTTATCTCTGTCATATTCATTACTACGGAAATGCGATCTTTCTCTGTAATTATTATTACTCTGTCAGTGGTTGTCATATGGGTGGTGTCTGTTTTGGTCACGATTTACATTGTACGAATAGCCTTGTCGTGTATTATTTCTGTCATCGCGGAATTGTGACAGGTGTGACCTGTTATTGTTGTGCTCCTGTTTTCGCGTTCCGCGATTGTCAGTGTAAATTTCCAGTTCTTGTAACTGACCGATCGCATTCTTACAGCTGGTTCATTCTCCAAGTAGCCACACATAAATTCTAACCTGTGCTCCAATGACCAGTTGTGAGGAAAACAATGAGAGAATTGATGGAGCCACGCTTGTGGATGAATGTCGTTGTCCGAATTCTTAAATGTTTGGAATTTACGTGCAGTAATGAACAGCTTATAGTCAAAATCATCGTTTCGGCGAGTAGCATATCGGTCATTGTTACGACGCGTCGGCGGCTCCATCTCAAAATTCGGTGCACCTTGCCAATTTCTTTCATAATTTTCGAAGTGTCCTGTGCTATTATTTTGTGGTTGTTCCGTATTTCTATGTCCCTCTTCCAGTACTGGAGCGCGAGTGTCCTCTGAAATATGTAATTCTTGTATTACTTGTGCCAACTGATCTTGTACTTCCCGGATTTCTCTTTTGTACTGTGTATTGATTTGATTTTGATTTTGTTTGAATTTTCTAATTTGTCCATACTCTTCAGTGTCAGTGAAGGCTACAGGTCTTGGGTCATTAAGATCATCATCTACCTTTGTAGATAAGTTAGTGAACTGATCTGAAAGTTCGGCTACTTTATCCGATAGTGAAATTATTTCCTCTGTGTGTTTTTCTGAACCAAGTTTCAGAGTGTCCATTTGTGTTGATATCGTATCTACTGTGTCCTTTAAGCTTTCCTGAGTTTTTGCAAGTTGCGTAACTGAACCGGTAGATGCAACTGAGTCAATTTTTTTTTAGCTTGCAAGGTCTCATGATTTTCATGAACAATAGTTTGCAGTTCTTTTATGGCTGCTTCGTGATTCTGTAATGCATTTTCATGCCGCGAAAAAATAGGTTGAAAATGCTCACAAATTTTTGTTTCTACGTCATTACAGACTTTTGACATTTCGATTCAATGTTATCTAACTCAGTAGTTAAATCTTCACGTGTTTGTTCAAGCGTGGTGTCTAACTTCCGAAGATTTTGTTGCATTGTGTCTAACGTTTGAAGCTTTTGCTGTGTTTGTCTCTGATTTTGTTGCATTGTGTCTAACTTTTGTAGCTTTTGCTGTGTTTGTCTCTGATTTTGTTCCATTGTGTCTAACTGTTGCTGTGTTTGTCTCTGGTGTTGTTCCATTGTGTCTAACTTTTGAAGATTTTGTCCCATTCGTTTCGGATTTTGTTCAAGCGTTGTGTCTAACTGTTGTAGACTTTGTCCCATTTGCTGCATTAACTGTAATAACAGTGCACTGGTGTCTGAAACATGTTCCTCAGTGCTATTCGGCAGTGCATTTGAACCGGCAATATTCGCATTTTGAAAAGCAGAAAATGTGTCTTGATTTATTTGAGAAAACTGTGAGGATGCAAAACCTGAATCTACAGTATCTTCAAGATTGTGTCCTGTCATTTCGGAATCCTGAGGCGAGCTGTTGCCGACCGATCGATCGCTAATGCTTCTCCTGTTCACAAATTGTTTCACTGCCTACGCCATTATTTGCAGCCCGCTCCATTTCCCTATGCACAATTACCAAATTACTACTTTGAACATTAGTTGAGTCATTACATGGTGGCGCTAACACACTGCTTTCGTCTTCACTGTCATTTCTCAGTTTACTTTGGTGCTTAAGATTACATTTTTCACGCGCCATTATTGTCACAATATTTCACATGACAGCACAGAAATACACAATTTGAAGAGCAAAAATACGAGAACACATTAACATAGCACTGAAAATAATATCTAGTTAATTGCAGGCGCAGCTGCGAAATACTTGGTGCAAATTTACATGCGTGCCACACCTGTTTTACTGTACAACAATGAAAGACTACACTTACAAAGGAGATTCTCTCTACAATTACGTGCTAGCAATAAACAAAATCTACACTAATTACACAAACTACAAGAAAAAATCAGAAGATTCCAGTGAGGTATCCTGGCAGGGTCGCCATATGAAACATCCCCTTAGAAAAATTGTGCAAGACTGTGCTTAAGCTGACACACAATATGTTTTAGCGCAACGCAATCTGACTTTCAATAATCCCTACAAACGAATGGCCCTATACCTTTCACAAATCACTTACCTCACAAAAATCTTCATTACTCGAACTACTGCTATACAGTGAGCGCCACTATACGACAGCGGAAGAAAGTGAAAAACAGTCATAGATCAGTTTTCAGCGTGTTTTACGGCATTTTGATATGACAAAGGTTGCTGCCCTCAGCGTTTCGCAATTCTCACAACCATTCAGAAAGACCCCCCCCCCCCCCAAAAAAAAAAATCACGTGAGTTAATTAGGATCTAAAAAGGCGGGTATCAATGAGAATCAGGCAAGGTGAGCTGAAAGGCTTTCAGGATTGCTAGCACATTAGATCGTAAGGGGCAAATGATTACAAACAACCGAAATCTCTTGACAAGGTTATGTGAAGCTGTTACGACGAATGTAGCAGAAGACTGACAATATACAAGGAGGATGGGGGTGTTTTCATCAAGTTTTTACCTGCCCCCCCCCCATCTCCCCAATATTTTCTTGATATGGTATCCAATGCTTCTTTCACTTTCCTCGCACAAAGACGCCATTCTATGACAGACATTTCCAGAAAGACGACGAGGTGATTTTTCACGGTGAAACATTTAGCCAAAATCTAAACCTCTGTAATCAAGGTCTCATCCTACTCATCTATCGTTACAAAAATGTGTTGCACTATAAGGTGAAATCTAGTTTCATGGTCACAATTTGAATTTATCCAGGTGATAAAACTACACGTCGTAACTACAAGTTTCTTTCCCAAAGGGAGAAATCGTTGCTATTCTAACCACTAATTATGCAAAACTCCCTGGGGGCGAACAGTAGTTTTTCATCCACTCCGGCGGCTCTGATGTGTAATGAATCGGATCAGAACTGACCTGAGCAGATGTGGAGCGTTGCTGCACCAGTGGGGATGGTATCCCTCCCCTTATGTGACGGCAGTGAAGACCGGCAGACAGTACATCACACAACATTTGACTGTTCCCTCCGAGCATTCATTGGGGCAATATAAAACCTTAACGGCAGCCGTTGTGGTCGAGCTGTTCTATGCGCTTCAGTCCGGAACCACGCGGCTGCTACCGTTGCAGATTCGAATCCTGCCTGGGTCATGGATGTGTGTGCTGTCCTTAGGTTAGTTAGGTTTAAGTAGTTCTATGGGACTGACGAGCTCAGATGTTAATGCCCATAGTGCTTTGAGCCATTTGAACCATTTTGAAAACCTTTACAATTTGTCTGCAGAAGCTTCTGACTGGATTTCCAACCTGGACTTAGAGCTATGAGCTCATCACGAAGTTGAGATTGTGTATGAGTGTGTGTAGAAATGTGTATATTTGTTTTAAATAGTTGTCTATATTTCTCTGTCATCACGCGGTAAATAAATAAATAACCCACTGCAATGTAGACTGAATATACTATACCCGTAACAATAAAAATCACTCAGATGCCCTCTTGTAGTAAGTTTTGTTTTTTAAGTCCAAAATAAATTCAATACGTTAAACCGCATACATGATTTGTGAAATTCTGGTCGAGGATCAGAAATTGGTTAATACACGGCTTGACAAAGAAAACACCCAGAAGACGGTGTCGTATGACAGTGTAACGTCATACACGTACACACTATCGGCAGATATGTGCATGATTAAGAGTTGCAATACTGTGTGACAGATAAAACGGCCACTAGAATGCGGGACTGTTGTTAGCGTTTTGTGTTGTTAGCAGCCTGCTAGCCCATGTAATTGGCGTGAACGGCGTCAGGTGTTGAGTCATCACTGTGAAGGATGTGGACATGCCGCGCATTCGTGTCAGACACCGTTATCAGCGCCTGACGTAGTTTGAAAGGGACCTAATTATGGGTCTTCGTTTGGCTGGCTTGTCGGACCGATCTATCCAGATTTTTGGAGCATTCAACATTCGTATGTGACAGTGACCCGGTGCTGGTCTGCATGACAACGCGAGAGCTGGCATACTTGTCAAGTTTCAAGTTAGTCACATGACACCATAAGTGAAGATCGCCGTATTGTGCACCAAGCACGAATGCCGGGCATTTGCCACGCCGGACATTTGCCATACTTGCCCCTTCGCCAGGTAGCTTGAGTAGCGATCCCTCAGGTAAGGGACGCCCTTCCTCGTACTTCTTCTGTCCTCTTTCAAACCGCCGTCTCCACATCCACCAGTACGTAAAGGACCTTCTTCTTCGACATCTTGACGAAATACAGAGCTTCTTTTCCGAAATAGAAATATTTATAACTTTGGGGAAACGAAAGTAATTCCGGCGATTATGTCAGTATGTAATTAGTTCTGCCAAGTATAAATATAGAACTCTCTGTCTGTACGGTAGTTGCCTTTCACGCTTACTGATTGCAATAGAAACAGTCCATCGCCATGGGAGCAACAAGAAAGAAACGATGTAAAGACAATGCGAATGTGCGCTAATCACTGCGTTTGTGCCTACTTTAATTACTACAACCGCATGCCCAAAAGACAATAAGGAAAGAAGAAATGGGTATGTGAATGTTTGGAAAGATGAACCACATACTCCATATTAATTTAGTCTCTAAAATCCGATATCCCTTGCGGCGAAACATTAGTTAATAATGTGTAGCGCGACAATGTTCAAAACAAGACTGAAGTACGTTCATAAACAGAGATAAGAGCATCTGTGATTGACATGTGATCTAAAGTCGACGTACAATTTTAAAATGTTAGAAATAAGGAAATGAAATAATACAGAATGGTATGCTTGTAACGTACGTTGTTGTTCTACATTGTTTAGCTCTGGTATTTACAGGGTCACAGACCAAGCATCCTAGGTTTTGGAGGGGAAAGCCATAATCGTAATGATCTCCACTACAACAGAAACAAGAAGCACAACTTAAGGAAAAATAATGTAATGTGTGTTCCAGCTCACAAGCGACATTGAAGCAGGTAGTTCCTGTGACTTAGTATGGACAGAGGTTATATTCAACAACGGGAATAAATTAATAACTGGCTCCTTTTGCCGACCCCCGATCTCAGATGAAACAGTTCCTGAACATTTCAAAGAAAACTCGAGTCTCATCGCGAATAAGTACCCTACTCATACAATTGTAGTTGGCAGTGATTTCAATCTACCTCCCGTCTGTTGACAAAAATAAATTTTCAGACGCTATTCTAGATAGAAAACAACTTCCGTAATTGTTCTAAATGCTTTTTTTTAAAAAATTATTTTGCACAATTAGTTCACGAGGTCATTCAAATTGTAAATGGTTACGAAAACACACTTGACCTCTTAGTCACAAATAATGCTGAGCATCACGACGGATACAGGGATTAGTGAACTTGAAACGTCCCCTTAGAAAAATTAATGAATGATTGTGCTGATAAATATCTTACGTTATGTGATTTTCAAACAGCTGAGCAAAACTGAACGTACTCAGACATTCACTAAACTGACACACAATATTTTTAGCGCAACGGAATCTGACTTTCAATAATCCCTACAAAAGAATGGCCCTGACTAATATTAACCTATACCTTTCACATTGTTCTCTATCAAAATCTTTCATTTGCTAACTATGCCTATCAGTAGTTAGTGCCTTCAGTAGTGAGAATCTTTTATTTAGCTGGCAGTAGTGGCGCTCGCTGTATTGCAGTAGTTCGAGTAACGAAGAGTTTTGTGAGGTAAGTGATTTGTGAAAGGTATAGGTTATTGTTAGTCAGGGCCATTCTATTGTAGGGATTATTAAAAGTCAGATTGCGTTGCGCTAGAAATATTGTGTGTCAGTTTAGTGAATGTCAGAGTACGTTCAGTTTCGCTCAGCTGTCTGGAAATCAAATAACGTAAGATGTTTATCAGCACAACATTCATTAATTTTTCTAAGGGGACGTTTCAAACTCGCAGTCGTAGCGAGGCTCAATTCCATAACAAAGAAATTCACCGAAACTAAACGCGAAATATATTTGTTTATAAAAGCAACTAAAAATTTGGTTGAAGTCTTTTTAGAGAGAGTTCCCAATCCCTCCAAACTAAGTAAATGAAGATCATATGTGGCTTAAGTTCAAAGAAATAATATCAACAGCACTCGAGTGATTCATACCAAATAAATTAATAACAGACAGAACTGATTCCCCACGGTACACAAAACACGACAGAAAGCTGCTGCACGAGCACCGTAAAAGGCACGTATAATTTAGACGAGCGCGAAATCTCCAAGATTGGCGAAGTTTTACTGAGGCTCGAAATTTGGTGCGGATTTCAATGCGAGATGCATTTAATAGTTTCCACAAAGAAACTCTCTCTAGAAATGTGGCGGAAAATCCATAGAGATTCTGGTCCTATGTTAAGTAAACCAGCGGAAGGCTCAGTAAGTACGTTTACTGCGGGTTGCTCGGCGAGTGAGGAGGAGGAGGAGGAGGGGGAGGGGGAGGGGATACAAGGGACTCAACCCTTCGGAGTAGGTGAAATCGTGGCAATGTCCGTCGTGGCAAATGTCCGCACACCCCAAGTACTTCCTTCGTAACCACATAGGATCCGCGTCTGCTATCGCAAAACAAGTAGTTGGCTACATGTCGTCCCGCACCTTTGGCCGCGATTAGAAACAGCCGGACGAGAAAACTACCCTCCCATGCGTAGGCTGCCGTTAACGCACACGGCTGCTTTCGGAGTGGCGCAGTGGGAAGCATGGACTGCTGATGGATGACATCATACTGTGTTCAGGGATGAACCACGGCTCTGCACTACCCTGGATGACCATTGGGGAGCGAGTATGGCGGCGAACTGGGGAAAGATTCCTGTCTTCCATTGTTTTAGCGAGGTAAGCGGTGTTTCTTCTGGCGTCATGGGGTGTGGAACCATCGGGTAAGACTTAAGGTCACGGCTGGTGGTCACTGAGGGAACTCAGATGGCGCAACGGTATGTCAAGGGATATCCTGCGTCCTCGTGTGTTACCTCTCATCCGAAAGTATCCTGCTGCCATTTTTCAACTGTCCACACATGGCACGTGTCTCATGAACCTTATGCGGGATGTTGAGGTACACCCGTGGCTAGCAAGATTCCCAGACCTGTCTCGCCGGCCGGTGTGGCAGAGTGGTTCTAGGCGCTACAGTCTGGAACCGCGAGACCACTACGGTCGCAGGTTCGAATCCTACCTCGGGCATGGATGTGTGTAACGTCCTTAGGTTAGTTAGGTTTAAGTAGTTCTAAGTTCTAGGGGACTGATGACCTTAGAAGTTAAGTCCCATAGTGCTCAGAGCCATTTGAACCATTTAGCTTGTCTCCAATAGAACATCTGTGGGGCCATCAACTTGCGCCATCTGTCTTATGAGAGGATACAACGGCTTTTGACACCCTTCCCAGTCGAATCAAGGCATGCATCCAGGCCAGAGGGGTGCAGCGCCATACAGCGTATTACGAGTATGTCTACATCATATTCTGCATCCACCTAATAGTGTGTGGCGGAAGGTACTTTTTGTATCACCAACTGATCTCTCCAATTCTGTTCCATTCGCGAATGGCACATGGAGAGAATGATTGTCGGTAAGCCTCTGTATTGGCTCTAATTTCTCGAATTTTCTCCTCGTTATCATTACGCGAGGCGTATGTGGAGGAGCTCTCTCTCTAAATTTCAGTAGTACAGGTCTCCGTGATGCACAACGCCTGCCAATCGAGTTTGTTGAGCATCTCTGTAATGCTCTCGCGCCGGCTAAGCGATCCCGTGACGATACCCGCCGCTCTTCGTTGGGTCTTCTCCATCCCATCCATCAGTCCCACCTGGTAGGGATGCCACATAGATGAATAATATTCTAGAATCGATCGAACAAGCGCCTTATATGCCATTTCCTTTGTGAATGACTTATATTTCCTTAAGATTCTTCCTATGTGTCTGAGTCTGGCATCTGCTTTTCCCACTATTTGTTTTACGTGGTAATTCCGCTTAAGGTCGCTCTGTAAGTTACTCCTAGATGTTTTACGGTAGATAGTGTTTCAAGCGCTTTGTCGTCAATAGTGTAGCTTGTCAGTAGTCGATTTCTCTTTTGGCGTATGCGGCATATGTCATATTTATTTACGTTCAGGGTCAACTGCGAGATCCTGCACCATTTATCAATTCTGTAGAGCACATTCTGTAAATCGTTACTATCTTATGGCATTGTTACTTTGTTATAGAAACAAAATCCCCTGCGAACAGCTTTATAGAGCATACGACACAAATATCCTATCACACTTCCTTGGAGTACTCCGGAAATTACCTTTATATCTGTCGATTTTGTTCCTTTAAGAGCGACGTATTGAGTTCTGTCTGCAAGGAAGTTTTGAATTCAGTCGCATATTTGCTCCGATGCTCGGTAAGCTCGTATTCTTTTCACTAAACAGCAGCGTGGGACAGTGTCAAATGCCTAGCTGAAGTCGAGGAACACGGCATCAACCTGGGCGCCATTGTCAACGGCACTGGGGGTCTCGTGGAGAACTGAACGAACTGAATTTCGCAAGATCTTTGTTTGCGGAATCCAAGTCTAATTTTTATAGGGATGATTTTCATTCTTCAAAAACATCATAATTCTTGAGTATAATACATGTTACATATTGGTAAGTGAGCTCATAATGCCAAGTTCTTTGTCACTTTGGCTCGATTTTGCAAACACCGAAATAACATCACATACTTCTCCTTCCCTTCTGAGTGGTTCACTTTTTACCAGGCTGTGTATCACATTGGAATCGAGCAACTAAAATCTGTTGATAAATTTAAGATCTTCACCTCAGATTAGTCCTTACACTCAGTTCCAGCGTTTATTTGCGAAGTACATTGCAGTTGCTGTCTGCCCTATAATTTGTAGCGTCTATGACCCTCTGAAATACCATGGAAGCCATTCTCTACTGGCTGAACTCACGTTCTATCATACTGATGCATCCTCTAGTCTGTATTTTCCACATATTCCTATCTCGCCGATTATAAGAAAACCAACTCATTAGAAACCGGTCCACTAACTTTTCATCTTTCACAACATCCTATTTGAAAGTCTTCGATTTTACTCTTTTCCGATTTTCCCACAGTTAATGACTCACTTCCATACAACGCTGTGCTCCAGTCGGGCATTGTCATGCAGTTGACGCCTGTGTTTCATATTAGATTTTTTATTCAGCGAGAAAAGCCGTCTTTGTTAGTCTTCTTCTTATATCCTCCTTGGTTCGTCCATCATGCGGTGCTTTGATGTCAGTGTAGCAGAATTTCTTTACTTCTCCCCTTCCAAGGATTAGGTGTTGCCATCATCTATTCCGGCTCCGTCATCCATCCATCTCTTTCGAGGTTTACCTAGTTCTCTTTTCCCATTCGGTCGATATTTCATTATCTTCTGTGGCAATCTGTTTATTATTCTATCAACATGATTCATCCATCTCATTCTATTCTCTTCTATCTTCTTAAGAACTGACAATACTTTTCAGTCTGATATGATTGTTTCACTCCTTATTTTTATCCTTTTATTACAGCCACTTACATATCTCATGAACTTCATCTCTGCTGCCTGTACGAATGATTTTCTTTTTCCGTTACTGCCCATATTCCAGAAATACATACGAAAGTAGGTGCAGGCATAACTTCATTTTTGTTTCCTTTCTTCTAAAGTTTTGATGTTAACTTTATCAGCAAACTCATTTCTGCTACTCCTCAGTATTTTCATCTTTTGTTTCTTTGCTATGAATTCATGCTCTATAATCAGAGAATTGTTCGTTCTTATTATTCCCTTTTGGTTCTTCTAAAGTTTGTACATTAACCCTCTATCCCTGTAACGGACACCTATTTGTCTGAGTATTCCAAACATCCATCACATCTTTACACCGTCGAACGCTTATTCTAGATCTACAAATCCAATGAAAGTGAGGGGCTTTAAGTGTAACGTCAGAACTGCCCCCGTGCTCTGCTTTTAACTTTCCTAAGACCAAAGTGGTCGCCATGTAACAGATGGTAAGCTTTTTTTCATCCTTCTATGCATTACTCCAGTCAACAAGTGTTTCACAGTCCTCGGGGTCAAAGATTACATCGAATTTGTATGTAACGCGTTATAAGATTTTTGTTCCTTTGCGTTATATTTATAGCAGTATCTGACCAAGGACGTAAACCAATGAATCAAATCGTTATAATCATCTTAATAGCGTGTAGGACCACACTTGGAACGCAATACAGCAGTGATTCTGTGTGATATTGAGTCGTGAAGTCCTTGGCAGGTTTCCCGAGGTATGTTACGCCAGGCATTTAAGCACAAATCACGCAATCATCTTAAACTGCAGGCCGATGATTTATGGGGACGGATCTGGCGCCCGATAGCGTCCGAGAAGTTTTCCATCGGATTCATAACAAGCGACTTTGGAGGCCAAGTCATCGACATGAGGTCGCTACCATGCTTTTCAAACCAGTATAACACTGTTCTGGTCTTGTTGCACAGACAGTTATCCGCCTGGAAGATGCCGTCGGGGAAGACATGCATGAATGCATGCAGGTGGTCTGCAATAATGTTCACGTAGTCTGTATCTGTCATAGTACCTTCGAGTACTACCATAGGGCCCACGGACGTTGATGTCCAACACCTTCTCCTATTCGTTATTTCACCGTCCTTCGGCGACTTTCCACAGATGCTGACGACAGTAGCAAAATGTGACTAGCCGACCGTCTTCTGCGTTCCTGAGATGCTTGTTAACAGGCGCCGGGCCATAACCATCTACACTTCGTGGAAGTCGCTTATTATGCCGGTGGGTTTCCTATTTGCAGCCTACATCGTCACTACCATGACTCCCCATTCGCCTCTGCTCCGTTTATATACTTCTTTATCGTGCCAAATGTCCGCAACGCCACAAGACTGCACATCAGTCTCATAGTGGGCGGTGGTAATGATGGTTTAGTTCACCAGTGTGTGCATTCTAAAGCGAAACTTATTTATTGTTCTATTGAAAGATGGCAAGAACTATGCCCCTTACATGTCATTAAAGATCACCTAACTCACGTTGAGCGAACATTAGGGCTGAACAAAAATGACTGAGAAGGCACAATGCATCTTGTAGAGGATATAATATGGACGTATTGGAATAATTAAGTCGGGTGATGGTTTTAAAGTAATTCACATGACATGAAAACTTTGTGGAAACGCGTCGATTTACTGGAGGCTAGTTTACACCAGGGAAGTACTCAGAATTGACCGTGGCCGCCGGGGCAGCGGCTAAGGAAAGCGACAATAGGCAGCTTAGGACGGCTCAAGCTCTGAGAAAGCGGTAACGGGGCGCGGCCTCCAGCCGCCTTAAGATGAGTGACAGTGAGTGGGTGGTTGAACCCGACTCCATGCTGGTGTACTGAGAAACAGACGGAGAACTTGTACACCTGTTGATAAATGTCCGTCGTCCCGTTTTCTGTGAAACATGCGAGAAAGCCGCGCAAAGGTACGGTGGAGTGGTCAACAGTGGTCAAAATATGTGTTTGTGACTATAGCAACTTCACGCTGAATTCATGGTCGGCAGAGTCTGAAGCAAATCAGGTGAAGAGCGACGGAATGAAATACGCCGGCCTCCAATGGGAACGTAGGACCAAGGAATTTGAAGTACTCTCCTGGGACTCAGAATTCCGGAAAACTTGGTGTTGTGCAGATGCTAACCTTGATGGGTGGCCTGGGAGGAGCTAAATAACTGAAGTTGAGAGGAAGGGAAATTTTGTGGGAATTTGTTCACTTCCCAGAGCAGGCACTGGTCGGCACTGGGAAGCGATACATAATTAACATGATGTGCACTGCAATTGGCGTAAGTGATTTTGCTGGAGGGAAACCGAGGCAAAGAGCGGACTGGGAGAAGTCCCCATAGAGGTCTTCCGTTCCCAGCTTGCCTAGATTGCGGACGTGGCGTTCTTGACTCAGCTTGTTTGAGAAAGAGCGAGAATATCTGCAGTTTAGGACTTAGCAAATGGAACGATTGAGCTTGGAGATAGGAAGTTTTGGTTCAGCTATGTACTGAGCAAGATAGCTAGAAGGGAATAGACAAGTGCAGCCTGGCAGCACCACGAGGTCAGCCTACGTCTGCACAACGACGCCGCTTCGCCACGCTCTATTTGGTGATATTACGCCCGCTCCGGCTACTGATTAATTTGTTGGATCACATCGGCAAAGTTTCCACGAGGGTTTCATGGGCCGTGTATCGTAGAATTCTTCTCGAACTTCGCGTTACACCTGGGTCAGTCGATGGGGATTATTTTTGAGTTATCGCGCTTTACTCCACGCAAACGCAATTTATTACCACTGCCTTTTAGGAGAGTCATGTAATGTGATGATTGAAGGACGTGAGTTTAAATAAATCTGTGCTAATCGACTGCATCTGTTTTCAATCAAGTAGTTGAAATCCCAAGTCACTTTCTTAATTAATTTTATGTTCAACATTTGCATCTGGTGTTCAATAGCTGAATATAACATCAATGTGCACCCCTTTTTAATTAAAAGGGATGAATTCTGAATCAATTAATGTCAACACTGCCACCGCAGTTCAATCAGGAGTCACAGGGCCTTATTACTTTCTTTGCATTATCTGATATTGCGGCAGTTTTGCACTCTCTGTTGATCTGTTAGTCAATTACCTGGGATGAACACACATCAAAACCAAATAAGTGATGGGTGGGGTGTTACACTATCATGTTATCTTTTCCTCTTCCAAGTAAGCGATTGTAGGCTGAAGGGGGTGGGTTTAAGAGTGGAATACATTTTTCATTCACTCATTATGTTAGTCGGGTCATGTGGTCCAGTGGAACGACTGCACGACAGCTCATCATCCTGTTCAGTCAGGGCTCTGGTCACCCTCTGTAATAATAATTGTTCTCGGCATTTGGTGTGGGCAGATCTCACATGACACCTGTTCAAGTTGACCTTTGAATACTTTACTCGCCACGCGTAGTAGCCGCGCGATGTGAGGCGCCTTGCCACAATTCGTGTGGCTTCCCCTGTCGGAGGTTCAAGTCCTCCCTCGTGCATGGTTGTGTGTTGTCCGTAGCATAAGTTAGATTACACAGTGTGTAGGCCTAGTGACCGATGACGTCAAGAGCTTGGTCCTATAGGAACTTACCTCAAAAACACTTCACTTAGTTTTCCTATTACGGAGTGCAGCCAGCCTTCTGACCGAACACGCTTTGCTACCGTGCCAGTTGCCAGCTGAACTACGCATGCACGACTCAGGACCCATCCTCACAGCTTCACTTTCGTCAGTACATTTCCTTCCTCCCAAATTTCGCAAAAACTTCTCCTGCAGTACTTATGAGACTAGCAACACTTCCAGGATTGCTAGTCCCGCAAGTATTGTAGAAGGACTTCTGCGAAGTTTGGAAGGCAGGAGCTGATGTACTGGCGAAAGTACAGCTGTGAGGACGGGTCCTGAGTCGTTCTAACATTCTGCGTGGTGTCTGTTTGTTCTATATCGTGTCTCCCTACCACTTTCGCGAAACGACGCTCTGAGCGTGTTTTTTTAGGGAATTAACTAGTTTGAACCTCGGACCTGTTGCTGGTAAGGAGACGCCAGACCACACATGACATGTAGAGTTCAGAAGAGCTCAGCGAGACTAGCGATGATATAACCAAATACTTAATGATTCCAGCGTCAGCTCCACTGCACACCACCGAGCGAGGTGGCGCAGTGGTTAGCACACTGGACTCGCATTCGGGAGGACGACGGTTCAATCCCGTCTCCAGCCATCCTGATTTAGGTTTTCCGTGATTTCCCTAAATCGTTTCAGGCAAATGCCGGGATGGTTCCTTTGAAAGGGCACGGTCGATTTACTTCCTAATCCTTCCCTAACCCGAGCTTGCGCTCCGTCTCTAATGACCTCGTTGTCGACGGGACGTTAAACACTAACCACCACCACCTCCACTGCACACCCTGTAAAAGAATCTTAATACTAACTAAATTTAGTGGAAGGGGTTCAAGGCTTTCCTATTTTTAGTTAGCTGGTAAAATAATGTCGAAAAAGCAGTTAAGTTTACCATTGGAAATTTTATTCTACTCACAAAACATTGTTTATAAATTGCACTATTGATAAAAGGAAATGTTTTAATACAGGATGATAAAAACCAACTGCGTTCAACAAAAAAGTGAACGAATATTTCTTGAGGGGGTTTCCAAGTTCTAAAATGGATCGAAGGATGACCTATGCCATATCACATCTATCATCTAGGTTTAAAATTAAGTTTCACGAAAGAGAAAACTATCAAAATGGTCTACAGTGACTCGCAATTACCTTTAATTACTTATCTAACTTGTCGTAAATTACAGTGGCTGATGTGGCTTCTCAATAACTATATAACAGAAAAAACATCGCATTTCAGATTTTTACTTCAAGTGGCAAATGTGAACACCATAAGCTTTAATTGACGATCTGCACTAGTATTACGCAAAAAGGGGGTGTAACAGATGAGACTTCTGCAGTTCTGAGTGAAGCTTTATGCGCTGTTATAGGGCATCGCGTGCGTTCATTACCTTGCCGTTGTTAGTCAGGGGGCGGCGGGCAGCACAGCTCCGCTCACCTCGCCGTCTCGGAAGCAACTCTCTCCTAACTTCTCCTTACTACAATTCACCGAAGTTGGTTAAGAAAAACTATCTGGCTGTGTTTTCATCTGACCAATCAGGGTCTCAATGTTAACCTTAAGCTCCGCCTACAAAAATTATGTCTATCCAATGAGAAACGTTATACTTTTCGTGGTGGGGCAATGGTTTTAAAGTTTGCAATGTAACAGAGACACGAAAAAGCCTCCCTCTAAAACTTGCAGCTGGTTTGGTCCTTTTAGCGTTATCGTAAGATCTATACTGTTCTTCTGGAGGGCTCTGTCTTTTAACATGGGCTGGGGGGTGGTCCTAACGTAACAGAGACGCGAAAAAGTCTCACGCTAAAACTTGCGGGCCAGGGTGGCCCTTTTAGTGTTATCGTAATATCTATACTGTTCTTCTGGAGGGCTCTAGCTTTTAACATGATTGGGGGGTGGTCCTAGCGGTTAGCTGGCGACGTGGGTGTCCGTCCCATATCTTAGGGCCTTCTAACTTAACACAGTTCTGCTCTTGGCTTCTGTTCTCGTTTCTCCCCTCGGAACTGCGTCTGTCTCACGGTGGGAAGGTATGTCATGCATTTAGGCATTCTTGTGTTAGTCTGTGGTATTCCAGATTTTAACATGGGTTGGGGGTGGTCCTAGCGGTTAGCTGGCGACGTGGGTGTCCGTCACTTATCGTAGGGCCTTCTGACTTAACACGGTTCTGCTCTCGGCTTCTGTTCTCGTTTCTTCCCTTGGAACTGCGTCTGTCTCACAGTGGGAAGGTATGACATGCATTTAGGCATTCTTGTGTTAGTCTGTGGTATTCCATTTGCTCACTCGTTACTCGTATTACTTTGGTTAATTTAATGTCACGATTTATTCGGAGCTATGTGACATACTACTGGATATGCTTATCATGTCAGGGTTTTCATGGAAGGTGTTGGATTTGCCTGACACCTTACATCGTGCTTGCATAGTTTAGCTGGTAGAGCACCTATTCACGAAAGACGAAGTTCCGAGCTCGAGTCTCGGCCCGGCGCGCAAATTTAATCTTCCAGGACGTTTAGTTCACGGAATCATTACAAAGAATAAGAACAATGTACAGAAAGATGCACAATTTTGCCCATTATTCAAAAACACGCGTTTACAGTAACTCCCCCTGAGCTATAAAAACTTTCGTTGTTTACAAATTCAGTTTAAGAGGAGCCTGTAGGATTTCGCAGTGGGTTACTTCGTATCACCGTCAACGGATGCACATATTCCTACGAGGGTTGTAACTTCAAAATGGTTCAAATAGCTCTGAGCACTATGGGACTTAACTTCTGAGGTCATCAGCCCCCTAGACTTAGAACTACTTAAATCTAACTAACCTAAGGACAGCACACACATCCATGCCCGAGGCAGGATTCGAACCTGCGACCGTAGCAGCAGCGCGGTTCCAGACTGAAGCGCCTACAATCGCTCGGCCACAACAGCCGACTTGAAACTTTAATTGTGGCACCTATTTAAAACTTATAGAAAACAGATACATGTTTCAAAGTTTTACTGCCCTTGAAAGTAGTCACCAGCATTTCGTATAACCCTCTCCAGCGATGTGAACGCCATAGGATCTCCTTAGCATTGCTCATTGTATTGATAGTTGGAGTGAAGCGAATGCCATGAAGTGCTTCCTTCGTCTTATGAATCAAGTTGAAGTCTCACCATCTGAAAGGAGAGAGTGCGGTGGGTCGTGCAGCAGTTACAAGCCCTATCTCTCGAACAAACCGCCAACTTGCTCCATATGAGCCAGAGCAGTCTCCTGCAAAATGGTGGACGGATCTTTCAAAGAAATGTTGCCGCTTGTAACGTTCCCTCTTTCTGTTTATTTAGGTTTGATTTGTTTGATTGTTAGTCTTTATTTCTATTATTCGGAATCTTTTTTTTTATTAAATTGAGCCTGAAACTTACGTAATAAATACTTCGCGTGAAGTACGATTTGCAGCATAAACAAAAATTAATTTCGGAAATGTAATCCACTGAATATTAAAAGTAAAGCTTTTGAACAACGCGCGTGACTGACTAGATACATTCAGAGGGTACGTACATTCGCGTGCGAGTGATTGCGGTCTGATGAGAAATTTTCATTGTGAAGTAATTTCGTCGTAACACACTCGGAGATTGCGAACGTACATTCAGAGTAGAGGCACGTACGTTCTATCATTCCCCGTGGCCTGGGTAAAAGAATGGCAATTATTTAAATCTAAGAGTATTTCTTTTGCATCGGACTAGTATTTTTATAAGAAAAAGAAGATTGCAGGTTCTGAATGTCTCGGCAAAACGAATCGGAAGTAATTTTAGCGGCCACGAAAGGAAAGTAGAGAGCACAATCACGTACCTCTATTGTTGAGCAGCGCCGTTTTGAAGATCTTCGGTTCCATCTAAAACTCGCCTTCTCTGCTTAACATAAATACTCCATAGGCATGGGAATAAGGCTTGTTGTGCGATGAAAATAATATAAAACACATCTTGCGTCTTTTAACTCATTCATTTACCACACACACACACACTAGTAATTAGACAGTACGACATCGCACCAGCCCATCAGAACAAAAAGTAGTCGTTCATACAAGAAATAAAAAACGAAGGGCGAAATTGTTCCTATGTCTCTCAAAGATAAAAAGTTTACCAGATATTTCTCTGGTGTGTCACTGGAACAATTTTTCAGCACCTCTGCGATTAAATCACAATATTTTCAGTTCCTTTACACGCTTCTTTCTCTCAGTGTTCATTTTTGGAACACATCCTGTGAATCCCATTCGAGTCTCAAGGGGGAGAGGGGTGGGAGGTAACAAGAAAGAAGTGAGAGGTGACCATCAAGAAAACCAACATTGGAGCGTGAAATGTCAGGACTCTGAATTGTGAAAGGAAGCTTGAAAATCTGGAAAATGAAACTTGCAGTGTCTGAATTTAGATTTTTACGGCTCACTGAAGTGAAATGATCCTACGATCATGGTAGTGGGAATAGGATTCCTTAGGAATAGGATGATAGGGCAGAGAGTGAGCTACTGTGAACAGTCCTGTGATAGTATTATTCTAATCAGAAAACCGCCGTGGCAGAGGCCACTACTGCCAACCTGTGCTATGGAGCTCAGGTTGGAGGTAGCCAGTTCCAATTCTAGGAATGGAACAAAGAGAATTAGAAACAATACAATCCAAAACCAAAAACAATGGATACAACACACGTATAGCACAAAAACTCAACTACAAATTAAAAAACTAAAGAAAAATGCAGACAAGCAGAGAACACACACCTCAAAACACCACAAACAGCACAGACACTGCGGTACACACAAAACAGTAACACTCATAACACGACTAACAAAAAGTAATGGTGCACTGTGACATACAAACACAAATCAACAAACAGAATAAGAAATATACAGAAGAAACGAGGATTACACTTCGCTTGCAGAACAAGAAACACACTCCAGTCAAATTTACAGACACCGACATACAAGAGAAATACCAAGGAGCTGTTATTGACCAATCAGACTGTTAAGGATGCAAATCAGTGTATCTGGGAATGACGTGTAGAAACTTCAAAACTAGATGTAAAGAACACAAAAGAAGCTGCAAGAAACAAATATGAAACAGGCGAAACAAACAAATAGGAAACCACATATACACGTAGACACCACACCACACCACTACACATTGTGAACACACAAAATCAACACATAGTGAAAAGTGGTGGTCATGTATCCAAATGAGTGTGCTGGAAAAAACGACGAAAATCGGCCATCTGGAGTAGGCAGACCAAATAACTACGAGTCAGGACGACTCACATGGACTGTAACATCAAAAATCGTAAGGAGCACCAAATTGTAATTTAGCTTCTCATAAATTATGCTGAAGTATTTTTTATGACCTAAAAAATAAGACAACAACAAGAAAAAATGTAATCTAATAACACAGTTTAATTACTATGCATCGCAGTTATCATATACATAAAACAAACATGAATTAGAGGCCACTGAAGATGGTTAAAAAAAAGTGAAACACATATGGCACAAAACAAACTGACTTTCATTTAGTTGCAAAATACACAATACCTTTCAATGAATGAAGAAATGTTCTCCGTCAATATTTGGCCGGAAAAGGGAAGACAGGTAGTGGCGTTAAGTCCCAGCTGTAAATAGGCTTCCACCTCCGTTCATTAAATGAATTCCGAAGCAGTTTATGAATGCACGTTGCAATTTTCATAGGTCGGTGATGGGAGCAGCGCAACTGAAAATGTAGTTTGATTGAATTTTGGAAACGCAAATTACATATCGCAACCTGATAACCACTCTGGACTATATGGTTAGTGAAAACTCTCGCTTCTTCTTTGAATGACTGCAAGTTCAAGTTGTACGATAAGAAAAAAAGATATTGAATATTAGCGAGAAAGTTCCGCTTCCAACTATTGCGTCTCTCCCACAGAAGAGCTGAAAAATTGCACTAGTAGCACAACAATTAGCAACATAAATATGTTGACTTGAATTGCATTAGTGTTCGAACACATTTTAAATGAAAATTAACTTACTATATTAGAAAATATTCAGAGCTACAGGCAACGATGCTTACATGACCAGGATGCTAAAAGACAAAAGCTAAGAACCAGACATCTCCTAGCTGCCCTCGAAGAAAAAAATTCAGGGTCGCGCCCTCGTTTATTTGTAGAGATAATATAAACATTACCTATGGACTCTTTACTCCACATTCGATGTATCAAATATATCTTCCTTTGAACAAACATACACAAAATTTTACACACATAGCAATAACTTATAGAAAAGGGATCCTACACAGATCACCAGGCTTCCAGCCAGTATCCTGTATTAAGTTCCAAACATTGTCAGGCACATTATCAGCACTTCTTTTTTATCTTCTATCTTCCGATATATTTCTTCGTAATTTTTGTCGTCAGTGGTTCTGTAAGGGTATCGCATATCATCTTTCAAATTTCATCGATGAGAAATTCTTTCAGTTTTTTAATTTTTTTTATTAAGATGGCACGATATCTCAGCGTGTTATCAGCCCACACTCCGCTGAAGACTGGAAAATTCATTCAAGAGATATATTATGTACTTCAAATTTCACCTGCTGACTATGGCTCGATGTCCTATAGGCACCCGAAGGTGAAGTCAGACTGAAACCGTCGCCCCGATGATTTTAAGTTATATGTTTCACGCCTTCCCTAAATCTTTTCATATGAATACCAGTATGGTTTCTTCAAAGGAGTCGCGCCCAGACTCGAAGCCTACATTTTTACATTTTTCTTCGTCCTCCGTGACGTAACTATGACGACATGTTAAAACTAGACGGACCATTAAGTTCCATCTTTCTCCCCCAGACAAAGAGTAGTACACAACGCTAAATGCGTTGGGGTATAGATTGCAGGTTACAAAACGAAACAGATACACTATAATTTGACCTACTGAATGAATGCGTATAGGTGAAGATTGTAATGCATGGTAGTGTCTAGATAATGTCAAATAACCGATAACGATGTCGGTTCAAAACATGACAATACCTCTTGTTTCTGTATCTCACCGTTTATCTGATGACAGCGTTAACGAACATTATCAGTCTTCATCGATAATAGTACCGAATAGCAACAGTTTCTAGGTATACATCCGCAGTGATACGCCACAAGCTACTGTACAGTATATAGCTGAGGGTGTACCATATTGATAAGACTGATTCTCTTTCCTTTTCCATTCGTGTGTGGAGCAAAGAAAAAAATGACTATTTGTATGCTTCTGTAAACGTCTTAATATCTCTCATCTTACTCTAATGATACCTACGCAAGATACACAACCTGATCAAAGGTATTTGGACATTCTCATGTAATGCGGAACTGACTGCTGTCACTCGGAGGAGCACACGCCAGTATTACAAAAGACGGGGATTATTGTGTTGTTAGTAGAGAAACTAACAGCAGAATGGGTCAGTGAGGACACTTAGTGACTTCGAACGTAGACTATTGATTTGGTTCTACCAGAGTAACGAATCCATCGGGATCATATTCTCGTAAGCCGCACATTTCTGCAGGCAATGCCAAGCGAGGTTTGGGTTGGTGTAAAGTGGATGAGTGTAAACGAATAATTTGGAGTGATGGATCACGCTATAATCTGCGACGATCCGATGGAAGGGTATGGGTTTGGGGCATATCTGGAGAACGTTACCTGCCATCACGTGCAGTGCTAACAGCCAAGTACAAAGGAGGTGGTTGTTTTTCGTGGTTATAGTGTGGTCCAGTTACAGCGCTTAAGAAAAGGCTAAATGCGGAAGGATATGAAGAAGACTTACAGCATTGTGTACCGCATACAGTGGAAGAGCAGTTCGAAGACGATGATTGTTTGCATCAGCATGACACCTTCGGAATGAGTCAGAACGTCGACTTCGCTCCATACCTCATTGCCCAGTATCACTTCCTCCTCGGGTTTCGGCTCTTGAGGAAGTATGGGCTCCCATTCCTCCACAGACATTCAGGTGCCTCATTAGAAGTGTGCCCGGTAGAGTTCAAGCTCTCATAAAGGCGAAAGGTGGACACACCCCATATTAATGTTCACTAAAATGTGTCCGGATACTTTTTATCAGATAGAGAATATGAATGTGGCAGTATGCTGTTAGCACAGTCTTCTTCCGTTACTGTTTCTCTAAGTTTAGTCAATGCAGTTTATCAAGAACTACGTCCTCTTTCTTCAGTGATCCCCATTTAAGTTCCCTGATCATTTCTATTGCATCCAACAATTGGCTGTACAGACTTGTTACGCTCCTAGCACTGTGTCTCTGAATTCATTCGGTGTCTGCTGTCTCGTCTTCTCGGTAAGAACATCAAGCGCTGGAACAGTACTCAAAATTGTTCGCACTAGTGTCTTCTATGGGATTTCTATAAAGATGAACTGCAGTGTCCCAGAACCCTTCCGACATATCTAAGTGTCCCTTAATACTGGTTTTACATAATCGTCTCAATTTCATACCAGTTCTTATTATTGTCCTTCAATACAGGATTGGTTATAATTAATAAACAATCCGGTGCAGACGGAAAACCATTTATCCTAAGGGTACCCAAATTCACGGGAACGATGTTCAGACTGTGCGCTACAGGATTTGAGTTGTTAGTAGAGTTAGTAGTCGACAAGACTCAGCGGAGGAGCGCCTCTGAGGATGTTCAGCGCAATCCTGGACGAAACGTCAGGAACAGAAGAGTTCCTTGGACCACGACCTCCCATCCCGAAATGTTTACCAGCAGTACTGTTAGTGTCATGACTTGCCGGTAGACGCCGTACAGGAAAGGCGACGTAAGGTTGAAACACAAGCATGAGTGTGCATTACAGTTGCAGACAATCACCAGGGGTCTGGATAAGGTCAGCAGAACTTCAGTCGAAAAGCTGTTTTATCGAAACAACAGCAACAGTGCTGCTGCTCTTCGCGGGTATCGACACATTAAAGGAATACCGAGAAGTCCTCTTTGCTCACCGGAGTTGAAGAATATCATTCGGAATTTTGAAGCAGGTAGCGATTTGAGAAATGTTCCTGGGAGAGGCTGACGGCCAATTCCGCCACAGATTGTTTAAGAAGTTCCTGTTATCATGGCTGAGAATGCAGGAGACAATGTGCGATTTTCAAGCAGTGTACGAGCTGTATCATGCCAGCTGAACATTCCACGGTTCACCGTTTGAAAGGCGCTATGAACTGTTGCCAAATGGTATCTCTGGAGCTGTTAAGAGTTGTCGTCGATGCAGATGGTCATTACGCTGAGCAACATTTGTGACCTGGAACGTAAACGTGACACATAATTATCAAACGTGAAATTAATATGTATTTCTTTCAATGTTTTATTCATTACTTCTCTTCCGCATGTCTTTACAGATGGTTACAAGAAGTTTCATTGTGCTACCATCAATCGATTTCTACGGCGGCCATCTCTAGCAGCGAAAGTTTAATTATAATCAGCCTGTACTTACACGATTTGACGTGCCTAACATACTCACTACTAATAATGTCATTAGATTCTATAGGGTTCTGTTTATTTGTTACAGGCATTATCCTCCATGTGTCCATATTTAAAGACAGCTGCCATTAATTACACCTAGTGAAAATGTTGTCCAGATCTTCGTGAAGTTGCTTACATCACTCCACGACATGCCAGGATGGTTTCTTTGAAATGGCGCGGGCGATTGCCTTCCACATCCTTGGAACATTGCGATAGTGTACTTCATACCTCATGATCTCAATGTCGACGGGACTTTGAACCCTAATCTTCCTTACTTCATTTACTGTCAATCATGTTTGATAAATCATGTATGTATATTGTAAACATTAGAGGCGCTATTATGATCATGCAATATTACGTTCGTTTACTTAATGAGTAATTGTTTGACGTGCTGGATAGAGGCCTCATGCGAAAGCAATCACCGAGGCAGTGAACTGCTTTTTAAGGAGCAACGAGACCTGATGGGAAGACAAACGTTTTCCGAGGATTAGAGCTCGGGCAGCCGAGCGAAGCCATTGTGGATGCAGTTCGAATGAGGCGGCGAGTTGCCACGCCGTGCACGTAGCTCTCTAGCTTCGGCCATTTGAGGCCTCGGAGATGTGGCACCGGTAAATGGTGTCCACATCCAGCCGTAACGGTCAACGGCGGCGTGTTGGCCGAACGCCGTACAGGGAAGTCCACCGGCTGTAGAGGTTAACTCATGTCCTTGCAACTGCATTCTTGCGTGACAAGCCTGGATGGCTGTCCACCGCATCCGAATTTTATCCTCATCTCGGTCGTCGATTGATTCCGCGGCTTATATCCTGCCTCGTGGCCGAACTAAAGGCACTATTCAAGAATGCTCCCAGATAGGCCAGTTTTTAGGAACTATGAGTCTCGAGACGTACCATCACACTTCCGAAAAAAAAAAAAAAAAAAACGATCTCGAGGATAGAACGGGCAGCTAAGTATCGCAGAATCGGCTTAACACCTCATGTGCCCAAGTTGCTGAAAATAATACACAGAAGGATCCAAAAGAAAATTTAGTTTCTGTTAGATGACAATCAGTTGGTTTAGGAAAGGTAAAGGGACCAGAGAGGCAGTTCTGGCTTCGCATTTGGTAATTAAACTAAGAATTAAGAAAAATCAAGACACGTTCACAAAATATGTCGACCTAAAAAAACCGCTCGACAACGTAAAATGTGTTAAGTGGTGCAGGATATTCGAAATTCCCATGCAGATAGCTTGAAACGTAACTGTAAGTTACATATGTTTATATCTTTCGCGCTACAGCATTAGGCAGCCTCTACTAACTAGACAAAAGAGCTTTGCACCTGAACGCGCACATGAGGTATACCTTTATGGCAACCTGAGTTAACTTGGTATTAGCTAACGTCAGACATCTTCCTGGCCAAGTTAGAAGGCAGATGGGTCCTTTGGAAACAATCTTATAAACTCATTTCCTCAACATAATATGTATCCACTTCTGTACAAGTTCCTAGGTAGAATCATTAACCGTTAAAGACGAGTATTTAGCTTATAAAAGTTCACCTTAGGTGTTGAAAGTCAATGGAACAGCGAATAAAGCTTCACATTTTAAAGCCAGGTCAAGCAAACCTTAATAAGTACACATTGATAAATTTCAGGTAATCATTTTCACATTAAAATGTTTCAGAACTAAAGATAAATGTTACAATTACGTAGTTTCAAGGTTCAGCATACGAGTTTGAAGGCGTAAGCTATAGGGAAAGAAGGGTGATACTAAACATGTACGAAAACCAAAAGGGAAAAATAAGACTGGAAGACTTGAATCAAGTGCTTAGTACAGAAAGGGTATAAGACGGGGATAGTATTCTCGGCCATTGTCAAGTGGTGACTGTCTTCTGGTTGCTGCTGACGCCCTTATATAGCCGCGCTGCCTTTCGTGACGTCACTGGTACCCGCTCTGGCACCAGACATGGTACCAGTGACGTCATGGAAAGCAGCGCGGCTGTATAAGGACGTCAGCAGCAACCAGAAGACAGTCTCCACTTGACAATGGCCGAAGACTACTCGGCCGAAAGCTCGTGGATTTTAAACCACCTGGCGCTGCTGGAAGACCGATGAACATTTATTAGTACATATCGCCGTGAAGCTATGCACTCCTACCCTTTGTTGATGTCCTCACTTTAGAATGTTGCCATGAATTTGTATGAATTCCTGAATAATTTTCAAATTTAAATTGTGATCCATAATAAGTGTAGGTGTGGTAACAGTTAGTTTGCTTCGTCGTTCATTTAATAATGCGTTAATCTCATTCTTCAAAATTTAGCGATCAAAATTCGCTGTATTGTCGACATAATTGCGCACTACTTCGGTGATGTCATTGAATTTAATTTAAAGCTCTGTACAGTTAGCTTTAATATCACAAAGCACTATTGCCACATCATTCACATTCACAGTGCACTTTTGTTTTACAATAACAATTTCTTGGTTCTGCTGTGTGATAAAATCTGACGTTTCAGCTGCAGATTTTTGACAATGAACCTTCAGATCTTTAAACTGTGTTTTTACGGCTGCAGTTTCGCCCTCAAGATTCTCCTGTTTACCGTAAAATTCAGTCTTGGGAAACCCATGATTTCACAAAATTAAATCAATTAGTTAATATTTTGTCTCCGTTGATTCATCCTTTACAGCCTTTAGGAAATTATGTCCTACATCGATTTTCTTATCTAAACTTTGTAGGAAGTGAAATAATGACTGAATCTGTGTCCCTTCTAATAGGTCTTAGAGAACCGTTTCGGGTTCCATTGATTCCCTCATTGCAACCAAACTCATGTTATCGTTTTCACTAATTCGATTGTTTTCAGAATTTTGTGTATTTTAAATACATTTCTTATAAATTCAGAATTATCTTTTCTGTATACTAGCCATTGTCACCCGACTCATGTACATTCAGCACAGTTAAAAATACACTGCGCAGTCACATGGGGTTCTGGAAGACATCGACAAGTATGTGGAGCCAGGCTTATTGCAGCTCCGTGGCCAACTGCGGTACGTTTCTCGGCTGCGCATCCACGGCACGAGGTGGTCCCACAGATTCTCGATTGGGTTTATGTGCGGGGAGATCGTTGGCCAGAGCAGTATGGTAAATACCTGGTGCTCTTTGAACCATGAACGTGCAAAGCAAGCGGTGTGACATATTGCATTGTCCAACTAGTGGATACCATTGTACCAAGGATAAAAAAACAGCAATGGTTCAAATGGCTCTGAGCACTATGGGACTTAACATCTGTGGTCATCAGTCCCCTAGAAGTTGACTCACAGTACAACTGCTGTGATCTGTACCAGCCTCACCCGAAGACTGTACGTCGTCCGTGGTGTAGTCGTGCGTAGCCACGCTGTAAGCTTCTCTCCTATTACCCTCTCGCTGGGTATGATTTCCGTTGTCCTCCAAAGGTGCAGGTTGCGTAGGGAACGAGCTCACAACCTTTATTGGTGGGATACTGTATTGTTAGATTCAGGAAAGGTCCGTGACGCTCGCAGGCTAACACGCAAATTGACCAATGCAGAACAAAGACTACCTTTATTTTATTTCTTCCACACATCATCTATCGTGACTGTATAGTCCGCTAGACAAGCACCCTCGCAGCGACTCACTCTCACGCATACTGCTACAGAACACTCGCAGCGCGCTGGTGCACACCCTACCAGGCCCTTTGTTGACACCGGAAACAAAGAGCACTGCAATCTCGTATTGACACAAAAGTACATAATTCTCTTAAATCGCACTCCCTCTTCCCTCCCCCTTCCAAACACATACAGGTGCAGCTTTCAGTAGATTGACACAAAGTTTGAACACATGAGGTATACGTAGATTTCACAATATTTCACGAACGGTTGTCTACAGCATCTGTGAACAATTATTTCCCCTAGCGACTGCGTTATTGTAAACTGCGAAATACAGTAAAAGCTTGACTTCATCATTCATTCAGGCGATCAGGCCCAGTGGACCGCCGTCTGCCACAGTTAGAGCTCTCCATCCGTCTCTGTCTTCTGCTATCTGTCTCCAGTTTTCCGTGACTCTCAACTGCAACGAGTCTTCTCTAACTCCATCGATCCATCTCCTTCTAGGTCTTCCCACTGGTCTGCTGCCTGACGGGATCCAGTCCATTGCGATTTTGGGCCACCATGTTGCCTCCATTCTAACTACATGTCCAGTCCATTGCAGTCTTTTGCTTCTCATCGCTCCCAAGATGTTTTGGTCCTTGTACAGCTCTTCTAATTCTGTATTATGGCGTCTTCTCCATTCTCCAGTAATCAAGAGGCTTTGAATGAAGAAGAAGCAGATACTGTGGTAGATCAGAACTGGAAGGCGATTGCAGAGACCATTAAAGAAACAACCCAAGAAGTAATCCCAAAGCGAACTAAGGGAAAAAGAGTGTGATGAGGAGCGTGGGGAAGCTATCAGGGAGAGACAACGGGCAAAACTACTGTGGATACAAAGTAATATGCAGGAAGAAGGAAAATCAAAGTTCGAAGAATTGCGACGGCAGACACAAGTCTGATCCACATTCCGCACCTCTTGCCGATTTGACATTTTGTATCCACTTCTTTCTTCTCGTCTCTACAATTAGGTGGTCAGTTTGGTTCACTGTCTTCCCATCCGGAGACACCCACGTTCCTTTATATATTCTCTTCCTGTCGAAATCAGTACAACTAACAAAGAAGCCATTTTCACTCGCAAAGCTAACCAGCCTAGTGCCGTTATCGCTGCTCACATCATGTAAACTGTGTTTTCCGATGGTCCCCGTGAAGGCTGCTTCTTTCCCTATTTTCGCATTAAAATCTCTCTAAGGATAATTTTGTAATGTTCACTTGGCCCATTGTCTCAAACCGTTTCTAGTTCCTCATAGAAAATACCTTTTTTGATGTCATCACTTTCTTTGGTTGGGGCATGACAATTTATATATGTGAGTTTGTGTTTTCCTGTGTCTATGGTTAGAAGTGAGATTCTGGGGTTGATTAATTTAAAATCTATGAGAGTAGTACAGAGTGATTTCTTCACTACAAAACCAGTTCCTAGTGAGTTTTTTGCTTCTAAGGTTCCATGGAATATGACATAGTTTTCCATTTCTGTAGCTCCGGTTTCTGTCCACCTTGTCTCTTGCAGAGCCAGTAGATCTACTTATCTGCTTCCCTTACTATGCATTTTGGTGCCCCAAGTTGGTATAGGCTCCTGACATTCCAGGAGCCTAGATGTATTTCCCTACGCAGTCCTTGTTCTTGCTTAGGTCGGTTTACAGAGACCAGTCCTATCCGAGGCTCTTCTGTGATGCTCGAACCGGCGATTATTTTTTCCAGGACGGCAGGACGGGTTGGTAGCCCGTCGCCGACCCCCAACCTGGAGGACCAGGATTTTTCATTCGGGGTGTTCTTCCGTAGGAAGATTGTCTTCTCCACGCCTATACAGATCTTTCTGCCCTTTTTTTTGGGTGATCGAACGAGAACCGGTGTACATTTTTCTTCTTTTTTCCGTCGAGAACTGGTGTACTTTTTCTTTTTTTATATTTCTTTTTTATTTTTTATTTTTCTTTTTTTGTTTTACTTTATTTCTTATTTTTTCTTTTTTGTCTTTTTTCTTTTTTTGCTTTCTTTTATTTTTTGTTTTCATTTCTTTTTGCATACTCTACAAGTGGAACCGCATCCTATTACTCAGTTACTCTCTCTCTCTCTCTCTCTCTCTCTCTCTCTCTCTCTCTAACATTTATTCCTTTTTTCCTAATATATATATATATATATATATATATATATATATATATATATATATATATATATATATATTAGTTTATAGGTAGGCATATAACGAAGATAGACAATACATGGAGACTGGTTATTTCACAACTTGATGCTAACTTTATATCTAGACTTATTTTTGCTAAAAGAACATGTAAGACGCAAGAATGAGATCAGTGTACGAATCATCAAAACTCAATTGCGATAATAAATGGAAAATTGAGGGAAATTGAGACGAGCTCGCACACATCTTAGAGTTGTTTCGCATATGCATGATGCAATGCAGCTGATAAGAAATTGGCAAAATATTCACTCAGCTATTGGGGCGGACATTTAAATTGAAATGATCACTTAAAACTAAACGCAGTAATGCCAAATACAAATCTGATGTGTAGTGCATCCACGAAAGAGATAGCTTATAATATATACAAGGTGTTTCAAAGTATTTGCGTCAGATGTCTAGGGGTAACAACTTCTGTTAGAGTCAAAATGTTTGCTGATGCTTTCCGATGGCGCCATGCATCCTTCTGTATTGGTTATGCTCGTGAGTGCCAATAGGGTGTAGGCATTCTGCGGCGCGCGTATGCCTTGTGTGTTGCATGTAATACATGCTACAAATGAAAGTGGGCAGCCCTAGTAAAATTAAAATGTTCTAGCAAAATTAAAAATTCCAGATTCGCCTCTAAAATATTTTTTACTGCTTAGGGACGTTCGTTCTTAAGGTTTTCTGGTTTAAAACCACTGTATAAATTTACTGGGTTAAGCAGGGTTACTATCCTGCTTAATAGACCCGAATAAATAATAGTTAAGTGAAATGTTGTATTCCCAGGGACAGCGAATACTAAAGGGACACCTAGCGTCTCTGGGAAGTGTCATCGAAGATTTTGCCTGTAACAAAAGTTATTCCCCATGACGTGGTCTATCAGACCCACAAATTTGATGCAAAGACTTTGAAACACCCTGCATAAACATAGTGAAAAGTAGTGGTCCTTTAATAGTCCGTTAGGGTACGGCCGAAGTCACTTTCTCTCAGTAATTAATGATATGCTGAGTTTGTTTTCGAGGACCTTTTCAAACCAATCACGCAGCTGGCCTCATATTCCATGCGTTCGTATTTTGTTCTCGCGCTTACAAAACGATCCTGCGACGAAAGGTGCTGTTGTTCATTGAATCTCTTTTATCTATTCTATAAACCACCTTTGTAGGCAGCAGCATAACAAACGAAACTGGCGCCCAGGGCGAAATTATAATTTGTCCCGTCCATCGTTCCCTCCCCATCTCTGGTGACATTAAAAAAAAATTTTGGTTAATCCTCATCGCTGCTTATTTCGTTATTCATCTATTGAGATCAACACGACTTTGCAACGTACGATTGTTTCTAAAAATGGGACAACACGTTGTTCAAAATCACATTTATTGCAACAATAACAGCACAACAAACAACATATACTGTCTACAATTTCGTTCGTTTTCTCACTTGGATCAACGGGGATGACTTTTTTCGTTGACCCCGAAGAGGACTGCTGATATTTTTAGTAATGTCGGGAATCTGATATAAGGATAATTAAAAAAATATAATTATCATGTCTCCATGTACCAAAAACAGTATCAATATACGGGTGTGTCGGTGGAAAAAGTATCGTCGTACCTGCCTATAAAAAAAAATCGCCTTAACATTCTAAAGATATTACCGGTTTTAGAGCTGTATATTTAAGTATTGGTTTATTACTAGATATTCTGAAAATCAACAAGCTAGCAGCCGGCCTATCAGCCTTAGAGCAAGAAGTGAAAGGAAAACGATGCACGCTCACGCTTGGCGATAACCACTTTGCAAACTACTGCAACTGCACGTAAGTGGCACAATAGAAAGTGTCTGATGGGTCTATCATTCGGTTTGGTCGCATATCGGATTTGTCCGGTACACTTCATATCGATGTGCCTGGCTTTTCGTTTCTGCGAACGCCAATGATCTAGCAGTTGCAGTGTCAAAATTGCGTGGTGAAGCTAAACGTTACATTTCTGTCGGTAGCGCTGAACGTTGATTACGTCAGCATTTCCCCTCAACACGCCTCCGCCCACCGTAAAGACCAATCTTGTCATTTAGATGTTCGTTCATCGTTTCCAGCAACTGTTTGTGAAGGATGTTGATGTGAAGATGTAGCACACTAGTTGTGTTAAAAATTGTTTTTTAACTCAACCAATGTGCTGTTTCTTCATATCTGAAATCTTGTTAGTCCACTCAGACCACCACCCCTCTCTGCCCCCCTGCAGTCGGTGTTCTTCTTTCGTGCTACATCCTTGCTTCACACAGTCAAAGAGAAAGACTGGACGTGATGAAAGCTTAAAAAGTAGTAAGACTCCTTCACACAGTGAAAGTAAGATTATCTCTTACTACAATTTTAAAAGAACAACTTAAAATATTTTCCGAAAATTGGGGGAAAAAATAATACAAAATAAAATATCGGCACTCAGTGCTGCCGTTCTGGTATCGATATATCGTGGAAAAATATGACGATTTATATCTATACTTTTTGATAAAAATATCGGTCTGCGAGTACATCGATTTATTATCAACAGCCCTAGCCCAGTAGCCGTCGGCCACGGTTCGAGGCAGTTAACGTTGACATGCACGCACAAGGGATATCTATCGTCATGAGGCACAGTGCCGACGGCACACGGGACGATTTGGTTTACGTGATTTTGCGCTCTCAACGGTCTACAGCGGCAGTTGTCGGCATTATCTGGCCTCCAAACAACACAATCTGTTCACTAAAATGGACGCATGTACAATTCCTACATTAGCTGTATTAAAATGCACATTTTCTCCCTTGTCCACATGCTAGTCATGTTGTACTGTCTGTGGCATACATGAATAAAAACTTAAGTATCCACGAATGTATAATGAGACAGAAAGCGAAGATACATGTCCAGAGAGTAAAGTGCCCACCGCCACACACCGTTGCGTGGCTTGTGGAGTATAAATGTAGATGTAGATGTAGAGTAAGGAAATCGGCTTATGAAAGTTCAACAAATCGAACAAACTTATTCCTGACAGAAATGACGCTTATATGTAAATAACTTCAAGTATTACAGAAATTAATTATATTAATTTTGTAAGAAAGTCCCACAATCTTTTAGGAAACGCAAACGTCTTTTAAAAAAGATATTACGTACACGTGGACCCTCTTCAGACTTGACATGTGTGGCACAACATGATGCGTGCCTCTACTTACTACGCTAGCCTGTAGCTTTGGCAAGTGTGTCTTTGCATTTTTATGTTATAGTCTTCTGTAAGCTTTATTAATTTACCTGTTTTTCATGAATAAATAATATGCCATTGCATTAAAACAGCTTCCTCTCATAATAAGCGAGTTATAACGCCATAATAATTTAATATGAAAATTCTGTAATCACCAACATGACGTTTCCCGTCGTTTTATTACAGCAAATAGTAGGAATAACTATATTTATGGGGTGTCACATGTAACATAAAATCCACTGAATAGAGGATTCTACGGAACAGAACAAACACAGTATGGGGTCTTTGCTTTCTGTGGGTGTGAAACTTTCTGCCTGTGACGTAGGGAGACATCTCGAGTTCTATCGCTATGTGACACATCGTCGAAATATCGCAGAACCTATTTTGTTTTCCACTTGACGAATGGCTCCTCAACATGAAATAGCGGGAAGTGACACCACAAAAATCGTAGAGCACCATGTAAACTTTAGCTAACTCGTCTCGACTGCCGACGGTTTAAGTCAGAGGTGGCCAAGATTTCGGTTTGTGGGCTGTGCGTGGGCACGGGTGCCAAAGTACTCAGCCTTGCTCCACATTTCCCCCACCACCACGCCACAGTCTGAACGTGAGGAGGGCGAAGAGCGAAAACTGGGAACGCGCCACATACAAGTGGCAGTGCAGTGGCGCTGCAACCTACTTGGTTTTATTTATCACATTTCTCAACAACATAGGCCACAAACAAAACTAATTTTTATTACTATTTAATTATTTTTGGCACACTGAAGACATAATTTTTATCTGATAGAAACTATCGGCATACCGACAGACGCAGAAAATTTCACGGAGTTTCACACTTCGGTTGCCATATAATCGTGACATTTAGCTTCATAGTCGAAAAAAGGTGTTTCACACAAACATCTCGATCGAGACGTTGTAGCCTGATTATGGAGATTTGGAAACTACCAGAGGAAAGCAAACGCCGAAATAGTTTATGACAGTTCACTTGCTATTATTATGGGATACTGACCTGAATGACCCCCTCCTCTCCAGAAGAAAAAAAACCTTCAAATTGCTTTGTAGGCAGAAATCCAGTGGACTTAGATCCGGTGAACGGGGATGCCATACTACAGGAACTCCTCGACTAATCCAGAGCCCATTAAAAGTTGTGGTGAGGTACTGTCGCTCGATCCGTAGAAAACGGGATGGTGTCCCGTGGTGCATAAGCCACAGACGTTCTTCTGCAAGGATAACGTTCTCCAATAGTGCTGATGATTCATCGATGATAAACGGAACCACTTAATCTGTTTTTCGTAAAAAGTAAAGCCCCGTGAATTTGTCACTGACATTTCCCGTCCACTGAAACTATCGTTATGCCTCACCTCCATGATTATTCGAGAATTATTTTTGGTGGCCAACGTGCGTATTCTGGTAATTTCTTGTGACGGCTTACACCACCGAATATAAGACATTACTCGTCACAAGTGAAATGACCCTTATGTCAACAGACACTGGTTTCCGGGCATATCGTTACAGGGACTTTTCTTCAATACTGCCTCTCATACTTTCTACTAAACACGCAGTACAGAATAACTAACACCTCTACATCTACATCATACTCCACAAGACTCCTAACGGTGTGTGGCGGAGGGTATTTCTCGTACCCCTAACTGATCCTTCTTACCATGTTCCAATCACGAATGGCCCGTGGGAAGAATGATTGTCGGTGATCCACTGTATTAGCTCTAATATCTCGAATTTTCTTGTCGTGGCCATTTCCCGAGTGTAAGTGAGAGAAAATAATATGTTTTCCGACACTTCGTGGAAAGTGCTCTCTCGAAATTTCAGTAAATTAACGTCTCCATTACGCACAACGCCTCTGTTGTAACGTCTGCCACTGGAGTTTGTTGAGCGTCTCTGTTATTGCTCAGGCGCTAACTAAACGACCCCGTGACGGAACACTCGGCTCTTCGTTGGATTTTCTCTATTTCTTCTATCAGTTCTACCTGGTAAGGAACGCAGACTGAGAATAATACTTAAAAAACTGTCGAACAAGTGCCCTTTAAGCCACTTCGTTCGTTGATCACTTACATTTCCTTAAGATTCTTCCTATGAACCTCAGTATGGCATCTTCTTTTCCTACTATACCTCTTATTTAGTCATTCTACTTAAGATCGCTCTGGATAGTTTGCTCCTGCAAATTTTATAGTAGATACTGTTTCCATGAATTTGACGTCAATAATTTAGTTGTACAGTAGTGGTTTTCTTATCCTTTGTATGCGGAATATGTTACATTTATTTCCACTCGTAGTCAACGGTCAGAGCCTCAACCATTCAGCAGTTATCTGTAGGTCATTCTGCAAATTCGATACTGTCTTCTGGCGTTGCTGCTGCACAACCGAATCATCTGCGAAGTGGCTTAAAGATCTTGCGATGTTTTTCACTAGGTCATTTACGTATACTGACGGGAAAAAATAGCAACACCAAATGAAATTTCGGGAATACATGTAACTAGATAGCATGTTGAAGTGATTAACATTGCGAGATCACAGGTTAATGCAAGCTCGAGATAAGCCATTCCAAATGCGAAATGCTGGTACATTAATAACAGATGTGACCGTCAGAATCTTGAATGCAAGCATGGAAACGTTCGTGCATTGTGTTGCACAGGTGCCGGATGTCAATTTCTGCGATGAAATTATATGCTTGTTGCATGTGGTTGGTCAATATAGGGAAAGTTAATGCTGGTGCCGCGCGGGGTAGCCGCACGGTCTCAGGCGCCTTACAACGGTTCTCACGGCTGCCCCCATCTGAGGTTCGAGTCCTCCCTCGGGCATGGGTGTGTGTGTGTTGTCCTTAGCGTAAGTTAGATTAAGTTAGAGTCACTGGTGTGTAAGTCTAGGGACCGATGACCTCAGCAGTTTGGTCCCATAGGAACTTACCACAAACTTCCAGATTTCCAGAGCTGTTTGCGGATGACACTGGAGTTGTCATCCAATGGTGTCCTATACGTGCTCGACTGGAGACAGATCTAGTGATCGAGCAGACTAAAGCAACACTGAGACACTCTATAGAGTATGTTGGGTTTCAGCAGCGCTATGCGGCCGAGCGTTATCCAGTTGGAAAACACCCCCTGGGATGCTGTTCATGAAATGCAGCACAATAGGTGGAATCACAGGACCGAAGTATAAATTTACAGTCAGGGTGCGTGGCATAACCACAAGAGTGATCCTGCTGTCATGCAAAATCGCACCCCAGACCATAACTCCAGGTGTGGGTCTAGTGTGTCTATCATGCAGGCAAGTTGGTTGCAGGCCCTCGACTGATCTCCTTCCAACCAACACATGACCATTGCTGGCATCGAGGCAGAACCGATTTTCATCAGAAAACGCAACAGACTTCCATACTGTCCTCGAATGAACTCTCGTTTCATAGAATTGAAATCGCAGATGGCGGCGGTTTGGGGTCAGCGGAATACACAGTACAGGACATCTGGCTCGGAGCTAACTTTGAAGTAACCGATTTACAATTTGTGTCACTGTGGTGCCAACTGCTGCTGATATTGATGCTCCAAGCGCAGTACGATGCTCCGAGTCATATACCAAACACAATGGTCTTCGCTTTCGGCAGTGCCATGTGATCGTCCGGAGCCCTGTCTTCTTGCGACCGTACATTTTCGTGACCATTGGTGCCAGCAATCATGTACAGTGGCTACTTATCTGTCAAGTCTTTGTGAAGTATCACAGAAGGAAAAAACAGGTTCTTGTAGCCCTATTACACGACCTCATTGGAACTCAGTGAGTAGCTGAGAATAGCGTCTTCGTCCCCTTAAAGGCATTCTTGACTAACATCAACTCACAGCGCCCAATCCCGAAAGTAAATAATTCGCGACCGTTACGGCGTATATTTAAAGCAAACGTTATTCGCATCCTCATAGTGGCGATACTAGCTTCCCTTCTATGCGACTGGCGTGAAATTTTAATAGACATCAACTTTTAGATGTAGAAACACGCCTCACAGCTTTTTCTTATATCGCACAACTCCTTCTTGGTGTTGTGATATTTTTTTCCTTCATTGTATATTGTAAACAGTAGCGGTCCGATCACACTTCCTTGCGGTACTCCCGAAGTTACCTTTACATCTGTCGATTTTGTCCCGTTAAGAACGACGTGTTGAGTTGTATCTTCAAGGTAGCCTTGAACCAGTTGCAAATCTGTTCCGCTACTCGACAAGTGCGTTTTTTTCACTAAACGGTACTGCGGGACCGTGTCATACGCCTTCCTGACGTCAAGGAACACCGCATGAAACCTGAGCGCCGATGTCTGCAGCGCTGTGTGTCTCACCGAGGAACAGAGCGAGCTGGCTTTTGCAAGATCTCTGTTTGCGGAATCCATGTCGATTTTTATACAGGTTGTTTCACAATTCATGCAACAGACTTTTAGAAGTTGTAGAGGGGACTTGGTAAATCAAGTTTTACGTAGGAACTCATGTCCGTAACGTCGTCCAAGGACGCTACGGAACGTCGAAGTTACAGGCGCCGGCGCATGTATTCATATACGGGGTGATTCTGCGATGACGTTACAGACTTTATAGGATGATGGAGAAGGATAAATGGATCAATTTTAGGTAAGGGTGCCTGAACCGGAAACGAACGAGTCAAAAGTTATAAGCGAAAATCATTCTGGTACCTATGGTAGTGGAATACATGTGCCGATACCGTTGTTCCTAAGAATGCAGATTAAGCAACTCTCAGAGGTGCTAGTATGGACCAACACAGAAGAAAAAACGTATAGTGGACGTGGGCTCTAAAATGCAAATATTAAGAGGCATGAGCATTTGTTTAATAGACAAGATGTGTTTTACACTAGCGAGGATGAACAAGTGTTCATTTTTTCTTGTCTTGCTCCATACTACCACCTCTGAAAGTTACATACCCTACATTCTTAACAACAACAGTACCGGTACATGTATTTCAATGTCAGATGTACCAGAACGATTTTCGATTATACCTTTCGATTCGTCCGTTTCCGATCCATGGACCCTTACCTGAAACTGACACTTTTATTCTTCTGCATCATTCCTGAAACTTTGTAACATCATCACGGATTCACCCAGTATATACATACATTTGTCGGCGCTGGCGCCTGTAACTTTCGACGATCTATAGCGTCATTGAATGAAGTTTCGAAGTCCTCTCTATAACATCTAGAAGTGAGTAAGATGAACTGTGAAACACCCTGAACAGGAGATTTCCTTTCGCCAGGTTTCACGGTCGCAGACTGAATTTTTTGAGTGGATAATAAAAACTCTGACTAACGCTCCTAGTTGGAATATAGTCCATTCTCTACCTCCCAGAGTCTGAAAAACGGGCCGAAGCTTACTCAACGATCGTTGTCCGCCTCTGTGCCGGTTCGTGCGCAACGCCACACACACTTACGGCATACATGAAACATCCTGTGTTTTTCTAATATCAGAGTCGCACGTATTGTGAGAACGACTCACTTTTAGGCTTGAGGAGCGATGTCGCCCCATCTTCCTATCCGTTCGAGCGGAGACTGTGACTTGGTGGGCACAGTGGATGAGCTGGAGCGGCGTGCTATCAGGAAGCTGACCTTGTGCGGCGTGAGTGGGTGGGCGCGCGGTCAGTACGCAGATGGCCCGCTTCCGCTGAGTCGCTCCCTCGCGCCGCTCTCACAGGGGACCAGCGGAGGCGCCTGCGCGCCGAGGACGCAGCGAGACGGGGCTGTTTTTATGTCGCGGCGCCGGCCGCGGCCGCATCCTCCCGTCAGCTGATCGGAATCCGCTCGCTACTCCGGCCGCGGAAACTCTGAAGGTTAGCGCCAGCGTTCGTTCCTTGCAGGGCCGTCTGCCTCGCTCTACTCCGCGGGCCCCAAATATACACTGTAGGGTGTTAAAACCAGACACGCTAGCAAATTAAATTACACTTTTTCTCGTACACAATATAGCAGGTAGACTACGTGAGTAAAACTGCATGTAACCTGCGAGTTACAGGCTGCAGAATTTAGTAAACTGAGCTGCCTCTCTAGTAGCATGAACGATTCTAATCCGGCTGGCCATTGAGTCGAACTAAGCCTGTATGCCAGATCTTTTTTTTCTTTTTTTTCTTTTTTATGAGGGAGGAGGAGAGGGAGAGGCGGTAGTCATTAGTATTCTGGCTGGTTTGATGCGGCACGATACGAATTCCTCCCCCGTGCCAACCTGTTCATCTCACAGTACCACCTGCAACCTGTCCCGATGTATTTGCAATCTGGCAAGATATATGAGACAGGCGAAATTCCCTCAGATTTCAAGAAGCATATAATAATTCCAATCTCAAAGAAAGCAGGTGTTGACAGATGTGAAAATTACCGAACTATCAGTTTAATAAATCACAGCTGCAAAATACTAACGCGAATTCTTTATAGACGAATGGAAAAACTGATAGAAGTCGATCTCGGGGAAGATCAGTTTGGATTCCGTAGAAATATTGGAACACGTGAGGCAATACTGACCTTACGACTTATCTTAGAAGAAAGATTAAGGAAAGGCTAACCTACGTTTCTAGCATTTGTAGACGTAGAGAAACTTTTTAACAGTGTTGATTGGAATACTCTCTTTCAAATTCTGAAGGTGGCAGGGGTAAAATACAGGGAGCGTAAGGCTATTTACAGTTTGTACAGAAACCAGATGGCAGTTATAAGAGTCGAGGGGCATGAAAGGGAAGCAGTGGTTGGGAAGGGAGTGAGACAGGGCTGTAGCCTCTTCCCGATGTTATTCAATCTGTATATTGAGCAAGCAGTAAAGGCAACAAAATAAAAATTCGGAGTAGGTACTAAAATCCTTGGAGAAGAAATAAAAACTTTGAGGTTCGCCGATGACATTGTAATTCTGTGAGAGACAGCAAAGGACCTGGTAGAGCAGTTGAACGGAATGGACAGTTTCTTGATGGTATAAGATAAACATCAACAAAAGAAAACGAGGATAATGGATAGTCCAGTTAAATCGGGGGATGCTGAGGGAATTAGATTAGCAAATGAGACACTTAACGTAGTAAAGGAGTTTTGCTATTTGGGGACAAAATAACTGATGATGGTCGAAGTAGAGAGGATATAAAATGTAGACTGGCAATGGCAAGGAAAGCGTTTCTGAAGAAGAAAAATTTGTTAACGTCGAGTATAGATCTAAATGTCAGGAAGCCGTTTCTGAAAGTATTTTTATGGAGTGTAGCCATGTATGGGAGTGAAACGTGGACGATAAATTGTTTAGACAAGAAGAGAATTGAAGGTTTCGAAATGTGGTGCTACAGAAGAATGCTGAAGATTAGCTGGGTAGATCACATAACTAATGAGGAGGTATTGAATAGAATTGGAGAGAAGAGGAGCTTGTGGCACAACTTGACTAGAAGAAGGCATCTGTTGATAGGGCATGTTCTGAGACATCGAGGTATCACGAATGTAGTATTGGAGGGCAGCGTGGAGGGTAAAAATCGTAGAGGGAGACCAAGAGATGAATACACTAAGCAGATTCAGAAGGATGTAGGCTGCAGTAGGTACTGGGAGATGAAAAAGCTTGCACAGGATAGAGTAACATGGAGAGCTGCATGAAATCAATCTCAGGACTGAAGACCACAACAGCAACAACAACAACAACATTTGCAATCCGTGTCATTCTCTAAGTTTTTACCCTATACAGACACCTCTAGCACCATGGATATTATCCTCTGATGTCTTAACACATGACCTATTATCCTGTCCCTTCTCCTTGTCAATGTTTTACATATTTTCCTTTCCTCGTTGATTGTGAGGAGAACCTTCTCAATCGTTACCTTATGAATCATAGTGATTTTTGAACTCTCTTCTGTAGCAATAAATCTCAAACTTTTTTATTCTCTGCCCATCCGGTTTCCCACCTGTTCATGATTCACTAACATACCATGCTGTACTCCACACGCACATTCTGAGAAATTTCGTTTTCAAGTTAAGGCCTATGTTTGTTACTAGTAGACTTCTTGTGATCGGGAATGGCCTACTTGCCTATGCTAGTCTACCTTTTATGAACTCCTTGCTTCGTACGTCATAAGTTATTTGGCTTCCAAGGTTATTTGGCTTCCTTGGCTTCGTCTATTTCGTGATAAGTTTCCCGATATTCTCATTTTTGCTACTTCTCACTACTTTCGTCTCTCTTCGGTTTACTCTCAGTCCATATTCTGTACTCATTAGACTGTTTATTCCATTTGATAGATCTTGCAATTCTTCTTCACATTCAGTTGGGGATAAGAAAGTCTTCAGATAATCATATCATTGATATCTTTTCACCGTGACTTTAAATCCCATTATTGAATTTTTCTTTTGTTTTGGGGTTGCTTCCTCGACTTATAATGGAAATTGGCTTTTGGCGTCCTTGGCCGGGAGGCCCCTTAGGGGGCAGGTCCGGCCACCTTGGTGCAGGTCTTATTACATTTGACGCCACATTGGGCGACCTGAACGCCGGATGGGGACGAAATGATGATGAAGACAACACCAGTCCCTAAGCAGAGAAAATCCCCGACCCAGCCGATAATCGAACCCGGGCCTCTTAAGACGGCAGTCCGTCACGCTGACCATTCAGCTACCTGGGCAGACCTATAGATTGAATAGTAGGGACAGAAGACTGCATCCCTGTGTTATCCTTTACTCATCTTTCCGTATATCTTACTTCTATGATTCTCAGAATTTCGGGCAAAAATAAGCTGCGGTTTGGTGAACAGGCTATTCATTTCTCTTCCGTATAAAGCTCTGCACCAAGACTGTCTCCTCGTGGCTCGAGACAGATACACAACTTGAACGTATGGATATAACATTGGGATCTACCCTGACCGGACCGCTTAATAACCTACGCACCAATTCTTATTAGTGCTCTCTCTCTCTCTCTCTCTCTCTCGGTGTGTGTGTGTGTGTGTGTGTGTGTGTGTGTGTGTGTGTGTGTGTGTGTGCACTTGTGGCTTATTGTCAGCCCCATACTGAAATAATTACAATCGAATGTGATTAAAGCGTCAAAAATATTAAAAATAGTTAAAATACAATCTTATTTAATACAGCATTACACTCACTCTCTCCCAGATTGACCCACGTTCACTCACACAATCACGTTTACACGCTACTTCTAAGATGCTGTACATTTGGTCAGATGCTCTAATGTTGTCTGTCAGAACGTAGACAATATGTTGAAGACCCAAAGAAACTGACGGTCCTGCCTAATATTGTGTGGGACCCCCGCGAGCACGCAGAATTGCCGCAACAAGACGAGGCATGGACTCGACTAATGTCTGAAGTAGTGCTGTAGGGAATTGACACCATGAACCTTGCAGGGCTGTCCATAAGAGTACGAGGGGGTGGAGATCTCTTCTGAACAGTACATCAAAGGCATTACAGATATGCTCAATAATATTCATGCCTGGGGAGCCTGGTGGCCGGCGAAAGTATTGAAACTCGGAAGAGTGTTCCTGGAGCCACTCTCTAGCAATTCTGCATGTGTGGGGTGTCGCATTCTCCTGCTGGAATTGCCCAAGTCCGTTGGAATGCACAATGGACATGAATGGATGCAAGTGGTCAGACAGGATGCTTACATACGTGTCACCTGTCAGTCGTATCTAGACGTATCAGAGATGCCATATCACTCCAACTGCACACGCCTCACGAACCTTTACAGAGCCTCCACCAGCTGCTGACATGCAGGGTCTGTGGATTCATGAGGTTGTCTCCATACACGCTCAATACAATTTGATACGAGACTTGTCCGACCAGGCAAGATGTTTCCAGTCATCAACAGTCCAATGTCGGTGTTGACGGGCCCAGACGAGGCGTAAAGCTTTGTGTCGTGCAGTCATCAAGGGTGCATGAGTAGGCCTTCGTCTCCGAAAGCCCATATCGATGATGCTCTGTTGAATGGTTCGCGCACTGACACATGCTGAAAGCCCAGCAATGAAATTTTCAGCAATTTTCGGAAGGGTTGCATCTCTATCACGTTGAACGGTTCTCTTCAGTCGTCATTGATCCCGTTCTTGCAGGATCGTTTTCCTGCTGCAGCGATTTCGGAGATTGGATGTTTTAGCAGATTCCTGATATTCATGGTACACTTGTGAAATGGTCGTATGGGAAAATTCCCACTTCATCGCTATCTCGGAGGTGCTGTCTCCCATCGTTCGTGCGCCGACTGTAACACCACGTTCAAACTCATTTAAATTTTCATAACCTGCCATTGTAGCAGCAGTAACCGATCTAACAAGTGTGCCAGACACTTGTTGCCTTATATAGGCGTTACCGACCGCAGCGCCGTATTTTGCCTTTGTACATATCTCTGTATTTTAATATACGTGCCTATACCAGTTTCTTCGGCGCTTCAGTTGAAACGTCCCCTTAGAAAAATTATACATAATTGTGCTTAAACTGACACACAATATTTTTAGCGCAACGCAATCTGACTTTCAACAATCCCTACGAAAGAATGGCCCTGACTAACATTAACCTATACGTTTCACAAATCACTTACCTCACAAAAATCTTGGTTACTCGAACTACTGCAATACAGCGAGCGCCACTACTGCCAGCTAAATAAAAGATTCAAACTACGGAAGGCACTAACTACTGATAGGGATAGTTAGCAAATGAAAGATTTTAATAGAGAACAAACAATGTATTTACCTTAATAGTGTTCAAAAGTCATAATATATATAGCAGTTCATGACATCCAGTCTTACAAATTTCAAAACTCCGCCATCTCTCTCCCCACATCCACGACTGCTGGCGGCTCATCTCCAACTGCGCAACGCTGCGCGATGATAACATCCAGCTGCCCAACACTACAATGGTAGACAACAATGCAAACTAGTCACAGACTGCGCACAGCACAGCCAGTAATTTTTCACACAGGGCGCTATGTGGCGTTACCAACAAGAAAAACTAAACAGCCTACTTACATAGCTCCACACAAAAAAATTTACAAATTGTTTTGGGCAGTGGCCAATAATGATTTGATAAAATTTTTCATAATTACAATAACAAAGATATCAAATGCACACACTTATTGGTACAATGTTGGTCAAAAGCTAAAATTTTCTCACAGTCCCTTAAAGACAGTCATCACAGTAAAATTACAGTGTTTTTTTTTTTTCTCAAAGTCTGAGTAGTAAAAGAGAATGCACACGGAAGTAGTGGATTTCCATGCCATCTTGAAGAAGTAGTGTTGTTCTTACAACGGAAAGACAGTGCTGACTCTTGACATGCACACAGGTAATGGTCCACAACAGAGCAAACCCACAGCAGAGTCAGTCGAAGTTTTGAAGAATATTGGTAGGTAGGTCATCACAGAGCAGACCCACTGTAGTCCTGGTAGAGATTATGGTATTGGTGGGCTACCAGTGGTAAGCATAGGGATAGTTAGCAAATGAAAGATTTTAATAGAGAACAAACAATGTATTTACCTTAATAGCGTTCAAAAGTCATAATATATATAGCAGTTCATGACATCCAGTCTTACAAATTTCAAAACTCCGCCATCTCTCTCCCCACATCCACCACTGCTGGCGGCTCACCTCCAACTGCGCAACGCTACGCGCTGTTAACATCCATCTGCCCAATACTACAATGGCAGGCAACAATGCAAACTAGCCACAGACTGCGCACAGCACAGCCAGTGATTTTTCATACAGGGCGTTATGTGGCGTTCCCAATAAGAAAACCTAAACAGCCTACTTACACAGTGTGCAAGGAGAGGGCTACAACAAAGACATAGGGATATGTGGCTCACTGATATTTTAGGGATCAAGTCGAACATTTGACCGAATCTTAAAACTGATACTACATTCACCTCGTTTTCAGATAAAATAGAGGGCAAATCTCCGGGTAAATTGTCTACTGCTGTCTTCTCTTAATATAAAACACAGGCGAATAAACCATGGTGGGCTGTCATCTGTACTCCAAAAGCATGCTGGAGCTAGTAGAGAACCTGTTGACTGAACAGAGGTACGCCGTGGCCTAGTTGTGGGTGGACTCTACTGGCTACAGCTTACTCTCTTCACGAGAGGCGATCACGAAAGGTGATGTGTTCAATCTGAAATTACAGTTATAACTGTAACGTTTGACGGTGTGAATTGAAACTGATAGTTATAATAAAAGACAGTTAATAGATGACTGTCATGCATTAAAAATTTCCAGTAGTACGTCCAGATTCCATACGTACAGCTTTGCGAAGTAACTGTGGTGGGTACCACTGGTTTAAAGGGTAAACTAAAACACCGCGTCGTTACGGAACTCTGCTCATTAGATAGTTTATCGCTATCAACCCTGAACGAGAAGGAATGTAGAATATTGCACATACATTCGAGAGAATATCCACTGCTGTACAACTATACCATAAACGATAAAATGTTGTTGTTAACGGTGGATGCTACAAAATCACCAAGAGTAACGGTTCGGGGAAACTGTAAATAGAATGACCACTTAAAACAAACAGTAGGAAAAGCAACTGCGAGACTGAGAGGGAAATAATCTTAAGGAAATGTAAGTGGTCGACTGATTCTCGAGCGTTGCTCATCAGTCTGAACCCCTCAACACGAAGGACTAATAAAAGAGGTAGAGAAGGTCCAATGAAGATCTGAGAGTTTTGTCACGGGGTCGTTTAGTCGACGCGAGAGCATTACAGAGATGCTCAACAAACTACAGTGGCAGACGATGCAAGAGGGACCTTGTGCATCAAGGAGAGGTTTACTGCGAAATTCCGAGACAGTAAGTTCCGGGAAGATTCGAACAACTTATTACTTCCTTGAGAAGTGATCACAATTTGAGAAATTAGAGCTAATACCCCACCGTTAGTCATTCTTCCCACGCACCATTCGCGAATGGAATGGGCAAAAGGGGGGGGGGAGGGGGAATCAGGTCGTTGTACAAACAAAAGTACCTTCCACCACGCACCGTGAATTAGCTTGCGAAGTATTGATGTAAATGTAGAACAGAAACCCATCCAAAATTCCTCAAAGTTTATAAAGTGCCCGCTACTTCACATGCTGTCATTAAGTTGTACATTCGTGGCCATGCTTGTCTTGAAGACGATCCGCATGAAGGACGTCACAACCTGCAGCCACTGACTAGAACACTGAGAAATTTAGAGGACTGAGTCGGATGATTGGCTTTTAAATACGTATGAAATAGCTATCACCATAAATATACCAGAAGACAGAGTTCGGTGTATTTCGCATGGAGCACTAACTATAAGAAAACGTTATATAAGATGGACGTCACATTTATTGAGTGGTAACCAAAAGAAAATGCGCAGAAAAATGCCTCTACGCAATATAAAATGGATTCTTCTTATTGATTAACTCTCAAAGGTTACAGCTAGAAGGGCAAAAACCATACAACTCTTCTGGCCAATATGCGTCATTAAATACGTGACGAAAGTCCTCGACTGAAAGAGATAAATTATCATCCATCTTCAGGACAATGGTTAGGGGTGTTCTTCACTTTTTATATGAGGAACCTGAGGGTTTTCAAGCACGAACTTTTCGAGCATCCACCTCAGTTACACCATCAAACCATCTGAGTAATTGGTGAATGTAGAAGTTTCGTGTTGAGTGAAGATGTAATGCAAAATACGATACTCCCAAAGAGACGGATGACGTCTGCACAATATGCTATCGCCAAAGTGTCAACAGTAACGGTCCAGATATGCTAGACGTGAATTAAGCTTGTCTGTTAGCGATTGGCTAAGCCTTCTATCATTAGTCAGTTGCTCTACTCACTCCATTTATTTGCGAGACAATTCTTTGGCAGTAAAATTACTTACGTAAGGATTGTCTGCTGTTTAGGGACGAGGAAATTTCGACAACACGATGCACGTTGCCACACGACTAAAAATGGGTGCAATTGTAAATGGGTGCAGTTGTATTAAAGAACGCGATTGAGAGTTCATTGTCTGTCCCTGGTTGCATAATTTTCGCTGTACGATCACAGTGTCATATTTACTACGTTAATCCTCGGCCACTCACCCACTAACAGACAAGCGAAGCGCCATCGCCGAGCTCCTCCGTATATCCGTGAAGAACAGTCACCACCTGAGTGAGTCACTCCCATTTGGGTCAAGTACTACGTATGGTGAAAGCAGCTGTAACACTGGATCTAAACAACTGGTCACAATAAATTCATATGATATGTGTGCCAAGAATTCACGATGTCTCATAATTCCCTGTGAACATGTAGGAGAGTTGTTCTAAGGGTAGCAATAACGTATGATATCACTTGAAGCTTTCTTAGGCTGGAGGGACAGTGCCTTCATCATGCTGAAGGGGGCTTCCAGGCATAGTAACTGAGAGTACGTTTGGATTACTTCTATTTAGAACAGTTATTGTGAACTTTCTTTACGTACTTGCTGGTTGGACTGTTATCGTAATAAACATCTTCCTGTACATGTAGTGTTGAGTAGTGATGGGTATCTCGTTAACATGTTAACAACCTGTCTACCAGCTTAATCTGTTCTGCAGATGGGGCTATATAGGACGGATGAAAGAGGAAGAGGAACAATATTTTGAGATATTATCTGTTGCATCTTCCTTCGATTTCTAGCTACAAGGTTTCTCGCAGTAAAATGATCCGTAAGAATATGCAGCGCAGTAAAGGGTTGGAAAGTTGCCAAACATACGGCACAACACACAAGACAATACGTAGTCTTCACATGCTAGACACACATTTGTGCAACTTACACTTTCTGAGAGGTACGAGTGCAATCGCTAGTTCAGGATATACAGAGCCGTCAGTTACAATTATTGAAAATGTACTTATTACGCTAGTAATTCCTTTGGTATCAGTTAACAAGTTGAATTCTGTAAGTAAACACAAGTGACCAGTGTTTTGTGACCTTTGACGGATGAAATGACGCTCCTTCAGCGCATCCTGCATTGTTGATGTTAATAACAGTGAAGGGTCCCGCGTTAGTGTGATTAAATTATTACAGGTATGTGTTACAACGATCTGTTAGGAGCTATCCACAAATTTCACTTGATAACCAAATACTTCTGTTTCGTCAGTTTTCGTACTGGTTTCATGCGGCCCGTCATGATTTCCTCTCTTCGTCTCAGAGTAGCACCTGCACCCAACATCCTGTATTATTTGTTGGATGTGTTCTAACTTCTGTCTTCTACAATGTTTGTCCTCTACGACTCCGTCTATTAACGTAAAAGTTATTCCTTGTTGTCTCAACACACTCTATCATTTGTTTTAGTTAGTGTTTTTCACATATTCCTTTCAACACTTATTCAGCGGAAAACTTCCTCATTCCTTATCTCACCAGCTAACTTAATTTTCAGCACTCTTCTGTATCACCATATCTCAAACGCTTCGATTCTCATCTTTACATTTTTCTCACAACCCATGATTCTTATTCGTTCAGTACTGTGGTCCACACGTAGATTCTCACAAACTTCTTCCTCAAGTTAAGGCCAATCTTTCATACTAGCACACTTATTTTAGTGAGATATACCTCTGGTGTAATAAGGTGCGGGATACATTGTATCTACCCCAAACGCCTGCAAAGTAAAAGGAAAACCTCAAGCTCTATTGGTTGCTGTGTACTGCGATCACTTCAAACAGAGGACCAGAAAGTTTTAGGGAAGCAACCCATAAGCGATGAGACAAATTTTTAGCTCACGGGAAATCCTGCTCTCTGAAAAGTTTTTATTTCCCATAGCATTCCACATATTTGCAGTCATCTAGCATGTTTTCGCTTATCTTTGTCATACTATTAAAACTGGCTAATACGTAGCCGTTCTTTAAGAACTAAGCCTGAGTAAGCTCCGTTGTTTAATGTTCCTTCGACGAGATCACAAGTTCGCATAAGAAAAGGATGAGGAGAGAAATCGGTCATGTGCCCACGTAAAAAAATAAAAACCATTATCTTAAATGATTTCGATAAACTACGGCATTTTAGATGTGGGTGGGCGGACGGGGATTTCAATCCTTCTTTTGCTGGATGCTAGTCGAGTGCCCTGACCATTCCGCCATCCTGTTCGCGTTAGTTTACTGAAACGGCGCAGAGAAAGTCTCTACACTTCACAGTATTCAGCACCTTTCATCTCTTTATCTTATCAATTCGGTTGCCACTCTGCTTTTCTATTATGCTATACAGATCGGCGTTATTATAACGAAATGTGAGAGTGAGCTAGACATATTATTCTCTAGCGCTCACGGTTCACCCAACAAACAGGGTGATAAAAATTACTGAAGGCAAAAAAAAAATCAAGATAGTTTTAGTGCCATTAGACAAAAAGATTCATCAGATAAGCCTAACGACGTAAGAAATCGGAATTTTTCGAAGGCAAAAAGAATGTCATGCAGATGGGAATTTTACTGTTAATAATCTCTTTCCTTATTTTGTTATTACAGCAGACATTGTCAGTTTGAGGAACCACATCGTCCAGATTGCTTAGTATGAATATCTGCAGACAGAGGTTCCAAATAATGTTTAAAAAATTTTGGAAAAAGAAAAAACAAGAAAAAGATGACCAGTAAACACGGGCGCTAAAATGCATACCTTAAGAGCTTTGGGAACTTGTTCAGTAGAAGAGATGTGTTTCACTGTAGCGAAGATGAACAAGTACTCGTACCTCTTAAAGTATGCATCTTAGAGCACATGTCTAATGAACATTTTGTCTTTTTTGGTGTAAAGAACCTGTCCCCAAATTTTTAAAACATAATTCTGAAACACTGCAAGATTCTTTTGATAGTAACTTTCTCTAGATTCACACTCACTGTTAAAATTTTAGAATTTCAGTGGTAGCCTTAAATGAAACTATCTGAATATTTAAGAATCATACTTTCTCGCTGATTTTGTTTTTCCTTTTCTGTGAGAATTTTGCTGCAGTAGTTTCACAATCGATGATTTCAGCACATTCCGTAATCATGGGTCCGTATAATACATGATGAGAAAGAAATTATTCCTGCTTTCACCTCTCATTTTTATAAGTTACGGCGAAGGATCAGTAATTATATGCATGTCTCGATTTAACTGAAATTCAACTACAGCTTCGAATTTCCTCTTATGTCCAGTTTATTGCTCAGTGTAGCAGTGCAACCTTTAACAACGAGCAAACTATGTAAACTCTGAAGTAATTCGATATCTTCCAGAATATGGTTAATAACAGTGCTTCTTCGTTGACAATTTCATTGAACAATGGGAAAGTCTTTAACGAAAATTGGTTTCCCGTCATCGTGATATCGGGTTTGCATCGTCACGCCACCTTCGATAACCCCAGGGCATCTTTAGCTGTGTGGTCACACGAATTGTCAGAAATCGATTGGAACGTAAAGGCTGAAGCACAAGGAGACGAAAGAAGTCAGTTGTAACGCCCCAATTAGTCGCATAATGTCCATAAAAATGAAATACTTGGTATATAGTGAGTTCACAGTTTTATTACAGCTGATAAGAGGTAACAGGAGCATAAATAACAAAGTCATTTAAGCGAGAAGAACATTAAATTGGAACACTGCCCTGATATATGTTTATGGGGTATAATATCTTTTATCTCGAACCGTTGTAGCCACACGTCTCTTCTACTAATCATCATCCCAACTGTTCTTCGAGTCAGAAAACTATGTCGGGTGAGAAGTTCGACATTATCTGCAGAACGTGCAAGGTACTCATAGATCTGGGTCGTACATAGTGTAAACGTGCTTTTCAGATGTTTGGGCACTGATGTATTAAAAGACATGTTTAGACTTTACCAATTCGAAGGAGCGACAGAAACCGTTCAAGATTATAAAGTTATGAATGAAGACCATAGGTATTAGAAACTCAGGTTTATTTAAGATAAATATGCAGATCTACTCACTGAAAAAAATGACGTTCTTGCAAAATGGAGGAAACGTTGTGTTCCTGTGAAAATGAGGTATGCAGAAAATGACGTTCTTGCAAAATGGGGGAAATATTGTGTTTCCCTGAAAATGAGGTATTTACAAAGATACACAAATCGCATATTCTTGAATTTTTTACAGAACTGATTTGATAAGAGGCAGCTGAGATTCAAAGGAATGGGCATGAACTAGATCAGATTCTAGCAGCAACTTGAAAAACTACAGCTAGCCGGGAAGAACTGCCCTAGAACCTATCTTTCAGGGAAATCCAAAAGAGTTCAAGATTTCCGACAACGAAGCTGCAGTTTTCTCGTAATTTTTAAAAAAACCAAATGTATGTTACTGCGTTTAATAATTGTCACTAAGTTAAAAGTAGTTACATGGAGATTCAACTTTTTTTAAAATACAAACGTGTTCAACTAGTTCCGTATCACTTTCAATGGCTCTGCAATAAAACCGCATTTACCGCAATAACTGAAATACTGAATAGCTGAGACTAACCAGCTTTAGTCCCTCATGCCCGATACAAACACACACACACACACACACACAAATTTGCCTTTGACATTGCGGCCGTGCGTCTTTCATCAAAAACATTCTGAATTCGTGGACGATACACACAGGCAAGTTGACGCAACTAATTAGCACAGGCTACATTATTGTATTCATGAAAGTCTAAAGGAATTATAAAAAGTTCGAAACTTTTAATCGCAACCACCACAAAAGGAACAGAAGGAACAAATATAAGTGTTCATAGTAAGATCTCTGTAGCATCTTACTCGTGAAATTACTTAATCGCGTAAGTGACATAAGAAGACGCAGTGTCCCACTAAACGAAAACAAAAATGCTGAAACTCCTAAGGAGCTATCGGGACGTCAGATACGGCCTGTAATAAAACTATACCAAAAGCAGAGAGTTAATGAACGTTCCTCTTTTGGTTACATAATACATCTTGCATTGATTGCCTGTTCCGTCGGTTCTTGGTAGAATATTTTGTACACTATGAATGAAAACAATCACAACAGTGGTGCAATATCCTACAATATTTATTATTTATTTCACAAACCAGTTTTCGGGTCTTACGCCTTCATCAGGTGCAAAGATATGTATTTGATGCAATAAAATTTTGTTGGACCAAAGATTTTAAACTGGTGCATCACAGAGTAGTTCCATTCCCAGGGATGAAAAATCTTGATGTTGGAGTTAGGAATAAAGCAAGAGAGATTATTTCAGTGTAAATGTGATTTAAGATTATTTAACTAAGATAAAATACGTGACGCATTCACTAATGATCTATAGACAGTTATAACAGTTGCTCATAGAAGAAAATAAACAATAAACTGTGTTATCATGTTTCAAAGATATGACTAAACAAAATAATCTTGTCTTTAATAGGTCCTAAATTACAAGTAAATAAGATACGATAGTGATACTGTGCAGGTGAGTGAAGCAGCTGTGATTATACAAAGTAATTTTTTAAACACAACACGAGGAATTCAGTAAGTGAAATAAAGGGAAAGGGGGCATATGGGGGATTATGAGTAGTATCTGCAGTCAGAAGTGGCAAGTAACGGCACTGTGTCTGGTCATTCAGTATATATACTAAGCTTCGGCGTATGTATTTATGTTTACTAATTTCAATTATTTGAAGATAGTTCTTCCTTCCTTTAAGAATGTGATGTAATACTTCATGATTCACCTTGTAACTGTGGTCTTCTTTAAGCAGGTGGTGCAAAAGTAGAGTCTCCTTTTCTAAGTTTGCACCTTCCATGGTGTTCTTAGAAGCGACTATACATTGCCCTGCCGAAATGACATATAATACGAGGTGCATTCAAGATCTAAGGTCTCCGATTTTTTTTCTAATTAACTACTCACCCGAAATCGATGAAACTGGCGTTACGTCTCGACGTAATCGCCCTGCAGACGTACACATTTTTCACAACGCTGACGCCATGATTCCATGGCAGCGGCGAAGGCTTCTTTAGGAGTCTGTTTTGACCACTGGAAAATCGCTGAGGCAATAGCAGCACGGCTGGTGAATGTGCGGCGACGGAGAGTGTCTTTCATTGTTGGAAAAAGCCAAAAGTCCCTAGGAGCCAGGTCAGGTGAGTAGGGAGCATGAGGAATCACTTCAAAGTTGTTATCACGAAGAAACTGTTGCGTAACGTTAGCTCGATGTGCGGGTGCGTTGTCTTGGTGAAACAGCACACGCGGAGCCCTTCCCGGACGTTTTTGTTGCAGTGCAGGAAGGAATTTGTTCTTCAAAACATTTTCGTAGGATGCACCTGTTACCGTAGTGCCCTTTGGAACGCAATGGGTAAGGATTACGCCCTCGCTGTCCCAGAACATGGACACCATCATTTTTTCAGCACTGGCGGTTACCCGAAATTTTTTGGTGACAGTGAATCTGTGTGCTTCCATTGTGCTGACTGGCGGTTTGTTTCTGGACTGAAAAATGGCATCCACGTCTCATCCATTGTCACAACCGACGAAAAGAAAGTCCCATTCATGCTGTCGTTGCGCGTCAACATTGCTTGGCAACATGCCATACAGGCAGCCATGTGGTCGTCCGTCAGCATTCGTGGCACCCACCTGGATGACACTTTTCGCATTTTCAGGTCGTCATGCAGGATTGTGTGCACAGAAGCCACAGAAATGCCAACTCTGGAGGCTATCTGTTCAACAGTCATTCGGCGATCCTCCAAAACAATTCCCTCCACTTTCTCGATAATGTCGTCAGACCGGCTTGTGCTTTGTTTCGGTTTGTTGTCACACGATGTTCTGCCTATCCCGTACACAGTTTTAATGTGCCAGGAAGCGTCATATCAGCGCACACTCCACTGCGGAGCGAAAAATTAATTCTGAATTCCCAGTTTATCTTTCGCGTTTCATTTCTTATCGACGTTTATAAACTTGCACTCAAGCCCTCAGTACTGTGAACGAATTCGCCACTAGACAATTCCGAATTGGGAAACGATTTCTGATATAAGGTCACCAGTACGGCACGGGGTTGTTACATTGGTGAGTTACTATCGTCAGCTCCATTCCTTGTTATTACGTGACTAGTCGTCTGCATCGACAGCGATCTTCAGCTTTTCTTAATATTATGTGAAGTCGTAGACCGATAATATTCTTCGCTTCATCCAACTATCTACTTACTGCTCTTCCTCGTGGTCAACAACCTTCGATTTTAAATTGCAAGACAGTCTTCTCTAAATTATCCCCTTTTTTTCTCAAAATATGCCCTAGGAACTGAAAGTAAATTCGAATGACACGAGAAGATAAACATCTTGTAATGCTAAGTTCTTGTATACTTCTGGAAATTTGCGATAAGAGCCTATGGAACCAAACTGCTGAGGTCATCGTTCCGTAAGCTTACACACTACTTAATCTAACTTAAAGTAACCTACGCTAAGGATAACACACACAGCCATGCTCGAGGGAGGACTCGAATCTTCGACGGGGGGAGCCGCACGAAGCGTGACAAGGCGCCTCAGACAGAGCGGCTACCCCTGCGGCATTCTTGTGTAATGGAAGCATTGGTTCCTCTTTCTGTTCACGATACGTCTAACATTTTCCTCCAACACCACATCAGTTGGGCTCTTGGCACTATCTTTTTAGGTACAGTTCTCGCAGCCGTACAAAAACACGGGGGACACCAATGATTTCACCAAGTTCATCTTCGTTGTTTAGGATATTGACCGGTTCTGTCAGATCTTGACAGGAAACATAAACCTCTTATTTTGAGGAGTATTAAACACACTTGCAAGATCTTAGCTCCAGAAATCGATCCCGTGCGAAAATTTGAGCAACAGTTTGCACAGTATGCAGTTATAACCTTCTGAATGTATAGGTTTTTAACATGCGAGAGCACGGATTGCTTGTCACTCGCTCCACGACAGACCACATTTACGAGGGTCGGTCAAAAAGTAATGCCTCCCATTTTTTTTCTACTTAAAAAAATTAAGTTAAGTGAAAAATTTGAATTTGGCGCCATTCCTCAAACCTTCTTCTGCAATCCACTGCAGTAGTAACTTTCTGTGTCAACAGGTGGCAGCACAGCAGAAGTTTGTAAGATGGCCGACATCGATGTTCGTTTGAGACAGCGTTGTGTGATTGAATTCTTGAATGCAGAAGGTGAAACGCCCATACGCATTCATGAAAGACTGAAGAAGGTGTATGGTGTTGTGACAGTGGATGTCAGCACTGTTAGACGATGGGTTCGTCGTTGTAAGGAAGCTGAAGGGCAAACACCGTTGACTAACGAAAATGCGGAGCGGCAGGCCGGTGAGTGCAGTGACTCCACACAACATTCAGCAAGTTGATGACATCATTCGTGGTGACCGTCGGGTGACTGCAGATGAAGTGTGTCGCATTATTTCTCTTAGTAAAGGCAGTGTGATCACGATTATTAAACAATTGGGGTACTCAAAAGTTTGTGCACGGTGGGTTCCAAGAATGTTAACCGATCAGAATAAAGAGGCAAGGAAAACAATAGCCTCCCAACACTTGCAGCGCTTCCGTTTGGAGGCAGATGAGTTTCTGAAAAAAATTGTGACCGGGGACGAAACATGGGTGCATTTTTTTGAACCCGAATCAAAGAGGCAGTCAATGGAGTGGCGTCACACAAGCTCGCCGAGGAAGAAAAAATTCAAAACTGTGCGATCGGCAGGGAAAGTTATGGCAACAGTTTTCTGGGATACAGAGGGTGTGATTCTGGTTGATTTTTTGGAGCAGGGATGCACAATAAATTCTGTTCAATACGTCACAACCCTCAAAAAACTTAAAGCACGTCTTCAGCGAGTTCGCCCAACAAAATCAATGGCAGATGTTCTTCTTTTGCATGACAATGCAAGACCACACACCAGTCGTCACACCTCTGACGAGATTGTCAAAATTGGATGGGAAGTTTTGCCTCATCCCCCATACAGCCCTGACCTGGCACCATCAGACTTCCATCTGTTCGGGCCACTAAAAGAAGCTCATCGTGGGATTCATTTTGAAGATGAGGAGGCCGTCAAAACATCCGTGCGTCAATGGCTTAGGAAGCAGAGCTGTGATTTTTACCGTGCTGGGATACATGCCCTTGTTCAAAGATGGACCAAAACTGTAGAGATGGGCGGAGATTACATTGAAAAATGACAAAATGATCCTCAATGTTGTGGTTTTCAACCTATGTAATTGCATTTAAATTTCCTGACAATTAAACGCAGAAAAAAAAAATAGGAGGCATTACTTTTTGACTGACCCTCGTATTACTAACTTCTTCGTTTTTACATCTCTTCGCTGAAGTTGTCGACGAATGTGCCTGGAATGAAAGTGCAGAGTCATTACCGTCACCGTCATACTCATGTAAGAAAACACCGAAAGTCAGTCAACTATTTTTCTCCACAGAATGACTATAATTTACTTACGCTATTTGAGAGAACCCGCACGAAAAATGAGTGATCGTAGGGCAGTGAAACGGTATGGAAACATTTATAAGGGCATGTAGAAGAGAAATAACGAATAAAACATTGAAAGAAACACATTATAGTTTCCTCATGAGAAGTTAACGATTGTTAATTGCATAGCATCTTTACGTTTCAAGTTACACACGTTGCTCAATGGGACGACCATCTGCATCCACGACAGCCTGGAAGCGCACTAGAGATACCATACATAATTATTCGCAACACTTTTCGAAAGCTGTCGTGAGACAGCTGATGCACTGTTTGAAGATCGTGCATTGCGTCCATCATTCCCAGACATGGCAATAGTAACTTCTTCAATTATTTGTGGTGCAACTGGGCGTCGGCTTCTGGCAGGAGCAATTCCCAGTCGCCAGTTCATTCGGACTTCCGAATCATGTTCTTCATCCTTGGTGCGGAAAGAGGAGCGTGTTCCTTTAATGTGTCGATAGTCGCGAAGAGCAGCAGTGGACCCAGATCACCGACTCGCGTTAAGCGGGAGATCCAGGTTCGATTCCCCATCCGGCACAAATTTGCATCTCTTCCTGTTGATTCAGTTCAGCGCCCAAGTGTGGCTAATGTCAGTGAAACCTTTTACGTAACTATTCCTGTTGTTTTGATGAAACAACTTTACATGAAAAATCTTGTTCACTTTGTCCAGGCCCATGTTGACGGTCTGCTACTGTAATGCACACTGATGCTTGTGTTTCAGCCCCACGTCACTGAACCAGTACCGGCATTTAACGGCAAGTCATTACACTGAGACTACTAACAACGCAAATCCTGCAGAACACCGTCTGAACATCATTCCTATGAAGGGCACCCATATGGCAACTAGTTTTGCTACTTTGGTTCATGCAGCGAAACTTTAATCATAACTACCCTGTATACCTAGCACCCCAAAGGCCTTGCTGCAGTGTGCACTGGTTCTCGTCGGATCATCGAAGTTAAGCGTTGTCGGGCTTGGACAGCACCTTCATGGGCGTCCGTCCTGGTCTGCTGAGCGCTTATTGGCAAGCGCAGGGTACTATCACTCTTGTGAGACCAAGTGAGGAGCTCCTTGATAGAGAAGTAGCGGCTCCGGTCACGAAAACTGACAACGACCAGGAGAGCGGTATGCTGACACATGCCTCTCCATATCCGTATCAGTGACGCCTATGGGCTGAGGATGACACGGCGTCGATCAGTGCAATTGGGGGTTTCGAGCACTGTTCTTATGGAGTATATACAGGGTGTTTCAAAAATGACCGGTATATTTGAAACGGCAATACAAACTAAACGAGCAGCGATAGAAATACACCGTTTGTTGCAATATGCTTGGGACAACAGTACATTTTCAGGCAGACAAACTTTCGAAATTACAGTAGTTACAATTGTCAACAACAGATGGCGCTGCGATCTGGGAAACTCTATAGTACGATATTTTCCACATATCCACCATGCGTAGCAATAATATGGCGTAGTCTCTGAATGAAATTACCCGAAACCTTTGACAACGTGTCTGGCGGAATGGCTTCACATGCAGATGAGGAGTACTGCTTCAGCTGTTCGATTGTTTCTGGATTCTGGCGGTACACCTGGTCTTTCAAGTGTCCCCACAGAAAGAAGTCACAGGGTTTCATGTCTGGCGAATAGGGAGGCCAATCCACGCCTCCTCCTGTATGTTTCGGATAGCCCAAAGCAATCACACGATCATCGAAATATTCATTTAGGAAATTAAAGACGTCAGCCGTGCGATGTGGCGGGGCACCATCTTGCATAAACCATGAGGTGTTCGCAGTGTCGTCTAAGGCAGTTTGTACCGCCACAAATTCACGAAGAATGTCCAGATAGCATGATGCAGTAATCGTTTTGGATCTGAAAAATGGGCCAATGATTCCTTTGGAAGAAATGGCGGCCCAGACCATTACTTTTTGAGGATGCAAAGGCGATGGGACTGCAACATGGGGCTTTTCGGTTCCCCATATGCGCCAGTTCTGTTTATTGACGAAGCCGTCCAGGTAAAAATAAGCTTCGTCAGTAAACCAAATGCTGCCCACATGCATATCGCCGTCATCAATCCTGTGCACTATATCGTTAGCGAATGTCTCTCGTGCAGCAATGGTAGCGGCGCTGAGGGGTTGCCGTGTTTGAATTTTGTATGGAAAGAGGTGTAACTCTGGTGCATGAGACGATACGTGGACGTTGGCGTCATTTGGACCGCAGCTGCAACACGGCGAACAGAAACCCGAGGCCGCTGTTGGATCACCTGCTGCACTAGCTGCGCGTTGCCCTCTGTGGTTGCCGTACGCGGTCGCCCTACCTTTCCAACACGTTCATCCGTCACGTTCCCAGTCCGTTAAAATTTTTCAAACAGATCTTTTATTGTATCGCTTTTCGGTCCTTTGGTTACATTAAACCTCCGTTGAAAACTTCGTCTTGTTTCAACAACACTGTGTTCTAGGCGGTGGAATTCTAACACCAGAAAAAATCCTCTGTTCTAAGGAATAAACCATGTTGTTCACAGCACACTTGCACGTTGTGAACAGCACACGCTTACAGCAGAAAGACGACGTACAGAATGGCGCACCCACAGACTGCGTTGTCTTCAATATCTTTCACATCGCTTGCAGCGCCATCTGTTGTTGAAAATTGTAACTACTGTAATTTCGAAAGTTTGTCCGCCTGAAAATGTACTGTTGTCCCAAGCATATTGCAACAAACGGTGTATTTCTATCGCTGCTCGTTTAGTTTTTATTGTCGTTTCAAATATAGCGGTCATTTTTGAAACACCCTGTATCTAGCACGTCTTCATTCGTGAAGTTATCTGTGCTTTCTATAACGATACCGAAAAGTTTAAATAATAACATAAATAAAAGCGACATACACCCGTGTTTGCCTCGTATTACAGTTGGTCGAATAACAGCAGATAATGATGCTTGCCAGTCACGACTTTCAGGAACTTCCGTTCTTCGCCGTTTAAACATTGCAATTTGATCGTCATTCCACTGCAGTGCTGGAGGTGCCGCACCACAGTTTATTAGTTCATCGACTTCATGAACACAAACCACTTACGCCGCAGTAGAGTGCTTCGCTTCGAGCATAAAGGCGGCTGCAGTGAGGCGGAGAGAAAGACAATCGCAGCACGCGCGTCTTTAAAATCTGTTTGTTCAGAACGCCATAATTGCGTATTGTCAGAATTATGGTCCAAATATAAGTGCGGGATCGATTTCTGGAACTAATATTTGGAAGTGTGCCTTTTCCTCCTTAAAACAACAGGACTAGTTGCTGATGTTTCCTTGGCAGTGAGTTTGCTGCTCGGTCAAGGACAACTCGTCGTTTCATTTCTTTATCACAATTTACTGTGTCACTGACCAGAGACCCTGAGATTCACTACCTCTAGATCCTTAAAGACACATGCAAGTTAGATTCGATCAATAACCATTCGTTTGGTCTTCTTCCTGTTTCCCTCTAGACCGAAAATTAAAGAACTACAATGGGGGTAGTGTCATCCACAGATCACTGACTGGTGATTTTGCTGCTAATAATTGAAATTCCATCATCCCAGCCATGCAGTGAACCCTTGACATATTGTACATCTACAAATGTTATAGAGCTGAGGTGACAGTATACAGCCTTGTCTGACACCATTTGTCAAATAGAAAAACTCTGAGTATTCACAATCCATGTTTATGTTTGCGCTGTGACTGCTGTAAAGATCTTTTAGTCATGATGCTAGCAGCGCGGGCTTAGCCGAGCGGTCTGAGGCGCTGCAGTCATGGACTGTGAGGCTAGTCCCGGCGGAGGTTTGAGTCCTCCCTCGGGCATGAGTGTGTGTGTTTGTCCTTAGGATGATTTAGGTTAAGTAGTGTGTAAGCTTAGGGACTGATGACCTTAGCACTTAGGTCCCATAAGATTTCACACACATTTGAATTTTTTTTAGTTATGATGCTAGGTGTTTCGGTGCCACAAATTCATTGAGCACGTACTATAACATGTAGCACGTAACACAATCGAAGGTCTGTTTATAACCTGGAAAAAAATGAAGGCAGGGACACAGAACTCACATTTTCCAATTATCTGCTTCAGTTTCGTGATTTCTTCGCGAGTACTTTCAGCTGTCACATTACCTGCTTGCTCTGCAGAACCCTGAACTTGCAGGTGACAAAAGTCGTGGCGTACCACCTAACTTCGTGTCAGACCTCCTTTTGCTTGGCGTAGTGCTGCAACTCGTCTTCCCTTCAACTCATCAAGTCGTTGGAAGTTCACTGCACAAATATTGAGCCATAGTGACTCTATAGCTGCCCATAAGTGCGGAAGTGCTGCCGCTGAAGGACTTTGTGCACGAACTGGCCTCTCGATCAAGTCCCTTAAATATTTAATGGGATTCAGGTCGGGCAGTCTGTTTCTCCGAATCATTCGCTCGAATTGACAAAATGTTCTTCAAACCAATCGCGAACAACCGTGGCCCAGAGACATGATGCAATGTACCCGTAAAAATTCCATCGTTGTTTGGTAACATGAAGTCCATGAATGGTTTCCAAGCAGGCGAACATAACCTTTTCCATTCAGTGATCGGTTCAGTTGGACCAGAGGACCCAGTTCATTCCATGTAAACGCAGCTGACACCATTATGGAGCCACAGCCAGTTTGCACAGTGTCATGTTGACAACTAGGCTCCATGGTTTCGTGGGGTCTGCGCCACACGCGAATCCTACCATTAGCTCTTAGCAACTGAAATTGGGGCTCATCTGATCAGGTCCCGGTATTCCAACCGATATAGTCAGAGCCCAGGTTAGGTGCTGGAGTTGATGTCGTGCTGCAAACGAAGACATTCGCGTTGGTCATGTGCTGCCGTTGTCGATTAACGCCACATTTCACTACACTGTCCTAACGGATACGTTGGTCGCACGTCCCACATTGACTCCCTGTGTTATTTCACGCAGTGTTGCTCGTCTGTTAACATTGACAATTTTGTACAAATACCGCTGCTCTTGGTCGAAGAGTGAAAGCTGTTGACCACTGCGTTGTCCGTGGTGGGAGATAGTGCCTGAAAATTGCTGTTCTCGGCACGCTCTTGACACTGCGGTCTGCAGAACACTGAATTTTCTATCGATTTCTGAAATGGAATGTTTCATGCATGTAGCTCAAACAAACGTCCCATGTTCAAAGTCTATTAATTCCCCTCGCATGAATGACCTGAGTACAAATGACAGCTCCACCAATGTACTGTCATTTTATACCTTGTGTACGCTTTGCTGCCGCCATCTGTATTGTGCATATTGCGATCCCGTGACCTCAGTATGTATATTACTGTTGTACACTATTCGCCATTAAAATTGCTGCACCACGAAGATGACGTGCTACAGACGCGAAATTTAACTGACGGGAAGAAGATGCTGTGAAATGCAAATGATTAGTTTTTCAGAGCATTCACACAAGGTTGGCTTCGGTGGCGACACCTACAACGTGCTGACATGAGGAAAGTTCTCAATCGATTTCTGATACACAAACAGCAGTTGACCGGCGTTGCCTGGTGAAAGGTTGTTGTGATGCCTCATGTAAGGAGGAGAAATGCCTACCATCACGTTTCCAACTTTGATAAAGGTCGGATTGTAGCCTATCGCGACTGCGGTTTATCGTGTCGCGACATTGCTGCTCGCGTTGGTCGAGATCCAATGACTGTTAGCAGAATTTGGAATCGGTGGGTTCAGGAGGGTAATACGCAACAACGAACCCGGGTGTACGAATGGCAAAATGTCATTTATTCGGATGAATCCAGATTCTCATGACAGACTCATGATGGTCGCATCCGTGTTTGGCAACATCGCGGTGAACGCACATTGAGCCGGCCGAGTGGCCGAGCGGTTCGAGGCGCTTCAGTCTGGAACCGCGAGACCACTACGGTCGCAGGTTCGAATCCTGTCTTTCGCGTGGATGTGTGTGATGTCCTTAGGTTAGGTAGGTTTAAGTAGGGGACTGATGACTTAAGATGTTAAGTCCCGTAGTGCTCAGAGCCATTTGAAACATTTTTTTGAACGCACATTGGAAGCGTGTATTCGTCACCGCCATATTGGCGTATCACCCGGCGTGATGGTATGGGGGTGCCATTGGTTACACGTCTCGGTCATCTCTTGTTCGCACTGACGGTACTTTGAACAGTGGGAGTTACATTGCAGATGTCTTACGACCCGTGGCTCTACTCTTCTTAGAGAATGCACGACCGGATGTTGCAGGTCCTGTACGGGCCTTCCTGGATACAGAAAATGTTCGAATACCGCCCTGACCAGCACATTCTCCAGATCTCTCACCAATTGAAAACGTCTGGTCAATGGTGGCCGAGCAACTGGCTCGTCACAATACGCCAGTCAGTACTCTTGATGAACTATGGTATCGTGTTGAAGCTGTATGGGCAACTGTTGCTGTACACTCAATCCAAGCTCTGTTTGACTCAATGCCTAGGCGTATCAAGTCCGTTATTACGGCCAGAGGTGGTTGTTCTGGGTACTGATTTCTCAGGATTTGTGCACTCAAACGGCGTGAAAATGTAATCACTTGTCAGTTCTAGTATAATATATTTGTCCAATGAATACTCGTTTATCATCTGCATTTCTTCTTGGTGTAGCAATTTTAATGGCCAGTAGTGTACTTTACAAATAGTAATGCTGATTCACTAAAGATGTCTGTGTAGATGTAATCTTGTCAGGCGAAATGAATGAACAGAATAAATGCTTAAAAACTTAGGACCCTTCAGTTGTTTACCCAATGCATAAAGGTAACGCCAAGCCTGTGTGGAACATAGAGTACAGATATCTACTAAAATTACCATATAGGAAAATGACTGGAGCATAGAGATCACTGAAAAAGCTAGGTCTAGTAATCATTTTGACAACAGATTCGTAAATGTAAAAGAGATCTGGCGAATTATAGACCATTCGTAGCGTTGAGACCGAGAAGGGATGGGCGGCCGTTTGACAGGTTACTAGAGAAAGCTGGCACCGAAAGGCGCAAGCGACGTCGACGTGGTGGCCGCACTGGCCATGCGTCAGCCAGTTAACCGCGGTATGACAGGGCGGAGTCAAACTCCGTTGCAGGGCCACTGACACCAGCCGCCTGCTGTCTGTCTGCTGCCGGCTGGGGGTTCAACGGCCACTCGCCTGTCAAAACCGTTTCCGCATACAGAGAAGAGATAATGCCTCCCGGCGATATTTCTGGCTTCTTACAGAAACTCATGAAATATTTGCACAGTAAAGCAATGTGCTCCAGTAATACAGCGTGCACATCGATTACTCAGGGAATAGGATCATTTACTATCTATTCGAAAAAAGAAATAACAAAAAAATCTTATGTATAATACTTGGCAGTGGCATGACTAAAGCCAAGAATTATTTTTGTTGGTTAACCCCACGTTTTTTAATGGTCGCCTGCACCTGGGAGGGGAGAGAGAGAGAGAGAGAGAGAGAGAGAGAGAGAGAGAGAGAGAGAGAGAGAGAGAGATGGTGTATGCTAATTACAATTGTATCGGTAATCTTTATTTGTAACTTTCTTGTTATTTAGTTTGTAATATTCACCATCTACTTATCTTTAATTCGATATAAAATAAACATATACATATACATAACAACGACACCTGTAAAACTTTCGTAATTCGTAAACAGTAGCTGTCAGTAGAACTGGTACTCCATTTGGCATAAATGAATTTAATGCTGGGTACCAGCACCATGCACATAATTATAGGCCTATATCGATGACATCAACCTGTTGTGGAATTATGGAACGTGGTCTGTGTTTACTCACTATGACGTTCCTGGAGACGTCATCTATAAGTAACATGGACTCTGTAAACGGAAATATTGCGAAACAAATCTCCCTCTGTTCGTGAATGAAATCCAAAGCGTCGTAGACAACGGCGCCCAGTTTGATGCCGTTTTCCTTGATTCCGTAAGGCTTTCGGAAAAAAAAAAACGCGAACTTACCGACTATCGGACCGGGTTTACACTGTTTACAGTGTTTGCACTACGAAATGTCTAGAACGGTCACCATCCATTATCATCTGAAGGCTACCTACTAGCGGCTTCGCCGGCCGGAGTGGCCGTGCGGTTCTAGGCGCTACAGTCTGGGCCGAGCGACCACTACGGTCGCAGGTTCGAATTCTGCCTCGGGCATGGATGTGTGTGATGTCTTTAGGTTAGTTAGGTTTAAGTAGTTGTAAGTTCTAGGTGATTGATGACCTCTGAAGTTAAGTCGCATAGTGCTCAGAGCCATTTGAACCATTTTTTTACTAGCGGCTTCCGGGGCAATAAAAATTTGATTTGCAGTATCTCATATAATTACTGACCGAATTTATAACATTAAAATTCTGCCATTAGCAACTCATTAAGAGACTGAATTGTACGTAAAAGATATAGCACAATAATTCAAGTACCTAAGTTAGAAACTCTGTATACTCAAATGAGTTGACGCAGCCTGTCTCACAGCGCCCAAATTACCCAAACTATATTCATCCAGTAAGTGGGACGGACTGCACCCAGCGGTTTCCAACAAACTTTAACGTAATTTCAAACGTTTTAGAAACTTTTTCTCTCTGACACGTACCTACAGAATAATGAAACGAAAAAAAAATATCGCGTACTACATGTTCGCATTAAAACTTCAGTATCAGGCATGACGTTTTAATTTATTTTCTCTGTAGCACTAACTCTATTCGCAACACTTTTATACTACTGGATGTACCTGCAAAATGATGTCATTGTATGCCATATAGTCCAGGACACAGGACATCGTAATCACTGAGACGCGTGAAAAACTAGCTTTTCTTAAAACGGAGCGCAGATTACCTAGTATGTACTCGTCTATTGTTTCATAATGAGAGCTTAGCAATTTCCAACAAACTTTGAACGTAATTTCAAACGTTTTCAAACCTTTTTTTTCCCCTAGAGCCCCACAAATTAGTGAAGGAAAACACTTCATCGCTTACTAAATATTCTTGTTAATGCCGTAAAGCTTCAGCATCAGGCGTTTGAGACTGTTTTACACACGGAAGTTCGATTCTTTAAGGAATCGGGGGTTGAGAGTTATTGGTATATGCGGGGTGTAGAAGTATGAAACCGGATTTTCCCAATGGATGGTTCTGGCCGTTAGTGTAGGTCCCGTGAGACCGCGTTTGCAGCACCATCTGCCTCCTGTAAGGGCTGACGACGAATGTCTACACACAGTAGCCCAAGTTCCATACATCGGTATCTGTTTAAAACCCGTAAATATGTTATTTGCCTAAGAACTACGATTTGCGGATAGCATTGGTTTTCTGTTATCATTTGAAGAAAACTGCTGCAGAATCGCATCGAATGCTTATCGAAGCTTTCGGCGAACATGCTCTAGGGAAAACACAGTGTTCGAGTGGTTCAAAAAATTCAGAAGTGGTGATTTTGACGTGAAAAACGACGAGCGTGGAAAACCACTGAAAAAGTTTGAAGACAACGAATTGTAGGCCTTATTGGATGAAGATGATACTCAAACTCAACAGGAACTCGCGGAACAATTGACTGTGACGGAGAAAGCCGTTTCTCTTCGATTGAAAGCTATGAGAAAGGTGTAGAAAGTGGAAAAATGGGTTCCGCATGAACTGAATGAAAGACAGCAAACAATTCGAAAGACCACTTGTGAAAATGCTGCTCGCCAGTTAGTTTCTCCATCGAATAGTGACGGGTGATGAGAAATGACTGTATTGTGAGACTCTTAAGCGTCGTAAATGATGGGTGAATCCAGGCAAACCATCGACATCCACTGCAAGACCAAATCGCTTTGGAAATAAGACAATGGTATATGTTTGGTGGGATCAGAAATGTGTCATCTGTTGTGAGCTGCTAAAACCTGGTGAAACCGTCAACACTGAATGCTGAAGATTCGCTCTAACCAGTGTTTTATAATCCACTTCCTTCGTGGATGAATTACCGTTTCTACCAACAGCAAATGATCATTAAGTAAAAAAATGACCAGAATGTGGAAAAAGGCTCTCTGGTAACGCCCCATCACATACAGCAACAACGGGTCAGGAAAACGATCGAGGCATTCAGTTGGGACTAAAACATACGGCTTATTCTCCAGACATGGCTCCTTATTATTATCGTTTATTTGCATCACTGGGACACGCTCTCACTGAACAACGCTTCAATTCGTATGAAAATGTCCGAAAATGGCCCGCTGTTTCGCTTCAAAAGAAGAATTGCTTTTTTGGTGTGGCATTCATAGCCTGCCGGAGAGATGGGAGAAATGTATAAATAGCGGTGGAGACTATTTTGAATAAAATATTGTTTATATTTTCAAACAACAGACGTGAAATTATTACAACCAAATTCCGGCTTCATACTTCTGCACTTGATAAACAGTCTGGTGAACAACATCGGAAGCTCTGTGGCTTTCTGCAGACGGTGCTGTTATCTATAGGAAGGCTGCAATGCCAGAAGGGTGTAGTGAAACGCAGGAAGACCTAGAGAGGATCGATGACTGGTGCTGGAAGAGGTCATTAACCCTGCAAGTAAATTGGCAAAGAGGTTCATTACTGTTCGATTACACAGGTGTAATTACTGGAAGGAATAACAGCCATAAAATTCCCAGGAGTAACCGCCCCGAGCGACCGGAAGTGGAATGACCATACTAAACAAACTACAGGAAAAACATATGCCAGGCTGTCATTCATTGTAAGGAACATAAGAAACGGTAATTCATCCACGAAGGAAGTGGATTATAGAACACTGGTTCGAGCGAATCTTCAGAATTGCTCATTAGTCAGCCATCGTTACCGTATAGGATTAATAGTAAAGATGGAGCAGATCCAGAGAAGTGCAGCACGTTTTGTCGCGGGATCGTTTGGTAAGCGCGAGGACGCTACGGAGATGCTGAACAAACTCTAGTGACCCGCTACAAGAGAGCCGTTGTGTGTCACGGAGAAGGTACGTACCTTCGAAAAAGAGTTGCCGAAAAAAAGAAGGAGCGCCCTCAAGGCCAGTGTTAAGTGACAGTCGGGTATAATATGCGCATACTGAGGGATTGTAGTGTTAGTGATGTGCAGACAGTAATTACGCTAAGTTTAGGGGTGGACAGTGTTTGCAGTATTCGTTCTAGGCTAAAACTGACAAGAACGGTCTCCTGTAGAGTAGCTTCAGCCGTTTTAACAGGTCACATTGCGGACCAGCAGGAAGTTGGATGGACGTATCAACGGATTGGTTCAAATGGCTCTGAGCACTATGGGACTTAACTGCTAAGGTTATCAGTCACCTAGAACTTAGAGCTACTTAAACCTAACTACCCTAAGGAGGTCACACACATCCATGCCCGAGGCAGGATTCGAACCTGCGACCGTAGCGGTCGTGCGGTTCCAGACTGCAGCGCCTAGTACCGCTCGGCCATCCCGGCCGGCTATCGACGGATTGCTGCTCATGTTGGGCACTGTGTGTAAGTGCGGTGTCACTTTTCAGCAATGGTCTGTGGCACTTTCCCACACTCGTAGATCAGGTTCTGCATGTCCATGTAGTGTATGCGAGCAGCCATTGACCGACCGAACATGATCCAGGGACGAAATCCGGACACTTGTTGCGGCCGGTGTGTCACCAGGTACCACTGGAAAACGTCTGCTTGCTGCAGATCACCTGTGCCTCTGGCCAGTCTACCACTGATTCCGCGGCCTTGCTACTCTGGTATCATGAAAGAGTTGACTGGAGAGTGGAATGACGCACTGTTGTCGTCGGTAATGGGAGTACGTTCTCTGTCTGTACGCGAGTTGTGGACGTACACTTGTGTGGTATTCACCCGGTGAGCTGCCTATTCGCTCACGACGCACAGATCTCAAATGGTTCAAATGGCTCTGAGCACTGTGGGAGTTATCTTCTGAGGTCATTAGTCCCCTACAACTTAGAACTACTTAAACCTAGGGACATCACACACACCCATGCCCGAGGCATTTCGAACCTGCGACCGTAACGGTCGCGCGGTTCCAGACTGTAGCGCCTAGAACCGCTCGGCCACCTCGGCCGGCCACAGATCTCATCCCAGGCTTCATGGCGTTGGGGGTGCCTACTTTTTTTTGGGGAGGGGGGGGGGGGGGGAGACAGTTTATGATGCGGCTATTTGGACAGTCTTCACTGTCATATGTGGTCTAAATTTTTTTATCACCAATCATGCAATGGTGAACTACGTGCCACATCGCTTGTCAATAAAATGACCTTGTCCTTGGGGGTGTTGAATTTCTTTTTCCAGCAGCGTCTTTTTACTTAATTCTACATATATTTCACGAAGTGACCACGACAAAAAAATTTATGAAATTAGCAGTCATACGCAAGTTTATCGAATAAGCAACAGGGAAAGGGGGGGGGGGGGGAGGTGGAATAATAAAACCACTTACCAGTGGTTCCTTGCGTCACACATCGTAAGGCGGCGAGATAGTGCAGTGTTAAGGGCGCTGGACTCTAATTCAGGGGATGACTGTATAAATCTGCTTGCGACCATCCAGATTTTAAGTTTTCCGCGATTTCCCTGAATGGCACGATGTTCCTTTGAAAGGCCACGGCCTCATCCTTGATACATTCTGAGCTCCGTCTTTAATGGTCTCGATGTCGACGGGACTTTGAACCCTAATCTTCCTTCCTTCCTGCGCCCGCCGGTGTGGCCGAGCGGTTCTAGGCACTTCAGTATGGAACCGCGCGACCGCTACGGTCGCAGGTTCGAATCCTGCCTCGGACATGGATGTGTGTGATGTCCTTACGTAAGTTAGGTTTAAGTAGTTCTAAGTTGTAAGGGAATGATGACCTCAGATGTTAAGTCCCATAGTGCACAGAGCTATTTGTATCATTTTTGAACCTTCCTTCCTTCATAAGGTGGCTTGCGTAGCATAGATGTAAATTTGGATTGTGAGGAAATAAAGTGATTTCCAAAACAGATCGCTCATTCCAGAGTGACTATGTCGAAATTAATGTGTCTCCCTTTGTTGCACTCAGGTGGGGGGACCCGGAGTCAGTGGGCCGGCGCTCGCGCACTGGAGAGGCGGGCCGGGGCCGCCCGGCAACAGGCGGCGGCCGTTCGTTGGCTCGGCGCGCCTTGCCTTCACTTGCCTTGCCTCGTGCAGGAAGTCCACCGGGAACCGCGTCGGAAGGAAGGGAAGGTACGATAGGCTATCATCCACCAGTGCAAACCTCCAGTTTCCTCTGCGCACTATCTATCGCTGCCACGACCGCAGCTCTGTACCACAAAACGCCTGCCTCTCTGCTCGATCTTACTTTCCTGCTTCCACTTATCAGCGTTTCACGTTTCGTCGACCTCAGGGTCATTAGGGGTTGAGAGCTTGATCTCATCTGACAACAGTCACAGATTCTGTTATAGTAGTAGTAATTGTGGTAATAATAGTAGAGTACCAATACCAATCGACCACTTTTACAAGGGCATTGGTCATGCCATGCAACTATAGTTTAAGAACAAAAAACGTAAGCCATTTGCATACATCCCTAGTTTGGCGAACATGGGACAGGCAGTTGGCCGTAGCATTATGGTAGGAACCGTCCAGCATTTGCGTGAAGTAATATTGGAAAAAAAGAAAACCTAAATCAGGGTGGCAAGATGGGATTAGAGCCTCCGTCCATCTGAATACAAGAAAAGTATGTTTAAAACATCGAAGCCTCATTTGATCTATCCGTAGTGTACAATACTGCTTTGGAAGAAGTTATTTAATAATGTAAAAAGCTAGTGCTACACTACTTATTCATTTCTGGACTATTGACCACTGTACACGCTAGACACGCATTCATCATGTAAATCTATACCAGCTGACATCAGGAGCATGGAACGATGTCCAGCCTCCTCTCCCTGCGGAGCAAATGCCCATCTGCCTCCCTGAATAACTGATCAGTCACTGAGTGAGCTGTTGGGAGTATGCCTGCCGCTGTGACCGGCGGTTCTAGGCGCTTCAGTCCGGAACCACGCTGCTGCTACGGTCGCAGCTTTGAATCCTGCCTCGAGCATGGATATGTGTGATGACCTTAAGTTGGTTAGGTTTAAGTAGTTCTAAGTCTAGGAGACTGATGACCTCAGATGTTAAGTCCCATAGTGCTTAGAGTCATTTGAACAATTTTTTGTTGAGACTATGATTGCACCGTTATCCACTGTAAAGCTTTTTTTATAATCTTTTCCAAATTAAAAAAAATTATTATTGTGCGAAAGTGTGGTGTGAAATGACAAAGACGTTTTTGAATTCTATTTACTTGTGTTACATTTTGTATCAAATCTCTTTTCTGTGTTAAGCAATTAATCTTACAGTGTATTAAATGTACTGCTCAACTTTGTAACTCGTTGCGTTACGACATTATATTATAATATTCATTATCCCCAAATTCCGGTGCACGATGATTAAATGTTGTGGTTTAGTACCTTAAAAACTGTTTTGACGCAGTTGAATGTATGATACTTATTCAGTGTGGTAGTGGCCTAAGCCCCAAACCAGTCGTTATATAGTATACAATCATACGCCTGCAAATCATTATTTTTGTCCCAAATATTTAACAGATGTTGATTAAAACGTTGTAAAACGTTATGTTAGCTGAACTCCAAGCAAGTGTGATAATTTTACTGTTCTATATAAAATGCAGACATCGTATTAGTTCGTATAAAGTTTTCTCGGTGTTCAGACTCGAGCTTTCGAAGATTACCACCATCTTATTCGTCAGGAGGTGACCATCCGCCAGGAGCAAAGTCTGCTTCCTTTATAGCGGCGTTCAAGCTCGTCGTTGATCAGGTGAAGTCGCTGGGAATTCTAACTACTATTGGCGATGACGTCTCCTGGAGAGTGGGATTCGCAAATGCAAGGAATCGGTAATGTCGACGTATGCTCCCTCCTCCCACCAGGTCGCCATTAAGACCAGAAGGGAAACGGAGACCACATCAAGCATCATCTGTTCCATTCATGAGCTTCATTATATTTCTTTGAAGAAGCTCCAGCTCCAGTGCTCACCTCCAGGCACCAATTAGATTATAGCTTCTGATCCTGTTACAGTTGTTACTACACATGCGAATTTCTTCCGGGTCTTTCGTTGCAGAGTCCCAGCAGGGATCTTGTCTGTTTCGCAATTCCTCTCATCGGCTTGCAGGGGTTGTGAAGATGATTTAGTAGATAACGTTTCGATAAGGAACAAATTTCCGCAAAAGTACATTTTGGCTACAAAATAAGTTTGAAAATCGGATCACTATCAAATCTCCCGCTTCGCAGTACGTACTGAGCGTAGACAATGAGCTCTGAATTGTGTACTTTACAAGAGTCCAAGGCATGCACAGTGATTGCAGTACTCGTCATCGGGTTCTCTATTACGTGACGAAGGACGTCCTCTTCAAAGCAGAGCGTGGCGCGTCCGGGGAGCTCCGCAGTCAGCTCTCCCAGTTGCGAACGTGCCTGGTTCTTGCAGCCGTTGTTGTTCTAGTCGAACTAAAATGGAATTTGATATCATAATTACAACAGCGACTGATGATGGCGCCCTCTTGTCAATTTGTGTGCGTACCATGAAGCGGTATGTAAGGAAGGAAGATTAGGGTTTGACGTCCCGTCGACATCGAGGTCATTAGCGACAGAAAACAAGGTCAGAATGTTTTCCTAGAATGGGAAAGGAAAGTGGCCTTTCCCTTTCAAAGGAGGAATCCCTGCATTTGCTTCGAGCGTTTTAGAGAAAGCGCGTAAAATCGCGCGTGTATTGACAGGGACAGTAAAACACGAAGAATAACCAGGTCTCTAGCAGCGACAACACTGTTCTGGCCTGCGCTGGGTGCTACTGCCGTGCTAGTCAATAGCTGCTGGAGTACTTATTATTATCGGTCTTTCCTATCAGTGATAATATATATCGATGAAACAGAAATCACACAGGCCTAATTTGGTACAGCTCTATCGAATGGACACATAAAATTCGGGTTTAAAAAATTTTTTGTTTGTAACTGAAATAAATCGACACCTTCCGTCGACATTGAGTGTTGCATGAAAGACGTAATGAACAGGATTTGTTTGGGTCGAGTCTAGTCACACATTATAAAAACGAAATCGCAAATATCTGCCGAAACACCAGAGAAAATGTGCCTGACGCCTCTTAGCAGGGAGGCCATATACGAGGTGGAATCCACAATTTTCGGGACTGGTGCTGCCTTCTGGAAAGTAGGAGTAGTAGATCCTTGCATCGCTAGGTGACGAGAGCTGCATATCTGATGAGTTAGTGTGCGTAGTGGCATTCAGCTGGGAGGACGTGTTGCGTGTCCACAGTGATTTCCGTAATACTCTATGTTTGGTGTGTGGCGAATTTACGATGGATCCGCGAACAGAACAGCGCATTTTTATTAGATCGCATCTGATGATCCAACCTTCTTGTCACGAGTTATCACCGGCGACGAGAGCTGGATTTACGATTATGGCCCAGAGACAAAGCAACAATCGTCCCAGTGGAAGAGCCCGGGCCTTGAAAGGCCCAAAAAAGCGAGACAGGTGAAGAGCAAAGTGAAGAGCATGATCATCATTTTCTTTGATACCAGGGATACAAAGAAATCGTCCCACACAACCAAACAGTGAATTTCACGTACCACTGTGACGTTTTGCGACGGCTCCTTGAAAACGTGCGGCGACGACGGCCCGAACTTTGGCGTCAAGGGAATTGGCTGCTGCATCACGACAGCGCGCCCTTTCACATGTCCTTGCTCACCAGGACCTTTTTGGCAAAAAACAATATGGCGGTTGTACCCCATCCACAGTACTCGCCATATTTGGCACCTTGCGATTTAGTGCTATTCCCAAAACTGAAACTCAAGCTGAAAGGCCGTCGGTTCGACCCTCTAGAGAGGATTCAAGAAGCATCGCTGGCGGTGATAAACACCGTCAATGAACAGGACTTCCAGAAAATGTTTGACCAGTGGCAGAACACTGGGACCGGTGTGTACGTGCGGATATGAACTACTTCGAGGGTGATGTGACCATTAGTCCAAAGGTAGTGTTTTCAAAAGTTGGCAGCACCAGTCCCCAAAATTTTGGGTAGCACCTCGTATATAGTACCAAAAAATATACAAATGTCTGAAAGTAACATCATCAACTCGACCTTATGATATTATTATGTAAGTAACTCCAGATATCTTGGCGCATGCGGTACTTTTTTGTTCCAGTCTCTTCCAGCCTTGGCACAGCTACACAACGACTCCCACAGTGCTGTCGAGGTTGCTAAGAACTGTACCATCTGATGATGAGTCGTTAGGCTAGTTCATACCAGAAATGGGCCAACAAAAACTCTACCATCAGAAATGAGACTGGTTGCAGTCATACCTGTGGCCCTTTCGTGGAGAAATGATTATGATGCGCTGTGTACCCTCTGTCACAAACCGTACATTGGCTTGAGGAATAGAATTGCAGCTGTTGAAGTGGTTACAGGTAAATGATGTGATCTATATGGCTTTACAGAGAGTAATCGAACCAGAAAGGAGCAAAGTTTCTAAAACGGTGAAACGATTCGCTTGTTCCTGTTGTGTGTGTACTGTGAGAGTGCCAATGACGTAGCTCTGAGTAACCGTCGTGGAACTGCGGAGCTCATTATGATGGCATTCATGCCAAAGGGATGGTTCGTAACCACCAAACCGACATATTGCAGTGAAACAACTCATTCTCAGCATAGAGTATTTTGCAGAAGTATCAGATATTCTTAGAGGAGATGGTACTGGTCCAAACTAGAAAAATAAGTCCTAAAAAATAAGTCCAGAAACGCATGCTTGTTGAGATACGGCCCATCCTGTCCTATGGTAGCCATCTGGCTGTAAGCACTACAGCAGGTGCACAATGTGGCTACTTCTCATGCCTCCTCATCCTTCAGTTCTCCTTTGGGAAGAATCAGGAGCAGGTACGAAAACATCTGGCTGCCCTCAGACTTGGTCACGTGCATGGGACACAAACTACTGTACCGTGTGAGCCTTGTCGACGGGAGTGGAATACACCGATGCCTTCAAATGTCCCCATAGCTAGAAATCTAAGGGATTAATGTCACGTAAACGGGGAGGTCACGCTAATGGACTTCCATGGCAACTCCGTTCCCATACCAGCACAACCTCGAAACAACGGAATGGCTGACGTACGGGATGTAAATACTTTGTCTGATAACAGTGCCATAGTCACAGGATTAAGCACGGAGTCATACACACACAACAAGAAGATCAAGGAACGTGCAATGGGACACAGCTTACATGACTGATTACTGACAATTCTCGAAACAGTATAATGGCTTCTATCTCAACAATATTTTGTCTCCGGACACGTGTTTCCAAGACTCTTTTCTAGTTTCCACAGTATTACAGTGCTGGCCATTAAAATTGCTACACCACGAAGATAGCGTGCTACCGACGCGAAATTTAACCAACAGGAAGAAGATGCTATGGTATGCAAATGATTAGGTTTTCAGAGCATTCACACAAGGTTGGCGCCGGTGGCGACACCTACAACGTGCTGACATGAGGAAAGTTTCCAACCGATTTCTCATACACAAACAGCAGTTGCCTGGTGAACCGTTGTTGTGATGCCTCGTGTAAGGAGGAGAAATGCGTACCATCACGTTTCCGAATTTGATAAAGATCGGATTGTAGCCTATCGCGATTGTGGTTTATCGTGTCGCGACATTGCTGCTCGCGTTGGTCGAGAGCCAATGACTGTTAGCAGAATATGAAATGGGTGGGTTCAGGAGGGTAATGCGGAACGCCGTGCTGGATCCCAACGGCCTCGAATCACTAGCAGTCGAGATGACAGGCATGTTATTCGCGTGGCTGTAAAGGATCGTGCAGCCACGTCTCGATCCCTGAGTCAACAGATAGGTTCGTATGCAAGACAACAACCATCTGCACGAGCAGCTCGACGACATTTGCAGCAGCATGGAGTATAATCTCTGAGACCAACGTTGCGGTTACTCTTGACGCTGCATCACAGAATAGAGCGCCTGCGATGGTATACTCAACGACGAACCTGGGTGCACGAATGGCAAAACGTCATGTTTTCGGATGAAGCCAGGTTCTGTTTACAGCATCATGATGGTCGAATCCGTGTTTGGCTACATCGCAGAGAACGCACATTGGAAGCGTGTATTCGTCATTGCCATACTGGCGTATGATCCGGCGTGGTGGTATGGGGGTGCCATTGGTTACACGTCTCGGTCTCCTCTTGTTCGCACTGACGGCACTTTGAACATTGGACGTTACATTTCAGATATGTTACGACCCGTGGCTCTACCCTTCATTCGATCCCTGCGAAACCCTACATTTCAGCATGATAATGCACGACCGCATGTTGCAGGTCCTGTACGGGCCTTTCTGGATACAGAAAATGTTTGACTGCTGCCCTGGCTAGCACATTCTCCAAATCTTTCACCAATTGGAATCATCTGGTCAATGGTGGCCGAGCAACTGGCTTGTCACAATACGCCAGTCACTACTCTTGATGAACTGTGGTATCGTGTTGAAGCTGCAAGGGCAGCTGTACCTGTACACGCCATCCAAGCTATGTTTGACTCAATGCCCAGGCGTATCAAGGCCGTTATTACGGCCTGAGGTGGTTGTTCTGAGTACTGATTTCTCAGGATCTATGCACCCAAATTGCGTGAAAATGTAATCACATGTCAGTTCTAGTATAATATATTTATCCAATGACTACTCATTTATCATCTGCATTTCTTCTTGGTGTGGCAATTTTAGTGGCCAGTAGTGTATATCCTGAAAGAGTATGGGAAACTTTTTGCAATTCTCTCTATGATTACGAAGTAATTAAAATCGTATCCATTATCTCCGTCCTGTGAATCATGTATGCGGGAATTCGATGTGAACTGACAATGTCCGCATGTTTTCTGTCGAAGGAAAATATTTGAATTTGCTGAGAGTGCCGAAGCTCGAGTGTTTCCGTCTGGCGACGGTAGCGTTCTTCGTTGTTTTATGCTTTATAGGGTGGATGAAATCAGGGTGTGTGAAACACATTTAATAAGAAACACTCTGCAACCACTGTTCAAAGAACAGCAGATGATGAGGAGAGCGTTATGTGTTGTGTAGTGTACCTTTTGCGATGATTAAGAATAATGTGTGTGAAACGTGTACAAAAATATTGAATAAGACCAAAGAGACCAGACTGAAAGTCAATTGTGAAAAAAACATAAAATTATTTACAAAAAATATAACGTCGATACTACGGTATCGATGATAAACAATATCGCAGTAAAGAATAGGGTGAAATAAAACATTTATATCTTTGTATAACAATAGAAGATGAAAAAGGTAAGTTATTTCTCGCTCTTCTGCTGTTTCTGATTCTCATGTTACTACTGTTAGAGAGAGATTGTGTGTAGCGTTGAACGCTAGCAGATATTCTTTTTGTTCTTTCGACTAGACGATAAAAAAGGTGTGTGTCAGGTTATTAATGGAAATATATGTCTAAAAGTGAGTTCATTGTATTATTTCAAGACACTAATCGCAGTGTTTTGATTGAAAAGAGAATAATTAGTATTTTTCAGCTATCAAAGAGACGAAAGCAGTGATCGCTGTCTGCCAACAATTAGCCGTCATCAATCGGCGGTCTTATTAACTTTTGTTACAGCTTTCCACAAGAGCAGAAGTGATAAAATCATTATAAAACACTATTTAATTTAAATCTGAATAGTTCCATGAGTTAATTTTGCGAGAGTCCAAATACTTTCAAAGATACCATTTGTCATATACTTTCAACGATACCATTTCTCGTAGATCTGTGAACTTTGGCCTTGACTGTATTTAGATGAAAACTAGTTATGATAATCTTGTAGGGAGGCCGGCGCTCATTTAAATTGAAAAGAAACATTAATCTTGGCCTCCTGTAAGATAATCTGCTTCTAACGATCTCACCTACATAAAGAAAATAATTGATGCTAACCTCTTATCTTACGTAGTATTAAAAAGCGTAAAACCAATATAGAATATTAAAAGAGGTTAGAGCTGGTAAAGTTTTACTAGTATTTATCCATGTTTAAGACACGAATAAGAATCAGCGTTGTCAGATGAATGTCTCCTCTAGGGAGAACACTTAAAAAACACGATAGCTCTACTAAAGAGACTGCTTATACTACGCTTGTCCGTCCTCTGCTGGAGTATCGCAGTGCGGTATAGGACCCGTACCAAATAGGACTGGCGAAGAACAAACAATTTCAAAAAAAGGCAGCTCGTCTAGTATTATCTCAAAACGGAGGAGAGAGTGTCACGGATATGATAAGTCACTTAGGGTGGCAATCATGAAAACAAACACGTTTTTCGTTGCGGTGAGATCTTCGCACGAAGTTTCAAAACACCATATTTCTCCTGAATGTGAAAATATTTCACTGTCGCCAACCCATATGGAGAGAAATGACCATAGTAACAAAATAATAGAAATCTGAGCTTGCACGGAAACATTTAAGTTGTTCATTTCTTCTGTAAGGTGTTAGAGAGTGGAACGGTAGAGAAATAACGTCAAGGTACTTCGAAGAACCCTTTGCCAGGCAATTAAGTATGAACTGCTAAACAGTGATGCAGATGAAGATGGGCTGAATTGTGCATCTCGATTTGCTAGTTTGTATAAGCGTCGGACAGATCATGTATCGCTGGTGTTCGAACATCGGGGATCTTATTCCAGTTGAGTACCTGTGGGACCATCTCGACCGCAGTTGCTGCAACAGTGATGATGATGTTTGGTTTGTGGGCGCTCAACTGGCGGTTATCAGCGCCCATACAAATTTGCAATCTTTGCCCAATTCAAACTCGCCACTTTCATGAATGATGATGAAGACAACACAAACACCCAGTCATCTCGAGGCAAGTGAAAATCCCTGACGCCGCCGGGAATCGAACCCGGGACACCGTGCTCGGGAAGCGAGAACGCGACCGCGAGACCACGAGCTGTGGACTGCTGCAAGAGTGGCGGGAAACACTACATATAGCATGCGTCCACTTACCTGTTTACTTTTATTGTTGTTTCATTCCTCCTCGGTCACCAAAGGAGGAATTGGGGCGGACTGTTTACAAGAAGATACACACTGAGGTGACAGAAGTCATGTGATAGTGATGTGCCGCGTACACAACGTATGAACGGGCAGTGAATTGGAGGAGCTGTCATTTGTACTCAGGTCATTCATGTGAAAATATTTCCGAGGTGATTATGGCAGCATGACGGGAATTACCAGACTTTCAACGTGGAATGGTAGTCGGAGCCAGACGCGTGGGATATTCCATTTCGGAAATCTTTAGGGAATTCAATAATCCGAGATCCACAGGGTCAAGAGTGTGCCGAGAATACCATTGCAGGCATTACCTCACACAACGGACGACGCAATGGCCGACGACCTTCTCTTAACGACCGAGAGCAGCGGCATTTGCGTACAGTTTTCAGTGCTAACAGATAAGCAATACTTTGTGAAATAGACGTAGAAATCAATGTGGGACGTACGACAAACGTATCCGTTAGGTCAGTGCGGTGGATATGGCGTTAATGGGCTATGGCAGCAGACGACCGATACGAATGCCTTTGCTGACACCACGAAATCGCCTGGAGCTCCTCTCCTAGGCTCTTGACTATATCGGTTGGAACCTAGATGACTAGAAGACCGTGACCTGGTCATATGAGTCCCGATTTAAGTTGGTAAGAGTTCGAGTGTTGAGCAAACACCACGAAGCCATGGATATAAGTTGTCGACAAAGGAATCATCCAAGCTGGTTGTTGGCTCCATAATGGTGTGGGCTGTGTTTACATGGAATGAACTGGGTCCTCTGGGCCAACTGAAACGCCCATTGACTGGAACAGGTTGTGTTCGGCTACTTCGAGAGCATTTGCAGCCACTAATAGACTTTATGTTACGTCACTGGAGCAGAATTGCTCGCGATTGATTTGAAAAACATGCCGGACAGTGCGAATGAATGAGATGGTCACTCAGATCGCCCGATATGAATTCCGTCGAGCATATATGGGACAAAATCGAAACGTCAGTTCGCTCACAACGTACTGCACTGGCAGCACTTTCGCTATAATGGATAGCTACAGACCTCTGCAGGGGACTTCCAACGGCTTGTTGAGTGCAAGCGAAGTCGAGTTGCTGCACCACGCCAAGTAAAAGGAGGTCCGACACGATGTTGGAAGTATGCCATGACTTTTGTCACCTCAGTGTACGTTCACTGTTCAGACAGAGAGTTTTAAAATATAATGAAGTGAACAAAATAGGAGAAAGGTGTTCAAATTACATCTGGTCTAAGAATTAAAATACAGAACGTATTATGCCCTCTCTATCAAGGTAAACGGCAATTTTCTTGATGATTACCGGAATAAAAACTAATGTCTTCCACTAACATTTGACATTATTGGTGATACTGTTAGTTCATGCTTTTGGGACTGTCAGTGAATAGGGGTGGATGACGAGTGGGGTTTTCTGATGAAGATGAAGAGTAAGCAGTAGGTGCTTTTCCTCCGAGTGTGTTATGGAAAAAGAAAAGTGGAATGGAAATAATGGAGAAATGGACCCTCACTCTAGTTGTGGGAAAGGGAAGGAGTGGCGATAGGAGAGGAGAGGAAAAAGTAGGCTTTTCTTGTCATCAGTCTGATACGTCCCGCTACAACTTACCCTCCTACGCCAATCTCTGCGCAGTAGCACTTACACCCATCGTCCTCAGTCATTTGTTGAACATGTTTATTCTCTGTCTTCCGCTACAGTTTACTTCCACTACAGCTTATCATCCTTTCCCTTCTTCTTGTCAATGTTTTTCTTATATTTCTTTCGGTACCGATCCAGCGGAGAACTTCCTCATTTCTTATCTTATAAGCCCATATAATTTTCAACTTCGTCCACATCTCAAACGATTCGATTCTCTTCCGTTCCGTTTTTCTCACAGTCGATGTTTCTCTAGTACAATGCTGTGCTCCAAACGTACTTTCTCAGAAATTTCTTCTTCAAATCACGGCCAATGTTTGATACCGGTAGACTTATTTTGGAAAGGAATGCCTTCTTTCAGTATTGTAATCTTCTGTGTTGTCCTTGCTTTTTGGTTGCTATTTTGTTTCCAATGTAGCAGAGGAATACATTCACTTCAAATTATGCTTAATTATGTAGGACGAGCAGATCTTTGGACAGATTTCATGACCAGATAAGTAATGGTGATTAAAATTTCGTTGGTTGGGACGTTTGAAGTGGGAAGTTATCGAGTTGGGGAGATTTGCTGTTGTGAGTGCAATTGTGTAGGAGAGCTGGTAATTGCAAATGAAAATTTTGGAGACTGGGGAGTTACTGTTCCGTATTCGAGAAGTTTAGGATAAATCAAAGATTTTTTTCGCGGAAATCCAGATGAAATCGAAGGAAGAGAAAGGCTGAAGGGTATGTAGGATGAATGGATGTTCCACATACAAGTAGAAGTTCGACTGGCCCATAGTTATTCATGTGATTTGGCGATTTCCATTTCGTCTAGCTACTGCCTAATTTGCGAACGGTATTTACTCTGCAGTTCGCGAAAGTGTGTGCAACGCGACGAAATGGGTATGTTGTGGTAAGAATGGAAGAATGGATATGTCCTCCGCTGAGAGCCGGTGTGTCTCACCCTGTTGGAGCCTCCTCCCCAGTGTGGACAGCTCACCAGGACAGCTCCACCCAGGTCAGCAGCGCGCACGGCGCCGTCTTTATTTATTGACGGTGATATCTCGTCTGACACTTCGCGATACATGTGTCTCCTGACGTAACACGCACAGAAGTAGCACAGTATCAAGGTTTGATTCGGTCCGCTTGGACGATTACAAATTAGTATTTCTCGGGGGAAACTGCTGGCACAGCTATTGAAACTCGACTGTGCGATAAATGTTGCAGCAGTTACAAAGAAACAAATGTCGCAGATTGGACAGACTTCTCAGTCGTGTAACTGGCATTCGAGCGATAAGTGGCGACTGCCGCTTCAGCGTAATCACTTTGCACTTGAACTGCGCGACTTGACGGGCAGCCGCATGCTGACGTGCTGTGACCGGAGTCGCCCGTGCGGTTGGCAGCAGTCGACTCAGCTGACGTCCGCGGGGAGCTGGGAGGTGGGAGGTGTCGTTTGGGAACGGCGCTAAGCAGGAACGTGCCAGAGCGAAGTCCAGCACGTCGGCATCAGCTGCTTGAGAACGCGAGCTGTGCGCAATCCGTAATTAGCTTACGTCCGTGTCATTCGTGGAGTGCAGTAGTAAGGAAACCCCCATGGGAAATGTCAGACCTTCGAATGTGCAGCTTCAAAGAGCGTAGTGTTGCTGTCACATCTGACAGCGCTGAAGGCCTGTTGTCACAGATCAACACCAACATTTCATTTTCATTCAGTCGCAGCACCAAAATTTCTCCACGGCCGTTTTCGGTACTTCAGTCATTTTCAAGTGTTCGCAACCTTCAATGGCAGTCAAGAAGAATTTTAAAATAAGACAGTATTAGTTGTAGTGTAATTATGAATAATGTTGGATAACAGCTAGTCGTAAGTAAAAAATATATATCCCCTTCGTCATAAGCAAAATATATGTTGACAAACTTATAAAAATTTGTCAGCTGATATGTCCTAGACACACTAGCGGAGTAGAAGAAGCTGCAATTACAAGGACTGCCGTGAGTAATATAGGGAGACAGGACAGAGCGTGGAAGCCGGACTAAACAGTCGTTGGGTACAAATACATCTGCATGACTACTTTACAATTGGCATTTGGGTACCTAGAAGACAGTTCACAGAACCACTTTCGGCTATTTCTCGATCATTCCAGTACCGACTATTACGTGGGAAAAGTGAACACCTAAATCTTTCCGCGCGAGCTCTGATTTCTCTTATTTTATTGCGATGGCCATTTTTCCTAGGTAGATGGGTATCAATCGAACACCTTCACAGTCGGAGGGGAAACTCAGTGATTGAAATTTCCTGAAAAGATGTCGCCACTACGAAGAATGGCTTTGTTTTAGTAATTGAATCGCCCACTCCCATATTATATCAATGACACTGTCTCCTCTATTTTTCAATAATACGAAATAAGCTGCCGTTCGTCGAACTTTGTCGATGTCCTCCGTTAATCCTACATGTTAAGGATCCAATAGTGCGCAGCAATACTCTAGAAGAGCACGGACAAATGTTCTGTGTCTATAGCAAATTTCTTGCATCGTAGTGTAAGCTGTCTCTTCAGTATAGTTGCTGTATCTTCTAAGTGTTCTGCGAGTGCGAGGCCGTCCCCGTAACAGTTTCTGTGTAATGATTGCTATTTCACTTGTTCTTAATTGTAATCTCCAGGTTTTTAATTGAAATAACAAACTTTAAATGTGTGTGATTTATCGTGCAACTGATTAATAACGGACTTTTCTAGTATTCAAGCTGAGACCTCACAATTTTTATGGTTTACGGTCAATTACAACTTTTTGCATCATGCAGATACTTTGCCTAAATAATTTTTCAATTCGTTTCGATATTTTGAAGACTTCACTAGACGATAAATGACAACATCATCTGGAAACATTCATAGGGGCTGCTCAAATTTTCTCACAAATCGTTTGCATAGATTAAGAACAGCAGAGGGCCTATAACACTTCCTTGGGTAACCCTGCATCACTTCTGTTACACCCAGTGGCTTCCCGTCCATTACTGTGAAATGTGACCTTTCTGACCGGAAATCGCGTATCTATTGCAACAATTGAGATGATATTTCATTGACGCGAAATTTTGTTAGAAGATGCTAGTGAAGAACAGTGTCATAAGCCCTCTTGAAATCTAGAATGTGGACTCGAGTTCCCTTGTCACTAACAGTCATTACTTCGTCTGGATAAACAGGAAGTTGTGTTTCACAAGAACGATATTTTCCTAAAAACTGCATTTTAAAACCAAATGATGACATAGTAAGATACCCTGACGAAAAAACAACCGCAACACAAAGACGAAGTTCTGCAACATAAACGAAAGTTGGTAGGCATGTTTCTACATCTGAAAGATATGTTTGCAAAATTCCGCGCCAGTCACTTACGAATGGCACTAGTAGCGCCAGTATGAGAATCCAAATCAGATTTGCTTGAAATAAACGCTGTAACGGTCGTGAGCGTTAGTTACCTTTGAGATTGGACGTGGTGAGTTGATGTTGGTCAAGACTGCCTTTAACGTGACAAAGACGCCATTATTAACACACCAGTGACTTCGAATGGGGTTGTGTAACAGGGCCACGAGAAACTGTTTATTCCTTCTGCGATGCTGCAGAAATATATGGCAGAGATGTAGCCGCTGTATAGTATAATCTCTGGCAGCGGTGGTCACGAGAATGTACAGTCAGAAGGAGGCTGGGCTCCGGAAGGGCATATGGCACTATCGAGAGGGAAGACCATCGTGTTTGGCTTATGCCTCTGACGCATCTTACTGCATCTCCAGTAGCAATCTGAGCAGCAGTTGACGCCACCGTGACATAAAGAACTGTTACAAATCGGTTACTTAAAGGACAGCTCCGAGTCAGACGCCCTGTAGCGTGCATTCCACTGAGCCCAATCCACCGCCATTTGCGACTTCAGTGGTGTGAAACGAGAGCTCATTGAAGGGCAGGGTGGAAGTCTGTTGTGTTTTCTAATGAAAGATGGTTCTGCCTCGTTCCAGTGAAGGGCATATGGTGGTTAGAAAGAGGATAGTTGAGGAGCTGCAACCCAACCTGTCTGCATGCGAGACACAATGCAACTACACCTGGAATGACGGTGTGGGGTGCGATGTCGTATGAGAGAAGGAGCATTCTAGTGGTTATCCCATGCATCCAGACTGTAAATTTGTACGCCGATCTTGTGATTCGACCAGATGCCCTGCAATTCATGAACAGAATTCCAGGGGGTGTTTTCCAACAGGATAATGATCGCCCACATGCCGCTGTTGCAGCCCGACATGCTCTACAGAGTGTTGACATATTGGCTTGTCCTGCCCGATCAGCAGATCTGTCTCCAGTCTAGCACTTATTGGGATATCATAGGACGACAACCCCAACGTCATCCACAAATAACCTTAACTTTCCCTAAATTGGTCGAAGTGCAAAACAGGCTTGGAATTCCATCCCACAAACTGACATACAGCATCTATATAACATAATACTTGCATGTTTGCATGCTTGCATTCAACATTCTAGCGCTGACCCCGGTTGTTAATGTACCAGCGTTTCACATTTGCAATAGCTTATATCGCACTTACATGAACCTGTTATCTTGCAGTATCAATCAATTACACATGTTACCTAGACAAATATAGGGCTATTTTCGAAATTTCATTACTCTACATAAATTATGTTTTGGTCTTGCGATTTTTTTCCGTCAGTATTGATAGATACATATAATGTTTGAAAATAACAAAGGCATGACAGCAGTTGGCCTACACGTTAAAACTAACATGATGCATATAGAATTATTAATGTCTAACAGACGACGCTCACATTACATCAGCAAAGAAGTAACAAACACGGCAAGTGAGCGGTAGCAAGTGGCTGGACTGGAGCGCCCCGGAAGCAAACATCGGGTTTACCGAACGTCGTCTGTTTATTCCCTAGAAAATTTTTGAAGAAAATGACCTGCTATTCAGTTAATTTGGCGATGGAACACGTGGAGACATGTTGTCTTGTTACTGACGATGTATATGCCAAGTCGATCATTTGAGAGAACGATCGCTTTTGCTTTAGTACTTGCGCTTATGTCGAACCTCTCTGCTTTCTGTGTATATGGTGCAGCTATCGTCAAACATAAAGTTTGAACACCGCAATGCTTTATTAGAATTGGTGGTGGTATGCCCTCGTTTTCCTCCGATCGATATACTGCCTTACTCATCCAGTATTTCGATGTCTATGAAGAAAGAAAGTTCACAAAGCTTTTGCAGAGGAGCGGTAAAGATTTTGTGTGACTAAGTAATAGGGTAGCATAGATTCTCTTCGTGGATGGTACTTCAGAACTAGCATTCGATCTATAATTTCCTTTCCAGTTGCATGTTGAGGTTTTCTATTCACGTTCGTAAGTTCATGATATTACTACACGTTATTCATTTACTTTACAAAACTACGTCCAGATCATACAGTAATCACAACAAAGTTAATAGAGAGTATGCAGTATGATACACATTATATCGGCTAAAAGAGGTTCTGTTGTAAATGTTGACCACGTATTCGGGAGGAGCCGTGTATAAATACAGGTTCCAGCGTCCTGATTTAGGTTTCCCGCAAGACAGGCCGGTTCAAAAGAACTTTTTGCTGTTTTTTTCCCATATACTTACTGAAACCGGTTGGAGTTCTGCTCCAGATGATATGTTCGGCTTTGAGATGTAAAATCATAGTTAAATGGCGTCGAAATTCTGAGTAAGCAATAGTAGAAGCATATGATGTTAACTGATGAAAGAACTTCATAATTACAAATGAAATGCACAGAACTGTGTACGTTCTACGGAATCAGTTTATTTTGTTAACCGTTTTTCAGCTTACAAGGCTGTCATCAGACATTAACTGACCATCGTCGTCAGAGAAGGTACAACATTGACAGAAAATGTGAAACAGTAAATACATGTAAGGGAAACAAACCAGAAACATTAAACTTAACACTTTCAATTATGTTACGGCTACACTGTCAAATATGACATTTACTCTGCTTTTGCACATCACTCTGTGTGTGTAACATCTTTCTCAATCTTATTGTTCAGTACGTTATTCTCTTTGACAACAATAGTTAGTTAAAGCCAGTTGATGGCCTCGTAAGCAGAAATTCGGTTAACTCAATAAATTAATATTGTAGAATATGCATAATTTTGTACTTTTCATTCATAAGTATTAAGTTTTTCTATCAAGAAGCGACGGAAAAATCAATTAACAACATATGTTTGTACTAGTACATACACAGAATTTCAACGCCGTTTTACAATGATTTTACGTCCTTCTGCCGGAGCTGTCGTCGGAGGCCGAAGACGACATTCGTTTAAGGTAATTAATCAGTGCAGTAGAACATCATGAATTTGTGATTTTCATTTACAGTTAGAAGGCTATGGTTTGAAGCATCAACGAATCTGTTCTACCAGATAAGGATTGTACGCATGATTAGAGACGCCTTTGCATTTCTTTGGTGTCGAAGGCTCCTTTTACACGTACCATGCGTAAAAGGAGTTGGGAATGGATTAATAAAGTCATAATAATCATATGCCTACAGATAATTGCTTTAGAACAATCGTATGAACTATCATAACATACAATACAGCTTTACTTTTCGGGTATTATCGAGCTGTCTGGTCCTCAGTTCCATGTTACGAGCCATCGGGTTATTAGTAGCGTCATGCTACTACTGAGAAGGGGTTGTGAATTTTCGGCGAACCCGTTTCGCTTTTGATATCTAAAAGGATTAGCAGCCACTGTTTTTCTGAGTTTCCCGTATTTTCATTCGATGTTTCCTTGTTAGCACCTATTTGCATTCGCAATATCCGTGTTCTGCACCTGAGCGTATCCATTGTGATATCATTGCCCTACAAAACAATGGCCAGTTCTTATACCTCTAAAATTAGTTAGTTACATTTTAGATGCAGGAAAATATTATTAAAATTTCATCTGTGATGTTGCTTTTGGACACATCAAATGAAATTTGTCTGGCACAAATCAAAATGTAGTTTTCATTGAGAAGTCACAACATCAAGTATCCAACATTATTCACGGCCCAGTCACATTAATATGACCACCGACTACATTCGTCGTCAGCATGCAATAACAACTCATAGGCGGCAGGAGGCAGCACCAGCAGTGGAGGGTATATGAAATGTGTTGGGAGACGCGATGAACAGTGAAGTCGTTGAAACTTCCTGGCAGATTAAAACTGTGTGCCGGACCGAGACTCCAGCTCGGGACCTTTGCCTATCGCGGGCAAGTGCTCTACAAACTGAGCTACTCAAGCACGACTCACGCCCAGTCCTCACAGCCTTACTTCTACCAGTACCTCGTCTCCCACCTTCCAAACTTTACAGAAGCTCTCCTGCGAACCTTGCAGAACTAGCACGCCTGAAAGAAATTTTGGAAGGTAGGAGACGAGGTACTGGCAGACGTAAAGCTGTGAGAACCTGGCGTAAGTCGTGCTTGGGTAGCTTAGTTGGTAGAGTACTTGCCCGCGAAATGCAAAGGTCCCGAGTTCGAGTCTCGGTCCGACACACAGTTTTAATCTGCCAGTAAGTTTCATATCAGCGCACACTCCGCTGCAGAGTGAAAATCTCATTCTGGAAAGTGAACTCGTTGTCATAATGCAGAAACGGAGCGATTTACCTCACGTCGAAAAGGGCATGATTATTGGCTTTAGGGCCAAGGGTAAAAGCATTTCCGAAACGGTTACGTTGAAAAGTCTATGTTGGATTCCTTTCATGTTAATTTCTTAAATCTGTTGCCATTTACGGGATAAATTCCTCTTCTAAATTTACTGTGGTGTTTCTGACTATCTGGAAGGAGACTGAGCAGTGGAACGTGTTACTTTTACACATAAACAAGAACGATCTGTCACACTACTACATTTTAAAACACAGTTTATATGTAATTCATGTCACACAGTCTCATACGGAACCTACATCCGCTTTCTTTTATATACAGTATATGATAAGATACTGTCATCCCCCTTCCCTTCTGTATGAAAGAATGAATGAGCAAATGTATTTCTAGTTGCATGCTGGAGGGTGGCAGACAAGCCTGTCTGCTAGAGAACAGTAGGACCAACTTCGGAACAGGTAGCTACGCTTTCTAGAAGCAGAGAGGCTTCTATCCTTAGTATGGTCCTGTCCGGGCCTTGTCATGTTGGTATAGGGTCACTTCCGTTTGTATTTGTGAAGCACGCTCGGTAGGAGCGCAGCAGATCAGTCTGTCCGCGGCGAGCGTCTGAAGTGGTAAGATCTCTGGCTAAGCGCGTGTCTGGTAAGTCCGTAGGACAATGGATTTCTTACGTTCAGCCTAACTGAAAATTTAATCACCTTTATTTCAGGTTAGCTCTAAAATATCTAATGTTACCTTAAATTGCAACGCAGTGTAATTCGAGTGTGAAGTTCAGAATATATTCCGGTAGTTGCTTTGTCACTACTTTGTGAGTAAAGTGGAACCACGTGTTGATCAGTAACTCTAACTAAGATCATCAATCTTAAATGCGAATGTTCGTGAGATTATAACGTCTCGTCTTGACAATATTTTTCAATATAGCAACTTTTCTTTATGTTCAACCCACGTGGGCTCTACTTTGTGAGACCAGTACCACGTGCTTATACAATTGTTTCACCCATCAGGTTAATAGTAAGACGATAGTAACCAGTTAGAGGTTTTTCTTTTGTAAATTGCTTTTCAATATAATTTATTTTAATTATCAAAATTATTGTGGAGTTACACTCTTTGTGTAAACCAAGTTGACCACGTGAAGAATGTGGTGTAATCATCAAAGTAGCCCTCAGCTATTCTTTTCGGGAAGATTTCACAGAGAGTTAGTATGAATTTAGTATACCAGTGTGTGGTAATTACACGACGGACAGGATTGCGCTACGAACGTAACTTCTTTGGGTGAAAATTGAATCGGTTGGTTGTGGTTAATTTCCTCTTGCATATGCTTCAACGTTCTTCGTGTGTTATTTTATGAATGCAGTGTTCTATGCAGTCTCCCAATCTTGGCTCCATATTTGATGTGTTCCGTAAGATTACACACTCACATTTTCACAATCCTAAATAAGGCACCAGCTTAGTTACGACTCAAGTTTAATATGCTGAAGTTTCAATGATATATATATGTATATATATCTATCACCGGTTTTCGTATGACTATTAAAAGATTATAATTAATGTTAGTCTGGTTGGGAATTTGGTAAGCTAGACTGGATACCTGGTGAAACAGTTGCACAGTAATGCAAAGTCAACTTCCTCAGATAGCTCACAACTTTTAACCCGCTTTTATTGTCTATCAGCACCGCCTTCATAACAAATTAAAGCAACAACGTTACAAAGTCTGTAAACTGTTTTCGTATCGCCGTGGTTGAATTATATCGTACATGGCAGAATGGCGCTATTGAAAACCAGCGACGAGGCAGCTGTGGTGCACCACGGGCCATAGATGGTAGGGGCGAACGACGGCAGCGGATATGTGTATGAGCAAATAGCCTTGCAACAGCTGAGCAACTGACCATCCACACGAACCAAGGGGCTGCCAACAGTATCTCCTGAACGACCATTTAGCGAATGTTGTTGCGTATGGGCCTCCGCAACAGGAGCCTGCTTCATGCACCCATGTTGACTGCTGTTCATCGTCGACAAAGGTTGGAATTTTCACGCCAACACCGCAGTTCGACATCTACTCAGTGGCGACAGATGGACTTTACAGGTGAATCACGTTTTATGCTGCATCTGGCAGATGGCTGTTGGCGTGGGCGGCGTCAGACGTCTGAAAGCAAACACCCTGCAACCAGGAGACAGCGTTATGATCTGAGGGATGTTTTCGAGGCATTCCCGGGGTGATCTCGTCTTACTGGAAGGCACAGCGATTCAACACATGTATGCGTCTATCGTTGGGGGTCATGTCCCATCCCCCTTACATGCAGTTTCTTTTTCCTCGGCACGATGGTATCTACCAGCTGTACCCGCCAGGTTAGTCGAGAGCGCTAACGCGCTGCTTCCTGGAGTCGGGTAAGCGCACCGCCCCGGTTCGAATCCGCCCGCCAGATTAATGACGAGGGCCGGTGTGCCGGCCAGCCTGGATGTGGTTTTTAGGCGGTTTTTCACATCCCTCTAGGTGAATACCGGGCTGGTCCCCACGTCCCGCCTCAGTTACACGACTCACAGACATTTGAAACACGTCCTCTCTTTTCTATGATTTACACTAGACGCAGACAGATGGGATACTCTGATTCCATCCCGGGGGGTACGGGGTGGCGGTAGGAAGGGCTTCCGGCCACCCCTTCAAACTACCATGCTAAATCCGAATTAACCACGCAACATGCGGGTCAAAGGCGCAAGCGATAGATAGATGGTAGCTAGCAGCAAGATAATGCTGAGTGGTCAGCGTGACGGAATGTCGTATTATAGGGCCCGGGTTCGATTCCTGGCTGCGTCGAGACTGGGCGTTGTGCTGCCCTAATCATTATCATCATCTCATCCCCATCGACGGGCAAGATGCCAAAGTGGCGTCAACTGGAAAGACTTGCAGCAGGCGACCGGTCTACCCGACGGGAGGCCCTAGCCACATGGCATTTACATTTTACGGTACTGCTCTGGCCACCAAAATGCCCGGATGCAAACCCAATAGAGAATATGTGGTACCACCCCGCTCGGACTGTACGCAACGCCGGCCGCTGTCGCCGAGCGGTTCTAGGCGCTTCAATCCGGAACTGCGCTGCTGCTACGGTCGCAGGTTCGAATCTTGCCGCGGGCATGGATAAGTGTGATGTCCTTAGGTTTGTTAGGTTTAAGTAGTTCTAAGTTCTAGGGGACTGATGATTTCAGATGTTAAGTCCCATAGTGCTTAGAGCCATTTGATTTTGACTGTACGAACCATGGATTCTCAACCTAGAATCCTAGCGCAAAACTGGTCACGCAGCTCTGGAGTCGGCATGTCTCTACATCCCTTCTAGAATCTAACTGACTCTCTTCTTGGACGACTCGCAGCTATCCCCTCTGCGAACGGTGGTTATTGAGACTTCCGACAAGTGGTGACATTTATGTGATTGAACAGTGTAGTTATTTAGAGACTCGGTATGTGAGTGACGGAGCGATATTCGTTGCTTCGAACTTACGTAAATCTTTTGCTTTTAATTCGTTGTGAAGAGGCGTGGGGCACTTAGGTGAATATGAGACTAGGCTGATTTAACTGGGAGGTGTGTCGTGGATTGCCACAAACTACGTCAAAATCGCCGTCACATTTAAATGACCACGATTGCGGCTTTGTTGTTACAGACAAGTTGCTTCCAGAATGTTGGAAAACCGCCCTGTTGTGACAAGGCTGTCACCGGCTGAGCCACCTGTGGGAAGGGCCCACCTCTGCACAGCGAGAGACGCAGGCTGCTCCAGAGGCTGCAGCGCAGCGCAGAATGCGGATGCTGGCGCCAGCAGAAATCGTACGCCGCGCCCCGCCGCCTCTGCTCACGCGGCCAACAGCTGACCGCCAGCGCCCGGCGCTCCAGCCGGGCTACCTGCTGGCGGCTGCTCACTGCGTCCTCTCGTTAACTCGCTCCACCGGTGCACTCCTAGGCGGATGCGGGCGTATTCATATTACTAAAAGGCTAAAACGCCGCGCGGTGCAACGTTGCAGTTGCTATCTACGCGATCAAAAAATTGATTTTTAGCATTCCATATATTACTGAAAAAACTTAAAAATTTAAAATGCTGACCAAACTCAAAAATTTAGAGCGCTGCAATAACATTGTCATTGAGTGACTGTAGAAGGAAGCATGATGGCTTAGACAGAACTGCTTTTTGTCTGGTGAATGGCACCTACCAGTAAATGTAGAAAAGTACAAGTTAATGTAAATGCGTAGAAAAAATGATCGTATAATGTTCGAATACAACATTAGCGGTGACGCAGTCATGTCGATTGAATATCTGGGAGTTACGTTGCAGAGCGATATGAAATGGAGCGAGTACGTAAGGACGGTAGAAAATTTATTAAGAGAATTTTAGGAAAGTGAAGTTTATCTACAAAAGAGCTCGCGTATAGAACACTTTTGTGGCCCAGTCTCGAGTGCTGCTCAAGGGTTTGAGATACTCTTCAGGTCGGATTAAAGGAAGATATGAAACAGTTCAGAGGCTTTGGTTCAAATGGTTCAAATGGCTCTGAGCACTATGGGACTTAACATCTGAGGTCATCAGTCCCCTAGAACTACTTAAACCTAACTAAACTAAGGATATCACACACATCCATGCCCGAGGCAAGATTCGAACATGCGACCGTAGCGGTCGCGCGGTTCCAGACTGAAGCGGCTAGAACTGCTCTGCCACCCCGGCCGGCGAGGCTTTGGTGCTACATTTGTTACTGGTAGTGTCGATCAACGCGCGGGAGTTACTGAGATGCTTCGTGAGCTCAAATGCGAATTCTTACAGAAAAGACAGTGTTATTTTCGCGAAACATTAATGAGAAAGTTCAGAGAATTGGTATTTGCGTGTAACTGCCGAACGATTGTATTGCCACCAACGTACATTTCGCACAAGGACCGCAATCACAAGACAATAGGAACAAGGGTTCGTACGAAACCACAGAAACAGTAGTTTTTCCGTCGCTCGCTTTGCGACTGGAATGCAAAAGGAAATGACTAGTAATGGTACACAGTACTCTCCGCCACACACCATTCTGCGGCTTACGGAGTATGAATGTAGATATGTGTGTAGATGCAGATGTACTCATTAAGAACTATAATATTAGGTTAAAGGCTTATCACAATTAGTCAAGTACTGAAGTTATGTAAGTAGGCTGTTTAAATTTCTATGTTGGTAAGGCCACGTAGCGCTCTGTATGCAAATCACTGACTGTGAAAAACTGTAATTACTATTGTGATGAATGATCAGGACTGTCTTTATGCGAACAATTTTTGCTTCTGATAATCATTGCATTAATAAGTGTGTGCATTTGATATCTTTGTTATTGTAATTATGAAAAATCTTATCAAATCATTATTGGCCACTGCCCACAACCATCTGTTAAATTTTTTTGTGGGGAGCATGGGGACTATGTAAGTAGGCTGTTTAGGTTTTTATGTTGGTAACGCCACGTAGCGCTCTATATGAAAATCACTGACTGTGCTGAGTGAAGTATGAGCTGGTTTGCATTGTTGGAATATTTGCTATTGTAGTTTTGGGCAGTTGGAGGTGAGCCGCCAGCAGTCGTGGATGTGGGCAGAGAGATGGCAGAATTTTAAGAGCGGACGATCTGGACGTGTGTCCGCCAGAAAGAGTAAATGTGTAAGACTGGATATCATTAACTGATTATATATACTTTTGAACACTTTTTAGATAAATACATTGTTCTCCATCAAAATCTTTTCCTAACTATGTCGAGCAGTAGTTACTGCCTTCCGTAGTTATATTCTCTTATTTAGCTAGCAGTAGTGGAGCTCGCTGTATTGCAGTAATTCGAGTAACGAAGATTTTTGTGAGGTAAGTGATTCATGAAGGAAATGTTTATGAGAAGAATACGGTGGGGCCGCAAGGGAGGAGGCAACACAATACTTAAATCAGGTGCACCAAAACAAACAACGGACACCAGGACGCGCCAATAACGGACACGTAAGGCACGCAACTACTCTCTCCGTTGCGGTTCCGCGCGTTCCACCCAAGTAATAGCTACCTGAAACATTTTAATACTTGGAACAGTACACCAGTGATCAGCAAATAAAAAAAAAAACAATAACATGACATAAAAATACAATAACTTAAGAAAATCACATCATGTGAGTATGAGCTCCCCTTGCGAATCAAGTTAAACGGCACACCACGCCGCTGTCCACACTATTAACCGTAAAATCACGGTCCGGTCTTCCCCCACTCGGCGTCCAGACGCAAACAACCCTAGCCGATCCGAACTGACTCCACGCCAAGGCAGCCACCTCTTTCCTCCTCACACGCCTCCAGTTAAGCTCCGGCCAGCGATCACACACGGAAACCCGCCTAACGCCAAGCGCTGTCTGAGTGAAAATAAGATCGATACGGACTTGGAAATAAGCGAGCACCGTAACAAAAGGTATGGGTTATTGTTAGTCAGGACCATTCTTTTGTAGGGATTATTGAACGTCAGATTGCGTTGCACTAAAAGTATTGTGTGTCAGTTCAGTGTTGATCAGAATAAGTAAAGAGCGAAATGTGTGAGTACGTTCAGTTCTGATCAGCTGTTTGAAAATCAAATAACGTAAGAGGTTTACCAGCACAGTAAATCAAAAATTTTCCCAAGGGGATGTTTCAGTTATAAATTGTGTCTGCCTTGAGGCAGCGTGACTCAGAGCAGAAATTACCCAGACTGTTTTCTTCCAGTATTGGAGGAAGAGACCACTTCACGACTTACAACAATCGTTACACATAATTTCAAATCTTTTCGAAGTTTTTCCTCGATGGCACCTTTCACAAAAGAATGAAAGGAATTCTTTTTTATCCTTTACTATTTTCCGTTGTATATGCAGTAAATCTTCAGCATCAGGCATGACGTTTTAATTTAAGTAATTTTGTTGCTTCTCTACTACTAACTCTATTAATAACATGCTTTTCAGGCAGTACCCAATACGCCACTGGAAGTAACTGCGAAATTATCTCATTGTACGACACATTGTTCACAGATATAACGTCATAAGCGTTGAAATTCGTGAAAAACTAACTTCATTAGTCTGTGGGTGAATAATTGGAAACTAATAAAGTCAACATAAATAGGGTTTTGTGTTCTCAACCATAAAAGCTTGCCGTGAGTTGTAGCCTTGCGGAATGAGGCACCTTTCCTCGGTTCGCTCGGCTTCCCCCATTGCAGGTTAGAGTCCTCCCTCGGGCATGGGTGTGTGTGTTGTCATTTGCGTAAGTTAGAATAAAGTAGTGTGTAAGCTTAGGGACCGAAGACCTCAGCTGTTTGGTCCCATAGGAACTTACCAAAAAGTTCCATTGAAGCTTCACATTCCTAACGTCAAATGTTTAACAGATTAACTCTTTCGTAAAATAATCAGATGTTTGAAGTTGTTTTAAATATGGGAGTTCGATTCTTTAAAGAATGGGGGGCTGGATATTATTGGTCAGCACACAAGTTGGAACACTGAATACCCAATTAATGAAGTATTAGTTGCTGTTATTGTTGTTGCATTATTCAGTCCTTATTTCGGTATGTTACAACGGTTTGCGCTAGTGTATACTGAGCAAGACTCTTCCTTTCTGTGTAACATTTACAACTTACATTCATTTGAACTTGCTTCCTTTTGTTAATCTTGGTATCCCGTTACAGTTTTTACACCCTTCACCCTTCCTCCATACCAGAATTCGCTGTTCCCAGATGCTTCAGGATGAGTCCTGTTAACTAGTCCGTACTTTTAATCAAATTCTGGTATAAATTGTTTTCTTCGAGATTAGTTTAAAAAACCTCTTTATCACTTACCCGATCTACCCATCCAATCTTCAACATTATTCTGCAGCGCCGTATCTCAAAAGTTTCTACTCTCTTCTTGTCTTTACAGTTTGTGGTCTGCTTTTCACTTTTGTGCAAGGCTTCACTCACATTATATACTTCCAGAAGATACCTCTTAATAATTAAATTTCTCTTGGATGATAAAATCTCTCCTTTTCAGATAAGGTTTTCTTGCTAGTCTTCATTGTATAACATTATTACTTTCTCATCATTAGTTACCTTCCTACCAAAATAGCTAAAATCGCCTACTACTTTCGCTGTCTCATTTCCTAACCTAATTCCCTCAGCACCATCTGATTTGCTTCGACTACACTCCATTACCCTTGTTTTACTATCTGAAACAAATCTTGTAACTGCTTTCCAACACAATCCTCACGACAAATCGAAGTCCCCTTCCGTCTTTGTCAAAATAATTCTATTTCCAAATTTCTGTTTGGTTTCCCAAGTCTACAAATACAATAAATGTAGATATGCCTTTTTTAATCTATCTTGTAAGACAAGTCGTTATGTCAATATTGACGTACTTTTCCCTCATCTCTCCGCAACCCAAATTGATCACCAAGTAGTGATATGAAATCTTTAGACGAAGGTTTATGTATCAAATATTGCACTGAAAAGCATAATAATGAGCAGGTATTGACTAGGGTCGTAGCCTAGTAGTGGTGAAGAGTCTGTTAAAATTCAAGACGATAAGGCTAAACCAGCATACATTTGGTGGATTACTGAAAATGTAGGACAGGTTTAGACAAAACGAAAATTCTTCGAGGCAGCTATAGGCCTAAATAAGTCAAGAGTAGATCAAGACAGAACATTAATGATATGTTAAAAAGACGAAGTAATTGAGATGAGACAGGACATCGTAGATACAACCGAGGCCAAAGCACGAAAACCACGTGCAACTGAGGAAATACTTCAGATTATATACGAAAGAGGAGAATATGTAAATGGCAAAGGATGACAGCGTAGCGGTTGTACAGGAGTAAAGTAAACAGTGCGTGCAAGCAGACTAAAAAAGAACAGACGACACACATATACAGGTAAGTCAAATCATTATGACCATAGCTTTCCTGTTGACTGCGAACGCCTGATGCGGCATGAGAAGCATATAAGCCGGCCGTGGTGGCTTACCGTTCTAGTCGCTACGGTCTGGAACCGCGCGACCGCTACGGTCGCAGGTTCGAATCCTGCCTCGGGCATGGATGTGTGTGATGTCCTTAGGTTAGTTAGGTTTAAGTAGTTCTGAGTTCTAGGGGACTGATGACCTCAGCAGTTAAGTCCCATAGTGCTCAGAGCCATTTGAACCATTTTTTTGAAGTATATAACGGGAGTGGAGACGACTGGGGAATCATTATATCGTCGCATGGGCCGCAAATGGGAAATTCCACTGACGTAAGTGTCTTTGATAAAGGTTAGATTGTTATAGTCCTGTACATGGAAATGGGCGTCTGGGAAGCGGCAAACTGGGCTAGTGATAGCGTACTATTGATGCGGGCATCTCTGGAACGTGGCTCAAGGACGGTGAAAGCACGAATAGACGGTAAGGTGCTGGACGCCCGCGTCTCGTGACGAAACGTGTGGGTCGGAAGCTTCCCCGCTCTGTAAAACAGGATAGGCAGCGATCTATGGCAGATACGATGACAGAGTACAGTGCTAGTGCACATGCAAGTGTTGCAGAACACACTGTCCACCGCACACTGATGAACAGGAAGCTGCGCAGCGGACAACACCTAAGTGTTCCATGTCGACCCAATGACAGGTCAATTGCAAATTGCAGTGTGCACGGAATCATCGTCAGTGAATACGTGTTGCCTGGTCGGATAATCCGCGTTTCTTGTTACCCCAGATCGATGGTAATATCTGGATGCGCCGACAGCCGAGTCAACAGCTGCTCGAAGCATGCACCGTGCCACGGACCCAGGACGGTGGGGGCAGTATTATATTGTGAAGAGCGTCATCTGGGGTTTCATGGGACCTCTGGTAGTAATCGAAAGTACTATGACGGTTTTGGAGTACATGAACATTGTTACAGATACCCTGTATCCCTGCATATTTCATTTCTTCCCCGGCGTCAGTGACATATTTCACAAGGATATCTGTCAGCGTTACAAGGCCAGAATCATACAACAGTGGTTTAAGAAACTTAACAGTGAACTCATGATGTTGTCTTGGCTACAAAACTGGCCTGAACGGAACCCAATGCAACATTTCTGGGATGCTATTGGGTGCCAGCTCCGCGCCCACAAGTCACTGGCTAGTAATTTAAGTAAATTACCTGTGCGTAGACCACTGTTGCCACATACCTTCGGAACACTATCAAGTACTTATCGAATCCATGTCACGCACAATCGCTGCTCTCACTCCAAAGATGGATCAACACCCTATGAAGCAGTTGTGGTCCAACCGTTTATGCATTGAAAATGAGGAAGAGTAGCTCCTAGCACTAACCGACGCGTTGTACTCTAAGTTTAAACGTAACTTTGGAGTATTACAACGTAATTGTGTTAAGGCGACCTGGATGTCATGAGGCCCCAAAAATGGAATTTTTATGTAAGAAAATTCTGTGATTCTTCCTGGTTCTAAGACTACATACTTTATGGACAGTACCTCATCACTTTCGTGTTCAAATGACTTTCTAAAGCAGATGCGGCACGTGAATGCTTAGCTGTCATAATAGTGTCTAACACAAAAACTTGCCTACTATGTCTCGTTGTTTAATTTCGGTGCGTTTGTGTAATATCCTGAAGGACATATAGGCTGTACTGTGAGCAGAGATTTCTTGCAATCGATCTTTTTGTCAATATGCAAGTAAATCACTTGAGTTTACTTATGTTTATCCAGTGCTTTCGTGTTCTAAAATTGTTGGTGTGACTGAGTATTTCAACCATTTTACTTAGTAAAATGCCACAAACGAAGGAGTTTAATTGCAGTGGTAAGTTTTACGGAAATTAACACAAGCATGTTACTGAAAATCGTAAAAATGAAGGAATTGTTACACTGTAGCGAATTAAGATTAGTCCTAAATGTTCTCCAGGCAGTACTTCTTAACGCATGTTGAAGTGTCTTACCGATAATCAATAAGATGTTGGTGGTATAAATAGTGAAAGAACGGTTACATTTTAATTAGTTAGTGCAAACTTTCAGAAATACCTCTGTCTGTTGCTAAATGTAAATATTGTCGCAGTGAAAAATCTCTTGAGTATAAAGAGAACGTAAGTAAGAGAAAAGGCCTGTGCAGCAAAATTATAGTGGAATGTCAAGTGTGTTAAGTAATGAAATGTACAATGACAACTCCTGTAGCATACACAAAATATAGTGAAGTGAATATTCGCCTTCTTCTGCCATGAGGTGTATTGACAAGGGAAGAAAATCAGTCCAAATACTCTGGAAGAAAAGCAGCTCAGATATTCTGTGCCGTGCTTGATCTCCCACCGCCACTTGTCAAATCTGAGAGATATTACAATCGTTTGCATAAGTCCTAAAAGAAGTCAGTAACGCATCTGTGCAGAGGACAGCGAAAGAAACTAGATATTTATCAATCTATTGATACTGTTGCTGCCTTGGACGGTTCCTGGCAAGAGAGAGGCCGTACATAGCTGAATGGACTTGCCACAGTTACTTCTGTACATAAAGACAAGGTGCTGGACTAAAACATAGCATGGTGATGTCAGAACCTTTGCGATTATGCCGTAACTCTTTCCATATGGTCACTACGTCAGTTAAAACTACGCTTCAAACAGTATGTTGTTTGAAAATTTTACGTGCATAAGTACGGTAACTTTGAACCTCTGGATCTCGGTAACGAATAGTGATATCCAAAAAGTTTCAAGGTTCCCCGAGAACATTATCTTAAAATCATTTGATAAAAAATTTCGACGATATGCCATGAATAGAAATTACAGAGGTGGTCTTTCCCACAAGTGGTACTTTTTGTATCGAAACTCTATTTTTTTTTATTTTTAGAATGGTACTTTCATAAGACACCTGAGTTCCACCCTAGACCACACTTAATGCAAAAGAACTAGTCGATTTACTCAATTTGCGTGGGCAGGAGGAACTATGTGATGTTTAAATTTTGACACAGTACTGTAGGATAGCTACTGGATGACTTTTCTGCCGATAGGTATACAAATGATCGCTAGGCCAAGGGTTGTCCAAAATACATTGTCATCGACAGAACCAGAGATATGATACCCTGAAAAATCGCATCGGATTTTTGTAACATACTGCTACCGTTTACTGTAGTGCACGGACCGATATTAGGATGAGAAAAGCTACTTCGAGAAAGAAACACCGCTCCTCCTGCGGTTTTTATATACTACATCTATATAGTGCTTAAAAGCAGCAATTATACAACATTACATAGAACACTATCTTTGTAGTGACAAAGTCAGGATCTGATTAACACAACTGTTTAAATGGAAAATACCTCACTGAATATAAGTATTTAGATAAAGCGTAGAAGTAGGGACTTGAAGTCTTTTACATTCTTTTTAAGTATCTGAGTATTTTCAATTTTCTACGCGCTTTCTTCTGGTAACCTGTGAGAGATGTAAAGCTCCACTCTGAGCTCTAAATAAATGTGCATAGTTAATATGCAATTACTTCTATTGCTTATTTAAGTACACCCATCTTCAGATACTATAATAGTGAGCTAAAAAGAAGTATAACAGAAAGATACTGTGGCAGAACTTGTTATTAGTAAACAGCGTGCAAGCTATGTGGGTAGAAACATTTGATGAAACTATACCTAAGTTATTTTTCCAATTTATATGTTGGTGGAGAAGTTATTTCAACATTTATTCTAACAGCTTCATAAATACACACATATTATAAAAATGGATGTACGCATACACTGATAAGCCTAAACATTATGACGACTGCCCACCGCAACACTGGATGCCACTCGGTGGCTTTGCGGGCGTGTGGCGCGGTAACAAAAGCATGGAAGCAGAGCAGACACGGACGGGAGATCGCCTTGGCGAAGATGTGGGCTGCAAATGGGTAAACCCATTGAGATAAGTGACTTTTACCAAGGTCAGGTTATTATTACGCTGAGCCTGTGAACGAGTATCTCGAAAACGGCGAAGCTGGTTGAATGTTGGCGTGCTACTGTCGCGAGCATGTACGATTGGTTTGGTTTGGTTTAAAAGAGGGGAGAAGGGACCAAACTGCTTGGTCATCGGCCCCCAAGCATGTACGAAAAGATGTACATGGACAATGAAACTATCACTAGGCGCTAAATCGTTGGACGTCAACGATTCTTCACAGAACTTGGGATTCGGAGGCTTGTCTGCTCTGTAAAGCAGGACAGATGGTGATCTGTGGTATCTCTGCCGAAGGCGGAAAATAATGGTGTGCGCATAAGTTTTTCGGAGCATACGTTCATCGTACATCATTGAACATAGAGCTCCACAGCAGACCACTCCTACTTGACCCAACGTTATCGTCAGTTACGATCGTAGTGGGTACAGGATCATCGGACTTCGACCGTCGATCAAGGGAGAAGCGTCGGCTCTTCGGGTGAATCACATTTTTTACGCACTAGGTCGGTGGTCGTCTCCACAAAAATGGTTCCATGGCTCTGAGCACTATGGGACTTAACTTCTGAGGTCATCAGTCCCCTAGAACTTAGAAGTACTTAAACCTAACTAACCTAAGGACATCACACACATCCATTCCCGAGGCAGGATTCGAACCTGCGACCGTAGCGGTCGCCCGGTTCCAGTCTGTAGCGCCTAGAGCCGCTCGGCCACCCCGGCCGGCTCGTCTTCACAAATGCCGTCATCACGTGAACGGCGACTCGAACGGACGCAGACTGATGGGAGCAGTATTATGCTGTGGGAGACATTCTCCTGCGCTTTCATGGGACCTGTGGTGGTAACCGAAGAGACGCTGATAGCTGCAAACCACTTGCATCCCTTCGTGCCTGATGTCTTTTCCGACGGCGATGTCATCTTTCAGCAGTATAATTGTCCGTGTCTCGCAGTCAGAACCGTGCTACAGTAGTCTGAGGAGAATTATAGTGAAATCAAGTTGATGTCTCGGTGACCATATTCGCCCGGTGTAAATCCTGTGGAATCGATCTGGATTGTTATCGGGTGCCATCATCGCTTACGCGATCCGGCCCCGGTAGCTGAGTGGTTATCGTGACAGAATGTCAATCCTAAAGTCCCGGGTTCGGTTCCCGGCTGGGTCGGAGATTTTCTCCGCTCACGGACTGGGTGTTGTGTTGTCATCATCATCATTTCATCTCCATCGACGCGCAGGTCGCCGAAGTGGCGTCAAATTGAAAGACCTGCACCAGGCGAATGGTCTACCCGACGGGAGGCCCTAGCCACACGACATTTCATTTCTTTTTATCGCTTACGCGAACCCACGGACCGTTATTTGCGCGAATTTTATGACCTGTGCTTAGACACATAATGCTTTACATCCCCACAAAGCTACCAACAAACTGTCGGATAACAGTTACGCAGAATCAGTGATGTATTTTACTTCAAAGATGGACAAACAAGCTATTACGCAGATGGTCATAATGTTTTGGTTCATCAGTGTATATGAATCTATGTTACACCCATCTCCTCCTGAACCTCTTGACCGACTTTAACAAGACGTGGTACACATATCACTTACTTTCTGAACAGGATTGGGGAAAAGAGGAGTTTGTGGCACAACTTGACAAGAAGAAGGGACCGGTTGGTAGGACATGTTCTGAGGCATCAAGGGATCACAAATTTAGCATTGGAGGGCAGCGTGGAGGGTAAAAATCGTAGAGGGGGCCAAGAGACGAATACACTAAGCAGATTCAGAAGGATGTAGGTTACAGTAGATACTGGGAGATGAAGAAGCTTGCACAGGATAGAGTAGCATGGAGAGCTGCATCAAACCAGTCTCAGGACTGAAGACGACAACAACAACACTGAAAACCATGGGTATGGGGTAAGAAGCACCTACCTATCAAAGGAGTATGATTGTAAAAACAGCGTAGCCCACTAAGAGCGAATACCCATACATTAATCACGCAGGCAGTTTTCACATATACCATTGGATTTATCATCATTGTACGAGACATAGTTCAGGAGATATGGTGTTCAGCCGCAGGCGCTTGAAAAAACGGCCGCACCGTAAAATACAGGATGTATAAAAAAGAACCATCCGATTTGTCATTTCTAAATTTCCGAAATTAATAAACATGTAGACTGAATTTCGTTTTTTGATGAACGAGAAACTCAGGAAGTTATTTCATACATTTTCATAGGTGTTCAGTATGCCCAGCTTTAGATGCAGGCATATGTCAATGCGGTATTCAAGTTGTTCCCACACAGCAGCGAGCATGTCTTGAGTTACAGCTTCCACATCTGCTGTTATGTAATGTCTCAGTTCATTCATTGTTGTTGGTAAGGGAGGCACATAAACAGAGTCTTTTATAAACCCCCACAAGAAATAATCACATACAGTCAGGTCCAGTGACCTTGGAGGCCAGTAATGTAGGGCTGAATCGTTTGATCCAGTGTGACCGGTCCATCATTCAGTAATCCTTTGATTTAAAAATTCCCTCACTTCCAGATTCCAATGTCGCGGTGCTCCATCTTGTTGGTAAATGAGGTCGTTCCAATTAGTCTCCAACTGTGGAGAAAGAATGTTCTCAAGCGTATCGAGATACATGCTTTCTGTAACAATGTTCTCGGCAAAGAAAAATGGACCATACACTTTTTCCCGTGAAACTGCACAACACACATTAATTTTTGGAGAGTCGCTCTCATCTTGTATAAATTCATGTGGTTGTCCCGTGCCCCATATTCTCACATGATGGTTCATTGCGGCTGGTCCCGGCGGAGATTCGGGTCCTCCCTCGGGCATGGGTGTTTGTGCAAATGGTTCAAATAGCTCTGAGCACTATGCGACTTAACTTCTGAGGTCATCAGTCGCCTAGAACTTTGAACTAATTAAACCTAACGTACCTAAGGACATCACATACATCAATGCCCGAGGCAGGATTCGAACCTGCGACCGGAGGTCCAATTTTGAATGTACAGTAGCCTATTGTTTATGCCGCTACTAGATAGCGCTCGTAGCAACACCAGGATTACTTGCCCACATTTTCAGTCGTTGGCACCTTAGTTCCTTTATTAATGTCTTATGTACCAATTATGTTTTAGAACAGTTAGTTTAATTCTGAAGACAACTCTTCTAGTAGTGTCGATACCTGGTCAATTTTGACTTAATATTTGTGACCGAGGGCTTATTTATTCTAATATAATTCTGACACGGTCACTGAACCTTAGCAACTATGTTCAAAGTTTTACGAGTTTTGCCTGCTCAGGTATCTAAGGCACCTTCGAAATATAAAGACTTAATAAGGAAAATTTTAAATAAAAGTATGGCTACCTATTTTAACAAACAGTGTGATAAAAGGGGACTTGTCCCGACTTATACAAAAGCCTGCATCAATTTTTCTGTTTGTAAGAAAAATCCAAAATCCTTTAGACCTATAATTAAGAATATTATTTGTAATAGGATAGAAGATCTGTACGCTAAAAAAGACCGTCTTAACGTAGAAGCATACCATTTGTACGTAAATATCACAAGCATTTATCGTGTTAACTATAATTTTAATATTGACGACATGTGGACGCAAAATAACGAACAAATAGAGATTTGTAAAATAGATACAATGCAGAAACACGAGAAGAAGCTCAGCAATCTTTTTTTTCTGCTTTCTAACGAAAAATGCCTTGAGAATGCAGTTCAAAAAAGCGGTCACGTATTACATGAAAGAATTTTAAATAAAACCAACATCGTCTTTACTAAGAATGAAAAAGTCCTATTAGGAAAAGGACTAAAATACAACGTCAGGCCTAACCTGTTAGACAGAAATGTGAGAGAAAATATGCTTGTTGATTTAAAAATCGGTCTCGTCTATAAGATAGATAATGCTTCTCAAGCCAGCATTGCGTATGATGTAACCTGCATGCTAGAGAAAAATACATCTACTTTGCCTAATGCTACGCATAACGACAGAATTTTAGCAACTTCCACTAAAAATAAACTTAAAACAGCAAATGCCTTAATAACTAAATCCGATAAAGGTTGTTGTCTAGTCATTGCTTATATTTCTGAGTCTATTTCTAAAACTAAAAATTTCTTGAGTGAAAACGACATATCGGAGCTGCATGAGGATCCGACTCCTAAATTACAGAAAGAAGTGAGGTCAGCCATTAACAATGCAAAATTTCTTATAAAAGCGTTCCAAAAAAACTTCTCATTAATATGAACCCTCAGCCCCTTAAACTTCGGTCCCAGTTCAAAATTCATAAACCTAATCATCCAATACGTCCAATTTCCAATAGCATGAATAGCGCATATCACGATTTGGCCCAATTTTTACACGAAAGTTTGAAAAGTCTTTCGTTTTCGAAAATAGTTATTCCGTTCCCAGCAGCTATGTTTTGGTCCAAAATATTAAAAACTTAGTATGCAGTTCAGACACCAAGCTCTTTTCCTCAGATATTAAAAATCTTTATACCAATGTCCCGGTAAATGAGACGCTCATCATTGTGGAAGAAAATTAACGTCAATTTAAAAAAGATCTATCAGATGAACATATTTCCGATTTTACAAATCTAATTAATGTCGTTGTCAAGTACAACTACTTTGAATTAAACGGAAAACTGTACCAGCAATCTGATGGACTCGCTATGGGCAACCCTTTAGCCGTCATCCTTACCGACATCTATATCAATTCCTTGGTAAAAAAAAGCTGTTTAACCGTTTCTGAGCCGCTTCACTAGGTATCCTTTCTTCCACAAGATACGTTGATGATATTCTAGTCATCTATAACGGACCCACCAATAACATTGATCATATATTTAAACTTTTTAACGACGTCCATGAAAAAATTTATTTCACTTTTGAACTCTAAAACGAAAACCGCCAATTACATTATTTAGACTGGACGCTTACAATAGAAGACAATAACATCACTTTCAATATTTTTCGTAAAGGAACGTATACTGACCAAATCGTGCCTGCTTCCTCTTTGCATCCACAGTCTCAAAAAAAAAGGTCTTTTTTCACTCTGCCGTCAACCGAGCCACCTCTATACCTTTTTCAACAGAAAAGTTTAATGAGGAGATTAATTTACTTAAAACCATAGCAGTCAATAATGACTATACGCCTAACATAGTAGACGATATCCTCAAAAAGAAAACTGCAAGAACTACTACGCTCAACACCTCATGCGCTCAAGTTAACCCAAAAAACGTTTTTCTATTCCTTTCATAGGACTCATTTCCTATCAGATGCTTCCATGACAAATACAACTGCAATGTTGCCTTCTCTACTAATAACAATCTGAAGAGAAACTTCATTCATAGTTTCAAATCCATTCGCTCCCCTGCAGAAAGTTCTGGCGTTTATAAGATCATCTGTGATACCTGCCCCTATTATATAGGGCAAACTGGAAGTGCTTTCGCCATCAGATATAAAGAACATCCTTTGAGAAAAAACCGCACCAGTTCCCTAAATTCATCCTTTGCCGATCATCTCTTAATTACTGGGCACGTGCCTAAAGCCATTGGTGACAGCAATATTCTGCATACCGAAGAGAAGGAGCGTAGGTTAAATGTTTTAGAGGAATTGGAGATTTTCAAACATCTATCTCGTAATGATGGCCTCTTTCTCAACGAACAGCTGCAGCTGCAAAATAAAAACTTTATCGACTGTATAAAGCCGTTGCTTGACCTTTGATTCAGATTTCCTCATGCAGTTTGCCGAAATGTTATTTTCCTGTCTTTGCTGTTTTCTTGTATGTCATAACTGACGTTTTTTTACGTTACAAAATGTATCTTTGTTTATAGCAGATAAATATGTAACTTCATCTTATTATTATTAGTGCTTACGTTATGCCTGAATCAGCTTCATTACAATTTCATGTGTCTAATTTTGAATGTACAGTAGCCTAGTTGTTTCTCCGGCTACTAGATGGCGCTCGTTGCAACACCATGTTTACTTGCCCACACTTTCAGCCGTGGGCACCTCAATTATGTTGCAACCCGTGTTCTCTTAGGTACGAGCAGCCCTTAGCGGCTCGCCATCTTATCTTATTTACAACTTTTCATGACGTCACGTTTCCGGCTTAGATTTTTTTGGAATGTGACTTGTAAGTACTGCATCTCTTTCCCGTCAGTACAAACTTTAGTTTATTAATGTCTTATATACCTATTATGTTTTAGAACAGTTAGTTTAATTCTGAAGACGACGCTCATAGTACCGTCGAAACCTGGTCAATTTTGACTTAATATTTGTGACCGAGGGCTTATTTGTTCTGATACAATAAATATATGTTTGTTAAAGCAGTCTGTTCAAGCGCGCATCTGTGCACTTTCTGTCGCTGTGGGTATCTTTGACTGTCTGTGTATTATCGTCTTGAAAGACGAACCCTTATCCGAAATGTTGACTGCACGGCTGCATAGAAGGTTGGAGTATCCTGTCCAGATACTGCACAGCCCACGAATTAGCCGCGGTAACAGTTGCATTCATCGGTGAGGAGAAACTGATGACACTGCGAAATGCTCCAGTGCCCATTTTCTTCACAAGCGACGACGGTTCTCGGTGAGCCCTTAGAGACCAAACTGGTCGTTTGGAAACGGTTATGTACTATCTGGGTCGACACAACCGTCGCAGTGGCCAGTTGATAGGAAGCGCGAAGTTCGGTTCCAGTATCCCTGGGGTACCAACGATCCATAATTTGTAGGTATCGGTAATCAGTTGGTATTGATGTAAGCGGGAGAGTACGACAAGGCAATAATTTGTGTCTCACGACAGTTGTTGAATGTTTTGACATCAGTGTAGTGAACGCTTATTCGGCTGGGTACTTCCCGAGTCGATAACTGTTTTTGCCATAAAGTGACAATATGCGCACAATTTTAACATAGAATGATCCCTCGAGGGACCTTTATAGATGCAGTGTACCATTCTGGATTGGAGTCACAGCTCACAGTACGGATATGCAGGTTTACTTCTACCTCCGTTAGACAGGTGGCTGTACTAAGCGACTTCGTTTCGTTAAAAGAGTTTTAACATCCCTTTCGGGCCTCCGGGAGGGGCCTGCCAGGGGGAGATGACCATAAAAGAAAGATTGAATACCCAATGAAAATGTTACATACTATGAGTCGGAGCTTCGCTCGTCAGAATACCGAATGTTGTGCGGAAGCTAGAAACTTTCAAAAGGCAAATGCGAAGGCGCGGTTTAGATATGATGGTGATTAGTGGAATGATATGCGAAGTAAATGAGGGTATCTAGTCAAAAACCACAACAACAAGAAGTGTCATTGGAAAATTCACAGAGACGTAGCAAGATTTGCAATGGATTACAGCTTAGTCAGACAGATTCCGAAACCTAGTAATAGATAGTAAAGAATACCCAGGACGAGCTATGAACTCAAATCATAATTTAGTAATGATACGGAGCAGACTGAATTTTAGGAGGATCGTCCAGAAGAATCAACGTGGAATATTGTAGTACTGAGGAATGATGAGGTGCGTTTGATGTTCTCTAAGGTTGTAGTTACTGCGATGAGAAATACCAAAAGAGGCAGTTCAGTTGGAGATGAATGGAAATCTCCAAAAGAGGCGGAGAGAGAAATACACAGGCACAAGAAAGGCCATTGCGAAGAAACCTAGGATAACAGACAAAAAACTTCAATTAATCGATGAAAAAAGGAAGTACATGACGTTCAGAAAAACAAAGAAATTTAATTACGTAAGTCAGTTAGGAAAGATATAAACAGGAAGTGCAGGAAAAATTGTAAAGTGATCGTCGTAAGGGAAGTATCACCATACGGAAGAGTGAAATCAACCTTACGTGAAATGAAATACCAAGTAAACATAAGCAAAGACGTCAACTTCGAAAGTGCAAGTCAAGGAGGTTGATAAGCAAATGAAATTCAAAACAGATAATATCTATTCGTCTCTGTTCAAGCCCAGGTTGATCCTTTTCAGTTATGTCAACTGTTCGGGTTTTTCGGTTACAACTTAAACGTGCTACAAATTTAAGATCATTTGCGAGATAATCCATTACCGCACAACATTTTTAGCAACATCTCGCTTTACTCAGATCCTCTGAATCATATCTCAAACCAGCTGAGCGACGAATTAGACACAAAACCTCATATGTTCCTACTACTGCAAAAAAGAATGCTCGAAACGTAATCAAGTTTCTACTAGTGCTGCTGCTACTACATCAAATAAGAAAACAGTGAGTAAACTGTTCCATAATTACATCTACATCTACATGGATACACTTAAAATCACAGTTAAGTGCCTGACAGAGGATTCTTCGAACCACCTTCACAATTATCTATTATCCCGATTTCGTTCGAGCTCTGATTTCCCTTATTTTATCATGGTGATCGTTTCTTCCTATGTAGGTCGGTTTCAACAAAATATTTTCGCATTCGTAGGGGAAAGTTGATGATTGGAATTTCGTGAGAAGATTCCGCCGCAACGAAAAACGCCTTTGTTTTAATGATCTCCACCCTAAAGCCTGTATAATTTGAGACATTTCGCGATAATACAAGACGTGTTGCCCTTCCTTGAACTTTTTCGATGTACTCTGTCAATCCTATCTGGTAAGAATCCCACACCGCGCAGTAATATTCTAAAAGAGGACGGACAAGCGTAGTGCAGGCAGTCTTCTTAGTAGATCTGTTACATTTTCTAAGTGTCCTGCCAATAAAACGGAGTCTTTGGTTAGCCTTCCACACAACATTTTCTATGTGTTCCTTCCAATTTAAGTTTTTCGTAATTGTATTTCCTAAAGATTTCGTTGAATTTACAGCCTTTAGATTTCACTGGTACACGACAAACATCTTCTCTGGTAAATTCAGAGACAATACTATGTTAGACAATTAATGATCTAAAATGCAGGGGCGTTTCATTCATGTTCGGCAAGGCAGTATAAGAAAGAAAATATTACTCGTTTACTTGAGGCGAGCTAATAGGTGAAAGGCAAATGTTTGGCCACCCTTTTTACGACGTTCTCTAACCAACCTTCCACAATATCCGTCAAATATCACTTACATTATTGTCCTGGCTTTCCTTGGCGAGTGCTTTTCCTACAATTCCATTCCATTTGGACTTCTTTTTCTAATGTGTCAGTTAATAGCTGGCAAGTCTGGCAGTAAACTCATACATTCTCATGGTTTCGCATGGCCTACAGTTATCGCCCCCACTCCTGTCATGTCTCTGCTGCAGTTTCAAATTCCAGGTGAGCCCTATTCTCTAATGCAGAGCTTGGCTCCCCTTCAGAATTATCGTTTACTATATCTTGAGGATATTCAAAAAAAAATTGGGTAACAATTCGGGTTTCAAGACATTTCCCTTTCTATCTTGGTCCATTGTCTCTATTCACATAACATGAATAGGTTCGAAAGCATATAAAGTTTTTAATTTTCACCGTCGTCCTTATTCCAGAGCCCCCATTCCTTTTCCAGTACAGAAGCAGGTGGGTGTTTTTTTGTATCTTTCACGCCACGCACCATCAGGTTATGTCTGGCTGCGATGCTTATACCCTGGCCACAGCGTTTCGCTTTTGCTGTGTAGCCGCTAGGCTCCAAAATAGCGATGCATTTCTCTGAAAATCTCGCGCGCAAGTACATTAAGAACGTGAGTGCAAAAATAGTTCACTACTCTTAAATTTCAGTCAAACAGAAGTATACATTATTGTATTTTGCAGGCCGCACGCCCCGGAATTGTGACTTCACAGTTTAAGTTTCTATTCATGTTCAGTGCTATGCGCCGGCCGCGGTGGCCGTGCGGTTCTGGCGCTGCAGTCCGGAACCGCGGGACCGCTACAGTCGCAGGTTCGAATCCTGCCTTGGGCATGGGTGTGTGTGATGTCCTTAGGTTAGTTAGGTTTAAGTAGTTCTAAGTTCTAGGGGACTTATGACCTAAGATGTGCTCAGAGCCATTTTAGCCAATCAGTGCTATGCAGACGTAAAAAAAAATCACCTAAAATGTCCGTGATTGCTTTCGGTTAATGGTAGAATGCTCTGAACCTCACAGAAAATCTTCATTACACAAACTACAGCGAGACAAGCGCCATTACTGCCAGCCAAATAAGAGATTCTGACTACTGAAGGCTCTAACTACTAATAGGCATGTGGTTAGCAAAGGAAAGATTTTGTTGAAGAGCGGAACAATGTATTAAGCAGACTTTACCTTAATCAAGTGACAACCAGTTCAAAAAAATTATATTATCATCAGTAATAAATCCCCATGGCGGATACACATTCAGACCGTCCGCTCGCGCTAAAATTGCAAACCTCCATCTCTGCCAATTATTAACCTCCAACCTCCATCACTGCTGACTACTCACTCCCAACTTCCATCACTGCTGGCTCTTCACCTCCAAATGCTAGTCCGACCAGCCACAGAGTTTCTTACAGAGTGCACACAGCGCTCTCAGAGCTACACTCCTGGAAATGGAAAAAAGAACACATTGACACCGGTGTGTCAGACCCACCATACTTGCTCCGGACACTGCGAGAGGGCTGTACAAGCAATGATCACACGCACGGCACAGCGGACACACCAGGAACCGCGGTGTTGGCCGTCGAATGGCGCTAGCTGCGCAGCATTTGTGCACCGCCGCCGTCAGTGTCTGCCGTGGAATACGGAGCTCCATCGCAGTCTTTAACACTGGTAGCATGCCGCGACAGCGTGGACGTGAACCGTATGTGCAGTTGTCGGACTTTGAGCGAGGGCGTATAGTGGGCATGCGGGAGGCCGGGTGGACGTACCGCCGAATTGCTCAACACGTGGGGCGTGAGGTCTCCACAGTACATCGATGTTGTCGCCAGTGGTCGGCGGAAGGTGCACGTGCCCGTCGACCTGGGACCGGACCGCAGCGACGCACGGATGCACGCCAAGACCGTAGGATCCTATGCAGTGCCGTAGGGGACCGCACCGCCACTTCCCAGCAAATTAGGGACACTGTTGCTCCTGGGGTATCGGCGAGGACCATTCGCAACCGTCTCCATGAAGCTGGGCTACGGTCCCGCACACCGTTAGGCCGTCTTCCGCTCACGACCCAACATCGTGCAGCCCGCCTCCAGTGGTGTCGCGACAGGCGTGAATGGAGGGACGAATGGAGACGTGTCGTCTTCAGCGATGAGAGTCGCTTCTGCCTTGGTGCCAGTGATGGTCGTATGCGTATTTGGCGTCGTGCAGGTGAGCCCCACAATCAGGACTGCATACGACCGAGGCACACAGGGCCAACACCCGGCATCATGGTGTGGGGAGCGATCTCCTACACTGGCCGTACACCTCTGGTGATCGTTGAGGGGACACTGAATAGTGCACGGTACATCCAAACCGTCGTCGAACCCATCGTTCTACCATTCCTAGACCGGCAAGGGAACTTGCTGTTCCAACAGGACAATGCATGTCCGCATGTATCCCGTGCCACCCAACGTGCTCTAGAAGGTGTAAGTCAACTACCCTGGCCAGCAAGATCTCCGGATCTGTCCCGCATTGAGCATGTTTGGGACTGGATGAAGCGTCGTCTCACGCGGTCTGCACGTCCAGCACGAACGCTGGTCCAACTGAGGCGCCAGGTGGAAACGGCATGGCAAGCCGTTCCACAGGACTACATCCAGCATCTCTACGATCGTCTCCATGGGAGAGTAGCAGCCTGCATTGCTGCGAAAGGTGGATATAACACTGTACTAGTGCCGACATTGTGCATGCTCTGTTGCCTGTGTCTCTGTGCCTGTGGTTCTGTCAGTGTGATCATGTTATGTATCTGACCCCAGGAATGTGTCAATAAAGTTTCCCCTTCCTGGGACAATGAATTCACGGTGTTCTTATTTCAATTTCCAGGAGTGTATTAATGCAGAGCGCTACATAGCGCTACCAACATACAAATACATAAACAGCCTACTTACAGTTGTTGCAGTTGGTATGACGATGCATGGCACGCTGCATGGATCGCAGTATTGCTTTTGAAGTACTCGTATTTTTAACATGTTGCTGATCACGCAGTTGCAGCGGCAGGACGATGTAAGTTGTCCGTTTCTTAGAGGAGCATTGCAGAACTGTTGTTAAGAGTTGTTAGAGAACATTTTAAAACGAACTGATTTATTTATGTTTTGTAGGAATAATAATTAATTCTGTTTTGTTCTTTTGTTCTAAATCAAAATTATGTTATTGCCAGAGGTGCAACGTCACATATTCCCATACGGTCTGCTAAAATTAACGTGCTCAAATGAACTATTACGAGTTAGCGATTAACGATGAATTTTAACTTCCAACAAATCTTCTGTAAAGTAACTGTTTAACGTTTAACGGAGTTAACCTTTTTAGTAACGGAGTAAAGATCAGCGAAGTTAACTTTTCGATTAACGTTGCCCAACTATGCTCGGGTCTATAACAGATTGTGTGACTACATCGTTCGCTACCCGGGGGCAAGCTGTCGTCCCAAGGTGCCTAATCGAAGTCAGGCGCATTAACACAGCTGTTTCAGGACGCAGAAATACACCCTTGCCGGTTCCGTTAACGAGATGTCAGAGAACCGGTAGCGCTAATTACAGCGTGCGGGAACATTCCGCTGGAGATTCATTAGCTAAGCGTTCGCAGCACTAATTCGCATTGCTCGCTCTCGCAGGGCCGCCGGAGAAAAGAAAAAAGGCATGCGTGCGGGTGGACAAAATACACTGGTTTTCATTTATTACGGAAAAATGACGAAAAGACCTGTAACTCCTGAAAACATACGTGTTCGAGACGAAATTTTATTGTGTTATTACAATACGAGTATTGCTACGAAACTACTGCCGGCAAATAAGGGGCGCTACAATGAAAGCTTTAACTACCTACCCAGGAGAGTTTCAGCGCGGGCATGCAGTGGGTGGTCTAAAAGTAAGAAAGACAGTTTATCAAAAGGCATCATTTTCCAGACAACGTGCGACAGTGTCATTGGCATATTAGGGTAAAAAATTGGTTGAAACCACTACTGATGATTAGATGCAGCCAAACTGCGGAGATGTGGATGGTACCGATTATTTGCTGTTGCAAATCCAGACAATTACATTGGGACATAGTTTGGCTCATTTAGTTGAACAGATTAGGAACAATTGGATGTTTGTGTTTACGACGGTCAGGAATGTATGCGTGCAGCCCTATGAACACGGCTGTTTTCGTCTCGAACAACAGGAGCTTCCACAGGATACTCAAAGTGATGTAGAGGTAAGACCAACACTTGGTCAGCGAGAAGATTGAAATAAACATTCGTAAGCGGTAATCTGAATCAGTAGGCCCAAGTCAAGGCAAGAAAACACGTCCAAAATATAGCAGAGCCACCTGTTGTCTGAAATACTGGGCAGTTATAATGCTGCTGCTTGTTATAATGCAGCTGCTCATGGGGATCCAGTGTGGGCTGTAATTATCGCATGGCAATGAAATTGGTAGATATACTAATGCGGTAATACAGAACCGATCCACTCCGGAAAAAGAATTCAATTTAGGCCACCAGGTGCAAATCTGGCGCTGTGCAGCATGTCGTCGACGTCTTTGGTGCTCATATTGAAACAACCGTGTAAGCGACGATTAACATAAAATCAATATTATGTCTTTCTCATTTGTTTGACCTATTTGCCCATATCCGTTCCTAATACACTACACATCGAAACATTTCTATACGCTTTCCTTGCATTCACAGCTCGAGATTCGCACCTAATGGTCAAAATTGGCACTGATTTCACTCCAGTGTAAATACACTCCTGGAAATTGAAATAAGAACACCGTGAATTCATTGTCCCAGGAAGGGGAAACTTTATTGACAAATTCCTGGGGTCAGATACATCACATGATCACACTGACAGAACCACAGGCCCATAGACACAGACAACAGAGCATGCACAATGTCGGCACTAGTACAGTGTATATTCACCTTTCGCAGCAATGCAGGCTGCTATTCTCCCATGGAGACGATCGTTGAGATTCTGGATGTAGTCCTATGGAACGGCTTGCCATGCCATTTCCACCTGGCGCCTCAGTTGGACCAGCGTTCGTGCTGGACGTGCAGACCGCGTGAGACGACGCTTCATCCAGTCCCAAACATGCTCAATGGGGGACAGATCCGGAGATCTTGCTGGCCAGGGTAGTTGACTTACACCTTCTAGAGCACGTTGGGTGGCACGGGATACATGCGGACGTGCATTGTCCTGTTGGAACAGCAAGTTCCCTTGCCGGTCTAGGAATGGTAGAACGATGGGTTCGATGACGGTTTGGATGTACCATGCACTATTCAGTGTCCCCTCGACGATCACCAGAGGTGTACGGCCAGTGTAGGAGATCGCTCCCCACACCATGATGCCGAGTGTTGGCCCTGTGTGCCTCGGTCGTATGCAGTCCTGATTGTGGCGCTCATCTGCACGGCGCCAAACACGCATACGACCATCATTGGCACCAAGGCAGAAGCGACTCTCATCGCTGAAGACGACACGTCTCCATTCGTCCCTCCATTCACGCCTGTCGCGACACCACTGGAGGCGGGCTGCACGATGTTGGGGCGTGAGCGGAAGACGGCCTAACGGTGTGTGGGACCGTAGCCCAGCTTCATGGAGACGGTTGCGAATGGTCCTCGCCGATACCCCAGGAGCAACAGTGTCCCTAATTTTCTGGGAAGTGGCGGTGCGGTCCCCTACGGCACTGCGTAGGATCCTACGGTCTTGGCGTGCATCCGTGCGTCGCTGCGGTCCGGTCCCAGGTCGACGGGCACGTGCACCTTCCACCGATCACTGGCGACAACATCGATGTACTGTGGAGACCTCACGCCCCACATGTTGAGCAATTCGGCGGTACGTCCACCCGGCCTCCCGCATGCCCACTATACGCCCTCGCTCAAAGTCCGTCAACTGTACATACGGTTCACGTCCACGCTATCGCGGCATGCTACCAGTGTTAAAGACTGCGATGGAGCTCCGTATGCCACGGCAAACTGGCTGACACTGATGGCGGCGGTGCACAAATGCTGCGGAGCTAGCGCCATTCGACGGCCAACACCGCGGTTCCTGGTGTGTCCGCTGTGCCGTGCGTGTGATCATTGCTTGTACAGCCCTCTCGCAGTGTCCGGAGCAAGTATGGTGGGTCTGACACACCGGTGTCAATGTGTTCTTTTTTCCATTTCCAGGAGTGTATATTCCACATTAGAATATCTATCAAGTTTCGCTGCCATACGATAATTACAGGCCACACTAGACCTCTGTGAATAGCTACACTCTAACTATAAACAGCCGGTAGAATGTCTACACAAGACGTGCCAAATGATACATTGCTCCGTCAGTATGCTCTAAGCCTTGCATCAGATGAAAATAGGCGAATATTAGACTCACAGGTCCACACTATTCACCTCCAGGTAGCTAACCAGTTTCTGTGTTGTTTGAACTATTGAAGACATAAGGCTTTGCATGCTGCGGTGAACCTTCTGAGAGGTACCTGACTCAAATGTTCATTGCATGCACTACCCTAACCAGTGTTTGTTCATATACAGATTCATATGGACCTTGGATTGTAGATGACAGAGAAACACAAACTGAAGTCTGCGATACCCATGTCTAGTATACTAACCAATCCAGTGTTTTATGACATTCGTAAATACTCATACTCACAACTCCTTCTATTTATTAACGTTAGTTACTGATCATTGTGTTATTTGTATGTGTATGTAATATAATTAAACCATGCAAAATATCTAGTTGTTTATGTCACATTTTAAATATTTACATAATTTCAAACAAAACTAGGAACACTGCATACATTTGCCAAGTGTCAAATTGTGCTATCGATGTTAGCAGTGAAAATAATTATCTAATTAAAACTGATGTACAGTTATTTGAAATTAACTATTTGTGAGAGCAGTTTTCAAAATTTATCTAGAAGAACTATGTCTACACAAAATTCTGCTTATGTCAAACATTTCCCACCGTTTTGCAAACCTTAACATAGCATTTGAAGTCTTATGAACTCTTACACTTTAGTTATAAATTTTTTAATAACGCTTGTGTAAATTTCTATTGTTATCATGAGTTTTTATATTTTCCATGGATGGTGCGTCCGCCGAGCTAGTGGCACTGAAGTGGTTATCACTATAATTATTTTACTCACTGCTCTAGTTTTATGAAAGTTTTTCAAAATTATTCGGAATTCTATAAACAAATTATAAATAAATTAATTAATTACAAGTTTTCAGTGCATCTTTTGTTAGAATACCAACGTTTTGCTCATTCTTAAAAATTATGGCCACTGGCAATTACAACAAACGGATAATCACTCGCATTGTCGACGAGATAATGTACATAAGTGATAAATAAAACTTACTGGGGGATAAAAACTGTGAGCTGGACCGGGTCTCGAATCAGGAACCTTCGTCTTTCGAAGGCAAGTACTTTACTATAGTTTTTAATTTTATTAGTATTATTTTTTAGGGCGTCCACCCTTTCCTACAACCCCTTCTTAAGACCACCAATTTCGCGCTCTTCGGAGTCGGCTTTTCTGTCATGTCTGTATCATAACCTAAGTTCGTTCTGCTATTTTCTCAAAAACTGACATTTTCAGCCCTTGGCTGTGTACAAAATGTAGGTTGACTCTTACATATAAGATAACAGCAACGAGCCCCTTTTTGTAATGTTATTTATTTATTTATTTAAATAGCGTCGTTACGGGCTTCGAACCGACACGTTCATCTTCAGACGACACGTTCACGTTTTACATTAGCTTTTTCCTTTAGTTTCCCCAACTGACGAAATTTCCTTGGGGCGGTGGTGCCCTACAACGAAAACAAGAACAGACCGAGTTAGCCAATGTACAAGTATTGCATCATGCTGAGAGAGATAGCCGTATGAATTTGCTTGAGGGGATTGAAGTATATTTACATCAAAGAAAATCACCTCTAAATCTCCTCAATTAACATACCAAGTTAGGCAGTGCAGCCTTTCTTCAAAATTTCATTCATATGCTTTACAACTTAAAGTAAAAAAAAGAAGAAAACAGTGAAATGTCCACTGTTGTAATATTTATATATGCACATCCATCCCAAAACATTTAATGTGCTATCAATGTATGCCATAATTTTTACATAATATGTCCATATATGTAATGTATATTATGCACATCTGGCCCTTATCATTTACTTTGGTTCCAATGTATACCATAATATTTACGTAATATCACTGCAGTAACACTTTATAACAGAATGCTTTACTTGTTTATCTTAAATTTAATCAGTTATCTTTTAATGTAAATAGTAAGTAATGTAACATTAGCAAACTGTAAATTTCTACTGTCACATACATGCACATAGCGAAATATCTCTGAGAGTGGAAGTCTTTGGCAATGTTATGTTTGTAATGTCACCATCTTTGTATACATGCTTCCATGTGATGAAAATTCTTAGTTTGTGAGTGGTGCTTTACATATACATAAAAAAGGTGCATCATACAGTTTTCGCTGATGCAAGATCATAAGCAATCTGCACTGCGCCGATTTTTCATCGTAAGTAACCGGAACATCTTCCCTTTAAGAATTTGTTTACATCATTTAAAATCGTCGAGGCACAACTAAAAAGACATTGTCTCACATCTTGTTTTGGTTGTAGGGCAACACAACCCCAAGGAAATTTCGTCAGTTGGGGAAACAAAAGGAGAAAGCTAATGTAAAACGTGAACTAACCGTCTGAAGAAGAACCTGTCGGTTGTAAACCGGTAACGGCGCTATATAAATATATAAATGGCATTGCAAAAAGTGACTGGTTGCTGTTATCTTCTATGTGAGAGTCAGCTTACATTAAGTTCGTTCTTCTCCTTAAGGTCGTCGACATCTAAAATTGTACTTATATGTAAATATTGTACATACAAAGAAAGTAATTTGATTTATTGACTACAGAAAAAGTGGATGAACAAAGGGTAAGTATAAAGGAAAAATAATGAACTTTTGAATCTTAAAATAGTTATTATTCAGTAAGGGGGTTATTGAAAAGTAACATCCCAGTACTGTTGTTCTGTGGATTCGTAATTTTAAATTCACTTATTCTCTGGATCTCTATTATTAGAAAATTAAGAAAATTCTCCAATTCTTTGTCTCTTTCACTTATGATGTCGTGGACAAGTTTTCCATCAGCAGTGGTATAGCCTTTTGTTTTGTTGGGGTATGGTGTCTCATTTATGGTTAAAAACTACAGTTATCTGTATATGTCTATCGTCTGTCCTAATCATTAAAGCAAGTTCAATATTTGTCCAAGGCTTTATGCTCGTATTCGATGCACAGAAATATGCGCCCCAGATTGCCTTCACATTAGGCACATTTCACGATTTCATAACGTTTAATTGAATTAAATCTTGCACTTGTCGTTCTTGTTTCGTACACTAACCGATACCATGCCAACTGCGCTTGAAGAGTTAAATGTTTATTCGATATGTTTACCCATATTGCTGTCCAGTTTCTGTCGCATATTTTCTTTTCACCTTGTTCACATCGGATTTGTGGAGCTTTCCTTTATACACATCCGCAGCTTTTATGTAATTTTTGTGTCCTTTCCAGATCAGTATGTAGCTATATTCTGCGTAATATAGCCTAACCCACTCCAAGACGTGACTCATGTGAGATATGTTCACCGGTAGGATCAGGCGTTATGGTTGCATCTGTTTCAAAATTCCTGCTGTTAAACCATTCGGTAGCGCATTTATTTACTTCCTGGATCCATACAAAAGTAAGGCATCACATCACCTAGTAACATCACACAGTCCCAATCCTCCCTCATTCTGCGGTAAGATGAAGTTGACATTTTAATCTTGAACATATTATACCGCCAAATAAACTAACCTAGTCCCGGTTTAATACTGTTTGCGATTAGTTGCGGTATTGGTATTCACCGTATCACAGACCACATTTTAGCCAATATGTGATTATTAACAACCTTTACTTTTTGGACTAACGAAAGGTCTCTCTCAGGATTTAACAACTCCCAACTCTTTTCTCCAGCCGGCCGCGGTGGTCTCGCGGTTCTAGGAGCGCAGTCCGGAACCGTTCGACTGCTACGGTCGCAGGTTCGAATCCTGCCTCGGGCATGGATGTGTGTGATGTCCTTGGGTTAGTTAGGTTTAAGTAGTTCTAAGTTCTAAGGGACTAATGACCACAGCAGTTGAGTCCCATAGTGCTCAGAGCCATTTTTTTCTTTTCTCCAATTACTTGCAAACATTATTTTGAGGGTTGGTGCACACTTCTATACTTAGTATTTTATGAGTGTTTGTCTCTTGAGACCCACGACAGTTGGCTGACATTGTACACTTTCCTAACAAAAGATTCTTGGTCTTGTGGATATTAACCTTAGCACATGATACTGTGCTGTTAAGCGTCGGGTATTTTCATAACTTCCGTCAGATCTTGTTCGTCCTTTACTGCTACTGCATCTTCAGCATAAGCATTACATGTAAAATCTACACCAAAGACATGCGGTAGTGGAAGTTTTGTTCTAACAAAAGGGATCCAGCGTTATCGCAAACATCGTCATTGTTGGGGGCCATCTTTGCTTTATGGATCGATTTACGTGAATAAAAGCCGCCAGTTGACCATTTATCGCTATTCTCGAGCTTGATGAAATGTCTAGTCTGTTAATGACGTTTATGAATTCTTGATTAAATCTTTTTGGGCACTACGCTGTAAAGGTACTTGTGACTTATTGTGTCAAACTCTTTCAAAAAGTCGACTTATTGGCTACACGAGCCTTTGTTGTTGACGTTGCACCTATCAAGTTTTTATAATCAGTTTCGGTTGTACCACAGATTTGCCTGGGGCAGTTTTTGTCTGGTGGTATGACATGATTTTCTTCGGCACCTGCTTCAGTCTAATCTGCAACGCTCTGTTTAATATATTATAATCAGAGTTCAGGAGAGAGATGGGCCTGAAGTAAGATAAAAATTTCATCTGCTTCTCTTTTGGAATGTGTTCGACTATTCCTTTAAAATCTCGCGGAATGCCGCCGTATATACAAATACAGCACATGACCAGTGATGTGCTGTTTTAGCGTCTCCCAAAATTTCATAGGAAACACTACGCGAATGTAATCCGAGCCTGGTGACTTCCCTTTTGCTGCTTGTCTTACCGATTCGAGAATTTTTCCTCCGTCGAGCGGCTGCATACTGCCGGATTATCTTCTGCCTCTAGCTTGTCTGTTACATGTCTCGAACGACTACGAACTTCATCATCGTTAACATCTTCTCCATAGAGGTTTTGAAAATATTTATGAAGTCTTTGTGGAATGCATCTCTCATCGCATTGCTTTCCTCTGTTTGTATTTCTTTTACTGTCTGTTGAGTCCTCCTTTCGTTGTTTCTTACAAGATGGCATAACGATGTTTGTTCTTGCTCGACTTCATTGATGACTTTGCCTCTTACTCTCAGACCATCGTGCTGTTACACGATGTGATTTGTATAATTTTAGCCTTTATTAATACACTATCCAAAAGAATTAGGGGAAATCGTATATCAAAGTCCGGTATCTTAAATCCAATTTGATACAGGTGGTGCTTACGGTCTTGTTGCATGGACTGAGATCTCTGTAGGCAACAATTAAAATCATTCGCCATCTGTCGGCTGTGTCATGCTTTAAAGTGTCAGCTGACACCTCAGAAGGAAGTGAATACTAATGTCATAGTGTTTTCTAGTGAAGTACACAGATTACAGTTCTCATTTGTGGACGTTGTATTCAACAAATCACTTGCAATGCGACAGCTTAATGTAGTGCAAGTTGCAAAGACGATCTGCTTGATCCAAAAATGGATGGCGAATTGGACAAGGTCGCCGACGAATTACAGCCAACGTGAAAAACGATATGTTTTCGATTAGACTGAATGAACAGGATAAGAGAGAGGACTTTACGGCCCAGACGCCCTGTTCGAGTAGCCTGACTTCACACCACATCATCTTGGAACTCGCCTTCAGTACTACAGCTTCATGTCTACCGGCAACTTCGTCACTGGCGAAATGTGTTGTTCATAGACGAATCCAGATAGTGTCTGACGCAAGATAAGACCGTGTTCGTGTGCTGAGACCCATGGTGAGCGATCGAGCGATACCGACCAAATTTTGTCCAGTAACTCGACAGATTTCCGATGTTTCTGTGGTATTGTGGCGGATCTTGTCGTTGCCCATGGTCACCTTTCCGCTACTAGGCTTTATCGAACGGATTCTGTTCGGTCATGTGGTGGCTGCTGCGTACCATGGTGGTCCTGAATGCGTTCTAATGTCAGGACCTATGTGGCGGGCTTCAGCAGGGATACCTTGCGAAGCTTGGACATTGAAGTTATGGGGTGGCTAGCGGTGAGTTCCGTTCTAAATCCCATCGTGCGTTTGTGGGACATGCTTGACAGACGTGTTCGTGCTCGCCCTGTTCCACAACAGACTCTCCAGGAACTTTCATGGGATCTCATTGAAGAATGGGAACAATACCACAGGGTCACCATGCCTTGTAGATGTCAGGCAGCGATAAACGCTCACGGAAGGCATACACGTTATTGAAGTTCTCAGAGTCCAATGACAGCCAGCCGGGAGGACGGGATGACTGTTTCTGCTTTGTTTTCGACACTTCAATTCCTTTCGTGTAAACTTTCGACAGTATGATGATGATTTGTTATGTGCGTAATTTGTGGAAGATAAAGGTATAATTTGGTAACGTATCCAGTCCTCAATTATTGATCAGTGGAGTATGGCAGACGCCCTAACTAATTCTTTTGACAGCGTACTTTGTATATGACACGCTGCTACAATAAGTGGCTGGCTCTGAGCACTATGGGACTTAACATCTTAGGTCATCAGTCCCCTAGAACTTAGAACCACTTAAACCTAACTAACCTAAGGACATCACACACATCCACGGCCGAGGTAGGATTCGAACCTGCGACGGTAGCAGTCCCGCGGTTCCGAACTGCAGCGCCTAGAACCGCACGGCCACTGCGGCCGGCGCTACAATGTCACGGAGACATGAATGACAGAAGTTTAAGACGTCCGATTGTTCCTTTCTTTCCAGCTTGAAAAGCGTTTTAAAAACTATTTAATCCTTGGATTTGCCAGCTTTATTCACCAGTCCAGTGTATTAGGATACTGCTGCGACTGTTATGTGCAGGTCCGCCACACGCAATGAAATTCGTGTTCTGATGCTCCGTCCGTGAAGATACTGACATTAAGTTTCCATATCTCTCTTGCATATTTTACTAACTGTGGTTACATCCTGATAAATCTCATATGACAGTAATGGACAGAAAAGGCGAGAGGTGCTATTTCAGGATTAACTACATTTTTAGTGGCCCTGTTACATATATCCCGTCCATCACGCTCGCTGATGTATTCATTAGTGGTGGGTGTAAGTCGGTACTCCTGCATTTGTTGGTTTTCAAGAGTCATGAAAGCCAAGGCTTTCAATGAGCGTCTTTATTCTGACGAAGCACTGAGGTTTGGCAAGTTGATCAATAACATTTTATACACTGTTGAAATCAGCGTCTAAGATAATTTTATGTAAATTCTTGCACAAAAGCTTTACTATTAATGTTTTAAAAAGTTTCCAGCTATACTATTTATGTTTTAAAAAGTTTCTCTCCTTATTTCGTTACGTGATCCAAAAGGAACATCTAATTATATTCACTTTTAGAATGACAAAAAGAAGACCGGGCATTCCATAGCCTGAGTCCAATTGTTCTATTTCCGAAAATGAAATTCTTTCTCTCACTAGCATACCTGTCACATCACAACCAATTCTGGCGATATTCAGATAAGATTTGTGACCTGCCACACTTGTATTTCCTCTGTGCAACATTTTGTAAGAGTGCTACGCCCACAGCGTAGCAACAAAGAAAATCCACAAGTAGTGATACTGTTTATTTTATTCGTTAGTTTATTTACGTTTTTGTGGCAATGAGACAGGTCTGCTCCATTAAATGGTGGCTTGTTTGGGATGGATAGAAAAAGAATTAAAAATTTCTTGGTGAGGCAGGAGGTTCATCTGCCCTGGATCCATATTTCTCAATGCCACTTACTTGTGTGTAGATAACTCTGGCTGATATGTCTTATTTGACGTGGCTTTCAAAACGTCTACTTGATCTTAGTTTTCAGTGTTATGTTCCGTCGACTAATGCTTGGAGACTCACTATACACTCTCACAGTCTTTTCTTGTTTCTTCGATGGCGGTATTTGTTGCCACCGTCTGGGTCTTTTCCTGGTAGCGACCGATGAGGCTGAACTTTTCGGTTACATCAGGATGTTATTTTCTGCGACACTGTCCACAGGGAGTTCCTTCATTTCGCAGTCCGCAGTCTGATTTAGACCCGCACTTGCGGTTACTCCAATTTCTTCCCAACGTATTCGTCTGTGAATCATTTGTTCCACGCTCTTAGTTTCCATAATTTGCTCCCCTTTTCAATAATCAATGACGATTCACTTATTTCTTGATCAAGGCTACCTGTCATGTCCACTTTGTGGATTCTTTGCTGAGTTTCTTCAGTTTGTTACATGCTACTCGCTTTCAGTTTTGTTTCCATCTGCTCATTTGAATTATCTTGACGATGTTCGACCGTATTAAATTCTCCAGTTTGTGGTATAGCTAGCTGTGATGTGCTCACAATTTCCATTTCATTTGTTTTCACTGCATTATTCGTTTTTCTGCCCAGTCCACTTAATTCTCTTGACTGAACTGAAAAGCACTGACTTCGTTTCGCCTAGACAAAATTGCTACGTGCTTGCTTATCTGCTGGGAGGCAGTGGCACAAAAAAGTTGTGCAGGTCTTTGCGATCTCAAGAATCCTCAAATGCTCCATTGCGTTGCAGAATGAAAAAGTATGGGGCAGATTTAAACAAGCTCTGTAGCCAGAAATAAAGAGACAGGATGAAATATGATTCTGATAATCCACTCTAGCCACTCTGATTCCATTTAGTTTACCAAAGATGTCTTCTCTTACATCATAGACAGTGCAGTAACTCTTCAGTCTATGTACTATTTTTATCAGTTGGTACTTCAAATGGCAAATTGTAATTTCCGTCAGATCTTAAACCTAAACGAGCATAAGCAATTACAGTTGTGCTTACTGGCGCTTAAATTTACAGGTAGCGTTCGTAGTTTGAGATTCTTTCACAAACTTCAACACTGATACACTTCACGGATACATTTTTTGTAACGTTATCCATCATCCAGCTTTAGTTAATTCCATAAATTATCTGGGAGTAGGCATTAGGAGTGATTTAAAATGGAATGATCATATAAAGTTGATCGTCGGTAAAGCAGATGCCAGACTGAGATTCATTGGAAGAATCCTAAGGAAATGCATTCCGAAAACAAAGGGAGTAGGTTACAATACGCTTGTTCCCCACTGCTTGAATACTGCTCAGCAGTGTGGTATCCGTACCAGATAGGGTTGATAGAAGAGATAGAGAAGTTCCAACAGAGAGCAGCGCGCTTCGTTACAGGATCATTTAGTAATCGCGAAAGCGTTACGCAGATGATAGACAAACTCCAGTGGAAGAGTCTAGAGGAGAGACGCACAGCAGCTCGATACGGGCTTTTGTTCAACTTTCGGGAACATACCTTCACCGAGGAGTCAAGCAGTATATTGCTCCCTGCTGCGTATATCTCGCGAAGGGGCCATGATGATAGAATCAGAGAGATTAGAGCCCACACAGAAGCATACCGACAATCCTTCTTTCCACGAACAGTACGAGACTGAAATAGAAGGGAGAACCGATAGAGGTACTCAAGGTACCCTCCGCCACACACCGCCAGGTGGCTTGCGGAGTATGGATGTAGATGTAGAGTTCACGTACTCGCCAGCTGAAAAAGGAGAACGGAGATGGACATATACTATTTATCTCAATGCTAAACCTCGACGTTGTTTTCAGTGAACAAGACTTTTCACTGTACTTAAAATTACGAAGCTATACCACGAACGGAATGGGCGAGCTCGCTGCAAGGCCGCAGCGCACGACTGCACACCACGACGGCCGGGAACAGACTAGAAACTAAGTTGTCAGAGACTGACCACTCGTCCTCGCAGCATTACCTCTGCCAGTACCACGTACCGTACCTTCGAAACTTTACAGAAGATCTGCATAACTTGAGGAACTAGCGCTGTTCGAAGTAAGGGTACAGCGAATACATGACTTAGCTTAGCTTGTTTCCAGAATGAATTTTCACTCTGTAGCTGAGTATACTCTCATATGAAACTTCTAGACTGTGGGTAAGCCATATCTCCGCAGTAGCCTTCATTTCAGAAGTGCTAGCTAGTCCCGCATGTTTCGCAGGAGAACTTCTGTGAAATTGGGAAGATAGGACATTGAAGTACTGGCGGAACTAAATCTGTGAGGAAGGGTCGTGAGTCATGCTAGTGTAGCTCAGCTGGAATAACACATGCCAGGAAAGCCAAAGGATTCGAGTTCTGGTACGGTACACAGTTTCAATCTGCTGGGAAGTTTCATATAAGTCTGCATTTCGCGGCAGATTGAAAATTTATTCTGGAAAAAGAAATAAAATTTTCAGAATTTTGAATAATTCTGCAATCACATTTACAGAATTTGTGGCATGCTTCGCTTTCAAGGAGAACAGTAGTAGCATTTCCAACTGTCGTAATGGTAGTGGTATGGTCACAGTCTGTATTCGCTGACAGCAGCAGTTCGTGTAGTGTTCGAAACAGATTGCCATTGACATGATGCGACAGTCATCTTTGTCGCTTGAGATTAGAATCCTTTTACGATCACCATTCTTACGCCGGATTACATGCAACGAATGGTACGCCATTCCTCGCAGAGACTTAGCAACGTCTCTCTTGATACACCGACAAATTGGGCAGTTTCATTCACGACGCGTCGTAGGTATGTCCGAAAAACCATAGCTCGTTTGTCGCGTCTCCACGGCGACTCATATTATTTTACTGTTTCCTCACAACCGCCTGGCTCTTACACGCCACTTTGTTGTCATAACTAATGTCAGCATTGGGTGGTCACATGACATCCGCGTAACAGTTCCACACCATCTACAGTGCTTCAAGGCGACGAGTGTTCTAATGTTTTTTTTCGGTTTACTTGTTTGTTCTCATGATTTTGCGACATTTCGTAATATAATCAACATCCGGCAGACTCAGGTAAGAGAGTGCTAGAGCGTAAGAGCGATGTTGTTGTTGTGGTATTCAGTCCTGAGACTGGTTTGATGCAGCTCTCCATGCTACTCTTCCTGTGCAAGCTTCTTCATCTCCCAGTATCTACTGCAACCTACATCCTTCTGAATCTGCTTGGTGTATTCATATCTTGGTCTCCCTCTACGATTTTTACCCTCCACGCTGCCCTCCAATACTAAATTGGTGATCCCTTGATGCCTCAGAACATGTGCTACCAACCGATCCCTTCTTCTGGTCAAGTTGTGCCACAAACTTCTCTTCTCCCCAATCCTATTCAATACTTCCTCATTAGTTATGCGATCTACCCATCTAATCTTCAGCATTCTTCTGTAGTAAGAGCGATACTGTGGCCAATATTTTGAACTGTGCTCGCAAATGAACTGAAGCTCTATGCACAAAGGGCTTAGATCAATAGGGGTCCGTTATTGTCAAGGATAAGTGACGGTTTAAGTTTAAAAATAAAAGCAAACGTGTTTTGTTATAGAAAAAACTCTAAGCCATGCTCCTGCTTGAAATATATGCTTTTGGAAGAGGCATTCTCTGTATGTGGATTGGCATATCCTCAAGACATGCATATATTCATACGTGGAAGTATCCCAGTGCATTTATATGGAGATAACATATTTGATGAATGTACAATGAGTTGTGATTTCATCTTACAAAGTGAAAAAGTTAAAAGGATTACACCTGTTTTGTGGTGAGACTAGCTTTAGTCTTATACCAAGGATCTTTTGTAGCTGAAAGCCATCTACTGCACAAATACTGTGCTTAAGATTATCTACCTGGTCCTGAGTGCCAGATCGACTGCAGTTCCGGTGAATATTCACTGAGTATTGACTCTAGTATCTATCCTAAGGAGAAAGCTGAGCAACGGAAATTTATTTAGTGAACCCCTTAACGACCGATAAAGATTTACACTTCACTAGACATTTCAAGTAATTGTCATCCCAGTATACATGAGATTATAGATTTCAGGAGGAGGGAAAGCGTGCTGCTATGTACATTGTTGAGAAATTTAATGAACTGAAAAGCTGAATAATTTACATATCTACAAGAGACTGAATATTTCGTAAAAGTGCATTTACATGGAACACAAATAAAAATACTAATCCTTTGGTTCTATGCAAGCACACATTAATAACGTACCGATCACTATTAGTCAGCAAGGATTTGTGGACTAAGGAGATGCAACACGGACGCGCAAGTACTCACACACTAACAAGGAACCTTTTGAGTGCGACGTCGCAAGGTCAGTCTCTAATAAGGCTCATTAGAAAGTGTTGTGTTAACAGTTATGGCAGGAATAATGTTAGCTGCTAACCACTCACCATGTGCATCAGGAGGGTGACAGAAAATGAGTGTCTGGGATGTACGTATTACACTTCACAAAACGGACATCGTCGGCATTCAAGAATGTTCGAAGCAAACCATTAACTTGCACCACGAACACCGAATGAAAAATGGCGCGCCACAGTGATCACATAGTTTCGCACCATCAAGATCGAAGGTGAACTCCTTGGGAGTCAGCTAGGTGATGAGAACTGACAAATGTGATGGCATGCAACCGAATGCGAAACAGTCTGTTGTGGAGCTTATCGTGAAATTGGCTATCCTTCGGTGCGTAGCTCTAGATAGACGATAATATGTTTTATAATCACGGAAAAAAACATCCAGAGGCTGAGTTTGTCCAGTGGTCACAGGTGGTGAGAACTGCTGTGGCCCGCCGTTGTGGACGAGTGGTTCTAAGGCTTCAGTTCGGAACCGCGTTATTGCTATGGTCGCAGGTTCGAATCCTGCCTCGGGCATGGATGTGTGTGATGTCCTTAGGTTAGTTAGGTTTTAGTTGTTCTAAGTCTAGGGGATTAATGACCTCAGATGTTAAGTCCCATAGTGAAAAAAAAATTAAAAAATAAAAACTGCTGTGTCACACACTTTTCAAGAGGGACGGTTCGCTCTAAAGGAGTATTATTTTTATATGCAGACCGGAAATAAAGCAGAAGCAAGTTATTATGATCAGCTATTGGGCAAAAGCAGTGTTGACATTATAGTCGGAGTTCTCTTAGGCCCATTTTCCCACTTGCTGTGACGTAAATATTCCATAACTGCTGTTGCAAGGTCATGCACCCGAGAAAGAATCGTTTGGGGCAGAGCATTTCCAACATCTCGCAGCACAGTGTATAACTTTCCAGCCAATTCAACATCCAGGTTAACAGTTGGCATAACTGTATGCGAATGCGTTAAGGCATTGACGTTAGTTGATCTTGATACAACTCTCTTGGTATCTCTAATTTCCAGCGTTCCTTTCATATGCATTTCCTCTTTAAATCCCAACTGGTCGGAGCTGAAAACAAATTCCTTACTGAACGATAGGATAAATATGTTTATCTCATCTACAAATTTTCAGGCCGATTCAGCAACTTTTTATTAATCGTCCAGTAGACATTTAGTTTGTAATGTCGTTATCTTATGTCTTCTAAGCGTGTAGCGTTCTTTGAAGTTACGCAGCCATCCTTTGCTTCTCTTGAAATCACTGTAATTTACGTCGCGCGCAGATTGATGTGCATGACGTATTAGGCCACTATCATGCACACCCTCTAGATTATATCTAGCATCCTTAAAACACTCAAACATCCGTTTTTGTAACGAGTGCGCCTTGTCCTACATTGAATATCCCTAGTTTTTTTATGCGCTACACGGTCATATTGCTACGGCATTATTCGAAATGTGTTCATGATTTGTTTTTTAATATGAAGCGGGTAGTCTTCCATGTACGTATTTATGACTTTTTGTGAGTGTCCACAGCCTCAACATGTTTTGAGAATGAAAGCATGGTTCAAGTGAGCTGTATTTTTGCGACTCGATTCATCCATGCCCCGCGTCCCGGTGACTTCTGAAGTGCAGTCTCGTCGCCAAAATTGTGTGTCCTATCAAGGCGGTCCGTTTGTTTCCGAGGCAGAAACCGAAAGAATAAGAGAACACAATCACTCTGTAATACACTTAATTTAGTATAATAAATCCTTTTCGGAGTCTTTACAGAAGTCCTTGGGCAATGTATGGACGAGTTAAACATCTTGACAGTTCACGTGCCCGGCTTGCAATCCACAGAATTAAAAGTAAGTCAAGCGTTGCGGCAAGTTCTGTTGCAGTACACTGGTAGGTAAATTTGTGACTGCAACTATGATAAGGGTCCACTGTTGCTAGACTGAGCCTATTCAGCTGCGCGGAGCTACTGCCTCTTAAGCCGGGTTCACACAGGCAACAAAAGTATCGCCACTGCTAATGGCGAACTGCAGTTGCTTTGTAGTTGCATGTGTGAACTCCTAATTTTCGGTGGCGCCATTTAAGAAGCGCAACTTTTGTCACGCCACAAAAAGTTGAACTTGGTTCTACTTTGTTGCGCCATTTTGCCTTCTCCACAATCGAATAACGTCATTCGATTGCTACCTCGCGGCTGGATTCAAACCTTTCTAGTGCGTATTCGTTCGCAGTTAGTGCTTTTGTTTGTGCTTTTGCTATTAATATGCCGAAAGAGAGGTCAACAGCGACAATTATGAGATTCTTGGAGGTGAATCAAGAACGAGAATGCCTTTGGAACCTCAGAACGAATCATACAAAGACAGAAATTTGAGAGATGCTGCATTAATTGAAATAGTAAACAGTATGCGTGAATATGTGCCTGGAATTAATGTAGCTACAACAAAAATAAAAATTCGAAGCTTTCGAAATGCTTACATGTATGAACATAAAGAAGTACTGAAAACTCTTAAGAGTGGTGCGTCTACAGACGGTATTTATAAACCCAGCCTTACTTGGTTTGAAGCTGCAAACAGGTTCTTAAAACATGTAGTCGAGACAAGAGAGACGAGAAACACTTTGGTAAGTAATATGTTACATTTATGATGTTTGCAAAATATATTATTTAGTAATATGTACAGCCGTTTAATCAGCTGAGACAGGTGACGCCATTTTGCAAACTGCGCAATTACGAAGAATTTGTGGTGTCCTGTGTGAACGGTAGCTCACAGCACCACTCCAGAATGACTTGACTTGTTGCGATACTTTCGTTGCGTGTGTGAACCCGGCTTTACGCACGTGTTTCGTGGCGCCAGTGGCTCCTCAGCTCAGGGGGCGTGGCATTTGTGCGGCCGGCCGTTGGGTGACACCGGTCGCTGTCTCTGCCGTTGTCGGACAACAATGCACCCTCTGGTGCCAATCTCTGCACTCGGAACGACTGCCCCTTGTGTGGTATCAGCAGGCTACAATACCACTTCTGTTCAGAATCCAAACTACCTTGCACACTGATCAATCACCATGATGTGTATGCCAGTAACAGCAGGCATCTCTGACAGTCAGAAAACAGGAGTAGAAGCACACGATTCTGTTACTTCAAAATTTTTCACTCGATTAACATCTGAAAGTTTGTTGCCCCTAAGCTAGAAATCGAAACGACCAATAGCGTGGCTACACGTCTGTGGACGCTTACCTGAGTGTGGCGAGACAGAACTGCCTCTGAAGGTTACGTTTATCCACCTTTCTCGGAGAGCTACTTATAATTATACTGACATCCATTCCGGTAGTGCATTGATAATGCATCTGTCTTGCAACACTTCTACAAACCAAAACACAGCGTCGGTAACTTCCCGCTTGCCATCGTTTGTGACAGGCTCCCAACTGTATATTACAGCGGTAGTCGAAGGGTGTACATCCTCCATTATTCATATTATGCACCTGAAAGATATGACACAACAAACAATAACTAATTACTACAGCATAAACAGATGAGCTAATTACTACAAACTACATACAGTACTCGTCATATGTTACTTGCGGAAGAACACTGCATTCATTCACAAAACGTATTTCATTCGGCGCATTAACGATAGAAAAATCACTACATGTATCCGCGAGGTTCGCGGCAGCCTAATGACGGAAAACAACTCTTTCCGATTGACTTCTATAAGGCTCGTGCTGGACACTTTCGCTCTTCCAGGTTCACAACTATGATATGACGAAGAGCCAACCGGGACAACTTAACTCTCACCGCGTGCATTCTGTCCCGTGCCTCGCTGTAAACAAGCGTCGCGTGGTTGGCTATCTGTGATCCCTCGTGAGGAATTCGCAGCACTCTTACTTGGAGTTGTTTTCATGTGACAAGGCTTAAAAGTTTAATACTTCACTAACTCACGGCGTTTGAGAAATTAGTTTGCCTACCTTATTATTATCATTCCTCACTGATTTACTTTCCTTATTAACCCTCCTATCCTTATAAATTGAGATTTGGAAAAATACAAACGAAAATAACATCCGCTAGGTATCTTCGAGATTCGAACCCAGGTTTTCCGACTCCCAGCCAGTCAGTTTTTTATTACAGAGGCCAACTGGCTCTCTGACCGAACACGCTGAGCCACTGTGCCGGCATATCGGCGCTGTTGGCGAAAAACGTTTACCATGTGGGTGCAGAGCGGCAGTTTTAAAAGTTTCTTTTCTCGATTTCTGGAAAAGTTTGCGTTTTCGGACCCCATACCTGATGATGAAAAATGCGCTATATACGATTATTTATCGATTCCTCCAATTCTGAGTCAATTGCTCGTCATAACCATTAGGGGTGATTTTCTCAAAATTACGGGGGTGTTGACCCACAATAGCTTAGATTCCTTTGTTTTAGGTGGTACACAAGCGACCTTCCAAATCTGAGCCGAATCGGTTGGCCGTGTCTGAGGCCTTCCCCCTGTCAGCGCGCAGCTGCTGTGGACAGCCTGCCTCAGGGAACTCGCCTTCACGCAGCGCAATTATAGAACACTGCTGCATGCACAGTGGTGTACGGCATGATGCCAGCACTAACAGCTGTATTACCCACCTGAAAATGATACAAAACAAATATCTCACCATACACGAAGCTATTCTTCTCTTTGTATAGGTGCCCAATGGACGACAAGTATATCCGTAGGGTTTGTACTTTTTTGTGTGTGTAGTAGGCCTACCAAACTGATCTTATTAAAACCATGGTAACAAATGTCTTTGTCCTGATTTTGAAAATACAGTTCTGAAATTACAAAATCGTGTAGAAACAGCTGTGTTTTTAACATTAACTGTAATTTCCTGAGGAAAAATTCGTCGTTTTGGTACTGCAATGTCAATCATTTATTTCATTAAAAAATCCTTCGTCTGTCATTACAAGCCTCCCAGGCTGCATGATGCAAATCCTCCATGCTTACCAAGAAACGGTAAAAATGCTTTCGTCAGCATTTCTGCTGACAAACTGTGCAGGATTCCATGGCAGCTTTTCGGATTTTAATTAACAGTTGTAAGTTGTAAGAAGTGATTTAATGAATGAGAACAAAGCTTTTATTAGGTTTAAAGTTCCAATAACACGTACAAGCAAGTCACTAATTCGGCGCTGGCGTGTAGCAGACCGTCCCTCACGAAACAGTTTTGAAGAAATATTGCCATTCCTTGAAGTAGGAGGTTGTCGCTTCGACTATGCAGTATTTGTTTTGCAGGGAAGCCTAACTTACGATACCCGCCACCGAACTGCATGCTTTTTAATTTACAGCTGCGGAGACTAAGACAAATTTTCAAGCATTTGTTAACATCGCTGCTACGACGTTTGTGCTTCTTTTACTGCCCATAATTTCAGATTGATTTAAATTATCGCTTGCCATAAAAACAGGTATGCTTTTCCATAACGAAACCAGGGGGAACTTATCAAACCGGCAATGAGACTGCTACATTGGTGAACTGACCTCCAAATTTTAAATACTGTACCGTCACATGTCAACGTTATTGTGACACTGATCTCATTCTACTTGTTCGTCTTTTCACGGGTGCATTGAGCCTACCTTCATTTTTATTGCTGACAATGCGAGACCTCATCGAACTGCCCAGCAGCAGGACCTCTTGGAATGTGAGGATATTACACGAATGTACGGGCCAGCTAGTTTGGCCTAACTAAAACCCAACGAGCGCGTGTAGCATGCTTTGGGAAACGTGCTCCAGAATTTCCATCTGCACAAACGACCGTTCTGCAATCAACGGCGCTGCTGGAGGAACGGAGCGCCCTACCACAAGAACTCCTTAACAACCCTGTGGCCACCGTGGGAGCACGTTGCTGTGTACGAATAGTCGTCGGCGTTGGTCACATGCCATATTAAGAACTCGTTTCGCCTTTTGTAATATCGAGGGGACCATCATGAATCGCGGGTGACCTTACTTAAATGTCTTTGAATAAAACGGTCATTTCAGTTTGTCTCTTCGGTACAAGTACTACTACTAAAGCATGAGGGAAGATTTTAAGCTCCCTACTCCTTTTTACTATGAAAATTTTTTGATACCCAGCTGAATGAAGAGGGGCTCACATCTGTAGATTGCATTGTTATTACAATAACCTTGAACTTTGACGAAGAACGTAACAATTTCTTTCCTTGAAACTTCTTGGAAGATTAAAACCGTGTGCCGAACCGAGACTCGAACTCGGGACCTTTGCCTTTCGCGGGCAAGTGCTCTACCAACTGAGCTACCCAAGCACGACTCACGCCCCGTCCTCACAGCTTTACTTCTGCCAGTATTCGTCTCCTACTTTCCAAACTTTACAGAAGCTCTCCTGCGAATCTTGCAGAACTAGCACTCCTGAAAGAAAGAGACATGGCTTAGCCACAGCCTGGGGGATGTTTCCAGAATGAAATTTTCACTCTGCAGCGGAGTGTGCGCTGATATGAAACTTCCTGGCAGTTTAAAACTGTGTGCCCGACCGAGACTCGAACTACGGACCCATTCTGGAATTTCTCTCCTTCTTTAAAATTATATATCAATAGTGGGTCCAGCAATGGTTCGCAGTTGCTAAATATCTATGGGAATTCGGTATATGTACTAACCTCCTTCCCACACCTCGTTTCTGTCCATTTCTTCGCCATTCTCTATTTGTCCATCACCTCCTCCATCCTGCTCTCTCTGTCCATCACCTCCTCCCCCACACACTGTCTCCTCCTTCCTCTCTGCCCATCTCCTTTCCCTTCTCTACGTTCATTTATTCCCCTCCCCCCTTCCGTTCATATCCTCTTCTCTCCTCCCTCAGATCTTGAGAATTATTTACTGTTGTTGCCTACGAAGCCTTTATTGGGTACTAAAGTCAAAATATACGTTTAAATCGATTGGGATAATTCGTATACAAGGTGAGAGAGACCTCTCCAGCTGCTCGAGCTATGAGGATGGTAGCTTCAATGACAGTATTTCGCATATATTTAATCTGCAAACATTACCAAGTTTTGGATGATTCAAATTCTGTAGTAGTTTTCTAATCTACGTCGTAAGCCACAATTACAACTTTCCTGTGTCATGTTCAAACCGGCTGCTGAGAGGGAAACGAAACCACATATTTTCAAAACATAGCACAGCATTTTCTTCCTCGCAGGCAGTTTTAACAAAAAACGTGTAAAGTGTTCCTTAAAAATATACAGCCGATATTTGTCTGACCATATGTTAGAGTATCGTGTAAAAATTCGAAGTAAATCATTCAAGAACTTGCCGATAATTTCATTAGCAACTTTTCCGTATTTCTATGTTATATGTGTATACATACATTATACATGTATACTAAAAAAGTATAATCTGTGTCAGTCCGAATGTTGTTTATAGTATGGTGTAAAAAATTGAAGTAAATCAGTCAAGAGGTTTTCGAGATTTTTGCTAACGACGTTTCCCTATTATATATTATGTTATGTTAATGTATTACACATATACTAGAATGTTAGTCGCTTATGACCGTCCCCTCCCACCCCCCATGTACCATGGACCTTGCCGTTGGTGGGGAGGCTTGCGTGCCTCAGCGATACAGATAGCCGTACCATGGGTGCAACCACAACGGAGGGTATCTGTTGAGTCTGGATGACTGATGGATCTAGTCTTGTAACACTAACCAAAACGGCCTTCCTGTGCTGGTACTGCGAACGGCTGAAAGCAAGGGGAAACTGCAGCCGTAGTTTTTTTCCGAGGGCATGCAGATGTACTGTATGGCTAAATGATGATGGCGTTCTCTTGGGTAAAATATTCCAGAGGTAAAATAGTCCCCTATTCGGATATCCGGGCGGGGACTACTCAGGAGGACGTCGTTATCAGGAGAAAGAAAACTGGCGTTTTACGAATGGGAGCGTGGAATTTCAGATCCCTTAATCGGGCAGGTAGGTTACAAAATTTAAAAAGCGAAATGGATAGGTTAAAATTAGATATAGTGGTAATTAGTGAACTTCGGTGGCAGGAGGAACAAGAATTTCGGTCAGGTGAATACAGGGTTATAAACAGAAAATCAAATTGGGGGTAATGCTGGAGTAGGTTTAATAGTGAATACAAAAATAGGAGTGCTGGTAAGCTACTACAAACAGCATAGTGAACGCATTATTGTGGCCAAGATAGACACGAAGCGAACACCTACCACAGTAATACAAGTTTATATACCAACTAGCGCTGCAGATGACGAAGAGATTGAGGAAATGTATGATGAGATAAAAGAAATTCAGATAGTGAAGGGAGACGAAAATTTAATAGTCATGAGTGACTGGAATAATATAGTAGGAAAAGGAAGAGCAGGAAACGTAGTACGTAAACACAGAATGGGGGTAAGAAAAAAATGGTTCAAATGGCTCTGAGCACTATGGGACTTAACATCTTAGGTCATCAGTCCCCTAGAACTTAGAACTACTTAAACCTAACTAACCTAAGGACATCACACACATCCATGCCCGAGGCAGGATTCGAACCTGCGACCGTAGCAGTCCCGCGGTTTCGGACTGCAGCGCATAGAACAGCACGATCACCGCGGCCGGCTGGGGGTAAGAAATGAAAGAGGAGGCCGCATGGTAGAATTTATCACAGAGCATAACTTAATCTTAGCTAACACTTGGTTCAAGAATCACGAAAGGAGATTGTATACATGGAAGAGGTCTGGAGATACTGGAAGGTTTCAGATAGATTATATAATGGTAAGACAGAGATTTAGGAATCAGGTTTTACACTGTAAGACATTTCCAGGGCCAGATGTGGATTTTGGCCATCAACTGTACATTAAAAATAAAGAAACTGCAAAACAGGTGGGGATTTAAGGGGATGGGACCTGGATAATCTGACAGAACCAAAGGTTATAGATTGTTTGAAGGAGAGCATTAGTGAACGATTGACAGGAATGGGGAAAAGAAATACAGTAGAAGAAGAATGGGTAGCTTTGACGGATGGAATAGTGAAGGCAGCAGGGGATCAAGTAGGTAAAAAGACGAGGGCTAGTAGAAATCCTTGGGTAACAGGAGATATATTGAATTTAATTGATGATAGTAGAATACATAAAATTGCAGTAAATGAAGCAGGCAAAAAGGAATACAAACGTCTCAGAAATGAGATCGACAGGAAGTGCAAAATGGCTAAGCAGGGATGGCTAGAGGACAAATGTAAGGATGTAGAGGCTTATCTCACTAGGGATAAGATCGATAGTGCCTACAGGAAAATTAAAGAGACCTTTGGAGAAAAGAGAACCACTTGTACGAATATCAACAGCTCAGTCGGAAAACCAAGTCTAAGCAAAGAAGGGAAAGCAGAAAGGGCGATGTACTTGAGGACAATATTATGGAAATGGAAGAGGATGTGGATGAAGATGAAATGGGACATACGATACTGCGTGAAGGTTTTGACAGAGCACTGAAAGACCTAAGTCAAAACAAGACCCCGGGAGTAGACAACATTCCATTAGAACTACTGGCTTCCTTGGGAGAGCCAGCCCTTACAAAACTCGACAATCTGGTGAGCAAGATGTATGAGACAGGCGAAATACCCTCAGATTTGAAGAAGAATATTATAATTCTAATCCCAAAGAAAGCAAATGTTGACAGATGTGAAAATTACCAAATTATCAGTTTAATGAGTCACGACTGCAAAATACGTCTTTACAGACGAATGGAAAAACTTGTAGAAGGCGACCTCGGGGAAGATCAGTTTGGATTCCGTAGAAATATTGGAACACGTGAGGCAATACTTACCCTACGACTTATCTTAGAAGCTAGATTAAGGAAGGGCAAACCTACGTTTCTAGCACTTTTAGGCTTTGAGAGAGCTTTTGACAATGCTGACTGGAATACTCTCTTTCAAATTGTGAAGGCGGCAGGGGTAAAATACAGGGAGCGAAATGCTATTTACAATTTGTACAGAACCGAGATGGCAGTTGTAAGATTCGAGGGGCACGAAAGGGAAGCGTTGGTTGAGAAGGGAGTGAGACAGGGTTGTAGCCTATCCCCGATGTTGTTCAGTCTATACACTGAGCTACAGTAAAGGAAACAAAAGAGAAATTTGAAGTAGGAATTAAAGTCCCTGGAGAAGAAATCAAATGTTTGAGGTTCGCCGATGACATTGTAATTCTGTCAGAGACAGCAAAGGATCTGGAAGAGCAGTTGAACGGCCGGACAGTGTGTTGAAAGGAGGACATAAGATGAACATCAGCAAAAGCAAAACGAGGGTAATGGAATGTAATCGAATTAAATTACGTGATATAGAAGGAATTAGATTACGAAGTGTGGCACTTTAAGTAGTAGATGAGATTTGCTATTTGGGGACCAAATAAATGATGATAGTCGAAGTAGGGAGAACATAAAATGTAGACTGGCAATGGCAAGAAGAGCGTTTCGGGAGAAGAGAAATTTGTTAACGTCGGGTATAGAATTGTCAGGAAGTCTTTTCTCAAAGTATTTGTATGGGATGTAGCCATGTTATGGATGTGCAACGTAGTTTAGATGGTTCAAATGACTCTAAGCACTATGAGACTTAACATCTGAGGTCATCAGTCCCCGAGAATTAGTACTACTTAAACTTAAATAACCTAAGAACATCACACACATCCATGCCCGAGGCGGGATTCGAACCTGAGACCGTAGCAGCAGCGCGGTTCCGGACTGAAGCGCCTAGAACCAATAGTTTGGATAAGAAGAGAATAGAAGCTTTCGAAATGTGGTGCTGCAGAAGAATGTTGAAGATTAGATGGGTAGATCATGTAACTAATCAGGAGGTATTGAATATAATTGGGGAAAAGAGGAGTTTGTGGCACAACTTGTCTAGAAGAAGAAATCGGCTGGCAGGACATATTCTGAGGTATCAAGGGATCACGAATTTAGTATTGAAGGGAAGCGTGGAGGGTAAAAATCCTAGAGGGAGGCCAAGAGGTGAATACAGTAAGCAGATTCAGAAGGATGTAAGGTGCAGTAGTTACTTGGAAATGAAGAAGCTTGCACAGGATAGAGTAGCATGGAGAGCTGCATCAAACCAGTCTGTGGACTGAAGACCACAACAACAGCACCAACACACTTTCGTTGGTCCATAAAACAAATTACCAATCTGTGGTACGTACTTTAGTCTCCCTGTAACATATGAAAACAAATAGAGTACTTACAAACTACATTAGTTTCAGTCATTCTGCGATACCGTTATGCGTTACAAATATAGACGTTGGGGAAAGGAGGGTTATTTTATTGTTATATTAAATTGAAAACGTATTTTACATTCAATATAGGGCGTTATATACAAAGAAATAGTTTGGAGTTAGTGAATTACAGCATTACAAATTTATTTTACAAACCGTAAGAGTAACAAATCTCATCTGCTATTTGAACAGTGCTGACGACAGTGCATTAAGATTTCTTAATATTTAGTGCCACTGAAACTACTATAACAGATTCATACAACATTACAAGATCTGTTATTTTATCCGTAATAGGTCGAGAAACTTCATTTATGTTAGAATGTGGAAAATACTTTCTGGAACTTTGTCAGGAATGGGATATTAGACAACCCAGTCTGCTCACTACAGATTTAGCTAGGGATCTGTTCTTACGTGTGTGTCTTTCTGTTTGTTATAACAGATTCATAATGGCTTCTTTTTCCTCTGAGTGTATTATTTTGATGTGATTCTTAATGTTTCTCACTTAATGATTTTAATCGGCATTGTGGACTACAAATGCAGATTTGTTTAAAATAATTTGATCCATTAGAAATGATTTGTGAAAGGCTGCGACTGCGAAAACAAGGAGTTTGTTTATAAATAGCTCTTCTGCTACCAAGCACATTTCCCTTTTATTTATATTGTACGCGATGCGTTTTGGAAAATGGCTGCCATTTGCAAGTTCGTTTTTCTCTCTGTACTATTCCATTTTTTCTTAATATATCTGATGTGGGAGATTCTACATTTTTCTGTCGATTTTAAATGTTTTTACTTATAGTTGACTCAGTCAGTACAACAATGCAGAACCTCACACATGAGAGACATTACGAAAAAAAATGGAATCGTACATAGAGAAAAACGTACAAGAAAATGGGCATTATTTCCCAAAACGCGTCATGTAAAGCAGAAATAAAATAAAATCGTAACTGGTAGCAGAAAATTTATTTGTAAAGAAACGCACACTCAAAGCATGAAGGTGTTCTTTACGTCTAATCTCAAAACTTTTGCCTCTCACCAACGTAAAATTTTTGGCATGAATCAAATTTGGGTTTGTGTTTTCCTGATTTAACATACGGGGCCTTGGAATGATTTTAATCGTGGACTACATTTTGAAAACCGCCCTATATCACAACCTAGTACCTCCACCAGACCCGAACACCGGATCTAATCGACGGCGTCAATATGGAGACAGGGATTAGTGATCATGATTTGATCGTACCGACTATGGTTGTGAAAGTTGACAAATCAGTCAAGAAGACTAGAAGAGAGTGTTTCTGCGAGAAAGAGCAGATAAGCGGTTGTTAGCATCTCGGAAGTTTAAACAGACTGTAAATCGTTGTCTGGACAAGTATGTGCCTATACGTGGATTAGGAACGAAAACGACCCGCCGTGGTTTAACAACGAAATTCGGTACGTGCTGAGACAGCAGAGGCTGTTGCACTCTCGGTTCAAAAGAAGGCGCAAATAACGACAGACAAAGGTTAATGGAGATCCGTGCTTCTGTGAAAAGATCTATTTGCGAAGCATACAAATACCAACGTCATACCTTAGCAAAAGATCTGGCTGAGAAACCGAAAAGATTCTGGCTCTATGTGAAATCGCTTAAAAAAACCTGAAAGAGTTGAGAACAAATAAGCCGCCATGTCCCTATGATATCCGAGTGCGGTTTTAAAAAGAGTACTCTACGGCATTGGCTCTTTGCTTAGTTTGCATTTATCGCGAATCTCTCGCCCAATGCCAAGTCACATGCGACTGGAAAAAAGTGCAGGTGACTCCTGTATGTAAGAAGGATAGAAGAACGAACCCGCAAAATTACAGACCAATATAATTAACATTAGTTTGCTGCAGGCCAACGGCCTTGTTTCAGTGGTAACACCGGTTCCCGTCGGATCACCGAAGTTAAGCACTGTCTGGATGGGCTAGCACTTTGATGGCTGACCATCCGGTATGCCGAGCGCTGTTGGCAAAAGGAGTGCACTCAGCCGTTGTGAGGCAAACTGAGGAGCTCCTTAATTGAGAACTAGCGGCTCCGGTCTCGTAAACTGACATACGGCCGGGAGAGCGGTGTGCTGACCACGTGCCCCTCCATATCCGCATCCAGTGACGCCTGTGGGGTGAAGATGACACGGCGGCTGGCCGGTACCTTTGGGCCTTCATGGCTTGTTCGGGAGGAGTTTAGTTTTAGTTTGCTGCAGAATTGTAGCACGTATTCCGATTTCGAATACAATGAATATCTAGAGACCGAAAAGCTCCTGTCCACGAATCAGCACGGTTTTAGAAAGCATTGCTCGTGCGAAACCCAGCTTGTCTTCTCCTCACATTATATACTACGATCTATGGGTAAAGGACAACAGGCAGAATCGACATTTTTAGATTTCCGAAAATCATTTGACACGCTACCCCTCTGCAAACTGTTAACGAAGGTGCGACCATACGGAATAATTTTCTAGATATGTGATTGACTCAATGACTTCTTAGGTAATAGAACCCAGTGCGTTGTCCTCGACGGCCAGTGTTGATCAGAGATTAGGGTAACTTCAAAAGTGCTCCAGGGAAGTGTGAAGGAATGCTGTCGTTTTCTGCACACCTAAATGATCTGGCGGACACGGTGGGGAGCAACCTGCGGTTGTTTGGCTAAATGGTTCAAATGGCTCTGAGCACTATGGGACTTAACAGCGGAGGTCATCAGTCACCTAGAACTTAGAACTACTTAAACCTAACTAACCTAAGGACATCACACACATCCATGCACGAGGCAGGATTCGAACCTGCGACCGTAGCAGTCGCGCGGTTCCAGACTGTAGCCCCTAGAACCGATCGGCCACTGCGGCCGGCTGCGGTTGTTTGCTGACGGTTCTCTGGTGAATGGGAAGTTGTCGAAGATGAGTGACTGTATGGTGATAGAAGATGACTTAGACAAATTTTCTAGTTGGTGTGCTGAATGATAGATCTAAATGTAGAAAACATATAAGTTAAAGCGGATGAGTGGAAAAAAAATCGCCCGTAATGTTCGGATGAAGTGTTAATACTGTCTTTTTGGACACACTCACGTCATTTAAATATCTGGGCGTAAAGTTGCAACACGATATGAAATGGAACGAGCATATGAGTATTGTGCTAGCGAAGACGGATGGTCGACTTCCGTTTATTGAGAGAATTTTAGAAAAGCGTGGTTCATCTGTAAAGGACACCGCATACAGGACGCTTATGAGACCTATTCTTGAGTATTACTCCAGTGTTTGGGATCCGTACTATGTCGAATTAAAGGAAGACATCGAAGGAATCAAGAAGAAAAATGTTTAAATATGTGTGAAATCTTATGGGACTTAACTGCTAAGGCCGTCAGTCCCTAAGCTTACACACCACTTAACCTAAATTATCCTAAAGACAAACACACACACACCCATGCCCGAGGAAGGACTCGTACCTCCGCCGGGACCAGCTACGAAGTCCATGACTGCAGCGCCTAAGACCGCTCAGCTAATCCCGCGCGGCGAAGGAATTAAGAGGCGGGCTAGATTTGTTACCGTTACGTCCGAACAACATGTAAGTGTTACGGAAATGCTTTGGGAAGTGAAATGGGAATCCCTGGGTGGAAGGCGACGTTCTTTTCGAGGACCAATACTGAGGAAGTTTATAGAACTATATTTTGAAGGTAACGCAGACGATTCTGCTGCCACCAACATACATTTCGCGTAAGGATCACAGAGATAAGGAACAAGACATTAGGACTCGTACGGAGGCATCCAGACAGCTATTTTTCCATCGCTTTACCTGCGCATGGAACTGGGTACCCTCCGCCACGTACAGTACAGTGGCTTGCGGAATATGTATGAAGTTGTAGTGGATGTAGATCCACACCTGCTCTCGACAGTGACGTCCAGTTGCACTAAGTCGGCGACGTATGTGAGTCGACGTTATCTAGGACAGCCTCGTGGGAATGCTCCCCCGTCCGCCCGCGGGCTGCGCGGCGCGGCGCGGCGCGATCAGCTGTGTGCGTCCCGTTGCGACTTTCCCTACCTGCCGCTTCCCTGCTACCTGCCCGCGGCCGGCCCGCATTCCTCGCATAGCGCGCCGCCTTCGGCTGCCCGGCGCGCACACCGACACCTGTTCTTCGCACTCTCCGCTCCCGGCTCCTTGCAAACACGCTGGCCGGCGCGCCGCTGGTATTCCGCCACAATCTTCGCCAACATGTCGTTCCGAGCGCCTACAACTCCGGTTCCGCTGTTTTACAAGACGCGTTGCCGTATCGGGGCCGCGCTTGTGCCACAGAGGACCAAATACCTCCCATCGTTCCATAAGACCACGAGCGACACAACCGGCCGTATTCTTCACCATCCCGGTAAACTACGGCATTTTGCTTGGGTGCCATTCTAAATACTCATAATAAATTTCTTTTAGAACTTCAGAATCTAAACGGGTTGGACAAAAATGTGGAAATACCGCGAGACATGCATGCTTGAACGTAAATGTAGATTGAAAGCAAGCCAGCAGGCTGCGCTGTTGTAATTGACTAGGAACGGCAACTGTGTAATGCCCTCAACATATTGCAAGTGTCAATCGTGGTCGGAGCAGGGTTATGTGAAATTGCGGGTGCATTGCAATGAGGTGATAAAGTCAAGGGATAGCGATATCCACAGATACAGATGTCGGCAGTATCGCGTGCACGAGGTACAAAACGCCAGTACATTAGCAGTCGGCCGATTTGTGTGAAAAGATTTACGACGTTATCGTGGCCGCACGACGGCAATCAACACACTTTGAAAGCGGAATGATGACTGGAGTTAGACGCTAGAGGCATTTCACTTCGAAAATCGTTTTTGTTGTTGTGGTCTTCAGTCCTGAGACTGGTTTGATGCAGCTCTCCATGCTATTCTATCCTGTGCAAGCTTCTTCATCTCACCTACTGCAACCTACATCCTTCTGAATCTGCATAGTGCATTCATCTCTTGGTCTCCCTCTACGATTTTTACCCTCCATGCTGCTCTCGAATACTAAATTGGTGAACCCTTGATGCCTCAGAACATGTCCTACCCACCGGTCCCTTCTTCTTGTCAAGTTGTGCCACAAACTCCTCTTCTCCCCAATTCTATTCAATACCTCATCATTAGTTATGTGATCTACCCATTTAATCTTCAGCATTATTCTGTAGCACCACATTTCTAAAGCATCTTCTTGTCCAAACTATTTATCGTCCATGTTTCACTTCCATACATGGCTACACTGCATATAAATACTTTCCGAAACGACTTCCTTACACTTAAATCTATACTCGATGTTAACAAATTTCTCTTCTTCAGAAACGCTTTCCTTGCCATTGCCAGTCTACATTTTATATCCTCTCTACTTCGACCATCGTCAGTTATTTTGCTCCCGAAATAGCAAAACTCCTTTACTACTTAAGTGTCTCATTTCCTAATCTAATTCCCAAAGCATCACCCGACTTGATTCGACTACATTCCATTATCCTCGTTTAGCTTTTGTTGATGTTCATCTTGTATCATCCTTTCAAGACACTGTCCATTCCGTTCAACTGGTCTTCCAAGTCCTTTGTTGTCTCTGACAGAATGACAATGTCATCGGCGAACCTCAAAGTTTTTATTTCTTCTCCATGGATTTTAATACCTACTTCGAATTTTACTTTTTTTTCCTTTACTGCTTGCTCAATACACAGATTGAATAAAAATCGTTAGGGAGTACAATACTGCACGATCCACAGTGTCAAGTGTGCCGAGGATACCGAATTTCAGGCATTACCTCTCATCTCAGACAACACAGAGGCTGACGACCTTTCCCTAACGGCCGAGTGCGGTGTCCTGTAAACTGCACCCAGTAAAATTTACACTCAGATAGGACCGAGAAAGAGTCCACTAATCCGCCCCGTCCCAACTTGCGGCTTTCCTGGCAGGCAGGGAGGGGGGGGGGGGGGGGGGACCGCTCCAGCCCGCCCTTGTGATGCGCCAAGCAGCCGTCTGTGTTCCCACTCAGTCGGCCAGGTCGGCGAGAGGATCGGTTGTGAATGGCCGCCTTACCTGGTATATTAATCAGTAGGACTGCAGATGCTCGGACAGCAACTGTCATGCCTAAATTTTTAAAATTGGCAGTGATTATAATTTTTTAATGTCGGACCTATTTTTTTTCCCTTACTTACGACGAGATATCCAGGAAATACTACGGAAAACACTAAAACCGAGTTACGTACAAGGATTTTAAGACTTATCTCGTCTACTCCACAAAGCGTACTTTAAATATGATCTATACCTGTGGATCAGTATATGGTACATTTAATGTGCATAAGATGCGTTGTTATTTTAACGAAATGGTCATTTTGCATGTATACAGGGTGAACCAGAAATTCACATACAAAATTTCGGAGGTTGTGTAGGGATATTATCCGAATATTTTGGTATAAGGGACCTGTGGTCTGTAGCGGCTCGTTACAGACTAATTACATTTCGTTTGTTATCGGTACTGCACTAAGGACATCTGTGAAAATGTTGACAGTATGCGATATGTGTCTCGTTTGGAAAGATACTTCTTCCATTCACTCGCGGAACTTGCTGTCGACAACACTAAGGCCTTCTTTAGTCTTGGACCTCAGGCTTGCATTCAGTACTGCTCGGTCCAGACTTGGGTAGTTTTTTGCGGCAGTGATAGTTGTACAGTAACAGTGACACGCCGTCGCTGTCACTAAAATGACGGGCCTTGTCCTTGGCCCGAGTCATAGGAGTTTAAGCTTGAGTAAGCTATTCCTCCTCAATTCCTCGCTGTTTGGGATGCTTTGCCTCTGGTTCTGGATGGGCCCCTGGTTATCTGTAAAAGAAAGAATTATCGGCCAGATTTCTCTGGCGGATTCTTCTTCTTCATCTTCTTCTAAGGGTTTCCAGGCTGTCTGAACTCAATTTTGTTCAGACGGGAGACGTCCACTGGTGGCGTGTGCTGTTTGACGTACAGGACAGCTTGTTCCGTCATGTACATCCAGTCGCCTTCGTTAAAGACAGGGTAGCAGTTTATCAACTCCAGATCTGCACGCCGGATGAGTTCCCTCCCGTTGACGTTCTGGTTTAGGGATTCACAGACCCAGTGGAAAGAATACCGTTTGTGGGGTAGGGGAAGGATATTGGTTACCGTGAAGGGATACGGATTACCATGGTGGTGATAGGTGCCGTCGTGCAGGGAGTCTGCAATATTGGTTGAGTACCTCCGCCTACCGGAGTGGCCGAGTGGTTCTAGGCGCTACAGTCTGGAGCCGCGCGACCGCTACGGTCGCAGGTTCGAATCCTGCCTCGGACATGGATGTGTGTGATGTCCTTAGGTTAGTTAGGTTTAAGTAGTTCTAAGTTCTAGGGAACTGATGACCTCAGCAGTTAAGTTCCATAAAGCTCAGAGCCATTTGAACCATTTGAGTACGTCCCTCACACAATTCTTGGCGGGGAGGGGCAGGCACTCGAACGACTCGTCTTCTTGGGGCGTCTCTTCCGCCGTCTGCTTATCTGCAGAGGCAGAAGGGACGGTCGCTTCCAAGGGGGCCGTCTTCTTGCAGTCGGCGGGTGTCCCCGATTCCATGACCACCTCCCTAGCAGACCGTTTCCACGTCGGCCAGGGAGACGGTCGTTTACGTTTCTGCGCCTACCCCACACTGGCGGGAGTCGGCGCTTCTCCAGGTGTCGTGTGAGATGCGAGGTACAAGGCTACTCTCAGTTGTGTCACCTCGGGTCGCATCTTGTCGAGTTCCGCCCTCAGGGCCGCCCTCTCGTCCGCCATGGCAGATTTGAGCGCGGCGCTGGCGTCCTCGCTGGCTTTCCGCAACGTTTCGCGGAACACGCCCTCGTCGTCTATGCTGTGGTGTGGCCCGCTTCCCCTGCTTGAGTAGGAGGGCTGGGTGTACACCTTCTCTACTTGGGCCACCTCTTCATGTGTGGTGACCGCTTTCTACCGCTTCCATGACTTCACGTAGCCGCAGCTGCGCGAATTTGCGGCGTGCGCGCCGCTGCAGTTTACTCAAGTGGCCGCGGTACCTCTTGGTTTGTCGCAGTTGCTTGTATCGTGGGGTTTCCCGCACTTCATACACACCACTGCAGGTCCTGGCTGTGTGTCCCATCTTCTGACACTTATAACACTGTAATTGTGCCACGGGCTTCCGCTTCTTCTTCTTGTCGCCGCTACCGTTGCTCCCGACTGCCTTTAGCAGGAGCTCGTCGGCGGCAGCAATCTTGCCTCTTTCTCCTTCCCTACGGCTGGACATGGCGTTGGGCTAGTGGCGTTGACGTACGCGAGAGACGGTAAGGAAGTGAGCCGTAGCGTTTCGAGCAGCGGAGTGCGTGAGTGCGTGTTGACCGCGTGCGTGCTTACTTGCGTGCGTGTACATGCGTAACAGTGACACCCAACAGTGTGGATAGATTTATTGATGAAGAATCGGCCGATACACTTCACGTCTGTGGGTTGACTGAATGCAGTGGAAAAACAGGATGACGACGATCTACTGAGCTGTTTTGCGTCTGTGCATAGGCGCCTACCAATGACGTGATGCTTTCGTGTTACTGCGTTTCGTTGATTATATGTTCCAGCCTTTTTCACTGTTGTGATGGTATTTTCACAGAAACAAAGATAATTTTCCTGACTAAGCCTATTAAGTCATAATTACAGTGTTACTTTCTAACGAGCCATCGTAGACCACGGATCCTTATACCACAATACACATACAAAATCTGAAATTTTGTCGGAGGGGTTCAGGTTCACCCTGTAGAGGTGATATGAGTTGTACGTAGCTTCTTCTCCCACTCCTAGCGCTACGTGTGCGCGTCCTCTATATATTGAGCAAAACATGAAAACAACTTTTTTGTAACAATAATTCTACGTCTAAATCTGTACTGTTCAATCCAATGTGAAGTGCATGGCAGAGGTTACTTCAATTGTACCAGTTATGAAGGCTTCTCCATTCACGTGCGGAGGGCGGAAAGAATGATTTTCTAAACTCCTCAGTGGGTGCTGTAATTAGTCTAATCTGTCCTCGCGATCCCTACGGGACCGATACGCAGGGGGTTTTAGTGTATTCCTAGATTCATCATTCAAAGTTGGTTCTTGAAACTTAATAACTAGGCTTTGTCGGGATATGTTGCCTCCATCTTCAAGCGTCTGCTAGTTTAGTTTCATTAGAGTCTTTGTGACACTCCCCCCCTGGTCAATCAAACCTGCGACCATTAGTCCTGCCTTTCTCTTTATATTTGAATATTCCCTGTTGGTTCTATATGGTGCGGCTCCCACACATAAGAGCAACATTGTAGGATGTCGCAGTTTACACTGGTTGCGTTTCTCTAGTATCCTACCAATAAACCGAGTTCTAACTCCTGTTTTCCTACGGCTGAGCCTACGTGATCGTTTTTCATATCCCTGCGAAGTGTTACACCCAGGTATTCGTATCAGTTGGCCGATTTCAGTTGTGACTCTTTGATATACTAATCATAGGATACCAACTCTAACACAAACTTCATATCTTCAGCTTATTTTTCCCCTAAATCGTCTCTATTGCCAGGCTCTCCGGCATTGGAATAGCACCCAAGCGTTGGACGTAATGGGCAAATAGGTGATCGTATAGATCTTATAATTAAATTTTTCTCGAGACATTTAAATCTCATCTTGATCTATGATAATGCTAGAAGCTGAAGAAATGAATTAAAATTAATTATATTAATTTAATAATTACAACGTAGTATAATAAATAATTAATTTAATAAAATTAAAAAATTAATTCGTTTCTTCAGCTCCAAGTATTATCATAGATATAGATGAAACTTAAATGTCTTGAGAAAAATTTAACTGTAAGATCTTTATGATCACCTGTGGTACAGGACTTCCTCATTACGCCCAACGCCGGGGTGCTATTCCAGTGCCGGAAAACCCTGGCAGTAGTGACGATATAGGGGGAAAATAAACTGAAGAATTGAAGCTTGTGTTGGGGAGGACATTTGACTTGCGTAGTTCGTGCAGCACTAGAATACAAAAATGTTCTCGTTTTGTGAAGTGCACAATTTTACATTTCTAAACATTTACAGCAAGTTGGCAAGCTTTACGCCACTTTGATATCTTATCAAGATGTAACTGAATATTTGTGCAGTTTTTTCAAATGGTACCTCGTTATAGATCACTACATCTGCGAAAAGTCTGAAATTATTAAAATATTGTTCGCAACGTATATACTACCTAACATTAACAATAGGTCTCCTAACACACTTCCCTGGGATACACTCGAAGTTATTTCTGCATCTGTTGATGACTCTCCGTCCAAGATAATTTGCTTCGTCGTCTCTACCAAAAATTCCTCAAGCCATTCACAAATTTCGCTTGACACTCCATACGATCGTACTTTTGATAGTAATCTCGAATGTGATACGAAAGCTATTGCTTTTCAGAAATCAAGAAATACTGCATCTACCTCACTGCCTTTATCCAAGATGGATGGTTTTCAGGACATACTGTGAATCTGGTTTCACACTGTCGATGATTTCGGAATCTGTACTGTTTGGCATGGAGAAGATACCAAATTGCTCTATTTATGTTGCAGTGTTCAAAGATTCCACAACAAATGAATCTCAAGGATATTGGACGTTAATTTTACGGTTCACTTCTGATACGCTTCTTGTATACGGGTGTGACCTGTGCTTTCTTCCAATCACTGGCCGCGATTTTTGTTCGAGGTATCTATGATAGATCATAGTTAAAAAGGGGCTAGTTCTGACGGAAATCCGGTATAGAATCTGAGAAAGATGCCTTAGAATGCTGAAGCTTTCTTAAATTTTAGCGATTTCAGAAGTTTGTCAACGCCACTGACACTAATATCATTTACCTTTGTAGTGTGCAAGAATTATGTATGAGCAATACTCTTTGATAATTCCACATAACGTAGTCGTTAGTGCTAAGTGGAAGATACATGATCATTTATAAAACTATGTAATAAGTAAGATATACATCAAAGGAGCAGAGTATTTATCACGACTTACGTAACATCATAATTTACGCAGCAGAAGAACAAACATTTTTAAACGTGGCAATAGCATAACGATTTTTCATAGGACAGAGTATGAATGTTAACGTTACCGATAACAGTACTACTAAAGGAGAGTTACTTAATCCGAAATTACTTCACCAAAGAAGACAAAGTGAATAGTCCAGAATTCAAATCAAGAACTACTGCCAACATAAGTAACTTAGAAACAGATATCCGGGGTACAGCGAAACAACTCGAATCACTTAATAAATGGAAAATCTTCCGGTCCAGATTATACACCAATTTGTTTTCTTTCAGGGTATGCTGATGTAATAGCTCCATATTTAGCGAGCATCTACAACAACTCTCTCGACGGAAGTCCCGTACCAAAAAATGGGAAAGTTGCACAACTCACGCTAATACTCAAGAAAGGAAATAGGTATAATCATCTGAGTTGCAAACCCGTGTCGCGGACGGCGATCAGGAACTGAATTTTGCAACATAATTATACTATGAAACTTCCTGGCAGATTAAAACTGTATACCGTGCCGAGACTATAACTCGGGACCTACGCCTTTCGCGGGCAAGGTAGAGCACTTGCCCGCGAAAGGCAAAGGTCCCGAGTTCGAGTCTCTGCCCAGCACACAGTTTTAATCTGCCAGAAAGTTTCATATCAGCACACACTCCGCTGAGAAGTGAAAATCTCTTTCTGAAAATAATTATACTATGTTTGAACATTATCAACTACCGCCAAGAAAACAATCCACTCACACACTGTCAGCACAGGTTCAGTATAATCGTTATCGTGGAACACAACCGGCTCTTTATTCATATGAAGTAATGAGCACGGAGCCTCAAATTGATTCCATATTTCTAGATTTCCAGAAACTTTTGATAACGTTACTCGCAAACGACTTCTAATCAAATTGCGTGTCTATGGAATATCATCTCAGTTGTGCGACAGAATTCGTGATTTTCTGTTAGAAATGCCTGTGCCCTAAGTGATTGACGGAGAGTCATCGAGTAAAGCAGAAGTGATGTCTGGCGTTCCCAAGGAAGTATTACAGGCCCTCTACTGTTCCTAATCCATATAAATGATTTAGAAGGCAGTCGTAGAAGCAACCGTAGCTTGTTTGGATATGGTGCTGTAAATCATTTTCTATTGAAGTCATCAGAATATCGAAACTAATTCCAAATGATTTAGGCGAAACATCGATATCGTAGTAGAAGTGGCAGTTATGACCGTAAATAATGAAGTTGAGAGGTCCTTAACACGAGAACTAAAATGAATCTGTTAAATTTCGGTTACACGATAAATCACACAAATACAAAGGCTCTCAGTTCAAATAAGTATCTAGGACTAAGAATTACGAAGGAGTTTAATTAGAATCATAACGTAGATAATTTTGTGTATAAGACAAACCAAAGACTGTGTTTTAATGGCAGATCAGAAGATGCGACACGGCCTAGTAAAGAGACACCAAAAAACGCGTCTCCGTCCTCCGCTAGAGGGTTGCTGTGCGGTGTGGGATCCTTAAATAGGACTGACGGAGGACATAGTAGATGCTGTGCGGTATGCGATTCTTACCACAGAAGACTGACGGTGGGCACAGAAAAGGTCAAAAGAAGGCCAGCTCGTTTTGTGTTATCGCGAAATAGCGAGAGAGTGTCAAGAATATGATAAGCTACTTTGGGTGGCAATCATTAATACAAAGACATTCTCCACTATGGCGAGATCTTCTCAGGAAATTTCAGTCTACAAATTTCTCCTCTGATTGCGGAAATGTTTTGTTGACACCTGCCTATATAAGAAAAAAATCATAATCGTAGTAAAGTGAAATTAGAGCTCACATGGAAAGACTAAGGTTTTCGCCTTTCCTGCGCGCTATTAGAGAGTGAAACGGTAGAGAAAAGTGTGAGTGGTTCGATGAACCCTCTGCCAGACACTTAAGTGTGAACTGCAAAATAGATGTATAAATGCAGATGTAGATATGCATCATAAAAGAAAGAAAAGTAGCCTATAAACTGTAAAACAAGAAGAACTAATGTCACTGGCCTACTTAAGAGGGAATATCGTAGAGCGTTATGTAGGCAACGGATGGCGCTCTTGCTCTTCCTGCAGCAGTAGGAGATTTTGTGTACGTCGATCATTTGCATGGGGGCGTCGACGCGGTTCGGGCAGGGCCGTACAGCACCCACTGAGGGATGGGACGAACGATGGCTTGTGGCTTAGGCAGGCCGTGACTTAGTCAGCAGGTAGCTTCTAGGTGAACTCGGCACAATTTTCGTACATCCTCGAGAGCAGCGTCATTTTCGTGGATGTGTCAGTGCTAACAGACAAGCAACACAGCGTGAAGTAATCGCAAGAAAACAATGTGGGACGCACGACGAACGTATCCGTCAGAACGGTGCAGCGAAATGTGGCATTAATGGGCTATGTCAACAGACGACCGACGCCAGTACCTCTGCTAACAACACGATATCACATGCAGTTCCTCTCTTGGACTTATTACCACATCTGTTGGGCCCTTTTGTTTTTCCTACATCCTCAATCATTCGCTGGATCTATTCCAATATCTGTCTTCCTTTACAGTTTTTTCCTCCGTAGCACCCTCTAGCACCATGGAAGTCATTTCCTGATGTTTAACGGATGCCCTATTATCCTGTCCGTTCTCGTTGTCATTGTTTTCCCTATATACCTTTCCTCTCCGATTCTGCGCAGAACCTCCTCATTCCTTATTAATCCACCTAATTTTCAGAATTCGTCTGCAACGCCACATCTCAAATGCTCTGATTCTCTACTGTTCCGGTTTTCCTACAGTCCATGTTTCACTACCATACAATGTTGTGCTCCAAACGTATATTCTCTGAAATTTCCTCCTCAAAATACATCTACATAGATACTCTGCAAATCACATCTAAGTGCCTGGCACCTTCACAATTCTCTATTATACCAATCTCGTATAGCATGCGGGAAGAATGAACACCTATATCTTTCTGTACGATCTCTGATTTCCCTTATTTTATCGTTGTGATCGTTCCTCCCTATGTAGGTCCGTGTCAACAAAATATTTCCGCATTCGGAGGAGAAAGTTGGTGATTAGAATTTCGTGAGAAGATTCCGTCGCAACGATAAACGCCTTTCTTGTAATGATTTCCAGCCTAAATCCTGTGTCATTTCTGAGACTCTCTCTCCCATATTTCGCGATAATACAAAACGTGCTGCCTTTCTTTGAACTTTTTCCATGTACTCCTTCAGTCCTATCTGGTAAGGATCCCACACCGAGCAGCAGTATTCTAAAAGAGGACGGACAAGCGTAGTGTAGGCAGTCTCCTTAAGGCCTATGTTTGATACTAATAGACTTCTCTTGTCCAGGAATGCCTTTTTGCCAGTGCTAATCTGCTTTTGATGTCCTCCTTGCACCGTCCTTTATTGGTTATTTTGCTGCGTAAGCATTAGAATTCTTTAACTTCATCTACTTCGTGACGATCAATCCTGATGTTAAGTTTCTCGCCGTTGTCTTTTCTGCTACATCTCACTGAGTTTTTCTTTCTTCGATTTACTCTCAGTCCACATTCTATACTCATTAGACTGTTCATTCCATTCAGCAGATCATGCAATTCTTCTTTTCTTTCACTTAGGGTAACAATGTCATCAGCGAATCTTATTTTTGATATCCTTTCACCTTGAATTTTAATTCCACTCCTTAAACTTTGTTTTATTTCCATAATCGCTTCTTCGATGCACAGATTAAACAGTGGGGGAGAAAGACTACCACTTTTTTTTGAGTCATCAGTCTTTTGACTGGATTCTAGACGACTGGAAAACCGTGGCCTCATCAGATGAGTCCCAATTACACCTAGTAACAGCTGATTCTAAGATTCAGTTGTGGTGCTGAGCCCACGAAGCCATGGACCCAACTTGTCAACAACGGACTGTGAATGCTCCATAATGGCGTGGACCGTGTTTACAGAGAGTGAACTGGGACCTCTGGTACAACTGAACTATCGTTGACTGGAAATAGTTATGTTTGACTACTTGAAGATCAATCGCAGCTATTCATGGACTTAATTTTTATGGGTGACACTGTGCTGTGTCTCCGTACCAAAACTGTCAGCGATTGATTTGAAGAACATTCTCGACAATTCGAGCGAATAATTTGGTCAACCAGATCGCCCGACATGAATCCTACCGAACATTTATGGGACATAATTGAGAGATCAGTTCGTGCGCAAAATCGTGCACCGGACGTGCTTTCGCAATTATGGACGGCTGTGGAAGCAACGTCGCTCAATATTTCTGCAGGGGACTTCCAACGACTTGTTGAGTCCATGCAACGTGGAGCTGTTATACTGCGCCGGGCTAAAGGAAGTCCGACACGATATTAGCAGGTATCCCATGACTTGTGACACATCAGCGTACGCCGGAGTAAAGCGTACGTAGGCAAATGGTTCGTGCTGTAATTATGGTAGCCAAAGTGTTGGGTGTTTCAGGAGGCACCATATCGATGATTTATACCGCGTACAGGGAATGCGGAAAACATCAGCCGCTGTCATACCGCAGTCGAAATGTGTGTTGACTGATTGCAACGGACCATCATTGAAGAGGACTCTGATGAAAAATAAGAGGATGACAGCTGTAAAACTCACTGCAGAACTTAATGTTGCACTCGCGAATCCAATCGGCATCAAAACAACGCGAACAGAGCTACAGAAGCTCGGTATTACAGGGTGACGGGGAATTGCAAAACCATACGGCAGCGATTCAGATGCTTGGTCGGATGAGTCTTGTTTCACACTGTTTCCAACTTCTGGCCGAATGTACGTTGCAAGGATGAAACATGGTGGGTGTTCGGTGATGTTTTGGCGACCATTGTGGGATGTTCCATGAGCGCCATGGTTTCTCTGAAAGGTCACATTGCTGTCAACGATTATGTGATCATTTTGGCAGATTAGGTCCATCCCGTGGTGTAATTTTTTGTTCCCCAATGGTGATTCTGTATTCCAAGACCACATAAGCATAAAGTTGCAATGAGTACAGGTAGTATCAGATATCCCCCAGCGTGAAAATGAGACTTCAATATTATTAATTATTTCGCAAAAGAGAGGCAAACACTACCACAAACTTCCTAGTTTACCAACACAGTCATCGATAATTCTCCGACATCCATTTGGTTGGTTTAGCTAGTCCTACACTAAGCTGAAGGATTGTGAAGACACGTTATAACAATGCCGCTTTACTCTCGGTACTACTCAGTACTTCAGGCTGATTTGGACAGAGCGAGGGGTGAACTGAAGAGGTTAAGGGGGGAGGAGGGTAAACAGCGGTGGGGAGTGGTAGCTGGGAACAGGGGCCACAGAAAGAGGACAGTGTCTGACAGTTTCCCAATTGGCACAGCCAATAGATTTGCCTTGCTACCACAGTTAAGTAAGGAAGAGGCTCCAGTAGCAATAGATGTAGTTAAGATGCAACAGAATTCATTAGGAAACCAACTGTTTCAAAAAAAGTAGAAAGTAAGAGGAAAGTTCTGTTGCTAGGTAGCAGCCATGGAAGAGGTGTGGGCCAGATTTTGCAGGAAAAATTAGGTGACAGGTACCAGGTCACAAACTTTTTCAAGCCAAGCACATGTCTTAGACAGGTGGTAGAGGATATAGGTTCCTTGCCCTGGCCGGCTAAATAGCCTTTCGCTCACTGTATTTGACCCCTGCCACCTTTAGAATTTGAAAGAGAGTATTCCAGTCTACATTGTCAAAAGTTTTCTCTAAGTCTACAAATGCTATAAACGTAGGTTTACCTTTCCTTAACCTATTTTTAAGACAAGTTGTAGGGGCGGTATTGCCTCGCGTGTTCTAACATTTCTACGGAATCGAAACTGATCTTCCCCGAGGTCGGCTTCCACCAGTCTTTCAATTCGTCTATTGAGAATTCGTGTTAGTATTTTGCAACCGTGCCTTATTAAACCAATAGTTCGGTAATTTTCACAACAGTCAATACCTGCTTTCTTTGGGATTGGAGCCGGCCGCGGTGGTCTCGCGGTTCTAGGCGCGCAGTCCGGAACCGTGCGACTGCTACGGTCGCAGGTTCGAATCCTGCCTCGGGCATGGATGTGTGTGATGTCCTTAGGTTAGTTAGGTTTCAGTAGTTGTAAGTTCTAGGGGACTAATGACCACAGCAGTTGAGTCCCATAGTGCTCAGAGCCATTTGAACCATTTGGGATTGGAATTATTATATTCCTCTTGAAGTCTGAGGGTATTTTGCCTGTGTCTTGCATCTTGCTCACTAGAAGGCTATCTGTTGCTCTAATTGAATATTGTCTACTCCCGGGTTCTTGTTTCTACTCAAGCCTTTCAGCGCTCTGTCAAATTCTTCACGCAGTACCATATCTCCCATTTCATCGTCATCTACGTCCTCTTTCATTTCCATAATCGCCCTTGTATAGACCTTCTATATACTCCTTCCACCTTTCTGCTTTCCCTTCTTAACGTAGGACTGGTTTTCCATCTGAGCTCTTGATATCCATGTAGGTGGTTCTCTTTTTTCTTACCCCTAGTGATATATGCTTCTGCATCCTGGCGTTTGTCCTCTAGCCGTCTCTGCTTAGCCATTTTGTCCTTCCTGTCGGCCTCATTTTTGAGACCTTTGTATTCGCTTTCGCCTGCTTCATTTACTGCATTTTTATATTTTCTTGTTTCATCCATTCCATTCAATATCTCTTCTGTTACCCATGAATTTCTACTAGCCCTCGGTTTTTACCTACTTGATCCTCTGCCGTCATCACTATTTCATCTCTCAAAGTTACTTCTTCTACTGTATCTCTTTATCCTGTTATTCTCAATCGTACACATGATGAAATCGCTTACTCCAATTCTGGATGAGAAAGATGTTTATAACAGTTGCATTCTCAGCAATATGGCGGATATTAAGTTCGGTAACTGGTAACTTGACAGACACTAGTCTATATAAAACTACTGTAACTGTTATGCGGTAATATTTCTAAAAATGACTTGTCTACCAGAACAGACAGTGAAGGTAATTGTTTTCCACCAATTTGAAATATTGTTTCATGTAGCAAAAAGTGAACCTATACAATGATTATGTGCTTTTGTAGTGGCTTAGGTAATGTGGTATTAAACAGATACGGAAGTGGAACAATAAACATTCGTAATACAGTGTACTCTACATGGACCTGTAAATTCAGGTACTGACCCAGCCACCTTATGGTAGGTGGCGCAGGTACTTCTGGTATCCGTTCTGGAAAGCTGCGTGGGAAGAAAGACTGCTGATGAGCCTTAATTTGTCTGATATTCTCGTCGTGGCGATGTCGCGAGGCATGTGTTGGAGGAAGCAATGTGTTGCCCGACCGACCTTGGGAGGTACGCTTTGGAAATACCAACTGTAAATCTCTCCGTGATGAGCAACACCTTCCTTGCAGCGTTTGGCACCATCTTCGAAACGGTGGTCTCGCATCGTCTAAACGATCTCGTGATGAAATGCATCCTTCTTATTTGGACCTTCTCTATCTCTTCTATTAACCCAAGCTGGAAAGCGTCTCGTACTGATGAGTAATAAGTAAGGATTATTTAAAAACTTGTTTTCTAAGATAGGCTACTTCTTTCGCGACGAATTGCATTTCCTTAAGATTCTTTTAGTCAATTTCGGCCTTGCATCTGCTTTTCGTATACTTAGTTTCACATGGTCATTCACTTTAGGTCTCTCTGGATGGTTATTCCTAGTATTTTACGGTTATAGCTGAGGAATGGAAGACAGAATTGTGGGAGAATACAGGCTCACTAGTAGGAAAAAAGTCTTGAGTTATGCAATAAATTTCATGTAGTAACAGCAAATACACTGTTCAGTAATCACAAGAGGGAGAGATATACATGGAAAATACCTAGAGACACGGAAAAACAACAACTGGATTACATCACGGTGATACAGAGATTTCGTATTCAGATATTTGATTTTAAGACGTATCCACGAGCTAAAATATACTTCAATCACAATTTAGTAATGATGAAGAATCGATTGAAATTTAAGAGAATCGTCAGGAATAATGAATATGTAAAGAAGTGGGATACTGAAGCCCTGAGGTGATGTTAGGGACGTTTGAAGTTATTTAAGACAGCAGATACCACGGTAATGGATACTGCATTAGGTAATTCAGTTGGAGAGGAATGGGCATCCTCGAAAAACGGCAACCACAGAAGTTAGGCAGAGAAGATGGAGGCAAACGGAAGATAGCAGATAACAGCGAAAAAACCTTCACTAACAGAGGAAGTAATTATATTTATTGGCTAATGGAAGGTATACAAAAGTGTTCAGGAAAAGAATGGTATATAGTAATACTTACTTAAGAATGAAATAAACAGCAAGCGTAGGGAAGCTAAGCGAAATGACTACAGGAAAAATTCGAACTGGAAGCGGAACTGGTCGCCGGAAGGACGTATTCAGCTTGTAGATTAGTCCAAACAGCTTTCAGTTAAGTTAACAGCGAAGTCAACACCAAAAATGGAAAAAGGAATTCCATTGTTCAACGCAGTGGTGGGAGTTTATGGCTGAAGAGAGTGCTTTGAGTGCTTCAACGAGGCAGAAGCAGAAGTGAGTTTCGATCTGGAAGATATTGCGGTTACATTACTGAAGTCAGTTTGACAAAGCTTTGGTAAACTTGCGATCACATTAGGTAGAAGAGACAGATGACATTCCTTTGGAATTTCTTAGATCGTTGTGGATAGTGGAATCCAAACAAGAGCTGAGATTGGCGTGCAGAATCTCTGAGACTGGAGATTTGCCATCGGACATTCAGAAGAATATCATCCACAAGCCTAAAATAGCAAAGGAAGGTAACTGCGAGAACTATCGGGCAATTAGCTTAACAGTTCAAGCGTCCAAGTTCCTCACAAGAATAATACACATAGGAATGGAAAAGAAATTTGATGATATGATAGACGACTATAAGTTTGGCTTTAGGAAAGGTAAAGATACCAGGGAGGCAGTTTTGACGTTTCGCTTGACAAAGAAGGCAAGACTTAAAAAAATCTAGACTTTTCATACGATATGTTTACCTACTGAAGACGTTCAGCAACGTAAGTGGTGCAAATGATTGATATCTCAGAAAAATAGGCACATGTTACATGTACAGTACGATAATAAACAATACGTAGAGGAACCAAAAGGCCGAAAACCAAGAGAAAAGGATCATATTAAGATGAACGTAAGGCAAAAGTGCAGTTTTTCTCCCCTACTATTCAACCGGTATATCGAAGAAGCAATGACGGAAGATAAAAGAAAGGTTCAGGAATACGATTAAATATTCAGAATGAAAGGATATTAGTAATAAGATTTACAGATTGAATGTAATGAGGAGACTAAAGAATGAGGAATATGGGTTAAACGTATACCTAAGAAAGACGAAAGGGACGAGTAGTAGCAGAATTGAAACCAGCGATAAACTTAACGTCAAAAGTGTTGGCCACGAAGTAAACAAAGTGAGAGAATTCTGCAAAATAACACATATCAGACGAAGCACGGAGAATACAAAAAGTGGGCTAGCACAAGCAAAGAGGGCATTCCTTTCCAAAAGAAGGCTACTAATATCAAACATTGGCATTAATTTGAGGAATAAATTTCTGAAAATGCACGCCTGGAACATGGCATTTTATGGAACCGAATCATGGATTGTGTGCGAAGACAAGAAGAGAACCGAAGCACTTGAGATGTGGCATAGAGTGATAAGAATGAGGAGGTTCATCGCAGAATTGGCGATGATAAATCTACGTCGACAAGAATAAGAGGTAGAATGATAGGACATGTGTGAAGGTATCACATGGTACTAGAGTGAGATGTAGAGGGCAAACACTGTGAGGGAAGACAGAGATTAGAATATATCTAACATATAATTGAGGACCTTAGGTGAGTGTGTTACTCTGAGATGAAGAACCTGGCAAAGAAGAGGAATTCCTGACGGACTGATAGTTCAAAGAAACGCTTTATGCACACATCTGGTAATTCACAAAATTGAGTACATTCATGTGCTGAATAAACGAAAATATGGGCTAGAATCATAAAAAAAAGTTTTGAACGTCCGAGTCAGCTTGCTGAAATGGAGACGTTCTTGTCTCCCAGGAATGAATGTAAGGTTGGTCCTCAGATAAGGTAACTTTCTACTTAATGTGGAAGAGAGTGAGAAAATTCCATCAGTACGTATTAACGTATAATTACACCTGACAGCTTTTATTCCCACATCCATTTCCATTTCCCTACTCTCTTCACGCAATTGAGCAGTTATTCCAAGCAGAGGAAAGCAATATCTCAAATTATAGATTCGCTATTATATCCATTTTGTTAGATAAATCAGCAGCTGTTTTCGTAAATTACACTGTAGGAACTACGGCATCCAGCCACATGTGCAGTATTTCCGACATCTAATTATAGTTTCACGTTTACGGCTGCTTTAAACAGCCTGTATGCATGCTTTATTAGCTGTCTGTGTCTCTTCTTTTACAAATGGTTGTTTCATAGGTCTTTTCTATTTACAGCCAATTTCATAATTCTGTATAGTACTGGAAGCTATAATCAACAACTATGAAATGTACGTTATATATTTCTCTAATGTTGAGAACACTTACCACAGTAACTCATTCTTTTGACTTATACTTTTTCTTTCGAGAGTACAGAAGGCTACCCTATTCTGTGGAATGCTGTGGATGAAAGAAACTTGGTACAATCTTAGCACAATTATTTGTCACAAATAATAATAAAAGTTTAAGTTTTTCTTGGATTTCTTTACTTGCTTAGTTCTTTGAATAAACTGGGGCCGATTAAAAAAGTTGCCCTAACATTTAGTTTGAATTCTTTCCTTTTACAAATCATTTTTGGCATTATATTACATCCTGCTATAAAATAAACTGTTATGGATTTATTTTCCACTGAATATGTCAACGACATTTGGAATACAGAAGTGAATAATTAACATAAGTAACGCAAGAAATGCATATCAACAGAATCATCACTTTATTTCTGGACGGGAAACCGATTCGTATTCATCCTGGACGTCAGATGGAGCGTTCTTCCAGGAGCGGCCATTTCCTCCACCGTAAGTACTCTGGCACTTCAGTTTGTCGACAGACTACCATTTCGCAAGACACTTTGCGAATCTGGTGGGATTTCCAACCACGCTTTTAATGACCTCCCCCGACACAGTCTACACTATAGACAAGGGTTGCTAGGGACGAGTGCGGCCATGTCAGTGTTGAGAGGTGCTGGCGGCTTTGGACAACACAGGGCAGAAAGGCGTGAGGCGGGAGGTCACGTGGGCGCCTGGCCACTGTGTTTCATGGGTTTCCCCAACTGGCCCCATTGTGTGTCCAGCTGTGGTCCGCAGAGAGAATGGCCACCCCTTCCAGGGCTTTCTTCCAACACTCGGAGTAGACCTCGGCTTAAGTTACAAATAGTGCCGACGGCTGCTCAAAGGACTCTGCCACTTTGCCGGCTACCTGAGAATAACGACTGTCACATGTCAGCTGCCACCTCCGTGTTTCCGCCTCAGCACGAGACACAAATAAGATGTGAAAGAAAGGGAACCGAAGAGCAAGGGATCGGATCTTTATATGATAACCATTTAGGCTTTACGTGAAAGTAACTAGTGACTTCATAACAGATTTGTTCGAGTTAAGGTATGGCAACCGAGTGAAATGATTTTCAAATTGTCTCTACTGCGCATGTACAGCTTCGCCATAGTTTCCACCGTCAGATCCCTTTGGGTTTACTCGATCACATGTTTCACGTGTTTCGCTGTTCGACAATCTTGTAGCGCTAGTTGATATCTTTGCTCTCTTCGGGTTGCCCAAATGTTTCTAATTCAAGTAATGACACGGTGCGACCGGTACGTAGTTTTTTCGTGTTTAGCACTACGCGTTCCGAGAATTTATTATTGTCAGGTGCAAATATTTACATTAGTATTGTGTGTGCTGTTTGTATGTGTGGTGAGCCTCTATCGCCCTGTACTGTGTTGTCTTTATTGAGGCCGTGACGAACCGTACTGTGCAGAAAAACATACACGGTATGAAATTTCAGAAACAGTACGAGTGATGGTTTGCCCGTGTATAGTTTTCTGCATAATGGAGGAGGCACAGTATCTTTTAACCTCAAAAAGACGATTACAGTGCAAGACAGGCTGCACAACGCACAGAACACCAATGTAAATATTTGATCATGACAATGAGAAATTCTAGAAACGCGTCGTGCTAAGCGTGAAAAAATACGTAAGTGTTAGAGAGTTTCGTTATTTTAGGCATTAATGACACTTGCAGGTTCTCCAAAAACATCGAATATGGTGAATGAGATTGAGTGAAACGTTTCTGCATCCACTTGTGATTGGCAATTCTTGGAGAAGCAGTGATACAAAAATTTAATTGAAGAAGTTCTTAATTATTCCGGACACCTCTTCCCTTATCAACGTCTTGTTTTCTTTTACATATTTTGATTATATGCAAATGATGAATAATTTGATAAGCTTATCTTATTGACTTTGGTATCACAAATTTTGTTGCTCATCGACAATACACAGTAGATAATTAGTACCAGTGTTAATAAACTACATTCATGTTGGAGAAGAAACAAAATGGCTGATTCAAATGGCTCTGAGCACTATGGGACTTAACATCTGAGGTCATCAGTCCCCTAGAACTACTTAAACCTAACAAACCTAAGGACATCACACACATCCATGCCCGAGGCAGGATTCGAACCTGCGACCGTAACAGTCGCGCGGTTCCGGACTGAGCGCGTAGAACTGCGAGACCACCGCGGCCGGCGGGAAGAAACAGAACACCTTGTAGGACTAGAGATAGGACGTCATATTCACAGACACGTGTATTAGTGTGATCTGCAGAAATGATTAGCATTTGAACCACACCGGCCTGCGGGTTCAAAGTCAACATCGATATCGCTGTGCAACACAACCTACTGGTGAAATGTGTCTGTGAATGTCGTTGTCGCTATAAACCGAAGGTAATGGATCAGTGTGACTTCAGCAGACGTGCAGGATGCCTATCAGACGTATGCGCTGACCGCATCGACAAATCAGTGAGTTTGAAAGAGGGCGCATTATTGGCATGAATGTGATGCATCCATTTGGGAAATTGCTGCTCGTGAGGGACGAAGTGTTTCGGCAGTGCAGCGGGTGTGAGCAGAATAATTCACGAAAGGCCGTAGAATACGATGAGATGGGTCACGTAATACCAGACAGGTCACCGCCCGAGAAGATAGACACCTCATCCGAATGGCATTGTAGGACAGATCTGCGTCCTCCTCGGCTGTGGCGCAACAGCACAATAGTGGAACAGTGGAACACATCTTACACAGTCGGGGGTGACAGTCCGTCGCCGTTTATTACGGCATTGGTCAGCCGTGGGTCGTGCACTTCTCCGCCCACCTTTGACGAATGTGCAGAAACATGCTAGACAGCAATGGTACAATGGTGTATGGAACATCACTGGGGACTGGAATGGCATCAGATGGTGTTTTCGGACGAATCCTTGTTCTGTTTGAAAATTATGGCCGTATTTTGATTCGCTGCAGGCAGGAGGAACGGCCTCAGACTGCAGTCGCACGAGAGATTCAGCGCCAATTCAAGGCCTTAACGGGGGGGAGGGGGGGGGGGGAGTGCTATTGGGTACAACCACAAATCACAGTTGGTGCGGCCCGTAGCCATATCCTTGCAGCCGAACATCCCAGACGCCATTTTTCAGCAAGAAAATGCACGACCACCTGTCGGTACACGAACACATGCCTTCTTAATGTCACAGGTAGTCAGTCTTTTGCCCTGGCCCGCCAGATCACCAGACTTGTCGTCAATCGAAAATGAGTGGGATATGGCGAAATAACGGCTGCAGCGCTGTGACCCAACGCCAATCACCACAGATGAACTTTGGAAACCGGTGAATGCAGCATGGATGGCCATACCACAGGAAGCCATTCGCGACTTACACGTGTCGATGCCATCATACACGGAACAAGTTATCATTTCGCGTGGCGGCCGTCCCTGTGTCTACTAGGGAACAGGAGACATGCTGAATCAAGGTGACTGAAATGATAATCATTACTGCAGAACATACTAATCTACATGTCCTGTGAAAATTAACGTTGTATCTCTAGTCGTTTAAGGTGTTCTGTTCTTCTTCTTCTCCTATCTTTTTTTTACATGAATGTACAATGTAGAGACTGACCAAACATTACATGCTGGAATTATTTAATCTGAAGAAAAATTATCGGTCGTTTATTTGGTAGGAAATGGCTGCAAGTGTCCAATGGTAATGAATCTAGTATGTAGCTTAATTCCACTAACATATATGTAACAGTATTGCATGCTACTATGCCACCTCCCCTCTAAAGTGAGCCAAGTTAACGTGTGCGTGTCATTTTTAGCAATGAGTGTAGTATGTGACCCTCAATTATGGACCCCTGTGATCTAATCCTTGTGTGGGAAGTGAAGTGAACAGAGGATAGGGAGATCCTTTTGCTTTTGATATCCCAGACTCTATATATGCAACACATGCCTGCAGAAAAATCCCTCAAGGAAATAAAATTATACCAGGATGTAATAAAGTTTCACAAGATTGAAATATAACGTTTCTTTAAAAGGGTAGTAGAAACCTAGTACTTATTTTCTTCAACGAGACTGAACACAAAAAACGACGCGCATGCGTGTGAAGATCTCTTTGGAGCAGGGTTATTAAACGTTTGGAACTAGATAGAATAATTTCTGCTCTGATCAGCCGTAACTAGCTCCAACCGTCCACTGGCTGCTACTCGAACAGCTTTCACCCAGTCACAAACCAAGGGAACAGGAGAATGTCTGCGTCGAACGTCTTCGCGTGGTTCCAATGGTTGCAACCGTGTCTCGAACGAACATAATGTCTATCTGGGTATCGAACAGATCGTCCTTGATCAAGAAATAAGTGAATCGTCATTGACTATTGAAAAGGGAAGCAAATTATGGAAACTACGACAAGTAATGCATTTTAAAACTGAAATCGATTACCGATGTGGAAAACTGACTGTGATAAATTTAGGTTTTCAGAAATTACTACATTCAGTCGCTTAGCCCGACGGTAGAATTTTTATTTTCCCTATATATGTTTCAGGTCGCCTAGAGACTCATCATTAGACGGTACAATTCTTAGCGATCGTTCATAGCACTTTGTGGCGCCTTTTTAAGCAGTTGCAAGACAGATAAAGGTAGAAACATTTGAGCACTGAATGTGGTGAGGCGTGTGGGGTTATTTAGATCATAAACTTGACTGAATTACATACACTTATTTGGTCCCAATGGAAGCTCTGTGGGCAGTGCCGTTAGGTAACATTATATACGTCGTAACGTTCAGCACTTACTTGTTTCGATCTTTTTCTTTGTTGCCACAGCTATACAACGACCTCCTCTGTTGTATTAAAGAATGCTAAGAACTGTGCCACCTGATGATTAGGTACTACGTGGCCTGACACTCGTAACGGGAAAATAAAAATCTTACCGTTACGAAAGGCTACTGGTTCGAGTTATCTCTGTAAAATTTTTATTTTTATTTTGCTCGTTTGGAATTTTGTGATCAAAATTGATAGAAACGTGGTTGCTTTCGTTAACCACGGTTGATTTTTCTGCACCTATAATTACATATATACGAGTACTCTGCAAATCACTGTGAAGTGTGCGGCACATGGTACGTCCAGCAGTGCCAGTTATTACGTTCCGTTCCGTTCATATATGGAGGGAGGGAAAAATGGTTGTTTCAATGCCTCCGTGTGTAGTCTAATTAATCTAATCTTGTCCTAACGATCCATACGGGAGCAGTACTCAGGGAGCTGTAGCACATTCCTAGAGTCATCGTTTAAAGCCAGTTTCCTGAAACCTTGTAAATAGGCTCTCTCGGGGTATCATCATGTTACCATCCATTCGGGAAGTGGATGTACTCAGCGACTGTCACGTGACATAAATTATAGAGTGCGGCAATCAGTCGTCCTTAGATTTTATTACGCTAATCCAGATTTCGGCTAGTAGCCAGCCATTCTCAATGCACTACTTTCTATGTCAATGCATGTAAGTCCCTGTTGTTCGTGCGTCAGTCACAGTTCTTTACATTTCTCGGGATAGTTTATGGTTACCTTCAAGCGTCTGCTGTTTCAGTTTCTTCAGGGTCTCTGTGACACTTCTCCAGGGATAAAACAAATCTGTGACCATTAGTGTTGCTCTTCTTTGTATACGTTCAATATCCTCTGTTTGTCCTATTTGGTACGGCTCGCATACACATGAGCAGTTTTCTAGGATGGGTCGCACTACTGATTTGTAAGCAATATACTTTGTAGACTGACTGCATTTCTCCGATTCCGTACCAATAAAACGAAGTCTACCACCTTTTTATCGTTCTTTCGTACCAGCTCAGTAACATACACCATTTTTTAGTTGACCTTATTAGTTTTTTGTTTATTCAAGTATGCTTTCTTACATTTTTTTTACCTACCTCGTCTTAGGAGCTTCCCTGCTGAAAAATTTTGGTCTTCTGTAAGTAGTTTGCTTCTAAAAATATTTTATTTCGATCACGGATCTAGTTCGTTACTATAGACTCTCAGGTGTACACTTGAAGCCCTTTGTGTCGTGAATTTTGCTTCCAGTTAGCGCGGGAGTAACTAATGAACCGCACTATGAACACCTACATATATATATGCGCAAGCCAACTTCGGTATGTGGCAAAGGGTACTACTGTCTTCCGTCCCTACTTCGTTCGCGGATGGCCCTTGGGAAGAATGATTGTCAACAATTCTTCGTACGAGCTCTGATTTCTCTGATGCTCTTGTTGTGGTCATTTCGTGTGTGTGTGGAGGAAGTAATCTGTTGCACGATTCTTCTTGGAACGTGGGGTCTTGGAATTTCCACAGTAAAACTCTCCGTGATGTTCATCCCTTCTCTTGTAGCGCCTGCCACTGAAGTTCGTTTGGGATCTACGTAATGCTCTAGCGTCAACTGGACGATAACATAACTATATGCACCGCTCTTCATTGGATATTTGGTTTCTCTTGTACTAAACTAAAATAGGAGAGGTCCAACAGTGGCAAGCAACATACAAGAATCATACGTCTCTTCTTTCGTGTCTGCATTGCGTTTTCTTACTGTTCTGATAATGAATCGCTGCATGGCAGCTGCTTTTCCTGTCCTCGTAAGGGTGCGGTAAGAGTTGGGGTGTGTCCCCCATCGGTACGCCGTCCAGCACCGAAGCCAAGGCACCGTCGCCAAATCTACCGGATTCTGGTCAGCGACGGATGTTGCCAGCCGTCAGGGAGGTATCTGCGGACGGAAGATGCCAACACTCCTCCTCCAGATCTAAGTTCGCTCAGTGAAGAGTATTTCCAGGACCGCTCAGAGCAACCAGCCAAGTTTCCCTGAACGACTCTGGCGAGTCTAGACGTTACTGGTCTCCAAAAGAATAACCACAAAACTTACAAACCCATTCCTACATCCCAGCCGCTCAGGATACGTTCTCACGGTTACTGTTATTGCACGTATATTGGGTGTCTTCCTTCTCTCTTCAAGATCCTATTTCTGTTCTTTTTTTCGTCTGCTTGCATTCAGTGTCTCGCGGTGTCAAATGGACACTTTGCTACAGTTATCCCTATTAACAATTCTTCCACGCCCATAGTTTCTCTGTGTGTTTCATTTGAAAGAGGCAGCTGGTACCCCACTTTTCAGTCAAAATCTTTTAAATAAACAGGAACATACTCCCATTTTTTTCCCACTGGTTATGTACAGTCTTTTTTTTCTTTTGCTGATGATCAGTTACCGCGTGTTTCGCGCGTGTTTCATTTGAGAGATATTATCATTCCAAAACTTGGAACTTCATTTTGCGTGTCAATATTTTCTCGCGTTTCCTGTTGTTTAAATAGCACGTCTTGGTTCAATGAGTGTTAACATTCTGAACACCAATTTTGCAGGTAATAGGTTTAGTGTTTCCTGTTTCTGCGCTTCACACGAGACATATTTTCGTCTTACTCTGACGTTTATAGCAGGTTACGCCATCCGTATCTATAACGTCTGATGACCGAGTGACCTTGAAGTACCTAAACGCTTTACGGTTATTAATTCTCACCGCTTCAGTGCTCAAATTTGTTGCTAACTTAGAGAATTCTGAGCCGTGCACGGCTCGCCGTCACACCATTTGGTATTTTACATCCTGTTGTAACTCATTTCCATCTCACCACGTTGATTTAAATTACTGGCGTTACTGAGTTGCTGTTTTGCCTGACCGCAAGTAGCGCGTATCGATATATCCCCTCTGATAGGATCTTTGCTCGGCTGCTATTATTTCCCGGTTGTCATCTGTCGTGGAGCGAGTCAGAAGTGCGAAGAGGAGAGTTCACGGCGGCATTTAGGGTCGTGAGTTGGGCCCTGGCAGTCAGTTGGAACGCGTCTGGAGCGCAGCCCGGGCCAGCCAGTAGCCGGCTTGCAGCTGCAGTGAGCCCTGCGTGGACATCGCCCTCACGGCCGTTGCCGCCACGCATCACTTAAGCCGGGCCTGACTTTGGGTGGATTGATGGTCGGTCGGTTGGTCCGAGGATATCTCCGTGCGGCGTGGTCGACTGGGCCGCTGGCGGTCTCTGTGCAGTGTCAGTCTGTCTGGAGCTGTCCGATCGGTACGAGCATCGTCGCTCGCCGACCCAGGACGTGAAGGTTAAGTGGTTTTGAGCATTACGTTGTTGGTTCCGGCGTTGCTGTTGTGGAGGTTTTCCTGTGAGCAACAACGAGTGAAGCGTTCGAGATAGCCGCCGTCAGTTGGAATTGATTAAATTAATTTCTCCATAGTTTAAGTGCACCAGCGGAATTTTCTGCCTGGTGGCCGTTAGTGTTCTGGTTACCTGCCCTGGCCGGTAACGTAATTTTTAGGCAGTGTCTTTTCCTCACCTTTTGTTGCTGCCCAACATGGTGTGTAGTTTTGGCAGCTCAGTTCGTATACGCGTTTGTTTGAGGATACTGATACTTGTAACTTTCTGGGGCCTTGAATTCTCGTGTACTCCGTCGTGGCAAGCAAGCGATTCGTCGGTTGGTCCGTGACTGTCGCTTGGTTCGGTTCGGACGAATCGACTGTAGCTGGGCTCACCGCCTGTCTCGCCTAAGTGTAGGAGGGCAGACCGATTCCCTGCAGGCTCCTGAGTGCTGTTCCCTTAGTTATTCTCTGGCAGTGTTAATGTTGTTGTAATTTATTTTAGATTTTTGGGGCTTTACTGTGTTTTATATTTTCAATTGGGCAAAGTTAATTGAGGGCCTTCAGCCCTGGAAGCATGTTGAATTTAACTTTCAGCCATCTTATTACGTTTATCTCTTTCTGTGCACCTTGCGGGCCATCAGCCTTTTTGCCATCTTAAAACATTGTGGCCTTCTGCCTTCAGCAATCATCATAGTATATTTGGAATTTTGAAGATTTAATCCGGCGGCCTTCAGCCGCTCCACATGCTGATCTCATATATGTATACGATTAATCTTATTCGTAAATTTAACTGCGTCATGTCTTTTCAAAATTGAACTTATTCTAAAGCATCTTTTTGGAGGCCTTCAGCCGCGAAGCAAATTTAATTCGTTCAAAAGTGTATTTGTGAAGTAAATGATAATAAATCATAATTGTGAAATGAATCCGACCGCAACTCCCTTCGCCCTTTCCACAACCCTAATTACCTGTTAGCCCTGCGTGATTTAGCGGGCGTTTCAAATTCAGTTTTTTTATATTTATCATTACACAGATTTTCTTACTATTCTTTCTGATTTCGCAACATATAACATACATCTTCTGTATTTCCACTTCAGTTAACTGATCATCAGTAAAAGAAAAGAATGTACATAACCAGTGGAAAAAATGAGAGAATGTTCCTGCTTATTTAAAAGATTTTGAGTGAAAAGTGGGGTACCAGCTGCCTCTTTCTACCTTCCTCAGCACCATCAAAAATCTTCCTAAAATTTTAGCATGCGAATATATTCACGCTATTTTTCTTTTTGTATGCAACTCACTTCAAACTCTCACAACCGCCCCTAACCCTAACTCATTCACACTCACTAGTCCATCGCTGTAAGTCGCTCGTACCCTTCCACTTCCAGTCTCCCTTTCTCACTCACTCATTCAGTCCAACTCCTTGTCATTATCTCATTCTCTCTCTCATTGTCTCCTGTGTCACAGTCACAATCTCCTCCTTTTGTCCTCATACTACAATCTTCTCACATTGTCGTTGTCTCCCTCTGGCGCTCTATTATAGCTAATACTTCATTCCTTTCTTCTTACTGCTGCCGTCTCCTCTCACTGTCACTGTCTCTCTCTCTTCCTCGTTGTCACTGGTATAGACTCGGTCTCTTATTATCACTTTCACATCCTCTCTCTTTATTCCTCCCCCTCTGGCCCTGTCTCCTTCACTCTTTCCATAGTATCGTTCCGCCACTGTCGGCTATGTTCCACTGCCACTGTGTACCCCTCTTCCTCTCACACTACCATTGTCTTCGTCTCTCTTTCCATTACCCAACCACTGTCTATTATCCTCCAGTATTTTTTTACTTTTTCCGTCTCTTTGCCACTGCCTCTGTTGTTTCTTCTCTCTGCATAAAAAAGCGTGAACATGTTCGGACGTCAAAACTTTTGGAAACATTTTTAAACGGTCCTGAGGAAGGTAGAATGAGGGAGCTGGTACCCCACTTTTCAGTCAGTCTTTTAATAAAAAGAAACAGATTAGCATTTTTTTGGTGCTCTGATAGCAGCCTTTTTCCTCTGGTTCCCTTCTTTTCACTGCTGCAGTAGGGCAAGTATCTCATTTAGAACGAAATGCACAGGTCAGAAAAATTTACATAGTTTGCTTACATGAAACTGAAATAACGCAAAGATAATTTCACGCCTCAGGCCGGAATTTACGAGCAAAAGAAATTGCGTGTACTTTAGTACTGCAACATGGTATTTCCTGATGAGAACGGGGACATTTCGCGCCATATTTCTCCATGCTACGTCACTTTGTAAACTACGTTTTCACCTCACTGGATTTTACATTCGTATTTTACGTGTACAAGTAGGGTGACTTTGAACCTTTGTATCTCGGAAACAGATAAAGGTTAAAAGAAGATTTTCAAAGATTACAACCATTTGCTATTGATAGCCGTCTGGGAATCTGCTGATGCGTTCTGATATCGGAGAAACAAATTTTTGAGATGTTTCTTAATACCAGATATTTAAAAAGTGGGAGATGAATCCTCTGTATAAATTCCTAGATAATGTACCGTTAAATTTTGAGCACTTGCAACGGTGATTTATCACATAGATGTCGCCTCATGCTGGATTTTGCGTGTAGAGGTAGGGTAAACTTGAGCCTCTGTATCTTGGAAACGGATAAAGATGTGAAGAAAATTTTTAAGGTTGTTGATGATCGTAATCTTAGGAACATATCACAAGAATTTCAGCCATTTGCTGTCTTGGAATCCTCGGCTGGGTTTTGGTCCACTGGTGACGGAGAAAATATAGTAAAAAAACCCTTTTCGTAGTGTTTTCCGATAAATACCTCATGAACTAATGGTGCCTCTCTAAGTTCCATCAAGAGCATCGTAAAACACATCAAATGCCAAAAGGATCAACCGATTTGATCCGTTTACCGAAGCTGATGGAAATGTGTTATATGCATACTTCGACCCTGTACTGTAGGGTAGCGACACTAACACGATCCTTCTGTTGGCTATTCAAATCGTTACCGGCCCAAGGGCTAACCAAAACACTTGACATTGCCTTTTTATAATCAACAGAGCCCGGTGTATGAGGTCTGCAAAATCCTGTTTTTATGCGCGACTCTTTGCAACATAATAGACACGCATGTTAAAAATGCAATGACAAGGCATCACAATTCTGTGACGATACAAGGATGCTTGTGTGTAATGGGTGGGTGGAAATGAACTAATCCAGCAGAAACTAAAAACAACTAAGTTTCCTAAGAATTTTTATGTTTCTATGTCCCAAAAGGGCCTGCGAAAAGGCTCTCTCTCTCTCTCTCTCTCTCTCTCTTTTTCTATATATATATATATATATATATATATATCCTTTTGGACACAAAAATTCTTAGGAAGCTTAGTTATCAATCAGAACGTTTCTTTGTAATGTTTCCATCCACTTGTTGCACACAAGCATTCTTGTAACGTCACAGAGTTTTGATGCCTTGTCATTATTTTCTTAAGAATGTAGTTTTGTAGTAAATGTTCGTTTGTGTCAATGTCGTTTCTGTTGTTTGCATCCATTACATGTAATCGGCCTTCCAAACTATTTTCTGGAATGAACTCTAGACGATTATTCAGTTCCTCTTGCCGGTTAATACATATTAATGATTTGTAAGTAGGCTGTTTAGGTTTTTTTTATTGGTAACGCCGCCGCCACGTAGCGCTCTGTATGAAAATCACTGGCTGTGCCGTGTGCAGTCTGTGGCCGGTTTGCATTGTTGTCTGCCATTGTAGTGTTGGGCAGCGGCAGCTGGATGCTAACAGCGCGTAGCGTTGCGCAGTTGGAGGTGAGGCGCCAGCAGTGGTGGACGTGGGGAGGGAGATGACGGAGTTTTGAAATTTGTAAGAATGGATGTCATGAACTGATATATATATTATGACTATTAAGGTAAATACATTGTTTGTTCTTTATTAAAATCTTTCATTTACTAAGTATGCCTATCAGTAGTACATATGTAACGTCCCCTTAGAAAAAATGTACATGATGGTGCTTAAACTGACACACCATTATTTAGCGCAACGAAATCTGACTTTCAAAAATCCCTACAAAAGAATGGCCCAGACTAACATTAACCTATACCTTTCACAAATCACTTACCTCACAAAAATCTTCGTTACTCGAACTACTGCAATACAGCGAGCGCCACTATTGCCAGCTAAATAAAAGATTCAAACTACGGAAGTCACTAACTACTGATAGGCACAGTTAGCAGCAAATGAAAGATTTTAATAGAGAACAAACAATGTATTTACCTTAATAGTCATAATATACACACTCCCGGAAATGGAAAAAAGAACACATTGACACCGGTGTGTCAGACCCACCATACTTGCTCCGGACACTGCGAGAGGGCTGTACAAGCAATGATCACACGCACGGCACAGCGGACATACCAGGAACCGCGGTGTTGGCCGTTGAATGGCGCTAGCTACGCAGCATTTGTGCACCGCCGCCGTCAGTGTCAGCCAGTTTGCCGTGGCATACGGAGCTCCATCGCAGTCTTTAACACTGGTAGCATGCCGCGACAGCGTGGACGTGAACCGTACGTGCAGTTGACGGACTTTGAGCGAGGGCGTATAGTGGGCATGCGGGAGGCCGGGTGGACGTACCGCCGAATTGCTCAACACGTGGGGCGTGAGGTCTCCACAGTACATCGATGTTGTCGCCAGTGGTCGGCGGAAGGTGCACGTGCCCGTCGACCTGGGACCGGACCGCAGCGACGCACGGATGCACGCCAAAACCGTAGGATCCTACGCAGTGCCGTAGGGGACCGCACGGCCACTTCCCAGCAAATTAGGGACACTGTTGCTCCTGGGGTATCAGCGAGGACCATTCGCAACCGTCTCCATGAAGCTGGGCTACGGTCCCGCACACCGTTAGGCCGTCTTCCGCTCACGCCCCAACATCGTGCAGCCCGCCTCCAGTGGTGTCGCTACAGGCGTGAATGGAGGGACGAATGGAGACGTGTCGTCTTCAGCTATGAGAGTCGCTTGTGCCTTGGTGCCAATGATGGTCGTATGCGTGTTTGGCGCCTTGCAGGTGAGCGCCACAATCAGGACTGCATACGTCCGAGACACACAGGGCCAACACCCGGCATCATGGTGTGGGGAGCGATCTCCTACACTGGCCGTACACCTCTGGTGATCGTCGAGGGGACACTGAATAGTGCACGGTACATCCAAACCGTCATCGAACCCATCGTTCTACCATTCCTAGACCGGCAAGGGAACTTGCTGTTCCAACAGGACAATGCACGTCCGCATGTATCCCGTGCCACCCAACGTGCTCTAGAAGGTGTAAGTCAACTACCCTGGCCAGCAAGATCTCCGGATCTGTCCCCCATTGAGCATGTTTGGGACTGGATGAAGCGTCGTCTCACGTGGTCTGGACGTCCAACACGAACGCTGGTCCAACTGAGGCGCCAGGTGTAAATGGCATGGCAAGCCGTTCCACAGGATTACACCCAGCATCTCTACGATCGTCTCCATGGGAGAATAGCAGCCTGCATTGCTGCGAAAGGTGGATATACACTGTACTAGTGCCGACATTGTGCATGCTCTGTTGCCTGTGTCTATGTGCCTGTGGTTCTGTCAGTGTGATCATGTGATGTATCTGACCCCAGGAATGTGTCAATAAAGTTTCCCCTTCCTGGGACAATGAATTCACGGTGTTCTTATTTCAATTTCCAGGAGTGTATATAATCAGTTCATGACATCCATTCTTACAAATTTCAAAACTCCGCCATCTCTCTCCCCACGTCCACCACTGCTGGCGGCTCACCTACAACTCCAACTGCGCAACGCTACGCGCTGTTAGCATCCAGCTGCCGCTGCCCAACACTACAGTGGCAGACAACAATGCAAACCAGCCACAGACTGCACACGGCACAGCCAGTGATATTCGTACGGAGCGCTACGTGGCGGCCGTGTTACCAATAAAAAAAATCTAAACAGCCTACTTACAGATTATTTTCTCTCTCTCTTGTAGGTAACTGAAGATTTCAGTTCCCCCCCCCCCCCACCCTGTGGTCTCCAATAGTTATCTCCTTGATGACTTTTTTGTTTGAATTTTTTGTTTCTGGAAAAGTCATTCGTATATCTGGGTTGTGTCGTGACCTCCTATCTCAGCAATGAGAGTATTATAGCACAGGTTTCTCAAACGTACGACATGAAATTAATAAGCTGTAAAATGTAACAATTTGGTACAGTATAACAGTTGCGATATGGAGGCAACGCACATTGAGGATGGTCAATTTGTGCATAAATGGCATGCTGCAGTGCAGCACATCGAAGTTTCGATGATTTTGATGACCAGATTATCTTGCTGTAACCCATCCTCGTACTTTTTATCTATCATTTTTGTTATATCAGGCCATGAGTAGTTTGATAACCGGCATTGTTGGGAAACGGTAATCGATCAGACTCGCGTAATTCTTGCCATAAAATATTGTGGCCAGCAGGAAATTGGTGGACTTAAATGTATCAGAGGGTTCTAGTTATTAATAGAAAAGCAATTAATGAAAGAACACGAATAGTGTCCGATCAATTGTGCCAAAACAATCTGACGCCAACGTCGCCTGCTTTTTTCCTGAATATATGTATAAATCACACCGCAAATGCAATAAATGTTTAGGAGGCAAGGTTGGCGGCTTGAATCAATGATGGAGGCAACACAATAGGTAGGCTTATATAGCATTTATCTACCAAATATTAAAGGACTACAGAATTTAACATCTGCTCAGCTTGATCTCCCAAGAACAAGAGGTAATTTAGCAGGCACATGGCAGAAGACAACTCCTCTTTTACCTTTTTCTCGGTGGCTTTACATTCGCCAACTATACAGTTACTAGAAGTATCGACGCCTTAGATGGATTCTTTACATATTTAACAAATGTTATCTTTCATTACATAGTTTCGTTTTATTATAAATACAGATACTCTTATTCTGTCGTATTATGCCTTGTCACATCTTCAGTTAACTGAGAAGAAGCTAGAGAAAAGGAAGGAGTAATAAGTAATGCTTTACGGTTTTCCAGAATATTTGCCCTTTACGGTGACTACCTCCCAATATAAATTCGATACCTCAAATGCTGAATTAATGCTTATTGGCCATGGTTAAACCATCATTTTTTCTATACTAATTTGGCTAAGGAACTTCTGAAGTAAAACAAGAACAGGAGAACGTAAGACTGTTGGCGGTCAACCTACACAGGACACAGAAAGCAGGCAGCAGTCAGAGACAACTACTAACCAGGAATGAATGAAAGTCGTGTATCACACTAGGCGGCAAACCTAGTAGTCAGCTGTAGCAGTCTCTTGGGATAGCTGCACAGTGTTGTTGCAGTAGATACAAACTAACAGTGCTGTCCACGTTGATGGAAAGGGAAATCGGTTCAGAGACAGAAGCATTTAAACAACGTCTACGTCGACAACCTGCAAGTCACCTTGTGACGTACGGCGGACGGTACTTCGTCCATCGTTGTTACTCCTGAACTTGGGAATGGTCCATAGGAAGATCGATTGTAAGCCTCGGTGTGTGATCGAATCTCTCAAATTTTGTTTTCATTGCAGTTTGACAACATCTACGTATGAGAAGGAAGTATAGTGGCTGACTGATCTTTGAACGGATGCTTTCAGAATTTGCACAGCAAACCACACAGTGGTGCAGAGCTACCCTCATGTATCGTCTGCCACTGGAACTGGCTGAGCATATCGCCACGCTTTCGTGCTGACAGCGAAACTCGATGCTCTTGTCTGGATCTCCTCTAGTTCCTCTATCAGTACCATTTGGTGCTGATCCCATACTGATGATCAATATTAGTCGAACGAGAGTCTTCGAACATTAGGATGTACCTCGAAGAAAACGATTTATTGACACATAGCATGGTTTCAGAAATTATCGTTCTTGCGAAACACAACTAGCTCATTATGCTCAAGAAGTAATAAGTCAAATTGATTCCATGTTTTTAGATTATCAGAAGGCTTTCGACACCGTTCTCACAAGCGTTTTCTAACCGAACTGCGTGCCTACGGAGTATCGCCGCAGTTGTGCGACTGGATTCGTGATTTCCTGTCAGGAAGGTCACAGTTCGTAGTAATAGACGGAAAGTCACCTACGATATGTTTTATACTGTTATTCCAGTTAAATAGGTCAGTACATGTACACCTAGATATTTAATTGAAGTGGCATCTTTCAGTAGTTATTCTGCAATCTTGTAATTGTAGAGTAATGGGTCTTTCTCCCATTTATTCACAATATGGTAAATTAGTTAATGTTGAAGATCAACTGCGAATCCCTGCACCATGCGACGAACCTTTGCTTGTCTTGCTACATTTCGCTGCAACTTTATAGCGTTACCACTTCTCTGTATACAACATCATCCACGAAAAGCCTCATGGAAGTTCCGACGTTATACATTGTCATTTGTGTATAGGATGCAACGGGTATAAGTGCAGAATGTTTTATACGTGTTATCTAAATCTGTACATTCATCAGTGTGTTGGTTGTTTCTTCTCTGCGTCGAACAGTCTTCCCACAACCATGTCACAAACTTTACGACATGTCTATTTTTGCATGGTCGTAACTGCACCACTAAGTGTACCATGTCGGTATAGACTAACCGTTTTGCTTCCACGCGTCCGCACTTCAACACCAGATTTTCTCCCCAAGGGAAAAATAAGCATTTATGGCTCACAGAAAAAGGAAGGAAGGGAGACTGGGTTTACGACCCGTCGACCTGGATGTCATTAGAGTGGAGCACAGGCTGGATTGCGTCAAGGATTGGGAAGGGAATTGGCAGTGACCTTTCAAAGGAAGCCACCTCGGCACCTGCCAGGAGCGGTTTAGGGAAATCACGGAAAACCTAATCTCGATGGCCGGAAGTGGGTTTGAACCGACGTCCTCCCGAATGCGAGTCTAGTGTGCTAAGTTCTTCGCCTCCCTGCTCGGCTTAATGGCTCCTTCTGCCACTCATACTTGGAGGTTCTACCCAACCTAAAAACACATGACTTGTAATAGCTATATCATTAGTCTGCACATAACGTCAACACCGATTTCATGTTACTCAGTACACAGTTCTTCGTCAACAACAGAAATATCTGCACTTATACCTGTTACATCTTGTACACTGTGAAAAGTAATAATTCTGTAATAGGTCTTTGGGCTAAGCCTGAACTTAATTTTACGTCTGAAAATTTCATTCTTTTAAGAAAGGCTGTGTTCTGGGTATTTCGTGAGGTCGAATGGTCCTCCCCCTAATGGGCGATTTCAGTTTCTTTTCTAACCCGTGGTCACTTATTTCGATACCTGTCATTTCGACGTTCTGCGACGATTTAAAGGGGGAACCGCAGTAAGATCCTCCTCAATGAAATGGATTTGAACAAAGGAGTTTAGTATTTCGGCCTTCTCTCTGTCAACCTCCGTTTCGATGTTTTTATAATCACAGAGCGTCTGTAAAGATGGCTTCGATCGGTTTACTGATTTAACATACAAAACTTCTTAGGTATTTGTCAGATCGAAAAACAGAACTTTACTTTCACTTGTCGTGTTGAGTATTTGCTCATCATGGATCTAGTACTTGTTTCTGTTTGCGAGATGCCGTTCTTGACTCCCCGATACTGTCTTAATAAAAGAAGAGGAAAATTATTTCTGCCTACGTATCGCATTATCTCGAATCTGCCATTTCGTGTTTTAAGCGTACCTTCGAGATGACGAACCAGCTACGCATTCTCAGAAGGGGCTCGTGGGACCACTTAGACTACGCACAGACCTGCTTGTAATGAGAGCTTTCTGCCACACTGGATAATGTTGGCGGAATTAACACACTATTTTACTTCGTAAGCATCGCTGCTCTGCTGTTTCGGCTGTATAGCTTTCTTCAAGTGGGTACAGTATAACCCGTCATGTGGACGTAATTTAGTTTCATATTCACTTTTCGCCTTGTCATACTGGTGTACTGGCCATCAGTCCGAAGACTGGCTTGATGCTAGTCTATCCCGTGCAAGCCTCTTCTTATCTACGTAACTACTGCAACATACATCCGTTTCAACCTGCTTACTGTGTTGAGGATTTGGTCTCACACTGTAACTTTGACCCCTTCTTGCCCCTGTCTCCTCCACACACACCCACACCCACACACACACACACACACACACACACACACTTCTTCCTCCCAGAGGCGATTCGTAGAAGTCCCGGTATGTGAACTATCAAGAGATTGCTTCTCTAAGTCAAGTTGTGCCACAGGCTTGTTTTATTTCCAATTAGTTTCAGTACTTCCTCGTCGGTTATTCGGTCTATGCATTTAATTTTCAACATTCTTCCGTAGCACTGCATTACAGAAGCTTGTATTCTCTTGTTGTCTAAACCGCTTACTATTCATTTTTCACTTCCATAAAATACTACACTCCACACAAATATTAAATTTATATACTACATTATCCGATTTCACCTTTTTAGAAATATTTTTCTGATAATGTCAATCTGTATTTTATATCCTCTCTATTTCGGCCATCATCAGTTATTTTGCTGCCTAAATAGCAAAATTCGTCGACTAATTTTAGTGTCTCATTTCCTAATGTAATTCTAACAGCATCAGCTTATTCAGTTCTACTACATTCCAAGACCCTCTACTTATTTTCGTTGATATTTATCTTATAACCTCTTTACGAGACGCTGCCCATTCCTTTCAACTGGTGTTTCAAGTTATTTTCCGTCATTGTTATCGGAAATTCATAGTTTTAATTTTGCTTCCTGAACTTTAATTGCCTCTCCAAATTTCTCCTTCGTTTGTGTTACTGCATGATCAATGTATATATGGAATAACAATCTATACATCTAGGCTATACCCCTATCTCCCTCTGCGCTCAACTACTGCTTCCCTTCCGTATCTTTCATCTTATATCAGCAGTCTAGTTTCTGTACCATTTGTAGAACTTTTCGGTCCCTGTATTTTACGCCTGTTTCCACCAGACATTCAAACACAGTATTTCAGTCAGCATTATCAAGAGTTTTCTCTTAATCTGAAAAGGCTATTAATGTATATTTGGTTTTCTTCAGTCTATCTTCCAAGACAAATCGTAGCGTCAGTATTTCCACTCGTTTCCCAATATTTGTCTGTAGCCCAAACTGATCTTCCCCGACGTCAGCTTCTACCAGTTTTCTTCTGTAAACTGTATGTTGCAACTTTAACTTATTAAACTAATGGTCAGTCTGGTCAGGAGTTATTAAAAGGTATTATCGATATACGACTAGACGAATGTTCAAATTGTGACGTACATGCATCTGCTTGACGGGTTATGTTATTTTAAACTGGCTACTCAACCGTACCTGCGCATTAGTGACGATTACGAAATGGAATAATATTTCAGTCCAGTCAACAACTGTCAGATTTTGATCATTCAAAAATTCGTTTTGAATTGGAATACCAATGCTACTAACATACTGGTACATTTAGGTTGACTGATGGATCATGCCATTGGTCGTTAGCTTGGCCTGACGACCATATCCAGGTGTGGCTCACTTCCCTCTCTCGTGATCTGACCTTTAACGAGAAAGGGGACACGATCTGGAAATTTCTTGTTTCTCTGTACAGTTTATTTTTCCTGTCGATTGTTTTTCAGAAGTTAATGTCTAGATGTTGGTATTAAGATGTCATGTCATTAAAAATTACCAAGTAGAAGCCTACGATTGGAAGCTTTTGAGTGTGTGCGTTATTACTTTAATTTCGATGTTTCCATCATACGAGCAGATGGGGTCCACTGCCTCAACATGTTTTAAGGAATAATACTGTCCCACAGCGTCACATTATTAATAAGTACTTTATAGAACACTGTTGCATTTACTGAATACATCTTCAGATCATACTACGAGAAAGTCACGTACAGAAATGCAGTGGAAGAAGAATCGCTAGGTATGACACTCACTGGTGATTACAAGTGTCGTCCGAACAAATTCAAGGATAATAGCTGGAATTCGAACAATTGTGTCAATCCTTATGTTTTTACATTATGAGTCAAAAGTTGGAAGACCTTTAGCTGATGTTTACATCTGTTCTTCTGGCATCTGCTTCTTTAAAGTGCTTTTCCCATTTTCTCAGTTTGCAGTAACACTCCCTTCCTAACTATTACCATTTGCGTTTTGATTGTTTTGAAATGTGCAATTTGTTTCCTGATTTTCACCTACGAAGAATAGCTAGTTTCTTTTACTTTACTATCTTTTCTGTAATGATAGAATTATTTAGCTAACATAAAATACAAACTGTAGTATGCCATTGTTCTAGAATATCATTTCGGAGATTGTTCGTGAACTGCTTACATCTGATCGTAGGGTGACGTACCTAATTCGAATCCCAGTAGATACATATATTTTATAGAAACCACTAACATATCTTCTCCTCGGCTGTATGAGTAACGCCAAACTGTACATATTTTTAGACTCCTCATACAAATGCGTATTTCCGCATCATATACTGTTAAACCAATTACCAACTGTGGCGATGGAGGTATTTTTAAATCAAACCATCATTCAGATTGTCCGAATATCTTATGATTCGCGTCGTGAAACAGGAAATCTAACTCTTTTTTATTACTTCTATTGAATCAGAATGTTCAAGTCTCTGTGATTTCTGAAATGTACATAGGCTGTCTCATGGAATAACCGTAATGAAAGTTGACCACAAAACGTCTGAATTAATATAAATATTATTTTTAAATCAGACAAGTGTTTATTGTTATATTGAAACAGTATTGTTGCAGTGCTTTGTATACTAATATCGGTGAATCTAATTATCCCCTTCAGAACAGGATAAGTTCATTCATCACTTAAGTACATCCTTGCCCCTAGCATCTAAGATTGTAGGCAACACGGTGTATCTCGTAGTAGCGAGGTGCCAGAAATTCCAAAAAGAGCTGATGGATCATCTACGTTAGGGTTAGGTAATGTTACTCCTCTTCGAATGATAAACGAGTTACTTCTTTTTTTATAATATAATTTCTTGCTTCAGTATCTTGTTGTTGTTGTTGTGGTCTTCAGTCCTAAGACTAGTTTGAAGCAGCTCTCCATGCTACTCTATCCTGTGAAAGCTTCTTCATCTCCCAGTACCTACTGCAGCCTAAATCCTTCTGAATCTGCTTAGTGTACTCATCTCTTGGTCTCCCTCTACGATTTTTACCCTCCACGCTGCCCTCCAATACTAAATTGGTGATCCCTTGATGCCTCAGAACATGTCCTACCAACCGATCCCTTCTTCTAGTCAAGTTGTGGCACCAACTCCTCTTCTACCCAATTCTGTTCAATACCTCCTCATTAGTTATGTGATCTACCCATCTAATCTTCAGCATTCTTCTGTAGCACCACATTTCGAAAGCTTATATTCTCTTCTTGTCCGAACTATTTATCGTCCATGTTTCACTTCCATACATGGCTACACTCCATACAAATACTTTCAGAAACGACTTCCTTACACTTAAATCTGTACTCGACGTTAACAAATTTCTCTTCTTCAGAAACGCTTTCCTTGCCATCATCCGTTATTTTTCATCCCAAATAGCAAAACTTCTTTACTACTTTAAGTGTCTCATTTCCTAATCTAATTCCCTCAGCATCACCCGAGGTAACTCGACTACATTCTATTACCCTCGTTTTGCTTTTGTTGATGTTCATCTTATATCCTCCTTTCAACACACTGCCATTCCGTTCAATTGCTCTTTCAAGTTCTTTGCTGTTTGTAACAGAATTACAATGTCATCGGCGAACCTTAAAGTTCTTATTTCTTCTCCGTGGATTTTAATACCTACTCTGAATTTTTCTTTTGTTTCCTTTATTGCTTGCTCAATATACAGATTGAATAACATCGGTTAGAGGCTACAACCCTGTCTCACTCCCTTCCCAACCACAGCATCCCTTTCATGTCCTCGACTCTTATAACTGCCATCTGGTTTCTTTACAAATTGTAAATAGCCTTTCGCTCCCTGTATTTTACCCCTGCCCCGTAACGTAGGTTTGCCTTTCCTTAATCTACCTTCTAAGATAAGTCGTAAAGTCGTAGGGTCAGTATTGCCTCACTTGTTCCAGTATTTCTACGGAATTCAAACTGATCGTTCACGGGGTCGGCTTCTACCAGTTTTTCCATTCGTCTGGAAAAAAATTCGCGTTAGTATTTTGCAGCCGTGACTTATTAAAGTGATAGTTCGGTAATTTTCACATCTGTCAACACCTCTTTTCGTTGGGATTGGAATTACTATATTCTTTTTGAGATCTGAGGGTATTTCGCCTGTTTCATACATCTTGCTCACCAGATGGTAGAGTTTTGTCAGGACTGGCTCTCCCAAGGCTGTCAGTGGTTCTAATGGAATATTGTCTACTCCCGGAGCCTTATTTCGACTTAGGTGTTTCAGTGTTCTGTCAGACGCTTCAAGCAATATCATATTTCCCATTTCATCTTCATCTAAATCCGCTTCCATTTCCATAATATTGCCCTCAAGTACCTCGCCTTTGTATAGACCCTCTATATACTTCTTCCACCTTTCTGCTTTCCTTTCTTTGCTTAGAACTGGGTTTCCATCTGGGCTCTTGATATTCATACAATGGGTTCTCTTTTCTCCAAAGATCTCTTTAATTTTCCTATAGGCAGTATCTATCTTACCGCTTGTGAGATAAGCCTCTACATCCTTACATTTGTCCTATAGCCATTCCTGCTTAGCCATTTTGCACTTCCTGTCTATCTCATTTTTGAGACGTTTGTATTCATTTTTGTCTGCTTCATTTACTGCATTTTTATATTTTCTCCTTTCATCAATTAAATTCAATATTTCTTCTGTTACCCAAGGATATCTACTAGCCCTCGTCTTTTTACCTTCTTGATCCTCTGCTGCCTCACTACTTCATCCCTCAAAGCTACCCTTTCTTCTTCTACTGTATTTCTTTCGCCCATTCTTGTCAGTTGTTCCCTTATGCTCTCCCTGAAACTTTGTACAACCTCTGGTTTAGTCAGTTTATCCAGATCCCATCACCTTAAATTGCCACCTTTTTGTAGTTTCTACAATTTTAATCTGCAGTTCATAACCAATGGATTGTGGTCAGAGTTCCCATCTGCCCCTGGAAATGTCTTACAATTTAAAACCTGGTTCCTAAATCTGTCTTACCATTATATAATCTATCTGAAAGTCTCTTCCTTTTCCTTCAGTATCATACACATTCGAAAGTGTTATCATTGTACTTTAGAGAGTAGAATGCTCGCTGATGGTGAAGACTACCACGTAGATTGTCACATAATAAACCTTCTTTTTATTGGCGTAAGCTTCATTTTTTGTTATAAAACACAGGATTCAATTTTTCGCTTACAATAGTGTCATTTACTAACGAGATTCTTACGCAAAATGGATGTGGTTGTGTATATTTTATTTGGGACATTGGCATATGAGGCGAAAACTGCTTTAAAGTGTTTCTGAATGAAAACACGAGTGTATATATTCATAAAACTTCAGCAACGAATGCTGTATAAGACAGTCTACCCCAAATATAACCAAAATTCCAAAATGAATAAATGTATCGAGATGCGGAGAGTATGGCGAATTACCTGACGACAGAGAAATAAACGAGCGGGGCAGAAAAGCAGAAGCATTTCGGAAGAGTGTCAGAAGCCTGATATGGAGCAAGGATGCACCCCAAATCGGTAAAAAGGTTGTATACCAGTCATAAGCATCAGAAACCTGGGTTATGAAAGAAAGAGAGAAAAGCAAACTACAAGCTAGTGAGATGAAATTCTTGGGAAACAGTATTGCAGCTACAAAGATAGATTAAGAAATGAGAGGATCAGAGAGTTAATGAAGGTGGAACCACTACAGGAGGAGATAGAGTAACCAAGGCTGAGATGATATCGACACATTAAGAGAATGAATCGAGGAGAAGAGGATACCCAGTAGGATACACGAATTCAAACTGCAAGGAAAGAGACCAAGAGGAAGACAGAGAAACAGATGGCTGAAAGGAGTAAAGGAATGCATCCAGAAGAAAGGAGAATACTGGACCAAGGTGAAGATGGAGAGATGGTGGAAAGACAGAAGACGATGGAGAGGCCTGTGTTCCATACAGACCCGGCAAGAGGCTGGAAACTGACCAAGATGATGCTGATGATGACCTGACGTTCGCAAGTAATTTTTACTATTTATGGTTACAGAATTACGAAAACGACTTTATTCTCCTCTAATGAGAGTGTAAACATTTTCCTTTGGTATTTGAAAGAAGCTTCTAAGAGAACTTTGTCAACTTAACATTACTGGGGCTTATTCAAATAATATCAAGATGACAGCGCTGCATATCACTTTTCCGCGTCAGAAGAAGAGGTTCCACAAACGTCTGCCCTGTTGTCCCAAATGTAAGCAAGGACATAGCTTATTTACAATTCGTCTTTTTATTATCACGGCTGAAAATACCGAGTGCTCAAAATGTTGTCCTCGAGCACTGATACACGCCAGAAAGTAATTTTGGAGAAACATTACCGCATGTTGAATTTCATCTGGAGTTCGAGGCAGCGCAGGCTCGTGTTATAAAGCATTTCATACCATTAGGGGTCGAAAGCGTTCCCTAATAGACCTCTTGTTTTTATTTTCGCTGAGATAGAAGTATAGAAGTGTTAAGTTTGGAGAGTGAACAGATCGTTTTGTGTTTTATGAAAGACCGTGCCAGTTCTCTCCAAATACTGTGTTAAAAGGGTCTGTCATTACACGTTCAGAACGACAGAGACATCCGTCATGTTGGTACCGCAATGTTTGTCTTATGTGCAGTAGTATGTCTTCCAACAGCTGCGGTAATAGCATATCTTAGGGACTCGAGATACTTGAGCGTGCTTAGATTCCCGTCAAGAAAACAGGGACAAATGACACTGGTCTTGAAGAAGGCGCACCTAACGTTGATAGACCAGAGCGATGTTTATTCCACTTTTCAGGTGACGATTAGTACGTATGGTGGTAAATGACTTGCTCATGATTTCTAAACGACAGTTATTCCTTAAACAAAATTTTGCATAGATACGCCGCATCACTTTTCTCTTTTCGCCGATGACATTCGGAGAACTACAACCGATTTTGGAAGTAAAAATTGCCACGACGCTGTATATTCAGCGAAATGTGAAGAAGATGGAATGCGATGGACTGTAGTAGTTTCAGAAGACTCGTTTGTGTGATTCCTCTCGTAGTTCCGAGGTACCTCACAGTGAAATTTGTATTCTGTGCCACTACTGCCAATATGTTAGTTTCATTTATTTTAGTTACTTTTATTTTTCCTTTTCGTATTTTATTTTCGCATTTCTAGTTTCTAGAACATTTTTTATATTGTTTACAACTAAAGATCGCGAGTGCTTAGCACTATCTGGATGATCTTCATCATAAAAACACAGTGCTGCTCTAACACGAGTAGTTTGGACACATTCGAGATAAGCGTTATTGACTTTTCGACTGTCTGCATTGTGTCTCAGTAGCTTTACGAACAAGTTATCTTATTGCAACAACAGCAGATCAGCAGTTTGAAGCGCACAGGTCAATGCTAGAACCGTACCTGGGTTACGTGTTTGGCAACATTTGGTAAAGGACAGACCTTTGTGGAATCTCTTCTCCCGATGGGGGAAGGGGAGGGCGGGCAGTGGTTTGTGCCGATGTTATGTTCATAGTATTTGATCAAGTCCCATAGATGATATGTTGCTAAAATTCTCTTAGAAGTTTCTTTCAAATGCCACAGAGAAAAATTTATAGTTTCATTAGAAAAAAAAAAAAAAACAAGATTGGTGTCGTAATTCGGCGACTATAAATGATGAAAATTACGTGCGTCCGTCACAGCTTAGCAAAAACTGCGCCTCGGTATATTTTTGAGGTGGTCTGCCTTACATATGCGTATTACGTCAGCAGTTCATGCAACTAACAGACTGTCACGAGTCGCAGTACAAAATCCACCTTTTAGAGCTGGATGATGTCATGCAATACAAAAGGCCCACTTGCTTCCACAACATTAACTATATATGTAATATATAATACTTCTTATGTCTTCATGTGACAGATTTTAAAGGATAAAATGGTAAATGCACCATATCCATTATTGTAAAATATGTTACATCCCTAGTTAATGCTGTGGAAGTAATTTATGGTACTAAATCATCCACGCCAGAAAAAATTGGTTTTTGTACTACAACTTATAATTAAGCTGTTCCATTTCCGCCTTGAGATCACGTTTCGTACGTATTTTCTTTCGAATGAAAAGGTTTTGAAGAGGATTATGTCTTGAGCAAACAAATTCCTTCTTTTTTTAACCATACATATTTCGGCGAAGCTGCACTATCATCGGTGGTTCATTTCTGTTTTCTTAATATAATTTACCAATGTTCGTGTAGCTGTCTATCGTCTGAAGCACAGTTGGTATTTTTGTACAGTTTGGTTTCTGAAATTTTTGTGGTTTCCACGCTGTCATAACATTTTGAAAACTGTACCCGCAAACACGCAATGTGCCACTGTTTACAAAATATTCAACGGAAGTTGATAATAATTTGATTGTCGAGAGGAAGAATTGACTGTTGAGAGGAAGAATTGATTGTCTAGAGGAAGAATTTGAGGTGGGATTCCTCCAGTGCAAATTTTTAAAGTCCCGCATCCTGTGATTACTCGATAAATGATAATACTTTCGCAAAGGTGACAGTAGAACTTTTTGTGATAGTCACCATGCAATGCACCGTGGAGCTCCACCACTGCTATGGCTACACCGAAAATCTCTTACCATGTATCTTATCCTACTTGTCATATTTAGTGGCTGCTGAAGAACGTCAAAATTTCGGCTTCCACTGTATTAAAAGGGCTGTTATAGATCGAGACAGTTTGGTGTAAAATCCCTTTCATAGGAGCTATTTCTTGTTCCGGTTGACTATTCGAGGCAAGGATATCACCTTCAGTGAACCTGGCATATTTTGACTGTAATGATACGCACTTGTCAAGTGTGGTCGTTTTTGTTTGGACATGAGTTTCAAAAATGCACCTTGTTCATATGTTCTCTTCTGTGAAAGTCAGGTTACGAGGTTAAGTTGGAATATAGTAAAATCACCGAGGAACTAGGAACCATTGTAGAGTTCAATAACAAATGGCTCTAAGCACTATGGGAATTAACTTCGGAGGTCATCAGTCTCCTAGAATTTAGAACTACTTAAACCTAACTAACCTAAGGACATCGCACACATCCATGCCCGAGGCAGGATTCGAACCTGCGACCGCAGCGGTCGCGCGGCTTCAGACTGTAGCGCCTAGAACCGGTCGGCCACTCCGGCCGGCTGTTCAATAACAAGCAGCGACAAATTATTAGTGGATGTTCCTGACAAAGATGTGCAGTAAATCTTCCACATTGATGGAAACTGAACGAGTAAGAAGAGTGTCCAAAAATGAGGAAACATCGTCATATATTTGCTCGAGAATAAAACACATGAAAACGCAGCAAATATTGTTCAGAAGGCAATATATAGCGCGTTATTACTTTTTTCCTCTTACGAAATAGATCTGAGGCGTCCATCGTTTGGAACTTATTCTTAGCCATAGCGACTGAAAGCCTGAAACAAATTCCTCGTTACAACAGTACCAACTTCAACTGCACCACAAGCCGCGAACTGAGCTGTCGAGTACAAAGTCCTCTGGAATGCGATGGACAGCAAAAGAGAAACTACTATCTGGCTGCCATCTCAAAGAACCTCAAAAGGTTGAGAACAATCGTGACAAGATGCAAGACTGATTTTAAGAAGACAGGTATCAGTGATGATGAGCTTTGTGAGTGTGTGACAAGGCAGGACTTTGAACACTTATTGGTTTGCAGCAATCTCGGTAAACATTGTGACATGATAGACTTGTTGGCATCGAGTGACGGTGAACATTAGACTCACAAAGTATGAATGTCTCTCGTATTAGATTGCAGCTTGAGGGTCATATTGTGTTTCGTGCTATTTGGATTCGGATAAATGAATAAATAAATAAATAAGCTTTATTTTTTGTATTCTGTTTCTCGTTTTAATGTTAAAATGATCGTCATTACGAATGTTTCTATCAGTTATGTTCTTATGTACGGACAGAGTAGCCTCCCTCTTTGTTCGTAAAACGTAAACATTTTTTTATTTTAGATAATTTCTCGGCTTCGTCCAGAGCACTGGAAGGAAAAATGTATAAATCCTCATGAAACTCTCGTAATGTCTCACGAAAACAGAATAACGATTAATAAAAACGCAAAATCAATTACAATCGCCTGAGAGGACAAAGTCAGATTCGCTTCAATTTCTGATATTAGCAGACCATGCTACTGTCTCCCATTTCAGGGCATGCGCAGCTTTTAATATGCTGAAGAGATTAGGACTCTGCCTTAAGTACATTCAGCTGTCCTTGACGTCATTGTCTCACTCGCGTAGTGGACGGCAGTTGATTTACACGTTGGAATGCGACGTGCACTCATCACGAGTCGTGGATTGTGATTAGAGAGTCGCTCGTGTAAACGGCACCGCTTGTGCCCAAGGTAGGTAGAAACGGCAGAAAATTGTGCTCTTTTATTTCATGCTCTCGTATGCTCCGAACCAACTGTGCACCACCGCTGAACAATAATGTTGTTCTGGAAACGCTCATACATACCAATGGGAGTTTCATGGACAGTATGTTGCAGCGAGTAACAGTACAAATACGCCAGTTGTTATTTACAAGGTGTGTTGTAAAGAAATGCCGCCGAATTTTTTATGTGAAAACTCTAAAAGTTTTCAAAATTAAACAATCGTTATTAATATTCTACATCTTTGTTCTTCATGTCTACATATTTATTTCTCTGCGTAGTCACACTGGCGACGAAACGTTTATTCCAACGAGAGAGCAGTTTGGTGATACCGACCTGGAGAAAGTTTGACTTTGTTGACAGAGCCACATACACACCTATGCTTGCATCGATTTATCACTATCAAATTGAAGTATTCGAAGGTGCCTTTTAAATTCTGAAAACAGATGAATATTGGATAGATCCAAGTAGAGACTGTGTGGAGGATGATCGCCGTCAACGAACCCAAGGCGTCGCGTTGTTGTAGACATCCCAGCACTCGTATGTTATCTGGCAGTGTAATGTTGAAGGAAAAGGTGCTCCATGTCTGGACGAACTCTTTGAATTCGCTCTTTAACTTTTCTGAAGGTTTCGCAGTACCTTGTACAATTTATGGTGGTACCTTTAGGCATGAATTCCAAATGCACCACACCTTGTGTCTATGTTGTCCGAAGATTTTCTCTGACGAGTTCGTCAAGCAGATTCCGACGAGTCTCGTCGGTTGCCGTGCGCGATCGTCCGCTCAGTGCTCCGTCACATACGTTCAGGCTACCACCACCGTTTCCTTCATCAGGAGCACGAATGATCCAACGTCGGACAGTACTGATGTTGATACAGTCGTCACTGTTCACATCTTCCATTCTTCTACGGATTTCAATTGGACGCACGTTTTTTGCGCTTGGAAATTCAGTTACAGTGTGCTGTTTTTCACGCACCCACACAGTTATGATACATAACGCCATGTTACACGCTACAGTTCGGAACCCTCTAAGGGCAGAGGGTTGCAACTTACGTTAGGGAAGTGCGAAAGTCAATCGAGTAATACACATGACTTGTAATAGCACCACCAATATTGAGAACAGATTCGGAGGGATTGCCTTTCAGCACACCCACGAACTTCACTGGCAACTCAATATTCACTAGAAAAATAGCAACGGCGACAGAAAACACAGCACTCTCCACATATCAAAAGGAATGCTTCTTCGAGAACGCAGCTATTGACAATTCCTAATCTGTTACCGTGTCTCCCCAGTAATGTCACAGCACTTAGTCCTACCTAAGGCTCGTATTGTACTGTAAAAGATCTTTGACGAAGATTTTTGTCAATGATATGGTCAAGCTTCTTTGATCTACTACTGTACTTTAGACTATCATCACATTTTTTCAGCATTTAATGTTACGTTGATGGCGAGCGCACTCCTTGGAAAGAAATGAAGAGGTGGAAACAACTGTGGGTGAAACCGTGCTCAGGGAGAAGTGTTCACCAGATTTTCTACATCTACATGGATACTCTGCAAATCACATTCAAGTGTCTGGCAGAGGATTCATCGAACCACCTTCACAATTCTCTATTATTCCAATCTCGTATAGCGCTCAGAAAGAATGAACACTTATGTTTCCGTACGAGCTCTGATTTCCCTTATTTTGTCGTGGCGATCGGAGGAGAAAGTTGGTGATTGAAATTTCGTGACAAGATTTCGTCGCAACGCAAAACGCATTTCTTTTAATGATTTCCAGACCAAATCCTGTATCATTTCTCAGACACTCTCGCCAATATTTCGCGATAATACAAAACGTACTGCCTTTCTTAGAACTTTTTCGATGTACTCCGTCAGTCCTATCTGGTAAGGATCCCATAGCGCGCAGCAGTATTCTAAAAGAGGAAGGACAAGCGTAATGTAGGCAGTCTCCTTAGTAGGTCTGTTACATTTCTAAGTGTTCTGCCAGTAAAACGCAGTCCTTGGGCTAGCCTTCCCCACAACCTTTTCTGAGTGTTCCTCCCAATTTAAGTTGTTCGTAATTGTAATACTTAGGAATTTAGTTAAGTTTAGAGCTTTTAGATTAAGACTGAATTATCGTGTAACCGAAGTTTGAGTTCCTTTTACCACTCAGGTGGATGATCCCACACTTTTCGTCTTTTAGGGTCAACTGCCACTTTTCGCACCATTCAAATATCTTTTCTAAATCGTTTTGCAGTTTGTTTTGAGCTTGTGATGACTTTATTAGTCCATGAACGACAGCGTCATCTGCAAACAACCAAAGACGGACGCTCACATTATCTCCCAAATCGTTTATACAGATAAGGAACACCAAAGGGCGTATAACACTACCTCGGAGTACGCCAGAAATCACTTCTGTTTTACTCGATGTCTATGAACTCTGACCTCTCTGACAGGTAATCAGAAATCCAGTCACATAACTGAGACGATATTCCATAAGCACGCAATTTCACTACGAGCCGCTTGTGTGGTACAGAGTCAAAAGCCTTCCGGAAATCCAGAAATACGGAATCGATCTGAAATGCCTTGTCAATAGCACTCAACTCTACATGTGATTAAAGAGCTGGTTGTGTTTCTGAGGAACGATGTTTTCTAAACCCATGATGACTGTGTATCAATAGACCGTTTTCTTCGAGGTAATTCATAATGTTCGAACACAATCTATGTTCTAAAATTCTGCTGCATATCGACGTTAAGATACAGGCCTGTAATTTAGTGGATTACTCCTACTACCTTTCTTGAATATTGGTGTGACCTGTTCAACTTTCCAGTCATTGGATACGGATCTTTCCTCTAGCAAACTGTCGTATATGATTGTTAAGGATGGAGCTAATGCATCAGTATACTCCGAAAGGGACCTAATTGGTATACAGTCTGGACCAGAAGACTTGCTTTTATTAAAGGGTTTAATTTGCTTCACTACTCCGAAGATATTTATTTCTACGTTACTCATGATGACAGCTGTTCTCGATTCGAATTCTGGAATATTTAGTTCGTCTTCTTTTGTGAAGGCATATCGGAAGGCTGTGTTTAGTAACTCTGCTTTGGCAGCTCTGTGTTCGATGGTATCTCCATTGCTATCGCGCAGAGAAGGCATTGAATTGCTTCTTGCCGCTAACAGACTTCACATACGACCAGAATCTCTTTGGATTTTCTGCCGGGTTTCGAGACAGTTTCGTTGTGGAATCTGTTATAAGCATCTCGCTTTGAAGTCCGCGCTAAATTTCGAGCTTGTGTAAAATATCGCCAATCTTGGGGATTTTGTGTCTGTTTACATTTGGCATGTTTGTTTCATTGTTTTTGCAACAGTGTTCTAACCCGTTTTGTGTTCCAAGGAGGATCAGCTCCGTCGTTTGTTTATTTACTTCGTATAAATTTCTCAGTTGCTGCCGATACTATTTCTTTGAATTTAAGCCGTATTTGGTCTACACTTATATTATTAATTTGGAATGAGCGTAGATTGTCTCTTAGGAAGGAGTCAAGTGAATTTTTATCTGCTTTTTTGAGTAGGTATATTTTCGCTTTTTTTCCGGGGATTTGGGGATTACAATATTCAGTCTCGCTACGACAACTCTGTGTTCACTAATCCCTGAATCAGGTTTGATGCTCGTTATTAACTCAAAATTGTTTCAAAGAAGTCAAGTGTGTTTCCAGAATCGTTTACTATTCGCGTGGACTCCTGAACTAACTGCTCGAAATAATTTTCAGTGAATGCGTTTAGCACAATTTCGGATGATATTTGTTTTGGTTCGTAAGCACGTAAAGATCTTTGAGACTTATTCGATAATATGGAACAAACATTTAAATTTATTCTTATGAAATTAGCCCCTCATATCAGCAAACAATATGCCCTTTTAAGAAATGCCATTTCTCCTAAAAACCTCATGGTTAGTTTAACGTTTTTAGCAATATTCCAGCCAGCTATATAGTACTCACATCTCACGGAGCCCCATTTCATGTATTATTTCAGAAATACACTAAGCAATGTATAGGACTGTAATGGCGGAATTAGTGTAGAATAGGTTAGGTTATAGTAACAAACAAATACATTTCACTTATGTACTATTTACTAACAACACTCGGATTTCTGCATCTCCACATAACCAATGATTTCGTAACTCATTTAATTCTTTTCTCAAGTCATCCATAGTGCAACTACTCAGATGCAGCTGATCACTGCAGATATCCATGCATGTAATAAAAAGTTATGTATGTGTGTATGTATGTATGTCCCACATCTCCTCCAGAACCACTGGACTAATTTCAATCAAACTTCGTACACATATCAGTTACTGTCTGGAAAGAACTGGCGTAGCACTGGGACCCACCTACATATCAAAAGGGTAAACATGGAGGGGGAAATAAGTGTAACGTATAATGCCCGAATATCCAGGTTTTATTCATCCAGTATTTGAGAATGAGAGCACTTAGTGACTCGCAACGAACTTTGTACATAATTTTCAAACCTTTGCGAAACTTTTCGCCAACTACAACCCCCACAAAATGATGAGAGGAGAAAGAAGGTCACGCATAAGCCGTGACCTTTTAATTTATTACTTCTTTACTACTAAAAGTATTCATGACACTTTTTGCTCACAGTCTTCACATATACCACTGAACGTACATACACAAAATTATATTACTGTACGACACATAGTTCAGGAGATATGTCATAAACATAAAAATGAGTGAAAAATTGCCACGTTATTGATGACGCTTAAATGTATCACTTCTTTGCTACCAACGCTATTGCAACACATTTCGTAGACAGCATCCACATATGTTGCTGAATACACGTACAAAACTACGTCATTGAGCTGCATGAAAACTGAATACAAGGCGAAATTCACTAGAGACAGAAGTGAACTTTGTGTACATATGTGTGTCAGATACATGAGATATATGTGACATATGTAGATGCAGGCAAAGCCACAGATAAAACGCTCCTCCCAACCATGGATCCATTTTGCCGAAATTTGGTACACAACTACTTACTATCTGGAAAGAATTACTATGAGGCAGAAGAACGAACACCCTCCTATTGGAGTGGGCTGATAACGTCATGAGAGAAGGAGGTAGGATTAGATGGACAGACATAGATGGGGAAGGATGAAATGGACGCAAATAGGGGGGAAAAGGAGACAGACGGAGAGATGACGGGGAAATGGACAGAATGGGAAAAGAAAGAGAGAGAGAGAGAGGGGGGGTAGGGGAGGGAGGGAGGAAACTGACAGAGAAATGGAGGTGGAGGGAATGCAAATATAGCAAGAGGTTAAGGAGGAGATGGAAGAGAGGGGTTAAGAATGAGATGGATAAACAGGGGGAGGAGGAGATAGTTAGGGGGAGGGAGTGATGGACAGAGGGAGGATGATATGGGCAGAGAGAGGGAGAAGAAGAGATGGGCTTAGATGAAGGAGGTGGAGATGCTTAGAGGGGAAAGGAGCAGATAGAGAGGGAAGGAGCAAATGGCTAAAGGGGAAAGGAGGAAATGGACAGAGAGTTAGAGAAAGAGATGGACAGAGGAAGGAGAGAGGAGGAGATGGAGTGAGGAGAAAGAGGCAGAAGAGAAGGATAGAGGGTGAAAGGAGGAGATGGACCGAGAGAGGGGGGAAGAGGAGAAACACTATTAGATTGGATTGAATATGCTCGGTAGTCAGTTTCTTAATAAGATGTTATTTATTGCGGTTTTAGTAGTCAGTGTGGTTTGTGTTAGGAAGGAGTTAATACTCCTTATACTTCGTAATGATCATTGTGGTGGTAGCGACGCACGAAATATACGTACATTTCATTGTATAGGTTAAATACCCTAAAGCAAACGAAGCGACAAATGTAGAGTGGCGAACTGTTATGAAGGATTTTGTCATTTTTTTACCGAATGATTTTTATAGAAGCACACCAAGTGCTGTACGTTGTCAAACATTTGACCAAAGACCTTTGTCAAAGATCTTTTGCCGAGCAGTACGGGCGTAACCGAGTTTGTCGGAGTACACCCCCTGCAGGAGGAGGGTGCGGCTGCGGGTAGGCCGTGCAGCCAGCCCCACCGTGCCGTATGCAGCCGTGCAGCGGTCGCGGGGCGCACAATGACGGAGGCTGTTTCCCACGGGCGCGCTCGCCGCCGCCTGCCCTAGTAGGGAAGTGGGCTGCAGGAATGCCCAGACCGGCCACATACCTACGGCGCCGGCGCTGACGGCCTTCAGACGCAGCCACCAGCCACCGGCCAGCGCAGCCGCGCTCTGCCCTCTTCCACTTCGCCACTCGCTGCCTCTCACGCCTTTGTATCGCCCCTGTCTTAACCTAGCGGCTTCTCTAAACTATCACTTTAGCCAACAAAGGAGAAGAAAGTGTCTTGGAAAAATGACAAGCAACTGGCGTCTACGCATTTGTCTTAGCTCAGGATAATGGGCTTCCTTCCGTTGCAGGATCCTAGAGCATACGAGGTGTGTGAGAAGAGAAGAGTAATGAGATTGACTTTTTATCTACCAAAGTCTTTAGTTTTTCCGAACAACAGTATTGTCCCGGTAGCTGTACATATGAGGGGTCACTGTTCCCACCTTGGTAGCAGCGCTGTAAGAATTCAGATGGTAGGGCCTTTAACATGTCTGTGACATTCATTTGATTGTTCTCCAGAGACCCAAAATGACGTTTTTAAGACATTTTTCCATTTAGGGAAAAGAAAAAAGTCAAAGGATTGAGATCAAGTGAATATGAGGGGCTGTGAAACAACAGGAATGACTTTTTGAGGTGAAAAATTACTTGATGGAATTGGCCACGTGCCACGGGGCGTTGTCCTGATGCAGCATCCACTTGTCTGCCATACCCAGTCTTACTCAATTCACCTTTTTCCTGAGGCTTTCGAAGACATCTTTCTAAAACACTTGGTTGACTGTTTGTCCGCGAGGCATAAATTATTTTTGTACGATATCCCAACTTTCAAAAAAGGAGCCGGCCGAAGTGGCCGAGCGGTTCTAGGCGCTACAGTCTGTAACCGCGCGATCGCTACGGTCGCAGGCTCGAATCCTGCCTCGGGCATGGATCTGTGTGATGTCCTTAGGTTAAATAGGTTTATGTAGTTCTAAGTTCTAGGGGACTGATGACCTCAGAAGTTAAGTCCCATAGTGCTCAGAGCTATTTGAACATTTTTGAACAAAAAAAACGGTATTATTTTGTTCTTCGGTTTGCCCATTCGATCTCTTTTAGGTCGAGGAGATGTCCCAGTGTGCCAATCCTCACTTTGCCGATTTGTCTCAGGATCGTTCTGAAAAATCCAGAATTCATAAACTGTGATCACACGACTTAACGATTCATGGCCTATAGCAGTCCTCTCACGAAGATCAACGTACACGTTTCTTCGATTGTCCTTCCGCTCAATTGTGACGTTTTTCGGCTCCATTTTGGCACAAGCATTTCGCATGTGCAAATCTTTGGTCAAAATTAGATATACTCTGAAAGTGTTTAACAGGTCGCCAGGCATCCTTATTATTAAGCCTTGGCCCAATCTCACAAGAGTACGCACGCATCCGATATTTCATCTACGTCTACGTGATTACTCTGCTATTCACAATAAAGTGCCTGGCAGTGCGGTTTTCGTTGGTTTTTGAAGTTGGTCTTGTTGAGCGACATTTCATCCTCAAAGTCTTCCCTACCTTCCAAAAATTATTTATGGCTGCGCAAACTTGTGCTCTTGATAAGGAACGGGCCCCTTAGCACTGTTTCATATTTCCAAAGGTGACACCAATGAATTCCGAAAGTTTCACATAAAACTAGATCGCATAATGTTGTTCTTAATTCCGCTGCTCCATTTTCATTACACACAACACAAACATAAGTTTACTATCCCGCTGTGATGGCTGTTTGGAGCTGAAACTCGAGCTGAGCATCTAGAAGCGACGAGCATGCCGATCTATGCAACTAGAAGCGTTGCCAGATCGCTCGCTGTGTTGTTAGCGTCATTAATTTTCTGATACACCTCGTATTCTAAGTTCAGGCATTATCTCGTTTCTGGAGGATAACATGCTATCCGCAAAGAATCAGCACGGGTTCAGAAAAACAGATAACTCGTCCAACACAGCTTGCTTTGGCGTATTGTCTGTTGGCTTTCTTCTCGGGATCTTTGGCCGACGTTTGGTTAACGATTCGCCTGACATTTTGCCAGCATGCGTGGCTGGCATCATCGAAGATTCACGCTCGATTGCTCGTGACGGACTGGAGATGAGCCCGCCATCAGCAATAAGTGGCCACGACAGTCTCAACAATTATACAACTCTCTCTCTTTATAAACAACGTATTGCAAACAGATTCAGGTGAACAGGAAGATTCTGTTTTCCTAGAATTGTCGCTTTCTATATTGTCAAACATTGCCCACTACCAACCAAGTCAATATCATCTTCGAAAATTTGTAATTTGCCCGTGGAAATTTTGACTAGTGAAACCCAGTCTGTTATACTGGACGGAGGAAGTTCAACAAAAGCGAAAGTAATATCGAATGTGCCCCGTGAAAGCGTAACAGGATCCGTAATGTTTTGAATAGACGTACACGATCTATTAGATAGTCAGAAGTGCTGTGACGTTGTTCCCTGACGTTGCTCTTGTTAGCAGGAAACTATCGCCGTTGGAGGATCCCAAGGAATTGCAGAAAGAAGTGAACGAAATTTCCACTTGGCGTAATAAATGACGGCTCTCTTTAAATGTGGATAAATGTAAGAATATGTCTGTAAATGAAAGAACTGTGTGGTATCTGATTACAAGATCAATAGCGAACGCTTTGAGCACATCATATCGTTTATGTATTTTTGGTTGGCACTAAAAATCGATATGAAATGAAGTAACCACCTAACATTAATAATAGGCGGACATGGTAAACAACAGTCTACGGCTGTTTGTTGATGAGGCTATGGTGTACAGGAAAGTGTCATCCTTGAGCATTCTTGAGTGAGTTTGGGGGGGGGGGGGGGTAATAAGGACATTACTTAGACAGAAATTCTAGTTGGTGTGCAGCTTGCTATAAATTTAGAAAAATGTACGTTCATGAGGATGAGAAGAAAAAAAAAAACAATCCTGTAACGTTCGAACACAGCAGCATTAGTTTGCTGCTCGACAACGTCACATCGATTAAATAAACAGGATGATTTTCTCAAAAAAATGGTTCAAATGGCTCTGAGCACTATGGGACTTAACATTCATGGTCATCAGTCCCCTAGAACTTAGAACTACTAAAACCTAACTAACCTAAGGACATCACACACATCCATGACCAAGGCAGGAGTCGAACCTGCAACCGTAGCAATCACGCGGTTCCGGACTGAGCGCCTTAACCGCGAGACCACAGCGGCCGGCTGATTTTCTCATGTCCACTGTGTACGTACTCTAGGGATTGATCGATGACAGGATATGGAACAAAAAAGGTCCCATGAAGGTATGTCTGAAATGCTTGGTTTCCATACTAGAGACCATTTATTCAATGATACTTTGTTACAGAGATTGCTGTCTAATACGCGCTCTACCACGCAGCCAGAGTTACAGTATGCATGGTTTCCTCCTAGAGGGTGGTACTGTTCCTCATACGTCATGCCCAGGCGCCCTCTACTGCCAAAGTCATGTTGCGTGTGATTCACTTCTCTTGCTGATTTACCTTGTAGTGGATGTGATACGGCGCTCTACACAAGGGTTCTGTATTCGAACCATGAGCTTGCTGACGGGGTGTTTACTTACGGAAAAGCAAATGGCAACGGACGGGGGGCAGCAAGGTTGTATCAGGAGACCTATCCTCGCGAACAACCACCACAGCATTGAATGTTTGGAGCAGTGTTTCGCCGTTTGTCTGAGACAGGGTCATTTCAAGAAGCAGGAAACCATGTAGGACGTGTCCGAAATGTGCGGACAGCAGACTTGGACGGATATGTGATTAACACCGCAGTGTCAGTACCGTGCAGTTTGCTCACTAGTACATGGTAAGCCAGACGACCGCGTGGAACATTCTCCATGATAATTGTTACTACCCTTTCGTCTACAGTTTATGCAGGGCTTACTAGCTACAGAATTCCCACATCGGGAGCAGTTTTGTCACTGTCTCTTCATCAGGCAACCACGATTCCGGTGTTTGTGTCATCCACTTTATTTACGAATGAGGCCTTCTTTCCGCGGAGTGGTATCTTCAACTTTCATAGCAATCGTCTGTGGGATGGTATGCAGACCCGCCATTGTATGGTGAGAGCTGATCATCAGCATCGGTGCAGCCGGAATGTGTGGACCGGGATAATTCCTTCCAAGCCGCCTAACAGGTCGGAACTATCAGCGTTGCTTGTGGGTAACTTTTCCTCCCCTGATAGAAGAAGTGCCATTGATGATTCGAATGGTTATGTGGCTGCTACATAACGGTCCTTCAGCCCACTTCGCCATTAACGTCCGGGAGTACCTTAATCGTGTCTTCCCTGGTAACTGGATCGAACGGGAGGGGGGGGGGGTCCATTTGCATGGCCTGCTTGTTCACCGTATCTCAATTCGTGCGATTTCTGATTATGGGGCCATTCTAGATGTGGAGACGCTGGAGCAGCGTACTTATGCTGCCTTTGACACTGTTCGGAAGCAGCCTGGCCGATGTGAACGTGTGAAACAGAACATGCTACGGCGCATACACGCATGCGTTGAGGCACATGGAAACCATTTTCAACACATACTGTAACTGTGGCTGCGTGGTACAGCGTGTATTAGACCGCAGTCTCTGTAACAATGTATTATGGAATTAATGGTATGTATCTAAAGGAGACGGATTATAGATCGCCGGTGTGACCTATTCTTGAGTACTGCCAGAGTTTGGGATGCACACAAGGCTGGATTAAAGAAAGACAGATACCTGCTGTTAGGTATATTACCTGTAGATTCTATCAGCATGGAAGCATTACGGAGATGGTTTGTCAACTCAAATGGGGATCCCTGGAGGGAAGATGGTGCTCTCTTCGCCAGGCACTATTGCGCTAATTTAGGGAACCAGCATTTGAGGTCTCCTGCAGTCCGATTCTACTGCCATCAACGTAAATTTCCCATAAGGACCACGAAGATAAGATGAGAGAAATTAGGGCCCGTGTGGAGATATACAGACAGTCTCTTTCCCTCGCTCTATTTTCGAGGAGAATAGGAAAGGAAATGACTAGCAGTGCTACGTAGCACTCTCCGCCATGCACCGTATGATGGTTTCCGGAGTATGTATGTAGCTGTAGATGTAAATGTAGAACTTAATTGGGACTACTTGGAAGCCAGACGACGCAGTTCTCGACAGAACACTACTCAGTAAATTCAAAGCTTCCTTATTGGAGGACGACGGTTCAAACCCGCGTCCGGCCATCCTCATATAGGTTTTCCGTGATTTTCCTAAATTGCTTCAGGCAAATGCCGGGATGGTTCCTTTGAAAGAGCGTGGCCGACTTCCTTCCCCATCCTCCCCTGTACCGATGGGAGCAATGACCTCGCTGTTTGGTCGCCTCCCCCTGGGTGTTGTGTGATGTCCTTAGGTTAGTTAGGTTTAAGTAGTTCTAAGTTCTAGGGACAGATGACCTAAGATGTTAAGTCCCATAGTGCTCAGAGCCATTTGAACCATTTGAGCCATATTTTATACTGACTTGACGAACCCCCCCCCCCCCCCCCCCAATCCATGTAACAGCCATGGCACCAAAAAATTTACACCGCTCGGTGGTTCTGAATCAAAAGCCATATGCAGGGTTTCCCACGAGCAATGGTCAATATTCGAGGATGTGACAGGAATGATCATTCGAAGCAAAAAAACTCTAGTAAATATGGGATCTAAAATGCATTCCTTAAGAGCTACAAGCTCTTATTCATCTTCACTGCTGTGCAACAGATCTATTCTACACAACAAGTGCTCATGTTTACTAGACTTTTTGCTACGAATGATGGTTCCTATCATAGCGTGAATGTTGACCATTCCTCGCGGATCACTCTGTATGTGTTAGTGACGAATGACCAGCTAGTTCATAGTCATCAACAGTCATTTGGCTAATGAATAAAGGTCTCCTCTAGACCTTTCCATGCACTGCGGTTTTCAACAGTCGTGTTCATGCTGCTCCTACATGTTTTTTGATGATATTCGCCCACCTTCCACAAAGTCTTCGTCGAAGTTTTTTTAAAATGAAGCGAACAACTTACTTGGCCCTTTTACTATCGGTTCGCCTGGCTGCAGGTCCCGTGCCTTATGTCCCGTGCTGTTATAATGACTTCTTACACACCACTCCAATTCCATACCAATAGTTTATCTTCCTGTATCTCCCAGTAATTCCCATCATGCAGCTCTCCGTTGCACAGTGAGCATGGTTTTCAAGTTTTAGTTATACAAAAATCTCTTTTACGACGTAACACTGACATATTTTATAACATTTCATGATCATCAAAACGCATATAACTAGAGTTAAAACATCATGACAAAACTGATTGTGGATTAACTTTCCCTTCTGAAGTTGGTTATAAATTGCCGAAACTGATTATGTGAATATTGTACTGTCAGGTGATTTTGACATAGTAAATTACGCTACTGGCCATTGAAATTGCTACACTACGAAGATGACGGCTACAGACGCGAAATTCAACAGACAGGAAGAAGATGCTGTGATATGCAAATGATTAGCTTATCAGAACATTCACACAAGGTTGGCGCCGTTGGCGACACCTACATCGTGCTGACATGAGGAAAGTTTCCAACCGATTTCTCATACACAAACGGCAGTTGATCGGCGTTGCCTGAAACGTAGTTGTGATGCCTCGTGTAAGGAGAAGAAATGCGTACCATCACGCTTCCGACTTTGATAAAGATCGGATTGTAGCCTATCGCGATTGCGGCTTATCGTATCGCGACATGGTTGCTCGCATTAGTAAAGATCCAATGACTGTTAGCAGAATATAGAATCGGTGGGTTCACTAGTGTAATACGGAACGCCGTGCTGGATCCTAACGGCCTCGCACCACTAGCAGTCGAGATGACAGGCATCTTACCCGCATGACTGTTAACGGATCGAGCAGCCACGTCTCGATTCCTGAGTCAACAGATAGGGACGTTTACAAGACAACAACCATCTGCACGAACAGTTCGATGACGTTTGTAGCAGCATGAACTATCTGCTCGGAGACCATGGCTGCGGTTACCCTTGACGCTGCATCACAGACAGGAGCGCCTCCGATGGTGTACTCAACGACGAACCTGGGTGCACGAATGGCAAAACGTCATTTTTTCGGATGAATCCAGGTTCTGTTTACAGCATCATGATGGTCGCATCCATGTTCGGCGAAATTGCGGTGAACGCACATTGGAAGCGTGTATTCGTCATCGCCACACTGGCGTATCACCCGGCGTGATGGTATGGGTGTCATTGGTTACACGTCTCGGTCACCTCTTGTTCGCATTGACGGCACTTTGAACAGTGGACGTTACATTTCAGATGTGTTACGAGCCGAGGCTCTACCCTCCATTCGATCTCTGCAAAACCCTACATTTCAGCAGGATAATGCATGACCGCATGTTGCAGTTCCTGTACGGGCTTTTCAGGATACAGAAAATGTTCGACTGCTGCCCTGGCCAGCACATTCTCCAGATCTTTCACCAATTGAAAACGTGTTTTATATTGTTCAACAGGAACATGGAATAGCATTGTTGTCCTGGGTCCTCAGGCCTCCAGGGGACTTCACCGCCTGGTGCAAATCTCTTTTTTTTATGTCATACTGGTGACTTGCTCGCCAATGATGAAGAAATGATGAGTACGAAACACACATCCAGTTCTGAGTGGAGAAAATCCACGTTCCGGCAGGGAAACGAATCCAGGGCTCCATTGCTGACTCTCGAGCAGGGGTCTTGTATTCGATCGGATATTTTCTTTCCTTGTGTCTAGGTATGTTTTGTCATCATCGAGACGAAAGTCGCCCAAGTAATGTAAAAAAAAAAAAAAAAGCTCTTACACTAGGCGGTGGAACTTCCCGGAAGAGGACCCCCAGCCAACAATGCCATCTGCGTATTCAATTTCATAGAATAAACCTGGCCACGAAAGCTCAATTGACTGGAGAATTCAAATCACAGATGTACAGATAATGAGGAGAGAGAGAGAGAGAGAGAGAGAGAGAGAGAGAGAGAGAGAGAGAGAACACCAAATAACGATAGAATGGCAGCAGATTATCGAGTATTGCCTGTGTGCCGTCGCGGGTGACTTGGCTTTGTGACGGTCGGACTTTCGAACCATCATCGACGTTTCAGATCAACGGGTTAACACGAATTGAGAGAAATAAGGTGATTAAAATGTTTGCTAGTCGAAAACTGGTAGCCTACTGTGGTGTCACCGCCAGACACCACACTTGCTAGGTGGTAGCCTTTAAATCGGCCGCGGTCCGGTAGTATACGTCGGACCCGCTTGTCGCCACTATCAATGATTGCAGACCGAGCGCCGCCACACGGCAGGTCTAGAGAGACTTCCTAGCACTCGCCCCAGTTGTACAGCGATGGTTGACTGACAAATTACGCTCTCATTTGCCGAGACGATAGCATAGCCTTTAGCTACGTTATTTGCTACGACCTAGCAAGGCGCCAGTATTCGTACTATTGATATTGTGAATCATGTACCATAAAGAGCGACGTTCTCCATGAATGGATTAAAGTTAAGTATTCCACCAGCTACGTCCGTTTTTGTCAATTCTAATTCCCTTGTGATGTTCCAGACCTCACGCCAGCCTGCGTGAGCTGAGACGCGTGCATTTCGGCCTCCTTTAGAAAAACACGGTTGGCTCTCCTGCCAACCACAACACCTACCTTAAGCTTCAGAGCGTTCAGCAGTCAGATAAACTTCTACAGACATGGCTCTTAAACTGCAAGTCCATATGGTAGGTAAGCAGCTAAAAATTATCTGACACTTCGCTTCTCATGTTCCATTTAAAATGTCAGATCCTGAGATAAATAGGTGACTGACCTTTCTGGGCCTTTGCAGCAAGTCCTAAAAGAACAGTTCTAGAATATATTGCCAGTGTGTAGTCACATTTAACTGTGTGTGAAGGTAGGTTTTAGTCATCATTTTAAGAGAAATCACTATCTTGGGGCTGATTTGTGACTTATTAACGTCATTGCGTATCAGTTCCGAAAACTGAGAGAAAATACTCATGAGCCTGTAATATACCATTATATGAGTACTGTTATAATCTATCGGTCGTCCTCAAAACATACAGAAAATTAATACTTAAATTTTTGCATTCATTAATTAATACAGATATTGCATCAATTTTTGATCTCAACAGTGTCTCTGGGTTAATCCTATGTAATTACGGAATATAACTTTCAAATCGTCACTTCCTCAGTGTGCGATGCCATAAAAGAACTGTGTGCACCAGTTTCTGGAATGTAACTATAGTAGATTTCAGTCACTTTGATTAGCACAAAAACATACATTCGTTATGTTTATCCTCTAAAAAATTGGTTCTGTAACAATTAACATCTTTCAATAATATAAGCATTTTGCTAACAATTATCCCAGTTTCATTTTCCTGGATGTTGGTATCCACTTTGAGGCAAATAGAACATTAGCATGTGGATTTTTATGTGAGTACTGTTGTTCAACATCAGCGAGGCTACGTCATCTCCAGGTACCGGTATGTCTTCTCTGACCACCCCTTCGTCTTTGAAGAATCTCAGCGGTGACAAGAAATTGCGGTTCAACTACTGAGAACTTGGTACTTGAGTGTTTGTTTATGAGCATGATATTTACCAATCCTGAATAGAACCAGTATTAAAGATAGTAAAAGAGTAAATAATGTAGTCAATCAGATTTTGCCGAGAGCGAAGTATTTGGTTCACAGCGTGGCACTAGCAGTCTCGTGACGTCTGGGTGTTGTGTGTCCTTCATCGTCATCGACTCGCAAGTCGCCGAAGTGGCGTCAACTAAAAGGACTTGCAATACGGCGGCCGAACTTCCCCGCGTGGGAACAACTTGCCAACAATGCCATACGACCATTTCATTTTGCTGGTTTGCCTCTGTACAAAAAAACTGAGCGGAAAGACCAACAAAACGAACTGTAACGGATGTCGTGTGACGTACGCTACGACCAATCACAACGATCAACAACGAACAAAATGCCAAAAAAAAAAGCAGTCGACGAACCCTTAAGACTGACTAGCGTTACACTGTAACTTACTTCATACAGAGTGCTAAAACAGAACGGAACACAAATTATGTTAATCAAGTAGTTTGAAAGTACAAGGACTTGAACGTTACAAGCAATTTCCTCGTTTGTTACTTCGAGTTATTACAAAATCAATTTCCACAATTACATTTTATTCTTCCGTACGAGTCACGATGTCTGAAACGTGCCCACAGGAGGGCAGCATTTCTGGGCAGTTACTATGAACCACGCTGACAGGGCTCCTCATTGGCCAGCAGTGATTCTCGCTTGCGATCATCATGTTCACTAAAGACCAATTCTCTCAGAAGAATAGAACTGTGTCAAATCACCGGATGATCCCTCATCCTTTTGAAATTCACTCTCACAATTTTTGTGAACAAAGAATATAGCATCAGCTGTACTAATACAATGTTCAGATGCACACTTCTTAAACTGAGTACACTGTACTTTCCTTTTTCCAAGATTCCATTTTTTATGGTTTCAAATAGTAAACGCGCGCAAAGTTTGAAAACATATCGTTACTCTATACTGCATTTACACGAATTGACAAGAGACTGCCACTCCAGTTTTCAGTGCCCTGAACATTCCCCTTTATGCGATAACCGACCCGTAAGTGAACGAACGCAATCTAACTTAGCTTGTTTTATATTTCGTAGCTACAAACAACTGTCTAATAGTGCAACGAAATAATTGGAGGAGGGCTTAAGGTAAGCTAAGTCAACAAGAGACTGAAACTATAATGCTTACAACAGAGTTCAAGTAACTACTTGCTATTTTTGTCTATGAATTACACCTAGTAGATGTAATTCACGAAATGAAACTGTGTTAGCACTCTAAATGCTGCACCCCATGAGAAATGCAAAAGATTTGTGCTAGTATGGCACCAAAGGTCTTACTCTCTGTCACTGCAACAACCTGCTTTTAAGTTTCACTGAAACACGAACTATCCTGGCTGAAAAAGTTTATTCTCTCTTGGCTTGAAATATAGTGAATCGAAACGTTGTTCGTTCGGGAATGCAGTTATTAACTGAACACATGGAAAGATTTAAATAAAGATTATATGTATGAAAAATCAGCACTTTAAAACACAAAATTATATGAATACTGAATACATATTGTATGAATAAAAAATCTCAGATTTCACATACAAATGCCTGTCAATGGGTCACACATGACATTACATGACCGGCACATACACAAAACCTTATATTTGTATTAATGCCCACGATACTATTTAATAGGTGAAAAAGCAATGGGATAATCAACTTGCAAGCCTCGAAGACTGAATAGAAACTGTATATTGGTTCCCATTTGTTCTAATGAAACAGTATGTATTTCGCATAAATAAATCTGATGTTCCACTATGTAGGACTTCGCAAATGCAGCGAAAGCAAGCGACCATCTCACCATAATCCAGTACGATGTCGGCTGAACGTTTCTTTATCGCAGAGAAAGCGTGTATACGAAACAGGTTAGCACATCCTTAAAATGCCAAGTGGAAGAACAGTGTTCACTTTGTCTATTGACCGTGCGGCCCTCGCTAAGCGGTTTTGGCCTTCAAGCATTTATGTTGGCAGGCTACCTCAAATTTTAGGCGACTTGTTGAAGATATGTCTTGCAGACCCCATCCAAAGATAAGCTACTCTTGTTGTTGTTGTTTTGGTCTTCAGTCCAGAGACTGGTTTGATGCAGCTCTCCATGCTACTTTGCCCTGTGCAAATCTCTTAATCTCCGAATAACTACTGCAACCTACATCCTTATGAATCTGTTTAGTGTATTAATCTCTTGGTCTCACTCTGGGATTTTTACCCTCCACGCTTCCCTCCAATACTAAATTGGTGATACCTTGATGCCTCAGAACGTATCGTACCAACCGATCCCTTAATTCCCCTTCTCCCAAATTCTATTCAGTACCTCAGTTACGTGATCTGTCCATCTAATCCTTAGCATTCTTCTGTATCACCACTTTTCGAAAGCTTCTATTCTCTCCTTATCATCCTTGTTTCACTTCCATGCATTGTTACACTCCATACAAATACTTTCAGAAAAGACTTCCTGACCCTATGTTAACAAATTTCTCCTTTTCAGAAACGTTTTCCTTGCCATAGCCAGTGTACATTTTATATCTTCCCTACTTCGGCCATCATTAGTTATTTTGCTCCCCAAATAGCAAAACCCGTTTACTACTTTAAGTGTCCCATTTCATAATCTAATTCCCTCAGCATCACCTGATTTAGTTTGATTAATTCCACTATCCACGTCTTGCTTCTGTTGATTGTCATCTTATATGCTCCTTTCACGACACTGTCCATTCCGTTCAGCTGCTCTTACAGGTCCTTTGCTTTCTCTGGCAGAATTAAGATGTCACTGGTAAACCTCAAAACTTTTAATACTTCTCCATGAGGTTTAATTCCTTCTCCAAATTTTTCTTTTGATTCCTTTACTGCTTTCTCAATATATAGATTAATATCCGGGATAGGCAACAACCCTGTTTCACTCCATTCTCAATCACTGATTCCCTTTCATGTCCTTCGCCTCTTATAACTGCCATCTGGTTTATGTCAAATTGTAAATAGCCTTTAGCTCCCTGTATTTTACACTTGTCGCTTTCAGAATTTGAAAGAAATTATTCCAGTCAACACTGTCAAAACCTTTTTATACGTCTACAAATGATAAAAATGTAGTTTTGCCTTACCTTAACATACCTCCTAAGATAAATTGTAGTGTCAGTATTGCCTCGCATGTGCCAACACTTCTGCGGAATTCAAACTGTTTTTCCTCGAGGTCGGCTACTCTAGGCAGACGGATAAGTGGCTAAGGTTCTTTGAAACACTAAGGTTCTTTGAAACACAAGTGTTTATAGATGTTTTCGTGAATGCATGGCATAAAATGTGGCTAAGAGGAGACGACTTTTAAGTTCTTACAGGATATATTACTGTAGTCTAGTCGGCGTAAGTTGATCCCTGACAGTTACAATGGGGTGGGCGCGGCAGCTTCGGGAATCGAGGGATACCTCAGCCAACAATGCATGGCGATTTTGTAAAAGCCTCTATGGCAGCGCCTCAGTGTTGTCACAGCTCTGTAGGCGGCTACTGTTTCCACCTGCAGCCGTTGGCGCTTCGCAGCTGAAAACTGGTAACAGCACGCGAGCCTGCCGGCGATCGTCTTACGCCGTGTCCACTACAACCATAAACAGAAAAAAAAAACTGTGTGTCTGGAGCAAGTAGTTAAGATGTGGGCAGTCCTATAATAGACAGCCGTCTGTGTGTTGACTCTGCAGGAGGCGCTCAGTGCTGTTCCCACTCATAGTTCTGTCCTGCTTCTCAAAGAATCATGAACTCTTGCGATGCAGTAGTCTATCATCGGCACATTTATGGGTTCTTGTAACGCCTGCATATTGCCGATGGTTGTGGAGTATACTGATGCCTTTAAATTATTCTGTAGTCAGAGATATAATGGATTAAGCTCAGGTGAACGGGAGACCACAATACTGGACGTCCTCAAACAATCCATCGCTCATCAAACGTTAGTTGTTTGGTACTGCTTTACTTGGCGTAGAAGATCAGGTGAGCTCACACCAGATTCATTGTCTTTCTGCAAGGGTGTGTTCTCCAATAACGTGGATAATTTGTCCTTTGAGTCTGTCACTTCTAATTCCTGGTCACATATTAGAACTGAAGCGTGGTCCGAGAACGTTCACACGCTGTCGGCGATAAGGAGCAGAAGCGCGGTTTCTGACTTCAGCAGCTCCAGTTCTCCGCACACTTGCTTCACAATCACTTTCTGCTCCCCGCAACACGCGCTATTCTACATCCGGCGTGTGAATCGTGCGAGATCTCCCTCGACCCCCTGTACTTGTGAATGGTCCCATGCCTCGAACAACTCGCTGATGTCGTTTGGCCTACACGCCACATGCTTGTTGATTAACGTCACTGGCTTAGCTATAAAGGAATACTACGTCTGCCATTTATCGCGTGGAATAGTAGGAGCTTGTTCCACTGTTTAGACTGTTCACATTCCACAGCACTATTGACAGTGCTTAACACACCTAATTGTTTTTTCATGGTATATTTTTACATGACGATCTTTTTAAAGTTGACGAGTGCTTTGTCGTGTAAGAGTATACGAAACCTTTTTGAAAACACGCTGTATCTACTAACAACAGCTGTGTATTCAGGGTGGCAGCGCGATGCTGGAACGTTTAACATACAATCAGTCTGAAGCATTAGCTCCCCTTTTGTTTGTGAGAATTACAGTAAAGACACTACAGCTGAAGCATATATACGCTGAAGCGCCAAAGAATCTGGTATAGACATGCATATTCAAATAGACATATGTAAACAGGAAGCTGAGGTCGGCTACGCCTATATAAGACAAGTGTCTGGCGTAGTTGTTAAGATCGGTTCTGCTGCTACAATGGTTGGTTAGCAAAAAGTTTGAAGTGGTGTTATAGTCGGCCCACGAGCGATGGGATACAGCATCTCCGAGGTAGCGATGGAGTGGGAATTTTCCTGTGCGACCATTTCACGAGTGTACCGTGAATATCAGGAATCCGGTAAAACATCAAATCTCCGACATCGCTGCGGCCGGAAAAAGACCCGGCAAGAATGGAACAAAAGACGACTGAAGAGAATTTTTCAGCGTGACAGAAGTGCAACCCTTCCGCAAATTGCTGTAGATTTCAATGCTGGACCACCAATAAGTGGCAACGTAGGAACCATTGAACGAAGGATCATCGATATGGGCTTTCGGAGCCGAAGGCCCGCTCGTGTACCCTTGATGACTGCACGAAACAAAAGTCTACGCGTCGACTAGGCCCGTCAACACCGACACTGGACTGTTAATGACTGGAATCAAGTTGCCTGGTCGGACGAGTCTCGTTTCAAATTTTATCGAGCGGATGGACATGTGTGGGTATGGGGACAACCTCATAAATCCATGGTCCCTGCATGTCAGCGGGGAACTCTTCAAGACCGTGGAGGCTCTGTAATGGCGCGGGGCATGTGCAGTTGGAGTGATATGGGGCTCCTGATATGTCAAGATACGAGTCCGACAGGTGACACCAACGTAAGTATCCTGTCTGATCCCCTGCATCCATTCATATCCATTGTGCATTCCGAAGGATTTGCGAAATTCCAGGAGGACAATGCGACATCCCAGACGTTCAGAATTGCTACAGAGTGGCTCCAGGAACACGCTTCTGAATTTAGACACTTCCGCTGGCCACAAGACTTACACTAGATGAACATTGTTGAACATATCTGGGATGCCTTGCAACGTGCTTTTCAGAAGAGATCTCCATCCCGTCGTACTCTTACTGATTTATGAACAGTCCTGCAGTATTCATTGTGTCAGTTCACTCCAGCACTACTTCCGACATTAGTCGAGTCCATGCCACACCGTGTTGCGGGACTTTTGCATGCTCGCAGGGGCCTTACATGATATTAGGCTGATGTACCAGATTCTTTGACTCTTCACTGTAATATTCCACTCTGTGTGAATACCGCTTAATCCGTAAATAAAATGCAACCTGTGAAATACGTATCTTGAATTCTCCGTCTTAGAATGCATTGGGGCAGAGCTATAATCTGGCAAGGTGGTCTTGTGGTGCTAGAACGTTCACACACTGTCGGTGATATGGAGCAGGAGTACGGTTTCTGACTTCAGCAGCTCCAGTTCTCCGCATAGTTGCTTCACAATCACTTTCTACTGGCCGCAACACGCGCTTTTCTACATCCGGCGTGTGAATCGTGCGAGATATACCGTGATCCCCTGTCCTTGTGAATGGTCCCAATTGTGGAACAACTAGCTGTACATTTATTTTAGGTGGTACGTGCACTGGGAGTGTTCTTTGGTGTACACGCCACATGTCTGTTGATCAATGTCTCTGGCTCAGCCGTAGAAGAATTCTACGTCTGCCATGCATCGTGTGGAATAGTAGGAGTCTGTCTCACTGCTTAGGTTGTTCACATTCCACAGCACTGAGTACTGATAGTAACACAACTAAACGCAGCACATCTCAATTATTTTTTCTTGACATATGTTTACAGGACAGTGTTCTCAAAGTTGTCGAGTGCTATCTTGTGTAAGAGGATGGGAAACTTTTTCGAAGACACCCTGTGTATACCAGCAACAGCTGTATATTCAATGTGGCAGCGCGATGCTCGTTGCATCACTGAACGTTTAGCATGCAAATATTCAAGGTGGCAATGCGATGCTAGTTGCATCACCGAACGTTTAGCACACAAATAGTCTAAAGCGTTAGCACCACTTTTGTTCGAGAGAAGTACAATGAAAACGCCGTAGTTGAAGCGTATAAATAATAACACTAATGGCCAATGATAACAGAAACAGTGGATTAAATTTTGAAATCATTGTAATCATTACACCGCGTTTTGAGATCATTATTATCATTCGCCAACCTACAAAAGCAATGTTAGCTGAAGGCACCACGAACTGATTTACCGGTCTCAATACAGTTTTGCATTAAATCGAAGGAGTGGTGGATTAGATCGCATATGACACCTCCCGCCAGCAACCCTCCGTTGCGAGACCGGCACTGTCAGCTTGTGCTGTTCTAACACTTCCGCTGTGCAAGGCGTTGTGTCTGCCAGTTCTCAAGTACGAAACACTTCCAGCCTCGAAGTTAAGAATAGATTTTTTATATAATTAGAGAAAATATTGAAGTCTACTCTATCTGTGAGTCTCACAATATTTACATGATTTTGTAAAAGATAGCGTCTTCAACCTTTCAAATATCATCGGGCCTTATAGGGCGGTCTGCGATTTTTATTATCTTTTTGTCAGTAACTACACACTTTATTTTAGCGAAATGTTATGAGTTTCCCTAATTCGTCTCGTGAGTCACAATTTTGGAAGTTAATCATAAAAAAGTACCTATGGCTTTGTGGTTCAAATGGCTCTGAGCACTATGGAACTTAACATCTGAGGTCATCAGTCCCCTAGAACTTAGAACTACTTAAACCTAACTAACCTAAGGACATCACAAACATCCATACCCGAGGCAGGATTCGAACCTGCGACCGTAGCAGTCGAGCGGTTCCGGCTTGCGTTGTTATTCTTTCAGTGTTCAACAGTCCTCCTTGAGATAAGCACATGTTTATTTTGGTGCATTATTTCATTGCAGTTGTATGTTCTAATGTTACAAATAAGAGGAGTATGAGATGAGGAGATAAGGGAGTTATTGGAGCAGTTTTCTGATTCTGAAAACACAACTAATGGATCTGAATTTTCCAGTGACGATGATAATAAGGTAGACATCGCTGAAAACTCAGAACAACATGAAGATGACGACGATCTGAAGAATCCCTTTACTAAGAAGAAGAAAAATGTAGTGCAAATTCTGTCGAGTGTCTTATCGTCTTCTCGTAAGGAATGAAATATGGGTTGCAGACCCTCAGGCTGGAATTTTTTGGTGGGCGGAGAAAAAGAAGACCAGGGGTCTAAAAGCTTTTCGATTACGAACTGTGATAATGTAGAGTTTTGTATACCACCTTGTGGTCCGGTCTAGTACCTTAATTTTCAGTGGCACGAGTTACCTCCTCTACCGATTTTACTTATGTGCTCCCTTCAAAATCTTGTATAAGTTTGCCCCATGTGTGTCTGGGAACACAGAGATGAGCGTTAGTGTGACTTCAGTGCTGGTCAGTTAATGGAATCTTCATTTTGGCTTGGCTTCCACTGAAGAGTTTGAGTGGAGCGTAGTGTGTTTGATTTGCTATTCATTTAGTTTCTGTAAGTTTGTGTATATAATGGGGAGCAAGATATTTAAAGACTGTTGGTATTAACTCCCCTAGTTGTTGGGTGTTGCTAATTCGTTCCAAATGGCCTACTACTTATTCAATGGCAAGGCTGTTGATTAGTTGGTTACTGTGAGTACAAATTCACGCTATTTATTTGTTACCGAAATTGTTGAAGTGTCTGTGTCGAGATTCTATCACTAGCTACGTGCTTGAGCTAAATTGAAATAAACCTTACATTGCCTCCTTAAAATTTGTTGCCCACAGAAACCCTTAACACAACTAGGTTTTGTCACTGCTTATTGTTAACCGTTACTGGGAGCTATTTCATGTAGTTAAATTTTGTCTTAAAAATGTGTATTTCTCTGATGTAATAAACGAGTGATAAAAGAAAAAAGCAAAGGGGCCTGGTCCTTCCCATTGTGTCCCGTTTGTAACACGTATCAGGATTCATGCTGGGTAATATGGATCTCCAAACCATTCGTTTGAATTGTCCAGAATACTCTTCAAACCAGTCGAGAACAATTGCGGTTCGGTGACACGGCGCACCGTCATACACAAAAATTTGTTTGAGAATATGAAGTTCATAAATGGCTGCAAATCGTCTCCAAGCAGCCGAACATAACAATTTACAGTCGATACTCGGTGTAAACGTAGCCCATACCATTGTGAAGCAGCCACCAGCCTGCACAGTGAGTTGTTGACAAGTTGGGTCCATGACTTCGTGGGGTCTGCGCCACACGTGAATCCTACCATCAGCTCTTACCAACTAAAATAGGGACTTATATGATAAAGTCGCTGTTTTCCAGTCGTCTAGGATCCAAGCAATGTAATCACGACCCCAGAAAGGTGCTGCAGGCGATGTCGTGCTGTTACCAAAGTCACTGGCATCGGTCGTATGGTTCAACAGCCCATTAAAGCTAAATTTCGCCGCACTTTCCAAACGTCTATATTCGTCGTACGTCCCACATTGACTTCAAGCAGTGTTGCTTGTCTGTTAGCATTGACAACTCTACTCAAACACCGCTGCTTTCGGTCGTTAAGGGAAGCCGTCGGTCGCTGCGTTGCCTGTGGAGAGAGGTAATGCCTGAAATTTGGTATTGTCGGCGCGCTCTTGACACTGTGAGTCTCGGAATATTACATACGCTAACGCATTCCACATTTACAGACTGTTAATTCCCGTTGTGCCCCCATACTCAGTCGGAAACTTTTTCACATGAATCATCTGAATACAAATGACAGCTCCGCCAATGCACTGCCTTTTTATACGTTGTGTACGCCATACTACCGCCATCTGTACATGTGCATATCTATATTCCATGACTTTTGTCACCGCAGTGTACCTTAGATTTTTTAGTTTTTAACTTTTCATAGATTTTTTTGCTCTTAGCTCTGTATCTGGCGATGTTAGAAAGAATACATAATATTTAACTGTGAAAATTGGAGGTCCTATTTGTTGAACCATCACTTTTAGAAACAATTTCCATACCACTCACAGCAAGCAGCGCATCGAATAGAAATAACGAGGATATTTCTTAAAGAAAATAACAATAACATTTATTCAAGTTCTCACCAATGACTTATTTTCTCCAGACTATGAAGTAATATATAACAACGTTTATTACTATCGTGCTTACAAGCTCAACAATTTATATAACATCAGAGTAATTATATCGATTAAATATTCAGCAGAAAAAAGCCGTGAAGTAACTGAACGGTCGGCGGTGATTCAAAATAAACGCGCTTGGTGTGAACACAGTAATAACTCAGGATCACAACTCGACTAGTAACTCTTAAGAGATATTACATAAATTAGAACTGCAGAGAGAAATAAGACACACGCTGCTACGTACTTTTCAGAATCGCCAAATAAAGATGGCATGTGGTGGGAGTGCCTCTCTCAGTTTAATCGATGACTGTCGTCATGCCTTCTTGATGACGGCTGGAATAATGTGTCGCACTAACGTGCTGTACGTGCTTTCCGTTACACTTCACGTTATCTTCGAGTTTCATACCATTTCTTTTTATTACTCCTAAATACTTGTAAGATGCGAATGATCACCACTTAGTCCGTGCTTCCTGCAATTCCTGATGCTCGACCAGCGGTGACACATCTTGAGAAGATCAGAGGTCCTAAAACACTCCTTGCACCCGAGGTTTCTTTCGTTTCTGTGGTACATTCGCTGTTCAGTATAACGTACTGGTTTCTATCAGTGAAATAGTCCTCGAGCCAATAACATATCTGTGAACACAGAGTAGGAAGACGAGGAAACTTCGTGTACCATTATACCTACCCTTTTCCTCTTCTGGTCACAAATTGTCCATGGGAAAGACAACTGGACTCTAGGTGTGGCCTCTAAACTCTCTAGTTTTACCTTCATGGTATTTTCACTAGGAGGCAACAATATATTGGTTAAGTGTTATACGGCCGTACGCTCTCAGAATTTTAGCAATGAAGCACAGCGTGATGCAGAACGCCTGTCTTATAGCGTTTGCCACTAGATTTCGCAGAGTATCTCCATGACGGTCTCGTGCTTTCTAAATGGGCTCTTAACGAAACATACTATTCTGACTCTATTGGCTCTGACAGTCCTATCGGGCACGGATCTCAGACAAACGAGTGATAGTCAAATATTGCTCAAACATACATCAGGACATCAGGGAATATTTCCGCAATTCGTTACATTACTTTATGTTAACGGTCGACGGCCAGTCCCTTCACCAAGAGCCGATCATGTGCAAGTCTCTTTGAATTTCGCTAAAGTTTTCTAGAGTTGCGACCTCTCTGCATACAAGAGCATCATTTGTCAAAAACCTGATGTAAGTTCCGACGTTATCCACTAGTTCACTTAGCATCATTATTATGATCAGCGTGTTATCCTAGTAAACGTTGAGTAAATCAATAAAATTTTCTTTGGATTCTTCTTGTTGTTCCAATAGATTTTTGGCTTTTTGAGGCGATTTCGTTGTGAGATTTTGTCAAGGCCTGTCGGTTCGACGAAATCTCTGAGGTATTTAACGTACGACACCCTGTCGTTTTTACAATATTTTGTTTTCGAGCTCGCGATTTGTCTATAAACATAAAAACTCAATTTGCTCGAATCAGATTTGTAACCCTACTTTTTCTACTCATTCATTAACTATCTTGAAATGTCTGATGGAAGTCTCTTCATCTTCTGTAAGTATCGCCACGTCGTCTGCAAACGCGAGCTATGGTATGTACGGGATTGTTTTTGGGGAAGCCCACTAGCGTTAGGGCCCAAAACCCACGTTTCTTAAATTATTTCTATCATTATTTTCTAACCTTGTCTAGGATGAACCTGAAAGAATATGAGGCTGTCCATCTCATTGTTTCATACTTGTTTGAATGTCTGAGAAATCCCCCATCAATTTTACTTTGGATTTCGTGCCAGTTCGTTTTACGTGTTCCCATGTTTTGGGATCTAGTGAGGGGATGTCTAATAAGTCGTTAACCTTTTTTAAATCTACAGATGTGCATACTACAGGTATTTGTCTGAGGGCTCGCATTTTGAGTACGGCTTTTAGGTTAAACCTTTTCCCAGGCGTGACATGTTCGATCTAAATCCTACTTGATATTCTGCTCTGTTCAAGGGCCAAGCTGTTAGGATTATGTAGGTGACCGGTAAGAGGCCAATTCCTCTGTACATCTGATTTGTTACCTTATTTATGTAGTGGACTGAGCAGAGAAAACTTTGTCATCCGGGATTTTTCCGGTTTTCAAAAAGTATCGGATTACTTGTGTAAGTTCTTGGATGAGTTTGGGCCTAAATGTTTCCAGGGTTCAGCTACAGTTCCGTCCTCCTCTGTTCTTTCTTGCTAGTAAGTTTCTTGATGTGTAAATATACTACTTCTTTTGCTGATGGTGACGAACTTTATGTTGTGATTTCTTGATGTATTTTCGGAAATCTATGGATTCCGGACAATTTAAAAGCTGTGAAAAACTTCTGGCTAGTTCTTGGCAATTTTCTTTATTTGTCAAAGCTAATTTATCTTCTTATTTTCGAAAGCAGAGATTTTGTGGCGAGTTGTTTCGCAGAAGTCTTGTAGAAACCGTGTGTGTTGTGATTTCTTAAGTTACCTTCAGTTGAGTCCAGCTGGTCATTGATATATTTTCGTTTATTCTGGCTTAAAATCTTGAATGTTTGTTCGTGAGTTTCTAGTATTTTCTTCTGTATTTATTTTGATTTGTTGCAACTGTAACTTTAAAATGACTTTTTTCTTTATGCTAGTGCATTCTCACATTCTTGATTCCACCAAAGGTGTTTTGTGTTTCTGTGAAGACGGATTATTTCTTTCACTGTTTTGATGATGTTGGTTCGAAAATTCTCCCAATCTCCTGCGGATTGTTCTTTCCATTTTTCTGTTATTTTAGAGTCTTTGATGTTGGGTTCATCAAATATTGGGATCACCGGTGTTTTTTTGAATGTTAAATTTTATTTTGGATGTGAATTTAATTTTTGTTCTGATTAAATAATCCGAATTTGTGTCTTTATATCTGTTTGGACATCGTGAATTTCTTTTTAATTGTCGCACGATATTGCCACATAGTTAGTCTGAAATTCTCCTAAATCATGGATTGGTGACTGGCATGCTTTTTTTGTTTTTTAGACTTCTCCCGAAGTGAGGCTGCTTTAATTTTTAGATTGTTTTGTTAGGATAACTTAATGAGTCTTGTTTCGTTCTTATTGGTGAACACATGTGAGGGTTAGTCTCCCCCTGTCCTCTTGTATTTGCGTTCCCTGTCAATTTGGGCATTAAAATCACCAAGTAGAATTTTCATAGCTTCTTTCGGAAAGTTGGTTATTTCCGTTTCAGATTCTTCCCAGAATCTTTATTTTGTTTCGGGCTCTTTTTTATTGTCATCATTTGTTGGTGCATGTATGTTAATGAAGAAGTTACTTTTATTTGTGTGTTTGATTCTTAAGGTCACAAGTCGGTTGTTGAAGGGTTCAACATCTTTTCCTAAACTTTTTTGTCTGCAATGAAAGCAGTGCCGAATACTGCTGCTCATTTGCCAGTTTTCTTTTTTGTACTACTTTTTAAGATTTTGTAATTGTTGTAATCTATAACGGGCATAGATACGGGAGTGGGGAGGGTGAAGAGGGGCCAACAAGCCCCGCCCCCTCCAGGTTCATGAAGTTTTTTTAATACTAGCAATAACTGTTAGATTGAAAAGTTTGACGGCAGCGAGAAGTGGCACGATGTCTCTAAACTGTCATGTTAAGCTGACCTTCAGCTCTCTACTTGTTGCTGATACATATTGGTACACTTACTTTCGATAGGGTTACGTTTACGGCTGCTGCCGACTTCAGTGATGTGTCAGCTATAGTCCAATAGCGAGGTCGTGTTGTGTAAGTCAACTGGAAAAGAAATAGCGTAATGAATGTGCTTGAAAATGAAAAACTCTAGGACATTCTTTCACATAACCTTGTTACTTCCGTTTGTAATTTACACCATGTCAGCTGATTATCTGCGCAGACACATGCTTAAAGCATCACTGTGCGGCAGAGAGATAGCATTTCCCCTTTTACGTCCTTCCTCAAGATGGCAACAAAGTTTCCTCCTCCCTGCTTCCTCCGCACCTCACACTCTACTGAAGTCCAAGCTTCGCTTAGCACCGACAACTTATACCGATTTCTACGGAGTGAAAGGATGTCGCCTGAGAACACTTAAACCTAAAGTAAAAAAAAAAAAAAATATTTCTTAAACAATACATTGATTACTAAAAACTTAATTCTTTCAAAACTGTAGGCTTTAGAGTGTCTCAGTTTCATTCGTAGTGGACCTGTTTCCAACAGCGTAACAACATCCAATGGCTGTATGCATGTCTCTTCTCTCTTTTTCTTCCACTGCTTCCATCTCCATCCATCTGTCTTTCTCTTTTACTACCAGTGACCATATTTTCACTAAACATAAATGTCTCCTCTCTCTTTGGCTCCCACGACTATTGTCTCCATACATCTCTCTTTCTCTTTCACTGCCTCTTTCTCTCTAACATCGTCACTGTCTTCTCTCTCCTACTCTCTTGAGCAGAAAAAAGCGCGAATATGTCTGCATGCCATATTTTTGGTGGGGACGGTGGAATGAGGATTGAGGCAGCTGGTTACCTACTTTTCTGTCAGAGTCTTCTAAAGAGGAACATATTCATCTTTTTTGTGCTACGACGTAATAATTTTCCCTCTGGTTCCCTTCTTTCCCTGCTACAGCGGGGTGTGTTGCCTATATAAAACGAATTTAATAGATCAGTAAAAATTTTGAGTTTATTTATATACTTTAACACATTTATATATTTTGACAGATATAACAACAAATAAGTACGCATAAAATAAGGTTAATACAAAATAGTTTGCTTTACATTTTTCTGATCTGTCTCGCGTGTGTTTATAATTCATCTAAAACGCCCAACATATGATTTAGATCTTAAAAGAGTAAAAATTTTGTCGGAAATATTTTCCTGAATTTGCAATCTTTCCAGTTTTACATAGTTTTTGGCAATCATTTTAGGTTCTTTTCATTCAAGTTAAGACGCTTTTTAGCTTATTTTTTGTCACTGCTGTAACACATTGTGTATATTTTTATAGACTTGAAGTGCCCACTATAAAGAGACAAAGCGTCATAAAGATTTATTGGCGAAAAGGTTGCTGACTGAAAATATAGTTCAGTGATCTCCGAACCCTTGTAGTGATCACGCGGTGTGTTCAACAAGTGAGTTAAAACCACATTTACCCTAAAGACCAGATATAACGTGTGTATCTTACGTCCATAAGTACTGTAACTTTGAACTTCTGGATCTCGGAAGCGAATAACGATAAGGAAAAAATTTTCAAAGCTCCCCCAAAATATCATCTTGTGAACATATGGTGAAAATTTCGATGATTTCCCATGAATAGAAACTGCAGAAGTGGCCATCGCTCAACTCGTTCTCTTGGTACCCAAAAATCATGATTTTTCGGGTGTGTCTTGATAATGGATACAGGTTTTGAAAAACGGGAAAATGGCGTTTGTAGATGAATGTCTAAAGGAGCCGCAATTGAAATTTGAGCCATTTGCTGTTGTCAGTTATTTAGATATTTGCGACCCACTGTGTAAAAACGGTTAAAAACCGATTTCGCTGTTGTCTGCGTAAGTGCGATGACTTTGAATCTCTGGATCTCCGTAACGGATAATGATATCTAAAAAAGATTATAAGTTCGCCTCTGATACCATCTTACGAACATATGGTATAAATTTCCACTTTGTTCAAGGAACAGAGATTACAGAAGAGACCATTCCCACAGTTGGTACTTTCGGTACCCAAAATACACGGTTTTTCGGGTTTTTCTCTGGAACCTGAATAAATGGTGTTTTTTATTAGCTGTCTAAGATCTGCACTATACCACACCAAAAGCAAAACAACCAACCGATTTGCTCATTTTGTTGGGCTGTAATATTTAAATTTTGACCCCGTAATGTAGGATAACTACAGTATGTTTCTCCTGTAGATATACAAATAGTCGCTAGGCTATACCAACAGATTTGCTCAGTTTGCTTCGGCTGGAGGAAATTGTAATATTTAAGTTTTGGCCTCGTAATATAGGATAACAAAAGTATGCGAGTTTCTCCTATAGATATGTAAACAGTAGCTAGGTTACCTGAAGCACTTGGCCCCTTATCTCTGTGTTAAATATCACATAATTGAAAAAGCGCGTTTTCACCATCGGCTGTTTGGAACATGTTGCTTCAAGTAAACTTGCACAAGCTATATAGCTCCTCTTCCCCTTCCTTCTTTTCCATCTCCTCACTATCTCCCTACAGTTTCCACCTGCTTCCTGCATTTCTCCTCCTCATCCCTATCTCCGTCCATCTCCACCTCCCCATCCCTCTCACCATCTCCTCCTTCTCCCTCTCTCTCTGTCCAACTCCTACTCCCTCTGTGTCTTTTCGTCCCTTTCTAGCCCCTGTTTTTGTCGGTCTCTCCCCCGCCCCCTCCTCTGTTCAACTCATCCTCTTCCATACATTCTTTGTCAATCTCCTCTTTTCCCCCCTCTCTCTATGCCCTCTCTATCCATCATGTCTTCTCTCTGTTTGTCTGACTCATACTTCCCAATTTCTCTGCCCATCTCATCCTTCCTCTTTCTAAATCTTGTCTCCACTCCCTCTGCTCAGCTGTGCCCATCCGTACAAATGTACTTTGTGAGGCATGCTGATACTGCTCATAAAACAACGTCTCGTCCTCTCTGTATACACCTCGTGGTTCCCTCTCTCTGCCCACCTTATCGTCCTCACTCTCTCACAATCCATCTCCCCTGCCCAGTGCTCTGCTGACCTGTGCCCATCTGCACTATAGCACTGTGAGGGAAGTCGATATTCCAGGCATGAAAAGCCTTCTGAGGAAGGCAACCTGCATTAATGGCGCGGAAACCATTTTTTGGCCATATCATCCCTCCTATGGGAATTAGGAGGTTCTAACCACCACACTGCTGTTTCTCATATAGCAAGTAGTTGATGTTCCAAATTTGGTTGAAATTGATACATCAATTTAGAACTACATACGATACTTTCCACCACAGCTTTGCTCACATTTGTGTTCAACACACGCGTTGCACATACCTCCCCTCCTGAATTCTGTGTCCACCTCTCCCTCTCTCTGTCTCCTCCTCATACTCCCAACAACTGTACATCTCCTCCTCCACCTCTCTCCATCCATCTTCTCCTCTGCTCTCTCTGTCCCTTCTCTCCTTCAATCCTCAACATCTCTGTCCATAGGACAGGATGCTATGGATAGCATCCCCCTCTCTCTCAACTACCTTCTGTGCTCTATTTCCCTATCCATCCCCTACTGCCCTCTCTCTCTGTCTACTCCCTGGTCTGTCCATCTGAGTCTTCTCTTAGTCATGCCCATGTTTTGCAAGTGTAGACACTTTAGAACAGCTCGATAAAGCAGGCCGATACAACTGCAATGCAACACATCTGTCATGCAGTGCAGCCTACATGTCGTTGGCTGGAGAACCATTTCTAGCCGCTGACGTACAGGCTACCCTGTATCGCAGATTGATAAAGTGAACTGATACTATTCCAGCACAGCTCACCTGCCATAGCAGTCTATATGGCAGGGGTTGAAAAAAAGGTTTTCCCCTTATTTTCCCTTGTAATGGAGCTTGGAGGCTATAAACCTTGCATTGCTGATACTATTAATGTTTACTGTTTCCCTGCAAAATTAGGTTGTAATCGATCCAGGAGTTTTGGAAGAGATCTTAGACATACCAATTCGTTTGTAGAAGAGTGCACTCAGTATAGATGTCACCAATACTTCATACAATGCTTCTTATAGTTAGCCCTAGCATACTTCTAGGATAAACACTTTTCAGAGACAGTAATCCTCAGGCCATCCAAAGACATGCCCATTTATTCAGATGTGTGCTGTGTTTTGAAAAGTGCTTGCTTACCAGATGAACTATTTGTGAAAAAGTAAGGATATGAAGCTGACTGTAGCATAACATGCAGTTTATAGGCACTAAACACTCCCGATTTATGGGGCAGTTTATATCAACATCAATATGCATCACAATTTTTTTTTACTGCAGTACTTGTATTAGAATTTTTAGTAGAGGTAATCTGTGTTCCGGTTCTAAATGTTGAAACACTTTATGACAATTCAGCTTCTAATATCTTAGTATACTGAACTGAATAAAAATCTTGTACTCGAACAGAACTGATCCCCCCTTCCCCCCCAGAATAAAAAATTATCTATGCCGCTGTAGTCTATCGTTTCTGAATCTGTGGTGCGTGGTTCTTGCAGGACTATAATTTGGATCTTCTGCTTATTGAGTTCTGTTGCGAGATTGTGTAGATTTCCTGTTCGAATGCGTGTCTGAATGGTGGAAGTGCCAATGTAGATGTATGATTTTCGTGGAAGTTAACGGTAGCACTGCGACTTGCTCTCTTGTATAAGCCCAAGCTCCTCAGAAGCCGATTGCTTGGTTGCCAATTTGGAGTGGGTGGATCGTCTATCAGGGATAATTCTGTCTTTACTTAAACGAGTCATGGATGTTAGTCATTTTTCTATATCTTTTTTGTACATTGTCAAACAGTGCTAAAAAAACGGCAAAAGATTTGTCTCTGTTAAGAGTGACATACTGTGTTCTGTTTATTAGGATGTCTTCTGTCGCACTGCTGGTGTAATGTTCCGTGCAAACGTATTTTGTTCGTTAGGTGGTAGTGGGGAACTACATCGAACACTTTCTGGAGGCCAAGAAAAATAGCATCGTCCTAGGCCTCGTGGACGACCAGAGCAGACAGTTTCATACGGTCATCGCATCCATTTTGATGCCTATAGAGGAGATTCTCGGTCTCCAGAAGTGTCGTAAAACACGAGCAGTAAAGAGTGTATCGCTGTTGGTAGTCAGCGCCAATTATCTTTCCGCAGGAATGTTGTTGAAAATGAAGAGTTAGTGTCGGGATGCTACATAAAACATATTGAGGTTGTTATCCAGCCCATTAGAAAACACACACACACACACACACACACACACACACACACACACACACACACACACACACAAATAAACAAAACAATATTAAACTAAACACAGACACAATACACAAACAAAACGTGAACGAAAAACGCAGAGCGACAGTTGCCAACACTCTATACAGTAAACAAAGCAAACGAAAACAAAGCGGACTGTGGAAGTGTTTGGTGTTAAATCGAAATGTGTTTGTAAAACGCTGAAAATCGGACATCCTGAATATATCTCCAGGATGGCACATATACACTAATAAGACCACAAATAGTAAAGAGAAATAAATAGCAATTTTACTCACTAAACCGGTGCAGCAAAAAACTTGTTTCTCTCCTAACAACAAAAGAATAACAAAAAACCAATGTAGCAAACCTTTTGAACCAGTAATGTACTTGAAACTGGGCTTGTAGCTCGGAACTTTTGTTGTGCAGGAACCTTAATAAAATTTGCGAGACAAGTCAAAAACACTGTTTGTTTAGTTAAATCTTTAATAACTACACGATGCAATTGTTACATACAAAAACAAACACGTACTACACTGAGGTGGCAAAAGTCGTGGGACGGCGGTATGCACACGCACAGATGGCGGCACGACAGGAATTAATAGACTTCGAACGCGGAATGGTAGATGAGCAAAACGCATGGGACATTCCTCTTCAGAAAACATTGGAGTGTGCTGAGAATACCGCGTTTCAGGTATTAGCTCTCACCACGGACAACGCAGTGGCCGACGGCTTTCACGTAGTGGGCGAGAGCAGCGGCGTTTCCGTGGAGTTGTTAGTGTTAACAGACATGCAACACTATGTGAAGCAGTGACCGAAATCAGTATGGGACGTATAACGAACATATTTGTTAGGACAGTGCGGCGAAATGTGGCATTAATCCGATGTGATAGCAGACGGCAGACGCGAATGCCTTTGCTAACAGAATGACATTGTCCTCCGTGTCTCTCCTGGGCTCATGACCATATCGGTTGGATCCTTGAAGACTGGAAAACCGTGGCCTGATCAGATGATTCCCGATTTCAGTCGATAAGATCTGATGGTAGGTTTCGAGTGTGGCGCAGACACCACAAAGCCATGGACCCAAGTTGTCAACAGTAGTAGGGTGGGGGCAGCATGAGCATAATGTGCATTATTGCCAGATGTATCCAGGATGGCGGCCTGTAGACTTGGCAACAGCGCAAGACGTCATCCAAGAAAGCGGCCGTGACGTCAGCTGATGACGTAGTACCATTATCCAAGATGGTGGCTTTTGGTGGGAAAGAGCTGCCCCCTGTGGGAAGTTTGAATGTTGGCAGGAAATTTAATAATTAGCTTCTGTAGGCCATCCAGCAGTTCCCTGCCCCCCCCCCCTTTCGCACTTTTCGCATGCTGTCACATTATCCTCCTGGAAATTCGAAAATTCGAATCTTGATGGGTATTTTGCACTAAGAGCTTATTCCTGCAGCTGAGGGGAGTTAGTATGGGGTTGCCCTCACTAGAGACTGCTTATGATGTCAATCAGTGCAAATATAATTTGTTTAAATTTGTATTAATTCGTTTAAATTTGTTGAAATTTGTTTAAATTTATTATTTGCCTACAGAATTAGTGGCTTAGTTTGCTGTTATCACCACAAGAGGCTGAGATATGAGTGTTTGTTGAGCTGTCAGTGTGGAAGGAGCATTTGTTCAATTAGTGAGATGTTAGTGCCAGACAAGGGTAGTTGTAATAGCTGTATTACATGCACTCATTCAGCTGAGGAGTGCATCTACAGGTCACTGCATGAAGAATGGAAGCGAGCATTAACACTTGAATACATGAAGAGGAAGAATACGGTCCTGCAAATAAATGCTTTGCATCAAAATGCATTCTGCTGGAATTGTCTGTTAGTTCTAAAACCTGCGTATAAGCTCTCACTGCACAAGAGACAACTGCCTCCGATCCAGCAGACCAAAGAACTGAGCTAGTTGGCATGTTAACCAGTAGAGAGAGCCACGATAGATCACGTGATCGCGCAGTTGTCAATAGGAGCACAGCATCGTGATGACATCACATGTTTTTCTCAGCTGCATGTGTGTCCCAGCCTCCTCATCCCACCACAGGCCTGGAGGGGAAAATTGGTGGGAAAAGGAATCAGCCTTTTCTGGGCTGCTGGAGGGAGGAAGTAGTGTACTTTTTTATTTTTGGAACAATTTGTTTAGGGACGGATTTCACCTAGTTTATTTATTATGCTGCTGATGCAAAACACTCACCTCATGTGCTTGAGGTCACAATGTACAGTTTACAAACCAGGAAACTACTCGTAAATAATGCAGTGCACTGCAGAGGCCGGCCGCGGTGGTCTCGCGGTACTAGGCGCTCAGTCCGGAACCGCGCGACTGCTACGGTCGCAGGTTCGAATCCTACCTCGAGCATGGATGTGTGTGATGTCCTTAGATTAGTTAGGTTTAAGTAGTTCTAAGTTCTAGGGGACTGATGACCACAGATGTTAAGTCCCATAATGCTCAGAGCCATTTGAACGAAAAGGATTGCTTTCCCAAATGCATCATGGTCGTCTGAAGTATAGTGACACAGCCGCCTCTGATGGTCAGGGGGTGCAACTGTACCGAAGAGCTGTTACAGATTAGACAGGTCACCAACGCCTTCAATAGGCCTCTCGTTCTGGGACGGAAAACACTTTTGTTTAATGTCTCATAGGATGCTCCAGCCGGGACCAAGGGGAGCCGCAGTCTCATAGAGAAGTTGCCAGCCGTTCTGCACTGGACTATTTAACACCAACTTGCCGCCTGTGATAAAACAACCATTAAAAAATCAAAAAGCAAAAACATTCTTGACGATAATAAATGTCCTCTTTTCATGAAAATAGACAAAGTCCACTTCCATTTAGTTTTATGAGCAAAATCTGTATAGTCTTTTTACATTCGACTGCGCTCGTATCTTAATATTTTGTGACGACCAGCGAAGTGTACCACCACCGATCAAAAATGATCAGCAGCACATACCCATCATGCATAAAATCAGGAAAAAAAAACTTCCACTATTTTGATGCGAAAACTACCGATCACCGCAGAATGTCTTCGTTATTTCGAAATTAAGTTGATCATGAGAGTCACTTTGCATGGCGAGTAATTTTTGTTTTATTTTTTCTGTAGTCGGATTACACTCACCAGGTAGGTCGAATGGGAATCTGTCGAGGGAACACGATACTCTTTTCGAGGAACACTATTGAGAAATGACATCTGAAGCTGACCACAGAAGGATTCTACAGCCCACAAAATACATTTCGTGTAAGGACCATGCTATTAAAAACACTATCGTCGCCACTATGTTACTGTAACCATACATAAAAAGCGGTCGTGAGTCTACAGCTACACACACATGAGCCGCTGATAGTATTACGCTGATAGTGGTAGAAATGCTGACCGCGATTTGGAATCAAGTCTATACATTCAACCACTTGTTCAAAGTACTTACGGGCATTCAGCCAGGTTGAATTTTCGACAACTGCCGATATTTCGGCGGATGCACCCTCCACCATTTTCAAGGCTTAACTGCAACGACCAGACGAAGTGCAGAAAACACGAGAGCTTGGTTCTGCGAGTCTAACAGAAAAGATAACACACACCTAAACAAAAGCCACCAAAGATGAACGAAGTCAGAGCTATCGATAGTAAGAAACTATGGACTGGTAGTGGAGGAAACGTTAACTCTGTCCCTATGTTTTTTAACAAGTGCAAGAGCAGGATTCCAGGCCGAGTTTAAACAAAAGCCTCCATCCCTATTCACAAGGTTGCTAGCCAATTTAATTTCAACAGACTCCTTAATCACACTATCCCAATAGCCGGACGTGCATGCTAATATCTCGGTATTATTATACCACATGGGGTGACCAGTGTCCAAACAATGTTCGGCAATAGCAGATTTGCTAGGCTGCTGTAGTCGCGTGTGCCGTTTATGTTCAATACACCGGTCCTCCACGGTCCTGATGGTATGCCATGCCACAGCTACAAGGAATGCGATAAACACCTGCCTTACGTAAACCAAGATCATCCTTAACAGACCCCAAAAGCGCTTTAATCTTAGATGGAGGTCGGAAAACACATTTCACATTGTATTTCCGTAAAGTACGACCTATCTTGTTTGAAGTGCTTCCTATGTAGGGCAAAAAGGCAATAGATTTAGGAGTCAACTGAGAATTATCATCAGTCACCTGGCGCACAATTGGTTGATATCGCAACGCCCGTTCAATCTGTCTTTCACTATACCCATTGTGGCGGAAGGTAGCCTCAAGATGGGCTAGCTCAGCAGGCAAAGTCTCGACGTCGGAGATGACATGTGCCCTGTGTACCAGGGTACGAAGTACCCCTTCACGTTGGGCCGGATGATGACAACTGTCCGCCTGCAGATACAAGTCAGTGTGAGTACGCTTCCTATAAACTGCATGTCCCAACGATCCATCCACCTTCCTCCTAACCAAAACGTCAAGAAAGGGAAGGCAACCATCCTCTTCCACCTCCATGGTAAAGCGAATGTTGGGGTGGATCGAGTTTAGATGTTCTAAAAAGGCATTCAAATTCTCCCTGCCATGCGGCCAAACAACAAAAGTATCGTCAACGTATCTGAAAAAACAGGCAGGTTTCAATGGCGCCGACTCCAATGCACGCTCCTCGAAGTCTTCCATGAACAGATTTGCAATCACAGGAGATAACGGGCTACCCATCGCAACTCCATCTGTCTGCTCGTAATACTGGTCATTGAATAAGAAATACGTGGACGTCAACACATGTCGAAACAAATTAGTTAGTTCCAATCCAAACTTCACTTCAATTAACCGCCACGAATCAGACAAAGGAACACGAGTAAAGAGCGAGACCACATCAAAACTTACTAACATATCAGAGTCATTCAACTGCATTCCCTCCAAACGCCGTAAGAAGTCAGCTGAGTTCTTAATATGATGTTCACAACGTCCAACTTGTGGGCTTAACATTGAAGCAAGGTGCTTAGCCACACGATATGTTGGAGCACCGATATTGCTGACTCTGGGGCGGAGAGGGACCCCCTCCTTATGTAGTTTCGGAAGGCCATATAACCTGGGGGGAACAGCACTATAGGTCTTAAGACTCTCGATAGTGTCCTGTGGCAAACCACTTTTCTTCAGGAGGTTGTTGGTCTTCCTCTCAACGCTTTTCGTGGGGTCAGCATCGATCCTGCGATACGCTGAGTCAGATAATAAACAATTCATCTTTTGTACATAGTCATGTTTGTTCAAAACAACGGTGGCATTGCCCTTGTCCGCAGGTAAAATGACAATGTCCGGATCAGCTCTGAGAGAGCGTAAAGCAGCCCTCTCCGCTGATGTCACATTGCTCTTGGGTGGACGAGCCCTAGTCAAAACACGACATGTCTCCCTCCTGACATCCTCTGCATCAACAGGAGGTAGTTTGTAAACTGCCTGTTCAATCGAACTGATAAAATCCACTACCGGCAAACTCTTCGGTGTTGGTGCAAAATTTTTTTCAGATACGTTGACGATACTTTTGTTGTTTGGCCGCATGGCAGGGAGAATTTGAATGCCTTTTTAGAACATTTAAACTCGATCCACCCCAACATTCGTTTTACCATGGAGGTGGAAGAGGATGGTTGCCTTCCCTTTCTTGACGTTTTGGTTAGGAGGAAGGTGGATGGATCGTTGGGACATGCAGTTTATAGGAAGCGTACTCACACTGACTTGTATCTGCAGGCGGACAGTTGTCATCATCCGGCCCAACGTGAAGGGGTACTTCGTACCCTGGTACACAGGGCACATGTCAACTCCGACGTTGAGACTTTGCCTGCTGAGCTGGCCCATCTTGAGGCTACCTTCCGCCACAATGGGTATAGTGAAAGACAGATTGAATGGGCGTTGCGATATCAACCAACTGTGCGCCAGGTGACTGATGATAATTCTCAGTTGACTCCTAAATCTATTGCCTTTTTGCCCTACATAGGAAGCACTTCAAACAAGATAGGTCGCACTTTACGGAAATACAATGTGAAATGTGTTTTCCGACCTCCATCTAAGATTAAAGCGCTTTTGGGGTCTGTTAAGGATGATCTTGGTTTACGTAAGGCAGGTGTTTATCGCATTCCTTGTAGCTGTGGCATGGCATACATTGGTCAGACCATCAGGACCGTGGAGGACCGGTGTATTGAACATAAACGGCACACGCGACTACAGCAGCCTAGCAAATCTGCTATTGCCGAACATTGTTTGGACACTGGTCACCCCATGTGGTATAATAATACCGAGATATTAGCATGCACGTCCGGCTATTGGGATAGTGTGATTAAGGAGTCTGTTGAAATTAAATTGGCTAGCAACCTTGTGAATAGGGATGGAGGCTTTTGTTTAAACTCGGCCTGGAATCCTGCTCTTGCACTTGTTAAAAAACATAGGGACAGAGTTAACGTTTCCTCAACTACCAGTCAATAGTTTCTTACTATCGATAGCTCTGACTTCGTTCATCTTGGTGGCTTTTGTTTAGGTGTGTGTTATCTTTTCTGTTAGACTCGCAGAACCGAGCTCTCGTGTTTTCTGCACTTCGTCTGGTCGTTGCAGTTAAGCCTTGAAAATGGCGGAGGGTGCATCCGCCGAAATATCGGCAGTTGTCAACCTGGCTGAATGCCCGTAAGTACATTAAACATAGTTTACGCCAGGAGAAGCTCAGGTCTCACATTCAACCACTTGCTTGCGTTGGATCCTGTAGCGACATCTTTCAATGATTCCAACCACTGGTCAATCATATTCGTGGCACTCTCATATCTCGAAACGAGTCACATTCTTCGAACCTATTTGGTAAGGATCCCATATGCCAGAAACTCCAGTGCTGTTTTTTAGACAGTCCCTCTGCATCTTTTAGTGCTCCTACGTCACTGCCCCGGCCACCCTGCAGATTAGTCCACGTGATTGACCCAATTTAACTCTGACCTGTACGGAATTTGGAGAGCGCTATATCTAAGACCTTCTGCATGCTGTAGGGGACGAGTTGAGTTAATGCGACAGGAACGCGTTTTGACAAGTTGGTGGAAATGGGAACATGGTGTCACATCTCAGTCAGCTGTTTACAGTGTGTAAGACCAGCTCCAAACGAAGGTTTCCCCTGCAACACGAGGTAGTAGAAGAGATAGTACGAGCAGTTACGGTGGTGTTTCTTGTTGGGAAAATTAGGAAGACTTCAGATCATACATGGCATGGAGAAAGGGCGAAGATTTTGCGACAAATCTCCAAACTACATACAGCTAGTCCGAAGGAGATATGTGTCTCTCAGTGTGCATTCATGTCTGTCACTCAAACATATGTGGCGATCCTATTAAACATACATGTATTGTTTCATTGGAGCATGTGGTTCGTGATCAAAGTAGCTTCCACAGACCGATTTAAAGTTTTAGATGTACTGTAGGATGACCATATGCAAGAGACTATCAATCACACGAGAGGGTTCCTATATTGCTCCTTCATAAGTAGTTGAATACATTGTTTTTCAGTTGTAACACGCCCAATCAGTGTACAGCTCCATACACTTTGTTTTTTTGCTTCCATGACTGAGAGACCCGTGTCAGCTGCTGCTGAATCGATATTAACACGTTTCGATCCTCTGGCTCATGCTGAAAACTGAATATCGCATGACATAAACTGTAGAGCTATCACACCACAGGCTGGTAGAAATAAAACAAAGACGTGATGTTTCTCATTGACAAAAATGTGGGTCATCGCAGCGGTTCTGACAGCTATGACATATACAGTTAATCTCATCTTCCCATCGAAAGGGTAGCGGATGTCTCGGTGCTCTGTTTCGAAATGCATTTTGGTCCTTCAGTTTACAGTCCCTCTACATGATTACTGTTCCGGTGTTGACCATCACCGGAAGGTGCTGTTCACAACACACCTGAGGTAGCACAAATAAAAAGAAGTACTTTTGTCTTGTTGGTGAAAAAAATAAAATAAAATAAAGACATGTGTAGGGTATTTCAACAATGGAAATAGGACGAGTCTGTAGCAATGCGGAATGCTTCCAAACAACTGTGTTCCACAATGACAAGTAGCAGATATCCAGTATTTCGTCAAGGTTCCCTCCATTTTAACGGAGTGGTATCAGTCAATCATTATGCGGTAATCAACAGCATACTGAGTGGATGGTCGGTATTGGAAAGACGCCATTGATATGGGGCGATGTACTGTAATGCACACTGCAGTTGATAGTGAGGTCAGTTTCAGCAACTTTATCCAGAAGTTGGCGAGAGCAATATCCACCACATTCTGAAACATATGTAGAAACAGAGTGAGCTGAGTTAATGCTATAGGAGCGTGTTTTGACCACTCGGTGGAAGTGGGAACATGTCGTCCCTCAGGATCCATTCACGACTATCACCCAAACATTCTATCACCGTTATTCTGTACCATCCAGCATAGAAAAATTACGAACTATAAAAGCTCCATTTATTTCATCCGATAGATGTTTACCACATCTCTCTCTTCCGATATATCGAAAACGAATACCGTGTATGTGCCGGCATCGAGCATATGCGGCGATCCTATTAAATATGCAGGCACTTATCCATTGGAGCAGGTTGCCAGTGGCCGACGTCGCTTGCACAGACCGGTGTAAAGTTTCATTGCCTGTACTGTACGAGAACCTTCTCCCACATGCTATCAGTCGCAGGAGAGGGACCCTGCTTCTTTGTTTGGTACACCACTTTTTCTGCTGTAACATGCTTTGTACACCGCCATACATTTTTTTTCAGCCACGACTTTGACGTCTGTGTCAGATTCTAAGCTGACATTAACATGTTTGGTCCATTGACTCCCCCAGGGAACTAGACATCGCACTGTGTAAATCACATTATGTGGTAATCAACAGCGTACCTGGACTGTTGGGATGGAAAAGACACCATCGATATACTGTAATAATATCATAGTTGATAGTGCGAACAATTTTAGCAATTTTGTCATCATTTCAACACCGACCAGTGACGCAGGAGCATGTTTACCAGTTTCCGTATCATCGCTAAACAGCCTCTCCACTGCTTCGCGAGTACCATCGCGAATGTAAGTAGGTGACTGTGCAGTATGTTCATTTATTGTTAATTCTCGAACATAAACACCCACCGAGCGAGGTGGCGCAGTGGTTAGCACACTGGACTCTCATTCGGGAGGACGACGGTTCAATCACGTCTCCGGCCATCCTGATTTAGGTTTCCCGTGATTTCCCTAAATCGTTTCAGGCAAATGCCGGGATGGTTCCTTTGAAAGGGCACGGCCGATTTCCTTCCCAATCCTCCCCTAACCAGTGCTTGCGCTCCGTCTCTAATGACCTCGTTGTCGACGGGACGTTAAACACTAACCACCACCACCACCACCACCATAAACACCAAAGTATACCAGGCAGCGACCTACATATCTCTATCACTTTGATAGTAGTGCGTAACTTACGATCTTTCGCTGTGTGGATGGGAGTCACAGGATAAAGTTAGACCGACAGATCTCCTCGCATTGTCTTTGACCAACACTTGTACAGCTGACCAGAAGTAGACCGCTATATTCCACGTTTCGTGTAAGAATAGTGCGAACCGGGGCTGTAACTACTGTCCATCACCCATCCAAAAGCACAAGATTTCTCCACATGCTTTAATGTCGAGGAGGTTAGCACGCCTTATCGGTGTACAGTAGATATGAAACCGTTGTGATGATATAGCAGACGGTTAAGAACAAGAAACGTGCGGTTTTTATGCATAATGGAGCGCCAGACGGACAGAGTTTATTACGTTTTACGTAAATCAACTGCGCTAGCAATTCTAAAGTATTGTTCTAGTGTCTGGAGTCATTACCAAGAAGGTACTGGTAAGAGAGAACATAAACACAGGCACGCCTAAGGGTACGATGTTCTGCACCTAAAACACGCAATAATTTTACCAAAAAATGTGTGTGAAATCTGCTAAGATCATCAGTCCCTAAGCTTACACACTACTTAACCTAAATTATCCTAAGGACAAACACACACACCCATGCCCGAGGGAGGACTAGAACCTCCGCCGGGACCAGCCGTATAATGTTACATCGTTGCGGTTTCCGACTTATTAGTCGTATGGAACGCAACACTGCTACTATTCCAATGTAAGAAATATTTCCAGCGCATGACGTACATTCTTCTGGCATGTTTCTCTACGATAAACAATGGTGATACACTGTAAAATGAAAAACTACTTCCTTATAACATCCATTCCTTGTGATACACGTACAATATAGCTTTCCAGAGATGTATATCCCCCACTATTCACATCTGATGACGGTTCAGAAATTATACTACGCTCGCATCAGTCCTATATAAAAGATCTTTAGATCTTTAGTAACGTAGAATGCCTCTTACAAGGAAAGACACAAACGCATCGCAGCGGTGTTTGACACGTGAAATTACTCATGCCGCCACTAACTCCGTAAACAGGACATCTGTAAAGCAAATGTATACGTGGGGATTGTAGTACCTCACAGACACCTGTCGCAAACTTAGAATCACTGTAGTTATGAAACTGAAGACTCGATTTTCTGCTCAAGATGCGGCAGGGGGATCCAGTGCCTCGCATAAACCTTCGTTCGTCTAGAGGAATGTGTCGAAACAGGATGAAAGTCCTGTGATGGCAACTAGACAGTGCTCCACGTCATACACAAAACTCACAGTTATATGCGAGTCGAACGCGGGTTATGTCACACAACTGATGCATCTCGACAAATGGTCAAATGACGTACAGCGACATGTCCCTCGCTCTCTCTAGAATGCATCATCAGCCTACCATTAAATTCTACCTCGCTGGAACTTTTATCTCACCCTATCACTCCACCCACTCTCCGTCATCCTACAACTCATATGCAAGTAAGTTTAGAGGCAGAACTTACGACTACTTAAACCTAACGAACCTAAGGACATCACACACATCCATGCCCGAGGCAGGATTCGAACCTGCGACCGTAGCGGTCGCGCGGCTCCAGACTGAAGCGCCTAGAAACGCTCGACCACCCCGGCCGGCCCTCTTTTTTCCAGAAAAGCATCGAAGACAGCAGTCAACTCGCGCGCGTCACTGTTACCTCAGTAGAATGTCGCCTCGACGAAAAATATTTTCCCTAAATTTATAAGTATTTTCCGTCATTTTATCGATTTTATGAATGCGATCACGACATCACTAATCGATCCGTGTTCCAAAATTGCTTGTAAATGTAGTACAGCTGCAAACACCTAGCGCAAATGCATTATTTTTTTGGTCGGAAGGTGTAGCTTTGTTCGTTCTGAGCCTTTAGTTTAGCTGCATTAGGTGTACCACATTCCAAAAGTATTCAAGGAAACAAGGAACGAAGAGAAACAGACAAACCGATGGTAATCATAAAATAGAGATGTGCGTGGCTCCAAAACCACACTACTCGGTACAGTATTCAGCTGTGACGATCGTTTTGCATTTAAAGTTCCCGTAAGGGCTACAGTCGCATACTTGGTAAGCTGGAAGTACTCGGCAGCGTCCGACAGCAGCTGGCCACGAGCTGCCGCTTGTCAAACAATCTATATAACTGCAGGGACCGGTCCGGGGCAGCGCTGCCCGCGGAATGCGCAGCACTTTTCCTTTTGCGCTCTCCGCCAGCCTGCCAGCCCGCGCTGTAATTCAGAGGAGAGCTCCTGCCTAGGAGGGCCGCTCATTTGAATTCTGCGGGCCGTGCGAGTGATCCCGGCCGCTGCTTATCTCGCCCCGGGCAGCCGCCGTCATCGTGGGTGACGTCCCGCGCCGCCGGTGTGCAGTTCATTCATTCTCGGGACGGTGGAATAAAGTTGTCACGCAAAAAGCATTTAACGCAGCAGTCTACCTTGAGCGGTGTCTGGTTATCCTATGTGCAATAGACGAGCGGCCGACTACCGCCGCAGGTCGCGAACACGCGCAGTACACTGTATCGGAATCTGCATCTTCTTGGGTACTCTGAAAACCACCGCCACGTATCATTGTACCACGTATTAATGTTTCCGTGCGTAGAGAGAATGGGAAGAGTGATTCGATGCTTCAGTGATCACAGTAATTAGTCTAACATTGTCTTCGTGTCCCTCTTAACAGCCGTCAGGAGCATTTTCTCTGGTATTTTGGCAGAAATTTGTAATGTCGTTTTTTGCTGTGTGTAGCTGGAGTCAGAGCAAACAAATACTGCTGAGCACGTCTCCCGTGTGCCACCCAATGTCGACGGAGAGCGTCGGATTGTTTCCCGGTACGAACGAAATGATTGTTTGTGTGAAATTTTGCGTGCCCATTCGATGGAGCGCTCCAGATTTAGTCGTGTTCCGGTTTATGGATATGTATGAATAGGCCTTTAAAACGCGAAGAATAACCAGTACTCCAGCAACAGTCAGGCAGCACTGCTGCATGTCGGTAGCATTCAATACGGGCAAGGGCGACGCTGCATTACCTGTTATGCTTCATATTTTAATGTCCTGTTAGTACATATCCATAAACCGAATACACTTTAGACTAAATTTGAGCCGCTCTAAGCATGGGCACGTGAAATTCCGCTTTAAAAATCATTTTGTTCGTTACGGGAAACAAAGCCACGCTTTTCGTCGACATTGGGCGACGTATGGGAGACGTGATGACCAGTATTTGTTCGTGCCGACTTCAGCTTCACTTGGCAAAAACAATATCGCAAATACCTGCTGAGAAAATACACCACGCGGGATTAGCCGAGCGGTCCAGGGGCGACGCAGTCATGGACTGTGCGGCTGGTCGCAGCGGAGGTTCGAGTCCTCCCTCGGGCATGTGTGTGTGTGTGTGTGTGTGTGTGTGTGTGTGTGTGTGTGTGTGTGTGTGTGTGTGTGTCTGTGTGTGTGTGTGTGTGTGTTTGTCCTTAGGATAATTTAGGTGAAGTAGTGTGTAAGCTTAGGGACTGATTACCTTAGCAGTTAAGTCCCATAAGATTTCACACACATTTGAACATTTTTTTGAGAAAATGTGTCCGACGACTCTTAGGAGGGACGCATGGTATACCGAGGAGGTACGTCAGTTAGCTAGTTGCTTTTTACGTACATCATATCCAAATAACCGTTATGATGTGGAACGTGACTACAGAACAAACACAGAAAACATGTATGCTTAAAAAATTTTCCATAAAAATGACTATTTCTATTCAAGAATTGGTCTACGGCATAGGAGGAGTTATTAAGAAGAAACATTTTAATCTAAATCCGAAGATACTGCTAATAAACGTTAAATATTTTATTTCCATTGGTAGACCTGCATATTTCATCACTTTTTGTGCCAAAGTTATGAGGCACGTTCAATAAGTAATGCAACACTTTCTTTTTCTCTGTCAGTTCGGTTGAAAAATATGCGGTATTTATTGTGGGACATCGGGGAATATTCCCTCTTCAGCCGCTATAGTTCCGTAAGTCTCGATATGTGGCGGCGCTGTAAGTAGCAGTGGAAATATCGTATGTGACGAAGGTGCATTCCAAGCAGAGACCAGTCACTGAGTTTCTTTAGGCGCACCAGATCCTTGCAGATATTCATAGGTGCTTACAGAGGGTCTACGGAGACCTGGCAATGAACAAAAACACGTTGACTCTTTGGGCTAGGCGTTTTTCATCATCGCAGCAAGGTCAGGCAATCCTGTCCGAGCTTCCAGGCACCGGCCGGCCGCACACAGCTGTGGGGTTCTGCAGTGTTGGAACGTGCGGACACACTCATTCGGAGTGATCGATGAATAACAATCGAACACATCGCTGCTCGACTGGACGTCTCTCTCGAGAGTACTGATAGTCATCTACCTTTAGGGTACCCGCTGGGCTCCTCGCCGCCTAACGGAAGACCATAAAGAACAACGAAGGACCAATCTGTGAGGAAATGCTTGGGTATCACGAGGCTGCTCGTGACAGTTTTTTCTCGAAGATTGTCACAGGTGAACCGGAAATAAAACAGCAATCCATAGAGTGGCGCCACACCACGTGTCCGAAGAAAAAATTGAAAACCGCAGTCTCATGCGGTAACGTTATGGCGATGGTCTTCGGGAACTCTGAACGGGTTATTCCGTTTTATGTCCTCCACCACGGTGCAACTATTAACTCTGAAGTGTATTGTACTGCATTCAGCAAATTGGAAAAACAACTTAAGCGTGTTCTTCGCCACAAAAATGCAAAAGAACTTCTCCATGACAAAGCGAGGCGTCACAGAAGTCTGCACACTTGAGTACTCACAAAACCTCGTTGGCCTGTTCTTCCTCATCCACCCTATAGCCCGCATCTCTCAACTTTCGACTTGCGTCTATATGTCTCAATGAAATATGCTCTCTACAGGCAGCAGTACGTGGATTATGGGAAGGGATGCAGTAAGACGTTTGTTCCGACGTCAACATGTTGAGTAGAACTATGTAAGATAGCGTAAGGCCGTCACACTGAACAATGAACGGAGATTATGTTGAAAAACAGGTTTTTGTAGCCAAGAGAATGTGGAATTATATGATGCGTTGAATAAAACCAACCTTCTTTCAGTAAAAAAACAGTGATGCATTAATTTTACCACACACAGATTCATTAAAGGGCAAGGCAGATCATTTTTGCTAGTAGTGTTGTACTTGTCAGTGTCTCTTAAACTTCCAAAATCAGATCGATTGTTGATAACAGAGTTTATAAGTGAATAAATGTGTGTTAACTCCACTTACAATTCGAATTACTTTCTTGTGTGTACATCTTTGGCGTGAAGTAATCTGTGCTATAAACTAGTGCCACCGGGAAGCAGCTGGGGCTTCATCGTCACTGTTCAGTGTGAGACAAAGGGCCGTCTAGCAGAGAATCTGTCAGTTGATTGTCGGACGTAACTGTGTACATCAGCCGAGTGGAACTGGTATGAGTTCTACTGGATAATACTGCTTCCTGCAAGGGAAAGCAGCTGAGATTGTGCTCGATGGCGACATTACTGATTCTGTATACCCATGGGACTGCATGAACGGCTTAATCTGTTCAATTGCATGACAACAGGAAAAATGCTCCCAGCGGAGCGCAAAATGCCTGTGAAAAGACTGACTGAAAAGGGGGCTACGAGCTGCCTCATTCTGCCTCCCTCAGAACCTTTAGAAATGCTCCCAAAAATTGTGCCATGCGAACATATTCGCGCTCTTTTTAACATGCAACTCACATCTCTCTCCCACAAGCTCCCCTAACTGTAACTTACTCACACCCACTAGGTCCTCACTGTAAGTCGCTCATACCCATCCCCTCTCACTTGCCCACTCTTACTCACTCACTCACTCACTCACTCATTCAGCCCAACTCATTACCTCTTTGTGTCTGTCACTCTCTCCTGTCTCACAGCCAGTCTCCCTCGTTCTGTCCTACTAATACCGTCTCTTTACACTGTCGCTCTTGCTCTCTCTTACTGCTACCATCTCATTCATTCCTTCCCGCAGCTGCTGTCTCTTCTCACTGTCACTGTCTATCTCTCTCTCTTCCTCGTTGTCACTGTCATAGACTCTCATTGCCACTGGCTTTCATCACTTCCACTCTGCTGTCCTTCCCTTTATCCCTCTCCCACTGACACTGTCTCCTTCACTCTTTTCTGATCACTATGTTGCTGTTCTGTCACTGTCAACTATGTTCCATTACCACTGTGTCCCTCTGTTTCCATCATATTACCACCATCTTCTTCGCTCTTTCTGTTCCACAACCAACTGTCTGCTATCTTCTAGTACTTATTACTTTGGCTTTCCTTTTCCACTGCCAGTGTCTCCTTCTCTCTGGCAATAAAAGAGCTCAAATACGTTCGCATGCCATAATTTATAGGAAAAATTTAAAGGTGCTGAGGAAGACAGAATGAGGCCTCTGAGTCAGAGTCTTTTAATAAACAGAAGCATATTCGTCGTTCTTCTGCTCCCATAAGAGAATTTTTCCGCTTGTTCACATGTTTTCCCTGCTACAGCAGGGCATGGTACTCATATAAAAAGAACTGTCTGGATCAGTAAAATTTTCATGGTTTACTTACGTGAAATTGAAATAACACAAACTATATAATGTTACACTTCAGACCGTATTTTATGTACACACAATTTTTTCATGTGCGTTAGTACTACAACAACACAGGGTTCCCAGAACCATTCTGGTAATAACGGAGACACCTTACAGCTTATTTGTGCATGCTACGTCACTTTACAAAATTACCTTTTCGCATCATACAGGATTTTACGTGTACGTGTAAGTTAACTTTGAACCATTGTATCTCGGAAATGATTAAAGATGTCTAGAAAGTTTTCAAAGTTATTCGAGCAGGATCTTAGCTAAATATCCTAAAAATTTAGCCATTTGCTGTGCATAGCCGTGTTAGAATCCTCAACTCTGTTTTGGTACCGCCCGTGAACTAAATGATGCCTTCATAAGACTCTTAAGGCGCACCGCACACCAAATCTAATACCTAAACTGGAGGAAATTTGTAATATTCAACTTTGCCCGTATCCTGTAGGATAGTTACAGTAACACGATCCTTCTACTGGGTACACAAATTGTTCCTAGCCAAAGGGCTATCGAAAACACTTGTCCCTACCTTCTAATGAACAATAGAGCCTGAGGTATTAGTCCTGGAAAGACCCCGCTCTTATATGGAGCATTTTGGGAGAAAACAGCAAAGTTCCAGACCAACCAGAGGAGAACAGTTTGATGTAGGCATCTGCAAAGAAATGGTTTCACTGTACACTTTTACAGAGTAATGACTTCACTATAGATTTTCGGAGAGTTAAGGCTTCAGGCTAGAACAGGAGAGATAACTGACGAGAAGGATGTCTGTACTTAAGCATTAAGTGCAAAAAGAGGGCGGAAATCAAATTCAAATTATCCCACCACTGCGGCCGCCGGCCACGTATTGGGTAAGATGGGCTGTCGTCGTACCCACCGATTCATGCAGATGCGAAGTTAATTCGCTCCCAGGAGGCGAGTACGCGACTTAAAAATTCTTCTCAATGCGAGTTTTGATAGTCTTATGGTATTCGCTTCTGTCTTTCCACGTGCTTACTACTTTTTACAAACAGCTTACGCAGTCACTGTTCGTATCCGCGAATTGTTAACGTAACTGCGTTTTATCCTCGCCACTACAATCCATGAATGCTCGTTCCATTTCATATTGCTTTGTAACGTTACGCTTAGATACTTAACCGACCTGACTGTGTCAAATAGCGCACTAGCAATGCTGTATTCGAACATTAAGAGATTGTTTCTCCCACTCATAAGCACTAACTTACAATTTTTCTACTTTCATAGCAGGCTGACATTCGTGAAACCATTTGTAATGCCTATTTTTTTTCAGTCGCGTACCAGATTACGTGGCAGTGAAGCAGCAGGACTCCCAGTTGGGAATAATCGGGAAGGGCTTCATAGTTCCAGCATTTTCCTTAGAATAAGGGAAATCTCCCGAAGACATTGCTCGGAACGGCAGATTGGTTCAATGGTTCAAATGGCTCTGAGCGTTATGGGACTTAACTGCTGAGGTCATCAGTCCCCTAGAACTTAGAACTACTTAAACCTAACTAACCTATTGGCATCACACACAGTAGCGGCCGCGCGGTTCCAGACTGTAGTGCCTAGAACCGCTCGGCTACTCCGGCCGGCGAACGGGAGGTTGCTGCCATTCTTAATTTACTTTTGCAAGAGACCAAGTACATTGGCTGATTACACGTGGAACTCAGCAAAGTCGAAGACATGCTCAATAGGTGCAATGTTACTACCTACCACTCCGGTGTTGACGACGTCCCGATCACTGAGTCTAACGGGACTACATAGCGTCTTCCCAATGTAGATCGAACTGCAGCAGACACTTGAAGAATATACAAGCGTTCATCGTGGCATTATGATGCGAATTATGAAATTACTACTGCAGTGAAACTCAATTTGTAATGTGATTTCAATAGTAAAAGCCTCTGTTTTATTTTTTATAAACTAAACCGCATACATAAGAGAAGGAAGTTCAGCAAAGTGCCTTCAAAATATTCCCCTTTTGTACAAGATTTTGATCCAAGAATAGTCATTACGCTAATTGACCTCTGTTTAGTTTAAATGTTCAGAATAGGAAATGGTTTCATTGTGCAACGAAGAAAATACTGGAGCATGAACGAATACTTGGATGAGTACAAAGTGATGATTACAACCTGTAACTTTTTGGCATGATCCGTAACTGTAATTTTGCCCTTTCTTATAGGCAGGTGACGAATAATGACGATGTGAAATCTCACGTTGTAAGCCTTATGTCTATTCACATAAAGAACATGGAGCCTAACAGTCTCTATATCTCGTCAACACTGACTTTCCATACTGACAGTAAAATGCTTGCAAATAATTCAAAATATTTCTGGTGGGTGATAGCAGCTCTTTTCGAAGAGTAAATCCGATGAAAGCACATTGTATATGGTAACTTGCTCTCAGATCAAATACTGTCTCACGAAACAGTATAAGAAAACATGAAAATACCTCAGAACTTGAGTGAGTTTTCCAAATGATTGGTGGATATGACTAAATCGAAAATGCTTTAGAATAATTCCTCATTGTTAATCATTAATAAAAAGTGGCAAAAACAAAACTGCATCTGTCCTGTGACACGCCACTTGAAGTATAGTGTCAGGAAACATAAGAAACAGAACAAAAGGAAACTTCATACACCATAGAGCACTCGGAACAATATCAGAATAATGGGTAAGTGATATAAGCCGTACTCTAATCTCACGGATGAATAACAAATTTCGGTATTTTACTGTGAACTTGGAATAAGATCTCTCCCGTTGGACAATAGATACTCAGTCTGGACTTGACGGAAAGTAGATCTGTAACACTTAAAGCGCTAAATAAATAAATAAATAAATAAATAAATAAATAAAAATACAGTGCCAAGCTACACTATCAGTCACGACCTCACTCCAATTCTTGTAGGTTGCAGCATGGCAGTGACTGTCGAAATACATCAACAAGTCAGTGCACACACCTCCCTGAAGCCGGCCTCGAGAAGCGTGAAGACCGAGAGCCACCACAAACAGGAAACAAAACAGAATGCCTTTGTCTAGCGTTCACGGAGGCACATTTCCACCGAACCCTGCTGTCAAGACCGATGATTGCTAAGAAAAAAAATGTTCAAATGTGTGTGAAATCTTATGGAACTTAACTGAATGAATGAATGAAATTTTCTTGTCTTTTAGCTATTACAGCAATTGACAAAGTCAAGTTATGTATATACAAGTTATACAGCATATATACATGGGTTAAAGATCAATATGTGACATAGGTTTTACATAAAAAACAATATTTAAAATGAAATAATATGAAAACATTGCATCATAACTGATTCAGTTAAATAAATTATGCTGCACTCTCCAAATCGGTACCACTATGATATTTTACAGTCGTAAAATTCCTGAAGTGAGTAGTATGGATTTGGAGCGAACCAACTGAATAATTTGTCTTTAAGTAATTCAAATGGAGCTTCTACCCATTCTAGTGGCAAATTATTAAACATCTTAATACCCACCTCTTCGTAGCTGTTCAATGACTTGGATAATTTGTAGTAAGATATGTCAAGATTGCTACTATTTCTGGTTCCATGAGGGTGTACATATCTTCTACGCTGGTATTCTGATAAGTTGCTCTTTATATGCAGTAGGGCAGTGTAAATATACATGTTTATAACAGTTAATATTTTTAAGTTGATAAACAGTGGTTTGCAGTGGGCCAGTTTATCACTGTTTGTGATAATTCGAATTACTTTCTTCTGAAGTACCAAAATGTCTTGAAGGTGTGAGCTATTGCCCCATATTAAAAGCCCATAAGGTATAGTACTTTGAGAAAAAGTAAAGTAGGCTGATCTTACATAGGCTGCAGGTACATGGTTTTCTAAATTCTTTAACAAATACACCATTCTAGACATCCTTGCACTAATGTATTTAATATGTGGCTCCCAAGTCAATTTACTATCTATAACAATACCTACGAGCTTAACACTATTCTTGAAGCCTTCTACTAGCGGATCTCTCAAACTAAATACAATCTTTTGAGTTTTACTCTCATCTAAGCGTACACAATACTTAACTTAAACTATCCTGAGGACAAACACACACACACACACACACACACACACACACACACACACACACACACACACCTATGCCCATGGGAGGACTCAAACCTCCGCCGGGACCAGCCGCACAGTCCATGACTGCACTGGACTGCACTACCTGAGACCGCTCGGCTAATCCCGCGCGGCGATTGGTAAGACAAAAGTACTGAACTACCGATATCTTCATTTTGCCAGTCAAAATTTTAGTCTGCTTAGCAGTCGAGAAGCCGTGCAGAGAATGTTTTGCAATTATTCAGTGAATCACAACGCGCCTAAAAATTAATAATTTGGAAGCCGGCTTTCAGTAAACGGCTACAAACAGGAGTAACTAAACTGTCGGGAATATTAATTTTGTTATACAAATGTGGCACGAAAACAACTGACCATCATGCACGACGAAAGACGCAGTTGTAGTTTCAAACGAATGGCCAATCCGGTGGACGTAATCAGAACGTCTTAATTTTCAATGACATTGTACTTGCTTTCTTCATTTTTCATTACCGATATTATCAGTGATCGATACGTCAACATTAATCGCAGTTATTTTTTTTCTATAATGTTATCTGCATTATAACTTGTGGCAGGATTCTCTCCTAGATGTGGCATTCGAATCAGCTGTAATGTTCTCTTTAATGACTCCTTGGCAGCCCATAGCCATGAACGATTGGACCCTCTGTTGATAGAATCACTTTTGGCGTGGGCTTGACTGTTCACAAGCGCACCAACGAAAATTGGTACAGGAGCAGCACAGAAATAGGATATCCATAAATCCTGACAATACGCTTGACTGTGTGCGTGAACACACATCTAAACACCCACCTAATAATTTATGAACGATGATACTGTATGATATAGATAATAACAGGAATATGTGTAAAAAACAAGTGGAAACTCTTCCTTAGTTTACTGAATTACTCATTAAGCTCCAGTTCAAGATAAAGCACGTGTCAGAGACGTATTATTTATCCCATCGCCATGTAAGCGAACACGTCTACTCTTATACTCCGCAAATCACTGGAAGATATTTGGCAGACGTCATACTGTGTACCACACTCATTTTAATCCCTTTCTGTCCCATTCATGAAATTTACACGGGAAAGACGATTGCTGGTAACCGCCTGTACTTAGCCCGAATTTCTATAAATTTGACCTTGTGGTCATTATTCGAGCTGTTCTTGGATACAAGCAATGTTCCAAGAAGTAAAAGTAAAAAAAAAAAAAAAAAAAATTATAACACAGGCTTTCGGTCATTAATTGGTGTTTGTTAATTTTTATTGCGATAGATTAGGGCAGTGTCTGTATTTTATAGTGTCTGTATGAAAGAACAGACACTGCTGTCAATTGCTATCCATATTAAATTATGAAATGTATTTGCATACTGAGATCGTACACCGACTATAAGATTTAATAGTAACATATGAAAATTTTTACGGGACTGGGATACAAACCCGAATTTCCTGCTTTACGCCAGCGGTCGCCTTAACCGCTTTGGCTATCCTGCACGGCTCACGGCTGGACCCAAACTGCCAAAGGTCCCATAGTGCTCGCATGCAAATAGTATAATTCCTACACAGTGGGAGACATGGCTTTTGATACTGAGATTGCAGTGTCTGTATACGAGTAGTTCGATGCAGTGTACCTTCGGACACGCATGGATACAGACACTGTAAAATAGAGACACTGCCCTACCGTATCACATGCCAAAGCAAGGGAATCTGAGCATCAAAAACCATGTCTCTCCTTCTGCGGGAATCATACGATTTGCATGAGAGCACTATGGGACGTAGATACTAGGACAAGGGGCAGTTTGCGACTGACCGTGATTCGTGCACGGACAGCCAAAGCAGGTGAAATGACGGCTTGCATGAGGCAGGAAATATGGGTTTCAGTCCCAGTTTCGCACAAATTTTCGTATGTCACTAGTAAATCCTATAACCAGTGGACAATAGTATTCGCAATTAGCGAAAAGGTTTCATACTTTATTGTGATACTTTGACTACGGTTAAGCGAAGTCATAACGAATCGCGGGCCCCTTTGTTGAATAGTGCTTATTTAAATCTTCTTCTAGCAGCAATCTATCGTAAATCACTGGAGGAACGAAGTGCTCCTAATGAATGGAGAAGTGCACGGCTCATTCTAGTTTCCAGTAAGGATTGTCGTAAAAAGTCCTATACTGCTGACGTCAATCTGTTGTAGAATTTCCCCGGGTTCAGGGATTTTCTCTGCCTCGTGATGGCTGGGCGTTGTGTGACTTCATTAGGTTAGTTAGGTTTTAGTTCTAAGTTCTAGGGTACTGATGACAATAGATGTTAAGTCCCATAGTGCTCAAAGCCATTTGAACCATTTTGTTGTAGAATTTAGTCACACGTTTGTTCATTCTCACGTACTGTGACTCTTTGGACAGCGAAACTCTTCTCTGTAGGAATCAACATGGATTCCGAAAACAACGGTCGTGTGAAACCCAGCTCCCTCTGTTTGTCCACGGGACCCAGAAGGCCAGTGGCGAGGGTGATGCCACACGGCATTTGTGAGAAGGCGTTTATATTCTTCCACATTGTCAGCTAATGAGCAAAATACAAGCGCACAGAAAAAAAAAATCGCTTTGTGACTGAAGTGAATAGCTCCTACTGTATAACACAGCATGTCATTCTCGACAGAGGTAAACCTTCTTATTTCTTATGTGAAATTAGCTTCAGGTGTACCCTAACGAAGTGTTTAGAGACCGTTACTGTTCTCAATACGCAGGGTGTCCTAGAAAGAACAGTCAATATTCTGGAATGTGATAGGAATGATCATGTGAAGCAAAAGACTTCATGTGGACATAGGTCCTATTCCGGATGATTTCCGAGACAGATCTCATTTAATGTACATTGTTATTTATATTTGTATTATTCAATACATTGTCAGTTTTACACATGTACAACACTCACTAAAAATTGTCTTTATCTGCATATTCTTCATTAGTGTAGAACTGTGGCATTTTAGCCAACACGTTTACAAACATAGTTAACCGATGTTTCATTCTGATACGCTCTCATTATCTCGCACTGCTTGACCCACAAGACAAAATGGGCAACTGCTCCTTCAGTGGGCTATGTATTTATTTATTAAACAGGGGACCTAGCAACGACGGAGAGGCTCCGTCTCGCCGTAGCCCTCAGTGGTACACAACCCCACAACAGGCTACAGAAGTCCACTCACCCCACCGCCGCCCCACAAGGGTTATTGTGCAGTTCGGCCCCCAGTGGACCCCTCATGAACGTATCATACCAGACGAGCGTAACCTCAAATATTTGGGTCATAGTATAATTGTGGTGTACGCATACATGGGAACGATGTTTGAGCAGCAGTCGCTGGCACAGTGTAAGGCGGAATAAGGGGAACCAGCGCGCACCCTGCGAGGTAGATGGAAAACTGCCTTAAAAACCATCCACAGGCTGTTCGGCACACCAGACCTCGACACTAATCCGCTCGGGAATCAGCGCATTAGATCGTGCGGCTAGCCGGGCGGGCTCGGTGGGCTAGCTTAGTGGCAGAAGGAAATCCCGGGCGACGACGCTAAAAGTAGGGAGGCTGGGTGGGCAAGATTGGTTGGTTAAGACACATACCTGCGCGCCATTAGCCCTAAAAAGTGCATAAGGAGTGATCAAAATGTTTACGTTCGACGACCGTACGGTTCAGAATCGGTATGCTAATCAGGCAAACTCATCGTGAGCATTGAAGCAATCATCCCACCGACGTACCTGGTTGAAGATACCTGTTTGGTAAAACACTGCGTCCTGTTGCGCGAAGAAGTCCGTAACTCCTTGTTGCACGTTCTCGTCCGACAGGAATCGTTGACTCGTCAAGGTGTTTTTTAAAGAACCGAAATGCACGGGGGCGAGATCGGAGTTATAGGGCGGATTCTCGAGTGCCTCCCTCTTGAGTTGGCGTAACTTCTGCGATATGACATTTACGATATGGGAACGTGCGTGATTGTGAAGTAGCAGCACGCCTTTCCGCAATTTTTCCGGACTATGGCTTTCGACAGACGTGCTGACCTATACACAGTCTTCAATCTCCGATAGATACCTACCGGTGTTTGTCCTTCGGCACCCAAGAAAAGAGAAACACCACGTTGGTCCTGTTTGGACGGATTTGGTAATTATTTTGGCATAGTTCACATTTCCGCGTTTACCGCACGCACCTCAGAAAGACACTAATGCCTTGCCTACATGTCAGTACTTATATACCCGCATTAGAGTCACGCTACCTTAGATTTAAGCTGCAGCAACGCCGTCAGACTGAAACTTTTTGATCACCTCTTATACATTAAGTGTGTTAAATTTCGGAAAGTATTAGAAATAGGGATTATGTCAATATGAAGTTTTTTGCTTCGTATGAGCGTTCTTGTCATATCCCTGAATACTGACCATTTCTTCTGGGACATCCTATACATAAACGATCTAGAGGATGATGTCTGAAACCCCAAGAGGCGATGCTCTTGAGTATGTAGGAAAATGTAGCTAAATGTAGGCAACTCTATAGACAGTAATAGCAGCTGAGCCTCAACAGTTGTTGCATAGTGCTCATGAATACACGGAATAACCTGTCACTGTATAATTAGATGATTTCCGAACATTCACTGACAGCAGTCACATCCGTAAAATATTCGTAAGTATGCTCACGCGACAATTTAGAGTGGAACACACACTTTAAACTAATCGTACGAAAGGAAGATGCCAGTCATATTCATTGGTACACTCCTCAGGAAGTTTGACGTACCGATTCTCAGTCTGGGACCCTTGCTAGGCAGGACTGACAGATGAAAGGAGAAGATCCAAAGAAGAGCGCACGTTTCATGTTCATTTAGGAACCACGAAACCTTCACGGAGTTGCTCAACCAGTTACAGTAGCAGGCCCTACAAGACAGGGGTTGCTTATCACCACGTGGCGAGAGCATATGTTCCTAGGATAGTCAAACACTATATTGCTTCGTACTATGTATATTCACATAATGATCTGATGAAAGAGATTAGAGCTCGAATGCAGGCTTACCATGAATCATTCTTCCCACGTACCGTTCTCGATAGGAACAGGACAGGATGGGAATGACTCCCCCTCACTCGCCATAATGTGTCTTGCGGAGTATAAACGTGGATGTAATCCTTGATCGTATTTGTAATTGTAGCTCAAACACATCGAGTTGATAGACGAGTTCTTTCCAAGCACTGATCATCGTGTTTGGAGTAATTGTTGCAACAACTGCTTCAATCATGTTCCTTAAGTTGGTTAGATCATTCGTTAGCGGAGGCCCATACACATGATCCCTTATGACCCCCCGAAAGTAAAAATCGCACGGTGTCAGATCTGGTGAACGCTGAGGCCTCACAAAACAAGCTGTCATTCGGCCCTTTACGGCCAATCCAGCGATCAGGTTTAACCAATCATATACGGAGTTATGTCAATGAAGTGGCGCACATCTTGCTGCCAAATAAAGTTCTGTGGTTCCCTTTCTTCCAATTGAAGAAAGAGCCATACGTCTAGAGAATCAAGACAAGAAACGCCAATTACAGTTGCTAGACAGAAAAAGAAAGACCCATAAACTTTCTGCAGGGATATGGCACAAAAGTCATGCAAATTAGGGGCGACTCGTTGCACGTGTGCCACTTCATGGACATTTGATGACCTCCAGATACGAAAATTATGTATGTTCACATTCCCACTTAGGTGAGTCGATTCATCACTGAAGAAGACACGATCCAAAAAATCTTCATCATTATGCAGCAATGTTCCATTTGCAAGGTTGGCACGTGAACCGGAGCCTCTAAACCTTAGAGCTTGTAACAGCTGTAAACGACAAAGATATTGTTTTAAGAGTCTCGTTAAAAGCCTTCAAACAGGCGTCATTGGAGTTGCTAATTCACGACTAACCTTCCGATCTGATTTCTGGGGGCTGCGCATAAGACTCTCACTCGTTCAGCACGTTTTTCAGTCACTTCCATAGTCTTCCATTTGCAAAGACAGCCAGTATCTTCAAATTGGTGACACCATCTACGAATGTTAATATCACTTGGAGGATTTCAGTGAAACTTCATAAGGAATGCGCGTTGCACCGGAACAACAGATGCAGTCCTTGCAAAGTGTAGAACTATTCAGTAGTCGTCCTCTTTGCTACTAGCGCTTTCTAGCGGAATATGCAGGAAACAGTGCATGCGCACGCAAACAGGTATACAAAAAGTATGTTTGAGTTGGTCTTTCATTTGATGTTTTGTTTATAATTGTTAATTAAATGTAAGAAATGCTACCAAGCCTTGAAATCCCGATATTCGTTTTGGAAACTCGAAAGCCTATATCCAAATGCAAACACACGGTTTCTGTTATCTCGCAGAGTGTGAACGCCGACTAGAACGATAACTAATGTTTGATCATTTTGTTTAGCAATCATAACATCGAGCGTCGTTGTACAATGTAGAAACAATGGAGCCACGTTCGGGAGACACAACGTTACGTCCCTCTCGGGACCGTATGGTCGCCGCAGTGGGCAGAGAAACTCGTCATACGTCGGGGGCGGCCTGCGGCCATTGCTTGTCCAGTCTGGACTCTAGCGGTGTCGGCAAATGTTCTTTCGAGAACAGCACATTCTGACTTTTATACTGTCCCCTTCTTTGTTCGTCTTTGTGCGGTGTTTGTTTATTTTACAGGCCTGTTTTAAGGCTTTCTGCCCAACACCTACTTCGTGCCACGTATATCGTGAGGGACATTGAAACATATTTATGAGTACGTTTCATAACATGGACTTGACAACTTTCTTAAGCACGTTCATACAAGGTCGCCCCGCTTTTATGATGGTCAGTGTGTCTTACTGCCACACGCAAGACCTCGGTACCGCCCTTTGCACTGACAAGGACTACTCTTTGGTGAGACGGCTGTACGCACTCTAGAGTAAATCCAGTTTCTTACGCACAATTCTATTCGTGCTGACACCTGACGTTTTTAGTAGTGAAGCAGAAGACACTGGACTTCTGAGACTTTATGTGTTGGGTAATCTCTCCTTAAAGGAACTTACTTTGACCTTCTGCGATAGGTGAATGATTTTGCATAACGTACAGTCACCACTAGTGATACACTCACAAAAACTTGTTTATTTTGCAAACCAACTTTTTATTACTCCACGTAAGGAAGTATTTTGGCGCAACTCCTCTGTCAGAAAGAACACTACCAGTCGTGAGAGAAGCCATGTGAGTCATACCCGAAATTAATTCATTATCTGTCCCCAATTTAACGTTGAGGGCTTTTTTACGTAGATACCGTAGTACGTCTTCTCATTTATAAAATTTACGGTTGGGTGCATGAGTTTGTTTATATGAAGTAGCAGCATCTATTTAGTGAACGTGTGAGAGAGTAACGATCATGTTGCAAGCATAGTCTGAGATAGTAATCAAAATTTTTGCAGCACTCTACAACAACAGTTGTGAGTGATAAACAGTAGGCATTTACACTCAAAGTGCAGTTTTTCTCTTAGCAAACGCTTTCTGTCATCTACAGGAACGCTTTACTTATCTTTGAACACCTAACGAGTGATATAAGGCGGAGGTTCGAGTCGTCCTTCGGACATGGGTGTATGTGTTTGTCCTTAGGATAATTTAGGTTAAGTAGTGTGTAAGCTTAGGGACTGATGACCTTAGCAGTTAAGTCCCATAAGATTTCACAAAAATTAGAACATTTTTTGATGTAAGGCGTTTAATCTGCACGAATACATCAAGGGGAAAGTTGTTTAATGTTGTTTCCAAGAATCTTGAGGAGTTCTTGACTCATTTACTTCGAATTTTTACACAATACTCTGATAAATATTCGAATGGACACAGTTTATATATTTCTCTAGTATGTGTAGTATGTAAATATGTGACAATTTAGTAGGGATCGCGTGATGCAAGGTGAGGAAACTCTGTGGCTAGCGCTTCGGACAAGAACGTTCGGAGCTTCTGTGGTATGAGCATGTTCTCTGATGTACTGGTTGGTTATAGTTAAACTGATGCTGTTTCGAATGCTGCAGTACGCTGAAATATCGTAGGTACGTTCATCGACTGGTATGCTCACGGGGTATCCTGCAAAAAATGATAATTTCACTTTCTGCCACCAGGCGAAAATATGGCGCTGTAAACAGCAAGAATGTGAAATGTTTCCTGCTTCGATGTCAATATGCTGTTTTTCCCTTGCCGACACTTGCTGATTTCTTTTGTGAAGTGACTGTTGGTCGAAATGGTTAAGAAGGCTGAATTTTTTCGTATGAAACGCAATGGCTATTAAGAAGAAAGATATGCACTGCTGGTAAAATTGTTTTATCAGGACAGCAGCGATAGCATTGCGGTAATATTGCCGACAGAAACAGCTGCGAAGACGCCCCAAGTGATGAAAATAGATGACATGTGGCCGGGGAATATTCTTTGGACAGGCGGAACACATTTTACTCCGCATGGTCCCGTGAATACACTGAACTGTCATATAAAGGGTTCTACCCTCCTACCATCCAGTCCAATCAGCTTATGACTGTGTCGTGTGATTTCACAAGCTCCTTGATTTTTGGTCCGTTTTTCTTCGAGGAGATGACTTCTCGCAGGCCTCTGACGCGTATAGTCACATTTGCATATTATAACAACAACTTGTGAAACAAATGATTTCAGCATTGCAAGGATGCAACTGTGTCCACATCACTATTTTCAGACAAGATAGGGCTACACAACATGTTCCTTTCAAGTGAAATTTACTTCCAGAAATCTTCGGTAATAACCACTTCATCTCTAGGCAAATTCAAAATGTGTGGCCTTCCAGACTCCCCCAACCTAAATCTGTGTCTTCTGATTCTAGGGATATATCTGAACTCTTCCTGACATGAAGGATAGCATACGATGATCTATCATTCTGATTACACTCGATGTGCTATGAACAACTGTCGACGATGGTGTGTTAATGATGCAGCATGTTGCCGAGTCAGGAGACTACTTGACACATCTTAAAACTTGTCATTATATCCTTATAAACATATCAGAACCACTGTTATCATGTGTTTAATCGTTACTGTCTTTTGCTCCTTTCGCTGCACCCACAACACATTCTGACCGCTATATACATAGGGGAAACGTTGTTCGTAAAAATCTCAGAAATTTCTAGACCGATTGACTTCGGATTTTTACATGATACTCTAATACACATTCAGACGACAAAGAAAGTGTTGTGCTAGGATTTGAAACGAGTGGTTTCGTTTTTTTTCCTCCCAGTCGGTTATAACTACGACAAATGGCTCTGAGCACTATGGGACTTGACATCTGAGATCATCAGTCCCCTAGAAGACTGAAGCGCCTAGAACCGCTCGGCCACACCGGCCGGCTATACCTACGACAGCAGTGCATTGAAACCATTAGGGAAAAGGTTTATCTCCTGTACACCGTTTCTTCCTATATATAATTTTAAAGAAAAAAAATGTGTGCAGACACTGTGCCGTTTTGTTTTCTCCCTTGCAGTCGGTTTTAAAAGAAAATCTGTGTATTACGAAAGTTGTTTTTCTGGCGTAACGGATATGACGGGAATACTTATACGCAATCCCATTCGCCCGAAACTCTAATGATACTAGTTTTCAGATTAAAAACCGTACAAAATAGTTACTTTAAAGTTACCATCCTCACAGGTGCAGGAGCTGGAGAGGTCTCTCTCATAGCCCGTACACCAGTGATCCGAACAGATTTTTCTATTATTTTAAGTAAAATCAATTCCCAATCAGGGTTCCATTTTGAACAACAATAAAGAAGCGTCAACGTGTTTTTCGCATGGTCGGCTGTATGTTGCCCTCACACCAACCAAAAATGAGAACAAAGAAGTTGTTTTCATTCATATTCTATACGTTTTATTATAATTTCGAGTTTCATGTCCTCGAAGTGCACGAAGTCGCTACGAGGAGCCGCAATTTGCGTACTGACAAGTGGCAAGAATACTCCACATGGGCTTATATCTCAATTCCCAAACACATTTAGCAGTTGTGAAACATTGACAAGTTTCGTTAGTAGATAATAAAATTAATTTGAAATATTAAAATCATATCTGCTTGAAGACTCTTTTCACTCCAGAGAAGAATTTTAGAATTGGCAATAATCTAATTGCGTGTGTCTTTGCGTGTTTGTTGCATAAAGAGAGAGATGGAGAGAGAGAGAGAGAGAGAGCTAGGTGTTAGCTAATCATAAATCAACATGTATACATAAAACACTGAAGGAGGACGAGGAGATTAGTGTATAACGTTCCGTCGACAACGAGGCCATGAGAGACTGAGCACAAGCTCAAAGGAACCATCCCGGAATTAGCCGTATGCCATTGGCGAAACCTAAATATGGATAGCCGGGCGCGAGTTTGAACCATCGTATCCTGAATACGAGTTCAGTGTGCTAACCACTGTGCTACCTCATCGATATAAAAAACTGAAAATGTAAATTACCATAATGTTGCTATATTTTGACTAAGACGGTGTACTATAATAATTGGAAATTGATTCATTCTTAATCGCAACGTGAGATGGCAGTTATGGAAAATGTAAATAACTTCTGAAAATACTTATAACAGTCTAGATCACAAGGCACGTTCATTAAAAGGTGACTGGTTTCAATCATTATATGATCATCTTCAGACCTACAGCAATACTGTTGGACAATGGCTGTAGGTCTGAAGATGATCATGTAATGATTGAAACCGGTCACCTTTTAATAAACGTGCCTTGCGATCTAGAGTGTTATAATTATTTAAAAGATTATATTTTGATCGCTGATATCTCTAATAATTGACTAACGTTATGGCGAGACTCGAAGTGAACAACGAGCAGCATGCTGATCAGCTTGAAAATGCCAGCATAAGCATTAGAAAGTACAGTTAAAACAAAAAAACAAAAAAGTGTCTTATTTTCAAAGGCGGTAGTACTTGTCCACATTAGAAAAAGAATCGTACAACCATATTCTCTAAGGCAAATATTAATAGATGTATGAACCATTCTCCATGACGTTTCGGCGTTTCCAGCTGGACGGAGGCAAGGTCTTGCCGCGATATTTCGACTGACAACGATTCAGTCATCTTCAAGCGGGTGTATTACACTAGAGATTGCTGGTCCGTGTCGCAACGTTTATACCAGAGATTGACGCGGGGGCGCATGTGCACAGGTTACCCTTGCAAGAGCACGCTGTGTTGAGTTTAGCACCCTCTGCGAACATCGTTCTGTCCGTGGCTCGCCGGCTCTTGCGTAACGGTGACCCTCTGTCGGACTGCAGACTCACGAAGTTAAAATTAAGGGTCAACATAATTAAATTAACTGTCACAATAAGCGTAAAATGTTTCATTTCATGAGATGTTAAAGAAATTACCTGGTCCTACATGCCTTATCCAGTTGAAATCCGTCATCACGACTAATGAAACCGTATACCAAACTTATTTTCACAGTTTGCTTGATAACTGAGCCCAAGAAACATCTCGTCGTGGTCAAGATTTACTTGACATAATCCACATACATCATAAAAACGGATGTATGTGTGTATGCTCTTCATCTCCTTCTAAAAGAATGGAATGAATTCAGCCAAACTTGGTACACAAAATTACCCCTTACTGTCTGGAAACAACCATTGTGCGGTAAGAAACTCATTCCTCTCAAAGAGGTAGGGGTTAAAATGGAGCATACCTCACCACGCGCAAATAGCCAGACTATATTCATCCAGTAGATGAGAATAAAAGCACTTTAGGACTAGCAACCAACTTTACACATAATTTCAAATATTTATGATAGTATCTCTCGCTGACACCTCCGCAAATGATGAAAAGAAAAATAAAAGAGAAAAAGAGTATTGCTGAATAGATTTTCGCCGTTCATGCCATGCAGTAAAACTGCCGTGCCAAGCTTGACCTTTTAATTTATTGCTGATTTACTACAAACTCTATTTACAACTAATTTTGCCGACAGTATTCACATATAGCACTGAAAACAGCCCCAAAACATTTCGTTAGACGACACATAGTTCAGGAGATATGACGTCATAAACTTTGAGATGCGTGGGAAACAGCCGCATCATACATGTCATTTCAGTTTATTAGTTCTTTACTACTAACTCCACTCGCAACACATTTCTCAGACAGTATCCACATATACCTCTGGATATCTCCAAAATTATGTCATAGTACGGCACATAGTTTATCAGATATGACGTTATAAATATTGACGTGTGTGTAATATGTTAAATATATGTGGCATAAGAGTACACGGATAAAGTCTCGGATAAAAAAGCTCCTTCTAAAACCTTGGATCGATTTCAACCAAATTTGGTGCACGTATTACCTCGAAGATAACGATTTACTGACAAATATCCAATAAGCATTATTGTGAAACTCAGCTAGTTTTTATTCATACGAAGTAATGAGTACTGTCGACAGGAGATCTGAAACTGAGTACGTATTTCTAGTTTTCCAGAACGCTTTTGACACTGTTTCTCACAAGCTACTTCTAATCAAATTTCGTGCGTCTAACTTGTGCGACTGGATTAGTGGTTTCCTGTCAGAAAGATGTTGTTGACAAAAAAGTCATCATGTAAAACAGAAATAATGTCTGGTGATCCTGAGATTGCTTACAGATGATGCAGTCATTTACCGTCGTGTAAAGTTACCAGTTGATCGAAAGCAATCTTAAAATGACTTAGATAACTGTTTGATGAGGGAAGTGGCAATTGACTCTTAATAATGAAAAGTGTGAAATAATCCACACGAGTACTAAACGGAATCCATTAAATTTGGATCAGACCATAAATAACACAAATATAAGGTTGTGAATTCAACTAAATACTTAGAGATTACAATTACGAAAAATTTTAATTGGAATGACTACATAGAAAATGTTGTGGGGAAGGCAAACCAAAGACTCGTTTTATTGGGAGAACACTAAGAATATGTTACAGGTCTGCTAAAGACGCTGCCTACACTGCTTTGGTCCGTCCTCTTCTGGAGTACTGCTGTGCTGTCTGGGATTAACGTCAGATAAGACTGACGGAGAACTCTGAGGAAGTTTGAAAGAAGGGCAGCTCGTTTAGTGTGTGTCACTGATATCACTGATATGATATTCGAATCGGGTGGCAATCATTAAAGCAAAGACGTTGTCCGTAGTGGCGGGGTCTTCTCATGAAATTTCAAATACCATATTCCTCCTCCGAATGCGAAAAATTTTGTTGGTGCCCACCCTCATAGGGTGAAACTACCATCATTAGGGCCCGCGTTTTAATGACAAGTCATATTTTTTTCTGAACTATAGGGTGACTTTTAGAACAATTTATACACAAATCTAGGTATTTTAGTGTTGAAAAATGTATTTTGATTGTGCATATAAAGTCATATTTCAACAAATTTTAGTAATACGTCATACTGCGGCTAACTTTTAATATAATAGGTCATATTTCCGTCAGCCAAAAATGCATATGCCGTTTTTCTCGTATCTTACGGGACACACGAATAAGAAAATGAATATGATGCTCACGAGACAATATTTAACGTGCTATTATGAAAGATAAACAGATAAATTAGTACACAGCTTTATTTCTCAGGACTGTAGCAGAAAATCGGTGTACCACAACAGTCGTTTCGCGAACATAAAACATTGTTGCGCAGAGTCGACAATACGCTCTCAGAGCCAACAAAGGCGGGTTCTGCCGTAATAATCGTCGCAGTCGCACAAGTGTTCCCAGTAAGCAGTTTGAATACAGCCTTTGCCTGGTTCAACATACCTAAAGCAAAGTGCTCCGACAGCTTGAAGTTGGGAGGATATGTTCTACGATTTGGAGAGAAATTCTTTAGTACTGGTGGGAAAATATTGTTTTGTAAACTGCATGAAGTTAAAGTTAGTGCAGAAAAGTGCTTTAATGTGCAACAACACTGTAATACCGCTAAACACAGCAGCTGCGTGAAACGAAGTGCTGAAAATAACAGCAGACAAACGCTGTCATTTGAACAGACAGGTCAATCGTCAACTGTGCAATCATTCTGCGAGGATTTGTGTGAGATCATGGTGTCCTGCAACATCCCATTGGAAAAGCTGAAGTATCCTCGCTTCAGATGGTTCCAGTTTCAGATGAATCTACAGTGAGAAAGAACTATTTATCCGTATGCTACAATGATGTGCTCAACAAAATACGAATTACTACTGCTGAGCAAAAGATCTGGCTGTCGATAGATGAAACTACGGATATTAGTGGGCGATATATTGCAAATGTTGTTGTTGGTGTTCTAAAAGTTGATAGCCTGGAGATTGCTATTTTGTTTGACAACTTTCTGAAGCTACTGTGGCCGGATGGTGTGAAAAAAAGACAACGTTTTGCTGCTTGTGGCAGGTGGTGCTTCATATATGGCTAAAACAGCCAAATGGCTTCAGATTCTCTACCCCAGCATGGTGTACGCCACTTGCCTTGCACATGCGTTGCACAGAGTTGCCGAAGAGATGCGATCAAATTACCGTGACGTGGACAAATTAATTTCCCGTGGCAAGAAAATCTATGTGAAGGCTCGGCTACGGGTGGAGAAATTCAAGGAACAAGCACCTCCAACGCCCTTCCCACCTAAACCTGTTCTTGCATGATGGGATTCTTGGCTTAATGCTGCTGAGTATTATTGCACCGGCCGGCCAGTGTGGCCGAGAGGTTCTAGGCGCTGAAGTCTAGAACTACGCGTCCGCTACGGTCACAGGTTCGAATCCTGCCTCGGGCATGGATGTGTGTGATGTTCTTAGGTTAGTTAGGTTTAAGTAGTTCTAAGTTTTAGGGGACTGATGACCACAGATGTTACGTCCCATAGTGCTCAGAGCCATTTGAACCATTTCTGCACCAACTACACCCAAATAAAGACAATCTTCTGTGAACTTGATAGCGATGAATCAAGTGCTATCAAAATTGTGAAAGAAGTTTTTACAGATACAGTGTCTCGAAACTTGGCATACATAGACGCCAATTTTTCAGTGATATCAAAAGCCATCAAACGACTGCAAGCTGTTGGCACTCAGCTATGTGAGTCCCTGAGTATTGTGCAACATGTGCAGAGGGAGTTGGGTCGAGCTAGTGGTCATGTGGCTGACAAAGTGAAAACCAAATTGCAAAGTGTTCTCCAACGGAATCCTGGATATTCTACAGGGTGCAAAATTAGTGACAGTCTTCAGGAAATACCGCAACATTTGAAGATACTGAAACAAAGCTGTACTCCAGTGACCTGGCTGCTTTAAAATACGCTCCAGTAACGTCTAGTGAAGTGGAGAGGAGCTTTTCCAGGTACAAAACTATCCTCAGCGACAACCGTAGATCTTTGACAATGTAAAACCTGAAAATGCACCTTGTGATCCAGTGCAACTTTGCAGATACTGAAGATTGACATACGGTATTAAATAATGTGAAACGCTTTAAATACTATGTAGAAATAAAAACATTGTTTTACTGTTTCGATAGATGATCTTTTCACTGTAATTTGTGTATAGAAAATAAAACATTCAGACATTCAAAAAATAGGTACAAATTAGCCACAAAGCCTAGAGAAAGAAAGAATTATACTTACAATATTTTGAGAAGTTAATTTTGTATTACTTTATGGTGAATAAAAAATTAAATAAACAAACAAAAATGCTTTAAATAAACTTTTATTAAGGCATATTTTAGTTTTTAAGGTCATAATTATGTAAGTTTTAGGTCATAAATGATTGCATATTTCACTGTTTTTAGGCAATTAAAACCTGGGCCCTAATCATCATAATAAAATAAAAGATTTAAGAGATGCAAGAAAGATTTAAGTGTGTCGTTTTTCATGTGCGCTATCCGAAGGTGGTACGCCAGAGAAATGCTTGAATGTGGTTTGCACCCTTTTACCAGGCACTTAATTGTGAACTGCAGAGTAGTCATGAAGATGTAGATTTGGAAAGAAATACTATGGGGGTTACAACCGGAACTCTTCTACTCGGGGTGGAGGTGATGGCATGGAGAGAGAAGGGAGGGGGGGGGGGGGTAGAGGTGGATAGACACAGAGGAGAAGGAGTAGTGGACACAGACAGGGGGAAGGAGTAGATGGACAGAAAAAAGAGGCGGGGGAAATTGACAGAAAGGGGAGAGTTGGAGCTGGACAGAGAAAGAAAAGTGGAGGAAGTAGACAAAGAGAGGGAAAACGAAGACGAGAGAGAGAGAGAGAGAGAGAGAGAGAGAGAGAGAGAGAGAGAGAGAGGATTGGAGGAGGTGAAAATAGGCACAGAAAGGGGAGGACATCGACAGAGAGAGGAAGGGGAGGAGGAGATGGCCTTGGGGGGAGGAGGACAAGAAGGACTTAAGAAGGTGGAGGAGGAGATGGACAGAGGAGAAAGGAACAGATGGACAGATAAAGGAAAGATGGGGAGATGAACAGAGAGAGGGGAGGAAGGTATGTGTAGAGAGAGATAGAAGAGATAGAGAGGGGAGGAAATGGACAGAGAGAGAAGGGAGGAGGATATGAGCAATAGAGGGGGAGGAGGAGGTGGACAGACGAAGGGGAAGCAAGAAATGGAAAGAGAAAGAAGGATGGAGGAGATGGACAGAGTGAGGTGATGGACTAATAGAAGATCGGAATAAATACATACCTGAACAACCCCTGGTACTCAGCTGGTAATTTATGAATGCCCTGTAGAGATAAAATGTTTGACAATGGCTGACTTATTGGGCTGCGAAAGGTGATTGTGGCGATCGTGTTCCATGCACTTCACACGTGCAGTGCGTTTGGTCTGATGAATGTTGGCTTTGCCACAATGGCACGACTTCCATAAACATACCCTTTATCTAACAAAGAAGTACAAAAGTGTTTGTAGGTGACATACTGGTTCTTTACGAATCTGCCTGATTTGAACAAAATATTTCCGACATATGCGATGAATGCCCTGGAGTTGAAAAGTTCCTTTCCCTCTTGGTGTTGTGAGTTCTCACATTTCTTCAACATTGTTGTTGTGGTCTTCAGTCCTGAGACTGGTTTGATGCAGCTCTCCATGCTATTCTATCTTGTGCAAGCTTCTTCATCTCCCAGTACATACTGCAACCTACATCCTTATGAATCTGCTTAGTGTAGTCATCTCTTGGTCTCAACATTGAGGCTATGATAATCTATGTTTAAGGATGGTGTATATTCTCTAAATCAGATTGTAGGCGTTCTAGCTCCATTGCTGTTTCCTCCAGGCACATGTGACGTGTATCAGCTTTCGAAAGACGCCCGTAGTTTGTAAAGACTGGTGGAAGCTAGACGACAGAAAATGAAGGTCAGCGTATTTGGGTTTGCGCTGAAGGGAATGCCCTAATGACCTATCCACTTTTTAACTGACTGAGACAACTATAAGCGGTACACAGCGGCATTTTTCTACTTCCGTCGTAAACTGTATATTCTCGTGGATGGACTTCAGATGCTGCAAAAGTTGTGTCATCTCTTTTTCACTATTGGGCCACGTTAGAAAATTATCACGTATGTATTGCCAGAAGACTTGATGTTTAATTTCTGGCGAAGAGAAACTCCTTGTCAAAAATCCTCCATAAAACAGTTTGATACAAAAGGAGCGAAATGACTAGCCAAAGCAACACCGCCAATTTGTTCAAAATTATCTCTATTCAATAGTGGCACATCATTAATAAATCGATTTTGATCTATATGTTGATGATGGACAACGAATCCATGAGAGGAATCATAGCAAGGATTGAGATGACTTCAACAATAAGTCCGATTTACTAAGTGGCTGCAGTTTATTAAAAGAATTAGCAGAGTTGGGAATATGGAGTGAACATTTTTCCACAAAAGGTCTCAGTAAACCAATAAGATGCATAGTTAAGTCATACGTCTGTGCACCCATGTTTCTCAAATAGGACGCAGTGATAAACTTCTTTGTGAATTTTTGGAAGACCATGTAACTTGGTTGAAATATTAGCATGAAGTCTTAATATTTCCGCGACTTCTTGCGGAAGACAAAGAGAATTCAACAACGCTAACATTTTTCTTTCTGCGGTCCCTGTAGGATCTTTATCAGTCTTCTGGTGCGTTGCTTCACCCAACTAAGATGTAAATCTTCTAGTCGTTGACTTCACATGACAACAGTACAATGGCGCTTCCGTTATCTGCTGGAAGGACCACCATGCGAGGATCTTTTCGCAGCTTGCGTAGTGCGTCCCTTGCTAAGGAGGAAATACACACATCAAAAAAAGTTTTGCATCACCCCGGTTCACAGAACTCATGAAGATAGACGTTGACTATGGCTATTGTATCACAGATACATTCCCTCTACTGTTCAGAGATGTCAGTAAAATCACCCAAAAATGTAAACAACCATGCATCAGCAGTTTCTATTAGACGGAGTCGGTCCGATAGCCAATCAGTTCCAGCCATTCCACCAGGAATGGGAAGTGTCCAGACGTCTCGGAGTGAATCAAAGCGATGTTGTTCGGACATAGGGGAGAAACGGAGAGACAGGAAGTGTCGATGACATGCCTCGCTTAGGCCGCCCAAGGACTACTGCTGCAGTGGTTGACCGCTGCCTACGGATTATGGGTCGCAGGAAACCTGACAGCAACGCCACCATGTTTTCGTGTAGCCACAGGACGTCGTGTTACGATTCAAACTGTGCGCAATAGGCTGCATGATGCGCAACTTCACTCCCGACGTCCATAGCGAGGTCCATCTTTGCAATCACGATACCATGGAGCGCGGTACAGATAGGCCCAACAACATGCCGAATGGACCGCTCAAGATTGGCATCACATTCTCTTCATCGATGAGTGTCGCTTATGCCTTCAACCAGACAATCGTCAGAGACGTGTTTGGAAGCAACCTGGTCAAGCTGAACGCCTTAGACACACTGTCCAGCGAGTGCAGCAAGGTGGAGGTTTCCTGATGTTTTGGGGTGGCATTATGTGGGGCCGACGTACGCCGCTAATGGTCATGGAAGGCGCCGTAACGGCTGTACGATACGTGAATGCCATTCTCCGTCCAATAGTGCAACCATATCGCCATCATATTGGAATGGCATTCGTCTTCATGGACGACAATTCGCGCCCCCAACGTGCACATCTTGTGAATGACTTCCTTTAGGATAACGACATCGCACGACTAGAGTGGCCAGCATGTTCTCCAGACATGAACCCTATCGAACATGCCGGGGATAGATTGAAAAGGGCTGTTTATGGACGACGACCCACCGACCACTCTGAGGGATCTACTCCAAATCGCCGTTGAGGAGTGGGACCATCTTGACCAACGGTGCCTTGATGAACTTGTGGATAGTATACCACGACGGATACAGACATGCATCACTGCAAGAGGACGTCCTACTGGGTATTAAAGGTGCCGGTATGTACAGCAATCTGGACCACCACATCTGAAGGTATCTCTGTATGGTGGTACAACATGCAATGTGTGGTTTTCATGGACAATAAAAAGGGCGGAAATGATGTTTACGTTACTTCCTGCCAGATTAAAACTGTGTGCCCGACCGAAACTCGAACTCGGGACCTTTGCCTTTCGCGGACAAGTGCTCTACCATCTGAGCTACCGAAGCACGACTCCGCTGCAGAGTGAAAACCTCATTCTGGAAACAACCTCCAGGCTGTGGCTAAGCCATGTCTCCGCAGTATCCATTCTTTCAGGAGTGCTAGTGCTGCAAGGTTCGCAGGAGAGCTTCTGTAAAGTCTGGAAGGTAGGAGACGAGATACTGGCATAAGTAAAGCTGTGAGACCGGGAGTGAGTCGTGCTTCGATAGCTAAGATGGTCGCCGGCACGGTAGCTCAGCGTGTTCGGTCAGAGAGTCAGTTGCCCTCTGTAATAAAAAACTGAGTGAAAGGAACAACCACTGAACTCGAACAGGATGTCTTGTGACGTCCCACATCGATCAATAAGAAACAAAATTCAAAAAAGATGGTAGAGCACTTGCCCGCGAAAGGCAAAGGTCCCAAGTTCGAGTCTCGGTCGGGCACACAGTTTTAATCTGCCAGGAAGTTTCATATCAGCGCACTCTCCGCTGCAGTGTGAAAATCTCATTCTGATGTTTATGTTGATCTCTAGTCCAGTTTTCTGTACAGGTTACAGGTTCCGGAACTCTCGGAACCGAGGCGATGTAAAACGTTTTTTGATGTGTGTGTTAATCTTCTGAGGAGGAACTCTCTTGGCTGCACTACATGTTCGACAGCCTTTATTTGTGCTGTGTCACTGGAAAGACGTCTGACAGCTTCTTCGATAGTGCCAATAAAATCAGTTAAAGGCAAGTTTCTGGATGTAGGCATGAAGGTCAATTCTTCTCCAACCACCGACAGGTTCTCTTTGTCGAAAACCTTATTCGTGAAACTGCCCACGGATCATCGGAAACTAAGATACTCTTTTTCTTAGATGACCTCAATCGTTTAGATTGCTGGCCATTGGGACACTTCAAGGCACTGATGTATTCCACATCCACCTACAACTTGCACACATTACAGGAAAGTGAAAAAATCCTGAAGACAGATATGTTGGCTTGCGTTCGTGATTCTTTGGGAATGAAAGTTGACGAATGTGTAAGAATAAATGGCAACTACATTGCTACAGCCTGTAGAGTCAGTCTTTGACACTCATAGAACAGAATGGTTCACATTTCAACAATTTTTTATACTCAAACGTACCTTTATGAGGCTGTTGTCAAGTTCAGATTAGAACCATCTCCTGGAACAAGGCGAGGCGCTTCTGTTAAACAAACTGCACGCACTTTATTCCACTGAGCAGATTAATAAAATTGGCAAACTATTTCATTTGACGTCATTTCGTTCACTCAACGAACGGTGTGGCTTCTTGAACTTACGCGAGATTTCTGAATCTTTTAGTAATTCAAGAAGAATCGTTGGGGACTCTATGCATTATTTTTATGCTAACATGAATGGGAGCGAGAGCTTATTACACACGTCCTAGCCCTCGCTGAATCTTTGTGTCAGATCTCTACCCGCCTGCCTGAAGTAATTTCGCGATCGTGATCACTTTGATCAATTCTAGGAAAACAAGGTCTTGTAAATACACTGAATTTCCTTTCGTACGGAGACACCAATGTACTGAATTCTATTCGCTACATGGGCCTTTGTATGTCGAAGAGAAGTACTAGCCTTATCTGGTGGTCCATGGCTTGTCCTGAGTTCTATGAATAGTTGTCTACAAAATTCTATCCTGCTTACCTTAAATAAATTCCGTGACTAACGATGTTCAATTATAATTCAACGACCGTTTCTCCTTATACAGGTTCTGAATAAAAAATAATAAAATTGGACAATCAAGGGAGAAAACGTAATAAATTACTTAAGCTACGACCTCAATCAGTATCAGCAATTACATGATAACATTAATAATAATGTCAACTATGAAGCTAGAGGTAGGTAGCTAATAAGGAGGGAAAGACGCAGTAAGTAGTATCTGACACTGAACACCGAAATTAGACTTTAATGTTCCGTTACCTGTCCAACAGGAAGAGATAACTGAGGTGCCAAGAACACAACTCGGGTCAAAACCCGGTTCTCTTCATCGAAACTTCAGCTATACTAGCGTGTTTGTGTGTCTCTGACAACAGTCTTGCGCCTCCTTTGCTTCTGCAGCGAATCAATGATATTCTGCGTTGTTTCTTTACAATATTTCGAATAGGCTTCTATAACTCCATTTTCAATCCATCTGCTGGAGAGAAATTAGTAACTCCTTCGTAAAAAGTGCCTCAATGGAAAGAGACAGGCATCAGAATTCTCGATTGACAAACAGTATGCTATGCTCAGCTCTGGCTTTGCAGAAGTTCGCAGCTGTTTCTCGTCGCTGTGCTACATATTATTCGGCAAAGCGAACTGAAGACCTGACCACGGCGGCAGCATTCTGCAGAACACGGAGTGGAGTTCGAAACAGCGGACACTCCGGTATCCTGACAAGAGGAGCACCCTCACACGTTTCACTTCCGATGTCAATGCCGTGAACGGCACAACAATTTAACACCTTCACTTATGTTTGACTATATTCATCGCACTCTTTAACAACATTTATCCATTGCACGTACCGGAAAGAAAGGAAGAAAGATTAACGTTCCTTCAACATCGAAGTCATTACAGTCAGTGCACAAGCTCGGAATGTTTCAAGGAGAAGGAAGGAAATTGGCCGTGCCCTTCCAATGGAACCATCCCGGCACTGACTGGAGAGATTTACGGAAATAATAGGAAAGCTAAATCATGATGGCCGGACGCGGGTTTGAACCGTTGTCCTCCTGGATGCGAGACCACTTTGTTAAACACTGCTCCACTTCGCTCAGCAGTATGTATGTGAATCCGTGTTTCATCAGAGTAAACCAGTGACCACGTCAGTACACATATTCAATTTTTCAGTAACATTTTAATGTAATGAAAAACTTAAAAGTACGATAAAATTTCTAAACGGTGTTCTATCGATTGCAAGGCGTCAAGAGTTATCCTTGTGTTTCAACAATCACCCAAAGCTGGCAGCCCCTTGATGCATTACAGAACAGGAGACAGAGTCAGCACAAAGATCGCCGCCGCATTGTCGTCCGTGCACTACATTGGAGCTGTGATATGTGATGCGTTTCGTGAGAAGTGAAACTGTTAAACTTGTGGAAATACAGGAGTTGGGCAAAAATATGGAAACACGGCGAGAAACGCATGCTCCAACGTAAATACAGATGTTCTCCAAGCCTGCAGGTAGCTCTTTTATGTCTGGCCACGAACGGGACTGAATATTCTAAATACGCTACAAGTGTCAGTCGTGTAATTGTGAGTGTTCTGTGTATTTGAGTGCATTATGTCGGGGCTAAGTGAATTAGAACGTGGGAAAATTGTCCGTGCTCTTACCGTGGATGCTCCCGGATCCGAGGTAGCCAACGTATTTGGTGTTTCAAGAGGCAACGTACTATTTAAAACGTATACGGGGAAAGCGGAAAAACATCATCCGCGAAGTCACAAAGTGGACGAGACTTTGTTGAGATAGGGTGGGTACAGTGTTCAAAGATTTAGGGTCAGTATGCCCATGCAGCATTAAGACCGCTGACACCCTAACACCTTAACCACCAAAATGACAATATTCGACAATTCTTGGATACATTAAGTGTTCCCAACTCTCGCCAAATAGGGGCTCATGCAGTGTCTCGGTGATCCAGATGTTATGATGTGGGGAGGTACAATGTTGCATGGATGTACGGACGTCTAAATCTTACAGCACGGTACATCGACCAGTCAACGGTACTGTGTCCTCCTTCCCTATGTGCGGCTTGGGTATATTGGCCCTGACCTTTTTATACTTCACAATGTGCGAATTGTGCACGTGGAGCAGCTCTTGGAAGGGGAGGATGTTCGGCGATTAGACTCAACTCTCCGCATCCCAGCCTTAAACCGCGTCCAGCACGTGTGGAATTTGTCCGTCGTGGGTTACTTTGTTCCAGGGTAGGAGAATTCCTTAAGTTCGTTTCAGTGTGTGTACAGCCGTCCGTGGCGTTCATACGCCCTATTAAGAACCGTCTCTTCTTTCATAATGTCCAGGGGATTATCGTGATTCTCAGTGACTTAATTAGTTAGTTGCTCACATATTTCATAGATCATTTGAACGATTCTTTTTTCGAACTGAGATGGAACGGGTCAGTTTACAGGATATGCGTGATTAGTTTTGACATTAATGAACGAATTATAATTTTAGTTCTGCTTGTGTAACTACAATTATAAACTAGTTCCCTTCTTTTATATATTTACTGGTTACCAGTTTTTCAAGTAGAAAGTCGTCTGTGGAATATAAGGTGTTTTCCAGGAAAAATGGTTTTAAGTAAGATTTAAACCTTGTATTGCTACCTGCCAGACATTTTATGTTAGTAGGCAAATGATGTGATTTTTGTTGCTGCTTATTTAACTCCTTTCTGAGCTACTGACAGCTTTAATAATAGGTAATAAAGGTCATTTTTCTCTCTAGTGTTGTAGGTATGGACCTCATAGTCCTTTTCAAGTTGTGGTGGATCATTTATGATGAATTCTTTAGCGAATAAATAAATATTGTAACGGCGCAGTTAAAAAGTCTAGCTCGTTAAAGACGTGCCTAATGGCAGGTGTTGGTAAAAAAACACATATGGTTCTTTCTGTCCGCCTTTTGCAATCAATATGTTTTTAATAAATGATCAGATACCTAAAAAATGATTCCATAAGACCTTATTGTGTGGTAATATGCAAAGTATGTCAGGAAGTTGAAGATTGGAAATTATACGAAGAGCAAAAGTAGCTGTATGTAATTGTTGGAGAAGCTCAGCAGTATGCTTCTTCCAGTTAAAGTTTTCACCAGAATGTACACCCTAAAATCTGGAGTATTCTGTTATGTCTACTGCCCCCTCCTCATGTGCTACATCAGTTGTTCGTATCACTCTGTTTGCCACACGGAACTGAATATATCGTATTTCTTAAAAATTTATGGAGAGTCCATTTTCTGAAACCACTTTATAATTCTTTGTAAAATATCATTTAGTATCGCTTCTGATGCTTCATCCCTAATTGGATTTATTATAACACTGGTATTGTTTGCTGGAAGTACCAATTCTGCTTGTTGAATATTAACTTGAAGGTCATTGACATATATAAGGAATAGGAGTGGACCGAGAATTGAACCTTGTGGGACTCTCTTTGTAATTTCTCCCTAGTCACTAAAATTTTATACTCTTTCGCAATTGTATGACCTCATTGTAATTATTTTCTTTGACCAAAAGTATCATTCGTGATCGTCTTATTCGGTGCTTCTTTCAATCACCTTCCGTACTATACTGTAGCAGTTCTTTTCACGTGTGGTAGAAGTTTCAACGAGCTGTGTTTGTTGACACATGGAGCGAAAATTACTTTCATCCCTAAGTTTTGCTCGCTGGTGCATTTCCTTTCATCGGCTTAGGGGTGACGTGTGCAATATACGGCTCTTCTAGTGCACTGTCTTGCAGACTGACGCAGCTGACCATGTTGCACGCGACGACGCGACGTCTCGGGTGCGACGCCGGGCTGCGGCCGGTCGCATGGCCGTATGGCGCTGCGCGGCGCGGCGCGGCGGAATGCACGCGCGTGTCCTTGGCGCGACCTCCGGCGCGCTCCACGGACTCCTGCCCTGGCGGGTCCACCGTCGCCCCTGCCCGCTGCTCCCCAAATTATTTGCACAGCACGCTCGCCGTCACTGTGTTCCGCACCAACGGACAGGCGTCCAGTCCTTACATAATGCCAGCTTTCCACAGACACTCAAGACTTCGAGGTGAGTACCACCGCCAGTGCCTGCTGACACTACTCAGCATGTATATATGTGTTTGGTCCAACTTCTGTCATTTTTATTTATCATTACGTAAATTATTTGTGCATGGATCATAACATAAGCAAGGTTTTGCTAAATGGAACAAAACCCAGCAATTTTAAAAATAAATCTGGACTAAGACAGGGAGATGCTCTGTCCCCTCTTCTCTTTAACGTCGTCAAGGTTTCAGCGTATCCACAAAGATTGTAAGTGGGCTGTTTAGGTTTTTATGTTGGTAACTCCACGTAGCGGTCAGTATGAAAATCGCTGAGAGTGCTGTGTGCAGTCTGTGGCTGGTTGGCATAGTTGCAATATTCGCTATGGTAGTGTTGGGCAGTTGGATGTGAACAGCGTGTAGCGTTGCGTGGTTGGAGGTGAGCCGCCAGTAGTGGTGGATATGGGGAGAGAGATGGCGGAGTTTTGAGAGCGGATGACCTGGACGTGTGTACATCAGAGACAGTAAATTTGTAAGACTGGATGTCATGAACTCATATATATATAATGGATTTTGAACACTATTAAGGTAAATACATTGTTTGTTCTTTATCAAAATCTTTCATTCGTTAAGTATGCCTATCAGTAGTTAGAATCTTTTATTTAGGTGGCAGTATTGGCGCTCGCTGTATTGCAGTAGTTCGAGTAACGAAGATTTTTGTGAGGTAAGTGATTCATGAAAGGTATAGGTTGTTAGCCAGGGCCATTCTTTTGTAGGGATTTTTGAAAGTCAGATTGCGTTGCGCTACAAATATTATGTGTCAGTTTAGCGTTGATCAGAATAGGTAAAGAGCGAAATGTCTGAGTACGTTCAGTTCTGCTCAGCTGTTTGAAAATCAAATAATGTAAGAGGTTTATCAGCACAGTCACGCAAATTTTTCTAAGGGGACGTTTCATAAGATGACAGAAGTCATCGGATACCTCCTAAAATCGTGTCGGACCTCCTTTTGCTTGGCGTAGTGCAGCAGATCGACGTGACATCGACTCACGTTGTCGGAAGTCCGCAGCAGAAATATTAAGCCATGCTGCCTGTACAGCCTTCCAGGATAGCGAAAGTGTTGCGGGTGCAGGGTTTTGTGCACGATCTGACCCCTCGATTATGTCCCATATATGTTCGATGGAATTCATGCTGGGCGATCTGGGTGGCCAAATCTTTCGCTCTAACTGTCCAGAGTATTCTTCAAACCAACTACGGACAACTGTGGCCCGTGACATGGTACATTGTCATCCATAAAAATTCCATCATTGTTTCGGTTCAAATGGTTCAAATGGCTCTGAGACTGTGGGACTTAACATGTATGGTCATCAGTCCCCTAGAACTTAGAACTACTTAAACCTAACTAAGCTAAGGACATCACACCCATCCATGCCCGAGGCAGGATTCGAACCTGAGATCGTAGCGGTCGCTCGGTTCCTGACTGAAGCGCCTAGAACCGCACGGCCACAACGGCCGGCCGTTGTTTCGGAGCATGGCTGCAAATGATCTGCAAGTAGCCGAGCATAACCATTTGTAGCCAATGTTCGGTTCAGGTGGACCAGAGGACCTAATCCATTCCACTTAAACACAGCCCACGTCATTATTGAGCTATCACCACTTGCCCAATATCTCATTGACAACTTGGGTGTATGGCTTCGTGGGGTCTGCGCCACACTCACACTATCGTCAGATCTGAGCAACTGAAATCAGGAATCTCATCAGGTCACTATTTTCCAGTCGTCTAGGGTCCAATGAATATGGTCACGACTCCGGGACAGATGTTGCAGACGATGTGCTGTTAGCAAAGGCACTCGCTTCGATCGTCAGCTGCCTTAGCCCATTAACGCCAAATTTTTTATGCACTGTCCTGACTTTCGCAGCACGTCCCACGTTGATTTCTCAGGTTATTTCTCGCAGTGTTGCTTGTCTGTTAGCAAATTGACGCTGTTATCGGTCGGGAACGGAATACCATTGTCCACATTGTCCACAGTGAGAAGTAATGCCTGAAATTTTGTATTCTTGGCACACTCTTAGCATTGTGGATCTCGGAATATTCAATTCCTTAACGATTTCTGAAATGGAATCTCTCATGTGTCTAGCTCCAGCTACTATTCCGCGGTAGAAGTGTATTAATTCCATTCGTGCGGCCATAAGCATCTCAAAAACTTTTTCACATGAATCACCTGATTACAAATAACAGCTCCGCCAGTGCACTGCCCCTTTACACTTTGTGCATGCGATACTACCGCCATCTGTATATGTACATGTCACTATCTCATGATTTGCGTCACCTCAGTGTAAAGCTCACTGCAGAAAGTGAAATAGAGAGTAGAGAATGGAGCCTGTAGAGTAGAAGAAGCAACAAAACGTGTGTAATGTTGTCGCTTTAATTTGTTATGTGAAAGCGGTGCTGATAGACAATAAAAGAGGGTTAAAAGCTGTGAGCTATCTGAGGAAGTTAACGTTGCATTACTGAGCAACTGTTTCACCAGGTATCCAGTCTAGCTTACCAAATTTCCAATCAGACTAACATTAATTATAATCTTTTAATAGTCATACGTAAACCGGTGATACATATATAAAAAAGAGAATTTAAATAAAAATAAATAAATCAGTTTATATTTGGAAATTTATTTTAACATTGATCATTGAAATTTCAGCATATTAAACTTGAGTCATAACTAAGCTGGTGCCTTATTTAGGATTGTGAAAATGTGAGTTTGTAATCTTACGGAACACATTAAATAGGGAGCCAAGATTGGGAGACTGCATACAACACTACATTCATAAAATAACACACCAAGAAATTGAAACATATGTAAGAGGAAATTAACCACAACCAACCAATTTTCACCCAAAGAAGTAACGTTCGTAGCGCAATCCTGTCCGTCATGTAATTACCACACACTGGTATACTAAATTCATACTAACTCTCTGTGAAATCTTCCCGAAAAGAAAAGCTGAGAGCTACTTTGATGATTACACCACATGCTTCACGTGGTTAACTTGGTTTACACAAAGAAGGTAACTCCACAATAATTTTGATAATTAAAATAAATTAGATCGAAAAGCAATTTACAAAAGAAAAACCTCGAACTGGTTACTATCGTCTTACTATTAACCTGATGGGTCAAACAATTGTATAAGCACGTGGTACTGGTCTCACGAAGTACACCCCACGTGGGTTGAACATAAAGAAAAGTTGATATATTGAAAAATATTGTTAAGGCGAGACGTTATAATCTCACGCACATTCGCATTTAAGATTGATGATCTTAGTTAGAGTTATTGATCAACACGTGGTTCCACTTTACTCACAAAGTAGTGACAAAACAACTACTGGAAAATATTCTGAAGTTCACACTGGAAATACCCTCCATTGCAATTTAAGATAACATTAGATATTTTAGAGCTAAACCTGAAATAAAGTTGATTAAATTTTCAGTTAGGGTGAACTTAAGAAATCCATTGTCCTGCGGACTTAGCAGACACGCGCTTAGCCGGAGATCTTACCACTTCAGACGCTCGCCGCGGACAGACTGACCTGCGCTCCTACCAAGGGTGCTTCCGTGTACAAAACGGAAGTGGCCAGAGGGGCAGCTTCCTATACCAACATGACAAGGGACGGACAGAACCATACTAAGGATAGAAACCTCTTTGCTTTTAGAAAGCATAGCTACCTGTTCCGACGTTGGTCCTACTGTTCTCTAGCAGACAGGCTTGTGTGCTACCCTCAAGCATGCAACTAGAAATACATTTGCTCATTCATCCTCTCACACAGAAGGGAAGGGGGATGACAGTATCTTATCATATACAGTACATAAAAGAAAGTGGATGTAGGTTCCGTATGAGACTGTGTGACATGAATTGCATATAAACTGTGTTTTAAGGTGTAGTAGTGTGACTGATCGTTCTTGTTTATGTGGAAAAGTAACACTGCTCAGTCTCCTCCCAGATAGTCAGAAACACCACAGTGAATTTAGAAGAGGAATTTGTGCCGTAAATGGCAACAGATTTAAGAAATTAACATGAAAGGAATCCAACAGAGACCTTTCACGTGGCTTCAAAGTAAGCGAACAGAAAACAAAATACACGATAGTTCAAATAATTAGAGGTGAGTAAGATAACTATTGGCATCTAATAATCGGCGAACACAAATTTGATCGCGATGAATAGCTCAAATTTCTGGGAGCAGTGGCAAACAGACAATACCAGAGACAAGTAGAGGTGAAAATGAGACTACATTATGCTAACAGAGCCTACTACTCCATACAAAACTTCTAGTGTTTAATAAACTGACAAGGAAAACTAAAATGAAGCCATGTAACAATATAATTAGACCAATCTTAACCTATGGAGCAGCAACATACAGTTCAACTAAAATGGATGAACACCAGTTACAAGAATTTGTTAACAAAATGCATAAAAAAATCTTTGGCCATGCTATGATAATGAATCACAAAGCTGGAAGAGAAGACACAAGAAACCCTCATGCTGCCACAACAAGCAACAGTAATCGGCACAGCAAACTGCAGAAGATTTCACTGGACAGACCATTTGATGAGAATGAAAGAGGATCAAGTGATTTCAAGATTATTCACGGAGAAGTCGTTTGATAAGATACCAAAGAGAGGCCCAGGAGTCAGCTACGCTGGTAAATCAAAACAATACGCAGCAAGATGGGCGTCCATAGTTGGCAGGAAGTGGCACCAGGAAGATGTATTTGATAGCAACCTGTGATATCGGCATGGGAGCTTCGACTTCTGTGGGAGCCAACAAGAAGAACAGCAAAACAGTACTGATCTTACGACTTATCCAAGAGGATAAACTGAAGAAAGGCAAACTACATTTACAGCATCTGCAGAATTAGAGAAAGCTTTTGGCAGTGTTGGCTGGACTACAATCTGAAATTTTTAAAACAACAGGAAAAAAATGCAAGGATCGAAAGTTTATTTACAAGTTGTACAGAAAGCAGGCAGCAGTCATAACAGTCGAAAAATGTGACAAGGAAGCCGTAATGAAGAATGGGTGAGTCAGGGCTCTAGTCCATCGCCGACGTTATTCAGTCTGTACATTGAGAAAGCGGTAAAGGAAAGCGTGGAGAAATTAGGCAAGTGAATTAAAGTTGAGGGAGAAAAAATAAAGACTTTCGGTTTGCCGATGACACTGCAATTACGTCAGAGACGGTAAAGACCTGGAAGAACAGTTTAACTGAATGACTGAATGGAAAGTGTCTTGATAAAAGATTATAAGATCGACATTAATGAAATTAAAACGAGGTTAATCGAAGGTAGTCGAATGAAACCAGCTGATGCTGAGGGAATTAGGTAATGAGGCTTCTAATAGCAGTAGATGAGTTTTGCTATTTGGTCAGCAAAATAATTGACGAAAGAATTAGAAATGATATAAGATGCAGACTGCCAGTAGCGCGAAAATAATTTTACGAAAAATAGGAAAAAGTTAACATCTAATATAAAAGTAAGAGAACACGAGTAGGCGGTGCGTTCTTTTTTTGGCATTAAACTCATGGCTTGCAGATATTTCATACAGAGATTGTTGTAGTAGTGATACACACCTGTGATCTTCAGGGAACATGTTGGGTGGTTTAGCAATTTCCATCCGACCATCATTTTTCTTGTTTTATATTTTATGCTTAGGATGTCTTAGAATGCACAAGCACATGTGACAGTGGCATTCTTCAATTAGTACAATAACATTCTGTTTTGGCCACTCCATCACTCACAAAATTCACTTTATAGAATAACAATCTGCGAAATCGAATACCCCCCGTCTTGTTCACACCAAAGCGGAGAGCATGGAAACGTTGTTGGATGTTTCGCTGAATCACATCCAACCGCCGCAACGCAAGCGAACACCTTTGAATTTGAATCAAACACTAGCGATTACTGGAACATGTCACACCGTTTACATATTTGTAACACAAAGAAGCAATATGAGATAAGAAAAATCTATATCGAAGAAATAGATGCAAGTATAACCATCGAACGAAATCAGAAATACTGTAAACCCGTAATACCCTACTATCCATTATCCACTTATTAAGAATCGAGGTGTTCACTCAACTTTAGATTAATTGGGCAAGTGAGAGGGGTTCGTTTCGTTCGTTTCATAAGAGAAGCAAACGGCTACTAAAGTGAACGATGTACCTCAACATATTTCCACACTGCACTCTTAATGGAAACTATTTTTAATAATCATTCTGAAATAAGTCAGATTTAATCTCAGTGAATTTGTTAATCTGTAGCAAGTTTTTTAGTCCTTCATGAGTCTTTCTCAGTTCGACGTCCTCCATCCTGCCATAGTCGCGTCAGTTAGTTTCTGTCAACCGCCGGCCAGAGTGGCCGTGCGGTTCTAGGCTCTGCAGTCTGGAACAGAGCGACCGCTACGGTCGCAGGTTCGAATCCTACCTCGGGCGTGGATGTGTTTGATGTCCTTGGGTTAGTTAGGTTTAATTAGTTCTAAGTTATAGGCGACTAATGACCTCAGAAGTTAAGTCGCATAGTGCTCAGAGCCATTTGGACAATTTTTGAATTTCTGTCAACCATTTCACGGTACGAACATTTCAGTCATGTAGTTAATCCACCGATAATTGCACAAGACATCTTAAGTTTTCAACTTCTATAGACGGTCGTATAAGAAATACGTTTGCCATTTGCTACGAATGTCTGTAGTCACGTAACACTCCGCGTTCTTCAAACTGCTCAAAACTCCCAGCTACACACTTTTGCTTCACAAAATTACTCCCCTCGAATTTTCAATCACAACACGCCTTAAATATTTCTCCTTATGACTTTCATCTTCATTACACACCAATATTGCATTTGTTTCTGTGCTTCAGCTTTGACTACTGGCCACGAAGCGACTTACTCAAACACCTCGAAAGCGTGCGCAGTCTGCTGGGGTTCCTCAGACCGCTGGTTCGTAACTGCGGCTTTCAGCACCTTTTTAGACTCTACGAGGTGCATTCAAGTTCTGAGGCCTCCGATTTTTTTTCTAATTAACTACTCACCCGAAATCGATGAAACTGGCGTAACTTCTCGACGTAATCGCCCTGCAGACGTACACATTTTTCACAACGCTGACGCCATGATTCCATGCCAGCGGCGAAGGCTTCTTCAGGAGTCTGTTTTGACCACTGGAAAATCGCTGAGGCAATAGCAGCAGCACGGCTGGTGAATGTGCGGCGACGGAGAGTGTCTTTCATTGTTGGAAAAAGCCAAAAGTCACTAGGAGCCAGGTCAGGTGAGTAGGGAGCATGAGGAATCACTTCAAAGTAGTTATCACGAGGAAACTGTTGCGTAACGTTAGCGGGTGCGTTGTCTTGGTGAAACAGCACACGCGCAGCCCTTCCTGGACGTTTTTGTTGCACTGCAGGAAGCAATTTGTTCTTCAAAACATTTTCGTAGGATGCACCTGTTACCGTAGTGCCCTTTGGAATGCAATGGGTAAGGATTACGCCCTCGCTGTCCCAGAACATGGACACCATCATTTTTCCAGCACTGGCGGTTACCCGAATTTTTTATGGTGGCGGTGAATCTGTGTGCTTCCATTGAGCTGACTGGCGCTTTGTTTCTGGATTGAAAAATGGCATCCACGTCTCATCCATTGCAACAACCGACGAAAAGAAAGTACCCATCCCTGCTGTCGTTGAGCGTCAACATTGCTTGGCAACATGCCACACGGGCAGCCATTTGGTCGACCGTCAGCTTTCGTGGCACCCACCTGGATGACACTTTTCGCATTTTCAGGTCGTCATGCAGGATTGTGTGCACAGAACCCACAGAAATGCCAACTCTGGAGGCGATCTGTTCAACAGTAATTCGGCGATCCCCCAAAACAATTCTCTCCACTTTCTCGATCACGTCGTCAGACCGGCTTGTGCGAGCCCGAAGTTGTTTCGGTTTGTTGTCACACGATATTCTGCCTTCATTAAACTGTCGCACCCACGAACGCACTTTCGACACATCCATAACTCCATCACCACATGTCTCCTTCAACTGTCGATGAAAAACAATTGGTTTCACACCACGCAAATTCAGAAAACGAATGATTGCACGCTATTCAAGTAAGGAAAACGTCGCCATTTTTAGTATTTAAAACAATTCTCATTCTCGCCGCTACTGGTAAAATTCCATCTGCCGTACGGTGCTGCCATCTCTGGGACGTATTGACAATGAACGTGGCCTCATTTTAAAACAATGCGCATGTTTCTATCTCTTACCAGTCCGGAGAAAAAAAATCGGAGGCCTTAGAACTTGAATGCACCTCTTAGTGCAGTGGTCGTCTAATGATTTTGCTCAAGAGCCACTACGCATACTGTGAGGCACTACCTCTAGCCGCACACGTACCGATATTATTATTAATCGGTAGCCAGATAAACTGGGAAGGTAAAAGCGCGCAGTAGACCAGATACAATAAGGGCGCGATAACTTGTCCGCTGACCCCAAATCAACAATTATTGAAAGTCGGCACCATTCGGATAACTTCGTGTCGACTGTTCTCTGTTCCAGACTGCTGCCACCCTCATCGACCCCAAAGTTGTGACACTGTAATTGCTTGACAAGGTCTTATGTTGTTTGTGTGAGCAGATGATTAATTGATTAATAACAATAATGATATTTATATTTAAATGAAATATGCAGTATGAGACACTATCACAAATACTCTCTAAATGTTTTGAATGTAATTTTTCTTCTTGTAATACAACTGTCTTAATTTAATTTCAAGTTCCTTGCTATCAATATGTTCAGTATTTGATGATAACCGTCTCTGTAATAGGCATTTACGAATCCGTGTTATTTCCGTTTGAAAGCCTCAGGTCGGTACGAGTCGTCCACGCCCGTGAGCTGTCAGCACTGGAAGAGAAAGACAAACAAGGAGACACTCCCCCTCTCACGTGGCCACACTACTTACCCCATTGCCCCCGAAGTAACCAGCCAGCGTTGCTTAGCTCACCGTCGAATTCGCCAATCCCAATTAAAATATACTGTACATATTACTGTCTCTGCAAGTATTTTTTTTGTTACTGAGCAGGAAAACTACACTCTTAACAACCACTTTAAGTTTACGTTTTTGGATTAGGCTGTTCGCTGCTATATATATGGATATTATAAAACGCAGTTGAGAACCGCGGGCCACACGAATACTTGATTCGAGCCGCATGTGGCAGTTTGGAGACCACTGATCTAGAGCATTAGTGACATCATAGCCACCGGAATTGAGCTGCTAATACCGATATATCGATATTCACTAAGGGTATCGATAAAAGTAGCATCAGAAAACAGCGGGTGGTATAGCCCATATGAATATACAAGTAGTATGGTAAATATTTATAAGACTGACGCTGAATGGACCTTTGTTGAAAAAGAGGAGAACTGCCAATCACAAAAAGTGCTGGAGACTGTGATTTCTCTGCACTGAACGGTTGCTGTCGTACCTTTCTTGATAAAGAAGAGAACTGCCAGTCACATAAAGTACTGGAAACTGTTATTTCGATGAACTGATAGGTTGCTGTTATACTTTTGTTGATACAGAGGAGCCAGCCGGTGTGGCCGTGCGGTACTAGGCACGTCAGTCTGGAACCGCGTGACCGCTACGGTCGCAGGTTCGAATCCTGCCTCGGGCATGGATGTATGTGATGTCCTTAGGTTAGTTAGGTTTAAGTAGTTCTAAGTTCTAGGGGACTGATGACCACAGATGTTGAGTCCCATGGTGCTCAGAGCCATTTGAACCATTTTTGATACAGTGAAAAATTGCCAATCACAAAAAGCGCTGTAAACTGTGATTTCGCTGCACTGGTTAGTTGCTGTCATATGTTTGCGCTTGCATATCTCCTGTATGGTCTGTCCCAAGTACTTCACTGGATCATTACCTTCGAGTGATTGAGAGGAGTAGAGATATTTAATGCCCAGTTAAACGCAACATAAAATGGTGCTCACAGTCAGCCCTGGATCTATGATATTTTCGAACCGGGGCAAGAACTTGATACTGCCTGCCTTCCCTCCCCCTCCCCTCCTCCCTTCCGCTCGAACGTTTGCGACAGGACGTCAAAATTTTTTTAAAAAATCGATTTTTCAATGTTCATTGTAGTGCACAACTTCCTGAAGAGTTTGATATACAAAACATATATATTCGAGGAAATGAAAGACCTGTTATTTGCTCTTAAGTGATCCAAAGTTCAGTGCCACGCCTCTTCACACAGCATTCTTCTACCGCACGTCCCTGTATTTCGCTTTGTGGAATTAAAGCGTGTATATTTTGTAATGGAAGCCATCAATCCTATCTTCAGTATAGTGGAAATTAAAATGTCCTGTGGTGCCTCTCTTACTCTCAGTCGTCCAGTTTTACATCCTACTCCCCCTAAAAATCTCACACTTATTACTGGGTGGAATTATTTGTGACCAGGAGAATGAGAACTCTTCAGAAAATTTGCACTTTTATTGCCTACTAGCTGATAACTTTCTCCTTTTGTGACATAAAATCAAATGTAGGAAACATAAAACCAATAAACACAAGCCATAAGCATGGCAGTATGGATTTATTCAATCCTTAGATCCCAGAATTTTTTTCTCTCTAATGTTGCTACAGCTTTAAACGGGGTGCTTTCCTTTCTGCGAAAGAATCTTTTACTTTATCAAAGTTCGTCAAACGTTTTTGTTACATGAAAAACCAAAATGTCGTCTAATACTGAAAAAAGCTGTTAATACGAATGGTACCCAAGCCTGGTGTGGTTTCTTGGTTTGATCACGTCTGTTTTGTCACTATCTGCTAGATAAAAGCAACTAGGCTTTTCTAACATTGCAGCAGTTGTCACACACGCCAAATAAGCGAGACTCTTTTGGCACAAATGGTAGTTTTTATCTTCGTTATTTACATAAATAACATGACGCAATATAACTCAAGAAGTACCAATATCAAATGCCTGTTATCCCTATAATAAGCAAAAAGTTTTATGTCAGGTATTAGTTTCACATCTCATTCATATGCTTTAGTTTTTCAGGCATGAGATCGAAAAGTAGCAATAGTACAAAATTTCATATAAATTTTGAATCCTCATATTTTTCCATATAATTTGTCTGATGCCCCCGTCTCTTCTCCTTCCTTGTTCTAACAATCAATTTCATCATCACTAATTCCCTAATTATTCCTGCCATTGTCAAAACTTATTCTCCGGTTAACTTCACTAACCCTTTCAGGATCACCGGTTTAGTTATCCCTCGTTTATTCTGCGATTAGGCGTTATTACTGTTCGTACAACGCACTTTCAGCGCTATTCTGGGAACATCACTTATGTGGCTGCTAACCGGGGACTGTGCAACTGGCCCTTAGTAGTGTAGCGGTCTGGCAAAAACGTTCGGTCAAAATTTCATTTTCTTGGATATAAGATAATATGTAATTTTTCTTACCTGCTATTACTGTTAGTCGTTCATTCCCACTCTGGTAATCTGAATCTATGAATTTCAGTAATAATTACAATTAGGCTTATCATTCCCGCATCCAATCAACCACAGAAACAAACAACGATTCGTATTCACCCGTTCAGGTTTATTCGGCTCAGCTAGTACAGCCCCGTCGCCTTTTGTCACCGTTAGCCACCGTTGTGGAATGAGGCGCCAAGGGGTTCTGCTACTTCATGATAACGCACGTCTCCATACCGCAAATGTCGTAACGCAGAAGTTACGCCAACTCAAGTGGGTGACACCCGAGAACCCGCTCTATAATCCTGATGTCTTCCCAAGCTATTATCTCGCATTATTTCCTTTAGAAACTGCCTTGAGTGGTCGACGATTTCTGTCGGAGGAGAATGTGCAGCAGGCAGTTACGGACTCCTTCACGCAGCAGGACACGATGTTCTACCAAACGGGTATCTTCAACCTGGTGCCTCGATGGAATGGTTGTCTCAATGCTCACGGCGATTTTGTCTGATGGCTGTACCGATTCTGGACTGTATGGCCTTTGAATAGAAACTTTTCAACACACGTTATAATTGTAAAAGGGAGACAGGCCAAGGCGGCAGATAAGGGGAAGGGGTGTATTTAAAGAAACTTTGTGTTCATATATCGTGATATGGTTAAGCAAGGGTGCCTTGAACGTGAGTGGTGTTGAATCACGTTATTCAAGTTGCGTTCGCCTCCTACTGGGCATGAATCTATACAACTCTATCGGCCCAATAAAGCCATTAATATTGATGGTGCGTACAACGGATAAACTCTGATGGTAGCACACAGGCTTAGTGATATGTGCTAACCCATAGAATGTACTAATATGCATTACGAAAAGTTAAATACATTCCCATTCTGAAACACTGATCACGTCTTTGCAGTAGGTTAAAGAAATGGGAAACGAACAAGTTTAGATTCATATATGGCATCAACAACAGATGGTGATAAAAAATTATAGTTTAAGGCAGTTTATTTATTCTTAAAATGGAAATTTGCCATGAATATTCACAAAAGAAAAGATTTAAAAGTCTTCAACATATGAACACAACGATCCGTTAACACAGTTAATAAAATAAGATTACGAAGATGGTGGTGGTGTTACAGGTATTGTTAGGATTATGGACAAGGGGGCTGCGAAGAGTTATATGGAACAAGAACGAAATAATTCACACGCTGTGATACTAGGAGTGCTAAACTTTTAAGAGGTAGGACATAGGCATGTTACCGACCAGATACCGTAGTGGCAAAAAATAAACATTAAAGTCTATGAATGTAAAAATAGGAAGAATTCTTTACTCATGACGGTCCTCCTTTCGCCCACAATTTCACGTATTACAATATGGAATACAGCATTACTCGCTGGAAACAAGATAAAGAACAAGTGACATGGTTTTCTCACCACGACTACGTTCGACGTTGAAAGTAAACACCTTAACTCGCATGAAATACTAAAAACAAGAGGGAAGCAACATTACGACGGCGCGCTCAAAAATAGTGCCTCCGATTTTTGTGTGCGAAAACTATTAAAGCTTTTAAAACAAAACAAAAATGTTATTAACGTTCTACATCCTTATCCTTCATGTCTACTTATTTATTTCTTAACACAGTCACCACAGGAAGGCACTTCTCTCAATGAGAGACGAATTTGTTGATATCGTCACTGTAGAATGTTTGGTTTTGTTGACGGAGCCACAACTTCGCCTTTGCTTGCACCATTTCATCACTATGAAAATGAAGTCATCTAAGTTCCGGAAAAAGATGAAAATCAAACAGGGGCAGTTAGAAACTGTATGGATAATGATCGATGACGGTGGACCCAAGGCGTCGGATTGTTGCAGATGTCGCAGCGCTCGTGTGTGGTCTGCCATTGGCATGCTGAAGGAGAGGGATCTCCATGTGGACAAACTTTTGGAGTTCTAAAATCAATTAAAATAACGCTGTTTCTCACACACCGACATAGTTATGTTACTCAGCGCCATGTTAAAAGCTACAAGTCGGAGCACTCTAGCGGCAGAGCACTGCAGGTATGTAGCCATGAATTTACAAGCAGAATGATAGTAACATTTGTTTTATTTAACAAACTTTGAGACTTTTCACATAAAATTACGGAGCCTTTGCATTGCAGCACGCCCTCGTAATTCACTGAAGAAGCTATCATTTTTATTTAATCAAATCAGAACGAACTTAAGGTGACTGAGGCGCCACCTGGTATGATCACTGACCAAGAATCAAGATGAAAAATTCTTCTTAATATTTTAAAATCACGTGATTACAGCTCATCACGGACACAGAGTTCCACAGTAAACAGCACTTGATACGTAAAATTTGAATAAAAGTAACCAAGAAATATAGTCGCGAGGTAAACAATTGAATTACGCTTCCGACCGAAACAGATAAAAACTGTCTACAAGCTGAAATGAATCAAGCCGTTATCTGACGCTAAGCTATACCAGTAAACTCAGAAGAGTTACCGTCTTATTCTCAAGTGCCCCAAATATAATGCCTCTGGCCGTTCGCTAACTCCAGCAGTTCGCGCCCTCTCGGAAAGTGTTGGGGCGCACGTAATCCTTAGATAGCACAAACCAAGCTTATAGACGCTTAAGAGGGAGACTATATCTCTGGCTTGCCATGTATTCTCTGATAGCCTCTACTGGCAGACTGCTAGGTTGGCAAGGTTGAGGTACACATTGGTTAATTCTCTAGTACCCCGCGAAACTTTGAAAACAGCCTCATACATTCCAACAGTGGCTTAGAAGGTTAAATAGGAAAGCGTGTATATCACTTGGTATAAATACAGAATAAATGAACACATTTCCAGATCATTCTTTCTTCGGAGACTCGTCACCATGGCAAAAGAGTGCTAATTCAGGCCGGCGGGGTGGCCGAGCGGTTCTAGGCGCTACAGCCTGGAACCGCGTGACCGCTACAGTCGCAGGCTCGAATCCTGCCTCGGGCATGGATGTGTGTGATGTCCTTAGGTTAGTTAGGTTTAAGTAGTTCTAAGTTCTAGAGGACTGATGATCTCAGAAGTTAAGTCCCATAGTGCTCAGAGCCATTTGAACCATTTGTTAATTCAGTGTGAATCACGTGCTGGTAACATCGTCGAAAATTCTAAACGACAGACCTCATGAAAAATTATTGACCATAACGTTTCATCTACATCTACATCTACATCTACATGACTACTCTGCAATTCACATTTAAGTGCTTGGCAGAGGGTTCATCGAACCACAATCATACTATCTCTCTACTATTCCACTCCCGAACAGCGAGCGGGAAAAACGAACACCTAAACCTTTCTGTTCGAGCTCTGATTTCTCTTATTTTATTTTGATGATCATTCCTACCTATGTAGGTTGGGCTCAACAAAATATTTTCGCATTCGGAAGAGAAAGTTGGTGACTGAAATTTCGTAAAAAGCTCTCGCCGCGACGAAAAACGTCTATGCTGTAATGACTTCCATCCCAACTCGTGTATCATATCTGCCACACTCTCTTCTCTATAACGCGATAATACAAAACGAGCTGCCCTTCTTTGCACCCTCTCGATGTCCTCCGTCAATCCCACCTGGTAAGGATCCCACACCGCGCAGCAATATTCTAACAGAGGACGAACGAGTGTAGTGTAAGCTGTCTCTTTAGTGGACTTGTTGCATCTTCTAAGTGTCCTGCCAATGAAACGCAACCTTTGGCTCCCCTTCCCGGCAATATTATCTATGTGGTCCTTCCAACTGAAGTTGTTCGTAATTTTAACACCCAGGTACTTAGTTGAATTGACAGCCTTGAGAATTGTACTATTTATCGAGTAATCGAATTCCAACGGATTTCTTTTGGAACTCATGTGGATCATCTCACACTTTTCGTTATTTAGCGTCAACTGCCACCTGACACACCATACAGCAATCTTTTCTAAATCGCTTTGCAGCTGATACTGGTCTTCGTATGACCTTACTAGACGGTAAATTACAGCATCATCTGCGAACAACCTACGAGAACTGCTCAGATTGTCTCCCAGGTCATTTATATAGATCAGGAACAGTAGAGGTCCCAGGACGCTTCCCTGGGGAACACCTGATATCACTTCAGTTTTACTCGATGATTTGCCGTCTATTACTACGAACTGCGACCTTCCTGACAGGAAATCACGAATCCAGTCGCACAACTGAGACGATACCCCTTCGTGCGAATAAAGAGCTAGCTGCGTTGCACAAGAGCGATGTTTTCTGAAGCCATGCTGATTACGTGTCAATAGATCGTTCTCTTCGAGGTGATTCATAATGTTTGAATACAGTATATGCTCCAAAACCCTACTGCAAACCGACGTCAATGATATAGGTCTGTAGTTAAATGGATTACTCCTACTACCCTTCTTGAACACTGGTGCTACCTGCGCAATTTTCCAATCTGTAGGTACAGATCTATCGGTGAGCGAGCGGTTGTATATGAGTGCTAAGTAGGGAGCTATAGTATCAGCGTAATCTGAAAGGAACCTAATCGGTATACAATCTGGACCTGAAGACTTGCCCGTATCAAGCGATTTGAGTTGCTTCGCAACCCCTAAGGTATCTACTTCTAAGAAACTCATGCTAGCAGATGTTCGTGTTTCAAATTCTGGAATATTCCATTCGTCTTCCCTGGTGAAGGAATTTCGGAAAACTGCGTTCAATAACTCCGCTTTAGCGGCACAGTCGTCGATAACAGTACCATCGGCACTGCGCAGCGAAGGTATTGACTGCGTCTTGCCGCTTGTGTACTTTACATACGACCAGAATTTCTTCGGATTTTCTACCAAATTTCGAGACAATGTTTCGTTGTGGAACCTATTAAAGGCATCTCGCATCGAAGTACGTGCCAAATTTCGCGCGTCTGTAAATTTTAGCCCATCTTCAGGATTTCGCGTTCTTCTGAACTTCGCATGCTTTTTCCGTTGCCTCTGCAACAGCGTTCGGACCTTTTTTGTGTACCACGGGAGATCCGTTCCATCTCTTACCAATTTATGAGGTATGAATATCTCAATTGCTGTTGCTACTATATCTTTGAATTTGAGCCACATCTCGTCTACATTCGCATAGTCAGTTCCTAGTATTGCAATTTCAAAAGATATTTATGGTTCTTAATTTCGTGCCGTATGCAGCTTACAGAATATATATATTTCTTTATTTTTGGGAATTTCCTTTCGGAATGAAGATGCTCAGAAACAGAATTATTGCCGGCCGCGGTGGTCTAGCGGTTAAGGCGCTCAGTCCGGAACCGCGCGACTGCTACGGTCGCAGGTTCGAATCCTGCCTCGGGCATGGATGTGTGTGATGTCCTTAGGTTAGTTAGGTTTAAGTAGTTCTAAGTTCTAGGGGACTGATGACCACAGCAGTTAAGTCCCATAGTGCTCAGAGCCATTTGAACCATTTTTTTGAAACAGAATTATTGTCCAGGAAACAGTGATGGTATAGCATTAACTGTGAATATCGGAACTGTCCTACGCACGGACATACCTGACGTTTCCGTCAGTTTGCGGACAGCTTCTTGACACGAAAAAAAAAAAAAAACTAGTAACAAATTTAACACTAATAAGTCGCAAACGCAACCGCCAGTCCTCGCATGAACGTTAAATTCTTGTTCAAAGCATGATTTATGGGATAACGTCTGGATTTCTCGAAGGAAAACTTTTACGTAGCACAGGCTTCGTGACGTCACGCTATCTACCTGTCAGTTATCGCTGGCTCTACTGTGTATCCCGTTGGTTACGCCATTACGTTCCAGTCGGTCAGCACAACGGAGAAGCAAAAGCGTTATGCGAACAGATCTCGGGACCAGCACAGCAGAGTGAAGGAGCAAGAGCGAAGAACTGTATGTTACGTGACTGTTGTGGGCAGCTGGGGCGAGAAGAGGTGCGAGTGGTTCGCTCTCTGCGGATAATGCAGCAAAATACTGCGGCTTACGAACATAAATAGTGATGAAGTGTGCAGGAGTACGAAAGTGGTTCTCTTTTGCTGCTTTGCTCCCTGTTACTCGCGCATAAAGTATGCGATAAATTAGTCTTCTCCTGTAATCATGTCCGGCATTCCAATTAATACAGTAATAAACGCGCAATTTACGTAAGGTAATCTTAGTGGTATTCAGTATATAGTGTCAACACTTTCAGTAGTGTACTTATACGTTACGTAACAGTATGCCGTCGCGAACGTACTCCTGGAAGACCCATTTTCACTTTCAAAATTCCTGTTCTTAATTGCGAAAGCCCTGCAGGGGACCTATGTTACACGACAACTCAAAGAGACCACATCAGCAAGTGATCGAATTGGCTGCTGATGATGATGACGCTTTCACTCATTGTAATTTGTACATATCTACCGAGGTTTGCCCCACTACGAGCTACTGCTTGTCATTCAGGGACGGTTCTACTTTCAGGCATAACGTCTGATCTGTTCGTTGCTCTGAGCTATCATGCACTGAGTGTTTTCATTCTGTTAAATAAAGTTCCTTCTTTCCACGGATCACTAGAGTGATATTTCAAGAATTACCAGTCGGTTTAGTAAATTCCCGCTGTTAAAAAGTCGGAGAGCCGTTATTCTAGCTGCTACCGACAAAGCAATGAAGGAATATTATGCCTTAACGTCCTGTCGACGACGGTGGAGTTAGAGTCGGAGCACAAGTTCCTGGGGAATGATAAGGGAATGAAATCAGTCCAGATCTTTCCAGAAGAACTATCTAGGCACCCTCCTTACCGGTAAACGATTTAGGGAAACTGTGGGAAACCTAAACCTTAACTGGTGGTAGCGGGCTTGCAGCAACACCCTTCTGAAGTGAGCGACCCGTTGCTCCAACTCACTCGGTTTGTTCTTTGAGATTTGGCGTAATTTATTCACATTCATATGCGATGTGGCATATTTGGTTATGTCCAGAAAGAAGAGAAAAAGTAAACCTAAAACACACAAGAACGATTGTTTGCAGTTTTATTAGGTTTATAGTAAATTAGGAAGAGTTTGTGAAGATGAATGTCGACCTGATTTCGTCCTGTAATATTTTTAGAGGTACGGGAGGTCGTTTTCCCGGGTATCAGTCTTTTTGCTGACTGCCGCGTGTTGCATTAGTCAATTTATTTCGTAATTTTTTAACGTGAGGGTCATTTAATCATTATAGTCATGCTGTAGCAATCAATTTATTTTGTCGTTTCGTATCGTGAAAGTCATTGAATCATTATAGTCTTCTCTTGGGATTAACAGATGCCTAATAACGCTTTTGCGTGTATTTTTGTCACACCCCAACCAGTTGTTAATATATTAAGTTTATTCAATTGTTTTTGTGTGTGTGTGTTACAAAACCTTTGTTTGTTTGTAAATTATGGAAAAAGACCAACTTTTCTGAACAATCGATGTAAAACCTTTGAATTATGTAATTATCTCTGATTTAGCGATCAAATTACTGTCCGTTAGGATCTGGTTTTAGCATGAGTCAGTTGTAATTGTGTTGAGAAAAGTAATACCTTGCGGTCAACAGAAAATAAATCATTGCGTTCGAAATACAAGAAATTAGTTTGTAAGAGAACAAAAAACCGTCAGGTCTTCTTACAGCACAATAAAATTAAAATGAATCAGCTATCATAATGGGAACTATAGATCGTCTGCCAAAATGAATTTTCGGGACAGCCAACGATACAAAAGATAGGTAAAAATATGTTCTCAAATATTTCTTAAATGTTACAACGTACTCGTTATTTGGAGTAAGATGCAATTAGAACTGAAATTTACAAGCGCAGGTGAGAAAAGTAGTCAAGCATTACAAGCTGAAAATTTCCAGACGTAGGCACCTATCAATCTAATGAACGACAGGTTACGTTATTTATGAGTAAATGGAAGATAAAGGACACGGTTCGGAGAAAAAGGATCTTGGAGCGTCTTAGCTCAACATATGACACGATCACCGTGCTAGGAGAGCTATACAGCCATCCAACAGATAGACAGCGAACCAGTGGGCAGGCGATGGATCAACGAATGACAAGTATTAGAAGTAGAAGCAGAACGAGGGAGCAGTAGAAACACTGTGAGCTGCAGTTAAAAATCTAGGAATTACGTTGCGAAGTGGTACGAATTCAGGCGAAGGGCGGATCCAAAATTACAATTTACTGGTGAAATGTCCTTCAGAGTATAAATTTTTACAAACGTGAATTTAAGTAGAATTTGAGTATTAGGAAGATAATGGGGTGGCACAAAGGACACGAAAATAGATTTGCATTTGGGAGGCATTAGTTCAATTTCCGCCGGCCGTCAGGACGTGATTACGTTAGAACACGCTACGAAAATACTGTGACAAGGATACAACAAATTTCCTTCCATCAAAGAAATGGTTCAAATGCCTCTGAGCACTATGAGACTTAACTTCTAAGCTCATCAGTACCCTAGAACATAGAACTACTTAAACCTAACTAAGGACACCACACACATCTATGCCCAAGGCAGGATTCGAACCTGCGACCGTAGTGATCGCGCAGTTCCAAACTGTAGCGTCTAGAACCGCTCGGCCACCCAGGCCGGCTTCCTTCCATCGTATTACCCAAATCAGGCTTGTGCTTCGTTTTCAATGACATCGTCGTGTGGTAGAAATTGAAGTCTGATCTTCTGTCTTTCGAGTGTTCGGGATATACACAGCTTTAAGGAGAAGACTGAAGGAATTTAGCTGCATAGTGCTAGAATTTTAATTGGATATATCAAGACGTTAGTGGGCACACGTATAACACTCTTAGAAAAAGCCTATAAAACAGAAAAATGACTGAATTTAGGAACTGGCATATTGCGAATCTGTTTTGTTTACTTGAGGTTCTCGTTGACGATTGTGGAAATTGGAAATTTGTGGTAAGTTCCTCTGGGGCCAAACTGCTGAGCCGGCCTTTGTGGCCGAGCGGTTCTAGGCGCTTCAGTCGTTGTAGTCATGGACTGTGCGGCTGGTCCCGACGGAGGTACGAGTCCTCCCTCGTGTGTGTGTGTGTGTGTGTGTGTGTGTGTCCTTAGGATACTTTAGGTTAAGTAGTGTGTAAGCTTAGGGACTGATGACCGTAGCCGCTACAGTCGCAGGTTCGAATCCTGCCTCGGGCATGTCCTTAGGTTAATTAGGTTTAAGTAGTTCTAAGTTCTAGGGGACTGATGACCTCAGATGTTAAGTCCCATAGTGCTCAGAGCGACAACCAAACTGCTGAGGTCATCGGTCCCTAGACTTACACACTACTTAATCTAACTTAAAGTAACTTACGCTAAGGACAACGCACACACACACACACACACACACACACACACACACACACACACACACACACACACACACCGATGCCCGAGGGAGGACTCGAACCTGCAAAGGGGGGTAGCCGCTCGAACTGTGGCATGGCGCCTGATACCGCGCGGTAAAGGTCGTGCAGGTATCTTCTGTTCTCTCCTTCTCTCTCTCTCTCTCTCTCTCTCTCTCTCTCTCTCTCTCTCCCTCCCTCCCTCCCCTCTCGCCTTCTCCCCCCCCCCCCTATCAGTAGTACCTGGTAGGTGCAAAATTGATGAATATTCAACAGTCGGTGGAAAAGAGCATTGTAATCTGCATATTTCGTGGATCAGTTACATTTCCTTGAGATTCTTGCTATAAACCTGTCTGGCATCTGCTTTTCCTGTTTTTAGTTTTATGTGGTCTGTATAGTTAACACTAGATATTTTACGTTAGGCCCAAACCCGTAGTAAGGAAGCCCTAGTACCACGTATTTGCCCACCAATCCTTCTCCTAACCACAATATAATGTTGCCCTCCCTGCGGCAGATGGTTCTCGATGTACGTACCATCAATGACCAATGTAGAACTGGTAGGTAATGTTTATAAACATTCATACTGTTTATCCACACTATTACATATCAAACCACGCTATGGGAGCAACGTTAATAGCCTTCCACTGCAATGGATAACTGCACCACAGTCTTAAGTAACTAAACTTATAGTTCCGTTCATAAGAACACATCGACAGAAAAATTTCTAAGTACGTGATCGGTCGAATACGTAGCAAGGATGTCCCAGTTCAAATGGCTCTAAGCACTATGGGACTTAACATCTGAGGTCATGAGTCCCCTAAACGTAGAACTACTTAAACCTAGCTAAGCTAAGGACACACACATCCACGGCCGAGGCAGGATTCGAACCTGCGACCGTAGCAGCAGCCCCGTTTCGGACTGAAGCGCTTAGAACCGCTCGGCCACAAGGGCGTCGATGTCCCAGTGTGACGCTCTATGATGACGTAATGAAGAAGCCGTAAAATGGTCGCTTCACGTTTGCTTGAGGCGTACTGATTAATGCGCTTGTTGTGCAGTGGTATTTCCGAAAATGAGATACGGAGAAGGCGATTAGTTTTTCCCCTCCATTTTCCGACGCAGTTGGCTGAACGCAGGGCGGTCTGGTGGGCAGCACCGAGCGGAAACAGTGGAACGCAAGGCTGTGAGCTGCAGCGAGGGGACACGTGCGCAGCCGGTGTCAGCGGGCGCGGGGGACACCGCGACGGCTCCCGACAGTATGCACAGAAGTAAACAGCCGCACCGCTGATAGCGAAACACGGCGCGGCACTGGCTGGCGTCGCGCTGTTTGTAGGTCACAGTCTTGTTAGAGATAAAGGGCGTAAACTAAGCTGGCGAGATAGCCCCGGTGATATTAAGCTGACACTTAGACACGCGCGAGGGGCCGTGATTAAGGAGTTAGTGCCCGCAGGCGCCGGCTGCGCCGCCAGCCACGGCTAGCCGCGAGGCCCTGCCGGACAGCAGGCGGGGCGAGGCGGGCCGGCGCGGCCGCTGTTTGCTCGGCCGTGTTTGGCGAGCAAATTCCTCACCTGAGCGCATCCTGCGCGGCGCGCTCTCGCTCACTCGCCCGCTCAATGGACGTGGGAAAGTTTGCTCGCCTGCCGGTCCCCGTAGTTTCTATTTCTGGACCTAGCAGTCCCCCGCGTCTCCTCTCCAGTCGCGAACTCGGAGCATGCTTATTTCGCCCTTCCGAGCCTTTTCTCTGCCTCTCTATCCCCTTTCGTCTATATTTACTTCTCGTCTCACGTTTAATACAAGGTGTAACTTCAATCTCTGATTGCAGGGGATGTTTTAGCATTCCAAATACGCCCCATCCTGGATGCGACTGACTTCAAATGGTTCAAATGGCTCTGAGCTCTATGGGACTTAACATCTGAGGTCATCAGTCCCCTAGAACTTGGAACTACTTAAACCTAACTAACCTAAGGACATCACACACATCCATGATCAGGCAGGATTCGAACCTACGACCGAAGCGGTCGCGCGGTTTCAGACTGAACCGCATAGAACAGCTCAGCCACAGCGGCCGGCTGCGACTGACTGCTACAGCAGTTTAGTGCCGATGTGACTCTGATATTGTAGTCATCTCCTGTGCTTGTTTATAATTTTGCTGTTGAAATATTGTCTTTTTAGCGAGATTTTGTTCCATGATTACAAGGGTAATTACAAAAGTTCTGCACACTGTAAGACAGAATTGAAGAAAATAATTTATTTTACGAAACATCACGGTAAATGATGACAACCAAAACGGTTGCAAGATAAAGATTTATTAAAATTCTTGACCACGGTTTCGGTGTATCTAAATATACCTTCTGTGGTGTCACCGCCAGACACCACACTTGCTAGGTGGTAACCTTTAAATCGGCCGCGGTCCGGTAGTATACGTCGGACCCGCGTGTCGCCACTATCAATGATTGCAGACCGAGCGCCGCCACACGGCAGGTCCAGAGAGACTTCCTAGCACTCGCCCCAGTTGTACAGCCGACTTTGCTAGCGATGGTTCACTGACTTCGACGCTCTCATTTGCCGAGACGATAGTTAGCATAGCCTTCAGCTACGTTATTTGCTACGACCTAGCAAGGCGCCAGTATCCGTACTATTGATATTGTGAATCATGTACCATAAAGAGCGACGTTCTCCATTAATGGATTAAAGATAAGTATTCCACCAGCTACGTCCGTTTTTGTCAATTCTAATTCCCTTGTCATGTTCCAGACCTCACGCCAGCCTGCGTGAGCTGAGATGCGTGCATTTCGGCCTCCTTTAGTGTTGGCTCTCCTGCCAACCACAACACCTTCATCAGAAGTAAAATATACTTGAATAGGAAGACACCTTCGTTAGCAAAAACTTAGCATCGGAACTGAGGAAAAAAAAAACAGTATAGCTTAAGTAACTGCAAAACTACCGGAGTATTAGAGGCACAAAAATTTTTAGTCACTTACTACAATCACATCCTGCAATGAAGATTCATAAAAAAATTATGCTAAAAGCGTCGTCAATAGTTAAAATATCACCTCCATCTGTTCAGCATGATTATCAAGAGATCGTCGATGCGAACACGGCATATTATCCATACTTAGCCTGTGAACTAGCCTGAAGAGGGTGTGGTAGCACTAGGGCAGACAGTTTCACCGAGAGAGGGCACTTGTGGTATGCGCAAGACACTCGCGCACATTAAAATCCATGGACATGCACATCAAGTTATTAAACATTTTGCTGATTCAAACCTTCTGTCTTAAAAAATAAAACATATCAGAACCATTTAAAAACATCTACGTAAAATAGAAAATATGAAACCAATCTACCTGTGTCCTAGTGTCAAGCAGGTGAAGCTTGCGCTACGGACCACATCTAACGGGAGAGGACACTAGTGTTGTACCAGGCCTTTAGAGTGGATGGTGAAGTACTTCCCATTGATGTTCGTCGAGCGTTTCTCTCACTAATAGGGCAATATGCGGTCTTGCATCATCGTGCAAAATGAGGACACCAGCTGCAAGCATTTCAGGCCTTCTTTGACGACATTTTGCGGAAACGACTTGTAGTACGCCACTTATTGCAGGCGTCCTCTGCGCACTCTATTTGTAGCTATGACTCCTTTCATATCATACACCAAGATCATCATAAGTTTCATATTTGGTTCTTGGTTGTGGAGTTTTTTCAGACGTGGACACTCGGAACTTTTCCGTTGTGATGACTGGACTTCAGTTACGGCTCAAAATCTCATACCCAGGTTTCATCAAGTGCAACCATCTTTATCAGAAACTGTTCTCCTTCTGTTCGGTAACTTCGAAGCAATTCTTCTACGATTATTTCGCGGCCTGCAATTTCCTCACATGCTTTTCGTCGATCCTATTCTCCCTCAAAATGTTATCAACAAAAACCGGAGAGGTGTAGTCTGTTGCAGTTGCTGACCTTCCATTTCTTGGGAGGTCTTCAGTGCTTGCCTGACTTTGACGTAAACAAACAGACCACCGTGATACTGTGCTGCGATCCACTACATTACACCTCTGTCAAAGCGTTGTAAATTTCCGATGCGTTCTTTCTACGTTGGGTTTTAACTTTGATGTAGCAATGCTGATCACTACATGTAATCCGACCTGACTTGGTTTCAAAACTGAATTACACATGACACAACCACGCGAAATAGCAAACACACGACTGGCATCAGTTTCGACCTGATCACGCCACCGTAACGGTCGCGCATGAGCGATGTTCAGGACTTTTGAAATGACCCTCGTATTATAAGGGTCGATGTGCGCCCCTGATAGCTGTCTGGCCAGCGCGACAGAATGTCATACCTAACGGCCCGGGTTCGATTCCTGGCTGGGTCGGAGATTTTCTCCACTCAGGGACTGGGTGTTGTTTTGTCCTTACCATCATCATTTCATCCACATCGACGCGCAAGTCACCAAAGTGGCGTCAACTCGAAAGATTTGCACCCGGCTAACCGTCTACCCGACGGGAGGTCCGTTGCCGTTTGAGGGCGTTGCTGCAGAGTATATGCGACGTAGTGCGACTCGTATTCGGGTATACAAGAACCGACATGTAGGCAAGGAATTAGTGTAGGATTCCTGTCTTTTCAATGTGCCTGCGCCAAATACGGAAACGTGAACTATGGCGACTAACTGTTAGTCTTTTCTTGGCTGCCGAAGGACAAACACCGGTAAATGTCCATCGGAGAATGAAGAATGTGGATGGGACAACATGTCTGTCTGATACCACCGTTGTGGAATGGTACACCAAGATCCGTGCAGCTACTTTATGATAACGCAACTCCTTATACCGCAAATGTCGTGACCCACAAGTTACACTAACTAAATCAAGTGGGAGAGACTTGAGCTCTATAGTCCGGATCTCCCTCCGTGCGATTATCACGCCTTGGGTCCGTTATACAACACCTTCAACTGTCTGCGATTCCTGTCGGACGACGAAGTGTAGCAGGCAGTTACGGACTTCTTCAAGCGGCGGGACACAGTGTTTTGTCAACGTGATGTGTCGGTGGATTGATTGTCTCAATTCTCATGGCGGTTTTGTCTGGACTGTTCACCCTTCGAACGGAAACTTTTTGATTGCCCCTTATATTATTTTCAAAGAGATAATCTTACTTCTTTCTGTCTTTTCCTTCTTATTATTAAAAGCAAGTTCTTTATACATGGAGGCTGGTGTGGAGTTATGTGTAGTATAATGCGGGTCCAGTTTCTCTGCTGATGTTTGGAATGGGTAATTTCCTAACACTGAGTCGCACTTAAGGAGGGGATTACTATCTTTGGCCCGAAAAAAGCATGTTCTTTGATAATTTTTTTCTCGGGATGTGTTATAGATATCAGTATCAAATTTGGTCAAAATGTTTATTGATATTTCTTCTACAAACTGGAATTTTTTCGACAGGAAATGTCGACGAGCAAAGGCGGAAGTGCAGTCGGAACGAAACAAAATTTCGATATAGACCTCCACGAGCGGTATGTCACAGTTCAGCTGCCTCGTCTGAAATCAAAATTGAATTGACGTTAGCGAAATATATAAGATTATTTAGGAGTTTTACCTCATTTAAGTTATTTGGACCATAGGAAACAAAACGGCGGCCATTTGAAAAAATAGGATTTTTTTCATCGTTTTTTCGATTTCGTCGGCCAAGTAAAAATATTTATAGTTTATGGCTCGGAATAAAAGTGGTACAACTCCTAGACAATTTAGTTAGCTTCGTCGGAAACAAAGAATCATGCCAATCTGTTCAATAGATTTCAAGATACCATACCGCGTGATAAAAAATAGTCATTTCGAGAGAAACGCGTTTGAAGTTTTGACTATATTCAATCTGCTATTCCGGCTCCATACACTGGTTCTTCCTCCTCCTAATAGAGGGCGTTCTGCTCGGTCTGGGCCATCTTGCGCTGCTGCAGAGCCAATCGTACGCCCTTGACAAGCGGATTTCGGCCGCTTGAATCCGGTGGTCGTCCGAATGCTTGGCGAACTGCGTCGAATAGTCCCAGGGTGACGTCCATCGTTGTCATGGTCTTCAGAATTGTTGAATACCCTTCGTTGAAGCTGCTCCCTGCCCGGAAAGTTACAATCTCCACAGTCTTTGGACCAGAATGCACACGTGTTTAGACTTTCATTTGAATTTTGTGTGTTTCCTCCCAAGCACCGGTACAATAACTCGTTCTCCGAAAGAAAAAGAAAAAAAACTTGTACGTGAAAAAGGCCGATTTCAGCAAGGTGCATTTTTTGTTCAACCTCGAATAACAAACATTTCCGTTCCATATTCGGAAAAAATCGTTTCAGGGGTCGATTCTAAACACCTTTATGGATCCAAAAAAGCAATTTAAAAATGGATTTTTTTAAACCAAAACATAGTAAACCTCCCCTTAATGAACATAAATCATATCTGGATATGCATGCTCTAATATGCTTCAACTTGATCAAGCAATAAACACCATACCACACAGCAATTCCATTTAAGGATTAATATCCAGCATGATAATAAATATGATGGCGACATTCATTGCTTGTCTTGAATAATTAAATCCTCCAATACATGAAATACGTATAGCTAAAAGGCATTTCTAGTGGCTGATTGAGGTACACGTCTTACCGAAACGATCTGCAGGGCCAAACTGAATCTCCATTTTGATCAGAATTCCGCAAGAACTGTATTGCAGTAAAGACAATACACATGGTCGGTGCTCAGCATCGCCACCTCTGACACAATAGCTACGCTAACACACACAAACAATCGTAACATTTTCATGGTATATTATACTGTGGAAGAATGTAAAACTCTTTCTATTGGAGCAATACTGGCGACGGCCATACACTTTACTATTCTCGAAGCCCAGAAGACGGCATTTCAATCAACAGCATACAACTCTATTATCAGTTCAATGTTATTGATTTCGGTGCATCCTCAAAACAGTAGCTTTCTATAAACTCGATAGATGATATTTCAGAACTTCTTTTCTGTTTGCTTTAAACCTACAGACCTTTCGTAGTACATTCTGTTTTATTTATTAATTTTTTATTTGTTGATTCTACATTTCCGTGTTTTGTTGTAAGACTGTAGAATTCTTATAAACTGCAAGAAACAGTGTCAGCAAATGCTCTTAATTCTCCTAGTGCCTGCTAAAACCCTGGAAGAAAAAAAAAAGTTAAAATCTGCGAACAGTTGGGAATATTCAGCACCCCGTAGGAAGCATGCCTCTACCGAGGCATGACTAATCGTGCACGTAGCCAACAAAAGGTTAAATAAGGGCGACGGAACATAAGACTGGGAAGACTGGTAAAACCCGACCTCAGGGAAAATCTGCATGGGTTCTTAGTCTTATCTAAGAAGATAGATTGAAGAAATACAAATTTACATTTATAATATTTACAGATGATAGAAATGCAGAGGAGTCTAGCGCTGTGTTGCCACCGCTGGCCAGAGAGTCCATTCTGCAGTATTCAGTACAATATATAGGCAGCAATACTGTGTATTAATTTGACGCCGGTGAACAGGAAACTAGGCACAGTTCCTTGTTTCGGACATGGTTTTTTGCAACATTATACGCTATCCAAAGATATACTGCGCTAAACGTCGTAGAGCGTGTGGCTGCCGGCCGCACACGGCGCCAAGCGGGAACGTCGGCTGTGTCCGCCAGCGGCCCAACGTGTTAAGCAAGCAGAAAACGAAATCAAGGTGGAAAGAGTTTTAGGTTTGTCGATTGCACTGTAATTTCATCAGAGACGCGAAGTATTTGCAAGAGCAGATGTACGGAATGGCTGGCGTCTTGAATAGACATTATAAGATGATCAGTAAAAGTAAGACAACGGTACTGATATGTAGTGAAATCAAACCGCGCGATGCTTAGGGGATTGCACTGAGGTGAAAACGTTCATGGCCTGGGATACCTCCTAACATCGCGTCAGACCTCCGTTTGCCTGGCGTCGTGCAGCAGCTTGACGTGACATGGACTCAACAAGTCGTTGGAAGTCCTCTGCAGAAATATTGAGCCGTGCTGCCTCTGTAGCCGTTCATAACTGCGGAAGTGTTGCCGGTGCAAGATCTTGGTGCGAAGTAACCTCGGTGAGAGTCATGTCGGGCGATCTTTGTGGCCAAATCATTACATCTGCATGGATACTCTGCAAATCACACTTAAGTGCCTGGCAGAGGGTTCATCGAACTACCTTCACAGTAATTCTCTATTATTCCACTCTTGAACAGCACGTTGAAAAAACCAACACCCATATCTTTCCATTCAATGTAAACACAGCCCACACCGTTATGTAGCCGCCACGAGACCGCACTGTCCCCTCTTGACAACTTGGGTCCATGGTTTGGTGGATTCAAGGCGACAGTCGAACCCTTCTATCAGCTCTAATCAACTGAAACCGGGACTCATCCGACCAGACCACAGTTTTCCCGTCGTCTAGCGTCCAACCAATATGGTCGCGAGCCCAGACGTGGAGCTACATGTGATGTCGTAGTGTTAGCAAAGGCACTCGAGTCGGTCATCTGCTGGCATAGCCCATTAACACTATATTTCGCCTCGCTGTCCTAACGGATAGTTTCGTCGTATATTCCATATTGATTTCTGCGAATATTTCACTTAATGCTACTTGACTATTATGACTGACAACTCGATGCAGACGAAACTGCTCTCGGTCAAAAGCGAAGGCCGTCTGCTACTGCGTTGTCCGCTGTGAGACGTAATGCCTGAAATTTGGTATTCGCGATACACTCTCTACATGGAAATGTCCCTTTTGTCTAGCTCCAACTAACATTCCGCGTTCAGAGTCTGTCACAAATGACAGCTCCACCACTACACTGCACTTTTTTACCTTGTATACGCAATACTGCCGCCATCTGTATATGTTCACATCGCCATCACATGGCCTCTGTCACCTTAGTGTAGATTAGGGAATGAGACACTAAAAGTAGTCGACAAATTTTGCCATTAGGACAAGAAAATATACACTACTGCTCATTAAAATTGCTACACCAAGAAGAAATGCAGATGATAAACGGGTATTCTTTGACAAATATATTATACTAGTACTGACATGTGATTACATTTTCACGCAATTTGGGTGCACAGATCCTGAGAAATCAGTACCCAGGACAAGCACCTCTGGCCGTAATAACGGCCTTGACACGCCTGGGCATTGAGACAAACAGAGCTTGGATGGCGTGTACAGGTACAGCAGCCCATGCAGCTTCAACACGATGCCACAGTTCATAAAGAATAGTGACTGGCGTATTGTGACGAGTCAGTTGCTCGGCCACCATTGACCAGACGGTTCCAGTTGGTGAGAGATCTGGGGAATGTGCTGGCCAGGTCAGCAGTCGAACATTTTCTGTATCCAGGAAGGCCCGTACAGGACCTGCAACATGCGGTCGTGCGTTATCCTGCTGAAATGTAGGGTTTCGCAGGGATCGAATGAAGGGTAGAGCCACGGGTTGTAACACATCTGAACTGTAACGTCTACTGTTCAAAGTGCTGTCAATGCGAACAAGAGGTGACCGCGACGTGTAACCAATAGCAACCCATACCATCACGCCGGGTGATACGCCAGTAAGGCGAAGACGAATACACGCTTCCAATGTGCGTTCACCGCGATGACGCCAAACACGGATGCGACCATCATGGTGCTGTAAACAGAACCTGCATTCATTCGAATAAACGGCGTCTTACCATTCGTGCACCCAGAATCGTCGTTGAGTACACCAACGTGTGCCCTGCTGTCTGTGATGCAGCGTCAAGGGTAACCGCAGCCATTGTCTCCGAGCTGATAGTCCATGTTGCTGCAAAAGTCGTCGAACTGTTGGTGCAGATGGTTGTTGACATACAGACGTCTCCATCTGTTGACTCAGGGATCGAGCCGTGGCTGCACGATCCGTTACAGCCATGCGGATAAGATGCCTGTCATGTCGACTGCTAGTGATACGAGGGCGTTGGGATCCAGCACGGCTTTCTCTATTACCCTCCTGAACCCACCGATTCCATATTCTGCTAACAATCTCGACCAACGCGAGCAGCAGTGTCGCGATACGATAAACCGCAATCGTTATAGGCTACAATCCGACCTTTATCAAAGTCGGAAACGTGATGGTACGCATTTCTCCTCCTTACACGAGGCATCACAACAACGTTTCACCAGGCAACGCCGGTCATTTACTGTTCGTGTATGAGAAATCGGTTGGAAACTTTCCTCATGTCAGCACGTTGCAGGTGTCGCCACCGGTGCCAACCTTGTGTGAATGCTCTGAAAAGCTAATCATTTGCATATCGCAGCATCTTCTTCCTGTCGGTTAAATTTCGCGTCTGTAGCACGTCATCTTCGTGGTATAGTAATTTTAATGGCCAGTAGTGTAAGATGATGGCTGGAGGAGAATGGATGTAAAAAAGCCGAATGGCAATAACAAGATAAACAATTTCTGAAAACGGGAGGTTTGCTAACAAAGGATTATCTTTACCCGCTTCTTTAGCGTAACGTGCAACGCGCTGTCTCGTGAGACAATGAGATGAGCCAGACCCAAACCGAATCCGTGTGTTGGCTTCTACACGGCCGAGTTTGAGTGTGATTTTCAGATTGCTTCTCGTGCTGATTTTCGCAAATGTTGGGCTGGTTCCTAAATACGATACACAAACAATTAAAATATAACACACGGAATGGAGTTTCCAAGATGCTATTCCAGGCAGGTGTAAAATGAATGTGCGCAACAGAAAATACTGAACGCGAAAATGAAGATTTTGCCCCGTCTGACTAACCCCTGAAGCAGATCTTAGGATATCTTAAGGGTGATATTCTCTCTTCCTTCTTGCTCTTTAACATATAAATTACAGCATAAACATAAATGAATAATTAAGGGAACTAGTAACTAAAAATGATAAATGCTGATTCTGATTTATTGTGGATTAAAACCCCTTTTCTGCATTACAAATATTTATATATCAATGTCCAGTGGACATAAAGAGATACAATTGGATTTCCTAACTGATGCGATTCATGAGTTGCCCAAATCTGTTCCTTTTTATGGCTACGCGATCTAATATAAATATAGATGACTGACATCACCTACGTACCAAACATTAGAAGACACTACTTTCAAAGATGATCTATAACGGTGTGCAACCTCAGTGGAAATAAAATTTACGTGATCACAGCTGTTTAGCTTTATAGTCCTTGTAGCCCATACGTACAGCGTCCGGTGCGTCGTACTGATGGTTCTCGTACACTTCTGAGACGATGGAAGAACTCCAGCCACAAAATATAAAAATAAACCTCACTCAAACACTAGGACAACAGGAGACGGTCCACTAACTAGTACAATCTAATACTGTCTTCTCCTCTCTGTGTTCGACAGGCGATAAACGAGAACTTCCAGCGACAAGGACGGAGTTCAGATAAGGTATCAGTGTGGGTATAGGCAGAATTAGTGCTCTCAATCACTGAACGCTGCATACTGGACGACAACTTCCTACCTGGTGGCGAAGTCCAGAATCTTATCAGTTCGCAACAGTACAGTGCCTAACCGTTCTAACTATAAAATCTCCAGAGAGCGAAGACCTCAAGTCCGTCTGTACCAACAGAAGCAGATACTCAGCGACCGTCAAACACGGGCGCTCAAAAAGGAATACCGCTTTCTATCCACCGCTGGCTTCCCGGCAAAGCTCGGCTCCCCTCCCTCGTAACTGCAGAAGGCGAATCATTTCCTCGAAACCACTGAATATTCTCCCTCACTACAGATTCTTCCAAACCCCCAACAACCATATTTTAGTCTTTTGTCGTTCAGCACGAAAAGTTTGCGAGGAAATACCTATCCTCGTTAATTTAGAACACATACAATGGTATGCTTCTCTGAGTATAGATCCACGGAAACAACCCAGCCTGCGTGAGTTCCTAGGTAACGCTTCCTCGTTGCTCTCTGCTGCGTCCAAGGTTTTCAGAGTTTGCCAAGTGTTAGCCCGTTACCCTTCTGGGCCCGCTACAATGCCGGCTGGCCACCGCTGTGCTGTGCTTCACGGCCAGGTGCCTTAACCGTCCGTCTTGGCTACTTCCTTGTGCGGGCTTTTCCACCTAGGCTTGAGTTACGCCTGCTGTTTCATCTCCACTGGCGTTCCAACCTCTCCTAGTATAGGCAATCATTCATTACGCCATTTTGATAATAAAGACCCTCTGTCACCTTTCATGCAATAAACGTTAGCAACTATTTACAAGGTGTACGTGACAATATATATTCATATATACGATGTACAACATATCAAATGATACCTAATTTCGGTTGTAAATCTATGGCAAAGTATATATGTGAGTGCTTGTAAGGTGCTAAATTATAGCCAACTTACGAGTTTACAGGATTACCAGACATATGGCGCACACGAATTTTCTTCCTTACGTTACCTTGACGATTGTGACTTCAGAAAGGGCATTCTGCCACAAAGTTATATTATAAAATACTGTTTGACACATCCTGAAAGCACATCCCGAAGTAGATACTATACAGTAAAGAAGAAGAAGAAGAAGAAGAAGAAGGAAAAACCTTCATGAAGGTGTAGTGTTCATGGACAACAAACAGTTCCGATAAGACTAAGGTGAAAATGACGGGTCAGGATAAAGTAAGTATTGTAAGGTCAGGTATGGCACAGATTGCAGGAGCAGTACTAACTATCTATGCTTGCTCTTTCTTTATTGGGATTCTATATCTAGAAGCATAAAATGCAGGTGTGGGTCGTTCAGTGCAGATGAGAACGAGGCAGCCAAAGGCTGATGCAATGGTCGCTCCCTTCTGATGCATGCATTGGTGTCTTTTCGATCCTGGAGTCGTGAACTCTTATCAGGGAGAAAGTGGCAGGATGGGCTTTTGTGCAGGCAGATGGCTATTCGCCAGACCACAGCCCATCCATGCATAGGACAGTATGGTCGGTTGGAACTATGGTGGTATAAAAACCAAAAGCCGGTGGCGTGAGGGAATTCGGAGAAACGTTATTCCTGGATTTCGGGGGCATAAACTCCGGATGTAGGTAACATCTGTAGGAATCTGACTGAAACACCACAATCTGTGCATTAAAGGGGTGCAGATGACGCTCCCAACCGATACTAAAATAGCAGAACCTAGTAAGCACTGGTGGAAAGAACGCACCTCGAAGAAGTTGAAAAAGTCAGCCAACCAGTTGTAAACCAAAGGTTTATGTAGCCCTTGACACAAGTTTCAGTATTTACAAAAATGTCTTCTCTAGAGGGAGAGGGCCTTGATACATCACATTCACCTTCTGAAGACGATATTTTTATTAATATCGAAACCTAGGTCAAGGGCTAAGTAAACCTTTGATTTGCAACTGGTTGGCTGAGTTTTTCAACAGCATCAAATTTATACAGTTCCTGAATCGCAGCCATGTTTAAGGTTCAGAATACACCTTGTCATTGGTGGACGGGCTGTGGCATACGTCCCAAGTTCCACTTTGTGAGCAGTGACGGGTGATTAGGAGAGGAATTTTCATGGAATTGACGGAGGGAGTATGAAAGGCGATGTAGCTGCAACGTGAGAGATTGGGTGGAAAAGTTGTGGAAGTGCAAAAAAAGTGTAGACCAGCGCGGAGAAATGCGCTTTTGAGCGAGTTTAGGTTCCGGATAGAGGACTTGGAGTTGAACGGAGCACATTAAGACTCGGAGCGAGGATACAGAGAAGAACTGACTATTAAAATTCGGACTGGGGACGCAAAAAAGAGCGAACATTTAACATTCAGAGCAGGCGTGCAACATGCCAACAGTGACGGAGGGCATCAGCGGGGCCGGCAGTAGTGGAGGGCCGCTACCATTATTACGGTTCGACCTCAGCCGGCGCAGCTCACGGTAAGGATTCATTGCTGCAACAGCATACCACAGACGAATAGGCACAACGATTTGTTTGTTCAAATAGAAGCGGCAGCCTCTAGAATGGTCGTTCTGCCCCAATAGAAAATTTATCTTTATTCACTGTTAGTTTCTTGCCGCGCAATCAATACTTACCTACCACTACACTTTGCTCTTCTGTAAATGTGATAGGTTCACGTCGTATCCTGATTGATGTTCTTGTCATTTTCGAACCCTGCCAGCAAATAATGGTGATCGTCAATGTGAAATGTCATATATTAATTGAGATCAGATTCTGACTCATAAATGATCAATCCATGCAAACCCCAATGTTGTTTTAGTAAAGAGTTAGAAATGCTTCAAAGAGATGCTTAACCAGGTAAAGTTATTGAGAATCCATCGCGTCGCTTCACTATTTAGCACTGCGCTCTGAGGAGAGATCTACTACTGGAATCAGACCAGTCAGATCAGACGGTAGGAGCAAATCTACGGTAGAATTTTACATACACAGGGGATGTCTCGAAAGAAAAAGGACCTTTTTAAATGTTGTGCTGAATGGACTTGTAAGGAAAAGAAATCAGATCTTGACCAAAAGAAGGGGTCGATTTATAGGACACATCCTTAGGTATCAAGGGATCGTCAGCTTGATAATGGAGGGAAATGCGGTGGTAAACATCGTAGAGAGACTAAGTTTTGACTAAAGTAAGTCGGTTCGAGTAAGTATGAGTTGCTGTAGTTATGTATGGCTGAAGGGAGCTGTAGAGGGTGTACTAGTATGGTCAAGTGCATCAAACCATTGCTCCATTACATGGAATTGGGATTAATGACATAAAGAAATGTGACTATAGAAAACAATGTCTTGGTCAAAAATTTATTAAAATTCATGAGTGGTTTCGGCTTTTCAGCCATCATGAGTTTTAATAAACTAATATGTGGCCACGGGACTGATTCCATTAATTTAATCCTTTACAAAGGTCGTCGGGACCCTCTGAAGATCCAAACGACCTTGTTTCACACAAATACAATTTGAAAGAGAATGGAGACAGATAACTCTGAGATTTGAGGTAGCGGGATCTGGTTCGGAATCAAATAAGTTGACAGTAATAAGCGGACATTACGATTATACAAACTCAAGTATGTACATTTCGGCAGCGATACTTTTCTTCTGTAATACTTGCACAAGTTGTAATATACACAACATTTATTCGAAGTGGTGTTCTCTAGCGTTTATGCAGGCGTGACATTGTCACACGAAGTTCTGCGTTACCGGTTTGGACAGGTTGTCACACAGAGAAAGAATTCTTGCCAGAGGATTCTCTTGTCTCGACGCATGTGTTCTATACAAGACTTTTTACGGATCCGACAAGAAAACATGAAGTCACGTCAGAGCAAGTTAACAAGGTGACCACAGAACTGGATCATTTCTTTCTATCCTGCTTTCACGGAAAATTTCCGCGGGTCGAAAGTTATATGCTATATTTGCACATTTGCTAACATCCATAAATTGAGTTTACTCCTTGTCGAGCTTCTACGAGCAACCTTTGCTCAGTATCTGAACTCACTGATCTATTACGACAACTGCTATGGTAGTGTATCTCCTGAGCTCATTTGACGAGTAAGTGACCTAGCCAGCGAATTCCTTAGGCTTGCAGTCGTTGTCTATGCTTTGCAAGTTTCGAAGGAGAACAATAATTCTGTCTTCTTACTTCGTTCGTGACTATGAAAGAGGTTCAAATGGTTCAAATGGCTCTGAGCACTTTGGGACTTAACTGCTGAGGTCATCAGTCCTCTAGAACTTAGAACTACTTAAACCTAACTAACCTAAGGACATCCATGCCCGAGGCAATATTCGAACCTGCGACCGTAGCGGTCGCGCGATTTCAGACTGTAGCGCCGGCGTGGTAGAGGTAAGACATTCTTTTTGATAGTGTGAAAATGATGTGCTATTGAAAAGTGGTTGCATTTATACACGCTGAGGGTTATGTACACATGGTATGGACAAAAACATGGAAACATCGAGACAATGCATGTCTGAGCATCGATGCAGATGTTAGCAAAACATGTAGATTACTCTGTTGTATTTGTCCACGAACTGTGGCTGTGCACTGCCCTCATTACACTGTAGGTGTCAGTCTTAGCCAGAACAGTCAGAACATTGTTCTGTGAATTTGTGAGTGCATTAGATTAGAGTTAAGTGACTTCGAACGTAGGAAAATTGTTGGCGCTCCTATGGTAAGTGCTTCCATTACAAAACTAGCCCGTATTTTTGGAGTTCCAGGAGTCACCGTAACTAATGTTAAGTGAACTTGACAGACGGCAATTGAAGAGGTTTATGACGAAAAATAAAAGTACGACAGCTGCAAAAATGACTGTAGAAGTAAACGTCGCACACGCATACCCGGCTAGATCCAAAACCTCTCTTCAGTGATGCAAAAGCCTGTGGTGCCAAGGTCATAAAACCTTGACTATGGAGAGATGGAAGAAAGCTAGCCGGCCGAAGTGGCCGTGCAGTTCTAGGTGCTACAGTCTGAAATCGCGCGACCGCTACGGTCGCAGGTTCGAATACTGCCTCAGGCATGGATGTGTATGATGTCCTTAGGTTAGTTAGGTTTAAGTAGTTCTAAGTTCTGCCGGCACGGTAGCTCAGCGTGTTCGGTCAGAGGGCTAGCTGCCCTCTGTAATAAAAGAAACTGAGTTCATCGATCAACAACGATCTTAACCGGATGTCTTACGGCATCTGCCCCGAGCAGATGAAACGAACACAACCGAAGTAAAAGAGATTAAAAAAAAAAAAGGGGTAGCGTCTTTGATTCATAATCAAAACGTCTTCGGTCCCGGGTTCGATCCCCGCCACTGCCTAAATTTTGATAAATAATCAGCATTGGCGGCCGAAGACTTCCGGCATAAGAAGTCAGCCTCATTCTGCCAACGGCCTTGTCAAAGAGGCCGGAGGAGCGGATAGAGGTTGAGGGCACTCTCTTGTCCAAGGGGTGGGAAAATGCCCCTAAAGGCGGAAGAATCAGCAATGATCAACGACATGAAGATGCAGAAGGCAATGGAAACCACTGCATTAAAAACACGTAACGTGTATCCACAGGACATGTGGCCTGTGGTTGATGAAGTGTCATGATGATCTCTCCGTTGGCAAAAGATTCCGGAATAGTCCCCCATTCGGATCTCCGGGAGGGGACTGCCAAGGGGGAGGTTACCATGAGAAAAAGATTGAATAATCAACGAAAGGAAAACGTGCTACGAGTCGGGGCGTGGAATGTCAGAAGCTTCAACGTGGTAGGGAAACTAGAAAATCTGAAAAGGGAAATGCAAAGGCTCAATCTAGATATAGTAGGGGTCAGTGAAGTGAAGTGGAAGGAAGACAAGGATTTCTGGTCAGATGAGTATCGGGTAATATCAACAGCAGCAGAAAATGGTATAATAGGTGTAGGGTTGGTTATGAATAGGAAGGTAGGGCAGAGGGTGTGTTACTGGGAACAGTTCAGTGACCGGGTTGTTCTAATCAGAATCGACAGCAGACCAACACCGACAACGATAGTTCAGGTATACATGCCGACGTCGCAAGCTGAAGATGAACAGATAGAGAAAGTGTATGAGGATATTGAAAGGGTAATGCAGTATGTAAAGTGGGACGAAAATCTAATAGTCATGGGCGACTGGAATGCAGTTGTAGGGGAAGGAGTAGAAGAAAAGTTTACAGGAGAATATGGGCTTGGGGCAAGGAATGAAAGAGGAGAAAGACTAATTGAGTTCTGTAACAAGTATCAGCTAGTAATAGCGAATACCCTGTTCAAGAATCACAAGAGGAGGTGGTATACTTGGAAAAGGCCGGGAGATACGGGAAGATTTCAATTAGATTACATCATGGTCAGGCAGAGATTCCGAAATCAGATACTGGATTGTAAGGCGTAGCCAGGAGCAGATATAGGCTCAGATCACAATATAGTAGTGATGAAGAGTAGGCTGAAGTTCAAGACATTAGTCAGGAAGAATCAATACGCAAAGAAGTGGGATACGGAAGTTCTAAGGAATGAAGAGATACGTTTGAAGTTCTCTAACGCTATAGATACAGCAATAAGGAATAGCGCAGTAGGCAGTACAGTCTCTAGAAAGGGCCATCACAGAAGTTGGGAAAGAAAACATAGGCACAAAGAAGGTAGCTGCGAAGAAACCATGTGTAACGGAAGAAATACTTCAGTTGATTAATGAAAGGAGGAAGTACAAACATGTTCCGGGAAAATCAGGAATACAGAAATACAAGTTGCTGAGGAATGAAATAAATAGGAAGTGCAGGGAAGCTAAGATGAAATGGCTGCAGGAAAAATGTGAAGACATCGAAAAAGATATGATTGTCGGAAAGACAGACTCAGCATACAGGAAGGTCAAAACAACCTTTGGTGACATTAAAAGCAACGGTGGTAACATTAAGAGTGCAACGGGAATTCCACTGTTAAATGCAAAGGAGAGAGCAGATAGGTGGAAAGAATACATTGAAAACCTCTATGAGGGTGAAGATTTGTCTGATGTGATAGAAGAAGAAACAGGAGTCGATTTAGAAGAGATAGGGAATCCAGTATTAGAATCGGAATTTAAAAGAGCTTTGGAGGACTTACGGTCAAATAAGGCAGAAGGGATAGATAACATTCCATCAGAATTTCTAAAATCATTAGGGGAAGAGGCAACAAAACGACTATTCATGTAGAATATATGAGTCTGGCGACATACCATCTGACTTTCGGAAAAGCATCATCCACACAATTCCGAAGACGGCAAGAGTTGACAAGTGCGAGAATTATCGCACAATCAGCTTAACAGCTCATGCATCGAAGCTGCTTACAAGAATAATATACAGAAGAATGGAAAAGAAAATTGAGAATGCGCTAGGTGACGATCAGTTTGGCTTTAGGAAAAGTAAAGGCACGAGAGAGGCAATTCTGACGTTACGGCTAATAATGGAAGCAAGGCTAAAGAAAAATCAAGACACGTTCATAGGATTTGTAGACCTGGAAAAAGCGTTCGACAATATAAAATGGTGCAAGCTGTTCGAGATACTGAAAAAAGTAGGGGTAAGCTATAGGGAGAGAAAGGGTCATACACAATATGTACAGCAACCAAGTGGGAATAATAAGAGTGGACGATCAAGAACGAAGTGCTCGTATTAAGAAGGGTACAAGACAAGGCTGTAGCCTTTCGCTCCTACTCTTCAGTCTGTACTTCGAGGAAGCAATGATGGAAATAAAAGAAAGGTTCAGGAGTGGAATTAAAATTCAAGGTGAAAGGATATCAATGATACGATGCGCTGATGACATTGCTATTCTGAGTGAAAGTGAAGAAGAATTAAATGATCTGTTGAACGGAATGAACAGTGTAATGAGTACACAGTATGGTTTGAGAGTAAATCGGAGAAAGACGAAGGTAATGAGAAGTAGTAGAAATGAGAATAGCGAGAAACTTAACATCAGGATTGATGGTCACGAAGTCAATGAAGTTAAGGAATTGTGCTACCTAGGCAGTAAAATAAGCAATGACGGACGGAGCAAGGAGGACCTCAAAAGCAGACTCGCTATGGCAAAAAAGGCTTTTCTGGTCCAGAGAAGTCTACTAATATCAAATACCAGCCTTAATTTGAGGAAGAAATTTCTGAAGATGTACGTCTGGAGTACAGCATTGTATGGTAGTGAAACATCGACTGTGGGAAAACCGGAACAGAAGAGAATCGAAGCATTTGAGATGTGGTGCTATAGACGAATGTTGAAAATTAGGTGGACTGATAAGGTAAGGAATGAGGAGGTTCTACGCAGAATCGGAGAGGAAAGGAATCTCTGGAAAACACTGATAAGGAGAAGGGACAGGATGATAGGACATCTGCTAAGACATGAGGGAATGACTTCCATGGTACTAGAGGGAACTGTAGGGGGTAAAAACTGTAGAGGAAAACAGGGATTGGAATACGTCAAGCAAATAATTGAGGACGTAGGTTGCAAGTGCTACTCTGAGATGAATAGGTTAGCACAGGAAAGGAAGGAATTCGTGGCGGGCCGCATCAGACCAGTCAGTAGACTGACGTCAAAAAAAAAAAAAAAAAAAAAAAAAAAGTTCTAGAGGACTGTGACCTAGCAGTTAACCGCGAGACTGCTACGGTCGCAGGTTCGAATCCTGCCTCGGGCATGGATGTGTGTGATGTCCTTAGGTTAGTTAGGTTTAAGTAGTTCTAAGTTCTAGGGGACTTAAGACCTCAGAAGTTGAGACCCATAGTGCTCAGAAACATTTGAAGAAAGCTATTTAATCGGACGAGTCTTGTTGCACACTGTTTCTAACTTCCCGCCGAGTTGGGGTTCGCTGATGAACTGGGCAGCTATATCGTGGTATTCCGTGGGTCCCATGCGTACTCTGCAAGACACTTTAGTGCCTAGGATTGTATGACCATTTCGGCTGATCTGGTCGATTCCATGTTACAATGTTTGCTTCCCAGTAGTGACACTGTTCCAAGACGACACACTTATAAATTCACATGGCATGTATTTTATTTTTTAAAATATAATATACACTGTCGAAAATGTTCAAATATTTATGTGCATTACTTCAAGATCTAATGAAATCGGTATTTTTTTATATAGAAGTCTGTGGGTTGCTGTGATATAAAGGTTAAATTACGTGTGTATATTGGTAGCACTGTCAAAAACAGCATCGTATTGTTTCATAGTATAAAACGTGTTTTATATCGAAGTTCTGACGTTTTTCCGAGGAAAAGTGACGAATAGACTGGTAAATATCTCGAAAAGTAAAGTATGACGTCAAAACGAAGTATTTTTACAAAACGTGGGTTTCATGGTAACAGATTTTCAAATAAAGGGAAACATTGCGTTCAACATGTGGCGTGTGAAGTTACAGACAATGAAATACAGGCAAACTCATCAGTATCTAGAGAAACATCCATTAGTGCTTCGAAGATTAAAATAAAACGTTGTGATACACAGTTTTCTCAAAACGAAAGTGATGTAAATGGTAGGTTAGGTTATATTGTAATATATTTACACATCTTTCCAGGTGTGTTAAGGTGAATGTGTGTATTGTAAAATACATGGAGGGTCACTTAGTTTGCGAGTACACGAATACAGTGACGTATCAAATAGACTAGCCAAGAAACTTATAATTAATTATGCCACTTGTAAATCTACTCATTCATTTTGGAATTCTGATAAGTGTAAAGACAATTATTTTGAAGTAGGCTAAATGTTAGGTGGTTTTATGGATTGAGAGCTATTTGCAAAGGACACACTGCAGCAGAAACAATGTGTGCTGTGATGAATATGCCTCACTCGCCATGTAAAATCGACGAGTATGCAGGATTTATTGGAGCTGCTGCGGAATCCGTTGAGTGAAGGTCAATGAAGGGTGTTGCAAACGAGGCTGTTGAAATAAATGATGGTATCACTGCCATACCAGTAGCAGGTCTTTCAACTGGACGCCACTTCATCGACTTGCCTGTCCCCAGCCTACTCCCACAAGGAAAAGAGAACCGATATATTATTGTGGAGTCCGAATTACATGTTGTGTCTGGCGAATATTCACATGATTCAGAGGTGAAAGCTAAGTTAAAACCAGACAAAAGACTTCCGTCGAATGCCCGGAGTCGACAGCGCAAATTCTCGTTTCCATGCAAACGCCTTACGACTTTCTTTCTATTGTTTTATTTTATTCTATTTAGTTATCTATTGTCCCCAGGCCTAACTGTATTACTACCAATATCAAATAACATGTGTGTTCCATAAAATATAACTTCTGCACGCCTTCAGTTCGGTAATGAAGTCAACGTTTTGAGTGCGGAACAACGATGTTCTGTTTCATGATGCAATGCTTCAATAGTCTAAGAATTATCATATACATCTTACTACAGTATACATTACAAGTTCTGCTATTAGCACTTAAATGAAAAGAGGTTTAAGATTTTTTGACTTATTTTATATCCGAGAGGACCACTTATTATCCGTGGAATGAACATTAGCATATCCAGTTTTTGTAAATGTGTGATATGTATCCTTGTTTTAGGATATGTTATACATCAGTGGTAATCAAACTTTACTGCTGAAGAGCTTGCACTCATCTTGTGGGATAAACTACACAAATTAGTATGTTATAAGATCCTAATGGACAAGCTATAACAAGGGCGAGGTAAGTTGGCTGCTGGTCCGCAAGCACTAATCGTTAAAAATCGACAAAATTCGGAGCACTTCGTGTCTACTATTCTCTGTTTCATTAAGTTGCCACCTTTAGTGACCCCAGAATTGTGACATTGTCATTGTCTGGCGAAATCATTTTGTGTTGTCTATGTGAGCGCATGACTTATTGATTAATGACAGTAATTTTGAACATATTTAAATGCATTATATAGTATGAGACACGATCACAAATGTTTGCTAAATGTTTCGAATCTCTTGTTATTCTAGTTTATTGTGAAGTATTAGAACAGCCTTAATTTAATGAACTTCATATTCCTTCCTACAAGTAAGTACTGATCGGGGCGAGTCGCGCATGTACACTCCTGAAAATTGAAATAAGAACACCGTGAATTCATTGTCCCAGGAAGGGGAAACTTTATTGACACATTCCTGGGGTCAGATACATCACATGATCACACTGACAGAACCACAGGCACATAGACACAGCCGGCCGCGGTGGTCTCGCGGTTCTAGGCGCGCAGTCCGGAACCGTGCGACTGCTACGGTCGCAGGTTCGAATCCTGCCTCGGGCATGGATGTGTGTGATGTCCTTAGGTTAGTTAGGTTTAAGTAGTTCTAAGTTCTAGGGGACTGATGACCACAGCTGTTGAGTCCCATAGTGCTCAGAGCCATTTTTGAACATAGACACAGGCAACAGAGCATGCACAATGTCGGCACTAGTACAGTGTATATCCACCTTTCGCAGCAATGCAGGCTGCTATTCTCCCATGGAGACGATCGTAGACATGCTGGATGTAGTCCTGTGGAATGGCTTGCCATGCCATTTCCACCTGGCGCCTCAGTTGGACCAGCGTTCGTGCTGGACGTGCAGACCGCGTGAGACGACGCTTCATCCAGTCCCAAACATGCTCAATGGGGGACAGATCCGGAGATCTTGCTGGCCAGGGTAGTTGACTTACACCTTCTAGAGCACGTTGGGTGGCACGGGATACATGCGGACGTGCATTGTCCTGTTGGAACAGCAAGTTCCCTTGCCGGTCTAGGAATGGTAGAACGATGGGTTCGATGACGGTTTGGATGTACCGTGCACTATTCAGTGTCCCCTCGACGATCACCAGAGGTGTACGGCCAGTGTAGGAGATCGCTCCCCACACCATGATGCCGGGTGTTGGCCCTGTGTGCCTCGGTCGTATGCAGTCCTGATTGTGTCGCTCACCTGCACGGCGCCAAACACGCATACGACCATCATTGGCACCAAGGCAGAAGCGACTCTCATCGCTGAAGACGACACGTCTTCATTCGTCCCTCCATTCACGCCTGTCGCGACACCACTGGAGGCGGGCTGCACGATGTTGGGGCGTGAGCGGAAGACGGCCTAACGGTGTTCGGGACCGTAGCCCAGCTTCATGGAGACGGTTGCGAATGGTCCTCGCCGATACCCCAGGAGCAACAGTGTCCCTAATTTGCTGGGAAGTGGCGGTGCGGTCCCCTACGGCACTGCGTAGGATCCTACGGTCTTGGCGTGCATCCGTGCGTCGCTGCGGTCCTGTCCCAGGTCGACGGGCACGTGCACCTTCCGCCGACCACTGGCGACAACATCGATGTACTGTGGAGACCTCACGCCCCACGTGTTGAGCAATTCGGCGGTACGTCCACCCGGCCTCCCGCATGCCAACTATACGCCCTCGCTCAAAGTCCGTCAACTGCACATACGGTTCACGTCCACGCTGTCGCGGCATGCTACCAGTGTTAAAGACTGCGATGGAGCTCCGTATGCCACGGCAAACTGGCTGACACTGACGGCGGAGGTGCACAAATGCTGCGCAGCTAGCGCCATTCGACGGCCAACACCGCGGTTCCTGGTGTGTCCGCTGTGCCGTGCGTGTGATCATTGCTTGTACAGCCCTCTCGCAGTGTCCGGAGCAAGTATGGTGGGTCTGACACACCGGTGTCAATGTGTTCTTTTTTCCATTTCCAGGAGTGTATGTTCAGTTGCCTGGACTGGAAGCCAAACAATCAATCATTCTGCCTCTAACATCCCGTAATACGGCGGTACTTACCCGTCTGCTCCTGACGTAAGCGGTCAGCTTTTCTTACCTTACTGCCCGATTCACAAACGTCAATTGAAATTAAACCCTTTTTAAAATGTTACTGTTTCCGTAAACATTTTTGTTTGTTACTAAGCAGGAAAACTACACTCTTAATTTAGTTGACGTTTTTGCATCTGGCTGTTAGTTGTTGACTTATGCATATTACTCGCATTATAAAATACGGCTGAGAATCACGGGCCTCACGAATACCTGATTTGGGCTGCACTTCGACCACCCATTTTCTACAACTTTGAGGATCTACTCGGTGTGGATCTGATGACCAAAGATTTGTATCTAATCTAATATCGATTGTTGACTTTTTGATGTTTTGCAGTTATTCCTTGATGTTATTTTGGTCTCGAAGTCGACACCTAATCTGGTTATCGTGCTTCAAAAGTTCGCAAGCCTTGGCAGCTTAAACTTGCGAGCCAGTGTTTTATCGAGTGCTGAAGGTAAGGTGTTAGAAAAGAAGACCGCGCGCGGCATCTGACGGGGTTTAGATGCCGTGAAGACAGTTGCAGACTGCGATCTCTAATTGCAGGGTGCTTACTGCGAGACTTAAGTGTTACGAGGAATGCCGATTGTTTTCCTGCGGGTCAGTGTATACGCGCGCTAATAGCTGCCAATGGCGGCAGTCGCGCGGATCGCCTAACGACTCGACAGCTGCGCCGTGGAAAAGTGCCGCGTCTTATTCGCCTGCATTCCTGTTCCTCGGCAAGTTTATGACTCATTGAGCTCCAGGGTAGCCTTCAGTTGGCCCTCTCATACGTAGCAATTCCGCATAATTTCCTCCCAAGGTGGAAAAATTTCCATTCTCAACCGTCACTTTAAGTGCACATTTGTTATTCTATTATCTGACGTAGACTCCTTTTACTGCTGCTGTTCTTGTATCATCTTTTCATGCCTTCTCGTAATACGAGTAAAGCTATCACGAGTTGTGGGATTTGATGTCTACAGAAAACTTTCGTCACTGGTTCTTCAGCATTAAAGCTGTCGAGTAATTTTACCAAGTAATTTGGTACAGTGATAATACACTGCACTCGCACTCGGTAGGAAGGTGGTTCTAATCTCCGCCAGGCCACCCTGATTTAGGTTTCCTGTGGTTTCCTCAAATCGCTTAAGGTGAATGCCACTGCCGACCGGATACCGACTGATACCGCACAAACCAATTGCGACTTTACGTGGGGTTACTTTAAGTAACTGGGCTATGCACAGCTCTGTTTAAAAGAGCAGCGCATACGTCTGCTTTTACGCCCAGCATCTGACTCGCTGCCATTAATAATTTGTAGTTGTGATCCTGCAACCAATAGTCTATGCATGGGCTAGAATTGCGGATTAATAAAATGTAGAGAAATATTAAAGAAATTATAAATGATTAAGTAGTGAAAGGGTTCTGTTCTAACGTCCGTAACTGATATAGATGACATCAGAGAATTATGTTGAATAATGTTTATTCGCCGGCCGGTTTGGCCGTGCGGTTCTAGGCGCTTCAGTCTGGAACCGCGTGACCGCTACGGTCGCAGGTTCGAATCCTGCCTTGGGCATGGATGTGTGTGATGTCCTTAGGTTAGTTAGGTTTAAGTAGTTCTAAGTTCTCGGGGACCGATGACCTCAGATGTTAAGTCCCATAGTGCTCAGAGCCATTTGAACCTTTTTTTTTTTTTTTTTTTGATGTTTATTCAAGAAAGTAAATCTCAGACAAACGAAAAGTGGTCTTACAATAACAAAATATAATACAGGCAGAAAATAACCTCATTAACATGCAATGAAAACTGCGTTGAGAGCGTTACAAGAATCGTAGCAGAGTCTTCAAGTTGAACAGTCATCCAAGATGCGCCAAAAACTAAGTCCGTTTCGCGATCGCAATACACGAAATTTTCACCCGCTGAAATTAATTCTGAGTTCATTATGACAATTTACACAATAGCACGTGAGCGATAACGAGTAGGAACTCATACTCTGTCTATTTTCAATTCCTAAATACAACTGGATAAGTTGAAGTTCTGCGTTGGAGCACATTCAGACTTCGCGGAAGCTAGAGTCCCCTCAAAAGTTGAAGTATTGCCACCGCCGTTCACCGTCCAGAACCCATCAGCGACGGAACCGAACAGCACACATTACCACAGGCAGGTCTGCCTTCTTCCAGCTCAAACCTAAAAGCGTGCAGGATTGCTGCCTTGAGCACCCCACTCGCAAAAGTGCCTGTCTCCACTTGACTCCAGCAGTGTTCTGCTACTAAGTCTCATTGGATGGTCATCCCCAACAGATTAACTCGTTCTTATGCTCTACAGACATGATTTTCAGTCAAATTGACCACTTTTATGTTTAAACACTCAGACTATTAACATGAAACACAAATAAAGTTTGTTCTTAAATAAATAATAAAGCATTCTTGCACAAATATGTTCATATTAATGACAAAACTGTCATTAAATATTGTTTAAACAACTATTTGGTAGAAGCGTCTTTTGGTAGTCTTTGAATAGTGGTGTCAGCTAACACAGGTGACTCACCACTTCTTAAATGATAATGTTTATTTTAACATCGATTGTAATCATATATAAATAAAGTAAATTCATTAAATAACTACATAAGTGTAATAAGATATGAGGTATTCATGCTGCATTCAGTTGTGTGTTATTGCTCAGGATAATATGTTCTGACAAATGTTTACATGAATAAAAAGATATAAAACGTAATAAATCAATAAATAAAATAGTTAAAGATATGTTTATTGAAATCACACGAAGGGTTTAAAAAACTGTTCATCGTAAGGTTCATTGCGAAAATACTTAGTCACTCTGAAATATTAACTTCTTTAGTTTTTAAGACATTAAAAGTATTATTTTTTCATTGGGTGTGCCTCATTTTTCTGAGGTCACAGTTGTTTCCAGACTTGCTTTATGATGTAAGTATGATTTATTGTAGAATTTCTAAGAACCATAAGTAGCCATATTTCAGAAAGTCTTACATCATTTCAAGTGCATCACCTGTCTTCTGACTTAGCGAGCAACCGCCTTCCACATGCTCTGTATTTACCCTTTTCCAGCTCCACCGACAGCCTTTGTACCTGGCCAGACCATGAACAGTCGCTTCAGCTGAACTGGATACTATACGCATTCAGCTCTGTGTCTACTGGCTAGTACCTCAGAGCAACCTAGTATCCAGGCACACAGGCAAATTCTAGGCGGCTGAATAACATACCTACATATACATAACGGTACACAGTACTCTACGATCACCACTTAAGCTTATTTTTGCTTGGTTAAATTACCTTTCGATCCCGAAGGCAACTTCATCTTATTGAAGTAGTTCAGCTGTTCATATCTTCGTCTGTTCTTCATCTATAGCGCTGGTATGTAAATGGGTAGTTTTGAAAGACCCAGTGGGGTGGGATCGTTATCCCACTGATTACTATGTCAGCAAGCTCGTTTCCTCCACTTCAAATAGCTGGTCCAGGGAAATGCACGGCCCTATGAAGGTTTAATGGAAAATCCTCTAATTGCAGCATAGTAGGCAAAACAGATAAATAGCAGGAGTACGTGCCTGTCATATGAAAATTAACTGTCTCGAAGCGATATAGAACAAAAGAAGGAAGCTGGTGTCGAAGAAACAGCTGATGCAGTAATATGGTAGGGGACTGATAGAACAGTCAATGATATCAGATCAATCAGTTTATCTATTGTTACCAACATATCTTCGTATCTGCTGAAATTTGAGATCTGTTCAGAGATAATTAAGTTATTGAAGCCCACATGAAAAGTTCTGTTAACATCTGAGTTCTAGGAAAGCGTTATCATTGCATTACAAAAGGCGGCATGAACTTTGTTGTTGTTGTGATACTCAGTTCGAAGACTGATTTGATGCAACTCTCAATGCTACTCTATCGTCTGCAAAACTATTCACCTCCGAGTAACCACTGCAACCTCCATCCTTCTGAATCTGTTTACTGCATTCATCTCTTGCTCTCCCTCTTACGCTTTTACCACCCACGCTTCCCTGCAACATTAAATCGGCGATCCATTGACGTCGCACAAGCCGAAGTGGCCGAGCGGTTCTGGGAGCTACAGTATGGAACCGCGCGACCGCTACGGTCACCGGTTCGAATCCTGCCTCGGGCATGGATGTGTATGATGTCCTTAGGTTAGCTAGTTTTAAGTAGATCTAAGTTCTAGGGGACTGATGACTTCAGAAGTTAAGTCCCATAATGCTCAGAGCCATTTGAACCATTTTGAACGTCGCACAATGAGTCCTACTAACCGATCTATTCTTCTAGTCGGGTTTTGCCATAAACTTCTTTTCTCCCCAGTTCTATTCAGTACCTCCTCATTAGTTACAGAAGCTACCCATCTAATCTTCAGCATTCTTCTGTAGCGCAACATTCCAAACTCTTATATTCTCTTCTTGTCTAAACTGTTTATCGTGCATGTTTCACTTCTACATATGGCTGCACTCCACACAAATACTTTCACAAAAAACTTGATAACACTTAAATCTATATTCGGTGTTAGCAAATTTCCCTTCTTTAGAAATACTTTTCGTGCTATTGTTATTCTACATTTTATATCCTCTCTACTTCGACCATCATCAGTTATTTTGCTTCCCAAATGGCAAAACTCCTTTACTACGTTAAGTCTCTCGTTTCCTAGTGTAATTCCCTCAGCATCGTCTGATTTAATTTAACTACATTGCATTATCCTTCTCGCGCTTTTGTTGATGTTCATCGTACATCCTCCTTTCAAGACACTGTTCATTCCGTTCAACGCCTCTTCCAAGTCCTCTGCTGTCTCTGACGGAATTATAATGTCATCGGCAAACCTCAAAGTCCTTATTTATTCTCCCTGTGCTTTAATTCCTACTCCAAATTTTTCTTTACAGATGGAGTAACATCGGGGATAGGCTACAATCCTGTCTCACCCTCTTCTCAACGACTGCTTCCCTTTCATGTACCTTGAGTCCTATAACTGCCATCTGGTTTCTGTAGAAGTTGAAAATGGCCTTTCGCTCCCCGTATTTGACGCCTGCCACCTTCAGAATTTGAAAGAGACTATTCCGGTCAGCATTGTCAAAAAAAAAAAAAAAAAAAATTATATTCTTCTCGAAGTCGGAGGGATTTCGCCTGTCTTGCACATCTTGCTGATCAGATGGTAGAGTTTTATCATGGCTGCCTCTCCCACGGCTATCAGTAGTTCTAATGGAATGTTGTCTACTCCCTGGGCCTTGTTCCGACATAGGACTTTCGGTGCTCTGTCAAATGCTCCACGCAATATCATATCTCCCATTTCATCTTCATCTACATCCTCTTTCATTTGCATAACATTGCCCTGAAGTACATCGTCCTTATTTAGAGCCTCTATATACTCCTTCCATCTTTCTGCTTTCCCTTCTTTGCTTAGGACGGGTTTTCCATCTGAGCTCTTGATATTCATACAAGTGGTTCTCTTTTTCTCCAAAGGTCTAAGTTGCCTGTAGGCAGTATCTATCTTACCCCTAGTGATATATGCTTCTACATTCTTACATTTGTCCTCTAGCCATTTCTGCTTAGCCATTTTGCCTTCTTGTCATTCTCATTTCTTAGAGGTTTGTACTGCTTTTCGTCTGCTTCATTTACAGCATTTTTATATTTTCCCCTTTCATCAATTAAATAAAATATCTATTGTCTACCCTAGAATGTCTGCTAGCTCTCTTCTTTTTACCAATTTGATCCCTGTGATGCCTTCACTATTTCTTCTCTTAAAGTTACCCATTCTTATCATACCATATTCCTTCCTCATTTTCTTGTAAATCTTTTCCTGATGCCCCCTCTGAAACTCTCAACAACCTCTGGTTCTTTCAGTTTATCCAAATTCAATCTCCTTAATCTCCTCCCTTTTTGCAGCTTATTCAGTTTTAATCTACAGTTCATAACCAATGAATTGTGATCATAATCCATATATGCCCCTGGGAATGTCTTACAATTTAAAACCTGCTTCCGAAATCTGTGTTTTATTATTATACAAGCAATCTGAAACCTGCCAGTGTCTCCAGGTGTCTTTCACATCTACAATCTTCTTTCATAATTCTTAAACCACGTGTTAACTCTGATAAAATGATACTTTGTGCAGATTTCTACCAGGCGGCTTCCTCTTTCATTCAGTCCATTTTTCCTTCTCTTCTTTTTATTGCTGTCGAATTCCAGACTCCCATGACTATTAATTTTTGTCTCCCTTGACTATCTGAGTAATTTCATTTATCTCATCATATATTTGTTGAATCTCATCATCTGCGGAGCTTGTTGGCATATACTACTGTGTGGGTGTTGGCTTCGTGTCTGTCTTGGCTACAGTAACCCAGTGGTATGTGACTGGCCGAAAGCTGTTTGCGTGGTGATCGAAGGATGGTTGTAACTGTCTCGACTGACCAGAGGAATTTCTTCTGCTTACTCGAAAGCATTTAATAACAGTTCGCTAAAGTGATGAAACTGCGTATGTGTCCAGTTTCGTAGCCTTCTTGTTGAAGAGAACAAGTACTAGGTTCCTGCTAGCCATTTAAAGGGACGCTGCGTCTTAGTCTACATGAAAATGATATATTCTAATGTGTTCTAGTATATTACCTTAACGGATTTTTCTGCGGAAATAGGTTGTACATATCAATCCTGGTATATCGAAAACAAAAGGATCTCACTTAAATTTCAAAATGAATAGATTTTCCCTCTTCCATATCGGGATCAAATTACAAGGTCCGATAATTGTGGGTCACATACAATACTTGTTGCTGTGAATTACATACACACATTAACTTGGCTCACTTTAGTGGGAGATGGCGTTGGTAGGAACATGCATGCTATGCCGTTATGTGTATATTGGTGAAATTAAGCTGCACACCAGGTTCATAGCCACTGGACACACTGCAGCCATCCCATTCCAACTTAACTGATTATAATTTTCTTGAAATTAGAAAATTTTCAGCATTTTTAATGTTTGGCCATTTACTACATTGTTGTTTAATAACATTACTACTAATAATCTGGTACGTATTGGCATACAGAAACAAAATTTGTTACTAAAATCAGTGAAAAATCTTATGAAATTTGCCATAATATTCATGTAATAAAAGAATAAAGAAAATAAAACAGGATGTTGATGAAGAAAAGCGGTAAGTGTCAACAATAATTCAGAACTTCCTCGGTTAACATTTTGCATAAATTCTGCTCTAAAAAACGGCGATCGCAAGCGGGAAGTAGCAACCTATGACTCAATTTTATTCATCATAACCGATGTTTTTGAAGAGACTACAACTGTGTAATTCATATTTAAATAATGAAACAGTACAGCAAATTCGTATTTCTTCATGCGTTTCGAGAATTTCTTATGGTCATGCGAGTTGTTGAGCCTATCCTGCACTGCAGTAGACTTTTTGTGGTTAAACGGTAGCGAGCTCTCTCCATAATGCAGAAAACCATACACATGCAAACCATCACTGATATTGTTTCTGAAATTTCACCCTGTGTGTGTGTGTGTGTGTGTGTGTGTGTGTGTGTGTGTGTGTTTGTGTTTGTGTGTGGTTGTCTGTGTAGGAGGCGTAGTACCTTATAATCTGGAAAAGACGACACAGTAAAGTGGAAGAGAGATATAACATACATGCAAATGTCTTTCAAAATACTTATGTTAATATTTGCGTTTGAAAAGAGAATAAATACTCGAAAGTCTTAGTGCTAAGCATAAAAAATATACATACCCAGTGCATCATTTAAATAAGAAACGTTTGAGCAACGCGAAGAGAGAAATGGCGTCCGCTAGCGTTACAGGGGGCTCAACAACGAAACACGAGAAATATGCGTTCCAGTAATGCAAAGGCCTCATGAGGATCACAGCTATCGCGAATCTGTGCACGTGCAATAGAGACAGTTTGAAAACTGATGCCGTCGTTCGTAATAACTTTACTCGAACGGACTATTGTCTACGTGGCAGGTCGCTGACCGACGGCAACAAACATTCCTTAGTGGCCTACGTTACTAGTATCCTGTGTTCCCTAGTAGATAAAAGGAGGCACAGGCTCGGTCTTTTTATGGAATTTACTCACTTACCTTAGCGATCTCCTTAACACCACAGCCTTCACGGAGGCGACGTGTAATGTGTTTCAAACTGGAAAAACTGTCTAAAAGACAGATTGCTCTATACCTGTAAGCAGGCTGCTTAAACTGTTCTGTGGCATGACTTAAAAGAGGATTCATTCTATCAGGTCTGATCGAAGCTGCTAAATAAAACAAGTCCTTGACTAAAATGTCTGTGCTTTATTTTGAATCTCGTGCTGCTACTAAGTCAGCCTTAACACACAGTCACAGAAGTAAAAGCATAAACTTGCACATGTGTATAGTTTGCATTATGCAGTTCACTCATATACTACATTCTGTCACTAGTACAGAAAACGCTACCTTCTGTCTAAAGAACCGCAACTTTTCGCAAAAATAAACAGTTGGAACTTTGACGTGATGGTTATCAGTTTAGTACAGTATTGCACAGTTCAGCAACATTGAGTTATTTGAAGTTCCTGAATGCGACTACAAAGCATTTCACGCGTAGTTGTTCAGTCTATCGTAAAAAGTCAGAATTTTCATTAAAACCCAGAGCATCTGCTAACGCTGTTCACGACGAATCTCGTCAGTCTTAAACTAACTAATCGTCAGAGTAAACGAAAACTTTGAAGTTTTCTTTTAAATTAGTAGAACACAGGCGACTAGTCGTAATTCTACAAAATAATGGTTCCTCGAGAAGAGCGAGCACAAATTTCTCCTGCTTCTGGAACACACTATCGTTCTCATCTCTAACTGGAATGTAAATTAGCCAAGTGAGCACGGCAGTTTCCCTCCTTGACCAATCTCTAACTCCGAATTTCAGTTAACTGTTTCACAAACTTGGCGTCTTTCGAAAAGCAAATAAAGTCAAAACTACACTATCTTTTCTTATCTTATGGACAGAAGCGATTATTTCGTTTCTAAAATCTTAAAACTGGCTACATTACGATAAGGTAAAATTACAGAAGTATTGTGGCTAAAATTTATTAGTTATCTAGGCAAATCTGCAGTTTAAATCAGTAAAATTAAAGCATTTTATTGTAGAACTCACAAAACAAATAAGTATTTGGACATGCTCGATAGATACAATTCATAAGCTACTTAATAAGTAAATAAATACCATGTATGAGACTCACGGCACGATTTCACAATGTGATTCAGACGCTCATTCATAATTAGTTACTAACAAATTACAAGATTAATACTTCAAATACATGCTGCATCTACCCCTTCATTCATCCTAATAGTAGAACACATGAAAACAATAATGTCAGATGACCGAAAACAATAAATATTATTTGAAATCTGTAAACATTACGTAAATTACACTATTTAACTACAAAGTGTTTAGCTTAATTCATCCATTGTTGTATTTTCAAAAACGCCTTCACTTGAAAGGGTGTTGCTTTTAGTAAGTTATAATGTTTAGGTTTTAGGTAATTTTTTGTATCGCCGAAATTATTTCAGGCGAGGAACTGAAAAGAGAGAAGACAATTTTTGTTGTTCTGAAAGGCTAGATCAAATTTCATAATATTAGTGAACGGGAAATGACTCTTAATTCACAGGCTGATGTGTGATTTAAAAGGATATGCCAAGCGTACACGCACGCGACTAGTTCGGCAATGTGCTAGCATGGGGACGACAAATGGTAATTTCCCGACGTGGGGACACGTCCTGTCCGGCAATCTTACAGCTTCCTGATCGTCTGTACGTACTGCTGCACCGCACACAATACTGTCATTGTGTTGCGACACACAGTGTTAGCTGTGGGTGGCGCGGAAGGCAGAGTCCACTTCCTGCAAACGTGTGTATCGAATTTACGCAAGTGCTGTCGCTTCAACTTTTGGATGTGAGTAACATTTTTTATACAGTTAGTTCATTTTTTGATCAGCATAAAAATGAATCTGGTGGTAAAGGAGAAGTTATTTTTACTGAATTTCGTATGCAGAAAAGGACGTTCTGAACCCTATTGCAAACACAACTTTTTGTCGATGGTAGTACATCCCACACTAATTCAGACTCAAGTGACATTATAGTGTACACAGCAACTAGCAGTAGCAAATAGGATTCCGCACTATTTGTGAACAAGTTCATATTGATTACTTCTGTGCAGAACAGATGTTGCAATCCCTGTGGGTGCTATCTGAAGACTGTGCTAATGATTTTTCCTTCGTGGAGGACCACAGCGACGTAGGACTTGTTGAAAGAAGTTTCCTCAATTTAACTGCACATTACTATTGACTTATTTCACACAATCAGGATTTCGGCTTTATACCCACTGTTAAGTGCAAATAGAACTGAAAATTATTAAAGTGTACGCGTCACAAAGTGCACGGCATAATGTAAGGAAAAAAAGTCATTACATATTTGAGAAAATGTGATATATAAGCAACGTTCTTAAATATGTAATAAATTTTTGTTCTTCACTTCATGCACTGCACTGTATGATCTGTGCGCTTTATTAATTTTCGGTTCAACTACTCTTGAGAATCGCTTTAAAGCCGGAGTCATGGTTGTAATTTGTAGTCAAATAACAAATGACTTTTTAAAAAAAGAAGTAAAGACTACGTATTCCAGGTACGTTCCAAGAAATATCTTCGTTTCCGGAAACAGTGACTTTACAGGTAATCTTGGCTGGTGGTCTCTGAATATACACGGACAGTCTTCTAAGTGGTGTGTTAGGTTTAAAACAGTCAATGTCGGAAAAGGTGGACAAGAGTTCTTGGGTCTTTTAACAACACGTCCATACTCTATTCATGCCAAGATAATCTGTTGTGTGGTGCAGACTTTCCTGGCTGCCGTGCCCGGCACTTAATTTCCTCGAATTTCGTCCTGCAACCTAGAAGGCTAGGAAGGATTGGGGATGGTAAATCACTTATTATTGAAATGTTGTTAAAGTCTCCGTGGTTTATATATGTCACTGAATATCCCCCCCCCCTCCCCCAATCCCAGAGAGGGCGATTACAGAATTACAGAAAGGCTGGTCAAAACTACTACTTATTCTGTGCAATGAAAAACTTGTGCGTTGCTTCGAAATGTATCTATATTAAAGGATGATGGAAGCTTGGCTACATCTATGAAATTATAAATGCTGATACGTCATGTTACTGCAATTATTACTTAAGGTCAGGATGTCCTGTGTGCAGTCCAAGTCCTGGATATTAAGTTACTTAAAAATATCGACAACGAAGACACAGTAGTTCTCAGCTGTATCATAAAGCTATGCTTCGTAGTAATTAGCGTAACTGCTCGTCAAAACAGTAAACTTGTCCAGTAGCAGAAATATCTTTACTGGCTTAAAATAACATTTTTGCAGAGTGGTCGTAAACGCTCCGAGAAGCTTGTAAGGTTGATGCAGGGTGGATTGATAGATAAGTAATTATAAAAAAAAGTTCTCGATGTTGTGCTGTTTCCGAATGAATTAACACTAAAGTTAACCAATCAGGCTGTTGCGCGCCCAAGTACAATTGGTCCAACAGATACAATTAGTAGATATCAGCGCACGAGACTGCTCAGCCTTTGGCTCGGGTCCGATCCGTACTACCAACCCATTTCCAATTTTTGCATCGCTATCTTGTTCGACTTTAGGAAACAAAACGAAGAACACGTTTGACGACACCGTCTCTGGCGAATTGATTGAATTTGCAGGCGCAAGGCCCTGATTGGCTAACCTCAATACTAATTAACTCAGGTACGACGCAGTGTATCGAAGGTTTTTCTTAACAACTGTTTCTCAGCACAGACTACCCTGCAACGCCCTTAGGTTTTCAGACTATTTCTGAAGACACAATACAGGGTGAACATGAACAGGCAAACTGCTGGGACAGATTCCTGACTGGAAATGAAGGAAAAAAGTTCCTGTGGGGATATGTCTGGAAATGTACAGTGTATATGCAAAGACAAAAAATCGTCCCAGAATACAGTACACAGCTGCATTGCATCCACGTCACAACAAATGTTCAGGGTGGCCTCCATGGGATGCAGTGCACGCGTTCACATGTCGGATCGTGGATTGCCGCGCGTTCCGTCCTCTCTCTGTCTAGCGTCATAGGCTTCGTGAACAAGCTGTTGGAGGGTTTGCACGTCAGAAATTGGTTCAGCATACACAACGCTTTTCAGATGCTCCCAGAGGTAGAAGTCCGATGATCCAGCAGGCCATGCTACAGGGCCTCTGTGTCCTACCCATTGTCTGGGGAAGATGTTGTTGAAGTGACGGCGAACTGTAATGAACAAATGGTGTGATGCTCCGTCATGCAGAAACCATATAACCTGTCGTATTGCCAAAGGCAGATTCTCAAGCAGCCCAGGCAGAGTATTTCTGAAGAAGTCCAGGTACATTCTCCGTCGAGGCGTTGTGGAATAATAACTGGTCCAAGTATGTGGTCGCCAAGAAGCCCCTCCCACTCACTGTTGCTGACGAGACGGCTCATCCATTCTCCGAGAATTGTCTGCAGCTCACAGATGACGATTATGCACATTGATGATTCGAGTTCTGGTAAAGGTTGGTGTGTCGGTGAAGACTGATGACAGAAATCCCACAATTGTGATGGTCTGGTGCAGAAAACATTTACAAACTCCTTGTTTTAGAGTGAAATCAGCTGCTGATAATCCTTGCATTCGTTGCTGTAGCGCCAGCCAAACCACTTGCATGGAGCTCATTATCCTGTAGAACACGGTCCTCGGAATCTGGTGAACTTAAAGTCCGCTGTCTCCATGCACGTTCGTCTGAATGATCACACCAACGCCTTTTTTTTCCTTTGTTGTAAATCCCTCTGATACAAAGGAGGGGGCAGGCAGCGGCTTACAGACGCCGCTCTTCGGCCAATAGAATAACAGAAATAGTATAAGAAGACTTAAAAACACATAGACATGAATGTTAAAAACAGATGGTATGCATAAGAATGTGATGGAGGCGTTCAGTGGACGGCACATGACACATAAGCTAGGTTGACAGAGCACACAAACGAAGGCAGTCAGTTGTCCACTGAACGAAGAAGCACACCGAAGAGAACGCTGATGCATAGTAACGACAAAAAACACTATTGCACAAAATACTGGCGACGACCTACAGCACTGAGAACACTGAACACAAGGGGGGCTGCGACTAAGGGGAGGGGACAGGCAGGAGGAGAAGGATGGGGGTGGGGGAAGAAGCCAATGGGAGAAAGTGAGGGTGAGGGAAGGGATAGGGTAGGGTTGGGTGTGGAAGCCCAGGGAGGGAGTGGGAAACTGGGAGAGAGGAGGGGGAGGGAGAAAGGAAGATGAGGTAGGAGAGAAGGAGCCCTGGAGGAAATGGGGGAAGGAAGGGGAGAATTAGATCTGATAGGAGGGGTATATGGAGGGAACAAGGACATTATCAGGAAGGGGGAGCTGGCGGAAGCCACCTTGGCCAAGGGTGTGGAGAGTGTGAAGATGGAGAGCAGGTGGAGCGCAAGAGTCCAGGTGCGGCAGAGGGTTGGGGTGGGAAAGGATGAGAGAGACAAGAGGGTGGGGAGGATCAAGCTTGCTGGAGGTGTAAAGGATCCGTATCCGTTCGAGGAAAAGGAGGAGGTGTGTGACAAACGCCCAAGAAGGGATTGAAATATGGTGTGATGTGGTTGGTGTCTGTGAGGGTACGTTTTTGGTACAACAGTGCCTCTCATCATTTCCATCTGCTTGGCCGTATATAAACACCATCTTGGCCTGTTCTCGACATGAATACTGGACCATACTGTCGCTTACAGTACGCTGTGTCAAACACACAACCTGCAACACACTTCGAGCACACTGCAAGTGTCCAGAGGAAATTTCATTTGTCAGCGCCATCTACTGCGATAATGATGCAGTTCCAGACACATGTTTATAGGAACTTTTTTCTATCCATTTTTAGTTGGGAAACCGTCCTTGAAGTTTGTCAGTTGTACTGACGTTCACTCTGTATATCTGACAGATTATTTATTTGAAAATCATTTGCTCGAAACATTGAAATGTACACTTGTGATGTGTTTGTTTAAATAATTAGAATACCAATTAATCCTCACGACTTTAACAATGTCCTAATTTACACGATTTTGAATAGAAATCTTCACTCAGCATTTTCAGTGAAATGTGCATATGGTATTGCTGAGCATGAGTCCCCTACCAGGGAGATCTGTCGCCTGGTGCAAGTCTTTCTGTCTGACGCTGCGTCGGCGACTTGCGGGTCGGTGATGATGAGCACAACAGACACATTCCCAAGTGCACAGAATCCCCCACCCAGCCGGAAGCCTATGGGGCATACGTGATCGAGAGTCAGCAACGCTAACCAAAGACCACGAGCTGCTGAAATTTTCAGTGTTCCACATAGCACTAAGTATGTGAACAGAGGTCTGCAGACTATGTTAGGGTGTAAACTGAGGAGTGTACTCTCTGCAAGATTGGAATGCTTGTGGACTCACGAAACATTGTCCATTTAATTGCTGGTAGCTGCTACAGCCAGCTTGTGGATAGCCACCACTTCCTGTCTGCAAGGTTTTCCACAGGAGGTCAAACATCAGGCCTATCCAAGTGTGCTACCCTCAAACAAACTACTGGAAGTTTTCTCTGTTAAACATAACTAGTGATTTTGTTGAATGCTTGCATTTTCGAGATTCTTGGTATTAATGCCACTTCTTTCTAAATTGGCCGAGAAATTTGGAAATTGATAGACATAAAAATACACCGCTAACAATTAACATTGCTACACCAGGAAAGACAACAAACAACGAAATTTTACTAATCGTGCCCATACAGTATTGTAGGAGGGTATAAAACAAGCTCCTCCATAGTCCTTGAAGGCTTGAGGAATGTCTACCGGCACTTGCGCACTACATCTCCTATATGAATGAGCTACACTTTCCCAAAATTCCCCTAATAAAAAGAAGCCGAGCATTCTCCCTCCCTCGGTTCTAGGCGCTACAGTCTGGAACTGCGCGACCGCTACGGTCGCAGGTTCGAATCCTGCCTCGGGCATGGGTGTGTGTGATGTCCTTAGGTTAGTTAGGTTTAAGTAGTTCTACGTTATAGGGGACTGATGACCTCAGCAGTTAAGTCCCATAATGCTCAGAGCCATTTGAACCATTCTCCCTCCGTACTGCCCACCTGACATGCTAATGTCATTTCATATGACTTTTGCAAAGTTGCGCTTGGCTATTTAATCTGCGTGAGTGTGTCAAGCTGCAGTCTGATAATGCTGTATTCGAACGTCACACGATCGTTTTTCCTACTCGACCGCATTAACTTGCATTTTTCTTCATTTAGAGCGAGCTACCATTCATTACACCATCTATAAATATTGTTTAAGTCGCCTAGTGACACTTAACGACGACGCTTTCCCGTACACCACAGTGTCACAGCAAACAGCCGTAAATTGCTGCTCACCCTGTCCGTTATGTTATTTGTGTATATAGCGAATAAAAAACATTCTCGTCACACTTCTCTGAGGCGCTCCTGACGATACGCTAGAGTCGAAATAGATCCCGACAGTGCGGGCAATATGCTGTCTTGCGTTATCTTGTTGAAATACAGCATAACGGAGACATGGAGATAGGGCCTAGCTGTAGGCCTTAACACGTCAAAAATGTACAGCCGCTGCCAGAATTCTCCAGCTAATCGAATAAGAGGTGACAATGTTGTATACACAACAGTGCACCATAGAATCGTGACTAGTTCTGGGTCTGTGTGACGTATACGAATGCAGTCTGACAACATTCATTTTTCTCGGACCCCAATGGACGAATGTGTCCAGCCTGACGCTTTATAAAGAACAGGGACTCGTGTGACACGACGACGTGGTGCCACTTCTGTCGCCATTGTTGTTGTTGGGGGCGCGCCAGTATCTGCGAGCCTCCCTCTGCTGCCGCGTCGAGAGAATCCTCAACAGTTGTCGTAGGTTGGCACTCCGTGGTGCTCCAGACGTTGTCGTGCTTCTGGTTTGATGCAGCTCTCCATGCTACTCTATCCTGTGCAAGCTTCTTCATCTCCCAGTACCTACTGCAACCTATATCCTCCTGAATCTGCTTAGTGTATTCATCTCTTGGTCTTCCTCTACGATTTTTACCCTCCACACTGCCCTCCAATACTAAACTGGTGATCCCTTGATGCCTCAGAACATGTCCTACCAACCGATCCCTTCTTCTTGTCAAGTTGTGCCACAAACTCCTTTTCTCCCCAATTCTGTTCAATACCTCCTGATTAGTTATGTGATCTACCCATCTAATCTTCAGCATTCTTCTGTAGCACCACATTTCGAAAGCTTCTATTCTCTTTTTGTCCAAACTATTTATCGTCCATATTTCACTTCCATACATGGCTACACTCCATGCATATACTTTCACAAACGACTTCCTGACACTTAAATCTATACTCGATGTTAACAAATCTCTCTTCTCCCGAAACGCTTTCCTTGCCATGGCCAGTCTTCATTTTATATCCTCTCTACTTCGACCATCGTCAGTTATTTTGCTCCCCGAATAGCAAAACTCCTTTACTACTTTGAGTGCCTCATTTCCTAATCTAATTTCTTCGGGATCATCCGACTTAATTCGACTACATTCCATTATCCTCGTTTTGCTTTTGTTGATGTTCATCTTATATCCTCCTTTCAAGACACTGTCCATTCCGTTCAACAACTCTTCCACTTCCTTTACTGTCTCTGACAGAATTACTATGTCATCGGCGAACCTCAAAATTTTTATTTCTTCTCCCTGGATTTTAAGACCTACTCCGAATTTTTCTTTTGTTTCCTTTACTGCTTGCTCAATATACAGATTGAATAACATCGGGGAGAGGCTACAACCCTGTCTCACTCCCTTCCCAACCACTGCTTCCCTTTCATGTCTCTAGACTCTTATACTTGCCATCTGGTTTCTGTACAATTTGTAAATAGCCTTTCGCTCCGTTATTTAACTCCTGCCACTTTTAGAATTTGAAAGAAAGTATTCCAGTCAACATTGTCCAAAGCTTTCTCTACGTCTACAAATGATAGCAACGTAGGTTTACCTTTCCTTAACATATTGTCTAAGATAAGTCGTAGGGTCAGCATTCTACATCTACATCTACATCCATACTCCGCAAACCACCTGACGGTGTGTGGCGGAGGGTACCCTGAGTACTTCTATCGGTTCTCCCTTCTATTCCAGTTTCGTATTGTTTGTGGAAAGAAGGATTGTCGGTATGCTTCTGTGCGGGCTCTAATCTCTCCTTATTTTATCCTAATGGTCTCTTCGCGAGATATACGTGGGAGGGAGCAATATACTGCTTGACTCTTCGGTGAAGGTATGTTCTCGAAACTTTAACAAAAACCCGTACCGAGATAGTGAGCGTCTCTCCTGCAGAGTCTTCCATTGGTGTTTATCTATCATCGCCGTAACGCTTCCGCGATTAATAAATGATCCTGTAACGAAGCGCGCTGCTCTCCGTTGGATCTTCTCTATCTCTTCTATCAACCCTATCTGGTACGGATCCCACACTGCTGAGCAGTATTCAAGCAATGGGCGAACAAGCGTACTGTAACCTACTTCCTTTGTTTTCGGATTGCATTTCCTTAGCATTCTTCCAATGAATCTCAGTCTGGCATCTGCTTTACCGACGATTAATTTTATATGGTCATTCCATTTTAAATCACTCCTAATGTCTACTGCCAGATAATTTATGGAATTAACTGCTTCCAGTTGCTGACCTGCTATTTTGTAGCTAAATGATAAGGGACCTCTCTTTCTATGCATTCGCAGCACATTACACTTGTCTACATAGAGATTCAATTTCCATTCCCTGCACCATGCGTCAATTCGCTGCAGATCCTCCTGCATTTCAGTACAATTTTCCATTGTTACAACCTCTTGATACACCATAGCATCATCTGCAAAAAGCCTCAGTGAACTTCCGATGTCATCCACCACGTCATTTATGTATATTGTGAATAGCAACGGTCCTATGACACTCCCCTGCGGCACACCTGAAATCACTCGTACTTCGGAAGACTTCTCTCCATTGAGAATGACATACTGCGTTCTGTTATATAGGAACTCTTCAATCCAATCATACAATTGGTCTGATAGTCCATATGCTCTTACTCTGTTCATTAAACGACTGTGGGGAACTGTATCGAACGCCTTGCGGAAGTCAAGAAACACAGTCTCCAGAAAAGTCATTATACTCGAACATAATACGTGTTCCAAAATACTACAACTCATCGACGTTAGAGATATAGGTCTATAGTTATGCACATCTGTTCGACGTCCCTTCTTGAAAACGGGGATGACCTGTGCCCTTTTCCAATCCTTTGGAACGCTACGCTCTTCTAGAGACCTACGGTACACCGCTGCAAGAAGGGGGGCAAGTTCCTTCGCGTACTCTGTGTAAAATCGAACTGGTATCCCATCAGGTCCAGCGGCCTTTCCTCTTTTGAGCGATTTCTCTACCCCTCTGTCGTCTATTTCGATATCTACCATTTTGTCATCTGTGCGACAATCTAGAGAAGGAACTACAGTGCAGTCTTCCTCTGTGAAACAGCTTTGGCAAAAGATATTTAGTATTTCGGCCTTTAGTCTGTCATCCTCTGTTTCAGTACCATTTTGGTCACAGAGTGACTGGACATTTTGCTTTGATCCATCTACCGCTTTGACATAAGACCAAAATTTCTTACGATTTTCTGCCAAGTCAGTACATAGAACTTGACTCACGTGTTCCAACATTCCTACGAAATCCAAAACGATCTTCCACAAGGTCGGCTTCTACCAGTTTTTCCATTCGTTTATATAGAATTCGTGATAGTATTTTGCAGCTGTGACTTATTAAACTGATAGTTCGGTAATTTTCACATCTGTCAACACTTGCTTTCTTTTGCGTTGGAAGTATTATATTCTTCTTGAAGTCTGAGGATATTTCGCCTGTCTCATACATCTTGCTCAGCAGATGGTAGAGTTTTGTCAGGACTTGCTCTCTCAAGGCTGCCAGTGGCGTTAATGGAATGTTGTCTACTCCTATAGCCTTGTTTCGACTCAAGTCCTTCAGTGCTCTGTCTAACTCTTCACACAGTATCATATCTCCCATTTCATCTTCATCTACATCCTCTTCCATTTCCATAATATTGTCCTAATTTACATCGCCCTTGCATCGACCCTGCTGCCCCTCTTTAGGAATCACACGTTTGTCTGGCCTCTCAACAGATACCCCTCCGTTGTGGTTGCACCTACGGGACGGCTATCTGTATCGCCTAGGCACGCAAGCCTCCCTACCGATGGCAAGGTCCATGGCTCAGGGGGGGGGGGGGGGGGGGGGGAGGGAGGGGGGGGGGGGTCAGAGTGGGTATGTATGCTTTATTCAGATGTGACAACCTTATCAGACGCTCTCTGTTGGCAGTGGCCTTATGGGCGATACTAATAATGAGGATTCTACCAAGCCACTATTTTAACCTGTGACATAACTTTTAAATTTGAGTGATAAGTGGGACTGGTTATTCTTAAACCCGATATAATCAGGTGCTTTCTGGTACATTTGAAGTTTGGTGATGGTAGTGTATGATCACAGCGTTGTACTTCGTAAAATGTTTGTTGATTAGTTGCTTTAATGTTGTCTACATATTTGGGGATGATGCATACTGAACCGAAACTTGTCATTTCAGAAAATAGGACTCACACTGTGACGTTTCCGTGCATGCTTGCTTATATATACGCTTAAGCGCCAAAGATACTGATACAGGCATGCGTATTGAGATACAGAGTTACGTAAACAGGAATAAGGTGCTGCGGTCGGCAACGCCTATATAAGACAACGAGTGCCTGGCGCAGTTGTTAGATCGATTACTGGTGCTTCAGTGGCACGTTATCAAGATTTAAGTGAGTCTGAACGTGGTGTTACAGTCGGCGCATGAGCGATGGGACACAGCATCTCTGAGGTAGCGATGAAGTGGGAATTTTCACGTACGACCATCTCAAGAATGTACCGTGAATATCAGGAATCCAAAAGAAAAAATCAAATCACCCACATCGCTGATAGCGGAAAAAGATCCTTCAAGAACGAGACCAACGATGACTGAAGAGAATCATGCAATGTGACAGAAATGCAATCTTTCCGCAAATTGCTGAAAATTTCAATGCTGGGCCATCAAGTGTCAGCGTGCGAACGATTCAACGAAACGAATATGGGCTTTCGGAGCTGAAGGCCCGCTCGTGTGCCTTTGATGAATGCACGACACAAAGCTTTACGCCTCACCTGGGCCCGTCAGCACGACATTATATTGTTGATGCTTGGAAAAATATTGCCTAGTCGGACGAGTCTCGTTTCGAATTATATCGAGAGGATGACAACTTCATGGAAACTTGGACCATACATGTCAGCAGCGGACTGTTCAAGGTGGTGGAGCCTCTGTAATGGTGCGCTGCGTGTGCAGTTGGTGTGATATGGGACCTCTGATACGTCTAGAGACTTCTCTGATAGGTGATATGTACGTAAGAATTCTGTCTGATAGCCTGCATCCATTCATATCCATTGTGAATTCTGACGGACGTGGGCAATTAGAGCAGGATAATGCAACACCTCATACGTCCAGAATAGCTACTGAGTGGCTCCAGGAATGCTCTTCTGAGTTTAAGCACTTCCGCTGGCCACCAAACTTCCCATACATGAACATTATTAAGCATATCTGGGATGCCTTGCAACGTGCTATTCAGAAGAGATCTCCACCCCATCGTAGTCGATTTATGGGCAGACCTGCAGGATTCACGGTGTCAGTTCCCTCCAGCACTACTTCAGACATAAGTTGAGTCCACATCCCGTCGTGTTGCGGCGTTTCTGTGTGCTCGTGGGGGCCCTACACGATATTAGGTAGGAGTACCAATTTCTATTTCTTTGGCTCTTCTGTGTGTATAATAATAATAATTTTGTGTGGCTCGATGGTCTGGTGAAAGTCTTTCTACTGGAGCCACTTCGGTGACTTTCCTGTCCCTAACTTACCCTAGTTATCCATCCGCGTCAGTGGAACCTGCAGGTCGACGCGGACTTTCACATTGTCGAGAGGTGAAGACAAGGTTAAAACGAAGACTCGTAAATCCATTATCCGATGGAGATACGAAACCGGGTCTTTTCGGTTTCCAGGTACGCGCTTTACCGCTATACGACCAGGCTCGAATGTTTATATATACGAGTATAGTTTTCAGGCACTCATATGGGAGTTTGCTTGTTTGAAAGTATGTGACATATATGGCTGTATCTTTTGATCGCACTGACTTACAAGGAGACCGCACTTACTCGTCCAAATTCATAGCTTATGCAAGGCTTGGCCATAAATAAAAGTGACGGAAGTGAGTGCTCCATATGGCCATGCGCTTATTTCTGGCGCGAGTCGGACGAATCATGAGCCGTTTATATTAGTGTAGATTGCAGGTAGTGGAAAGAATACAGTACTCTAATCCGGAGTTCGTGAGCTCGAGTTCCTATGCGCTAAGCTTTTTTCTACTTTCAATTTTTATGTTACTTACACTGCAAATACACTGAAATAATGCTGAGTGTATTCTGTTTTATTAAATTGTTCATAAAAGATATGAAAAGGAAAGACGAAAGAAAATTTGAGATTGCAAATAAAATTCGAGGAAGGTTCAAATGTTTCAAATGGCTCTGAGGACTATGGGACTTAACGTCTGAGGTCATCAGTCCCCTAGAACTAACCTAAGGACATCACACACATCCATGCCCGCGGCAGGATTCGAACCTGCGACCGTAGCAGTCGCGCGGTTCCGGACTGAAGCGCCTAGAACCGCTCGGCCACCGCGGCCGGCTTCGAGGAAGGGATTATAAGGCGTACGCAAGAACTTCGTATAGAAAATTATACACTTTTGCTATTTTATAGTTGACGATTTAGAGTTACTGGGGTAATATTCGTCGTATAAACAGGGGAAGCATTAGTTTTCTCTGCATTTTTCACACGTTATAAACGCCACACTGTTACAATCAGATGATTGTTTTAAAATTTCTGCTCAAAAACATTCTTGTTTCACGTTCATAAAAGGTTCGCTCTCAACGTATAGTTTGGCAGCAAACCATGTGTAACACATCATTTCGCCCAATTTCTGGCGACGATAGCTTGTACGGTGTAAGGTATTTTGATGCAATCTTCTCACGATGTGATTTTGTTTTCTCTTTCGACGAGCTAAGAGAAGTTTTGAAGCTTTTTGATCAAATTCTTTAGCTGGTGATAAAAATAGACATCGCAGGGTTGCCCACCGCCTTGGCTTTGGAGGGAATCACTTTAATACTGTTCAGTGGGAATACTTCTACATGTTGAAAAATCTCGCCGTATTATTTTGGATTTAGCAGAAGTAATTTGTTATCCAGTACATACGGATTTCATCATATCTCATATAATGTATTGAGCATTGTGTCATTTTGTTTACAATGCAAGCAACGCAAAAAGTGAAATAATAAAAGCTTTGCGCGTGAGTACTCGACCCCACGACCCTCCGCTAAGTCTTCTGTACGCATTCCGCTGCGCCAATCTCTTCCTGGAATCTACGAAAAGTGGGTCTTACTTCTCCCAACCCGCACCAGAAAAGCTATTTTTTTCCAAACACTTGGCCATCTGGTGCTCCGACCTCTGTCACCTACGTTCGTGGACAAGCCCTACATATACCATAAAGTTGGGCGAAATCAGTGATGGAGCGGTTCCCATGTTAGAAGTTTAAAGCATCTACACCGCTAAGGAACCGTAGACCTTAGTATCTCAGAGATATTTCAGCTTGGTATGTATACTCGTTCCTGAGCAAAAAGGGGTCTTAACAGACAGACAGAGACGGACAACAAATGACAGAAGAGAAAATTATGTGATATAAATACAAATTAACAATTTTCGGGGTTTTCCTTTACTTGTACTATGAAACCTTGCCAAATTTTGTGATCCTAGTCAGCGGGAAGTGCCAATAGGCGTCGATGAGTGAGTTTTCGAGTGTCAAAATATGTGACGGAAATCTCCGAAATCTTTCTTTGTACAGGATAGTTGCAGGACCTCGACTGTTAAATACAAAATGCCAAACCAAAAACACCTTTAGTCGTCTATATTTCCAAAAAAAATGGCTCTGAGCACTATGGGACTTAACATCTGAGGTCATCAGTCCTCTAGAACTTAGAACTACTTAAAGCTAACTAACCTAAGGACATCACACACATCCATGCCCGAGGCAGGATTCGAACCTGCGACCGTAGCGGTCGCGCGGTTCCAGACTGAAGCGCGTAGAACCGCTCGGCCACAACGGCCGGCTCTATATTTCCAATTTTACTTTGTCTTTGCTACGAGTTTCGACGACATACCACGCCATCTCCAGTATCCCTGACCGACGTGTAAGAAGAACAGTCTGAATAGGGGCCAGCACACAGTCACTGGTATCAGTAGACTTCTTTTAACAACACGATCCCTCCGTTCGTCCAGAGGGGTTCATTGCGCAGGAGGTGGGGTTCTTCGTACACGTTGGTCACGGGGCCTGAAGATTGAGAAACTGGTACAAAAATAAAATATAGACAGCTGAAGGTGTATTTATTTGACATTTTATGAAGCGAAAATGGCCTATACCCGCTGCTGAGAAAAAGTGATCTAAAGAGACGTGCAGACGGATAGACAAACACACAGTAGAACGGACAACAAAGTGATACTGTAAGAGTTACGTTTCTATTGACCGAGCTACTTACTTTACTTCAGACGTGGCAAGGGCCTTATCGACCATACGCCTGCTCTATTAGCCTCTTCCACTTCTTCCTGTCCAATGCGCTGTTTGTCCAGTTGCTGCTCCGAATGTTATCCCGTCATCTGGTTCTGGGTCTCCCTTCCTTCTCGTTCCTTCTATTGTTCTGCTGAATGCTATTCTAGGTAGTCTGTCATTCTTGCTATATGGCCTGCCCAATTCAACCTTGACTGAGGTACGGACCTCCAAAAATTAAATCAATCAAGACGGACAATAAACAGTCTCTGCTATCCATGGTACAACCACCCCCTTCGGGTCGGGTAAGTGCCTGCTATACTACGCCGTCGTGTGTCGATCTCTGCGCCACCTGCCACGATAACACACGCCCCACCGGGACCGCCTACGGGCGGGTTGGGGAGCTAGTGTGGGAGGGCAGTGTAGTGCCGCGTACGCCACGCAGTGCTCGGTGTATTGTGTTCGCGTGGCGCGCAGCGGTGGCGCTCGTCTGGATTCCTTAACGCCAGGCGTGTGAATTGGCAGCGCGGCCGGCTGGGGGGCGCTCACCTCTGCGGGCGCCAGGAAGGCCCGGCCCTCGCGGCCGCCCGGCCTGGTCCCGTCTCACAACAGCCCGCCAGATGCCGGCCCACTCGCGCCTCCGTTTATCAGACATTGGCGCCGCGCTTTGAAGCCGAGGGGCATACATAAGACATTTGTCTGTCGCAGCTTGTGCGTCGCGCGGCATAATAAACACGCCGCGGAGCGCTTTGCTTCCGAAAGGGCTCCGGACAAATTGTTCGCCGGTCACCGGAGTGTATTCAAACGCAACAAAAATACAGCGTGTGTACCTTAAAATAATTTGTGGACGGGCGGGCAGAGAGAGCGTCTCCGCGCCCGCCGTGCCGGCGCCCCCGCCGCCCTCGGCCGGTGGTTTGTTTGTCTGGCTGAGTCACTGCTAAGTGACGGTACTGTCACGCGAGCCGCCCCGACACTCATCACCAAACACGACCGGCCCCGAGGAACAGCCTGCTACACTCCTCTCGCTAGTGGGTGGCCAGCTCCGCAGCCAACAGGTCTCTTATTAATCTGTTTGTCTAGTTGCGTGCTGCGATATGTAACCCGTACACACGGGTGGGCAGTGGTCAACATTCTGAACTCCGGGAAGCACGGGTGGCCAAATGGCGGCCCGTCGTGGGACGGAAACGGCCCTGCCATTATGCCCCGCCCGGGACAAAAAAAAAAAAGGCTCTGAGCACTATGGGACTTAACTTCTGAGGTCGTGAGTCCCCTAGAACCTAGAACTACTTAAACCTAACTAACCTAAGGACATCACACACATCCATGCCCGAAGCATGATTCGAACCTGCGACCATAGCGGTCACGCGGTTCCAGACTGTAGCGCCTAGAACCGCTCGGCCACCCCGGCCGGCGCCCGGGACATATTTCCATATATGTCCATATTAACATCAGTAAATACATTGAGGTGAGAAAATTCATGGCATACCTCCTAATATCCTATCGGACCTCCTACTGCCCAGCGTATTGCTGCAGCTCGAAGTGGCACGGACGCAACAGATCGTTGGAAGTCCCCTACATAAATGCTGGCCGCTGTGGCCGAGCGGTTCTAGGCGCTTGAGTCTGGAACCGCGCTGCTGCTATGGTTGCAGGTTCGAATCCTGCCTCGGGCACGGATGTGTGTGATGTTCTTAGGTTAGTTAGGTTTAAGTAACTCTACTATAAGTCCAGCGGACTGTTAAGTCCCACAGTGCTCAGAGCCATTTGAACCCTACGTAAATATAGAGGGATGCTGCCTCTGTAAGCGACCATAATTGCAGAAGTGTTGGCGGTGCAGGATTTTGTGTACCAACTGACCTCTCAATTATGTCCCATAAATATTCGATAGGATTCATGTTGGGCGATCTCGATGGCCAAACCATTCGCTCGAAATATCCAGAATATTCTTCAAACCAATCGCGAAAATCTGTGGCCCGGTGACATGGCACATTGTCATCTATAAAAATTCTATCGTTGTTTGGGAACATTAAGTCCATGAACTGCTGCAAATGGTCTCCAAGTAGCCGAGCACAACCATTTCCAGTCAATGATCGGTTTAGTTGAGCAGAGGACCCATCCATTCCATGCAAACACATTCCGCACCATTGTGGAGCCACCACCAGCTTGCACGGTGCATTGTTGACGACCTGGGTCCATTGCTTCGTGGGATATGCGCCACGCACTAACCCTATCATCAGATCTTACCCACTGAAATAGTGACTTACCTGACTAGGCCACGTTTTTCCGGTACTCTAAGGATCAACCGATATGGTCACGCTCGATGTCGTGCTGTTAGCAAAGGTACTCTCGACGGTCGTCTGCTGCCATAGCCCATTAGCGTCAAATTTCGCCGCACTGTCCTAATGGATACGTTCGTCGTTGTTTGTTTGGCGCTGAAACCTCTACGCAAACGCGGCTGTTCTCGGTCCGTGATGTCAGGTAATGCCTGAAATGTGGTTTTCTCGGCGCACTGATGACACTGTGGATCTCGGAGTACTGAATACGCTCACGATTTCCGAAATGGAATGTCCCATGCATCTACCTTCAACTACCATTCCGCATTCAAAGTCTGTTAATTCCCGTCGTGTGGGCATAATCACGTCGGAAGGCTTTCCACATGAATAACCTCTGTACAAATGACTGCTCCGCCAGGATACTGCCCTTTTATACTTTGTGTACGCGATACTACCATATATGTATGATTGCAGATTGCTATCGCATGGCTTTTCTCACCTCATTGTAATTCATGGACAATTTGAACGTGGTAGAATACTTCAACTGTCGAAACTGAAGGTAGCTTATAGTGAACTAGCAGCAACCAATTGTTTCTAAAAGCGTTTATTTTTCCGTGATGTCTTTTCAAGATACCTGGGATTCATCCTAAGATGTTTACATTTATTTACGCGCCGTGAACATTCTTTATTTACTAACGACGAATTTTGCAACGGAAGATTTTAATGCAGATAATATAAAACGTCGTCAGTAAAGAAACAGTGCTCACGAGTCTAAGTAAATGTGAACATCTGAAGGTGGTGTGAACCTAAAATGAATGTACTCTCGAAAACGGGTTTTCTGAGACATGATTGATTTCCGTGGCGTGTTCGGAGAGGTGTAACATTGTTATCGATGCCTTATCCCATAAAAATGTCACGAACGCTGTATTTTACGAAGCATTTATTAGCAAATCTGTCACAGCTGCAGTACATATGTTTGGCGCATAGTTCGAAACAACTGGTTCTTTGTCAAGCCTGACCTACTGAGACTCCACTGAAAACGCTTGATCTTGAAAACAAACATCAAAATGGAAACGCATGCTTTACAAAGTGATCGCAGACACATGTCTTGCCATTTTAAGATCAGACACATTCAGTGCAGCCTCAGTGGGGCAGGCTTGAGAATGAACCAATTGGTTCGACACTAGTCTCCAAACATACGTACTGCAACTGTGATAGATTTGTTAGTCAGCGCTTCGTGTATTGTTAAAGTTTGCTGATGCTGTACCAGCACATTGTTGAAACTACAAAAAGAAAAGAAAAAAAAAAAAAACGCTGTAGTTCTGACTTCGTGTGCTAGGGCCACTGCTGTCACATCACACGATGAGGCGGACCGCGATCTTAACTAAACATGCGAATCAGGCCCGCAGGTCACCAAACGTTGCGCACGTCTGCTGTAAGCAATGGACCGAGCAAGGTAGTCAGTGGTCAACACTCTGAATTCGTATTGGGAAGAAGCCAGTTTCAAACTTCCGCCCGACCTCCCCAATTGCGGCTTTCAGTGGCCTTCTTGAATTACTCTAGCCGAATACAAAGGTGGCCGTAAAAGGGATGGGAAAATCCGATCTGTTAAAGCCATTACCGGTGTTTTAGTTCTGAATAACAGGTATTTGTCGGTATTTTTAAGGTATCAGTTACAATAGATTTGTTGGTTTCTTACCATAACTGAGTAAAAAAGTTGCATATCAATGTTCCATAGCAGCATCGCTAAAATTTTGTTGTTGTTTTTAAATAAAACCTTTTTTAAAAAAGAATTACGTTTACTCCTAAAAATTCAATTGCTTCGAAATATTAGGTTGTTATAGAAAATGGAAAAAATGATCAAAGGCTATTTTAACGACAACGCCTACAGAACCAAGCAGCAAACATACGACATGTAGATAAAGTTTTCCAGTGTCGTCCTCGGACATCGTAGTATTGCAGAACGGCATAATAGCTCATTTGGAAGTATTTTAAAAAGTGTGGTAGCAATGAAGTACAACGCTCCATTTGTGTTAAAGGATTGTAAACGTGAGGAGGCACAACAAACTTGTGACGTCATATAAGGAGATAACATCCACAATGTAGCTTCAAAGAGAAGATAAATTTCTTTGATATAGCTATAATTTTTTTGAAGTGCTATGAACATGGAATAATAACTGAGCTCCTAACATTGTTGTTGCTTCAAGTTGAAAGATTGGTTCCATACACTCTTTCCACACATACATTCACTAGAATTTTCAAGCTTCTTTAAAAGCATACGTTTATTGCTGGAAATAACGGCAATAAAAGACAGAAAATCGGTTGTATCAAAAACCGGTTATTACCGATATCTACCGTACGACTTGGTTTTTTAATGCTGTTTACATCTTTTTTTCAGTTGTAAAGTAACTGGGCACTTACGATGCTTATCAGGACTGGGACGAAGCTTTGACTTGTATGTAATTTTACCAGTTATAGATCGATAGTTTCGTACGTAACCAAGTTATACCATGAAAATTAGTTCTCTGATAAACGTCACTAAAAACTTGTAAAACGCAACTGTATTTTAGTTTCTGCTTTCAAGATCATTTTAACACCATTCATGAGAAAGTCAACCATTAATATATTAATTTACCAATGCATATTGTGTTACGTTAGCGTGGTGGCACTAACATCCGTAATCTTGAAAAATAAACAATTTATTTTGTTACTTTCATAAATACCTTTTACTTTGTTAATTACTGCAAATATTTTGTATTTGTAATTACCATTTAATATCTGGAATTGTGTAAAATTCTAAAAACTAAATTCATTAACTTTTATTTTGACTCATAGAATGTTCTGACTGCCTCCAGAACAAATTATAATTGATATGCACTGTAATTTAGGAACAAAAGGCGTCTCTGGTCTTCAGACTTCGCTTGTTAAGTGTTGATTCTCTTTGCAATGAATTCTGTCAACAAAGAGATATACGCGCGAAAGTTTTATTACGTAAATTGAAACTTCACTGTCGTGGAAAATGTTTGTGATGTGTGTGCTGAATTGGAAGAACGGTGAATAAAAGTGGATGTGTCAAAACTAATTACAAAAACTTCAGCCTTTCTTGCAGAATGACCTATGACCTGTTTCTTTGTCCGCCTCTGGTAGTTGCGTGGCCAGCGCGACGGAATATAATCCCTAACGACCCGTGTTCGATTCCCGGCTGGGCCGGAAATTTTGTCCGCTCAGGGACTGGGTGTTGTGTTGTCCTTATCATCGACATTTCATCCCTGTCGACACGAGAGTCGCCGAAGTGGCGCCAAATCGAAAGACTTGCACCCGGCGAACGGTCTACCCGACGGGGGGCCCTAGCCACACGGCATTTCTATTACCTACTTCTTTTATAATAAGGTTACGTAGACATCACAAATCCTTTGAAATAGTTATAAAGCTTCGTCTTAAACACCTCCTACAAATATTACTGTAGCAATGGTAGACACTAATAGACAATGATATAGACTAATGTATTGCTTCAAACTGTTAAGGTGTACCTTATAACACTAAATTAAGTGACTATGGCCGGAGTACAGAAGATATAAAAGACACAAGCCAATACTAAGAAAAGCATATCTGTTAAAGAGAAATTTGTTTACATAGAACGCACAGTAAATGTTTTAGTGAGTGTTTTCTGAGTGTTAGGGAATATTTTTTGTATGTATATATCTGGAATGTAGCCATGTGGGAAACTGAAGCATGGACGACAAACAGTTCAGAAACGGCGAGAATAGAAGCTTTTTAAATGCGGGCTTCGGAAGAATACTGGATACTACACTGAAGAGCCAAAGAAACTGGTATACCTGCCTTAAATCGTGTAGTGCCCCTGCGACAAGTAGAAGTGTCGCAACACGACGTGGCATGGACTGGACTAATGTCTGAAGCAGTGGTGCAGGGAACTGACGCCATGAATCCTGCAGGGCTGTCCATTAATGCCTAAGAGTACAAAGCGGGATAGGAGATCTCTTCTGAACAGCACACTGCAAGGCATCCTAGATGTGCTCAATAATGTACGTGTCTGGGGAGTTTGGTGGCCAGCGGTGGTGTTTAAACTCAGAAGAGTGGTCGAGGAGCCACTCTGTAGCACATCTGGACGTGTGAGGTGTCGCTTTGTCCCGCTGGAATTGCGCAGGTCTGTCGGAATGCACAATGGACATCAATGGATGCAGGTAATCAGACAGAATACTTACGTACGTGTCACCTGTTAGTGTTACATCAGTAGTCCCATATCACTCCAACTGCACACACCCCACACCATTACAGAGCCTCCACGATCTTGAACAGACCTCTGTTGACATGCAGGGTCCATGGATTCATGAGGTTGTCCCCATACCCATACACGTCCATCCGCTCGATAAAATTTGAAACGAGACTCGTCCTACCAGGCAAAATGTTTCCAGTCATCAACAGCCCAATGTCCGTGTTGACGGGCCCAGGCGAGGCGTAAAGCTTTGTGTCGTGCAGTCATCAAGGGAGTCCATGTCGATGATGTTTCGTTGAATGGTTCCCACGCTGACATTTGTTGATGGCCCAGCATGAAATATGTAGCAATTTGCGGAAGGGTGGCACTTCTGTCACGTTGAACAATTCTTTTCAGTCGTCGTTGGTCCCGTTATTGCAGGATCTTTTTCCGGCCGGAGCGATGTGGGAGATTTGATGTTTTACCGGGTTCCTCAGGTCATATGGGAAAATCCCCACTTCATCTCCACCTCAGAGATGCTGTCCATCGTACGTGCGCCGACTATTACACCACGTTCAAACTCACTTAAATCTTGATAATCTGCCGTTGCAGCAATAGTAACCGACCTAACAACTGCGATAGACATTTGTTGTCTCATATAAGCGTTGCCGACCGCAGCGCCGTATTCTACCTGTTTACATACACATGCCTATACCAAGTTCTTTGGCGCTTCAGTATAGATCGGTAGATCCAATAACAAGTGAGGAGACGCAGAATGGAACAGGGAGAAAAGAAATTTACTGCACATCTTGACTGAAGGAAAGAGATGATTAAGACACATCTTGCAGCATCTGGGAATCGTGATAATGACTATTGGTAATGGAGGCAGTGAGGAGGGGGGGAGGGGGAGAAGCAGAGGCACGTAAAAATTGTAGAAAGACGTTAAGGCTTGCCTGGAGTGCAAAATTTCAGGTGAGTTCGGTTGCGGTAATTACGCAGAGAACGAAACGAGACTTCCTACCAATAGCTTAGGGTGCAGAGCTGCATCAAACCAGTCTTGGGATCGAAACAAGGACACATGTAAGTTTAATCGAAGAGACTAACCAATAAACTGTGGTGATTCCCCCATTATTACTTGTGAAACAGCGAAACTACAGTGGAACCTCGCTTAACATCCCACAACGCCCATTTCGCATAACGAGCAAATCAAATTGCAAAAATATGACCCGCTTAATAAACGATGTTTCGCATAACTAGTGACGACGATTTAGTGAGACGTCACCAGATGTTTGTGCGCGGCGGAGGAAACGTTCAACAATATGAACACCTTTCATTGCCGACAGCGGCATGCGAATCATGTCTTCGGTACGTAATGCAGTCTGTGTTCAGCGATCTTTCTGGTACCATCTCAGTGCAGCTTGCCGGCCGGAGTGGCCGTGCGATTCTGGGCGCTACAGTCTGGAACCGAGCGACCGCTGCGGCCGCAGGTTCGAATCGTGCCTCGGGCATGGATGTGTGTGATGTCCTTAGGTTAGTTAGGTTTAATTAGTTCTAAGTTCTAGGCGACTGATGACCTCAGAAGTTAAGTCGCTTAGTACTCAGAGCCATTTTCAGCGAAGCTTGTGATCGCATATTTTTCTAAACTTTTGTACACGCAGTGTTTTTTTGTGTCCAGATTTTAATATCCTTCGTAGAATAGTCCCCGAAGATAAAGGCACAAGAAGACAACCATTAGAGAAAGAAGATGACCTTCTAAATGAAACGTAAAATCATAGAAAACTGCGAACGTGGTGTGAGCGTTGCTGATTTACATCACCTATTTGCACTATCCTCAAAAACAAGGACAAGATTAAGGCGTTAATACTTCAAAGGGAGTGACAGGACTATTTATGCAACGGTTTCGTATTCTGGGCAATGTTGAAAGTTTGCTGCTTATATGGATAAATGAAAAGCTGTTAGCGAGAACATCATTTGTGAGAAGGCGAGAATGATTTTCGGCGATCTCGTTAAGAAGACGTAAGGATCTTCAGCGGCCGAAGAAGTGTTTGAGGGAATTCGTGGGTTGTTAGAGAGCTATAAGAGAATAACCGGCATCCACAGAGTTGTGAGTCACGGCGAAGCAGCCAGCTTCGGCACGAAGGCAGCACACAACTTCATCAGCAGCTTCAAGATGCTTATAGATGCTGAGGATTATCTGCAGCAACAGGTTTTAATTGTGACGAGACGGTCTATGCTGAAAAGATGCTGTAGCGTACCCCCATAACAACAGAGGAGAGTGCATTTCTCGGTCACAAGCAAAGGAAAGACCGTCGCGCTCTGCTATTCTGTGCCAATGTAAGCGGCGATTTGAAAATTGAACCACTTCTTGTTTACCATTCAGAAACTCCACGAGCCTTCAAGAAGTATAAAGTACAGAAGAGCAGGTTAGATGTGATGTGAAAATCCAACAACAAGCCTTGGATGGCACGTGATCTTTTTTGTGATTGGATCAATGAAGTGTTTGGTCCTTTGGTGAAAAAAATATTTGCTTGAGATGACTCTGCCACTCCATGTCTTGCCTGTTATAGACAACGCACTTGCCCATTCTCCACCTACTTGAAGAACTTAATTTCATCAAGATACAGTTTCTGCCACCTAACGTCACTCCGTTTCTCCAGCCTGTGGTCCAGCAGATTATTTTTAACTTTAAGAAGCTCTACACTAAAACACTATTCGAGCATTGTTTTGAGTTGACTGAAGATACCAATCTCACTCTCAGAGAGTTTTGGAAATATTACTTCAACATCATTGCTGCGTCAAGGCCATCGAAAAGGCGTGGGAAGTGGTTACCAAGAGAACTCTCACTCCTTCTTGGAAGAAGCTTTGGCCGAAGTGCATTGTCGAATGTGACTCTGAGGCATATGGGTCAGCACCTGTGGAGCCTGTAGATGGGATTGTGTCTGTGGGCAAGAGCATGGGACTAGAAGTGGATATCGATGAGCTTGTGGAAGATCATAGCGAAGAAATGACCACCGAAGAGCTTAAGGAGTTGCATCTGTGCTTCACAGCAGCAAGTTGTGGAGAGGAGATCTTCAGAAGAGGAGGAGGAGGAGGTAATAGCAAAGCAGCAATCTTCTGGCGCAATAAGAGAAATGCTGAAAGCATGAAAATCGGATGCATCGTACATTGGAATCATCATCCCAATAAAGCAATGGCTACGCTCGCTACAAATTTCTTTGACGATAATGTCGTGTCGCAATTTCGGCAAGTGTTGAAGCATCGGTAGAAACAAATGACTATAGATAGCTTCCTAGTAAAAAGGAATTAGTTATGTATCGTGAATAATAAAGTACGTAATACTGTATGCACAATTTTCTTTGAGTAAATGGCATGAATAAGATAAAACTTTTAGCACTTTTCCTGCAATGAACGCATTATTGTATTTGACATTAACTTATATGGCATAAACGCGCTACGAGTAAGATCCTGGAACAATTATGCTCGCTATGCGAGGTTTCACTGTACTTAGTCCTGATGCTAATTTTACCAACTAGAATGGGCGCCCAGTGTGTCACTTTAATAACCGTTTTAAGACAATGAGCTAAACATGTGCTTTTCGCTTGCAGTAGTCATAGTTACACATTATTGATTCCATCAAAAATGCAAATTCAAAAGAATACTCATCTTCAGACTTCGATTTTCTGTCCTCATCAGGCTACTGTACTTCGCTTACTTCCTTCATGTAACTTGAAGTTTCTTGCGACGTATGTAATTCTCAACAGAAAGACACTGAAGCGAATGGTGATCGTCCTTCTAAGCTTCGGACACTGCTCCAGAGTTTTCGATGTCAATGGTCCGATAAAATATAATTTGTCGAACATTTTGTAAACACTATATTGGTTCCTGAGCTTCTCCCGGCGTATACAATGTTCAGATAACGTCGATAACCATCGACATTTCAGTAGGTGCAAACCCTGTCATTTTCAAGGCAAAACTGTAGCAAGTAAGCACTGTGCAATGGAATTTAAAACCTCGGTTTGCAGAGCACACACACACACACACACACACACACACACACACACACACACACACACACACACACACACACACACACGAGCACTGTAAACGCTAACGCCACCACACAACCAAAGATGACCGACGTCAGAAATTATCCATAGTGAAAATTAATGATCAATGGGCGAGATTGCATTAAGTCTGTCTCTCTGTTTTTTTAAACAAGGGATAGAACAGGATTCCATGCAAAATTTAAGCAAAAATCTCCATCTCCATTTATAAAGTTACTTGCTAATTTAATTTCAGCTGATTTCTTAATAACACTGTCCCAACTGCGGAAAGTTCATGCCTTGTTGTATTCCACAGGATCACTGACGCCAAAACATTGTTCTGCATCATCAGATTTGTTCCACTTTTCTAATCCTGTGTAACGCTTATTCTCAGTAAATTAGCAAGTAACCTTATTAACAAGTAAACTTATAAGTAGATACGGACGTTTTTGCTTAAATTCTGACCGGAATCCTGCTCCTTCCCTTGCAAAAAATAGAGGGACAGAGTTAATACTACTTCACCCTTTGGATATTAATTTTTACTATCAATAATTTCTGGCGTCGGTCATCTATCGTTGTGTCTTTGTGCGCGCGCGCGCGCGCGCGCGCGCGCGTGTGTGTGTGTGTGTGTGTGTGTGTGTGTGTGTGTGTGTGTGCGTGCGTGTAACTTTTTCGGTACTGTTCTGTAAACAGAGACATTTAATACCCTTACAGAGCTCTTGCCTGCTGCAATTTTACTTTGAAAATCACAGGGTAAGCACCTGCCGAAGCATCGGCGGTTCCCGACGACGCCATCCGGCTACATTGCCGTAAGTTATTGGAACTTTATTGGCTGCTAGCGGAACATTAAAACTGGAATATTGCATTACGATGTTTGATAGTTGGAGCGGTAAGTGGCGATATGATTAATTAACTACAGGCGTAACTTATTGCTCTTTGCAGACTATTATGCCCCACATGATAAGTTCCGTCAGCAAAAAAATGGATAGGACGACACAAAGTTAAGAGAAAAAAAAGGGAGACTGATGTGGATGAAATATTGTCCCACAAAGCTTTGCAATTTGTATGATCACCAATCCCCTATGAAATCTTGTAGCACGCTTTGCTTTTTCATTCAGGTCTTCTCTCCCACCTGGTCTCTATGAAAATACTGAGAATGCAGTAGATAAAATTTCTTTGACAAAGACAAGAAACCCAAATTTCATGGTTTGTAGAGGCTGAGAAAGATCTACAAGAGTTGGGAATAGCAGACAAAGTCGTAGATAGCAAACGCGAATTCAAGTAAAACGTACAAAAAGTCACGGGCTTCCAGAAGAAAACACAAAAGAAGAGGGGAGGCACGTAAACCAGACAAAAAAGAGAACAACAGAGAGCAAGCAAGAAGAAAGTACTAGCATGCAAAAAAAAAAAAGGGATCCGTTAAATGTGGGCCTGAGTTGGTCTTCCTTGGGCAAAGCTTATGTGGAACTCATACCTGCAACATCAGGTATCCACATCTTCGCGAACACTTACTCTGACGATGAGAGCTGTTTTACACATGTGGCGACAGAGATGCCACTGTTGAAGAATTAGTAGCAGGCATCCACTAATCCTTGATGAATATTGATTATACAACATAGATGTAGACCGACTGCAAAAGAAATATATCAAATGTAAATATGAATGCAGCTTTATTAAATCAACAAATTTGTTTTAACTTTTGTAGATGATGAATGTGTATTTGCATTTTACTAAGGGAACAAGATGTCCATATGGGGCCAAAAATTTGGGTGGATTTGGATAGATTATAAATAATGAAAAGTGTGAGGTCATCAACATGAGTACTCAAAGGAATCCGTTACATTTGGGTTTCAGGATAAATTACACAAATCTAAAGACTATTAATTCAACGAAATACTTCGAGATAACAATTACGAACAACTTCGATTTGAACGATCACTTAAATAATCTTGTGGGGAAAGCGAAACAAAGAGTGTGTTTTATTAGCAGAACACTTAGAAAATTTCCAACGTTCTACTGGAAAAGCGAAAATATATGGTTGACACCCACTTACATAGGGAGAAATGTTCATCGTAATTAAATAAGAAAAATCAGAGCTCGCACGGAGAAACTTAAGTGTTCATTTTTCCCTGGCGCTATTTGAGAGGGGAGCGGTAGGGTAATAGTGTGTAACATCCCCTTAGAAAAATTATTGAATTACTGTGCTGATAAAACTCTTACATTATTTGATTTTCAAACAGCTGAGCACAACTGAACGTACTCAGACATTTCGCTCTTTACCTATTCTGATCAACACTAAACTGACACAATATTTTTAGCGCAACGCAATCTGACTTTCAATAATCCCTACAAAAGAATGGCCGTGGCTAACAGTAACCTATACCTTTCACAAATCACTTACCTCACAAAAATCTTCGTTACTCGAACTACTTCAATACAGCGAGCGCCACTACTGCCAGCTAAATAAAAGATTCAAACTACTGAAAGCACTAACTACTGATAGGCATAGTTAGCAAAAGAAAGATTTTGACAGAGAACAAACAATGTATTTACCTTAATAGTGTTCAAAAGTCATAATATATAGCAGTTCATGACATCCATTCTTACAAATGTACTGTTTCTGATGGACACACGTCCAGATCATCCGCTCTCAAAAATCAGCCATCTTACTTCCCCACATCCACCACTGCTGGCGGCTCACCTCCAACTGCGCAACGCTACGCGCTGTTAACAGCCAACAGCCCAACACTACAATAGCGTATATTACAACAATGCCACCCAGCCACAGACTGCACACAGCACAGTCAGCGGTTTGCATACAGAGCGCTACGTGGCGTTACCAATGTAAAAACCTAAACAGCCTACTTACAAGTGGTTCGATGAAGTCTCTGTAGGGTGCTTAAGTCTGAGTTTAGTTGTAGAGTAGTTACGTGGAGGTAGGAACAGCTGTTCACCATAGTAACTAGATAATGTGTCATGCAGAACTTGCGTAAATAAATACATGAGCAACCCCTGCAGAGGCTGAGTGGCTACTGTCGTATTTCCAGCTTCTAATGTGGTCTGTGTGACGTGTTTTTATATTTTTGTTCATCACTATTAGGCATCCCAGTCTATAGATTCTTTTCATTGTCATTTCAGACCCGTGACGGGCGAGAGTGACCTGGCAGCAGTTCTACATGCCACTCTTCGGCTCGAAAGTATAAAAATATATATAGACTATTTCACAATCTTAAACGTGACTATAAATTAGGTAAGTGCACGACAGTAACTTCGGGAGGTTGCAAAAATCAGCCAACCTGTTGCAAATAAAGTTTTATTCGAATCCTTGACCTAGGTTACGATCATTTTAAAACTATCGTCTTCAGATGGTGTAATGACCCTTATTACGTCACATGCTGACAAAGTAGTGACGTCACTCAAGACTTCCCGGCTAATAGCTCGTGGTCGATATGTAAAAATTTCTCCTATCGTTTTCTCTCCGACTGCGGGAGACATTTTCAGAGGTCAAGTGGCGAACGGCCTATTATAGCGGGAGTTTTAGGTGATGTCAGTACCAGACGTGAAAGCTTACATTGTATGACTCAAGTAATGGCGATTACTTGAGTCCTCTGGACGTCCTCCCATCCAACCCCTTCATTCAGTCAAGTTATGATAAAAAAATTCTTTTTCTCTCATTTAGACTCAGTACTGGTACATCCTCATTAGTTACTCGATGTACGCATCAACTCTTCAGTATTCCTCTGTAGCAGCCCAGTCCAGAAGCTTCTGTTTACTTCTTGTCTGAACTGTTTATGTTCACGTGTCACTTCCGCACAAGGCTAAATTTAAGACACGTTCCTTAACAAGAAGCTCCTAAAACTTGAAGTTTTATTACATGTTAAAAAATTTCTATTTTTATAGGTATGACTTTCTTGATATAGCCAGTCTGTGTTGACCATCGTCAGCTATTTTACTGCTCAAGTTGTAAAACTCATCTCCTACTGTTAGTGTGACATTTGCTAATTTAATTTTGTATCGCCGGATTTAGTTCGACCTCATTTCATTATCGTAGTTTCACTTTCGTTGATGTTCATGTAATAACCTGTTTTCAAGAAACTATTCTTCCGTTCAGTTGCTGTTCCAATTCCTTTGCTGTCTTTGACAGTATTAGAATGGCGTTCGCAGCAAAGAGTAAAATATTTAATTCTGCTCTGAAAATCGTTTTAAAATTAATAAAAGGCGAATTTGATTACCGATATTTATATAAAATTAAACTCTTGAAATAATTATGAAAAATCCTCCTCGATTGCACAAACTACTTGGTGTTTACCTAGGTTTCAGCGTGGGTATCCACGCCTTCTTCTTCCCCTGCCTCAGTTCGGTGGAGAGGCTGTGACCATCGTACGTTGGCTGGGGCGAGGCAGCACACACAGGGTTGAGATAAGTAATATTATTGACTTGGTACATATGTACCGTGTATTTGCGAATTTTTTTTTTATGGGGTCTTGCCGCTGTTCGTGTCGATTTTAGCCTTTGACTATGACTATTTAGGCAAGCTGTTTTATATTTGTTGTGAAGAAGGCGTGGTTACCCACGCTGAAACCTAGGTAAACACCAGGTAGTTTGTGCAATCGAGGCGGATTTTTCATAATTATTTGGATACTTACGATTGCTGACGCGTTGCGAAGCCGAAAGTTCTTAAGGTCTTGACGTTCTTCATTTTGATTTAGGAAGAAAAAAAATCTGTGAATAATAAAAAATGTATTTAAAAGATTTTGAGCCAGTCGACTACCTTAAAAAGAAGACTTATACGTTTACTAAAAGAAGGACGTGCCCTGGGGACAAATCTCTAGTGGAATGAGATGTCAGGTGTTCTCTGTGGTGTGGGTATAAGAACAGGGGTTCGTTGGGTGTATTTAAGCAGATGAGATCAGGTGTTGGGGTAGATACGTAGTGCAGACACCCGAGCTGTTCCTACTCCTTGTTCTTGTTCGAGGATAGAGATCTGACGGAAAAGAGATTAGGAGACGCGATGTGTCGTTGCAGTACGCGTAATATATGAAGAAAGTACGCGATTCCAGAGCATTTAGCGGGAAGAGTCGGACTCGTTTGCGAGAGAGGAAAGTAGGGCGCGCAGTGGAGCGGAGCGGACCGGCACCATATGCGGGAGCAGTTGCCGCAGATGTACACATGTCGGCATTGTGGGGCCGACAATAGGTGTGTGGAGCTGCAGCTGCAGCGGCGGGCGGGGGCCGCGGTCGCCGGCAGGCAGCCGCGGCGGGCCGCAGGCCGGGGCGCCGCTGGCTGGCTGCGCTGCTCATTGAGGCCTTGGCTGACTCGCCGGCGACGGCTCGCCGGCCGCATGCTTAACGCGGCCTAGACTCGCGTGACTCTACTGCTACTCACCGCCTCTTCCTCCTTTCATTAGAGTTCGCCCCGGGTGGCGAGGGCTCCCAGTGGCGGCGTGTTTGGCAGCCGCTCGCTGCCTTTCTCACACTTCACTGGCCAGGGCAGTCGCGGTTCGCTTCCTTCTGTAAGTCGACGAGGGTTGTGTAGTCTCAATCTATGCTAGTTCGCCCTGTTACCTGACACAAATTAATTAGACACCATCAAAATAATGAAGAAGGAAGTCAATGAGTACTAAATGAAAAAAGAATCACAATTAATTCGGTCTGTTATATTAAAGTTACTTATCAATTATCTCACGGGCAAGACAAATTCTAAAGTAAAACCTGACACATCTAACTTAAGTATCTGGAGTAAGATCATACCCTGAAGTGCCAAAGAAACTGGTGTAGGCAGGTGTATTCAAATGCAGAAATATGTAAACAAGCAGAATACGGCGCTGCGGGCGGCAATGCTTATAGAAGATAACTAGTTCAAAAATGTTCAAATGTGTGTGAAATCTTACGGGACTTAACTGCTAAGGTCACCAGTCCCTAAGCTTACCCGTTACTTAACCTAAATAATCCTAAGGACAAAAACACACACACACACACACACCCATGCCCGAGGGAGGATTCGAACCTCCTCTGGGAGCAGCCGCACAGTCCATGACTGCAGCCCCTTAAACCGCTCGACTAATCCCGCGCTGCAAGATAACTAGTGTCTGGCGCAGTTGTCAGATCGATTACTGCTGCTACAATGGGAGGATATCAAGTTTAAGTGAGTTTGAACGTGGTGTCATAGTCGGCGCACGAGCGATCAGACACAGCATCACCGAGGCAGCGATGAAATGAGGATTTTCCCGTACGAGCAATTCACGAATGTACCGTGAACAAGCCAGCCGGTGTAGTCGAGCGGTTCTAGGCGCTTCAGTGTGGAACCGTGACCGCTACGGTCGCAGGTTCGAATCATGCCTCGGGCATGGATGTGTGTGATGTCCTTAGGTTAGTTAGGTTTAAGTAGTTCTCAGTTCTAGAGGACTGATGACCTCAGATGTTAAGTCCCATAGTGCTAAGAGCCATCTGAACCATTTTACTGTGGATGTCAGGAATCCGGTAAAAAATCGAATCTCCGACATCGCTGCGGCCGGAAAAAGATCCTGCAAGAACAGGACCGACGACTACCAAAGAGAATCGTTCAACGTGACAGAAGTGCAACCCTTCCGCGGACTGCTGCAGTTTTCAGTGCTGGGCCATCAACGAGTCTTAGCGTGCGACACATTCAACGAAACACCATCGAGAAGTGCTTTCGTAGCCGAGCGTCCACTTATGTACCCTTCATGACTGCGCGACACAAAACTTTACGCCTCGCCTGGGCCCGTTATCACCGACATTGGATTGTTGAAGACTGGAAACTTGTTGCTTGGTCGGACGACTCACGTTTCAAATTGTATCGAGCGGATGGACGTGTACAGGTATGGAGACAACCTCATGAATCCATACCCAGCAGAGGACTGTTCAAGTTGGTGGAGGTTCTGTAATCGTGTGGGGCGTGTGCAGTTGGATTTATATGGGACTCCTAATACGTCTCTTGCAGGTGACACGTACTAAGCGTCCTGTCTAACACCTGCATCCATACATGTCCATTGTGCATTCCGACGCACTTGGGATGTTCCAGCAGGACAATGTGACACACCAAACGTCCAGAATTGCTACAGACTGACTCCAGGAACACTCTTCTGATTTCAGACTCTTCCACTGGCCGCCAAACTTCCCAGACACGAACGTTATCGAACATATCTGGGATGCCTTACAACAAGCTGACTTCTCCACCCGCTCGTAAGCCACGCGGGATTAACCGAGCGGTCTAAGGAGGTGCGGTCATGGACTGTGCGGCTGGTCCCGGCGGAGGTTCGAGTCCTCCCTCGGGCATGGGTGTGTGTGTTTGTCCTTAGGATAAAGCTAAGGGGCTGATGACCTTAGCAGCTAAGTCCCATAAGATTTCACACACATTTGAACACTTTTTGAACTCTCTCGTAGTCTTAGAGATTTATGGTCAGTCCTGCAGGATTCATGGTGTCAATTCGCTCCATCACTACTTCAAACATTAGTCGAATCCATGCCCCGTCGTGTCGCGGCACTTCTGCATGCTCGCGGGGGCCCTACACGATATTAGGCAGGTTTACCAGTTTCTTTTGGTCTTCAGTGTAATAATCAAGTATCAAAATGTCATAGTTACATTCACGAAGTTTATCCGTGATGTTCGTATAAGAGATAGAGATAGAGAAAGGAATGCCAGTGCTCAGGCAAGCAGCAAGGTCACGTAAGCGAATAGGTGGACGAATCCCAGCGAAATTGTCACAAGAGCATACCAGCAGAGACGCAGGTCACTGTCACTCGGCTGACCAGACCTTCCTTTGATATGTCGCAACTGGTTACCACGTGCCCCACAGGCAGCGTGGATAGGATATTCTGTGACATAAGCCCCCAGCAGTGACATTTTTATGGCTAGAAGATGTAAAGAGGAGAAATATTTTTAGCAATGACTGGAGAGACATTGTTGAGGACAAAAGGTAGACAGTGATCTTTTTTTGGGACGCGCAGGACACCATAGATAACATCTAGAAAATAAAGTGAGAGCTCGCAGTTTGGGTAATCTCTGTAAGCACCGGTCACCTCCAGCTTTGGTTGGAGCTGAAGGCATAGTAGTCATACAAATCTGAAAGCAAATGTTCGGAGTGAAGTTTGAAGTTATTGAAATACTATAGAAAAGACTTTACTGTCTCTTCGGATCATCTCGCTGTTGTGGCTCCATCTCACAATATCAACCTGTAGATGGAGACATGAGCAGTTGTAGAATCAGTCATTGATTGGTGGCGCACCAATGACCAATACCTATGGCTAAGTTCGAGTCTGTCCAACATTTTTCAGAGTCCATAGGTCACCTGGTCAGGGATGGACCCTTGTGATGATGAAGGCTGGCGGAGGAGAATTCTGAATTTGTACTGACTGGCTACTAAAAGGCAGGCTCGTATTTCCGCATTTTACATTCTTATTTTGTTCCTAGTGGCTGGGCTACGGATATTCCAAGCAGCGACCAGTAAAAAGATTCCTTAGAAGATGCCGGTTCCTTCCCTGAGTTTTGCTTCAAGCCGTTAAACAGTAATGCGTTTCCTGTCATTCTGTCCTGAAAAAAGACATCTCACTATCGTTTTGTCTCTGTCTGTGGCCAACGAAGTGCGACCTCAACAACACAGTTGAGTTCGTTTCTCTAACTTCCAACGTATTTACATTAGCGCATCATGGCAGTTCTTATATTGTGTAAACACTTCGTGGACCCAACGTTTAGCACTATAGGTCTATAACTCTGACATTGCACTGCTGAAGAATTTAGGAATTTGTTTTATAGTCACATATCATTACATTTGTGGTAGAAAGTTTCACTTATTTAGGGAGGAAATATCTAGGGATGGAAGAATAACTAACGAAATTAATAGGAGGTTACAGAAGGGAGGCAATTTCTACCAAACAATAAAACATCTGATTTGGAATAATGAGGTTTCAGAAAGAGCAAAACTCCTTATGTATAAGAATTATTTCATCCCTATTGTCACCTATTGTGGAGAAACATGGACAATGACAGAAAGGGACTGGAGCAGACTGCAAGCAGTGGAAATGAAATTTCTCAGAGCAGTTAAGGGAAAAACAAGAATGGACAGAGTAAGGAATGTAGAGATTATAAAGGACCTCAAACAGGAAAGTATGAGAGAAGAAATTGAAAGAAAGAGATTAAGATGGTATGGGCATGTTAAGAGGATGTATGGGCAGAGACTGCCCAAAATCATGGAAGAACTAAAGATGGATGGGAAAAGACCTAGAGGGCGCCTAAGAACACGGTGGAAAATGGGAGTGAGAATATCTGTTGAAAGGAGAGGTGTGACCTGGCAGCAAGTGGAGGAAGAAAAGTGGTGGGAGGACCGAGCCAAATGGAGAGGACTCGTCAGCACCCAAACCCAGTAGTAGCTGGAGCGGGATTCGGATATAGATAGATCATTACATTTCTGTAAACCGGAAATCTCCTTTGTAGGAATCAACACGCTCTCGAAAACAATGATCTTGTGAAACCCACGCGATCTGTTCGTCCAAAAGACCCAGAAAGCAGTAGATATAGGCGTCCAGGTAAATGCCACGCTCCTTGACTTCCGGAAGACCTTCGAAACAGTTGTGCACTGCCGTCTAATGAACAAAATACGAGCTTCCGGAATGTCAGGTCATCTGTGTGATGGACTGAAGAGTATCTACAAACAGAACACAGCGTGTCATCCTCAACGGAGAGAAGTCTTCGGACGTAACATGGCGGCAACATGTCGGATACTGTGCTCCGTTTGTGCAGGATAGAAGTAGAGTAGTATTTGTAACACATCTATAAACGCTGAAATCGGAATAACAAGTTTAGCAGAAAGGCAGCTGCAGCAACCAATTTGCTGTGGATGTTGTAATGATGCACTGACGTAAGATTCAGATATGTATTAAGCTAATTGACGGTTGATGAAAGCCCGAAACTGGTATGAGCTTTAATAAAAATACATAAAAAAGCGGCTGGTTGCTGTATTTTTTAAAATAATAAGTAATAAGTAACATCGGGCGTACCCCAAGGAAGCATTAGAAGACAATTACTTTCCTGATGATAGTATTGTATACAGAGAGATCGCAACGCTAGAAAACTGTAGCGTAGTGAAATGCACTAAGACCTGCAGGGAGAGGAGCCCCAACATAAATAAATGTATCACATTGCGTGTACGTAGACAAAGAAACATTATTTTTAATATGATTACACTATTGCAGAAAAATGACTGGTAGCAGTCACATTCATTGAATATCTAGAATTATACGTACGGAGCTATTGAAAGTTGAATAACTACATAAAATTATTTTTTGATGAGGCTGAAGCGAGACGTATCTTCAGTGGACAGAAAATGTAGTCCATCAACAAAGGAGGTGGATTACAAAGCGCTCGTTCGCCCAATATTTGAATATTTCTGTTCAGTCGGGGATCCGTACAAGAGGAAATAAAGAAAGTCCAAAGAAGAGCAGCACGTTTCGTTGCAGGTTAATTTACTATGCACGAAAGCGTCACGTGGCTGCTCAGTCAACTCCACTGGCAGACGCTGCAGGAGAGGAGTTTTGCATCACGGAATGGTTTCCTGTTGCGATTGCGTGCGATCCTGAAAGAGTATCCAGTATATTGCTCCCTCCTACGTACATCTCGCGAAAGACGATGAAGATGAGATTAGAGAGATTGGAGCTCACACAGAGGCTTGCCAGCAATCGCTCTTCCTGAGAATTATTTGCGATTGGATCAGGAAAAACAAGGAAGTGACACTGGCATACAAAGTACCGTCCACCACACACCGTAAGGCGACTTGCGAAGTATAGATGCAGACGGTAACACAAATTGTTAGCCTGTTACAACGACTTAGCGTATAAGTTTTTTTACCTTGAGTTTTTTATACTAATTTCAGATGTGAAGCTTAGATAATGCATATCAATGTGTTGTCGAGTGGCGCAAGAAGTGCTACAAGTGGGGAAAAATACTGTTATTAATAAATTTGAAAAAGAAGTTCATGTTCACCGCTAGCATCGCCCGATCCGCTGCCCAGTTTCTCGTTCCGTGGAATACAATGCACGGGAAACTACAGTGAATGTGGTAGACACATCAAACAGTGGTCTAACTGGCGTGGCATCCAAGACTAGCGATTGTTTGAAAACAAAAGTGCGATACTGTTTTTCGTCTGCACTGACCGATTTATAATTGCGCCCGGGCTTTACAGTTACGATTATTAGTTTTTGAAGACTGTTAGGATGTTATTTCTACGAAGCACACTGCTGTAATATTATTGGAAGAATCCAGTGTATTTTTACTTCAGTGATCAATAGTTTAATTTAGAAAGTGAATTCATATAACTGTGTGGTCATTTATTTTCGGTAGCTACGCAAAATGCGGTTTTAAGTCCGCTGCATCTAACCAACACAAACTAAGTTATCATTTTTTGTTCAGTTGTTTCGTTAACGACACCTGTAGCGGAGGAAAATTTGTTTAGCAGTGTAATAATCTAGCTATGACCCTAGATTGCAATAGAAATGTTGAAATCAAGGGTCATAGCTACGATTATTACTCTGCTAAACAAATTTTCTGGGGATTTTTACTTTAGGTCCCTTATTGCCATGGTTCACTCAAGACAAACTATAAGAACTAAATAATTACTGGACTTGGCGGTCGGTCTGAGCAACATTTAATTAAATTCGAGCTTAATTTTTAAGAGAGGGAGCGGCCACATTGTTTGTTTTTTTTTTACTTTCTTTTCCCACTCGTATTTTAGGTCCAATTAAAGTTAAACGTTCGCATCGCTTAACACTCCGTAGAGAATTACTGTTTCAAACTCATCATACATTCTCTTCAATCCGTTACACATCTGCAGAGCTAGTACTCGTGTATGCTTGTACTACTGTGAGTGGTCGTGACCTTGTGTCTGTTTTGCCTGTCACAGTCTGTTCACTATTCTGTTCATGCTATTTCACCCAGTTTCATATTTTATTTCCCGTTATGACATCTCCTCTGGCATTATAGTGTATCTATTTGATTTCGGGGTGATGATCCTGGTTTCTCCTAATGTGATATCATCTCATACGTGCTACTGCACTTCATTAATTAATTCCCATTATATATAGCTTCAACCACTCTATTTTTCTTTTAAAGTTCTCTAAGTTACCTACACGATTAACAGATCCAAAATTTCACCGTAAGGTTCCGATCAGTAAAACGCCAGTTCCTTTTCTGATTCCAACATTCTGCTGCATAGTCCCCAGTCGGAGAGCCGAATGGGCCCGTTTTAAATCCAAAATATTTAACTCACGAGCATCATTAAACGATGCACCGGAGCTGCATGTCCTCGGGAAATATAACGGCTTGTAAGAAGCTCACCTCTACCGTCGATAGCCTAAGATTATTTATACGAGTGAGGGTAATATTTCGTGGTCGTCAAAAAAACTACTAGCGGTGTTCCATGCTTGTAACACACCCTTGAGCTCGCCCGGCTGGCCGCTTGGCCTAGCACGCTGCCTTCCAAGCGGTAAGGCGTGCTGGTCTCCCGCACAAATCCGTCCTGTGTTCCGGCCAGCCTGTGGATGGTTTTTAAGGCGGATTTCCATTTACCTCGGCGAATGTGGGCTGATTCCCTTTACCACGTACGCATACACCATCTACCACGCAAACATTTTGGATTACACTCGTCGTGTATGAGACGTTCACGGGGCGTGGTGGAGAGGAGGGGCAGGGGGGTCCACTGGGGGCCGAACGGCACAGTATCACTGGGTTGGGTATGGGGCGGCGGTGGCATGGGTGGACTACAGTGGCCTGTTGCGGGTTTGTGAACCAATGAGGTCTACGGCGGGACGAAGCCTCTCCGTCATTTCTAGGTCCCCAGTTTAACACACACACACACACACACACACACACACACACACACACACACACACACTTAGTAATTTAAATCTTAAACACGACCGTCATCTACGAAAGACTGCTGTAAGACACGTTAGTCTTCCTATGCTATAGACATTCCCTACATTAAAAGGTATCAATGACGCACAGCGCAGAAATCAGCCTCGGGTCGTGCGCGGTCGGCAGCGGATAGTTGTCTTGTGCCGACAGTACCTCCTGTTCTCTGAGGACTCAAACAGTTCATCAAAGCTTGTTGGCCGACCTGTGTGGCCGAACGGTTCAAGGCGCTTCAGTCTGGAACCGCGCGACCGCTGCGGTCGTAGGTTCGAATCCTGCCTCGGGAACGGGTGTGTGTCATGTCCTTAGGTTAGTTAGGTTTAAGTAGTTCTAAGTTCTAGGGGACTGATGACCTCAGATGTTAAGTCCCACAGTGCTCAGAGCCATTTGAAGCATTTTTGAATCAAAGCTCATTTTTAACTTGTTCTCAAAACAATAGTTATTTCAATACCTAAATAGCTTTCTGAAATTTCAGAATAGTGGACTGTAGTGTTTACATTCCTTTTCTATTAGCTAGCGGTATGCTAATCCTCTCTATATGCTTTCAATAAGCCTTTTCATATCGTGTGTCATAGGTACAAATTTATTGGAAGACAATTAGACTACCCACATTGGCTGTATCACAGGGTGACGCAAAATAGGCGTTAGAAAGTATTTCTCTAATATGATTTAACTGCATGCTTAAATGATTCTCCTTGAGATACTGTTGTATTGTAGCTCTGAAAATTCTATAGCTCACTCACCGATGTCTCAGTTCACATTTCAGAAGGAAGCACGTACACCGGAACATCGTTTGTTGATCGTAAAGGTGTTTTTGAAAATTCTGGACGTATCGATTTGGTAAGACGCGCATTCGACAGCACGTCGGTCCTAGAACAGCACCATACGGAATGACCACTTCTCGACGAGATTACAGTACAGAACTGCAATGAAATTGTGATGACGAAATTTAAGCATCCTCTGATAGAGCGTTTGTCTAATGTTGTACCAGTTTTTAATAGGTTGATGAAATGTTTTGAATAGAACAGATCCTATATGAGTCCCTGAAGAGCCAGTTAGGACGACCAGCCGCAGATGTAACCCGGAAGGACGTGGAACGAGAGGAACCTTATTCAGTGAGGAACCCACTATTGTAACAAGGTATGTAGGACAGCGACCCAGGGTGTCATGACGATCTCTCTAGAAGATATTGAAAGATAATTTTTTTTCCCTCATGAAATTCAACGGTGCCATTTGCTGAAGAACAGGGATGTGGAGCTGCGATATTCTTTTGGAAGTAAGGTGATTGAGGCCTTTGGAAACGGAACAGTCGTTACGGATCAGTGCGCAATCAGTGAACAATGCATTATCGGGACCATTTTTATTGACGGACCTGTCACAGCAGACAGGTACAGGCGGGTACTGGAACATGAGTTTGTACCGGCTACACTATTCGGCCTAAAGCTCCGAAACTAGTGGTTCATGCACCATGGAGCATGGCCACGCCGCACGGCAGACGTCTTCGACGTATGTCAGATATTCAAAAACAGAAGCGTTGCCTTGGATTCCTTAGAATTCATTGTTATTGGTCTCTAATAGTTACAATCTAAACCCGTGTCGTTATTTCTAATGGTGTTCTCTGGAAGGTGAAAGTCTTCAAAGACGACTCTGCAACACTCCAGGAAGTTGGCACTGCAATTTGCAGAGACATTCATGTAGTCTAAAATAATGTTTTTCAGAAAGTCGTCAAAGTCTGTCATTACCTATATAATAACAGATCAGGAATTCAGGGAGGCTGTGAGGGACACACGTGTATTCAGGGGATTCTTTGATAACACTGATCATTATTTAATCTGCAGTGAAATAGGGATTGTGAGACCAAAAGTGCAGGAGGTCAGGTCCATATGTAGGAGGATAAGAGTGGAGAAACTTCAGGATAAGGAAATCAGGCACAAGTACATAACAATGAACTCAGAAAGGTACCAGTTAGTTGAATGTAGTCAATTACAGTCATTGGAAAAGGAATGGACAAGGTACAGGGAAACAGTACTAGAAGTGGCTAAAGAATGTCTTGGAACAGTAGTGTGTAAAGGTAGGATGAAGCAAACAGCTTGGTGGAATGACACAGTCAAGGCAGCCTGTAAAAGGAAGAAGAAGGCGTATCAAAAATGGCTACATACTAGAGCTCAGGTAGACAGAGAAAGTTATGTTGAAGAAAGAATCAAAGCCAAACAGATAATAGCAGCATCCAAGAAGAAATCTTAGGAAGACTTTGGAAACAGGTTGGAGACTTTGGGTCAAGCTGCTGGAAAACCATTCTGGAGTGTAATTAGCAGTCTTCGAAAGTTAGGTAAGAAGGAAATGACAAGTATTTTGGACATGTCAGGAAAACTGCTGGTGAATCCTGTGGATTCCTTGGGCAGATGGAGGGAATATTTTGAAGAGTTGCTCAATTTAGGTGAAAATACAACCAGTAATGTTTCAGATTTCGAGGAACAATGGGATAGGAATGATAATGGAAATAGGATCACATTTGAGGAAGTGGAGAAAATGGTCAATAGATTGCAGTGCAATAAAGCAGCTGGGGTGGATGAAATTAAGTCGGAACTCATCAAATACAGTGGAATGTCAGGTCTTAAACGGCTACACAGGATAATTGAAATGGCTTGGGAGTCGGGACAGGTTCCATCAGACTGGACAAAAGCAGTAATCACACCAATCTTTAAACATGGAAACAGAAAAGATTGTAACCACTACAGAGGTATCTCTTTAATCAGCGTTGTGTGTGAAATCTTCTCAGGTATTGTTGAAAGGAAAGTGCGAGTATTAGTTGAGGGCCAACTGGATGAAGATCAGCGTGGGTTTAGGCCTCTTAAAGGCTGTCAGGACCAGACCTTCAGCTTACGGCAAATAATGGAGAAGTGTTATGAGTGGAACAGGGAATTGTTTCTATGCTTTATAGATCTACAAAAGGGTTCCTAGGAGGAAGTTATTGTCTGTTCTACGAGATTATGGAATAGGAGGCAAACTTTTGAAAGCAATTAAAGGTCTTTACATGGATAGTCAGGCAGCAGTTAGAGTTGGCGGTAAATTGAGTTCATGGTTCAGAGTAGTTTCAGGGCTACGACAAGGCTGCAAACTGTTTCCACTGTTGTTCATATTATTTATGGATCATATGTTGAAAACAATAGACTGGCTGGGTGAGATTAAGATATGTGAACACAAAATAAGCAGTCTTGCATATGCGGATGACTTAGTTGTGATGGCAGATTCAATTGAAAGTTTCCAAAGTAATATTTCAGAGCTAGATCAGGAATGTAAGGACTATGGTATGAAGATTAGCATCTCCAAAACGAAAGTAATGTCAGTGGGAAAGAGATATAAATGGATTGAGTGCCAAGTAGGAGGAACAAAGTTAGAAGAAGTGGATGGTTTCAAGTACTTAGGATGCATATTCTCACAGGATGGCAACATAGTGAAAGAACTGGAAGCGAAGTGTAGCAAAGCTAATGCAGTGAGCGCTCAGCTACGATCTACTCTCTTCTGCAAGAAGGAAGTCAGTACCAAGACTAAGTTACCTGTGCACCGTTCAATCTTTCGACCAACTTTGTTGTATGGGAGCGAAAGCTGGGTGGATTCAGGTTACCTTATCAATAAGGTTGAGATTACGGATATGAAAATAGCTAGGATGATTGCAGGTACTAGTAGACGGGAACAATGGCAGGAGGGTGTCCACAACGAGGAAATCAAAGAAAAACTGGGAATGAACTCTATAGATGTAGCAGTCAGGGCGAACAGGCTTAGATGGTGGGGTCATGTTACACGCATGGGAGAAGCAAGGTTACACAAGAGACTCATGGGTTCAGCAGTAGAGGGTAGGAGGAGTCGTGGCAGACCAAGGAGAAGGTATCTGGATTCGGTTAAGAATGATTTTGAAGTAATAGGCTTAACATCAGAAGAGGTACCAATATTAGCACTGATAGGGGATCATGGAGGAATTTTATAAGGGGGACTATGCTCCAGACTGAACGCTGAAAGGCATAATCTGTCTTAAATGATGATGATGGTGATGATGAGAAAGTCGTCACGGAATTCAGTTTCATGGCACTGCACACTCATTGCTGTAGAAGGAAATCACTTTGAAAACGTTAAATTTCAGGTTGTCTGCTATGGAACAAAAATGATAGGTATGTTATGCCATGTTATGCTGTAGTAGACAAAAACTTTCTAACACCTAAATCTGTACTATCACAGTCACTTACTTCATACTATCATCTGATTATACGAAGTGCCGTTTTCAGGTAGTTACTTATAGCAAGTACGTCTTTTATTTCAATACGGCAGTAGTTTTATGTTAAAATGACAGATGACTTGTTCTGAGTAACCACTTGTAAATGGTACTTCGCGAAACCAGCTGATGGTGTGGATTAAGTGATGGCGATAGTAATACAGCTAAGGTGGCAAATGGAGTTGTGTTTCAGTACGCAATTGTTCGGCAGTACCAATGTAGTATAGCCACGTGTGTGTATGTGTTTTTTTTGTTATGGATGCGTGTGTGTGTATTTATTTAGGGATTCACTGCACTCAACAATCAGGTTATTAGCGCCCTTTATCCACTAGCATCTTCTCGATTTTCCATTTAGTCCATAAGGACTGTTCTGTCCTAAGAACTTCAATATTAAAAAAAAAAAGACTCATAATTTAAGTAAGATCACCAAACAATAAACCTATACTTGGAAAACTATGCGTCATTTTGCAGATCAATGTAATTTAATGATAAGTGTTACACAAATATAAACTGTCACAGACATTTACTTACTCCGTACTCTGTTCCCTCAGCGTGATTCATTGCGCTGGTACCCGCGCACAACATTTCCGTTTACTGAACGGGCCCTCTGCGTGGCTGTTTCCAGCAGTATAAGAGCCGGCTGCTGAAAGCTCACGGACGGAACGTGCTGGAGGTGTTTATGACTCAGTTAGCGCTTGCGTTGTCTTTTGTAATATTCTGTTTATCACAGAAACTATTTCAGAGTTCACAGTGGGCTAACACACAGTAAATATTTCTTCATGCTCTTGGTACAAATATTTTCCGTTTCACATTACGGAATTACTTGGAATATGCCAGTGCCAATACATGTTTTCAGAGACTGTTACGAAGCCTGCCAGCCTTTCATTTAGACTTGACTGCGACGATTGGTGCCACTTGTTAAGGTCCCCAAAACATGGTCTCAATAAGTTAAAAGCGCACCAACTCTAGAAAATCTACAGAGAACGACTAATAATATTTGTTATTTGCTTTATTTATTATATTTGGGTGCCATTCACAAATTAGATCTTGTTCGAACAATCTGGCTATGGGTAGTAGGTAACCCGAGCGTGGAGATATGGATATCACCAGCTATATGCCAGGAGATATCGAGCAAATTATCGGCATCTGATAAACAGTTACAGCAAGCTTATGAAGTTCCAGTGCAGTACTGCTCTAGAAACTGAATATAATCGGCTACTATGCTGCTGGCCATTGAATTTATAACGCCATGAAGGCGACATGCGACAATCGTCAAATTCACATCAAGTATAATACGAGGTCGTGCTGAAAAATTATGCCTCCTCATTTTTATTCTGGTCTCTATATCCGTTGCAACATCACATGTCGGCATATTAGTCTGCCGACTTTCTCACTTCGCTGATGCAAGATGCTTCTCGCTGCCACTAACGCGCTCCGAATTGTAGCGTGTAACTTGGCGTTGTGTAACGTAACTATGTCGGTCCATGAGAAATGAGTTACTAACTGCAAAAAGAGGCCTCTAATTGAAATCCATGGAAGAATGAAATCTGTGTATGGTAATGATTGTGTCGACATGACTAATGTGATTGGTGATGAAACCTGGCTTCGCGATTCTGACCACGAAAATAAGAGAGCATCAATGCGGTTCCGCCACAAAGGATCGTCGAAGCCAGAAAAGTTCAAGACTATGCCATCAGCAGGCAGAGTCATGCTCACAGTTTTCTGGAATGTTCAAGGTGTGGTGCATTTAACTCATGCCCAAAGCCACCACCGTAAGGCCCGTATTATACTGTCAAATTTCTTTGATGAAAGATCTTTGTCAAAGATTCCGCCAATCTGCTTTGCCCAAAGTGCATCACTGAAGCTACTAAGCTACCGTAAAGTTTTTCATCATGGTTGTTGGGGAATCGCTGAGAACAGGTAAAAAGCTGAGCAGCAGCATGTCATGTACAGTCGGCAGGGAGCGGTTGCTTCGAAAGAAAGAGAAACGAGAACGATTGTGGGTGAAACCTTTGATTCCGAGAACAGAAGATCGAGGTGTTCACCAGAATTTTCTTCGTGAACTACATTGAGAGGGCGTCAAGAGCTACGAAAATTCTTTGATAATGGACGAACAAACATTCCAGTTTGAAGTCATCTACAGTGCACACAATTCGAATAGAGGTAATGGCTGCAGCTATTTGTTTGTGACAATCTAATGACTTATTTCGTTTTTTATAATCCAGAACGTATTCGAGGTTGCAATATAGTATTCGTATTCCACAGTGTAGCACTTCACGTGTTTTCCCAGAAATGGTGTATTGTGGACCAATGTAAACATCTGGTAAAGAGAAATTTTAGGTTATTTAGCGTAAGAAATAAATACATTTATTTCACTTATCCACACTTTATTGTCAACCCAGACAGTTCTTCCTATGGGGCAACTGAAACTGTACAAGTCCAATTTGAAAAATGAAGAAACCGAAGAACAGTTACTTAATCCATAATGTTTTATTGTGTACACGACCGAAACACTTGAAGTTCCATCATGCGATGTAAACAATAAAAGCACCTAATGTTGAGGATGACCTCAGGTGAGGACGATGATGTGTTCCTAAACCAGACGTGTACTCAAGAAAAGATTGTGAATTATGCAACTATTTCGCGGTTTCTTCATTTTTCAAAATTATTGTCAGCTGTTTTATTTCCATATCAACAGAGACACAGTAGTCCATTAATTTCTTTCAAACATCATCCGCAGTGCAGTTATTTGGAATATAGCTGATGACTGCAGCTATTTCTTTATGACAGTCTCACCGCTTATTTCGATTCATATAATCATTGTGTATTGTCCTATGAAGAACGTCGTATTCTTTATACTTGTAAATTATTGATGTGGTAGCAGACACACACCAAGTAAGCTTTGAAGTCATTTAACCGGTTAGAAGCAACCGAAGCGAGTCAAACAACCATACACTATGGTGAACTTTGATCAAAATTAGGCCCACGCTCTAACTTTGAATAAAGATCTTTGATTAAAGAAATCTTTGATAAAAGTTTCCCTTGTACACTGTCAAAGATTTGATCAAAGGTCTTTGATCAAAAATCTTTGTCAAAGAAATGAAAGTATAACAGAATTAAACTCTGCTAGGTATTGCGAAACCCTCAGGAAAATGAAAACACGAATTCGAAGCGTTAGCCCACAAATGGAGCACTAATTCTTTCAGCAGTCCAATACCAGACCACTCACGGATGCTGCGACTTCTGCAACATTCCGACGTATTCGGTTCACTGTCAGCGATCATTCTCCATACAGTCTCCACATCGCCCCATCAGATTTTTATCCGTTTTCATATCTTAGAGAACACCTTCGAGGACTGCATTTTGATGGTGATGAAGCGGATGTGAGGTTGTGTGTCTATCGGCAAACAGTCTACAGAGACGGTTTCAGCATACTGATCTCTCGTTGGGAGTAATGTGTTCGTCAGCAGGGTGACTACGCCGTGATATATATATATATATATATATATATATATATATATATATATATATATATATATATATAGACATAAAGAATAAAGGTAGTAAATGTTAATAACGTTTGTTTTGTTTAAAGGGAGGTAAGAGTTTTACGTAACAAATCCGCAGGCATTAATTTTCAGCTCGCCCTCGTAGATGCTTGCATAAGCAAACGGCAGAAAGGAGCTATAGTGTTTGGATATGCCCATAACGACACAGCGAATGAAGTGGCCTGATTTTTTGCTGTATCAGTGTGACTGGTCGATAGATGTACAAGGACTGCTTTAACATTTGCAGCCTCGTAACGCGTCGCTGGACTAGTGGTTGCAAAGAGAGCCTATCCGACATAAGACGAGCAGCACGCCTGATCAGTCTGTCGATTTGTAAACCGACAGAAATTGCTGCTGTGATTTCTGGGCCAGCCTGAGTGGCCCTGCGTTTCTGGGCGCTACAGTCCGGAACCGCGATCCCGCTACGGTCATGGGTTCGAATCCTGCCTCGGGCATGGATGTGTGCGATGTCCTTAGGTTAGTTAGGTTTAAGTAGTTCTAAGTTCTAGGGGACTAATGACCTCAGAAGTTGAGTCCCATAGTGCTCAGAGCCATTTGAACCATTTTGTCATTGCTGGCACGCTCATGTCGGAACAGTTTCAGAGTGAACATTGCGAAGGGAACTTCAATCAATTGAAACGTCCTCTTGGAAAAATTATACATAACTGTGCTTAAACTGACACACAATATTTTTTAGCGCAACGCAATCTGACTTCCAAAAATCCCTACAAAAGAATGGCCCTGACTAACATTAACCTATACGTTTCACAAATCACTTACCTCACAAAAATCTTCGTTACTCAAGCTACTGTAATACAGCGAGCGCCACTACTGCAAGCTAAATAAAAGATTCAAACTACTGAAGGCACTAACTACTGATAGGCACAGTTAGCAAATGAAAGATTTTAATAGAGAACAAACAATGTATTTACCTTTATAGTCATAATATATATATCAGTTCATGACACCAATTCTTACAAATTTCAAAACTCCGCCATCTCTCTCCCCACGTCCACCACTGCTGGCGGCTCACCTCCAACTGCGCAACGCTACGCGCTGTTAGCATCCAACACTACAACAGAAGACAACAATGCAAAACAGCCACAGACTGCACACGGCACAGCCAGTGATTTTTATACAGAGCGCTACGTGGCGGCGGCGTTACCAATAAAAAAACATAAACAGCCTACGTACATAGTCCCCATGCTCCCCACAAAAAAATTTACAAATTGTTTTGGGCAGTGGCCAATACAGATTTGAAAAAAATTTTCATAATTACAATAACAAAGAAATGAAATGCACACACTTATCGATACAATGTTGGTCAAAAGCAAAAATTTTCTCATAGTCCATAAAGACAGTCCTGGTCATTCATCAAAGTAAAATTGCAGTGTTTTTCTCAAAGTCTGAGTAGTAAAAGAAAATGCACACGGAAGTAGTGGATTTCCATGCAGTCTTGAAGAAGTAGCGTTGTCCTTCCAACGGAAAGACAGTGCTGACTCTTGACATGCAGACAGGTAATGGGCCACAACAGAGCAAACCCACAGCAGAGTCAGTCAAAGTTTTAAGGAATATTGGTAGGTAGGTCGTCACAGAGTAGACCCATTGTAGTCCTGGTAGAGATTACGGTATTGGTGGGCCACCAGAGGTGCAGACCCACTACAGTCCTTGTAGAAATAATGGTATTGGTGGGTCATCAAAGGTGTAGACCCACTGTAGTCCTTGTAGAGATGGCCAGCAGCCAATTGTTTGACTGTGCAGGCGCACAATCACCATTGAAGAGTCTTGCGGATAATATAGGAAGTCCATAACCTTAGAACCAGCAATGATGTTATCCAGTCCCTTACTGAATTATTAACACACGTGCAAACACTATCAGTCCCTACTTCTCACATACTGTCCATATACTATGACCAACAGAAACGTGTGCATTGAAATGTAATTTACAAGTTACTTAATTTGATGAACTGGTGTCAATTACAATTTTATAACATAAGAATACAATAACAAAGGTACAAAATATATCATGAAAGAACGTAATAGTACAGATAACATTTGCAGTAATACAGGCTTTACAAAAGAATCGAAATAACATATACATAAGTGTTACAGGAATTATGACAGGAGCACATACATAAAAAATCAGAATAAATTTCGAAATATCAACTTCACGAATGAGCATTAGAACAAAACAGAATAAATAATGTGTAAACATTTTTACAAAGTGAATAACATGTTATTAATGCAAATTATATTTGAAGATAACAGTATTCCTCATCATAGTGAATGTAGCTTAGTATTAGAAAAATTCTGCAACATAAGTCTTATCAGATAAACATATAAAGACAGGAAGAACATAAATACACAAGGGTACACAAACACATAGTGGGATAACACAAGGAAAGGGCAGGGTTTGTTTTACTGCAGTATTTTGCAAACAAAACTTTCTTTACTTCTCGGAGATCTCCCTTCGTTCTTCATTATTTCCAAAAAGTCCTATCTATACCTGCTTTCTGTACTTTTCTCATATAACCTCTCAGTACATTTCTTCAAATTCATCGCAACTCATTCTCTTATATTAGGTTACCCCCTCTTAAACTAACTTAAATCTACTGAGCTCAGATGCTTAACTAAGGGACGAGGCAATGCATCAGCACAAAACAATTTACACAAAAAGCAATGATAAAAAATGGAAATTGGCAAAAAAAAGGCAGCAATATTACAACTAATATAAGGCAATGCGCAGCAAACAATAAAAATAAATCAGTAATAAAATTGGCTTAACCTAGTAATACAAAGTGACATTCAGTAGCACTATGAATGGCAAACAGCAGCAGCAAATGCTATAACTTATACCTAAACACGACAAAGCTCAATCAGAAAAAATGTTACACAAAAGACAACAATGCAGATAAGGACAATGTCTATTCACATCTTAATGTCTATGCAATTAAAGTGGTGCACCACAAAAACTAATGCTACAACAAATTACCAAGTACTTGAAAAGAAAATTATATATACAGTTACAGTTATTGGTCGCTTCTTATTGCTCTTTCCATTCCAAGAGCTCCTTTTTCGAAGAATGTGGATCATAAAATAATTATTTAATAGGTCTGTTGACAGAAAGTGTTCACATTAGCAAATGCATTTAATTTTATTTTATAAAACCAATGGTGCAACACAGCTGGAAACCAGATATCAAATGAAATAAGCAACTATGAAAGGCAAAGCATAAAAATATCATTCAATAGTCATGTGACATTTCATAAGTTAGTACAAATTCTCTCAACTCTCGTAGAAAGACGCTTGTCATAGTCAGGTGTGCAGATCTAAGTATCTTTCCAAGTAATGAGCGTGTCTTATTTGCGATGCTTTCTACAAAGGACTGTCAAAGCGAGGATAATGGCCTCTTTTTTTTCACCTAACGGCTTTCTTTTGTTAGGTGGATGTCGCGCAGCTGGGTGCCCACGACGCATTACGTGCAAGTGGTCACTTAATTGTCTTACCGAAATATTTACGACAGCAGTTTCCGCTACAGGGCCAGTCTCATATAAAAATATTTTCACAGGTTGAGAATTTGCGTTACAAATGTGTAGAAAATAAAATCCTATAAATATAACAGTGTCCAAAAAGTTTTCGTCGGCATTGTAATACATTCACGCATGTACACACATTTCATAACTCTTAAAGTACGATTCTCGGTTTCCAACATTCTTTTTCACAAACCAGAATCCCTAACCACTACTCATTATTCCTTACCTTATTCGTCGACACTTCTTCAATATTTCATCATAACAGATATGTAGCATAACCAAATAACTCATATAGCATCAGCTTAAACATACCTCAGCAGCATAATTCACATCGTCGTCGTAATAATAATATCATAACACCTCAGTCAAATTCTCAAAATCGTCGTAGCTTCCTCCAATAATTTCAAAACCTAAAAAAATTCTCTGCTCATGTCAAAAGTGTCATCTACCTCAAATGTACTTTAAAAATCATGATCCCATACCAAATACATCATTCAAAGCTCTCATAGTATCACAATGGTTCCGAAAAAATATGAACATTCCACAAAGTACAGAAAAAATACAATTTCATAGGTGTGAAGTTATCCAACCGTGTACTTACGTAACATGTGTGACTGACGTAGTGAAATGAATGTTTGTCTCTCCCAGTTAAATGATCAGATAGCTGTGTAATTCTTTGTTAGAGAAATATGGTACCGATGTGTAAAGTTGTATAAGCAAATACCATATTAGCTAGGGCTCCTTGTGCTTGCCAAACACATGGTACACAAAGTAAGCGTGTACCCCCCTGAGGATTAATGTAATTGTATCCTCAGGTGTTACAGGTTACAGCAATGGAATGAAATGTATCACGGAAAACCTTTGTATCATTGTACTTCAAATATCTTTAAAAATAAATGTTTTCAGTACAAAATTCATCACTCAAATACGTGTACTGTAGCGCTAACCTGTGTGTCTTGTTGTAAGATAATCTCTGTGGAGCTATCGTAGTTATCGTCCTCCGAAAGCTAAGTTCTGCAGAAGTCAATGTACTTTCCTCATGATGAACAAAAGTGAAATGCTTTGCGTATAGATATCTTAGTTATTACGCTTATTGCCGTGATGAAGAAAGTACTGTGCTGCAAAGTATTGTTGTGCTACGGAAAAGGCTATCTCCTTGTAGCTATACCAAAAAAGTTACTACTAAAACATGTTTTACTTTCCAGAAGAATTCAGAAAAACTGTGCAGATATAAAACAGATACACCACAAAAGCAACATTGTAAATTGTCACTTATTAGTAGCGTCGTGATAAAATCGTGTAGCTGTCACATAAACTGACCACTGTGTCATCTGGTATCTCACAGAAAGTACTTTAAATCCAGAATGTATTTTCAAGTAAACCGAAATGTTGCATTTAAATCTCATTGGCAGTACCGGTATATATTCGAAGTACGTGAGCCTTATAGTCGTTACGTAATCGTGCAACTAACAAGCAAGAATGTACACACACAATATCACTGTGTCGTTTGTTCGCAATAACAATGCATTCGTAATTTCTGTTTAAATAAGTTCTCTTGGTTCTTGACTGGATATTTAACTTCAAACATTGTTGCGTGTTAACAGATTCTAAGTCTGACAAAGCATACTAGTAATGTGAAAAGTTATATGGCAAAGACAGAGTTAAAAAGCAGATTATTTTTCAATAAACGGTTTTGCATGTGAAATTTGTTGCATTCTTTTACCCTTTATAGTGCGCAGACTTTCAACTTCAAAGCAATTATCATGTGGTATACGTCGCTAAAGAATGCTAAAATTGTTCTCAAGGTTAGCGTTTATGTTATTCTTCTCTGAGCCAGCCGGCGCAGGTGGCCGCCTGCGGTGAGAGTCATTGTCTGCCTCCTTGTTGGCGCGCGTCGTTATTGGGATTAGGAGACCTAACTTCTACAAATTCACTTTGACGAGAAGGCCCTGCCCTGTTTGAAGCTCGCCAGTTCTGATGGAATTCAGGTCTGTCGTTTTGTCGGTAGTTTACATAGTTTCTTGTTTGTCGGTCATGTGGTGGAGAATTTCTCCCTGAATCGTAACTGCGCGCTGGACCGTTGCGTCTGACGTTATTCTGTCTCCCTTGATAATAATAGTTCTGGTTGCCATATTGTCTGTTTCTGTGATTGTCTCTGTTATGTTCATTACTACGGAAATGCGATCTTTCTCTGTAACTATTATTACTCTGCCAGTGGTTGTCATATGGGTGGTGTCTGTTTTGGTCACGATTTGTGTTGTGAGAATAGCCTTGTCGTGTCCAGTTATTATTTCTTTCATCGCGGAATTGCGACGGATGTGACCTGTAATTGTTGTGTTTATGTTTTCGCGTTCCGCGATTGTCAGTGTCAATTTCTAATTCTTGTAAGAGTCCCTGAAAAGCTTCAATGTCGTCTTTGCAACGCCCTGCCAAAATAATATTCCTTAAATGTTCAGGCAATTTCATTAAGCAAATGCGGATGAGTGCTGAAGGGCTATATGGGTTTGAAAGATACTGATTCTTATGTAACATGTCTTCAAAATATTTCACAAGACTTGAAAATTCAGATTGTTCGATATTTTTCATCATTATGATGCCATGTTTTACTCGGTCTTGTGTAGCTTGAGACCAATATGCTAAGAGGAAGGCACTGTAAAATTCTCCTTCACTGTGGCAATCGTGAATGACCTATCACATTCTTGCAGCTGGTTCATTCTCTAAGTAGCCACACATAAATTTTAATCTATGCTCTAATGACCAGTTGGGAGGAAAACAATGACAGAATTGATGGAGCCACGCTTGTGGATGAATGTCGTTGCCAGAATTCTTAAATGTTTTGAATTGACGTGCAGTAATGAACAGCTTATAGTCAAAATCATCGTGTCGGCGAGTAGCATATCGGTCATTGTTACGTCGTGTCGGCGGTTCCATCTCAAAATTCGGTGCACCTTGCCAATTTCTTTCATGATTTTCGAAATGCCCTGTGTTATTATTTTGTGGCTTTTCCATATTTCTAAGTTCCTCTTTCCGTGTTGGAGAGCGAGTGTCCTCTGAAATATGTAATTTTTGTATTACCTGTGTCAACTGATCTTGTACTTTCCGGATTTCTCTTTTGTATTGCGTATTAATTTGATTCTGATTTTGTTTGAATTTCTTAATTTGTTCATACTCTTCTGTGTCAATGATGGCTACAGGTCTTGTGTCATTCAGATCATCATCTACCTTTGCAGATAAATTAGTGAACTGATCCGAAAGTTGGGCTACTTTCTCCAATAGTGAACACATTTCCTCAGTGTGTTTTTCTGAACCAAGTTTCAGAGTGTCCATTTGTGTTGAAATCGAATCTACTGTGTCCTTTAAGTTTTCCTGAGTTCTTGCAAGTTGCGTAACCGAAACGGTGGATGCAACTGAGTCCATTTTAGCTTGCAAGGTGTCGTGATTTTCACGAACAATAGTTTGCAATTCTTTTATGACTGCTTCGTGATTCTGTAATGCGTTTTCATGCCGCAAAAAAATAGGTTGGAAATGCTCACAAATTTGTGTTTTTACGTCATTACAGATTTTTTTACATTTCGATTCAATGTTATGTAACTCAGTAGTTAAATCTTCACGTGTTTGTTCAAGTGTGGTGTCTAACTTCAGAAGATTTTGTTCCATTGTGTCTAACTTTTGAAGATTATGTTCCATTGTGTCCAACTGTTGCTGTGTTTGTCTCTGATTTTGTTTCATTTGTTGCATTAATTGCAATAATAATGCATTAGTGTCTGGAATCTGTTCCTCTATGCTTTTCAGCAGTGCATTTGCACCGGCAACATTCACGTTTTGACAAGCAAAAAATGTGTCTTGACTTATTTGAGAAAACGGTGAGGACGCAAAACCTGAATGTACAGTATTTGCAAGATTGTGTCCTATCATTTCGGATTCCTGACGCGAGGTGTTTCCGACCGATCGATCGATAATGCTTCCCTGTTCACTAACTGTTTCACTGCCTACACCATTGTTTGCAGCCCGCTCCGTTTCCCTATGCACTATTACCAAACTACTACTTTGAACATTAGTGAATTCATTACATGGTGGCGCTAACACACTGCTTTCGTCTTCACTGTCATTTCTCAGTTTACTTTGGAGCCTAGTATTACGTTTTTCACACGCCATTATTGTCACAATATTTCACACGACAACACATAAAAGCACAATTTGAAGAGCAAAAATAAGAGAGCACATTAACGTAGCACTGAAAATAATATCTAGTTAATTGCAAGCGCAGCTGCGAAATACTTGGTGCAACTCTACATGCATGCCACAGCTGTTGTACTGTACAACAATGAAAGACTACAACTACAAAGGAGATTCTCTCTACAATTACGCGCTAGCAATAAACAAAATCTACATTAATTACACAAACTACAAGAAAAAAAATCAGAAGATTCCATTGAGGTATACTCGGTAAGGGTCGACATATGAAACGTCCTCTTGGAAAAATTATACATAACTGTGCTTAAACTGACACACAATATTTTTTAGCGCAACGCAATCTGACTTCCAAAAATCCCTACAAAAGAATGGCCCTGACTAACATTAACCTATACGTTTCACAAATCACTTACCTCACAAAAATCTTCGTTACTCAAGCTACTGTAATACAGCGAGCGCTACTACTGCAAGCTAAATAAAAGATTCAAACTACTGAAGGCACTAACTACTGATAGGCACAGTTAGCAAATGAAAGATTTTAATAGAGAACAAACAATGTATTTACCTTTATAGTCATAATATATATATCAGTTCATGACACCAATTCTTACAAATTTCAAAACTCCGCCATCTCTCTCCCCACGTCCACCACTGCTGGCGGCTCACCTCCAACTGCGCAACGCTACGCGCTGTTAGCATCTAACACTACAATGGCGGACAACAATGCAAAACAGCCACAGACTGCACACGGCACAGCCAGTGATTTTTATACAGAGCGCTACGTGGCGGCGGCGTTCCAAAAAAAACAAAAAAACATAAACAGCCTACTTACACAATGAACGTTTGAAGTCAGTTATCTCACAAAAGGCCACTGCTCACAGCAGCACGTAAGGCTACACGTATTCGATAGTCCAACTTATTATTATTATTATTTTTTTTTTTTTGGGGTCATCAGTCTTCTGACTGGTTTGATGCGACCCACCGAATTCTTCTCCTGTGCCAACATTTTCATCTCTGAGAAGCAATTGGATCCTACATCCTACAGGCCAAATATCATATAAATAGTCAGTTGACTAGACTCGTATAATGTGAACTGAAAAGTCGTGATCATACGATGTAGGCTTTCACGGCCAGTATTGTCTTCACTCAAAACTTCCGGGCTGACAAGCCGTGCTCGATGTACACTCCTGGAAATTGAAATAAGAACACCGTGAATTCATTGTCCCTGGAAGGGGAAACTTTATTGACACATTCCTGGGGTCAGATACATCACATGATCACACTGACAGAACCACAGGCACATAGACACAGGCAACAGAGCATGCACAATGTCGGCACTAGTACAGTGTATATCCACCTTTAGCAGCAATGCAGGCTGCTATTCTCCCATGGAGACGATCGTAGAGATGCTGGATGTAGTCCTGTGGAACGGCTTGCCATGCCATTTCCACCTGGCGCCTCAGTTGGACCAGCGTTCGTGCTGGACCTGCAGACCGCGTGAGACGACGCTTCATCCAGTCCCAAACATGCTCAATGGGGGACAGATCCGGAGATCTTGCTGGCCAGGGTAGTTGACTTACACCTTCTAGAGCACGTTGGGTGGCACGGGATACATGCGGACGTGCATTGTCCTGTTGGAACAGCAAGTTCCCTTGCCGGTCTAGGAATGGTAGAACGATGACGGTTTGGATGTACCGTGCACTATTCAGTGTCCCCTCGACGATCACCAGAGGTGTATGGCCAGTGTAGGAGATGGCTCCCCACACCATGATGCCGGGTGTTGGCCCTGTGTGCCTTGGTCGTATGCAGTCCTGATTGTGTCGCTCACCTGCACGGCGCCAAACACCCATACGACTATCATTGGCACCAAGGCAGAAGCGACTCTCATCGCTGAAGACGAGACGTCTCCATTCGTCCCTCCATTCACGCCTGTCGCGACACCACTGGAGGCGGGCTGCACGATGTTGGGGCGTGAGCGGAAGACGGCCTAACGGTGTGCGGGACCGTAGCCCAGCTTCATGGAGACGGTTGCGAATGGTCCTCGCCGATACCCCAGGAGCAACAGTGTCCCTAATTTGCTGGGAAGTGGCGGTGCGGTCCCCTACGGCACTGCGTGCATCCGCGCGTCGCTGCGGTCCGGTCCCAGGTCGACGGGCACGTGCACCTTCCGCCGACCACTGGCGACAACATCGATGTACTGTGGAGACCTCACGCCCCACGTGTTGAGCAATTCGGCGGAACGTCCACCCGGCCTCCCGCATGGCCACTATACGCCCTCGCTCAAAGTCCGTCAACTGCACATACGGTTCACGTCCACACTGTCGCGGCATGCTACCAGTGTTAAAGACTGCGATAGAGCTCCGTATGCCACGGCAAATTGGCTGACACTGCCGGCGGCGGTGCACAAATGCTGCGCAGCTAGCGCCATTCGACGGCCAACACCACGGTTCCTGGTGTGTTCGCTGTGCCGTGCGTGTGATCATTGCTTGTACAGCCCTCTCGCAGTGTCCGGAGCAAGTATGGTGGGTCTGACACACCGGTGTCAATGTGTTCTTTTTTCCATTTCCAGGAGTGTATAAAACTCTCTCCTGACGTTTCTTCTCCGACTGCGGGAGACATCATCCGAGGTAAAGCGGCGAACTGAAAAGATAACTCGAGGAAGCGCTGATTGTACAGGCAGTAGAGAGGGCGCCATTGTCCATCAAATGGCGTAGGCTGTGAGATTGTCTCTGGTAATGCCAACATTCTTGATTGAAAGTAATCGAGCGTCACGCTTCCGGCGCAACACTGACATCCAAATTTTATCCAGTTTAATACCTTCGTGTTTCCTGTTAAAATTGTTACGGTGTTTATCAATGTCGATAGCCTCTCTATACTTGCGCGCATAATAATGCGAGGTTTTAGATATGACGCTCGTCTCGCTGAATTTTATTTCATGATTACCTTTCTGGTAAACATGTTCTGCTACGTCCGATTTATCTGAGTGACCCAGGCAGCAATTCCTCTTATGTTCAACCAGACGGGTGTTCACACTTCTTTTCGTGGTACCGATGTAAACCTGTCCACAACTACAAGGAATTTTATATACCCCCATTGTAGCCAAAGGGTGTCGTGCATCTTTCGCCGGTCTTAAATATTCTTTTATTTTCCTGGTGGGTCTGAATATAGTTTCCACCCCATACTTGTATAACACTTTCCCAATGCGGTCTGTGACCTTACTAATGAACGGAAGAAAAACCTTGCCGCTGGGCGAGTGTTGTTCGTCGTTGCTCCTGATTCTCTGCCTAGAGTGAAGTGCTCGGTCTATACCCTTGCTAGAATAGCCATTCTTCACGAAAATTGAAGGTAGATGTACAATCTCATCTTTTAAATCAACAGGTTCACAAATTTTGTACGCCCTGTCTACGAAGGTTTTTATTACACATGTTTTTTGTCTAGCTTGGGGGTTTCAATCTTTATGCAGGTAACGATCAGTATGTGTGACCTTTCTATACACCTTATGGCCCAACGTTCCATCCCGTCGTTTAATCACAAACACATCCAGGAAATTCAATTGCTTATTACTCTCCGTCCATAGTAAAGTCGTGATTTTTTCTCTTTAAATGACGAGTGCATCGACCGCCCAATGAGGCTTTTAGTCGCATGTGAGTGAAGGGTGTGGTTCAGGCCGTAGACGGTTTTGTGATGTTTTGAATGTGTGTTTTGTACCACGAGTTGGGTCGCCTCAGTTTATCATAACTATGAATCTGGATGTGTATTTCACATTCTCGGTGATTAAATGTTTCCTTTTTTTCTATATCTGATGGTTAGTATGCTGTTGACAATCTTGTCTTCCAAGATTACAACAGCCATGTTCACAGGGCGTACGTTCTTGGTTTGACGAATACACAGCCACCCTATTGTCCCACGACTCAGCCGCTAAGTCACTCAGTTTTAATCCCAAAGAAAGTTTCTGTACTATCTAGAAAAGGCGTTTAAATGTAGCAGTCAAGATGCTGACACTTTGGGAGCTTTGCAGGATCCAGTCATCAACGAGTTTCTTCAGTTTGACCTGGAATGCCAGAAAAGATTGTGGTCTCTCTTCCTCGTAGAACTGATGCCGCAGCAACGCTAACGGCGGTGTTACACTTCACGCAATATACTCGTATGGTATTTTTACGGACCCCAAATTGTTTGTTTGAGAGCTCCATATAAAGCTTAGAACCGTTTCAGATGTTCACCTTTAACCCATGTATAGCATCACATTCTCTGCTCTAAATAAAATGAATTATAAATTACACTTCCGAAGCGTTTTCTTGTGCTCTAACTTACTGAACTTAATAGAAGTCAAGAGTTCAAGAGTTTCATATACAGCACAAAAAAACAGATTCACGATTTCTGAACTGTGAGTGATGAAGTCTAATTTATAGATCTACGAAAATGAGACAGTCAATTGGAGCTTCAGTAGTATAGGAAAAGCATAGATTACGTTTCGAAAGTAGCACCACTGTCAAACAGCTATAGCGCTCGGTTTAACGTAGTACATGTATTGTACTGTATGTTAACCGGGGGCTTAGAAATGACGGAGAGGCTCCGTCCCTGCCGCAGCCGCAGTGGTCCACAACCCCACGACGACTACCGCAGTCCACTTCACCCCTCTGCTGCCCCACACCGAACCACTCTTTCAGGGTTATTGTGCGGTTCTACCCCTCGTGAACCCCCTCAGGGAACGTCTCACACCAGACGAATGTAGCCCCTATGTTTGCGTGGTAGAGTAATGGTGGTGTACGCGTACGTTTGCGCAGCAATCGCCGACATAGTGTAGCAGAGGCGGAATAAGGGGAACCAGCCCGCATTCGCCGAGGCAGATGGAAAACTGCCTAAAAACCATCCACAGACTGGCCGGCTCACCGGACCACGACACAAGTCCGCCGGGCGGATTCGTGCCAGGGACCAGGCGATCCTTCCCAATCCGGAACATAGTAACTCCAAAACAATGATGATACCGAACAGAATGATACATAAAGATACCAGATAAGAGCGGCTTTCCACAGATCAAAGATTATACACAACCAGTTTCTTTGTTACTTTGAGAGCATGTGTCGTGAGGCGCATACGCTGTTAGTAGATCAAACTTTACTTTCTTCATTTTGCTTTCCGGATCGTTCTATGTTTCACGTGCATCACTCGCGATCTTACGGATTTAACTCATGAGTGTTTCCTTTATGCCATTTTGATGATTGACCAAGTGAGATGGCATAGTGGTTAGCATACTGGATCCGCCTTAGGCAGTACGACGGTTCAAATTCCGGTCCGGTCGTCCAAATTTAGGTTTTTCATGATTTCCTTAAGTCGCTTAAGACAAATGCCGGGATGGTTCCTTCGAAAAGAGCACGTCAGATTTTCTCCCCCATCCTTTCCTATTCCGAGGTAGTTCTCCGTCTCTAATAACGTAGCTTTAGCTGATTGGTCTCGGAGAGTTGTTGCCAGTGCTGTTCCGAGGTGGGGAGGTGGTCTGGCGTTGGTTGTTGGGCAGATCTGAAAACACTGGCAGTGATGAGATGGTTGAATTTAGGCTTTCTGCAAATCAGTCTGGACTTACACTTTAACATTTTTGCGACTTACAAGAAATCCCTTGAGCGGGAGGTCGTAAAAGGCCAATGATGCTTCGACATACTATACACCACATACTTTCTACCGTGCAACCACAATGTTAGCTACTAATTGCAACAGGGGGGCGAAACTGGAGGTGTCCAATGACGACCACAGTATGAGGGTACGGAGCGTAGTTGAACTGCTAAGTCAACGAGTTACTTACAGCAGTGCTACAGTGCTAGTGGTGTTGATACAAAGCAGAGCAATGGCAACGATAACAAAGCAAACATTGAACCATACGTACAACAACATTTGCCAAAGTTGACATTTCTGCAGAAAGGAACCCAAGGAATTTCACAGAGAGAGAAATAAGTGCCAGATGAAATATTCGAATTTCTGTAAGATGAGTCAGTGGAATGTGTGGTGTTACTTGCGCTCTAATACGCTGACAGTGCACGTGAGGAGTACAATGACGACGATACGTGCTTAACAAGTGAAAGTGATATTGAAACATGTGTCGAGCCATGTTGATCATCATCCTTGTCGGTCAGGAAGCAACAAATCCCGTCTCCAGTGAAACGTATTAAAGGACAATCATTGTGCAAGGAACGGATATTAAACGTAACTGCGTACATGGAATGTTCAAGTGTGTGTGAATTCCTAAGGGACCAAACTGCTGATGTCATTGGTCCTTAGACTTACACACTATTTATATTAACTTATGCTAAGGACAACACACACACACCCATGCCCGGTGGAGGATTCGAACCTCCGGCGGGAGGGGCCGCAAAATCCGTGACAGGGGCCTCTAACTTCGCAGCCACGCCGCGCGGCTACGTACATGGAAGATCACCCGCAGCATAGTAAAAAACAATTATGAAAAGATTTCGAATAAGTTCAAAGCAATATGACCATTTAGTGCATAATAAAAATTACCGATATTCATGGGAGGCCAAGGCGCACTTATTACAAAAACTGGTGTTCACGCATTTCAGAGATGCTCGACACAATTTACAACATGTGCGTGGTAGTGACCTATTATGCTGCGCTCTACATCGATCATTTTGATTTCAAGAGAAGGAATGGATAGCTGCATAAATTCAAGCAGTGCTATAGAATTAAAAGACGTAAGGTAAAGAAATTTCAAACAAAGTGTCAAATTTACGATGCAGAGTAAACTGGGTAATAGGTCCGAAAATTTGTAGATGAGGTAAACAAACTTACCCCATCATTCAGTATGGAATCTGTTTTCAACTTCGACTAATCAGTATATGAAAAGGAAACGCATATGGGCAATCCTGAAAATTAGAGGTACCAAGAGAGTTGTTTCAAGGTCAACTAACATCAATGCTTTAACGCATTCGTGTACAAGTGGACTGACTGTTAACCTGGATAATAAATTGACTATAAAGTTATTTATAGTGGTGCGAGAAGTTTGCTCTACTCCCTACGATTCTTTCTCGTGTGTGTGATCTAGCAAGGACAGTAGGCAATATTTACGCAAGAGTGGAAAAATGGACGAAAGATAACTATAATTATGGCATGAGCACTGTCTTTGGCCAATAACTTATCAAAATAATTTGCTTTCGCTATATTTCTTGTCTACGTACAAAAATAATACTCATTTAGAGAAAACTCTCCCTCCAGAAAAAAATTGTGACATTTCAGATCATACCACCTGGAACCACGGGACAAATTCAGCCTCTAGATGTTTTTTTCATGCCTATAAAACATATTATAGCACTATTTGCAGCTGTGGCTTGAAGGATAGCCATAGTGCGAGGTCGCAAGTACAAACTTTAGTATGACTTATTTGATAGTCTTGTGTTAACAGTTGTTGTTGCTGTTGTGGTCTTCAGTCCAAAGACTGATGTGATGCAGCTCTACATGCTGTTCTATCCTGTGCAAGCCTCTTCACCTTCGAATAACTACTGCAGCCTACATCCTTACGAAATTGCTTAGTGTATTCATCTCTTGGTCTCCGTCTACGATTTGTACCCTCCACGCTTCCCTCCAGTACTAAAGTGATGATCCCTTGATGCCTCAGAACGTGTCCTACTAATCGATCCCTTATTCTAGTCAAGTTGTGCCACAAATTACTCTCTACCCCAATTCTATTGAGTACCACCTCATTAGTTACGTGATCTACTCATCTAATCTTCAGCATTCTCGTGTAGCACCACATTTCGAAAGCTTCTATTCTCTTCTTGTCTAAATTGTTTGTCGTCTATTTTTTACTGCCATAGATGGCTACACTCATACAGATACGTTCTGTAGAGACTTCCTGACACTTAAATCTATGCTCAGTCTTAACAAACTTTTCACGATAAGCTCCACGACAGACTGTTCGCATTCGGTTGCATCCCATCACATTCCATCACTTCTTATCACCCCGTTACACCAATATGATTATATATGCTTTCTTTATATGTGGACACTTAACTGAGTGTCCTGCACGGATGTAGCTCCAAAAGAGTTCGTCTTCTTTCCTTTCCGTAGCCAGTCTATGCAGAAATTATCTGTATGAGAAGAGAATAGAAGCTTTCGAAATGTGGTGCTACAGAAGAATGCTGAAGATTAGATGGGTAGATCGCGTAACTAATGAGGAGGTATTGAGCAGAATTGGGGAGAAGAGGAGTTTGTGGCACAACTTGACTAGAAGAACGGATCGGTTGGTAGGACATGTTCTGAGGCATCAAGGGATCACCAATTTAGTATTGGAGGGCAGCGTGGAGGGTAAAAATCGTAGAGGGAGACCAAGAAATGAATACATTAAGCAGATTCAGAAGGATGTAGGCTGCAGTAGGTACTGGGCGGTGAAGAAGCTTGCACAGAATAGAGTAACATGGAGAGCTGCATCAAACCAGTCTTTAGACTGAAGACCACAACAGCAACAACAATTGTTGACACAAGACTTTCAAATAAGTCTTACTATAGATTGAACCTGCGGCCTCGCACTCAGGAGTTCGTTGTTAGGAATCATTCAACCACATCAGGTTCGAGAAAGTGATGAATTCGGTTTCACACAGTCAATCCGCTACAACCAACGGCTTACTCTAATTAGCAACTCGCAAGCCTCAGCGGCCGACAGCACAACCTTTTGCTACGATTACCGCAGCTACGGTAAGACTGCAGATTGCGATGCGCGCTTTGAATTGCAGGTTATGCGGGAGAGTGGAGCTTAGTCAGTGTTTCTGAGGTACTACTGGAGTTACGTGAATCATGCTTGTTTTCTCTTTTTTGTGGGAGGGGGGATTTTCAGGCGCTAACCACACATTTCAAATTCTATTTCGGTTGTGTACTCTTTTGACGTCAAGATAATTTGATTCTTCTTCTGCCACGGCTGAAATTATCATTTGTGCCCGTAAATTGTTTTGTGGCTACCGTTTCAATCGTCTTGTCCAGTGTAATTCTGGTAGCGTCTCTCTGTAATTAATTAATCAACAATTAATTAATCATGAATTAAAAGAAAAAGATATCCGATCTAACTCTCATTTTGTACTTATTAGATTACCCTACATATTGAGTGCCCGAATTATTCTCTAACAATAAGCCAATCGACGAGACAGCCAGACGGGTTTAGGTATTCAGCACGAACATTTCTTATGCGCAACAATCGGTATATCCGTGTAATCCACATCATTCATTGGGGTATATTATCATCTGTCAAAATCAGGTATGACAATTTACGAAGATTGGGGCCATTTGCATACCGGCATGGTGAATTTGTTGAGGCAGTGACTGTGCTCACAGAACACTGGCCTCTGGCAGTATAATAGAATGACTTACTGATGCCGATTAGAAAATAGAGAAAAGAAGTAGAGTATCAGACAAATTAACTTTCAATCGTTTCATTATTTTAATGTCTTAATTCACAAGAGTATATTTGTGATTATTAAATTTAATCAACTTTTTGATGCTGAACGTAATATCAAGCTCTGTAAGACGATTATGTAATTCTTATTTTTTGTCTTTAGAGTCTCGTTCTATAAGGAAGAGGGTTAGGCTCGTTATTGTGCACATCTAAAGCATCGAAACAACGAAAAAAGTAGTCATTGTGCAAAATTTGCTAAATATGAACACCTAGGCTGCTCGTGAAAACACGTATTTGGCTCATTGGATAGTAAACGTCTGAACCAGTAATAAAAACAATGCACACTATTACTTCTTATTTGGGTTGCTGACTCATTTGTGATTGTGAGTGCCTAAAGAATAAATTTTCATAATAAACAAGAGCTTTAGGCTATTTTGGTATAATTGAATGAGGTGTATTACAATTGAGTAGTATCGGAAGTGGAATTTGACTCTTCGTCCAGTTAGCTTAATCTAGACCTGATGTCACTTCCCTAAATCACTTAATGTGAATATCAGGATGGTTTCTTCAAGTGCACTGACGTTTAGCACTGATATAGACAATAAATTTTATTATTTCTATTGCCCTTCGTGGTTTTAAGTTACGGGGAATATGGTATTAATGGAAAACTCGCCGTCAAACCACCAAAGACAGACTTTACTGGTTAATTCGTATTATAATCTTTGAACTCATAATTGCAACATCAGCAGTATTGTGTCTTAATGTAACAAAAACAGTCAGTCCGTGTGGCAAATGGTGTTTAGTTTTATGGTATGGTAGTTGCAGTTGACGGCAGGGGCTTCTTGCACATCTAACCGTCCTTCTCATCGATTCCAAGCGTCGTCAGTCGAGACTTTACTCTTCTGAAAATTGTCTGTGTAGGACTGAAACCGATTATCATTCAAAAAAAAAAAAAAAAAATAAAATAAAATAAAATAAACACCAATTGTGATATGGAATGTTACATAGCTTATATTTTAATAAACGACGGGAAGGATACTGAGTTATCAGAAACCTTCTAGGGTAGTAAATACGGATGAAATGAAACATTGCTACATGCAAAGTGAACTAGGAAACTGATGTGAAGCGACAATTAAAAAATGCCATTTTCAGTTAATAACATACAGGAGGGAAACCAGAATCAGGAAATCGCGCAGCGATTTAATGCTGCCCCGCTGTAAATGTCAAACGCTTCAGAAACTGCTCATTATGGTGTCCGGTGAGAGGTCTTTTTGCGGGGATACCATATCTGTCATATATACAGACATACTCCACAAGCCACCATACGGCGCATGGCGGAGAATACTGGTCATCTGCTTTCCCGTCCCAGTCGCAAATGGAGCGAAGAAAAAATGATTATCTACGTTCCTCTCTACGAACCCTAATTTTACTTGTCTTTGCGGTTCTTTTGTGAGATGTGCAGTGGTGGTACTAGAATTGGCCTGCAGTCAGCCGCAGATGCCGGGTCTCTAAATTCTCACAATAGCGTTTCGCGAAAAGAACATCGTCTTCCATCCAATAATTTGAATTCATGTAACGTCCCCATAATACGACGTAGGTTTCACGAAAAGATATTTACTGTTGCACAAACAGCCATAAACCAGGGAGAGTGTATGCATCGAGCGATGCTAGATTATGATCTTGCCATATCTATTTGCAGAGCAATTTTGAATTCTTAGTAATTACTGGAACATATACTGCACAAACCATACTACGAGCAACTTGCTTTTCAGTCCATGGAGAAAAGTAATCGAAATGTATTATGTAGTTATTTTCATTTATTCTCACCGCAGCACACTTAGTACACTGTCCAGACACGTTAACGTGACCACCTGTCAGAACTCAGTAAACACTGTTTGCAGCGTGGACTGCTACGAGACATGCAGGAAGAGAGTCAGTGAGGTTCTGGAAGGTACCGACAGGGATGTGGAGGCATGCCGACTGCAGTGCCGTGGCCACTGCGCTATTCTCGGTTGAGGATCCAAGGCGCGTGCTGCCCAATCAACGTGGTCCCTCAGATTCTCCACTGGTTTTAAAACCGGGTGCTCAGGCGAATACGGTAAACTGATCCTGCTGCTCGTACGCACACTGTGAGCTGTGTCTCACATAGCACTGTCCTCAAGGATAGATGCATACTTGTGCTGATCCAATGTGTCCTCCAGAATGACAAGATCACACAGGGGACGCTACGACGATCGTTGTAGGTTCGTTGATGAGGCACTGTTCGCAGCCCCTTGGTCCATCTGAGTGGTCAGTTGCTCAACAGTTGCACGTACACAATCCGGTGCTTTGTCATCTCTGATTCGTGGCGCACCACAGTTGCTTCGGCACCGGTTTTGGGTAGCGGCTGTTCGCCATGCACGGTATGGTTCAGATGGCTCTAAGCACTACGGGACTTAACATCTAAGATCGCCAGACTTAGAACTACTTAAACCTAACTAACCTAAGGACAGCACACACATCCATGCCCGAGGTAGGATTCGAACCTGCGACCGTAGCAGCAGCGTTCACGGTATGCTTTAACCACAGCAGTGCGTGAATATTTCACAAACTTGGTCTTTTCGGAAATGCTTCCATCCTTGGCCCGAAAGCCTAAGACCATGGCTTTTTGGACGTCAGATAAATCTCTTCGTTTCCGCATTATGACAACGACTGCATTGCATTTCCTAGTATCCACCACACCTTCTATACCCTCCTCTGCTAGTGCTGCCACCTGCCGTTTGTGAGTGGTTATTGCACGTTGACGTCCAACATAGGCGGTGGACACATTAATATGAGTGGGCCGAGTATATCCTGACCACCATTCGCTTCTTAAGACATGCATTAACAAGCTGTCGAATGTATGGCCGAGGCTTGTCACGATGAAATACATTTTCCTATGATTATGTCTAGAGAAAATGAAAAGAACTGTATAATGATTTTCTATAATTGCGTGCCAGGTAATCCGTGCAGCTGTGAGAACTGATGTGTCAAGGTGGATTACTGGGTAACTCACGTGCCCAGTAACCAGGACACCCGGGTTCGATTCTCGGTCTTGATACAAATTTTCTCACCCCGCCTCAGTCATCCGCCGAAATGGTTGTGTTTCAATATCTGGAGATGTGAAAAATTATGGTTGTTAACCATACAACAGGATAGTTGATTCCTTGCGTGCTTTCAAACACTATTGATCCAAAGCACAGTGATACTTTCTTAACAGCGTGTTGGCCCACCTTAGGAATCCTATACGGCGGCGATTCTGCGTGGTGTGGATTCGATAAGTCTTTGATGGGATTGCTGAGGTATGTGCCACTAGATGTACTAGCATAGGTCACGCAATTCCCGTAATATGAGGACCTATCGTTCGTGGGAGCCGAGATAACGCCCCAGATGTGCTCCATCATTCAGATCAGGTGAATTTGGTGGCCTTGTGTTGCAGACAGCTATCCTACTGGAAGAGGCCATAGTCGTCGGGAAAGACATCAAGGGTAACGGGAAGCAGGAGGAACGTAATTATGTTCGCCTCCTCGACAGATGTCATGCTGCTTCGACTACTGCCACGCGTCCGATTGAAGACCAGGTGAATGTCCGCCAATGTGTACTACTGCCCCCCCCCCCCCCCCTGCCCTTACCCCTCCTACCATCCAGTGTTCGTGTCGGAGGCATATATAGAGTAGCCTTTCACCTGGATGACAGCACATCCGGACACTACCATCTTTCTGATCAAACGAGAACTGTGATTCATCCGACTAGGTGACACGTCTCCATTAATCGATAATCAATCTCTATCATCCCTTTCTCAATGCAATCTATATTGATCATATCGTTGGGTCAACATGGAAATACGGAGAGATCGTCTGCTGTTGAGTCCCACGTTCAAGAACTGAACGGTGTGTACCCTCCCCTGCTTTATAGAGCGGACAAGCCTCTTCCGACTTTCAATTTGTGATGAGACGAGGTCTTGCGACACTTTGTCGTCTACTTGAAGTTTCACAGTCACTCAACCAATTCGGTAGGTACGACAGTAGCATACGGGTAGTCGACAAGCTTCGGGGTTTTCGTGGTGCTCGTTCCCAGGCGCTGGGCCGTAACTATCTGTCCTTTGTCAAAGTCATTTCTTTCAGTGGATTTCCCCATATGCGGTCCTTATCCACGGTAATTAATTCTTCATTTGTGTCTGCTCCGCTTATACAGTTAACTTACCGCGTCACGTGACTGAACGTCAACAGGCGGCATTCAGTCTCGCTAGAGGCAGTGGTCATCAGATTTGGCTCCGCTGTGTACATTGAAAACCTACCAGCTTCATCGTTCTTGCTTCATTGGCTATCGTCAAATTGCATCCGCTGTTTTCCCAACCGCCCATCTCCATTGCATTTGTCTCTATGTTTATATAAAATAATGAACTGTATACTCCTATAGGGAAGAATAGTCTGTATCTGATGAGGCAGCAGGCGTGGACAGTACTGAATCAGAAAGTTCACAGAAATAGCTATACAACTTTCAATACGCTTAAAATTATATCTGTGTAAAATTATAGTGTGAAGCTATGATTTGTACCAATATTTACACACTGAACATTCACTTATGCTATTTCTTTGAAGATTTTGCAACAAAATTCAGTTACTTCTCGTGAAGAATGCCATCGACGGTTACATGACGGCAGAGTGCTTTAAAGATATTTCCTCCTCTCTTCAGTAAATTTCTCAGTAGGATGCAGTAATCCTTGATTAACGACCTTTAGATATTAAAAAAGAGTAAAATAAAATGAATAAACAAATAAATACTGCGAACATGTGACGCTGTCGTAGCCAGTGACGTGGTGACAGTCCCAAGTGGTGGGCTGGTGCGGTAGTGCTGACGGACAGGTGGGTTCTCATCGGTCACATGAGAGCAATAAAATACGTCTCGTGGACCAAACACAGCTTATCCGGAGAACATGTAGAGGAGCCTTTCGCTATCAACAAGCGAGGTGTAATTTTGTGATCTGATCCTAAAGATAAACACCACTTTTACCTGCAACTTGTAAAATTGGCATGTGAACGAACGCTACCAACACAGCTACCCCAGGCTCCGGATGCATGTCTTGTTGTCCTCGATCATCGGATTCAGGGCGATCGGAAACATATCACAATGAGGAACAGGAGTGTCTCAAAATGTCTTCGTCCCAAAAAGAAGAACACCTGCTCAAAACTGGCAAACTTAAACAGCGAGACTGACAACGAAGACGGACTCACCATTCAAATCTTAGCGATCCACGGAACACTTTTCTAGGATGAAAACGATGTCAACTCTGAGAACTTCAGGATATTTAAAGATAAAGCAGCTATAACAATCAAAGGCAATTTATCAATACTTTGTACTGCATTTGAAGTAATTGAAACGCTGTTTTGTTTAATTATAGACTTTGCACCTCCATGTGAAAAAAATCAATCATTTCAGTGAAATCAAGTAACAAAGTACATGGATTGATAAGCGATGTCTAGAATAATCCTCAGAACTAGATGATTTTAAAGGCCTTCTACTGTCTATAAAATATTGGAAAAGTCTAATCGTTGCAACTTGTACTTCGGTGGGACGCACTTTCACCATCTGACATGGACTTTTCGTAGCCACGAGCTGCCTATAGAACAAGGCAGTGCTTATCCTTCTCTGTAATCCAACGAATGCCATGTCATCTGAAGTCACGTATAGGTTAATTGAATTTGGCCCTATATTTTGTCACAAAGAACCTGCACAACAGAAATTTCGCTATCAGACTTCACATCGACCAGTGCGACTCGGTATCTTTTCCTTATAAGGTAAATGAGGATCGTGTCCACAGAAATTTAGCTACCAGACTTCACATCGACCAGTGTGACTCGGTATCTTTTCCTTACAAGGTAAATGAGGATCATGTCCACAGGAAGTGGTATGACGTGCTCGTATGCGCATTGATAAACTAAGTTGATTCCAAAATCACATTTATTCACAAACTGTAATGTACTCCCCAACTGCAGTAAATATTTTCATGTGTAAAACCCAAATATTATGGTTCCGTAAGGGGAAACTGTCATTATATCAATTGTGAATATTCAGTGAGGTTCAGTGAGGATTAGGCTGACTAAAAAGTGCAAAGCTTCAAACTTTCACAGCGTAACCGAAGGCGAAGGTTGAGTCATCGAACCCGGCTTGCGCAAAGAGGTACGAAATTTAATCAACGTCACGAAGCATGAGATGAATCGTGATCAGATAAAGAACAAAGTCTGCCCCATCTGAATCTAGTTAAACGATAGAGAAATTATAACTTTCCAAAGACTGATAATGCTTCTGACAAATTACTTTAAAATTATAGTAAATTTCGCATCCAAAATCACTTTCCAACTGCACACAGAAGCGACACGTCATAGTAAACACCAGCATCGTAGTAAACTACTCAGCACCTGACTAATTCTGTCTAAAATGCACGCTGCCTCGTCTCCATGCACAAAGACAAAAAAAAAAAAAGCTTCGCGGGGGGAGGGGGGGGGGGGGGGGGAGCAACTGACTAATCGACAATACGAAGAGGCAAATGTCACACCAGAGTGCCTCCAGCCAGCTTCGAAAGTGAAACTCAACGGCCGTTCGCAGGCTCTGCTACAAAGTTGAACCAAGTCTGCTTGATTTCATTAATGTGCATGCGTTTGCAATTACATCTGCATTCGTACACCTAGCACTCATCCATATTTAGGAAAGGTGTTTAAAGGTTCTTAGTGTACTGAATATTAAACTTAAAAGTAATAAGAAAGGATAAGAAAGAAAGAAAAACTCGCTCAGGTGATCTTTTCGCATGGCGCGGTAAAATGTGAGAAAAGACAGGCAGAGAAAAGAGACTCTTCAGGACTTTATAAACATACATATATTTAATTAAAGTTGGATTGACAGCGTCTTTCAGCTTTCGGGAAACAATACAGGAAACTAGAAGTAAGAACTCCAAACACTGTGAAAATCTTATTGAGTGAGTGAAGCGCACTGGCTAGCTTGGAGAAGAACTGCAGATAATATCTTCGGATTTCTTCCAGTCTAATATATCATTTACGCTGAGTCTTGTATCGACACAATTTACGAGACCTCTAAGCAAAAAGAAACCTGGAGATCACTTAACGCATTGTTAAGGGAATTACGGATTGATCGTGTGGAAATTTCTGCAAAGAATGTGCGTGAGACTCAAAATGTCAGAGTACGAAAGAAAGTCGTATTTTCGGATCGCTATTTAAAACAAAATGTCCTTCCAACCAAACAGACCCCAAACCTAAGGGCAACCGATTTCCAGAAGTTGACGCGTATTTTCTGAAGAAGAACTCTGCTGTTTTTGCTACTGAAATTCGAGAATAAGGTCCTATGGAGTGACCAGACCTCCGCGGACCGCAAAACATTACTTGCATCCATGCATCAGCCACGAAATTAGGACAGCCACCCAAGAAAAGTAGACACAGACGGTGGAACACGACCTGCGATGAAGTCTCCAGCGAGCTAGTCAAAGCGTGGAATCACTGGAATGGACACATTGCAGTTGAAAGATCAGAGCCCTTTCTGAAAATTGAACATTCAACCTCAAAAACAATTCCCAGCGGAAAATGTGCATATGACAAAAGCAGACTCACTGAGACAGAGCAAGATTTCCAGGAAAACAATGCCTGAAATTTCTACAAGACATTTCGTGAGGGTTCATCTGGGTATAAACCCCCAAATTGTAATTTTTGAATGCATTTTTATGGAGAATAAAACAGCGATCTCAATGGAATATTTTAAAATTACAGTTACAATTGCCTTCATCGCAACGGAATTCTATTGCAATCAAGACTTTAATTTTAATTTTGTGCTTTCGACAAATTAATAGGAAAAAAAGGACATTGAATAAAGGGAACTACATGATACTAGTTGATCACTTTCAAAATTTACCCAATTGTGACCCTCCAGTGCAAAGACTGCATTTTGAAAAATCTACACGAGACACAGCCTGTCATCCCCCAACAATTAGAGAAATAATAAAGGTTATTCAGTCACAGAGTGTCCAGAGACGACGGGATTACTGTAGAAATGTTGAAAAGAGGAGGAGATGGTCTTAAATGAAGGATTTATGTACTCTTTACAGACATTTGGAAATCAAACGAATCCATAGAACTGTAAGAAAGCTATTACGCATCTGTTACATAAAAAAAAGAGATAGAGCAGGCTTCACGATCGTGTGTTGATCAGACTTTGTGTCCGTGGACAATATTAAGGATAGGTAGAAGAAACAACACATATATCACTTTTTTGGACTTTAGGAAGGAATATGACTTGACAGACAAATAGTTTTGGACACTTTAGAAGAGCTCAGAATAAACAAGAAGATCAGAGAACTAATCTGGGACTCTCACAACACCTCAAGTTTAGATTATTGGTAAAATATCTGAGGATTTTGAAATACGTACAGGAGTTAGACAAGATCCTTCCCACTTCTGTTTTTCATATTGTTACAGAAAGTCATCAGAGAATGGGAAAGGAAATTGAGAGTATAAACATCTGGATCGAGGGACAGAAAATCTAAGTTAAGTGTGTAGCTTTTGCCGATGATTTTGCTATCTCACTAAGACTAGTAAAGCAGCCAAGTATGCCATGGAGAGCCCACCCGGTTAGCCGCGCTTCTTCTCGAGCGGGAAGGCGTGTCGATTCACACGGCATGAATCCGCCTGGAGAATTAATGTCGAGGTCCGGTGTGCCGGCCAGCCTGTGGATGGTTTTTAAGGCGGTTTTCCACCTGCCTCGGCGACTGCGGGATGGTTCCCCTAATTCCGTCTCAGTTCCACTACGTCGGCGATTCCTGCACAATGTCTCCACGAACGCGTACACCATAATTAATATACCCCGAAAACATCTGGGGCTACACTCCTCTGGTATGAGACGTTCCCGGGGGGTCCACTGAGGCCCGAACCGCAGAATAACTCTGGGTTCGTTGTGGGACGGCGGTAGGGTGGGTGGACTGCTGTGGCCTGTTGTGGGGTTGTGAACCACTGAGGGGTACCTCGGGACGAAGCCTCTACGTCGTTTCTACGCCCCTGGTTCAATACACAATCCCATGGAGAAATCACGTGAGACAGCATCAATTAAAGGCCCCCAAAAATGACTCACTAGATGGAAAAAAACACATTAAAATATCAGAAGATCCCCACTATAAACAGTTAAAATTTTCGCACGCGCCTTATTTTAAATATCTCGGAGGAATCGTAGTGGCATCTGGACCAGAGAGTGAAGCCAATTTAGAAAGAGCCATCAGTCAAGAAAGTGTACAGAATAATGTGGGAATCAATACAATAAATTAGTGATTTCGTCGTAACTGCCGTCTGCTTCACGTCTGCTGTGCACTTCTTCTTCCGTGTGTTTTTGCTTTTAGGAAGCTTTAATTGTCGAGTGCTAGTAATAGCGTTCCATAGATTTCGTGTTTGTTTTGAATACAGTTAGAGAGAGTCCCTTTAGTCAACCATAGTGCCAGTAGTGCTGGTGTTTGTTTCCAATACAGTCCAGAGACAGGTAGTGCTATTTTCATTGTTTTCTACAAGAAGTGTCTAGCAACCACAGTTTAGTCAACAATCAGCCACCTTTAGTGAATTAGCAGTCTAGTTAAAAGTTGATTAACTCTCTACACTAAATTGATTTCTTAGGATGGATAGGATGTGTGACTGCTGTGTACGGACGCAGGAGGAGCTGGCCACTGTTCGTGAACAGCTGAACGTGTTTATGGCAGCGGTCAGCCGTCTACAGGCTGCTGCCTTGGAGTGTAGCGACAGTGGGGAGTCTGGTGTGTCGCATGGTACACCCCAGGTGTTACATGCTTCACCCACTGTCCCTGCTGTCGAGACATCTTCGCGAGTACCGGCTGCGGTTGGGCCACCCTCTCCCCAAGGGGAGTGGCGGGTTCAGCGGCGTTCGCGGCGCACGAGGCGGAGGGTCAATATGGAGGCTGGCCGTGTGGTATCGCCCGCTCTGCCTGTGAGTGGACATGTGGCCGCTCCTTCAGGAAGGTCCGAGCAGCTACACGTGGGGAGGAGCTTATTAGTTATTGGGAGCTCCAACGTTAGGCGGGTGATGGAGCCCCTTAGGGAAATAGCGGAAAGGTCGGGGAAGAAGGCCAGTGTTCGCTCTGTCTGCTTGCCTGGGGGTCTCATCCGAGTTGTGGAGGAGGCCCTGCCGGCATTGATAGAGAGCACTGGGTGCACCCGACTACAAATTGTTGCTCATGTCGCACCAATGACTCCTGCCGTCTGGGTTCAGAGGTCATCCTCAGTTCGTACAGGCGGTTGGCGGAACTGTTGAAGGCGGAAAGTCTCGCTCGCTGTGTGGAATCTGAGATAACTATTTGTAGTATCGTTCCCAGAACCGATCGCAGTCCTCTGGTTTGGATCCGAGTAGAAGGCTTAAACCAGAGGCTCAGACGATTCTGTGTAGATATGGTGTGCAAATTTCTCGACCTCCGCTATCGGGTGGAGAAATGTAGGGACCCCCTGTATAAGTCAGGCGTGCACTACACGCCGGAAGCGGCTACAAGGGTAGCGGAGTACGTGTGGAGTGCACATGTGGGGTTTTTAGGTTAGAGAATTCCCTCCCTAGGCCCGACAAGACGCCTCCTGAGACGCGGAAAGGTAGGAGGAGGCAAAATGCAACAGGGAATAACAATATTAATGTGTTAACAGTAAACTGCAGGAGCGTCGATAGAAAGGTCCCAGAACAGCTCTCATCTATAAACGGTCTCAATGCCCATATAGTACTAGGGACAGAAAGTTGGCTGAAATCAGACGTAAACAGTAATGAAATCCTAAACTCAGATTGGAATGTATACCGCAGAGACAGGCTGAACAGTGAAGGGGGAGGCGTGTTTATAGCGATACGAAGTGCAATAGTATCGAAGGAAATTGACGGAGATCCGAAATGTAAAATGATTTTGGTGAAGGTCACGGTTCAAGCAGGCTCAGACATGGTAATTGGATGTCTCTATAGGCCCCCGGGCTCAGCAGCTGTTGTGGCTGAGCACCTGAAGGATAATTTGGAAAATATTTCGAGTAGATTTCCCCACCATGTTATAGTTCTGGGTGGAGATTTTAATATGCCGGATAGAGAAAGGGAGACTCAACCGTTCATAACGGGTGACAGGGACAAAGAATATTTTTAAGTGCTTTACCTGAAAACTACCTTGAGCAGTTAAACAGAGAACCGACTCGTGGCGATAACATATTAGACCTTCTGGTGTCAAACAGACCCGAACTATTTGAAACAGTTAATGCAGAACAGGGAATCAGCAATCATAAAGCGGTTACTGCATCGATGATTTCAGCCGTAAATAGATATATTAAAAAAGGTCGGAAGATTTTTCTGTTTAGCAAAAGTGACAATAAGCGGATTACAGAGTACCTGACGGCTCAACGCAAAAGTTTTCTTTCAAGTACAGATAGTGTTAAGGATCAGTGGACAAAGTTCAAAACCATCGTACAATATGCGTTAGATGAGTATGTGGCAAGCAATATCGTAAGAGATGGAACCGTGGTACGACAACCGAGTTAGAAAACTGCTGCGGAATCAAGGGAACTTCGCCGCAAACATAAACATAGCCAAAGCCTTGCAGACAAACAAAAATTACTCGAAGCGAAATGTAGTGTGAGGAGGGCTATGCGAGAGGCTATCAATGAATTCGAAAGTAAAGTTCTATGTACTGACTAGGCAGAAAATCCTAAGAAATTTTGGTCCTATGTCAAAGCGGTAGGTGGATCAAAACAAAATGTCCAGACACTCTGTGACCAAAATGGTACTGAAACAGAGGATGACAGACGAAAGGCCGAAATACTAAATGTCTTTTTCCAAAGCTGTTTGACAGAGGAAGACTGCACTTTAGTTCTTTCTCTAGATTGTCATACAGATGACAAAATGGTAGATATCGAAATAGCGACAGAGCGATAGAGAAACAATTAAAATCGCTCAAAAGAGAAAAGGCCGCTGGACCTGATGGGATACCAGTTCGATTTTACACAGAGTACGCGAAGGAACTTGCCCCCAACTCCTTCTTGCAGCGGTGTACCGTAGGTCTCTAGAAGGGCGTAGCGTTCCAAAGGATTGGAAAAGGGCTCAGGTCCAAGAAGGGACGTCGAACAGATGTGCAGAACTATAGACCTATATCTCTAACGTCGATCAGTTGTACAGTTTTGGAAGACGTATTATTTTCGAGTATAATGACTTTTCTGGAGACTGGAAATCTACTCTGTAGGACTTAGCATGGGTTTCGAAAAAGACGGTCGTGTGAAACCCAGTTCGCGCTATTAGTCCACGAGGCTCAGAGGGCCATCCATAGACACGGGTTCACAGGTAGATGTCGTGTTTCTTGACTTCCGCAAAGCTTTCCACACAGTCGTTTAATGAACAAAGTAAGAGCATGTGGATTATCAGACCAATTGTGTGATTGGATTGAAGAGTTCCTAGATAACAGAACTCAGCATGTCATTCTCAATGGGGAGAAGTCTTCCGAAGTAAGATTGATTTCAGGTGTGCCGCAGGGGAGTGTCATAGGACCGTTGCTATTCACAATATACATAAATGACCTGGTGGATGACATTTTAAGTTCACTGAGGCTTTTTGCAGATGATGCTGTGGTATATCGAGAGGTTGTAACAATGGAAAATTGTAGTGAAATGCAGGAGGATCTGCAGCGAATTGACGCATGGTGCAGGGAATGGCAATTGAATCTCAATGTAGACAAGTGTAATGTGCTGCGAATGCATAGAAAAAGAGATCCCTTAACATTTAGCTACAAAATAGCAGGTCAGCAGCTGGAAGCAGTTAATTCCATAAATTATCTGGGAGTACGCATTAGGAGTGATTTAAAGTGGAATGATCATATAAAGTTGATCGTTGGTAAAGCAGATGCCAGACTGAGATTCATTGGAAGAGTCCTAACGAAATGCAATCCGGACACAAAGGAAGTAGGTTACAGTACGCTTGTTCGCCCACTGCTTGAATACTGTTCAGCAGTGTGGGATCCGTACCAGATAGGGTTGATAGCGGAGATAGAGAAGATCCAACGGAGAGCAGCGCACTTCGTTACAGGATCATTTAGTAATCGCGAAAGCGTTACGGAAATGATAGATAAACTCCAGTGGAGAGTAGCTCAGTACCTCGGTACGGGCTTTTGTTAAAGTTTCGAGAACATACCATGGTTTGTTTATGGGTATAGACATCCTGTTCGGTTGGCTCTTGCCACTTATCCCGGAGAAACCGATGTGGCGCAGTGGTGAGACACCTGAATCGCTTTCGACTTGACAACGACTCGAATACCTGCCGGTGATCCTAAATTAGATTTTCCGTGATTTCCCTAAATCGCTTAAGGCAAATGCCGGGATGGTTCCTTTGAGAAGGACAAAACCAGTTTAGCTTACCTGTCCTTCCCCAGTAGTCTGACGTTGTGCTCCTTCTTGATTAATCTTATTGTTGGCAGGACGTTAACCATTAATCGTCTTCCTTCCTTCCTTTTGATGATCAAAGAGCAATGACAGTTTTTGGAACATTGTTAGCTTAATGAAGAATCGCTGCTAGAAGTAGCCACATGTGCTACTATTACTGGCCTATGGTGGAATATAATAATAGAAAGAAATTAATACGTAATTCCAACTCTGTGTGGTACCAGGCTCAGTAACTCAATATATTTGTAGTATGTCAATTAAGCAAGGAGTATAGGAAACAAAAGAACAATTCGCGGTAGGTATTAAAATCCATGGAGAAGAAATAAAAACTCTGAGGTTCGCCGATGACATCGTAATTCTGTCAGAGACAGCAAAGGACTTGGAAGAGCAGTTGAACAGAATGGACAGTGTCTTGAAAGGAGGATATAAGATGAACATCAACAAAAGCAGAACAAGGATAATGGAATGTAGTCGAATTAAGTCGGGTGATGCTGAGGGAATTAGATTAGGAAATGAGACACTTAAAGTAGCAAAGGAGTTTTGCTACTTAGGCAGCAAAATAACTAATGATAAATAAAGCATCAATTTTTTTTGAAACTGTAATGATTTGTTTGTCTATACGTGTACATCACATCTACCTATTCGGATAATTCCTTTATGGTGCGTGTTTTCTTTCTTTCTTTTTTTGTCGACTTGGGATTTAACGAGGCAGTGCGCGTAGTGTCTAGCTGCCTAAAACCAACACCAGTTCAACAAATTTAACCTACTGTCGGCATACAATCAGAAGGTAAGTTGCAACTGAGCGCGAAACGACGAAACATTCCGACTGTCACCGGCATCCTTTCTATAGCTACCAAATATAGCCCCAACAGAAGTCCCGGCGGTTTCATGCAAATGATCAACCTTTAGACGAGCCACCTAAAGCTCGGCGATAAAATTGTATCAATCAGACGCTAATAACGTCCGAAGAACAGCTTGCTATTCTAGAGCGCTTAACCGTTGTACCTGAGAAAATGGGGACAAAAAGAGAGCTACTGCTATGATGCAACACGGGTCATCAATCTCTAATGATATTCCCAATGATAGGAGATGCTACATTATAGCTGACCTTATCATAGCAACTGCCAAAGCCATCCATGTGGCTGATTATTGGAAATACACAGTGTACTGGTGACCGGACACGTAAATTGACATCTATACTCCTCAGTAACCTTACGGCATTTTTAGAAAGTTACCACCGTTTTCCCTCCTCTCCTTTATAGTCACGAGTGGTGCGAATGAAGAAAGAGTGACGTTACACTTCCGCATTGACTGATTTCTGTGCTTTTTTTTTTCACTTCGCGAGACATATGTGGGAAACAGAATAGGTTTATGATGCTAGACTCTGCTCGGAACGGACGCTCTTGGAATTCCAGGAGCAAACCTTTGCGTGATACACGTCACCTCTCATGTAGAGTCTGCCGCTGTAGTTTGTTGATCGATCACGTTGCGAATGATGCTGCTCTTCGCTGGATCTCTTCTAGCTCTCCCATTAATTAAATCTGGAAATGGTCCCAGTTTAATGGAAAACATTCAAAAAACGGCCTTACATGAATTTTGTAAGTTACATCTTTCGTGGTGGAATTGCATTTTCTTAAGATTCTTCCTGTGAATCTCAGCATGGAAACTATATGGGGCTATCAAATAGTTTCCTTTTGAGGGTTCTGCTGCAGCGTTTATGCAACGAAGCGCAACTCCGATGCTGGTATACACGCTCCGACATCTGGGCAAGGTACCAGTATGTCTCTCGTGTCTCTCCAACGTGCGTTCGGTACATGCGGAAACGTGAACTATGGCGACGTTATTACCAAATGCGTCCAAATATGACCAACGTGCTGTTACCCTTTTTACTTGTCTGCTGAATGGTGGACACCGTAGACATCCATCGGAGAATGAAAAATGTGTATTGGGTAGCATGTCTGTCGATAAACCACCGTTGTGGAATGGTGCTGTGCTAGTCGCTATTCGACACAAGATATCCCCACGTCACGAGTGTCGTAAAGCAGAAGTTACGCCAACGCAAGTGGAAAACACTGAGGCACCTGCCCTATATTCCTAATCTGGATTATCGCCCCTTCGGTCGACTAAAAAAGGGTCTGGAAAGGTAGACGATTCTCGCCGGACGAAGATGTGCAGCGTGTAGTTACGGACTTCTTCACACAGCAGCACACGGTGTTTTACCAAACGGGTATCTTCGACCTGGTGCGTCGATTGGATAATTACTTCAGTACTCACGGCGATTTTGCCTGATTGGCTTGCGATATTGGACTGTATGACCCACGAACGGAAACCTTCTTAATCGCCCCTTCTACTGTTCGTACAAGTAGTTTAATGTAATCATTCAACTATAGGTGCATATTTTTACAATTGTATCTATTTCCAGTTTTTCACCACCGATAGTCTAATGAGACAGGCCTGGATTTCTGAATTTATTCAACTGTGTGTAGGCGACACGTTACATTTATTGATATTCAGGCTGAACTGCAGGTTAAGCAATCACCAATGCTTAGCAGGTCTTACAACATCTCGTTACAGCTTTCTGGTGTTGCAACCTTCCTACTGACAGCAGGGTTTTCTACGACCAACCTTAAAGAATTTTTAACTCCATCGGCGTGACCAGGCATAGGCAACGTTTGGCGACCAGCGGGCTTGAGTCACATTCTTACTTAAGTTCGCGCGCCACCTCATCACGTCACGCTAGAACAGCACTCCTATCGCATAAAGTGAAAACCATAGCTTCCGTGACGTTAATGTTTGTGAAACAACCCACCAACATGAATGGCAGCCCTTTCCCGAAACGAAACGCCAACAAATTATGTCCTCAAAGAGCCGTTTTTGACAGTAAATTCATTTTATGTTAGTCCCTTCTTCATATGTTTACATTTACTCACTTGCAGTGAACATTGCTTCATTACTTACGACGTTATACAATAGCTGTTTGAAAACTTTCCATTAGTAAAGAGACAATGTTAGCAACACGTACATAAATGTAAACATCTGAAAATAGGATGCTGGGCATCTTGAAATGTCTTCATGGAAAAGTAACAGCCTACAAAAAAAAAAAAAAAAAAAAAAAAAAAGCAACTGGTTACAGCTCATTCTTTACAAATTGACTTCATGTTTCAACACTTGCCGTCGTCCACAACTGATGAGAATTAATATGTAACGTTAGTACGAGGAAGAATAGAAAACAAAGTACGACAATGAATAGGCAACCTAAATGTAAATAGCAGTTAGTAGTAACTTCACTATTTTTGGCCATTTGCATGTCATGGGTGGGTTTGAAATTTAGCGTGTTAATACCCACAAACACTAATAGCAAACTTTTATTTAAATATTTGTCCTAAAGTACTTTCCATGACAGACCGCATTGCCGTGGGGTGTTTCCGTAACACTAGCAAAAGTAAATATCATTGACTAGTCTGTGTTTAAGATGAACATCAACAAAAGCAAAACGAGGATAATGGAATGTAGTCGAATTAAGTCGGGTGATGTTGAGGGAATTAGATGAGGAAATGAGACACTTAAAGTAGTAATGGGGTTTTGCTACTTGGGCAGCAAAATAACTGACGATGGTCGAAGTAGAGAGAATATAAAATGTAGACTGGCAATGGCAAGGAAAGCGTTTTTGAAGAAGAGAAATTTGTTAACATCAAGTATAGATTTAAGTGTCAGGAAGTCATTTCTGAAAGTATTTGTATGGAGTGTAGCCATGTATGGAAGTGAAACATAACGATAAATAGTTTGGACAAGAAGAGAATAGAAGCTTTTGAAGTGTAGTGCTACAGAAGAATGCTGAAGATTAGATGGGTAGATCACATAACTAATGAGCAAGTATTGAATAGGAGTGGGGAGAAGAGAAGTTTGTGGCACAACTTGACTAGAAGAAGGGATCGGTTGGTAGGACATATTCTGAGGCATCAAGGGATCACCAATTTAGTGTTGGAGTGCAGTGTGGAGGGTAAAAATCGTAGAGGCAGACCAAGAGATGAATACACTAAGCAGATTCAGAAGGATATGGGTTGCAGTAAGTACTGGGAGATGAAGAAGCTTGCGCAGGATAGGGTAGCATGGAGTGCTGCATCAAACCAGTCTCTGGACTGAAGACCACAACAACAACAGTCTGTATCATGACCTGCAAACGCGAGCCGAGCCGAGGGTCAATGGAAATATCCTAAAATGTGTCCCGGGCGAAGTACAATGGAAGCTCCCCACTCTGTGACAAATTTCTTCCAACGGGTCAAATTGGAAGCAGTCGCGAGCCGGATCCTGTCCGCAGGTCGCAGGTTACCAACCCGTGGACCAGGCCATTAATACACGATGTAAACCGTAACGACCCTATAACAGAGCATTTGGGTTTTCCGAAATTACGTTTATGCCTGTCGATATTGTTTCGTTAGCGCCCAAGGACTAGGAAGCAGTGTGCTTTTGGCCGTGGTCGCTTGTGAACGGTTCCGCGCTTCGGGCAGCGCTCCGGAGTTGTATATTTCCATGTCGCGGTATTTGTGTTGTGTGACGTCCATCACTAGTGTACGTTATTGCGCCCTCTTACCGCCAAGCGACACTTACAGTAGCATTCCAAGCCGAAAATGCACGACCTCGTGCTTTTGAAATCGAGCAATTGATTCGGGAAGGGCTACGTCTGATCCCACGGGAAGTGATAGATATTTCCTTCCCTACCAAAAAGGCAGTATCGTCTATATTAAAATGACGACAGAGAAAGCATCTGCTGACGGACTAAAGTTTAAGCATTCTAACGGGAAGATTGAGGAGGTGACGGTAGACCACGCCGGTTTCGATCTTCGAACACTGTGGGTCTCTGAGCTCCTCTTCGAAGTGCCACAAGGCATCGTCGTCGGAGCCTTCCACCCCTACGGCAATGCTGTGGGCCACATCGCGGAAAAATAGCAAACGTTCACGACATACCACGTGTTGAATGGTGTCCAAAAGATGAATATCGATTTGCGTCACTTCAGGAAGCGCCTGTTCTTCCACCGGCATTTCCCATTGGGAATGATGGTGCCGTCGAGGCCTCACCGGTACCATCTCCAATGACGGCCACGAGACCTACAACTCTCCAGAGCTCGATGAACGGCTTGCCCGCTGCGATGGACATCGACGAGAGAACGATCCCTACCTCTGCTTCCCTTGACATGGGTGCGACTTCATACACTGCACTTCCACATTCTGAAATAGAAGAACACCTCCCAAAGCAGTGGTTACCCCTAAGACGGAAGAAGGGAAGTCTAACATCCTCCGACGACACACTACTTGATGTGGCATCACAGGCAGTGGACCAGATACCAGACAGTGGTCTCCCTTCAAGAGAATCATTTCCACCACCTGCGATCCCACCCGACGACGATGGATCCTATGGAGGGAGGTTTCTGCAGCAGCGTCACCACACCTAGCCCTCGATGAGTGCGACAGTCTCCTGCCACCTGTTTTGATCTCCTGGAGTGACGATGTCGGCGATGTCGGCGATGGAGCAGTCAGGCAATGCCCCATGGTGGTGCCTGACCCACCTTCTACCCAATGACTGCGGCCATAGGGGCTGCAACAAATGTATCACGCCAGCTGGACATCTCTGCTGCACCCTCCATGCCAATAGCAGTAGCACGTCCACAACACTACCGCATCGCGACGGTGTATCTGGCCGCCATTTGGGCTTCACATAAACTGGGAATGTTCCGAGAGACCATGTACGCTGCTGATGTCGACAATGCCCTCCTCCAGGGAGTGATCATCGCTGATTTCTACACCCCCACTGGATACACGACACATCTCTCGTGCGTCAGACACCGGTAGAGTCGCCATCCTCCTCTGTGCTGGGCTGCCTGCTGAAGATGTGGTGTACCTTCCTAATGCTAGAGGTATGGCCCTCAAGCTGTTCAAAGTCCGCATCCTCAATGTATTTGCACCGTCTGGCCCCACTCGATGGCGTGAACAACACACCTTTTATGCTGCCAAGGTAACCCCGCTTTTTGAGGGTCCCCTGGACGAAATGGTTCTTGGTGGCAATTTCAGCTCCACACGAGGGCCTACTGACCAATTTCAACAACATTCCCCGTGTGCAGCTCTCTCCGTTATCATCGACTGATCTCAGTTTGTTGACACAGGGACAAAGGTTCATGACACCCGCGCAGGTTCCACTTACTATACGGCGCACTCGTCCCGTCGTCTTTACCATATATACCTCACAGGTTCCCTTGCTGATGACACTCGAAATGCCGAAGTTCGGGCTCTGGCTTTCTCCGACCATGAAGCCTACATTTGCGATGTCGTCCTCGACATTGTACAGCTTGTGCAATACGTGAATGTCTACCACACCACTCGCATTCCCCATAAGGCACAAGTGTCCCTGGTCCCGATTACCATTTCCCATCGTATGTTGATGGAGATGGGATCCTTTGTCTGTAGCTCGATGTTATTTAAAGTTCAATATTCCTCTCTTGCCTTCCCACAGGAGCGGGGTGTGGTAGGCTCATTCCAAGTGCCAGACAAAGTTACGGCCCTTTTTGTTAGCTTTCAACTGATTGTTTGGCGCCGTTGCCTTCTCAGCCTGACCAGACTGCCTTTGCATGAATATACACCAGTCTCCATGTCAGCACCAGCCATGTTACCAGACATTCCACCTCCCTTTTATCACTTACGGCATTTCTTTCTGGAATTAAGTTACGTCTTTCACTCCTTGCCAATTCCACACATATTCCGGACAAAGATTATATACAACGCATTTCAAATGCGTCGACTGCCCCAATCCCATCGCAGACAAGTTCCCTCAGACCATATGGCGACGTGTGTGGAAAGCGGTACGTGCAGGCTTTCTCGACACCACCGTCCGGTCGGTCTGTTATATTACCGTCAGTGGCAAACAGGTCAACCAGTTTCGTTTGCAACGCATGCGCCTCACTGACACACCCCTATGTTTTCACTCTGGTGTGGACGACGCAGACGCTGACCGATTCTCATGTAGTCCGTCGTCTGACGTCTGGAGGCTCGCGCAGCGTATCTTCGCTTTCCTTAGCCAACAGATCACTTTCCAGATACCTTTATTCCCGGATGTGATACACTACCCCGCAACGAAAATTAACGGACGGCCATAAGGTCTGCTATCTTTTTGGCAGCAATGAGAAATCGGAACTGGAATATTGGAAGTAACGTAACGACTGACAGTATGCACTTGTTCGCAGCCTCAGCTGCAGGCAGTTCTTTTCCAATTTTTTGCTGGAACGTCTAAGACACGAGATGCTGATGCTTATTTTGCCGACATGATGATCTTAACGCTTTACAGACGGAATATCGATTAAAATTTCGAGGAGATACGTTTGGATGTTCCGCCAATTCGAAGGCTCAAGTGACTCCTGAAATTCTGGTACACAGAATAAAAATTAAAAAAGTGAAAAAATAAATAATAATAAAAAGAAACAAAACATATCTAAAAACGCCCCTACATAACTATTTTCATTTTCATCGCTACTCTTTATGTTCTCCCCTCCCCCCTCTTCTTTCTTCCTTTCCTACACCCTTTCAGTAATAGGTTAGTTGTTTTGGGATAGGCGTGAGGAGGTGCAGTTTCTTTCTTTGTTAGGACACAAGTAGTGGTGGCAAGTAGATCTTTTGTTTCCCTCTCCTGTCCAAGTGCGGAAAGAAATTGAGCAGGAGGAAAAGGAAAAAAAGAAGGGGTAGCGTCTTTGATTATTAATCAAAACGTCCTCGGGCCCGGTTTCAAAACTCGCCGCTGCTTAAATTTTGATTAATAATCAGCATTGGCTGCCGAAGACTTCCGGTGTAAGAAGTCATGCTCATTCTGCCTACATTCTTGCCAAAGCGGGCGGAGGTGCGGATAGCGGTTCAGAGCACTCTCTTGTCTTTGGGGTGGGAAACTGCCCTAAAGGCGGAAGAATCAGCTATGATAAACGGTGCAAAGAGTTCACTGAAGGTCTCTATTGAGGAGGAAAGATTTGTGTGATGTGATAGAATAAGAAAGAGGAATCGATTTAAAAGAGATAGGGGATCCACTACTAGAAGGAGAATTTCAGAGAGCTATGGAAGACTTAAGAAATGTTCAAATTTGTTTTAATTCCTCAGGGACCAAACTGCTGAGGTCATCGGTCCCTAGGCTTAGACACTATTTAAACTAACTTAAGCTAAGAACAACTCACACGCCCATGCCCCAGGGAGAACTAGAACCTCCGGCGGAAGGGGCCGCACAATCCGTGACATGGCGCCTCAAACCACGCGGCCACTTCGCGCGGCGAGGATTTAAGGTCAAATAAGGCGAAAGAGGTAGTAACATCCCATCATCATTTCTAAAATCGTTGAGGGAAGTGGCAAAAAATGACTATTCGCCTTGGTGCTTAGACTTTATGAATATGGCGACATGCCATCTGACTTTCGGGAAAATATCATCCACAGCCGACAAGTGTGCACAATCAGCTTAACAGCTCATGCATCCAAATTGCTGACAGAATAATATACAGAAGAGTGGAAAAGAAAATTGAGGATGTGTTAGATGACGACTATGGCTTTAGGGAAGGTATAGCTACCAGACAGGCAATTCTGACGTTAAGGTTTATAATAAAAGTAAGACTAAAGAAAAATGAAGACTTGTTAATAGGATTTGTCGAACTGGAAAAAACGTTCGACAATATAAAATGGTACAAGATGTTTGAAATTCTGGGAAAAATAGGGGTAAGCAACAGGGAGAGAAGGGTAATATACAAAATGTACAACAGCCGAGAGGGAATAATAAGAGTGAACGACCAAAACGAAGTACTCAGATTAAAAAGGGTGTAAGATAGGAATGTAGTCTTTCGCCTCGGCTGTTCAATCTGTACATCGAAGAAGCAATGATGGAAATGAATGAAAGGTTCAAGAGGAAAATTAAACTTTAAGCTGAAAGGATATCAATGATACGATTCACTGATGACATTGCTACCCTAACTGAAATGAAAAGAATTATATGATCTGCTGAATCGAATGAACAGTGTAATAAGTGCAGAATGTGGACTGAGAGTAAATCGAAGAAAGACGAAAACAGAAGTAGCAGAAACGAGAACAGCGAGAAACTTAACATCAGGATTGATGACTTCTTAAGTAATAGAACTCATAACGTTGTTCTCGGTGGTGAGTGTTCATCGGAGGTGAGGTCATCATCTCTAGTGCCCCTGGGAAGTGTGGTAGGTCCGCTGTGGTTTTCTATCTACATAAATGATCTTTTGGATAGGGTGGATAGCAGTGTGCGGCTGTTTGCTGATGATGCTGTGGTGTACGGGAAGGTGTCGTCGTTGAGTGACTGTAGGAGCATACATGATGACTTGAACAGGATTTGTGATTGGTGTAAAGAATGGCAACTAACTCTAAATATAGATAAATGTAAATTAATGCAGATGAATAGAAAAAAGAATCCCGTAATGTTTGATTACTCCATTAGTAGTGTAGCGCTTGACACAGTCACGTCGATTAAATATTTGGGCGTAACATTGCAGAGCGATATGAAGTGGGACAAACATGTAATGGCAGTTGTGGGGAAGGCGGATAGTCGTCTTCGGTTCATTGGTAGAATTTTGGGAAGATGTGGTTCTTCTGTAAAGGAGACCGCTTATAAAACACTAATACGACCTATTCTTGAGTACTGCTCGAGCGTTTGGGATCAGTATCAGGTCGGATTGAGGGAGGACATAGAAGCAATTCAGAGGCGGGCTGCTAGATTTGTTACTGGTAGGTTTGATCATCACGCGAGTGCTACGGACATGCTTCAGAAAGTCGGGTGGGAGTCTCTAGAGGAAAGAAGGCGTTCTTTTCGTGAATCGCTACTGAGGAAATTTAGAGAAACAGCATTCGAGGCTGCCTACAGTATAGTTTTACTGCCGCCAACTTATATTTCGCGGAAAGACCACAAAAATAAGATAAGAGAGATTAGGGCTCGTACAGAGGCATATAGGCAGTCATTTTTCCTTTGTTCTGTTTGGGAGTGGAACACGGAGTGAAGATGCTAGTTGTGGTACGAGGTACCCTCCGCCACGCACCGCATGGTAGATTGCGGAGTATGTATGTAGATGTAGATGTTCACGAAGTAGATGAAGTTAATGAATTCCACTACCTAGGCAGCAAAATAACAAATGACAGACGGAGCAATGAGGACATCAAAAGCACACTAGCACTGGCAAAAAAGCATTCCAGGCCAAGAGAAGTCTGCTAGTATCAAACACAGGCCTTAAGTTGAGGAAGAAATGTCTGAGAATATACGTTGCAGCACAGCATTGTATGGTAGTGAAACACGGACTGTGGGAAAACAGGAACAGAAGAGAATCGAAGCATCTGAGATGTGGTGCTACATGCGAATGTTGAAAATTAGGTGTACTGATAAGGTGAGGGATGAGGTGGTTGTGCGCTGAATTGGAGAGCAAAGGAATATCTGAAATACACTGGCAAGGAGAAGAAACAGGATGATATGACATCTGTTAAGACATCAGGGATTGACCTCCTTGGTACTAGAGAGAGCTGTAGCGGGAAAAAAGTGTAAAGGGAGTCGGAGATTCGGATACATGCAACAAATATTGAGGATGTGGGTTGCAAGTGCTACTCTGAGATGAAGAGGTTGGCACAGGAGAGGAATTCGTGGCTCACCGCATCAAACCGTTCAGAAGACGTTGTGGTCTGTATCCAGTCACAAATCTAGTTACCATGAGAGACGGGATTTAGTCCCAGTATCGGGACAGTGGCTTATGGGAACCCCTTCCGCTCAGTGTATTGTAGCCGTGGACCAAATGGAGATGGGAGCGCCCTGAAGTGTGGACGCGACCGCGCGCGCCTCGCCTGGTGAAGGATGCAGCGGCCGGTGGGCGTCACGGCCGGCTGCGGCCGCCTGTATGGCATTCTTGCCGGCCCCTCCCGGCTCAGCGCTGACGTCATATCCGGCACTGCATGAGGCCCACACACGCACCGCGCCGCGCGCCTGCTGCCCCGCACTTGCTGCCACGCGCTCGCCTTCCAGGGCTCCACTAGCCAGGACCGCCGCAACACTCCCCCGCTAGCGACAGGCACCAAGTTCTATAGGTTGGGGAATTACAGGATTAGGGAAACAGCTCAACAATTCTTCACTTCTGGAGTGGTAAGAAGGGAGCAGGAAGTAGCCCCCCCAGCGTTAATCTGACTTGGGTCGCGTAATGTCGGGGGTGCCACAGGGTTCTATTCTAGATTCGTTGCTTTCATTGGAGTACAGGATGAAACTTAACTCCGCCGACAAAATTCGGAGGTTGTTCACAGACATTTTCTGAATAACTTGGTACAAGGTGCTCTGTTCTTCTCTTACTTCGCGAGACGTATGTGAGAGACACAATGTTTCCTGACTCTTCGTGAAACGCTTGCTTTTGTAATTTTCACCTCTTCGAGATATTCAGCACTGCTGGTGTTGGGTGAGCATCACCGTAACGCTCCTGCACCGACTAAACCATCTGTTACGAATGGTGCTGCTCTTCGTTGGACCTTCCCTATCTCTCCCATTCACCAAACCTGCAAAGGATCCTACTCTGATTATTCCAGTGAATCTCAGCTTGACAATAATTTTCTTTTGAGGACTTCGCTGCACCATCTATGGAACGTAGCGTGACCCCAATGAGGACATATATGCACCGACATGTTGGCAAGGGACTAGTACGGCATTCGTGTCTTTCCGACGTTACAAAGAAATGGAATTTCCTTCGATTTATTATCCCCATTTATGTTTGTATCCGTATGCCAGAGAAAACATCTGCACAACAGTACAAATGTAAAATGTATGCACTGTCTTTCTTGTTTGGAAAAAAATTGTTCCGTTCTCTCACGATACTTGCTTTTGACTGCAAAAATGCCCTTACTACTCTTCGGCCTCAAGTGTGCATTCAGCTCTGCTCGGTTATGTACCGGGTTTATTTTAATAGCGCGCGAGAGAAACGAACACTTTATTTTTTCTGATTTCTCTCATTTTATTGCAATGATTATTTTTCTTATATAGCTAGGTAGGTATCAACAAAATGTTTTTACATTCGGAGAAGAACGTTGGAGGTTGAAATTTCGTGAAAAGATGTCGCTGCAACGTAAAACACCATTGTTTTAACGACTGCCATCCAAAATCGTTTATTATACCTTTGACTCTCTCTCCCTGTTTCACGATGATACAAAACGAACTGCAATTCTTTGAAATTTTTCGAAGTTCTCCGTCAGTTTGTTTTCGAGGATCCCATACCTAGCAACAACACTCCAGAAAAGGACGGACAAGGGTAGTGAATGCAGTATCTTTAGCTGATCTTTTGTATCTTATAAGCCAATAAAACTCAGCCTTCGGTTCGCCTTCCCTACAATATTTTCCATGTGGTGGCTCCACTTTAAGTTGCTCATAAGTGGTTTATCGCGTAACAGAAACTTAACGGGTCCCTTTTAATACTCATGTGGACGACCTAACGCTTTTCATTATTTAGAGCCAAACTGCCACTTTCGCACCATACAAACATCTACCCTAATTAATTCTGCAATTGGTTTTGATTGCCTGATGACTTTACGAGAAGGAAAATGACAGCACCATCTGTAAACAATGTAAGAGGGCTCCTCAGTATGTCTCCTAAGTCGTTTATATAGATCAGGAAAAGAAGGGGACCTGTAACACCTCCCAAGGGAGCACCAGATACCACTTCTGTTTTACTAGATGGATTTCCGACGTTTACTTTGAACTGTGATCTTCCTGGCAGGAAATCAGGAACCAATCGCACAAATGAGATGATAACCACGCAATTTGATTAGAAGCTAAGTTCCGCGTGGGTCCCCACGTTACCACAAATTCGTCAAGAACGTTAACGTCTGTGAGTGACGAAGCCGGTGGACAAATTGGACAATCAGCATCAGGACTCGTTTCGCAGGCCACCAGCCACCACAGCAGTCTGGGTAATTCTCTCCCGAACGCACGCTAATGGCCGGCCTGATATTGTGTCGTCAGAGGCCACTGCGATCTGTTAGCTATCGTCGATCTCATCCTACAGCAACCCGACACTCTGCCATAAGACGTCAGCAGCCTGTGTTCTTGTGGTTCGCATAGCTCACTCTCGATCCCGACCGCCCGGTTTCGATTCCCGGACGGGTCGGTGATTTTCTCCGCTCGGGACTGGGTGTGTGTTTTGTCCTCATCATTATTTCATCATCATAGACGCACAAGTCTCCGAAGCGACGTCAACTAAAAAGACTTGCACCAGGTGAACGAATTCCCCAGAAGAGGGGTCCCGGCCACACAAGCCACACGCATTTTTCTTTTCCACGGTTACGATGCTCTTTGAATATTTTATAGAGGGATGGACAGAAACAAGGAAACACTGTGAGAAAGGCATGCTTGAAAACTAACAAAGATGGTAGCTGTTATCTTTAACCACGAACGGTACTGGCGCACATCCTCATTACATGGCATGTGTAAGTCATGGTCAGACCAGTGTTTTATTTTATTTTATTTACACGTCAAGCTCCGTAGGACGAAATTGAGGTGCAAATCTCCAATGTCATGGAACGTGCCAGTACATGAAATTACAACATAAAAGTAATAACAGATAAAAATAAAGTGTTTATGAACCCAAGAAAGTCAAGTCATAAGTTTAAGTAAACACAATCAACAATACAACAAAAATCAGCTCAATTTTTCAAGGAATTCTTCTACAGAATAGGAGTGACCCATGAGGCAACTCTTCAGTTTCGATTTTAAAGCACGTGGATTACTGCTAAGATTTTTGAATTCTAGTGGTAGCTTACTGAAAATGGATGCAGCAGTATACTGCACACGTTTCTGCACAAGAGTTAAGGAAGTCCGATCCAAATGCAGGTTTGACTTCTTACGAGTATTAACGGGGTGAAAGCTGCTTATTCTTAGGAGTAAGCTAATATTGTTAAGAAGAAATGACAGTAAGGAATATATATATTGAGAGGCCAATGTCAAAATACCCAGACTCGCGAACAGGGATCGACAAGAGGTTCATGAACTTACACCACACCTTGCCCGAAACGCCCGTTTATGAGCCAAAGATATCCTTTTAGAATGGGGAGAGTTACCCCAAAATATAATACCATACGACATAAGTGAATCAGAATAAGCAAAGTAGGCTAATTTTCATGTCGAACGATTATTCACTTTAGATACCGTTCGAATAGTAAAAATGGCAGCATTAACTCTTTGAATAAGGTACTGAACGTGGGCTTTCCATGACATCTTACTATCTATCTGAACACCCAGAAATTTGAACTGTTCAGTTTCACTTATCATATGCCCGTTCTGTGAAATTAAAACGTCAGGTTTTGTTGAACTGTGTGCTAGAAACTGCAAAAACTGATTCTTACTGTGATTTAGCGTTAATTTATTTTCTACAAGCCATAAACTTATGTGATGAACTGCACTATTTGAAACCGAGCTAATGTTGCACACGACATCCTTTACTACCAAGTTAATGTCATCAGAAAACAGAAATATTTTGGAGTTATCCTTAATAGTAGAGGGCATATCATTTATATAAATAAGGAACAGGAGCGGCCCCAACATTGATCCCTGAGGCACCCCCCCCCCCCTCCACTCCACTTGACTGTACCCCACTCAGACCCCACATCACAGCCATTCTCAACATTGTGAATAATGACCTTTTGCTGTCTGTTGCTAAAGTAAGAGGTGAATCAATTGTGAACTACTCCCCATATTCCGTAATTGTCCAACTTCTGGAGCAATATTTTGTGATCAACACAGTCAAACCCCTTAGTTAAATCAAAAAATATGCATAGCGTTCGAAACCTTTTGTTTAATCAATCCAGTACCTCACAGAGAAAATAGAATATAGCATTTTCAGATGTTAAACGAGTTCCAAAGCTAAACTGTACATTTGATAGCAAGTAGACACAGCCTTTTCAATAACTTTAGCAAACACTGATGGCATAGAAATAGGTCTAAAATTGCTGCATTACTCCTTTCAACCTTTACTATTGATTACTTAAATCATTCAGGAAACTGACCATTCCTGAAGCAAAAATTACAAATACGTGTATATACAGGGCTAGCATGTGCAGCACGGGACTTTAATATTCTGCTAGTCACTCCATCAGAACCATGAGAGTCCTTAGCCTTCAGTGATTTATTATTGACTCAATCTCCCCCTTGTCTGTATCACAGAGGAGTATTTCAGACATCAATCTCTGAAATGCATTTTCCAAGAGAGTTATATAATTCCCCGTAGATACTAAAGTTTTGTTTAATTCACCAGCAATGTTCAGAAAATGAATGTTAAATACTGTGGATATGTCTGATTTATCAACAACAGAAATATTTGTACTACGAACTGACTTTATATCGTCGACTTTGTGCTACTGACCAGACACTTCCCTCACAACTGACCACATGATTTTAATTTTATCCCATGAATTAGCTATTCTATTTTCATGCCACATGCTCTTTGCCTCTCTAATAACATTTTAAGCACGTTACGGTACTGTTTGTAATGGGCTACTGTAGCTCGATTGGGAGTAGTCTGAAAGACTATTCACACTTTTACTGACAGAATGCCCATATAGTAATGAAGAATGAATAAAAATATTATCTATGGCTGTGCTACTGTTCCCCTGCACCCTAGTTGGAGAAAACATAGTCCGCATCCGATCATATGAATTTAGGGGATATACCAACAGGCGCGAGTGCTTATGTCGGAGCTCATTGCATTCGAACGTGGGCAAACTGTTGGTGCTCCTGTCGAGGGTGCTTACTTGACCAAGATACCCAAAGAGTACGGTATTTCAATAGGAGCCGTATCCATGATTTATGCGGCATAAAGGAAAAGAGGAAAAACATTATCCGCTAAGTCACAACATGTACGAAACGGTATGTTTTGTGATTGTGACAGAATGTCATTGAAGTGGATTATGTCTAAAAATAAGAGGACGTCAGCTGCAAAAGTCACTGCACAGCTGAATGTAGCGTTCAGGAGGCCTTCCATCACTAAAACAACACGAAACTTTCATAAAAAAGGAAGTGCATGGCGAAATGAAATTCCAAAACAACTCATCAGTGATGCAAGTTCCCGCAACAGGATAACTTCGTGCCGAAGCCATAAAATCTGGACTGTGTAACAATGGAAGAAATAATTTGATTGGATTGAGTCATGTTTTACACTATTTCCAACTTCTGGCCGAGTTTACGTCCGAAGAGACAAATATGGCGGGAGTTCGGTAATGATTTGGGCAGCCATATTTTGGTATTCCGTGGGCCCCACGGTTATTCGGCAAGGTCGTCCTACTACCAAGACTTCTGTGACCATTTTGGCTGATCAGGTCCATCCCCTGGTACAATGTTTGTTTCCCAATGGCGATGCTGTATTCCGTGTCCCTGTTCACACAGCTCGAATCATGCGTGATACCTATCCACCTCTATCATCGTGAGCCGATCTTGACGCTGTAGGGTCCCTGAAAATCATTTTTTATTCAGTCTGAGACGACTAGAAGCTGTTTTGATGACAAGTGTTTTCGTACACTGTATTAGAAATCGTAATATGTTATGTTTTCGGGTTTTCTATTTTTTCTTCCATGAACCCACGCACATACAGAGTGAAAATTATTGGACTACATGAAAAAAAACGTAAATTAGTTACAAACTACGGCGTGCACACACTTTATTCAACGTGTAAACGTCACTGCAGATATTCTGAGGTTACGACATGTTCGATATGCGTGCCATCATTGGCGTTGATATTGCGCTGACGAATAGCGAAATTCTACGTGACCCATTGAAGTGCCGTAACATCGATGCTGTCGATGGCCTCCTGAACGGCTGGTTTCAACTCAGCAATGGTTTTAGGGTTATTGCTGCACACCTTGTCCTAAATATAGCCTCACAGAAAGGAGTCGCACGTGTTCAGACCCAGAGAATGTAGCGCCCAATTGAGACCCACGCCAGTGACCTCTGGGTATCCCATAGCCAGAATGCGGCTCCAAAGTGACCATCCAGAGCATCAAGCACTCTCCTGCTTCAATGGGGTCGAGCTCCGTCTTGCATGAACCACGTCTTTTCGAAATCAGGGTCACTTTCGATAATGGGGATGAAATCATCTTCCAAAACCTTCACGTACCGTTCGGTTGGTACCATGCCTTCAAGGAATATCGCACCGATTATTGCGTGACTGGACACATTTTGAGGGTGAAGAGACTTCGCAATTGCGAAATGCAGATTCTCAGTCTCCCAAATGCGCCAGTTTTGCTTATTGACGAACCCATCCAAATAAATGTGGGCTTCGTTGCTAAACCAAACCATACTGATTCCCATCATGCCCAGCGGCCAACCGTGCAATCTGAACGTCCTAACTAAAACCGTTCAGAAGTTATGACGGTTTTATATCATATAGATCAATAATTGCCACCCTGTACATAGGCAGCTCGGTTAACCGAATCCGCCTGGCGGACTTGTGTCGAGGTCCGGAGAACTGGCCAGTCTGTGGATGGTTTTTAGGCGGTTTTCCACCTGGCTCGGCAAATGCGGGATGGTTCCCCTTATTCCGCCTCAGCCACACAATGTCGGTGATTGCTGCGCAAACAGGTTGTCCATGTACGCTTACACCACTATTACTCTACCACGCAAACATAGGGGTTACACTCATCTGGTGTGAGATGTTCCCTGGTTGGGGGAGGGGGGGAGAGGAGGGGCATCGGGGGCCGAAGCGCACAATAACCCTGGGTTCGGTGTGGGGCGGCGGAGGGGTGAAGTGGACTGCGGTAGTCAACGTGGGGTTGTGGACCACTGCGGCTGCGGCGGGGACGCAGCCCCTCTGTTGTTTCTAGGTCCCATGTTAACATGCAACATACGCCCTGTACATAGACGGAAAAAATCACATCAAGGAGTCGGTAGGCGTGTTTCTAGATCTGAAAGATAATGTCTCTTAAAATTTCGCACCATTATCATAATAATGACACTAGTAGCCCGAAAACGAGAATGCAGATGAGGTTTGTTTTAAATGCACGCTGTAACGATCGTGACGGTTATATTCCTTTGAGATTGGAGATGGTGAGTTGATATTTGTCAAGAGTGCCTTTCTGGTGACAAATACACCAATATGAGCTCCTCACTGAGTTGGAATGGGGTTGTGTAATAGGGCTACGAAAAGCTGGATGTTTCTTCTGCGATATTGCGGAAACACTTGGCATGAATGTAGCCACTGTAAATGATTGCTGGCAGTGGTGTTCACGAGAATGTACGGTCGTAAGAGAAGTGGGCTCCGGACGGCCACGTGATACTACCGAGAGGAAAGACCATGGCTCTGGCATACACTGCAAAAGCAATTTGAGCAGCAGTTGACTACAGCTGTGACACAACGAACTGTTACAAATCGGTTACATCAAGAACACCTCCAAGCCAGACGAGCTGTAGGGTACCAGTGGGTGTTCTCCGGCAAGATAACGCTCACCCACATCCCGCTATTGTAACCCACCATGCACTACAGAGTGTCAACATACTGCTTTGGTCTGCTCGACCACCACATCCGTCTCCAATTGATCAGAAACTGAATGTCATAGGACGACAGCTTCACTGTCATCCAGAAACAGCCACAACCGTCCCTGTATTAACCAACCAAATTCAATAGGCGTGGAACTCCAGCCCACAAACTGTCATCCGGCACTTGTACAACACAATGCATGCACGTTTTCTTGCTGGCATTCAATTTTCTCGCGGTTGCAACGGTTCGAAATGTACCAGCATTTCACATTTGCAATGGCTTATCTCGTGCTTACATTAACCTCTACCTTGCAATGTTAATCACTTAGACAAAGGTATTCTCGAAATTTCATTACTCAACATTAATTATTTTTTGAGGTTGCGATTTTCTTTCCGTTAGTGTATATGAGTTTTCTTACTGGTTTTATTCAGCCCACCATGACCACCTCTCCAGTGCCAACCTCTCCATCTAAGAGAAGGACATCCACTGAACGTCATTAGTTATGTGCTTAATACATTGTAGCCTGGGTCTCCCCATACAGTTTTGGCCCTATACGTCTTCCTCAAGTACCATGGAAGTCATTCTCTGATTCCCTTCTTCTAGGAAATATTTTGCACATATTCCGTCCGTCGCCGATTCTATGGAGAACATCGCCATTTCTTAACTTACCAATGCACTTAACTTTTAGCATACAGTAACATCACATCTCAAATGGTCCGATTCTCATCTACGCTAATCAACCAGAAAATTATGACCACTGATCTACTATCGATATAAAACCGTCCAGGCGATAACAGCATCACCTGGCTAGGTGCATCCGTGCATGTAGTATGAGTGAGCGTGCTATCCATGTGCAGAACGTGGAAGGTGTACGATGTATCTTAGTTTGACCGAGGACAGACTGTGATGGCCCAGAGGTTTGGCACGAGCATTTCGGAAACTGTACGACTTGCTCAGTGTTGTGGTGCATGTCTTCAACACGTGGCGTAACCAAAGGTGCACCACGTCCAGACGTCTTGTGTTGGGCGGCCACCCTACGTTACAGACGTCTGACGTCGTTGGCTGGGCAGACTGGTAACACGGGACAGGCGGCGAACTGTGCGGCACTAACATCAGACTCTAATGCTGGGCAGAGTACAAGTGTGTACACACGGTGCGCCGAACACTCCTAAGATGAGTGTCTGCAGCCGACGACTCTTGCGTGTGCCTGTGTTAACACCACGCCGTCGTTACCTACAATGAAATGGGCGCTTGACCATTGGCACTGGACGCTGGCACAGTGGCAGAGCGTTGGGTGAACTGATAAATCCCGATGCCTTCTTCATTATGCGGATCGGAGGGCACGAATCCGTTGTCTTTCAGGCGAACATTTCTTCGACACCTGTACTGCGGGATGGAGAGAAGCTGGCAGCGGCTCCATCATGCTCTGGATAAAATTCACGTGGACAAATGTGGCCCCAGCGGAGCTCGTGGAAGGCACCATGACGTCAAGGAATATCGTACACTGGTTGTAGTTTCACGACGCTCATGTTTCCGAAAGCAGAAATTTTTCAGCAAGGTAATACGTCACCTCACAAGGCCTGAAGCGTGATGGTGTGGTTTGAGGAACACATTGGCGAATTCCGGTTGATGTGGTGGCCCCCCAACTCACCACATCTTAACACGACCGAACACGTGTGACTGAACGTGGCGTCTTCCCGACATTTAAGAGAATTACAGTATGTCGCTTGTGTGCGCACATGTAGTTCCAACTTCCTCCAGAGACCTACCAAAGCTTCATTGCTTCCATGCCACGATGCGTCGCCACTGCTGTCCATGCCAAAAGTGGGCATACTAGTTATTAGCTAGGTGTTCATAACGTTCTAGCTGATCAGAGTATCTGTTTTTCTCAGAGTCCGTGATTCAATTCCATACAATACTGTAATCAGAAAATGAGTTGTCATCAGATGTGCACCAATTTATGTTTTCTATTTAACACGGCGTGATGTTGATATTAATCTATACTATTTAAATAAATCGTAGTAACAAAGGATTTGAACTCGCCTCACTATCTTATTAGCATTTTTGTACTTAAGCGAGCGTCGTCAACAGAAAGTTAGAAAGTGTCGCAAGTGTTAACCACGGGTGCTCTTCCTGGGAACCCTGACTGGAATACAAATACATTTTTCCTATTCCTCCTCAAGATTTCCCATCCTTCGTATCGTCAAGCCATTGATGGACTTTCGTCTCAAGTTATCCTGAGAGCTCTGCCATATGCTTGACCGACAGGGAATCCTGTCCTTTGTAGCGTAAATATGTAGTCCCTCTCTCTGTGTGTGAATATATGTGAGAAAATGTGAATGAATGATGTGTGTGTAGTGTAATTGTAATGGGTTGTATGAAACTGTCTTTTAAACGGATATTGGTTAATTATTTTTATCGCAGACTTTCTTACAATATTTTAAACTAAAAATGCTAACATAGATTTGTTACACACACACTTCGGTGTGCTAAATAATTGATCATAATTATTTCCTTTTATTGAGGTTACGTTATCGTGCACACACGTTATTGCACACCAAGGCAAAAACAACATATGAACATGATCTCCTTTGGTCTCAGGGGTTGAAACTTTATAGTTCGTATGTATGCATGTTTATTAGTAGCACACTGGCTTGTTAATTTTAACAGTATGAAGGCTACTTTGTAACAGCTTTCTTTGTAAGAGTGCCTATGTGAAAAATAACGTACTCGACATTTGTGGCCCAGTACCACAAAATCTGCAACAAGAATGGAAATAATGATCGGGATACTTTAATACTTTTGTAAATGCATAAACTGAATAAGTTATCACAACAATATCTGGGTTACAAGAGCCGTAATTACCATAAATAGTTGTACCGATCGTAACGGCGGTCAACAATAGGGTAAGATCGTAACTAATAACACTCTTAAAAACTGCATAAAACGATACAAGTCTTCTGTAAATAAAAGATGGTTTCAATAGTAACATTTACAATCTGAAAATGATTTAAATAAATTAACAATTATTTCACTTATTACAGACCTCTTAATATGGATCGTAGGAAGAATGCGTCTTGCTATGTCAGTAATATTACTCGAAAAGGTACAATGTCTTTCCTTTTATCAGACAGATGAAAATTAACAGAGTATATATTATCTTTTTTAATAATTGCTTACATAAATAATATATTGTGCTTATTGTGTTTCTCCTTTACACTCGATGAACTTCACAGGAAAAAAGTATCAAACTTTTTCACATATTACAGAGAAAAAGAAGTCTTTTCTTCAAGTATATTTGCAAGCAAAAATACGCCAGGAGACAGCACATCGTTTCAACACACCGTGAGCCCGGAGGCGACCTCAGTGATGACACGAGGTATCTCTTACAACTGTGCGCTATTATCTTCTGATGGCAACTGTAGCGCCTCCCAGTCGTCGTGCGAGGTCAGTCCTCGTCTTCGCTGTGAACGGAGCCTTAGCCGATCAGGGTGATCAGTCGTTGTGTTCCTACAGTTCCAAAATGGTGACGTACACTGAAGTGCCAAAGAAACTGGTATAGGCATGCGTATTCAAATGTAGAGATGTGTAAATAGGCAGAATACGGCGCCACGGTCGGTAGCGCCTAAGCGATGAAGTGGGGATTTTCCCGTACAACCATTTGACGAGTGTACGGTGAACATCAGGAATCCAGTAAAACATCAGATCCCGACATCGCAGCAGCTGGAAAAATATTCTGCAAGAACGGACCAACGACAACTGAAGAGAACGGTTCAACGTCACGGCAGTTCAATACTCTCACAAATTGCTGCAGATTTCAATGCTAGGTCATTAACAACTGTCAGTTTGCGAACCATTCAACGAAACATCATCGACATGGGCGTTAGAAGCCGAAGGCCCACTCGTGTACACATGATGACTGCACGACACAAAGCTTTACGTCTCATCTGGGCTCGTTAACCCCGACATTGTACTGTTGATGACTGGAAACATGTTTTCTGGCCGGACGACTCTCGTTTCAAATTGTATCGAGTGTTCAAAATGGCTCTGAGCACTATAGGACTTAACTTCTGAGGTCATCAATCCCCTAGAACTTAGAACTACTGAAACCTAACTAACCTAAAGACATCACATACATCCATGGCCGATGCAGGATTCGAACCTGCGACCGTAGCGGTCGCGCGGTTCCAGACTGTAGCGCGTAGAAACGCTTGGCCACGCTGGCCGGCTGTATCCAGCGGATAGACGTGTACCGGTATGGAGACAACCTCATCAATCCATGGACTCCGAATGTTAACACGGGACTGTTCAAGCTGGTGGAGGCTCTGTGGTGTTGGGCCGTGTGTAGTTGGAGTGATATAGGACCCCTCATACATCTAGATACGAGTCTGATATGTGACACGTACATAAGCATCCTGTCTGATCATCTGCATCCATTCCTATTCTTTGTGCATTCCGAAGGACTTGGGCGATTCCAGCAGGACAATGCGACACCCCACACGTCCAGAATAGCTACAGAGTGGCCCCAGGAACAGTCTCCTGAGTTTAAACACTTTCGTTGACCACCAAACTCCTTAGACATGAACATTTCTGAGCATATCTGGGATGCCTTGCAACGTGCTGTTCAGAAGAGACTACCACCACTTCGTGCTCTTATGGATTTATGGACAGCACTGCAGGATTCACGGTGTCAGTTCCCTCCAGTACTACTTCAGACATTAGTGGAGTCCATGCCACGTCGCGTTGTGGAACTACTGCGTGCTCGCGGGAGCCCTCACGTTATTAGGCACTACCTTTGGCTCTTCAATGCAGTTGTTACTGTTTCGAGAAAATCGCAGGAATCCACACTGCGGCGTAGGTGAAGTCGAGACGAACAATTTGATACTTGTGGTCTATCAAGTCTGGAAACAGTATCAAATTGGCATAGAGAAGCCACCTGAGCAGCAGCGCATGCGCGACGCTAGCGAGTACAGCTAAAACCATTGGTTCAAATTCAAATGGCTCTGAGCTCTATGGGAATTAACATCTGAGGTCATCAGTCTCCTAGAACTTAGAACTACTGAAACCTAACTAACCTAAGGACATCACATACATCCATACCCGAGGCAGGACTCAAACCTGCGACCGTAGCGTTCGCGCGGTTCCAGACTGAAGCGCCTAGAACCGCTCGACCACCTAAAATCATTCTTGAATATTAAAAAACTACTGTTCTTGCAGCTAAGTTTTACCCAAAATATTGTGATATTTAACGGTATAAAATCACCATTAGATCGTTTTTTTTTTTTCGTCTGGCCTTTTTGTTGCGAAACCCCTGTGCCTGTAGTGTAAAGTTTACATCAGATTGTAAACGTAATTAGCTTTTGGATAACGTACAAGGAACTTTTTTTTCTTTTAATATTCTCTCGGGAAGATTTCAGTTAATATCCAGAATGAATTTTCATTCTACAGCCGAGTGTGTGGTGATTCGAAACTTCCTGGCCGATTAAAACTGTTTGCTCGGCCGGGAATCGAACCCAGGTTCGAGTTCCCCTCCGGCACACAGTTTTAATCTGCCAGGAAGTTTCACATCAGTGTGCACTCCACTGCAGAGCGAAAATACACTTTGGGAACAATCCCCCCGGCTGTGGATATGCTATGTCTCAGCAGATCTTTCCTGCAAGACTGCTAGTCCCGGAGGATATAGAGGAGAACTTGTCTGAAGCATCGAAGGTAGGAGATATATTGGCGAAATTAAAACTGAGTGTCTGTCGGAAGCCGTGCTGTAGAGCAATTTTCCGTCAAAGTGAAAGGTCCGTGGTTCGAGGCCTGGTCCAGTACACCGTTTTAATCTTTCAGGAAGTTTCAAACCAGCGTACACTTCGCTACAGAGTGAAAAATCATCCTGGAAACTATTCCGTAAGTTGTGGCTACCATGTCTGCGCACTGTCCCATCTTCCAGGAGTGCTAATTTAACTAGGTAGCAGGAGAACTTCGGTGAAGTTTGGAAGGTAGGAGATGAGGCACTGACACAAGTGATGAGTCGCGCTTTAAATTAACAATGTTTCTAAAATAGCACACTAAGCTGGTCGCGTAGGAGAAAGACAGGACATTGCAAATCGCGCGCTGTGAGCTTGCGGTATAACTTAGGTGGCTTTTTCTTTTTGTGGTTATTTCGGGGTTTCATAGACCCAAAGGGTCGTGTATCAAACTGTTAGTTTCTACGTCTCCTACACTATCGTGGTATTTTGTAAACAATTATCATCTTCTGCGTACACACTGATTAGACGCAGCTTTCCACACAAGTCTACCCATATAAACTTCATCGCCCCTGTTACACAAGTACAAAAACCTACACCCAATTGTACTTGTTTACAACGGGTGCTCTTCTATCCCAATTTCGGTTCAATAAATTTTAATTTTGTTTCTGTGATTATTAAACATTCCCGCATAATCACTTATACTTCCAGTAACTACCAGACGGTGGCAGCGCTATAACCAGTCTTCGAAGAGACGCCTGCAACAGAGAACCGTTCCAAAATCCATCGTGTCACCCTCAGGAAACTGAGGAAACAGTGTATACATGGCTACAAAAATTAGAACGCGCTTCTTCTTCGCTATAACGCAAGGCCATACGTAAGCCTGCGCAACCAAAGAGGAAACCACAAAACTTCGGTGGATTGTTCTTCCACATCCACTCTACGGCGGATCTACTCGTACTTCCCCTGTTCCATCTCTCTGGCCCTCTGTAAGATAGTCTGCCCGGCAATTATGTGAAACGTAGTGATGCAGCAAGAACCTGGCTGACAGCAGATCAACATGGTTCAAATGGCTCTGAGCACTATGGGAGGTCATCAGTCCCCTAGAACTTAGAACTACTTAAACCTAACTAACCTAAGGACATCACACACACCCATGCCCCAGGCAGGATTCGAACCTGCGACCGTAGCGGCCGCGCGGTTCCAGAATGTAGCGCCTAGAACCAAAAGCAGATCAGTAATGTGCTACGATGAAGGCATATATGATCTCACATTCCTGTGACGTAAGGGAATAGAACTCTAAGGGGATTACCTTGAACTGTAGTTTTATAGCCAAAGAGTAAATCATGAATAAAACCAAGCTGCCTGCATGTAAAAGGTGTTCCATAACTTACGGAGCAACCCACATCCTTGTCATGTTGTATCGTGCTTCGGTACTAACACGGATCTGATGCAGGTCTTCATCCTAGTATATCCTGCGAAACCTCTACATTGCCCCCCCCCCCCCCCCCATCTGTCACAAACACACATACTTGTATTCACTACCAAACCGACCAATCCTTGATGCCTCAGGATGTGCCCATGTGTCCTGTCAACCGTTGTCATCTTTTTGTCTAGTTTTACTGCAAGTTTTTTCACCAATTTAAGTTAGTATATCCTCGTTAGTTATTTGATCTACCCATTAAATCTTCTCCATTCTTCTACAGCACCACATTTCAATAGCTTCTGTTCTTATCTGGTCTGTCATTGTAAAAGGTGACCTTCCAAACACCTTCAGATAAGTCTTACTGACACCTGAACTGATACTTCATGTTAATTAATTTCTCTTTTGTAGAAACACTTGTCCTGCAGATGCTAGTCTGCATATTATATACACTCCACTGCCGCAGTTATGTTGCTACTCACATATTTAAACTCATTTACTCCATTTTTGTCCCTAGTTTACTGATCTGTTTCACTCAGCATCATCCGATTTCATTCGGTTACCTTCCATTAGCCTTGTTTAACTATCGTTGAAGTTCAACTTACAACCCATCTTCAAGACACTCTCTCTATCCCACTCAACAGATCTTTCAAGTACTTTGCTATATCTGACAGAATTCCAGTTTCATTGGGAAACGTTAACATTTTTAAAAGTTTCCATAATTACTGCAATCAGTCACCTTCTGTTTTATTATTCAATTTTTAATTTCTATTAGCGGTTTCGAATCGTCTAGTGATTAATCATCAGGTGATACATATTCATTACATATTCATTACATGTTTGCAACTATGTGGGGGGCGTGTAGCTGTAACAAAATGTATGAAGGTAACATGTTAAGTTCTCAATGTGGCGAGAATTATTGATATAATTAAATTGATTTAGTTGCATTACTTGAGGTTAGTAGTATCTTTTGGCTTGTTGTTGGTGCACAGATTGTTTTAGAAAACATAACACGTGTTGTTTTCTAGTGGCGTTAATTTTATACCATTTCACAAATTTAACCACAGGTAACAACTTCCACATGCTTTGCAAGACGTAAATAAATCAAAGAGCACTATTAAAGTTACGTTCTGAGTGTTCGTGTTGGAGCAGAGTTTCTTTACTCGGCACTTGCATTGCACTTTGGCGACAGTAATCATACACCTATATAAATTATATTCTTTATTGAAAAATAATATATATTTACATGACATACTGGACATGTGCTATTTACAAAATCTATTAAAAAGTGAGTTTGTATGATGTTTCATCTAACGCGTTACGGCCGAAATCATGTTTCTCAGTGTGTAGCTTAAAGAGTTTTCCAAATTGATCTCATATCAACTTGAAAATAGTTTAAATCACACAAATTGAAAGTAAGTTTCCTCACAAACAACACAATACAAACCAAAGTAGTTCATAGCACTAAAACAGCCAATCCCTTATTCACAAATACGGTATATACAAACTAAACTGTGATAGCTGCTCCTCCTACTACATAGGACAAACAGGAAGAAACGTTGCAATTCTATACAAAGAGCACACAGAGGCACTCAGTTTAAAAAAAAAATTTAAATAAATCAAGTTATTCAGCCCACCTAGCACAAAACAGTCATTCAGTTACAGACATCAAAGCAAACCCGCATGTTCTGTACACTGTGGACAAAAGATTAAAGATGGATCTCGTGGAAAAGTTAGAGGTTTTCACCCACAATAATAAATCTCGCGACACAATCTTAAATGAACAAAATGAGTTAGCAAACAAACTATATTTTCAAAATTTCAAACAATCCTTACACTTGATAAACTAAACAACAACCCAGTACAAAAAGAAAAAAAATTACTCCCTCTCCTCACACTCCTACGTTTCCACATTGGTACACCTGCTCGTCACTCTCTCTCATCTTCTAGCGCGCGCAGACACACACACACACACACACACACACACACACACACACACACACACAGAATCTTCATGCAGAGTTATAATGTTTATTTCATTAGTACTGACGAATGTGTGCTAAACATCAAGATAAATGTCAAGCGTAATTTCAGCACTTATATGTTAGATGGAATATCATCCACACTCAATCGTTAAGAGATTTTGTAGATAGCACATGTAAAATTTGTAATTTAGTAATATATATTATTTTGCAACAATGAACATAATTTAAATGGATATATAATTACTATCGCCAATGTGCAATGCAAGTGCTGAACAAAGAAACTGTCTGCTCCATCACAGACTCTCAGAATCTCACTTTAATCGTGCTCTTTGCTTTATCTACGTCTTGTAAAGCATGTTACTTATGGCTAAATTTGTGAAGTGGTGTAAAATTAACATCACTGGAAAGCATATGCCATGATTTCAAAAACAATGTGTGCCCCAAGCACTAACCAAAAGATACTGCTAACTGTAAGCAGTGCAATTGTATCGATCTCATAATGTAAATAATTCTCGCCATATTCAGTGCTTACACGGTTCGTTCACACATTTCGCCACAGCTACATGACACCCGCAATGCTGAAACCACGCCAATAATATATAGCATCTGATGATGAACTGCTAGCCGATGCCAAACGGTTAATGGAAAATAAAAGTTGAGTAATAAAACAGAAGGTTGCAGTAATGTGTGGAAACCTTTATTCTTCATGGTCGCAGCGCTCCACGTCCATAATTGCTCAAATGGTTCAACTGGATCTGAGCACTATGGGACTTAACATCTGATGTCATCAGTCCTCTATAACTTAGAACTACTGAAACCTAACTTACCTAAGGACACACATCCATGTCCAAGGCAGGATTCGAACCTGCGACCGTAGCGGTCTCACGGTTCCAGACTGAAGCGCCTAGAACCGCTCGGCCACAGAGGTCGGCAACGTTTTTGTGTTTTTTCCCCTGAACTTCCACACATAGAGCACACAGTATAGTGGTGAGGCTGGTGAGGCGTAGTGACAGACTGATAGTCGAGAGGAACTTTATTATACTTCAGCTATACAGCTCGTCGTTGTCAGTGTGATCCAAATGGGCCCCATTCCAGAGTGGCATATCGGTGATGTCTAGTGAATGGCTGACTTCCACTCCACTGAAGTGGTATACGTGGCGGCGACCTACAGTGCCGATTCCACACCAACAGAAACTCAGCGACTCATCAGTCAACCAAGAACCTGACGACAAAGGCGCTCTCTTTCTTGTGCCACGATGACGTTCCGCTGTTGAACGCCGATGTCCAAATGATCCAGGTCCACGTCACGTCCACCACAGTGACGAGGGAAGACGGCTGCGAACAGGGCATGACCCACTGCTCCCTGGCAGAATTCTGCCTGTGGTAGGTGCTCCCTGGCAGAGTTCTGCCTGTGGTAGGTGCGCACAGCAGGTCAGCGGTGCTGTGACACCAACAGCGCAGACTTTGTGGGAGAAGCGGCTGACCCAAACCGGTCTCAAACACATGGCTGCAGCCTGTGGTGCCCAGTGATGTAGCATAGACCCGGCATCATGATAGGGCTGCTGGACTCCGAATGAATCTGCCTCAAAATGCACAGTTATTTATAAGGCTCTGGAGCACTTTTATTATACTTTTACATGGTTCCAGTCATGCAGCTCGTTACACGGTTCTTGACCTAGTGTGGTGACACTGTTCTGCCCACTCTGGCTGGCTATTAATACTGTGCGGTGCAGGTATCACCGAGCAAGACTAGCCTATCTCACAATCCTTTTGCATACATGACGCCACACTGTACCCACTGGCTAGCCGTAGCTAACAGTGGCTTTATTACAAATTCCCACACGTTTTACTTAATACCAGGTAGCGACGCTACACAACTTGCGTCCTGCTTTCTTTTATTGTTTACACAATGTAAAGTTGGAACAGCATCAGGGATAGTCTTGCATCCAGTTTCAGTCCTATATTTACTGCTTTTCTTTCATTCTTAGGCTCTTATAGATGCAGTCTGGTTTCCATACAGGCTCCCATTGCGTTATACCTACTACCTCAGAGTTTCTAAATGTGAATTCCAATCAGCATTGTCAAATGATTTCTCAAAATTTACAAACGCTATAAACGTAAGTTCGTCTTTCTTCTCCTAAGACAAGTCATAGCGACATTTTTCAACATCCTCGTGTGACAGACAACCATGAACTCGATGTTGTACGCATTGTCAAATCAGCCATCTTCTCATTCTCTGAAGTTAAAGTTAAATGTGGTACAGTCCATATGTATATAAAATTTAGTCATCGCTGTTCATGTATAAGATGTGGTGCATTCATCAATATCCAACTCATATGGGTCTACCCTGTCATCATTAGCATTACACAATTTTCAAAAGTTTTATATTCTTAATCTATTAGTAGCAGTTATTAGCTACTCTTGTATGTTATCAATTAGAGGTAAGAAGGTTACGTCGTCAACTCAGAGTGCTTAGACGTACATGAACACAAAATAATCCACTCTCATCCCCATCAGAAACACAAAGAAACCTTGCAGACGTATGGCAAATGAATAGGTTAGTCTACTGTTTATGAACATGCTAGAGCTCGCTGCCGAATACGTTCACTCAGTTTAGGATATTTTTCATGACTACACCACTTTAATATCGCATTTCGCATCGGGCAACAGGGTCATTTTAAGTCTCTCTGGACCGCTGTTGCGTTGTCCTATGAGGATAATTTTGGGACAACTAATAATTTTAAAATCTATTGACTGTTAATCGATCATGACTATTTGAAAAACATGAAAATCGATACAAGTTACAAAATTTTGAAATTAATCTGTATTAGTACATGGTTTGAGCTCCGAAATGAAAATCTGTGAACGCTACTTACTTGTCCCACCACTAAAAATCTTTTCATATAATGCAGTCTCTATTAATAATTTGGCTACTGCAGTAACAGACACACCATCACATCGTGTAATATTCCCGCTACAGATACTTTATTTTCGTGCACTTGCGTGGGGTGTCACCACAATGCGTAGCCTTCAAAATGGTGTCTGTAACGGAGGTGCGTTCCATGCACGGAGCCGACATTAAGTTTCTTTTTAAGGGCAACCAGAGCATTGCAGATATTCATAGGCACTTGCGGAATGCCTGCGCAAACCTGGCAATGAACAGAAGCACGGTGGGTCGTTAGGCGAGGCGTCTGTTGTCATCGCACAACACTGCGCAAACCTGTCCAGTCTCCTGCGTGCCAGCCGGCCGCACACAACTCTGACTCCTGCAGTATTGGAACCTGCGGACATTCCCTTCAGAGGTGACTGACGGATTACAATCAAACACTTCGATGGTCAACTGGCTCATCAACGTCTGCGCATCCCAGAGGAGCTCAAAAAACATTCACCTTGCCTCCCGGATCTCTTACCTTCCGACTTCCGTCTGTTTGGCCCAATGAAGGATGCACTCCTGTACCTGGGTGATGGGGAGGTTTTTGATGCAGCAAGACGTTGCGTGTGTCGTCGACCAATAGAGTGATACCATGCAAGCGTACAGCCCAGTAAGATGGCGTAAGGGCGTCGCTTTGAGAAAAGATGCTGTTGAAAATAGGATTCTGTGAGAGTGAGGAATAATGTGGTACAGTGTAATCCTGTATAACACCAACCTGCTTTCAGAAAAAAGTTATTGCGTTACTTATTGAACGGCACTCGTATATGTTCAATAAGAGTCACATCACTGTGGGAGAAACTGTAGGCAGTAAAGTTCGCAAGTGGAAGTCCATATAACAATACGAAAAATTTATCCAAATTCAAAACCAAGAAGAAACCTTGTTGCAAAGTCACTCTTGAAAACAGGAACACAAAAAACTGACATGAAATACTAAATTTAATTATGTGGTGTTTTGACATTGTTAAAAAAGACTGAGGAAGAAGAAAATCAGCGTTCCTCATAGGCGAAATTAGCGTTAAGGAGAGAAAAATCTGCATGAACTACGCATGCGAAATGCTCAAACAACGAGATAAATGCGAGTTGCTCACAGTGCGGATTCCAAAACATGAAACCAACACCTCATGCTACAGCAAAAAGCGACATTTACATATTCAAACTAGACAGTGTGCACTGGATGGCAGACAAGAAGTGGATGATAGTCGGGATGGGACGACTCCCACGAAACGAATGAACAAAAGTCTAAGTTCTCTGTTAGCAGCCCGTACTCTTTTTTAAGGAGCGCCAGCAAGCTTGCAGCCAGTGTGATGAACGCGAAAGTGCCTCAAAGTATGAAAATATAGTAGAATGCTGAAAAAGTGTCCCTGATATGGCATATTAATACGTATAATCAATTTACTAGGTTGGTGGCACCTGTAAAAGGATTACTTTATTTTATTTGACAAGGCGTACGCAGCGTCTGGTACGTAAGGCACTGGAAATGAGTGTACGGAAATATTGTTGGGATATGCGAAAATGGCGGGATACTTGTTCACGACCATGGTGAATAGAAATTCCCTACGTCACCCTTGCGGCCGCGCTTAAGGATTTAACTCCCGGAAACGGCAACTTCAGAATAAGCCTAGCAATCCCTGGAAACCACCTCAGAATGCAACCCAACTTCGAGCAAGCTTTTCTGCTCCAACTCCGCGGGATGTTGTGGGATCCAGTCCCTTGCACGATAACCTTTAAACCATCAATGAACAACTTGCAGTGCCCTTTTTAGTAATAAAATAAAAATGGTTGAATTTATACAGAGTTGTGAAGCAATCGGTACCAGTCATAGTTTTCTTTCTTCTTTTTTTTGCGCATTCATTTGTCACCGGGTTTGGCATTATAGAAAAATTGACTGGTCCTACAGTTCTAAGAGAAAATGAAACCTAACAGTCACACTGGAATGTAACAGTGGCTACAAATGTTATGACTAATGTGATGTTCTACAACAGTGTAAAAGAAAGGAAATTTCTGTAGGCCACGTCTTGTGCTTATACACAAAATAATTCTAAGATACATTGAACTACTATGTCAGTTCTGTGTATTGCAATACAATGACAGGCGTATCTTTCATAATGTAACAGACATTTTGACAAATTTTGTTATTTACAATTTGTGGTATAATTATTACGACAAGAAATTTTAAAAACGTACATTTCGAGTTCTTTGCACGACTTTTGAATTTTCCAGTCACTGGGACAAGTCGCGTTTCAGTCAGCTAATTGTGAGCTGCTGTGGATCTTGAGACACACTGTACGTTTTTCCCAACATTTCGTTTCGAATAAAATTATCTGAAATGGTTTTCCCTTTCTTCGAGAGTTCCAGCAGACTCGTTTGACGACAGGAACTTAAAAAAAAAAATAAAAAATAAAAAAAGAGTCTTGCTTTCTATGGAGTGGGGTGTGTAAGAAATGGGCATTCCGCAAATCGAACTCATTATAAACTACCAAAATTCCACTAACCATTCTTTCAAAGGTCTTCATGAATTCCCCCACCGGAGTGCCAAATGTTTGATGTCACGGCACTGGGAGTTGCACGAGACGGAGTGTGGTGATTGTGTGAGTAGGTGGACGAGGAGAGAACGGTTGCAGAGTGCATGTTATCATTGATGCCATGATGCACTATTGCCAGATTTCTCCTAATAACTCAATTGCTCTATGTATAAAATGGCAAAAAATCCAGATTTTGGCACGGAAGTAATATTTGTGGGAAATTATAAAAATAGTCCAGTAATGTTAAAGGGTTTTCCAAACGCCCATGATATCACTGTGGAAGTAGGGCTCTTGACCTAGGTATATACTGTTGGAAAGTTAAAAAGTCAGTGATGGTACATTGCCATGTTGGTGTGAAATTCAAAAATTCAAGAAGGTGATGCAAGATGGCGGTGTTTTTGCATATAGTTACAGGCTCTATGACATCAGTATCCAAGACAGCGATCAAGGATGGCAGTTTCATGTTATCAGAATCCAAGATGGATGATCTGGAATATGAGTGTAGTCTGCAGTGTTGCCAGATCTTCTGGTTTTCCTCCCTGAGACAAAGGTTGTTTGTTTCACCTACAGTTCCCAATCCTGTGCTTCCTGAACAAAGGGAAACATCACCCCCTCCACCTGTACCAGTTCTGGAGAAAAACGTGCCTTTTACATCTGGAGGCTGAACCTGAGGATCTTTCTCACTCTGCACATAGTAACCCTTTCAGCAACATTAAAAACAGCTTAACATGCTTTCCCCAACACCCACATGTGTGTGCCTATTTTAGCAGTGTGATCACTTATAAAATTCGTGATGTAAAACATAATCGGCTTCTCCAATTTCTCTAAGTTTGGATCTTTCCATTTGGTTGTGTTCATGTCTCTGGCACCACACTGGGGTTGAAAGGATCCTCTACAGTCTCCAGATGTGCTGCCCCATGCTGCCACTGCTCCCACACCTGGCCACGGGCTCTGCAGCACCTGGTTGCATACCCAGGTCACCAGTTAGAGGCTGACTCAGCATTCATGCAGACACCACTACCACTGCCACAGCATTACTGTTGCGTAGCTGCTACTGTCACCATCTCAGACTTCTGTGGGTTATTGCACAACCGTGCACCAGACCGCTACATCACCTGTGCGTTGGCACACCACAGCACTCTGGCTGCCGGCCTGCATCTGCGGACTGTTTGGACAGCACAGTACAGCATGTGATGCTTTCCGTTTCCTATTATTCACTCAACATAAATTTCTGGTCTATTTTCAGTGCTGTTTACAGCAGTTGGGCGAAAATTTCACCTCTCAGCAATCTGAAGAAATGTTCCACATAACAGACAAATTCTGGCAACATCATAACAAGACAATTCATCAAATAACAGTAAAAAATGAACATTCAGATGTCGTAATCAAAGGATAGATTGATTCAAAACTGTCAGAACTCAATCAGCGCATATAAAAGCTTGAAGATAATAATCGTAATTAATAGCATTGCCGTTAGACCAACATCGTCCTAAAACGTGATTTAAGTCGTGTTTGATGTAATGCAGTTGGCTTTGTCGTAGACATTAGGTTTATCCTCAAATACAACTGCAATAGGTCCGTCATGCATTTTTTCTCGTGAACTTACCAACATTGCAATATATATATATTGTTGTGGTCTTCAGTCCTGAGACTGGTTTGATGCAGCTCTCCATGCTACTCTATCCTGTGGAAGCTTCTTCATCTCCCAGTACCTACTGCAGCCTACATCCTTCTGAATGTGCTTAGTGTATTCATCTCTTGGTCTCCCTCTACGATTTTTTACCCTCCACTCTGCCCTCCAGTACCAAATTGGTGATCTCTTGATGCCTCAGAACATGTCCTACCAACCGATCCCTTCTTCTAGTCAAGTTGTACCACAAACTCCTCTTCTCCCCAATTCTATTCAATACCTCCTCATTAGTTATGTGATCTACCCATCTGATCTTCAGCATTCTTCTGTAGAACCACATTTCGAAGGCTTCTATTCTCTTCTTGTCTAAACTATATATGTAAAACTCCGGAAGATAGACGTTGACTGTGGATATTGTGTCACAGACACAGTCCCTTTGACTGTTCAGAGATGTCATTAAACCCGACCAAAGATGTAAACAACCATGCACGACCAGCGCCTATTAGACAGAGGAGGTCCGACAGCCGATCAGTTCCAGCCATTCCACTAGGAAGGAGGCACACGGCTCGTGTTGTCTGTAGTTCAACCACACCTAGACAATCAATACAGCGGTTCGATCGCGTCCACATTGTTACTTTGTGTCAGGAAGGTCTCTCAACAAGGGAGTTGTTCAGGCGTGTCGGAGTCAACCAAAGCGGTGATGTTCAGGCATGACATACTGAGAGCCGGCCGGAATGGCTGTGCGGTTCTAGGCGCTACAGTCTGGAGCCGAGCGACCGCTACGGTCGCAGGTTCGAATCCTGCGTCGGGCATGGATGTGTGTGATGTCCTTAGGTTAGATAGGTTTAATTAGTTCTAAGTTCTAGGGTACTGATGACCTCAGAAATAAAGTCGCATAGTGCTCACAGCCATTTGAACCATTTGTCACACAGAGAGACTGGAACGGTCGATGACGTGCCTCGTTCAGGCCACCCAGGGGCGGATTATGGCTCGGAGGAACCCTGACAGCAACAACACCATGTTGAATAATGCTTTTCGTGCAACCACAGGACGCCGTGTTACGACTCAAACTGCGCACAATAGGCTGCATGACGCGCAGCTTCAGTCCCAACGTCCATGGTGTGAGTTAATGAGCATTTCGCTCTCATTTAAGTATATGGCTGTTGACTCAGCCTACAGGAATTGTCGTCCAGGACCGCGTGCCACAAAGGGCGCAGATTCACCACGAGGTTGGGAAACTCACGGGTGTCTGTTGTCTATTGTTGTCTATTGAGGCCTAAGCGCTGTAGTGTGCGAGTGAGACAGACACGAGAAACTACGTCATAGGGAAACACAGTAGAAACCTTTTGTGGCCAAGGAGACGAGGCAGTGTTAAATATGGCGGACCTAAGATCGACCATAAAGCGAAATATTTATGAAAATTATTTAATTCTGTAGTAGTGCAGGGAATGAAGCCACAGTAATTTCAATCTGGCATCCTCCATAAATTTTTATGGATATCCCAATAAAACTTGAATATTGATCATATCTACATTTGTTTAGGATTCACTGTTGAAGTGAAATTCACACGTTTTGTAGCAGAGACCTGAATGATAAAATCTGAACGCTTTGGTCTATCTTGACGATCGACATTAAAACGACAAATGTTGTAAATATCAACTCTTTAATTTCGTTTGTTGAAAATATATAGTAAATTTAAATTGTCAGTATTTACACAAAACACATTTGATGATGACAGCATGACACCTTATTGAATCACTGGGTAATAAAATATTTGTTGTTAAGTTTACTGCATAATACACTCCTGGAAATTGAAATAAGAAGACCGTGAATTCATTGTCCCAGGACGGGGAAACTTTATTGACACATTCCTGGGGTCAGATACATCATATGATCACACTGACAGAACCACAGGCACATAGACATAGACACAGGCAACAGAGCATGCACAATGTCGGCACTAGTACAGTGTATATCCACCTTTCGCAGCAATGCAGGCTGCTATTCTCCCATGGAGACGATCGTAGAGATGCTGGATGTAGTCCTGTGGAATGGCTTACCATGCCATTTCCACCTGGCGCCTCAGTTGGACCAGCGTTCGTGCTGGACGTGCAGACCGCGTGAGACGACGCTACATCCAGTCCCAAACATGCTCAATGGGGGACAGATCCGGAGATCTTGCTGGCCAGGGTAGTTGACTTACACCTTCTAGAGCACGTTGGGTGGCACGGGATACATGCGGACGTGCATTGTCCTGTTGGAACAGCAAGTTCCCTTGCCGATCTAGGAATGGTAGAACGATGGGTTCGATGACGGTTTGGATGTACCGTGCACTATTCAGTGTCCCCTCGACGATCACCAGAGGTGTACGGCCAGTGTAGGAGATCACTCCCCACACCATGATGCCGGGTGTTGGCCCTGTGTGCCTCGGTCGTATGCAGTCCTGATTGTGGCACTCACGTGCACGGCGCCAAACACGCATACGACCATCATTGGCACCAAGGCAGAAGCGACTCTCATCGCTGAAGACGACACGTCTCCATTCGTCCCTCCATTTACGCCTGTCACGACACCACTGGAGGCGGGCTGCACGATGTTGGGGCGTGAGCGGAAGACGGCCTAACGGTGTGCGGGACCGTAGCCCAGCTTCATGGAGACGGTTGAGAATGGTCCTCGCCGATACCCCAGGAGCAACAGTGTCTCTAATTTGCTGGGAAGTGGCGGTGCGGTCCCCTACGGCACTGCGTAGGATCCTACGGTCTTGGCGTGCATCCGTGCGTCGCTGCGGTCCGGTCCCAGGTCGACGGGCACGTGCACCTTCCGCCGACCACTGGCGACAACATCGATGTACTGTGGAGACCTCACGCCCCATGTGTTGAGCAATTCCGCGGTACATCCACCCGGCCTCCCGCATGCCCACTATACGCCCTCGCTCAAAGTCCGTCAACTGCACATACGGTTCACGTCCACGCTGCCGTGGCATGCTACCAGTGTTAAAGACTGCGATGGAGCTCCGTATGCCACGGCAAACTGGCTGACACTGACGGCGGCGGTGCACAAATGCTGCGCAGCTAGCGCCATTCGACGGCCAACACCGCGGTTCTTGGTGTGTCCGCTGTGCCGTGCGTGTGATCATTGCTTGTACAGCCCTCTCGCAGTGTCCGGAGCAAGTATGGTGGGTCTGACACACCGGTGTCAATGTGTTCTTTTTTCCTTTTCCAGGAGTGTAGTTACTTTTGTTCTTTATTTATTTATCAGAAGGCATATTGATGCATGGCTAAGGGCGGTGGCATGTATATTGATTTCCTAAGAAGGAAATCGTACTGCCTTTATGTAAAATAATTTAACGTTTATTATGTAATGGATATTATTGTTACTTTATTTAGAACGTGAAAGTGGACAATCTGCAGCCAATCAGATGGACGGCTTCAGGAAAGGGAACTGCCCTAGTCAGTTGAGCGAGGATATTCGGTACGGGAAACGCGGCCGGGAACGGGCAGAGGCAGTGCTGGTGCAGACGTGAAAGCGGACAGTTCGGCTGGAGACACCAAAGTGAACAGTTCAGATTGAGACACGTTAGCGGACAGTCGGTCTTTAGGCAGTTAGGAAGTGAAACGACTTAGAAAATTTCGAGTTGTGTAGTATCGCGGTACTTAGTCTCTGAGTGGTGAGTACCAGCGCGCCTGGTGTGAATTCTATGGAGTATCGGATTTCTGTTTCGCGATGAGATTTTGATTGATCGAACTGTGTCAAATAGATATGCGTTCGAGTGTAACAGTAAATCTAAATACGAGCACTTTCGCTATTAGTTTGCTTTCTGAATAAACATTCTTCTAACCAAATCGCAACTGTGTAGCCTACATCATTTATCTGTTGTTAATTTAGTTCCCGATGTTATTATTACTGTTATTATATGTTATATTAACTTCGTATTTCGCAAACTTGCCATCAGCCAGACTATCTAACCGAGGGTCACAGGCGTGTAATGGGACACGTGTGGTTCAACCCCTAGACGAGTTTGAGCCAAGACATTTCGACGTAGAGGAACCGTCTGTGAGCCCGAACATCTTTGGGATGTTAGCTCGCACCCAGATTTTGAGGTGCTGTGTGGTAAAAGACATGTGTCAATTTTGAAATCTTGACCAATTTGATATGTTGTTTTTCTTTTGAACAGGGAATTCTTGGGTGCCTTTGCCATTGCGCCCATAGGCACGTAAAGGCAAACAACCTGTGAATGTGTGACAGTGCAATGTATTTGAGATTTCAGTAACATCTCGTATTTAGATGTAAACAACTTATTTGGGCATTCCATACACAACTATTACCAGTTAAAGGGAGTCAACGGTTGTCTGATTGGGTAAAAAAAAGAAAAAGTTAAAGAAGTGATAGCACATTGTGAAATGTGGTCTTTTCTAGAGGTATTTTCATGTACCCTATTAGTCTATATGATGTGCGCAGCTATTTGCCACTGTGTCCAGATGCGAAGTTTCAGAAAACAGTTCCCACCACAAGCTGATGACAACACTGGTGGGAAAATCGTGGTACATACTGTATTATCGTCATCTCCAGTAATGTCTCAAGCTGGGATTTAAATTGGATAGTCATTTGCATTATTTCCTTCAGGTAGCGTCCCTGGTTGAAGGGATATATTGATTGAAACACCGCAAAGAGGGTTCCTCCGATGTGTACATTTGAGAAAGAGTTCTATAAACCTATGAATAATGACGTTTTCTGAAAAATTATTCAAAATGTCAGAGAACATCGGTACTCTACTTAGTTACCCCCGGGAAAGGTGCATTCTGATGCAGCAGTTTGTATCACCAGGCCAAATTTTAAATGGGCCACAATCTTCAGCGAAGATTCCATTGCTTTGGTGATGGAGAAGGTTTCGAAAGAATTCATGAATCCTATTTATATGGGTATGTGTGTAAAAGCCCTATCCAAAGTCCACACGTACGAGTTCCATTATGAGTTTGCAAGAACTTATTTTGCAGATCCAAAGTGGCTTTATGTGGATACCGACAGGTTCATCTATTGGATAAAGGACTACAATTCATATGAAGTAACAAGGTGCCACCCTCACGTATTCAACAGATCTTGACATGTGAATGATAATGCTTATAGTAAACAATAAGATTACCAGCCTCATGAAATACGGGGCACATTTGTTGCCAAATGTGAAGTTTGTAGGTCTCCTCTCGAAAATGCACAGACATAGGCACCACCATTAAAGAGGATAAATAGTGCCTGACGCTTGGCATCGCTGTATCTCGGGACTGAAGACTACTTGAAGTGTCTGTGCCATGGTTCTGGTGGCGCACTATCTCCCGTTCCACTTATGGTTCAACAAGTCAATATTCATAATAAAGACATAAAGTTCACTGCGTAACAGAATGTGAAACCCATCTTACAAACAGTTAATCTGTGAGCAAGTGGATTAATGAAAAGGCGGCGCTTCTCTCTAGAGGCCGGTCGCGGTGGTCGAGCGGTTCTAGACGCTTCAGTCCGGAACCGCGCGACTGCTACGGTCGCAGGTTGGAATCCTGCCTGGGGCATGGATGTGTGTGATGTCCTTAGGTTAGTTAGGTTTAAGTAGTTCTCATTTCTAGGGGACTGATGATCTCAGATGTTGAGTCCCATAGTGCTCAGAGCCATGTTGTTGTTGTCTTCAGTCCTGAGACTGGTTTGATGCAGCTCTCCATGCTACTCTATCCTGTGCTAGCTGCTTCATCTCCCAGTACCTACTGCAACCTACATCCTTCTGAATCTGCTTAGTGTACTGATCTCTCGGTCTCCCTCTACGATTTTTACCCTCCACACTGCCCTCCAATGCTAAATTTGTGATCCCTTGATGCCTCAAAACATGTCCTACCAACCGATCCCTTCTTCTAGTCAAGTTGTGCCACAAAATTCTCTTCTCCCCAATCCTATTCAATACCTCCTCATTAGTTACGTGATCTATCCACCTTATCTTCAGTATTCTTCTGTAGCACCACATTTCGAAAGCTTCTATTCTCTTCTTGTCCAAACTAGTTATCGTCCATGTTTCTCTTCCATACATGGCTACACTCCAAACAAATACTTTCAGAAACGACTTCCTGATACATAAATCTATACTCGATGTTAACAAATTTCTCTTCTTCAGAAACGCTTTCCTTGCCATTGCCAGTCTACATTTTATATCCTCTCTACTTCGACCATCATCAGTTATTTTACTTCCTAAATAGCAAAACTCCTTTACTACTTTAAGTGTCTCATTTCCTAATCTAATTCCCTCAGCATCACCCGATTTAATTTGACTACATTCCATTATCCTCGTTTTGCTTTTGTTAATGTTCATCTTATATCCTCCTTTCAAGACACTGTCCATTCCGTTCAACTGCTCTTTCAAGTCCTTTGCCGTCTCTGACAGAATTACAATGTCATCGGCGAACCTCAAAGTTTTTACTTCGTCTCCATGAATTTTAATACCTACTCCAAATTTTTCTTTTGTTTCCTTTACTGCTTGCTCAATATACAGATTGAATAACATCGGGGAGAGGCTACAACCCTGTCTCACTCCTTTCCCAACCACTGCTTCCCTTTCATGCCCCTCGACTCTTATTACTGCCATCTGGTTTCTGTACAAACTATAAATAGCCTTTCGCTCCCTGTATTTTACCCCTGCCACCTTTAGAATTTGAAAAAGAGTATTCCAGTCAACATTGTCAAAAGCTTTCTCTAAGTCTACAAATGCTAGAAACGTAGGTTTGCCTTTTCTTAATCTTTCTTCTAAGATAAGTCGTAAGGTCAGTATTGCCTCACGTGTTCCAACATTTCGACGGAATCCAAACTGATCCCCCCGAGGTCTGCATCTACCAGTTTTTCCATTCGTCTGTAAAGAATTCGCGTTAGTATTTTGCAGCCGTGGCTTATTAAACTGATAGTTCGGTAATTTTCACATCTGTCAGCACCTGCTTTCTTTGGGATTGGAATTATTATATTCTTCTTGAAGTCTGAGGGTATTTCGCCTGTCTCATACATCTTGCTCACCAGCTGGTAGAGTTTTGTCATGACTGGCTCTCCCAAGGCCGTCAGTAGTTCTAATGGAATGTTGTCTACTCCGGGGGCCTTGTTTCGACTCAGGTCTTTCAGTGCTCTGTCAAACTCTTCACGCAGTATCGTATCTCCCATTTCGTCTTCATCTACATCCTCTTCTATTTCCATAATATTGTCCTCAAGTACATCGCCCTTGTATAAACCTTCTATATACTCCTTCCACCTTTCTGCCTTCCCTTCTTTGCTTAGAACTGGGCTGCCATCTGAGCTCTTGATATTCATACACGTGGTTCTCTTCTCTCCAAAGGTCTCTTTAATTTTCCTGTAGGCAGTATCTATCTTACCCCTAGTGAGATAAGCTTCTACATCCTTACATTTGTCCTCTAGCCATCCCTGTTTAGCCATTTTGCACTTCCTGTCGATCTCATTTTTGAGACGTTTGTATTCCTTTTTGCCTGCTTCATTTACTGCATTTTTATATTTTCTCCTTTCATCAATTAAATTCAATATTTCTTCTGTTACCCAAGGATTTCTAGCAGCCCTCGTCTTTGTACCTACTTTATCCTCTGCTGCCTTCACTACTACATCCCTCAGAGCTACCCATTCTTCTTCTACTGTATTTCTTTCCCCTATTCCTGTCAATTGTTCCCTTATGCTCTCTCTGAAACTCTGTACAACCTCTGGTTCTTTCGGTTTATCCAGGTCCCATCTCTTTAATTTCTCACATTTTTGCAGTTTCTTCAGTTTTAATCTACAGGTCATAACCAATAGATTGTGGTCAGAGTCTACATCTGCCCCTGGAAATGTCTTACAACTTAAAACCTGGTTCCTAAATCTCTGTCTTACCATTATATAATCTATCTGATACCTTTTAGTATCTCCAGGGTTCTTCCACGTATACAACCTTCTTTCATGATTCTTAAACCAAGTGTTAGCTATGATTAAGTTGTGCTCTGTGCAAAATTCTACTAGGCGGCTTCCTCTTTCATTTCTTAGCCCCAATCCATATTCACCTAATATGTTTCCTTCTTTCCCTTTTCCTACACTCGAATTCCAGTCACCCATTACTATTAAATTTTCGTCTCCCTTCACTATCTGAATAATTTCTTTTATTTAATCGTACATTTGTTCAATTTCTTCATCATCTGCAGAGCTAGTTGGCATATAAACTTGTACTACTGTAGTAGGTGTGGGCTTCGTATCTATCTTGGCCACAATAATGCGTTCACTATGCTGTTTGTAGTAGCTTACCCGCATTCCTATTTTCCTATTCATTATTAAACCTACTCCTGCATTACCCCTATTTGATTTTGTGTTTATAACCCTGTAGTCACCTGACCAGAAGTCTTGTTCCTCCTGCCACCGAACTTCACTAATTCCCACTATATCTAACTTTAACCTATCCATTTCCCTTTTTAAATTTTCTAACCTACCTGCCCGATTAAGGGATCTGACATTCCACGCTCCGATCCGTAGAACGCCAGTTTTCTTTCTCCTGATAACGACATCCTCCTGAGTAGTCCCCGCCCGGAGATCCGAATGGGGGACTATTTTACCTCCGGAATATTTTACCCAAGAGGATGCCATCATCATTTAATCATACAGTAAAGCTGCATGTCCTCGGGAAAAATTACGGCTGTAGTTTCCCCTTGCTTTCAGCCGTTCGCAGTACCAGCACAGCAAGGCCGTTTTGGTTAATGTTGCAAGGCCAGATCAGTCAATCATCCAGACTGTTGCCCCTGCAACTACTGAAAAGGCTGCTGCCCCTCTTCAGGAACCACACGTTTGTCTGGCCTCTCAACAGATACCCCTCCGTTGTGGTTGCACCTACGGTACGGCCATCTGTATCGCTGAGGCACGCAAGCCTCCCCACCAACGGCAAGGTCCATGGTTCATGGGGGGGGGGCATTTGAACCTTTTTTTTCTCTCTGTGGAATGTATTATAGAGAGATTTGGGTCGGCCAGGACAGTTGCTACGGTAGCTGAGGTGGTTAAGGCGACCGTTCGTATAAAGCGGGATATACGTGTTTGACTCTTAGTCCAGCGCAAAAAAATTTTTTTCGTCTTTTTCCATTGGATTCGCGCAATCGCTCACATCGCTAAATATCGGATATTTACACAGATCATCCAGAACATTATGACCATCGACATACATCGATATAAACCCGTCCAGGCGATAGCAGTATCACCTGGCAAGGTATGACTGCTAGTCAGACAAAAACACGGTACATTTAGTATCAGTGAGTGTGGTGCTGTCCCTGTGTAGAATGGGGAAAGCATGAAATATATCTGAGTTTGACTGAAGGAAGGTTGTGACGGCCCACAGGGTTGCTGGGAGTATTTCAGAAACTGCAAGATTTGTTGGGTGTTCGAGGAGTGTGTTGTGGTGAGCTACGTCCAGACATCTTGGGATTGGGCTGCCATCCCTCATTACAGATGTCAGACATTGTAGGCTGGGCAACTGTATGCCACAGGTATGGTCCTAGCACGCAAACGGGTCCGTAACAGGCCCGTCAAAGGAGAAGCGGGTGCAGTTGGTGTGTTAGCTGCTGTTGCCATGAACCCACACATGAGTACACGGGACACTGCGAGAGCCGGTGGACTGAGTCAAAGTAGTGTAATGTGCATACTGCATCGTCACCGCTTTCACCCGTTTCATGTGTCGCTACATCAGCAATTACATGGTGATGACTTTAATCATCGAGTGCAATTCTGTCAGTGGGCATTAACAGAGAATGTGTTGCAGTTCTACCTGTTTACCGATGAAGCGGGTTTCACAAACTACGGGGCAGTGAATCTACGGAACATGCATTACTGGTCCGTGGACAATCCTCGCTGGCTGAGACAGGTAGAGCAACAGCGACCGTGGACTGTAAATGTATGGTGCGGAATCATTGGCGACTATCTCATTGGTCCTCACTTCATTGCAGGGGCCCAAACAGCTGCAACATACATCGCGTTTCTACAGAATGATCTGCCAACGTTGCTCAAAAATGTCCCACTGGAAACGCGTCGACGTATGTGGTATCAGCATGATGGTGTTCCTGCACATTCCGCAATTAACACTAGGCTGACCCTTGACAGGATGTTCGACGGTCGTTTCATAGGACGTGGAGGACGCATAAATTGGCCAGCCCGTTCTCCTGATCTTACACCTCTGGACTTCTTTCTGTGGGGTACGTTAAAGGAGAATGTTTACCGTGATGTGCCTACAACCCCAAAGGATATGAAACAACGTATTGTGGCAGCCTGTGGCGACATTACACCAGATGTACTGCGGCGTGTACGACATTCATTACGCCAGAGATTCCAATTGTGTGCAGCAAATGATGGCCACCACATTGAACATCTATTGGCCTGACATGTCAGGACACACTCTATTCCACTCCGTAGTTGAAAACGGAAGCCACGTATGTACGTGTATCTCACCCCTCATGGTAATGTACATGTGCGTCATTGAAAAAGACCAATAAAAAAGTGTTAGCATGTGGACGTAATGTGCTGTTCCAGTCTCTTCTGTACCTAAGGTCCATCACCGTTCCCTTTGGATCCCTACGTAATTCGGTGCTCTCCGATACACACGATCGAACAGCGGAGGAGTGGTACTCAAGCGTCAACTTTAGGTTACAATATCTCCGGATGTAATTAACATTTTACAATGCAACGAACGGCACTGATTACGTATTTGTTTATATGTTCAGATGTGCTAACAAAACTAACGGGGTTCCATTTAAAAAACGTAGGTTTGTTTTGAAAAAACATACTTCCGTGCATTTTTTTATGGTTTGTATTAACCAATTACACTAGCCCCTCTCCTCACGTTAGGTCTGTAGAATCGTTTCGTCAGCATTTGATGTGGTTTACGAAATATATCCAGTGGTAATGTTAGGTGACTCACCCTGTATACAGGGTGAGTAACTAGCAATTCCCACCTAGAATAACTCCGAAAGTATGACAGTAGCTGAAATGTTTGTCGGAAAAATGTTGCATGGGACAATGGGGGCCATAATATGGCGTTGGGTTTTAGTTGCTAGGTGAGATCGCGTCAGAGATGTGAAGGTCAACTTTATTTTTTAAATGGGATGCTATAGTTTGGTACTTATTTTCTGATAGTGACTATCGAGACGAATCCAATGACGTGTAACAGTAAGGTCTTTGAAAGTCAACGAACGTCGAAAAGGTGGCATGCAGGTCCGTTTACAAAAGGTGTTCGATGTGGTTAACGAAATATATGCAGCGGTAATGTTAGGTGACTCACCCTGTATATATGTATAAACCTCAGTTTGAAATTTGGCACATATACGTAGAGCCGCTCGATTTATCTGTCGTCTAGAGGAAGGTGGAAGTGGGCAGTCGAGTCGAGCCCACCATGGAATCTATGAAAGTGATAGGTACATCTACGACCAAAGCTGTGGAAAACACAAAATAATGTATACAAAGACATAAATCCAATATAGGACATTCTCTCTCCCACCTTCTCAGTAGAAAATTTGCAGTAGTAAACCATAATTTTCATGTACATTGCTTGTTAAGACGACTAAAGTTTTTTAAAACTTTTGGTGCTTGTATGTATTAGTTTTTATATCCCTTAACTCTGGTCTTAGAAGTATTGCACTTACGAAATTTGTAGTTCTCTCACTGCACTTGTCAACATCAGTAATATATTGATATATTAACATATGCATTTTGGGTTGAATTTCAAACTGTAAAGGGTAGTTAAATGAAATCTGCAGCTATGGAACAAAGTATGCAAATGGTTTATTATTTGAGAAGTAATCACTATAATTGTCAATACATTTGTTCCACTGTGAGACATGACTATCAATACCTTCATGTAAAAATATTTGCGGTTGCCCAAGGAACCATTATTGCACTCAGGATTACAACTCTTCGTCGGAAGCAAATCGACAATCACAAATGTATTTTCTAAGGGCTCCAAAAATATGGATTTCCCATGGGAAGAGATTGAGACTGTATGGAAGATGTGTAAGGGCTTCGCAACGAAAATTTCACAGGATAGTCGAAACAACCTTAGCAACATGTGACCGCGCCCATATGTTTCGAGATCACTGGATGGTCGTCAGTGTAGTTCTAACTGGTATGTAGTCACCCATATTGGTACTGGTCTCGCTAATTCTCGGACTGTTTTAATTGATATATTGAAAATCGTGGCTCTGAGCACTATGGGACTAAACTTCTATGATCATCAGTCCTCTAGAACTTAGAACTACTTAAACCTAGCTAACCTAAGGACATCGCACGACACCCAGTCATCACGAGGCAGAGAAAATCCCTGACACCGCCGGGAATCGAACCCGGGAACCCGGGAGTGGAAAGGGGGAACGCTACTTCACGACCACAAGCTGCTTGAAAATCCTGTTTCTACTTTCTGCGAAATGTCAGTTCGGATGTTGGAAAAGGAAATCATCCACGAAGCCCAATTTTTTCTTTTTAACTTTTGCTTTAGTGGAATGCGTGTGCTGGAGAGCCCATACACTACCACTATCTCGCCTTCGCTCATTTCGCGGTCATAGTACGGTTCGTGTTAACACTCCTGGCCTGGAAATTTATTGCTGCAAGTACTGCCGGGCAATGTCGCCATGCATGTGGCTGCAATTCGTGTGGTACAATATTGCCGGACAACATTGATGGGACAGACAGTCGGTGATATGCAATTTTTATAGCCTTTTATAGCCCTTGTAAGCCACCTTTGAGGTAGGGTGCGAGTAAACGCGACCTTGGCTGGTAACACAAGACGCCGCGCGGTGTGAGACATGCTGAGTGACTGCCGCAGCAGATCGTCAGGACCGCATTCTGCCGGCCTTGCTATCGGTGAGGCCACATGAATGACTACCCTCAGAGTGACCCCGGTCAGTGCAGTCACGGCCAGCGGAAACCCAGTGTCTCAGTATCAGCTGCCCGCTATTTATTACTTGGCGACGGCCGCGTCAAAGCCGGCTCGCCTCCAGATAATCCATGCTGAGGACTCGCAGTAGTCAGCTTCAGAATGGAGTTCTATTCAGGAGTGCCGCCCTCGTCATAGGACTTCAGCTCGAAGTCCCAAACGTCTGGAAAAAAGCAGAGCTGACTCCTCGATACAAAAATGGAATAGAACGGATTGCCGACCGCGGTGGTCTCGCGGTTCTAGGCGCGCAGTCCGGAACCGTGCGACTGCTACGGTCGCAGGTTCGAATCCTCCCTCGGGCATGGATGTGTGTGATGTCCTTAGGTTAGTTAGGTTTAAGTAGTTCTAAGTTCTAGGGGACTGATGACCACAGCAGTTGAGTCCCATAGTGCTCAGAGCCATTTGAACCATTTGAATAGAAAGGATCCACAAAATTACAAACCAGTATCCTTAACATCTGTTTCCAGTAGAATACTTGAGCATATTCCCAAACTTGAATATAAAAAAAATTCCTCGAGACGGAAAAAGTTACGTCCACATATTACTGCAGATTTAGAAAGCATCGCTCGTGTGATTCTCAGCTTGGTCTTTTGAGAGTTGTCGATACTCTCTTAGGACTTAAAGGTTGGCTACAGAGCGCATACACAAGCTCTGGAATCTAAGATATCGTTGTCGCGCTTCGCAGCGCACGGATTAACTAGTGGCAGTTTTGAAGCCAGTGTAGGAGACCGCCTGCTGTGGTGCGCACATGTGTTGGGCGAAGGGGTCGTCGCCGAGCTGCCGTACTGCCGTAATGCCGTGTCCGCCAACAGCGACACAGGATCTGATATTTAGTTGATATTTTTTATAATTTGCAGCGCGCTTATTAATTTAAATAAAAGGGGTTGTGTATGTGCGTAGCAGCAGACGGTAATTTTGATAATGATAGGAATTGAATTCTTAAGGGAAACCATTGTTGGGTAAATAGATTAAGTATTGATTTTTGTCATTGATTTCTTTTGTAATTGTCATGGAATCGTTTCACTATGCATTTAACTGAGAAGTATTTCAGTCTGTCTCAAGAGTTTGATTAATTTGTAATATTGCTTTAATGCCACTGGAGGCAGATTGACATACGAAGCGATTGTTCAAAGAGCATCTAGCGTTTTGTTAATTGAATGAGAAAGAATCGCTTTCAGAATATAGTTCATTATTTGTTTGGCTTATCATTTATCGAGTTTAGATTTGACCAAACCCTTTCTCTTGAATTATATGTAGCTGTAGTAAGCAGCAGCAGCCGCAGAAACAGCAGGAGCTGCCATACAGAACATGCATTGCACTCAGCATGAATAATAGTTTTTTTATATTTTTGTTAAATAATGGAATGCAGCAGATCAAGCAGTGGCAGCAGAAAGACCAAGTAAGTTATTTGTTGCGCACAGGACCAATAAAATAAAATAGAGTTTAGGCGATCTCTGTAATAGTAAAGTTAACAAGAGTACAAGCACGAGACTTTCAGTAGAAAACACGAGATAAGAAGATAGAGCTCGCGACTTTCACTTTTCTCAGACGACAACCCGTAATCCATGGGTGAAGGGTGACAAGCAAGTTCCATATACGTGCGTTTCGGGAAAGAGTTCGACCAAGTTCCCCACTGCAGGCTGTTAATGATGGTCCGGGTATACTGAATATGTTCACAGATATGAGAGTGACTCGAAGACTTGTTGAGCGATAAAGCCCAATACGGAGCCCTCGACGGCGGACAGAGTATCGTCAGGAGTGTCCCATAGGAGTGTGATAGAACCGCTATTACTTTCTGTATACGCAAATGGTCACACGGATACGGTGAACAGCAGTATATGACTACTTGCTGATGACGTTGTAATGCACAACTGTCGTCGTTGAGTTGCTAAAGGAGGATACAGGATGCCGTAGACAGAATGTCTGTTTCGTGTGACGAGCGGCACCTTGCTCCAAATGTGTAAAAATCCAGATAAGCAAGAGAAGCAATCGTGCAGTGTCAGAACACAATGTTAATAGTGTGTTGCTTGACATAGCCACGTCATTTAAATATGTAGACAAACGCTGCAAGTGATATGAAATGGAACGAGTATGTAGGGTCCGTAATACGAAAGGTGGGTAGTCGACTTCAGTGTACTGGAAGAATTCTAGGAAAGGAAGTGTGGCAATGAACTCAAGGAAAATGTAGCTATAAAGCAGACCGCCTAAACTCTAGTTGATTTCCATTATTCTGTAATGCTCGAGTGTGTCGGTTCCCCGCCGAAGAAGACATCGAAGTAGTTCAGAGCTGTGCTGTTAGATTTATTAGGGTAGGTTCGATCAACACGCATGTATTACGTAAACGCTGCGTGAACTCAAATGGGAATCCTTGGAGGGAAGACGACGTTGTTTTCCCGAAACGCTATGGAGAAAATTGAGAGAACCAGCCCTTGAAGGTAACTGCAAAAATCGTTCAAAAGGCTCTGAGCACTATGGGACTTAACATCTAAGATCATCAGTCCCGTAGAACTTAGAACTACTTAAACCTATAAAACCTAAGGACATCACACACATCCATGTCCGAGGCAGGATTAGAACCTGCTACCGTAGCGGTCGCGCGATTCCAGACTAAAGCGCCTAGAACCGCTCGATCACACTGGCCGTCTAGATAATTGCAGAACAATTCTATTGTTTTTAACGTACATTTCACTTAGGGAACACGACTACAACACAAGAGAAATAAAGACTCGTGCGGACACTTACACAGTGTGTCCCGGAAAGAACTGTAACTTAAACATTTAGAGGTATGATAGGAACGATCATTCGAAGTAAAATGTTGTAGGAAATATGGGACTTAAAATTCGTACCTAAAAGTCATGAGTACTTATTCACCTATGCAACCCTGAAACACATCTCTGTCATATATCTTAATATCAATTATTTCTCCTGGGGCACTCTACAGACAGTCGCTTCTCCGTCACTCCATTTGCATGGCGAACAGGAAAGGGAATAAGTACTGCACACAAGATCCGTGACAACTGGCAGCGCCGTTGCTAGCTTTCTGCGAAGCGTAAGTGGCTGCTCGGGAAACAATAACCCATACGGATAGAGTTGCGACAAAACTGAGGTGTTGTCATAGAGATGTATACAAAGCCGCGTTACGTGGTTGGTTGAGGTAAGAGTGCAAAGTAGCCCCGCCAAGTCGCTTCATCTGTGAGGGAACTTCTTTCGTCGACTATATTACAGTAGTTGTGCAAGATACCCTCTGCCGTGCTCCGTATGGCAGCTAGTGGTTCATGTAGTTGTTACAGCGAATAACTGATGATCTCATTTGGTAGTAAATTTAATCTTTTTGTTTGCATCCGTTTTGCAAGGGGGTCGATTTACCTGATTTTGTGGTGCTGAATTCAGTGATAAAATCACCTTATCTCTGTCTCAAGTCACATCTCCTAGATACACAGCAGAATCAAAAACAGTACTGGTGAACACTGGCATGGTTAAAACAAACAACAAACACATGTTCAGAACTTTAATATGGCCATAGAAAGATAACGCACCGAATGGAACAGAAATTTGTATTTGTGATGTAGATGTATAGAATAGACAAACAAATGGATAAAATTTCTTAAAGAGAGACAGCTTCACAAATTGAGCAAGTTAATAATGCGTTGGTCCACATTTGGCCCTGATGCAAGCAGTTATTCGGCTTAGCACTGATTGATATAGTTGTTGGGTGTCCTCTTGAGAGTTATCCTGTCCAGCTGGCTCGTTATATCGCCAAAATCACGAGATGATTGCTGGCTACTCCTCTTTGTGCCCCAAACGGTCTCAATTGGGAAGAGATTTGGCGACCTTACAGGTGAAGTTAGGGTTTGGCAAGCACGAAGACAAGCACTAGAAACACTCGCTGTTTGCGGACGAGCATTATCCTGCTGAAGTGTAAGCACAGGATGGCTTACCGTGAACGGCAACAGAAGTGGGCGTAGAATATCGTCGACGCACCGCGGATGAGAAGGAAAAAGAACTTCCAGTAGAAGAAATGTGTTTCACAATATCGAAGTTGAACAAGTGCTCATAGCTCTTCAGGTATGCATTCTAGAGACCATATTTACTAGCCATTTTTTCCACACTACCGACTCTGAAACTTGCCTACCCTAGAGCCTTAGAACAACAGGCCGGTACATGTATTTGTCTATACGAGGTATCAAAACAATTTCCGCTTATAATTCTCGACCGAGTGGTTCCGGACCAGGGTCCCTTACCTCATATTGATACAATCACCCTTCTCCAAACTCTCTGAAAAATTGTAACGTCAGCACGAATCCACGCGGTTTACACCAAAGTCACTAACCATGTCGACGATTTTGCCGCAAAATGTTCAGCTGCGTATCGAACAGAGGAGTCAATACTGCTATCCAAAGTTCCTGCTTTATCTTTATGTAAGATATCCAGCTGTTACTAGCCATTATTTCATTCTACACTCGTTGTTCAAAAGAAAAAAACTCTTTCTGGTACACGTGCCATTGCAGATAAGGAATCTCAAATTAGTACTTCCTTTCGAAATATTCACGCATTTGATTGTCATCTCAGAACAATTTCACTTCAGAACTCCCCTCTGTCCTAATGAAATATGATTTAAGCTGACACACTTACGTATATATTCTTCTGTACCGTAACACAGACTACAACAGTGCCTTGATCTCAAGGGTTGTCAGTGCGAATTTTGTTGAAATTGAGTCAAAATGTTTCTGAAAAACTGAGAGAAACTCTTAACTACAACATACCACTCTGTTCTAAAACATCGTTCACGATTTGGAATGTGTCCATTCCTACATATTCACGTTAGGAAAGTTTGTCCTTCACTTGATGTTTTCGTTTTTTGTTTTATATTTGCTTTGGTCACGATTATCACAAACATCTTGTATAGGGTCACTAATGTATCTATAGCTCTGTACTATATCTGTGTCCTATCTTAGGAGGCAGAACGTTTATAATACCACTTTTCTTCTTTTTGGGGAATTGTTTTCTCCAGTAATATTCTGAAAAATCCCATTGTAGTACTTATCCCCCAGCTTTAATTATTTTCGTTAAACGTAAACTGTCATCAACTTCTGATTCTTCTGTTTAGTTATATAAACATTTAAAGTAACCTTTGGTTGTTTGTGTCATTTTCTCTCTGTTGTTTGTTACCGTGTTACCCGCCAGTTTACTCTATCCAACATAAGTTTCTGTTTTGTTTTCGTCATATTGTTACTGTTTTCAGCTGTTTATTGTAGTAAATTTCACAATCTAAATGTACTGCAGAGACGACAAATGTCAATTACATTACTAAGCACAAGTGAGAAAATATTGTTTTAAGATTGCATTGTCAATGTTTTTACCCAGAAAAGAAACTTTACGCATTAAAACTGAGAAGTTGAATATAAACATGGAATGAATCTCAAACCTGCTGTTTGACGGAACATCAAACTTTTCAAGGAGTTTTTTTTTTCAATCGATGTATAAGGCTCAGAGGAAATGCACGAATGTCCATTCCTGTACAGTGTTCGCTAGTAAACACGACGTCATGTCAGCGAATCTTCTAGGAAAATGCGTACGGAGTAATGTGAAGAGGAACGACCACATAAAACTTGTCGCAAGTAATGGAGATGCCAGACAAGCTTATTGGAATAACAAACTGCTTATTTGCTTCTGTCTCGGGTTCTTCGGCCGACGTTCGTGTGATGATTTTGCTGACGTTTCGCCAGCACGAGTGGCTGGCATTGTCAAAGCTTCACCCTCCATTGCCGGAGGTGAACTGGAGCCGGGCTCGCGGCCGCAGACTATATGTACCTTGCGCGCCAACGTCCGAGGGCTTCTCCGCGGTCATTTCCGCGGTCATTTCCGGTGCGTTTCTCCTCTTGCTACCTGCTACGGTCGTTCTCTGCAGTACGGGAAGCCAGGAGCCGTTTACCTTAAGGCTTTCTTCTTTCTTGTTGAAGCTGTTCCCGTGTTTGTGTATTTCTACAGCTTCTCTGTACAAGCGGGTGTGATAGTGCTTCTCTACAGCCAGAACTTCCGTGTCGGTGAATTTTATTACATGTACCTGGTCGGTCTCACTCAGTGCGTGTTCTGCCACGGCCGATTTTTCCACCTGTCCCAACCTGCAATGTCGCTTATGTTCTTTGATCCTGGTGTTGATTGATCTTCCAGTCATTCCGACATACACTTTCCCGCATGTGCATGGTAAGCGGTATATTCCTGACATTGCAAGTGGGTCCCTTTTATCCTTTGCCGATCTAAGACATTCTTTGATCTTCCTTGTCGGTTTGAAAATTGTCTTTACGCCGTGCTTGTGTAATATACGGCCGATTCTGTCCGTCACTCTGGGAATGTATGGCAGAAAGGCCGTACCCGACATTTCTTTTTCTGGTTTCTTACTTCGCCGGTGGTTTGGCTCTGTTACACTTCTAATATCATTTGTGGAGTACCCATTGCTCCTCAGAACACTTTCCAGGTGTTGCATTTCGCGTTTAAGGTGCTGCGGCTCACATATTCGTGGTGCTCGCGTTACGAGCGTCTGAATCATGCCTCTTTTCTGGCTCGGGTGGTGGTTTGACAGTTTGTGCAGATATCGGTCCGTGTGCGTCGATTTTCGGTACACGCTATGTCCCAGGTTTTGGCCATCCCTTGTGACCAGCACATCTAGAAATGGTAGTTTTTGTCCTTTTCCACTTCCATGGTAAATTTTATGTTGGCGTGGAGGTTGTTCAAGTGTCTTAGGAAGTCACCGAGCTGTTCTTCACCATGGCTCCACACGACGAAAGTATCATCGACGTACCTGTACCACACCTTAGGTTTACAAGTCGCCGAGTCCAGTGCCTGTGCTTCGAAATGTTCCATGAAGAAGTTGGCCACCACTGGACTAAGAGGACTACCCATGGCAACGCCTTCCAGCTGTTCGTAGAAATTGCCATTCCACGTGAAATAGCTCGTGGTGAGACAGGCATGGAAGAGCTTCATGATGTCTTGCGGGAAAATGGAACCGATGTGCTCCAGAGCGTCACTGAGTGGCACTTTCGTAAACAAAGAAACAATATCAAAGCTGACCAGGATGTCGTTTGGTGCAAGTTTTAGTTTCTTCAGCTTCTCGATGAAATGTCCTGAGTCCTTTACGTACGTGTCGGTCTTCCCCACGTGCGGCTGGAGCAGAGAGGCCAAGTGTTTTGCCAGTTTATATGTCGGTGAGCCAGGAGCGCTAACAATCGGTCTTAATGGAACGTTGTTCTTATGGATCTTAGGTAATCCATACAGGCGAGGTGGTAGGGCTTCTGTGTTGCGCAGGTATCTCTGTATGTCCTCCGGAACAGAAGATGCCTTGATTAACCGATTCGTATTCCGTGTGATACGCTGCGTCGGATCTGCGCTTAGTTTTCGGTACGTCGTCGGATCTAATAGGTCTCGGATCTTTTGTTCATAATCTTCGGTCTTCATTACGACGGTCGCATTCCCCTTATCGGCAGGCAGTACCAATATACTCTTGTCAGCGTTAAGATTCTTAATAGCTTGTACTTCTTCTTTCTTCAGATTGCATGCTGGTGGTTTAGCTCGGCGCAGTATCCTGGCTGTTTCAGTGCGTATTTCCTCTGCCCTTTCACAAGGAAGGGTCCGAATGGCCGCTTCGGTGTTAGCAATGATGTCCTCCACAGGTATAGTTCTTGGGATGACAGCGAAATTCCCTCCTTTTTGAAGAACGGATACTTCCTCTTCGGTCAATTGTCGTTCAGTGAGGTTGACCACAGTGCGTGACATGTCGGGAATCGCCTTGTCAGTCTTCTTCCGGAATCCTTCAAACTTTTTCTTCTGTCGCTCTGTGCAGCGCTCGAGTTCATTCTGCATGCTCCTGTAAGTGATGCTGTCGATCTTGTCCCAGTCGTCTCGATGCATTCTGCTACTTAGTTGGTAGAACATGTCCAAAAGTTCCTGATCCGTTTTTGCCAAGTTTCTCCGTATTGTGTGAATTCGCTCACGAAGAAAAGCTCGTTCCATTCTGTTGTAGATACGATGAGCTTGGGCGGTGGTGAATAGGCGCTTACATTTCAAGAACTTCGGTGTAGCATCTTCATCTCTGCACCGCGAAAGGAAGGCGAGAGAGGACATCAATCGCGCTTTCTTCTTCCGTTGTTGGTCAAGGCGTCGGTACAATCTGCAAATTTCCTCCCCGTAGAGGCGCAATACAAAATTGTTAAGACTTTCGTGGCCACTTGTTGACAAACTGCTTATTTGCTTCTGTCTCGGGTTCTTCGGCCGACGTTCGTGTGATGATTTTGCTGACGTTTCGCCAGCACGAGTGGCTGGCATTGTCAAAGCTTCACCCTCCATTGCCGGAGGTGAACTGGAGCCGGGCTCGCGGCCGCAGACTATATGTACCTTGCGCGCCAACGTCCGAGGGCTTCTCCGCGGTCATTTCCGGTGCGTTTCTCCTCTTGCTACCTGCTACGGTCGTTCTCTGCAGTACGGGAAGCCAGGAGCCGTTTACCTTAAGGCTTTCTTCTTTCTTGTTGAAGCTGTTCCCGTGTTTGTGTATTTCTACAGCTTCTCTGTACAAGCGGGTGTGATAGTGCTTCTCTACAGCCAGAACTTCCGTGTCGGTGAATTTTATTACATGTACCTGGTCGGTCTCACTCAGTGCGTGTTCTGCCACGGCCGATTTTTCCACCTGTCCCAACCTGCAATGTCGCTTATGTTCTTTGATCCTGGTGTTGATTGATCTTCCAGTCATTCCGACATACACTTTCCCGCATGTGCATGGTAAGCGGTATATTCCTGACATTGCAAGTGGGTCCCTTTTATCCTTTGCCGATCTAAGACATTCTTTGATCTTCCTTGTCGGTTTGAAAATTGTCTTTACGCCGTGCTTGTGTAATATACGGCCGATTCTGTCCGTCACTCTGGGAATGTATGGCAGAAAGGCCGTACCCGACATTTCTTTTTCTGGTTTCTTACTTCGCCGGTGGTTTGGCTCTGTTACACTTCTAATATCATTTGTGGAGTACCCATTGCTCCTCAGAACACTTTCCAGGTGTTGCATTTCGCGTTTAAGGTGCTGCGGCTCACATATTCGTGGTGCTCGCGTTACGAGCGTCTGAATCATGCCTCTTTTCTGGCTCGGGTGGTGGTTTGACAGTTTGTGCAGATATCGGTCCGTGTGCGTCGATTTTCGGTACACGCTATGTCCCAGGTTTTGGCCATCCCTTGTGACCAGCACATCTAGAAATGGTAGTTTTTGTCCTTTTCCACTTCCATGGTAAATTTTATGTTGGCGTGGAGGTTGTTCAAGTGTCTTAGGAAGTCACCGAGCTGTTCTTCACCATGGCTCCACACGACGAAAGTATCATCGACGTACCTGTACCACACCTTAGGTTTACAAGTCGCCGAGTCCAGTGCCTGTGCTTCGAAATGTTCCATGAAGAAGTTGGCCACCACTGGACTAAGAGGACTACCCATGGCAACGCCTTCCAGCTGTTCGTAGAAATTGCCATTCCACGTGAAATAGCTCGTGGTGAGACAGGCATGGAAGAGCTTCATGATGTCTTGCGGGAAAATGGAACCGATGTGCTCCAGAGCGTCACTGAGTGGCACTTTCGTAAACAAAGAAACAATATCAAAGCTGACCAGGATGTCGTTTGGTGCAAGTTTTAGTTTCTTCAGCTTCTCGATGAAATGTCCTGAGTCCTTTACGTACGTGTCGGTCTTCCCCACGTGCGGCTGGAGCAGAGAGGCCAAGTGTTTTGCCAGTTTATATGTCGGTGAGCCAGGAGCGCTAACAATCGGTCTTAATGGAACGTTGTTCTTATGGATCTTAGGTAATCCATACAGGCGAGGTGGTAGGGCTTCTGTGTTGCGCAGGTATCTCTGTATGTCCTCCGGAACAGAAGATGCCTTGATTAACCGATTCGTATTCCGTGTGATACGCTGCGTCGGATCTGCGCTTAGTTTTCGGTACGTCGTCGGATCTAATAGGTCTCGGATCTTTTGTTCATAATCTTCGGTCTTCATTACGACGGTCGCATTCCCCTTATCGGCAGGCAGTACCAATATACTCTTGTCAGCGTTAAGATTCTTAATAGCTTGTACTTCTTCTTTCTTCAGATTGCATGCTGGTGGTTTAGCTCGGCGCAGTATCCTGGCTGTTTCAGTGCGTATTTCCTCTGCCCTTTCACAAGGAAGGGTCCGAATGGCCGCTTCGGTGTTAGCAATGATGTCCTCCACAGGTATAGTTCTTGGGATGACAGCGAAATTCCCTCCTTTTTGAAGAACGGATACTTCCTCTTCGGTCAATTGTCGTTCAGTGAGGTTGACCACAGTGCGTGACATGTCGGGAATCGCCTTGTCAGTCTTCTTCCGGAATCCTTCAAACTTTTTCTTCTGTCGCTCTGTGCAGCGCTCGAGTTCATTCTGCATGCTCCTGTAAGTGATGCTGTCGATCTTGTCCCAGTCGTCTCGATGCATTCTGCTACTTAGTTGGTAGAACATGTCCAAAAGTTCCTGATCCGTTTTTGCCAAGTTTCTCCGTATTGTGTGAATTCGCTCACGAAGAAAAGCTCGTTCCATTCTGTTGTAGATACGATGAGCTTGGGCGGTGGTGAATAGGCGCTTACATTTCAAGAACTTCGGTGTAGCATCTTCATCTCTGCACCGCGAAAGGAAGGCGAGAGAGGACATCAATCGCGCTTTCTTCTTCCGTTGTTGGTCAAGGCGTCGGTACAATCTGCAAATTTCCTCCCCGTAGAGGCGCAATACAAAATTGTTAAGACTTTCGTGGCCACTTGTTGACAAACTGCTTATTTGCTTCTGTCTCGGGTTCTTCGGCCGACGTTCGTGTGATGATTTTGCTGACGTTTCGCCAGCACGAGTGGCTGGCATTGTCAAAGCTTCACCCTCCATTGCCGGAGGTGAACTGGAGCCGGGCTCGCGGCCGCAGACTATATGTACCTTGCGCGCCAACGTCCGAGGGCTTCTCCGCGGTCATTTCCGGTGCGTTTCTCCTCTTGCTACCTGCTACGGTCGTTCTCTGCAGTACGGGAAGCCAGGAGCCGTTTACCTTAAGGCTTTCTTCTTTCTTGTTGAAGCTGTTCCCGTGTTTGTGTATTTCTACAGCTTCTCTGTACAAGCGGGTGTGATAGTGCTTCTCTACAGCCAGAACTTCCGTGTCGGTGAATTTTATTACATGTACCTGGTCGGTCTCACTCAGTGCGTGTTCTGCCACGGCCGATTTTTCCACCTGTCCCAACCTGCAATGTCGCTTATGTTCTTTGATCCTGGTGTTGATTGATCTTCCAGTCATTCCGACATACACTTTCCCGCATGTGCATGGTAAGCGGTATATTCCTGACATTGCAAGTGGGTCCCTTTTATCCTTTGCCGATCTAAGACATTCTTTGATCTTCCTTGTCGGTTTGAAAATTGTCTTTACGCCGTGCTTGTGTAATATACGGCCGATTCTGTCCGTCACTCTGGGAATGTATGGCAGAAAGGCCGTACCCGACATTTCTTTTTCTGGTTTCTTACTTCGCCGGTGGTTTGGCTCTGTTACACTTCTAATATCATTTGTGGAGTACCCATTGCTCCTCAGAACACTTTCCAGGTGTTGCATTTCGCGTTTAAGGTGCTGCGGCTCACATATTCGTGGTGCTCGCGTTACGAGCGTCTGAATCATGCCTCTTTTCTGGCTCGGGTGGTGGTTTGACAGTTTGTGCAGATATCGGTCCGTGTGCGTCGATTTTCGGTACACGCTATGTCCCAGGTTTTGGCCATCCCTTGTGACCAGCACATCTAGAAATGGTAGTTTTTGTCCTTTTCCACTTCCATGGTAAATTTTATGTTGGCGTGGAGGTTGTTCAAGTGTCTTAGGAAGTCACCGAGCTGTTCTTCACCATGGCTCCACACGACGAAAGTATCATCGACGTACCTGTACCACACCTTAGGTTTACAAGTCGCCGAGTCCAGTGCCTGTGCTTCGAAATGTTCCATGAAGAAGTTGGCCACCACTGGACTAAGAGGACTACCCATGGCAACGCCTTCCAGCTGTTCGTAGAAATTGCCATTCCACGTGAAATAGCTCGTGGTGAGACAGGCATGGAAGAGCTTCATGATGTCTTGCGGGAAAATGGAACCGATGTGCTCCAGAGCGTCACTGAGTGGCACTTTCGTAAACAAAGAAACAATATCAAAGCTGACCAGGATGTCGTTTGGTGCAAGTTTTAGTTTCTTCAGCTTCTCGATGAAATGTCCTGAGTCCTTTACGTACGTGTCGGTCTTCCCCACGTGCGGCTGGAGCAGAGAGGCCAAGTGTTTTGCCAGTTTATATGTCGGTGAGCCAGGAGCGCTAACAATCGGTCTTAATGGAACGTTGTTCTTATGGATCTTAGGTAATCCATACAGGCGAGGTGGTAGGGCTTCTGTGTTGCGCAGGTATCTCTGTATGTCCTCCGGAACAGAAGATGCCTTGATTAACCGATTCGTATTCCGTGTGATACGCTGCGTCGGATCTGCGCTTAGTTTTCGGTACGTCGTCGGATCTAATAGGTCTCGGATCTTTTGTTCATAATCTTCGGTCTTCATTACGACGGTCGCATTCCCCTTATCGGCAGGCAGTACCAATATACTCTTGTCAGCGTTAAGATTCTTAATAGCTTGTACTTCTTCTTTCTTCAGATTGCATGCTGGTGGTTTAGCTCGGCGCAGTATCCTGGCTGTTTCAGTGCGTATTTCCTCTGCCCTTTCACAAGGAAGGGTCCGAATGGCCGCTTCGGTGTTAGCAATGATGTCCTCCACAGGTATAGTTCTTGGGATGACAGCGAAATTCCCTCCTTTTTGAAGAACGGATACTTCCTCTTCGGTCAATTGTCGTTCAGTGAGGTTGACCACAGTGCGTGACATGTCGGGAATCGCCTTGTCAGTCTTCTTCCGGAATCCTTCAAACTTTTTCTTCTGTCGCTCTGTGCAGCGCTCGAGTTCATTCTGCATGCTCCTGTAAGTGATGCTGTCGATCTTGTCCCAGTCGTCTCGATGCATTCTGCTACTTAGTTGGTAGAACATGTCCAAAAGTTCCTGATCCGTTTTTGCCAAGTTTCTCCGTATTGTGTGAATTCGCTCACGAAGAAAAGCTCGTTCCATTCTGTTGTAGATACGATGAGCTTGGGCGGTGGTGAATAGGCGCTTACATTTCAAGAACTTCGGTGTAGCATCTTCATCTCTGCACCGCGAAAGGAAGGCGAGAGAGGACATCAATCGCGCTTTCTTCTTCCGTTGTTGGTCAAGGCGTCGGTACAATCTGCAAATTTCCTCCCCGTAGAGGCGCAATACAAAATTGTTAAGACTTTCGTGGCCACTTGTTGACAAACTGCTTATTTGCTTCTGTCTCGGGTTCTTCGGCCGACGTTCGTGTGATGATTTTGCTGACGTTTCGCCAGCACGAGTGGCTGGCATTGTCAAAGCTTCACCCTCCATTGCCGGAGGTGAACTGGAGCCGGGCTCGCGGCCGCAGACTATATGTACCTTGCGCGCCAACGTGCGAGGGCTTCTCCGCGGTCATTTCCGCGGTCATTTCCGGTGCGTTTCTCCTCTTGCTACCTGCTACGGTCGTTCTCTGCAGTACGGGAAGCCAGGAGCCGTTTACCTTAAGGCTTTCTTCTTTCTTGTTGAAGCTGTTCCCGTGTTTGTGTATTTCTACAGCTTCTCTGTACAAGCGGGTGTGATAGTGCTTCTCTACAGCCAGAACTTCCGTGTCGGTGAATTTTATTACATGTACCTGGTCGGTCTCACTCAGTGCGTGTTCTGCCACGGCCGATTTTTCCACCTGTCCCAACCTGCAATGTCGCTTATGTTCTTTGATCCTGGTGTTGATTGATCTTCCAGTCATTCCGACATACACTTTCCCGCATGTGCATGGTAAGCGGTATATTCCTGACATTGCAAGTGGGTCCCTTTTATCCTTTGCCGATCTAAGACATTCTTTGATCTTCCTTGTCGGTTTGAAAATTGTCTTTACGCCGTGCTTGTGTAATATACGGCCGATTCTGTCCGTCACTCTGGGAATGTATGGCAGAAAGGCCGTACCCGACATTTCTTTTTCTGGTTTCTTACTTCGCCGGTGGTTTGGCTCTGTTACACTTCTAATATCATTTGTGGAGTACCCATTGCTCCTCAGAACACTTTCCAGGTGTTGCATTTCGCGTTTAAGGTGCTGCGGCTCACATATTCGTGGTGCTCGCGTTACGAGCGTCTGAATCATGCCTCTTTTCTGGCTCGGGTGGTGGTTTGACAGTTTGTGCAGATATCGGTCCGTGTGCGTCGATTTTCGGTACACGCTATGTCCCAGGTTTTGGCCATCCCTTGTGACCAGCACATCTAGAAATGGTAGTTTTTGTCCTTTTCCACTTCCATGGTAAATTTTATGTTGGCGTGGAGGTTGTTCAAGTGTCTTAGGAAGTCACCGAGCTGTTCTTCACCATGGCTCCACACGACGAAAGTATCATCGACGTACCTGTACCACACCTTAGGTTTACAAGTCGCCGAGTCCAGTGCCTGTGCTTCGAAATGTTCCATGAAGAAGTTGGCCACCACTGGACTAAGAGGACTACCCATGGCAACGCCTTCCAGCTGTTCGTAGAAATTGCCATTCCACGTGAAATAGCTCGTGGTGAGACAGGCATGGAAGAGCTTCATGATGTCTTGCGGGAAAATGGAACCGATGTGCTCCAGAGCGTCACTGAGTGGCACTTTCGTAAACAAAGAAACAATATCAAAGCTGACCAGGATGTCGTTTGGTGCAAGTTTTAGTTTCTTCAGCTTCTCGATGAAATGTCCTGAGTCCTTTACGTACGTGTCGGTCTTCCCCACGTGCGGCTGGAGCAGAGAGGCCAAGTGTTTTGCCAGTTTATATGTCGGTGAGCCAGGAGCGCTAACAATCGGTCTTAATGGAACGTTGTTCTTATGGATCTTAGGTAATCCATACAGGCGAGGTGGTAGGGCTTCTGTGTTGCGCAGGTATCTCTGTATGTCCTCCGGAACAGAAGATGCCTTGATTAACCGATTCGTATTCCGTGTGATACGCTGCGTCGGATCTGCGCTTAGTTTTCGGTACGTCGTCGGATCTAATAGGTCTCGGATCTTTTGTTCATAATCTTCGGTCTTCATTACGACGGTCGCATTCCCCTTATCGGCAGGCAGTACCAATATACTCTTGTCAGCGTTAAGATTCTTAATAGCTTGTACTTCTTCTTTCTTCAGATTGCATGCTGGTGGTTTAGCTCGGCGCAGTATCCTGGCTGTTTCAGTGCGTATTTCCTCTGCCCTTTCACAAGGAAGGGTCCGAATGGCCGCTTCGGTGTTAGCAATGATGTCCTCCACAGGTATAGTTCTTGGGATGACAGCGAAATTCCCTCCTTTTTGAAGAACGGATACTTCCTCTTCGGTCAATTGTCGTTCAGTGAGGTTGACCACAGTGCGTGACATGTCGGGAATCGCCTTGTCAGTCTTCTTCCGGAATCCTTCAAACTTTTTCTTCTGTCGCTCTGTGCAGCGCTCGAGTTCATTCTGCATGCTCCTGTAAGTGATGCTGTCGATCTTGTCCCAGTCGTCTCGATGCATTCTGCTACTTAGTTGGTAGAACATGTCCAAAAGTTCCTGATCCGTTTTTGCCAAGTTTCTCCGTATTGTGTGAATTCGCTCACGAAGAAAAGCTCGTTCCATTCTGTTGTAGATACGATGAGCTTGGGCGGTGGTGAATAGGCGCTTACATTTCAAGAACTTCGGTGTAGCATCTTCATCTCTGCACCGCGAAAGGAAGGCGAGAGAGGACATCAATCGCGCTTTCTTCTTCCGTTGTTGGTCAAGGCGTCGGTACAATCTGCAAATTTCCTCCCCGTAGAGGCGCAATACAAAATTGTTAAGACTTTCGTGGCCACTTGTTGACAAACTGCTTATTTGCTTCTGTCTCGGGTTCTTCGGCCGACGTTCGTGTGATGATTTTGCTGACGTTTCGCCAGCACGAGTGGCTGGCATTGTCAAAGCTTCACCCTCCATTGCCGGAGGTGAACTGGAGCCGGGCTCGCGGCCGCAGACTATATGTACCTTGCGCGCCAACGTGCGAGGGCTTCTCCGCGGTCATTTCCGCGGTCATTTCCGGTGCGTTTCTCCTCTTGCTACCTGCTACGGTCGTTCTCTGCAGTACGGGAAGCCAGGAGCCGTTTACCTTAAGGCTTTCTTCTTTCTTGTTGAAGCTGTTCCCGTGTTTGTGTATTTCTACAGCTTCTCTGTACAAGCGGGTGTGATAGTGCTTCTCTACAGCCAGAACTTCCGTGTCGGTGAATTTTATTACATGTACCTGGTCGGTCTCACTCAGTGCGTGTTCTGCCACGGCCGATTTTTCCACCTGTCCCAACCTGCAATGTCGCTTATGTTCTTTGATCCTGGTGTTGATTGATCTTCCAGTCATTCCGACATACACTTTCCCGCATGTGCATGGTAAGCGGTATATTCCTGACATTGCAAGTGGGTCCCTTTTATCCTTTGCCGATCTAAGACATTCTTTGATCTTCCTTGTCGGTTTGAAAATTGTCTTTACGCCGTGCTTGTGTAATATACGGCCGATTCTGTCCGTCACTCTGGGAATGTATGGCAGAAAGGCCGTACCCGACATTTCTTTTTCTGGTTTCTTACTTCGCCGGTGGTTTGGCTCTGTTACACTTCTAATATCATTTGTGGAGTACCCATTGCTCCTCAGAACACTTTCCAGGTGTTGCATTTCGCGTTTAAGGTGCTGCGGCTCACATATTCGTGGTGCTCGCGTTACGAGCGTCTGAATCATGCCTCTTTTCTGGCTCGGGTGGTGGTTTGACAGTTTGTGCAGATATCGGTCCGTGTGCGTCGATTTTCGGTACACGCTATGTCCCAGGTTTTGGCCATCCCTTGTGACCAGCACATCTAGAAATGGTAGTTTTTGTCCTTTTCCACTTCCATGGTAAATTTTATGTTGGCGTGGAGGTTGTTCAAGTGTCTTAGGAAGTCACCGAGCTGTTCTTCACCATGGCTCCACACGACGAAAGTATCATCGACGTACCTGTACCACACCTTAGGTTTACAAGTCGCCGAGTCCAGTGCCTGTGCTTCGAAATGTTCCATGAAGAAGTTGGCCACCACTGGACTAAGAGGACTACCCATGGCAACGCCTTCCAGCTGTTCGTAGAAATTGCCATTCCACGTGAAATAGCTCGTGGTGAGACAGGCATGGAAGAGCTTCATGATGTCTTGCGGGAAAATGGAACCGATGTGCTCCAGAGCGTCACTGAGTGGCACTTTCGTAAACAAAGAAACAATATCAAAGCTGACCAGGATGTCGTTCGGTGCAAGTTTTAGTTTCTTCAGCTTCTCGATGAAATGTCCTGAGTCCTTTACGTACGTGTCGGTCTTTCCCACGTGCGGCTGGAGCAGAGAGGCCAAGTGTTTTGCCAGTTTATATGTCGGTGAGCCAGGAGCGCTAACAATCGGTCTTAATGGAACGTTGTTCTTATGGATCTTAGGTAATCCATACAGGCGAGGTGGTAGGGCTTCTGTGTTGCGCAGGTATCTCTGTATGTCCTCCGGAACAGAAGATGCCTTGATTAACCGATTCGTATTCCGTGTGATACGCTGCGTCGGATCTGCGCTTAGTTTTCGGTACGTCGTCGGATCTAATAGGTCTCGGATCTTTTGTTCATAATCTTCGGTCTTCATTACGACGGTCGCATTCCCCTTATCGGCAGGCAGTACCAATATACTCTTGTCAGCGTTAAGATTCTTAATAGCTTGTACTTCTTCTTTCTTCAGATTGCATGCTGGTGGTTTAGCTCGGCGCAGTATCCTGGCTGTTTCAGTGCGTATTTCCTCTGCCCTTTCACAAGGAAGGGTCCGAATGGCCGCTTCGGTGTTAGCAATGATGTCCTCCACAGGTATAGTTCTTGGGATGACAGCGAAATTCCCTCCTTTTTGAAGAACGGATACTTCCTCTTCGGTCAATTGTCGTTCAGTGAGGTTGACCACAGTGCGTGACATGTCGGGAATCGCCTTGTCAGTCTTCTTCCGGAATCCTTCAAACTTTTTCTTCTGTCGCTCTGTGCAGCGCTCGAGTTCATTCTGCATGCTCCTGTAAGTGATGCTGTCGATCTTGTCCCAGTCGTCTCGATGCATTCTGCTACTTAGTTGGTAGAACATGTCCAAAAGTTCCTGATCCGTTTTTGCCAAGTTTCTCCGTATTGTGTGAATTCGCTCACGAAGAAAAGCTCGTTCCATTCTGTTGTAGATACGATGAGCTTGGGCGGTGGTGAATAGGCGCTTACATTTCAAGAACTTCGGTGTAGCATCTTCATCTCTGCACCGCGAAAGGAAGGCGAGAGAGGACATCAATCGCGCTTTCTTCTTCCGTTGTTGGTCAAGGCGTCGGTACAATCTGCAAATTTCCTCCCCGTAGAGGCGCAATACAAAATTGTTAAGACTTTCGTGGCCACTTGTTGACAAACTGCTTATTTGCTTCTGTCTCGGGTTCTTCGGCCGACGTTCGTGTGATGATTTTGCTGACGTTTCGCCAGCACGAGTGGCTGGCATTGTCAAAGCTTCACCCTCCATTGCCGGAGGTGAACTGGAGCCGGGCTCGCGGCCGCAGACTATATGTACCTTGCGCGCCAACGTGCGAGGGCTTCTCCGCGGTCATTTCCGCGGTCATTTCCGGTGCGTTTCTCCTCTTGCTACCTGCTACGGTCGTTCTCTGCAGTACGGGAAGCCAGGAGCCGTTTACCTTAAGGCTTTCTTCTTTCTTGTTGAAGCTGTTCCCGTGTTTGTGTATTTCTACAGCTTCTCTGTACAAGCGGGTGTGATAGTGCTTCTCTACAGCCAGAACTTCCGTGTCGGTGAATTTTATTACATGTACCTGGTCGGTCTCACTCAGTGCGTGTTCTGCCACGGCCGATTTTTCCACCTGTCCCAACCTGCAATGTCGCTTATGTTCTTTGATCCTGGTGTTGATTGATCTTCCAGTCATTCCGACATACACTTTCCCGCATGTGCATGGTAAGCGGTATATTCCTGACATTGCAAGTGGGTCCCTTTTATCCTTTGCCGATCTAAGACATTCTTTGATCTTCCTTGTCGGTTTGAAAATTGTCTTTACGCCGTGCTTGTGTAATATACGGCCGATTCTGTCCGTCACTCTGGGAATGTATGGCAGAAAGGCCGTACCCGACATTTCTTTTTCTGGTTTCTTACTTCGCCGGTGGTTTGGCTCTGTTACACTTCTAATATCATTTGTGGAGTACCCATTGCTCCTCAGAACACTTTCCAGGTGTTGCATTTCGCGTTTAAGGTGCTGCGGCTCACATATTCGTGGTGCTCGCGTTACGAGCGTCTGAATCATGCCTCTTTTCTGGCTCGGGTGGTGGTTTGACAGTTTGTGCAGATATCGGTCCGTGTGCGTCGATTTTCGGTACACGCTATGTCCCAGGTTTTGGCCATCCCTTGTGACCAGCACATCTAGAAATGGTAGTTTTTGTCCTTTTCCACTTCCATGGTAAATTTTATGTTGGCGTGGAGGTTGTTCAAGTGTCTTAGGAAGTCACCGAGCTGTTCTTCACCATGGCTCCACACGACGAAAGTATCATCGACGTACCTGTACCACACCTTAGGTTTACAAGTCGCCGAGTCCAGTGCCTGTGCTTCGAAATGTTCCATGAAGAAGTTGGCCACCACTGGACTAAGAGGACTACCCATGGCAACGCCTTCCAGCTGTTCGTAGAAATTGCCATTCCACGTGAAATAGCTCGTGGTGAGACAGGCATGGAAGAGCTTCATGATGTCTTGCGGGAAAATGGAACCGATGTGCTCCAGAGCGTCACTGAGTGGCACTTTCGTAAACAAAGAAACAATATCAAAGCTGACCAGGATGTCGTTTGGTGCAAGTTTTAGTTTCTTCAGCTTCTCGATGAAATGTCCTGAGTCCTTTACGTACGTGTCGGTCTTCCCCACGTGCGGCTGGAGCAGAGAGGCCAAGTGTTTTGCCAGTTTATATGTCGGTGAGCCAGGAGCGCTAACAATCGGTCTTAATGGAACGTTGTTCTTATGGATCTTAGGTAATCCATACAGGCGAGGTGGTAGGGCTTCTGTGTTGCGCAGGTATCTCTGTATGTCCTCCGGAACAGAAGATGCCTTGATTAACCGATTCGTATTCCGTGTGATACGCTGCGTCGGATCTGCGCTTAGTTTTCGGTACGTCGTCGGATCTAATAGGTCTCGGATCTTTTGTTCATAATCTTCGGTCTTCATTACGACGGTCGCATTCCCCTTATCGGCAGGCAGTACCAATATACTCTTGTCAGCGTTAAGATTCTTAATAGCTTGTACTTCTTCTTTCTTCAGATTGCATGCTGGTGGTTTAGCTCGGCGCAGTATCCTGGCTGTTTCAGTGCGTATTTCCTCTGCCCTTTCACAAGGAAGGGTCCGAATGGCCGCTTCGGTGTTAGCAATGATGTCCTCCACAGGTATAGTTCTTGGGATGACAGCGAAATTCCCTCCTTTTTGAAGAACGGATACTTCCTCTTCGGTCAATTGTCGTTCAGTGAGGTTGACCACAGTGCGTGACATGTCGGGAATCGCCTTGTCAGTCTTCTTCCGGAATCCTTCAAACTTTTTCTTCTGTCGCTCTGTGCAGCGCTCGAGTTCATTCTGCATGCTCCTGTAAGTGATGCTGTCGATCTTGTCCCAGTCGTCTCGATGCATTCTGCTACTTAGTTGGTAGAACATGTCCAAAAGTTCCTGATCCGTTTTTGCCAAGTTTCTCCGTATTGTGTGAATTCGCTCACGAAGAAAAGCTCGTTCCATTCTGTTGTAGATACGATGAGCTTGGGCGGTGGTGAATAGGCGCTTACATTTCAAGAACTTCGGTGTAGCATCTTCATCTCTGCACCGCGAAAGGAAGGCGAGAGAGGACATCAATCGCGCTTTCTTCTTCCGTTGTTGGTCAAGGCGTCGGTACAATCTGCAAATTTCCTCCCCGTAGAGGCGCAATACAAAATTGTTAAGACTTTCGTGGCCACTTGTTGACAAACTGCTTATTTGCTTCTGTCTCGGGTTCTTCGGCCGACGTTCGTGTGATGATTTTGCTGACGTTTCGCCAGCACGAGTGGCTGGCATTGTCAAAGCTTCACCCTCCATTGCCGGAGGTGAACTGGAGCCGGGCTCGCGGCCGCAGACTATATGTACCTTGCGCGCCAACGTGCGAGGGCTTCTCCGCGGTCATTTCCGCGGTCATTTCCGGTGCGTTTCTCCTCTTGCTACCTGCTACGGTCGTTCTCTGCAGTACGGGAAGCCAGGAGCCGTTTACCTTAAGGCTTTCTTCTTTCTTGTTGAAGCTGTTCCCGTGTTTGTGTATTTCTACAGCTTCTCTGTACAAGCGGGTGTGATAGTGCTTCTCTACAGCCAGAACTTCCGTGTCGGTGAATTTTATTACATGTACCTGGTCGGTCTCACTCAGTGCGTGTTCTGCCACGGCCGATTTTTCCACCTGTCCCAACCTGCAATGTCGCTTATGTTCTTTGATCCTGGTGTTGATTGATCTTCCAGTCATTCCGACATACACTTTCCCGCATGTGCATGGTAAGCGGTATATTCCTGACATTGCAAGTGGGTCCCTTTTATCCTTTGCCGATCTAAGACATTCTTTGATCTTCCTTGTCGGTTTGAAAATTGTCTTTACGCCGTGCTTGTGTAATATACGGCCGATTCTGTCCGTCACTCTGGGAATGTATGGCAGAAAGGCCGTACCCGACATTTCTTTTTCTGGTTTCTTACTTCGCCGGTGGTTTGGCTCTGTTACACTTCTAATATCATTTGTGGAGTACCCATTGCTCCTCAGAACACTTTCCAGGTGTTGCATTTCGCGTTTAAGGTGCTGCGGCTCACATATTCGTGGTGCTCGCGTTACGAGCGTCTGAATCATGCCTCTTTTCTGGCTCGGGTGGTGGTTTGACAGTTTGTGCAGATATCGGTCCGTGTGCGTCGATTTTCGGTACACGCTATGTCCCAGGTTTTGGCCATCCCTTGTGACCAGCACATCTAGAAATGGTAGTTTTTGTCCTTTTCCACTTCCATGGTAAATTTTATGTTGGCGTGGAGGTTGTTCAAGTGTCTTAGGAAGTCACCGAGCTGTTCTTCACCATGGCTCCACACGACGAAAGTATCATCGACGTACCTGTACCACACCTTAGGTTTACAAGTCGCCGAGTCCAGTGCCTGTGCTTCGAAATGTTCCATGAAGAAGTTGGCCACCACTGGACTAAGAGGACTACCCATGGCAACGCCTTCCAGCTGTTCGTAGAAATTGCCATTCCACGTGAAATAGCTCGTGGTGAGACAGGCATGGAAGAGCTTCATGATGTCTTGCGGGAAAATGGAACCGATGTGCTCCAGAGCGTCACTGAGTGGCACTTTCGTAAACAAAGAAACAATATCAAAGCTGACCAGGATGTCGTTTGGTGCAAGTTTTAGTTTCTTCAGCTTCTCGATGAAATGTCCTGAGTCCTTTACGTACGTGTCGGTCTTCCCCACGTGCGGCTGGAGCAGAGAGGCCAAGTGTTTTGCCAGTTTATATGTCGGTGAGCCAGGAGCGCTAACAATCGGTCTTAATGGAACGTTGTTCTTATGGATCTTAGGTAATCCATACAGGCGAGGTGGTAGGGCTTCTGTGTTGCGCAGGTATCTCTGTATGTCCTCCGGAACAGAAGATGCCTTGATTAACCGATTCGTATTCCGTGTGATACGCTGCGTCGGATCTGCGCTTAGTTTTCGGTACGTCGTCGGATCTAATAGGTCTCGGATCTTTTGTTCATAATCTTCGGTCTTCATTACGACGGTCGCATTCCCCTTATCGGCAGGCAGTACCAATATACTCTTGTCAGCGTTAAGATTCTTAATAGCTTGTACTTCTTCTTTCTTCAGATTGCATGCTGGTGGTTTAGCTCGGCGCAGTATCCTGGCTGTTTCAGTGCGTATTTCCTCTGCCCTTTCACAAGGAAGGGTCCGAATGGCCGCTTCGGTGTTAGCAATGATGTCCTCCACAGGTATAGTTCTTGGGATGACAGCGAAATTCCCTCCTTTTTGAAGAACGGATACTTCCTCTTCGGTCAATTGTCGTTCAGTGAGGTTGACCACAGTGCGTGACATGTCGGGAATCGCCTTGTCAGTCTTCTTCCGGAATCCTTCAAACTTTTTCTTCTGTCGCTCTGTGCAGCGCTCGAGTTCATTCTGCATGCTCCTGTAAGTGATGCTGTCGATCTTGTCCCAGTCGTCTCGATGCATTCTGCTACTTAGTTGGTAGAACATGTCCAAAAGTTCCTGATCCGTTTTTGCCAAGTTTCTCCGTATTGTGTGAATTCGCTCACGAAGAAAAGCTCGTTCCATTCTGTTGTAGATACGATGAGCTTGGGCGGTGGTGAATAGGCGCTTACATTTCAAGAACTTCGGTGTAGCATCTTCATCTCTGCACCGCGAAAGGAAGGCGAGAGAGGACATCAATCGCGCTTTCTTCTTCCGTTGTTGGTCAAGGCGTCGGTACAATCTGCAAATTTCCTCCCCGTAGAGGCGCAATACAAAATTGTTAAGACTTTCGTGGCCACTTGTTGACAAACTGCTTATTTGCTTCTGTCTCGGGTTCTTCGGCCGACGTTCGTGTGATGATTTTGCTGACGTTTCGCCAGCACGAGTGGCTGGCATTGTCAAAGCTTCACCCTCCATTGCCGGAGGTGAACTGGAGCCGGGCTCGCGGCCGCAGACTATATGTACCTTGCGCGCCAACGTGCGAGGGCTTCTCCGCGGTCATTTCCGCGGTCATTTCCGGTGCGTTTCTCCTCTTGCTACCTGCTACGGTCGTTCTCTGCAGTACGGGAAGCCAGGAGCCGTTTACCTTAAGGCTTTCTTCTTTCTTGTTGAAGCTGTTCCCGTGTTTGTGTATTTCTACAGCTTCTCTGTACAAGCGGGTGTGATAGTGCTTCTCTACAGCCAGAACTTCCGTGTCGGTGAATTTTATTACATGTACCTGGTCGGTCTCACTCAGTGCGTGTTCTGCCACGGCCGATTTTTCCACCTGTCCCAACCTGCAATGTCGCTTATGTTCTTTGATCCTGGTGTTGATTGATCTTCCAGTCATTCCGACATACACTTTCCCGCATGTGCATGGTAAGCGGTATATTCCTGACATTGCAAGTGGGTCCCTTTTATCCTTTGCCGATCTAAGACATTCTTTGATCTTCCTTGTCGGTTTGAAAATTGTCTTTACGCCGTGCTTGTGTAATATACGGCCGATTCTGTCCGTCACTCTGGGAATGTATGGCAGAAAGGCCGTACCCGACATTTCTTTTTCTGGTTTCTTACTTCGCCGGTGGTTTGGCTCTGTTACACTTCTAATATCATTTGTGGAGTACCCATTGCTCCTCAGAACACTTTCCAGGTGTTGCATTTCGCGTTTAAGGTGCTGCGGCTCACATATTCGTGGTGCTCGCGTTACGAGCGTCTGAATCATGCCTCTTTTCTGGCTCGGGTGGTGGTTTGACAGTTTGTGCAGATATCGGTCCGTGTGCGTCGATTTTCGGTACACGCTATGTCCCAGGTTTTGGCCATCCCTTGTGACCAGCACATCTAGAAATGGTAGTTTTTGTCCTTTTCCACTTCCATGGTAAATTTTATGTTGGCGTGGAGGTTGTTCAAGTGTCTTAGGAAGTCACCGAGCTGTTCTTCACCATGGCTCCACACGACGAAAGTATCATCGACGTACCTGTACCACACCTTAGGTTTACAAGTCGCCGAGTCCAGTGCCTGTGCTTCGAAATGTTCCATGAAGAAGTTGGCCACCACTGGACTAAGAGGACTACCCATGGCAACGCCTTCCAGCTGTTCGTAGAAATTGCCATTCCACGTGAAATAGCTCGTGGTGAGACAGGCATGGAAGAGCTTCATGATGTCTTGCGGGAAAATGGAACCGATGTGCTCCAGAGCGTCACTGAGTGGCACTTTCGTAAACAAAGAAACAATATCAAAGCTGACCAGGATGTCGTTTGGTGCAAGTTTTAGTTTCTTCAGCTTCTCGATGAAATGTCCTGAGTCCTTTACGTACGTGTCGGTCTTCCCCACGTGCGGCTGGAGCAGAGAGGCCAAGTGTTTTGCCAGTTTATATGTCGGTGAGCCAGGAGCGCTAACAATCGGTCTTAATGGAACGTTGTTCTTATGGATCTTAGGTAATCCATACAGGCGAGGTGGTAGGGCTTCTGTGTTGCGCAGGTATCTCTGTATGTCCTCCGGAACAGAAGATGCCTTGATTAACCGATTCGTATTCCGTGTGATACGCTGCGTCGGATCTGCGCTTAGTTTTCGGTACGTCGTCGGATCTAATAGGTCTCGGATCTTTTGTTCATAATCTTCGGTCTTCATTACGACGGTCGCATTCCCCTTATCGGCAGGCAGTACCAATATACTCTTGTCAGCGTTAAGATTCTTAATAGCTTGTACTTCTTCTTTCTTCAGATTGCATGCTGGTGGTTTAGCTCGGCGCAGTATCCTGGCTGTTTCAGTGCGTATTTCCTCTGCCCTTTCACAAGGAAGGGTCCGAATGGCCGCTTCGGTGTTAGCAATGATGTCCTCCACAGGTATAGTTCTTGGGATGACAGCGAAATTCCCTCCTTTTTGAAGAACGGATACTTCCTCTTCGGTCAATTGTCGTTCAGTGAGGTTGACCACAGTGCGTGACATGTCGGGAATCGCCTTGTCAGTCTTCTTCCGGAATCCTTCAAACTTTTTCTTCTGTCGCTCTGTGCAGCGCTCGAGTTCATTCTGCATGCTCCTGTAAGTGATGCTGTCGATCTTGTCCCAGTCGTCTCGATGCATTCTGCTACTTAGTTGGTAGAACATGTCCAAAAGTTCCTGATCCGTTTTTGCCAAGTTTCTCCGTATTGTGTGAATTCGCTCACGAAGAAAAGCTCGTTCCATTCTGTTGTAGATACGATGAGCTTGGGCGGTGGTGAATAGGCGCTTACATTTCAAGAACTTCGGTGTAGCATCTTCATCTCTGCACCGCGAAAGGAAGGCGAGAGAGGACATCAATCGCGCTTTCTTCTTCCGTTGTTGGTCAAGGCGTCGGTACAATCTGCAAATTTCCTCCCCGTAGAGGCGCAATACAAAATTGTTAAGACTTTCGTGGCCACTTGTTGACAAACTGCTTATTTGCTTCTGTCTCGGGTTCTTCGGCCGACGTTCGTGTGATGATTTTGCTGACGTTTCGCCAGCACGAGTGGCTGGCATTGTCAAAGCTTCACCCTCCATTGCCGGAGGTGAACTGGAGCCGGGCTCGCGGCCGCAGACTATATGTACCTTGCGCGCCAACGTCCGAGGGCTTCTCCGCGGTCATTTCCGGTGCGTTTCTCCTCTTGCTACCTGCTACGGTCGTTCTCTGCAGTACGGGAAGCCAGGAGCCGTTTACCTTAAGGCTTTCTTCTTTCTTGTTGAAGCTGTTCCCGTGTTTGTGTATTTCTACAGCTTCTCTGTACAAGCGGGTGTGATAGTGCTTCTCTACAGCCAGAACTTCCGTGTCGGTGAATTTTATTACATGTACCTGGTCGGTCTCACTCAGTGCGTGTTCTGCCACGGCCGATTTTTCCACCTGTCCCAACCTGCAATGTCGCTTATGTTCTTTGATCCTGGTGTTGATTGATCTTCCAGTCATTCCGACATACACTTTCCCGCATGTGCATGGTAAGCGGTATATTCCTGACATTGCAAGTGGGTCCCTTTTATCCTTTGCCGATCTAAGACATTCTTTGATCTTCCTTGTCGGTTTGAAAATTGTCTTTACGCCGTGCTTGTGTAATATACGGCCGATTCTGTCCGTCACTCTGGGAATGTATGGCAGAAAGGCCGTACCCGACATTTCTTTTTCTGGTTTCTTACTTCGCCGGTGGTTTGGCTCTGTTACACTTCTAATATCATTTGTGGAGTACCCATTGCTCCTCAGAACACTTTCCAGGTGTTGCATTTCGCGTTTAAGGTGCTGCGGCTCACATATTCGTGGTGCTCGCGTTACGAGCGTCTGAATCATGCCTCTTTTCTGGCTCGGGTGGTGGTTTGACAGTTTGTGCAGATATCGGTCCGTGTGCGTCGATTTTCGGTACACGCTATGTCCCAGGTTTTGGCCATCCCTTGTGACCAGCACATCTAGAAATGGTAGTTTTTGTCCTTTTCCACTTCCATGGTAAATTTTATGTTGGCGTGGAGGTTGTTCAAGTGTCTTAGGAAGTCACCGAGCTGTTCTTCACCATGGCTCCACACGACGAAAGTATCATCGACGTACCTGTACCACACCTTAGGTTTACAAGTCGCCGAGTCCAGTGCCTGTGCTTCGAAATGTTCCATGAAGAAGTTGGCCACCACTGGACTAAGAGGACTACCCATGGCAACGCCTTCCAGCTGTTCGTAGAAATTGCCATTCCACGTGAAATAGCTCGTGGTGAGACAGGCATGGAAGAGCTTCATGATGTCTTGCGGGAAAATGGAACCGATGTGCTCCAGAGCGTCACTGAGTGGCACTTTCGTAAACAAAGAAACAATATCAAAGCTGACCAGGATGTCGTTTGGTGCAAGTTTTAGTTTCTTCAGCTTCTCGATGAAATGTCCTGAGTCCTTTACGTACGTGTCGGTCTTCCCCACGTGCGGCTGGAGCAGAGAGGCCAAGTGTTTTGCCAGTTTATATGTCGGTGAGCCAGGAGCGCTAACAATCGGTCTTAATGGAACGTTGTTCTTATGGATCTTAGGTAATCCATACAGGCGAGGTGGTAGGGCTTCTGTGTTGCGCAGGTATCTCTGTATGTCCTCCGGAACAGAAGATGCCTTGATTAACCGATTCGTATTCCGTGTGATACGCTGCGTCGGATCTGCGCTTAGTTTTCGGTACGTCGTCGGATCTAATAGGTCTCGGATCTTTTGTTCATAATCTTCGGTCTTCATTACGACGGTCGCATTCCCCTTATCGGCAGGCAGTACCAATATACTCTTGTCAGCGTTAAGATTCTTAATAGCTTGTACTTCTTCTTTCTTCAGATTGCATGCTGGTGGTTTAGCTCGGCGCAGTATCCTGGCTGTTTCAGTGCGTATTTCCTCTGCCCTTTCACAAGGAAGGGTCCGAATGGCCGCTTCGGTGTTAGCAATGATGTCCTCCACAGGTATAGTTCTTGGGATGACAGCGAAATTCCCTCCTTTTTGAAGAACGGATACTTCCTCTTCGGTCAATTGTCGTTCAGTGAGGTTGACCACAGTGCGTGACATGTCGGGAATCGCCTTGTCAGTCTTCTTCCGGAATCCTTCAAACTTTTTCTTCTGTCGCTCTGTGCAGCGCTCGAGTTCATTCTGCATGCTCCTGTAAGTGATGCTGTCGATCTTGTCCCAGTCGTCTCGATGCATTCTGCTACTTAGTTGGTAGAACATGTCCAAAAGTTCCTGATCCGTTTTTGCCAAGTTTCTCCGTATTGTGTGAATTCGCTCACGAAGAAAAGCTCGTTCCATTCTGTTGTAGATACGATGAGCTTGGGCGGTGGTGAATAGGCGCTTACATTTCAAGAACTTCGGTGTAGCATCTTCATCTCTGCACCGCGAAAGGAAGGCGAGAGAGGACATCAATCGCGCTTTCTTCTTCCGTTGTTGGTCAAGGCGTCGGTACAATCTGCAAATTTCCTCCCCGTAGAGGCGCAATACAAAATTGTTAAGACTTTCGTGGCCACTTGTTGACAAACTGCTTATTTGCTTCTGTCTCGGGTTCTTCGGCCGACGTTCGTGTGATGATTTTGCTGACGTTTCGCCAGCACGAGTGGCTGGCATTGTCAAAGCTTCACCCTCCATTGCCGGAGGTGAACTGGAGCCGGGCTCGCGGCCGCAGACTATATGTACCTTGCGCGCCAACGTGCGAGGGCTTCTCCGCGGTCATTTCCGCGGTCATTTCCGGTGCGTTTCTCCTCTTGCTACCTGCTACGGTCGTTCTCTGCAGTACGGGAAGCCAGGAGCCGTTTACCTTAAGGCTTTCTTCTTTCTTGTTGAAGCTGTTCCCGTGTTTGTGTATTTCTACAGCTTCTCTGTACAAGCGGGTGTGATAGTGCTTCTCTACAGCCAGAACTTCCGTGTCGGTGAATTTTATTACATGTACCTGGTCGGTCTCACTCAGTGCGTGTTCTGCCACGGCCGATTTTTCCACCTGTCCCAACCTGCAATGTCGCTTATGTTCTTTGATCCTGGTGTTGATTGATCTTCCAGTCATTCCGACATACACTTTCCCGCATGTGCATGGTAAGCGGTATATTCCTGACATTGCAAGTGGGTCCCTTTTATCCTTTGCCGATCTAAGACATTCTTTGATCTTCCTTGTCGGTTTGAAAATTGTCTTTACGCCGTGCTTGTGTAATATACGGCCGATTCTGTCCGTCACTCTGGGAATGTATGGCAGAAAGGCCGTACCCGACATTTCTTTTTCTGGTTTCTTACTTCGCCGGTGGTTTGGCTCTGTTACACTTCTAATATCATTTGTGGAGTACCCATTGCTCCTCAGAACACTTTCCAGGTGTTGCATTTCGCGTTTAAGGTGCTGCGGCTCACATATTCGTGGTGCTCGCGTTACGAGCGTCTGAATCATGCCTCTTTTCTGGCTCGGGTGGTGGTTTGACAGTTTGTGCAGATATCGGTCCGTGTGCGTCGATTTTCGGTACACGCTATGTCCCAGGTTTTGGCCATCCCTTGTGACCAGCACATCTAGAAATGGTAGTTTTTGTCCTTTTCCACTTCCATGGTAAATTTTATGTTGGCGTGGAGGTTGTTCAAGTGTCTTAGGAAGTCACCGAGCTGTTCTTCACCATGGCTCCACACGACGAAAGTATCATCGACGTACCTGTACCACACCTTAGGTTTACAAGTCGCCGAGTCCAGTGCCTGTGCTTCGAAATGTTCCATGAAGAAGTTGGCCACCACTGGACTAAGAGGACTACCCATGGCAACGCCTTCCAGCTGTTCGTAGAAATTGCCATTCCACGTGAAATAGCTCGTGGTGAGACAGGCATGGAAGAGCTTCATGATGTCTTGCGGGAAAATGGAACCGATGTGCTCCAGAGCGTCACTGAGTGGCACTTTCGTAAACAAAGAAACAATGTCAAAGCTGACCAGGATGTCGTTTGGTGCAAGTTTTAGTTTCTTCAGCTTCTCGATGAAATGTCCTGAGTCCTTTACGTACGTGTCGGTCTTCCCCACGTGCGGCTGGAGCAGAGAGGCCAAGTGTTTTGCCAGTTTATATGTCGGTGAGCCAGGAGCGCTAACAATCGGTCTTAATGGAACGTTGTTCTTATGGATCTTAGGTAATCCATACAGGCGAGGTGGTAGGGCTTCTGTGTTGCGCAGGTATCTCTGTATGTCCTCCGGAACAGAAGATGCCTTGATTAACCGATTCGTATTCCGTGTGATACGCTGCGTCGGATCTGCGCTTAGTTTTCGGTACGTCGTCGGATCTAATAGGTCTCGGATCTTTTGTTCATAATCTTCGGTCTTCATTACGACGGTCGCATTCCCCTTATCGGCAGGCAGTACCAATATACTCTTGTCAGCGTTAAGATTCTTAATAGCTTGTACTTCTTCTTTCTTCAGATTGCATGCTGGTGGTTTAGCTCGGCGCAGTATCCTGGCTGTTTCAGTGCGTATTTCCTCTGCCCTTTCACAAGGAAGGGTCCGAATGGCCGCTTCGGTGTTAGCAATGATGTCCTCCACAGGTATAGTTCTTGGGATGACAGCGAAATTCCCTCCTTTTTGAAGAACGGATACTTCCTCTTCGGTCAATTGTCGTTCAGTGAGGTTGACCACAGTGCGTGACATGTCGGGAATCGCCTTGTCAGTCTTCTTCCGGAATCCTTCAAACTTTTTCTTCTGTCGCTCTGTGCAGCGCTCGAGTTCATTCTGCATGCTCCTGTAAGTGATGCTGTCGATCTTGTCCCAGTCGTCTCGATGCATTCTGCTACTTAGTTGGTAGAACATGTCCAAAAGTTCCTGATCCGTTTTTGCCAAGTTTCTCCGTATTGTGTGAATTCGCTCACGAAGAAAAGCTCGTTCCATTCTGTTGTAGATACGATGAGCTTGGGCGGTGGTGAATAGGCGCATACATTTCAAGAACTTCGGTGTAGCATCTTCATCTCTGCACCGCGAAAGGAAGGCGAGAGAGGACATCAATCGCGCTTTCTTCTTCCGTTGTTGGTCAAGGCGTCGGTACAATCTGCAAATTTCCTCCCCGTAGAGGCGCAATACAAAATTGTTAAGACTTTCGTGGCCACTTGTTGACAAACTGCTTATTTGCTTCTGTCTCGGGTTCTTCGGCCGACGTTCGTGTGATGATTTTGCTGACGTTTCGCCAGCACGAGTGGCTGGCATTGTCAAAGCTTCACCCTCCATTGCCGGAGGTGAACTGGAGCCGGGCTCGCGGCCGCAGACTATATGTACCTTGCGCGCCAACGTGCGAGGGCTTCTCCGCGGTCATTTCCGCGGTCATTTCCGGTGCGTTTCTCCTCTTGCTACCTGCTACGGTCGTTCTCTGCAGTACGGGAAGCCAGGAGCCGTTTACCTTAAGGCTTTCTTCTTTCTTGTTGAAGCTGTTCCCGTGTTTGTGTATTTCTACAGCTTCTCTGTACAAGCGGGTGTGATAGTGCTTCTCTACAGCCAGAACTTCCGTGTCGGTGAATTTTATTACATGTACCTGGTCGGTCTCACTCAGTGCGTGTTCTGCCACGGCCGATTTTTCCACCTGTCCCAACCTGCAATGTCGCTTATGTTCTTTGATCCTGGTGTTGATTGATCTTCCAGTCATTCCGACATACACTTTCCCGCATGTGCATGGTAAGCGGTATATTCCTGACATTGCAAGTGGGTCCCTTTTATCCTTTGCCGATCTAAGACATTCTTTGATCTTCCTTGTCGGTTTGAAAATTGTCTTTACGCCGTGCTTGTGTAATATACGGCCGATTCTGTCCGTCACTCTGGGAATGTATGGCAGAAAGGCCGTACCCGACATTTCTTTTTCTGGTTTCTTACTTCGCCGGTGGTTTGGCTCTGTTACACTTCTAATATCATTTGTGGAGTACCCATTGCTCCTCAGAACACTTTCCAGGTGTTGCATTTCGCGTTTAAGGTGCTGCGGCTCACATATTCGTGGTGCTCGCGTTACGAGCGTCTGAATCATGCCTCTTTTCTGGCTCGGGTGGTGGTTTGACAGTTTGTGCAGATATCGGTCCGTGTGCGTCGATTTTCGGTACACGCTATGTCCCAGGTTTTGGCCATCCCTTGTGACCAGCACATCTAGAAATGGTAGTTTTTGTCCTTTTCCACTTCCATGGTAAATTTTATGTTGGCGTGGAGGTTGTTCAAGTGTCTTAGGAAGTCACCGAGCTGTTCTTCACCATGGCTCCACACGACGAAAGTATCATCGACGTACCTGTACCACACCTTAGGTTTACAAGTCGCCGAGTCCAGTGCCTGTGCTTCGAAATGTTCCATGAAGAAGTTGGCCACCACTGGACTAAGAGGACTACCCATGGCAACGCCTTCCAGCTGTTCGTAGAAATTGCCATTCCACGTGAAATAGCTCGTGGTGAGACAGGCATGGAAGAGCTTCATGATGTCTTGCGGGAAAATGGAACCGATGTGCTCCAGAGCGTCACTGAGTGGCACTTTCGTAAACAAAGAAACAATATCAAAGCTGACCAGGATGTCGTTTGGTGCAAGTTTTAGTTTCTTCAGCTTCTCGATGAAATGTCCTGAGTCCTTTACGTACGTGTCGGTCTTCCCCACGTGCGGCTGGAGCAGAGAGGCCAAGTGTTTTGCCAGTTTATATGTCGGTGAGCCAGGAGCGCTAACAATCGGTCTTAATGGAACGTTGTTCTTATGGATCTTAGGTAATCCATACAGGCGAGGTGGTAGGGCTTCTGTGTTGCGCAGGTATCTCTGTATGTCCTCCGGAACAGAAGATGCCTTGATTAACCGATTCGTATTCCGTGTGATACGCTGCGTCGGATCTGCGCTTAGTTTTCGGTACGTCGTCGGATCTAATAGGTCTCGGATCTTTTGTTCATAATCTTCGGTCTTCATTACGACGGTCGCATTCCCCTTATCGGCAGGCAGTACCAATATACTCTTGTCAGCGTTAAGATTCTTAATAGCTTGTACTTCTTCTTTCTTCAGATTGCATGCTGGTGGTTTAGCTCGGCGCAGTATCCTGGCTGTTTCAGTGCGTATTTCCTCTGCCCTTTCACAAGGAAGGGTCCGAATGGCCGCTTCGGTGTTAGCAATGATGTCCTCCACAGGTATAGTTCTTGGGATGACAGCGAAATTCCCTCCTTTTTGAAGAACGGATACTTCCTCTTCGGTCAATTGTCGTTCAGTGAGGTTGACCACAGTGCGTGACATGTCGGGAATCGCCTTGTCAGTCTTCTTCCGGAATCCTTCAAACTTTTTCTTCTGTCGCTCTGTGCAGCGCTCGAGTTCATTCTGCATGCTCCTGTAAGTGATGCTGTCGATCTTGTCCCAGTCGTCTCGATGCATTCTGCTACTTAGTTGGTAGAACATGTCCAAAAGTTCCTGATCCGTTTTTGCCAAGTTTCTCCGTATTGTGTGAATTCGCTCACGAAGAAAAGCTCGTTCCATTCTGTTGTAGATACGATGAGCTTGGGCGGTGGTGAATAGGCGCATACATTTCAAGAACTTCGGTGTAGCATCTTCATCTCTGCACCGCGAAAGGAAGGCGAGAGAGGACATCAATCGCGCTTTCTTCTTCCGTTGTTGGTCAAGGCGTCGGTACAATCTGCAAATTTCCTCCCCGTAGAGGCGCAATACAAAATTGTTAAGACTTTCGTGGCCACTTGTTGACAAACTGCTTATTTGCTTCTGTCTCGGGTTCTTCGGCCGACGTTCGTGTGATGATTTTGCTGACGTTTCGCCAGCACGAGTGGCTGGCATTGTCAAAGCTTCACCCTCCATTGCCGGAGGTGAACTGGAGCCGGGCTCGCGGCCGCAGACTATATGTACCTTGCGCGCCAACGTCCGAGGGCTTCTCCGCGGTCATTTCCGCGGTCATTTCCGGTGCGTTTCTCCTCTTGCTACCTGCTACGGTCGTTCTCTGCAGTACGGGAAGCCAGGAGCCGTTTACCTTAAGGCTTTCTTCTTTCTTGTTGAAGCTGTTCCCGTGTTTGTGTATTTCTACAGCTTCTCTGTACAAGCGGGTGTGATAGTGCTTCTCTACAGCCAGAACTTCCGTGTCGGTGAATTTTATTACATGTACCTGGTCGGTCTCACTCAGTGCGTGTTCTGCCACGGCCGATTTTTCCACCTGTCCCAACCTGCAATGTCGCTTATGTTCTTTGATCCTGGTGTTGATTGATCTTCCAGTCATTCCGACTTACACTTTCCCGCATGTGCATGGTAAGCGGTATATTCCTGACATTGCAAGTGGGTCCCTTTTATCCTTTGCCGATCTAAGACATTCTTTGATCTTCCTTGTCGGTTTGAAAATTGTCTTTACGCCGTGCTTGTGTAATATACGGCCGATTCTGTCCGTCACTCTGGGAATGTATGGCAGAAAGGCCGTACCCGACATTTCTTTTTCTGGTTTCTTACTTCGCCGGTGGTTTGGCTCTGTTACACTTCTAATATCATTTGTGGAGTACCCATTGCTCCTCAGAACACTTTCCAGGTGTTGCATTTCGCGTTTAAGGTGCTGCGGCTCACATATTCGTGGTGCTCGCGTTACGAGCGTCTGAATCATGCCTCTTTTCTGGCTCGGCGAAGTAAGAAACCAGAAAAAGAAATGTCGGGTACGGCCTTTCTGCCATACATTCCCAGAGTGACGGACAGAATCGGCCGTATATTACACAAGCACGGCGTAAAGACAATTTTCAAACCGACAAGGAAGATCAAAGAATGTCTTAGATCGGCAAAGGATAAAAGGGACCCACTTGCAATGTCAGGAATATACCGCTTACCATGCACATGCGGGAAAGTGTATGTCGGAATGACTGGAAGATCAATCAACACCAGGATCAAAGAACATAAGCGACATTGCAGGTTGGGACAGGTGGAAAAATCGGCCGTGGCAGAACACGCACTGAGTGAGACCGACCAGGTACATGTAATAAAATTCACCGACACGGAAGTTCTGGCTGTAGAGAAGCACTATCACACCCGCTTGTACAGAGAAGCTGTAGAAATACACAAACACGGGAACAGCTTCAACAAGAAAGAAGAAAGCCTTAAGGTAAACGGCTCCTGGCTTCCCGTACTGCAGAGAACGACCGTAGCAGGTAGCAAGAGGAGAAACGCACCGGAAATGACCGCGGAAATGACCGCGGAGAAGCCCTCGGACGTTGGCGCGCAAGGTACATATAGTCTGCGGCCGCGAGCCCGGCTCCAGTTCACCTCCGGCAATGGAGGGTGAAGCTTTGACAATGCCAGCCACTCGTGCTGGCGAAACGTCAGCAAAATCATCACACGAACGTCGGCCGAAGAACCCGAGACAGAAGCAAATAAGCAGTTTGTCAACAAGTGGCCACGAAAGTCTTAACAATTTTATTGGAATAATCCTCAAGAAGTTAAGTCCGTCTACAAACATGGTCACTTCCAGAACGTACGTTCCGCCAGTGCTTGAATATTGCTCAGCAGTCTGCGATACGTCCAAGGTGGGACTGGCAGAGGAAAAAGGGAAGATCCAAAGGAGAGCAGCACGTTGCATCACTGGTTTGTTTGTGTGGAGATACTCGTCCAAGTGTAAGTAGCAGACACTACAAGAGAGGCATTGTCCATTACGGTGTACAGTTAAAATTCGGATAGCGAACTTCCATAAGTGAATATATTGCTTCCTTATACGTGTATCTCACGAAAAGAACGTTAGGGCAAAATTAGAGAGATTCAAAGGCAAAATTAGAGAGATTCAAGGGCTCACTGAGGATCACCAACACTCGTTCTTCCCGTGGACCGTTCGACACTGAAAGAGGGAAAGGAGAGGTGAGATTGTACACGAAGTACCCTCCCCCACACTCTAGAAGGTGGTTTACGGAGTGTAGATGCAGATGTTCTGTGAGATGCAGATGTTCAGTGTTAGTAAGTGGTGTCACCTATTGCGATATTTACGCTGATTTTGCACAGTAACTATTTTTTGCGTCACAATGTCCTGAAGAACACACACAATGTCCGTAAGGCACTTCTCTTACCCTTGGTTTGGGCGTTGCTTATGTGGAACAACAAGGTGGTGGGTGCCGGGGAAAAAAGTCGAACCCTCTGCGGAAGGCAGACGTGCATTCCAGTCTGCGCCGCCGTGCTTCTATTGGCTGCTGGGGCCGAGGCTCAGCCAATTGGGTTCAGCGCTCCTGCCAAGGACGCCGCGCCAGCGGCAATGCCATTGACGGAACGCCACCGACAACACTCAATGAGGCGGCTACGACGGGGAGGTTGCGAGGTGCGCCACGCTCTTAACACTGCAGTCTGTTGCAAATGCACGTCCTCCCGCCTAAGAATGGACAAACTATCAATAAGGCCCATTTTTCTATTCAGTTCCGTTTTTACTTGTTCAACGTAGAATCTTAGAACACAATCTGAGCTCCAACGTAATCAGGTATACTGTCTCCACAAAGTATTGACACTCCTACCATTATAATTATATACCTTACAGAAAATAAAGGTGACGAGACTTCCTAGCAAGAAAAGTACATGCGAGACCGAGACTCGAACCCCTAGCCACAGCCTGGGCACTTGCCCGCGAAAGGCAAAGGTCCCGAGTTCGAGTCGCGGTTCAGCACACGGTTTTAATCTACCGGGAAGCTTCACATCAGCGCATCAGTGAAAAATTCATTCTGAAATAAAGGTGATGCCAAGACACTGCTATATTTATTTATATGTACAGTAGGGGAAGTATTAGCACTCCTACACAAAAATGAAGTTAAAGACCCTCTGATTTACGTAACTCAATTTTAGTAGTCTGTGGGCATGCTGTTGACGCTGATGACAGCTCGCAGGCGTCTCGGCAGGGAGTGAACAAAGTTGCGACTAATATCTCGCGAGATCTTCCACCATCCCTCTAACAACACGCTCTGAAACTCGCTCTTTCTAGAAAATGACGTTTTCGAACTTTTGAATGGAAGATACTCTATAGCGTTAAGATCAGGGCTCTTTTGTGGAGGCAAATCCCTTCTTGGAGCATTATATAATGGCCAATCCCGAGTTCTAAGAGCCACATGTTTAGGATCGTTGTCTTGCTGGAAAAAAAAGAAAAATCCGCCATCAAGACCCAGTTTCTGTGCACTGCATCGTAAATGGTGGCGCAACACATCGATATATTTACGATAATCTGTGGCACCTTCAGTAATGTTGTGATTGGAGCTCTGTAGTTTGCACCGTACTTTTCCTTTTCCGTCATATATAAACAAGTTAAACTTGGATTCGTCAGAAAGTAGCACTATATTCCAAAACTCAACGATTTACTGACGTAACCTTTAGCCAATTGCAAGCGATTTCTTTGATTAACTTCCGAAATAATTGGCTTCTTTCTGGGATATCTCCATGAGCATCAGCTGTGATTAAAAACATTTCTAATAGTTTTAGAGCTGACGTGTTTGTTGGACGTTAACTGGACGTCCGATACAAACGACCCTGCATTTTTAAAGGGTTCTTCTTGTGCAAGACGAACTATCCTTCGATGTTCCCTATGCCTAAGCTCTTGTACGTCCGGATCTGCGTTTATTGTCTTTTCTATCAGTGTCTTGAAATTTTTTTACCAAGCTTACGGTAACTTTTACCCTGCCAATGCATCACAACAGCCCTGTTGCAGATCGACACGGAACGTTTCTTTCTCTTCGGACTCATCGTGGCAACTTAATACCCCTTACACTGGCCATCATGCAAGCGACTGACTGTTTGAATCGCCGATTGCATGAATCTATTACGATCGTCGTTGTCTGTCACGTACATTAAAAAGTTATACAATGTGCCAATACCTTATAGAGCAGTAGAAAACCCTCGTTTAATTGATTACATGTGTAACTGTTGTGTTGGTAAAGTATTTTTATATATAAATTATTTGAAGATAGTAACTGTTCCGAAAGAATAGATACCAACACTGACCTTCCTTTTAATTTAGAAGAACAGCTTATTCATTATCTATGTGCTACATCCGTGCAGGGATGATAACATCATTTAAAGATGCCAGGTTGGCGGACGTTTTCAGAATTTCAGTATTTTGCTTTGATGCGAATAGGCACCTTACGGCCCTGCTACTACAGTACAGATGAAGACAGTTACGTGCACTCTATGCTAATACAGACGAGGGTTTCCATAAGCGCACTCCTCTGAAGACTGACTTACTTCACATCCGAAATTAGAATTATATATTAATACCTTCAGCTGTTGACAGGCGTTGATATACATCAACGGGGACAGGTGAAAATGTGTGCCCCGACCGGGACACGAATCCGGGATCTCCTGCTTACATGGCAGACGCTCTATCCATCTCAGCCAACGAGGACACAGAGGAAAGCGTGACTGCAGGGACTTGTCTCATTGGTATCTGTTCTTTCGGAACAGTTACTATCTTCATATAGTTAAAGGCTACCCGGCCATTGACCTTCTTCCGTGCGAATGCGCACACTTGCCCGAACTCTTACAGGAATCCCCAATTTAGTTGGCGTCAATAATGAGTGAATGGGCAAATATCATTTAGGAACATTACGAATGTACGTTGCGGACAGTTGGGAATGTGGGTCTTACGGGAAGCGTGCAAGGGATAAGTCCTTGCAGTCGCGCTATGCTCTGTGCCCTCGGTGGCTCAGATGGACGCCGGCACGGTAGCTCAGCGTGTTCGGTCACACGGCTACGTGCTCTCTGTAAAAATAAAATAAAAAAACTGAGTAGATAGATCATCAACGAACTTAAACGGATGTCTTACGACGCAAGAGAAGAGTCCCGGTGGGGCCAAACATTTTCAGCTGTCCCCGTTGAGGTATATCAACTACGCATGTTGGCAGCTCAGGGTTTCGATTAATTATAATTTCTTTCTACAGATTATGATCGTTTCTCAGTTTTGGTTACTGATAACTTGATACCAGTGCCTATGAGTTTAATTTGTACACCACAGCTCTGAAGATTATCACTATGTGATTGAAAATCGATTTTGCCATCAATAAACCATCAGTATTACGGCCAACGCTGACTTTCCTTTTAATTTAACATATATGGTCGTTGTGCACACAGCACTCCACGGAGTCGCCAGTCAAGCTGTTCTTTGCTGTGAGACTCTAATGGAGTACTAACGAACATCTCGAGTACATGAAAAACCCAGAAGTTTACGGATGTGCCATCGGCTTTTAATTTAAATTCTTTCAGGCAAAGCTTAAAACTGATTATAGAAATTGTATGCTAACGAACGTACACCTGCAGATCTCTCACGTGAAATAGCTCATCACCCTTCAATATAACTCACAATTAATACGTTTACTCTAATAAATATTGTAGGAATTGTTTGTCTTTCACAAATCACATCTTAAGCTTCATTACTCTCTGCCTTGCTAGCAGAATCGCGATTTTGTATGCACGCTCAATTATACAACTCGCCCCGGAGGGGTCAGGTATTTTCTCTGCCTCGTGATGGCTGGGTGTTGTGTGTTGTCCTTAGGTTAGTTAGCTTTAAGTAGTTCTAAGTTCTAGGGGACTGATGACCATAAATGTTAAGTCCCATAGTGCTCAGAGCCATTTGAACCAATTATACAACTCCTCCATGAAGACCGGCTTGGGTAGCACAAATAATTTCGTTGGGTGGTCATTCAGTGCGAAGCCAATGACGTGTGAACTGATTCGGCTCTATCTCTTTATTCAAATGCTTTGCAAAATAGATATTAAAAATGAAATATGGACTATGTGGGATTAGCTTATTTTTGAGAGGTTTTATCCTATGACTATAAACATATCGGAATGATACTATATTAATAATAAATGCGTACGCGCGCTGTCCCTACCTGTTCTATCACGGTCTCCAAGCAGTTTACAAGACCATAAAGCTCACTCAATTTTCTCCCTGTAGTTGTTTGAGGGCGTACAGAAAAGTAATATTTCCGAGTTTTTTATTCTGTTCTCAACATCGGCAGAGGTATTGCATATCGTGCATATTACTCAGTCAACATCCCAGTTTTGTTGACGCAAGTTGCAGTCCTCTGCTGTTAGCGGGCTCCGATCTGTAGCATGGCGTTTTGTAATGTATCTCTGTCGTTACATGAAAAACAAAGTGCTGTAATCAAGTTTCTAACCGCAGAAAACTTGCCTCCTTGAACTCCATGAAAGAATAATAGCTGTATACAGTGGTGATTACGTCGACATCAGTAACCTGCGACACTGAGCCATTTGTCCAAGTAATGAACGAGACGGTGATGGTAGCCTCAACGTGTGTGGCAGAGTTCGGAGTGGACGAGCGCGTACGGTGACCGACCAGGCTCATCGGAATCAGGTTGATGAAGTCACCAGAGAAAATAGTCGGATGACACAGACACTGCTCTCAGATAAGTGTGGCATCTCACTAGAGCGTGTCCAGGCCATCATTGCAGAACTACGGCAAAGAAAACTGTGTGTAAGGCGGGTACCACGAATGCTCATTCCTGATATGAAACACGTAACAGGGACGTCTTTCAACAATTTATTTTGCGTTTTGAGCGTGAGGGTGGTGTGTCCCTTGACAGCAGTGTGACACATGATGAAAGCTGAGGATCGTCATTTTGACCCGAAAACAATATAACAGCAGTGGAGTTCCGCTACAAAGGATCAATGACTCCCAAAAAGTTAAAAAGCATGCCATCAGCAGCAAAAGTCATCTTCATAGTGTTCTGGGATGTTAAAGGTGTGGTGCATTTCGAATTCACGTCTAAAGGCACCACCATAAAATCTGAAAGGTACTGCGAGACTCTAAGGAAGCACGAATTCGAATACTTCGCCACATATGGCGCACACTCTCCTTCACTACGGCAATGCCAGACCATACACCAAGCCCTGTGATGTGTGCAGCAATCAGATGTCTTGAGTTCACTGTCATCGATCATCCTCCCTAAAGCCCCGAGTTGGCTCCATCCGATTTTCATCTGTTTCCAAAGTTTAAAGAACATTTTCGAAGACTTCGCTTTGATACTGATGAATTGGTGGAAGCAGCAGTAAGGTTTTGGCTTCGTCAACAAACTGAAACATTCTTCAGTGACAATACCATCAAACTGGTATCTCACTGGGAGAAATGTGTTCGCCACCAGAATGACTATGTTGAGCAATAAAAAATGTAGACATGGAGAATAAAGATGTAGAATTTTATTTGAAGACTGGAACAATTTTCTCGTTAAAAATTGCAGAGTTACTTTTAGGCACACCCCTATTGTAGGAATTGTTTGTCTTTCACAAATCACATCTTAAGCTTCATTACTCTCTGCCTTGCTAGCAGAATCGCGATTTTGTATGCACGCTCAATTATACAACTCGCCCCGGAGGGGTCAGGTATTTTCTCTGCCTCGTGATGGCTGGGTGTTGTGTGTTGTCCTTAGGTTAGTTAGCTTTAAGTAGTTCTAAGTTCTAGGGGACTGATGACCATAAATGTTAAGTCCCATAGTGCTCAGAGCCATTTGAACCAATTATACAACTCCTCCATGAAGACCGGCTTGGGTAGCACAAATAATTTCGTTGGGTGGTCATTCAGTGCGAAGCCAATGACGTGTGAACTGATTCGGCTCTATCTCTTTATTCAAATGCTTTGCAAAATAGATATTAAAAATGAAATATGGACTATGTGGGATTAGCTTATTTTTGAGAGGTTTTATCCTATGACTATAAACATATCGGAATGATACTATATTAATAATAAATGCGTACGCGCGCTGTCCCTACCTGTTCTATCACGGTCTCCAAGCAGTTTACAAGACCATAAAGCTCACTCAATTTTCTCCCTGTAGTTGTTTGAGGGCGTACAGAAAAGTAATATTTCCGAGTTTTTTATTCTGTTCTCAACATCGGCAGAGGTATTACATATCGTGCATATTACTCAGTCAACATCCCAGTTTTGTTGACGCAAGTTGCAGTCCTCTGCTGTTAGCGGGCTCCGATCTGTAGCATGGCGTTTTGTAATGTATCTCTGTCGTTACATGAAAAACAAAGTGCTGTAATCAAGTTTCTAACCGCAGAAAACTTGCCTCCTTGAACTCCATGAAAGAATAATAGCTGTATACAGTGGTGATTACGTCGACATCAGTAACCTGCGACACTGAGCCATTTGTCCAAGTAATGAACGAGACGGTGATGGTAGCCTCAACGTGTGTGGCAGAGTTCGGAGTGGACGAGCGCGTACGGTGACCGACCAGGCTCATCGGAATCAGGTTGATGAAGTCACCAGAGAAAATAGTCGGATGACACAGACACTGCTCTCAGATAAGTGTGGCATCTCACTAGAGCGTGTCCAGGCCATCATTGCAGAACTACGGCAAAGAAAACTGTGTGTAAGGCGGGTACCACGAATGCTCATTCCTGATATGAAACACGTAACAGGGACGTCTTTCAACAATTTATTTTGCGTTTTGAGCGTGAGGGTGGTGTGTCCCTTGACAGCAGTGTGACACATGATGAAAGCTGAGGATCGTCATTTTGACCCGAAAACAATATAACAGCAGTGGAGTTCCGCTACAAAGGATCAATGACTCCCAAAAAGTTAAAAAGCATGCCATCAGCAGCAAAAGTCATCTTCATAGTGTTCTGGGATGTTAAAGGTGTGGTGCATTTCGAATTCACGTCTAAAGGCACCACCATAAAATCTGAAAGGTACTGCGAGACTCTAAGGAAGCACGAATTCGAATACTTCGCCACATATGGCGCACACTCTCCTTCACTACGGCAATGCCAGACCATACACCAAGCCCTGTGATGTGTGCAGCAATCAGATGTCTTGAGTTCACTGTCATCGATCATCCTCCCTAAAGCCCCGAGTTGGCTCCATCCGATTTTCATCTGTTTCCAAAGTTTAAAGAACATTTTCGAAGACTTCGCTTTGATACTGATGAATTGGTGGAAGCAGCAGTAAGGTTTTGGCTTCGTCAACAAACTGAAACATTCTTCAGTGACAATACCATCAAACTGGTATCTCACTGGGAGAAATGTGTTCGCCACCAGAATGACTATGTTGAGCAATAAAAAATGTAGACATGGAGAATAAAGATGTAGAATTTTATTTGAAGACTGGAACAATTTTCTCGTTAAAAATTGCAGAGTTACTTTTAGGCACACCCTGGTACTTGCAGTACTATCTTTTGCTTATACATCACTCTACTTTATGAGGTCAAGTGTCAACTATTGCATCTTCGTTCAAATGCGATTTGAAGTTTAAGAATAAATCGTATGACTAACAGAGTCAGAAATTTCACAATAGGCGTACTGTAACAAAATTGTGTAGCATGAGAGCGCAAGAGAGTCATAGGAAAAGGGAAAAGGTGAGAAAGGTAACAGAGACGGAGTGAAGTAGAAAGGTGACAACCCTTTGGGCACGCCGTCTTTCGCACGTTGTTACTTACGTAGTCCCTGCAGAGGCACTGCAGCCATCTCAGCTATGGAGCGAGTGATTATAGACATGGCAGGGAATAACAGAGTTAGTTTGTCTCTAGGAACAGTAGTTATGGCACTAGATTCTTCTGTATTGGAGAGGACGCCAGGGAGACTTGGCCATTGCGGCAGAAGTCAAAGAAACAGCCGTAGGCTCTTCTTGGAAAGCATCCGGGCCTTTACAAAAGCGTGACCGCTTTGCCTGTGAGCGCAGTAGATGTCTCTCCATAATGTCGGTCCACGAGGGTGGTCCGGTTTTCAGTAGGTCAATAGCCGGTGGACTGCACTCCGGAGGCGTATCGTCCACCTCTGGTGCGCAGCCAGCAGACGGACGATGAGCTTTGTCATTGCTCTGAAGGTAGTGCACTGTTCGTCGCTGGTGTGGAATGCATACTGGTTTCTCTGGCGCCAAGTTTAGCGGGAGAGAGCACGGATTATGGCGGCAAATTTTCTCACGCGAGTACCCCTAAGACGCATCTATGCGGGAGTTCTGGCGCAGTGTTATAAGTACGCCATTGGTGAACTTTGTGGTGGCAGCTTGGCCATTGGAGGAATACGTTTTGGTGATTCCATGTGAATATGATGTCGAAAATGGAAAACAGGGAAGATTTTGGTGGATTCAGTGGATGTTCATCGCAGAGGACGGCCTGGGAAGTTCGGCCGAGGTACACTGTACGCTCGGCAAATTGGCGGAGAGCCGCCACAGGGGAATGTCTCGTTTTTTTCTGCCCGTCAGCCGTAATTCTCTGCGCATCTCGGCGTGAGGGTATGCCGGCCGCGGCCTTTGTAGTTTCGCGCCTACGGCCAGTCTCCGCAGCGCCTGTTGGGCAGTTCAGTGGTGAGCTTATCGTCAGCCAGGAGCTGCTAGCAATCTTTGTCTGGTGACTTAGTCTTCCATCTGATTTGTAGCCCCGTATTTCAACCACCTTATGTCACATTGACCATCATCTATCGGTTCACGACCTCGGTCAGTACCTGACATACATAGTCACAAAGCGTAGTTGCTACTACCTTGACGGAGGCATCGGTTTAGCTTGACCTCCTTCCTCATCAGAATCATCTGTCACCGTGTATTTTGTTTCGTGTGTTTTTTAAAATTTGATCTGTGCGCTAATTTTGCGAATTCACATGCTGGCTCTGTAATAAACTTAATCAGAAAAGAGCAATATTTCATTTCAGTACCCAATTCATCTTAACCATTTGAATTACAGTAGATCTTTGTGAGCTGAGGGTACGTAATAAGGTTAGGAAAACACACAAAACGCAAAAGCGTCTTAGAATATTTAATGAACTGCAGTTGGCGATTGTCTCAGTCATAACTCACAGAACGAACACACAAACGCACAAACACCAATTCACCCCCCCCCCCTCCTCCCCCCCACCCCCTTCTCCACCACACACAGGTGTCACTTAATATGATCATAGACTTTAAACTTCGTTCCTGTGGTGGAAGAAAACGTTAACTATGAGGATCGAACTTTTTGCAAGAACACAGCGGTTTGTTTACCATATATCTATCCAAACGTGTTTCAGCAAGAGATGTTCATTTATTTCTCTGTAGATTAAATTTTGTATCTCCTGTGGGGGCTGTCTCTCTTCGATGCAATTTACTCAAAAATCATGTAGCTAAATTCGAAGCAGCTAGAGTAATGAACGTGTTCTAGCAAAGCCTAATCGAATATAGAAACGCAGCAGTAAGGTGTCGAAAAACGGGTGGCACCCCGTCAAGCAGTTACTATAAACATACGTCTGAAGTGGATCGACAGCCACAGTTTTACAACGTTGGGGTAAAGATTCCCACTGATGATGCTGTATCTACGCTGAAAGAAGTCTGGATGAAAAGTATTGTTTTCTCGCAAGGAGACGAATCCGACTGATCATTGTCATCTTAACCATTGATTGACTAACCTTATCATCGATTCCATAGATTTACGAGACAAATGCAGGTGTGTGTCGACGTGAGAGGTTAACTGTAACTGAAGGTTGTGTGTTGCCAGTAGTTACGAAAATTAAAGCTAATTAGGACTCAAGTGAAATCGTTTAGATGAAATTAATTGTTAGAAGTCCACTAAGTCTTACCATTCGGTTTTAGCTTACCAGTTGTCTAAACACTGTGATTCTAAACTCAATACTTGTGTTTTTAACATCAGAAAGAGTTGACCATCAACTCGCGGTTACTGCACATTTAACTTAATGTGCACACATGTTACATTGGGGAATTTTTACTGTAAGTTACAGTAGTTTTATGATATAAAATTACTTCATATCTATAGGCACATAAAGGATAAAAATTTAGCACCTACGGAACAAGAAATTCTACTAGCAACAGACCACCATTTGTTTCTTCTATAGCGAAGTTCTAACAACGATAAAACAGCTCACAAAAAACAAACATCACTGTTAGCAAGAGAGCAGTGAGAATTCTGGGACAGATAACGATCTTATCTCAAGGCCACTTGCAGTGTTTGGTTACACCGAAAGTATCTGAGCGTGTTACATTCAAGGTCAGCCCAGGGAACTCCCATCCTGCCCATGCACCTGCGGAAATTGTATGTCGACATCCAGTGTCATGATGTAAGCCAATAGTGATCGCATGGTCGTCGGGCACTTGTATCATATGCAGTCAAGGTCATCATGTACCAGGATACCCGTGCATACTTTGGACAATAATGTGATATAAAACTGACAGTAAAATGAAGTTAATCCTCTCTCCTCCCCTTGTATTTCTGGCCCAATAAGATTCAAGTTCGCCCTCGCCCCTTCTCGTTTTAAAAGTAGAGCAACTCTGTGGGATGTATTATTCGAGGGCTATACACTGTAGTGAAAGGATCAGGTTTCTTTCGGGTCAGAATTTGGCTATTTGTTATCAGTAATAATAATAATTTTTTTTATTATTCCAATTATTGAAGTTTTATCATTCAAGATCTGTGCACCGTAGTGAGAGGTCAGATTTGTTTCGGATTAGGGTGTGGGGTTTTGCAATAAATAATAACAATAAATAAATTTTATTATACACATGTTTTATCATTCAAGGTCCGGTCTCTGCAGTCAGATGAACATCAGCATCAGTACAGTCATCCCATTTAAAAAACGGAGGCCAATATTACTATAATTTAGTAAGTACGACACTTTGAAATTACATTGTGTGTATAAATTAATGAAGTCATGCCGGTTAACATTAATGTAATTTGCGATATAAGCTACTCTGACGGGCAGTATATGGCTGAATTACTACTCGTAAAATATGATGATGTCTCCGTATATTCTGCAAAATGGTGGAAAATATTAGTACATCCATTCCTCTAGACGAGTTGTGTGCGACCGGCCCTACTTACACTACTGGCAATTAAAATTGCTACACCACGAAGATGACGTGCTACAGACGCGAAATGTAACCGACAGGAAGAAGATGCTGTTATATGCAAATGATTAGCTTTTCAGAGCATTCACACAAGGTTGGCGTCGGTGGCGACACCTACAACGTGCTGACATGAGGAAAGTTTCCAACCGATTTCTCATACACAAACAGCAGTTGACCGGCGTTGCCTGGTGAAACGTTGTTGTTATGCCTCGTGTAAGGTGGAGAAAGGCGTACCATCACGTTTCCGACTTCGATAAAGGTTGGATTGTAGCCTATCGCGATTGCGGTTTATCGTATTGCGACATTGCTGCTCGCGTTGGTCGAGATTGTTAGCAGAATATGGAATCGGTGGGTTCAGGAGGGTACTACGGAACGCCGTCCTGCATCCCAACGGCTCGTATCACTAGAAGTCGAGATGACAGGCATCTTATTCGCATGGCTGTAACGGATCGTGCAGCCAAGACTCGATCCCTGAGTCAACAGATGGGGACGTTTACAAGACAATAACCATCTGCACGAACAGTTCGACGACGTTTGCAGCAGCATGGACCAACAGCTCGGAGACCATGGCTGCGGTTACCCTTGACGCTGCACCACAGACAGGAGCGCCTGCGATGGTGTACTCAACGACGAACCTGGCTGCACGAATGGCAAAACGTCTTTTTATCGGATGAATCCATGTTCTCTTTACAGCATCATGATGGTCGCATCCGTGTTTGGTGACATCGAGGTGAACGCACACTGAAAGCGTGTATTCGTCCTCGTCATACTGGCATATCACCCGGCGTGATGGTATGAGGTGGCATTGGTTACAAGTCTCGGTCACCTCTTGTTCGCATTGACGGCACTTTGAACAGTGGACGTTACATTTCAGATGTGTTACGACCCGTGGCTCTACCCTTCATTCGATCCCTGCGAAACCCTCCATTTCAGCAGGATAATACACGACCGCATGTCGCAGGTCCTGTACGGGCCTTTATATATACAGAAAATGTTCGACTGGTGCTCTGGCTAGCACACTCTCCAGATCTCTCACCAATTGAAAACGTCTGGTCAATGGTGGCCGAGTAACTGGTTCGTCACAATAAGCCAGTCAATGCTCTTGATGAACTGTGGTATCCTGTTGAAGCTGCATGGGCAGCTGTACCTGTACACACCACCCAACCTCTGTTTGAGTCAATGTCCAGGCGTATCAAGGCCATTATTACGGCCAGAGGTGGTTGCTCTGGGTACTGATTTCTCAGGATCTATGCACCCAAATTTCGTGAAAATGTAATCACATGTCAGTTATAGTATAATACAGTATATTGTCCAAAGAATACCCGTTTATCACCTGCATTTTTTCTTGGTGTAGCAAATTTAATGGCCAGTAGTGTAAAAATGGTGTAATAAATTTGATGCCTTCAAGTTTTGTATCTTAATTAACACGATTAGCATAAAAATATTGGGCATACTCTGCAAGCACTGCACCTCCTATTGTAATCTGCTATAATTTTAACCAATTTTTCCACAAAAACCCACCATAAGTACAAGACTGAGCAACTACCACAGTGAAGTTAACAAACTATTGCTACGAATAACACATCAGTACATTACTAATGTGTGATGTCACTGTAAAAGTGTCCACAGTAAAATCATTAATAACAACTAAAGAATTCACCCAGTGCTAAAATGACACTATAAAATCAATTACCCTTATACCAGGCAGAAAACTAATGTCATAGTGAACTAAAAAACGATAATGTCAATAATAGGATGCCTTAGAAAACTGAGACACAAAAAGAAGATAGTATACTTGTAAATAACAATAGAATAAAAGCAGGAGCGTTTCTACACATTGCTAAATTTTTGCTGGAAAGAGGATGGTCCGGCCGCAGTATACTAGGTGCTTCAGTCTGGAACCGCGCTGCTGCTACGGTCGCAAGTTCGAATCCATCCTCTGGCATGGATGTGTGTGATGTCCTTAGGTTAGTTAGGTTTAAATGGTTCTAGGTCTAGGGGACTGAAGACTTCATATGTTAAGTTCCATCATGCTTAGAGCCATCTGAACCATTTGAAAGAGGATGGATGGAGAAATTAAATGCACTTTATTTCAAACAAACTAAAAAAATTGTGATGCGGAGGCCTGCATGTAACGTCGTCACCATTCACCTCTCCAGCTGTCAGTAGCTGATACCAGGTCTACGCCTCAGCTCCAGGCTGGGGGAATCACCGACATGGACACTGGTACCCACAAACGGTAATTAGTGGACAGCAGGGAGAAACCGGCACATCCGCATTGGCCACGAGACAGAACCCACACCAGAGTATACGGGCCCAGTCACAATATACTGTCTGAAATAACTGTTGGTCTTCAGTCCAGAGAGTGGTTTCACGCAGCTCTCCATGCTACTCTATCCTGTGCAAGACTCTTTATCTCTGAATAGCTACTGCAACCTACATCTTTCAAAACGTGCATACTGTATTCATCTCTTTGTCTCCCTCTACGATTTTTCCCCTCCACGCTTCCCTCCAATACTAAATTGGTGATCCCTTGATGCCTCAGAACGTGTTCTACCAACCGATACCTTCTTCTAGTCAAGTTCCTCTTCTTCCCAATTCTGTTCAGTACTTCCTCATTAGTTACGTGATCTACCCATCTAATCTTCAGCATAATATGTAGCACCCCATTTGGAAAGCTTCTATTCTCTTCTTGTCCAAACTAGTTATCGTCCATGTTTCACTCCCATACATGGCTACACTTCATACAGATACTTTCGTAAAAGACTTCCTGACACTTAAATCTATACTCGATGTTAACAAATTCCTCTTATTCAGAAACGCTTACCTTGCCAAAGCTAGTCTACGTTTTATATCCTCTATTCTTCGACCACAATCAGTTATTTTGCTTCCCAGATAGCAAAACTCATCTACTACTTTAAGTGTCTCATTTCCTAATCTAGTCCCTCAGCATCACCTGATTTAAGTCGACTACATTCCCTTATCCTCGTTTTACTTTTGTTGATGATCATCTGATCTAACCCTTTCAAGACAACCTCCATTCCGTTCAGCTGCTCTTCCAGGTCCTTTGGTGTTTGTGACAGAATTACAATGTCATCGGCAAACCTCGAAGTTTTTATTTCTTCTCCATCGATTTTAATTCCTACTCCGAATTTTTCTTTTGTTTCCTTCACTGCTTGCTCAATATACAGATTGAATAACATCGGGGAGAGGCTACAACCCTGTCTTACTCCCTTACCAAACAATGCTTCCCTTTCATGTCCCTCGACTCTTATTACTGCGATCTGGTTTCTGCACAAATTGTAAATAGCCTTTCGCTCCCTGTATTTTACCCCTACCAACTTAAGAATTTGAAAGAGAGTATTCCAGTCAACATTGTCAAAAGCTTTCTCTAAGTCTACAAATGCTAGAAATATGGGTTTGCTTTTCTTTAATCTTTCTTCTAAGATAAGTCGTAAGGTCAGTATTGCCTCACGTGTTCCAACATTTCTACGGAATCCAAACTGATCTTCCCCGAGGTCGACTTCTACCAGTTTTCCCATTCTTCTGTAAAGAACTCGCGTTAGTATTTTGCAGTTGTGATTTATTAAACTGATAGTTCGGTAAATTTCACATCCGTCAACACCTTCTTTCTTTGGGATTGGAATTATTGTATTCTTTTTGAAGTCTGAGGGTATTTCGCCTGTTTCATACATCTTGCTCACTAGATGGTAGAGTTTTGTCAGGACTGGCTCTCCCAAGGCCGTCAGTAGTTCCACTGGAATGTTGTCTACTCTCGGGGCCTTGTTTCGACTCAGGTCTTTCAGTGCCCTGTCAAACTCTTCACGCAGTATCGTATCTCCCATTTCATCTTCATCTACATCCTCTTCCATTTCCATAATATTGTCCTCAAGTACATCACCCTTGTATAGACCCTCTACATACTCCTTCCACCTTTCTGCTTTCCCTTCTTCGCTTAGGACGGGTTTTCCATCTGAGCTCTTGCTATTCATACAGGTGGTTCTCTTTTCTCCAAATGTCTCTTTAATTTTCCTGTAGGCAGTATCTGTCTTACCCCTCATGAGATAAGCATCTACATCCTTACATTTGTCCTCTAGCCATCCCTGCTTAGCCATTTTGCAGTTCCTGTCGATCTCATTTTTGAGACGTTTGTAATCCTTTTCGCCTGCTTCATTTACTGCATTCTTATATTTTCTCCGTTGATCAATTAAATTCAATATCTCTTCTGTTACCCATGTAATTCCACTAGCCCTCATCTTTTTATTTACTTGATTCTCTGCTGCGTTAACTATTTCATCTCTCAAAGCTAAACATTCTTCTTCTACTGTATCTGCTTTCCTGTTCTTCTCAGTAGTTCCCTAATGCTCCCTCTAAAACTCTCGACATCCTGTGGTTCTTTCAGTTTATCCAGGTCTCATCTTCTTAAATCCCTATCTTTCTGCAGTTTCTTCAGTTTTAGTATACAGTTCATTACTAATAACTTTTGGTCAGAGTCCACATCTGCTCCTGGAAACGTCTTACAATTTAAAACCTGGTTCCTAAATATCTGTCTTATCATTATATAATCTATCTGAAACCTTCCAGTGTCTCCAGGTCTCTTCCACGTATACAACTACTTTTCATAATTCTTGAACCAAGTGTTAGCTATGATTAAGTTGGCTCTGTGCAAAATTCTACCAGGTGGCTTCCAGTTTTATTGCTTACCCCAAGTCCATATTCACCTACTACTTTTCCTTCTCTTCCTTTTCCTACTATCGAATTCCAGTCCACCATCACTATCAAATTCTCGGCTTCCTTAACTATCTGAATAATTTCTTTTAACGCATCATACGTTTCTTCAGTCTCTTTATCATCCGCGGAGGTAGTTGGCATATAAGCTTGTCCTACTGTGGAAGGCGTGGGCTTCTATCTTGGCTACAATAATGCCTTCACTGTACTGTTCGTAGTAGCTTATCCACGCTCCTATTTTTTTATTCGTTATTAAACTTACTCTGCATTACCCTTTTTTGATTTTGTATTTATAACCCTGTTTATATGGTTCAAATGTCTCTGAGCAGTACGGGACTTAACATCTGGGTTCATCAGTGGGCTAGAACTTAGAACTACTTAAACCTAACTAACCTAAGGACATCACACACATCCATGCCCGAGGCAGGTTTCGAATCTGCGACCGGAGCGGTCGCGCGGTTCCAGACTGAAGTGCCTAGAACCGGTCGGCCACACTACTACCCTGTATTCACCTGACCAGATGTCTTGTTCCCCCTGCCAACGAGATCCAATAATTCCCACTATAAGTAACTGATACTGATCCATTTCCCTTTCTCTAACCTGCCTGCCCGATTAAGGGACCTGACATTCCACGCTTCGATCTGTAGAACATGAGTTTTGTTTCTGCTGGTAACGACATCCTCCTCTGTAGTCCCCACCCGGAAATCCGAATAGAGGACTATTTTACCTTTGGAATATTATACCCAGAGGACGCCATCATAATTTAGCTATACAGTAAAGCTACGTGTCCTCGGGAAAAATTACGGCTATAGTTTCCCATTGATTTCAGTCTTTTTGAGTACCAGCACAGCAAGGCCGTTTTGGTTGATGTTACAAGGTCATATCAGTCAGTCATCCAGACTGTTTCTCCTCAAACTACTGAAAAGGCTTCTGCCCTTCTCAGGATCCATACCTTTGTCTTGCCTCTTAGCAAATACCCCTCTGTTGTGGTTGCACCTACGATACTACGGTACGACTATCTGTGTCGCTGAGGCCCGCAAACCTCTCCCAACGGCAAGGCCCATAATTTATGGGAAGGGGGATGGTGACTGAAAAACTAGACTACAAAAATATTCAGTCAGACCCTGATAAGCTTTCAAAATTGTACACCTCCCAATAAACAAAAAGTAATATTCTTGACTAAAATACCACTCATTTAAATACTAGATGCAACAATTGGTAGGAATATGAAATGGAACGATTTCAGTTCATTGTTAGGAGACTAAGAAAATCTAAGTTCAAATGGCTCTGAGCACTATGGGACTTAACAGCTATGGTCAACAGTCCCCTAGAACTTAGAACTACTTAAACCTAACTAACCTAAGGACATCACACACATCCATGCCCGAGGCAGGATTCGAACCTGCGACCGTAGCAGTCGCACGGTTCCGGACTGCGCGCCTAGAACCACGAGACCACCGCGGCCGGCGAAAATCTAAGTCTTCAAGATAAAGTGCTTTCAGAACACTTGTGTGAGACGACGCATAATATTGCTCAAGTGTGTGGGACCTATACCATACAGAATTAAGAGATCTAGAAGGGCTGGGCAAAAATATGGAAACAGAGGGAAATACATGTTTGGATATAAATGGAGATGCTAGACGAGCTCTCAGGTTGCGCCGTTGAACGACACCTGTGTCTTATCTTCAATACTTTGCAAATGTCACACGTGCTAGAACAGTGTTCTGTGTAATTGTGAGTGGAGTATGTCGAAGGTAAGTGAATTCGAACATAGACACAGGGAGATGACGTGTGGAAGAAGCGTGACAAGTGGCATCTTTGTTTACGACTCAGACAAGTAAGGCGAGGTGGCTGTAAGACCGTGATCTTGAATTCGACAAGAATGTGTTTCCAATTTCCATCCGGCCGTCAAGGTTTGGATTTTTTAAGGTTTTGCGAAATCGCTTAAGAAAATATCAGAACTTCATTTGAGAAGGCCGTGGCTGATTACTTTTCCTATCCTTCGACAATCCGAGCTTGTGTTCCTTCTTTAATGACCTCATGCTTGCCTCCTATTCCTCCATAGCCTAAATTCTAGTAAACGACTGCTAATGATAGTAGCTGACACTGCAGGTACGCACTGGTCCTGATCAGAGGCGCTATTGGTTAGTAATCAGCTATGTCAAACTGACGTGAGAAGGATTTGCCCAGGCATAATAGAATATAGTGGTTAATATTTTGAACGTATTCCGCATCGCTCAGTGTACCCTCAACAAACACCGAACGTGAAAAGATATTTTGATTTATGGCTTCTCATCAAATGATGCACCGAGTTATTCCAGTTTGACAGTGTATGACCCAGGCTTCATGTGAAGAAATGAAGATTGAGAATCTAGTAAACACAATACCAACTGTTTAAGAAGTCAATAGCAGGCCTGAGCAAAGGAAGTTTGTTCTGGGAACTTGACCTCATATGCAACAGAATTATTTGTTAGGCTGGAGGTGTAAATCTTTTAAATTATGTTCTGGGATGACAATCTCTCATTTCTCACTAGCGCAGGCAGAGTTGCAATTTTGTCATTTTGTCATGTTTATTGAACATCTTTCATTCGACAATGTTTTGTGGTATGAGAACTCGTTTAGGATGGCTTTCCCATGGTCTTCTTGCCGTTCTCGTTTTTTTTTTTTTTGTATGAAATGCTGAACATACCCTTTAGATCAGTTTCAGTTAAAGCACTATGTGTTTCTTTCAGAGAGAAACACTTCGAAACTTCTTCCCCTTTAATTGCCCTCTGTTACTACGTGTGCTATAATTATGAATCTGGTTATTTGACCTGGGTAAGAGGAGGCCGATCTCATGTCATGAAAAATATAATATTCTTGTTACATAAGTTTTATTTGCTCAGATCACAGAAATTACGACTAAGGACGACTATGGAAGATTTTTGCTGTCTAATATTCCAGCAGAAGGCCTGAACAAATTTAGAATATATTATGACTGTACAAAACTGTTGTCAACATAGTGTTATAAAAAATTTCGTTCAGATCTGAAGTTGGCAATAAAATTTGCCGAAACTAGTCGTCTACAGATGGAATTACTGCGATCGGGGGAAATAAATTCCTTAATAAGAAGATTACATTTTTAATTATGATTCTGCTTCACATTGTTATAGATGTTCAGTTTTCATCCTCCATTGATATACAGCTTTAGGTGGGAGCACGTCTTTGATGCTTGTAAAGCTCGATCACGTAGAGTTCGTAAGTACAGAGTAAAAAACAAAATTAGTCGGAGATCTGCTGTGCGCAGTGGGCTTTGGTGCGATTTGACATGTACTTCCATCCTGTCCGTTAATTATGTTAGTGTTTTCCATATGTTCATTTCAGCGCCGAGTCTACGAAGAACCAGCTCATTCCTTATTTAAGCATCCCACCTTTTTTCAACATCCGTCTATAGCACCACATCTTAATACCTTCGATTCTCTTCTACACTGGTTTTCCCACTGTCAATGGTTAACTACCATGGAGTGCTGTGCTGTGCTCCTAATGTACGTTCTCAGAAATTTATTCCTTAAATTAAGACGTAGCTAACTTCTCTTGGCCCGGAAAGTCCAATTTGCTTGTGCTAGTCTGCGTTTAATGTCCTGTTTGCCTCACCCATCATGTGTTATTTCTCTTCTAAGGTAGAAAATCCTTTCACTTTGTGCTCACCATTTTTTATTTTAAGTTTATCTTTCATCTCATTTCTGATACTCTTCATTATTTTCATCTTCCTTCTGTTTAGTCTCAACCCATATTCCGTGCCATATGCTGCACCCATCCTTTCTATGAACATTTCTATTTCTCTGTGCAAGATCTTTGTTACAAGCAACAGTTGTAAAGCGCTTGCTGGATGCTGGAAAAGTCTCGCTGTCAGAGTGTAAATTAATATAGTTTGTGTGGAAGTGTGTGTAGTGATATAACAACTGGATATCAGAATGGAGGCAGATTTTTTAGACGGACACTAACAGAAAAAAGCCGCCTATGCTGTCGCAGTAAGCAAAAAACTAAATTTACATCCATATCGATAGATAAGCTATAGTCATGGCGATACATTAAAGTGTATTCCATCTTTTTGTCATAGGATCAGCACCCAGCATTACGCTGGCAATAATGATGTATCTTCCTGAAACCATCTGAAGATGAACCTGAAAAGGTTCGAAAACCGGTTCATGGAATAAAACATAATTATTAAAAAAAAGTGACTGGTTGCAGTGTTGTATATCTTATTTACATTCAATATACAGTCACGGTTCTAAAATACCCGTAATGGATAAGCATAATTTCTATTTCAGTTTTTTCACATTTTTCCTAAAACCATTTCGCATTGGTTTTTCCGCCCTTCCTGTTTATTCCAATCCTGAGTGACATATTGCTGTGATCCTGTATTTCCCTGAACATTTGTGTAGTTCGTTCCCTCGTCGATCAAACGAAGTATTTTTTTTTTTTTTTTTTTTTTTTTTTTTTTTTTTTTTTTTTTTTTTTTGTGTCCCGACGGTTTCTCGGCAGCTATCCTCCTTCTACCAATACTTCTGTTTCCAGTTTCTGTGATTGTACTTTTAGTGATATCCATTCCTCTTCAACTGTATCGCCTACCGTGGTATTAATTATCGCAGTATTTTCATCTTCAGACACTTTCACTCGCACGCCATCATTCATGAGTAATCCAATATCCTACTTGCTTCCACACTGAATCTTCCAGACGATTCTCTTAAACTTCAGCCAATTCTTCACCTTTAGTAAATTGTGGTCTGTATCTATATTTGCCCATTGATACACCTTACAGCCCACTACAAGATCTCGGAATCTCTGTCTAGCCACGATGTAATCCAGCTGGAATCTCCCCGTATCTCCAGATGTTCTCGAAGTATACCTCTTCTTCCTGTCATTTTTGAATAGTATATTCGCTATTACTAGCTGATATTTGTTGCAAAGCTTAGTTACTCTATCTCTTCCGTCATTCCTACTACCGAGATCATATTCTCCCGCAATTCTGTGTTCTGATCCTTCCCCTACTACTACCTTCCACTCTTCCATGTGGTTAGATCTCTTCCCACTACATACTGATTTACCCCTTTAATGCCCTTATATAGTCTCACGTTCAGGAAACAACAGAATTCCTAGAAGATAGGACTTTCATATTCACAGAAGACGTACATTAGTATTTTCTTCGGAAATGATTAGCATTTCTACGGTCGCAGGTTCGAATCCTGCCTCGGGCATGGATGTGTGTGATGTCCTTAGGTTAGTTAGGTTTAAGTAGTTCTAAGTTCTAGGGGACTGATGACCACAGATGTTAAGTCCCATAGTGCTCAGAGCCATTTGAACCATTTGATTTGCATTTGGACCACGTCGGCTCGCGGATTCACGGTCAACATCGGTATCGTGGCGTAACACCACCTACAGGTCAAATGTGCCTGCGACTCTCGTTGTTACTATAGGCCGAAGGCAATGGATCAGTGAGACTTGAGCAGACGTGAAAATGGTTCACAGACGTATGCGCGAACCGTACCGTCAAATCAGTGAGATTGAAAGAGGGTGCATTATTAGCATGAGAGAATGTGATGCATCCATTCGGGAAATTGCAGCTCATGTGGAACGAAGTGTTTCGGCAGTGCAACGGATGTCTGCAGAATGATTCACGGAAGGCCGTAGAACAGGATGAGGTGGGTCAGATCGTACAACCCAGACCACCCCTCGAGCAGATCGACACCTCATCCGAATGGGCGAAACAGTCCAACAGAGTAACACACTGTACCCTCTATCAGGAGTGACAGCCCGGCACCGTTTATTACCAGACGACAGCGGAGTTAGGAAGGACGTCACTGGGGACAGGAACGACATTAAATACTGTTTTCGGACGAATCCAGGTTCTATTTGTTTGAAGACTATGGCCCTATTTTAGTTCGCTGCAGACAGGGGAAGCGGCATGATAGTAGCTGTTTCCGCACAAGACATACAGCGGCAAATCAAGGCTGTATGGTGTGGAGTGCTTTTGGGTACGACCACAAATCTCAGTTGTTGTGTGCCCAGGACACTGAGACCAGTGTGACTTACGTTAATGACATCCTGCGACCCGAAGCCATACCCTTCCATACAACACTCCACACGCCTTTTTTTTTTCATCAAGACAATGCACGAACACGTGCCTTCTTGGTGTCACAGGGTGTCAGCCTTTTGCCCTGGCCCCCCAGATCATCAGACTTGTCGCCAACCGAAAATGTGTAGGATGTGGTAAACCACGGGTGCAGTGCTGTGATACAGTGTCAACCACCACAGATGAACCTCGGAAGCAGGTGAATGCAGCGTAGATGACTATACCGCAGGACGCCATCCCACCTTATACGCGTCGATGCTACTCTCCTGGAAATGGAAAAAAGAACACATTGACACTGGTGTGTCAGACCCACCATACTTGCTCCGGACACTGCGAGAGGGCTGTACAAGCAATGATCACACGCACGGCACAGCGGACACACCAGGAACCGCGGTGTTGGCCGTCGAATGGCGCTAGCTGCGCAGCATTTGTGCACCGCCGCCGTCAGTGTCAGCCAGTTTGCCGTGGCATACGGAGCTCCATCGCAGTCTTTAACACTGATAGCATGCCGCGACAGCGTGGACGTGAACCGTATGTGCAGTTGACGGACTTTGAGCGAGGGCGTATAGTGGGCATGCGGGAGGCCGGGTGGACGTACCGCCGAATTGCTCAGCACGTGGGGCGTGAGGTATCCACAGTACATCGATGTTGTCGCCAGTGGTCGGCGGAAGGTGCACGTGCCCGTCGACCTGGGACCGGACCGCAGCGACGCACGGATGCACGCCAAGACCGTAGGATCCTACGCAGAGCCGTAGGGGACCGCACCGCCACTTCCTAGCAAATTAGGGACACTGTTGCTCCTGGGGTATCGGCGAGGACCATTCGCAACCGTCTCCATGAAGGCTACGGTCCCGCACACCGTGAGGCCGTCTTCCGCTCACGCCCCAACATCGTGCAGCCCGCCTCCAGTGGTGTCGCGACAGGCGTGAATGGAGGGACGAATGGAGACGTGTCGTCTTCAGCGATGAGAGTCGCTTCTGCCTTGGTGCCAATGATGGTCGTATGCGTGTTTGGCGCCGTGCACGTGAGCGCCACAATCAGGACTGCATACGACCGAGGCACACAGGGCCAACACCCGGCATCATTGTGTGGGGAGCGATCTCCTACACTGGCCGTACACCTCTGCTGATCGTCGAGGGGACACTGAATAGTGCACGGTACATCCAAACCGTCATCGAACCCATCGTTCTACCATTCCTAGACCGGCAAGGCAACTTGCTGTTCCAACAGGACAATGCACGTCCGCATGTATCCCGTGCCACCCAACGTGCTCTAGAATGTGTAAGTCAAGTACCCTGGCCAGCAAGATCTCAGGATCTGTCCCCCATTGAGCATGTTTGGGACTGGATGAAGCGTCGTCTCACGCGGTCTGCACGTCCAGCACGAACGCTGGTCCAACTGAGGCGCCAGGTGGAAATGGCATGGCAAGCCGTTCCACACGACTACATCCAGCATCTCTACGATCGTCTCCATGGGAGAATAGCAGCCTGCATTGCTGCGAAAGGTGGATATACACTGTACTAGTGCCGACATTGTGCATGCTCTGTTGCCTGTGTCTATGTGCCTGTGGTTCTGTCAGTGTGATCATGTGATGTATCTGACCCCAGGAATGTGTCAACAAAGTTTCCCCTTCCTGGGACAATGAATTCACGGTGTTCTTATTTCAATTTCCAGGAGTGTATTACGCATGGGACAAGACATTAGGGCCAATTGCAGACATTGTGCCTCCTAGGCAACAGGACGCTTACTGAACCGAGGTGACTGAAGTGCTAATCATTTCTGCAGAACATACTAATGTACATGTCCTTTGAGTATGAACGTCGTATGACTAGTCGTTCCATGTGTATTGTTTTCTTCTGAACATCAGTGTATTTTCAGCATTACGCCAACCCCCTCTCTCCCCCCTTTATCTATAATGTGCCTTCGTATTTCCCACATTAGATTTTATAACTTCCATTCCACGTTAAGATTTCTGACATTCCACATTTCGCTCATAGAATGTTATCCTTTCATTGGTTATGCAAACTTTTTTTCATGGCCACCTCCTCCTTGATAATCCCTTCCTGGAGATCCGAACGGGGGACTAATCTGAAATCTTTTGCCAGTGCAGAGATCATACTGACATTTTTTAAAATGCAGCTCACACTTCCCTTGTTCCTCAGATGCCGAATTGATGCAATTTCCATAGCAATGTTCGGTCATAGACTGGATGAGATGGGCCCGCATACAGTAGCAGTTCATATCGGAATTGAAGCATATTGTTGTTCACAAAGCGCAACACTTGTCTTCAGTCGCTGTCGGTTATGATCTTTTACGTTGTTTTACGGAACTGTGAGTGGTACACAATCAATTCTAGTCTCGTTGCGCAGTCCGTATTCATACACCAACAAATCTGGGAGCTTCATTCACGGTGCGGTCATGTGCATGTCCAAACACGGTATCTTACTATGCTGGTTCCGCACACCCGTGTGCCATATACGTACCACTTTACTGCCGTGATTTACGTTAGCAGTGGAGCGCTACGTGGCCCCATGGCACCAGTTGTACACATTCTGCTGCTCTTCGAAGCAACCAGAGAGCTCGTTTAAGAGTATAACTACTTTGTCCAGTGAACTTATCTGCGGTATCTAACCTTCTGGCTGTATAGCTGCTAGCCGGATATCGCGAACTTAATCTCATGCAGCAAGTCTGAGATGCTTCTGGAAAGAGAAGTTCCGGGAATAAAAGTCACAGAAATATGTCACTTAGGGAGGAAATAAACAGTTGCATTGCCTGCTCATAGTCCTCTTCTTTGGGGGCTGGTCTCACGGAGTGTATCGTTACAAGGAAGTGGCATTTACTTACTAGGCGGCTTACAGGCACCATTATGTATATAATGAAGCTGATATGAAACTTTCTGGCAGATTAAAACTGTGTGCCCGACCGAGACTCGAACTTGGGACCTTTGCCTTTCTCGGGCAAGTGTTCTACCATCTGAGATACCGACGGACGACTCACGCCTGGTCTCACAGCTTCACTTCTGCCAGTATCTCGTCTCCTACCTTCCAAACTTTACAGAAGCTCTCCTGCGAACCTTGCAGAACTAGCACTCCTGAAAGAAAGGATACTGCGGAGACATGGCTTTGCCACAGCCTGGGGGATGTTTCTGGAAACTGAACTACCCGATCAATATTCTCATAGATTTCATCTAGCTCTTCATTTTCTGTTTATGAAATCGACATGTACACATGAACTCTCGTTGTTGGCATTCACTAACTGCAGATTCTGATTACAATAACCCTACCACTGAACTTTTCTCAGTAACTCTCTCTGTACTACCTTCCTATCGTAATGAATCCTATTCCCGTTGTGCCACTTTCAGCTGATGTTGATATTATACTATATTCGTCTACTCTTAAAGCCTTGTTTTCTTTCTATTTCACTTTACTGCTCCCACTACCTATCTTTTCCTTTTTACATTTTCTAGCTTCATTACCACGTTGAAACTTCTGGCAATCCACGCTGCTACTCTTCGAATGATACTCTTTCATGGGTTATTCCATATTTTTCACACGGTCACCTCTTTCTTGGGAGTCTGCTCCCGGAGATCCGAATTGGGACTAATTCAGAATCTCTTACGAACGCAGAAATCATCAATATTCTTCTTCAATTTCAGGCCACATGTAATGTGGATATACATTATGCACTGGCTTCCGTTGCCTCCTGCGTTCTCATACCACTGATCACTGTGTCCTTTAGGAGCAGTTTCCCACCCCTAGGAGATCGGCTACTCCGCAGGCTTTGTCAACGCCGCTGGAAGAAAAAGGATGACTTCTTTACCTGAAGTCGTAGGCTGCCATTTTCTCAAATATTTAGTGGTTGGTATCGAACCGAGGACCCAATGTTTTGATTACTTGTTAAAGACGCTACCCCCTGACCAAAACGACGCTCTTACGCCTTGTACAAGAAATAAATGAAAGAAAATCCTGACTGGCAACAATAAAGGTTACTTTGTAACAAAACAAATTAGGCAATTCCTACCATAAATCATTTTGTGCCGTTAAACAATGTTATGAATGTTTACTTTGTAAATCCAGAGAAAGCAACAACTAAAAGCCTAAATGCAGTCGAGACCGGGTTGTAGTCGCGCTGCATCTGTTATACACTTTTGTTGTGAATTTATTATGAGCCGTGTTAATATCTGTTGGGCGTTTGAGAATAGCATCAATCCGAAACCAGACTTGTGTAGATCGCTAATTACAGTACAGTGGATTAATAGAGGAATTATGTTTTATTGGTTTCTGATGCCACCCATGACATTATGCACGAGAAATTACCTTTTTATGACACATTTAACAGGGTGCGTATCGCTTCAGTGTGCGGCAGTTAGGTATTGTACCATTTTCGTTAGTCACTAATCTTTCAACTTGTTTGTTGCTGTGCTCTACCTGGTGCTACTTAGCTCGTAGTATATTCGTGCTGAAAAGAATTTTGACGATGCGTTTATGTACATCGCGTCAGTGTACATCACTTAATTCAGAGTGACACTGTCAACAAAACGGGGCTGTATCTCTGGTGACAGGTATTTCCAAGTGTAGCTATCGCAGTGAACGAAGTTAATAAGAGAACCACACTTAACTGGATGATTTCTAAACCTGCAAGATGAGGTTATTTTGAAGAGAAGAGGCAAAACAATAAATAACAATCAGAATCTATCTTCCTCGTAACGTCCAGGAAAGGACATTTGATCTCTTTACATTTTTAGATTTTTGTTAGAAGAAAGCGTGTCAATGCTGAAAATGTATATAATAACAGGTTTGTTGTATGAAGACTCGTATTTAAAATATATAAACTACTTTAAAAGTCTTAATGCCGACTGAAGTGAAGAGAAGATTGCATTTATAAGAAAGAGCTATCGAGCGGCTCCCGTTGGGGCACTATTAGCTGAAACAAGACTTTAAGAAGATCAGGAAAGTTTGGAAGTCGTTTTGCTACAAAAGTCACACGTTGTTGTCCTTGCATTCCCTCTTTCACCTTCAAAAATGTAAGGGCACTTCACTTCTTGTACTGATACTTCAATGCAAACTGTAGCCTTTATGCGGTGTAATTTCGATAGTATGATTAACGAGGGTTTGCAGGTGCCGAATATCTGAAATTCTGTTTGTTTCAATATCTGATGATATAGAAATTAGCCTCTTTCTAAAAGTAAATATAGTTAAAAATTTTGGGGCCCCAGTAATTTTCCATTTTTCATTGCTGTAAATTTAAGTTTTGTAAGTATCAAACTACAGAACTGCCGACTCCCACGAGGGGTGGTCGGAGCTACGTTGAGAACGGTTGCAACGAGGAAGTGAGACGGAAGAGCGAAGCAGCGGACTGCGTCAACCTGCTACACGACATGTTCCGGACAGGAGATGCCGTTGGTCGGTATCGGTGACACCTTTTTGAATTATAGTGCGCCTTGGTGGATTGGAACGGTCGTCGCCCAGGGGTCTGAATACCGGGCTAGTTCTATGTGGCTCAGCTGTGGCATATACTTATCTAAGAGAACTCTGCGGGAGGGGGAATTCGAAAACCTGTCATCCGAGTCATATGTACTGTATTCAGATGGTTATTTTCGTTTCCCGTCCAGAGACAAATTCTGATAGTTGTGTTTTCTTTGTTAACAGTTCGCACTGAGCAAAGACAGACGAATGAGGAACTGCAGGAATTTTGACTGGATGAATGCATGTATTATACTAATTTCTTGTTGTAAAGTTTTTCTTGGTAAAGATACCACATTAAATTAAACTGAAGTTTCATTGTAAAGTTTTTTTGACATATTGTTTTAAATCAATTATTTCTTGTTGTTTTTACAAGTTTGGATGGTTATTACAATAAAATTATGATTAGAACTGTTGTATTACGCCCTCCTCCTCACTCCAGCCATTCCACTTAATGATCTGTAACAAACACTGTAGAGTATTCGACGGACGACTGTTCGATTTAGGTATTTCCTTACCTATCGTTCTGAGCTCGTTCCGACTGACTCCCAAACTGCTGCGATGATGACATCTTTTATCAACGTTTACTGTGGTTCGCTGAGAGCGTTCACCGTTGACAGATTCCTTTTTAGAGCCACACTCACCTCCTCAAAATTCTCAACCCGCCCCCGGTAGCCGAGTGGCCAGCGCGACGGACAGTCAATCCTAAGGGCCCGGGTTCTATTACCGGTTGGGTCGGAGATTTTCTCCGCTTAGGGACTGGGTGTTGTGTTGTCCTAATCATCATCATTTCATCCCCATCGACGCGAAAGTCGCCGAAGTGGCGCCAAGTCGAAAGACTTGCACCAGGAGAGCGGTCTACCTGGCGGGAGGCCCTCGTCGCACGCCATGGCGTGACAAAATGACACGCAACAATGACGTCCAAAACTGTAATGATGTTAGAATCACCGTCGTGCAGCATTCAGACTGAGACCATTTTTTTGAAATGGCCTTCACAGAAAATGCACGTTTTGTGTGTCCATCCCACGTTTACTGCATGGCAAGGAGTTGTGCGAAGAGATATGCCACCCCCACCTTTCTATCGACCACTCAGGGTTGCCGTTACTAATTTTAATTTTTTTCCGTTTCCCTGAGCAGTCTTGAAATTCAGTTTTGTTTTACACTAACTTTTATGTGGTGATGGGTATTCGGTTAGCTAAATCAGACAAATAGTTACTCTTTTCATAGATCATTTGAACGAGTCTTTGATCGAAAGTCCGCCCCGGTAGCTGGGTGGACAGCGCGACGGTCTGTCACGCCAAGGGGCCCGGGTTCGATTCTCGGCTTGCTTGGAGATTTTCTACGCTCAGGGACTATGTGTTGTGTAGTCCTCATTATCATTACATCATCACCATTCGAAGCCAACGGGAAACCTCCACTGGAATCACTTCCCTAGACGCTCATGCGGTGGACCTCTATGACGCTGTTTCCCCCATGGAAAGACCTGTCATTAGGAAGAACAGAAAGTGCTTTATCGAAATGATGTGCAACGAGTGAGTTTATAGGACATGCATATATGATTAGTGTACAAATGATCAAATAATTCTGGTGCTGCATATTTAATTCCTTTCTGAGCCTCTGATAGGTTCGGTAACGGTTAATAAAGACTATCTTTCCTCTAGCGTTGTAGATATCGACATCATTATTTTCTAAAATTGTGATGGATAATTTATGAGGAATTTCATAGCGAATGTACAGTACGTATTGTGATGGTGCAGGTACAATGCCTAACTCCTTGAAGAGGTACCTACACGACGACTGTGGATGAATACTACATACGATACTTACTGCTCGCTTTCTTTCTATGTGATGAGTTACCCCAGAAAATCGTTCAACAAGTAGTTAATTTTTGTATATATGCAAAGTATGTCAGGAAGTTGATTCGTTTGTGTTCCTGCGTAACAGCAAGCGCCAGCGCGAAGATGAAGAACGCAAGAGTAGAGAAGGCTGTGAGACGACGTCAGCCAATAGTACGCTGACTAGGAGCGGCCTCTATCCGACGATACTACACTCCTGGAAATTGAAATAAGAACACCGTGAATTCATTGTCCCAGGAAGGGGAAACTTTATTGACACATTCCTGGGGTCAGATACATCACATGATCACACTGACAGAACCACAGGCACATAGACACAGACAACAGACCATGCACAATGTCGGCACTAGTACAGTGTATATGCACCTTTCGCAGCAATGCAGGCTGCTATTCTCCCATGGAGACGATCGTAGAGATGCTGGATATAGTCCTGTGGAACGGCTTGCCATACCATGTCCACCTGGCGCCTCAGTTGGACCAGCGTTCGTGCTGGACGTGCAGACCGCGTGAGACGACGCTTCATCCAGTCCCAAACATGCTCAATGGGGGACAGATCCGGAGATCTTGCTGGCCAGGGTAGTTGACTTACACCTTCTAGAGCACGTTGGGTGGCACGGGATACATGCGGACGTGCATTGTCCTGTTGGAACAGCAAGTTGCCTTGCCGGTCTAGGAATGGTAGAACGATGGGTTCGATGACAGTTTGGATGTACAGTGCACTATTCAGTGTCCCCTCGACGATCACCAGAGGTGTACGGCCAGTGTAGGAGATCGCTCCCCACACCATGATGCCGGGTGTTGGCCCTGTGTGCCTCGGTAGTATGCAGTCCTGATTGTGGCGCTCACGTGCACGGCGCCAAACACGCATACGACCATCATTGGCACCAAGGCAGAAGCGACTCTCATCGCTGAAGACGACACGTCTCCATTCGTCCCTCCATTCACGCCTGTCGCGACACCACTGGAGGCGGGCTGTACGATGTTGGGGCGAGAGCGGAAAACGGCCTAACGGTGTGCGGGACCGTAGCCCAGCTTCATGGAGACGGTTGCGAATGGTCCTCGCCGATACCCCTGGAGCAACAGTGTCCCTAATTTGCTGGGAAGTGGCGGTGCGGTCCCCAACGGCACTGCGTAGGATCCTACGGTCTTGGCGTGCATCCGTGCGTCGCTGCGGTCCGGTCCCAGGTCGACGGGCACGTGCACCTTCCGCCGACCACTGGCGACAACATCGATGTACTGTGGAGACCTCACGCCCCACGTGTTGAGCAATTCGGCGGTACGTCCACCCACTATACGCCCTCGCTCAAAGTCCGTCAACTGCACATACGGTTCACGTCCACGCTGTCGCGGCATGCTACCGGTGTTAAAGACTGCGATGGAGCTCCGTATGCCACGGCAAACTGGCTGACACTGACGGCGGCGGTGCACAAATGCTGCGCAGCTAGCGCCATTCGACGGCCAACACCGCGGTTCCTGGTGCGTCCACTGTGCCGTGCGTGTGATCATTGCTTGTACAGCCCTCTCGCAGTGTCCGGAGCAAGTATGGTGGGTCTGACACACCAGTGTCAATGTGTTCTTTTTTCCATTTCCAGGAGTGTATAAGCGCTGCTCCTGCCACCCAAGGCCGCACAGTAGTAGACTCGGCCGAGAAGAAAGCACTAGAAGAGCCATGACTTGTGATCCGTATCCATTAGTTGCATGTTGCCAATAGCCTGCGAGACGACATTGTAAACCAAAGTTAGGTATTGTAAATTCAAATAATGTCATAAACTCCATTAATATGATTTGCTTGTATATTGTCTAGCTATCCGAGAAAACAGCTGCCCAGTCACCCTGTAAGAGACGAGTGGACAGGACACCACAGTTCGTTTCCAAGAATAGCAATCGTATGAAGAGCAAAAGAAGCTGAACTCAGCTGTCTGAAAAGTTCAGTAATATGTTTGTTGTAATTCATTTTTCACCAAATGTATATTCAGACGTTTGGAGAAATCTTCCCTGTTTACTGACGCCTGTTTATGTGCAACACGAATTGTTTTCACGACTCTGTTTGTTGTCCAGAACTGATGTTAGTGTGTTTACTCAACATTTTAATAGAAGCCATTTTAAGAGAACTGCTTAATCATTATTTGAAAAAAAATATTAATTGTCTCTTCGGTTGCTTTCTCTCTAACGTGATTTATTATAGCTTCAGTATCGTCTATAAAAAGTACCAAATCTCCTTGGTCAGTGTAGAGTTGGTCATCCACACTCATAAGGGGTAGGAATGACCTAGAGTGGATCCTGTAGGACTCCATTCGTGGTTTCTTCCCTGTGACTAAAATTTTGTCTCCTTCCAATAATGTCGGAATTATTCGTCTCAACATTTACATTCCGTTTTTTCTGTAAGATTCAAATGAATTCGTTGCAAAGCTATTAGTTTCATAAAACCTAAGTTTTCTAAGGAGGCAACGTGATCTATACAACGGAACCGCTTAGACAACTAGCAAAAATGACCAACTAGCGGTATTTTATTACTTAATGCTTTAAATATTTGGCGAATGCCTGTATAAATAGCATTCTCAGTCAAGCAATCCTTTTGGAATCCAAACTGCGATGTGCTAAGCATACTGTTTTTACTTTAATGTGAAACTGTTCTTGAGTACATTACTTTTCGAATATTTTGGAAAAATATGTCAGTAAGGAAACCGAACGATAATTGAGTTTTCTTGTCACCTACCTTATGAAGAGGTTTCACAATTGCATTTTTTTAATGCAAATAATGTCGGATCTTGACTTATACTGGTCTTTATGTACGTTTGCGTTCCCCCTCACGTGAGTTATTCATAAGTTATGTTTTTTTTTTCTTTTAATGGACTTTCTGGATAACTGTTTAGGAAAGCTACTTTCAAACAGGCAACTGACGCAAGTTTACTATGGAATATATAGACTTTTGGAGAATATACTATGGAATATGTTGAATTTCATACTAACATGTCTTACTACGTATACCTCATTCTACATACAATATCCTTTGACTTAGTCTTAAAACATTGTTACCTGCTCTCATCAGAACCTCACTGCTTTGTATGAGCATGCCCCAGAACTGTAAGATGCTACATTGTTCATTTCCATACCTTGTGAATCATGTCCAGATAGTTCGATAAAAGTTTCGTATATATTGTTTCAGCTTGAACATTATCTATAAAAGTACTATGAATCAGGGTCCTGCTATCTTGAGTGTAGTGTTAGTAATTTCAGGTAGATGCTCGCTGCGGTAGGGCCTAAAAAAAGGGAGGAAGCAAACATGGATGTACATAAGCAGATGCAAGAATAGTACAATTATTGAAAAATAAATAGAATGCAACATTATGTGAAGTTAACCATTCTAGAAATGTGAATTGCTCAATGGTGTTCATGTCTGAGGAGTTTGGTGTCAACGAAAATGTTTAAACTCATAAGAGCTTTCCTGGAACCACTGTGTAGCAATTCTAGACGTGCGGGGTGTCGCACTGTCCTGCTGGAATTGGGCAAGTCCGTCGGAATGCACAATAGACATGAATGGTTGCAGGTGATCAGACAGGATGTTTACGTACGTGTCACCAGTCAGAGTCGTACCTAGACGTATCAGGGGTCCAACATCACACCATTACAGAGCCTCCACGGGCTTGAACAGTCGCCTGCTGACATGCAGAGTCCATGGATTCATGAGGTTGTCTCTGGGCCGTACAAGTCCATCCGCTCCATACAATTTGAAACGAGACTCGTACTACCAGGCAACATGTTTCCAATCATCGACAGGCAATGTCAGTATTGACTGGCCCAGGCGAGGCGTAAACGTTTGTGTCGTGTAGTCATCAAGGATACACGAGTAGGACTTCGTCTCCGAAAGCCCATCTCGATGATGTTTCGTTGAATGGTTCGCCCGGTGACACTTGTTGACGGCCCAGCACTGGAATTTGTAGCAGTTTGTGGAAGGGTTGTACTTCTGTCACGTTGAACGATTCTCTTCAGTCGATGGTCCCGTTTTTGCAGGAGCTTTTTCTGGTCGCAGCGATGTTGGAGGTACGACGTTTTACCGGATTCAAATGGTCGTACGGGAAAATCCCCACTTCATCACTTACTTGGAGGTGCTGTGTTCCACCGCTTGAGCGCCGACTGTAATAGCACGTTCAAACTCACTTAAATCTTGATAACCTGCCATTGTTACAACAGTAACCGATCTAAGAACTGCACCAGACACCTGTTGTCGGATACTGGCGTTGCCGATCGCATCGCCGTATTCTGCCTGTTTTCATATCTCTATATTTGAGTGTACATGCCTATACCAGTTTCTTTCGCGCTTCAGTGTATATGTCATTCCACGCTGAGACCATTGTGAAACAAGAGTGGCGTATTGTGAGCAGAGTGTATACATTTCGGGCTTCCTGCAGAGGCAGTTCTGCAGCGGTGCTGATAACAGGTCTATAACAGTGTGGTATTGAAGTGGTACGGCAACTAGAAACGCACTCCAAAGTTGAAGTACGCGGGCCAATAAAATCCCTGTGAGCAAAACGTCTAAATTGCAGATTCACACTGAAAATGGCCGAATGCAACGTCGATCCAGCAGTAGGGAAGGGTGGCAAAAACGTGACCAAGTTGGCATAGACGTGGGTAATGCTGGCCGGGAAGCACTTTCAGAAAAAACCAAAACATCTTGAACGACTAGAGATAAGACGTTCATTTTTACAGGACATGTAGATTACTATGGGCAAAAGCTTTTCTGTATGATGAACAATATCTTTATCAGTCCCTCACAAATAACCGGCTGCAAGTCCTGTTTGTAATGTATTACAGTGGACGAGTGAAAACGCACAGAAACAAAAATGACTTGAAAATTCCAGAACAAAAATGAAACAGAATGCCATCGAGATGTATACGAAACGATTTCGTTTGATCGGAAGACTTTGAAAGAGAGACTGGATCTTGTCTAAGCAAGGTATTACAGAAGTCATCGATGTGTCTTTGTCGATGTTTCTAACTAATTAATATTAATAATCAACTATCAGTGATTAAAAATTCGTCTTCTAAGTAAAATTACATTTATTTATTTATTTAACCTGGCAAGATTAGGGCCGTCAGGCCCCCTCTTACATCTAACCAGGCATTCTACTTATTTTACATTCATATGTTTTAGTAGGCATGTTAAACTACATCTAGTACAAAAAGTGAAATAAACACTTAGAAAGGTACACCTGCAAAAATACATACATATAGAGTTTATATTCGTAGGTCATAAGTACTGTTATAATTAGACACTATTGAAGAGACAGATTTTAGAATAGGAGTGCAAACGTTTTTGTTTTGTGAGTGGGCACAGTTAGGATACCAAATAAGAGTGATATCGTGTTTCGATTATGATGGCATGACAGGTTTTTAATCTCTGAAGCAAGGTACTGGGGTGCTTGCGCGACGAGGAGTCGGTGAAGTAGACATAGAGTGTGGTAGTCACGCAATTTGTCCGGCCGCAGCCACCCTAGATCGGAGTAGAAAGCACTAGCATGATCATATCGGCGAATGTTGCAGGTGTAACGCACACAGGTATGCACGGTTAGCTCTAGCCGTCTTTTGTTTTCACTACTCATGCCTTGTTGAATCACTTCACAATAGTGGAGGTTCGATAGAACGAGTGCTTGCACGAGCTGGCGTTTCAAGTCCTGTGGAAATATGTTCCGAAACTTTTTGAGAGCATAGAGACAAGCAGACGTCTTTCGGCACACTGCGACTGTATTCTCCGCCCAGTTGAGATGCTCATCCATTTAGTTTAAGCCCCAGGTTTTTCGCCCATGTCACAACTGAAGACAGATCATCATTCATCTGAGAGATTGCAGTGTTTACATCTTCAGGTCCTACGCTTAGGTAGAGCTGGAGGTCGTCGGTATAGAAATGATATTTACAGGAGGACATAACCGACGAAATATCGTTGACATACAAAGAAAACAAAAGTGGCCCTAAGACTGGTCCTTGTGGCACTCCCGAGGAAACATGTTTCCAGGAATATTTTTCATTTATGCAGACAACACATTGCTGTCTGTCTTTTAGGTAGCTTTCAAACCATTTCATTGCACTATCAGAGAAATTAAGTTGTTGCATTTTTCTGAGCAATATGTCAAAGTTAACAGTGTCAAAAGTTTTGCTGAACTCCAGTAGCGTCAATATTGTTGCCTTTCGATTGTCGACGTCATATTTCAGGTCATCAGTTACTTTAATTAGAGCAGTGTTTGTGCTGTGATGTTTACGAAAACCGGATTGAAATTTTTCATATAGGCTGAATTCATGCAAGTGTTCAGTGATTTGGTCATGAACAATATATTCAAGTGCTTTGGAAGCAGCAGGCAATATACTAATTGGTCGGTAATCACTAGGCAGTTGCGGGTTTTGCATCTTAGGGATGGTTCGAATTATGCTTTTTTTCCATGCAGTGGGGTATATTCCGTTCACGAGGGAAAAATTAAATATGTCAGTTAAGACAGGTACTAAGATATTGGCAACATTCTTAATCATGGTTATACCGATAGTGTCGTTGCCCACTGCATCAGAAGAGATTCTCATTATTGCTTTTCTTGCCGCATTTGTTGTAACACGTTTTAGATAGAAGGTATCGTTGTTACTTATCCTGTTTGGGGATTCTTATGGACGGTAATTACCAGCCGTGCGGGTATTCAGAAAAAAAAACCAGAACATCTTAAACGACTAGAGATAGGTCGTTCATACCTACAAGACATTTACATTACTATGTTCTCTAGGAATGTTTATCATTTGAACCATCTCTGCTCTTGGGTTCAAGGTCAACATCGATATCGCGGCGTAACACCACTCACCAGTAAAATGTGCCTGCTGCTCTAGTCGCTGTAAAGAGAAGATAATGGATCAGTGTCATTTGAGCAGACTTGCAGGATGCTTTGCAGACGTATACGCGAACCGTACCGTCAAATCAGAGAGTTTGAAAGAGGGTGTGTTATTGGCATGAGAGAATGTGATACATCCATCCGGGGCTCTACTCCTCCTGTGGAACGAAGTGTTTTGGCAGTGCAGCGAGTGTGAGGAGAATGTTTCCCGGAAAGCTGTAGAACACGACGAGATGGGTCAGGTCATTCTCTCAGACCAGCCCCCTAGTAGATTGGCAGCTCAACCGAGTGGTATTGCAGGACAGATCTGTTTCCTCCTCGACTCTGGCGCAACAGTAGGACAGTGTAACAGATGGCACATCGTCAGGGATGACAGTCCGTCCCCGTTTATTACGGCGTGGGTTACGTGTGCGTCGTCTACTTCTCCGCCTACCTTTGACGAATGTGCAGAAACATACTAGACTGCAACGGTGTACGGAACGACGGCACTGGGAACAGGAATGGCAGCAGATAGTGTTTTAGGCCGAATCCAGGTTTTGTTTGTTTGACAGTGACGACCGCATTTTGATTCGCCACAGATAGGGGTAGCGGCACCACAATGACTGCATTCGCAGAAGACATACAGCGTCAGCTCAAGGCCTTATGGTGTGGGGTGCTATTGGGTACAGCCACAAACCACAGTTGTTGCGTGTCCAGAGCACTGTGACCAGTGTGACCTACGTGAATGACGTTACGCGACCCATAGCCGTACCCTTTCTGCGCAACACCCTAGACGCCATATTTCACCAAGACAACACACGATCACGTTTTACTTTACGAAGACGTGCCTTCTTGGTGTCAAAGTATGTCAGCCTTTTGCACTGGCCCGCCAGATCACCAGACCTGCCGCCAACCGGAAATCTGTGGGATATGGTGAAACGACGGATGCAGTGCTGTGACGCAGTGTCAACCACCACAAATGAATTTTGGGACCAGGTGAATACAGCATGGATGGCTGCAACACAGGACACCATTCGTGCCTTGCACGAATCGATGCCGTCACGCAGGGAACAGGTTACCAGGGCCTGTTCGGGAACCTGTGCCTACTAGGCAACAGGACACACGCTGAACCGAGGTGACTGAAATGCTTATCATTTCTGCAGAACATACTAATGTACATGCCCTGCGAATACAAACATCCTTTCACTAGTCATTCAAGGTGTTCTATTTTTTTCTCAATATGAGTGTAGCTATCACGATCGAAGTATTTTGACCTTGTTTCTCACTGAAAGCTTTTTCTATAAGTATCGGAAACATGAGCATTGTTGTTACATCAACCTTTGCGGTATTACCTGACGGAAGCTATCTCCTCCAAAACCTGTCATATCACTGCGAATAAGAGGTCGTTATAATTTCCGTTACACGTGTGTCAAACGGGAGATAATTTCTAAAATAGAAACAAATAAGAAAACTTGATGTACACGAAGAAACATGATAAATAAATACAGGCTAATACGTCGCTAAGGAAACGGATGGATAATTTCAAGAAATTTTATGTAGCGACCGAAAGTGTCTGCTAGATTACATCAATATTAACTTTTATTAGGTAGAATTTTAGATTATAGTTTACAAAACAGTTTTCATCTGAATCAATTGCCTTGGAACAAAGCAAGTGATCGCAGTCAAATTTGGTGTTTCGAAAAGAGCGGCGAGTTCAATAGAATTATATCACACTGATGTAAAGCCTGTTTTAGTAATTTTAGCCTATTATGAGCTGTTTGTTGGATGGCTAATAGATGGGGGTGCCATATTAATTTGCGGTTGAGCTAAGTTCACGATATTTTAATATGTTTTTAAGATGAGTGGGATTGCTGCGAATGGTGAGATGAGACTCAGAAAGGTGGAAGTGATATGATATACTTCCTACGGCTATTAATTTTGACGGGATTAATTGTGAGGTACCAAAGATTGAACCAGAAGATAAAAATTATAGTGGTGAACTTGGAGGTACTTTTGAGGAGCTTGGAGGAGTGAATGGAAGGCAAGGAAGTTGGTTTTGCCAGCATGCTGGCGCAGATGGATTGGGACAAGTGGATGGGGCATATCAGCTATGTAGAGGAGAGACAGAGAGAGAGAGAGAGAGAGAGAGAGAGAGAGAGAGAGGGAGAAGTGACGGAGGAGTGGGTAGAACTAATCCTTGGGATACTCCTGCAGGTGGATGGAAGTTGTGGGATAGGGTACAGTTGATGAAGCACTGATGAACCAAGACGGAATGACTACCTACTTAATAGCGTGTTGGTCCACCTCTGGAACGCAAAAGTGAAAAGATAGTATGGCATTGCCGGTCGGGAGGTCTCATCCGGGGAAGTTCGACCGCCGAGTGCGAGTCCTATGCAGTCGACGCCACATTTTTTTTAGTATTACAAAATGAGATTAACGATTTATTTATATATATAAACCGGACTGACGTAAAATTAACATTGTGATAAGAAGTAAGCTTTGAAAAAGAAATCATATGTCAGAAATGAAAAACACAATAAAATTACATTAAAAAGAAATACTTCTACAACTGTGCTTCAAAATTTCAATGAATGTCTTCCGCAAATTAAAACAAATCCTGGTTCAGATAAAACATTAAGGCGTCGTATCTTACTTTAAACAGTAGATCTGCACTCACAAAGGAATCGAACGCCGCCAGTATTCATTGTGCTATCGTCACCGGCATTACGAATACTTGAGCAAAATGCGGAATTCGTAGGTATTAATATACGTGACCCCCTGGACCATGTCTAATGCCCGTGCGATGTTCGCTCTAACGCCCGTCCGGATTACTGTAGTAGTCTCTTATAGTTGTGCGCTGCAGTGCGACATATGTCGTTGGAAAAACAATACCTAGACATTTCAAGGTATCCATGAGCCTACACATTCTTCAATTAGTCCAACGCCAATATTCATCGCTACAGACTTATCCATATTCATACGGTTGCCAGTGGCCGTTCCATATTTGCGTATCCAATCTAATGCCACACTCAAATGGTTTTCATTCTGTAGTATCACCACCAGGTCATCCGCATATGACTTGCACGTATATGTGTATCCTCGCATAGTCAGTCGTGTCAAGAGGTGTAGTAGTCCGCAAAGTGACGGGTCTACAGCCAATGCATATAATGTCGTTCATAAGGAACATCCTTGTCTGGCCGATCTTGCTACGACTAGAGATTTTGTCGTACTTCCATTGACGAGCAATTTGGAGGAGGCATTTCTGAGCAGCCGCATCACGACAGCGATAAATGGTCGTGAAATCGCATGTGTGTTAGGACTTCTGCAAGATAGTTATGGCTAACTCTATCAAAGGCTTGCACGGAGACGGCACCACTTTGCAAGGGCGATCATATCGCGATATTCAACAAGCGCCGTCTGGATGTTGTTATCTGCTCCGAGCGAAGTTTGATCAAATGAGAGTACTTGGCCCAATACTCTTCGGACACGTGCTGCTAATAATCTATTGAATATTTTAAAGTCGCACTTAAGGATCTTCAGTGGTTGGTAGTCCCGTATCCATGTACTACCCGAAGGTTTGTGTACCGGGACAATCAGCCCCTCCACAGAAGCCGGCGGTAAGGGCACGTCAGGAGACATTATTATTCGCGGCAGATAGTAGCCCATCGTGGTGCGATCACATAGCTAAAGGTCTTGTAGAATTCCAGAGGTAGATCATCTGGTCCCGGAGATTTGTTCGCCGCTGCCCTACTAATGTCCTCCATCACTTCCTGCTTTGTAATCTTCTCTATCAGTTGTGCATCCGCCTCTAGATCAATGGTGCCGAAAATCGTATGCGTAACTCGCGTGCCTATGATGAGGATGAAATGTTGATGGACAACACAAAACCCAGTCCACGAGTGGAGAAAGTCTCCAATCCGGCTGGGAATCGAACCCGGAATCGCTGTATGGTAGGTAAGCAGGTAACCACTGAGCTAAGCAGGTGGAATCTGGAACGCAGTACAGCAGCGAGTCGCCATGGAATGGATCCGACAGGTCCTTGGTAGGGTTTTGGAGGTACGTGGAACTAGATATCTACGCATAGGTAAATTATGGGCTCGTGGATTGGGGGCGGGCAGCTGGTGCGGAGCTAGTACTCGGTAGCGTCCCAGATGGGTTCCATCGGCTTCATATCAGGCGAATTTGGCACCCAAGATATCAAAATGAACTCACTAGCATGCTACTCAAGTCACTGAAGCTCCTATTCTAGCAGGGTGACACAGAAAATATTTGCTGAAACCAGCCATTGTGGCAAACATAAGGGAGAAGGGATGCAGGTGGTCCACAGTAATGTTCACGATCTTCACAGATGAGCCTTCAAGTGCTACCACAGATTTCATGAGAGCCCAGGTGAGTATTACCCATACCACAGAGGAGAAGCTAAGTTTGCATCCGTAGTGCGGTGCTTGTTTTGGGCAACCGTTCGCCTAGATGATGATGTGTCCAGACACGACCATTGACGTGGTGTAACTAGAAACGTGATTTATCCAACCAAGCGACACGTTTCCAATAATCCATGATCCAATCTTACAGCATACCATGCCGGTTGCATCGTAATCGTCGTTGAATCATTACAGAAACACTTAGAGAACGTCTGCTGCGGAGCTCCTTGTTCAACAATAAGCAAAGAATGGTGTACTTCAAAACACTAGAGCCGGATAGAGTGGCCGAGCGGTTGTAGGCGTTACAGTCTGGAACTGCGCGAAGGCTACGGTGGCAGGTTCGAATCCTGCCTCGGGCATGGATGTGTGTGATGTCCTTAGGTTAGTTAGGTTTAAGTAGTTCTAAGTTATAGGGGATTGATGACCTCAGATGTTAAGTCCCATAGTGCTCAGAGCCATTTGAACCATTTTGAACCAAAACACTAGCGCATGCACCATGATTGTATTCTGTTATGATATCAGCCACATGTCTTCGCCTATCCTTTGTAACAGAGGGGGTTACCTAGTCTCCACGATCTGTGATTGTGCGTGGATGTCGAACAACTCGTCACCTACTCGTGTTTCACTATCCATCAACCAGTTTCCATAGCCCTCACGAAAGTAGCAGGCGAGCTGACGACCACCTTCGCCATTTCAAAGATGCTTCTTCCCGGGCGGTGGACCATAAGAAGCTGCCCTTTGTCAAAGTTGCTTATGTCAGCGGATTTCCCCACTTGCGACCGGTATTGGCGCTATCATGATTGCCCATTCTTCTCCGGCTACATCGCCTGTCACCTGCTCGCAACGCCACCTGACGGTCGGTGGTGGTCAGAAATGTTTTGGCTCATCAGTGTCTTTGTCGAGACCGCAATGCCTTTCCACGTAGCAGCTCTGACGACAAAAATTAAGAATAGGGCCTAATCCCAATGAGTAACAGCCAGGAGCTAAACGCAACATTCACGCCCAGTAGCGCTAGGCCGCCCCGCACGGCATCAGGTGAATGTCGGGCGGTCTGCCGCTGCCCCAGCGCGGGCCGTGGTGCTCGGCGCGCCGGCGCCGGTCTTCTTCTTGTTTCCCGTTGGCGGCGCGGCGCTGTGACTTTCTTGTGATGCTGTTATCTGGCGGGCGGCCGGGACAAAGGAATGCGCCGCGGCGCAGCCGCAGCCGCAGCCCGGCCGCCCGCCCTCGCCTCGTTATGCCGCCTCAGCACCTCCCTCTTCATCTCCTACCTGCCACACGGACGCGTTTTTGCCCGTTCCTAATTGCAGCTGTTGCGGAGGCGGCGTACTACTGCGGCCGATGCACCCTCACGACCCAATAATTGAAAAGTTTTCCGCCACGAATCCATCAAGGAGGAGAAACTGATGAATCACCTATATCTATACTAATAACAAGCCTGTAAAACTGATGTGTCTGTGTGTTTGGCTGTTTGAATACACTAGTCTCCAAATCTACTAGACGAATTTTCAAGGGGCTTTCGCATGTACGAGGGGCGTCCAATTATTAATGCAACACATTTTGTTTCTTGGCTAATTTCCTTTGAGCAAACGCGTAATTTGTTGTTAGGCGTCGTGCAGTGTTCCCGCTTCAGCGGCTACAGCTTCACCAAGTTCCGGTTGGTGGCGGCGCTATACTTAGTCCTCAAATGGCCTCTGTAGCCGAGGTGCGTTCCAGGCAGAGAGCTATGATTGCATTTCTTCTGGTGGAAAATCAGAGCACCACAGATATTTATACGCTCTTGCAGAATGCGCACGGAGACCTGTCAGTGAACAAAAGTATGGCGAGTCCTTGGGTGAGGTGTATGTCATTACCGTAACAGGATCGTGCAAACTTGTCCGATCTCCCTCGTTCCAGCCGGCCGCACACAGCTACCACTCCTCAATGCTGGAACATGCAAACACCGGATGGGGTACTCAGTCTTGTGTGCCCGCTCTGTTTCTCGCCACCTAACGGAAGACCATAAAGAACGACGGAGGACCATCTGTCCGGAACTGCCTGCACGTTACGAGGCTGATCGCGACAATTTTTAGCCGAACACTGTCACAGGCGATGTACCATGGGTTCATCACTTCGAACCGGAAACAAAACGGCAACCCACATTGTGGCGCCATACCATCTCTCCTCCGAAGAAAAAGTTCAAAGCCGCACTCTCAGCCAGTAAAGTCAGTGGGATGGACTACTGGGACTCTAAAGGGTTTATTCCCTTTGATGTCTTCCCTCTGCAAAGATCAACTCTGAAGTGTATTGTGCTACTCTCATGAAATTCAAGAAACAACTTTAGCGATACCTCGTCACGAAAACTCAAATGAAATTTTCCATAACAACGCAAAGCCTTTCCAAGTCTGCGCAACCAGAGGAGCTCACAAAACTTCATTGGACTGTTCTTCCTCATCCACCCTACAGCCTGGATCACGCATCTTCCCCCTTCCATCTGATTAGCTGAGTGAAGGATGCACTCCGCGGGAAGCAGTACGTAGATGACCAGTAGAGCGGTACCATGCGGGCGCACAGGCATTCTCATTAAAGTGGATTAAGGCTATCGGATCGAACGGACGTTGTATTGAAAAATAGGGAAAAACGACACTACTCTGTGAAAAATGTGTTTGCATTATTTATTCGATGCCCCTCGAAACTTGAGCATAGCTTGTGGCTCCATATAGGAGCTATTTCATCAAAATCGAACGACAGACAAAGTATATTTCGTCTAAAATCACCGTATTTCTCTGTTTGTCTCTCTGAACACGTTAGTGTCACTTACGGGGTTTTGAACACAGCTTGGGGCACCATATGCGCTGTATTTCATAAAAATCTGAGCATGAAAAACGAGTAACTGTAAGTTTTATCCAAAGTAATATTATAAACGCAAAAGAAACTCTATCTGTCTCGAAACTTCCTGGCAGATTAAAACTGTGTGCCCGACCGAGACTCGAACTCGGGACCTTTCCCTTTAGCGGGCAAGTGCTCTACGATCTGAGCTACCGAAGCACGACTCACACCCCGTACTCACAGCTTTACTTCTGCCAGTATCTCGTCTCCTACCTTCCAAACTTTACAGAAGCTCTCCTGCGAACCTTGCAGAACTAGCACTCCTGAAAGAAAGGATACTGCGGAGACATGGTTGGCCACAGCCTGGGAGTATTTCCAGAATGAGATTTTCACTCTGCAGCGGAGTGTGCGCTGATATGAAACTTCCTGGTAGAGCACTTGCCAGCGAAAGGCAAAGGTCCCGAGTTCGAGTCTCGGTCGGGCACACAGTTTTAATCTGCCAGGAAGTTTCATATCAGCGCGGACTCCACTGCAGAGTGAAAATCTCATTCTGGATCTATCTGTCTCGTTTTCACTACTAACCCGATGAACCAATTCCGATGAAATTTAATATGGAAATAGCCTGAACCCTGAGGAAGTGTCTAGTACAAGATAGTAATTGATTTCAAGAATATTATGCGGATTAGGGAAAAATATTTGCCATTTGAAAAATCTATTTACTCTTTGACTTTTTAATCTTTATCATATTTGTGAAAATGCTCTCATTGGTTGATGTGTGCTACATGATACTATTCAAAGTAGTGAATACAATGCTTGCACAGTATTCAATGTGTTTAATTCATACTTCGACACTATTTGTTGTGTAACGTACATATTGTATAGTGTATAGCTCTTCAATAGCACGATGCATAAATGCGTGTTCCTGCCCACGCACCTCTGTGCACACTGTTCGGCAGCGACGCACACATGCCGACGCTTCGTACATTGGGGCATCTTGGGAGAAGGAAGACTGGGGCGCACATCGCGAGCTATGCTTACTCGAACAGGCAGCGTAACTTACTTACTTACCATCACTCATCCTAACAGAACTGGATACGCGAACGCAGCCACAGGTAACAGCTAGTATTACATATTTCCGACATCCTGTTGGCTGGAACGGCGAGTAACATATTAAGACAAAAAATTTCCTGCAGCCTACATGGTGTTCCAGGAGGAATGGCCAATATCCAGCATATGAAATGAACGATCATTCGAAGCCAAAACGTGCAGCAGACATGGTCTCTGAAATGAAAACCTTATAACCTAGGAGGACTTCATCTTCAATACTGTGAAGCAAATCTCTTGCTTTCGACATTTTTGCCGGACATTCTAAGACCAAAACAAAAAGAAATTGTGTGGCAAACATGGGGTTGGAAATGCATACCTTCTGGGCTACGAATATTTGTTCAGTAGAAGATATATGTTTCACAGTAGCAAAGATGAAGAAGTGCTCATAGCTCTTACGGTATGCATTTTAGACCCCATGTTTACTACACGTTTTGGATCGAATGATCTTTCCTGTCCTATCCCTGAATATTGACAATTCCTCCTGGGACACCCTGTATTGTCACACTTTTATTTAGCCTACTGGCTACAGATTTCGGTACTAAATACTCTCATCATTTTTCACGCTGTATATGACACACCTACCTGGGAATTGAGCTTGCGACTGAGCGCCAGGTGATGACCTGATGATGGCACTTGGTACCGAAACCGTAGCCAGTAGGCTAAATAAAACTCAGAATATCCATTAAAACAAATTACTCTTTTCAGATTAATCATAGGCTTATATTTTCCAGGAACTTCTATCCATACAGCTAAGCACATGTGACAAGTTCTCTCTGAAAGAGATCACACTGTTAAATTAAAATTAAATGTTGTACGGCATTGTTGGCTAGAATATGCAACGGGGTGGGTTCAGTTGCCTAGCAGAAAGGGTGTCTTTGCTCCATATATATTGGACCCTTTCCTTGCAGATATGTGAGAGTTGTGTTGTATGTGTATTTGCAGAGCGTAGGTGATGATGAGAGAAGGGTCATTTGATGGATGGATTACCAACAATTGTGCCACCTATCCTCACATCATAAGACGCTGTTGAGAAGTGTGGAACTCGATGCGGGACGACGGTGGAAATGCTGACGATTAGGAACTTAACGCCACCAGGTCTTGTCGTCTAGCTAGCTAAAAGTGGCAGTGGCTTATCTCCTAGCCACGCACCACTGTACAGACATGTTTGAGTGACCTTTGCTACAGAGGCAGGTTACATGATGCTAAAGCCCTGTATAACACTGTGCCGGCCGGAGTGGCCGTGCGGTTCTAGGCGCTACAGTCTGGAACCGAGAGACCGTGGGAGGATTTTATAAGATTATGAGCAGCAAATTTAACACTAAGTATGGAAGAATGTCACTTTTCATTCAAAGATGTTGTTGTTAGTGGCGTAGGTGTTACAACAGATTCAGTATTGATACAGGCAGCTTGGGAAATGGAAGTTCCAGTTATTAGTAATGCCAAGGAACTACAGTCTTTCTTTGGATTTGGAGATAGTTATAGAAAACTCATTAAGAGGTTTTGCAAAATTAACAGGGCCACTTGTGTGACAGTTAAAAAAGTGTGTAAAGTTCGAATGGATGAAGGAATGCCAGACGTGTTCAAGGAGATAAAGTATTGACATCAACCCCAGTATTAATTTTTCTTGAGTATGAGGAAGAGCTACTCTTGTCAACTGACAATTCAAATCAAGCTATAGGGGGCGTTCTTGATTAAGTCATAAATGGTGGGGTGCATCCAGCAGCGTGTGCCTCAATGCAGTTCAACTGAGCAGAGAAAAACTACTCTAACACAGGAAAAGACATTCTTAGCATGGACACTGAATAACATAATTCTGATGTTATTTGTATGGGAAGAAATTTAAATTGGTATCTAACCATGCAGCACAATGGGCTGACATGGAATGCAAACTGTACACATTGCACCTGCAATTCACTGCGTATGATAGGCTGTTGAGTAAGATAACAAGTCTGGGACTGTAGAGAGTAGTGGTAGCAGAGCTAAATGAGAAACTGCTGAAAGAATCACATGACCACTCATTGTCAGGACGTGTGGATTGGAGACCAAAAAATAGATGCGTAGCGGAATGTTTCTGGTGGAAGTCAAGAAAAGAAGATGTGGAACAGTTTATGAGGGGTTGAGTACAATGCATGCCATGACCAGAAATGAGCTATAAGTTAATACCTCTGCAGAGGTTACCATTACTGATGGAACCATTTAAAATTATTAGGTTGGGTATCCTTGGCCAATTCAGCAGGACTTCTGCTGGAAATCGATTTGTTCTAACTATTATTGATCATTTTTCTAGGTATATGGAAATGGTTGCAATCCCTAACCATCTGGAAACAATTGTAAGGCAAGTATTGCTCAACTGCTGATTGCTCAAATTTGGAGTGTCAGAAACTATGATTACAGATTTAAGGATAAACTTCGTCAGATTTGCTAAAACAGCTACATTATTTTCTAAAGGCTGGGAAGTTGAGGTCTATTCCACTTCACCCTCAGCCTAATGGTTTGATGTGGAGGGTACACCATACAGTTGTAAGTATGTTGAGTTATTATGTGACTTACACTATAACGTTTTGGACATGTATTTATCTTTCGTTGTAGGTGCATATAATTCAGGACTATCATCAAAAGAGGTAGTTTATGGGTGGTACATGCCTTTGTCACTTGACAAAATAAGGCCAGTTGGCAAGGATAGGCAGTCTGTCAAGGATTTTGTTAAAACAGTGAGGGAAATTTGGAAGCATGTTCAGGAGCAAACACAAGTGCCCTGAACACCAAGAGAGTTTGACAAATCGTGTGGGCAAGTTACTACAAGAGAAATTCAGTCAGTGGGTAAAGTTATCGAACCTTTATGTTCTGATGAGTAAGATCAAGAACTCTGTAACTTGATATTAGGGACCATATCAGGTAACTGAAGCATTGCTGGTAAGTGTCATGCTTTTATTGACTTGTACAACTATTGCTGATGCTGGATATCTGAAACCGTTTTAAGATGCTCCAGATGCATTGACACAAATGTCATCTTCAGCTGAGTGGTAAAATTGTTGGTAGTGAGAAGAAAGCCTGAAAACCTTGCACGACCTGTGTGGGAGATTCCATATGGATAAGACCAAGGAAGTAGGAGAGAATCGATTATGTTTTGTGTTAGAAGCTATATGGCTGGCTGAAGGTTTAGTTGGGTGTTCTGTTATTTAGAAACTTAAGTGATTAGTGTATCAGTTGAGTGTGAGGATAAGAGACAGGAATTTTGTTCATGTTATCAGCGACCTTAGTAGTCATTAGACATCGTGAGAGAGGAGAATGGGGTGCTCTGCGAAACTCTCGGACTTCGAACGTGGGCAGGTGATTGGATGTTACTTGTGTCATATGTCTGGACGCGAGATTTTCACATTCCTAAACAACCCTAGGTCAACTGTTTACGATATGATAGTGAAGTGGAAACGTAAAGTGACACGTAGAGCACAAAAGTGTACAGGCCGACCTCATCTATTGACTGGCAGAGACTGCCGACAGGTGAAGAGCGTCGTAATGTGTATTAGGCAGACATCTACCCAGACCATCACACAGGAATTCCAAACTGCATCAGCATCCACTGCAAGTAGTATGACAGTTAAGCAGGACGTGAGAAAACTTGGATTTCATGGTCGAGCGGCTGTTCATAAGTCACACATCACGCCGGTAAATGCCAAACGACGCCTTACTTGATGTAATCGTAAACATTCGACGATTGAACAGTGGAAAAAGGTTGTGTGGAGTGACGAATCATGGTACACAATGTGGCGATCCGATGGCAGGGTGTGGGTATGGCGAATGCCCGATGAACGTCATCTGCCAGCGTGTGTAGTGCCAACAGTAAAATTCAGAGGCGGTGGTGTTATGGTGTGGTCGTGTTTTTCGTGGAGGGTGCTTGCACCCCTTGTTGTTTTGCAGTGCACTACCACAGCACAGGCCTACATTGATGTTTTAAGCACCTTCTTGCTTCTCACTGTTGAAGAGCAATTCGGGGATGGCGAATGCATCTTTCAACAGCACCTGTTCATAATGCACAGCCTGTGGTGGAGTGGTTACTAGACAGTAACATCCCTGTAATGGACTGTCCTGAACAGAGTTCTGACCTGGGTCCTACAGAATTCCTTTGGAATGTTTTGGAACACCGTCTTCATGCCATGCCTCATCGACTGACATCGATACTCTCCTCAATGCAGCACTCTGTGAAGAATGGGCTGCTATTCTCCAAGGAACCTTCCAGCACCATATTGAACGTGTGCCTGCTAGAGTGGAAGCTATCATCAAGGCTAAGGGTGAGCCAGCACTGTACTGAAGTCCAGCGTTACCGATTGAGGGTGCTACGAACTTGTAAGTCATTTTCAGCCAGGTGTCCGGATACTTTTGATCACATAGTATATTAGTGAAGCACCTACTTTAAGGCACTAATTCAGGAGCATAATTTGAAAGTTCAGACCGATTAGTATTATTTATTTTAATATAAATTTAAAATGAAGTTACTTCTGTCTTGCACCAAAGTATGAAAAATATGTTTAAATATTCGAGAATGTCTCTTTATTTAAACCATTAAAATGGAAAATGACAAAGTTAATGTGAAACATAGACTTGTGAAGTCAAATAAAAAAAAGAAATAAAGCAAAAATAATCAACATAATAAACGAAATATTCAATATTTAAGCACTGTCTTCGTCTTCTGTAAGAGAGTCAGTATATTCTCCAATTGCTTCAAATGACTGGTTTGCGTCAGTGCCTCATAGTACCACACGTCATCACAGGGTATATACTGGTTCATCAGTTCCATCGTGTCTTTTAGTTTTAATGGCAGCTTTCCTTGGTATGCACATGGAGCAGTGAGGATAATATTCTTTGAGTGTCTCAATAGCCTGAACTGGTGGAAGAGAGACAAGCTTGCAGATACACAACATTCTTTCATATTACTATTGTGATTGTAAAGATAACCAGAAATCTGTCTTTGGTATCTCTTTTACAAATTTTTAGGAAGTAAGGTTTTAGGTAACTCACAAAGTCTTTTATCATAGCAGTGTTCACGCTGATTACATGAAACTTCGATGGTGGCGTCTTTTTTATTATTTTCTCATGCCCCTGTGGCAGAAAAATCCTCTCTGTTCTGCGCATGTTCTTCTCGATTAAACCGAAACACCTACCGCAGGGCATAAAACTATGACTTTTCTTTCCAGTCGATTTATCTTACATATAAGAATGTGCTGCCTTATTCTTGGCTTCGTAGACACAGAAGCTACACACCCAAAGCTGAAAACTGTAAAATGCATCAGTAGATTGTACCACGAAAAACACGACCACACGATAAGACCACCGCCTCCGAATTTTACTGGCAGTCAATACACAGTGTTTCAAGAGAAGCCTCCTCCCATGCCTCTGCTGATTTATCTCTCAGTTCCTTATACAATCAGTTAGCTTTTCTAAGACGCAACATTTTCTTCTTTTCTTCCTCAGTTGCAATACTTTTCATTTGATTTGTTGTTGCGTCATAGGTTCTACAAGTGTCCGTTTGAGTTCCCCTAAGTGCATAATTAAAGTTCTGTGGAAATACCAATAGTAGAAATCATACGAGACAATAGGTTTATAGATTCTACTCCCTACCTTCAAAATATGCTGGTCGCACTCATATTTTTTCAGATACATGTCATACATCTTGCTCAAACTCAGCATCTTGCTCAAACTCAGGAGACAAATAACTTTCATTACTCTGCTTCCTGCAATAGAGGAAAGAACGTTTTGGAAAACTTTTAATGTGACAGTCTATCTGTAGTCTAATGATTTGTGGAATGGGACTGGGCCTGATTTTATGTTTTCCTCTCTTGTCCTGTGGAGGTGTAATGTTTGCCGCTATGTAATTTGCAATGCGCTCGACTCGCTTTTTGGTGGGCACAAGGATTATCCTGATTCCTGTCCAGCACAGCTGTAGTTATTTTGGTCCTAGTCTAACCTAAAAAAGCAATATAGTACGAAACTCCACTAATCTACATAGTTACATATAAACAGACATAGATTTCAGAAAGTGTTGCATTTCACACGTACCTTATGCTCTAAACTGCAAGGTGGACAAGACCTTGCCCCTGTTGTTGGTCTGCACTCACCACACCGTGTACCGTTACTAAACCTCTTAAGTATGAATCTTGTTGTGTTTGATTTTGTACTTCACAGAAATATGTCAAGATATTACTTTCCTCATCATCTGTAAATCTCGACAAGCAGTTTCCATTGCATTTGTAGTCTTCAACAGGCTACTTACTTGGTGCAACTTTTCCAGTAACGCCTGTATATTCTTCACCCCTAGCACGTTTCAACTTTCTCAGATTCCTTTTCCACTTTATTTGATTTGTAAATCGCTTTTGACGGCTTTGACAACTCACATTTATATTTTCTCGAGAAGATCCACTTCCTATATCATTACTGCAGTTAAATTCACTGCCCGAAACCGCACAAGGTTCACATGACTATCGTCTGCCTTCTCCAAGTAACCTTTGGAGAACGCAACGAAATATTTATATGAGACAGAACGGTCTTCTCCGTACCGAACGATTGCTGAAACATTTTTGGGCAAGATAGAGGCACATCCTGGAGGTGCCCCTCTCTTGCCTCAAATGAAAGAGAGAGTAAAGCTGATAGGATGACCGTCAGTTTCCAGTCGACCTACCTCATTCTTGCATAAATATGCAACTAATTTTACTGCACACATAAGTCCGATAAACAAGTTTACGTGACTTTCTGAGTTACCCCCTTAGAGCACCAAACCCTTCACTTGCGAGGCCAGATGCAGCAGCTAACGGAAGTACTGCCACGCACCGTAAGGCGACGTAGGCGAGGTTGGTTAGTTGGAAGGGGAATGCTACTGAAACGGTTTTCGGGACTGCCGATGTCGGTGATATCTGGGAAGTGCATCGTATGATAGAGACCGAGTGATATAGCAAGGAGAAATAGGGCCACCACAGAATGACACAGTACACAATTGACCAGTTTGAAACAAGGGCATTACGAAGGTTAGCAACTGAGGTGACGCACGTGTGGAACAACAGTAAATACTGTGAATCAGGACCTGGAAGCTATACAGACTCGGGTGGATATTTCGGACAAGATGACGGCAGTATCAAGATTATTGCAGTCGTTAGCCGATAGCTTCTGACATGCTCGGGTAGTGGCAATGTAGTTGCAGGAAGCAGTCTTACATGCTACACGTGAGCAGCTGAGTCCAGTACTGTCAAAGCCGGATCACTTCTTGGCAGAGCTGCGGAAAGTGCAGCTACCGGAACTGCAACTCGTAACTGAACCAGACACACGTTGTAGCTCAAGACTAAATAAAATAAGTTATCAGAAAGGACGAGCAAGGCGAAGGAAACTGAAACGCCACATAGACAACAAAAATGCAAAAATCCATTTTGTATATTTATGTTAGATACCAGGCATGGACACAGAGCAAAAGCATTGTACCAACAACTGATGTGAGCTAATTATTATAGATCCTAAATATTATTGATATATTAAGTACGCATGTAAAGGTAAGTTGTATTTGGGCAGGGGGGGGGGGGGGGGGGGCAAGGAAGAGACTCGGTACTGGACTGATTCACACTGAACCGAAGTCTGAACTCACTCCTAATGGACCTTCTTTTAAGGGCACAACAAGACACAGAAACAAAGCAATCCGTTAACAACCTTGCAAAACATGTGAGCAGCTTCTTTATCGTAGGGGAACTGAATAATTCAGAGACGTTTTCTGCGGTGCCAAAAAAATCATTTCGTTGGATCGGTAGGAGTACGCTGAACTATAGCATGAGATTAATTGGTTCAAATGGCTCTGAGCACTATGAGACTTAACTTCTGAGGTCATCAGTCCCCAGATTAATTATTAGTGCAATGTTGCCGAGTTGGAAGACAATATTCAAACGTAATTTGTGACCGTATCCTAATAAACGTGCTAGAAGCACCGTTATCAAGTGTTTGATCCCTTTTCCCGTTTTCCTCTACCCACGCCACACTCTGACTGCTTACAGTGCCACCTGGTGGCAAAAAGTGGAATTATTACTTTTTTCAGCGTACTCCTTGCCATGTATACAGCCGGAACTACAGTACGTGGTATACCGTCAGTTTGATCATAACCATCTAGTACCTGAAATTAGTTATCTTTGGAATATCTACACCATCGCTCTTGATGTTATCCATGCTATTTGCGCCTGTTGACAGGTAGTAAGTCTGCTTTATACTGAGGTATAGTGCAAATTGTTAAAGGTGGTTCTTCTATTCCTGACCTTGTCGTTGAAGGTCATTCCTATTTTCAGAGGCCAGTAGAACATTTTTAGTATACACCCGTGTCCAAAGTGCTAATTTATGAAGATTTATTATTACTGTGAGAAGAAGAGTAAAAGATCGCTGGTGGCCACCCACAGAAACAAGAGTCATCCAATACAGCAGCAACAGCTAGTACTCACCGTTTAGGATTGTAGTAGAGCAGTTGGACCCATTCACTTACTTTTTCTGATATTCATGCCCTCGGAGGGTAAACCATATGAGATGTGATACTCCGTTGAAAGTCATTTCCAGGTCCAGGAAAGTTAAAATGATTAGATTTCTCACAGTGTTTTTAAACAGGCAAGCGAGTTGCATAGATGGCATCGGTAGTCCCGCAGCCTTTTACAGAATCACTTTTATTGGTGGTAATATTGAGAACTTTACTTATTTTGCTGTCGATGATGTGCTGTAAGACCTGCAATGTAAGTAATAGTGTTTGTTCTGTTCCGTGTCTTTTCTCCTCTGTGACACTTCTGCTGGCAGAGATACCCTGTGTCCTTCCCAAGTTTCACCTACTACAGGGCTTCTAAAATCTCAGGCGTGTTGAACGACATGACTACTCCTTGGGCTTGTGTCAACTGGCGTAGTGGGGAATGTGGGAACACCTCACTGCAGAATGCTTCGAAGTACCGCTCCCAGCCTTCTTTTAGTCAACGATAAGTTTACCGTTTCCGTCACTGACGGTTAGTGGAATTACTCAAAAAAATAAATAAAAAGCAAAAATGTGAATGTACTACAATATTAAATACTTAGTTAACCGATTTTCAACTCACAAGTCCACCATCAGACTATAACTGGCCACCGTGATCAAAAAGTACCCTCCTTTAGCACCTTCGTATGTTTACATAAACAAGCACAGAAAAGTACCCAACGTATAGGAGTCATCATGCCTTGGCGTAATTCTCTTATAAATGGGGCTACGTGATCTTAACAGGATGCATTGTTAAATATTTGTAAACCAATTAAAACTGTCACCTGTTTCTCATAAACTTCACTTAAAGAATCATTTCTCGCTCTTGGACTGGTCTTATAAATTATTTCGTCTATTTGTTCCAGAGCCACTGCGGTGCTGTGAGCACAGAGAACAGTAAAATGTAACGACAGTTGAATAGAATACTTCCGAAGCAATACTCTTAAGAATCAATTGTTTCAAACGGACGCATTTTTCATTTGATCACCGCCAAGACTGGAAGTTGCCGCGACGACAAACTCTCTGAAATTGAGGCGGTCATTTGGGATCATCTTCTGTAAGTATCGTGATTGTCTTCCACCGCCTTGTACCTCTTTGACGTATGGCTCCGGTGGAAACAATAAAATTGTACGGCTGCTTCGGTAGCACAAATGACGTGAAAAGTTGTTCCTTCCAGTGACAAGGTCACAATGACAGAATGGTTTCTTGGAAACTGGCCCAAGATACCTACGCCCGTTTACTCTCTTAGTAATAGCTTTCAAGGAACCTGAGTGCCTATAATGTATTTTATCAGTCCATCATCGAGACATGGGGACTAGCAATTTCTTATCATTACCTATTCAATTTCGTTTTTCTTTCGTACAGTAAGCTACAGAATACTTTCTTGAGACTTGTACAAATAAATAAATAATGGTCGGTTCAAGAACCAAAAGAAACAGCATGAAACCGCTTAATTTAATTTATATATTAACTATGAGTACTGTCTTGACTACCGATTATGTTACCAAAACTACCTGAAAATGATATCAAACAGCTTTCAAAGCAGTCTCATGAATTCGACTCACAGAGGTCAGTTTTAAGTTGTCCCATAGTCTTATCTCTGTGAAATTTTACTTCCGATCACATACGGAGAAGTCGTAATTTGAGACTTCCACCTTTTGGACGAAGAACACTAATGAGGGTAAATATCAGAGAGATTCTTTAAGCTATGGAGTGATAATGACGTACCAAGTCAATCCTCGTGTTTCAGTCATTTTCTAAACATTTTACTGCATAATAGTTACATTTTGCATAATAGCTACATAATAGTTACATTTTATTTCCTGGCCTCGCCCTTTGATAACCAAACTCATGTGCAATGATATGCCAAAAACAAAATTCGTAGGTGATCAATTCTTCGATGGTGAGTAGCTTGTAAATGGTCAGATATTCATATAAAATTTCCCACATAACGTTCTTAAGTAGCACAACAGAGGATTATATCTTCTAGAGGTTCAATGAACCTTCCCCAGGCACTTAAGTATAAATTGCGGAATAGGCACGTAGATGTAGATGCAAAACAGGACCGCAGGCTTTTCACTGGACATCCTACAACTCAAAAGTTTCCCTTGAAACATGTAATGAGTTTAGTTGATCTATTATTGGTGAAATATGAAAATTATTTCACTTCTGCTCAGTGTTATGTGGTTTTGTGATAGGAGTCTATACAACCTCATGAGTTGCTGTGACTAACATTGTTCAGAAACACAGTTAGGAGGAAACAAAATTTTCATCCCTCATTCCAAAGGTCCAAATAATAAAAAACCATACTGATAAGAAGTACAGTTAATTCGTTTCAATAGGGATGGAAATTTTCCTGTTGTCATTGTGGTTAAAATTGTCATGTAGAAGAAGGTGTAGTTAGATGAATGACGAACACTAACTTCACTTAACGAGGGTTTATTCAGCACTTGCACATACAAGAGTGCGGAGCGAACTGCCTCCAGCCAGAACACATACAGTATATATACAGCCACAGAACATTCCAATACAATGACTCTTGACATTTGTAGATACTTCTAGAATGTACTCGAACCGAAATACAGATATTAAAATTGGACGGCTTAAGTGCGTTTTGAACCCATGACTGTCCATGCAACAGTTTACTATCATAACCACTACACCGTGGTGATACTCAGCTTCCTCTGCAACAATATGATCAGTTTTGAACTATCAGTGTTCTTTCATTAGAAGTTTGTGAGGGTAAGAGAAAATGCTGTTCGTACGACATCTACAAGTAACTCATCCACGTATTAAAGTTTTGTAAAGCACATTAACCTACTTGGTAATCCGCAATTCTAGTGTTCTGCTTTTATATATAAAAGTAAAATGTATGTGTGTAAAGTCGGATCTCCTCCCAAACCCTTGGATTGATTTACATCACATTTGGCACAGAAACAGCAGCACTCATGACTATCAGCACCGTGGGGTTTATAAGTTCTTAGCTCCAGTAGGAGCAGAGATATGGAAAAAGCATGTTATTTGCAGGTTCCTGGCGTATCGGCTGCCCTGTAAGACAGCGATATTGTGTGGGAACTTCAGCCCACCAAATCAACCTTCGTTGCAGGGGCAGCCAATATGTCAGGGGCGAGAAAAGGTTTTCCAGGCTGCGACATGTGGGCTGCCCCACGTGACAGGCATGTTGTGTTGGCATAGTATCAGCTTGCTTTATTGACCTGCTTGTCTTGCAACTTGTCGATCAGGGACAAATGAATGATTTTCAAGCTGATATGTAGCCTGTCCGACATGAAAGTGGGAGTAGTATAGACCTGCTAACAACTGGAGAGCCACTTCCAAGGTTTACCTTGTGGGATAACTTCCCTCCCACCACCAGCTCGCCTCATATGTAGTTGAAAAACAATGGTCTGTGCAGTGTCTAGCATCTCGAAAAACCCGTTCTACACTTCAGGATAGAGAACAAAACGAATAAAACCAAATTTATAGTTTTCGAAATCTTCTGTCTCACTCCTAGAATTCTAAGGTATGTCTGGGAAAAATTTTCAATAGCCTGCTCCGCCCACTTGGGTAGGAAATAAAAAATTAAGAGAAGAAAGAGACCCTTAAAACTGTTCTCATTATTTAATTCCCGTCCTTGGTGTACGAGGTGGGAATCGAAAAATAAACAGAGCTATTGGGTTATACATTTTGTATATAACGGAACTGTGGTGTATAACCGGAAGCGTTTCGTAGTACAGGAACCTATTCTTTAATTTCTGCTATTAAGATAATTTTTATTTCTCACAGTACCTCACGCAGTCATTCCAGCAAGCGAAAATCATGAAGCTATGTAATTTCTACCCTTGAGGATCAGATTAATGTTTGATTACCGGTTGACGTGGAAAACAAAAACCAACATGGTTCATTTTAGGTTGTCGCTAATTAGATTGTTTTCGTTGTGTTCAGGCTGTTTCGTAACGTCCCGTGGTACTTGCTTGCTTGCATCAAAAACCGCGATGAGCAGTTATGCTGTTAGTCCCATGCTAAGAAACTGCTTTAAATATGCTACTTTTATTCTGCCCAGTTTTCAGTTACTTACGGAATGATAGATTTGTTGCATTACCCAGGTTGAGAAGCTATTTTATGTTGATGGCATTTTTAATGAGAAGGAATTGCAATTGTGTGCGACATTTGAGCTTTTTTTCGAGTCATCAGTTTTTGACTGATATAATGCGGCCCGCTACGAATTCCTTTCCTACGCTAACCTATTCACCTCAAGAGTAGGATTTGTACCCACGTCCTTAATTATTTGTTGGATGTATTCAAATCTCTGACTTCCTTTACAGTTTTTGCCCTCTATACTTCCCTTTAATAACGTGGAGGTTATTCCCTCTTGCCTTAACGCAACTCCTACCATTCTGTCCCTTCTTCTTGTCAGTATTACACATATGTTCCTTCGTTCGCAGATTCTGTGGAGAACCTCTCATCCCTTATCTTTACAGTCCACCTGATTATCTACATTCTTCTGTAACACCACATCTCAAACGCATCGATTGTCTTCTGTTCTGGTTTTCCCACAATCTATCATTCTCTTCATACAATGCTGTGCTTCAGACGTATGTTCTCACAAACTTCTTCCTGAAATTAAGGCCTATGTTTGTTACCGGTAGGCTTCATTTCGCCAGGAATGCCCTTTTTGTCAAAGCTAGTCTACTTTTTATGTCACATTTGCTTCGTCTTCATAAATTCACCTGATTCGTGGAGCCAAATTTTGAAATTAAATTTCCCACTATTCTCATTGCTGCTACATCTATTACCTTTGTCTTTTTCCGGTTTACTCTCAATCCATAGTCTGTACTCATTGGTCTGTTCATTCCATCTAGATTGTCATCAGAGAGTCTGATCCTTGATATCTTTTCACCTTGAATTTTAAGCTCACTCTTGAGCGTTTCTTTTGTTTCTGTCATTGCTTCTTCGATGTATGGATCGAACAAAAGTGGCGCAAAACTGCATCGCTGTCTTACAAATTTTTTTCTTCAAATCTTACTATTCCTTGTTGGTTCTTGTACATATCGTATATTACCCATCTTTACCTATAGCTTACTCCTATTTTTTTCAGTTTCTAACATGTTGCAGAAATTTACATCGTTGAACGCTTCTTCTAGGCCGACGAACGCTATGACCGTTTCTTGTTTTTTGTCTACAGCTTGCATCCGTGATCAAGTGCAACTGCCTCTCTGGTGTCTTTAGCTTTCTTAAAACCAAACTGACCGTCATCTCACAGTTCCTCACTTTTCTTTTCCATTCATCTGTACATTAGCTGTGCAGCAGCTTGAATACATGAGCTGTTAAGCTTATTGTGGGATAGTTTTCGCTTTATCTGCATTTGTCATCTTCGGACTTGTATGGATGGTGTTTTTCCGAATGTTTACTGGTTCACCTTCCAAAGCAATGTTACCTATTCCTTCTGTCTTCCAGAGCTCTTTGAAATTCTAATAGTGGATCCCCTTCGCCATCCCAATAGACTTGAGTGTCCTCTTCTTTCACGTCATCAGACAAATTCTTCCTTTCATAGAGGCCCTGAGAGTACGCTTTCCACCTATCTATTCGCCCTTCTGCGTTTAACAGTGAAATTGCTGTTACTCTTAATGTTATCACCATTACCTTTAATTTCAGCGAAGCTTGTTTTGACTTTTCTATATTCTGAATCAGTCCTCCTGATTATCATTCCTTTTTGGGTTTCTTCACATCTTTCCTGCGGCCCTATATTTGCTGTTTACTTAATTCCTAATGGATTTATATTGCTATACTCCTGTCGTTCCCTGAAAGTTTCCGTATTTCCTTCTTCAGTCGCTCAACTGAAGTATTTCCATTTGTTACCTAAGTTTTTTTCGCAGTTACCTTCGTTGTACCTATCTTTGTCTTTCCAACATCTGTCATTGCCCTTTTTAAAGATGAACTGAGCTGCCTTTTATGGTGTTTCTTAGCATAGTATCCCCACCCTCAGCGAACATCAAAGCCTCTCGCAATTCCTCAGTAGTTCGGTATCCCACTTTCTTCCACACTGATTCCTTTGGGCTATTGTCTTAAAACTTATTCTACTGTTTATCATTACTAAATTGTGATGTGAGTCTGGATCTGTTCCTAAGTAAGTATTTTAATCCAGTATTTGATTTCGGAATCTTCGCCTGACCTTGATGTAATCCAGCTGGAACCTTCCTGCGTTTCCCGGTCTTTTACAAATATGCCTCCTCCTTTTTGATTCTTGAACAGAATATTCACTTTTCACTATTCCCTGCAATTAAAAGGAAATAAAAGGATCAGTGTCCTAGCCGCTGGAATGTAACTAGATTAAATTATTATTAGTGCATAAGTTGTCTTTCTTGTTGTTGTCAGGTCCCGTTTTTACAGTCGAAGCGAAACAAGTATACCATTTTTTGCGATTGTAAAAACAGTAAAAAAAACGGCTCTAAGCACTATGGGACTTAACATCTGAGGTCATCATTCCCCTAGACTTAGAACTACTTAAACCTAACTAACCTACGGACATCACAAACATCCATGCTCGAGGCAGGATTCGAACCTGCGACCGTAGCAGGAGCGCGGTTCTGGACTGAAGCGCCTAGAACCGCTCGGTCACAGCGGCCGGTTGTAACAAAAGTCTTATTTAGACCATACTCGTTTCACTTTATTTCAACGCTTTGTCATTGGTCACTATAACAACGTGCCTTTTCTTACAAATGTGTTTGGCAAGGTCGTAGGACGATAGACCACAGCATCCTGCAATAGCAAACGAAAGTACATAAGATGTAAGAGGATCTATACAACATGATAACGTTAATGTATTCAATGTCATTCAAAATGCAGTGTTCTAAAATCGAACACTATGTGTAGAATAACATTAGGAATGTACTAAACGACAAAAAAATCTTAAATAGTAGGAGCAGTTTAATAGTGTTTCAAGGCAGCAATTTAAAACGTGAACGGTTTAAAATCTTGACATATAGATTTGCAAGAAAGACCACATTCTTACAGTAAGCAGTGCCGATGCTTTCATATAAAGCGAAATGCGTATGGTAGAAATGAGTCTTTTCTCACAGTCGCAAAAAATGAATGTTGGCCTATTTTGTGTTATTACTGTTATTTTCACATAATGTATCTCTTTAGATTCAGTGCTAGATTTTTTGCACACATCTGTCAGAAAACTTATAATGGGAAGTCGTCATAATTTCGCCATCCACTACGATTGTGCTGAAAACTATCTTAGAGTCTTCGTTATCACTCAAAGGCTACCAGAAGATTGGCAAGTGGACATTCATGGAAGTGATTTCCTTCCTCTAATTATCGTACAGTTAGCTGGTGTCATGGTGACATGGCAGCCTCTGCGACCGTCAGTTAGTTAGCGGGCAGCAGCCATTATGCCACTGCAGCTGTGGACCAGGCTGGGCCGGCACTCTGTTATTAGCACAAGTCACTCCCATTGACTATCATTGCTTGTGTCCTTGACCAAAGTCCAGCGACGTAGAGGGTAAGTCAAAAAGGGCTTCGCAACTTCGGAATGGTATAAAAATGTATTGAGATAACTTACAGAATCGGTTGATGTATTGTTTTGTAGGAAACAACCTCTAATTATAAATAAAAGTATCATTTTGGTTCAATGTGAGTACCATTTATGATGCTACAGATGTCCAACTGGTAATCATTTTCCTCCCATGCGTTTGGCCCTTCAAGGCCAATCCACCGACCTGAGAAATGATTATCGAGGAAACCTCGAACTTCCGTGAGGAAATGAAGTGGTGCACCGTCCTGCTGGCAGTAAATCGTCCCATCTCGGTCATCTTCATCCACCTGTGGAGTTAAAAAGTTTTCAAACATATACCGATACACAATACCAGTAACGGTTTTCTCCATGAATAAGAAAGGGCAATACACATTCAGTTTTCTATGGGCACGAAACACATTAACTTTGTGTTGCATGTTGATTTTCGCTGCACCATGCCGGCTACACAGTTTTTTTCGTAAAACCAAAACACATCACGAACACGCTTTGTACCAGTGAACGTAGCCATTATAACTGAGCTCTACACTGGCGCCCCCGGTGGTGGAATAGGATACTGATGCATTACTTGAATCAAACTTGAGGTTGTTTGTTACAAAATGAGACATCTACCGAATCTGTAAGTTATCCCAAGAAATTTCTGTATCATTTCAAAGATGTAAAGTGCTTTTTGACTCACCCTATATTCCATCCGCTTTTAAAGTGGCTCACATAAGACCTAAGAGGAAAACGATCCACACAAGAAGAATCTGATCCATAGTATTCTGCACAATTAGTACTGGTGTCTAGTATATCAAAACAGAAATATTACTTGTTAGGGTACGCACTCCTTACAGCTCCCAAGGCAGGTCGACGTCAGGGCTATTAGATTTTCATTTGTGTGCGAAGTGAAATCCACAGAGAATGAGTAAACTCAAGGGACAAATCAATGAACAGTACTATCTCTATAAATATAGGCAGACTAGCGGCACTTAACTTAGGAACATTTTGGAACCATAAGAAGATTCTGAACAACGTAACTTTGCTTCAGTAAACTGTTATTCTGTTCCTGTCATTTCAAAACTGTATGCTAGAATGGGCCTCGATCTCAGAATCTTGCCTTTAGCGGGCAATCATCTTGTCAACTGAGATACAAATTTAAAAAAAATTACTTTTGAATTGTAGACAATAAAATATTGCCACCTGCACAGAAGTCCATCCCACCAAAATCCATGGGGACCCTTGTCAATGAGGTCTGGGGATCTTGTGTTAAAAGAAAAATAACTCTTGGGGGACTTAAACATTGATAGTCCTACGGCTGCCAGAGCAGTGGCCTGTTAATCAGAGCGAAAACGTAATTAAAAGGATAGCAATTTCATTACAAAATGCAGGGTTCACTCATTTTCTGCAATAGTAAGTAGCCGGGGGAGTGGAATCGAAGGGGAAGGTGTGCTTGGTCGTGAATTAAGGCGCTCCATTAAATACCAGTATTGAGGTACACGTTGAGCGTTGAAATCTTCACTGGTGTGATGTGCGGTCTGTAGGGCGTAATCAGTTCGCTCCTAGCCAGACGCATCTGTAATGTTTGTCGGGTGGGAAGAATTCCCAATCCGACTGAACTAGTGTGGTACAATGATCGAGTGGGACGCCATCCTGGTGACAAGTTCCAAATGACGCTATGATCTCGACAGTAGAGCTAGCCCAGGTACGACTGACGATTCATTTCACCTATCCACTTCTGCTAGTACTCCTGCCTTTCTCTCTATCATTCCAGACTCCACAGAAGTTTATATTTATATGGATATGGTGTCTGACACCATTGATGACCTGCAGCCGTCTAGAACGAAATTAGAATTATATATTAATACCCTTAGCTGCAGACGGGCGTTAATATATATCAACAGGGACAGGTGAAAATGTGTGCCCCGACTGGGACCCGAACCCGGGATCTCCTGCTTATATGGCAGACGCAGTATCCATCTGAGCCACCGAGGGCACACAGGACAGTGCGACTTCAGAGACTATCTCGCGCACGCCTCTCGCGAGACCCACATTCTCACCTTAAATGTCCACACTCTACATTCTTAGTGTCGCACTATCCAATGTGCCCATGGTGGCTCAGATGGACAGAGCGTCTGCCACGTAAGTAGGAGATCTCGGGTTTGGGTTCCGGTCGGAGCACACACTTTCACCTGTCCCCGTTGACACAATATCAACGCCCGTCAGCAGCTGAAGGTATTAATATATAACTCTAATTTCGTCCACAGAAGTTGTCCTCCGTTCCCCGAGGACCATCCCACTTGAAAGAAAGCATATTGCGGAGAAATGGCTTGGTCATAGTGTAGAAGTTTGTCGATTCGTTAATAGCATGCGCAGTTGTCTTAACTCTACCATTTAATCGTGAACGCGACGTGTATAGGGAAGCTTTCTGTGATGGACTGCAGTGACAAGAGTATCGTGACTCCTGAGCATCACCTATTTCGCCCATATGCAGGTCTTAGCCGAAAATGAAAATAACTGAAGTTGGAGCTCCAGATGGACAAGCACTTAGAAAAAAAAAATAGCAATTTTGGATCGAGTTTGGTGAAAGATGAGTCATTTACCTAGCATAAATGAGCCAGTCTTTGGTGCAACGGTAAGAACAGAGAACGGTAAACAGAGGTTCGTGAGTTCGAAACCCTAGAATGATTTTTGAATTGTTTATTTCTACACTACTTACATTCAAATAAAGCGAAAAAATGCTCAATATACTGTATTTACTAACAATTTTCACAGAATTCATGAAAAGGGAAGGCAAAGCAAAATTAAGCATTTTAAATAAATTACAAAGGGACGATTGCACTTGGAGCTTCCACGAGGGCTCTGTAAATTACATTCCAAGAAGGGATGGTAATTAAAACGTACACGACTTCATATTCCGTTAGTTTCATTTTGACTTTCGAACAGCCCCCGACAACTAACGCATCCCTGCGACGACTGTTTTTGTCGTCAGGTAAGTAATTTGATCAAAAAGCTGTTCTTCTCTTATCGATAAGGAAAAAGAAGTCACATGTGAAGAAAGCCGCATCAAAATATATTCATTGTACATCACCGGCTGTCGTCCCCAATATTTGCGAAACGATGCGCTACAGGTGGTTTTTCAGCTAACTATCCGATGAGAGAGAACCTTTTAAGAAACATAAACCAAGTCTGCTTTTCTGTAGAAACTTCGAAACGACGACGTAATTGTAAAAATGTGGCGTTTACAATGTGTGCAAGATGCCATGAACATTACTGCTTCCCCTGTTTTTACGGTGAATGCCACCTCAGGACATCACTGTAAAATAATAGAAGTTTCTAATTTGTCACACGAAGTTCTCCTGTACACCTTATAATCCCGTCTTGGAAATTTACGCCCGCACACACACACACACACACACACACACATATATATATATATATATATATATATATATATATATATATATATATATATATATATATATATATACTCCTAACTCACTAAACCACTGGACCGGTTTCAACCAACCTTACTACACATATCGCTGTGGGGGTGACAACAGCCTACCTATGAAATGCACGGGGTTCGGAGTGAAAAAATACTGTAGCTGTAGACTCGCGAATTCACTGGCATTATTTGATAAAGAGAGCACTAAGTGATTTGCAACACTGAATGTACCTGCAAAATTATATCATTGTACAACACATTGTTCTGGAGATATGATGTCATACACAATGAGCTGCGTGAAATCGAAACATCTGGATCAAATTCTCTACAGAAACGGGTGAAATATGTATACAAATATGTGTGAAACATGTTAAATATATGTGAAATATATCTGATACGTGCGTCCTTTGGCAAAGCTGCAACTGAAATGCTGCTCCTGAGCCCCTGGATCGATTTCTACCAAACCATCCGGAAAAAAATACTGTAGGGTTAAGAACCAACAACCTCCTACTGTGTTGCGTGTGATAATGTGGAGGGAGAAGGGGTGAGGAGGAGAGGAACAGACTGAGAGGGGGAAAAAGGACAGGGACGCAGATATGACAGAGGGCTAGAAGGGTACAGTTAGGGGGAGGACGAAACAGACAGAGAAAGGGAAGAGGATGAAATGGACAGAGAGAGTGGGGAAGAGCAGATGGAAAGAGGAAGGAAAGAGGAGAAGATAGACAGAGGGGGGGGGGGAGGAGAAGTGGACTGACAGTGGGTGGAGGAGCACATTGGCAGAGAGATGGGGAGGAGGAAATAGAGAAAGGTATGAGGATATAGACAGGGAGAAAGTGGAGCAGGAGATGGACAGAGAGAGTGGGCAGAGTAGATGGAGAGAGAGTGGGGGGAGGATGATATGAAGAGGGAGTAGGAGATAATGAAATTGAGATGGAGGAGCAAGAGGAGACGAACTCAGACAGGGGAGTGGGGGAGAAGATGGAAAAAGAGGAAAGGAGTCAGGTGGAGCAGGTGGACAGAGAGAGTAGTGAGGAGCAGATGGGCAGAGAAAGGGGAGGGGGTGGGAATAGCATATGGAAAGAGAGAGGGACAGGTGGAGATAGTGGAGGCCGGATGGGGAAGAGGTGGGGGGGGGGGGGAGACTGAGATGGACTGAGAGGAGGGTGGAGGAACTGGACAGACAGAGGGGGAAGGAGGAGAAGAGTTAACAGAACCGCAATAATATACACATAACCAGGATACGCCAACTATTATGCTAATATGAATTGCTCACGCCTAGCCCGATCCGTGACAAATATACCATTATTTTCTAAACACTACGACATCTGGAGTTCCCACTTTTGTTACTTTCACTCGTGGCGAAGCCCTTTATATACCACGAATATGGACGAAACCGATGATGACGAATAGGCGCGATCCACTTGTGAGTGGAAGAAGCGTCTATTACGAAATGACGGTGGGGCTGCTGAAAGCACGTTGGGACCCGCGAGCTGCATCTGCAGGCCGGCGCGGACGGCCTCCGAGCTGTGTGCGCTGGTGGCCGGTGGCGGCTGCGCTCATTTACCGGCAGTTCGCTTCGCCACCGCCAGACATTGTCACGCTCGGCGTGAATTTGGGATCGCAGATACGGTGGAGCGGGCATGCGTGCTTAGCTTTATTATAACTACGTGCACGGCCGACTCGCGATGTAATGACCACCCGGCGACGAGGCGAAATTGGAACAAGAAATTGAGTTGCTTAGCGGAGCTAGAAAGACTTTAACCATGAAAATACCGGTTCTACCGCGGATACTCCTTTGTTTCAACACGCAAAATGAGCTGTACAGCTCGCCTGGAATTTAAGTGTGCACTTGATTCCGTGTCTTCTTGTTATGCGACGGTGAGAAACTGAAATCGGCAAAACACCAGCTCGACTTCACAGGAAATATTCCGAGTGTGACAGGATTCCAGCAACAGCGGAAGCAAATTACAGAAACTCAGAATGAAACTTCTGTGGTTGTAATGCAGTGCCCTTTGAATTGAACCTGTGAGGAGGGCTGGGGATGCATCCGTGCTTTCCGCTGGCAGATCTCTGGTGACTGATTTGGACTTTGAGAAACAAGAAGAGTGTTAGGTAACTAGGGAGATATTCCGTAGACACGTTATATATACTACAGTTATGCTACTGTCGTCTGATGCATGTATGTTGGGTTTGTTATATTTGACAATTTAATTTGTTCGTAAGGTGTGCTCTCAGTTTATGGGAAAGAAGAGTGTGTTGAAACCAAATTATTTCCACAGTGCTACATGATTCAGTACTCGTGTCATTTTTCTCCTTGTATGCCGATGACATCTTCTGTAAATTCTATTCTAAACTTATCATGTCCAGCCTACCTTATGTGCCATACCGGAAGACATAAGTACTTCTGTCGTCGACATGAATGGCGATCTGTCTTTGGTATTCAGAACGGGGTACATCCTCCACTTAAACGAAATGCTAAGACGTTCAAGAGAATTGATCTCATCCGGAGCTAATTGGTCTCCAATTCCGAGATTAATTGTTTCTTATTTTTCTCGACTGTATCACAATACCGTATCCTAAAAAGTAGAAGAACTTGGATGTAGGTTTGGACGAGTAGTGAAACGGACGGAAAACACTGTCTCTTCTCCATGTCAACGCTTGATAAACCCGGTTATGGCAGATTCTGCGAGAAGAGTAACGCGGTTACCATGTGCTATATTTACTTCACAGACTCCACATGTCAGTTTACGCCTTCCAAAATACCACTGTTCATTACCATGCATTAACATTTTGCCGTCACAGCACCAAGTCACCGTTATGTAACATTCTCAACCTTCTTCCCAAATGCTGCTGTCCATTTCACGAACAAATCAGTCCTACAATGTAGGCACAATTGGCTCTGTTGTATTTAAGAAAAGATTTAAGCAGTTACTTTTGTCATACGTTTCCCCTCAAAAATTAAAATACATCGCTATTTATTTCTGTCAAACGGCTTAGAAAATTCGGGGGAAGAAAATGCTCTCTACTACTTTTTCCGTTTGTCAGTCGTTTCATTGTCCATTCTCTCTTCTTTACTTGTCTCCACTCATAACTTTTATCCCTTACTGTTCCACGTCTTATCTCATGCCCAGTGCTGTCATTGACCACAGTATAAAGAAACTTTCCTGTTCATTTATTTTCTTATTTTCCCTCTCGTAAACAAATGTTAACATATTTTCCTGCGCCTATTATTATTTTTATTAGTTGTGAAATAACTACACTGTAGCAAAAAAAAAAAAAAAAAAAAAAAAAAAAAAAAAAAAAAAAAAAAAACGTTTGCCCTCTGCGAGACGGAATGCCGCTCCGTGGTATTTTAGTCACGTGACGCGGATAGGAAAGTGCATAATGGGTGCAGAGTCTAATTGGAAACAATCTAGCGACGATGCGGGCTGCGAATACGGAAATGCACTGACATGAACGACTTCGACTTTTTTTTTTTCAATAGTCTCATACGCGAGGAGTTAGCGTTGGGGGAACGGATGTTGGAATCCTGGTCCGCCGATCACGCAGGAGGCTTTCCGTCTCCTACCTCTGACCTGTTATGAAGTGTCAAGTGGGTATCGGTGTCGTGTGGTTGACTGTGACGAGCGCCTGTACAGGGTGGTGTTGTTATGGCTGGGAGAGGGTGAAACTCTCTGCCGACCACCACCTGCTCTTCTCGAAACGCACTAAGAGGTCCACCGAGGTGCACGTCTGCAACCTATGGACGGATCCCCATCAACAGTGTCACATACTATCACTTCATGAGACACTGCGGAGGGGTTTGGAATGTAATCAAGGACACTGGCACAGAGATTGGTGACCTGAAACTCCGTGCAACCGTCTGTCCTCTCCTTTCCGGCCAAATACTAACAGTGAAAATGTCGTCCACCACCAGGGTTTGAAAGAGAAGGGTGACTCTGATATAAGGCACATTATTATGGTTCGGCGCAAGGGAACATCCGTCAAGGAAACAGCGAAGCTGTTAGGTTGTTCACGTCCTGCTGTTGTGAGCATCTAAGGAAACTGGCTGACGAACTTTTGAAGAAAAGATTTTTCGCCATCGCCTGTGTATATTTAAATGTATTGTTTGCCGTTTCCGGTTTTTATAATCGTTTTCATTGAAGACTAACTGACAGCAACAGAAACACACATGTAGTGTGCACAGACGGAAAGGAGCGAAACATTTTTGACCGACGTGCATGTTTACATTATTTACCAGTAGTAATAAGTAAATAATATAAACTTGTTCATTGGTCAAAACTTTTTAGCTATTTTTTGGCAGTGTACACTACATATGTTTTCTGTTGTTGTTTAGTCTCCAGTTACGATGATTATAAAAACCGGAAATGGTAAAGAATAGAGTGGGATGAATACTGGAAATACCTATAAAAACGCTTTTCTTCAAACGTTCCTTAATCAATTTCCATAGATGCAGCACCTAAGATGTGGAAATAAGGAGTGTTGGGTTGGAGATATATGTACGATACATATGTATAGATTTGTTTCTGGAGAAGGTCCACCTTGAGAAGAAAAAAAAAAAAATTGTTTCTCCATGTTTTGCTGTAGTTTCAGTATCATCAGTGGGCCGTTTATCACCTTTCTATAGGAAAAATGTTTTTACTACTTTTACGTAGGTAAATTTGAGTTTCTAAGGCTTTATTTACATATCTGAAAAAGAGACAAAGTTCTGTATAAGCATCTTGTTACCACGCTCTCTGGATTTCCTGGATTTTATGTTATTTAATGCAGTTGTTTTGTTTCACAGTTTCTCATCTGCAACTATATAGAACTTAATGTAGAACAATTATTCGCTTCGATATTTTACGACTGTTCATGTTACGGTTATGCCTACCATGAACTAATACTGTGTGGAAGACTATCTCTCTCTCTCTCTCTCTCTCTCTCTCTCTCTCTCTCTCTCAAATTCGGGAAGTCTAGAGCCAGAATGTGGTAAGAAGGTAATTATACAAAACTCTGTCTGTTTTTCAAATGTATAAACACTATCTTAAAAACTCAAATTTATATGTGTAAAAGAAGTACAAAGCATTTTTCCTGTTTTCAGAAAGATAATAAAAAGCTACTGATGATGCTGAAACTTAAGCGAAACGTGTCTGGGAACTAAAAATAAAAATTGTGATTTGATTAAAGCGGACCGTCCCTAAAAACAAATCTATTTGTAAACAAATATGGACAGAAGAACTTCAGCCTCAACCTGATATGTATTTAGATTCTGACTTGCGCAGGGAAGTGACTCGACATTTAGATGTCGCTAAACTTGCAAATGTTGGCATCTGTACACTCTACTAATTGATTAGTATAGTAATTTCCTTCAGCAGGTGACTTGGGGCGCTGTTCCAGCGGCCTGCCGCAGAATCTTCGTTCCACTCAGGAACGTCTCAGGAGAGACATTTCGGATCAGATGAGCTAACGCTCCTTTTCACCACTCACCGATCGCTCACTCCTTACACGGATTTCTCTCTTTGAATCAATTCAGGATCGGATCGTCCATCTCTAGTTCATCAATGAATTTTTGGATTAATTTAGCGGATGGAGAAGAGAAATGGTGTTTCCTATCCAAAAACTCTGAAGAATCATTACGCTTCCTTTAGTTACCGTTTTCTTTCAAAGGACGCTAAGATCTTCCGACGATACCTCTTACCCATACGACAATTTTAAAAAATAAAAATTATGTGTTCACATATTGTCAGGAAGACTGGCCAATGACAGTAGACGGAACGCAAGAACAGATATTCAACACAGATCCTACAGACATCATGAAGATTGTTCAGTAATATATCCTCTAACGTGCTATATCCCTCGGAAATCGTCTCAAAAATTTTAGGTAAAATAACTTGATTATTCTGCTTTTTCGGTAGACGTTCTAATATAAGCTGTCACGGTCCGTTTATCCAAATGTTGACATACTTGTGTAAGTTACCAATAACAAAAACATAGCAAGAATTTCTAATCTGAATATGATGTACTGGAAAAATTTTTGGTCTTACACAATGTTCCGAGTTATATAGTCTAGGACTGTGTACGTTGTAGGCACAGAAGAACATGTCCCCAATGAATTATATCAACGCCTGTTTGCAGCTAGGATGTCGATTTAATTATCACTTCATTCTAGAGAAGCTGCATGGTCATCAACGGTGTCTGTTCGTTCAGGAACAGATACTACCTTCATATATAGCTAAAATATGGCTTCCCGGCCATTGAACGTCTTCTGCGAACGCACACTCTATGCCCCAACTCGTACGGGACTTGGTAGATTAATCTGCTACGAGTAATGAGTGTGATGGGCAAACATCTATAAGGCGCATTACGAATGTTATGGTGTGGACATGTTGGGAATGTGGGTCTCACGGGGAGCGTGCTAGGGATAAGTCCCTGCAGACGCACTATCCTCTGTGCCCTCGGTGGCTCAGATGGACGCCGGCACGGTAGCTGAGCGTGTTCGGTCAGAGTGTTAGCTGCCCTCTGTAATAAAAAATAAACTGAGTCAACGGCTCAGCACTGATCTTTAACGGGTGTCAGGGGACACCCGCACCGAAAGATAAAGATGGATACAGCGTCTGCCATGTAAGCAGGAGATCCCGGGTTCGAGTCACGGTCGAGGCACACATTTCCAACATGTCCCCAATGATGTATATAAACGCCTGTTCGCAGCTAGGGCGTCGATTTAATTATCATTTCACAGAAGAGTTGATTGTGCCTACATTTAATTTATGTGATACAATAGTGCTGCATTTAAAATCATTATTTTTCACGATTACTATACATTCATAACAAGTCTTTTGAATAATGACACACGGTGATATAAAAAGGAAACGAATTAATATTTTGGGTAACATGGAGAAGTAAGTCAGTGTTGAATCATAGTTACAGGCTTCCCCGAAATGTTCAGAGGGGGCAGCAAAGAGTGACAGAGATCTTGCAGAAGGTTGGGGAAGAGCATACGTAGAAATATACTCTGCGTTACAACTATGTGTCTGATGTTTAAGAAGCTACAGAACAACCATTGCTTCAGTCACGGCTGCTTCAAGAATTAATCCCGCATCAGCATTAAGCCATCCTTGTTGTGTTTATAAGCAAAAGAGGAAAACACCAACCTTATCTTCTTCGGTGACCTAAATAATTCTGTAAATGCTCTGCTACACAATCTACTGAAACTGTAACGTCACTTTCCTACTTGAATAACGTTATTGTTATTTCAAATGTCCTACAAGGTGTCCAGAGTTTTATTCAATACGTTTTACTTAACTTGGTAATCTGTCTTTAATGTGAAGTTATTAACCAAGCGTGTGTTCTGTTTTGTTAAATAGTAACAAATTGTACACTGTTTACTAGACTGCATAGTTTTTCTCGACGTTATAATGAAACAGGCATGTAGCACAGACTTATGTGTGGAGAAACTTTGTTGACACAAAAGAACATTTGGAATTAGCAAGCGAGGTAGTTCAGTGGTTAGGGAATTGGACTTGGGCTCAGAACGAACGAGGTTCAAATTCCAGTCCAGACATCCCGTGTAAATCACTGCATGCGAATGTGAGTAGAGGTCCGTAAATGAATGCTCATCCGCTTTCCCTCCTCCAGTCACACCTCCAGCTTTCCATTCATCTGCTAAGCTCGTGGTCCGCCTTTCGTGATCATAACCTCAATGAGTCGTCAAACTGTAACCTCCTTTTCGTTCCTGAAAATGATATCGGCACCCGAAAACTGTGGCAACTCTCTCTTACATCAAACGCTTTATAAAATATGAAAAGAGCCCATGAATATGCTGTACAGCGTGTTTACTGTTGATATTTTCCCCTTGGGCGGTGTAATTTGAATATTATACATGGAAGGCTGCACGCATTACAGTTAACTTTTACATCTTTCCAAAAAAGCTTCTATTTGCAAATCAGCACCGATTCAGATAGCAACGGTCGTGCAGAACTCGGCTTGACCTTTTCTCGCACGATATCCACGTATGAAGGGCAACAGGCGGATTCCATAGACATCTTGAAGCATTTGACACAGTGCCACACTGAAAATTGGTGACGAAGGTCCCAGAATGCGGATAGCGTCTGATATATGTGAGTGGTGTGAGGACTTTTCAAGTAACAGAAACCAATATTTTGTCCTGGTCGGTGAGTGTTCATCGAAGTGTCACAGAGAAAATGTGATAGGACCAGTCTGACGGATAGAGTGCGAAGGGCACTGCGACTGTTTGCTGATGACGTCGTAGCCTTCGGGAAAGTGTAGTCATTGATTTCCTGCGGGAGGATACTAGATGACTTGAGCAGAATGTCTATTTGGTGTGATAAATGACAGCTTGCTCTAAATATGGAAATATGTTAAGTTAATGCAGATAAGTAGTAAAAAAATCCCGTTATGTCCGAATACGTTACTAGTGGTGTGTTACTTGACGCAGCCACGTAATTTAAATTTCTTGCAAAGTGACATGAAATGGTGCGGGCACGTAATTCCGGCTGTAGGGAAGGCAAATGGTGGACTTCGGTTTATTGTGAGAATTCTAGTACAGTGTAGATAATCTGTAAAGGTGTGTGCGACACATTCTTGAATACTACACGAGTGTTTAGGATTCCCACCAGGTCGGATTAAAGAAAGGGGTGTGCTGCTAGATTTGTGGTCGGACAAGACCCGCGAAGACAGAAAAGTCGGAGCCGAACGGAAGCATATACGACGTGCATCCACAAAGTAAGTTTCCCTATTTTTTTAAACAGATACAACATACTTACATGTAAAACTTTATTGGCAACAGTACAGCAATGTTTGAGCTAATTTTAAACATAGTAATCAAAAGAATTGACACTTGTCATCTCGTGGGATAAACTTTTGTATTCCTGTGTCGTAGAAGTCTGGCGCCTGTGAATGGAACCAGCGTGTGGCAGTCGTCTTGAGATATTCGTTGTTGTCAAAACGCTGGCCAGAGCACAGGAGTTTCTTGAGGTGCAAGAACAGATGAAATCGCTGGGAGCAAGATCAACATCATACTGCTGTAGAAAAGTCAGTGGGGCTCCAAAGCGTTTCGTTCTACGATCGAGTGTCAGGTTTTTCGGCACCCGCCTGTCACACAATTTCTTGAACGCAGGTGCTTAGTTACAGCTTCATGCAACAAGGATCGCGATATCTGCAGAAAATGGCTGCTGAGATTTGTAATTGTGAAGGGACGGTTCTCCAGGGTGCGCTGTTTCACCAGCTCAATCAGATGATCATTGCTGAGGGACGGCCGCCCACTGCCCTATTCATCATGGACACTTTGACGACCTTCGGAGATAAGCCTACACCAACGTTGCACCATCTGTTTTCTCATGATATTCTGCTCGTAGACCTGAAAGGGTTGGTGATGAATTTCGATGGACGCTATGTTTTGTGCAATAAGGAACCTAATCACTGACCGAACCTCACAGGCGGCGGGAGAACGAATAGGAGGCACCATTTCGGGCCACTGTGTCCACGATACTGGCACCAGGAGGGACTTGTGTGACCGGAATTTGACTGTCACATTAAGGATCTGTTGCGCATGCGCAATTTTTCTGGCTAAAGGAAGCATAATCGGGAAACTCACTTTCAGGATGCGCCTTGTAGATAGATACTTTCCTTCGCTCCGTTTGCTTGTAGAACACCAAAGGGAAGGAGTAACAGCGTTGCAAGACACCCTCTGTGATGCGCTGCTTGGTGCCTTTCGGAGTATGTACGTAGATTTAGATGTGCTTGAGATCTCAAAGACATTCCAAAGCAGAAGAAGACTCTGCTTCCCAACTGACACTCTCTGAGCAACCGCTGCAAAGTTCTGGTGGTGTTAGCAGCGCGCCCACTTGAGTGACGGGAGACGTGGCCTGATTGTAGTCTGTTAGGAACATGACTCGGGTATGAGAATGTTAAGGCATATGTGAGGCTTAACCACCACTGAAATCATTTGCTTCAGTGATATATCAATGTAAGTCACAGTATTGCTTTCGAAGTGTTTAATGAGAACATGTTTCATGACTGAATCTAGTCGGTATGCACTACAGAACATGGAGATTTCTACATTTAGGCGAATAACTGGAAGACGAACAGAAAGAAAAGCGGTAGGCATAGTGGAGTTTGTTGTTTTAAAATGCAGTACAGAGTTTATAGTCAGCAGTGGAAAGATAAAAATATGAAAAATTACATTACTTTTTAACGTTTGAGGGCTTACAGGAAACTTTGGACAATCTGTAGTCTGAAAGGTGCTCGGAATTCTTAAGGGAGACAAGAAAGAGGATCTCTTATCACAATGTACGCTAGAAAAGGTCTTGTTAATTTTCTTGCAGCCCTTTGCACTACGAAGAAACATTAGAGTAAAATAAAATTTTGCATGGTGCATTAAAACGGATGTGTGAAAGATACCAAAGCTAATGTGTCCATTCATATTGAGTTTATGGCTAACAGTAAAACAGGCAGATAGTATTTTATGTGTTAAACATATTAGTTGTACATAATAGACTTCAGTTTCAGGAAAAATATGAGACAGGCAAACGGTTACAACGAGACAGGATGGTACACATGACAATAAATTGTAGTTAAAGTGTATTATATTTCAGACCATAACAGACAAAACGAGAACAAGCTGTAGAAATAACCGCACAAGAGAGAAGCTTTATGCAAGAATACCGTAGGTACAGTCGGCATTTATATATCGCAGGGATTATGTATATCTACTGTGCACGGTGAGACGATGGTTTCAGATACCCTCTTTGAACTGTCTTCCTCCGTGCACTCTTAATACAGTGATTTCATCCGCTTAGTCATTTTTTATTCAGTATATTCACATTCACAGCACTGTCCCCGACTGACCACATCGGAAATAATTACACTGATCCAGCCATTGCTACAAAAATTGTCCACAAACGCGCTAAATTGGCATTGCTAATAATCCACTGAAACACAGTATAAAACTGTAGTTCCTCATCCTGTTTCGTTGAACTGATTATTTCCTTTTAATTAAGTAGTGCGGATTGTAGAGCAACAGTTCAGCTCTTCAAAATGTGATGTGCGTGATGAGCATTGCCGAAGAAAATGGAAAGCTGATTCGACTGATAGCCATCTCTCAAAACTGAACCCCTAGTTATTTTGTTCTGGGTGAAAAACTGAAGCAGGTGTGTGCCGAAACCCTGACTGTTAATGCTTAAAATAGGAATATGAAATGTGTGATGGTAGTGACACACCAAAATACAACAGTAATCCGTTGTAGTTGCTCCATATTTTATTACAATCAAAAGCGTTATAAAATCACAACCACACTAATACAGGAGACTGTCTTACAAGGCCATATCACTTGGACAAATAACAAATAAATTTCTTTAACCGGAACAAGACCCATAAAACTTGAAATTTGAATATTACTAGATAAAATACTCAGGTAAGGCTTTACTTAAATAGTACAAATGTCCATACAATTCCCATCACAACTCTCATTACTTCCAATCAGCTGAGGAACAGATTAAGGGTAAGAACACAGATCTTTTACGGTTTGGCTAACCAACTTTCCTAAACAAACAAAATACAAAATGACTAAAACAATTAAGGAGGTGCTTTAACTTTGACCAAACCAATCTTCAAATTAACTCACTCGCTTGAATAATCAACAATATTCTTAGAATGATTACAACTAGAACATGACCATATGACAATCCCTTAACATGAAGATGCTTCAATATTGCGTGTGAATTAGCAATAGATGCGAGCAGACCAAGGATTCAGATCAATACGAGAGATCCACGAGACAGGAAATGACATAGAAATGTACTCAAATTTGCCCTGCACTTGAACTTCAGATGCTACAATTCTCCACCGGAAAGATGGAATCACTCCACAGTGACAACATAAACCCATATGTAAAGGAGAGGACTGGGCCTTAAATATCTCGCTGCTCCCGTGGTGCTCTGCTCCCAGTGTGCTCGCGTCGACCGCTGCAAATTATCTCTAACACAACACACATCAGCGGCAGACAGTATTCTAAAACATAAACGACACAATCTTATCTAGAGAACAGGTGATCAATACAACTGAATAGAAACCAATTAGCCTCCGTGAGTTACTTGGCCAGGGCCAGCCCTTGAACTTTGATTAATAAGTTCGCTAAAAATCATGCCTTAAAGTTAAGATGACAAGAATTATCTCGGCGCACATTTACACGCCAAACCACGAAATGAACTACAAGGTAGAATAGAGGACGTATCTCGGCGTCTCTTGAAACGCCAGAGCCGGATTTACTACTCGTTGCACTTCTAGCTACGTCTTTAACCGCGCTTCATGTCGAATGGTTGGGCGAAGCCACACTTTCTCAACGGCCAACAAGATAGTTACTCACGACACCGAGGTAAGTGATAAACAACTAAAACAATTCCAAAGTATTTTTAATACACTGGCATATTCAATTAAGCCGCACGAAACTCACTGAAGCAACTCGGCGACTCCAATTCAATCGGCCGGCGTAGCCTCTAACAAACTCGAAGGAGGTTGTCCTTCCGACCTCTAGGAAAACCAAATCACCACGGGAGGTGGATCTGCACTCACGACTCAACACGCCGTAGCCGCTGGCCGCGCTCCTTCGTTGTCCGACTCGTCCTCTTGCCGTCCTGCCTACGTACACAGTCGCACGTGACTCTCACTCGCCGCCGATCCCGACACACTTCCCCAGCAGAGCGCACGCGCTGCCGTTAAATCCGCGCCGCCAAAGACAAAGAGAAGACAAATAAGCATCGAAGTCGACTCAAAGATCAAAATGACGATCGATGGAAACTGGCGCCAGAAACGCACCAGCTCAGAATCTATCTACAAAATGAGAGAAATTTAATAAAAAAAATGGTTCAAATGGCTCTGAGCACTATGGGACTTAACAGCGGAGGTCATCAGTCCCCTAGAACTTAGAAATAGTTAAACCTAACTAACCTAAGGACATCACACACATCCATGCCCGAGGCAGGATTCGAACCTGTGACCGTAGCGGTCGCGCGGTTCCAGCCTGAAGCGCCTAGAACCACTCGGCCACTCCGGCCGGCGAAATTGAATAGAAAAAATAAACATGAAATGAGTTCAGCGATTATTTTCTGAAAGAAACTCACTGTCGGTCCATCCTTTCCACTATGTCTATAATTACCACAACGTCTCCGGAACGATAAACTCCCAAATCTTCCTTCCAGCTCACGCCCTCTTGGACACCAAATCATTTGAGAAGAATGGTAGTATGGTTCTTTCACCAAGAAGGCTGTCCCTTTGTCTATCTGCGACGCAAAGTCCACCTGTCACATACAACTTGTTGTAGGAGTTGAATATGCCTCAGATTCATAAGAAGAATCCTAAATAATTGCTCTTGATGCATGCTGCTAGATATTTAATGGTGTGAGTGTTTCGTGAGAATGGTAATATGCTCGGGTTTGCTGCCGGATACTAAAATCAACAAGACTCGATATTTCGACGATCCAACTGTGTGCCACCATCGTGAGAAGACTGTTGCTGAGTGCCGCACACAACTGATCGCAAGGCTGCAAATCGTTTTCCTATACAGGCCTTTGTAATGTACATGCCGCTTGCGCCGGTCACAGTCGTTGCCTACCGAGACTCGGCGGGTGCCAACGCCCCTAGTAGAACACCGGCGATAGCGATATATCGCACTCACACCCGGACCGGCCGTACCAAACATTCAAAGAACTTTGTGTTTTGATGCTTGATTATACAAGTTTCCGCGTCTTGCTAAGAGTAATTTATCAATCATATTGTCTTCCTACCTAATGTCAATCTCTGTATAAACACTATTCCAAAAACCGGAAGTACTTGAGACTGTCAGGGTCCTGTCAGATTTCATCCCGCGTCCTTCTGTCACAGAAAGTTTCGTATGATTGTTCACCAATCGTGTAATCGATCAATAACGGATCTTTCGGCTTTATCGATGAACAACACGTGACGGCTGATAGTGTTGATAGTCAATTTACTCCACTGAATTTCGATTCCTTGCAGGTCTTTCTGCATTTTCTACATTTTTTTCCGGCGCTCTGACTTCGTGTGGACTACAGCGAGCGATCTCGCGGTGCTTCTATTCTGACTTGTGCACCAGTTACTTATACAGGTTATTTAGAAACAGTCTGGAAACCTTTTAAGGGCATTGCAGATAGGTTGCACTGAGAAACAATTGTTCAGAAAAAAATCTGATGCTTTGCGCCGTTTCGAGTTAATTAACGCTGAAGTTGCCCGGGTTCGATTCCAGGTGGGGTCAGGGATTTTCTCCGCCTCGTGATGGATGAGTGTTGTGTGGTGTCCTTAGGTTAGTTAGGTTTAAGTAGTTCTAAGTTCTAGGGGACTGATGACCATAGATGTTAAGTCCCATAGTGCTCAGAGCCATTTGAACCATTTGAACGCTGAAGTTAGGCAACCAGGCTGTTGCGAGTGGAAAGTCGTGTCCTGCCAGAGATGGTGCCGCTATACACGCTTTTCGTCTGGTTTCCTAGGATGAAACAAGAGAGTGATACAAAAGTTGGACATGGGACAATAGTAAGAATCGAACACGAACAAAAGGCTGAACAGTGTCGTGCGCTATCATCTACAACTGAATTTACGCGTGCAACGAAGGAGGAGGAGGAGAATATAGGTGTTTAACGCCCCGTCGACAACGAGGTCATTAGAGACGGAGCACAGGCTCGGATGAGGGAAGGATGGGGAAGGAAATCGGCCGTGCCCTTTCATAGGAACCATCCCGGCATTTGCCTGAGCGATTTACGGAAATCACGGGAAACCTAAGTCAGGATGGCCGAACGCGGGTACGCGCGCAACGACATAATTGGTTGGTAATTAACTTAATCATAGCTAACACTTGGTTTAAGAATCATGAAAGAAGGTTGTATACGTGGAAGAACCCTGGAGATACTAAAAGGTATCAGATAGATTATATAATGGTAAGACAGAGATTTAGGAACCAGGTTTTAAGTTGTAAGACATTTCCAGGGGCAGATGTGGACTCTGACCACAATCTATTGGTTATGACCTGTAGATTAAAACTGAAGAAACTGCAAAAATGTGAGAAATTAAGGAGATGGGACCTGGATAAACTGAAAGAACCAGAGGTTGTACAGAGTTTCAGGGAGAGCATAAGGGAACAATTGACAGGAATAGGGGAAAGAAATACAGTAGAAGAAGAATGGGTAGCTCTGAGGGATGTAGTAGTGAAGGCAGCAGAGGATAAAGTAGGTACAAAGACGAGGGCTGCTAGAAATCCTTGGGTAACAGAAGAAATATTGAATTTAATTGATGAAAGGAGAAAATATAAAAATGCAGTAAATGAAGCAGGCAAAAAGGAATACAGACGTCTCAAAAATGAGATCGACAGGAAGTGCAAAATGGCTAAACAGGGATGGCTAGAGGACAAATGTAAGGATGTAGAAGCTTATCTCACTAGGGGTAAGATAGATACTGCCTACAGGAAAATTAAAGAGACCTTTGGAGAGAAGAGAACCACGTGTATGAATATCAAGAGCTCAGATGGCAGCCCAGTTCTAAGCAAAGAAGGGAAGGCAGAAAGGTGGAAGGAGTATATAGAAGGCTTATACAAGGGCGATGTACTTGAGGACAATATTATGGAAATACAAGAGGATGTAGATGAAGACGAAATGGGAGATACGATACTGCGTGAAGAGTTTGACAGAGCACTGAAAGACCTGAGTCGAAACAAGGCCCCCGGAGTAGACAACATTCCATTAGAACTACTGACGGCCTTGGGAGAGCCAGTCATCACAAAACTCTACCAGCTGGTGAGCAAGATGTATGAGACAGGCGAAATACCCTCAGACTTCAAGAAGAATATAATAATTCCAATCCCAAAGAAAGCAGGTGCTGACAGATGTGAAAATTACCGAACTATCAGTTTAATAAGCCACGGCTGCAAAATACTAACGCGAATTCTTTACAGACGAATGGGAAAACTGGTAGATGCAGACCTCGGGGAGGATCAGTTTGGATTCCGTCGAAATGTTGGAACACGTGAGGCAATACTGACCTTACGACTTATCTTAGAAGAAAGATTAAGAAAAGGCAAACCTACGTTTCTAGCATTTGTAGACTTAGAGAAAGCTTTTGACAATATTGACTGGAATACTCTTTTTCAAATTCTAAAGGTGGCAGGGGTAAAATACAGGGAGCGAAAGGCTATTTATAATTTGTACAGAAACCAGATGGCAGTCATAAGAGTCGAGGGGCATGAAAGGGAAGCAGTGGTTGGGAAAGGAGTGAGACAGGGTTGTAGCCTCTCCCCGATGTTATTCAATCTGTATATTGAGCAAGCAGTAAAGGAAACAAAAGAAAAATTCGGAGTAGGTATTAAAATTCATGGAGACGAAGTAAAAACTTTGAGGTTCGCCGATGACATTGTAATTCTGTCAGAGACGGCAAAGGACTTGGAAGAGCAGTTGAACGGAATGGACAGTGTCTTGAAAGGAGGATATAAGATGAACATTAACAAAAGCAAAACGAGGATAATGGAATGTAGTCAAATTAAATCGGGTGATGCTAAGGGAATTAGATTAGGAAATGAGACACTTAAAGTAGTAAAGGAGTTTTGCTATTTAGGAAGTAAAATAACTGATGATGGTCGAAGTAGAGAGGATATAAAATGTAGACTGGCAATGGCAAGGAAAGCGTTTCTGAAGAAGAGAAATTTGTTAACATCGAATATAGATTTATGTATCAGGAAGTCGTTTCTGAAAGTATTTGTTTGGAGTGTAGCCATGTATGGAAGTGAAACATGGACGATAACTAGTTTGGACAAGAAGAGAATAGAAGCTTTCGAAATGTGGTGCTACAGAAGAATACTGAAGATAAGGTGGATACAGCACGTAACTAATGAGGAGGTATTGAATAGGATTGGGGAGAAGAGAAGTTTGTGGCACAACTTGACTAGAAGAAGGGATCGGTTGGTAGGACATGTTTTGAGGCATCAAGGGATCACAAATTTAGCATTGGAGGGCAGCGTGGAGGGTAAAAATCGTAGAGGGAGACCGAGAGATGAGTACACTAAGCAGATTCAGAAGGATGTAGGTTGCAGTAGGTACTGGGAGATGAAGCAGCTTGCACAGGATAGAGTAGGATGGAGAGCTGCATCAAACCAGTCTCAGGACTGAAGACAACAACAACAACAACAATGGTAATTAACTCAGAAACAGCCCAACGTATCAAACTTTTTATTAAGAATTATTTCTCAGTGCAACTTGCCCTGGAACATCCTTACAAACTTTTCAGACTATTTCTGACCACGCTGCATATAAGGGGCATTCGAATCAAAACTAGACAGATGAAAAGAAAATATGACCAGTGTTTATTATTTCAGAAGTAAAAGTAATAGCACTGTGAGACAACATGCTCAGTGCCTTGGTGGAAAAATGTTTTCTGTTGGCTACTGGACCAGGATCGTGTCCAGGCGTGCTCCTCTTTGTCCGAAGCACCTCGACGACCACGAATATCTTTCTTCAGGGCCCAATAAAATTGGAATCGTATGAGGAAGATGTGTAAGGACTTCACAAAGAAAATTTCTGCCAGGATAGTCGAAACAGACTTGGCATCACGTGTCCCCGTCGTGAAAATATCCTAATTGACAAGGACACAGCTTGTCACTGCCAGTTGCATTCAAATGTGATACGAATTGCTGCTGTTTCTTAATGCAGGTCCATCTCAGTCAGCTTCCGAGCAAACACTGCGAAGAGAATTGCATCCATTTGGAAATGTTTATCTTTAAAAGACTTTGTTCACGTCAGCAGATAACGAAGCAAGTCTTCAGTGGACAAAGCAACACAAATACTAGGCAGTAACTGAGTGGAGGCAGTCGCGATATTACCTGTTTTTTTAGATGTTGAAAGGTGTCTAGTGCCTCGACCGCCCAATGAAGTGTTTAACCTGCAGTGTGCACTGGAGGATGGAGATGGTTCAAATGGCTCTGAGCACTATGGGACTTAACATCTGAGGTCATCAGTCCCCTAGAACTTAGAACTACTTAAACCTAACTAACCTAAGGACATCACACCCATCCATGCCCGAGGCAGGATTCGAACCTGCGACTGTAGCGGTCGCGCGGTTCCAGACTGAAGCGCCTAGAACCGCTCGGCCACACCTGCCGGCGTAAGATACTTATACCAAAATTCTCTGTTGTCCTTTCTCCTATGTCTTCATGATGAGTGCGCTGAGAAAACATTCAGGGAGATAGCAGCCGTGTCCACAGGGATGCACACATACTTTCATGGGTTTACGAATACTGGCCCTCTAAATCACCCAATTGTAATCCCATGGAAGAAAAAAAGATAAGTGTTTAACAAGGCCATTAGAGACCAAGCAAAAGATCAGATTAGGGAATGATGACGAAGAAAATGTGGCGTGCCCTTTCATAGGAACCATCCTGTCATTTGCCTTGACCGATTTTGGGAAGTTACGGATGTAGAGAAATCAGGAATTTATGGAGATGTGAATGATCGGAGGAGATATGAACCGTCGTCTTCTCGAATGCTCCTTAGCAATCCCACAGTATCGCAGCTCTACAGAATATAATGATTAGTGAGTGATTTCAACAGTATATCGCATACCTGAAGAAACCTGTGGATTCTCTTCCTTGCTGAATTGAGGCCATTATCAAGTCCTGAGAGAATGTTACACTGTATGACCGTGACGTCTCCAGTGAGTAATTTCCTCTTAATTTTTTTTTCTAATTTTGACAATCATTATTTATAAGAATATGCACACTTTCTTTTTTCGAATATCGAATAGCATAGGTGACAGTGCGCATCCCTGCCCCACTTGGGTCGTAATTTTGACCGGCTGTTGATATGTCTACACCTGTAGTGGAGGACCAGTCGCGGCGTGCTCGTCGACCGCGAGCGCTTAAAGAGCGCGAGAGCAGGGCGGGTGGCCGTCGATGTAGCGATGAATGGGCGGCGTGGCGGCGGCTCGGGTGTGGCGGAATGCCGGCCGGTGGCGGCGGCGGCGGCGGCGGCGGCGGCGTCGGGTTGCGCCCGGGCCAGGGCAAGCAGGCCCGCATGCGCCGCTCGGGTTTCCGCCGAAACCTAAAACAGTCGTGGGACCGCCGCGGGCTGCTGGCGCCCTCTCCGCCGCCATGGCACCGCCCGGAATGCGGGGCTCCCGGCCGCCTCTTTGTCATCAATGGCGCGCTACACTGGCCTGAAGTTGCCCGGAGCAGAAGAACGTCTCCGAACTGTGGCTCTAGTCGAGAACGGCGACACCCTGCGGAATCTCATGATTATACGGTTCAGTCACATTATCGTGTCAATAACCTAAATAACCACCTTCTGCAGCGGGAAACGTGCAGGAAGAAAGTCAGTGGAATTCTGGAAGAGACCGAGAGGGATATGAAGCCATGCCGACTCCAGTGGCGTGGCCAGCTGCACTAGGTTTCCCGGCTGAGAATCCGTGGCGCGAACAGCCCGATCGCAGTGGTCTCACAGATTCTCGATTAGATTTAAATCCGGTAGGTTTTCTGACCAGGGGAACAGGGTAAACTAATCCTGGTCCTCTTTGAACTACGCACGTATACTGAGAGCTGCATGACACTTTGCGGTATCCTGTTGGTAGATGCCATCGTAACAAAGAGAAACAAAGAGCTTATTTGGGGTGGACGTGGTCCCCGAGAAGAGATGCATACTTATGTTGATCCACTGTGCATTTCAGAATGACGAGATCACTCAGGAAATTCCACGAAAACATTTCCCAGACCATAACGCTCTGATGACTGATGCAGGGCGTTTGCTTTCAGATGTAGCAACCTGTACACGGCCCTTTGTCCGATGGAGCATAATAAGTGAATCGCCACTCAGTGGACGTCCAGTCAGTATGGGTGTGTGAACCAGGCACCAGCAGCAGGGGTACATATGCAGCCACTGAATAGTCACTGAGAAAATACTGTTGACAGTCCCTTGGTTTATCTGGGACGCCAGTTACTCAAATGTTGCATGTCTAGTCCAATTGCATCGGCACCGGTTTTGGATAGCGCCGTTATACCATGCAAGATACACTTTAACCATGATCGCACGCGGACAGTTTACAAACTTAGCCGTTTTGGAAATGCTTCTACCCTTGGCCCGAAAGTCAATGATCATGTCCTTTTCGACGTCAGATAAATTCCTCCTTTCCCGCATTACGATAACAACTGCGTTGTTTTCCGCTTCCCTCCAGCGCTGTCTATAACTCTCCAATGCTTGTATTGCCACCTGCTGTCTGTAAGTCGTTAGTGCACATTCACGTCGAACACTGGCGGCTGTCCAGTGTGTGGCGGACGCTTCTCACTATTTGTACCCTTCTCCCCTTTTCCATTTGCGGATGTTGCATATGAAAAACGATCGTCTATAAACTTCCAAATGAGCTCCAACTTCCATGATTTTCCCGTTGATGTCATTTCGCAACACGTACATTAGATGATCCAAAATATCCGGACACCTAGTACTATAGGGTGTCTCTATCTGTTGTTGGCTTGAACTCTGCTGGGGGATTTCCAATCACGAGCCAGAATTTCTGTGCAGGTCCTCAAGAGACGGAACCAAAGAAGACAGTGATGTTGGACACTAGGGTTTGGAGAGAAGTCGACGTTCTATCTCATCCAAAAGGTGTTCCATTGGGTTCAGGTCGCAACTCTGGTCATGTAATCCATTTCAGGAATGATTTTGTTTACAAATCATTGCCTCAAGGAGGCTGTTTTACGATAAGGTGCATTGTCATTGTGATAAACACTATTATTATCTCCGATGAGCAGTACACAACTACATTTACATCTACATCGCTACTTTGGAATTCACACTGACCTTCAAACTACTTCTCTACGTTCCGCTCTCTAAGAGCGCATGGGAAAAATGAACACTTAAATCTTTGTGTACGAGCACCGCTTTATTTTATTTTATTACGACGATCATTTATGTCTATGAAGGCTAGTGACAGTAAAATATTTTCACACTCGAAGGACAAAATTGGTGATTGAAATTTCGTTAAAAATCCCGTCGCTACGAAAAACGCCTTTGTTTTAATGATTGCAGTGTCAACTCGCCTATTATACTCGTGACATTCTCTCACGCGTTTCGGGATACTGCAAAACGAGGTGCTCCTCTTTGGACTATTTCGATGTCCTCCGTCAATCCTATCTTGTAAGGATCGCATACCAAGTAGCAATAGTTTAACAGAGGACGGACAAGCGTGGTGCAGGCAGTCTCTTTAGACCTGTTTCATGTTGTTAGTATACTAGCAATATAATGAAGTCTCGGTTTCTCTTCTCCACAAAATTATCTGTGTGATTCTGTATGTAACTGAATTGAGGGCCTGTGAATTTATGTAATTTGTTGTGTAACCGGAATTTATCGGATTTCTTTTCGCGCTCATGTGGATGACCTCACACTTTTCTTTATTCACAGACATTTTCCAATTTCGCACCATAGAGATATCGTGCCTAAGTCATTTTGCAATTGGTTTTTATCTTTTGATGACTTTACTAGACTGTAAATTACAGCTTCACCTGCAAGCAATCTAAAAGGGCTGCTAGGATTGTCTCCTATATCGTTTATATATATTAGAAACGGCAAAGGGCTTACAACATTTCTTTGTTCAATGCCAGATATCACTTCTTTTCTAATCGACGATTACCCGTCGATTACTACGTACTGCGACCATTCTGACAGGACATCGCGAATGCAGTAGGACAGCTTCAGAGATATTACACTGGCACGCAATTTGGTTAGAATGCTCAAAAATGTGTTAACATTTTCTTAAGCTTAGTAGGACAGTCGTTACCCATACCGTAACACCACTTGCTGCATGTTCCGCTGTTGTCACTACACATGGTGGCATCTCCACGAATTCGCCAAACCGGAACCCCTCCACCGGATTTCCACTAGGTATAGCGCGATTGATTCATCACTGACAATCACTCTTTTCCAGCCATCCACTGTTCCAGCGGCGCAGCTCTTTACGCCTCCCAGAGAGTTGCTCAGCACAGACCACAGAAAGTGTGACTTGCGTGACGGTGATCCACCATTGTGCCCCATTCTTTCTAATACGCCACGCACAGTCACTGAGTTAGCTGGCCTTCCGGTAACTCACTGGAACTCACAAGCTTTTCCTTCCGCTGATCTCACGTGATTTTGTATGAATACACTCCGCAATGCTTGATGGTTCATATCTGTCAGTACATAAGATCTAACTGGTCCTGCTTTAGCTACGGTTGTTTCTTCACGGTTCCACTTCTCTGCCACATCATTAACTGTCGACTGGTGCAGCTTTAGAGCGGATGCACTGTGCTTGGCGGACTTTACACTCATGTGGCACATTCTAAGTGAGCTCCCCTGACCGACGCCTTCTGCTTCTCTACTGACAGCACAGTACTCTCCTCCTCCTTTTGGGCTGACGGGTCCGCCTCGCATGATATCTAATAGTCATTTCCACATTACATATCTATGCCCGGGTACTTTTGGTCAGATAGTGTATGTGGCTTGTAGTAATATATTGTGCAACTCCTCTTGGAAAGTTCGCGCCTGTAATTTCAACGGCATACCTCCCGGTGATGGACGCGCCTCTCTTGTATATTTGCTAATGGAGATGGGTGAGCATGTGCATAATACTCTTTCGCCGTCTAGATGATGCCGTAATGAAATGCTCTATTCTTGATTCACTTGATCTTCGCTATCTCTTCCAGTACTCCAATTTGATCCTAGACCTATTAACATACAAGATAGTCCACCCCCGGTAGCTGAGTGATAAAAAACTTAGTGAAAAGATCAACAACGAACTTTAATAGATGTCATGTGACGTCCGTTTCGACAAAATACAAAGGGAAAAAAAGTGGTCAGCGTGACAGAATGTCAATCCTAAGGGCCCGGCTTCGATTTCCGGCTGGGTCGGAGATTTTCTCCACTAAGGGACTGGGTGTTGTGTTGTCCTAATCATCATCATTTCATCCCCATCGACGCGCAAGTCGCCGAAGTGGCGTCAAATCGAAAGACTTGCACCCGACAAACAGTCTACCCGACGGGAGGCCCTAGTCACACAACGTTTACATTTAACACACAAGATTAGATCGAACAATCGATTTGTAAATATTCTACATGCCATCTTCTTTCCTTTAATGTCTACAGAGCATGATGGTGTAAGCGAGGTAATACGACAGAGAAAGGAGCCTGTGACCACTAGGTGTACTTTTACGTTACTTATTTTACTTTCACATTTATATTTTCGTCCGTCTTTTTAGTCAGATAATTATAAGCCATGTACTGCAATTGTGTTTATTCCCTTTCCTCCGCTAGACAGGGCTACAAGTTATTCCAACGTCGTAACACAACACATACATGCTATATTAATCTTCATGAAACCACGTGCTGATCGATATTTAGCTCTTCGTGGAAATTAATAAACAGTGAGTGGTAACAGTACACGTGTTGTTTCATTCGATGTCAATAAAAATCATGGCAAAGCTTAATCATAAATGTTCGCATTTAAAGATTTAGCAAAATACGTTTTTATGTATTGGATCAACTCTATCTTGTATGTTTTATGGAAGATCATTTATACATAGCAAGTACAAGAGTGGCTCAAATATAGATCCCTATGATATCTCTTAAGCAATTATCGACAACTGTAAAGACACTGTTCATTATGTACATTCCCTGAGTTTCTTAGTTCACATCCTTTTGCTTAAATAGAATGAAAACCAGTTACTAGGAAAACGTGTGATGCAATATTTAATGTTCAGATGTGTGTGAAATCTTATGGGACTTAACTGCTAAGGCCATCAGTCCCTAAGCTTACACACTACTTAATCTAAATTATCCCAAGGACAGACACACACACACCCATGCTCGAGGGAGGACTCGAACCTCCGCCGGGACCAGCCACACAGTCCATGACTGCAGCGCCCTAGACCGCTCGGCTAATCCCTCAATATTTAATGTTTTCTAATACTATGAACTCCACTATAAAATGCTATTGAGAAGTCACAGAAAAATCAACTGTTAATATTTCTCATTAGAATTTTGTATTAAGTGATTTTCGAATATAAAAACAGCGTGTTCTGTGGATAGACCTTTGTTAAATCAAAACTGTAAGTATTTTATATTGAGAGAGGTATGTTAAGATTCTTGCGTACACATTTTCTCCGTTGTCTTCGAGGAGGAGTTAAAAATGTTTTCGCCTGGCGATCAGTGGCTGTTAATGGAGACTGGCGACTGGAGTGACATGCACTTCCTGCCCAGCACGTTAGCTCAGATGTGGCAGTGGCTTTTAAATGGCCGCCACGCGAAGCCAACCACCGCCCGGGGCGACCCGGGGCTGTCGAAAGCCGTAATAAAGTTACCCTGGGGGATACGGCCGCGCGGCCAGGTAACCCGAGAAGGCGGGTCGTTTGTTCACAGGCCACGTTAAACCAGTATTTACCTTGCGTCGGGTTTGGACAAAGTTCTCATGTTCCTACACAACACACTAAACAAGTTCTCTCGCCCTTTTTTACTTAGGGCCCTTAATGGTTGATCATAATTTAATTTAAAAATCTACTGAACTGAAATTCCGTTATGTAAATTTCGTCCAGTGAAGCTCCACCGCCACTGTCGGCTACGGTAGAAGGCAAGCAAGTACTACTTCATGCGGACGCTGTTCAGTGACTTGTCTTGTATTGATATGGTATGACATTAATAGTTAATAGTATAATATTGACAAATTATAAAGCAACTAATCGTAAAATTTGAAAAGATAAAAAGTAGAAAATTACGAAGTGGACACGGGAAGACTTTCTTATATAGAAGACTAGCAGAAACAGACTTGAAAGCTGTACGGCATGGAAGGGCTATAATACTGAAACTAAGTGGAATTCGAAGATTCTTTATTTCGTCCAAGGTGAACTTTTTGGAAGCTGCAACTGTTTATACCATAATATGAAAAATTAAAACAATTATTCGTGTCAATATCTGGTTTCTTCCACGGCCGTTTCGAGAGCTAATTTTCCGAGACAAAAACAGAATCGTTGAAGAAACTTGTAATGTACAGGTTTCAGCATGTTTATTTGATACTGACTTGGTCTGATGGATCGAGCTTCCTTTTATGGTTTCCCATTTCACTCATTTTTAAGGCAGAAAGCAGTAAAAGTTGTAGGATGTCATACGGTATGCTTCGATGCTTCTAAAAACGTTCATCGACAACATTACAACTTTGTTATCGAGTTCGTTCTGCCTCTGATTTCTGTTGTTGGGTTGCGTTAATTGGGGGAAGAGACCAAACTTGTTCTGTTGTGAATGATGATTTGCAGCACTTTAAATACACACCGTGGTCTATGTATAATGAAGTTTTATTTGATTACCGTATATCTTGTTAAAACATGGTACATACATGCACGTCAATACGCTGGTGCGGGCAGTTCGTTTTGTTCCTGTGATGACAGAATGACAAAGTAGTAAAACAGCTGATTCCAAGCATTATGAACCACTACAAAGTTCAGCACACGTATGTTCCTGTTTCACTTACGATGTTTGTGCTCGTGTTACTACTGTGCTACAATTCATACTACTTTATGTACACTGATGATTAATCATCTTATGGTACAGTCAGATAATGGCATGCGAAACTGTGGGTTAATAACAAAGGGTGAGTAATTGTTCGTATGCCAGTTCCAGACAATTTAATATCTCTATTGACAACTCTGCCTGAAGTAGGCATCACTTTTCAAAAAACGTATAACCTTCTGGTTGCTGTTCACTAGAAGGTAATGGTTACCTCATGTGGGCCCCTTCGTTCAACAAACGTGAACAAGTGACTACGACGCTGGGATGTTTCAGAATCCCGAGTCTCCTAACGCTGACCCAGTACATACGTGCTGGTCCCTGGTGGCTTTACAATTAATTATGCTAGAGCAAAAATAGTATTTGACGTATTTTGTGGCCTAATTGGTGGGCACTCGCCTATACTGGAACTGAAGAGTTCAAACGAGGTTGCTGTGGAAAGAAAGCACTGATATTATTATATAAATGTCTTGAGATGACAGTTTGCTGTGTTACGTTAAAATTTCTTTGTCTACGAACTACACGTGCGAAACTCTACGTGATCGGCAGAACAAGTTGGACGCCTGAAAGTCGTCTGCAAGGTTCTTGCAGTTTCTTTTCTCAGGGGGTTGCGGCTTCATGCTGGGTTTCCGGGATTTCAGCACGTTTCACTGCTTCATTTATTGCATTTTCCTATTTTTTACTTTCATTAATTAAATTCAGTATATTCTCTGCATTACCCTGGGTTCGGTGTGGGGCGGCGGAGGGGTGAAGTGGACTGCGGTAGTCGTCGTGGGGTTGTGGACCACTGCGGCTGCGGCGGGGACGGAGCCTCTCCGTCGTTTCTAGGACCCCGGTTAATACATACAATATTCTCTGCAGTCCAAGCAAATTTATGGTTATTGTTAAAATGTCGATTTTAGTGGAGGACGAAAACTGTGTTGAGAATACTGCCACTCTGAAGCTGTTTAAGTAATTATATTGTCACTTTTAGTCTTGTCACAACAGTCGTAAGCACGAAGATGCCTTAAACTGTAACTTGTCACACAGTTAGTTTTTGTAAGCAGGTACAATCCTGACTGAGTTACAGGTTGCCTATCTAACTACATCGAGACTCAACAAAATTTTGATTTTCTGTATTTCGTATAATTATTGAGCGAATGTAGAAATTTAAAATGCTGTCATACTCTACTCATTAAAAGGTACAATCTTACGTTAAAGGTTTAACACAATAAGCCAAGTATCAAAGTTAGAAACGGTACATATATCTTGAGATAGTGTAACATAGGAGCACAAATGACCCATAACATATTCTTCCACTATTTGTGAATGACAGCAGTTTGCGACTTCCAATAAGATTGACACATAATTGCAATCCATTTTGAAACTTTCTGTTGCTGACAAGCCCACAAAACAATTAAAAGAAAAAAGTTTATCGCTTACTACATTTCCGCTGTTTTTACAGTAAATATTCAGCATCAAGCAAGAAGTTTCAATTTTTACAGCTCTATTGGCAACACATTTTGCAGACAGAATCCAAATATAACATTTAATGTACTTGCAAAATTATAGAATTGTGCAACACATAGTCAGGAGACATGACGTCATAAATATTGTGATGAGTGAAAGACTAGCTTATCTTAAAACGGTGTGCAAATTACCCAGACTGTGCTTGACAAATTAACTCAATTGTAAAGTAATCAGAGGCTTGAAGTTGTTTTACAGACGGGAGTTTGGTTCTGTAAGGAATCATCGGCTGGGCAATGGGAGGGGAGGCAGTGGTTGTGAGGTGAGGTTAAAGCAGAGCCCTATGGATGTCAGAAAGATCTCTACCGGGTGAGCTTAGCAATACCCAGATCACTCGCCCATAGGTTTACGTGACTTTAATTAAATGTGTAGCGCAATGATTAACTTAATGAATTTAATTTATTAAACAGCATAAATGAAATAAAATATGGATGCTGTAACTCACAACATGATAAGAACAGAGAGTTCATAAAACTGCTGAATGAAACAATGGTCGCCATAAAACTCTCTTTATTGGAATTTGCTGTGGTTTATAAGTCAGACACAATTGTACAAGGGTAGGAAAACGTCACGTTCATTGGGTATTAATACAAGTTGCAATGGAATTAGAATATCAATACCTTGGCAAAGATTGATTAATGCGTGTGAGGTGAATGCGTAAAAGCCAATACATTTCGAAAAACAGCTAAGTTTACAGAAGTTGCACAGTGATTACCGAATAGTAATCAGTGGGGAAAGAAAGAACTACAGAAAGAATCATACATGCACTCGCTGTCTTGAGCTGGTACATGGTGAGTTCGGGATTGTTAATAAACGAACTTGGATTAAAAAAGTGAAAGCTAATATCAATCTGAAATCTTCGTGTGCAACTTATCACTCGGTTGCGGAACGCTGAAGTTGCTCACCATACTGAGGATTACCAATGCCCGCGAGTGGTGCATATTGTGGCTGAAAATGCGAAGTCATTTGACTTGCACCGATGGCTGCTCTCCCTCAGGGTCCGGAATTGAAGTCAGCTAAAGCATCCCCTAATGAGTATCGGATGGAAGTAAGTTTTACACAGCGATTCCAGCGAGAAGCAGAATATTTACTCCATCGTTTTGAGTATGAGCCTACTTCATGATTTTATTCACCAGTGACAGTGATTATGCTGAGTGCCGACCAATCAGGTTCGTTCTAAGAAGAATGCAACAATCCCCCTTTCATATTCAGTTTCAATATAATTGCCAATTGTGGAAGTTTTAGTGCTGGAATTCAAAACCAGGCAACGTCTGACATCCACATTCCTGATTCTAGCGTTTCTTAGAATATGGGTTACCACCAGAGCGCAAGGCATTGCGATAATGCGCTCTCCGTCATTGTTAGCTAGCAGCTCGCACATTTGGTGCTAGCGGGCTCCTCAAATTAAAACAGTACCTTCCATCGTTTAGGACACGAAAACGGATGACATGTGCCCAACAGAGCTTCGCCCGCACACAATATATTGGTTCCAACTTATATCTGGCTTCTCCGCCCCTTGTCCAAGAGTGGTGGTGTTTGTCCTTTGAAGAGTACTGGGCCCCCTCCCGCCGCCTACTGGCTGAACATTGACTCACTCCCCCTTGTTCGGGTGGCTTCTGTTCAACGTGTATTCAATAGGATTACTAACTACTCATTTAAACAATACTCCACAGTAAGAAATTAATATGGAAATTTAGTAGTTTTTATAGTGATCACTATTATTAACCTTAACTATACTTGTACTCTCATTTCTCACTGGGAATTAATTTAGACTGCATTGCTTTATTACAGAATTGGAGTCTGATTATGGTATGCAGCAGCTTTTACGAAAATTGTCGTGTAGCAAGGTTACTGGTAAACTAATATTCAACAAGGGTTCTGTGACGGGGTGAGGGATGAACCTTTAATTGCCTGCCATAGCTGCTACTTTACTTGAAATACACTCCCGGAAATTGAAATAAGAACACCGTGAATTCATTGTCCCAGGAAGAGGAAACTTTATTGACACATTCCTGGGGTCAGATACATCACATGATCACACTGACAGAACCACAGGCACATAGACACAGGCAACAGAGCATGCACAATGTCGGCACTAGTACAGTGTATATCCACCTTTCGCAGCAATGCAGGCTGCTATTCTCCCATGGAGACGATCGTAGAGATGCTGGATGTAGTCCTGTGGAACGGCTTGCCATACCATGTACACCTGGCGCCTCAGTTGGACCAGCGTTCGTGCTGGACGTGCAGACCGCGTGAGACGACGCTTCATCCAGTCCCAAACATGCTCAGTGGGGGACAGATCCGGAGATCTTGCTGGCCAGGGTAGTTGACTTACACCGTCTAGAGCACGTTGGGTGGCACGGGATACATGCGGACGTGCATTGTCCTGTTGGAACATCAAGTTCCCTTGCCGGTCTAGGATTGGTAGAACGATGGGTTCGATGACGGTTTGGATGTACCGTGCACTATTCAGTGTCCCCTCGACGATCACCAGAGGTGTACGGCCAGTGTAGGAGATTGCTCCCCACACCATGATGCCGGGTGTTGGCCCTGTGTGCCTCGGTCGTATGCAGTCCTGATTGTGGCGCTCACCTGCACGGCGCCAAACACGCATACGACCATCATTGGCACCAAGGCAGAAGCGACTCTCATCGCTGAAGACGACACGTCTCCATTCGTCCCTCCATTCACGCCTGTCGCGACACCACTGGAGGCGGACTGCACGATGTTGGGGCGTGAGTGGAAGACGGCCTAACGGTGTGCGGGACCGTAGCCCAGCTTCACGGAGACGGTTGCGAATGGTCCTCGCCGATACCCCAGGAGCAACAGTGTCCCTAATTTGCTGGGAAGTGGCGGTGCGGTCCCCTACGGCACTGCGTAGGATCCTACGTCGCTGCGGTCCGGTCCCAGGTCGACGGGCACGTGCACCTTCCGCCGACCACTGGCGACAACATCGATATACTGTGGAGACCTCACGCCCCACGTGTTGAGCAATTCGGCGGTACGTCCACCCGGCTTCCCGCATACCCACTATACGCCCTCGCTCAAAGTCCGTCAACTGCACATACGGTTCACGTCCACGCTGTCGCGGCATGCTACCAGTGTTAAAGACTGCGATGGAGCTCCGTATGCCACGGCAAACTGGCTGACACTGACGGTGACGGTGCACAAATGCTGCGCAGCTAGCGCCAATCGACGGCCAACACCGCGGTTCCTGGTGTGTCCGCTATGCCGTGCGTGTGATCATTGCTTGTACAGCCCTCTCGAAGGGTACAGGGGCAGAACTTGCCATGGAGAAATTCTGCGAAGTACCTCGGTGTCACACTTGACAGACGCCTGACATGGAAGTGTCACATAGAGGAACTTCGCAGAAAGACTCACGCCAGGATGCAGATCCTGTACCCTGTATTAAACAGCACCAGTTCCCTCGACCCCGCAACAGGAGTAGCTATCTATCGAAGTCTAATTCGACCGATACTGGAATATGCGTGCCCTGTATGGGGCTATGCAGCCAGATCGACGATAGATCGCTTACAGAAGGTCCAAAACAGAGCGCTAAGACGGGCCTTACACGTCCCCACGCGCTTCCCCGCGGCGGACCTGCACAAAGCTGCAGACATAGAGCCGCTAACAACACGGTTTCGTGCCATGGCAGAAGTCTTCTACGCCACGGCACGGAATTCACAAAATGACCTAATAAACACCCTTGGGCAATATGAACAGAATGGGAACAGATACAAAAGACCAAAGTCGCTACTCCTGCAGTAGCACAATTAGTTAAATGACATCTCTCAAAAAATCAGCAAAACACAAAAGACCAGTATTAAAAACAACAAAAAAAGAAAAGAGGAGGAAATGTCCAAATTCGACAACAACCTCCACCAACATCCCCCTCTAACAGCAGAGGAAAAAAAGAGAGGAGAGAGAGACATAGTTAGAAAGAAGATCAAAAATGCATGAAACTCGGAGTGAACAACGATTAATGAAAAGAACGGCAATTGACCCTCGTCTTAAATAAATGTAGTGTGATCGGCATACAGAGACGAAAAGACGTTGACCAGATCCTATCGACTGTGCAAGAGACTATTAGCCACTGCAATAGTCACAGTCTCAAGTATCTGTAAGTATCTGCCTGCAGTCAAAGTACAACGACCATATAAGTGTAGTCGTGGGAGAAGAGACCGAGGTTTACTTGAAAGAGGTTTAATTCAACCACAGATAAAGTCACTCACAAAATCATCAGTTATTATTTTTCATTGGTCTGGATCTTGAGGGTCCTGTAGAATCGGACAGAGGTGATTTAGCAAAAGCCGTCAGCTTCGTTAGCTTTTTTTATTTTCAGGTTTAACAAATCCTGTATGTTTTTATGTAAAAATGAGCTATGAATAGCGAGAAGCCTTATTCTACTTTCTCTAGGACATATCTCGAGTAGTGACCATGAGGGTAAAATTTGAAAAGTCAGACGTTTACACACGTGTACATGATCTTTCTTCCCATGCATCAACCAGGAATATAATAGAAATATGGAAAAGTGATTATGATGTACCTTGTATCTTCTGCAACGCAACCTGGGTTGACGTCTAAAGTGCAGATACATACAATGATGAGGCAAAACATAGCGACCACTATCCACCGCTAGTCTCAATGCCGCCTGGTGGTACTGAACATGGCCAGGAAATTTGTGAAAGGCACAGTGCGAGATTCCTGATCTGCATAAACTGGACCAGAGCGCTCCTTTAAAGCCAAATGCTTAGTGAAATTATGCAACGAAGTTGAATTTAACGCAATTGTAATAACAAGGCAACCCTAGCATAGAAATTCAAGTAAAGACATTTCCACAATTATTTTGCTGATCAATTTCGTGAGAGGGATCTACTGATTACGAAATTAAATGCATGGTCTAGATAGATCCCAAGTTTATAACACTTTATTTTATGTCTGTAGATTAATGGAAAACATTGCAACATTTCATTGCACACGCTTCAAGAGCATTCAGCTGATACGTGAATTAGATTTCAAAAATCTGCACGTGCTATCAATATGTTATTGGCTGTAACCTGGATTTTTCCAAACTTTTTGTCAAGTAATTTGATGACGACGTAGCCGAGTACTTTCAGAACACGTACTATCACATGAGAAACATTTTCTCAGGGGTTACTGTATTTAGCCCTTTCAATATGTTGTAGATTATTGTGTAAAAGAGATAAACAAATCTGTATATCATCTTTTAATATCAGCGTTAGAGCACTCGCAACAATTTTTTAAAATTTATGTGTGGCGCATAGAAATTTTTATTTCACAAAAATTTAAATAAATTCGGCAGTAATGCACTTTGAAAAAATTTGTAGCGTAGGAAATTTTTCTAGAGTATGTATAAAGTCTGTAGCAAATTGCACCTTTTTATCTGCGATGGTACAGCAGAGAAAGTTCTTTATACACTGAAACATGAAAGTTGCAGGAAATGCAGAAAAAATATTTTATTAGAATTTATGCCAGATACGAGTGTGGTAATCTTGACCATAACCATACATTCGGTCTTTTTAGTCTTCATGCAGCTCCTTTCTTTTAGTCTGATCATTCTGGTGTGACCTTTCGGCAATGTCCTTCACTGACATTGCAGAATTAGCAACACGTAGATCACCATCCTTTTCCAGTAGGTCGTCAGTGAATAACCTGCATCGAATCCTAATCTTATAAGAGTCCTGACTCTTCCAGTGTTACCATGATTGAACACGAGACAAGCATCGCATTAGGGAATTTTAACAACAGTAGAGAAGCAAAACGTCGTCTTTGGGCGACTCTTCTAAATGAGGGTATCAAAGCTTCCGTCAGGTTCTGTGTTTCACCATGTGTCCATTTCTTTACTGAATCCAAATTAATCGCATCGTCAGTGGGTTGGGGGTTGGGTTGTTTGGGGAAGGAGACCAGACAGCGAGGTCATCGGTCCATTGGATTAGGGAAGGACGGGCAAGGAAGTTGGCCGCGCCCTTTCAAAGGAACCATCCCGGCATTTGCCTGGAGCGATTTACGGAAATAATGGAAAACCTAAATCAGGATGGCCGGACGCGGGATTGAACCGTCGTCCTCCCGAATGCGAGTCCAGTGTCTAACCACTGCGCCACCTCGCTCGGCAATCGTCAGTGGACTCACAGCCTCAGTACTCTGAAGATGTCTTCTCCGATGTTAGCAAATAATAAAATATCTTGAACAAGGACAGTGTCGTATGCAGAAGGAGGCGTGGGTGTGCGCAGTGGTTGAAACAAGACGGTTTTTACGTAACTTGTACCACGAATTAAACTCTGAAAACTGGTTCAAAGTGGTGCAAATGGCTCTGAGAACTATGGGACTCAACTTCTGAGGTCACCAGTCCCCTAGAACTCAGAACTAATTAAACCTGCCCGAGGCAGAATTCGAACCTGCGACCGTAGCGATCGCGCGATTCCAGACTGTAGCGCCTAGAACCTCTCGGCCACGCCGGCCGGCTGAAAACTGGAGACACTATTCCTACACAACTACCTGACGGCAAAAAACATTTCAGCATTTTTGAGCAATTTTACATTCACAGTCCCCCCTTAAGAAACAGGCAGTATTTTCGTAGAAGGGCTGCACAATGACAGCGGGTTGCTCGTCCGCATTTGAAGATTCGCTACGGTGTCGTCTTAACAGGAGACGAGTCTGCCAGTATTGTCCCTCAGCTGTTGAAAGCACGCCATGACGCCACACCTGAATGCATCAACTGTGCTTACCTGCGGTGCCCTGCGTCCGCTGCCTCCATACCAGCCGGGGGCAAGTGCCGCTGTCGGCCTCCACTGGCGAAAGACTGAGTTCCACAGGTGGAATCCCACCTCTTCGTAAACCTATTTTCTTAATTAGAAAAGAAGTTGACAGTCTCACCTTATACTAATTGGTATTACTCTCTTATTAAACCAGGGAAAAATTCGATCGATCTGAACGTGACTTGTCGAATTGTTAATTGGTTTTGCATACCACAAAGAGAAAAAAAAATGACGATAGGCAAGCCAGGGAAGACCTGACGCTTTTAAACGAGTAAAGGGGGAGGAGAGACAAATGGGGAATCATTCTGACGATGATAAGACCCGCAAATAGGGAAATTCATTGTGGCATAAGCGGCTTTGACAAAGGGCAGGTTGCCCTAGCCTGGGAACAAGCATCTTGGAAACGGCCAAGGTTGTTTGCTTGTCCGCATGCTACTGTTGTAAGCATCTGTGGAAAGAGGCTGAAATAAAAACATGAGTATGTAGAAACACTACAGAATACAACAAACTGAATTGTCCAGCACGGTTTTAATAAGTTCACGACACAAACTCAACTAAATTGGAGAGTGTAGGAAAAACGGCAGCGACAGTGAATGGTGAACGGTGAGTGAATGGGAAGCGAAACTTGTCGTTTACATTGTTGGGCACCTAATCCAGATTTCAGCAATACTGAACACACTAGAAATTTCTTCAAGTTGAAAATACACTGAAGCGCCAAGGAAACTGGTACAGTCATGCGTATTCAAATACAGAGATATGTAAACAGGGAGGATATGGCGCTGCGGTCGGCCACGCCTATATAAAACTAGTGTCTGGCACAGTTGTACAACCATAGATGGAAACATAATAGACCAAAGACACTATTAGCAAGGAACCAAACTAATATGGTCCATAGCATACTAACACGACGGTACTGGCAAGCCCCTGCAACACAGCTACTACTGGCAACCCCAGATGCTCGACCCGCCGGAAAACAGGCAATCGCAGGGAAGCCGTACTGTACACAACACGCAAGCCAGCCACACACACCCCCTACACTGTGAGCTGACCTATGACCGATCGCCCACTAATGTATGACGCCCTCAGGCTGTTACAGGGACGCAGCCGCAGCAGCAAGCCCTACAACAAGCAACCGTAATGAAAAAGGTAACGATGCACGATACCTCGCACTAATATAACTTCACCTTGCATGGTCGCAGCTAGCAAGCCGCTACTGCTCTTACTACCCGTCCTACTGTCGCAGAAGGCTTTACCCTTGGTGCTCGGCATGGCACTTTTTTCCCTCTGCCCTTACAAACCGCTACCCTTCGATCGCTTTCGTCCAATTTCTGTCCCCTGATGAACCAAGTGAATGAGTAATCCTACCCAGACGCATAGACAACATTACAGCCCGCATCCTGTGACCCCTGATTCGAAAACTAACATGCTATACGGAGGTGACAATAGAATTTCTGGTTTGGTCACCACGTCGTTGTGGGCGTGAAGGGGCTCCATCCTATAAATAAATGGCGCAGTTGTTAGATCGACAATGGCTGCTACGATGGCAGGTTATCAGGATTTAAATGAGATTGAATGTGGTGCGATGGGGCACAGCATGTCCGAGGTAGCGTCCCGTAATTCCTGCAAATTTCAATGCTCTGCCATCAACAAGTGTCAGCGAGGGAACCATTCAACGACACGACATCGATATGGGCTTTCGGAGCCAAAGACCCACTTGTGTACTCTTGATGACTGCATGACACAAAGCCTTACGCCTCGTCTGGGCCCGTTGACACCGACATTGGACAGTTGATGTCTGGGAACATGTTGCGTGGTCGGACGAGTCTCGTTTCAAACTGTATCGAACGGATGGACGCGTCCGGGTATGGAGACAAACTCATGAATTCATGGACCCTGCACGTCAGCAGTCGACTGTTAAAGCTGGTGGAGGCTCTGTAATGGTGTGAGGCGTGTGCAGTTGGAGTGTTATGGGGTCCCTGATACTTCCTGATACGACTCTGGTAACATGTACGTAAGCATCCTATCTGATCACCTGCACTGTGCATTCCCACGGACTTGGGCAATTCCAGCAGGACAATGTGACACCTCACGTGTACAGATTTGCTATACTATGGCTGCAGGAAAACTCTTCTGAGTTTAAACACATGGGCTGTCCACCAAACTCCCCAGACATGAACATTGTTGAACATATCTGGCATGCCTTGCAACGTGCTGTTCAGAAGATATCTCCACCACCCCGTACTTCTATGGATTTATGGACAGCCCTACAGGAGTCATGGTGTCAGTTGCCTCCACCATTACTTCAGACATTAGTCGAGTGCATGCCATGTCGTGTTGCGGTACTTCTGTGTGCTCGAGGGACCCTACACGACATTAGGCAGGTGTATCAGTTTCTTTGGCTCTTCAGTGTAATTCTGGATGGTGAGACGCGTTTTTGAACCGACGCCATTGTGGTAATCACTACGCTGCCTCACTCGGACCATCGTATACGCCGTTCTATTTGCGGTCACATTCAGTTTTCTTACAATGGTGGCGCAGTTAGTGAAGCTGTACAAATAAAGCTTTCATGAAAGACTCATATTTGCGATCTCCGTCAGAAGAAGCTGTGGCCTAGAGGTTCTAGGTGCATCAGTTCGGAACCGCGCTGCTGCTGCGGTCACAGGTTCGAATCCTGCCTCGGTCATGGATGTGTGTGATGTCCTTAGGTTAATTAGGTTTAAGTAGTTCTAAGTCTAGGGGTCGATGACCTCAGATGTTAAGTCCCATAATGCTTAGAGCCATATTTTTTGTATTTTACCAGTCACAAATATCTAAAATGACAACAAGGGACATTTATAGTACGGAAACTATTTCGTGACAATCGTCCACGATCGTAAACAAACGATACATATAAATTACTTCGATATTTTGGCGTAAAGTCTAAATTGACAAACCTAATCAGCGAAACACGCACAGATACAGTCCGTATAGTAAAATTGATGGGAGGCATCACATGGCCTTTCAAAATAAGAAAAAGCTGTACGTTAAGACAATGGCCTATGCGAAATTCTTTTTAATGGTGTGTTAGAGAAAACAGTTCGAATTTGGAACGAAAAACTTATTAACACGTCACCTCGCCTATAAGGTTAGGAAGAGGAAGTAAAAAGAACGAAATCAACTGTCTTGTATTTGCAGACGATTTTGCTATACTCTCCGAAAATGTGGCATATGCTATAACACGAATAAATCTCCTAGAAGAAATGGCCTGCAGAACTGGCTTAAGAATTTACGTAGAAAAACAAAATTCGTAACAAACGTTAAGGATGCTCCAAAATTCCTGTAAACTTTTGGCCAAATAGAGAGGGTAAGAAAATTCAAATATCAAGGGGAGATAATCCAAGAAAATGCTTAGGGAAAATCTGCAGTAGAGGAAAGGTTGAATAAAACGGGGAGAGCATATGGTATTACCAAAGACTTCTAAAATAAAAAATGCCTATCCAAAAATTCAAAAATAAGGCATTACAACTCAATAGTGAAGCCAGAATGCCTATATGCAAGCGAATACCTGACACTAAACTATAATTTGGGAGATTAGAAGTACTGTACAGGCGAATTATAAAGAAAATATTAGGACCACGAAACACAGCAGAAGGTTGGAAATTACGAAGTTATGCTGAAATATACCAAAATATAGAACATATTTCAAATGTAATGAGAGAAAGAAGGTTCATGTTTTTTGTACATTTATTTTGACTGCAAGACAGTAGATTAACTAACATGATTTTCATATAGGTGTGTCGTAAGAAGTCCACAACAAGCTGGGTCAATGAATTAAATGGGTTTACAAAGAAACAATATAAAAACAGAAGATACAACTAACAGGGAAGGCCTTCGGGAGAAATTATTGAAAATAGAAGGGTTCCAAGGCAGGGTAGCTGAAAAGACTAGTTTAAATGGTCTGAAGACAAAAGAAGAAATGTAGCGAACAGATGAAATTTTCTATAAGAAAAGGAAAGAATAAAGAACGAAGAACTGAAATTGGAACGTGGTTCTCAGTTGGCCTATTCGCAGTAAAAAAAAAAAAAAAAAAAAAAAAAAAAATCCTAATGTCAGAATCCCTCAAAATTATAATTTTCAGCATATTTTCACGAGAGGTGATGATTGTAACGGGCAGTTTTTCAAGCTCTGTGTGTGTGTGTGTGTGTGTGTGTGTGTGTGTGTGTGTGTGTGTGTGTGTGTGTGTGTGCGTGGGGGGGGGGGGGGGGAAGGAAAACAATGAATCCTCTATGTGTCACTGACAGAGCGTAATTTCTCTGAAACTGATTGTGTTGAAATGGTGTTGGGATGTACCAAAGGTTTCCATATTAGAAGGATGCACAGTCGTTCCCGTCACAGCGGTCTCGTGCATTCCAGAAACTCTCTGTTACGCTGCGCCTTGCAAGTATTGTCGCACTGTCCGCTACTCTCACTGTGTCATTGATATTCAAATAGGCACCTTTTGTTGTAGTGAAACATGTAAACACTGCAACTGAAGCATTTTATTGCTGTATAAGGAATAATTCTGACACCTCAAAAGCGCACCTTAGCGCGTATGGTCTATTCCCTACAGTTGGCCAGCCGGTTCGGCTGAGCGGTTCTAGGCGCTTCAGTCTATAACCGCGCGACCGCTAGCGTCGCAGGTTCGAATCCAGCCTCGGGCATGGATGTGTGTGATGTTCTTAGGTTAGATAGCTTTAAGTAGTTCTAAGACTGATGACCTCAGATGTTAAGTCCCATGGTGCTCAGAGCCATTTGAAACATTTGAACCCTATAGTTGTTGAGGTACGAAACTGATTATATATACACATGAAGTGATCAACGTAGATAACATGGTTAGATTGTTTTAACGGATACATGACGATCAGAGCAGTTGTGGAAACAGAATATGAAGAGAAGAAGACTGAGATCAGTTTCCATTTTCTGGAATTAATTCATATATCTTTAGTGACAAAAAAATTGTTAGTATAGATGCATCGAATTATTAATGGAATTATTCTAGGCTTTGGAACTACTCATTTTTTATGTTTCCTCATACATTGTATTTTTTAAAGAAAACAAACACTCACATAATTATTGAATTTGTTTCGTACTTAACAATCGAGGAATGAGTTATGTGATGCGTCATTCGTGAACTACTTCGCTTTTCAACCATCACCCCTTTAACAAATGTAGAATATGTAATATGATTCCCACCTTTATTAGTGGTATGAAGTGCTGCTGTAAGTATAATCATATTCATAGTTAGTACTTGGTTAGAGGTCTTTTTTCTTTTTATTGCGTTTGACACTGCTGCCTTCGCAATACAGATTCACTTGAAATTATTTTTGCTAAAGTGCCACTTTCTTTAATTTTATCTCCTTGATACCTAGAAATTATGTACTTGTAACGTTTATTTAGTTATAAGTAAGTCGTATGCCCCACTCTGCGTGGAGTACCTCCGTTACCGTACGCGTGATTAATATACGAGCGTAATTCTCTTCAGCTGTGAATACACGCTCGCGTTCGCCTACAGGCTTGCTCCATATGCGCGGCCGTAAGTACCGCTTATGCTGGTAATTACAAGACCAACCCGTGGGCCGATCGATTTATAATGGTATGTTATCTGCTGCTTACAGAGCGCGAAATTGGCAGTTACTGCCTCCGGCCACCGTGTTTGCGTTGTTTGTACTCAACTGAAGAGCAAACTGCGGTATGCGCACACTGCCAATTTGAATTCCATCAACATACTACGCACCTCGTACTGCGCATATAATCTCGTATCTGGTTAGAGACATTACGTTCATTGTAAACACGAATATGATTCTCTTCTCGTAATGCCTGGTAAAATAGAATTTCCTCCATACGCTATACGTATTTTCACAGTTCATCTTGCAACTACTACTGATCGAAAAGGAATTTTCGGAACAGTGAAAATGTTCAAAGTCTTTCGAGTTATTAATATTTCAGACATAAAATTTACTGTTGTATTTTTCTTTGGTGTTCCATATAGTGTGTAGTACTTTAAACAGTAAAATAAAGGAAAGAATTATAAAGTGTTCGTAAGCGCATTCTAGTGTGCGAAATGCGCCAGAAATAACAATATTAAGTGCTGCGACCACAAGAACAAGTGAACGAATATTTCACCAATACTGTAAAATAGAACAGCTTGGGACGTGATCTATTCCAACTTTTATAAATATTATGAATCATAATGCAGATGATACAGCGAATAAAAAACTGAATATCTAAAGACATTGGCGACAAACAAGAGTAGCTTTACCTCCTAACAGCGTTTGTATATCTGAATCAAGGATTGAAAGAAAGTATATTTTACGCTTATGATGCAGAGTGTCTAAGGGGCCCAGTACAAGGCTGCATGTGTGCAAATGACAGCACTCATTTTAAATTAAATCTCTCGTAGAATTAGTAACGAGAACGTCTCCTGAATTTTTCGGAAACATTTCATTTGTATTTCTGATTATAGAAGTTTCGTTACTGTCAGTGTTATTCCTTTCGTTTCTTCATCGCTTTGTCGGTGCACTTCTTCAGACCCCTTACACGATTAGATCGCCGTTTGCGGACAGTGTAAGTCGAAGCGTTGTGCTATAATTTCATGAAGTTCACCTGAAATCGCTCTGAGCTCTCTCTCTCACACAGCTTTGTTATTAGTATTGCTTATTTCTCGATACCCTTTTTTTCGTCGCCCAATACTGGAAAGGAGTCATCGTCGTACAATATTATCAGGTGTGGCTATCCATCATGGAAATCGTTCTTGTTATGGTCTTCAGTCCGAAGGCTGGTTTGATGCAGCTCTCCGTAATTTGTGTAAATTTTTTCTTCTCTACATAACTACGGCAACCTATATCCAGCTGAATCTCCTTACTGTAGTCAAGCTTTGGTCTCCTACACTGAAGTGACGAAAGTCGTGGGATAGCGATGTGCACGTATACAGATAGCGGCAGTAACGCGTACACAAGGTATAAAAGGGTAGTGCGTTGGCGGAGCAGTCATCGGATGATTCATATGGAAACGATTCCAACGTGATTATGGTTTTACGACGGTGATTAACAGGATTTGAACGGGGAATGATTGTTGGAGCTTGATGCACAGGTAATCCCACTTCGTAAATCGTTAGGGAATTCAATATTCCGTAATCCACAGTGTAAAGAGTGTGCCGAGAATATAACATTTCAGACAGTGCCTCTCACCACGGACAACGCAGTGGCCGACGGCCTTCACTTAAAGACCGAGAGCAGTTGCGTTTGTAGCGTTGTCAGTGCTAGCAGACAAACAACACTGCGTGAAATAACCGTAGAAATCAAAGTGGGACGTACGACGAACGTATCCGATACGACAGTGCGGCGAAATGTGGCATTAATGGGCTGTGGCAGCAGACGACGATCGTAAGTGCCTTTGCTAACAACACGACATCGCCTGCAGCGGCTCTCCTGGGCTCGTGACCATATCGGTTGGACTCTAGGCGACTGGAAAACCGTGGCCTGGTCAGATGAGTCCCGATTTCAGTTGGTAATAACTGATGATAGGGTTCGAGTGTGACGCAGAGACTTCGAATCCATGGACCTTGGTTGCCAAGAAAGCACTGTGCAAGCTGGTGGCGGCTCCATATTGGTGTGGGCCGCGTTTACGTGGCACCTTTATGTTCCCAAAAAGGGACGGATTTTTTTATCGATGATAATGCGTCATGTCACCAGGCCACAGTTGTTCGCGATTGGTTTGAAGAACATTCTGGACAATTCGAGTGAATGATTTGGCCATGCAGATTGTCCTACATGAATCATATAGAAGATTTATGGGACATAAAAGAGAGGTCAGTTCGTGCTCGAAATTGTTCGCCGGCAACATTTTCCCAATAAGGGGCGACTATACAGACAACTTGGCTTAATATTTCAGCACGGGACTTCCAACGTCTTGTTGAGTCCATGTCACGAGGAGGAGATAAGTGTTTAATGTCCCGTCAACAACTAGGTCATTAGAGAGGGAGCACAAGCCTGGATTAGGGAAGAATTGGGAAGGAAATGGACCATACCTTTTCACAGGAACAATCCCCACATTCACCTGAAGCGATTTAGGCAAATCACGGATTGGCCGGACGCGAGTTTGAACCGTCGTCCTCCAGAATGCGAGTCCAGTGTGCTAACCATTGCGCACTCGCTCAGGAGGAGGTTAGGAACAATGTATATTAGGACGTATCCCACGACATTTGTCATCTAAGTGTATAATTTCTACTCCCCATGCTTCCCTCCCTTACCAAATCGTTTACTCATTGATGCTTTTGGGGTGTGTCTTGAGATTCAGAAAATGGCCGACAGTGGACCAGTGATGCTACACTGCAGATGCCATCCTGCTGTCAAAATGCACCGCGATTAAGCAGCAATATATGATGCGTTTTTTTTGTATTGAAGGTGTCAAACCAATCGTAATTCGTCGAAGAATGACAGCGCAGTGTGCTGATTCGTGTTTGTCGTTGCAGCGTGTATACGAGTGGTGTAAGAAGTTTAAAAGCAGTGTAGTTTTTGTGCAGGTTGCCCCAAGACCAGCGCAGGCTCACCGGTTGTTTCAAACGGCTCTGAACACTATGGGACTTAACATCTGAGGTCATCAGTCCCCTAGAACTTAGAACTGCTTAAACCTAACTAACCTAAGGACATCACACACAGCCATGCCCGAGGCAGGATTCGAACGTGCGACCGTAGCGGTCATCGGTTAGTGTCAGACGACAACATTGCATTAGTAGGGCAGGTTGCAAAGGATAAGAGACGCGTAACTCTGAACACGTTTGATGATTTATATTGGTTCGGCGCAGATAATTGTTCACAAAAGTACTGCACTTCAGTAAGGTGTCTGCAAGATGGGTGCCACGTCATTTGAGTGCCCGTCGATGGCTGCGAAGAACTTTTGCATCGTTTCCACGTCGAAGCTGATGCATTTCAGGGAGAAACAGTTGCGAGTTATGAGACATTAATACCAAACAGAAATGAAAAGGTAACGCAAGGAATTGCGCCGCAGCTCGTCATCTAAACCAAAAAAATACCGCACTCAGCCGTCTGCTGAAAAAGTCCGTAGCTGTGAAATACGTCCACAACAACAGGGAGATATGCTGAAAAATGACATGTAAATTTTTGGTTCATTATTATAATTAAAAATAATATAGCGCTTTTAAGATTTTATTTTGAATCATCATCGTATGTTATCTATCCTTTGCTTCTTATCTGTACTGCTTCACCGCCAAGATCTGATTTCCAAATAATGCTACTTTCCAGACAGTACTTTCAGCAAACACTTCCACACACTTAAATTTTTTGTTCGATATTAACAATTTTCTCTTTTTTAGGAAATCTTTTCTAACTATTGCCTGTCTGCATTTCTCACTTTTCATACTTCATCTGTAGCCTGTAATTCTATTGACCGAATAGCAAAACTTGTGTTTTATTTTTAGCGTTTTATTTGTAATGTAATTCGCTCACTTTCATGATTTAATACTGTTATCCTTGTTTTACTTCTATTCTCGTGCGCTCTTTCCAAGACACTAGGGTAAGGTGGGACAATTTAGGTATAGGTGTACAAGGGAGACGAACTTGAAACCAATATTGTAGAAAGGGAAGAGGACGTAGATGAGAATGAAATGGGAGATATGATACTGCGAAATGAATTTAACAGAGTATTGAAAGGGTTAAGTCGAAACAAGGCCCCAGCAGTAGATGACGTTTCGTCAGAGGCACTCATGGCCTTCTGGGAGCGAGTCATGACGAAATTATACCATCTGGTATGCAAGATGTATGAGACAGGCGAAATACCCTCAGACTTTAAGAAGAATGCAATAATTGCAATCCTAAGAAAACAGGAGCTGACAGGAGTGAAAATTACCGAACTACCGATTTAGTAAGACATGGTTGCAAAATACTAACATGAATTCTTTACACAAGTATGGAGAAACTGGTAGAAGCCGACCTCTGGGAACATCAGAGAAACAAGACGGCAGTAATAAGAGTCGAAGGCGATGAAAGGGGAGATTTGGATGAGAGGCGAGTGAGGCATGATTGTAGCCTTCCCCGATGCTATTCAATCTGTACAGTGAGGAAGTAGTAAAGGAAACCAAAGAAAATTTTTGAGTAGGAATTAAAGTTCAGGGAGAAGAAACAAAAACTTTGAGGTCTGCGATGACACTGTAATTCTGTCACAGACAGCAAAGAAGGACAAGACGTAATTGACAGTGTCTTCAAAGGAGGGTATAAGACGAACATCAACAGAAGCAAGACAAGAGTAATGGAGGGTAGTCGAATTAAATCAGGTAACGCTGAGAGAATTACACTACTGGCCATTAAAATTGCTACACCACGAAGATGACGTGCTACAGACGCGAAATTTAACCGACAGCAAGAAGATGCTGTGATATCCAAATGATTAGCTCTACAGAGCATTCACACAAGATTGGTGTCGGTGGCGACACCTACAACGTACTGACATGAGGAAAGTTTCCAACCGATTTCTCATATACAATCAGCAGTTGACCGGCGTTGCCTGGTGAAACTTTGTTCTGATGCCTCGTGTAAGGAAGAGAAATGCGTACCATCACGTTTCCGACTTTGATAAACGTCGGATTGTAGCCTATCGCGATTGCGGTTTATCGTATCGCGACACTTCAGCTCGCGTTTGTCGAGATCCAATGACAGTTAGCAGAATATGGAGTCGGTGGGTTCAGGAGGGTAATACGGAACGCCGTGCTGGATCCCAACGGCCTCGTATCACTAGCAGTCGAGATGACAGGCATCTTATTCGGATGGCTGTAACGGATCATGCAGCCACGTGTCGATCCCTGAGCCAACAGATGGGGACATTTTCAAAACAACAACCATCTGCACGAACAGTTCGACGACGTATGCAGCAGTATGGACTATCAGCTCGGAGAACATGGCAGCGGTTACCCTTGACGCTGCATCACAGACAGGAGTGCCGGCCGGTGTGGCCGAGCGGTTCTAGGCGCTATAGTATGGAACCGCACGACCGCTACGGTCGCAGGTTCGAATCCTGCCTCGGCCATGCATGTGTGTGCTGCCCATAAGTTAGTTAGGTTTAAGTAGTTCTGAGTTCTAGGGGACTGATGACCTCAGAAGTTAAGTCCCATAGTACTCAGAGCCATTTGAGCCACAGACAGGAGCGCCTGCGATGGTGTACTCAAAGACGAACCTGGGTGCGCGAATGGCAAAACGTTATTTTTTCGGATGAATCCAGGTTCTGTTTGCACCATCATAATGGTCGCATCCGTGTTTGGCGACACTGCGGTGAACGCACATTGGAAGCGTGTATTCGTCATCGCCATACTGGCGTGTCACCCGGCGTGATGGTACGGGGTGCCATTTGTTACACGTCTCGGTCACCTCTTGTTCGCATTGACGGCACTTCGAACAGTGGACGTTACATTTCAGATGTGTTACGACCCGTGGCTCTACTCTTCATGTGATCTATCCACCTTATCTTCAGCATTCTTCTGTAGCACCACATTTCGAAAGCTTCTATTCTCTTCTTGTCCAAACTAGTTATCGTCCATGTTTCACTTCCATACATGGCTACACTCCATACAAATACTTTGAGAAATGACTTCCTGACACTTAAATCTATACTCGATGTTAACAAATTTCTCTTCTTCAGAAACGCTTTCCTTGCCATTGCCAGTATACATTTTATATCCTCTCTACTTCAACCATCATCAGTTATTTTGCTCCCCAAATAGCAAAACTCCTTTACTACTTTAAGTGTCTCATTTCCTAATCTGATTCTCTCATCATCACCCGACTTAATTCGACTACATTCCATTATCCTCTTTTTGCTTTTGTTGATGTTCATCTTATACCCTCCTTTCAAGACGCTATCCATTCCGTTCAACTGCTCTTCCAGGTCCTTTGCTGTCTGTGACAGAATTACAATGTCATCGGCGAACCTCATAGTTTTTATTTCTTCTCCATGGATTTTAATACCTACTCCGAATTTTTCTTTTGTTTCCTTTACTGCTTGCTCAATATAGAGATTGAATAACATCGGGGAGAGGCTACAGCCCTGTGTCACTCCCTTCCCAACCACTGCTTCCCTTTCATGCCCCTCGACTCTTAAACTGCCATCTGGTTTCTGTACAAATTGTAAATAGCCTTTCGCTCCCTGTATTTTACCCCTGCCACCTTTAGAATTTGAAAGAGAGTATTCCAGTCAAAATTGTCAAAAGATTTCTCTAAGTCTACAAATGCTAGAAACGTAGGTTTGCCTTTCCTTAATGTTTCTTCTGAGATAAGTCATAAGGCAGTATTGCCTCACGTGTTCCAGTGTTTCTACGGAATCCAAACTGATCTTCCTCGAGGTCGGCTTCTACTAGTTTTTCCATTCGTCTGTAAAGAATTCGCGTTAGTATTTTGCAGCTGTGGCTTATTAAACTGATTGTTCGGTAATTTTCACATCTGTCAACACCTGCTTTCTTTGGAATTGGAATTATTATATTCTTCTTGAAGTCTGAGGGTATTACGCCTGTTTCATACATCTTGCTCAGCAGATGGTAGAGTTTTGTCAGGTCTATCAGTGCTCTGTCAAACTCTTCACGCAGTATCGTATCTCCCATTTTATCTTCATCTACATCCTCTGCCATTTCCATAATATTGTCCTCAAGTACATCGCCCTTGTATCGACCATCTATATACTCCTTCCACCTTTCTGCTTTCCCTTCTTTGCTTAGAACTGGGTTTCCATCTGAGCTCTTGATGTTCATACAAGTGGTTCTCTTATCTCCAAAGGTCTCTTTTCCTGTAGGCCGTATCTACCTTACCCCTAGTGAGATAAGCCTTTACATCCTTACATTTGTCATCTAGCCATCCCTGCTTAGCCATTTTGCATTTCGTGTCGATCTCATTTTTGAGACGTTTGTATTCCTTTTTGCCTGCTTCATCAACTGCATTTTTATATTTTCTCCTTTCATCAATTACATTCAATATTTCTTCTGTTACCCAAGGATTTCTACTAGCCCTCATCTTTTTACCTGCTTAATCCTCTGCTGCCTTCACTACTTCATCCCTCAAAGCTACCCATTCTTCTTCTACTGTATTTCTTTTCCCCATTCTTGTCATATGTTCCCTTATGCTCTCCCTGAAACTATGTACGACCTTTGGTTTAGTCAGTTTATCCAGGCCCCATCTCCTTAAACTCCCACCTTTTTGCTGTTTTAATCTACAGGTCATAACCAATAGATTGTGGTCAGAGTCCGCATCTGCCCCTGGAAATGTCTTACAATTTAAAACCTGGTTCCTAAATCTCTGTCTTACCATTATATAATCTATCTGATACCTTTCAGTGTCTCCAGGGTTCTTCCATGTGTGCAACCTTCTTTCATGATTCTTAAACCAAGTGTTAGCTATGATTAAGTTGTGCTCTGTGCAAAATTCTACCAGGCGGCTTCCTCTTTCATTTCTTAGCCCCAATACATATTCACCTACTACGTTTCCTTCTCTCCCTTTTCCTACTACAGAATTCCAGTCACATATGGCTATTAAATTTTCGTCTCCCTTCACTATCTGAATAATTTCTTTTATTTCATCATACATTTCTTCTATTTCTTCATCATCTGCAGAGCTAGTTGGCATACAAACTTGTACTACTGTAGTAGGCGTGGGCTTTGTGTCTATCTTGGCCACAATAATGCGTTCACTATGCTGTTTGTAGTAGCTTACCCGCATTCCTATTTTTTAAATTCATTATTAAACCTACTCTTACCTTACCCCTATTTGAGTTTGTATTTATAACCCTGTATTCGCCTGACCAAAAGTCTTGTTCCTCCTGCCACCGAACTTCACTAATTCCCACTGTATCTAACTTTAACCTATCCATTCCCTGCCCGATTAAGGGATATGACATTCCACGCTCCGATCCGTAGAACGCCAGTTTTCTTTCTCCTGATAACGACATCCTCTTGAGTAGTCCCCGCCCGGAGATCCGAATGGGGGACTATTTTACCTCCGGAGTATTTTACCCAAGAGGACGCCATCATCATTTAATCATACAGTAAAGCTGCATGCCCTCGGGAAAAATTACGGCCGTAGTTTCCCCTTGTTTTCAGCCGTTCGCAGTACCAGCTCAGCAAGGCCGTTTTGGTTAGTGTTACAAGGCCAGATCAGTCAATCATCCAGACTGTTGCCCCTGCAACTACTGAAAAGACTGCTGCCCCTCTTCAGGAACCACACGTTTGTCTGGCCTCTCAACAGATACCCCTCCGTTGTGGTTGCACCTACGGGACGGCTATCTGTATCGCTGAGGCACGCAAGCCTCCCCATCAACGGCAAGGTCCATGGTTCATGGGGGGCTGACACACTACTTAACCTAAATTATCGTAAGGACAAAGACACACACCCATGCCCGAAGGAGGACTCGAACCTCCGCCGGCACCAGCCACACAGTCCACTACTGCAGCGCCGTAGACCGTTCGGCTAATCCCGTGCGGCTCTTCTCTTCTTGCCTAACCTATTTACCGTCTGTGTCTCACTTCTGTACATGGCTATACTCCACCCAAATACCTTCAGATAAACTTGCTAACACTTAAATGTATATTGCACATTGACAAATTTCTTTTTTTCACAAATTCCTTTCTTGCCATTGGCAGCTTACATTTTATATCCTCTCTACTTCCGCTATCATCAGTTACTTTACTGCTCAAGAACGAAATTCATCTACTTCTTTTAGTGTCTCGTTTCCCTCGGCGTCACCTGATTTAATTCGACGACATTCTATTACCCTGGTTTTCTTTTGTTGATGTTCGTCTTATAGCCTCATGTCAAGGACTGTCCATTCCAATACACTACTCCTTTGCTGTCTCTGACGGAATTACTGTGTCATTGGCAAAACTCAGACTTTTTATTTCTTCTATCTGAACTTTAATTCCTTCTCCAAATTTTACTACTTGTTCGATGTACAGAGTGCATAACATCGGAGACAGGCCAACACTGTCTCGTCCCCTTCTCACCCGCTGGTTCCCCTTCCTGCCCTGCAACTATTGTAACTTCCTTGTTGTGTCAGTACAAGTTGTAAATAACATTTCGCTTCCTGTATTTTACCCCTGAAACGTTCAAAATTTCAAAGAGAGTACTGTATTCAACATTGTCAAAAGCTTTCTCTGTGTCTACAGACACTATAAACGTAGGTTTGCCATTCCTGAACCCATCGTCTATGAGTCTCACGGTCAGTACTGCCTCACGTCTTCCTACATTTCTCCGGAATCGAAACTGTCGTTTCCGGAGTTTAGCTCCTACCAGTTTTTCTATTCTTGTGAGAAAGAATTCGTGTTAGTGTTTTGCAACCGTGACTTGTCAAACTGACAGTTCGGTAATTTTCACACCTGTCAGCAACTGCTTTCCTTGGAACTGGAGTCGTTACTTTCTTCAAGAAGTCTGGTAGCATTTTTCCTCTCCCATACATCTAGCACACCAAATGGAATAGTTTTGTCATGTTTGGTTCTCTCAAGTTTATGAGTAGCTTTGACGGAATGTTGTCTACTCAAGGGGCCTTCAGTGCTCTCTCAAATTCTTCTCGCAGTATTGTATCTCCATATAATCTTCATCAACATTCTGTCTCCTTTTCTATAATATCGCCTTAAAGTTCATCTCCCTTATATAGACCCCACATAATCCTTCCACCATTGAACTTTCCCTTCTTTTCTTAGGATTGGTTTTTCGTCTGAACTGTTGATATCCATACAGCTGCTTCTCTTTTCTCAAAGACGGCTCTTTAATTTTCTAAACATTCATGGTGGTGTCTGATTGTACTATATCGTGTCTCCCAACCACTTTCGGGCAACGACGCTCTGAGCGTGTTTTTTAGGGAACTAGTTTGAACCTGGGACCTGTTGCTGGTAAGGAGACGCCAGACCACACATGACATGTAGAATTCAGAAGAGTTCAGTGAGACTAGCGATGATATAACCAAATACTAAATGATCTCAGCGTCAGCTCCACTGCACTCCCTGTGAAAGAATCTTAATTCTAACTAAATATAGTGGACAGGGTTCAAGGCTTTCCTATTTTTAGTTAGCTGGTAAAATAACGTCGAAAAAGCAGTTAAGTTAACCATTGGAAATTTTTTCTACTCACAAAATATCGTTTATAAATTGCACTATTGATAAAAGGAAATGTTTTAGTACAGGATGGTAAAAACCAACAGCGTTAAACCAAAATGTGAACGAATATTCCCTAAATGGGTTTCCAAGTTCTACAATCGATCGAAGGATGACCTATGCCATATCACATCTATAATCTAGATTTAATTTAAGTTTCAAAAAAGAGAAAACTATCAAAATGGTCTACAGTGACCCTCAATTATCTTTAATAACTTATCTAACTTGTCGTAAATTACAGTGGCTGATGTGGCTTCTCAATAACTATATAAAAGAAAAATCATCGCGTTTCAGATCTGTTCTTCAAGTGGCAAATGTGAACACCATGAGTTTTAATTAACGATCACCATTAGTTTTACGGAAAAAAGGGGTGTAACAGATGAGACTTCTGCAGTTCTGAGTGAAGCCTTATGCGCTCAAAAACGCGGCATCGCGTGCGTTCATTACCTTGTCGGTGTCTAAGCAGCGTCAGGGCGGCAGCGGCCGGCGCAGCAGCCATCCAGCCCGTCGTCTTGGAACTAACTCTACTCTAACTTCTTGTTACTACAATTTACCGAATTTGGTTTAAAAAAACTATCTGGCTGTGTTTTCATCTGACCAATCAGGGTCTCAATGTTAACCTTTAGCTCCGCCTACAAAAATTCTGTCTATCCAATGAGAAACGTTATACTTTTCGTGGTGGGGCAATGTTTTTAAAGTTTGCAACGTAACAGAGACGCTAAAAAGTCTCACGCTAAAACCTGCAGCTAGTGTGGTCCTTTTAGCGTTATCGTGAGATCTATACTGCTCTTCTGGAGGGCTCTATCTTTTAACAGGGGCTGGGGAGTGATCCTAATGTAACAGACACGCGAAAAAGTCTCACGCTAAAACTTGCGGGTGGTAGTGGCCCTTTTTGTGTTATCGTAAGATCTATACTGCTTTTCTGGAGGGCTCTAGCTTTTAACATGGGCTGGGGGTTGTCCTTGACATACCCGAGACGCGAAAAAGCCTCACGCTAAAACGTGCGGGTTGTATAGTTGTACAGGTAGGCTCGCGGCGTGGGTGCCCAGCCCCTCTCTTTTCTAGCTTAACACGGTTCTGCTCTCGGGTTCTGTCCTCGTTTCTCCCCTCGGAACTGCGTCTGCCTCACGGTGGGAAGGTACGACATGCATTTAGGCATTCTTGTGTTACTCTGTGGTATTCCATTTGCTCACTCGTTACTCGTATTACTTTGGTTAATTTAATGTCACGATTTATTCGGAGCTATGTGACATACTAGTAGATTTGCTTATTATGTCAGGGTTTTCATGTGAGGTATTGGATTTGCCTGACACCTTACAATTTTCAGTAGGCGATATGCGGTAATGTATCCATGGAGAATGGTGTAATGTTTTACAGCCTTCCACAATACTTCTGTACATCTTGTACCGTGATATGGTACACAAAAGCTTTCGAATGCACCCAAAAATAAATGTTGGATTTACGTCAGAATTGCGTCTAGGCCAAAGAATTGCTCCACCTCTGCCTATCCGTGTATTATGGAATCTGTTATTTAGAAGCCTGAGAATGTTAACACTAAAATGAGAAAGAGTTCCATCGTGAATGGTGTAAATGTTTCGCCGCACTCGTAAAGGCACATGTTGTAGCAGAAGGCATTGTAGGTTTCTCCATTGAGTCTGGGTGGAGAAACAGTGGCCCCAACGCTCACTAACAATGCCGGCACAAACGTTGACACGAAATCTTCGTTGATAAAGAGGAAACCCTCAGGTATTGACTATGAAAATTTGCAATCTGATTTTTTGAAACAAAGCCTCGTCTGCTAGGAGCACATTTGTCCTCAAATGAAGGTTGACACAATACTGAATAAATTATTTCGTTGACGTGTGCACTTGCAGAAAAATCAGCTGCTGCTGGTGCTTGCACACGCTGTACATGGCACGGATACAGCAGGTTTTCAAGCAGCACACTCCAGTCAGTCATGTGGTCATCATTACTTGTTGCAGCTAATTGTCTTACGATGACACTAGGGTTGTCATCAACTGCACAAAGATGTTTCTCATGCAGCTGAGGTGTCCTCGACAACAACCGGTCACTCCTTCTGGGGCATCGTTATTCGGAAATCTCGCCAGACTCTCACACGTTGAGAGCCACGGCCATTACCAGCTATTAATCTGTACGACAAATGAGTATTTGCCAACTATGCATTTGAGAACACTTCCATTACACTGTACCGAAATCCAAGTCCTTGATGAACACTAAAACGTTGATGCGCCCTGCTTGGTGCTAGTAGAATAATGAGGTTAGTCGCATGTCAACAAGAGCTATGAAGTGAGTCACATGTCAACATTATCTTCCTCCCACTGGAATAACAAACATGGGCGGTTAGTCTAAGAATTACAGCTTACTGTACATTCTAACCAAACGTAACCAAGGGGGTATTTTGAATATTTTATGTAAGAAAACATTTCGTCTAATGCTGGTACGCGCTGTTTCTGTGAGTTTTCCATGACTGCTGTGATTATAAACAGATGCAGAAAGTGAGCTCTACCATGGAAGTTTCTGAACCCATGTTCATGTAACACATTTTATTTCTCCTGTGTCTGAGGAATGCTACTTTGTTACAACCTTATAATCGAAATAGAGATGAATGGCGAATCATTCCAGCGACGATACCGATTGAAAATGGTGTAATATACTGACATAAGAGACTTTGACAACAGACAGATTGTTACGGTTCGGTGCTGGGAAGGACCATCTTGGGCCGGGCTAAACTGTTCGGCTATTCTACTACTGTACTGTCGTGTACATCTGTGAAAAGTGGTTGAACCGCTGTGAAACCACCAGTAGGCGACAAGGGGGCGGAAGTCCACTCCTCACCTCAGGATGTGCAGGTTTGACGCTTGCCCACCTTACAAAGCAAAAGAGAGATATAAGTGGCAATTTGTCGACAGATTATAATTGTGGTTCAGGCTGTAATATTTGAGAGCACACAGTTCAGTACACGTAGTTGAACGTGGGGCTCCGTCGGTGGCGATTCGTACGTGTTCCCATGTTACCCAAGACCATAGTCAAGTATGACTGCCCTGGGCATTGGATAATCGAGACTGGATCGTGTATCAATGGTAACGCGTCAACTGGTCGGATAAATCAAGTTTCTTGCTACCTCGAGGTTGAGAGCCCTTTCCGGTTACCCATCATCCAGGCGAAAGGCTGCTCGAAGCACGCACCCCATCACGGACGCCGGTCATTAAGGGAGTATTATGCTACGGGAGATCTGGGGTAACAGTTGAAGCCACCACGACTTCTGTGGACTACATGAGCAAAGCTGTGGGCCACATCCACTACTTCGTACCTTTTGTCTTCCTGAACGACAACGACATCTGCTAGCACCACACCTGTCCGTGTCACTAGGCCAGAATCTTGATACGGTGGTTTGAGAAGAACGATGGTGAACTTCGTTGTTATACTATCAAAAGTATCCGGACACCCCCAAAAACATACTTTTTCATATTAGGTGCATCGTGCTGCCATCTACTGCCAGGTATTCCATATCAGCGACCTCAGTAGTCATTTAGACATCGTCAGAGACCAGAATGGAGCGCTCCACGGATCTCACGGACTTGGAACATGGTCAGGTCATTGGATGTCACTTGTGTCATACGTCTGTACGCGAGATTTCCACACTCCTAAACATCCCTAGGTCCACTGTTTCTGACGTGACAGTGAAGTGGAAACGAGAAGGGACACGTGCAGCACAAAAGCGTACAGGCCGACCTCGTCTGTTGACTGATAGAGACCGCCGACAGGTGAAGAGTGTCCTAATGTGCAATAGGCAATATATCGAGGCCATCACACAGGAATTCCAAACTGCATCAGGAACCACTGCAAATACTATGACAGTTAGGTGGGAGGTGAGAATACTTGTATTTCATGGTCGAGCGGCTGCTCATAAACCACACATCACACAGGTAAATGCCGAACGACGTTTAGTTTGGTGTAAGGAGCGTAAACATTGGACGATTGAACAGTGGAAAAACGTTGTGTGGAGTGACGAAACACGGTAACCAATGTGGCGTTCCGATGGTAGGGTGTGGGTTTGGCGAATGCCCAGTGAACGTTATGTACAAACGTGTGTTGTGCCAACAGTAAAATTCGGTAGCGGTGGTGTTATGGTGTGCTCGTATTTTTCATGTAGGGGGCTTGCACCCATTGTTGTTTTTTTGCGTGTCACCACCACAGCACAGGCCTACATTGGTGTTTTAAGCACCTTCCTGCTTCCCAGTGTTGAAGAGCAAATCGGGGATGACGATTGCATCTTTCAACACGATCGAGCACCTGTTCATAATGTACGGCCTGTGGGGGAGTGGTTACACCACGATAACATCCCTGTAATGGGCTGGCCTGACCTGAATCCTATAGAACACCTTTTGGGATGTTTTGGAACGCCGACTTGTGCCAGGCCTCACCGAGCGACATCTACACCTCTCCTCAGTTTTACACTCTGTGAAGAATGGGCTGCCATTCTTCAACTAACTTCCCAGCACCTGATTGAACGTATGCCTGCGAGAGTGAAAGCTGTCATCAAGGCTAAGGGTGGGCCAACACCATATTGAATTCCAGTATTACCGATGGAGGGCGCCACGAACTTGTAAGTAATTTTCAGCCAGGTGTATCTTGGTCATCAGGTCGTTTGCTTTGAACGCGATGGTGGTCATCTGGGATTGTGCCGGCCACCATCTCCGCAACTACAGGCTCGTAATGCGTAACCTTGTAGAAAGCGACTTATACCACATGCCTGCGGATATCTTTCGTGGAGTTAACGTAGTCTATTGGTCATGCGGGAGTGGGCGTGTTTTGTACCATCCATCATTTTACTTTGTGTCTTCTAACGAACTTGACCTACTACAGTACTGCAGAATTAATGATACATCCAATTAATTACGGCATTTAGAATTTTTAACTGATAATCAGAAATATTCAGCTGCGAGTAAGATCAGTGTCCTTGGACTCGCAGTATCATTCCATTTAGCTAGGAATGTTGAAAGTACGCATGAACCAGTAATGTAACTTCACTTTAGTTAGACATGTTTTAAGATTCAGTAGGTATATACAAATACAATCTTTATGTAATCAGGACACTGTTGGAAGCCACCACTGAGGAAATTTCTTGGAGAATGTGTACTGATTAATAATTTGAAATCGTAAGATGGTGTTACTGCTTTACAAATTTAGAGACCTTATCAGAACGGTCCGCCCCAGGTAGCTGAGTGGTCAGCGTGACAGACTGTAAATCTTAAGTGCCCGGGTTCGCTTCCCGGCTGGGTCGGAAATTTTCTCCGCTCAGGGACTGGGTGTTGTGATGTCCTAATCATCATTATTTCATCCTCATCGACTCGCTAGTCGCCGAAGTGGCGTCAAATCGAAAGACTTGCACCAGACGGGCGGTCTACCCGACGGGAGGCTCTCGTCACACGACATTTCATTTCATTTATCAGAACGTACCGCGGCGTCGAATAACAGGGTTGGAGATTCAATTGGTAGAAAGAGCCAGCAGCAACGATCAAAATTTTCGTTCTTTCCCGCGGTTGTATTTTAATTCTACGTATCGGGTCCATCATCAATTGGTAAAATGAGCCTGCAGCTACGATCAAAATTTTCGTTCTTTTCCGCCGTTGTATTTTGAATTCTACGTATCGGGCCCTTCATCCATTTTCCATTGATTACACTGCCTCTACACATAAACGGATTCCGGCCGATCTATGGAGATAAAATTACAATCACGGTGCCTTTTACAGTCTACAGCTTCTTACAGAAATTGTAGCATCGTCTCCGAGCAGCCATTCAGTCATTTTCTACAGCAAGCCTGGCAGCCAGCTACACTACTCTGAATTACAGTATGAGGGATTAACGACATTTGTTTTCAAATTTTATTATGTGTTATTAGCAGAGAGATCATACTACGCTAACTGCGAAAATATTATACAAGAATTTGATTTTTCGTAGATCTTTCCTTAGAATTTTACGATATGAGGTCGGTTAGTTAAAAATAGGTTGTAGTATTATACCGTAAAAGGTGGATCAACACAATGTTTGGTGGGTGCTATTTTTCTCATCAGTGTATTTTGTCCGGAACTCGAAGTATTATTATTATTATTATTATTATTATTATTATTGTGTATATTATATTTTGTTTAAATAACGACTTCGTACATTATCTTTCAAGGATGGATACGAACCGTAGTAAGAACAAGAAAGTTCATTCATCTAACTTGGCGCTTTATGTGGGTATGCTGGTCGCTTGTTAATTTGATACGATTTGATGCCCACCACTAAGCATGGACAATTGCCAGGTAAGCTGGCGTGTTTGCCTCAACGATAGAGACCGCTGTACCGCAGGTAGAAGATTCAAGGGGGTAACAGCCTTTTCAGTAGTTCAAGGGCAATAGTCTGGATGATTGACTGATCTGGCCTTGTAACATAGCCAACATGGGCTTGCTGTGCTGATAATGCGAACGACTGAAAGCAAGGTGAGACTACAGCCGTTATTTTTCCCGAGGTCATGGAGCTCTTCTGTGTGATCAATGATGTTAGCATTCCCCTGGGTAAAACATTCCGGAGCTATAATAGTCTGCCATTCGGATTTCTCGCTGGGGACCACTGAGCAGATTGTCATCATTAGGAAATCAAAACTGGGGTCTTACGGGTCGCAGCGTGGAATGTCACGACGATTAATCGGCTTAGGTGGATGAACCCCGGTGTCATTGACTTTTCCCGCTGCTATCTTCATTTGAATTGTATTTCCATGTAAAGGCTCGTACAATTTTTGGAAATAAAATAAAATATTAATACGTATCCATTCCGAAACTGTTAATATCAAGAGCTTGTGTGGGGCACAGTTATAGCTATATTTAAACTCAAACTTTGGTGTCGGTATTCATGTCAAGCTCCAGACTTTACTTGTTGAAAAAAATCAGCAACAACTTGCACAAAATGAATTTTATTCCTTGCTGGTTTCAGACATTTCTTGCAATGATATCTGCACTTGTTTGGTTTTCCACTATCGTATTTGTACATGTACTGTTACTCGTATAACTTGCAGTTGCTGAAGACGGGAAAGCAGTACTAGAGTCTGATATACATTACTTTAGTTGGGAGCTACTCTAGACATAAGGAACAACATACGGCAAGTTCTCTTCAAAATCTATATGTCTGATAAGCTGCACAGTGCTAAATGGAATTTTATTTCTTGGTAAAGGAAACATTTCAGCCTTTTAAACGAGTGATGAGAGACGGTAACGGACTTTAATGTTTTTAACACAGATCGCAGTAGCTCGATAATATTGATGTAAGGTGTTTGTGGAGGTTCGTATCATTTCATCATGATGTTAATCAAACCAGTTTTGTATACAATCATTACCTGGTATTGTACTACGAATAACCTTTTTACGTCTCTGCTGTCAAATGATCAAGGTCATTTAAGATGGTTTCATAGAGCATATCAACTATCATTATATTATTTACAATCAAAGGAAGCAAACGGTAATATAACCCTCCAGCCTGCCACAGAAGGTGCATAATGTACTCAGCCATCTGTGTTCTCCATAAGTAAACCTGTTATGCCGTGTGGAATAGTCTAAAAATAGAGTCATCAGACTGTATTGTACACTGTATTTCCCTGGTAGTCCATATTTTATGCCCGTCGCACATTTTACTTATTTACCACAGGTTTGACACCGACAGTTTCGCAACGAATATTTTATTTTTACAGATTCCGTCACACTATTTTCGTCGACACTTTGTCGAGTGGAGGGATATCAAAGTCAATAATCCGTTTTTACTAGTGACCTTAACAGAGACACGAAATTTCTTTAAACATCCCTCATCCCCATGAGCAAGCTTAATTTTTCTTCAAATATTGTGTTAAACAATCGTTCCTACTACTTCAGTGACATGAATAAGTTTAGTTTTTCTTCAAATATTGTGTTAAACGATCTTTCCCATTACTTCAGTACGGATTTAGTAACTGTGGACACAGTATCTCCAGACAGCACCAGTAAATTTGAGAATGTTCTCACGGATGCGCTTCCAAAAGAAACTCCTATAGTTACGCCTCGTTGAAGTCTCATAAAGATTTGACAGGGGGCGGATCACATCAAAGCGATCTCTAATGTATTGGCAGCTCAGAATACTTTGACAAGTCATATATATATATATATATATATATATATATATATATATATATATATATAGAGAGAGAGAGAGAGAGAGAGAGGGAAGTTTAAAAAAAAGTAAAAAAACTCCAGATTAGTGTATTTGTATCAGAGTGTTTGTTTCGTATTGCAAAATCCCCGTAGCCTATCGAAATTTTCATTAATTAATATTTTTTTGGTGTGACCAGTTTCTGCAGCAAGTAGACAAGTATTCGTTTTCTAAATTTCAAATCCTTTTACGCCTGAAACATAAATAAATATACATTTCTGCAATAAAAAGTCGTTTCAATTCAAGAGATAACCCTTTTGTTTTATCTTTTGCATCTTATAAAATGTGTGAAAGGTGCCATTCATTCGAAATATATGGTTCCCTTTTTACAAGAGATTCGATCCCTCAGTCACAAGCACTGTAAAGTAGTTTTGATGTGTACGTCAAGAGCATGGTGAGAAAAATCTGATTTTTAACAAGTGTGTGCTATAGTGCATTTTCCATTGGACTGAAATTAAGGCTATTATACGCGGGAAATACATGAAAATAGTATTGCTGATATGATTTGGGAAAAATAAAAGAAACTGCCAACACGAACGGTACGAGTGTTCGTGCCTGACGTGGCACGAACAGCTGTTTCAGTGATGCAAACGCGAATATTCCCAACTGGCAACAGTGTCTGAAAACGTAAAGCTAATGTCAACAGCCGTTGTGCAATTAAGTTCTCACCCGATAAGAAAGGGGAAATGTGTGTCCAAAGTCAAGCAGTGTCTGTGTTGACGAAAAATGAGCAGCGCGCAAGCGGCAGATAAACGTCCCAGAATATTAGCAGTCTCGCTGACGTTGACCCCGTTGCCTCACTCCCAATTAGTGCTGGCCACACATGTCTGCAACTAGAAAACAGCTGACAATGCTATCGTGCTATCGTTTTCAGAAAGAATAAGAACTTCTGATCAGGACTATCGTATTGAAATACTGACAGTTAAAAAAATTCAATTTTTCTGCTTAATTTCGTTCATAAGAGGGAAGAAAATGATTGTGTAACATTCCCAGTAGAAAAAAAAATACACGAAAAAATTAGTTAAACCAGAGCTAAATTGTTTGATTTCTAATCTAAGGTGGACAGTATTACGGTCTCTTAACAACTACGTACAAATAATTAGTATTTCTTTCGTTTGGTAAGAGTTTGCAAGAGTAGTTAGCCTTGATAATGCGCTACAGATGAATATCGACTAGTTATCCGTAAATCAAAATATCGTACTAATAATATTAACGTGTTTGGAACCGAGCGAGGTGGCGCAGTGGTTATCTCACAGGAATCGCATTCGGGAGGACGACGGTTCAATGCAGCTTCCGGCCATCCTGGTTTAGCTTTTCCGTGATTTCTCTAAATCACTCCAGGCAAATGCCAGGATGTTTCCTTTGAAAGAACACGGCCGACATCCTTCCACATCCTTCCCTAATCCGATGAGGCCGCTGTCCTCGCTGTCTGGTCTCCTCCCCCAAACAACCCAACGTGCTTGGTACCAAGGTTAATACTTGCACAATTATTTGAACTGGCCATTTTGAAAAGGTCCACTTCCACAAAGTCTAGTTTCGGAAAAAACGTGAAAATATGTTTGAATATCAATCTGTTAGTTACAGAGATACAACTTTTTTTTATTAAATAACCGGCTTTATGCAATGACTCAGAAAGTTGCTTTTTTATGTCTCAATTATTCAATAGTTTAGCTTCTTAAAAAGAGGAATCCACATAACAGTATTACAAAATCACTTATTATATGTTTATTTTGCTGTTGGTAAACAAGTATCGTACATTACTTAGCTTGGAATCTGCAGTTGCCCCGTAATGTGTTAGTCTATGATACTAGTCCTACGATACGTGACTGTCAGTATGTTTTAATAATGCTGTACATAACATGTGAAATATTTTTCATAACTTTCTTGAAGGCTTTCACTTTCCCATGTTTGTTTGGAAAACTTCCAATGTACTTGAACACTGGATACTGTGCACACTGGACACTGAGAAATAGTCACATGTTTTTCCATGTACAAATTTAATGCACCAGTGGTGTCGCAGTCGTGTTGTATAATGTTTTGGTTAGGCAACATTCAACGACCGTTCAGTGACTGAAGAAACGAATTTTAACTATCAACTGTTTTTAGTTGAACCTCAATACCTACCGGTTACGGTCGAGGAACATCTTCAAAGGATGAAAAGCAAAAACATGTCAGGTGAATATATAAATCATTTTCTTTCCTGGCTGATAGAAAATCTAAAACGTCACAATAGGTCTAAGAAAAGAACACAGAATGTACTACAAAAGGGTAATGGATCTCTTTGGTTTCTTATCTTTTTTTACACCATTAAGAAAACTGTTGCTACGTTGAATACGTTGAGCACATATCTAGATACTGAGATTCAAATAAAAACAGTGATGGTCAAAATGCATTTCTCCAATGTTTGAGCTGTCCTGAATTTTGAATAGAGGCCTCTTTAGTTGATTGTGAAGCATCTACCCCTTGAGAACTAAAAACCACTATGAACCACTCTCACACGTGAATTTGAGCACATAATTGCGATTTCCATTTGTATGCAACTGCGCTGAAGTTACAACTAGTTTCCTTAAAATTGTTTGATGCGTAATTGAGCACAATAAAAGCCGAAGCTGATTGTGTCTGAACGCCCCTGAAACGTCGAACAGTAAACGGGATGCTGCAGTGGTTAGTATGCAGGACTCTCTTTCGCAAGGAGCGGGAGTCAGTTCTCTGTATGACTGTCCTCTTTTGGATTGCCCGTAGTTTTCCGAAACTTATGAAGGCGAATGTTAGGGGGATTCCTTAGTAGACACGACCTATTTCGTGCACCACCCATAGCCCACTCTGACTTTAAAGACCGAAAGCTACATCCTACACTTGCTTTTTTAAATTTCATACTCCCATACCAACAGTCTTATCAGTGTGAATTTACTTCATACTTGTGTGCCCACGTGACAATGAATTTTTATTTTGTTTGGTGTCATAGATCCCAAAACAATATTTTATCTAGCATCAGCATCGCTTTAAAGAGTAAGTTTCACGACCCGCTATTGTAACTCATCATAGTCAGTTTCTCGACATTATCTCTGTAGAAACGGCAGCGTTTCTTCTGTATTACGCACCCAAGTCGGACGAGTTGTTAACGCACAACGGATTTCCCATTTGCAACATCTTTCGTGCGAACTCTGTGTGTTCCTTCGCGTGTTATAATTAATGTCAATGAATTTTTTTTGACCCATCAGAGTCCACTGATGCATCTACGCCTGTCTGCCACGAATTCCTCTCTTGTGTCAAATTCTTCACCTCAGACTACCAACTTCACCCTACACCGCCATTTTTTAAATGTATTCCAATCTCTGCCTTTCCTTTCAGTTTCTGCCTTCTACAGCTCCATCTACTGCCATGGATGTCTCCACAGATGTCTTGTCATCCTGTACCATTTTCTTGTCAGTGTTTTCGTATGTCCTTTACTCACTGGTCTTGTGGAGAACTTTATCATTCCTTATCATGTCAGTCCACATAATTTTTAACATATCCGCCCCTGGTAGCTGAGTGTTCAGCGCGACGGAATGTCACACCTAACGGCTCGGATTCGATTCCCGGCTGGGTCGGAGATTTTCTCTGCTCAGGGACTGGGTGCTGTGTTATACTTATCATCATCATATCATCCTCATCGACACGCAAGTCGTCGAAGTAGCGTCAACTCGAAAGACTTGCACCAGGCGAACGGTCTACCCGAGGCCCTAGCCACACGGCATTTTTAACATCCTTCTGTAGCACCACATCTCAAAAAATTCGATTCTCTTTTTTGTCCGGTTTCCGGTTTTCACACAGACCATAAACTACTGCCATACAATGCTGTGCTCCAAACGTACATTCTCAGAAATTTTTTCTTCAGATTAAGGCGTGTGTTTGATACTAGCAGACTTGTCAGGGCCACAAATGTTCTCTTTAACTGTGCTAGTCTTCTTTTTACACCCTTCTTGCTTCTCCGTTATACTCATATTTTATTTTGCCCCACGAGTAGCAAAATTCCTTAACATCGTCAACTTTGTGGTCCCCAGTTTCGACGTTAAATCCATTCCTATTCTTGTTTCTGCTAACCCTCATTACTTTTGTCTTTTTTTTGCTTTACTCTTAATTCGTATTCTGTATTCACTATACCGTTCATTCCATTCAATAGTTTCTGTAATTTTTTTAAATATGGTCTCCATACACACTGCGGTACATTTCTGAATAGGTATTTAGGAGAGGAAATGAATTACCGAATAAAAGAATACAGGATGTCATTTAAAAAAGTCATACCGCCGTTCATATCTTTGGGAAAAAAAACAAGCTGCAACGAAGGCAATCATGTTGATTGATGTCTCCCTGACTGCTAAAGAACATTTGCTTGAAAAATTTTATAATTTGCATCTGGACAAAAAGTTCTTTAGGGTGGTCAAGGTAAATGGGACACCCTGCATAAGACAACAAATGTTTGGCGCAGTTGTTAGATCAGTTACTGCTGCTACAATGGCAGGTTATCAAGATTTAAGTAAGGCTGAATGTGGTGTTACAGTTAGCGCCCGAGCGATGGGTCTCAGCATCTCGGAGATAGCGATGAAGTGGGGACACATCTTGCATGGGACATAGGTGCCATAATACGACGTTGGTTTTTTGTTGCTAGGTGGGGATGTGTCAGAGATATAAAGGTCAACTTTGTTTTCTTCTTAAATGGGATGCTGCAGTTTGATACTTATTTTCTGGTAACGGCTATCGAGACGAATCCAATGATGTTTAACAGTAAGGTCTTTGAAGGTACGCGAGAGAGATTTGTTAGAGCATGTGCTGATGTGATAGGAATACCACTGCACTACATTGATACCAATGGTCATCACTTAGAATACCTTCTGTAAATGAATTTTCATTCCACCTTTGTGACCTTCATTGGTCTTCAAAGACCTCACTGTTGCACATCATTGGATTCATCTCGATAGCCGCTATCAGAAAATAAGTACCAAACCATGGCAACTCATTAAAAAAAAAGCTGACTTTCATATCTTTGAAGCGACCCCACCTAGCAACAAAAAACCAGCGTCATATTATGGCCCCCGTTGTCCCAAGCAACTTTTGTCCCGCAAATTTTTCAGCTCCTATCATACTTTCATAGTTATTCTTGGTGGTAATAGTTGATGACTCACCCTGTATTTATTCGTAACACATTTCGCAGTCAGTGTCCACCTATGCCGCTGAACCTTCATTAGTATCATTATACGACACATAGTCAGGAAATATGATGTCAAATATTGAGATGCATGAAAATCTACCGCATCATGTACGAAGTTTCAGTTTATTGTTTCCTTACTACTAAATCTGTTTCACAGACAGTACACACATATGTCGTTGAATGTACCTACAAGAATATACAACTGTTTAAGACATACTTGACAACATTAGATGTCATAAACACTAAGCTTCGTGAAAATATGAAATTGTAGGGGGAAATTCGCTAGAGATACAGCTGAACTATGTGCACAAATACTTGTGAAATATGATAAATAAGTGCGGAATACATTTGACTTGTATGTACCTGAACAAAAGCTCATCCTAAACACCTGGAATGATTTCAAATTTTGTACACTTGTTAGTTACGGCCTGGAAAGGAATACTGTGACAGTGAGAACTGCCAGCCTTCTATTGGGGTGAGGTTGTGGAAAAAGAAAGTGGTAGGAGGAGATGGACAGACAAAGAGGGGAAGGAAAAGTTGAATACAGCTGGGGGAGGATGATATGGACAGAGAGAGGGGAGTGGGAAATGGACAGAGAAAGGGAAGAGGAGGAGACACGGAAAGAGTGGTGAGGAAAGGATGGAGAGGGAGAGGGAAGAGGAGGAGATAGAGAGAGGGATTGAGGGGAGAGAGGGGGGAGGGAGGAGAAGATGAACATCGACAGTATGAGGAGGAGGAGATGGACAGGGAGAGGGTAGTAGGGGATGGACAGGAAAAGGAGGAGATGAACAGAGAGAGGGGTAGGATGAGATGGACAAAGAGATAAGGGAGGAAGAGATGGACAGTGGGGCAAGGAGCAGATGGACAGTGGCAGACGAGCAGATGTGCAGAAAGATTTGAGAAGAGCAAGTCGACAGAAGAGGGAGAGCTCGTAGGATGCAGACAGAGGGAGGAGCGGAAGGAGATGGTCAGAGAGCGGGAATGAAGGAGGTGGAGAGGGAAATGAAGAAGGAGGAGGTAGACTAATAGAAGACTGGATTAAATATATACCTCAGATAGTAAGTTATAAAATAAATATGAGTAAAACTGGGTGTAATCATATTTCGTCCGAATGGCCAAAAGTTACGTGAATTGTGCCTCAACTGAAGAGTATCACTCTCACATCTATCTGTTAGGCACGGCTTATAACAGCATTGTAACACGATATCTAAGTAGTCTGTGACAGACAGGTGTGTGATGAGCATGGCAGCACGTCAGGAGCTGAACGTTGTATGATAATCGGTGCAAGATGGATGAGTCACAATTTATCGGAGATTACACGAATATTTGAGTTTCGACGTCAGCAAGTCAAGAGAGAATATTCGGTATTGCAGAGGACTACAATAAATATTTGACAAACGGAAGTCACATAGTCTCTGCAGAGTCACACGAAAGGATCGAAGGTCTGCTGTGAGTCAGATCACAGTCGATTTGAATGCGGGGTGTCAGTAATCCATTTCCACCAAGCTGCACGGAGACAAATGCGCCGCATGGACTTCAGCTGCCGACGACTGAACGTCACATGGAGTGACTGCACATGAGTCCTGAACACTCAGTGTATAGATGCAGTTGTAGGTTTTCATCACTATTAGATTCTGTTCGCTAACCTCGGCGTTGAGCGCCTGTAAACTCCTTCCAGCGTCTGTTGCTGACCGATGTTAAAAATTATACTGACCTTGTGATTCTGGGCGCTCATTATTTTTTCCATTTTATACACAATATTTCGACTACCGGCGCCGTCGTCTTATTCAGGTGCTGCGAGTTTTTCTGATGCGCGCACTCAATGGCTGGGCTCCAACCGGACTGTGAAATATTGTTGGCACCACCGATTTTCTGTTCCCACTACGTGTTTTGATGCTGTTTTGTTTTTCACTGATATATCGTGAACCACACAACCTATCAGCGCTACCCACCTCTGGTGAATGTAATTAACTGCGGGATCTAAATAATTGAGTGCAGGACGCCAAGTACTATTAGTTTTTTTGTCTTCTCCTTCTTCTTCTTCATTTCGTTAATTACGCTGTCTCAGAAACTTGGCGTTTGCAGCACTATAAGTATCTGATTTCATGATTATATCCTAGCCAGTGCGCGGTGACAGTTAATCTGCTGGGTTGTTTTAGTAGTGTGTGCCGATAATTATCTGTTCTTATAGTCCGCTCCACCTAAAACAGGCCACATTCGCATGGATTTCTGTACGCATTCGGTTTCCGGAGATCTATATAGTCCTTAAAAAAAAAGGAGACTTATCTGTAACGACGGGATCGAAATGCGCAGGACACCATATTTGCGCAGGAGTCTACTGATATTGATGGAAATTCGACCAGCACGAGGTAGATCATCCACGTCCGTAGTCGAGTTTGGAAACGCCCACCACTGCGATAGCAGTCCACTCGGATACTGTAGATCGTGATCCATCCGTTGGATGAGAACGTTCAGTGTACTCCTTGGTGCTGTTCGAGAGGTTTATGTATCAGGACCGGTTTCACCCTCTCTCTTCCCTTCATCCTTAACAACACATACCGGACCTTACATTTCGCAAGGTCCACACTAGACACATCGTAACAGGTCGGAGGAAGGAAACGGCAAACCGCTGTAGCAAGATCCTGCATAGAACAGTGTCCAGAATCCCTACATTTATTCCCCTACTCTGATTCCCTGAGTAAGCGACTCCTTTCACTTCTAAAAAGGTAGGAAGTGGTTCCAAGATGCTGCTCCAGGCGGGTGTAAAATGAATGTGCGCAACGGAAAATAATAAAAGCTAAAATGATGATTTGGCCCTGTCTGACTATCCCCTGAAGCAGATATTAGGATCTCTTAATGCTCTTTAACATATGAATTACAATCTAAACATAAATGTACGATGAAGGCAACTAATACTACTAAATGATAAACGTTGTTGTTCAATATATATTTATTATAGATTAAAACTAACCCTTTAAGTAAAATTGTCTATATTTCCTAACAAAAATTATTAACCAATTGCCCAACTCTGCCCATCATTATGACTGTGCGATCAAATAGCAATAATGCGAAATGACTCACATCATCTACATATCAAACACTAGAAGACGCTACTTTCGAAGATAATGTACGTTGGTGTGGAATCTCAGTGGAAATAAACTAACGTGATCACAGCTGTTTAGCTTTTATAGCCCTAATAAGCCGAAACAATTTGCGATATCACCGTATGTACTGCGTCCGCTGCGTCGAAGTGATGTTCCCATACTCGTCTGTGACGATGGAAGAACTCCAGCCACAAATAAACTCTTTCAAACACTAGGACGGCAGAAGGCGGTCCTCTGACTACTATACTCTAATACTGTCTTCTCTCTGTGTTGTACAGACGAGAAACGCTAACTCGCAGCCACAAGGACGGATTTCAGATAACGTCTCAACGTAAGTGTAGGCAGGGAAAGTGCTCTCAATTACTGAACGCTGCGTACTCAACAACGAATTCTAACCCGGAGGTCAAGTCCAGAATGGTATTGGTTCGCAACACTACAGCGCCTAACTGTTCTAACTATAAAATCTCCTGAGAGCAAAGACAGCAAGTCTGTCTGTACCAACAAAAGCTGATACGGAGTGACCGTCACACAGGGGCACTCACAATGGAAGACCTCGTCCTTTCACCACTGGCTTCCCAGCAAGGCTCGGCTCTCCATCCTCGTAATTCCGAAAAGGAATCATATTGCCGAAACCACGGATTATTCACCCTCTCTACAGATTCTTCCGAACGCCGACCAACCATATTTTAGTCTTTCGCCGTCCAGTGAGGAAAGTTTGTGAGGAAAAACCTATACTCGTACAATGGTACGCTTCTGAGTACAAATCCTTGCAAATAACGCAACCTGCATGGTTTCCGAGGAGCCGCTTCTTCATTCCTCTCACGTGCGTCAAATATGTGCAGAGTTCCCTGTTATCTTTCCGATCCTGCTACAATAGTGGCCGGCCGTCACCCTATTATGCTCCAGAGCTCAGGTGCCACTACTTTCGTCTTGCTACTTCCTGTTTTTAAGCAGGACCAACACCTGTGCGGGCCTTCCACTCAGGGCTTGAGTTCTGCCTGCCGTTTCATCTCCACTGGCGTTCCAACCTCTACTAATATAGGCAGTCATTCATTAGGCCGTTCTGATAATAAAGACAATCCGTAATCTTTCATGCAGTAAGTGTTAACAATCATTTACAAGGCGTACGTGACAATGTCAGTCTCCTTTAAATATTCATATAAATATACGATGTACAACCTATCAAATGATACCTAATTGTGGTTGTAGTTCACAGCAAAATATGTGGATGACTGCTTGTAAGGTGTGAAATTATAGCCACCTTACATGGTTATTGGTTTCTCTTTCTGAGCCTCAGATCGTAACTTTTTCTCGGTTAAATAACGGGAAGTACCAGTTCAGTCACACTGAGAAAACCTCAGAAACCACAATAATTATCTGTTTTTGTTCCAAGGTTTTGTCGCAAGTATTGCACCTTGTACGAAGGACTTTCAGTGAGTAATGCAACACATTTTTTCGTGAAAGCAGGTTCGTTTTATTCAGGATTACAAAAAATGGCTCTGAGCACTATGGGACTTGACTTCTGAGGTCATCAGTCCCCTAGAACTTAGAACTACTTAAACGTAACTAACCTAAGGACATCACTCACATCCGTGCCCGAGGCAGGATTCGAACCTGCGACCGTAGCGTTCGCGCGGTTCCAGACTGAAGCGCCTAGAACCTCCCGGCCACCCCGGCCGGCCCAGGATTACAGTACACCCTGTTATTCATCACTTTTTTGGCTACAAAACCCTATTTGGACGTAATCTCCCTTCAATTCCACCTTACTGGCAGGGCCTGTATGCCTACATGGTACCACCCTACTGGTCGACGCCGGAGCCAACGTCTTATTGCGCCAATAACATACCCATCATCCACGTACTGTTTCCTGCAGAGTTCATCCCTCATTGGGCCAAACAGAAGTCGGCAGGTGCGAGATCCGGGCTGTAGCAGGAACGAACGACAGCTCAATGAAGTTTTGGGAGCTTCTGTCGGGTGCTCAGACTTCTGTGAGGCCCTATGTTGTCATGAAGATATTTGTTTGCATTAATGTGGCAACGAACACGTTGAAATCGTTTTCTCAGTTTTCTGACAGTAGCACAATACGCTACGCTTCCGAGTATATCGTTGCACCATGAAGGAGGGCATCAACCACTTCAGAGTCCCAGTAGACGGTCACCACGATCTCGCAGGTGGGCGCTGATGACCTCGATGTTGAGCGCCCATAAGCCCCAACACACATACCACCGATCTCGCAGGCTAAGAGTAGACTCTGAAATTTTTCTTCACTGCAGCCGTTGTGTAGTGCCACTCCATGGAACGCCGTTTTTTCCGGTTCGAAGTGATGTTCGACAAAAAAATGTCACGATCGGCCTCGCGACGAGCAAGCAACTCCGCACAGACGGTCCTTAGTTGCACTTTATGGTCTTCCGTTAGGCATCGAGGAACCTGATGGGCACACAATTTTGAGTGCCCCAACTGGTGGACGAGTGTTCAGCACTACCAGCAGAGAGCTCCAATTTTGCAGCGCTCCGTTGATCACCTCGTATAAGAGGCTCAGCAGTTTGCAATATTTCAGGAGTCACAGGTAGGCACGCCGGATCGGACACGTTTGTGCGACCTTGTTGCGATGATGACAGACGCCTCGCCCGACGATTCAACGTGCTTTTGTTCACTGACAAGTCTCCGTAGACATTCTGGAAACGCCTATGAATATCTGAGAAGCTCTGGTTTCCAGCCAACGTCATCTATTTGAAGGCTACGTAGGACGCCGCCACCTGTCGGAATTTCTTTAAACTAGAGGCGCTGAAGTAGGAATATTCAGCGATGTGCCACAACAAATTACGCATGTTTTCAACCGAAACTGGGCGAGGACAAAAATATGTTGCATTATTTATTGAACGCCCCTCGTAACACTGTCTTAACTGTTTGGTATATGTACGTCGAAAAGGGCGAGAAAAATTTCGTTTACAAACCATCCTATTGACAACAGCAGAGTCATCGCTTCGGCAGTGGTTCCAGTACCGCCTTCAGAATTTTTTAGACCCGTGTCTGTCTGAAAGCTTTATCACATGGCTATTATCAACTGCAACCAGTTATTATCACAGCAAACCAATGACCTCGATATGGTACCTGCACTACGTATGTAGGTAACGCTTCCTCAATACGAACGTTTTCTGTACTCTATAGAGCTGGGTAGCAGGGATTCTGCCAGGCACTTGGCACGAGGTGCCCAGCCACGGACACCTCTTGCCCGGCAGCAGCCGGCAGTCCGGGGCTGCCGGTGCAGTGTGTACGGACGGGTTGTTGCCTTATCTGGCGAACATATGAGCGCCGCGTCTCCGCTAGCCCGCTGCTGATAAGGCCGTGACGTCAGGGACAGTCTGCTCACAGCACGATCTCGTCTACAGCGACCGCCGGGGCTCAGTTTCTCCGCTACTCGGTACGTGGGGATCACCTTGCCGTCACTTAAGCTAGAGTACAGCGTAGCTGTTCTACATCTATTTAGTTTAAGAGAAGTCGAAGAAATGACAGTAACTAAGGAATAATAAACTGTGCAATGCAGCGAGAACTAGTCACTTTATCCTGCATAAACGTGAAACCATGAGGCCTAGGCTGGAACCTGTGTGTCATGGGCGAATGCACTCCAGAATAGGCCGCTCACCAGATCTTTGCCGTACACGTGTAGTCCATCATTCGTGTAGGGATGGAACCTACTCTTACCTCCAGGTAAATGAGACAAAACGGGGTAAATAATTTATGAAGTTTTCAAATATGGTAAAACACCAATAAGAGTCGTAGTAGTTAGAAAGAGGAAACTTCTCTCATATAGCGAATGAGCAACCTCTACCCCCCCCCCCCCCCCTCAATCATTTTGCCTTTTTTCAATCTTTATGAAAAACGGTTAGTTTGTCCAAGTCGTTTATTCTGACAAAATTTTTTTTAGTGAAATTCTGCTCAAAGAATATAATATGCATGTTTAAACCAAGATAACCAGTTTTAGAGACATTTGATGTAGGAGATTAAAAATCAATCATCCTAAGAATTGAGCATAATTTTTAACTTCGGTTTTAATTAAGTTAAATCTTTCTTTGGTTCCTCCACAACTACTCGTACTTATATACTACTCTTACAAACATACTTAAGAGCCAAAGAAAGTGGTACACCTGCCTAAAATCGTGTAGGGCCCGAGCGAGGACGCAGAAATGCCGCAACACGACGTGGCATGGACTCGGTTAATGTCTCAAGTAGTCTGGAGGGAATTGACTCCATGAATCCTGCACGGCTGTCCATAAAGCTGTAAGAGTACGATAGGATGGAAATCTCTTCTGAACAGTACGTTGCAAGGCATCCCATATATGCTCCATAATGTTAATGTCTGGGGCGTTTGGAGGACAGCGGAAGTGTTTAAACTCAGAAGAGTGTTTCTGGAGCCACTCTGTAGCCATTTGTATGTGTAAGGTATCGCATTGTCCTGCTGGAATTGCCCAAGTCCGTCAAAATACACAGTGGGTATGGATGGATGCAGGTGATCAAACACGATGCTTAAGTACGTGTCACCTGTCAGAGTCGCGTCTAGACTTATCGTGGGTCACTCCAACTGCACATGCCCCACAGCATTACAGAGCTTCCACGAGCTTGAATAGTCCACTGCTGACATATAGGGTCCATGGATTCATGAGGTCGTCTTCATACGCGTACACGTTCATCTGCTCGATACAATTTGAAACGAGACTCGTCCAACCAGGTAACACGTTTCCAGTCATCAACAGTCCAATGTCAGTATTGACGGGCCCAGGCGAGCGGTACAGCTTTGTATCATGCAGTCATCAAGCGTGCCGAGTAGGCCCTCGCGCCCGAAAGCCCGTATAGAATATGTTTGGTTGAATGGTTCTCACGCTGACACTTGTTACTGGCCCAGCATTGAAATCTGCAGCAAGTTGCGGAAGTCCTGCATTTCTGATGCTGGACGATTCGCGTCAGTCGTCGTTGGTCCCATTCTCGCAGGATATTATTCCGGCGTCAGCGATGTTTGAGATCTGATGTTTTATGGGATTCCTGATATTCCCGGTACACTCGTGAAATCGTCGTGCGGAAAAATCCCCACTTTGTTCCTTCCTCGGAGAAGCTATGTCCCACTTCTCGTGCGCCAACCGTAGCACCAGGTTCAAAGTCACTTCGCCGGCCGGTGTGGCCGTGCGGTTCTAGGCGCTTCAGTCTGGAACCTCGTGTCCGCTACGGTCGCAGGTTCGAATCCTGCCTCGGGCATGGATGTGTGTGGTGTCCTTAGGTTAGTTAGGTTTAATTAGTTCTAAGTTCTAGGCGACTGATGACGTCAGAAGTCAAGTGGCATAGTGCTCAGAGCCAGCCAAAGTCACTTTCAAACTTCATAAATTATTTCCGAATTTTCTGTTATTTTGACTATTTTGTCTGCGGTATTTCTCAGCACTGAAGACTACAGAGCTCCATTCCAATCTTCAGACGACCCTTTCACGACACCAGAGTAGTCGTGCTTGGCGTTGTTCTGGTGTCAGCAGTAGCCTGGCCAGAGGCACGCGCGATCCTAAAATTGCTGCAAGCAGGCGGTTCCCTGTGTTCCCTGGTGACACTGTAGGTGCATCATGTGTCCGTATATTTTCCGTCGATGGTATTCGTTTGGCCACTGCTGCTCGCACAATGTGTCAATATTGGTGTGAGTCTGTACTGCGGGGAGGTCCAGATCCAGGTCTGGGATGTTCCACAGACCATTGCTGAAATCATTGAGTCGCCATCGACGCACTGTGCCCAACAAGAGCAGCAATCCGTCGACACGTCCATCCAGCTTCACGTTTTCTCACACCTGGATCCTGTGCAAATGTCTGAATTTGTCCAACAGGAGTACTTACTCGTCGGTGGGACATGGTTGTATCCTAGAAGGAATGTTGCAAACATTGTTCACCTCTAGACTCAGCACATGTACCCCAACAGCGTCAAAACGTAAGCCACACAGGATACCACTGACCGCCGATGGCTGGGACAAATGAATCTCTAACACTACAACCCCTTATACTAGAGTGCCCTGAAAAGTACTTCTTCTGAATTTTTAACGTAAAAACTCTAATTGTTTTTTAACTAAAACAAACGATATTAACTTTCCACGTCTTTAAACTTCACGTCTACACATTTTCAATTCTCTGCCGCTACACGGCTCCGAACTGTAATGTGTAACACGGCAATGTGTAACGTAACTATGTGAGAAAAACCGTGCTATAATCGAATTTTTAATTAGAAGAGTTTGTCCACACATGGAGCACCCCCTCCATCAGCATGACAAAGCCAGATCACTCGCGAAAGCTGCGATATCTGCCGCAGTCCGACGCTTTTGGTTCAATGTTATCGATCACCCTCCATATGGACCCGACTTTGTCCCATACGATTTTTATTTGTTCCCTAAAACTTCAAGAATAGCTTCGAAGACTTCACTTTGACCGTGACGCAGCGGTGCAGGCTGAGGTGAGTTTGTGGCTCAGTCAACAAAGTCAAACCTTCTACGGAAACGGTATGAACGAAATGCGTTCGTCGCCGGGGTGACTAGTTGAGAAATAATTCTCTAGACCTGAAGAATAACGTTGTAGAACATTAATAACGTTCGTTTTATTTAATCACTTTCACAATTTTTACATAAAATGATTCGGAGACATTACTTTTCAGCACGCCCTCGTACCTCGGTGCCACTGAACACAATCATTGGGGGTGTTGCATTTGCTTCCGGCATTGTAAATCGTGTACATACGTCAGTTCCACTATTCTCCTTAAAGCGCTTTGAGACGACTGAATATAACGCTATGATTTGTAGAGCAAGTAGCAATATCCAACTCTATCTTGACAGATATCAGCTGGTGTAAAGACTGATGACTAATTTTTAATGTTGAGAAAAAAAACTACACTAGAGGTAAGACTGAACCGGCCCACCTGTCTCATTCTCCTTCTCAAACGAAAAAAGGAAAAAAAAAACCGAAAAAGTGTAGTATTATGCGACTATAATACCAGTGATTCACATTTTGTATCGATCAACTCATGCATATGACTGGGTTTAACAATTTATAGGGATATTAAATAGAACGATCACGTAGTCCCAGTCGTAGAGAATGCATCAGGTGGCAGGCAGACTGAAGTTATTTGGTGTCATATTAGTGAAATGCAGTCAGTCTTTAAAGGAGAACGCATACAAAACACTCGTGCGACCCAGTCTAGAATATTTTGTTTGCTTAGAGTAAAAGAGTGAGAAATTTAAAAAGGAAAACAAAATGATTTCCATATTTGTACCACTTCGTCTAGACATTGTGTGGCGTAAAAGTTCCTGCAGGGCGCTGGTTTCTTTACAGGTTATGTTTCAGGCCTCGGCGCTGTTATAGGAACCACACTTTCTTGCGCAGACAGTGGCATTAGGATCCCTTCAGCGATTTTTATTTTACAGCGACGGGTTCATTTCTTTTTGAGTGACTCTAATAATGACAATTTTTCAAATTAATTATGAATACTCTTACATAGTTCAAAACTGAGACTGAGGTCTGTGCATTTAGAATAAAAAAACAGATTGTTTACCATTATTCAAAGACAATTAACCAAAGAAACCAAGACACTCGAAAGGAAAAATCGCAAAAAATATTAAAAACATTTTACAAATAGAACTTACTCTAAAAGATTGAGTAACAGTATTATTTCATCACTCATACAGAAAAGGAGAAAGAACTGATTCAGTTAACTATGGAGGAATGTATTATCATTCGCATACAACATTTTGCTCATTATGTCTTCCAGGCAGACAAATTGAGTGGAAAGAATATCATGCTGGTTTTAGTCAACTCAGATCTTTTCCAGGGCAAGTTATGGACATAAGAGCAACATTAGAGCATCAAAGGAATTATGGATACGTGGCTTGTACATTATAAAAAGCTCGTTGTTCAGTTGATTGTGTCATTATTTCAAGTTTAGAATGAACAATGTATAAACCTCAAAAGCCATGCAATCATGAAGCGGATGTTAACAAACACAAAATCTGAAGAGAAACTTAAGGCAAAAATATTCACAATCAAAAATGAAATGGACTGCCTCCATTACTTGCAAAATACAGATATGAGCCACATTTTTTATTTTATCTATGCCATGATGTGCTTCTCAGGTTGCCCCAATTCCCATTTGGCATAATGTAGTTAGACATTCATCACCAATATGTTTATTGCAACTGAACTTTAAATACTGTAGCTGCTCTGTGCAAAATAACAGCTTCCAAATCTAGTACTTTTCACACTCATATATTTTCATCGAATTGACAGTTAGGTCTGATCTCTTTTATTTTGAACCCTCCATATCCTTGTTTCATTATTACCTACACTTCACATACTTTTTTGTACGTTCTAGTATACTGCTAAAGTTCATCATTCACCATGTTGACAACTAGTACTTTTAATTATGTAATAACTTTCACATGAAATCAGATTACAATTTTGATGTATATTGGGGGACTACTTAAGGTGCTAGCGACATTATTGTTTTGATTATTGACTAAGTTCATACTTGATACAATCCTGTGTATAAATGAAGATAAGGAACTACTTACGATCTCATATTATTCACTATATGTTATGAGTATACTGTGATGACTATGATTTGCTTCTTTGGATGACTGGAACAATGACATTTTGAGTTACACAAGTAGAAAATTAACACATCGAGTGAATGACACAAAAGACAAATATTTTTCACTAAGGGAAAGTTTACTTCAAAACTGATTTTAAATGCTTATCGAACTAGTTGATCAATATCGATTTGGAAAGCAAGTACCACATGATGACTAAAATCTCATGAACAACAGAAAAGTTGTACACTCCTGAAAATGGAAAAAAAACACATTGACACCGGTGTGTCAGACCCACCATACTTGCTCCGGACACTGCGAGAGGGCTGTACAAGCAATGATCACACGCACGGCACAGCGGACACACCAGGAACCGCGGTGTTGGCCGTCGAATGGCGCTAGCTGCGCAGCTTTTGTGCACCGCCGCCGTCAGTGTCAGCCAGTTTGATGTGGCATACGGAGCTGCATCGCAGTCTTTAACACTGGTAGCATGCCGCGACAGCATGGACGTGAACCGTATGTGCAGTTGACGGACTTTGAGCGAGGACGTATAGTGGGCATGCGGGACGCTGGGTGGACGTACCGCCGAATTGCTCAACACGTGGGGCGTGAGGTCTCCACAGTACGTCGATGTTGTCGCCAGTGGTCGGCGGAAGGTGCACGTGCCCGTCGACCTGGGACCGGACCGCAGCGACGCACGGATGCACGCCAAGACCGTAGGATCCTACGCAGTGCCGTAGGGGACCGCACCGCCACTTCCCAGCAAATTAGGGACACTGTTGCTCCTGGGGTATCGGCGAGGACCATTCGCAACCGTCTCCATGAAGCTGGGCTACAGTCCCGCACACCGTTAGGCCGTCTTCCGCTCACGCCCCAACATCGTGCAGCCCGCCTCCAGTGGTATCGCGACAGGCGTGAATGGAGGGACGAATGGAGACGTGTCGTCTTCAGCGATGAGAGTCGCTTCTACCTTGGTGCCAATGATGGTCGTATGCGTGTTTGGCGCCGTGCAGGTGAGCGCCACAATCAGGACTGCATACGACCGAGGCACACAGGGCCAACACCCGGCATCATGGTGTGGGGAGCGATCTCCTACACTGGCCGTACACCTCTGGTGATCGTCGAGGGGACACTGAATAGTGCACGGTACATCCAAACCGTCATCGAACCCATCGTTCTACCATTCCTAGACCGGCAAGGGAAATTGCTGTTCCAACAGGACAATGCACGTCCGCATGTATCCCGTGCCACCCAACGTGCTCTAGAAGGTGTAAGTCAACTACCCTGGCCAGCAAGATCTCCGGATCTGTCCCCCATTGAGCATGATTGGGACTGGATGAAGCGTCGTCTCACGCGGTCTGCACGTCCAGCACGAACGCTGGTCCAACTGAGGCGCCAGGTGGAAATGGCATGGCAAGCCGTTCCACAGGACTACATCCAGCATCTCTACGATCGTGTCCATGGGAGAATAGCAGCCTGCATTGCTGCGAAAGGTGGATATACACTGTACTAGTGCCGACATTGTGCATGCTGTGTTGCCTGTGTCTATGCGCCTGTGGTTCTGTCAGTGTGATAATGTGATGTATCTGACCCCAGGAATGTGTCAATAAAGTTTCCCCTTCCTGGAACAATGAATTCACGGTGTTCTTATTTCAATTTCCAGGAGTGTATGATAAATTTCATATATCAGTCTTTCTTATCTTAAAGGCAGAGTGATATTTGTATACTAGTGAACCAATGGCATTTGGATGACACAGATATACGATGATCTATGGCCGTCAACAAATGAAAAGTAGTATGACCTACTTCACATACAGTTTTAGATTGTCTTATGAGACTAACATTTTAAAATTATTTAAGCAGGAAGTAACGTCACTTACTTTACATTCAGTTATTAAATTTTCACACTGGAAAGGCGAAGAAAAAGGTTTAACTTATTATTAGAGTAACATGTCTCTGTAAGGACTATATTGATGCGTAGGTGCATGAGCAGATTATGAAACTTTTTCTTAGAAACATTTTGTTGAGTATAATTGGTTATCTAGTATGTCATTTTGTTATGTCAGCTTGATGGAATAAATTTCTATGTCATCGAACCTACTGTCATACTGCCTTCGTTGGCCAGATACAATATTGAAGGTTTTTCTGCTACATCTGTTTTTATCTTTAGTACATTTAAGTCAAAGATGGATATGCTCTAAGCAGAGAAGTTCCATGTATTACATCGATTTTACGGAACGGAGGTAAGAGTTATAATTTTAACATCACACTGGCTAACGTCAAAGTTGACTGTGCGAGAATTACTTTGTATCACACTTTCATTGTTGGACGTTGGTGAGGATACTATTCAGGACATTATCCTTTTCTCATCTGTCTCATCTAAGTTCCTTTTTTGGGATGACTAGCTTTGTAGATGAGGTGGCGATTGTTGAATTCCATCCGGTCCTAGAGAGTGGTCCCATTTCCGTCTTCTACACATCCCCTCAATGGCCGTTAGGATCCCTACCATATGTTACAGTGTGACTGAAAGAACGTAATGATGGGTCGCATAGGACAGCAGAGTCTCAGAGAATCGCAAACAACTAAAATCGACAACGAGGATAAATCAGCAGAGTCTTGGAGGGTTGTAAACGCCTAAAGCCGACAGCCAGGATAAATAAATCTCAATATCTGCCTTCATGAGTTACGTTTAAATCTACATCTTATGTCTTAAGAAGTATATAGCAATTCCATACTGCTCATTGTTATACGCCACAGCGTTAGTATACTCAAATATTTTCCCTCTCCCTTAGAGATACGCATCGTACTTGGCATACATCTACTGTACACCTATTACTTTTATATCTACGTCATCACAGATGTAAGTTTGAATGAGGCCTTGTGGACCAATACTAGATCTGTCAGATTAATTTTGACTCAGTGCTTGCCTGTTATGTCCAATAATGCTCCTCCGGCTGTCAGAAGTAAAGATTCCAGCGTATAGATTTCTTCAGATGACGGAGTACCAAAGGAATTATTTTCTAAAGAGCGTTCTCCATAACCCACAAACTGTGTGCCTGGAGTCACGCAAGCTACCTTGGGCTGATCTTCGGGACACAGACGTTTCCGATGTCACCGAGTGATTGAAAATACGTTTGAATTTAACATCCATCCTAAATCACCCACGAGTTCTAGACCCAAGGAAAACTTTTGCAGAGTTTAAATGACCCTCGGCCACACCCGAATAGGACAAGAAATAATTACGTTAGTACATCGCTGAAAAACTGGGGTTGTTGTGGAAGTACTGCAAGTGACTATAGTGTGACAGGACAGAAGATAGAGCACTGTGGTGAACAGTACACTCCATTCTTTAAAATGTGGTCTTAAGGCCTTGCAGGCACCTATTGCCAAGATATATCTGTCTATCTAAATCTTGTTAATACATTGTGGAACGCCATACGATAATATAATAATAGTAATAATAATCCATGTGCTCTCGGTGACGTATGTTGAAATTTATTCTTCTAAATGTAGTTCCTGGCATTGTATGTCCTTTGACGGTTCTATGGCTTTCTGTTTTAATTGTCGCTCTGATTGGCTTTGTCTCTTTTTGTTGTGTAAAATCTGATTCTAATATCAGTCACGTATGATAGTATTCGTAAATACGATATACTCATGGGCATATCGGTTACTTTTGGACTGTATTGTAAGCAACTGCTTTAGTGGTGTTTAGCTCTCAGGTTTGGTCACTTCATCGCGACGGCATTTTCTGCATTCTATAAATCATTGTGCTGTAGGAGGCCAGTTTCAACTCAGTAACTTGAAGTTTTATTGAGTGAAATATCTGTATATGTATGTAATAAAATGGAACACCTGCATCTGTCCTTTCGATGTTATTTATTGTACAGCTACTAGTTTTGGTGATTATATGCCACCTTCAGGCCTTAACTGACGCTGGATTTAGCCCCCTCAGCATCATTTAAGGCCTGGAGTTGGTGAACTGAATCACCGAAACTGGCAGCTATATAATAAATGACATCGAATGGACAGCTGCAGGTGTTCCATATCACTACATAAGTGAACTGCCAAAGTCCCTCAAATCTACTATCAGAAGGATAGACATAGAAAAAATGTGTATACGTTGTCTTCCTGTATGCATGATTTTGTTATTAGTGTTTGCACCCCTTACGTCCTCACAAAAATTAAGACATTAATCGGTTTATTTTATTTCTACCACTGCAAGGACTTCAAAAAAGTGCTAGAAGTGAAATATCTCCAAAATATCAGTCTTGAAATGATTTGAAAGAATTAATCATTAACTGAATTGAAAGATAAGCTGGAAGGTCAATTAACGATAATGAACACAAAAGAAAGTAACTGAAACGAGGGCGAGAAATAGCTAAGGATTGAAACTGGAGGAGATTCAATGGAGTTAGTATTGAAGTACTGTTACACAGGCAGCGGAAACAATGTTGACAGAGGATAGACTACTACCATTAGGACGGTATTGAAATTTCAACAGTGGTTTTATTCTTATTCCTCTAGTATAAGCTAATAAAGTAAGAGTGTTTACAACAGGTGTGAAAATAAAAGGATTAGAGGCAGCGGAAGGTGATGGAGACACGAAAGGAACACCTGCTCAGTAGCACCAATCTGGTAGTTGTGCTTCATTATGTGAATGGTTTTAGTTAGTTGTTTGTTCATCTGCAGATCATTTCCAAAATGATATCAGACGTGCCATCTTGAATGAAAAATGAAACATTATTCAAAAGTTAGTGAATTCATTCATACAGTAATGTTATCTTATCAGAAAATACTTTTGGACACCTTATTTTACAGTATTATTCTGTTGTAGAAAAAGCGATTTTGTGGATTTGTTTGTTTACTACAGTTAGATGTAAATTTATTCTTCCTCTTGTTCCATGACCACGAGTGCTGCTGTTTGTGATACAATTGCTAAGGTTCATCTTGACTCGCATAACAGAGTAGTAGACATACACACGTGGTGCAGATAGAACCGTCAGGTGTGTAAACAAATCTTTACAGGGATCTGAGTTACTGTTTTTAGTTTTTTTTCTGACTACCTTTTACTGTATTGTTTTAAGAATTTCTTCATGTTTTGTGAATAGGACCCCAAAAATAATTCCGTAGCTAGGGCTCACAGGAATAACTGGTAACTTTAAAGCATTGTCTGGTACACACTGACGACAGGACTGTAAGGCCATAGAACAAAGAGGGCGTTTTCTTTACTGGTATATTTGTGTGTTCATTCCACTTCAGCTGACAGTTGATATTATTTCCAAAAATTTTATTTTTGCTATACAGTCAATTATAAACAGCCTTAAAGGTTTAAATTAACTTTTGTACTATCAGTCCTGATGTTTTATCTGGCATTACAGTGTTTCTGCCGAAACCAGAAACAATTTTTTCCCCATGTCTGATATTCCCTAAAAGTGTTAAATGTGTACATAAAAAACAATACAGGTCTTGAATGTTGCTCTCGCAGAAGCCTATATTAATATACTTGGGACCTGTATGTATCACTTCAAATTTTGTATTAAGCTTTTCAGATATGACTGGTACCAGTTACTGGCCCTTCCTCTTATTCTCATGAAAGAATTTTCTGATTATCAGTATCAAAGGCCTTTTATACATCTAAAAATATAAATGCGACACTTCATTCTTCTCTTTTGCATCAAGTACCACTTTTGTAAACACTGCTATGGTTGATTTTGTACTTCTACTAGTCTGCTAACTTAACTGTGCTTCATTGAAGATGTTATATTTAATCAAGTAATTCATTAATCTATATTTCATAATAGATTCTACATTTATAGCGATGATGACAGCAAAGAAATTTAGCTATAGTTTTTTGTATCTTCTGCATTACGTTTGTTTAATAGAGGCACAATTCTCCCCTGTTTCAGATATTAAAGAAGTTACCTGAGATGAAGTATTAATTTCTCATGTCAGTTAACGCATTTCGTATATTGCCTATCCACTGTCTAAGTAAACAGACCGGCCTTTCATCTATGCTTGCTGTCTTCTTACTTTTTAATTTTTGTACTTCATACATTGTGTTAAGGAGCATTATTGTGCATGCTACATAATTTTAATAGAATAATATTTGATTTTGGGAATTTTTGTTGTCGTTTCTCTGATTTACTTTGTGTTAGTTGTTTGGTGGAAGGGTACGTAAGACATATATTTCAGACTTAATCCGAAGCGATTATTGAAAGCGGAATAAAAAGCGAAACAGCTTCCATGTCTCTCCCATCTGTAACTGTGGCACCTTAAATTTGTTTCTTCCGCTGTCGCATGAACTGCCAGCTTCTGTAGCATAACCAGTAGTTTTGTGTACAATGCCAGTGTAATAATTTTTACGTATACTGACAGAGAGAACATATCTTCTGGTTTTCGTGACGTCGGCAGGTGAAAATATCCTCCAAGCTTATTACAGATAGACAAGGCTTACATTTCTTGTTGTCTTATAATTAAAGATACATTCGTCTCATAGTAGATTTATTTGTGATATTCACATGTCCCATGTGAACCTTTCGTAATGTTGATGTTAATTCCGTATCTATTATTATTAATACCTCCTGGTTACAAATATAAGAATCGTTAATTTAAAAAAACGCATGAATCTCAAAGTAATTTCTTGGTTTTATAGCCATAATTGGGCATACAATGCAGTGACAACAGTTGTACGTCCTTTGCAATGACAAATGTTTTTTACGGTGTTAAAAACAAAAACAGACCGAGCATATCTCCATAAAGCTACAATCATGAGTGACAGGGTGCAGTGGTTAAGACACTGGACCCTCAGACCTTCATTTTGAACCCAGATTTAGTGTATCCTTGCTTTGCCTAAATCACTTCGAGTGAATGTGGGGATGCTTCCATTTAAAGCAAATGGCTGATTTTTGTCACCATCCCTAATGAGATAGAGCTCCTGCACTGGAATAAAGAGGATCCAAAGAATGAAAACGTTTTTTAATTCCGAGGAGAGTCCTCTCAGGCAAGTATAATCCTGAACCGAGTTTTCACTGGAATTAGGAGGGTTTTCTCGTTGACTTACTCAGTGAATCGCCCCCACCTTTTTTAAACCTTCACTTCATTTTGTAGTAAGTTGTACTGTTAATACTGGTTTGTTAGGTAACGATATTTAAATTCGCTCATTAATTTTTCAGTGATGAATGAATCTTATTTTACTTGTATATCGTAATGCTCGTCTGTTGCAACAAAATGAGAGGATAGAGATGAGCAAAACGAGGATAATGGAATGTAGTCGAATTAAGTCTGGTGATGCTGAGGGAATTAGATTAGGAAATGAGACACTTGAAGTAGTAAAGGAGTTTTGTTATTTGGGGAGCAAAATAACTGATGATGGTCGAAGTAGAGACGATATAAGATGTAGACTGGCAATGGCAAGGAAAGCGTTTCTGAAGAAGAGAAATTTGTTAACATCGAGTATAGATTTAAGTGTCAGAAGTCATTTCTGAAAGTATTTGTATGGAGTGAAGCCATGTATGGAAGTGAAACATCGACATTAAATAGTTTTGACAAGAAGAGAATAGAAGGTTTCGAAATGTGGTGCTACAGAAGAATGCTGAAGATTAGATGGGTAGATCACATAACTAATGAGGAAGTATTGAATAGGATTGTGGAGAAGAGAAGTTTGTGGCACAACTTGACCAGAAGAAGGGATCGGTTGGTAGGATATGTTCTGAGGCATCAAGGGATCACCAGTTTAGTACTGGAGGGCAGCGTAGAGAGTAGAAATCGTAGAGGGAGACCAAGAGATGACTACACTAAGCAGATTAAGAAGGATGTGGGTTGCAGTGGGTTCTGGGAGATGAAGAAGCTTGCACAGGATAGAGTAGCATGGAGAGCTGCATCAAACCAGTCTCAGGACTGAAGACCACAACAACAACACAGATGAGCGGATACAACGACTTAGGTAATGGTGCCAAATCACTTAACGCAAGCAGACGTGTGCTTTTTTTTGTTACAGATACTACATTATAACGTATGTATTTTAATTATTTAGAAAATGAGACGTAATCAATTAACGATACTGGTGTTGAAGAGATCAGATGATGTAAAAGTGTGAATAATCAGAATAATACAATTAATCTATTAATTTACGTACTAATAATATCGCGAAAAAATAAATGTTGCACGTTGTTGTTTCTTTTATCCAGTTACAATTCCGTAAGTTTCCCTGTGTATTTTTAACTCATGTCATGTCTAAGGTAGACAGAAGCTCACGTCTCATTGATGTAGTCCAGGTAGCGGTGGACATCAATTCTTCTTGGCTCTGTCCAAAACATGACTGAATTTTAAAGGGCTAGCAGATAGTGATATTTGTGTAGGAAATGTCCCTTACGTCACAGCAAGGACATTGCTTTCCCTCTTATCACGTCTCGATAGCAGACACGCAATTAAATATTTGGAAACAATTGTCTCAAATGACCGTGGGATGCTTCCCTCCCTAATGAGCTTTAAAGTCCTCGCTTGTTTACAAATATCACACCGCGAGTTGTAAACATTGAAATACCATATATCAGGAAGCACGTGAACCGAAATTCCTTCTGTGTCTCGATCCGGCGAACGTTGAAAGATAAACTCTGTGACTAGTGAAAGGTTCCTCGGACTCTGATAGAATTTGACGTATCAAAACCACGTGGATCAGAGAGCGGTCGCTGAACCCACATGTCAACAGTCGGGATTATTGACCTACTTAAAACAAAACTCACACGTGTATTGTGTACCCTTGTTATCGGATGCGTGCAGGCAGATACAAGACAACACGTACCACGTAAAGCACGCAAAATAATGACGGTAATACTGAGGGCACAGTAAATGCTACAGACTTATTAGTGTAACGGAAGGAATTGTGGACTGCTCATTGGAGGCAGGATGTAAGAAAAAGGAATTTGAACGAAATAATCATAGACTGGTGTGCTTGAGGAAACTAAAAAAAGACATGATGTGAGATACTTTTTCATACTGATTACAACGTGCCACGCATCTCATGCTTGGTGGTACACGTCACTAGGTGCGCACCCACTGATGGGCAGGATGTCTCGCACTTTCCGGAAAAAAAAGAAAAGATTTTCGCAAATTGAACTCGCACTATTCCCGTCAGACAGACATTTCCATCAATGTAACTTCAGTTTGAAGAAACTCAGAACATGTAATGAGGATTGACAAATAGCAAGTGTAACCACAAAACTATTTCTACTGTTCACCGTTCTTCACCTTACAATTGACAGTGCATCGTGACTCTAGTAGCGCTGTACTTTCAGTTCTCTATATTTTATCTTGTATTACAAGGGAGTAACTGTTATAAATAAGAATACAGAAAATATTCATAGGTCTCTGAACATTTCCTGCCTGTCATGTAGACAATACTTTGCCCGTATGGTACAATGTATGTAATACTTTCTTATTGAAAAATCCTAGCATTGGCATGTTGGATGTTCCATAAAAGCACTTTTTCAATAGATTTCAGGTGTTTTAATCAGAAATTATGCTTCCCTCTTCGTTCGCTACCACTTTTCCCGATGAATTAGTGTATTCCATCTTCCCATGCCGCCCATTGACTCAGTTCTTGTCATTGCTTCTTCGATGTGTGTACTGAGCGGTAGGGGCGTACGAATGCATCCCAGTTTTACACCCTTTTTAAACCGAACACTTTGTTCTCGGTCTTCTTTTTTTGTTAACCTCATTTTTTATACATATTGTACATTACTAGTATTTCCCTACAGTTTATATACATATTTTTCTGAGACTTTTATACATTTTGCATCATTTTATTTTGTCGAACACTTGTTGTAGGTCAAGAAATGCTATGGGTGGCTCTTGCTTTTCTAAGACTTTGTTCCACTGTCAAGCACAGTGTCAGAAGTGCCTCCCAGGAGAATTTACCTCACTTAAAGCCAAACAGATGGTCATCTAGCAGATCATCAATTATCTTTTAACATGTAATAAAGAATCTACAGAGCATCCGTTTAAGTCTCGTGACGCTACAATTTGAGATTTTTTTAAAGTCTGCATCAATTTAAAAATATTTCTTTATCTGCCATCTTCACATCAGTTCGACGTTCGAGCGCAGGGACTGTATTATGATCATCTCTAGTTAAAAAGTCTCGGAAGACAGAATATAACATTTCTGATTTTATCAGCTAGCTTTTGTCCATTTTCCATTTCCAAATATGAAACGGAAGATCAGAGCTGAAAGTCTCGCTGATGGTGTGGTCATTAGCTACGCAACACAGCTTTTTAAGGAAACGATCCTGGTGTCCACTTCAGTGACTTACAGAAATCACGTTGAACCTATGTCTGGATGGTCACACATATATTAGGACCTTACACACCATGTTAAAATAACATCTTTTGGAACAGAAAAATGGCATGTAACCTATAAAAGCAATGAATAAGACTCCTTAGGACGACCTGTAGTTAGGGAAATGTCAGATAACGTAGAAGGTGTCGAATCTCTTTTTTTTCTAAAAATATTTGTTCAGTTTCTGAACCACAAGAACATTTTCCAACGTGATGGTTTACTTAATAACCATCTTGACAGAACTTTTATCAGTTACGGTTCACAGCACGTTTTCAAACTGGTGAATGTCAACAGCAACTACACTTTTTCAGAAAGAAGCAGGTCACCACTATGTAATGCGGTATTTACCACCAGGTGTCACTAGAGGCGTATCCGCCAGTATAAAAGGAGACGGGGAGAGTACTGTGTTGTCAGTAGAGAAACAGTAAAAGTGAAATGGGTCAGTGACTTCGTACCTCACTAGCCATTGAATTGACCTGAGTTACAAATCCATCAGGGATATTTCAACCTTCTAAACCAAGACCAGACAGATCTTAACTACTGAGGGCAGAGAGGGACGGTCGTGCAATGCGGGTGGTGGTTATAAAAAATCGCATGGAATTAGCGGAAAGAAACACTGCTAAGTTCCAAAGTGCTCCTAGAAGTCCAGCTAGCGCAGTGACTTTGGATTCGGAGTTAAAAAGAATGGGATGCAATGCTCGAGCATCTCCCCGTAAACCACGCTTTTGCGTGGTCACTGCTAAGCTTGAGGTGGTATAAAGAGTGACCCAAATCGACAGTGAATGACTGCAAACGAGTGAGTGGAGCGGTGAGTCGCGCTATATCCTTTCGAAATCCGATGGAGGAGTTTGTGTTCGGCGAATGCCTTGACATCACATGTAGTGCCAACACTAAGGAAAGGAGGAGCTGGTGTAACGGTATGGGTGTATTTTTCGTGGTTGGGTGTGTGGTCTTCTTATTGCCCTTAAGTAAACACTAAGTGCTTTGGGACTGACAGCATTATGTACTGTGTACAGTAGAGGAGCATTCAGAGACGATGATTTTGTGTATGAGCAAGACGATGCACCCGCCTCGTAAAGGAACGCATGTGAGGAAATGGTGCATGGACAATAACATTCCTGAAATGGACTAGCTCGCACAGAGACCCGATCTGAGCGCAACTGAACACCTTTGGTAACGCCAACTTTGCTTAAGACCTCAGTGTTCAACATCACTGGTTTCGGCTCTTGAGGAAAAATCAGCTGATATTCCTCGACAGACTTACAGGTATCTCATTGAAAGTGTCCTCAACTCAGTTCAAGTCTTTATAAAGGATCTACATACCCCACATCAGTGTCTAACAAGAACTGTCAGGGTACTTCGATCAGATATTCAAATGGCTCTGAGAACTATGGGACTTAACATCTGAGCTCATCAGTCCCCTAGAACTTAGAACTACTTAAACCTAACTAACCTAAGGACATCACACACATCCATGCCCGAGTCAGGATTCGAAACTGCGACCGTAGCGGGCGCGCGGTTCCAGGCTGAAGCGCCTAGAACCGCTCGGCCACATCAGCAGGCGCATTTTTCACCAAAGCAATGCACGACTACATGTTCGTGCACGAACACTTGCCTTGCTGATGACACAGGCTCCGGCTCACCGGACCATGAGACTTTTCGCCAATCGAAAATGTGATGCAGAGCCAATCACCACAGATGAACTCTGGAACCAGGAGAATGCAGCATGGATGGCCATACCACACAATTTGCACCTTATACCCGTCGATACCATAACGCATGGAACAAGTTATCAGGGCCCATGGCGAACCCTGTGCCTACTAGGCAACAGGACACATGCTGAACGGCGGTGACTGAAACGGTAATCATTTCTTCAGAACATACTAATGTAAATGTCCTGTGAATATGAACGTCATATCTCTAGTCGTTCAAGTTGTTCTGTTCTTTCTGAACATGAGTATAAAAAAAATCAGAGAGCCATTTTCAATACAGGTCGGTGCGTATGCGGATATGCGCGGTAATACTGGCTACCTCAATTATATGGAACACCTTTGGGGAAAGTTAGAACGTCGAGTTTGCTCAAGACCTCAGCTTTGACAGAGGGCTGCGACGATGCAGACACCAAAGGGTGCATGTGCGGTTATCTCCCATAATGATAACTTTGTAGCTAAAAATTTTAAAAGGCAGTCTCATTAATACGATTTTTGTCAATTTTTACAGAAAGGGGAATGATACTTGTGATTATTATATTCTAAGACAAAGTTATCGACCTTCTCGACGAAGAGACGCTATAATGCCTTAAATACGGGGTTTTCCGGGGACAGCAGATGCGTTGTTGACATCTGCAACAGACACAGATGGCGACGTGACGGTCACCCAAATTTTCTGCTTCCGTCGTACCAGCAGCTGCCTTACGTATGTGTCATTTCCGTTTCATCTGCGTTAACAGAGGTCACTTGCGTAATTACTGGAATTGACATAGAGTGACACGACAGCTGTCCTAGAATACTCCACCTATTGAAATCTTCGCTTTACGGTCTCACATGTGTTGCTGTATCACACACAACATACGTAATAGTCGGTATAAACCCAGCAAATTTATCAGCTGTTTCTTTTCAATATACTGATAGAGGAAACGCCAACACAAAAAAATAATAAATGTGGAACAACGAAATATAGGGAATACATTTGCCTAGGTAACGTATTTAAGTGATTAACATTTCAAGATCTCAGGTTAACGCAAGCGCAAGATAAACCATTTGCAAACGTCAAATACTTGTACGTTAATAACGAGTGTAACCAACAAATTGTTGAATGCAAGCCTGCAAACATCCTTGCATTGTGTTGTACAGGTGCCACAGTTTGTGGGATGGAGTTCCATGAGCGTTGCACTTGCTTGTCAATGCAAGGACGGTTAATGCTGTTTGTGGATGACCGTGTAGTTGTCGTCCGATGTGGTCCAATATCCACTCAGTTGGATACAGATCTGATGTTCGAGGAGACAAAGGCAACATGTCGACACTCTGTACAGCATGTTGGATTATAACAGCGGTTATGTGGGCGAGCGTTATCGTATTGAAAAACACCTCCTGGAATGAAAATTTACAGTCAGGTTGTGTGGTATGACCACGAGAGTGCTCCTGCTGTCATACGAAGTCGTAACCCAGAACATAACTCCAGGTTTAGATCCAGTGCGTCAGGCAAGTGGATAGGTTGGATACAAATTCACAACTGGCGTCCTTCTAACCAACACACGGCCATCACTGGCACCCAGGCAGAACCAAGTTCCAGCAGAAAACACCGCGACCTCCAATCTGCCCTTCGATGAGATCTCGCCTGACACCACAGAAGGCGCAAATGGATCTGGTTTGTTGTCAGTGGATCAGTGGAATGCACGCTACAGGACGTCTGGCTCGAATCTGTCCTTGAAGTAATTGATTTATAGCAGTTCCTTGTGTCAATGAGTTGCCAACTACTGCTCATATTGCTCCAGCAGACGCAGTCCGATGCGACAAACCAACACGTCGAACAAGATGGTCTTCTCTATCAGTAGTGCCACGTGGCCGTTCCAACTCCGGTCTTCTTGCGACTGTACGTTCTCGTGACCACCGAACTGAGTGAGGAGTTGATAATGGCGTCTTTGTCTTCTTGTCTGCAATATCGCGGAAGGAACATCGTGTTCCTCGTGGTCCGATTACTACACGACCACGTTCAAACTGAGTGAGGAGTTGATAGTGGCGTCTTTGTCTTCTTGTCTGCAACATCGTGCAAGGAACATCCAGTTTCTCATGGCCCAATTACTACACGACCACGTTCGAACTGAGTGAGGAGTTGATAATGGCGTCTTTGTCTTCTTGTCTGCAATATCGCGGAAGGGACATCCAGTTTCTCGTGGCCCAATTACTACACGACCACGTTCGAACTGAGTGAGGAGTTGATAATGGCGTCTTTGTCTTCTTGTCTGGAATATCGCGGAAGGAACATCCAGTTTCTCTTAGCCCGTTTACTACACGACCACGTTCGAACTGAGTGAGGAGTTGATAATGGCGTCTTTGTCTTCTTAGAGGCATTCTTACTAACATCAACTCACTACATCTAGTCTCAAACTAACGCTCATGACCGTTAGTGTGTGTGTGTGTGTGTGTGTGTGAGAGAGAGAGAGAGAGAGAGAGTGTAATTGAGGCAAACGTGATATGCATCTTCCTAGTGGTGTTACTAGCTCCACTCTTATGTCACTGAAGCGAAATTTGAATAGACACCATCTTTCAGATGTAGAAACACGCCTACCAACTTTCGTGTGTGTCACACTCCTTGGTGTTGCAATTTAGTTTCCGTCAGTGTGTAGTTACAAATACACAATTCATCTCTTATTAAACTGAGAAATTTAACAAGTAAATATGCCTTAAAGTAATGGTGAATTAACGTACGTTTGATAAACTAACTTTACAATTAACATTAGACAAAACATAAAATGTGACAGAAACTTGTAACACTTCATTCGACTTCCCAATGTTGAGAAACTATAGTGCAGAAAATTTCAAAACGTCGGTGTCAGTAACAACGACAGAAAGGTGTAGGTAAAGGAACATATCAAGACTGTTGACATGAAAATGTGGTCATGATCGGCATATCCGTTCGCAGTTGAAGGGAACGCAAATTTCCGATGTCGACAGGCGAAATTTCAGGAGAGGTGCAAGTCTAACTTCAGAGCTTAAGGGCGCCGAACTGCTTTTTTTATTCTAAGATCCGCAGATGCAGGCGCAGATGAAAGACTTGGGGATATGGACGAGGAATAGAGTCTTTCGGATGTGGTGCCGGTGATAACAATATTAGTCTCACTCTCGCAAACTTCTACTATTAAAATTCTGTCAATAATGGAGCTCGTACTGTAGTCATTTTAGGTTGTCGGGTGTCAATTGTGCAATGTACTCTTTGTCTTCACCACTCTTAATTAAAACTTATGATTATGAACTTGAGCATATTATGTTATACTTGAGAGCAGCTCTGAAGGATTTATCTACGATTAAGACCTCCTGTGAAATACATTAGCTTTCAGTTGAGATAAAAACGTCAGGATTGCATGAAGTAACGCATCAAAGAGAAGCTGAAACGGGGTGAAGCAAGTCTAGGTGTGTAAAAAAGAAACAGAAGCAGTTATTAAAAACTAAATATAAACAGTATGCTAACAATAGTGCGGTGCTATGTACTGTAGGAATTGGAAAAAAAAAAGAGATAACAGCTTTGTGAATGCATCGTTGAACATAAAAGCAGGTGCATGTTACGCTGTTTTATTTTACCACGAACAGGACCTGCGCAATCTTCTCAATACATTACATGTGTCAGTCGTGTTCGGAACGGTATTGTGTGTAGTTGTGAGTGCATTATGTCGAAGCCAAATGAATTCGAACATGGGCAAATTGTTGGTCGTGGTTTCGTGGGTGCCTCCGTAGCTGAGGGACCCAAACTGTCTGGTATTTCAAGGTACACCTTATCGAAAATGTATTCCACATACAGCGAAAGCGGAAAAAATATTATCCGCCAAATCACAACGCGAACGAAACTGTGTGCTGAGTTATCGTAAACAGACGGTAATTGAAGAGGTTTGTGACGAAAAATGAGAGGACGACAGCTGCAAAAGTCACTGCACAACTGAATGTCGCACTCGCGAACCCTGCCAGCTCCAAAAAGCACGAAGGTAGCTCTATGAACAGAAATTTCAGGCCGAGCTGAAATTCGAAAACGACTAATCAGTGATTCAAGTGCCGGTAACAGGAAAACATGACGCTGAAGCCATATAAACTTGCCAGTGGTGCAATGCAAGAAAGTCATTTGGTCGATCGAGTTTACGTCCCAAGAGTGAAACATGGCGAGGTTTCGGTGAGGGTATGGGTTGCCACATCACGGTATTCCATGGGCCCCAAGGTTAGTCTGCATCATCGCACTACTGCCAAGTATTACGTTACCATTTTAGCTGATGAAGTCCGTCGTTTGGTACAATGTTTGTTCTCCAATAGTGACGCTGTGCTCTAAGTTGACAGGCTCCTCTTGACACAGTTCGCACCATTCAGGACTGGTTTTGCGATTACAAGGATCAGTCGTCGCATATCCCCTCTCCATCACAGTCTCTATATCTCGGTATTATTGAGCCTTTGTGGTGTATTTTGGACAGAAGGGTGTGTGATCGCCATCCATCTGCGTATACGTTAACTGAACTTGCCATGAATTAGCCGGAAGAATTGTACAGGAATCCCCTGAAAACCATAAATGATCTTCTAAACCTGACAAAAACCATCTGTTCCCGCAAAACCAAAGGCCCTTCTCCGTGCTAAATAACATGTCCAAACTCCTAAAATACCTAATCAAAATTCCCCTGCAGCAACTCCTAATGAGAAACAACGTCCTTAGTACAGAACAATTTGAATTTACTGCCAGACATAGCAGCACACAGCAAGCCATTCTCCTGGTAGAGCATATCTCCCAAGGAAAACTCTAAGGAAACAGCATCGCAGCGATCTCTTTAGACTTTGAGAAAGCATTCGACCGTGTTTGGCATAGTGGCCTGCTATACAAATGTCGAACCACAACCACCCACTCCTGAAGATTGTCAGACCCTTTCTGACGAACGCAAAATTCTACTCCTCAATAGATGGAGTAGACAGAAAAAAAATATAGGAGCAGGAGTGGTACAAGGGTCTGTGCTTGAGCATCTTCTGTACCGTCTGTGTACAAACTACTTGCCTAATTTTTCCAGGGAACAAATAGCCCTATATATACCGCATTATATCACAGCGGCAGTAATGTCAACAATATAACAGAAAAAGTAATTATGTGGTGTAACATTTGGAAGACGAAAGCCAATGCTTCCAGGGGCCAAGCCCACAAGAGAGGAAACAGCCAACCACCAACATCCAGGTTACTTATAGAGATATACCCTGGAAAAACGCAGTTCTATAGTAGTGCTTAAAGCTGAGAAGCTTTTAAAATTCAAACTGCATGTAACTGAGGCATGCCACACAGGTTCAGTACATCTTTTCCAACTTTACCACCTACTGAAAGGAACGGGTCTTACAACTGCAGGCGAAATCAAACTGTGGAGAACCATCGTTCTGCCTCTCGTCCTCTATGGCTCGGAAGTCTGCAGCATGGCAACAGATACTAATTTAACAAAAGTCGAAACTCTGCAGAACAAGACCCTTCCCCTCATTGCAGATGCTTCAAGATATACAAGCTATGGAGAAATAAGAACACAATTACTAAACACAACTATATCTCCGATCATTATACAATAATGATCTAACTTCTATGAATCATCACCTCGCTAGTCCATCTCATCCGTTCCCTCGGCCAAAAAGAAAACAAACTTTCAAACACCCAAAACAACATTATTTTGACAATTTAGGAAGTAAAAATCAGAAATAAGTAAGCTTCTTACACACCTCACAAAAACATGATACATCGGGGCATACCCCTGAGCAACATACTAGCAAAACTAGCCTATAAATAAACCCAACAAACTGAGCAGAAGACAGCGTCACTGGAAGCTGGTTCTTACAAAAGCGCTAAGCGTTGACCTAGCCAATTCGATGTTTGTTGTATGTACCCATTCAGAGGCGACCGAAAGCTGTTAACAACACCAAAGGATTTCCTACGCCGTAATGGACATGGTGGACTTGTTCTTACATACGCTAACAACTGGTAGAAAAGCTGCTATCTCTCTCCTGCTTTTAGCAATTAGGAGAGGTCATGTGGATTCTTGTATTTAAATCCGCAGTGCTCGATCTCAACTACCTGCTCGGCAGTGAAATGAAGAGCTCCGAGGTGCAACTTTGTCATTTATTGGCGGTTGATGTATGTCGGCATTCCGGCTATACCTGCCGCTAAAAGCGATTAGTGAGTAAGCGTGTTGCGGCGCTTACTGCCACAAACCACTCAACAGCGGAGCTAAGGGGCAGAGCCTCCATCATCTGACAGGCGCCCGTCTCACGAGTACGACATAAAGGAGATGTTTTAGATCTTTACTGCGATGATGTGACGCTTTTTACTGATGAAACGGCTCGCCTTTGTATTCCGAGGCGGCGTTTACGTCCCGCGGAGCTGGTGTCATTAATGCGGAGCAGAGCGCACGGGGCGGCGCGGCACGGCGCGCTGTTTCCCGGTTGCCATCGAAGCTCGTTCCATAAATTGAAAGGCCCGATAGCATCGCGCCAGGAATGTGGCGCAGCCTCTGCCGCCGCCGCCGCCGCAGAAACCGCCGCCGCCCCAGAGCAATCTGGCGGCCGACCAGGGAACACCCCTACAGCCGTGACCTGCTGCAACACAAAGCACTCATAAAACTACTCTTCACTCAAGCAATTTGTATTTATCTATTAAGGTTTTTTTAAACTAGCAGTTATGAGGATTTTTTCTTTATTTTTATCCATATTCTACAGCTGTGAACATGACTGTATTCAATAAACACAAGGTCTGCATAAAAAAGTCTTCAGTTACAATTTTTTCGTGTATTATTAAATTTTGTGATGCATTTCACCTCACTCAAGAGCGAATATAAATTATATATTGGACGATTTTCACCTGAAGATGGACCCGTAGGGTCCGAAACGCCTAGTCTAATTTACTGAAACATGAAAAAATTGTGACTGAAGGTGTTTTTATTCACACTTCCTGTGTGGTTATGACGTACATGACACATTTATCTTCATTTCCACGTATACTAATATTACTAAAAGGCGTCGGCTGATAGGACATATCCTGAGGCATAAAGGAATTGTAGGGTAAGTGTGTGTGGGGGGGGGGGGGGGGGGGGGTATGAACTGTAGAGAGACACCAAGGCTTTGAGTACAGTCCCTCGGCCTAGTCGTTTAGTCGATTTCAACTCTCCGTAGCACCCTGAACTAAGACCCGCCAATTTTTTCTGTCCGCCTCTCTCTCCCGCAGACTTTACAGGTACGAATCCATTACTTCTGTGATACTATCAATCCAAATCATTCTTTACTACCCTCTTCTCCTTGTGCATTACATCTGAACCAACATTACGGTCTTTTCTAGCGAGTCATGTCTTCTCATAACATGCCAAAATGTGGTCGGTTTCTGTCTCAGTATCAGAGAGTAAATCGAAGGACGAAAATAATGAGATGATGGTAATGTTTCGTTTGTGGGACGCTCAGCTGCGCGGTCATCAGCGTCAGACTGATATAAAACTGGAAGGGTATTCAACCATTCTATTTGCCAGAAAAGTAACTGAAATAAATGAAAGATCTAGACTATAAAAGAGGTCCCAGCGTTCAGTATCCACACTCACGCCAAAATTGTTACGTTAAGCAGCGACATTGATTTCACCACGAAGTAAATTTTTCGCGCAAACGCCTCTACGGTTCCTCAGAATGAAGTGACGGCTTCCACGCATTGCTGAACACGTATTTCTTGCAGTACTTATGGGTATTGTAGTTGTAAGATATTTTCTACTTTTCACGCCCTCTTTAATGATATATATCCAGAAGTTTGAAGAGAGAGCTAGAATTAGTGTCCGTCCAGGCAAGCGTGAAGTGTTCGACACTCAACTTGAAAAATGCTCTTACTTATTCTACACAATAAAATAATAGTCACAGTGCAACAAGTAGCTAGGTCGTAAGCCGTCCGTGTCGAGTCAACGTCCGATAGATCCTAAAACGAAATACTGTACTTTAACTAAATACCTTGGTATCCAACGCCAAGGCGTCGTTTGCGACAGCAAAGTCCTCCAATACCGCTACCATTACCCTAATTCACAAGCAACGGCGGGTTTCCACGATAAACTCAGGCGATGTCACTATCTGATTGAAGATCCAAAGTGCTGTGGCACTATCGATGCACGTTTTTAAATAATAGCCATAAACCGGAGTTTGTGACACCACCGTGGCTGTCAGTGACTGTGCCGTGTCGACACCGATTTCTGAGTCAGAGCCTGAGTTGCTTTAGGTCAGGATAAAAGAAAGGTCAAATGCTTATTCATGAGACAGTGTTCGGTCTGTGCTGACTTTTCCGGATTTCTGAACTTGATATGCCGCTGTTGTTCGTCGCAGTGCCTCAGCACGTGAGACTTGATAATAGGAAGGAATATCACGAATAAGTGCAATCTGCACCCGTATTGTCCTTCACGGGGTGCAACATCACTTCAGTACTCTTCAGTGACCTTAAAACGGCGTTATTAATCTCTTGTGTATGATTCGTTTAATTTCACTCCACCTACAGCTATATATATATATATATATATATATACACTTTATCTCGGAGACCTGTGTATTTCGGAGAGCAATTCTTACCAATATTAGTTAGTGATTTCTAACCCAGAAAGGCAAAATGTCGGTCTATATGGTAGATGCTCTAACCTCGTATTTCAGTCCCGTTGTTTCTATGCATGGTATGCCGTCTGTTATATGCCTTTAAATAAATTTATATTTCAAAACTACGTATTTTGAAATTACTGTCGGCCACATCTCGTCATGGAAGAGATATTCGAGGAACTCGACAAGATGAGAACACCACTGAGTCAGTTACAAACGTTCTAGCTACAGACCGTGACTGGAACTTGGGACCTCTGCCTTTCGGTGGCAAGTGCTACCCAAGCACGACTCACGACCCGTTCTCACAGCTTTAATTCCGCGATACCTCGTTTCCTATCTTCCATACTTCATAGAAGATCTCCTGTAGACCTTGCAGAACTAGCACTCCTGGAAGAAAGGACAATACGGAGACACGGTTCGTCACATCTTGGGAAATGTTTCCAGAATGTAATTTTCACTCTACAGCGGAGTGTACGCTGATACGAAACTTTGTGGCAGATTGAAACTGTGTGCCAGACCGAGACTCGAACTCGGGACATTTGCCATTTGCAGGCAAGTGCTCTGCCATCCTAGGTAGGTCTGCGCTACAGCTTATATGAAGTTTTGAAGGTAGGAGACGGGTTACTGGCGTAACTACAGCTGTGAGGATCGGTGGTGATTCGTGGTTGGGTAGCTCAGGTAGTAGAGCACTCGGCACCGAAACGAAAAGTTCCCCAGTGGCAGTCTCTGTACGGCACACAGTCTTAATCTACCAGGAAGTTTCATATCAGCGTACACTCCGCTGCAGAGCGAAAATTTCAATTAGGTTTTAGATTATGGGCTAACTCTGTACGAAGTTGCTAGGTGATCTCATTCTCAACTAATGGACGAAAATAGCCGGTTAATATGCGCCCCGTGAGTTACGCTCCCTCAAGACATGCACACCGTTTCTAATTTTAATGCTCGTCTCATTGTATTAAACCCTTAAACCCTCATCAGTGTGATGACTTTATGATCCAAGTTTGGTGAGGCCAACATAATAACTGTTTCAATAGAGATAGTACTTATTAGTGTTTCAGTTATAAACAAGAGTAGAACTGCTCTACAATTATTTTCCTTTATCTTAGACCCTGTTTATAAGTTACTGTGGCAGTAAATAAACATTAAAGAAATGTAATGCTACTCTTTGGTCAAATAATTACCAAGTGAAACGTGCCAGCTTGTAACTAAAAAACTTCAAGCAATAGTTTTAAACCTTTGTAAACAATGTACATCAGGCTATCTAATAAATTTAAGAAACTTTGAAGAAAACAGAAAAATTACTATACAGTCCTTGCACCCAATTTCAATGTGTTCAGGATAGCTTTATTTCTTACAGTTCCTGCATGCTGCTTCATTTTTCTGTCTTGTTTTGACGCACATGTAGGACATCGGGCCCTTGGTCTTGTTGCAATCTTTGATCTACTTTGCAGAGCTCGGAAATCCTCTTATGCGGAAGAAGAGGAAAATTTGTCGTTGCTGCTCTAGCAATAGGATCATTTCTTGCAAGGCCGTTTCCTACTTCAGCGGGAAACACACAAATGTTAATCAGACTGCAATGATATTGAGTTAAACATACCATTTAACTAACACCCAACAACGTTCTGGCACTGTGAAGTTAGTGTGGTTGGTTTAGAGAACCGAGTAATGCCTTGTTCACTACACAACAGCCTTTACCGAACTGACTAAATTGCGGTGCATAGAGTAATGTGAATAAGAAAGGTACACAGCAAAACACGTCGCACACCCTATTGGTACAAAAAAGTAATCAACGATGTTGAAGGGGTCGGTCTGCGAAACTGTACCACACTAACGGATGGTAAACTTTAGATTTTATCTCTTAATGAATAGATTATGATAACATTTTTAAACATGACTGTTGTATGTTAACCGGGGACCAAGAAACGTTAGAGAGGCTCCGTCCCCGCCGCAGCCGCAGTGGTCAACAACCCCACGATGACTACAGCAGTCCACTTCACCCCTCTGCCGCCCCACACCGAACCCAGGGTTATTGTGCAGTTCGGACCCTGTGGACCGCACCCTCCCCCCCCCCCCTCCCCTTCCCACAGGGAACGTCTCACACAAACGAGTGTAACCCCTATGTTTTCGTGGTAGAGTAATGGTGGTGTACGCGTAGTTCGAGAACTTGTTTGCGCAGCAATCACCGACATTGTGTAGCTGAGGCGGAATAAGGAGAAGCAGCCCGCATTCACCGAGGCAGGTGGAAAACCGTCTAAAAACCAGCCACAGACTGGCCGGCTCGACACAAGTCCGCCGGGCGGATTCGTGCCGGGGACCAGGCGCTCCTTCCCCCTCCGGCAAGCCGTTAAATATGGTTAATGATTTTATGAAACAGTGAAAATCAGATTTCTGTTGACCTTGGGAACCTTTAGATAGGTAACCTGCGAATGAGTCCGGGTGACCGTAGCCATTTAGTGGTATACACTAATGTGACAAGTCATAGCACAGCGATATTCACATATACAGTTGGCGGTAGCATCGCGTACGCAAGACTTATAAGGGCAGTGTTTTGGCGGAGCTATCAGTTGTGCTCATCTGGTTCATGTGAAAAGGTTTCCGATGTGATTGTGGCCACACAAAGGAAAGCAAGAGGCTTTGAACGCGGATGGTTCTTGGAGCTAGACGCATGGGACATTCCATTTCGGAAATTCTTAGAGAAGGCAATATTCCGGGACCCACAGTGTCAACAGTGTTCCGAGACTAACAAATTTCAGGCATTACCTCTCACCACGGACAACGCAGTGGCCGGCGGTCACACTTACCGACCGAGAGAAGCGGGGTTTGGGTAAAGCTATCAGTTCTAACAGAAAAGCAGCACTACAGTAAATAACCGCAGAAGACAGCGCGGGACGTACGACGAATGTATCCTTTAGGACAGTGGGGCGAAATGTGTTAATGGGCTCTGGCAGCAGACGACCGACGCGAGTGCCTTAGATAAAAGCAGGACATGGCCTTCAAGGCCTCTCTTGGGCTCGTGACAGTATCGGTTGGACCCTAGGAGACTGGAAAACCGTGGCCTGGTCAGATGACTCGCTATTTCAAATGGTAAGAGATGACGGTAGGCCTCGAGGACGGCGCATATCTCACGATGCCATGGACCCAAGTTGTCAACAAGGCACTGCGCACGCCGGTGGTGGGTGCTAATAATGTGGGCTATGTTTACATGGAATGGACTGGGTCCTCTTGTGGAACAGATCATCGACTAAAAATACACTAGTCGCCATTAAAATTGTTACACCAAGAACAAATGCAGATAATAAACGGGTATTCACGGGACAAATATACACTCCTGGAAATGGAAAAAAGAACACATTGACACCGGTGTGTCAGACCCACCAGACTTGCTCCGGACACTGCGAGAGGGCTGTACAAGCAATGATCACACGCACGGCACAGCGGACACACCAGGAACCGCGGTGTTGGCCGTCGAATGGCGCTAGCTCCGCAGCATTTGTGCACCGCCGCCGTCAGTGTCAGCCAGTTTGCCGTGGCATACGGAGCTGCATCGCAGTCCTGAACACTGGTAGCATGCCGCGACAGCGTGGACGTGAACCGTATGTGCAGTTGACGGACTTTGAGCGAGGGCGTATAGTGGGCATGCGGGAGGCCGGGTGGACGTACCGCCGAATTGCTCAACACGTGGGGCGTGAGGTCTCCGCAGTACATCGATGTTGTCGCCAGTGGTCGGCGGAAGGTGCACGTGCCCGTCGACCTGGGACTGGACCGCAGCGACGCACGGATGCACGCCAAGACCGTAGGATCCTACGCAGTGCCGTAGGGGACCGCACCGCCACTTCCCAGCAAATTAGGGACACTGTTGCTCCTGGGGTATTGGCGAGGACCATTCGCAACCGTCTCCATGAAGCTGGGCTACGGTCCCGCACACCGTTAGGCCGTCTTCCGCTCTCGCCCCAACATCGTGCAGCCCGCCTCCAGTGGTGTCGCGACAGGCGTGAATGGAGGGACGAATGGAGACGTGTCGTCTTCAGCGATGAGAGTCTCTTCTGCCTTGGTGCCAATGATAGTCGTATGCGTGTTTGGCGCCGTGCAGGTGAGCGCCACAATCAGGACTGCATACGACCGAGGCACACAGGGCCAACACCCGGCATCATGGTGTGGGGAGCGATCTCCTACACTGGCCGTACACCTCTGGTGATCGTCGAGGGGACACTGAATAGTGCACGGTACATCCAATCCGTCATCGAACCCATCGTTCTACCATTTCTAGACCGGCAAGGGAACTTCCTGTTCCAACAGGACAATGCACGTCCGCATGTATCCCGTGCCACCCAACGTGCTCTAGAAGGTGTAAGTCAACTACCCTGGCCAGCAAGATCTCCGGATCTGTCCCCCATTGAGCATGTTTGGGACTGGATGAAGCGTCATCTCACGCGGTCTGCACGTCCAGCACGAACGCTGGTCCAACTGAGGCGCCAGGTGGAAATGGCATGGCAAGCCGTCCCACAGGACTACATCCAGCATCTCTACGATCGTCTCCATGGGAGAATAGCAGCCTGCATTGCTGCGAAAGGTGGATATACACTGTACTAGTGCCGACATTGTGCATGCTCTGTTGCCTGTGTCTATGTGCCTGTTGTTCAGTCAGTGTGATCATGTGATGTATCTGACCCCAGGAATGTGTCAATAAAGTTTCCCCTTCCTGGGACAATGAATTCACGGTGTTCTTATTTCAATTTCCAGGAGTGTATTATACTAGAACTGACATTTTCACGCAACTTGAGTGCATAGATCCTGAGAAATCAGTACCCACAACAACCACCTCCGGCCGTAATAACGGCCTTGATACATCTGGGCATTGAGTCAAACAAAGCTTGGATGGCGTGTACACGTACAGCTGCCCATGCAGCGTCAACACGATACCACAGTTCATCAAGAGTAGTGACTGGCGTATTGTGAGGAGCCAGTTGCTGGGCCACCTTTGACCAGACGTTTTCAATTGGTGAGAGATCTGGAGAATGTGCTGGCCAGGGCAGCAGTCGAACATTTTCTGTATCCTGAAAAGCCCGTACAGGAACTGCAACATGCGGTCATGCATTATCCTGCTGAAATGTAGGGTTTTGCAGAGATCGAATGGAGGGTAGAGCCTCGGCTCGTAACACATCTGAAATGTAACGTCCACTGTTCAAAGTGCCGTCAATGCGAACAAGAGGTGACCGAGACGTGTAACCAATGGCACCCATACCATCACGCCGGGTGATACGCCAGTGTGGCGATGACGAATACACGCTTCCAAAGTGCGTTCACCGAAATTTCGCCGAACATGGATGCGACCATCATGATGCTGTAAACAGAACCTGGATTCATCCGAAAAAATGACGTTTAGCCATTCGTGCACCCACGTTCGTCGTGGAGTCCACCATCGTAGGAGCTCCTGTCTGTGATGCAGCGTCAAGGGTAACCGCAACCATGGTCCATGCTGCAGCAAACGTCGTCGAACTGTTCGTGCAGATGGTTGTTGTCTTGCAAACGTCCCCATCTGTTGACTCAGGGATCGAGCTGTGGCTGCACGATCCCTTACAACCACGCGGATAAGATGCCTGTCATCTCGACTGCTAGTGATACGAGGCCGTTGGGATGCAGCACGCCGTTCCGTGTTACCCTCCTGAAACCACCGAATCTATATTCTGCTAACAGTCATTGGATCTCGACGAACGTGAGCAGCAATGTCGCGATACGATAAACCGCAATCGTGATAGGCTACAATCCAACCTTTATCAAAGTCGGAAACGTGATGGTACGCATTTCTCCTCGTTACACGAGGCATCACAACAACGTTTCACCAGGCAACGCCGGTCAACTGCTGTTTGTGTATGAGAAATAGGTTGGAAACTTTCCTCATGTAAGCACGTTGTAGGTGTCGCCACCGGTGCCAACCTTGTGTGAATGCTCTGAAAAGCTAATCATTTGCATATCACAGCATCTTCTTCCTGTCGGTTAAATTTCGAGTCAGTAGCACGTCATCTTCGTGGTATAGCAATTTTAATGGCCAGTAGTGTATGTTCGGCTGCTTGGAGGCCATTTACAGCGTTTCGCGGAGTTCTTGTTCCCGAACAACTTTGAAATTTATACGGAGGACTAAGCATCATGTCAACGGATCACAATTGTTCGACACTGGACCGAAGAACATTCTGAACAGTGAGACATAATCGAGATGTCAGTTCACGCACCTAAGCCTGCACCGACAACATTTTCGCAATATAAAGAGTCAACATGCTCAATATTTCTGCGGGAGACTTCCAAGGACTGTTAATTCCATGCCACGTCGAGTTGCTGCACTAAGCCGGGCAAAAGGAGGCCTGACACGACATTAGGAGGCACCTCGTAACTTATGTCACCTCAGAGCAGGGGCCGAAACAACGTGATGAATTCAACGAGGAAGTACGTTACGTGGAGCAGCTGGATCCATGCACAAAGCTTGATAATTCCACGCAGTGAAGTTTTCCAAATTTAGGTGCGCTTTGTAGCATCAATTACGAGACTGAGGTCGTCCTAGGCACACACGCCCTACGAGGAGTGCGTTAGGTTGCCTGGCGACAGTACCAGCTGATCGTCATTGAGGAGGCAATAGGCGAATAGTTTCGTAACGCGGCGGCGCGGTGGCTGCCGTCAGAAGGGCGAGCGACGCTGCAGATACTGAGGGCCGCACCGGGAGCGCGTGTGCCGGCCGCCGCGCCGCCGCGCCGGATCACCACATGCGGCGCCTTATCGCCGGCACTCGCGCTTAATGAATGACCGTGCCATTAACAAACACCGCGCCAGGCCGCGCCCGTCTTATCAGCTCGGAAATTGCTGTCCGATACAAATGGAAACATTCTCCCGACTGAGACATTCATTTCATAACCTTTATCTGTTCCTCGATTGTTATCTAATACAAGCACGCAAGGGCAGAGATCTTAATTAGCAACGTAATCGTGCCTTCGTTTCTTTATCTGGATAGAACTGGTCACTTGAAAAGCGCGCCGCTGCGTTTCAGCGAGGGTTGTAATTAAAGAGCAGCTACTCACGGTGACCCATTGTATGCGAAACTTGTTTCATGTGCTAACGCTTTTATGCAGAAGCGAATTATGCAGAAAAAAAGTAGTTGCAATTTTGGCCACCAGTAACAAATCTGGCGCTGTACAACATCTCGCCCTCGGTGCTCATGTTGAAGAAAGTGTGTAGGCGGTGGTCAATAAAAAGATCAACGTTATGCCTTTCTCATTTGTCTTACCCTTTCTGCCATAAAGCATCGACTTCACACAGACCAACGCAGCGCCGCGAACGGCATAAAGAAGGCTCTGACGCGCTCGCAGATGGAAAAAGTGGACAGCGCCACACCTCCAGGAAGACAGACTTAATAGACCTATGTCAAATCTGAATTAGAATGAGATTTTCACTCTTCGGCGGAGTGTGCGCTGATATGAAACTTCCTGGCAGATTAAAACTGTGTGCCGTACCGAGACTCGAACTCGGGACCTTTACATTTCGCGGGCAAGTGCTCTACTATCAGAGCTACCCAAGCACGACTGACGCCCCGTCCTCGCAGCTTTACTTTCGCGATGGCTAAGCCATGTCTCCGAAATATCCTTTCTTCCAGGAGTGCTGCAAGGTTCGCAGGAGAACTTCTGTGAAGTTTCGAAAGTAGGAGACGAGGTACTGGCGGAAGTAAAGCTGTAAGGACGGGGCGTGAACGTCCTAGGGTAGCTCAGTGTTAGAGCACTTGCCCGCGAAAGGTAAAGGTTCCGAGTTCGAGTCTCGGTCCGGCACACAGTTTTAATATGCCAGGAAGTTTCAAACCTGCGCTGTGCGAGTAGTAGTAGACAGTCAATGTAATTGCATGTAGGAGGTACAGGAAGCCACCTCATAACGAGAAGTTAAGTTTCTTTCCTTTTTAGAAATAAAGTTCCATTAATTTGAAAGTATTACGTGCAGATGGTTTTGGATTCCTGCCACTGGTCATTGCAACTTCTCTCCTTCCTTGTTTGTGTCGGTGCGACTCCCACAGTAGCCGACGGAACACTACGCGTCCGTTTCCTAATGCATTACGTATGGAAACATTTCTATACGACTTCCTGGCATTCACAGCGTCAGATTTGCACCTGGTGGCCTAAATTGAAATTAGTTTTTTGCCGACGTAAATCGGTTCCGCATTATAATATGTACCAAGTTTCGCTACCGTGCGATAATTGCAGCCCACACGAGACCTCCGCGACTGTAATTACAAGCATCCTGTATTTTGTACGTTTATCTCTTCTACCTTGGATACAAGTGCTTCTATACCCACCTCCGCATCAGAGGTCGCTATCACACGCTAGTGTGTAGGCACCTGAGTTACACGTAACCGGTTAGATTCATGGCGATAGCAGTCTTCTCCGGTAGGCCTTTTAAACGAAGAACTCTCGCGTTTTCTGCCAGATGAAAGTGCTTGGTACGACTTTCGGGTGTTTGACCAAGGCAATCGCATGAAGTGACGAAGTGTTTAACTTCTTGTGGCAGTGGTTCACATTGAAGCACAATTTTTTTTTAGGGGCATCATGATTGTTTTCCACTGTAAACGCTACTTATCGATGAAATCCACCATTGAAATTTCGGCTGTGTGTCCACTATGAAATGGAACACCTGATACTGGTCACAGGCGGACATACCAATATTGGATTTTATGACCAAATGAGGTTTAAAACTGAATTCGACCAAGATGAGGTAGCTGTATCCACAGACCAGATGTAACATGGCTGTACACCGTAGACAAACATCAAGTTGCGCTCATGTTGCTTACAAGTGTATAGCCATGTTACATATGCTGTAGCGGATACTGGTTCGCTTTTCCATGCTATTTTGTCTGGCAGTATAAGCTCGGCCATTATGTTACCACAGAAGACCTGATGATGGCATAACAGAATACTGGAACCGGTTGCCACTGGAATAAATCAGGGATGAAAATACAGCTGTTGATTTATTGCTCTTTACATGAAAAACACAGGTTTCGATTTCTGATAACATGTGATACAACTTACAATGAAAAATCATTCTTCTTACAAAATATTGTTCTGAAATTCATGTTTTTAAAACGTATTTCTTTTCATGAAAACAAAACCACATGATTTAATACAAACAGCTGGTGCTATCGTCTGTCCCCGTAGCAGGGACATCTCGCTCCCTAGTTCTGCTCGATACATACCGGCTCAAGTCGGTAATCCTCGTGACAATGACGCTGTTTTCAACCGCTGCCAGCCGCAGCATTCAAACAGCTGCATTGTAGCTCCTCGGTGAAGCGGAAGTTTTGGGCGTATACTGGTACTCCCCGCGTGCCGCATGACGTTGGTCATCCACTGTCAGGTTCACTGGTGCTGTCGCAGGGGCAACGTTGTGATTTCATACGCGTGTACTATTTTAAATCTCCGGTGCATACTTGTGCAATGAGTTTAAAAAAATTCCTTGAGATTTGCCGGAAAGTAATTCCGAAGCGTTCCGGCCGAAATTAAGCCCTGGTGTGTTGTTGTTGACGCCGGAGTGGCCGTGCGGTTCTAGAAGCTGCAGTTTGGAACCGAGCGACCGCAAAGGTTGCAGGTTCGAATCGTGCCTCGGGCATGGATGTGTGTCATGTCCTTAGGTTAGTTAAGTTTAATTAGTTCTAAGTTCTAGGCGACTGATGACCTCAGAAGTTAAGTCGCTTAGTGCTCAGAGCCATTTGAACTGGTGTGTTGTTCGTTCAGGGTTCTGCTCCTGGCCTTCATGGAGAGATACTTTCAACTCTAGGCTCCAGCACTTTTCCGTGGTTTTTCAGTCCCTGTCTGTGTCGGGAAAGGGCCAGGCACCCTCATTAGACGACGTTATGCTGTAATGGATGTATAAATGCCAACGATATGCAGAAAATGTCTGCAACCCGTAGTCTTGCGGTAGCGTTCTCGCTTCCCGCGCACGGGGTACCGTGTGCGATTCCCGGAGGGGTCAGGGATTCTTCCTTTCTCGAGATGACTGGGTGGTGTTGTGTCGTCTTCTTCACCGTCATTCATCCCTATTACGGTCGGAGGAAGGCAATTGCAAACCACCTCCACTAGGACCTTGCCTAGTACGGCGCTGCGGGTCTCCTGCACCGCCCCCTACGCTTCTCGGAGTATGATACCTCATCACCATCATATAGAATATATCGATATTTTGTGAATACTGTAGTTTTACTATGATATCAATACATACTGTCGATAGGTCTACAATATCGATACACTTCCCTAATATATCGTGCTTTAAGGATTCAAATCATTTCTTTTAATAGGTACATACGATGTCAAAAAATTTAACAAAACAAAGATCCTTTTTTCCCATTATCACACTTCAGCTCAACTTTATGGGAAACACTTAATTCAATTTAATTCAATTAATATATCTTTACTTCTTGGCAATTTAGATATTTTATATTTTCATCTCTTCATTCTATACAACTTATTCATAAGTACCTCCAGGGTTTCAGAAGACCATTGCACGAAAGCTGCAAGACGTACAGGAATCAAATATACACTCCTGGAAATGGAAAAAAGAACACATTGACACCGGTGTGTCAGACCCACCATACTTGCTCCGGACACTGCGAGAGGGCTGTACAAGCAATGATCACACGCACGGCACAGCGGACCCACCAGGGACAGCGGTGTTGGCCGTCGAATGGTACTAGCTGCGCAGCATTTGTGCACCGCCGCCGTCAGTGTCAGCCAGTTTGCCGTGGCATACGGAGCTCCATCGCAGTCTTTGACTCTGCTAGCATGCAGCGACAGCGTGGACGTGAACCGTATGTGCAGTTGACGGACTTTGAGCGAGGGCGTATAGTGGGCATGCGGGAGGCCGGGTGGACGTACCGCCGAATTGCCCAACACGTGGGGCGTGAGGTCTCCACAGTACATCGATGTTGTCGCCAGTGGTCGGCGGAAGGTGCACGTGCCCGTCGACCTGGGACCGGACCGCAGCGACGCACGGATGCACGCCAAGACCATAGGATCCTACGCAGTGCCGTAGGGGAACGCACCGCCACTTCCCAGCAAATCAGGGACACTGTTGCTCCTGGGGTATCGGCGAGGACCATTCGCAACCGTCTCCATGAAGCTGGGCTACGGTCCCGCACACCGTTAGGCCGTCTTCCGCTCACGCCCCAACATCGTGCAGCCCGCCTCCAGTGGTGTCGCGACAGGCGTGAATGGAGGGACGAATGGAGACGTGTCGTCTTCAGCGATGAGAGTCGCTTCTGCCTTGGTGCCAATGATGGTCGTATGCGTGTTTGGCGCCGTGCAGGTGAGCGCCACAATCAGGACTGCATACGACCGAGACACACAGGGCCAACACCCGGCATCATGGTGTGGGGAGCGATCTCCTACACTGGCCGTACACCTCTGGTGATCGTCGAGGGGACACTGAATAGTGCACGGTACATCCAAACCGTCATCGAACCCATCGTTCTACCATTCCTAGACCGGCAAGGGAACTTGATGTTCCAACAGGACAATGCACGTCCGCATGTATCCCGTGCCACCCAACGTGCTCTAGAAGGTGTAAGTCAACTACCCTGGCCAACAAGATCTCCGGATCTGTCCCCCATTGAGCATGTTTGGGACTGGATGAAGCGTCGTCTCACGCGGTCTGCACGTCCAGCACGAACGCTGGTCCAACTGAGGCGCCAGGTGGAAATGGCATGGCAAGCCGTTCCACAGGACTACATCCAGCATCTCTACGATCGTCTCCATGGGAGAATAGCAGCCTGCATTGCTGCGAAAAGTGGATATACACTGTACTAGTGCCGACATTGTGCATGCTCTGTTGCCTGTGTCTATGTGCCTGTGGTTCAGTCAGTGTGATCATGTGATGTATCTGACCCCAGGAATGTGTCAATAAATTTTCCCCTTCCTGGGACAATGAATTCACGGTGTTCTTATTTCAATTTCCAGGAGTGTATATCGGAGGACATAGTGAGTAATACCCGCTTGGATGCTCTTGTAAATAATTTATTTACTACCGGTTTCGTAGCTTAGAAGCCATATCAACTAGTTAGGTGTGGTCTTACCTATACTTTTTACATTTTTTATTATCTTCTAGGCACTTTGGACGGATCGTGACCCTCGGTCTAATGGTTAACAGTTTATGTTGGGCCTATTGTCGCCCTTTCCGGATTCATGGTAGGCGTTTTTCATTTTTGACTGAGTGTCCCACCGTTATTGGTTTTACACTGAGGTGAAAAAAGTCGTAGGACTAGCTATAAATAGTGTCGGACCTCCTTCTGCCAGCAGTGGTACAGAAACTTGCCTTGACAGCGACTCAAAAAGTCGTTGGGTATCCACTGCAGAACTATTGGCCTATGTCGTCTCTATAACCGTCCATAACTGCGAAAGTACTGCCAGTGCAGGACGTTGTGCAACAACTGACCTCTCGATTATGTTTAATAAATGTTAGATGGGATCCATGTCGGGCGATCTGGGTGGACTAATCATTCGCTCGGGTTGTCCAGAATGTTCTTCAAACCAACTGCGAGTAGCTGTGGCCCAGTGAGACGATATCGTTATCGTTGTTTGGGAACATGGAGTCCATGAATGACTGCATATGGTCTTCAACTAGCCGAACATTACCATTTCCAGAAGTCATCGGTTCTGTTGTGCCAGAGGACCCAGTGTACTCCATCCAAACATAGCCCAGTCCACCATGGAGCCACGACCAGTCTGCACAATCCCCCACAACTTCGTGGGGACTGCGCCACATTCGAAACCTACCACAGCTATTACCATCTGAAACTGGGGCTGATCTGACCAGGCCACAGTTTTTCAGCCGCCCAGTGTCCAACCGATAGGGTCAGCTGCAGGTGATATCCTGCTATTAGCAAAGGCACTCGCGTCGGTCGTTCGCTGCCATAGCCCATTAATATCACACTTCGCAGCACTGTCCTATCGGATACATTTGTTGTACGTTTATTTCCGCGGTTATTTCACGCAGAGTTGCTCGTCTGTTAGCACAGCCAACTCACGCAAACGCAGCTGCTCTCCGTGGTCACGTAGAGGCTGTCGGTCACTGCGTTCTTCGCATGAGATGTAAGGTCACAGATTTGGTATTCTTGGCACACTCTTTATATTGTGGATCTAGAAATGATGAATTTCCTAACGATTTCCGAAACGGAATGTCCTATACGTCTAGCTCCACCTACCATTCTGCATACAAAGTCTCTTAATTCCCATTGTGCTGCCATATTCACGTCGGTGACCTTTTCACGTGAATCACCCGAGTACGAATGATAGTTCCGCCAACTGCACTGCCCTTTCATATCTTATGTACACGGTACCTATCCCATGACTTTTGTCATCTCAGTTTTTGTCACATTAGGTTGGGCGGATATATCTTGATCATTATTGCAGATTCTAAAAAGTTTCTTAGGTACTCCTGAGGGAAGGTGGAACCATGCTTTCCGCTTATCTGATGAATCGGTAATTGCGTCATTTATTCGTAGATAAAGAATGTTCGGTCCCATCCATGTAGCAAGTTTAACGTCATAATCTAATATGTAAATGATTTGGTCTATTTTTCACAGTTGATTGTAACTATAAAATGCCATAATTGTAGCGCACTTTCTATTTGTAATTTGACAGATCCAACCTGATGATGCGGCTTCTAAGCTACGAAACCGGTCGTTAAATAAATATTTACAAGAGCAGCCAAACAGTTATTATTCGAGAAGTCTACTTGTCCCTCATACATGACAGCATGTAACTTATCAGTGAACAGAGGATCTCTCCAATTTTTAACTCACATTCAGGTGCTCAAGATGAGCACTATTCCTGACACAACAGACAGTAATAGTTGCATGAAATTCATTGAAGCCAATGATATGAATTTCCTGGGAAGACATGGCAGCAGCCCGCTTTGGAAACCATTTCACTGTGTCCCCTACCTGGCACAACTATGTCGCGGCGTGGGTTACGAACTGAATCTTGGGGAGGAGCTCTGTCCACTGGCAAGAGCATTTTTCTGCATGTCTTGCTGTTTCAACGCAGTCGTCGTCTGAAACCCCATAGTTACTCAAGAGTAGCCCTGTATAACAGTTGAACAACTTGGTTGATTTCCAATGTACACTACCTGATTAGAAAAAGTGAAGCACCAAGGAAAAATGGTCGTATGTTAATGTAACTTCGCACACATACAAACTATCAGTGGGTCTATAAATGATTACAGTCGCAATTCTCTGTGACAAGTAGAACAGGCACCAGAGTGTGTTAGCGTTGTTTGTGTTTAATGTTATTATCAGGTCTAGTAGGATATATAAGGGTCGAGCAAAGCATGAGAAGTTGAGTAATCACTGTGAAGGATACGGAGAAGAGGTGTACTCAGGTGAAACAGTGTTATCAGCACCTGACAGAATTTGAAAGCGGTCTCGTTGTATATCTCCATTTAGACAGCTGTTCGAATTAGTCGTACCTATATTTATGAGGAATTTGGATGTGACGGACATGGGAATTTGAGGGCAGGCGTACTCACCGTCAAGGTACCGGTGACCACGTCTGACCACCAATAGGGAGGATCAACACATTGTGCACCGAGCACGTAGTAAACCCTTCACGTCTGTTCCTCCCATCCAAGAAACCTCACTGCAACATTCTGTGTCACCCCTCCCTCTTGGTTGGAGGCCAGCAGCAAGCAGACTAAGGAATTACGAATTCATGCGTTGGTTGCCAGTAACACCTCAACACAAACGGCTGCGTATGGAATGGTGGCACAACTCAGTAGCGTGAACTGATGATAATGCCATCGAACTGTGTTGAGTAATGAGTTGCTCTTCTTCACTAACCTGGATGACGATCAGTGGTTAGTATGGCAGAAACATTGGGTGAGGTCCCATTATGCCATTGTTTTGGAGAGGCTCAGCATTGTTCCTCCTGGCGTCGTATTGTTGTAAGCCATTCGGCATGACCTCAGGTCACGACTAGCGGTGACTGAAGGAACTCTGATGGCTCCACGGTACGGCAAAGATATGCTGTTTCCTCAAATGTTATCTCTCACGCCACAGTGTCGTGGCGACATTTTTCAACAGGACAATGCGTGTCCACACATAGAACGTATCTCTATGAACTGTCTAGTGTGTAGGTACTGGACAGTGAGATCCCCCTTCCTGTCTCGGCAGAACTTGTGTGACCAGCTCGGACGCCAAAGCCATTCATGTGTCAGTACTGGGATGTCAAGGATAAGTTGCAACATATGTGGGCCAGCTTGCCTCAGGAGAGTATCCAACGGCTTCGTGACACCCTTCCCAACCGAATCAGTGCATGTATCCAAACCAGAGCCGTGCAACGTCATGCTGATAAGTGGGCTCATACTGTCAAGTTCTTTATAAATCTGGGTCGATTTTGTAATCACTGGAATAACGTCGCACACTCTCTCAGCCAGTGACATTTTATTTTGTTTCCTCTTTCTCTTGCAGATGCTTCACTTTTTTGTCAGCTAGTGTATTTGAAACTGACCAGTCGGTGAAAAAACCTATCCCAACCTACTTAGTAAGTAACTCTCGGAATTATGGAACGCTCAGAAATGATCCATGTCATTCATGTGTAACCACCCCCCCTCCCTCCCCCAGTCTGTTCAGTAATCTCCATGTGCTGTGATGCATGAGAAACTTTGACTTGCAGTTGAAGAAGCGACATATTGCGTGTTTTTGTGGTGTATGGTGTAAGTTAGTAAAATGTTCTAATGAGACATGGCACCTAAAATGTACAGTACGGAGGTACTTTACAAAAACCGATGTTACTGATGCCAAGTGTAACACTTGTGAGCAAATGTTGGAAAATTCACTGATATAACACTGAAAAATCCACATTGTGTAGAAATAAAGAGAATGGTTGTTTGGTACGTCTTCAGACCGGGCCTTTCTTGAATTGCCAATATTCATTTGCATATAAATAGACGAAAACTTTGAATATCATTCATTGCTTTTGAACCAAGGTATTAAATGTTAATATTGCTGTTTCCCATACACTTTTGTCATTTTGATGAGCTAATATCTAATTTAGCGAAAGTTGTGTATGTTGCTGTTTTGGCGGATTGTGTGCCATTGACTAGCGTTACGATATGACGTTGCTATAAAAATGTTCTTACTTATTAAGTCTGAATATAGCAAGGTGGTTAGCCAGATTATTATGAAACAACACACAACAGATTTATAACCCTAGGGGAAACTGACTAAACTCTCCCTAGTAAGTAAACCAATCTACAATCATACGAGGTGAGAGAGTGAAATGCTCGGTACGTTCGCCGAATAATAAGTAGCTATCATCGTCACAGTGAGAACAACCAACTTAGGTGTACAACAGGATATATTTGTTGTTAGTGGGTCGCCTAAACATGAAAAAGTTGCAGGACAATTAAAAAATATTGAAATTTCAGCCAAATCTGCTTAAAACAGGGTTTTATTTGCTCTAATTGATCGGCACAGTTGACATGAATTTAACAGACAGCAAAGTTCCCTAAAACTTCGATTGAATTTACGTTCTCTAAAGCTTTGATTTAACTTATACAAAATATGGCTGACGCTGCGAGGCAGTACCAAATTATATGGAAGACTGCGAGATATCCGTATCTGGACATCTCACAGATTTAATGTGGAATAATCATAATTTAAAAATCAAATCGGCAACTCAAGTTACATACCAGAACAGGTAGGTAACGAGTGCTCAGAATTCGGATCGCACAACTGCGGACTGCAGCCCATACACTTCCCCAATACTAGCGAAGTGTGTGCCCATCAACACCAGATGGTGGCTGGGAGACAAATTAGCCACAAAGCTTACTCCTCCTCCTCCTAATCTCTTTGCTGCATTTCTGTTAAGACTCCTGTTATTCTTTAACAGATAGATTTCCGTAACATCACTTTCTCAGATGTAGAAAGCTACATCTTTTTAATTACTCGTTTCATTGTCCCACTGGATACAAAATCGGCTGCTCTTTGTCCTAAATTAATAAAAACAGTTAGAAAAGCTTTAGAGGATAATTTAAATAAATTTGAAGCTGAGAAGTTCAGAAATTATAAAAGCAATTAGTGAATATGGCGCTGTTAACGATTTGATGGCTTTACTTTGCGGGCGAGTAAGTAGCTGCCTTTGGTAGTTGTACATTGGTGGATGAGTGGTAAAATGGTAAAGTGGATACCAGGACTTAGTGAGAGAGTTGGAAACATAGTTGCTTATTAACCTCACGGGTGGATTGCGAGGATGAGGTGTGGAATGGAAGATGGGCTTACAGCGAAGAGTAGAAAGTAAAGACTATTATTGACAGAAAGAGTAGATATGCGTAGAGATTTTTGTGTGGGGAAACGAGAGCTGTCTACAATTACCTTGGTGCAGGGTGTGGTGTATGTAGAAGTGAAAGTGTGCTGCAGTTGGTTGAAGGGAATTAGCAGCTTATGATGAACAAAGAGTGGGGATACATAGCGATTATGCTGTTAGGTTTACAGGATTCTTAGGACTTCTATAGGCGCCCTGTGAACTTAAGGTAACAGTAAGATGTGAGGAAATCAAAAATTGAATCAACGTTGACAAAGGTAACTATGGTTAGGATAAAGACTTTGTAGGTTTAAAAGTTGGACCCACGTAGTTGGACAACAATTCTTGATGCACAGCATTTCATCGAATGTTAGATATGAAAAACTGTACAACAGCAGATTTTTGATTCTACAGACAGAAGTGTACTAATAACGGTTCGGTGACCTCCCAGAGCTATTAATGACGAATAAGGGGGGAGGAACTAAGTATTCTGGCAGCGTGAGCTACATGAAACCAGTATGTTAGTATGTGATGAAGAACAAAAAATCCTATTGCTGTTTGTTTTTGCTAATGAGTCAATGCAAGGGTGGCCAGATGCCTGAGCATCAATGCTTAATACAAAATAAGAGAATAAGTCCTATGACTTTAGGTTGATGTGAGGCTGTCTGTTATTTAAGTGAAGATTTGCACCAGGCAACTGTCAAAAGGAATCAATGTCTCTCAGAGACAAATGAGGCTAATGGTTTTGGCTAATCTGGAATACTCTCTTTCAAATTCTGAAGGTGGCAGGGGTAAAATACAGGGAGCGAAAGGCTATTTACAATTTGTACAGAAACCAGATGGCAGTCATAAGAGTCGAGGGGCATGAAAGGGAAGCAGTGGTTGGGAAAGGAGTGAGACAGGGTTGTAGCCTCTCCCCGATGTTATTCAACCTGTATATTGAGCAAGCAGTAAAGGAAACAAAAGAAAAATTTGGAGTAGGTATTAAAATTCATGGAGAAGAAATAAAAACTTTGATGTTCGCCGATGACATTATAATTCTGTCAGAGACGGCAAAGGACTTGGAAGAGCAGTTGAACGGAATGGACAGTGTCTTGAAAAGAGGATATAAGATGAACATCAACAAAAGCAAAACGAGGATAATGGAATGTAGTCAAATTAAATCGGGTGATGCTGAGGGAATTAGATTAGGAAATGAGACACTTAAAGTAATAAAGGAGTTTTGCTATTTAGGAAGTAAAATAACTGATGATGGTCGAAGTAGAGAGGATATAAAATGTAGACTGGCAATGGCAAGGAAAGCGTTTCTCAAGAAGAGAAATTTGTTAACATCGAATATAGATTTATGTATCAGGAAGTCGTTTATGAAAGTATTTGTTTGGAGTGTAGCCATGTATGGAAGTGAAACATGGACGACAACTAGTTTAGACAAGAAGAGAATAGAAGCTTTCGAAATGTGGTGCTACAGAAGAGTGCTGAAGATTAGATGGATAGATCACATAACTAATGAGGAGGTATTGAATAGGATTGGGGAGAAGAGAAGTTTGTGGCACAACTTGACTAGAAGAAGGGATCGGTTGGTAGGACATGTTTTGAGGCATCAAGGGATCACAAATTTAGCATTGGAGGGCAGCGTGGAGGGTAAAAATCGTAGAGGGAGACCAAGAGATGAATACACTAAGCAGATTCAGAAGGATATAGGTTGCAGTAGGTACTGGGAGATGAAGCAGCTTGCACAGGATAGAGTAGCATGGAGAGCTGCATCAAACCAGTCTCAGGACTGAAGACAGCAACAACAACACATACATTCAAGTGGTACGGGGTTAATTAACCACCGAAATGGTATTAAGATAAAGTCGATTATTGCAAATTTATTTTACAAAGATATACATGCAGGGGAAAAACTGAACATGGCGAACGTCCACGTTCATGAAGTATTAAACTGCACATACGTAGGAAAAGAAATCCACTACTGTATAGCCTAACTATAGATGACAATCCGCTGGAAACAGTATGTGGCGTAAAATATCTAAGAATAACCATCCCGAGCCGACCTTAAGTGGAGTGACCACATAAAACAAATAGTGGGAAAAGAAGATGCCAGACTCAGAGTCATAGAAGAATCGTAAGGAAATGTAACTCATCCACGAAGAGAGTGGCTTATAACGCGTTTTCTCGACCCATTCTTGAGTATCATTCATCTATCTGGCATTCTTACCGGATAGGACTGATAGACGAGAAAGAGAGGATCCAACGAAGAGCGACACTTTTCGTCGCGGGATCGTGCATTCGGCTCGAGAGCGTTACGGAGATGCTAAAAAAACTCCATTGGCAGACGATACAAGAGAGGCGCTGTGCATCACGGAGAGATTTACCATTGAAATTTCGAGAAAGTACTTCCCAGGGAGAGTCGGACAACGTATTACTTTCCCTTACATACGCCGCGAGTAACGAACATGAGGAAATTTGAGCCAATACAGAGACTTGCCGACAATCGCGAGTGGAACAGGGTTGGAAGTCTCAGTTTGTGGTACAAAAAGTACCCTTCGCCACTTACTATTAGATGGCTTGCAGAGTGTGATGTAGATGTAGATGTCTCAGTTATAATCAGTGCACGTATAGTGGGGCCTACAAGGTACTGGGAAACACATTGTACAGGAGGTGTCACTTACAGATCCCCAGTGATTCGGCCTTAAATGATGTGACAAAAATAACTCTTGTGCCCAAGGTACAGAGGAGAGGTTAATCGACTGTCGTTTGTCGACTGTCGTATGCGTTGTGAAAATTTGAAGAGCTTCAAGAGTGAGTTGCCTCAGGGCTACAGCACCAGAGCATAGACTGCTGGACCGTAAGTGTATAGGTTAACACACAGATCATACCTGAGTCACGTGTTTGCTTAGATTTTGTATAGTATAGGAGGCATTTATGGTTCTCTTGACGATTGGAAAGCTGTTTTCAGCGCTGTTACCTTGTTACAGTTTGATCAAGTTTCACGCATATTATGTTCCTGGAGTCCTCTTTAAATGCTACAAGTAAGGACATGGTTCCATAAAATATTTGGTGTCATATTTTGTCAGGAATAAACGTTAATAATTACTTTCGTACATAAGAAAACTCGTCAAATTGTCCGTTATAACTTAACGAAAACAGCTGTTTGGTGCAGTTAGTCGTTTTTATTTTGGGTGCCACCGTGCCCAAGAGCGGTTGTGGGATGCACTTGATGTTAGGCGTTAGATTCTGCGTAAAGCAGTGAGGCAGTTAACGCGTGGTTCGTAAGTCTGGGATTCCTCTGTCGGCAGGCGCGGTCTAAGGTGATAAGCTCGTCTTATCTGGCGATGACTGTACGCATTCGGTTAGAGTCCTGGCGGCACAACGAAGTTTCCTCATTGCTATATAGCTGTCTAGGATAGGAGACGTGGTTACCAGGCCACAGGAGTGCAAGTCTATACTGTAGAGTAAGTCCCGAACCTAACGGATTCAGAGCATACAACACTGTTAATGACGATCCCTTCGTTAGACAAGGACATCAAGCATCGCACACAGCTAAATGTCGTTAAATGAAGGAGGCTATGTGCCGGGACCTTGTCTTTCCCCTTCAATCACCAACAATGAGAATACGACAACGCATTTCACAACAGCTTATGATCACCACCTACAATGAACAATTTTAAGACGCGAAAGTCACACTTACAAAACATTCCAATGTTCCCGAACTAATAAAATATTTCTGACTACGGAGAAGTAGCTCATCTACGTCCTTTACCACGAGAAAGACCTTCTTCTGATTTCCTGCTCTGTTCTACGGGACTGTACTAAGCAATTGTCAGTTAACATAAATTGTTGTTGTTGTCTTCAGTCCTGAGACTGGTTTGATGCAGCTCTCCATGCTACTCTATCCTGCGCAAGCTGCTTCATCTCCCAGTACCTACTGCAACCTACATCCTTCTGAATCTGCTTAGTGTACTCATCTCTCGGTCTCCCTCTACGATTTTTACCCTCCACGCTGCCCTCCAATGCTAAATTTGTGATCCCTTGATGCCTCAAAACATGTCCTACCAACCGATCACTTCTTCTAGTCAAGTTGTGCCACAAACTTCTCTTCTCCCCAATCCTATTCAATACCTCCTCATTAGATACGTGATCTATCCACCTTATCTTCAGTATTCTTCTGTAGCACCACATTTCGAAAGCTTCTATTCTCTTCTTGTCCAAACTAGTTATCGTCCATGTTTCACTTCCATACATGGCTGCACTCCAAACAAATACTTTCAGAAACGACTTCCTGATACATAAATCTATATTCGATGTTAACAAATTTCTCTTCTTGAGAAACGCTTTCCTTGCCATTGCCAGTCTACATTTTATATCCTCTCTACTTCGACCATCATCAGTTATTTTACTTCCTAAATAGCAAAACTCCTTTACTACTTTAAGCGTCTCATTTCCTAATCTAATTTCCTCAGCATCACCCGATTTAATTTGACTACATTCCATTATCCTCGTTTTGCTTTTGTTAATGTTCATCTTATATCCTCCTTTCAAGACACTGTCCATTCCGTTCAACTGCTCTTCCAAGTCCTTTGCCGTCTCTGACAGAATTACAATGTCATCGGCGAACCTCAAAGTTTTTACTTCGTCTCCATGAATTTTAATACCTACTCCAAATTTTTCTTTTGTTTCCTTTACTGCTTGCTCAATATACAGATTGAATAACATCGGGGAGAGGCTACAACCCTGTCTCACTCCTTTCCCAACCACTGCTTCCCTTTCATGCCCCTCGACTCTTATTACTGCCATCTGGTTTCTGTACAAATTATAAATAGCCTTTCGCTCCCTGTATTTTACCCCTGCCACCTTTAGAATTTGAAAAAGAGTATTCCAGTCAACATTGTCAAAAGCTTTCTCTAAGTCTACAAATGCTAGAAACGTAGGTTTGCCTTTTCTTAATCTTTCTTCTAAGATAAGTCGTAAGGTCAGTATTGCCTCACGTGTTCCAACATTTCGACGGAATCCAAACTGATCCTCCCCGAGGTCTGCATCTACCAGTTTTTCCATTCGTCTGTAAAGAATTCGCGTTAGTATTTTGCAGCCGTGGCTTATTAAACTGATAGTTCGGTAATTTTCACATCTGTCAGCACCTGCTTTCTTTGGGATTGGAATTATTATATTCTTCTTGAAGTCTGAGGGTATTTCGCCTGTCTGATACATCTTGCTCACCAGCTGGTAGAGTTTTGTCATGACTGGCTCTCCCAAGGCCGTCAGTAGTTCTAATGGAATGTTGTCTACTCCGGGGGCCTTGTTTCGACTCAGGTCTTTCAGTGCTCTGTCAAACTCTTCACGCAGTATCGTATCTCCCATTTCGTCTTCATCTACATCCTCTTCTATTTCCATAATATTGTCCTCAAGTACATCGCCCTTGTATAAACCTTCTATATACTCCTTCCACCTTTCTGCCTTCCCTTCTTTGCTTAGAACTGGGCTGCCATCTGAGCTCTTGATATTCATACACGTGGTTCTCTTCTCTCCAAAGGTCTCTTTAATTTTCCTGTAGGCAGTATCTATCTTACCCCTAGTGAGATAAGCTTCTACATCCTTACATTTGTCCTCTAGCCATCCCTGTTTAGCCATTTTGCACTTCCTGTCGATCTCATTTTTCAGACGTTTGTATTCCTTTTTGCCTGCTTCATTTACTGCATTTTTATATTTTCTCCTTTCATCAATTAAATTCAATATTTCTTCTGTTACCCAAGGATTTTTAGCAGCCCTCGTCTTTGTACCTACTTTATCCTCTGCTGCCTTCACTACTACATCCCTCAGAGCTACCCATTCTTCTTCTACTGTACTTCTTTCCCCTATTCCTGTCAATTGTTCCCTTGTGCTCTCTCTGAAACTCTGTACAACCTCTGGTTCTTTCAGTTTATCCAGGTCCCATCTCCTTAATTTCCCACATTTTTGCAGTTTCTTCAGTTTTAATCTACAGGTCATAACCAATAGATTGTGGTCAGAGTCCACATCTGCCCCTGGAAATGTCTTACAACTTAAAACCTGGTTCCTAAATCTCTGTCTTACCATTATATAATCTATCTGATACCTTTTAGTATCTCCAGGGTTCTTCCACGTATACAACCTTCTTTCATGATTCTTAAACCAAGTGTTAGCTATGATTAAGTTGTGCTCCGTGCAAAATTCTACTAGGCAGCTTCCTCTTTCATTTCTTAGCCCCAATCCATATTCACCTACTATGTTTCCTTCTCTCCCTTTTCCTACACTCGAATTCCAGTCACCCATTACTATTAAATTTTGGTCTCCCTTCACTATCTGAACAATTTCTTTTATTTCATCGTACATTTCTTCAATTTCTTCATCATCTGCAGAGCTAGTTGGCATATAAACTTGTACTACTGTAGTAGGTGTGGGCTTCGTATCTATCTTGGCCACAATAATGCGTTCACTATGCTGTTTGTAGTAGCTTACCCGCATTCCTATTTTCCTATTCATTATTAAACCTACTCCTGCATTACCCCTATTTGATTTTGTGTTTATAACCCTGTAGTCACCTGACCAGAAGTCTTGTTCCTCCTGCCACCGAACTTCACTAATTCCCACTATATCTAACTTTAACCTATCCATTTCCCTTTTTAAATTTTCTAACCTACCTGCCCGATTAAGGGATCTGACATTCCACGCTCCGATCCGTAGAACGCCAGTTTTCTTTCTCCTGATAACGACATCCTCCTGAGTAGTCCCCGCCCGGAGATCCGAATGGGGGACTATTTTACCTCCGGAATATTTTACCCAAGAGGATGCCATCATCATTTAATCATACAGTAAAGCTGCATGTCCTCGGGAAAAATTACGGCTGTAGTTTCCCCTTGCTTTCAGCCGTTCGCAGTACCATTACAGCAAGGCCGTTTTGGTTAATATTGCAAGGCCAGATCAGTTAATCATCCAGACTGTTGCCCCTGCAACTACTGAAAAGGCTGCTGCCCCTCTTCAGGAACCACACGTTTGTCTGGCCTCTCAACAGATACCCCTCCGTTGTGGTTGCACCTACGGTACGGCCATCTGTATCGCTGAGGCACGCAAGCCTCCCCACCAACGGCAAGGTCCATGGTTCATGGGGGGAAGTAACATAAATTAAGATGACAAAAATTACAGGACAGCTAGTAATATAATGACGGACCTTCTTTTATCCGGCGTAGTGCAGCAACTCGAGGTGGCATGGACGCAAAAAGTCATTGGACGTCACCTGCACACAAATTCAAACGGCCGGCCCAAAGACGGTGTCGCCAAACGTGTTCTTCGGTTAGTTTCCTAAAAATAAACAACAGAGCGGTGCAGTAGAGTCACAGTAATTATAGCGAATTGCAACAAACTAGGATAATACGGAAATGTCACTAAATAAATGGGTACATCATGAATAAATGAGCACAATAATGGTTAAAAAATAAATAAAAACAGTGTAGGACATAGCGGTGTTGTATGTACATATACGGGCACACATTTCCAAGTTCCAAAAATATAGTCTGCATATTAAATAAATCGCCCATAGTCCTTTGTTTTAAACCAGAACCTCCTTTTCTAGCAGTAATGTCACGTCATCTTCTAAAAAGCATGGTGTCAGTTGGAGTAGCTTCTGCTTGCTGTTTGATATAACGCAATGTCACATAAGACCCTGCCAAACCCTCGGTACAGTTTCGTCAAGCAATTCATCGCCGTCACTGTATTCAGCGGGTTTGCTATTTCAGCAATTTCAAGATAGGTCACTTCAAACTGTCCACCACTGTTCACCCACTCTGAAACATGACTCGCATTCGCGTTTTCACATCCAGCAAGCCTTCTCATCAGTTCTGCCGACGGTAACTCATCTTCTTCTGTACTGCAGGTATCCGTTTCATTCCGTAAAATCTGGTTGCAAGACTTTTTTAGTGTCTCCACCTTTATGCCTTTATTTCAGACCATGAATCGGCTGTCCAGTAAACTACGTCTTTACGGTTTTTATCTTTTTTTTTAGTAATTCTTTGGTGGTGCATCTGAAGCAAATGAGGATGACACTGTTTTTTTTTCAGGCATTGTAAAATACCTTGTTTTATAGGTTGTATTAAAGTAGTCGCGTTATGGGGTAAGAAGAAAACACGAATACGGTCACATGGTAATTCTTCCTCATCATCGCGTGAACCAGCATTGTCAAGCGTTAACATTGCTTTGGAAGGCAAGCAAGTTGCCTTTAGGTATCTACTGGACTCTGGAGCAAAATCTTCGAAGAAACACTTCTTAAATATATGATTTTGATGGTCTATATAACAGGAAGTGCAGAAGCAGTGACATTTTTACAGTTCTAGGCTTATCAGACTTCCCTATTAGCAGCCGCTTCAGTTTATGGTCTCCACTTGCATTCGATGCGGCAAGAAATGTTATCCTCTCTTTACGTTTTTTGTAGCCCAAGGCAGTCTTTTCTTCTTTTGACGCTAGAGTTTTAGATGAAAGCATTCTATAATTTAATCCTAATAGTTGATCATAAGTACGATTTTCTTCTTGTATATTTTTTCTCAATTTCTCACAAAACTGTGTAACAGTTTGAGAATCTGCATAAAGATTTTCGTCGCAAATTTCAAGCTGTCTTACGCCGTATCACTTCCTCCACCTGTCCAACCATGCTAAACTTGCAGTAAAATCCTCCTCACCTTACTGTAACTCTAATCTGAATAATACAGCTTTTACTTGCAGAATAAGCCCTGAAACTTGATTTCATTTTTCTCTTTGTCGCGTAAACCAAACAAACAAAGTGTTACTCGTTTTTTCATACTCAGATTTCTTCATTGACTTCCGTTCAAAATGACGAAATAGAACATTTGTTTTGATGAAAACTTCTCAATTTAGTCTCTGTTTCTAAGCGAATCTCCATCTCTTCACTGACTCAATGCTGTGATGACAGCCACAGTGAGACGACAGACGCATACTCAGCACCAAGTATTTTTAGTATTTGTTGCATTGATCGTGACCGGGCCAAATACCCCACGAAATAAGCGTCAAACGAAAAAACTACAAAGAACTACACTTGTCTAGCTTGAAGGGGGTAACCAGATGGCGCTATAGTTGGCCCGGTAGATGGTGCTGCCAAAGGTCAAACGGATATCCACTGCGTTTTTTTAAATAGGAACCCCCATATTTTAGTACGTATTCGTGTAGTACGTAAAGAAATATGTTTTAGTTGGACCACTTTTTTCGCTTTGTGGTAGATGCTGCTGTAATAGTCACAAACTTATAAGTACGTGGTATCACGTAACATTCCACCAGTGCGACAGGTATTTGCTTCGTGATACATTACCCATGTTACAATGGACCGTTTACCAATTGCGGAAAAGGTCGATATCGTGTTGATGTATAGCTGTTGTGATCAAAACGATCAACGGGTGTGTGCTATGTATACTGCTCGCTTTCCTGGACGACATCATCCAAGTGTCCGGACTGTTCGCCGGATAGTTACATTATTTAAGGAAACAGAAAGTGTTCAGCCACATGTGAAACGTCAACCAAGACCTGCAACAAATGATGATGCCCAAGTAGGTGTTTCAGCTGCTGTCGCGGCTAATCCGCACATCAGTAGCAGACAAATTGCGCGAGAACCGGGAATCTCGAAAACGTAGGTGTTGAGAATGCTACAGCAACATCGATTGCACCCGTACCACATTTCTATGCACCACGAATTGCATGGCGACGACTTTGAAGTCGTGTACAGTTCTGCCACTGAGCACAAGACCAATTACGGGATGATGACAGCCGGGCGGGGTGGCCGTGCGGTTCTAGGCGCTACAGTCTGGAACCGCGCGACCGCTACGGTCGCAGGTTCGAATCCTGCCTCGGGCATGGATGTGTGTGATGTCCTTAGGTATAGTTAGGTTTACGTATTTCTAAGTTCCATAGTGCTCAGAGCCATTTGAACCATTTTTTTGGGACGATGACAGATTTTTTGCCCGCGTTCTATTTAGCGTCGAAGCGCCATTCACCAACAGCGGTAACGTAAACCGCCTAATATGCACTGTTAGCCAACGGAAAATCCACGATGGATGCTACAAGTGGAACGTCAGCGACCTTGGCGGATTAATGTATGGTGCGACATTATAGGAGGAAGGATAATTGGCGCCCATTTTATCGATGGCAATCTAAATGGTGCAATGTATGCAGATTTCCTACGTAATGTTCTACCGACGTTACTACAAGATGTTTCACTCCATGACAGAATGGCGATGTACTTCCAACATGATGGACGTCCGGCACATAGCTCGCGTGCGGTTGAAACGGTAGTGAATAGCATATTTCATGACAGGTGGATTGGTCGTCGAAGCACCATACCATGGCTCGCACGTTCACTGGATCTGCTTTCCCCGGATTTCTTTCTGTGGGGAAAGTTGAAGGATATTTCCTATCGTGATCCACCGACAACGCCTGACAACAAGCGTCAGGGCATTGCCAATCCATGTACGAGCATTACGGAAGGCGAACTTCTCGCTGCATTGAGGTTGACGGGCATAATTTTGAGCATTTATTGCATTAATGTGGTATTTACAGGTAATCACGCTGTAACAGCATGCGTTCTCAGACATGATAAGTTCACAAGGGTACATGTATCACATTGGAACAACCGAAAAAAAATGTTCAAACTTACCTACGTTCTGTATTTTAATTTTACAAACCTACCTGTCACCAACTGTTCGTCTAAAATGTGAGCCATATTTTTGTGACTATTACAGCGCCATCTATCACAAAGCCAAAAAAGTGGTCCAACGAAAACATTCATATTTCTTTACGTACTACAAGAATATGTAATAAAAAATGGGGGTCTCTATTTAAAAAAAAAAACGCAGTTGATATCCGTTTGACCTATGGCAGTGCCATCTAGAGGGGCCAAACATAGCGCTATCTGGTTTTCCCCTTCATGCTAAACAAGTTTCGTTCTTTGTACTTTTTTCGTTTGACGCTTATTTTGTGAGATACTTGGCGCGGTCACTATCAATGGCCACCCTGTATATAGAGTTAAGGCTCACCGACCATTTGACCATCTTCTACTGAGCGGAGGCACAAACAGTGCCCGAACTCTTACGGGGATCGGCAGTAAAGCCGCGAGTAATGAGTATAATGGGCAGGGGCACTTGGAAAATACTGCGGGACAATAAGTTGCGGTTGCGGATCTCAAGGGAGGCTTGGCAGAGATATGTCCCTGCAGTCACACACTGCTCTGTGTCCTCGTGGCTCTGATGGATGTGCTACAGCACCCTGGCATTAACTGGCGAACAGTTTGGGGGTGTGTACATGCATCCTTTTTACCGTCGTCTGTTTTAGTCTATGGCAAATTCCCGACTAATAGTCGACTTTATAGCATAGGACTGGCCACCTCCCCACTCTGCCCTGATTAACAGCTCGAAGACACCGACGAGCACCGTCTTACGTGCCCAATGAACGAAACGTATGGCTCCTCATCCAACGAATCGTGGGCTTTTACCTCCGTGCCCTGCCAACGACGGTAACCCCGGATTTCCTGTTGTTGCCCCAGACATTTCACTACTCTCTTGCTAAGCACCATACCCTCATCTGGTTTCGAGGACAGGCTTTAGAATACCTCTTTCAGAGTGGTCCGCTCACAGTCGTTGACTTCTGGTACAACAAAGTTGTGACCGCGCATAGCACCCTCACCCGAAAACCATCTTACCGACAAACTTTTGCTGGTTATCTCCGCAGCGTCTTCCTTGACCCCCCTTGACCCTGACCCCTCTCAGAACCCCCCTCAGAGTTGGAGTGTGCCATGCCTACCCGTCTCATGATGCAACGATGCAACACCCTTATCCACTTTGTCATGCACCGACAAAAAAAAAAAAAAAAAGCGGAATAAGTTTGTTGTATTTAATGTTTTTCTAATATTTTTTGTTTAACTATCATTTGTATATGTTTAAATGGTACCTTGTAGAACTGTTGCATTGTGTATATATATGAACTGTTAGTTTGTTCAATAAAGATTATTGAACAAAAAAAGGAAGAGAAAAAAAAGCTGTATGCAGCTAGGGGTATTCAAGTCATTGTCATTCGACAAACTAGAAATTTGTTCATCGGAAGACTGACTATGTTGAGAAAAAGCTATGTAGACATGAAGAGCAAAGATACAGAATGTTGATAACGGTTGTTTTATTTAAAAAGCTTTAAGAGTTTTTACAGAAAAAGTTCGGAGGCATTAGTTTTCGGCACGCATTAGTATGTACAGCATCTAAGAACAGTTCTCCGACTGCACAAGCTGCGACGTGCTCGCTAATGGGCCATTGACCCGAAATTGTAGAATAAATTTCTTTTATTTCACGACTATGGTCACAAACGTGTAAGTCCTCAGTGAATCGGTTTGTGTTTAGCATTTGACGATGCCACTATGGCTCCAGTACATTAGGACATGTTTTTATAAAACAGATCTGAAGATGGTCATTGCTGACCGAAACTGGTAGTCCGAGGACCTACAAGTTCGTGAACATAGGCCTAAAATAAAAGAAATTTAGTTCTCCGCTTAATACTGTGAATTTTTTGTAAGTAGTCTCTTTTTCAGTTAAATCGCAGTTTCCCTGTTCCTGACCACTGAATCGAAGGTCTATGTCTGAACCTGTGGAATTATTCCCGTTCACGTCGCAAGGTATTGTTACTCCAGGGAACTGCGCTACTAACATAACACAGATGTGTCTCATGTCGTGTAGTGAAAAGTTATTAAGTTTCCACGAACAGATGAAGTGCACATTAAATCTGTCCAACTTAATAGTTAGAAGCTAATATATACGCTATATTATCAAGATCTGGCTACATTTTACTAAAACCGTTTTCAGACAACACTTCTTCAGTACCAAACGCGTCAGTTGTGGAAAGTCTGAGATTGCACCTATTTGAAAAAAAAAGAATATTATATGACTTAAGGAATATTCTGGTTAGTTGATGTGACTGCTTCGGCAGCTGATACCGTGTACATAGAAGTAATAAAAAGGGCAAAAATTCTGATATGTATGAATGGCACTATAATGTTTTTGTGGTAGACAGATAAATTTGACTGTAGATAACTTCCATATTCTGTAGGCTAGAACGTAAAATATATATGTTGCTGTATTGTTAGAGTACTGTTGAAAGGTTGGCTGAGAATGAAAGAGGTATATAAAAGCAATTTTCGTGTAGCGTAGCATAAAATCAATGAAGAGGAAGAAAAGTTAAATGTATCGGTATTGGAAAGTTCTGACCAATATAAATACGGTTTGTGTGAGGTACGTCCATACTGAACCTCATCAGTAAATGAAAGTACAACACACGTTATTTACAGGATATTGCGAAACCGCCGGTGATATTATAATGTCGGAAAAAAGTGGAATATTGTTTTGGAAGCAAACGACACTTTATCCTATAAAACTTGACACTGAAGTCTGCAGCCATATGCACTTTTAGACAGTACAGATAACGAACGCGGAAAACAGTCGGACTCATTTTTTGCCGCGCGTGGTAACCCGGCGGTCTTAGGCGTCTTGCACGGTTCGCGCGGCTCCCTCCGTCGGAGGTTCGAGTCCTCCCTCGGGCATGGGTGTGTATGTTGTCCTTAGCGTAAGTTAGACTAAGTAATCAAATTATAAACAGCCGACCAGTTGCAATGGATAAAGAGTTCTTTATACATTGCAACTGGTCGGCTGTTTATAATTTTATTACGTGGAACCGGTGCTGTTTTGCAGCTATGTTTAAAATATTTAGACTAAGTAGTGTGTAAGCCTAGGGACCGATGACCTCAGCAGTTTTGTCCCATAGGAACTTACCACAAATATCCAAATTCTCATTTTCGGTCTTGTTAGGAAAGAAAATATTAAGTTTTCTAAAAGATAGCAGGAGTGTTGATTGAAGTAAACAGAAAGTAGTCATAAAAATTCTGTGTAGAAATCACAGTGGTGGCTGTCGCTCATCCAGTTACCCAAAGTGTTTTCCTATAGAGCAAGACAGCTCCTGTGCCGCATTTGCGGCCTGTGAGGGACTTTCATTCATATCTCATCCGTTCTCCTTGGTACTGAGGTCAGGAGTTCTCGTTGTTTAGCCACTCCATTACTTGGAGATCATTCCGAAAATGGAACGGAAATGTTTGTTATTCGCAGTTGAACAAAAAAATGCAACTACCTGAAATCGGCCTTTTTCACGCACCAGCTGTTTTCTTTCGGGAGACGATTTATTGTACCGGTGCTTGGGAGTAAACACACAAAATTCAAATGAAAGTTTGAATGCGTGTGTTTGGAAGTTAGCCCCCAAGGAGTTGCATTCTGGTGCGAAGACTGTGGAGATTGCGACTTTCCTGGCAGCGAGCAGCTTCAACGAAGGGTATTCAGAAATTTTGAAGACCATGAGAACGATGGACGTCACCCTGGTACTCTATTCGACACAGTTCGCCAAGCATTCAGACGACTACCAGATTCAAGCGGCCGAAAACCGCTTGTCAAAGGCCGTACAAGCGGCTCTGGAGCGGCGCAGGATGGCCCAGATCGAGCAGAACGCCCTCTTTGAGGAAGAGGAAGGTCTAGATTATGGACCCGGAATAGCAGACTGAACGTAAGTTGCATAGTATTCCATTTATATGTAGCCAAAACTTCAAACGCGTTTTTCTCGAAATGACTTTTGTTTTATCGCGTGGTATGCTAACTTCAAATCTTCTGAACCGATTGGAATGATTCTTTGTTTCTGACGAAGCTAACTAAATTGTCTAGGAGTTGTACCACTTTCATTCCGATCCATCAACTATAAATATTTTTACTTGCCCGACGAATTCGAAAAATCGATTAAAAAAAACCTATTTTCCAGTACTTGAAGATCATACCGTTACAGTGCATTAAATACACCCCCGTGACCTCTACAGCTGCAAGACGAACCCTGACCACGGCAAGACCTATGATGTACCTCTCCATATAGACGGTCCATATTAAGAATCTTATATACCTCGCTAACGCAACTCAATTTTGATTTCAGACGAGCCAGCTGACCTGTGACATACTACGCGTGGAGGTCTACATCGAAATGTTGTTTCGTTCCTAAGGCACTTGCGCCTTTTGTCTTCGACATTTCCGGTATAAAAATTCCAGTTTGCAGAGGAAATATCAATAAAAATTTTGACCAAATTTGACATTGATATCTGTAACACATCCCGAGAAAAAAAATCTCAAAGAACATGCTTTTTCGGGCCAAAGATAGTAAACCTCCCCTTAACGTGACTATGTTCGGAGTCAACTTGCAATAATCAATTACGGCAAGATGTAACATCGGCAGTGATGGGTGACATGGGAAGGGGGGATGGAGAGGGGGGGGGGGGGGTAAGCGAGGAACAGTACAGTCGTCGTAATGTGGGAATGGGGAATGGAGCGATTTATCTGATGTCGAAAATGTCATGATCATTGGCTTTCGGGCCAAGAGTGGAAGCTTATTTTTCTTAGCGTAGACCTAGCACAGCAAAATGGCGCTATACGAAACCGGCGTCGAGGCGACTGTGGTGCACCATGGGCGATAGATGACAGGCTACGCAGATGTCTACGGGCGAGAAGACTTGCAGCTGTTGAGCAGCTGGCCGCCCGGATGAACCAAGGGGCTACCAACAGTGTGTCCGCAGTAGGCGCCTTGTTACTGCACCTTTGCTGACTGCTGTTCATCGGGAGTGAAGACTGGACTTTGCACGCCAGTATCGCAACTGGACGTCCGCTGAGTGGTGACAGGTGGCCTTTCCAAATGAATCGTGTTTTATGCTCCATCGCACAGATGCCCGTTGCCGTGTATTGCGTGGAACGTCTGAAAGCGAACACCCAGCAACAATTGCCGGAAGGGTCCATGTCGGAGGAGAGCAGTTTTGCAATTCCTGGATGATCTCGTGTTTCTAGAAGGCACAAAGAATCATCACGAGTATGCATTTACCCTTGGGGACCATACCCCCCACTACATGGAATTTGTTTTCCCCAGGTACGACGGCATCTACCTGCAAGTCAATGCAATGTGTCACACAGCCCGCAGTGTACATGCGTGGTTCGAAGAGCACCCCGATGAGTTAACCGTACTCCCCTGGCAAACAAACGCCCCGAATTAAAACTCAGTTGAGAATTTGTGCCACCAGCTCGACCGCTTTTTTTGCACCATGAAACCTCAGCCGAGAAGCCTCGCACAGCTCTCCATGGCACTTGAGTCGACATGTCTCCACATATCAGTCTGTACGTATCGCAGCAGTTTGCGCTGAAGAAGGTCGTTATTCAGGCTTCTGACAAGTGGTTACATTAATGTGACTGGACAGTTTATATTCTGATAGCCGCTGTAAAATGGATAGAAGAAGGTATTTTGAACCAGTTTTATCGATTCTCTATCCTTTGCCATTCGTATACGTGTACGTGACTTATCTCCCCCGTTCTCATGACCCCTGCGCGAGACACATTGGGGCGGTAGCAACGGGCTTCACGAGGGTTACGAAATCCTTCTTCTAACAATTCCTGTTTAAGTTTACTCAGCATCTCCGTTGCACTTCCGCATTCCGCATTTCATTTGTGAGTGTTATCCAGAAATAATTATAAGACTTCAACTAAAATGCAAAAATGTCAATGTTGTACGGAATTCTCGGCTGGGATAAACCCAGGGGGAGGGTGCAGCAGGCTTTCGGTGTTCTTTCTCCACCCACATTCACTCCTTTCATTTCGGTAATATGAGATATGTAGCGTATGTGTATTTGTAAATTGTAGATGAGTGTGTACAATGCGTGTATAGTGTAGTGTTATGTATATATTTTGCGATGATGATGAGAGGACGATGAAACTCGGTGCCGGGACTGTCGAATAGCACCGTGGGGAAACTTAACATCACCATCCGACGGATGGAGCACCGTCAAAAATGTCGCATGCCCTCACTTCATGAGACACTGCGGAGACGTTTTTTGAATTTAATCCAGAATCTTGGCGCAGAGTCTGGTAATGAGGAACTTAACACCACCACCACTCCTCCCTTAGCCGAAAGAGACTGGCAATAAAAATTTCATCTACCACCAGGATTCCGAAGAGCTTACCTTCGAGTGTAATTCCACCGCATAGAATTGCGGTTTTTTTTCGGAGGGGTGGAAAGCAGGGCGGGGAGGGCAGAGTGGGCAGGGGTCGTAACCCGAGGCGTGGCTACAGTGCCCCCCTCGCTCGGCAAGGTATCAGGGGAAATAAACTGAGGGATTTTTGTTTATTTATTTATTGATTTTTTATTTACTTATTTAAAGATATTCGTAATTTGCATTAACTTTATACAACAACAAAAATAAATGTACCTAGCACCGCATCGTGCCCTGAGTAAACAAAACAATATCTCGCTACTTTCTTACACCGAACTAATATATATGGGGAAAACGAAAAAAAAGTGCTTCGTACACGATGTAGAACGGTGTGTCGCTACTCTCCTTACGCTTCATCATCCAGATCGTATGTTATTCCACGGATAATCGGATATAGTCTTGTCAACGCAGTCAATGGGTGTCTTCTCCCACCCGTTGATGATCCAACTGCGTGGAGGGTCACGTAGGGTACTCCCTAAGTAATTAGGAAAGCTTAGTCCGTATTTTGGGTTCCGTACGATCTTGAAATGACGTTCTTGTAGGTAGTTCCAAAAGTCTAACGCAGCTTTAGGCCCATCGTGAAAAAAGTATTGTACCTGAAGTTAAAATCTTCTGGGTTATTAGGCTGCGTCATGTTTCTTCTAAAATGTTCGACGTTTCGACCCCTCTGCTGAGATCTTCCTCAGGAAGAGGGAGTACGGAGCTGAGGACTCCAGCAGCAGACCTGTCAAACTTTCCGAGTGGTGGCGCTACAGCTTGATGTGCGAGCTGACAAACAGGGCCACAGCTCTGTCGAGGAAATGGCCAAGACCTCCCCTTTCTATAGGAAGGGTCAGCGACTCGTATCTGAAGTTGAAGAGCATGTCTGTACTGACGTAGGCTCCGAACGCTGTTAATAGACGTCGAGAAATCAGTAGCGATATTGGAAGGACACGCGCCATGTGTGGAAGGCGCGATGTGAGGTAAACATTGACGACGTGTGCTTTGAAGCATGTCGAGGGTCTACAGACGAAGGGTGAAGATCTGGACCCGAATTTGTTGTAATAAGCGGGGGTAGTTAAGGGCCGCAGTGCGCCGTATGTCGTGGTGAAACTCTATTCCGAGACATTTGCTAGTGCTACTAAGCTGTAGGGGTTTCTACACACTCTGGGGTCAACCCGTCTCCCATGGCAAAGGCGACCGTTTTGATGACGTTGAGACAGCTGCCGGAATCCACACCGTATATGGTAATCCTTTCCGGTGCGCTGGTTGCATCGTTACGATTGCGGAATAAGAGAACCAGGTCGTCTGCATATGCTGTGCAGCGAAATGTGACGTCGTGTAGAGTCCGGTGAAGCGTTGACGGAGGCCACAGAGGAGGGGTTCCAATGCTAGAGCATAGAGTAAGGTCGACAGGGGGCAGCCTTGACGCACGGATCTGAAAATCGGGAGGGACTGCGTGAGACGCTCGTTAATGAGCACCTTGGAAGTTGCCCCTTGGAGGAGGTGCATCACGACGACTGTGAACTGTTGTGGGTACTGCACGTGTTGGAGAACGGACGTTAGGTACGCGTGATCGACTCGATCAAATCTTGGCTAAAATCTAGTGATGCTGGTTCTCCCAGGATGCGGCGTGCCCTCGCTAGGGCTATTATGTCACGGTATCCACCCAGTGCTGTGTGGGTGTTGTTGATGCCCCCTAAGGAAGCTTGATCTGGTGAGATGACGTGAGGCAGGGTCGGTCACATACGGTTTGCTAATAGTCTGGTGAATATCTTCATGTCGCAGTTGACGAGTGTTAGCCCCACCATTAGAATTGTGAACTGGCATAATTATTCCTTCTACGAATGTCGCGGAGAGGGGCACCGTGGGGGACATAAGCTCCCAACAGATGTCTGTCAACTCCGTCTGGGCCAGGAGACTTGTTCGTCGCTCCTTTACCTATGGCGTCGATGACTTCATCTTCTGCAATGTAGTTCAATAATTCAGTTTGTAAATCCTGTGGGACAATGCCGTAAACCAGTTGTGAGACTACTGTCAGCGTCGTCGGGTCGGAATATTGAGCAGAATAAAGTTGTGCACGTAATGATAGAAGAAGGCTGCAGCAATATCGCGTTGTGTGGTGTGGGGACGGTCGTCCTCAGTGGTGATGGCCTGTTTCAGCGCCCGTCTTTGCAGTTTACGTTCTCGAATGACGTAGTACATTGTGGGTCGTTTCGATACGAGTCTATCATGTGTTCGCGCTCAGACGATCGTCCCTTCGAGGTGCCGTCGCATATGGGCTACGATCTGTGACTTCGCACGCTGTACTGTCATCTGCTGTTCCGGTGTGGGTGACAAGAAGACACATTCGCGAAGGACGGTGAAGTAAAAACCGAGGTTCTGCCGCCTCCAAGCAGTGGTCTCACGACCATGCGTAATAAGGGTTCTCCGTAGGGCCGACATGGCGCAGTTTAACGACCAACTGTCGATGCAGGATATGTCGGGAGGCGGCGGACGCACGAACTTCACGTGTCTTCGATGCCGCGTCGACATTCCGAAGAAGCGAAATGAGCAAGGTTTAATTTCCAGAGATATCGGCTGCGCCACACCCATTGGCGACGAAGGCTGACGGCACATATATAACCATCGTGATCAGAAAAGGCTACGAGCCACACCTTCCCGTCGCTCACTGTTGCCGCGAGAGAACCGAAGATGTAAATCCTATGGACACGACAAGACGAGTGACTCGTGAAATGGGTGTATCCCGCCGATTTCCTTGGACATGTTCCCATGTATCTTCCAGCTGGAGATCGCTGATAGGTGTGCCAAGTTCGGGGCACGGTGAATGGCATGACAGCTGGTCTTTAGATGCTTGAGTGCTATTGAAATTATTGAAATCGCCCCCTAATACCAAATCATCGTGCCTGCCCTGAAAAAGCAGTGCTATTCCTTCTGTGAAGAAGAGCGATTCGTCGCGACGGCGATTTGTTCTGGAAGGGGCGTACACATTGATAAATTGGACACCTAACAGCGTTACAGCTATTCCCCTAGCGTCGGGGAGATATCGGACTTCGTCTGCGTCGAGGCCCTCTCTGAGGAGAACTGAGACTCCACTGTTAGTTGGGGAGGCGTGGAACAAATGGGCCTTATAACCATACATACCCAGGAAATCGGAGACGAAGACTTCTTGGAGAAAGACAGTGTAAACGTCTGCTGTATTGGGCATGTTTTGGAGCAGCGACAACTTCATACGTGTCCGAATGGTGTTAATGTTGATGGTCGTTAAGCGATAGGTTTCTTGCAGTGGGGTCCGCCGTCAGCGTCGCCGTAAAAGGTGGTGCCCGTGATCTACAGGCCGCGTCCGCGCCGTCATCTGTTGCTACTCGGAAGGGACCGAGATGTGGGAGTAGGGACCCCTTTCCTCATCCACCACAGAGAGCGTAGAATCGTCTTCAATGTCGTCCGTCCAAGGTCCGTAAGTCAACAATGGCGGTAGACCACGTGTGAGCTGAGTGACTGAGGGTCCATCCGTAGTTGTTTCCGGTTGTGTACCAATGGCGGGCGCTGTGCTTGTGATCTCTTTGTCCGAGAGAGCGGAAACGGGTGTGTCTAAATCAGACAAAGTGACAGGGGAGTTTGATCCCGTGTCATCCATTTTTCTCGTCTCGTTGGCCTTCCATACGTAAACTGGAGAAGAAGCCCACTGGAGGCAATCGTCTGAGTGAGTGCGATGTCGCTTTTTATGTTTTCTCTGTGACCTTTGTATTCGGAGGTGGGTTTCTGCGTCCGAAAGAGTTTGTGGCTCCCATATCGCATCCCCTTCAGGGAAGAAAGCAGAGGTCGGTACAACCCTAGGGTCGAGTTCCACTTTCTCGTTCGAATCTTCTTGTGGAGTCGATGGGCGGCTATTTGCAATCTCTGTGGACTCCGTAATGTTGTTGGTCAATCCAGGACTGGCGACAGGTGTGCATTCTAACGTGTCCTGTCTTCCAGGTGGTCTTTCGTCTGCCATGATGGTCGATCGTGTCACCCCTGCGTAATTAAGGGTGAGGGGGCGTGAGCGTAGGAGGTGGTGGCGTGTCATATAATGGAATTTGTGTAACACGACGCTGAATACACGTCGTGCATTCATGACCATTCAGGCAGCAACCAGAACAGGTACGAGGCTGTCCATCGTACATTAATGTTCTCGACATCTACCTATGACTAAGTTGGATGGCACGTGTTTCTTTAATTTTATTTTGACTTGTCGGACGCCGTTGAGGACCTGATATATCTCGAAGGTGTTCCATTTATCGGGCACGTGTTTAATTACCGTTCCATACGGGCGGAAAGCTGAGGTAACTACGTCCCGTGGCACTTTGAACGGGAGTTCGGAGACTCTTAGTGTGCATAATCCTAGTCCTGCATGGTCAACGGTAACCTCCCACATCGGAGTGTTAGAACTCTAGAGTGTTCGCACATCTTTTCACAACTGCGTCACATAACTCATCATCGAACATCTTGATGTAAACGACGCTACTTGTGATGGATAGGTGGATACCGATGATGTGCTGTGGTGGTATTTTTACTTCGTCACGGATGAATCATTCGATTTAAAGGCTCGTGGTCTTGCGTAGTCGGTCTGGATGCCGATCTTGATGGAAGCTTTTTTTGTACGAATGAGCTGTAGCAACTCAATGTCGATGGACGCGAGTACTAGCTGAGGCGAGGAAGTAAACAAATTACGCGCGCTCGCGACTCTGCGGATGGATGAATACAAGATGTTCTCGCCGCTACCGGCCTAAAGCAGACTGAGTTAGCGACCTCGGCTGGGAAAGGGGGTACGATGTGAATTGCTCAAGATGTTCGGCGTTAACCTTATGATCGCATACTACGACCATCGATAGAGCACTAGCGTCGTCACAAAACCACATCTTAGTCTGTGGACTTTCTGGACAAAGTTTGGCATCCAAAATTCACAAAAGAGAACGCCCCTTCACTGCGCGCCAGGGTAAAAATCTGAACTTTTCGTTGGAAACACAGATCAGAAGACGCAAAACTGAACAATCGAACAGAACATGAGATGCTCTACATCGAGGATTTTTCCAGGAAACACGTAAAACGCACCGGGCTTGTTAATTCGTTCATCTTAACTGTTCCCTTAACCGGGTCGGAATTGTAGCTCTAGCTACAGACATTTCTGGTCTTCATGGTGATCTATGGAAGTGGATGTATGGCGCAGTAAATCAGAGATGGCCAGATATCGATAATCAGGTGGAGCTGAAATGAATATACAATTTTCATTGTAACGGTTCCACAAAGTGTGAGTGATACAGGTAGATACTTCAAATTCGCCACAGCTCGATGGATAATCCAGTGTTCTAGAATCAACGTGAGTATGCTAGTGATTTGTAGGTCGTCAGGAGGCCATGATGAGCGTACTCAGCTAAAAGGGTTTTAGATCGACTGCAGAGAAAACGGTCAAGTGAAAAGACTCTTGTATTCGGCATCCAGAAGGATTCCGGTCTTGAGTATCTCGACGATATTCTATGGACACTCTCTCCACAAATGACTACTGAAACCTGTGTTCCTCACTATCACTCACAGATAGTATTGTTCTTACTTTGTTTTGAGCGGTTAACTAACATTTTAATGCTGGGATATGCCTCTAGATCAGAGGTCGTTAAACTGCAGCCCGCGCGTCGCATGCGGCCCTAATCAAGTATTCGTGCGGTCCGCGGTTCGCAGGCGTACTTTATAAAAATGGGAATCTAGCAAGTAAGAGTCGAATCGAGAAACATCACCTAAAGTTAAGAGCCTGGTAAGAGTGTTATTTTCGTGCTTAGCAAGAAGTAAAATTACCGTTGGAGTCATTAATATTTTGAGATGTGCTTAATTTTCATTGCCATGGGTGAATTCGGACAGTGAGCTGATTTAAGTCGGTTCTTTATCTCAGGAGCAGAGGGCAACTAGTGCGGCCATTGCGGGGTTAGAGGATGTGAGAGGAGGAATATTTTGCTGTTTGTCTTGCAGTATGGACACTCACGGGCGTGTGCGACTTGTACCGATCAACTGCTGTTGTATAAATTGGTACGAAAGTAGCACGGATTTGTGAACGTGCATAACAGATACGGTCACCGTCAACTGTCATATTTATTTGTAGCAAGGATTATGAAATTAAATTAAGAGAGATGTAATATAGGATGTTTATAAATTAGTGATAGGAAAGTAACATTTAACTAACAGAAATGTTTGATGCAGTACTGAATGCAGTACATCTTCAAGTTTTATTTACAAATGTTCAATGTGTCTACCTTTTGTAACACGACAAATGTCCCATCTGTAATCAGTTTCCTGCCAAATGCTATGAAACAAGTCTTGTGTATGGTGGCAACTGATTATGTTACCCATTGTCGCAGCTCGTCGATGTTTCCCGGATGTGTAGGAGCATACCTTCTGTCTTTATTGTAACCACATAAACAGAAGTCTGTCATCTTCAGTCTGAATTTTGTGAAACACTTCTACTCAAAACTCATCTCTTCTTTCTTTGTCACTTTTTCTTAAAGCTTGCAACAGCTCCAATTTGTGGGTTTCTGGATAACAGGCGTTTCCGTAATATCTTCCACACTGTGACCCTAGGCATATTCAGTTCTAAGCTGGCGTGTGTTGTTGATTTACCCTGACCACGAATGTAAGACTGTCGAATTTATTCAATTGCTGCGTCAGGAGACTGCTGACCGATACTGACTCGACAACCTATGTGATACACAGCCAGTTTCGCTGAAACGGGTGTATTTTAGCCCTGAATTGTCTCTGAACTGCAGTAGAGGATTTGGATTCATGAAACCATAAACAACACTGTGCACGCTCTGCACCGTTATACGACTTCACGATGACTGTCGGAATAACTCATCCACGCATCCCACCTAGTAGGAAAGTCGGGAACTAACAGTCTGACGCGGGTATAAAGCTTGAAGCTATATTGGATTCATTGCTGTATCAATCATTTCTGTAAGTTATTAACCCTATTCACAATTACTGGTTACTTTTGTATATCTAATTTAAAAACCCTCTGTACAATGAAAAGAGTAGCAGAAAAAATGCCATTCAAATCATTTAGCAAAATTTTGTGATCGTTTCTCTTATTGCATAATTCATTTTAATTACTGTTACTAATCAGCTAATCATTTTCACACAGACAACGGAGCAAAACTTCGTCAGGCAATTATAGTGCGACACCTCTGGGTCGCTGAGTGTGACACCAGTCAGAAACAGAGAACAGTTCGACACTAACAATTTGGAATGGTGTCGACTTCAGGCTCGGAAACCACGTACGACGACCCTAGTATACGGTTAGCCTAATGGGGACTTACAACGTATCGATTTATGTACGTTACCAGTTAATAATAAGATCAGTACTTATACTTCCCGACTTGCTATCCCCACAGTGTCAGCATTGGTTTTGAAGGCAACACTCCGAAACCACTGTTGTAGACAAGGCACGAAATGGATACTGAATACGCAGAGTAGCCAAGATCTTCAAACTATGCAATACGGCACTGTCAAAGGATAGTTCAAATCGTAAATGTTCAGTAAGATGATCCGCTAATGTTTTCGAACAGTGTTTTCGACTGATTTGGAATGATTGACAGAGTGGAGACCATTACGAACTTCCGGTGAATCCCCTTTTTCTGCGAAACAGATAGAGGCTATCGCAGACAGCCGTCATGCATCAACGCGTTCTGAAGTATCCGCCGGCGCCACTGTGGGTGCACAAATAGCCTCTGCTGGTACTCTTTTTGGAATTTCTCAAGATAACCCGTAACCCAGGCAAAGGCACAAAATGTGCAGCATACTTCTGATACAGTTGCTAAGGTTGAATCCGCCGTTGCCTACGAGTCGTTTTTTTCTGATAGTGCTACTCAAATATGCAGACGATATGTTCTATGTAAACAATTAGAGCTAAGAGACTCATACCACTCCTTATCCGTGACGGAAGCCGCTTCTCTTTAGAATTCCTGGTCAAACAACATTTTCTCAAAATAAGTGGCACAGAATTTTTGATAAGGTCCCCGTTAATATTGCCCATCATTTTCTTTTCTTTCATAATCAATGTTAATATTTCCTCGTTGCAGTTTGCTTGATACTCTTCTTGCTACACCATTTTTACACCTGGAAACGCTATAACATACTTTCTTTTTCCCATTCCATTTGCATGTAACAGTCAAGTAGCATCTACCGTCTTTGTTGCATTTCAATACGCGAATACGTTGAGGGACAAATGTCCAGCCTTATTTCTTCGAGCGCGGCCAAAACTCTCTCATCCTGTCTTTAGAATCCAAGACTCCGTGAGCGAAAGATACACTGCAGTAAATTTGAGAGAATTAGGTACGTCAGCACTGTATAGTGCGTTAGTAAATATGATAATTGCAAATCGTTAATGTTATGTCGTAAATTATCATTTCTTTGAACAGTGGTGCTGATAAACAAGTATACGAGGTGAACTCCCACTCCACCGCTAATATTGTGGGGGTTGTACAGACTAATTCCATTGCATTTGATTTCTTTTCTCTATTTATCTTTATATTTACGAGGATAATCCCAAAAGTAAGGTCTCCTCTTTTTTATAAGTAGATAGACCTGTTTATTTCTACAATGGTTCACATCAGTTTACACCTTGAACATTTAGCTATTTTTCGACATAATCACCATTTCTGTCGATGCATTTTTGTAGACGCTGTGGCAGTTTTTGTATGCCCCTGTCATACCAGCTCGCCACCATGCTGTTCAAAAAGTTGTGAACCTCTTCTTTCATCTCGTCGTCGGAGCTGAATCGCTTTCCAGCCAAATGTTCTTTTAACGTAGGGAACAAGTGATAGTCACTGGGCACCAAATCAGGACTATAGGGTGGTTGGGTGATTTTGTTCCACTGAAACTGTTGGAGGAGAGCAACGGTTTGCCGAGTGATGTGTGGGCGAGCGTTGTCATGGATAATGTGTACGCGCTTGCTCAATATTCCTCTTCTCTGGTTCTGAATTGGCTGTTTGAGATTTTTCGGAGTCTCACAGTACCTGTCAGCATTAATTGTGGTCCCAGCGATTCAGCTCCGACGACAAGGTGAAAGAAGAGGTTCACAAATTTCTGAACACCATGGCAGCGAGCTGGTATGACATGGGCATACAGAAACTGATACAGCGTCTACAATAATGCATCGACAGAAATGGTAATTACGCCAAAAAATAGCTAAATGTTCAAGCTGTAAACTGATGTAAACCATTGTAGAAATAAATGGGTCTATGTATTTATAAAAAAACAGGGGACCTTACTTTTGGGATTACCCTCATATATTGCACTGAATAAATCTGCACAACAATTTAAATTACAACGGTATGCACTGGGCGTCTTATATTGAAACAAAACTTTTTCATTATTTGTCGGGCGAAGTGGCCGAGCGGTTCTAGGCGCTACAGTCTGGAACCGCGCGACCGCTACGGTCGCAGGTTCGAATCCTGCCTCGGGCATGGATGTGTGTGATGTCCTTATGTTAGTTAGGTTTAAGTAGTTCTAAGTTCTAGGGGACTGATGGCCTCAGCAGTTAAGTCCCATAGTGCTCAGAGCCATTTGAACCATTTTTTCATTATTTCACAGTACCCCCTGTTGATAATACCCTGTACAGTCACACCAATGTGACCATCTTGCAAAGGCCTGACTAACCACCTTCTGCAACGCACCCCGCTGCGAGACGTGCAGGAAGAAAGTCAATGCGTTTTTGGAAGGCACCGACGGGAGTGTGGAGCCATGCCACGAAAACATTCCTCTCAGACAATAACGCTCCCTCCTTTGGCCTGGACCCTACCGACGATTGTTGCAGGATCTTTGCTTTCGAACATATCAAGTCCGATGGAGTACAAAACGCTATTCATTTGAAAAGGCGACCTGTCGTCACTCATTGGACGACCAGTTGCGGTATCGGCATGCAAATTCCAGCCCTGGTAGCAGAAGAACGGCAGTCAGCATGGGTGCGTGAACCAGGCGTGCCGGCCGCTGTGGCCTAGTGGGTGTAGGGGCTTCAGTCCGGAGCCGCGCTGCTGCTACGGTCGCAGGTTAGAATCCTGCCTCGGGCATGGGTGTGTGTGATGTCCTTAGGTTAGTTAGGTGACCTCCGATGTTAAGTCCCATAGTGCTCAGAGCCATTTGAACCATTTTGAACCAGATGCCTGCTCTGGAGGCCCATACGCAGCTAAGGTCGCTGATCTGTCGTTGAGGAGACACTGCTGGTTGCCACTTGGTTCTTCTGGGCGGTCAGTTGCTCGACAGCTGCACGTCTATTCGCCAGTACTCGTCTGGGCAGCCGTCGTTAACCACTGTCATATATGGTCCGTGGTGAATCACAGTTGCCTATGCGTCGTTTTTCAGTAACGTCATTTTGCTATGCACGTTATACTCTAACCACGGCGACACGTGAATTGTTTACAGACTTAGCCCATTCCGGAATGCTTCCATCCTAGAAGTGAATTCTAATACTCATGGTTTTTTGGGTGTCAGATAAATCACTCCGTTTCCGCATTACATCTGTTGCACAGTTCCCGCGTCCTCCAACACGTTTTATGTACCTTCCGCTCTACTGTTAGTACTGCCATCTGGCGTGTGTGAGTAGGTATTGCAGTTGACACAGTCAGTGGTGACACTGTCGTGATTTGGACCGTGTAGTAACTCCCTCTTTGCTCATCGCCCTCAAGATTCCAATCAGTACTGCTCGGTTCTACCTCGGGTTTGTTTTTTCGGCTGTGGCACACTGCAGTATGGTTAGGTCTACTGAAGATGAGTTGGGCGAAACGCACGTCACGTATGGATTCACTGAATGGGATGGAACATCAGCACAACGACACTGTGCTGAGATGTTCCCACAGCGACGGCAACCACGTCATGTTACTTTTGCGCCTCCGGATTGTTACATTACTCTGAGGTTTATGTCGTGCGTTTTGATGACTTCATATTACAGGCGCTTTTTACTACTATAAAGGTAACTAAGGTAACAAACCGAGTAAAAAATAATTACTTTAGTACTGTGTAATTAGACTTCAGAGACCACGATTTCCTTATACTAATATATTCCTGAACGACCTCCGAAATTCTGCCAGTGGAGTTCGTGTTCACGCTGTACAGATCACTGAAATCAAATTTCGATTGTATAAGCTTCTGCCCCTTGAAGCTTCTAATATGACAGACTTTAAATTTTGCCATGATGAATATTTTTCTAAATAGCTTCTAGATGAGTCAGGATGCAGCTCTATTGGCTACTAGGCGACAGTCAGGAGAGAAACACCTAGCAAAATAATCCTGAATATGTCTGGTCCTTAAATAGAATCTAATAGACAGTTTTTTTCAGGTTTTATTCGAGAAGATCTTGTTTGAAGAAGGTTATTCGTTCATAGGTTTCACATCCATTGCTAGCGCGGATTTATACCTTGAGAAGTTCTGGTTAAAAGTCTCAAACGATAATAAATATCCAGAAATTGACTAATGGAATGCAGTGCATACTGAACATTGGAAAGGTCACTTCATGAATTCTTTCAGGGGCTCATCCGACGAATCTGGTTCTCAGCATGTTGTTAGTTGAATTATATTCGCCATAAATTTTAATTGCGCTTTGATGACGCTATAAATCGTGTTCTACGAAACACATAAAGCATTGGGAAGCCACCTTAATCCGTGGCTGTTCATCTGTATCAGAACTCACACAGACTGATCAGAGCTAGGTATAAAGGGCACGCAACTCACTCTATGGCGTCCCAGATGTGCTCAGCATGATTGCGGTCAGGTGATTTGAACATTCACGCAAGAAGGCAGGAAGGCCTACTGAAAGTTCATTAAACCATTCCAACAATATTCGGGAGCAATGGCGCATTATTTTTGTAAAAATGGATTTCACCTGACAGAAAAGTGTGTTTCTCTGCCGCTCGCGTGAGAGAACGGAGGATGACTGAGATGTGGTATCGTCCCTACCCTGTACCAAACATGTGGTTCTAGAATGAATAGCAGCTCGACAGTCGCCGACGCGCACCATTCTACTGGTGCTCTATAACCTCTGACTCAGTGCCACACAGACGCTTACTAACGAAAGTACGGTTAAATGGTGTACCAAATGACTGGACTGATGATTTCTTGGTAGGGAGACTGGATCACGTTTTATCAGATAGTCATCGACAGAAGTAGAAGCAACTTCAGATGTGCCCAAAGGAAGTGTGTTGACATTTCTTGGTTCGCTAGTACGCTACTGGGAAAATACAATAGATCTGAACGTATACAAAGAAGGGCGAAACGAATGAACGCCACAGAAAGCGTCAACGAGATGTTGAATAATCTGAACTGGCAGAACAAAATGTGACCTCATTTTATTCAAGTGACTCGTCGAGTTGTTCCATACTCCATCAGGACAGCTATCAGTAATTCAGTTGCTCATTTGTGTAGTTTTCGAGCAAGAAATAAGATGAATAATTTCTATCCTCTTTTGCCGAACAATTCCATTTGTACCTTTCAGAGAAAAAAAATATTTTGCCCATCTGATTTTTAACTAAGTATGGTTATTACGAAAAAATTGCTATCGTGCTGGAAGATTACTGTCTCACAAATGTCAGTTGGTAAGGCAAATCCCGTAACTGGTAATCCATATTATTTATTTCCAGTTGGAAAACTGAATTATCCGTAGTAAGTTGCGCATTTTAGGTACTAAATATCATTGACTCTACTTCAAACGATGTTTGGAAAACTGCAAGACCCGTGTGAAATTTAATTTTACTGGATGTAAATTTCCATAATATACTGCGTTGCGAAACGGTTATGCGAAGGTTAGTGGTTGATTTCATCAGTGAAATCGAAGCAACTAAAGTACTGCTGAATTAGCGAAGGTACCAATATCATTCGATGAACCCGAGCAATTATTAAATCATACTGTTATGGAGAGACGATTCTACAGTGGGTCGGCAGATTCGTCGTACCTGGATTTTTTTTAAAAAACTTGTTCGTTTTTTGACTGATCCTACACTATTCTCCGCCTTTTAGTTTCTTCTTTACGTTCTTTTCATTTCTAGAGACGTATTTCATCGAATATCATGTAAAATCTATTTCGTGTTCTAGTATACTACTTTTCTCTTCTACTGTCTCTTTCAGTACCCAGTTAACTATTTCTGACTCCAAATTAGACGTCCCACTAACCCGTCCCTTTTTATAGTAAGGAAGCGTCATAGACTTTCTTCCTCACCTATTCCTCCTAGTGCTTCTTCATTTCTTATCGCAACTTCTGTGGTCTTAGTCCCGCTGAGCACCGTGCACTATCATTAATTTTACAACATGCATTACACTGTGCTGTCTGTAATAATGAAATTTGTTCTGTTACCAGTTTCGGTCTTATACCATCCTCAACGGCCGTTGAAGATGGTCTAAGACCGAAACCGGTAGCAGAATAAACATCGTTATCACAGACAGCATAGTGTAACGCATTTTGTAAAATTCGTACATGCTGTTGATCAGCGGCTAAACAAGATGTTCACTGTCATTAACGTATTAGTGTCGCTAGCTCTTATAGCTGTAAATCTAGCAGTTGTCATAAAGATGAAGCAAGTTATACGTATGAAGCTGCTAATAATCTGTAGTACACCCTCATAGATTTATGTAGCCACCACACCTGCATTCACGATCCATCTGATCCCCTCCCCCCACTTCCGTCGGTCTCCAAAAAAATAATGCACAGCGACGCCATCGACCATTTGTTGGCATTCTTACAGCTCTCACTCATAATTCTGAAGAGTAAGGAATGTAAAGAATGAAGGATAGTAGTACGTCTGAAAAACAAAATGGTATCCTAAAGTTTTGTTATGCTTTTAGCAATCCAGTGCAAAACACAAGAGAAACTTCTGTGTAATGTCTAAGTGCATTCTCAGAGTGCAGAGGAGAGGGGGGGGGGGGGGCGGATTGCGGTTGGAGGGATTTATGAAAGGGAGAGGGGGCCATGCGTAGTGGGGGGAGAAGAAGACAAGGGAAGTTCACTGCAGGTATTTGCTCCAGAACCTTTCGACATAACGTTGCACCCCTGTTTATCAATGACTTCCCCAGTAAAATGATAAAGAGAGCAGGTCGATCTCTTAAAAATAATGGATAAATGTTTAGTTCATTTAATAGTGAGACTTTTAGCATGCTGTGATGCTGTCATGGTTAAACGACTGGAGTGAAAACATATCTACATTTGGATAAAATCTTACTGTTCCCATATGGTCACAGACCACGGTGACTTTCTGCTGACCAACAAGGACGTATACGTTCGCTGTCTGATACTCTGGAATCAGCTGGTGGCGTCTGTGAAGAACTGATGCATTAACCACATACAGGGTGGTGCATGGAAAACCGATCCCCAGTGTAGACTGCACGCCAGTTACACACGAATGCTTGCACGACGCGAACAGATACAACAACAAATAGATAAATATTTAATAATTAGATAATAAAGAAAAAAAACATATAAATTAATGAAAAGGTCCATATTTACTTAATTGGTTTTGTCATTTACATCAGATTACATTACATTACATTAGGTACTGAACAAGACCTCCTTTGCCCCCACCCTAACATGTACGAGGGTCATTCGGACGGTAAGACCCACAGTGAAAATCCAATAAGCATTCAGACACAAGTGTTGAGCAGTGTCTCTAGCATGACCGCCGATCGCGTCACGTCGCTCTTTTCAGTTTTGACCGCACAGTGATCACATAAAGATGCCCAGAAAATACTGTCCCCTAACTAGTATCAGTTCTCGCTAAAAGATTTCGCCTGATTTTATGCAGCCCTTTTAACACAACTGCCATGCGTTTCCTTCTTCATGTCAATTCTCAGCGGAACTGTAGGGTCAATGAAGATGCGTTTTCGGTGGATGTTTTCGATCACCCCCTATACAGGCCGTGACTGGATGCCCCTGAATTTCATTTCCGTTCACATGAACCGCTGTCTTTGAAGGTAATTTCTAGCACAGTCAACGAGCCTTAGACAAGCATAGAGAATTGGGGAGGGGGGGGGGGGGGGGGAGTGGCCGCGCCGTTTGAACCGCCATGTCACGGATTGCGCGGCCCCTCCCGCCAGAGGTTCGAGTCCTCCCTTGGGCATGGGTGTGCGAGTTGTTTTAAAATTGACATCCTGACTTCTAGAGTAGCACACGACACCAACATGGATATGCATTGTATAGCACCACTTACAGTACTGATGTTGGAGATTGTGAAATGATGTAAACATAGGTACGTTGGTGTTCCACGTATTGTAAATTTTGGATATAATTATGTGTGCCGTTGTGTTAGTAGCTGTATCCTAACATTTTCGGTCCCGTATTTTGCAGATCCGAGGATGGCAACAGATAACGGCCGAAACCGATCATCTATATGAATAAATGACTTTTGCGATCTTGGCAGTTGAGAATTTATTCACTTCAGATCGGTCTCACGCTGACGATGTCAGAAGGGTATGTACGCCAAATTATAGGAGTTGTATGAAATTTTGGAGGTTCATTTGGTTTTTTTTAAATTCTAGTTGATCATTCAGCACATGCAGTCAGGTTAATTGTGAATTTGGCTGTATATTTCTAATTCCTCCAACAAATTCATCTGTATTCCTTTGTCGGAAAAATGTAATATCTCTAAGTTTCCGTGTTGGCCCATGTGAGTAGCCCAATCAAACAGGATAACACAAGTCTCAACGGCTTTCGTACCGACAATACAAAATGTAGTCGCAACAGCTTCGAAACAATAGATGACAATTAGCGGGCGAGAATGAAAGTGTAGTACTCGGGACCAGTTTTCTGTGGGCCGCCCCTTATTACAACGAGGTGGTGCCCGCTGGCATCGGCCTGCCCTGAGGCTCGTGGGATGAACCACAGTTGAAGACCGGACAAACAAAGTAAGACGGACAGTTAGGAAGTGTTTCCGGCAGGTCACGGGGGAGCAGGTGTGGCGAGGGAGCTGGCTGGCGGCTACGGCTGGCCGGTGCGAGGCACGCGCGCCTCCAGATAACGGCCGTATTTACTGGCTGGGCGCCGCTGATAAGGCCGCCTCTGCAGCGCCTACGGCTCCGCTGGCGCCGCCACCGCCGCCTCCACGTGACAGTGCCGGGCCGCACCGCGCCGCGAGACCGACGCCGCTGGCTGCCGCGTAGCACCGCTGTCTGCCCAACGGGCGCGGATCTGAGGCTCGATTCTGGGCCCTGGGGGGGGGGGGGGGGTCACCGTTCGGAACTCTCTCTCTCACCCTCCCACCCCACATGTAATGAGTTAATGCATAAGTTCGTAAAGCTCTTCCATAAATTTGATAAACACAACAGTTACGAATAACAGTGACTTTAGCCATCAACAATACATTCTCCATCAATATTGGCAATAATCTGCCAACGCTGGGGTAACTTATCGTTTCCGCGACTGGGGAAATCACGTGATTTAGAGCCGCGGTCGCAGCGCATTCTCATGCGGAAAGGAAGTTCTTTGAAGGTTATTCGACAGAGAGTGGAAAAGATGAAAACCTGAGGGGCAACATCGGTTGAATGGGGCGGGTGCGGAATGACTTACCAACACAACTCCTGTACAGAGCTATTTGTCTATCTAGCAGCATGCGGGCGAGTGTTATAGCGGTTAGAATCACTTCACGCATGAAACCGATAATAGTGGCTGTTGTTGTTGGTGTGGTCTCCAGTCCTAAGATTGATTTGATGCAACTCTCCGTGGCACTCTATCCTGTGCAAGCTTCTTAATCTCCCAGTACCTACTGCAACCTACATCCATCTGAATTTGCTTAGTGTATTCATCTCTTGGTATCCCTCTACGATTTTTACCCTCCACCCTGCCCTCCAATACTAAATTGACGATTCGTTGATGCCTCAACACATGTCCTACCAACCGATCGCTTCTTCTAGTCAAGTTGTGCCACAAACTTCTCTTCTTCCCAATCCTATTCAATACTTCCTCATTAGTTATGTGATCTATCCATCTAATCTTCAGCACTCTTCTGTAGCACCACATTACAAAACTTCTATGCTCTTCTTGTCCAAACTATTTATCGTCCATGTTTCACTTCCATACATGGCTACACACCATACAAATACTTTCAGCAATGACTTCCTGACACATCTTTTTAGAGTCTGAGGGTATTTCGTCTGTTTCATACATCTTGCTTACTAGATGGTAAAGTTTCGTCAGGACTAGGTCTCCCAACGCTGTCAGTAGTTCTAATGGAATGTTGTCTACTCGCGGGGCCTGATTTCGACTCAGGTCTTTCAGTGCTCTGTCAAACTCTTCACGCAGTATCATGTCTCCCATTTCATCTTCATCTACATCCTCTTTCATTTCCATAATATTGTCCTCAAGTACATCGCCCTTGTATAGACCCTCTATATACTCCTTCCACCTTTCTGCTTTCCCTTCTTCGCTTAGGACTGGGTTTCCATCTGAGCTTTTGATATTCATACAAGTGGTTCGCTTTTTTCCAAAGGTCTCCTTAATTTTCCTGTAGGCTGTATCTATTTTACCCCTAATGAGATAAGCCTCTACATCCTTACATTTGTCCTCTAGCCATGCCTGCTCAGCCACTTTGCACTTCCTGTCCATCTCATTTTTGAGACGTTTGTATTCCTTTTTGCCTGCTTCATTTACTGCATTTTTATATTTTCTCCTTTCATCAATTAAATTCAATATTTCTTCTGTCACCCAAGGATTTCTATTAGTCCTCGTCTTTTTACCTATTGATCCTCTGCTGCCTTCACTATTTCATCCCTCAAAGCTACCCATTCTTCTTCTACTGTATTTCTTTTCCCCATTCCTGTCAATTGTTCCCTTATGCTCTCCCTGAAACTCTGTACAACCTGTGGTTGAGTCAGTTTATCCAGGTCCCGTCTCTTTAAATTCACACCTTTTTGCAGTGTCTTCAATTTTAATCTACAGGTCATAACCAATAGATTGTGGTCAGAGTCCACATATACCCCTGGAAAGTCTTACAATTTAAAACCTGGTTCCTAAATCTCTGTCTTACCATTATATAATCTATCTGAAACCTGTCAATATCTCCAGGCTTCTTACATGTATACAATAACGGGCATAAAGTCTAACAATCAAGGAAGTAAAGAACCACTAGGATCGGGCGTGGAAGCAAGGTCAAGTGCTGGTAGAAGTAACAAAACACCTTACTTCTAATGAATTTATTAAAATTAGCTAAAATACAATATACAATCTGCCAAGATAATGAATATAGGGAGAACCAAACCTTAAGAAACTAGTTCAACAATTTAACATTTTACCACGCAACATAGTACTGCGTATGCCTTAAGGGCTGCATTCGCAAAGAAAGCCGAAGGGCCAAACTAACAAGATAAGAAAATCTTTAAAATATCAACTGGAAACTTAAGAGCCAGGTAATAAATGAAATTAAACAAACAAATTCTGCAATAAGTAAATAATGGCCAGTAATTTATCAGTAAGCCGGCCTTAGGGCCCCAGTACACTAACAAGGGAGGTTAAGTATTAAAACTGGATTTCAAAGCCTTAAGAGCTGTAGAGCTTCAAAAAGAGAGGCCTGAAGGGCCAATTCATCAAGGTACTTAATAAACATCTCAGCCTGAAGGGCTGGCCTATGGTTAAGGTTAGGCAAGTTCTCAAAAATAGAAGGCAAATCAACAAATTTATCAGTAATCGAGCCTTAAGGGCCACAGTACATTTAGAATCGACATTAAGCATTAAGAACTATCATACAGCGAAGCAATTCCCTAAAACGTAGCAACCTTACATAAATCAATTGATACTATCCAGATAAAACCTAGGGACAGGAATACATGCATATAATTCTAAAAGGTAAACTAGCATAAAATCTAAATTTAAAATGCCAACAACCGCACACCAATATGGCTAGCAAATTTACAAAAGTTTAACCACAGTTACTGAGTCTGAAATACAAGCAGCTGCACGGCTACCAATCAGTCATCGTGCCCCAATATCATGATTTACAATCTTCAGGTAGTACGAAACATGAAAAATACAAGGCGAGCCCCAAAGAGGAATTAAATTATGCTCTTCAGTTACAAATCATTAAACGGCAGCGTAAGATTGCCACATTTCACAAACTGGCGTAAAATCCACCGGCTCAACTGACACTGTTCATATAGGCAAACATACAAATCAAATTCTCTTACCCTGTAAAATTTTCAGTCTAAAAGGGGGCTGATAATAACATTTAAGGTGTGCACAGTCACGTACTTCACAAATTTCTTTTCTTTCTCTCATACATAGAACACGTAGGCTTGGAACTGACTACCAAATTGGTCACAAGAATCAATAGACAGCCACCAATACACCAGTACCTAATTAGACAGTCTCCTAGTGTGACATGACAAAGCAACAGTTCCCCTGTAATTGCTTTTGATTCAACATGTTCTACTATCCTCGTTGTACAGCATCGACCATGGCCGGAGTGCCTACTGCAAATTTTAACCAAGCAATTCACGCTCACGTCTACGCCTAACCGAGGAACCAGCCCAGCAGTACAAGAACAACCTAAACACTCGAAGTCAAACTGGGCAAACGCAGTGCAGAACTAACATCCAACCTTTTCCTTCATAGGTTCAGAACCGGCGAGCTAAACCGGTGGACAGAAAACACACAATGTCGGCGGCAGCAACGTAAAGGAAGTCGCAAACACCGTCCTAATACAAGGCAATAGCAAGTCAAAAGCACAACGGCAATAGCGAAATATACTCAACTTCAGTCCCGGGCGAAAACCTGCCGCCCTCAGTGCTCAAAACATTCCCGGAGCAACCGTCCTCGGCGACTCCCACTATTCTCCGGACAGCAACATCACAGCTCCTTATTTCAATTCTCTTCCGGCAAGAACAAGCATAATTGGAGCTAACGGCTTCTCCAAGTCAGACACGCTATGCCGTAGAACCTCGCGGTGGAATAAGCTGGCCGACACCACACAAACCACCCCAAGTAAGACAAACAATCACTTCCGGAGTCGATGGCATACTGCCACGCTTCACGATTCAGTCACTCCACTCCACCGACGCAGAGGGCGGGGCATGAGACAAGGAGAACAGAAGGCGCCGCCACGCGGAAAAGCGCCGGCGGGAAGCCGTCGTAACTAGGGCGCGTGTTTAAACGAGACGGGCAGAAGCACGTTTAAACGCAGTCTTCCTGGTCGTTGTTCTTAGATTATGTCTACAAGAGTCTCAGATGTTGAAATAAATGTCAGCAATGATGGTTACACCTCAGGGAAGCAATTCTTAGTACACTGCATCGTCGCTGTTCCACAAATGCTTAACATTATCTTTTGTGTAAATGTGAAGGTCTTTGAAAGTGGTGTTGCCGCTTACCCACTCGTTTCTATTCCCAATGCTCGCGCAGAGACATACTTTCTCGTCACCAGAGACGATATAGAATAGAAATGATCGGTACTGTTAGCGAGTCGATTGATTACGAGCAAGCGGAGCTACGTATGTGGCCACCCACTGATTCTTGTGATTTTGGCTTAGAACATGCGATACCCATACACCTGACTTTTGAACCATCACCATTGCATGAAAATGTCGCACGATGTTGGAATGATTACAGTTCATCACATCTGCCAGGTCTCGTGTACACTGCTGTGGATCATTGTGGATTAATCCGTTTAAACAACCTTCATTAAACTCTGAAGGTCTTTCTGAACGTGGACAGTCACTAATATCAAAACGATCCTTCTTAGAAAGAGAAAAGCATTTTGTTGCCATGTTATGTCCAGTGGCATTATACCAATACACAGCTTCATTCTGATGAAGACATCCTTAGAGGTATCGAAACCAGTTCATGGCGGCAAACTGTTATTTGCAACCAGTTGCATGTGATTCCTATGCTGAAATTAATATACGATTGCAGATAAACAGCCACGTTTAAAACTGACAGAAAAAAGTCGAAAATGCTCCGATTCTCCAACTTGGCACCCCATTTTCTACCGTCCACAACTCCACTCTCTATCTGAAAATCACAAAATGATAATATTTAAACTCAAATAGGAACAGTGAACTACAAATAAAAAATTACAGTCGGTAAATAACCCCATACCTACTAGAATAGCAAAATACAAAATAAACGCTACGAACTTTTTCACCTACATAATATTACTTCCATTTATCATTATTATTACCATACATCATATGCCTACGATTGTAGTAATATTAGCGGCATACAAAAAAAAAAAAAAAAAAAACGAACTGGAGGCTATAAAACGAAAATCGCTGAAGGGATCGTAATCCGATAGCCTATGGAAGTACGTACGGTTCCAAGCGAGCGCTGAGTCCCAGAATTCGCTGCTAGAGGGGCGTGGGCGAATTCCAACGTGACGACAGAGCGACTGGGTGCAAGTGCCGACTGGCCTCTCCCCTCACGTGGAGAACACAGCAAGGGTCATAAACCAATTTCACAGAAACTTCGTTCATTGGAAGAGGGATGAAAATAAGCGAAAATGTGATTCGGCTTATCCGTAGATACTCGAAGGTTTCTGAGAAAACGGAGGTCAAAGTTTTCGAGGTACTTTACGTGTCTGTTAGCGTGTAAACAAGTCAGTCGAAGCTGTGCCAAAGTGTGTCGCGGATTCATACTTTTGCACCCCTTGTACGAAACCCGATCATTACTTTTACTGTTTTTTTTCATTCATCTACCTATGTCCATGGAAGATGTTACCCAATGTACAATGAAGCGCCAAAGTAACTGATATAGGTATGGGTATTCAAATACAGAGATATACAAACAGGCAGAATACGGCGCTGCGGCTGGCAACGCTTATTTAAGACAAAGGTCTGGCGCAGTTGTTAGATCGGTTTCTGCGGCTACAATGGCAGATTATCAAGACTTATGCTAGTTTGAACGTGGTGTTACAGTCAGCTCACGAGCGATGGGACACAACATCTTCGAGGTAGCAATGAAGTGGAGATTTTCCCGTACGAGTGTATCGTAAATATCATTCATCCGGTAAGACATCAAATCTTCGACATAACTGCGGCCGGAAAAAGATCCTGCAAGAATGGGACCAACGATGGCTGAAGAAAACCTTTCAACGTGACAGAAGTGCAACCCTTCCGCAGACTGCTACAGATTCCTGTGCTGGACTATCAACAAGTGCCAGCGTAGCGTGCGGACCATTCAACGAAACATCATCGAAATGGGCCTTCGGAGACGAAGGCCCACTCGTGTACCCTTGACGACTGCACGACACGAAGTTTTACGCCTCGCCTGGGCCCGTCGACACCGTCATTGGACTGTTCATGATTGGAAACATGTTGCCTGGTTGCACGAGTCTCGTCTCAAATTGTATCGAGCGGATGGACGTGTACAGGTGTGGAGACAATCTCATTAATCCATGGACTCTGCGTGTGAGCAGGGTACTGTTCAAGCTGTAGGAGGCTTTTAATGGTGTGGGGAGTGTGCAGTTGGAGTAGTATGGGAATCCTGATACGTCTAGCTACGAGTCTGATAGGTGACACGTACACCTGCATCCATTCATGTTCATTGTGCATTCCGACGGACTTTGACAATTCCAGCAGGATAAAGCGACACCTCACACGTCCCGAATCGACACGGAGTGGCTCTTCTGAGCTTTAAACGCTTCCGCTGCCACCAAACTCCCCAGACATAAACATTACTACGAAGAAATTTCGCTGTGGCAAACATGCCTTCACGCGATTTTCGTGGTGTCCAGAATTTCTATGTTTTCGAATGTTTTTACGAGAGAGGTCGTCGAAGGGAATGCATCAATTCTTTGTAAAGAATAAACATAAGAACAAAATATAAGAATTAATATAATAATGATAAAAGAAGAATATGAGACTTTAAAAATATTGTAACCCTTGAATATATTAATTACATACATATCCTAGATATTATGCAATAAACGTTTGACACGTATTGAAACCCAGTTGTAATATTACAGTTAATAAAACACCCGTATATCACGTAACTTGATAAGAGATTTTCATGTAGTATCCTTCTAGAACATGGGTAGATAAAAGACAAGAAAAAAATAAAATAAATACAAACAATAATCGGGATTCGACTAGCGGGACTGTACCAAAATTTCAGGTAGCAACATCGTGCTCTAATAGATATTAGGTCGAATACTTTAACCGTCGCTTTCTCAGAAATGGTCGAGACACATATTCGCTTGAAACGTCCTGGCAAATTAAAACTGTGTGCCGGACCGAGACTCGAGCTCGGGACCTTTGCCTTTCGCAGGCAAGTGCCGAGGACGGGGCGTGAATCGTGTTTGGGTAGCTCAGATGGTAGAGCACTTGCTCACGAAAGGCAAAGGTCCCGAGCTCGAGTCTCGGTCCGGCACTCAGTTTTAATCTGCCAGGCAGTTTCATATCAGCGCACACTCCGCTGCAGAGTGAAAATCTCATTCTCGAAACATATTCGCTTGTTTTAACTCCTCTTCCACCGAGTGAAATCTCTGTGATATGTGGTTGCGACACTTGCCGTGTTCTGCTCATGAGTGCAGAGGCCGATCGACGCCTGCACCCAGTCGCTGCTGACAACTTGAGAAATGTAGACTGAAAATGGTTCAAATGGCTCTGAGCACTATGGGAATTAACATCTATGGTCATCAGTCCCCTAGAACTTAGAACTACTTAAACCTAACTGACCTAAGGACATCACACAACGCCCAGTCATCACGAGGCAGAGAAAATCCCTCACCCCGACGGGAATCGAACCCGGAAACTCGGGCGCGGGAAGCGAGAACGCTACCGCACGTGCTTCTGTGACACTCTAGCGGCGAGTTTGGAGCCTCAACGCTCTTATAGCGACCTCCCTTCTTCCATGGACAATGGCACTACGACCCCTTCAGCGGCTCTCATTTTAAAGCCTCCGGCTCGTTTCTTGTCGACTGACTCTGTCAATAACATTCTTATTATTTTTTTCCGAACTTATTCCGTATCTCCACGGGGCAGCCTTGTGAATCCGGATTTGGCAACGTTGGGGGTAGAGGGTTTATTTGTTTTGTTTTGGGACGTAAAAACAACTAGGGTCATACGCGTCCACGTCAGAACTGTAAAACACGAAGACGAAGAGAAGAGTTTCAAACGACTACATGTTAATCCCAGTCGACGGAAGAGAAGACAACTGGAAACAGGAACATGGAGAGAGGTGGAAGAGAAGACAGCTAAAAACAGGGACATGGAGAAAGGTCTATAAATTTCGCCATAGAGGAACGGAGGTCATGAACTAAAATGGCCTTCGCCGTATTGCTATGATGGATAAAAAGTAAAACGCGGTCGTCACCCGTGCGTCGTTCGCTAAAACGCCCGATAACAACGGAAAACACTAACGAGAACGTGAGTGGTTAAAGAAAGGGCCTTCTGGCAGGAAATGGAGGACCGTCAAAGGTTGAGTGCATTGACTACAAACTGATGGGAGAGCGCCAGTTTACATATTCCGATGTCTAAAAAGATAGTGCCCGATACGCAACTTAGCTAAACTGATCTCACGGCGAGAGTGCCGAGAGGAAGTCGTCCGAGCCGCAGGGAGAGGCTTAATGACCCGGAGCTTGTTTCCGTGAGGGGAGGACCAGTGGCGATGCCAAAGTGACACCACCTGCTGACAGACGGCAACACGGAGATCATCGGATGGAACGTACGAACTAGCGGGCTGAGATACGAGGACTGCAGCCTTGGCAGCAGAGTCAGCGGCCTCGTTTCCTGTCAGACCGACGTGACCAGGAACCCACATGAACATCACAGTCGCTCAAGGGTGAGCAAGTGATAGCTTTCCTGGATCCGTTGCACATTGGGATGGACGGTATACTGCACACGGAGGCTTTGAAGGGCACGGAGAGAGTCGAGTAGATGACACAATAGAATAGCCTGTGCCGCAGGATGTAATGCATGGTTTGATACAGGGCGAAGAGCTCTGCAATAACTACTGAGCAGTGTTCCGGAAGCCGATAGCGGAAAAAGGCGGTGGCAATGACGAGGGTACGCCCGACACCACGGTCAGTCTGAGAGCCATCAGTGTAGAGGATGGCTTGGTGCCCTTCCTGTCGCCACATATTCCTCCCAGGGACGAAATTGTGGAGACCTTCTATCTCCGTCTACTGCTATCCCATGTGAATGTTTGGAAGGGTTTTCGAAAGGTTTCCGAGTCGTGTAACTGATGTGCAACGTAGGTACCAGCACGTTATTCATCTATATGGATGTGAGAAACCGCCTAAAAGCCAAACAACATCTACAATTTCCGGCATACCGTCCTTCGTCGCTAATCCATTGGGCGGAGTCGGTCCAAGTATGTTCACCTCCCCGAATCACTGGAGCGACGTCCTAAAGCGTGCTTCAACCACAGTAATTTATTTATGTCTGTAGGGTGTTTATAAATACTGGCGCTGCTTGAGCCCGTGTAGACGGAAAGCTATTTATCATATGGGTACCCGACTTTATAGGTGTGATGTTCAGACTGCGATGCAGGAATTGCATTGTTGGGACTGTTAGTGTCATGATTTGTCGTTAGGCGCCGGTGGGACTGTAATACAAGCATCAGTGTGGATTACAGTTGCAGACGTCAACGTGGGTCTGGACATGGCGAGCAAGGATTTACTCGTATTAAATACTGCACCAGGGAGTGAGGGCGCTTCAGGTGGCATATCGTGAGTTTTTATAATGATATTTCACGAGGACACGCTGAACCACTTGATAGTATACCCACAACTGTCTTGTAATCATTAACAGTGGGATGTGCTTTCCTTGATCACCGCTGTATTTTTTTATTGTAACGCGACACGTGTTTCTGGTAATGGCGACGGGAGGCCGAGTGCAACAATATCGTGGTCGACTTGTAAAGCTGCTTTACATCATCATCATCATCATTTAAGACTCATTATGCCTTTCAGCGTACAGTCTGGAGCATAGCCCACTTATAAAATTCCTCCACGATCCACTTTTCAGTGCTAACATTGGTGCCTCTTCTGATGTTAAACCTATTACTTCAAAATCATTCTTAACAGAATCCAGGTACCATCTCCTTGGTCTTCCCCGACTCCTCCTACATTCTACTGCAGAACCCATGACTCTCTTGGGTAACCTTGTTTCTCCCATCCGTGTAACATGACCCCACCATCTAAGCCTGTTCGTCCTGACTGCTACATCTATAGAGTTCATTCCCAGGTTTTCTTTAATTTCCTGATTGTGGACACCATCCTGCCATTGTTCCCATCTACTAGTACCTGCAATCATCCTAGCTACTTTCATATCCGTAACCTCAAACTTATTGATAAGGTAACCTGAATCCACCCAGCTTTCGCTCCCATACAAAAAGTTGGTCGAAAGATCGAACGGTGCACAGATAGCTTAGTCTTGGTACTGACTTCCTTCTTGCAGAAGAGAGTAGATCGTAGCTGAGCGCTCACTGCATTAGCAATGCTACACCTCGCTTCCAGTTCTTTCACTATGTTGCCATCTTGTGAGAATATGCATCCTGAATACTTGAAACCGTTCACCTGATCTTACTTTGTTCCTCCTATTTGGCACTGAATCCGTTTATATTTCTTTCCCACTGGCATTACTTTCGTTTTGGAGATGTTGATCTTCATACCATAGTCCTTATATTTCTGATCTAGCTCTGAAATACACTCCTGGAAATGGAAAAAAGAACACATTGACACCGGTGTGTCAGACCCACCATACTTGCTCCGGACACTGCGAGAGGGCTGTACAAGCAGTGATCACACGCACGGCACAGCGGACGCACCAGGAACCGCGGTGTTGGCCGTCGAATGGCGCTAGCTGCGCAGCATTTGTGCACCGCCGCCGTCAGTGTCAGCCAGTTTGCCGTGGCATACGGAGCGCCATCGCAGTCTTTAACACTGGTAGCATGCCGCGACAGCGTGGACGTGAACCGTATGTGCAGTTGACGGACTTTGAGCGAGGGCGTATAGTGGGCATGCGGGAGGCCGGGTGGACGTACCGCCGAATTGCTCAACACGTGGGGCGTGAGGTCTCCACAGTACATCGATGTTGTCGCCAGTGGTCGGCGGAAGGTGCACGTGCCCGTCGACCTGGGACCGGACCGCAGCGACGCACGGATGCACGCCAAGACCGTAGGATCCTACGCAGTGCCCTAGGGGACCGCACCGCCACTTCCCAGCAAATTAGGGACACTGTTGCTCCTGGGGTATAGGCGAGGACCATTCGCAACCGTCTCCATGAAGCTGGGCTACGGTCCGCACACCGTTAGGCCGTCTTCCGCTCACGCCCCAACATCGTGCAGCCCGCCTCCAGTGGTGTCGCGACAGGCGTGAATGGAGGGACGAATGGAGACGTGTCGTCTTCAGCGATGAGAGTCGCTTCTGCCTTGGTGCCAATGATGGTCGTATGCGTGTTTGGCGCCGTGCAGGTGAGCGCCACAATCAGGACTGCATACGACCAAGGCACACAGGGCCAACACCCGGCATCATGGTGTGGGGAGCGATTTCCTACACTGGCCATACACCTCTGGTGATCGTCGATGGGACACTGAATAGTGCACGGTACATCCAAACCGTCATCGAACCCATCGTTCTACCATTCCTAGACCGGCAAGGGAACTTACTGTTCCAACAGGACAATGCACGTCCTCATGTATCCCGTGCCACCCAACGTGATCTAGAAGGTGTAAGTCAACTACCCTGGCCAGCAAGATCTCCGGATCTGTCCCCCATTGAGCATGTTTGGGGCTGGATGAAGCGTCATCTCACGCAGTGTGCACGTCCAGCACGAACGCTGGTCCAACTGAGGCGCCAGGTGGAAATGGCATGGCAAGGCGTTCCACAGGAGTACATCCAGCATCTCTACGATCATCTCCATGGGAGAATAGCAGCCTGAATTGCTGCGAAAGGTGGATATACACTGTACTAGTGCCGACATTGTGCATGCTCTGTTGCCTGTGTCTATGTGCCTGTGGTTCTGTCAGTGTGACATGTGATGTATCTGACCCCAGGAATGTGTCAATAAAGTTTCCCCTTGCTGGGACAATGAATTCACGGTGTTCTTATTTCAATTTCCAGGAGTGTATTACTCTGCAAACCTTCAATCGAATCTGTCATCACAACTAAGTCATCCACATATGAAAGACTGCTTATTTTGTGTTCATATATCTTAATCTCACCCAGCCAGTCTATTGTTTTCAACATATGATCCATAAATAATATGAACAACAGTGGCGACAGGTTGCAGCCTTGTCTTACCCCTGAAACTACTCTGAACCATGAACTCAATTTACCGTCAACTCTAACTGCTGCCTGACTATCCATATAAAGACCTTTAATTGCTTGCAAAAGTTTACCTCCTATTCCATAATCTCGTAGAACAGACAATAACTTCCTCCTAGGAACACGGTCATATGCCTTTTCTAGATCTATAAAGCATAGATGCAATTCCCTGTTCCGCTCATAACACTTCTCCATTATTTGGCGTAAGCTAAAGATCTGGTCCTGACAACCTCTAAGAGGCCTAAACTCACACTGATTTTCATCCAATTGGTCCTCAACTAATACTCGCACTTTCCTTTCAACAATACCACAGAATATTTTACCCACAACGCTGATTACAGAGATACCTCTGTAGTTGTTACAATCTTTTCTGTTTCCATGTTTAAAGATTGGTGTGATTACTGCTTTTGTCCAGTCTGATGGAACCTGTACCGACTCCCAGGCCATTTCAATTATCCTGTGTAGCCATTTAAGACCTGACAGTCCACCGTATTTGATGAGTTCCAACTTAATTTAATCCACCCCAGCTGCTTTATTTCACTGCAATCTATTGACCATTTTCTCCACTTCCCCAAATGTGATCCTCTTTCCATCATCATTCCTATCCCATTCTACCTCGAAATCTGAAACATTGTTGATCGTATTTTCACCTACATTGAGCAACTCTTCACAATATTCCCTCCATCTGCCCAAGGCATCCACAGGATTCACCAGCAGTTTTCCTGATCTGTCATTTCCTTCTTACCTCCCTTTCGAAGACTGCTAATTACACTCCAGAATGGTTTTCCAGCAGCTTGACCCATAGTCTCCAACCTTTTTCCAAAGTCTTCCCAAGATTTCTTCTTGGATGCTGCAATTATCTGTCTGGCTTTGTTTCTTTCTTCAACATAACTTTCTCTGTCTACCTGAGTTCTAGTATGTAGCCATTTTTGATACGCTTTCTTTTTCCTTTTACTGGCTGCCTTGACTGTGTCATTCCACCAAGCTGTTTGCTTCTTCCTACTTTTACACACTACTGTTCCAAGAAATTCTTTAGCCACTTCTAGTACTGTGTCCCTGTACCTTGTCCATTCCTTTTCCAATGACTGTAATTGACTACATTCAACTAACTGGTACCTTTCTGAGATCGCTGTTATGTACTTGTGCCTGATTTCCTTATCCTTAAGTTTCTCCACTCTTATCCTTCTACATATGGACGTGACCACCTGCACTTTCGGCCTCACAATCCCAATTTCACTGCAGATTAAATAATGATCAGTGTCATCAAAGAATCCCCTGAATACACGTGTGTCCCTCACAGCCTTCCTGAATTCCTGATCTGTTATTATATAGTCAATGACAGATCTGGTTCCCCTTCCTTCCCAAATATACCGGTGAATGTTCTTATGTTTAAAAAAGGAGTTTGTGATTACTAAGCCCATACTGGCACAGAAATCCAAGAGTTTTTTCCCGTTCCTGTTGGCCTCCATATCCTCTCCAAATATACCCATAACTTTTTCATGCCCTTCTGTTCGATTTCCAATCCTGACATTAAAATCACTCATGAGCAGAACACTGTCCTTGTCCTTCACTCTAAAAACTACATCACTGAGTGCCTCATAAAAACTATCCATCTTATCTTGATCTATCCCTTCACAATGCGAATAAACGGACACAATCCTAATTTTCTTGCTAGACACTGTGAAATCTATCCACATCAGTCGTTCGTTTACATACCTTATTGTAACTAAGCTGGGTTCCATTTCTTTCCTGATGTACAGCCCTACACCCCATTGTGCTATTCCTGCTTTGGCTCCTGACAGGTAGACCTTGAATTCTCCCACTTCCTCTTCTTTCTCACGCCTTACCCGAATGTCACTAACAGCTAAAACGTCCAGCCCCAGCCTCTGCCAGCTCTACCTTCTTCCCAGGGTAGCCCCCATTGATAATAATAGCTCCCCATCTCGTTACCATTTGTTTGCCAAGTCGTATCTTAGGAGTCGCTGGTTTGTCAGTTAGAGGTGGGACTCCGTCACCTCCAAAGGTCCGAGGCATTTTGCTCTGATTGTTGCCAGCATCATATTAAAATACCAGGGAAGCAGGCTGCTAGCCTTACTTGCCCTGAGTCCCATTGGGTATTACCCCTAACGGTTGAGGGACTAACCGGTGGATTTGGTAGTCTTTGCCGTATGAGCACAAAGGCGACCACGACTCAGAATATGTCCGAGATGCCCAGCCTTATTACAAAGTAACTGGTATCCCGACTTTCGGGACCACTTACTTGGCCACTCATACGTTGCCCGTGGTTCATGAACTAGGACATGACTACAGGAACCCACACCATGAACCACAAAAAAAAAACACCGACAGTCCTGCTGCTCTTAGCGAGTATCGACGCATTAAAGGAATAGTGAAATGTCGTCTTTCGACAACGTCGTTAAAAAACATAATCCGGACCTTCGAATTAGAGATCGTGACAAAGTGCGTGGCCACCAAGATCACTAGACTTGGTGATCTGTGATTTCTGGCTGTGTGTTTACCTGAAGGACGGGGTTTGTGAACAGGACGCCAACACATGTTGGAGGTCAAAGATGAACAAGGCGAGGGAGGTAGCTAACATCCCACCTCAGATGTTTCGGGCAGCAGTAAAGCAATCTCTAGTGCGGTTCCAGGCTGTCGTGGATGCAGATAGTCGTCACATTGAACAACGTTTGTAACCAGGGACATAAACGTGGTACGTAATTAACAAATATTGGCCTCTCATGCCAAAATTGAAATGTGTTCCTTTCAATGGTGTATTTGTTACTTCTCATGCGGATGTCCTTACAAAACTTTCCAAAAAGTTTCATGGTTCTACGAACACTGGTTTTTTATGGGGTGACATCTCAAGTAGCAAAGTATAGTTATTACCACCCTGCAAATCGGTGTAAGATATCCAAGGGAATGTAATTGAGAAAAACATAGTATCTCAGAGGCATTCTTCCAGAAATTTGAGAAGAATATGTGTCATACAGTCCATCTAAGATCTATATCAGCAACGATCTCTTTCCCAACATTGGCAGCGCCATATAAAATCGAAGTGTCTAGTCACCATTATCAATGTCGCACTGGCACTAAAACAGTGAAGAAAGGTCTTCCAGACCATGGCTATGCAGGCGCGTGAACCAGCGGAAAGCTCTTTCTTCCAGTCGTTTCTTTTTATGCTTTGGAAGTCAGTACTTCGGAAATTGCCAAGAGTTATTGTCTATCGAATGCGCCAGCGGCTAACGATAAATGCCGAAGGTGCGGCTATATGACGATCACAAGACTCTGGTGGCGAATTATGACAAATGTGTAGTGCGTTGTCAGGGGAACATAGTTTATTGTTTTCGTTATCAATAGCAGTGAGTGAAAGTGTTGCTGTTTCGAGTGCCGATAGGCCCACATGGCAAAATCTAATTCCTCGTTTACGTTGAGCGAAAACTTACACTTCTTCCAATACCAATATTTTCATAACTTGAGACTGAGTGGAAAAATTGACCATCGTGATACTCTCTCGATATTTCTGACTGGCAAGGTAAGAGTGTACCCGGGTGGTAGAAGAAGGAATTGCTGCTGAGCTTATACAAGACGAGAAATAGTGCGTAAAGAAGACGTCGCTGACGAGTAAAATAAATAAAATTACTACTTTCATTTGTAATTAATTGTAACACAGTAAACTTTCGTCTTTTGTTGCTCTAGTGAATGCGCAAACAGTATCCGTAACTCGCGCCACCAGAGTCATGTGTTCGACATTCGATATACATTGTCAAGGGCTCGGGTGCGTTCGATTGACAGTCATTCTTGAAAATTACTAGTGTTTCTGTTATTTCTCCCGTTTTGAAGATTGCCGATTGTACCGGCTGACTCACAAACCGTGTCGGATTTGTTGCTGACAGCAGGTGCGCCTTTACCTGGCTGAAACGACATCGGTCAGGCCGAAAGCTCAACCACGTGATTAGGTAATCACGAAAGTACCCAAAAGGTGTCCTGCGTTAAACATATCTCGTAACTTCTACCAATCCTTGCCTTTTGCAGAACTGTTCACTCTCTGAAAGTTAGCAGGGAAATTTGGAAACTGATGTACTTCTTAAAAAAAAAAAAAAAAAAAAAACCACGCTTCTACAGAAATGTTGTATGATGTTGTATGGGGCGAGGTGCTTCAGATCACAGCATCTTCTCAGAAAGGGGGTAGAATATGATATACCGGTACGGACAGCTAGAAATAAAGCTCATAATAGAGTTGGTGAAAGAAGTAACATAACTGATTAATCTTTCATTCGATGATTCTCATAATGACACAGTAACCAATTTTCATTATTTTAAAAACCTATGACGGCCGTCTACATGTTTTTCCTTACGTGATCCTGTCCATTATACTGCGGAATTATCGTGTACATGCAACATTTTAGAGCAATAATGGATACTGTTTTGCCACCACCTTAACACTTTACATGCTATCGTTTCCCAGTTACGCTCTGCGGACTACGAGGACATCGCTGGATTGTCTACAATATCAAATGACATATCTGGCTGTGCTGTCGCTTAGCAACGTTACACCGCCCAGTCAGTACAGAGGTATGCTGCGATGTCGCTTAGCAACGTTATACCGCCCAGTCAGCATAGAGGTATGCTGCGACCATTCTTTCTTTGAACACATCGCTGCCTACTTTTTCAAAGTGAATATCTTTGAAGTTACTGGTCACTTGCACTATCTGCAGGCTAGCATGCGAGTGGCGACGCCTGACCTTGAGGAGGTGTGATGTCCTACGTTCTGATGCAGCCGTCGGGTAAGAAGCTGTATGGTATCACTCTTAATTGTTGTAGTGTAGTCAAATGGTTCAAATGGCGCTGAGCACTATGGGACTTAACATCTGAGGTCATCAGCCCCCTAGAACTTAGAACTAATTAAGCCTAACTAACCAAGGACATCACACACATCCATGCAGTATTCGAACCTGCGGCCGTAGCGGTCGCGCGGTTCCAGACTGAAGCGCCTAGATCCAATCGGCATTAGTAATAGTATTTGTGCTACTGATAGCGATAATGGGTGGGATAGACACAAGGACGTAACTAGCTTATGACAGCCGTCCCACAAGGCCTGGACACATTTTAAGTGTGATGTAGTTTTGAAAAACGCGAAAAAAATGAGGAAAGGCAAAATCAAAGAACAGCAAGCGTCAAATGGGAGTCGATAGAAGAGGAAGGAGGATGGCATGGGTTGCAGAGGCTTGAAGCAGGAAGGAGACGAAGTTGTACGAAACGAAATTATGGCTATGATTCGGGTTTGGCTGTGCTGAATTCCGTAAGACTTAACCTTTCCTGGTGGAAAGTATTTTCCTGAAGTACGGGAACCATTGCCGTTGTGCCTAATTAGCCAACAGAACGAAAGTTTAAATCGAATTACAGATTTGTACTGAACTGCAATGAAATGAGAATGACAATTTTGTTGCAAGCAATGCGACATCGGTATATGTGTTGTAATGTGAACTGTACCACACAAACAGCATTTACTGAAATGTGTACGTTTTGCTTCATTGTAAAGTCGTCTTGATCCGAAACAAGTAAACCGGATGTAGGGTTTGAAGGTTTAATTAAAACAAGTAATTAAATAAATAAAAAGTTGTTGTTGTTGTTGTTGTCTTCAGTCCTGAAACTGGTTTGATGCAGCTCTCCATGCTACTCTATCCTGTGCAAGCTGCTTCATCTCCCAGTACCTACTGCAGCCTACATCCTTCTGAATGTGCTTAGTGTACTCATCTCTCGGTCTCCCTCTACGATTTTTACCCTCCACGCTGCCCTCCAATGCTAAATTTGTGATCCCTTGATGCCTCAAAATATGTCCTACCAACCGATCCCTTCTTCTAGTCAAGTTGTGCCACAAACTTCTCTTCTCCCCAATCCTATTCAATACCTCCTCATTAGTTACGTGCTCTATCCACCTTATCTTCAGTATTCTTCTGTAGCACCACATTTCGAAAGCTTCTATTCTCTTCTTGTCCGAACTAGTTATCGTCCATGTTTCACTTCCATACATGGCTACACTCCAAACAAATACTTTCAGAAACGACTTCCTGATACGTAAATCTATATTCGATGTTAACAAATTTCTCTTCTTCAGAAACGCTTTCCTTGCCATTGCCAGTCTACATTTTATATCCTCTCTACTTCGACCATCATCAGTTATTTTACTTCCTAAATAGCAAAACTCCTTTACTACTTTAAGTGTCTCATTTCCTAATCTAATTCCCTCAGCATCACCCGACTTAATTTGACTACATTCCATTATCCTCGTTTTGCTTTTGTTAATGTTCATCTTATATCCTCCTTTCAAGACACTGTCCATTCCGTTCAACTGCTCTTCCAAGTCCTTTGCCGTCTCTGACAGAATTACAATGTCATCGGCGAACCTCAAAGTTTTTATTTCGTCTCCATGAATTTTAATACCTACTCCAAATTTTTCTTTTGTTTCCTTTACTGCTTGCTCAATATACAGATTGAATAACATCGGGGAGAGGCTACAACCCTGTCTCACTCTTTTCCCAACCACTGCTTCCCTTTCATGCCCCTCGACTCTTATGACTGCCATCTGGTTTCTGTACAAATTATAAATAGCCTTTCGCTCCCTGTATTTTACCCCTGCCACCTTTAGAATTTGAAAGAGTGTATTCCAGTCAACATTCTCAAAAGCTTTCTCTAAGTCTACAAGTGCTAGAAACGTAGGTTTGCCTTTTCTTAATCTTTCTTCTAAGATAAGTCGTAAGGTCAGTATTACCTCACGTGTTCCAACATTTCGACGGAATCCAAACTGATCCTCCCCGAGGTCTGCATCTACCAGTTTTTCCATTCGTCTGTAAAGAATTCGCGTTAGTATTTTGCAGCCGTGGCATATTAAACTGATAGTTCGGTAATTTTCACATCTGTCAGCACCTGCTTTCTTTGGGATTGGAATTATTATATTCTTCTTGAAGTCTGAGGGTATTTCGCCTGTCTCATACATCTTGCTCACCAGTTGGTAGAGTTTTGTCAGGACTGGTTGTCCCAAGGCCGTCAGTAGTTCTAATGGACTGTTGTCTACTCCGGGGGCCTTGTTTCGACTCAGGTCTTTCAGTGCTCTGTCAAACTCTTCACGCAGTATCGTATCTCCCATTTCGTCTTCATCTACATCCTCTTCCATTTCCATAATATTGTCCTCGAGTACATCACCCTTGTATAAACCTTCTACATACTCCTTCCACCTTTCTGCCTTCCCTTCTTTGCTTAGAACTGGGCTGCCATCTGAGCTCTTGACATTCATACACGTGGTTCTCTTCTTTCCAAAGGTCTCTTTAATTTTCCTGTAGGCAGTATCTATCTTACCCCTAATGAGATAAGCTTCCACATCCTTACATTTGTCCTCTAGCCATCCCTGTTTAGCCATTTTGCACTTCCTGTCAATCTCATTTTTGAGACGTTTGTATTCCTTTTTGCCTGCTTCATTTACTGCATTTTTATATTTTCTCCTTTCATCAATTAATTTCAATATTTCTTCTGTTACCCAGGGATTTCTAGCAGCCCTCGTCTTTGTACCTACTTTATCCTCTGCTGCCTTCACTACTACATCCCTCAGAGCTATCCATTCTTCTTCTACTGTATTTCTTTCCCCTATTCCTGTCAATTGTTCCCTTATGCTCTCCCTGAAACTCTGTACAACCTCTGTTTCTTTCAGTTTATCCAGGTCCCATCTCCTTAATTTCCCACATTTTTGCAGTTTCTTCAGTTTTAATCTACAGGTCATAACCAATATATTGTGGTCAGAGTCCACATCTGCCCCTGGAAATGTCTTACAACTTAAAACCTGGTTCCTAAATCTGTGTCTTACCATTATATAATCTATCTGATACCTTTTAGTATCTCCAGGGTTCTTCCACGTATACAACCTTCTTTCATACGGAAAATGTTCTAAGTGCCATTACTTTCACAGAATCCGTCCTACGGTGTTCTCGTTACTCTGTTGCGTATCTCTAATCTTGTTTGAAGTGTCAGATTACAGAGAGAATGTACTGACATTCATTACTAGATAGCGTATAGTCTTCGTGCTAAGTAGTGCTTCCCAATGAAGTTCCAAGTGCCGATCAAGATTCCGCTCCTTTTAGCCTAGGACGGTTTGAAGAGATAATACTCGAGTTTTTGGTGAGTGTGCACAGCGTTTTATAGCTACGACAGAAAATTTGAAATTACAGGGAAACAAAGAAAGGTAAGCAAGCCCTTTGTCCGGGAAGATTTACGCAAGATTGTTGAGTTAGCTAAAGCTATGAACTCATTTCAAGTAATTCCATGTAGTTCCAGAGCAAGAAGTTGACTTCTACGAATCTGAAGAGTTGGTGCAAGCGTGTAACATCTCTAAATGCATTACAATCAGAGTGATTCTTAATCGTCCATCTCAAATAGCTATGCAAACATGTTAGATTGTAACAGAAGAATGGAGAAATGTTATTGTTTTAAAAGAGAAAAGAAAGTGGCAGATTTATGCCATGACGAACAGAAAGACCTATTTGCAGTGTTGAAATTTCTTCCTTGAGAAAACATAGAGTTTTACAGTAAACTTCGCGACTTATGAGCTCAAGAAAGTTGTTTAAGAAACATAATGTAGCACTGAGATTTTTTTCTTGAATTTAAGTTTGTTGTTCTTCGGAGCAAAAGTGATGTAAATGAGAAATGGTTTTTGTTGATTACAGTCCTACAATTTAATATATGACAGCAGTTTTTCAATACTTGCATTGTCATAAATAAAACATGGAGCATTAAACAAATACTTTCGCATTTGCACTAAGAACCAGTTGATTCTCTGGTATGGCATCTTCTGTTTTTTTTTTTAGATACACTTAATGTATGTACAAAAGGAAATACATTATTATCTAATTCTCTTGACAAATTTGAGATTTGTCACTTACAACATTTCAAACTGCAATTCTTTAAATGGTGAGATGTTACCGGGGACTGTAGAGAGAGCAGAAAGTCTAAGTTTACCATAGTTACCACAGTCACGCCACAGTCACGCTAACTTAATGGCTTAGCCCTTTGGATTTACGAAACGTGATTATCAAGTGTATCCACGTGGTCTTAAGGTCAGTAACAAAGCAACAAGATAATGTCTCGCGAAAGTTAACGGATCCAAAAATACTCACTTTATTCGCGAAATACTGAATGGAGTACAAGACTCGCAGAAGGAAAAACAAATGCACGAAAAGCGGCTGAATTTGCTTAACGTTATTTTCAAGTGTCTCCCAGTGCATGAGACCTAACTAACAAACAAAAACTGGGGTGCTGAGTCCAACAAAGATCAACATTCAATGAATTTTACACTCAGTATAAAATTTTACACCCAGTATAAAAAATTGGGCTAAGAATAAGTGGACGAACAAGAAATTTCTGATGCTCTCAAGTTTACTGGATTCCTGACTTCATACACGCATCGCAACTTAGCCTGAATCTGTGAGAACTAGGAACACACGCTTACCCATCGACGGTAGGAACACTACTCCACTACCGAAGTGTGCCTCTGTCCTTCGTTCAAAGTGGAGACACGACTGTGTGGGGACGAAACTTGGCTCTCGCCATTCTGACCAATGCGACCACGCAAAATGGCCGCGTGAATTATATTCTGTTCTGGCAAGTAGCCCGAATGCATCGAAATGGCTTGTGATTCGCCAAAATTTAGGCAGGACGACCTCTTTGCGTCACCAAACGTGCATTAGAGGCAGGTTTCAAAGGTTGGTACTACTACTTGGGAAATGAAATAAAGGGACTTCTTTGGTCTCCACGAGGAAATCAGATGAACAAGCTATGCTTCCAAGCTAAATGGTCTTGGAGGGAAAAGGACCCCATTATGGTTAATTGAGAGATAGTGCAGTTTTAAGAGAATGAAAAAGAAATATCTTCCTTTCATCCTTTTTCACTAAACAGTGTGCTTTTTAGTGTAGAAAATTGAGGACCACAGGGCATGGCAATGCCACGTCAAGAAAATTATAAAGACACCGTGCGTTCGCACAAGAAGGTCAATGGCCGGGAAGCCATATTTTAACTTAGGCGCACTCGAATGTAGTGGTATGGACATGTTGGGAATGTGGGTCTCACGGGGAGCGTGCAAGGGATAAGTCCCTGCAGTCGCGCTATCCTCTGTGCCCTCGGTGGCTCAGATAGATAGAGCGTCTGCCATGTAAGCAGGAGATCCCGGGTTCGAGTCCCGGTCGGGGCACGCCTTTTCAACATGTCCCTAATGAAGTACATCAACGCCTGTTTGCAACTAGGGTGTGCATTTAATTATCATTTCACTTCTAGCAAAGCTGCATGGTCATCTACGGAACTGTTCTTTCGGGAACAGATACTATCGTCATGTATAGCTTACGGCAAATAATGGAGAAGTGTTACGAGTGGAACAGGGATTTGTATGTATGCTTTGTAGATCTAGAAAAGGCATATGACCGGGTTCCTAGATGGGAGTTATTGTCTGTTCTACGAGATTATTGAATAGGAGGCAAACTTTTGCAAGCAATTAAAGGCCTTTACATAGATAGTCAGGCAGCAGTTAGAGTTGACGGAAAATTGAGTTCATGCTTCAGAGTAGTTTCAGGGGTAAGACAAGGCTGCAACCTGTCTCCACTGTTGTTCATATTATTTATGGATCATACGTTGGAAACAATAAACTGGCTGGGTGAGATTAAGATATGTGAACACAAAATAAGCAGTCTCGCATATGCGGATGACTTAGTTGTGATAGCAGATTCGATTGAAAGTTTGCAAAGTAATATTTCAGAGCTAGATCAGATATGTAAGGACTATGGTATGAAGATTAACATCTCCAAAACGAAAGTAATGGCAGTGGGAAAGATATATAAATGGATTGAGTGCCAAATAGGAGGAACAAAGTTAGAACAGGTGAGCGGTTTCAAGTATTTAGGATGCATATTCTCACAGGATGGCAACATAGTGAAAGAACTGGAAGCGAGGTGTAGCAAAGCTAATGCAGTGAGCGCTCAGCTACGATCTACTCTCTTCTGCAAGAAGGAAGTCAGTACCAACACTAAGTTATCTGTGCACCGTTTAATCGTTCGACCAACTTTGTTGTATGGGAGCGAAAGCTGGGTGGATTCAGCTTACCTTATCAATAAGGTTGAGCTTAAGGATATGAAAGTAGCTAGGATGATTGCTGGTACTAGTAGATGGGAACAATGACAGGAGGGTGTCCACAATAAAGAAATAAAAGAAAAAACTGGGAATGAACTCTATAGATGTAGCAGTCAGGGCGAACAGGCTTAGATGGTGGGGTCATGTAACCCTCATGGGAGAAGCAAGGTTACCCAAGAGACTCATGGGTTCAGCAGTAGAGGGCAGGAGGAGTCGGGGTAGACCAAGGAGAAGGTACCTGGATTCGGTTCAGAATGATTTTGAAGTAATAGGCTTAACATCAGAAGAGGCATGAATGTTAGCACTGAATAGGGGATCATGGAGGAATTTTATAAGGGGGACTGCGCTCCAGACTGAACGCTGAAAGGCATAATCAGTCTTAAATGATGATGATGATTGTGATTAATCTGCAAAGCATCCACTTTTGGAATGACGGATACAAAAGAGAATAGAAGGACGAGAGGTCAGTGTTCACTGTCCCGTCGTCGACAAGGTCATTAGAGAAGGGGTACATTTCCGGAGTAGGGAAGGATAGAGGAAGAAATCGACAGTATCTTTTTCAAAGGATCCGCCGCTGCACTTGCCGCAATTGATCAGTCGAAACCACTGAAAACCAAAATCTGGATGGCCGGTCTGGAAATATAAACCGTCGTCCTCAATGCGAGCGCCACGTCTTACCACTGCGCCATCTCGTTCTGTTCGATGAACAGAAGCCTTCAAGATGAGATGGCCGAGACGTTGTGCAGGAGCACCACGTTCGCCGTTGTTTACCGTTACTTGAATGTAGGTCACCTCCACGCTCAGTGTCTCACTGGCCGATACGCAATAGGAGCGATAAGACGTGGGTGCATCAAGTGCGTGTTTTCACGAGCTCGGTAGTAAATGGCGGGTAATTCTGGAGCTGCGGCAGGCAAGTTGCCTCCTACTGGCGCCGTACTGATATCCTGGCGCCGGTCCAAGGACTGGCGAGCTCAGGGAGTGTCTCACCCTGGCTGCTGCGCTTGCTCTGAGCAAGTGAACGGCAGGCGGTCATCTTACACATCGGCTGCTCAAGCCACAGCGGCAGGAAGAGAGTCACTGCTTGAGCAAATGACCACGCCACGGACTACACGTCAATAAATGCGGAGACTGTTACGTCTACTTCTCGGTGCTTCCGTGGCGTCACGTGAAGTGACTCAGTCTCAATACAAGCACTCTTAGCAATGTGCGGCACATGGGACGTTACGCTGCAAAATACTCCGCGTATTTACTCGTGAATGTTTACTGGGTGCTCGAATTAATTCTCTGCACTGCTACAACGATAAATAGGTCTAAATAAGGGTCGCTAGATTTGCTTTCACCCGCTAGACGACGTTAAAATGTTCACTGCTCCCATATCACTAATAAATGTCTTGGGCACCGACCGAGGTGGCGCAGTGGATAGCACACTGGACTCACATTCGGAAGAACGAAGATCCAAACCACAGTCCGGCCATCCTGATTTAGGTTTTCCTTGATTACCCTAAATCGCTTCAGTCAAATGCCGGGATGGTTCCTCTGAAAGCGCTCGGCCGATTTCCTTTCCCATCCCTTCCTAATCCGAGCTTGTTCTCCGTCTTTAATGATATCGTTGTCGATGGAATGTTAAACACTAATCTCCTCTTCCTCCTACCATGGGCATTTCAATGTAAAGGTGACAGATAAAAAAGGTAAATAATCTGTTTATTACTTCAAAAGTAACAGCCGTACCTGATAATACATTTATCCCACTGTGAAATAATGCATTCATGGAAAAATGTTTGCGGTTGCCTACGGAACTATGATTGTGCCCAGGCGTGCAGTTCTTTGTACGCAGCAAATCGACGGTCACTAGAGATTTTCTTTAGGGCTCCGGAAACATGGAAATGGCGTGAACAGATATCGGGACTGTATGAAGCACATGTACGGGCCTCCCAGCCAAACGTATGCATCGTAATCGAAATAATCTTGGAAATATGTGGTCGGACATTGTCCTGCAACAGAGCGATGCCATTCGTCACCATTCCCAGGCGTTTGGACTTGATGGTGCGCTTGAATTTTTGCAAAGTGTCTACATATTGCTGTGCTTTAATTGTGATGCTGTCTTCCAGAAATTCAATGAGCAGTGGGCCCTTGCAGTCATCAACACTTTCTCGGAGCTGGCGTGTATGTTGTTTGAAGTAAGCTACAGAAGTTTTTCTGGGAAGCCCTCACACATAATTCATAGAGTCCCTCTCTCTCCCCATGCGATTCCCATATTTTTGGAATCCTGAACGAAGACATTCGTGGCGGTCGGTTTGCTTCGGACGAAAATGTGCTCGTCTGGGTACATAATGATTTCTTAGGAAAACGCACACATCTTTCCATTGAGGCACTGACTTTCTTCTCTCACAGTCGGATAACTTTATTAACAGCTATGGCTATTGCTTTCAAAATAATAAACTGTTTACCTAATGAAGCAACAAGTATACTGTTACAAGTTACTTTCTTTCGCATCCACAATGTGTTTCAAAGATTTAAACCTGCATTATCAGGTGGATTTATACAAATATAACTGCCACGTTACACTCATCACCAAATACCTACCCTCCAGATACATCGATACCCCGCACGCACCACCACCACCTCCCCTCCCCCATATTAAAGAACTAGTAAAGGTTTTGTGTGGGCGAGGGTAGAAATGTGCGAAAATCAATACGGTGTGTTTGGCGTTCCGGGATCTGAGGCGAGCGACAGAACAAGCGAAAAACACAAGACGAGAAAAATCGAGGTTTAATAGTTGACAGATGCTAAAACTCATGTTGGACCAGTTTATTATTATGGTCTTCCTTGGGATTTCTAGACAAACAGTAAGCGACCATCTTCAAGTGAGCTAAATATACTATTTGGCAAAATGTATAGGCTCTAAGCAGAATGACATGACAAGATGATTACGATCAACAGTTATACGTAACAGATAATTACCGATTTACACTACAGGCTTGAGGAAGATTTCTTGGCGCCAAATATATACTAGTTTATTAGTTGCAGAATCTACATGAAATGGTTAAAAATAAAATATGCGTAAAAACTAAAGTATCAGGTATGGAGATACACACACAGACATGATGTGTACTGAGGAAATAAAACAGTCGCAGCAGGCCGAAACCAGCTTAGCAAATACAGGCGCGAAAGTATCCGGAGTGGCGGCCGTCCACTCAGGGGCTGTGGCTGTAAGTGACTGCTCCAGGAACAGTCCCTGGTTCTAATCTCCCGGTGGGAACACCGCAACAACAAGATCACAATCAACCATAGCTTGTGCGAAAAATAACAATAGTACCCCATGTGGTAACCAACCCAACCATCAACAGACGGCAACTAGGAACTTCGATTCTGGCGAAGCCGGACTTAAACGATCACAGAGAAAGTCGGAGTTCTGTGGCAAACTTCCATAGAAAAATCTACTTTTATTGGAACCTTCAACATAAGCGCACTGATCCAACTAGGAACGCTGAACAATCTAATATTAGAGACCGGTAAACAAAAGATGATGTTACTTGCTCGGCAAGAAACGCATATAATACAGTGGATTATGGAAACTACTGTATTTTCAAGGTCAAGACTGAAAAACGTGTCGCCAGGAATACTCAACTTCTTCGCATGGCCTTCGTGGTACACAAGAAGAAAATCAGTTCAGTCAGGGAAGTCACTCACGTAAACAACAGACTAATGGCAAACCACCTACAGTGCGGAAACAAGAAATACGCCATGATCAACGTACGCCTCTGCACGAATGGAGTCACAAAACGGAACCCAGATCTACAGAGGAATTCACAACCACAACACGGCAGAATTCAACACGAAGATACGTGGCTACACACCTCAAAACTTATCTTTCAAAAAATAAGATGGACGCTAGCATTTACTAATCAACGTAATTGTGGAGAACTGTCATGTTATTTCTCTGATCTCCTTAACTGCCTGAAACTGAAACAAGATTCTCAGTGCAGGTTGCATTTCCACTCATCCAGAATCACTCCCGTCAACATGTGAAGAGATGCACAAACATATACTTAAATTAAGAGACAGCAGGACATCCAGTGAAGACTGCATCTTTGCAGAACTACTAAAGAACCGCGGACGTATTTGTTGGATGACTGTTAGGCGCAGAGAAAAAACAACAGTACAATGATGTGTTTGCAGATTAAAGTACCACATACAAAAATGTCTGCGCTTATACCGGTTACACCCTGTGTATATAGATCTTTGATTTCCATAATTTGGAAGGAGGTAGTATGTTCCGCAAACATGGGCTCCTAAATGCGTTTTTTAATACCTATCAGTGCTTTCTCATCTTCGTTACTATAAAACACATTTCTTCTGTTGAACAAGTGCTCTTAAGGCACACGCTTTGGAGCCTATGTTTACTGTACTTTTTCTTGTTTTTGTCCATAGCATCTGCTCCCAAAATATGGAGAGCAAACAGCTTGCAGTAGAAGAGACGTATTTCACGGTATCAAAGATGTGGAAGTGTTCATAGCTCATAAAGTATGTATTTTAGAGCTCATGACTATTAGGCTTTTTTCTTGTTTTGGCGTAGGGAACTGGTCCTCAAAGTCTGTAAAGGAAATTTAGTTACACCGTATACACGCAGGCGGGGCGGTAGGGTTGTAGGTAAGGACATTGTAATCATTGGTACCCACGTCATGGAGTCTGTTGTTTTTTCTCTGTGTCTAACAATATACCCGCAAATACGTTATACAATTTACTACTTGATGTTTTCTGCAAAGTCGTATCTGCACCAATAAGTGGACTATGCGTACTACTGTGGGTTACATTCTGCCCCCAACCTTCCGCACTTCAACACTGACGTGCTGCCCAAGGGAACTTAGCCATTAATGTCTTGCTATTGCCAGTTGTAAGTACTAACCAGCAGGGAGCACACTACTCCAAATGGCTACAATTATTACTCTGCAAATAGGTAAAAACTGACGTAATGTTGTTCTGTACACCGTTCTCAGTCATCAATAGAAGTATCTGTACTTATTCCCCTAACACACTGTACCCAGGATGACATTTAAAGAAAACGTAAATTAGGTTCAAACTGCTGCGCCGGTCGGAGTGGCCGAGGGGTTCTAGGCGCATCAGTCTGGAACCGCGCGACCGCTACGGTCGCAGGTTCGAATCCTGCCTTGGGCGTTAATGTGTGTGATATCCTTAGGTTAGTTAGGTTTAAGGAGTTCTAAGTTCCAGGGGAGTGATGACCTCAGCTGTTAAGTCCCATAGTACTCAGAGCCATTTTCAAACTGCTGCGTGCACACACTTGATTCAACATGTAAACGTCGCTATAGATATTCGAATTTAGGTTATGACATGTTCGCAATGCCTGCCATCATTGGCGATGATGTGGCGCAGACGAATAGCGAAAGTCTGCAGGATGCGCTGAAGTGTCGGAATATCGATGTTGTTGATGACTGTTTTCAGCTCAGCAATGATTTTGAGGTTATTTCTGTACACCTTGTCTTTAATACGGCCCCACAAAAAGAACTCGTATGTGTTCATATCTGGAGAATATGACGGGCCATTGAGGCCAAATCCAGTGGCCTTTGATACCTCAGAGTCTGAATGCGGTCCTCAAAGTGCTCCTCCAGGATATCAAACACCCTCCTGCTTCGTTGGGATCCAGCTCCGTCTTGCATGAACCACATCTTGTCGAAATCAAGGTCACTTTGGATCATAAGGATGAAATCTTCTTCCAAAACCTTCACGTACCGTTTGGTAGTCACCGTTCCATCAAGGAATGTCGCACCGATTATTCCGTGACTGGATGTTGCACTCCACACAGTCACCCTTTGAGGGTGAAGAGACTTTTCGATCGCAAAATGCGGCTTCTCAGTCTCCCAAACGTGCCAGTTTTGTTTATTGACGAACCAATCCAAATGAAAGTGAGCTTCGTCATTAAACCAAACCATACTCACATCAAACTAATTCCTGTCATGCTCCGCGACCAACCGTGGAGATAGAATGTCCTAACGAAAAACCGTTCCGAAGTTATGACGATTTTATTTCATTTAGTTCAGTAACTGTAACCCCGTATACACTGTGTGTCTCTCCTAAGAGTCGTCAGGCGCATTTTCTCTGGCGTTTCGGCAGATATTTGCAATTTAGTTTTCGTAATGTGAAGGGGGTGTGAGCCAAAAAAAAAAAAAAATAAATAAATAACTGTTCATCATATCTTACATGCAGCGCCCAGAGTCGATGGCAAGCGTTGGTTTTTTTTCGTATTACAAGCAAAATGCTTTTAAAACAAAATTCAACGTGGCCATAAGATAGAGCTGTCCCAAATTAGCCTAGTGCAGTATTTGTTTTTTAGATATGTATTAACTGGAATAATAAAACACGGACAACAACCAACACTCCAGGAGTGAATGGGCAGCGCTGCTATAGGGTGGTAGCAGTCAGCACGGGCCAGGGCCCAAGGAAATGGAAGCAAAGGCAAATGCTTAAGTTCACACTTGTCTGTATAAATCCCAACTCCGACTTCAATGTTGTTCGAAGTTCTCTTCACCACACTATGTTAGCTGTTCTGACGTCGTCTTGGCGTTAGCTTATGAGGGTAGCACTATTCATAACCAACACAGTCAATATTACTCTCTTGGATTTACTTTTCTTTGTTATATTTCGCCTTTCAATCATCCCCAAGGGCAGAAATTTAAAGGAGAAAGGCGGGGAGTTTATTGGTCAAGCAACGTGATCATTTCTGCGATCCATGTTCCGGAAGATTGTTAGGTTTAGATAATGCGTTAGCTGACTATTAAAATTTCCAGGGGCACCGTCATGATGGAAGAAGATGCATGTCCTTGTACCCAAAACCCGCTTCCAGTAATGCTCGAAACACGTTTTCAAGAAAGTCTAGGTAACGTGGCCCTGTACGAAGGCGCTTGAAGACAACAGGCCCAAACAACTTACTGTGAATCACACCTCACATATCCAGAGAAACGTTCTCGAAAATGTGTCTCCAGAAAGGCATGTCGGTTTCCGTCGGGGCACCGAAGAGAGTTACAAATGTAACTGATTCCGTCACGAGTGAAAGTGCATTCATCGGTAGAAAGTACTAATAATATTTCCAAGCGATTTGCAGCTAGCCAACGAAAAATTCCTATCGTCCGCCTCTTATCTCCTTCTCTGAGGTCTTGAATTCGCAGTAAATGATAAGAATAGAGGCCGTACATAAATAATGTTCTGTATTTTCTTGTTCGTGGAACGCCTGTACCCTGTACGTGTAGAATTTCCTCGTGTGATTGTTAAAGTACTACGATATATCAACAGTATAATATCTTCTACTTCATCCACACGCTATTCATTTGCTTGTTTAGACGAAATATCACAACTGGGCGTTGTACACTTTTGAATATGGTGCCCTGTGGATAGAAAATGGTCTACCGTATTCTCTCCAAATAACATGAGCAGCGTTTCCGTTACAAAATCTGTACCGAGTAACGATATCGGCTTACTCAGTATTTGTAAATATGTGCTTCAACGATACAATAAAACTGGGCAACAAGTCGCAATTACAGATGAAAATCCCAACTATGTAAATTGAATTATAGCTTCTCAACCTGAACTTCAAAACAAAAATGGCAGTCGATAAATAAACCTCTAGCAGCAAAAGTACCATCAAACGATATAGGAAGTAATCTGCAACTAATAAAAGGATGAAGCATGCTTTAAAGAAGTCAAAGATTTTCCAGCAATCACCAATTGCAAATATTGACAGTATGTGAAAGTCGTGCCATAAACTAACTGAATGAGCTGATGGCTTCTCCCTCACGGGAACAGAAATATTTCTTATAAGGCAGCATATCGAAAGACACGCAGAAAAGCGATAGTAAAATTCTCAAAGGTATCTCAAGACATCTACGTCTTCTGTTATGGGCGATGATAAATTTTGTTGTTGAAACAGAAGAGGTAACATTTGCGGTCAAACCATATAAGGAGTTGACTCGATTGATTGATTTGAGTAACTGGAAAGTGTAAAATCATTCATGGAACATTTTTGTCTTCTGCGTAGCATTGACAAAGCTAAAACACATCACTCATATTAACATATCACCTAAGAAAATTTGGATACATTGCGCCTTTTCGTAGAATTATGTAACATCGACAATAATTCATATTAAATGGAATAAAAATACAATACTTGGCTATTTCAATACGTAACCGTTTTAATATAAAACTGTCAAAAAAGTGTTAGACTTTACATCAGAACACTGAATGGTATATACTTGTGAAAGGCACGAAATGCACAAGTGGAGAAAAGAGTAAGCGTGATAAGTGTATTAATAAGACAGGGAGGTGGTTTATCAACCCTAAATTTAGTTATGCATTAGGGAACGTAGTAAGAGTACGGAGAAAATCCGTCGATTCTAAAGGTGTTCATCTAGGAAGCAACCCACATGAAATCACCGTAGATTTTCTAGCTTTTGCAGATGACGTGGCGTAATTACTGACTCAACATATAGTGCCAAAGAACAAATAACAGAACTACAGGAACAAGCAAACAAAATAGGACTAAAAATTATCATTTAAAGAAACACATTTCATGACAAATATCAATTATGCTTCTCCAAATCTTAAAATTCGTAACAACAGAATATCTAAAACAAACTGTTTTAAATACCCAGGAGAATGGACAACAAACAACACAAAAGAAAATATGTTGTTGTTGTTGTTGTCTTCAGTCCTGGGACTGGTTTGATGCAGCTCTCCATGCTGCTCTGTCCTGTGCAAGCTTCTTCATCTCCCAGTACCTACTGCAACCTACATCCTTCTGAATCTGCTTAGTGTATTCATCTCTTGGTCTCCCTCTATAATTTCTACCATCCACGCTGCCCTCCAATACTAAATTGCTGATCCCTTGATGCCTCAGAACATGCCCTACCAACCGATCACTTCTTCTGGTCAAGTTGTGCCACAAACTTCTCTTCTCCCCAATCCTATTCAATACCTCCTCGTTAGTTATATGATCTACCCATCTAAACTCCAGCATTCTTCTGTAGCACCACATTTCGAAAGCTTCTTTTCTCTTCTTGTGCAAACTATTTATCGTCCATGTTTCACTTCAATACATGGCTACACTCCATGTAAATACTTTCAGAAAAGACTTCCTGACACTTAAATCTATACAGGATGTTAACAAATTTCTCTTCTTCAGAAACGCTTTCCTTTCCATTGCCAGTCTACATTTTATGTCCTCTCTACTTCGACCATCATCAGTTATTTTGCTCCCCAAATAGCAAAACTCCTTTACTACTTTAAGTGTCTCATTTCCTAATCTAATTCCCTCAGCATCACCCGACTTAATTCGACTACATTCCGTTATCCTCGTTTTGCTTTTGTTGATGTTCATCTTATATCCTCCTTTCAAGACACTGCCCATTCCGTTCAACTGCTCTTCCAAGTCCTTTGCTGTCTCTGACAAAATTACAATGTCAGCGGCGAACCTCAAAGTTTTTATTTCTTCTCCATGGATTTTAATACCTACTCCAAATTTTTCTTTTGTTTCCTTTACTGCTTGCTCAATATACAGACTGAATAACATCGGGGAGAGACTACAACCCTGTCTTACTCCCTTCCCAACCACTGCTTCCCTTTCATGTCCCTCAACTCTTATAACTGCCATCTGGTTTCTGTACAAATTGTAAATAGCCTTTCGCTCCCTGTATTTTACCCCTGCCACCTTTAGAATTTGAAAGAGAGTATTCCAGTCAACATTGTCAAAAGCTTTCTCTAAGTCTACAAATGCTAGAAACGTAGATCTGCCTTTCCTTAATCTATCTTCTAAGGTAAGTCGTAAGGACAGTATTGCCTCACGTGATCCAGTATTTATACGGAATCCAAACTGATCTTCCTCGAGGTCGGCTTCTACTAGTTTTTCCATTCGTCTGTATAGAATTCGTGTCAGTATTTTGCAGCTATGGCTTATTAAACTGATTGATTGTTCGGTAATTTTCACATCTGTCAACACCTGCTTTCTTTGGGATTGGAATTATTATATTCTTCTTGAAGTCTGAAGGTATTTCGCCTGTTTCATACACCTTGCTCACCAGATGGTAGAGTTTTGTCAGGTCTTTCAGTGCTCTGTCAAACTCTTCACGCAGTATCGTATCTCCCATTTCATCTTCATCTACATCCTCTTCCATTTCCATAACATTGTCCTGAAGTACATCGACCTTGTATAGACCCTCTATATACTCCTTCCACCTTTCTGCTTTCCCTTCTTTGCTTAGAACTCGGTTTCCATCTGAGCTCTTGATGTTCATACAAGTGGTTCTCTTATCTCCAAAAGTCTCTTTAATTTTCCTGTAGCAGTATCTATCTTACCCATAGTGAGATAAGCCTCTACATCCTTACATTTGTCCTCTAGCCATCCCTGCTTAGCCATTTAGCACTTCCTGTCGATCTCATTTTTGAGGCGTTTGTATTCCTTTTTGCCTGCTTCATTTACTGCATTTTTATGTTTCCTCCTTTCATCAATTAAATTCAATATTTCTTCTGTTACCCAAGGATTTCTACTAGCCATCGTCTTTTTACCTACTTGATCCTCTGCTGCCTTCACTACTTCATCCCTCAAAGCTACCCATTCTTCTTCTTCTGTATTTCTTTCCCCCATTCCTGTCAAATGTTCCCTTATGCTTTCCCTGAAACTCTGTACAACCTCTGGTTCTTTCAGTTTATCCAGGTCCTATCTTTTTAAATTCCCACCTTTTTGCAGTTTCTTCAGTTTTAATCTACAGGTCATAACCAATAGATTGTGGTCAGAGTCCACATCTGCCCCTGGAAATGTCTTACAATTTAAAACCTGGTTCCTAAATCTCTGTCTTACCATTATATAATCTATCTGATACCTTTTAGCATCTCCAGGGTTCTTCCATGTATACAACCTTATTTCATGATTCTTAAACCAAGTGTTAGCTATGATTAAGTTGTGCTCTGTGCAAAATTCTACCAGGCGGCTTCCTCTTTCATTTCTTATCCCCGATTCATATCCACCTACTACGTTTCCTTCTCTCCCTTTTCCTACACTGGAATTCCAGTCACCCAATACTATTAAATTTTCATCTCCTTTCACAATCTGAATAATTTCTTTTATTTCATCATACATTTCTTCGTCATCTGCAGAGCTAGTTGGCATGTAAACTTGTACTACTGTAGTAGGTGCGGGCTTCGTATCTATCTTGGCCACAATAATGTGTTCACTATGCTGTTTGTAGTAGCTTACCCGCATTCCTATTTTCCTATTTATTATTAAACCTACTCCTGCATTACCCCTATTTGATTTTGTGTTTATAACCCTGTAGTCACCTGACCAGAAGTCTTGTTCCTCCTGCCACCGAACTTCACTAATTCCCACTATATCTAACTTTAACCTATCCATTTCCCTTTTTAAATTTTCTAACCTACCTGCCCGATTAAGGGATCTGACATTCCACGCTCCGATCCGTAGAACGCCAGTTTTCTTTCTCCTGATAACTACATCCTCTTTAGTAGTCCCCGCCGGGAGATCCGAATGGGGGACTATTTTACTTCCGGAATATTTTACCCAAGAGGACGCCATCATAATTTAATCATACAGTAATGCTGCATGCCCTCGGTAAAATATAGCCACAGAAAATAAGCGTACATAAAACGGAAGGGCATTCCAAATGATAAAAAATTCTAAAGGAAATACTGAGACCTATAAGTAATAGTAATGTCGTATACAAATTAAGATCAGAGAGACAGGTGTACTGAAAAATGGAAAAGCTAAATGATGGGATGAGAAAAAGGGCGACTACAGTTTTATGACCACATATACCTAACATGATAGCAAACCAACCAAACATATCTTGAAATTTCTAAAGAACTACAAGTTCACGTGGTTCATGGAAACTGGGAAAGATATGAAAAACACAGGAATCAGAATGGACATAACAGTTAACAGAATACTTTTTAGTGAACCAACGCAAAAGCAGGATATCAGAAAGGAAAGGGACCTGCAAAAGTAAGCAGGTGCACCCAGGAAAAAAAGGAACGATACTTTCGAAGGTTAAAGAAAGCCTGGGAGCAACGAAAATTAAACATGAAGAATGAAAACGAAACTTGATTTATCGTTTGTTCACTAAAAGGGTTTTTCAAATAAATAAATAAATACCCCTTTTATTACGAAGAAGCATGCAAGTGGGCTAAGTGCTAAGACATCCAGACGGATCTATAAAGTGACACCTGTAAAGCTGAGAAAGAGTGGACAAGGCAGCTCAGATTACTGAACTCTGAGTGATGCAGGTGCGAAGAGAGGAAGTATCTCGAACATGGTGTAAAGGAACGAAGGACTGTGTTGACCAGTCAGAAGACTCAAGCAACTGACATAAAGAATGGATGAAAACTTTTGTGGTATTAGGACGAAATATGTAAGGCCATGGAACGATAGTTATCAGTTAACAGTCCAGGAGAAAGGTGGAATATTCCATGGAAAAGAGAGATTACCGACAACGGTTTCCTCACATTTTACCAGAATAAGTGACGACGTTAAATATTTTTGGAGGGACTAAAGTTCAAAGTCTGAGTGTTTAGAATCATCTTTATATTTACGTACAGAAGCTGATAGCGTTTCCACAGCTGCACCAGAGGCCAGTTTTGTTTGAGTTCCGTATCGCAGTCCCTGAGAAGTATCTAATCTGGATTTATTTGTTTCTGGTGTACCCAACTCTTCTTCTGATTGTTTAAGTTCTGTTACATGACGCACGCTTTCACAACAGTCAGTAAAGAGTGTTTTAAGGCGTTTCTTAGTCTGTGACCGCACACAAAAGTTCCCCCACTCTTTCAATTAATTAGTAGGTAAGGTAAGTGAGTACAATCATGTGCTTTCACTTTCTACTTTAACGAGAGAAAAATGGACACGTTTACTTCCAAATACCTTTTTTGGTGTCGCTATGATACAATATCAGTATTAAATATTTAAGGAAAAAATAAGGACATCGATGGTGACACTGTATTAATACCAGTACATAAGAATTTCACAATACATTTGCACTTAATTTCTGTTTTCACATCTCTTCAGTGACAGGTTAGACACGCCTGAAACTAAGGAACAGCAAAGATTTTTATCGGGGTCTGTATTTTTCCTTTTAATATCAAGCCACTCTGCACCTTGTTGTTTTAGATAGTTTTTAGAATCCGAATGAACTTCTCGTGTCAGTAGTTAACCGTTCACTGGAAACTTGAAGACTGACCCTGTGGTTTTTATAGCGTTACATTTTCGGATGGTGTCCCATAGCAAGCAAGTCAGCAAGCGATAGCGAAACCAAGAACCTTGAGAAAAATTTTCATATTCTTAAATGTAGTGCCATTTTCACTGTGTCTTTCTAATACATTTACTCGCCATTTGCTTTAGGAAATTTAGCATTGATCTCTTCGTTACTCCCAAATATCTTCTCAGTCCATCGATTTTATGACACTCGATAAGAATGTTGCAGGATGCCGGAAACGCATTTGTAACATAATAAGTTGTTGAAGTACTTACAGAGGCATTTTAACGAATGAAATCCTGCAAAATATTTTATAAATTTTCGTTAAAAAGACGAACTACAACCGACCGTGAGCTGATAAGATTTACAGGCAAATGAGACAGACCGCAATGCATGTCACCTCACGACATCTTTGTAACAGTTCAGAAAATACATCATCAAACTGACTATTTTTAATCGAATTCTCTTATTACGTAGATTTTTCTGTCCATACTTTTCACTACAACATACTATCAGGTATGTTGGTAGAAACGTTTCTCATTTTGCTTAGTCCTATTTCCATATATAAAGAACTAATTTTCCGCCTGCATTAAAACTGATTATTTCGGTAGTTATATCTGCAGTATGTTTACGTCCGGTTTGGCATAAGCCAGTACGACATACACTTGGAATGCGAAAAACCAGAACACGAAAGAAAGGATTGTTCGGCTGTCAATGGAAAGATGCATGTTAATGGACCAGGGAACAGGTTAGACTTCATCATAACGGCAATGAAAACTAAATAGAGTTGGTTGGGACATATAGTCAGGCGATGGTCAATATACCAAAGTCCTTTGCTTGGTTCCAGGGGAAAACATGTAAGTACAAGATAAATGAATATTACGGAAGAAAGTAACATATGGGAAAATTGAGTTAACAATCTATGCCGTCGTGTTTTCGTCAAAAGAAAGCTTCGAGAAGATTCAGCTAGTATTTTGTCGATTGAAGTGTAAATATTTTTAGACGTTACCGTCAAGTGAAATTTATGCCATTAGCACATGATGAAATATGTCATTTGGAAATAAGGGGCCACGTAATCGTCACTTTTTATTACCAAAAAATAACACAGGATTAGTCATGAAATGAAATTGTGTTCTCCGTCACAGATATATTATTTTGTGATAACCAAAAATATTGCTTTATCCTCTTTTATGTGCTCAAACGAGCCATTATATTTCGCCAGTGATGCTTGCATGACTTCAAGAAAGAAGACAGAAATATATTAATGGAAAGTCTATTTGTTAACTGTGCTTGATCCAAGATTTTGTCGCTAGAGAGTGTTAAAAGTACCTGATTCATGACACGCATTTATTAATGTAGATTAAATATTCAGAAACAGGTTCTTAAAATAACCAGGCTGTTAGCTTTTTATGGACTTGTGGCAAGATCATCTCCCAACCTACTGGCAAAACAAAAAGTAGTATCTCTTGGTTGGTGAGGAGAGTGAGAGGAGGCCGACAGACTTGAATAAAATCTTTAGTTTCCAGAAACGTTAAATAATAAATAAAGTTATCCACGATCAGATGAGAAAAAGGGCAGCGTGGAAAAAAAATGTAACAATACTAGCCAACGATCACAGCTCAGTGGTTGAAAGACAGTGGTTCTAAATAGTCCCATCCGAGAGGAAAAAATTAAGACATAGCACAGTTCTACAGGAGAAATTAAAAACAGTGTTTTCGTCTCTTTAACGAAGTATTAGAAAACATTTCTGACTGTGGTGTTACATTACGCTTTACAAATACTACTCAGTACTGCACGACAAGCTTCTAGTCTCAAAAGAGCATATTTAGGCGACCATAAGCGACAACAAAATTAATCAAATATCTGTTTGTTCAACTAAACACACTTTGTCTCACCGTCTACACAATAAATAAAAAATATCTTTACGATACAACATGCGGCTATCCTCCATTGAAAAGCTGAAGTAATCCATCCGACATTAGTGACATCGCTTGCGTCGTAGCCAGAAGCGCAAAGAGTACTGCCGCACCTACTTTCTCTTGATTGATTAAGCTGCGTTTTGATGTGTAATCCTCCAACAGCGTCGTGATTAGCGGCTCGCTCCACGATAACAGCGTGTGTAAACTAAGTGACGAAGATAAATCAAACTGGAGAGGCTTTCTGGGACCTCGTGCAAATAGATGGCTGTCACTTGTGAACCGAAGACAAATACTGTAAGTAATAAACACACGGTGTCCAGATTTCGGACGCTGTCTGGGACTTGCAAAAACTGACTTAGGCCCTCGGGGGTAGTATCTGAACTCACAGGTTTTTAAAACAGATTTATTATCCGTCTTGATTACATTTTTTTATTTTATTTATTTTTTGTTTTTATTTATTTATTTATTTGCAAATGACTGCTGTTGCTTCCACATCAGCCATCTCCAGACGTTATTGAATAGATTACAAGAGTAATACTCGCTAGTACCAGCAAAATTTACATGCTACTTGACGTAAGGGTGTTTGACTTCCTATTCCGTTGCACTTAATCCGTCTTCTTTCGCTGATGTTTGAATATAAAATCCTGTGTTAGAAAAGTTGTACACTCTTTGTAGTGGCCTAATGAAGACGCAAAAAAAAAAAAAAAAAAAAAAAAAAAGTGGAAGGGCAGAAGAAAAGATGAAGAGAGATGGCGAAGTAGGAGACAGAACAGTCAGATAAAGAGGAAGGAATAAAAGAACAAGAAGAAGAAGAAGAAAGTAGAAGAGAGGGAACGACTACATCGAATTAATATGCGAATGCGGCAGAGATGTACGTGGGCTATTAGGATAGTAAGGTCCGACCGGCCGCAAAATGGAACCCACAGTGAAAATCAAAAATGTTTTATTTGAAACATTTAACTACACTTTCCAGCTACATATTAAGTAGTCGACGTTCGATTTAGACATTTGTCGCTGCGTGGTACCAACTTTCCAATAATCCTTGTCAGAGAAGGCAGCCGCCTGCGATTTCTGCCAGTTGCCTACACTAGTATCTAGTTCATTGTCTGTACCAAAATACTATCCACATAGCAAGCGGTTCATGTGAGGAAGAGATGAAAATCAGAGGGAGCTGTTTGGTGAGCGATTGAAACACATCTCAGCGAAAACGCTCAGGAGTCTCTTTATTGCCCCTGCATTATTATCTTAATTGTTATTCGGAAAGAAACCCATGACAGTTACATTATGTGGGCTACATGAAATCAGGTGAAAGCCGTCAGCAGGTCTTGACACTTGGAGAGCGACACTATCTTCTAGGCATCTTTAAGTGCTCACTGTGCACTCTGAACTGAAAATTCCGTCGTGAGGTGAGAGACGGGCATACTGGAGACATTGCACAACACATCTCTGCAAAGCTTCGACAAGATCCACTGTAGTTTAAATTCCACGAGTGACTGGTGGCTGAAGAACATTTAGCCCTCTTATATTTCGCTTTGAAGACAAGAGAATATTGCACTTCGTCTATAATGTGGTCCCAGTTCAGATGTTAACTTTACCATTGTACTCATTTCTGCTGCTCCTCATTAAATTTCGTTTCTTTTTTTTTCAGTTCGTCCCCAGTCCATATTCTGTGATCATAAAATTCCATACCACTATAATATTGGGAAGAATGGAAAAGAAAATACATCTGTTAGATAACGATCACTTTAGCTGTAGGATATACACACATCAAAAATGTTTTACATCACCTCGGTTTCTAGAGTTCCATAACCTTTACAGAAAATTGGAATAGAGATCAACATACACATCATTTCCGTCCTTTTTATTGCTCATAAAAACCACACATTGCATGTTGAACCACCATACAACGAGACCTTCAGAGGTGGTGGTCCACACTGCTGCACACGGCGGTACCTCTAATACCAAGTAGCACGTCCTTTTGCATTGATGCATCCCTATATTCGTCATGGCATACTATCCACAAGTTCAGCAAGGCACTTTGTCCCATTCCTCAACGGCGATTCGGCGTAGATCTCTCAGAGTGGTTGGTGGGTCACGTCGTCCATAAATGGCCCTTTTCAATCTATCCCAGGCATGTTCTATATGGTTCATATCTGGAGAACATGCTGGCCATTCTAGTCGAGCGATGTCGTTATCCTGAGGGAAGTCATTCACAAAACGTGCACGATGGAGGCGCGAATTCTCGTCCAGGAAGACAAATGCCTCACCAATATGCTGCCGATATGGTTGCACTATCGGTCGTAGGATGGAATTCTCGTGTCGTACAGCCGTTTTGGCGCCTTCTATGACCACCAGTGGCATACGTCGACCCCACATAATGCCACCCCAAATCAGCATGCCTGAGCGAGGCATGTTATATCGACAGTTCCTGTCTCTCTGCATCTCCTCCATATCCAGACAACATCGCTTTGGTTCATTCCGAGACGCCTGGACACTTCCCTTGGTGAGAGCTCTTCCTGGCACAAAGTAACAACGCGAACGCGATCGAACCGCGGTACTGACCGTCTAGGCATGGTCGAATTATAGACAACAGGGGCCGTCTACCTCCTTCCTGGTGCAATGACTGGAACTGATCGGCTGTCGGCCACCCTCCATCAAATAGGCGCTGGTCATGCATGGTTGTTTACATCCTTGGACAGGTTTAGTGACATCTCTGAACAGTCAAAGGGACTGTGCCTGTGACACAACATCCACAGTCAACTTCTGTTTTCAGGAGTTCTGGGAACCGGCCTGATGTAAAAGGTTTTTTATGTTAGTATATTTCTGGTTTTACAAGAGACATTTCTCGCGTTTGGCTTGGTAATTTAAGCAAAACGTACAAAATAAAATCACTTTCATGGAATTTATTGATATGGAAAAAATTTTCAGCAACTTAAAATGGGTGCAACATATTAAAAATTTTCAGAAAAATAGGTATAAGCTAGAGGAGAAGACGTGTAGCATACAAAATGGTCATGAACCAAGAGGAAACATTAATAATTAAAGACACATGTAATTTTTCTCCCCTACTGCACAATTTGTATATTGACGAAGCCACGGCTGAAATAAAAGAAAGGTTCGGGAATAAGATTTCACTAAAGGTGAAAGGATATAAACAAACATTAGGAAATGCTAAACACACACACGTACTTTATTTCCTCTAAATGGCAGTGGTGTATTTGCACCCTAGTGGGGCATAATTTTCTGCCGTTGCCCTCAATAAAGCATTGAACTCGGGTTTTTAAACTTACATGACAATGTAATGCCTACCGGCCAGTCGCAAGGACATCATCTCGAAGGCATTGTCTCAAGCAGATAATGTCACGCTAGACACGCAGTATAACTACAAAATCAATTGACGTTACTCTCTTGCGACGCAGATGCCTCAGTTGTGATGCCCGGCGAACACCTGGAAAGACGCAAGCCGAGATGGACGTGCCTTCTGCCAGGTACATTGATCTGCACTGGTTGGACCTACTAAAAGGTAGGTCGCTCACCGCGCCGGCCGCGATGGTCTCGCGGTTCTAGGCGCGCAGTCCGGAACCGTGCGACTGCTACGGTCGCAGGTTCGAATCCTGCCTCGGGCATGGATGTGTGTGATGTCCTTAGGTTAGTTAGGTTTAAGTAGTTCTAAGTTCTAGGGGACTAATGACCACAGCAGTTGAGTCCCATAGTGCTCAGAGCCATTTGAACCATTTTTTTTCGCTCACCGTTTTCTCAGACATGATTATGAAACCTGGGCGGTGTGGAAACTGTTGTGCAACGGAATAATGCGATGAAAAGGATGGGCCTGACATGTAAATCCTGTGGGTGTTGCTTCTTTCAAACAGCATTAGCAACTCAATAAAATGGGGTCCTATCTACTGAAAGGAAAGATCGGTCCAACTTGACCCTGACTTATTACAGAACCTCTGTGTCAAATACGTAACACTGATTTTCGGACAAGACGATATCGAGAGTAATAACAACACAGGGCAAATAAAACTACTAATCTTTGTGGATAACAAACAAACTAAACTAATGATTGAATCACTCTACAGAGACAGCGAGGAAAAAGGAAGAAGAGAACACTCGTCATCTTACAAATCAATAATTAAAGGAAACGATCAGAGTGGCGCAATGATTGCTCCGATCTTGCCAAAGGGCGCAAAGGGTGTCACATTCACCTACCATAACTAACTATGTCCTTAATGAGCCTCTGAAAACCTAATCAAAAGTATCGCGTTTCCAATATCTAGCTTACAGCGAGACCACCTGGCAATTAGATATCTGTATTTTTTTAATATCTGTAATAAGGGGAGTTCACAACTCGAATGTGGGTAATAGACTTGCAGGCTTCCTATGAGACAAATGCAGGGAGAATCACCTAAAACTTGCAGCGAAAATATCACTAAAATGGAAAGCGCTATTGATGTGTGGTTTTCACAGAATAAATTGGTAGTCAGGGGCTCAATTCGTAAGCCAATAAAGAGATTGTAATAATAATTGGAAAGGGTATTTTCGTGAAAACATACACTTTATTAAATCGAACACTGCCTATTGTCATTAACAAACTAAAGGTGGGATAAATTAGAATGACAGTGGTCGTTGTTGCAGGAGTTTACTGCGAGTCGTTGAATAATACCATATTTTGAGACGTTCCCACACCGGAACATGTACAATACCTGTGGTAGCACTTACTAAATAACAACACAAGTGCAAACACTAGTTGTGTGGATTGCGACCAGCGACAAGACATCTGACCATCACAAGCTGCGCTCTAAATGACCAATGGCAGTGGAATTCCAGTCTGGTATGGAACAAATGCTGTATACGTGGTAGTATTTCACCAGAGACGTCCGAGCAAGCTGGCGTAATACGTCGTTGCACATCATTTGGTGTAGTTACTATGTCCTTGTAGACAGCGTCTTCCGACTTTCCTCACAGAAAATGTCTACAAGCGTCAAATTCGGGGAACGGGCCGGCCAAAATGGCTCCGAGCACTACGGGACTTAACATTTGAGGTCATCACTCCCCTAGAACTTAGAACTACTTAAACCTAACTAACCTAAGGCCATCACACTCATCCATGCCCGAGGCAGGATTCGAACCTGCGGCCGTAGCGGTCGCGCAGTTCCGGACTGAAGCGCCTAGAACCGCTCGGCCACAACGGCCGGCGGGCCAGCCAAGGTTCAGGTCCGCTGCATTCAGCTAAACAATATGGAAGCAGTTCATGGAGACATGGTGTAGTACTTAGTGCACTTTGGATTGGAAATCCATAATGAAGATACCGCAGGTTCCTCCTAGTCCCCAGAGGAACATCATCTAGCATCCGTGTAAGATAGTTTGTCAGGAGACTGCAATACTAGTGCTCGTTCACTGCTCATCTATGGAACATGGGCCTATGAATTTTTGGTTCACTATTCCACACCACACCCTTACACTCTATGGACGCTGACTTTTCATCTGACAAAGCCAACGAAGATTGTCAACTGACAAATAGCGCACATTTCGGTGAGGTATCTGGCCATGATTGGTAAATGTGGCTTCATCACTAAAGAAGATAAGTGATACATGTGGGGTATCCTGTCTTAATGTCCATGTACAGAAGTTAGCACGATTCTCATAATCGTTTCCATGCAGTTCCTGATGGAGACAGATGTGATAGCGAAGGTACCTATGTGAATGGAGAATACATAAGACGCTTGCCTGACTCATGCCACTTCTTCGTGCTGATGCGTTTGAGCTAAAGGGTGTGGATCAATTGCAACAGCAGCAAGAACATTAATTTCCCTCTATTCTGTCGTCACTCTTTTTATTCTATTACGTTGTCTAGGTGCTACACTAGCACTTTCACGTAATTGGTGTAAGTGGCTGAAAAAAAATTGCCGGGATGTTTGACGTTTATTGGCAGCTCTTGCTGCATACACCGTACAAGAACGATCTGCATTCTTCCTACACTTTCTATGCACCATGAGAATGTCAGCTTTTTCTGCATTGGTAAACATCACCGTCCAATCACGACCTGCTGCTTGACTGTCACTCACTGACTAACAAGTCACAATGTAGTCAACGAACACACATGCACACATTAATCAAAAATGACAACATCGCACCTAGCAACTACGCAGGTTGAATGGCACAAACAAGTGTCGGTGTGGAAACTTTTCACAATTCGATATCTCATAAATAACTCGCACTAAAATCCTGCAACAAACACCACTGTCATTTTGGTATCCCCTACCTTTAGTTTGTTAATGTCAGTAGGCACTGTTACATTTAAAAGGTATATGTTTGCACAAAACGTACACTTTAGAAGGATTATTTAATCTATTTATTGGCCTCCAAAAGGTGGTTCTGACTACCAATCCATTTTGTGAAAACCGCACTTCACTAGCACCTCCCATTTCCGCAGTAGTTGCGATGCAAGTTTTAGATGAACCACCCTGTATATTAACAATCTAGAAAACAACAATTTTAGATCTCAAAGCCAACTGGAAGATAAGCTGCTTTTCTACAAACGCTGTGTTGATGACACTCTCATTTTGTGCTACAGAACAACAAAAGAAATAGAAAATCTATCCAGATAATTTAATAAATAAAACGATAACATTCAACTCACTTTGAACATGAATCACTAGATGGCATTAACTATCTTGATTTAGAGCCTCAAATAAAAATGAAAATCCAGCCGGAGTGGCCGAGCGGTTCTAGGCGCTACAGTCTGAAACCGCGCTACCGCTACAGTCGCAAGTTCAGATTCTGCTTCGGGCATGGACGTGTGTGACGTCGTTAGGTTAGTTAGGCTTAAGTAGTTCTAAGTTCTAGGGGTCTGATGAAGTCAGAAGTTAAGTCCCATAGTGCTCAGAGCCATTTTGAACCATTTTGAAAAATGAAAAGCTTAACTTCCAAATTTTGTGGGAGCCAACAACAACCAGTGTTATCACTGTTAACTCTTCTTGCCATTAAAACCAATATAAAAAATCAATTTTCAGAACAATGGTTAACCGCATGCTTAATATCCCAGTGGGTACAAATGAAAGACAGAGAGAAACAAAAATTATAACATCATTTGCCTCCGCAATGAATGGAATTCCGTAATAATAGATAAACTAATTCATACAAAAAATTAGACAAATCACCTATAAAAAGCAAGACCACATTTTTATGCTACCCTCCCTAAAGACGACTTCATACCAAATTGCCAACCTCTTCAAGACGTACAACACAGAAATAAGTTTAGCACAAAAAAAGGAATAAAATCATCCACAGTACCAGAACCACTATCAAAGAGTATCAAAAGTCCTCATGTCCAAGGTCACACATTGGACAAACTGTAGAAGCCTGACGACAAGATTTAAAGGACGCATGGATGGACAACCTGAACATATCCAGCTTTGCCACACATCTTGCCCAACACAGTCATTCTGCAAACAGCATAAAACAGGATCTCCAAATACTTCATCTTTCCAACAAAGACATAAATGTTGACGTTCTTGAGGAATATGAAATTTTTATCAACACAAATACAGCATCTGACTGCATACTCGATAACCAAACTGAATTGAGAAACAATTTTTTTCCTTCAGAATTTCTACGACTCACTAGCTCAAAACAGCTAATCAGTCAATCACTCGTCACCATGCCCCCCTCCCCTCTATTCCTCTGTTTACATCCTAACTACGTTGATGTCAACGTAAATAGTCTACTATAGAACAAATCCTGAACTACGTGTCTAAATATCCATGCCTTCTACTGTTAAAATATATTAGTACTTATATACATATTACCTGTAGCTGCAATAGTAAAAGTTGGGCCACTTTTTTTACTCAGCATAAGTTTTGTATGTTTTTCAACTTTTTTTTACCTCTGGTGGTATGTTCATTATAGAGTGTCATATAAACTTAAGCATAACATATTATTGAGACAGTGCCATATAAAGTGAAAGTATAATAAAATGAAAATATAAATGAGTGGTCCATGTCATCCACAGGTGTGTGGATGAGATGGACCAGGCTACTTGGAGAGATGAACCATGTGGAAATGGCTGTACATGAAGAAAAATGTCAATTAAAATTTTATATTCATGATTGGAATGTATTATAACGAATGCAGGATTCTACTACTTTAGTCCAAAATATTTCATCACTTTATTATAAATCTTGATTGAACATGGGTCTTTCTAAGGAGTTGTTGGTTTTGCCCAAGCATCAGCCCTTCATTCTCTCACCAATTTACACCTATTACCAAATGTTGACCATCGTGAACAGGCTACGTACTGAATCCACCCGTCATTTTTATTACGTTTCAATAGATTTCACCACAGCCAACAGATGCATTCTCCTGTCATTCATCGAAGTTGTTTTTGTAATCTTCTATATGTCTGCATCTGATGAACACGGTGATCTATTAGGAGTATTTTTCTTACTCAGCTTCTTCAGTCTGTTTTTCTCTTCACTAGTATTTCCATTTGGTGTCTTTGCGCCCTTTTTCTGTTTCTCTCTCTTCTTATCCCTCTTTTTCTTTAAAGTTTCAATATTTTAAGCAGAGTTTAGCCCTTTGGTTTCAGTTGCTTCCTTCCTCTCAGAATACGTGTCCTTATCAAAAGAAGGACAAGTAATACTTCTTCCAAAAATTTCGTCGTGTGTTGTCTTAAGAGCGACCAGTTTTTAGATGGTAATCGTGAAAGTGGAGTCAGTGAACGAATTTGAATTGTGCAGATAACTCTGCTGTTTTGATGTTGTTGGGGTCAGTAGGCTTTTTTGTGAACTTTCAAGTTGTTGGTTGTGATGTATGTGAAATCTGCTCCTTCATTGCTTGGCACAGACATATCTTCCGGCAAATTATTATAGTCTCAGACCATGGCTACCGTCACTGTGATTATTGAACATGCCTTGAAGCTAAATTTAATTGGGGTCCATCTTTTTCACATTAAAACAAGTGATCCACCCTTCCAAATAACATAGGTCTGGGAGAGATGGATCACTCGTACTTCCGTCTGTGGACAGCAAACTCGGCAGCCCTTTAATACTAGTTTCATGCTACACATTTTTCAGGCTCGCAATAAAAAACTACATCAATATTATGCAAGCTATACCTTAAAATTCAAATTTTGTCACCAAACGATAAAACTTTTCGTCTTATCAGAATGGGAGTTTCCTCCAGAATTAAGACGAAAATGACAGCAGCACTTCTGCTAAACGTTCCCTCACAAAAGAACTTCCTCACAAGCTACGTGTGCAGCTCCCCAGAGGCGTATTTGGAAAACACCACTGATCTATATCTCCCGGCCTTGAGCTATATTATTTCGGTTTTGGGCATTCCTGTTAACACCAGTTTTGATTAAGGTATTTGTCCTGAGATTGACAGTATTATATAGCAATGTAAGAAATGAAATAATGCGGCTTATAATTTGAAGTTTCGTTCTTGTTGTATGCAATTGTAAGGCTCAGGTAGAGATAAACAGCTGTAATTCTCTAAAAATGTTATAATTTTATTTTATTTTATTGAGATTCATGTTAACGCCAGTTTTGGATAAAGTATTTGCCCATACATCGACTGTAACAAATGCAATCAAAAACAGAAAAATGTTTCTGAGCAAACGAAATTATATATTGATAAGAAGATCTTTGTATCAGGCACCGGTTGTACAATACACGCTGGATGCTGGCAAAGTTTCGTAACTATCGGAATGCATATACACTGAAGAGCCAAAGAAACACTACAGGTACACCCCGCGAGCATTCAGAAGTGCCGCTGCGCGGCGTGGCATAGATTCGACAAATGTCTGAAGTAGTGCTGGAGGGGATTGACACCATGCGTCCTGCAGGGCTGTCCATAAATCCGTAAGAGTACGAGGGGTTGGAGATCTGTTCTGAACAGCACGTTGCAAGGCATTCAAGATATGATCAATAATGTTCATGTCTGGGGAGTTTGGTGGCCAGCGGAAATGTTTTAACTCAGAAGAGTATTTCTGGAGCCAGTCTGAAGCAACCCTGGACGTGTGGAGTGTCGCCTTGTCTTGCTGGAATTGTCCGTCGGAATGAACAATGGACATGAATGGATGCAGGTGATCAGACAGAATGCTTACGTACGTGTCACCTGTCAGAGTCGTACCTAGACGTATCAGGAGTCCCATCACTAAAACTGCTCACGCCGCACACCATTGCAGAGCCTCCACCAGCTTGGACGGTCCCCTGCTGACATGCAGGGTCCATGGATTCATGATGTTGTCTCCATATCCGTACACGTCCACCCGGTCGATACAATTTGTATAGAGACTCGTCCGACCAGACAACATGTTTTCAGTCATCAACAGACCAATGTCGGTGTTGGTGGGCCCAAACGAGAGGTAAAGTTTTGTGTCGTGGTGTCATTAAAGGTACACGAGTGGGCCTTCGGCCCATATCGATGACTTTTCGTTGAATGATTCGCACCTTCACAGTTGTTGATGATCCAGCATTTAAATCTGTAGCAATTTGCAGGAGGGTTGCACTTCTGTCACGTTGAACGATTCTCTTCTATCGTCGTTGGTCCCGTTCTTTTTCCGGTACCAGCGATGCTGCAGATTTGATGTTTTACCAGATTGCTGATGTTCACTGCACACTCGTGAAATGCTCGTACAGGAAAATCCCTACTTCATCACTACCTCGGAGATGCCGTGTCGCATCGCTCGTGCGCCGACTATAACACTACGTTCAGGCTCACTTAAAGCTTGATAACCTGCCATCGTAGGAGTAGTAAGCGATCTAACAACTGCGCCAGACACTTGTATAGGTGTTGCCTACCGCAGCGCCGTATTCTGCCTGTTTACATATCTCTGTATTTGAATTTGCATGCCTATACCAATTTGTTTGGCGGTTCAGTGTAGATATCCTGTAGAAAGTAAATGATATGTTACTAACTGTTAATTACAATAGAAGTTGATAGACGGATATTAATAACAATTTCGCCCATACGGTCTCTCTCAATACAGAATTCATTTCTAGATCAAAACCGCCATGTAAACAATATTCATGGAGATATATCAAAGAATGTTCCATCTTCTTGTCACAGAGCCAGCACCAGCATTACGCTTTGGACTAGTCATGTAGCCTCGTGTGCACCGTCTGAAAATGAGCCTGAAAAGATTCGAAAACCGGTTTATGGCGTAAACAAGTATTTAAAAAAGTGCTTGATTGCAGTATTTTGTAATTATATCAAATATGTATCACCCAAACCTGTTAGATACAACATTCAGAATTTTTTTTTAAAAATCGAGGGTTCACAGTACGCTAAAATAAAGCCGTTTTTCCGACAGGCTGTGTGGCTCTCTTGTAGAACGCTCGTCTGACATGTGGGCTGCACAGGTTCGGTTCTTGGCTAAGATACATTTTTAAACAATGGTGTGTGTTCTACGAGAATTTCTGTGAAGCGTAAAATCTGAGAGCTATTCGGAAGTAAGGTCAGATCGGTCGCGAAATAGAAACCACAGTGAAAATCAACAAAACTGTTGCTGCAGTTAGCTATAGCTTCTAGCTTCGTGTCTACACAGTCGTCGCGCCGACTTAGTTATTTGCCGTAGCATTGCACCAACTTTCCAAAAGGCTCGTCATAGAAAGAAGCCGCCTGTGCTTTGCGCCGCTTCCCGACGCTGGTCTGAAGCTCCTTGTGTGTGCCAAAATGTTGTCTTCACAGCTAGCGGTTCATGTGAGCAGAGATAAAAATCAGAGGCAGCCAAGTCCGAACTGTATGTTGGTCGACCAAACACTTCCCATCGAAACAACTGTATGAGCGTCCCCATTGTCTCTGCAATGTGAGACCGAGAACTGTCATGGAGAAGGAAATGTATGACAGTTACGTTGTGTGGGCAGCTTGAAATCAGGCAAAATCTCTCAGACGCACTCTTACTTGGCGGGAGACACTGTCTTCTAGGCATCTTTACGTGCTCACTGTGCGCTGAGAACTCAAAACAGCGAAGTGACGCGATCATCGGGCATTCTAGAGACATTGTCCAACATATCTAAGATAGGCTTCATCGTATTTTGACTGAGGTTTCCATTTGGAAATCGATCGGACCTTACTATCCGAATAGCCCACAGAAAAAAAATCGTTATCGTTCAGCACTGGTAATCAGTGGATCGCTGTTTCCAGTTTCTTTCGGTAATTTTTTTCTATTTTTTCTCATTCAGTTCGAATACCTAAGTCATTTAAACATAAAATTCATCAACTATAAGCTAAATAACACTTATATAATAGTTATTTTTATAAATAAAATGCACGTGCCCTTGTTTCTAATTAAATATTGCCCTCCGAAATCAAGTTTTCTTCGCAAACAGAAATACATAATTACCGATCTTTTATAAAACATTGTTAATTATCACTGCTAAAATTTTAAAAAGCTACAATTTTTTCATGTTTACGTGTTTTACGTCCCACTGAAATGCTCACAGAACATACACTATTGTTTAAAAATTTACCAAGGCTGGGAAAAAGAGATGAGCCACCCATGTGGCCCAAATGGCTCTAAGCACTATGGAACTTAACATCTGAGGTCATCAGTCCCCTAGACTTAGAACTACTTAACACAATTAACCTAAGGACATCACACACATCCATGCCCGAGGCAGGATTCGTACCTGCGACGGTAGCAGCAGCGCGGTTCCGGACTGAAGCGAGTAGTAGAACCGAACGGCCACAGCGGCCGGCCCCACGTGGCAAGGGAGCGTTCTACCATAGGGCAACGCGGCCAGACGAAAAAATGTCTTTGTTGTAGGATATGAACGGCGATCGGAAAACTTCAAAGTCGATTTTCTCGAAAATGTTCGAGAGTTGCATAGAATTTCTTTGAAAAATTCATATATGAATTCTTAATTTCACTTACGTTAAAGATAAAAAATACAGAAGTTCGACTCTGGGTGGCCTCTTTGTTAGTCAAAGCCATGTGACTGCCAAACGATTCATATACCGTCTTCCGGTCGCCTGTACCCCAGATTCTCACTCTGATTTAAGCTGCAGGATAAAACAGTGAAGACGACTGCCGACCGAATGGCTACTGGGTATAGTGTCCTCCCTCAGAAATAACCCCCATCTCCATCCAGACACACGAAGGGAGCTATGGAATGAAAATGATCTCATAGAGCTGTAGAACCTATTTGTTTAAGGAAAGCTGCCGAAGAAGAGTGCCCTCGGCAGAGCCGTATCCTCGCTGCTCTCCGCAAAGTTAATGTAAACTATTTTTCGTTCATAGTATAACTCCAATTAATTCTGTCCAACTTAAATTTTCGTAAAAGAACAGATCACCTCTTTAGGAAAAAAATTTATCAGCCAGCCTACGGCTTGTGTTTCCAAGTGCACTATTTCTACAAGTTAAGCGCTAAATTCCGACTTTCCACAGGTATCTTTATTTCAGCCGTTACGCAGTTCTCCTGCATCTGTAATTCTTAGAAAGTGACCTGCTGTCTCCCACTCCATAGAATATTTATAGGGACAACCAATGGAAATCTTTCTCGCATTTTCTACGACATGAGAGATAGCTCATCCCGGATGGACAAGACGTCATGCTGGTGGCACCTTGCCTCCAAAAAGTGTAAAAAGAAATTCTGAAACGAGCTCATCCCACGAAAAAGACAGACATTTTATCTGAAAGTAACGTCCTACTCTGTTGCTTTCAAGGAAGGCTGCCAGCCATGGCAACCGAATTTTATAGAGTCGTGCTCTGATCTAAAACGTGTCGGTGGTAAAAATGGGCAGGATCCTACACATAGCCAAGTCTTCGTTATGGCTCATTATATCGATGTCTTATACTGTGCTAATCACGGTGTTCCGGGAAACCCTATGCGACTGCTAGCAGTTGGCGACTGTCCTAACAAGAACAGAGGACGGCCTACCCGCCATGCACGAGGTCCACTGATCCCTGGTAGCTTCTCTAGAAATGGAACTGACCTTCGGCGACTACGAATATCTTGGGAGTCACTAAACCTCTCCTGTCCCACCGGCCTGGGTGGCCGAGCGGTTCTAGGCGCTACAGTCTGGAACCGCGCGACCGCTACTGTCGCAGGTTTGAATCCTGCCCCGGGCATGGATGTGTGTGATGTCTTTAGGTTAGTTAGTTTTAAGTAGTTCTAAGTTCTAGGGGACTGATGACCTCAGGAGTTAAGTCTCATAGTGCTCAGAGCCATTTGAACCATCTCCTGTCCCTTCCTTCTCTCATTACGCGACCCAGACATGCCGTACAGAAAAATTACACACGCAGTAGCAAACGAGCGAGAAGATGATAATAAAACTTGAATTGATGGCCTTATCGTTGGAATCACTGTGACTGCTTGTAATCAGCACTGACCTGTATAATCTCAAGAAGAATGTCTCATCCGAAAGCTGAATTAAAGAAATGAAATTAAAATGAGAAGAGTCAGTCGAGAATAGACTGACATGATCAAAACGTTTAGGATTTTACGGCCGGCGTCTTCATTACTTAAAACTTCCAGGCTGAGGGGCCGTGACCGATATGTAAATCTCTGACGTTTTGTGGCCAAATGCAAGCAACATCTTCCGAGGTGATTCAACGACTGGCTGCCAGGCCGCGGAGGTCCCGTTTATATAGAGCGCATAGAGGGCACCACCATACGTCACGTGTGGCAGACTGTAAAATGAAAAATAATTTGCGAACGTCTTTTAAGAAAAACGGATGCGCTGACGACGAGGTACACTATGTGATTGTTGTGTCCATAGTTCCGCGTAGTCAGTGCGTACACAACTTTCCCACTAGAGCGCGCCCTGCTAAGCACAACAGCGCAGGCGCAGCGCTCGTCCGTCTCCGCACTACGAGATGGCGCTGCCATAGAGACGGACCAAATACTGCTTCCGCCGATCCGCGTATTAATATGTAACGCAGCCAATGAGATTGCTGCTAACGTAGAACCTTTTCTCCTCGCGGATCACACTCGCGCAGTGATACATGAACGCGCGAGTTATTACAACGAGTGTACAGACCTCCACTTAATAAGTCTGCATTTGTCTGCACCAGCCTGTACCAGTCTGCATTAGTCTGTACCAGTCTGTACGAGTTCTACATTTGTCTGTACCAGTCTATAGTCAAGTTTCAGTCTGTGTCTAATAAGATTACCATATTCCTGTACACTTTTGTCAAGTATCAGAGATATATGTGTGAATAAGATTAACGTACCAATACAAAAGTAACATCAGACTGTCAATTGCAAATAGCATCCAGAACCAAGTTAAGTAATTTTTATGCTTGTTATTATTTTAATAAATGTGTGTGAAAATTAATCAAGTTCTGTTTAAAGTTAGTCACCGTCAATCTTCTACTCTAAGTGTGCAAGTGGCATTTCTATCGTCTGACCTAACGGCCGAAGGTAAACAAGGCACGATAAGACCACGAGACATATTGCTGACACTCGCCTACTTCGTTAGAGCGACGAGTCAAATAATCTGATGGTATGTGTACTGAAGGTACGCACACCACAGTGATCAAAAGTATCCAGACACTTGACTGAAAATGTCTTACAACATCGTGGCACTCTCCATCGATAATGCTGGAATTCAATACGGTGTTGGCCAACACTTAGCCTTGACGACAGCTTCCACTCTCGCAGGCATAGGTTCAATCAGGTGCTGGAAGGTTTCTTGGGGCACGGCAGCCAATTCTGCACAGAGTGCTGCACTGAGGAGAGGAATCGACGTCGGTCGGCGAGGCCTGGCCCGAAGTCGGCGTTCCAAAACATCCCAAAGGTGTTCTATAGCCTTCAGGTAAGTACTCTGTACAGGCCAGTCCGTTTCAGGGATGTTATTGTCGTGTAACCACTCCGCCAGGCGCTCGATCGTGTTGAAAGATGCAGTCGCCATCCCCGAATTGCTCTTCAACTGTGGGAAGCAAGAAGGTGCTTAACACATCAATGTAGGCCTGTGCTGTGATAGTGCCAGGCAAACAACAAGGGGTGCAAGCCCCCTCCATGAAAAACACGACGACACCATAACATCACCGCCTCCGCTGGCAGATGACGTTCACCTGGCATTCGCCATACCCACGTCCTATCATCGGATCGCCACATTGTCTACCGTGATTCCTCACCCCACAAAAAGTTTTTCCACAGTTCACTCGTCCAATGTTTACGCTCCTTACACCAAGCGAGGCGTCGTTTGGCATTTACCGGCTTGATATGTGGCTTATGAGAAGCCGCTCGACAATGAAATTCAAGTATTGTCACCTCCCGGTTAACTGCCATAGTACATGCAATGGATCCTGATGCAGTTTGGAATTCCTGTGTGATAGTCTGGATAGATGTCTGCCTATTACACATTACGACTCCTTCCAGCTGTCGGCTGTCTCTGTCAGTCAACAGACGAGGTCGGCCTGTGCGCTTTTGTGCTGTACGTGTTCCTTCACGTTTCCACTTCACTATCGGATCGAAAACAGCGGACCTAGGGATGTTTAGCACTGTGGAAATCTCGCGTACTGATGTATGACGCAAGTGACAGCCAATCACCTGACCACGTTCGAAGTCCGTGAGTTCCACAGAGCTCCCCATTCTGCTCTCTCACGATGTCTAATGGCTACTGAGGTCGCTGATAAGGAGTACCTGGCTGTAGGTGGCAGCAGAATGTACATAATATGAAAAACGTTGTTCGGATACTTTTGATCAAATAGTGGTCGCGCACTTCATCCGAAAAGAAATGTGTCTGACAACATTCAGCAACAACAACTGTCAGTTGGAAAAGTTTTTCTTTCATTTCTTCGCAATATTACGGACCGTAATGGGAAAGTTCAGGCCAAGCTTCAAGTTGAAACAATCTTTAGACCTATTAAATATGTTAATGAGTATTTAAGATCGGTGAAAGACGCACGACGTGCCTTAGCAACTCCTGGGGTGTATAATAATCCTTGTAGGTGCGGGAAGATTAATATTGGAACAACGAAAAGAAGTGTCAATTGCCCCTTAACCGAACACAAACGGAACTGTCGACTAAGACATATCGACAAATCAGCTGTGGCGAAACATGTTTTTATAGACGGTGATCATAAAATAATATTCAGTGAGAGGAGCCTGCTAGCCAGGACATCGCATTATTACGCACGCATGTATAGAGAAGCAATAGATATTCAGAAACATCGCAATAATTTTAATAGAAAAGGGTAAGGTTTTGACAAGATATGGCGGTCGACTTTGCACCAACAGAGAATAATGACGTTAGTCAGAGATAGACTTACACTCGGCACCACGTGACGTATGGTGGTGCCCTCTATGTGCTCTGTATAAACGGGACTTCCACGGCCTGTCAGCCAGTCGTTGACTCGCCTCGGAAGATATTCCCCGCAATTCGCAACGAAACGTCAGGAAGATGTAGGTTTACAGATCGAACAGGCCTAACAGCCCGAACGTTTTAACTAACGAAGACGTGTAACAAATGATTTTCTGGACGCACCTTCATGTCGTCATATTCCTTACTGTGCATACTATAGCCAGCGGAATGGGACCATTCCTTTTTTCTGGGGAGGGGGGGGGGGGGGGGGGTGAGTGGGGTGCTTCATCACTCTTCGGACTGGTTTGGTTCGGCCTGCCACGAATTCCTCTTCTGTGGCAACTTTTTCATCTCAGAGTAGCACTTACTGCTGGATGTATTCCAGTCTCTGTCTGCCTCTGCAGTTCCCTCTAGCGCTATGGAATTTATTCGCTGACGTCTTAACAGATGTCCCATCATCCTATCCCCCTTCTTATCAGTGCTTCGCAGCTTCCCATACATTCAATTCTTCGCCGATTCTGCTTAGAACCTCCTCTTTTCTTATCATTTCAGTCCACCTAATTTGCAACATTCTTCTGTAGCATCACATCTCAGATGCGTCGATCTCATTCTGGTTCGGTTTTCCGACGCCCAAGTTTCACTATCATACAATCCTGTGCTCCAAATGTACATTTCATAAATTTCTTCCTCAAATTAAGGCCTACGTTTGACACTAGCATACTTCTCTTGGCAAGGAATGCCCCTCTTTCAGGGCTATTCTACATTTAGCTTCCTACTTGCTGCATCAGTCATGGGTTGTTCTGCTTCCTATGTAGCAGAATTAATAATCGTCCTAAACGGGTTGTCAGCGACGTCTACTTAGGTGGCTTCAGGGCTTGTGTTTTCCACATCGTTGTAGATGTTATCAATCATCAACTGGAAAGGAATTTTTGAAAGTTTTGGCAGGAAATCAGTGAGAGCAGGAAATGATCAAGAGAAACACTTCTATTCAGCTCCTGAAGGTAAAATATTTTCTTAGAACTGTTTGGAGCTAACGAAATCAAGAAGCCATCCATCAGTCCTTGCAGGGTACGACATTAGTTTTGTGTCTTCTGATGCGGAATTTGTGTTTTAAAGTGTCTATGATTTCGAACGTCTGAAATCAGTAATCTCTCGTAATGATCGTTGTTACCTTTCCTGTACGGAAGGAGTATAAGCTTATGAAAATTTGCAACCTTGCATAGGTTGAAAGTCTGCTTGGATTCTTTCCCGTTTTCTGGGAGACTGCTTCGGTTCTGTGGGTGTGTACGCGATCACTAGGCAGAGTACTCAGACTGTGGAGCCAGTGGAGGGAGTGCTTGATAAAAGTGATGGACTTGGCGGGGTTTAACTGAAGCCAATGAAATGACGTGTGTCGTTTTTGTACGGGTTTTACCTGTTGGCTTTGAACTATTGTTCCGTTCTTGTTCCCGTAGAAGATGTCAGTGAAAGCTGCTACGAGCCAGTTGGAGGTGATGTACGAACTGCTAGTGGTACACTTTTCCAATCCCTTGATAGGATCTCGGAATATTTCTGAAAGTAACTAGACAGCTACACGGCTTCAATAATTTACTTTGAAGTAGTGAGTAGCTTAACCCCGTCTCGCGGGTCAAAGAGCGGCTGATTTAATTCTGCAGCAGTAATGAAGATAATTTCGGGTCTGCCATTAAACATTTTTGACGATATCTGCGGATCAGTGCGTCACGTAATTTGTCTCGCGCTCCGCACTTCTCCACGCTACGCTACGGAAGCTCCGAGACGGGGTGAATGGAATGTGCAACTCAGTGTTTTGCTGTGGTGCAAAGTTCGAGAACAGGATTACTCATCCTTGTGAGTACACCGGACAAACTGCTTATATAACAATAAGCTGACGCCCATGTGCCGAAGTGGTGTCAAATTGAAAGATTTATTCCGGTTCTTTTGTATATTGCTAAAAACTGGCTTGTATCTGCATGAGAGAAGTTAACGAGAAAAGCGTCTTGGAGAGAACAGATAATCCAAGAAAAAGATCAGTTTGTAGAATTTTCGTTTGTTCGTGCACACATCAAACCGTAAGGCTCTGACTAAATTTTACTGTATTCTATAGTTTTACTCCCAGAAGCATAGGGAGCACACAAGTATTTTAACAGTGATTCATTCGATGTAAGATAAATTATTTGCAGTTAATATTTGAGACCAACGAACGATTTTCCTTTTTTACGTAGTGTACGTTATGAAATAAGTCGAACGTGGCATTCTTGAGTAAGCCCTTACATAGAACTCAATAACACATAACTTTAACTTAAGGATCAAAATTTCAGTCTGCACGAGGTACGGGGAAGGCCATATAGAACCGACGGCACCGGATCCTGCGCAGAATACTTGAGAATCCAAGGGTATGATTTTTTAAGCTTCCTTTGCAATCTGTATTGAACATGAACCAAACTTTCTATTCAAGCAAATATTTTTAGTGGGAACGTTTAGGTAGATGTTGTTTTGCAGAATACACATAAAATTGTGAGAGTATACATGAAAATATGTAGCGCTTAATCTCCCAGTTAGTATGACCTTCTCTATGGTAGTTTCAACCCTCCTATTTCTCCCGGTATACGCTTTAATCAGTCACGAACGCGTACTTAATTTGTCGAAAAGGCATCGATTCCGAAGTGCTTTGGCGGAAACGATATACAGACGCGCACAACATCACTAAAATGGCAATTGAATACATAGTTTTAAATAAAGATTAAGTGCAAAGAAATACAGTTAAAAAGGTCAGTTCAGATTGATTAGTTGAATTTATCATTAAATGAAATTTGTATTTTAGTGACATTCCAATCATGCAATGAAATAATTTGGTTGCTAGTCCTAAAAGGATCATATATTTCACAAACCAAAAGGTTATGATCAGACTTAAGGTCATGTAACAAAATGGTTTAAATGGCTCTGAGCACTATGGGACATAATATCGGAGGTCATCAGTCCCCTAGAACTTAGAACTATTTAAACCTAACTAACCTTAGGCCATCACACACATCTATGTCCGAGGCAGGATTCGAACCTGCGATCGTAGCAGACACGTGGTTCCGGACTGAAGCGCCTAGAACTGCTCGGCAACCGCGGTCGGCGTCATGTAACAAACATATACATATGTGCTGACGACGTCACTCATCAGTAGCTGCATTGGATTAAATTCTCATGTTCAGAGGATCTAAAAATATTTAAGTCAAAGTCCATACTAAAACCTCTAAGATTATTTCAAAAATATGTAAAAGAAAATTAAAAATGAATGGAATACGGCAGTACACGATACGATTATACTTATTTTATGTAGCCTCACCATTACCTTAACTTTTATAGATTTCGATAAACAGACTTTTCCAAACACTTAAACTTAACTCTCATTATTACTTTATTTAAACATTAATCACATCAAAGAAACAATAAGACGCAATGATAACGTTACTATACGACAGTCAAGACACTGATACGGGAAATTTCCAAAAACATAGAAAATTAATTATTATAGTCCGGTAAGAAATAAAAATGTACTATGATTTACTACATTCAAAAGGTTTGGACAGTGTTAACTTCAGAAGTTCGTCGTTATTGTTTCTGGCTAAAGTTATTGGCCTTGATATTAATCAAGCTTAGCATTCATAATGTGATCTTAGAAACATGGTACAACTGGACATGAATCTTGTTGGAGATTTTCTCCGCTCAGGGACTGGGTGTTGTGTTGTCTTCATCATCATTTCATCCCCATCCGGCGCGCAGGTCGCCCAATGTGGCGTCGAATGTAAGAAGACCTGCACCAAGGCGACCGGACCTGCCCTGCAAGGGGCCTCTCCGCCAATGACACCAAACGATCATTTCATTTCCAATGCCTTTCGCAAAGACAAGAAACTTCTGCACACGTATTCGCGGTTCTGCAGCCACTCACACTTCCATGCTCACTCATTCGTAAGTGTTCCACTTCTCCCTTACGGATTTTTGTTGTCAAAGATCGATTACACACCGCTGATTTTGCTTTAACCAGTGAGACAGTTTCTTTGACTCGATACAGTATAAAGTCTCTGACACTGACTTTGTGTTTACTGTAAAGATTTTAGAAAATTGTTTTGAACCGTTTGAGATAATTTTTCACTTAGAGCAAATACATTTATCATGTTTAGTTTAGAATGCTTACATAATATCGAAATTGGTCACGCATAATAAAGAGATACACCACCTGACAAGAAAAGTGAAGCACCAAGAATGGAAGGAGGAAACGAAACTAAACTTCACAAATTGAGAGGGAGTGTGATGTTACTTCAGTGATTACAATACCGGGTCAAGTTTATTACGAACTTCGTAGTATGGGTCTCCACCTACAATGGGCTGTTGCAACTTCTGTGCCCTGGATGTATGTACTGATCCCAGTGGAAGGTTGTCATGAAGCCACTGTATCCTGTCCTGGGGCAAACTTGCTCACAACTCTTGTAAATGGATACTGACGCTGGGACGGGTTGATGTCTGAGCTGGTCCCACAGATGTTCTATAGGGGACAGATCTGAGGATCCTCACCTTCACACAGGCAGGTCATAGAATCACGTGACACGCGTGGACGAACATTATCGTGTCCAGAAAACGCACCGTGACGCTGTCACACATGAGGATGCAGGATGTCTGTCACTTACTGCCGAGCTGTCAGACTTGCCTCAACGTTAGTAAGAATATCCCTGTATATCCGACCAGGCTTGGTAACTACACTAATGCACTCCGGTGGCCCTTTAACCTCCTAGTAAGACTTGTAGCCCTTAATAATTTACGTACTCACCACTGCTGTGTACCTACAGTAAAACATTTTGTCAAGCGACAATGTCTTTTGGACACTTAACTTATTTGTCAGACAGCGGCAAAAAAAAAAAAGAAAAAAAAACACAAAAATGAGGCTAAATACTTCAAAAGTAATTCTGTGTTAGAGTTTCATAAGTTGCTCTGAATTTAACTTCTGATAATCTTGTGTGTAATGAAAAATGTTCCACTGTTGGACTACGTCTTACATGACTGATGTGTCTTTTGCCTTAGTCAGCCGGTAGGAAGCAGACAGAAGCACATAATATATAACATTGTGGTTTTCAAGACAAGCTACACGCTGGTTACTTACGTAGGTGATCATATTTTGTCACTGTGCAGCTCGTCATCTGTTCCAGCAGTGCGGAGGTTAAAAATGTATCATTCTTCTGGAGCGTAATTAATTTGAAATGTACTGTAAACTACGTGCCGAGTTAAATGGTAACCTGTATCGCCGTATAAAATGGTTCAAATGGCTCTGAGCACTATGGGACTTAACAGCGGAGGTCATCAGTCCCCTAGAACTTAGTACTTAAACCTAACTAACCTAAGGACATCACACACAGCCATGCCCGAGGCAGCATTCGAATCTCCGACCGTAACAGTCGCGCGGTTCCAGACTGAAGCGCCTAGAACCGTTCCGCCATTGTGTCTTACTCCTTTTGAAAATTATTTATTTACAGGATCCTCGCAGCTCCCAGCACTGACACAGTTCAGATGCATTTAATTACATATGACACAATGCATTTGGCCGGAGTGGCCGAGCGGTTCTAGGCGCTACAGTCTGGAATCGCGCGACCGCTACGGTCGCAGGTTCGAATCTTGCCTCGGGCATGGATGTTCGTGGTATCCTCAGGATAGTTAGGTTTAAATAGTTCTAAGTTCTAGGGGACTGATGACCTCCGATATTATGTCCTATAGTGCTCAGAGCCATTTGAACCATTTGAACATAATGCATTTAATTACATATTTCATTACTTTTATTACTAGACGATAACGTATTTTGGTCTTCGCATCGAGTAAGTAGTTGGCAGCGTTACTCATACGGCGTTATTTTTGAAGGTATTCTGCTGCATTATTTCGACTTCAGAACCAATTCATCCAGCCAGTTTTGAAGCACCTCTGATTGCACATGGAATACCAGCAATGACATGCACAAAACAATGCCATATATGAAAACCGCGTTAAACACAGGGTAAAGAAACTTGTAGGTGCAACAAACGTCAGTACGCCAAACCTCTGCATCAACAGTCTGAGAATACAGTGATAAACGCCTTCTGATCGACTACACTTTCGCGTTATGTCAGTTTGGTTAATGATGGTTGTAGTGCAATACATATTTTCTTCAAATGATACAGATTCTCAACAATCGGAAAACTGTATCAATCTGCGCTAAAAAGGCGACACAGGTAAGAAACACACCTTTTATTATTTTTTTCCCTTTCGCTGTGGTTCAGGACAGACCGACTGACAGTTTTTTCACAGTTCTACGTGTTCATTTGAATAAAAGAAACAAGTTGCACGCTGTGAACGCGCAACCAAATATTCATAGCTTGAAAAACAGACGAACAGCGTCTAAAAATAAGTCCCCTCTGACAAAGTAACGTGGCAGTATTACCCATTACTACATGTTCGAAAACCTGCGAAATGAATGTGTGGCGATAACCTTCAATCATTATTTAATTATTTTATTAAAAAAGGCCTCTTAAAATCGACGTAACCTACTGTATTAACTTTTTTTATTTTCGACTACTTTTGATCTTAAAAATTAATTGATAAATTTTATTGTATTTTTCAGCAGGCTGTTAGTTTGGGGACTTCGATGCTTCATCACATTCAAAGTGACAAAGACGTGGTGGGAATATAAGCAGTATTGTATGGGAGAGTTGAAAGGCAACTTTTGGTGCTGTTTCACATTCACATTGACAAAGCTGTGGTATAAATACATACTCTGTCAGTTTGGAGGGTAAAACAAAGCAGAAGTTGCAGACAACAATAATCAACCTATTTGGGGGATCTTTATTTGAGAACATACAACCATGTTCACAGTAATAATCTCATTATTAGAGACCGGATTACATGCATTTGCATGTTGCATATGCGTTTGTATATTTGGCCCCTTTTCACCGGTTACTACGTATTTTAAATAAAAACTAGTGACGATGCATATTTTCTCTCTGTGTTTAAAACATTTTAAAAATTTAGACTCGTATTTTCTAGCTCGATCAAGTTTTGATGTCTCACAGATTGACCGCGACCTAGAATTGCGTGCGATCGCTAACCGAGAGGCCACTGCCTAGCGAAGTCATTACAGAAGAGGAAGAGGAAGAGGCACACAGAGTCAATGCTCCTGCGCCTGCGCCCCCGGTTAATCCTCTCCGCTGTCACACCGTACGCGTCGGCAACAATTAAATTAAACTACGCAAGCCTTTAGTCGCACATCCATTGTTTCAGTTTAGCTTTGTTTACATGCACGCAGTTGAACGTGTTTACGACGCGTAGTGTGTAAAGTGTTGTGCGCCATGCCATCCAAAAAAGAAACGTCGTTTCGTGGATAGCTGACCATTGTGGAACATTTAGATATGACGGAGTTGTTTTATATTGTCGAGTGTGCCAGAAAAATACTTCGTGCAAAAAAAAAAGTTTCGAATAGACCAGCATACAAGACAAGTCTTCATATCGCAGGAATGCAGAAGAAAGAACCACGACAACAACTTGTGACAACAGCAAGTTGCAGTAGCAGGGATTTGTCCAAAGGTAACCAAAAAAGTCGGTTTGAATGGATCTATGTGAAGCATTCATTGCAAGCAATATTCCTATTCACAAACATGCAAACCTTATCCTCAAAGGCTTCCTGCGCTGTTTAAATTATAATATAGCAATTGAATCAACATTGCGTAAAAATTATATACCGACAATTTACGTAAATGTTCTGCAAGAAATACGCAATGAACTCAAGGACAGAATTATCTCTCGCGGTTCTAGGCGCGCAGTCCGGAACCGTGCGACTGCTACGGTCGCAGGTTCGAATCCTGCCTCGGGCATGGATGTGTGTGATGTGCTTAGGTTAGTTAGGTTTAAGTAGTTCTAAGTTCTAGGGGACTGATAACCACAGCAGTTGAGTCCCATAGTGCTCAGAGCCATTTGAACCATTTGAACAGAATTATCTGGATTTCAGCTGGCGAAACTACAGACACTTGAGGCCGTCACATTGCAAATTGAATTGTTGGTGCTTTGAAAGAAGAGCCTCCTTCTCCCTATTTGACGGCCTGCAAATAACTTGAAAAAGTAAATCATTCTACGACCGCCAGATATGTGAATGAGGGTATTAAAAATATTTTCAGAATCTTCTGTAGATGAAATGGTGTTTGTGTTTATTTCAGATGCAGCTTCCTATATGATCAAAGCAGGAAAAGCCCTCCGAGTATTTTATACCAAATTGATTCACGTGACGTGCTTTGAGCATGGAGTATATTGTCCAGCAGAAAAAGTGCATTCCACGTTTGCAAATGTAGATAAACTGATTTCATTCAGAAAGAAAGTGTTTCTAATTCCTCCTGCTTGCATCAAGACCGAAAAAGAAAAATTACCAGATGTGCCTTTACCTCCCGAACCAGTGGTAACTCGGTGGGGTACGTGGGTCGAAGCTGTGTTGTTTTAAAATGAAAATTGCGATGCCATTAGAGGGGTAGTAAACGACTTCGATAGTACAGAGGCTTTGGCAATTTTCCAGTGCAAGAAAGCTGTTAATGAATCCGATATTAAAAAAATACATTGCTGTGATTAGCACTTATTTTTCCCATACACCTGCAAGTATTAAAAAGCTTGAAACTCAAAGTTTGGCGTTGAATGAATCTGTTCAGATGATGAATAAAATCATTCTAGTGAACTCCTCATTGCCGGAGGTGTTCCCAAGAAACCTTAAAGAAAAAATTGAAAACATTTTATACAATAACTCAGGCTTTAAACTCTTTGCCAAATCGATAGTTTTATTAATGGGACGGGTGATGTTTTACCAGAAACAATAAGTGCCAACATAGCACCGAAATTTAAATACTGCCCAGTTACCTCACTCATTTGATGTAGAACGATCCTTTTCTGCTAATAAAAATGTTTTGAGTGATCGCAGACACTATCTTACTACCGAACATTTGGAACAGTACTTGGTCATACATGTTTACAATAGTAGAAAATGCAAAATAAATTGTAAATAATGCTTAGGTCCAATGGTATTAATTAAAAGTTGATGATGTGGAAAAAATTCATGATTGTATGTTGTTTTTTAAATAAAATATTACGAAGTTTTTGAGCGTGCCCCTCTGCGTGCGATATATCTCGAAGCTTTTCCTGTACCTATTAATTGTTTCGCTGCGACTAACTCGCATCGCATCCGCTTGTTACCGATAACAACAGTATAGAAGGAACAATTCTTGAAACACGGTATGCGTCCCCATTTTGCAAATTTTTAGAAAATAACCCCAGAATGGCCCCTTTCTAATCTCTACCAGAGAATATTGAGAAAATGATATCAGCGTCCTGAATGTACCGATTTTTCGCGCGGCCGGCGCTCTCCCTCGTAATTGATATGCACAGGTTCGACTTTGAGATATGATGCACGCAGTAACTACCATGTCTTTTTCTTATTTGATCTTGCATATTTCGACACTCTCCATGCGTTTTTAAACATTTTTCATGCATATTTACATGCAAAATTTAAGGTCTTTACGATGCACGTAATCCGGACTCTAGTATTGTATACGAATGCATAGCTTCGCGGCGAAATATACTGATAAAATTTTATTAATAATCTCATTAATTAAGTAGAGCTTCCGTGGGTGCATTAACCACATATAGTGATGGAATGAGAATCCCTTTCTTATAAAATTTCTATTGTTATTCCGCCTATACTGGTCTCAGTAACGTACACCCGTCTTCAAACCAACATGTCACCTGGTGGTCCGTTCTAGATTCAACTCTGCAGTAATTCTTACTCCATTTCAAGTAAACATACAGTAAGACGAACTGTAGTGCACGGTTATTGGTTCCAACATACAGCCATTGTCTCGCATAAGGAAAAAATGTTCAAATGGGTGTGAAATCTTATGAGGCTTAACTGCTAAGGTCATCAGTCCCTTCGCTCACACACTACTTAACCTAAATTATCCTAAGGACAAACACACACACCCATGCCCGAGGGAGGACTCGAACCTCCGCCGAGACCAGCCGCACAGTCCATGAGTGCATGAGAACAACGACAAGTTTGTATTTTAGCTTACCGCGCAAAACTCACTCCGTCGGAGTCCAGGTAGATGGAAACATAAAGCCTTGGTAACCTGTCGTGGCGTTACTGGTGAAACACCGCGGCAGACCGGAAGTTGTTGCTCAATTACATTCTGAAAGTAAAAGGGGCAGTCAAATGAAAACTAAGCACATGGATAAAAGTAAGGAAACTGTTCGTTATTTCAAAAATAATCGCCATAACTGGTAATAAGTGTTTCCCATTGTGAGACAATATGGTAACTGTCTTCATGGCGAAACGTTTGCAGTTGCCTCGCAACCATGACTGTATGCAGGAGTAAACTGCTTCCGCCGAAGCAACTCGAAGGCCACGAATGTTCTTCTTCAGGGCTCCAGAAATATGGATATTGCATGGGGAGAGAGCGGTACTAAGTGGAGGATATATAAGGGCTTCCCACAGAACCTGCAGCATATTTGGGGGAAAACAGCCGCCGGCCGCGGTGGTCTCGCGATTCTAGGCGCGCAGTCCGGAACCGTGCGACTGCTACGGTCGCAGGTTCGAATCCTGCCTCGGCATGGATGTGTGTGATGCCCTTAGGTTAGTTAGGTTTAAGTAGTTCTAAGTTCTAGGGGACTAATGACCACAGCAGTTGAGTCCCATAGTGCTCAGAGCCATTTCAACTATTTTTTTGAAAAACAGCCTTGATTGGGCAGTTTGCATCCAGCATAATTGCAAGAGAAACACAGACCGAACACCTCAAGTAAATATTGGCGACGAAAGAAGAAAAACGCGCTCTGATCGGTGTATCTGAAGAAGTTAAGACTAGCGGGCATGTTAGGTTTTACAGGAGAATATTTAATTGTTATAAATTTAAACATAAGGCCGTCAATAATGAAGAGTGGACAATTTTGTCATAGTGTTTCGTACCAGGTTAGATGCGATGCGTATTAAGAAAGAGAAAGTGTGTAATGCGGAGCAAACAATAGGCCGCCAGTCCAAAAAGTTCGAGACTAGGGTAATAAAAATTAGACGAACATTAAGACGGTAGTTTTAAAGCTTCAGGGTTTCTACGAAGTCACTTCCCACTTGCGTACGACTCTCAGAACGTTCGCGCAACCATGCGAAACTGTCAAAAAAGTCCTTCTTTGGAATATTGCTCAATTCGCGCCTCAAGCTGGCTCGAATGTCGATTAATGTCGTCAAGGTGTTCATTCTTCAAGTGAAATTCCTGCAGTTAGCCTTTGTGGTACTTAATATTGACAACATCAAGACTCGTCACTGGTGGTTTTTTCCAGAAACGATTGTCCGGATTTTACATTTCTTTCACGTCGTGGCAGGTGTCAATGCGTCGCTTTTATTTATTTGAGACGCACTTTTCTCTTCTTCAAGACGTTCTGGAGGACGTCTCGCATACTTGGTTTAGAAATGTTGCCCCACTGAGATTTGTGACACAAGAAGTTGATGCGCTACAGCTGCACGTCCACTACTTAACATTGCCTGCTCACAGCAGACTGGTCGAATGGCAATCTGTAGTCTACATTTATTAGTTCAAGTTGTTAGTTACCGTATTCAAGTCGCTTGTACACCAGGGACTAAAATAATACTTTCTCCCAAAACATACAGTTATTTGGGGAAACAGAGGTATCCTTTGTCTTGCGATCCAACGTCCAAAAATGGACGAAGCAGCGTCAGTCTAGTGAAGAAATTTTAAAAGCGGCAATAAACTTAATTAAGGCTAGATCAGAACAGTTGAACAGCTATTAAAACATAACTGAGATATATCTTTTCTATGAAACGTAACTCTTTATTCACTTGACAGGGGGTCTAAAGTTCATTCAGTATTGTTACATTTTCAGAATACTTTTGACACCGTTTCTCGCAGGCGGCTTCCAGTCGAATTGGGTGCATATGAAATTCTGTCTCAGTTGTGTCACTGCACTTGTCATTTCCATCAGAAAGATCGCAGCTGCAGCAAGTGACGGAAATTAACGCAGAGGAACCGAAATGATATCTGTGGTGTTATAGACCCCTCAGCTGTCCTATTATTGTTATTACTATTTGTGTGTGTGTGAAATCTGATGGGACTTAACTGCTAAGGTCATCAGCCCCTAAGCTTACACACTACTTAACCTAAATTATCCTAAGGACAAACACACACAACCATGCCCGAGGGAAGACTCGAACCTCCGCCGGGACCAGCCGCACAGTCCATGACTGCTGCGCCTTAGGCCACTCGGCTAATCCCACGCGGCTAATACTATTTACAAGAGACTCTGAGAAGCCCTCTGAGTGTTTGTGGATGGTGTTGTCGTTTAACGTCAAGTAAAATCGTCAGAAGATCAAAACGAATTTTATAGTGCAAAAAGTGGAAACTGACCGCGTACAGTAAGAAGAGGAAAAGCCTCCAAATGAGTGCTGAAAAAAATTCCTTAATTTTCGGAATCACAATAAATAAGAAAAAACTTAATGTTACAGATTCAACTAAGTTTGTAGAGATTGATAGATAGATATTCAGCGATCACAGGCCCTGCAGACCACGCGCTGCTTCCACAAACTTCCTCCATTCCTTCCTGTTTTGTGCCTGGTTTCTCCAGGTGTCTTCAATGCCCAGTGCTGGGTTGGTCGTCGAATGGGGCGTTTGGTGTTTGGTTTCCCCCCTAGTGTCATCTTCGCCTGTCTTCCATCTGGCATACGGGCTACATGGCAGACCCATTGTATTCTTTTGCCCTTTACCTTCTGTAGAATAGTTGGTTGACGCATCAGAAGGTAGATTTCCTCGTTTTTCCTCCACCATTCTCCGTTATATAAAACTGCTTCCGATATATTCCTCATTACTGTTCTTTCAAATATTGATAGTTTTTCCCTTTCTCGCTTACTCATGCTCTATGTTTCTGAATCGCACATTACTTCTGGGCATATCGCTGTGTTGTAGATTTTCATCTTGCTGTTCACTGAGATCGATTTAGAGCCCAGCGTCTCTCTGAGGGAATGCGCGCATTTCATTCCCACTGCTATTCTTTCATTGATGTCCATTTTTATGTTGTTGTCCGTGGTAAACCAAGATTCCAAGTATTTGAACTGGTGTACTCTCTTGAACATCTTGCCATTTATCTCAAGAAATTTTTCCTATTCTAGTCTTCTTCCCAATTGCATGAACTCTGTTTTGTCTCGATTCACTTTGAGCCCTACATTCAGTGCATAATTGTCCATTTTCTGGTACGTTTCTTTTAACTCGTGCTTTGATTCACTTAGTAGTATTATGTCTAAGATGACATTGAGCAGAACACATGAGAGAGTATCCCCTTGATTGAGACCTGTCTTAATCTCGAATGTTTCTGATGTGGCTCCTCGGAAACGTATTTGAGATTACAACTGCAAATATCTTAAACTGGATCCATCACACTGAACGTGCGTTTTCTTTGCAGAACTCCTAGAAGACGCAAAGAGAGAAAATGCGCTATTGATACTGCTACTATTGATGCTACCTTCACTGCATCTGGAGTATTTCTACCTTGTAGGATTGGAAGAGGAGATCTAAAAACTCTGAAGAATGGCGATCTTGTTCTGTATTATCCCGAAATACGGCAAAAAGTGTCACGGATATGATAAGAGAACTGGGATGACAATCATTAAAGCAAAGGCGTTTCTTGCTGTGGCGAGGTCTTTTCACAAGGTTTCAGTCACCTGTTTGCTCCTCCAAATGACAAAACACTTTGGTGACTGCCACCTACACACAAGATACGTTTGTTCAGTTTTTTCACTCACTATTCGAGAGTGAAATGGCCGAAAAATAGACTGAAAGTGGTTCTGTGCAATCCGCCAAACATTGAAGTGTGATCTGCAGAGTAATCACGTGGATATGAATGTACATGTAGAAGAAGTTTCCGTTTTTACGTTGGATGAAATGAACGTTGATACTTGAGTAACCTCAGGGCATCTTCTAATATGACATCTGGTCAGCACATAATACTCAGGTGAATGGCACGCAGCTTATTTGGGAAGTGGAAGCAACCAGTATACTATGACTTCTATTTCTACGAGACAAAGACATGTAAGTCCTTAGAAAGAATAACGAAAAGAACTGGAAGGAGATGGACTGTGGGACTGCAGCTGTTACTTGCGACATGGGTGCCCATTATTTAAAAGTATGGAAACATGTTTGTTATCCTGAAATAAAAAATATTTTCCGAACGCTGCGCGCAGCGACATGAAAGTGTGGATACTTTCTGACGTGCCTCAATTATTAAAATTTTGTCCGACAGTACTTAATAGAAGAGAGAATATTTTTCGAAAATTATATTCATGTTGACCTCATAATTCTTCTAAACGGAAAACGCTACTGAGAGGTTCTGTAAAGCCGGTTGTGCACCTTTCCGTTAAGTTGTTCAGTCTCGATTTAATGTCGAGCAAGTAGAATAACAGTTACTTTAAATGTTCCATAGCTGAAAATCGTGACTGTTTATGATATGTGCGAAAAAATTACCCAGGAACAGCATTGCAGTCAGCAATGGCAACGTACTAGCCGGGTTTGGCCTACCTGTTAAATTTCTGACGAGCTTATGAGTATGCTTCGTAAATATTCGCTCACTATTCCCAGCGCCAAAATCTCCCTACAGTACTCTGCTCTCTGACAAAAAGAATCAAGCAATGGCTTAAATAAATGAAACACTATTGCCGAAATAGTCGTCGCGAGAGGTTCCGTTACTGTGTTGAAATTGACGATATATCCTTTATTTTGTCGTCTCAGTTGCACACTTAACTTTATGATATGACTAGTTTCGGTGAACTATGTAGTTGCGTAGGACGGTGAAATAAAAAATATAAAGAAAGAAATGTTATAAAATATTAACAGTTTCCACTCCATTTCATCTTCATACGATATTCAATGTGTTTGTAGTTGACTTCATCTCAGTTCTATCCGCTACTTAACGTGTACAAGACAAGCTGTAAATTAATGCCATTTATTAAGTGGCACACAAGCAAGCACTTTAACAGCTTGAACTTGGCGGTATTATAGGATACACGCGGCTCATATCATGTACTGAGAGGAGTGTATTTTTTGTTGGTTTTTTTTCCCTAATGGTGACAGAAGCGTGCCGTGTTTAGCAGCGTTAGCGTTAGCTCGGCCGGCGGACGAGGAAAAGGGCAGAAGTGTGAAGGCGGACGCTGTGCCAAGCCGCCAGATAGCGGCGTGTGTGCGTGTGTGTGTGCAGATAGCAACAGCTCGCTTGCTATGTGATAGCGGTCGCCGACCAGCTTCCTGGAAAGCTGGCGCAACCAGAGGTAGCCAGACGCCGCGTCGCGCACTTCCGCACCTTCCGTCAATAGCGAACGACAGATGCGGCCCTGCTCGCGTACTGAGTTACCACGCTGCCTGTATCACTCGTTCTACTCTCGAGTCGTGACCACGTCCTAAAATCATTGCCCAACAATTCAGAATACTACAGTGATGCACAAAACTTAAGGACGAAAGAAACTTAAGTTTGACGTGTCAGTGCCAACTAACACACATCGAAGAAGAATCATACATAGAAGAGCTGCTACCTTACAGTACAGGAGGTAACTGAAAGAAATATGCAATGTGACGAACAGAAATGACACTTTCATTCAAAGACAATAAACACAATGAAGTCACAACGTTTCATGATAATCCCTAGGAAATTACAAACGTTGCGACGTGGTTCTTAATAGGGTGTGTGATCACCCGAACGGCAGCGCATGCTGTGCAACGTTCTCCCATGCTGATCGCAAGGTTGTTAAGGAGTTCTTATGGTAGAATGTAAAGTTTCTCCACTAGCAGCCGCGCTGATTAGCCGAGCGGTCAGAGGCGGTGCAGTCATGGACTGTGCGGCTGGTCTCGGCGGAGGTTCGAGTCCTCCCTCGGGCATGGGTGTGTGCGTTTGTCCTTAGGATAATTTAGGTTAAGTAGTGTGTAAGCTTAGAGGCTGATGACCTTAGCAGTTAAGTCCCATAAGATTTTACACACATTTGAAATTTGACCTTGACTAGCGCGGTTGACATCTCCTGGACGCTGTCGATGTGCTGCAATACGTGTCCCCAGCGCATTCCAAGCGTGCTCGATGGGATTTAAGTCGGGCCAATGGGTAGGCCAGTCCATTCGCCGTATATCCTCTCGTCCCAAATACTCTTCCACCTGGTCCCTTCGACGCAGTCGCGCACTGTAATCCATTAAAATGTAGCCTCGGCCGAGTACGCCCCCTGAAAATACGCACTTGGTGAAGGACTAACGCTTCTACAGTGTTCACAGGTTTGAAGCCCAATAAACACACGCAACATTATGCCTCCTACAGCAATAAACATACGGGCCACTAAAACGATCATTTTCGACGATGTTCCTATGTGGATTACGTGTTACCACATTTCACCATGTGTGAGTACTTCTAGCATTCTCTAGCATGATGTTTTGCGAGTCTAGATGTTATGCCATGAGGAGGTTAGGATCCTTTACTGTTCTTACGTCGAGTTACGTGACTATGACAGGTACGCCAGTCCTTTTGGGTATCTTCTGCAGTCTGCATTGATGAAACAACAGATCTGCCTACTGGAATAATGGTGTGTTCATGGATCCTTCCAAACCTGATAGCTCCTTTCTGCTATTTTGTCATGTTTTCACGTCGATCTCACTGGCACTTAACCCTTGACTATCATGATATGTCAGCAGTGAAGGGTCACATGACCGATTATTACAAGTTCTACTCCAGCGACAGCTATCCAAAGCGTTCAGTGCGCTCATTTAAGTGGTGGTTAGGAATATTACTCCGTGGAGCTTCTAAGCTCATTTTTATGCCTATATCTGCAGCTATACTCTACGAGGCGCCGTACGGCGTGGGACGTAGGCAACATTGTCCGACAAAAGCATTTCGTTCCCATCTTGCGTCAGTCACCAATGGTACGTCGGAAGAAATCTCAAACATCTCAAATTTTATCCTTGAGATTATTATGGGGGATGTAAGATCGAGAAAGTAACATAATTGATACCTATTATTAGAATTTAGCCTCGTGGATATCTGAGAGTAAAGTTCCCCACAATACACATCACTGTACTTGTATTATCTCTAATTGGAGTTTATTAATAATTTCTCTAACTAATAATTTCTCGAACGCTTTCAAAGTTTCTACAGAAACCCGTGACTAATCGGGCAGCTGTTCATCAAATTCTTGTTATTGCAATGTGTCAAGAGTCACCGAAAGACAAGAAAATAGTCTAAACTTAATCGAACAAAATGTTTTGTAACCGACTTCTTTTGTGGATGAACTATATTACCCAAGTGTTCTTTCCAGTAATCTTACTGTGGTGTTTGTCTTCCCCAAGGCTGGCTTTATCTGGCCATTCTTTGTCAAACACCTGTAGAATCTGTATGGACAATTATAGATACATTGTAAATGTGGCACATTTAAATTAAGTGGCCAAAGGTCTTGGAAAAGGCTGACCATTTCTAACACCTGCTGCGTAGGACACCTGAATGTTGTGACTAGATGCGGCGCATGATGCGACTTTCATACATTTGGTGAGTAGCCTGATACAAACAGATGTGGAGTTAATATGACAGCGAGTCGGGTGTTAATCGAATCTGAACATCGAATGATAGTCGCTACAAGGCGCATGGCTCATAACAAATAGGAGATTACACAATAAATAACGTTTCCGAGGTTAACAGTGTGGGTATTCAGTAACGGAGGGACAATGTTCTCACACAAGTCAACCGTGTCAAACAAGTGTTTGACGTTCCCTGGGTCACATGGGGCCATCGACAGCTGCGGATTTCGATGCGGGACGTTAGGTACCCGTTTCTGGCAGAGCAGTAAGCCGACAAAAGCGCCACACAATTTCAGCAGTCGACGATCGACTTGTGCCCCTTTGCTGACACCTCGACACAGACTTCAATGACTAACATGGGCCGGCAGAAGTGGCCGAGTGAATCTAGGGGCTTCAATCTGGAACCGCGCGACCTCTACGGTCGCAGGTTCGAATCCTGCCTCGGGCATAGATGTGTGTGATGTCCTTAGGTTAGTTAGATTTAAGAAGTTCTAAGTTATGGGGGACTGATGACCTCAGCTGTTAAGTTCCATAGTGCTCAGAGCCATTTGAAGCATTTGAACCATTTGACTAACACGGGCCTGTTAACGTCGCCATTGTACTACAGAACAGTGGCAACGTGTTGCGTGGTCCAATGACCCCAGTTTCGATATAATGATTTGATGGGTGCGTGATAATGTGGAGTATGATGTGGAGTATGCCCAATAAAGCTACAGGGTTTGGACAAATAGTATGGAATACCCGCGAGAAATGGGTGCTTGAACATAAATGCAGATGCTAGCCAAGTCAGGTCAGCAGATACTCCTGTTGTATTTCATCACTAACGGCACCTGTGCAAAGTCCTCAACACGTTGCAAGCGGCAGTCGTGGTCAGTACAGTGCCGTGCGTAACCGTGAGTGCATTATTTTGGAGCTAAGTGAACGTGGGCAAATTGTTGGTGCTCCTGGGAAGGGTGCTCGCGAAACCAAGGCAACCGAAGTGCTTGGTGTTTCAAAGAGGTACCGTAGAGAACATACAGGGAAGGCAGAAAAAATCATTTGCTAAGTCACAACGCCGGCGAAAGAGTCTGTCGAGTAATCGTGACGGACGCTCGTCGAAAGCAATTGTAACGATAAATGAGAGGGCGACAGCTGCAAAAGTCACGGTAGAACTGAATGTCTCACTTGTAAAAGCTGTCAGCACCAAAATAACACGAAGGGATCCCCATAAGCCGGGAACTGTAATGCGAGCTACCGAGTTGGCATCCCAAGAGTGAAATATGGGGGAGGTTCGGTAATGATTTGGACATTCATATCGTGATATTCTATGGGAACTGTGTTTCCTCTGCAAGGTCACTTTGCTGGTAAGGAGTACGTGAGAATTTTGGCTTACCGAGTCCATCCCAAGGTAAAATGTTTGCCCCCATTGGTGATGCTCTGTTCCAAGATGTCACGGCATTTGTTCACACAGATCGCGACGTCCATGACTGGTTTTTGTGGGCACGAAGATAAAGTGTCGTAGCTCCCATGGCCAGATATTTATATTATTGAGCCTTTGTGGGTCCTTTGCAGAGAAGGGTGGTGCTCGTCGTCGACCTCCGTCATCGTTACATCAACCTGCTACTACGCTACTGGACATTAAAATTGCTACACCACGAAGATGACGTGCTACATACGCGAAATTTAACCGACACGAAAAAGATGCTTTGATATGCAAATGATTAGCTTTTCAGAGCATTCACTCGAGGTTGGCGCCGGTGGCGACACCTACAACGTGCTGACATGCGGAATGTTTCCAACTGATTTCTTATACAAAAACAGCAGTTGACCGGCATTGCCTGGTGAATCGTTGTTGTGATGCCTCTTGTAAGGAGGAGAAATGCGTACCATCACATTTCCGACCTTGATAAAGGTCAGATTGTAGCCTATCACGATTGCGGTTTATCGTATCGCGACATTGCTGCTCGCGTTGGTCGAGATCCAATGACTGTTAGCAGAATATGGAATCGGTGAGTTGAGGAGGGTAATACGGAACGCCGTGCTGGATCCCGACGGCCTCCTATCACTAGCAGTCGAGATGACAGGCATCTTATCCATATGGCTGTAACGAATCGTGCAGCCACGTCTCGATCCCGTTTGCAACAGCATGGACTAACAGCTCGGAGACCATGACTGCGGTTACCGGTGACGCTGCATCACAGACAGGACCGCCTGCGATTGTGTACTCAACGACAAACCTGGGTGCACGAATGGGAAAACGTCATTTTTTCGGACGAATCCAGGTGCTGTTTACAGCATCATGATGGTCGCATCCGTGTTTGGCGACATCACGGTGAACGCACATTGGAAGCGTGTATTCGTCTTCGCCATACTGGCGTATCACACGGCGTGATGGTATGGGGTGCTATTGGTTACACGTCTCGGTCACCTCTTGTTCGCATTGGCGGCACTTTGAACAGTGGACGTTACGTTTCAGATGTGTTACGACCCGTGGCGCTACCCTTCATTCGATCCCTGCGAAACCCTACATTTCAGCAGGATAATGCACGACTGCATGTTGTAGGCCCTCTACGGGCCTTCCTGAATACAGAAAATGTTCGACTGTTGCCCTGGCCAGCACGTTCTCCAGATCTCTCACCAATTGAAAACGTCTGGCCGAGCAACTGGCTCGTCACAATACGCCAGTCACCACTCTTGATGAACTGTGGTATCGTGTTTAAGCTGCATGGGCAGCTGTACCTGTACACGCCACCCAAGCTCTGTGTGACTCAATGCCCAGGCGTATCAAGGCCGTTATTACGGCCAGAGGTGGTTGTTCTGGATACTGATTTCTCAGGATCTATGCATCGAAATTGCGTGCAAATGTAATCACATGTCAGTTCCAGTGTAATATATTTGTCCAGACTAAATGGTGTAAGATTCCCTTGGAAACCAGACAGGACCTGTATTTATCCATTCCAAGACGACTGGAAACTTTTTGAATTTCAACAGTTTTCCTGCACCATATGCGGTTGGGTAACGTGTTGCGTTTTTTCCATCCCGTGTACGTGTCAACAAGGTTACGTCCAGGAAGATATGCCTCAGTTGTGGTCTAGGCTTTGTTCTCATTGTCGCAGGTGTACTGCCCCGCTCCACGGACCAAAGACAGGTGCATGTTATGTGAATATTATTGTAGACCACCCGCATCCCTGGCATTTGAGTACTTGGACGGAGGTGCCATGTTTTGACAGGGGAATGCGACATGTCAGCACTCTTCCTTCGATCGCACGCAGCTGCCTCGATAAACACTCCAGTGAATTCACGTCCACGTCTTGCAGGGATGACATACACACTGGCGGACGCTCCATGAACTCAGCACCAACCAGGAAAGAATAATTGTAGGAAGCAGTGGGAGATGTGTGGAACAATATTTTTCCATATCGATTCCAACATCCTGTAGAGCCCATTCCTCAAAATGTTACAACAGCTTGGGGGGATCACGAAATGGCGACTCGCTATTAATATCACATCCAGCACCTTTCCATGATTAACCACTCATTGTGTCTTTGAGTGTATATACAGAAGGTATATTTGGTTTTAGGATGAACAACTGGCATATGTAATATCACCTAAACATGTTCAGATCTCCCTGTACTATGCATAGTCATTTCTAAATTTAACGAAAAGATGGCATCAACAGTTTCAAGACACTCGTTTATGTACGAGAAATTATGGGTGTTTGTGAAAGAGTCTATCTATATGACTTCCCTCCCAACGTCTTAGAAGAACAGCGACACTGCATAGCACTACAAGAGTGAGTGCATTAACTCCAAACACTCTCGTAATAGTTTGAAATGAGTTTGTTGTCAGAATATTTCTCGGGTATCCGTGGTAGCAAACATCCAGTGTTTGCAAAAGGTAAATGAAAACATTTATCCCAAGTGTGATTGCAAAAAGTTATGCTAGACTTTATATGCATGCATACAAAAGATACACGAACGTAAAATAAGATGGTTGGTTTTGAAAGCGAAAACTTTTTAGTCTTTCGGGTAAGTAAAACTGTATCCAAAGTTACTATCTTCACTCAGATACACGATGAACCAGGACTCCGTTCACAAACCTGCGGAGCAGTCAGTAAAGGGCAAAAATAAAGAAAAAGAGCAATGAGCACTTGTTTTTCTTAGCTACTGCGAAACACATCTCTTCCACTAAAGAGAGATTTTAATGATACGTCCTAGTGCCCATTTTTCTATATCTTTTTTCCTTGTTTTCTTCCTTAGTACGTCCTGTGGAAATTTGTCGGTGGAGTTCTGATTCAGTCTGTAAAAGATATAAATTTGTGTAATCGGATCAATCTTTTGGAAATCCCCTGTAGAATATTAGAGGCGTTGCTGACTATTATTATGTTTCCACTAAAATAAAAATAAAAGTAATTAAACGGAATTTACTGCCCAACTCAAAATAAAGAAGAACTGTGCTCGTATATTCATCCCTTGCCTTTATTCAAGAATGCAAAACAAAGACAACAGAAATAAAATTACATAAACATTGTTCTCTGACATTAAATGTAGTTAAAACAATTGTCTAGAACAAATGTTACTGATTAATGAATGTACATGCACACGGAAATGCAGTCACTCAATCGACATACACTGATGGGCCCAACCGACGCAACTCGCGTAATATTGAGAACAAACCAGACCCAAACACATGTACACCAGCTGTCAGGTACACTGTCTAGTCACATTAATGTGACCACCTGTCAAAAGCCTGAATAACCACCTTTTGCAGGGCGGAAGCGCAGGACAGAGTCATGAGGTTCTGAAAGGTACCGATAGGAGCCATGCCGACAGCAGTGTCATGGTCAGCTGCGCTAGCTTTCTCGGTTGAGGATCCGTGGAGCGAACAGCCCAATTGAAGTGATACCGCAGATTCCCAATTCTGTTTACATGCGGAGAGTGTTATGGCTACGAGAGTACGGTAAACGCATCCTGGTGCTCTAAGAACCACGTTCGTACACTACTATCTGATACGTTACATTGTCCTGCTGATAGATGCTATCGTGCTAAGGAAAAACAAACTGTATGTAATGGTGGGCAAGGACCCCAAGGATAGATGCACACTTTGTGTTTATCCATTATGCCTTCCAAAATGTGGAGATAACCCAGGGAATGCCACGGAAACGTTCCCCACATCAAAATACTCCGTCCTCCAGCTTGGATCGTTCGACAACTGTTGCAGTGCATTTTACATCTATGCGACGGAGAATAACCCATCCACAAAGCCAGCTGTCCCTACTCAGTGGGCATCCAGTTGCCGTAATGGCGTGCTAAAATCCAACTTTGGTCGCCAATGAAAGGCAGTCAGCGTGGTTGCATGAACCAGGCGGTCCGCTACAGATGCCCACACGGAGCAGTATTCGCTGAATGGTCGTTAAGAAGACACTGTTGGTAGCCCCTTGGTTCGTCTGGGTGGTCAGTTGCTCAACAGTTGCACGTCCGTTCGCCCGTCTACGTCTCCGCAGCCGTCGCTCACCCTCGTCATCTGTGGCCCGTGGTGCGCCACACTTGCCTCGGCGCCGCTTTTGAATAACACCATTTTACCATGCACGGTATACTTTAGGCACGGCGGCACACAAATAGTTCTCAAACTTTGTCATTTCGTAAATACTTCCACCCTTGCATCGAGAGCCATAATCATGCCCTTTTGGGCGTCAGATAAGTCACTCCATTTCCGCATTACGGCAGCGCGCTTTCCGCGTCTCCAGGCACACTTCATATACTCTCCATTGCTAGTGGTCAAACCTGCCATCTGTGAGTGGGTATTGCGCGTTGACTTCGAACACAGCCCATTACCGCCTTGCGTTGCCATATGACGGCGTTTGTAAAACTTTCTAAAAATCGTTGATTTCACGACATCGACGAAGTGAGAGTGTTGGCAGCACTTGATTCCGTTTTGCAAAGACTGTAAAGATAACTAAAATGCAATAGTTTTAACAATATATTTGAATTCTGCGGCGTAAGCAGTGTTGGAACTCGTTGTTTGCTGAATGACGAAGAATGACGAAGAAAAATGGAGTAAAGTTCGAGTAAGTATGCTTTACACAGTAACTTATGATATATAATTTGTTTTTTTAGTATGGTTGTGCTATACCAAACTTGCTCCGGACACTGCGAGAGGGCTGTACAAGCAATGATCACAGGCACGGCACAGCGGACACACCAGGAACCGCGGTGTTGGCCGTCGAATGGCGCTAGCTGCGCAGCATTTGTGCACCGCCGCCGTCAGTGTCAGCCAGTTTGCCGTGGCATACGGAGCTCCATCGCAGTCTTTAACACTGGTAGCATGCCGCGACAGCGTGGACGTGAACCGTATGTGCAGTTGACGGACTTTGAGCGAGGGCGTATAGTGGGCATGCGGGAGGCCGGGTGGACGTACCGCCGAATTGCTCAACACGTGGGGCGTGAGGTCTCCACAGTACATCGATGTTGTCGCCAGTGGTCGGCGGAAGGTGCACGTGCCCGTCGACCTGGGACCGGACCGCAGCGACGCACGGATGCACGCCAAGACCGTAGGATCCTACGCAGTGCCGTAGGGGACCGCACCGCCACTTCCCAGCAAATTAGGGACACTGTTGCTCCTGGGGTATCGGCGAGGACCATTCGCAACCGTCTCCATGAAGCTGGGCTACGGTCCCGCACACCGTTAGGCCGTCTTCCGCTCACGCCCCAACATCGTGCAGCCCGCCTCCAGTGGTGTCGCGACAGGCGTGAATGGAGGGCGAATGGAGACGTGTCGTCTTCAGCGATGAGAGTCGCTTCTGCCTTGGTGTCAATGATGGTCGTATGCGTGTTTGGCGCCGTGCAGGTGAGCGCCACAATCAGGACTGCATACGACCGAGGCACACAGGGCCAACACCCGGCATCATGGTGTGGGGAGCGATCTCCTACACTGGCCGTACACCTCTGGTGATCGTCGAGGGGACACTGAATAGTGCACGGTACATCCAAACCTTCATCGAACCCATCGTTCTACCATTCCTAGACCGGCAAGGGAACTTGCTGTTCCAGCAGGACAATGCACGTCCGCATGTATCCCGTGCCACCCAACGTGATCTAGAAGGTGTAAGTCAACTACCCTGGCCAGCAAGATCTCCGGATCTGTCCCCCATTGAGCTTGTTTGGAACTGGATGAAGCGTCGTCTCACGCGGTCTGCACGTCCAGCACGAACGCTGGTCCAACTGAGGCGCCAGGTGTAAATGGCATGGCAAGCCGTTGCACAGGACTACATCCAGCATCTCTACGATCGTCTCCTTGGGAGAATAGCAGCCTGCATTGCTGCGAAAGGTGGATATACACTGTACTAGTGCCGACATTGTGCATGCCTCTGTTGCCTGTGTCTATGTGCCTGTGGTTCTGTCAGTGTGATCATGTGATGTATCTGACCCCAGGAATGTGTCAATAAAGTTTCCCCTTCCTGGGACAATGAATTCACGGTGTTCTTATTTCAATTTCCGGGAGTGTATATTCTTTGGAGCTTACTGCTTGCTGTGAAATAAATTGCGCTCATTTTGGCCGTTTGAACGTCGGTGTTGCCATATGGCAATGCTAGGTGCTTGTACTCAGTAAAAGGACGTATTTTTTCTTTTTTGTTTTAGAAGAAGTTTCTCGCTTGCTGAGGCGCTGGAGATTCTTTATGATGACGATATTGAAGGTGATGTGTTTGTTGAGTCCCCAGATCCGAATGTAGACACATATGAAGATTGTGTATGTGCGGTGGGTGGACAACTCAGTTGTCACAAGGATCTCTACTTCATGTGGTGCACAAGAAGTTGGCCAAGTCGAGAGCTTCTCGCAACTAAAAAAGCGAAATATTATGATTCCCAGACCAAAACTGGTAGCCAAATATAATACATATATGGGAGGTACTGATCCGATGAATCAGAATATAGCATGCTATCGCATTGCAATAAGAAGCAAGAAATGGTACTGGTGTCTCTTTACATGGATGTTAGATGTCGTCATACAAAACAGTATGATTTCGTATAATAAAGCAAGAAACGAAACTGTTTCTCAGCTTCATTTCAAGACAGAAGTAGCAACAGTGTACTTGCAAAGACACCAAGCTTTACCAAAAGGAGCCGGGAGACCATCTGCATCAAGGGCATGTTCCGACAGCCGCATATCAGATTCAATTATGTTTGATAATATTGACCACATCATCCAGCACACAGAAGGAAAGAAGAAGAAAAGGTGTGCACACAAGGACTGTAAATCTATTGTGAGAACAATGTGTTCGAAGTGTAATGTGGGACTGTGTATTGACTGTATTATTCCACTTCATGTAAAATAATGCTGAGTACGACGTTTGATATTCGATTATTAATTGTACTGTGTCATAAGGTATCAATTGTATGATGGAGACTGAATAATAAATTTGCGCAAAGCTTCTATATGTAATAAGAAATTTCAATAACCTACTCATTTTAGTTGAAGTTGTAATCCATATAATTTTAGGTAGTGAAAGCGCCTAGCGTTGCCATATGGCAACATCAAACATCTCGCTAATGGCGGTAATGACTTTCATCAAAACAACTCTGTTGTGTAATTTATGCCTTTTACAGACATAATAATGCAAATTTTTTAAAAAAAATCGCGAAAAATTAATTCCGGCGATAATGGGATAGGCAGAGGTCAAATTAATGTAACTGGACCGTAAATAAATGCAGCACCTGATGCGGTTCTTGACGAATTAGGACAAACCTCAAATGGTTCCAATGGCTGTGAGCACTATGGGACTTAACATCTGAGGTCATCAGTCCCCTAGAACTTAGAACTACTTAAACCTAACTAACCTAAGGACATCACACATCCATGCCCGAGGCAGGATTCGAACCTGCGACTGTAACAGTAGCACGGTTCTGGACTGAAGCGCAAAAATGTGCAACATTCGTTATTTACCTTAACAAACAGAATCAGTCTGAGAAAAAGTACTTTGACTGTTAATACAAGTATAAACATTTGTTGTTGGGGATAATATTTTGATTAGAAGTCATCCTATACAATCTGTAATGTGTAAAATGAATGGGAAGTGGCAACTGTTGTATACAGGTCCAGTTGTCGTCACCAGGCTCCCCAGATGCTGGTGGTTACTTACTTTCGTATCTGGGTGGTAGTTGGGGGAACAATCAAGAGTAAAGGGCTTTATTCTCACCAATATCTGAAGAAGTATCCACAGTAACAGTCAAAGAATAGTAGTGTGCATTTTTGTATGTGAAGGGACTTACATTATAGTGTATGTAAATGTGTAAAGAAACAGATATTGCAAAGCAAGAAAATGATATACGTAGTCTTTAACTGAATACTCTATTGGATATAGTTATGATATATTAAATAGACGTCTTTCATATGCAAATGTTAAAGTAGTATATGTATGTCAATGAAATTGTTCTTCACATATGAGAACTCAGATACATTGCTTTGAAGATGTACAGTATTATTTATGCTTCTCGGTACGTATTGATAAGTTTATACTTCTCTGTGTGTAAATAAGAGCAGTAGCAAATCTTACTTACTCACCAAAATGTCATAAGTAACATGGTGTGAATATGTAGGCCACAAATTTTTGATGCTATAAAGGAGGATGATACAGGATTATATTTATGACAAAATGGAGGTTAAATTTTTGCTTTTTCGTGGGTGTTAATGAGATACACTGTTTTAAGTAAAGGTAATATGAATTTCCCTTGCAGATGAATTAAGTATGTTATTTGTGTACATGTAAGTTCAAAATATTACCAGTTTATTGAAATAGTAGTTGTAGAACAATTGTGAAAACATTCTTAGGTATATGGTTCAGAAATGAAGTAGAAATTGTCTTGAGTATCAGATTATGATGGATCAGGTAGATTTAATTTTCTGTAAGATCGTCTACCATTTACGCCCAGCCGAAGAAAATCTGTGTAAATGTGTGTAGTATCTAAACCGCCATTACAATTACATTAAAATTTTTCAAACGAGTCGAATACATTTAAAAAAACTGAGTTTTGGGAAATATAGACATATAGAATGAAATTCTGTACGACTTATCTAACACCACAAACAATGCTTTACACGAGCCGCCGAGTTGCAAAGTGCATGACAGTAATGACAAAATTATAAGAATTTATAATATGGGAAGCAGGGAATAGGAGTATTTATTACAGACAACCAAATGGACTGCCGCTTCATTATTTTAAATGGAGTGCGGCGCATATGAGAAAAATATGCAACTTTACAAGACCTCGTATGCAATAGTGAACGTGACGTAGTTCAGTTAGACATCCCTGAAGTGCTATGCCTCATCCAAATAAAACAGGATAAAATCTCATCCGCGTCACCATAAAACCGCAGAATACTGTGCAAACGCCGAACCATATTGTAAAATAAGGAAAACGGAAAGGAGTGGACTTTTCTGTGCTGGAAGATAGTTGTGATCCCCACAAGCGGTGCACTTTTAATTTAATTTTATCGTAATATTACCTGATTCTTCTTTTCCATATTTAACAGTTTCGTTCGGTTTTATGCACCGTACTCTGCAATAGGGCAGGATTCAGATACTCGTGCAGTAATCTTGTTTTAGCCCATTTGTTGAATCCTTCAACGGCTATCGGTGAATGCCACGATTGTTCCTTACAACAAGCTGGTTCGTACCACCGTTAAATAAAACTAGAGCCTGTCCGTAACGATCACAACACCGACAAGCCATTAAACTTTAAATTTCCTTCATCAGGGTTTACGCTCTGGAGTACAGACCATCAGTAGCATATTTCTTGTGACGTGATGCTCTTGTACCGTCAGCCTGTATACTTGTTATGTAATGGGCGATTGCTAACTTTTTTGCATGCGTTATCGCTCTCAGCTATGTATATTTTTTAAAACACGCATGGATAGACACTAGCATTGCGCTGCAATGATATGAGTGCCTTCCAGTCTCTCAAATTACAGGGTTTTTGGTGAATTATTTGTTACATCAGCCTCAAAGGTTTAACTATTGGGACTGCAAAAGAAGCAGCAGAAGTTATAAAATTCTATTCGACAGAAATTATTTCTAGCATCCTCTACAATAAACGGACATTCAAGAACATAATAAGTTATTATATGCTTTCTACAACTTGCGGTAAGATATGAACTCATGTTGGGCTGAGCTTACTGAGACAAATATGATGATTAGGAAAGCAAGAAGTACCGACTGAAGGAAGGTAACCGCATACGTCGAGTGTATAGGAAAAATACACTCATCTAAAATATGTAAGTGTACTTAAGCAGATAGTTCCAAGGGTATCTGTGACCAAGTTTATAACGTTACACGAACACCTTTACGCGTTCTATCAGTTTATTGTTTTCTTCATTTCATTCACTATAACAGCCTAAATTATGTCTTCAGTTTACCATTCTGAGTAGGCAGCCGACGTTAATCTTCAGAGAGAGCTAAAAACATGTACGAATGAGATTTGGAGAGGTATTTGTTATCTGGCTAAGAAAGTAACAAAGTTTTTCCTTACGGTGAACTACTTTCAGCAACTGTAAGCAAATCCCTGTTCGCGAGATAATAGGAGTATTTTGCAGAAAATTAACTCCTATTTCATCAGCCATTAATTTCTCTTATACAATAGAGAGACGCTTAGGATATTTCTTCATTCTGAAGCTGACAGTGCAATTGCGTTTTCCAGTATTTAAAAGACATCTGACTCATACCTAGCAAACAGTTATTATAAAATGACACACTCAACTTACCTGATCGTTAAGGTAATCTTGCAGTTAAAACGACATTGTACAGAATGCTATTCAATCATTAAGATTTATTTTACGCACTTTTTGTATTACTGTTCTGATCTATCTATTCTCTGCACATCCGTTTCTTTGTCGGTCTATGTAATCTGGAGAAATCCTATACACTTCGGTTATCAGCGAAGGTCACCTTTCTCACGATGCCTTCCTCAATCCCACGTGTATTACCGGGGGCACAGTAGCACACTGTCTGAGCACTATTTGCCTTGCTAGCTTTGATAAGTTTACGTCTCTGCACAAAGACTCATTCTCACGACTTGGAATATACTCCTGAGGGTATCATAACACACAAGTATTACAATCTCTTCAGTAGCGTTGCAAATTCAGAGCGAACTCGTTTCTAATAATTTTAGCACAACCTCTTGTTTGTGTCGTAAAAAAAGGAATTCCGTGTATATTCCTCTTGAGAATTTTCGACATTTCCTGTCATCATATTGTTTTTAGTTCGAAATGTGTTGTTGTTGTTCACCTTTCCTTACATACTTCCCAATACAAGTCTGTGCACTTTTGTAAGATTGCCTCCTACTGCTGTCTTCTTGCGCCATGAAAATTATTCCAAAATTTCTTGACACATGTTCTATCACTTTGTCCCTTTCTCAGTTAGTGTTTACCGCAAATTATTTTATTCACTGATTCTACGAGGACCTTCTGATTTCTCATTTCGTCAGTCCACATCGATTTCAGCATCTTCCAACACCACAGCATAAACGCTTCGATTCTTTCTTTTTCTGGCTTTCCCACAGTTTATGATTCATTTGGATGCAGTGCTGTTTGCGTTCTAGACGAACATTTGCGGAAGTTCTTTTCTTAAATCTGCTTCCACTCAATGCTTTCGTCTTTATTTCTTCTGCTCTCAGTAAGATCCTTTGTTAAGTAGACCGTTCATTCTATCATCTGGTTCTACAATTCTTCCTCACTTTCAAACAGGGTAGCAAACTCATCAGCGAATCTTGCCATTGATATCACTTCACACTAAAGTTTAATTTCGACCCTTTCTTTTATTTCCATCATTACTTATTCAGTGTAAAAACTTCTGTCTTCATCTTCTATCCGTTGGTTGTCTTAGATATTGCAGAGTATACAAAACTATCTGATGATTTCAAAAATCTTGCAACATTTTACACTGTCGAGCACTGTTTTCAGACAGACAAATCCTAATAAGGAATCCTTGTATTTCTTAATTTTTGCTTTCATTAAGAAGTGCAATGTCAAATCTCCCTCTTCGGCGCCTTTACCTTTTCGAAATTGAACCTAATGGTCATCTAATAGATTCTTAACATCATTTTTCGTGTTCTGTGTATTATTGTTGCAAGGAACGTGGATGCATGAGCTGTCAACACAATTGAACGATGTTCTCGCGTTTGTCTGCTCTTGCTATTTTCGGCAATGTATTGATAGTACTTATCCGAAACTACGATGGTACGCCTCCAGACTCATTGATTCTCCACACTAACTTGAACAATAATTGTCAACCACTTTATTCAATAATTTCAGAGATTTCTGAAGAATCTATCCCTTCTGTCTAGTCTGATCGCAAGTCTTCCAAAGGTTATTATTCCTTAAGTTTCACATATCGAAAAAAGTTTTTCTTCTATCACGTCAGTACATGCACCCATGCTATATCTGCAGCTATCCTCTGTTTTTAACAGTGGAATTCCTTTTGCACTCTTAATATTTACTCATTAATTTTTAATTTCCCCCAATGTTTCTTTGAATTTTTCATATGCTGAATCTACCTTTCCGTTGATCATTTCCTTTTCGATTTCTTCATATTTCACCTACAACTATTTCGCTCAAACGGCTTTGTATTTACAATTGATTTAATTGCTAAATGACTTACATCGCTGTACTCTTCTTTTGTTGTGTACATTTCCTTCTTTCATCGATTAGTATTTCTTCCGTTGTCTATAATTTCTATTCACTAACATTTCAATGAGGAGCGTTTTCGGGCATATCTATTCCTTTTCAACTGAACTACCTATAGTGGCATTCATTATTGCAGTATCTGCAGTCTTAGATAATTTCAAACGCAAATTATCATTCCTCAGCACTTTAACAACTCATTTCCTTGCTCACTGGTCTCTCATTACCTTATGATTCTCTTACGCTTCTGCCTACCCATTATCATTGTTGAATTTTGAACTGAGTCTATATCTGTTCCCAGGCATGCCTTACAATCTAATATCTGATTTCGGAATCTCTCTCTCACCATAATGCATCTCCCAGTATCTTTTAGCCTTCCCCAAGTATACCTCATGCTCTTGTGACTTTTAATCAGTGTATTTGTTAATAATAATTGAACCATCGATTTATTTTTACTGGTTGCATTCAGAATCTTTCTTCTCCCTCATATCAAACGGTGAGTCCGTATTTTTCCGTAACTCTGTCTGCTATTTCTTCCCTTGCTACAGAGTTCCAATCCACATTGGTTACTAGATTTTCGTGTCTCTTTACATAATACTTTTTATTCAGTTACATCCTATACTTTATCTCGTTATAGTCTGGTTGCCATATCAGCATGTGTATCAGAAGGATGGTTATTGCGTTAGCTAAGGTTTCTGTTGTCATAAGTAGTGAGTGTTGTTACGTCGCTGTGTAAACATGGGTGGTGGGCGCAGAAAATATCTTCGCAGGCAGTCGCGAAGGCTTACAATTAACGTGGTTAAGCTATCTGACATTGAGAAAGAGAAAGATTTATCCCGCCGGTAGTGCAACTGTTTCAGCGGCATACTGGTGAGGCACCCGTCTTCATGGATGACAATTCGCACCCCCATCGTGCTCATCTTGTGAATGACTTCCTTCAGGGAAACGACATCGCTCGACTAGAGTGGCCAGCATGTTCTTCTGACATGAACGCTATCGAACACGCCTGAGATAGATTGAAAAGGGCTGTTTATGGACGACGTGACCCACCAACCATTCTGAGGGATCTACGCCGAATCATCATTGAGGAGTGGGACAATATGGACCAACACTGCCTTGAGGATAGTAAGTCATGACGAATACACGCATGCATCAATGCAAGAGGACATGTTACTAGGTATTAGAGGTACCGGTGTGTACAGCAATCTGTACCATCACCTCTGAAGGTCTCTCTGTATGGTAGTACTATATGCAACGTGTGGTTTTCATGAGCAATAAATGAGCGGAAATGACGTTTATGTTGATCTCTATACCAATTTTCTGTACAGGTTCCGGAGCTCTCGGAAACGAGGTGATGCAAAAAAAAATAAAAATAAAAATAAATGGCTCTGAGCACCATGGGACTTAACATCTGTGGTCATCAGTCCCCTAGAACTTAGAACTACTTAAACCTAACTAACCTAAGGACATCACACACATCCATGTCCGAGGCAGGATTCGAACCTGCGACCGTAGCACTCGCGCGGCTCCGGACTGAGCGCCTAGAACCGCTAGACCACCGCGGCCGGCAGGTGATGCAAAACTTATTTTGATGCGTGTAGTAATTACAATAAAAACGGTGACATTATACGTTATTAGTTATTAAAGTTACAAATAATTTACTTGGGAATAAATTTTTTTGAATGATCTGCTTGTTCGAATAAACTTACCTCTATTCCTCGCACTTCCTTCCTCTTTCCGGTCATTGCACTTAATATTATCAACAGTAATGAGTTCTATTAGATCATTTGCTCGATTTTGTTCATTGAATCATTTATTAATTACACACAAAGTAAACAGTTATAATTAACCCTCATGTCTGTCAATACATATCTGCTTAATTTGATCTGTCCAAAGTACTCGTACCCTCTAAGACAAAAGAAAGGTGCACCAAGAAGGAACTGGGACGTATGCTTGTAGGTGTGAAGTACATTTACAGGCAAACAAATGATAACAGTTTCAGAACAAATGGATGATGTATTCAGCACAAAATAGTTCACAATTTGAGCAAGTCATTGATTCCCTGGTCCAGCTCAGGCCATTAGGCAAGCAGTAATTCGACTTGGCATTGACTGAAACAGTTGTTGATGAGACCTAAAGGACATAGTGCAAAAATTCTGTCAAACTGTTACCTTTCATCGTCAAAATCCCGAGATGATTGGAGAGCTCTGCCCCTATTGCTCCAATCCTTCTCAATTGGGAGAGAGCTGGTGACCTTGCTGACCAAGGTAGCGTTTGGCGTGCACATGCAGTAGAAACTCTCGTCGTATGTGGGCAGACAATATCTTGCTGAAATATAAGCCCAGGATAGCTTGTGTTGAAGGGCAACAAAGTATGGTGTAAAGTATCTTCGACATACCTCTGTGTCATAAGCTTGCCATAGTTGACAACCAAAGTGATCCTGCTATGAAATAAAGTGGCAACCCGGACCATCAGTCCTGGTTGCTGAGCCGTATGGCGGATAACAATCAGGATGGTATACCACTGCTGTCCGGGTCGTCTCCAGACACATATTCGCTGGTCATTTGGACTAAATTGGAAGGAGGACTAAAGACAATTCTACTACAATCAATGAGATTCCAGGCCAAAGACTTGCCTATAGAAATGCAGGACAGCGGTGGGATACCAACCTGTCACCTATCAAATGGCCTGACAACCAGGAGTTATGGTATGGGGTGATATTTCATTTCATAGCAGGACCCCTTTGGTCGTTATCCACGACACTCTTATAATACAGCAATACGTCGACGATATTCTACCCCCTTCGTGGCAAGTCATCCTGGTCAAATAACTTACGGGTTTGCTGCCGGGTGACGTCGTCGAACACCGTCGATATTTCGACAGGAGCACACCCTGCCATTCTCAAGGCACAAATGCAAGGAAGAAAAAATGTACAAGCAAATTAAATACCTCGGTTCATAGAGGAGAAACAAGGAAGACACCACACACAGAACAAGTGTCAACACAACCAAAGATAACCAACATCAGAAATATCGATGGTTACTATTAATCAACAGGTAAGGTAGCACTAATTCTGTTCCTCTGTTTTTTGATCAGAGACAGAACTGGATTCCAAGCAGTATTTAAACAAAATCCACCATTTCTGTTAATAAGGTTGCTTGGTAGTCTGATTTCAACAGCTTCCTTAATAACGCTATCCCAATAGCTTGACGTGCAAGCCAGAATCTCCTTTTTGTTGTATTCCATAGGATTACCGGTGTCAAGGCAATGTTCTGCAATAGCGGATTTGTTCGGCTGTTGTAAGCGTGTATGACGCTTTTGTTCAATACACCGGTCTTCCACGGTCCTGATTGTCTGACCAATATACGACATGCCACAACTGCAAGGAATACGAGAGACTCCAGCCTTACGCAAACGAAGATCATCTTTTACGGACGCCAACAGGGCCTCAATCTTAGAGGGTGGTCGAAAAACACATTTCACATCATATTTCCGCAAAATACGTGCAATCCTGTTGGAAATACTTCCTGTGTAAGGCAAAAAGGCCGTAGACTTAGGTGCCACTTCGTTGTTATCGTCACTCACTCGTTGCACAGAAGGCTGATGGCGCAACGCACGTATGATCTGCCTCTCACTATAACCATTCTGACGAAAGGTGACTTCGAGATGTGCTAGCTCAGCCGCCAAACTTTCAGGGTCTGAGATAACGTGGGCCCTGTGAACCGAGGTGCGAAGTACTCCTTCACGCTGAGCTGGATGGTGACAACTATCAACTCGCATATACAAGTCAGTGTGGGTGGCCTTCCTATAAACAGAATGTCCCAACGTACCATCAGTCTTCCTTTTGACCAAAACATCAAGGAAGGGAAGGCATCCATTCTTTTCCACCTCCATAGTGAACTAAATATTCGGGTGGATTGATTTCAGATGTTCCAAAAACCGGTTTAAATTCTCACTACCATGAGGTCACACAACAAAAGTATCGTCTACATATTTGAAAAAACACGCAGGTTTCAAGGTCGCTGACTCCAATGCACATTCCTCAAAGTCCTCCATAAACAATCTGGCCACAATTGGTGACCACGGGCCTCCCATTGCAACTCCATCAGTCTGTTCGTAATACTGACCATTGAATAAAAAATAAGTGGAAGTCAGCACATGTCGAAACAAATTTGTTAAATCGACACCAAACTTAACCTCAATTAGCTGCAACGAATCGGAGTGAGGAACGCGAGTGAAAAGAGAAACCACAACAAAACTGACTAAAATATCAGAGTCATTCAAACGCAATCCCTGCAATCGACGCAAGAAATCTGGAGAGTTCTTAATGTGGTGTTCACATCTACCTACTAGTGGGCTCAACAAACTAGCAAGACGTTTAGCTACACGATATGTCGGAGCACCAATACTAGAAACAATAGGCCTCAACGGGACAGCCTCCCTATGGACCTTAGGGATGCCATGTAATCTAGGTGGTACAGCACAGTAAGAATTAAGACTCTTGATAGTCTCCTGTGGCAAAGAATTTTTCTTCAAGAGGTTATTTGTCTTTGTCTCAACACTCTTAGTAGGGTCAGCACCGATTTTTCGATACGCCGAATCAGAAAGTAAACACTGCGTCTTTTTAATGTAATCGTGCTTGTTCAACAAAACGGTGCCGTTACCCTTGTCCGCAGATAAAATAACAATATCAGGATCCATTCTCCGTGAACGTAAAGCCGCCTCAGCTGCTGTAATGTTACACTTGGGTGGATGGGCCCCAGTCAACACACGACAGGCTTCCCTCCTAACCTTTTCCGCAGCCTCGGAAGGTAGTTTATAAACAGCCTGTTCGATAGAACTAATAAAATCAACGACTGGCAAACTCTTAGGCGTCGGTGCGAAGCTCAAGCCTTTCCGCATCACAGACAAAGCTGCGTCGTCAAACTTTTTCTCCGCGAGATTGATCACAGAACGTCGAGAATTAGAACTAGACACTGAGGGAAGGAAACATTCAAACTTCGCCGAATGACGAGCAGTTATAGATTGAAATTCCCAGTCAGACTGCCACCAAGACACACCGTCCACCCAATCCCAAGAAAATTCAGAAACATTAGACGCCATCATTAAATGAAGCTGAAATAGTTCCTTAGAAACAAAATCTAATTGACGGCGAGTATAGTGGATCCTTTCTCGAACAAGAGCTAAACCAGCACGTTGCTTGATGCGATTGGCGGCAGGAGAATTAATATGATGCACAACCTTAGCAAACGTTGGAACACTATGATTTTGACACTTCAATAAAAACGATAATGCACATTCCAACTTTACTCTACTGCTGCGAAGTTTATCCAACCTCCTCAGGCAATGATACATTTCCTCCCCGTAGAGGTAAACAATGTGAGACCTTAACTTTTCCCGGCGAATCGAATGTTCAAATAACTTACGGGTTTGCCGCCGGGTGACGTCGTCGAACACCGGCGATATTTCGAAAGGAGCACACCCTGCCATTCTCAAGGCACAAATGCAAGAAAGGAAAAATGTACAAGCAAATTTAATTATTCGGTTGACTAATAGTAACCATCGATATTTCTGATGTTGGTTATCTTTGGTTGTGTTGACACTTGTTCTGTGTGTGGTATCTTCCTTGTTTCTCCTCTATGAACCGAGGTATTAAATTTGCTTGTACATTTTTCCTTCCTTGCATTTGTGCTTTGAGAATGGCAGAGTGTTCTCCTGTCGAAATATCGACGGTGCTCGACGACGTCACCAGCCAGCAAATCCGTAAGTTATTTGAACATTCGATTCGCCGGGAAAAGTTAAGGTCTCACAACTCATCCTGGGCTTACATTTGAACAAGATAATGTTCACCCGCACACGTTGAGAGTTTCTACTGCTCGTCTTCATGCATGCCAAAATCTACCTTGGCCAGCTAGGTCGCCAGATCCCTCTCCAACTGAAAACGTATGGAGCATTGCAGGCAAAGCAGTCCAACCAGCTCAGAATTTTGACGATCAGATGAGCCAATTGGACTGAATTTGGCATGGTATCCCACAGGAGGACATCCAACAGCTCTACCAATCAAGATCCAAGCCGAGTAACAGCTTCCATAAGGGCCAGAGATGGACAAACGCATTATTAACTTGCTCAGTTTGTGAAGATCTTGAATAAATCATCAAAATTTTTGTGCATCTGTAATCATTTGTTAGAGTATATGTCTCAATTTCAGTGCAATTTTAGTTGGAAACTGATTGCGAACAATGTTACATTCACGCTAATTTTACTTAACCTTACTCATTGCGATAATACTTGATGAACCTCCGATTCATTATCTCCATAGCGAACAAGGAAAATAGACAGCTAACAAGTGTTGCTTTAGACTAGGTGAGCACCACGTGATTCTGAGTGAAACCATGTGATCACAGAAACAACCGGCCACGTGCCTCTCTGTGCGCGTGGTAAGCGAGTGATACGCAGCGGGAGCTAATCACGCGATTTCGCCATGCGGGCGCAGTGCTCTAGTGTCCGAGGAGTGTTGGCGAATGAAAGTGCCGCTCAGCGTTTAATTGTTGTGCATGCAGATGGTAACATGAGTTGATCGTATATAACTTAAAACCAAAACGCCATGCTGTCACTCAGACATGGATCATGAAGTATTTTATTTTTTTTATTCGAGGAGAATCAAATTTTATATTTTGATGAAACAAGATATGCAAATGCTGAAATATTATAAATTAACAGAACAGAACTAATTGCCGATAGTCATATTGTTCATAGCAGGCTAATTTGTAAATTATTATACTCACTTTCTCTTACTGGCAAACCCTCTCGTCCTCAATCATTTGCTGGTGACAAAACATTTGATAATTCGCAAGGGGAATGGGGATCACCTTTCTGGAACCATCAGTAAGGTGGTGGCGTATAAAAAAGGTAATATGATGATTAAAATCATGCGATAAAGGGTTATAAATAAAGTAAATATAATGAATTGAATAAAAATAATCAATAAACTCATTTTGGTAAAGATGAAAAAATAAAATTTTTTGGGTACCTGAAGGGCTTGAACACGCAAGCTCCGGCTTTTCAAGTGTACCTCATATCCCAATACGCTCTGCCAGTTTTCCTCTGGTCTTACCTTGTTCGTTATTCTACGTTGTATTTGTTCGCAGTGGACGTCCCATGACACCTGTTAAAGTTCATCCTTTGATCCGTTCACTCAGTTTTTTTTATTTTATTTTTTATTTAAGAGGGCAGCTAACCCTCTGACCGAAGACGCTGAGCTACCATGCCGGCACACTCCGTAAAACGCTCTTGGGTTTAATGCAGTATAGTCTACACTCTAGAACCTCACGCAGATTATTTTTGTTGTTTACTCGTAATTTCCTTACTCATTCGCTATAATTTCAGAAACTGAAAGTGTCCTAGGGGTTTGATTACAATAATGTTCAAACTGTGAACATTTTACAGTTATCTTCCATAACGAGCGTTATCTGGCGGGACTAATACGACAGTCTGACATAGATAAAATTTTTAAACATCTGTTATTAAACATTCTCCTTTCTCTTCTCTCTTTCTCTCTTTCTCTCTTTCTCTCTCTCTCTCTCTCTCTCTCTCTCTCTCTCTCTCTCTCTCTCTCTCGCTTTCTCTATGAAATAAAAATATTACGAAGGCTCCGGTAATCTAACTTCCCACAGGTGACGAATTGAAAGAGAGCATTTACGTTCCATATTAGTGATATGCCAGAGACACTCGGAAACCGATAATTGACCCTGTCAGCTAAGTAGACAGGGGCCTGTCAAGTAAAACAAGACAGCGGACGTCGCATTCGGATTTCGAAATTAGATTTTCGTCTTTCGCAAAATGCGTCGCGTGTCAAAGACAGACCGGCACACTTCTAACAACACTGGAGTGTACGATAGTAGCGCTCGACTTCGCGCTCCACGTTTATAGGGCCCAAACATGAAGACGCGGACTATTTGGTGAGCTGTGATCGAGCGTTTCTAGGCGTTTTAATCCGGAGCCGCGCTGCTGCTGCGGTCGCAGGTTCGAATCCTACCTCGGGCATGGAAGTGTGTGATGTCCTTAGGTTAGTTAGGTTTACGTAGTTATAAGTCTAGGAGACTGATGACCTCAGATGTTAAGTCCCATACTGCTTAGAGCCATTTGAACTCCTTGGTGAGTCGCTTTGACGATTCATACTTTGTGTCATTTTTCTGTTACTTCTGATGTTACCCGATATTTGCCTGACTAGAAATTTTCATTGTATTTTTCCATTTTACTTCACTTCACTGACAGCTACTACGAATCTTATAGCTTCTCCTCCGAATTCAGACTTTTGCCGTTCCATGCTCCGACTTACCAGCGTGGTTTATGGGCTAACCAACAGGCCCGTGAACCCGGCAGGTTCGGTAAGTAGCAGAGCAAAGATTTTGAACACAAATAATCAGCAAGAGCAGCCGAAGAAATACTGTCACTCAAACTATGCCTACGGACTTTTCAAAAAGAGTGGAGGACCGATTACAGATTTAGCGCACCCTATAGCGCTTGGTGATGAGGCTTACCACACAGCCTTGAATTTCTGCAAGACAAAACAAAACGGTCTGGAACAGCGTTTCCTGTAGCTCAGCTGTCGTAATGTTTCCCGCAAAGTTGTCATGATAGCAGCAGTGGAAACGGGATACACGTCGGTATGGCATTCATACGCTACACAAGCAGCTGTAGGCAAGTTGCGGGCACCGCTTCGTTTACTTATTTCAAATTTTTGAGTACACTGAAAATTTTGCAACTCACTATGTTCACTGTTTTTGTCTTGATAAACATGGAAAAGCACGTGGTATCTACAAAAAATGATGGCAAGGACCAACCAGTCCACGTTCCGATTAAAGTGGTATAGAGGATTACCAGACAGAGTCGATCTAAGTCCTCTCCCTCACTCCGAGACAACCAGAGTTCATTCGGTTCCAGAATAGAGCACCCGGTTTTTAGTAACGCTGTTGTCGATCATGTCCGTTAGATGGAATTATGCTTTACGATTACACTTCTCAGCAGCACATCAACGCTAACAAAGAGTAAACGATTTATGGAAGCATTTCAACTTCAGCCCTTATTTTCGTTCCAAGTGCTTTCACAGCACAACAGACGGTTAAAATCTAACACTTAATTACGCTGCATTGACATTGTCTCTTAAGGTAATGCTCCAGGAGTACTATGACGTCACATAGCACGCAGCGTCACGTTTTGTCGCCCCAATAGGAGACTTAAGTGACGAATGTGGACGTACCGATGATTCGTACCTCCATCGAATAACATTTGAGAACTACTGGCGCCTATCTAGGATGCGCAGGTTAAATTTTGCAGATTGCCTCTAAGAGCCCATTACGCAATGCATTCTGAGCTGCTTGTGGGATAAAACAAGAGGTTTCATGTTGAGAAAAGCTATTTTCACTGGAATGTGCAGTAAATGCTGTACACATCTAGCTAAAATCACATAATTCGCACTTCACACGGTATTTGATAATGCCTAAACACAGAGATCCAATGGAATAAAAAGTGAAATAAGTACGTAAATAAACACACAAACATCATGTAGAAAACAACAAATGTGGTAAGATAATTGATTTACGTTATATGATTTTTGCAGTATAGGAAGGAAATAATTATTATGTATATTGAAATAGACTGAGTGTGAGCTCTCGCAATAAATTAACATATAAGGTATTGCATTCACTAAACATTTATGTGGCGGTTCATTCATGTGCTCTCCAAAACATTTTGTTTCAAAAGACTTTCTTAAATTAAACAGGTGAAGTGCGAGCTTACCAGCCGCTCCCACATTAAAAGACTTTATTGAGAAGGATCACATTGCATTTGAAATGAAAATCACGAGATGTATGTATCAAGACACGCCTTGGTTTGGGGGTCCAATCCGTGCTGAGCATCCGTTAAGACCGGCATAATACATCAAAATATATTATGTTCTCTCGATCACCATGACTTGTCATATATCCAGGGATTCATTGGATTTGTTTACAAAGCTCGGAACTATTGAAAGTTACTAATGATTTTGTAATGATTATACAAAAAATGGTTCAAATGGCTCTGAGCACTGTAGGACTTAACTGCTGAGGTCATCAGTTCCCTAGAACTTAGAACTACTTAAACCTAACTAACCTAAGGACATCACACACATCCATGCCCGAGGCAGGATTTGCGCGGTCGCGCAGTTGCAGACAGTAACGCCTAGAACCGCTCGGCCACTCCGGCCGGCAATGATTTTAGACATCCCTCTCTGGCTATAGGTACAATTTATATTACAATTTGTTTCGGATGGCGTGTGTTTGATAAGATGTTCAGCTAGTTGATGAGTTTTCAAATTTATCTCAAAATTAATATATCAACAAAAATGCTCTGTCACATAGGACAGTAACAGTGATTATTCTGCCAACCACAAACACTATAGTTACGAGCTATAAAATATTTTCATGTTATTTCACTTGCTTTTACGTTTAGGTTGATGTAACATCCGTAAGGTACGGTTAAGCGGCAAAAATTCAAATCCAGAAAACATGGGGCTGCAGCAAATAAAAGAAAAATTGCCATAGTGGAAGTAGATAGCGACTCAAATAATATATTCGACTGCAACATGCCAGCGCCTCTTCACTACAAGAACTGTGAACAATAGCTGCGTAAGAAGGCGTGGACAGAAGCTAGTAGCTGTTGCTGAGGCATAATACATTATGGAACAAGTCTTGTCTCATGTTACGTAGGCAGATGAAACAACGGTGCACCTTGTGACTTTTACTCAGTTGTTCGAGGCTTTGGCTGTTTACTATTAAAGTAAATAAGTGAAATGTATAGCGCACAACTGATGAATAGATCCACTGACGTTCGATTAAGCTACTGGCTACAAACCATTGAAAACAATCAAAACTCTAAAACATTTAGGAGCAGCCGTTCGGTGCTACCGAAAGTAGGTGACCACATAAAGCATATAACAGATAAAGCAGATGCTGCACTGTGACACATTGGAGGGATTTTAAAGAAATGTAATTCATCCAGGAAAGAAGTACGTTAAATAAATCTTGTAAGACAAATTCTTGAGTACTGCTCACCAGTGTGGTAACCTTACCAGGTTGGATGAATAGAAGCGAGAGGGAAGGGAAATCCAACAACGAGTGGGAAGAACCTTCATGGAACCGTTTAGACAGCTCGGGAGCGTTGCGTAGATGCTCAAAAACACCGCTGGCACACGTTACGTGAGAAGCGTTGTGTGTCTCTGAAAAATTTACTATTAAAATTCCAAGTATGGTCGTTCGAGGAATAACAAGGAGAAGAAGAAAAAAGAGAAGAAGAAGATGACGATGGTGACGCCGATGCTAATGCGTCGGTTTTGGGGCACACAGCAGCTTCTTCTTAAGTGGCCTTACTAAAATGAGTGTTGATAAATGTAGCAAATAATGAAGATCCAACAACAGTTAAAACGAAACTGAAGGTAAAGACGTTCCACTAAGCAGCAAGTTGCAGACTATCTTGACCGAACGTAGGTAAAATAGTAGGAAGATACAAAATTCTTACAATTACACGGTCGAATGACAGTAGTCTTCAGATCTGTGTCCATAGTCTTGGAGCTAAGTGAAATACTGAGTGCACTAGAGTGCACACTCTGATTTTATACTATACAAGTTACGATGTTGTTAAAGTTGTGAAAGTTTGTAGCTGTTATACGATAGTTCTTAAAAAAAATTCATGGTCAGATATGTATCAAATTTCTGGCAAAATATATCCAGAAAATGTATTTTTATGAACTGTAATTTCTTGGAAGTCGTGTTCAAATACTATACTCCTCACTGAAAATGTTTTATAAAAACAAAAGTGTAAAAACTGTAGGCAGCTGTGGCTATTTAAAAGTGAGGGTAATGACAAATTATGTTTTTTGGAAGGGAATGGGGGTAGGGGGATAGAGGGGTAGGGGAGGGTGACAAATCGTAACCACACAGAACCGAATCCTATACCCGCGCCTGTGAAGTAAAAATGAACTGATGAATGGATGCAGATGTTACGTCGTAAATGTGGTATCGTCATAGTACGCTGGAACTGTTGCGCTTTGTTTGTTAAAATGACAACGAGGAAAGTAGAAATGAAATTCAAACAGCTGTATGCTCTATCAAGTCTTATTACGGCATTTCACAGCCGTCCGGTTGGCTCGCGTGGTGACGAAATGTGTTACGCGGGCTGCCTAACCAGTCTGGCTCCCAGGGGCCGGAGTCTCGTCCAGCCTAACAGCATTCAGGAGCCGGCTTCTTGCTTTGCACACGTGGCAGCTGCGTGCCTGTGGACCTCAGAGAAGCACTACATTATTTTGTTAAATAACGTCTGTTACTTTTGACCTACAACTGCAAATGAAGTATTTTAGAAGACTGCGACTATACGACGAAGCTCTTGACGACTTTGCTGGCCGTTGTGGCTGAGAGGTTCTAGGCGCTTCAGTGTGGAACCGCGCGACCGATACGGTCGCAGGTTCGAATCCTGCCTCGGGCATGGATGTGTGTGATGTCCTTAGGTTAGTTAGGTTTAAGTAGATCTAAGTTCTAGGGGACTGATGACCTCAGATATTAAGTCCCATAGTGCTCAGAGCCATTTGAACCATTTCTTCACGACTTTCTCGCTGTTCCATTTCCTGGTACTAGGAAAAATTTGGAAATTTGTGGTAAGGTCTTATGGGACATAACTTCTGAGGTCATCAGTCCCTAAGCTTACGCACTACTTAATCTAACTTAAACTAACTTACGCTAAGGTCAACACACACACCCATGCTCGAGGGAGGACTCGAACCTCCGACAGGGGGAGCCGCGCGGGCCGTGAAAAGGTGCCTCAGACTTCTTGGCTACCCCGTACGGCCCTGCTTCTAGGTTCAGTTGTATTTTGTGAGTGGGTGTTTTTATTTGTGTCGAACAGACAAGTAACATGAAGATGGGAGATGCCAATATTAATGCAAATAAATTAATGTTGCTTTTCGAGAAGTACAATAACAGAAGATTACGTAAGTACAATGAATATTTAGAGATTTAGGAATCAGGTTTTAAATTGTAAGACATTTCCAGGGGCAGATGTGGAGTTTGACCACAATCTTTTGGTTATGACCTGTAGATTAAAACTGAAGAAACTGCAAAAAGGTGGGAATTTGAGGAGATGGGATCTGGATAAGCTGAAAGAACCAGAGGTTGTACAGAGTTTCAAGGAGAGCATAAGGGAACAATTGAAAGGAATGGGGGAAAGAAACACAGTAGAAGAACAATGGGTAGCTCTGAGGGATGAAGTAGTGAAGGCAGCTGAGGATAAAATAGGTAAAAAGACGAGGCCTGCTAGAAATTCTTGGGTAGCAGAAGAAATATTGAATTTAATTGATGAAAGGAGAAAATATAAAAATGCAGTAAATGAAGCAGGCAAGAAGGAATACAAACGTCTCAAAAATGAGAGCGACAGGAAGTGAAAAATGGCCAAGCAAGGATGGCTAGAGGACAAATGTAAGGATGTAGATGCTTATCTCACTAGGGGTAAGATAGATACTGCCTACAGGAAAATTAAAGAGACCTTTGGAGAGAATATAACCACTTGTATGAATATCAAGAGCTCAGATGGCAACCCAGTTCTAAGCAAAGAAGGGAAGGCAGAAAAGTGGAAGGAGTATATAGAGGGTTCATACAAGGGCGATGTACTTGAGGACAATATTATGGAAATGGAAGAGGATGTAGATGAAGACGAAATGGGAGATCATATACTGCGTGAAGAGTTTGATAGAGCACTGAAAGACCTGGGTCACAAAAAAGCTCCGGGATTAGACAACGTTCCATTAGAACTACTGACGGCCTTGGGATAGCCAGTCCTGACGAAACTCTACCAGCTGGTGAGCAAGATGTATGAGACAGGTGAAATACCCTTAGACTTCAAGAAGAATATAATAATTCCAATCCCAAAGAAAGCAGGTGCTGACAGATGTGAAAATTACCGAACTATCAGTTTAATAAGTCACGGCTGCAAAATACTAACGCGAATTCTTTACAGACGAATGGAAAAACTGGTAGATGCGGACCTCGGGGAGGATCAGTTTAGATTCCGTAGAAATGTTGGAACACGTGAGGCAATACTGACCTTACGACTTATCTTAGAAGAAAGATTAAGAAAAGGCAAACCTACGTTTCTAGCATTTGTAGACTTGGAGAAAGCTTTTGACAATGTTGACTGGAATACTCTCTTTCAAATTCTGAAGGTGGCAGGGGTAAAATACACGGAGCGAAAGGTTATTTGCAATTTGTACAGAAATCAGATGGCAGTCATAAGAGTCGAGGGGCATGAAAGGGAAGTAGTGGTTGGGAAAGGAGTGAGACAGGGTTGTAGCCTCTCCCCGATGTTATTCAATCTGTATATTGAGCAAGCAGTGAAGGAAACGAAAGAAAAATTCGGAGTAGGTATTAAAATTCATGGAGAAGAAATAAAAACTTTGAGGTTCGCTGATGACATGGTAATTCTGTCAGAGACAGCAAAGGACCTGGAAGAGCAGTTGAACGGAGTGGACAGTGTCTTGAAAGGAGGATATAAGATGAACATCAACAAAAGCAAAACGAGGATAATAGAATGTAGTCAAATTAAATCGGGTGATGCTGAGGGAATTAGATTAGGAAATGAGACACTTAAAGTAGTAAAGGAGTTTTGCTATTTGGGGAGCAAATTAACTGATGATGGTCGAAGTAGAGAGGATATAAAATGTAGACTGGCAATGACAAGGAATGCGTTTCTGAAGAAGAGAAATTTGTTAACATCGAGTATAGATTTATGTATCAGGAAGTCGTTTCTGAAAGTATTTGTATGGAGTGTAGCCATGTATGAAAGTGAAACATGGATGATAACTAGTTTGGACAAGAAGAGAATAGAAGCTTTTGAAATGTGGTGCTACAGAAGAATGCTGAAGATAAGGTGGATAGATTACGTAACTAATGAGGAGGTATTGAATAGGATTCGGGAGAAGAGAAGTTTGTGGCACAATTTGACTAGAAGAAGGGATCGGTTGGTAGGACATGTTTTGAGGCATCAAGGGATCACAAATTTAGCATTGGAGGGTAGCGTGGAGGGTAAAAATCGTAGAGGGAGACCAAGAGATGAATACACTAAGCAGATTCAGAAGGATGTAGGTTGCAGTAGGTACTGGAAGATGAAGACGCTTGCACAGGACAGAGTAGCATGGAGAGCTGCATCAAACCAGTCTCAGGACTGAAGACCATAACAACAACAACAATGGGTATTAAAAGAAGAGTCGCTTACAGGCCATCAGAAACAAGAAAAGCTCATCAAAGCATTTATTCGAAACATTTTAAGCTATGGTTGTGATAGGTGGGCTCTGGAAAAGCGTGCTTTTTTTTTTTAGATTGTTATTCTTGTCATAAATATGTCCATTGTGAACAGCAGTACAGTTCATGTGACTCAATAGCGAAAGGGTCACTTTTCTCAGTATCCAAAGCATACCGCTACTGACCCAATTCTTACAATTAACATTCTGTAAGTTACTGGTTTCTTTGGCAAACATAAAGAAATCTCCATTTACATGCTTACTCTTTAATTGCAGACACCACTCTTTGGGTTTTGTTAAGGACAACCTGCCGATATAATTTTGTGGTGGGATTTCATCACAGAGAAATGACATTAGTGAGTGCTGCCAAAGCCAGGTGGAACTCCTAAACCCAAGTTGTAGTGAATAAAAGTGGAAGGTAACACTTCTAGGGACAAGGATTATACCGAAATTAACAGATTAGACACATCCTAAAACACTTTTTCTTTTTATTCTACTCTGAGCAATAATTACGTTACCAACTTAAAGCCGCGCGGGATTAGCCGAGAGGTCAGGTGCGCTGCAGTCATGGACTGTGCGGCTGGTCCCGGCGGAGGTTCGAGTCCCCTCCCTAGGTCATTGGTGTGTGTGTTTGTCCTTAGGGTAATTTAGGTTAAGTAGTGTCTAAGTTTATGGACTCATGACCTTAGCAGTTGAGCACCATAAGATTTCACACACGTTTGACCATTTTGAACCAACTTAAACAAACAGCTATGTACGGTGCACACATTGTTGTGAGGACGGTGACAGCTCGTAGTGCTCATATGTTTTCCAACACGTTTATTAACTTTTTACAATGAATGTGATGTCAAAACGTATTACGATATAAATCAAAGTAAAACTAAAAGGAAGCTGCAAGAGTTTTGTAAAATTCTTGTCAGCTCTCGGACGATTACTTGAACAGCATCCGTAAACGTCCATGGCGCTTTCTTATTGAAATTAAGTAATTTAAATTTTGCCAGAGGCTTATAATTGGAGGCTATGGCTGTCCAATTACAGGGGATTTTTATTTTCACGTCGTTAAAGTATCGATTTAATACCGAAGTGGAGAGGTAATGAATGTTAAACGGTTTCTACCTCGTAAATGGTGGGAGTAGGGCGACGAATGGCAAAAGCATCTTTTATTAATCTGTCTGTAAAAATCAGTTGCTTGTTACAACTGGTGTACAACTTCCGAGCCACCACCCGGCATCACATTCCCAGTGATGTAGTACCAGGAATAATGGTCTAAGAAAAAGAGGCTGTACATATGCAACCAGCCATTTCTTCTAAAGTTTTCAGAAAAATATGACACTGTAACGTGCGTTGTATTGTATCCCTGCTGGAATGACGTCTTCGAAACTGCGCGTGTCCAGTGCTGTTATTTTAGTCATCGATCTACATCTACATCCATACTCCGCAAGCCGCCTGACGGTGTGTGGCGGATTGTTCAAGCTGTTAGGAAAGTTATTCATACGGGGCGCTGCACCTATAATTTTGCTGGGAGAATAAATTATGATTTTAAATCAATGATGGGTTTAGTATGTCTATGAAGCAGTACTGAAATAGCTATGTGAAGGTCCGACGATGATTTACTCCTCGTAACTGCTATTTTTAAATCAGTTATTTCGTCAGCAGTGCCGGACTAGAGGAAGATATTTGATGCGGTCAGATGCTAATCTGGGACCGAAATTATGATTTTTTCAGTGGTTCAGATCGTTTTCCCAGAATATTTTTAGTTACGCCCCTATTGTGGTGGCTGACACGAGCCAAATTATAAAAACAAATTTGTGCTTATGCTGAACTTTAGTGCTCGAAAATCAAGGTTCTCTAATGTTATGTAAATAGATGACTCCTTGCATTTTAAAGAAGAGAACCGCCAGAAGGCTGTTGTTGCGGTGTTCATCTTAGCTTCCCCCTACACAAGAATTTTTTTTCATTAACGTCTTCATCAGCATTGTTGAACCAAGGTAGGCAAATTCGCATATTTTTTGACTTAGCTCAACACTTCTTCCAGGCGTTTCCTAAAGGGTCGACACCTACTAATGCGGGCCATTTCAAGAGGTCATCATATTACTTGAATGCGGATACCATAACTCTTCGTTGGATTCATGACGTTTCTCATTCACGAACTTTCCTAGTTGCAAGGCCGTTTCAGATAAGGTTTTTTTTCTCTATGACGTACAAACTAATAAGTGGAAATAATATTTAGATAGCTAAATGCAAGAAACACCCTTTCTGTAGAGTTATGAACGTAATTTATTTAGTTATTTGCCAGAGAGTAGACTAACGACTTGTAATATATGCTGCGTTTAAATTAACCGTGTTTGAAACAATGTACATTAAATTTCTATCGGTTTAAATTAGCGATCGAGGAATGTTCAAAGTTTTAGGGGTGGGTGCAATATGCTGTGCATAAGTGGCTACGTTCAGATGTCTGTTCTTGTGGCAGAAGGTTCATTTAAGTGACCTGCTCAAACGACAACTTATTTTCTTATATGTACAATTCAATGTACCTTCCAAATGTCTTTTGGGTGAGATGTGAATGAAGTGCTACATTTTCACATGTGAAATCCAGCCATCTTCTGATGAATCCCTTGATCGATCTGGTACAGAAGGCTCAAATAGCACGCAGTCACTGGCAATCAGGTAAACAAATCTCTTATATCGTAAATTGTATGGCGTATGAAATCTGCTTCGTGTATGTTCATGCAGGGCCGTGGGATTCCCACCCAATAAACTGATTACTGTTTTGTTTCTGGCGTGAAGTGATATGCCAACGCTCATCTTTCTTAAGAAGTCCGCTCACGAGATCTGTTGGTGTTTTTCAAACACAGGCCACACTTAGCTGAGAAATTGTTATTCTAGTTTACATCTGTCCAGAAAATTCAACAAATACCTCACTCAATATAGACGAACCATTCCCACTGTAAATTCTTCTGCAGGGCCGTGGGATTCCCACCCAATAAACTGATTACTGTTTTGTTTCTGGCGTGAAGTGATATGCCCACGCTCATCTTTCTTAAGAAGTCCGCTCACGAGATCTGTTGGTGTTTTTCAAACACAGGCCACACTTAGCTCAGAAATTGTTATTCTAGTTTACATCTGTCCAGAAAATTCAACAAATACCTCACCCAATATAGACGAACCATTTCCACTATAAATTCTTCGTGGAAAATGCCCGAACTTAGTCTTCTGATATGCCTAGAGTGTCAGCTTTTTCGTGTTCTTTGAAGCAATAAATCCTATCTAGTAGAAGGAGGCGTTGGGATCATTTTAAAGTGTAGAGACCACTGTTGAACGCACAGTACATAATTACAATTTACTGGAGGGTATTCATGAATATACATAATGGCCCCATGAGTCCACAGTTAAGAACAGGTAGCATAAAATATATACAAAGTGTCTCACAAGAAATGGTGAACATTTTAGGACATGGTAATATAGACGAGTTCGAATAAAACTTTCCATATAACACGTGCCGAATTTTTAGTGATTACAGAGATACAGCTGTTTACAGAGATAAGTTTTCACCTCGCGTTCAGGTACGCCATTTGCTATGGGTTCATTCATCGATTGGTCAGTTCTGCCATTACGTTTAAGCGTGGTGCACTTACAAATGCTTAGGATCATACGGTATTCGTGTACGAGTTTTCAAACGGAAACTCTGCAGGTACTACCACATAATACCGGATTCAAGAGTGTTTACTCGTGTTTCCACTGAACTACGTGAGACAGTCATAATGCCCAACAGTCGTACCTTATTAGAACGCGCTAAATAATGGAGAAGGTTGCAACGACTATTCAGTTGGCAGAAAGTAATCCTTCAATGAGCACACGCACAATTTCTGTACCTACTGTCATTCCACATAAAAGAACATGCCGCACATTACATGTGCTTGACCTACATCTTGAACGAGACAAAGGCAATTTATTGGAATTGTTTAGTTGGATATTCATTTCTTGTATATTTACATAAAAATATTATCTACTGCATCTATTGCAATTTCTTCTATCGTATTCTGCTGTATGGTTCGCCCCTGTGTCTGCTTCTCGCTTTGTTGTTGAAGCATTTCGTCTTGCCGCGCGGAGTGGCCTCCCTCGCTCGTGGTTGTGTTTGTTGTTCTTAGCACAAGTTAGTTTAAGTAGTGTGTATGTGTAGGGACCAATGACCTCAGCAGTTTGGTCCCTTAGGAATTCACACACATTTGAACATTTATTTTTCCTTTCCTGTTGAAGGGGCTTCCTAGAATTCTTTTACTTACCAGCTTAATATTCCCGATTTTGTAAGGTAGTCTGCCGCACCTCATTCCGTCAAGATATCTGCTACATTTTCTTCCGTCGTCTTGAGTTTCATTTCTTACGTTAAATATGTTGTAAATTCCTTACTACTGTTGCTGTTTCTTCATCTTTCTACTTCTGTACAGCCTTTCACAACCATACGAAATCTCATTTCAGCTACCTAAATCTCACTTTCTTGTTGTTTTAATGATCTCACTTTCGTAGAGTAGTGAAGGGACGGCTGTTACTTTATATAGCTTGATTCGTGCTATTTTTTGTGTCTTGTTTCTAAAGCACTTGTTACTGTTCTACATATTTCGAAACTTTGCTATTTTATTGTTTATATCTTTAAATCTTTACAATTAAAATAACCTATTTTTGTTCTTTTGGGTTTCTTCTTATGAAAGCTATTGTCTTTGTGAATATAGTCATAGTGTACTCTTTGGCTGTTTTGCTAGGAAGGTAGATTTCCTATTGCAGGTCATTCTTTTTCACTGCCAAAATTGTGACATCACCTGTGTGATGCATTCCAGAAATCGTAGTGCTACACCAATGTCAGCAACTCAAATCGATGTCACAGACATTAGCGAGGTCTCGCTGCAATCCAAAACAACCAATGGGAGTCACTAAGAAGACCACGCCTCCCTCTCGGCAACACAGCGCCCTCACGCTGACATCAATCTAATTTCGAGCGTGCAAGAGCTCAGTACAGTTAGGGTCCTCAGCTACAGCAGTCAACATCATCAGGCAGGACAGTGACAGTCGTTAAAGTTTCTGATGGAAACGGCTTTCCTGAATATTACATTTTCTACTCCAAGAAAATAGTTTCTTAATAAGGGCTTGAAGCGATACTTTGACGATCAGTGACAGTTGCAAATTATCCAGCTGTGCTATGGAAAAGAAGTGAGCCAAAACTAAGTAAATCTTTAGTTCATGTTGCAGTAAAGTGAACCAATATTTCGTGTTTTCTAGTTTTAATAGCCTTCTGCCAGAGCAGTCAAAGGAACCACTGATACGGCTGGAGAGGTTTTGCCTGCTCGCAACGATCTGCGTATAAACACCATTCGTAGACCTTCTGTTTATTACAACTGAAAGAAAAACAGCCCTCGGTCACTATTTTTAACAAATTAACCTGGTTTAGACACTGCTAGGGGTGCCTTCCTCAGGATATAAATCAAAGAATGGTCTATATTCTATAACATTGTCACAGAATGATGACTAAAAACGTGTGATAGGGTATAACTACGGAATCATCGTAAAACACTGGCAATACTTATATGTCATTCATAAAATAATAAATATGCCAAAAGGGCATTAGTCCGGTTGCAACCTGCACCACACAAGTAACGAGCAGTTCTTAGTGGCTCACCGTGCGGTTCTAGGTGTTACAGTCTGAAACCGGGCGGTCGCTACGGTCGCAGGTTCGAATCCTGCCTCGGGCATGGATGTGTGTGATGTCTTTAGGTTAGTTAGGTTCAATTAGTTCTAAGTTCTAGGCGACTGATGACCTTAGAAGTTAAGTCGCATAGTGCTCAGAGCCATTTTTGAACCTTAGTGGCTCGCCATCACAGTTTTCTTTATCTTAAATATCTTTGTGGCTAATGCCCTTTTGGCATATTTATTATTTTATAAACCTAGCAGTGTCGAAACCAGGTTAATTTGTTAAAAATAGTGACCGAGGGCTGTTTTTCTTTCAACTGTAACTGTTCACGGTCTCTGAACGTGCAACCATGTACGAAATTTTGCCTCTTTTTTCTGACTTTTGCGTTAAACTTGGCTTTTCATTCATACAATAAAGTTTCTCTAAGACAACATATTTAAGAACTTGTTAAAGTGAGGGTGATGGTGGTGCTGTTTGTGGTGGTAATGGTATGTGGCGAGGGGGCACAGGGTGAGTGCCAAATTATAAACTTATAACCCTCCGCCCGCAGAACGCAACCATGACTACGCGCCTGACACCAACAGACTGGCCAAAAGGAGGGGAGTGGGGCGAGAAATGAAAAATATGGAAATGTGGTAAACCGTGAGCACATGGGGCATATTAATGCGAATCAGATACTGGAGAGCAGCTTGGCCCCGCTGGGCGGTGGTGGCAGAACCGTGAAGTTTCTCTCGCGGTGACGGCGTCCGCCGACAGCGCATAAATTGCTCACCGGCAGCGGGGCTGCCACCAGCCCTGGGACGGGGTCCGGATGCCAGCAGCTCCAATTAAAGCCTCACAAGTACGGTGGCACGTCGTGAAAGCTGCGCAAGGGCGGCCGATCGGGCAATTTAAAGGAATCCGATCGCAGTTTTTTTGAGCGCCTCGACGGCGGGGAAGGGGAGAGATTTAAAGAGAACAAAGAGGCCGAAGCCCGCCGTCGGCGCGGACTGCCTATATTTGGCGCGCCGTCTCCGCTCTTGATATACTGGGCTACGCCTCACACACTGGTAACGTCCTTGTGACAATAAGAGAGACAAGAACAATGGGATTTTATCGGCCGCGGACGACCTGCATATCAATGCACGAACGTCTGTAGCCATTACGAGCGCTATGCTGAATAGCATTGTCTCGCCAGCGCAGAAGGACAGCCGTGCCTTATGTAGTTGGGCATTTGAAACCGAATACGCCGGCTAGTGTCTACAGCGAGATGCTTGACGCTTTCCTTTGTCCTCATCTATATTATTTCTCCACTGCGCTGCCGGAAAGTGAACGGTATTGTCCTTGACATAAATCAGCATCGAAACAGGAGACGTTTCAGCTGTTACGAGAGGTGTAGCCAACGGTAGAAAGACTCCTGTGCTATAGAAAGCATATAAGACATACTTCGTGTGATGACATTCATTTATTGGCCGTCAGCAGAATGAGTTATCATTCGAATATGTTGCAAACTGCCCTGGTCGTTGTGATTATACACTGTCGACGCACACTAATGTCACCACCTGTCAGAAACGTGAATAATCACCTTTAGCAGCATGTGCAGCTACGAGACGTGCAGGAAGATACTCAGTGAGATTGTGAAAGGTACCGTCAGGATTGTGGAGTCACGCCACCTCCAGTGTCGCGACAAGCTGAACCAGGTTTCCCGGGTGAGGATCCATAGCGTGAACGGCCCAATCGAGGTAATCCCACAGATTCTAGAGTGGGTTTAAATCTGGAAGGTACGATGGCCAGGGGAACACGGTAAACTCATCCTGGTGCTCTTCGAAGCACGCACGTACACTGCAAGGTGTGTGAGACTTTACATTGTCCTACTGTTAAGTGCCATCGTGCTGAGAAGAAACAAACTGCATGAATGGGTGGACATGGTGCACCGTGATAGATGCATATTTTTGTCGATCCATTACTCCTTCCAGAATGACGAGATCACCCAGCAAACGCCACGATAACATTCTCCAGACCACAACCCTCCCGGCTTGCATTCTTCCGACGATTGTTGCAGAGTATTTGCTCTCAGACGGTTCACGTCTGATGCAGCATAACACGTGATTCATCCGGAAACACCACCTGTTCATCCGGAAACACCACCTGTCACCACTCAGTGGTCGTCCAGTTATGGTGCAGGCGTTCAAATTCCAGCCTTCGTCACTAATGAAAAGCAGTCAGCATGGCTGCATGAACCTGGCGTCTACTGCGGAGGCCCTTTCCCAGTAGCGTTCGCTGAAGTGTCGTTGAGGAGAAGCAGTTGGTAACACCTAGGTTCATCCGGGCGGTCAGTTGTTTTACAGTTGCACGTCTGTTCGCCCACACATAGTTTCGCAGCCACCGTTCAGCCCAGTCATCTGCAGCCAGTGGTGCACCACCGTAAAGGAATTTTGCTGCATTGCGTTTGTCAGTGTCCTCTGGGAATTGGGTGCCATTGATTCATCTCTCCTTCGCGTAGTCGATAATTTGGGCGTGAGACGTATTAAAATGGGTGTCTGTGCACTAACATGTCACGTTTCAACAAGATAGTTCAAGACTGCCTGTTGACAGTGCTGTTCTAATCTATTTGGGCACAAAAGCAGTTCGAGTGTTGCCCTGGCCAGAAAGTTTGCCAGATTTCTCATTCACTGAAAACATCTGGATTGCCGAGAGTCTTGCCAACCACGAACTTTGGCAAGAGCTGATGCAGCTCATAATGAGGTACGCTCAGACCGACTCGACGTCCAGCAATGGCAGAGCCACTGTCGCCGCTAGCAAGCAAGTCTGCCTACTACATGTCGCACTCTGTATAAGCTCAAATTCCGTACAAAACTACTCATCTATCCTTCTGACTGTACGTTAAGCGCACAATAAGTAACATTTCGTTATTTCCTACCCTTTTGGATGTTGCAGCTTTCGTGGCTATCAGTACATTTAGCTGGATCGATTATATCATACGCGCAAACGTATGTCGTAATGCAGAACTACTACTACAAATTGAGTACCTAACAATACACATATCTAGTGTGTAGTTGATGAGTTTTTTTCTTTAATGTAAGAACTAAACTTCTCTACAACTGTCTGTATTCCTGTGTTAAGTTACTGTCAAACGATTCTTCGAGGTCGATATTGCTGGACCATTCGCCTTGTCGTTTTGTTTCCTACATCTAACTTTTTTATGTGCTATTCAAACAATTATTTACTCGATATGAACACTTTGTAGCAGTAATTAGGCTACTCATCAATACCTCACTCCGTACCATAATCATCTCTTTCGGAAATTAGAATGTTCGATGAGCTTCCTCCTCAATGTTTCCTTGTTAAACTCCTCCTCTGGGTGTTTCCGCCACTGTTCTTCTTGTTCGTATCTGCACCAAAGCTTTTCTACTCCTGTTCAGTTTAGTTAGGAGGTATACTGCCCTGTATTTCGGCATCGATTCTGTTCGCAACAAACTGCCAACTTTTGGTATCATGCCTTACTTCAAGATACCCACAGTCCGTTCCCCTTTTTATTTTGTTGTAAATTACAGTGAAGCTCCACATGTTCAATGGTCCTATTTGTCCACAATGGCAGGCAACTGATGCCCGTGTCGCTATTCTGTGTAGGTGGACGTGGTGGGAACCATGTCCAATAATTAAGATCATCATTCCCCTAGTTGAGTTATCCAGGCGCGATTGTAGTTTGTCTTGGGAAGAAGCTGTTCAGACGGCTACCGGTGGTTCTCCAGGCCTGGAGTTTGAATTTGTTGTTGTGTCTGCTCCAATTATCGGACTATAGCATTAATATCACAACCTGTCAAAAGTCCTGCTGTAAATAATGGAGTAACGGCTACAAAATTTCCTGTAGTCTCAGATTTCTGCAGAAGAAGTAGGTTTTGTGACAGATAAAGGTATTCGAGAGACAATAGTAAATTTGAGGAAGATAACTGATAAATGACGTGAGTGTCATTATCTTCATTTGTTTGCCCTTGACTGTGTCATTTGGGACAAATTGTGGCGTGCACCCAATGATTTTCGCGTACGAAACCACCTAGTATCATTACTAAAATATCTTTATAACAGTCATACTGCAGCTACAAATATCGATTAGGGATACGCGGAGATTTCTGATGTGACAAATGGAGTCACCTAAGGTTGCATACCGTCACCTCAGCTCCATAACATATACGTGAAGATGCCATCAGAGGCGCGCTGGATGTCTGGGATGGTGAAATTTTAGCTGGTGGCAAGAAAATCAACAACATACTGTTTGCAGATGATACCGCCGTCATTGTAAGGAGTGAGAAAGAACGGGGCAATATCCAAGACAACGAAGATGCGCTTGCTGGAATCATTGGAATCATTGCTGTTCTCTGTCTTCCTGTACTGGTGCAACACCTGGGATCGTAAAAGTTACTGACTAGAGCTGAATTTATAATTTCGAGATGCGGTATTGATGGATGGACAGAAAGTAGAAACAAAGCTTCTATTATGAAAGAATTTACCATCACAAGAAGTTTATCTTCGCGCGTCAGCCAAAGATACATCCATTTCCTTGGGGTGATAATTTTGGTGAGACAATGTCGCAACCCAAAACAGAAGGCGCAAGACCATAAGGAAGACAGAAAGCAGAGGGCTGGATCAAGCGAAGGGGTTATTTGCCTACCTCTTCACATTGTATTAAGAAGTGCTGAAGATCTCTGTGGTGGAGACGTCCAGTTGAAGACTCAATTACCGTAAAGGGTTCATAAAAATAAGTTGTCATACAATGAATTTTTTTATTATTTATGTCCCTTTATTCCAAAAAGTACATAAATGTCGGTTTACTATGGTCCTATAAGATAACAAAACTGATTTTAAAGAGGATACTTTTTTTAATTTATTGGCTTTCGGAACTTGCCCACTGAGTCAGTTAATCACTGGCAATGTCATATTACAATTGGTTTCAACAGCTCATCAGCTAGATATTATTTAAGTCGTACCCGGTACAGTGTAACATAGGAGTAAAAGGGAATGATCCGATATAGAACAAGATTTACAATCAGAGCATGTGAAAACGAGTAAATAAGACGAAAATAGAACATAGGATACACACTGGTAAACTACTATAAAAATCCTACTGTTAACACAATAAGAAATATTAAATCGTCGTTGGTACACATTTGGGATATTCCCAATTCCGTCCACATTAAAAATGTTCATCGTACGTCCTGTGGCAATTGTTTCGAAAATTTCCGAGAGAGAGCCGAATATTGGTGCAGGTCTATAAGTACCGCGTAAACAGAACAGGAGGACACTTTACAAGACCCAAGCAGCGTTAAATTTCCTGAATCTGTTATCTTTTCTTAAAATCATGTTTATATTAAGTGGAGCAAAGTAATGCGCTCCATAGGCTACTTTGCTCCAATTTTGAAAATACTGTAAGATTTCAAAAACATATCTTTGATGTATTTATATGTTACTAGATGGTATTGAAATTGGTTTCGAATAGACTAACTTCATTTTCAGAAATCATTTCTCAAACCTACTATGCGTTACATGATTTTTCCCGAAAAATAATCAGAATTTTAGCAAGTAACCCAGCTTTTGGTGAATTGCGAATTGTGGATTATTTGTCTCATAACGTACATAATCTATATCATTTGAATCAGGTACAGAAGACACGTCAAAATTTCATCAAAATTCTACCATAAACACACAACAGCTGAAGTTAACATACAGCGTAATAATAATAATAATACAGTTTTGTTATATACACTTACACTGAAATCTAACCTTTAATTACCCCTGGCTAAAATTATCATTTTATCCCCTATGAATTCGTCTGTTGAATAGCAGCATTTCTCCCACAGAATCTGGTGTAGACTCATTTTTAAAATTTCTGGCTTCATATTAAATTCGTTTCTGCGCATTAACTTGTTATATATTGTCATCCCAACATACTGTGCAGTCCGTGCATATAATTTCAGCTGGTGTGTGGGCAGCATAAAATTGTTTTTATTTCTCGTGTTTTAAGTGTGTTTAAAATGATTCTTCTCAAATAATTTTTGTCTGTCGGGTAGGAAGATTATAATTTCATAAATGTATTTGGATGGAACAGTTAGGATTTGTTGTTTCCGAAATAATGGGTGACAAGACTCTGTTTCTTGTGCAGTACACATGTACCTGACAATTTTATTTTGCAGTTCCAGCATTCGAGAGACACTGCTTGGTGCTTAAGAAATGAATGAAGGAGTGAGGTCACGCCACTCAGGGACGAGTAAGCTGGCTAACTGTCGTAATTGGCACCTGTAATCTTTCGCACTGGACCGAGTCTGCCCCGCGGAGCGTCGCAGCGGGCGAGGCCACCCCGCGGGGCCCCATGCTGCGCCCGCGCCCGCGACCTTCCCTACGGCCCGGCCGCGCCAGCCGGGCACCTGTCGCGCACAGGCTCGCGCGGTAACCGGAGCGCGGTGCGGTGTCTCGTTACGCAGTTTTCGGGACTTTGACGGGCGCGGGGCCCGCCCGGCTATCGACTCGCGCCCGAAACACAAGAACCGCGAGAAATGCCGGCTCGTGTTGCCCCCGCGGCGCTCTTCCTGCGCCGGATCACGCGTCGCTGCGCTGCCCCACTCGCTCGCTATCACCGCCTGTCGGTCCCCTTATCACTTGTGCTCGCAGTACGGCCAGACTGCGGCGGCGTGCTACAGGAAGACGTAAATTCTCGGGAGAGTCGCGCTGCCGTTGCCGTCCTACGGTATACCGACTCAGACTAACAACCTTCCCTGACAAAAACACTGCACTGGTAGCTCTAGAAATACACTCCTGGAAATGGAAAAAAAGAACACATTGACACCTGTGTGTCAGACCCACCATACTTGCTCCGGACACTGCGAGAGGGCTGTACAAGCAATGATCACACGCACGGCACAGCGGACACACCAGGTACCGCGGTGTTGGCCGTCGAATGGCGCCAGCTGCGCAGCATTTGTGCACCGCCGCCGTCAGTGTCAGTCAGTTTGCCGTGGCATACGGAGCTCCATCGCAGTCTTTAACACTGGTAGCATGCCGCGACAGCGTGGACGTGAACCGTATGTGCAGTTGACGGACTTTGAGCGAGAGCGGATAGTGGGCATGCGGGAGCCGGGTGGACGTACCGCCGAATTCCTCAACACGTGGGTCGTGAGGTCTCCACAGTACATCGATGTTGTCGCCAGTGGTCGGCGGAAGGTGCACGTGCCCGTCGACCTGGGACCGGACCGCAGCGACGCACGGATGCACGCCAAGACCGTAGGATCCTACGTAGTGCCGTAGGGGATCGCACCGCCACTTCCCAGCAAATTAGGGACACTGTTGCTCCTGCGGTATCGGCGAGGACCATTCGCAACCGTCTCCATGAAGCTGGGCTACGGTCCCGCACACCGTTAGGCCGTCTTCCGCTCACGCCCCAACATCGTGCAGCCCGCCTCCAGTGGTGTCGCGACAGGCGTGAATGGAGGGACGAATGGAGACGTGTCGTCTTCAGCGATGAGAGTCGCTTCTGCCTTGGTGCCAATAATGGTCGTATGCATGTTTGGCGCCGTGCAGGTGAGCGCCACAATCAGGACTGCATACGACCGAGGCACACAGGGCCAACACCCGGCATCATGGTGTGGGGAGCGATCTCCTACACTGGCCGTACACCTCTGGTGATCGTCGAGGGGACACTGAATAGTGCACGGTACACCCAAACCGTCATCGAACCCATCGTTCTACCATTCCTAGACCGGCAAGGGAACTTGCTGTTCCAACAGGACAATGCACGTCCGCATGTATCCCGTGCCACCCAACGTGCTCTACAAGGTGTAAGTCAACTACCCTGGCCAGCAAGGTCTCCGGATCTGTCCCCCATTGAGCATGTTTGGGACTGGATGAAGCGTCGTCTCACGCGGTCTGCACGTCCAGCACGAACGCTGGTCCAACTGAGGCGCCAGGTGGAAATAGCATGGCAAGCCGTTCCACAGGACTACATCCAGCATCTCTATGATCGTCTCCATGGGAGAATAGCAGCCTGCATTGTTGCGAAAGGTGGATATACACTGTACTAGTGCCGACATTGTGCATGCTCTGTTGCCTGTGTCTATGTGCATGTGGTTGTCAGTGTGATCGTGTGATGTATCTGACCCCTGGGACAATGAATTCAAGGTGTTCTTATTTCAATTTCCAGGAGTGTACATTTAACAGTCACACTAACGTGACAACTTGTCAGAAGGCTTAATAACCATCTTTTGTTGCTCGGATCATGGTCAGATGTGCAGGAAGAGAGTCAGTGAGGTTGTGGTAGGTACCGACAAACATGTACAGCCATGACGGCTCCACTGCCATGGCAAATTGCACTACGATTCTCGATTGAGGATCCACGGCGCGAGCAGTCCGGTTGACGTGGTATCGCAGATTTTCGATTGGGTTTAAATATGGCGAGTTTGGTGGTCAGGGGAATAGGGTAAAAGCTTCTTGCTGCTCTTCGAAATACGCATATTGCGAGCTACGTTGCAGGTTACATCGTCATGCTGGTAGAGCCACAGTACCGAGGAAAAACAATTGTCGTCTAGGGTAGCACATGGTCCCCAAGGATAGATGCACACTTCTGTTGATCCACTGCGTCTTCCAGAATGACGAGATCACCCAGGAAATGCTGCGAAAACGTTCCCTAGACCGTAACGCCTCGACCCTTCCGACAAACGTTGCTTGGTGTTTTCGACCTGTCCGATGGAGCATAAAATATGATTTATCTCAAAATGTCACCTGGCGCCACTCAGTGGACGCCCAGTTGCGGTACTGGGGTGCAAATTCCAGCCTTCGTCGCCGATCAACAGCAGTCAGCATAGGTGCTCGAACCAGTCGCCTACTGCGGAGGCCCATACGCTTCAGTATTCGCTGAACGGTCATTAAGAAGATACTGCTGGCTGTCCTTTGATTCAGATGGGCCGACAGTTGCTCGACAACTGTACGCCTAGTCGCCCCTACACATCTCCGCAGCTGTCATTCACTCCAAGGATCTATGGCCCATAGTTTATCCCAGTTACCTCGACGCTGGTTTTGAATAGCGCCATATCCCAAGCACTGCATACTTCAACCACGGTGGCACGCGAACAGCCGTTTCGGAAGTGCTTCCACCCTTAGCCCGACAGCCAATGAGCATGCCGTTTAGGACGTCACATAAATCTCTCCGTTTCCGCGTTGTGAAACGACTGCTCTGTTTTTCTGCGTCTCCCGATAGGCTTTATTTGACCTCCACTGCTAATGCTATCACTGCCGTCTGTGCGTGGTTATTGCACTTTGTTGTCGAACGTAGGCGATGGTCTCATTAATGTCACTGAATCTTGTAATATGAATTTTTGGGAACCCAAGGCGAAACGTCTGCAGAAAAAACGCAAAGACGTGGAAAAATAAATGGTCGTCGGAAGGACTGATTCAGCATGCAAAATATTCAAAATAGCTTTCGGTAAAATAAAAGCAATGGAGTCATGATTGAGAGTACGAAATGAATTGCACAGTTAAGTGAGGAGGAAAGAGTGAATGGCTGGAAAGAGCACATTGGATTCCTGTGCAAGAAGGAAGAACTGTCTAATGAAGCCTCAGATGAAAAGAGAATTAGTCTGAAAGACGTAGGGAGTATACTGTCTGTGCAATATTTTAACAGATATGAGGACTTGCGTTCAAATAAGGCGGAAGTCACTCATAAAATTCATCTGGACTTTTTGAAGTCCGCACTATCACGAAGATAGCAAGTGGAGGTAAGTACGAGAAACGATAGCGTATCAGCTCATGAATCAAAGTCGTCGAGCCGAATTATGTACATCTACATCTACATGACTACTCTGCAATTCACATTTAAGTGCTTGGCAAACGGTTCATCGAACTACAATCATACTATCTCTCTACTATTCCACTCCCGAACAGCGAGCGGGAAAAACGAACACCTAAACCTTTCTGTTCGAGCTCTGATTTCTCTTATTTTATTTTGATGATCATTCCTACCTATGTAGGTTGGGCTCAACAAAATATTTTCGCATTCGGAAGAGAAAGTTGGTGACTGAAATTTCGTAAAAAGGTCTCGCCGCGACGAAAAACGTCTATGCTGTAATGACTTCCATCCCAACTCGTGTATCATATCTGGCACACTCTCTCCCCTATAACGTGATAATACAAAACGAGCTGCCCTTTTTTGCACCCTTTCGATGTCCTCCGTCAATCCCACCTGGTAAGGATCCCACACCGCGCAGCAATATTCTAACAGAGGACGAACGAGTGTAGTGTAAGCTGTCTCTTTAGTGGACTTGTTGCATCTTCTAAGTGTCCTGCCAATGAAACGCAACCTTTGGCTCGCCTTCCCAACAATATTATCTATGTGGTCCTTCCAACTGAAGTTGTTCGTAATTTTAACACCCAGGTACTGTAGAATGGAAATGAAAACAAAGGATCTATTAGATATCACTAGCTTATCTTTAGGTAAAGTCAAGGCACCAGAGGTTGTTCTGACGTTACACTTAATAATGGAAGCTAGACTTAGGAAAAACAAGATACATTCATAGGATTTGTTGGCCTAGAAAAGCGTTCGACAGTGTAAAATTGTGCAAAATATTCGAAATTCTCCGGAAAATAGGTGGTTCAAATGGCTCTGAGCACTATGGGACTCAACTGCTATGGTCATTAGTCCACTAGAACTTAGAACTACTGAAACCTAACTAACCTAGGACATCACACACATCCATGCCCGAGGCAGGATTCGAACCTGCGAGCGGAAAATAGATGTCAGCTGTATATATAGGAAACAAGAGGGAGCGATTTGATAGATCAAGAACAAAGTGCTCGGATTTAAAAGGCCGTATAGTAGAGCTGCAGTCTTTCACCCCTGATGATCAATCTCTAAAGCGAAAAAACTAAGACGTAAATAAAGTTTAAACAGTGCAGTTAAAATTCGAGGTGAAAGGGTATCAACGATAAGATTCACCGGATAATATTGCTATCCCCGTCTGGGGAGCGCATACTGTGGACTCAGATTAAACCGAAGAAAGATGAAAGTAATGATGACTAGTGAAATTAGAGTAGTAACAAACTTAGCATCAAAACTGGAGACCACAAAGCACAGGAAGTGAATTGTGCTACCCTGAAAGCAAAAATAACAAATGACGGAAGAAGGAAGGAGAACGTAAAAGTAGATTAGTAAAAGTGCAGAGCGCGTCCTTGGGAAAAGAAGTGTTCTAATACCAAACTTTGACCTTAATTTGAGGGTGAATTTTCTGAGAACGTACATTTGGAGCACAGCTTGAGTGGGGGTGAATCATTGACTGTGAGAAAACAGGAAAAGAACAGAATCGTAGTGTTTGAGATGTGGTGCTGCAGAAGGATGTTGAAAATCAGATGGACTAGTAAAGTAAAAAATGAGCAAGTTCTCCGCAGAAGCAGAGTTCAGAGGAACATGTAGGAAGCATTAACGAGAAGAGACAGAATGACAGGACGCGTGTTGTAAGTCATCAAGGAATAACTGACAAGGTACCTGAGGAAGCTGGGAAGGGTACAAATTGTAGCGGTAGAGAGAGATTAGAATATATACAACCCAAATTGTGGGCGTAGGTTGCAAGTGCTACTCTGAGATGAAGAGGTTGGTACGAGAGAGGAATTCTACGCGGGAGGATTGATTTCTCTTTTTAAAAAATATCGCATAATTGTCGTAGAACTACTACCAGACGGTCACGGTACCAGTTGGTCTTGGTAGTGAAATGGTCTAACGTGCTAGTCGGTTTATGGAATGAACGCTGCAAGTTGGGTCGACGTGGAGACGCAGCAGAATGGCAAGTAGAAGCTATCGTGTTTGGACGTGCCCGTGACCACACCGTGAATCAAGTGGCCCTATTTGTTGGTGTATCAACGTGTGCTGTCCAATGTGTCTACGAGGAATTTGTAACTCTAGTACCTATGTAAGATGGCGTGAGAACAATGATGTAGAAGACATCCTAACCGACAGGGACTGAGGACGAGTGTCTTGCACTGTCACTAGCAGCCGGTTTCAACCCGTCGGAAATTGCTGCTGTTATGGATGCAGGTCCGTTTCAACCAGTTTCCTAACGAATACAGCGAAGGGAACTGCGTGCAGAGCAGATTCTGAGTCCCTTGCAAAAGGCCATTGCTCACAAGCGGCGTTTAACGCCACACCTCCTCAGTCGGCTCAACAGCACATAAACTGGACAGTAACTTGCAGGAAAGGGGTAGTGTGTAGTACGAGTCGCGATTTAACCTCAGGTCCATGATGCAAGTAGATGAATGCACCAACTGCCCAATAAGGCTTTTAACCGGAAGAGAGTGTGTGTGTGAGAGGGGGTGTGGAGTTCAGATCGAAGGTGTTCTGTGATATTTTTCTGTGATATTTCGTACCATGACCTGTGTCCACTCATTCAGGTTACAGATAAAATGTAGCAGAACGATCATTTCAAAATTTTCAGTGACCAAGTGTTGCCCTTTCTTCTACATCCTATGTATGTTGTGGGCGTTTCCTTCTTTCTAGATTACGGTAGCCGGCAGACATCTGCATACATACATTCCTTGCCTGACGAGCTCTCAGGCATCCTACAGTCAGTCAACTAAATCTGTCAATACCCGATCATGATCACATAGAAAATGGATCTGATGTGAACAGTGGTTTAAACGTAGGAATTGACCTTCTCATAATTAATTGGCTCCGCGGAGTCTAATCATTAATCAATGACTTCAGCTGGATTTGGCAAGCATTAAGAACCTTCTTGACTCTCTTCTTGTCCAAATTACGATTATTATCAAGCCTAGGAGCGGTGTTTGTAAACATTGCTGGGGAAAGTCACCGATCGAAACAGAATATCTGAAATTAATTATAAAACAGTCTAGACCACAAAGGCTCGTTTATTGTTTATGTATTTATACCTTGTAATAAATATGTCTTCACCACCTACAATGTTTTATAATTAAGTTCAAAGAGGCATGGTGATTGCGTAGTGTCAGACGGATAATTGAGCTGTAAATATAGCGCTGCAATATAATGAAGCACGAAGCCCCGGCTCTATGGGACCGCGTTAATGATCGTGGAACACACACATTTCCGCCTTCTAGCAAGAGCTAAATACAGCTATTTATACAAATAAAAGTATCACTCATGTCAGTACCAGATTTGTGCAGGAACTTCTTTACGTATTTACATTCCTTGGTCTTATATGGTATAATATTTTGGGGCAACTCAGTAAGTAACATTCTCAGCTAGAATGCGAACCATCAGTACTACACGAATGTCATGTAAGTCTTCATTTGAGTATGGAGGGGAGACCAGGGTTTAATGTACCGTAGACGACCAAGTCATTAGAGTCCAACTTCAGATGAAGGAAACCGGGTGTGTGCTTTCAAAAGAATCATCCCGATGTTCACCTTAATCTACTAAGCAAAATCACAGGGAATCTAAATGCGAACATTTAAAGATTTGTGCCTTGTTATATTGTCATCATCGCACTTGAACTCTCTTTCCAGAATTTTGGTTGACAACAATGCCGCGTCCACTCTGTGAATAGAAGAAAGAGAAATGGTGTTTTAAATTATGAGCACAATCGTGATAACTCTTAAAAATGCGTACAGTGGTCTGCTACACACATTTTCTGTCGAGTTGAGATCGATTACTGAGAAACAAATCTCAAGAGTTATTTTGTGTCTCGCAGCAATACTGTGAACTAGTGTGGTAAGTGGTTTTAATTCTGCCAGCCACTCACCTTGAAGACTGCCATATGGCCATCAGCGGAAACATCGGGAGAAGAAGAACTGCCGTCCGGGATACACTACCGAAAGATGATGGAGTAGGATGCAGAGAATGACATCAGCAGAACCAACATGAACGGTCTTGCTAATAGCCGTCTGGTACAACTAAGGACGTTCCGTGCAATTTAAAATTAGTTACCTTCATGAGTAGACGCAAATTCGTATGTGTACCAAATACGTGCTTTGCAAATAAATATGTATCTTGTAAACACCATCCTTTTCGTATACTGCAGTCTAATAGCTGTAGATGTAAGAGGAATCGTGCGACCATGTACGAATGGTATGTTTAATCTACGTTAATATAGGCCAGTTGTAATGCCATTAATGACCTGTTATTTAAATAAAATGTGTATTAACGCCTATGAAAGTGGAAGATATAATTGTCATTTTTAGTTTTACTATTCCATTTAAAATTATTTTAATATTTCATAACTGAAAACGTTTTTTAGACTCGTACGTGTCAGCGCCCGAAAAATCGGCGGATATTTGCCGTAGTTTAGTGAAACTGGTATTTTTCGTATGATGCAGCTTTATATTAGGCTTTATGACGTAATTTCAGCAAAAGCGCATATCGATAGGGCGTTGAATCGCTCACCAAGGAACTGTATGTCTTGTTGTTTAATCTTAGAATGCACTTGACCTGAGAGCTTGAGTTAGCTGTACACAACAACCGATTGACTCCATTTATATATGATCGCGGCGCTGTACACAGCCCGATATTTGTAACGAGTGGCCCTCTGTCACGTAATGCAAATTATCTTGTTGTAAGTTGAATCTGTTGAATCTTGTTGTATGGTGGTATAACACGTTGTATTTCAGCGGTTCTGAATATGTATCTTTTTTTGTCGCGTGAAACATGCAAAATAAAGAAAATGCTACTCGTGGCTTTTGGCGTATCTACTATTTTCATCTTAACATGGAGAAAGTATGCGATGAACTAAATCTTTGGTCATATCCCTGATCAAATAGCACCAGAAGCAGGCAACATGTACTCATCGTGTTTGAGAATGAATGGAAAGAAACTGACTTTCTGTTGGGTCTTGCTTCCCCATGCTATAGACACGGGTCCTTCGGGGAAATTTCTCAATCCTGGACCAAGAGAGCGTCTGGAACATCTATTCATTCCTCCTTATTTTGATAATGATGTTGGCAGAATAAAGCAGCTCATGAGATATTATTCTAAATCCAAGAAGAGGATCGAACCAAAAGCGCCGGCTTTGAACGGCTGTTCTAATCATTAGTCAGTGGTTAAGCTGCCATAATCCGGTAAACAAGCTGATACTTGTAGAAGAGCTCAAAGGCTGAAGTGAATGCTGAAGGGAGTGGGCATTATCAGCGCCGTAAGTGGATGTCTGCGCCCCGCTGATGGGGCGGCTCGCAGGCGACGGCGGTGGCACGGCCGGCCTGCTATTGTTGTGCTGCAGGTAGCTCCGGCGATCTCCAGATTTCCGACAGCAGTGGCCCGGCAGCCACTGGCAGCCGGATTAGGGACACGGCTGGCCGTACCAAGGGCCCCACCCCGTCCTTTGTTACTGAAATCACCTCGGACCTACCTGCGCGGTGTTCTTCGCTTTACAATTTGAGGAACACCGCCCTGCAACTGTTGCCACGACTTGGCCACGGTTTCCGCTGTGTCAGATTATATATGTACCTTTCGAACGTTTCTGTCTGTAGGCTCCTCGTTCTCCATGAACCTCCTTGATTTAACCTCCTGCATAGGGCGATCATTCAGCTTTACTTCCTACATTCTGCACAATTATAACAAACAAAGGAACAAACGTGATCTAGGCTTGATCGGAGCGTATATATATCTCATTCATGTAGTTTATTTGCTTAAAATAGAAGCACTGAAATGTATTAATCTCTTGTTACAAGCAGGGCGACTGTGCCGGACGTTTTACTCTCAGGAAAATGAGAATGAGTGCCGTCGCCAGGAAAAAGTTAAAAATGAAAGAAACTCCTTCCACAACAGAGAAGAAATACGTTTTCAATAGTGCTGAATTAACTAATAAATGCAACATAATCATACTTCCATTACAAAAATACTCTTATAAAAAATTATCTTAGTTTATCTACTTTATTAGCGATTGAAGAAAGCATTAATTCAGCTGTTAAGAATACTTGGAATGTAAATATCTAAACTAAAAGTGTTAAGTGATGGTGCTATGTTAGTTCTAATCATACTATGAAGGCTTACACGACCGGATGGTACTGTTGTGATAATTCTTCCGGGTTATATGGCCGTGGTCCATGTAATTCTCATATTCCTAACGTTTCGTCCAATACTACGTAGGACATCCTCAGTGGTATGGCTGGTCTTGCTGAGTCCTGCGGACTGACGAGTCGGGCTTCGGAGGGCGGCCTAAATACCGAGGAAAGTGGGCGTGGTCTAGCTTGCACATGGTAGCAGTGAGAAAACTAGTCAAAGATAAAATGTACCTATCGATAATAGTCCGTCATAGATAAAAATCACTTATCAATTCTGTAACGCCACTGTCCATATCTCGCTTAATTTCAAGGCCTCTTCTTTTCTATTAAAATTATCTTTATATTTATAAATTTCAACAGCCTCCCTATACAGTCGTGGATAATAGTTCGTGGTAGCACTTAAAACTGTAGTTTCAGAAAACTTAACTACATGGTCACCTGACTGAAGTGCATGTTCCGCAACGGCCGATTTATCTATTTTTCCCAGTCGGCAAAAACTTTTATGCTCCTTTATCCTCGCATTCACACTTAGTATAGTATCACTATAAACCTTGCCACAAACACACGGATTTTATACACACCGCAGATGATAATGGTGGCCTTCTATCTTTAACAGAACGAAGTACTTGTCCTATTTTCTGGTAGGTTTGAATGCCGGTTTCACTTTATGTTTCAGCAAAAATTTTTTTGTCGATTCGATCTGTAACCTTACTAATGAAAGGTAAAGACACCGCGTTCTTCCATTCTGTGTACCATCCTTGTCCTTTGGCCTGCTGTAATTAGGTCTTAACACTCTATTAATTTCTTTGTTTGAGTACCCATTCTTTTCGAAGGCCTGTTTCAGATGATTCAGTTCCGTATCCAGATGTTCCGGCGTACAAATCCGTTTTGCCCTGTCCACTAAACTTTTGATTACACCTCATTTTGTTGTGGGTGATGACTGGAGCTCTTATGTAAGTATCTATCAGTATGTGCGCTCTTCCGAAACACTTTATGTTTTAGACTGCCATTGGTCTGTCCCATCACTTACACATCGAGAAACGAAACAGTCTGGTCTTTTTCCACTTCAATGGTGAACTGAATTTTAGGGTTTTTGCTATTAAGATAATCAAAAAATTCGTCTAAGGCTTTTTTACCGTGTGTCCAAACCACGAATGTGTCGTCTACATAACGATACCAACAACATGGTTTCTTTCTTGTGCTCAGATGAGGCTACAATCAGCAAAATGTAACTAAAGAAATCAGTGAGATTAATAAACATGTTACAAGACACAACACGGTGCAAAGTAAAATAAATCAGTCTTTCTGTGTGGGCACAAATTTCGGAGCACAGTCTCACTGGGACACCATCCAAATAGGCCTCATCACATTTCACTGCAACCTATAATTAAACATTGAACTACATGAAATTGTAATGCACCTAATCACAGAAGCATGTTGGCAAAACGCATCGTGCCTTGGCAAATGAAAGTCACTGAGTGAAGAGGATGATTCAGCTGCACCTACAAATAGGTTTTATGCAACCTGTAACACGATCAAATAACATGAATCACATCACAAGGCTTTTATACTCTCTCGTTCGCTACGAGCAAACGTTTATTTCTACAGAAATTATGAACAGGACTTTTTGTAGGAAATATAATGAAGGTAAATTTTATAGTAGGATACGTTTCCGCTAGAGATCGTAGTTTTCGAATTATTCAAGAAAAATCAACAAAACTGAACTTCACACTCGTTTTTCTTGAGTAACTTGAAATCCATGGCCTCCAGCCAAACGGGTCTCAGTGCAAAATTCAACTAAATTAAATTTCCTGCAAAAAGATCCTGTTGATTTTTTGTGTAGGACTGTTAGTCTGTGTGTAGCGAGCGAGCAGGTATGAAAATCTCTCGCGCAGTTTTTTAAGGTTTTGCGGGTTGTATAAAACCTGTCGGTAGGAGCAGCTGAATCACCATGTATACAAACGTTTCAAATGAAAGTAGTTTCAAAAGTAAAAAGTCAGATGTATTTTAGGAGAAAAACAATTTTTGGAGTTACGAGGCACTTAGATAATGAGACAGAAAATATAAAGCAACTGCTTGTTACCTTCTAAATATTATTTGATGTGTTTGTAAGTACATGATTTGCAATGTTTGGTCGATACGATTCACATTCTTCTTTCATTTCACAGGACTGCGGAGGATTTACCATGGGGCTTTGTCAAGAACATCCATAACGATTTTTGCTTTGGTTAATATCTATCTCTATTATCATTTCTTGTTACTTCATTAAGTTACATATTGCGATATTTTCTACATAATGGTCTCTCATAACGTCGCTTTCAACCTTTAGGTGCGAAACGACAAAACAGACAGCTCAGTTTTGGAGCTGCTTCAACAGACACACATGGCGCGACTCGTCGACTGAAATATGAAAGTCTTTCGTGCAGCCATCATATCAACCAGAATCGCCTTTTAATTACTCTTCGATTTCTACAAACAGTGCTTAGTATTTTTACAACAAATGCAACGCATTTATGTTTACGCCAGCGATAAAAAAAACTTTAAATTTGAAGAAGATTATATTGCCATTCTGCTGCCCCATATCATGAAACAAAGCAAGAGGTAAAATTTAATTGACAGAGACCAATCAGCAGGTAATCGCGACAACAAGCAAAAAACTGTTTCCACTAACTTGCGGAAGCAAGTTCTGGAAGTTGCGGAAGTACACTTGCTGGGAGTGTTTCTATGTCAAAGATCTGGTAGTAGTGGCTCCTACAAGCGAGTATCGCGGAAATTTACTTGCCAGTGGATACACACTTCAACCTCCTCACCCCTGGGCTTGTATTTTACGAATGAACAGTTTATATTGACATTGATTGTATTGTTCTGGGATAAAATTAAGTTAAAATACTAAATTTAGAAAATTGGTTCCAGTCATCGAAATTTTAGAACATATTCAAAGTTAGTATTGTTTACGTTAGAAAGTAACTGAAATATGTGTAATACTCAGAAAATTCAGTATTAAAGATCCAAAAACTATTAAAACAATGCTACTGGAATGTGAAAGTATACGTCGTTGCCAAACATAGTCCAAGTGCTACATGGTGTTGTTGTTGTCTTCAGTCCTGAGACTGGTTTGATGCAGCTCTCCATGCTACTCTATCCTGTGCAAGCTTCTTCATCTCCCAGTACCTACTGCAACCTACATCCTTCTGAATCTGCTTAGTGTATTCATCTCTTGGTCCCTCTACGATTTTTACCCTCCACGCTGCCCTCCAATGCTAAATTTGTGATCCCTTGATGCCTCAGAACATGTCCTACCAACCGGTCCCTTCTTCTAGTCAAGTTGTGCCACAAACTCCTCTTCTCCCCGATTCTATTCAATACCTCCTCATTAGTTACGTGATCTACCCATCTAATCTTCAGCATTCTTCTGTAGCACCGCAATTTGAAAGCTTCTATTCTCTTCTTGTCCAAACTATTTATCGTCCATGTTTCACTTCCATACATGGCTACACTCCACACAAATACTTTCAGAAACGACTTTCTGACACTGAAATCTATACTCAATGCTAACAAATTTCTTTTCTTCAAAAACGCTTCCCTTGCCATTGCCAGTCTACATTTTATATCCTCTCTACTTCGACCATCATCAGTTATTTTGCTCCCCAAATAGCAAAACTCCTTTACTACTTTAAGCATCTCATTTCCTAATCTAATTCCCTCAGCATCACCCGACTTAATTCGACTACATTCCAAGCTCTGCATAGAAAAATATATCTCTATTATTGCATGGAAATAAACTGTCACTTATTCGACAGTGTAGTGAATATTAGTGTATTACACGTTTCGAGGGGACTGTAGTTCAAAATTACTAAACGTATATAGAGATTACCTTTATTTCTTGAATTACCTTTATTTCTTGAAGACATGCTAACATTCCTATAAACATCCTTTTTGAGTATATACTACCCCCTACCGGGAAGGTGAAGAAATGGAAATAAGTTAACAATTATGTATTATTCACTAGCCAAGGCTGGGCTGACAGCGTGAAGTTTACAATAATATTACCACAATAAAGTGAATATAGTATGGCAGTTTAAACTGTGATACTAAAATAAATACTAAAGTTAAGCACTACATTCAACACATTTTACAATAATCAATACTAGAACATAGTGTAGTTAAACAGCAGAGTAGCTGCTGTTTTCATGGCACTGAGTTGCAGCTTAGACAGACGCTACTTCATAACGATAGAAGTATTCTTCATTACTGTACAAAGGTTGCTGTTCTAATATACATAAAATCTTAGTTCTAAATTGATAGACTGGTAATGACTGAATATCCTAAGGTAGAACATATAATTCACTTTAAGGTCACCATTGGGAAGCTGTTCCGTGTCTTTGTTAATCGACTTTTTGGCCTGTTGGCCTGTCTGTACCGTCTTTATTGCGAGTGCTCTGTTGATGAACTTCATTCCTCGTAAAGAAAAAAAAAGTTTAGAATGGTCAGTTCTTTTGTATGAAGTAACGATCCTCATTTCTTTCTTTTGCAATAAAAGCACATGCTTGCAATACGCAGAATGGCCCCAAAGTAACGTCCCATAGCTAATGTGAACGTGGAACATTGTATAGGGGTGCACTGAAGGCACATGATATACAGTAGCGGGTGTTTATAATCAAATTGCAGCTACTCACGGAGGTATAATGCGGGCTGGTAATTATCGTATGACAGCGATGGTAGATGTAATAATGTGTTAACGAGGAAGCGATTTAGTTCCAATTTTGGCCACCAGGTGCGCATCTGGCACTGTCGCCGTCTCCAGTTCTCATATTGGTCGATTTGTATAAGCGACGATTCTTTCTCACAGCAGGTTAGTTTAATTCAAGATTTCAAAACACAAAATTATTCCCTACTCTTTTGGCCACAAGACCCTGGTTTTCAGCATAATCTCCGTTGAATGCGATGACCCTACGCCACCTGTATGCTCGACGTTGGAGCCAACCTCTTGGTATATCAGTAAACTCTCCATCAGCCACGTACTGCTTTCTGCAAAGTGCATCCCTCATTGGGCCAGAAAGATGGAAGGTGGAAGTTGTGAGATCCGGGCTGTAGGGCGGATGAGAAGGAACAGTCCAGTGAAGTTCTGTGGGTTCTTTCGGGTGGGTAGACTTGTGAGAGGCCTTGTGTTGTCGTGGAAAACAAGTTCGTTTGCACTTCTATGTCGAGGAACACGCTGAAGTAATTTCTCAATTTTCCTGAGGGGAGTATTATACACTTCAGAGTTGATCGTTTCATCAAGAGGAAGGTAAAAAAAAACAGAGTAATCCCTTGACAGTTCTAGAAGACCGTCGCCATGACTTTACTATCTGAGGAATCGACTTTCAAGCTTTTCTTCGGAGGGGAGATGGAGCGACGCGTTTGGTTTCCAGTTCGAAATGGTGCACCCATGTTTTTACGCTTATAACGATATTCAACAAAAAATTGTCAGGATCAGCCTAGTAACACGCAAGCAGTTCCGCACGCATGATCTTCGTTGCTCTTTATGGTCTTCCATTAAGCGGCGAGGAAACCAGTGGGCAGACACCTTTGGGTACCCCAACTGGCCAACTGGTGAACGAGAGTGTCAGCACTACCTACAGAGATGTCCAGTTGAGCAGCGAAGTGTTTGATTCTGATCCTTCGATCACCTCGAATGAGAGTGTCCACACGTTCCAACTTTGCAGGTGTCATAGCAGGTCTCCGTAGACAGCCTGGAAGAGCCTATGAATATCTGCGATGCTCTAGTTTTCCGCCAAATCTAACTCAATGGCAGCTCTATGCTTGGATCGCACCTGCGTTGCAGATACCATTCTGAAGGCTACGAACAGTGTCGCCTCCTATCAGAACCTCATGAAACCGTTAGGCTGAAGCGGGACTATTCAACGAAGTCGCACAGCAAATTCCGAATTTTTCAAGCGAAAGTGGTCGAGAAAATTTTTTGTTGTACTTGTTATGAACGCCCCTCGTCTAATAAACATTATGACTTTCTCACTTCTTTGAAATTTTCTGTCTATGACCGGTTCCTAATCCATTATATATGAAAACATTTCTGTACGAATTTCTTGCATTCACAGCCCCAGATTTGCACCTGGTAACCCAAACTGGAATCAATTTTTCTAGAGCGTAAATTGCATTCGTATTAACGGATTAGAATATGTACCAAGTTTTGCTACCACACGACAATTACAGCCCACCTTAGACATCTGTGAGTAGCTGTACTTTAATGATAACCACCCGGCATGTGCTAGAAACAGGCGCAGTGAGTTTAATTTATTACCTGAGATAGAAAAAAAGTACGATTTGGATGTGGGATACATATGCTACATGAAGACTGAAGGAGTGAGAAGAGGCTTTAGGGAACCCCATGTAGTGGTGGATAGAAAGTGGGGTGTCACGATTCTGAGACGATGACTTCATACCGGTGAGGTGGAAGCTACTTCCTCCTGGCACTCCACCGAAACGGAGGTGAGTGAATAACTGGACGCGAGTGTATGGAGCAGCGGGCACGCTTGTACAGTACGTCAATGGGCTGGGCTTGGCTGCTTCCCTGCGGCAGGTAGTGCTGCGGTGCGGTGCGGTGCGGTGCGCGGTCCCACGGCGTGGCCGGCTGCCGGGGGGCGGCGGGGGCGGGGGGCGGCGGCGGCCGCATTCCTTCACGTGAGATGAGCGGCCAGCGCCAGCCGCAGCCACCAGCAGCGGCCGTTCTTTGTCTGCCGCCAGCGTGCCGCGCCTCCCGGCTTCCCCCGGCCCGTAAGTAAACCCATCTCCCGTCCGCTCCTCCTCCTCCTGTCCTCCCGCCCTCCTCCTCCTGCTCCTCTTCCTCCTCCTCCTCGTGCTCCTGTTTCCGCTGTTCCGACTCCTCCCAGAGCGCCTCTCGCCGCCCTTGTTTTGTATCACGATTCGGCTTTCACTCGGCGCGGCCTAGTGCGCCCAGCGCCGCGGTGCGCGCCGGGCCGCTAATAAAGTCGGCTATTAGGCGAGGGCCCGGAATGCCAATCAGAGGCCAGTTTACAGGCTCGTTAGGCGGCGCACGCTTTGACGCGCCGACACACGCGGCGCTGTCATCGCTCCTCCCGCCTGACGGCTCGCCTCACACTCCTCGTTTTATTCCTTCCGATCGGATGGCAGCTCCTAGTAGCTCGCGCTGGATATAGTCTACATATACATGGCTACTCTGCAGTCACACTTACGTGCCTGACAGAAGGTTCATCGAACCACCCTCTCAGTAATTCTCGAACAGCTCGTGGAAGAAGCGAATACCTATATCTCTCTGGGCGACTCTGATTTCCCTGACGCTCGTTTCTTCCTACACACACTATGTGATCAAAGGTATCCGGACACCTGGCTAAAAATGACTTACAAGTTCGTGCCGCCCTCCATCGGTAATGCTAGAGTTCAGTATGGTGTTGGCGCACACGTGGCCTTGATGACAGCTTCCACTCTCGCAGGCATACTTTCAGTCAGGTGCTGGTAGATTTGTTGGGGAATGGCAGCCCATTCTTCACGGAGTGCTGCACTGAGGAGAGGTATCGATGTCGGTCGGTGAGGCCTGGCACGAAGTCGACGTACCAAAACATCCCAAACGTGTTCCATAGGATTCAGATAAGGACTCTGTGCAGGCCAGCCCATTACACGGATGTTGCTGTCGTGTAAGCTACAGGCCATGCATTATGAACTGCTGCTTGATCGTGTTGAAAGATGCAATCGCCATCCTCGAAATGCTCTTCGACAATGGGCAGCAAGAAAGTGCTTAAAATATCAAGTTGGCCTGTGCTGTGATAGTGCCACGCCACACAACAAAGGTGCTAGCCCCCTCCATGAAAAACACGACCACACCATAACACCACCGCCTCCGAATTTTACTGATGGCACTACACATGCCGGCAGATGACGTTCACTGGGCTTTCGCCATACCCGCACCCTGCCATCGGGTCGCCACACTGTGTATCGTCATCCGTCACACCACACAACGTTTTTCCACTGTTCAATCGTCCAATGTGTATGATCCTTACACCAACCGAGGCGTCGTTTGGCATATACCTGCGTGATGTGTGGCTTATGAGCACCGCTCGACCATGAAATCCAAATTTTCTCACCTCCCACCAAACTGTCATAGAACATGCAGTGGATGCTGATGCAGTTTGGAATTCCTGTGTGATAGTCTGGATAGACGTCCTCCTATTACACATTACTACCCCTCTTCACCTGTGGGCGGTCTCTGCCAGTCATAGACGTCCGCCTATTACACATTACTACCCCTCTTCACCTATGGGCGGTCTCTGCCAGTCAACAGACGAAGTCGGCCTGTACCCTTTTGTGGTGTACGTGTCCCTTTCACGTTTCCACTTCACTATCAAATCGGAAACAGTGGGCCTAGGGATGTTTAGGGGTGTGAAAATCTCGTGTACAGTAGTATGACGCAAGTGACACCCAATCAACTGATCATGTTCGAAGTCCGAGAGTTCCGCGGAGTGCCCCATTCTGCTCTCTCACAATGTCTAATTAATACTGACGTCGCTGTTGTGGCGTACCTGGCAGTAGGTGGCAGCACAATGCACCTAATATGAAAAACGTATGTTTTGGGGGATGTCCGGATACTTTTGATCACATAGTGTAGGTCAGCTTCAACAAGAAATCTTCACATTCTGAGGAGAAAGCTAGTGATTGAAATTCCGTGAGGTCATCCAGCCGCAACGAAAAGCAGCTGTGTTTTAACGATGTCCTCCCCAAATCCTGTATTATATCCTTGACACTCTCTCCCCTCTTTCTCGGTAATACAAATGCTGCTGCTCTTCTTTGAACCTTCTCGACGTACTCCGTAAATCCTATCTGGTTAGGATCCCACACCGCGCAGCCGTACTCCAGAAGACGACGGAAAAGCGTAATGTAGGCAGTCTCTTTATTAGATCTCTTGCATTTTTTAAGCACTCTGCCAATAAATATCATTCTTTGGTTCCTCTTCCCCACAACATTCCTGTGTGTTATTTCCAATTTAAGTTGTTCGTAATTGTAGTTCCTAGGTATTTAGTTGAATTTACGGCCTTTAGATTTGATTGATTTACAGTGTACCTGATTTTTAACGGATTCCTTTTATCGCTCATGTGGATGACCTCACACTTTTCATTATTTAGAGTCAACATTCGCACCATACAGATATCTTTTCTACATCGTTTTGTAATTTCTTTGGACCTTCTGATGACTTCACTAGACGATAAACGACAGCATCATCCTCAACCAACCTAAGAAGACTGCTCAGATTGTCTCCTATATCGTTTTTACACTAAAGAAACGGCAGAGCGCCTATGGCACTACCTTGGGAAACGCCGGAAATCACTTCAGATTTACTCGATGACTTTCTGTCAATTTCCGCGAACTGTGACCTCTTTGACAGGAAATCACGAATCCACTCGCATAACTGAGATGATGATCCATGAGCATGCAATTTGATTACAGCCTCTTGTGAAGCACGGTGTCAAAAGCCTTCTGGAAATGTAGAAATTCAGACTCAATTGGAAATACCTTGTCAGTAGCACTCAACACTTCGTGTATGTGAAGAACTAGTTGTGTTTCAAAAGAACGATGTTTTCTAAATCCGTGTTGAGTATGTGTCAAGAGACCGTTCTCTTCGAGTAACTCAAACTGATCGAGCACAAAATATGTTCCACAAGTCTGCTGCATATTGACGTTACTGATATGGGCCTGTAACTTACTGGATTACTCCAATTGCCTTTCTTGAATATTGACGCAACCTGCACAACTTCCCAGTCTTTGGGTACGGATCTTCCAGTCCACATCTTTTTCTTATTTCCTATATCTACATCCACTCTCCGCAAGTCACCTACTTCACACGTGCTCCACGACTTCCATCTAGTCAACACACAATCTCCACAACTTGCCCCGAACTGTCCTTACAGCCGATTACCGAATTTTGCAACTGGTGGCAGACGTACGATTTTCTATTCGCCACTCCTTGCAGCACGCCGGCAGGCTCCATTGTAGAGGTGTAAAAATGTTAAGGGCCCCACTGACGAGCGATGTATGGCAACGATCCGTCGCATGGGGGACCGATCGCTTCCGAGATTGCGCGTGTGCGGGCAAATGGTAGCGACCGCTGGTCGCGTGTAAATACCGGACAATATGATGGATCGCATGCGATTCGCACACGCAATATGGCAGCGTGGCTGGTTAGCAGCGGTTTGACGCAATATGGCTGCCACTCGTTTCTCTAGTTACCAAGCGTTAGTTTCGTTGTGCTTTGCACACGATGAGTAAGAAACTTACGCTAAAATTTGTAGTTATCCAGGGATCAAGAACTACCCTGAGAAGCAAAGAGAAAGCCGGAGTTGCCATTTATATTAAGAAGTACCACAAAATAGCTCTCCGATTTTGCAGTGATTAGCATTTTGTAGCTTGTTCTATAGAAGTGAAACTGATTGTAACTATATAGTAATATACCGCATCTTATTGTTTTGTGTTATTTATGGAATAATCATACTCATTATTAACGTTTTTATCTTTTAAACACTACGTACTGTAATGTTAAGAGAAAATTTTAATTTAAATGTTCAGGGCATGGTGTTATAAACAAGTTCCTTGTTACCTTGTTGTTGTTGTTGTTGTCTTCAGTCCTGAGACTGGTTTGATGCAGCTCTCCATGCTACTCTATCCTGTGCAAGGTGCTTCATCTCCCAGTACCTACTGCAACCTACATCCTTCTGAATCTGCTTAGTGTACTCATCTCTCGGTCTCCCTCTACGATTTTTACCCTCCACGCTGCCCTCCAACGCTAAATTTTGTGATCCCTTGATGCCTCAAAACATGTCCTACCAACCTATCCCTTCTTCTAGTCAAGTTGTGCCACAAACTTCTCTTCTCCCCAATCCTATTCAACACCTCCTCATTAGTTACGTGATCTATCCACCTTATCTTCAGTATTCTTCTGTAGCACCACATTTCGAAAGCTTCTATTCTCTTCTTGTCCAAACTAGTTATCGTCCATGTTTCACTTCCATACATGGCTACACTCCAAACAAATACTTTCAGAAACGACTTCCTGATACATAAATCTATATTCGATGTTAACAAATTTCTCTTCTTCAGAAACGCCTTCCTTGCCATTGCCAGTCTACATTTTATATCGTCTCTACTTCGACCATCATCAGTTATTTTACTTCCTAAATAGCAAAACTCCTTTACTACTTTAAGTGTCTCATTTCCTAATCTAATTCCCTCACCATCACCCGATTTAATTTGACTACATTCCATTATCCTCGTTTTGCTTTTGTTGATGTTCATCTTATATCCTCCTTTCAAGACACTGTCCATTCCGTTCAACTGCTCTTCCAAGTCCTTTGCCGTCTCTGACAGAATTACAATGTCATCGGCGAACCTCAAAGTTTTTACTTCGTCTCCATGAATTTTAATACCTATCCCGAATTTTTCTTTTGTTTCCTTTACTGCTTGCTCAATATACAGATTGAATAACATCGGGGAGAGGCTACAACCCTGTCTCACTCCTTTCCCAACCACTGCTTCCCTTTCATGCCCCTCGACTTTTATGACGGCCATCTGGTTTGTGTACAAATTGTAAATAGCCTTTCGCTCCCTGTATTTTACCCCTGCCACCTTTAGAATTTGAAAAAGAGTATTCCAGTCAACATTGTCAAAAGCTTTCTCTAAGTCTACAAATGCTAGAAACGTAGGTTTGCCTTTTCTTAATCTTTCTTCTAAGATAAGTCGTAAGGTCAGTATTGCCTCACGTGTTACCTTATATAATCTAATTATCCTTTTTTCAATTTATAACAAGGGGTACAGTAAAATCAGAATTGCTACTATCAACAAAATCTGTACGGACGCAGCGAGTAAACTATGTAGGTCTAAATACTTGACGTTAAACAACAATAGTAATAAATAAACGTAGCAGTTCATTTTCCACATAAGAACTTCTCTGCACAGTAATGTTCGTAATACTGAGTGCAGTAGGTTGGCAAATTACTGGTGTCTGGGGTGCCGAGGCGAGGGTGCGACTGCAGGCGATATCGTGTGTGACGAATCGCTGCTCTCCGTCGCTCATATGTGGGGCCTTTCAGTTCAATAGAATTCTTCTTTCTCTGGCCTTATACTGTATCTTCCCCGGATTCGTCAATGTTAGTGGTACAGGTAGGTCGGATGCCCTTCACGTAATCGCACTTTCCCTCACAGTTCAGAAAATGTCTACCCCGTCTGTTTGCGCCTCGTGTTAATCGAAATGTTAGTGATCACCTAACTGAAGCTGGACTTGGATATCAGCTTGATGTTCACCCAATTGGATGTGACAACCTGCCTAAAAACCAAATCCAGGCCGACTCGCACATTGGACTTCGTCACTAACCATTTGAATACCAATAAAAAATTCACAAAATTGACCTTTGCGAACATAGGAAGCGATGAATACAAGAAGAAATTGACAAAACATAAACAACCAATTGTTTTAAGTTGGTGCTCTCAGTTTGGAATATAATGTTAAAATTTTCCACAAAATTAACCTTTCTTATCGTAGTAAGCAACAAATACAAGAAAAAGTTGGCACAAACTGAATCGCCATTGTTTTCACGAGATAACTTCACTTTTGAAACCCGAGACATACAGTTTTCAACCACCCATAGTTTCACAAGACATTTTTGAAAGCAACTTCGCATTTATCCCAGAGACAGTCTCAAATCTCGAAACTTTCATGATCTCATAATGCATAAAACAAATTACAGTTCTAAATAACAAGCAGAGATGATCCTGTTATGGAAGTTATACGAAACAAGACTGAAGAAAGTTCCTACAAAATATCAAAGAAACACTTGCTCGATTCACCAATGTTTTGTTTTTATAGTCTAAATTAGAACGTTTTATGAATGTACATCTGGGCTATGCAACCTACCGTAGCCAAGCCATTTTCCACCACTTATGATTCAATCGTGAGTGGGACACCGGCAGGAAGACAGCCTCTGCAGCCCTCCCCCGACCTCATCTATTTAATATGGTTTTGCACTCGGAATCGTAGACACAATGTCTAAGGAAATACAACGATTTCTACATCTTTATTATAAAAAAAATGAGGTCTCAATGGCGTTTAATGTCACTGTTATCAGCGCTCTCGATCAGTAGACCATTACAGACAAACCTGATAATATAAAAACGATTATAAGGTCTAAATTAACAACATAACAAGGGCATAATAGAATAAAAAGTGGAAAAAGAACTTGAATGTGTCTCATACGTAAAGCGATGGACGTAACAGCTATAAACAATAGGGGTGTCCAATAACTGTGTACCCCAATTTTATATATATATCGTGACAGAGCTGGCAGAGGCTGCAAGTAAGATGGGGCTGGACGTTTCAGCTGTTAGTGACATTCGGGTAAGGGGTGAGAAAGAAGAGGAAGTGGGAGAATACAAGGTCTACCTGTCAGGAGTCAGAGCAGGAATTGCACAAAGGGGTGTAGGGCTCTACATCGGGAAAGAAATGGAACCCAGCGTAGTTGCAATAAGGTATGTAAACGAACGACTGATGTGGATAGATTTGACAGTGTCTAGCAAGAAAATTAGGATTGTGTCAGTGTGAAGGGACAGATCAAGATAAGATGGATAGTTTTTATGAGGCACTCAGTGATGTAGTTGTTAGAGTAAAGGACAAGGACAGTGTTCTGCTCATGGGTGATTTTAATGCCAGGATTGGAAATCGAATAGAAGGGTATGAAAAGGTTGTGGGTAAATTTGGAAAGGATATGGAGGCCAACAGGAATGGGAAACAACTCTTGGATTTCTGTGCCAGTATGGGCTTAGTAATCACAAACTCCTTTTTTAAACATAAGAACACTCATCGGTATACTTGGGAAGGCAGTGGAACCAGGTCTGTCACTGACTATATAATAACAGATCAGGAATTCAGGAAGGCTGTGAGGGACACACGTGTATTCAGGGGATTCTTTGATGACACTGATCATTATTTAAGCTGCAGTGAAATTGGTATTGTGAGGCCGAAAGTGCAGGTGGTCAGGTCCATATGTAGAAGGATAAGAGTGGAGAAACTTCAGGATAAGGAAATTAGGCACAAGTACATAACAGCGATCTCAGAAAGGTACCAGGTAGTTGAATGTAGTCAATTACAGTCATTGGAAAAGGAATGGACAAGGTACAGGGACACAGTACTAGAAGTGGCTAAAGAAGTCTTGGAACAGTAGTGTGTAAAAGTAGGATGAAGCAAACAGTTTGGTGGAATGACAAAGTCAAGGCAGCCTGTAAAAGGAAAAAGAAGATGTGTCAAAAATGGCTACATACTAGAACTCACGTAGACAGAGAAAGTTATGTTGAAGAAAGAAACAAAGCCAAACAGATAATTGCAGCATCCAAGAAGAAATCTTGGGAAGACTTTGGAAAAAGGTTGGAGACTATGGGCCAAGCTGCTGGAAAACCACTCTGGAGTGTAATTAGCAGTCTACGAAAGGGAGGTATGAAGGAAATGAAAAGTATTTTGGACAGGTCAGGAAAACTGCTCGTGAATCCTGTTGATGCCTTGGGCAGATGGAGGGAATATTTTGAAGAGTTGCTCAATGTAGGTGAAAATACGATCAGTAATGTTTCAGATTTCGAGGTAGAATGGGATAGGAATGATGATGGAAATAGAATCACATTTGAGGAAGTGGAGAAAATGGTCAATAGACTGCAGTACAATAAAGCAGCTGGGGTGGATGAAATTAAGTCGGAACTCATCAAATACAGTGGAATGTCTACACAGGATAATTGAAATGGCCTGGGAGTCGGTACAGGTTCCATCAGACTGGACAAAAGCAGTAATCACACCAATCTTTAAACATGGAAACAGAAAAGATTGTAACAACTACAGAGGTATCTCTTTAATCAGCGTTGTGGGTAAAATCTTCTCAGGTATTGTTGAAAGGAAATTGCGAGTATTAGTTGAAGACAAATTGGATGAAAATCAGTGTGGGTTTAAGCCTCTTAGAGGTTGTCAGGACCATATCTTTAGCTTGTGGCAAATAATGGAGAAGTGTTATGAGCGGAACAGGGAATTGTATCTATGCTTTATAGATCTACAAAAGGCATATGAACGGGTTCCTAGGAGGAAGTTATTGTCTGTTCTACAACATTATGGAATAGGAGGCAAACTTTTGCAAGCAATTAAAGGTCTTTACATGGATAGTCAGGCAGCAGTTAGAGTTGACGGTAAACTGAGTTCATGATTCAGAGTAGTTTCAGGGGTAAGACAAGGCTGCAACCTGTCTCCACTGTTGTTCATATTATTTATGGATCATATGTTGAAAACAATAGACTGGCTGGGTGAGATTAAGATATGTGAACACAAAATAAGCAGTCTTGCATATGCGGGTGACTTAGTTGTGATGGCAGATTCGAGTGAAAGTTTGCAAAGTAATATTTCAGAGCTAGATCAGAAATGTTAGGACTATCGTAGGAAGATTAGCATCTCCAAAACGAAAGTAATGTCAGTGGGATAGAAATATAAACGGATTGAGTGCCAAATAGGAGGAACAAAGTTAGAACAGGTGGACGGTTTCAAGTACTTAGGATGCATATTCTCACAGGATGGCAATATAGTGAAAGAACTGGAAGCGAGGTGCAGCAAAGCTAATGCAGTGAGCGCTCAGCTACGATCTACTCTCTTCTGCAAGAAGGAAGTCAGTACCAAGCCTAAGCTATCTGTGCACCGTTCAATCTTTCGACCAACTTTTTGTATGGGAGCGAAAGCTGGGTGGATTCAGGTTACCTTACCAACAAGGTTGAGGTTACGGATATGAAAGCAGCTAGGATGATTGCAGGTACTAGTAGATGGGAACAATGGCAGGAGGGTGTCCAAAATGAGGAAATCAAAGAAAAACTGGGAAGGAACTCTATAGATGTAACAGTCAGGGCGAACAGGCTCAGATGGTGTGGTCATGTTACACGCATGGAAAAAGCAAGGTTACCCAAGAGACTCATGGGTTCAGCAGTAGAGGGTAGGAGGAGTCGGGGCAGACCAAGGAGATGGTACCTGAATTCCGTTAAGAATGATTTAGAAGTAATAGGTTTAACATCAGAAGAGGCACCAACGTTAGCACTGAATAGGGGATCATGGAGGCATTTTATAAGGGGGCTATGCTCCAGACGGAACACTGAAAGGCATAATCAGTCTTAAATGATGATGATGATGATGAGCGTGACAAATTTTTCCAAACCAGCGTTGCACCAGGTCGTGTCTTATGCTCTTAATGAGCTGTTCACTGTTGATTTGACTTCAGCATCGGACCTGGACTTTTGCCTCGCAATGTTCTCCTCCTTCGTGACAACGCTCGGCTCCATAAAGCCCGAATGATGCAGGCGGAACTCGAAAGATTCAACTGGGAAGAGTTCCCGCATCCTCTATATTCACCAAATCTTGGTCCAAATGATTTTTGCAAGTTCTCCCAATTCAAAGATCATTTTGGAGGTAAGCAGTGCTACATCGATGAAGTCACATCAACAGTGAACAGCTGTTTACGAACACAGGACCCGATCGGGTTATAGACTGGAAAACCTTGTGTCCACGTTATTATGTCTTGGAAAAACATGGCGACTATATAGAAAAGTAACGGAAGCGTTCTACAATGTCCACAAAATTATTTCAACATGCTAAATTGTAATTTTTTGTTTATAAAGTAGGGGAACTTACTAATTGGACCCCGCTCGTGATATGAAAACGCCATCTACATTGCTTCTAGTAGTCATCATGGCGTCGCGAGGCGCTAGTGGCAGAAGCAAGAAAATATCTACTTCTACATGGCATCTAGATGTATATGATTACTCTTCAGTTTACAAATACGTACCTGGCAGAGTGTTGGTCGAACTACCTTCAAGCTATTTCTCTACCGTTCCACTCTCGAACGGCGCGCAGAGAAAACGAGCGATTAAATCTTTCTCAGCGAAAAAATGGTTCAAATGGCTCTGAGCTCTGAGCACTGAGATCATCAGTCCCCTAGAACTGAGAACTACTTAACCCTAACTAACCTAAGGACATGACACACATCCATGCCCTAGGCAGGATTCGAACCTGCGATCGTAGCGGTCGCGCGGTTCCAGACTGAAGCACCTAGAATCTATGGGCCATAGCGGCCGACTTTCTCAGCGAGCTCTGATTTATTTTATTATGATGATCATTTTTCGCCATGTAGGTGGCTACCAACAAAATACTTTCGCTGTCGGAGGAGAAAGACGATCATTGAAATTCCACGAAAAACGCCTTTGTTTTAATGATTGCCACACCAATACACGTATCATGTCCGTGGCATTCTCTCCCCTTTTGCCTGATAATGCAAGACGAACCGCACCTCTTCGAACTTTTTCGATGTCTTCCATGAGTCCTATCTAAAGCGGATACCGCACCGCACAAAAATACTTTAGAAAACTAGCATGGTGTCAGCAGTTTCTTTAGTAGATCTGTTGCATTTTCTATACGTTCAACCAATAAATGGCTCTCTTTGACTTGCTTTCCCCTAACGTTATCTATACGATCGTTCCAGTTCAAGTTATTTGTAACTGTAATCCCTAAGTATGTAGTTGTGTTCACAGCCTTTAGATCTGTGTGATTTATAGTGTAACCGAAATTCAGAGTCATTTCTCACTTTTAACACCATATATAGTCTAAATAATTTTGCAGTTAGTTTTGATCATCTGATGACTTAAAGAGATGTTAAATCATCTGCAGACAGTCTAAGAGTGCTGCTCAGTTTCTCTCCAAAATCGTTTATATAGACAAGGAACAGCAGAGGGCCTGCAACACTTCCTTGGCTAACACTAGATATTACGTCTGTTTTATTCGATGGCTTTCCGTCAATTACTACGAACTGTGAGCTTTCTGATAGGAAATCACGAATCAGTCGCACAGCTGAGGCAATACTCCATAGACACACAATCTTATTAGAAAAAGCCTTCTCGATGTCTAAAAATATGGAATCAATTTGACACCCCCTGTCGATAGGACTCATTACCTCGTGAGGAAAAGGAACTAGTTATGTTTCACAAGCACGATATTTTCTGAATGTGTACTGAGTATTTGTCAATAAATTGTTTTCTTCGAGGTATATATTCCAAAATTCTACTGAAAATCGACGTTAGTGACATGGGTACCTAATTCACGGGATTACTGCTAATTCCTTTCCTGGGAATGTGTGTGGCAAGTGCCAATTTCCACTCTTTAGGTACGGATCTTTCGACGAGTCATCATTTGTATATGATTGCTATGTATCGAACTGTTATTTCAGCACATACTGAAAGGAACGAAACTGGTATACAATCTGGACCGAAAGCATTGCCATTATTAAGTGATATGAGCAGCTTCACTACACCAAGGTTATTTACTTCTAAGTTACTTATGTAGACAGTTGCTTTACTGTTCTGGTGATGACGGATGCCACGGTTTTCACCGTGATGCATATCGTTATTAATTGCTGGAGCTATAGGCAGAACCTGAAATGAGACACAGTTTACAAACTGTTGTGATTGGGTCGTCGTGGTGACATGGACGTATAGTAACTTGGTCTTCCAGAATATCGAGACTAAAAATATTTACAATGAGCTTCGCTTTTCTCGGACAGCCTGTCGTTGAAGTTTGCTGCGAATTCCTTACTTTGACTAAAGATGCCTCTATTGATTCGGGCTGCTCTTCTCTGAATCTGCTCAATATCATCCCTTAATTGTCTTGATATGTGTCCCAAAACGAGGGACGATACACATTAGTCGGACGAGAGTTTTCTAAACGACCTTCTCCGTGGACGAATTACACTCCTGTCTGACTTCCCTGCGGCTGGATTTATGTTGTCGTTCCACCTTAAATCACTCTGGAGAACCGCTTCTGGACGGTTACCGGCAATGGCTGTCACTGTAGTGATTGCTCACCAATCGTGTAGGCAAATAAAATCGAATCTCTCCGTCTGTTAAGGCGCATTACATGCTGTTTATTCAATCCGAGGATCGGTTGCCAGTCGTTATACCGAATGCTGAACCTTAACAAGTCTTCCTCCCTTTATTAATAATTTTCAAACGAGCTGACATTCCTCTATCCCACTTCGAATAATTTCTGAATGTTACAGATGCTGTTTGCAGATCACTTACACACAACTTGCTGAGACAAGGTCCTGTCGTATGCTGAGACAAGGTCCTGTCGTACTTGCTTGAGGTATATGGGACGCAAAGTAAAGTAAAGTTGGCCTCACATCGAAGGTTAGTGTGAACGTAGTTCTATTGAAAGTAGTAAGACCTTTACTTCATCCGACCTGCGAGCTGACTTACACGTGTAAACATGGGTGGACCTACGGTTTGAAGGGAATCACGGTGCTCCTATACCTTTCTTATACCCAAAAACATTATCAGAGGTGGAAGAAGTGATAACTGACAGATGAAAAAAAAAACTAAAACATTGTAGTCTCTCTCCTTTAACCCCAACAAGAGAAGACGCTACGGGAAGGAGTTACTCTTAAATTTCCGAAACTTTTCGAGAAACTGCAAGTCAACATTCTTTCCTCCTACATTCATATGTGCAGCAAAAATGATTAAAAAATTGAATAATTACAGTAGTTTTACAAATGTGTCATCAATGTGTGGAATAACAGACCACACATTTACAGAACGGCAGCACCCCCTGGTCTAGTGGTTAACACCACAGCCCCTACGTCGCGGGGTACTGGGTTCGATTTCAGCCTGAATCGGAGGTTATCTTCGCCTGGGGAATGGGCGTTTTTTGTTGTCTTAAATATTTCATCTCATCTTCATCACAAAGGCACGCGAGTGGCCCAAGTGGCTTCAAATGGAGGCTTTCAACAGGCAGGCGGGCGCACATCCTCAGCATCCTTGGCCAGTAATATAATATGATCTTATTTTTTATGACAGAAAAATAAAAGTGGTAAAATGTGGGGTAGGGTGCGTACACTTCATCGCGTACAACATGGTAGCACAGCCCCGTTTCATAGGTATTTGTTGAGCGTAATGCGATCACCGCCTATGAAACACTTACAGACGACAGGCGGCAGTTCTCGCATTGGAGGGTATACAGGGTGTTACAAAAAGGTACGGACAAACTTTCAGGAAACATTCCTCACACACAAATAAAAAAAAGGTGTTATGTGGACACTTGTCCGGAAACGCTTAATTTCCATGTTCGAGCTCATTTTAATTTCGTCAGTATGTTCTGTACTTCCTCCATTCACCGGCATGATTTCATACGGGATACTCTACCTGTGCTGCTAGAACATGTGCCTTTACAAGAATGACACAATATGTGGTTCATGCACGATGGAGCTCCTGCACATTTCAGTCGAAGTGTTCGTACGCTTCTCAACAACAGATTCGGTGACCGATGGATTGGTAGCGGTGGACCAATTCCATGACCTACACACTCTCCTGACCTCAACCCTCTTTACTTTCATTTATGGGGCCATTTGAAAGCTCTTGCCTACACAACCCCGGTACCAAATGTAGAGACTCTTCGTGCTCGTATTGTGGACGGCTGTGATACAATAAGCCATTCTTCAGGGCTGCATCAGCGCTTCAGGGATTCCATGCGACGGAGGGTGGGTGCATGTATCCTCGCTAACGGAGGACATTTTGAACATTTCGTGTAACAAATTGTTTGAAATCACGCTGGTACGTTCTGTTGCTGTGTGTTTCAATTCCATGATTAACGTGATTTGAAGTGAAGTAATAAAATGAGCTCTAACATGGAAAGTAATCGTTTCCGGACACGTGTCCACATAACATATTTTCTTTCTTTGTGTGTGAGGAATGTTTCCTGAAAGTTAGGCCGTACCTTTTTGTAACACCCTGTATGTGGCGTGTTGGAGAGATGCGGAAAACAGTGCAGTCGTCGTAAGGCGGAAATGGAACAATTTACCTGACGTCCAAACAGCAAAATCTCTGGTTTTCTGCAACGGCTACGTTTGTAAACAGCACATGCTGAAATGGCGAAAGTTTACCATATATGGCAAAATTGCGCTATCCAAAACCGGCTCCGAGGTGGCTGTTGTGCACCGCATGCCATACACGAGAGGAATGAACGAAGGCTGTGGAGATGTGTACGGACGAATAGACGTGCGAGTGTTGAGCAACTGATTGCCCGAATGAACCAAAGGGCTACCAACACTGTCTTCTCAACGACCATTCAGCGAACGTTGCTGCGTATGGGCCTCGGCTGCAGACGCCTGGTTCGAGCTCCCATGATGACTGCTCTTCATCGGCGACGAAGGCTGGAATTTGTACTCCAATGCCGCAACTGGACGTCCACTGAGTGGCGACCGGTACTCTCTTCAGGTGAATCACATTTTATAGCCAATCGCACATTTGAATATTGACTTAAGAGGTCAGAAAGCAAACATTCTGCAACAGTTATGACCTGGGTGATCTTGTCATTCTCGAAGGCACAGTGCATCAACACATGTATTTAATTATGTTGAACGCTATATCCAACCCCTGTATGCAGTTTACTTTTCCTTGGCACAGTGAGATCCAGCAACAGGACAACAATGTGTCAGACAGCTTGCAGCGTACGTGAGTGGTTCGACGATCACGAGGATGTGTTTATTGTACTCTGCTAACCACCAAACTCCAGGTATTTGAGTCCAAACAAAAATCAATGAGACCACCTGGATTGTGCTGTAGACGCCATGGAACTTCAGCCGAGAAACAATATCCATGTCGATACTTTCAAGAACCTGACTGACTGTCTTTCTGCACGTCCCGCAGCGACCCGCGCTGCCAGAGGTGATTATTCTGGCTTTTGACAGGTGGCCAGGTTTTAATATGACTTGGCGGCCTATTACTTGCCTTGTCCAATTTGCCATTTCGTTCCAAGGTTTGAAAGGGATCGTAAGTGCGTTCCAGTGGGCGGGCTTGGCACTCGGGTTGGTCATATACCAGTTTTATAGGCGAGTGTTGCAGTTGGTGTGCATATACTCGGTAGGGAAAGGTCACATTACTGAGAGTAGTGCTATTATCGAGCTTCAGATCCTGTTCGATGAAAGAGAAGGACGATGGCTAATAGTCAACAATACATTCCGTTTCTCCCCGCGAAAACTTGAAATGATTTTTGATTTTAGACTGAGTATCCCATTTTGTTTACGAAGGAGTTGCTAGAAACGAGATGGGGACGGTTTGCGGTGGTCATTTCACAATCTAGTATTAGTATTACTTAATAATTGCAGGACGCTTACTAGTGGCGTAAGAGTACTGATAATCGTAGCGCTATCTCTCTGCACAAAGCACAGGTAGCCTCCCTTATTTAGACTGATTTAATGCTGAAGCAGAACAGAGGAATAATCCTAATCGGGAACCAAATTTTTTCGAATAAATCTGCGGAGGAAGACAACGTGTAATCTATTTCGTGCGCTGATCACCAGTAAGAAAGAGTGTATTCTGACCATAGCTGCAAATGGATTTCGCCAGACGCCACAGAAGAGGACGACACAGCAGCAACCGTTCGACGACCTGTCCCTTCTTTTAATAAGTTGCGCTATAAAGCTAATTTCTCCCCATTTAGATTACCTATTTTTTCATTATTTACTCGATCCACTCGTCTAATATCCATCATTCTTTTACAAAATCAAACTTCAAAGATATGTTAAAACAGCTATCAACCACTAACATGAAGTTTTCTTTAAAACATATTGTTATTTCTTGCCATTGAAATGGTCGTATGGCACTTGGTGGCCCGGAGGCCCCATGCGGGGAAGTTCGGCAGCCGTATTGCAAGTCCTTTTTAGTTGACGCCACTTCATCAATGATGATGATGAAATGATGATGAAGAACACACAACACCCAGTCATCACGAGGCAGAGAAAAATCGATGACGCCGACGGGACTCGAACCCGGGACCCCGTGCGCAGGCAGCGAGAAAGCTACCGCAAGACCACGGGCTGCGGACAGTTCTTGCCATTAACCAATTACGAAGTTTCGTTCAACATCAGACAGCTGCATTGTATTTACGCATGCATTGCATTGCATTTACAATGCATCCATATAGCGATGAACAAAACGTTCGGAATCGTTAATTGCAAGAAGCATCAATACATTAAAAAAAATGTTATTAAGTTTTGATTGTCAGCTATTTTGATAACATATCATAAAATACCACCATGGCCCCTCATAACGTTCTCTACTGACAAAATAGTTTTATATTTCAAAACCCTCAGCGCTCTTCATCTTTGCTCACGTTACGTTCCCTATAAAGTTACATTCTAATAACGTCTAAAAAATACTTCGTAATACTTAAATGTATGTCTGATATCATCATCTTTGTCAGAGAAAGTTTTCCTCTTGTTATCATTCTACGTTGTGCACCCTCTTATCTTCTCCTAATGTCATCTATTTCTCTGACAAAGCAGCAAAAGTATTCTACTAAGTTCATATCTAATTTTCTAATATAATCTTCTCATAATCACCTGATTCATTTCGACTACATTCTGTTATTCTCGTTTTACTTGTATGTCCATCTTATTACCTGAATAAAACGTTCTCGCTTTTCAAGCCGCGTCAGTTCGAAGAAAATCCTCGAGCTTTTGATGACCATCTCCCCCATCGTCGTCAGGAGTTCGCTGACTGCCGGGGCTGCACTGCACTGCACTGCAAGTCTCTGGTTACATCTACCAGGAGGGAGACAGGCTAAGCAACGAAGCTGCTGTTCCTGTGTGGGCCTCGAGAACTATTGTTTGGTCTCACGGTTAGGATTGGCCTATGTGAGCGGCCGCGTGGGGGCGGACGCTGCGTCAAATGCGTCATAGAAGCTGCGGAAGAAACTACTCCCGCAGCAGATCAGGCCAATGCGTGGTCGGCCTGCGGTGGACTTGGTGTCCCAGTCCGCGTATAAGACGTCTGCCAGAGTGTTCTGCAGAGGCCTAGAACATCGTGACGGACTGCCTGAAACGATCCCGCGGCAACGGGACGCCAGCTTCCTCATGAAGGAGCCTCGTGGAGTAACGAGGCGGCTTGTGGGGAGCGAGTCGTAGCGCCCGATTCTGGAGCATCGCAACTTGCGACGGAGCGGCATTCCCCCACACAACGGCGGAGTACCCGAGTACCGGCCGGATGAGGGCCAAGTACACGTTCAGGCCGTGCCGGGGTGGGAGGGTGGATGAGGGGTTCAGCAGCGGGTAGAGCGCCCAGAGACGCCCAATCGCCCGACCCCTGATGTCGCGGATGTGCGGCAGCCAGGTGAGATGCCTGTACAGCGTCACACCGAGGTATGCGCCGGTCGGTGACCACGGGATGGGCCTCCCGGGATCGAGACAGGCGGCAGGTCAGGAGGCAGCCGCCTCCGAGTGGATACGACCGCCTGGCTCTTTCTGACTGCCGGGGATGACGCTGACGCTGACGCTGGAATGACGAGCCTGTCCTTGGCTCGAGGTGATGCAGTATAGACATACATATGTCGTTCCTGCAGTTCCTGTAGGGGAGAGAAATATTAATTAACAGTCTAGTCGAATGGTCCTGTCTGGTTTTACCTAAAAAAGAGAAAGACACACTCTGTTGAGGGATTAGTAAAAACTTAATCCCTCAGCAGGTGAGGCCAACGCGTGGTTGGCCTGTGATGTGGTTGTTGGCGCAGTCCACGGATGAGCCGGTTGCGGGAGTGTTCCGTCCTCTCGTAGAACTTCCTGGCGATGGCGCGGAACCTTTCTCGAAGAGGCAGGATTCCGGTGTCCTCGTGGAGTTGGCGCGTCGAAAAGCGCCTCGGAAGATGCATAGCAGTCTTCAGGGCGCGGTTCTGTATCCGTTGCAGAGTCAGAATGTGAGCATCTGCGGCTTTCCCCCAAACCACGGCCGCATACTCTAACAATGGGCGAACCAATGTTAGGTAAAGCGTGATGCCGTGTTGCGGTGGCAATGTCGACTGCGGGTTTAGCAGTGGATACAGGGCGCAGAGGCGTCCAATTGTTCTCCCTTTCACATCACGGATGTGATGCTTCCAGGTCGGGGATGCTACGGATTCTCGCTTATATAGGCACGATGACATCATCAGCTAGCGGAGCTATCTCCCGTCGCAGCACCGGTGACGTCAGGTGGCGCCAGGGGCAAGCTCCACGTTTGAAACTGCCCCTCCCGCGTCGCGCTTCTGTCTTTGCTTTCTTTCGATGTCCAACGCCAGCCCCCATGCCCTGCTGAGTGTGTACCCCTGGTCTGTTGAAACTGTTGTTGTTTAAACGAATCTCGACCGCTTCCTTTATAATGGAGTCCCAATATGTAGATTCATGAGCCGTATTTTATGTCCGTTTTCTAGGCAGTGCTCCAATATGGGCGACTTGTCAAGCTCCCTTTGTTTTATATAGCGCTTGTGCTCAGCACAGAGCTCAGCAACCGTGCGAATTGTTTGTCCGATATACTTGCTGCCTCATTCACAGGGTACACCATACACGCCAGACACTCGAAGCGCAATATCTTCTTTAACAGGGCGCAACATATCTCTTATCTTGGGGGTGGGCCGGAACACTAGAATTAGCCTATGTTTCTGCAGCAGACGTCCTAAGTTACTGCTAATTGCTCCACAGTATAGCAGGAATGCAATTCGTTTGGTCTCTTATACTGATTCACCAGGTGCCTTTCGTCGGCGGCCCTTGAAAGCGTTCGCGATGTCTCTTTTGCTATATCCATTTTTCCCGAAAACACGTTTCAAGTTATGCAATTCAGACTGTAGGTGGTCGTCGTCAGAGGTAATTTTGGCTCTATGAAGCAACGTGTTCCGGACCGCTTTCTTGCGTGCAGGGTAGTGGAATCTATTGGCGTTCAAGAGATGGAGAAGCACGGTAAGCTACCATTCTTGGATGTTTTGATTGAGCGGAAGGCAGGATGCCAGCTTGGTCATTCAGTATACCGGAAACCAACACGCACTGATCGGTACTTGAACGCCAATAGTTTCCACCGCTGGTATACAGTCTGGACCAGAAGACTTGATTTCATTAAGTGATTTAACTTGCTTCGCTACTCAGGGGATATCTATTTCTATGTTACTCATATTGGCAGCTGTTTTTGATTCGAATTCTGGAATATTTACTTCGTCTTCTTTGATGAAGGAATTTCGGGAGGCCGTATTTAGTAAGTATGATTCGGCAGCACTGTCTTCGATAGTATCTCCTTTGCTATCGCGCAGAGAAGGCTTTGACTGCGTCTTACCGCAGTGTATGCTACCAGTGGTTACGTATGGAACCTGATATTATTCAGATACCATCCACGACTCTGCAGGTACTCTCATTTCTCCATAAAATTTTCCATAGGTTTTCACATACCTGCTCTTCTAGCTCTGAAATTACTCTCTGAGTCTCGACCTTCAGCTCTAAACGTGATCGTGGTTTGTCAGTGTACACACGACATTTCAAATACCCCCGCAGGAAGAAATCAAATGTCGTCATATCGCCCGCATCTCGTGGTCGTGCGGTAGCGTTCTCGCTTCCCACGCCTGGGTTCCCGGGTTCGATACCCGGCGGGGTCAGGGATTTTCTCCGCCTCGTGATGGCTGAGTGTTGTGTGATGACCTTAGGTTAGTTAGGTTTAAGTAGTTCTAAGTTCTAGGGAGCTGATGACCATAGATGTTAAGTCCCATAGTGCTCAGAGCCATTTTTTTTTCTTTTTTTGGTGTCAAATCACAAGGTCTGAACGGGCAATTTAAGTCCTCGTTGAGAGAAGACCCTACTGAGCCGCTAAAACTAGTAACCTAAATAAAAGTTTTCAAAAATAACTGCTAGTAGTATATATTTCTACAACAGTTCGACCGGGTGGAGTGCTCCTCTCCACATTTTATGATGAATTTATGATCATAAACTTTAAGGTTTACAGACTACAGAGTAATTCTGCTATAGACTACGAATTGGGTAGTGCCTTGAATAGAGTTGACAAGATGAACATTTAAGGGCAGACAAATGAAAACGAGGCAAATGGAGAAAAGTAAGAAAACTGTTTATTACTTCAAAAGTAATCACTCTAACTGTTAACACCGTGAGACAAGAAGCTCAGTGACTTCACGAGGAAGTGTTTCCGGTTGTCCACGGAACCAAGATTGTGCCCCAGGCCTGCACTACTCCGTCAGAAACAAATCGACAGCGACGAATGTCTTTCTTCAAGGCTCCAAATATGTGGAAATACTACAGGAACGGAGCGGGACTCTATGAAGAACGTGGTAGCTGTTCCCAGCGAAACTTCTGCCGTGTAGTCGAAACAACCTTGGCAACATGTTGGTCCGCTACACTGCAGGAGTTTCGCTGGGGTCCTCCATACAGTCCCAATCTGTCCCCATACAGTTTTCGTTTATGTGGAACCCTGAATTAAGATATTCGTGGCTGCCGATTTGTTTCGGATGAAGAGATGCACGCCTGGTACAATCTTGGTTCCCCAGCCAACCCCAAAATTTTGCATGAACGTGAGTGGGATAAATGTATTAACAGTTACGGCCATTGCTTTTGAAATAATGAACAGTTCATTTACTTTTTTCCACCTGTCTTGTCAATTGACTGCCAATTGTAAATAAAAGTAAAACAATAGTAAATGGAATACAGTCGATGTTGACGGGATTAGATTAGAAATGAGGTACTTAACGTAGTAGAGGACTTTTGCTCTTTGGGCGGAAACATAAGTGTCGAAATACTCAGCTAATATGCCGGGAAAGTTGACGTTATCACAGACAGTACTGGTGATTAGGATGGGGAGGCGTGACACACGTAACAGCGGTCGGCCCATTGAGGAAACTGCGCTGCGGCTTGCGGTCGGCCCCAGCTGTGGGTAGCGGCAATGGTGGCGGCAGTGATGGAGGATCAGGGAGGGAGGAGGGTGGAGGGTGTGACCTTGGAGTGGCGCCATCCGGGGCGGGTTCCTCCTACAAAGACGCCGCCACCTGTTGTCCTCGCGGCGAATACCTCGGCCTTGGGGATCTCCAGCGCTACCTGCCACGTCCCGGCCTCTTTGTCTGCCTGACGTTCTCACGTGTCAGGATGAACGATGAGCACTGCCGGACGGCCTAACACTGTTGACATCATTAATCAGTGTTTCCACGCAATTGCTTAACTACTGTCCACGTCACCTAAAAATATTCTTCTAATATGTAAATCGAGCCGTCTGTTAAAGGAACCGAGCACAAATTTTGGAAAGGGAGTTAAAGCTCATGGGGAAGAAATATAAAAGCTTTGAGGTTTCCTGATGACATTGAAATTATGTAGGAGGCGGAAAAGGAATCGGAGAGTTGTTGAACGGAATGGATAGCGCACTAAAACGAAATGAGCTTATGATATTGATGGCCAGGAGTCCTCACCTGGGAAAGTTCGGCAGGCGAGGTATGATGTCGGGAGTCGAACCTGGGTCTGCTGCACAGTGGTCAGACGTGCTGACCATTCATCCAAGGGATCTGAATTTAGTGATAATGCTATTTGGTTTTATGGGGCGCTCAACTGCTCGGGCATCAGCGCCCACACAAAGTCCCAATTTTGCCACAAGTTTTTTGACAATGCAATCGAGCCACAGTCACGAATGATGAGGATAATGATGAAATGATGAGGACAACACAAACACCCAGTCCGCGGGCAGAGGAAGTCTACAAACCGGCCAGGAATCGAAACCGGGACCCCGTAATCCAGAGGTAGTGCGGACTTAAGTGTATTGAAAGGAGGTTATATGGTAAACTTTAACAAAAGTAAAACAAGAGGAATGGAATGCAACTGATTCAGATCGGGCGATTCAGATGGAATTAAATTAGGAAATATGAGACACTAAAAGCAATCCATGACTTTTCCTAATTGGATACTAAGATAACTGATGAAGACTCTACTGGGGGGGGGGGGGGGGATACCAAGTGCAGACTGGCAATTGCAAGTAAAGCTTTTCCGAGAAAGAGAAATTTGCTGACGTCGAAAGTAAATTTAGGTGCTAGTAGATCTTCTGTGGAGGTATTTGTGTGGAGTGTAGCGTTATACGGAAGTGAAACATGAACGATAATACACTTGAGACAAAGAAGACAGAAGCATTTGAAATCTGATTTTACAAAAAAAAAGTACTAAATATTAGGTGGGCAGATCTACTAAGTAATGTGGAGGTACTGAATAGAACTGAGAAAAAAAAATTTAGAGTATATCTTGAACAAAAGGAGGGATCGGTTTCATACGACAATCCTGAGACATCAAGGAATTTTGAGTTAGGTAACCTAGAGATGGGGGTTAAAAGTTGTAGAGGAAGACCATACCTCGAATACAGTAAGCAGGTTCAACAAAATGATGTCTGCAGGAGGAGTACAGAGATAAGAAAAACTTCTACGAGGTAGACTATCTGGGAGAGCTGCACAAAATCACTCTTCGCACTGAAGGCCACTACAACAACAACTGGGTAAATGTGCGATTTCACTGTCTTTTTTCTTTAAAAACTGAAGTAGTTTATTGTCACAGCAGTTGAATGCAAACATGTCTTCTGATTTGCTTTATCGTGTAAAATTTTCATATAATATGTCACTTACAGGTTAGCTGGAATGGCCATTTTCCACTGCAAATATAAAATCTTCGTTTGACTCCTTAATTTCAATGTTAAAATTGATGCCAGCACCCGAAATAGCAGTACTATTTTGAATGCATACTGTTTTCACACATGTTGTAAATTTTGAAAGAATATATAATGGGATGAATGAAATTACTCGTATAGTTAGAAGAGAAAAAAATTTAATTGTGACTAGGAAATGGAATTTGATTTTAAAAAATGAAAAAGAAGGAAATATGGCAGGAGAATACTGGCTGAAGGAAAAGAAGGAAAGTAGTAGGCGCCTAGTGGAATTTTGAACAGACTTTAATTTAATCACTGTTAACACATGGTTTGAGACTCATGAAAGAAGATTGGGTACATGGAAAAGACTTGAAGACACAAGAAGATTTCAGCTAGGTTTCATAAAGGTAAGACAGAAATTCCGAAACTAGATTTAAAATTGCGAAGAGACATGAAATGGTGATGTAAGCAGAGAGCCTAATACAGTAAAAGACAGGCCTCATTTGAAATCCTTGGATAATAGACATAATGAATTTAGTTGACATATGGAGAAAATATAAAAATTCGCCAAAAGAAGCAGCCAAAACGCAGTACATACATCCAGAAAAAATAGTGACAGAAAGCGCGAAAAGGCAAAAGAGGATTGGCTAGAGGAAGAACATAAAGCTGTAGTACCATGCATGAGTATGGGAAAGACAGGTGCCGCCTGTTGGACAATTCAAGAAATCTCTGGACAAATTCGAAGCACTTGTGTGAATATCAAGAGCTCAGAGGTCAAGCAGGTAGAGAGCAATGAAAGGAAGTAAGATTGGAAGTTGGAAGGGTATACATACAAGTGCTGTGTAAGGGAAACGATCGTGAAGATAATGTTATTAGAAATGGAAGAGGAAGTAGATGAAGATAAGGTGTAAGATATGATACTGCGGTAATAATCTGACAGAACTCTGAAAGATCTAACTGCAAACATGGTACCTGGAGTAGACGACACTTCGACATAGTACTTGGGCGATTATGCTATAACAGAAGTATTTTACCTCTAATATAAGATATATGAGAGGCGAAAAAGCCCTCAAACTTCAAGAAGAAGGTAGTGGTTCCAAAGGACTAACAAGAATTGCTTACCCAACAATAAAAAAAGTTGTGAAGCCGATCACGGGGAAAATCAGTTCTGATTTCGGAGAAACGTTGCATAACGTGAGGTGACGATAGGACTTGCCTTAGTACTGTAGATCTAAGAAAGCAAGTGCAGAAAGCGAAAGATTATCGACAAATTATACAGAAACTGCAGTTATGAGAGTTGAAGGACACCAAAGGGGAGCAGTAGTTGAGAAGGGAGTCAGATGTTGTTCAGTCAGTGCTACTGGAGAGCCGCGGAGTGATTTTAGATTTGGTGCGGTACAGGAGAGATAGCACTCTTTCTTTCGTTTTTAATCGGGTCTTTTCTGCAGTTCTATCTGGGTACCACAACCATGTAGCTGTTTTTACGGATTTGTCTAAGCAGGGTGACTCTGTTGGTTGTTCTGTCGTCTTTCCGGATCGTGTCCTCAAGGTCAGACTGCCTCCCGAATTTACCATCTTTGACACAGAATTATATGCCATCTTGTGGGCACTGGAGCAGATCAGACTTTCTCCCAGTGTTAGATTTCTCGTCTGTTCAGATTCTTTGTGAGCCCTTTACTCTCTCCAGCGTTTGTACCCAGCACATAAAGGAACCCAGACTATCCACGACGCCCTCCTCCAACTACAGCGACGTCGGAAGGAGGTGTATTTGTGCTGGGTACCAGGGCACGTGAGAATTCTGGGGAATGAAAGGGCTGATCGAGCAGCCAAGGAGGCGTGTCGTGGCAGTCACGACTTTCAGAGTGTTATCCCACTGCATGCCCTCACCTCTCTGTTGAGGTATAAAGTCCTGTGTCCTTATTAACATGAGTGGCTAGAAGTGGCCGACAACAAGCTCCGTGTGATCAAGCCCACACAACTCGGCCGTGGCGTACTTCCTTCCAGCCACGTCGACGGGACTGCAGCGGATTTGCCGGCGGATCTGCAGTCTATTTTATGCAACGCTCAAACGAATGTGGTTCGGGTTTTAAATTTCTGTGAATTGTCCCACATTTTTAACAAGATTTTTGGGAGATATTTTTAATGTATCATTGGTGTGGTTGGGTCACCCAAATTTTTTCGTAAGTGGTAAGACAGCCTCATTTCCCTGTGCTGTTCTTTTAGCTCTTTTGTGTTTTGTTTTCCCTCTGTTTTAATTTCTTGATTAGCTATCTTGCCTCCACATTGGCTTTAATGTATGTGAGAGTGCCTGTGCGATAGTCATTGTGTGGTCGTTTCGTGTGCATGCGTGTACGACAGTTTTCGTTCTTATCCACATTTGTTTGTTTTCATCGAAGATAACTTCGCCGTTGGGCGCCCATAAGTTCCCAAACCACGCACACACACAAACCCACCCACCCACCCACTCACCCACCCACCCACCCACCCACCCACCCACCCACCCACACACACACACACACACACACACACACACACACACACACACACACACACACAGTGTATTGAGCAAGCAGTAAACAAAATTAACAGAATCAGTTTTTAAGGAGAAAAAATAAAAACTTTGAAGTTCACAAATAACAATGCAATTGTTCCAGAAACAAGAGAGAAATTCATGAAAAAAATTGAGTTCCCTCAAATAACTACGCACCCTCCGACTCAGAGTAGCAGTATCAAAAGTTTTGGCTGGTTTCGTTGTCTAGGGGCTGGAATACGTAGTTGCCGCATTACAGGCAAAGTACTGCTGAGTCTACAGTATACGATAAGAATACACACGTGAGTCAAATGATCGAAGGTTTTTATCGCTCAAGAATTGCGAATTTTATAAATGTATGATTGCAATTAGATAAAAGCTGCAGGTACTATCTTAACGACTTTAAATGATGAGTACAGTAGTTTAAGTACTTTTGAGAATGCGGTATATTTCTGCAAAAAACTTATTAGTGTCGATGGTCCAGAAATTAAATAAAATATAAGTTGAATAACGAGGAAACAATAGATTCCCATTGCACGTAATTAGTTATAAACAACATAGCTCGCGAGATATTCACTTCTAAACGCATGCTACACTCCTGGAAATGAAAAAAAGAACACATTGACACCGGTGTGTCAGACCCACCATACTTGCTCCGCACACTGCGAGAGGGCTGTACAAGCAATGATCACACGCACGGCACAGCAGACACACCAGGAACTGCGGTGTTGGCCGTCGAATGGCGCTAGCTGCGCAGCATTTGTGCACCGCCGCCGTTAGTGTCAGCCAGTTTGCCGTGGCATACGGAGCTCCATCGCAGTCTTTAACATCGGTAGCATGCCGCGACAGCGTGGACGTGAACCGTATGTGCAGTTGACGGACTTTGAGCGAGGGCGTATAGTGGGCATGCGGGAGGCCGGGTGGACGTACCGCCGAATTGCTCAACACGTGGGGCGTGAGGTCTCCACAGTACATCAGTGTTGTCGCCACTGGTCGGCGGAAGGTGCACGTGCCCGTCGACCTGGTACCGGACCGCAGCGACGCACGGATGCACGCCAAGACCGTAGGATCCTTCGCAGTGCCGTACGGGACCGCACCGCCACTTCCCAGCAAATTAGGGATACTGTTGCTCCTGGGGTATCGGCGAGGACCATTCGCAACCGTCTCCATGAAGCTGGGCTACGGTCCCGCACACCGTTAGGCCGTCTTCCGCTCACGCCCCAATATCGTGCAGCCCGCCTCCAGTGGTGTCGCGACAGGCGTGAATGGAGGGACGAATGGAGACGTGTCGTCTTGAGCGATGAGAGTCGCTTCTGCCTTGGTGCCAATGATGGTCGTATGCGTGTTTGGCGCCGTGCAGGTGAGCGCCACAATCAGGACTGCATACGACCGAGGCACACAGGGCCAACACCCGGCATCATGGTGTGTGGCCGTACACCTCTGGTGATCGTCGAGGGGACACTGAATAGTGCACGGTACACCCAAACCGTCATCGAACCCATCGTTCTACCATACCTAGACCGGCAAGGGAACTTGCTGTTCCAACAGGACAATGCACGTCTGCATGTATCCCGTGCCACCCAACGTGCTCTAGAAGGTGTAAGTCAACTACCCTGGCCAGCAAGATCTCCGGATCTGGATATACACTGTACTAGTGCCGACATTGTGCATGCTCTGTTGCCTGTGTCTATGTGCCTGTGGTTCTGCCAGTGTGATCATGTGATGTATCTGACCCCAGGAATGTGTCAATAAGGTTTCCCCTTCCTGGGACAATGAATTCACGGTGTTCTTATTTCAATTTCCAGGAGTGTCTTAACTGCAGAAGCGACGGAAATCACACAAGAGTACAGGTCGGCACTCCGAAATACACTACTGGCCACTGAAATTGCTACACCACGAAGGTGAAGTGCTACAGACGCGAAATTTAACCGACAGGAAGAAGATGCTGTGATATGCAAATGATTAGCTTTTCAGAGCATTCACACAAGTTTGGCGCCGGTGGCGACACCTACAACGTGCTGACATGAGGAAAGTTTCCAACCGATTTCTCATACGCAAACAGCAGTTGATCGGCGTTGCCTGGTGTAACGTTATTGTGATGCCTCGTGTAAGGAGGAGTAATGCGTACCATCACGTTTCCGACTTTGATAAAGATCAGATTGTAGCCTATTGCGATTGCGGATTATCGTATCGCGACATTGTTGCGTTGGTCGAGATCCAATGACTGTTACCCGAATATGGAATCGGTGGGTTCAGGAGGGTGATACGGAACGCCGTGCTGGATCCCAATGGCCTCGTATCACTAGCAGTCGAGATGACAGGCATCTTATCCGCATGGCTGTAACGGATCGTGCAGCCACGTCTCGATCCCTGAGTCAGTAGATGGGGACGTTAGCAAGACAACAACCATCTGCACGAACAGTTCGACGGCATTTGCAGCAGCATGAAGTATCAGCTCAGCGACCATGGCTGCGGTTACCCTTGACTCTGCATCACAGACAGGAGCGCCTGCGATGGTGTACTCAACGACGAACCTGGGTGCATGAATGGCAAAACGTCATTTTTTCGGATTAATCCAGATTCTTCCCAAATGAGATTTTCACTCTGCAACGGAAATCCATATTCTGTTTACAGCATCATGATGGTCGCATCCGTGCTTGGCGACATCGCGGTGAACGCACATTGGAAGCGTGCATTCGTCATCGCCATAGTGTGTAAGTAGGCTGTTTAGGTTTTCTTATTGGTAACGCCACGTAGCGCTCTGTATGAAAATCACTGGCTGTGCTGTGTGCAGTCTGTGGCTTGTTTGCATTGTTGTCTGCCATAGTGTTGGGCAGATGGATGTTAACAGCGCGTAGCGTTGCCCAGTTGGAGGTGAGCCGCCAGCAGTGGTGGATGTGGGGAGAGAGATGGCGGAGTTTTGAAATTTGTAAGACTGGATGTCATGAACTGCTACAGACATTACGACTTTGAACACTATTGAGATAAATACATTGTTTGTTCTCTATTAAAATCTTTCATTTGCTAACTATCCCTATCAGTAGTTAGTGCCTTCCGTAGTTTGAATCTTTTATTTAGCTGGCAGTAGTGGCGCTCGCTGTATTGCAGTAGTTCGAGTAACCAAAATTTTTGGTGAGGTTAGTGATTTGTGAAAGGTATAGGTTAATGTTAGTCAGGGCCATTCTTTTGTAGGGATTATTGAAAGTCAGATTGTGTTTCGCTAAAAAAATATTGTGTGTCAGTTTAAGCACAGTCATGTATAATTTTTCAAAGGGGACGTTTCATAATTGGTGTATTACCCGGTGTGATGATATGGTGTGCCATTGGTTACACGTCTCGGTCACCTCTTGCTCGCACTGACGGCACTTTGAACAGTGAACGTTACATTTCAGATGTGTTACGACCCGTGACTCTCATTCGATCCCTGCGAAACCCTACAGTTCATCAGAATAATACATGATCCCATGTTGCATGTTCTGTACGGGCCTTTCTGGATACAGAAAATTTTCGGCTGCTGCCCTGGCCACCACATTCTCCAGATCTCTCACGAATTGAAAACGTCTGGTCAATGGTGGGCGAGCAACTGGCTCATCAGAATACGCCAGTCACTACTCTTGATGAACTGTGGTATCGTGTTGAAACTGCATGGGCAGCTGTACCTGTACCCGCCATCCAAGCTCAGTTTGGCTCAATGCCCAGGTGTATCAAGGCCGTTATTATGGTCAGAAGTGGTTGTTCAGGGTACTGATTTCTCAGGATCTATGCACCCAAATTGAGTGAAAATGTAATCACATGTCAGTTCTAGTATAATATAATTGTCCAATGAATACCCGTATATCATCTGCATTTCTTCTTGGGGTAGCCGTTTTAATGGCCAGTGGTGTATTTCTATGCTCCGCGACCACGCGCAAACCGCTCCAATGCGTCCGTCGCGCTGTGCTGTTCGCTTTCCTTCCCGTGTCCTGTCCCGCACTGTCCAGAACTGCCCTGGAATATTCGAAGACGCTGCCGCAGTACTGCTGTAGAACTGCATCCGGTACCGGAGGAAATCGCCTGATGTAACTGTAGCTGCTGCTGATGACCGCGTGTTCCAACCGTCTCCGATACCGCTGGCCGTTGAACGCGCTAACCGCTTCTGTTCCCTGCACTCAACTAATATAGACTCTGAGCCCCCACGCAAATTGCCTTTAACGTGATAGATTAGGACCTCTATGGATAGTATGTGTTAGTTGTGAAAATTACTGCCTAATTTCACTATCTCTAGAAATTTACTTATGAAAAAAACCCAGCTCACGCTATGTTCTGCGAGAGGTCCACTCTACAGAAATCTCTACTGGTTTTGCAAATGTTTTTACACTTCACATATTACGCTGGATAACAGAGAGCAAAAGAATTACCAATATGCAGGGCGCAAATCCCGGACGAGCCCCCAACCACGGGCTTTGAATAATAAGAGATGTGTATCGGCCAATGTGTTGTTCTCTGCCTTGAGGCATCGTGCGGATGCGGTATGGAGGGGCGCGTGGCATCACGACGCCGAGTACACAGCCAGTCAGTCCTCCCATCAAGAGAAGTTCCTTGGCAGTACCGTGAATCGAATCTGGGTCCTCCTCTTGGGAGCCATCTACACTGACCACACAGCTACGGAGGAAATCGAGACAGCACTTCAACAGAATGGATATTTCCCAAAAAGAGGTCATAAAATGAACCACAACAAACGGAAAACAGGGATGATGCTATGCAATCGACATAAATCTGACGATGTTGAGGAAATTAGATTAGGAAATGAGATAGAGGAAGTTTTAGGCGTGTTTTGCTGTTTGGACAGAAAAATAACTGATGTTAATCGATGTAAGGTGATATGAATATAGAATAGTAACAGAAAGATAAGAATTTCTGAAACTGAGAAATTTGTTGACATGGAATATAAATTTAAGTGACTGAAAGTTTTTTTCTGAAGGCATTTGTCTGCAATGTAGCTTTGTGCCCAAGTGTAACATGGACAATTAATAGCTCAGACAAGAAGAGGATGGACTCTTTTGTAATAAAGTGCCACAGAAGATGCTGAAGACTACATGGGAAGTTTGGTTTATTCACTAGGCAGAATTTCGGACATAGTCCGCCACAAGCAATGGAGAGTAAATCTTTACCAATGTTAGCCATTCGAGCTGGTGAAACATCAGGAAAATCATTAAACTAATGCTAATCGCAGATACCCAGACGAAAATGTTATCTTCTTCACTAAACGAGTCATGTATTTATGCACGGCATACTTTTATTTTTATTTTGCTTCGTTACCATAGTAACGGTATGGTAGAGTATCAATGAGTTACGGTTTCAGCCATTCAACTCCTAGAAATACCTGGTTGTAACTCTTTGTAGCAATATGAAATGAAGTAATCAACTTTGTTCAGTCGTGGGTAAAGTAGGTGGTGATCTTCGGTCATTTGCAGAATATGGGGAAATGCAATCAGTCTGAAAAGGAGAGTGCTTACAAATCACTCGTGCGACTGATTCCAGAATATTGCTCAAATGTGTGGGACTCGTACGAAATAAGAATAACTTGGTATATTGAGCTGACGAAACGCCAGAAAAATCATTAAACCAATGGTAATCTCAGACACAGTAACGAAAATATTATGTTCTTCACGAAACGAGTCATGCAATTTATGCATGGCATACGTGTACAGAGAAGGGCAGCACGAATGATCAAAGGTTCGTTTGACACTAAAGAGACTGTCGCAGAGACGCTGAAGAAACTATACTGGTAGACTATTAAAGATGAACGGGAAAGCGTATTTACAAACTCTGAAGACTCGGCTTAAATGATCACTAGGAATATAATTCAACTCCTTATCTGTCGTTCACATAGGGGTCGTGAGGAGAAGATTAGGTTAATTACAGAAATCACAGAGGCAGTTAAATAATCATTCTTTCCTTGCTCCATACCCGAATAGAACGAGAAGAAGCCCTATTAACGACTACAATGTACTTCACAGTCGTTAGTTAACTATAGACGTAGATGTAGATAGAGAAAAAGGCTTCTCATGAACGCGATTATGACACACCGGACATTAGAACATATCGATGGACTGGTATGAGTTTGAACACGTGTCAGTGCAAGTTGAAACGGCTTCATAGACAAAAGTGTTCAACACGTAATGGATGGTAGGATTTACGGCATCTCTCTGAGGACCACGTAGCGGTAAATGTCCACTTCAGTCGCTTCCAGGTTTGTCTCTCTAATGTACCTTTTGAGTGTGGTGACTGAGAAGTGTGAGGATAGAGTTTGTGATGACACTGCCAATGAGGGTGAAGGCAGAGGATGAAATCCGCTACCCACAGATAGCGTATTCCTTTCCAATAACACCGAAGAATGCCTCTGGCTTAACACCTTCATCCAACCGGCAGGACATCCTCAGTACTATACGTCGAGATGAGATTTCGGAGTTCATACAGGCACTGGAATGAAGTCCAATAATCATGAACTTTACAACACCACATTTCTTTCCCCGAAAGATCACGTGTCGATTATAAAATTTATACTTTATTTAGTTTATAGTCACTTGGAAGGTAATCTCACAAATACAAATATATACATAAATGTGTAGGGTGTTGCCAGACTCTGCAGACAAATGTCCAAGACCCAATCCTCAGTCAAGCAAAAACAAATGTGTGTGAAATCTTATGGGACTTAACTGCTAAGGTTATCAGTCCCTAAGCTTACACACTACTTAACCTAAATTATCCTAAGGACAAATACACAAACCCATGCCTGAGGGAGGACTCGAACCTCCGCCGGGACCAGCCACACTGTCCATTACTACAGCGTCCAAGACCGCTCGGCTAAGCCCGCTTGGCAATCCTCTGTCGATCCTGGGATTTTATATTTGTCTGACACTCATGGCTTCGCAGAGATTGTCTGAGAAGTGCAAGGTCTCGCCGTATTTTGGAGTCTACTTTAAACTATAGACGTTCCTGTAACTGGATGGCTAAGTTGAATCTTTCCTTTATTCTCGTTTTCGACGGAACCATACTCATATATGTGAAACGGTAAACTAAAAAACGAAAAACCATGAATGCAAAACTTAAAATAAATGTTTAAAACATAAAAAATAAGTAAAATAAATAATTAGAACTAATGAATGTTATGTATTTTATTAAGGTATGTTGAAAATAATCCGACAGCACATTGTGTACAGCCTATATTCCAAAAGTGGCGTCACCCGCGGCCAGAATCCACTCGCTTTTAGCTACTGATATCGCACAAGACGAACACTGCTCGCGAAGGAGAAGGGCGCTAGTTTGAGTGCTGGTTCGGCACATGATTTTAATCTGTTATTAAGTTTTACATGTTTGCGAACACGTACTGTCGGTAATAATTGCAGAAAAGCTGCATGTTTTCGGCTTTAACATGGCTACGTAAGTTTTGTTATAAGCGATATTTTACTCGTTTGTGAATTGTAGTTTTGCATCAGTGTAACCAAGAAACAGAACACCAAGGTGCCCTATCCATAGGTTCGTGATACAAATAAGAAAATATTTTACAAATGAAGTGTTTAGATGCCACAGTTGCAAATGTGTATTTGGTAACAGCGTTTCTTAATGTCCATTAAAGTCACGGACGTAAGAAAGCAGATTAATTTTATTCCAGTCTAAGGAGATCTTACTAATCCACATATCAACACGAAATGCAATCTGCTCATTTGTCTGCGAGGCAATTGCACTGATAAATGGTAAGCTGGGGGCAGTGCTTATCTATTTTGTTCTAACAAGTGCTTCGGCTATATCTTAAACGCAGCGGCTTGTGCAGAGTGCAGGTAGCTTGTTCCAGAGGCGAACACGAAAAACAGAGAATGAATTCTTAAATTTTTTTGTATGTGTGGGTAGGCGCAATTAAGATACTAGATGAGCGAAATCTTATGTTTCGATTATGATGACAAGTGCTTAACCTCTGATGCGAAGTAATCGGGTTCTCTTGGACTGAAGAGGTGATGAAATAGACACAGCGTACAGCAGTCACTTCAGTTGTCTGGCCGCAGCCCACCTAACTGGGCGTAGGAACCACTGACATTATGAAATACAGGGATGTTGCAATTGTAACATACACGGGCGTTAACGGTTAGTTTATAAAGTCTGAATTTTCTAGTGTTCATGCTGTGGTGGATTGCGTCGTAATAATGAAGTGTTGCAAGAACTAGTGCACAAGTTTACGTTTCACATCCTGTGAAAATATGTTCCGAAACTTCTGGAGAGCATAAAGGGAGGCGGAAGACTTTCTGCTTTTGGCGCAGCACTTTATACCCCGTAGTACTGTTCATCCATAGTAAAACCCAAATCCTCCACTATTTTCGAGAGCAGTATGAGGCAATTTTTTCAGGTACACCACAAAAATTACTTTGGACTTTTTCGGTCTCGGTTTATGTGCCACCACTCATCTGGACGACGAAAGTGTTTAGTCTGATGCAGGTGGTAGTAATTGTCATAGAGGTGGTATTTATATGAGGACAGGAAGGGCAAGATGACATTGACATACGAGGAGAACTGTGGCAGAGTAGAAAGAACATGCAGCCATCCCCACATACAACACATTCCTATCTGTTTTCAAGTAGTTTTCAACCCATTTCAGCATACTACCTGAAATTTCAAATGTTGCGTTTTTCGGAGCAGTGCTTCAAAGTGAAAATTGCCCTGATTGTGGTTATCGAGAGTACAAAATGCAATCGTCTGCTCGCTGTGGCACATGTCGGCATAGCTGACGTCTTTCACTTGGGTTCTGACCTCATCCTCAGTTAGTACGTTCGATTGGCGGAAGTGATGAAGACTGCTGGCTTCGCTCACGGGGGGCCAGCAGAGCTCACATTTTGCAGCACCGTACCCACAATTGATCGGAGTCCTATGGTTTGGAGCTAAGTGGAGAATCTCAACCAAAGTCTCTGGCTGCGGATCTCTTGACCTGTTTTAGGGGATGGGTAGAACTGTAGGACCTCCCTTCTCAGGTAAAGTGTGTACTGCACGAAGGAAGCATTTAGTCGCGTAACAGAATACTTGTACAGGGAAAGTGGATTTTTTAGACTGGACGATAGTTTGAGGTCCTCTGGGGATCGCTCGGTAGTTGATACGCAGAAAACGAAATCAGACTGCATACACAGAACAGAAACTCACAAAATTTTAACAATAAGTTGTCGAAGAATTCGTAACAAAGTTCCTGAAGTTACTGCCCTCCAGAAAAAATATCGCCCCAAATTATCCTTGGAACCGAGCACTGGCTGAAACCTGAAGAGCTGACTGAAACCCAAAGTACAAAGTTCCAACGCATTTAGCGAGGTGTGGAGCGTATATCGAAAAGACAGATTACAGGCTATAGCAGTCTTTAAAAATGTTACACTATTGAGGTCGAAACTGAGTCCGACTGTGAAGTTATCTGGACGCTATAGCAGGCCTAGGTGAACTCAAGTTAATAGATGTTTTCATCGGCCACCCGAGTCCGCCGTGACTTATAGAACCATTCAAAGACAGTATACGCTCTGTAAATACAAAGATAATGCAGTATTAGTTGGAGGTGACTTTAGCCTAAGGAGTACAGACCAGGACGTCTATCAATTCTTTGCAGGTGGCATGGACAGTTGCGAAGTAGTTTCGAACACGTTTTCCGAAAACTGTCTTGAGAAGCTACATCGACAGCCCACAAGCAATGGAAATGTTTTAAACGTTGTAGCTACAGTCAGGACTCACCTTATTGTCAGTGTAAGAGACAGGGATTAGCGATTGTGATGTCATCACAGCGACAATGAACACTAAAGTTAATAACCCCAACAAGGTCGGTAGGAGAGCAGTTTTGCTAGAAAGAGCAGATAAAGCGTTGTGAGAATCCCACTTCGACAGTGAATGGACATCATTTAGTTTCAGTATAATGGACGTAGAGCAATTATGCAAGAAGATTGCTAACTGTAAATCGCGGTCTGAAGAAATAGGTACCGAGTAAGTGGACTAATCACGAAAAAAAAACACACCTCGGTTTAACAACAAAATTCTTAAAATGGTGAGGAAGGAGAGACTGTTGGACTCTCGATTCAAAAACGAACGCGCAAATGCAAACAGACAAAAGTTAGCTTAGATTCGTACGTCTGTAAAAAGGTCAATACGTGACGCATACTACCTCGTCCGCCATACTTTAGCAAAATATCTCGCCGAGAACACGAGAAAATTTCATATAAAGTCAGTATTCGGGTCAAAGCCTTCTATCCAGTCACTAATCGTCCAGTCTGGTGCGCCAACAGAAGTCAACGAAACGAGAGGTGAAGTCTTATATTTCGCATTTAAGATATAATTTACGTAGGACTATCGTACGAACATATCGTATTTGATCGCCGCACCGACTCCCGTATAGAGAACATAACAATAAGCGCTCCTGGCGTATAGAAGCAACCGAAAGTGTTGAAGACAAGTAAGTCAACAGGTCCAGATGGAATCCCAGTTCGGTTTTATACAGAGTACTGTACATCATTGGCCCATTACTTGGCTTGTATTGATCGCTAATCTCTCGCCCATCGCAACCCAGGTGACTGGAAAACGCACAGGTAGAGTAAAAGAACGGAATCCCAAAATTATTGATCACTTTCTAGAAATCGGTTTCCTGCAGATGTCTTGAACATACTGTGAGTTCGAATTCCTCGAGATTCGAAAGCTTTTGTCCACAAATCAACATGGATTCAGAAGGCACCACTCGTGCTTAACTTTTCTCACATGAGATCCTGCAAACCATGGATAAACGGCAACAGTCAGATTTCATATTCCAAGATTTCTGAAAAGCGTTTGAGTAGCGCCCCACTGGAAGATGTTAACGATGATCGAAGCGTACGGATTAGTTTCCTAGACATGTGAGTGGCTCGAAGACTTCATAAATAACAGAACCCAGTAAGTTGTCCTCGACTGCGAGTGTTCATCACAGACGACACGGACATCGACAGGAGCGTTCCAGGGAAGTATGTAACGAATGGCAGCTTACACTGGCAAAGGCAAATTACCTAGTGATAATAGACTATCTTCATCAACCTTGGCGGGCGTGTAAAGGGGTCAAAGTAGTGCAATACATATCTATTTCTTTATGCCCAGTTTCAGTTATTAAGAGGGTAAAACATACCTCTGAAGATTATTTGGCATATTAGGTTTAGAGGACTTATCTTAGAAAGGATGATGTACAGAAATGGTTTTCGTATAAGAATTGATATGTAATTAATGTTTTTGGAAAATGTATAATCAAATTTTGTAATGTACAGAAATGTCCTACCATCATTAATTAATTCTGAAGATTTAAAACTTTTGTTACAGCATAAGTTAAAGAAGCTTCCAAGCTACATACATTCCTGTGTAATAAAGCTGGTTTCTGAAATACCACTTTTGGAATATAGGCTGTACACAATGTGCTGTCGGATTATTTTCAACATACCTTAATAAAATACATAACGTTCATCAGTTCTAATTATTTATTTTACTTATTTTTTATGTTTTAAACATTTATTTTTTCGTTTTTTAATTTACCGTTTCATATACACTCCTGGAAATTGAAATAAGAACACCGTGAATTCATTGTCACAGGAAGGGGAAACTTTATTGACACATTCCTGGGGTCAGATACATCACATGATCACACTGACAGAACCACAGGCACATAGACACAGGCAACAGAGCATGCACAATGTCGGCACTAGTACAGTGTATATCCACCTTTCGCAGCAATGCAGGCTGCTATTCTCCCATGGAGACGATCGTAGAGATGCTGGATGTAGCCCTGTGGAACGGCTTGCCATGCCATTTCCACCTGGCGCCTCAGTTGGACCAGCGTTCGTGCTGGACGTGCAGACCGCGTGAGACGACGCTTCATCCAGTTCCAAACATGCTCAATGGGGGAAAGATCCGGAGATCTTGCTGGCCAGGGTAGTTGACTTACACCTTCTAGAGCACGTTGGGTGGCACGGGATACATGCGGACGTGCATTGTCCTGTTGGAACAGCAAGTTCCCTTGCCGGTCTAGGAATGGTAGAACGATGGGTTCGATGACGGTTTGGATGTACCGTGCACTATTCAGTGTCCCCTCGACGATCACCAGAGGTGTACGGCCAGTATAGGAGATCGTTCCCCACACCATGATGCCGGGTGTTGGCCCTGTGTGCCTCGGTCGTATGCAGTCCTGATTGTGGCGCTCACCTGCACGGCGCCAAACACGCATACGACCATCATTGGCACCAAGGCAGAAGCGACTCTCATCGCTCAAGACGACACGTCTCCATTCGTCCCTCCATTCACGCCTGTCGCGACACCACTGGAGGCGGACTGCACGATGTTGGGGTGTGAGCGGAAGACGGCCTAACGGTGTGCGGGACCGTAGCCCAGCTTCATGGAGACGGTTGCGAATGGTCCTCGCCGATACCCCAGGAGCAACAGTGTCCCCAATTTGCTGGGAAGTGGCGGTGCGGTCCCCTACGGCACTGCGTAGGATCCGACGGTCTTGGCGTGTATCCGTGCGTCGCTGCGGTCCGGTCCCAGGTCGACGGGCACGTGCACCTTCCGCCGACCACTGGCGACAACATCGATGTACTGTGGAGACCTCACGCCCCACGTGTTGAGCAATTCGGCGGTACGTCCACCCGGCCTCCCGCATGCCCACTATACGCCCTCGCTCAAAGTCCGTCAACTGCACATCCGGTTCACGTCCACGCTGTCGCGGCATGCTACCAGTGTTAAAGAATGCGATGGAGCTCCGTATGCCACGGCAAACTGGCTGACACTAACGGCGGCGGTGCACAAATGCTGCGCAGCTAGCGCCATTCGACGGACAACACCGCGGTTCCTGGTGTGTCCGCTGTGCCGTGCGTGTGATCATTGCTTGTATAGCCCTCTCGCAGTGTCCGGAGCAAGTATGGTGGGTCTGACACACCGGTGTCAATGTGTTCTTTTTTCCATTTCCAGGAGTGTATATGAGTTTTGTTAATTTTTAAGCAATGTAACTAATTATTACGATACAAAATAATTACAATAAAATTAATCTACACGTAAATACTTAACATATAACTTTCTTTTACACCATGCCCACAAAAGTAACGAAATTTCTCCACGTAATAGATACGACAGAGAAGACAAAGGAAAAAAAAAGGAAAAAAGAAGAAAGAAAGAAAGAAACCAGAAGGACTTCAAATTGTCACTGGTGATCCTCTAAATATACTGATACGTATTAGACATATTTCAGTACATTGGTAAGCCTTGGCGAAGACAATCAATTGTGTACTAATGACTGCTGCTTGATTGTATCGTTTTTAAAGAGGAGACTGACATCATAATCATTCAGCGGAACTAGGTCTGGACGTCTTCTCACAAAGTTCTTCCGACATAGATATCTGTACACGTCCCCCCACCGTCGAGCCATTCGGGATCACCAGACGAACAAATTCATTGTCCTCAGATACGATGCTCTAAACGCTTCTTTCACACACACCACCTCAGCAATCTGACAATAATGCAGAAATTTCTCCATTACTGTGAAAGAGAATTTCTTTCAATTTTTATACCTATTCAAACGTCTGTTGACTCGATACACACTCACCATAAGTTTCTCTTAAAACTATGAAAAGGGGGGTGGTCCGTGAGTGGAAAAAAAATTAAATACGTTTAGAGCGTCGTTTCCGATAACAAGAAGCATCTGTTGATCCCCAAGGGCTCGATGGCAGAGGTACAGCCGCCACACATATACGGCTTTCGATGTTGGAAGAATTTTGTGAGAAAACTTTGAGATTTAGTTCCGTCGAATGATTAAGATGGCAATCTTCTCTTGAGAAACATTAAAATCAAGCTCCAATAAATAAATAACTAAAACTGTAGTGAATGTTTATGTATTTTAATTAGGTACTTTGGAAATACTCCGATAGCACATTGTACACCGATTATTTTACAAAAGAGGTATTTCAGATACCATCTTTGTAACACAGGAATAGACGTGGCTTGAAATTCATGTTGCAACAAAATTTTTCTTTTTCCAAAAATAATTAATGGTGCTGGTACTTTTCAAAATTTCAGATGATTACTAAAGTTGATTATTTAGTTTTCAAAGACATTAATTACATATAAACTTCTATATGAAGACCATTTTTTGCATATCATCGTTTAGAAAATATTCTCTCCAAACCTAAAATGCCAAATTACCTTTCGGTGTGTGTTTTACCCCTTAAAAATAAAATAGGACACAAACAAATAAATACGTAATGCACTCATTTGCCCCCTCCAGACACCCGCCAAGTTTCATCATTTATTGACACTTAGGAACGTTCCCTTATAAGTGCAGAAAAATGTAAATTAAAGTAGATGATAGCAAAACAATCGCGTAATGGTAGGGTTCAGTGCTAGTATTACGCTGATTACAGCTTTCACCTCGTTTAAATATCTAGGCCTAACTTTGTAAAACAGCATGAATTGGAACGATCATTCGTGGTCGGTAGTGGGCAAGTGGTCGAGTTCGGTGTATTGGGAGAATTTGAGGAAAGTTTAGCTGATTTATAAATGAGTTTGGGTATTGAACGCTGCTGCGACCTATTCTCGAGTACCACTCGAGCGTTTGCGGTTCTCACCAGTTCGGATTAAAGGAAGACATCGAAGCAATGCAAAGGTGAGGTGCTAGATTTGTTACCTGTAGGTTCGATCAACACGTAAATACGAGTAGTAAGGAGATGCTTCGTGAAATCAAATGGGAATTCCTGGAACGAATACGACGTTCTATTCGACCTGAGAAAATTTAGAAAATCGGCATTTGAAGCTGTTACACATCGATTCTACCACCGCCAATGAACATTTCGCGTAAGGACCACGTAGATAAGAGAAATTGGGGCTCGTACGGAAGCATATAGAGAGCCGTTTTCCCCACGATCCATTTGCGTGTTAAACAGGAAAGGAAATGACTAGTTGTGGTACGTGATACCCTCCACCAAGCATCGTGCGGTGGCATGCGGAATACGTATGCAGGCGTAGATTGTTCTTCCTGTCGACCATTCGCGATTGGAATACGAAAGGGGGTAAGTGACTGCTGTACGCAAAGTACCCTCCACTACACACCTTAAGGTGTCTTGCGGAATGCATATGTAGATGTAGAAGTAGAAACACAGCTACATCCCCGACAAATTGTTTCCAGACTTTTATACTGCAGTGTCCCATAACAAGTAACACTGCAAGGCGGCACACTCGCACCCATAAGACAGATGACAGAAATCGAAGACACAGGCCAAAGAGTCTCTTAAAGAGACTCACATTAATGGAGCGTGATTAACAGCATCACTGATGAAGTATCAAGACTTATAAGCAGCAACGACGATGTACGAAATTACGACCAGACGCATAATCGACGGCACAACGCGACACATGGAAGATTTAAACACTGATATGGAAACAGATGGTCATACAGACACGGATGATGACTTGAACACACCAGCACCACTAGATACAGACACATACATGGCGTAGTAGCAGGTACCCCACTGCAACAACACGCAAGTGGCTATAGTGGCACTCACCTGAAGATGGCCAGAAGACTGCGCCGAAATATCACGTTACTAATATCCGGCAGTTCTCCCGTATTCTTATGGAACAATACGCAAGTAATTTATGCATGGAATTTAGAATTAAGTTAGTAATAAGAAATGAAACAACGAATTTTCTTGTTTGTACCAAGTAATACATAAGTAGTGCCCTTCGGGGAGACGACGCTCCAATTCACCCTTCTGAGGTTCCTCTCCCGCTAATGGCGAGGGCAGATTGAGGAATAACTGAGTAACAAATAGTTACCTCACACACGAACCACAAAGAGTTAATTTCACTACACAAATACATACAGTAGTAACTATAGTTGAACAGAAAACGCTAATTCATGCGAGACAGGCTCGAAGTGTTTACCCAAGCCCTCCAAGTTGAAATTGCCAGGCAAAGGGACGTGTTTTACCATCTAAATATTTCCTTTAGCCTGTTATTTTCGTCTTAAGAAAATGTACTTTATGCACAACTTAAAAAAATGTAATTATGTAAAAGGCAAGAAAAATAATACCCCTGTATTTATACAGTGATATCTAGCATATAAACATGTACATGAATGTATAAACACCTGAAGATGGTCGCAAGCCCGAAACCAGTCGTGTGACAAATAAATAACCTTTTATTGTGACTGGTAGTGGAAATTTTTCTACACCCTATAAAGGAACAATCACGGAGTTCAGCAGCATCCACTATGGATAAAATTCACATAATGTTGTCTTTCAGTAATGTGCGTAAAGAATTGAAAGTAGCTGTGAGACACAGGTATAGGTGGTTCTAAGAAAAAGATAAGATTTGAAGAAAAATGTTGAGTTAGAGAGTCAGTTTTACGAAGGCTTTTTGAACTGTACTGTCAGGTTACTGAAAATCAAGGCACAGGACTGCTTCGTTCAAGGTAAAAGCCGGCAGCGCGAGATGAGCGCGTCCTTGGCGATGAAGGAGGTCATTCCGTGGCAATGCCATTTAAGCTATTTAACGCGCCCGTGCAGTTAGCGGATACAGGGGAAGAGGCAATCTCTTCGACCTGGCGTTCTCAGGTAAAACAAGGATTATCGTTCCTAACTTGTACTGAACTTTTCGAGGATGTAGAGTCTGACAAGCTGCATTTTATCTATCGCATACTAACCGTCGTATCACATATGACGGTTTGGTATACGCATGTTAGTGAGACAGGTTCTTTGCGAACCTGTACACTGATGTTCTACTGATAATTTGCACAAAATTGCACTATAACTGACTACATAAAGGTCATAAATAATTTCTCTGACAGTTAGCAGCTTTTGAGAATGTTTGAAACCATAATGGTAAAGTAATTATTAAACTTGTCCCTCACTAAAACTGAGGGGCAAAGGAAAAAAATTATTTACTTTACTTTGAAAAACATAACTATATATAACTGGGACAAAAAGTAAGACATATTACGTGATATTTTAGCAGAGGCAAACCAAACTACAGCACCTATATAAGAGCAGCTTACCTATCTGAAAGACTTAAGTCGAAACAAGGCACCTAGAGTAGACCTCATTCCCTCAGAACTATTAAGACCCTTGAAAGAGCCAACCATGACAAAACTATTCCATCTGGTGGGCAGTATGAGATAAGCAACTACCCTCAGCTTTCCTTTAGTGTTTAGTAATTCCATTTCAGAAAGGTAGATGCGGATATTGCCGAACCATCAGTTTAATCAGTTATCAGCCCTGGTTACAAAATAGTGACAGGAATTATCTCGAGAAGAATGGAAAAACTAGTAGACTCCGACTCTGAGGAAGTTCAGTTTGGGTTCCGAAGAAATGTAGAAAAATCCGAGGCAATACTGGCCCTGCGGCTTATCTTATAGGAGAGGTTAAAGAAGGAAACCCGCATCTGCATAGCATTCTTAACATTTAAAGAACGTTTTTGACAATGTTAACTGGACTATACTTCTTGAAGTTTTTAAAGATAGCACAGAAAAGATGTGTAACTCCAAAAGATCTTCATAAATTTTACGGAAATTAGACCACTTACACAAGAGACAAACGAGATGAAAGGAAAGTTATAGGTCAGAAGGGAGTGAGACAGGGTTGTAGACTACTATCCTACCCCTGATGTTATTCAACCTGCACATTGGACAAGCTGTAAAGAAACTCGAGGAAAAATTTATAAAGGAATTTAAAATTCAGGGACAAGAAACAAACAAACAAAAAAAAAACTAAGGTTTTGTGATGACATCGCAAATCTGTAGGAAACGGCATAATACTCGAAAAAGCAATTGAATGGAACTGATAGTGTCCTGGAAAAGAGACTGTAAGATAGACATTCAAAAGAACGGAGGTTGAGGAAGGAGTTCATATCAAACCAGGCAATGCTGAGGGAAGTAGGTAAGGAACCGAGACACTATTTTGTAGCTTACTTTTGTTGTTTAGACAGCAAAGTAACTGCTAACGGCCGAAGTAGAAAGGATACGAAACTCACACTGACAGTAGCGAGGAAATCGTTTATGAAAAAGCGACTTTTGTTAACATCGAACTTAAATTTAACTGTTAGGAAGTATTGACTGAAGGCGAAGACGTCCTTACACTGAAGGCTGGAATGTAGCCATGTACGGAAGTGAAACGGGATGATAAGCAGTTCAGACAAGAAGAGAATATAATTTTTCGAATTGTGCTCCTATATAAAAATGCTGAAGGTTAGTTAGATTGTTGGATCGGATAGGCAATGAAGAGCTACTGAACGGCATTGGAGGAAAAAAAAAAGTTTGTGGCACATCCCGAAAAAAGGCAGGGCTCGGTTGATAGGATATATCTTAAGGCAACAAGGGCTCGTCAGTTTGGAGAAAGGGGAATTGGATGTATGTGGGGTGTGTATATGTGAGGAAGGGGGGCGGGGGAGACCCATGTAGAAGAAAACCATGCTTTCACCGGTTCAAATGAATGCATGTTGCAGTAGTTACGCAGAGATGACATGACTTGTGCAGCACAGACTACCATCAAACAAACGGTTGAAATGGCTCTAAGCACTATGGGACTTAACTTCTGAGGTCATCAGTCCCCTAGACTTAGAACTATGTTAAACAAATTAACCTAAGGACATCACACACATCCATGCCCAAGACAGGATTCGAACCTGCGACCGTAGTAGCCGCACGGTTCCAGACTGAAGCGCCTAGAACCGCTCGACCACAGCGGCCGGCCTGAATCAAACCCACCATAGACAGAATAACACGATAACAACAATTATGAACAAAATAAAAAACGCGTCAACTAAGTTTATGTGAACATTGTATTTTACTCCAGTTGAGATTTTTCTATCGCAGTGAAAAACACATTTTACTATTTTGCCACAAAAATAGGCAAAGTGTAATTACGACTAAGCTGCACCTTCAGACTGCGGTGGATTTCATGAAGTAGAATGTCCCTTGCGATGCTTATATAATATCAGGTGATTTGAAATGAAGCATTATAGCGCAGACGATTATTATTTTCCCCAGGCAATCGCTCGTAATTGGAGTATTAATCTCTCAAGGGTACTTGTAATAAAAATATTAGGTGGTTGCGTAGGTAGCTAGCGTTTATCCATAAGTTTCATAAGCACAACAAATACAGATAACAGAGACTTTAGTCATAAATAAGATGTCCTTCTTTACTATCTACAACAGTCTACCAGCGCTGGGGTAAACGTAGAAATCAAGTGATTTTGAGATGAAGAACCGGTCGAACCATGTTCGCAGCGCATTTTCATCTGGAAATGAAGTTGCTAGAAGGTTGTTCGACAGAGATTGGAGTGTGCAAGATCAGGTGAATGAGATGGGTACGGAATCGCTTCCCAATCCAAGTCCTGTGTAGTGTCTTTATCAGTCTAACAGGATGTAGGCAGGTGTTATCGTTGAGTAGCATCGATTCAGGTGGGCCTCCTGGTCATTTTCTGGAATGCGTCTGCAAGAGTTCTCAATTGTCGACAGTAAATGTCAGCAATGGTGGTTACACCTTGGGGAAGCAATTTATAGTACATCACACTGTCGCTATTCCATCAGATGTGTAACATTATCTTTTACGTGGGCGTGCAGATCTTTGTACGGGAGTTTCTGGTTTGTTTGGGCTCAAACAGTTCCTTCTTTTCCTTATGTTAGTATAAAGACGTCATTTCTCGTCACCAGTAACGATACAGAATAGGAATGGTCGGTGTTGTTCACGAGCCTGTTCATGAGGAGCAAGCACAGATGCACATATGGCCACCCGCTGGTTTATGCGATTTTGGCTTAGAGCAAACGGTATCCGTACACACGTTTTTGAACATACACCATGGTATGCAAATTTCGCACGATGGCAAAATGATCACATTTCTGATAAATATAAATAGAAGAATATGTCGGAAATGTTTCGACTTTTGCACTTGGCTCTCCATTTTCTAGCGTACAGAGCTCTACTTTTTCTTCTTCTTCTGGTTCCTATCCGTTCCGGATGTTGGCAACCATCTTGGCAGTTCTTTGCCTGTCACTTCCAGCTCTAAATAGCTCTATAGATGTTTTAGAGGTCCACGTTCTGATGTTCTTAAGCCAGGATACTTTTCTCCGGCCAACGCTTCTGTTCCCTGCTATTTTCCATTGCAGGATGGTCTGTAGGAGATGGTATCTGTTGTTGTTCCGCATGATGTGTCCCAGGTACTGGATCTTTCTTGATTTGACGGTGGCCAGTACTTATTTCTCTTTCTTCATACTTCGTAGAACGTCGACATGTGACATGCGCTGTCCACGGTATTCTTAACATTCTCCTGTACAGCCTCCAGCCGCTTTCCCAATGATTCTGTCAAAGCCCATATTTCAACACCATAGAGGAGGGTGGAAAATACGTAGCAGCGTAGAAGTCTGATCTCTGTCGTCATTGCTAAGCCATGATTCTTGAAAAGGTCACTCATATTATTGAAGAGAGCCCTGGCTTTTCCAGTTCGAGTTTTCACCTCATCAGAAAGATCCCACTGGCCATTTACTGTAGTGCCAAGGTACGTGTATTTATGTACTTGCTCTATGTGATTTTGGCCTATCTTAACGTGACATGCAGGGACTCTGTTTTTATTTATTATCATTGTTTTCGTTTCTTGAGGGTTGACATCTAGACCATATTCAGAGTTTTTTGTGCAAGTCTATCGACAAGGTACTGCAAACTATCCTCACTATCAGAAAATATTACTGTGTCGTCAGAATATCGGATGTTTTTGGTATATTGTTCGCTTAAGAGCACTCCCATCTCTACTTCAAGAAGAGCTTCTTTAAAGATGTGTTCTGAGTAGATGTTGAAAATCAGTGGAGATAGTATACAACCCTGCCTTACACCTTGTAGAATGTCTATGTCTTCTTTATTTTCTCTGTCCAGCATCATAGAAGCCGACTAGTTCCAATATAGGTTCACAATTATACGTAAGTCTTCATCATCCAAACCAATGCTTTTTAAAATGTCAACAATATTCCATTGTTTTACTCTGCCGAAAGCATTCTGATAATAAAGCAGGAATAAATGCCGCAATTAACGTCCCTGCATCTTTGAAATAGCACCTTGGAACTAAATAATGCTTCGCGAGTGCCAAATTCATTTATGAAACCAAACTGTCTGGAAGAAATTTGTTCTTCACAGATCTCGTAATTTTTTTTGTGTATGACCCTGAGAAAAAGCTTTAGCAGGTGACTTATGAGGCTGATGGTCCTGTATTCACCACAGCTCGGGGCTTTTTGGGGCAGTGTAATAAATTCGGATTTAAGCCATTCCAGTAGAATGTTACCAAAGTCATATAAGTCACTGATTATTGCAGTCAACCATTTTAAATTATCCTCACAGAGCAGCTTCAGAATTTCGGCATTCACATTGTCGGGACAAGGTGATTTACCATCTTTCATTCCATTTATCGGAGCTTGTACTTCTTCCACCAGAATTCTAGATTTCGTTTCGCAATTTATTTGAGAAAATTCTGGGCGTTTGTCGTAAAAGCGTCGTTCTATATATGTTTTCCATGTTTCTTTAAGCTCATCTTGTCCAACTATTATTTTTCCTTTATTATTCACCAACCTGTTTCCTGACCTTTTTCTCTAATTTCCTATCACTCCCTTGACTTTTTTATGAATATTGAAACTATCATGCTTCAATTGCAATTTCTCTTTTTCATTGTACTGTTCCCGTATTTCTCTTTCCTTAGCTTCTAGTATCCGTTCCCTTATCTTCTTGTTGATATTCTTGTATTCATCAGGGTTACTTTTCAATTTCTTTCTTCTGTCCATCATTTTAAGTGTCTCTTCAGTCATCCATGACTTCATTTTAGAGACATTGTATTTCAGATACCAGATTCCAGATTTCAGATTCCACTATAGAGATTATCTTTTCAATTTTCTCTTCAGTGCACAAGTTACCTGACAGAGACTTAAGTTCATTATTAAGATGGACTCCTGCATTTTCTCTTGTGGGAGGTCCTTTCCATTTGCGGATATCATACATTTTAACTCTACTAACTACCTGAAATTGACAAAATGACAACATGTAAACTGAAATAGCAAAAGTGAACTAAAAATTAAAAATATTACGACCGATAAATAAACCCATGGGAACTGGAATATCAATCTGCAAAACAAAAACGCTACGAACCTATGCACCAACCTGTAATTAATCTGTGAAGGATATTTACTTGTAATAAAGATATACATGACATTATATACCATGACATTATATACCACAGCGTTATATACCATGTGCCGCCACACCATCTGTGGTTGTAGTTTTTTTCCAGAGATCCGAGGGACATCATCGTGTATGAAATCTTTTAGTAACTCATTTTTTTTTAAATAGTGAAATAGAGTCCTCAACACGCTATCGGTGAAATGTGTACCACTGACAGATGGATCCGGCAAAGTTCACGTTGGTATCAAAATTCCTTTAGACGAGATGAAGGAGGTACTTGGGTGGGGCAGTGTGTGTGGCAGCCTGTTTTCCCTTACCTCCCCACGACATGAATGAACCGTGATAAGAGTTCTTGCTTCCCTATTCATTAACTGTGGAATGCAGATCGGCGCTGAAAGGTCGTCGCTCCGTCGACTGTAAAGATAGAGCGGGAGCGCAGTAGTGGAAGCCCTTTAACAGGGCTTTTCCACACGCTGTGAAATGATATCACCTTTACGCGTTTGACTCACTGACTGACTTGAATAGAAGCTTGCCATACATGGCTTACAAGCAATTATCAATAGTGGAAATTACATTCACATTTTGATGACCTCAAACTCGATAACGTTTGTTTTAGGTGCAACCAAGAAACTTCGTAGTTTGTGAACTAAATTAACGATGCTCTCGTAACGGTTGGGACTAATAAACTGTAGATTTTGCAAATAAAATTCCGTTGATTGTTGGTATTCCAGTTCTATATTTCCAAGACGTATTTCAGGGTGAAAGCTCTGTCAGTGGGGTTTACAAGGATCACCTCAACCTTCACTTTGCAGTTGTCGCACGCAATGGATATTATGTTGTTATATAAACGGAGAAACGCATGAGCGCTAGTAAAAAAAGTACATCGCTATAAAATACGTATATCTACATATTCTGAGAGTCTACTTCACTGGAGACTCCACTTCCCCAATAGCAAGTTGTTTGGGGTTCATTGCATAAATATCATGACCGAACAGAAATATGAAAATATTGAAAACAAACGTCCTATGTCACCACTGATAATATTTTAATGTACAGTAGTGTTACTGTATGGATACGATACAGAGACTACAGTTTTCTTGCTGTTACGAGAAATTTTGTAAGTCGTAAGGGAAAGAAATACAGAGTGTTTTTAGATTTTTTGTGACATGTTGATTTTTGAAGACACACTAGAAGGTGGAATGAAACAAGAGTAACACTTTAAAGTATTGAGAACTCCGGTGTATTCAGTTTCTATCTTTTCGTTGAATTTGTGATCCGGTTGTGTATTTTGGCAGAAAATCTCTGAGCGTTATAGGCTGTACAGCTTTCGATTTTTATTTTGAGTATGTAGGATCATTTGGTAGTACGATATTAACAATAGTGTGTCAAAATTCAAGCAAATAGGCTACAGCTGCTGATTTATTGGATTGCGGGAGGAGGAAGAAAGCTGCAAGTTGCTGATTAAACCTTGCTGTAAAATTACTGTCCCTTTAAGCCAAGCAGAAATGGCAGTACTTTGAGGTTGACATGACACAGTTCAGAACGTGCCAGTCTGTCTGGGTGTTTCTTTTTCTTTGGTGTCTGGAATTGTAATTTATCTTTTGTAAAAACACTAATAATAATCATAGTGATATGTTGGAAACTATTTGCTGTTTTATATGAGAGGATGCAAACAGATTCCAAACTATGGTACATTGTCATGTAACAGTAAGTGACGTGTGGTGAAGAACTTTGTCATTCATTTTTGCAATTTATTGAAAGAGAATCTATTTTGTATGAGGAGTACCAAGTATTTAGCTTTTGGATAAGAAGTTTATGATCTGTTTTAAACATGGTGAACCGTTAATTTGGTTCAGGAGTTAAGATTCTAACCTAATAACGTTGCATTATATGTTTTGAAATGGTTGTAAGTATAGAAGATTGGAATGAGTTGACATGTTGACATCGGGGTTATTAGTAATACACCACTTGATAGGAAGAACGAAGATGGAGAGAAAATAAGACGCAGTCTCTTTGAAGGAACATTTCCAACATTCGTCTAATATACTGAGATCCAAAATTCCAATCGACAGTTGATTGTTGCTGCACTCCCCCTATTTGCAAGTTAAGCACTTCATCCACCATGTAACTTTAGTTTCTCGTTGTGAAAAATACAACCAATTTCAAACCTCCACAGGCAGTGTTTCTAAATAAAGTGGTTGAAACGCCAAAAAATATCAACGGGATGCTTTAAGTGTATGCCATGAATATAAACAAACGAACCACATTTCGTGAAAAATATCAATAACAGCCAGAACGCTGATATCGTTAGGTCTTTACGGATTGCTGTCATGCCACCTCACCCTAAAAACGTTATTGATAGAAGCATTTATATTTTCTACATGCATCAGTTTCCAAATTTTCGGAGAATAAAGTAACGTGAAAATTTAGAATCTCGAAAATAACAAAGGATCCTAGAGATTACAAGCTACGGTTATCACGTGTCATTCTCCCTTGCTCATGAGAGCCTGTCGACGTAGATGGGATTGTGGCTTGGCTGGTAACACACCATCCATACAAAGAGACATAAGTACGGGATGACCGTCCAGGTAGAACAGGAAAACCACGGGAAGCTGGGGAAGTCAAGGCGTATAGGCAAAGGCTGAAAAAAAAGAACTATTTTTCTCATTTATGCTGTCGTATAGCCACAGCTTGCAGATCAACGTTCACATTTGTATTGCTTATTGAAATCAAGGGTGTCTATTCTTCAAGTTCAGTTTCAAAACGCTGTAGAAAGAGAACCACTGCTCAGAATGACGTCAAATTTGAACATTGTATTATAGGCGCAGGAGGAAACGTCACTGGGGAAAAAGAAATTCAATCGACGACGCTGCAAGCATCTAAACGTAAATGACTTCGGGTTCAAATCACAGATGAATCGCAGTACGACGGCTATGGCTTAAGTTGCCCATCGTACTATGTATACTGTTCAATGTGCAGTGGCACTGTTAGTTAAGCAAACCCAACCACCACGGCAAAGTCGTAGTAGATAGGGTGTGGAAAATCGGTGTTTAATTGTTCTGAGGTCAAGAACCACATTTTTAACTTTCTGGGACCAAAAACCGCATCAAAACCAAAATGACATAGGTTTCTATCTGTAGTGATAACTGGGGCAACAGATGTTCAGTATACTACGTTCACAATCGGAGCAGTGAACACAGCGTCTTTCAGATAACTCCACAGCCACAAGTCCAACAGATTAATATCAGATGATCTGGACACCCGGGCTGAAGGGAAATGACGGCTGATAGTTCTAGCACTTCTGAAATTTTGTTCAAGTGTTGGAATGACGTTGGTGTGGAAAATACTCTTATAGCTTTTACGAGTGAAGTTACAGGAAACAGGACCCACAGGACTCATCTCCTCGAAAAATTTGGTCCTTTGATAAACGATGCCGTAAACCCACACCACATCGTCACCTTTCTAAAACTTTCTCCTCCGAATGCGAAAATATTTTTTCGACGCCAACCTACATAGGGAGGAACGATCACCACGATAAAATAAGGAAAATCAGAGCTCGCACGGAAAGATGTAGATGTTCGTTCTTTCCGCCCGCTATATGAGAATGGAATAATAGAGAATTGTGAAGGTGGTTCTGCCAGGCACTTAAATGTAATTTGCAGAGTATCTATGTAGTAGTAGATGTAGACATACGTTTTATTGTTATTATTATTAAAATTGTACACATATACGACACTTTAAAAGCGGATAATGTCATGTTATATTCTGGGGAGTTGTGGGGGCGGGGGGATATGTAAAAACAAAGTGTAACCCCCTTGTCCCTACCATAATCAAACTCTGTGTCCAGGATGTAAAAGAAATTATCGAACGGTGCAGGTTTACCAGCATCACACGTCTTCATTCCCGGAGACCCAATGAAGATGGAGTTGATTTAAAGCAGTACATTAGGACTCAAGTTGGCGATCAGAAGCTGTAGCTACAAGCAATCATCTGATTTTGAAGGACTAAATTCAGGTGCGGAAATTTATTCTTCATCTCTTCTCAAACCTAAACATTCGAATGCGTGGGTTACTGGCCTCAGTAACTGCTGTGCGGTGCCAGATGTGTGTGCAGTTTGACTCATCGCCCGTTGGTACCTCCGCCCCTGGTAACTGGGCCAGCGTCTGCTGCTCCGTGACAGCTTCCCCTGTCCGCCATCGTGCCCGGCGTTGGACGGCAGCTGGTGGCCTTTATCCCCAGGATAGCACGCCGTGGACTCTTGTTCGACGAACTGTCTTTATTTGCCCACGGTGATCTCTCTTGCCGGGTTACGAAAACACGAAACAGTGGAAACCGCTGTTGCAGCCCGGGACAGCTGTTCGCGATAAGAGAGCGCGAAGGCCGTGGGACAATGGCGCTTGTCAGCCGTCCCGTTAGCAAGTCTCGGCCCATGCGGGAAGGCGCGACTGCGCCTTGCGGAGGTACGCCAGCTTAGGTGCAGTAACACTGGGCCAGTGTTTGTTACTTCACGCAATAGACAAGACTGCAGTTTCTGCCGTAAAATAATAATAAAAAACTTTCTTCAACACAAAAATTGGATCACATCCAGTTGGAGGGGTACATGCAGTTCAATGTGGACTACAAACAACAAAACAACATGCCATTATACACCATATACTATTCGCAGCATGAGATGGAAGAAAAAGAGTGAAAAGAGGCAGCTGGCCCTAAAGCATGAAGTGAAAGAGAGCCCCCACATGAGTACTAAAAAACTTCCGTTAAATTTCGGTTGCACGATAAATCACACAAATTTAAAGGTTGTCGATGTAAATAAATACCTAGAAATTACAATTACGGAGAACTTACACCATTAAAACAAGGTCGCTCCCCGTTGCGGTGTGAATGTTGAAATACTGAGTTGACTCCCACTTACATGACGATTGTAATAAAAGAAGAGCAATCGGAGATAGCACAGAAACGTTTAATTGTTCATTTTTTCCACGAACTATTCAAGAGTGAAATACTCGAAAACTAGTATCTGGTTCTAGGAACACTCTGCCAAATGCGTAAGTGTCAACTGCACAGAAATGACGTAGACGTAGATACGTGGCAGGAAAAAGCCTAATACTGACTGCACACTAAATCCCGAACTCTTGAACTTCTGTCTCTGCAAGAATACAATCTTTTTTAAGCACCATAAATGAATTTTAACTTCTTTTTGCACAAAAATTTCCCTGCAACATGTTAATATATTACTTCAACATGTTTCACATTTAAATCAGAGAATTTATACGACAGAACGAACAATTTTCACAGAATAATATATGTAACACTAAACAAAAGCAAAACGATCAGTTATACAAGCAAGTGAACATTATACTGGTTGATGTGAGTGAGTTGTTTTAATTTGTTGTAGATAAATCTGGTTTGCCCAAATGCTTGTTAACTATACTGTATACATATTGAAATACAACGCACGTTACTGTCTTCACCTTTATAAAATAATCCATTGTTAAACAAAATAAACTTTTGTCTCCACTGCATTCTCATATGGAAAATCAAAACAACCTAAGCTTAAATCTATTTCCTACGCATTTCACAAGGCCTTTTCTCAACTGATTCCGTCAGGCGACAATGTTGTTGGGATGAATGCAATCCCTTCGTTATCGTTTTCAGTGACTATACAGTCTCGATAGTCAGACACAGATAATAATTAAAACTCCAAGAAAATCAAGTGTGATTTCGTATCCCGCCGCAAAATGTGGACGCCTGGCGCCTATTTCTGGCGGTTCTTTCATTTATCCTGGTTTTGCTTTCATTGTTAATCTTAGAATCTCTTTTGAAGACAGTAGCGATCCATTTCAAATCATCTTACGAGTCCGTTGCCGCTCTAGCAGAATTTCAATGTCGTCGGTAAGAAGACACTCATACCATCGTTGAGAACTTTCTCTCTCCCTGTCTGCAGTTGGTGATATTACATATAACTTATAAACTTCGTCATTTATTAGATAACCGTACAGTGTTTATCCTCATATCTACCTTAGCATCTTTGTTTCCATGACAGCAAGTCGTTTTTCCACTTCTTTTATTGAAGACCAACGTTCAGCACCGTATAGTGCAGCTGGACACATTAGAGATCGTATACTTTCGATTTGGACATATTACAGATCGTATACTTTCGATTTGAGGCAGCCTGGAATCTTCTGGTCACAGAGTACTGAAGACACAGAACGTCATTTCAACGATGTGCTGCTCAGAAGGTTAGAGATTTCTGTGCTGAGGTTTCCGTCAGCAACACATTGTCGAGTCTAGGTACTTAAAAAGTTCTTGTAGTTCTGACCTCAGGAACCTTGTTCCGTTGGTACGCAAGTCATCTAGATCTATGGTGAAATGCTGGATTTTATTTACGCTAAGTGGTAGACGTAGGTCTGCAAGGCGGTCGTCCGAGGCTTGGACTTGATATTGCACGTCACTCTTATCTTCAGAGGCCAATACCACATCATCAATGACTACCTGGATGCGGCTTTCTGAAGCTCTCTGGTGACCGAACCCGTAACTGTGATGAAGCGAAGAGAAGAGAGAGAAGATCCTTCATGTACTCCTACCGTAATAGAAAAATCGCCCCATAATCCAGCAGTTCATTATATGCGACTTATCAGGTTATACCAGAGCAGTATGACCCATCTTACCCATTGTTCAGGTACTCCATGCTATCGCAGGGCAAGCCAAACGACTCGTGTGGCATTCAGCTAAAAGCCTTTCTAACTCGAGAAAGGCAAATTGTAGATGCTCGGACTTCTCTCAGCTGTTTTCAATAAACAGACGAGCAGCATTGATAGCGTCTTTCGTCTCGCAGCCCTTCATGGATCCACATTGTTTGGTTGTGAGATAGATAATTTGTGGGATAATTTGAAGCGTTCAGAGACCTGCATTGCGTGTGATAGAAGAGGTATTGGGTGGCATTTGCTACATTCATCTGGGCTATTCTTCTGTTTCTAAATTGGAACTGTTGTACTAGATACCCAATTATCTGGAATCCTATCCTCTTCAATAAATTTGTTGAAGAAATCTATCAGCCATTCTGTTGAATTCCAGTACTTTGATTTCCACCGATCAGCCCGTAGATCCTATGGTCCCACTGCCTTTCAATTTTTTATTTTGTGCAATGCTTCGACATATTCATCCTTTGTGACCGATGCAATCGGTCTTTGTACATGTGTTGAAACTGGAAATGGAGCATGTGGGTATTTCTCACTGCAAAGTTTCTGTAAGTATTATCGGCATCATTCAGCTACGTACTTCCTACAGGTAACAAGTTTGGCTTCTACATCGCTGATTCAACAGAACTTTTCGGTTTCCGTTATTTGACTATGACGCTGCTTTATAAGTCGACAGATTTCTTGCTCTACAGTTGATGTTTCAAGTTTATCACAGACGTCGCTGAAGTGGACCGATTTTGCTGCCGCAACTCCCTTCTCTACGGCACTCCCAGCTTCACGATAATCATTCCAACTCTTGTTTGTCTTAGGAGGAAGAGGCTTTTGAAATAGCTGCTTTTTAAAATACAGAGCTTTCATCACTTCGTCAGCCCAAAGCCATGCCTGGCGAACGGTTTTACTTCGTCCGCCTTTGGTAGCACCTAATTTCTCATGAGCTTCCGGTATGAAACTTTCTTTCATGGCATTTCCCGTTGCTTCTATGTCAGTAATAGGTGAAAGGGCGATGGCTGAAATAATGTCATTTACCACTTCTTTGAGTCGCCACCATTTAGTTCGTAAACGTTTCTCTAGAATTTTACAGTGTTCACCATTCTTCTCTTCCTTTGACTAGGAGGTATGACGCGCATTTCGACAACTAAGAGTCGTGTCACCGTACAAGAATGAAATCTATCTGGCTGATTTTTTCTTCTGTGTACAACCAGCATGTGGAGCATAACACGAGAAGACATGAATCTTTCACTTTTATGTAACCAAAACACCTTCCATTAAATGGTCAACAAATCGTTTTAATTTTGCTACGGAGTTACTAAATCTCATGCTAAGAATGATCTGTTTTAGAGCTGTCATTATCAACGATTATGTAACAAAATTTAGATTGCTGCTGTAGTAGTTTCGTGATGTATTTATTGTGATGGACCCATTTCGGCTAGATTGCATCTTCAGACCATCTGCGAAAGTTACATAGTATTTTTTATTTTATTTTAATGTTAGTTAATCGTATTTTTGGATACATAGCTTTAGTATTACGTCCATATACCATCAGCGGTCGCTGTCGCTCTGAGTACTAAAAATCTGTATGTCCGAAAATACGAGTAACCAACATTACACTAAAATAAAAAAAAATATTATGTAACTTTCGTCGATGATCCGAATTTGGCAATCTATTCGATGTGGATCCACTACAACAAATACATCTGTTTTATTACATAAAGTCTGTAAGAGATAGCTTCAACGCTGCGGGCCTATTGGATAATAAATCGTACATTTTATGCTTGTCTCCAATATTCTGCGTTTTTGCACCACTCTGTCTGGCTCCTGCAATGTATAAATCACAATTATTCGCCTTTTTGATGGCGCAGCTACTTCATGTGCTCTTCCTAAAAATTAAGCCAAGAGAGGCAAATCTTATAAATAGATTTCGCTCGTTTAGCCAAATTCTCTATGAAAAAGTCGGTAACCCTTGCTCATTTCCCACGTCATTCGGGCCTGGACGACAGCGCGCCGCCTACGGTGATCGCCCAAGCATTTTCCATAACTATATATTTCGATATTGAGACACAAAGATGTGACAAAGGAGTGTCGACCGGTCTGACACGAGGAGCGGTCATCGATCATCTATAGTTTAAAGCTGTGGGCCTAGTTCTTGATGAGCCTACATCAGACAGCAGGACGGCGGTTTACCTGTACGCCTCCGAGAGGTGTTTGATTTCCCTCCTACCACACATATCTGGGAGCCACGCCCCAATTCGCCACCTGAGGAAGCGCCCCCAGTGGGTTTGAGGCTACTCCGAGAGCATGTAGTAGCACTGTGATGGTAATTGTACTTTTATTAAATGTGCATAATATTTCGCTCTGAAACTCATAACACATAATAATCACAGTGTTGAGGGTACCGACTGAAAAAAAAGCATTAATTACCTGAAAAAAACTTAGTCTGTGCTCAATAATTCTGTCTAAAGGTGAACACTAATAGCCGGCCGAGGTGGTCATGCCGTTCTAGGTGCTGTAGTCCGGAACCTCGCGACTGCTATGGTCGCAGGTTCGAATCCTGCCTCGGGCATGGATGTGTGTAATGTCCTTAGGTTGTTAGGTTTAAGTAGTTCCAAGTTCTAGGGGCTGATGACTTCAGATGTGAAGTCCCATAGTGCTCAGAGCCATTTGAACCATTTTGAGAACATTAATGGGTGTTATTTCCACGTGAGTAGCAACCGTACAAAGAAATCTCTCTATAAATGCGACTTACACAGAATAGACTGTCAAAGAAAACTATTCTACCGGACTTCCAACTCATGGGCACGACAACTACGTTCCACTGTGTGACCTTAATTTTATATGTACGATTCCTAGCTTCTCAGTACTTAAGAGAATGAAGCGTATTCGTTGCTTCCTTATTGAAAGTCGCTTGTTGGTATTTTCTAGGAAAGTTTCGCTAGAATTTTACAGTGTTCACCATTTCTGTTACACACTAGTGCACGTGAAACAAGTCTGTTGTCGCTCTCACTGCAAGTCTCCGTTGATGCTTGATAATGGTTGTGTGTGATGAGAATTGGCAGGAACGAGATTAGCAATAAATTTAACATCAAAATTGATGATCACAAAGTATACGAAGTTGAGGAATTCTACGAACTTGGAAGAAAAATAACACATGAAAGATGAAGCCAAGAGGACGAAAAAGCTGACTATCACAGGTAAAAAGGGCACTCCTGGCCAAAAGTTGTTACCAATATCGAACATGGACCTTAATTTTAGGAAGAAATTTCTGAGAATGTATATTCAGAGCACCACATCTTTTAATAATGAAACATGGACGCTGGGGAAACAGGAGAAAAAGAGAATTGAAGTCTTTGAGATATGGTGCTATAGAAGTATTGAATAACAGACTAAAGGGGAACATTCTACGAGTCGGAGCGTGGAATGTCAGAACTCTGAACGTGGTGGGGAAGTTATAAAATCTGTAAAAGGGAAATGCAGAGGGTCAATCTAGATATAATGGGTATCAGAGCAGTGAAATGGATAGACGATAAGAATCACTGATCAGACGAGTATAGGGTACTATCAACAGCAGCAGAAAATGATATAACGGGAGTAGGATGTGTTATGAATAGGAAAGTTGGACAGACATTAAGTTACTATGAACAGTTCACTTGAAGAGACAGAGAAAGTATATCAGGATATTGAAAGGGTAATTCAATACGTAAAACGAGAGGAAAATGTAATAATCATGGTGGACTTGAATGCGGTCGTAGGGGAGGGAGTAGAAGAAAGAATTTCGGTAGAATATGGGCTTGGTACTAGGAATGAGAGAGGTAAAAGACAGAGTTCTGTATTAAATACCAGTTGGTAGTACTGAATACTCTGTTCAAGAATTACAAAAGGAGTAGTTATACTTGTAAAAGGCTGGAAGATACAGGAAGATTCCAGTTAAATTTCATAATGGTGAGGCAGAGATTCTGAAATCAAGTATTGGATTGTAGGGCATATGCACAAGCTGATACAGGCTCAGATCACAAGTTAGCAATGACGAAGGCTATACTGAAGTTCAAGAGATAGTCATGGACAGTCAGTGGGCAAAGAAATAGGATTGGGAAACATTAAGGAATGAAGAGATACGCTTGAAGTTCTCTAAGGCTATAGTTACTGCAATAAGGAAGAGTTAACTAGGCAGTCCATTGAAGAGGAATGGACATCTCTAAAAAGGGCAGTTACAGAAGTTGGAAGGAAAAATGTAGGTACAAAGAAGGTAACTACGAAGAAACAATGGATAACAGAAGAAATATTTCACTCGATCAACGAAAGAAGAAAGTACTAAAATATTGAACGAATTTCAGGAATACAGAATTGCAAGTCACTTAGAAATGAAATATGCAAGAAGTGCAGGGAAGCGAAGGTGAAACGAAAAATGTGAAGAAATCGAAAAAGAAACCGATTGTCGGAAAGACTGACAGATTATAGAGAAGTCAAATAAACTTTCGGTGAAATTAAGAGCAAGAGCTATAACATCAAAAAAAGCAATGAGAATCGCACTATGAAACGCAGAGGAGAGAGCAAATAGGTGGAAAGAGTACATTGAAGGCCTGTACGAGGAGGAGAACTTTTCTGAAGACGTGATGGAAGAAGAAACAGAAGTCGACAGGGATGAGACAGATGACTCAGTACTAGGCTCAGAATTTGAAAGAGTTTTGGACTACTTAACTTCGAGTAAGGCAGAAACGATGCATAACATTTCATTGAAATTTCTAAAATCATTGGGGGAAGTGGCAACAAAACGACTATTTACTTCCGTATGTAGAATGTATGAGACTGGCGATCTACCACCAGACTTCTGTAAAAACATTATCCATACAATTCCGAAGATGGCAGCAGCGAAGAAGTGCGAAAATTACCACACATTCAGCGTAACAGTTCATGCATCCTAGTTACTGACAAGAATAATATACGCAGCAGTGGAAAAGAAAATTGGGGATCTGTTAGGCGACGATCAGTCTGGCTGTAGGGAAGATAAAAATACCAGAGAGGCAGTTCCGATTTCGCGGTTGATTGGGTTGGTTTGTTTGCGGGGGGGGGGGGGGGGGGGGGGGGGAGGGGGGGGGGTAGACCAAACAGCGAGATCATCGGTCTTATCGATTCGGGGAAGGATGGGTAGGAAGTTGGACGTTCCCTTTTAAAGGAACCATCCCGGCATTTGCCTGAAGCGATTTGGGGAAATCACGGAAAACCTAATCAGGATGGCCGGACGCGGGATTGAACCGTCGTCCTCCCGAATGCGAGTCCAGTGTGTTAACCACTGGGCCACCTCCCTCGGTTCAGCGGTTGATAATGGAAGGAAGACTGAAGAAAAACCAAGACATGCACATAGGATCTGTCGACCTGGAGAAAAGCTTCGATAAAGAAAATGGTTCACGATGTACAAAATTTTGAGAAAACGGGGGTATGCTATACGGGAAGGCGTGTAATATATAGTACGTACAAGGACCAAGAGGGAATAATAAGACTGGAAGACCAAGGATAAAGTGCTCGGATTGAAAAGGATAAAACACAGGAATGTGGTATTTCGCAGCCACTGTTAAATCTAAACATCGAAGAAGCAATGACGGAAAAAAAGGAAAGATTGAAAAGTACAATGAAAATTCAGAGTGAAAGTATACCAAAGACAATATTCGCTGATGACATTGCTATTCTCAGTGAAAATGAAGAAGAATTATAGAAAGTGTTCAATGGAATGAACTGCATAATGAGTACAGAATATGGACTGAGAGTAAATCGAAGATAAACGAAACTAATGAGAAGTGGCATAAATGAGATCGAGAAACTTAACATCATGTTTGGTCATCATGAAGTAGACAAAGTTAAGGAATTCTGGTACCTAGGAAGAACAATAACGCATTATGGACGGAGCAAGGAGGACATCGAAAACAGAATAGCACTAGCAAAAGGGGCATTCCTGGCCAAGAGAAGTCTACTAATATCAAACATACGTCTTAATTTGAGGAATAAATGTCTGAGAAAGTACGTTAGAGCACAGCATTGTATGGTAGTGAGATTCAGACTTTCGGAAAACCAGAACAAAGGAGAAAGAAGTATCTTAGATAAAGTGCTACGGAGGAATGATGAAAATTAGGTGGATTGATAAGGTAGGGTGAGGAGGTTCTCCGCAGAATTGGCGAGAAAAGGAATATATGGACAACATTGACAAAAAGAAGAAACAGGATAATAGGACGTGTTAAGACATCAGCGAACAACTTCCTTGGTACTAGAGGGAGGTGTAGAGGAAGACAGAAATTGGAATACATCCAGCACATAACTGAGGACTTAGGTTGCAATTGCTACTCTGAGATGAAAAAGTTGTCGCAGGAGGAGGCTCTGAGCACTATGGGACTTAACTTCTGAGGTCATCAGTCGCCTAGAACTTAGACCTAATTAAACCTAACTAACCGAAGGACATCACACACATCCATGCCCGACGCAGGATTCGAACCTGCGACCGTAGCGGTCGCTCGGTTCCCTACTGTAGCGCCTAGAACCGCACGGCCACTCCGGCCGGCGTTGTCGTAGGAGAACTATGCTGAGTATTAGATGACCTGATAAGATATGAGAAGATATTCCGCAGAATGAGCAAGGAGAGGCACATGTGGAAAACGTTAACAAGAAGAAGTTATAGGATGACAGAACATGTGTAGGACAACAGGGAATAACTTCCGTGGTACTGTATAGGGTAAAAGCTGTAAGGGGAGACAGAGATTGCAATATATCCAACAGATAATTGGAGATGTAGGTTGCAAGTGCTTCTCTGAGATAAATAGGTTGACATCAGAGTGGTATTCGTGACGACCCGCCGGCCCGTGTGGCCGTGCGGTTCTAGGCGCTACAGTCTGGAACCAGGCGATGAATCCTGCCTCGGTCATGGATGTGTGTGATGTCCTTAGGTTGGTTAAGTTTAATTAGTTCTAAGTTCTAGGCGACTGATGACCTCAGAAGTCGCATAGTGCTCAGAGCCATTTGAACCATTTGTGACGGCCCACATCAAACCAGGCAGAAAACTGATGATTCATGAACGAAAGAGAAGCAAAATTAGATTCTATTAGTCCGTTCCGCTATGGGTCCCACACAGTGGAGTGATATTGCAGGACGTGCTGTACAAATGTTTCTAAGCGATTTCTCTCATTCATAAGCTGAGAGTTCCTAGAACTGTACCAGTAAATAGAAACCTACTGCTGCTTTACCTAGTACTGACTCTGTATGACCGTTCTGCTTCATGTCTCTACATACTGTGATTTACATATGTTTGTTTAGCTTCACTGACTCTAGCTGAAACTCATTACCTGTGAAGTGGTAAAACACTACTTTTCGTACTTCGTGAGGTTCAGTTCTAAATCTATTTGTCAGTCTTTGAAGCAGGTTGCAACTTCTGTACCGACAATACCCCAGTTTTCGCATATGAAAGGGTGCCACAGGTAAGCACATCGTGTGCTTCCGTGTTGCGCATTGGCTGCAGCATGATGAGCTCCTTCATTATCATACCACTTCCACTTCGTTCTGAACTATACTGCGCAACACAATTAAACGATCACTTTTCGAAAGAGAGTAACTGTCTCGCAGTGCAACGCAGGAGTTTGAAATTTGGCTCAAAGGTTTCTACAGCCTTCCACTGTAATGGTGCAAAGCCGTGGTGCCCTGCAACGTCACCCTCGGACTCGGAGACGTTTCATACAGCAAGGTGTCGACACTGTGGACGTGTTACTTGATGGAAAAGCCGTAGCACGCTCTCTAACCCACATTTCATCCCTTACTTTGATACCTTGACGATGGATATTAGAAGCGAAACGACCAGCGTTGAAATCCTGCGATTTTCTTATGGGTGGCCAAGGAAAACATTTAAGACACACCATAGCTCAGAATTGGCACGAAAAGGCCTGACGAGGCAGCCTAAAGAGCGTTCATGAAACCACCCCTTTCGTTGGAGTGTTGATTCCCACACATTTCACGATCGCAAACGACAGATTTCAGTACAACCAGCCACAGGACTATGTTCTTGACAACTTTGACACTGCTTACAACCTCAGTGAATTCAATCCTTCAACCCTACTGAACATGACTGCGCATATTTGGAAAGGGTTCCTCTGAGAACACCCAGTTCAATACTAGCCTTGGTGCCACATCTTCACTTTTGTTGATTTCTTTAAAATGTAATTGTGAATAGATAGTGACGACAGGCTTTGGTGTCTGCAGGCAGGCTATGTTGCTGCTCCTATGCCTGCTAGTATGTATATGATACAGAGGGGGGGGGGGGGGGGGGGGTGAGGCATCAAGGGGTTGCCTGCTTGCAGGCGTCAAGGACTCTTGTCACAGTTTGTTTCTGTACAGGTACATTTTCAAAGTGCTCAACAAAGGCGGGAACGTAGCGTCGAGGCCGTTGCTGAACCGAGCTATCTTAGAGAGACACTTCGCCTTTTATTCCCACATGTGTCGATGTTGCACCTCTCTGTGATCACGCTGCAGAAGGGCGCGAAACAGGAGGACTAGAAAAGCATAAGCACTCCTTGCTGCTTCGGATCGCTTTCAGATTTCGTCGACTGGTTTTAACAGTGGCTGACGGTTCTGCCCTATACACCAGAGCAAAAACTGCTATCCCACTGCACTCGGAAAGAGGTGCGATCATGTTCAGTATGGTTGCTGGCTCACGATGTCATTAGAGAAGAGTTGAATCATCTGGAGAGTGTCAGCAGTATGAAAGATTATGAAGAAAGTAATGCTGTTGCTCATCGCACTGCAAACTGTAGTTTTAGACCTTGAAATGTGTGGGAATGCACTCCCCAAAGAATGGGGTGGTTTCACTGACCCCCTTTATGCGACCCTCTAATGAGTGATACTGGTACGACTTTGGGACACTTCGTTTACATTAGGCTTTCTGGTATAGTTCGTTTACAATCATGTGACCAAGGTCACTGACCTAGTGACGCCATCATCCTTATCAGTGAGATCCCATGCCCCTCTTTATCTGCAGCCTCACAGCGCAGTTTTATAAATCCCAGATGGTGGAAACAGCCTAGTTTTGCAAGAGGAAAATTTAAAAACGTCTTCCCTCCCTCTATCCCCAACCAGTCACACAGTGCAGTACTCCTTATCTCCAGCCAATCAAAGTGCTGAAAAATTTCAAGATGGCAGAAATAGTGTAATTGTGTTAAGGGATAATTTAAAACCGCCCCCTTATTACATGGAAATAGAGACCAATTTTGTGCTTTATACCGCCTGTCCCTCTCCTCTGTTTACAACCAATCCCAGCATAGTACTAAATTGGTGTCCAAATAACATTATTTTTTGTGTACACGTCAAGTTACGCCCCTTCCCACTCCTCATCTGCAGCAAATCATAGCACACTGTTAAAACTCCAAGGTGGCGGAAAATAGTGCAATTGTAGTAATCGAAACCCCTCACCTCCTTATATGGGGCCAATTCAATCAGAATACAGCATTTAAATGATACGCACAAACGGCGCTAGATATGCAGTAAAAATTACATAACTACACTTTAAAGTCGAAGATAATCATTATATCAAGACATACAAATTGGGGATTACACATTATTCCCTTGAAAGTCAAAGATATTCGTTAATTTCGAAACAAAATAATGTCAAGTTACATTATTTATGTAAAGATCAATTGTATGCATTACAAGCCCACTCCCCTCCTCTTTCCTTTGCAATATAAAAAAAATCCAAGTTTATAGAAACAGACTTACGTTGTGTATTATACCCTGACCACTTAGAGTAAACGCTATGCGGTGATTGCTAAACAGTAAATGGTAAACGTTATACGTTACATACTAAGTGGTAAATGCTTAATGATAAACGTTTAACAGTAGACGGTTAAAGGTAAATGCTTGACGGTAAAACGATAAATGCCGAACTACTTAACGGTAAACATTAAACACCTAGCGGTGAATGCTGAACTGTGCCGTCTTTAGAAATCGAGATACTCATCTCATAATAAGTCACTTCAGATTTTAGTCTAACTTAAGATCACTAACACAATTCTTTTTAATAATAGGCTGTCAAATAATATATCCATCCTTTCCGTACCTCGTCTACAAATGTAACTGACACTATTAAATGGCAGACGTACAACGAAAGTTTGAAGATAGGTAATTGGTGGTGAAATGTGAACGGACGTACTAGAACTTCGCTTAAGGTCACAGATAACTTAGAACTGTATTAAAAAAAGAAAAGGGAACGATATCCGTCCATAAATGATGTTCTGGATAATTTAAAAGATCTGGAAGTGAAGAGTAAGGTGGACTTCCTGTTTCATAAAAATCTGTACAACAAGCTGTTCGCAACGTAACCATCCTTTGGAATTTAAGGTCCATTAGAAAACCTAGATCCAAATACTAATACAAACACACAGTGAAGGTGTTTATCAACAAATCACTGATAAACTCGTGCACAAAACAGCAGTTTCAAAGAAATTTCTCTGGATCAATGATGCTGCATTTAAGTCTAAATGAGTAGGAAAAACATTCCTAAAATGCTCGAATACAATACTAGTGCTGTGCAGCTTGGTGTAGTCACGTCAAGATGTAGGCGTAACGTTGCAAAGCGATGTGAGATGGAACGAACGGGCACGTAAGGTCTGGGGTAGGGAAGGCGAATGATCGATTTACTGAGAGAATTTTTGGTGTTTTTTTATCTGTAAAAGAAACTACGTATAGAACACTAGTTTGACCCAGTCTTGAGTACTGCTCAGATGTTTGGGACCTCCATGACGTCGGATTAAGGAAGGTTCCGAAGCAGTTCAGAGGCGTGCTGCTAAATTTGTTACCAGAAAGTTCGATCATCACGCGAGTGTTACGGATATACTTCGTGAACGTAAACTGGAGTTCCAAGACGAAACATGAGGCCTATTTCTCAGAACACTGTCGAGAAATCATCTTAAGTTCACCGCAGTTAATTAAAGAGAAATTTGCACCTGATGTGTTACGCTTTTATTTACAAAGTGTATTCTGTAGTCACTGGTGTTTCTGCCTCTTGTTCACATAATCTGCAAATCACTGCTTTTTCCTTCGTCGTTAGCGGAAAGGGCAGTGTTTTGCACGGTACGTGAATAAGAGGCGGAAACATCCGTGACAACAGAGGATGCTTCTTAAATCAAAGCGAAACGCGTCTGGTGTAAAATTCTTGTTAACTAATCGCAGTAACCCTAAGCGATAGCTATTGAAACAAACGTACTATTGAGAAAAATTTGGAAATCCGGATCTGGAATTCACTGCAGAACGACTCTGCTGCCAGTAACGTACTTTTGCGTAAGGACTACTATGACAAGAGAAATTAGGGCTTGTACGGGGAATATATACTGTCGTTCTTCCCTCACTCCTTTTTGGGAGTGATAGAAAAAAGGGAATGACCAGTTGTGGTTCAACGCACTCTCCACCATACACTATGATGTGGACTGCAAAGTGTGTACGAGAATGTATTTGCGGAGTTGGAAATTAATCATTGCATTTAAGAGACACAGCTTACCCATGACGTTGCTAGGTTCAGTCAAATTTCACGGAATACACTGAGATGTTAATAACGACATTAGCCTCTAACAACCAATCTGGTACGATAACACAGACACTGGTATGACTCAGCTGAACGTTGCCATGGAATATTTCAGGTCACGCATGAACTAAATACTTTGTGAAGAAGAGACTCACTTCCAACTGACCAAATGCTAAGTTTTAAATGGTTTTCTCGTAACTTGATTTAACGATCATGTATCTTCAGCTAAATGTTCTTAACCTATACAAAATGGTGTTTCGTGTCTCATTAGATATATATTCGTTCTTTTAGAGTGTTCCATAGCTTCATAACGATATCAGACGCAACGTACCTCTAGAAGAAATTATTTGGCTTGAGAAATTGCTGAGCCACTTCGCTTAATACAACAAAATATCAAAGGTTATATAAGATGAACTGGAACTATCCGAAAACGTGGAGTACTTTAGATTTAATATCAGTTAATCGTGGCGGCTGCAGCAGGGATTTGACGCTCGCACACACAAGTGGTTCATGCTGCAGGAGCTTGTTTATAACCATATTATCTGCACTACATGACACGGAAAGAACACTAATAAATTAAGACTGTTGTTATTTGCTGGTGTACTACGCAAACAAGAAAGGCAAAGTATTTTATGTTGTGTTAACAAGTGCAACAAATTAACTCCTAAATATTCGTTACAGGGTTCGTTTGAGTTCGCCTGTGTTTGCTTAGTTTGCCTCTTGTGTACAGTTGTCGAGCGGTGCAGTGTAATCACTAAAAATACCTCACTTCTATTAAGTAAAGCTGTGCCTGAATTCACTCATGTTACCGTAATTTCGTTTACTTTCGATTTATATCGGTCACGCAAATACTAGTTCGATTCTTTCGTAAACCCGTAAGCGACACATTGTGATCTGATCCTGGTTATAACTGCGCCTAATGGTGTCACTTTCAGTTCAGCCTAGCTCTCACAATGCACCATATCACAATTTCGTGCTACTGTTGCTGTTTGACAGTGTTTACAATGATATTGGGTGTTCGGAAAATTTCGTTACACACTTCTAGGACTTTAGAGTTGAGTGAGAATATAACATCGTGAATAGGAACCCATGTCATCAAATGACGCTACACGGTGTCAAAGTAAATATGTATACATACAGGGTGATTACGTGATTATGCTGCAAACATTCTAGGACGATGGAGAAGGATAAATGTATCAATTTGAGGTAAGAGTCCCGGAAACGAATGAGTCGAAAGTTATAGGCTAAAACTGTTCTGATACGTCTGACAGTGGAATACATGTATTAGGTATTGTTGCTTAGATTGTAGGGTGAGACATTTTCAGAAGCGCCTGTAACTTTGACGCTCTGTAGCGCAGTTTCTTGACGTTTCCGGACATGTGTTCCTGTTCAGAATATTATGTACTCACACCTTTCTACCAGTCCTAAAAGTTTGTAAAGGGAATTTTCGAACGACCTGTATATGGTACAAACATAGTGACAGGTGCCACACTGCTGTAACGTTAGTTTTACTTTTTTACTTTGAAAATAAGCAAAACGGACAGAAAACTACTTACCACCTGGAGGTATCACTCGAATGCTTCATAACATCGCCTATAACATACGCAGTGGTCTCAATTCGGCTGGGAAGTATCTTTAGGAATGTCATATAGAGCTGAAGCCACCAAATGACCGTTAGGCCCCGTGGAGCTCTCACATTATGGTAATGTGGATTGTTACGTTGCATTCGCTGTCCCAGAAATCTTTTATGACATGGTCGGGTGAGTTAGCAGGCCAGTTTAGGTTCAATAGGTAGCAGAGTAGTATTTTATGGCGAAATTCGGTGATATCTTTATCCACATTCGCTGTTGTCTTTTGCCCAAGTCGGTGTTATTTTTATCAGATTCGTTGTTACCTTTTCAAACTAGTTAATACGCTATTATGTCGAAAATTGACATGTCGAAACCGTGACTGTAACACTGATACATTAATTCAAACAAGTAGAACATTTGCAACTAGGTTTAAGGAACATCTGGATGCCCCACCTCTGAACAACTGAAGGAAATCAGCCTTTACTGCCCATCTCGCAGAAAATAGTCACACAGTAGACAATAGAGAAAACAACCTCCAGACCTTACACCTTACAGGTGGCACAATACATCTTCTAGCAGAGATTGAGGTTGGTATACGTAAGAACACTTTTCCCAAACTATTTCTGAATGATCGAATAGAGTCATCCAATACCCCCTTGCCAAATAATTACAAAGAGGCCTTCTGACAGTTTTAATCAACGGAATATTTCCGTAGTACCAGATAGCCATACCTCTTTAAAACATATAACTTAATTGTTAAATTCATAAAATTATATCCATAGTCTGACTTATTAAAACATCATTGTTTATATAGTAAAATGTAACCATAGATTCAGTGTTTAAACATAGCTTTATCACGGTAACGGAAAACGTAGCTTATTCTATTTACTGTATACATTGTTTAATACTGTCTATATATGACCTTTGTATGTGTAATCCTAAACATTCAGTATATCAGAGACTATTTTAAATAATTTTAATTCTTTTTTTGTTTTTTAAATTAATTCAGTTGCACTAACAAAGACACATCTTATTAAGCCCGTACACTCTCGCAGCGTCTGTAACCTAACCCCTCTACGACTGTAAGACCTTTGAAAACATTGCTTATATTACTCATGTGAAACTGTGCCACGCTTTGTGTGTGCTGCCACTAACCAGAGAATGATGTCATGTAAGGTGTTTTTCAAGGAACAGAACAACACTCGCTTTGTGCATGTCCACAAATGTGGTAATTTCAAAATTCACAACAAAAACACGATTTCGTCACTCAGAAGCACGTAGCACGTAAGTTTCCACCACGTTTCATTTTTTAATAACTTTTAAAATCTTGTAATTCATGTTTTGATAAAGGTCATAAGAAATAAATGAATCGTAAACATTACCAAATATTGAACAAAATAATTTTGCCTCTCCTAGTGCAGCAAACCAATAGCAGATATCAACAAGGCCCCAGCACGAAAATGAAACGAAAAGTGTAACAACTATCTGAAGATGGATTTGAAAATAATCCGAAATCAGTTATGGTTTGATCCAAATAAACCTAGTTAAACCGTACTTGTGGCTTGTTGCTGCTTCATTTATAAGCCTTAAATTAATAAACACTTTTGCCGAAATCTTTAGTATTTGTGTTTCATAGTAGGTGCACTTTTTGCGAAAGTCGGAATCTTTTTTGCCATATTTGGTACCATTTTCTGTGAAAGTCGGTACTATTTTTGATAAATACATTGCAAATTTTTTGCCATATTTGGTGTTATTTTTTCAGATGTTGGAATTATTTTTTAAACATTTCGTGTTATTTTCGCCAAATTTGGCGTTATTTTTTGCCTTATTCGTTGTTATTCATTTTCAAATGATCCGTGTTTTTTTCCAAATTCGGTGTTTTTTCGCCAAATTCGATATTGTTTTTGGTCATCTCGTTGTTATTTTGTCGTAACACACAAAGTTCGTTATGCGGGAAACGAACTGCCAGTTTACTATTAGACACGAACCTCAGTCTTGAAGAGATTAAATGCCTAAAAGCAGTTCATATATTCATTTACGAATATTAATAAACTACCGTCCTCAGATTTATGTGGCAAAATTACAGATTTGCCGATATCTTGCAATAATCGCCGATTTTGAGTTATTTCGCTACAAACCGCTAATTTCGCGTTATTTTTAGCGTTATCGTTTCCTCGTCCTTTTCCTGTTCCTGGGAATAGGGTATCTTCATTTTCCTGAAATCAGCAACGTTTGCTTGCAGATCTGACAAAGCGGTTGATAACATCTTGGAAGACGCGAATGTCCACAGCATACCTACCATGAAAACGTAGCAGAGAGGGGAACACCTGGTCGGCAATAACGTTAAAATTATCGCCCCATCTGAAGTTAATGGCACCCTGGATGATTGGTGTCCACCTCCACACGCTGCGGGTGGGCTGTCAGTGGATTCTGCGCTTTGCATCTTTTGAAAAGAGTATAGCAGGTATGCCAAGGTGGGCACTATCTTACCTTTCGTAAGCAGTATGTCAAGGATGAAAGTCGAGCAACTTGTTTGTCTCGACTCGGCTCGGCATAACAGCCTGTAAGAGAGGGAGATGGTGGTTCTTGACGGTCAGCGTGATTGTGGCTTGTGAAGTAGTAGCGTAACATGTGCAACGGAGACCTGAATTGAATAGGCGTGTTGTAACGGGGCCACTTAGCAGCAGAACCTGTGAAGTGCAGTGTGGTCATAATTAGTACACTTGAACCAGTATAGACGGAAAAATCGTATCGGTACCCAGCTTAAGGGAATGGAGATAAGATCGTGCGTTTTTAAAAGCGTTAGTATCATGACTTGCCATTTGCACCGGTACCGGTACGCTGAGATAAGGTTAAAACACAAATATCATTGTACAGTACAGCTGCGGGTAGTCAACATGGGTCCTGACAAGGTGAGCAAGGCTTTTCTCGTGGAGCTGTTTTATCTAAACGACAGCACTAGTGCGGCTGCTCTTCTCAATTATTGACGGGTTAAAGGAATACGGAGAGGTCCTCTTACTGTACCAGAGCTGAAGGATTCGGAAGTTCGAATTAAACGGTGATTTAGAAATTGTTCCTGGGGGAGACCGATGCCAACTGCACCACCTACTGATGAAGAAGTTACTGCCGCCGTGGCTGAGAACGCTGGTCGCAATGTGCTGTCATCAAACAGTGCACTAGCTGTGTAACGACAACTGAGCATTCCATGGCATACAGTTCGAAAAGTGCTGCTAATGGTCGTGAAACGGTATCTCTGGTGGGGTTCCAGGCTATTGTCGATGCAGATAGTCTTCATATTGAGGAACATTTGTAACCTGGAACGTGAATGTTGCCCTCTCATGCGGAAATTAAAATATGTTTCTTTCGGCTGTTTGTTATTATTTCTCTCCTACATGTCTTTACAAACGTTTCTACGAAGTTTTGTTGTCCTACGATCACTCGTTTTTCATGGGGACTCTCTCAAGTAGCGAAAGTTTAATTACGAGAGTCGTTCAGTAATTAATGCCCCACGTTTTTTTTCAGAATTTGGTGACAATGTACATCAAGATGTCTTGTCCATACCCTATTTTTCTGCGTAGTCTCCATCACAATCTATGGCCGTACGAAAGCGTTGTGGAAGACCATGTATTCCCTGCTGGTAAAAGCTCTTGTCCTCTAGGCGTAACCATGTTTTTGTTGCATGACTGACACTCTCGTCATCTTCAAAGTGTGTTCCCCGTAGATAATATTTAAGTGGCCCGAAGGGATGAAAGTCCAAGGGTGCCAGCTCAGGACTGTAGGGTGGATGAGGCAATGTTGTCCAGCCGAATTGGACGATGTGTTCCCGGATTCTCAGACTTTTGTGTGGGTGTGCATTTCCAATGCTGATCGACGACTGTAGAGCCAATTTTCGAGTTTTGATGCGCCGGTCGGTACGAATAATGGCATCCGCACGGTTCGGCATGTCTGGAGCAGTGGCTGTGACAGGACGTCCCTAGCGTGGCTGATCATGGAGTTCTGGTTCTACATTTCCTGAGGCTGTAACTTTCTTTACCCATCCCCAACTGTACTCCTATCAACTACACAATAACAAATGTTTATGGATGTTCAGCACGGTTTCTTTTTCTGCACACAAGAATTCAATAACAGAACGCTCCTCATATATGTAGACGCAACTCTGAAGCTATACTACTATTCTGCCATCTGCCAGAACGGTTGTAAACTTCACCGTCGCACAGAACAAACATCAAATATGAAGCACCACCATGGACGTTTGTCCATGTATATTAATGGCTTTAAAAAATGTGAGGCATTACTTATTGAACGACCCTCGTATAACCACTCTGTATATTAGTGGTTGCGGTCAGTGAATGACGGCTGCATAAAACTGTAGGGTCATTCTGTCTCTGTTAATGACACTATGCCACGTGGGGAGTGTAATACAATGAACATCCAAAACATTATCAGCACTGCCCATTGCGACGTTGCATGCCACCTGGAGGCACTGCGAGGAAGTGACGCGGTAATGTAAGTATGTAAGCGGAGTAGATACGTACGGGGGATCTCCCTAGTGAAGATATGGCTTGACAGAGGACAGATTATTGTGGCGCAAAGCTTGTGGACGAGTATCTCGAAAACGACGAATCTGGCCGAATGCTCACTTGCTACTGTTTTGAGCATCCACAGAAAGAGGTAGAACGTTCGTCAAACCACCAGGCGATGACTGGTTAGACGTCCAAGACTCTTCACAGCAGGTGGGATTCGGAGGCTTGTCTGCTCTATAAAGTTGGACAGATGGTGATTGTGGCATCTCTGCAGAAGGAGCGCAATGCTAGTGCACGCACAAGTGTTTCGAAGCGCACGGTCCGTAGTACGTTGTTGAACATGGAGCTCCGCAACAGACCACCCCTACGTGTTCACATGTTGACCAACGACATCGTCAGTTGTGATTGCAGTGGGCACGGGATCATCGAGATTCGACCATCGATCAATGGAAACGTGTCGGCTCTTCTGATGAATTACATTTTTACTACCCTAGGTTGATGGTCGTCTCCACAAACGCAATCATCGAGGCAAACGGCGGCTAAAATCGTGTGCTCCACGAACGCAGGTTGGTGGGTGCAGTAGTATACTACGGGGGACATTCGCTGCGCTTCCACGGGTCCTGTGGTAGTAACCGAAGACGCGCTGACAATGTGGACCACATGCATCTCATCATGTTTGATGCCTTTCTCGATGGCGATGTCGTCTTTCAGCAGTATAATTCTCTGTGTCTCGGAGCCAGATCCGTGCTGCAGCGGCATGAGGAGGTTTACTATAGTAACGTCTCCGTGACCAAATCCGCTTGATGTAAATCCTATGGAACCCATCTGTGTCGTTATTGGCACCGTGACAGCGTACGTAAATCAGCTGTCCGTTATTTACGCGAATTACACGACCTGCATGCAGACACCTAATGCCACATATCTTCACAAACCTTCCAGCAAACTGTCGGGTCTCTGATACGCAGCATCAGTGATGCATTTCGTTCCAAAGATGGACAAACAAGCTATAAAACAGGTGGTCATAATGTGTTGGCTATCGATGTATGTGCTGCTACATACTGAATTACATATTGACAGATGTGTGTATTCTGCCGGCCGGGGTGGCCGAGCGGTGCTAGGCGCTACAGTCTGGAACCGCGAGACCGCTACGGTCGCAGGTTCGACTCCTGCCTCGGGTATGGATGTATGTGGCGTCCTTAGGTTAGTTAGGTTTAAGTAGTTCTAAGTTCTAGGCGACTGATGACCTCATCAGGTAAGTCCCATAGAGCTCAGAGCTATTTGAACCATTTTTTGTGCGTTTCCTGACCAAGCAAGAATCTCAAGGTTATGATCAGCATAAGCTTTCTCATGTTCAGTTAGGCAATCAGTGGATGCACGGCATCGACATTCACACGGATGCAGTGCTTTAAGGCGCTCTCCTTCCTCGATTATATTCGTATTATGATTGTCCGCCGAGTACTTTCTTATTCCTATAGTAGGTTTTAGTGATTATTTTAAAAGTCATTATAATTGCGCAGTAGATATGCAAGGGGCTGGCAGTTGTGCTGACGGCCTTTTCTTTCCTTGGGAATCCTGGTATCTGATTGTGATTCCCCTACAGCCGTTAAGCGTACTTACAGGACACGTTGAAGTGGCGTTACTGGTTATCTGCAAGAAATTTTCTAACTGGGTAGGGGAGAACACAAGCTGCGCAGATTCAAATACATTTGGATTAATTTAACTGTTACTCGTTGAACAACTTTTACTGGTATATTCAGCATTTCTACATTTTGGTTTTTAATGTAATATGCCGATTATGGGTGCTTGCATGGGTGGTTGCATTAATATAAGAATAAGAACTTTCCTAAAGCAAGAGTAATTTGGGAGACAGTCTAACAATCTCAAGTCTGGTTCATGACCAAGGAGAACGAATTCCTGATTTCAAATGTCAGCAGAAGTTAAGAAAAAGCTGCCCTGGCACCGGGAATAGCACTAGAGAAGGGAAGTTGCAGCGAATCTGCAAAGTCGTTCAATGTATTACACAATAATCATATTATCTTCAATGCGTTACAGAATTACTCAGTTTTGAAAATACTTTAAATAATGTCTACGTCAACTTAGCCAGTGAACCAACCGCCGTTAAGTGACAAAACAACTGCCACATTCAGAGTTTCTCATCAACTATATAAGTGCTTGGAAACATTAGGTGTTGTCTATTTTAACTTACTATTGGAGGGCACATACTAGTTATCACTGATTTCGTCCAAATTTATGGTATTGCACGAATTGGACAAAAACGAAACTGAAAGAATTGGAAATTGTGGAAAGTCGAGCGTTTAGAAGAAATAATATTTTTGGGGACATATGGGCGAGGCATGAGTCATATATTTAAGTGTTGTTTCCAAGTAGCGCTTGGCTCAGCGGAAACTATACATAACAACGCCCAACATATTTCATTTACTAATATTTTCATGAACGGCACGAGATGGAAAGGAAAAGGATAATTTCGGGTTGCAAATAAATTTCCATTATTAAATTAGAAGACGTACACGAGGATCTCATGCTAAAAAACTGATACATTTATGAGTTTACAGTTGATGATTTACATGTTTTAGAGTCGTTCCCAGCGACCGATCGGCCAGTTTTACCTGCATCGGGAACCTATTCTTTGGGTAGAATCGACAATAGTGGCTCAATTGTCAGAATGTCACGGAATAAGAAGTCCTCTACGCTATAATTACAATACCTTCTTGGAAGGTTGTTTGCAGAGTCCTCGAGGACTCTGTAAGTACACACTTTCTTTGAAATTTATTTGCAATCCCAAATTTTCTTTTAAGATTTCTCTTCATGTCTTTTATGGAACTATTCACCTACATTTACATCTATATGGGTACTCTGAAAGTCACACTTAGCTGCCTGGCAGAGGCTTCATCGAACCACCATCACAGTAATTCTCTGTTTTTCCACCCTCGAACAGCGTGCGAAAAAATCTGAAATTTCGTGGGAAGATCCCGCTGCAACGAGAAATATCTTTGCTTTAGTGATGTCCGCCATAAATCCTGTAACATGTGCGTGACACTCTCTGCCCTATTTCTCGACAATACATAAAGTGCTGCCCTTCTTTGAACTTTTCGATGCACTCCGTTAATCCTATCTGACAAGAATCCCTTGCTACGTAGCAGTACTCCAAAATACGACGGGAAAGGCAGTCTCATCAGTAGACCTGTTGCACTTCTAAGTGTTCTACCAATGAAACGCAGTCTTTGGTTCATCTTCCAGACAACACTTCATGTGCATTTTTAAATTGTTCGTAACTGCAATTCCTACGTATTAAGCTGAATTGACGAACTCAAGATTTGATAAATTTATCGTTTGGGCAAAATTTAAAGGTTTCCTTTCAGTACTCATGTGGACGACCTCACACTATTCATTATTTAGGGTCAATCGCCAATTTGCGCATTGTACAGATGTTGTTGTTATCGTCTTCAGTCCCGAGACTGGTTTGATGCAGCTCTCCATGCTACTCTATCCTGTGCAAGCTTCTTCATCTCCCACTACCTACCGCAACCTACATCCTTCTGAATCTGTCTAGTGTATTCATCTCTTGGTCTCCCTCTACGATTTTTACCCTCCGCGCTGCCCTCCAATACTAAATTGGAGATCCCTTGATGCCTCAGAACATGTCCTACCAAACGATCCCTTCTTCTAGTCAGGTTGTGCCGCAAACTCCTAGTCTCCCCAGTTCTATTCAGTACCTCGTCATTACCTATGTGACCTACAGATCTCATCTGCAGCGTTCTTCTGTAGCACCACATATCGAAAGCTTCTATTATGTTCTTGTCCAAACTATTTATCGCCATGTTTCACTTCCATACATGGCTACACTCCATACAAATACTTTCAGGAACGACTTCCTGACACTTAAATCCATACTCGATGTTAACAAATTTCTCTTCTCCAGAAACGCTTTCCTTGCCATTGCCAGTCTACATTTTATATCCTCTCTACTTCGAACATCATCAGTTATCTTGCTCCCCAAACAGCAGAACTCCTTTACTACTTTAAGTGTCTCATTACCTAGTCTAAGTCCCTCTGCATCACGCGACTTAATTCGACTTCTCTGATAGAATTACAATGTCATCGGCGAACCTCAAAGTTTTTATTTCTTCTCCGTGGATTTTAATACCTGCTCCGAAATTTCTTTTGGTTCCTTTACTGTTTGCTAAATATACAGATTGAATAACATCGGGGAGAGGCTACAACCCTGTCTCTCACCCTTCCCACCCACGGATTCCCGTTCATGCCACTCGACTCTCACAACTGTCATCTGGTTTCTGAACAAATTGTAAATATCCCTTCGCTTCCTGTATTTTACCCCTGCCACGTTCAGAATTTGAAAGAGAGTATTCCAGTCAAAATTTTCAAATCCTTTCTCTAAGTCCACAAATGCTAGGAACGTAGGTTTGCCTTTCCTTCATTTATCTTCTACGATAAGTCGTAGGGTCAGTATTGTCTCACGTGTTCCACTATTTCTACGAAATCCAGACTGATCTTCCCCGAGGTCGGCTTCTACTAGTTTTTCCATTCGTCTGTAAAGAATTCGCGTTAGTATTTTGCAGCCGCGACTTATTAAACTGATAGTTTGGTTATTTTCACATCTGTCAACACCTGCTTCCTTTGGGATTGGCATTATTATATTCTTCTTGAAGCCTGAGGGTATTTTGCCTGTCTCATACATCTTGCTCACCAGATGGTAGAGTTTTGTCAGGACTGGCGCTCCCACGGCCGTCAGTAGTTCCAATGGAATGTTGTCTACTCCCGGGGCCTTGTTTCGACAGGTTTTTTAGTGCTCCGTCAAACTCTTCACGCAGTATCATATCTCCCATTTCATCTTCATCTACATCCTCTTCCATTTCCATAACATTGTCCTCAACTACATCGACCTTGTATAGAGCCTGTATATACTCCTTCCACCTTTCTGCTTTCCCTTCATTGCTTAGAACTGGGCTGCCATCTGAGCTCTTGATATTCATGCATGTGGTTCTCTTTCCCCCAAAGGTATTTTTAATTTTCCTGTAGCCAGTATCAATCTTACCCCTAGTGAGATTAGCCTCTTCATCCTTACATTTGTCCTCTAGCCATCCCTGCATAGCCATTTTGCACTTCCTGTCGATATCATTTTTGAGACGTTTGTATTCCTTTTTGCCTTCTTCTTTTGTTGCATTTTTGTATTTTCTCCTTTTATCAATTAAATTCAACATTTCCTCTGTTACCCAAGGATTTCTACTAGCCCTCGTCTTTTTACCTACTTGATCCTCTGCTGCCTTCACTACTTCATCCCTCAAAGCTAACCATTTTGCTTCTACTGTATTTCTTTCCCCCATTCCAGTCAATTGTTCCCTTATGCTCTCACTGAAACTCTGTACAACCTCTGGTTTAGTCAGTTTATCCAGTTCCAATCACCTATGACTACTAAATTTTCGTCTCCCTTCACTGTCTGAATTATTTCTTTGATCTCATCAAACATTTCATCCATTTCTTCATCATCTGCGGAGCTAGTTGGCATATAAACTTGTAGTACTGTAGTAGGCGTGGGCTTTGTGTCTATCTTGGCCCCAATAATGCGTTCACCATGCTGTTTGTAGTAGCTTACCCGCACTCCTATTTTTTTTATTCATTATGAAATCTACTCCTCCATTACTTCTATATGATTTTGTATTTATAACCCTGTATTCACCTGACCGAAAGTCTTATTTCTCCTACCACCGAACTTCACTAATTCCCACCATATCTAACTTCGACCTATCCATTTTCCTTTTAAAGTTTTCTAACCTACCTGCCCGATTAAGGGATCTGACATTCCACGCTCCGATCAGTAGAACGCCAGTTTTCTTTCTCCTGATAATGATCTCCTCTTGATTAGTCCCCGCCCGGAGATCTGAATGGGGGACTATTTTACCTACGGAATATTTTCCCAAGAGGACGCCATCACAATTTAACCATACAGTGAAGCTGCATACTGTCGGGAAAAATGACGGCTGTAATTTCCCCTTGCTTTCAGCCGTTCGCCGTACCAGCACAGCAAGGCTGTTTTGGTTAGTGTTACAAGACCAGATTAGTCAATCACCCAGATTGTTGCCCCTGCAACTACTGAAAAGGATGCTGCCCCTCTTCAGGAACCACACGTTTGTCTGGCCTCTCAACAGACACCCCTCCGTTGTGTTTGCACCTACGGTACGGCTACCATTATCGCTGAGGCACTCAAGCGTCCCCACCAACGGCAAGGTCCATGGTTCATAGGGGGATCGTACAGATGTCGTATCTACAGATATAGTATCAATATCGTTTTGCAATTGGTTTTGGTCTTCTGATGATTTTACTACATGATAAACGACAGCATCATCTGTAAACAACCTACATCTACATCTACATGACTACTCTGCAATTCACATTTAAGTGCTTGGCAGAGGGTTCATCGAACCACAATCATACTATCTCTCTACTATTCCACTCCCGAACAGCGAGCGGGAAAAACGAACACCTAAACCTTTCTGTTCGAGCTCTGATTTCTCTTATTTTATTTTGATGATCATTCCTACCTGTGTAGGTTGGGATCAACAAAATATTTTCGCATTCGGAAGAGAAAGTTGGTGACTGAAATTTCGTAAAAAGGTCTCGCCGCGACGAAAAACGTCTATGCTGTAATGACTTCCATCCCAACTCGTGTATCATATCTGCCACACTCTCTCCCCTATAACGTGATAATACAAAACGAGCTGCCCCTTTTTGCACCCTTTCGATGTCCTCCGTCAATCCCACCTGGTAAGGATCCCACACCTCGCAGTAATATTCTAACAGAGGACGAACGAGTGTAGTGTAAGCTGTCTCTTTAGTGGACTTGTTGCATCTTCTAAGTGTCCTGCCAATGAAACGTAACCTTTGGCTCGCCTTCCCAACAATATTATCTATGTGGTCCTTCCAACTGAAGTTGTTCGTAATTTTAACACCCAGGTACTTAGTTGAATTGACAGCCTTGAGAATTGTACTATTTATTGAGTAATCGAATTCCAACGGATTTCTTTTGGAACTCATGTGGATCATCTCACACTTTTCGTTATTTAGCGTCAACTGCCACCTGACACACCATACAGCAATCTTTTCTAAATCGCTTTGCAACTGATACTGGTCTTCGGATGACCTTACTAGACGGTAAATTACAGCATCATCTGCGAACAGATTGTCTTTTAAACACATTTTACAGATAAGGAACAACAGTTGCTGCATTTTTATATTTTCTTCTTTCAACATATACGAGGGTTGGAATTTAAATAGTAGCAACTATTTATTCACAACCGGTACAAAAGGGTTACATGTTTGCACCTGTTACTGTCCTTCAAAATAGTCACCAGCGTTGTGCAGAACTAGTTGCTAGCGATGTGGAAGGCATGATATACCGTTGGCAGAGTCTGTTCTGTTGATAGTATGTTTGGACCCGTTTACTGCCTGTCGAATCTCTGGAACAGTTATGAAGCGAATGCCACGAAGTTGATTCCTTCATCTTCGGAATCAAATCAAAGTCACAAGGACTTAAGTCCGGGGAGTATGGTGGATGGTACAGTATTTCCCCGTCCCATGACCGAATAGAGCAGCCACAGCTTGCGTTATGTGCGCCCGCCCATTGTCGTGCAAAATGATGGGTGGGTTGTGCAGAAAGTGTCGCCGACTCTTGCGCAAAGCTGGTAGCAGGTGATGCTCCAAAAAGGAACAGTAATAGTCCAAAATCGAACAGTAATACTGTGCATTGACGGTGTTCCGTAATGCGTTAGGATAACACCATCACAGTAGTACACGAGAGTCACCATAGTTTTCAACATACTGGGGATGACGCCATTTGTTGGGTTGGCGTATCAGTTTTGACTCGTATGATGTGGCCCATGTCTCTATACAGTGTTACGATACGGCGTAAGAAATCCTCTCCTTCGCGTTCATAGCGCTCCAAGTGCGTCTGAGCAGCGTCGTAACGCATCCATTTCTGCTTTCGCGTCAGGTCATGCGGAACACATAGTGATGCAATTTTTCGCATGCTTAGGTGTTCCTTCAGGATACGAAGGACGGTGGTATGCGATAATCCGGTCTCGTGGGCGAGCTCACGAATCGTATGGCGTCAATCACTGTCCACTAACGCGGCAACAGCATGCACTTCTTCTTCAGAGGCGTTAGGACAACCTGCCTGATTCATGTCCGCTACAGTTTGTCGACCTTCGTTGAAGGCTTTTACCCAACGTGCCACTGTTCTGTACGGCAATGCCGATTCCCCGCACGCCTCTTGAAGACCTTGGTGACAATGTCGTGCTGTACGACCTCTGGCGTATTCTATCTTGATCCAACTCCGTTGTTCCTGTTTCGAAAACGTAGTGGCTCGTTCGGTTAGACCTCTCGCTCACAGGGACTGTGTTTCCATCGATTGTGCGCACGCCGGTGACGTGGGACAGGAGAGACCATTTGCTCGGAGGTAAGGTACGCATGTCAACAACGTGTGCTATCAGCGACAATAGTAGGTTCCATTGTATCGTGTTTCCACAGCAGTGTTGCCACTATTTAAGTTCCAACCTACGTAAATTCAATAACCAGGAGTTTCTACTAGGCCCTGTCCTTGTACCTATTTGATCCTCTGCTGACTTGAAAATACTAACTAGAAGCACTAGGAAAAAGAGGAATATCAAAGGAGTGGGCCCAGTCTTCTCTGAGAAATAGGGTGCAAAAGAAAGAGATGGTTGAAACTGCTGATTAGGAATTTTTGGTAAAACAGTTGTCAGACAAGAAACATAAAATATAGGTATGCCTCAGGGTAGTGCGCTGGGTCCAATTCTGTTCTTAATATATCTTAATCGCCTTCCAGCCAATATAAGACACGGGGAAAAAGTTGTCTTTAGTGATGACAGCAGCATTATAATAAGTGATAAAACACCAGGATTCCTAATAGGGAAGGCAGACGAAATTCTCAATGATGTTTAGAATTGGACAGTATGTAGTAATTTAACTTTGGACATAAATAAAACAAACACCATGCACTCCAGTAGAAAGAAGGATAACAGCTCTGTCGCTTTGAACACAGATAATGGACTTATAGACTGTGTCAGAAACACAGAGTTTTCAGGCATGAACATTGGCTTTTAATTAACACGGAATAAACAAAGATAACCGCAAAAAGTCATCAACATATACTCTTATGTTTCTTGTACCGACGTGTAACAGCCACTGTCTTGTGATGACCTGTAGGATTTTTTCGGGGGATCAAAAGCACAGACCATGGACTCAGTTTTCAAGCTGCAGAAAAGGGCCATAAGAATAATGACTAAAAGTTGTATTTGGGCTCATATTAAACAACCGTTAAAAAAACATGGCATCCCTGAAAGAGTTGCCCGGTAGTGAAAAGTGGGATTTCTAGGACAGGTTAATTTATTGGACAGTGTTGCTCAATGACGAAGAGATATGGAATTTTTTGTGAAAGATAGAATATCCTAAGGCTAATTAATTTATCTTACTATACCTCTCCTAGTAACGCACTCTCTATCACGACATCAAGAGGCTTTTGGTTCAATACCACCTAGCGAGGCACGTTTATTTTCTAGAATTAAAGAATGATTAGTTATTAACTTCCACGAATGCCTGACGCATGTGCAATGGTCGTTCCGGATAAGAGAAGAAATTGATCACTGTCGTGAATCTAATTCATCAAGCAATATGCAGTGGTAAAGCAAAATCCGCCAAACTGACGACATGATTCAAGTTTCATTATTTTCTTTACAAGTATTAGTGAATTCTTAACAAATGCTTTGTAAATCACCGTACATTAACTACGTCTTATTACTGTCGCAAAAACTGATATTTTTCAGTGAACTCCACAGCAGTATCGAATTAGCCACTCACTACATCATTTCAAGATCGCGCACAAAGGAAAAAGATTCTGTCTCTGGAAAAATTACTCACTCGGGAATATTCATCTAGTACACGAATTAAAAGAACAATGAAAAAATCACTAGACACAAAACTGATCAAAAAAAGCGCGAAAGGCGTTGCTTAGCATAGGCACTAGGACTAGTATATTTTTAAAAATATGAGGACTCCGATAGATCGATATTTGCAAAAATACCCTTATTGACACTCACTATCTCAAAAAATATCGTAACATTGATAAATAGACGGGAAAATATAGACGGACCGCCAAAATGAATATCGGCTGCACTTTGCAAATCTACTGCCAGTTTTAGAGCTGCATATTTGCGTATTGTTTTTTGATTAGATATTCTGTACATCAACAAGTTAGGAGCCTGCTTGTCCCCCTTAGAGCAAAAATTGGAAGGAAAACGATGCAGGTTCACACTTGGCGATAACTACTTTGCTATCAGTTGTAACTGTGTCCGATGAATCCGCAGTTAGACTTCGTCACATATCGGATTCGTCTGGATCACTATGCCGACTTTTTATTTGTTTATTCATTCATTTCTGTAACGCCAGCAACCTAGTAGTTATAGTGTCAAAACTGCATGGTGAAGTTAAACGTTGCAGTTTCTGTTGGCAGCGCCGAGCGCCGGCCACTTCAGCATTTCCCTTCACTAGTCTCCGCCCACCGCAAAGACCAACCTTGTCAGTTATATTTTTCTTTATCACTTTCAGCAACTGTTTTTGAAGAATGTCGATATGAAGATACAGGACACAAGTTACGTTCACAATTGCTTTTTAAATCAACAAGTGTGCTATTTCTTCCCATCGGAATTGTTTTTTAACGCAACTGGTGTGATATTTCTTCACATCGGATATCTTGCTATTTCATTCACATTGCCACGCCCTCGTGCAGTCTGACTTCTTCTTTGTGCTGTCTATACCTGCTTCACACAGTTGAAGAGAAAGACTGGATATGATGAAAGCTCTAAAAGTAAGTAGTAAGACTTCTTTACACAGTGAAACTAAATTATGTTCTACTGCAATCTCAAAAGAACAACTTCAAATATTTATCAAAAACGGCGAAAAAAAATATTTAAATATCTGAACTCGACAGTGCCTTTTCAATACCAATTTATCAAAATTTCGGTGACTATATGTCGACGATACGTATCTATATTCTCTGGTAAAAATATTGATATCTTGATATTTTCTCGACAGATCTTATTGGTACCCAGTGGGTTCACGTGTATGAAAATTGAATAACGGAGAAAGCACAAGCACAAGTGTAAAGGGGCTCAAAAATAGGTGAATTTCACACGCAATAAGTGAGAAAATATGCAAAGCCTTCAGAGGGCAATAATAATATATTGATTTTTTCAAAATTGCTGATTTCCCAACTCAAACGCACAGCGACTTAATTTAATGTCGTGTCCACCAGGAACCCACATCCTTATCAACCATGTACTGGAACAATACTCCGTCACGTAGTCAACCTCTATCGCTTGTTCAGAGAGGAGGCCGATATTTTTCAGTAGAGGGAGGATGTGCCCTCTCCACTAACCAATGAGGAGGGGCAAAGAAAGCCGCTCGAGCTACTTGCTGCTTTAGGAGGCGACCCGAGGGAAGCGTGAAAGCCTGTGATTCACTGAAGTTGGTTCAGGAAGATTTCTTTGCAACACCAAAAATACGTGAATAGCGAAATTCTAACGGCTGGTACTGCTTTTTGGGAAATTAAATAAAGGGAATTCTTTGCCCTCTACAAAGCGCTAAAACCACTCATCCATGATTTCAAGATAAGCGGTCGAAGTGGGAAAGGAAACCATTATGGAGAGAGAGATTGCTGAATTTAAGGGCGGGCCACCCTCCCTCAAGCATCAGAATGATTTTGATAGAGCACATTAAGAACAACAAGGCTACCATCGCAACTTTCAAAATGATACACATTGTGAAAGGAGTGCGAAACTTTCCTACTTCAGCAAGCGGGTACATCCACCAGTCTGTACCGGCCGCTATGGACGAGTGGTTCTAGACGCCTCAGTCCAGACAGATGAGGCTGCTAACGTTTCAGGTTCGAATCGTGCCTAGGGCATGGATGTGTTGGATGTCCTTAGCTTAGTTAGGGTTAAGTAGTTCTAAGTCTAGGGGACTTACGACATCAGATGTTAAGTCCCATAGTGCTCAGAGACATTTGAACCATTTTAGCCACCAATCTGTTGCTCATATACACTGAGGTGACAAAAGTTATGGGTTAGCGATATTCACATATACAGATGGCGATAGCATCGAGTACAGAAGGTATAAAAGAGCAGTGCATTCGTAGATCTGTCATTTATATTCAGTGATTCATATGGTAAGGTTTCTGACAAGATTATGACCGCACGACGAGAATTAACAGACTTTGAACGCGGAATGGTAGTTGGAGCTACACACGTCGGACATTTCAGTTCGGAAATCGTTAGGGGAATCAGTAATTCGAGGTCCATAGTATGAAGAGTGTGCCGAGAATACCACATCTCAGACATTACCTCTCACCATGCACAATGACTGGCCGACGGCCTTCATTTAACGACCGAGGGTTGGGGCGTCAACGTAGATTGGTTCAAATGGCTCTGTGCACTATGGGACTTAACATCTATGGTCATCAGTCCCCTAGAACTTGGAACTACTTGAACCTAACTAATCACAGGACAGCACACAACACCCGTTTACGTAGAATTGTTGGTGTTTACAGAGAAGCAACACTGTATGAAATAACCGCATAAATCAATGTGGGACGTACGACGAACATATACATTAGGACAGTGTGGAAAAATACGGCATTATAGGGCTTTGGCAGCAGACAGCGCGACATCGCCTGCAGCACCTCTCTTCGGTTCGTGATCATATCGGTTAGGTTCTAGACAACTGGAAATCCGTGGCGTGGTCAAATGAGTCCCGGTTTCAGTAGGTAAGACCTGATCGTATGGTTCGAGTGTGGCGGAGACCCCACGAAGCCACGGACCTAAGTTGTCAACAAGGCACTGGGCAAGCTGATTGGGGACTTCATAATGGTGTGGGCTATTTTTACGTGGAGTAGACTGGGACCTTTGATCCAACTGAATCGATTATTGATTGGAAATGGTTATGTTCGGCTACTAGGAGGCATCTGCAGACATTAATGAACTTCATTTTTATGGATAGCAATACACCTTGTCACCTTGCCACAGTTGTTCGCAGGTGGTCTGAAGAACATTCTCAACAGTTCCAGTGAATGGTTTGGCCATCCAGATCGCCCAACATCATTCCCATCTAACATTTATGGAACGTCATCGAGAGGTTAGCTCCCGCGTAACATTCCACGCCAACAACACTTTCGCAGTTGTGTACGGTTATAGAGGCAACATGGCTCAATATTTCTGCAGGGGACTTCCACGTAGAGTTCCTGCACTACACCGGCCAAAAGGAGGTCCAACACGACATTAGGAGGCATCCCTTTTGCCACCTCAGTTTAGTTCTATTGCATAATCATGGAAACCGTTTGCACGCTTGTAAACATGGCATTGTATTGAATAACACAGAAAATAAATAACTAACTACATTAAATTAAATGTTCTGTCTCAGCAGAAACAAATCGCAATAGGGCATTTGTCATCATGATTTTGTTGTTGTTGCTTAAAATGATTGTTGCTGTCTTACCAATGAAAACTGACCATTCCTTGTGGGACAACCTGTATATTCCATATATACGTATACTGGAGCTATTTATTTTGATTTTGATACGATGCCAATCATTTTTTAAATGATCTCTGGGTAAACAAATACGTAAATAGAAGCAAAATCGGGACTCTTTGAATCACATCTCCACTTAATTACTTTCCAGTTTTTGTGTTGTTTCGTCCACTGATAGTTAGCAGTTTTATGTGCCACTGTGGAGATGGTCTATTGCAAGGTACTGGATTCCAGATGGCGACTGTATGCTGTTCCTTTGTCAGTGTCAGCTTAGAAAATGATTGCGATGGACCTGTTTTCTCTGACAGCTGCGATTACTGTCGTGTTTGAAACTTACTGTTGTTGATGAGGCACAACAGTCGTCTCCAGTTCTATTCAGAAAACCGCAACAGAAAACAAACAACTCATAAATGATCAGACCAACCTGCCAAGCCACACGATCTTTAAATTAATTGACCACATAACATAACATTAAATACACTGTATACAAGTAACAACAACCACACATATAACATCCAGTCGCTACCGTCCCCCATATCAGGCCCCTTTCACCATTACCGTCTTCTCCTTACTCCCCCCCCCCCCCCCCTTCGATCCCGAATCACACGAAAAAAAAAAAAGACTTTAAAAATCACATGTTGGCAAGGCTAACAGCCTGAATGGAAGACAAGTGAACAAACATAAACACTGTTATACTGTACTTAGTGCGGAACGCGTGTAACTACAGTTCTCTTTCTAAAGCGAGTTGAAGTGTGTGTAGCACCAATTTAGCGCAAGAGAAAGTGCTTTCAAAACAAGCAAATATCTGCCAAGTGTAAATGTATAGCGAAGTTTCTTTCGACTTCTGCCTCCGCTGCCAACGAAGGAAAAAGCTGGTTTGCGGAACTTGTGAACAAGATGCAGAAACATCGTAAGTAAACTGCACGTCTACTTTATAAAGAAATACTGTTTTTACTCTACATTGAAGAGCTAAGGAAACTGGTACACCCCGGTGAGCACGCAGAAGTGCTTCAACATGACGTGGTATGGACTCGACTAATGTCTGAAGTAGTGCTAGAGGGAACTGACACCGTGACTCCTGCGGGGCTGTCCATAAATCCGTAAGAGTACGAGTGGGTGGAGATCCCTTCTGAACAGCTCGTTGCAAGGAATTCCAGATATGCTCAATAATGTTCATGTCGAGGAACAGCGGAAGTGTTTAAACTCAGAAGAGTGTTCCTGGAGCCACTCTATAGAAAGGTGACGTATTGTCCTGCTGGGATCGTCCAAGTCCTTCGGAATCCACAATGGACATGAATGGATGCAGGTTATCAGACAGGATGCTTACGTACGTGTCACCTGTCAGAGTCGTATCTAGATGTTTCAACGGTCCCATATAACTTCTCCAGCTTGGACATTCCTCTGCTGACATGCAGGGTCTATGGATTCATAAGGTTGTCCATATCCGTACAAGTCCATCCGCTCGATACAATTTGGAACGAGACTCGTCCGACCAGGTAACATTTTTTTAGTCATTAACAGTCGAATGTCGGTGCTTAAGGCACAGACAAGGTGTAAAGCTTTGTTTCGTGCAGTCATCGAGGATATACGAGTGTGCCTTCGGTTCCGAGAGCCCTTATCGATGATGTTTTGTTGAGTGGTTCGCATGCTAACACCATGCATGAAATCTGCAGCAATTAGCGGAAGAATTTCGCTTCTGTCACGTTGAACGATTCTCTACAGTCGTCGTTAGCTCTGTTCTTGCAGGATCTTTTTCCAGCCGCAGTGATGTCGGAAATTTGATGTTTTACCGAATTCCTGATATTCACGCTACACTCGCGAAATGGTCGTACGGGAAAATCCCCACTTCATCGCTACCTCGGAGATGCTGTGTTCCATCACTCGTGCGCCGACTATAACACCCCGTTCAAACTCACTTAAATCTTGATTACCTACCATTGCAGCAGCGGTAACCGATCTAACAACTGCGGCAGATACTTGTTGTATTATATCGGCGTTGCAGACTGCAGCGCCGTATTCTGGCCGCTTACATGTTTCTTTATTTGAATACGCATTCTTATACCAGTTTCCTTGGCGCTTCAGTGTGCAAAAACCAAAAAATGCAAACATATGCATCCATAATTTGGAAATTGTGGTAAGGTCTTATGGGACCGCACTGATGAGATCATCAGTCCCTAAGCTTGCGCATTAATTAAACTACACTACTAGTTATTAAAATTGGTACATCAAGAAGAAATGCAGATGATAAACGGGTATTCATTGGATAAATATATTATACTAGAAATGACATGTGATTACATTTTCACGGAATTTGGGTGTATAGATCCAGAGAAATCAGAACTCAGAACAACCACCTCTGGCCGTAATAACGGCCTTGGTACGCCTGGGCAATGAGTCAAACAGAGCTTGGATGGCGTGTTCACGTACAGCTGCCCATGCAGCTTCAACACGATACCACAGTTCATCAAGAGTAGTCGCTGTTGGATTGTGACGAGCCAGTTGCTCAGCCACCATTGACCAGACGTTTTCAATGGGTGAGAGATCTGGAGAATGTGCTGGCCATAGCAGCACTCGAACATTTTCTGTATCCAGAAAGGCCAGTACAGGACCTGCAACATGCGGTCGTGCATTATCCTGCTGAAATGTAGGGTTTCGCAGGGATCGAATGAAGCGTAGAGACGCGGGTCATAACACATCTGAAATGTAACGTCCAGTGTTCAAAGTGCCGCCAATGCGAACAAGAGGTGACCGAGACGTGTAACCAATGGCACCCCATACCATCACGCCGGGTGATACGCCAGTATGGCGATGACGAATACACGGTTCCAGTGAGCGTTCACTGCGATTTCTCCAAACACGGATGCGACCAACATGATGCTGTACACAGAACCTGGATTCATCCGAAAAAATGACGTTTTGCCATTCGTGCACTCAGGTTCGTCGTCGAGTACACCATCGCAGACGCTCCTGTCTGTGATGCAGCGTCAAGGGTAACCGCAGCCATGGTCTCCGAGCTGATAGTCCATGTTGCTGCAAACGTCGTCGAACTGTTCGTGCAGATAGTTGTTGTTTTGCAAACGTCCCTATCCGTTGACTCAGGCGGCGAGACGTGGCTGCACGATCCGTTACAGCCATGCGGATAAGATGCCTGTCATCTCGACTGCTAGTGATACGAGGCCGTTGAAATCCAGCACGGCGTTCCGTATTACCTTCCTGAACCCACCGATTCCATATTCTGCTAACAGTCATTGGATCTCGACTAACACGAGCAGCAATATCGCGATACGATAAACAGCAATCGCGATAGGCTACAATCCGACCTTTATCAAAGTCGGAAACGTGATGGTACGCATTTCTCCTCCTTACATGAGGTATCACAACAACGTTTCACCAGGCAACGCCGGTCAACTGCTGTTTGTGTATGGGAAATCGGTTGGAAACTTTCCTCATGTCAGCACGTTGTAGGTGTCGCCACCGGCGCGAACCTTGAGTGAATGCTCTGCAAAGCTAATCGTTTGCATCTCACAGCATCTTCTTCTGCCGGTTAAATTTCGCGTCTGTAGCACGTCATCTTCGTGGTGTAGCAATTGTAATGGTCAGTAGTGTAACTTACACTGACAACACACTGCCTCGCGGAGTGTGACAGGGTGCCCAAGACTGCGCGGCTACACCGCGCGGCGTATCCATATTTATAGAGTGAGTAGAGAAGATGATTTGTAAAGAAAAGCGAAACGCTCCTGTGTTAAATAGTCTTTAATTAATATCAGTAAGCTGAAGAAGGAGAAAGCAATGAAAACTGAATACGAATGCGCTCGGATGGAACGGTGACATGTTAAGAAATGAACAGAATATTTTACGTAGTTATATTTAGTAATTTTGTTTCTGCTCAGGTTGGTAATTTTCTCGCTCAATCTTTCCTTTCTTTCAGGATGTGCCTCTTATTTAAATTACCATTAATTTTCCTCCACGTAGTTCTGGAATATGTTAGGAAAGTGTCCTGTAAACAGTGCGGGGAAAGACGCGCAGTGAGCTGACGGAGAGTGGTGAGCCGGTGGTTGGGTTCGTTAGGAGTGGAGATGAGGAGGCGGGATTCCTCGGCGCGACGTGACCGAGTGGCGGAGGGTCAGCGCGAGCGGCGCGGGAGGTGGGCGGCGCCCAAGGACGGCCCGGCCCGTGCCGGCGGCCGGCGCGGCGGCCTCCGTGGGCCGACTGCGCCGTACACCGCGCCAGGCATCTGCTGCACCCTGTAAGTGCACGCCCGAGGGCGCCAACAGTAGAGAATACAAGAGGAATTCCGGTGTTGTACGCAGAGGAGAGAGCGGGCAGGTCCAAAGACTGCGATGAAGTCTCTGCGGCAGCCGGCCGGAGTGGCCGAGCGGTTGTAGGCGCTTCAGTCTGGAACCGCGTGACCGCTACGGTCGCAGCTTCGAATCCTGCCTCGGGCATCGATGTGTCTGATGTCCTTAGGTTAGTTAGCTTTCAGTAATTCTACGTTCTAGGGGACTGATGACCACAGAAGTTAACTCCCATAGTGCTCAGAGCCATTTTTTCTCCGCGACTGGGAGAAAGTGTCTGATGTGATACGAGAGTTAATAGGAGTCTATTTGGACGCATATGGGGTTTACCAATAGAGTAAAATATTTTTTAATGATTGCGGTCAAATAAGGTGCAAGGTAAAGGTTTTTAAAACCACTGGCGGTAGTGGTAAACAACGACTATACGGGTTGGAGATGTAAAGGAACTGAAAATATTGTGATTTAATCGCAGAGGTGCTGAAAAATTGTTCCAGTGACACACCAGAGAAATATCTGGTAAACTTTTTATCTTTGAGAGACATAGGAACAATTTCGCCCTTCGTTTTTTACTTCTTGTATGAACGACTACTTTTCGTTCTGATGGGCTGGTGGGATGTCGTACTGTCTAATTACTAGTGTGTGTGTATGTGTGTGGTAAATGAATGAGTTAAAAGACGCAAGATGTGTTTTATATTATTTTCATCGCACAACAAGCCTTATTCCCATGCCTATGGAATATTTATGTTAAGCAGAGAAGGCGAGTTTTAGATGGAACCGAAGATCTTCAAAACGGCGCTGCTCAACAATAGAGGTACGTGATTGTGCTCTCTACTTTCCTTTCGTGGCCGCTAAAATTACTTCCGATTCGTTTTGCCGAGACATTCAGAACCTGCAATCTTCTTTTTCTTATAAAAATACTAGTCCGATGCAAAAGAAATACTCATAGATTTAAATAATTGCTATTCTTTTACCCAGGCCACGGGGAATGATAGAACGTACGTGCCTCTACTCTGAATGTACGTTCGCAATCTCCGAGTGTGTTACGACGAAATTATTTCACAATGAAAATTTCTCATCAGACCGCAACCACTCGCACGCGAATGTACGTACCCTCTGAATGTATCTAGTCAGTCACGCGCGTTGTTCAAAAGCTTTACTTTTAATATTCAGTGGATTACATTTCCGAAATTAATTTTTGTTTATGCTGCAAATCGTACTTCACGCGAAGTATTTATTACGTAAGTTTCAGGCTCAATTTAATAAAAAAAAAAAAGATTCCGAATAATAGAAATAAAGAATAACAATCAAACAAATCAAACCTAAATAAACAGAAAGAGGGAACGTTACAGAGAGAAATGGGCTTTTTAAATTGTTGCAGAAGAGTGGATGCCCACCTAAACTATTACAGATAATTGTCTCTTTCCATCAGAAAACACAAGCTACAATTTGCTTATACGGTAAAACATCAGAAGCATTCCCTGTTAATAGCGGTGTGAAATAGTGGTGTGTGTCAGCTCCTACATTATTTGGGATTTTATTTTCCCTTCTGCTCAGATTTGCCTTTGAAGACTGTGAGGAGGGAGTGTATCGACATACGAGGTCTGATGGAAATCTTTTCAACATTACTTGCCTCAAGGCCAAGACCAAAGCAAATACAGTTGTTATCCGTGTGTTGTTATATGCCAACGATGCACCTCTAGTAGCGAACACAGAACATGAGCTGCAGTATATAATCAACAAATTATCAAATGCCTGTGAAACGTTTGGTCTACTCATTCAAAAGACTAATATCATGGCGCAGAGCACTACCAACCTTCCATCCATTAGCATTGATGGCAATCCTCTCCAGATAGTTGATGACTTTACCTACTTGGGATCCACAATATGTAGCAACTTGTCCATGGACACTGAACGTACTAACAGAATAGCAAAGGCATCATCTGTTATGGCTAGATTGAAAAACAGAGTATGGAGCAACGGAGTGCTTACCACAAAAACTAAATTAAAAGTCTACAGCGCTTGTGTTATAAGCACCCTTCTCTATAGCTGTGAGACATTGACAACTCTTTCTAGGCATGAATCTCGACTCAACAGCTTCCATGTTCAAACAATGTCACAGATAACGAAAATTCTCACTCATACACAATTTTTTTCGAGACCGTACCAAAAGGAATCAAGTAGTGTCATATCAGGTAAACAAGCCACTTATTTAAGCAACAATAATGCCATTTCCTCGGGGCTGTGCAGTCTTACATGACGTCCGCCATCAATTGGCCGGATTTGTGTTACCTACGTTTTACGTCCATATTAAATCAGTTTTCTGGGTCTGTCAAGTTTTAGAATTATAAAACATTGCTTTTTGTGGTTCTAACGTGAGTAAATCAAAGGTTTATGAACGATATAAGCCTTTCGAAGATGGCTGTGAAGATGGTGAAGTTGACGATCGTCCTGGACGACCCAACACATCATCAACGGATGAACTGTGGGTGGATTTTGTATGAAGGAACACCGAAACTTAGTCAAAGATTGCCCTGCACATGTATTCGTATCGAAGGGTTCATTCTTGAACTTTTTTAAAACACGTTTTGACACGGTATGTGACAGCTACATTTGTTTCAAAATCATTGACTTCCGAACAATATCTGCGATTAATGCAACGTGCTCAGGAGTCACTAAAAGTAGCTAACTACGATAGAGGAATAATGAAACGTCTCATAACAGGTGAGAAACTTGGTTTCTTAACGTTGAAACTAAGGTTCAGTAGTAACAGTGGGAGCATTGTGGATCGCCAAGACGAAAAAAACTCGACAAGTTCAGTCAAATCTGAAGGCTATGCTCAGCGTGTTCTTCGATTTCAGAGGTGTAGTGCACCGCTGGTTCTTGCCAAAAGTTCAAACGATCAGTTAGGAATACTACTTACATGTTCAATGCCGTTTTAGTGAATCAGTCTGAAGAAATCTCCAGGATTTTTGGCGAAATAATTCATGTGTATAATTCATGGCCACTACACCACGATAATGGACCTGCTCACTCTTTGCCCCACGTTCGTGATGTTTTGGCCAAAATCAATACTGTAATGGCGGCCCAGCCTCCATTTTCGTCAGACATGGCCCCAAGTGACATTTGTATGTTCCTAAAAATAAATAAAATCGCGAGTAGTACGTGAAAAAGTGTCAAAAACTCGATATATTTTTGTTTTTACTTTTTGTCTTAAGAAAATCTCTCTAGTTTTCTGAACAAGGAGAAGTTTACTTCGAGGAAATTTTAAGGAAGAAAGACCCAAAATTAGAGGAATTTAAAAGTGAATGCACACATGACGACGCACCCATGTCACGCAGACAGCTCTGTTAAAAATAGAATTTTGCTATCTAAACAATCACTCTTTGCATTTGCTAAAATGGAAGTTGTAGGAAACTTAGTGACATAGGATTATTAAAAAAATTGTTTACATATAGGACTAAAAACGTAAATGAGGGTTTTAAGAACTGTATGTGGGAACCAAAATCAAAAACTGTTCTGGTAGGACTTTGAAAGTGGGTGTGCTGGATGATCTGTTATGTTACAGTGATGCTGCAACGTCAAGGTTTAAGGTTATGGAATTAATGGAAGTACACGGTGGAGTAAATATACAACGTGCTTTAATTGGCATTGACCACAGGAGACTCTTCGAAGGAGAGAAGTCAGTATTGGAAGCACCACAGAAGCAACAATAAGAAGTAGTCTGCAAAATAAAAAGGAGAAAGGACAATAGCAGATACAAGATGAATATGGAACTGCGAAGCGTTAGTGTCGTACAGGTTAGATAGAGAAGCAAGTTTTGACTTTAACTTCCCGAAAGTTCACTCTTTTGCTTTACAGGCACACATAGGTTAAAAACTGTTAAAAATAAATATTGTCTTAAAGCATACTTAACTGAAAAGTGGACCATTCTTATGAGTTAAGTTTGAAAATGAGACTTTTTTAAAGAAAAATTATGACTTAATTACTGAAATTTTTATAAACATTATTTAAAAAAATTGAACCATAGTTTATAACAGCAATATCTTTTTAGTATCTAGTTTAAAGATGGTAAGGGCTTCCAGGAAAAAAATCAGGGTTCTACTTGTTTTCGAAATATCTATACTGTACATAAATAATTAACAACGCGTAACAACACACAACAATACAAAATACAATTCAGGAAAAAAGTGTGAGACCAAAAGCTGTTTCATACATAAAAATGTTTCCGAAACATCTATTACAAGATGATAAACATTGCATGGGCCTACAGCTCTTATTCTTTCGGTCACACTACTTATAAAATTGACCAGTTTTTGGAGATTTCCCATTGTGTTTACGAATTACTCCCGTTAAAGGGCAGCCGGCAGCGGTGACCGAGTGGTTCTAGGCGCTTCAGTCTCGAACCACAAGGGTTGCTGCGGTCGCAGGTTCGAATCCTGCCTCGGCCATGGATGTGTGTTATGTCCTTAGGTTAGTTAGGTATAAGTAGTTCTACGTCCAGGGGACTGATGACCTCAAATGTTGAGTCCTAGAGTGCTTAGAGCCATTTGAAACTTAAAGGGCCGTAGATTTACAAAAAAAAAAAAAAAAAAAAAAAATGTTTCAAATGGCTTTCAAATGGCTCTGAGCACTATGGGACTTAACATCTGAGGTCATCAGTCCCCTAGAACTTAGAATTACTTAAACCTAACTAACCTTAGGACATCACATACATCCATGCCCGAGGCAGGATTTGAACCTACTACCATAGCGGTCGCGCGGGTCCACATTGAAACGCCTGGAAACGCCCGGTCACAGCGGCCGGCCGTAGATTTACAAACATAGACACTATTGAAAACCCATGGCTTTGAAAGGTAAAAGCAATCCCAAATACCGAGTTGTTTCCGGAATTATTGATGTAAAGTAAGATGTAAAGAAATCAGGAAGAAAGTTACCGTTAATTTTTTAAAAATATCTTATATAGCTTTATTCCGTTTGGAAGAGGTTGATTAGATGTGTTGAATCTGTAGTCAGTTACTAGAAGTCATTGTGGATGTGACTCCAGACTGGACTCTGTCTGGAGCGGCGGCGCGGCGGCGCGACCTGACCCGACCAGTGCAGAGCGCCGCGGGCGGCTGGTGAGGGATCGCGTTGCGCCGCCGACCCCACGTGCTCGGCTTCTTTGACTCGGGCGGACGGCTGCGCTGCACGGCGAGGTGGCAGGTGGTGGCCCGGTCGCCTGCCCCGCCCGGCCGTTATGGTGGCACGAGGCTCCCCTGCAAGGGCGCAGCGACAATGGCCCTGCTTAAACAGCGCGTCTTATTGTGGCTCGCCTCTTTCTTACTTCCGAAGGGTAGTGCCAGAGGGGCAACGACCAGCGAATCTCCTACAGGCCTGCAAGCTACAGCGGCTTCGTCTAAACGATTTCTTCAGGCCGTCCACGCACACGGCTCAACTTGTCGGTAACTCTAGCTGGCAAGGGGTTGCGTGCGGCCGTGTTCCAGGTTACTGTTGGACACGGTGGAAAAAAAAAAAAAAATATTGTTCAAACGTGTGTGAATCTAATGGGACTTAACTGCTAAGGTCAGCAGTCCCTAAGCTTATACACTACTTAACCTAAATTATCCTAAGGACAAACACACACACCTATGCCCGAGGGAGGACTCGAACCTCCGCCGGGACCAGCCGCACAGTCCATGACTGCAGCGCCTGAGACCGCTCGGCTAATCCCGCGTGGCCACCATGGCCAAAACTAAACAGACTAGCAATCAGCTGTGCGTTGGCCAGCGTACGAACCTCTATCGTTTCTAAATGACAGTTTCACGCCCATTGACTGTAATTAAGTTTACCATGTTCATTACTGCAATTCGAGATTGGAGGCACTTAAAACTGAAATACTTCAACCCTCTCTATATTCCACAAATATCGCGCAGAATCTGTTTTGAGATGACATATACGCTGAAGAGCAATAACATTTTGACCACTGGCCACTGCGAGATTGAATTGGCGTTGGCAGCACGTGTCGCTGGAAAGTAACTTATATAGGAGGAACAGATACGAAGGGGAAATCATTCGGGTGACGATTCAGGCCGCAAATTAAAAAATCTACTTGCATAAGCGTTTTTAAGCACAGATTGCTACGACCTGACGTTTAAGATCGAGTACCTCGGAAACGGCTAAGATGGTCGGCTGTTTGTGTGCTGCTTTCGTGAATATCTATAAAAGTGCTTCAAGGAACCGTAAGTAAGTGACACTGTTTTACCATTACCTTTCATCACAGAACGTGGAAATCCGACGCTTCATTCTGTGAACCAGGAGGCGATCTGTTTTAGATCTGACGACTGAGTATAATTCTGAGACAGCCGCAAAGTGTTTCTCGGCATGATCTTTAGCCCAGTGCTTCACAAAAGTGACTTCTGGTGTTCCCCGAGGATGGGCTATAGCCCCCCTGCTGTTCTTAGACTATATACACAATTTAGGAGACAATCTAAAATGATCTTTTAGATTGTTTGAATAACATGTTCTCAGAAGTTCAAAACCAATTGCGAAATGATTTAGATAAGATACCTGTGTGGTACGAAAAGTGGAAACAGACTATAAAATATATTGAAAACGTGAAGTCATCCACAGTTCAACTAAATACTTCGGTATTACAGTTACGAACGGCGTACGTAGGAATGATCATATTGAAAATGTTGCGGAGGAAGGTGAACAAAAGGCTGCGTTTTATTGGTGCAATAGATCAACTAAAGAGACTGCCCACACTATTCTCTTACGCAGTATTGCTGCGCAGTATGGGATTCGTACGTGATAGTATTGGCGGAGGACATGGAAAAAGTTCGAAGAAGGTCAGCTCGTCTGTGTTTTCGTGAAATAGTTGAGAGAGCGTCACGGATATAATACGCGAGTTGGGATGGCAGTAATTGAAACAAAGTCGTTTTTCGTTGCGGCGAAATATTTTCACGAAATTTCAATCACTACCTTCCTCCTCCGAAGTGAACATATTTTGTTGACGCCCTCCTACATAGGAAGAAAAGATCATCTTAATCAAATAACAGAAACATTTAAGTGTTCGGGAGTGGAATGGTAGAGAAATAGACTGAGGATGGTTTGACGAACCCTCTACCACGCACTGTGAATTACTGAGAAATCGTGTACTTGTAGATGCTGATGCTGCTGAACGTGAGGCTTCACAACTGACAACACCTAAGTGTTCTCATGTTGCTCCAACAAAGTTAACAATTAAATTTTTATGGATACAGGAACATCGAGACTGGACCATGGAACAATGAAAGTAAGTCGCCCGGTAGGGTGAACCACGTTTCTTGTTAAACCTGATCGGTGTTCGTCTTCGGATAAGCCGTCATCCAGCAGAACAGCTGTTCCAAATAGGCAGTGGGTCACTTACTGTGAGGAGTGCACTCTGCTGTGGGGGACGTGCACCTGCGGTAGTAATCGGTGGCACCATGCCATCTGTGGACTGCATGAACATCATTGCTGACCACCTACGTTCCTTTACGCTTGATATCTTCACCAACAGCGATGGCATCTTCTAGCAGGATAGCTTTTCATGTCACAAGCTCACAATCGTGTTGCAGTGGTTTGAACAGCATGACAATGATCTCCCATATATGTCGTCGTCACTAAATTCACCTAATTTGGGTCCAATAGAACACATCTAGGACGTTATCTGGCGCCAGTTCTATGTCCACAGAACATTGGCCCGTAATTTAAGGGTATTTATGACCCGTTTGTACACCTTTAGTACAACTAGAGGATCGTCTAGCATTTTTCAGATGTCCAAATAATTAACGTTCATTGACAGCGAACTGTTCTGACAAGGGTGTTCGCACGTTTTAGAGTATTAAAAATTAGTAGTGCATCTTCTATAACGGTTAAAACTATTCTTGCGGCACTGTTTAAATGATGAGAAGATGAACACCTAGCTTAAAAGAGTTCTACGCGTTGCGGTAATCATTTAATAGACACTTGCCAGAAAAAGTAATTTCGTAGAAAAGACACATCTGGTTAAGCAATGAAGTCTACGTTGTAGACAATTTTAAGAAAAAATAAAATAACGTTTTAATTTAAGCTAAAATTTTAAGAAGAAATTAATGATGCGTAAATTTGGCCGAAAGGGCAGCTGTGAAAACTCAAGAATGACTCTCGATTCAAACAGACGAGAAAAGCTGACCTGGATGGAACAGAGAGATGGAAGCGAACAGGTAGCTAGCAGATTGGCATGGGACATCTTCAGAAAATGTTAATTCGACGCGCTGATATGATCAGAGGAACTGAGTATCGTTTGGCTTCACTGTGGTACGGCTACGAGGCAAGCCGCGTCAGAGGTAGGGTCACACGGAGATGCCTATACAGCCAGGGGCGCAGAAGCAGCGCTGGTGACATCGCATCTTCCGTAAGCTTACTCTGCGGCAGGAGCTGCAATGCGACTCAGTTTTACGTCATTATTTTCGCTTTTATCCCTTAATTATATCATAGAACAACCACCCATAAAAAAATGAAAGGTTGTAATGAGGAAAACATATCAGCCTTTCGAAAAAAAGAATTTGTTAACAATTCGCAACCGGCAACGATAACTTTCAAATAATTTTAATTATTTCAAATAATATTTATTTATTAACTCTTTCTCACTAAATTATTCTGCATTATATGATAGCCTCAGTCTCAAGAAAGGCCATTATTTGACAAAACATTGTTATCGACTTTTCTCGTTGCTACAAGTATTCTACGAGAATCAAAAGGCCGCTTTTTTACTGCATGAAATGTTTCTTTACTTGCACATTGTCTTTCCCACACGCAGTTCGTGCTCGATTCGATAGTTTTCGTATTCTTAGAATTCGTTGTCCTCAGCGGACTCTGTGCAACGGAAATGTTTCGTTACTCGTTTGTCTCTCCCCGGAATTTCGTTCCGTCTCGTTGGTTTCCGTATTCCTCCAATTTCTTATTCTCAGCAGAGCCTCTCCAACATCACTTAGTTGAAACTGCCTACGTTCTTTACACCGTTTTGAGTTCAAATAGTAAACGAAATTGCGATCTTAGCTTAGTGGGGATATTAGTATTGTTTTACTGCAACTCATTATAATACTCGTACGAGCTCACGTTAAAGGTAATGTAGTATATTTCTCCATCGCGCGGAGTTGAAACTGAGTAAATGGGAGCCAAGAGACGAAGGAAAGCGTAATTTATGTCGACAGTGATATTCTATCGCGACACACTGAAACTATAAAACAATAACCACTCCACTGTCACTTTACCTTCAGAACGTCAAAGTCAAATCTGACATCGAAAAATGACTCAGTTGAAACTGAGTAAATGGGAGCCAAGAGATGAAGAAAAGAGTAATTTATGTCGACAGTGATATTCTATCAGAGAAGAGACTACAACAAATATGCGAAAATATGTTTTCTGAAGAAACAACTATCTATGATAGCATATTTCCATCAGCGCTGCAACTTCTACCACAGGTTTCTATACTACTACTATTGCAATTAGAAACAGCATCTTCCTCTCGACACACTGAAACTATAAAACAATAACCACTGCACTGTCACTTTACCTTCAGAACGTCAAAGTCAAATCTGACATCGAAAACTGACTCAAAACCTCATATCTAACATCTCTAAATAATCGTTTGGCCTGTATCTATTTGCAGTTCCCGCTCCTTCATCTGTCACGTCATTCATTGGTAAACAAATACTAGTACGTTCATTGCTCAGCTGTAACGTCATATTTTCTAGGATCTATATGTAAAGAGGTTCAGTAAAAGAAGTTACGAGTAACGAATAATTCGTCGCTGGTAGGTGTGTCAAAAATACTGCATAAAACGGCACAAAATTTAGTCGGTACTTTTACAGTCCTCCTCCATCAGGACGCCTGCTAAATTGAACTGTATTTCTCCAAGTGATTTTTCTTTCTAAACTTAAGAAATCAACATTGAAATATGTCGATACTGCTAAGTCCAGAGCACATCCACATCGCTAGCCTGATTTTAATTATCCTACACTTACAGCAACGAATGTTGCACACCTTCAGCAGTAGAGTCAGAATTCTCTAACTTCCGTGTGAAAATAAATCTGCTTTAAAACTGATGTTTGTATGAAGCTTAATAAATATCACTAGTTGATGTTTCAAAATGAGACGTGTTCGTTAAATAGTTTCAGTATTTTGTCTGGAACTATTTTAACATATTTCTGTGACATTATTGAGATAAATTAAATTGTTGTGTTTGTGTGTACGTACAGGGTTTGGACAAAAATGTGGAAACACTGCGAGAAATGCATGCTTGAACGTAAATGCATTTGCTGGCCAAGCCTGTAAGTTGCTCTGTTATATTTGACTACGAACGGCAGATACGAAATGTCCTCAATACGTTGCAAGTGCCGGTCGTGATCAGAACAACTTTCTACGAGTAATGGTTTTTTGTTTTTGTTTTTTCAAATTACCGCTACCAGTCACAAACTTTGTCAACTATTGTATTACTTATTTATTTAGCGCCATATTGTCCACTTGTCCACTGCACTACAGAACTGTTTGTGATCGTGTTTCCAAGTTAGTGCTATGTTATTGAAAATTTCTGAACAGTGACCAGGAGTGGCACAGAAATGGAGGCACGCCAGCGCATCACTACGAGGCTGCCACGCCAGAAGAAAAAAGCGAGTGACCGTTACAAAATATTTTCGTGCAAACATCAGTCCAGCTTCCAAAGTGACAGCATCTCTTAATAGTTTTCTCTTCTTCCTCGGGATGACCACATCATTTATGAAAAGTCTATGTAACATCAGTATAACCTTATTTTAAAGTTGTTTTTGTAATGTCATTTAGCCTGAAGATGAGGTTTACCTCGAAACTTGTCACTAAATAAATAAGTAATACAATAGTTGACAAAGTTTGTGACTTGTAGCGGTAATCTTAAAAAAAAAACCTTTACATATTTCTTGAGACAGTCACTGTCGAAAAATAGTCAAATTTTCTTCCAAAAACTTTCTGTGTGGTTGTGAGTGCATTATGTCAGAGCTAAGTGAATTTGAACTTGGGTAAATGGTTCGTGCTCATATAGTGTGTGCCTCCGTAACCAAGAGAGCCGAAGAATTCGTATTTCAAGAGGAAAAGTATCAAAAATTTACACTGCATACAGGGGAGACGAAGAACTGTCATCCGCTAAGTCAAAAAACGGACGATAGTGTGTGTTGAGTGATCGTGACAGAAGGTAATTGAATTGAAAAATACTGTGACGAAAAATGAGAGGACGACAGCTGCAGTGTCACTGCAGAACTGAATGTGGCGATCGCGAATCGTGTCAGCACCAAAAGAAGACGATGGTATGTCCTATGCTCGGAATCGAAGAAAATCATCAGGTAGAATGAGCTTCGTTTTACACTGTTTCCATATTCTGACCGCGTTTACACCCCAAGACTGAAACGCGGTGGGGATTTTGTGATGATTTGGGCAGCCATGTCCTCGTATTCCATGGGTCACATGGTTTCTCTGCAAGGTCGCATTACTGCCAAGGTTTATTTGACAATTTTGGTTAATCATGTCCATCCCATGAAACAGTGTTGGTTTCCCAAAGATTATGCTGTGTTCTAAGAGAACAGGGCCCGTCTCAATACAATTCGCATCGTAGAGGACTGAGTTTGTGAGCACGACGACGAATTTCCGCTTTTCCCTGCTTTCCACATTCGCCGGATCTCAATATTATTAACACCTTGTGGTGTACTTTCGAGAGAAGTGTGTGTGATCGCTGTCCACCTCCTCATCAACACCTGAGCTTGCCACTATTTTGCAGCAAGAATGGTATAAGAGTCATTTGAAAACTTTACAGGAACTGCATTTATCTAGTCCAAAACGACTGGAAACTATTTTGAATGCCAAAGGGTTTCCTTCACTCTATTTGGGCATGGTTGTGTTTTCTGTTTACGGTGTTTCCATATTTCTGTCCAACCCTTGTATGTTGTGTGTATGTGTGTGTGTGTGTGTGTGTGTGTGTGTGTGAATTCGTCGTTAGAGTGTAAGAAATGAGATATAAACCTGTAAATCATAAGACTTGCACTTGTTTCATTTCGTGAACGATTACAGTTATTGGAAAGAGCTTTCGCAAAAAAAAAAAAAAAAAAAAAAAATGAACGAAATGATCGTATGGTATTATTGGTCGGGAGACCTCGTCTGGGATTTTTCTGCCGCCTATTGCAAATATTTCTATTTAACGTGACTTCGAATTCATGTGCGTCGATGATGATGAGATGGAATGATTAGCACTCAAATACCCACTCCACAAGTGAAGAAAATATCTAACCCCGTTGGAAATCGAATCCGAGACATCGTGATCTAGAGGCAGCGAAACTAAACTTTAGACTACAAGCTGCGATTTTTTCGGTCAATGATAGTGCGCAGAGCTTGTAATTTTGTTGCATGGTAATACGATAACACCTATATTTAGCGTGACACTGAAGCAAGTATTTTATTAATGGAACAATTCTCGCCGGCAGGTCTGGCCGAGCGGTTCTAGGCGCCTCAGTCTGGAACCACGTGACCGCTACGGTGGCAGGTTAGAATCATGCCTTGGACATGGATGTGTGTGATGTCCTTAGGTTAGTTAGGTTTAAGTAGTTCTAAGTTCTAGGGGACTGATGACCTCAGATGTTAAGTCCCATAGTGCTCAGAGCTATTTGAACCATGTACTTACTTGCATGGGAAAAGTGTAAGACAGGGATGCATCTTTCGTCCGTACAGATCAGCCTGCACATAGAAGAAGCAATGACAGAAATAAAAGAAAGGTACAAAAGTGGGATTAAAATTCAGGATGATAGGATATCAATGATAATTTTTCTGCCGAATGGAATGAAAAGTCTAATGAATACAGAACATGGATTGAGAGCCACTTGAACCATTTGAACAATTCTCTTACTAGAACCATTCGAATGCTCTTGAAAAATCAACTAAAAAGTTTCAACGTCAACATAACAAGCATTGTATCCATGTACTTGTCCTTTCAAAAGCTGTCGAATGCGGTTAAAAAATATAATGTTCCGTTAAAAAAACGTACTTGCTTTGGTATCTAGATTAATATGGCAGCATCATGTGCCCCTCTGCCTGCTGTCACTTGTTGTTGACAATCTTGTTTCAGTATCTCGAAAAGGGTTGCCAACTATTCCGTATCTCCGGGAAATCCAAATTTTAGCTGTTTTATCCGATCCCGTGTCTCGTACTATATTACATTTCTCTAGTGGAAGTTTGCAGTGGAAGTTCAAGTAATTTAATTTGCCTGACCGGCGACAACGCTTACGTTACGAGTCTTCCCTGCCAGCCGGCGATTTGGAAATTGGAGGAAGGAACACAATATGCTAAGCTAGAGGACGTGAGTATTGTCCTGGTCAGTTCGGAGTATGCGATTTCTTGTAATAATAACAGTAGCAAGAATAAAACAAAAAAGTGTTTGTTTGCCATTTATGTTGGGATGAAACATATTCTTGGATTTATCCTGTGAAAGCTAATTGTTTCAAAGCCTTCTGCTCCATCTGCAAATGGGAATTTATTGTGGCATATGACGACAATACCGACTTTTCTCAGTATGCAAGAACTACAGATAAATCGTAAGTTAATTTTGTAACAGCTTTATTTTATTTTGTTTGGTGTAATCTAATATTGCGTAAATTTGAATTTAATTTAGTGATACATATTTTTAAAATCATTATGTCATACAAAGAAGGAGAGGAACATAAAGGAGTCTTCCAACATTTGCATCTTCTTTTCTGTAAGAGGTAGAGCGCAACCACAAGTAGATTAAGTAGAGCTGTCGCACCAGAATTGACATTTGTGGTTCACACAGTGAATTGTGACCTCAGCTACAATAGCTTAGACTGGAATATTAAAGTCGAGAAAAGTGTATTCAGTGATTCCAGTGCTACAAAAAAAATGCAGTGTGGGCGCACAAAAGCTGAAGCAGGAGTGAAAGAAGTTTTAGCTGCAAAACGTGTTTCTGTATTCGGGAAAATTTTAAACGAGCCCAATAAATCGAGTAAATTCTTCTCTATAGCAAGTGGTGCCTCAACCATAAAAACAGGAATATATTTCCCATTGTTTTGAGACATTTTGATTCCGAAATCGGACTTCAAAACAAGTTTTTGTGTTTTATAAAAGAGAGCAATGTATATTTATAATTTGTTAAAACGTTCCTTGGAATTCTGTGTTTATGCACTTATTTTAGATTGTTCTAAATTTCTAGAACGCTCTGATGTTAGTGTTAAGGAGAATCTTGAGGCAGCTAAGACTTTGATTAGTAAAACTGATCAAATAATGAGTGATAGATATTTTGGTAGTGGCACAGATAAGGTTTTTAATAAGTCATTTGTTCCAGAAACAGAAAACTCTTTGAAGGTAATGGTATGGAATTTTCTATGTCATTGGAACCGTATTTAGTGAAGAATTTCAAATCTGAAGATCAATTGGCAATGACAGAAGCGTTTTTGATTCATCTTTGTCTAAGTTCCGAGCTAAATTTGAAGCATATTTAATAAGCAATAGACTCAGTTCAGATTGACCGTGTAGATGACGTTTGTTTGTAAGATAAAGTACTTTCATGCAAATAATATTTTGAAGAAAGATATATCTATAGAAGGCCATACAAATAGAAAGTGAAGTAATGTTTTCTGTACCTTGACAGACAAAAATTTTCAGGTTACCAATTTGCATTAAGTACTTCATTTCCATGATGCTTCCCTTGTTCAAATGCAGGGTCAGAAATAATTTTTTCCCTGATAAACCACAAATAGACAAAGGCGTACAACAAATATTCCACCGAGCTTAAAAAATGTAGAACCGCAAGTTTGTGCTTATCCATGACGGATATTTTAGAATCCGTGTCTGTTTACTTAACTGCAACCAGACACGTTTTTGAGTAGTTATTTATTGTTCCATAAACCGATTTTCGAACCTTTTCAGGTTCATCTGCAGATGCGTTTCTGGAAGTTACACCACTGTTTCTAGCATAATGCTGGGTGCTGGCTTGCGACACTATGTGCGGCTTTTTTCTGTTAATGTCCATCTGTCTGGTTCCATTTTGATGGACAGTTGGAGCATCACTTCACACACTTTTACACAATCTGTACACATTTACACTGTGATAACGAAACTTTGACAGCATCCAGCATGCGCTATACAAAGTTTCGCTACCACGGTGTAAATGTCTACAAACTGTGTGAAAGTGGGTGAAGTGATGTACCAATTGGCCATCAAAATGGTACCATACAGGTGAACACTAACAGAAAAAAGCCACCTGTACTGTCACAAGCCAGTACCCAGCATTATGTTAGAAATAGTGATGTAACTTCCAGAAAAGTACTGTAGATGAACCTGAAAAGGTTCGAAAACCGGTACATAGAATAATAAATAACTATTAACAAAAAGCGTCTGGTTGTAATTTTATGTATTTAAGAAGAACCACAAGTAGTAGTGAATTTCAATTTTAACTGCAGAGAACACATAACATACGTAAAATCTAACAAATATTGGCAAAAAGAAGCAAAGATTGTAAATAAACACAAGCAATAATGTAATTAAATGCGTGCACATTTAAATAAATTTTTTCTGTTCTTAGTAGAAAACGCTATTTGAAAGGTTGATTTTGTATACTTCCTCGATCCTTATTTCCTCTGTAGAAAGAAGGCATCACTAATCCCGAACCTTTGTCGGAATAAATGGGTTGCACGTTTTTTAGGTGAACGATGCTGTGTAAAAGACTGGTGCAATATGAGGACCGGCAGTCTGTTTATAATCCAGTTCTTCAGCCTCCATGCTAGTGAGATCGTCGACCACAAAAAGACGCAAGCTGCACTTCTTTCACCCGTTCTCGTTCGCATAATTTTATTACAGGTATAGGGGAAGCGTGCCACGAAGAATTCTAGTTCTTTGTCGATCGTCTTTAAAAAGCGGCGAAGGAAAAAAGAAGTGGGGAGGGAAGGAAGACGCGTGCAGCTGGCGGCGTCCACCAGCCGCCCCGACTGGTCGTTCCGCTCTGTTGGGCGAGGGGGGGGGGGGGGGGGCACACAACGGCGATGCGCTGAAAAACCACGCGGCCGTCCCCCGAGGCTGCCCTCCTTAAGAATTACTTGTCGCAGGGGTGAGTGCGCTTTGCCATTGAAATGAGGCGGGTGCGCGTGCGACACCAGCTGTTGCTGGAGCTGGGGGCACGTGCGGACCGTTGGCGCTGGGGCAGGTGTGGCCGCAGCCCCGGCAACCGACGCAGCGTCGCGCGACGGCCGCCGTCTTCCAGACGCTGGGGCAGCCGGGCGCTCGCCACCAGCTGTCCTCCGGCGACATTGCGCGATTGTGTCTGGTGTGCGAGGGGGAGTCAGACGCAAGCGACGAGGGGGGGAGGGGCGGGGGGGGTTGGGGATCGCTGACTGAGATTTAGGGGCGCGCACGCGACAGCTGCGCGGTCGTTGACACACGCCTTCTACAATACCTGCCACATCTGGCCAATTTTTATTTATTTAACCTGATCACATTACGGCCTTCAGGTTCTCTCTTACGGTGGAACAGGGTTTTACACATAGCGTACTTTCCACTTATTACGGTAAGACGCCTACTGAGCCGCGCGGGATTAGCCGAGTGGTCTAAAGGGCGCTGCAGTCATGGACACTGCGGCTGGTCTTCATCTACATCTACATCTACATTCATACTCCGCAAGCCACCTGACGGTGTGTGGCGGAGGGTACCTTGAGTATCTCTATTGGTTCTCTCTTCTATTCCAGTCTCGTATTGTTCGCGGAAAGAAGGACTGTGTGGGCTCCAACTTCTCTGATTTTATCCTCATGGTCTCTTCGCGAGATATACGTAGGAGGGAGCAATATACTGCTTGATTCCTCGGTGAAGGTATGTTCTCGAAACTTCAACAAAAGCCCGTACCGAGCTACTGAGTGTCTCTCCTGCAGAGTCTTCCACTGGAGTTTATTTATCATCGCCGTAACGCTTTCGCGATTACTAAATGATCCTGTAACGAAGCGCGCTGCTCTCCGTTGGATCTTCCCTATCTCTTCTATCAACCCTATCTGGGACGGATCCCACACTGCCGAGCAGTATTCAAGCAGCGGGCGAAGAAGTGTACTGTAACCTACTTCCTTCGATTTCGGATACAATTTCCTTAGGATTCTTCCAATGAATCTCAGTCTCGCATCTGCTTTACCGACGATCAACTTTATATGATCATTCCATTTTAAATCCTAATGCGTACTCCCAGATAATTTATGGAATTAAGTGCTTCCAGTTGCTGACCTGCTATATTGTAGCTAAATGATAAGGGTCTTTCTTTCTATGTATTGGCAGCACATTACACTTGTCTACATTGAGATTCAATTGCCATTCCCTGCACCATGCGTCAATTCGCTGCAGATCCTCCTGCATTTCAGCACAATTTTCCATTGTTACAACCTCTTGATATACCACAGCATGGTCCCGGCGGAGGTTCGATTCCTCCCTCGGGCATGGGTGTGTGTGTTTGTCATTATATTAATATAATTTAGATTAAGTAGTGTGTAAGCTTAGAGACTGATGACCTTAGCAGTTAAGTCCCATAAGATTTCACACACATTTGAACATTTTTAAGATATTGAATAGAATTGGGGAGAAGAAAAATTTGTGGCACAACGTGACCAGAAGAAGGGATCGGTTGATAGGACAAGTACTGAGGCATCAAGGGATCACCAGTTTAGTGCAGTGTGGAGGGTAAAAATCGTAGAGGGACACCAAGAGATGAATACACTAAGCAGCTTCAGAAGGATGTAGGTTGCAGTAGGTATTGGGAGATGAAGAAGCTTGCACAGGATAGAGTAGCATGGAGAGTTGCATCAAACCAGTCTCTGGACTGAAGATCAGAACAACAACAACAATAAATTTCATATTTTTGTTTTTTGGATTTTTTTTTTTTTTTTTTTTTGGCATCTGAATCCGATTAACATCTATTCGAAACCAAGGAGAGTAAAAGCAGAAATGTCGACTTCGTAAAAAGAAATTCACAACATTTACTATTAGAAAACATACAATGAAACTGTTCATGATAGTTTTGTTGAGAGACTCTGCTGCGTGCAGCACGTTTGGCTTCCGTGTACGAGAGAATTCATCTTTTCATATTGAGGTGAGCTGTGCAGCAGTCAAATTAACAGCCTGTTATTAGTGAGAGCGCTGGTTTGTGTTCCAATACTGGGCTTTATTTTGGGTGTGCATTGTAGTTTCTAGCGAGTAATCGTTGCTGTCAACGATTTAGTCTAATGGCCTTCATAATAAATCTGGGGATGTTCGTAATTTCGTCCCCGTTGCTGTTCCTAGATTTGTCCTTGGGCCGAAATTTGGAAATTTTGTTAAAAATTAATTTTATTTGCTGTTTGTAGAGATTATTTTATTTTTTTCTGCTGAAAATAGCAAGTGGAATGAAATGGAGTCGTTGAAGAAAATGCTTGGTTTGTTGTCACGAAACATGCTCTTAATCTACCCAGACGTGAAATTCGTGTGTTACACATATTTAGAAGACCGAGAATAATGTGAAAACATTCTTCATTCATGGCCTTAAAGTGATTTATAATAGCGAACGTCCACCGAAGCGAAAGAAACTGGTATAGGCATGCTGCATCAAATACAGATTTTTTTTTTTCGTGTTCGTTGTTGATCGTTGGATTTGGTCACTGCGGACGTCACATGACATCCGGTAAAGTTCGTTTGTTGATCCTTTCACTCAGTTTTTTATTACAGAGGCCGACCAGCTCTCTGACCGAGCACGCTGAGCTACTGATATCGGTAAGCCGGCAGAATAAGGCGCTACGATCGGCAACGCATACATAAGGCAACAAATGTCTGGCGTAGTTGTTAAATAGGTTACTGCTGCTACGTTTGCAGGTTATCGGGATTTAAATGAGTTTGAACGTGGTGTTGTAGTCAGACCATGAGCATGGGACACAGCATTTCTGAGGTAGCGATGAAGAGAGGATTTTCCAGTACGACCATTTACGTGTGTACTATGAATACCAGCAATACGGTAAAGCATCACATCTGTAAGAACAGGACCAACGACAACTAAAGAGAATCTTTTGAAGTGACAGTAGTACAACCCTTGCGCAAATTGCTGCAGATTTCAGTGCTGGGCCATCAACAAGTGTCAGCGTGCGAACTATTGAACGAAACATCATCGAAATGGGCTTTCGGAGCCGAAGGCCCACTCGTATACACTTGACGACTGCACGACATAAAGCTTTACCCCTCTCCTGGGCCCGCCAACACTGACATTGGACTATTGATAATTGGAAACACGTTGCCTCGTCGGACGAATCTCGTTTCAAATTGCATTTAGCTGATGGACGTTTACGGGTACGGAGACAGCCTCATGAACTCACGGACCCTGCGTGTCAGCAGGGAACCGTTAAAGCTGGTGGAGGCTCTGTAATGGTGTAGGGCGTGTGCAGTAGGAGTCATATGAAACCACTGACATGTCTAGACACGACGCTGACAGGTGTCACGTACATAAACATCCTGTCTAACCACCCGCATCCATTCACGTCCAATGTGTATTCCGACGAACATGCGCAAATTCAGGTGGACAATGCGACACCTCACAAGTCCAGAATTGCTACAGAGTGGCTACAGGAACGCCCTTCCGATTTTAAACACTTCTGCTGGCCACCAAACTTCAAAGACATAGCATAGCTGGGATGCTTTGCAACGAGCTGTTCAGAAGAGATAACCACCACCTCGTACTCTTACGGATTTATGGACAGCTCTGCAGGATTCATAGTGTCATTTCTCTTCAGCACTACTTCAAACATTATTCGAGTCCATGCCACATCGTGTTGCGGCAGATTTGTGTGCTAGCGGAGGCCCTGCGCGAGTTTAGGCACCTGTACCAGTGTCTTTAGGTCTTCAGTGTATTTGGCAATGTCATAATGAAAATACGTTTGAATTAATTGTGCTTTTGAGAATTTTAATGGGGGACGAAATTTCGAACTTTTTTTCTGCACTGTATTTGCAGCGTTAACATTTATGTGAAATAATGGTTTCAGTGTGTTATAACAATTTAACTTTAAGTTGCCTACAAGTGGAGAATAAATTCAGGAATATTTATACAAATTAGTAGTCTTTTCCATAACCTTTCAGGGATTATACATGTCCTAACCTACTAACGTGACGAAACTTTGCCCTACTATCTTACTCAAATTTTGTTCATAGTGGTCTTAGAGTAGACAAAATTCGTGGTGGCTTATTCAAGGTAACTCCCACTCGAATGCTTAACAGGACATTGTCTAAGTCCGCAGCATGTAACTTTATATTGCGAATATGAAAAAGCAGTGAGAACTGCTCGTACTTTCCAATGATGGCTCCAGAAATTTAATCACTATTACTATGCACTACTACGCTTCAATCGGTAATACTATTCAATTACGAGAATATAGTGCAAATCTTACTTATAACACTGTTTCTTTGCGTCTGTGTAGAACAACTCTCCACTAACATGGAGAATATTTGGCAATACGACGTACACTTAACGACAGCTAGAAAGACCTATTGTCAATATCCATAGAGAAATCGGGCTGGCCATTCGATGGAGCCAGCCCATCGGGAGAAACCTTACCTTACTAACTTAATAAATGACAATAATTTAAAATGATAAGTAGTAATAAATAGGTCTTCTTTCTTCTTCTTTTTGTCGGCTTTCATCTAGTATCTTCACGAGGTCGGCTTGTTAAACTAGATTAGCCAACATTTGTGCTAGAGTGTAGTCGGACGCTCTTCTTGTTGCAATCTGTCTCTATCCAGACGAAGTCCCTAATAGATTCTATAGTGAATTTGCTTCTGAAATAACCCCTCTTTTAACTTCAATCTACCGTATGTCCTTCGATCAGAAAATTTGAGCCCAATAGTTGTCATAAGGCACTGGTTACAAGAAAACTACCGCTTCATATCCTCGACATCCATTTATTGTAGACCCTTATAATATATTTAAGCTCGGACGTAACTACGTATCTTTAAGAGAATGACCTCCTCCATGTCAAGTAGCACAGATTCCGGAAACATCGTCCACATCACATACTGGAAGCCATGGCTCATGGACGGCAGATAGATGCAGTAATTCTCGCTTTTAGAAAAACATTTGACTCGTGACCACACGTTTATTACCAGCAGTATAGCCATATGGGTATTAAGGGATATATGTCACTGGACTGACGAGTTTTTGGTTGGGAAGGCGCAGAATGTTATGTTGGCGGAGAGTCATTGATTGACATACAAGTAATTTCGGTTGCGTCCCAGGGAAGTACTGTTCATCTTGTTTATTAACGATCTTGCGGCAATACTAACAGTAAACTGGACTATGCAGTTATTTATAACGAAATTGTGGTATCGTAGCCTATCGATAATGCTGGAGCCGGCGCTTCGAAGAATACTGAGGGCACCGTGAGCGACACTTTGAACATCATCACCAATAAAGAACTTCCAGGCCGACAGCCAATGAACGCAGCCAGGACGGTGTTATAAACGGTGACCACCTCGACACCGCTCCTTCTATTCAAGATTACCTTTAATTGCCAGTTGGTGCCGAACATTACACCGGATTGCTGGTAGTTAGCTCTACCGGCAAATATTCAGTGTACACAGTCGCATACCCGTGTCGGGCCTCTGCTTATTGCTAGCCGCGTCTGTTACAAGTTGTCAACAGTGTAGCAGTTCTTTCGCACAAGCTGAGTAAATTATATTATTTCAAGTGTATTTGTCTCAACTAATCTTTTGCCTCACTGTCCAGATTGCGACGCCGACAGATCCCTTTGGCCATCCATTTATCACTAGCTGCTAGGAGGTAACATTTGGCTCCTCGGTACATAATGGCTAGCGACTCGCATAATAACAGAAGCAGTGTCTGAAACAAGCCGCGGAAATATTATTTTGATTTTGAGAAGGTTTAAAAGTGGTGCAAACACTGACAAATGGCTTCAAATTTTAAGATATGTAAAATTCTGTATTTCTCAAAACGAGAAAACATATTATTCTATGACTATGAAATCAGTGAATCACGTTTGGAATCGATCAACTCATACACAAATCTAAGTGTGACACATTGTAGGGATATGAAATGGAAGGATAACATAGGTTCAATCACAGTTAAAGCTAGTTACAGAGTAGTTCGTTGGTAGAATACTAGGAAAGTCCAATCAGTCTACAAAGGATATTATGTACAAAATATCCGTGCTACCCATGCTAGAATACTGTTAAATTGTGTAGTACTCATACCACATAGGGCTAACGGGAGACAATGAGCGGATACAAAGAAGGGCAGCACGGATGGTCACACGTTCATCCAACCCATGGCGAAATGCCACAAAGATGCTGAAAAAATTGAACTGTGAAACGCTTGAAGAAACCACCCCGTGAAAACCTATAATGAAAGTTTCTAGAACTAATTTAAAATGATGAATCTAGAAACATATTACAACGCCCTGCATGTCGCGCGTATAAGATTAGATTAACTACTGCACACAGAGACGCACGTAAGCAATCATTTTTCCCACACTCCATCCGGGAATGGAACGGGAAACAACTCTAATAACTGGTGTAATGGAACATACCCATTGCTACGAACTTCAGAGTGATGTGCACAGGACAGCTGAAGACGTAGAATTTCTGTACTTTGTTCTTTTGTCGTAGACTTGTATTGAGAGCACCAAGTCTCAACACCTGAGATGGCTGTGTTCCAGAAAAGAAGAATTTTCCACGTTTTGTAGTATAACAAAGTCCTGGTACGCCCTCATGCGCCGTAATTTTTGTTCACGAGTCAATATGTGCGGTACAAACTTTGCACATACTTTTATTGGAAAAATTCTGGAGAATGTCTTAATCACTTGATTTACGAACGTTGCACCATTGCGATTTGTGATACAACAATGTTGACACACTGCAGTCACATATCCACTACTGGCAATCGACTGGTTGAATGCATATCTGTTTTATATAGTTGTCAGTTCAAACTGCCACAGTGGCTTCTCCGCTGACGTCGCTTCTACGCCATGAATAAAATCAGTCTCGGAGCAGTTTGGTTAGACGACGCATGTAAACGAACTTTAACATGAACTGATGGAAACCACGCCATGCGAGATTAGCCGAGTGGTCTAAGGAGCTGCATTCATGGACTGTGCGGCTGGTCTCGGCGGAGGTTTGAATCTTCCCTCGGGCATGGGTGTGTGTATTTGTCCTTAGGATAATTTCGGTTAAGTAGTGTGTAAGCTTAGGGACTGATGACCTTAGCAGTTAGGTCCCAAAAGATATTTAAAAAAATCCTATTCACAAATAAGACCTTCAAGGGACCTAGTGCGACCTACAAATGTAGATTCTTCTCTTCTTCTACATCTACATGACTACTCTGCAATTCACATTTAAGTGCTTGGCAGAGGGTTCATCGAACCACAATCATACTATCTCTCTACTATTCCACTCCCGAACAGCGAGCGGGAAAAACGAACACCTAAACCTTTCTGTTCGAGCTCTGATTTCTCTTATTTTATTTTGATGATCATTCCTACCTAGGTAGGTTGGGCTCAACAAAATATTTTCGCATTCGGAAGAGAAAGTTGGTGACTGAAATTTCGTAAAACGGTCTCGCCGCGACGAAAAATGTCTATGCTGTAATGACTTCCATCCCAACTCGTGTATCATATCTGCCACACTCTCTATCCTATAACGCGATAATACAAAACGAGCTGCCCTTTTTTGCACCCTTTCGATGTCCTCCGTCAATCCCACCTGGTAAGGATCCCACACCGCGCAGCAATATTCTAACAGAGGACGAACGAGTGTAGTGTAAGCTGTCTGTTTAGTGGACTTGTTGCATATTCTAAGTGTCCTGCCAATGAAACGCAACCTTTGGCTCGCCTTCCCAACAATATTATCTATGTGGTCCTTCCAACTGAAGTTGTTCGTAATTTTAACACCCAGGTACTTAGTTGAATTGACAGCCTTGAGAATTGTACTATTTATTGAGTAATCGAATTCCAACGGATTTCTTTTGGAACTCATGTGGATCATCTCACACTTTTCGTTATTTAGCGTCAACTGCCACCTGACACACCATACAGCAATCTTTTCTAAATCGCTTTGCAGCTGATACAGGTCTTCGGATGACCTTACTAGACGGTAAATTACAGCATCATCTGCGAACAGTCTAAGAGGACTGCTCAGATTGTCACCCAGGTCATTTATATAGATCAGGAACAGTAGAGCTCCCAGGACGCTTCCCTGGGGAACACCTGATATCACTTCAGTTTTACTCGATGATTTGCCGTCTGTTACTACGAACTGCGACCTTCCTGACAGGAAATCACGAATCCAGTCGCACAACTGAGACGATACCCCATAGCTCCGCAGCTTGATTAGAAGTCGCTTGTGAGGAACGGTGTCAAAAGCTTTCCGGAAATCTAGAAATACGGAATCAACTTGAGATCCCCTGTCGATAGTGGCCATTACTTCGTGCGAATAAAGAGCTAGCTGCGTTGCACAAGAGCGATGTTTTCTGAAGCCATGCTGATTACGTGTCAATAGATCGTTCCCTTCGAGGTGATTCATAATGTTTGAATACAGCATTTGCTCCAAAACCCTACTGCAAACAGACGTCAATGATATAGGTCTGTAGTTAAATGGATTACTCCTACTACCCTTCTTGAACACTGGTGCGACCTGCGCAATTTTCCAATCTGTAGGTACAGATCTATCGGTGAGCGAGCGGTTGTATATGAGTGCTAAGTAGGGAGCTATAGTATCAGCGTAATCTGAAAGGAACCTAATCGGTATACAATCTGGACCTGAAGACTTGCCCGTATCAAGCGATTTGAGTTGCTTCGCAACCCCTAAGGCATCTACTTCTAAGAAACTCATGTTAGCAGATGTTCGTGTTTCAAATTCTGGAATATTCCATTCGTCTTCCCTGGTGAAGGAATTTCAGAAAACCGCGTTCAATAACTCCGCTTTAGCGGCACAATCGTCGATAACAGTACCATCGGCACTGCGCAGCGAAGGTATTGACTGCGTCTTGCCGCTTGTGTACTTTACATACGACCAGAATTTCTTCGGATTTTCTACCAAATTTCGAGACAATGTTTCGTTGTGGAACCTATTAAAGGCATCTCGCATTGAAGTACGTGCCAAATTTCGCGCGTCTGTAAATTTTAGCCCATCTTCGGGATTTCGCGTTCTTCAGAACTTCTTCTTGTAGAAGAATCGAGTGGGGTGAGTGCACTTTGCATGTTCTAAGATCTTACAAGTAGGAAGAGTTAATAAAACACGAAATCTCGATGTGTTCACAGCCGCAACACGTGTCTGGAAGTTCTCAGTCATTCAAATGATTCAGATGACTCTGAGCACTATGGGACTTAACATCTAAGGTCATCAGTCCCCTAGAACTTAGAACTACTTAAACATAAGTAGCCCAAGGACGTCACACACATCCATGCCCGAGGCAGGATTCGAACCTGCGACCGTCTCAGCCATTCAAACCTAATTTATTTGCACGTAAAGAATAATATACTTTGTCTACTAAATACAGTTCATAGTACTACTAATTCTGCTGATGACAGATCATGTCCAATTAGTTGTGATCGCACCTACTTCTAACATGAACAAAGGCTGATCGAGAACTTGTGCAAACGAACGTAAAGAATGACAAGATTGAAAAATGGTTTCAGAAGATAAATATTTGTTTTCCGATGTGAACTTTAGTTCACTTCTTATTCAGAGAAAAAGAGACGAAAATTCGTGAACAGTATATACAGATGTCTTCCAAGGGACAATATGGACATAACATCGATAAGCCAAAACATTATTACCACTGCCCACCGCGACGCTCGATGTCAATTGTCGGCTTTGCGGGAACGTTCCACGTAATAAAAGTTTGTAAGCGGAGCAGGGTCGGTCTGGGGATCACCCTTGCGAAGATATGGGCTACAAAAAAGGGAAATCCATTGGGATAAGCGGCATTGACTAAGGGAAGATTATAGTTAAACAGAGCCTGTGAACGAGTATCTCAAAAGCAGTGAGGCTGGTTGAATGTTCACGTGCTACTGTCGTGAGCATTTACGGAAAGATGTAGGGGACAGTGAAACTACCACTAGGTGCTAAATGGTTGGATGTCCACGCTTATTCACAGAACGGGGAGTTCGGAGGCTTGTCTGATCTTTAAAGTAGGATGTATGGTGATCTGTGGCATCTCTGCCCAAGGAGCGCAACGCTGGTTCACGCACAAATGGTTCGGAGTACACCGTTCATCTTACATTGTTGACCATGGGGTCCGTAGCAGACCATCCCTACGTGTTCACATGTTGACTCAACGACATCGTCAGTTACGACAGCAGTGGGCACGGGACCATCCGAATTCGACCATCTATCAACGGAAACGTATCGTCTCTTCGGGTGAATCAAATTTCTGCTTCAGTAGGACAATGGTCATCTCCACAAACGCCGTTATCGAGGTGCACGGCGACTCAAAACGTACAGCTCGCATCGAACGCAGGTGGGTGGGAGCAGTATTATGCTACTGGAGACATTCTCCTCCGCTTGCATGGGACCTGCGGTAATAATCGAAGAAAAGCTGACAGCTGTGAACCACTTGCATCCTTTCATGCGTGATGTCTTCCTCGACGGCAGTGCCATCTTTCAGCAGCATAATTGTCCGTTTCCAGAACCGTGCTACGTGGTTCTAGGAGCATTATAGTGAATTTGCGTTGATGTCTCGGTGACCATATATGCCTGATGTAAATCCTGTGGAGCCCATCTGGATCGTTATCGGGCGCCATCCCGCGTAAGCGAGTCAGCGGCTCGTTATTTACGCGAATTACGTGACCTGTGCGTAGACATCTAATACCACATACCTTTACAAACCCCCGAAAAGACTGTCAGATCCATGACACGCAGAATCAGTGATGTATTTCGTTCCGAAGATGAACAAACAAGCTATTGAACAGTTGGTCATAATGTTTTAGCTCATCAGTGTAAAGTTTCATGTGTTCACTGTTGTGTTGTTCAGCGCGTGATTTCGCAGGCTACAGTTAATGCCTCACGACGGCACCACAGGCTACAGCCAGTTGCTGTCACCTGCAGTCCCGAACAAGAGGCATCGGCGAAGACACGCCCTCTAAGAGTTTCCACACACAATCGCTGACGGAAGGCTACTTACGTCAGAGCGCAACGCCGCTCACTCTGTTCCGTGATCTCTGACTAAGAGAACAGCATCATGTAGGTCAGATCTGGCAGCGCTAATATTATTACCGATAACTATGCATCGAAGTTTCCAGTTAAATGTGCTTTTAATATGTGACTTTCCTTCAGTAATATTCAAGTATAAACAGTTATTCTTGTACTCTGAGATGGTAATAAATATATGTCATTCAAGTGGGTAAGGTATGCATCTAAGTTAATTGTTTTATATTAAAGAGTTAGATTAAACTGAACTAATATTTTATGTGTGTTGTAGTAACAGTTCGACTCCCTCCTGAACTAGACTTAGGCTTGTCGTGACCCAGAACAAATGCCGACGACGCTATTTCAAGTGGTTTTTTTGCAGATCATAACATTCACAAGGAAACTAAAATGAAAATCGACTGCTCTGTGAAGATGATTAAAGCAAAAAATAAGTATTAATTATTCCTTAGTCAAAGAAAGAGCGAATAATGGGCTGATCCCGCCCATATGAATACATATGTGTAAACCTGAAAGGTATGTAACACAGAATTATGAAAATGCAACGCCAACAAGCGTGTTCTCCCATAAATCCTGGAAGTTGCAGCTTGTAAATGCTCATTTCAAACCATTCACAAGACAAAATGTTTGAAATCTGTAAATCGTCAGCTGTCACTGTTATGTAAACAGCGTCCGGCCGGTACAAAGCATAGCGAAAGAGGACGTGCAAGTAAGTTTTTTCTGGACACCACGAGGGTCAAGCGAGCTCGATACTGTGCACCTACCTATCTGAATAGCTGACAAGGCCCTGCTTTCAAAGTATTACTGGCAGGTATGCTTCTCACTATATAATCCAAAATACGACTTCTCTAGCTGATGCAAGATACTCGCAACTTGCGCGGCGATACATAACAAGAAAGACATTTCTAACATATGGTTTGATATTCATAACATTACAATGTAAACATATAACTTAGCGTCAGGTAATGATGTTTGTGTAACTGTCTGATTTTCGCAATATATCTGATATTTTGTTCGTGTTTATTATTTGCCAGTAATCAGGATTTTTCACTATTGAATTGTATATATTTACCGAAATGTTAGACTTAAAAAACCAATCTATTGCTGTTTTCGCTTTTTTAATGATAGCCTGTACTAGCATTTCAGTAATTTCTGCATAAATGATACTTCTGCTCTGACCAAATTTTCTATTTGGCATACATAGGTATCAATGAACGTGTCAGCAGATGTACTCATATATTACTTGGCATACTGAGCAGAATTTTTGCACATTTCTGGTCTAGGACTTTGTCAGTCTCATGTGATGTGAAAGATTAGACATTGGAACTATACAATGTGATTCCGTGATGATGTTACAAACATTCAGCGTGATGGAGAAGTTTAAATGTTCCTATTTGAGGTAAGGGATCCTGATGTGAAAATGACCGATTCCAAAGATATAAGCGAAAGTCGTTCTGATACGTCTGACAGTGGAATACATGTACTGGTACTGTTGTTGCTAAGATTATAGGGTAGGCAATCGCGAGGAGCACTTAGTTGTAGAGGTTGGGATAGTAACACAACGAACTCAGTGCAGATGCCGTATTGTGCACTGACATAAGTAATCCTGGTGTACAATTCCTGCCGGCTGGTGTGGCCGAGCGGTTCTAGGCGCTTCAGTCTGGAACCGCGTGACCACTGCGGTCGCAGATTAGAATCCTGCCTCGGGCATGGATGTGAGTGATGTCCTTTGGTTAGTTAGGTTTAACTAGTTCTAAGTTCTAGGGGACTGATGACTTCTGAAGTGAAGTCCCGTAGCTCTCAGAGCCATTTGAACCATTTTTTGTACAACTCCTGTACCGTAGTACACAGTAATCTGCGTTTATAATCTGAAGTACTAACTTCGATCAGCCCGAAGCAACCGAAGTTGCACAGGGTGACGGAATTTTCAGAGATGATTTTCGTGTATGGGCAAGCAAATGAGAGTATTGCAGAAGCGGAAAGTAGTACAGGACCAAATAAACCTGTAGAAGAAATCCGAGTCATACTACATTTCCAAGACTGTTCCAATGTTTAAGTGAAACTGGGCAACTGGTACCACAGTAGAACGACCGAGCAGAACTACGAACTACATGGAACCCTGACTTAGAAGATACAGTGCTTGCTCGAGTGGATGACTACTCGATCACTTGCAAGTGAAATGTATGTTCCGAAGATTCAAATGGTTCAAATGGCTCTGAGCACTATGCGACTTAACTTCTGAGGCCATCAGTCGCCTAGAACTTAGAACTAATTAAACCTAACTAACCTAAGGACATCACACACATCCATGCCCGAGGCAGGATTCGAACCTGCAACCTTTGCGGTGTTCCGAAGAGTAACGTGTGGCGAGTAGTACGAGAAATGCAGTTACACCCTTAGCATCCACAGGAAGTGCATGCTTTGGCTCCTATTTTCTTCGGACTTGGTATCGTGCACAGCCAATGGCTCTTGCTGGGTCTTATAATCGATCCTCACTTTCCTATGTATTTACTTTTCTCGGATGAAGCATCTTTCACAAGAGACGGAATGCTAAATGGTCGCAGTACTCATGTTTGAAGCAATGGTAATCCTCACCCCACAATTGTGTAAAGTCATCAACAAAGATTATCGGTCAACGTGTGGGCATGCATAGTCAATGAATGTGTTCTAGACCCGTTTCTTCTTCCTTCCCGCTTAAATGTACAGGTATACACAGTGTTTATCACAGAGATAGATACATATTACACAGGTTCCTGCAACATACCCCAGTTGTTATTTGTCAACGACCGCTAGAAGCGGCCGCGCGGTTTGAGGCGCCGTGTCACGGATTGCGCGGCCCCTCCCGCCGGAGGTTCGAATCCTCCCTCGGGCATGGGTGTATGTGAGTTGCTCTTAGTATAAGTTAGTTTAAGTAGTGTGTAAGTCTAGGGACTGATGACCTACGCAGTTTGGTCCCTCAGGAATTCACACACATTTGAACATTTTTATTCGTCAACCGATATGGTTAAAAACTGATGGAGCCTTACCTCAAATTTGACTGAGGGTTCATGAGCACTTCGATCAGACATTCCCTGAATAGTGGATATGCAGAGGTAGTCCTGTTTCATGTCGAGCACGTTTACCTGATCTCATCCCACTTGCTTGTGCGGCCATGTGAAAAGTCTAGTGTACGAAATACGTGTAAAGGCTAAAGATGGTCTTCTGTCGCTGTTTGCGACACTGCTCAAACGACACCGGGGATATTACAACGGGTACGACAGAACTTCGTGCAGCAATGCCATGCCTGCATTGTCGGTAGGGGCGCCAATTTGAACAACTTCTCTAAATGTAGCAGCTTATGAAATTTGTGCAGGTAAATGCAATTCATTATTAGTGTGCTACGGACTTGGTGTTTTAGGCATTTCTGACATCAAGTTACGAGCGCCGTTACTAGCTCCTCAACAAGAGAAATTATCTGAGGATCCTGGGGAATATGCAGGGGGGACTTCTGTACGTTAAGATCAGGGCCGCTGCACGAAGCTAAGGGGAACCTGAGTAGGTTTTCAATTATAGCTTTCGACTCGGTCGTTTCGGAATTGGGGTTCCTGACCTCATATTGTTACATTTACCCTTCTCTATCATCACTGAAAGCTTGTAACATCATCACGAAAGTACTCTGTATAAAAGACAAGGGCACGGGACATGTAATCACTGGCAGTGATGCAGTTACGTAGTATGTTTGAACATAACTTAAGTGCTTTTTCATATAGCTCATATCTCAACTTCTTATTAGTGTGCAGACTGTTAATGTGGAAACTGCTTCACAACACAAATCTGTATTACCAAGCCTCTATCCCGGAAATTAATTCCGATTGCAGATTGCCTAATAGATGGCTTCCGAGGGCAAAAGATTTTTATGTTTAATACAGGGTGTTTCAAAATGAATATACGTGTTTTAAGGCTCTGTAGCATTTATTACATTCAACTTACAACTGTAAACAATACATCAAATGAAAGACCAACCCAAACAGTATTGTTTCTACACCTGCGGGCAGAGGAAAGACTATGGAACGACCAGGACTGACTGAAGAACACGTTGAATGAGTGAGTCTTCCGCGCGTAGCCCAAAGAAATCAGTTCGGAAGGCTGGTCGTCAATTAGCAGTTCCAGTGACTTCTGTGTGTGGACTTTTAAGGAGACGCTTACAACTAAATCCTTTTTGTTTGCAGCTGTTACAAGTTCTAAAACCTACAAACTCCGGGTTACACGGCAATTTTGGAAACGAAATGTGGCTGTATGACAACGAAGATTTTCTGGATAGCATGGTCTTCAGTGAGGAATCAACGTTTCACCTAAATATAAATGTGAAAACACATAATGTGCACATCTGTAGCTCAGAAAATCCCAACTAGATGGTACATTCTCAAGAGAGACCCCTAAATTGAATGTTTTTTGTGTCGTACCCCGACGAAAGTTTACCAGCGTTTCTTTTTCGATGAAGCAACTACAAGTGGTGTTTCTTCCCTAGATGTGCTAGAACTGTGGGTCTTTCTCAGCTGGGAGAAGCTGAACCACAGAACTTCATTTGTCAGCAAGATTGTGCACTGTGTTACTGACCTAACTCAGTAAGCGATTGGTTAAAAGTCGTTGTACCCGACCACTGGATTGGCGCAAGGGGCCGGATGTCAAGAACTTGTTTTTCATGACCTCCACGTTCACACACTCTCTGACGCCACGCGATTTTTACCTTAGCGTGTATATAAAGAATCAGCTGAACTACCCGACTTTAGAAGCAGCATTGTCGCAACAATTACTCCAGACACACTGAACAAGGTTTGGGGATAAATCGCCTATCGATTCGATGTGTGCCGAATGGTGCTCACATTGAACACTCGTAGGGGAAACTGTTTGAGTTGCTCTTGAATTTGATGTATTATTTGTAATTGTAAGTTTAATGTAACAAATTCAACAGAGTCTTAAAACATGTATATTTATTTTGAAACACCCTGTATTTCGCGTAATTATTGACCGAATTTAGAAATTTAACTACTGCCATAATCTACTCGCTAAGGCGTATAATCTTATGTTAAAAAACAAAATAAGAGACGTATTACAGTTAGAAACTGTATGCTTGTCTTATGGCAGAGTAACTGACGGCGCGCAAATACTGCGACTGTATTCACCGAGTGTTTCAGAATGAGAGTGCTTAAATACTTCCAACAACCTTTACACTTTATTTTAACATTTACGAAATATTTTCGCGCTGGAGCGCCTGACAAAAGAATGACAAAAAAGTTTGATCACTTACTACATTTTCGTTGTTCATGCATGCACTAGGAACGGCGTTTTAACTTATTACTCTTTACTGCCGACCCAGTCTGCAAACAGTATCCCATATATCATTGAATATACTTGCAAAATTACTCCATTGTAAGACACGTATTTCAGGAGATATGACGTCATGAACGCTTAGATGCGTGAAAAAGTAGCTCCTTCTATGTATAAGTCGAGATGGTCGACGGATCATAAACACCATGTTGCTGAACTGGACGTCTCTGTTGGTACTGTGAACACACGCGTCCACCATCTCGGGTATTCAAAGGTGTGTGCACCCTGGGTTCGCCGCCGCCTAACAGAAGACGATGAACAGCAACGAAATTGCTTGCCTATAACGAGGCTGATCGTGACAATTTTTTCTCGGACATCTTCACCGGCGATGAAACATGGGTCTGTCACTTACAACCGGAACCAAAACGGCGCTATATTCTGAACGAAAAGTTTAAAGCCGCACTCTAAGCCGGTAAAATCAAGGCGATGGACTTCCGTGTCGCTGAACGCGTTGTTCTGTTAGACATCCTCCCTTTATGGTGCAAAGATCAACTTTGAAAAGTACTGTGCTGTCCACAGAAAACTGAGGAGATGACTTCAAGGTGTTCGTTGCCACCTTCTCCATGACAACACAAGGCCTGAAACAAGTCTGCGCACCCGAGAGAAGCTCGTGAAACTTCATTGGACCGTTCTTCCTTGTCCACTTTACAGTCCGGACCTGGCACCATCTGTTTGGTCCAGTGAAGGATACACTCCGTTTGAAGCAGGAAGTGGATGATGGTGAGGTTATTGTTGCAGCATGACGTTGGCTCCGACATTAACCAGTAGAGCGGCACCATGCGAACATGCAGGACCTCACAGGAAGGTGGCGCAAGGCTGTGTTGGCCGCCCGGTTAGCCGATCGGTCTAACGCATGGCTTTCCAGAGTGGGAAGGAGCGCCTGGTCCCCAGCACGAATCCTCCAGGAGGACTTGTGTCGAGGTCCGGTGAGCCGGCCACTCTGTGGATGGTTTTTAGGCGGTTTTCCATCTACGTCGGCGACTGCTGCGTACGCGTACACCACCATTACTCTACCACATAAACATAGGGGTGACTCTCGTCCGGTGTGAGACGTTCCCTGGGGGGTCCACTGGGGGCCGAATCGCACAATAACCCGGGGTTCGGCGTGGGCCGGCGGAGGGGTGAAGTGGACTGCGGTAGTCGTCGTCAGGATGTGGGCCACTACGGCTGCGGCGGGGACGTAGCCTCTCCGTCGTTTCTAGATCCCTAGTTAACGTACAACATACAACATACAAGGCTGTGTTACTGAACGCAGATTATGTAGAAAAATAGTTTTGAGGACAACGATTGGAGAAGAATATGGTATATGGGAATCCTGAATAAAACCAATCTACTCTCAGAAAAAATATGAGTTGCTTTACTTATCGAACGCTTCTCATAAGTATGAGTCATGTAGCCGTGACGCCGTATCACTATCTGAGCCGTCGCCGCCAGCCATTTGTCGGGGACTCCACGGTATGTCAAAACAGTGTAGACGCTTTGATTGAGTAATAAGTTTGTTACTCACATTATTCAGTTCAGTAAAAAGAAGTACAATTTTTTTACCTCTAACAGACTCATAGTTTTGAACTTGGTGAAGCGTAGGCGTCACACAGAATAGAGAAGTAACTAGAACGTAATAGTGTTTTTACGACGCGGTGAGGCGCGGCGCAGCACCCACTGAATGTATGGACAATGACTGCCGCTGTTACGCCATGAGACGGAGTTGTAGCAGCAGTGAGGTGACGCAGTCGCGGCACCCAGCGCCGTTTTGTTTGAAGAGTTCCTGCAGCTTCCCAGGCAGCGGCCACAGCCCTGAAGAGAGGCAACGCCAACCGGCCAGCTGCCCAGGTGGCACCGTGTTGACATTCCAGCACTTTCGTCCGCCCACTTAGCGGTCCTGACTTAAGCACCGCAGCTGCAGGTATTTCGGGTACACGCTGTGCGTCATCAACAAAAGTCATACAGAGTTTGCTGATTTCCACAAGATTAGGATGTACCATATGGCGACGGCGTTTCTCGAAGTTCTTCTCTGGAAGTATTTCTGGCAGCAGTGTCGCTGTGTTTGGTCCTATAATTACATATGACAGCGAGAAAGTCGACCTGCCATTGACCAGGCCACAAGCATGTCATCTGATCTGAACGCTCAACGACCCACGGTCAGATTTTTTCCCGATAGGCTACTGATCTCGTATCGCATACACACATCTCTCCGTTTGAACATGCCTCGGAAGGCCCAAAGGTACCTACCTAGCGCCGTCTCATCCTCAGACGTTAGGCATCACTGGATCCATATATGAAAGGACACGTGGGCAGCACACGGCACTCACGGCCGCTGTTAGTTTTCGTGACTGGGGCCGCTGTTTCTCTGTCAAGTAACTCCAAAATTTGCCTCACAAGAGCTCCTTGCCAACAGCGCTCGCAAAAACCCAGTCACCCATACAAGTGCTGGCCAAAGCCGACATCGCTTAACTTCGGTGATCTGATGGGAACCAGTGTTAGCTCTGCGGCAAGAACGTTGCATCCACACATCTGCTTGAAGTTACTTAGGAACACTCAGTTTGCTTTTATGGGGAAATGATGTTGACTGCCTATCTTTACTAGTGAACTACATACTTCACTCCAGAAATCGGAAAGTGTGGTGTTGAAAAACATCGTAGAAAATTAAAACTGTGCGACAAGCATCTCCTCTAAAAGAGGCACTACTCTGCAGAGTGAAGGTTTAGTTATGAAACAAACGCTAAGTTGGCTGTAGATAAGCTTCAACGAAGTATTCTTTGTGCTAGAAATATTAGTCCAGCAAGATGTGTAGGAGGATGTTAAAATTCCAAAATTTTTATGTCACGCACTGTGCATGGAAGACGACATATTTGTAATACCTTATAAATCTAAGGGAAATATACAGTTTATATGTATCAAATATTGACATAGTTTTTGGTGCTGTTTGCTGTCCGAGGACTAGCTTGATGCAAATGTCCACGCTAGTCTACACTGTTCAAGTCCCTTCATTTGTCCATAACAACTGTAAACAACATTAATTGGAACCTGCTTACTGTATTCAAGACTTTGCCCCCCCCTCAGCAATTTTTACCCCCACACTTCCTTCTGCAACGTAATTTAAGATATTCTGGCGTCTCTTGATGTGTCTACGTCTACATCTACGTTGATATTCGGCAATCACATTTAAGTGCCTGGCAGAGGGTTCATCGAACCATCTTCACAATAATTCTGTATTATTGCAATCTAGTATAGTGCACGGGAAACAAGGACATCCATATCTTTCGGTGCGAGCTCTGATTTCCCTTATTTTATTATGGTGACCGTTTCTCCCTGTGTAGGTCGACGTCAACAAAACATTTTCGCATTCGGAGGAGGAATGTCGTGATTGAAATTTAGTGATAAATTTCGCCGTAATGGAAAATGTCTTTGTTTTAATGATGACAACCCCAGATCCTGTATCATTTCAGTGACACTCTCTCCCCTATTTCACAATAATATAAAACGTGCTGCTCTTCTTTGAACTTTCTCGATGTACTCCATCAATCCTATCTGGTAATGATTCCACATAGTGCAGCAGTATTCTAAAAGAGGACGGACAAGCGTGGTATAGACAGTCTCTTTAGTAGATCTGTTACATTTTCTAAGTGTCCTACCAATCTTTGGTTAGCCTTCCCCACAACATTTTCTATGTGGTCCCTGCAATTTGAGTTGTTCGCAACTGTAATTCCTGGATATTTAGTTGAATTTTCGGCCTAGAGATTTGACTGATTTATCGTGTAACCGAAATTTAGCGGATTCATTTTAGCATTCATGTGGGTGACATCACATTTTTCATTATTTAGGGTCAATTTCCATTTTCGCACCATACAGATATCTGTTGTGATCTTCTGATGACTTTACTAGTCGATAAACGACAGCGTCATCTGCAAACAACCTAAGACATCTATTCATATTGTTTCCTAGATTGTTTATATAGATGATGAACTGCAAAAGACCTATAACACAACCTCAGGGAACGCCAGAAATCACTTCTGTTTTCTCGATGACTTTCCGTCGGTTATTACGAACTGTGACCTCTCTGACGGAAAATCACGAATCCAGTCACATAACAGAGAGGCGCTACAGTCTCGAACCGAGCGACCGCTACGGTAACAGGTTCGAATCCTGCCTCGGGGATGGATGTGTGTGATGTCCTTAGGTTAGTTAGGTTTAATTAGCTCTATGTTCTAGGCGGCTGATGACCTCAGAAGTTACGTCGCATAGTGCTCAGAGCCATTTGAACCATTTTGATCCGCCGAGTGGTGGCGTCTCTTGACGCATCATCCTCAAGCGAGGATGATGACTACGAAACTCATCGAAACGTTGCGACAAGACGACGCCACCACTCGGCTGATCACACCAGAAGAATTCATAACAAGAGCTAGTTGTGTTTTACAAGAACGATGTTTTCTGAATCCGTATTGACTGTGTGTCTTATCCATACTTTGCTTCTGTTAGGCAAACAATGCCGTAAATTCCATTCCTCTTCAATTAAATTCAGTTGTTCTTCATTAGACGTACGATGTATAAGGCAATTTTTCGGCATTCTTTTCTATCATCACGTCTCAATAGCCTGTCTTCTATTCGTAATTGAACTGTTTCTGGTCCCGGTTTCAGTTCCTTAGAAGTCAGAAATCTTCACCATGTACGTACTAACACATAGGTTTGTACTTGATGTTCTTGATATTGTGAGTCAGCTTCTTAAACCTCTTTATTTTGGCCCCAGTTAGTTGATTTGTTAACCAATTGTCTCATTTCCTAATCTATACTAAGGTGACGAAAGTCATGGGGTACCTCGTAATATTGTGGCAGATCTCCTTTTTCCCGGCTTAGTGCAGCGACATGACATGGATTCAACAAATCATTGGAAGTTCACTGCAGAAATACGGAACGTACTGCCTCTATAGTCGTCCATAATTGCGAAAGCGTTGCCCGAGCAGGCTTTTGGGGACGAACTGACCTCTTGATTACGTCCAATAAATTTTCTATGGGGCTCATGTCGGCCCATCCAAATAGCGAGATCATTCGCTCGAATGGTCCAGAGTGTCTTCAAACCAACCGGGAACAGTTGTGTCGTCCATAAAAATCCCCTGGTTGTTTGGGAACCTGAAGTCCACGAACGGCTGCAAACGGTCTCCAAGTAGCCGAACGTAACCATTTCCATTCAGTGATCGGTTCGGTTGGACGAGAGGACCCAGTCAATTCTATTTAAACACAGCCGACACCATTATAGAGCAACAACGAGATTGCACACTGGCTTCTTGAAAATTTGAATCCATAGCTTCTTGGCAATTGCGCCACGTTCGAACCCTACCATCGGGTCTTACCAACTGCAATCGGGGCTCATCTGATCACGCCAAGGTGTTCCAGTAGTCTAGGGTCAAACTAGAATCGCCAAGAGCCCAGGAGAGGCGCTGCAGGCGATGTGGTGTTGGTAAGGAACTCGTGTCGGTTGTCTGGTGCCATAGGCCATTAACGTAAAGTTTCCCTGGACTGTCCTAACGGATACGTTCCTCGTACGTCCCACGTTTATTTGTGTGGTTATTTTACACAGTGTTGTTAGTCTGTAGCACTGACAACTCTACGCAAACGCCACTGCTCTCAGTCGGTTAGCGAAGGCCGTCGGCCGCTGCGTTGTGCGTGGTGAGAGGTAATGCCTGAAATTTGGTATTCTCGGCACACCCTTGATACCGTGAATCTCGAAGTATTGAATTTTCTATTACCGGATTGGAATGTCCCATGCGTGTAGCTCCAACTACCATCCCGCATTCAAAGTCTGTTAATTCCCGTCGTGCGGCCATAATCACGTCGGAAAACTTTTTTACATTAATCACTTGAGATTAAATGACTGCTCCGCCAATCAACTGGCATTTTATACCTTGTGTAAGCAATACTACCGCCTGCAGTGTATGTGCATATCGCTATCACATGACTAATCACTTTAGTGTAATTCTGTCCACATCAGCTGATGACATTACCCTCTTTGTATGTCTGTTGATATTCATCTTACAACTTCGTTTAAGGTAATATCCGTTGATCCCTATAACTGCAGATCTGTATCTGTGCACTTTGTAGATAATTTTCGCTCCCTGTGTTTTATCCCTGCTAACACAATAATTTCAGCGACTTTCTCAAGCCATCATTTTCAAAAGATCTCTCTAAATTGACTGATGCTATAAACATAGGTTTGATTTTGTTTGGTCTATTTTCGAAGATGATTCGTAGGGTTATTATTGCTTCGCGTGTTCCTGTATGCCTTTAACCCAAAAGCGTAACCTTTTTCACCATCCTGAAATGGATGGGCGAAATGTTCAAATGTGTGTGACTTACTAAGGGACCACCCGCCTGGTTAGCCGCTCGGTCTACCTCTCAGCTTCCCGACGGGAAGGTGTGCCGGTCCGCAGAACGATCCGCCCAGCGGATTAGTGTCGAGGTTCGGTGTCCAGGCCAGCCTGTGGATGGTTTTAGAGGCGGTTTCCCATCTGCCTCGGCGTATGCGAGCTGGTTCCTTCCATTCTGCCTCAGTTACACTATGTCGGCAATTGCTGCTCAAACACTGTCTCCACGTAAGCGTACACCATAATTACTCTACTAGCAAACATTTTTTGGGGTTAGTTACACTCGTGTGGTATGAGACGTTCCCGGTGGGGGAGGAGGAGGGGAGGACACTGGGGGCCGAACCGCACAATAACCCTAGGTTCGGTGGGGGGCGGCGGTAGGGTGAGTGGGCTGCTATAGCCTGTTGTAGGGTTGTGAGCCACTGAGGGTTATGGCGGGGACGAAGCCTCTCCGTCGTTTTTAGGTCCCCAGTTCAGTACACAATACACACATAATACACATTACGAGTACACAATACTACGGAATCAAACTGCAGAGGTTCAAATGGCTCTGAGCACTATGGGACTCAACTGCTGTGGTCATCAGTCCCCTAGAACTTAGAACTACTTAAACCTAACTAACCTAAGGGCATCACACACATCCATGCCCGAGGCAGGATTCGAACCTGCGACCGTAGCAGTCGCACGGTTCCGGACTGCGCGCCTAGAACCGCGAGACCACCGCGGCCGGCAAACTGCAGAGGTCATCGGTTCCTAGACTTACACACTACTTTAACTTATGCAAAAAACAACGCACATACCCGTGCCCGAGAGAGGCCTCGAACCTCCAGTGGGAGGGGCCACGCAAGGATGGGCAAAAATTACCTCGTAGCAGCAACATAAAACTACATTCTAATAAAATTATATGTTTGGACTACGCTGTTTCCAAATTGATCAGACAATTAAATCATTGGCCTTAATTATAAGGAACATATGACAGCATTATGATACGAAAAATATAACGCACCAATCGTAGTCTGTTAGCTAAGTAAAACAAAACACCTTGTTGATAACACAACTTGTAACATGGTAAGTACTACTCTACTTGGAAAATTTTCGAATATATGAACACTTCATTGCATTTTAAATGACAACAATAACAATATGAAGAGGACTACTAACACCGTCTTTAACAGTATTCCATACTATTAAATACACACACATCGGTTCCCCCATCACACCACCATACTTACCTGCTTGTTCGATTTCCAACGAAACATCTCTCCACTGCTGTTCATAAAATTGGAATTTGGAAACGTCCCCTTAGAATAATTTATACTAGACTGCTTAAACTGAAACACAATATTTTTGGCGCAACGCAATCTCACTTCCAAAAATCCCTACAAAAGAATGGCCCTGACTAATATTAACCTATACGCTTCACAAATCACTTACTTCACAAAAATCTTCGTTACTCAAGCTACTACAATACAGCGAGCGCCACTACTGCCAGCTAAATAAAAGATTCAAACTACTGAAGGCACTAACTACTGATAGGCATAGTTAGCAAATGAAAGATTTTAATAGAGAACAAACAATGTATTTACCTTAATAGTCATAATATATATATATATATATATATATATATATATATATATATATATATATATCAGTTCGTGACACCAATTCTTACAAATTTCAAAACTCCGCCATCTCTCCCCCCACATCCACCACTGCTGGCGGCTCACCTCCAACTGCGCAACGCTACGCGCTGTTAGCATCCAGCTGCCGCTGCTCAACACTACAATCGCAGACAACAATGCAAACCAGCCACAGACTGCACAGCCAGCGATTTTCAGAGCGCTACATGGCGTTACCAATAAAAAAAACGTAAACAGCCTACTTACATAGCCCCCACGCTCCCCACAAAAAATTTACAAATTGTTTTGGACAGTGGCCAATACAGATTTGAAACAATTTTTCATAATTATGATTACAATAACAAAGAAATCAAATGCACACACTTATTCATACAATGTTGGTCAAAAGCTAAAATTTTCTCACAGTCCATATAGACAGTCCTGATCATTCATCACAGTAAAATAGCAGTGTTTTTCTCAAAGACTGAGCAATAAGAGTAAATGCACACAGAAGTAGTGGATTTCCATGCAGTCTTGAAGAAGTAGTGTTATCCTTCCAACGGAAAGACAGTGCTCACTCTTGACATGCAGACAGGTAATGGGCCACAGCAGAGTCAGTCAACGTTGAAGACTATCGGTAACCAGGTCATCACAGAGCAGAGCCACTGTAGTCCTTGTAGAGATTACTATTGGTGGGCCACCAGAGTTGCAGACGTACTGCAGACCTTGTAGAAATAATGGTATTGGTGGGTCATCAAAGATGCAGGCCCACCATAGTCCTTGTAGAAATAATGGTATTAATGGGCCATCAAAATGCAGACCCACTGTAGTCCTTGTAGAGACGGCCAGCAGCCATCTGTTTGACTGTGCAGGCGCACAATCACCATTGAAGAGTCTTGCGGATAATATAGCAAGTCCATAACCACGACTTGTGCACTCACAAAAATTGTTTTTGAAATGTCCTTAGAACCAGCAATGCTGTTATCCAGTCCATTGCTGAATTATTAACACACGTGCAAACACTATCAGTCCCTACTTCTCACAAATTATCCATATACTATGACCAACAGAAATGTGTGCAGTGAAATGTAATTTACAAGTTACTTAATTTGATGAATTGGTGTCAATTACAATTTTATAACATGAGAATACAATAACAAAGGTACAAAATATATCACTAAAGGACATAATAGTACAGATAACATTTGCAGTAATACAGGCTTTACAAAAGAATGGAAATAAACATGCACATCTGTCTTACAAAAATTATGACATAAGTACACACATAAAGATCAGAATAATTTTTGAAACATCAACTTCACATATCAGCAACAAAACAGAAGAGATAAATAATGTCTAAATATCTTTACAAAGTAAATAATATATTATTAATGCAAATTATATTTGAGGATAACAGTATTCCTCATCATAGTCCATGTAACTGAGTATTACAAAAATTCTGCAACATAAGTCTTATCATTTAAACATATAAAGACCGGAAGAACATAAATACGCTCTTCTGTGTCAGTGAAGGCTACGGGCCTTGTGTCATTCAGATCATCATCTATCTACCTTTGTAGATAAGTTAGTGAACTGATCCGACAGTTCGGCTACTTTCTCCGATAGTGAACACATTTCCTCAGTGTGTTTTTCTGAACCAAGTTTCAGAGTGTCCATTTGTGTTGAAATCGAATCTACTGTGTCCTTTAAGTTTTCCTGAGTTCTTTCAAGTTGCGTAACCGAATCGGTGGATGCAACTGAGTCCATTTTAGCTTGCAAGGTGTCGTGATTTTCACGAACAATAGTTTGCAATTCTTTTATGGCTGCTTCGTGATTCTGTAATGCGTTTTCATGCCGTGAAAAAATAGGTTGAAATGCCCACAAATTTGTGTTTTTACGTCATTACAGATTTTTTGACATTTCGATTCAATGTTATGTAACTCAGTAGTTAAATCTTCACGTGTTTGTTCAAGTGTGGTGTTTAACTTCCGAAGATTTTGTTCCATTGTGTCTAACTGTTGCTGTATTTGTCTCTGATGTTGTTTCATTGTGTCTAACTTTCGAAGATTTTGTTCCATTGTGACTAACTTTTGAAGCTTTTGCTGTGTTTGTCTCTGATTTTGTTCCATTGTGTCTAACTTTTGAAGATTTTGTTCCATTGTGTCTAACTTTTGAAGCTTTTGTCCCATTTGTTTCATTAATTGTAATAACAGTGCACTGGTGTCTGAAACATGTTCCTTAGTGCTATTCGGCAATGCATTTGAACCGGCAATATTCGCAGTTTGAAAAACAGAAAATGTGTCTTGACTTATTTGAGAAAACGGTGAGGACGCAAAACCTGAATGTACAGTATTTGCAAGATTGTGTTCTGTCATTTCGGATTCCTGAGGCGAGCTGTTGCCGACTGATCGATCGATAATTTTTCCCTGTTCACTACTTGTTTCATTGTCTACACCATTATTTGCCGCCCGCTCCATTTCCCTATGCACAATTACCAAATTACTACTTCGAATGTCTGTTAATTCACTACACAGTGGTGCTGATAAGCGACGCTCGTCGTCACTATTACTTCTCAGTTTACTTTGGAGCCTAGTGTTACGTTTTTCACACGCCATTATTGTCACAATATTTCACACGATAACACATAAAAGCACAATTTGAGAGCAAAAATAAGAGAACACATTAACATAGCACTGAAAATAATATCTAGTTAATTGCAAGCGCAGCTGCGAAATACTTGGTGCAAATCTACATGCATGCCACAACTGTTTTACTATACAACAATGAAAGACTGCAACTACAAAGGAAATTCTCTCTATGATTACGCTCTAGCAATAAATAAAGGCTACACTAACTACACAAACTAAAAGAAAAAATCTGAAGATTCCAGTGAGGTATCCTTGGCTAAGGGTCGACATATGAAACGTCCCCTTAGAAAAATTTATACTAGACTGTGCTTAAACTGAAACACAATATTTTTGGCGCAACGCAATCTGACTTCCAAAAATCCCTACGAAAGAATGGCCCTGACTAACATTAACCTATACGCTTCACAAATAACTTACCTCACAAAAATCTTCGTTACTCAAGCTACTGCAATACAGCGAGCACCACTACTGCCAGCTAAATAAAAGATTCAAACTACTGAAAGCACTAACTACTGATAGGCATAGTTAGCAAATGAAAGATTTTAATACAGAACAAACAATGTATTTACCTTAATAGTCATAATATATATATCAGTTCATGACACCAATTCTCACAAATTTCAAAACTCCACCATCTCTCTCCCCACGTCCACCACTGCAGGCGGCTCACCTCCAACTGCGCAACGCTACGCGCTGTTAGCATCCAGCTGCCGCTGCTCAACACTACAATCGCAGACAACAATGCAAACCAGCCACAGACTGCACACGGCACAGCCAGTGATTTTCAGAGCGCTACGTGGCGTTACCAATAAAAAAACGTAAACAGCCTACTTACAATTTCCATCTGCACATCAATATTTTGTACTTACGTGCATAATTATTTGCATATTTTATTTGTAGACATAATTAATATTTCACTTCAGTCATGCCATACTTCATATGATACACTAGCTGTTGTCTGCAACTGTGCTCACATATCAGTGGGTTTGTTATGATGAGTGATGGTGAGTATGTAAGCAACTACACATACAGTGTCGTCACCTGCCCTTATTTGTCTGCCCTCTCAGGTAAGCATAGCTCGCGAAGTGTCCCTACCTCCCCATCCCCTTCCCCACTGACACTCGAGCTGTACCACCGCATGATGTGGTGCGCATAGAGGAGAATGCGCAGGGCCACGCATCTATGCATTGTGCTGTTGAAGTAGCTATACATTACGTAATGTATAAATTATGTCCCAAATTTAACAGTTCTTTTTAGTTTGGTTCATGTTCACTGATATTAATATGTATGTTCCATCCCTCTTAGGCGTCCATTGTTTTTTTTTTTTTTAATTTTCTGCAGTAGCATATGTTCCTCCTCAGAGTTCAAGCTATGGCCATACCATATTTCATCGAAATCGGTTCAGCGATTTAGTCCTGTAAACGGAACACACAGAGCTAGCTTCGCACATCTAATATTAGTATGGATTTTAATACAACCCCTTACTGCTGCACAAGTCACTAACGTTAGCTCCACCACTAAATTCTCTTTAACACTCACAAGCATAATCCACTCATCGTTATTTAAGTATGCTACAGAACAGAATTTATACACAAACTTTACAGCGTACAGCTTCGTCTCAATGTGTGTGCGTGCGTGAGTGTGTGTGCGTGCGCGCGCGTGTGTGTGTGTGTGTGTGTGTGTGTGTCCCGCAAACCCCCCCCCAACCTCCAAATATACAGTAAATATCTTTGCACATCAACTGATCGCCTCCTGCACTCCACCATCGCAATAAAACAGCAACTTCACCATGTTCCCTCCAAAACTTTCACTTATGCTGCTTGTCGGTCTCTCTCTCTCTCTCTCTCTCTCTCTCTCTCTCTGTTCAATTCTCCCCTTCTCTTTCTCTCTCTTTATCTTTTCTCTTTCTCTCACTCAGTCTTCGGCCTTCACTCTCTTATTGACACAAATTATAATGATAGTAAGAGTAATATTAGTAATAGTTTAAATATCACATAAAGTTTAAGACGTTTGGCAGCATCATGATCATTGCTTTCTTCTGGCTACAGAAAGAGTATGAATTGCAAATAAGAGACGAAAAGCAGCGTGCGATTAATAATACTAATTATTATTATTATTATTATTATTATTATTATTATTATTATATGTGGAATTATATACCATAGTAAACATTCAAAGCATCGACATTATATCACGTATTAAAGTAGTCTGGTGTTGTCTACTGTCAGACAGTGCCACACGTTGCCCAAAAATGTTGTCTACTCAAACCGCCCATGTTCCGTTCACTTAAACAAATCCACCTGATCACAGACATATCATCCTCTGTTTGTCAGATTTCAGTATTGCGCCAGCAGCAAGAGAACTGGATAAGGATGAAGCAATATCGAATTTATTCGCCGATACAAGGCAGTGATTTTCATTTAAAATGTCGTCTCCTGTACGGGAATTACATAATGCGTGTACGAGTACAGGTCGTGACGCATGAATAACGATGCACGGAAGTTTGGCTCTGGCCGTGAGTCGTGTACGAATAGCCAAAATCGTTCAGAGAAACGCTAGCGTAAAGCAAGAAATTGGCTTCGAATCCCAGTCTGGAAGAAATTTTTACTGTAATCATTCCCTTATAAAGCTGATGATGTTCGTTTTCGAAAATGCGAATACTTTTCGTGCATTTCGTAACGGCTGGAGTCGCCACAGTATCTGTTCCTATAGACATGCATGCCTGTCCGAAAGAACATTGCATCCTTCTTCATAATAACGCAGGCAGTGCAATACCGAATTTTCTCTGTAATTTCTAAAGTGAATATAGCAGCGCTTTTGAAAAAAAAATTACTGTCGCTGATTTGTAAAGTCAATGTCGCTCAGTGTTTCTTATTGGATACCTCTCTCAGTAACATAATTACTAGATAAATCGAAGCTGGAAATCTTTTTAAGAGAAAAAAGTTAACAATACCTTTTACTAAATATTAATGCTACAGTCTGTGATGTATAACGGTGCTGAAATTTTTCCTTACGTACAAACTCACGCAATTTTTCCCTGCATACATCTGTCCTGCACTAAACTGCATTAGTGACTATCATTATACGCTTCGTTTCAGGCGGCCTAAAAGATAGACGTGAACTGACAACGTCCATGTACATTATACTGCTCTCAATCAGAAGGAAAGGAAGTTAGTCTCGTGTATGTTCATTAGAGGTGAAGCAGTAAGTTATTTGGCCAGGTAGAAGGCAGGGAGTCTATCATGTTCGTCACTAGCCCGCAGGTTGACTTGGAAACAGAGTTAGTCTACTTTACTAGGGATGATCATATTGGACGTAGCACTGTCCTATCTTGCTCCAACCTGGGAACTGTTTTACCAACCCATTTACAGCGAGAGTCACAAATCAACGAAGGCTCCTAATGGCGGTACAACTCGACAGTTTACTCATAAACAAATAATTAGCAGAGATGAATGAACCGGTTAATGACAGGATACATCTTAGCTCTGACTAGGAACTGAACTATCTAGAAAATGTAGTCTTACACATACACTCCTGGAAATGGAAAAAAGAACACATTGACATCGGTGTGTCAGACCCATCATACTTGCTCCGGACACTGTGAGAGGGCTGTACAAGCAATGATCACACGCACGGCACAGCGGACACAACAGGAACCGCGGTGTTGGCCGTCGAATGGCGCTAGCTGCGCAGCATTTGTGCACCGCTGCCGTCAGTGTCAGCCAGTTTGCCGTGGCATACGGAGCTCCATCGCAGTCTTTAACACTGGTAGCATGCCGCGAGAACGTGGACGTGAACCGTATCTGCAGTTGACGGACTTTGAGCGAGGGCGTATAGTGGGCATGCGGGTTCCCGGGTGGACGTACCGCCGAATTGCTCAACACGTGGGGCGTGAGGTCTCCACAGTACATCGATGTTGTCGCCAGTGGTCGGCGGAAGGTGCACGTGCCCGTCGACCTGGGACCAGACCGCAGCGACGCACGGATGCACGCCAAGACCGTAGGATCCTAAGCAGTGCCGTAGGGGACCGCACCGCCACTTCCCAGCAAATTACGGACTCTGTTGCTCCTGGGGTATCGGCGAGGACCATTCGCAACCGTCTCCATGAAGCTGGGCTACGGTCCCGCACACCGTTAGGCCGTCTTCCGCTCACGCCCCAACATCGTGCAGCCCGCCTCCAGTGGTGTCGCGACAGGCGTGAATGGAGGGACGAATGGAGACGTGTCGTCTTCAGCGATGAGAGTCGCTTCTGCCTTGGTGCCAATGATGGTCGTATGCGTGTTTGGCGCCGTGCAGGTGAGCGCCACAATCAGGACTGCATACGACCGAAGCACACAGGGCCAACACCCGGCATCATGGTGTGGGGAGCGATCTCCTACACTGGCCGTACACCTCTGGTGATCGTCGAGGGGACACTGAATAGTGCACGGTACATCCAAACCGTCATCGAACCCATCGTTCTACCATTCCTAGACCGGCAAGGGAACTTGCTGTTCCAACAGGACAATCCACGTCCGCATGTATCCCGTGCCACCCAACGTGCTCTAGAAGGTGTACGTCAACTACCCTGGCCAGCAAGATCTCCGGATCTGTTCCCCATTGAGCATGTTTGGGACTGGATGAAGCGTCGTCTCACGCGGTCTGCACGTCCAGCACGAACGCTGGTCCAACTGAGGCGCCAGGTGGAAATGGCATGGCAAGCCGTTCCACAGGACTACATCCAGCATCTCTACGATCGTCTCCATGGGAGAATAGCAGCCTGCATTGCTGCGAAAGGTGGATATACACTGTACTAGTGCCGACATTGTGCATGCTCTGTTGCCTGTGCCTATGTGCCTGTGGTTCTGTCAGTGTGATCATGTGATGTATCTGACCCCAGGAATGTGTCAATAAAGTTTCCCCTTCCTGGGACAATGAATTCACGGTGTTCTTATTTCAATTTCCAGGAGTGTATCAATCATGTCACGTAGGCAAGAACTACTATAACACCTACGCACTTTTGTCACATATTTCACTGCTGAAACATTTGCTGGGTAGTTGATTTTTTATATGGCGTCCAACTTGTGGTTAAGAATTGCAAAAGTACCTTCGGACGTACCCCAAAGATGCTTTACAGCACTATTGCTTTCCGCAATAAATATAAATGACCTCATGGATAACGTCAAAACGTCGAAGACTCTTTTCGTGGATAATGGTGTTCTGTACAGAGATGTCGCAATATAAAGTCTGGAGCAGCGGCTGGCAGTTCACACTCAAAATAAACAAACGTACTGCCATTAAATAGCCAGAAAGACCGGTGATTCTATCATACAAGACTGGAATCAGTCAGTTCCCTAAAATATGTAGGGGTACACATCCGGAACGATTTAAAGTGGAACTACCACGTGAAACTAATCGCAGGTAAGGCAAATTCTAGATTGCGATTCATTGGAACAATCCTCAGGAATTGTAATCCACCCTCAAAGGAGGTAGTAGTTGAATATTGGACGTCAGCCTTGCATTCGCTCGCATTCGGGAGGACGACGGTTCAATCCCGCGTCCGGTCATCCTGATTTAGGTTTTCCGTGATTTCCCTAAATAGCTCTAGGCAAATGCCGGGATGGTTCCTTTGAAAGGGTACGGCTGACTTCCTTCCCCGTCCTTCCTTAATGCGATGAGACCGATGACCTCGCTGTTTGGTCTCTTCCCCCAGACGAAAAGGAGAAAATCCACGGAAGAGTAGTGAGTTTCGTTACGGGCTCATTTAGCAATCTCGAAAGCGGCAAGGAGATACTCGGCCAATTCCAGTGGCAAACAGGGGCGTTGCGCATAAAGTGTCGTTTACTGTTAAAAGTTCCGAGAGCATACGTTCTTTTGAAGAGTCAGCCAACATATTGCTGCCTCCAATATTTCGTGAAAACACCACGAAGAGAAAAATGAGAGAGATTCGTACTCACACGGAGGCTTAACTACAATCGTTGTTTCCGCGGACCGTTCGAAATGGAACAGGAAAGGGTGGGAGTGGTATACAAAGCATCATCCACCACACACCGTAAGGTGGCTTGCGGATTATTGATGCAAATACGGATGCAGATGTAGATACAGTTGATATAGATGCAGATGAAATAATGTTACTGTGAGATACTTATATGCTAATTGTCGGTCACAACTGAGGGAAAATGCGAAGAAGTAAAACGTGACTTGAAACCACGGTAACACAGTAACAACGCACCTTGATCTCTAACGTCGCGGCAGTCTGAGGAAAAACTAAGCATGAAGGGAGCATGGAAATACCGGCTAAGCATTCTTTGAGGGTTATATATTTTATAGCAAATTTTAACGTCATAAAGTATGAGATGCATGATATTGATTTCTGCCAACGGAAGATATAGTCCAAGACTTTTGCAAAAACACAATTTCAACTTAATTAATGTTATTTCTGTAGATACAAAAAATAATTAAGGTTTCTCGTGTTCTTATTCGGTGCAGCCTTATATGCATCACATGTTTAACACATTTGAGAAATGAAACAATGTAATTCTATTGTTTCATCTAAATGCAAATAATAACAGATAAGCCCTGTGAATGGTTGCACGAAATATACATAACCTCAAGGAGTACTTACATTATTCCTGGAACGAAATTAATGGATATGATACAATGACTCTCGTAACGCCAAAATTTTACCAACAGATGAGCGAAAATAAATGCTAAAAAACAATTAGAAATTAACATACAATGTGAGCAGCCAGGAGAGCGGCATCTCTGACACGAGCGTGTCAGATTGTGGATCGCAGTCAGGTTAACACGTGACGGCCTAACAAATGGAGCTGCCTTACACGCGTAGAAGGTGCTGCACTTTCAAAGTTTCGTAATGTTCACAACTGGCAATCTCAGAGGGGGAGAACCCTGCAAAGAGTTTGGTTGAACTATTTCCTTGACGCTTCTTGTGCCCGCTGGAGGGCGAAAATGCCGTGGCGGGGCTCTTTCACAGCCCCTCAGGGCGGTGAAAGGAACACGCATTGAGCAAGATCAACAAGTCTTGTAAACAGGAATTTGAAATATTATTACGTTATAGAAATGAGAAAGTGACAGAACTGTTTATAAAAGTCCTAGCCTACAGTGTGTAATATCTAAAACAAAGTAGTACACATGTAAATATGCAAATATTTAAGAGACACTGATTACGCCTTTCAAAACATGAAGGCGGGACGCACACGGCACGATAAGTCTGGTTTCATCCTGATGCGTATAGACGGACCTATTGTGAAAATTGCCAGCATAGAAATATGAATGCATGTATACCCCCAAATACACATCAGACGGAAACGTCATCCGCAATTCAGGAGAGGTCGAGGAAGGTGAAACGTCTCCTTAGAACAATTTATACAAGACTGTGCTTAAACTGACTCACAATATTTTTAGCGCAACGCAATCTGACTTTCAAAACTCCCTACAAAAGAATGGCCCTGACTAACATTAACATATACCTTTCACAAATCACTTAACTCACCAAAAATCTTCGTTACTCGAACTACTGCAATACAGTGAGCGCCACTACTGCCATCTAAATAAAAGATTCAAACTACGGAAGGCACTAACTACTGATAGGCATAGTTAGCAAATGAAAGATTTTAATAGAGCACAAACAATGTATTTACCTTAATAGTGTTCAAAAGTCATAATATATATAGCAGTTCAAGACATCCAGTCTTACAAATTTCAAAACTCCGCCATGTCTCTCCCCACATCCACCACTGCTGGCCACTCACCTCCAACTGCGCAACGCTACGCGCTGCTAACATCCAGCCCAACACTACAATGGCGAGCATTACTACAATGCCAACCAGCCACTGACTGCACACAGCACAGCCAGTGATTTTTCATACAGAGCGCTATGTGGCGTTACCAACATAAAAACCTAAACAGCCTACTTACAAAGGGTCTAGTGATGGCCGTACCAGCATTACGCAACACCTGAGTTAGACGAGTGTGTACATATATTTAGGCAGACGAGTCGTCTGTAATTCGGAGAAAGACAAATGCGTTAGATACTTTTCATTCTCGTTTTAACTCTTTACTCGCATTGCTCACTCTAACACTGTTATACGGGCATACATAGTATCTACTCTAGTTACACATCAAAAACTGACACGAACACCAGAGAAAGACAAGTAACCATCCTACACTAAACTATGCAATGACAAACATGTTGAAGTGTACATATTGTACTGTTTGAAGTTTGTTTCGTATAAGGCTCAAAATTTATGGTTAAGCTTACAAATATATTTCGAAGAAAATTGCAATTCCAGCTCCCGATTATCAGGATACGAATTATCCGTTCTGCAGACTACCCGCGCATGTTTCGGAGATTATTGAAAGAAAAAGACGAAGCCCGAAGCATTTTATTATAGTAACGCTGAATATTATCCATGTGACGCACGTTTTACCACTGGAAGACGAAGTAGATCTCAACCTCAAAGTCGAGCATACATGAAATATTTTTCCCTTGTTTCCTACTTCATCTTTAGGTAAATATGGGGGCTCTGCAACTTATGACGTGTCCGCGACCAACTACTAGTCTGAAGGTAGGTGATTTCCAACCCATTGTTTCAGGCGATTAAAGAATAAGTGATTCAATGTTCTTGCTGTTGTGACACTTAGCACGTCTTGCAAGCACAGTAAATAGCCGAACGCGGTAAAATCTGTGTATCTTCGGTTATTCGTGGTTTTCAGTGATGCCCGCAGTCACTGGACCACTTTAATTCGGATCTTCGTGAGCTTGCTCTACTTTATTTTCTTTTAACTCTTCTTCGTTTCTCTTCTGTTGATTATGCTATTTAAAATTATTTATATTTTGAAATAAAAGTGTAACATTACCCATTAGTTTAACATACACTCCTGGAAATGGAAAAAAGAACACATTGACACCGGTGTGTCAGACCCACCATACTTGCTCCGGACACTGCGAGAGGGCTGTACAAGCAATGATCACACGCACGGCACAGCGGACCCACCAGGAACCGCGGTGTTGGCCGTCGAATGGCGCTAGCTGCGCAGCATTTGTGCACCGCCGCCGTCAGTGTCAGCCAGTTTGCCGTGACATACGGAGCTCCATCGCAGTCTTTAACACTGGTAGCATGCCGCGACAGCGTGGACGTGAACCGTATGTGCAGTTGACGGACTTTGAGCGAGGGCGTATAGTGAGCATGCGGGAGGCCGGGTGGACGTACCGCCGAATTGCTCAACACGTGGGGCATGAGGTCTCCACAGTACATCGATGTTGTCGCCAGTGGTCGGCGGAAGGTGCACGTGCCCGTCGACCTGGGACCGGACCGCAGCGACGCACGGATGCACGCCAAGACCGTAGGATCCTACGCAGTGCCGTAGGGGACCGCACCGCCACTTCCCAGTAAATTACGGACACTGTTGCTCCTGGGGTATCGGCGAGGACCATTCGCAACCGTCTCCATGAAGCTGGGCTACGGTCCCTTACACCGTTAGGCCGTTTTCCGCTCACGCCCCAACATCGTGCAGCCCGCCTCGAGTGGTGTCGCGACAGGCGTGAATGGAGGAACGAATGGAGACGTGTCGTCTTCAGCGATGAGAGTCGCTTCTGCCTTGGTGCCAATGATGGTCGTATGCGTGTTTGGCGCCGTGCAGGTGAGCGCCATAATCAGGACTGCATACGACCGAGGCACACAGGGCCAACACCCGGCATCATGGCTGTACACCTCTGGTTCTTATTTCAATTTCCAGGAGTGTAGCTACTGTCCCACGGTTATTATTATTTCTCGTTCGATCTGCCACATACATTTTACAAAGAACAGTAAGATTAATATAGATCACAATAAACGTTTGGAACTTACTACGTGGAAACAAATTATATCAGTTATTACATTACAACTATGTCAGGGAAACTACATTATTACGTTAAAAGGAACAAAGATCACATAAATTGGAGACAATTAATTACACAGTAGCATTAAGATTATTGAGCCATTTCCTGGCATTGTCCATTAACTTGTGGAGCCACATCAGAGAGCTGTCTTTGAAATCATGAATGTTACAAACCAGAAGATGGTCCGTTGTTTGTAACTCGACACAGTCACAACACGAATCGTCTGTATAGCCTCATTTGGTTTTTTTTTTTTTTTTTTTTTTTTGTCTGCATTGCCCAATCGTCCAACTCCTGTGCGAAACCTGTTTAGAGCCGACCAGTGTTTCCTGTTGAAACTGAAGCCTTCAACCCTCTTGGTTGGGTCGTGGAAGAAGTGATGGTTTTCCACGACGCCATGCATTCTTCCATTCAGCATCGAGACCCTCTGTGCCCAATGTTCTGCTCCAGACGATAGGTTTCCTGGACGAGTCCTGTGGGTCCTCGCATGTCGGCATGTATGGGTAGCCTTGTGTTTGCTTCAATTTTTTCCGCTATGTCCTGGGTTGCTTTTTCTCTACGTATGGAAGCAGGACTGATGTTTGCTAGCACCGGAAGCCACTCAACGGGGGTTGGCCCGAGAGTGCCGGTGAAGGTTCTCAGCGTGGCATTTAATTGTACATCCACGTTTTCGGCGTGCGGGCTTCTGCTCCAGACTGGGGCACATTATTCTGCAGCGCTATACACCAGTGCCAGTGCAGCAGTTCGTAGACTGGCAGCATCGCAGCCCCAAGTGGTGCCTACCAGTCTGTTGAGCAGGTTATTTCTCGTCTTTAGCTTTTGGGCAGTATCAGTTAGGTGTTGTCAGAAAGTCATGCTACGATCTAGCTTATTACCGAGATATTTTGGGAAATTCTCGTGGCTGACAGCTTTGCTATTTATAACCAGGCGCAGTTCCCTTATCGCTTCCTTGTTGATTAGATGCATGACTGTGCTTACTGCTTTTGTCACATTGATTATTAGATGCCATGTGTCATAGTATTTTTTCAGTGTAGCTAGATCTTCATTTAGTGTCGATTCCAGGTTTTCAAACGAGTTGCTTTGCGCTGTAATAGCTAAATCATCTGCGTAGGCAAATTTACGTGAGTGCAATACAGGCAAATCTGCTATATGGATGTTTAAGAGCCAGGGAGCTAAGACTAATCCTTGCGTAAGACCATTTTTTAGGGTATGGCACATGCTGGTTTCGCCATTTAATGTGACCCTGAATTTCCTTTCACTCAGCATGTTGTTCATGAGCTTCAACGTTGTTTTGCATTTGACTATCTTTGCCAGTTTTAACATGAGACCATTTAGCCGTACACTGTCGTACGCTGATGTCAAGTCAATGAGGACTATCCCCGTTTTCTTCTTTTCCTGAAAGCCTCGTTCAATGTGTGTGGTAAGTGCCAGCACCTTGTCCCAGCAGCTTCTTCCTTGTCTAAAACCTGCTGGCTCCATCGGTAGTTGTTCCTCCAGTATTGGTTTAAGTCTTTCCAACAGTATCCTTTCAAATAGTTCGTAGGTTATGCACAGTAATTAGATTGGCCTGAAGTTCCCTGCGTCAGTTCCACTTTTCCCTGGTTTAAGTATGACAATGATATTGGCTGTTTTCCATTCTCTGGTGATTTTACAGGTTTCCATTTTTCTCGTGAATAGTTTGCATAGCCAATTCAGCGCTTTTGGTCCAAGAATTTTCAAAAATTCAGGGAGGTTGTTGTCTGGTCCAGCTGCCTTCCCTGGCCGTGTGTGTTGGAGAGCCACCTTCACCTGTTCTTCTTGGACAGCTGTCGTGAACATGTCGGCTTTTTCTTCACATTCCTGCAGTGCCACAGCGATCTGAGCTTTTATGTTTTTTCTTTACTCAGGAGTCACTGCTATCTTGGGGTTATCCCTGAGTTTCTTGCTGATTTTGTTTGCGTGGAGACAGGCATCTGATGACTTCCTGTGGTTGGCTGCTCCCAGCTTTCTCATGACACTGCAGCTTTTAGGGCTTTTAACACGCTAGTATTTACCGATATGTTGCAGGTAGTGTGCAATAGAATATCAGGATTCGGATGCCAGTTTCGAAGTTCATGCACTGGCGGTAACGGCAGTTTCGAGCGTTTGCGGGGTTTGGGTGTTAGGTAAAAGATTCGGAATTCGTGTGAGCTCTCCGCATCGACGCAGACCTTCCCTGTGTAGCCGCAATAGATATTCGGGAAGCTCGCAGTCGTTTATACTTTTAGTTAGGCGTCGCGTAGATCACTTGAACAATTTTTTTGTCTAAATGGTGCGGAACGAGTCAATTTGCAGGATATGTATACATCTTTAGTGTGAAAGTTGAGTAACGTATTAATTTTTTAGTTCTATTCATACGACTAAAATTAGTCTTTTTAAATTTTTTTACAAAAATTTTAAATAAATTTTGTCTATGGAATAGAATTTGTCCCTAAGAAACGGTTAGAGGTTATGTTTGGGAATTTGTTTGCTACATGTCAGACATTTTGTTTTTGGGAAACAAAACAAAAACGTTTGTTGCTACATACTGAATTCCTTTCTGAGCCACCAACAGCTTTAATAATGGGTAATAAAGGTCATATTTTCCTCTGGTGTTGTAAGTGTTGACATTATTCATTTCTCGTGTATGACGGACTATTTACAACAAGTTTATTTAGCAGATGTTGTGTAAGTAGGCTGTTTAGGTTTTTTATATTGGTAACGCCACGTAGCGCTCTGTATGAAAATCACTGGCTGTGCTGTGTGCAGTCAGTGGCTGGTTGGCATTGTTGTAATACTCGCCATTGTAGTATTGGGCAGCTGGATGTTAACAGCGCGTAGCGTTGCGCAGTTGGATGGCTCTGAGCACTATGGGACTTAACTGCTGTGGTCATCAGTCCCCTAGAACTTAAAACTACTTAAACCTAACTATGTCCTTAGGACATCACACTCATCCATGCCCGAGGCAGGATGCGAACCTGCGACCGCAGCAGTCGCGCGGTTCCAGACTGAGCCCTTAACCGCTAGACCACCGCGGCCCGCGCGCAGTTGGAGGTGAGCCGCCAGCGGGGAGAGAAATGGCGGAGTTTTGAAATCTGTAAGACTGGATGTCATGATCTGCTATGTGTATTATGACTTTTGATGTCTATTAAGGTAAATACATTGTTTGTTCTCTATCAAAATCTTTCATTTGCTAACTATGCCTATCAGTAGTTAGTGCCTTCAGTAGTTTGAATCTTTTATTTAGCTGGCAGTAGTGGTGCTCGCTGTTTTCTAGTAGTTCGAGTAACGAAGATTTTTGTGAGGTAAGTGATTTGTGTAAGGTATAGGTTAATATTAGTCAGGACCATTCTTTTGAAGGGATTTTTGAAAATCAGATTGCGTTGCGCTAAAAATATTGTGTGTCAGTTTAAGCACCATCATGTATAATTTTTCATACGGGCGTTTCATATGTCGACCCTTAGCCAAGGATACCTCACTGGAATCTTCTGATTTTTTCTTGTAGTTTGTGTAATTAGTGTAGCTTTTGTTTATTGCTAGCGCGTAATTGTAGAGAGAATCTCCTTTGTAGTTGCAGTCTTTCATTGTTGTACAGTAAAACAGTTGTGGCATGGATGTAGATTTGCACCAAGTATTTCGCAGCTGCGCTTGCAATTAACTAGATATTATTTTCAGTGCTATGTTAATGGGTTCTCTTATTTTTGCTCTTCAAATTGTGCTTTTCTGTGTTGTGTGAAATATTGTGACAATAATGGCGTGTGAAAAATGTAATACTAGGCTCCAAAGTAAACTGAGAAATGACAGTGAAGACGAAAGCAGTGTGTTAGCGCCACCGTGTAATGAATTAACTAATGTGCAAAGTAGTAATTTGGTAACTGTGCATAGGGGAATGGAGCGGGCGGCAAATAATGGTGTAGGCAGTGAAACAATTAGTGAACAGGGAACAATTATCAATCGATCGGTTGGCAACAGCTCGCCTCAGGAATCCGAAATGACAGGACACAATCTTGCAAATAATGTACATTCAGGTTTTGCGTCCTCACCGTTTTCTCAAATAAGTCAAGACACATTTTACATATTCCAGACACTAATACATTATTATTGCAATTAACACAACAAATGAAACAAAATCAGAGACAAAAACAGCAACAGTTAGACACAATGGAACAAAATCAGAGACAAACACAGCAAAAGCTTCAAAAGTTAGACACAATGGAACATCACCAGGGACAAACATAGCAACAGTTAGACGCAATGGAACAAAATCAAAAACAGTCACAGCAACAGCTTCAAAAGTTAGACACCGCGCTTGAACAAACACGTGAAAATTTAACTACTGAGTTACATAAAATCGAATCGAAATGTCAAAAAGTCTGTAATGTCGTGAAAACACAAATTTGTGGGCATTTTCAACCTATTTTTTCGCGGCAGGAAAATACATTACAGAATCACGAAGCAGCAAACTATTGTTCGTGAAAATCACGACACCTTGCAAGCTAAAATGGACTCAGTTGCATCCACCGATTGGGTTACGCAACTTGTAAGAACTCAGGAAAACTTAAAGGATACAGTAGATTCGATTTCAACACAAATGGACACTCTGAAACTTGGTTCAGAAAAACACACTGAGAAAATGTGTTCACTATTGGAGAAAGTAGCCGAACTTTCGGATCAGTTCACTAACTTATCTACAAAGGTAGATGATGATCTGAATGACACAAGGCCCGTAGCCTTCACTGACACAGAAGAGTATGAACAAATTAGAAAATTCAAACTAAATCAAAATCAAATCAATACACAGTACAGAAGAGAAATCCGGGGAGTACAAGATCAGTTGACGCAGGTAATACAAAAATTACGTATTTCAGAGGACACTCGCGCTACAACACGCGAAGAGATGCTTAGAAATACGGAAAAGCCACAATATAATAACACCGGGCATTTCGGAAATTATGAAAGAAATTGGCAAGGTGCACCGAATTTTGAGATGGAACCGCCGACACGACGTAACAATGACCGATATGCGACTCGCCGACACGATGATTTTGACTATAAGCTGTTCATTGCTACACGTAAATTCAAAACATTTAAGAATTCTGACAACGACATTCATCCACAAGCATGGCTTCATCAATTCTCTCATTGTTTTCCTCCCAACTGGTCATTGGAGCACAGGTTAGAATTTATTTGTGGCTACTTGGAGAATGAACCAGCTGTAAGAATGCGATCAGTCATTCACGATTGTCACAGTGAAGGAGAATTTTATAATGCCTTCCTCTCAGCGTATTGGTCTCAAGCTACACAAGACCGAGTGAAACATAGCATCATAATTATGAAACATTCGAACAATCTGAATTTTCCAGTCTTGTGAAATATTTTGAAGACATGTTGCACAAGAATCAGTACCTGTCAAACCCATACAGCCCCTCAGAACTCATCCGCATTTGCTTAATCAAATTACCTGAACATTTACAACATATTATTTTGGCAGGACGTTGCAAAGACGACAGTGAAGCTTTTCAGGGACTGTTACAAGAACTGGAAATTGACACTGACAATTGCGGAACGCGAAAACAGGAGCACAACAATTACTGGACACGACAAGACTATTCTCACAACACAAATCGTGACCAAAACAGACACCACCCGTATGACAATCGTTGGCAGAGTAATAATAATTACAGGGAAAGATCACTTCTCCGCGGTAGTGACTATGACAGAGACAATCATAGAAACAGACAATATGGGAACCAAAATAATTATTATCAACGGAGACAGAGTAACCAGAACTATTATTATCACGGGAGACAGAATAACGTCAGACGCAACGGTCCACCGTGCAGTGATAAAGCAGGGAGAAATTCTCCACCACTTAACCGACAAGAAAGAACCTACTGGAACTACCGACATAACGACAGACCTGAATTGCATCAGAACTGGCGAGCTTCAAACAGGGCAGGGCCTTCTCGTCGAGGTGAATTTGTAGAAGTTAGATCTCCTAATCCCAATAACGACAGGTGCCATCAGAGAGACAGACAATGACTCGCTTCGCAGGCAGCCACGTGCGCCGGCTGGCTCAGAGAAAAATAACTAGACGCTAACCTTGAGCAAAATTCCAGTATTCTTTACTGACGTATACCGCATGACAATTGCGTTCAAGTTAACTTTGAGCACTAGGAAGAGTAAAGCATTGTACCACATTTCACATGTAAAACCATTTATTGAAAGATAATCTGCTTTTTTACTTTGCCATAAAACTTTTCAGTTCACATTTCTAGTATGCTTTGCCAGACTTAAGAAACTGTTAACATGCAACAATGTTTGAAGTTAAATTTCCAGTCAAGAACCAAGAGAACTTATTTAAACAGAAATTACGAATGCATTGTTATAGTGAACAGACATCACAGTGTTATTGTGAGTGTACATTATTGCTTGTTAATTGCACGATTATGTAACGACTATAAGACTTACATACTTAAAACATATACTGGTACTGCTAATGAGATTTTAATGCAGCATTTTGGTTTACTTGAAAATACATTCTGGAGTTAAAGTACTTTCTGTGAGACACCAGATGACACAGTGGTTAGTTTATGTGACAACTACACGATTTTATCACGACGCTATTAATGAATGACAATTTACAATGTTGCTTTTGCGGTGTATCTGTTTTATATCTGCACAGTTTTTCTGAATTGTTCTGGAAAGTAAAACATGTTTTAGTAGTAACTTTTGTGGTATAGCTACAATGAGACAGCCTTTTCCGTAGCACAACGATACGTTACAGCACAGCACTTCCTTCATCACGGCAATAAGCATAATAACTAAGATATATCTATACGCAAAGCAATTAGCTTCGTTTATTACAAGGTAAGTACATTGACTTCAGCAGAACTTTGCTTACAGAGGACGATAACTATGACACTTCCACAGAATTATCTTACAACAAGACGCACATTTAGCGCTACAGGACACGCATTTGAGTGATTAATTTTGTACTTGAATTATTTCTTTTTCAAGATTTTTGAATTACAAAGGTTTTCTGTGATACATTTCATTCCATTGCTGTAATCTGTAACACCTGAGGGTGTAATTAGATTAATCCTCAGGGGGTGCACGCCTACTTTGTGTTCCATGTGTTTCGCAAGCACAAGGGGCCCTAGCTAATATGGTATTTGCTTATACAACTTTATACATCGGTACCATATTTCTCCAACACAGAATTACACAGCTATCTGATTATTTAATAGAGAAACAATTTTTTTTATGTCCGTGACACATGTTTAAGTAATTATACAGTTGGATAATTTCACACTTATGAAATTGTATTTTGTCTGTACTTTGTGAACTGTTCATATTTTTTTCGGAACCATTGTGATAATATGAGAACTTAGAACGATGTATTTGGTAAGGGATCATGATTTTTGAAGTACGTTTGAGGTAGATGACTCTATTGAAGGTCTTGACATTATTGAAAGAAGCTGCGACGATTCTGACATGTGATTGATCTGTTATGGTATTATTGGGATGACGATGTGTGTTATGCTGTTGAGGTATGTTTATGATCAATAAGCTGAGAATCGTACTTTAAGGGTTATGAAATGTGAGTACATGTGTGAATGAATCACAAGGCCGCCGAAAATTTTTTGGACTCTGTTATATTGATAGGATTCTGTTTCTACACATTTGTAACGCAAATTCTCGACCTGTGAAAATTTTATATGAGACTGTCACTGCTGTCGTAATATTTCGGTAAGAAAGTTAAGTGACCACCATCACGTAATGCGTCGTGGGCATCCAGCTGCGCGACATTCGCCTGGAAAAAGCCATTAGTGTGTCCCTTTCAGAGGCACAGGTGCAAAAAAAAAAAAAAAAAAGGGGGTGCATTATCCTCGCTATTGACATTTCTTTGTAGAAAGCATCGTAAATACGTCACCCTCAAACGTGAAAACATGATTACACTGTAGAGTTCTTAATTTATGATATTTACTGAAATGAAATGATGAGAAACATTTCATGTCTATTGTCTTGCTAGTTGGTAGATTGTTTACTACATTATGAAATGCCTTATGGCTAGCGAATGACGTTTCATGCCTTGCTTTGCTTATTTTGTTTAATGTCTAGTTTCTTGTTGCACCGCAGCATTGTTTAAATTAAAATTTAATAGATGTACAAATATAACTACTTTATGCCTACAGACCCAGTAAAGAATAATTTTATGATGTACTTTCGTAAAAATGGAGGAACACCAATAGACATTTCCCCTCACAGGAATTGTACAATTAATTTTTTTAACGACTTGGCAATTTTCTTGCAGAGTAAGTTTTTCTGATGCATCACTCTATTGTTAAGATGTGATATAGGTATTAAACATGGCCATTTTTACTGTAATATTTATTCTGCTTGAGCTTTGTCATGTTTAGATATAAGTTATTTCATTTGCTTCTGCTTTCTTTGACAATTTCCATTTTTGTCATTGCTGTTTGTGTTAATTGTTTTGTGCTGCTGCATTGCCACATCCCTTAGTTTAGCATTTGAGCTCAGTAGATTTAAGTTAGCTTAAGAGGGGATAGACTATATGAGAGAACGAGTTGTGATGAATTGGAAGAAATGCATTGAGGAGTTATACGAAAAATGTACAGAAAGCAGGTATAGGTAGGATTTTCTTGGAAATAAATGGTGAGGTAAGATACTGGAAAATAAATAATGAGATAAGAAATATGTGAACATATGAATACAGAAAGCATGCTTGGATAGGATTTTTTTTGGTGGAAACAAATGTTGAAATAAGACGAAAGATCTACGGAATGAAATTTTGGGTTGGACTGCAGTACCAAATGTTACACTGAAAACAAAACCTGCCCTTTCCTCTTGTGTTATCCCACTATGTGTTTGTGTACCTTTGGGTATTTGTGTTCTTCCTGTCTTTATGTGTTGGGCTGATGAGAGTTACGTTGTAGAATTTTTCTAATACTATGTTATTTACTTTGTAAAGATGTTTAGACTTTTTTATCTGTTCTGTTTTGTTTTAATGCTCACGTGTGAAGTTGATGTTCCAAAAGTTATTCTGATCTTTTATGTATGTACTTATGTCATAATTCCTGTAACACTGATATATATGTATATTTCTATTCTTTTGTAAAGCCTGTATTACTACAAATGTTATCTGTATTGTTATGTTTTAATGATGTATTTTGTACCTTTGTTATTGTATTCTTATGTTATAATATTGTAATTGACACCAGTTCATCAAATTAAGTAACTTGTAAGCATTCATTTCACTGCACACATTTCTGTTGGTCATAGGATATGGGCAATATGTGAGAAGTAGGGACTGTTAGTGTTTGCACGTGTGTTGATAATTCAGCAAGGGACTGGTTAACAGCTTTGCTGGTTCTAAGGACAATTCCAAAAACTTAGCACATGCACAAGTGGTGGTTGATGGACTTGCTATATTCTCCACAAGACTCCTCAATGGTGATTGTGCTCCTGCACAGTCGCAACAGATGTCTGCTGGCCGTCTCTACAAGGACTGAAGTGGGTCTGCACCTTCGATGGCCCACCAATACCATTATTTCTACACGGACTGCAGTGGGCCTGCACCTCTGGTGGCCCACCAATACCATACTCTCTACCAGGACTACAGTGGGTCTGCTCTGTGATAACCTACCTACCAATATTCTTCAAAACTTCGAGTGACTCTGCTGTGGGTTTGCTGTGTTGTGGCCCATTACCTGTGTGCATGTCAAGAGTCAGCACTGTCTTTCCATTGTAAGGACAACACTACTTCTAGATGGCATGGAAATCCACTACTTCCATGTGCATTCTCTTTTGCTGCTCAGACTTTGAGAGAAACACTGCAATTTTACTGTGATGAACGATCAGGATTGTATTTATGGACTTGAGAAAATTTTAGCTTTTGACCAACACTTCATCAATAAGTGTGTGCATTTGATATCTTTGTTATTGTAATTATGAAAAATTTTATCAAATCATTATTTGCCACTGCCAAATTTTTTGTGGGGAGCATGGGGGCTATCTAAGTAGGCTATTTTAGGTTTTTTATATTGGTAACGTCACATAGCGCTCTGTATGAAAATCACTGACTGTGCTGTGTGCAGTCAGTGGCTGGTTGGCATTGTTGTAATACTTGCCATTGTAGTATTGGGCAGCTGGATGTTAACAGCGCGTAGTGTTGTGCAGTTGGAGGTGAGCTGCCAGCAGTGGTGGTTGTGTGGAGAGAAATGGCAGAGTTTTGAAATTTGTAAGACTGGATGTCATGAACTGCTATGTATATTATGACTTTTGATGTCTATTAAGGTAAATACATTGTTTGTTCTCTATCAAAATCTTTCATTTGCTAACTATACCTATCAGTAGTTAGTGCCTTCTGTAGTTTGAATCTTTTATTTAGCTGGCAGTAGTGGCGCTCGCTGTATTCCAGTAGTTCGAGTAACAAAGATTTTTGTGAGGTAATTGATTTATGTAAGGTATAGGTTAATATTAGTCAGGGCCAATCTTTTGTATGGATTTTTGAAAGTCAGATTGCATTGCGCTAAAAATATTGTGTATCAGTTTAAGCACAATCATGTATAATTTTTCTAAGGGGACGTTTCAGTTGTAAGATGGCAAGAACTATGCCCCTTACATGAAGTGATTGAAGATCACCTAACTCATGTTGAGCTAACAGTAGGGCTGAAAAAAAATGACTGACAAGGCACAATGCATGTTGTAGAGGGTATAGTATGGACGTATTGAAATAATTAATGTTGGTTGATGGTTTAAAGTTATTCACACGACGTGAAAACTTTGTGGAAACGCGTCGATTTACTGGAGGATAGTTTATCCCAGGGAAGTACTCAGCATTGACCCTGGCCGCTGGGGGAGTGGCTAAGGGAAGCGACAAGAGGCAGTTTAGGGCGGCTCAAGCTCTGAGACAGCGGTAACGATGCACGGCCTCCAGCTGCCTGAAGATGAGTGACAGTGAGTGGGTGGTTGACCCCGACCCCATGCTGGTGCACCGGGAAGCAGACGGAGAACTTGTACGCCTGCTGATAAATGTCCATCTTCCCATTTTCAGGGAAACATGCGAGAAAGCCGCGCAAAGCTATCATGGAGCGGTCAACAGAGGTCAAAATATGTGTGTTCGTGACTATAGCAACTTTACGCTGAATTCACGGTCCGCAGAGTCTGAAGTAAATTAGGTGAAGAGCGACAGAATGAAGTACGCCAGCCTCCAATGGGAACGGAGGACCAAGGAATTTGAAGTACTCTCCTGGGAGTCATAATTCTGGAAAAATTGGTGTTTGTGCAGACGCTAACCTTGATGGGTGGCCTGCGAGGAGCTAAATAGCAGAAGGTGAGAGGAAGGGAAATTTTGTGGGAATTTGTACACTTCCCAGAGCAGGCATTGGTCGGTGCTGGGAACCGACGCATAATTAACATGACTTGCACTGCAATTGGTGTAAGTGATTTAGCTGGAGGGGAAACTGAGGCGAAGAGCAGACTGTGAGGAGTCTCTGTAGAGGTCTTCTGTTCCCAGTTTGGCTAGAGTGCGGACATGGCGTTCTTTACTCAGATTGCGTGAGAAAGAGTGAGCATCTCTGCAGTTTATGATTTAGCAAATGTAACGATTGAACTTGGACATAGGAAGTTTTGGTTCAGCTATCTACTGAACAAGATAGCTAGGAGTGAATAGATGAGCACAGCCTTGCAGCACCACGAGGTTGGCCAACGTCCACACAACGACGCCGCTCCGCCGCACTGTCTTCGGTGATATTGCGCCCACTCTGGCCACTGATTAATTTGTTGGATCACGTCAGCAAAGTTTCCACGAGGGTTTCATGGACCATGTATTGTAGAATTCTTCTCGCACTTCGCATTACGCCTGGGTCAGTCAATAGGAATCACTTTTGAGTTATCGCGCTTTATTCCACGCAAACACAATTTATTACCACTGCCTGGTAGGAGAGTCATGTAATGTTATGATTGAAGGTCGTGAGTTAAAATAAATGTGTGCTAATCGTCTGCATCTGTTTTCAATCAAGTAGTTGAAATCCCAAGTCATTTTCTTAATTAATTTTATGTTCAACATTTGCATTTGGTGTTCAGTAGCTGAATATTACATCAATGTGCACCCCTTTTTAATTAAAAGTGATCAATTCTGAATCAATTAATGTTAGCACTGCCACCACAGTTCAATCAGGAGTCACAGGGCCTTAATACTTTCCCTGTGTTATCTGATATTGCTGCAGTTTTGCACACTCTGTTGATCTGTTAGTCAATTAGCTGGGGTGAACACACGCCAAAACCAGATAAGTGATGGGTGGAGTGTTACAATATATGTATTCTGGCGGTGTAGTTAAAATGTCTGACTCCTTGAAGAGTTAGCTACATGATTATCGCAGGTGAACACCACATTTTATTTTTACTATTTGCTTTTGTGCAATCAACACTCATTCCGTAAGACATTATTGAGTGGTAGTGTGCAAAATATTTCAGTAGCTTGATTTGTTGGTTTCCAAAAGATTAGCAATTATTCGAAGAGCAAGAGAGGCTGAACTTTATTTTTTGACATACTCAGTAATATGGTGCCTTCAGTTCAAGTTTCCGTCAATATATACGCACAGAACTTAGAATTTTCTTCCCTATTCACGGACGCTTGTTCATGTACCGCATAAATTGTTGGTATGATCATTCATCTGTACAAAATTAAATACAATGTGTTTCCTAAAAATTTAGGCATAGCTCAGTTACAGAGAATCCCTTAATATCTGTTCGAAAATCATTATCATCCCTTCTATTACTTTCTCGACAGTTTGATTTGTTATACAAGGGGGGATCAAAAAGTTTCCGTTCGAAGGCCATACAGTCCAGAATTGGAATGCCAACAATGCAAAACCGGCGTGAGCATTGAGGGAATCATTCCACCGACGTACCAGATTGAAGACACACGCCTGGTGAAACACCTTGTTCTGCTACGTGAAGAAGGTGGTAACTACTTGCTGTACATCCTCTTCCGACAGGAGTCGTCGACCCTTGAAGGCCTTTTTGAAGGGACCCAAGGCGTTGTAATCACCTGGGAGAGAGATCTGGAGTGTAGGGTGTCTAGTGTGTCGCACTTGAGTTGAAGTAACTTCTACGTTACGGCATTTGCGATGTGGAGACGTCTGTTATGATGAAGCAGCAACACCTCTTTTCGCAGAACTGGCGCACCATTCCGCAACAATTGTTTTCGACAGACATGCTGCCCCATACAAATTCCTTATTTTTTGGGAAATTTGTGGTAAGATCTTATGGGACCAAACTGCTGAGGTCATGAGTCCCTAAGCTTACACCCTAACTTGATGTAAATTACGATAACGACAATACATGCCCACGCCCGATGGAGGACTTGAACTTCCGACGGGAGGAGCCGCCCGAACCATGACAAGACGCCTGAGACCGCGCGGCTACCCCGCGCAGCAAATTCTTCATTTTCCGATGAATGTCTACCAGTGCTTGTCCTTCGGCAGCCAAGAAAAGAGCAGCAGCACGGTGGTCCTGTTTGGATGCATTTGGTAATAACGTCGCCATAGCTCACGCTTCCGCATTTACAGCACGCGCACCGGAAAGACACAAACGCCACACAAATCGCTTGCCTACTTGTCGACGCTTAGGTAGCAGAATCGGAGTCGCGCCACGTTGCATATACGCTGCATCAACACCCTCAAACATAAACTTTTTAATATATGCATATTATTTGGTCATTCCGTAAATTCTGTTTATTTTGTGAATGTCTGTATCCATAGTTCAGGTAGAGTAAAACCATGTAGCTGAGTATTCTTTGACTATTGCTTCAATATCTTTGTGTTGCTACACTGCCTCTGCATGAGAGCGCTAGCGAAGCTGCACGCGTTCTAAGTTGAATAGTTTTGCGTATGTGACGTATTTTAAAGAATGGTCAGAAAATATTCTTTGTAAGTGTGATGTAAGTTTGCTGGAACTGGTGTATGAATATTTTTGATGCAATTATGGAGAAAGAAACTGAGAACATTATTTGTGAGTTCTGGAATGTTGAGAGACTGAGGTAAGCACGCAAGCGCATAGCATTGTTTTGTGTTATTGAGATTGTTTTTAAGATGCTCGGATGAGAGGATTGTTAAATGGATTCATCTGATAGGAATATGAGATTCCCCACGCTTAAAGTTATTTCTTAAACTAATATAATTTGAATACTCTTATGTACATTCAGCTGATTTTTAAAGCATCACTTTTGAATATGGAGTTTCATTTGAATTCTGTCAGAAATCATTTCTTACAAATTCCCAAACTTCATTCAGTTCATTATGTATGTACACACATTGCTCTTTGCGCTAGGGAATTTTCGGTCGTAGTTTTTTACTGTTGCTTTGCTGATGTATGCTTTGCTGGTGTGTGCGAGAAATCTTCAAAAGCTTTTGTCAAGACACGAGATAATTGGTAGTTTGGGGTCAGAAATTTATTCTTAAGTTCAGCTGCGCCCTTACTTCAGACGTTAGGTTACATTCAGCGTAGCATTGTATTTATGTAGAAACAATTAGCTTCAATTTGTAGACTATGTGAGCAAATCATTTTAAGTCTTTGCATAATTCACTACAGTCAGAGTTTGACATCGTACACGAGCGTAAGTCAGGAACGAGTTTGTTTGCTAATCATTTCTTAGTTTTGGTAGACAGTGTTAGGAAGATACGCTCAGAGAGAAGCAGACAAGCAGTTAAGTTACACTTTTTGATCGTCCCTTATAAGAGAAAATCGCCAGTGAAAAGAATGAATTATGCTTGTTGAATGCTAAGTGGAAGGACATACACATACTCTGAAGCGCCAAACAAACTGGTATAGGCATGCATATTCAAACACAGAGATATGAAAAGGGCAGAATACGGCGCTGCGGCCGGCAACGCCTATATAAGACAGTTGTTAGATCGGGTACTGCTGCTACAATAGCAAGTTATCAAGATTTAAGTGAGTTTCAACGTGCTGTTATAGTCGACGCACGACCGATGGGACACAGCATCTACAAGGTAGCAATGAAATGGGGATTTCCCCGTACGACCATTTCAAGAATGTTCCATGAATACCAGGAAACCGGTAAAACATCAAATCTCCGACATCGCTGCGGCCGGAAAAAAATCCTGCAAGAAGGAGATCAACGACGACTGAGCAGAAACGGACAGTGTGACAGAAGTGCAAAACTTCCACAAATTGCTGCAGATTTGAATGCTGGGCCATCAAAAGTGTCAGCGTGCGAACCATTCAACGATACATCATCGATGTGGAATTTCGGAGCCGAACGCCCGCTCGTGTAGCCTTGACTGCGCGACGCAAAGGTTTACGCCTCACCTAAGCCCGTCACCACCCACATTGGACTGTTCATTACTGGAAACATGTTGCCTGGTCGAAAGAGTTTCGTTTCAAATTCTATAGAGGCAATGGATGTGAACGGGTATGGAGACACCCTCGCGATTCCATGGATCCACCATGTTGGCAGGGGATGTGAAAGCGGGTATAGCTCAGTAGTATGGGGTCCGGGTTCGATTCCCGGCCGGGTCGGAGATTTTCTCCGCTCAGGGACTGGGTGTGGTGTTGTCCTCATTATCATCGTCGGCACGGTAGCTCCGAGTGTTCGGTCAGAGGGTTAGCTACACTCTGTAATAAAAAATAAAAAAAACACTGAGTGAACGGATAAACAAAGAACCAGAACCGGCGTCAGCGGACGTCCGCCCCGAACAAATTCAACGAACAATTTGGAACAAAATGAGATCAACTAAAAAAAAAGGAAAGATACGTCTATGCACGGCAGGTGACACGTACGTAAGCATCCTGCCTGATCACATGCATCCATTCATGCCCGTTGTGCGTTTCGATGGACTTGGGCAATTCCAGCAGGACAATGCGACACCCCACACGTCCATAATTGCTACAGAGTGTCTCCAGGAACACTCTTCTGAGATTAAGCGGCCACCAGACTTTCCAGACGTGAACACTGTTGAGCAGATCTGGGATGCCTTGCAATGTCCTGTTCACAGGAGATCTCCACTTCCTCGTACTCGTGCGGATTTAGGGACTGCCCTGAAGGATTCATGGTGTCAGTTCCCTCCAGCACAACTTCAGACACTATTCGAGTCCATGCCACGTCGTGTTGCGGTACTTCTGCGTGCTGGCGGTGCCCTACACGATATTAGGCAGGCGTCCAGGCTCTTTGGCTCTTCAGTGTAGTGCGGCTCCCCCCGTCGGAGGATCGAGTCCTTACTTGGGCATGGGTGTGTGTGTTGTCCATAGCGTGAGTTAAAGTTAGATTAAGTAGTGTGTAGACTTAGGGAACGATGACCTCAGCAGTTTGGTCCCACTACAGCTTACCGCAAATTTCCAAATTTTTTCTTCATTGTATACAAGGAGTAGGATAGACGCAAAATTGAAACCTGGGGAGCTCGCCCTTTGTAGCTTCTCGCCGATCACTAAAATTTTCTCTCCTTTCAGTATTGTTTGAATTACTCAGCACAATTTCTTCCATTCTGTTTATTAAGTACGATTCAAACGACCTATGTAGAAAGCCATAAAACTTACGCGTTTGTAAGAGAGTAGTGTGTTCTTCACAGTCAAATTCTTCAGGAAATCACAAAAACATCCAGCTGGAAATATTTTATCATTTAAGATTTATAACTGCTGGTGAGTGAATGTGTAAAGAGCATTATAGCGCGAGAGATATTTAGCAGCCGACGAGGCGGAACGGCGGACTGGAATGCGAGCGAAGGAGGGCGCAGTGGCCGGGCGCCGGCCTTGCGAGGCCACGCTGCGTCGCGGCGTGTTGCGTGTTGCGCAGGCTAGCAGACGGCGTCTAGACCGGCCGGGCCAGCGCCACGTCGCCCCACGCGTGCTAATCACACGGGCGCCGGGAGCATCGCCCCCTCACACGTGCCGGGGCGCCGGTGCCAGCTGACGACGGCCCGCAGGTACCGCGCCGCACGCCTTCCGCTCACCTTGCCACAGGCCCCACTCGGAAGCGAGGTGCTGCTGGGGCAGCTCCCCTGTGTCTTACAACTGACTCCATTCTGCGATTCTAGCTGTGGAAAATACTCAAGTAAGCCCCCTCGGTGTAGCAAAGCAGCTTAAACCGCTTAATAGAGGTCAAGATCGTATACCAACTGCTTTCCTTTCAGAGAGGAATGGTCTAGCATTGGGTTGGTGCTTACGTTCGTAGCGTTTCTCCAGAAGTCTAATAAACACAACAAGTACACGTAATAGAGACTTTAGTCGTCGACAATACATTCTTCTTCATTATTTACAACAGTCTGCCAACGCTGTAGTAACATTTCGATTCCGTGGCTGCAGAAACCGTGTGGTGTTGAGCCGAAGAGCTGGTCGAGCCATGTTTGGAAGTCCCTTGAAAGCTCTTGTACAGAGAGCGAAAAAGCTGAAAATCTGATCAGGTGATTAAGGTGGGTGCCGAGAGACTTTTGTCAGTCTTGCAGAACGCGGGCGAACGTTATCGTAGAGTAACGTCAGTTCACACAGCCTTCTTAATCATTGTTCTCCTTGTCTCAGTTGTTGACGGCAAATGTCACTGACGGTTACACCTCGGGGAAGCAATTCGTAGTACACCACACTGTCGCTGGTCCACCGGATTTTGTGTATGCGAGCAGATCTTTGTACGGGGAACTTATACTTTGTTTGGGCTCAGCCATTCCCTTCTTTTCCTCGTATTATCTTAAAGACACTATTTCTCTTCACCAGTAACGATATAGTATAGGAATGGTCTGTGTTGTGTGTGAGTGAGTTCTTAAGGGACCAAACTGCTGAGGTCATTGGTCCCTAGACTGACACAGTACTTAAACTAACCTGTGCTAAGAACAACACACACACCCATGCCGGAGAGAGGATTCGAACATCCAGCGGGAGGGGCCACGCAGTCAGTGACGTGGCGCCTCTAACCGCGCGGCCATTCCGCGCGGCGGTCTGTGTTGTTCACGATCCAATTGATGACCATATGTAAGTATGGAGTATGGCCACCACCTGATTTTATTTTATTTTGGCTTAGAGCATGCTACCCGTACACCAGTATTTTTAACCTTTCCCATTGCACGCAAATGTCGCATGGTGGTGGAACGATTACAGTTAGTCATATGTGCCAGTTATCGAGTATACTGATGTGGATCATTGCGGATTAATACGTTCGAACGACCTTAATAAAACCCCGAAGTTCTTCCAGAACGTGGAGAGCCACTGATGTCAAAACGATTCTCCGTAAAACGAGAAACACATTTTCTTGCCGTGCTCTGTGCAGTCGCATTACCCCCGTACAATGTTTGTGGCTGCCTCCACTGCTGCCAACCCTCTAATGAATTCAAACAGAAGAATATGTCGGAAATGTTCCGATTTCTCTACTTGACATTCCATTTTCTAGCATCTACAGTTCCACTTCTTCCGATGTCAAAATGGAAATATACAAACTCAAATAGCAGCAGTGAAAAAAATAAAGAGACAATCGATGAATAATCCCACAGCAACCCAGCAGCCAAGGAACCAAAATACCAGCACATAAAAAATAAACGCTACGAACTTACGCGCCAACCAAATAGAAAGAGTTAGAAGCTACTTAAGATTGTTCGGAGATAAGGTAGTTGTCTTTAAGAAAGTAGCAACGCCAGAAGACAGTAACGATCTGCAGAACTGACCTGCAGAGGACTGATCAATGATGCCGGCTCTGGTAGCTGAACGAGAACGTACATAAATGAAAAATATCGCGCTTACACAGGAAACGAAATACACTAGTGTTCAATTACGCTATTGATGAGAAATTGCTGGTAGCAGTATCTACCGACCTTAAGTTTAATGACCACATAAAAGGAGTAGCAGGAAAAGCAGATGCCAGACGGACATTCATAGGTATAATCTTAAGAAAACCTAATTAATCCACGAAGTAAGCGGTTTACGAGGCGCCTGTTCGACCTATTCTCGAGTACATCAGTCTGGGCTGAGAAAAGAGATGGAGAAAATCAAACGAAGAGCGACACGTTTCGTCACGGGTTCGTTTAATCGGCACGAGACCGTTACGGAGATGGTCAACAAACTCCAGTGGCAGATGTTACAAAAGAGGCGTTGTGCATTAATGAGATTTACTATTGAAAATATGAGACAGCACTTTCGGGGACGAGTCGGACAACATAAGACTTTCTCCTACGTATTTCTCACGAAATGGCCACAGCGAAAAAATTCGAGAAATTAAAGCTAATACAGAGGTTTACCGAAAATTATTCTTCCCACGCGCTCATTCGTTCGTGGAACAGGAAGGGAGGATCATTTAGTGGTACTGGAAGTTCTTTGGCTCACTCAAAGTTAGTTGGCTTACGGAGTATGATGTAAATTTAGCTACGATAGCTCCGTACTTGACAATCATATACAACCGCACGCTCGATGAAATATCGGTGGCTAAAGACCGGCAAATTGCGCAAGCCAAACCAGTTCTCAAGAAATGAAGAAGGAGTAATCCGTTGAATTACAGACCCATATCAATGACGTCTATTTGCTACAAGATTTTGGAACGTATACTGTGTTAGGACATTACAGACTACCTCCAAGAGAACGATTTATTGCCACACTGTCAGCACGGATTCAGGAAGTATCGTTCTTGCGCCACACAGTCAGCTGTTCATTCACATGTAGTAATGTGTGCTATCGGCAGGAAACGTCAAAATGATTTGGATTTCATAAAGGCATTTGATACTGTTCCTCACAAGTGACTTCTAATCAAATTTCGTGCCTACTGTGTATCTTCTCAGTTGTGAGACGGGATTCGTCCTTTTTTCCTCAGAAAAGTCACAGTTCGTAGTAACTGACGGTAAGTTATTGAGAAAACGGAAATAATATCGCGTTCATATAGGATATTTTATAGGCCCTCTGCTCTTCCTGACCTACGTAAACGACATAGGAGACAATCTGAGTAGTCATCTTAGATTGCTATTATTTACCATCTAGTAAAGTCATAAGAAGATCAAAATACATTGCAATATGGCTCAGGCAAGATATCTGTATGATGCGAAATCTGGCAATAGCCCCTGAAGACTGAAAAGTGTGAGGTCATCCACATGAATATTAAAAGTAATCCGTTGAATTTCGTTTTGCACGATAAATCATAGAATTCTAAAGGCTGTCAATACCTTGGAATTACAGTTATTAACATGTCAAATTAGAATGATCACATAAATAATGTTGTGGGGGAGCAAACGAAAGACTACGTTTTATTGACCAAACGCTTCGAAGAGCCAACAGCTTTGCTTAATGACTAAGCCTACGCTACCCTTGTTCCCCCTGTGCAAGCGAATTGCCCTACAGTAACAGATCGTAATCTGATAGGACTGACGGACGACATCGAAAAGTTCAAAGAAGGGCAGCTCGTTTTGTATTGTCGCGAAACAGGGGAGAGAGTGTCACGAATATTCAAAGCGAGTTGGGTAACAATCATTAAAACAAAGGCGTTTCTCATTGTGAAGAGAACTTTTCTAGAAAGTGCAGCTTCCATCGTTCTTCTCCGAATGCGAAAATATTTTGTTGAAATCAGATATCACGCGGAAATATCTAAGTGTAATTTTTCCCTTGCGCTGTTAGAGAGTGGAACGGTAGAGAAATGGTGTGAAAGTAGTTTCATATCGAATCCTCTACCAAGCCTCTCAGTGTGAATTGCAGAACAGTTATGGAAATGTGATGTAGAAACGTTTCTAATCCTCTTTTATGTCACTGAGCTTCGGAGTTTTCCTAGTGAATAAATTACACAAGAAGAATTACACATTTATCAAGGATACAAAACCGATATGACAGAGTACTAACGGCTTAAGAGGCCATATATGTGAAGAGGGATGTAGAGAAGCTGTGTGATGGGCAAGAACTGGAAGACATTTTTCTGGAGAAACGTGAATGAAGTTGACAAAGGCGATATTGTTATTAATGTTGATGACGTTTGTTGATGATGCTATGGTGTTCGGGAAGGTGCCGAAAATGAGTGACTGTAGGGTGACAAGATCCAAGATGACTTGGACAAAATTTATAGTTAGTGTGATGAATCGCAGCTGATTCTAAATGTAGAAAAATTTAAGTTAATGTGGATGAGTATGAAAAAGAATTCCGTTAAGTTCTGATACAACATTAGTGGTGTCCTGCTTGACACTGTCACATCGCTTACATATCTCGGCGTAGCGTAGTAAAGCGATGTGAAATGGAATGAACATGTAAGGACTGTGGTACCGCGAATGGCCGATTTCGGGTTTACTTGGTGAATTTTAGAAAAGTGTGGTTGATCTGTAAAGGATACCGCAGATAGGACGCCAGTACTACCTATTCTTGAGTACTACTTAAATGTTTGGGATAGGCACCTCTTCGGATTCAAGGAAGATATCGAAGCAATTCAGAGGCGGGCAGCTAGATTTGTTACCGGAAGATTCGAGCAAAACGTAAGTGTTACGGAACTACTTCGGGAACTCAAAAGGGAGTCCCTGCAGTGAAAGCGAGATTCCTTTCGAGGAATGCTATTCAGAAAATTTAGAGAACCAGGATTTGAAGCTGCCTACAGAACGATCCTACTGTTGCAAAATTACATTTTGCCTAAGGACAACTAAGATAAGACGAATTAGGACCCATCCGGAGGCATATGGACAGTCGTTTCCCCTCGTTGTATCTGCGATAGGAATAGGAAAGGAAGTGACCAATAGTTGTACAGGGTACCAAAAATCAACAGGGAAGAATTCGATGACTGACTGAATGGGTTGAAAGACTATGAAGCTCCGGGATCTGATAACAGCCCTGGTAAGATAGTTAGTTACATCTTCGGTAGATCGTCTGAAAGATTTTTTTGTCAAAACGATGTGAAACAAGTCAGTATACAGTATATATGTATATGACTAGTTTCAGTGGGTGGCTACATGCTCGCCAATTACAAGTTCCTACATGGTACACTAGGCTAAACTTAACGTTAATGAACACATTACTTTTCAGTCCGAATCATTAAACCACTCTTAACGCTAGTTTTTCTTTAACAGTTTAAGAAGTTTTAAAATAAAACAGAAGAGTGGCGGAGTTGCCTAGAAGAAATGAGCTTAGGTAAGTTTCATAATTTGGTTTGCTACCTGTCAGATATTTGATGTTACTGGGTAAAAGATTAAAATTTTTTGTTGATTCTTATTGAACTCCTTTCTGAGCCACAGATAGTTTTAACAATGAGTAATGAAGGTCATGCAACTGTAGAATTATTAACATCACTCGGAAAAAAATCTAGAGATGTTAGCGAGAATGATAAACAACATGTAAGTTAATCTTCCCCCCAATTTCCAGCTGAATATGCGGGGGAATTCAATATAACTGCAGTAACTATATAATGATTAATGATAAATCTGTAAAAATTACAGGGCGAACATAAAGGAAGTTCATTTCCTTACGTACTCAAACGGTGTTCATATAACTTGCCTTCGTCACATCACATCAACATCATCTAATCGACACTCCATGCCATGCCTTACGTTATGAAGCATATGTACAGGAACGGACGCATTAGAAATCTACATTTAGTTCTGGATATGTTTCCGGTAAAGGAGCCACAAACACAAGGTCTTTCATACAAATCCACAAAAAGAAAGCAATGAATATCAGGTTCGGAGATACAGGTAGTCGAGAGCACAACACAGTGTCGTAAGTCAGTACGACCGATCCAAGACGTTGGAAGAAATCGATTTAAACTTGTACGAACCTCCATACTCCAATGTGGTTGTTCTCGGTCTTGTTAAAGGATGAAATCTGTGGAACCCCTATCAAGCTGTGCCATCAGCCACTGCTCAAGTGTATCAGGGTAAATGTTTGTTGAAACATTCAGTTCAATGCAGAAAAATGGACCGTACAGTTTTTATGTTAACATCGCACAGAACTCAGTAACTTTCAGTGAGTCACGCTAATGTTCAGCTACACACCAAGACTTTTCTGCACTACGTAGCGTATTCGAATGTTTTGCTGGTTAATCTTGCCACTTATGAGGAAGGTTGTCTCATCGCTAAAAATGAGACGGGCGGCAAATGTTTCTTCCTCTCACGTTTCCAGCGTTGTCGCACTAGAATTGGTAAACCATACGTGATATTTCATATTAAGTTCCTATAAAAATTGAATTACGAACGGTTTTGTGTTCAGATTCGTTCTGTCGACACGCCAAACCGTGTTTTGTGGCATCTGGAGCTCCCCACTGGCATTATACGTCGATTTCCGTGGATCGAATGTTATTGCAGTGGAAAGTGCTCGATTGTGTCGCTAACGATGTGTTGTCTGCACGGTGACGATAGAACGACAGTTGAAATTAACATTTAGAATACATCCTGTATGGGATGTGCCATTTCCACGTACGACAAAGTACTTTTTACTACTGCATCACAGCGCACGCAACAGCTTCCGATTTCCTTAAATGTAGACTTCCTTTTCGCACTCTTCACGTTGACGTTTTTGGTTTTAATCAGTCTTCTCGACGATCATTTCTCTTTCGATTGCTCCTCAGTTTTCCTCCAGCCACTTTGTCTTGGATTCCCGGCACTTCCTGTTTCTGTAATTCCTAAGTGACTTATGCTTCTGTATTGCTGTCTTTTCCTGAACGTTTTTGTTCTTCCTCCTTTCGTGATAAATGGAAATAGTTCTCCTATTACCCAAAGTTTCCTCGCTATGCCTTTGTAGAGATGTTCATTTCACTTCAACCGAACTGTCTAGTGTAATATTCATCATCGCTGTCTTCGAGGATTTCAAACGTTTCTCACAATTCCTCAGTATACCAGCACTGATTCTTGCGGCCCAGTCTCATAAACTTCAGCCTGCCCTTCATCATTACTGAATTGTGATGCGAGTCTCTAACCCTCCTCCACACCTTTCTGTCATGCCCACAGCTGCCATCACTCATAATGAATAACCTACTGTTTTAATTATCACGTGAGAATATAAATTATGTGCGTTTGTTTTTTTCTTACTATTGTCATTTTTAATTTCTAAATGTATTACAAATGTTTACAGTAATATTTGTAAAATAAAAAATGCACAATGCCTAGTTAGATGTAATATTGTAAGGTTAAATAAATAAATACACGCTTCGTCGTAGAAACCAGTATTTGATACCGTAATCTGTGTTTGACCATGATGTAGTACAGCTGGAATCTTCCCATGTCTCGAAGGCTTCTTCAACGGTACCTCTGTCTTTCGCCGCTTTTTAGAAGTGTACTCACCATTAGGCTTACTAGCTGAAATTTATTGCAGAATACAAGTGGTATTTCTCCTCCCCCGTGCCCACTACGGAGCCCATATTCTGATATGCCTTCTATTTCTCAGTATTCAAATCACCCATGATTAATGTTAACTCCCATTATTTAGCCGCGCGGAGTAGCCGCGGGGTCTTGGGCGCCTTGTCACGGTCCGTGCGGCTCTCTTCCCCCCCCGCCCCCTCCCCCCCCCCCCCCCCCGGAGGTTCGAGACCTCCCTCGGGCATGGATGTGTATGTGTTGTGCTTAGCGTAAGATAGTTTAAGTAGTGTGTAGGCTTACGGACCGATGACCTCAGCAGTTTGGTCCCATAAGACCTTGTAAGCGTATTGTCATACCGCTGGCTTAGTTGTGGAGCATCTTTGCAGGCAGCCGCGTCTGTAGTGAGTCGAGTGCGGAACACGGTACTGTTATGTTGTGTAGTGTGTAGCTCTGCGCGTGAGAGGCTTTTTTAGTATTCAGGTAGAAGTGTTGCTACAAGAGCTGTTACAGTAAAGTGATGAAAAATGGAAGTGATTCAGAGGAAAGTGTGTCAAGAAGCAATGAAAAAATGAGCAGTGCCGTCACTAACGTATTAATGTTTCCTCTCGTTGCGTGTCGCGCAGCATCGATCATCCGCGCCGTGTTCGGTCTCCCAGAATGAACTGATGTGAATCAGTAGAAATTTAGTTACCATAAAAGAGTGCAGTCAAGTGCCAGTGTCTTGTAGCGAGCGTGAGGACGTGCGTTCGATCATCGCGCTTCCGCATTATCAACAATCAGCCTCGCCGCGACGGTTACGCGCACGCTCGTACAGGTGAGAACTGAGAACTCAAAAATTAACTTTACGAACAGTGTTATATCATTACTAGTGACAAGGAGGGCTATTACCAGGTATCTCTATGTGTGACGAGCGTAAGAACTTTCGTTCGATCATTCGGCTTCATCATCAACAGTCACTCGCGTCGTGTCGGTTATACGTACGCTCGTCTAAATGATATTTTGTGGACTATTAATCATCCATTAATTGGGATAACACTTCTGAATTAGAATGTAAACAGTGCAACCTGCTATTTTCCTTTAATCGTCTCAGAATATAGTTTGTTCATACCAGACGTCGAACAGAGTTGTGTTTCAACGTTGAGTTGCTCCCCTTATTCGCCTGCATATTTCGATAAATAATTTCAGGCAAGCCCGCAGCAGTGTGGAGCAGAACAGTACGACCGCTGCGGGATTACCAGGTACGTGGTGTGGTCCGCAGCTCGTGGTCGTACGGTAGCGTTCTCGCTTCCCGAGCCCGCGTTCCCGTGTTCGTTTCCCGGCGGGGTCAGGGAGTTTCTCTGCCTCGTGATGGCTGCGTGTTGTGTGTTGTCCTTAGGCTAGTTAGGTTTAAGTAGTTCTAAGTTCTAGGGGCTGATGACCATAGATGTTAAGTCCCATAGTGCTCAGAGCAATTTGAACCATTTTTTACGTGGTGTGGACAGGGCGCACGGTCAAGAGAAGAAACGGTTCAGAAACGACAAACAGTTTCAGGGACCTCCACCCCGATTTGTACTCCCGGGAATGTTACAACCTTACCACAAATTTCCAAAATTTTCCATTACTTACAATAACCAAACCCCTCATATACCTTACCTATCACTTCCAGTTCTCCCTGTGACGTCGGCATGTATACTTGAACAATGTTGTTAGCGTTGGTTTGCTGTCGATGCTGTTTAGAGCGATCCCATCATTGAACTGTTTACTATAACTCGGTCTCTGTCCTACCTTCCTATTCATAACGAATTCTACATCTGTTATACCATTTTCTGCTGGCGTTGATTTTACACTATGCAAGACGATTCTTTCCACCGTTAAAAAATCCCTAGGGATTGATCGATGAGAGGATACGGAACAAAAAAGGTTTTATTGTCTTACGTTTGGAGATGCATGGTTTCCATGATAGAGACCATTTATTCAATCATACATTGTTACAGAGACTGCTGTCTAATACGCGCTGTACCACGCAGCCACAGTTACAGTATGTGTTGAAAATGGTTTCCATGTGCCTCAACGCATGCATGTACGCGCTGTAGCATGTCCTGCCTCAAACGTACAAATAGGCCAGGCTGCATCCAAAGAGTCAAAGTCAGCATGAATATGCTGCTCTAGTTTCTCCACACCTGGAATGTGCTCTGCATACACGATACTTTTGAGATAGCCCCCTAACCAGAAATCGCAAGGGTTGAGATCCAGTGAAAGAGAATGCCATGCAACTGTACCCCCTCGTCCGATCCATCGACCAGGAAAGACACGATTGAGATGCGTCCGGACGTTAACGGCGAAGTGAGCTGGAGCACCATCGTGTAGCAGCCACAAAATCCTTCGAATCGACAATGGCACTTCTTCCAGCAGTGGAGGCGAAGTTGCCTGCAAGAAACACCGATAGTTCCTGCCTGTTATGCTACGAAGAAGGAAGACTGGTCCCAAAATACGATTGCCAATTGTCCCGGCCCACACATTCCGGCTGCACCGATGCTGATGATTCGCTGTCACCATACCACGGAAGTTCTGAATCCTATCCCGCAGATGACTATTATGAAAGTTGAAGATACCACTCATCGTAAAGGTGGCCTCTTTTGTATGTAGGATGGGTGACGCAAATCCGAGAATCGTGGTTGCCTGGTAAAGAAACCAGTGACAAAACTGCTCCCCATGTGGAAAATCTGTCGCTAGTAAGCCCTGCACACGCTGTAAGTGATAAGGGTGGTATTTATTTTATTAATTTATTTATTTCTTAAGTAGAGACCTGCTGCCTGTTATTATGTAGCAGGTCGTACATTGTGTGTGGGTGGTAACAATTGTTATGGAGAATGTTCCATATGGTCGTCTGGTTTACCCTGTACTGGCGGGCCAACTGCCTGTTACTGACACGGCGGTCGCCTTCCACGGTATTAATCACATTTTCCTCCAAGTCTGGCGTCTGAGCATTTTGGGAACGTCCTTCATGATTTCCTGCTTCCTGCTTCCTGACAAACAGCGAAACACTATTGGAAACATTGAATGTTGTGGTTGTTTGTTGTCGGCGGGGACAGGTCTCCTGATACAACCTTGCTGCCCGCCTCCAGTTGCCGTCTGACTTTCCGTAAGTAAACACCAAGTCGGTAGGCTCTTGATTCGAATACGGAGCCATTGTGTATAAGGCTGCATCACATCCACTTCAAAGTGAGTCAGCAAGAGAAGTATATCGGACACAACACTACCAATTACTATGACAGGAGAGGACGTATGAGGAACAGTATCACCCAAACCATGCATACTACAACTGTGGCTGCATGGTACAGCGGGTATTAGATTGCAATCTCTCTAACAAAGTATGGCTGAGTAAATGGTCTCTAACATGGGAACCATGCATTTCAGGAGAAAGGTTCATTAGACTTTTTTGCGTTCCGTATCTCACTGACCAATCCGTAGAGCTTGTACACGGTGGAAAAAAATCACCCTGTAGTTGTCTTACCAGAAATACTTCTCTCTTTTACACTTTCGTACTTTTGTTGATTATGCATTCTTTTTCGCATGGTAACCTCCCACCTTGCACTCCCGTAGATCCAAATGGGGTGGAGGGGGGGGGGGGGGGGGAAGAGGACTGATACTGAATCTTTTGCCAGAGACTCTTTCACAATTATATGTCACATGTCCTGTGGATACTAATATTGTTTCTTTATCACAGTGCTTTCCATTGTCTTCTGCATCGTTATGCGGTCGGTTATTGCCGATTCTTGTTCCTTTTAGGAGCAGTTTCCAACCCCAAGGCAAGAGGGTGCCCCGAACCTCTGTCTGCTCAACCATCCTCTTTGATATGGCCGTTAACAGAACTAAGGTCATTGTACCAAATGTCTTCAGCCGCCATTGACGATGATTTTTTATTCAAAATTTACGAAGTGTTGTCATTCACCCTGAGACCTAGGCCAATACCTTAGTCTTAAAAATAGTAATAATAACAATAGTAATAATAATAAAATTAGTACTGACACTACAATAGATACAGTGATAAATATGTATACTCCAAGAAATGTCAGTTTTACTAGCCAACATTCCACTTCCAGGATACAGAAAAGCTCGCAGCGGACGGGAATCGAATTAACGACGACGACGACGACGGCTGGTGTCCCTGTCAGCCTCAATGTGTTTTTAGGCCGTTTCCCACATCCAACTATGCGAATTCCGGGTTGGTACCCATTTCCAGCCTCAGTTACACGATTTACAAATATTTACAACACACTCTCACACTACACACACATAGAATAACGGAAAAAAATCACTGTACCAAGAAGGAGTTGCGCGACATAAACGAAAGATAGTAGGCATCTTTCTACATCTGGAAGATGACGCCTATTCAGATTTCGTACCAGTCTCATAATAGTGCGAAGATGCGAATCAGGTTTGCTTTAAACACACGCTGCAACGGTCGTAAGCGTTGGTTACCTTTCAGGTTGGACGTTATGATACTTGGAGTCACTAAAGATGGCGATCGAGTTTAGGCTTGTTCTGCGCACCTACGTCACGCGTTCTCCGACAGCCAATGAGCATTCAGCAGTATGCTGGGCGCTCTCCTGTGAAGTTTGTATGCAGCGCAACCGTTTAACGTGATCGTAGGAAGTTATCTAGTGAATTCTTAGTCCATTTGTTGCCCGGCCGATGTTGACGGTAAACGACAAATTCTACACAAGCAAGCACATATATGTAGGTACCGCAACTGTTGCTTGGAACCACCAATAATGAAATCCCTTTCCTGACTGGTTCCACATCATTACGAAGTGTCATATTCATGATCTATGGAACAAGTACTAATCTAATCTAATCTAACCATGGGAGAGCTGCCATCGTTCGTGGATCGGATCAGAGTTGATGTTAGTCGAGAATGCCTTTAAGATAACAAAGATGCCGTTATCAACACCTCACTGAGTTTGAAGGAGTTCATGTAATAGGACTACGAAAAGCTGGACGCTCCTGCGGAAATATTGGAGAAAGATTTGGGAGTAATGTAGCCACTGTACATGACTGCTGGCAGCGATGGTCACGAGAACGTACAGTCACAAGATGACCGGGCTCTGGACAGCCACCTGCCATTACCGAGAGGTAAGACTGTGGCGCATCGTGCTGCATCTGCAGCAGGAATTTGAGAAATACTTGGTACCACAGTGACTCAACGAACTGTTACAAATCAGTTACTTCAAAGACGGCTCCGGGCCAGACGCCCTGTAGTGGGCATTCCATTGACCCAAACCGTCGCCAATTGTGACTTCAGTGGTGTCAAGCAAAAGACTTCAGTGGTGTCAAGCAAAAGCTCGTTGGAGGGCAGAGCGGAGGTATGTTGCGTTTCCTGATGGAATCTGGTTCTGCCTCGGTGCCTGTAGCGATCGTTCGTAGGTTAGACGGAGGCCAGTTGAGGGCCTGCAACCAATCTGTTTGCGTACGAGACACACTGGACCTGCACCTAAAGTTATGAGCTGGCGTGCGATTTCGTACTACAGCAGGAGGACTCTCGTGGTTATCCCACGTACCTCGACTGCAAATTTGTACGTCAGTCTGGTGACACGATCTGTTGTGCTTCCACTCATGAACAGCATTCCAGAGCATGTTTTCCAACTGGATAACGCTCACCTACATACCGCTGTTGTAACCCAACATGCTCCACAGGGTGTCGACATGTAGCCATGGCCTGCTCGATCATCATTTCTGTCTCCAGTCGAGCACATATGGGACAACATCGAACGACACTCCGTCATTCACAAACGGCTTTAACCTTTCATGTGTTGACTGATCAAACGAAACAGGCATGGAAACCACTCCACAGATACATCCGACACTTGTACTTCAACGCGATGGCAGTTACAGCGGTTATTAATGTTCCAGCATTTCACATTTGCAATTCCTTATCAGATGCTTACGTAACCCTGTGATATTGCAATTTTAATGACTTATTTCGTAAATATTTTATCTTGATAAATGTATTCCCGAAATTTCATTACTCTAAATTAATAATGTTTAAGTTTTATATTTTTTTCTGTCATTGTTCCAGACGGGACGTGGTGACGATAAAAGGGCATCTCGTCACCAGTAACACTAACACTGCCAAATCCAGAATAACATGCCGGTCCCGTGAAGGTATGAACAAGGGTTAGGAAAACGAAGAAGACGATTTGCACTTTCCTCATTACATTCTTGACAAATGTGATATCAGAAAGTACTGTATGGCAGCTGTACGGAAGAAATCAAATGTGGAGAAGTAGTAGATTCACCAGAAGAAACGAGAGAATCATTAGGGTAAAGTTAGCAGATGGGATGGAAGAATAAGACCAGAAATAGGGATGAGAAAAGTAGGGAGAGTGTTTGCAATGTGACAGAGAAACTGGTTCAATGCTGGATGAAAAATAAGGGGGTGGGATATACAGAGAGATACGAACTACGGAGATGATAACAAATAAAGTATTAATCTACTCTTGAATGCAAAGTAATTTTGGCCGATGCAGGCAACAGGAAAATTTATTCCAGAGTCCTATGGCTGAAATGGAGACGGAGAAAGAGTTGACGTTGGTTAAAAGTACAGCCCCTGTGGTACAGGGGTGTCGGCATCGTAGATCAGCGTGTTTGGTCAGATGCCTGCCTGCACTCTGTAATTAAAAAAAAAAGTGAGTAAAGGAATCAATGACAGATTTGTACGGGTATCATGTGACGTCCGCCCAGACAAAATGCCAAGAAATATAACGAAAAAAGTGAGGTAGCATCTTTGATTAGTAATTAAAACGTCCTTGGTCTCGGGTTCCCACCTGTCACTGCTTAGATTTTGAATAAAAATCACCAATAATGCCAGCCGAAGACTTCCGGCATTATAAGTCACCCTCATTCAGCCAACAGCTTCGGCAAATAGGCCGGAGGAGCGCACAGAGGTTCAAAGCACTCTTTTGCCCTTCGGATGGAAAACTGCCCCTAAGGGCGGAAGAATCAGGAATGATCAACGGTATGAGCATACAGAAGGCAATGGAAACCACTGCATTAAAGGCACATGATCTCTCCGTTGGTAAAAAATTCCGGGAAGAAACTTCCAAAGGAGAGATGAACATGAGAAAAAGATTGAATAACCAACGAAAGGATACGTTCTATGAGTCGTGGCGTGGATTGTCAGAAGTCTGAACGTGGTAGGGAAACTAGAAAATCTCAAAATATAAATGTAAAGGCTAAATCCAGATATTATTGGAATCAGTGAAGTTAAATGGAAAGAAGGATTTCTGATCATATGAGTACAAGGTAGTATCAATAGTAGCAGAAAATGGTATAACTTGAGTAGGATTCGTTATGAATAGGAAGATAAAGCACAGAGTACCTTATTGTGACAGTTCAGTGATACGGTTGTCCTCATCAGAATCGACAGTACACCAACACAGAAAGTGATAGTTCAGGTATACATGCCGACGTCGCAAGCGGAAGACGTAAAGATAGAGAAAGTGAATGAGGATATTGAGCGTGTAATTCAGTACGTTAAGGGAGATGAATGTCTAATAATTGTGGTCAACTGGAACGCGGGTGTAAGCGAAGGAGGAGGAGAAAGGGTTAGGGGACAATATGGGCTTGGTACAAGGAATGAGAGAGGAGAAAGACTAATTGAGTTCAGCAATAAGTTTCATTCAGTAAAAGTGCCTACTCTGTTCAAGAATCACAAGAGAAGGAGGTATACTTGGGGAAGGTCGAGAGATGCGGGAAGATTTTAGTTAGATTACATCATGGACAGGCAGAGATCCGAAATCAGATACTGGATTGTATGGCGTGCCCATTAGCAGGTATAGATTCACATCACAATTTAGTAGTGATGAAGAGTAGGCTGAATTTCAAGAGACTGGTCAGCAAGAAGCAGTGCGCTAACAACTTGGACACGAAAGTACTAAGGAATAAAGAGATAAATTTGAAGTTCTCCAAGGCTACGGATACTGCAACAGGGAATATAGCTCAGCGAGCTGTTCAGTTGTAGGGAAATGAACAGCTCATCATAAAAGCTGGAAAGAAAAACGTAGATACAAAGAAGGTAACTGCGAAGAAATGATGGCTAACAGAAGAAATACCTCATTTGATCTATGGAAAAAGGAGGTACACAAATATTCAGAGAAATGTAGGAATACAGAAATACAGGTCACTTAGGAATGAAATAAACAAGAAATACAGGAAACCTAAGGCGAAATGGCTGCAAGAAAAATGTGAAGAAATCGAAAATGAAATGATTTTCGGAACGACAGACTCAGTATATAGAAAAGTCAAAACAGCCTTCGGTGAAATTAAAAGAGGAGAAGACTTGTTTGATGTGATAGAAGAAGAAACAGGAGTCGATACGAAAGATAGCGGATCCAGTATTAGAATCAGAATTTAAAAGAGCTTTGGAGGAGATCAAAGAAGACAGAAGGGGTAGACAACATTTTCTCACAATTTCTAAAATCAATGGTGGAAGCGGCAACAAAAATACTATTCACGTTGGCGTGTAGAATATATGAGTCGATAATGGAAGCAAGACTAATGAAAAACCAAGACACTTTCATAGGATTTGTCGACCTGGACCAAGCGTTTGACAAAGTCAAATTGTGCCTTGATGTTCAAAACTCTCAGAAAAATGTGGGTAAGCTTTTGGCAAAGACGTTTGATGTACAATATGTACAAGATCCAAGAGGGAATAATAAGACTGGAAGGCCAAGAAGGAAGTGTTCGGATTAAAAAGGGCGTACGGCAGGAATGTACTCTTTCGCCCCTACTCTTCAATCTATACAGCGAAGAAGTTATGACGGGGATAAAAGAAAAGTCATTCATTTCCGTGTCCGGTCAGCATTTCCAGAAGGCAGCAACTCCGACGGCCTCGTTGTTTCCCTCGATCAGATCCTGTGTTGTGCAGGATTGTTCAAGTTAAGAAAAAATTAGCAGGTGGCCTGGGTCTTGTGTTGTTCCGCAGTCGCAGGATGTATCTCCAACACCTGGAAGAATGCCCCATTTTCGCATGTTGGTCTTGCAAAAGAGTAGCTGAGTGGCCAGCGCGACGGAATGTCATACCTAATGGACCAGATTTGATACCCGGCTGGGTTGGAGATTTTGTGCGCCCAGGGTCTGGGTGTTGTGATGTCCTTATCAACATCATTTCATTCCCATCGACACGCAAGTCGCCGACGTGGCGTCAACTCGAATGATTTGCACCAGGCGAACGGTCTGCTCGACGGGAGGCCCTAGCACACGGCATTTCCATTTCCAAAGAAAGGTTAAAGAGTGGAATTAAAATTCAAGGTGGAAGGGTATGAATGATAAGATTCGTTAGTGACATTGCTATCCTCAATGGGAGTGACGAAAAATTACAGTATCTTTTGAATGCAATGACAGTCTAATGAGTGAGTACAGAATATGGACTGAGAGTAAATCGAAGAAAGACGAATGTAATTAGAAGCATCAGAAATGAGAACAGCGATTTATGACCACGAAGTAAATAGAGTTAAGGAATCCTTCTGCAAGTACGTAGGTAGTAAAATACCACATGACGAACGGAGCAAGGAGGGCATAAAAAGAAGACTAGCACTGCCGAAAGGGCATTCCTGGCTAAGTCTACTATCATCAGACATAGGCCTCAGTTTGAGGAAGGAATGGGGCGCAGCACTGTATGCCAGTGAAACGTGGACTGTGGGAAAACGGGCACAGGCGATAATCGAAGCATTTGACATGTGGTGCTACAGAATGTTGAAAATTAGCTGGATTAAAAAGGTAAGGAATGAGGAGGTTCTGTGCAGATTAGGAGAGAAAAGGAATGTATGGGAAACATTGACAAGAAGTACGGACAGGATGGTAAGACATCTGTTCGGACGCCAGGGACTATCTTCCATGGTACTAGAGGGAGCTGTAGGAAGACAGAAATTGGAATACATCCAGCAAATAATTGAGGACGTATGTTGCAAGTGTTACTCTGAGATGAAGATGTCAACTCAGGAGAGGAATTCGTGGCGGTCCGCAACAAACAAGCCAGGAGAATGATGGCTGAAAGAATAAAAGAACACCGAACAGGCTGGAAGTATCAGATCTGGTATTGCAGTTGTGGAGTGATAACATGTATCTGACTAACAAACGGATGATGAAAACAGAGCGTGCGAAAGTCACACCGCCTATTCAGTTGCATCCACCCTAACTGAGTACAGCAAGGACTTACGACAGCAAAAAGTCGATAGTACTCACATATCTTTCGGAAGCTTCACAATTAACTCGAATTGTCTGGAAGTGTATTAAAACCCAGTAGTAAAGATTTCGCAGAACTAAAAGCTGGACTAATTTTTGTTTTGCTTGAGGTAGAATTATTTTTCTAAATTTCTGTATTTTTAATTGCTTGAATACTGTGATGGTTTGTTTTTTATAACTAAGATAACTAAGATGCTCATCCAAGATTATGCCGAGAGCGTTCTGTTTATTTTAGGGTAACTGGATACAGTCATGGAAAACTGGAGTAAAGTTTTCACCAAAACTTCCGCTGGTGAGCTTTAGGTGTGATATAAGAATGAGTTATGATTCCTTAGGTTCTAGGTTAAAACCCAGATATAGTTACCTGTTGTCCAGCAGAAGGACACTTCAATTCATAGGCTTTGGAGCGATACAAAACTATTGTTATTTCGGGTGAAGCAGAGCCGTTCATGACAAAACTATCCCCCACCCCTTTTCCGAGAGACTACCTTACTCAAATTTTCTGTACGATGATTTAGCAAATTTAATAACGTAGATGTATAAGTTTAATAAAAGTGAAGCATTATTCAAAAATATTAATCAAAATAACTACGTATACTGCTGAAAAATATTGTACACAACGAATGAAATACGTAATTAGGTAAACAAATTACCAGCTATGTGAACTTTCTTACAATTGGTAGCTGCCATACAATGAGATGTGTAATAAACAACAAGTTCTGTTTGTAGCTCATAAATTGGTAATAGTACATAAATTAATAATCAGAAATGAAAGAAAAAAGTTGAGAAAATGTCCTTTTTACGTTTGTTTATACGTCACTTCTACTGAGGTGTCTATAGGCAAGGCGGCTAACAACACCAGGAATATTATTAACCTGCCACACAAGGCTTATTCATAAATTCTTTTTATTTCACAGCACATCGTATCAATCAAAACTTGTTAGCAGCAAAAGTGGAATCACAAGCAAATTACATATTTTATTCAGCTTTTGTCTTGCTATCCCAACATCCCGCCTTACTCCTGTTATCATTCGACATAAATCAGTTGTAGCCAGAAGCTTTTGCTGGAGTAGCTTATTTGTTTCAGTGAGCTCTCGCCAAACTTAACAAACTTACAATTCCGTAACGAAATAGCAGCATAGACTCCATTATTGGACATGAGGTAGTTGTGTAGGTGGTAGGTGTATGAAACAAGTGCACTGTTGCCACATTAACCATATCAGCGACACATGTTTATTCGGTACTAGTCGTTTGTTTAAGACACTGTTTGGACGAAGTGAAATTGTGGACTGTCACTATGACAATATCACGTGTTTACAGCCACGGGGCGAGGGAAAGACTTTTTCTAATACCCAGAATTTAGGAACACAAAGGGGTAAGACAACTCACGCCGATTAATTCTTAAACATTTTTGTTAAGTCGGTATTTGCATCCCCTCTCCGCCGGTGCCCTTGGTGAGAATTTTTTCCGCTAGCCCCTGTACAGTACTGGCTTCAAGAAGGATGCTCAGATACAAATAGCAGTTTATAACGTTTAGAACTGTTGGAAGAGACATCCTGTTCACCAGATGTAGAACCCTCTGACCCTCACGTTTTCCCTCACATAAGGAAATATAAACAAATTCGTGCATATTTCGAATCCAATGAAAAAGGATGCAGCAGCCGTAGAGGATTATTTCGCACATTTTCCCGATTGCGGGTCAGTAAATGAATCCAATCACGAAAAACGTTTGGCAAAGAGAGTGGACCTGACTGGGACCTATGACAGAATAAATGTTGGCTTTTACACGCTGTTTCAAGGCTAGATGGAGAGATTCCCTTGTTTTCCCCGCAGCGGCAGCAGAACTGCAGCAGAAGAATCTCGCGAGCAAGAGCACAGTTCTAATTCCCGGCCTGATATCACCCCTGAGTCACGCTGGCCAGCTGCCGGCAGACTGATTCACCGCATGCTTCAGTTGGCCAAACTGCGGCTGCATTCGCTACCCGCTCGGCCGTCAGGCGACATGAACTGGAAACAAGGCTCCAGATCTGTAGGAAGGCTGGCGGACAGTATAGTCAACACGCTTGTAATGACCCCTCTTCCTGTCGAAGGCATCTGCCTTAGTTTGCTACTTACTTCCTGCTTTTATCGCATGACATTCTGAATGCAGTTGATCAGGGCAGACAGGTAGATAGAGTATTTCTTGACTTTAGCAAGGTATTTCAATCTGAACCACACCTACGGTTATTATCATTATTATCGAAATTATGACTGTATGGGGTATTAAGAAAAATTTGTAACCAGATTTACCATTTCTTAGTAGGGAGAACGCAGTATGCTATCTTGGGTGGTGAGTCGTCAGATGTAGAAATAACTGTTGGTGTGTGCTACGGAAGTGTGTGGTTCGCTTGCTGTTCTTGTTGTGTATTAATAACCTTGAATACAATATTAATAGTAAGCTGTCTGAAGAATGCTGCACATTCAGTTAAATTTTGGTAAGATTTCAAAGTAATGCAAATATCTGAAATTATTTTAAAAGTTCAGAAATGTAAAAACTTTTTAGTTTACAAAGTGAAAAAAACGTAATATCCGATGATTGAAATATCATCTCATATGCATGCTGATGTTACCCTTGTCTTTGACTAACACTCGCCGTCGAGGACAAAATACTGGGTTCTATCACTTAAGAAGTCATCAAGCCACTCACAAATCTGAGAGCTTACTCCCTATGCTCGTACCTTCGTTAACAGCCTGCAATGGGGTACCGTATCAAACGCTTTCCGGTAATCTAGAAATATGGAATCAGCCACCTACTCTTCATTCATAGTTCGCAGTATATCATGGGAAAACAGGGAAGTTAAATTTCGCACGAACGTTGTTTTCTAAAACCATGCTCATTCGTGGACATACGCTTTAACTCCAAAGGATGTTCACTATATTACAACTGAGAGTATGTTCATGCAGCAAACCGAAGTTAGGGATATTTATCCGTAATTTTGAGGGTCCGTTGTTTTAACCTTCTTATATATAGGAGTCACCTACGCTTTTTTTCCATTCTCTTGGAACCTTGTGCTGGGCGAGAGATTCACGATAAATGGCAGCTAGGTAAGGGGCCAATGCCGTAGAGTATCCTTTGTAAAACCGAATTTGGATTCCTTCCGGACCTGGTGATCTTTCAAACCTTTCAGCTGTTTCTCTGTCCCAGTGATGCTTGTTAATACGTCGTCTATACGGGAGTCTGTCCAACGGTCAGATGACGGTATGTTTGTATGATTCTCCTGTGTGAACGATTTCTTGTATGTTTAATTTAAAACTTCGGCTTTCGCTTTGCTAACTTCAGCTACCACACCAGACCGGTCAACAACGGTCTGAATGGAAGCCTCAGACCCGCTTAGCGATTTTAGGTTGGATCAGAATTTTCTCGGGTTATCTGCCAAATCTTTTGATACGGCTTAATGGTGGTAGTTGTTTTATGTTTCGCACATATATCTTTTCACAGACTCACGAACCTCTACTAACATTTGCTTGTCGTTATTTGTGCGTTCTCTCATGAACCGTGAGTGCAACAGCCTCTGCTTCCCCATCATCTTACGAATTTCATTGTTAACCCATGGTGAGTCTTTTCATCCTTTATCCATTTACTAGACACATCATTCTCCAGACCACGATTTACAATCTGCTTAAACTTTGCCCATGATTTCTCTACGTCCCTCTTACTGCAACTACAGGTAAGTGATATCTGTTCACTAAGTAGGAAGCTAAGAACTGCTTATCTGCTCTGCTTAGAACAAACATTCTCCTTGGCCTCTTGACTGATTTATTAACTTAGTTAGCTATAATTTTCTATAACGATATCATGATGGCTAATTTCAGTTTATGTTCTGACGCTGTAGATAAGGTCCGTCTTATTCGTAGCTACAGGGTCTATTATATTTCCACTGAGCGTGGGTTGCCGAGCTACCTTCTCAAGACAGTTTTCGGAGAGCGTGTTCAAAAGTATTTCGCTCGACTGTGTGTATCCCCCACAATGAATCCATAGGCATCCCAGTCTATACTCGGTAGGTTAAAGTCGCCTCCAACTAGCACTGGGTATTACGCGCTGTTGACCCTGGACTTTCTCTGAATGGCTCTAAAGCTGTCGCAGCGGAATCGGGTTGGATGTTTTTACATCTAATAATTAACTTGGTTTCACCTACACCTGTTATACGCGACCAGATAACTTCACTGTCACATTCAACTTCGACTTCAATAGCGACAATATATTTATCAACTGCAATGAACACTCCTCCTGGTACGACCTCTAATCTGTCTCTTCGATATACTTTCCATGACTCGCTAAATATCTCAGAGCTTTCCTCTTCAGGTTCCTTGTGGTTCTCTGTCCCAAGAATGATTTGAGCGCGAGAAACTTCATGGAGGGCAGTAAACTCTGGAACTTTATTACGAATGCCTCGACAGTTAACTGATAATATTTTGACACTTGAAGTGTCTTTACTCTGAACGCGGTCTGACTTCCCTTACTGCTTGTGGTCTGACGACTATTCGCCAGAGAACCTCAAACTACTGTCTAGCCTAAAAAATTCCTCATGTGCGCTCCACAAGTATTTTTCTACCCGAGTAGCTGCCTCCTTTGTATAGTGCAACCCTGACCTATCAAGGGGAGTCCTACAAATACCCACAGGATAACGTATGTCTAGAAATCTGGAGCCAAGTATGTCACACACGACATATGCCTTTGTTTGAGGCCCCTCACTCGGCTCCAACCCAAAGGAACTCGGTCAACACCGGGAACAATGCTGCACCCCAAATGCAAGTCCACCACCTCCGCCAGCCACCTGTATGAAATGAGGATGGGTTCAAAACACATGATACAGGCGTCGATGGTGTCGACTTTAGCCACATTTGTAGACGGCTGCATCATGCACGCTCGATAGCCGGAGGCAAGGTCGCCTCCACATCTCGAATGAGGCCCCCAGAGAGACATACCGAGTGCACACTGAGTCCGCACACAGGATACAAACATCCTAACCATCCTAGCAAGACTAAATGAAGAAGTTAACTATAAAAGCAGAAAGTATCCTAGATATGCAACTTACTATCCTCGTGATGTGTCACCAATGGACGCTGACGCGTTTAATGAGCTATGTGACTGGGCGTTCAATGTGCAACTACTGCGCTACAGACTGAGTGAATTTACCCTTACAAAAAAGTGAGATTAAACTTCTTAACAGAAAAATTTAATAAATATACTACATGAAAACACAGAAACAGATAAACACTTAACTTGCCTCTCTGTAGATGTACGAGGGTGAGTCAAATGAAAACCTTAAATATTTTTTTAAATATTATTTATTGCGCAGAAGTGGTACAAAGCTGTATGACTTTTCAACATAATCTCCCCCACACTCAATGCAAGTCCTCCAGCACCTACAAAGTGCATAAATTCCTTTAGAAAAAAATTCTTTTGGTAGTCCGAGCAAACACTCATTCAACGCGTGGCGTGCCTCTTTATCAGAACGGAACTTCTTGCCTCCAGTTGCGTCTTTGAGTGGTCCAAACACATAGAAATCACTTTGTGATGAGGAATGGTGCCATTCCTTGCTCACTCTCTTCGTTTCCGGTTGGTGGAAGTGAATCCAGGTTTCGTCCCCAGTAACGATTCTTGCAAAGAAGCCATCACCTTCTCGTTCAAAGCGCCGAAGAAATTCTTCACAAGCGTCAACACGTCGTCCAATCATTTCACGAGTCAGCTGCCGTGGCTCCCATCTTGCAGACACTTTGTGAAACTGGAGCACGTCATGCACAATGTAATGTTCTGACCCATGACTAATCTGTAAACATGCTGCAATGTCATCCAGTGTCACTCGGCGGTTTTCCTTCACTATGGCTTCAACTGCTGCAATGTTCTGTGGAGTCACAACACGTTGTGCCTGACCTGGACGAAGAGCATCTTCCACTGACGTCACACCATTTGCGAACTTCCTACTCCATTCGTAGACTTGCTGCTGTGACAAACATGCATCACTGCACTGAACCTTCATTCGTCGACGAATTTCAACAGGTTGCACACCTTCACAACGCAAAAACCGAATTACAGAACGCTGTCATTTCCTGGTGCAAGTCGCAAGTGGGGCGGCCATCTTTATCATTTTTATACAGATATTGCGACGGTATATGTGCATCTGCACTATGATGCCACTTACAGGTCATTCTGCACGCTGTTTGTAGCACTCTTACCAACTTACAGGATGTTGTTGTTGTTGTGGTCTTCAGTCCTGAGACTGGTTTGATGCAGCTCTCCATGCTACTCTATCCTGTGCAAGCTTCTTCATCTCCCAGTACCTACTGCAACCTACATCCTTCTGAATCTGCTTGGTGTATTCATCTCTTGGTCTCCCTCTACGATTTTTACCCTCCACGCTGCCCTCCAATACTAAATTGGTGATCCCTTGATGCCTCAGAACATATCCTACCAACCGATCCTCTTCTTCTAGTCAAGTTGTGCCACAAACTCCTCTTCTCCCCCATTCTATTCAATACCTCCTCATTAGTTATTGGTCTACCCATCTAATCTTGAGCATTCTTCTGTAGCACCACATTTGAAAGCTTCTATTCTCTTCTTGTCCAAACTATTTATCGTCCATGTTTACCTTCCATACATGGCTACACTCCATACAAATACTTTCAGAAAAGACTTCCTGACACTTAAATCTATACCCGATGTTAACAAATTTCTCTTCTTCAAAACGCTTTCCTTGCCATTGCCAGTCTACATTTTATATCCTCTCTACTTCGACCAACAGGATAACGGCGCAAAATTTCGAGTTGTTATTTCAAATTTAAGGTTTTAATTTGACTCACCCTCGTATGTCAGCTGAGAGCTGCTGCCTCACTGGCTTACCAAGCAAACGGACGGTTCTCTTCAGAACAAAACAAATGAGCAACTACTGCACTACAGACTGAAAGAATTCACACCTACAAAAGTGTAAGATTATGCCTCTTAATCAGAAAAACATGCACGAAATTTAATAAACATACTTCGTGAAAACACAGAAAAAGATAAATACTTAACTTAGCGCTTTGTAGATGTATGTCAGCTGAGAACTGCTGCCTGACATCGTCAATATCATCAAATGTCTTTAAGGCTGGGATTTTTTCCCCCTCTTGTTCTGTTTCAAGGACTAGAATGGGCTGCTTAAGATCTGACCTGTAATAGAGATGAGGTTCTTTTCAGCCAGTAACCAGACAAGCCTGTTGTGGGACAGGGATGTTCAAATTGACGTATGTGATCGTAGATTACCAGTTTTGATATTTCCCTTACAATCAAGGGAAACCGTCTGAATGCCTTGGTCAGAACAGGGGGATTGGAAATAATTTAAATTTATTTCCAGAGAAATGTTGTTTTCTGTCCCAGAGAAAAATTTAAAAAAATGTGTTTGCGTGCGCGCGCGCTCGCGCGCGCGCGCGTGTGTGTGTGTGTGTGTGTGTGTGTTGCGTCTCGTGACGAGTATGTATCTAAGATCTTCTTCAGACATTGCCCACTGCCTTGTCGAAGTACCTACTATGCGGACGGAAGGGCTTTCGTCTTACTGAGAGGGGTAGTGCAGAGGTTAACCCACCTAACTCGCCTTCGGGAGGATGACGGTTCAAACGCGCGTCTGTCCATCCTGATTTAAGTTTTCCATGATTTCCCTAAACCGCTTAAGGCTAATGCCAGAAAGGTTCCTTTGCAAGGGCTTAGCCGATTTTCTTCCCCATCCTTCCCTAATCCGAGGGTGTGCTCCGTCTCTAGTGATATCGTTGTCGACAGAACGTTAAACATTAATCTCCTCCTCCTCTAAATTTCCGTGTTCCCGAGAATCCGGGGACTTGGCCGCCTATAGCGCACCTGTTGCCAGGGTCTCCCATGCCGAACAGACCTCAGGAGATGAACCAGACGTTAGTGTCCCACAACGCTCCAACTCCCCCATGTCCACTTCTCCAATTCTCCTGATATCCTACCCAAGATGCAATGCGATCCATGCCCAGGGGGACATGGCATATGGGAAGACGTGTCATTAAGGGAGCGTAAGGGTACTAGGCGACATCGCTGAGTGATGCACCCTGGGTTCCGGACTGACAACCAAATAGATCCCTTAACTATCGTGGGGCCAAAACGAAGAAGTCGGGAAAAAATTGAGGGAATTAATGGGAGTGCAAAAACACAAGCATCGTCTCCGGAACCGATGGAAGCAGTTTCTCCGATTGGATCGGAGACAGGCCAATCCACAAAGCGGAAACTGTTACTAAGATGTTATATTAGGTCGAGGGCTAATCCTTGCCTAGGACTCAGAGAAAAGGGGGAACTGAAAGATATTGAAACTAAGACTTACAAAGAAAGACTGTCTCAGAGTGAAGGGATAATCAGATCCTCTATCCGTCTAAACATAGTGAACGAGAGAACAAGCGAAGAATCTAACACTCCCACTTCTCAGGACGAACAGATTCAGACAAATCCTAGGTATTAAACAGGAAAAAGACCTGTAGTACTGCAGTCTCAGTTTTTAGGATGGCAGTTATCGAACAGGGACATCCACTGGTCACCAGTTCACCGCAGATACAGCTTATTCAAATGGCTACCTTTGAGAAGGTTGTTGTGGGAAGGGAATGAGGGGGAGATGCAACTGTGTCAGAAGAGGCGAAGCTGCTGGTCAAGACCTTGGCTGAGGTATTCAAAGAGCGCAAAAGATACCAAAACGTCTTAAGGATACTCCTACAAAGACTCGGTTCGAAAAAAATAAAAGGGCGCAGAGTCAGAAGGTCTCGACAGAGGTTTGGAGAGCAATCAGTTGAAAGTTTGTACTGCTCAGGCAAACCCTTGTGATAGAAGTCGGCGAAAAGTCTCTGCGGGCAATGTGAGGATAGGATTTAAAATTGTGCTTAGGGTTTTCGCAGGTTGCCGTCAGGATATTCAAAGACATCGGAAACAACTATGGTGGCAAGTTGGAGGCTGCAAGTGTTGCAGATAAACCTGCAATACAATTAAGGGACAACTGCCTCCCTGAGTTGTGTTCTGGGAAGACAATAGGTAGACGTGGTCCTGTTCCAGGAACCCTGTCTATATAAAAGGAGCGTTTCAGGCATCAGAGGAACTCGGGGTAAACTGATTTATGCTATAGATCTAGAGAACTCCAGAAGATGCATTTATATTAAGAATGGAATCATAGTCATACCGATGGCGGACTTCTGTTCCTGGAGCTTAGTGACGATTGGGATAAAACAACGTGAAAAGCAAAGCGCGAACGAAACTGTATTGGCCTCAGATTACCTTCCTTGTGAGGACATTATTCTCCTTCCCAGCAAGGGTGGAGACTAGTAGATAGCTGCTCAATGAACATTTGCTAGTTGGTTGTGGTGCCAATGCCCACAACCTGGTGCGGGGAGGCTGTGACACCAACAGCAGAGGTGAGCACCAACTCGAATTTTTCAACTACAGAATGATATGGAAATCTCAGTTAACGGTAGAAAACATACCTTCAGGAGTAGAAAAGGGGAAAAAGAAATTTATATATTTTTGTCTAAAGGATGGGTGTGTCAAACAATGGCATGTGCCGATGGAGACATCCTTATCTGACCATATGTTCAGTTTGAGATTTAAGTAAGTGTTAAACAGAGCATGATCTATAGCAATCATAGGAAACAGACTGGGACTGGTATAAAAAGGGCCTCAACTAACTCAGAAATCAGATCTTCGATAAGGAATCGAGCAGATTTTGAGGAAATTATTACGACCCTATATATTAGAAAACTACCCAATCACGAAGGAGTGCACAAACAGAGATGTACCTCGATGGAACGACAATCTTGAAGTGCACAAGGTACGATAACTGTTCAACGATGTAAGAAAGACAGGACAATGGGCAAAATATCGGGAATCCCTTGTCAAATACAACATTGCGACCAAGCAAGCGAAGCTATCATTTCAAAGGTGAGAAAGTGAAAGGTACAGCTACTTGCGCTAGACTTCATAAAATCCTAACTAGAATATCATATAATTCAAGGTGTGTTCTAAGGAAGGAAGACGGTGGGTATAAAACGGGGAAGGCCACGGCATGCCAAACTTTTCGTGCCTCACTCAGATTTGCTCCTTCACACCCAGAAATATCTGATGCAGCGCAACATTTATTTTGTATTCCAGTGTGGTATTTTTCGGTTGGCACAACTCTCTTCATTTCGGCAGAATCGTGGTATCAGCGCTGTTTTCCCTTCGCCATTTGTTCTTGATGTGAAGGAAGTTCAGAGGTCCAGTGCCTGTCTGCACAAAAAGAGGCATTATAACGATCTATCGTCACGCGCCATTGAAAATGAACGGGAATGACAAGAGATTCAAATGGCTCTGAGCACTATGGGACTTAACATCTGAGGTTAAAAGTCCCCTAGAACTTAGAACTACTTAAACCTAACTAACCTAAGGACATCACACACATCCATGCTCGAGACAGGATTCGAACCTGTGACCGTAGAGGTCCCGCGGTTCCAGACTGAAGCACCTGGAACCGCTCGGCCACAGGGGCCGGCGGTATGACAAGAGAAAAGATGTGTATTCTCGACATATATTACGCAGTTGCGTAAGTGACGGGTACTCCAAAAATGCTATGAAACGACATGACAGTAACATGCAGCTGGAATTTAAAGATTCTGTTAACAATGAAAGAGGAAAAAATTACAAGGATCCACAGACGGAATTCGTTGTTCTGTACATCAAAACAATTTTGTGCTTAGTTTACAGGTATGGTGCTTATGAAGAACTGGTGGCACAAATAGTAAAACTTCTGAAGTTCCACGCAGGGTGTCAGTTGCAACAGTTTTCGATAAACTGAACGAAGAGTATGGAGGCTTTATATATTTCTGCAACGTTTGTTGGTTAAGTCAAGGGGGATACCAGGAATGATTTTTCGATTTAAAACTTACTATTGTTGAATTTAGGAAGGAAAAATGAGTGCAGGAACGAAAATCAGAACATCCGGAATGGATGACAGACATCGCATTTTAAGTGGACATGACTGCACTCTGCTCACATTAAGACACTGTAAGATGAGAAACAACTTATTTCTGATTTGACGGATACGCATTTGAAAAGAAAATTAAGCTGCAGAACGGACACATCCTCACAAAAACAGTCCATTTCCGTAAGTCCCTTGGCGTTGAAGAAAACGCGACGGTAGAAGAATTGAAAGAATGACAAGGATGTTTTCCTGAACGTTTGGAGATATTTCCAATCTTATATCAGTTTTAGAGCCATTTTCGAGACCGTTTGCCTTTTTCCTTTTCCAGTCGAAAGCAGCCCTGCTCATGTACATATGTAGCTGACTGATCTGCAAGGTAGCTTTCGTTTTTAAGATAAATCCCTTTAAAGTTCAAAACTGTCCAGGGTGTCTATACTGCTTTCTTCTGGTGGTTTCTACATCTTCAAAATGAGGCTGCAAATGTGCTTCAGTATTTCAGTCAAATATATGGATGTGAAATAAGTTCTTCCCGTAGTGAAACTAAAATAATGTCACAATTACGTGGCAACATAAGTGCGAAAATCTGTGAAACTGTCTGCGTCTGCCCGTGCGCCGGCAGTTTGTACTAGATAAAAATTCTATGTTCTCACCACGCCAAAAGTAGTTCAATAATATCGAAATTTTGTTTGGCTTTTCGGTCCATTTTGTTGAGAAATGAGAAATATAACGCCACCTCGTATACTGACATTTAAATGTTGCGCTTTCGCTATTTACCCCTGTTCATCCCCCTGCTTGCGCTCAGACAGAATGAGCGCTATGGCATTGTTGTCAGGACATGGACCACGAGCCGAGTTGTTGGCCGTCCCTGGTATACAACGACAGCGACTGAGACTGTCCATGGGTTCTTCAACACACATTTCCCTCGACACACTCTGTCAGGTGACACAGACCGGAAGTCAATCCCTCAGAGACACTGGTTGACAGCTAATCAAAGGGAAAACTGGGAATCCGGCAGATACGTTTATTTTAAAAAAAACGATAGGTGGTGGAAAAGTAAGATTACCCGGCCCAGCTGGTGTCTTTTCAGCTTTACTTCAACAAAGACACTACATAGACTCTTTAAGGTCAGCCTATCAACAGGAATCATTTCTAAGTTTGGAGGTCAATGAGGCCTGTCTTCATTCTGAGGCCGGAGAGACTTGATCATACCAAGGCTAGGGCCATGAGACTGATTATTCTGTTCTCCTTTCTTCTACAGTCGTTAGAAAAACGGGTAGTATGCAGTTTAGAGAGAAGAGGATAACAGAGGTTCTCCACATGTAAACCAGCATACATAACAAGCAGGTAAATCATGTGAACCACCACTTCACCAACTTCTTGGGAAGATGAAAAACTGTACACTTTCAGAAAATAGTTATTTGCGTGTTTCTGGATATCTAGGGGCTTTTAGCACTATGACCTACGAATCCATGGTTAGAGCTGCAGAAGAACATGGCGTTGGGACTACAATATATAGGTGGATTAGGATCATGTTGAGTATAATAAAGGTAGAAGCCACCACGACAAATGAAAAAAATAGCGATCAACACCACCAGGAGGTGTGTAAAGGCAGGGGTTTCGTCTCAGGTACGTCGAAACCTAGTTGTGAGTGAACTCATTGAAGAATTAAATTCTAGAAGCTACTTTCGTTTGCCAAGGGCACACAGACAATTTAATAATAGTAATACTTTGAAAATTTACTGGCAGTGTTAGAACAATGGCACAATGTGGAAAACTGGTGCAGAAAACATGATCTAAGAGTCAGTCCCAAGAAAATTGCTATAGTATCATTTGCGAGGAAGAAAATCTAGCACACGTATTGCAACCTCCTCTACCAATACAGGGGATAGTGACGTATCTAGGGATAATCCTGAATGTAAATTATCATGGCTCTTGCATATAAAGTTTATATGTTCCAAGGCAAAAAGTTCGCTTATGGGCACTGGAAGGGTCTATGATAAAAACTGGGCTCTGAAATCCCGCATTATGTGCTAGATGTAAACCATTGTAATACGACTTATGGTAATTTATGAGGTTACAGTATGACAGAATAAAGTAGAACAGACGGTGGTTGTTAGTTTGCACAGGTGCAGAGACAAGTGCAGAGACTAGCCTACTTAACCATAATATGCGCAATTAGCAGCATACCCTATGACGGGATGGAGACCACGCTGAACGTACCTCCATTACACCTTTTGGTTACGGTGGATTCAGTGGCAGGGGCACAGGTAAAAAACTGTAAATAACTGCATTCATATAGGACTTCAAGACACTTGAACTATGCACACTCTCGTTTCCTCGTCGATAGTTCAAGACAGTCGAAGAAACCACCTTCCTGGCATCTTGCGACAGGCTGCGTGCGCGACCAGTGCAGTGACTTAACATCGAGCTGAAGTTAAAACCTTCTGGGTTGTTCGGCCACGTCATATCTCCCCTAAAATAATCGACTTTTCGACCCTTCTTTTCGGATCTTCTTCGGGATCTTCAGGTGTTCGCTACTGCTAGAACACTGTCACAGACCAGTGTAGCGTTCTCTTATAAAGGGGAGTTTTCCAGCGTTTGTTCTGGAGAGGCAGTATTGGCTAAAATTATTATGACTACCATTGGTGGGCCTCCGTCATAAATTAATATTCCCTCGCTGATGCAGAAGAAGGGGCGTTATTGGCTAAAATCTTGTGGATACTATTGATGGACCTTCTTCATTGGATAGATAGGCACTAATCCACACTTACGCAGGAGAAGCGTTACTGGCAATTCCTTGATGTCGAGGAGCCACGATGTTGGAAGCCTATAGCCGTCCTCTCTATTGAAATCACACTACTGGTCATTGAAGCTGATACACCAAGAAATATATTATACTAGAACTGACATGTGACTACATTTTCACGCAGTTTAGGTGCATAGATCCCGAGAAATCAGTACCCAGTACCCAGAACAACCACCTCTGGCTGTAATAACGGCCTTGATACGCCTGGGTATTGAGTCAAACACAGCTTGGATGGCGTGTACGGGTACAGCTGCCCATGCAGCTTCAACACAATACCACAGTTCATCGAGAGTAGTGACTGGCGTATTCTGACGAGCCAGTTGCTCGGCCACCATTGACCAGACGTTTTCAATTGGTGAAATATCCGGAGAATGTGCTGACCAGGGCAGCAGTCGAACATTTTCTGTATCCAAAAAGATCCGTACAAAACATGCAACATGCGGCCGTGCATTATCCTTCTGAAATGTAGGTTTTCGCAGGGATCGAATGTAGGGTAGAGCCACGGGTCGTACCACATCTGAAATGTAACATCCACTGTTCAAAGTGCCGTCAATGCGAACAAGAGGTGGCCGAGACGTGTAACCAATGGCACCCCATACCATCACGCCGGGTGATACGCCAGTATGGAGATGACGAATACACGCTTCCAATGTGCATTCACTGCGATGTCGCCAAACACGGATGCGACCATCATGATGTAGTAAACAGAACCTGGATTCATCCGAAAAAATGACATTTTCCCATTCGTGCACCCAGGTTCGTCGTTGAGTACAACATCGCTGGCGCCCCACTCTGTGATGCAGCGTCAAGGGTAATCGCAGCCATGGTCTCCGAGCAGAAAGTCCATGCTGCTGCAAACGTCGTCGAACTGTTCGTCCATATGGTTGTTGTCTTGCAAACGTCCCCATCTGTTGACTCAGGGATCGAGACGTGGCTGCAGGATCCGTTACAGCCATGCGGATAAGATGCCTGTCATCTCGACTGCTAGTGATACGATGCTGTTGGAATCCAGCATGGCGTTCCGTATTACCCTCCTGAACCCACCGATTCCATATTCTGCTAACAGTCAATGGATCTCGACCAACGCCAGCAGCAATGTCGCGATACGATAAACCGCAATAGCGATAGGCTACAGTCCGACCTTTAGCAAAGTCGGAAACGTGATGGTACACATTTCTCTTCCTTACACGAGGCATCACAACACCGTTTCACTAGGCAACGCCGGTCAAGTGCTGTTTGTGTATGAGAAATCGGTTGAAAACTTTCAGCATGTCAGCACGTTGTAGGTGTCGCCACCGGCGCCAACCTTGTGTGAATGCTCTGAAAAGCTAATCATTTGCATATCACAGTATCTTCTTCCTGTCGGTCAAATTCCGCGTCTGTAGCACGTCATCTTCGTGGTGTCGCAATTTTAATGTCTAGTAGTGTAGATACATTCTTGGAAATTTCAAACGCTTCTCAGACTCTTCTTCCATAAATGTCTGTTTTCTCAGCCAGCACACGTGCGTTACTAAATTCGATGTCAGAGCCACAGTTATCATGATGTCCCACTACTGTCGATTTTACACTTTGTTTTAGCTGCGTGCGCCGTTCGTATTCCGTACTGCATTCTTTAACAGTCTTCCTGTTTCACCTAAATACACTTTGCCGCAGCCTCATGTCACTTGATAAACGCCTGCGTTGTGGAGGCAATCAGATGTAACGGTTTTTCGTCGTAAATAGTCTCTTATTTAAGTTTTGATTAAAGAAAGATATCTGAATACCATTTTTCTTAAGAATTCTGCTTATACGGTCAGTGACCCCATAAAAGAACGGTAATTGGCTCGTCAGAATACGCCAGTCACTACTCTCGATGAGCTGTGGTATCGTGTTGAAGCTGCATTGGCAGCTGTACCCCTACACGTCATCCAAGCTATGTTTGACTCAATACCCAGGCGTATCAAGGCCGTTATTGCAGCCAGAGGTGGTTGTTCTGGGTACTGATTTCTCAGGATCTATGCACCTAAACTGCGTGAAAATGTAGTCACATGTCAGTTCTAGTATAATATATTTCTTGGTGTATCAGCTTCAATGACCAGTAGTGTGATTTCAATAGAGAGGACGGCTATAGGCTTCCAACATCGTGGCTCCCCGATATCAAGGAATTGAATATGCGGCCGCTGTGTGTGAGCAACATAAACAACGCGCTGCAAGTCACCTCGGCCGGCAATAATATTTTGGGTAACATTCTCCCTCTCTTTCTCTGTCCGTTTCGCATCTAGCCAATGATGACGGCCAACCAATAGCAGTAGGAGGAATTTCAACCAGTAACTCTTCTCCTGCGTAAGTGTGGATTAGTGCCTATCTATCCAATGAAGAAGGTCCACCAATAGTATCCACAAGATTTTAGCCAATAACGCCACTTCTTCTGCATCAGCGTGGGAATATTAATTTATGACGGTGGCCCACCAATGGTAGTCATAAGAATTTTAGCCAATACTGCTTCTCCAGAACAAACGCTGGAAAACTCCCCTTTATAAGAGAACGCTACACTGGTCTCTGACAGTGTTCTAGCAGTAGCGAACACCGGAAGATCCTGAAGAAGATCCGAAAAGAAGGGTCGAAAAGTCGATTATTTTAGAGGAAATATGACACTGCCTAATAACGCAGAAGATTTTAACCTCACTGACAACGGTCACGAAATGCTATGGACTTAACACCGAGATGCTTTGGCTCTTGGTCCGTTCCGTTTTGCCGCTGAGTGGAGAAAGAAGTTCCTCAGTTACCGCACCCGTCTCCCCGCTCGCCGCCCCATTACTAATCTCACAACCATTTAGTGGTATTGGTTAATGTTGGAATGCAGCTTCAATATTACTTTCAGTGTAACGGTTGGAAGAAGGGAACAGTGGAAGAACACACCGCTACATTGTTCAGGAGATATGGTTTTGTTTGATTTACAGTCGGGTTCAAAATCGAATGAAGGCGTTTGGGCCCAGAGTATACGGAGTATAGCCTAGACCAGAGAGGGCAATTTGTGTAGGGAAGTTGACCACATTATTCCAGGCAGAAATATCTGCATGGAGGAGAATTCTCGAAGATGCTACATGAACAGTAGCATCTACATTTATTCAGAGAGCAAAGCTCTGAAATTTTTATTAGCCTCTGCAACGAGATCAAAGGTTGTTGCAGAATGCCATGAAACCCTTAGGGTGACTAGGGGAAAGCAATAGGGATAAAATGCTGTGAGTCCCTGGGCACACAGGAATTAGAACCTGTGAAAATTTAATAGACCAGCCAAAATAGGCGCGACGACTCCTTTTATTAGACCAGAATCTCTCCTATCACCATCCGACGCTAAAACCAAAAACTATGTTGCTGTGTCGGGAGGTAGCATGTAGAATATTGGACTACGATCCGAAAACTATAGCATAATGATGATGAAGTCATGTTTCAAGATAATTTCTGTAGTCCTAAAATTGAACAGGGAACAGATTACATTCGCGATAGCATGCATTACTGGCCATGGCAGCTTTAAGAAAAACCTACACACGGAGAAGAAGCCTCTACATGTAGACTATGTGGTGAGGAAGATGAAATGACATCACACTAATCTCCCTGTGCGGGGGGGGCTGTTGACCTCAGTAGTTAAGTCCCATAGTGCTCAGAGCCAATTAGAACGTCTGGAGAGCAAAAGACACAGAATATTGGCAATTAGAGATTGAAGAAACTAATAGGGAACTAGGAAACGAACTCTTACAACTTCTTAAGGGTACTGGTTGGCTTTACTTGTATCACAGAGACCGAAACCACACAATAAACTCATTTTCGGTGCGGACAACAATGTGATAAGAATACGGTTTGTTTTTGTCTCCTAGAATTAATCAAATCAAAACAGTGTACCTAACTAAGATTATCAAAAGCTTTAAGCATTGCACGTAGTAATAGCCGTGCGTGAGGTTTAAATCTTTTATTTAAAAGTGAACTCGTCTTGTGGTCTTTTAGATAACAAGACCACAAGACGACGATTCCAACAAAACGAGAAAATGTAGTAAATAAAATCTTGTAGTATCATTTATTAAATCTAACCAGATTATGAATGAAATAAAATAAAATATTTAAACCTTACTTGACGGTGCTCGCTGTTTAGAAGCTACCGTCATTATACTCGCACGAGAACCATGTTTTATCATTATACCTCCTTTTCACAAGATTACGTCAAGGACTGTAAAATCTGCAGTGCAACAGCTGTAAGGTCCGAACAATGCTGAACTCAGCTCCCTGCTCTTAATTAATTAGTTACATGTTCCAGAGATCATTTGAACAACTTCTTTTATCAAAATGTGAAACGGGTCAGTTCACAGTATATGTATACACGATTAATTTCAGTCGATGGCTACATTCTGATTATTTGTAGGTTTCATAATTGCACACCGGCCTGAATATGGTATTAATAAACGTAATAATTTTGGGGCCTGTTCATGCAACTGTAGCTACTAAAAGTTTCATCAAGAGGATATTTGTTTCTACGATTCACACCTACAAATTCATTGATACGTGTTTCCTGCGGACATTAACCAATCATTTGCCCAGCAACCACAGACTACTTAATCAGAGTGATCTACATGTTTACCAGACGGATTGACCAAAGAATAACCGTTTCCCGCCATGCAACCAAGAAAACATGAGCATGGCTTGCTTTAGCGTTCTCTCTCTGAAACGCAGCATTGTAAGTGTGCTAAATGAGGAGTATGACTGGCATTCTACAAGTTCCCTCAAGTAACGGTTACTGTTGAAAGCAGCTACCGTTTTACTCAACGACCACCCACGGTAACATCTCGTAAGTGCATGTGAAAATGATCCCGGGCCGATGACCTATAAAAGACTAGACTAAAAGAAATAGATACGCGTATACTGCAAATCAATTAAATCAAAAGAGCAGTATTGTGAAGATTTATAATCGTTACGCGTTTGTGGTATTCTTCAGTAATATGGAAAGCTAAATTCCAGTCGTAGAGTTCGTAAGTTTCAGTATGTCCACATCAACAGGGGTAGTGTTCAAATTTACAATGAGGAAAGAAGTAAACCGGTATTCCATATATGCTTTCATACGGATATTTCGATTAGGTGATGCCGGAAAACTAGAGTACACCATCTGAATCTCTGAAGGTAGCAGGGAGAATCACAGGGAGCAAAATGTTGTCTACACCTTCTAAAGAAACCAGACTGAAGTTTTAAGAATCAGAGTGCATAAAAAGCGACAATAGTTGAGAAGGAAGAGAAATAGGGTTGCAGGCTATCCCAGATGTTATTCAGTATGTACATTAAGAAAAATCAAGGACAAATTAGGAGAAGAAATTAAAGTTCAGCGATAAGAAATAAAAACTTTGAGGTTTATAGATGACACTGTAATTCCGTTAGAGACGTCAAAGGACTTGGAATATAAGTTGAACCAAGTGGATAGTGTCTTGAAAAGAGACTACAAACTAAATATAAACGAAAGCGAAACAAGGGTACTTGAATGTAGTCAAATTTAGTTAGACGATGCCTAGGGAATTTTGTGTGCAAAATGCAGACTATCAATAGCAAGAAAACCATATCTGAAAAAGAGGAATTTGTTAACATCTAATATAACCTGAAGTGCTCGTTAGGGAGTCCCTTCTGAAGGTATTTGCCTGAAGTGTACCCTCGTGCAGAAGTTACATGGGGATAATAAAGTGTTCATACAAGAGAAGAACACAATCTTTTGAAATGTGGCGTTTTAGGTGAATGCTGAGGACTGATTTGTTAGATCGAATAACAGATGAGGAGATACTGAATATTTTTAAAAGCCATGTAGACTGTACTGAACAGAACGAGAGCATGGAAACTGGGGCAATGCCTGATTAAAAGAAGGGATCGGTTGACAGTACACTCCCTGAGACATCAAGGAATTGTCAATATGGTAACGGACGGAAAAGTAAGGAATAAAAATTGTAGTGGGAGACGAAGGTTTGACCACAGTGAGCAGGTTTAGACAGATGTGGATTTCGATAGTTATGCACAGATGACGAGGCTTCCCCAGTATATCCTAGCTTGGAGAGCTGCATAAAACCAGTCTTCGCACTGACCAGCTACGTACAAATGTCAGAAATGTATCTAATTTTACTTTTCCCTTAATCCAGGTATGAGTGAAATGAAAGCATTTTTCACTGGCCAGGTAAATAGATGTTTTCTGGGCATAGAAGTATATTAGGTTAGGTGGGACTTACTGCATTTTTGGGGAGTAGCTGAAATGTGGCAGTGGGGTGACAAAGTAGTCCTCGAGAGCTTAATTTTAATTTTGTTGGAAACTTCCATGCTGCTAAACCTTAGGGCGTGGGTGTTTAAGGTCTATTGGAAAGGTACGAAACTGCTCAGTAAAACATAGCTAAATAACTCCTTGCTGTCTTCAGAACGAAGAAATCCAGCAGTCCTTACTTTAAAAAAAAAAAAAAAAAAAAAAAAAAAAAAACTCATTTTAGTACATCAGACAACTTGTATATCACAGTTCCATTTTATTTTATTCTTTATGCATAAATATAGAGAAAAAAGGGATTTTGTATGGTTTGATCATTCACTGAGTCATGATTGACTAGGCTGGTATTGCACAATGTTGGAGAAACTGTATTATAGCACGATTCCAAGACAATATTTTTTCTTAAAGAATCATCCAATTTTTCTTCCAATGAGCATGACTGTATTACTATATCTCAAAAACTGTACCCTGCGAATAATATACAAAGCGCAACTCATTTCTTTGCAAGTAATCGTCTGTGCGTGAGCGTTTGTATAGAAGCCATAGGGCCTAAAAGTTCCTTAATACTAAAACAATAATAATTTTACACGTTACAGAAAAAACACAAAGCTTTTAGAGGTCATGACATTGCTATATCACAATATAAAATAAAGCAAAGTCAACTGTATTTGAAAGTACGTGGAAGTCTTACGTGTATTCATATGTAAATAGGAGTAACGACAAGACACGCCTGTAGGCACCGCAAAGCAGAAGAATGAAATAAGTGAAAGAGGGCGCACAAGCGGGAATTCCCGTTAACGAAGTGAATCAAAACGTAACCCCTCCACTGTCTGAGTGAAACTGGATAGTTAGTATCACGTAGGATGCAGAGAAGAGGATATATTTTTCGCACTTCTGAAGACAGATGTAGGATCAAAATAATGCAGCATTACAACGTTGAAGGAACTGACCTAGTTCGATTAAAGTGTAAATAATCAACACTGATTTCTGAGGAATTGAAAGTGCATTATTTCTGTTTGACTTTGATTATCAAAGCTTGACAACCCATCTAGGGATGGTTTCCAAGTTTGGAGGACCAGTCACCATTGTATGATGGTTAGCAGTTCGTTACGTCAGGTCCAATAGAGGGGTCAGAGATGTATTTGAATACTCGGACAGTAACATGCCTCAAGTCAGTTGACATAAATTTTCGCTAATGCCCAGGGTCCAGAAGGAGGATCCTCATCATTAGCAAAACATTTTCGAAAGTATATGCGTGTAGTTCATATATGCGGACGTACCTTAAAAACGTTTATGTTACTGACCACGCACGTCATACATCATTTGGGGCAAGGAGATGACCTCAACTGGTGTACACCCACAGATCATTCATAAAATATCAGACATGTCATCTTAAATGATGAATGAAAAAATATTAATAAGTTAACTAATGCATGGATACAATAACATTTTCTCATAGTCTAGATTAATATGTTTTACCGGCCGGAGTGGCTGTGCCGTTCTAGGCGCTACAGTCTGGAGCCGGGTGACAGCTACGGTCGCAGGTTCGAATCCTGCCTCGGACATGGATGTATGTGATGTCCTTAGGTTAGTTAGGATTAATTAGTTCTAAGTTCTAGGCGACTTATGACCTCAGAAGTTAAGGTCGCATAGTGCTCAGAGCCATTTGAACCATTAATATGTTTTATACAGTGTTTTTATATATTTTTGCAAGAAAATTATCTCTAGTACTGCCCATACTACACACAAATACACTCTAACCCACACTACACTACACTGCACAGGGCGTGAGCGCGCGCGCACACACGCACAAACACACACACACACACACACACACACACACACGGATGCACAGGCTCTTTCTCTTTGAATCAGGTCCTTGACAGTACCTCCGCCAATTTACTGAATTCTTTGTGCTCTCCTCTTGGCCCTTCTAAAAATACTGTCACCACGTGGCCACTATGATTGATATGTTGGACAAGTAAATGAAAGGAGTTTAGAATTATCCGTCGCAGATCCTGGCATAGGATATTACAATAAGATTCATTAAACTATGGCAGTTTTCGGTAAAGCAACAGTTGTTTATTGTTAAATATCTTTAATTTTTAACTATCCCTACTCGGTGTTATTTAAATATTCCTTGCATTTGTGGTATGAATTATTTATTAAGCATGTCTGAAATGTCGGCTGAACTTTGACATAAAACGAATAACTTACTGGTTGCCTCGTCACGACGTATGCGAATGTGGCCCATGCTTACCACTCTACTGACACTCAGGTGCAAAGGATGGCTGGAGTAGTGACAAAGGATTCTAAGTTCAGCTCAAGCAGTTTGTGATCTGCTCTAAAGTGAAGACATTCCCCTCCGCAGTACTTAAGTGTCCTCTGTCTACGGACCCAACACGGAGTGTTCTCTCTGAGATAAAGTCAACTTTCTCATCTTCTAGAGCAAGTTTTGCAAATTACAACCAATGACAAGTTTATAACAATCGTAACAGTTCAACTTTTCCTAATAAAACGTCGTGGTTGACCAGTAATGCTCAGTTCTCTATTAGAGTGGGGCAGTAGACAAAGATTCTTTCCAACTACATGTGTATTTTTACATTGATTCCAACAGAAATAGCTGTCCATCCACACTTAAGAGTCTCTACCACTGCTACAAAATTAATTGTCATGTGCCAACGGTAGAACTCCGTCCAGTATTTAAACATAGACACCAGTGCCCTCCTTCGGCCCGAACAGCTATGTAACTTGTCAAGTGCATCGTATTTACCTATCTCCACCACAGATCTTATCATTTCTGAAGCTATTTGTTCATTGAAAGCTTACAATTCGCTGGGCACCCTCAGTCTGACACTCCTACAGTGATCTCCCGGGGTTTCACATGTGCCAAGAAATAATGTTCCGTTCCCCGTGAATACCTTACTGAGTTCTGGCTTTCAGCAGTAACATTTTTATAGCCTTCGACCCCGCTCCACTCAGAATTCTTGTTTGGCCTCATAGTTATCTAGGTGTCTCAAGTTGTACAAAAACCGGCTGGTCCCGGCGGAGGTTCGAGTCCTCCCTCGGGCATGGGTGTGTGTGTTTGTCCTTAGGATAATTTAGTTTAAGTATTGTGTAAGCTTAGGGACTGATGACCTTAGCAGTTAAGTCCCATAAGATTTCACACACATTTGAACATTTTGTACAAAAACATAACAAGGATCCATCATCATACAGCATTAATAACAATACATAGATTGATAATCATTGATATTTAATTTAATTGTGTGCAAACTTTCATCCAGTGTTAATAGTTTGCATGGGTTAGGTATCCATATCTGAGCAATGGTTTATTAATATGGCTGTCGATCAGTTTTGAAAGAACTGTCCTATAACTTGCGAAATTCCTTCTCCAATGAAGATGAAGTAAATATTAGAATCCACGTGTCAACATGGGCAACTTACACCTACTCCTCGGAGCAGTGAAGCAACTTAAATCACCTAATAAAAGCAAGTCTTCCGGTCCATACTTATACCATTTAGGTTCCTTTCCGAGTATGCTGATGCAATCGCTCCATAGTTAATTATCGTACACAACCGCTCACTTGACGAAAGATCCATACCCAAAAACTAGAAAGTCTCAGAGGTCACGCCAATATTCAAGAAAGACACTAGGAATAATCCAGTAAATTACAATCCCATATCATCAACGTCAACATGCAGAATGATTATGGAATACACATAGAGTTCGAGCATTATTAATTACCTCGAAGAGAACGGTCAATTGACAGACAGTCAACAAGGATTTAGAAAACACCGTTCTTGTGAAACATAACTAGCTCTTCACTTACGCCAAGTGTTGAGTGCTATTGACAATAGATTACAAATTGGTTCCGTATTTCTAGATTTAGAGGAGGCTTTTGATACTGTACCTCACAAGTGGCTTGTAATCATATTGCGAGTTCATGGAATATGGTAACAATTATGCGACTGGACTCGTGATTTCCTGTCAAGGAGGTCACAATTCGTAGTAATTGACGGATGGATATTTAGTAAAACAGAAGAGATTTCTGGAGTTTCACAACGTAGTGTTATAGGCCCTGTGCTGTTGCTTAACGCTATATACGATTCAGAAGACAATCTGAGCAGCTGTCTTAGGTTGTTTGCAACTGATGCCGTTGTTTATCGTTTAATAAACTGAACATCAGATCAAAAGAAATTGCAAAACAATTTAGAAAGGGTATCTTTATGGTGCAAAAATTGCCAGTTGACCCTAAGTAATAAAAAGTATGAGGTTATCCACATGAGTGCTAAAAGGAATCCTTTAAACTTCGTCACACGATAAATAAATAAAAGGCTGTAAATTACACCAAATACCTAGGAAATACAATTACGAACTAATTTGGAAGAGCACAGAGAAAATGTTGTGGAGAAAGGGAACCAAAGACTGCGATTTGTTGCCAAACATTTAGAAGATGCAGCAGATCTGCTAGAGAGACTGCCTACACTACGTTTGTCCGTCTTCTTTTGGAGTACTGCTGCTCGATGTGGGATTCTTACCAAATAAGATTAACAGAATGCATCGATAAAGTTAAAAGAAAAGCAGCACGTTTTGTATTATCGAGAAATAGGGGAGAGGATGTCAAGGAGATGACACGAGAATGGGATGGACATCCATTAAAACAAACGTATTTCTCGTTGCTGCGGGATCTGCTAACTAAATTTCAACCATCAGCTTTCTCCTCTGATTGGGGAAATATTTTGTTGACGCCGACCTCCGTAGCGACAGACGATCATCATAATAAAATAAGCAAAATCAGAGCTCTCACGGGAAGATCTACGAGTTCGTTTTTCCCGTGCGCTATTCGAGAGTGGACAAATAGAGAATTACTACGAAGGTAATTCGATGAACCCTCTGCCAGGCACTTATGTGTGATTTGCAGAGTACTCATGTAGATGAAGATAACACAAACTTTAACTGAGTTTTTTAAATGTTTGGATTTCAGTTGTCTCTTGAATGTCGCTGGCCGATTTGTAGTTCGATTCTACTGTCGTATTGAAAATTCTGTTTTATATTTTTTTGTTTACTATTTTGTAAATGTAAGTTTATTCGGACTGTTGTTTCGTGGTCATGAGTGCTTATGTTTTTCTTGGTGTGTGTAATAGATCTGTAGATGTGCTGACACGGTGGAGCTACAATCCCCAGCTGCTTAAACAACTCTTTACAGTGAGTTCGTTTCCTCGTTTCAGTTATTACTCTAATGCCCTTTTCCGTAGTTTGAAAACTGTGTCCATGTTTTCGAAATGGAACGATATGAAAGGTGTCGGTAAGAGTAGATGCTGAATGTGGAGGATACACTCTATTAACGGATCTGCGGTATTTATGTTAATTGTTGGACTTTATGATGCAAGCCTAACGGTGATACTATTGGGAAATTAGTGATTCAGCTTGCTTAGTCTCATTCTCCAAGTGAATTCCTGATCGTGATTTCGCTCATACAAATACAAGTGATTTGAATTAGCACCTAATGCAGAGCTACACTAATACATTAGGAAATCACTAACGTCTATTCTGTAGAAGTGAGTAGGTAAGTTGACAAAACGTAAGCACGTTAGGGAAATGGACAGACGTCGCCTACCGCATCTCCAATTCGTAAAGCACGATATTCATGGGAGAATTTCTCTTGGGTTGTAGTAAGGGCGCTTTGTGGGCCGTCGTGTTTCTTGCCACATTTCTTTCCCCGCGCTACACGCCATCACTTTAGGAAGCGGGCCGATGCATTGAAGTCAAAGTTAAGGAAGTGCCCGTTGTGCGTTGCGTCCTTCGCAAGGTCGACCGCGTGCTTATCTTGTTGATTGCCTTGATGCGTTGGCATCCAGAGGACATACACCGAAGTCCCTCATCGCTGCAGAGCAGCCAGTTTATGGACTATGTTCATTAGAACATATTTGCCGTTTGGTCAATACAAACGCACAGTTGAAGTTTATGCGTGTTTTAAACGTGCCATGACTCTGCTTCTGTATTCTATTGCTATTACATAGAATTTCAAGCAGTGATATTAATTAACGGTTACAAGTTTATTCGATATGGAAAAAAGTCATGTTTTGTTTATTGCTAACTAGTGGATTCACTGCAGGAACTCGCCCAATGTGAATAACTCACTATACCAGCAACGTATCCACACCATGGTTACAACCCACATTTTATCTACTATATATTTCGATTAACCATAGCAAAATGAATTATTTCGCTTTAAAGAGCGACGTCGTAGAATCGCCTGAAGATGTAATGAATAAGTATTGCCAGACAACTAATCCTATCAAGTGGCCTTCTCGAAGTCAGGGATTAACATCAAGTTTACGGAAAGTTTCTTGGCGTGAAATACATAACTGTTTCTACGTGACACTTCCGTTATATACACATGTTATGCAAGGTGGTTCCTTGGTGATACTGCAATCTTTCAAGGGTCGTGGAGAGGGCAAGGTATTAATTTGAAGTGAGAGACCCTGGTCCGAGAACGACAGAGTAGGAAATTATAAACGAAAATCGTTCTTATATTTCTGACAGTGGACCTCTTCAACTGCAAGCTCTATTGCCTTTCATGTTATGCGAGGAGTCACCATGAACTATATGAACTACAACCAGAAAAAAGGGTACCGAGCACTTGTTCAATAGAACAGATGTGTCGCTATAGGGAAGATGAACAAGTGGTGACTGCTCTTAAGATATGCATTTTAGAACCGACGTTTACGGCCATTTTTTTCTTATTGTGGTCCATACTACCTCGTCCGAAAAAGTGGAAAGCAGCGAGCTAGCGGTAGGAGAAGTCTACTTTCGGCGGTATCAGAAAGCTGTTCGCTTTTATCGTTCGACCCGGTCGTTTCCGAATGATTCATTACTACAGATTGATACATAGATCCTTCTCCATCATCTCCAAAAGTTTGTGCGAGTAACATCACGTACCGCCTTCATATTTTGCAGCAGTCACCAAGTGCAAAAATCGACAGTCTCTTACAGTGTAAGTGTGGTGTCTGATAAAAGCGTTAGTGATACCACAATGTCATTCCTTAAATGTGAAATAAAATGAATTCCAATGAAATAACAAGTTTACTTTCACCAGCCATTATTTATTTACTTCCAAAGCGCGTTTTAAAGGTTTAAATTTCTATCATATAGTGGATTTAGGTGTATTAATGTGACATGTGTTGTCTTAAGACATTGGGATAACCTGAAGAACCGTCTGTAGAGAAAAACATAACTCTGTGGGGATATTTGATTAAAGTCTGAAAGTAAATGTAAAGCCATATGTATTATTCGAACTTGGTACACATATACCTTTCTGTCAGACAACAATTGCTTTGGTGGTAAGAATCACGTACCTATCATAGTTCAGGAGATATGACGTCACAAACATTGAGATGCGTGAGACACTATCACATCATGCATGACGTTCAAATTTATTACTAACGTGTCACTAAACCTACTAGCAATAAATTTCGCAGACAGTACCCACATATGCCACTAAATGCACCTATAAAATTATGCCTTGGTACCACACATAGTTCAGGAGACATGACGTCATCAACAACGAGGTGTTTGAAAAACAACCACATTGCGCATGGTGTTTAAATCTATTACTCCTTTACTGCTAACTGTGTCCGCAACGTATGTGCTGACAGTATCCACATAGGACACTGAACCTATTATTGTATGACACACAGTTCAAGAGGTTTGACTTATAAACACTGAGATGCGTGAAGAAATGACGCATCAGGCATGTAGTTTTAATATATTTATTCTTTATTACTAAAACACTCGTACTGTCGCGTCGACTTGAGGGAATTCCTGACACCTGGCAGCGCTTTTGATAGCTTTCGGCTGCGAAGAGCAAATGGCTGTAGACGAAATAATTCGCCGTCTGTAGAGCTATGAAGAGGAACTCCCATGCAGACGTTTACAGCACCCAGTGTATGTGTCTAATAAATCATTATCATCATCATCATCATCATCATCATCATCATTTAAGACTGATTATGCCTTTCAGCGTTCAGTCTGGAGCATAGTCCCATTATAAAATGCCTCCATGATCCCCTATTCAGTGCTAACATTGGTGCCTCGTCTGATGTTAAGCCTATTACTTCAAAATCATTAACCGATTCCAGGTACCTTCTCCTTGGTCTGCCCCGACTCCTCCCACCCTCTACTGCTGAACCCATGAGTCTCTTGGGTAACCTTGCTTCTCCCATGCATGTAACATGACCCCACCATCTAAGCCTGTTCGCCCTGACTGCTACATCTATAGAGTTCATTCCCAGTTTTTCTTTGATTTCCTCATTGTGGACACCCTCCTGCCATTGTTCCCATGTGCCAGTACCTGCAATCATCCTAGCTACTTTCATATCCGTAACCTCAACCTTGTTGATACGGTAAACTGAATCCACCCAGCTTTCGCTCCCATACAACCAAGTTAGTCAAAAGATTGAACAGCGCACAGATAACTTAGTCTTGGTACTGACTTCCTTCTTGCAGAAGAGAGTAGATCGTAGCTGAGCGCTCACTGCATTAGCTTTGCTACACCTCGCTTCCAGTTCTATCACTCTGTTGCCATCCTGTGAGAATATGCACCCTAAGTACTTGAAACCGTCCACCTGTTCTAACTTTGTTCCTCCTATTTGGCACTCAATCCGTTTATATCTCTTTCCCACTGACATTACTTTCGTTTTTGGATATGTTAATCCTCATACCATAGTCCTTACATTTCTGATCTAGCTCTGAAATATTACTTTGCAAACTTTCAATCGAATCTGCCATCACAACTAAGTCATCCACATATGCAAGACTGCTTATTTTGTGTTTACATATCTTAATCTCACCCAGCCAGCCTATTGTTTTCAACATATGATCCATAAATAATATGAACAACAGTGGAGACAGGTTGCAGCCTTGTCTTACCCCTGAAACTACTCTGAACCATGAACTCAGTTTACTGTCAACTCTAACTGCTGCCTGTCTATCCATGCAAAGACCCTTAATTGCTTGCAAAAGTTTGCCTCCTATTCCATAATATTGTAGAACAGACAATAACTTCCTCCTAGGAACCCGGTCATATGCCTTTTGTAGATCTATAAAGCATAGATACTATTCCCTGTTCCACTCATAACACTTCTCCATTATTTTCCGTGGGCTAAAGATTTGGTCCTGACAACCTCTAAGAGGCCCAAACCCACACTGATTTTCATCCATTTGGTTCTCAACTAATACTCGCACTTTCCTTTCAACAATACCTGAGAAGATTTTACCCTCAACGCTGATTAAAGAGATACTTCTGTAGTTGTTACAATCTTTTCTGTTTCCATGTTTAAAGATTGATGTGATTACTGCTTTTGTCCAGTCTGATGGAACCTGTCCCGACTCCCAGGCCATTTCAACTATACTGTGTAGCCATTTAAGACCTGAGATTCCACTGTATTTGATGAGTTTCGACTTAATATCGTCCACCCCAGCTGCTTTATTGCACTGCAATCTATTGACCATTTTCTCCACTTCCTCAAATGTGATCCTATTTCCATTATCAATCCTATCCCATTGTACATCGAAATCTGAAACATTAATGATCGTATTTTCACCTACATTGAGCAACTCTTCAAAATATTCCCTCCGTCTGCCCAAGGCATCAACAGGATTTACCAGCAGTTTTCCTGACCTGTCCAAAATACTTGTCATTTCCTTCTTACCTCCCTTTCGAAGACTGCTAATTACACTCCAGAATGGTTTTCCAGCAGCTTGACCCAAAGTCTCCAACCTGTTTCCAAAGTCTTCCCAAGATTTCTTCTTGGATGCTGCAATTACCTGTTTGGCTTTGTTACTTTCTTCAACATAACTTTCTCTGTGTACCTCAGTTCTAGTATGTAACCATTTTTGATATGCCTTCTTTTTCCTTTTACAGGCTGCCTTGACTGTGTCATTCCACCAAGCTGTTTGCTTCATCCTACTTTTACACACTACTGTTCCAAGACATTCTTTAGCCACTTTCCAATGACTGTAAGTGACTACATTCAACTAATTGGTACCTTTCTGAGATCGCTGTTATGTACTTGTGCCTGATTTCCTTATCCTTAAGTTTCTCCACTCTTATCCTCCTACATATGGACCTGACCTCCTACACTGTCGGCCTCACAATCCCAATTTCACTGCACATTAAATAATGATCAGTGTCATCAAAGAATCCCCTGAATACACGTGTGTCCCTCACAGCCTTCATGAATTCCTGATCTGTTATTATATAGTCAATGACAGATCTGGTTCCCCTGCCTTCCCAAATATACTGGTGAATGTTCTTATGTCTAAAAAAGGAGATTGAGATTACTAAGCCTATACTGGCACAGAAATCCAAGAGTTGTTTCCCGTTCCTGTTGGCCTCCATATCCTCTCCAAATTTACCCATAACGTTTTCATACCCTTCTGTTCGATTTCCAATCCTGGCGTTAAAATCACCCATGAGCAGAACACTGTCCTTGTCCTTTACTCTAACAGCTACATTACTGAGTGCCTCATAAAAACTATCCATCTTATCTTGATCTGTCCCTTCACAATGCGAATATACTGACACAATCCTAATTTTCTTGCTAGACACTGTCAAATCTATCCTTATTGCAACTACGCCGAGTTCCATTTCTTTCCTGATGTAAAGTCCTACACCTCATTGCGCTATTCCTGCTTTGACTCCTGACAGGTAGACCTTGTATTCTCCCACTTCCTCTTCTTTCTCACCCCTTACCCGAATGTCACTAACAGCTAAAACGTCCAGCCCCATCTTACTTGCAGCCTCTACCAACTCTACCTTTTTCCCAGAGTAGCCATCATTGATATTAATAGCTCCGCATCTCTACACCATTTGTTTGTCAAGTCGTATCTTAGGAGTCACTGGTTTGTCAGTTAGAGGTGGGACTCCGTCACCTACAAATTTCCGAGGCATTTTGCTCTGATTGTTGCCAGCATCATATTTAAAGTACCAGGGAAGCAGGTTGCTAGCCTTACTTGCCCCGAGTCCCATTGAGTTTTACCCCTAACGGTTGAGAGACTAACAGGTGGATTTCGTAGTCCGTCTGAGTACAAAGGTGACCACGACTCAGAATATGTCCGAGATGCCCAGCCTTATTCGAAAGTAACTGGTATCCCGACCACTTACTTGGCCACTCATACGTTGCCCGTGGTTCATGAACTAGAACATAGAAATTTGGCAAAGTGAGAACCCGGGCAATGCCCGATTTTTCAGCTAGTATTAATATAAAGCAACTAAATGTATTATCTTCTTTTACGGACAACATTTTTAATCTCAGAACACAACCTTGAAATCTGACCTTTTGTCACGAGCACATGAATAATGGATAATCACGAAAAATTACATTTTAACGGTGATTTGTCGTTAACAAGCGTAAAGCACATTTATGTGAGCTAACAGTGCATCAGTCGGAGGCGTCCTCAAAGAAGAGCAGAGAAAGAAGTTGGTCTGTTGCAGACCCGTCTGGCGACTCTCGGCAGGTAGGAGTGTATTGTGCCCGTCTGGGCGAAACATTCGCACTGAGACCGACCGCTGGGGGACTCCAAGCAGAATGGGCTCCGCCGCCCGTGGCTGTCAATGAAGATTCCGGGAACTGTCGACAAATAGAAAGCGGCCTGCTTTCCTCCTGCCATCGGCCGGGCCATCTTTCGCCCACACAATGACTCGCGGCGCTGCTAGGTGGGCTTGTTAATGCCAGCCGGCCGTCAGGGCACAACAGTGACGCAGGGACCGCCTGTTTCCGGCTTAACGCTGCCCACTGCTACAGCGGCTGCACAACAGGCCGCTGTCGCTATTCCTGCATATCGGGGCGGGTCTTTCCCGTATCTGGGGATACACATATATACCGACTTGAAGCGGAGCGACCACAAAGGTAATCGTAGTAGTGACAGATGCCAGCCTAACAAGGGAACATCAACAACTTGACGTCATATTTTAAGGAGAAAAAAGCGCACTTCCAGGATGTCATCCCGAGCACTCGATGCCATGCTAAAATTTGAGCCATAATTATGATAGTATGAAGTTATAAACTGAAGGTACAGTTTTTAAACTTAAGCGGCACCAGTTGTCACACGCTTCGCTCCTTTGTAGCCCGAGCGCAAAGTACTGTGCAGTGGAGTAAGTACGACGTGTGTGAAATACTATTTGAAGGGCAGGCGGGATAAAAGGGATACGACCACTTTTTAAAAATTTTCAGGAGAGCAAAAACAATTATTTGACATCAAATAACTTTTGTCTTTCATAATTTATTTTTAATTTTTATTAGTTATTTAGTAGTTTTATGTATATAAATCTACAATTTTGCAGTAAAAAGTACAGTAAAAAAAGCCCATTAGTTACTTTTTCCTCCAAAAATAGTCTGAAGTACAAGCTTTTGTGGGAAAAAGGTCATTAATCCATAGGAATCATACCATTTATTTCAATAAGAGAAACTATTTACAAAATAATAATACTTCAAATGACATTAATTTTTTTCACATAGTATTACAGTTAAATCAACTTTCAACTGTTAGAAGTTAAGTAGTTATACAAACTACGATCAGTGTTCTCTTCCTTGTTAATTCTGTTGAAGGTTTTCAAAGAAGATCCTAGCTTTAGGTTCACAGAATTTAGCCAAACTCTGTAGATTCAAATGGTTCAAATGGCTCTGAGCACTATGGGACTTAACATCTATGGTCATCAGTCCACTAGAACTTAGAACTACTTAAACCTAACTAACCTAAGGACATCACCCAACACCCAGCCATCACGAGGCAGAGAAAATCCCTGACCCCGCCGGGAATCGAAACCGGGAACCTGGGCGTGGGAAGCGAGAACGCTACCGCACGACCACGAGATGCGGGCAAAACTCTGTAGGTCTTTATATTTTGATGCACTTATTGGAATGGGCCCTAAAGTAAAAATACAAGTGATTGGGAATCCAATTTTTTCTTTAATGAAATTTATAAAAGAGTTCAATGAAAATAACTTACCATCATAGGAGAGGCCTGGCAGAATGAATCCTTCATTTTGTGGAAGCCGATTGTTCCTTTTCACAATGACTGCTTTTACCCACGCTCCGTTCTACGTGGTCCGCTAAAGAATGTCTTCAATGGTGTTGTCGGTCCTTACCTCTCGCATTGGCTGAATTCGAAAATTCTTCTTTGCGTAGAGTGGAGTTAGGTGCTCTGTCCATTTCCGAAAAATGTTTTGCCCATCAATCTGATCACTGTTTTGTTCATTTTCTGTTATAAGTTGAACTACAAAGGGTGAAGGTTTTCGACGAGCTGCTTCAGGTGTCTCCAGCCAAGCTTTTGGGTTTAATGAAGCCATTTGTCTGTCACAGTCCAAGTAGCCAAGTAGCTGTGGCCACGAATTGTATAAGTGAGAGTAGTTTTGGTATAAAGTGCATCTCATGGTGGACCAAACATACGTAAAATGTAATATGGTGAAACTCTTATTTTGGCCGCCATATGCGTCACAAAAGAAGTGTATTTTCTTGACTTCTAGTGAAAGGTGATTATAACAGAAGCCGTGTAGAAGAGAGCACACGCCATTGCTCCCTCGTTTTCCCACAGTCTCGGTGTATAAATAGAAATAACTTCGACCTGATGATAAAACTGTGATATTGAAAACATGCAAAGACAGCTGTCGTTTATAATAGACATCATTAGTCGAGACATTTTGGATTGGTAAGTTTCTGCCACAATCAAAGCAAATGGCTTTTTTTGCTACAGAAGTTCCACTATCAGAACCTGCAGCACTTTTTCTATTGTAAAAAGTTTGAGCCTCTCTTTTGTGAAGTGTGTTTGATGTCGTCAATCGATGTAATTCGTTTTCTATTTCTTTCTTTTGTCCAAATTTGTGCAGTTCTTTTTTTCAGTCTCCAAACCTTTAACTTTCGAATTAAGTTCGTCACAAGTAGAACGTTTGTTCGTGTATAACCAAAGCTGATATTGAATTCTGTTAAAAACATTTTTCTGTAGGACATTCTCACTTTTGATTTTGTTCCTTAAACAATTCAGACATTCTTTTTAAAGTCAAATCTTGTTGCAGGTAAGTTCATTTGGAATCTTTCAAACCATAATCATTGTTCCTGGAAGGAAATGGTTTAATGTGGTTTCTGATTAAATTTACATAATCCTTAATCTTGTGAGGCCTAACATCGTGCTTTCCTTGTTTGCTTTTTGCACAAAATCCAGTAGCTGCCAGACTAGTGCAAACACGTTCTGCTCGTTTTTTCCCTATTCCATGAAGAGAACAAAAAGCCTTTAGGCAAACGTCATACTCTACTGCCTGGCCCTCATCATTTTTACCACGGACTCTGTATTTGAAAGTGGCCGAATTAGTTCTAGCCTCTGCTGCTGGTTTCCGATTACGTCGACGCTGTACAGGAATAACAGATGTTAAGCCGCTAATGTAAGTGTCTTGCTCGTCTTTACTTTCCATGAGATTAAACTGTTGAAGTAACGAATGATTGACTACATTTGGTATCACTTCAAAAAATCGAAGTCGACATTCACAATTTTGGCCAAGAACATGAGTCATTGGATAGATTTTTTTCCTTACAGCTGACATTCTATCACTCACTTTTCTTTTTTTGTTCCTGAACTTCTTGGAAACTCATCAGCATCATTCTCCATTGTTTGAGAATCCATTGTTTGTGTATCCTGCAGACTTGTCAACTGTTTTAGCACTGAACTGTGATGCACTAAAAACAAACTAAAAGCCACAAACTTTGCGCTTGCCTGAGTTTAGCAGCACGAATTGCAATGAGCACACACTATTGTACACTAACAAATCGAAGCTTCTTATTCACTCGCGTCTTGTTGCGAGACTGAGAACAATATTGTGGGCCAATCTAGAAACAATTCTAGATGTGCCTATGAGTCAGGTTCACGGAGCGACAAGCGCTGAGACTGATCCCAGTCTTCACGCAAATCCCGTGAATCTTCGGACTGAACCCTTTTATTGATCAAGCGGAACGGACTGATCTCCTTTATCCCCGAATAGAGTTTTCTTGTTTTTTTTTTTAATTTTAGAAGGACCGTTGCCATTTATCCCACAACCGACAACACCATTCGAAAGCCATTGGTGAAATGTATAGTTGGGCATAAAAACATGGGTTTAGAGAACTGATGGACTTATCGCTTTTATCCCGCCGGCCCTTCAGTTTGACAGTGGTAACATACTTTGGACACTGTGTCAAAATGCGCGACTTATATGCTGCATTTGATGCCAGAGATCTTTTGTGTGTTGAACTTTCTTATGTTGAGATTTTCTAGTGCGGCGTAAATGCATAAAACAATGAGTGCGCCATTCAAGAAGTAGCGTATCGCTATTTAATTATTCACATGGCTGTTGTGCGTTACCTTCTTTGGATTTTAAGGCATGCACTATTAAACTGAAATATATTTGCGGGAGATGTGCTGTGCTTCAACGTGACTAGCATGATTAAGTTGTAAATCGAAAATCATTAACTTCATTTTGTAATAATTCATTTGCTTAGATTTATTAATGTTGATTTAGAGGTGAATACAAGGTGTTCAAGAAAGGTGTGGAATACTTTGAGAGGTGGTAGTATTCATTGAAACAAGTCCAACGAACAAGGGTCCAGAAATGCATGCTTTCCGAGACATGCCGCGCTGGATTAGCCGAGCGGTCTCAGGCGCTGCAGTCATGGACTGTGCGGCTGGTCCCGGCGGAGGTTCGAGTCCTCCCTCGGGCATGGGTGTGTGTGTTTGTCCTTAGGATACTTTAGGTTAAGTAGTGTGTAAGCTTAGGGACTGATGACCTTAGCAGTTAAGTCACATAAGATTTGAACTTTTTTTTCCGAGATAAACACGTATTTATAGGCAGGGCTGCGCGACGCTTGGTTGCAGTCGTCGCGTTGGTGCTCTGCCAATTGTACCGTCAGGGCATTATGACGTCTTACTCAGTACTCTACCTACCATTAGGTGGTCAGCTGCGTAGTTCGAGCCGTGTTGTAGGCTGCGTTGGTTTCGCCGTATTTCTGTGCCTTGTTGTGCAGGACTGACCACTCTGGATACGTATCATGGTGTTTTATCTTCTTCGAGACGCAGATTCACTTATGTGTTATTGCAGTGTTTCTAAGTGGTGGTGGTGGTTAGTGTTTAACGTCCTGTCGACAGCGAGGTCATTAGAGACGGAGCGCAAGCTCGGGTTAGGGAAGGATTGGGAAGGAAATCGGCCGTGCCCTTTTAAAGGAACCATCCCGGCATTTGCCTGAAATGATTTAGGGAAATCACGGAAAACCTAAATCAGAATGGCCGGAGACGGGATTGAACCGTCGTCCTCCCGAATGCGAGTCCAGTGTGCTAACCACTGCGCCCTGTTTCTAAGTACAAATGGTGCAGTACATTTATATTTTCTCTCCTCCACCACTTGTTAGCAATGCAAGCCTTCTACTCGACAAGTGAAATGCCGGATATGATATTTTGCTACGGTTTCGTAAATGCATGCAGCATACGAGACCATGTTCTCTACGCTGAGAAACATCCATGGTGCAGAGTGCCTTCTGATAAGCTGCTCGGCAGATTTTTCCATTGTTCGAGGAACACAGGTTCTCTTGAACTGGGCAGAAGGTGTGTCTCACTCTCTTATCTGGGGGGGGGGGGGGGGGGTACTTTGTGAACAACTGCTGTACAACTAATCAGGTTCTAAGGCCACAGGATCGTCATGGCAAACGGCTGTTCTGTCAATTGTTGTTGCAGAACAGAGCTGCAGATCCACTGTTCATATCCAAGATTTATTTACCGATGAGGCAGGGTTCACAAGAGATGGTGTTGTCAGTTTCCATTATCAGCATGTACGGGGCAGATATAAAGCCCTAGTTATTCAGTAGAGTGGTCATTAACACCAATTCTCAATCAACGTATGGGCAGGTGTACTTGGCGACAGATTAATAGGGCTATACGTGCTACGAAGATCAATGGGATGCATTATCTGGATTTCTTATGAATGTATTTCCTACCTTGCTGGAGACTGTGCCATTGCAGCAACGGATACTAATTTGGTACATGCGTGATGGCACACCAGCACAATTCCGTCACGATCCGCGCGAACTTCCGGCGCCGACATTTCCGGACCGCTGGATTAGTCGCGGTTGGGGGGAAGGAGAAAGGCAAATCTGGGCCTGGTCAATCCCCTAGCCCTTTGGTTATCGGGACACTTCAAGGTACCGTATTGGTCTTCCCCACGCCAAACAACGACGTGCAGACGCTAATTGGCCGCGTCTTCAATGCTTACCAGCAGGTACAACAGCACCTGGATACACTTCATAGGGTGTGCCATTCCTTACACCAGAGGGCAGAGGGGAGCATTGCTACGAAGGGGCACCACGTTGAACACCTCCTGTAAGCACGTGTTTATCGCAGAAAATATGAATTTCCGGACGCATGTTTATTGGATTTTTCTCGGAAAGCATGCATTTCCGGACTTATTTTTGTTGTTTCGTTGAGAACTACCAAACTACCACTTCTAAAAGTATTTTACACTTTTTTGGTCACGCTGTACACAGTTGCGGAACGTCAGTATGACAATATAGTTAAAATAATATTGAACGTATTATGTGAATGAGGTATGTATATTAAGTACACATATTATTTATTTTTTTCTCGTAAAATAACATATGTTATCTATCAAGACTTTAAAACAAGTTAGGCGGACTTATCTACTTTCCCCCACCTCTTTACTAGTGTTCAACATCCCGCGAATAGCAGAGCTCTGGTTGTCATTCCAATGTACACTACTTCCCCTTTGAGCACGAGGCGGCTGAAGTGAAACTGAGCGAGTGTTGAAGCAAACGGTGTTCGCGAAAGCTTAAACTCTTTACTTTCTGGTCGTTATAACTGCGTACTGTCAGAATTATGACCAAAATTTTCACGGGGATCGACTGTTGAGGCTGACATATTGCATGTGTGATTTTCCTCCTTGAAATATAAGGTGAAGCTGGTGATATTTCATTTGTAAGATTACGGCGGTTACCGAAGTCCCTCTGAAGGCAATAAATGGCCTTGACAACAAGCACTACTGTTCGGAATGATATTTATATCAGTCTATATAATTATGTCGGCGGAACCACTGCTTTTAAGGGACATGACTGAAAATCTCAAGGAAAAACAAGTTTTACCAGCACAGAGTACCGTGCTGGGATTCTAAGTAAGCTTCTGACTCCTGATATTCCATCGCTTGCGTAAAGCCCATCGTCAAACTAACGGATTAGAAGATGAAATTCCAGTAAAAAAAACAACTATCCTAGCTCTTACTCGTCGATTATGATTTTTCATTTCAAAACTAGTAGGAACATGTCGAAATATTTATGGCGCACGCTGCAAATGCAGCAATGTTCATCTGGATAATAGATGATAATACTTATGTTGCACGAGATAGCAAAATCCGCAACTGAAAACCTCCGGATTCGCTGCTTGGAAACTACTCTTTAATTAAATGTTACAGTATCTCATCAGTTTCCAGAATCACTGTCAAGTTCTTACGAACCTATTTCATAAATAAACAAGAAGAAACCCAGTACTTGTAGTACGAGACGACAAAGCTAAAATTTTTCGAATCTAACTTTATTACGAAAAATCATCCAGCAGTCAGGTATAGCTTACACACATACGATTCGCACAAGAGCTAAGCATCAATTACAGCTTCTGGCTGAAATAGTTCTATTTAAAGGTAGCACTGTCTAATTGATCAGCCGTGAGTGAAATGGCATCTTAACACATTTTATTATTGGCTGAATGGTTGGTTTAGAAAGAAAACAAGTAAATTTAGTCCGTCGCAAGAATGTCACTCAACTTGTTTGTGATCACTGTTTGTAGTTACTCAAACGAACTAGGTTTGCACGAAGAATACTAGTTGGATTGCAGTTAGCAATGAAAAAAAAAGGAGAAAACTACTACTCTTCCGCTCAAATATAAGCTGCAAAAATAATTTATTGATCACAATAAGTGGTAGCTTACAAAACCCTCTTTCGACTATCACTTGCGTGTTGCTCGTCTGAGACCCATACCAGAAAGGATTGATGAAGGAAACACAGAAAATTAACAGAAGACGAATGCGGTTTCGTCACAGGTTCTTGTAGCAAGCCCGAAAGCGTCACGGAGATATATAGGTCTTTTACAGAGATATGGAAAACCATGGGAAATGAATGAAAAACATAAATGGAGATGGTAGCCAGATCTGCAGGTTGTGGTGTTGTAGTCGAGCGTGATCGGCAACAGTGGAATATCCTCAATAAGTGCAGATGTCAGTCGTGGTCGGAGCAGCATTCGGTGTAGTAGTGAGTGCAACAAAAAAATGGCTCTGAGCACTATAGGACTTAACTTCTGAGGACATCAGTTCCCTAGAACTTAGAATTACTTAAACCTAACTAACCTAAGGACGTCACACATATCCATGCCCGAGGCAAGATTCGAACCTTTTTAAATGGCTCTGAGCACTATGGGACTTAACATCTGTGGTCATCAGTCCCCTAGAACTTAGAACTATTTAAACCTAACTAACCTAAGGACATCACACACATCCATGGCCGAGGCAGGATTCGAACCTGCGACCGTAGCAGGAGCGCTGTTCCGGACTGAAGCGCCTAGAACCGTTCGGCCACCCCGACCGGCAGTGCTTTCGTACATGGGAAAGCTGTTGGTGCTGGTTTGACGTGCGCTCCCGTAGCCGAAGTGTTTGGTGTATCAAGATACGCCACATCCAAGGTTTATACAGATATAGGTAAAACGGAAAAACGTCGTCCGCTAAGTCAGGACGCGGACGAAAGTGTGTGTTGAATGAAACTTCCTGGCAGATTAAAACTGTGTGCCGGACCGAGACTCAAACTTGGGACCTTTGCCTTTGGAGCGCAAGTGCTCTACCTACTGAGCACGACTCACGCCCCGTCCTCACAGCTTTAATTTCGTCAGTACCTCGTCTCCTACTTTCGAAACCTAACAGAAGCTCTCCTGCGAATCATGCAGAACTACCACTCCTGGAAGATAGGATATTGCGGAGACATGGCTTAGCTACATCCTGGGGGATGTTTGTAGAATGAGTTTTTCACACTATAGCAGAGTGTGCGCTGATATGAAAATTCGTGGCAGATTAAAACTGTATGCCGGACCGAGACTCGAACTCGGGATCTTTGCTTTTCGCGGGCAAGTGCTCTCCCGACAGAGCTACCCAAGCACGACTCACGCCCTGTCCTCACAGCTTCATTTCTGCCAGTACCGCGTCTCCTACCTTCCAAACTTTACAGAAGCTCTCCTGCCAAACTTTCAAGACTTGTACCCCTGGAAGAAAGGAATCAGCAGAAACATGGTTTAGCCTTAGCCTGGGTTATTTTTCCAGAATGAAATTGTCACTAAGCAGCGGAGTGTGCGCCGATACGAAACTTCCCGGTTAGCTGAAACTGTATGAGCACGGGTCGTCAGTCGTGCTTGGGTAGATCAGTCGGTAGGGCAAGCTTCCGGAGTTCGAATTCCGGTCCGGCACCCAGTTTTAATGTGCTAGGAAGTGTCAACATAGAAGCACTTTTGGTCTGAATTACTCACTCCACTCGATTCGAGCTAAACTCGTCGGTGCACCAGATGCCTTGCAACATTCGATAAAGAGGCAAAACCGCGACCTGTCGAATCACACTACACGCTTTCTGGCAGCTACTGTCCAGTTTCTGTGTTGTTTACCCATTGAAAACGTACAGCTTTATGTGAGTAATGGTCTTTTGCGAGGTAAATGTCTCCAAATGCCCGCTGCATGTACTCCTCTCTGTAATGTTCGCTCGGAAACGGGTTGAGATGGGCCAGCTGACTTTAGTAATTCCTGTCAAGTTAGCAACCGACTTTCACTGCCAAAGCGTCATACTCGTTTCCGGTCCCCGTCGGTTAGGATATTTTTGCCAACACTGTTCTTGCTTTCTGGCACGGCTGAGACTAGTATACAGTTCCTTGTAGACAGTCAGTGCTGATACATCAGCTAGTAGCCGGCCGGTGTGGCCGAGCGGTTCTAGGCGCTACAGGCTGGAACCGCGCGACCGCTACGGTCGCAGGTTCGAATCCTGCCTCGGGCATGGATGTGTGTTGTGTCCTTAGGTTAGTCAAGTTTAAGTAGTTCTAAGTTCTAGGGGACTGATGACCTTAGATGTTTAGTCCCATAGTGCTCAGAGCCATTTGAACCACATCAACTACTCGGGCAACTTCATTCAGGAATGGGCACGTCCAAACACGTTAGCTCGTTTCTGCCATTCCGTCACGTCGACCCATCGTATTGCTCAGATTCCATGCATTGATTCGCATATACGCAGCGATGGAAGGCCCCACACTGCCTCATACCAGTTCTTTCTGTACACTGCTCCGAAATGACCAACGTGCTTTCTTAAGGGAGTGACAAATATTTATTGCTGTGAGCTTACTTCTTAACTACATCAGTTCTTCGCAATCTGAAAAGAAAAAGGAGCATCGCAAGGAGTGTTTATTTTGGCAGATGTTTCGAGAGATCGACATGCGCCTGAGAAACAAATCGAGAGTCCTAGAGGCAGGACGAGACACTGCGCGCTGTGAGTGCGGTGGAGCTGGTGTTTTAAGCAGCGAGTGCCCCGGGCCGGGCCCGCCTCCTTAACATGCGGCTTCCGGGTCACCGGGCGCCCCGCAGCTGCGCCGCCATTTGCATGCGAGCGGCGCCGGCGCAGCACAGCGTCAAAACAGCAACAGCTGCTGACGGGCCCGCAGCAGGCGCCCGTGTCAATGCGAGTCACGTGCCGGCTCGTCTTTTACGAGTATTCCGCGTGCATTGTCTCAGTTTGTGTGTTCTACCGTTGCAGCAATACGCTGAAAACAGCTGCAAATTGCATTGCAGGAGTAATTATTTTTATCATACATAGAATTCACATTCGTCCAGATTCTTCCAAGATAGTCCGTATTCATGCATATTATTAAAAAAATGTATGTATGTATGTATCTTCCACATCTCCTCCTAAACTACCCGATCGATTTGAACCAAACTTCGTATAGATACCACTTATTGTATGGAAGGAAAGGCTGAGGGGCTAAGAATTACCTACCTATGAAAGGGGCGAGGATGGGAATCGATGAAGAAGCGTAACCCACGAGTTGCAAATACCCAGAATTTATTCATTCAGTAGCCGCGCGGTCAGGGCGCCATGTCACGGATTGCGCGGCCCCTCCCGCTGGAGGTTGGAGTCCTGCCTTGGGCATGGGCGTTTATGCTGTTCTTAGCATTAGTTTAAGTAGTGTGTAAGTCTAGGGACCAATGACCTCAGCAGTTTAGTCCCATAGGAATTCACAAACATCTGAACATTTATTCACACAGTATTTGAGAATAAAGGCATGTAGTCCTTTGCAACAAACTTTACTCATAATTTCAGATTTTTTCGAAACTTTTTCCCGCTCTCACACCCCCCACAAAATGATGAAAGGAAAAATGATTATCACTCGCTACATATTTGCCGTTCATGCAGTAATACTGCTGCAAGAGGCATTTCTTAGTTTTTTACTACTATCTGCATTCGCGACACATTTTGCAGACTGTATCCACATACGCCACTAAATTTACCTGCAAAATTATGGCTGTGTGACACATCTACATCTAAATCTACGTGATTACTCTTCTATTCACAATAAAGTGCCTGACAGAGGGTTCAATGAACCACTTTCATGCTGTCTCTCTACCGTTCCACTCTTGAACGGCACGAGGGAAAAACGAGCATTTAAATTTTTCTGTGCGAGGCCTGATGTATCTTATTTTATCGCGATGATCATTTCTCCCTATGTAGGTGGGTGCCAAAAGAATGTTCTCGCAATCGGAGGAGAAAACTGGTGACTGAAATTTCATGAGAATATCCTGTCACAACGGAAAACGCCTTTGTTTTAATGATTGCCTCTCCAATCCACGTATCATGTCTGTAACACGATCTCCCCTATTTCGCGATAATACAAAACGAGCTGCCCTTGTTTGTACTTTTTCGATGTCGGTTGGTTGGTTTGTGGGGGTTAAAGGGACCAGACTACTTAGGTCATCGGTCCCTTTTTCGATGTCATCCGTCAGTCCCACCTGATGTGGATCCTACACCGCCCAGCAATACTCCAGAACAGGGCGGACAAGCGTGGTGTAAGCAGTCTCTTTAGTAGACCTGTTGCACCTTCTAAGTGTTCTGCCAATGAATCGGAGTCTTTGGTTTGCTCTACCCACAGTATTATCTATGTGATCGTTCCAATTTAGGTTATTTGTAATTGTAATCACTAAGTATTTAGTTGAATTTACAGCCCTCAGATTTGTGTGACTCATCGCGTAGGGCCGCGCGGGATTAGCCGAGCGGTCTTAGGCGCTGCAGTCATGGACTGTGCGGCTGGTCCCGGCGGAGGTTCGGTCAATTGCTACTTTACGCATCATACAGATATCTTATCTAAATCATTTTGCAAGTGGTTTTGATCATCTGATGACTTTTAAAGATGGTAAATGACAGCATCCTCTGCAAACAATATAAGACAGCCACTCAGATTGTCTCCTATGTCGTTATATATAGATCAGGAACAATAGAGGGCCTATAACACTTCCTTGGTGAACGCCGGATATTACTTGTGTTTTGCTCAATGACTTTCCGTCTATTACATGGATCAGATGATATTTCCCATAAACAATGAGTTGCGTGATGACGAAGTTGCAGGGCGAAATTCACCAGAGATGCTGGTGAAATATTACAAATACGAGCGAAATATGTTAAATACACTACGATCACATACTTAAAAGCACGTTGCTCCACTTCTAGAAAGGCATTCAGCAGTGATTCTACTTGATATGGATTCGACAAGTACTGCCAGGAAGTTCCATGTTCCCAGAGGTTTGTGGCACCAGATACCTACGTGCAGGTCGCACACTCGCCGTAATTTACGAACGGTTGGTTTGTGGGCGGGGAGCTGGCGCTCGATAGCGCCCCAATTGAGTTTCATCGAATCCAGATAAGCCGAATTTGGCGGCCAAGACATCAACCTGATTTCACTATCATGCTTCTCAAACCACTGCAGCACGGTTCTGGCCTTGTGACACGGACAGTTAAACTGCTGGAAGATCCCATCGCTGTTGGGGAAGACATCAAGCATTAGCGGTCACAGGTGGTCCTCAACAATGTCCACATAGCCCACATCTGTCATGGTGCCTTTAATTACTACCGCAGATCCCAAGGAAACCCACGTGAATATCTCCCATAACGTAATACCCCACCGGCGTGCGTAGGAATCCACTTTTGCAGAACACCATGTTCAACTCTGTGCGCAGAAGCGTTTGCTCCAAACCACTTGTGTGTGCGCCAGCACTGAGCTCTGCCGTCAGATCTATCACACATCGCCGTCTATCCTGCCTTAGAGAGCGGGCAGACCTCCGATCCCTTGTTCTGTGATGAGGTACGGACGTCCAACTTCTTATCGCCCGATGGAGGTTTCAGCATTAGTCAGCCACTTTCCATAGATGTTCACGACAGTAGCACACGAACAGCCGATCAGCTTCGCCGCTTCAGAGATGTTAGCTCCCAGGCACTGGGCCACAATAATCTGGCGTTTGTAAAAGTCGCTTAAGTCGGCGGATTTCCTCATTTGCGCAACTTTTCTCCGCTAAAATGATTCCCCATTCGTCTCTGCTCTGCTCATATACTTATCTTACCGTATCACATCTCTTTAGCGCCGCCAGGCAGTCTACACCATCGTGGTGGGCAGTGATCATAATGTTTTGGCTCAATATTGTATGCGTACACAGGTGAAACTGTGGACATAAAGCTCCTCCTAAACTCATGGATCGAATTCAACCATGTGAAAAGAAATGCTGCGGGGGAAAGACACACAACGTCCTTTGGGGCGGAGGTGACTGACAGAGAAAAGTGGCGAAGGACGAGGTGGAGAGAAAGAGGAGAGAGGAGACAAGGGGAGATAGATAGAGATAGGGGAGGGTGAGACGGACAAAGGGAGAGGGATGAGGTGGTGGACAGAACGAGGGGTTAGGATGCGGTGGGCAGAGAGGGGAAAAGAAAATGTGTGTGAATTCCTGAGGGACCAAACTGCTGGGATCATCGGTCTCTAGACTTACACACTACTTAAACTAACTTACGCTAAGGACAACACACGCACCCGTGCCCGAGGGAGGACTAGAACCTCCGGAGGGAGGAGCCGAGCGATTCGTGACATGGCGCCTCTAACCGCTCGGCCACTCCCCGTGGCGAGGGGAAAAGAGTAGATGGACAGAGACAGGTGAGGAGGAGGAGGGCAGAGAGAGGGGGGGGGGGGGAGGAGATGCATAGACAAAGGGGAAATCAGAAGACTGACTAATAGGATATTGGAAGAAATACATACCAGGGCAACACCAGGTTTTCAGCTGTTTTTTATTATTTTTTTTTAATAACGGAGCCCAAAATCGTTTTGGGAACGTCGAAATTTCGTTATTTATTTTCTTTTTTTAAGCTAATCGCATATTCATTTACAGATACACTTCGAAGCCAGTTTACGGTGTACGGCGGAGGATATTGACGTTCCACTCTCATTTGTCTCATTTCCCTTTTTTGTTCACAATTGGTGGGCGGGAAGAACGGTTGTTGGTAAGACAATGTATGGATTCTAATTTCTCTGATTTTCGCGTCACCTTCATTTCGTATGATGTAAGGTTTTCGGACAAAGTAACCCCACCGGATCTAATGCTAAGTACTCCCCTTAAGGGAACACACCGATTTCGAGCACTACAGGCGGTACAGAGCTGGTACCAAGCTGCCAATTGACCTTCAACAGCCAACGTAAATCGTGACAATGACGTGTATGTACCAACTGGTTGTGTGTAATCAGCGCCGTAACATGGCTCAGTGTTACGGAATGGCTTAAACAAGCTATTGTATTTGGACACACCGTGAATCAAGTTGCCTGATTTGTTGGTGTATCAAAGCGACCTGTCCAACGTGTTTTCAAGGAGTAGTGTCCCACATGCAGCAATGTGACACGCCACAGCAGCCTTAGTGGTAAAAAGATAGTAATCGAAAGGGTTCGAAGACGAGTGTGACGTCTTATCATTGACAATCACTTGCAAACACGACAGGAACTGCTGCCGTCAGTGAATGTAGATCCATCTGAATCAGTTTCCGAGGGAACACTGCGAAGAGAATTACACGTAGTTCTCTTTGGAGGCGCGTACGTTGGGAAAGGTTGTTACAAAGCACATTAAATTGGACGTCTTCAGTGAGTCAAAGAACACAGAAACTGGGCGTTAGGGACTGCTTATGATCATTCGCCCAGGCCATCCAGGCTTTAATTCTGGGTATTATTGTACTTTCTTTAAGGGTCACGGGAATACAGACGCTACATTTTCGGGTATACGTGATATTCTTATGCCGACTGTAGTACTTAGCCTAGAAGGTGTTAGCCTAGCCTCTTTAAAATTATACATGCCTGCTTTTCTGTGACATAAATAACGGCTTTTGTAACTGAAAAGTAAGTAATCTACTTTTGGCTTAACAATAGATCAGTGCACCAGCTATTTGTTCCTTCCAGCCAGTCTCGAATTAGGTTCGACCTACCCTATGATAGTACTAGGAAAAAACAAAGCGAGAGCGATTAATTGACACTTCCGTGTGGTGAGTTCTAGACAAAGGTAGTCATCATCACAAAAGATGAAAAAACTGATAAAATTTATTCACCTAATGCAAAAGATCTCTTAGTAATTTAGATGGGACTTCTTCCGAATGGAAATGAAAGCCAATCAAAGGAGAATCCTGGTATGGACACCAAAGAGTTTATTATGTTTTGATGGATATAGTACGATATTGCTTGAGAGTTATGAGGCAACTCGCTGTTTCCAACTACACCCTAAAACGTTATAATGTAAGCACCGGGACACGATCTTCTGGGATAATTCCCATCCTTAGCTAAAAGAACTGAAGCCTTTTTTCGTTGTAAAACGTGTTTATAATCTTCCTTTATATATTGGCCACAACTCTTGGTGGCCAGGCGACACAGACTCTTTGTCGCCCGGCCACCAAAAGATGTTGCATAACGATTTGATTCACGGATCCAGTTATATGGGTCCTTCCGTGTATAGCAATTTTGCGACTATGACGTGTGGGGCCTGAAGAGGCATCAATGTAATGCAGAAACTGGTAGCACATAAGAAGTTCATAAAATAAATGTCTACAATACATATGGCTGTTGGTAAATTATTGCATCAAGAAGGTCTACAAACCTAACCGATTCGGAAATGCTTCATTCCTCGGCCTCGGCGCGATAGCCAATGTTAATGCCCTTATGGGCGTCAGATAAATCTCTCCGTTTCCACGTTACATGAACGACTGCACAGTTTTCCGCATCCCTCCCCCCCCCCCCAACCCCCACACATTTTTTACTTACCCCTCCACTGCTAGCGGTGTCACCTGCCGTATGTGAGTGGTTATTACACGTCGACGTTGAGTGTAGCGATAGTCACATTAGTCTGACTGGACTGTGTGTATCTGCTCTGCGGAAGGTAGTCACAGAAGGACAGCGGGGATTCCTTATAATTTCTGGTACTAGAAAGTTGTAACTCGCTAACTTTGACGTCACTCCAGCGTTTGGGCGCACAGGTTGCGTTCGGGAGGACCGCCCACGCCTGTGAGAAGAATGCAGGGAAATGTACTGGTAAGATCAATACATATTTTCGTCTTCCCTCACTGCCAGGCATGGTAGTTTGTCCAGTAGCCTATTACTTAGGCAGAAAGTATTGATGTACTGGTTACGGAAAAGGAATTTAGATGAAATGTACCTCCGACGTAGTGAAACTATAAAGGAGGCAGTACTAGACATGTGGCAGCCGCAACAGATATTTTAAACACCGGTAGAAGCGAATACCCACTCTTACAAAGAATTACGAACAGGCTTACCATAAAACATTCCAAGGGCTTAGTGCACTTTCTTACCGGCCATACGTCATATGCTGTTTATCTTCATAGGATATGGAAAAGTGAATCAGCAGAAGTCCGCAGCTCGTGGTCGTGCGGTAGCGTTCTCGCTTCCCGCGCCCGGGTTCCCGGGTTCGATTCCCGGCGGGGTCAGGGATTTTCTGTACCTCGTGATGACTGGGTGTTGTGTGATGTCCTTAGGTTAGTTAGGTTTAAGTAGTTCTAAGTTCTAGGAGACTGATGACCATAGATGTTAAGTTCCATGGTGCTCAGAGCCATTTGAGTCAGCAGAACGTGGCTGTGGAACCAATCCAGTGTCCCCAGAGTGCGCTGCCCTTGCCCAAGTGGCGATAGAGGAGGGGCTACTGATACAGACGCAGATCATATGTAAGTTCTTAACTGAATCTCCCGTCGGTTCTTGGTACAACAACATTATAATAAATGAAAAGCGATGGTATGCTTTTGTTCTACAGAAAAAAAGCTTGTTCTACAGAACAGCGCTTATCATTCATTTATCATATTTAACTTATTAATTGACCCTGAGTAATTTGCAATTTTACACAAACTAGGAAACCAAGTCCCAGAATACGCTGTGTAGATAAACTAAAGTAGCGCAAATATGCAGTGCTAATTTATGGAACATAATAACTCTTTTATGCAGTATAAGCATTGTTTTTGATTTTATTGTTGTTTCTGTGAATGAATTTCAAGAAACTATTGCAGTGTTAACTACAGTAAACGCCTACCTTCTCGCTAACTCATGCAAGCTAGTCAGGCGTAGCTAAGTAATTTCTATACACTTATTGCACGTAATTAACCACTGTATAGCTGTAGGACAGCGTTACACGGTTCATTTCGGCGTCTAGCTAATAGGCTTTGATAAATATATATGAAAACAAGTCTCTTCCATAGCTTGTTGTTGAACTTGTCTTTCCTGGCGCCGCGCCACCTGCGGCCGGAACGGACCCCGTCCTGTGTCCGTACACAGGCTCCCGCGACGAGCCGCTCTCAGATGCATAACTCGGCCGACAGTGTTTATTATGAGCCCTCGTTTGTTTATATGTCACAGCCGGGGATTTTGTTCGCGGATGTTTTCCCAGCACCCAACAACCCTTGCGACTTCCGCCACTAGGGGCGCGTTGCGTCTGCTCGTACCGCAGTGAACCCACGCGTGGGAACTCCCATGTCGTATCCGGACCTCACACGCAGCCGCCGCTTTCTAAGCTCACCTTTCTACCGCCATCTCTAACACAGCGCTCCGATTTCTTGGACGAGCGAAAACGTATACTGCACCATTTAAGCAGATCTTTGCCTCTTGGCTCCATGTGCTCTCGTCCCATCGCTACTACGAGGTGCCAACTTCTGCTCTAAACACTTGTGTCTCATTATCAACACTCAATCCTGGGTATTTTTTACTAAATTTAATGATTTAAAATTATTTTCAGAGTGGCATCTCATAAACACTAAACAGACACTGAATAATTGACTAACGTCCGTCGGAAGATAATTAATTTCTATCCGGGGATCCAAAAGATCAAAATAATAACTCTGTTGGTTCAGATTTCCTCATACTTTTGTTTTATAACCGCAAATAATAACTTTAACTGTAAACTACAAAGGTAGGTACGGCCCTTGATATAGAGGAAATTAATCACTTTAACTGTTAACTATGCAGAAAGGTGCTGCACTTGATAAAAACAAAATATGTTGGTTGTTTTGGTGGTGGGGTCGGGGGTGGGGGGGAGGAGACCAGACAGCGAAGTCATCGGTCTCATCGGATTAGGGAAGGAAGGGGAAGGAAGTCGGCGGCCGTGCCCTTTCAAAGGAACCATTCCAACATTTGCCTGGAGTGATTTAGGGTAATCACGGGAAACCTAAATCAGGATGGCCGGACGCGGGATTGAACCGTCGTCCTCCCGAATGCGAGTGCGGTGTGCTAGCCACTAAGAACATAATATGATCAGCCTGACAAATATACAGGGTGGACAAAAATTTCGTCACGCAATTTTAACTCTGGATAGCTGACACCAGTAGGAACCAATACTACTAATGTTGTGTAGGTCGACAGCGCACAATTTTGAAACTATGGAAACTTGGCGCCACGCGCTCCGATTGGCCGCGGGATTGCCTTGTTGCCGGATGCTCTGGACAACGCATGACCGCTTATCACGTTGGGGCAGTGACGGGGCGAGGGACGTTGGTATGTGTGGCTGGTTCAAATGGCTCTGAACACGATGGGACTTAACTTCTAAGGTCATCAGTCCCCTAGAACTTAGAACTACTTAAACCTAACTAACCTAAGGACATCACACACATCCATGCCCGAGGCAGGATTCGAACCTGCGACCGTAGCGGTGGCGGGATTGCAGACTTAAGCCCCTAGAACCGCTCGGCCACCTCGGCCGGCTGGTATGTGTGAACCGACAACCATAGCGCTGCAGGCCAACCGATTAACGGCGAAATAATAGTTTATACTGAGTCAAGCGCTGGGGCCTTTCTATAGTTTAGCCATGTGAGTGCTTGACATGTAGAGTTACTACGTTCGAAGTGTTTCACACTGCTATAGCATAGCTTACAAGAGTAATAGATTACACGATATAACCTCGAAACGTGATCTCATCATTATTTGATTTAGCATTTCTGTATACATGTCAGTAGACCTCGACTATGTGAGCGTGCAGATCTGTGGAATGTTTGATCTTTCTGTCGTTTCAGCTCACGATCAGGAAGGTCATTTGTTTCCTTGGTGGAGAGTCTTTCGCTTTCTGTCTAAATCAACTTCCTGTGGATCGCCGGTTCCGCCTGTTGACTCGGGAACAGCGTCAGCAACGGATGGGAGGCCTTTTCCTGACTCGAATGCTCTGTCTGCAGCAGGACAGCCTATTTGTAATTTCCTGGTATTCCTTGCCGTTTTCGATTGTTTCCATGCTACTTTATTTTCCGACGTTTATTTTTAGATTTGGACATCGATATGTGCGAGGATGTAAAAGCTTTTCGTAAAATGTTTTTTGGGGATGGGGGGAGGAACGGTGTGATTCCCATGGCTGCCCCTCTCCCTTTTTGGATCCGAGTGTATTTTGTTATCAGTCATGGATAAACATAAAGATAGTTTAGTCTTTGAGCCGTCAATGCGACGGGTAAGGATTGTTTGTCATGTGTCACAAGACGTTTGGAAGCTGCGCACTATTACGCTCGGATATTCCCTTTTGTGTCCAGCATTACTAAACACTAATACACCTGTCTCTATTATATCTGTTTCTTTTTTCTTTCATCTGCTACCTTTTCCTTATTGTTTACCACTCCACCTCGTATTTCGACTTCCTCCTGCAGTGTTGCATTGTACTTCTGTTAGCAAATCGTTAACTCCCTTTAGGCAGAAAAGTAGTGTTATGTAAAAATTACTTAGCACTGAGTTGACAATAGGGACATTACAGTAACAACTATATTACTCTACAAGAAAAATATTAGCACAACCTTTTAGAGGTTTCTAATTCACTCAAGACTTGTTGTTGCAACAGTGGCTTGGTTCAAATGGCTCTGAGCACTAACAGCCATGGTCATCAGTCCCGTAGAACTTAGAACTACTTAAACCTAACTCACCTAAGGACAGCACACAACACCGAGTCATCACGAGGCAGAGAAAATCCCTGACCCCGTTGCAACAGTGCATGAAGAGTTCAAATGTTCAAATGTGTGTGAAACCTTATGGGACTTAACTGCTAAGGTCATTAGTCGCTACGCTTAAACACTACTTAACCTAAATTATCCTAAGGACAAACAGACACACACCCATGCCCGAGGGAGTACTCGAACCTCCGCCGGGACCAGCCGGCATAAAGAGTACATGGAGTGATTATATTTCCAGATCAATAGCACAAACGGTTCCGAGGTTCCGGGATTCGACCCATGCTGAAATACTCATATTAGTACATGGTGTAGCTTCCACGGCGGCAGCGCAGGCGCTGACTCTGGCATCGAGTCGATCGTACGGATGGCGAATACTGTCCTGGGATATGTTACTCCATGCCCGCTCGACCTGATCACGTAGAATTATTGGTTGACGAGTAGCACACGTCACTTCTTGTCCAATTATATCCCACATGTGCTTGATTGGAGATCAGTCCGGAGATCGTGTTGGCCAGGGAAGTTGCTGTACGTCTTACAGAGCTTGTAGAAAATCACGGTCAGTGTGTGGGTGAGCATTTTCCTGTTGACAGAACACATCACTTCGTGCTACAAGAACGGCAAAAGAACGGTTCTAACAACATTCTCCGATAGCTGGTTAGCGTCTCCTTCAGAAACACTAAAGGTGTTGTAGCTTATCGCAAACCCAGACCATAACGCCTGTGGTGAGGCCAGTGTGTCTTGGACGAATCCATTCCACGATGATGATGATGTTTGGCTTGTGGGGCGCTCAGCTTCACGGTTATTAGCTGCCGTACAAATTCCCAAACTTCGCTCAGGCCAATCTCGCCACTTTCATGGATGATGGTGAAATGACGTGGACGACACAAACATACAGTCATCTCGAGGCAGGTGGAAATCCCTTACCCCGCCGGGAATCGAAACCGGGACCCAGTGCTCAGGAAGCGAGAACTCGAAGCGAGACCACGAGCTGCGAATCCATCTACGAGACAGGGCTCACAAGGTCTACTTCGTACCCAAAAACGACCATCACCTGCGTTCAAGCAGAATCTGCTTTCATCGCTGAAAGCCACAGCGTGCCATTCCATCTTCCGAGAGATGATCAGTCGTCACCTATCGAGCCGCGCATGTCCAAGTTGTGGCGGCAGCGGGAAACGGGCTAGGGGGTGCGTTTCCTGTACAGTACGTAAGTTTCTTGCCCTGTTGTGGATTTCTGGAGAAGTCTCTTTTCCTATTGCGATTGTGAACCCTGTTTTACACCCCACTTTTGTGTTTCACTCTCATCTGTTTTCAGTGTCGCGGTAGTTTTGAATGTTTGGTGGAAACTATTGTCTTGCGCTACCTGGGAGAGACCTTACGTGGTATGTATGTGCGTACGTGTGTGTGTGTGTGTGTGGTGTGTGTGTGTGTGTGTGTGTGTGTGTGTGTGTGTGAAATTAGCGATACATAGAAAGAGAGTAATGGCTAAGTCCATACGAAATTTTAGACTAAGTTAGCTTTGTTAAATAAATAAACTGACAAATTTACAAAAGTTGCTTTGGTTCAGAATTGGCAACGTGTAAATATCAAGAATTGAACTGCATCCGACCGGGTTTCGTTAGGACAAAACCACCACCCTTTCATACCTACCACAAACTGTTACGTTATGTGACTTCAAACCTTTTTGAAAAGTAATTTAGTTTCAAAGCTCCCACTGTAGTAGATATGAGGTCGAGTTCTGTGGCAAGTGAAATACCTGTCCAGCTCAGTTTGCCGTCGGTCCCGAAACGTTCCGTGTAATTTCTGCGTCCTTGCTATAGTAACCGCCATTCACATATTGAAAAGACCGCCTCTGAATGCAATCGTTTCATCAACAGGCCCTTGTAAGCATGGACGGCGTATATGTCATCAATGTAATACCTCTCATCAGCCCTTTGTTGCTAATATTCCGGTTGCCGAACCCCGCATTGTTTCTCCACAATCGGAGCTGTATACCAAATTCAAGGTGGGTTCAAAAATAACAGGATTTTTCTGAAATATTTTCATTTATTCATCTACATCAATTTTATCGCCTTCAAAATTGTTTCCATTAGATATTGTACACCTACCCAGAGTTTAGAGCAGAGAAACAGTTCTGGAACTTGATCTTTGGGATAACTTTTAATTACCTCGGCGATACGTTTTTAACCGAAACCAAGCTTGTAAAAGAACGTCCTTATAAGATTTCTTCATTTTTGAGAACTGAAAAAAGTCACACGTGGCCGTATCTCGGTTAGGGCACCATTACAGTATCGCATTTTGCTAAAATTTCACGAACAAACAACTAAGCAAGTATTGTCACTCTGCAAAAGGCATGAATTGTTTCCCCTCAGATCTGCCGTTTTTTTAGCGTTTCTTCACACAGATGCAGTTGAACTTCTAAGTAGTCTCCTTATTGATCATTGGATCATGTGGCAAGAACTCGTGGTCGACTATACCGTTAAAATTGAAGAACACAGTAAGCATAATCTTCACATTTTACCATACTTTTCGAACTTTTTCTGTTTTTGGCTATCCAGAATGCTTCCCCTGAGGCAGCTGAGCCTCAGTCATATCAGTAAATATCATGTTTCATCAACTGTTGCGAAGCGTTTCAATAGTTCCGCTTGCTGTTGACGACATCTAGCGGGTCCTGAACAACTAAGATTCGCCACTGTTCTTATTCGAAATGCAACAATCTTGTAACTAATTTTTCTGCACACGCTTCATGCACAAAACACAGGAAAAATTTCGTGGAATGAGAAGGTTAACATGCCAGCATCACAAGCAATTTTTCTGATTACTATTCGGGGATCGTCAGTTATAATTTCTTCCACTTTTCCACAATTTTATCTTTTGTGTCATCTCCTTACCCCTGTAGATGATTGTACCACTGGAAGCAAGGGAGCGGATGTTGTAAAAGGCAAATCCGAAGACGTCTTCCATAGTCAGAGACGAACGTCAGCGAATTAAAAACAAAAAACAAAAGTATTCCATACTTTCAGGAGTGGTAATATGTTCCAAAACAAAACAAAAATATCCAGTAAATATGGGCTCTGAATTGCACACCTTAAGAACTATGACCTCCTGTTCATTTTCACTGCTGTGAAACACGTCTCTTTGGTATTGCGATCAACGTACAGAATACAGCCGGCCGGGATGGCCGTGCGGTTCTAGGCGCTTCAGTCTGGAACCCCGCGACCGCAACGGTCGCAAGTCAGAATCCTGCCTCGGGCATGGATGTGTGTGATGTCCTAAGGTTAGTTAGGTTTAAGTAGCTCTAAGTCTAGGGGACTGATGACCTTAGAAGCTAAGTCCCATAGTGCTCAGAGCCAAATGAGGACACTTTCCTCTGTTTTGTGGCCGAGCGGTTCTAGGCGCTACAGTCTGGAACCGCGCTACCGCTACGGTCGCAGGTTCGAATCCTGCCTCGGGCATGGATGTGTTTGATGTCTTAGGTTAGTTAGGTTTAAGTAGTTCTAAGTTCTAGGGGACTGATGACCTCAGCAGTTGAGTCTCATAGTGCTCAGAGCCATTTGACCCAATCCTCTGTTTTGGCCTATGGATAGAGGCTGCAGTAAACATCTATTGGTGTTGTTATCCTAACAAGTATTCACAGTGCTCGGTAATTGCACCATATAAATTAGTTCTAACTGAACCAGGCTGTTTTTTGATAAATCATTGAGGTTTATTTTCACATGCAGGGTCGATGTATTCATAAGGTTGTCTTCATACCCGTACATCCGCTCTATACTATTTGAAACGAGACTCGTACGACGAGGAAACATGATTCCAGTCATCAACAGTCCAGTGTCGGTGTTGACGGGTCTAGGCGAGGCTTAAAGCTTTGTGTCGTGCGGTCATCGAGGATATACGGGTGGGCCTTCGGTTCCAAGAGCCCTTATCGATGATGTTTCGTTGAGTGGTTCGCGCGCTGACACTTGTTGGTGTCCCATCATTGAAATCTGCAGCACCTTGCGGAAGGGTCGCACTTCCGTCGCGCTGAACGACTCTCTTCAGTCGTCCTTCTTTTTTTTTGGTCATTAGTCTATTGACTGGTTTGATGCCTCCCGCCACGAATTCCTTTCCTGTGCTAACCTCTTCATCTCATAGTAGCACTTGCAACCTATGTCCTCAATTATTTGCTTGACGTATTCCAATCTCTGTCTTCCTCTACAGTTTTTGCCCTCTACAGCTCCCTCTAGTACCATGGAAGTCATTCCCTCATGTCTTAGCAGATGTCCTATCATCCTGTCCCTTCTCCGTATCAGTGTTTTCCACATATTCCTTTCCTCTCCGATTCTGCGTAGAACCTCCTCATTCCTTAACTTATCAGTCCACCTAATTTTCAACATTCGTCTATAGCACCACATCTCAAATGCTTCGATTCTCTTCTGTTCCGGTTTTCCCACAGTCCATGTTTCACAACCATAGAATGCTGTACTCCAGACGTACATCCTCAGAAAATTCTTCCTCAAGTTAAGGCCGGTATTTGATATTAGTAGACTTCTCTTGGCCAGAAATGCCTTTTTTGCCATAACGAGTCTGCTTTTGATGTCCTTGCTCCGTCCGTCATTGGTTATTTTACTGCCTAGGTAGCAGAATTCCTTAACTTCATTGACTTCGTGACCATCAATCCTGATGTTAATTTTCTCGCTGTTCTCATTTCTACTGCTTCTCATTACCTTCGTCTTTCTCCGATTTACTCTCAAACCATACTGTGTGCTCATTAGACTGTTCATTCCGTTCAGCAGATCATTTAATTCTTCTTCACTTTCACTCAGGATAGCAATGTCATCAGCGAATCGTATCATTGATATCCTTTCACCTTGTATTTTAATTCCACTCCTGAACCTTTCTTTTATTTCCATCATTGCTTCTTCGATGTACAGATTGAAGAGTAGGGGCGAAAGGCTACAGCCTTGTCTTACTCCCTTCTTATTACGAGCACTTCGTTCTTGATCGTCCACTCTTATTATTTCCTCTTGGTTGTTGTACATATTGTATATGACCCGTCTCTCCCTATAGCTTACCCCTACTTTTTTCAGTATTTCGAACAGCTTGCACCATTTTATATTGTCGAACGCTTTTTCCAGGTCGACAAATCCTATGAATGTGTCTTGATTTTTCTTTAGCCTTGCTTCCATTATTAGCCGTAACGTCAGGATTTCCTCTCTCGTGCCTTTACTTTTCCTAAAGCCAAACTGATAGTCACCTAGCGCATTCTCAATTTTCTTTTCCATTCTTTTGTATATTATTCTTGTGAACAGCTTCGATGCATGAGCTGTTAAGCAGATTGTGCGATAATTCTCGCACTTGTCAGCTCTTGCCGTCTTCGCAATTGTGTGGATGATGCTTTTCCGAAAGTCAGATGGTATGTCGCCAGACTCATATATTCTACACACCGACGTGAATAGTCGTTTTGTTGCCACTTCCCCTAGTGATTTTAGAAATTCTGATGGAATGTTATCTATCCCTTCTGCCTTATTTGACCGTAAGTCGTCCAAAGCTCTTTTAAATTCCGATTCTAATATTGGATCTCTTATCTCTTCTAAATCGACTCCTGTTTCTTCTTCTATCACATCAGACAAATCTTCACCCTCATAGAGGCTTTCAATGTATTCTTTCCACCTATCTGCTCTCTCCTCTGCATTTAACAGTGGAATTCCCGTTGCACTCGTCCTTAGTCTCGTTATTGTAGGATCTTTTTCCGGCCTCAGCGATGTCGGAAATTTGATGTGTTACCGGATGCCTGATATCCACGTCCACACGTGAAATGGTCGTACGGGAAAATCTCAACTTCATCACCACCTGGAAGATGCTGTGTCCCATCGCTCGTGGGCCAACTATAACACCACGTTCAAACTCACTCAAATCTTGATAACCTGTCGTTGGAGCAGCAGCAACCGATCTAACTGCTCCAGACACTTGTTGTATTCTATAGGCGTTACCGACCGCAGCGCAGTATTTTGCCTGTTTACTTATCTCTGTATTTGAATATGCATGCCTTTACCAGTTTCTTTGGCGCTTCATTGTAAACAGCCTTTACAGAGAGGCGCATCAGTTATATGAATGATCCTAGCTGAGCAATGAATCCACCTTCTTCACTGCTGAAGCACAAAGACGTCCGACCTCCTGTGGGAAACTCAAAGTAGTGAAAATGGAGGAAACTGCAGATTGGTGGCGCTCGATGGGAATGTGGATTGGGCGCGAGGCGTGCCGGAATAGTCCGTACAGTTCCGGCGACAGTGTGTCCGGGATGGCGACGTGTTTAACGCCCTGTCTAGCAACTAGGAGATCCCGGGTTCGAATCCCGATTCGGTACACATTTTTGCTCGTCTCCGCTGGTTCGGCGTAATGCCCCGATGCAGCTCACAGTAGTGATCCCCTCTCTTTCATTTTCTCCTACTCTCCACCTTCTGTTTACATATTCCCTTTACCGACTTTGAGGACGGGTTCCTTACACGCACGCATACACACACACACAAAAGTACCTAGTAAACATGGGCTCTAAAATACATACTTTAAGGGCGCTGAGCTCTTGTTCATCTTCGATAAACTGAAACACATCTGTCCTACTACCATCACATTGTTTTCCATATATTCTGCGATGAGGTAGTATGGACCAAAACAAGAAAACAACATAGGCTCTAAAATGCATATCATAAAAGCTACGAACATTTGTTCTGAAGAAGAGATGTGTCTCACGGTAGTGATGGTGGGAAACTACTTACAGCTCTTAAGGTATGCATTTTAGGGCCCATGTTTACCAGACTTTTTTTCTTGTTTAGGAATAAGGGACCTGTTCTCTGAGTCTTTAAAGGGAATTTATGAGCTGCGTTCGATAAGTAATGAAACACCTATTTTTTTGAAAGCAGGTTGGTTTCATTCAGGCTTCCAATCTGGCATGTTACTCCCCACGCTTTTGGTTATAAAACCCTATTTTACAACATAATCGCTTTTCAGTGTGATAGCGTTATGCCGCCTTACTGGGAGTGTAAGTGTTTCCACACGGTACCAATCTGCTCGTCGACGTCAGAGCCAACGCCTTGCTGCATCAGTAACCTCCCCATCATGCACGTACTGCTTGCATCCTTCACTGGACCAGACAGATTTCAGGCGGAAGGTGAGAGATACGGACTGTAAGGTGGCTGAGGAAGAACAGTCCAATGAAGTTTTGTGATCTCCTCTCGGGTCCACAGACTTGTGTGAAGCCTGGAACTGTCATGGAGTAAGAGAATTTCGTTTGCATTTTTGTGACATGAGCACGCTGAAGTGATTTTTTCAATTTTTTGAATGCGTAAGGCCTGCCGTTACGCGGGCGATAGGAAAGGTTTGCGCGACCTTGTTGCAATGATGACGGAGGCCTCGTCCAACGACTCACCGTGATTTTGTTCACCTCCAGGTCTCCGTAGACATTACCCACCGAAAGAAACTCATTGACAGCTCTCTGCTTGGAGCGCAACTGCATTACAGACATTATTTTCAAGGTTTCATATAGTGTCACCATCTATCATATAGTGTCACCATCTACCGGAACTTCATGAAACTATAGGTGTTACAGCGGGAATGTTCCACAATGTCCCACAACAAATTCAGCATCTTTTAGCCAAAGCTGGCTGAGAGAAAAATTCTGTTGCATTACTTATTGAACGTCACTCGTAGTTCCAAACTGCAGATGTGTTTCACAGTGGCGAAAATGAAGAAGTGCTCAATGGCTTTAAGGTATGAATATTAGGGCCCATATTTATATACTTGTCTTGTTTAGTCCACACCACTATCTTTCAGAATATAATATACTATTTTTAACCCATGTGTATCAAGCACATGCTCTGAGGCCTGAAGTTTGAACTGAAGTAAACAACGGTTGTGAAAGCTTACATCGATCATCCACACTACATGTTACACTGGCTGCAATTTACAGTGCACCCGGCGGCATACAGCGTGTAACTGACGGTATAACATACCAAATGCTGCAGAAAAGCTACACGCGGACGAAGGGTCCTTCGACGTGGTGGCCATTCTCTTCACGGGTCTCAAAAGAGCTGAGGCTACAGGTAGGAGAACAGTACTTGTGGAAGCGAGCCCAGTGCGCGGGAGGATGCGCCGGCCACAAACAGCAGAGTTCATTCACAACTCCCCCGCAGCGCGCCCGCTAAAGCGAGGATGAGAAAGAAAAAACGAGTCCGACGACAGCGCCGCGCCGGCTGGAGGAGCGCCATTCAGGGCCAGAGGTCGCTCCCACAAATTCTTCAATTGAACCAAAAATAAAAAGGAACGCGTGTGCCGGCGGCCGCCCTGACGAGCATGTGAATGAAGCGGGGGAGGGCTCGGGCCCGGCGCGGCCACAAAGCGGCGACCCAAATATTATGTCGCGCCGAGTAAACAGGTGGAATGCTGCGCGCCTGTTTACTGCCCGCGCTGCTGCACGGCCAGCTGGTTCACACTCATACGGCTCTGCCTCCCACATGCGACCAGCTGGAATGCTCCATAACAACTCTAAAAGGAGTTTCAGAGCGGGGCCAAGGGAAAAGTGAGTGGGTTTCGTGATTCAATGTCCGTAGAGTACAATAGTACGTATTATCAAATAGTGCAGGTGGGAAGTATATTTTTGGGATTGCAGTCTTGAGAAGTAAAATCGCTAAGTCTTAGGTCTCCATCCAGTCACTCGTTGACCAATTTCTTGTGGCAGTAGAAGACAGAAAAAAAGGAAAAGCGAAGTTTTAAATATCGCGTTTAAGAAATCGTTCACGCAGGAGAAGCATACAAACAAACGGCCGCTTCACCGTCGCACAGGTATCGTGTGGTGGACATAGTAATAGACATCCCTGGCGCGCGGAAACAACCGAAAGAGTAGAAGACAAATACGTCCCCGGTACGAATAGAATCCCAATTCGGTTTTGCAAAGAGTACCCTTACAACATTGGCCCTTCATTTAGCTTGAGTTTTCACGAACCTCTCGCCCAGCGCAAAGTCCCTAGCGTCTGGTAGATATCACAGGTGACTCTTGTATACAAGAAGGGTAAAGAACGGACCCACCAAATTACGGATCAGTATCCTTAACATTGGTTTTGATGAAGAATTCTTGGACATATTCTCCGTTCGAATATAATAAATTTCTTTGCGACCGAAAAGCTTCTGTCCACGAATCACACGGTTTTAAAAAGCATCACTCGTGTGAAACTCGGCTTGCCCTTTTCTTTTATGATGTACAGCGAACTATGGATGAAGGGTAACATGCAGATTCCTTGTTTCTGGTTTTTTTCGTCTGCAGACTGTTAAGGAAGGCACGAGCATATGGAATAGGTTCTCTGATATTCATCTATGACAAGAGTACCTTCAGGAGCGCCCCAGTGATAGAATCACTATCATTTCCTATATACATATATCATCCGGCGGATAGGGTGAGCAGCAATAGGCGGCATTTTGGCCTTTCGCGGGCAAGTGCTCTACCATCCTTTCTTTTTTAATCTCATTTTGTTCGCTTTTGTTCGTTCCATGTGCTCGGGGCGGACGTCGTAAGACATTCGTTAAAGTTCGTTGTTGCTCCATTTACACAGTTTTTTTTTTATTACAGAGGCTGCTAACCCTCTGACCGTGAGCTACCGAAGCACGACTCACGCCCGGTACTCACAGCTTTACTTCTGCCAGTATCACGTCTCCTACCTTCCAAACTTTACAGAAGCTCTCCTGCTTCTGTACAGTTTGGAAGGTAGGAGACGAGGTCGGGCACACAGTTTTAATCTGCCAGGAAGTTTCATAGGAAAAAGTAAGTTAATGTCCTAATTCAGCAATAGTAGCGTCCTTCTTGACACAGTCACGTCGTTTAAGCACCTGGGCGTACCGTTGCAAAGCGATATGAAACGTGACGAGAATTGAGGATTGTGGTAGGGAAGGCGAATGGTCGCATTCGGTTTATTGGGAGAGTTTTGGAAAATGTGTTTTATCCATAAAGGATACCGTATGTTGGAACCCGTCGTGACCTGCTCTTGAGAACTGCTCAAGCGTTTGGGATCCGCAGCAGTTCGTATTACAGGAAAACATCGAAGCAGTTTAGAGGCGGACTGCTAGATTTGTTACAAGGAGGTTCGAACAACACTCAAATATTACAGACATGCTTCATGAACTCATATGAGAATCCCTCTAGTGAAGGAAACATCCTGTTAGAGGAACACTGTTCAGAAAATTTAGTGAAACACCTTTGAAGCTGACTGGAGAACCATTCGACTACCAGCAACACACATTTAGTGATAGCGCACGAAGATGAGATACGACAAATTAGGGATCATACAGATGCACAGTCGTTTTCCCTCGTTCTGTTTGCGAGTGGAACATGAGAGGAAATGATTATTAGTGGTACAGGATACCCTCCGCCACGAACCGTAAAATGGTTTGCGGAGTCTGATGTAGATGTAGAAAAGAAAGCTTAATCTCCTGCGAAAAAATGAGCATGGGTTCCGTAAACAACGTCGTGTGAAAACCTATCGCGCTCTGTTTCGACACGAAATACATTATGTAGCATATCAGGCGCTCACATTGATGCCGTGTTCGTTGACTTCCGTTTGGCGTTCGAAATTGTCCCGTATAGTTACCTAATGAACAAAATACGAGCAAAAGCAGTATCAGACCAGCTTTGTGTGTGGATTGAGTTTGTTGAGCAATAGCGTGAAATTTTTAGACGTGAAAGTAACTTCCAGAGTTTTGTAGGACCGTTACTGTTCAGGATACTTATAAATGACCTAGTCGATAACGTCGCGGGCCCCACGTTGAAGTTGCGGACGATTCTGCTCCGTACATTAGAAAACTGTGGTGAAATGCAGGAAGACCTGTAGAGAAAGGACGCTTGGTGTCTGAACTGGCTTTTGGTCCTCCGCATGGACAAATTTAAAAATATTACGCAAAAATAGGCCAAGGAAGAATTATTTTATGATTACATGATTGACGAACAATCACTATGAAGTCACATCCATTGAATGCGTGGTTCTATGCAAACGGAGCGATTTTAAGTGCTCATGTAAGATAGATACAAGAAGACAAACGTGATAGTCACGACAAATAAGGGAGCCTGTGCATCTCCAACCAGTGCGGATCACGGAAGGTCCCATCCCTCAGTGTCGCACTGCAAAGTATCTTAGGATAACCGTAGATGGTCGTCTCATCTGGGGACCACACGTAGAAGAAATCAGACAAAAGCGCTTGATCAAATACAGACGCTTTACTCCTTTCCAAACCCTGTATTACGATATACCTGTCACTGATCCGACCAGTGCCAGAATACGCTGTTGTGGTTGAAAGGGGGGGGGGGGGGGGTTGGGGGGAATGCAGCTAACAATTACGCCTCCAGTGTTAAAGTGCGACGACTAGTTACCGCCTGTTGGCCCGACCTGCTTCATTGGTAATCTACTATCTCAGCAAATTAGGCTGCTTTTGCAGTGGAAAAGGGCCAAAACAGTCAGGACAAACGCCAAAGTTAGGCCTAGAAAAAGAAACGCACAAAGATAGGAAACGCACGAAAAATAATAGGCACAGAGCCAGCACAATCAAGAAGCAGTAGACTGCTATCTACATCTACATCTATATCTATGCTCCGCAATCGACGTAAGGCGAGTGGCAAGGAATACCGGGTACCATTACTAATCACCGCCTTTCCTGTTCCACTCGCAAATACAACGAGGGAAAAACGACTATCTGTACACGTTTGTATAACCCTAATTTCTCTTATCTTAACTTCGTGCTCCTTACGCGCAAAGTAAGGTCCAAAAGGAAAGAGCCAGAAGGCCAGTCTGAAATTCATTGGAAGCATGAATACTCTCATTCGATCGATACTTAAGTATTGCTCTTGAGTGTGAGACAAGATCCATAAATGAAAAGGAGGAGATCCAAGGATGAGTACTGACTTTCTCACTGATTCATTTAGTAAGCACAGGTGCGTTCAGGTGCGTTACGGAAGTGCTCATCCAAATCCAGTGGCAGACGCTGGAATAGGCGTGTTTCGTATGTCGCCATTATTTGCACTACTGGCCATTAAAATTGCTACAATAAAAAGAAATGCAGATGATAAAAGGGTATTCAGTGGACAAATATATTGTACTAGAACTGACATGTGATTACATTTTCACGCAATTTGGGTGCATAGATCCTGAGAAATCAGTACACAGAACAACCACCTCTGGCCGTAATAATGGCCTTGATACGCCTGGGCATTGAGTCAAACAGAGCTTGGATGGCGTGTACAGGTACACCTGCCCATGCAGCTTCAACACGATACCACAGTTCATCAAGAGTAGTGACTGGCGTATTGTGACGGGGCAATTGTTCGGCCACTATTCAAAAATGTTCAAATGTGTGTGAAATTTTATGGGACTTAACTGCTAAGGTCGTCAGTCCCTAAGCTTACACACTACTTAAACTAAATTATCCTGGACAAACACACACACCCACGCCCGAAGTAGGACTCGAACATCTGCCGGGACCAGCCACATTGTCCATGACTGCAGCGCCCGAGACTGCTCGGCTAATCCTGCGCGGCTCTGCCACTATTGACCACACGTTTTCAATTGTTGAGAGATCTGGAGAATGTGCTGGCTACAGCAACAGTCGAACATTTTCTGTATCCAGAAAGGCCCGTACAGGACCTGCAACATGCGGCCGTGCATTGTTGTTGTTGTTGTGGTCTTCAGTCCTGAGACTGGTTTGATGCAGCTCTCCATGCTACTCTATCCGGTGCAAGCTTCTTCATCTCCCAGTACCTACTGCAACATACATCCTTCTGAATCTGCTTGGTGTCTTCATCTCTTGGTCTCCCTCTAAGATTTTTACCCTCCACGCTGCCCTCCAATACTAAATTGGTGATCCCTTGATGCCTCAGAACATATCCTACCAACCGATCCCTTCTTCTGGTCAAGTTGTGCCACAAACTTCTCTTCTCCCCAATCCTATTCAATACTTCCTCATTAGTTATGCGATCTACCCATCTAATCTTCAGCATTGTTGTGCATCACCACATTTCGAAAGCTTCTATTCTCTTCTTGTCCAAACTATTTATCGTCCATGTTTCACTTCCATACATTGCTACACTCCATACAAATACTTTCAGAAAAGACTTCCTGACACTTAAATCTATACTCGATGTTAACATATTTCTCTTCTTCAGAAACGCCTTCCTTGCCATTGTCAGTCTACATTTTATATCCTCTCTACTTCGACCATCATCAGTTATTTTGCTCCCCAAATAGGAAAAATCCTTTACTACTTTAAGTATCTCATTTCCTAATCTAATTCCCTCAGCATCACCCGACTTAATTCGACTACATTCCATTATCCTCGTTTTGCTTTTGTTAATGTTCATCTTATATACTCCTCTCAAGACACTGTCCATTCCATTCAACTGCTCTCCCAAGTCCCTTGCTGTCTCTGACAGAATGACAATGTCATCGAAGAACCTCAAAGTTTTTATTTCTTCTCCATGGATTTTAATACCTACTCCGAATTTTTCTTTTGTTTCCTTTACTGCTTGCTCAATATACAGACTGAATAACATCGGTAGAGGCTACAACCCTGTCTCACTCCATTCCCAACCACTGCTTCCCTTTCATGTCCCTCGACTCCTATAACTGCCATCTGGTTTCTGTACAAATTCCAAATAGCCTTTCGCTTCCTCTATTTTACCGCTGCCACCTTTAGAATTTGAAAGAGAGTATTCCAATCAACATTGTCAAAAGCTTTCTCTAAGTCTACAAATTCTAGAAACGTAGATTTGCCTTTCCTTAATCTTTCTTCTAAGATAAGTCGTAAGGTCAGTATTGCCTCACGTGTTCCAGTATTTCTACGGAATCCAAACTGATCTTCCCTGAGGTCAACTTCTACTAGTTTTTCCATTCGTCTGTAAAGAATTCGTGTTAGTATTTTGCAGCTGTGGCTTATTAAACTGATTGTTCGGTAATTTTCACATCTGTCAACACCTGCTTTCTTTGGGATTGGAATTATTATATTCTTCTTGAAGTCTGAGGGTATTTCGCCTGTCTCATACATCTTGCTCACTAGATGGTAGAGTTTTGTCAGGACTGGCTCTCCCAAAGCCGTCAGTAGTTCCACTGGAATGTTGTCTACTCCAGGGTCCTTGTTTCGACTCAGGTCTTTCAGTGCCCTGTCAAACTCTTCACGCAGTATCGTATCTCCCATTTCATCTTCATCTACATCCTCTTCCATTTCCATAATATTGTCCTCAAGTACATCACCCTTGTATAGACCCTCTACATACTCCTTCCACCTTTCTGCTTTCCCTTCTTTGCTTAGAACTGGGTTTCCATCTGAGCTCTTGATGTTCATACAAGTGGTTCTCTTATCTCCTAAGGTCTCTTTAATTTTCCTGTAGGCAGTATCTATCTTACCCCTAGTGAGATAAGCCTCTACATCCTTACACTTGTCCTCTAGCCATCCCTGCTTAGCCATTTTGCACTTCCTGTCGATCTCATTTTTGAGACGTTTGTGTTCCTTTTTGCAGGCTTCAGTTATTGCATTTTTATATTTTCTCCTTTCATCAATTAAATTCAATATTTCTACTGTTACTCGAGGATTTCTACTAGCCCTCGTCTTTTTACCTACTTGATCCTCTGCTGCCTTCCCTACTTCATCCCTCAAAGCTACCCATTCTTCTTCTACTGTATTTCTTTACCCCATTCCTGTCAATTGTTCCCTTAAGCTCTTCCTGAAACTCTGTACAACCTATGGTTCTTTCAGTTTATCCAGGTCCCATCTCCTTAAATTCCCACCTTTTTGCAGTTTCTTCAGTTTTAATCTACAGGTCATAACCAATAGATTGTGGTCAGAGTCCACACCTGCCCCCGGAAATGTCTTACAATTTAAAACCTGGTTCCTAAATCTCTGTCTTACCATTATATGATCTATCTGATACCTTTTAGTATCTCCAGGGTTCTTCCATGTATACAACCTTCTTTCATGATTCTTAAACCAAGTGTTAGCTATGATTAAGTTGTGCTCTGTGCAAAATTCTACCAAGCGGCTTCCTCTTTCATTTCTTTGCCCCAATCCATATCCACCTACTATGTTTCCTTCTCTCCCTTTTCCTACACTCGAATTGCAGTCACCCATGACTATTAAATTTTCACCTCCCTTCACTATCTGAATAATTATCCTACTGAAATGTAGGGTTTCGCAGGGATCGAATGAAGGGTAGAGCCACGGGTCATAACACATCTGAAATGTAACACCCACTGTTCAAAGTGCCGTCAATGCGAACAAGAGGTGACCGAGACGTGTAACCAATGGCACCCCATACCATCGCTCCGGGTGATACGCCAGTATGGCGATGACGAATACACGCTTCCAATGTGCGTTCAATGCGATTTCGCCTAACACGGATGCGACCATGATGGTGCTGTAAACAGAAACTGGATTCATCCGAAAATATGACATTTTGTCATTCGTGTACCCAGGTTTGTCGTTGAGTATACCATCGCAGGGATCGAGACGTGGCTACACGATCATTATAGCCATGCGGATAAGATGCCTGTCATCTCGACTGCTAGTGATACGTGGCCGTTGGGATCGAGCACGGCGATCCGTATTACGCTCCTGATCCCACCGATTCCATATTCTGCTAACAATCATTGGATCTCGACCAACGCGAGCAGCAATGTCTCGATACGATAAACCACAATCGTGATAGGCTACAATCCGGCCTTTATCAAATTCGGAAACGTGATGGTACGCATTCCTCCTCTTTACACGAGGCATCACAACAATGTTTCACCAGGCAACGCCGGTCAACTGCTGTTTGTGTATGAGAAATCGTTTGGAAACTTTCCTCATGTCAGCACGTTATAGGTGTCGCCACCGGCGCAAACCTTGTGTAAATGCTCTGAAAAGCTAATCATTTGCATATCACAGCATCTTCTTCTGTCGGTTAAATTTCGCGTTTGTAGCACCTCATCTTCGTGGTGTATCAAGTTTAATGGCCAGTAGTGTATTTTTAAAATTTCGAGAGCATACGTTCCTAGAAGAATAAACCAATATTCCTTCCTGATTCGTATATTTCAGGAAAAGGCTCAGTAATTAGAGAGGTTCGAACTCCCACGGGCACCATTCGTCACTGGAAGACGACAATGGTACACAAATTACCACTCCGCCACACACTATAACATGCTTGCGAAGTATGGATGTAGACGTACATCTTTTTTTGCTTTACCCACTCTTGAGTCATCTCCGTAGCTGAGAAATCTTACTTATGTGGTGGCGTAGGACTAGCAAGTAGCCAGACGGTATACACCGAACTGCAGCTACATCAGGATTCTAAAAGATGAAATGCAGGATAGTGAAGCTAGTGGTGAAAGAAATTTTCGTTGCTACTACACGCCTATAACTAAAGCAGTACTGAACCGACGCTGTACACTTCAATTAAGACTCCTTTTCTCCCCTAATGTTTCGTATCCGGCTTCGAGACACATCGTTGGAGGTGAATCAGCGAACTGCAATCAGAACTCGAGGAAACGACGAATATATAGGCATTATAGAGGGCATAAAAGTACATCATGTGACGCCGGCTACGGGACTATCCCTATTAGTGCCAGCATTCTCGATTGAAATTAATCGACAGCCATTCCGTCGGTCGAAAATCAAGAGCCATATTTTATCTAATTTGACAACTTCCTCTTTTCTGTTAAAATTTTTACGGTGCTTATAAACTACTATATTCTCTTTATACGCGCAGGCATGATAATGCGATCCAGAATGAGATTTTCACTCTGCAACGGAGTGTGCGCTGATATGAAACTTCCTGGCAGATTAAAACTGTGTGCCCGACCGAGACTCGAACTCGGGACCTTTGCCTTTCGTGGGCAAGTGCTCTACCATTTGAGCTACCGAAGCACGAGTCACGTCCGGTACTCACAGCTTTACTTCTGCCAGTATCCGTCTCCTACCTTCCAAACTTTATAGAAGCTCTCCTGCGAACCATGCAGAACTAGCACTCCTGAACTAGCACTTGCCCGCGAAAGGCAAAGGTCCCGAGTTCGAGTCTCGGTCGGGCACACAGTTTTAATCTGCCAGGAAGTTTCATGATAATGCGATGTTTACGATGTGATTCTCGTGTCACCGAGTTTTATATTATGATTACCCTCTTGTTACGCATGTTCTGCTATGGTCTATTTATCTGTATTCCTAGACGACAATTTTTCTTATATCCAACTAAACGAATGTTAACACTTCTTCTCGTGCTACCAGTATATGCTAGTTCACAACTACAAGGAATTTTATATACACTTGGTATAGCCAAATGACGGCGCATACCTTTGCAATTCTTTTGCCTTCCTGGTGAGTCTGAAAGTAATTTCCTTTCTGTACTTGCCCAACATATTACCAATGCTCTCTATAATCTTAGTTATACGAGAGTTGTCCAGAAAGTAATGCACCGCATTTATTTATTTATTTATTTTGCCCAGCCGAAAACAATGCTACGAAAGCGAAACGTTACTTATGTAATATTTGAAGTCTCCTCAGTGAATGCGCCAAGTTTCCGTCATTTCAGACAGATAGCGTAGTTGCACGACAGTCTCAAAATGGTGTCTGTAGGTGATGTACGTTACAAGCAACGTGCCGTCATTGAATTTCACATTGCAGAGAAAGAAACTGTGGGGAATATTCACAAACGCTTGTACAAAGTCTATGGAGCATCAGAGTTTATGGAGCATCTGCTGTAGACAGAAGTAGAGTTAGTCGCTAGACACAAAAGGATGATGTCATCAGTAGGCAGTTCGACGGAGCTCCACGATTTACGGCTGTTACATGTGACATGTCGCAGCGAGCTGAGGTTGTCAGTAGGACAGACGCAATCTTGGAAGACATTTTGAGGACGATGAGGAGGTGATCCACACAGTGAAGCACTGGCTCCGGCTGCAGGACAAGAACTGGTACCGACAGGACACACACGTCTTTATTTAGAGTTGGAGAAGGCCATAGAACGGGGTGTATAGGGCGTGTAGATAAAACACTACGCTTTCGTGTGTGTAATTCTCTTTATGTTCAATAAACAACTGTGTAAGAAAAACAGGCGGTGCATTACTTTCTGGGCAACCCTCGTAAGCGGAAGGACAAATTTCCCTTTGGGCGGCCGTTGTGCCTCGTTGATCCTGATTCTCTCCTTAGTGCGAAGAGCTCGATCTATCTCCTTGTTAGAATATCCAGTCTTATTAAAGGTCAACTGAAGGTGGTTAACCTCCTTTGTAAATGTAACGGTTCACAAATTTTGTTCGCCCTATCCACGAAAGTTTCCATAACACCCTTTTTTTCTCTGGGGCGGATGTTAGAATCATTATGAAGGTGATGATCAATATGCGTAGCTTTTCTATACACCTTATGGCTCACCGTCCCGCCCATTTGCTTGATTACAGACTCATCCAGAAGATGAAGTTGCGAGTTACTCTGCGTTTCCATAGTAAATAGAAGTTCTTCTTGATACTGTTAAACATACCAAGAAGGCATCTAACTCTTATGCGCCATGGGTACATACTACGAAAGTATCATCAATGTAGCGATACCACCTAGCTGGTCTTTCACTGGCAGTCTACATTGCCAGCTGTTCAAGTCCCAATAAACAAATTGGCCACAGCTGGAATAGGAGAACTGCTCATATCCATCCCATCAATCCGTTCACAAAAATCATTGTTGTACTGGAAATAGGTTGTGGAGAGGCATGTCTGATGCCTTTCAGTTCTTGATCAGCGAATTTCGCTCCTATATCCATGGTTAAATTCAGAGCTCTTCAGACTATTTTATGGAGTGAGTGTACGTGACATTATTGATGGTGATCCATCCGATGGATGGGAAGGCCAAGTTTGGCGACCGCCTTCGCGTCATTCAAGAGGAAAAAGAAGGTACTAGGTTTCATCCTCACGAAAAAAGAAAAACAGGCGTAGTCCACTTCCGTGAGGATCTCAGTGTGGTTCAATGGGACGAAGAGTTCATCTAATCAAATCTAAACTAACAAGAGAAACCTAAGATTAAACTCTTCATACTCATTACGGGAAATATCTATTGGATGGATACTTTTAAGGACACAACAAATGGTTCAAATGGCTCTGAGCACTATGGGACTTAACATCGAGGTCATTAGTCCCCTAGAACTTAGAACTATTTAAACACAACTGACCTAAGGACATCACACACATCCATGCCCGAGACAGGATTCGAACCTGCTACAGTAGCGGTCGCTAGATTCCAAACTGGAGCGCCTAGAACCGCTCGGCCACAAAAATCACACTTTACGGATAGGTGCCATTGTGCGCTAGGGAGGCAAGCACATCGAGTAAGGCGGTTGAACAACCCATCGAGGGTTTGCCAGCCGACACTGGCTACTGCTTGGTGTTATTGTAGGCACAGAAATTAAGGAAAAAAGGAAGATCATAATTTATCATTTCGTCTTTTACAGAGTCATTAGAAACAGAACATGGGTTCGACTGGAGAAAGAGAGGTTAAAAAATAGTCCATGGCCTTGTACTAGAAACCATCTCGTCCTTTGCCTTTAGCTGTATAGGTAAACAGCGAAGAAAATAAATCCAGAACTCTGGACTAAGAGTGAAACACATTTACTTTCAATAGTAGTCCGTTTATCCGCTTGCTCTCTACACCAAGAAAACTAAGGCCGTTGTGCCCGCACTAGCACCTCAGCTGGACAGCAGTTGGAAATGATCTCTGCTAGCACACACGTCGATCTGATCAAAGGTAGTCCAATAACATCACTCCGAATCTGATTATAGCGATAGACTGGTTGAAAAGAATATCTTTCATACTAGAGTTTCTTACAGCGAAATTTCAGTCTTGTAGTTTTCAAACAGCGTGAGAACTGCTAAGAACTTGTCGGTAAAATCGTCAGCGATGTTCATCGCAATGGGCTGCTGAATGCAGCATGTCTGGCAGACAACAGAAGGCTACAGAATGATAACTCACGATCTGCGTCCGCATTCAAAATGACTACCACCATTTTAAGTTTCCTCTGTGGGAATGGTTCAAATGGCCCTGAGCACTATGGGACTTAACATCTGAGGTCATCAGTCCCCTAGAACTTAGATCTACTTAAACCTAATTATCCTAAGGACATCTCAGACATCCATGCCCGAGGCAGGTTTCGAACCTGCGACCGTAGCGTAGGTTTGAGTAGTTATAAGTTCTGTGGGGGCTGATGACCTCAGATGTTAAGTACCATAGAACTCAGAGCCATTTGAACCATTTTATTGGATCACCATATTTAATCTTGCAGAGTGCATAAAATTTATCATTATTTTCGTGCGTTTCTTAGGAGCACTCTGCTGAATCCGATCATAGTACTTCATCCTGTAGGTTTATAGCCTGTTTTTAGCCTAACGTTTCTTCGAATTGTCTGCCTGAGAAGACTTTTTCTGTTCTTCTCCAATTGTTTTTGGTTTCATTCATTTTTTGTTGCTAACTAAGTAACGCTTTCTGCGTCCAAGCTGAAGACTTTGGCGTTGACTTGTTAGAGGACGGTAACAAGTCATGGAATGAAACAGAAGAATTTGGAGTGTTATTGTTATCACGAAGTGAACTAGAGAGAGATGACGCAGGTTGAAGCTCAATTTCCTTTGATGTTTTTGCTTGGTGCGATGTGCTAGCTCTACACAGCTCTATTCATAAAGAGCTTTCTTTCCTTTTTCTGCGAAAACCTTTCTTATCGGGTTGTTGCTCATTTCACTGCATTTCATCTGCATTATAAATAAGCTGAGATTTGTCCAACAAATCAACATCTTCCACAGTTTTGTTCAAGAATGAAAAGAACTTGGCCACAGGCCTTCATGAAGACCACTGTAGCTCGCTCGGGAAAGCCTTTCTGCTTTCCTGAAAGAAACATTTGGGTTTCGTCCCCTGATTCCTTTTAGCCATTTTATACGTCATCTGAACAGGTGTGTTTTATTTAGTTACATTCTGCGACATCATACATAGCTTTCCTCACATTATTGTAATCCAACGGAACCAACATGCACATAACTTGTGGATTCCTGAAGTAAATTCTTTTCCTTGCTCCTCACTAAATATTGTTTGATGATCTTTAGCTTTTCTGAAGATTCTTTTCCCCTATGCAGTCGTCTTTGCAGACAGGAAGGCGACACTTCAAATAATTCTGCTGCGTGGTTTGGGCTCCTGTCCTCAAGCTAAAGTTTAATTGCAGTTAACAAGAAGTATTCTTTTATATTTCCCCACATGCAACACAAAACGAAAGCAAAATAACATAAAACGAAAACAAAATAAACTGCAGTAAACTAACATAAGAATATTGCTCCTTTTGCCTACGTTGTACTGCCCCAAGTTGCTGGAAAGTCAAAATATCTTTTATCGTTAAGTTGTTTGTTCTGCTTAGGCATATTAACTCGCCGGGTACACCATAACCTCTTCTCCAGCAAATAAACTTACTGTCTGACAAATAATTAATAAATAAGTCGACGAATTATTAGAGGAAAAATAATTTTAATCCAAAACTATATTACAAAGTTAAGTATTTTCAGAACTTATCTCAAACAATCTTCCACAAATTTTTGGACATAGCAATGAACTCATTAAAATGTCTTCTACTTCCCGGCTTACGCACCGAGTTGAAACAATCATCGTATATGGCATTACTTTACTTTATTTGACGATCATGAGAAAATTCATTGCTCAGAAGGAATAATTGACGCAATGCACTGTATGAACAGACTCGACCGATCGTAATGCGTAGTGCTGCAATCTCTTCGTGATGTGAGAAGATTCAGTGACATGTGAACTATGGACATCGACTGACAGAATTTTATGAAGACAGGAAACTAATATGTCAACATTCGGTGAGCTGTAAGGCCGCAATGTAATTAAAAACTATAACTAAAACTAATATTTTTAACAGTAATTGAAAGTTGTCTTTATTTTTTAACAGACAACGACATGCCATTTTTCAATTTTTAGTATCTTAATAAAATGAGCTTCTAGTTGCAGAAGTTATCTTCATCTGTTAATGAATTACTCTCTTTTAAGCTAAATAATGTCGCGTTGATCAGGGTATGGAAAAGCGTATCTGGAAATAATCCTAACACATTCTTCAGTTATGGACACGAGATTTTCTTTTAAATTTTAATAAATATTCTCCAGTTGTATTGAAGAATTCAGAGTACTCACTGGCAAATAGGTTTTCAACGGGCGTGTTGTAACGAAAGTAACACCTACGAGGACCTGCTAAAAAGGAGTGCCTCCGAATTTTTTATTCTGTTTTTGATGTTAGTTGAGATGTTACGTGTCATGCATATTGGTTGGTCGACTTTTCTTCTTCGCTGACGCATGCTGCAACCCTGTGCTCATAGAGGGCTTCGAAATGTAGCGTGTAACATGGCGGTGTGTAACGTAGCTATGTCGGTGCTTGAAAAACAGTGTGATGTAACCGAGTTTCGATTCGAAGAGTTAGTGCACACATGGAGTACTCTTTCCCTTAGTATAACTAAGCTGGCGCATACACGATGACTGTGGTATCTGCAACAATCCGACGCCTTCGCTTCACTCAGAGGCATTACTTTTCAGCAAGCCTTCGTTTTCAAATCAACCAGTCAGTAATGTTAAGGATCATTAATTTTGTGTTATAGCGTTTTTGAGTGCAAAATTGTTGTATCGCAGCAATCGTGTGTTCATAGTGTGGTGATTTTTGGGATTCTAATGCACTAATTTTCCATAGGCAACACAAATGCAGAAAAGTGCTACAAAATGAGGACAGATCCTAGATCAGTGGGACAGCACGTTGATGTAAAACCAGTAAGTCGCCCGGTCCATATAGACAAAAAAAGCTTTTCACATCAGGTCATCTTACTGGTAAAAAAATACCACATAAATTGTCTTCATTTCTACGTAGTGAAGCATCTGCACCTAATGAAGAGCCCACCAACTCAACAAACCAGCGATAATCTGAACTGCCGATGCCACTGGAGCAACGCGGTGAAGAACTGGCGGCATCTGCTGTTGAGGCCGACGTTAAACGAAATGCGCTGAGCAGTGTGCTCCGCCAAGACTTGTACCCGCGTCAGCAGTGTACTCTGTCGTCAGATCTACCACAGATCGCCATCTGCCCTGCTTTATAGAACAGGCAAGCCTCTGACCTTCACGTTGTGCTATGTGTCGACGTCCTACACCTTGTGTTTGGAAAGCTTGCAACTTTTGATTTGTCGCGGACTTGTGGTTTCACCGATCTTCGGCCACTTTTCACAGATGGTCACGACAATAGCGCGAGCAAGAAACATGTTTCGCCATTTCCGAGATGTTCGATCCCAGCGATCGGTCCATAACCAACTGCCCTTTTCCAAATTACTGGCTTACATCAGTGGATTTGCACATTTCTACATCTATATCGGGCAAGTCATCTAATATGTGTGGTGGATGGTACGTTGTGTGTCATTGCCACTTTCTCCCTTTCCTGATGCAGTAACGAAGGGTCCGTGGGAAGAACGATTGTCGGTAAAGAAGGCAAATATCTCGGACTTTATCTTCATGGTCTTATCACGAGATATACGTACTACGAAGCGATATATTGGTTGACTCTTCTAGGAACGTGCGATCTCGGAATTTTAACAGTAAACCATAGCAAGTTGCAGAACACCTTTCTTGTAGCAACTACCACTGGAGGATGCTGAGCATCTCCGTGAAATTTTCGCATTTACTAAGTAAGCTGCAACGAAACGCGTAGCTCTTCTTTGGATGGTGTTAATACCTCTATTAATCCTATTTGCGGCCTGTTTCGTCAAATGATTTCGCATTCGTCTCTGTTCTGCTTATATACTTTCCTTATCACGTGACGTGCCCGCAATGCATTCAGTTTCGCCGTGGGTAGTGCTTGCAATGTTTTGGTCCATCTCCTTATACAGTTGATAACTGAAGCGGTGTAACTTCTTTTGAGGGGAGCCCCTATAGTACTATCATTTGCAGAGGCTTTCAGACAGCGGTTTAAAGGGTAGGTAAAGTACTGTGTCATGTTTCTTGTGAAATCTGTTTCAGCTCACGTAGCCTGACAAGCAGAACTGCACAGTGGAACGGATTGCAGTGCATGCAATGCCGATTTTCTTTACTGATTTTGATGTTTCCCGTTGGTCATAAGAGTCTCTAATATCTATTCAGTCATATCTTACTTCTAAAATTTATTAAATCGCACAATGAGACTAGACACAAATATTAACTGAGGACTCATCAATGCCAAGTCGCAATAAAGGGAGAAATTCTAATGTAGTCTTGTTTCCAGAGCTTAAAGTACGATTCATTTTGAACTAATATATATACTTCTTGCCACTTTCGTAAAGTTATAATTTTTGTTGCCACCCATTATTCACGCTAAAAGAACACGTTGCCTCGTTCTGGGTTTGCGCTGAAGTTACAAAAGCAATTTGTTTAAGTTACGCTTTTGATGGTATAGCCGAAATACATCTTATGCGTACCAGTGCTGTATGCAGAATTCATAGCTTTAACCTTTTTCTGTGAAGCAACCACGCGTGACGCAAGCATAACTTACAGACAATGAATATGTTTCTATTGTATCGAGAAGTCTAATTTTTAACCAATTAAAATGCCTCACAATAACTCCGACTACCCTTTGCTTGCTATTTATACCCACATCCAATATCCCATCTACTCCATGTTGTCTAAGATTGGAACAATGCCGGTAAGTACATAATTAGAGAACCGACTGTCTTACTTTCAAGGTCGGAGACAGTTGCTAAATAGTATGAACAGAAGATGAATACCATCACTGAACGTCTCCACACGGACGCAACTTTGGTTACTGAAGATGAGAGTGTCACATAAATATTCCAATGAGACACGTAGGATACTCGACAAGACATTTAATATCGTGCAAAGTCTTACTCTGTTGATTTTTATAGCCCACGCCCCATTTAGAGGAAAGGAACCCGTAACTTAGAGAAGGAACCTGTAACTTAGAGAAACTCCGGACTACGTTGACAATTGTTCCTCTCAAATATGATTAGTTATGGTATTAGAAAGGAGGTACAATGTTTCTCGTACACTGTACACTATGCAACATAATTCTTGCTTAGTAAGCAGAGATGCAGACGTGGACCATTCAGGTGTCTCGTATCATTTTGGTGAATATTCTTCTGCCTCTCCTGTTGCTGTTGGGTACGAAGGTTATATTGTATGTGGAAGTGACCTTGGAAGCTTGCACCGTCCTAGATGGTGTCACTATATGTAATCCCAAGACCAGTGCAACAAATCACCACTTTGCAGAAGGCGGTGAGTCAACATTGTAGTGACACGTTGCGTTTTAGCATGCAGTACAACATCGTCCGGGATACTAGCTCATCGGAGATATGGAAGAAATGAAGCTGTTGTATACAGTGGATGCGTCGAATAGTATTTAACGAATGGTCATCAAGCACTAGTAGTTATAGATTCTACGGGTTCTAACCTCAGGAAGGTATGTGTAAAGCCTATACTTCACGGAAGGCCATGAGCTTCAATGGTTCGCCGACTGTTTGATCGCTCATTTCCGTCTGGTACGAAAAGTGAGTTAATGCCAGGTGACAACTTTAAAGTTATCAATGCTGGTCGCATCATAGGAGATAGGCTACTTACAATACACTGTGTAAATCAGACTATTCATACGACTCCGAATCTCAGTCTATCGCCTTTGAATGGAGCTGGGCAGCACCCATATTAGTATTTCTGTGACTTTAGAACTGGAGCTGAATTAGTTTTACCAAATCACCTCATATATCTAAAAAAATATACCTGCCCCCTTCCCCATAGATTTCTACAACTGCAAGGTTTTAGGATGTTACCTAGTTCGTTTCTCCTAGTCTAACGTGAGATGAACGGAACTACATCAGAAGATTCAGGTGAAAGAGACGTATTATTACAATCCAGCACTAAATTGAAGATACCCGTCATCAAAAAGTTAGTATAAATATGAAAACTTAATATACCACGGAGTAATATAGATAGAGAGGTAAAAATTGACACACATGCTTGGAATGACATGGGGTTTTGATAGAAAAAAAACACCCCATATTGCTAGACGCGTGAAAGATCTCTTCCGCTCGTCGTTTGGTGATCGTGTGCTGAGCCGCCACTTTGGTCATGCTTGGCCTCCCAGGTTCCCAGACTTCAGTCCGTGCGATTATTGGCTTTGGGGTTACCTGAAGTAGCAAGTGTATCGTGATCGACCGACACCTCTAAGGATTCTGAAAGACAACATCCGACGCCAATGCCTCACCATAATTCCGGACATGCTTTACAGTGCTGTTCACAACATTATTCCACGACTAAACCTATTGTTGAGGAATGATGGTGGACATTTCCTGTAAAGAACATCATCTTCGCTTTGTCTTACTTTGTTATGCTAATTATTGCTATTCTGATCGGATGAAGCGCCATCTGTCGGACATTTTTTGAACGCTTGTATTTTTTTTGTTCTAATAAAACCCCATGTCATTCCAAGCATGTGTCAATTTGTACTTCTCTATCCACATTATTCGGTGATTTATTTAGTTTTCAAATTTATACTGACTTTTTGATCACCCATTACGTTAAGTTATAACTATGTTAAATTGTGTACGCATAAATCCCAGTAATAAACTCCACACAACAACGAATTTAAATCCGATTCTTTCTAATGGCTGGACAATTTTTGTTCTGTGAGTTCAGGAGTTTTCTTTAATTTTTATTTAAAAGTCTGGGACCATATGCGTCAGTGCTCTCTGACGATGCAGGGACACAGTCTATACTTCACAGAACATTGATTAGAAAATTTATACACAAAAAGCTATGAAATTAATAAAATAAATTTCTGAAAGAGTAAAGGGAAGTATGGCTGCTATCAGCTTTAAGGTTGGTTTGAACACTACTGCTCAATAGGCAATGAAGCAGCATAGATATAAACAGCACATTACAGTAGAATTTCTTACCTATAGCGTATACATCTTGGACAGTGAAGACCCAGTGTGCCACAAGGAAGCTTTTTAACTTATATTTCTGGTCTATTGCTCAATTCTTTTCAGTTATCGTGACAGCTTTTTGAAAATGAAACCTGCTGAACACACCTATCTGAAAAGTGCTTACAGAAGGGTTATCCATGTATATTTTATTATTGGATCTAGTGTTCACTGAATAAATATTGCAGCTTTTCAGGTTTCTCAAGGACAGATCCCATGATGGAGAATTCTCGCAGGGGTGGTTCAGTCAGAATTCCTAGGCACCTGAATAATTAAAGTAGTTTCTAGAAAGTTAGGTTTAGTGTCACGTCGAAATAGAGCTAATTAGGACTAAAGCACTGTCACAGTGGATGGTAGAGGAAAGACTCGGTCATGACTCATAACTGATGGTACCTACTTTAGCGAAACAATTTTCGATGATCGGGCAGAAACTGGAGCTGTGCTGTTCCCGTCTTAACTGCACCATCTCGGATCACAGGCCTGTTGCGCACCAAAACAGGTGCGGTACGGCAGCCCACCGGTGACCTATTAATCTACGAGAACACTTCCCACGAGCACTGCAGCTGCCCTGAAAGGCTTCATAATAACAGGGTGCGCGCGAGCAATCGTCAGTACAATGGATCAATACGGCAGCAGCATGAGCCCAGCATGAGAACTGCGTGTGCGAGTTCGCGATTTCCCACAGCGCGGCCCGGAAGGGTTTGAAAGCCGGAGGCTAGCTGGAGCCGCTCCTCAGGGCCACCTGGCCCGACGCGCAGAATGTGGGGCAGCGGCCTTCCCAGGATCAGGTTGCTGCCCAAAGGGCTGGCGCCGGCTGGGCACCGTTACGCCCACACATGTTCAGCATGCAAGCGTGGGACGCCGATTATCGATTGGCAGCCAGCTGAATATTCCCGCTTGCAAATACGTGGGACGGATTCACATCCGGCGGTGTTGAGCCTGGCGTGTTTTGCATTCAGCTCTTCCCGGAGGCGGTGATGCGAATGCGTCTCGGAATCGGCAGCTACAGGTGTTCCGGTGAACTATTGTGTGGCTTCCAGGTAGTTCTTCATTGATGTGTCTATGAATACTAGTCTCTCCTTCCAGAGTACAGAACTTTTGTCCCCCGTCCGTGGAAAGATACAGTTGTGAAATCAATGGAAAGGCATGAATATTTGTAGGAAAACTAACATTATCAATTGGAATTGTTGCGGACGAGTGTATATGCAATAGTATGACATTCACTATGTCGACAAATGCAGTCGGATGGTTTGGCATGTGGTGACAGTAGCACGCTTTATTAGAAGACAACAGCGATTTAGATGAAGAGAATGGAACTTGGTATAAAGGCAGTCGGCTCGGTGCGGCGTCAGTTCGTCGGCACTTGCCTTTACTGCAGATAGGAAACAGACACCATTACTGATAATACATGTTGCATACATAAGCCACGATTGTGGTAATGCTGTGCGGAAAACAGTTATTATGTGATGAAAAAGCGTACAAGGAAATAGGACCCACTAATCGTGAATCGTAAAGACCCTGAACCGTTCAAGTACAATGATTAATAATATCGTTAGACTGGGGCACAATATGGACGAAACGGCAAATATAGGCAAAGTATAAAATTATGCGAGGCATTGAAACAGTTGCTTTTGCACAACGCCATTATTTTTCTCACCTTGTTGCTGATTTACAGCTGCCAGTAACGGCCAGACGCGTACGACAGATTTTGTCAGAAGACAAACATCTTGCATTCAAGAAACGACTGGAGAAACCTTCTCCAACTCCCAAACACGGACAAGCTAGATTGGAGTTTGCTGAAACACGTATGTCGTACTTAATAACAGGATGAAGTGTTCTTCAGTTATGACAAGTTTAATTTAAGTAGGTCAGATGAATTTCAGTATAATAAGGTTGAAGTGAGAATAGAGCGACGAGTAAGAATGAACAGTGGTGATAGTGGTATGAATTGCGCCAGCCTTCTACGGCAAAGGTAAATCGCGCATTTATTGGACGAACAGTAGAATTAATTCTCAATATCTACATTGAGATGACAGAGACAGAACTGATTGCGATTTATGAGCACCTACTGCACGAAAATCTAATGTTTCTACAGCATAAAGCGTCTTTGTATGTTTCTGGTACAACCAAAAAATGATATGAAGATAAAAATGTCGAGATCTTGTCCTGGCCTGCACGTAACCTGGATTTGAACCCTGTGAAAGATCTGTGGGGAATACTTGCATGGCGTGTTAAGAGCAATGGAAGGCAATTTGAGGGCGTACGTAAGCTGAAAAGAGCGATGCGAGAAGAGTGGGCGACAACTACACACCCAAACAACATCAATACCGAAGATAATTTTTGAGCTAGTTAGGAAGATCGGATGTTGGACAAAACACTAACAGTGCAACAACGTAACAGGATAAGGTTATTTAGTTATGGTACACAGGGCTCCTGAGTGCATTTATACCAGTTTCCATCCAGGAAATGTAAACATCTTGTTTTGTTACTCGTCTTATGAAAGGCACTGGGTAATTCTGTCATGACTGTTTATGTCTTATACATATTTACTTCTTTCATAACAAATTTGATAAATTTATGCTTCAGATATAATCATACTATTACTTTCGAACTTTGGCCATTTTAAAGTGCTATTCAGCTGCTGTTTGGCCATCAGTCTTCTGCGATGACACGTATTACCATATTGGTTTATTGCATAGAGTGGCCACTATCAGTCCTGTCAACTTCAGTTGACAACTCTAACCAAATGCGCTTTGAATGCTGCACATGCGTACATGCCTGAATACAGTGTGTTCCCAAACTATTCGTTCAAATTAATACAGGAGGTAGAGATCATTAAAACAAATATATTTAGTTATGGTACATATAGACAATGGCGGCAATTTATGATGGTAGTGACGATTTACGCAGAAGGTAGTTTAGCATGCTAATTTCAGCAGTGATATTGGATGCGCTACCACTGAACTGTACGCACGCAGGATATCGTCCGTTCGAAGATTCCTGGTACCATCAGCAACAGCAATTCTAGCGACGAGTTTTTTTTGTGTTTTCGCAATGGTTTCGTACACCAGCTGCTCCGTATGCCGCCAGAGGAAGAAGTCAGGCACCTGCGGTCAGGTGAGCTGGGTGGCCAGGCCACACAGGGCCTTCTTGGATGATCCATCGATTTCTGGAAGTGACTCTCAGATAATTCCTCACAACTATTCTGAAATGGGCTGGCGTCTCATCGTGCTGGAAGATCATCCTTTGCCTAACATTCAGAGGTACATCCTAGAGCTATTCTGGCAACCTGTGTTCCACGCTGATGCGGTATTTCCGTCCGGTGAGGCACAATGGAAGAATGTATAGTCCAGTGAACCTATCAACGAGAAAGTAAACCACATATTACACCGAATCGCTGTTGATGAGCACGCGCTCGAGTATCTCATGGATTTCATGTGCCCAAACATGTGAACTGTGGATATTGAAACAGCCTTCACAAGTAAACAAAGCCTCGTCGGTCCAAACGACCTCGGCTGGAAATAAGGAGTGTAAGGCAGTCTGCTGCAAAAGCCACAGTGCGAACTGCACGCCATGTGGGAAATTCTCAATGTGCTAGTGCTAGCACTCGTTGAAGACGGAAAGGTTGAACCTGCTGGTTGCGTAATACATTCCACACAAGGCCATTTCTGACGTCAAGGATGTGCGTAATATCTCATTTACTTGCAGATGGAGTATCTTTAATATGTCGCAGAATCTTGTCTTCCATTTCGGGAGTTCGCACTGTTCGATTCCGACTTGTATCATGCATAACTGCACGGAAAGTGTCTTTTTTGTATAGCAGGCAACTCCGACGTCGCAATGTTTAGTGTTGTGGACCCCGTCTTTTGGGAAAGCGATGTGGAGATTCTCTCACTGCAGCTCGTCCATTTCCATTTACAGACCCGTAAATCAGATGCATGTTATCCGTTGCAGCACACGAAACTGCTCGATGCTCACAGTTATTGCCATAGGGAGGTAATGACTGCGACTGAATAGGTGTGTTTACAAGGATGTCAGCGTTGTTGTCACAAGGAGATGATGCTTGTGATTGAATCAGTGTTTACAAGTAGACTTCAGAGCCAGCCTTCCTTACAGTTTGAAATGTCAGTACACATTCCCAGTCAGAAACACCGGCACTACAGCTTACCTCAGCACCACTAACAAAATTTCCCTAACATTAGAAGTTGACTTAAGACACCATAATAATGTTACTTACCAAAACATGCTTGTTTTGATATTCTCTACCTCCTAAATTTGAACGAATAGTTTCGGAACACCCTGTAGATGGAAATCAGACATTTAGGATGCTGTGGAGCAGTGGTCTGCGAGATGCTAACAGGGGCGGTGGAAAACTTTATCCCAGCTGGTTTCGTTACGAAGACTCAACGAGTATTGTGACGTTCACCACTTAACTGTACCGTCAGGGCACAGTATTCTAAGGGGGCTGAGACAGCAGAGAGCCACGGATAGTGTTTTGAACCGGCAGTCAGCAGGCCAGGGTAGACGTGTCGAACGTGTGGAAAATCTGGAACGAGTGCACTTGTCGCTTGAAGACAGTCCCAGACGTTCAACATGGTGGCAAGCACAAGCTCTACAACTCACGTGAAGTTCATTTATCCCGTCCTGATTTATTTGAAGATTTATCCGTATGAAGTGTAGGTTGTTCAACAGTTGAAAGACATTGAGGATTTGGTGTTGCATCAGCATGAAGTACTGTTGAATCAAGAGTTAAACTTAGATAGGTAAAACAGACTCGCCATCTGCGCTGAGATTCTTGCAATGATTTACAGAGAACCACTATTTCTTCAACAACTGAAGACGTTCGATTAAGCATTTTCTTGACTACGTGTGTTAAGAAGCAAAACTTCTGATACTGATCTCACGAAAATCAACCACTTTCACACGAAAATCTTCAGGCGAGTTCAAAAGTTATGGTATGGTTTGCAGTTGGAAACTGTGGGATTGTTGGTCTCCTTAGCTACAGAGTCAGAAGGTCAGAGTATTCGGCAGTCGTCTGCAGTAAGCTGATCATCTTTCGGCGTCCACTCGGCATGAAACAATCGCCGTTCTACAGGTTATGTGAAGGTGTGTTGTGAAAGCCTTCCTGCGATATTCCAGGCGAACGAGGGACATTTGTTTTAAGTTGTTATCAAGGTGTAGTCAGATCGGTCAATTTGTGACTGCCATTTATGTGCTTGTATTTCATAACTGTATCACATTACTACCTGGAATCACCATGTTCGTGCTATCATTTGAAGTTGGTAGATACAAAACGCATCTCCTAGTTTGTACTAAAGACTACTAGGCTAATTCAAGTGCTGTATATACAACACATGAGATAGATGCGTGTGTCAGTATTTGTCATCCCGGAACTTTATCGGCTAAAGAGGTAAATAAAAAAATTAAAAAGGGCTAAAGCCGAAATTTTTCAATAGTGGATAAATACACCTTAAATTCAACTGTTGCACATGGCGTGGAATCATTTAGGGAAATTTTCGGAGGGCATTCTTAACTTGAATAAGGCGTGCTTCTTCACGCAAGTTGAAAATTGGAAAAAAACTGCGCTGGGAGACTCCGTGTTTGTACACATGGCACTCACACTCTGCTAATAACGACAGTAGTGCTCGAAGTTACACCCACGCCTAACAAAGGTGTCATAATTAGGAGTGCAAAAGGAATTCCACTGTTAAACGCAGAGGAGAGAGCAGGTAGTTGGAAAGACAACACCGAGGGCGTCTAGGAAGTGGAGACTCTGTCATCGATGTGACAGAGCAAGAAATGTTGTTCTATCCAATGTTAGCGTCAGAAGTTGACAGAGCTTTGGAAGAAAGGCGATCGAACAAGGCAGAAGGACAAGCATTTCTTCGGAATTTCTAAAATCGTTGGGCGGAAGAGCCAACCAGGCGGCTCCCGGTAATCAAATTACAGTGTAAGATCTATGAGTCTGGAAAAATGAAAAGTATCATAAATCTTTAAAAGTCAGCTAACAGGAAATAAAGGCCTCAGTTTGAGGAAGATATGTATTATATGCACGTATGAAGCAGAGAACTGTATGGAAAGTAATCACGCACTGTAGAAGAATTAGCATGGAAGAGAATCGAAGTGTTTCAGATGTGGTACTACAGAAGAGAGAAATTTTTGAGAATATTGTTTTGAAGTACAGCATTGCGTGGAAGTGAAGCACAGACTGTGGAAAAACTAGAGATGAAGAAAATCGAAGCTTTTGAGATGTGATGACACGAAGAATGTTAAAAAATTAGGTGAACTGATAAATTAGAAGTGCGCGTAGATGCTGACGTACAAGAGCAGTCACGTGCAAACAGGCAGGAAGCCCCCCTCGTGCAGAGTCAAGGCACGGCAGTCCCGTGTTATTTGAGGCTTGCAGCACCTAGGGCCTAGGTGATTCTCTGCGCCGCCAGACCTCCCACAGCGACTCGCAGGACACAAAGGCTTCTAATACTCCCGGGTTTTACGTACGGCTTCTTGTCTCGGACGTGCATTATCAAATTTGCCACAGCAGGTAGTCTCCATGGAGCGACAGGAAATGTAACAATATGACAACATGCCTTCGTCCCACATGTAGATTTTTCATTCAGATAGTTAAAGTCATATTTATGGACTACCAAAACTTGCGGCGAAAGCGAGCCTTCATTCACTACCAGTTTCGATTGTCGTTAGGGTAAGTAAAATAATTACAGCAGCCTACGCGTTGTCACTGATACTATGATTTTAATAAAAATAAAATCATAGAAAGCCAATGCTTGAATTGACACCACACTGAGAACGATACTACATAGATTGCTGTAATCATTTTATGTTGACTAATGATGAAACTGGTAGAAAATGAAGGCCTCTTTTATCAGAAGCCTTTCAATACGTATTAGCTGAGAGGAATCACACTACCTGACAAAACAAGTGAGGCACCTAGAACACATGGACTGATGTACCCTTCGGCGGGTATGTAATAATCATTCCACAACTTCTCTAAGACGCTTAAGGCAAATGCCAGGATGATTCCTTTGAAAGAGCACAGCTGACTTCCTTCCCATCCTTCCTTAACCCAAGGCTGTGCACTGTAACGACCTTACCGCCAAGGCGTTAAACACTGATCCTTCTTCCTTTCTTTTCCTTTTGAATTTCAGAATATTAACTCCGTCTTCTTTGGTGAAGGGATTTCGGGAAACCGTGTTTAGTAACTATGCTTTAGTGGCTCTGCCATAAATAACATTATCGTTGCTATAGCGCAGTGAATGAATTTACTGTGTCTTGCCACTGGCGTATTTTACATAAGACCAGAACCTCTTTGGATTTTCTGCCAGATCTCGAGACAGAGTTTCGTTGTGCAAACTATTAAAACCTTGTCGCACTGAAGTCTGCGCTCAGTTTCGTACTTCAGTAAAACATCGTCAGTCTTGGAGATTTCTCATACTTTAAGTTTTGTATGAGTTTCTCGTTGGTTCCACAACAGTGTTCTCATCACTTTTATGTACCATGGGGGGATCACGACCACATCATGTTAATTTATTTGGTATATATCTCTCAATTGCAGTCGTTACTATTTCTTTGACTCATCTGTTTGTTTTAAACAGATATATGTCGCATTCATTTTCGGGGGATTTGGTTGTTACATTATTCAGTCTTTCTGCAACGACCTTGTGCTCACTAATCCCTGCATCCTTCGTGATTTGCTCAGGACTATTTATCATTGGAACAGTGGTCCCAGGTTATGTTCACGGACGAATCCAGGTATAGTCTGAACAGTGATTTTCACCGAGTTTTCATCTGGCGTGAAGCAGGAACTAGATACCAACCCCTTAATGTCCTAGAAAGAGATCTGTATGGAGGTCGTGGTTTGATGGTGTGGGGTGGTATTATGATTGGTGCACGTACACCCCTGCATGTCTTTGACAGAGGAACTGTAACAGGTCAGGTGTATCGGGATGTCATTTTGCACCAGTATTTTCGCCTTTTCAGGGGTACAGTGGGTCCCACCTTCCTCCTGATGGATGATAACGCTGCCATCGTGGAGGAGTACCTTGAAACAGAAGATATCAGGTGAATGGAGTAGCCTGCCTGTTCTCCAGACCTAAACCCCATCGAGCACGTCTGGACGTATCGCTGCATTTCAAACCCCTAGGAGACTTAAGGAGCTCCGACAGGCACTGATGTAAGAGTGGGGGGCTATAACCCAACAGCTGCTCGACGACCTGATCCAGAGTGTGCCAAACCGTTGTGCGGCCTTTGTACGTGTGCATGGTGATCATATCCCATATTGATGTCGGGGTACATGCGAAGGGAACAGTGGCGTTTTGTAGCACATTTGTTTTGGGACGGTTTTCTCAACTTATCACCAATACCGTGGACTTACAGATCTGTGTCACGTGTGTTCCTTTTGTGCCTATGCTGTTAGCGCCAGTTTTGTGTAGCGCTACGTTCTGTGACACCACATTCTGCAATTATCCTTAATTTATGAGCATGAGCGCGTTATCGTAACCTTTAGACTTGAGTGGGCTTCTAAGATAACTGTTCAAAATAGTTTTTGGAGAAAACATTCAGTGCGATTTCGGACGACGGTTTGTGTCTACCACCGACTTCAAACATGTATTTTCGCCAACACATCGAGAGTAGACTGAAGCCACCACTAACTATAATTGTATGGGAGGGATATATGTACAATGAAACTCAATTTTTGTTTGAAATGTTCAGCAACTGTATGGTCTGGGAAGGAGCTGGGGTCGGTAAAAGGAACTAATTATTAATTTATTCCTGTTGTCAAATATAACCTTTTCCCATGCTAACTCAAAGGAACTATCTACTTCAGTTCCACTACAAGGGCAAAATTCATTTCACATTAATAAACACTCCACCAGCAATTGTATTTAGTCTATTCTTTCTGAACACCGTTAGGTTCATTGAAAAAATTTGGCCTTAGCCTTTGAACTTCAGCATTTAACGATCTGAGGTTCCGTGCTTTCTACAGGGTGTTCAGTAAGTACCTATGCAGTTCACAACTTGCCGTATTAAAGTCATGGAAGTTATAACAGATGCTTGAACTTGAAGACACACAGTTACACTCGTTTCTGCATGTTCTTGAAGACGTAGTGTATGGTGTGTGGATTGCCTCCATAGGCCTTTACGTTCAACGTACCCCATAGAAAGTAAACTGGTGGAGCCATTCGGGTGAACGCGGAGGCCAGAGTCCTCGAGAGATGATGCGCTCTCCGAAGATGTCCTTCAAGAAGTTCATTGCCTTGTGGGCGGTAAGTGCAGTCGCCACATCCTGCTGAGACCAGGCATTCTCAATTTCGTCCTCATTCAGTTCACCTAGGAAGGGTTCCAGAATGCAGACGCAGTACCGTTCTGTATTAATGGTGTCCTGAAAGAAGATCGGCCAAATGATTCTTTTACGAGTCACGGCGCACCAAACACTAAGCTTTGGTCATGCAGTGGAGACACCTTAAATTCATACTAATTCTCCGTAGTCCACATACGACTATTCTGGTTATTCATGGAACCGGAGAGGTGAAACCACGCCTCATCCGTGAAAAACGTGGTGTCAAGAATCCCCTCACCATTGTCCATCAGGAAGGACAGGAACCAGTTGCAAAAGCTCACACGCGCCAGGCGGTCGATGTCTCACAGTTCATGCACGACCGACTTTTGTACGCATACATAAACAGTGACGTTCGGAGAATCTTGTCAGCGGAACCCACGGATACGTAGGCATGATGAGCTAGTCGTCTAACCGATTTCTTTGGACTTTGCAGCATCATATCTTGCACATCCGCCACATGCTCTTTGGATGTGGGTGTAGATGGCCTGCCTGATTCTGGAGCATTATGAACGCTTCAGGTCTTCCGAAACTTTGTGACGGAGTTCCGTACAGCATTGCCGACCTTCACTCCTGGGAACTTTGCTGCAAACGCAGCTTCTACTGCTAAGGTAAACTTGTCTCCATTGCAGTACTCATGTTTCACAAGAAAAGTCTTTGTTCAATTGTCAGCATGATGACCTGGATTACAATTATGTTGCACAAGACGTTGGTCTTCAGTCAAACCTGACCAACGAACAAATACAAATACCTGCTCAAATATGGTTCAAATATGCTAAACAATGGAAAATTTTGTATTAATAATTGGCAATCTTATCAGTCATACCTTTGCACACCACAACAGGGAACTGCATAGTAACTTTTTGAACACCCGGTATTAGCGCTTGGAGCTCTTGTTCTTTTCCAGCACAGCTACGACAATCTATAAGTTCAGTAACGCTTATTGCTACGCCTACCCTCCTCCTGTGTTTCTTCTGCATCCTTTTAAACTCACATCATTTCAATAGTTTCTCGAGGTCTTCTAATCTAAAAAAAGAAAAGAAAAATAGCTCCTCAGCTCTGCGCCTGCCATACGAGAACGAGCAATGGACTACCTGCAGTTCTGTGTCATACTGCACTACTGGTCGGAACTATCAGCATGAGGGCAGGGAATTACCATGCCATATGTAGGCTACCGTTAACACCACAACACAAATGATTGTGTTTGGATTGTTGCTGTGACAGGGATGTACGCAGAGCTGATGAGTGACGTCACATAGTGTCCAGAGATGAACTGCAATTGATCCCGGATGACTAACATTGGGGACTATGGCGGCGATCTGGGGTGACGACCCATTCTCCATAGTCTTGGAAACGCCCAGCGGTGTTTCCTTTAATATAACATATTGGCCTTTTGCATTAACCATGTTGTCAGAGAAGTGAGCAAATACTGATCTGGTATACATTATCACATACGCATCGTAAACATTAAAAATTACATTAATTACAAGTCAACTTCATGGCACAGTCTGTCCATTCACTCACTCAACACAATTCATATATCACAATTTATTACGCTCGAACCTTTGAGGCTGACTTATAGCTAGATATCCTCTTCTTGCCACACTGACGTAGTCCGTTATGGTCAGGTGCGAAACAGGTCCGACACAGATGTAGGGTGAGGAATTCCTGCTCTGATCGAGGCCTTAATAAAGTTGCAGCGTTGTCTGCCTTAGCGTGAACATCCTAGTATCACATGGTTGAGGTCTGCAATTTCAGTTAGGTGGTCTTCACAGTATGAAGATGGCTGAACGTTCGTCCTATAAAGATGTGAAGGGTAGTAGCCATAACCCAGCCGGATGCGCGTTATGCTAGTGATATGACGTCTAGATAGCTTGATTTGGGATAACCAGGTTTCTCGTGGAATACTCGGCGGTATTGCTGCGTAATGTCTTCGTTTGGACTGTTGTGAGATCTCCCATGTATGTGACCATTATTGGTGAATTTTCTCTTCACCGCCAGCGACAAAACCTGTATATGGAACGCAGGTGCAGTAGCGTTCGCCATCAGTCACACTTCGTTCTGCCAGGTGGTCAGCCATCTCATCACATTAGATTCCAGGATGTCCCTTGATACATAATAACTGGACACGTTTATGTTGACTTTCACACTGATAGAGTAACTTAACTACATCAAGTACATGACGGTTAGTGCTGGAGCCTCATTTCTACTTTTCAGGTTTTGCAGTGCACTCCCCGAATCAGTGTCAATAAGGATGTCGTTGAACCGATCTGCCGCATATTGAAGGGCTTCCTTAATTGCAAGGAATTCGGCAATGAAGATGCTGGCTTCTGTCGGTAGCTTAAACATAGCTCGAGATAACATATGTTTACGGGTGGGGTCCGCCTTTAGCAAAACACAGTTTTGTTTTTTGTTGCAGACATGTTTCACTGCAGTTGCTGCATAATCAGTGATTTTTTTATTATTATGGCTGTTAAACATAAGGCATGTTCTTTACTGTTTAGATACATGTAAATATTAGTTTCTAAATCGTTATTAGAGATTTTTGAAGAGCACACAAAATTGTGTATTCATTCCTTCTTACCACATTGGTGTTGTTTTCCTGCTGTATAGCGATTTTACAGTGTCTGTTTTTCTTTAGAGTTTGTCACCTGCAACTATATACAATTTAATGTAGGCAAAATATTTACGCAAAAATTACGATTTAAACGGTTATGACTATGCCTGAGATTAATAATTTATGTGAAAGGTTGTGTGTGAGTGTGTATGTGCGTGTGTATGTTTACATTATGTTTCACTTACATTTCATTTTTCGTCATCTTTTTGTAAATAGACACACACACACACACACACACACACACACACACACACACACACACACACACACACATCCTTTCACATAAATTATTAATCTCAGGCATAGCGATAACAGTTTAGAAATCGTAATTTTTGCATAACTATTTTTTCTACATTAAATTGTATATAGTTGCAGGTGACAAACTGTAAAGAAAAAGAGACACTGTAAAAACGTAATACAGCAGCAAAACCACACCAATGATGTAAGAAGGTACGAAACACAACTTTATGAGCTCTTCAAAAATCCGTAATTACGATTTAGAAACTAATATTTGTATGTATTTAAACAATAAAGAACATTCCTTGTGTTTAACAGCCATAATAGTAAAAACGTACTAATGGTGCTGCAGCTGCAGTGAAACATATCTGGGACAAAAAACAAAACTGTGTTTTGCTAAAGGCAGACCCCACCCAAAAACATACGTTATTGTTAAAGTAAACTCAGACAAAAGAACTTCAGGCTCAAGATGATAGCCCGAGACGTGGATGTCCTAAGAAGTAAGCAAAGCCGGTGCCCTACCTTCTTTTGGATCCGTCAGTGAATATTGTGAGCGATAAGGGCCCCGTTGATTCAGTCAAATGGGAAACGTCAGTAGAAGTAATGAAAGTTCGATCTGACCCTGTGCGTTAACAGAAGATTGTGGGATGGTAGTTTAGTACGTCATATTCCAAACTAAATGCAGGAGGCAGAGAATCGCATACCTTTGCTGCCTGAAATCTTGAACTAGGATCTTCGAATCGTATCGATGTACTGGTTGTCCTCAATCAAGCAGCCAAGATTTTGGAGAAGAGGGTGAACTGTTTGCGCTGCTCTGCTTCCTGAGCCAAGATATTCCTCCGAAAGTAAAACGGCATCTCCCTTGTTTCCATCAGAAGCGTATTCACAGGTGCAGAATTCATTGCCCGAAGACAGAAGCGTGTGGCACGGTACTGCAGAGTATCGATCTTGCTTAGTAGAGATGTCGTAGCATTGCAATATAACGTGCACCCAAAATCCAGTACAGACACAATCATGCCACCATAACGAGTGAGTAGGACTGTAACATGTGCTCTCCACCGCAAGCGCGATACTGATCGTAGGATACTGAGTGATCGACCGACCTTGGAAATCGAATATTCCACGTGGTTTGCCCATGCCAATCTGTTATCGACAAAGAGTCCAGGTCATTGACTAAGCTCCCAACCGGAGTAAAAGGCTCAAATCATATCTCAGGCGTTGTTGTCGTCCATCTCTGCCTTGTAACGACAACCGTCGGAGATTAGGTATACGCCACATTCAGTCCAGCTCTGTATGTCCACAAGTACAGTTCGTACGCCGCTCGATCCAAGCATCTTAGCGTTATCCTCAAGCTGAGAGAAAACGAGTACATGCAGATCTCTTCGGCGTACATTAGGACTTTTACTGAATGACCAAAGATTGTGCTACTATCTGACGAGTACACTGCATAAAGAATTGGAGTTAAGATGAAGCCTTGCGACAGTCCTCTGTAGACCAAAACTGTTGTGTGACATCGATTACACGTTGCCGTATGAGAGAGTAAAGATTGCGAGTGATGAGGTCTGGCACACCCACTGTCTGCAGCTTCCGCATCAGGACGTTCGCTTCCACACTGTTATACAACGGGAAACATCGAAAATCAGTGCAATCAAGTAACCAATAGATGTACAAACACATTCTGTTTCGGTAGTTAAGAGACAGACTGTCAACGGGACCTCTTCCTTTTCGAAACCCGTATTGAGAGCAGACCAGAAGGGAGTTTCTCTCAAACCACCATTCCCAACGGCCCTTCATGATCCATTCTAACGTTTTAAACACGGAAGAAGAAAGAGCGATGGGACAGTATGAAACGCCCATATCGGGTCTTTGCGGGGATTAAATATTGGAATAATTACGTTACAATGATTGTAGATGTTGAGCAAAATGTGTAAGGCTTCTTCCGCCAAGTTGACCACCAGTTTGTTGTGGATATCGTCATATAATGGAGCAGCACTGCTGGTGCCTTTTAAGACGTTCGGCAGTTCTGAGAATGGAGTGTAATCAATAAAGATTGCGTCGATCCCAGGGACGAAGGAGAAGCAGCATCCGAGTCGGCATTTTCTGGTACGCTCATTTCACGAGTGTACCGTGGATATCAGGATTCCGGCATCGCTGCTGCCGAAAAAAGATTCTTCAAGAATGGGACCAACGACGACTAAAGAGAATCGTTTAATGTGACGGAAGTGAAACATCTCCGCAAATTGCTGCAGAGTTCAACTCTGGGCCATCAGAAAGAGTCAGCGTGCGAACCACTCAGCGAAACGTCATCGATATGGGCTCTCGGAACCGAAGGCACTCTCGTATATCCTCGATGTCTACACGGCACAAAGCTTTACGCCTCGCCTGGACCTGTCAACGCTGACCCTGGACTGTTGATGACTTGAAACATGTTTGCTGGTCGTACGATTCTCGTTCCAAATACTATCGAGCGGACGGACGTGTACGGGTATATAAAAAACCTCATAAATCCATAGACCCTGCATGTCAGCTGGGGACTATTCTAACTGGTGTAGGCTCTGTAGTGGTGTGGAACGTGGGCAGTTGGAGTGTTATGGGATCCCTGATACGTCTAGATACGACTCTGACAGGTGACATGTACGTAAGCATCTTGTCTGATCACATGCATCCATTCATGTCCATTGTGCATTCTGTAAAGGAACTGAAAATATTGTGATTTAATCGCAGAGGTGCTGAAAAATTGTTCCAGTGACACACCAGAGAAATATCTGGTAAACCTTTTATCTTTGAGAGACATAGGAACAATTTCGCCCTTCGTTTTTTATTTCTTGTATGAACGATTACTTTTTGTTCTGATGGGCTGGTGGGATGTCGTACTGTCTAATTACGTGTGTGTGTGGTAAATGAATGAGTTAAAAGACGCAAGATGTGTTTTATATTATTTTCATCGCACAACAAGCCTTATTCCCATGCCTATGGAGTATTTATGTTAAGCAGAGAAGGCGAGTTTTAGATGGAACCGAAGATCTTCAAAACGGCGCTGCTCAACAATAGAGGTACGTGATTGAGCTCTCTTCTTTCCTTTCGTGGCCGCTAAAATTACTTCCGATTCGTTTTGCCGAGAGATTCAGAACCTGCAATCTTCTTTTTCTTATAAAAATACTAGTCCGATGCAAAAGAATTACTCTTACATTTAAATAATTGCCATTCTTTTACCCAGACCACGGGGAATGATAGAACGTACGTGCCTCTACTCTGAATGTACGTTCGCAATCTCCGAGTGTGTTACGACGAAATTATTTCACAATGAAAATTTCTCATCAGACCGCAACCACTCGCACGCGAATGTACGTACCCTCTGAATGTATCTAGTCAGTCACGCGCGTTGTTCAAAAGCTTTACTTTTAATATTCAGTGGATTACATTTCCGAAATTAATTTTTGTTTATGCTGCAAATCGTACTTCACGCGAAGTATTTATTACGTAAGTTTCAGGCTCAATTAAAAAAAAAAAAAGATTCCGAATAATAGAAATAAAGAATAACAATCAAACAAATCAAACCTAAATAAACAGAAAGAGGGAACGTTACAATTCCGACGGACTTGGGAAATTCCAGCACAACAATGGGACATCCCACACGTCCAAAATTGTTACAGAGCGGATCCAGGAACACTCTTTTGAGTTCAAATACATTCGCTGGCCACCAAACTCCCCGGACATGAGCATTATTGAGCATATCTGGGATGCCTTGGAACGTGGTGTTCAGAAGAGATCTCCTTCCTCTCGTTCTCTTACGTATTTATGGACAGACCTGCTGCATTCGTGGTGTCAATTCCCTCCAGACACTTCTGCGCGTTCGCGGGTGCCCTAACCGATTTTAGGTAGGTCTAAGATATCCTTTGGATCGTCAGTGTATATTGGCGTTGTCGACCGCAGCACAGTATTCTGCCTGTTTACACATATCAGTATTTGAATACGCATGCCTAAACCAGTTTCTTTGGCTCCTCAGTGTAGCTTGAAGCCATCGCAAGATCACGCAGTATAATTTTCACGCAGAATGATAAACAAAACCCAGAGCAGAAAGAAGAAAAAATGATTATACGTGTTTAGGTAAATCTGAGCTCCACTAATGGTGTATAGCATCGCACAAAATTTTCCTCAAATTTTGCTGAGCAAGAACGGAATTTCAGAAGAGCTACAACACTTAAAAATGATTACTTGGTCAAATAGAACTGGCGATCCCAGCCTTATTCTGTGTATTCTGGTGCGTTCTTGTTTATATACGTATTACTACCAATAACGCGGTGCTCCGCCGTTGGCCGCGCCGAATGAAATGCTCTACACAAAAAATATGACCAACCCTTCCCCTCCACTTATCACTGTCTACAGTTCGTGATTGGCTGAAATCGAATCACGTGACACTTCCGACCATATTCGGCACTCGTTTTACGTGTGCACTGAGGCCATTATACATTTTCGGAAGTTTCACCTGAAATATTTTCACAGCGTTTTCTTTCGCCTGCACTGGTGGGCGCTGGGAAGACGGGTACCAGAAAAGAAGGATCTTTGTAGGATAGCTTCTCAAAGGAGACATGCAGCAAGAACATTTTTTACTCATTTGCTTTAATGAGCTTAAGATTTAACTTTTGGCGACAAGAATATCATGTAACAGAGAACTATAGTGTTTTAACATGCATAAATCGTTAGTCAAAGATGTTGCCTAACATCTTGAGGTTAAATCCTTAATGCAGAAATAGATGCTGTCTTTTTGTCTGCAGGTCGTTGTAGCGCTCAAGAAAGGACTACATATATCTGTCCCAATACAACTGATTTCCCTCTCGTTCCGTAGTTAATATCAAATTCTTGGCGCAAAGATTAGGTTCAATATATGTGTCAATCAATGTTCGTTGTATATTTTTTCAGGAAGTTCAGAATCTAAAAACAGTATCAGTTACACTGTAGTAGCGCCACGTATGTATGGGTATCAGCTCTAGAGAAAGTTTATTATGAAACCTTTATGCTTTGGTGATACATCTGTGTGAAGGATACTATTCATTTCTTGCCCATTACCCCTAAGGTATTTATGTTCTTCAATGTACTTTGATGCCGTGAATATTCTCTGAGAAAAGTACAGTGTTTCTACAGACATAGTACATAATATACCACGATTTTATCGTGGTAAAGGAGAACTTACGAATTCAGCGTTTTAAGAAAGTTTGCAAGAGAAATACTAGTGCACCACTATAGCAATAAATGAGGATGCCGAGACCACTTCTTGAATAGAAATGGCTAAACGTACTAATATGTGAGCAGTAGCATACTGGATCCTAAATGATGGCCGCCGGCCAGCTGCCAATGCTTCCTTATACAGAGTTTTAAACCTTCCTCACACGGGACTGGCTTCTCATCGTGACGCACGTCGAACATGATTTACAACGTCACGGGTGCACGCTTAGAAACGGGATGTTACATCACACAGAACGTGTTAACGTAATACGCGACAACAGCGCTATTCTGAGGCAGTTGTTGGGGGTTATCTGGACCGAAACCACTAAGTTTATCCACGAAAATCAGTGTGCTTAAAATATCTACATCAGCTTTGTTAGCTTTCGAACATGACCGGAGAAACTCGCAAAGAACATTGTGGATACATTGATGTATCGAACAACGTACTATTGATCAAATTAAAAGAATTGTTTTGGCATTCATTTGCAGTTATTGACTCCGTCCTTGTGCACTTTACCCTCTGAAATACGCAAGAGAGCACCTCCTCAGTATTTTGTGTGGTAATTGTAGCACTGCTCTGATTCAGTATACTTTTTAAAATGCTCATTTGTTCGCATGCCCATATACTAAACATGTTGTTCTATCTACTATGCCTACAGTGTATAGCGTGCTGGTGCGAGGGATGAGCCAGTGACATAAGCTATCTTGTAATTCGTTGCTACATGATCCGTAGCACGTTACAGAATGGACGAAACTCACTTCTGAACAGAGAATTCTCTTATTTATACATTACACTGAATATATCGAAACATATTTTTATTAAATTAAGACGCCCAGAATCTTTTACGAAAACTAAAAGAGAACAATAAAGTATTTGCAGCGAGCAGGACAGAAACCAGGAAGCAGACAGTTCACTGTATGCTCTTCTATCCACGACAGAACAACTGAAAGTATTATGTTAGTTAAGTCTTTGATCTTACGATGCCCCGAATGCCTTAACCGCGGATACGTCGTTAAATGAATTAAGTTATAACAAATTGTAACAAAAAACACGTATTTTTGAGAACACTGCTAATCTTAATTTCGGCACTTACTTTTAGAAAAGCCTTTTGAAGCAAATGAGATATCTCAGCTGTAGCATGAGTTCAAAATATGTTGATTCTGAATGTGTAGTTCCATTTAAAAGATTATGTTTTAATTACTTTAGTTAATTAATTAAAACATACATAAAAGGCCGGCCGAGGTGGCAGAGCGGTTCTAGGCGCTACAGCCTGGAACCAAGCGAACGCTACGGTTGCAGGTTCGAATCTTGCCTCGGGCATGCATGTGTGTGATGTCCTTAGGTTAGTTAGGTTTAAGTAGTTCTAAGTTCTAGGGGACTGATGACCACAGCAGTTATGTCCCATAGCGCTCAGAGCCATTTTGAACCATACGTAAAAACACGCCTATAATTTGCATAATAGTTTGTCTAGATAAATTTCAACTTGAGGTTCATACTCTTGTGATCAATATAAATAATTTCATGCGTACGGAACAGACATTTTAAGAGGGACTCCGAGTGTCATTTAGATTCACTCGATTATCCTTATAATTAGCCATCAGCATAGCTTAAAATCACGTGAAACTTTATTTGAGTCATAATACATGTGGAAATTGTGATGTAGGCTTGTCTGACTCCATGGAAATCATATCGCAAGCCACCTGTATAAAATTAGAAGTCTCAGCTCAATGAGGACAGCGGTCGTCAGAGTCTTGGCACTATATCCACCGATGTAGGAACTAGGCACTTTGACAGCTATAGAGGTGCATTTTTCATGATGTACCTCTATCGACTAGTGTGAAGGAGCCAAGACTGTTGCAACGAGATAGTTTGGTCTATTTTTTTTTTAGCCATGGCTGCCAAGCATACAAAATTAACCCAAAGTTTTTGTTATTTATAAAGTAATAAAAAATCTCAAAAATATCTTGAAGCCATGGACCTGCAGCCCTGGAGAATCAACAACCACAGAATAACTTTATACATGGGACTGTGGATCTGGTATTCCACATTATTAGTGGAAGCTCATATTAACACAATTTCAAAGAAAAAAGGTAAATCTCAGCACGTAAATTGCAATGCAAAAGGACCCAAATACAAGATTCAACTGCAAACGACGTAGTTCAATATGGCGTCACCTAAGATCTGCTTGCGACGTAGTATCTCGCACCACTTTGTTCACGTTCCTCTGCACGAAGCAAATATGTGACGCATTTGATTCTGTTTTCCATGCTCGGGTGTGCTCTGCAACGAGAAATGTCACGTTGTGACGCCACAAGAAACTACCAGCTCCACGCCCTCGGTCGCTTTCGCGTCCCGTACGAGGACCGCGGTAGCGCTGTACGGGACAGAGCGGCGAGGCCGCGGCCGCCGCCGCCATCCATTAGAGCTGTGAGTGCAGAGTGACTCGCGAGCTGTTGGGCGCCGTGCAGGCGGCGGCTCGCCCACAGCCCGCCCCCGCCCCCGCGTCACGCCGCCAGCGCCGCCCGCGCTTTCTAATCAGGCTCCGCGCTGCGCCAGAAAAAGCGACGCAATTACCGCCGCCGTGTGGCAGCCCGCTGCATCCGCACGGTGGCAGCGCGCGGCGGTCCGTGTGGCGAATCCCGGCCATTAGCTGCCGGCGCGGCTACCGTGAAATTGTTGCGCCTCGCCGCGGATTAGTCGCTCGATACAGCGCGGACGACTTAAACGGGAGTTGCTCATTTTTACTCTGGCCATTCGCTGCACTTTAATACTCGCCATAATTCCGGTACCGCTTTTTCTGCTCTCTTAGCCGACGTTCTTCCGCAGCTAGAGCGTCCGTAGCTATTAAAGAGCCTTGTGCGTGCCCACAGGTCGTCTCTTCTCTTTCCCAGAGCGTATTTAAAACGCTTTTTTTTTTTTTTAATTTTCTGTATATGCAATATTAACCGCTAATCTCTCCAATAATGAGAGCTCATCAACCCTTAGGTTTTAGCTACTAGGAATGCCTAGAGCAAAAACTACCTTTCGCTAGTCTTTAAAGAATCACTGTGACTGTGGCACATTCCACAGTACCTCCAGCATGCTTCAATCTTCTCTCTAAGAATACCGTGAGCATCACTAAAGTAAGATTTTCGTTTCCCCTCCGGATTATTCGTTTGGACGCAGTACACTTATTTTAATCAATATGACATTCCTTTGCCTTTCTCCGACTTGTAACTGTCGTACTTGGCTGGTTCCAATCCACAGAGAAAGCATTTTTTTCAGTTTCAGAGATGAAAGCAGTGTTATGTTGTAGAAAATGTCTCTGTACCAACAGGTGACCGAGCACTGAACTTTGAACTACGAAGCTGACACATACATGTAACCACAAAGCCATTAATTCATCAAGTTGCAGGCTATGGAGGTGAACCCAGTGTTGTGTACATAGTTCCGCGTAGTCAGCGCGTACACAACTTTCCCACTAGAGCGCACCCCGCTAAACACAACAGCGCAGGCGCAGCGCTCGTCCGTCTCTGCACTACGAGATGGTGCTGCGTTAGAGACGGACCAAATTCTGCTTCCGCCGATCGGCGTATCAATATGTAACGCAGCCAACGAGGTTGCTACTAACGTAGAACCTTTTCTCCTCGCAGATCACACTCGCGCAGTGATACATGAACGCATGAGGTATTATAATGAGTGTACAGACCTCCGATTAGTCAGTGTGCATTAGTCTGCATTTGTCTGCACCAGTCTGCATTAGTCTGTACCAGTCTATAGTCAAGTTTCAGTCTGCGCTTAATAAGATTACAATATTCCTGTACATAGCCATGAAGATAAATGTATAGACACTTTGTCAAGTATCAGAGATATGGAATAAGATTAACATACCAAGACCAAAGGAACTTCAGATTGTCATGTGTAAATAGCATCCAGAATCAAGTTAAGTAATGTTTATGCTTCTTTTTATTTAAACAAATGTGTGTGAAAATTAATCAAGTTCTGTTTAAAGTTGGTCACCGTCAATCTGCTACTCTAAGTGTGCAAGTGGCATTTCTATTGTCTGACCTAACGGCAGAAGATAAACACGCCACGATAAGAGCACGAGACATATTGCTGACACTCGCCTACTTCGTTAGAGCGACAAGTCAAATAATCTGATGGTGTGTGTACCGAAGGTCTTATAGTACGCACTCCACACCCAGCAATGTATAGGGTGATACCGAACTTCGCGACAAAATTTCGGAGAATGTTCACAGATATTTTCTGAGTGGCTGCCCTACCTGTCATAGAGAATTGCAGCTCTAATATCTGTCGATGGTATGCACTCAGTTATACTGAGACTTTGATGTGTCCTCCGGATGCTTCACATTTCTTGTCAGGCAGGGTGTTATCAAAAGTTTTATAAATTTTATTCTTATTGTTACTTAAATCCATGACTTTCGTAGGGCTTTAAAATGGCACTGAAGACAAGTCTTATTGTGGGGGTGAGGAGGATTTGAGAGGGAAGCCAGTAGCAAAATGTGACCACCTGCCTCCCGCACCACTCTCCCACTGCCTTCTCATCACCCCCCCCCCCCCCCCCCCCTTGACACCACCGGAACCTGAGCCTGGATCCGTGCCTGTGCTCTCATTTTATGATACACAGCGAAGAGCATCGCGATTTCCCTTAGGACATTGGCGTATGGCCACAGTCTGCTTGCTGGAAATTGTTGGCGTCCTCGCTTTAACCCTTTGTTGTCCAAGGCTGACGACGAAATATTCTGTCACAAACTAACTACTTCTGAATCCATTATGGATGCTTGTAATGTTTCAGATCATATATTGAAATCTTGAATGTAGTGTAAGATTTTCAGCTTATTTTTGTTATTCAATGAAAGTGGTGTGGGCTCTGTTTGACTTTGATGTTTATACTTTTACACTGGATATTTTTCAAACAGAAGTTTTCAGTAGCCGATATGTTATGCCACGGAGCTTCTGAGTACAAGCAATCTGATCTTTGATTGTCAGTAGCATTCTTACAGCCAGTAGCATTCTGTGAGAAATAATTGAGGTGGGTGTTGGTCATACTACTAAGCGGTCTGGAAATTTGCGACAGAGCACAGAGTTAGAAACGCAGAGGATGTTAATTTCTGGAAATACGATTCTGTAAGGACTGTTTTGAGGAGTGTGAAGATTTTCTGGTATTCTAGTCGCCATGAAAATTTGTTAGGACCAGTCAGAACACAGTTAAGCATTAAATTTCAAAATTAATATCAGATCCACATTAGCTAAAGTATGAAGACAGTATTATTCTCACAGTCATGTGTTACATTCACGAGCCCATTATTTAATGTATGGAATTTTCTTTAGCCAGTTTGCGTACGTAAAATCACAGGGCAGTTTCATGGAAAGATTTTGGTTACGTATTCTTCCGAAATTGGATTTACAATTACTGTATAATACTTATTTTGTCACTTTTATGTTCTGGAATTCCAAGTCACGCATTGTGACGTCAAACATCGTAGTACTGTCCAGTGCACTGCACATACAAAATTTCACAGGACAGCTCGTTTAATTTTCAGTTTTAGGTTTTGTAATTTGGTTGAAGTTAGCTACAACACAGTTATACAGTTTGACATTTGGCAGCTCCTTTTATTAGAAAGCGTTTTCGTAACTACACCATTTGCATTGTTCAGGATTACGACACATTCACTCACACGAAGCTGTAAAGAATGCGAATCCAGTCCTGTTCAGTCCAGTTTAGTTCACAACATTGAACTTGTAACACAAGTTACATTGCACTCGGAAAACCTTTTTTCTCTTTCTTTTTTTTCCTTACTACTTCAATCAGTCTAATATCTTCGACGCGCTCTGCTTTTTATTATACATTTTAGTAAGTAGTATCATCAATTACCCAGTTAAATAACTCAACATGTGCTCCACAATTGAATTGTATTGTGAATACCTAGAGCACGTTGAGCAGCAGTATGTAGGTGAAAAAGTGCTGGTAATTTTTACAGTCAAGTCAAAATTTTTAATTTTAGAATTATATTACAGAATATTAAAGCAGAGTGTTGCAGGTCCAAAAGATTTGAAGTGCCACTATGGTTGAATAAAGAAAAAAATAGTGTGGTTTAATTACGCCTGTTAAATTCCTTCAAGTTTGTGTGAATGTAACACATACTTGAAGGAATTTAACTGGAGTATTAAGCCATCCACGCAACGAGTAGTGGGTGCAGCGAGTAATGTATGTAGTCTTACATTATTAATTGTAACAATTAATTGTAACAGGGTAAGATTACATCCATTACTCGCTGCGTAGAACATTTTATGCGAAAGTTGGAACATGTGAGTCTCTCAGTACGCTGGAGCCCCGTTGTTGAGACCCACGACCATGCGTCAGTGGTAAAAACTCTTGGCGAAAGTGGCCCTCAACCATTTATAACTGGGTACCTACTTTCTTCTAAATAACAAGGCGAAGGAATGTCCTTATCGCCCATCCTGTCCTCTGACACGTGGATGCCTACTGGCGTGAAGCAGAATTTTGCCCTCCAACCCTTCCCGCTTCAAGAACCGTGCACCTTGACGTTGGTGGGTGGCTTGCTTTCCTCGGCGATGCGGATAGCCGTACCACAGGTGTAATCACAACGTAGGTCTATATGTTGAGAGACCAGACATACGTGTGTTTCCTGAAGTGGGGCAGCAGCCTTTCCAGTAGTTGCAGGGGCAACAGTCTGGATGATTGACTGGTCACGGATTGTAACATTAACAAAAGCGGCCTTGCTGTACTCATACTGCGAACGGATGAAAGCAAGAGGAAATTACTGCCGTAGTTTCCCCTAAGAGCATGCAGCTCCACTGTATGATTAAAGGATGATGCTATCCTCTTGGCTAAAATATTCCTGGGGTAAAATAGTCCCTATTCGAATCTCCAGGTAGGGATTACTCAGGAGGATGTCGTCGTCAGGAAAAACAAACGTGGCGTTCAACTCATCGGAGCATAGAATGTTATATTCCTTAACTGCTCAGGTAGGTTAGAGAATTTAAAAAGTGAACTGGATGGGTTGAAGTTAGATAGAATGAGAATTAGTGAAGTTCGGTGGCAGGAGGATCAGGAATTTTTATCAGGTGGATGTAGGTTTATGGATACAAAATCAAACAGGGATAATGCAAGAGTAGGTTTAATTATGAATAAGAAAATAGACATGTGGGTAAGCTAATACAGACTATGTATTGAACATACTATCGTAGCCAAAACAGACACTAAGCCAACACCCACCACAGTAGCACATATTTATGTACCAACAAGCCCGCATTTGCACTTCCGACCAACCAGGTTTGCACCGTGGTGCTTCCGAACACAACCTCATCTACTACTTCGGCTTCCTTAGGTAATGACTCGCAATCGGTTTAGGCTCTGAACCTAAGTTTCGTCTAACGACACCCTCAGAAATTACGACATTTTCGGAAAAAAAGAAAACAAAACAGCCAAATATCTATGAAAAGGTTCAGCTGTTTAATCTTTCGTTTTCTAATCAGTGTAAAAATAAAAATAAAAACATTTTTACATGCCTAGGTATTAAGCACATAGCCAATTCTAAGGCTGGATAAAATGTGAAGGGAGGTTCTTATTATAAGGCGATCGGAACAGCCACGGCTAACACTAGTTAGTTTTCCGCCGTGATATTTCCTACCCAAGTCTCCCTCACTGCTGCGGCTTCCTTTAATGGCCGAAAAAGCCACGGCTACGATATTTGTGATCGGAAACACCATGATGACGTTAGAGTCTCAAAGCCAAAAATACCGTTAATGGCGTTCGGTTCGATACAAATGCAAGCATGAGAGTGGTTTTTATGTGATTGTCCGGACTTTACGAGACAAATGATGGCATGTTTCTCCACCTCAGACACGAAACATGGATATTGCAAAAACACAAATACGCACAGAATTAAGTTTTTACGATTCACAGGCGGCTCTAATTCTCGCAGCCACATCTCAAGTATCTTAACCATTACACCGTCTAGCACGGCGAACAGGGTCGCCAGGAAAGAGTTGAATCATACCCTGCCAGTAATATTGGACTTTGATTAGTTGATAGGTAGGGTTAGCGCAATTTTGATTAAGGCATATAGCGCATTATTTATGTGTGCCTACGATTAAAAAGGTATCTGGAAAGCACCGAAGTATTTATGACTTTTTATTAAAACAAGCATCATACCATGCTGAAGACCCAATTCACAACAGGGACAAAAAATGGTTCAAATGGCTCTGAGAACTATGGGACTTAACATCTGAGGTCATCAGTCCCCTAGAACTTAGAACTACTTAAACCTAACTAACCTAAGGCCCGAGGCAGGATTCGAACCTGCGACAGTAGCGGTCGCGTGGTTCCAGATCGCCTAGAACCGCTCGGCCACATTGGCCGGCAACAGGGACACATACTCAGATTCATATTTTCCAATCACACATCTGGCTATAGAGGGCCATCAATTTACCTTTTCTCTCTTTGCTCTTTCTCTATTTAACCAACCTTTAGCACATATAAGACGAGTTCAGTGCAATGATCGTAAATCATAATTCATCCTCACAGATCAAAATACTCTCACATTTAATATTGAACAAAGTGGTTGGCACCTGCTTTGCAATGGAACACCGCCAGAGTGAGGTACAGAACTATGAATGCAGGGGCTATACTTTTTTTCATAGGGTCTCGGTGTATACCAAATTACAATCACAGGAAACACGTTTTGGACCAAATGAAGATATGTCTGGTGGTGGTGATTGAGAAAGTGCTCCGTAGCATTAGCAGAAAGTCATCTAAAATACTAAAATAAAAAAATTCCTATAAGCCCACTTTAATCATGCATATCTCGCTAACACAATGGGGAGGTACCTCATCTACGTGGAAGACTGTTGCTATTACACTACTAGCTTTCCTGATCTGTGCCTTCCCAGATGCAAAGTAAACGAGTGCAAGACCCGCGAATCAATACAATTAATAAGGCAAACTCAAGTAACGCAAGAAATCCTGTCAATTATGAGCTTCTATGAAAGTGAACTGTGCTAATGAAAAATGCGTCACTTCCTCGAAACACTACAAACGCGCACCAGAAGATACCAGTCTGCACCGGATAATGACGGCCGAGATGGCAGCAGAGAAAGGCTGATTCCGATGACCTCTGGACAACGAGTGCCACGACCAATCCCCAAAATTATCCTCCGCTAAACTTAACCCCCTGACTTTTCCGAAATACTGTACATGGAGAGGACACCCAGCCATTGCCACAGTGACCACCGAAAGTGTTGCTGTATTTACGTGTATTCAAAAGAATCAACAGAAAATTTCCTTTCTTGACTTACAAACTGCATATTAACATGCAAAACACCTAAAAACCTAAACACGGTGGCGGGAAACACTCAGTTCTCTGGACAACAAGAGTTGGAGGGAAAGGCAATGATTTTTTCATGGTGCAGTGCCATGGTGACCCGTTCTCAGGTCTGTGTCCAGGGAGGTGAATTCAACACGAATAGCTGCAATCTAGGAACCTGCAGTGGCATAGCGGCGGCTGATTTCAAATGAGGCAACCGCATTCACTGCCAACGTGAAGGGCAGGGGCTTATCGCACTCGTTTCCTCGAACTGCAGTGTCCCGGGGACAACCTTCTCGGGCCAGAGCCTCTGTGACTGACCTCCCGTGGTCAAGGCAGACCACGTGGCGAACACCTGGTCCTGCTCGTTTCTTAACAAGATAATCTGAAACCTCCCTACTGAGTTAGTAAGCCTTGTACTCTCCTCAATATCGCCAAGAAACGAGCAGAAAAATAGATACCACTCAGACATATGCGATGGTCACGTGACCAAGTAAAGGTACAGTTTTACAAAACTAACCTTAAGGAAAATCTAAAAATTTTGGAAAAAGTGAAGAATGGGAACTGTGGTGGGAGCATATACGTCTATAGTCTGCTAATCGCTATGAAACGTGTGGTTGAGAGCACTTTTTCATTTGTCATATTAACGTAACTTTCAATCCATTTCATGGACTGAGCCTCTAAAGAATCATTGGTTGCATCCTTATGTGATAGATCTTATCAGGCTAATTTTTGCCGGCCTCGGTGGCCAAGCGGTTCTCAGTCCGTGCGACTGCTACGGCCGCAGATTCGAATCCTGCCTCGGGTATTGATGTTTGTGATTTCCTTAGGTTAGATAGGTTTAAGTATTTCTGAGTTCTACGGGACTGATGACCTCCGCTGTTAAGTTCCATAGCGCTCAGAGCCATTTCAACCATTTTTAGACTAATTTTATTCGCAGAATCACAACGAAATTGGTATGTAGGTGACCGAAAACTGTTTATTGGAGTTTTCTAAGTATTTTACAGTGAGTATCTACCAGTTTCTTTGTTTAATACGCATAAAGCCTTTCACCCATGTTATTCAGTATTAACAAAGAGCAAGCCTTAAAACAAGTAAAGGAGAGTTTCCAAAGAAGAATTCACTTTACTGAGAGAAAATAAAAGTTTTAATGTCTGGCATGTCAGAGTAATTATTTTAGAGGCAGCAGCTAACTTGTAAGATCATTTGGAACGACGTCAAAGGATTAATATTTACAAAAGGTACTGTATTTGATTAGATTATTGTATTACTATGAGAATGAGGCTGAACTTATAAAAATTTTTGATTACGTAGTAAATATTCCACTCTATTTTTTTTATCTTTTGTATAACTTTTAACCCATTTTACATGTACATTGGCAATATAAAAACACTGCTGCAGCTAGCAAAATTTACTTAAATATAATATCTGTACTAATAATATTTGTGCTGTGATACAATGTATCCCATGCAAAAGACCATGGTGTAGTAAAGAATAGTTTCTATATTACCCACTACTTTCACTGAATCAGTGTAAAACCAAGTACAGCTAAATGCTGTGTATATTTGTGTACATAGATTGATAATGTACATCATAGAAACAGATTTCATATGATACCAAAATGTTGTGCACTGTACGTACCTAAAACATAATAAGTTTTCTGTTTCATAAACGTTTCGTCGCTGATTATTAAATTTTACATTTGGTCAAGAGGATAATGTTCTTGTAACACCTCTATCTGACGATGAGCCTGCAGTGGCTCGAAAACATGTTTATGGTAGAATAAATTGCATCAAAAAATTAAATTAAGAGACTTGCTATATTACAATTTAAATTAGAGTCTCAGTTCGTCATCCACAATTGATATACTGAAATTTCCGCAACCTTGACAGGTAAAACGAATAATGAACACGGTCAGGAACAAAAAGTTTAAACTGATGAAATCCATCCAAGCCATCAAGTTAAATAAGAAGCGCCTCACAGGAAAAGGTACACCAAAGCTCATTCATGTGAAAATCAATAACAACAGGAAACCAGCACAGAAAGCCAAAAGAAATTGTGGTGTTCTGGCTAAAGTCAGAAAGCACTACAAACGGACAGACCTGCTAAATAAAAAGCTTTGTGAGTTGCATATTGGAATATGTGATGTCATTGACGCAAGTCACCTTACACAATTTCTTGACAACAGTGATGCACAGGTTAATAAATAACAACTAGAAATATAACCTATGCAAAACAAAAAAGTTTCAGATCTGATCCAAACAAGAAAAACGATGAATCTGTAGACCTTGCATGTGCACCACATAAATTTTATCACAGATTTGTGAACAACACTGATATAACTTTTGACAGTAATGAGCTGAGCTTACTAAATAAAGGGCTCAAACACAACATTACTTCCAGAATGAATTTGAAAAGTATAAAAATTTAATCTTTAACACAAAAATAGTCCATACCACAGCCAAACTAAAACACAACACAAGAAAACGATAACACAAAGAGCTAGCCATTTCTAAAAAAATATTATAGAACATAAAATTACAGTGTCGACCCACAGTGAACAGATAATACAAGCATCAATAAAAAACTGACTAGTCAGGAGGCTCTAGTAACAAAATAAGATAAAAGCAACAAAGTAGTGATCACGTAGGAAAGAGACTTCAACCTAACAGTATCACTGAACTACAAACAGACCAAACCCTAAGGTACCAAGATAAGTTGAAAAGGCTGCTTAAAAACTGAAGTTCTCTATTGAGCAATAATAAAACTTAGAATTGTGTTGTTATGAATCCACAGACCCCTAGAACAACATCCCAGCGGAAGTTTCATAAAAGTGGTTGTCTTGTATGTCGAATTGTAAATACGATAAACAGCGTAGGACACAAAATTACTAGACAACTTCATGATATACTGAAGAAAAACTACGCTGTTCAAAACAGCTATTCAGATAGCAACAATTTTCAGTTAATCAACAACATTAAGGATCTAATAGCGACAGACAAAGCAACATTTGCCTCCTTGTAGATAGTAAATGTCTATACCAATATCCTCTAGAAAGACACTCTCATAATAATAGAAAATAATCTAATCAAATACAAAAAAGTAAGGAATGCAGAAATTTATGAGCTCATGATATTGCTTGATTTAATCGTCTGACAACTATTTCACACTCAGTGGGAAATTTCACATGCAAAACAATGGCCAGGCAAAGTGCAACAGCCTTGCAGACTTGTTTGCTGGTATATTTGTACATAACCTGGAATAGGAATTCTTCTTAATATAACCACAATTTCCCGCAAAATTATGTACTATAAAAGATATGTAGATGACACAATAAAACTTTTCAATGGTTCAAAAGAAGAACTAAATAACATAGCAGATGAAACGAATAAAATGCACTCAAATATCAAATTCACAGTTGAACCTCATATCACTAAAGGAATTAATTTCCTTGACGTGACTGTTTCAATTCACAATTACATGCGTATCTTCCAAATATGCAGAAAACCCTCTACCAGTGATGTTACCATTAACAATAAATCATGCCACCTGAATCGACATAAAACAGATTTCTTTGGGTCAGCAGTAAACCATATGCTCTGCACCCCTATCAGTGAAGAATATGCGTGTAAAGAAATAAACATACTTAAAGCTATAGCCCAAAGTAATGGTTATAACACCTCTGTGATAAGGGCCTAAACTGAAGTAATCCAAAGTAAACTTAAGCAACCACCATCAACACTGCAAAAAAATAAATAAATAAATAAATAAATAAAATAAACGCCAAAATTTTTCTGTCTTCCATTCCGTGGCAAAGTGTCATATAAACTTGCAAATCTTTTCAGACCACACAACACCAAATTATCCTTTTACACTGACATGAAGTATAAAACAAAATTGTTCACAATAATAAATCCACGGGAGATTGGCATAAAAATTCTGGTAAATGCAAACTCACATGCTCCAGCTTTTGTGTATACGTGGATCAAACAAGCAGAAATTTGGCAACCCACTACAAAGAACAACCCCCTTCGGCTCAAAAACGTAAATAAGCGCAGCTTTACATCAGCTATTGCTCATAAGGTACACGCTGTTGGAGAGATGGAACCAGCATGTAATGTCTGTGGAAGGGAAGGGGAATGGTCGAATTCGACTTATTGGGAGAATTTTAAGTAAGAGAGGTTCACCTGTAAAGGAGACCGCATATAGGAAGCTGGAGCGACCTATACTTGAGTACTGCTGAAGTGTGTGGGATCCGTGCCAGATCGGGTTGAGGGAAGACACGGAAGCAACTCAGAGAAGGGCTGCTAGATTTGTTACCTGTAGGTTCGAACAACACGTAAGTTTTACTCAGGCATTTCGGGAATTCAAATGGGAATCCCTGGAGGGAAGACGACGTTCTTTTCGAGGAACACTACTGAGAAAATTTAAAGAACCGGCATTTGAAGTTGACTGAAGAACGATTCTACTACCGCCAACATACATTGCGCACAAGCACCACGAAGATGAGGTACGAGAAATCAGAGCTCGTACTGAGGCACGCAGTCATTTTTCCTTCACTCTGTTTGCTAATAGCAATGGAACAGGAAAGGAAATAAGTAGTGGTAGAGTGTACACTCCGCCACGCACCGTACGGTGGCTTGCGAAGCATCTATGTAGATGTAGATGTCAATGATAATCTTTTTGTGCTACACATTGCTGCGATAGGAATACAGATGGATCTCCTTCAACAGTGAGAGATTTACATCTACAAACTACAATCCTCTTAAAAAATCCTTAATGAACAAACTGAATTAACGCAGTACTTTTTCTTCCAGAATTTCCAAGACGTGCTGGCACCAAAACATAAAAAATAACAACAGTAACACACATTCATCTTTCTGAATAAATTTTGTTCTCCTTGACATGAAACAACTATGACATTCTGTAACTTTAAAAAAAAAATTAATTACCTAGTAAATATCCTGCCCTAGAGTTTTACGTTTTTGTTACAGCTTTTAACCTATACTATATTTATATTGCCCATATCAAAACACTACTGCAGCTATCAAAATTTACCTAAACATCATATCTGTACTAGTAGTATTCGTGCTGTAATACACTGTATCTCATGCAAAACACCATGATGTAGTAAAGTATAATATCTAACACATCCATATTCTTTATAAACATATCTAGTGTTTACTTTCAGTGAATCAGTGTAAAACCAAGTGAGTTTGATAATGTTCATTGTAGTAACATATTTGGTATGAATACCACAAGGCAGCTTAAAGCATAACAGATTTTCGGTTTCATAAACGCTTCGTCACCGATTACTAATCCTCCGTCATTTCTGCCAGCAGCATCTAGCTACACTTGGTCAATTTAAATCACAGTCGCAGTTCATCATCCACACTGAATATACTGACATTCAAGGAAATTATTTGTAGGAATGTAAATAGCTGTAACAGAAGCAAATGAGCAGAAGATAATATATCATTGAGGGACGGGTAGTGCTCCCACGAAATGTGAACAAATGTATGCTCCATTTACATGAAAGCTAGCTCATTTTCATTGATTCCATATAAAACAATGAGGATAATAGGCAGTAAGCTTGTGAAAGAAAGTATATTTACGCTAGAGGCAAATACTTTTTGCAAAAGCGCAATAACCTACCACTACTTGATTGAAGTTCTTGTACATAAAGTAATCTTACCTGAGTATGCAACCAAATAAGAGCGCCGAGCAGTACCATTAGACGTGATACTCCTATTCGTGGATTACAAATTTTTGTGTCAATAAACTGTCAGACAGGCATGTCAAACTAGTAGCTGTGAAACATGTAGGAAAACAGTATTTTAGTGTGTCTTATTAAACTGCAAGCTTCCTCCTCATCACTGCAGGTACTACAGTTCATGAATTTTTACTTCTGCCGAAGTCATTGTGAATGTTTTTAAGGAACTGAATATTTCGAAACATATTCGTTAATCACGTTAAATATAATGTCCAATAAAACAGTGTCCATATTGTAATCGAAGAAATTAACTTTCATGAATGACATAAGAGATTCTTCATGTTCCGACAGTCAGCTGTTGCTGCGGGTGCACAATTTGTTCTGTCTGGCGAGGGGTAGAAGAAAGAAGTCTGCGAACATTAAAACCATGTTTCGAATGCAGACTACGCAAGTGTAACACAAGTTTAACTGAAGAAAACAATGTTCTTTGGAAATGCAAACCTTGTCACACATGAATCCATACATCGAAAATTCAATGAATACTATTTATACTTAAAAATAACGTCCTGGCCAAGACTCACACTCGCAGTCAATTTATATACTGTCAGTGAACTTATAGGTAGCTTGGGGCCACGAGTCTGCTTTGTCGGTTAAGTTTACATTAACCATGATTTATTTGCACAAATAGGAAACAAATGATACAGTACTATGTAATGTTTTGATATGCTGTTTCGAAACAGTAAAACAGTTTGTGTTTTGTAACCTAATAAACCTACCCATTTTATCATCTTGACTGTCTACTGTATAAGTATGTCCACTTAAACACAAATGAGGTGCGAGAGCGCTAGTCATATCGCAGAAAGTATGAAATTATCACTTAGCCGTCTTGGCAGTTTCGTGTCGTGTGACTTTCATACTTTTCAATTGGCTGAGCACAGCTATAGCTGAAGACAGAAGAGCCACCACGAACGGAACTGGAGGTGGGAGCAAACTGCAGAAACAACGGATATGCTACTGGGATTCCCACATTCCGTTAGTATGGGTAATATATCCATCGTGCTAATTTCCATGCACACAAAGGGAATCATTGCGGATAATAGGCACAGTGACTATAGACTCACCAATAACGCCAAATAATTCGAATAAATAACAAAATATAACAGAAAAAAATTTTGTCTTTCGAGGTGTTTCGAACCGTTACTATAAATTCACCACGCTTCCTAGTCCTTCCCGTTCACCATTACACTATCAGTATATGTCAAACAGATTGCTTACAATTATACCTACATCAAATTTATGTATATGTCTGATACCTATCACTCTAAGCCTTTTTTTATTCAAAATGTTGTAGGCTTTCTTACGTTTCTTAATATGATTACTTCTGAAAGTATTTGTATGGAGTGTAGCCATGTATGGAAGTGAAACGTGGACAATAAATAGATCGAACAAGAAGAGAATAGAAGCTTTCGAAATGTGTTGCTACAGAAGAATGCTGAAGATTAGATGGGTAGATCACATAACTAATGAGGAGGTATTGAATAGAATTGGGGAGAAGAGGAGCCTGTGGCACAACTTGACTAAAATAAGGGATCGGTTGGTAGGACATGTTCTGAGGCATCAAGGGATCACAAATCTAGCATTGAAGGGCAGCGTGGAGGATAAAGATCGTAGAGGGAGACCAAGAGATGAATACACTAAGCAGATTCAGAAGGATGTAGGATGCAGTAGGTACTGGGAGATGAAGAAGCTCGCACAGGATAGAGTGGCATGGAGAGCTGCATCAAACCAGTCTCAGGACTGAAGACCACAACAACAACAACAACAACAACAATATGATTACTGTATATGAACAGAGAAGCGTATGTTATCAAATAGTGTAATTTAACTGAATGATTTTCACACATTTATTATTTTGAATGTGAATAGTATGCGTTGTTTCATTGCTTGGTTAGTGTTTATAAAGCAGATGTTACGCCATTTCGGAATATGACAGTCAGCTAGAAACGAAGCTTTATTTTCGGATATACAGTGTAAGTGATAGCGTCGATTCTTAATTTAATAGCAAAATGTAATCAAAGGTTCTAACAGTTATACCTTTGTAAAAATCGGATGGTTCTTTCGTAAATGAAATTAAGTTAAAATTTCCCTTAAGTTTCTATCCTCATTCATGTGGGAGACGCAGTTTTGTCAAATCGGACGAATCTGTGTGACATACTCTATATAAAACATATCCTGGTGGTGGTAGTCCCTTGGATCAAAACTAATTGCAGAAATAAATGCTCTCTGGCGACAGGTAGAAGAAAGAAACTAGTTGCTTTGGTTTTCGTGTTGACGTTTTTCAAGATAAATGTCTGTGGATTGGGAGAGGGGGCTGCGCTTCTCCATGCGCCACCAATTAACTTCTCTGTACCGATCACATTTCAAAGAAGATAATTACTGTCACCCTTATAACGGGAATTGGTCATAACATAATCGAGCGCCAATGATGTAGAAATTCTTCTGTTACCGCGGTAAATATAACTGCTCAAGTACATAGGCGATCAGAATTTGCTGTCAGGTCCCACTTCTTATTTATGGATAGAACTAATATTGTGGGGCGAGTGGAAGGAAAGCAAGGGAAGAATCTTAAATTAATGTTTTGTGAGTAGACATATTGTCAAACTGAAGTATGTGACCTTATAAATGCTTATCTCGTAATTTATTAAGTCAAGACCTTATACCAACAATTTCATTTTCATACGTGATTAATACACTAACATATCCGCCATGATATACAAAAATTCTAATTATGCTCTTAGAACATTACGAAGTGGTATAAAACATGTGACTTAATCATACATCATGTTGTCACACACTAAAAGAGTCTCAAATAGTAAAACAGACTATGTTTTACTACGTGGGGACATGATTTACAATTCAGTGGTATATTTTATATCACTTCATGGCGTTCAGATTGCGTACTTTGAAGTTTTATGACGAAACTATTTGTGTATTATTCACATCTGAAGATGGCTATAAACTGCCAAAAATGGTTCACTTTCACTTACATACATTGATTGTGGAGTAATCTATATTCTTGGATGCAGTATTATTTACACATCGAAGTCAGAAAGATATATTCACCAGTATCAGCCAGTTCACAGGTATCATACATGTCAACAATTTCTAATATCAGTTACATCTCAATCGATACATCTTACAAAGCATATGAAACCTAACTGAAAAGAAGAAAATGCGAGAAAATAGGGTCCTACACTGGTTTACCGTGATTTTTTTCTTCCTTCAAACAGACGGACGCTTTAGTTAAACTACGTAACACCATAGACCGCTTCCAGAATGGGATTTTCACTCTGCAGCGGAGTGTGCGCTGATATGAAACTTCCTGGCAGATTAAAACTGTTTTCAGGACCGAGGGTCCCGAGTTCGAGTCTCGGTCGGGCGCACAGTTTTAATCTGCCAGGAAGTACCATAGACCGCTTTTCGGTCCTTTTACACTGCAGTAGTATGGGGTGTCATCTCGTATTTGTCAGTCCGTTCCCTATCGCCCAACTCCTGTTCTCGCAAGCTTTAAACCACGCCAGGTTTCGTAGAGAGGTTATGAACAATCTATTTTCGTTGCGTCGACTACGTACCACATATTTATGGGATTCTCACCTGTTTTTTTTATTCCAGTGAAAATCAATTTCCTTGCTGCTAAATTTTTATTTCATTTTTATTAGTCTGGCATGGTGCCAGAAAAATAATATTTTCGTATTGTATATAATCTAAAATCACAAACGATTGTTAAATTGTATTGTGAAAACAGTCATATGAATAAATGAAGCTGTTTAAGTAAATAACGTATAAATGTGGACAAATGTTGGGGCCCAGTGTTAGAGGAAAAAGACATTTATCGGTACCACAATAAAAAATAAGCAAATGTTAAGTTGTCAGTTGAAGAAGTAATATTCTTATTTGAACTTATGATATCATGGAAAGCGAAAAGGAAAAAAAAGTAAACAACAACTTACCACCTAATAAACCACGAAAAATTACTGAAATATATTTAAGTGAATTGTAGCCAAATTTGTAATAATGTAGTGTATAGTATTAGTTGTTAAAAAGGTGTAAAACGGTAGGTGGCTTAGGTGGATGAGAACTGTATTTTGAGATTATTTGCTGTATATTGCGGTTCTCCTTTGACAGCTTTGGACTGTTTACTATGCGACACTGGAGTTTACTGTAATTTAAGGAGCCTTGCGCTTATCTGGAATGAACTGGCAGCTGAAAACTGTGTCAGCTATTATAAGTGAGATAGGGTTATGATGTATACAATATAGAATTAAAGAAGCATGTATGTTCATATAAAAAAAATATAGATTTAATTTTTAACAGTTCCACTCCCATCGCATGTATGCGGTGCCGCAATATTGACATTGGTGAACCGCCGTCAAAATTTAGTGCCACAGTACTGATATTTATTATCATTTTTTGGTAGGGAGGTGTAGTATGTTGAAGTATGCATTTTGCGACACTGAACGGGGGTAAGTAATTAATTATGAGCTAGCCGAACACAAAAGATAATTTTAAAAAATTAATTGCGTCAGTCACTTTTATTTTTTTCACGACACGTTTCAAAGGCTTGCACTCTCATCTTTAAGTAGGATCAGTGTATCACATACAATTTCATTCGCTGGGTATAGGCAGTTGTCTGTTCTGAACTTCATTCCAAAGATGTTCCAGTAAAAGGGGTGATCTTTGAAATGAAGTTCAAAACTGACAACTTGCCACTTCTAGAAAATGATTTTATAACTTGATCTACTGATACATCTGAAGATAAAGGTCGCCTTCGAAACGTCGCTGAAGAAAATGAAAGTGACTCATTTACCTTCTCCGTCATTAATTGCTGTGGTTGGCCGCACGGGATTAGCCGAGCGGTCTAGGGCGCTACAGTCATGGACTGTGCGGCTGGTCCCAGAGGAGGTTCGAGTCCTCCCTCGGGCATGGGTGTGTGTGTTTGTCCTTAGGATAGTTTAAGTTAAGTAGTATGTAAGATTGGGGACTGATGACCTTAGCAGTTAAGTCCCATAAGATTTCACACACATCTGAACATTTCTTTGCTGTGGTTGGCAAACCATAGTCCGACAAAGACGAAATACGCTGGGGCGACGAAAGTCATGGGATAGCGATATGCACATTTACAGGTGATGGTAATATCGGTATACAAGGTATAACATGCAGTTCATTGGCGGAGCTGTCATTTGTAGTGACTTAATTCATATGAAAAGGGCTGCGAAGCGGTTATGCGCAGACGACGGCAATTAACAAACTTTGGACGTGGAATGGTACTTGGAGCTAGACGCATGAGACATTCCCTTTCGTAAATCATTAGGGAACTCAGTATTCTGGCGTCCATAAGTGAATACCACATTTTAGGCAGTACCTTTCACCACGAAGAACGCATACGCCGACGGCCTTCACTTAACGACGGAGATCAGCAACATTTGCAGAGTTGTCAGTTGTAACTGACAAGCAACAACGTCGGAAATACTCATAGAAATCAATGTGGGACGTACAACGAAAGTATTCGTTAGGACAGCGCAGCGACATTTGGCGATAATTAGCTATGGCAGCAGATGACCGATGCGACTGCTTTGCTAACAGCATGACACCGCCTGCAGCGCGTGACCGTATCAGTTGGACCCTAGACAGGAAAACCGTGGCCTGATCAGATGAGTCCCGATTTGAGATGGTAAAAGCCCTACGTAGCCATGGACCTAAGTTGGCAACAAGATACCGTGCAAGATGGTAGTGGCTCCATAAGAGTGTGGACTATGTTTATGTGGAATGGACTGGGTCCTCTGGTTACGTTCGGCTACTTGGAGACCATTTGGAGCCATTCATGGACTTCATGTCCGAAACAAAGATGGAATTTCTACAGAAGACAATGTGCCATATCACCGGACCACATTTATGACTGGTTTGAAGAACATTCTGGACAATTACTGTGTGAGAATTCCTAAGAGACCAAACTGCTAAGGTTATCAGTTCCTAGACTTACTACTACTACTACTACTACTACTACTACTACGTGATCAGGCCCCGTGGATCGCACGTATCTAAAAGTTTGCTCATCCACTGTATTCTGTCCATTGCTGCTATCCGCCGTCCGTTCACATCTATTGACACTCGGTTTAAATCTTCATGGAGTCCATCCGTTCAACGCTTCTTGGGTCTCCCTGGCAGTCTCTTTCCTGTAGGTGTGAAATCCAGAAGCTTCCGAGGCCATCTGTGACCCTCCATCCGGGCCACATGGTCGGCCCACTGCATTCGTTTGGCTTTGACAGTTCCTGCTATGTTAGGCTGCTGGTATAGGTCATCAAGCTCTTGGTTGTATCTGGTCCTCCTTTCCCCTGTATTTGCATCCAGAAGCTGACCGAAGATCTTCAGAAGCACTTTTCTCTAAAAAACAAGGAGCTTATGGAAGTCCTATTTCCGGATACTCCATGTCTCACAGCCATATAGAACAACAGGCTGGATCAGGGTTTTGTACAGTCGAATCTTGAACTGTCTGGAGAGATATCTGGACCGAAGCAGTTGTGCTAGGCTGTGGTAAGATCGGTTTCCTGCTTGTATTCTGGCATTGATGAGTTCTCAGTGAAAAGGGCCTCTAGGTATTTGAATTCATGCCCGAGGGAGGACTCGAACTTCCGGCGGGAGAGGCCGCGCAATCCGTGACATGGCGCCTCAAACCGAGTGGCCACTCCGCACGGCTTCTGAACAATTGAAGCGAATGATTTGGCCATCCACACCGCCTGACATGCTGTCGTCCAACATTTATGGGATGTAACGGAGAGGTCATTCAGTGCACAAAATCCTGATGAGACAACACTTTCGCTGTTACGGACGGCTATAGAGGCAGCATGGTTCAATAATTTGGCAGGAAAATTTTCACGTGCATGCCGCGACGAGTCGTTGCACTACGCCGGGAAAAAGGAGGTCCGACGCGGTATTAGGAAATATTCCATGACTTTTGTCACCTCAGTGTGAGGTAGCCGTACACAGCAACTACATTGTCTCTGAAGGTACGATGTTTGTTCAAATCAATACGTTACAGAAACATGCAGACTGGAGAGAAGCGAGATGACGTTTTTTCTCCTCCAGCGGCAGAGGTGGTGCGTGTTCGGCGGATTGGCGTGTGATCTCCGCGCCGGGCAGTCGCTATCATTACTAGCGCGGCGCCGGTCCCCCACGGGATATCATTACGGCCTCTACCTGCCGCAGACGTAGCCACGGCCACAGCCTCGGCCGCTACTCATGAATATTGTATACGGTGGATTCTTGCGCTCTCATCTGCTGCTCTAATCTGGGGTGCGGCGGCGGCGGCGGCGGCGGCGGCAGCGGCGCGCTACCATTCATCAAGTGTGCTTTACGGTTATATCCCAGGGGGCGGCCCGGCACGGCGAGGCCGAAAGCACTCGCCCGGCCACCTTGTTTTCTTTCCCGCCTCTGTTACGGACGTGAGTTAAAACGCTATAAGCGTTTTCGAGCTATGAAGACAGGCCGAGATCTCTTTAATATTCGGGAACGTGTTTGACTTTGAATGGTCCGTCACACATCTCTGATAAATTGACATTACAATCACCACGAACCATTTGTTTTTATCCGACTGCTCAACAAAATACGAAAATAATTAGCGTCCATTTCCAGTTTCTCACCTACGAGTATGAACATTTCGTGATTTATAATTCATGTTGCTTTTATTTAATCCAGTAGGTATAAATGAAACGTTGTGTCCAACTAGGATTCGAACGCAGATTTCCTGTTTATCTCGAGCAATTCCAAACTGGTTCTAATGGCTCTGAGCATTATGGGACTTAACATCTGTGGTCATCAGTCCCATAGAACTTAGAACTACTTAAACCTAACTAACCTAAGAACATCACACACATCCATGCCCGAGGCAGGATTCGAACCTGCGACCGTAGCGGTCGCTCTGTTTCAGACTGAAGTGCCTAGAACCGCTCGGTCACAGCGGCCGTCCCGAGAAGTTCCCTTAACCAATACGCTATCCGAGTACGCCCCCTTGTCTACTCAAATTTTGATTATCCTTGTTTTAGTTTTATTTTGATACTGTACGCAATTTAACAGTTTCTGTATCTGTAGCCATTTCATAGTGCTATAATTTCTCCTTTATCGATATTGTTTTCACATGAGCATACCACTAGCACATTCAGATTATCAGTCTCTATCGTGTAAATGTGGTAATACACGTAAAGTTAAAACACGTAAATAGCTCCAAGTCTGTACATTTTTATCCCCCAGATATTCTAATGAAGAATCCGCTACGGTCGCAGGTTCGAATCCTGCCTCGGGCATGGATGTGTGTGATGTTCTTAGGTTAGTTAGGTTTAAATAGTTCTAAGTTCTATGGGACTGATGACCACAGATGTTAAGTCCCATAATGCTCAGAGCCAATTTTTTTCGGTACAGGGTTGAGCCATGCGTGGCTCGTGTTCATGCCGTTTCTTGCTTTACAGCTTGTCCTTACGGAACTGTCGCCTCGTTTCTTATTCGATTTACTGGCATTACTAAGTTGCTGGCTTACCTGCCCGCGAGTGGCAGTAGCAGCGCGCATCGATAAGAGCTCTGACGTATTATCTTTGAAGCGACCGCTAGTCTTTTCGGCTCGTCGTGCGTCGGGGGTTTAGTTGGGACGCAGCACGAGTGAGGTCCGAACAGCCAGTACTCGCCCATCGCCTGCGACACACATGCACTGTCCGACGGTAGGATACTGGAGCTGGAACGACCGTTCATTGGTCGCTAGGTCGGTCGTCGCATCGGGCGACGTGTATGTGGTCTTTTGACCGCTTCTGGGCCCCTTCAATTGATCGTCTTGCGGGACCTTGGTCGGTTCCTTTCTTGTGCAAAGATGTCGGGTGCCCAATGGGCCGATGTTCCCTCTGCACGGTTGGGTCCGAGCCAGTGTCTCTGGGTCGTCGTGTGGTCGTGTTCCGAACGGACATCAAGGGAGTCGGGATGCACCTGCAGTGAGCTCCGGACAGCCATGATTCGCCCGACCGTTGCCGACACACATAACTTGAGTGGATACGATCGTGGTTGGTCGTTCGGTCGTTCGTCTCATCGGACGACGTGTATTTGGTCGATCGCTTATGGAAACTCTGCGTGTGTCGACTCTTGATTTCTCCTTGTTGTCCCACAGTAATTGGTTTTAGGATTGTCGTTGTTCTTGGTGTGTTTACGTGGAACTGTGATTCCCACTGAGCAGTTATGAATGCTTTCTGCGTACTGGAATAGGCAGTCGGTCGGTTCGGACAGAGCAGCGAGTGTGTGTTTCTTCCCCGTGTTGATGCTGCAAGGCACGGCTCGTACTTCGACAGCCTTTGGTGTTGTTCATATTTTTGAGCGGTTATTGTGCCTTGGCAGTTTTTAGACGCCGATTTTGAAGACGTAGTGCCGCTGGTAGCTTCGTCCTCAGCTGATATTTACCGTGGTCGTCCCTTTGGTCGGTGGATGGGAATTGATTAGGTTTGCTGGTCGGTCTTTCGGCCGTCACTGGGTCGGGGTGTCATCTGATTACTTAATCTTATTCTTGGCTGCATGTCTCACGCAAACTTATGTTACAGTTATCTCCTCAGGCCGACCCTTGGAACATTTCTGACCACCACTGTTCTGTTGTTTTTTATTGTGATTTTCTTTTATCTCAAGTCTTGTCCGAGGCCTTCAGTCGCCCATTATTTGGTTTGTTTCAACAGTAAAATAAGGCCTTCAGCCGACTTAAAAAAAAGTTTCAAGATTTAATTGTTTAAAAATTATTTAAGAAAAGGAGTTTTTGCCCATTGGAAATCCTTATTATTTTTCAGGGCTTAAGCCTTCAGTTGTTCTATGTCCAGTGTGTGGCCTTCAGCCGAGTATTTAGGTAAAAAAAAAAAATTAACGTAAGGCCTTCAGCCGTTTGTATTCTTTAAAGCAATTTTAATAACTTGTGTTTGGGCTTTCAGCCGTAATGTTCTTGAATTCTTTAAAGAACATGTGTGATTAAGTGTTCTTAGGAAAATAAGGTTTGTGTGTTGTGTGCAACTAACAGTAACTGATCTTGGCCCCTTTCCACAACCATAACATGATCCCCTCTTCCCTGCGATCCAGATTCCAAGGGTGTTCCCAAACTATTTTTTTATCTTAGTATAGGAGGTAGGGAATATCAAAAGCCGGCCAGTGTGGCCTAGCGGTTCTAGGCGCTTCAGTCTGGAACCGCGCGACCGCTGCGGTCGCAGGTTCGAATCCTGCCTCGGATGTGGATGTGTGTGATGTCTTTAGGTTAGTTAGGTTTAAGTAGTTCTAAGTTCTAGGGGACTGATGACCTCAGCTTTTAAGTCCCATAGTGCTCAGAGCCATTAGAACCATTTGAACATCAAAACAAATAAATTTCGATAAGGAACATATAATCCATCAAGTAAAGTTGTAATGTTGTCGAACATTTTGTTAGTGCTGCAGACATAAGCTATTGTGTCTGAGTGGCTGGGAATGAGTACTGGCAGTAAAATACCGACAATTCGCATGTTTGGGCACGTGTGAAACCACGAGGTACTCGGCTCCGTGCCCATCAACAGCGATTCGGTGTTAATGTGTGAACCGGAATTCTCGGTGATAGGTTGATTGGACCATGGTTTCTTCCATTGCGCTTCAGCGAACGGACATTCGTGGGACATGTGCTGCCAGAACTGCTGAAAGACGTACCTCTGAATAGAAGAAGAAGGATGCACTTCCAGCTCTATTTGGCGCCAGTTCATTTCAGCTTTGATGTGAGGAACTATCTGAGAGCCACCTTCGGGAACCAAAGCATCAGACCTCCTGTGTCTATATTCATTTCTCTGGGAGCATGCGAAGAGGGTGGTGTATGAAACCGTTGTGAAAACTGAAGCAGACCTTGTCGCTAGAAAAGCCGTCGCCACAGGTACCCTTCCAGACATGAACCTTCGAATGAACGCGACTGTCAATGGTCTGACGATGTACTGCGTGCATAGTGGCCGATAGCCGCGCATTCCAGCAGTCACTGAGAATGCCATTGCTGTAATTAGTGTGCCGAACTGCCAGTTGTAAGAATCGTCCCTAGCATCAGAAACTGCCGCCAGTGACCATTTGTACCATAACTAAATATATTTATATATTTGTTTCGATGTTCCTAACCCCCTGAACTAGTTTGTTTCGGAACACCCCGTACATTTATTACGTACAATGCATGTCTCCGTTGTTATTATCTCCATTTAAGTACAAAAATAATTAAAAGTGAAGGTATCCTCCTCAAACCTAAGATGGTTCGAGCACAACAATGCTTAACTAGGTATGGTCCTTTAGAAGGTAGTTGCACATGTCTTCTGGCAGTCGAACTGACTTACCCATTCAATTACAGGAGGGATTCACAGAGTAACCTGGGTCCCGAATCACAATGCAACTCGGTTTTTTCGTACACAAATTACTTCCAGAGCTCAAATCACCGATGAAAAATAACCCTAAGATCAGCTGGGAGCTAAAGTCCGGCCTTTGGATTCGTAATGCGCCTCTTACCCAATTTTTTAAAATTGCGTCTTCTAAATTGAGACGTTCCCATTTTCCCCTTCTTTCCAACTTGATGGATTTTCTTCTTCCAAAGTTAAAGTCTTGTATCCTAATAATATTAAAAATTCATCATCAGAAATAATGATTTCTTTCCATGTTGTTACGTGAAAGATAACGCAAATGGAGCAAACTCAAATTCCCTTCTCCTGATTATTTTGTTAAATAATCTCATTACGAAAAAATAAATAAATAGGAAGAAAAATTTAGAATATCGTAAGTTTTATGTTACCCAATCATTTATCATCTCCACTTGCTCTTACTTAAAAAAGAAAAAAATTATGATGAAACGCTGTTGCCGTTTGCGTCCCTTGCGGTCGTATAGTGAACGACTTGATTCTCATTTTCGAAAGGTTCGCCAAACAATAACATCCGTGCTCATCCTTCTAACTTTCGGTTGGCGGTTCTTCGCTACTCCATTCCAGCACCGCGCAGACAGTTCAGTCAGTTTGTAAATAATAAGTGCACTGTGTGTGAGCGATGGAGGTTGATATATTGATGATATATGCTTATAAATTCTGTTTCCGTAAGGGACCCGTCCTTGGCGTTGATAGATATAAGTGTACAAGAAAAACATGTAAGTGTTTTGTGAAATTAAATTCTTTAAATTGTGTTATCGATTCGTATGTGGATCATAATCATGAAAAGCATGAATCTGGTATATTAAACCGGCAGAGAGTCAGTAATGTCGTGAAGAGAAAGGCTGGAGAACATTTGTGTAACTTACCAGAATTACTTGAAGCTCTGGCGAGAAATATTCACACGACTCTGAAAAGAATATAATATGTTTCTCATGCCAAAGCAGTTTGAATTTTCAGAAAGAGTCGAGCACTTTACTTATAGATGGGATCTTCGAGAGGTGCCCTAAGGTGTTCCACCAAATATGTATGATTCACCGAGTAAATGAAAAAAAAAAAAATATTTTTATTTCGCCTTCGTATTTTTTGTTTTTGTTTTGCTTCCAAATTAAAAGCATATCATGTATAAGTAAGTTTTGGCCTAAACCGCAAAAATAACCGAATCCAGAAATTATGTACGTTGACTTTGAAACAACAACTCATCAGGCAGTTATTTATGTTTGACACCAAACGAATATAAAGTGCTACAGATTTCATCTCGGGCAGACATGATGGAGAAGGATTCAGTGGTTGGAATTTCAAATGATTTTAAGTCAAAGATATCTGAAATCGGAAGCTTTCTGAAAACTTTGTTTCGATTGACTGTCCTGACACATGACCAAATTGAAGATTGCTTCATTGAAGACCTAAAGTCTCGCAAACCTAACAATGAGTATCTGGGTGACTTCTTTAATTATTTACTTCATACCTTTATTCTTGCAGATACCGACTTTCCAGCCACCTTGCACCCGACTTTAGCAATCGTTACGAACGGGCTAATAATTGGTGTGAGGCAGTCCACTCTTAAGTGAAAGCCCAATTTTACTCTTCCCATCCGAACATATTCCATCTGTTAGAGACATGGACAGGTATTCTAACTGAAGTGTACGTCAAAGCGAGACGCGAGATGAAAACTACTCCCCAAAAAAATGCGGGATGATCAAAACTAAATAAAACAACAAACGGAAAAAGGTGTCTAATTCAATCATTACCTGGTATGAATATGTTCAAAACATTTGATACAAGTTTTTCCGAACTACGTAGTGTTATTGCTCATCCTCGACAGTTCCAGCTTAGATTATGTTGTACTTAGATTACGAGAATATCGGAAAGCCAAATAATTATAGCCAGACCTACTGCGTATAAATAGTTCTAAGTCTGTGTAAAATGGGAACGGAAATATTATGGCACTGTCGACAGCAACTACTGGGATTCAATACATCCGCTCTCGGGTAAATACGGTGATAGCTAATGGGAAGCAAGACGTCCGTTTCGGATTAAGTTCGGTGTCAACCGACGCACTCTGAAACACTCGTTAGCGCTGTAATTGCCCGACAATTGTGCCCTCAATGTGCTATAGCGTGTACAAAACCGTCTAGGTCTAGTTTTTTACGCGAAGCACTCACGTCCCAAGACTTTCAACTAGCAGCCGTCTGGTCGCCGTTCATAGACCTGCGATAGATACTCGTGACAGCAGCACGTGAACATGTGACAAGTCTCTCCATTGTCACAATCCTTCCAGACAGCTTCGCCTCACAATGCAGCCTTTGTCAGGACCGCCTCAGTTAGCGTCTTTTCCATTTATTGTCGTTTGAGCTGTATTGTGAGGATGTTTCCTGTTATTCCATGTTTCTGATGTGTTGTTATGTAAGGCGTCATGGAACTGAAGGGTGGATAATGCTACTGTCATATGCGGTGACTCAGTACGCACGAGGCACTCATGTATATAGTCTTCAATAAACAGTTCACTTATATCTCCGATTATGCTTTCCCCTTTCCCAACCCATTCTGTGTCTCTCTACTACACGTTCTGCGTAAGGATGACTTCTACATAGATAATGTTGTGCAAATTCTTCTCCTATAGGGTTTCAGCATCTTGCTAACAACACGTAGAAAATCTTTTTTTTTAAGTAGTTCTGTTTTATGTTCCAGTGCCCCTATGAATTGTGAATAGGTTAAATAATTCTTCAAATGTCAACCAGGACTGTTAATCTCCATAGAAGAGAATGGATTGCCTCAGAAAATTAATGCAAGCCGCCGTTGAAGCATAAATTGTGAGCGTTCTCCTAAAAAAAAAAAAAAAAAGAGAGAGAGAGAGAGAGAGAGAGAGAGAGAGAGAGAGAGAGAGAGAGAGAGAAAGAAAAGAAAAAAACAAAGCGTAGCATCTGCGTTCGACAATTTACAGTTGCTGTTTGGCTGAAATGTTCCGTAATATTTCCATATATTACTCTAGCCAGTTCTCTGCTCGAATTTGTTCCAAGTTTCAACGTATAATACTGGATCTTCCTCCTAGTTCTTCCCAGTTAACAGGCTTCAGAACGCTTTCGAACATTAAATGAGTTATCACCAGCAATCCATAGACGTAAGATGATTCTTTGCAAACGTAACGTACGCGTTATGTTGTAAGATCAATTGGTTTGGCCGGTCGGAGTGGACGAGCGGTTCTAGGCGTTTCAGTTTGGAACCGCGCGACCGCTACGGTCGCAGGTTAGAATCCTGCCTAGGGCATGGATGTGTGTGATGTCCTTGGGTTAGTTAGGTTTAAGTAGTTCTAAGTTCTAGGGGACTGCTGACCTCAGCTGTTAAGTCCCATAGTACTCAGAGCCATTTGAACCATCAATTGGCTTGCGTACAACTAGTCTCACATTCTAATTTGAATTTTTAAATGAAATATTTTTATGGACTTGATCCCCACCTATCACTATTGAAGAGATTATCACTGTTTAAAATGTCACTGTTGCGGCTAAAACACTTCTTTCAATGTAATAAGTGCTTTCCAAGTATCAATACAATTAACAGTATTACTTGACGGTCGTGATATTTTGCATAGTAGTACGTATTTTCTCAGTAATGACTTATGAGTGTTCATTGCCTGTTGAGGATAATCTCATTATTAAATAAATTCCTTTTAAGATCACTTAATTATTTTCCAGTACACGGAACAAATATTTCTTTTATGCCTTTGTATAGGTATTAAACTACTCAAAACGTGTGCTCGACACAAATTAACGAAGGTACACATCTCACACTGATAGAGGTTACATAGATCACTGCATATGAAAGACTTTTTCAAGTCTCATAGAGGATTGGGGCTTAATTCACAATCTTTTCTTTAAATTTTGTTCTTAATAGACAGTATACTAGTTCTCGATAGTGATCCCCAGCTGTTCACTCCGTTGCGAATCATCGGCTCCTTCTTTCAGTGAACTGCACTGCTCATTGCTGCGTCGGTAGGGACCACTGCATCATCTTGCCAGGAACTTGCTCGTTCAGCACAACCAACAAAAGTAGGAAGCCATTTTTAAAACGCACATAATATAGGCCTACAATATAGGTAAATGAACAGTTAAAGCATTTCACATACATAATTTCACTCATGCGGAAAATAAGGTCAGCGCTGCTTCTTAAAATCAGGAGTATTACACGTTGAAAGCAGGTAATGAAGGGGATTATATGCAGTGGGTATTTGCATTCGCGTACCACACAAAAAACGTATCGGGACATGAAGCTGCACATCGTCAAACAACACGGGAATGTGATAGTAGCTGGTTGGAAGTGTCTAGTACTGTCTAAGGATCTCGATTTTACGTGTTTTCAAATGATGCAAGGTCTCGAGCTCACCCAAAGCCTAATCAGGCGTTTGACCCGCAGTACATACGGAGTGCAGTCGTCACGGGGCTGGTTCTGTAATGTTTTGGTCGTGTGTTTTGTAGTATGATTTCATCAGAGTCATTCTGCTTCCCGTGAACATTAACCACGATGCGATTTTCATTACAGCATTTTCTTGGGCGGCTTACGATTGCCATGATTCGCGCGGCTCCAAACCCCCCCCCCCCCCCTCCTCCCTCGAGGTTCCTGCCCTTCCTCGGGCACGGCGTTGTGCTTAGCGTAATATAGTTCAGTTAGATCAAGTAGCGTATAAGTGTAGGGACCGATGACCTCACCAGTTTGATCCCATAGGAACTTACCACCACTCCTGTCTTCCAAAAATGACAACAGCCGTGTTCGCAGCGAAGCATGCATACGTTTAATGAAAACTGACACATCCCGTCGACCCTCAACTAGAATGCTAAATCAGTCGATTTTATTCATTTATAAAATACCCGACAATTTGGAACAGTGGGCGAATCAACAGTGGATGAATCAACATCCCGCAATTTTATATCTGTACGGAGAATAATCATCAGCGAGTAGCTTCAACTGTATATGGAATACCAGAAGAAACTTGTAGGCTGTCTTCCTCACTGAAGTGAGTCCATCATCGAGGCTAGAGGCAGTGTCAGTGAGATGCCTCCTCGTGGTGTTTTGTCTGGTGGTCTTATTACCACCATATATGTTTTGTGTCACTGGGATGAAATATTGAAGAGAGACCTAAAAAGGCAATCAAGATTAAAACACACTAAGAGCGTAGACGTATGACGAATTCATGGAAAGATTTTGCATATTTTAGAGAGCTGGCAAAAAATATTGAGAAAGGAACTATCCAAACGATCATAGCGTATCTCAGAAAATGTCAGTAATATTCCTCAAACTGCTTGGATCTGTCAGTAAAAGCTACAGAAGTCATCTAAATTGCGTGGCAAAGAACAAGTGATGCACCAAAAAGAGGGGAGAAAACTAAATGAAGTTTCATTTGTTGAGAGCGAATGCGAAGTTATTTTAGTAATTACAAAACAGTCAAGTTCACAAAGAACTCAGCAGTATAAGTCCACTTACTGATATGACTTCGTATCGCCTGTGACTTGAATACATACAGTGATTCATTCGAGAAGGACGTCATGAGACCGTATCGTCTCCTGCGCTTTAATGTACTGGATAATGGCACTGGAACGTGGTTGACATCTATGCTGGTCCCACACTTGTTGTTTTGAGTCACTGGATGAAACGTGACAGCCTCTTGGTGGACTGACGCGTCCCATGTTTTAATTGTCACACTTCACATTAATTCATTCTGGTTGAGTCTGATCGATGTTAGTTGATGAATGTTCCCATTTATAGTAAGCAATATTCAGTGACGGTAGAGATTAGAAAGTCAGTTAATTTCCAACTTACTTCTCTTTATGGTGAATCGCGAATGTAAAACTAAGAATCTTTCTTGTGAATACTGAAGCGAAGTCCCATATAGTACCCAGTACCGTCCACCCTTTCAGCTTGATTTTTAAGTCCCGTCTACTACCCCTTGAAGTGCGTAACATGAATAGTGAAACGTGCTGTAACTAAATGGCCAATGCATGCTTCATGTTTCATTATGGCCACTATTTTCAGATTGATTTTATGTATTGCACCCAGTTCATTTTCATTACGTGAGGCTATGGAAGTTAAAGGCACAAAATAATTAACCGACCACCAATATGGACGGCCTCGACATAACACAGAGAAGTCATAGAGACGTATAGTACTTTTGGGCCCGCACTGTCCTGGCCGTACCATTGTGCTTTCAACTCCCTCAATCACTAACAGCCGTGAGCTGAACTCATATCTCACGGCTCCCACACGATGACGCCCACAGTAACACAGCTGCGCCTCTCTATAACATTGGAAAAGCGTGACCTCTCCTGAAGGTGCAGTCATACTCGCCGATCATCGTTAACCGGGGAAGTGCAGAACGGCCATTCATCGCTGAACACAATGCAACGTCATTCGTTCTCAATCCATGCTTCCTCGCCAAGGCACCGTTCCAAACGCAGCCATTTGCGTTGTGGTGTTAACGGGAGGCTACTCATGAGATGGCAACTCCCTAGCCCAGCTGGTGCTGGTCTCCGACTAATAATGTGGGCTGAACAGATGCCAGATGCAGTTATGATTGGGTTACGATGTGCCTGGTGCTCAATTTGGAGATCCTCCCTTGTGGTGATCAGATGTGGTCCTCCAGAACCTTGCCCTCACGTTCCCATACGTCCAGCATCGGTCCACTGCCACAGCTGAATGCACCACAAATTATGATATTGCATGATTCGACCAGACAGCCGAGTGATCACTCAACATCTGACGTTTTTCACGCCCTTTTATGTACCATACGAGGCCTGGTAACAACAGTAAACACGAACAACACTAATGTACTTTGGTGGCCGCTCTACACGTCATTCACATATCCGCCGATGGTTTGTACATGATATCTGACCATGACTTCTGGGTGCTTCAGTTTTATTATCAGACAGTGGATTTGACACGTAGCTCGAACAACAAAATGTTTATCCAATATTCAACATCTGGACACCGTCGCCTTCCTTCGAGCAGTGCGACAGCTCTGCCATCCAACTGTCAACCCGAACATTGAGTCATACAGATATGCTACTTAGGGTTTTTCAAGAAGCATGAATATTCAGAGGATGTATCTAACAACTGCGTGTTCAAATTTAAAGTTAATGTTGTTTAACGTCCCGTCGACAACGAGGTCATTAGAGACGGAGCGCAAGCTCGGGTTAGGGAAGGGAAGGAAATCGGCCGTGCCCTTTCAAAGGAACCATCCCGGCATTTGCCTGAAACGATTTAGGGAAATCACGGAAAACCTAAATCAGAATGGCTGGAGACGGGATTGAACCGTCGTCCTCCCGAATGCGAGTCCAGTTTGCTAACCACTGCGCCACCTCGCTCGGTTTCAAATTTAAAGGGGTGACTTCCATTTCAAGCCGGCAGGTTCTGGTCCCTAACCTGTGTAATAATAAACAGAGGTACAGCTCTCTTCTGATGCTGACATTATGATTTTTCGATGCTCTTTAGCATGCTCAGCTGTCAGCGGAAGAACTGCAGAACCCAAAAGCTTCGGTATGTCTCCGGGTTACCTTCCTGGTAGCACATAAAATTCCCCACTTCAGGTCCTCGGCTTGATTCATGTCTGTGATGGATCGTTGAAGAGCGGCCGGTCTGAAGCGGGAGTAATTAAATAAGTGTGTATTATGAGCAGCGAGTGGTGGCCGCCCCCGGCCTATAACTCTTCATTAGCCCCCGTGCCGCTGTGAGCCATTGTCGCGCCTCGGCCTGACACCCCCACACCAGCTCCTCGTTGCCCTCTGCTCTGGCACACAGCGCTGCCGCCGCCATCAGGCTCTCTCTCTGGATTCAGCAAAGTGCTGAAAACGCTAAACCTCTTAAATTACAGGCGCGAAGCAACAAGGACTAGTCAACTGCCTCATCATTAAATATGTCGCATTGCATGAAGTCAAAAAGTTGCTCTTCTGCAGTCTTTTTGACACATTACTCCACGGACTTACAATCAGAATACAGTTTTCGGTTTATAATCTCTTTAATTGCTGACACGTTGCTAAGTATGGAAGATTCAATCGATTCCACAGCTCCAAAGATTCTCGATGGGTAATTGCTATAAGGCTGCACAGTTCACAGCCGTCACTGTAACAGCCAATTAGCACTGGCCTGACCCTAAGATCAAAACCCCCGATCATCATATTCAACAATCTCTGTGTTTCCTCCATATACCACAACAGCCTCTGTCATAACTCATTTGGTGTATTGGTTTGCTATTCACATTCATATACTTTCAATTTTTGTGCACAATGTAATATACGGCTTATTGATACATACCTGCTGTGTCTGTATTTCAATATTTGTGTACAGTTTAGAGATTTTCGATCAAGAAAACTGACAACGCCCGAGAGAGCGATGTACTGACCACATGCCCCTACATATCCGTATCGAGTGACGCGTATCAACTGAGGTACCGTTCGGCCTCCCGCGGCTTGTTCGTTCGGAGTTAGTTTTGTTTAATTTAGAGATTTTAACTGATATCTGTATAAATTGTGTTGTTCAATATGTTTATGTCACTCAAGCATTGGGTTTACGCATTTATATTCATACCTTCAGTCTAAAATATTCGTTATACTATTGCTTTTTAACCATGGCAAATTGAAGCATTCCAATTTTGTGTCTTTCATGTAGGTGGATAATCTTTATATTCCACACACACACACACACACACACACACACACACACACACACACACACACACACACATATATATATATATATATATATATATATATATATATATATATATATATATATATATATATATATAGGTGGATAATCTTTATATTCCACACACACAGTTTTTAGAGCAAGAAGCTGTCGCTTGTGTGGACTCCTTGTTCGGTCTTCAGTTATTTTACAGTATACTATAAAGCTGAAAGTTGGTTCATTACAAACTATAAAATAAATGCTTTGTTGTTGTTGTTGTGTTCTTCAGTCCAGAGACTGGTTTGATGCAGATCTCCATGCTACCCTATTCTGTGCAAGCTTATTCATCTCCCATTACTTACTGCAACCTACATCCTTCTGAATCTGCTTAGTGTATCCATTTCTTGGTCTTCCTCTACGATTTTTTTTACCCTCCACGCTGCCCTCCATTTCTATATTGGCGATCCCTTGATGCCTCAGAATATGTCCTACCAACCGATTCCTTCTTCCAGTCAAGTTGTGCCTCAAATTTCTCTTCTCCCCAATTCTATTCAATACCTCATTAGTTACATGATCTACCCATCTAATCTTCAGCATTCTTCTGTAGCACAACATTTCGAAAGCCTCTATTCTCTTCTTGTCTAAACTATTTATCGTCCATGTTTCACTTCCATACATGACTACACTCAATACAAATACTTTAAGAAAAGACTTCCTGACTCTTAAATCTATACTCGATGTTAGCAAATTTCTCTTCTTCAGAAACGCTTTCCTTGCCATTTCCTGTCTACAAAACATTAATACTGAGTATTTCAGATTTTAAAAGTCTATGTTCCTCGAAGTACTGATAGGATATTCTATACATTTAACTAAGTTTTTTCGCATGCAATGTAAAATTTTAGAAGGATTTTTTAAAACATTTTATACAACTACGCCGTAAGAACAAGCTGTAGCTTTGCTTGTAGGTAACTCCTTCATTAAAGTACTTGTATTTGCTTTTCACAGTTAATAAATTTGCTCTCATTAATGCAATAAGTTTATTTGCATTGAATAACTCTTAAAAAAGCAAAAGCGTGACCTGATGAGTGTTTTGAGCAATATCATATGTCACAGAAGTTCGTTGTATCCAGCTTGTACAACAAACACAACACAGCAACGTCAAATACGTTTAATAAGTTCGCCAAATTTAAAATCATATTTCTCTATTATATTTGGTAATTTAGCTTGAGTATCCCCCTCTCACGACTCTCTCTCTTTTTCTCTCTCTCTCTCTCTCTCTCTCTCTCTCTCTCTCCACACTTTGCATGAGTTCATAGTAATATGAGGTCTACTTTCTCCTCCACCTCGACTTGTTGACTGTTCGGACGTGTTTCCACTACCACCTTTATGTTTGTCACCCGCTTTCTTGCACAATGCTTTCGTGCAGCACCACACATTTCGTCACACGTTGTTGCGCTGCGCTACATGTTATTTGTTTTGCAGACAGTTTACTGTGGAGTTGCCAGCGCAGCCACCCTATAGCACTGGCCAGCCAGGTACCTGCTTGTTTTCGGAGATGAAGAGGTGAAGCTGTTCTGGGCGCTGGGTAAATTAAAAATGGAATAAGAAATATAACTAATGACTGTGAAAATTATGCACCTTTTTCCTATTCCTTCCTGGCTGATTAAAATTTATTTATTCAAGCGTGCCTTTAGAAAACATAGTTACGATTTACGGCACCAGCTATGTTTTGATGCTTAGCACGATACTTTTCGACAATTTATTCTCATTTTCAAATGACTTTTTGCATTTGCTCACATGAATGTGTTTGGTGACGTTCGCGTGTGTGATTTTCTGCCTCTCTCGCTTCTTTTGCAGTTTGTTTACAACAAATAGTGTAAGTAATGATACCTCCTGCATTGTTTACAACAAACAGTGTAAGTGATGATATCTTCTATCTTGTTTACAACAAACAGTGTATCTGATGATACCTTATAACCGCAAAAATACCCAAGAGACACAAAATCACACATGTTAATATCATGAAACATATTCGTGTAAACAAATGCAGAAATTCATTTGAAAATACGAATAAATTCTCGAAACACGTTGTGCTAAGGATTAAAACATAAGTAACTGGTGCAGTTTTCATTAAGTAAATCGTGAATGTCACAGTTGCAGACTGCCCTGCAACATCTAATATGAAGAACTTTACAATGAAGTTCTTTCTATTTGAGTACCTACTCATTTATTCACTCCACTGAAATTTGTTAGAAAATTTTTGGTGAGATGAAATTAGTTTTTTGCATTAAAATTAATTTAAAAAACAATTCTCACGTTTTATAGTTTTCAGGCAGTATGTAGCGATTGTCCTCGAGCAATAGACTCATATAGTCGAAATTCACCAACAATAAACTAATGTTTTAACATTGTTCTGTCAGGAAAATTAAGCTTTAAGTTCAGTTTTACAATCGAACAATTTTAATAGAAAATTTGAAACAATTCGAAACATGTTATCTATAACATTGGTTTTACAGTTTTGCTTCTGCGGTTTTGTAACAGATGGCAGCAGCTGCAAGTGGTTTTGCATGTGGTAGCTAGTAAGTGTCATACAATAAGAATTATTAATGGATTTGAGATTGTACCATAAAGTTATTCGCGATTGAATGTGTCGATTTAAGACCCTAATTCCCGTCATTTGCGGGAAGTTTGAATTTTCTTCTTTAACATAAAAAAGTCTGCAGCTGAGCCTCATAAGATGCTGAATAAGTCCTATGGGGAGGCCAATATTAGTGAAAAAACGTGCAGAGGATGGCTTCAACGCTTGAAGAACGGTGGTTTTAACGTCGAACAGCGGCATGGTGGTGGAAGAGAGAAGGTTTTCGTAGCTACTGAAATAGAGGGAAATAGTCGCAGGAGATGATTATGTCGGCCGTTGTAGCCGAGCGGTTCTGGGCGCTTCAGTCTGGAACCGCGCGACCGCTACGGTCGCAGGTTCGAATCCTGCCTCCGGCATGGATGTGTGTGATGTCCTTAGGTTAGTTAGGTTTAAGTAGTTTAAGGTCTAGGGGACTAATGACGTCAGATATTAAGTCCCATAGTGCTCAGAGCCATTTTCAGGAGATAATTATCGAAAGAAACCGATGCTTATGAACCGAGCTCTGAAAGACAAAAGGCTACAATACAGCGACAGATGAAAAGCTGTTTTTGCAGCATGACATTGCTCGACCCCATTTCGCAAAACCAATCAAAATATACTTGCAAACGTTGAAATGTGATGTCATGCCCCAGTCGCTGTCTCTCCAAACATTGCTCACTCTGACTACCACGTGTTTTGGTCAATGACACAAGGCCTGGCTGATCAGCACTTCCAGTCCTGAAAGGAAGCCCAGTTCTTCCTCCACGGGGTTCGTATGCTGGCCGAAAGTACTTTTAATTGTGAATTATTTGTAATCTTTTCGTACTAAAGCTTAAAATTTCGAGAACAACGGATGAAGCCAATTTGTAGACCTAATATTTATTTGAACGAGATTTCTATTAAACAATTTTACTATAAGTTCCTTACTAGATTTTTTTTACTTTGTAAACGCAAAAAATGTAAATAATTCAATATAATTTTAATTCAGTTTTTCATACATACAAGGTGTTAATTCAAAAGCGATGTCTTAGCCTTTGCAGAAGACCAAGGAAAAGGATTTGTGCCATCAACAAGAACCACTGAGGAATAAAAGGATATGACGGTGACTCCTATTTCTTATAATCTTTAACAACCTCCAAATTTACTTCCGGCGCTCACCCTCAAATGTCGGTGTCTGTACTACATAATTTATTTTCCTACACGTTGTCGTAGCATGTAACTGAAAACATCTCTTTGTATCCAAATAACAACCTCCTGCAGTAGACACTGCAGACAAGAGAGATGTACGGGGGAACCTGAGACGCGTTACCAGCTACTGTCAGCCGGCCGGAGTGGCCGAGCGGTTGTAGGCGCTTCAGTCTCGAACTGCTCGACCGCTAGGTCGCAGGTTCGAATCCTGCCTCGGGAATGGATGTGTGTGATATCCTTAGGTTAGTTAGGTTTAAGTAATTCTACGTCTAGGGGACTGATGACTTCAAATGTTAAGTCCCATAGTGCTCAGAGCCATTTGAATCATTCTGAACCATCTGCTGTCCGTCGTGACCTGGAGCCTTGTTACCGGCAAAGCATCGTACAGCTGAGGACTTCTATTTATTTATTTTTAAGTCGTCCCATATACTTGTCGGCGACGATGTGTGTCCAGTCACCAAGCAATCGTTTCTGCGTCAACTCATGGACCATAAAAAAAGTTTACCTCGGAAACCGGAATTCCTGCTTAATCTCCAGTACGCTCTGAGCCGCCCCCACTACCTCTGAGCAATGTGGGACAGGGGACTCGCAGTTAGGAGGACGACGGTCCAAATCCGCATCTGGCCATCCAGATGTAGGTCTTCCGTGATTTCCCTAAATCGTTCCACGCCAATGCCGCAATGCTTCCTTTGAAACAGGCACAGCCGATTTCCTTTCCCATCCTTTCGTAATGCGGGCATGTGCTCGCTCTTTAATGACCTCATCGTCGACGGGATGATGAACTCTAAATCTTGCTTTCCTTTTGCACCGATCGTCATCCCACTTCCAAAGCGGGTTAACTTTCAACTTCCTGTGACGTTCACCACAGATGTCTCTAACATACTGCTGAGATGTCATGTCTGCACTCGCGCCATACACCACATCTACCGCTACATCCGGACGTCATCCATGGCAAACGTTCCAGTCGGATAGTCCTTCCCGTGACTTTCGGTCACTCTGTTTGTCGGCCGCTGTGCAGACGTCTCACACGTTCTGCAGAAAACGCAGCGAACGGCCATTCTCGTCTGAAAGATAACAGGGGCCACGTCCCTACCTGGGGTGGTATCTTGCACCACACTTACTGTGCGTAAAATTAGTGCTCGTTTGAACATCCGGGTAGGATAGTTTAGTAGGCCGGAATACCCTCGATACAGGTTCGGAAACGACATGTCTCAATATTTGTGACCGGTGACAGAATTAGATCCTGAGGTGTGTCAGCCAGTCCATATGTATGCGAAGGGGCCCCGAGATGGAACTTGATTTACAGCACATCCTCTCCGCGGCCGGGCCTTTGTCCGCTTCCGATGCGGCGTCTCGGCCACGGCGCATCTGAATGCAGGCGGCGCGGCGCAGCGGTGTGTGCGGCGTGCGTCACGGCCCGCAACAGGTGTGGGAGGGCGGGAGGGGGAGGGGCAGGGGGCGCATTCCTGGGCGGCCGCCGCGCGCCGCCTCCGCGGTGCTGACGGACGGACGCGGAGCGGACTCCGCCCGCCGCGCTTCCTGTCGGCGACAGTCGCGAGGCGCGGCCTCTCGTCCACCGCAGTGCTCTCGTCGGCCGCAGAGTGAACGCTTAAACATTGACACGATCTCACAACAATAAGGCGAAGCACCCAGAGCGAAAGGAGGAAACGAAATGAAACTCCACGCGTTGCGAGGGCATGACGCGTTATTGGTTCAAATGGCTCTGAGCACTATGGGACTCAACTGCTGAGTTCATAAGTCCCCTAGAACTCAGAACTACTTAAACAACTAACCTAAGGACATCACACTCATCCATGCCCGAGGCAGGGTTCGAACCTGCGACCGTAGCGGTCATGCGGATCCGGACTGTAGCGTCTAGAACCGCTGGGCCACTGGGTCCGGCCTATGACACGTTATCCCATAGATTACAAATTCGAGATCGATTTACGAATAACTTGACAGTACGAGCGCACCTATCACTAGGGCGTCGCAGGGTCCCCTTTCGTCTGCATGCATGTTGTTGTGGTCTTCAGTTCTGAGACTGGTTTGATGCAGCTCTCCATGCTACTCTGTCCTGTGCAAGTTGCTTCTTCTCCCAGTACTTACTGCAACCTACATCCTTCTGAATCTGCTTAGTGTATTCATCTCTTGGTCTCCCTCTACGGTTTTTACCTTCCACGCTGCCCTCCAATGCTAAATTTGTGATACCTTGATGCCTCAGAACATGTCCTACCCACCGGTCCCGTCTTCTTGTCAAGTTGTGCCATAAACTCCTCTTCTTCCCAATTCTATTCAATACCTCATTAGTTATGTGATCTACCCACCTAATCTTCAGCATTCTTCTGTAGAACCACATTTCGAAAGCTTCTACTTTCTTCTTGTCCGAACTATTTATCGTCCATGTTTCACTTCCATACATGGCTACACTCCATACAAATACTTTCAGAAATGACTTCCTGACACTTAAATCTATACTCGATGTTAACAAATTTCTCTTCTACATAAACGCCTTTCCTTGCCATTGCCAGTCTACATTTTATATCCTCTCTACTTCGATCATCATCAGTTATTTTGCTCCCCAAATAGCAAAACTCCTTTACTGCTTTAAGTGTCTCATTTCCTAATCTAATTACCTCAGCATCGACCGACTTATTTCGACTACATTCCATTATACTCGTTTTGCTTTTGTTGATGTTCATCTTCTATCCTCCTTTCAAGACACTGTCCATTCCGTTCAACTGCTCTTCCAAGTCCTTTGCTGTCTCTGACAGTATTACAATGCCATCGGCGAACCTCAAAGTTTTCATTTCTTCTCTATGGATTTTTATACCTACTCCGAATTTTCCTTTTGTTTCCTTTACTGTTTGCTCACTATATAAATTGAATAACGTCGGGGATAGGCTACAGCCCTGCCTCATTCCCTTCCCAACCGCTGCTTCCCTTTCATGCTCCTCCGCTCTTATAACTGACATCTGGTTTCTGTACAAATTGTAAAAAGCATTTCGCTCCCTGTTTTTCACCCCTGCCACCTTTAGAATTTGAAAGATAGTATTCCAGTCAACATTGTCAAAAGCTTTCTCTAAGTCTACAAATGCTAGAAATGTAGGTTTGCCTTTCTTTAATCTTTCTTCTAAGATAAATCGTAAGGTCAGTATTGCCTCAAGTGTTCCAATATTTCTGCGGAATCCAAACTGATCTTCCCCGAGGCTTCTACCAGTTTTTCCATTCGTCTGTAAAGAATTCGCGTTAGTATTTTGCAGCTGTGACTTATTAATCTGATAGTTCGGTAATTTTCCATCAGTCAACCCCTGCTTTCTTTGGGATTGGAATTATTATATTCTTCTTGAAGTCTGGATGCATGTACTAATCCGATTATGGGTTTGTCGTAAAGCCGTTGTATACTCTGTCGAGGCAAACTGAACCACAACTGTTCTATACACTGAAGAACCAAAGATACTGTCACACCTGCCTAATGTACGGCCGCCGCGAGCACGCAGAAGTGCCGCAACACGACGTGGCATGGACTCGACTGATGTCTGACGTTGTGCTGGAGGGAATTGGCACCATGAATCCTACAGGGCTGTCTATAAATCCGTAAGAGTACGAGGGAGTGGAGATCTCTTTTAACAGTACGTTGCAATGTATCGCAGATATGCTCAATAATGTTCATGTCTGGGGAGTCTGGTGGCCAGGGGAAGTGTTTAAACTCGTAAGAGTGTTACTGGAGCCACTCTGTAGCAGTTCTGGACGTGTGCGGTGTCGCATTCTCCTGATGGAATTGCCCAAATCCGTAGGGATGCATAATGGACAAGAATGGATGAAGGTGATCAAAAAGGATACTTAACGTACGTTTCACCTATCAGAGTAGTATCTAGACGTAACAGGGGTCCCATATCACTCCAACTGCACAAGCTCCACTCCATTACAGAGCCTCCACCAGCTTGAAGACTCTCCTGCTGACATGCAGCGTCCATGGATTCATGATGTTGTCTCCATACCCGTAAACGTCCGCCTGTTCAATATGAATCGAGACTCGTCAGACCAGGCAACATGTTTCCACTCATCAACAGTCCGATGTCGGTGTTGACGGGCCCAGGCGTAAAGCTTTGTGTCTTGCAGTCATCAAGAACATAGGAGGGGGCCTTTGGCTCCGAAAGCCCATATTGATGTTGAGTGGTTTGCACGCTGACACCTGTTGACGGCCCAAAGCTGAAATCTGCAGCACTTACTTCACGTTGACGATTCTGTTCCATCTTCATTGGTCCCATCGTTGGAGGATCTTTTTACAGCACCAGCGATGTCGGAGATTTTATGTTTTACCGGATTCCTGAAATTAACGGTTCACTCGGAACTGTTTGCACGGGGAAAAATCCCCAATTCATCACTACCTCGGAGATGGTGTGTCCCATCGCTCGTGTGCCGACTATAACACCACGTTCAAACTCATTTAGATCTTGACAACCTGCCGTTGTAGCAGCAGTAAACGGTCTGACAAGTCTTCCAGACACTATTGGTCTTATATAGGCATTGCCGACAGCAGCGCCGTATTCTGCGTGTTTACGTATCTCTGTATTTGAATACACATGCCTATATCAGTTTCTCTGGCGCTTCAGTGTAAATGGTTCATGGTATCGTGGGTACTGACTCTGAAGAAGAGTTGACTTCTGAGAGATCATCTTTGGAAATGAAGCAAATGTAGGTACGCAATGGAACAGCGATGTCGTTTTGGAAATAGCTGCGATTGCAGCCGTTCCTCGAAAATAGCAGCTGGCTGCTATATCCAGACACCGGCAGCAGCGGCAACTAAGCTCTCTTGAAGTAGACAGCTGATGACGAGGCAGCCTTGTGTGCGGTTACGAAATATGATGGGACGGTTAAGGACAGAAGTGAACGATTATAAGGTAAGATGAGGACCCATAGTCCAACGTGTTTTTAGTTAATTTTATTTAATGAACGCAACGAATTTGTTGTTGGAGTTTGAGTGGATTAATCGTATGTAGTTTTAATGTTAACAACTTTATGATGAGAGCAATGTCTCTCGAGACGCATTGTAGGTGTTAAAAAGTCAATTATTATGATAAGGATGTATGCCCTAGTTATAGATACAATGAGGGAGGGGGGGGGGGGGGGGCGGATGATGAAGTACTCAGATAGGGAGCAGCAGACTAAATGAAACTTCAAGGATCGAGAGGGTATGACACTTCTTTTTACTGATTGCAAAATCGAGTCAAGTTTACAAAGGACATGAGTATAAGCCCATTTATTAATGCGACGTTGTGCTGAGACACGACGTCCCACAAGTGTTGTAACTGGGCTTGATATTCAGGTACTTGCAGTGGCGCAGAGTTGACGTCCGAGCTGGTCCCACACATCTTCTATTAGGGACAGATGTGGGAAACTTGCTGACCAAGGAATTTCTCCAACATCAAGAAAAGAGTTCATAGAGACAAGTAAACACGTACCAGGTGTGAAAAATGGCACTATCGTACCGTAGCATTAGTGGTAACACTTGAGGACATAGTATGTCCGCGACATACTTTTGTGCCTTCAATGTTCTCTCAGTCATTACCAGCCGTGGCCTGAAACCATACTTCACGGCTGCACACATCAAGACGCCAGCAGTAACACTGCTCTCCAAAACATTGCAAAAATTAGACCTCTCCCCATGTCACCACCATACTCGCCGAAGTTGTGGTAATGGAGAATTGCTACCCACTGCTGAACACAACGTTATGACATCATCAGCAGTCCCCGCCACCCGAAATGCAGCCGTTCCTGTTATGGTTCTAACAGCAGCCTGTGCTTGGAACGGTTTTCTCCCAGTCCGGTTGGTGTTGTTCTTCGACAAATGGTGTGGGATAACACAGAATATAGCAGTGAGTCCATTACGTGTTCCCCGATGGGAAGCGGATACATGGAGGCGTCACGATGAGCTTGCTGGGCAGTATGGCTGTCCTCCATTGTGGTGGTCAACGTGGTCAATCGGAACCTTGACGACGATTGTGTCTGCCCTCACTTTGGCATGCAGACGGGCCACTCTCACATTCTAGTTCTCCATCAGTCCACATACTGCATGATTCGAACACCTAGCCAAATAGAAGCCCATGGTTAGGCCCCTTTCAAACTCCGTTGACATGGGTGTGCTGCGTCTTCGTGTCCTTCGCAGTGAACACTGAACATCTGACACTCTTCACACCCTTGTACCGGGTGATTTTTTCCACGGTGTACGAACTCTAGGGATTGATCAATGAGAGGATACAGAACTGGAAAAGTCTAATGTACTTACGTTAGAAATGCGCGGTTTCCTTGCTAGAGACCATTTATTCAATCGTACATGACGTCCAATACGGGCTGTACCATCCAGCCACAGTTACAGTATATGTTGAAACTGGTTTCCACGTGCGCATGTTCTGTCTCACACGTTTACATCAGTCAGGCAGCATCCGAACAGTGTCATAGGCCGCATGAATACGCTGCTTCAATGTCTCCACATCTGGAATGGCTTCTGCATACACGATACTTTTGAGATCATGTCATAGCCAGAAATCACAGCGGTTGAGATCCGGTGAACAAAAAGGAACCTCGACCGATCCATCGACCGGGGAAGACATGATTGAGATGCTTCCAGATGTTAACGGCGAAGTGGGCCAGAGCACCATCATGTAGCAGCCACACAACACTTCGAATCAACAATGGCACTTCTTCCAGCAGGGAAGGCAAAGTCACAACAAGAAACGCAGATATTTCGGGCATGTTAGGCTACGTGGAAGGACGACTTGTCCCAAAACACAGTCGACAATTGTCCCGGCCCAAACATTCCGGCTTCACCGATTCTGCTGACTCACTGGGGTTCTGCATACTGTCTCACAGATGGCTATTATGAAAGTTGAAGATACATCTGTGAATAGGATGGGTGACACAAATCCCGAAATGTGGTGGTTCAGTGAAAAAACTGCTCCCGATGTGGGAAAGTCTGTCGCTAGTAAACCCTGCACACGCTGTAAGTGATAGCGGTAGTAACATTTGTTGTGGAGAATATTCCACACTGTCGTCTGGCTTATCTTGTAGTGGAGGGCCAACTGCCTGGTTCCGACATGCGGTCGTCAACCACTGTGTTAATCACATTTTCCTCCACGTCTGCTGTTCAAGCACGTCGGGTACGACATTCATGATTTCCTGCATCGTGAAACGATCCTATCTCAGACAAACGGCGAAACACTGTTGCAAACAATGAATGGTGTGGTTGTTGTCAGCGGGGTCAGGTCTCCTGATAAAACCTTGCGACCCGCCGCCCGTTGCCATTTGCTTTTCCGTAAGAAAACAACATGTTTGAAAGCTCCCGATCCGAATACGGAACCGTTGCGTAGAACGCTGTATCACATCCTATACGAGATGAGTCAGCAAGACAAGTGAATCGGCCACAGCGTTACCAATGATTATGGTAGGAGAAGGCGCTAGGGCATGGCGTATGAGGAACACTGCCACACCCTAGGAGAAACCATGCATAATGTAACTGTGGCTGCAAGGAACAGCGCGTATTACGGTGCAGTCTTTATAACAAAGTATAACTGAAGAGCCGGCCGATGTGGCCGTGCGGTTCTAGGCGCTTCAGTCTGGAATCGCGTGACCGCTACGGTCGCAGGTTCGAATCCTGCCTCGGGGATCGATGCGTGTGATGTCCTTAGATTAGTTAGGTTTAAGTAGTTCTAAGTTCTAGGGGACTGATGACCGCAGATGTTAAGTCCCATAGCGCTCAAGGCCATTTTTGATAACTGAAGAAATGGTCTCTAGCATGGAAACCACGTATTTCCGGTCAAAAGTTCATTAGACCTTTTTTGTTCCGCATCCACTCATCGATCAATCCCTAGAATGGAATAAAATCACCCTGTCTACCGTGTTAGGCCTGGTAACAACACTATAAGGAACAATAGTCTGGGGGCCGTTCTACGTTGGAACGCTACTAATTTACGCACCAGCTGAAGGTGTGTACGTTTGCGAAGTGATACCGAAATCCGACCGTGTGCTTTGGGTGCACAACTTTTTTGTCAGGTAGTGTATTTCTGTGTAAATTCTGCCATGATAAAAAGATATAGTTTTTCGAGCTTTTGACTGTACTAAACAAGTATGACGATAAAATGAAGCGCCACCACTAACATTTCATCATCGCAAGTAAGAAAAAGCAAGATGACTATCAAACTATTAAAGTGGAGTTCATTACTTTACGGTTTCTTCGTTTTTTTATAGTTTAAATGGGTGCGCGGTTTATTGACGTATGTTTCAGAAGATTTTCAGATTTGACGGTAGTTTTCTTTCCCACACTTTTATTTACAGTACTATATATTTCCTAGGCAATGAAGTGCTGCCTTCGTTTTGTTTTCATATGCCACTACAATCCTCTCAGTATTCCACCCACCATCCGTACGTGCACACACACACACACACACACACACACACACACACACACACACACACACACACAAACACACAAACACACATTCAGACACACCAAATCCATAAAAAAAAACAAGTACCAAATGTAGCTGTTAAATCGGTATTCCTTTAAACTCGATACCAAATAGTTCGAAACAAATTTCAACAAAACCAGTACAGATATATAAAACCTATACAACATTTACGTAACTCCATTACGTGGGAAGTATGTAGAGCACAATAAATAAATAAATAAATAAAAGTAAATCAGAAAAACGTCACTTAACTCATAACAAAAATATTATTTTGAAATGTGCATACGAAGACCGCGTAACGATGCAGACAAATAATATAACCAGGAACACTGTAAGTACATTAACCTAACAGCAGTACTTTTAAAATTAACTTTTTTGATCTCCAACAAATTAAACGTGTGAAGTAGGAGCAATACTGTGACCATTAAGCAAAACCGTATGCTCAAGAAAAAAAAAATAGTCATAACGTTTGGCTCATCAGAGTATTTTTATGCTGTAGTATAGTTAACTACCCACCTGGGTACAGCTGTTATACGACACAGCGAATAAAGTAATTACAGTTTACTGCCGACTGTTTTGCATATTCTCTTCATTCAAGGTGCTTCAGTATGTACGTTAAAAAGTGTATGACATTTTCAAAGAAGTGTGTTATAAACGTGCGAGTAAATTTTATTTCCAACGGTTTCCAAGAAACATTTACTTTGTTAAGTGGGCCACATCATTAACCTTGACGTACAAACACCATTCTGCTCAAAGAGACAGTGAGAGGGGTTCTAACTTGTTCGACCTTGTGAGGTTGGAGCAGTTTACTGGTGTATTTCGTATTCTGCCCTGTGATACCAAGAGTACGTACATGTGCAGAGTATGCAGGCATGGTGTACGCCTTCGTCCAATGCAATGTAAATAGTCGTGTCACTGTTCGAGAATACAAACGTCTTCTTGGCGAAGAATACACCATATAACAAAGTTTTAGAGGCTCTTAGACTGAATGCGTGTACGCGATGCTCGTTCTGTCGTTCGACTGTATCGTAACGATGGAGTTAAGAAGGTGGAAATGAGGCGGCGAATATTCTTAGAGCAACTGAATGCAGCTCGAACGTCGCAGAAGAATTTGTGCACAACTGTGTATTCCACACGTACGCGTGTGGCTCACGACAGTGCTCTTATCCATATTGGCACAGAGTGCACTGCGTCTCCTGTATTGAAACAATGCCAGCGAGCAAGAATTCTGTTGACCGGTAATTACCAATGTGGAATGGATTCTGTAGATTCTTTGTTTAAGACAAATCAAGGTGTACTGGCTCAGAGATAATTAAATACTGCAAGTCGCACTGGGGACACTCCTATAAACTGTCATTTTGACTGTGATTCTCTGTTAATGCCTTATCCAGTATCGTTCGTCTCTGATAAGTCACCTCTTGAAAGGAGCACGATATCTGCAACTTTCACATGAAACGAAATTTGTAGTTCGCTGACTGTGAAAATTTACAGTGTTATCACGTCGAAACGGTATCTCATCTGTCAACAGCACAGACCCGACACGCTGTAAGTTATCACGATGTAGAGCTCGCCATCCATGTGGTCAACATTACTCACTGTTGGGTTGGTGCATAAGTTCGTAGCCTTTTTCCATAACTTTAATAAACACTGCAGATAAACATAACAGAGACCTCATTCATCAATACTATACTCTTATTTACTATTTACAACGGTCTAGCGACGCTGGGGTAGAATGAAATTTTCACTCTGCGCTGTTATGAAACTTCCTGGCAGATTAAAACTGTGTGCCAGACCGATATTCGAACTCGGGGCATTTGCCTTTCGCGGGTAAGTGTTCTACCAACTGGGCTACTGCCGGAAGTAAAGCTGGGAGGAGGAGGGAGAGGGGGTGTCTTGAGTCGTGCTTGCGTAGCTCAGGTGGTAGAGCAATTGTCCTCGAAAGGCCAAGGTCTCGAGTTCAAGTCTCGGTGCGGCATACAATGTTAATCTACCAGGAAGTTTCGTCAACGCTGGGGTAAATTTTCCATTCCGCTACTGTAGAAATTACGTGGTTTTGAAGCGAATAACTCGTCAAGCCGTCTTCGGAGCGCCTTTTTACCCGGAATGGAATTTCCTTGAAGGCTGTTCGACAGAGGGGCGAATATCTGAGGAAGCAAGGTAAGGTGAGCGCAGACTGACTTCCCAACCTAACACTAGTATAGCGTTTTTGATGAGTATAGCAGAATGCGGGCGGGTGTTATCGTGGAGTAGCATCCCTTCCTGGTCGTTACTTTTGGAGTGCGTCTGTAAGACGTCTAAGTTTTTGACAAGAAATGTCAGCAGTCATGGCTGCACATCGGGGAAGCAACTCTTAGTACACCACACAGTCGCTGTTCCACCAGAGGCGTAACATTAACCTCTTGTGGAATTTCTCAGTCTTTGTAAGGGGAGTTGCTGCTTTCTTTGAGGTCTACCAGTCCTTACGTTTCCTCATGTTAGCGTAGCGACTCTATTTCGCGTCACCAGTAACGATACGAGATAGGAATGGTTGGTATTGTTCACGAAAAATTGATAACGAGCAGGCAGAGATGCACATATGGCCACCCGCTGATTTTCTTGATTTTGATGTAGAGCATGCGGTGCTCATACACACAATTTTTAACGTTTCCAATCGCATGCAAAAGTCTCAAAATGGTGAAATAATTACAGCTCACCATATTTGGCTGTTGTCGAGTACGCTGACGTGGATCATTGGGGATTAACGTGTTTAAACGACCTTCATCAAACCCCGAAGATCTACCTGAATATGGAGTGTTACCGATGCCAAAAAGATCCTCACAACGAGAAAATCACTGTTTTTACCGTGCTGTGTCCTGAGTCGTCCGGCTTAATTTTTACAAATTTTTTTGTAGTGGTTTTGTTGCGTCTTTAACCTCTTCGATACCCCGATTGTTCTTTAGAAACTTTCCCATCAGAGAGTTTCCTGTGCAGCGATCGCCAGGCTCTTACGGCTCGTGCCCATTGCCGTGCGGGTCTCTTCTAAAGCAGCGCCTTTGGTTTAGTGGTAGAATAGAATGTCGTGTGACGAGGGCGTCCCGTCGGGTAGACCGCTCGCCTGGTGCAAGTCTAGATTTGACGCCACTTCGGCGACTTGCGCTTCGATGGGGATGAAATGATGATGATTAGGACAACACAACACCCAGTCCCTCAGCGGAGAAAATCTCCGACCCAGCCGGGAATCGGACCCGGGCCCTTAGGATTGACTGTCGCGCTGACCACTCAGCTACCGGGGGCGGACGGTTTAGTGGTGGTTCCCCTCGAGATCTCTGGAGTGATGCGACTGTGACGACAGGCGCTGGGGCAGTTGGCTGCAGTTTGTCTAAGGCGGCTATTACTTGTATGTAAATTGAAGGTGGATGGGGGAAGGGGGGGGGGGTAGAAAAGGGAAGGGAGGGGACAGTCGATGTCAACTGCATCAGGATTTAACGCGGAGTCTGTATCAACGTGTGAGAATGTGTTCAAAATTCAAATGGCTTTGAGCACTATGGGACTTAACGTGTGAGGTCATCAGACCCCTAGAACTTAGAGCTACTTAAACCTAACTAACCTAAGGACATCACACACGTCTATGCCCGAGGCAGCATTCGAATCTGCGACCGTAGTGGTCGCGCGGTTCCAGACTGTAGCGCCTAGAACCGTTCGGCTACTCTTGCCGGCAAAATGTGTTCCACTCGCAAATAGATCGAGGGATAACGGCTACCTATAGTCCTCTGTATCAACCCTAATTTCTCGTATCTTATTCTCACGGTCCTTAGGCGCCATGTGTGTTTTCAGCAGTAGAATTGTTCGGCAGTCGGCTTCAAATGCCGATTCACTAAATTTTCTCAGCGGTTTTACTCGAAAAGAACGTCGCCTTCCCTTTAGGGAAACCCATTTCAGTTCCCGAAGCATCTCCGTAACATTTGGGTGTTGTTCGAACCTACCGGTAACAAATCTAGCAGCCCGATTCTGAAATGCTCCGATGTCTCCCTTTAATACGACCGGGTACAGATACCAAACACTCGAGCAGTACTCAAGAAGTTGTATTGTTGTTACCTACACTTTACAAAATTCATTTCGGTTTTGAACCCTTCTTTTCCTGTGCTGCAGTTAGTGTGTAAAATTTATGGTTTCAGCTTGCCTCCAAGTCTACCACATCACGATGCTAAACTGTTATTTCTTGTAGCACGGTGAAATCATAAATTGTGGTATGAAGTATACAGCATATGTTATTCACCCTGTGAAAGGGGAAACAAAGTTTTTTGGTTTTTAATATTGAGGTTCGAATTTATGCATAAAAGGCGTAAAGTAATTTCTGCCCAGCACCTTACCACTTCTATATCTACATGGTTACTCTGCAATTCACACTTAACTGCCTGGCAGAGGGTTCGACGAACCATTTTCATACTACTTCTCTACCATTCCATTCTCGAATGGGGCGTCGGAAAAAGGAACACTTAAATCTGTCCGTTCGAGCCCTGATTTCTCTTATTTTATTATGATGATCAGTTTTCCCTACGTAGGTGGGTATCAACAAAATATGTTCGCATTCGGAAGAGAAAGTTGGTGATTGAAATTTCGTAAATAGATCTCGCCGCACAGAAAACCGCCTTTGTTTCAGTGACTGCCACCCTAACTCCCGTATCATATCAGTGACAATCTCACCCCTATTGTGCGATAACACGAAACGAGCTGCCCTTCATTGCACTTTTTCGTTGTCCTCCGTCAATCCTACCTGGTAAGGACCCCACATTGTGCAGCAATATTCCAGCAGAGGACGGACAAGTGTAATGTAGGCTGTCTCTTTAGTGGGCTTGTCGCAATTTCTAAGTGTTCTGCTAACAAAGCGCAGTCTTTGTTTCGCCTTCCCCACAATATTTATTATCTATGTGGTCTTTCCAAATTAAGTTGCTCGTAATTTTAATTCCTAGGTGTTTAGTCGAATTGACAGCTTTTAGATTTGTGCGATTTATCGTATACCCAAAATTTATCGGATTTCTTTTAGTACCCATGTGGATGACCTCGCACTTTTCTTTGGTTAGTGCCAATTGCCACTTTTCGCACCATACAGAAATTCTCTCTAGATCATTTTGTAATTGGAATTGATAGTCTGATGATTTTACTAGACGGTAAATTACAGCGTCATCTGCAAAGAATCTAAGGGGGCTGCTCAGATTATCACCTAGATCATTTATGTAAATCAGGAACAGCAGAGGGCCTATGACACTACCTAGCGGAACGCCACATATAACTTCTGTTCTACTCGATGATTTACCGTCTACCACTACGAACTGTGGCCTCTCTGAGAGGAAATCACAAATCCAGCAACACAACTGAGACGATACTCCATATGCACGCAATCTGATTAATAGTCGCTTGTGAGGAACGGTATCAAAAGCCTTTGGGAAATCTAGCAATATGGAATTGATCTGAGATCCCTTATCAACAGCACTCATTACGTCATGGGAATAAAGAGCTAGCTGTGTTGCACAAGAACGATATTTTCTGAATCCTTGTTGGTTATGTACCAATAAGTCATTTTCTTCAAGGTGATTCGTAATGTTCGAGTACATTGTATGCTCCAAAATCCTACTGCAAATAGAGGTCCGTGATATGGGTCTGTAATTAAATGGGTTACTCCTATTTCCTTTTCTGAATATTGGTGTGACCTGTGCTACTTTCCAGTCTTTAGGAACATACCTTCCGGTAAGTGAGCGGCTATATATGATTGCTAATAAAGGCGCTATTGCGTCTGCAAACTCTGAAAGGAACCTCATTGGTGTACCATGTGGACCGGAAGACTTGCCTTTCTTGATTTGAGTTGTTTCGTAAGACCTAAGATATCTTCTTTTAAGTCAGTCATGATAACAGGTGTTCTGGTTTCTAATTCTTTCCCGCTCCTACCGCTAAATGTCCAATAACATTATCGCCAAATACAGCGCAAATGTTTCTGGCTGCTTCTGCTGCCATCCCTCTATTGAACTCAAACAGAAGACTATATCGAAATGTTCCGATTTATTCACTTGAGACTTCATTTTCTAGCCTCCATGTCTCCACTCACTATCTGCAAACAATGAAATGGCAATATGTAAAGTCAAATAGCAACAGCATACCACTAGTAAAAAGTGACAATCGATAAATAAACCCATTGCAATCTGAATACCAACATGCAAAACAAAAATGCTACGAACTTACACACCAATCTAACACTTGTCTTAAGCTGGCACTAGAGCCGTTGTCAACTAAGTGAAGGATTGGTTCTCCCGGTTGCAGTTTTTCGTTTTTCAAGGCTTCCACCTGTCGCAAATCAAGAGCCTGAATCTACCATGCTCCCCAGGAAGACGCTCAATTTCTTCAAACGTTCTGCTGTCGGCTCAACGTCGCCCTGGAAATAAACATACGAAGAGCCAAAACATTATAAGAACCTTCTTAGAGGCGTGTTGGTCTTCTTTTGGAACGCAGGGCAAGAAACTAATCAGTGTGTCATGGATTCGACAAGTCGTTAGTAGGTTCCCGAATGTATGTGCAACCAGATGTCTACACACAGCTCACACTCTCTCTATTACTAAACGGCTAAGGGAGTTCATGGTTCATCTTTCATGGTGCACTGTCCCAATAGCAGGTTGCCAGTCTAATGAATCCAAGGGCAAAAGAAGTTTCAGTATTTCATATAACTTTTCGTCCAACTTATAAATTTAAACTGCTGTCATAATCCATACATTAAGAGGTGCAATCTTTTGTTACAGATTTAACACAGTAAGATCAGTACTAAAGGCAGCTGCAGTGTTTACGTCTTGAGGCAGTATAATTCCTGACAGGCGAATTAATCAAACTATATTCATTCGGTGTTTGAGAATGACAGCACTTGTAGCGTTCAACACTGTAGCTAGAATGATTGCCCATTCTCCTTTTCTTCGCTCGTATACTTTCCTCTCTGTGTCATATGTCTGCAACACCACCAGGCGGCACTCAATCTTGTGTTGAGCAGTGGTCATGTTTTTGTTTGTCAGTGTGTGTCTCGATATAATCGTTGTGCGGCACGCCCATTGCCTCTTGCTAATCTATACATCTGCCAGTTCTGTATTTGTGTATATTTTCACTGCACAGCCTCCAAACACCGAGGACGTGATACACACTTATAAACAATGATGTGCTCTCCATGTCTATAACGAGCACTTGCGCAGTTGATGTTATGTGTACGGTGAATCGCATGTCGAGACGAGCAGTAATGTCAGATGCTTGTCAAGTCAACGTTACCTTCCAAAGTTTTAATGCGAAAAAGGAAAGGTTATTACAGATTTACAGATAAACGACTTGACGAGAATGAAGAAATTGCAGAAAGCCATACGGGTGCGTTGATACACAGCTACTGCATGAGATTGTCGAGGAAGGGGGGGGACTAGGCCCAAGTAAGTTTCAAATGGCTCTGAGCACTATGGGACTTAACATCTGAGGTCATCAGTCCCCTAGAACTTAGAACTACTTAAACCTAACTAACCTAAGGATATCACATACATCCATGCCGGAGGCAGGATTCGAACCTGCGACCGTAGCGGTTGCTTGGTTCCAGACTGAAGAGCCTAGAACCTCTCGGCCACTCAGGCCGGCCCCAAATAAGGGTTGAACATCATTCGTGACCAAAATCTCTATTAAACAACGCTTAAAATATAATTCAAACCAATTAAGAAAAATTTACTTGTAAGCTTTCAATAGCTAATTACAAAACGCGTTACGAATAATAATAACAAGTTTCAAAGGTGACCAAATTTCATAAAAGTGCACATCCCCAAACATGTTTTGCACTTTTTACTTTTCATTCAAGTAAGACTTTAATACACTGTCACAATGAAGCACAGTGTACAGTTAAAAACATAGGAAACACAAAATGTTGTATATGGTTAGGAAAATATCTATGTTCAAAGACAACAAATGAAAGTTGAACTTAACTATTACAGTTATGGACGCAAATACTTTCAACAACCCATAAGACGGAAGCAAAGGAATTTTTTGCAGTTCCTGAAGAATTAATCATTTACCACTAAGTTGCATTTCCTATAATGAGATACCATGTAATTATTAGGACATTAAAAACTTTTTAGTACAAACTTATGTGAGAGAAAAATGATGCAAAAATTTAATACAGTATCTATGCTTCAAAAGGACATCCTCAACAAAAACAATTTGTGCTACAAACAATTTGACAACTCACCTTGTCGTTTTCCCTAACAGCCTGTTTAGTGATTCACAATTGTTTGGTAGCACAGAATGTTCCACATCACTACTGACCAAAGGAATGAAAACTTACTGAGACAATGATCATAAAATTTACGTTCAGTTCCCCAAAAGGACACATAAACACACATTTAAAAAATACATGATTAAAAAAAAACAAGACAGGTACGGTGTAGCGTCAAGTAAATTTTTACTTTGCCACACGGGTACGTTGATCAAGAGGAAGCGCAACCCACGATCTCAGAACCCGATCGGCTGCACTCAGGTATTTAGTTACTCAGCTACAAACAACACACAAATAATCGAGACAATTCTATGCATGGTACTAGTAACTGCTAACATTACCTGGCAAGAGAAAGGATCTTTAAGTTCAAGAAATAATCAAATCAAAACTGGCTGTTAACCCCTCAATCATGGACCTGAGCACAATATAGCCACAAGCGTAATTACCGCACCCATATATCAATAAAGGAGCAGAAACCAAGCCCTCCAGCATTAACAGAATAAAAACTGTCAGGGCCTTATTACGGAACACACACCAAAATCTTAACAAAGAGAAAAGGAGATTCGGCCCCCAGCGACAGTTAACTTTCCAAAAAACGCACAGTGACGTATCAGTATCAAAGGACCGCCACGAGTGACGGATAATCAACAAGCTGTCAGTGGACGCACATGGTTGGCAAACGAACCTCAATTACATTAGCAGACAGTGCCTTAAATACCAGAAATTTGACATAAATCCTAACTAGCAAGCACCAAAGCCACTCAAATAAATGAGGTAACTTAAACCAAAGTCCACAACGCTATCATAAACTAGAAGGTAAAAACACACTATGTCTTAATTACAGAAAATCACAAATTTACGCTTGCATAACAAGCAGTTGGTACAAACAAGTGCAGGCTTCTCGAACTCGCACTCAATGTACCTATGAACTTAAGCTAGCAGGAAGATTGGGCCGGTATTTTTAGATTTCTAATAGCCGTGAACCTGGGTAAGGAGCATGATCAGACTAGGTCGCACTGGGAAAGACAATAGAAAGGAACATTTTGGGAACCTCACGCTCTCCACAAATCCACTCACCAGAAGCGAGGTACCTCAGCTTAGTTCTGAGATGGCCCGCTTCCCTACAATGTGCCGCAACCAGGAACTTAGGCAGTAGGAATAGCTTTGGCCGCCTCGTGTCCTCTGGAGCCGCTAGGATGAAAACTTATTCTCGGACCTGCGACCTCAAGCGTAATATCAAAGCCCAGTCGTCCAATAGAGAAAGACCAAATCACAACACACCGTGCCTGAAGAGCCCTTCCTGCTCCGCAGACTGCCACCGTCCGACTCAATGCTCACACTGCCGCTTGCTTACGGCAAAACAGCGTATTCCAGAATGAGATTTTCACTCTGCAGCGGAGTGTGCGCTGATATGAAACTTCCTGGCAGATTAAAACTGTGTGCCCGACCGAGACTCGAACTCGGGACCTTTGCCTTTCGCGGGCAAGTGCTCTACCAACTGAGCCACCGAAGCACGACTCACGTCGGGTACTCACAGCTTTACTTCTGCCAGTATCCGTCTCCTACCTTCCAAACTTTACAGAAGCTCTTCTGCGAAACTTGCAGAACTAGCACTCCTGAAAGAAAGGATACTGCGGAGACATGGCTTAGCCACAGCCTGGGGGATGTTTCCAGAATGAGATTTTCACTCTGCAGCGGAGTGTGCGTTGATATGAAACTTCCTGGCAGATTAAAACTGTGTGCCCGACCGAGACTCGAACTCGGGACCTTTGCCTTTTGCGGGCAAGTGCTCTACCAACTGAGCTACCGAAGCACGACTCACGTCCGGTACTCACAGCTTTACTTCTGCCAGTATCCGTCTCCTACCTTCCAAACTTTACAGAAGCTCTTCTGCGAAACTTGCAGAACTAGCACTCCTGAAAGAAAGGATACTGCGGAGACATGGCTTAGCCACAGCCTGGGGGATGTTTCCAGAATGAGATAGTCGTGCTTCGGTAGCTCAGTTGGTAGAGCACTTGCCCGCTAAAGGCAAAGGTCCCGAGTTCGAGTCTCGGTCGGGCACACAGTTTTAATCTGCCAGGAAGTTTCATATCAGCGCACACTCCGCTGCAGAGTGAAAATCTCATTCTGGAAACATCCCCCAGGCTGTGGCTAAGCCATGTCTCCGCAGTATCCTTTCTTTCAGGAGTGCTAGTTCTGCAAGTTTCGCAGAAGAGCTTCTGTAAAGTTTGGAAGGTAGGAGACGGATACTGGCAGAAGTAAAGCTGTGAGTACCGGACGTGAGTCGTGCTTCGGTAGCTCAGTTGGTAGAGCACTTGCCCGCGAAAGGCAAAGGTCCCGAGTTCGAGTCTCGGTCGGGCACACAGTTTTAATCTGCCAGGAAGTTTCATATCAGCGCACACTCCGCTGCAGAGTGAAAATCTCATTCTGGAAACATCCCCCAGGCTGTGGCTAAGCCATGTCTCCGCAGTATCCTTTCTTTCAGGAGTGCTAGTTCTGCAAGTTTCGCAGAAGAGCTTCTGTAAAGTTTGGAAGGTAGGAGACGGATACTGGCAGAAGTAAAGCTGTGAGTACCGGACGTGAGTCGTGCTTCGGTAGCTCAGTTGGTAGAGCACTTGCCCGCGAAAGGCAAAGGTCCCGAGTTCGAGTCTCGGTCGGGCACACAGTTTTAATCTGCCAGGAAGTTTCAAAACAGCGTATCCTGCGCTAGAGGCAAGGATGGCTTGCGGACCTATCGACACAGTACGGTTCATGAGTTTTGCGCCTGATGAGTTTTCCACTCTCTTTTTACTGCTCTAGCTGTGATTATGTAATGCTATGTTAGAAATTTCGGAACCAGATTTAACATTGTAAGAGATTTCAAGGAGCAGATATAGTCTGCGATCACAAATTATTGCTTATGGACTGCACATTAAAACGGAAGAAATTGCAAGAAGATAGAAAGTTACGGAGGTGGGACAGGGATAAGTTGAAAGAACCAGAGATTGTTGAGAGTTTGAGAGGGAGCATTAGGCACCGATTGACGAGAATAGGGGAAAGGAAAGCAGCAGAACACGAATGGGTGACTTTGAGAAATGAAATTTTGAAGGCAGCACAGGATCAAACAGGCAAAAAGACAAGGCCTTCTAGAAAACCTTAGGATAACATCGGAAATGATGAATTTAATTCATGAGAGGAGAAAATATAAAAATACAGTAAATGAAGTAGGCGAAAGAGAATACAAACGTCTAACAATATGATTCACAGAAAGTACAAAATGGCCAAGCAGGAATGACTAGAGGATAAATGTAAGGATTTAGAAGCACATATCACAGGAAAATGTATACACCGGATACAGGAAAAGTAAAGAGACCTTTGGAGGAAAGAGAAACAGCTGTATCAGTATCATGAGCTCATATGAGAAACCGATCCAATGCAGAGAAGGGAAAGTTGAAAGGCGGAAAGCAAGACAAGTAAGATGTACTTTAAGGCAATATTATAGAAGTGGAAGGGGACGTACATGACAATCGGGTGGGATACATGAGAATGCGAGAAGAATTTGATAGAGAACTGGAATATTTAAGTCTAAACAGGAGCCGGGAGTAGACGACATTCCGTCAGAACTAGTGATAGTCTTCGGAAAGTCAGCCATGACAAAACTCCTCCATCCGCTGAGAGACTTGTGTGAGGTAGGCGAAATACTCACAGACTCAAGAAGAATATAATTACTGCAATTCCAAAGAAGGAAGGTGCTGACAGTTGTGAATATTACAGAACTATCAGTTAAATAATTCATGGTTCAAAGTACTAAAACGAATTCTTTAGAGAAGAAAGGAAAACTATTAGAAGCCGACGTCGGGGAAGATCAGTTCGAATTCAGAAGAAATGTAGAAACAGGCGAGGCAAAACAGGCCCTAAGACTTATCTTAGAAAATACCTTAAGGAAAGCATTTGTAAACTTAGAGAAATTTTCTGACAATGTTGACTGGAATACTATCTTTGAAATACCGAGGGTCAAATACAGGGAGCAAAAGGTTATTTAAAACTTGTACAGAAAACAGACGGCAGTCGAGTGCATGGAAGGGAAGCATAGTTGAGAAAGGAGGGAGGCAGTGTCACAGCCTATCACCGATGTTATTCAATCTGTACATTGAGCAAGCAGTAAAGGAAACATAAGAAAAATTTGGAGTAGGAATTAAAGTCCAGAAAGAAGAAGTAAAAACTCTTGCCGATGACATAGCAGTTCTCTCAGAGACAACAACGGTCTTGGAAAAAATGGAGAATATAAGATGAACATCAACAAAAGGAAAACAAAGGTATTGGAATATACTCGAATTAAATCAGGCGACCCTGAGGGAATTAGATTAGGAAATGATACACTAAAAATAGTAGTGAGTTTTGCAATTTGAGCAGCAGAATAACTAATGATGGCCGAAGTAGAGATGATATAGAATGTAGACTGGCAATGATAAGAAAAACATTTCTGAAGAAGAGAAATTTGTTAACATCGAATACAGATCTAAGTGTGAGTAAGTCTTTTCTAAAAGTATTTGTGAGGAGGGCAGGCATGTGTGGAAGTGAAAGGTGTACGATAAACAGTTTAGACAAGAAGACAATAGAAGCTTATGAAATGTGTGAAATGAGTGGATCACATCACTAACGAGGAGGTACTGGATTGATTTGGGGACAAAAGAAATTTGTTGCAGAGCCTGCCTAGAAGAAGGGATCGGTTGACAGGACACGTGCTGAGACACAAAGGTCTCACCAATTTAGTATTGGAGGAAAGTGTGGCGGTAAAAATCTTATGGGGAGACCATGGGATGACTACAGTAAGTAAATTCAGAAAGATGTAGGTTGCAGTGATTATTTCTAGATGAAGAGACTCGTAGAGGATAGTATAAAATGGAGATCTGCATCAAACCAATCTTCGGACTGAAGACCAAGACAACAGCTCTGACCAGGTTTGAGTAATAGACAGTTCATGGCCACCAGTACTATTTCTGGAACTTAGATGTATAATACTGAAGAAGTTCAAAGAACAACGGTAATACTTTTGCAACTTGTTAAGTTTATGCTTATCCATAACGGATAAGCTTTAGTAATCTGCTCCAAAGCATGACTTCCATTCTGCTTCCTCGAAATTGGAGGTGAGGCAGGCGGAGAGAACTCCTTGTTAGCGGGCCTTTTTCCAAGTTTAAAAGGAGCTGTTCGCATAGTTGAGAAGTTTAACGGTCTTGCTATTATCCGTGCACAACTATACTGAAACCGGAGAGAAATGTGGGAGGACGGCTTTCAAAGGGTGAAATGAATTCGGTCGGACAAGGCAGGTAACAGGACTTCCGGCCGGGGCTCTCTACAGAAAGATGTTTGTTAAAGTTGAACGAGATGGACGTAGCAGAGCTACAACAATGAAGTTGGCCGGACAGGTAGCGGCTTTGCGGCGCCGAGCGGACAAACAGATGCCTGTCGCGGCTTGGTACAGGGGTGGGCGGCTACCTGCTGTTGCCCACCCGCGCAGCTCTACATTAACCGCCTACACACGCCTGCGGTTTCGTGGGTTTTTACGCCTGTTGAGTTTTGTCTGTTTCAAACACTGAAGGAATACGTTTCTGCTAACCATTTCCCAGACAAAGATGAGATGGAACAGACGGTGATAGAGTAATACAGGCAGATTGGAATGATAATAACAAAATCAATCTACGGACTTAGACTATGTGAGAATATGCTTCAAGATATTCTGTGAAAATTGTAATAGAGGTAAGAATTTATAGCAAAAATGACCTCTATACTATAGGTGAAGTACGCTACAATCCCCAAATGATTATAGTTACATACTGTAGTGGACGAATGAAAAAGAGTGATAGAAGACGACCTCAGGGGAGATCAGTTTGGATGCCAGAGAATTCTATGAGCGTGTGGGACAGCATTGACCCTACGACATGTGTCAAACTGAAGAACGGCAAAAAGCTATTTACAATGTTTTTAGATTTACAGAAAGCTTTTGACAATGTTTAATAGAATGCCTCACTGATATTTTGATGTAGAAATAAAATAAAGGGCGCGGAGGCTATCTACGGACTACAGGTAAAACAATCGGATGTGAAAGGGTGTCAGTAGTTGATAAGAGTGTAAGACAGTGTTGTAGTCTCTCCCCGAAGTTATTCAGTTTGTACACTTAGCAAGCTACAAAGGAACCTAAGGAAAAATGAAGAAGCTATGGAGAAAACCAAGGATAAATTTAAAAAAAAAGGTATTAAAGTTCATCAATAAGAAATTAAAACTTTAAGCTTTGCTGATGACATTTTAAATCTGTAAGAGATGTAAAAGAACATGAAAGACCAGTTGAGCGCAATTGATAGCGTCTTGAAACAGAAGGACGTCAAGAAAAGTAAATCAAAAGCAATGGAATATAGTGTAATTAAAAGAGGAAAAGTGAACGTTTAAAAAGTTTTTTAACAGTGAAGACAATGGGGGACAAAAGACAAACGGTGAAAGAAAAGCAACTGTAGAACAAAACATAAAAATCCACAAATAATCATAGCGTGTGGTAACGAAAAGAAAATAGAAACCCACTGACTATGCTGAAACTTCAGCGAAACATGTCTCGATATGAGAAGAAAAAATTATATTATGCTCAAGGCGGACCCGATGCAAAAATAAATTCATCTGGAATGTTGTTACTTAGGTTTACGATTAAAGCCACATGTTTATCGTTTCAACGGAACAGTGTTTCATTTGGAACCCTTACTGCCAATGGTATTTTAATCAATGGCCTCTAGGCTCACTGTTAACCTAAAAATCACCTTGTAGTTGTCGTGGGGGTTAGTCATTTTTGAGACTGGACGCAGTGAGTTAATGTTAGTGAAGAACGCCTTTAAGACGACAGTTCACTGAAATCGAACAAGCTCGTTTAATAAGGCCACAAGAACCTTGATATTCCTTCTGCGATATTGCAGCAGGTGTTTCCAGTAATTTAGACACTGTTCACGACTGCTGGCAGCGGTAGTCACGGGACTGTACGGTCACAACATGACCGGACACTGGACTACAGAGAGGGGAGTTCGGCGTCTTTGGCTTATGGCTATGGCGCATAGTATTGAGTCCGTAGCAGTAATTCGAGCAGCAGATGGCACGGCAGTGACACAACGAACTCTTACAAATCGGTTAATTCAAGGACAGCTCCGAGCCAGACGTCCTGTGGCGTGCATTACACCGACCCCAAACCACCAACGTTTGCGTGTTCAGAAGTGTCAAGCGAGAGCTCATTGGTGGGTGAGGTGGAGGTCTGTTGTGTTCCCCGATGAAAGCTGGTTCTGTCTCGGTGCCAGTGATAGCCGTGTGTTGGTTAGAAGGGGGCCAGTTAAGTTGTGGCAACCAACCGGGCTGCTGCCTAGGCATACCGAACCTGCTCCTAGAATTATGGTCTGGGATGCGATTTCGTATGACCACAGGAGCGCTCTCGTGATTATCCCACGCACCCTGATTGTAAGTTTGCAAGCCAGTCTGGTTCTGCGACCTTTTGTGCTCCCACTCATTAACATCATTCCATTGGACATCTCTCAATAGGCAACGCTCGCCCAAATGCTCTACAGAGTGTCGGGGTGTTGCTTTGCCCTGTCTAATCACCCTCTCTCTCTACAGCCCAGAACGTTTGCGACGTCATCGGATGACAACTCCAGCGTCATCTACAACCAGCACTAACCGTGCCTGTATTGAGCAACGAAGTGCAACAGGTATGGAACTCCATCTCACAAACTGAGATACGGCACCTGTACAACACAATGCATGCACGTTTACACGTTTCACATTGAACATTCTGGCGATTACACCCGTAATGTACCACTATTTCATATTCAGAATAGCTTTTCTCGTCCTACATTAATCTGTGAGCTTGCAACGTTAATGACTTAAACATGTTATCTATGGAAAAGTATTCCCGAAATTTCATTACTGTATATTAATTACTTCTAGTTGGTGCGATTTTTTTCATTACTGTGTGTCGCGGGGCGCAACCACCCCCCCCCTCCCCCCCTAGCGGGGCCGCCCACATTGCTACCCGCACCGCCGTCAGTCGACTTGACTGAATCGAGTTATCGAGTAGTTGTACTTTCATATGTAGCACGAGCGTCCTCTTCAACGTATGTTATACATTTCTGGCTGGCACATATATACCTAACCCATACCTACGAGGAAAGTCGCGGTCATTCTAGTGATCTCGATACGTTATTCTGCCTGGCATTTGTTCCAGAAAAGTCTCGAATTTTCTACTGTTCCCTTGCACAGAGAACCTTAGATACGTAGCGCTGTAAATACGGACTATTCGCCGAAAACACATTGGCTAATATTACGGACTTCAGTCAGTGGTGTGCTTAGTGCCGTAGAAATACGGGGGGGTTAACCGTGTGTGTTTTAGTGCCAAGTCTACTAGTGTCGCTATTTTCAGTGCGAATAAAGTGTTTATTCGCGCATTAAACTCTGTATCTGATTTGATTAGTTTTTATTATGGTAAAAGTAAAGGTAGTTCAAGATATCTTTAGCGCTCTATCCTTGAGGTTTTTCTTTATCGCCGGCCGCGATGGCCGTGCGGTTCTAGGCGCTGCAGTCCGGAACCGCGGGACTGCTACGGTCGCAGGTTCGAATCCTGCCTCTGGCATGCATGTGTGTGATGTCCTTAGGTTAGTTAGGTTTAAGTAGTTCTAAGTTCTAGGGGACTGATGACCTAAGATGTTAAGTCCCATAGTGCTCAGAGCCATTTGAACCATTTTTTCTGTGCCACCATTGTGTGAAGGACGTGTTTGCTTAGGACAATTCGAGAGTGCAAATCTCATTTTAAATAACGGATAGTTTCCAACAACCTACAGGCCTTGGGATACTTTCTTTTAATTTTTCTTAATCATTGATTCTCAGGTATTTGGCGACCCTTGTATTCAGACATGGTTAGAAACAAATAGTAACAGCTTACATAGTTTCTTTCCACTTAGCAATAGATAAGTTTCATGTAGGTCAACCTGGCACGATACTGAGCTCCTCCCCACATATTCGTTATTAATGCTAGATCCCTTTCATTTAACTCACCCTGAGAAGGTAACATTCTTTATCTACACATTTCTGAAAATGGTTCAAATGGCTCTGAGCACTATGGGACTTAACATCTGTGGTCATCAGTCCCCTAGAACTTAGAACTACTTAAACCTAACTAACCTAAGGACATCACAAACATCCATGCCCGAGGCAGGATTCGAACCTGCGACCGAAGCGGTCACGGGGTTCCAGACTGATGCGCCTATAACCGCACGGCCACGCCGGCCGGCACACATTTCTCAGCGTTAGACTGCCAGGATACATAGTCCCTTATAATTGACGTTTTATAATGTTAGGAGTCATCTGCCGTGGAGTGCCATGATCAACACAGAACAGTATGCTTTGTTCTTTGTAGCCAGATCTGCTATGGATAGAGACATACCTTGCTAAGCAGACAGAGCATGCTTCTAACCCCCGAAGTTCCGTGATGAGGCGTGGATGTCAAACACTTTGCGGCCTACTCGTGGTTTCAACGTCTCTCAATTACTTTCCATAGATACGGGCAGTAATAGCACATGAACAGATGACCAGCCTCACCTTCTCCCGAGCGCTCGTTTTCAGGCACTGTAAGTATCTGCCGTTTGCCAGAGTTGCTTATGCCAGTAAATTTCTCCATTTCTGGACCGTAGGGTCACTAATACGATTTCCCATGCGCCTCTGCTCCGTCGTTTATATACCTTCTGACAGCGTCGCAGCACCCCCAAGTGGCATTCAGTCTTATGGAGGACAGTGATCATAATTTTCTGGTTGATCTGCTCAATAACCACACACACAGTGCTGATGGGTTTTGTCGGGGTCTGTATATAATGCATGACACACAAATGCTGACGTTATTTGTGTTTGATTCTGATCGCTTCCTGTCATAAACACTGTTCACCGTCCTGTACGAAATACAAAGCAAGACTCATGTCAAGTGTAGAAAGGAAATGACTACACGGTCACAAGATTATTTCCAATGTAACAGCCGAAACGTTCGCCACGTCGAAAAATTAATCTACAACCAACATTGCATGTCAGAATCAAAATTATCGTTTATTTCGAACATGATATCTGTGTGAAGACCAAGTAACCGAAGAGAGCCAATATGAGATATAGAGTGGCATTTGAGAGCCAGAACTTGTAGTAAACAATTCAAAGATGAAGGACTGCAAAAGGTCATCGGTGAACTCGCAATTGCGAATATGAATAACCGTCAACTGTATAATGGAATGACGTCATAGAAAATCTGGGCCAGACCGGGAATCGAACCCGGATTTACCGCTTATCGCGAGCGGTTCAAGGCGCTTCAGCCCGGATCCGTGCAGCTGCTACGGTCGCAGGTTCGAATCCTACTTCGGGCATGGATGTGTGTAATGTCCTTAGGGTAGTCAGGTTTGAGCAGTTCTAAGTTCTAGGGGACTCATGACCTCAGATGTTAAGTCCCATAGTGCTCAGAGCCATTTGAACCATTTGTGAACCCGCTTATCGCGAGCGGTCGGCTTACCATTTAGCTATCTGTACACGACTCATCGCCAGACCCAAACCTCCATATGTCCTCAACCATGCATCTACGACCTGTAATCGTAGGAGCGTGTCCAAAGGAAGATTGCATCTTAATCAAAATAACACTGGCACTGCAAAGGTATTACGTTTGTAATCATACACAACGTGACAGAATTGTACTCCAACCTAATATTTTCAAGATGACAAAGTAATAAACATTTCAAATAGCATTAAGTAAAGCATTTTTACATACCTAATGGCTGTACGATAGCAACATTCTTTACCGCCATGAAGAGTAAAGAGTAAGATCTGTAGAATAAAATGAAAGAAATTCTTAAAAATTGGGGGGTGAATACCACACTGCAAATACCTGATTCATACTAACATACGCAGCTGAAAGGTATTAACTGAACATGCATTTTTTAAGAAAAAAAGTACCGTCCAGTAGCAACAACTATGTATATTTTTTACGAAAAAAATACTGTCCAGTAACAATAACTATTAAAGCTAATACCTGAAACATATTCAGCAGAGATAATTAGAAATTGTCGTAAGCACAGTCATGTGAAATGATAAGGAATGGTATGGGTCCGTGTGCTTAGCTGGGTGGTTGCGTGCTTGCCTCCCATGAAAGCGGGCCCGGGTTCGATTCCCGGCCGGGGCCGAGATTTTCTCCACTCGGTGACTGGGTGTTGTGTTGTTCTCATCATAATTTCATCCTCATCACCGGCGCGCAAGTTGCTCAATGTGGCGTCGAATGAAATAAGACTTGCACTTGGCTGCCGAACTTCCCCGAAAGAGCTCTTCCGGCCAACGATGCCATACGCTCATTTCATTTCAGAATTGGTATGACCAGTTAGTTAATCTGGATCACAATCCTTCAGCAGTGATGTACTAACAGTATATCAGATCAACAAAGAGTTTACATTCACATAAGCGTAAGTAAGAACTTCGAAGGATACAGACAATTATCATAGCGTTATGTGTAAAGTGCCGTAATAGCAATGCCATTAGTCACAAAAATATACAAAAACGAAGCACAAATGCAATTTGCTAAGTGAAAATATAAAAATAATACCACAACTGAGTCAATGATTTGGAGACGACACGTAATATAATTTATCAATTCACGTTGAATTGAAAGCCAAGAAGCAGAAGACCGATCACAGATCAATAAAATTTTAAGTAACCTCAATTATTGGAGTCTGTTCATTTCTAAAGAAGTATGCAATTTATGTGAGAGGAGATATTTGTGTATCTGGGAAGTCATCAAGGATATTTAGACCCAGATATCCGCTTGCAATTCCTTTTATTTTATTTGAAGTAGAGAGACATTCAGCTGCTGATTTTGTGAGAATTACTTATTTAGCGTTAGTAGCATTATGAATCTCTCCAGGGTCTAGTGAATATGAAAAGTACTGCGCCAGTGACATCATTCACTTCTTTTGTTATTCATCTGTCCATTTCTGAATGTCTTATGTTGTACCTCACCTTGTCCGTCCTCTTCCGTGCATCCTTATTCATTCTCTTTAAAAACTGAAGCGTTCCGAAATTATCTTCGCTATTCACTGCCTGTCTATTGGAGAAGACGCTTGTAAACTCAGCTGAGTAGCTCGTGTCACAGGCGTTTTCGGCCCATCACTCTCGTCTACCTTGTAATTTCGAATTATCTCTACGACTTCGGCTTGTCTCCCCGTTATCGTTATCATGTCCATTCTCTAATCCGTCACATAGCTGCATGTGACCTAACTCACTTACTTCACTATTACTCACGATCACACATGAAAAAAAAATCTCCTCTCATAAATCACCCCCTACTCTATAGTGACTCTATAGTGACTATGCTTCATGATACTAATCAGTTTAGTCTGTGACAGTTCTATTTCTGTTCTCAGTTTACTCCTCACTCTAAATCAAATTAAGTACTGTATCCTACTGCTAACATGAAACAGAAAAAATTTCGTTTTAACTAATAACTCAAACTATCACATTACTCAACAAATCCCATATAATATATCAAAAAACATCCCATACAAAATATTCGGCGCTGGTACTAAACGCAGATAATCACTCAGACATGGAACAAAAATATACATCTTTCTCTCTCTCTCTCTCTCTCTCTCTCTCTCTCTCTCTCCGTCCGAACAGGCCTTGGAGGGCCCAGCGATACCGACCGGCTGCCGTGTCATCCTCAGCCCACAGGCGTCACTGGATGCTGATATGCAGGGGCATGTGGTCAGCACATCGCTCTCCCACCCGTATGTCACTTTACTATACCGGAGCCGCTACTTCTCAATCACTCTCGGCGTCACGCCCAGCCCAACAGTGTTTAACTTTTGTGGTCTGACGGGAACCGGTGTTACCACTGAAGCAAGGCCGTTGGCGAAACATGCATAGAAAGCTGAAATAAAATACGTTTATTACTTATTTGCACCAGCAAATGATCTTTATACAACTGAGTTTTTAAATGCTGCCCGTCGATGAATCATCAAAAACTCACAAAGTTTGTTATCTGACATCATCACAGACTATCCTATTTCAGTCCAGTTCTGGAAGGGGACACCATTTTATGCAGAACCCCGCTCGTATGGAAGTGACACTTAATCAGAATTAATCATGAATCAGGTACACCATTGAGACTGAGTGCTGAATTTAATGCACACATCGTATTTATTAACGCTTCCATTTATTCAGGCCCTAACAGTGAGTCTGAAGGTGGTTGAATTTACGTCTTATTTACCAATGATATGGAATGAAAGTGACGCTAAATTCAAGAATTAAGTACACTCTATGGTTCACTACAAACGACAGTTGGAATCACAAAGCATTGACAACAATTATGTGAATTTGAACTTTACAATGATGTACTTTCTGTTGAAAATTGCAAACTAAAACTCTAAGGCGGTGAAGTCACTAATTGAGATGGACTTGCTTAATAATGTCATATATGACACAGTGAACTGATTTGCAGCCTGACAACCGATGATCACAGTGGCTATTCGTCTGAAACAAGAACTTAGGAATCCCAAAGATATGAGGAAGCACTGACGAATATGAGACTATTTTGAAATTAAACTGTAATACTGTCCCTTGTCCTATTATTCCACAGCTGTAAGTGACATTTAGTAGAACCTTCAGAGTAATGTGGACAGAGTGCTCCCTGGTCTGAAGTTCAGCAGTACAATTGGGCAGCAGAGGACACTGGACCCCTGACGACTCTGCCACTTGAGAGCGCGGCCACAAATCATGCCACGGTCTCTTGTCAGCGACTTGGCCACATCTGGTATTTGTAAGTCTCCAAAACGCAGCGTGCTCCTTTCTTCCTGCGAGCAAAACACGTCCATCAATCCTCTCAAGTGACTACAGCCCACCAGTTGCCAAATATTTTGTTAAGTAACGGCGAAATATCAGCAAGTCAATAATTGAAATTTGTCCTGTCTTTTCCTAGAAACTTCGCACTACTCTTGATGTCACTGATAACACGCTAATCGGTGCGCATTAAGCCACCGGCTTGACTCGTATTGCAAGTCATGTGAAGATGTTAGAAAACTGACCACAAGGATAGTCGCCAACATTGCTGCAAATTCTGAATATTAAGTACGTCGGAGCCGTTTTCTCACATTTTCAGGAAAGCTTATCTGCTCAAGTGCTTCTTTTAACGAACTCCTAGTACCTACCACCTATGACATAGGTCTGTCTTCTGTAATGAAGGCTTTATTTCTTGGCTATCCTGCATACCATGCTATAAACCAGACAGTGACATCTCTCCCCGTTCATCATTTGGCAAAGCGACTTTCACCACCCAACATGGTGAAGACACACCTCCACTTTTTCTCCCGATGTTTCTATGAAGTACAGCATCACAGATCCCTATACATAAGTGTGCGATTTGCAGGGGGATTGGGGGGGATTCCCCCCCCCCCCCCCCCCCCGCCCATCTGCATCAGACCATCCCCTCCTCTGGCTTTAATTTATGCATCCCAACCTGGGATGTTTATTTCCCACGCACTGGAGTAAAACTTTACGTATTATTTAAATTTGTGGAGCCGAACACTGAATGTTTTTAACACAGTCTTACTATTAATATGTTTGCTTATTAATTTTGAAAAGTAGTAGTTAAGCATTTCAAAACACTTAGAACTAAATCATCATTCTCATCTTGTCATTGTAGCTTTCGTTTAAGGTTCGTCATCCGTTTACTTGCGAGCATGCGAGGGAAGTAGTGTAGCAGTCATACCGCAGCAGTCGTACCGCAGAGTTGGGTGAGCTGGGGGCTGAAATTCCCTCCCCGGGCCCTGACACAGGGTGGAGACCGGCCCGGTACCTGTGCGAACATTTACCGTTAGGCCACCTTTTGACAACGCTATGGCGCGGGCTAACGCTCCTGGGACGAAACCACACATTACTAAATAACGCACCATCGTCTGCTTCTAGTTCCTAGGATACTATTTCGTGGACCTTCTTTAAATACTCTTCTCTTCCACCATCGTTTTCTTTTCCTTTGGTTTTCATTTCCGTTGTTAGCTGCATGTGCAAGTACCAAGTAGGCCGCCGCTGCGATACTTTATCATCCTTTATACTGCAAGACCGACACACGTGTGGCACAAATTCTGTTGCTTTTGTATAAATTAACCTGCCGCATGCAACATACGCCGCAAGATGTTGCCTGTTGTAGCATGCTACAAGACGACGCACGCCACATTTCCGTAGCATGCCACAATGTTGCAAGCCCCCCAGCGTAAACGAGGCTTTAGAGCCAGGTCTGTATTGAATGGTGGATGTGATGTGTTGCGTACGAAACTGAAACCTGCAATCAGATCCAAACGTCGTGGAAAACTGTGAAGAGGTCTCATCCTGCAGCAAGATAAAGCTCGCCCACATTCTGCCAAACGGACAGCCGACGCAATAAAGACGTTAAGATTCGAGGTGCTGGAACATCCACTATACAGTACAGACCTGGCTCCAAGTGATTTTCACATGTTTGGACTCTTAACGGAAGCGCTACAGGGAAGAAGATTTGAAAGTGATGAAGACGTCATTGCAGTGGTGCAAAATTGGTTACACATGCAACCGAAAAACGTATTTTCTGATTAAATAAAAAAAAAAAACTCGTAAAACATCGTGAAAACTGCATTGAAGTCCAGGGAGGTTACGTAGAAAAATAACGCATGTTTCAGTTTTCTATCATTAGAATAAGTACAGCTTTTCAGAAATGTGCCTTTACTTTTTGAATTCCCGTCGTATACCTGTATGTAGATGATTTTGTAAATAAGCTTTACCTATAATGTACTTTTAAAGGTATAACAAGCGATGGCTTTTCTGATAGTAATTATACTAACCCTCTAAGACATCCCCCCCCCCCCCCCCACTGGTAAAAGCACAAAAATTACACTGCTATACCTCGCTTCACTTGGCCTCATCACTCCAAGTTATCTGTCTGATATTCACAGCACAATTCATTTCCAAGGCTCACCTATGAATCAAATTGATGTACACCATACCATGTTATATTACAGAAGGTTAAGAAGAGGAAATGAAATCAACTCGTACAGTCATTGCTATAGCACGACTCCCATTAACCTAATTCAACAGCTTTTCAGAATATTAGGTTAAATTATCAATCTGATTATAATGAACTGTCTAAAATGAAACATTCATGTCTGCGGTAGTCAAGATGGTTTCCAATTAAATGAAACTTAACTTGTACCCTGCTAATAAGTAAAAAGCAAGCCTGATCCCAAGCGGAAAGCTCTTTGAACAGCGCAGCGATTTGTTAGGTATGGTATTATTAGTGATAGTTTACTGTTGCCGGCCTCTATGATCTATGTTCTGTGGGCTTTAAGATTAATAGTCTCTCATTCACATTTTCTTTCTTTAGTTGAAGATCCGTTGATAGGACACATCCTGAGGCATCAAGGCACTGCCAACATGGTAATGGAAAGAAGTATTGAGATAAAAATTTTATAGGGAAATCGCATCTTGGATTAGCAAGTTCTAATTGTGCATTTTTCGGTAGTTATGCAGAGATGAGAAGATTGCAAATGATCGGGTGACATGGAGACCTGCAGCAGATCTATCTTCGGAATGAAGGCCGTAACAGCCGCTGAGGAAAAAGAAAATTTATTGTCAAGGGACACCTTTTTAGTGAAGTTCCAACAGAATGTTTGTGCCTGTAAAGACCAGTCTTAATCTAGAATGATATGCGAATATCACCTGTGTTCTAGGGGCACCAACATGGTAGCTCAGCATGTTCGGTCAGAGAGTTGGCTGCCTCTATATTGTATAAAACTTGAGTGAAATATTCAATGATAAACGTGGAGGGGTATCATGTGATGTCCATTCACACTAAATGATGATAGCAATGTCGAACAAAACGAAAGAAAAAAAAAGTGCAGCGTCTTTTACTACTAATCAGAAACACGAAATTGCGTTGCCTGTATTATTCCGAATAATGATGGAATGTTCCTTTGGACATGCATCGTATTTCGGGATAACACAGGCACTTCAATATCGTACTTATCCGCCGATAGCAGTGAAGCGACTCTCAGGTAAAGTGTCACGCCTGTATTGGAATACACATAACTGATGAAGTAATACAGATTGCCGACACATAACTGACGACTTATGGAAGTTTGGATGTGGCCGTGAGTCGTGCGCGGATTGTCAGATGGTAGGGTGACCGATAGCGATAAGGGGGATATCCGGGTTCGAGTCCCATCCGGCACATTATCGTCATTCCATCCTACAGCTGATTGTTTTCCATATTTTCAACTGCGAATACAATTAATTTACTAATTAGAAATGTCCCGAATCTCTGGTTCAAACCCAGCGAATGCTTAAATTCTGAAAAAAAAAAGAACAGCCGTGGTGACCGAAGACTTACAGCGTACGAAGTCGCTCTCGTTCTGACAACGGCCTTGTCAAAAATGGAAGAGGAGGTGAGATTAAAGACAGTATGTAGCCCTTGGGATGGGAAATCCTCCCAAAACACGGAAGAATCAGCAATGCTCAACGGCAGAAGTATGCAGACAGTAATGGAAATCACGGCATTGAAGACATATAATGTGTATCCACAAGCATGTGAAATGTAATTCAATTGAAAAAGTATCCTGGTGATCTCTTCATTGGCGCACGGTTCAAATGGCTTTAGGCACTGTGGGACTTAACATCTGAGGTCATCAGTCCCATAGACTTAGAACTACTTAAACCTAACTAACCTAAGGACAGCACACAGATCCATGCCCGAGGCAGGATTCGAACCTGCGACCGTAGCAGTCGCGCGGTTCCGGACTGAAGCGCCTAGAACTGCTCGTCCACAGCGGCCGGCAGGGGAGAACGGATTGTCAGAAGTCCGAAAGTAGTAGGAAAGCTATAAAATCCGAAAAGGCAAATGCAAAGGCTCAATTGAAATGGGAGAAATATAAGGATTTGTGGTCAGACGAGTGTATGGTAACATTAACAGCAACAGAAAATGGTACAACAAAGTATTTGTTATGAGTAGGGAAGTAGTAGAAAGAGTAGTGCACAGTTCATCGATAGGGTGTTCTCATCAGAGTAGACAACAAACCAACGCCGACAACGATATTTCAGGTAAACGTGCCAACGCCGCAAGCAGCAAATGTTGAGACAAGGAAAGTATGAGAGAATACTGATCGGGTAATTCAGTATGCAAATGGAGATGAAAATCGAATAATCGTTAAAGGTTGGCATGCAGTTGTAGAGGGAAGAACAGAAGAAGTCTTTATGGGAGAATAATGTCTGGGTAGATGAAAAGAGAGGGAGGAAAAACTAACTGATTTCTTCAATAAATTTCAGATGGTTACAGCGAATACGATGTTCAATAGGAGGAGGTATACTTGGAAGAAACCCGGAGGCACTGAAATTTTCCAGATGGATAACATCATGGTTAGAAAGAGACTCCAAAATCAGATTTGGATTTTAAGGCATACCCAGGTGCAGATATAGACTCAGACTATAATTCAGTAGACGTGTTTCAAGTTCGCCAAGGACTTAGATACAGCTATAAGAAACACCAGAGCAGTCACTTCAGTTGAAGAGGAGTGGGCATCTCTAAAGAGGGCAATCACAGATGTTGGAGGCACAAACATAGGTACGAGGAAGGTAACTGCGAAGAAACCATGGGCAACAGATGAAATACTTCACTTGATCGACAAAAGGAGAAAGTATAAAATGTCCAGGGAAAGACAGAAATACAGCAATGCAAATCCCTTAGGAGTGAAATAAATAGCAAGAGCAAGACAGCTGAGCGAAATAGCTACAGGAAAGATGTGAAGAAATCGGAAAAGAAATGAACGTAGGGAGAACAGATTCTGTATTTACAAAAGTCAAAACAACCTTTGGTGGAATCAAAATCAAGGTCGGTAACGTCACGAGTGCAATGGGAATTCCAGTGTTAAATTCAGAGGAGGGGCGGAGGGGTGGAAAGGGTACGTTGTGGCCCCTATAAGGGGTAGCACTTGTCTGACGACATGACGGAAAAGGAAACTGGAGTCGATATGGAACAGGTAGGGGATCCAGTTCTAAAATAGCAAACAGATTTGAAAAAAAGGCACAAGGAATAGACAACGTTCCATCGGAATTTCTAAAATTATTGACAGAAGTGACAACCAAATGACTATTCAAGTTAGAGTGTATCAACAAACTTTCGGGAAAAAAGTCATCCACACAATTCCGAAGCGTTTCTTCCAGTCTCGTCGTGCTCTTTTTATCTAGGAAGCCTGCGTACTCGGTTCGCTAGACAAACAATCAAACAACTCGTATTAATAAGTTTTATTACAATAAGTAAATTACAGATACTTAACTTTGGCAATTACACAGATGTGTCGCAAGCAAAGAGCGGCGTACGAAATAATGTCATTGCAGTGACTATTGATCTATAAATGACAAAAGTCTTTCCTGAACTGCTATCGAAGTACCTAACGTCAGTGTGCGATTGGTTGATCTCTTCTCACAGCCGTCTCTTCTCTTTCGTTCACGACTGGCGTCTCGGCGCTGACTTTATGCAATAACAAGACGGTAAGATAAATGCGGAATCTATAGCACAACCAGCTTAACAGCTCATGCATCCATCTAGTGACAAGAATAATATACAGAAGAAAAGAAAACTGAGTAGCAGTTAGATGATGATTAGTTTGGCATTAGGAAAGATGCAGGCACCAGAGAAGAAATTTTGACGTTGCGGTGGGTACTGGAACCAGAGCTGAAAAGAAATCAAGACATGCTCAATGGTATTGTCGACTTAGAAGAAAAAGCCTTCGATAAGATAAAACGATTAAGAGGGTCTAAATTCTGAGAAAAATATGAGTAAGCAATAGGGAAAGACGGGTAATATACAAAATATACAAGAACCAATAGGGAACAGTAAGACTGGAAAAACAAGAAGTAACTGCACAGGAAAGGTGTCAGACAGGGATGCATCTTTCGTCCGTGCAGATCAGCCTACACATCGAAGACACAATGACGGGAATAAAAGAAAGGTTAAAAAAAAAGAAAGAAAAGGTTCAAATGGCTCTGAGCACTATGGGACAACATCTGAGGTCATCAGTCCCCTAGAACATAGAACTACTTAAACCTAACTGACCTAAGGACATCACACACATCCATGCCCGAGGCAGGATTCGAACATGCGACCGGAGCAGTCGCGCGGTTCCGGACTGAAGCCCCTACAATCGCTCGGCCACAACGGCCGGCTGAGGTCCAAAATTGGGATTAAAATTCAGGGTGAAAGGATATCAATGATAAGTTTGCTGCTGGATGGAATGAACAGGCTAATGAATGCAGAACGTCGATTGAGGGTAAACCGCCGGCCGCGGTGGTCTCGCGGTTCTAGGCGCGCAGTCCGGAACCGTGCGACTGCTACGGTCGCAGGTTCGAATCCTGCCTCGGGCATGGATGTGTGTGATGTCCTTAGGTTAGTTAGGTTTAAGTAGTTCTAAGTTCTAGGGGACTAATGACCACAGCAGTTAAGTCCCATAGTGCTCAGAGCCATTTGAACCATTTGAGGGTAAACCGGAAAAATACGAAACAAACTTAACATCACATTGTTGATTGCGAAATAGGCGAAGTAAATGAATTCCACCACCTTGGAAGCGAAGTGACCCATCAGAACGAAGCAGAGTAGCAAAGCCTGGTCTTTCTTGTATCAAACATAGGCCTCAATTTGATGGAGAAATTCTGAAAATGTATGTTTGGAGCACAGCATTCTATGGTAGTGAATGGTGGACAGTGGACAACGGGACCAGAAGAGAATCAAAATGGTTCAAATGGCTCTCAGCGCTATGGGACTTAACATCTGAGGTCATCAGTCCCCTACAAAGAACTACTTAAACCTAACTAACCTAAGGACATCACACTAATCCATGCCCGAGGCAGGATTCGAACCTGCGAAGGTAGCAGTCGCGTGGTTCCAGACTGTAGCGCCTAGAACCGCTCGGCCACTTCGGACGTCCAGAAGAGAATCGAAGCGTTTGGGATGTGGTGCTACAGACGAGTGTTGAAAATTTGGTGGACTGATAAAAGAAGGTTCAAATGGTTCAAATGACTCTGAGGACTATGGGACTTAACTTCTGAGGTCATCAGTCCCGTAGAACTTAGAGCTACTTAAACCTAACTAACCTAAGGACATCACACACATCCATGCCCGAGGCAGGATTCGAACCTGCGACAGTAGCGGTCACGTGGTTCCAGACTGAAGCGCCTAGAACAGCACGGCCACAACGGCCGGCATAAAATAAGGTATGAGGAGGTTCCCGTCAGAATCGGTGGGAAAAGAGTATACGGGAAACATTGGCGAATGATAGGACATGTGAAGACAAAAAACTAAAATCGTTAACGGTCATGGTTTCCAGCCAAGGGCTTCGGGAAAGCATTAGATACTGTCATTTTCCGGATATAATGTTGTGTCTATCTATTTAGGACATAATTAAATAATAGAGTACGGATTACAAATCCTCAATTCAAGGAGTAATAGAATAGTGCTGAAGTTGGTGGAAGTCAAAGATTCTGAATCCAGGGCCTTCCATAAGGGTGCCCACCTGGTCAAGACCCCACACCTTCTTCTCGTATAGTATCGTAAAGGTACGTACAAATGCAGCAGTTGACACTGTATGTTTCTTTAGTCTCGAAACGCATGATTTAGTACTGTAATGCATTGAAAGATAAGGTAAAGTCTGTGGCCCAACCTCGTGACCAGACTATCGGCTTATGACTATGCAGGGTGCAGACCTATCCGCCGTGGCACTATGGGGAGGAAGTGTGTCGCGTCCGCTACCCCAGTGGCTCATCAAACCCAAGAAAGGTCGTCGGAATTCATTCAGACAGCAGGCTGAGTGGATATGGGACTGGAACTAGGAAATTCCCCTCCCATATCCAGGACTGAACTTGGTATCTCCAGAGCCAGAACCTAGTCCTTCACCCTCTAGAATACCACGATCTTGAAAGGGTTTTAAATGTTTCTAAATACGTTTTGTAAAGGATTATTTAATCTATTTGAGCACTGTCCAAAATATACAGGGTCCCCAGTGGACATAAAAGCTATTATAATATACTGTAATTATGTTCCTGCATCTGATATCAGTCCTTTTACTTGACACAGTGGAAATGCTACACTCAAGTGCAAAATTTTAACACACGTCACTGATATAAGATCATTTTTGAAGCTGGCTAACTTAAAATGTCCATCACTAATAAGGCTTCTGAGCCACATCAGATTTTTATTATTACCGCAAGATTAATGTGCTCAGCATGTATCATGACACATCAAACTGCTCAAAATTGAGCTATCAATAAATTGCTCATGAAACTGTTCTATGGGGTCCTAGGATTGCCATTATCCCGTAAAATAAGATCCAAAGGTTATATTCAAGTAATTATGTTGCTAATGTCGCCAAGCTCCCAACGATAGGGTAAACAAACTTGGGGCACTGTGGAGATAATTCATTGCTTTTGTTATCTCCGAATCAAGTACCTGTTCAAAACACATAGTAATTGCTCCTACACAGAAGCATTATTCAAATTTTATCTCTGAATTTTTTATTTTCTACAGTATACTTAATCCTTTCAAAATCACCTTTGGCGAGGCAGTATCTTCAAGCGGATTGACATTAAAAAACGTTACAATCTATCACTGTATTTGCCAGTAACGCCCTCCCTATCTCAGTCCAACTTTTCATTTATTGGTTAATAATTCATGAAATATCATTTCCTGTCATCTACAGTTTCTGTCTACCTGCATACCTATCTATCACTAAACGACATTGCGGAAATGTGTCGAATGCCTTCGTGAAGTCAAAGAACACAGAATTATCCTGGGTGCGATTGTGTACGACACTTGTGATCTCATGGACGAACAGAATTTTACAAGATGTCCGTTTGTGGAATTCATCTTTATTTTTGTATTGGAGCTTTTTCGTCACAATACGTGAGCAGAAAATATTTTCATAAGTCTACAATAGGCTGTTGTCAGTGATTTGGGCCTCTAATTATATATATTACTAAACGATCAACCGAGTTAGTGTCGAACAGACCCAGTTGCAAGTTGGCTGCCTAACGATTTCGATTGGCAACAAAATCTGTATTTAGTTATTTTATATAATTACTGAACGGATCTGAAAATTTAAAATGCTGTCCTCAGCTCATTAATAGGTAAAGTCTTACGTTAAAGGTTTAGCACAATAAGTGTTAATGTTCGAACCAGCGCATATACCTTGAGATAGCGTAACTCATGGCGCACAAATTACCCAGATTATACCCAGCCACTATTTGAGAATGAAATCCCTTAGCGACTTCAAACAAAGTTTACACATAAAAAAAATGGCTCTGAGCACTATGGGACTTAACGTCTGAGGTCATTAGTCCCCTAGAACTTAGAACTACTTAAACCTAACTAACCTAAGGACATCACATACATCCATTCCCGAGGCGGTCGCGCGGTTCCAGACTGTAGCGCCTAGAACCGCTCGGCCACCCCTGCCGGCGTTTACACATAATCTGAGACATTGTCTGAACTCTTTCTCCTTTACATACTTAAGGTCAAACATTTTGCATATTAACTCATACGTAATGTGATAACACGGATGATGTCGTTGTATGCATGGGACTTCGATTGTTTAAAGAAGCGGGGTGAGGGTAATGGTTTACATCTTTCCTGTTGCCTTTTTAGAGAACGTCAGTAGTTTGCAATTTATATCCGATCATTAGGTACTCTTCGTCGCTCCAGAAACGTACGATAGATTACTGGCAGAAAAGAAACATGTTCTTTCGCATGGTCTCAGCATACTTTCACAGCTATCTCACAAATACACTTCTCAGCAAAACTTAAGGTCAAAAGTAACTTTCACTTAATATGTCACTGCCAAGTAATATAGTTCAATGAAACTTGTACCATACATAGAAAGAATAGCTACAGTATAGCAAATAACGTAATTGAAATAAATACATAATGAGATGAAATGAAATGACACTTTTATTCAAAAACAATAATTATACTGAAGTCACGGAAATTCGTGACGATCCCCTGGACATTACAAAAGGCAGGATATGGCTTATAATAGGACAGAAAAGGCAGTTCATGCTCTGCAACGTGCTAATATGTCGACCGCAAGGATGGTAAATTCTTGTAGTAGGGCGTTACATTCAACCACGAGAGTAGTTGAGACTGCTGGACGGTTCTTAGTGTATGCGAATGTGCTGTAGTACTTCTCGATGAGATTTAAGTCGGACGAAGGCAGGCCCGTCCATTCGCTGCGTATCCTCTCCTTCCAAGAGCTCCCCGACCTACATTTTTTGATGCTCTCACTCATTGTCACCCATAAAAATGGAGTCAGAGGCCAATGCACCACTAAAAAGTAGAACGAGTACAATCTCAGAATATGCTGATCGTCAGCGAACAGCGTTCAGACATCTGGAGGCGATACGCCCATGAAACATTCTGACCTCCATACACCGTAACCACGTAAACATTCGTTGATACATTACATATTCCCACCTCTCGCCTTATGAAGGTCTGTCCAGAATCACTACTCATAGCCAATCAGCTCTCAGCCGAACGCACTAACCCATTCCTCATTGGCCCAGTTTCCATGCTATTGACACCATCGCCAACGATGTAGTCCTGTTAAGTGTGGTTTCAACGACCTGTGCTGTTTGACTGTGGTCCCTTCTTACACGATGCGCAGTATAGCAGTCAGTAGTTGGCGGTGGCAAGCAACTGCATGTGGTGTGAGGCCACACACTGTGTTCTGTGACGCCCAGCTTTCTGTGCGCGAGTAAGGAACTTCTGACAACATGCCTACATTTATTTCAAATGGCTCAAATGGCTCTGAGCACTATGGGACTTAACTTCTGAGGTCATCAGTGCCCTAGAACTTAGAACTACTTAAACCTAACTAACCTAAGGACATCACACACATCCATGCCCGAGGCAGGATTCGAACGTGCGACCGTAGCGATCGCGCGGTTCCAGACTGTAGCGCCTAAAATCGCTCGGCTACTTCGGCCGGCTTCATTCATTTCCACCGAACAGTTAGTATCTCGTCATTACGCTTTGTAGAGCAGTGTATTAGTCTACTATTGGTGTTTATCAAACTGTGAAGTAGTAAACCCGATGGATGTACAACGTACGCTGTGAGAGGTAAAGCTCTCCTCCAGTCATTCTCGCCTTGGCCGGCGACGTTGTGGAGCAACGCCGGCAGACACGAGCTTAATGCCGGCGGCTGAAGGAGAGCGGTCCGCGGCGAAAAAACTGTGGGGGGCGCCGCAGACAGCAGACATCAGGCAGCAGATGACAACGCAGCCGGTGCCGCCGTCTGGGCCGCCGCTGCCTCGCTTCAAATTAACACAAGTGAGCTAAGTACCCGGCCCGCGCCTGTCTCAAAACATCTCTCTCTCCTCCTCTCCTCTCTCCGCCTCTCCTTCGCTCCGTGGCCATTCCCATTCATGAAAGCCCGCTGTGCCAAGCGTCGCGTCGGCGAGGCACGCACTGCCGCACGGCGGCCGCGTCTCAAGTATCCAACCGCCGACCCGCCAGCCGCTGAGGCCCTCAATGGAGACGTCTCCTCCAGCGACGCTAAACCACGCACCGGACCCAGTACTAGCAATGACGAAAAAAGAATCAAAGTCACAGTTATTATAGAGTCACATCGGGACATTATCACCCATAGTTAATTAGTTAGTTACACTACTGGCCATTAAAATTGCTACACCACGAAGACGACACGAAATTTAACCGACAGGAAGAAGCTACTGTGACTGCAAATGATTAGATTTTCAGAGCATTCACACAAGGTTTGCGCCGGTGGCGACACCTACAACATGCTGACATGAGGAAAGTTTCCAAACGATTTCTCATACACAAACAGCAGTTGACCGGCGTTGCCTGGTGAAACGTTGTTATGATGCCTCGTTTAAGGATGAGAAATGCGTACCATCACGTTTCCAACTTTGTTAAAGGTCGGATTGTTGCCTATCGCGATTGCGGTTTGTCGTATCACGACATTGCTGCTCGCGTTGGTCGAGATCCAATGACTGTTAACAGAATATGGAATCAGTGGGTTCAGGAGGGTAATACGGATCGCCGTGCTGGATCCCAACGGCCTCGTATCACTAGCAGTCGAGATGACAGGCATCTTATCCGCATGGCTGTAACGGATCGTGCAGCCACGTCTCGATCCCTGAGTCAACAGACGGGGACGTTTGTAAGACAGCAACCATCTGCACGAACGGTTCGACGACATTTGCAGCAGCATGAACTATCAGCTCGGAGACCATGGCTGCGATTACCCTTGACGCTGCATCACAGACAGGAGCGCCTGCGATGGTGTTCTCAACGACGAACCTGGGTGCACGAAAGGCAAAACATCATTTTTTCGGATGAATCCAGCTTCTATTTACAGCATCATGATGGTCGCATCCGTTTGGCGACATCGCGGTGAACGTACATTGGAAGCGTGTATTCGTCATCACCATACTGGCATATAACCCGGCGTGATGGTATGGGGTGCCATTGGTTACACGTCTCGGTTACCTCTTGATCGCACTGACGCACTGAACAGTGGATGTGTTACGACCCGTGACTCTACCCTTCATTCGATCCCTGCGAAACCCTACATTTCAGCAGGATAATGCACGACCGCATGTTGCAGGTCCTGTACGGTCCTTTCTGGATACTGAAAATGTTCGACTGTTGCCCTGGCCAGCACATTCTCCAGATCTCTCGCCAACTGAAAACATCTGGTCAATGATGGCCAAGTAACTGGCTCGTCACTATACGCCAGTCACTACTCTTGATGAACTGTGGTATCGTGTTGAAGCTGCATGGGCAGCTGTACCTGTACACGCCATCCAAGCTCGGTTTGACTCATTGCCCAGGCGTATCAAGGCCGTTATTACGGACAGAGGTGGTTGTTCTTGTTACTGATTTCTCAGAATCTATGCACCCAAATTGCGTGAAAACGTAATCACATGTCAGTTCTAGTACAATATATTTGTCCAATGAATACCCGTTTATCATCTGCAACTCTTCTTGGTGTAGCAATTTTAATGGCCAGGAGAGTACATATACGATTTAGCGGGCTGGGTGAGTAGCAAACTGCGGCTGTTGCTGATGATACTGTGGCTTACGGGGAGGTGTCTTCCTTGAGTGACTGTAGCAGGTTTAAATGCCTCTGAGCACTATGGGACAACTTCTCAGGTCATCAGTCCCCTAGAACTTAAAACTATTTAAACCTAACTAACCTAAGGACATCACACACATCCATGCCTGAGGCAGGATTTGAACCTGCGACCGTAGCCGTCACGCTGTCCCAGACTGTAGCGCCTAGAACTGCTCGGCCACCCAGGCTGGCGACTGTAGGAGGGTACAAGTTGACTTAGACAGATTTATATTTGGTGGGATGAATGGTAGCTGGCTGTAATCTTAGAAAAATTTGAGTTAATGCAGATAAGGAGGAAAAATAATCTCGTGAAGTTCACATACAGCATTAGTAGTATGCTGCTTGGCGCAGGCACGTCGAATAAATACCTAAATGGAACGGGAATGTAAGGGCAATTTTGTCATGTGATGACATGGTTGTAGACCGTTTTATTGTTAGAATTTCAGGAAAGTGTGATGCCCCTTTAAAGGAGACCGTGTACAGGACACAAGTGCAATACATTCTTGAATACTGCTTGAGTGTTATGAATCCATAGTAGATGGGATTGAAGGACATTGATGGAATTCAGTAACGTGCTGCTAGATGTACGATAGCATCGTACAACACGCAAATTTTTCAGAGATGCCTCATGAACTCGAATGGGAATTCTTGAAACAAAGGCAGCGTTCTTTTCGAGAAGCACGGTTGAAAAAATTTAGAGAACCGCCATTAGAAGCTCCCTGCAGAACGATTTTGCTACTGCCAAGATACATTTCGTGTAAGAGCCACGAATATAAGATAATAGAAATTAAGGCTCGTATAGAGGTATATAGTGACGGTGAAAATACAGACATCCTTGAGAACGTGTTGCATTGTAACAAAACTGTGAAAACAAATGCGCCAGATGGACATTTCATATAAGCTGCAACACAAGTATGTAGCGCAGCCATTTGGTTACAGGTTTATAATTGTGAATTATTGTTTATCCTAGTGTAACTCACAGGAAAACAGTGCATAGTATGTTTTGATGAAGGCATGAAAGAACCGTCGTTTTCCCTCGTTCTGTTTGCGACTGGAACAGGGATGGAAATATCTAGTTATAGTAGAGGCTATCCTCCGCTATTTACCTTACTGTGCTTCCTGTTTATGAATGTGATGTAAATGTATTTTTCTGTAGTTTATCCTCGTATCGAAGTGAAACGTGAACGATAAACAGTTCAGATAAAAAGGGAATAGAAGCTTTTGAAATTCAGTGCAATAGACGAATGCTGAAGATTGAGTAGATCATGAAACCAATGAAGTACTAAACAGAATTGCAAAGAAACAGAGTGTGGGTAAACATGAGTAAAAGAAGGGATTTGTTGTCACCAGTTTATTATTGGAGTGTAGTATGGGGGTAAAAATTGTAGAGGGAGCCGAAGAGATGAGTATGGCAAGCAGGCTCCAGTAAATATTCAAAGATGAAAATGTTTGCACGGGATGGAGTATCATGGACAGGTGAATCAGACCAACCTTCGGACCGAAGAACGCAACAAGAACAACAGAAAGTGTCTAAACAACTCGAGTAACTATATCGATGTTGTTCAGAGATCAGTTCGAGGCAGTTTTATGACGCACTAGCTATCACAACAGCAGTCTCTTTCACATACTTGTCTGTAGCACACACTTTCTCTCCCTTGAACGCTGTCTTCTCTTTCCCAAAAGTCGCTATTGCTGTCTCCTATGTTTTATGCTATACACGACTTATAAAGCACTAAAATTACTCCTATTCTGCACATTTCACTAGTAACTTCTCTTTTGGTGTTGCTACTATTATTATTATCACTATTATTATTAATAATATCAATTATGAATTGTTTCTTGTTCTCTGCGTTGCCTTCAGAATCACTTCATATTAATCTAAATTAAGAAGTATTATTTAGACTTTAATTACCACATTAGATATTAAAATACAAATTTGATTATTCTATCGACTGTGCACTTGATGATAATGTTACCGAATAGTAAATTAGGGAGCTAACAGACTGACGAAAAACATCGCAACTCCAAGAAGGAGTTCTGCGACGTACACGAAAGTTGGTAGGCGTGTTTCTCCATCTGAAGGATGATCTCTATTCAGATTTCGTGTCAGTCGCATAAAAATAGCGCTAGTAGCAAAACTGTGAGGATGTAGGCAAGGTTTGCTTGAAATACACGCTGTAACTGTCGTTAACGTTAGTTATCTTTGAGATTGGACGTGGTGTGCTGATGTTAGTCAAGAATGCCTTTATGGCGACAAAAATGCCATTCTCAGCATCTCACTGAGTTTGAAGGCGGTCGAGAAATAGGGCTACGAGAAGCTGGATGTTCCTTCTGCAGCTCTGCAGAAAGACTTGGCAGGCCAGAAATGCAACCACTGCACTAACTGCTGGCAGCGGTGGTTACGACAACGTACGGTCGCAACAAGACCGGGTTCTGGACAGCCACGTGGCACTAACGGGAGGGAGGACCATCGTGTTCGGCTTATGGCTCTGGCGCATCGTACTGTATCTGCAGCAGCAATATGAGCAGCAGCTGGCACCGCATTGACACAACGAACTGTTACAAACCGGTTACTTCAAAGACAGGTCCGAGCCAGATGCAATGAAGCGTGAATTCTGCCGATCCCAAACCACCGCCATTTGCCACTTCCGTACTGTCAGGCGAGAGCTCATTGGACGGCAGGGTAGAGGTCGGCTGTGTTTTCTGATGAAATCCGGTTCTGCGTCGGAGGAAGTGATGGCCGTGCGTTGGTTGCATAGGTAAAAGCTGAGGACCTGCATTCAACCTGTCTCCGTGCTAGACACCTTTCACCCACACCAGAAGATAAGGTGAGGGTACGATCTTGTTTGACAGCAGGAGCACTCTCATATCTTTGCACTGTGGCTGCAAATTTGTTCGTCAATCTCGTGATCCGACATGATGTACTGTCATTCATGAACAGTGTTCCAAGGGTGTTTTGCAACATTCACACACACACAACCGTTGTAACCCAACATGCTCTACAGAGTCTCGACACATCACCTTGGCCTGTTCGATCAACAGATCTGTCTCCTGTAGAACACATATGGGATATCAACAGACGACGACTCCAGCGTCATCCACAACCAGCATTAACCAATCCTGTATTGACTGACCAATTGCAACAGGCACAGAACTTCATCCCACAAACTGACATCCGACACTTGTGCAACACAATATATGAACGTTTGTATGCTTCCATTCAACGTTCTGGCGGTTATATCTGTTATTAATGTAGCAGCATTTCACATTTTCAGTGGCATATCTTGTGCTTACATTAACCTGTGACCTTGAAATGTTAATTACTTAAATATGTTACTTAGACAAATGTATTCCCGAAATTTCATTACTCTATATTAATTATTTTTTGGTGGTGCGATTTCTTTCGTCAGTATATATCCATATGAAAAACTTTCCGAAACTACGGAAATTTTCCATCAGTGTTCTCACGTATATAGATACCACGAGAATCCGCTTCCTTTCGCGGGATTAGCCGAGCGGTCTCAGGCGCTGTAGTCGTGGACTGTGCGGCTGATCCCGGCGGAGGTTCGAGTCCTCCCTCGGGCATGGGTGTGTGTGTTTGTCCTTAGGATAGTTTAGGTTAAGTAGTGTGTAAGCTTAGGGACTGATGACCTTAGCAATTTAGTCCCATTCGATTTCACACACATTTGAACGTTTTTCCGCTTCCCTTCCTGGAAACAACAACCATTCTTCTGAAATATGGTAAGGTTAAAACATTGTCCTTCTGATAGCGACGATATCGTCCATGTGAATACTAGATAGTCCTCATGATATTATGAGTAATCTGAATTAAAATTAAACTTATTGTATTTAAATTCATAGTAAGTATTTAATTGTTGTTATTTGCAAATAATAGTGTGAAGTAAATATTTGCTTTCAAGTATTTTAATTGTTGTTCCTGTCAAGAGAATTTAGAAGAAATTTTCCCTTCCTTGCCAAAGAAAAGACGCCGGTCTCAGTGAAGCATTGAAAACGGAAATATTACCCTTTACTTTTGGCTGTTAGCACTTACTAATTACAGCCATACACAAAAAGACTAATAATAGGTCTACTTTAGATTTCAGCAGTAGGCGTGAATGAGAACTAAATCACCATTATCTAATTACTTTATACTACATTCATAGCATCGTCTTAGGCTAAAAATAACTTCACAGAATTTACTCTGCCCTTCAGGCATTGTTCTCTCAATCAACTTGCTTCTCAATAATATCCCAGTTCCAGTACTGACACCAGGAAGTGAAGCAGATTCAAAAAATAGCTCTGCCTACCAGTTCAGAAAATTCAGACAATATAAACCAACAAAAATCAGGTTAACAGCTTACCTATATTTGTAGACGTAAATATTAGTACTGGGGAGATATAGTGCTCTGCTAACGGCACTATACACCATAATGAGTCGACGCAGATAAATAAAAAAGTCAGATAAGAAGTAAGTTGTCAGTTGTATCTGCAGTCACACATCCTTGCGCAGCGCAAACGTCCATTAACAGTAATGAACAAAACATGTAAAATCAGGAACAAGTAATCTGGCCTTACAAAAAAAAGTAAAGTTACATGACATACCCGTGTTCTGCACCATTAACGCATCACTAGGAGAACAATGCACCATCTAGTCTCTACGTAATATCTTCGGTGGAACATCTTTACGAAACCATGTGTGGGTTTTACCTTGGTTAAGTGCAAGTAAAAAACTTGACATTAGCAGTATCTGTTCTTTCGGACAAGACACCATCTTCATATAGTTAAGGCTAACCGATAATTGGCCTTCTCCTTCTGTGCTGGATGCACACGCATTGCCCGAACTCTTACGGGACTCGGTAAGATTGTCTGCCGCGAGTAATGAGTGTAATGGGCAGGGGCACTACGAATGTATTGTGCGGACATTAAGTTGGGAATGTGGGTCTCACTGGGAGAGTGCAAGGGATAACTCCCTGCAGTCGCACTATCCTCTGTGCCCTCGGTGGCTCAGATGGATAGAGCATCTGCCATGCAAGCAGGAGATCCCAGCTTCGAGTCCTGGTGGAGGCACACGTTTCAACTGTCCCCTCTGATCTATATCAACTCCTGTCGTCAGCTTATGGTCTTAATTTGATTATCATTTTATTCTAAGAGAGCTGCATGGTCACAGAGGTATTTGTTCGTTCAGACATATAACAGCTAGTTATTCTCGATCGCATTCAATTGTTTACGCGAACATCAATCAAACGCGCATCCACGTAACCACACACATACACAACCCCAACTTGTCAAAACATGATTTCCGCGGGTGACATGGCGTCATTTTTCTCAAAAATAATAGGTACCTTATTAAATATCAGCGGACTCAAAGGAAGTTAACGGAAGTTAAAGAGTCCGTTAACCATTTTTAAAACTAACTTGAAAGTTCAACCCTTGCTCGAAAAGATAACTTCGTTAATTTACGATTAACAGCTTAAAGGTCTTGTGCACATATATGCATAAAACCATTTGGTATAGACACCTAAAATACCCTGTATATGCAGACATCCCAACTAACAATACTTAAATGCCATTTCTAGGGACTGCTAAATGTACTTTTATTCTGTTTTTGACGTGTTAGTAAAAGTCATTATCGGGAAAGACTGCTCATAGGTGTCTCGTATGGTGTCTAGTGTCACTGGAAAACGTAATTCTATGCTCGTTACAAACAGACGGTATAATTCATAATTTTACAATGAATCGCTGGCTACCCACATCTTCTTATACACTAAAAAGTCAAAGAAACTGATACACCTGTCTAATATCATGTAGAGCCCCCGCCAGCACGCAAGCGTGTCGCAAAACAAGTTGGTATGGACTCGACTAATGTCTGAAGTAGTGCTGGAAGGAACTGACACCATAAATTCTGCTGGGCTATCCATAAGTCCGTAAGAGTATAAGGGGAAGGGGATCTCTTCTGAACGGCACGTAGCAAGGCATCCCCGATATGCTCAATAATGTTCATGTCTGGGGAGTTTGGTGGCGAGCAGAAGTATTTAAACTTAGAAGAGTGTTTCTGGAGCCACTCTATAGCAATACTGCACGTGTGGGCTGTCGCATTGTCCTGCTGGTATTTCCCAAGTCCGTCAGAATCACAATGTACATGAATGCATCAGACAGGATGCTTACGTACGTGTCACGTGTCAGAGTCGTGTCTAGACGTATCAGAGGTTCCATATCACTCCAACTGCACGCGCCCCACACCATCATTACAAAGCCCCTACAAGCTTCAACAGTCCCCTGATGACATGCAGTGTCCATGGATTGTTGTCTCCATACCCTTACACGTCCATGCGCTCGATAAAATTTGAAACGAGACTCTTCCAACCAGGCAACATGTTTCCAGTCATCAAAAGTTCGATGTCGTTGTTGACGGGCCCAGGCGAGGTGTAAAACTTTGTGTCGTGCAATCATCAAGGCCACACGAGTGGCCCTTCGGCTCCGAAAGCCCATATCGATGATCATACACATAATCTATTTACTTAGTTCTACCAGGCACATTCCTTATGCCTTTACCACTAACATCTTCCATCAACATTTCTACAAGTTCCTAGAATTTCTTAGAAATCACGTATTACGTAGTCAAATTACATTATTCCTTTCAGTATCCCTTTTCTCATTACCTTCATTCTACATTCATTCGTGTTAGTCTTTAGTAATCATATACCTCCAGAAATTTCTTTTGCCACTTTTCTTACTTTCAGATGGCATTTACTCTCTATGTAGTTTTTTTTATATACCTTACTTACTTCGATAGGGATGAACGAAAGAAAATAGCAAGAAAGCTCTGAATGATGAAAAGTTAGGTTGACAATACGAATGAAAAGGTAATAATATTGCCAACAACTCAGGATGCCTGGTGTCCGTCAAACACCTGACGACGCTAAGAATGCGCGTCTCCTGAGGCCAGTTAGTTACTACTCTCTCCATCATCCTTCTGTATGTACTTCTTCAAATCAATGATATTTCGCAAATCCTCTACCTCAGAAGGATCTACTTCCTTATTTTCGCCATACTCATTACATCCCACAATATCCTCTTTCTTTCTGCAGTAACATATAGGTAAGTCACTTTGCTTGTCGGATTCATATTGCCTTTTTCCAATAAAAGGAATAGCTACTGTACTTGCCAGTGCTCCAATGACAGCTTCATTACATCCAAAATCACCTTTCTTTGTTACTTTTATAATAAATCTGCTCCCACCAGCTTTTCCACGCTTGATCTATTTATTATCAATAAATTTTGATCCAGTTCTGTCAGGATCGGTGATGAGGTATCACCGATCCTGACAGGTATCATAACTACATGTTTAATTACTTTCTTACTTTTCCCTGTGGCTACAATAATATTTATATCATTCACTGACATTATAACCACATCCTTACAATCAATCACAACCTTACTATCAAACCCAGTGACACTGCACATAAATTGGAACCACAATCCAGTAAACAAGGTACCATCTCATTGAAAATAATAACTTCTATTATAGGTTGTCCTGCAGTTTTTTCTATGATTTCAGAATCAGGTTCATCGAACAAATCTTGCACTACATCACGTCTATTGAATCCTACACCTTTTATGGAAATTACGCACACATTCACTGGGTCTTCTTCGTCTTTAACTGTGAGAGCTTCAATTAGTCTGTCCACTAATGACAAATCAAAACACTTCTCCAAATACTATCCTTCTTTAATAATAATATCAGATTCACTAGCCCTTCCCATCGTGTTGTCAGAATCATCAAAATAACCCCCTGCTTGCTCCACTTCTGTTCCTTCTTCCTCATTACCAGAAACTACTCCTTCTAATCTTCATAAAACTTCCTCTGCTCTCCTATATTTTTTCTCAGGTACTTATAATACCGTTTCTCCTATTATCGTACTAATTCCACTGTTCACAGTATGCCCCTCATCTGCTTTGCAGTGCCCACTGATATCCTGTTCTGAATCGCTACTTTCTAATAACTGTTCCTAATTAACATGGTTCCTGGAATCGCTGTTTTAACAGTGACCCTCTGCTCTGCAACGTCTGATTCTACAATACCACCCTCTGCCTTACAAAAGACTGCCATTAGTTTTCTCCCTCTCCAGTGGCGGTCATTGCCACTGATATTCCTTATGGCTGGCGGTTTTCACCACTTCACCCAGTCAGCTTACTGTTGCTGTCTATATTCAATGTTTCGGTCCCTGTTATAATATCCAACAGGATCCTCTCGCCCTCGGTATCTGCCTGTGTAATTACTAGATCTTTGCACTTCTATTCCATTTACATGTACCTCAGCTCTGTTTTCATTTTGCCTAACAGGAGGCCTATAACCCCTTCTAGCATTCTCCTCGTTTAAAGTATTTTCTACCCTCTCAAGATAATGAATAAATTTATCAATATCATCCTTAGGTACTGAGATTATTTTATTATGCCAGTACAAAGGTATTTTTTCTCTATCCCCGTAATGATCTGTTCTATCTCCACTTTAGACTTCAATTACGACAAAGATGTGACCCATTTTTGTACAAACCTCTCAGTAGTCTCTTTCTTCGGATCATATTTTTCACCTGACCAGAATTTGTTTAAAACTTTCATCTGTTTTCGTTTGCCCCAATATTTCTCCAAAAATGCCTGCTTAAAATTCTCTATCTTGTCATACTTATCTACTGCCCAATTTCCCCACACTCTAGCTTCTCCCATCAAACTTCACATATTGAAACCGATTTTTTGCTTATCGTGACATGATTTCGGCAAAACGTCCTCAAAATCACCCCAAAATTCTTAAGGACGTGTAACTTTTACTTGGATCGAATCGCAAAAACTGCCGATGTGTCACATATGCAATTTCTGAGGGTTCTACCACACCATTAGATATTGCACAGCCACTACCGTTAATAACGCTTTGCGCTGCTCTTTTTAGTCTACCATCATGGTTACGCCGTAGTTCATCTACAGCTGTACTAAACTGATTTATGTTAGTTCCGAGGTTAGTAAATTTAGAAGCCACTTGCACACCAAATTTCGCACACGCATCCTTTCCTTCCTTGACTTGATTTTCCATTATAATATGACTTTCCTCACACTATTTTCCCATATCATTCACTTGTTCCTGGATATTATTTAAATCAGTATTTACTTCTTCCTTTAACTCTTTGCTGTCATCAGCAACTTGCTTATTCTGAGATGTCAATTCATTTTTTACTGTTACAACAGATTATTAAATTCTTGTTTTACTTTACTAATCTCACTTTTTACACTGTCACTAAACAGATTCATATCGTTTTCCATGAATCTCTTGTTTTCAATTCTGGATTCCATTTCTACAGATATGTTAGTAAATCCTTGATTAACTTCAGAATGCAGCCCATTCATTTTAGTGTCAATATCGGAACTCGTTTCCTTCATATGTATCAAAATATTCGCTAACATTTTTGAAACATTATCTTTCTGCTCACAAGCAATTGAGAATGGTTCCTGCTTTATCTCTGTAACAGTAGCAGATATAAACTCAACATTAACCTCAGGTACTGCTTCACTTTTTGCCTCCTGAATAGAAATAGGTATGGAGTTTTCGACCTTCAGTTCCCTTTTTAGCCTTTGAACACGAAGCGGTGTAAACTTGACATCGGTTTCCACCGTGTTCTGTTAATTGTCTGTCCCATAATTAGCATACATTGAATCTGGCAAGCCACTATCATTTGCTTTTTCTTGATCGTCGTCAGCACGGATAGATGTTACAGTGGGTCCGTTCGCCAAGCTCTGCCCCCCCCCCCCCCGTCATAGGTATAGCTTCTGGGTCCACACTCCGTCCACTGCTGCCAACTGCCGCAGACTCTCGGCCGCTGTTGCTCGTTGTCGCGCGATGTTCAGCTGTTGAAGATGTTGTCAGCCGCCTTCTCCACTGGTTTTTCTAGCCACCAAATCTTCCACTTTGCTATTGCTGTCCTTTCTGATCAAAATTTATTTATGCACGTGTGGGTCTTTGTTTTATCGGGTTAGCTACACTGCTGCATTTGAAAGTTCGCATTCACTTGAACTTCACATGCTAAATGCACCTCGATATTCGTTCCTTCTGAAGTTTCTTCACTCTGTAGTAGCAGATACATGCTAGGCAGTATAAAGTAGAGTTGATGAAACCACTACCTAATACCTACTACACAGAGACTGCGCAACTCAAGTTGAATATCAGTTCCTGAAACTTCATATTCAAAAAATCGGGCGTCCGGAGGATGCAGTCTACTTGTAGAGAGCATTTAAAATTAGATTGAATCTGCTTTTTATTAATATGGAAACTCATGAAATGGCTATCAAGTCCATATTTAATATGGTAATGATTTAGCATTCAAATTTCACTGCCTGTACAACATAGTTTCACTCGAAAAGCAGCCAGAATGTTTGCAATTCCGACCCGACTAATTTTCACGTTCTAACAGTCGCAGACCCACAACTATTCGCAAGTTAAACATTTGGTCGTTTCAGTGGTCTTCTTAGTAAGAAGTGCTCGCCAAAGTATTACGTATAGCGCACGAAATATGCCATCCGGAATTGTTACTTCTATCGGAACATTCACACGCTCATGATTCTCAAACTATTTAATTCAGAAACACCAAAATTTCATGAAAATGTTCGTAGCTCCAGTCGCTTGTCACGACGCGTTCTAACCTAAATGAACTCACTAGTTCTTCATCTCGCACACTATTTTTAAGGAGCTATCTAACATGGTGTTATCCGTAGGCCGGTTAGCAAGCGACTATCTCGGACTATTCTACTCACTGCCTACTCCACTATATTTGCGCGGCAACAGCTTAATTCTGATTGGCTGTTGATCTAAATGACCAATCAGAACGTTCTTTCCAGATCATTCTCGTGGAAAAACTTGCCTTATCCAATCAATAATCTGATAGTAATTAACGTCATTAAAGCTTCAACTTCTAGTATATTGTTTAATCAAAATAAGTGAAGTGCAAAATATTCTCCAAATTGACAAATAAACTTATTCCGTCTCTAACTTTCATACTGGCTACTTTTATACAAAAGTAAGCACACACCGACATACGTCATCTGAATCGTGGTTGCACCATAACTTTCCCACGGCTCGTTTGGACAAGGTTTTATATGAAATGACACATTAAGTTTTAACGTATGTCCCACATACACTACCTCAGTCATTCTCATTCACTCATACAGCAATATTATTAAAAAAAAATAATTATTTTGAGCGACTTTTGTATTACGTAATGTAAAGTAACTAAAGTTTTGAAAAGAAAAATCTAATTAATTGATTTTATGCAATGATAGCTTTGTAATAGCTTCAAATTATATGAAAGTCAATTTGTTATTGTCCCTATCTGGGTTTTGAAACATAAGCGTCGGTTTACAGGTAATTTTAATTATCTCCGGAACTATAATAAATAATAATCTGAAATTTTGACAAAATCATTCCATTTATAACACAAGGCTGTGTACCAAATTTGAACAAAATCGAATAATAAATAATATGGATTATTTAGATTTGTAGAGGGTATGAATTTTCGTGTTAGTCTATGCAGTTCTAACGGTAGGCAGCGCAATGAAGCTATGAGAAAAGCGAAGAAAAAAGAAGAAAAGAAACATAGCCACCGTACCTAATGGGTGCGTGTCGTACTGCAACGAACGTCATCTTGTTATAACTTGCTGCGTTACACGGCCGTCAGATTTCATTAGCGCTGTTCGTGTTTACCGTGCTTACTAGGTCTAGTAGGGTACGTAAGGTGTGTGAACAGCGTCAGACGTTGAGTGATGAGTGTGAAAGGCATCGAGGTGCCACTTACACGAGCGAAACAGTATTATCGGCACCTGAAAACGAAAGGGGTCTCAGTTTAGTTCGCCATTTGTCCGGGTAGTCGAATTGTGCAATACGCAAATTTGTGGGGCATTCAGGTGTGACAATGGTGCGATGTTGGAGTACATGGGTCAACGTTTGTCCACCACAAGGAGGATTGCTGGATTCTACTCCAAACCCTTCCTAACTCCTTTACATCTGCAGTTGCCATCTGAGAACAGGCAACGGACTGTCTGTAATGTTCTTTCTCATCCCGCACTATAGGTCGCATAGTAGCAGCAGCCGGACTAGTTAGTTCGCTGACACATGTGTTTGGACGTTCTGTTTTGAACGTTTCTCCAGTCAACTGAAAGTTGATGTGTGGAGAGAGAACAACGCGGTTACAGGAAGTCTGTGATGATAGATGTCGGCCACTGATCCATCGTGGATACGGATAGGGTTATCCCCCTGACCATCAGCTAAAGCCTGAAGATGGTGCACCGAAACTGGTAGCCATACAATAAACGACATCACAAGGACGGCTGTAGATGTTTCATTTTCTTATATAAGTGAACGGCCGAAATCCTCCAGACCTCCATTCATAAGGATGGACATACAAAACCTAGGGAGCTGCCATCCCATGTGTAACCTGCTATTAACCCCTCAGCACATACGCCAGCGCTTGGAGACATTGACTGTTGATGAATGACGTTGCATTGAGTCCAGCAATGAATAGTGGTTCTGCACTATACCGAATGACCATGGTTGGCGAATATATCGGCATACTGGGAAAAACCCTATTTTTCCAGTGTTTTAGAGAGGCACAACAATGTTACCCTGGCATCATGGTGTGGGAAGCCATCGAGTATGGATCCAGATCGCAGCTGATAGTGATCAAGGGAACTCTGACGTCACAACGGAACGTCACGGACATCGTACGTGCCAATGTGTTTGCACTCATGTGAAAATACCGTGGTGCTATTTTTCAAAAGGACATTGATCTTCAACACATGGCACTGTCTGCAACATGCTGAGGTTCTTCAGTGCCAGGAAGAGGGCCTGATTTGTCTTCGTTAGAACATGGTTGAAATCAGCTTGGATGTTGACTAAATTCAAATGGCTCTGAGCACTATGGGACTTAACTGCTATGGTCATCAGTCACCTAGATCTTAGAACTACTTAAACCTAACTAACCCAAGGACATCACAAACACCCATGCCTGAGGCAGGATTCGAACCTGCGACCGCAGCAGTCTCGCGGTTCCAGAGTGTAGCGCCTAGAACCGCTCGGCCACTCTTGCCGGCGATATTGACTCCGCCCAGGAGTTATGCGGCATCTTGGCTCATGAGAGGATACAATGGCTTTATCAGATCTCTCCAGATCAACTCAATGCTTGATTCCAAGTCCGAGGAGATGAACCGTCATAGTGTTAAATACGCCTCTACCGCGAAATTCTTTGTAAATTTGACTCAGTATTGTAATTACTAAAATAGTATCACGTACTCTCTCAAACCGTGAAGTTTCAGTTAGTTCTCTCAGTCGCTTCGTGGTGAGGAACATATTTGTTAGGCAATGTATTTACTCCCATCAACTTCCTTACATAGCTGACTCATTATGTGTGTCAGGCGTTCATGTGGGCTACACAAACCTTTACGGTTCTATCTCCTTCGCCTGAATTCACTCGATGTACACTGTCATGACAATCTAAACGTGGCTCTGAGCACTATGGGACTTAACATCTGAGGTCATCAGTCCCCTAGAACTCAGAACTACTTAAACATCACTAAGCTAAGGACATCACAAACATCCATGCCCGTAGCAGGATTCGAACCTGCGACCGTAGCATTTGTGCTGTTCCGGTATGAAGCACCTAGAACCGCTCGGCCACCGCGGCCGTCCATGAAAATCTTACAAGGACTTCAAATAATGGAAAATAATCTAGAAGTGGTCGCACTAGCGTGTTCTACTCTGTTTTCTTTACAGATGCATTTCACTTTCAAAGAACTCTTCGAAGAAATCTGAATCACCTCTTTGCTTTCCCTATTGCTTCTTAGATCTTAGATATCTCGTATTACTTATGCAATATCATATTTTTAAGATTTCATTACTAATCTTGTAATCGGATACTGTCGAATTGTTTTCGTTTTTATAGGTACTATCTTACATTTATACACATGAAAACTAATCTACTCCTCTTGCTCGGGTTTTTGAATGATGTTTTCGAGAGAAAAACGACTCCGTTAGCCTATAGCGATTTTACCATCATATTTTACCAAAAACTATCGCATTTGTGTTTCTGGAGCCATCAGTCCAACAGAATATTTCTGGGCACCAAATTCGGGTCAGCCACAGTACTTCGATACTTCGTGGGAGATAACGCCATCGGCCGCAACTGGGCATTGAGATAAATCAGTGGCCAAAGTTGAACATTTGTGCCGGACCGGGACTCGATTGCGGATTTCCAGCTTGACACGACCGATCGAGTTAGTTAGTTCGGCTACCCGAGCACACTTTGCGTCTGACTCAAATTCCTCAGGTTATTGCACGGTTCTAAGTAGCGTCCCTATCCATTTTTCTCATTTGCTCGCAGCGTTTCCTGTATTCCCGCAAGAGGTTCGGACCCTATTGTGCGTCCGCACAGCAGTCACGTTGTGTGGTGGTGTGTGTATATATCCATACGAGCCGTTAATCGTTTCGCGCTTCCTTCCAACTCGGCAAGGTTCTTGACAGCGGAGGACGGTGGAAGCTGTTTTTGCAGAATGTGTTCCTCTGTGGAAGCGCTAGCAGACATTGCACCACGCGAGACGCCCCACGGACTAGACTGCCTCCCGCAGTCGTCGCGAAGCCGTTTGCCATTACGCAAGCAGCGGCCGCCGTTGTTACGTAAGGGTGGCGGCGCGGGCGTGAGCGCTCCGTTCATTTCGTCTGAAATAAATAGCTCAACCCTCCGAACGGTCGCCACATGTTACTCACTCCACGTGTGTGGCTGCACTCAGTCCGGGAATCTTCGTGTGTACCGTACTTCTGGAACTCGGGGACAAGCAGTCGAGCCCTTTCTCTGCAACTGAAGTAGTCTTTAGTGAAGGAGGCTGTGGAGTGTCGACTCCACAAGGTAAAAAAAAAACAAAAATGTTAGGGTGATGCACAAGTCAGTAGCGGTTTTCCATAAGTATAATAAACATAAAACATACTAGGAACAGACACTTTAGTCATCAATAATATACTCTCTTTTACTATTTACAAGTCTTCCAACGTTGGGGCAACTTTCTGATCTCGTGATTGTAGAAGTCACTTGGTTTTGGGGTAAAGAATTCGACATGTTCGGAGAGTATTTTGATCTAGAAAGGAAATTCCTGAAGGCTGTTTGATAGGGAACTGGAAAGGTGAAAATCTGAGGCCACAGGATCGGGTGAATACGGTGGGTGCGGAATACCTTCCTGACACCTGTTCTGTATAGTGTCTTTCGTCAGTTTAGTAGAATGGGGGGGGGGGGGGGGGGGAGGTGGGCGGGGGGCGTTATCGTGGACTATCATCACTTCCCAGAGTCTTCTTGTTACACCTCTGTGAAGCTCAAAAGGTACAAATGGCTCTGAGCACTATGGGACTTAACATCTGAGGTCATCAGTCCCCTAGAACTTAGAACTACTTAAACCTAACTAACCTAAGGACATCACACACATCCATGCCCGAGGCGGTTGCTCGTTTCCAGACTGAAGCACCTAGAACCGCTCGGGCCTCTGTGAAGCAATTCTTAGTACACACCGTCTCTGTTTCACTAGATGTATAACATTTATCTTTTGCGGATGTTCGCAGTTCTTTGTACGGGGAGCTGCTGCTTTGTTTGAGCTCAACAATTTCTTTCTTTTCCTCACAGTTTGCATAAAGGCACCATTCCTTGTCACCAGTAACGATGCAGGATAGGAATGGTCGGTGTCGTTCACGGGACAATTCAGGACGAGCAAACACACACGACGACTCACTGGTTTTTGTGATTTTTGCTTAGAGCATGCGGTACCCACACACACTATTTTTGAACCTTCCACACTGCAAGCGAACGTCGCACGGTAATGGACTGTTCATCACGTTTGTCATTTCTCGAGTAAACTTACGGGGATCATTGTGGACCGATGCCTTTAAAAGATATTCATCAAAACTCGGAGATATTTCGATTTCTCCACTTGGCACTGCAGTTTCTAGCATCCGCAGCTCTTCTCATTTGTATGTAAAGAGCGTCAGGTCACGCCGGCGACAATGCATTCGCTGTCGTAATGCGGAGATGGAGCGATTTATCTGCGCGCAAAAGGTCATTATCATTGGCTTTCGGGTCAAGAGTGGAAGCGTCTTCGAAAGGGCTAAGTCTGTAAACTGTTCGCTGCTATCCGAAATCGGCACCGAGGCAACTGTGGCGCACCATGGGCCATAGATGAGAGGGATGATCGGCAGCTGTCGAACTGCGTACGAGGGAACTGAGGTCAACTTCGGAAAAACTAACCGACCAGATGAGCCAAGGGGCTACCAACAGTGTCTCCTCAACGACCGTTCAGCGAACATTACTACGTGTGGGCTTCAGCAGCAGGCGCCTGGTTCGTACACAAATGCTGAACGCTGTTCATTGGCCATGAAGGCTGTAATTTGCAGGCCAGTACCGCAACTGGATGTCCAATGACTGACGACAGGTGGCCTTTTCAGATGAGTCATACTCCGTATGGAGCGAAATATCTGAAACCAAAGAGACTACAAGAATCGTCGGAAAGTGTCAGGCCGGAGGAGCGAGCGTCATGGTCTGGGAAATATTTTCATGGGACAGTGGTTGCCTCGTCATTCTGAAAGGTACAGTGGATCTATCCTTGGGGACACGCTCACCCCTCCATGCAGTTCGTTTTCCCCAGCATGATGGCATCTATCTGCAGGACGATGTAACGCATCACACAGCTCGCAGTGTATGTGCGTGGTTCGAAGAGTACCAGGACGTTTTTACCGTACTTACCCGACTGCCAAAGGCCCCAATTTAATGGAGTCTGAGGAACCACCTCGATCTGACTGTTCTCACCATGGATTGTCAGCTGTGAAATCTGACGCATATAATCACGGCACTGGAGCTGGCGCAGCACCTCTTCGCTGTCGGTACGTTCCAGAAGCTCATTCTCTCTCTTTTTGCACGTGCGCGCCGCAAACATTCGGCAGATGATCAAATTATCGTTAATACTTAACCTGTATCATGAGTTAACAGTTATCACACAAAGTGTAAAGAAGGAAAAAAGCATCAAAGAAAAATTACACGAGATTCCGGTATGGGTAGGCATCTAGGTACATGGAAACTCGTAGAAATAATACTGACACCAAGGTTGAATAACAGAGCAAACTTAAAAAATAAAATCAAACTTTATGAGGGCTCCAAAATCATATGGAACCGATATAAAAAGAAAAATATTATTGCACAATGGAAAATTTCGTCGTTACGAGATGCCTCATTTACTGGAAGCACTGAATACACCAGAGATCAGAGACGACAGCTTTTGGAAGGAACTCTGAAGTTCCAGAAACTGAAAACAGGATACAAAATCTCATAGAAAAGTGTATGATCCCACATACGAAAACAAAATTTGGTTGTAAAGCAAAAGGAGTAAGTTCACAAACACCGTTAGTAACGAATTTTTGGCAACCTTTATAGAATGAACAACAGGCTCAACAAAAGACTGCTCAGCATTATTAATTCAAAGATTATCAACATCAGCTCCTAAAAGTAAATTACGAAAGATTTAAATCATAGAATAAATCGTAACAACTCGTTACGTTTTTCGAACATTAGTAACGAATGACAGGTTCATGGAGAAACTTAAGAAAGAACAATTGTGAGTGTGGGGTTGATCTGTTATTCTGTTATTCTCCGCAACGGATTAATCTGAGATATATCCTTTATCCTGTGGTTTCTGCAACATGCAATTTGCACCCCCACACTACTACAGAAGTCAGACGCTCCTAACGTTCTAAAGAGAAATGCCTGAAAAACTTTCAGCAAAAAATATCTTCTGGAGTCGTCCTCTGTAAGGAAATGACACAAAAATTTACAAAATTTCTTACGTAGCTAGTGGGATACTTGGGTACTGGAGTAGTGCTAGTTAGTGTAAGAAAAACAGGAAACTAACGAAATGTGTTATTTATTTTGCAAAAAATTCTGAGAAATCACAACGGCACTTTTACTTATGAATGGAACAAGCTATATCCTGGTTCTTTTCGGAATGTGACGTTACCTCTCAAGGATAGGATTTGCTAATGAAATTTCTACACAAAGCTTAAGATTGTTATTGACTTGGCAGAATGGCTGAGAGGCGCGCCTACTCAACTTGAATAATTAGAATGTTGCTAGGTACAGTCGAGGCTGTCGCATGTGAAATGCAGTGAAGTGTTCAGTTGTGGAGAAAATTTGGGGCTCACAATAGCTGTAGCGCACAATACCGTAATTTTTGATGACTGCTCTCTGCGCCGCTCGCTGCTGACAAATAAGATAACTCTAGTTCTATCTGGATTGACCTTCGCCAATCAAACTCTCCCTATGCCTTGAGAAAGTCAAGGATCCCTATTCGCCCCTAGTCTAACTATTGGTGTGGTACACCAGTCAGATAATCAGTCGACTGCGATGCCACTCAAAAATTCGCTCGCAGGCCTTTAACTATAACTCTGTCCGTTCACACCGCACAATAAGAGTGTCGGCCAACACAGTGAACAATGCTTAATTGCAAGGACTCAATATAGAGTCGCACTTCGATTCGCTCTCGACAGAGGTGCTCTCCCAGTGAAGTACTGAGGAGAGACTTGTTCCATGCTCCAAGAGCAACAACGGAACGGCGCCTCTCCACGCCAGACGTGAAGGGGTATTTCTTTCGGTCTCTTCCATTACTCCTTCAGCTCCAGGTGTCAGAAATATCGTCTGCCAATCAGCATTGGTCTTCTAAAACGGGAGAATGACGTTTCGTTTAAGGTGAAATCCGGAAATCTGTAGTATCGGCATTTGGCGTTCCCTGTGAAACTCTCTGAAACTGCGTGCTTTGTGTAAATAATGTGTAGGTCCACACAATGTAGCAGAATTTGTTTTTAAGCCGAACACGGGGTCATTCCCCCTTTCACTCGGGCACAGGCTGTCTGCTCCAAGGGCGGCCGAGGTTAACTCGTCCTCTGAAGGGACCAGCGTCCCGGTGTGTGGTCTGCCTCTCTCAAACTAAAGGCTCCTGTGACTTTCGTGTCTGAAATGTATGTGTGTACGCCAGACTCGAGTATTTCAACCCCAGGCGCACTTGTTATTTGCATATTGTTTACATGAATTCAGACAACATTGACTTTATCTTATCGAGTTTGGGTTCGAATGAAGCGTTTTGGTGTGCGGAATATGATTGTGAGGGCGAAATATGTAAGCAATGAAGGTCAGGGGACCACGACGTCTTACATACCTCCCTCCTTCTGAAAAAATTTTTGTCTGGGGTTTGTCAATGCCGAGGAAAACATTGACAAAGTCAGATTTTCCAATAAAGTTTTCTCAGCCATTCTTAACAATTTTTTTCTAATGATTTCTTTATAGCTATTATTTCTATTTTTTGATTCTACAATTCATGTTTTGTTGTTAGGCAAATATAGACTTTACAAAGGTTGTTATTCTTTGCCGTTGCCAGTAAGTGTCACTGTTTCCCTTTTTCATTTCCAAAAATTGTTTTTACAATATTATTTTTTCTAAACTCGTTAATGTATAGTGTATCATGTTTTAGTGTGGTTATATTCTACAATTCATGTTTTGTTGTTAGGCAAATATAGACTTTACAAAGGTTGTTATTCTTTGCCGTTGCCAGTACGTGTCACTGTTTCCCTTTTTCATTTCCAAAAATTGTTTTTACAATATTATTTTTTCTAAACTCGTTAATGTACAGTGTATCATGTTTTAGTGTGGTTATATCTTTTCTTTAGTTAAGCTTCGCGTAAATGTTCGGAAAAGCTCTGTTGTGTTACTTTGTTTTATTTATTTAGGCATTATCTTTTTCTTTATGTGTCACTTTTTTTTGTAAGAATGAATGAGTGTTTCCTCTTAATTCTATTCTCGGTATTAATATTATTACCCCAAAAAGGTGTTTTTGTATGTTACTTAAGGAAGAAAATTCCTGCATGAATCCTATTCTAATTTTACATATAAAAGAAATAAATAGACTTTCTATGAGTTTGTGAGATTATATAACTATACTATCTAAGTTTCTTTACAAAAGGTTTAAGGTATCTATAAATTGTGGACTTTACATACATAATAAAAATAATTACCTTTACAAGAAAGGAAAACAGGTACTTTTACAAATATATCATTTTATTAACTCTACATTTGTGTTTTATGAGTTTTTCCCTTTTTTGCTGCGTCAGTTGCTGTGTTAGATGATCCCCACTGAAATACTAGAAGGCGTTGACTCATTTGTATGGGTGTCACAAATCATGAGAGAAGTACTCTAGCATGCGGTGCCAGGTCTTACTTGTTGACACTGTCATCATGGAGTGGTACTTTTAACCGATGATGATGACTGTGGTTTACTGCATAAACAATGATGTATTCGTACTCCTTTGCTGTCACACCTGGGACGGTATGGCAGTTCGATGATTGTAGTTGACTACCGACGATCGTCTCCCAATATTGTGCTGTGACGCCTTGGTACTTCACACCTGGTTCGGTATGGCAATTTGATGATGTGGTTGGAAGAATACTGTTCATTTTGCTGAATCTACTTCTAGATAATGTTGGTTGGTACTACTTAATATTCCGTTTGCCGTTTGCTTGTATTTGTTTGACTATTCAAGGTTTATTTTTGGAGAGGTGGTTGTAGTAGTTGCTATGCCTCAAAGTTCATGGAAAGACGTTTGTAGCAATTTGCTTTGTAGGATAGGAAAGAAAGGTATCTTGCTGTCGTCTGCCCTTTTTTATCTTGCATCTTCTGTTCTTCTCTTCTTTCTTGTGTTCTTCTGTTCTTCTTGGGCTAGGAATATGTGAATTTTAGTGTAGGAGTGATATAGGGTTTGCAGGATCTGACTGCCTCTCCAACTGTTACTTAATGAGTTTGTAGATCTTAGTAATTTTTTCTACCTTCATTGTCGTCTCGTCATATTATGATTCTCCCTGCGCTCTTCTGTTGTTTAGCAGTGTCGAGACATATGAATGTCCGTGCTGCGCGTTGTCCTCCTGAAGTCCAACCTGGTTGCCACCTGCATTTCCAGTGTTGCGTTGGTCTTCATGTTGTTATTGCCCTAAGTGCTTTCTCAACGTACCTGTACCCTCTCTGTCGTTATCTTGAAGCATTTCGCATTAAGGGAGCTGGTGATTGGTGTTATTGGCGATTTCCCTCTGATACGTAGAAATATTTACAATTTTTGTTTTACATATATTTGTTTGACTTGAATATGAAAGCAATGAAGGTCAGGAAACCACAACGTCTTACACAATGGAAAAAAATGCCAATAAACACAGAAAGCTGCAACTCTCTGCTCCATATCGTTCTCTGGTAATTCGTTCACAAACATCAGTTTAGATCCTTTCATTTTCAAATCGTTTTTATGTGAGAATGCACTCTTTGCCGTTGTACTTGAATTTCAGTTGCTCTTTTATGAATGGATTTCAGTAGAAACTGCCTAATGGACCAGGTGACGGAGACACACGTCTCCTCTGGCGTTTTCTTGCGTCCACTACGTGGCTTGACTTTGACACAGCCTGAATTACAGTACGTTTCTTCCAGTCAAGCAGGTTTGCTTTACGAGGCAGGCTCCTTCCCAAAACGCTGTCATTGCTACTCCTGTCTCTAAGAAGCTGGAGCACCCAACCACATACCAATGATCGTTACTCAACAGTGTAAGGGTCCGCTCGCATCAGCAATGGCTTCACATTAGAAAAGGTGCAGTACTGATGGTAGACAATAAAATACTGACAACAAAGCTTTTCGACGACTTCTAGAACATCTTGACTGATTGCAAGGTGTCTTGAATGAGTCAAGCAAGTTGTTAAGTTTATCTGTTGTGGGTGTTTTAGAATTAGGAAACCAGGAAACTGCAACTAGTCACTTCCGAAACATTTTTTATACCCAAAAACTAGTTTTCGAGCCTTTCAAGTCTCACTCTTTCGATGGGGCACATGGACATTAAATCTTTTTTATGTAGAGTGCTGCTGGGTGCTGGCTCTGTGACATCATGGGCAGCATTGTAGTTAACTCCCACCTGGGAGCTTCTGTTTTATTTGCCTGATGGCCTCACGTCATTCACTTATCACTATACATATGAATGTAGTGTCCAATATCAGCTGTACATCTGTCATGTTTCCAACATCAGCTGTACATCTGTCGTGTTTTGCAGGCATCAGTAGGTATGCAGAGAGAATTCTGCGACAACAAAGGGTGTCGGCTCCTCCCCTTATATTGTTCTGCCAAATAATTTTTCATGTTCTCCGCTGTATTGTTCTGGAACAAAGGCCTATAGTTCTCTGAACTCTCTATTGGTGCCTCAAATGGTTTTAAATATCTTCCTCCCTACCCCTCCAAGAAGGTAACCCGTCTGACATAAGCTAATTGCCTTACGGATAAGGTCGTGGGAAATTCAAAATTTGTGCGAAATTAAGAATATCCCACTCTGATGATGTCAGTGTGGAATTGGGGCTTTTATCTAGATATAAACTCGTGGGAAATTAAAAAATCAAAGATGCAGCATTGGCATGCTGGTGGAAGTAGCTCACTTCTACCAAGTATAAAATTCAAGATAGCTAACCCAGAATACTGGTGCAACTGTATGAAGTAAAAATTCATGGTGCCTGACCTGGAATAAGAGTGCAGACTGCACTGTTGTCAGATATTCTGGGGCTTCCCACTGAGACTATGGATGTTCTTTTCCTATTCAGAACCAAGCCAGTGGTTCTGGAACAAAGGAAAAGATCTCCCCAAACATCTTGTACAGGTTGCAGATCCAGGCCTCTGTGTCAGACAAAGTATGCCAGTCTGAGCTTGAAGACGGTTTTCACTCTGCAGGCAGTAACCATTTCAGTGACCAGAAAAATTACTTAACATGTTAACCCCCAAGATATTATTCACTCAAAGGTATATGGAGCTGGCCACTCTTCGCGAACAGCTGAGCGTGTTGATGGCCGCGGTCAGCCGTCTTCAGGGTGCTGCCTCGGAGTGTAGCGGCAGTGGGGAGTCTGGTGCGTCGCATGGTGCACCCCAGGTGTTAGATGCTTCACCCACTGTCCCTGCTGTCGAGACATCTTCGCGGGTACCGGGCGCGGTTGGGCCACCCTCTCCCCAAGGGGAGTGGCGGGTTCAGCGGCGTTCGCGGCGCACGAGGCGGAGGGTCAATGTGGAGGCTGGCCGTGTGGCATCGCCCGCTCTGCCTGTGAGTGGACATGTGGCTGCTCCTTCAGCAAGGTCCGAGCAGGCACACGGGGGGAGGGGTTTATTAGTTATTGGGAGCTCCAACGTTAGGCGGGTGATGGAGCCCCTTAGGGAAATAGCGGAAAGGTCGGGGAAGAAGTCCAGTGTTCACTCTGTCTGCTTGCCGGGGGGTCTCATCCGAGATGTGGAGGAGGCCCTACCGGCGGCGATAGAGAGCACTGGGTGCACCCGACTGCAAATTGTTGCTCATGTCGGCACCAATGACTCTTGCCGTCTGGGTTCAGAGGTCATCCTCAGTTCGTACAGGCGGTTGGCGGAATTGGTGAAGGTGGAAAGCCTCGCTCGCGGGGTGGAATCAGAGCTAACTATTTGTAGTATCGTTCCGAGAACCGATCGCGGTCCTCTGGTTTGGAGCCGAGTGGAAGGCTTAAACCAGAGGCTCAGACGATTCTGCGGAGAGCTGGGGTGCAAATTTCTCGACCTCCGCTATCGGGTGGAGAAATGTAGGGTCCCCCTGAATAGGTCAGGCGTGCACTACACGCCGGAAGCGGCTACGAGGGTAGCGGAGTACGTGTGGAGTGCACATAGGGCTTTTTAGGTTAGAGAATTCCCTCCCTAGGCCCGACAAGACGCCTCCTGAGACGCGGCAAGGCAGGAGTAGGCAAAATGCAACAAGGAATAACAATATTAATGTGCTAATAGTAAACTGCAGAAGCGTCTATAGAAAGGTCCCAGAACTGCTCTCATTAATAAACGGTCACAACGCCCATATAGTACTAGGAACAGAAAGTTGGCTGAAACCAGACGTAAACAGTAATGAAATCCTAAACTCTGATTGGAATGTATACCGCAGAGATAGGCTGGACAGTGAAGGGGGAGGCGTGTTTATAGCGATAAGAAGTGCAATAGTATCGAAGGAAATTGACGGAGATTCGAAATGTGAAATGATTTGGGTGAAGGTCACGGTTAAAGCAGGCTCAGACATGGTAATTGGATGTCTCTATAGGCCCCCAGGCTCAGCAGCTGTTGTGGCTCAGCACCTGAAGAATAATTTGGAAAATATTTCGAGTAGATTTCCCCACCATGTTATAGTTCTGGGTGGAGATTTTAATTTGCCGGATATAGACTGGGAGACTCAAACGTTCATAACGGGTGGCAGGGACAAAGAATCCAGTGAAATATTTTTAAGTGCTTTATCTGAAAACTACCTTGAGCAGTTAAACAGAAAACCGACTCGTGGCGATAATATATTAGACCTTCTGGTGACAAACAGACCCGAACTATTTGAATCAGTTAATGCAGAACAGGGAATCAGCGATCATAAAGCGGTTACTGCGTCGATGATTTCAGCCGTAAATAGAAATATTAAAAAAGGTAGGAAGATTTTTCTGTTTAGCAAAAGTGACAAAAAGCAGATTACAGAGTACCTGACGGCTCAACACAAAAGTTTTGTCTCAAGTGCAGATAGTGTTGAGGATCAGTGGACAAAGTTCAAAACCATGGTACAATATGCGTTAGATGAGTATGTGCCAAGCAAGATCGTAAGAGATGGAAAAGAGCCACCGTGGTACAACAACCGAGTTAGAAAACTGCTGCGGAAGCAAAGGGAACTTCACAGCAAACATAAACATAGCCAAAGCCTTGCAGACAAACAAAAATTACGCGAAGCGAAATGTAGTGTGAGGAGGGCTATGCGAGAGGCGTTCAATGAATTCGAAAGTAACGTTCTATGTACTGACTTGGCAGAAAATCCTAAGAAATTTTGGTCCTATGTCAAAGCGGTAGGTGGATCAAAACAAAATGTCCAGACACTCTGTGACCAAAATGGTACTGAAACAGAGGATGACAGACTAAAGGCCGAATTACTAAATGTCTTCTTCCAAAGCTGTTTCACAGAGGAAGACTGCACTGTGCTTCCTTCTCTAGATTGTCGGACAGTTGACAAAATGGTAGATATCGAAGTAGACGACAGAGGGATAGAGAAACAATTAAAATCGCTCAAAAGAGGAAAGGCCGCTGGTCCTGATGGGATACCAGTTCGATTTTACACAGAGTACGCGAAGGAACTTGCCCCCCTTCTTGCAGCGGTGTACCATAGGTCTCTAGAAGAGCGAAGCGTTCCAAAGGATTGGAAAAGGGCACAGGTCATCCCCGTTCTCAAGAAGGGACGTCGAACAGATGTGCAGAACTATAGACCTATATCTCTAACGTCGATCAGTTGTCGAATTTTGGAACACGTATTATGTTCTAGTATAATGACTTTTCTGCAGACTTGAAATCTAGTCTGTAGGAATCAGCATGGGTTTCGAAAAAGACGATCGTGTGAAACCCAGCTCGCGCTATTCGTCCACGAGACTCAGAGGGCCTTAGACACGGGTTCACAGGTAGATGCCGTGTTTCTTGACTTCCGCAAGGCGTTTGACACAGTTCCCCATAGTCGTTTAATGAACAAAGTAAGAGCATACGGACTATCAGATCAATTGTGTGATTGGATTGAGGAGTTCCTAGATAACAGAACGCAGCACGTCATTCTCAATGGAGAGAAGTCTTCCGAAGTAAGAGTGATTTCAGGTGTGCCACAGGGGAGTGTCATAGGACCGTTGCTATTCACAATATACATAAATGACCTGGTGGATGACATCGGAAGTTCACTGAGGCTTTTTGCAGATGATGCTGTGGTGTATCGAGAGGTTGCAACAATGGAAAATTGTACTGAAATGCAGGAGGATCTGCAGCGAATTGACGCATGGTGCACGGAATGGCAATTGAATCTCAATGTAGCGAAGTGTAATGTGATGCGAATACATAGAAAGAAAGGTCCCTTATCATTTAGCTACAAAATAGCAGGTCAGCAACTGGAAGCAGTTAATTCCATAAATTATCTGGGAGTACGCATTAGGAGTGATTTAAAATGGAATTATCATATAAAGTTGATCGTCGGTAAAGCAGATGCCAGACTGAGATTCATTGGAAGAATCCTAAGGAAATGCAATCCGACAACAAAGGAAGTAGGTTACAGTACGCTTGTTCGCCCAATGCTTGAATACTGCTCAGCAGTGTGGGATCCGCACCAGGTAGGGTTGATAGAAGAGATAGAGAAGATCCAACGGAGAGCAGCGTGCTTCGTTACAGGATCATTTAGTAATTGCGAAAGCGTTACGGAGATGATAGATAAACTCCAGTGGAAGACTCTGCAGGAGAGACGCTCAGTAGCTCGGTACGGGCTTTTGTTGAAGTTTCGAGAACATACCTTCACCGAAGAGTCAAGCAGTATATTGCTCCCTCCTACGTATATCTCGCGAAGAGACCATGAGGATAAAATCAGAGAGATTAGAGCCCACACAGAAGCATACCGACAATCCTTCTTTCCACGTACAATACGAGACTGGAATAGAAGGGAGAACCGATAGAGGTACTCAGGGTACCCTCCGCCACACACCGTCAGGTGGCTTGCGGAGTACGGATGTAGATGTAGATGTAGATGTAGATTTTAGCAGTATCATGCTTTATAGAATTCCTGCTGTTACATACATTTTATTTCTCCATCTCCAACTCTTCTAAGTGAAATCGGGAGCCCACTTTTCCCCTGAGTCCGCTTGTGCTATGCTATTACTATAAATAAGAATATAGTATCCAATATCAGCTGTATATCTGTCATGTTTCCAATATCAACTGTACATCTGTTATGTTTTGTATGCATGAGTAGGTACGTACTGAGAGTTCTGTGACAACGAAGAATGTTGGCCCATCCCCCTATATTGTTCTGCCAAGTAATCTTTTATGTTCCCTCCCTCCCCTCCCCCCCCCCCCCCCTTGCCGGGGGGTCTCATCCGAGATGTGGCGGAGGCCCTACCGGCGGCGATAGAGAGCACTGGGTGCACCCGACTGCAAATTGTTGCTCATGTCGGCACCAATGACTCCTGCCGTCTGGGTTCAGAGGTCATCCTCAGTTCGCACAGGCGGTTGGAGGAATTGGTGAAGGAGGAAAGCCTCGCTCGCGGGGTGGAATCAGAGCTAAATATTTGTAGTAGCGTTCCCAGAATCGATCGCGATCCTCTGGTTTGGAGCCGAGTGGAAGGCTTAAACCAGAGGCTCAGTCGATTCTGCGGAGAGCTGGGGTGCAAATTTCTCGACATGGGGTTTTTTTAGGTTAGAGAATTCGCTCCCTAAGCCCGACAAGACGCCTCCTGAGACGCGGCAAGGTAGGAGTAGACAAAATGCAACAGGGAATAACAATATTAATGTGCTAATAGTAAACTGCAGGAGCGTCTATAGAAAGGTCCCAGAACTGCTCTCATTAATAAACCGTCACAACGCCCATATAGTTCTAGGGACAGAAAGTTGGCTGAAACCAGACGTAAACAGTAATGAAATCCTAAACTTAGATTGGAATGTGTACCGCAGAGATAGGCTGGACAGTGAAGGGGGAGGCGTGTTTATAGCGATAAGAAGTGCAATAGTATCGAAGGAAATTGACGGAGACCCGAAATGTGAAATGATTTGGGTGAAGGTCACGGTTAAAGCAGGCTCAGACATGGTAATTGGATGTCTCTATAGGCCCCCGGGCTGAGCAGCTGTTGTGGCTGAGCACCTGAAGGATAATTTGGAAAATATTTCGAGTAGATTTCCCCACTATGTTATAGTCCTTGGTGGAGATTTTAATTTGCCGGATATAGGCTGGGAGACTCAAACGTTCATAACGGATGGCAAAGAATCCAGTGAATTTTTTTTGTGCTTTATCTGAAAACTACATTGAGCAGTTAAACAGAGAACCGACTCGTGGCGATAACATATTAGACCTTCTGGTGACAAACAGACCCGAACTATTTGAAACAGTTAATGCAGAACAGGGAATCAGCGATCATAAAGCGGCTACTGCATCGATGATTTCGCCGTAAATAGAAATATTAAAAAAGGTAGGAAGATTTTTCTGTTTAGCTAAAGTGACAAAAAGTAGATTACAAAGTACATGACGGCTCAACACAAAAGTTTTGTCTCAAGTACAGATAGTGTTGAGGATCAGTGGACAAAGTTCAAAACCATCGTACAATATGCGTTAGATGAGTATGTGCCAAGCAAGATCGTAAGAGATGGAAAAGAGCCACCGAGGTACAACAACCGAGTTAGAAAACTGCTGAGGAAGCAAAGGGAACTTCACAGTAAACATAAATATAGCCAAAGGCTTGCAGAAGAATACATATTAAGCGAAGCGAAATGTAGTGTGAGGAGGGCTATGCGAGAGGCGTTCAATGAATTCGAAAGTAAAGTTCTATGTACTGACTTGGCAGAAAATCCTAAGAAATATTGGTCTTATGTCAAAGCGGTAGGCGGATCAAAACAAAAAGTCCAGACACTCTGTGACCAAAATGGTACTGAAACAGAGGATGACAGACTAAAGGCCGAAATACTAAATGTCTTCTTCCAAAGCTGTTTCACAGAGGAAGACTGCACTATAGTTCCTTCTCTAGATTGTCGCAGAGATGACAAAATGGTAGATATCGAAATAGACGACAGAGGGATATAGAAACAAATAAAATTGCTCGAAAGAGGAAAGGCCGCTGGACCTGATGGGGTACCAGTTCGATTTTACACAGAGTACGCGAAGGAACTTGCCCCCCTTCTTGCAGCGGTGTAGCGTAGGTCACTAGAAGAGCGAAGCGTTCCAAAGGATTGGAAAAGGGCACAGGTCATCCCCGTTCTCAAGAAGGGACGTCGAACAGATGTGCAGAACTATAGACCTATATCTCTAACGTCGATCAGTTGTCGAATTTTGGAACACGTATTATGTTCTAGTATAATGACTTTTCTGCAGACTTGAAATCTAGTCTGTAGGAATCAGCATGGGTTTCGAAGAAGACGGTCGTGTGAAACCCAGCTCGCGCTATTCGTTCACGAGACTCAGAGGGCCATAGACACGGGTTCACAGGTAGATGCCGCATTTCTTCACTTCCGCAAGGCTTTCGATACAGTTCCTGACAGTCGTTTAATGAACAAAGTAAGAGCATATGGACTATCAGATCAATTGCGTGATTGGATTGAGGAGTTCCTAGATAACAGAACGCAGCATGTCATTCTCAACGGAGAGAAGTCTTCCGAAGTAAGAGTGATTTCAGGTGTGCAGCAGGGGAGTGTCATAGGACCGTTGCTATTCACAATATATATAAACGACCTGGTGGATGACATCGGAAGTTCACTGAGGCTTTTTGCAGATGATGCTGTGGTGTATCGAGAGGTTGTAAGAATGTAAAATTGTACTGAAATGAATGAGGAACTACAGCGAATTGACGCATGGTGCACGGAATGGCAATTGAATCTCAATGTAGTCAAGTGTAATGTGCTGCGAATACATAGAAAGATAGATCCCTTATCATTTAGCTACAAAATAGCAGGTCAGCAAATGGAAGCAGTTAATTCCAAAAATTGTCTGGGAGTACGCATTAGGAGCGATTTAAAATGGAATGATCATATAAAGTTGATCGTCGGTAAAGCAGAAGCCAGACTGAGATTCATTGCAATCATGCAATCCGAAAACAAAGGAAGTAGGTTACAGTACGCTTGTTCGCCCACTGCTCGAATACTGCTCAGCTGCGTGGGATCCGTACCAAATAGGGTTGATAGAAGAGATAGAGAAGATCCAACGGAGAGCAGCGCGCTTCGTTACAGGATCATTTAGTAATCGCGAAAGCGTTACGGAGATGATAGATAAATTCCAGTGGAAGACTCTGCAGGAGAGACGCTCAATAGCTCGGTACGGGCTTTTGTTAAAGTTTCGAGAACATACCTTCACCGAAGAGTCAAGCAGTATATTGCTCCCTCCTACGTGTATCTCACGAAGAGACCATAAGGATAAAATCAGAGAGATTAGAGCCCACACAGAAGCATACCGAGAATCCTTCTTTTCACGTACAATACGAGACTGGAATAGAAGGGAGAACCGATAGAGGTACTCAGGGTACACTCTGCTACACACAGTCAGGTGACTTGTAGAGTATGGATGTAGATGTAGATGTAGAAGTCGCGGTTGAAACAACAGCCACCCTAACTTCTCATCTGACTCGTCTTATTTAAGTCAACTTGCACCATGTTTAAAATACTGCCACCAATCATAGGACGGTAAATAAAAAAGGATAATTATCTTATATTTCAAGTTGTGAAAATTCACATACCCCAAGTTTAATAAGATGGGAAGTTCTCTGGTTGAAGTAGATCACTTACTCCAACCTTCCACCTGTATAGTTCGCCGGCATAGTCTGTACACTTGCCAAATACTCATCACAGTCGTATTTGGTGTGACAAGAATAGAAAATATCTTTATTTAAATAAATACCACGTCGGAGGGACGGTCTTACTTGTGCTGAACAGTGCCATGGTTCCCGCACCACAGGAAGGATGTTCCACACCGCTGCCGCGAAGTGCCACCACTACAGCTCCACCAGGCCCCAAACAGTACCTAACTGCCGCACTGAGCACACAGTGCGCCACTATAGAGAGACGACTTCTACCTGCCAGTACGAGAAGTCAGCACCACGTATGACCTCTTCCGCTACAGACGCGATCACAACCCATTCACCATGCTCTCGTCTCTGCTCATATTCACCAGGAACAGTACCGTCACTCTGCCTTTCTCCGTAGTTTCGGGATATGCAACACCATACAAAAGCATCCATTGACCTGTTATTCCATTTACGAGTGAAAAATGAACTTTGTTTCATGAAACATTAATGTTAAGATTCGCTGAACGTGTAAGTGCGATGGTTATTTAACACAATCCAACTTTGCGTAAATCTATATTTTAATGTAAGATCAACCACACAGTTCTACACAGGTCCATTGGAGATGCCCTTAAAGGCTTGTAACTACATTGAAGTGCAAACTTAACTTCCATGTGAAGACCAACACGCTATTTACTAGTAACTCTCCAAACCAATCACAAACGTAGTTTGTTGCTTAGTATTCTTTACATTTGACGAAAGCGCAGAACTACACTACATGCCATTAAAAGTGCTACACCAGGGATATGACGTGCTACAGATGCGAAATTTAACCAACAGCAAGAAGATGCTGTAATACGCAAATGATTAGCTTTTCAGAGCATTCACACAAGGTTGGCGCCGGTGGCGACACCTACAACGTGCTGACATGAGGAAACTTTACAAACGATTTCTCATTCACAAACAGCAGTTGACCGGCGTTGCCTGGTGAAACGTTGTGATGCCTCGTGTAAGGAGGAGAAATGCGTACCATCATGTTTCCGACTTTGATAAAGTTCGGATTGTAGCCTATCGCGATTGCCGTTTACCGTATCGCGACATTAGTGCCCGCGTTTGTCGAGATCCAATGACTGTCAGCAGAATATGGAATCCGGGGGGTTCAGAAGGGTAATACGGAACTCCGTGCTGGATCCCAACAGCCTTGTATCACTAGCAGTCGAGATGACAGGCATCTTATCCGCATGGCTGTAACGGATCGTGTAGCCACGTCTCGATCCCTGAGTCAACAGATGCGGACGTTTGCAAGACAACAAGCGTCTGCACGAACAGTTCGACAACGTTTGCAGCAGCACGGACTATCAGTTCGGAGACCATGGGTGCAGTTACCCTTGACGATGCATCGCAGATCGGAGCGCCTGTGATGGTGTACTCAACGACGTACCTGGGTGCACGAATGCCTAAATGTCATTTTTTAGGATTAGGTTCTGTTACAGCATCATGATGGTGGCATCGGTGTTTGGCGACATCGCGGTGAACGCACACTGGAAGCGTGTATTCGCCATCGCCATACTGGCGTGGCCCCTGGCGTGATGGTATTGGCTGTCATTGGTTACACGTCTCGGTCACCTCTTGTTCGCATTACGGCACTTTGAACAGTGAACGTTAAATTTCAGATGTGTTACGACGCGTGGCTCTACCCTTCATTCGATCCCTGCGAAACCCTACATTTCAGCAGAATAATGCAGGACCGCATGTTGCAGGTCCTGTACGGGCCTTTCTGGATATAGAAAATGTTCGACTGCTGCCTGGCCAGCACATTCTCCAGATCTCTCACCAATTGAAAACGTCTGGTCAATGGTGGTCAAGCAAGTGGCCCGTCACAATACGCCGGTCACTACTCTTGATGAACTGTGGTATCGTGTTGAAACTGCATGGGGAGCTGTACCTGTACACGCCAACCAAGCTCTATTTGACTCAATGCCCGGACGTATCAAGACCGTTATTACGGCCAGAGGTGGTTGTTCTGGATACTGATTTTTCAGGATATATGCACCCAAATTGCGTCAAAATGAAATCACATATCAGTTCTAGTATAATGTATTTGTCCAATGAATATCAGTTTGTCATCTGCATTTCTTCTTGGTGTACCAATTTTAATGGCCAGTAGTGTATATTGAACACACTGTCAGCATAATACATATGTAACGAACGCCATCCAGTGTCATGAATGAAAACAGTTAGTTTTACCACCATTAAGAATATCATGCTTTTTTGCTAGGAACTCGTTGATTCAGTTCCGCGTGACATATCGTATTTTGTTCGTGTGGTGACACCTTGGGACTATATATAACACCGGCCAGACGGCAGGGGTATGAATTTCTACCGTGTTATTAACTTGTGACATTCCAACACAGTAATCCAAGTATACAAATCACGTTATTTCATGACAACATTCCCCTATACCATTATCCTACAGGTAAGTGAAAGCAGGCTACATACATAAAGTATTTCATTAAATTTCCAATTTAATTTTTTTGTGAAATCAACAAATAATGTATCGAAATCAATAATTTCCTCCTAAAGCTGTGTCAAGTCCTTCTTCTGGTGCAGTCCTCTGCTTTTAATACGAATTTTTCTCGGACAGCATTGAATTTCGAGCTGAAAACAGCGAATGTAGTACCAAGATTAATTAAATTAGTACCCACTGTTAAGGACTACGTGGTATTTGCTAAGAACACTTCAATCTAATCTTAAATTCGAATATTCCATATTTTGTTCACGTGGTGACATCTCGGAACTTGATTCACCTCCAACCGGAAGGGGGCCACACATACTTTATGGTCCAACAAATACTTTCCAGCATCATCGAAGAGCGTTTTGTAATATGGCCACCACAGATTGAGTCTCTCTACAGCGATCCATATCGTTGCGCAGGTTCCGTCATTTAGTTGATTTAAAGTTAACTAAAAGGGCAAACATAATGCATGAAAGCACACAACGATTCCCCCATTGCTACCTTTGAGAGTAGAAAATGGAATGGAAGGAACAGCGGTGATATAAGATACACATCAGAATGTGTTGTGTACATAGTAGCTTTTATAAAGTTTATAGTTTGCGAGAAGCATCATAAGGTCTTTAGCTTGGATTAATTCGATAATTAAACTTAAACTCCAGTCATCCCTCCTATAAACAGAAAGGGATCTACTGTTCAACATGTATTAAGCTATTCCACACAAAAAGTATGCCATGGGATGGGGTGGTATTTGCGAGTGAACGACCGCCCTCGCACAGACCTCTTGTATGGTTCAATCCTGTACATTCTTTAATATTTGAGCAGTTGCATTGCACATACATCTTAACTCTTCTGATGGCGACGCGCTAAGTCCAACAACAGATGTAAATGTATAACTGCCAAGTTTTTCTACGAGATTAAAACATTTCAACGATTACATTTCATCTCACATAAAATGTGCAAAGTGTAATCAACATACACTCCTGGAAATGGAAAAAAGAACACATTGACACCGGTGTGTCAGACCCACCATACTTGCTCCGGACACTGCGAGAGGGCTGTACAAGCAATGATCACACGCACGGCACAGCGGACACACCAGGAACCGCGGTGTTGGCCGTCGAATGGTGCTAGCTGCGCACCATTTGTGCACCGCCGCCGTCAGTGTCAGCCAGTTTGCCGTGGCATACGGAGCTCCATCGCAGTCTTTAACACTGGTAGCATGCCGCGACAGCGTGGACGTGAACCGTATGTGCAGTTGACGGACTTTGAGCGAGGGCGTATAGTGGGCATGCGGGAGGCCGCGTGGACGTACCGCCGAATTGCTCAACACGTGGGGCGTGAGGTCTCCACAGTACATCGATGTTGTCACCAGTGGTCGGCGGAAGGTGCACGTGCCCGTCCACCTGGGACCGGACCGCAGCGACGCACGGATGCATGCCAAGACCGTAGGATCCTACGCAGTGCCGTAGGGGACCGCACCGCCACTTCCCAGCAAATTAGGGACACTGTTGCTCCTGGGGTATCGCCGAGGACCATTCGCAACCGTCTCCATGAAGCTGGGCTACGGTCCCGCACACCGTTAGGCCGTCTTCCGCTCACGCCCCAACATCGTGCAGCCCGCCTCCAGTGGTGTCGCGGCAGGCGTGAATGGAGGGACGAATGGAGACGTGTCGTCTTCAGCGATGAGAGTCGCTTCTGCCTTGGTGCCAATGATGGTCGTATGCGTGTTTGGCACCGTGCAGGTGAGCGCCACAATCAGGACTGCATACAACCAAGGCACACAGGGCCAACACCCGGCATCATGGTGTGGGGAACGATCTCCTACACTGGCCGTACACCTCTGGTGATCGTCGAGGGGACACTGAATAGTGCACGGTACATCCAAACCGTCATCGAACCCATCGTTCTACCATTCCTAGACCGGCAAGGGAACTTGCTGTTCCAACAGGACAATCCATGTCCGCATGTATCCCGTGCCACCCAACGTGCTCTAGAAGGTGTAAGTCAACTACCCTGGCCAGCAAGATATCCGGATCTGTCCCCCATTGAGCATGTTTGGGACTGGATGAAGCGTCGTCTCACGCAGTCTGCACGTCCAGCACGAACGCTGGTCCAACTGAGGCGCCAGGTGGAAATGGCATGGCAAGCCGTTCCACAGGACTACATCCAGCATCTCTACGATCGTCTCCATGGGAGAATAGCAGCCTGCATTGCTGCGAAAGGTGGATATACACTGTACTAGTGCCGACATTTGCATGCTCTGTTGCCTGTGGTTATGTGCCTGTGGTTCTGTCAGTGTGATCATGTGATGTATGTGACCCCAGGTTTGTGTCAATAAAGTTTCCCCTTCCTGGGACAATGAATTCACGGTGTTCTTATTTCAATTTCCAGGAGTGTAGCTGCTACTTGGACTGTAAAGTTCCTTTCTACATGTAGTCTTATGCTTTTACTGCTATTATGCTGTGAATGCCTGAAGTTTTTCGGTTCAAATAGTTGACTAAGTAAAGCTGTACAATGTATATATGTAGAGAGAGCTGTTTTATCACAATTGGTGACGTGACATCGAGCATTTTTCTACAGCTTTAGTGTACCGTAGTCTAATTTTTCACAACAACTGTTAAGTCGGAATTTTTTGCAATAACAGTTAAGCCTCTCTCTCTCTCTCTCTCTCTCTCTCTCTCTCTCTCACTGACACTGCAACAGCTGAACTATCAAGTTTCGTCTCATGTAAAAATGTGCTAAGTCTCTTCGCAATCTCAATAATTGGACTACAAAGCTGTGGCCCCTCACATAAAGTTTTTTTGTAGAAGGTGTATAAGTATCTTGTGCATGGACATATTTTCATTTAAACTTGAGCTACAGTTATTGTACATGCTCCTGCTTTTCAGTAAATGTCAATGTGTCCACACTTCAGCAACTGACCTGCGACCCAGAGGAAACTAAGCATTAATGGCATTCGTGCTAACACGGATTCTGGTCAATGTTTTTGCCCATATAACGACTTTATTAAAGGCACTGACAGCCAAAGTATTATTTCTGAGTTAGTGTACATGATATCTTTGAGTGAAGGACTTTATAACCTACAGCGGTTATACGGCCCAAGCTGAATGGTAACGAAATTAAGGTGATACTCAGTATTTATATTTACAGAGGTAACTAATTGACATGTGGCCAACAGACAATAAAGATGGAAACTGCCAGTGAGATAGTAATTAATGTGCCACCCACACCAGTAACGCCAGTTCCGAGCATCACACTACCAAAATGAGACCGTAATATCCACACGCCAAATCTGAATTTCAGCTTGCAAAGGAAAAGCTATTTTACGGGGACAAACAAATGTTTCAAAACGTTTCCTCTCTTTACATCAGTGCATATTCACCGGTTTTAGAACATCCATAATGGACATACTTAGCAACTTGCTTTATTCGTACACGATACCTTGCAGTTAGTACTGAGTGCCTCAGTATTCGTTGTACCTCTCTTCAGTTTGTGTAAGTGAGAAAATTAATAGTCTTTTATTGCTATAACTTACCTACTGTCAAGATGAGGAAAAGCATTGCTGTCAGTATTATATTGTTTTCTTTCATTACTGCTTTATTTCAGTTGTGGAATCATCGGTGATGTGACCAGACACAGCTACGATGTTGAATGGAGGTTGTGTGTTACGAGGATTGATCGAAAAGGAAGATCAGATAGGTCGCGACATGGAAACCAGAGTGAAAACCAAAAATGTTTTATTTACAACTAGAGCTTCCAGCTATTTCTCTACATAATTGCCGCTACGACTTAGACATTTATCGCAGCGTTGCACAACTCTCTAGTACCCACATCACAGAAGGCAGCCGCTTGTGCTTCCCACCATTTCTCTATGCTGATCTGCAGCTTGTTGTCTGTGCCAGAACGTCTTCATAGCCCGCGGTTCATGTGATCAAAGATGAATTCAGGGCTATACACTTATACTCTGCATTGTGGGTGATCACTTTCCGTGGAAAACGCGGCCGCGAATTGTCATGAAGAAGGAAACGCATGACAGGTATGTTATGCGGACTGCCTGGCATCAGGCGAAATCTCTCGCCAGACCCTCACATTTGGCCGGAGACACTATCTTCTAGCCATCCATACGTGCTCACTGTGCGCGCAGAAGTGAAAAGAGGGAATTGACGCGTTCGACGGGCATTCTAGAGACACTGCCAAGCTTAAGAGAATTTTCACTTCATTTCGCGCACGATCGCACCTTACTTTCCGAAGAGCCCTGGCATATGTTTGTTGAAGGTGAGGCGTTGACGGACGTATCGCTGTTGACGGCACGTGGACAAACAGGCCAGCGGCGCCCGCTCGTCTGCATTCGGCCCGGGCCGGCCGCACACGTCGCTCGTATTGGTTTTTGGAGGCAAGGAGGGCAGAAGGCACGCAGAGGGAGGCGGCGGCCGCAAGAATGCCGACGTGGGCGCCCTGTTAGGCCGGCCTCGCTAACCAAGTTCAACGCTCTCCGCGCTCCGCGTCTGCTCCGGCGCGGCGCGCCTCGCAGCGGCGAGACGACCCGCCGCCTTCCCTTCCTGCCTCCTCTGCATTCCACGCGGCCACTGACAGCGGCAGGGACGGGGACGTGTGCACACGTGAACGTGAGATTCATCGTCGACGTCCACAACACTTGCACGATAACTCTGCTCGAGCGTTGGTCTTCTGTAGAACAGTATTCAACTTTTGCTAGTTAGTGCTGAATTCCTCCAATTCCGAATTCCAATTTTCCTGCATCCTCTCTGACAATCTCCCCCTCCCTTCTCCCCCGACTTAGCTTTCAACTTCAACGGTGTGCTGACATTTGCCACGCCGGACATTTGCCACGATTTTACCTGCTCCGAAGGGTTGGGTCCCTTGTCTCCCCCTCCTCCTACTCCTCCTCATCGCTTACTGAGCATTTCCGCTGGTTTACTTAACATAGGGAACCAGAATCTCTTTCGACTTTCCCCCACATTTATAGAGAGAGTTTCTTTGTGGAAACAATTTAATGCATCTCGCATTGAAATCCGCACCAAGTTTCGAGCCTTAGTAAAACTTCGCCAATGTTGGAGATTTTGCATTCGTCTAAATTATACTTGCCTTTTTCGGTGCTCCTGCAGCAGCCTTCTGTCGTGTTTTGTGTACCATAGAGGATCAGTTCCGTCTCTTATTAATTTATTTGGTATGAACCTCTGGAGTGCTGTTGATGCTATTTCTTTAGACTTGAGCCACATATGTTCTTTACTTACACAGTCTGGAAGGTTTGGAGACTGTCTCTTAGAAAGATGTCAACCGAATTTTTAATTGCTTTTATAAATAGTTTTGGTGAATTTCTTTGTTACGGAATTGAGGCTCGCTACGACTGTGTGTTCACTAATCACTGTATCCGTCGTGCCGGCCGAGGTGGCCTAGCGGTTCTAGGCGCTACAGTCTGGAACCGCACGACCGCTACGGTCGCAGGTTCGAATTCTGCCTCGGACATTGATGTGTGTGATGTCCTTAGGTTAGTTAGGTTTAAGTAGTTCTAAGTTCTAGGGGACTGATGACCTCAGAAGTTAAGCCCCGTAGTGCTCAGAGCTGTTTGAACCCATTTTGTATCCGTCGTGATGCTCAGGATTATTTGTGCCTGAGAGGTCAAGTGTGTTTTCGTAACCATTGACAATTTGAATGTCCTCGTGATATGAATGTTCAAAATAATTTTAAAAAAAGCATTTAGAACAATTACAGAAGTTGCCTTCTATCTACAATAGGGTCTGAAAATGTATTTTTATCAACATACGGTAGGTACATTGAAGTCACTGCCAACTATAATTGTATGAGTGGAGTACCTATTTGTGATGAGACACAAGTTTTCTTTGAACTGTTCAGCAACTGTTTCATCTGAGACCGGGCGTCGGTAAAAGGAGCCAGTTATTAATTTATTCCGGTTGTCAAATATAACCTCTGCCCATACTAAGTCACAGGAACTATCTGCTTTAAGGTCGCTTGTAATCTGGATCACACATTATTTTATTTTTCCTTAAGTTGTGCTTCTTGTTTTTGTTGTGTTGCAGATTATTCCCTCCAAAACCTAGTATGCTTTCTCTGTTACTCTGTAAACATCAGAGCTAAACAATTTAGAACAACAACGTACGTTACAAGCATAGCATTGTGTATTATTTCATTTTCTTATTTCTAACATTTTAAAATTGTACGTCGACTTCAGATGATATGTCAATCATAGATGATCTGACCTGTATTTAGTGAATGTATTTTCAGTCATGTTTTGAACATTGTCCCGCTACACTTCATTGACTAATGTTTCGCCGCAAGGGATATCGCATTTTAGAGAGTAAATTAAAATGGAGTATGTCGTTCTTCTTTTCACACATTCACAGACCCATTTCTTCTTTCGTTATTGTCTTTTGGGCATAGAGTTTTAGTAATTAAAGTAGGCACAAATGCAGTGGTCAAAAAGAAATGATTAGCGTACATACGCATTCTCTTTACATCGTTCCTTTCTTGCTGCTCTCATGGCGATGGACTGGTACTGTCGCAATCAGTAAGCGTGAAAAGAAGCTACCGTACAGACAGAGGGATCTACATTTATACTTGGTAGAACTAATTTCATACTGACATAATCGTCGGTATTGCTTTCGTTTCCCAAAAGTTATAAACATTTCGATTTCGTAAAAGAAACTCAATATTTGGCCAAGATGTCGAAGAAGAAGGTCCCTTACGTATTGGTTGTATCGAGTAAGATGTGGAGACGGCGGTTTGATGGATCGCTATCTGGCTAAGAACAAGTGTGGCAAATATCGGGCGTGGCAAATGTCCGGCATTCACTTCAACCCCCCGGTTTCTTTATCTGCTGCTCTGAATATCTTCTGTCATTAGTTCTCAGTACATGTCTTGCTCCCTTTAGATTTTTAATCTTATAATGACAGACTTTGTTCTCTTTTTAATAGTGCCTTAGAACAACATAATGTGGAAGTAGTAAGACGTACTACTTAGACTATTTCAAGAAAATCGCAAGAGAAATTTTAGGTGCCAATGATGTAGCCATGCGTTACCACCACTAGGACCATCTGACAGCGATCTCGTATTTTTCTTTTTTTTTTCCCAACACCACACATATTATTTTATACGTATTGCATTTGAAAGATAATATGGTGTAAAGACACGTGAATCTGCATGGCCTTTTATTGAATTTCTAATGCTATTTGGTTGTTTGCTAATTTTTATTTCTGCATCAAATGTTATATTTGTAGTTATCGACAAGTAAACGACCAAACGCATGAAGTTTTCCTGAAAACGTATGCCTGTCGTGATTTCCGAAATACCTTACATCCACACATGGGTAAGATACTGAGAACAGATTTGCGTCTGGACGTTTCGATCTGCAGACACAGGTTTCAAGGGCGGGGGACAGGCTTGGAAACGCCAAGTCAGACATCGATAGTTAAAAATATAAATAATTACCTTAATCTACAACACAATGAGTTAGACTACGCTAGAATATGAGGGTAACGTACGATTAATCGTAGGATATTCTTTCAACATTATAAGTGTCAGGATGATATTTTTCACACATGCACGGAAAACATAAATTAAAGCGTCATCTACTAGATCGAATGGCTCCACTTTTCCCGCATACTCAAAAATAACAAAGGTAGTTGATATTTTAAAAAGTCTATCTTACGACAGTTTGGATTCAACCATTTGTAACGCAACATTTCCGTAAATATCGGTGCCGAATATTGGTAATATACGACTGAATTCATTTTAATAGCATATTCACGATAAGCAATTTCTCGTTCGTTGTCGATCAAATATGAACAAGTTGCAAGGCGCTTGGAAAAGTTTTTAACCTACCTATAAAAGTAAAGGTCGCATAATGTTTGTTGCAACAATAAAAATCAGTAAACAGCGAAATAACATTGAAACTCAAAAAAAGTTTGTTCTAATATATGTACCTTTTCATCATTTAACTGTAATATGTAATAAATAATGTGACTAGTGTTGAAAAACTACAAATTAAAAAAAAGAATGAGCTGGACTAGATCCAGCGATTCTCCAATTCCGGACATTCATCGCTAATCACATGACCGCCGACAACTCGTGCTCGTGTTCACAACGCACCGGTTGCATCACTGGCGCGTAAGACTTCTCTTGCAATTTTCTCGAAATCAACTAAGTGGGACTCCTTTCTGACTGTACATAATGCTGTCGCAATGGACTGCAAAAAGTATACGAAGTTTGAAGTATATTCGTGGTCCGAACGTCGTGGCCTTGGGTTGTTAGTTTAATAAGAGGCGATCAAAATCTTTCCGTTCGAAGGCCTTACAGTCCAGAACCGGTGTGCCAATCAGGCAAAATCGCAGTGAGTGTTGAGTCAATCACACAACCGACGCACTGGTATGCTCTTTTGGTAAGTCACCAAGTCTTGCTGCGTGGAAAAGTCCGTAACTGCTTGCTCTACATGCTCGCCCAACAGGAATAGTCGATCCTTCGCGGACTCCTTGAAGAGACCGAAAGCGTGATGGACTCATGGGTAGAGATCAAGACTATAGGTCGTAAATGCCCAATACAGATTTTTCATTTTCCGATGGATGGCTACAGCGTTTATCCCACGGCAGCATAGAAAGAATAATAACACATCGATCCTGTTTGGACATTTGCATTGATAACGTCACCCTAGTTCACATTTACGCTTTTACGGCACGCACGTAGGAAAGACACAAATGCGAACACTAATCCATCGCCTAAATGTCATTCCACGTCTCATATACGATGCGGCTCAAACGAGAACTGATGATGTCTCATTCATTATATAAGGTTATTCTTATTAACGTTTAAAAACCACTGGAGTGACATAGGTGGCGCAGAGACAACTAACTTAATTTAAGAGTCAGGGGTCGTAAATGTCTGCAATATCAGAAAAATGGATGAGGAATGTTCAACATATTACGTCAGCAGATGACGTATCTCACTGCACGTGCAGTGATTGGTTGTGTTGTGAAGGGATGATTGAGCAATACAATACTTGCATTCCAGTAAACTGAGCAAATTTCGATCACCTTTTGTAAATGTGGTCTGTTTTAGACGTAGAAGTTACAAAATTACTGACCTAGCTGTAAGCAAATACGAGCTGTTCCTATTTTGTGTTTCTTTCCTTTTTTTCTTCTGTTTACAAACATTATTTATTAAAGTAAACGTGCTCGTTTGTTGTTAACGATGCAATTCGGAAGCTTATACTCATTTAGTCGTGTCGCAATAAGCTGTGTACTGCAATAAATCAGCGGAGACCGTGAGACTGGTAAATAAAGTAATAAATCTTGCGAGATGCCCGGTTGGAGAAGAGTTGCACCTCTTTAATTCTGGCGAATTTTTCCTGAGAAATGGAGATGCACTCGACCCCCTCCTTACTCACCATCTAATTGATTATGTGCCCAACGGTAACGAAAGGAATTGATGGTGGACCCTGCTAGTTGATAAAATAAGGAGTGCATACTCACAAGAATTTAATAAAAATTATTATCTACTCGGTAAAGAAAAAGCGAAATTCTATCATAATAAGCTACAGGAAATGGGATTCTGCACCTATCTATGAAATGATATACGGATTAAATATTCCAATGTGATTTATTATATGTCAGAACACAAAGGTACTTGATTGTCAATACAAACAGTAGGCTATAGGTTAGGTTATAAAGAACTATTACGAGAATAAGTGTTGGCTCGAGAACAAGGGGCTTCTACTCTCTGTGATGCAATAGATTGACGATAATGACTGGAGGTCCTCATGAATCAATTATTACTGTCCCGACTATAATGCAGTATTGCGATTAGTAGTGAGAGCTCAAATGGAGTCACATGGAGAAACAAGCCAGATGGACTTGTACCAAAGCGAGCGCGCATGCTGCTGAGGGATTCAGTATAAAAATGGTAGGTCCTACACTTCCGAAGCCGCAAAATACTGTACCAGTCCTGAAACCTGCAGCACGCCGTCGGTAGGCAGCGTTCTGATGTAGGCGCCGACTTCTGCTGTCCAGCAACTCTGTTTCAACCCCTGGCCGCGAAGGGTGTCCGAGAATTCTTTAAGTTCTGCCGAAAAAGTGCGACTAAGTCGCAAGACCGTCCGACTCCAATAAAGATCAGATCCCGAATGAGATGTGCTGCAGAATACAAGAACGAAGCCAACATTGCTCAACTCCCTACAACCCTCGCAAACCCCAAATCAGCATTCAGTATTGATTCCAAAATTCCCCCACACTGTCGCAGAACATCATTCGCGCTAATAGCGACTGTTCCCTCCAATTTCGAGCAGGGCTTTATGACGTCAAGTAACCTCAGTTTAAGTTGACCAATCATGCCTTTGCTATTCATCTGAGGGCACTGGTTACGAAAAAAACATGCCAAGACCACCGACCACACGGCGCCAGACAGCCGCCCCCAGAACGGCACGGTACACAAGTATTCTCAGAATCATGCAGACAATGCAGGCAGTCGTCGCCAGCAGTCTTCGTTCCAGATGCGCCGGAACGGTAAACACATAAACTGTGGTGACACTCAGACGTCTCGCAGGTCGTTTCGCCCTGCATACAATAGTCGTCCGCCAGGCGCTTAAGCCCATTGATGTACGGCCCTCTCAGTATTTGCGAAAGTGCAGCCCCCAACCAGAAACGCAGTGTGCAGCGTCCTCTGGTGCTTGCCTCGCACAGGCCACCCAGGGAAGTAACCCAGCGTGCATAGGAATCAGGTGAAAAGTATTTTGTGCTCTCAGTACGAATTATCTCATAACAATAGCCTTAATTTGGCCTGTTACCACCGTGCAATGACACAAAACATTAATAAAATTGATGGAAATGAGAGGCAACATGCGAAAGAGGGCACGGAACCTCTCACCTCGCTGGAAACACATAATTGTCTAATACAGTCGAAAAAGCACTGCTTGCCAGACACAAGACTCAAACCCTGAGCTCCAGGCGCTACAGTCACGCACATCGGTCCGGAGTCACACCGACACGAATACCTGACTTGGGTTGAAATGATCAGGTGTGACAGATGGATAGACTCAACTGCTGCGTTGCACATGAAACTAGGTACTTAATCTCTCTGCAACACCTGAACCGATATCTACCAAACTTGGCACAGTTTTCATCTAGCGACGTCACATATTCAGTATCTGTCATCCACTTTTAGGGTATTCCCCGACATTTGCGGTCCCACGTGTCTTACATTAAATTACTTGTCTCAGCTTCGTCTTCGCAAGTTTTTAAACGTCATCAAGAATCACCATGTATAAATAATCTCCTCTTAAACTATTGTATCGATTGCAACCAAACTTCGTACACATCTATCCTGCAATCTGAAAGAGACATTTTGATTGTGAGGACCGCCTACGTGTTATAGGAGACGTGAAGAGGGTGTGTGTGTGGTACCGTATAAACAGAACTCTGGTACGTCTGGAGCCATTGTGACAAAATTTTGTATATGGATGACTCATTTTTTGTATTATCTGAATAAAAGAACTGTGATAATTATACACTTCTATCACCCTAAGGGTGAGGGTGACAAGCCATGACGACACCAACAAAAGATTTCAATAACACTTCATATTACTATCGAATCCTTAGTTTTCGGTGTCTCTAGGCTCTTAGTGACCGTCCTGAAGACGTTTCACCTCTAGAGGCGGGAAGAGATATGGAGGGGGGAGGGGGCGAGGGCAGTGACATATGAACATCTCTCTCTAACGCCTGAAGCAATTTCTACGAAATTTGACACACTTACACTTGCCATATGGAAAAAAATTAATGCGACAGGAATTATATCTACCAAATTTAGTAAATACGAGGTCTATTAGGAAAGTAAGGAACGATCGGTCGCGAAATGGAAACCACTGTGAAAAGCAAAAATGCTTTATTTGCAACACTCAGCTACATCTTTCAGCTACTTCTCTACATAGTCACAGCCCCGAATTAGACAGACGACGTAGCGTCGTACCAACTTCCCTTATCCTCGCCATAGAAGGCAGTCCCTATGCTTTCCAACAATTTTCTACGTTGTACTGTTGTTGGTGTCGATGCCAAATAGGCAACGGTTCATTTGAACAGAGATGAACGTCAGAGGAGTGAAGTCCGGGTTGTATGGTGGGTGATCGAACACTTTCCATGTATGAAATTAGGCGAAATCTCTCGGTAGGCACCCAAACATTGGAGAAGGACTCTATTTTCTTGGCATCTTAACGCTCTCATTGAGTACTCGGAACTTAGAAGAGCGATTTCTACAGGGGTACTAGAGATACTGTCCAACACATCTATGCAAAGCTTCAGCACATTTTCACTGTGGATTCCATTTCGCAAGCGATCGTTCCTACATAACTGATTATTTGTATAAAAACGCAGTGAGAGTAAGATACCTTTACTACATCTAGAAGTGGGAGCGACGGTGAGAAGGGGTGCCATACAGAAACGTCCTTTTGGTTTATCTTCCCTGTAATTAATTGAGTCAGAATGCTTTAAAAGTAAGAAGCACAAACTGTCTCGCATAGGTGTTGTTTAGTGTGTCAAACAGGTAAGAAGAACGAGCGGTGCAGCTATCAGTGATAATGTCAGTGTGTTTCAGGGCAAAAGACCATGCCACCCGACAAAATACCTTCGATACACAGGCTGATTATAATTAAAGTTCCAGTTTCGAAACACTGTACGTAGAAAGAACTGCTGCTCAGGATGACGTCAAATTTGAGAGGAATATTTTCGAAGAAGGGGAAAAAGTTATGGAAACAAAAGAAAAGTAACAAAAAGTTTCCTACTGGGTGGCGCTATAACAGTCAAAAGAAAATGGGTTTGGCTACAAACGCCAGATGAATTGTAATGCGAAGTCTATGGTCTGAGTCGCACAATAAACCAACCGTTTTGCAATTTACATGACCTCACAATTTCGGCATTGAACAGTTGTGACACTGTTAGTTAGGTAAGCCCATCCAGGTCGGCAATGTCATACGACAATGTATAAAAATAATCAGTTTTTAATTGTCATGAGGCAAAAAACCGTGTAAGAAGCACGAATGAAATCGGTCGGGAGACTGGAGAAAGACAAGTTCAACATGCTGCTCCCTGTTTTCGCCGCAAGATGAAAAGTATTTTCCGCAACAGATCGGACTGTCTAAGGGATCGGGTTCAGACTGTGTTGCACAATGCGTGCCTTCAGTCCAGCAACGTTTGTAGTTGCAATACAGAAAAAGTATCTTTCAGATAACCCCATAACCAGAAGCCACAGGAATTAAGACCAGTTGATCTGAATGGCTAGGTTGTAGGGAAATGACAGCTGATAATTCTAGCATTTCCAAAATACCTCTGCAGCTGGTGCTTCATTGGCTTTACAATGTGCACAGGATCTCCATCTTGAATAAAAATTATTCTATCAAAAAATCCGCGCTGTTGAAACGCTGGAATGACGCCGCTACGCAACAGACTCGCATGGCGTTTACCAATGACGATGGAGGTATAAGGAGACGCAGGACCCAACACCACGCAAAAAAAATATGACTCGACGATAAATGATGCCGTCAGCCCGCACCACACCGTTACCATTACAGAATGAAGCGGTACTAGTTTGTGTGCGAGCTGATTTTCCATTGCCATATTCTGCAATTCTGTGTATTATCATATCTTTGGAGATGGAAATTGGCTTCATCTGTCGACAGAATTTTTCATGGTCATTCCACAAGAGCAAGAAATTCTAGAAAAGACGTTTGTCTGACAGCCAGCATACCGTGAACCAGCTGCTGAACATGGGTGATTTTATATGGATAGCAATGCCGGATGTTCGGCAAAATTTAATGTCCAACGCTCCAGAACAAAGTTGAGGCACTGCATGTATGAACAAGAACGCCTCGAACCCTTCTGTAGTGCTTTGGACACGTTCGACGACACCGTCTCTCACTTATTGCTCGGATTTGCACCTGCAACTGCCTGACTGGCTAACGTCGAAGCTAATTAACTCGGAAACGGCGCAACGCGTCGAAATATTTTCTTAACAGATATTTCTCAGAGCAACCTACCCCTTGAGAAAGTTACAAGCTTATCAGGCTACTTCTAACTGTCGTGTAGAGTATTAAATAAAAAATTGGCAAGCTTATTTCTATTGCAACACACTGAAATTACAACAGAGGCGGCTTGCGGTTAGGTAAATGGAAATTGTAGTCCCTGTTATTTCCGTTTCCATACTGTGAAGCCTTGGTTCTTGTGAGCGTGGAACACAGTCGCATCTGTTGTGCAAATAGTGCTGCATGTTTTAAATATGAATCCAACTTATGATATGGTGCTCATTTTACCATATGTGTCGCTTTGAAAGGAGGAAGAGTACTTCCGTCAATAAATCTTTGGTCACAACTACAATTTTTCGAGGCTATTTTCTCTCTCTCCTCTCTCCCTCTCTGCCGTCCCTCCTCTCCTACCATGCCTCCTTGCCCCTTGCATCACCACTCTCTCTCTATCTCCCCCCTCCCCCCCCCCCCATTGCCTCTCTTTCTCTCTCTCTCTCTCTCTCTCTCTCTCTCTCTCTCTCTCTCTCTCTCTCTGTCTGTCACATACACACACTTTCTTAAATGTTTTATAACAAGATGACAATTATAAAATGCATTATAGAGCCTGTAAATTTGTAAAAAAGGAGGAATATTACGACTACTGCGTATTTACAGAGACAGCACAAAGTGTGACTGGGAAAGTACACCACTAGACATTAAAATTGCTACACATCGAAGATGACGTGCTGCAGATGCGAAATTTAACCGACAGGAAGAAGATGCTGTGATACGCAAATGATTACCTTTTCAGAGCATTCGCACAAGGTTGGCGCCGGTGGTGACACCTACAACGTGCTGACATGAGGAAAGTTTCCAACCGATTTCTCATACACAATCAGCAGTTGACCGGCGTTGCCCGGTGAAACGTTGTTGTGATGCCTCGTGTAAGGAGGAGAAATGCGTACCATCACGTTTCCGGCTTTGATAAAGGTCAGATTGTAGCCTAACGCGATTGCGGTTTATCGTATCGTGACATTGCTGCTCGCGTCGGTCGAGATCCAATAACTGTTAGCAGAATATGGAATCGGTGGGTTCAGGAGGGTAATACAGAACGCCGTGCTGGATTCCAACAGCAGTCGAGATAACTGTAACCGATCGTGCAGCCACGTCTCGATCCCTGAGTCAACAGATGGGGACGTTTGCAAGATAACAACCATCTGCACGAACAGTTCGACGACGTTTGCAGCGGCATGGACTATCAGCTCGGAGACCATGGCTGCGGTTACCCTTGACGCTGCATCACAGACAGGAGCGCCTGCGATGGTGTACTCAACGACGAACCTGGGTGGACGAATGGCAAAACGTCGTTTTTTCTTATGAATCAAGGTTGTGTTTACAGCATCATGATGGTAGTATCCGTGTTTGGCGACATCGCGGTGAACGTACATAGAAAGCGTGTATTCGTCATAACCATACTGGTGTACCACCCGGCGTGATGGTATGGGGGCCATTGGTTACACGTCTCGGTAGCCATTTGTTCGCATTGTCGGCACTTTGAACAGTGGACGTTACATTTCAGATGTGTTACGACTCGTGGCCCTAGCCTATATTCGATCCCTGCGAAACCCTACATTTCAGCAGGATAATGCACGATCGCATGTTGCAGGTCCTGTACGGGCCTTTCTGGATACAGAAAACGTTCGACTGCTGCCCTGGCTAGCACATTCTCCACATCTCTCACCGGTTGAAGACGTCTGGTCAATGGTGGCCGAGCAGCTGGCTCGCCACAATACGCCAGTTACTACTCTTGATGAACTGTGGTGTCCTGTTGAAGCTGCATCGGCAGCTGTACCTGTACACGCCATCCAAGCTCTGTTTGACTCAATGCCCAGGCGTATCAAGGTCGTTGTTACTGCCAGAGGTGGTTGTTCTTGGTACTGATTTCACTGGATATATGCACCCAAATTCCTTGAAAATGTAGTCACATGTCAGTTCTAGTATAATATATTTGTCCAATGAATACCCGTTTATCATCTGCATTTCTTCTTGGTGCAGCAATTTTAATAGCAAGTAGTGTAGTTCAGCAAAGTACTTCGGGTAGATACGTAAATAAGTTTTGGAAAAAATAACGGTAAACCCCCCTGTCATGGTTCGCTCGCGTAGTCGTTGATTACTGCATTGCAAACCTAGAGTTCAAACTCATTGTGATGCTGTCCTGGGAACTCTTTTGGCAACGAACTGTTAACATGAAAAATGCCAAGCTATATCGTCGTACGGAGTCCACAATAAACTAGGATCGGGGAATGGCAAGGGCATGTCAGAGGCAACAGAGTTATTCTGGTGGCAGCAGTGTTTATTTATTACAATGTCGTATATAAGGCGATAAGTCGCTGTCCACCGTCACGTCGGATACCGCCTGTTAGCGTTGCGGGCACGTGACGCGGTAACAAAAGTATGCAAGCGGAGCAGACACGGACCGGGATCAGCCTACCGAAGATATGGGCTGCCAGTGGGGAAATCCATTGAGATAAGTGGCTTTGGCACGGGGAAGATTATTATCACGCAGAACTTGTGAACGAGTACCTCGAAAACGGCGAAGCTGGTCGAATGTTCACGTGCTACTGTCGTGAGCATCTACAGAAAGAGTTAGAAGGAGAGTGAAGCTACCACTAACCGCTAAATGGTTGAACGTTCACTACACAATGTGGGGTTCGGGAGCTTGATGATCTGCTAAGTAGGATAGATAGTGATCTGTAGCATCTCTCTCGAAGGAGCGCAATGCTGGTGCACGCACAAGTATTTCGGACCAAACCACTCGTCGTACATTGGTGAACATGGAGCTCCGATGCAGGCCACCCCTACGTGTTCACATGTTGACCCAACGTAATTGTCGGTTATGATTGCGATGGATCCGGGACCATAGGGATTGGACGTTCGATCAATGGAAACGTGTCAGCTCTTCGGGCGAATCAGATTTTTCCTACACTAGATCAATGGTCGTCTCCACGAACGCCTTCATAGACGTTAACGGCAGCTCGCCACATGCAGCACGCTATGGGAGACATTCTCATGCGTTTGCATGGGACCTGTGCTACTGATCGAAGACAAACTGGCAGCTTCGAACCACATGCACCTCTTTATGCTTGATGTCTTCCCTGACGGCGAGGTCATATTTCAGCTGTATAATTGTCCATGTCTTGTAGCCAGCACCGTGCTACAGCGGTTTGAGGAGCATTGTAGTGAGCTCATGTTGATGTCTCGGTGACCAAATTTGCCTGTTGTAAATACTATGGAACCCATCTGGGTCGCTATCGGACGCCTTTACCTCCTTCGCAAATGAGCACCCCATTATTCACGCGAATTACATGATCAGTGAGTAGACATCTAATGCTACATACCTCCACAAACCTACCAACAAACTGTCGGATCCCTGATGCGCAGAGTCAATTATGTATTTCGTTCCAAAGACGGACAAACAAATTATTAAGCAGATGGTCACAATGTTTCGACTCAGTGTAGACACATCCATACTCTGGAAACAACTGTAAAGTACACGGAACACTCTATAGTTCCTCTCATAGTGATTCTTACTGCAGTCGCAAATTGATCGAAATGAAAAACGTAGACAGTTCTTTTCTGTAAGAAACTCAGTGTACTCACCTGCCACAAAACGACACAGTACAGAAATTCACAAGAAGAGTCAACAATTTGAAGACACTCGACCCATCGAAAAACACCCAAAAATGACGTTCGTGACAGTTTCGTATGGTTGTAGAAACATTCTGCTCAAGTGGCGCAAGGCTACGCAGAACACCAGAAACATTAAAATCATTTTCCTAACTTTTCTTTATGCTTTATTAATCCACTCTCCAAATATTATGGACTGACAGGGTACATTACAAAGCCACCATCTCCACCCCAGAGGGCATCGTCTTCTATACATCACGAGCAGTATCAATCGACTCCCCAGTTTCTCAAGACGCAAAGCACTCCACAAAATTGTTTACCGTTCACGCCTTTCAGCCAATAGGAATCGGGAACAGAATGTAGGCAATCTCACTGACCATTTCAACCTCCCGCTTACAGTGCATCTGTGAAGTGTCGCTTCCTGCCATTTTCTCTGCAATAGGTGTTGAAAATCATGAAGAAATAACTCGACCTTGAATCGGTATCGTAGGTTAAACCATTATCCATTCAGGGAAAAGACCATCGCGAGATGAACGACTGCTTAACACGTTCACACCGGCATGTAGCACCGGTTGCTCGCGCTAGATATTCCCATGGGGCTGCGTGAACCACTGGTGGCTCACGCTAGATCCTCCCATCAGGCGGCGCGGGTCACGCTCGACTCTACAAATTATGTTACTAACAACGTGACATCGTGTGGTGTACTACCTATCAGCCAGGTGCAAGGAATACCTCTGAATATAATTTTATGTGACATTTCAACGACAGAGCTTTCTGAACAAGGGATATATCGTGTAATTTGTGATTAGTTTAGGGTAAAGTAGTTTTATGTGATATTTCGTTTCCTTAAAAATGAAATGTCGATATATTAAATAGCCAAGTGCGCGCGGTGTTTTGTCTAATCTTCTCTTCGCTGTCTCTGCGGAAGCGGTACGTGGCAGGCTGAGGAGTAACTCTATATTCTTCACTTAATACTTGTTCTCGCAACTTTGTATGTAGGTTTTTGCTGAATAATTAACACTTTTCTTCAAGTGTCAGCCAATTCATATTTTTCAGCATTTCCATGACGCAACAAGTCAAAGAAATCCGCAGCCATTTTTTTCTCCCCTGTTTTGTTCATCTTCAGTATCTCCTGTTGGTCCCATTTGGCACTGGCGCCCCACATTCGAGCAGCATTCTAAAATGGGACACACAAGGGTTTTGTAAGCAGTTTAGTCTGCAGACGCCTGTTTAATAGCTTTCGGAGTACGCTGCTTTACAAACATCAAATTAGTTACCTTTTCAATTTGTCTCTCCTATGTTTCGAAGGTTGCACTGTCTAGTTTCGAAGTTGGTGCTCCATCGTAATAAGGTATTACTAGACATGTTATGTTTTTCTGATCCAATTCGTACATCTTCATTTACCCATTTGAATTGTCGTTCTCATGCGTCTAAACATTACAACCGAACTCTGATGGGGACGATCAGTTTATGAACAAAGCACGGGCTTGAAAACTTGAACAACTGAATTATATTTCTGCCTGTTGGCTGTACAAATCTCTTTATTTTACACTGCTATAGTGATTTCGATCGTAAGACATTATCAAATACAATAACGTTGAGTACAACTCCAATTTTGTTTAGTAAAGTCATCGTCAAGAACCGTAGAACAGTTCAAACTTGGAATGAACTTCTGTAAACTCATTACACGTGCAGCTGAAAAACTCTTTTCTAGGGACTAAACTTATAAATTGAAACAAATAGAAAACAATCTGGCCTTTCGAGACGAGAGAGAGATGAAAATTAAATACCATCATTCACTCTGAACAACAGTAATTTTATGCCTGGTGAGTATCAATTTAACTCATTTTAAATTGTAAATACAGAATGTCTCAGTTTGAACAAAGGAATGTAGTTGGTGGTTATGACCAGTAAGCTAACACATCTGGAGAATTCCCTCAGAGCTCGCTTGTAAGACGCACATAGCCTTTTCTAGGAAGGACCGACTAGGGTGGCAGTAGAAAGTACTGCCTATCTTGGCAGCCGGCTGTTTCCCAGCTGGGACCGAGTTTTTAATTAGGACTCGGTAGAGTCACATACCCTCACTTTTGTGGGTGTCCTGCAGCAGTTCACACGTAGTGACCGCGTAGTCGGTGTAAATCACAGAGGACCCAGTAGAAGGCCTCACCCATTTATAGGGGTAGTGATGATGATGAAGTCCCACACTCCTTGACAGAGCGCAGGGTAACGATGCGTGAGACCCGCACCGCCTTACTAGGCAAGGTCCTAGTGGAGGTGGTTCGCCATTGCCTTCCTCCTACCGTAATGGGATAAATGATGATGATGAAGACGACACAACAACACTCAGTCATATCGAGGAAGGTGAAAATCCCTGACCCCACCGGGAATCGAGCCCGGGATCGCGTGCTCGGGAAGCGAGAACGCTTCTGCGAGACCATGCGCTGCAGACTATAGGGGCAGTGACAGTCTATTAAAATCGAGAATTATGTTTACTATTCGCTAGTTGTAAATGATCAACGTGATTCACTCAGTGGAAAGTACCAGCCAGCCGCTGTCTATGTAGCCCGGCTAGTAATACGCCTTCATGGTCCACTGTTGCTACTGATAGCTGGTACTTCTCTTCCTCGCTCGTCTCAACTCTAAATTGGCTTTCTCGATACAATTTTCTAACTTTTACGTTTATCGATGCTTGATCACATGTGAAATCTGACATTCAATATTAGTGCACTCTTTCCTTCCGTGTTCAGTACTTAGTTTTCATTTTCTTGTCTGTTTGTAAATCTAAGATTCAGGTTACATTTTACTTAATGAGCCAAATTTTTGATTCTCCCTTCGTTATGACTGTGGCACGCCACTTTGTGCGCACCTACGTCCCCATGACAAGTTAGATTAATCGATGTTCAAACTGAATGCTTGTTTCACGCCTGTAAGCAGAATCGTGACATACGTTTCCAAGGCAACACTGTACTGCATCTTCTCCTTTCGGATTCACGTGAAATGTGTTAGCGACAATGAAAGACAAGGAGATGCTTACAACCACAACGTTTTACTCTTATCAACGAAATCCATTTTTTAATAATTTCATCGTTGTGTCGGATCATAGGGCGGTGAGACTGTTCGTCCACGTTACCCAGATTACAGTGCCCAGACAGATGCTGTGTTCTTTGACTCCCGGAAGACATACGATACAGTTCCGTACTGCCGCCCAGTAAACGAAATACGAGCCTACGGACTATCACACCTGATGTGTAAATAGACTGAAGAGTTACTAGCAAATACGACACAACATGTCATTCTTTACTGGTGGGGAAATAACTTCTGGTGTTCCCCAATGGACCATTATTTTCCACGTCACAATGAGGCATTTCGTGGACTATGCTGATGTGTACAAAAGAGTCGCAACTCTAGAAAACTGTATCGAAATGCAGGAAGACCTGTAGAAGATCGACCCTCAACAAGGACAACTGTAATGTATTGAGCATAAATAGGAAAGATGATTACACGATTGTAGAACAGTTACTGGAAGCAGTCACATCTATAAAGGTCTAAGGCATGTGTAGCCGTTACAGGTTGAGCGAACACATAAAATAATTGCAGGGATGGTTGATACCAGACTCAGTTTCAGTGGAAGAATCCTCAGAAAATGTAGTACCCGCACAGTGAAGGTTATGAAACCGTCGTTTGACCAATACTTGAACATTGCTCGTCAGTCTGGGGCCTGCACAAGTGAGAATCGACATAGATGAGACATGCACGGGCCATTTTTCTGTCGCGCACATCGAATATGGATAGCTGCGGCCTTGGTTTGCCTGTCTGTGGCCGTTGCCTAGGAACGAAAACCACGCTGAGCCACGAGATGGCGCGCCAGTGCGCGGTGCGCTCTGATACCAGGCTGTATGCTTGCTGAAGGCAGCTGAAGTGACTGGCGGGAGGCTCTCGGTGTTGTTAGTGAGCTGCGGCGTGTTTTCCCTTGCGGTTCACGCCTGAGTATGGCGGAAGTGGCGGCCTGGCCTCTTGTTCGCTGCTGTCAGTGAATGATATGGATTCGACCAGACCAGCACCTTACACCCTTGTGGTGCTAATCGCATCATGGAATTATCTTATTTTCTCAAAACGGTACAAAAGTTAATGGTAATCATCTGCGTTGTCTTTAAGTGAAAGTTTCTGCTTCCTACGCAAAGTTTCTTGCTTTCCATCTCCTTGACTACGTGCGCCTTGTGCTTTCTCACTGTAGTGTCCAGCCGGTTAAGTTACGAAATGTTTTCCTGTTGCACTTGTTGGAACCACGCATTGTAAGTCACTGTGTGACTGTATGAAGACTTTAAATGTCAGGTTAAGTGCACAGAGTGGTCATCTATCGTGGTTTATTTAACGTACGATGTTTTCTGATGCTTATTTGTGTGATTTGTCCACCTATAGCAACTTGCATTTGAATTGTATATGAAGTCCACCATGGTCGTCATCGCTGTCCCCTATGGTAGGTGTGTGTGTGTTCTTTGTTTGTTTAAAAAAGCATTGTTTTGTTGACTGATTTTCGTCAGTAGTACCTTAGTGGACAACTGCCATTTCCTGTTTGAGGGGCGCTACCAAGCTGGTACCTGCGCTGTTTTCGTGTAGGGCGTGTTGATCTTGTCATGTTCTCCTTCTCCGTTTAAGTTTCTACAGAGCACTTGTTACGCGACACATTTCGGCTATGACAACGCTGATGCTTATTTATCAAAATTGTCACTAGTGTAATCTGCTTCATTTGGTTTTCATCTTTTTTACAGGCTCTGCAAGTTATGTGATACGCAAGCTTGCGTGATTGGCAAGTGTGTCAATGAAGTTTATTATTTTGCAGACAGTACTTAGAATCACCGTCATGAGTGGACTGTACGTCATGTTACCGTATCCTGTCTGTGTCCAGTTTGTCCTATTCATGTTCATTAGAAGTTTTAATATGCTTGAAGCCAGTGGATCGCTAAAAATATTTGTTGATTGGACTGTGTGGCCGATCGGCTGAGTTAACTCATATGTCTTGTTATAATTTGGTGAGTGTTTGTTTTACTTTAACCATTTGGATTAATTTGGTACTTGTGGTGTTAATTTGCCATGTTTGTCTATTCTGTTTACTTTTCGTGTAAGATTTTAGGCGTTCCCATGTGTAATGTTCTAAACCTGCTCTCCGTTAAAACTGTGGCTTTAAAGTTTTATTTGTTGATTGACTACAAGCTCCTGTGGACGAGTACTATGTAATTCTTTTGTTATATGATAAAGAAATGTTTTCCCTTTACCGTGTCTTATTGTGCTATAAGTGTTTTACTAATTTTATTATACATGGGTTTTTGGTAACTCTACAGTATTGAATTTTATGGTTAAAATTTGACATGCACATTGGGCTTTACTAATGCAAAAAATTTCAATTCGGAATTCATCATGGTTAATCATAAAAATTTTTGCTTACTGAAGGGTAAATTTTGCAAATCAGTAACCTGAGGAACTTGTGGGAAAAAGTGTATCCAAGAAATCTATGCTGGAACCTACTAATTTTAATCTCATCTTGAGCGTTATTTCTGGTGCCTTACAATTCAAGTCAAAACTGCACATCATTTGTTTATTTTATGGATTTAAGATACTTTTCTTTTGTTGTTCCGCCTCAGATGCACATTTTTAATTAGATTATGTCTTTCGATCGCTCTGGATCATCTTAGGATCTCAGCAGTTGCGTAAGCAACACGTCTTGTCTACTCAGAACCACATATCAAAGTACTCATCTTAAATACCTATACAGTTGCTGAATCTCCCAAGACGATTACGTCGGTTACGGTGATTTTTGGGTTGCCACTCAAGTGTGTCTTCGAGAGTTACGAGTATGCCAACATGTTTCCTTCTCTCTAACTGACGTAACGTAATTATTAGTGGCACTGCCGACCTATACTTCAATGTCTACTCGCATCTTGCATTCCATTTGTATTTCATCCCACTTACTACATAGTGTTATAATAAAGATTGTCTGCCTAAAATTGTTTATATTCTGTGGCCCAGTACCTTTCAATCCCCCAGTCCGTTCTCTCCCGTTTCAAGAGGAAATAGAGAAGAACCAAATCACAGCACCATGTTTCCTTCAGATTCATTTGGTAAGCGCGAAAGCATCACTGAGATGCTCAGCTAACTCCAAATTGCAGACGCTACAATAGAACTGTTTTGCATAACGGTGTGGTTTACTGTTAAATTTGCGGGAGTGTACGTTCTAGACGAGATAACCAGTTTATTGCTTCGATCCTATGTACACTGAAGAGCCAAAGGAAGTGGTTCACCTGCCAAATATCGTGCAGGGCACCCGCGAGCGTGCAGAAGTGCCGCAACACGACGTGGCATGGATCAACTAACGTCTGAAGTACTGCTGGGGGATTTGACACTATTAATCCTGTAGGGATGTCCATAAATCCGTAAGAGTACGACGGGATGGAGATCTCTTCTGAACAGCACGTTCCAAGGCAACGCAGATATGCTCAATAATGTTCACGTCTGGGGAGTGTGATGGCCAGCAGAAGTATTTAAACGCAGAAGAATGTGTCTAGAGCCACTCTACAGCAATTATGGACGTGTGCGGTGTCGCAATGTCCTGCTGGAATTGGACATTCCGTCTGAATGCACAATGGACATGCCGGCCGGTGTAATCAAGCGGTTAAAGGCGCTACAGTCTGGAACCGCGTGACCGCTACGGTCGCAGGTTCAAATCCTGCCTCGGGCATGGATGTGTATGATGTCCTTAGGTTGGTTAGGTTTAAGTACTTCTAAGTTCTAGGGGACTGACGACCTTAGAAGTTAAGTCCCATAGTGCTCAGAGCCATTTTTGAACCACAATGGACATGAATGGATGCAGGTGATCAGTCAGGATGCCTACATACGTGTCACGTGTCAGAGTCGTACCTAGACGTATCAGGGGTCCCATATCACACGAAATGCACACGCCCCACACCATTACAGAGCCTCCACCAGCCTGAACAGCCACTGGTATCATGCAGAGTCCTTGGAATCATGATGTTGTCTCTATACCCATAAGCGTCCATCGGCTCGATACAATTTGAAACGGGGCTTGTCCGAGCAGATAACATGTTTCTAGTCATCAACAGTCCAATGTCGGTGTTCACCTGCCCCGGCGAGACGTAAAACTTTGTGTGGTGCCGTCATCAAGGGTACACGAGTGGGCCATCGGCTCCGAAAGCCTATATCGATGATGTTTCGTTGAATGGTTCGCTCACTGACACTAGCTGACGGCCCAGCACTCAAATCCGCAGCAGTTTTGCAGAAGGATTGCACTTTTGTCACGTTGAATGTTTCTCTTCAGTCGTTGTTGGTCCCGTTCTTACAGGATCTTTTTCCGGCCGCAGCGACGTCGGATATTTGATATTTTACCGGATTCCTGATATTCACGATACACTCGTGAAATGGTCGTACGGGAAAATCCCAACTTCATCGCTACATCGGAAATGTTGTGTCCCACCACTAGTGTGCCGATTATAACACCACGTTCAATGTCACTTAAATCTTGATAACCTGCCATCATAGCAGCAGTAACCGATCTATCAACTGCGTCAGACACCTTTTGTCTTATATAGGCGTTGACGACAGGAGGGCCGTATTCTGCCAGTTTACATATCTCTTTATTTGAATGCTCATGCCTGTACCAGTTTCTTTAGCGCTTCAGTGCATACCTCGAGAAAGGACCACGACGGTGACATTAGAAAGATTCGAGTTGACCCAGAGGCTTCCAACAATTTTCATCCTGCGAATCATTTGCGACTGGTACAGGAGAAAGGAAGTGACACTGGTACTCAAAGTATCTTCCGTTACACACTGTAAGGTGGCTTGCGGAGTACAGGTGTAGATGTCAATGTAGACGCAGAAGAGATCAGCGGCTGACAGAGAAGCAGATGCCGGTTCGTTTGATAATCCAGTGCCCCGCTGTATTCTGCGGCTAGACTACTGTCACCTCTGCAGAGTGGAGAACTCTGAACTGCAGGAAACTCTGCTCAGAGGTAGCCACACAGCAAACGAAGCTTAGGCGGCCTCCGTTTGCAGCCTAAACCAGGCCGGGCAGGCCAGAAGAGGCACCGACAGCGGTGGCGGCAGAGGCAGAGGCGTTCCCGCTGCGTGATATGCTGGCGCGGCTGCTGGCTGCTGCTGGTGGAGAGGCGGTCGGTGGGTTTTTGTGCTGGCCACGATCAGACGTCGGCGCGATGTCCGTACAAGGACGGCGGCAGAAGGGCGTCTGCGGCAGGCAGCAACGGCGTGGAGGCCCGTTTCCCTGGGAACCGCGGCGCGCACTCCGCCGACTTTCCCTACAGGCCAGCCCAATAGTCTGTCGCCGTGCCTACTTAGCACTGCTCCCGGTTCTCCATTTACCAGGCCCCGGTCAGCAATAATCTAGAGAATTGACACTGAGGTGACCAAAGTCGTGGGATAGCGACACGCACATACAAAGATAGCGGTAGTGTCACGTAGACAAGGTATAAAAGAGCACTGCATTGGCGGAGCTATCATTTGTAGTCAGGCGATTTGTGTGAAAACATTTACGATGTTATTATGGCCGCATGACGGGAATTAACAGACTCTGAACGCGAAATGGTTGTTGGAGCTCGACGTACAGGACATTCTGTTTCGAAAACCGTTAGGGAATTCAATATTGTAATATCTACAGTGATACGAGTACCCCGAGAATAGCAAATTTCAGACAGTAGCCCTCACCTCGACGGCTTTCACTTAACGACCGAAAGCAGCGGCGATTGCGTAGAGTTGTCAGTGCTAACAGACAAGCGGCACTGCCTAAAATAAACGCAGAAATCAATGTGGACGTACAATGAACATATCCGTTAGAACAGCGTGGCGAAATATGGGGTTAGTGGAGTATGACAGCAGACGACCGACACGAATGCCTTTACTAACAGCACGACATCGCCTGCAGTGCCTCTCCTGGGCTCGTCACCATATCGGTTGGACCACAGACAATTGGAAAACCGTGGCCGGGTCGGATGAGTTCCGATTTCAGTTGGTAAGAGCTGATAGTAGGGTTCGAGTGAAGGGGAGACGCCAGGAAGGAATGGGCCTAAGTTGTCAACAAGGCACTCTGTAAGCTGGTAGGGCTAAATAATGGTGTGGGCTGTGTTAACATGGAATGGACTGGGTCCTTGACTGGAAATGGTCATATCCGTGTACTTGGGGTCCATTTGCAGCCATTGAACGATAGAATTTTTGATGGATGACAATGCTCCATGTCACTTGGCAACAATTGTTCTCGATGGTTTGAAGAACATTCTGGACAATTCTAATGATTGAATTAACCACCCTGATCACCTGAGATGAATTGAATCTAAATTTATGTGACATGTTCGATCTTTCAGTTCGTACACAATATCGTACACCTGCAACGCTAGGCAGCGGCTTCCAACATATTTTTCGTCCATGCAACGTCGAGCTGCTGCACTACGCCGGGAGAAACGAGGTCCGACACTATATTGGGAGGTATCCCACGACCTTTGTCAACTCACTGTACTAAATCTCGTTGTCGGGTCACGAGGACCAGTTGGTCATGTGTACGGAATGTCCGGCCGCCGAGCAAAGAGGTGTTGATCGCGAGACCACTGCTGATTTGCGTTGTGTTCACGATGACTGAACATCCGAGGGCCCGGAGTTTGAAGTTCTTGTGAATAACAGCTCGAGAGTTATCAGTTTTCAGAATGAGATTTTCACTCTGCAGCGGAGTGTGCGCTGATATGAAACTTCCTGGCAGATTAAAACTGTGTGCCCGACCGAGACTCGAATTTAATCTGCCAGGAAGTTATCAGTTTAATGATATCTACATGTGCATCATTACGCAACATATCCGACTGGAAAGATTGAAAGCGTGTCTAGAGCACGTCTGCACGTTTCAATCAGTTACGTTTTTCAGTTGATTAGTAGTTAAGTCAATACAAATTCCACTGAATCAATGGGATTTTATCTCTATGAATAGATTTTGATCAAATTCGGAATAAAAATTGCGTTTTAACTCCAATTAAAACGTCAATACACCAAATAGGTTGCACAAGTAACGTTAAGAACACAATTTCGGAAACTAATTCACATTTATTCACAAGCAACTTCAATTACTAACAATAATGATAATTAATGGAACGTGTGATACTATTTGTGTAACATAGTAACGATTTCATTGACTGTTCCTTAACACATGAGAAAAGGCTCAGTTTGTTATCGGGAAGGATTCGTCTCAACTACATGTACACGGAAATTCATCCCAAAATACACACACTGAAAGACGAGAAAAAGGAAACAATTTATGTACCAGACTGAAACACGATGGGCCAGAGAAACGTTAGCTTTGCTGATGAACCGCGTAGTCGATAGCACCGGTAGCAACTGTCCATATGGGAGGTACAACAAAATACGAAAATACATAGGTTGGGGCGAATAAAACTGGCCACAAGAACAGAGCTCCAGGGTACAAAGAAACACGGCAGAGGAAAGGAAATACACGACTAACCAGACTTTAGCAGATGTTGAAAGTGACTACCATTTATCTCTTGGCACGTTTGGGTCCTGGTTGCTGAAGGCCGAATGAAGCTGGGCTGCTGGACTTACTGCAGCCTCATCCGAAATCTTCTGTTGCAGTTCTTGAACTCAATGTTATTGAGATAAGCTTTTAACTTGAGGGCTCCCCACACAAAGTAATCAAACAATGACAGATCAAGTGAACTGCGTCGACAGCTATGGCCGCCATCAGACTGACCTCTGCTAACAACTCCGTTAGGCGTGAAGATTGCGTAAATTTGCTCCAAGGCTCGGCCGGCTGTGTGGTCAGTTTCTCCATCCTGTTGAAAGTAACTGCAGGTCTTTTCTTCCTCCGTTAATGCTGCCACAAAATCCCGTCCAATCGGATCCATGCGCCCGGGCAACGTTTGTTTGCCCCATCCTGCATAACACGAAAGCAAATCCCCATACTATTAGAAATTCAAGCTGTACAGCTCGCTTGAATAAAAAATAACGTTGAGCTGAGGACTCCCCACGTGACGGAAAGGCACTTGGTGTGCATTAACAAATCAACACAAAGAATCAGGTAATAAATATGAAAATGAATACATGAAGTACTCTCCCATCGCCAAGTAGCGGTAGGACAAAGAAATGCAATAAATAACTAAAATACTGATAAACATAGTCGCACTCTCTAACTGAAACACATACTCCGGTAAGATTGAACTTGGTTGTGCGGCTGAGAAACGTATTCACATGTCAACCTCGATCAAATCCTTACACATTATAACTGCCTGAACTTACGTAACAAGGGATGACCAGAGCGCACAACCTTACCTTCCGAGGACCCAGCGAACAGCGCTTTTCCACGCTGCCAGGTAGATGTTCCCAGGCAGCATCGGAAATGGGCAGAGAAAATACGTTCATATAACCTGTATCAACTTACCCAGTAGCTGCCGACCAGTCTCCCCTAATGTCTCTTTAGCCCAGTAGAAGCTACATAGCCTTTACACAAAAATTTGACTAAACTCTCAGTAGCACTCAAAGTTCTGCAAGCTGCGACATAGTCGCGAATTGAACAGTGACCCTAATATAGAATGAATTTCCTTTACTTCACGTCTATGGTCACAAATTTTTTGTCATCAGACATCTGTCGACTAATAGTTTGTGACCATGGGCAGAAAGTTTGTGACTATCCCTGTCCAAGAACCAAAGTACATGGAAGTGTGACACTCAGATACTCACACATTCTCTCTAGTAGACGACAAGGAATGGGAAATGGAAATACAGAAATTCAACAGGGAAACGTAATAAACAAACCGTGAATGGAAACACGGGACTATATATAAATTTATTATACCTTTAGTTGTAAGAAATGGAAAGTATAAATAGAGAAATTAAGTTGCCACTCTGACTGTCTCATGAAACACTCTGCTGCACCCCCTTCTAACCACGTTCGAAAGCATGGATGTACCGACTAGCAGAAGTGCAAGTTGGTATAGAAAGGCCGAAGGCAGCTCAATAGTGCCAATGAAACGGCTCATTTTAAGACGTTTGACTGTGTTTTATCCAGATTTGACTGAAACTGAGATCTGCACTGAATTAAATATACGGACACCAGATTTGGTATGAGTGTCTAGTCAGATATTATATTCGTGTGGTTAGTGACCTTTTGAGATCGGGCAAGTAGTTTTTGAGTTATTGGTGTCGATCGTAGCATTGTAGGTTACATGGTCTCAGTTTTGGTTGGGGTTATAATGTTACTGTATAGAGCAGCTCAAATGAGAAAGTTGTGTCGTCTTATGCCCTTCAAACTGACAACAATGGGCATAGAAATTTTTTAAAGATCTCTAGTCAATCGTAAAACAATATTTTTTTGCGAGAGTAATTCCTACAAGCGTGGTTTTACAGACAGGGTGCTACGCTTTTCACTGCGGTGAAAGGAAGTGATCTTCTTTTATGGAATAGTTATAACGGTGAGTGTTCATTCCAGAGTTAGGTAGCGGGAAGGTATCAGGAGAATGGTTGATCTTTACAAGGCCAGTACAAATCTAAAAATGAATAAGCGGTTTCATCTATCCGGTCCCGTCAAATATATAAGGCGCTGGAATTTGAGTACAGCAGTTAGTCGGCAATGGAGCTACGCCGAGATCTCGCCTCTCGATTCTGTGATCCACTGAACGCTACAAAGTAGCTGACTGTGTTCTCGGTGAGTCAGCGACGTGATATGAAGGTACTCTGAAAGTGTTGCGTCTAGTTTCGGACTGTTTCTCGAGTTTCACCGAGTGGAGACAGTACTGTAAACTATGACGCCGAATTTTAACTTACACGTCTGTGCTGGAATTTGAACACTTAACGTCGTTCGAGACTTAAAATTACTTTAATTACATTTGTTTAACTTTTGAACGTTTCCACATGCATATTATTCCATGCCAAAAAAGAGCACTATTTTTGTAATTTACTACTTCAACCAGGGACTCTGGTAACGAAAAATGCTACTGGCGTTTCTAATAAGTCGTATCCCCACCCTAAGACATTGCTGGAGGCTTGTCTAGTATAGAATATAAAATGTCTCTCTGCTTATTTCCCAGCGTTGTCGTTGACTTGGGGATGAAAGTATTTGGCAGGTGCTCCGACACATCAGGAAATCACTGTATGTGTCATGCAGATTAGTGGGATATTCCTGGTCTGCCGCGAGGACATACCTCACACCAGCATCAGCAGCCACATGATGAATATTTTTCCCAGTTTGACGTTTCCATCTTTTGACAGCCATCGGACCACTCCAAACGGTAGGGTTCGAATCCTGGCATGCCCTTAGATGTTCTTTATAGCCAGGCAAAGGACGTAACTCAATGCATCACATATCCAGTTCTCCTCCTCACACATTCACGGATTATTTGCCTTGGATTACCTATGGACGTACTGGCAGAGCTCCCCACAAATCCCGCATAATCAACATCAGTAAACAGTTCGATGTTGACACGTGTCTTCTTTAACATTGCATTCCATGAAATATCTGGTGAATGCAGTTATATCGGGCAATTTGGTCTCATAGAGTAGCTCCATCAAATCCACGAACATGTATGGAAAGACCCCCTTGTTTCTCACAAGCATAAATTTTGCATCATCAGGATTTGTGGCCTTGGTGATACACATATCATCGCGATGCATTCTATCAGAACGTTTTTGAAGAGGTGCGTGATTGAACTGTAGTGATTCAATGAAGGAATGTGTTATTCTTGGCGTGATTCGCTGGTACAATGCAATGTATTAATCTACATTGTCAGTAATGACACCGCCCTTATCATTCTTCAATCTAAAATCACCCAGTAGCTCGACAAGAAATTGAGCATCATACCCCTCTGCTTTTCTGTCCAATAGCAGCCCAAAAATATTATATCCAACTGCCTGCTAGTGTAAAGCATCATTCTCTTGTGAGTTGGTCATTGGAATGTTTTTACCATTAGATCATCAAAATGCCACAGAAGTTTTCCAAGCTCAAAGAGCGCCTTACAGACCTTTTTCCTACATGTCGGAAAAACGGCTCAGTTGAATGTTCTTGATAAAAGAAACATACAGCCTCATCTTCAGGCTGCAATGGCAAAGTCATCAGGAACTTTGGAAGATGCAGTAGGCTTGCCGAAATAGCGCTTCTTCTCAGCAACGCCATATGGCTGAATACCAGATAAATATTTCAAAAACTACAAAGATTATTTAACAAATGTACACATAGCCTTGGAGAGTTATGTGGCCGTCCTGCAGAAAAGGAATAGGATGATCTAATATGAAACAATACTTACATCGTTGGCTGGTCAGCTATTATTAATCACTCACTTTCCAGAATGACGTTCTCACTATACAACAGAGTATGCGCTGATACGACAGTTCCTGGCAGATTAAAACTATGTGCCGGGCTGAGACTCGCACCCGAGACCTTTGCATTTCTTAAGCAATCATTCTGCTAACTTTACTTCATTTTCATATAATAAATTACATGCTTACATACATCCATTCCAAGAATCGAACAGGAAAGGAAAGCAGTGAGGAACAAGGCGTCCTTCGACTTCTTATATACCGAAGCATACAAAAAACAGGGCCCTGCAACGGACCATGGAACGATTCCAGATTTCCTTCTTGACCGTTGAGTATCTCAGGAGAGGAGTCCTCTAACAGAACATTTTTATGCTTCTCGCCTCGCACCTGGAACTCCAACGAGTTGGACGATCTGCGAATAATGCTCCCAAATAATTGATAAAACTTGTTCTATATTGTTCGTCACTGTAGAGCCGTATGTCCCTCCTGTAGTACATGCCAAAATTCAAAGACATCCTTATCACCTACCAAGGTATCCAAGCAAGACCCACGACCCCTCCTTTAAGATTTACTTCCGCCAGTATCTCATCTCCTAGGAGTGCCTGTCCCACAAATTTCTTAGGAGAACTTCTGTGAAGTTGGAACGTAGGAGATGAGGTAATGGCCGAAGCAAGGCTGTGAGTACGGGTCGTGAGTCGTGCTTGGGTACCTCAGCTTGTCCGCGAAAGGCAAAGGTACCGAGTTCGAGTCTCTCGGTCTGACACACAGTTTCAGTCGGCCAGAAAGTTTCCTATCAACGCTCACTTCGCCGTAGAGTGAAAACTACATTTTGGAAACATCATCCAGGCTGTGGCTAAGCCATGTATCTTCAATATTCTTTCTTCCAGAAGTGCTAATCCCACAGTCATTCACTTTCTTCATTTGAAATGACTTCTTTCAGGTACATCCATCGTTATATAGCGCCTTTATTGTTAATCACAGTTAACAATTTTTCAAAGGATACTTAATGTACGTCGTAACAATCAAATCTACGGCGTCGTAGAAACAAGACGGCGGCCGAAACAAATTTTATTTCGATTTAACTATTGATGTGTCGATCTGGTGCTGTCTGTCACAGTGTCTTCTACAACCCTTGCTGATGCCGGTGAAGTATATTACAATAAGAGGAACTGTGACAATTTGATGTTAAAAATGAGAAGTTGTCACGTTAGTCGAGCATCCGAACCACGCATGAATTATGCAAAAAGTTTATCAAGAATTATTGGGTCTATGAACGTAGTTACAAATCAAGAGATAATGGAAGCTCAAACAGCAGATGGATAATAGGAGGCCGGAAAAAAAGAGAACGATGGGAGAAGAAACAGCCAAGACAAGACGCAAGACGAAAGTAAAGTGCATAAGGAATACCGGCAACGTTCCGCTCCATATCGGGCTCTTCACCTCTCGGCTCCTACATTTATTTATTCCACTTACCCTTCGTCCTACTCCTCTCTCTTTCAGCACTCATCCCTTCCTCGATAAGCATAAGTATTCATCTTGTTATTAATTCAAGTAAAAGCTGCGATGTTTTGTGAAGTATTTTACACATTTGTCCAGTGAGACCTAGAAAAAGCATTCGACAATGTAAAATGGTGTAAGATGTACGAAATTCTGAAAAAATAGGGGTAAGCTACAGGGGGGACGGATAATGTACATTATGTACAAGAACAGAGAGGGAATAATAAGAGCGGACGACCAAGAACGAAATGCTCGGAGAAGAAAGGGTGTAAGACAGGGACGTAATCTTTCTCTCCAACTGTGCAATCTATATATCGAAGAAGTAATGACATAAATAGAAGAACGGTTCATAAGTGTAATTCAAGGTGAAAGGATGTCAGTGATAAGAATCGTTGACGACATTTTTATCCTCGTGAAAGTGAATACGAATTACAGGATCTGCTGAATGCAATGAACCATCTATTAGGTAAGAATAAGGACTAAGGGTAAATCGAAGAGAGAGAAAAAGAATGAGAATTAGCAGAAATGAGATAGCGAGAAACTTAACAGCAGGACTGGCAGCAAAGTAACCCATGACGGACGGAGCAAGGTGGACAAAAAGCAGACTAGTACTCGCAAAGAAGGCATTTCTGGCAAAGAGAAGTAAACCAGTTTGAGGAAGAAATTTCTGAGAATGTATGTTTGGAACAAGACATTGTATGGTAGTGAAACATGGACTGTGGAAAACCGTAAGAGAAGAGAATCGAATCATTTGAGATGTGGTGCTAGAGTAGAATGTTGAAAATTAGGTCGACTACTAAGGCAAGGAATGAGGAAGTTCTCCGCAGAATTGTCGAGGAAAGGATAATATCGAAAACACTGACAACAAGAAGGGACAGGACTGTAGGACGTCTATTAAGATATCAGGAAATAATGTTCATGGTGCTACATTGAAATCTAGAGGGTAAAAACTGAAGAGAAAAACAAGGATTCGAATACATCCAGGAAATACTTGAGGACGTAGGTTGCAAGTGTTTCACTGAGATGAAGAGTGCAGAGGTGGATGTAGCAGAGGGATTTGTGCCGGACCGCATCAAACCAGCCAGCAGGCTAAAAAAAAAAAGTATTGCATAGAGAGGTGATGGGGCTAAGACATACCACTTAAACTACAGCTATGGGTAGGTACATAGTTTTCGCCAAGTTATAGCGGACAATGTGGTTAATTTTCTATATAACGCAAGTAATTGATTTTGACTACAGCGGCCGATTTATGAAGAAAACCTTTTGAAGGGGATTTCAATGACGTGACAAGCGTGTAAATCAATCAAACAGCAACAAGAACTTCGCGAACCACTGTCCCGCTTTGAGGAGCAGAGATCCTACAAACACATGATTTATCCAAGAGAAGGTGTTTCACAAACTCAGCACGTCACTAACGTACTGATCCACCTCTGACCTTTATGCAAGCAGTTATTTGGCTTTGTCAAGGACTCAGAGAGTTGTTGAATGTACTGTTGAGGGAATCGTTCCAAATTCCGTCCAATTGGAGTCTTACATCGTCAAAATCTTTGAAGACGCTTCCCTTAATACTCCAAACGTTCTCAACTGGTAAATGGTCCGACGAGCTTGCTGGCCGAGGTAGGATTTGTGAAGCACAGAGACAAGTAGTAGAAACCTTCGAGGATTTGCTAAGCACGGAGATAAGAAGTAGAAACCCTCGACTTGTGTGGGCGGACATAGTCCTGCCGAAATACACTCCTGGAAATGGAAAAAAGAACACATTGACACCGGTGTGTCAGACCCACCATACTTGCTCCGGACACTGCGAGAGGGCTGTACAAGCAATGATCACACGCACGGCACATCGGACACACCAGGAACCGCGGTGTTGGCCGTCGAATGGCGCTAGCTGCGCAGCATTTGTGCACCGCCGCCGTCAGTGTCAGCCAGTTTGCCGTGGCATACGGAGCTCCATCGCAGTCTTTAACACTGGTAGCATGCCGCGACAGCGTGGACGTGAACCGTATGTGCAGTTGACGGACTTTGAGCGAGGGCGTATAGTGGGCATGCGGGAGGCCGGGTGGACGTACCGCCGAATTGCTCAACACGTGGGGCGTGACGTCTCCACAGTACATCGATGTTGTCGCCAGTGGTCGGCGGAAGGTGCACGTGCCCGTCGACCTGGGACCGGACCGCAGCGACGCACGGATGCACGCCAAGACCGTAGGATCCTACGCAGTGCCGTAGGGGACCGCACCGCCACTTCCCAGCAAATTAGGGACACTGTTGCTCCAGGGGTATCGGCGAGGACCATTCGTAACCGTCTCCATGAAGCTGGGCTACGGTCCCGCACACCGTTAGGCCGTCTTCCGCTCACGCCCCAACATCGTGCAGCCCGCCTCCAGTGGTGTCGCGACAGGCGTGAATGGAGGGACGAATGGAGACGTGTCGTCTTCAGCGATGAGAGACGCTTCTGCCTTGGTGCCAATGATGGTCGTATGCGTGTTTGGCGCCGTGCAGGTGAGCGCCACAATCAGGACTGCATACGACCGAGGCACACAGGGCCAACACCCGGCATCATGGTGTCGGGAGCGATCTCCTACACTGGCCGTACACCTCTGGTGATCGTCGAGGGGACACTGAATAGTGCACGGTACATCCAAACCGTCATCGAACCCATCGTTCTACCATTCCTAGACCGGCAAGGGAACTTGCTGTTCCAACAGGACAATGCACTTCCACATGTATCCCGTGCCACCCAACGTGCTCTGGCCAGCAAGATCTCCGGATCTGTCCCCCATTGAGCATGTCTGGGACTGGATGAAGCGTCGTCTCACGCGGTCTGCACGTCCAGCACGAACGCTGGTCCAACTGAGGCGATAGGTGGAAATGGCATGGCAAGCCGTTCCACAGGACTACATCCAGCATCTCTACGATCGTCTCCATGGGAGAATAGCAGCCTGCATTGCTGCGAAAGGTGGATATACACTGTACTAGTGCCGGCATTGTACATGCTCTGTTGCCTGTGTCTATGTGCCTGTGGTTCTGTCAGTGTGATCATGTGATGTATCTGACCCCAGGAATGTGTCAATAAAGTTTCCCCTTCCTGGGACAATGAATTCACGGTGTTCTTATTTCAATTTCCAGGAGTGTATAAACCCAGGATGGCTTGTAATGAAGGGTAACAAAATGGGGAGCAGATATCGTTGACGTACCGCTGTGCTGTTAGGGGGTCGTGGACGACAACCTAAGACGGTCCTTCTGTGAAAAGAAATGACAGACCAGGCCATTACTCCTGGATGTAGGGCGATGTGGCAGGTGACTCTCAGGCTGCTATCCTAACCACAGTCCGGGGCGTCTCCAGACGCTTCTTAAGCCTGGAATCTCATGACTGGAGTAGAATTTTCGTCGGTGATGAGTCCTACTCCGAAATGGAAACCGATGACCAGAGGAAACGTGTCTGGAGACGCCCCGTATATCTATGGGGTACCAATCTAGCTGTCGTCCGCCGTGTGGCCCAATAACCAGAAGTTATCGTGCTTGATTAAAGGCCACACCAGTGCGTATATTGAATTGCTCAGTTTGTGAATCAGCCATTTTTCTGTAGTTGGTATCATTTGTTTGTCTGTTCTTGTACATTTCTACCGATCTCCATCCCATACGGATAACTCTTTCGTGGCGCGGTTCTTTTTTTTAAAAAAAGATTGTATTATGACGTCTATGATACGCTAAAATGTTTACGTTCAAGACTAACACATGCTCTAAAGACAATGAACTACGTTGAATTTCATAGTCATATATAAGTTACTTATCACAGCATAGGCCCATGTTAGTCTACATTTCAGCGTTTTAGGGTTATTTCCATGTTTCCTTTGAGTCCTCTTGTTCAGTTTTTCCCGATAGAAAATACAACGCGCGTTAACTCTAATGAGCGTGCAGGTAATTTCTTTTTTTTCTCTTTAACGACTGATGGAACGATCTCCAAATGCTCTGTTACGAACGTCTGTAATTATGTACAGTATTTGTGCCACATGGACTGCCATACGTCTAGTGGAATGTCTTCCAATAACTGAGCAGTGTACCTGTTAGGAACTGTGGTCACTATTCAGAAAAGTGTATCCGATTTTGAAAGTAATTGCTAGTAAGATCTGATAGAGTGACATGTGGAAAAGATGAAATGCGTTGGAGCTTAGCATTCGCAGAATACTCCTTTCGCCGGTATCACTCTCACACTCAATGAATATGCTAGCGAAATATGAGCTCCACGTTGCCTCTGCTACAGCTACAGCTCACCAGCTGCTGTTCTTTTCGTTGGCGTTTTTTATTTTTCGCTCTTTTCAGTTTCTTGAATTATTTCCACAAAGTTCGTAAATAAAGATAACCGCCTGAGTATCATTGCGTGTAAAGCACTGTTTATAATACGTGGAGATTCGCTGGCCCTGGATCGCGTCCGCCCCCGGATTAAGGCGGAGGATCGGTGTGCGGCCATTCTGGATGCCGTTTTTATGCGGTTTCTCAATCTGAAGAGGTGAATACTGGGCTGGATACCAAAGCTGCTGTACTACACGCAGATCGTTGTGGTCGCTTACTCCTTCCTCGGTGGGGGGGAAGGGGTGCGGGATGAGGGTTAAGGAGGGCGAGTAAGTCGGCGACAGGAAAAGCATTCTGTCATCCCTTAAATGCAGCATACCAAATCCTTTAGTAACATTGCTAACCTTGCATCTATGCAGTACAGAGGCACAAGGAAAAAATGTTGGTGTAGACAGAACATGAGGCACAGGAACAAAAAATACCCTTGAGCATAAAACAACCCCGCTGCTTTAATAGGCGACATTCGGCGCAAATGAAAACTAGGTCCTTTCCTTTCGACTGTGAAGTACATGGCGAATATCTGACTAACCGAAAAAGCAAGTTGTCTGAACACTACAGCAGCAGGGCACAGATAGGCTTAGAGCGAACAGGTAATGACGAGAAGGGTACGTTACATTTGTTACAGGGGGGGAGCCGTCCACGTGACATCTTTTACTGCCGGTGGAATAATGGTTTGCAACTGTGCTACTTTGTTACTATTTGATCAAGTCCCTTACACGTTAAAGTGCTCTTCGAAGGCATTTTCCTATGCTACAGAAAAAAATTGTTTAGTACGACCAAAAAAATCGCTTCCCCCATCCGTCAGCTACAACAGTTAAAAATTATTTACAGACTTTGTTGAAATGTCCGCTTTAACTTGGCAAAAATCGCACATCTGTTTCTTTACTCGTTCCGTATGTATTTCGGGTGTTCTGTCTTAGATGCATCTTCGTGTACCTGGCTAGCTGCTGTCAAAATTGGGCATTGTTACAGCACTTTCTCCTGCATTATTAATTATGCAACAAATATATTGCAATGAAGTAACTTCTGCAGTCAAAAATCTGTTCCCAGTCCTCGTTTCATAGGGTGCACTTAAATAATTGAGGAATCTTTCTTAAATAGTGAACTCAAAAAGTTCGCCTTATTCGAGGTGAAATGAAATGACCTCATGCAATTACCAGCGAATTCGGCAGTGCGTCGCAACTGATAAATATGTGTAGGAATTGGATACACGTCCTTATCTCCTTTTCTCTGCTCTCTATGTCAGTACCCTCCTGCCCCCCTCTCTGTCCATCTTCTCGTCCTCCTCTCTCTCCGTCTCCTCCTCTACCTCTCTCTGTCCATTTCCGCCCCCCCCCCCCTCTCTCCATATCTCCATATACACCTCCCTCTCTCTGACCTTGAGTCTTGTTTATTGTTGCTGCATTCTCGAAATGTTTTGTAGAGTACTGAGTGTGTAAACATTTGAAATAAATCAGTAAAGGAATTTTCTAGAGCTTTGCTAACAATTTTCCTCTCTATACAGGGTGTCCAAAAGTTACCAACAACACTTGGTATATAATGCGGGAAGGCATACTCATCGGTTTTCAAGAAGGAACCCGTGTACGGAAACGTGCGGCTTGGGCAGTGGAGAGCGTCGAAGTCTGAGAACGAAGATTGCGACGGTTTGTTCTGATTCGTTTTGGTATACGGAAGGTATGCAACCCTTTAGCCACCTATGCACTGCGGATAGACGACCTGAGCCTAATAACATTCCGGCACAAGCGCTACATTCCACCACATAGCCCTTGTGCGCATTCTACTGCGGTCCTTGTATGGTCTGCTAATGCGGTATGTACCAGAGCACAGTTGCGGAAATGAGTGACATGGTGCTTGCATGCGGCAAAGCGAATTGCAATGGGAGAACTGGTGCAAGATGGTATGCGGAACGTTTTGCAAACAGACATCATTACACTTTCGCGGCCATCGAGAGACCCTTCAGAAAAGCCGGAAAGTTCCACCTAGATTTTTTCTGCCTGAGGTGTATCCATTGTACTGTAAAGTAGTAGTGATCGGTGCTTACGAATATTATCCCCAGTCCACTGTTTGTCCTCTGGTATATACTGAAACGTGATGCGGGTCGTCCACACTTGGCTCGAACGTTGTAGTTGGAGGAGGACTTGCTGAGAATGTTCGAAGAGGGCCCAGCCTCCAGTACTCATGAACATCGGCTCCATTATTCATACCATCTGCAGGAAGTCGAAGCATTACGGGAGGAGGACTACACGTAACGGGTACAGTTTGCACGATGTTATTTACAACAATGTATACTCCAGCCACAATTCTCTAGCTGTTCAGCGATGAATGTACGTGTGCTAGAGACATCATATTAAACAACATATATATTCGCGAGAATGAAAATCAGTGGGGGCAGGTGCTTCAGAGTCACCAACAGAGCGTCCTTATTAACATCTGGGCCGGGATAACTGGTGACCATATCTTTGGGTCATATCTACTGCCACTCATACTAAGAGGACATATCTACCTCACAATTATTAGAGGTTTTGCCTACTCTGTTGGATGTAGAGCCACTGAATGTTTGGATGGCTATATGGCGGCAGCACAACGGGGTCTAGCACGCTTTTCTCAGCGTCGTATTTTCCAGTCGGTGGATTGGTAGATGTGGATCAATTCCACGGCCAGCACGGTAGCCAGATGCGACACCTCTCGGCTATTTTCTGTGGCGTGATATGAAGAGTATGGTGTATGGCACACCTGTAACGCCACTGGAGGCCCTTATTGATCGAGTCCACGGAGCAATAGAAATAAACACAGCCGCAAGTATTGGCTCATGTGCGTGAGGATCAGTATCACCAATGCAGGCTCAGCATTCACGTATGAGGTTCGCAGTTCGAAGTCCGTTTGTGTTGTGGACGGCGCAATGTGCTACTCATGGTGTGTTTATAGACATAATGTGAACACGAACCCATCTCGAAGGTAACCGATCTCCAGCGCCCAGGCCGTGCGTTTGCGGATACGGGTTTCTTCTTGAAAACTGAGTATCCTGCTTTCCCGCAGAACATACTAAGCATTGCCGGTGTTGTTTCGGGACAATCTGGATGCAGCCTATGTCCGATTTTTTATCAGAGCGTCTCACACACACACACACACACACACACACACACACACACACACACACACACACATACACACTAAATATCTTTGTACAATTTTGTATTAGAGTACTGTGCAAAAATTTGAAGTAAATCAATAAATCGATCAAGAAGTTTTCTAGATCTTTGCTAACAATTTTTCCCCTTTGTATATAGCTTACGTCCTTTCGAATGTTTATAAGTACATCGTGTAAAAATTTGAACTAAATCGGTAACGTAATTTTTGAGATTTTTGGTAACAACGTCAAACAACGACTTATCTTTGTATAGTGTGAGGTGATCCACATGAGTTCCAAAAGAAATCCGTTGGAATTCGATTACTCGATAAATAGTACAATTCTCAAGGCCGTCAATTCAACTAAGTACCTGGGTGTTAAAATTACGAAGAACTACAGTTGGAAAGACCACATAGATAATATTGTGGAGAAGGCGAGCTAAAGGTTGCGTTTCATTGGCAGGACACTTAGAAGACGCAACAAGTCCACTAAAGAGACAGCTTACAGTACACTCGTTCGTCCTCTGTTAGAATATTGCTGCGCGGTGTGGGATCCTTACCAGGTGGGATTGACGGAGGACATCCAAAGGGTGCAAAAATGGTAGCTCGTTTTGTATTATCACGTAATAGGGGAGAGAGTGTGGCAGATATGATACGCGAATTGGGATGGAAGTCATTACAGCAAAGACGTTTTTCGTCGCGGCGAGATCTATTTACGAAATTTCAGTCACCAACTTTCTCTTCCGAATGCGAAAATATTTTGTTGAGCCCAACCTACATAGGTAGGAATGATCATCAAAATAAAATACGAGAAATCAGAGCTCGAACAGAAAGGTTTAGGTGTTCGTTTTTCCCCTGCGCTGTTAGGGAGTGGAATGGTAGAGAGATAGTATGATTGTGGTTCGATGAACCCTCTGTCAAGCACTTAAATGTGAATTGCAGAGTAGTAATGTAGATGTAGATGTAGACTGGCCACCTGGGGTCGTTCTGTCAGTTTGTGCAAGTCTTTCTATTTGACGCACTTCGGCATCTTGCATATCAGATAATATGATTAGGACAACACGAACTCCCAGACTCCGAACGAAGAAACTCTTCCATTCAGACAGAATCGAAACCAGATCTTGCGATCAAGAGTTTGTGACGCTAAACACTAAACCACGATGTACGGACTTTATTCCAGATAATCTGTAGCACTGCTTTCACAGTTATTGATATCAGCACCATTAACCCTTGTCGGAGTGTAATTTTGTGTCCCTATAAAACTCCAATGCCGGGAGAGCAGTGTGCTGACCACATTGAGGATGACACGGCGGTCGGTCGGTACCGTTGGGCTTTCATGGCCTTGGCGGGATAATTTTCGTTTAGTTTTAGGTAACTCCAATCAAACAGTAGGTGCGTCGTTTTTCGTACCCGAAAACACGACAGATTGTGAAGTTCCAATTGCAGTGGCTTGACCTGATCGTTCAATCAGTCTCACGGACTATCTTACGGACGTGTTAGGATGTCACAATACTCCGCTCCAGAATGCTTGTCATAAATATGATAGAAGGTGTGTGTAAGTGAGATACTAATTTTGGCGTGTGTGGTATTCCAATAACGCGGGATCTGAATACGAAACGAGTATTCTCGAGCGAGAATGAGGGTGGTGTGGCGACTGGTTGGAACTAGCATACAGGCAGATAGGCATCAGATGGGCGGTGTGTGCAGAGGGGCGCAGATGTGCCGGGGCGACGGCGTCTCGCTCGGTGAGCACTGCGCAGCGCCCCGCCGGACAGCTGCGGGCCTCCGCTGTGTGCCGGCAGGCGCAGCTGCCGTGCCGTGGCGTGGCGTGGCGTGGCGCGTGCCGCTACCAGAACGCGGCACCTGGCGTCGCTGCCCTCGCCCGGCGCTACGATACGATACGCGCCGCCCTCCCCTGGCTAATTGCGTCGCTGCTGCTGCCGCCTTCCGCTTCCTGGCCGCACAATGCACTCCGGCGCCGGGTGGAGGTAGGGGGTTCCAGCCATTGTTATACACGGCAAATTGCTGCGTGGTGCCAGCTTCAAGACAGCCACTGAACTTTCGTTTGTTGACACATACAGTACGGCCTTCCATTGGTACTTTTTCCCCAGAGTGAACACAAGGATGATTATGAACAATGGAAACTGCACAAGACAAAAATTTTCCTACAGGATCACTTCTGAAATATACAGCCCTGATGGCAATTCTTACTTCTGTTTTACACTATCTTGACAGAAGAAATAGGATATCGTTACGCACACACACATACATAATGGTAGCATCGCGTTCAGGAAGTGTAAAAGGGCATTGCACAGACAGAGCTGTGATTTGTACTCAGGTGATACATGTCAAAAGGTTTCCGACATGATTATGGCCGCACGACGGAAATTAACAGACTTTCGACGCGAAATAGTAGTTCGGGCATTCGATTTTGGAAATCGGTAGGGGATGCAGTATTCCGAGAACCCCGTGTCAAGAGTGTGTCGAGAATACCACATTTCAGACATTGCCTCTCACCACGAACAACGCAGTGTCCGACGGCCTTCACTAAGCAACCGAGATAAGCCTTTTTTTGTGTTGACCTGTCCGTGCTAATAGACAAGCAGCACTGCGTAAATAAACGCAGAAATCAATGTGCGACATACGACGAACGTACCAGTTAAGGTAAGGTCGAAAAAATCGATTTTCGGTTTTCATCACATTTCGATAGATTAAGGTTTTATTTGCGTACTCTGAAAAGGAATTTGCTGAAAAAAGTTTTTCGAGCATTTAAAGAGCATTTTCCTACCACATGTGTTTATGGGCCACGCCCACTTTTCTGTCACCTACTGTCAACCCACCTACTGCCAACTCTAATCCATATGCAGATGCCATTATTAGCAAAATAGAATGTGTAGGCCATGTTCAAAAACGTTTGCGAAAATGCTGAGAAAACTAACTGTTGATATGAGAGGAAAAAAAAATTAGAAGACGGAAAACTGTCGACCGGACAGGGTCGGTTAGCTAAAACTGAAATAGAAAACTTGCAGGTATACTATGGCAGGCAATCAAGAGAAATAAAGAAAATTTGGAGGCAATGAAGAGAGCTGTTTGGGCCATATTCTTCCATAAGTTTTCTACTGATGATAAGCCATGTCATGGATTGTGTCCATCGGGAGAAAATTCGTGGTGCAAATACAATAGGGCTCTGACAACTGGAGAATCTTATTCTCACCAGCATTCTCTTCCTGCTGCTGCCGGGAACGATGGACTGGTTAGGCAAGGCAAATACCTTGACCTGCCGATTCTCCTTAACTTTACGCTGTAGAATTTTTGGCTTTAGGGACATGTAAGATACTTGGTGTAAGAGGACCCCATAAGCGATTTGGAGACATTACAGGAACGTATGCTCAATGCCTGCTACGCAATACAGCAACAACCAAGGGTGTGTGGTCCCATGAGACTTAGGGTGAACGGCTGCACTGCAATGGACGTCCGTCACATATTGTGAAGAGTAGCGCAGAAACATGGTGATCGTTGACAGTAATGGTGGTAGTCTCGGAAGATATGAGGCTTACGACCATGTTTATCTGAACTATTTTCCTTCCCTTGTTGGATACATAGTCCTCTGTAAATATTGAAACCTTTTTTTCCGGATAACATATATAAAATATTGCAACAGATGTGACATACTATGACACTATACGCAGGCTCAGTTAGTACTTCACAGACAAAATTTCGGACGTATTTTGATATAAGGAACCTGTGATTTACCATGGATAGTTATAGAGTAGCTGCATTTCCTCTGATTTCTGAGCCTCATCAATCTCTGAACTGAACTGAAAGAAAATTCGTGTCAATGATATACGCTGTCTTCTGTAGAAACGAATTTGTTCCATTCACTGACGGTTATTGCTAACCGACCCGGGGATTCGAGGGCCTTAAAGTGCCGCTTTCGGCATACGGGAAGTTCTAGTTCAGTGTTCTAGCAGTAGTGGACACCAAAAGATCCTGAGGAAGATCCCAGTAGAGGGGTCGAAACGTCGAACATTTTAGAAGAAACATGACGTGGTCTAATAACCCAGAAGATTTTTAACTTCAACCTCCCAAGTAGTCTCCATCTAGAGATCCAGAACACTTTCCCCGGGGGATGCCTTCATCATTTTGCCCTACAGGGGAGATACATGTCATCGGGAAATACAACAGCCTTACTTAACCTTGCTCTCAGTGAATTAAAGTTCTCATGTAGCAACGACATGTTGATTAGTGTTACAAGGCACGATCAATTAATCACATAGACCTTTGGCCCTGCAACTGCTGCCCCTCTCCTGAAACCATACGTTTCTGTTGTCGCTCCCCAGACAGCCCTCCCCCTGTCCATTAATAGGGTCGACGGCATTCTTGGCATGAACATGTAGAAGAATGGGCAACAATTCGTCAGCGAGAATGTCGAAATTAGCTGTCGAGTTCATGTTCAAGATAACCTGAATGAGTGAGCTCATGTCTGCGTAAGTAAAACATCCGCAAAATATAACAGAACCTGCTAAAGACTGAACCATTCCTCAATTCATTACATGTTGAACACCTCAGTGGGCCGTTGGTACATCATTTGTAAAGAGGCAAAATCGTGACTCTTAGTAATCAGCTACTGCCCAGTGTCGATCACACCAAATGTGCATTGAGTTCGTTTGTCTAGCCTTTGTTCGCTCAGAAACTAGTTGCGGAGGACCTGCAGTTACTAGCAGCAGCAATACCTGTCGGCTTTTCGGACTTGATTCCGATTCTTATTTACAAGGTGTAACAGTTGTAGGCAAGCCTTGGCAGTTAGGGCGTTTTCGCGACCTCCGTTCTTATACTGCTTAACGTAGTTGTGAATGGTGCACCACTTCCGGTTCAAATGGTTCAAATGGCTCTGAGCACTATGGGACTTTACTTCTGAGGTCACTAGTCCCCTAGAACGTAGAACTACTTAAACCTAACTAACCTAATGACATCACTCACATCCATGCCGGTGGCTGGATTAGAACCTGCGACCGTAGCGGTTGCGCGGTTCCAGACTGTAGCGCCTAGAACCGCTCGGCCACCTCGGCCGGCCCATTTCCGGTAGGCAGTTTGTATAATCCATGTTGCTCAGTAAACTAATCGGGAAACTTCATTCACGACATGATCTTGGACTTGTCCAAGTACGATATCTCTTTACCGCCTTTCATTAAAGTCTCGCTGTCGGCCAGTCTTACTGGACTGATCCCATACAACCGATTGTCACATCCACACCGCTTCAACCAACTGTCACATCCACACGACTTGAATACCATGATCTCTGTCAGTTATGGGATGTCTTTTGATCGCCTAGTATCAGTTCTACACCGCCTACGGCGCTCCAAAGTAATGAATGTTCTTTTACTGAGGTGAACAACGTTTTGTCTGGTGAGTTTAAATTTCCCCTGTTAATGTAACTGTTATATCAACAAAATAAAGACCAGTTGAGTTGCCAGTAATTTCTCATTTATTACACGACTGATTTCGAGCTCCATCTACAGGTGCCACCAGGAGGAGCTGGTAGCTTACAAGGACTATGCGTTTGACATACCAAAACAAAAGATAGAGCCGTGAAAAGTGGAATTACTCACATAATTAAGTAAACATAAATGCGTGACAATCTTCGCAAGCGCTCATGACGCGTCAAGCCCACGTCAAAAAAATGAATAGCAATGGAACAAAAATGTTAACGTATACGGAGGGATCCGAGTAATTACATTTAAAATGACGGTATTTCGAGTGTTGTAGTGCGGGCTGCATACATCACAAGACGCCGAAACATCTTTGATATGTTCATTAATTGGATCACTCATACGTAAAGTATGCTGAAGAAATAATAGTTCCCTTTCCTGCCACCAGGTGGATATATGGGTCTGCAAGCTGTCAGAATGTGATGTGGGTGCAAGAGAAGAGAAGTAACAATCCAACATATAATATTGATGGTTCTGGCACGTTTATTAGGATACGGTCACGAGCTGCAACACGTGTCCAAAATCGTCTACCGATTCACCAGCATGCTGCATTCGTAACACGGCATGGTCGACGGTTGCGCACAACACATCCGGTTTATTCAGAGCGATATGTCATCGTATGTTGTCCGCTTACATGGCTGATAGACACGATCTTCCAGATAGACATGATGCGGTCGCTATGGAAGGTTTCTCGAAGTAAATCTTTCACCTAGCAAGCGACGTGTCGTGTCCTCCCCGAAAACAATGGTGTAAACACAGTTGAGTTTTCACAAAGCTGGAATCACGTGTTGCACAAGGACATGTTTACAAATGTCCACATGTCACTGTCACTGTAGACATAATAGGCCCGTGAAGTGTAACCTTGAAGAAAAACGCATTGTGAATGAAGGAGCTTCTGAAGCTACACCACACCTGCAGAACACGTGGTGGAGTGCAATCCCTAAATCGACAGATCTGTGCATTCACGTCACCGTGCAAAGTAAAACGTGCCTCGTCCGTTCAGCCACTCTTCCTTGGCCACATTTCATCAATTTACAAGTGTGCCAGAAATAAAGGGCAAAGTCACGGCCTTGTAGCCTATCTTGAGGCTTCACTTAGTGCACATTCTGAATCCTGTTGCAATACAGTAGAAAATGCACCGCAAAATGTTTTGAACTATTGACCAGGTGATAGACAATTCCCGAGACACAGATCGAATACTGCCTGCAGAATCTGAGGCATGCGATGAGCCGTAGGCTATAGCTGGAGCAACTTCATCAACAACCGCAAAGGGAATGGCCGTCTACCTTTCTCTGCTGCACCTCCTAATCTACCTGTTTCTTCACGTTCCTTAGCCCACTTATAGATTTTGGGCTACTTCACATCTCTTTCTGTCGGCGATATTCCCACAGTGCAGCGCTGCTGTTGCTGTCGCTCGGCTAAAACAGTTCTACCAGTAGTGCACGGTACTTCTTCTCAGCAGCTATTGCGTATCGAATGGAAAACTTCAATGTTCTCAACCCTTTCCACCAAGAGTTACTTCAGAAAAGAAATAAACACTCTTCATCATGCGATAAACGGCCGATTGACTTCAAAACAGGAAACATTTCACGTTCTTGCAGCGCCATATGTTTACCTGGTGGCAGAAAGTGGAACTATTATTTTTTCACTCCACGAGTAACGATTAATGAACCAAACTATTTCGTTTTAGCGCCTTGTGGTTATACAGTCAGCACTGCAGCATTCAGAACAGCGACAGTTTAATTACAACCACCCTGGTTGATGCAGCCTGCAAGGAGACCAGCCGAATGTTGGGGCTGAAGCACCTGAAGTAGGAGCCAACGAGATCGGGAACCAAAACAGATAGGAGGAAATAGGTGTGTAACAAGGGCTGACTGTGCCATTCGCTTACATAAGTGTGGTTCATAAGGTCGAGTGAATACAAAAGTAAAAATAGAAGAATCAGTGTGATCACATATAAAACTAAGTGATCGACAAAAATGCCTAAAAGACGAAGTGACAGAACGCATAACAATAAAAATACAACTAAAACACAGGGTATGTGAGCCGTGCACCGGCTCTCGTTTGACAGGTTGGCGTCGTGTATTCGGATTGTGACCTCTTTAGTGGCGCCACTACGTTTGCTCGCTTTGTCTGTCCATGAGTGGCAGCAACGGCGTTTATCGATTGCGAGTACTGTGGTACTATCTTTGGAGCGACCTCTAGATTTTCCGGATCGTTGTGTGTCGGAGTTCAGTTGAGTTGGGACGGAGCAGCAGTGAGGTTCGCACAGCGCCACTACTCGCCGGGACAGCTGGCGATACATGCACTGCCCGATGGAAGGATGTGGTCGCGAGAGTTCACGACCACGTCGAGGCCCGGATTCAGCCAGGTCAAGTTGAATGGATCGTTACATTCGAGCAGTGAAACCTTCAGTGGTGTGTGTGTGTGTGTGTGTGTGTGTGTGTGTGTGTGTGTGTGTGTGTGTGTGTGCGTCCGTGGAAGTGACGTCATGGCAATAAGCTGTCAGCCGACGATTGATGCTGGCACCTTTCCCTTGCCTGACATGAGCGGGCACGACCGTTGGTTGGTCGTTCAGTCGGTTGTCTCGTCGCACGACGTGTACTTGGTCTTCCGATCGCTTCTGGACCCTCTGTGTTTGTGTCAACTTGTGGTCCGTTGTTTGAGTTGTTGGTGGAATTGTTTTCGCGGGTCCGTGTGTATCTAGTGCGTTTGAATGAGGAGTTATTTTAACGCTGTCTGCGTATTGCATTGGTGGAGGGGCTCCTTCTGCCTTTCGGTGTTTTAAAAGTCGGATTCTGCAGACGCAGTGCTGTATGTCACTATGCGCTCGCTTGAATTATTCCATCGTTGTGCTGGTTATCTGATGTTAGGTGGATTTGGTAAGACGTTTGGTCGGCGTTTAAGCTGTACCTAGTTTGAGTTGCCATCCTGTTACGTGAGCATAACGCTTGGTGCCTGTCGGACCGCTTACGCAGCTGTAGGGACTGTCCTCAGGTCGATCCTTGGAGCACTCTCTACTTTATTTGGTCTGATTCTATCATTTGTTTAAAAATAATATTTTGTTTAAATTATTCCTATTGCTTGTCGCCTTCAGCCGACCAATAATCTGAATTATTCTTAATCAGGCCTTCAGCCGTCAGTGTAGCTTGTGTTGTAGTCGATTTATTTTAAATGATTGTTTTTAAAAAATTATTTCCTGAAAGTGTATGTGTTTGCTGTGCAACCAAAGGTAACTGATTAGGCTCCATTCATACTTTTTCCTGCTTTCCCTAAATACCACGGCCGGCCGCGGTGGTCTACCAGTTCTAGGCGCGCAGTCCGGAACCGCGCGACTGCTACGGTCGCAGGTTCGAATCCTGCCTCGGGCATGGATGTGTGTGATGTCCGTAGGTTAGTTAGGTTTAAGTAGTTCTAAGTTCTAGGGGACTGATGACCACAGTAGTTAAGTCCCATAGCGCTCAGAGCCAGCCTAAGTCCCACGTAACAGTATGGTTAGTAAAAACAATATATTTAGAAATAAAGCAATTAAACGACAACAGGTCAAGTGCGCTGAGAGAATGTTGCGAACTGTTAACATCAGCGACCATGCATAGATTAGTCCCTGAGAGCCAAAACAACGGTTTCCCACCTGAATGGCTCCTTCGTCAGCTGCTCCCGGCACCGCATTCAGCAGGCTTGCTGGCACGCTGCACTGGTCACTTCCTCGTCGGCTGTCGAGGTAGGGCCCTGGTTGCTGGTTCTACACGTGAGTGCAGTTGGTTATTCATTATTTCTTCCCTTTTGCCTGGATCCATTCCTCTACGTGAGCGTCTTTATTCCAGTCCCATGCATTTGTTTGGCGTGGGTGTGTCACCTCTTGCCTGACTAGCCCACCTGCCCCGCGTCTACGTTATCTTCATTATTTGAGTAGTACGACTTTTATGCTTTCCTTTTATTTAGGTATGTCAACCCCATAGTTCTTGTATGCTAGTAGCTTCTGCTCTTGTTCACAGTTGGTGGCACCTGTAAATGGAGCTTTAGGCTTTGAAGTTAGTCACGTAATAAATAATAAATCACTGACAGCTGAAGCGTATTTGTATTCTGTTCATACGTACCTCAGTTATGGAAGTTCGCCTGATCACGTATTTTGTAAGTGCTCCGAAGACTGAGCACTGGTTTAGAAAATGTACTGCGAGAGCTGTCAGTACACCACCTTCCAATGCTACTGCAGATGTGCTTGTATTACGGCAAATTGTATTAAATTAGCTCTGCCATTGACACCATGCAGCCAGGAAGAACATGTGTATAAGTCCCCAAGTTGTGACAATACTCCACTCTAACTTAATTTGGATCGGTACTTGAATTCAGATTCCATGGAAAGTAGACCAACTGGGTACTGTGCAGGTATTTATTATAGAAACAACATGAAGAATGCAAGTTGAATAAATATTGATATATAACGTTAACTTCTGCTCATTAATCTAATTTTGAGATCGGTGAAGCTTCTATGACTTGACTCGAAACTGTGCCCCCCTTTATTCGATGGGAACACTAAGTGGTTGATATTGATAATGTCTGATACTGGCACCGACAGTAAAGAGTTCAGAGATGAACCAAATGTAACTTAACACATATACTACTAAAGATTTCAGCAAAACCTTCTGATCTCCTCCCCCTACCGCAGATTCAGGCAATCAGATTTGTTTCTCTGCTTTGTGGTGAGAGTACTGCTTGTGTCTTGAGTGAGAATTTCTGTGGCCATTAGCTCGCATCTGCTGCATGCGTCCCCCACACATTCCTTCATGCTAGAAAGACCAGTTATTGTTATTTCTCCAATCCTAAACATTCAGCCATCACCTCGCTTCCTATTCTTTTTAGCAACTATACGGGCCATCACAAGAAGCCCATTCTGTTGGCTTCTTACGTTGTAGCGAGCCTCAGCAGTAAACACTCCCATCGTCCTATTCTTTCCAGAGCCACAAAAACTGCCCTACCTCCAGCGCTACCCCGCTCGGTCCACGTCTCTTTCGGTGACTGTGGAGGTCCTCAACTTCTCCTTGCTGTTAGAGCCAGCACAAAATTATGTTGCAACCATGCAGTTCTTCGTTAATTTTAGTACGAGATTACCCAGTATCAACCAATAAAATATTAATAATTCTATCAACTCACCCAAAATGCGATCCTATACTAAGTAAACGTGAAACATGCATCGTCAAAATTATTCATGTATGATGGCAAAATCTTACTGCCTTATAACCTCCCATTGTTTGCTTGCAACTTCCACAGAGCGTAAATCCAGAGTCACGCCGAAATGCCTCAAATTCCAACCGAAACAATTATTCTTTACTACCGTACTCGTATCTTCTGTTTAACACCACCTCCAGGTAGTTTATGACTCCAAAGTCCAGTACAGGTGTCCTGCTACCATCCATACGTGCACACAATAGGCCACACACTTACCCAAGAAACTCAGGGAAAATATGATCAGACATCCACTCCAGCTTATTGAAAACGCACTTACAAATTCTTGTACTTTTCCATACAGGAAGAAGTATTTAACACTCACTTTTGATCACAAAGTTCCTAACTGGAAATACATTATACTATCGAAACCAAATTAAATGTTTTATTCCCAGTAACTAACAGCCTATGGATGAAACATTATTCCTTTCAAAAGGTTTAGACAGGCTGTAGAGTCAAGCTGGAGTAAAACATATCTGGTATTGATCGCTGTTATATTTACGGTAATCGTTGAGCATGTACACTATGTGATCAAAAGTATCCGGACACCTAGCTGAAAATGACTTATAATTTCGTGGTGCCCTCCATCGGTAATGCTGGAATTCAATAAGCTGTTTGCCCGCCTTTGACCTTACCTTCCTTTCGCGCAGGCATACTTTCAATCAGGTGCTGGAAGGTTTGTTGGGGAATGGCAGCCCATTCTTCAGGGGGCGCTGCACTGAGGAGAGGTATCGATGTAGGTCGTTGAGGCCTGGCACGGTCGGGGTTCCAAACCATCCCAAAGGTGTTCTATAAGAGTCAGGTCAGGACTCTGTGCAGGCCAGTCCATTACAGGGATGTTATTGTCGTGTAACCACTCCGCCACAGGTCGTGCATTATGAACAAATGCTCGATTGTGTTGAAAGATGCAATCGCCATCCCCGAATTGCTCTTCAGCAGTGGGAAGCAAGAGGAAGCAAGAAGGTGCCAAAAACATCAATGTAGGCCTGTGCTGTGATAGTGCCACGCAAAGCAACAAGGGGTACAAGCCCCTTCCATGAAAAACACGACGACACCATAACACCACCGCCTCCGAATTTTACTGTTGCCACCACATACGCTGCCTGACACAGGCTACGTGCGCTTTTCGCTTGCTGTGTTACGAGATAAGTAATTTAGCTAGTAATTTAATTGTTTTTGCTGCATGTTATATAGTATTTACGTGCATTAGTGGCAGACAGACTTGATAAATTGGAGGTTTCAGTTTTTATTGGTGTCTGCATAGGAAAAACGAAGTTTCTGTTTAGGACAGTTTCGCGTGTCCACAAATGTTTGTTTACATTATTAACTGACGTTAAATACGCGGGATTATCAATTATGTGCGTGAACAACACTCAAAATTCGCGTTATTAGTGTCATTTACAGTCGATACATTAAAGGTAGCAATTTTTATAAATTTTATTAGGAAATATGATACCGACAGTGAATTCTAAACTCACTTGTATACGTTTGACTAACGCAACATGCGAGCGTTAACAGTTAAGCATACGTAAAATACGTAGTAAATTAGTGTTACACTACAATATGTAGTAAACCAGTGTTGTAGTACAACTTATGATCCCTTCTTATATACGGTTTGGTTAGCAGAAAGCTAAACTAATCTCGCCGTCTGCTTGTGGGCTTTAGTGATCGTGTACTGTAAGCCTATCGGTTCCTACAAAGTAGAGTTTGAACTCTTATTGTTAGCTAAAGGTTTTGTTTTGTACATGCATCTGTCAGTATACAGTACTTAGTATTTACGTTTATTAGTGTCATTTAGACTCGATACATTGAAGGTAGCAATTTTTATAGTTTTATTTGGTCATTTTCGCGTGTACGTAAACGTTCTTTTTACTTTATAAATACAAGGGATAATAAGTAGGTGTAGCTTACCGTAGGTTACAGTTTTGTTCTTTAATAATATTTAATAGTAGCTCCTAGCAATTTACTGTAGGTCACTGTTTTTTTCCTTTATTATTCACTAGATAGCCACATGCAGGAAAACATTTTTATTGTTTTTCATTATTGAGTGCCCTTTCTGCCAACTAGAGTGTAGTTGTTAACCTTGTGTGGCAGTAGGTTTTCTTAAGTTTCTTATAGTAAATCACATATTAGCTAGATGCATAGGGACTGTGCCTGTTGTGTGCACATGCAGAAGGGGTTAGCCACAGTCGAAACGCAGCTGGAAGCTTTGTTGGCCACAGTCAACAGGTCCCAGGGTGCCACCTTGAGGTGCAGTGGGGATGGTGTGCCTCTGCTGTACTAGATGTGCAGGGGGGGGGGGGCGAGGGGGATGTCACAGCTCTCTGTCTCTGAGCCGACCTCAGGTGCAACTGAGCTGGCCGGCCCTCTCTGCCCTCAGTGTGGGTGGCGGACTGTGTCGAGGTCTCGAGCCTCAAGGCGAAAGCTGCCTGGGAGACGCAGGCTCCAGCCAAATCGCATGCACTTTGCTAATACATTCAGTGTGCTATCTGATGCTGTGAGGGGGAGGGGAGGCTGAGTTGAACCAGAATGCAAATTCTGCCAGGATAGTGGCCGCTCCTTCAGCAAGTTCCGGACAGGCACGTGGGGATAGGGATTTGTTAGTTGTCGGGAGCTCCAATGTTAGTCGGGTCATGGAGCTCCTCAGGAACATAGCGGCTAGGGCGAGGAAAAAGTTCAACCCTCACTCGGTGTACCTGCCAGGGGACTTTGTCCGGGGTGTGGAAGAGGCTCTTCCGGCGGCTGTCGAGCGAGTGGGGTGCAGCCAGTTGCCGATTGTTGCACATGTCCTCACCAACGATGTCAGTCATCGGGGTTCCGAGGAAATACTTAGGTCCTTTCGACGGCTGGCTAAATTGGTGAAGGCGGCCTCCATCGCTCGAAGGAGTGGAAGCCAATCTGACGATTTGCAGCATCATACCCAGGGTGGACCGGAGTCCTCTGGTTTGGAGTCGAGTGGAGAATCTAAACAGAGGCTACGTCGACTGTGTGACGAAAATGGTTGTAGATTCCTCGACCTACGTTATGGGGTGGAAGGTTGTAGGACGCCCCTCCATAGATCAGGGGTTCACTACACACAGGAAGCTGCTACAGGTTTAGCGCAGTCCTTGTGTCGTGCACGTGGGGGTTTTTAGATTAGGTTCCTCCCCACAGGAAACAAACGGTTGGCCCGAAAAATTACCAGTTCGCGACACTGATGTGGGTGTGCCATCTGTAAAAATTATTAGTTCGCCTAAACAGGTCAATCCAAAGGATTTAAGTATTCTAAATCTCATGTCAGTAAATTGTCGAGGTGTCTGTAGCAGGATCTCCAAGTTACTCATCGAAATAAACACTAGCAATGACAATATTGCATTAGGTACCGAAAGTTGGTCGAAACCAGATATCAATAGCAGTGAAATTTTGAACTCGGATTGGACAATGTTTAGGAGGGATAGGATTGAATCTATGGGAGGTGCTGTGTTCATTGCAGTTAAAAGCTGTTTAAACGCAGTTGAGATCGATGCTGGGTCGAAATGTGAAATAGTCTGGATAAAGCTGTCGATCAGACAAGAAGTGACCATTGTATTAGGACGTTTTTATAGACCACGAGCATCCCCAACAAACGTCGCAGAACGTTTCAGGGAAAGTCTTGAATACAAAGGAAATAAATATCCAAATTATCCATTTGTTATAGATGGAGACTTTAATCTGGCGTCCACTGACTGGAAAAATTACACGTTTATCACAGTGGGCAGACGCAAAGACTCGTGTGAAGTCATTCTAGGAGCGCTCTCAACATACAACTATGAGCAATTGGTTAGGAAACCAAATCGAGATGGGAACATATTAGATATCTTGGCAACAAAGAGACCTGATCTTTCTGAGGAAGTTAATCTAGAAGAAGGTTTTAGCGACCATCCTGTCTTTGTGGCTTCTATGTAAGTGGAATTAGGAAAACAGAATAAAAAAAACTAAGAAACAGCGTATCGTTTTCTTTTTTGGGAAAGCAAATAAAAGTCTCATTAATGAATATCTTCATAATCAGCTCCTAGCATTCACCGCGGGACATAAAGATATTGAGCATCTTTGATCGGAATTTAAAGGTATTGTAGACCACGTTCTAGAGAAATATGTGCTTACCAAAAATATAGGGGACGGAAAGGATCCACCTTAGTTCAACAAACATATTGGGAAGTTGCTGAGAAATCATAGAATTTTGCACAGTCGTTTTAAACGTAGTCACTGCCCCGCTGACAAACAAAAATTAAGCAAAATGAAAGCAGCTCCCGAAAGGTCATTGAGAGGTTATCTTAACGAATTTGAAAGCAATATTTTATCTACATATTCTAAAAATAACCCCAAAAATTTTGATCGTACGCAAAATCTATGAACACTACAAATAATTCGATAACTTCTCTTGCTGACAGCACGGGTAATGCAACGGATGATGATAAACAGAAGGTCGAAATTCTAAACCTAGCTTTCCAAACCTCCTTTACGGTAGAGAACTGCAGCACCATTCCCCCTTTCAATTATCGAACAAACGCAAAGATGACTGACATAGTGTTTAGTGTATCTGGGATTGTAAAACAGTTAAGATCCTTAGACGCCAGGGAGGCATCTGGCCCAGACGGTACCCACTTAAGATTTTGTGTTGACTATGCCATCATCTATCAGAGATCATTGGATTCAAATGGTTCAAATGGCTCTGAGCACTATGCGACTTAATTTCTGAGGTCATCAGTCGCCTAGAACTTGGAACTAATTAAACCTAACTAACCAAAGGACATTACACACATCCATGCCCGAGGCAGGATTCGAACCTGCGACCGTAACGGTCACCCGTCTCCAGACTGCAGCGCCTAGAATCGCACGGCCTCTCCGGCCGGCAGATCACTGGAACAGCTGAAAGTGCCACGGGACTGGAAGAAGGCCCAGGTCATAGAAATCTACATAAAGTGTAGAAAATCGGATGCACATCATTACCGGCCAATTTCGCTGACATCGATTTGTTGTAGAATAATGGAACATATTTTGTGTTCAGACATAATGACCTTTCTAGATTCTGAGAAGCTCATTCGCACAAACCAGCACTGTTTTAAGAAACAGAGGTCATGCGAGACACAGCATACCCTCTTTGTGCATGACATACAACAGGCTCTAGATGCCGGCTCCCAGGTTAATGCCATATTCCTCGACTTTCGAAAGGCGTTCGACTCAGGTGCGCCCGGTCGCTTGCTCCAAAAAGTGCGCGGTCTATCCAATGACGTATGCGGTTGGATGGAAAGTTTTCAAACAGACAGAGCAGTCTGTCGTCCTGAATGGGGAGACTTCAGCAGAAACAATCATAAGTTGTGCCCTAGGGCAGCGTAATAGGTCCGCTGTTTTTCACGATTTACATAAACGATCTGGTTTATGACATTGACAGTGGCATTAGACTGTTTGCCGATGACGATGTAGTCTACAGGAAAGTAGTATCACACGAAAGTTGTGAACTAATCAATGAAAATTTGCAGAAAATAAATGCGTAGAATCCTGAAGTAATGCAGTCCTCCAACAAACCAAATTGCTTACAATACTTTAGGTCGTCCAGTCAGAGTACTGTTCGTCTGTATGGGACCGTTACCAGTAGGGTCTGATTCAAGAGATTGAGAAGGTCCAAAGAAGAGCGACAAGTTTCGTGACTGGTACATTTAGCCATCGCGAGAGCGTTACAAATCTCACAGAAAGTTTGAAGTGGGACACACCTGCAGACAGACGACGCGCTAAGCGGAAGGGGCAGCTCACTAAATTCCAAAATCCTATCTTCGCCAAGGATGTAGAGCACATATTATTACCACCAACTTTCATATCGCGCAGTGGTCACCATTCAGAGATAAGGGAAATTAGAGCTCGTACTGAGGCGTTCAGTCGTTTCTCTCTAGCGTGATCCGCGAGTGGAACAGAGGGGGGATGAGAGGGGGGGAAATATGACTTTGGCGCGAATAGTGTCCTCCGACACTCACCGCTTGGTGGCTAGCGGAATTTATATGTATGTGGAGATGACGTTCAACGGGAATTCGCCATACCCACACCCTGCCATCGAATCACCACATTGTGTACCGTGATTCGTCACTTCACACAACGTTTTTTTCACTGTTCAATCGTCTAATGTTAACGCTCCTTACACCAAGCGACACGTCGTTAGGCATTCATCGGCGTGAAATGTAGCTTATGAGCAGCCGCTCGACCATGAAATCCAAGTTTACTCGCCTCTCGCCTAACTGTCATAGTACTTGCAGTAGATCCTGATGCAATTTGGAATTTCTGTGTAATGGTCTGGATAGATGTCTGCGTATTACACATAACGACACTCTTCAACTGTCGGCGGGCTTGTTAGTCAACGGACGAGGTCGACCTGTACGCATTTGTGCTGTATGTGTCCCTCCACGTTTCCACATAGGAAACAGTAGACCTTTCCATATCGGAAACAGTGGACCTAGGGATGTTTAGAAGTGTAAAATTCTCGCGTACAGACATGTGACGCAAGTGACACACAATCATCTGACCACGTTCGAAGTCCGTGAGTTCCGCGGAGCACACCTTTCTGCTCTCTCACGATTTCTAATGACTACTGAGGTCGCTGATATGGAATGCCTGAAGGTAAGTGGCAGCACAATGCATCTAATATGAAGAGCGTGTGTTTTTGGGGGTGTCCGGATACTTTTGATCACATAGTGTACATACAACAGCGAAAAACTGAGGCAGAATTCGAGCATGCAGCCTTCAGTTTACAGAAAAGCTTCACTAGCCTGACACTATACAGTGCGGCAAATCGTCATTGTATTTGATCAGTCATTCAATTGGTTTAATGATTCCTCTCCTGAGCCAACGTCTTTATATAAAACTAGCACATGCACCTGATGTCATCTATTATTTCTTGTGTATATTTCAGACTATTTTCCCCCACAGTTTTTACCCCCTGTAGGTCCCTCAAGTACCTCAATCATCTTATCATACATCACTCTTGATGTCAATGTTTTCCACCGATTCTGCAGAGAACCTTCTGATATCTCATTTTACCAGTCTATTTATTTTTCAATATTCCTCCATAGAAACACATTTCAAACGCTCCGATTATCTTCTTTTCTAGTCTTCTTAGATCCCGCTCTTCATTTAAATACAATGCTGTGCTCCAAATATACAATCTCAGATATTTCTTCGTCAAATTAAGCCGATTCTTGATATAGGTAGGCCTCTTTTGGCTAATAATGCCATCTTTGTTTGTGCTACAGTGTTTTTTATATCCTTCTTGCTTCGTCTACCATGTCTTACTTTGCTTTTATACCAACAGAATTCCTTCAATTCATCTATGTCGTTGCCCTCAATTTTGATTTTAAATTCATTGTTAATCTCATTTCTGCTACTCCTCGTTACTTCCGTCTTTCCCCGATTTACTGTGAGTCCATTAGATGTGTTCCATCCATTTAGGCTGCTCCTACAATTTTTCTCGCTTTCGATGGGAATATCATTGTCACCTTTTCGCCCTTAATTTTAATCCCACTCCTGCCATTCTCTTATTTCCGTCTTGCGTTTTTCAGATTTTCTAGCTGCTCTACCCCATCAAGGATTCCACTACCTCTTTGGTAGTGCCCTCCGGGAAACACGAATTTGGACTTAATCCGGTATCTCTTGCTAACGAAGAGATCATCACAGTACTTTTCAACTATAGGCCACATATCCTGTGAACTGTGGATGCAACCTATGCAACAGTTTCATTATTTTCTGTATCCTCATGTCATTCATCATTGCTGATTCTTACGGCCTGTAGGGACAGTTTGCCACCCCACGGCCAAGAGGTTGTCCTGTATCTTTGTTCATTATTCCGCCCTCTTTAACAAGGTGTTGATAGAACCAAGGGGCTACTACCGGAAGCCTTGGCCGAATATCTATGGCAGTTAACGGAAACGACATATATGACGGCTTGCTTTAAGAAATCGTACCAGGATTATTTTGAATGTCACGACCCCGCTCCCCTCTCTCGGATGTGAGCCTGCGTATGTGGGCCTAGGAGGGGGTGGGGGGAGGAAAGGGTTACGTGTCGCTGTTACCAAGTCATCATTTGTTTATTGAACCAACTTCTCATTTGACTTCGTGTCTGGACCCCTTTTAACTGCTTTCCACAACCCCCCAAAAAAAGTGGGACTGAACCCGGGAATTGAAGCGTTGTCTCTACATTTTCCGATGCTAATAAATGTAGACTGAAGCAATACTTCTAGCTTTCGGCCAGAGTGGCCGAGCATTTCTAGGCGCTACAGTCTGGAACCGCGCGACCGCTCCGGTCGCAGGTTCGCACCTGCCTCGGGAATGGATGTGTGTGATGACCTTAGGTTAGTTAGGTTTAAGTAGTTCTAAGTTATAGGGGACTGATGACCTCAGAAGTTAAGTCCCATAGTGCTCAGAGCCATTTGAACCAATACTTCTAGCTGCAATGCCATTGTTGTTAGCACTAACTGTAAACGAGACACAAATTAAAATACTTCGAAAATTAAATTATAATATGGTTTACTGTTGATATTTTCTTAGGTGAAGATGTATTCAGTGTCACGATGGAGGATACGTATTAAAAAAAAATTGAAACAACAATTGAGACCTTTTACTCAGAACGTAATGCGAGTGACATCAGCACAGCCAAGCTACGGTTATTATACCCAAACGATTGCTGATCACCTTTATACCAATAAGTAACTTCCTGCTTTCTGTAAAGATTCGGAAATAAAGCTTAATGTAAATGAACGAGGTAAACTGTGCATTTCACGATACATAAGGGAGTAGTGGCTTTCGATTATGCGTTCAACTACTCACAAACAGCCATGGTATACATATATTTTGAAGTAATAATGTTGATAGCAAGTATCTGTATGTCATGGTGAGGTGGTGGCGTAAATACAGTTGTTACACAAATGAAACGTTCTGATATATTTGTAAGTTACTGATATTGTGAAGTACAGAAAAAATTTCCTTGCAGAAAATTCTGTAATTCATACATTGATACCAAACGAGGTGGCGCAGTGGTTAGACACTGGACGCGCATTCGAGAGGACGACGGTTCAATCCCAAGTCCTGGCATCCTGATTTATGTTTTCCGTGATTTCCCTAAATCGCTCCAGGCAAATGCCGGGATGGTTTCTTTGAAAGGGCACGGCCGACTTCCTTCCCCATCCTTCCCTAATCCGATGAGGCCGATGACCTCGCTGTCTGCTCTCCTTCCCCAAAAACAACCCCGACATACTGGGATAGAGCTCAGATGTTGTGTTCATATCATGTCCGACTAACGGAGGCGGTTAGTGTATAAAGAATGGAATGTGGAATGATCACATTACTTTTTGATCAAAGAGAGAGATTGTAGCAAACTGCAGAAAGAAATGTCACTTTCGGACATTTCATGATAGCGTGCAGCTTTCCAAATGCGGTTTACACAGTTCAAAATACTGGCTTCCTAAGCAAAATCGTTCGGTCTCTCAACGCCCTGATATCTCAAAGATCATTTATCCTATGCCCTATCTATGAGTTGGGAAAAAAGCTTTAAAACGTCTTGAAATGGAGGGACTCGTTGTCACAAGCTATATAATTATTATCAAGAGTACAAATGTGGATGTGTCAGTGACCTTCGAAGAAAGCAAACGTCCTTATCTTGGTGCAATATAGCATTTACCTTGCAAACGCTTTTCGTCTTTATATAAAATTACCTTCAGTGGGATTTATTCTGTAATAATGTAGTTTTGTTTTTACATATAGCACTAAGGGCTTTGAAACATTCCACCTCATGGTTTCTGCGCAAATAAATGGTTACTTACGGTTACTTATCTTTCCTTGTAAAATCAGGACTTAGGTCAGAGGTAATACTTCCACTTGACTTACGAAAAATATACACGCATTTGTCAAGAGATCTTTTGGTTTTTTGTTTCACACATTGTTTTCTGCTATGGTAACTAAATGATGTGAAACATTTGACTTCTCATGTACTTACAGTACGAGAACGGTGACGATTTTTGCCGTAAGAATCGTTTGTTTATTTGGTGTCTCTTGTTTATATAATTAATACTAAAGCATCGTCTGTTCTTTTCTGGTATATAACCTCTCCCCCCCCCCTCTCATTTCTCTCTCTCTCTCTCTCTCTCTCTCTCTCTCTCTCTCTCTCTCTCTCTGTGTGTGTGTGTGTGTGTGTGTGTGTGTGTAAAACTTTTTCATTGTGTCTGAAGAAGGAAGCGTGGTATGATGAAACGTTTATTACAGGGATGTTGGGATATATGTGGAGAGCTGTTTAAAGTTCATGCGAAAGCTCATTCCTCGTTGTTATTGTAATATTCTGTTCCATTTCAGTTATACAAAGTGTATCATGAAGTTTAAATTGTATCACTGTTCTCCAAAGTGCATACGTTGTATTGATGATATCGAATATCAGCTTTGTCAATACTAACTTCCCTCGCTAAATGGCTAACGCCAAAGGCCAATTGATAAATAACACAGAAAACAGATTGGGAAAGCAGGGTGGAAGGTGCTGGGTGAGATTGCAGAATGAAAGATATTGGTAACTGATCTGCCACGGAGTAGGAAAGGGAATTTGTGTGTGTTTTGGGGGGGAGGGGGGGAGTGCATGGGGGGGAGGTTGGGGGTGGATAGTGGTGTAGATGTTCAGACCAGTGGAATTTTGGTTGAAGCCTATTTTGAAAGAGCGACTTTCTGGTCAAAATCGCCTACTCGAAGTGCGTGAGCATTTCATGCTTGCATGTGTGAGAAACCAACCACGACGTTAGTGTCAAATGGCCCTGAGCACGATGGGACTCAACATCTTAGGTCATAAGTCCCCTAGAACTTAGAATTACTTAAACCTAACTAACCTAAGGACAGCACACACACCCATGCCCGAGGCAGGATTCGAACCTGCGACCGCAGCAGCCCCGCGTTTCCGGACTGCAGCGCCTGAACCGCACGGCCACCGCGGCCGGCCCACGACGTTAGTCTGTCTATTGAATCTGTCTATGTCGTGAATGATCTATGTATAGATTGTGCCGACTGTGGTATTTTAAATTTGCGACGATGCTGCACTCTGCGCATGCACAGAATCAAGGCATTAAGGCGGCGTCTGTTAACATCACAAGTTAACCTATTCTTGCCGAACTCACTCCTATTACTGAAAATGATTTTATGCTCTCGTGCATTCTTTACCTTTGTTATGTTACTTGCTTTGTTTTCATGACACATTAAAAAGTTACGTAAGGTCCTGGTGTTTTTTCCTACTAGAACTCTCCAACAAGACAGACGAAATATTTGAAAGGAACAAGGTCTTTACATCTTGCAGATAAAATCCTACACTACGCATAAACAAGAATGCAAATATATAAATGTATTTCAATTAAAATTATTTCAGCTGTGAAGAAATTATAATTAATTGACGAGAAAAATAACTTTGGATGTTATTTGGCAGTTGGCATGAAAACTAGATACAAAGAATGAAACAAAATGTTCTATTTTCTGCAATCTAAATATTGTTTGTTGTTTTTGCATCTACATACTTTCTCTAGAAAAAAGTGTATACGCTCTGAAATGTTTGGCTGACACCTCTATACATTTAGTTCTGAGGAGTATAAAAAGTTTACCACACGATCTTTGACAAGAACTTCTGTTATGAATAATGCTTAGGTCATTAATAACCTCTACTGCGGCTGCTTATTACCAATTTTTTTCTATCTTCCAATTATTTCATAAAAAGGATAGTCCTTCATTATCTACCTCTCACTCGTCAGATGCCAACTGTAAATCAGACGGCTCTCGCAACACGCGTAATTTTGGCGCAAATGTACAAACGAAAGTAACCTCTCGTAACAGAGGAGACTCAGTATAGAGGCAGGGGCGCTGAAGCAGACTCACTTGTCTCGAGTAATCGACCGCGATAAGAAAGTCGATCGTGTAAGAGGAATCCATAGGTTATTTGGAGGGGAATTAGGAAAGGGTGAGGCGAAAGAAGGATGCGGCAGTATTCTGACGTTCACTTGACTTGACTCTGAGCACTATGGGACTTAACTTCTGAGGTCATCAATTCCCTAGTACTTAGAACTACTTAAACCTAACTAACCTAGGGACATCACACACATCCATGCCCGAGGCAGGATTCGAACCTGCGACCGTAGTGATCGCGCAGTTCCATACTGTAGCGCCTAGAGCCGCTCGGCCACTCCTGCCGGCTCTGACGTTTATCTGTTGGTATGTTGTTCTCCTTATTTTTCCATTAAGATGGCCACACCAACGAACTTGTCAAATAATATTGTTGCTTAGTAACTGCACGGAAGTATAACAGCTTTTTAACTGTCTTCTGGAGAGGAATCGTATTTCCCCAGTGGACTGGGGCACGCGAGACCGCACGCAGGCAGTCAGGGAGAGCGACTGAAAGCGAGGCAGCTATGAGAAATCAGGAGAAAGCCGAGCGGTCAGCGCGTGGTGAACAAAGGCGGCAGGCAGTCTGTGGACTGGGGGCCGGAGGCGACGCATTGTTCGCGTGCAGGCAGGGCCGTGGGGTGGCCCAGCCCTGCCTGCCTGCCTGCCTGCGTACCGTTACGCCGCGGTCTGCACCACCCCGCGCCGCTACACACCACGGCGCGTCGTCACAGCACGGCTTTGCAGCTGCCGTCGCCTGCAAGTTCCAACAGTGTGTACGGGCACCAGCTCCTACAACTGCTTACGACGATTTTTTAATTCTGCACTTAAAAATGGAAAAATATATATATATGAAGAGCAAAAGGACGATCAACGATTTTGAAAAATCATTTGATAATATGAACAGAAAATTTTATGTAATACATACTAAAGAGCCAAAGAAACTCGTACACCTGCCTAATATCCTCTGGGGCCCCGTAGGCATGCAGAAGCGCGCAGCGAAAATTTCTGTTCCGACACTGAAAATGTTGAGTGTTTATGGAAAAAGGCAATTGTAAAATGCGTTTTAGACAGGTACGTGCCGAGTAAAACTGTGAGGGACGCGAAAAACCCACCGTGGTTCAACAACAAAGTTAGGAAACTACTGCGGAAGCAAAGAGAGCTTCACTACATAGTTTTCGCAGCCAAAACCTCTCAGACAAACAGAACCTAAACGATGTCAAAGTTAGCGTAAGAAGGGCTATGCGTGAAGCGTTCAGTGAATTCGAAAGTAAAATTCTATGTACCGACTTGACAGAAAATCCTAGGAAGTTCTGGTCTTACGTTAAATCAGTAAGTGGCTCGAAACAGCATATCCAGACACTCCGGGATGATGATGGCATTGAAACAGAGGATGACACGCGTAGAGCTGAAATACTAAACACCTTTTTCCAAAGCTGTTTCACAGAGGAAGACCACAAAGCAGTTCCTTCTCTAAATCCTCGCACAAACGAAAAAATGGCTGACATCGAAATAAGCGTCCAAGGAATAGAAAAGCAACTGAAATCACTCAACAGAGGAAAGTCCACTGGACCTGACGGAACACCAATTCGATTCTACACAGAGTACGCGAAAGAACTTGCCCCCCTTCTAACAGCCGTGTACCGCAAGTCTCTAGAGGAACGGAAAGTTCCAAATGATTGGAAAAGAGCACAGGTAGTCCTAGTCTTCAAAAAGGGTCGTCGAGCAGATGCGCAAAACTATACACCTATATCTCTGACGTCGATCTGCTGTAGAATTATAGAACATGTTTTTTGCTCGAGTATCATGTCGTTTTTGGAAACCCAGAATCTACTCTGTAGGAATGAACATGGATTCCGGAAACAGCGATCGTGTGAGACCCAACTCGCTTTATTTGTTCATGAGACCCAGAAATTATTAGGTACAGGCTCCCAGGTAGATGCTATTTTCCTAGACTCCCGGAAGGCGTTCGATACAGTTCCGCACTGTCGCCTGATAAACAAAGTAAGAGCCTACGGAATATCAGACCAGCAGTGTGGCCGGATTGAAGAGTTTTTAGGAGACAGAACACAGCATGTTGTTATCAATGGAGAGACGTCTACAGACGTTAAAGTAACCTCTGGCGTGCCACAGGGGAGTGTTATGGGACCATTGCTTTTCACAATATATATAAATGGCCTAGTAGATAGTGTCGGAAGTTCCATACGGCTTTTCGCGGATGATGCTGTAGTATACAGAGAAGTTGCAGCACTAGAAAATTGTAGCGAAATGCAGGAAGATCTGCAGCGGATAGGCACTTGGTGTAGGGAGTGGCAACTGACCCTTAACATAGACAAATGTAATGTATTGCGAATACATAGAAAGAAGGATCCTTTATTGTATGATTATACGACAGCGGAACAAACACTGGTAGCAGTTACTCTGTTAAATATCCGGGAGTATGCGTGCGGAACAATTTGAAATGGAATGATCATATAAAATTAATTGTTGGTAAGGCGGGTACCAGGTTTAGATTCATTGGGAGAGTCCTTAGAAAATGTAGTCCATCAACAAAGGAGGTGGCTTACAAAACACTCGTTCGACCTATACTTGAGTATTGCTCATCAGTGTGGGATCCGTACCAGATCGGGTTGACGGAGGAGATAGAGAAGATCCAAAGAAGAGCGGCGCGTTTCGTCACAGGGTTATTTGGTAACCGTGATAGCGTTACGGAGATGTTTAACAAACTCAAGTGGCAGACTCTGCAAGAGAGGCGCTCTGCATCGCGGTGTAGCTTGCTCGCCAGGTTTCGAGAGGGTGTGTTTCTGGACGAGGTATCGAATATACTGCTTCCCCCTACTTATACCTGCCGTGGAGATCACGAACGTAAAATTAGAGAGATTCGAGAGCGCACGGAGGCTTTCAGACAGTCGTTCTTCCCGCGAACCATACGCGACTGGAACAGAAAAGGGAGGTAATGACAGTGGCACGTAAAGTGCCCTCCGCCACACACCGCTGGGTGGCTTGCGAAGTATGAATGTAGATGTAGATGTAGAACACGAAGTGGCTTCAACCTGACTAATGTCTGAAGTAGTGCTGGAGGGAACTGTGACCATGAATCCTGCAGGGCATAAATCAGTAAGAGTACGTGGGGGCGGATATCTCTTCTGATCAGCACGTTCCAAGGCATTCCAGATATGCTCAATAATTGACTTTCAAATACGAAGAGTTCTTCCACACAAGGAACGCTCTCTCCTTGAACGTGAGAAGCCAGACCACATATAAGCTCTGCAACGTCTGCAGCAATCTGACGTCTTGGGTTCATTGTCATAGATGATGATCCATACCGTCCCGACTTGGCCCCATTCTATTTTCTCTTGTTTACAAAACTTAAAATATAACTTCGAGCATTTCACTTTGACAATGATGAAGCTGTGCAAACAGAGGTGAGGTTGTGGCTCTGGCAAAAAATATTCTACAGTGAAGATATCAACAAACCGGAAGATAGTTGAGTGTGTTTGTTGCCGGGGTTACTATGATGAGAAAGAAATACGTAAACATGAAGAATAAAGGTGTCTAATGTTAATAACGTTCATTTTATTCAGAAACCCCTAAGAGCTTTCAGATAAGACATCCGGAGGCATTACTTTTAAGCACTCCCTCGTAGAATTCCATTTAGTTAGGAGTGGGGATCTCGACATAAACTCGTTTTTCATTCAATATTTCGCAGTTATTAATTATGTACATACATACTGAAGAAAATCACTGATGGATAGCATACTTGTCTTAACGCTGTGGTTGTGATCAATGGCTGTGTGATGTATTTACAATATCCACAACGATTTCGGGTCCATAAGAACTTTTTTGAGATCAGATGGATAACCTCGTTCAGGTATTACATTGGACCGCCAAAGAAACTGGTACAGGCATGAGTATTCAAATACAAAGATATATAAACAGGCAGAATACGGCGTTGTGAACGGCAGCGCCTATATGAGACAATAAATGTCTGGCGCAGTTGTTAGATCGCTTACTGCTGCTACAATGGCGTGTTAAGAACATTTGAGTGAGTTTGAACGTGGTGTTATAGTCGGCGCACTAGCGATGGGACACAGCCTCTCCGACGTATCGATGAAGTGGCGATCTTCCTGTACGATGATTTCACGAGTGTACCTTCAATATCAGGAATCCGGTAAAACATCAAATCTCTGACATTGCTGTTACGGGAAAAGATCCTGTAAGAACGGGACCAACGACGACTGCCTGGGGAATTTGATGGCCAGACGAAGTGTTTAAACTCAGAAGAGTGTTTCTGGAGCCACAATGTAGCAATTGTGGGCGTATGGGGCGTCGCATTGTCCTGCTGGAATTTCCCGAGTCAGTCGGAATGCACAATGGACATGAATGGATGCAGGTGATCAGACAGGATGCTTACGTGCGTGTCACCTGTTAGAGTCGTTTCTAGACGTCTCAGGTCACATATCACTCAAACTACACACGCCCCACGCCGCTACAGCTTCCACCAGTTTGAACTATCCCCTGCCCACATGCAGGGTCCATGGATTTATGAGGTTGTCTCCATACCCGTACACGTCCATCCGCCCGATACGATTTGAAACGAGGCTCGCCCGACCAGGCAACATGTTTCCAGTCATCAACAGTCCAATATCGGTGTTGACGGGCCGAGGCGAAACGTAAAGCTTTGTGTCGTGCAGTCATCAAGAGTACACGAGTGGACCTTCGGCTCCGAAGGCCCATATCGATGATCTTTCGTTGAATGGTTTGCCTGCTGACACTTGTTGATGGCCCAAGTATGAAATCTGCAGCAGTTTGCGGAAGGGATGCGCTTCTGTCACATTAAGCGATTCTCTTCAGTCGTCGTTGGTCCAGTTCTTGCAGGACCTTTTCCGGTCGCAGCGATGTCGAAGATTTGATGTTTTGTCGGATTCCTGATATTCAAGGTACACTCGTGAAATGATCGTACGGGAAAATCCTCAGTTCATCGCTACCTCGGGGATGCTGTGTACCATCGCTAGTAAGCCGATATAACACCACGTTCAAATCCACTCAAAGCTTCCTAACATGTCACTGTAGCAGCAGTAACCGATCTAACAACTGTGCCAGACAGTTCTTGACTCCTATAGCCGATGCCGTCCACAACGCCGTATTCTGCCTGTTTACATATATTTGTATTTGTATACGCAGGCCTATAACAGTTCCTTTGGCGCCACAATGTAATAACTGAACGAGGTCATCCGCCTCATCTCAAAAAAGCTCTTAAGTGTCTATAAACAAAAACCCAAAATCGTTGTGGATACTGTAAACACAACACACAGCCAGTGATGACAACCACTCCGTCAAGACAAGTGTGCTAACCTTCTCTGACTTTTTTCAGCACGTATGTACATGATTAGTAACTACAAAGTGGTGAATAAAAAAGGAGGTTATGTTGATCCCCACTCCAAATTAAATGCAATCCTACGAGTGAGTGCTGAAAAGTAATGCGTCCGGATTTCTCATAGGGGTTTGTAAATAAAATAAACGTTATTAACATTCGACACCTTTATTCTTTATGTTTACATATTTGTTTCTCATCATAGTAACACCGGCGACAAACACATTCAACGATCTTCCGGTTTGTGGATATCTTCACTGTAGAATGTTTGTTGCCCTCACCTCTGTTTGCGCAGCTTCATCATTGTCAAAGGCCGGCCGCAGTGGTCTCGCGGTTCTAGGCGCGCATTCCGGAACCGTGCGACTACTACGGTCGCAGGTTCGAATCCTGCCTCGGGCATGGATGTGTGTGATGTCGTTAGGTTTAAGTAGTTCTAAGTTCTAGGGGACTAATGACCACAGCACATAGTGCTCAGCGCCATTTAGAGAGGGAGAGAGAGATCCGAAGAGTGTTTTTTTGGGGTGGGGGTGGTGGTGGGAGGTGGGGGGGGTGGCAGTTGGTGGTTTGAATTGTAAGGTATTGTACTACCTGTTAGCGAGTGGTTGAAGGCTTTAGTGAGAGCTGATTTGACATTTCGTTTCAATATTCTGTGGAGTGGTTCATAAAGAAGGGTGTGTAAAGATGATGGGTGGTATTTTTATTACTATATTAGATAGTATTATTATATTAATCCTCTTTGTGAGCATTATTCTATTATTTTATCTATTAGTGTAAATAATGAATTACTTGGCATGTATACTTGATCATTCAACAGGGTTTTCCTTTCTACTTTTGTTTTCTGTATGTGGTAATTTTCTTGCAGTGTTCGGAGGTGTCTTTTATTGTTGATTTTAATTACTTTCATTAGTAAAGTTTCTAACATTTGTAGACTTAGAGAAAGCTTTCGACAATGCTGACTGAAATACTCTCTTTCAAATTCTGAAGGTGGCAATGGTAAAATACAGGGAGCAAAAGGCTATTTACAATTTGTGCACAAACCAGATTTCAATTATAAGAGTCGAGGGGCATGAAAGGGAAGCAGTGGTTGAGAAGGGAGAGAGACAGGGTTGTAGCTTATCCCCGATGTTACTCAATCTGTATATTTAGCAAGCAGTAAATGAAACGAAAGAAAAATTCGGAGTAGGTATTAAAATCCATAGAGAAGGAATAAAAACTTTGAGGTTCCCGACGACATTGTAATTCTAGCAGAGACAGCAAAGGACTTGGAAGAGCAGTTGAACGGAATGGTCAGTGTCTTGAAAGGAGGATATAAGATGAACATCAACAAAGGCAAAACTAGGATAATGGAATGTAGTCGAATTAAATCGGGCGATGCTGAGGAAATTAGATTAGGAAATGAGACACTTAAAGTAGGAAATGAATTTTGCTATTTGGGAAGCAAAATAACTGATGATGGTCGAAGTAGAGGGAATATAAAATGTAGACTGGCAATGACAAGGAAAGCGTTTCTGAAGAAGAGAAATTTGTTAACATCGAGTATAGATTTAAGTGGGGCCTATAACGATACAGTTTTACTAGTTTTAGATTATTAAACCGTTCAGAACGCGATTTTTAATGTAAAAAAGTAATTACTTACGATTTGCTGATCTACGTTTCCTCTCGTCTGGTCTGGAGGTCGCACTACCACTTTATTAGTGACATATAAGCAGAAATTAGCGTTCTGACCTGATTCACACTAATCACCATGTATCTCCTTTTTTGTGGTAATATGTTTGCTTCTCTTTGGCATGTTTACCTACTAGTTGCCAACCTAACGAAGTATATGTTCAAGACTAACTTCTATTCATGACGTTAATACGGTGTGCGTGTATGAGAGAGAGAGAGAGAGGGAGAGAGAACCGGCCGAAGTGGCTGTGCGGTTCTAGGCGCTGCAGTCTGGAACCGCGCGACCGCTACAGTCGCAGGTTCGAATCCTGCCTCGGGCATGGATGTGTGTGATGTCCTTAGGTTAGTTAGGTATAACTAGTTCTAAGTCCTAGGGGACTAATGACCTCAGAAGTTGAGTCCCATAGTGCTCAGCGCCATTTAGATAGGGAGAGAGAGATCCGAAGAGTGTTTTTTTGGGGTGGGGGTGGTGGTGGGAGGTGGGGGGGGGGGGGGGAGTTGGTGGTTTGAATTGTAAGGTGTTGTACTACCTGTTAGCGAGTGGTTGAAGGCTTTAGTGAGAGCTGATTTGACATTTCGTTTCAATATTCTGTGGAGTGGTTCATAAAGAAGGGTGTGTAAAGATGATTCCTTAGAACAAGAAAAAGGCGAAAGGCGTATGGGATTAATAAATGAAGTGGCAGCAGGAAAAGGCGGTTTTATTTACAAAACAAGTATAGTTGTTTTTATGTTCGTATTTTCATTAAGCTTGTAAAGTGACAAAGGTACACAAGTTGCACGATGAATGGCTGAATGGAAAAATGCTCTCTTATGGGAATAAGGATGCTTTGAACTATCAAGCACATTTTGATCTGTATTAATGGTTTTTCGAAAAATATCGAAATAAAGTCTGTCGTTGTCAATAGCAATATTGAGGCCCAAGTAATTGAGCTGACTGTTGTTATTTTCTAACTCACAAGTAATGCTGATTTTTTCGTGAAGGCTATTAAAAACTTCAAACAAATGCTGAATTCCTTACCGGAAACCACTGTATATGATCCAAATGTCTTATACGTACCGAGCATAAGACAAAATACCAAGATCAGCAGCTGAAAAATTAGTGAAGAATCCTCTTCTATAGAATTAATGGAAATATCGGCCAAGATGCCTGCCAGTGTGTTACCCATTGCCAGGCTGTCAAGCTGATGGTATAATTTTCCATTGGAAACAACGTAGTTTTATTTTACTACTATTCTTAGCAAACGAATTAGGTCAGTGATTTGCTCATCAGAAATATCTTCTTTTTGTAAAAAAAATTACGTAAGCTTTTTTCCAACAATGTCAATGGTTGTTTGTACAGGTACGTCAGTGTATAGGTTCGTAAAGTCTAATGAAACGATTTAGTATCTCGGTCACGCTGCAGGTCATTGATTTTTCTGACTAGATTTTGACTATTGGCGACAGAATAATTATTCAGAGAAAGAAAGAACGTTTTTGTTTTTTCGTTGAGACACCTTGCGTTTTAGCAATGTAATTTTACGTAAGTACCCAATGTACATCATGAAAATTGTCATCTTGGATAATGCGTTTTTTGTCATACTTAATTTTCTATGTGTTATTTTATAGGATTTAGCAGAATTTCATTCTGATGAAGACACCCCTAGCAGTTGTCGAAACCAAGGTCAATGTATCTATCAGTTGCGTCCAACCGGATGGATATATAATCGTACGTTGAAACACAAGGCAGGAAAGGGAGGAAGGGAGTGTGCTTGGTTGCCAATGCACTCACTGGGATGGAAACAATACAAATTCTCCCTTGAATTAATCCCTTTGACAACGCAATCTGACCTTGTTTACATAAATCCACTGTGAGGTCCTATCCATTCAAGTGGAATCAACTACGACCAAAAACAGCACAAAGTATGGTTCACAGAGAACAGGGAGCTGCGAATGTCTTTTAACAACCGTCGGCTGGTACAGAAATACTTTACCCTTTCACATTGATAACAGGCGGCAGCAGGAAACGGCATGCTCGGTCGAGGAGCTGCACACTGCGGCAGCTGTAATATTTTGATGTGTCCACAAAAATTTGCAAACTACGCGGATTGGCGTTATCATTGTTAGAACGTGGGAACTCCCTTATCAGAGCCCTGAAATCCCGGCAGATTTCAGTGCGTGGTGCACGCTATCGCTGGTCAGGCCAAACTAGTTTGCCTCACAGCACCATGGTGCATCCTGGAACTGTCAAACGTCAGACGGCCGTCTCAGGACAAATAAGATCACCCTTTTGACACACGATATGTCCGAGATTATATGCAGTCCCACTGTCGGTACAGTTGGACACTGCCACTGGCTGTTTGTCCACCACAAGTTGCAGACCGTAAGTCTCACTCACTAGGGAAACATCTGAAGTTTTACACCAGGGGAGGACCAGTAGACGAAGAAGGCGAAGAATCACAACCACTTTTCACCAGGCCTCGGTACGGGAGCCGAATCAGCAAAAACGAAACCGCCTCCACATTATACAAACCAATCGAACTATCCTTTACTCACTGAATCTCCCCTCTTGACTGTTCTGTTGGCCTGACAGCCAGTCCAGACACAGCACAGCGCAGCACAAGCCTCTATTTTCCATATCCTGGGAGGAGCCAGTCAGCGACTCATAATCTCCTTTGTCTGAAAAACGAAGATTTTAGACCAGGGAGGCGTCATTCACACGGTAAGCATGACCATGTTTCGGAAAGAAACAATCTGCGTAGATGGGACCACATCTAATCTTTCCAGAACGACCATTTCCAGTTTCAGAAAGAAGGCTGTTAAGCTTCCCAGACAGTTGTGCCTGTGAAATTAACGTTTTTACCGTTCGCTGAAAGAATCTGGAGACTTTCTCGAGTCAGGGAGTTGCGTTATTGCCTCCACTCTGTCCATATTGTTCCAGTTTCTAACACGAGAATACTGAGACTTTTACGACCTGCCCACCGTTTGCACAAAAGCTCAGATTGCAGCAGTCTCTCTTAAATGGCTTCATCCACTCACTTTCCGTCAACTAATCACCTTCGTGACAAACTGATACCAGGCCCAGGTAAAAAGTTTTTGAACCGGCACCTTCCTGCTCTGACCCTTAAGGGGAAGAGGGGAGTGCCAGGGTCCGGAGTCCCTCTGCAGGTACAATCCACAGGGCCTGCTTCCTAGAATCACTCGCACAGCCTGGTTCCTGAACTCAGCATTTATGGCCCACAATCAATCACTCTCCCTGTTCTCCATCGTCTACACTACAGCCCCTCAGGCCCAAGTTCTCTACAGGCTACACATGCAGTTTATAAACATTCTGTCTCCAGTTCCTCATGTAAAAAAGTCATAAAACACGCATACCAAATGTAGTTCAAAAATGGTTCAAATGGCTCTGAGCACTATAGGACTTAACTTCTGAGGTCATCAGTCCCCTAGAACTTAGAACTACTTAAACCTAGCTGACTTAAGGACATCACACACAACCACGCCCGAGGCGCGGTTCCAGACTGAAGCGCCTAGAATCGCTCTGCCAACCCGGCCGGCCCCAAATGTAGTACTGGGAACTCGCAGATCATGGGCTAAAATATGAATATTAATCTGACTGACAGCATAGTTAAAGTGAGAGAGTGGCGTTCCGCTGGCCACCAAATTCCCCAGACATGAACATTATTGAGCATATCGGGATGCATTGCAACGTGCTGTTCGGAGGAGATCTCCACTTCCTCGTACTCTTACGGATTTATGGATAGCCCTGGAGTATTTATTCTGTCACTTCCCTCCAGCACTATTTCAGACGAGTCCATGCCTAGTGCTCACTGGGGCCCCACACTAAATTAGGTACGTGTAGCAGTTTCTTTGGTTCTTCAGTGGAAAATGGTTCAAGATGTTCGCAAATCTGAGAAAAATAGGAGTAAGCTATAGGGAGACAGGTAACATACAATATGTATAAGAGCGAAGAGGGAGTAATAAGAAAGGACGGCGAAGACCAAAACGCTCGGATTAAAAACGTTGTAAAACAGCGTTGTAGTCTTTAGCCCCTACCATTGAATCTGTTCGTCGAAGAAGCAATGATGGAAATGAAGGAAAGGTTCATGAGTGGAACTAAAATTCAACGTGAAGGGACGTCAGTGATACGATTCGCTGATGAGTTAGCTATTCTGAGTGAAAGTGAAGAAGAATTACACGATGTGCTGAATGTAATGAGCTATCTAATGAATGCACACGATGGGCTGAGAGTATATCGAAGTAAGACTCAAATGCAGACAACCTCGTAGGTAGGCCAAACAATTATGAGTTCTCATTTGGGTGCTATAAACGCTTCATCTGTATTTAGTCGTTTATTACTGGACACTTCCCGTTTCGTGGCACTAAAAGCAACACCTTCAGGTGAACATATGACTAAAACATTAGAGCGGAAAAGCTCGGAACCTTTTTACCCAACGTCCGTCGTCCATCAGAACAAAAAACCGCTAAAAAGGTGGCTAGTCATAAAATAAAACAGCCGTATTCCAATATAGTGCATGGGTCCGCTTCTCCGATCTCCGTATAGATCCGCAATATTGGAATTCGGTTCTTTTATTCTTTGACATACTGCCTTTCACCATTGTTTCGTTCTGTCGGACAACGGGTGTTGAGTACAAAGGTTGCAAACTTTTCCGCTTTAATTTTTAGTCATATGTTCATCTGAAGGTGTGGCTTTTAGTGCCAGGAAACCGGTAGTGATCCAATAAGAAAGGACTGAATACAGCTGAAGCGGTTGTTAATACCCAAGGTGAATGACGAAAGTAACGGGAAGTAGCAGAAATGAGAACAGCGAGAAACTTAACATCACGGTTGATGGTCACGCAGTAGATGAAGTTAAGGAACTCTACTACTTAGGCAGAAAAATAACCAATGATGGACGGAGCAAGGAGGACATCAAAAGCAGACTAGTTCTAGTAAAAAGGGCATCCCTGGCCACGAGAAATCTATTAGAATCAAACATAGGCTTTAATTTGAGGATGAAATTTCTGAGAATGTATGTTTGGGGCACGGCATTGTATGATAGTGGAACACAGGCTGTGGGGAATCCGGAATAGAAGAGAATTGAAGTATTTGAGAAGTGGTGCTACAGACGAATGCTGAAAATTAGGTGGACTGGTAGGGTAAGGAATGACGAGGATCTGCACAGAATCGGAGAGGAAAGGAATATATAGAAAACAGTGACAAGAGAAGGGACAGGATGATAGGACATCTGTTAAGACATCAGAGAATGATTTTTCAGAGTACTGGAAGGAGGTCTAGAGAACAATAACTGTAGACGAAGATAGAGATTGGAATACATTACGTAAATAATTGAGGACATAGGTTGCAAGTGCTACTTTGAGATGAATTGTTTGGCACAGCAGAGGAATTCGTGGCGGGCTGCCTCAAACCAGTCGGAAGAATGCTAATTCAAAATAATAAATAAATAAATAAAAGGAAGCTGATGGTTGGCGTCGAGTGTGGCGCAGACCCCAGAAAGTCATCGACCCAAGTTCTGAACTAGGCATTGTGCATGATTGTGGTGTCTCCATACTTGTGTGAGCTATGTTTACATGGACTGTGTCCTCTGATCCAACTGAACCGATCATTGACTGGAAATGGTTATGTTCAGCTAGTTAGAGACCATTTGCAGCCATTCATGGACTTCGTTTTCCCAATCTACGATGTCATGTCACTGGACTACAATTGTTCACAGCTGGTTTGTAGAACATTCTGCACAGTTCGAGCGAATGATTTGTCCATCCACATCGTCCGACATGAATCCCATCAAACATATATAGGATATAATCGTGATGTCAGTTCGTGCACAATTATGGACGGCTACAGACGCAGTATGGCTTAGTATTACTGCAAGGGACTTCCAACCACTTGTTGAGTCCATGCCACGTCGAGTTACTACACTACACCAGACCAAAGGAGGTCCGACACCACATCTGGAAGTATCCGATGAGTTTTGTCACCTCTGTGTATCTCTCCTTTGTCAAAGTTATATCAGTGTATTTCGTCATATGTGAGTCATAGCGTCGCTAGAATGGTTCTCCACGATGAGGAAGAATCATAGAGAATCGTCACTACCTAATGCTTAAGGCATTCCTAACCTCCATAGCCTTACCTGCGAAGTTAAAATTACATTAACCATGTACAAAATAGTTTTCTTCAGAGTTATTTTTCTGCATATCCATTTAATACAAACAGTTTTGTAGATGGATAAAAAATTTTGATTTCAGCAAGTCTGGTCAACTGTTGCACGATAAGCGCTGTCAGTGTCTAAGGGCACTGATCAGTCGGTTACTGGACCCTTGGGCAGTTCCTTAGATGTTCTGCTCTTATTTACGGAAACGTTCTCTCAAGAGCAGATCACCCATTAGTGAATGTTCTGACGCTGGGTGGTTTCTCAGCAGATGCAGCTCAAGCCTTATAACCCGCCATTCGATACGCTGTAGGCGATCATCGTTGAGTGTCAGCGGCATTCCCCCTCACTGCAACAGTAAACTAAAGCGTGGACTGCAATAGCGTGAAGTACGAGCTGATGATAAACTCCAGGAGAGGCGTTGATGACTCGTAGAGAAGGGTAGTGACCTTCCTTCGGGAGGAGCTCCTCGACCTATTGATGCCGGTTAACAAGGTAGCAAATTGTACTGCCCCATTAGATGAGGGTTCTTCGCATTGTCGCTGGTGGACGGCCATTCCGGATCGGTCGTGTGCAAATCGATTCCGACTGCTTCGTAGTGGCGTTAAAGCATAGGTGAAATCTTATCGTCCAGACACAGAGGGCTCCACAGATTTCCTGCAGTAAGCTACACATTCCGGAAACTTCTACTGCGCATGTGCAGTGCAGTATCATCCGCATATAGTACAATATGTTCCCAGTGCAAACGTGTACAGGTGTGGACACAGTACACTCACCCATGGTTCACCAGCTGCAAAGAGCGTTATATCGTCCGTCCTGTGCATGCAAATGTAAGCTGTACCCTATGGTAGGACTTCGGAAGCGGTACGTGCGGCACTTGAAATAACTCATACAGGAGCCCATCGTGCCCCACTTACACGAAAGATCTCGAGGCAGCGAGCAATACCGTCCCGACATACTCCAGCCTCTCGATGGCCTCCATTGTTTCCTCCATGAGATACAGCAGCTGGTGGTATTTGTATGGCCTCTTCTGATGCCGAAATGCTTTTCCACATGGCGTTACAGGCTGCGGAGACAGAGCCTCTCAAAGGCCTTGGGCAAGGCTGATTGGGCTGTATCTGGTGGGGGTATGATTACCTGCTCGTCTCTGCTCCCTGTATACGTTGATGGCCAAAATATTGTGACCACTGCTCACCATTAGATTGAAATTCATCTGATGGCGTTGCAGCCACGTGAAGCAATAAGTAAAGCATATAGATGGAGAAAAAACAAACGGAGATTCATTCTAGCGACAGTATTGGTCCAAAATGGGGAAATCCAATGAAATATGAAACCTTGAAAAAGGGCAGATCGTTGTGTTCCGGCGCCTGGGAACGAGTGACTCCAAAAATGCGGATGCTGGAAGTTGATCCGTGCTGCTATCGTGTGCATCTATTATCCCGCGCGGCATGGATATCACACGGAGATAAAATATAAAAGGTGAGCAGAAAGTTCCCGTTTTATGGCATTTCTGCAGCATATATACAACGTTGCATCAATACTGTTGTATAAACATCGATATGTACACGAGGGTTTAGTGTGGCATTCGTGTATTCCAGAGATGCTGTTATTTTTCTCTTGACTGCCGACAAACACCGATACACATCCATCAAAGAGTGAAGACTGTGTATGGAGCAGCATATCTCTCAGTAACCACTAATGTGCAATGGTGTGCGACAAGGGTTGTCGCTGCTTCACGATAGCGCAAATGTCGCAACGCAGAAGTTACGCCAGCTCAAGCGAGAGACGCTAGAGCACACGCCCTATGGTCTTGATCCCTCTCCATGTGATTATTACGTCTTAGTTCCCTTAAAAAAGGCGTTGAAAATCCGACGATGCTTCTCGAACGAGAATGTGCAGCAGGCAGTTACGGACTTCTTCACGCGGCAAGCCAAAGAATTTCACCAAACGGGTATCTTCAATCTGCTGTGTCGGTGTGCTGATTGCCTCAGTGCTTATGGAGGTTTTATCTTATTGGCATACCGGTTTTGGACTGTACGATCTTCGAATATAAACTTTTGATCGTGCCTTACAATACCCTGAACGCCATCGTTGTAAAACCGTTATGATTATTTCCGACTTCCTTGTTCCCCACATAGGTAACCACAACATTAAGATAGGTGCTACAAACTATACTGGAAGATTTTTAGGGCTTTTAGCTGTCTTGCACTTGCTTAGATAATTCAGAGGCCTCAAAAACTGATTATTGGACCTCTAGTATTGGTCCAACAAACAGTGTTACTCTGTCTGTAGGCTTCACCATTCGTTCCACCTCACACACCATTACTTCATCATACCGCACACCTCAACTTCGACGAGTCACACTTATTTCTCAGACACTGATACCCAATGTCCACCATTCCTCTACAGCACTTAACACATGTGCCCGACACGAAGCTTCTGCTTATCAAACACATACACCCATATCCATTTTCGAGCTTATAATTCAGTGTTCCATGTACTAGTCTGTTTTCAGTTTTCCAGTAATTGGAATTGCAACTTTTATATTCACTAACGTTTGATTCCACGATTTAATTCTCAGAGTTCTTACAGACAATGTATCAAACTATCGGACTTTATTCAGAAGACGGAAGGTCAGTCGTTCTGTCCATGCCAGTCGTAGGTGGGATGTTAAACATTCACCTTCTTTTTTCCTAATTTTACTCTAAACATCTCTCCCTCAGGCAGTGTCCTACCCGTTCAGTTACCCGGTGGAACACGTTTTTATGCTTCAAGTGACCGTGAGGGAGTGTAATTTCATCCATCATAAATGGTGTTTCCGAAAGCCTGAAACTGTATCACTAATAATTTAAATAATGAAATACTCTACTAGTTACGTTTTCTCATGCAGCGCACGATGTTTTCCGGGAATATATACCACTTTCAGCTTTTGTGGAAAGTTACTTGATAACGTCCACAGGGCTCGAAATGAGATTTAATTCCTGATATGCAACGTTTTATGCAAAAAATAAGTAACTGGTGCAGTATGTCATTATCTAAATCATACTAGAGAAATACTATGTTAAATGAAGGCGCCTTTCTCCTCTAATGTCCAATCTGTGTAACGCAGATGTAATGAAGAAATTAACATAAACGGGATTAATATTTAGGATAAAATGATATCAATGATACGGTTCACTGATAACATTGCTGTCATTTTTTACAAGGAAATCGTACAAGAGGTTTTAAGCAGGACGAACAGTGCACTCTGGAAATAATATTGACTGAGTGTAAACCAAGCAAAGGCGGAAGTATTGAGGAGCAATAGTAATGAGGTTAAAGTAAAACTTAGCATAAAAGAGGAAACTATGTAGTTGATGAACAGAATAAATCCTGCTATTTCGAAAGGAAAATAACAAATGATGGACGAAGCAAGGTTCAAAATGGTTCAAATGGCTCTGAGCACTATGGGACTTAACACCTGAGGTCATCAGTCCCCTAGAAAGTAGAGCTACTTAAACCTAACTAACCTAAGGACATCACACACATCCATGCCCGAGGCAGGATTCGAACCTGTGACCGTAGCGGTTCCACGCGTCCAGACTGAAGCGCCTAGAACCGCTCGGCCACTGCGACCGGCACAATGCATGGAGTATGCAAGAAGTAGACAAGTTGAGGAAAAGAGACCTTTTCTCAGCAAAAGTGTCAAATGTAGATTTTAGAATGATTAAGTAGGTTCCGAGACTTTACGTCTATAGTACTGCATTGTACGAAACTGATACACAAATTCTCAGAAAACCCTCAGAGAGTAGAAGGTTTCGGCTAACACTGAAGAGTCAAAATATAGTAGCACCGGCTTTAGAGCTTGTTAGCCCGCCATTGGAACGCAACATCTAAGCTGTTCTACTTGGCATGAATTCACAAGTCTCCACTGATCGACTGTCCCACAACCAGTGCAGACGTAGCGGTCGTCTGCTGCCGAACCCAATGTTCCACGATGTTCGATTAACGGTGTGCTCCTAAATACTTGTACGTGCATAAGCATTACACTCTGTTGTCAATCTGCCACATATCGCGGTCTTTCCTGCTTTACAGAGCAGGGCAAACTCCGACTTCCATATTCTGCTATGTGACGTCAGATTCCAGCAACCTATCATCTGTTCGCGGTTTTAGCGTACTTCAGTCACTTTCTACAGGTGTTCATGATAGTAGGACGCGAACAACCGACCAGCTTTGCCGTTCCCGAGATGCTCGAACTCAGGCTCTACGTCATAACAATCAGTCCTTTGTCAAAGTTGCTTACATCAGGGATATTCCCAATATGCTGCCCGAAACGACGCTAGAATGACTCCTGATTTCTTCCTGCTACGCTTATTCACATGAGACCATCGCTCACCGCGAAGTTGGATGCTGCCTGGTGGCACGTAGCGCGGTAGCAAAAATGTAAGCGGAGCAGAGACGCAGAGCCTGTGAGAAAGTATCTCGGAGACAGCTAAGCTGGTCCAATGTTCACGTGCTACTGCCGTGACAGAATTAGAACGACAGTGGAACTACCACTATGAGCTAAATGGTTGGATGTCCCCGAATCTTCATAGAGCATTAAGTTCGGAGGCTTTTCTGCTCTGTGAAGTAGAATAGACAGTGATCTGTGGCATCTCTATCGAAGGAGCACAGTGTTGGGGCACTCACAAGTGTTTCGGAGCACACCGTTCATAGTACATTGCTGTCATGGAGCTTGGCAGCAGACCACCTCTACGTGTTTACGTGTTGGCCTAACGGCATCGTCAGTTACGATTGCAGGGGCAAGGGGACCGAGGTGAACGGCGGCTTGAAAGGTGCAGCGGGACAAGGACGGAGGCTGGTGGCAACAGTATTGTGCTACGGGTGACATTCTCCTGCTCTTGCGTGGAACCTGTGGTAATAAATGAAGACACAATGACAGCCTGATGTCTTCACCGACGGCAATGTCATCTTTTAGCATTATAATTGTACGTGTCTCGGAGACAGAACTGTGTTGCAGAGGTTTGAACAGTATTATAGTAAACTCAGATTCGCCTGGTGTAAATCCTATGGAACCCATCTGGGTCGCTATCGGGCATCTTCGCCGAATACTCATATCAGCGGCCCGTTATTTACGCGAATTACATGACATCTAATGCTACATACATCCACAAACTTACCAACAAACTGTCGGATCCCTGATACGCAGAATCGGTGATGTATTTCATTTCGAAGATGGATAAACAAGTTGTGAAGCAGGTGGTCATAATGTTTTTTCTGATCATTGTGTACACAATACAGTCACATTAATGAGACCTTCGCCTGTGTTCGATGAACGTGCAGTAACCACTCATAGAAGGTAGGTGGCAGCAATAGCTGCTCACAGCCGAGCGGTCTCAAGCGCTGCAGTCATGGACTGTGCGGCTGGTCCCGGGGGAGGTTCGAGTCCTCCCTCATGCATGGGTGTGCGTATTTGTCCTTAGGATAATTTAAGTTAAGTAGTGTGTAAGCTTGGGGACTGATGACCTTAGCAGTTAAGTCCCATAAGGTTAAAAAAAATAGCACCGCAGACTATACCAAGCGCGGGAAACAGCGCAGTCGCTGTACTGCGGAAACGAAGCGATTTATCTAGAGTCCAGAAGGGCACGACCATTGGCTTTCGGGTCAAAGGCAGAAGCATTTCCGATACGGCTAAGTTTGTAAATTGTTCACGAGCTGCCCTGGTTAAAGTATACCGTGGATGGAAAAATGGCGCTATCCAAAACCGGTGCCAGGGTGACTGTGGTGCATCAAGTGAACGGCCGCTGCACAGATGTGAACAGGCAAATAGTCGTGCAACTGTTGATCACCTGACCGCCCAGATTAACCAAGGGACTACCAATACTCTTTCCTCGACGACTGTTCAGCGAACGTTGCTGTGTATGTGCAGGCGTTTGGTTCATGCACCCATGCGGAGTGCTGTCCATCGGCAACGAAAGCTGGAATTTGCAAGTCAGTGCTGCAGCTTGGCGTTCACTAAGTGCCTTCTCGGATGAATCAAGTTTTATGCTCCTACGGTGTGAAACATCTGAAAGCAAACATCCTGTAGCAATTGCGGTAGGGTCCAAGCCGGAGGAGGGAGCGTTATGATCTGGAGAATGTTTTCACGGCATTCCCTGGGTGATCTAGACTTCTGGAAAGCACACTGCTACTCCATAAGTATGCATCTGACCTTGGGGGACCATGTGCAGCACCCCTACATTGTTTTTCCTCGGGGCGATGATGTCCACCAGCAGGACAATACAACTTGTCAGACTGCACGCAGTGTATGTGTGTGTGGTTCGAACAGCACCAGGACAAGTTCGCTGTACTCCCTTTGCCACAAAATTTCGGAATTTAAACTCAATCTAGAATCTGTCAGACCACCTCACGCCTCTGATCCTCAACCTGGAAACGTAGCGCAGATGACCTCGATATAAGGTTTCTCACTTCTTTTTGCTATTCAAGAAAAGTGATGCAAGCTCTATTTTTATTTTATCTGACATATTTTATGTGTATATACTGGGTATTTTAGAAACAGAGGCTTTCGGTAGCCAGTATATTACGCCACGCAATTTCCGAGTACAAACAGTGTGATCTTTGGTTATCAGTAGTATTGTCGTTGCAGTAGGCTTTCTGAGATAAACAAGCGAGAGTGTCGGGTGTTGGTTACGCTACTGAGCAGTCTTGAAATAGCTTGCAGAGCAAAGAGAGAAAACGACGGTGGGCGATGAATTATGAAATATGATTTGGTAACGATTAATTTCGGAAGTGGACATGTCCAGGTACAGCTGTTGCTGCATTGCTTGCTTGCGGGTAATTATGATGTATTTGACCAATTTTAATGATTTGTAGTGCAATTTATTTCTAGGGTCCGGGTTAGTTGCTTTCATTGTTCAGATCAGAATGAGTAAAGTTCTCTATACATATGGTTCGCCCTCAGAGGTTAGATTTTATCACTCGTTTACCATTTTCAGTAATTACACACTTGGCAGAATTATTGTGTATAAAAGATAATTTTTGTGAAGATGATTGTAATGGAAAATGAGTATCTGTTTTTGCGTTACAGTCTTTCAAAAGGTTTGTTTCTATTTTATTATTTTGCAGGTACAGATTCCATAACCGTCCTCTCACGAATGAATTTCATACTTTGTGATTGTTTGTGCCGCCGCATTGCACTTTATGAAGCACAGTGATTGAAGCATGGGCTGTTTAGTATAGCTGCATGCCCTTGGACGGCGGAATAGCTTTTCTTTCATTTTCAGCATGCCTGCTCCTGCGCTGCGTATTAAATGTTCATCACTTGGAGCAGTACTGAATTTCCATTGCCACAGGTAAGCCATTCGAAATTTGTTAGGGACAGTTACATTACAGTCAGGATACAGTGAGATCATTCAGCGTCAAGCATTGCTTTTCGAAATTATTATCAAGTTCAGTTTAGGTAAAAACCAGTTGAGATTTCCTTTCACATACAGACATTTTATTTCACAGTACGGTGTTACATTTGCGTCTGCATTATTCAGAGTTTGGAATTTCTTTTAGTCGAATTCTGTAAGGAAATTCACATGATATTTTCATAGAAACATTTTTTGTGGTTTATTTTTAAAATTTGATTAATAATTTTTTGGTTTATTTTTAAAATTTGATTAATAATTTTGTGTAATGTCTTTAGTCTGTTAGATTGTATGTTGAAATTGCAACTCAAGTACTGCGACGTCACTCATTGCAGCAATGTTCACTGCGTCGCACAATACAGTTTCAAGGGACGGCTTATTTAATTTACAGTTTTAGCTTTCTATTTAATTTGGTTGAGGTTAATTAAAAATACAGTTATACAATTTCAGTTTGGGGGCTCATTTATCAGATACCGTTTCTGTAACTACACCAACTGCATTTTCCAGGATTACAACAGAGATACACGATTTATGGGGAATAGCAGTTCACTTTACTCCAGTTTCAGTTCACAAAATTAAGCGTAGAAAAGTTACCACGGTGATGAAGTCGGAATGGCTTCACATCCCTGTTTCTACATTCCACAACTTCATTGGCTCCCTTCTTGCGCGGTTCGCTGCGTTCGGCGGTGTAAAGAGTGGTTATTCAGCCATAGGCCAATGTTAAAATTATTGCGATTGAACGGCGTACCGTTCTTACCTCATCACCATCCCCAACGCTACCGGGCGATATTAAATCTCGCGGTGGGTAGTGTTCATAGTTTTTTGGCTCAACAGTGTAGGAGGAGACATAAATTTAACTGCACTGATGAGATAATAAACGACACTATCGGTACACGGGCGCGGGAAGAAAAACACGTCAAATGTTAACTAGTGAAAGTTAACTTTCATGTTACTTTTGGGTGATGCAGAAGAAAAAATAATGCAGTGGAAGACAAATTACTGCAAGAAACAAGTGAGGACATCGGATGCAACTTGCTTTCTAAGATGAGATTGGAACAAGAGAGTTCATTATCGTGGGCTGCATATAACCAATCAGAAGACAAACTCACTTATTCGTCGTTAAACTTCTCTCCAGGTATACAACACTCCTCGCAAAAGGCACACAATTTCTATTAGTAAGGCAGGGTTAAGACACTAATCTACACTCCTGGAAATGGAAAAAAGAACACATTGACACCGGTGTGTCAGACCCACCATACTTGCTCCGGACACTGCGAGAGGGCTGTACAAGCAATAATCACACGCACGGCACAGCGGACACACCAGGAACCGCGGTGTTGGCCGTCGAATGGCGCTAGCTGCGCAGCATTTGTGCACCGCCGCCGTCAGTGTCAGCCAGTTTGCCGTAGCATACGGAGCTCCATCGCAGTCTTTAACACTGGTAGCATGCCGCGACAGCGTGGACGTGAACCGTATGTGCAGTTGACGGACTTTGAGCGAGGGCGTATAGTGGGCATGCGGGAGGCCGGGTGGACGTACCGCCGAATTGCTCAACACGTGGGCCGTGAGGTCTCCACAGTACATCGATGTTGTCGCCAGTGGTCGGCGGAAGGTGCACGTGCCCGTCGACCTGGGACCGGACCGCAGCGACGCACGGATGCACGCCAAGACCGTAGGATCCTACGCAGTGCCGTAGGGGACCGCACCGCCACTTCCCAGCAAATTAGGGACACTGTTGCTCCTGGGGTATCGGCGAGGACCATTCGCAACCGTCTCTATGAAGCTCGGCTACGGTCCCGCACACCGTTAGGCCGTCTTCCGCTCACGCCCCAACATCATGCAGCCCGCCTCCAGTTGTTTCGCGACAGGCGTGAATGGAGGGACGAATGGAGACGTGTCGTCTTCAGCGATGAGAGTCGCTTCTGCCTTGGTGCCAATGATGGTCGTATGCGTGTTTGGCGCCGTGCAGGTGAGCGCCACAATCAGGACTGCATACGACCGAGGCACACAGGGCCAACACCCGGCATCATGGTGTGGGGAGCGATCTCCTACACTGGCTGTACACCTCTGGTGATCGTCGAGGGGACACTGAATAGTGCACGGTACATCCAAACCGTCATCGAACCCATCGTTCTACCATTCCTAGGCCGGCAAGGGAACTTGCTGTTCCAACAGGACAATGCACGTCCTGTATCCCGTGCCACCCAACGAGCTCTAGAAGGTGTAAGTCAACTACCCTGGCCAGCAAGATCTCTGGATCTGTCCCCCATTGAGCATGTTTGGGACTGGGTGAAGCGTCGTCTCACGCGGTCTGCACGTCCAGCACGAACGCTGGTCCAACTGAGGCGCCTGGTGGAAATGGCATGGCAAGCCGTTCCACAGGACTACATCCAGCATCTCTACGATCGTCTCCATGGGAGAATAGCAGCCTGCATTGCTGCGAAAGGTGGATACACACTGTACTAGTTCCGACATTGTGCATGTTCTGTTGCCTGTGTCTCTGTGCCTGTGGTTCTGTCAGTGTGATCATGTGATGTATCTGACCCCAGGAATGTGTCAATAAAGTTTCCCCTTCCTGGGACAATGAATTCACGGTGTTCTTATTTCAATTTCCAGGAGTTTATTTATAAGGTACCTGCTCGACTCAAAATCAACGAAGACAAATTTAATACCAATGGAAGAAATCTCACTTCAACCATGTGTACTATAAATCCTTGTTGTCATGTTTTGTATTTACTTATTATGTGTGATCTAAATTTTATAACCATCTGCCACTGATTACATAATCGATCACGTATATGGATTCCTCTATACTCATTCCCTGTTCTCAAAAAGAAAATAAAAAAAGAAAATAAAATACGAAAAAATTTAAAAAAGTACAAATGACTGAAAACTGTAGTGTTCCAGCAACAGTACACCTAAATAATTTAGCTGAGAGGTGCTTTCTATAGAAGATGAACTAGCCTTTCCTCACGCCTCGGCAACGCAATGACATCACCTTCAGCTGAGTAAGCACTAACGACTCTCCGTTTAACGACCGACTCTCTTAGACCCCTACCTGGAAGTGTTATATCATCGCCAGCGGTCTTGCTTGTGAATGAATAGTCAATTCAAAGAACAACGAAGTGGAGATATAAACAGCTGTTTCTTCCTGAATGACTATCAACAGTCTGTATAACGCCCTGCCTGGATCATATTTTTCTGACATGTACGATGCACAAAGTAGGCAAATACATCCTCCCGCCATGCCTCTTATCAACATACATCGGCGAATCTGAAAATGCCTTGAATTAGTTGAAAGAACAAATAAGCAGTGATTTGAACATCGCAACGAAGACCATCTTCTCCTCATTCTACCATCTGGTTGCTTTATCACCACACCGTGGAGTGGAAAACCTTTTACTGTTCATTAGGTTTTTCACTTATTAATCACCTCTTCAGAGATTCTAGTATGAAGGGAAGGCACACCAACAAAGGAGAAAGTTTTAGATTAGCAGCAAGTAATAGCTGACTTCTGTATGCTGTATTACTCACCATAACTAATCAGTGATGTGACATTTCTCCTGACATAAAACAGAACAAGCACAATAAAATCAGCAGGAAACAAAAGTATGCAACCATTTCGAAAAGAGTGTATACTTTCAATTTGTAATTAGAGTTATTATTTATCTGGTGATATTATACCAATATGATGATAATAATAGTGTTTTGAATACTACAAACATAAAGCCTATTTAAAATGAATGATGATTCTTCATAAGTAAAATTGGGTTTTCAGTGTTGAAATCATAGTAAGGAGTTACTTCTTACGTAGAGTTAGCGATAGAACAATATATTTAATTTTATTCTGAATCTGTGAAGATACTGCAATTTTTTTTATGTTTGCAGGAGATCCATTCAAAAATTATCGTCAGGATGAAAAACCTGTAAGGAATTTTATTCAGACTCATATTATGACTGTGTAAGTTAAGTTCTTCTGAGGATTAACATTACTCAACCTTCTGAATTTCGTCATATTTTTCTATAGTCAGCTATACACAGAATGAATTGTTTACTAAACAAGCTCTGTTTTCAGCTCTTACATTCTGAAAATCCTTACCTGATAAATAGAAACTGTTATTATATATATATATATATATATATATGTGTGTGTGTGTGTGTGTGTGTGTGTGTAATCCAGGCAGTACATACATACACAAACAGAAATCATGTCTGAATTTTTAACCTGTTTCTAAATTACATCCAAGACAGTATGCAATTTAAATGACTCACACTTATAAGTATTGCTTAAAAGATGTTAATCAGTAACTTGCTTCCATTTTTGTTAGGATATTTTTATATCGTTGTACAAATACTCATTTGTTTCAGTTTACAAGTTCCATTTGAAAAAAATGAATATATTTCATTTCAACTCAGTGGCATTTCTCTTTTTCACACATTAATTCCTACTTACATTTTTTCCTCATACATTTTAAATACATAGAGCTTCTACTGTTCAACATCCCTTTAGTTCATATGATCCAATGATGTTTGATTATACGATGTGTGATAATACATCATATACAAAATTAAGTACCATAACTGTCTTAGCGTTTCTAAACTTTTAGATTAAAATTATTGAAGTTTTTCCTGGTGTCATTTCTTGTTTCTCCTTCATGACATTTATTTATAATTTTTTGTTTACTTATAGATATTACATATTATGTTTGTCCTTAGTATAATTTAGTGTAAGTAGTGTGTAAGCTTAGGGACTGATGACCTTAGCAGCTAAGTCCCATGAGACTTCACACACATTTGAACATTATTATTATTATTATTATTATTATTATTATTGCTTATCTGTTGGCACAGCAAAGACTGGCACCCGTATTCGCCCGGTGTGACTATTAGTGACTGTTTTTTTGTGGGGCACACTGGATCACACTCGACAAGCTTAAATCGGCGATATGTGTGGCATCTGAATCCACTTCCGTTGAGACATGTGACAGCAAATTTCGTTGTTCGTTTGCACCACCACCGTACTGCGAACGCTGGACATTTCGAAAAGATTGTGATATATTTGCAAAGACTGCTTGCAAAGGATGAGTTTAATTATGCAGGCTGTTATTGTGCGAGCTGCATGGCTTATGGCGGTATCTGTTAGCAATTCTTCGAACTATTTTGAAACTGTTGTATAAAATTCTTCCAGCTTTCAGAAAAAGCGTACCTGTTGTTACTCTTATTTCTCGTCCTTAGTTTTCGAGGCATTTAATTTTGAAATAGAGGACTCCTTCCTAGCATACACTATATGAGCATACCACTACAGCAGGAGATGCTAATATTGGCTGCTCGCGCAGATCTCTACTGGTTCAGCTGGTCAGCAACAGCTGGCCTATGTACCACATTGAGCGTGATTACGTTGGTGCTAGGAATGTTTATTTGATTATGATGACTTTGATGTGTCAGCGATGCGTCCACGTAATGTTGTTGGGCTCTTACCATGGCAGTTAGAAATGTTTTGGATTGTTGGTTGCTAGAAGTAATTTGATAGATTAAGTCAATTCGGTTTGGCTACCAACTTCACCAGTTACAGTGCCGAAAGTAGGAGTTACTTGGCTTAATAACCTGCTGGTGGAATCTACTTCATGTTTTTCCGGAGGTTGTAGATAAGTTTATTTTGCTGCCATGAAAGACAGGTCTTCTTCTTTAACACAGTGATGTAGTTAGGTATAATGTATTTTGCAAATTTCGATTGTCTCAGTGGTTTTACTGGCATGTTGCTGTTGTGGTCTTCATTCTGAAGACTGGTTTCATGCAGCTCTCCATGCTACTATATCCTGTGCAAGCCTCTTCGTGTCTAAATAACTACTGAAACCTACCTCCTCCTGCATCTGCTTACTGCATACATCTCTCGGTCTCTCTCTACGGCTTTTGTAAACCACAACCCTCCCACTTCCTTCCAATGCTAAACTGGTGATACCTTAATGTCTCAGAATGTGTTCTATGAAGAGATCCCTTCTCCTAATCAGGTTGTGCCACATATTTTTTCCCTCTCCAATTCTACTCAGCGCCTTCTTGGTAGTTACACGATCTAGCCACCTAATCTTCAGAACCTTTTGTGGGACCAAATTTCAAAAGCTTCGACTTTTCTTGTCTAAACCGTTTATCGTCCATGTTTCACTTCCATACATGGCTGCATTCCATAAAAATATTTTCAAAAAAGAGTTCCTCACTTTAAATGTATTCGCTGTTAACAAATTTCCCTTCTTCAGAAACGCTTTTCGTGCCGTTGCCAGTCTACATTTTGTATCCTCTCTACTTTGGCCGTCGTCAGTTAATTTTCTGCCCAAATAATAAAACTCGTCTCCCACTTTAGGTGTCTCGTTTCCTAATCTAATTCCCTCGGCATCGCTACTCTCCATTATACTTGTTTTGCTTTTGTTGATGTTCATCTTATATCCTTCTCTCAAAACAATTCCGATCAGCAGCTCTTCCAAGTCCTTTGCTGTCTCTATCAGAATTACAAAGTCACCGGCAAACCTCAAAGTTTTTATTTTCTTTCGCTGGACTTAATTCCTACTCAAAATTTTTCTTTAATTTCCTTTACTGCCTGCTCAATATACAGATTGAAAGACATCGGGGATAGGTTACAACCCTGTCTCACTACCTTCTCAAACACTGCTTCCGTTTTATGCCCCTCGACTCTTATAACTGCTCTCTGGTTTCTGTTCAAGTTATAAACAGCCTTTTACTCCCTGTGTTTTTCCCCTGTTACCTACAGAATTTCAAAAAGATTATTCCAGTCATCATTGTCAAAGCTTTCTCAAAATGAACCTATGCCTTTCCTTACGATACCTTCTAAGATAAGTCGTAGCGTCAATATCGCCACGTATGTTCCTAGATTTCTGCAGAATCCAAAATGATCCTCCCCAAGGTCGAAACCTACCAGTTCTTCAATTCGTCTGTGAAGCATTCTTGTTAGTATTTTGCAGTCATGACTTATTAAACTAATGTTTCAGTAACATTTACGTCCGGCAGTATCTGTTCTCTTTGGAATTGGAATTATTATAATCTTGCACCTTTGGCTGGCACTGAGTAATAGTGAATTTCCTTGCTTCGCTGGGTGTGATTCGGCGACCCCAGGTGAGCTAAGGAGCAGGGAGAAGGAGAGTATGGTCGGAAATGGAAAAATCCTTGTATGGTGAATTTAGACGATGCTTCGATCACTTAAGAGGTCTAGCTATGCTGCAATGACCCAATGTCAGACAAACTGAAAGATGGCTTCCTACATCTCTTTGAGAGTCAATTATAATTATCAGTCAAATATTAGTTCAAATCTGAATACAACAGCGATCCCAGAAAAATAAGGTGCATCCATGACATAATAATTTCAGTATCTTTGAAACAACAAAGTTAATAATTTACAGGTGCTAAATATTTTCACAATGAACCTGCGAATTAACAACTTTTAAATGCTCCGCGCATCTTCAACATATGATAGGGAGTATATCCGATGATATCATAGCACTGTGGTTGTCATCGCTGAAAGCTACATGTCTGTATGTATTTTCTTTTTCGCTTTATTATGATTTTTTATATCCTTTCATTGTTTAAATATTTGTCAGAACATTGTATCCTCCATGATTACACAGCAAAGGAATACTGCATGAACACTGCATATTTTGTCATACTTGTGTATTTATTCAAGGAACAGTTTACTACTTTGCCAGTAACTTTATTCAAATTACCACTAAAACTGATAATACAAATATGGTAATATGAGAAGTGATCAGTTGCATGTGTTAGCTAACTGCACCATTGTAAAAGAGTGCGAAATGGCGCTTCTGACAAGTAAGCCAAAATAATTGTTTAAACAATGACAACAATAGTTTGATGTCATTGATCATGTGCAAGAATACTGGCTTATTTATTTATGGACAAACCTATACTTATATTTATTGTGAATGTTCAAAGTGTGAGCAGTTGTTTATAGCATTTAGTTATTTAAATATTGTTGTAATATGGTAGCTTAGTCCTGGAAGTGGTCATGTTGAGTCAGATCATGCCTGTAGAGCTTAAGAAAGATGTATTTTTGGTGGGGGCGACCTTCAGCCAATGGGAAAGCAGACAGTAGCGGAATACTACGGAAATCAAGTGGAGCCTGTGGCTTTCTCCGGGAAAGAGCTCAAGAGCGCGATTTTTATGTTTGTTCTTGAAGGCAGACCTGCCTGTGATATAGTGGTTCATTCAGTCGAGTGCCTGACAGATTGGTGGCGGTGACTGGTCACTGTACTTTTATTTCTCAAATGCCTATATTTCGAGAGGTCTGAATGTGATCCAGTGTAGGACTCTAACTCCTTCCACTGTTGTATTATGGAACTGAGGGAAGATTGAGCACGAGTTACTATTTTTTGCGTCACGTGTGTTAATTTGTGAATTATCATTTTTGCTGCATTTCTGTCTTTATTATACTTTGATTATAGTGGGACCACATTACTCTTATTTAAGATGCCCTTTCTTGAATAAACATTTTTCATCGTAATTCTCTGTCGTCTACATCAGTTACAGACGTTAGAATAGAATCCTTGTTATTAAGTTTTGATGTTGTATTTATGTGTATTTAAATGACTCGAAATTCTAGCCGTTGCGTAGACTATTTTACTGCAGGATCAGAGCTACAGGTTATTAGTCGCAGCAAATTAGCTGCGTGGCACGGAAGCGGACGTCCTCGGCTCGACCCTGTGACTACGTCGAGCTCTTCTTTTCAAACATAGGCCAAGTACCTAAAGTACGAGTGACCAGAGGTAGAGGCGCAAGTGGTTTGCTCGTATGGGACACTGTTCAGAAGAGCCACGGAACGCCGGTGCGAACATTGCAAGTTGATGGAGGAAAAGCTCATTGCCGTGAGAAAGGGAGTAATGACCTTTAAACTCTCCAAATGTGAATTTTTTTAGAGCGGAAAGTCAGTTTTTAGGTCATAAACTATCATCCAAAGATGTTTTGCCAAGAAGTGAGAAACTAAAAGCAATATCAGAGTGCAAGAGGCCATATATCACGAAACAACTAAAATCATTTTAAGCGTTGTGCCGCTTTTACCGAAAATTTTTGGGTAATGAGGGGATGAGTACTCCAAACCTACGCAAACTATTAAAGAAGAACTCGACATTGACAATTAGCGACGAGTGTGAGAGTTGATTCTTAGCCATCAAGTGAAACTTTCGCAGTAGTAAAACGTTATACTAGCTATGGATAGTTTAGATTACGGTATCGGAGGTGAGGTGTTCCAGGAAAAGTCGATAGGAGGACAGATAGAACATTGGAGTGTACGTTTAGCCAGCTGTATCTTAAAGAAACATGAGCACGACTACAGCATTCCTGAAAAAGTGTTACTCGCTGTTGTGTACGGTTTCAAAAAGTTCCAGCTATTTCTGGTGGATCATGAGGTGACTGTGTTATCCGATCATAAAGCTCTTAGTTTTCTGCAGGATAGTATGTTGCTAAATGATCGTCTTAAGCACTGGACAATGCTTTTTCAGAAATTTAGCTATAGCATAACAGATGTAGAACGCACCAAAAACTGCATAGCTTACGCACTGTCACTTATACCAGTTGGAAATGAGGGCAGTGATAAGGAAGAAGTAATTGCAGAATTCCGATTCTTACTCGTGAAAGGAGTGGAAGGGGAAAGAGAGATTCCTGCTGTTTGCAAGGACGTGCGTCGAGCGAAAAATGACTCCCCGGAACTGAAAAATATAGGAACAGATTTTGGCAAGAGGGGTTACGAAAAGATATCACGATGCTACAAAATGCGTAAGGGTGTATGATTCTGTAGGAAAGACGAGAAAACGGACCAATGGAGACTGTCCTTTCCGGAAAAGTATGTTGAGCAGATGACACACTAAGTCCACTGAAGTTACTAATGTGTGTGGAAATAGCTAAGAAATACGTGCACATAAACAATCTAGCCACACGGGTGCGCTCCCAGTTGGCCGCTTGTGACAAGTGCCAGCGGGTGAAACACGCTAAATTCTGATCACCAACTGTAAAAGAATGACTTTGCTAAAGTAATAAAGCCAGAGTGGCTTAGATCACAATTCACGTCTAAAAAATGGAATGATTTCATGAATAATCAAGGAATCAAACACATAACGATATTAGATGCCACCCGGCAGGTAAGCCGTGTGTACGCGAGAAATTGGCCGCCTGTGTAGAACATACACAAGCAACGAACATTCTAAGTGGATGGAGTTCATCAAATCATTTGAAGATAATAAAATAGTATTAAGAGTAATGCTAAGGGTACTCGCCATTAGAAATAATGACAGGAAGCGAGCCGAAGGTCTTACTGAATGAGATCGTGAATTTTCCACTGGGTCAACCAGTAATGGAAGCCGGAAGAGAGGAAGCAGCAGAGGCTCGTATGGAAGAGATTGCAAATGAAAGACACAAGCCACATGATGGGCGTTATAGGATAATTAAACACAGAATTCGGAACCGTGTCTTGGTGAAAAACGAAGAGGGAGATGAAGTAGATGGAGAAATAAAAAAGCTCTTCGAAATATACTGTGAACCATTCGTTTGTCGCTGAATGTCCACATTCGTATGTGCATAGGCTCAAATATCCTGTATCGGGAAAATTACTGTTGCTACGAAACGTGACAGATTTTGTATTATATACAGAAAGAATAACATCGTAGGTGTGTACAAATGTGTGTGTATATACGTGTAATTTTCATGTGTAGTTTTTAAGAATTTTGGCGGTTATTGCTGTTGTGTGTAAAGTTTTGGTAAATTTAATATGTATGTGATAGAATACGTATGTGATAGAACAACTTAGTGCAAGGAGAATGTAGATATTGGCGGAACAAATCGTGGTGCGAAGGGGTCAGTAGACAGTAATTAGTTGTGTAAGTGAGAAATATAAATCGTACTATACCTAATAATTTGTGGAATATTTATGTTTTGGTTATTTAAACGTGTCACTTCCAGTAACTTGGATTGGTTTCTCTTTCATTTGCAATTATTATTCGCGTAAAATTTGGTGCTTAGAGGTCTTCAGACGTCACAAAAATTTTAGTTGCTTTGAAAGTAGAACATGAGGTTACGTGAAAAGTATAAGCTAAGTTTTTTGGGGATATATTATGTAGATTAATTATGTAATGTAGGTCATTTTGGAAGGGTTTTGAATGGACATGTCTCTGTAAAATTTTGGGGACAAGTTCCTGATATGTTGAAGAGAATAGTTCTAGGCATAAGTATTTTACTATGCAAATAGGATATTGATGAATTTAGACAGCAGTTCTCTGCTGTGTTGAAAAGCTGAATGGGCCGCGCGGTCTGAGGCTCCTTGTCACGGTCCGCGCGGCTCCCCCTGTCGGAGGTTCGAGTCCTCCTTCGGGCATGGGTGTGTGTGTGTGTGTGTGTGTGTGTGTGAGTGTGTGTGTGTGTGTGTGTGTGCGTGTGTGTGTGTGTGTGTGTGTGTGTGTTATCGTTGGCGTAAGTTTGAGTTAGACTGAGTAGTGCGTAAGCTCAGGGACCGACGACCTCAACAGTTTGGCCCCATAAGACCGTACCACAACTTCAACAAATCTGAAGGGGCGATTTCTGCTCAAGGCAGTATTAGTTCAATTGGACACGGTGGAATTGTAGAGAAGTGATAAAATGTTAGTTGATGTATGGTGCCGAAAAAATTTCATAGGACGAAATACTTGTTTTCCACTGGGAACGTGCACGGAATTTCTATACTGTCGAGGTGAATGTGTGTGAATTCCTAAGGGACGAAACTGCTGAGGTCTTCGGTCTTTAGACTTACACACTATTTAAACTAGCTTCAGATAAGAACAACACACACACACACACACACACACACACACACACACACAATCACACACACACAGGGAGGACTCGAACCTCCATTGGGAGGGACCGCGACGTCCGTGACATGACGCCTAAAACCTCGCGGCCACTGCGTGCGGCTGTCGAACTGAATGAAGTGTTTTGCCTATGCTATTAAACAGTTTTTGTTTGTCGTCCTGTTTGTGAGTATGCTGCTTCAACTGATGAGGCCATTCAATGCTTAATCTGTGGGAATCCGGGAAGTTTTATGAAATTAGTAACTAAACCACAGTCTTATATTGACAGCCACCGTCCTTCAGCACTGACGGTGACTGCGGATTGACGCGTGTTTTGGCCTAGCACGTGGCCAAAGGGGTCATGAATTGTTGCAGTGGCGGCTGGTTTGCGAACGATCTAAGCTTAGACGCCAGAACATTAATCATGTTCTGTGTTTGTGTTAGTGAAGTGCTATGGTGCGCTCAAAGCAAAAATGTGAAAACAAATGACCGCAAAGGCGCTATAAATTGTGAATAGATAGATTATTTGGGCAATGAATTAATATGCCGTAATTTCCATAATTTGTGTTAGATTTAGTAAATTTCTGCTGATCAGATATTATGACATATTGTAGGAGGAACATGCCGTTGCATACACCTCCACAAAAATACTTACATTACTCTTCTGACATGCATATAAGGTATCCTATTTATGTATATTGTGTATTTATTTATCGTATAAATGTGTTAGAACAATTTGAGATATACCTCTCCCAAATAAAAAATACCAGAATATATGTTAAATGAACATACCGATTTCGCAAGCCATAGTTATTTCAGTAATTTTAAAGACTTGTTCTTAAGTTGTTTCCTGCATATGTCAATTGTTTAATAGTTCTACCTTCAGCACTACGAATAAATTCATCTTTGACAACGCCATGTACAAAAATATCTGCAAAGTGTTTACATACTAAAACGAGGGAGAAAAGAATGTTTGCTGGTGCTAAAACAAAAACGCATTTTTTTGGATTACGTGGGAAGTTAACACTGGTCATCTTTTCCACTAATTTGCACATATTTTCTGCGTTCGACTTACGAAATTCATAACCTAACATTAAACCTTTTCGTGACAGGAATATTCCTTTCACCTCATTCCAGAGTAGACATGTATTAAGACAAGTTACACCTGTTGATGGACCCACAGTGGCCGAAATGCATCGTGTATGTAAAAAACACGAAAAGTTGTGACTGGAGGCGTTTTCTAAATTGATACTTCCAGTACAAGTATGTCATTTGGTGAGACTTAGTGTGCCAAGTTAGCAAGCTAATGGCCCACATTATGTAGAAGTGTGTAACGTTACGAGTATGTGGGCGATTTATTTGTCCATCTAGGGCTGGTACTGAGGCGAAGTGAATTTACTTGCTTGGCTGGGTGTGAGTCGGCGGGACGAAGTCAGCGGCCACCCCAGCCAAGATCAGGTCTAGTGACAAGGAGCGGGTTTCCTGAAATGGGAAAATCTCGGCGTGGAGAACTTGGACGACGCGTCAATCGGTAGCTATGCTCAAAGCAATGGCCTAATGTCAGGCTAACTGAAAGGTGGCTTCTTACAGCACCTTGAGAGTCTATAATAATTTAATGTCAAACGTCAATGAAAATCTGAATGCATCACCGATCTCAGAAAAATGAGGCGCATTCAATCACACAACAATAATTTCAGTTCAAATGGCTCTGAGCACTATGGGACTTAACATCTGAGGTCACCAGTCCCCTACAACTTAGAACTACTTAAACCCAACTAACCTAAGAACATCACACACATCTGTGCCCGAAGCAGGATTCGAACCTGCGACCGTAGCGGTCGCGCGGTTCCAGACTGAAGCGCCTAGAACCGCTCGGCCACACCGGCCGGCTAATAGTTTCAGTATCCTTAAAACAACAAAAGTTACAAATTTACAGTGAATAAATATTTAGACAATTAACCTCTGAATTAGTAACTTCTAGACGCTTCATACAGTTACAACCTGCCATGTCTCAGATGACAGCACTGCTTTATAGCTATCATCGCTGAAAGCTACATATCTGTACCTATTTTCATTCTTGACTTATTACTTTCTTTATACCCTTTCATTATAAAATGAGTACTGCATGAATACCTCATATTTTATTATGCTTGTGCGTTTATTTAGTGAAGAGTTTACTACTTTGCCAATATCTTTATTCAAATAATAACTACAACTGACAATACAAAATTATCGTAATTGGAGAACTGGTCAGTTCCATGTGTTAGCTGACACCACCTTTGTAAAAGAGTGCCAAAAGGCGCTTCTGACAAGCAGACCTAAGTAACTTTTTAAATAATGATAACAACAATCTGCTGTCATTTATCGTTAGCACACCTGCGCAAGAATACTGAATAACCTATTTATGAACAAACCTTTACCTACATCTATTGTGAATTTTCTAAGTATGACCACATGTTTACAATATTTAGTTATTTAAATATTGTTGTAATATGGCAGCTTAGCACTGAAAATGGTCATGTTGAGTCAAATCATGTCTATAGAGCTTAGGAATGGTGTATTTTTGGTGGAGCCTGCCTTCAACCAATGGGAAAGCAGATACAAGAGGAATTCTATGGGAGTCAAACAGAGACTAGGACTTTTCGAGCGAAGAGCTCAAGGGAGCGATTCAAGAGACTTTTATGTTCATTCTTGAAAGAGGCAGAACTGTCTGTGATATAGTGCTTTATTCCGTCGTGTGGTTGATGGCTTCTGGGCGGTGAATGGCCACTACCTTTCTTTAATTTGTCAAGTGACTTCACATTTCGAGAGGTCTGAATGTTCTCCGGAGTAGAACTCCAAATTCTTACACTATTGTGTTAGTGAACTGAAGACATATAGAGTATGAGTTACTGTTCTTTGTATTGTATGTGTCAATTTGTGAAACATCGTTTTGAACTCTGAACTATTTTAGGCTGGTGAATGTATTGTGTATTGTGGTTGCGAAATAAACGTAATTTTCGCGTATCTTTGATAACAATTTAATTTGGAAATTTTGCTACCATTCAAGTAATTCTCCCAACGAAGCTTTACTGCAGTATTTCTGTCTGTACTGTACTCGATTATCATTTTTACTGCAGTTCTGTCTGTATTATGCTTTCATTATAGTAAGACCACTTTCCATTTGTTTCAGATGTCCTTTCATGAACAAACATTTTACAACATAATTCGCTGTCGTCTAGATCAGTTACAGACGTTCGAATGGAACACTTGTTTTTAATTTCTTCATCCAACTTTTATGTTTGATTTCTGTGTATTTAACTGAATTGCAATTCCAGGAATTGTATAGACTATTGAAGTGCAGGATCAGAGATACAGGTTATTATTAGTCGCAGAGAATTAGCAGCGGGGCATGGAAACTGACGTTCACAGCTCGACTCTATGACTACATCGAAATATTCTTTTTTGAACAGAGGCGTGCATAGCCCAAGTATCTGAAGTAAGAAATCATAGGTAAAGACGCAAGTAGTTTTTTCGTGTGAGATGCAGTTTAGAAGAGCAACTGCGATTGCATTTACCGTTAGGTACTGTCGCAATGCCAGAAGGTATTTCGCCTGTCTCATATAGCAAATCAGAGGGAACAGTTTTGTCATGGCTGATTTTACCAAGACTATCAGTAGTAAAACTTTGAACATAGTTGCTAAGGTTCAGTGAGCGTGTCAGAATTATATTAGAACAAATAAGCCCTCGGTCACAAATATTAAGTCAAAATTGACCAGGTTTCGACGCTACTATGAGCGTCGTCTTCAGAATTAAACTAACTGTTCTAAAACATATTAGGTATATAATACATTAATAAAATTTGTACTGACTGGAAAGAGATGCAGTACTTACAAGTCACATTTTAAAAAATCTAAGCCGGAACGGCGACGTCATAAATAGTTGTAAATATGATGGCGAGCCCCTAAGGGCTGCTCGTACTTGAGTGAATAAGTTCTGATGGAAAGTTGTCTGCTCCTGGGGCTTAGTTTCGCCTTAGGTCTTTTACCACTCTGTCAAATTCTTCTCGCGGTATCTTGCCTCCCTTCTCATCTTCATCTACGTGATCTTCTATTTCTGTAATACAGCCCTGCTATACATCTCCCTTGTGTAGACCCACTGTATACTATTCCCATTTTTCAGCTTTCCCTTGTTTCCTTAGTACTGATATTCATACAGCAGCTTCTCTTTTCTCCAAGAGCCTCTTCACTTTTCCTGTAGTCACTATCTATCTTTCCCCAACTGATATAAGCTTATAAATCCTTACATTTGTCCTCTAGCCATTCTCGCTTAGACATATTATTTTATGGCAGCCTCATTTTTCGTCATTTGTATTCCCTTTCACCTGCTACATTTACTACATTTTTATATTGTCTCGGTTTATCATTTAAACTCTTAACTCCTGTGTTATCCCGGGACTTCTAACCTATTTGATCCTCTGCTGTCTTCACTATTTAGTCTCTCGAAGTTACTCATTCCTCTTCCACCTGACTGCTATTGTCGATCGTTTCCTCCCTTTGAAACTCTCAACAACATCTGGTTCTTTCCACTATTCGAGGTCTCATCACCTTAATTTCCGACCTTTTTCGAATTTCTTTAGTATTAATCTACAGTTCGCAACCAATAAATTTTAGTCAGATTTCACATCTGCCCTTGCACCCAATGTCTTACCCTCGGTGTCTTCAGATCTCTCCCAAGAGGTCAATCTTGTTTCAATGTTTTTAAACCAAATGTTAGCAATGATTAAATTATGCTCTGTACAAAATTCTACCAGACAGTTTCCACTTTCATTCATTTCCCCCAGTCCATATTCACCTACCACTTTTCCTTCCTTTCCTTTTCCTACTACGAAACTCCAGCCCTCCATCCAGATAAAATTTCGCCTTCCTTAAATATTTCAATGATTTCCTTTATGTCATCGTATATTTCTTCAATCTCTTCATCATCTACAGAGCTAGTGGGCATATAAAATTGTACTACTATGGTGGGTGTAAGCTTCATGCCTATCTTGGCTACAGTAATGCGTTCACTATGTTGTTCGTAGTAGCTTACCCGCATTGCTGTTTTCTTATCCTTTATTAAACCTACTTCTCTATTACCCCTATTCGATTTTGAATTTATAGCCATTGTTCACCTGAACAATGACCCTGCTCCTCCTGTCAACGAATATCATTTATTTCCACTATATCTAACTTCAAACTATCCATATCTATTTTCAAATTTTGTGACCTATCTGACCTACTAAGGTATCTAATATTGCTCGCTCCAAACCGCAGAACACCAGTTTTGTTTCTTCTGATGACGATATCATCCTGAGTAATTCCCCGATAGGAAATCCGAAAGAGGTCTCTTTCAGGAAAATTCCCGACGTCTAGAACTGGTCATGAATGCCTGCTTCCGATATATCTGTGACGTTCGACTTTTTGATCACATTTCACCAGCATATGCAAAATTGTCCTGGCTGCGTGCAGACAAACGCAGAGATTTCCATACGCTCTGTCTCCTCTACTGCCTTATAAAGGTAAACTGTCCCTCATATGTCTCCTAGTCCCTAAGGCTCATGTCGGAACAACATGACAGAAACACACGTTCCCATTATAATAAAATCCTCTCCGTTCCACTGCATCGCTCAGTGACCTTCTGTAAGTCCTTTACAGTAGCGGGAACCCGACTCTGGAATAACCTCCCCCGTTATGTTAGAGAACTTAAAAACATGTCCAGCTTCAAAAAACAGTTAATGACGTATCTACTTAAGCAACAGTAATGCCTTCCTCTGTACATGAATGCACTTCATCTCATTACTTCCCTCTTTCCCCCTCCTTAAATCTCCTTTCCCCATAACACGCTAAACTAGTAAACATCTACTTTACACACCAAGATATTATGTACATCTGCACAAACCGTCATTACTATTGCCAGTCCTTCTCATGTTTGTCATTATTATTTGATTTTTTACTGTTATTATTATTGCATATTATTGCTTTTATTATAATCTGTATGTATAGCACCTCCTGTAAAAATACTGCCAGCATTTAATTTAGTCGTGTTTATCATTACATTTTTTTACTGTTATTATTATTGCTTTTATCATAATCTGTATTTATAGCACCTGTTGTAAAAATACCGCCGCATTTACTTTATTAGGTCTTAGTCACTACTCTTTATTCATATTGTCACTAGAGTAAGCTAATATTCTCATTTAAACTGTGGTCATGATGTAACTCTGATGTGTGAAATGCTGCATATGTGGAACACTGGTCCGATGTAAGAGAGGGCCTGATGGCCCTAATCTGATCAGGTTAAATAAATAAATAAATAAACAAATATTTTACCTCAGGAATAGTTATGCCTAAAGAATGCCATCATCATTTTACCATGCTCTCTGGAAAAATTATAGCTATAGTTTCCCCTTGCTTACAACTGTTCGCTGTACCAACAAAGAAAAGACGTTTGGGTGGACGTTAGAAGGCCAGAACCGTCAATCATACAGGTTGTTGCCATCGCACCATTGAGAAATTTCCTGCCTCTGCTTAGGAAACACAAGAAGGCTGTCTGGCGTCTTAACAGATAGTCCTCCATTTAGATTACAGCAACGGTACGGCTACACTATGTGAACAAAAGTATCTGGACACCTGGCTGAAAATGACTTACGAGTTCGTGGCGCAATCCATCGGTAACACTGGAATTCAGTATGGCGTTGGCCTACCATTAGTCTTGATGACAGCTTTTACTCTCGCAGGCATACGTTCTATCAGATGCTGAAAGGTTTCTTGGAGATTGGCAGCCCATCCTTCACAGAGTGCTGCAATGAAGAGAGGTGACGATGTCGGTCGGCACGAATTCGGCGTTCCAAAACATCCCAAAGGTGTTCTATAGGATTCAGGTCAGGAATCTGTGCAGGTCAGTCCATTACTGAGATGTTATTGACGTGTAAGCACTCCGCCACAGACCGTACATTGTGAACAGGTAGTTGATCATGTTGAAAAATGCAGTCGCCGTGCCCGAATTGCTGTTCAACAGTGGGGTGTAAGAAGATGCTTAAAATACCGATGTAGGCCTGTTCTGTCATAGTGTCACGCAAAACAGTAAGGGGTGCAAGTCCCCTCCATGAGAAACACAACCACATCATAACACCACCGCCTCCGAATTTTACTGTTGGCACTACACACGCTGGCAGATGTTCACTGGGCATTCGCCACACCCACACCCTGCCATCGGATCGCCACATTGTGTGATTCGTCACTCCAGATAACGTTTTTCCACTGTTCATTTGTCCAACGTTCACGCTCCTTACACCAAGCAATGCGTCTTTTGGCATTTACCGGCGTGATGTGTGGCTTATGAGCCGTTCTACCATGAAATCCAAGTTGTCTCACCTCCCTCCTAATAGTCATAGTACTAGGACTGGTTCCTGATGCAGTTAGGAATTCCTGTGTGATGGTCTGGATAGATGTCTGCCTATTACACATTACGACCATCCTCAACTGTTGGCGGTCTCTGTCAATCAACAAACGAGGTCGGCCTGTAAGCTTTTGTGCTTTACGTGTTCCTTCACGTTTCCACTTTACCATCGCATCGGAAACAGTGGACCTAGAGACGTTTAGGAGTGTGGAAGTCTCGCGTACAGACGTACGACACAAGTGACACCCAATCACCTGACCGCGTTCGATATCCGGGAACTCCACGGAGTACCCCATTCTGCTCTCTCACGATGTCTAATTATTATTGAGGTCGCTGATATGGAGTACCTAGCAGTAGATGGCATCACAATACACCGAATATGAAAAACATATGGTTTTGTAGGTGTCAGGGTACTTTTGACCAAAAAGTGAATCACTAGGTTTAAAAGACATTCTGTACAGTTCGAGCGAATGATTTGGCCATCTAAGTGTATCTGTATGACTGAGGCACGCAAGCCTTTCCACCAACAGCGAGGTCCATGGTTCGTGGGGGAGGAGGGTGGGAGGAGATTTGTCATATAGTTCATTATTGCTGCGCGGGCGAGACTTTATCTTTGCTGTATAATAATGGCACACATTTAACAATAACGAACTTCGGTATCGTATGGTTCGTTGTTGTTGAATGTGTGCCATTATTATGCAGCACAGGTAAAGGCTTATGCCGCGTGGTGGTTGGCACCCAGACAGCGAGAAGGCATGAAAGCAGCCGAATACAGAGCCACATCGAGTCAAGTGTGTGTGTGGAGTAACAATGTGTGTGACAGTGGACCATCCGGATACTGTACCGAGCGCCGGGGCCGTGGGCAGCAACAGATTGTCAATGCAGTGCGCCCAGTACAGTGTGGCTTTTGCGTAGTGGTTGATTCCTGAATTGTCAGCGTGCAGCCGAGTCCCCTAGTCCTGGGGCGCGCACCTGGGCAGACAAGTTGCGGGTGACGCTACACAAGTGAGCGGTTGTGTGCCAAGTGCAAGGTCCAGGAGTTGTCTTGTTTTGTGGTTGTAAGTCGGAGAGTGGCAACCGCAGAATCTTGTAGCGTGCATCTTGGAACATAAATGGCGATTGTCTGCCGACAACTTGGGAGAGGGAGCCGCAATGCTAGGATGGCGGGGCGGTCACTGTTATCTTGGTGTCCACAGTTTGTTGGGCAGCAGCGACACAGCCTACCATGGGAACGTATATCTGCAAAGATGAGTAGCGGCTACTACCACGCAAACAATGTCGACACTCGGTGCTGTGGCTCGTGGGAGCACCGTAAAGGCATTTCCCTTTTATTGTCGCTCACATCAGCCGCCGCGCCAAGTGCCAACTTTGTTTGCACGAATATTTCTAGGTGTCGAGTCGCAGAAAGCGCCGCCAGACCAGGAAGTGTGCGACGCTCGGTGTTTCCTGGAATGCAAGGGCGACGCTATGATATGTGTGCCCTGTACACCAGATTGCTTGAGGAAGCGTTACAGCATTGCAGTGCGCAGTTATCATTCTTTGACACTTGTTTTGCGTTTCGTGGATTACCATCGTGGATTGGTTTAGTTATGTGCTTCTTGTATTTTGAAACTTTGTAGCTGACAGCTCTCCATCTACTACTGGCAACTGCAGACGCAATATCGCTAGTGCATCGACGTTGCCTACCTTGATCAGTCTCATTGTTACTCTTTGTGGGAATTCGTTATTGTACGGGTAAAGCATTATTCCAAAATTATCAAGTTATGAACGTGGTATCACAATAAATTTCTGGTTTGAGGTTTAGCTATGTTCAGAGCTTGTAACGCTCATACGACCTGATGTCATTCATATGTACGAATGTCGTGCGTAGGCAAGGATGGTTTTCGATTATTGTAAGATTTCATATTATGCCAGCGTTGGGGTGTACAGAGTTGATTACATTGTGGTTATTCTATGTCATTTAATTTCTGGATTGTAGTATTATTTTATGCTTCTTATGTTAGGGTTTTATTATTAACTTGTTGACTATTCCTGTAGGACTGATATATTGTGTTATCTAGCCACGAGGCATTTGGTAGCATGGCACCAGTTGGTCTAGCCCTTTGATAAAGGAAGAGAGCCCAAAGAAAATGTGATTAACACTTATAATTACAGATACAGGTTTCTCTTCAAATTACGCGTCGATTGGTATATGTCATGGGCAAATCAGCTCAGTAGTTTAAAATTTAATTACATGCCGGTTAAATCATACATTAATTTTCCTGCAATTAGGGAGCTCTGTAGGCTTGCCTGACCATATGACTCCCGGCTTTTCAAGGGATTATAATTTTCTGACGCCTGTTTTAATTAACTATCAGTGAATTGCAGACCGACCGCCGCCATACGGCAGGTCTAGCCCAGAGAGACTCCCTAGCACTCGCCCCAGTTGTTCAGCCGACTTTGCTAGCGATGGTTCACTGTCTACACACGCTCTCATTTGCAGAGACGACAGTTTAGCATAGTCTTCAGCTACGTCATTTGCTACGACCTAGCAAGGCGCCATATTCAGTTACTATCTTCAAGAATGTATTCTGAACATAATATTGTGAAACATGTACCTTCAGGAGCGACGTTCATCATTAATGGATTAAAGTTAAGTATCAAACCTTCGCGTACCCTACGGTAGTCACCGTGCAATCAAGGAATATCGCACCAATCTTTCCGTAACAGGACATTGCACACCACACAGCCACCCGTTTTTTGAACACGACACAGCCACACGTTGAGGGTGAAGAGACTACTCGTGCGCGAAATGCGGATTCTTAGTCGCCCAAATGCGAAATTTTGCTTATTTACGAACCCATCCAAATGAATGTTTGCCGACAACAACAATGCGCGTGCTTATGTCCTGCGGCCAACCGTGCAGTGTGGACATCCTAACGCAGACTGTTCAGAATTATGACGATCGTATTTCGTATAGTTCAATAATTGTCACCCCGTGTATGTAGAGTGATTCAGCTGCACTGTTAGTGAACTATCGGTGCTGTTCTTTTTCGCATTGAACATTCTTCCATTATTATTTTTGGAATTAGTTTTATTAATTTTGAACCAGTATGACTTTGCCTATATTATTCTTTTTTACAATAACTGATTCTGTAGATTTTTACTCAATAGTTGAAAGAATGTGTTCAGTATTAGAGAAGCTAATAAATGATATCACTGTTAAATTTTTCATTAGGCCTTCACAAACCCAGCCACTCACTTCCATTCCACAGCGTTTGTAGGAGCTATTGGCAACTTCTTTGCGCCAAACGGAACTTGTGATTTACCTAGGGTAACATATTTCGATTTGTTTAAATGTTGTATTATTCGATTTGAGAAATAAGGTCGGCAAGCATAAATATCGTAATTATCTGTTGTAGAGTTTAATGTTTCACAAATCAGTCCAGTTCGCACGCTGTCATTCTGCCCCTTGTCACAAGGATAGACCAACCGTGCGTTTCGTTCTAGAGTCTCTAATACATAGCTAACTGATTAGCTAGATGGTTCATCGTACTGCGCTATGCTGTTGAATCAAACGTGCATACGAGAAAGGGAGACAAATGGCGGAATCGACATCACATGCTGTTCCTCTCCTCTGCGGTTTCGCGGAAAGATGATTGGAAGAAGTAACGGGAGGTAGTAAAAACCACAAAGCCGAGAGTCCACGAAGTGTGACCCTCATCCTCCAGTACTAGCACATCTTTTGTCCGCTACAGTTCTGCGTACTGCGAGAAACGGCCGAAGACCAAATGCATGGCATCTGAGTCGAATCTGTTAGAAGAGCCTAAACTGACTTCACAAGGCGTTAACAGTTCTGCAGAACCAGAGTAAACGACGTAATGAAGATCCTGTAAGAATCCTGTAACGACAGTGGTTGTCTTTAGCGAATACATAGCAAAGTACAAACCTGATTGGACCATTCGTTTGAGAGGCCGCTGCAAGTAGCCCGGTTCGCTGGTTTTCTGTTTCTGGAAGGCCCACTGACTTTTTATGTCGTGCATTAGCGCATGTAAACATATCAATGGCTGAGCTTGTGTGGCACAACTGAAGCGCTGTATGCCGCACTGACGTTCACTGCAATTTAGTTGTGTTATCAATTCAATTTCGGAATCTGCTCTAGTACGCTTTGTCAAGCGAGGAACCGTGAATCATTGCGTTTCCCCTCTCCACCTCCCTGTTTTGCTAAGCAGGCTTTGGGATGTACTCTGCTACATCGTTCACATTTCAAGCTTTGGATGATGTCTGAATCCCATAACGGGTACTGAATGGCTGCATTTAAGCATAGTACACAACAACTATCGGTGCACCCTAGTATAGCTTCCACCTTAACACTTTCTTACTTGTTACCAACAATTGCTGTGATTGAAATGTCAGCGAATGAAAGGGATACTGTATTAGAATAGTTTATTACAGCGCAACAGTTTGCATTGAAAAGCTGTCTGATTATCGGAACCAGCTTTTCCTCTGCAGCTTCTCCCACGTATGTGTTCGACACATATACTGAACATACCTCCTCCTTCATTCCTCTGTGTCTGTCTCGTCCGCACTTTGCCTGTCCACCTTATCCTCCCACCTCGAACTGTCCATCTCAACCTCTCCACTTTCTCTCTTTCCTCATCTCCTCCTGCCCCTCTGTCTATCAATCTCTGTCTCCCCATCTTCCTTTTCCACCTGCAAATTATTTCTCTGCACCACCCACCTACATCATGCATCTCACCCTTATCCCCTTTCTCTGTCCATTTCCTCCTACCCCTCGTTCTGCCCATTCACCCCTCTATCTGTCTCGACCTACACCCAGTCATGCTCATCGGCACATGTAGCCCATGGAAAACAGTTCAGTAAAACAGTAATATTACTCGCACAACAAGCCTGTCACCTAGGACATACTACTTTTCAGGGGGTTGGAAACCATTACTTTTGTCCTGACGTACAGGCCGCCATGCAAACCAGATCCCTGACACAAATACCCACTGCTTTATATATAACAGTAGCCTTTGATTTGGCATCACAAGCACACTATCTACAATGTAGCTGGATACTGTTGGGAGCAGAAAATCCGTATCAGTATCAGTGTTACTACTTTAGGTAAATATCCTCATTAGCTCGAGCGTTCTCAAAGTACGTTTATTTCGGAATTTTTATGGATAAAATTATTCTTTATTTAAGAAATACTTTACCATTTATACAAAGCGCTGTGTTATATAGGTTGCATTTGGAGGCACTAGTGTAGTAATCATTGCGAGACAAGGGAACATACCACCACGCTGTGTGTGGTTCTTCAAGCAAAGAGCTCAGCACACATTGGCACACCCCGTCAACACAGGCTTCGATCACTGAAAACCACACCGACTACACTGGTCTCGCTGCATGTGACATACTCTCCATCACGAATAACGTAGAGACCACTCTGGCAGAGACAACTGAGCCTCCAACACAATGGAAAAATATGGGAGTTCGAGTGTGTGGCTAATCGTCACTGTCATTCTTATTTATAGGGAACATTAGTGTCTTAAAAGCAGGCGAAATAAGAAGTCGAAGAAGGAGTACAAAGCAAATCGGGAGCCACGCTACACACCATCCGTCTGTGACACGGCCGGAGTGAGGTGCATTTAATCCAGAACTTGTTCAGTATGTGCGGAAAAACGCAGTTCTGATAAAAGTTGTAATCTGTAAGACGCAAGTCCTTAATAGGCAGTAAAGAAAGTTAACGTAAAGACGTTGTGATCCATTTTACTACGGCCATATAATGAAAAAGATGTCTAAAAACGCCAAAAAGCCGTTATTTTCAATTTGTTTATTATTTTTGTCTACATCTACGTCAATACTCTGCAAACCACAGTGAAAGTCGTGACACAGACTGCTTCCCCGTGTATTACAGTTTATTCCTGTTCCATTTGCTTATGGAGCGTTGGAAGAATGATGGCTTCAATACTTCTTTTCGTGTTGTAATTGCTTTCCGCGCGGTCTACAAGGGCGATACGTTGGAGGGGGGGGGGGGGGGGAGGGGGGCGGGGCGGGGGCACCTGTGATATATTGCAAGTGCAAGAAGCCTCCTTGCCTAATGCTGGTCTTGAAACTTTGTAAACAGACTTTCATGGGAGAATTGGCGTCTGCCTTGAAGAGCTCTCCCAATTCAGGTTTGTCAGCTTCTCTGTGGCCCTCTTCCATGGGTCAAACAAATCTGCGACCGTTGTTCCTGCCTTTCCTTCTGTATGATTTATTGACAAACAGCCAACATGGATTCCAGAAATATAATTCTTGCCAAACACAACTATTTCTTTATTTACATGAAGTAATGAGTGCCATCGAGAGGGGATCTCAAATTGATTCCATATTTTTAGATTTCGAGAAGGCTGTGGGCAGCTTTCGGGATATCGTTTAAGATGTGCGATTGGATTCGTCATTTCCTGCCAGAAAGGTCACAATTCGTAGTAACTGAGAGAAAGTCATCATGCGTAACACAACTGATATCTGGCGTACCATAGGGAAGTGTTACAGGTCCTATGCAGTGACTGATCTACGTAAACGATCTAGGAGACAATCGAGGAGCCCTCTAGGATTGCTGCAGATGATGCTTGCATCTCTTGAAGTCATAGATGATCCAAACAAACTGGAAAATGATTTAGACAAGTGATCTATATGAAAACTTAAACTGGAACGATCACGTAGGTAATACCATAGGGAAGGCAAACCAAAGACAGCGTTTTATTGGCAGAACACTCAGAGAACGCAACAGGTCTGCCAAAGACGGTGCCTGCTCTAAGCTTGTCCATTCTCTTCTGGAGTACTGCTGCGCGATGTCGGATCCGCATAAGGTAGGATTGACAAGGGTCGTCGAGAAGGTTCAAAGAACGGCAACTCATTTTGTGTTGCCACAAAACAGGTGAGAGAGTGCCATGAATATGATACTCGAATGCGGTAGGAATCATTACAACAAAGGCAATTTTCCTCGTAGCAGGATATTCTCATGAAATTTCAATCACCAATTTTCCTCTCCCAACGCAAAAATATTTTGTTGGCACCCATCTACATAGGGAGAAATTACCATTGTAAGAAACTAAGAGAAACCAGAGCTTGCGCAGAATGATTTAAATGTTCGCTTTTCCCGCGCTCTGTTCGAGAGCTGAACTGTAGAGAAGTAGGTGGTTCGATGCACTCCCTGCCGGGCAATTAATTGTGAATTATACAGTATCCCTGTAGCTGTAGATACGTTCAATATCCCAACGCCTGTCTGAGCGCATACAAACGGTGTTGATTTTCGTGTTAGTTTACTTATGGTGAAGATATTTTGTCACCCTAGTCTCCGTTATGAGTGATATAGTCACGCCAAATACTACATTAACAAGCAAAAGCGCTACTTTTCCTAGCATATAAATTTTTCTAGGAAGGGTCAGCAGCTGGAACAGTGGCCCAACGTGATGCTTACCCTAACTTTGCGGCTACCATGGTAAACAACGTCCGTAGTGTGTGACTAGGGGTAGACGTGGAGAGCACACTAACATCGATGTTAAGTATCTCTCTCTCTCTCTCTCTCTCTCTCTCTCTCTCTCTTTCTGTCTCCACCGCCCCCCCCCCCTCTCTCTCTCTCTCTCTCTCTCTCTCTCTCTCTCTTTCTCTGTGCAGAGCGTTTCACATTCCCATCTCCGTATTTGCACACCACTATAACCTTATAAGGCATAGGTCTCCCACATTTCAGCAATACTTCAGTATTGACCGCACAATCTTTGTCGTAAGCAGACTGCATTTTTCCAGTATCTACCAACAAACTGAAGTCTGCCGTGTGCTTTCTTCATTGCTGAGTCTATGTGATCATTCCATTTCATATCGATATCTATAAACAGTTTTACTCTCACTTTTCTATAAGTACCGTGATTCCTTTTGTTACTCACTGACGTTATAATGGTATAATACAACGTTTTATCGTTTTCTGAAGTGCACAATTTTACGTTTCTGAATATTTAAAGCAAGTTGTCTATCTTCACGCCAATTTGCCTCCTTATCAACATCCGAATAGTTAAGGTTTTAAATCAAATATTATTATGAATATAATATTGCAGGATGGTTCGTTAACGTCAAAGTAAAAGGAGTGCACAGTTGCCCACAGACGCATCATGGTCTTACAATTTACAGTTTTTAAGTTTTTTGACGTACGGTTGCCCATTTATGGTACATAAAATGCTGTCCTCTCACGCTATTTCGATAATGCATCTCGATCTAATGATAATTTAAGATCGAAACTAGTCGAAAGTAGTAAACATTATTAACTTTTAGCGGTTTTGTCAAGTCTTTGGTGAACCATTTAGAGACTGTGGAATCTGCAGAAACTGTCTGGGCCATTAATTCACTTGATCAGTCCACGCAGTCGACAGACTACTAGCCACAGCATCTCTGCTGCCCTGTGACAACCGTTACCCTCAAACGTATTACAACGTAAAGACACAAGCTGAGATCGAAAAGCAGTCACTGTGACCAGTAATGTCACGAGCCTCGTTTAGAGACCTTCTATCGTTTGTTCGTGCCGAGCGCTCGTGCAGTGCTATATTAATTTTATGTTACAGAGCAGCATTATCCAATGTATGGGAGGAAAAATATAAAATCAGTAGTTGATAAAAAACTTATTCTTCTCGAACGCAACTAATTGTCTCCTAAGCCTAGCGTCCCTACTTGAAGTAAGGTTGCACGTGAGAAGTTACGTAGTATCTCGAATAATACACTACTGGCCATTAAAATTGCTACAGACGCGAAATTTAACCGACAGAAACAAGATGCTGTGATATGCAAATGATTAGCTTTTCAGAGCATTCACACAAGGTTGGTGCCGGTGGCGACACTTACAACGTGCTGGCACGAGGGAAGTTTCCAACCGATTTCTCATACACAAACAGCAGTTGACCGACGTTGCCTGGTGAAACGTTGTTGTGATGCCTCGTGTAAGGAGGAGAAATCCGTACCATCACTTTTCCGACTTTGATAAAGGTCGGATTGTCGCGATTGCGGTTTATCGTATCGCGACATTGCTGCTCGCGTTGGTCGAAATCCAATGACTCCTAGCAGAATATGGAATCGGTGGATTCAGGAGGGTAATACGGAACGCCGTGATGGATCCCTACGGCCTCGTATCACCGGCAGTCCAGATAACACGCATCTTATCCGCATAGCCGCAGCGGATCGTGCAGCCACGTCTCGCTCGATCCCTGAGTCATCAGATCGGGATGTTTCCAAGACAACCATCTGCACAAACAGTTCGACGACGTTTGCAGCAGCATGGACTATCAGCTCGGAGATCATGGCTGCGGTTACCCTTGACGCTGCATCACAGACAGGAGCGCCTGCGATGGTGTACTCAACGACGAACCTTGGTACGCGAATGGCAAAACGTCATTTTTTCGGATGAATCCAGGTTCTGTTTACAGCATCATAATGGTCGCATCCGTGTTTGGCAACATCGCGGTGAACGTACATTGAAAGCGTGTATTCGTCATCGCCATACTGGCGTATCACCCGCCGTGATCGTATGAGGTGCCATTGGTTACACGTCTCGGTCACCTCTTGTTCGCATTCACGGTAATCTGAATAGTGGACGTTACATTTCAGATGTGTTACGATCTGTGGCTCTACCCTTCATTCGATCCCTGCAAAAGCCAACATTTCAGCAGGATAATGCACGACCCCATGTTGCAGGTACTGTACGGGCCTTTAGCCGGGCGGTGTGGCCGTGCGGTTCTAGGCGCTTCAGTCTGGAACCGCGTGATCGCTACGGTCGCTGGTTCGACTCCTGCCTCGGGCATGGATGTATGTGATGTCCTTAGGTTAGTTAGGTTTAATTAGTTCTAAGTTCTAGGGGACTGATGACCACAGCTGTTAAGTCAGAGCTATAACTCAGTTTACATACTGGTACCCAAATTTTTTTCTTTCCCCACATTTTCTTGTCTGTTGCCCCGTCATGAGCAAAGGAAATATTTCTACGACTTATTAGTACACGACCCCTTATCATACAATTGGCTATATTTTATCATGGATTGCTTTCTTCGTTCATTCATTGGACAATTGTATATTTTGTCGTGGATTTCTTTCCTCGTTCATTCTTTGGACATTCGACTTTTGCTGTTTTTCGCTTATTACATTGAAAATTATATGCTACGAATGTGCGCGCTCAACTTTCACTGTGCTTTTCTGGATCTGACGCATTAGGGACGAAAACAAAAAAAAACTTGATTTCGTTGTAATGACATTGGCGTTATGTAAGAATCAATCAAAAGGTATTCGTTCGAAGCTCTCACAGTGAAGAATCAGTATGCCAATCAGGTAAAATAGCCGTGAGTATTGCGGAAATCGTGTCACTGACGCAGCGGGTTGAATATACCATTCTGGTAAAATACCGCGTCCTACTGCGCTAAGAAGTCTGTAACTGCCTGCTGTACTTCCTCTTCTCATGGGAATCGTCGAGCCTTCGTCTTTTCTAAGTGATCGAAAGTGAGATAATGGCATGAGATAAGGCTCATAGGACGGGTATTTGAGTGTCTCCCACCTTAATTGGCGTATCCTATGCGTTACATTTGCGATACTGGAACGTGTGTTATAATGAGGCAGCAGGAACTTGGAGCACCATTGGACAACAGTGGTTATCGACAGACGTGCTGCCCCATTACATTCTTCATTCTGCGATGGTTTCCTATCGGTGTGTGTACTTCGGCAAGCTGGAAAAGAATATCAGCAACTAGGCATTTGGTTATAACGTCGCCGTAGTTCACGTTTCCACATTCATCGCACGCACATCGGAAAGAAAAGAATGCCACACTAATCCCTTACCTTCATGTCTGTGCTTGGATACCCGGATCGGCACCGCAATGCGTTGCATATATGCTGCAGCAACGGTCTTCAACTGGCTGGTTGAAATGGCTCTGAGCACTATGTGACTTAACTGCTGTGGTCATCAGTCCCCTACAACTTAGAACTACTTAAACCTTACTAACCTAAGGACATCACACACATCCATGCCCGAGGCAGGATTCGAACCTGCGACCGTAGCAGTCACACGGTTCCGGACTGCGCGCCTAGAACCGCGAGAGCACCGCGGCCGGCGGTCTTCAACTAAAACTATATGATCGCCCCTTGTACTAATTCAACTCATGTCGATAAGTGTCGTATGATAGCTAATAACACACAGATAACACTGACAGTTAAAATTTAAGTTTCTATTAAAATTAATAATAAAAAGTAAGAACTTGCTTACACAGGGTCACGAGTAAGAATACGTACGCACAGACCAAGAAACAAAAAAAAAAAAAAACTTTTATTGCTTCCTGACGTTGTTCATTTTGTGGTCTTTCTGCAAATTGTTTCATGGATGAAGAAAGCAGTCAATCAAGGTATGTACCATCAACACAAGATCTAAGATCGACAGGAGAGGAAATGAGTATAGCTGTGCGATCAACGTTCAGTGGCTACGGGTAACGGAGAAAGTACAAACACTGGTGCGTCGTCTTCGGCCCGGCTGTCCTCTTCACAAGACGACCTCTGCAAGGTGTCCACCCACTAAGTTTCCCACGCGCGTGCTCAACTGCCGCATTCTTCACCTCAGTGCGCCGGAAATGCCTGCTGCAACGGCGTGAGCGCCAGTGGTGTATATTTAGCGCGGCGCGCGTCACCAGGTGCGGACGCGTTCGCGGTACAACTTACATCACCGCCGGCGCCGCTCTGTCGCCATTCACCAACTGCCATCCACAGGCGCCACGGGAGGGCTCTCCCTGGACCATTCAACACGACTTACCAGCACAAAATGTCCCAATACGCAGCACTACGTCATTATCGCTGCGGAATGGAAATATAAAACGTACATATATACACTCCTGGAAATTGAAATAAGAACACCGTGAATTCATTGCCCCAGGAAGGGGAAACTTTATTGACACATTCCTGGGGTCAGATACATCACATGATCACACTGACAGAACCACAGGCACATAGACACAGGCAACAGAGCATGCACAATGTCGGCACTAGTACAGTGTATATCCACCTTCCGCAGCAGTGCAGGCTGCTATTCTCCCATGGAGACGATCGTAGAGATGCTGGATGTAGTCCTGTGGAACGGCTTGCCATGCCATTTCCACCTGGCGCCTCAGTTGCACCAGCGTTCGTGCTGGACGTGCAGACCGCGTGAGACGACGCTTCATCCAGTCCCAAACATGCTTAATGGGGGACAGATCCGGAGATCTTGCTGGCCAGGGTAGTTGACTTACACCTTCTAGAGCACGTTGGGTGGCACGGGATACATGCGGATGTGCATTGTCCTGTTGGAACAGCAAGTTCCCTTGCCAGTCTAGGAATGGTAGAACGATGGGTTCGATGACGGTTTGGATGTACCGTGCACTACTCAGTGTCCCCTCGACGATCACCAGAGGTTTATGGCCAGTGTAGGAGATCGCTCCCCACACCATGATGCCGGGTGTTGGCCCTGTGTGCCTCGGTCGTATGAAGTCCTGATTGTGGCGCTCACCTGCACGGCGCCAAACACGCATACGACCATCATTGACACCAAGGCAGAAGCGACTCTCATCGCTGAAGACGACACGTCTCCATTTGTCCCTCCATTCACGTCTGTCGCGACACCACTGGAGGCGGGCTGCACGATGTTGGGGCGTGAGCGGAAGACGGCCTAACGGTGTGCGGGACCGTAGCCCAGCTTCATGGAGACGGTTGTGAATGGTCCTCGCCGATACCCCAGGAGCAACAGTGTCCCTAATTTGCTGGGAAGTGGCGGTGCGGTCCCCTACGGCACTGCGTAGGATCCTACGGTCTTGGCGTGCATCCGTGCGTCGCTGCGGTCCGGTCCCAGGTCGACGGGTACGTGCACCTTCCGCCGACCACTGGCGAGAACATAGTTGTACTGTGGAGACCTCACGCCCAACGTGTTGAGCAATTCGGCGGTACGTCCACCCGGCCTCCCGCATGCCCACTATACGCCCTCGCTCAAAGTCCGTCAACTGCACATACGGTTCACGTCCACGCTGTCGCGGCATGCTACCAGTGTTAAAGACTGCGATGGAGCTCCGTATGCCACGGCAAACTGGCTGACACTGACGGCGGCGGTGCACAAATGCTGCGCAGCTAGCGCCATTCGACGGCCAACACCGCGGTTCCTGGTGTGTCCGCTGTGCCGTGCGTGTGATCATTGCTTGTACAGCCCTCTCGCAGTGTCCGGAGCAAGTATGGTGGGTCTAACACACCGGTGTCAATGTGTTCTTTTTTCCATTTCCAGGAGTGTCCATACACAATGAATTTACAGGTTGATATTTCAATTTAACATCCAGAGCGACACACTCGCTGCCAGTTCGAGCAAGTCTTTCAGGCCTCCTTTAAAAACATGGACTGTGCATTTCTGCACACTGTGTGGTATTATCTGTTCCTCTGTGGACAGTCACACTTAGCACTTTCACAACAACCCCACTTAGCTCAGATGTAACCCACTTGCATGCGATTGGTCTCCATCGTACGTGCCGGGGTACGTCAGGCCCTGTAACCTCGTCCGTTGGGCTTTCTAAGGTGTATGTTCATCACAGTAGCCGGTCGTTGTGGCCGTGCGGTTCTAAGCGCTTCAGTCTGGAACCGCGTGACCGCTACGGTCGCAGGTTCGAATTCTGCCTCGGGCATGGATGTGTGTGATGTCCTTAGGTTAGTTAGGTTTAAGTAGTTCTAAGTTCTAGGGGCTGATGACCACAGATGTTAAGTCCCATAGTGCTCAGAGCCATTTGAACCATTTTCATCGCAGTATTGTCTTCACTTGTCAGTGACATCGGAAACGTATGACCTGAAGGTCAGTCCAAGGTCGACTGCGTAATTCGTATAATTCGTTATTTGTAGAGAACGCTACTGAGAAATTTGTTGTTACGTGATACCGTCTTCTTAAGAATTGCCTCGTTGGTAGTTTTTCTTCTGAAATGCACCGGAGTAATATTGGGTACAATAAACAGCCAATGAATAGGAGTGGATCCGACGGTGCCACTAATGGTCACTGAGACCTCATTCATAGATCGATTTCAACTGTATTTGTGCTGTTTTCCTATGCATGGGCACAATATTCTGCAGCTGAATATACAAGTGAAATGGATGTATTGCGCAGCATTACTGCATTTGCTCACAATTCGTTTCCAGCTATTTTTTTGAGCAATTCCTCTTTTGAGTCATGGTTCTTTGGCAGCTTCTGATCAAGGGAGACACCTAGATATTTAAGGAAGGTCGACCCCATCAAATAACGCATGTCGCTTTCTGTGCGCCTCTTTATTATGGAAAACGAACGCTGTGACCTCTTTTTCCCTTGAATTTCAGTTCAAAAAATACTCATTCAATATTAAAAGCTCACTTGAGAGAGTACACTCACAATGCTTTATACCTTTATCTGGACACATTATTGCCAGATCATCTGCATTCTGGATTTTCTTCAGATCAGTAGCTTAAAAGTGAAGGACATATAATTTGAACAGAATGGGAACCAAGACTGATCCTTGAGGCAGGCCGCGTTTCAGCCTTCCCCGTTGGCTTATGAAAACTGAAACCGTCAATCAGAGAACTTGTTGTTAAATAAAAGTTCTAGCTTCTGGCGTGGAATTTATGGTAAGATTCCATCATATTCAGAAACCGCAAACGATTTGAGCTGATACACTACTTTACATAAAATTAGGTAACCTACAAACATAAAGATAACTGACAAAAGTGTACAGAATATAACGAAGCTATGATGGAGCGTAGAAATACGTTTCTTAGCGTATGCAGAGTCTCCAGTCTCTTTTATCGATGAAGGGGCATCCAAGTTGAAAAGAAAACACGACGTTTGCATTCACAATGATTGTGCTTGCCAAATACATTATCTGAACCTGAGTTGAAATGAACGAAAAACATGCTGTCAAATAAGAAAGACAGACCGTAATCAGTCAAGTGTAAGCAACAATAACAACTGTTCTGGTAAATAAAGTCATCTGATATGAACACGTATACACATTGTGTCTTAATAACAATATTTTCATAGCAGCTGAGCAAGAGGACTGTATTGCACTTTGACAGGTAAGTTCAAGCATACATTCTACCGACACAAACAATGGGGAATCTTTATCGACAAGCAATGCGTTGTTACATAGAATCCTTATGCAAGGTAAGATTTTGTATGCAAGACGCCAGGCGTTATATGGAACCTTCTGGGAATATCTCTAATTTTAGTCTTGCTCTTCACCAACGCTATCATAAGAAATAGTGGTTGATCGCATGATGAATAAATAACGAAATAGATTTTTTGGGTAAAAGTGTTGGAGGCTAAGGGTTTAGATGTAATTGAGTGGTAAAGTTCCCACTGCCAAGAACTGCTGTAAGCTTCTGAAAACAGTGTTCGCTTCGCCACTCGAGAATGTAGAACAAGAATATACAAAACTGATGTATCCCTGTTTTACTCCTTATTTAACCTGGGCACTTCGTTCTCGGCCTTCCACTCATATTTTTTCCACTTGGTTCTTGTATGTATTCTATATTACCCGCCTTTCCCTGTACGTTATTCCTAGTTTTCGAAAATCCTGCACGATTTCACTGTGTCGAATGCTCTTTCTAGGCCGACAAACACTATGAGCGGATCTTGATTTTTCTGCAGTCTCCCTTCCACTATCAAACAGAACGTCAGATCTACCTTTCTGGTTCCTAATTGCCACCTAACAGGTCCTTAGTTTTCTTTATCATTCTCATTCTTCTCTAGAGTGTTCTTGTGAGCAGCTTGGTTGCATGACCAGTGCCGCGCGGGATTAGCCGAGCCGTCTAGGGCGCTACTGTCATTGATTGTACGGCTGGTCCCGGTGGAGGTTCGAGTCTTTCCTCGGGCATGGGTGTGTGTGTCTGTCCTTAGGATAATTTAGGTTAAGTAGTGTGTAAGCTTAGGGGCTGATGACCTTATCAGTTAAGTCCCATAAGATTTCACACACATTTGAACATTTACATGACCTATTACGCTGATTGTGCGGTAGGTTTCGCACTTATCTGCCTTTACTATCTTCGGAATTGTGTCCATGACATTATTCCCGAAAGTCTGATGTTACTTCGCCAGTCTCATAGGTTCTACACGCCAGTTAGAATAGTCGTTTGGATGTCACTTCCCCCAATGATTTTAGAAATTCCAATGGAATGTTATCTATCCCAGAATGAGATTTTCACTCTGCAGTGGAGTGAGCGCTGATATGAAACTTCTTGAGAGATTAAAACTGTGTGTCGGATCGAGACTCGAACTCGGGACCTTTGCCTTTCGCGGGCAAGTGCTCTACCATCTGAGCTACCCAAGCACGACTCACGCCCCGTCCTCACAGCTTTACTTCTGCCAGTATCTATCCCTTCTGCTTTATTTGATTTCAAGTCTTCCGTAGCTCTTTTAAATTCTAATACTGGTTCACTGGACCCACATGCCGTCTCCAATCTATTCTTCTATCACGTCATAAGGCGTCCTTCTCTTCAAAGATACCTTTGATATACTCCTTCCGCCAATCCGCTCTTTCCTCTGCGTTTAACAGTGAAATTCCCATTACACTCTGAATATTATCAGCTTTGCTTTTAATGTCACCGAAGGTTGTTTTGAATTTTCTATTCGCTGAGTCAGTCCTTCCGACGATCATTTCCTTTTCAATTTTTTCACATTTATTCTGGAACCATTTCACTTTGGTTGCCCTGCACTTCTTGTTTATTTCATTCTTAAATGATTTACAAATACGGAGGGATTACTTTTCAGCACGCCTTTGTACTTCCCTTAGCAATGTTCGTTCGGAAAATGTTTCCGATGGATATACATTCACTGGTAGCAGCAATTACTGTCATGTTAGAAACCAAGTGTCTTGGACAGTTAGTGTCTTTTTACGGCTACTCTTACATGGCTATTCCTTCTAGACGCATTGGAGCGTCCACCTTGATACAGCAAAAAGCTGGGCAACTTGATTTACGATGTAGTCAAGGGCACCTGCAAGTACGACAGCTCGTTTACGCCGTTCTGTCGCGTCGCGTCTCCATCTTACTGCACTGGTTCTAAACAGCCGACTGGCACACAAATACCACTTCTCTGCCATGATTCTGTTCATTGGTGGAAAATCACATGATCGTCTGGTTCCAGTTCTACACCACATACAGCATGTTCGGAAATTCCCGTTACCACCTTCTAGAACTTGTAGAGAGGAGTGAGCACATAATATTTTGAATAGGAACCTGTCCGAAAACGTACCATTTCCGTGCGACATCCGTTTGAAAACATATTTGCTAGGTACGTGTGAAACAGGGTAGTCGTGGTGACGGATGGTTATGCCTTATCGACTTACGCCGCTTGACGTCTATCCCATCTCTAACCTGGTTAGAAACTCATTCACTTGTCTGTGAGCGTTAGAGCAACATGCTTGGGAACACGTTTGCAGAATACACAAACATGACCTTTGCGAATAGTGAAGCTCACGGTAATGGAAGACTTGCTCCGTTGCATTTATCAAGATCGTTCTCCACAACATCCGATCATATCTCATCGCTTTTCGCCACAATTCCGCAACGATTTAGAGGGAGGATACCTTCGCCGTCGGCAGGCTTGAATATGGTGCTCCGAGGAGACGCCACACTCCTGAACTGGTTCAAATGGTTCTGAGCACTATGGGACTTAACTTCTGAAGTCATCAGTCCCCTAGAACTTAGAACTACTTAAACCTAACTAACCTAAGGACATCACATACATCCATGCCCGAGGCATCATTCGAACCTGCGACTGTAACGGTCGTGCGGTTCCAGACTGTAGCGCCTAGAACCGCACGGTCACCGGGGCCGGCCTTCTCAACTGGAAGAGGCCGATCTGCATCATGTTCAGAAGAACCCGTCAACTAGTACAGGAGCTATTTGTTTGGCTATTAATGAGTGAAATTATAAAACAAATTGTGTAATGGGGCAAGTCTAATCAACTAATTGGAAAAGTGGTCCCGCAACCAATATGTTTTCGAATGGTTGTAGCACGGAAACATTACGCTTCCGGACACATTTATTTATTTATTTATCTAACCTGGCAAGATTAGGGCCATCAGGCCCTCTCTTAAATCGGACCAAGCATTCTACTTATTTTACATTCATATGTTTTAGTAGGCATGTTAAACTACATCTAGTACAAAAAGTGAAATAAACAATTAGAAAGGTGCACCTGTAAAAATACATTATTGAAGAGAAAGATTTTAGATAGGAGTACTGACAGCAGGGAGTATGAGGGAGACTCATGGTGAAGGGAGGAGAAGAATAGAGAGACATGATCATAATTAAGGAAATATAAAGGAAAAGAAGATTGCGTGGCTAATAGAGATAGATGAAGAGGAAGGCATCTCAGGAGCAAGATAGGAGACGCTAGCTTTGCTATTTGACATGGGTTCCCTTTAAAATATTATCTACTCATTTCCCTCTGAATGTTTTAGGAGCTGGTAACGGGAATTTTCGAAACCTCGTGCATGTTGCATAACTGGAACCAGGCAGTCATGTGATCCTCCGAATATCCTGTTTAGCGTTCTAGAGCGACCAGTGTCGTCTTTTAACAAGGTTACTACTATTTTAGCAGGTGAAGTTACGATGTTAGCTGGAACTAAAGTTATAATTCGCATTCTACTTGAGCTGTCTCTTCACTCGTTCCCTGTACCTCAAGTCGCGGTTATCCTTCTCCACCTGCAGCGTAGACAGTTGTCATTCCGCTACCGTCTCCTAATTAGAAGTTTGTATCCAACGAACACACAAACTCGCCGAAGATAACGAAGCAGAAAGAAAGAGGAGACAAGGGCTGCTTCCACAGAGTCGTCGCACAGAGAGCTTTATGGGGGTGACACCGTGTCTGGCCATACACAGAGCGCGGACCGCGCAGCTTTTTCTGCCGCGGCGGCCGCGACTTCCTCCCATCGCCAGCACCTGTATGGGTTGAAGGACGTTCGGCTGCAGACCGTGGCCTGTAGCTGCGTTCTTGCTCGAGGCGACTGCATACCGCCAGTCCTTTCCTGAATGGGCTGTCGTTGTCCATACCATGTCGCTCATGCGCTGGAACGCAGGCACTTTTAGAGAACTTATTTTCTACCGCCTCACATCCTAAGCTGCTCGTCGATATTTGCTGTTAAGCTGGTTGTAACATATAGGCGTAAATTGCGGTTTCGTAAATTCACTTCTCTTAGTCAAAGCTCGGCAGAGTTGGTAACATGCAAACGAAGTGTTTAATAATACATGGTATACGCTTATTAACAGTCCGGCCGAACCCTATAACTTGGTCGATGCTGTGCCAAATCTTCACCTTCATTTCGTGCCGGTCAGATTTCAGTCCGAAATCTATATCTCATTCTTCAGAGGTGTTCTCAACACCTTCTGGTAGTAGGTACTATTGCTTAATAAACACTGTAAAGTGATAGAACAGTCCCATAAGAAAAAAATTGGTCTCTACGTCATTGCTGTATGACTCGACGATATCTTATGTAGCAGAAAATGTGGAGATAGTGTAAGTAGGCTGTTTAGGTTTTTATATTGGTAACGCCACGTAGCGCTCTGTATGAAAATCACTGGCTGTGCTGTGCGCAGTCTGTGGCTGGTTAGCATTGTTGTAATATTCGCTATTGTAGTGTTGGGCAGCTGGATGTGAACAGCGCGTAGCGTTGCTTAGTTGGAGGTGTGCCACCAGCAGTGGTGGATGTGGGGAGAGAGATGGCGGAGTTTTGAGAGCGGATGACCTGGACGTGTGTCCATCAGAGACAGTGAATTTCTAAGACTGGATGTCATGAACTGCTATATATATTATCACTTTTGAATACTATTAAGGTAAATACATTGTTTGTTCTCTATCAAAATCTTTCATTTGCTAACTATGCCTATCAGTAGTTAGAGCCTTCAGTAGTTTGAATCTTTTATTTAGATTGCAGTAGTGGCGCTCGCTGTACTGCAGTAGTTCGAGTAACGAAGATTTTTGTGAGGTCAGTGATTTGTGAAAGGTATATAGTTCACAACAATAAAAAAAAATTCTTTAATGTTCAGTCTTCTTCATCTTCCAACTGGCTATGCGTCGTCGCTGCCATCACTGTTCCCTGTTCGGTACTGTCCTCTTCATTTCTTTAAAAGTTAGTCAGGGCCATTCTTTTGTAGGGATTATTGAAAGTCAGACTGCGTTGCGCTAAAAATATGGTGTCAGTTTAAGCAAAGTCATTTATAATTTTTCTAATGGGATGTTTCATAAAATCTTCAACTTCATTCCGTGCTGGTCAGATTTCAGTCCGAAATCTATATCTCATTCTTTAGAGGTCTTCTCAACACCTTCTGTTAGTAGGAACTATTGCTCAATAGCGAAAACTATTTTCTAATAATAGCTACCTTCAACATAATGAACGCTGTGATAACAGAATTTGGTTCTAAGTCAGATCTGGTGACATTGATTGTGTAAGAGTTCACAACAATAAAAAAAATTCTTTAATGTTCAGTCTTCTTCATCTTCCAACTGGCTATGCGTCGTCGCTGCCATCACTGTTCCCCGTTCGGTTCTGTCCTCTTCATTTCTTTAAAAGTTTGGCAATTAGTTACTTCCAATAGATCTTCGACTATTTTCTTTCTTGGCTCCCCTTGATTTTATTTCGTAAAATTGTTCCTCCTAACACCCTAGTTAAAACTTGTTGTGTTTAAATAAATGTCCATATGTTTATATTTTCGTTTTTGAACAGTTGCGACAAGGTCCACGCGCTGTTTGATCTCTCTCAGGACATCTTCACCGCTTTTCCTTTTTGTGCAGCTGATTCTCGTCAGCTTTCTACACAGCCACGTTTCCATCGCTTCTAAGCGCTTTCATTCAGTTTTTAACGCTCTCTAGCTTTCACAGCCATTCAGGAGCCCACTTTGACATATGGTTATTTTCATTCCAGTATTAAACAATTTGTTCACGAGTAATTGTCTCCATCATAAATGATCCCAAGCCCAATTGAGGATCGTTTTAACAAAACTTAGCAAATGCCATCTTTTGAAAAAGCGCTTTTTGTCTGATTCTAGTACTTTAACACAAGGCTAACACACTGGTTAAAAGAAAGTACGCGAAAACGGAATATTCGTCGTTGTAAAGTGTGCCTGAATATAGGAAATTTTAACAAAACTCAACATCAACATTTTTTCAAAATTCCACAAAACGCAATTATTCTTCTTTTATGCTGCATATTTGAAATGTAGAACAAAAAGTTCAAAAGTAAAATTTAATAACCTTTACCGAATAGGAATCATATGCAAATTAAACAGAAACATAGGAATTTCGTACCGCAACGGCGGCGCTCGCCTTGACAGTATTACACGCAAGTCCTGGTCCTACGATCTCATATCTTTGTTTGACGTGCGTGTAACCCCTCCATGAGTGACTGTTCTGACCGCCACACACTTATGTTTCCATAATTATTTGGTGGCATAAGAAGATGAAGCTTTAGTTTTCGAAAACGGTTGTGCAATAAATAAGGAGTTATTGGCCACTGAAGCGTATTTTTGTATTGTGTTAATATGCACAATAGGCTGACGTCAGTGATATGTGCATATGTGTGATGACCCTTTCCGAAACGGGAATTACCTGTGCTAATTTCCCAAACGATAGGTAGGCTACCTGCAGTTGCTCTAATGTCCTACGACGAACTACTGATAGAAGAGGAGCAAGGCAGGTTTTATCCTGTTAACTTCGAAGAACCACACATTTAGTTCATTCCGTCCTATTACTTTTCCACCGCTGAGCACATTTATTTGATTTTTTGTTCCACGACCAGTTACCTCATTATTCGGCATTTTGACAGTCGTGCGAATACTGAAATGAGAAAACCGTCTTCCGAGCCTCGTTTGATTCTTGTAAGTAGCAGAAGATTAAGACACAGCTTTCTAAAGATGAGACGACGAATGTAAAGGAAGAACAGAGGATGTTCAAACAGGACGTAGTTACGGCAGTGGAAGACACAAGCGGGAGGACATCAACAGAATTCAGACACAAGGAAACTCTATGGTGGCATGAGGAATTGCAGAAGCAGTCAAGGAGAAGAGTAACACATGGAGAGAACGGTTCAGAAAGGTACGTAACACAGACAAATGGAAACGACTAAACAGTGCAGCAAGGAAAATAACGACACTGGCTAAAAATACGTCTGAGGAAAAAATGAAATAAAGAAATAGAAGAAAATTTTAAGGATGACAAGAAGATATTAGCCTACACTGCAAATTATGTATCAGAAGGAAGCAAAAACAAAATACTTCAAAGGTCGCCAACAAAGAAGGAAAACACGTGTGGGAGGAAGAGGGACTTTTGAAAGTATGGAAAGAATATATCCAAGAAGTATTTGAAGGAAGCGATGAAACGACTACACGTGATGAGACAGATAGGACGAATGAAGTATCACCATCACAGAGGAAACAGAAAGAGACCAGCAGATGTTGGATGCAGTGAAAGATGTATCAGAAATGAAAAATGGTAATGTTTCTGGAGCAGATGACATCATTGTGAAAATGATCAAAGCCGCAGGAGCTATTTTAATCCAGTGTGTTTAGTATAAAATGGATAGTATGACATACGGAGAGATTCCTGATGGTTGGACACAGGCAATTATTGTACCTACCTTTAAGAAGCGTACCAAGGCGGCAGATAAAATCAGGAATAAGACAGAAACACAAGTATACAGGGAAGATCGACTAAAGATGCCATATTTACAGTCAGATACGTTGAGACCCTTAGTCTAGGGGTAGCGTCTTTCAGTAGTAGTTAAATCGTCCTTGGTCCCGGGTTCGAACTCCACCACAGCTTAAGTTTTGAATAAAAACAATGGCGCCTGAATACCTCCGGCATAAGAACTCACCCTCATTCAGCCAACGCCCTCGTAAAAGAGGGCGGAGGAGCAGGCAGAGGTTCAGGGCATCCTCTTGTCCTCAAGGTGGGAAACTGTCCCTAAAGGCAGAAGAATCACCAATGATCAACGGCATGAGGATGCACAAGGCAATGGAAACCACTGCATTAAAGACACAGAACATTAATCCAGAGGACGTGTGGCCTGTAATTGAAACAGTGTCGTGATGACATTTCCATTGGTAAAAGATTCCGGTCTAATATACCACTCGAATCTCCGTGTGCGGTCTGCATATAAGTAGGTGACCATGAGAAAAAGCATGAATAAACAACGAAAGGATAATGTAGAACATAATCCTTTCGTTGCTTATTCATGCTTTTCAGAGCGTGGAATTTCGGAAGTTTGAAAGTGGTAGGGAAGGTAGAAAATCGGAAAGGGAAATACTAAGGCTCAATCTAGACGTAGTGTGGGTAAGTGACAAGATTTCTGCTCATATGAGTATAGGGTAATATCAACAGAAGCTAAGAATGGTATAAATGGAGTAGGATTCGTAATGAATAGGAAGGCAGCACAGAGAATGAGTTACTGTGAACAGCGCAGTGAGAGGGTTATTCTCATCAGAACCGACAGGAAACCACGACAGCAACAATAGTTCACGATCGCAAGCAGTAGATGAAGAGACAGAGAAAGTATAGAAGTATAATGAACGGGTAATTCAGTAAGTAAATGGAGATGAATATCTAGTAGTCATGGGGGATCGGATGTCGTTGTATCAGGAAGAATAGAAGATAGGGTTACTGGAGAAGAAGGGATTGGTACAAGAAATGAGAGAGGAGATTGAGTAACTGAGTTTTGCAATAAACTGCAACTAGTAATGGTGAATACTCTGCTCAAGAATAAGAAAAGAACGAGGTGTACTTTGAAGAGGGCCGGGAGAAGCGGAAATATTTCAGTTAATTACATCATGGTGTGGCAGGATTCCGAAATCAGATATTGGATTATAAAGAGTACCCAGGAGCAGCTAGAGACTCAGATCACAGTGCAGTGGTAATGAAGTGTAGGCTAAAGTTAAAGAGATTTGTCAAGAAGAATCAATGCGCAAAGAAGTGGTATACGGAACTAATAAGGAATGAGGACATGTGCTTGAAGTTCTCTGCGACAATAGACCATAGATAGTTCAGTAGGCAGTTCAGTTGAAGAGGAATGGACATCTCTGAAAAGGGCAATCGCAGATGTTGTAAAGAAAGACATAGGTACAAAAAAGGTAAATGCGAAAACTCCATGGGTAACAGAAGAAATACTTCAGTTGATCGATGAAAGGTGGAAGTACAAAAGTGTTCCGTGAAATTCAAGAATTATTTAGGAATAAAACAAACATGAAGTGTAGGAAACCCAAGGCGATACGGCTATATGAAAAATGTGAGGAAATCGGAAAAGAAATGATTGTCGGAAGAACTGACTTAGCATACAGAAAAGTCAAAACAAGCTTTGATGAAATTAAAAGCCATGGTGGTAACATTAAGAGTACAATGGGAATTCAGCTGTTAAATGCAGAGGAGAGAGCGAATAGGTTGAAAGAGTGCACTGAAGGCCTCTGCGAGGGGGAAGATTGTCTGATGACGTGATAGGAGAACAAACAGGAGTCCATATATAACAGATAGGAGATCCAATATTAAAATCAGAATTTAAAAGAGCCTTTGAAGACTTCTGATCGAATAAGAAAGAAGGAATAGAGAACATTCCATCAGATTTCTAAAATCACCTGAGGAAATGGCCACAGAACGACTTTTCACGTTGATGGTAGAATGTATGAGTCTGGTGACATACCATCTGACTTTCGCAAGAACATCACCCACACAATTCCGAAGATAGAAACAGCCGAAAAGTGAGAAAATTAGCACACAATCAGTTTAAAAGCTTATGCATCAAAGTTGTTGACAAGAATAGTATAATGGAGAATGGGAAAGAAAATTCAGGGTGTGTTGGATGAGGATCAGTTTGGCTTGAGGAAAGGTAAAAGCACCTGAGAGGAAATTCTGACGTTGGGGTTGAGAGGGGAGCAAAACTAAAGAAAAACCAAGACACATTATAAGATTTGTCGACCTGGAAGAAGCGTAAGACAGTATCAAATGGTGCAAGACGTTCGAAATTATGAGAAGAAAACAGGGGCAAGCTGTACTGAGAAACGGGTAATATACAACTTTTGCAAGATTCAAGAGGGCATAATAACAGTGGAAGACCAACAAGCGAAGTGCTCGGATTGAAAAGGGTGTAATGCACAGATGCAGTCTCCCGCCCCCACTGTTCAATCTACACTCCTGGAAATGGAAAAAAGAACACATTGACACCGGTGTGTCAGACCCACCATACTTGCTCCGGACACTGCGAGAGGGCTGTACAAGCAATGATCACACGCACGGCACAGCGGACACACCAGGAACCGCGGTGTTGGCCGTCGAATGGCGCTAGCTGCGCAGCATTTGTGCACCGCCGCCGTCAGTGTCAGCCAGTTTGCCGTGGCATACGGAGCTCCATCGCAGTCTTTAACACTGGTAGCATGCCGCGACAGCGTGGACGTGAACCGTATGTGCAGTTGACGGACTTTGAGCGAGGGCGTATAGTGGGCATGCGGGAGGCCGGGTGGACGTACCGCCGAATTGCTCAACACATGGGGCGTGAGGTCTCCACAGTACATCGATGTTGTCGCCAGTGGTCGGCGGAAGGTGCACGTGGCCGTCGACCTGGGACCGGACCGCAGCGACGCACGGATGCACGCCAAGACCGTAGGATCCTACGCAGTGCCGTAGGGGACCGCACCGCCACTTCCCAGCAAATTAGGGACACTGTTGCTCCTGGGGTATCGGCGAGGACCATTCGCAACCGTCTCCATGAAGCTGGGCTACGGTCCCGCACACCGTTAGGCCGTCTTCCGCTCACGCCTCAACATCATGCAGCCCGCCTCCAGTGGTGTCGCGACAGGCGTGAATGGAGGGACGAATGGAGACGTGTCGTCTTCAGCGATGAGAGTCGCTTCTGCCTTGGTGCCAATGATGGTCGTATGCGTGTTTGGCTCCGTGCAGGTGAGCTCCACAATCAGGACTGCATACTACCGAGGCACACAGGGCCAACACCTGGCATCATGGTGTAGGGAGAGATCTCCTACACTGGCCGTACACCTCTGGTGATCGTCGAGGGGACACTGAATAGTGCACGGTACATCCAAACCGTCATCGAACCCATCGTTCTACCATTCCTAGACCGGCAAGGGAACTTGCTGTTCCAACAGGACAATGCACGTCCGCATGTATCCCGTGGCACCCAACGTGCTCTAGAAGGTGTAAGTCAACTACCCTGGCCAGCAAGATCTCCGGATCTGTCCCCCATTGAGCATGTTTGGGACTGGATGAAGCGTCGTCTCACGCGGTCTGGACGTCCAGCACGAACGCTGGTCCAACTGAGGCGCCAGGTGGAAATGGCATGGCAAGCCGTTCCACAGGACTACATCCAGCATCTCTACGATCGTCTCCATGGGAGAATAGCAGCCTGCATTGCTGCGAAAGGTGGATATACACTGTACTAGTGCCGACATTGTGCATGCTCTGTTGCCTGTGTCTATGTGCCTGTGGTTCTGTCAGTGTGATCATGTGATGTATCTGACCCCAGGAATGTGTCAATAAAGTTTCCCCTTCCTGGGACAATGAATTCACGGTGTTCTTATTTCAATTTCCAGGAGTGTATAAGTCGTAGCAGCTATGGTGGAAATGAAAGAAAGTTTCAAGAATGGATTTAAAGTAGAAGGTGAAAGGCTATCAATTTGCCGAACGAAATGAACACTATAATGAGTACAGAATGTGGAAAGCGTAAATCGAAGAAAGATGATAGCAATGAGAGGTAGCAGAAACTAGAATAGCTAGAAACTTAATAAGAGTATTGGTAACAGCAAGTACGTAGATGAAATTAAGGAATTCTGCTATCTAGTCAGAAAAATACCTCAAGGAGGACATAAATAGTAGACTAATAATAGAAAAAGGGCATTCCTACGTAAGAGGAGTCTACTAGTATAAATATAGGCCTCAATTTGAGATAGAAATTTCTGAGAATGTGCGTTCGGAGTGCAGCATTGTATAGTAGCGAAACATGATCTGTGGGAAAACCGGAAAAGAAAGCACTCGAGCTGTGGTGCTACAGAAGAATGATTAAAATTAGGTGGACTGACACGGTAAGGAGTGAGGAAGTCCTCAGTAGCATCAGCAAGGAAAGTGATGGAAAGCACTGACAATAAGAACGGATAGGATGATAGAACATTTGAGGGCATTTGTCAAGACATCATGGAATATCTTCCATGGTACGGAAGGATGTAGAAAAGATATGAGAATTTGCGAAAGACGTTGTAGATGCGTTCATAGATATAAACCACGCTTGTGATAGTGTTATAAGGGAAGAGAGCTGCTAAGGTCTGAATACACTGGAACTGTCAAAAGGAAAGGAACCGAGAATCAGAAACGGGTACAGAAAATGTCTGTGTTACAAATGACGACAAAAAATCAGAATGGTTTAAAACAGACGGAGGGTTTCGGCAAGGAGGTGTGCTCTCACCAGTGATATTTAATATAGATATAGACAACGTTACGAGCACAATTCGCCAAGGGTCACTAGCAGATGATATGAAAATCATAGCATGTGCAGATGATGTAATGATTTGGGAGGAAAACAAGCAGAAACTGAAAGAACAACTAAGCACCTGCCAGCGAGTGACTGAAGAAGCAGGCATGGAAATAAGCTTAACAAAAATGAAGTAATGAAATCGGTAGGGGAAAGGCAAAAAAATTAAGGATGTAAGTCGCAATGGAAAAGTCATTGAAGAAGTAGATGCTTTCAAGTATCTAGGAAGTGAATTAACAAAGATTTGAAGCATCAAGACAGAAATTTCTGAAAGAATAGAAATTTGCTAGAAATTTTATTGTTGTGTATTGAACATAACTACTAATTGGAAAATACCTGCCAAAGCAAAGATCGTGATGGACAAGTCACATTATCTGCCAAATTTTGGTCAATAAATCAGAATGCTGGACTTGGACAAAGAACGTTCTGAGCAGAAAACAAGCGACACATGAGCGATCCCTACTAGGGACTCTCGGTAAGACGAGAAGGGATAGGATAAGGATAGAAATAATATGAAACACCCTCCAGATCAAGCCCCTAAAAGGCTCTATGGAGAGAAAAAGCGTAAAAGGTTTGGCCACATTAAAGGAAATGGACCAGAATGATTTCCAAGTAGAGCTCCAAAATGGACAGAATCTGTATGAAGACCAATTGGAAAACCACAAACACGATGGAGAGCCCTGGTTGAGGATGATATGATCCGAAGAGAACTGAAATGGGAGGAGATGCTAAATGGTAGACAGTGGAAGAAAGAGAAGTTTGGAAGAGGCTCTGTGAACGAACTGCAGAAGCAGAAAAATTTGGTGAAACGGAAGAGGAGGGGAAAAGATACACCTCTGTGAAACAATTTCTGAAGACCTGATTCAGTATAAGCTAGCCTGTCTTATCGGCGATGTATTTTATAGAATTTCGCAGTTGCAGTGCCTGGCTCTGGCAGCGTTGCGAGTCGTAGCTGGAACACGGCCACAGGTATTCTCAACGCGGTTGTCTTATCGGCTGGCGGGCCGCAGCTATCGGCGTTGCTGGAGCTGAACGCTGCGGTAACCAGAGCCTGTTGCGGCTGTGGCTGCGGCTGCTGGGTTATCGTCGCAGGATGTGGCCGGCTCATTCACGCTGCTCCATTCAGGGAACACGCTCCCCGCCCCATTCAGCAGCTGGCGCCGAGACCAACGTGTGGCGCCACGGCGGGCCGTTGTTTCATGGCCGCTTCTCCTGACACAGGCAGTGGGGGCGAATGTGGACGTCACAGCTTGGAATTTTACGTTGCATGGCGTGAAAGGTAGAAACAGACAAGCCACATTTTTGCTTCGTGGAGAGGAAAGTGACGGATGAGACGCAAGATTGCTTAACAAAATGGCACTACCTGACCTTAGAAAGTCCACACTGTATTAGATGGCCGGCCGGAGTGGCCGTGCGGCTCTAGGCGCTGCAGTCTGGAGCCGAGCGACCGCTACGGTCGCAGGTTTGAATCCTGCCTCGGGCATGGATGTGTGTGATGTCCTTACGTTAGTTAGGTTTAATAAGTTCTAAGTTCTAGGCGACTGATGACCTCAGTCGCATAGTGCTCAGAGCCATTTGAGCCTATATTAGATGCTTGCCGTTGAAGAGCCCATATTTTGTGGTTTTTATGTTATAACTTACGTGCTATGAACGTATGTTGTTACACAGCACTAGCACATTGAGAATCTCTCGAAAACCGTTGTTTCTGGTAGGATTTGCTGTAATAAAATCCCTGGAGACGACATTTTGGTGGATAAAGTTTTTATGTGTTCTAAATTACAAGCCATAAACATCTGCCGTTTCGTACATTGACTTTTTCTTCCTTTTTGTACGATTAGATTCAATTAAATTTAAGATGTTGACAGGTAGTGGTTAAGGCCTTCAGGACATCACAGTGTGAAAGACCGAATTAAATGTTTGCCAAATGATGTGTAGTGCATGTTCTCATAAAATGATAATTGGAAGACTATTGGTTCGCTCCCTGCTTACTGAAACTGTGCTTTTCTTCGGCTTTTTATTTTCTAGAAGTTTCTGGGAAGTATGTATTGAAGTATTCGGTGTTTTGTATATGTAGCATATGATCAAAGGAATACCGCCACGCTAGTGTAATGTGGAATTGACTACTAGATGACAAGGGAGGCTAACACGCAAGTATGAAAGGAGCTAGGGAAAATTGTAGAGACACCGAAGACTTGAATACAGTAGGCACATTCACATGGAATTTGGCTGCAGTAGTTGTACAGAGACGAAGGAACTAGTACATGGTAGACTACTGTGGAGGGCTCATCTCCAGACTGAAGACCATAACAATGATGCTTCGTGATCTAGTGCACTGTAAGATCCCCACCATGTGTTTCTGCACGAAATTTAGCCCAAATTTACCTTCCATTCTATAAAAAGGTCTACGTATTACCAAACCGATGTACCCACAAACTGTTATCCAACATAAACTCGTATGATAACCTTTGACTAAAGAGAACCTAACTGGAATTGAACTGCAACTGGTCTGACAACTTCTCTTTGCATTAAATGCGAAAGTGAAGTAAAACAATTATATGGCCGTAATCAAAATTTCCGCCTACCTCACACCCTGACAACATTCTTTCAGGTTTATCGAAAATACAACGGTAAACATGAAGCAGGCTGCGGCTAAGGTAAATCTCTATTTTTAAATAAAATTTCTAAACAATATTGAAACTGTTGCATACCATATAGTGCAATGTGGAAGTGCATCATGAAAAACCTGCTTTAAACGGATGGGTAGAGTAACCGTTTCTACGAAATTATATTCTAAGACAATGCCTCAAAATGGTATGCTAACCTTCGTTTAAAGAGAACCCTAAGGACAACCTAATTGGAATTGAATTGCACACACACAGACACACACACACACACACACACACACATATATATATATATATATATATATATATATATATATATATATATATATATATATATATATATCGAAGTTTATATTATTCTCGCCTTTCAACATATACATCACGTTATTTCCCTAAATCGCTCCAGCCCAATGCTGGGATGGTTCCTTTCAAAGGGCACGACCGACTTCCTTCCCCGTCCGTCCCTAATTCGATGAGGCTGATGACCTCGCTGTCTGGTCTCCTTCCCCCCCCCCCCCCCCCCCAAAAAAAAAAAAACAAAACAAAAAGACAAACATATACATCATATTCACCCATGCTGTCCTTTACAATAAATCTTTCTTTTTCGAGCAGATACAATTACAAAACAACACAGCGCTACTTAAAACGTCCATTACTTACAACACTCCAACTAAGAATGTTCAGAGGCCAGGACTGTGCCCCAACAAGACGCAAGATTGTTTAACAATAGCATAACTTTCTCTCTCTCTGACGGTCAATCAATAACTCACAAAAATCAAAACGACATGCCTACCTTACATGCCAAACAAACGATTGGAGTTCCTTGCTTTGTTATCTTCTGTGAAATCAAATACTTTCACCGTGGCCTCATTAAGTTCAGCGTTTTTCTTTTTTTACATTCACATGTATAGTATTCAATTAGGATTCAATTAATATTTTGGTCAGCAGTTTGTCTTTGTAGTCTGAGATTTTACATATCAGGTAGCTGTTGATGATCACTAAGCCCCTGGTCTAATCAGATTGTAGTCACTGAGACCTGCATCAACGTCATTTTTACCTCCTATTACACAGAGATTTCAAATTGTTTGAGTCAGTTTTCATATAGTTTCAGTTGATTAACTGTATGAAAGTGAAACCTTTCTGTCATGGCAAACGATTGAGCGTTTGAAAGTTTTCCTAACTGAATCATCAGCTGTATGTATGTTATGTCATTCATTTTGTTTCTGTTATTCATACCGTTTCTGAATACATACAAGGTGTTATGGGTATAGGTACAGATGTTCTGAAAACTGGTACCTTAATATGTACCCACTTCAGTGTGTTAGATGTTTTTTTCTCTGCATCTAACAGTCTTGTTGTAAACACATCGCCTAAGTTGTTACCGGATCTTTTTTCTGACTGGTCGAAGCTGTGCTAGAAGTGGGCTACACCTGTCAGTACAGACTACTCATTTAGCCTCCATGCGTCCACACTTCTATACTTGACCTACTGTCCAGGTGAAAATAAATATTATTTGCCTACTTGTGCCACATGCACTTGGAAGTACTAAGTAACCTAAAAACATATTACTCATAATATCTACACCTATTGTCCGCCTCTGTAGCGCAGCGGTAGCGTTACTGCCTACAACGCAAGGCGGCTCAGGTTCGATTCTCGGCATCGGACTGGGTGTTGTGTGTCCTCCAACATCATTGACACGCAAGTCGCCGAAGCAACGTCAACTAAAAAGACTTGGAATACGGCGGCCGAACCCCGAATGGTATATCCCAGCCAATAAATGCCATACGATCATTTCATTTCATATAATTATTAATCTGCGAATGAAGTAAATACTGATATAATGTAGTTCAGTAGCCTATCCTCAGTTATCAGTAGAAATGTCTGCATGCATAGCCCTAACACCCTTCTCAACGCGTAAATGATTGACAACAAAAGGACGTTTTTCAATAGATTTTTTGATTTATTTTAATGGAGATGATTAGTTATAAGTATGTTATGTTCCATGGAAGTAATAGTTAGAGGCTGACAAAGTAACATCTTTGGAAATGTAAAAACAAGCTGTGTATGCACAGAGGTACCTCGAGCATAGCAGCTCACAGCTGTCTTCGGACACAAGGAGAGTTGTCAAGTAGGCACTCTTGATACCCAAAGCTGAAGAAGAGCAGACGGCCTGCTGTGTAGTTGCTGTGGGTGAAGTAGACGATTTTATGTAAGACTGAGTATCAGCAGCCTGATGACGAGTGCGCTATTTTTCGAAATCTTTACAACATGTGAAATACAAGGCCTGAAACAAGAACGTGCAAAATCTCTTACTGGGATTTGAACAAACTCTCTTATAGATAAAGCCAACGGAACAAACTCACTACTGAGACAGCGTACTTATGTTTACATAGTACAGAACGTGGCAGATTTTAGTTCCATTAAATTAATGATAACGTCTCAGAAGCGTAGAAACTGTGAAGGCGAATAAAAAGGACACGAACCACAACGCTCACATCACTTCTTAACTCTGCATCTCTACTCGTTATGCTCTGCACAACTCAAATAATGTATGTCTACGTCTTGTATGTTCTGATCCCCTAAAGATTTTTATCATTAATATGTTACTAAGTGGCATTTAATTATAATATATCATAACATACAAATTATAACTGAAAATTTTTTAATCATTAATGTGGTGCTTCCCCTCATTTCATTACAACAATAAAGCCACTTTTTCAATAGACTCTCAAAGTGCCAGTGTTTTTAAACGGCGTAAATTTGTAGGACGTAAGTTAAATACAAAACACAGGAAATATGGACTTAAAGTGAAATTCAATTTGGCGTCTCCCACCTCTGAAGTCTGTACTGAAAAGAGGGAAAGATGGCTTGCATGTGACGCTGGTGGCTTTCTTTCATCGCACTGGCCTAGTTTCCAATGCACGTTCAGAGTATCTGACATGTTTCATCTTGCTCTGCATGTTGGTAAAGACACTGCTTCGTACCTGTTCCCACGCTTTGAAATCAGAAAATAGGGACGCTCAACGCTAACGTTCGAGTGCACAGTCCGTGTGACGACATCTTCACTCTCTGTCATTAAATCCGGATCGTACAGTTTACAGCTCTTAAAGTGGGAGAACAGAAAATTAAGTCTGATGTTGCGACTGATAATAGAAGCAAGCCCAATGAAAAATCAAGGCATCAAGCCATGTTAATAGAATTTGTCAACTTATAAAAAACGTTCGACGTATTAAAGTTGTGCGAGATGTTAGAATTTCTCAAGAAGTTAGGTGCAACACAGATATTCCACAATTTGTACAAGAACCAAGATGTAGAAAAATGGACAACCATGAACGGAGTGCTCGGATTAAAATGGTATAAGGAAGGAATGTAGTTTTTTACCCATATTGGTCAATCCGTAGATCGCATAAAGAACGAAGGAAATAAAACAAGCTTTTTAGAAGTGGGACTAAAACCCGTTGTGAAAGGATATCGCTAGCGAGATGCATTGCTTAGGATACGGTTCTAAGTACACGAAAGAATTACTGGATATTTGCAATGGAACGAACGTTTTAAAGAACATATACTGTGGATTGGAAGTAAATTGAAGGAAGACGAAAGCAATGAGCGCTAGAAGAAATGAAATTATCGATAAATATGAAATCAAAGTTGTGGACCACGAAGTAGACGAAGTGAAGGTATTTTACAACCCTGGAAAAAATAACACTTGATGGATGATGCCAAGAGGACGTAAAAACAGGCTAACTTAGGAAAAGGTGGTGTTCCTGCAAAATGAAATCTACTACCACCAAATACAGGTGTTCATCCGTGGAAGGGACTCTGAGAATGCACATTTCTAGCACAGAATTGTATGAAATTAGTCATGAAAAACAGGAAAAGAAGAGTATCAAAGTGTTTAAGATTTGATGCTGTAGAAGTATTTTGAAAATTAGATGCAGTGACAAGAAATAATGACGTTCTCCATAGAATGGAGGAAGAGAGGAACATTTGTAAGACATTGAATAGAACGTACAAGGTGACAGGACACATGTGAGGACATTAATATATGACTTGTCTGATATGTGCAGCGTACACTCTGCACTTTGTTATGAGTGCATGGAATCTGGCTGTGTCTACGAGAGACACTCGTCGCAGTACATTAATTACCATATACCTTTAAATGTTTATGGTAGAGTTTATCGGTATAAAAGCCACATACTACGGAGTCGTACTGAAATATGAAAAACATCAGAGACCACATGTTAACTTCAGAGGCGACATTCTCTTCTGACGCTAATCAGTGATGTGAGAAGGAAAGTGATGTCAAAGAGTTTCAGACTTTTTAACTTTTGTAGAACGGTTTTTTCTTTTATGTTGTATATTAGTAAAACTTGTCTCATGATTCCAATAAATAAAGGCAGAATTACAGTACTTGCCATGTTCTTTTTGAGACAAATGTAGCTGATTCACACGCATTTGGCTTTTTTTTTTTATAGCGAAAGCCGTATTGGAGCACTCGTCTCCATGCACACAGGCGTCGTGGTGTCCATCCCATCCTTGGAGGTTAACATCTAACCTGCTTTATATGTATAATAGATTCTAACTAAATCTGACCTAACGTAACATCGTTGATTCCGCCAGAAACTGACGCAAAGCGATTAAGCTGTCGACCGATATTATTGCAGCCGCGCAGAGTGGCCGCGCGGTTAGAGGCGCCGTGTCACGGATTGCGCGGCCCCTCCCGCCGGAGGTTCGAGCCCTCCTTCGGCCATGAGTGTTTGTGCTGTCTTTAGCGTAAGTTAGTTTAAGTAGTGTGTAAGTCTAGGGACCGATGACCTTAGCTTTTTGATCTTATCGGACCACGTCTGGTGACCGTCGTCGGTGCTGCTGTGAACACAGCCTTAGCTGCGCTGAACGTTACTTCAATATTTCATTGAACTTACATAAAAGATGTTTCCGTTATTCATAATTAACTTTCACGTTATCAATAATAACAGGAAACCCTTCCTTTGATCAAGACGATGTATTGAGTACAAAATAACAATCATAATTATATATATACCAACCCTAGCTTAATCATAGCTAACACTTGGTTCAAGAATCATAAAAGAATTTTATATGCATGGAAGAACCCTGGAGATACTAAAAGGTATCAGATAGATTATATAATGGTAAGACAGAGATTTAGGAACCAGGTTTTAAATTGTAAGACATTTCCAGGGGCAGATGTGGACTCTGACCACAATCTATTGGTTATGAATTGCAGATTAAAATTGAAGAAATTGCAAAAAGGTGGGAATTTAAGGAGATTTTACAAAGGCTTACGATTCAATAGATGCACAAACATAATTCCACGGTTTAGAGGAGTTCAGGATTGACAGGAAAACACGGTCAGTTACTCAACAGGCATTAAGAGATACAACCTCCAAAGTTAAAATCATGGGAGAAACATTTCATATCCATACTGGTGTTCGCCAAGGAGATGGAATGTCCCTCCTCCTATCTAACAAGGTTCTCGAAAAATTTGTGGGGACATTGGAAAAGGAAATAAAAGGAATTCAGGTTAGGATTAGAAAAGAGCAGAGAATCAGGGTGAAATCTCTGGCTTTCGCGGACGATCTTGCCATTCTAACGAACAACAGAGAGAAAGCCAAACTTACATTGGAAAAACTATACGAAATCTCACAGAAAACTGGGCTATAAATCTCCTACGAGAATACACAGTACATGAAAAACAAACCTGTAGATAATTTCCCCATTACTGCCCACTGCGGGAATGTGGCACAAGCTGCCCACTTCAGATATCTGGGAGATATAATCCAACCATCAGGACTGAACTCAATAGCCAATAGAGATAAAATCTCCATATTACGAAAACCATATAAGCTCACTAGGAATCACTATAATAAGAAATCTATTTCTGTCAATGCGAAACCAAGGCATTACATCACAGTAGTCTTACCAGGAGCATATTATTCTGCAGAAACTACAGCGATTCATGATCTTACGAAGATCAAAGAGATTGAAAAGAAGGAAAGAGAAATTCTGAGGAAAATATATGAACCAGTGTTTCGGGAAGGAATTTGGATGAAGAGGCCAACTAGAGAGATTTACAAAGATATAAAAACAATAACAGACTCCATTAGAAAGAGAAGTATGAAATTTTATGGACATATGAGCAGGGTGAATAAAACCAGGCTCACAATGCAAATCTTTGAGATAGTAAACAAGAGGAAACACAAGATAAGGTGGATCACTGAAACAGAAGAAGACATTAAAGAACAGGACAACATAAACAACAGAGAACAGTTTAGAAACATCATAAAGAAACATACACTTCAACAAGAGCACACGGAGAACAGATCGGGAAAAAGATGGTCGGAAGAACGCAAGACAGAACACAGTGAACGTATGAAGAGAATTTGGGAAGAACGAAGAAAGAAGAAGAAATCATGAATACTCAAGTTCAATCGCTCTCTGTAACGGAAATAATCGAAAATAATTACATATAAATACAGGGTGGTCCTCTGATAGTGACCGGGCCAAATATCTCACGAAATAAGAATCAAACGATAAAACTACAAAGAACGAAACTCGTCTATCTTGAAGGGGGAAACTAGATGGTGCCTATGGTTGGCCCGCTAGATGGCGCCGCAGTAGGTCAAATGGATATGAACTGCGTTTTTAAAAAAATATGAACCCCCATTTTTTATTACATTATTGTGTAGTACGTAAAGCATTATAAATGTTTTAATTGGACCACTTTTTTACGTTCTACACGAATATGTAAGAAAAAATGGGAGTTCATATTTAAAAAAACGCAGTTGATATCCGTTTGACCTAACGCACCGCCATCTAGTGGGCCAATCATAGCGCCATCTGGTTTCCCCCTTCAAGCTAGTAAAGTTTCGTTCTTTGTAGCGTTTTCGTTTGACGCTTTTTTCGTGACGTACTTGGCCCGGTTACGATCAATATATATATATATATATATATATATATATATATATATATATATATATATATATATATATATATATATATAATTTTGTGCATGTAAACTGTACTTCGACCGAAAATGCAATTTGTATTCTGAAAATATTTAAAGTTTACGAAGGACTAGTACTGAATGATGTGCGTTTCTAAATATGTGCAAAACAAACAATAAAAGCAACGGGAAGTCGTCGCCGCTCAGTTTATGTCCTACATATTCATTTGTTTCTTTCTCTACCAGTGTAGCATCACCACCGGTAACCCTATCTCTTACTACGTCATTTACGTGTTGTACCCAAACTAATGAACCGTAGTACTGGTAGAGCGTAACTCTAACAGCGAGCGTTGGGAAGCGACTACCGCTTTGCCGCTCGAATGCAGTAGTCTAGTGGCCTGAACAAAGGCTGTCGGAGAGGTGGTTCTCTTCAGAACAGCAGCACTGACGCTCCGCCACAGGTGTGCCCCCGGTGGAGCGCAGGGCAAACACGCCGGCCGGCGGCGCTCGGCGTCGTTAGCGGGCCGTCCTGGAGCCGGGCGTGCTAATGAGCGGGCGACAGCACCTGCTGTCCGGCGCGCCGGCCGCCGAAAGCTCCGGCCCGCAATGGCGCTTTCCCATAGCCCGCAGCCGCCGCCGACGCCGAGAACAGACCCCGCACTGTTGAGCGCTGTATCTCTGCCAAGTACTCCCCTTGACTTTTAACCCAACGAAGATCAGTTCTCCGGACGAGGAGAGCCGTAAACAGCTGTTAGCAAGACGAGCTGTTTGTCCTGTCATGCGCGTTTCTATTTTTCCTCCGTAAATAAGGAACACGTTATGAGCTTAAATACCTACCACTTGGGAATTTTTTGGATGCTTGCGAGTACTCTACGTGTACTCTCAGGAATGTAGCGCCTTATCACTATGTTGCTCAAGGTAGGATATTCACAGTATAAAGAATATGCTGTCTTCCATGTTAATTGCAATAGTGTTGGTTTCTTTTATCACATAACGCAACTATTACACCTTTAATGGCATTGGGCTTTTTAATGTATGAGTCGGTAGTTTACTGTAACTGAAATAGCTCTTTGCACCAGTCATTTATTACTACACTACGCCATTCGGTCGCTCATACCATCATCTTCACGCTTAAAATAGTGAAGTAATTTTCTTCTCATGTATTTTGTGGAGCCCTGTCAAAATCTGCTGTTGCGTACATCTGAATCTCCATGAAACACTAAGACCACCGTGCTTGTTTCTGCGGGCACCCCTTCACTGTCAGGTGGTGCGCATTGCTTCGAAGAAAGTACAGCGGGAGTCTTTCCTCCCAGTAACAGTCATAGAAGTTGTTGTGATGATTGTTTTAAACCTCCTATTGCTCTAATAATAATTCTTAGGATCATAATAATTCAAATAAATGTTCGTAGTTAGATACAATGTGAAGGGATTATTATTGGAGCAATTTTTTGAACTTCGATAGCCACTCATACCAGGCTAGTTCTCAACAGCCTGTTCAGCCAAAATTTTCGAAACAATGGAAACGTTGTGGCCATTAGAGACAAGGGCACCTTCAAGAGTGGCCCTGATAAGTGTGATAGGACCATTTTTATTCTCTGTATACATAAATGACCTGGCGGACAAGGTGAGCAGTAATTTACGGCTGTAGTGTACGAGAATGTATCGCTGTTTAGTGACTGTAGGGATGTTCAAAATGACTTACACAAAATTTCTAGCTGGTGTGACGAATGGCAGCTTGCTCTAAATGTACACAAATGCAAGTTAATGCAGTTCTCTAACGACCGATCTCAGCATTAGTAAACTGCAGCTTGGCAGTCACTTCGATTAAATATCTAGGAGTAACGTAGCAAAGCGAAATGAAATAGAACGAACACGTCAGGTTGATGGTAGGGATGGTAAATGCTCAACTTCGTTTCACTGGGAGAATTTTGAGACTATGCAGCTAATCCATAAAGGTAACGGCGCATAGAACGCTAGTCAAAACCATTCTTGAGTACTCTGCCAGTGTTTGGTATTCCCACCAGCTGGAATTAAAGGACGACATCGAAGCAGTTCAACGGAGGAATTCTAGATTTGTTACCGATAGTTTCAAACGAAACGAATTTATTACGGAGATACTTCGTGATCTGAAATGGGAATTCCTGAAGGGAAGACGCTGATCTTCCTGCAAGGCACTATTGCACATATTTAGAGAACAGGCATTTGAGCCCGGCTGCAGAACGGTTTTGCTACCACCGAAGTACATTTCGTGTAAGGACTATGAAGATAAGAAGCGAGTATTTAGGGCTCGTACGGAGAATTTAAGACAGTCGTTTACCCTCGCTCGTTTTGCTTGTCGAACGGAAGACAAAATGACTAGTAGTGCTGAAAGGACCCTCCGCCATGCACCGTATGGTGGTTTCTGAAGTATTTATGTAGATGTAGATGAACGTTTCCATGATGTATTTTTGAGAAGCTTTGAAGGTAGTAGAGATGTACTGGTGGAAATGAAGCTCAGATATTGGTTGGTGAAGCACTTTCCCGCGAATGGCAAAGATTCCAGATTCTTATCCCAGTCCGGCACACAGTTTTCCTCTGCCAGGAAGTTTCAACGGAGAATTCTTAATCACGAGTTAAATCGTGGAGCAGAATTGACCTTTATAGCAATCTGAGAGGCGCCTATTTTCTGCCCACTTTGCCTAGAACAGTTTTCGTAACCAAATCTTGAAATTGGATGATTGTAGACTGATATTCACTATCGTGCCAACGTCACTTTAAACCAATACTACGTGGATTGGGGAAAGGATACTCTCACGCCTCTTCTGTTTTGCAGTGGTACGGACGTTAATTTTATTGTCCCACGCAGGGATTTTGATTCGATTGCGATAAACTTTTTGAGTCTGATGCTATGAATAATTTATAAAGCCCTGAACGGCGACCAGATTTGAGATCCGCCAGAGTACTTATCGTTTCCATGGAAAACATTGATCAGAATAGGGGCAGCTGATATTGTATGGTTTATGTCTTCTTTGGAGCAAGAGATCTTCTATTCGTGAAGTCATTTGCTATCTAAAACCTTCAACATGTAGTTGAACAAAATGCGGCCAATTGAGATTAGGGCAAGCTCTAGAACTTGAATTAATTGTACTGAAGCCATTTTCCATGAAATTACGTTAGTCAATGACTGAGTTTTCCAGTTGGACTATCAGTCGACTCCAGATAGGACAATGCAGCTATCTCATCAAACGCAACGGTCGATGCTAAAAGCTGAGTCCAAAGCTGCCACCAGCATGGGAAGTAGATAAGGTGTGGTGGATTATACTTCCGGAGACCCAGCTTTCTGTTCCGAACTCGTTCACTTGCTCGTTATGGCAACCTTTAACGCCAACAGCGTAAATGGTGCTTACCTTTGCGCGCCCGTCATATTTTATCGCTTCCGTATGAGCGCCATTGTTTCTGACTGCCGTACGGGAAACCAGGATTCCATTCCTGCTTGGCAGGACTGAAACTGGGTGCAGTCAATCTCGGGTGGGCAAATTGAATGACGAATAGCGACGGCAAAGTCTTGAAAGCACAGAACGGTTGGGAGAACGATGTGTTCTTTTTGTATAACCTGCTAGTATGTGAATTCTATTGTAACGCCAGGTATGACACCTGACGCACTTGCTCTCTGACTGCCTCCATTTCTCTCATTTTCGGTCTCTGCTCTGCACACTGCTTCCACTAAGGAAATCTGGGAGGCCAATCACAATAATATGTTTTAACAGCAGTGGGTCGCCACCAGACCCAGTCCCCTGGAAATCTAGCGGTGGCTTGAACTTCGAGAATGGTGAATTTTAATTACCCCGGAATTTTCCGCGTACACAACGTTCGACTGCCAATCAGGGCTGAGAAAGGGACCACACGGCATTCGCATTATTGTACGTGAAGGTCACAACTCAAATATCAACCAGCAAAAGCAGTTAGATGCAGCTCTCAAAAACTGGAGAGACAATAGACTTCGAGGTTTTCCAATCATCTTTAATATGCCAAAGCTAGGTCGGCTTTTCTCGACAGTCCGTGTGGGCGCTGACCTACCACGTGTGAAGCGCTCGTTTGATTCCCAGGGCTGGAAAAATATAAACAAAGGTGCATGTTCCCTGAAGCGAAATTAAATAATGGTGACGAAGTACTTACATTACAATGTTTCTTTTTAAACAATAGTTTATAAAAGATAAGAAATGAGGAAGTTTTATTCGCAATGAAAACTGCATTTTTGACTGCAATATATAATTAGAACTCAGAGGAGTTGCGATTCTCCTACTGAGCGCCTCCACAGGTTGCGGTTAGGGCAATGCTCACCGGATATGGTGGATACCGGGGAAATACAATACTCAGGGTGGACAAAAAGTAGTACCAAGGACTCGACGGTTCCATATGTCAGTGGCGGTGCCCCAACAGCATTTATTCTATATGTTAGTGGAGGCTGATTACTATCCTCTGTGGCTAACAACCATAGTTGTAACACGGAGTTTGCTCCACTGGAGGTTGGTAGCCTCTGACAGTCAAACATGAAAAGCTATTTTAGGGAAAATTTCCATCGTCCAACCGAGTGGGGAAGGAAAAGACTACATCGGATTCAGTGGGTAGCAAGCTAGAAGACTCAAATGAATCGAATCACTTGAAATCACTCATATCTCATCAAATGCTTAATGCCAAAATAAAGTATAAACACGTTAACTACATTGCAATACATAACATAAATTATTTACAAAAAACTGGAAAGTTCAAAAATTTCACAAATGAATTGCACAGACAAAACATCATAATAGCAGGACTCCAAGAAATGAGGAACACAACGAACGATTCATTTGAATTTCAAGGTTGTAGAATTTACAATGGAAAACCAAGACAAAGAGTTATGAAAACCCCAAAGTTCGGAACTGGATTTACAGTAAATTTGAAAGCGATACATTCAATAACTGATTTCGAAGCTTTCTCCACGAATCCCAAATTTAATTCTGGAAACCTCAAACAGGATCTGTACTATCATAAACGCCCATGCCCCTAGAAAAAAGATAAGTTTTCTAACAAAAACGATGAAAGAAGTAGAAAATTTGTGGAATCTTTTGGATCTGACGATAAATCAAGTCAATAAAAACAACGTAAAGATCTTAATAGGAAATTTTTATCCCCAAATGGGAAAGGAAAAGAAGTACAGAGGTATAATTGGCAAATGATCTCCACGTAAACAAACTAATAGAAATGGGAAAAGACTCGTTGAAATTTGCAGAACACATGGGCTCATCTCTAAATCTACATATTTCGAAAGGATACCAAGTAAACTTATAACATGGAAACATCCTGACTGGACAAGGAGGGCGGCAGCTGGACCGTGTCTGCATGGACAAATTCTTTCATAAAGAAGTTCGAAATGTTGAGGAACAGACACAGGTTCAGATTATTATTTGGTTAAAATCAAAATCAAATTTACTCCATTAAGAAAAACCAGACAGAGGACAATTGGAGATAAAAGAAAGTATGACTCACATAAATTAATCAAAAATGACAAATATCAGGAAAAAATACAACATACATTAGTAACCGACAGTCTTCAGGAACTAATACCAATTTTAAAAGAGCGAGATGAGGAATTGGTCCCAGTAAATCAACGTAAAAACATGCATGGTGGACCACAGAACGTGACGAAATTCATGATGAAAGACATCAAACATGGACAAAATCTCAAACTCACAAAACAGAAAAAAATGCAACTAACCTCGGAAACAAAGCGGCTATCTCAATAGGATCTACAGAGCCCCATTGAAGAAAACTTTTACAAAACCAATTCCAGAGAGTATTTCAAAGGCTTTGATAAACAGTTACGTAATCACAACCCTCCCACACTACTGCTGAGAAATAAAGGTGGAAGAACAGACTATAATAGCAAGGAAAACACAGAAACCATGGCAGAAGCATTCAACAAGCTCTAGAACTGCGATGAACCTCAAAAGCTTTTAACAATAGACACAAGCACCTCTGTAAAAACCAAACCAGTAAATATAAGCCCATGTTCATTATAAAAAATCGAAATTGCACTTAAATAAACGAGAAACTGCAAAGCACGTGGGGAAAATCAAGTGTTCGCAAAATGTGGAAGAGTGCTGGTAAAACAACCCAGATAACTTTACATTTTATTTCACAAAAATTTGGACAGCAGAAAAATTCCCAGTAGATTGGACCACAGCTTTAATTAACCCACTTTATAAGAAAGGAGACAAAAGTAATCCAGACAACTATACCTCGCTCTTGGATTGTACCTACAAGATTTTTTCCAAGATGTTACACAATGGGAACAACTGGAAAAGAAACTGGGGAATACTTAGGACGCATCAGATTTGGAGAAGCTGTACCAAACAAGTAATTACTCTGAAATTAGTCATGATTTACCACCGCAAACGAAACAAGCCTCTTTCAACTACGTTTATAGATTTTAAGCAAGAATATGATTCTGTCCATAGATCCTCACTGTTAAAAATTTTGAGACATTTCGGACTCCACCCAGAATTAATTAAACTGATAGAACTTATCGTAAGAAATACAAATTCGAAAATTAAGTTCGGAGGGGAACTTTCTGAATCATTCTTGGTAAAAACTGGTTTAAAGCGGAGAGATGGCCAGTCACCACTCCTTTGTAATTTTGACCTTGAATACATAATGAGGGAATGGTACAAGTAAAATCCAAAGAACATCAAGGTTGGAACACATAAAGACGACATAAAGTTGAACTGTTTAGGATTTGTTGATGGCCTTGCTTCTCTCACCATCAACATTCAAGAAACCAAACGACAAATGCAATAATTACAGGAAATAGCCCATAGTATTGGCCTTAAAATATCTTTTGAAAAAAAAAAAAACACAAATAATGCTAACGGAAACGCAATGGCAAACAAAATCAGAATTGATTGGGAGAAATAATAACACTCAACCTGAATGAGGAACCAATATGGCGGAGTATAATAAAAAAAGTTGATTAAAACACATATAACAAAAAAATGCCCTTCAGTAGCCACAAAACGAAAACACTAAAAAATAGTCACATAGCAGCAAATAACATATGCTAGCGAAACTATATTTAAAACAACCAACACTGTAGCAACAGACAGATTACTCAAAATAGAAAGAAGGATAGTAAGAACATGTATAAACAGAAAAATATCAAAAAGACGGTGTTTGGAGAATTGTTTCAAATGAAACAGTTTATAAAGAAATAGACCCAGTGAAAAGTACAATGTAAAAGAAACAGATCTTTCCTAGGACATTTGATGAGGACAAGAGAAAATAGAATTAGCTGGAGAATGATTAACAACTTATGGAATAGTGAGAGCGGCATTAGAGGGATCGCAGAGCTCAAGGAGGACATGTTCAAATTAGAGATTACGATAAAAGATTTGAAAGGTAAGACAGACGGACTCAAGATACTTTGGGACAAACATATCACATTACTAATAAAAATAAACAAACAGAGAGTGGGAAGGTGATTTACGATGAGGAGAGAACGGCACTACTGTAAGAATGAAAAAGTATTGAGTCAACAAAAAACAGAAGAACCTAGTTCATAATATTGACTAAAGTGGTCCAATGGAGGCCATAAAATAAATAAATATAATCAGAGATTAGAAGACATGCATTTTAATAAAAATAGCAATCATTTATCTGTTAATTATCAGATATTTTATAAATTTGATTTATAAATGATGTAGGAAATCGAACTCAGTGAAAATAAAGCGAAAAAGTAATTACCGATTTGAGATTCGAGTTACAGATTCCTTCTTTCTTTATTAATTTTAAATTTCACGGAATTGCTAGTAGAATATGAAATGTGTTTAAAAGTTTTCGGTTTGCATCAGCCAGGAGTCAAACCTAAAACCCCTACGGGAGAGACCAACATTCTACTACACATACACAATGCCCCTAGAGAATAACCGACCTCGCTTCGTCGTGTTAAAAGTGGTTGAAAAAATTAAAAGTCGATTTTCTCAAAAAATTTTGATAGTAGCAACGAACAGTTTTAGGACATTAATATATGAGTCCTGAACTTCGCGTATCATAAATTTTAAAACATTACAAAAATCCGAATGCTGTGTGGTCCCCTGTGAGTCCTGTTACACTATGTAAGGCGTACGCCCTCAGTATTCCTTTAGGTGGGTCACTCCAAATTGGCATAACTCAGGCGTGACAGTTCTTGCGTCGTTTGAGCGAGCAGCACCCGCATCTACAAGATGGCAGATTTTTTCTCCTTTCGTGCAATTACGTGACGCTGAATATTGCAGGACTCAAAACCCACTCCCTTCTAGTATCTTGCCCTAGCATTTTACACACTATTCCCATTTCAAAATTTTTCATCCATTCCTTCTACTTTACTCTTTGCTAATTTAAATTAAAATGCTAGATTTTCTCTCTCAGATCATACTCTGTCCAAATGACACCACTGGTGAATGATGACTAGTCGGCAGTTAGCATCGAGGGTTTCTTTGAGCCTGAGAGCTAACTATTTTTATTTTTATTTTTATGTTGTTTAACTGCTTTTCACCGAATGCGATTCGAGTAGTGGGGGTTGAGTTTACTTACATGTTTGAATATAATATCGCTGACGACAACAACGAACAGTAGCGCTCGCATCAAACAGAGAGTTAGCTGGGTTTTGGACTACAGTCAGTCACCGATGGCCACGCAGGGAGATCGTTGTCGTAACGAATATATATTCTGGAATATTGATACTGTGAGAGAGCATTAGTTGATGACGGACTGTGGTGAGCCACGGTGGGCCACGCAGTAAGACGGTTCTCGCGTTTAATCTAATGGCACACAATATCTCTAAATAAATTACAGTCTGTATATGTGAATTCTGTATATCTTGGGAAGTGATTTAATGGTAATAAATAGTGTTCAAATTTTATGTACTGAAATATTTTCGTATATATAGTAACCTGATTTATCTTAGTTAATGCTTACTAGCCAACAAAGTTCAGCATTACAATCGTCAGTATTAATACCACATCATCTCAAAAGCAACAAATGCTTTATAATATACTTGGGTTTAATGGTACCAATAGGCCAATCGGCATATTTTCTTAGCATTTGGCGACGAGCATCAGCAATTTGCGACCGAGGCGCTTCGTGCAGATTTTGATGCAACGTTGATTAGGAGTCACTAGAAAAGAAGCTGGGAACTGTGTTAATGATTTTTAATTTGGTGGGGGAACCTTTCGGTTAAGCGTAATCATCACTTATAACTAATAGTGACTGTTGAGATTATTACGATGGCTAACAGAGCGCTAAATGTTAGTAAGACTGTTAATGGAGAATTTGATGTAGAACAGAGTTTTGAACGAGTTCGGTGTACGAATAATGTAACAGAATATAGTAGCGTTTGTGATTTAGATTACACAACACATATTCAACACTGTCAACCACGCACAAAACAGGAACAATTATTCAGATGGTTCCAATGGCTGTGTGCACTATGCGACTTAACTTCTGAGGTCATCAGTCGCCTAGAACTTAGAACTACTTAAACATAACTAACCTAAGGACATCACACACATCCATGCCCGAGGCAGGATTCGATCCTCCGACCGTAGCGGTCGCTCGGTTCCAGACTGTAGCGCCTAGAACCGGACGGCCACTCCGGTTGGTGACAATTACTGTCAGCAAAGATTTTATAAAGACTTTAATCAAGAAATAATAAACTCTCGTCAGTATATGAATCAAAGACTGGAGAACCGTTGTCAGGAAATAGAAGAAATGACTCTAAACATAAGCATATCTAATTATAAAAGGGAAAAATATTCTCGGGGAAACAAAGAAATTGAGGACGATTAGAATAAATTGTGTAAACTACTTCATAACATTTGTCAGGAGTTTACTAACGCATACTTCATAACATTTGTAAGGAGTTTACTAACGCATCTAGTCAGAAACATAATGGACTCAAAACTGAAATTCGTGACTTGAAGACATCGATTTCCCAACGAAACGGAGAAAGATCAGTGACAAAAACTGGATACGTTGAGACATCATAGGTGATAAGTGCAATGCAATGCTCCGTGCAATGACTGTGCAAAAATGAACTATTAAGTGAAGCGTTTGATGCTGGAATGGTAACCAAGTTGTAAAAAATGGACAAAATTTCGATGAAATATGCTGAAACTATTAATGTGGTAAACAATGTGGGACAGCCTGACAAGATTTTGTCATCAAGCGCAACTGAACTGATGGAAGATGTACTTAAATGGCTTTTGTGAGCAATTTGAAACTAGTTACATTAATCTATTTGGTTGACCTGTCAAATATTTCACATGCGATCCATCATATTGCCTCAGATCAGCAGTCAGAGACGAACCACTGTGATTTAACCACACAAGTGCGATTTCCGAAGTGATCGATCGCCCTAGTGGCGGATCGCTGCGATTCGTCGCTCGTGTGGGTGTCCCAGTTGGCGCAGGGGGAGGTGAACGGACGAGCAGAAAGTCGCCGGCACCCAGGACAAATCGGCGCGTGGAAGCGGCGGCAGCCGCTGTAGCCGTGGACAGCAATGGCCGGCCACCTGCCACCTGCCACCTGCCAGCGGCCTGGGAAGGCGGGAGCGCCGCTGATGGTTACGCACGATCGTACCGGCTCATTGAGCGGTCAGAGCCGAGCACTGTTTGCGCAGCGCAAACACCAGCCACGGCCGGCGTGCCAGCGGCCCCATCTGGCCCGTCCTCCACGTCTGCGTGTCTCCCTCTGCACTCGCCGCTGGACACTTGCGCAACGACGCATCACACTCCCTCGACTGGAATTTGACCTCCAGCGTGGACGAGGACCAACGGTGTAACTACGGTTTGTCAGCCGGAGAGCGTATCCTGCACACGGATTCCACAAGGGTGCATTTTCACGAGGCGAAGAGAAAGAAGAAATACAGAAATAAAAGGAGTAGAGAATGGGAGGAGGTAGGAGGAGAAAGGAGAAGAAGCAAGTTAAGATGTGGCGGAAGTGTCCTTTTTTTATCAGTAGTCTGACACAGCCCACAGCGACTTACAACTTCTATCTCGGCCATCCGCTGCAGTTTTTACCCTCTACAGCTCCATTTTGTACAATGGAAGTTATTCCCTGACGTTTTAATGCATATCCTATCTTATTTTCAATGTCTTCCACGTACTACTGTCTTCGCCGAGTCTGTGGAGAACCTCCTATTTGATACCTTATCAGTCCATCCAATTTCCTGCATCCTTTTGTAGTATTACATCTCAAACACTTCGATTCTCTTCGTCTCAGCTTCCACACAGTCCATGACTCACTTCCATACAATGCTCTGATTAGGACGTACATACTCAGAACTTTTTCCTCAAATTAAAGTTAGTGTTTCATCCTAGTAGAACTCAAAAGATTGACCAGGAATGCTCTCTTTGCATTGCTAGTCTTTTTTTGTACCCTCCTCACTTTGTCTGTCATACGTTATTTTACTTCCAAGGTAACGGAATTCCCTTACTTTGTCTACACTGTAATCCCCAATTCTAATGTTAATTCTATCACTTATCTCCTTTCTGTCACTCCTCATCAATTTCGTCTTTCTTTTGTTCAAAAATGTTTCAAATGGGTCTAAGCACTATGGGACTTAACATCTGAGGTCATCAGTCCCCTGTACTTAGAACTACTTATACCTAACAAACCTAAGGACATCATACACATCCATGCCCTAGGCAGTATTTGAACCTGTGACCGTAGTTGCCACGTGGTTCCGGACTGAAGCGCATACAACCGCTCGACCACAGCGGCCACCTTTCGTTTACTCTCAGTCCATATTCTGCACTCAGAAGACTGTTTCGTTGAGCATGTTCTCTAATTATTTCCCGTTTCCACTGAGGGGAGCAATGTCATCAGCCAATTTTATCGCTCATATACATTCCCCGTAATACTAAATCTTTTATTTCCGCCATTGCTTCTTCGATGTGTAGATTCGAAAGAATAGAAGGAAGACTGCACATTATTTTACCCTCTTTTCAATCCGACTACTTCGTTCTCGGTCTTCCATTCTTATTTTCCCTTTAAATTCTCGTACATTTTGTCTATTACCCTGGCCAGATGCGGTCCGTTTTCAGTTGCTATATTTCAGTTGCAAGATTTTAACAAGCCACTGTGCAAGCTCGTGGTAGCTCCATAATGGTGTGAGTTGTGTTTAGATGAAACGGTCTGGATCCCCTGATGCAACTGTACCCGCCGTTGACTGTTATGTTCGGGTACTTCGAGACTATGTTCTGCCACTCATGTACTTCATGTTCCCAAACACACACTATGTAATCAAAGGTACCTGGACACCATGCTGAAAATGATATACAAGTTCGTGGCACTCTTCATCGGTAATGTTGGAATTCAATACGCTGATACTATAGCTCCCTACTTAGCACTCATATACAACCGCTCGCTCACCGATAGATCTGTACCTACAGATTGGAAAATTGCGCAGGTCGCACCAGTGTTCAAGAATGGTAGTAGGAGTAATCCATTTAACTACAGACCTATATCATTGACGTCGGTTTGCAGTAGGGTTTTGGAGCATATACTGTATTCAAACATTATGAATCACCTCGAAGGGAACGATCTATTGACACGTAATCAGCATGGCTTCAGAAAACATCGTGCAACGCAGATCCCCTGCCGCTACCGACAGGGGATCTCAAGTTGATTCCGTATTTCTAGATTTCCGAAAAGCTTTTGACACCGTTCCGCACATGCGACTTCTAATCCAGCTGCGGAGCTATGGGGTATCGTCTCAGTTGTGCGACTGGATTCGTGATTTCTTGTCAAGAAGGTCGCAGTTCGTAGTAATAGACGGCAAATCATGGAATAAAACTGAAGTGATATTAGATGTTCCCCAGGGAAGCGTCCTGGGACCTCTGCTGTTCCTGATCTATATAAATGACCTGGGTGACAATCTGAGCAGTTCTCTTAGATTTTTCGCAGATGATGCTGTAATTTACCGTCTAGTAAGGTCATCCGAAGACCAGTATCAGTTGCAAAGCGATTTAGAAAAGATTGCTGTATGGTGTGTCAGGTGGCAGTTGACGCTAAATAACGAAAAGTGTGAGATGATCCACATGAGTTCCAAAAGAAATCCGTTGGAATTCGATTACTCGATAAATAGTACAATTCTCAAGGCTGTCAATTCAACTAAGTACCTGGGTGTTAAAATTACGAACAACTTCAGTTGGAAGGACCACATAGATAATATTGTCGGGAAGGCGAGCCAAAGGTTGCGTTTCATTGGCAGGACACTTAGAAGACGCAACAAGTCCACTAAAGAGACAGCTTACACTACACTCGTTCGTCCTCTGTTAGAATATTGCTGCTCGGTGTGGGATCCTTACCAGGTGGGATTGAGGAAGGACATCGAAAGGGTGCAAAAAAAGGGCAGCTCGTTTTGTATTATCACGTTATAGGGGAGAGAGTGTGGCAGATATGATACACGAGTTGGGATGGAAGTCATTACAGCATAGATGTTTTTCGTCGCAGCGAAACCTTTTTACGAAATTTCAGTCACCAACTTTCTCTTCCTAATGCGAAAATATTTTGTTGAGCCCAACCTACATAGGTAGGAATGATCATCAAAATAAAATAAGAGAAATCAGAGCTCGAACAGAAAGGTTTAGGTGTTCGTTTTTCCCGCTCGCTGTTCGGGTGTGGAATAGTAGAGAGATAGTATGATAGTGGTTCGATGAACCCTCTGCCAAGCACTTAAATGTGAATTGCAGAGTCATGTAGATGTAGATGTAGATGTTGGCCCACCCTTAGCCTTGATGAGAGTTTCCACTTTCGCAGGCATACGTTCAATCGGGTGCTAGGAGGTTTCCTGGAGAACTGTAGTAAGGAGAGGTATCGATATCGGTCGGTGAGGCCTGGCACGAAGTCGGTGTTCTAAAATAACTTAGAGGTGTTCTACAGCATTCAGTTCAGCACCACCGCCTCCAAATTTTACTGTTGGCACTGCACACGCCGGCAGATGACGTTCGCCATACCCACACCCTGCCATCGGATTGCCACATTGTGTACCATGATTCGTCACTCCACGCAATGTTTTCCCCTGTTCAGCCGTCCAATGTTTGCGCTCCTTGCACCAAGGGAGGCGTCGTTTGGCATTTACCAACGTGATGTGTGGCTTGCGAGCAGCTGCTCAACCATGAAATCCAAGTTTTCTCACTTCCCCTCTAACTGTCATAGTACTTGCAGTGGATCCTGATGAAGTTTGGAATTCCTCTGTGATGATCTGGATAGATGTCTGCCTATTAAACATTACGACCCTCTTCAACTGTCGGCGATCTCTGTCTGTCAACAGACGAGGTCGGCATGTACGCTTTTGTGCTGTACGTGTGCCTTCACGTTTCCACTTCACTATGACATCGGGACCTTAAGATGTTTAGGAGTGTGGAAATCTCGCGTACAGACGTATAACACAAGTGACACCCAATGAACTGACCACGTTCGAAGTCCATGGGTTTTGCGGAGAGCCCTATTCTGCTCTCTCGCGATGTCTAATGACTACTGAGGTCGCTGATATGGAGTACCTGGCAGTGGGTGGAGGTGTCCACATGCTTTTGATCAGATAGTGAATCACTGGGTGTGAAGGGCATTCTGTACAGTTCACTGGGTGTGAAGGGCATTTGGCCACCTAGGTAGCCCGACATAAATTTCATAGAACATTTATGGGTGATACCCAAGAGGTCAATTAGTGCACAAAATCCAGCCCGGCAACGTTTCCTCAGTTATTGATGGCTATAGGGGCAGCACGGCTAATTATTTCTCCAGGGGACTTCCAACGACTTGTTGAGTCCATGACTGGTCGAGTTGTTAACTACGTCGGGCAAAATTAAGTTCGACATGACATTAGAAAGTGTCCCATGACTTCTGTTAGCTCTGTGTACACATTGCCCTACGTGAAGTCTGGGGTGAATTGACATTGTATAAACGCGCCTCCCCATGAACCATGGACCTTGCCGTTGGTGGGGAGGCTTGCGTGCCTCAGCGATACAGATGGCCGTACCGTAGGTGCAACCACAACGGAGGGGTATCTGTTGAGAGGCCAGACAAACGTGTGGTTCCTGAAAAGGGGCAGCAGCCTTTTCAGTAGTTGCAGGGGCAACAGTCTGGATGATTGACTGATCTGGCCTTGCAACATTAACCAAAACGGCCTTGCTGTGCTGGTACTGCGAACGGCTGAAAGCAAGGGGAAACTACAGCCGTAATTCTTCCCGAGGACATGCAGCTTTACTGTATGATTAAATGATGATGGCATCCTCTTGGGTAAAATACTCCGGAGGTAAAGTAGTCCCCCATTCCGATCTCCGGGCGGGGACTACTCAGGAGGATGTCGTTATCAGGAGAAAGAAAACTGGCGTTCTACGGATCGGAGCGTGGAATGTCAGATCCCTTAATCGGGCAGGTAGGTTAGAAAATTTAAAAAGGGAAATGGATAGGTTAAAGTTAGATATAGTGGGAATTAGTGAAGTTCGGTGGCAGGAGGAACAAGACTTCTGGTCAGGTGACTACAGGGTTATAAACACAAAATCAAATAGGGGTAATGCAGGAGTAGGTTTAATAATGAATAGGAAAATAGGAATGCGGGTAAGCTACTACAAACAGCATAGTGAACGCATTATTGTGGCCAAGATAGATACGAAGCCCACACCTACTACAGTAATACAAGTTTATATGCCAACTAGCTCTGCAGATGATGAAGAAATAGAAGAAAAGTACGATGAAATAAAAGAAATTGTTCAGATAGTGAAGGGAGACGAAAATTTAATAGTAATGGGTGACTGGAATTCGAGTGTAGGAAAAGGGAGAGAAGGAAACATAGTAGGTAAATATGGATTGGGGCTAAGAAATGAAAGAGGAAGCCGCCTAGTAGAATTTTGCACAGAGCACAGCTTAATCATAGCTAACACTTGGTTTAAGAATCATGAAAGAAGGTTGTATACGTGGAAGAACCCTGGAGATACTAAAAGGTATCAGATAGATTATATAATGGTAAGACAGAGATTTAGGAACCAGGTTTTAAGTTGTAAGACATTTCCAGGGGCAGATGTGGACTCTGACCACAATCTATTGGTTATGACCTGTAGATTAAAACTGAAGAAACTGCAAAAATGTGGGAAATTAAGGAGATGGGACCTGGATAAACTGAAAGAACCAGAGGTTGTACAGAGTTTCAGGGAGAGCATAGGGGAACAATTGACAGGAATAGGGGAAAGAAATACAGTAGAAGAAGAATGGGTAGCTCTGAGGGATGTAGTAGTGAAGGCAGCAGAGGATAAAGTAGGTACAAAGACGAGGGCTGCTAGAAATCCTTGGGTAACAGAAGAAATATTGAATTTAATTGATGAAAGGAGAAAATATAAAAATGCAGTAAATGAAGCAGGCAAAAAGGAATACAAACGTCTCAAAAATGAGATCGACAGGAAGTGCAAAATGGCTAAGCAGGGATGGCTAGAGGACAAATGTAAGGATGTAGAAGCTTATCTCACTAGGGGTAAGATAGATACTGCCTACAGGAAAATCAAAGAGACCTTTGGAGAGAAGAGAACCAAGTGTATGAATATCAAGAGCTCAGATGGCAGCCCAGTTCTAAGCAAAGAAGGGAAGGCAGAAAGGTAGACTTAGAGAAAGCTTTTGACAATGTTGACTGGAATACTCTTTTTCAAATTCTAAAGGTGGCAGGGGTAAAATACAGGGAGCGAAAGGCTATTTATAATTTGTACAGAAACCAGATGGCAGTCATAAGAGTCGAGGGGCATGAAAGGGAAGCAGTGGTTGGGAAAGGAGTGAGACAGGGTTGTAGCCTCTCCCCGATGTTATTCAATCTGTATATTGAGCAAGCAGTAAAGGAAACAAAAGAAAAATTTGGAGTAGGTATTAAAATTCATGGAGACGAAGTAAAAACTTTGAGGTTCGCCGATGACATTGTAATTCTGTCAGAGACGGCAAAGGACTTGGAAGAGCAGTTGAACGGAATGGACAGTGTCTTGAAAGGAGGATATAAGATGAACATTAACAAAAGCAAAACGAGGATAATGGAATGTAGTCAAATTAAATCGGGTGATGCTGAGGGAATTAGATTAGGAAATGAGACACTTAAAGTAGTAAAGGAGTTTTGCTATTTAGGAAGTAAAATAACTGATGATGGTCGAAGTAGAGAGGATATAAAATGTAGACTGGCAATGGCAAGGAAAGCGTTTCTGAAGAAGAGAAATTTGTTAACATCGAATATAGATTTATGTATCAGGAAGTCGTTTCTGAAAGTATTTGTTTGGAGTGTAGCCATGTATGGAAGTGAAACATGGACGATAACTAGTTTGGACAAGAAGAGAATAGAAGCTTTCGAAATGTGGTGCTACAGAAGAATACTGAAGATAAGGTGGATAGATCACGTAACTAATGAGGAGGTATTGAACAGGATTGGGGAGAAGAGAAGTTTGTGGCACAACTTGACTAGAAGAAGGGATCGGTTGGTAGGACATGTTTTGAGGCATCAAGGGATCACAAATTTAGCATTGGAGGGCAGCGTGGAGGGTAAAAATCGTAGAGGGAGACCGAGAGATGAGTACACTAAGCAGATTCAGAAGGATGTAGGTTGCAGTAGGTACTGGGAGATGAAGCAGCTTGCACAGGATAGAGTAGCATGGAGAGCTGCATCAAACCAGTCTCAGGACTGAAGACAACAACAACAACAAAACGCGCCTACATTAGCCTGAATAGCCTTTCACTCTCTTATAAGCCGGGAAACTGTGAGACTCGGAAGGCCATTGCTCTAACGGGAATGTATTATCTCACACGTGGTGCGTGGAGTGGAGGAGCGCCAGAAACCGCCGAGAGTAACCTGCCGAGAGCCAGCGGAGCTCAAGGGACAGCAGCAAACAGCTGCGGCCATAAATCTGCCCAGCAAACCAGCCCCCCCCCACTAAAGCCCTCGCCTGGGCCTCAAAAGTCAAGCGGCCCGTACACAGGGAGCGCGCGAGCTCATACACATACTCACACACACACGCACGCACCTATTAACTGTATTTTTATTGCTGCTGTTATCGACAGTGCAGGGGCTACATAACACGTCACGCAACTTAGTTGGGTGACCCTGTGAAGGAACGTTAGGACTCGCTTACAATCAGAACTACAGTATTACTCGACAGAGCGACCCGTAGACCGACCTTATTGAGAACTAACTCGGCCATGTGACTAACTACAGTCATGTTTCGGACTAAAGTTGTGCACCCTCATACCTTGCATTGCAAGCACGGAAAGTGATTGTGGAAAATGCCTTCCCAGGCATCCATGAGGGCTTGCTGTCAAACCCCTTCAATTTACGGACGATGACAAGGACAACTAACTGACGGTGCTGAATTAAATGGTGACAGAATGTACTAACAAATTGTTAAAGTTGAGTAAGTTACTGGGTGCATTAGGGAATGTGAGACACAACGGCAAGGAAAGTTGGATTCAACTGTCAGCCCAAAAGAATCCTTTATCAATTTATTTATTGGTTCTGGATTCATGACCATATGACCAACCACAGCATATGCCCAAACCGGGAAACTAGCTTCTGAGACTTAAAAATATTAAAAACAGCCGTAGGAGGTAATTATATGAGCCAGCCAAATGTTTTTGTCTGGTACAACAGATTTAAGAATGGCCACGAGTCATTTGAAGATGAACCACAGTCCGTCTGTCCTTCCATCTCAAAAACCAATGAAAATGTTGTGAAAGTTCCCGACTTAGTGCGCTCTGATCATAGACTTACAATGAAGGAGATGGCTGATGAACTTAATTTAAGTCAATTATAACTGAAGATCTGAACATGTGTCGAGTGTTCGCATAATTCATTCCAAAAATGTTGTCAAGTGACCAGAGACAACACCGACTTCAAGTGGTCTCCCCTACATAGCACGTGTATTGTGGGAGTAATATCAGCCTTCTGTATTGAGCTGTATTGCAGAGACTACATGTGCCAATGAGAATGGCTGGAATCAGACTGAGATGGATAGAAGAGGGTATGGAAAGAGCGAAGGGGAAGAGGAAATGGACAGAGAGAAGGCAGGAGGAGGACATGCGTGGAGCAGGTCGAAAGTCTGGAGGGGTAGTTGGCAGGTGAGAAAAGAAGAGGGGGAGGTGGACGTGGTACGATTGAGGGGAGGACGATATGGTCAGAGAGAAGGGAAGGACGATATGTACCGAGGGGATGAAGGAAATGGGCAAAGATAGGGACAGGAGGATATGAGGAGGCAGAGAGAGTGGGGAGGAGGATATAGACAGGTTGATGCAACAACGAGGGGTCAGCAGAGGGATGAAGAGGTGGACACAGACGGGTGGAAGGGGAGGTGTGTTCAGCATGTGTGTTGCACGCATACGCCAGCGAAGCCACAAGAAAAGCCTAGTTTAAATTAAAGTCAGTTACAACAAAAGGTGAATTATTTTTAACTAAGTAAATATGTATAAATACAATTCACTTTAAGTAACTGAATTGTCTTTCGACGTATTGGGTAATTGTGATCTATCCTTCAGGCAGTAAAATTCTTTGTTTCTGCCTTGCCCCCTCGGAGTGGCCACTCTGGCATGTGCTATTGTGCTGCAGGTCTCCTCCTCCTCTCTGCCGAACTCGCAGATTTCGACGTTGCTGGTTATGTGGACATCCTCAATTCCTGGAGAGCTGAGTACCCAAAAGAAAATAAATATCCCACTGACTATATGTATAATTGTGTTATTACGCAGAAATTTATGTGACTAGATGTTTATTAATTATGTTACGGAGCAGGTTTGGAAAAACTGCCCATTAGAAAGCAAAAGAGACGTACTGCCAGAAGCACAGCTGTAAGGAGATGTCGAGACTAACGGCTGAGTAGTATTATATGTAAGAGAATTGTGCACGATTCGTAAGGTTCTGGTTTGGAGTCTCAGTGTGGTACACAATATTAATCTCCCAGAAAGTCTTGAAACTCAGATTATAGGCCAACTACCTTCTTACGAAATCCTGCCTATGAATTTCACAAAGAACTAGCAACAGGAATGAGTGACAAACAAAACTTCAACACTGATATTTTCGAATAGCTATTAAAACGAATTTAAACATTATAAGAAATATCTAAAAATATAGCGAGTAGAAATGGTTAGGAGATAGATCACGTGTCTTTTTGATTTTTCCACCTACAATTATTTGTTTCTTCATAATTATTAAGTAGTTTGTGTCTGCTTCATTTTATCCTCTTTGGTACTGTCATTGATGGTGATATAAACGACGTGACTTTTAAAGGCGGTCTCCTATTACCATATTTATTCATAATTAAGTTGTTTTCGTTGGCCGCGAATTAGAAAAATAACAATATTTTCGACGATCGCTGTAGCCGCATACAGCCTCTCACGACTCGACGAGATTCATATTGTGATGATGCACACTTGACTCCAAAGTGAGGGAAGTCAGAATATGCTGCTAATTGAATTGGTTCATAAAGAAAGGGCTTCAGTCCTTTTTAACTATCTATTGGGAAATCAAGGAAAACTATCTGAAATTTTTACTACCATCGTAGTAATGTAAAAATTGTTAGCATCAAATAGAGAACGCACTTTAGAATTCCTCTGCACAATTTTCATAAATTTATCATCAGTAGCTCCCCCATGAACCATGGACCTTGCCGTTGGTGGGGAGGCTTGCGTGCCTCAGCGATACAGATAGCCGTACCGTAGGTGCAACCACAACGGAGGGGTATCTGTTGAGAGGCCAGATAAACGTGTGGTTCCTGAAGAGGGGCAGCAGCCTTTTCAGTAGTTACAGGGGCAACAGTCTGTATGACTGACTGATCTGGCCTTGTAACAATAACCAAAACAGCCTTGCTGTGCTGGTACTGCGAACGGCTGAAAGCAAGGGGAAACTACAGCAGTAATTTTTCCCGAGGGCATGCAGCTTTACTGTATGATTAAATGATGATGGCGTCCTCTTGGGTAAAATATTCCGGAGGTAAAATTGTCCCCCATTCGGTTCTCCGGGCGGGGACTACTCAAGAGGATGTCATTATCAGGAGAAAGAAAACTGCCGTTCTATGGATCGGAGCGTGGAATGCCAGATCCCTTAATCGGGCAGGTAGGTTAGAAAATTTAAAAACGGAAATGGATAGGTTAAAGTTAGATATAGTAGGAATTAGTGAAGTTCGGTGGCAGGAGGAACAAGACTTCTGGTCAGGTGACTACAGGGTTATAAACACAAAATCAAATAGGGGTAATGCAGCAGTAGGTTTAATAATGAATAGGAAAATAGGAATGCGGGTAAGCTACTACAAACAACATAGTGAACGCATTATTGTGGCCAAGATAGATACGAAGCCCACACCTACTACAGTAATACAAGTTTATATGCCAACTAGCTCTGCAGATGACGAAGAAATTGAAGAAATGTATGATGAAATAAAAGAAATAATTCAGATAGTGAAAGGTGACGAAAATTTAATAGTCATGGGTGACTGGAATTCGGTAGTAGGAAAAGGGAGAGAAGGAAACGTAGTAGGTGAATATGGACTGGGGCAAACAAATGAAAGAGGAAGCCGCCTGGTAGAATTTAGCACAGAGCACAACTTAATCATAGGTAACACTTGGTTCAAGAATCATAAAAGAAGGCTGTATACATGGAAGAAGCCTGGAGATACTGACAGGTTTCAGATAGATTATATAATGGTACGACAGATATTTAGGAAACAGGTTTTAAATTGTAAGACATTTACAGGGACAGATGTGGAGTCTGACCACAATCTATCGGTTATGAACTGTAGATTAAAACTGAAGAAATTGCAAAAAGGTGGGAATTTAAGGAGATGGGACCTGGATAAACTAAAACAACCAGAGATTGTACGGAGTTTCAAGGAGAGCATAAGGGAGTAATTGACAGGATTGGGGTAAAGAAATACAATAGAAGAAGAATGGGTAGCTTTGAGGGATGAAGTAGTGAAGGAAGCCGAGGGCTAGTAGAAATCCTTGGGTAACAGAAGAAATGTTGAATTTAATTGATGAAAGAAGAAAATATAAAAATGCAGTAAATGAAGCAGTCAAAAAGGAATACAAACGTCTCAAAAATGAGATCGACAGGAAGCGTACAATTGTTAAGCAGGGATGGCTAGAGGACAAATGTAAGGATGTAGAGGCTTATCTCACTAGGGGTAAGATAGATACTGCCTATAGGAAAATTAAAGAGACCTTTGGAGAAAAGAGGACCACTTGTATGAATATCAAGTGCTCAAAAGGAAACCCAGTGCTAAGCAAAGAAGGGAAAGCAGAAAGGTGGAAGAAGTATATAGAGGATCTATACAAGGGCGATGTACTTGAGGACAATATTATGGAAATGGAAGAGGATGTAGATGAAGATCAAATGGGAGATACGATACTGCGTGAAGAGTTTGACAGAGCACTGAAAGACCGGAGTCGATATAAGGCCCCCGGAGTAGACAACATTCCATTGGAACTACTGACGGCCTTGGGAGAACCAGTCCTGACAAAACTCTACCACCTGGTGAGCAGGATGTATGAGACAGGCGAAATACCCTCAGACTTCAAGAAGAATATAATAATTCCAATCCCAAAGAAAGCAGGTGCTGACAGATGTGAAAATTACCGAACTATCAGTTTAATAAGTCACAGCTGCAAAATACTAACGCGAATTCTTTGCAGACGAATGGAAAAAGTAGTAGAAGCCGACCTCGAGGAAGATCAATTTGGATTCTGTAGAAATGTTGGAACACGTGAGGCAATACTCACCCTACGACTTATCTTAGAAGCTAGATTACGGAAGGACAAACCTACGTTTCTAGCATTTGTAGACTTAGAGAAAGCTTTTGACAATACTCTCTTCCAAATTCTGAAGGTGGCAGGGGTAAAATACAGGGAGCGAAAGGCTATTTACAATTTGTACAGAAACCAGATGGCAGTTATAAGAGTCGAGGGACATGAAAGGGAAGCAGTGGTTGGGAAGGGAGTGAGACAGGGCTGTAGTCTCTCCCCGATGTTATTCAATCTGTATATTGAGCAAGCAGTGAAGGAAACAAAAGAGAAATTCGGGGTAGGTATTAAAGTCCATGGAGAAGAAATAAAAACTTTGAGGTTCGCCGATGACATCGTAATTCTGTCAGAGACAGCAAAGGACTTGGAAGAGCAGCTGAACGGAATGGATAGTGTCTTGAAAGGAAGATATAAGATGATCATCAGCAAAAGCAAAACGAGAATAATGGAATGTAGTCGAATTAAGTCGGGTGATGCTGAGGGAATTAGATTAGGAAGTGAGACACTTAAAGTAGTAAAGGAGTTTTGCTATTTGGGGAGCAAAATAATTGATGATGGTCGAAGTAGAGAGGATATAAAATGAAGACTGGCAATGGGAAGGAAAGGGTTTCTGAAAAAGAGAAATTTGTTAACATCGAGTATAGATTTAAGTGTCAGGAAGTCATTTCTGAAAGTATTTGTATGGAGTGTAGCCATGTATGGAAGTGAATCATGGACGAGAAATAGTTTGGACAAGAAGAGAATAGAAGCTTTCGAAGTGTGGTGCTAGGGATCACCAATTTCGTATTGGAGGGCAGCGTGGAGGGTAAAAATCGTAGAGGGAGACCAAGAGATGACTACACTAAGCAGATTCAGAAGGATGTAGGTTGCAGTAGGTACTGGGAGATGAAGAAGCTTGCACAGGATAGAGTAGCATGGAGACCTGCATCAAACCAGTCTCAGGACTGAAGACCACAACAACAATAACATCGTCAGTAGCTGAATTATACAGATTGTTTCAATCTTCATGGGTATCTTTCCCTCTGGATATGTAGTGTTTACTGACAAACATGATGGAACTCGACTGGGGCTATCTATATTTATACTCAAGCCGTCAGTGAATGCCCTAGCAATGATAACACGCTCAAGCTCTGAATCTTAAGACAAATGCGAGGACGGCTGAGTGTTAAAATGAATTGTGAGGTGGATCATTCTGTCTCTAGTCTCCACTGAAACTACGGTCTTGGAGTAAAACTGAGGCCAACAGCTTTGAAATCTAAAATGTCAGGAGTCTGAATGCATTTACAACGAATTTGTTGAGATTATGTCAGCTTACAATAATCCTGACGTAAGTAGTATGATTCTACAAAGAGAATCACTTGCAAAATTAAATTTTGAATATAATCTAGTCCAATTTCATGAATCTTGTTGTCATTTTCATTCTTTTGAGACTTCTTTAATCTGTTATAAAATTCCTTTGTTCTCCACTAATGTACTATCGTCTCACCGGAAACAGTTCTTTTCGCTACATCACTCAAATGTGAGCTTTTTATTTTGATTTCCAGAGCCTCATAGGTACTGTGGCAATCAACACAAGGCTGACCAAATTTCAGGTTGAATTATGTTTTGAAGTACTGATACATGCGCCTTCGATCATCGGATAACTTTCGTAACACATTTTATGCCAATCACATGGAAGAAGACGATTTCTCAATTTGCGCATGCGCGTTCCTTTCCGACATTGTCACAGCCTAGTTGCCGGCGCCACCTCAGTTCACCTGAGAGCCCGCGGTCCAGCGAACTTTGGCTGGGGTGAGGGAGCACGCTTCTGACGTTTGAGCTAAGTACAGCTATTGACATGGTACACACGTTCCGTTTATTTTACATTTTATGCTAGTTTTTTGCCCTTTTGGGCGTTCTGTATTAATGTCGGACCATGCCTCTTTAGGCAGTTTGCAGTTTTAGTGTGTTCCGAAGAAGGCGTGGTTATCCGAGCCGAAACCTATGTCAACGTCCGGTTTCTGTTTGCAATTGAGGCTGATTCTTTATAATCATTCACAATCACTCAACCGATACTTCACAACAGGCGGAAGAAGACAAAGGCAAACCACTTCCTCGAGAACTTTGTCTGGAACGGTCGTGTTGAATTCCTGCATTTGTTCCCCTGTGTTCGTGCCTTGAGTGTTGGGCTACGAATAGTAGTTGTCTTGCATTAATTGCCCCGTTAACTAACTCCAAGTTGAAGATGGCTATGTACACAAAGAACAATTATAAAACAGATCACACTTCCTAGACGTGGTTTCAGTTACAAAGAGGATTAACATTTTCATTTAGCTGACAAACAAGATATTTGCGCATAGATAAATGAGCAGCTGAAAACATCTTTGGTCATAGGTCACCAAGACGCTCTCGGCAGCCACTACGACTGGTGGAGTCTGGCATAGACCTGAAGCACCGTGGACTGATGTACCCGTATCTCATCTAAGTTCAGCTCGACTCAGTCGTGTAAGAGCACTGTTGATACCAAAGCTGCCAAATGTAGTTTTCTCACAGCTCATCCCAATACCTATATGTGGACGCAAGTCTTGCATACAATAACAATGGAAAGTTGTGGGACTAAGTAAAACTACGTCTCCAGCAACAAAAATGACTGTGCTCTGCCCTCAGTTTAGCGCCCCTTGCAGTGAGAGTTGGTCGCGAAAGTTATTGAAGGGTTGGTCGGGATCGGTCGTGAGAATTTGATATGATTTGCCTGTCGATGATAAGAAAGTTGCTACCACGAAATGGTTCGAGATTTAATTAAATTTCTGATTACATAGCTCAGTTGAGAGTGGTGGCATATTGTTGGTTCAAATGACTCTGAGCACTATGGGACTTAACGTCTCAGGTCATCAGTCCCCTATAACTTAGAACTACTTAAACCTAACTAACCTAAGGACATCACACACATCCATGCCCGAGGCAGGATTCGAACCTGCGACCGTAGCGGTCGCGTGGTTCCAGACTGAAGCGCCGAGAACCACTCGGTCACCAGCGGCCGGCCGAATTTATGATTTAGGAGATAATCTTTATGAACAAATCATAAAAAAAATTTGTGGGAAAGATTTCGGTTTGCACCTTGATGAGACGATTGATAGCAATAGACGTATTCATTTAATTTGATACCTGCGGTTTCTTGATGAAAGAAGTAAAGAAATCCCCTTTTTGAAAGCACGTCAAAGAGGTACGGTGGGCAAATATTTGTTCGAAACAGTGGAAAACTTCATGACAAAAAATCTAATTAACTGGATTCACTGTGTTGGTGTGTGTACTGATGGTGCGTGATCCATGTCGGGGCGCTACATAGGTCTACAAGCACATACCCTGCGTCAGAGTTCCTGATATTTTGTGGACCCATTGCATTTACATAGGGAAGCACTTGCTTCGCAACAGTTTGGTGTTGATCTGAATCAGGTACTGTAAACTGTTTCGAGTATGGTGAATTTTTTTACAATGCATCCTCAGAAAGCTAGATTTTTTAAACAAATGTGTTAGGATAAGGGTGCTGGACATGCATCTTTCTTATTTTACGGTAGCACTCATTGGCTTTCCAGGGGAAATGTATTAGCACGCAGGTGTGAACTTAGGCGAGAAGAAAATCGTATCAGTGCTAAGTTCTTCCTAGACACTGACATTCTATTAAAGATCGTATTTTTACGTGATATATTTGAGAAGCTAAACTCACTGGATAAGTCTCTGCACGGAAGCGAAACTTACTTCATTCAGTTTATTGACAAAGTTTTGGCCTTCAACAAGACGCTTGTATTTAGAAGAGAAAGATTAATGATGGAGAAGAAATTGACTGCTTTCCATTTTATAAACGACGATGAGTCACGCCTTATTGCAGATATTATAATTGAAGGACATTTATCTGAACTTCGTGTTCATTTGGAAAATTCTTTCGTAAAAACTGTGAAAGGTTTCAATAATTTAAAATCCCTTCATTAATTATTCTCCTTTCAAATTCAGTGCTGCAGAATAGGAAGAGCTTATAGAATTTCCATCAAATTCTTCACTAAAATTGAAGTTGTCGTAAATGACATGCCAACATTTTGGTATTAAGTAAGAAAAGAGTTTCCAAGCAAGAATGCACTGAATTCATTAATTACTTTTACAATCTCCTATCTTTGCGGGGGGAGTTTTTCGGCAGTATCTGTCAAAACCAAGTACAGGTCAAGAGTTTGTGTGGAGAGGGATATGATGCACGCTGTATCTCATGGTTCTAAGATTTAAAACTTTTGTAACAAGAAGCAAATCAAGTGCCGCCTTGAGGTGAGTGGTATTTTATTAATTTTTTTACTAGTTATTTCAGTTTTTCAAGCTATGCTACAGGGGAGTCACGAGAACGACGTAGTTGGTCAGGGGAGCCTCGAACTGCAAAGAGTTAGAAACCGTAGGTGTAGGAGCATCAACTGTGTTAGACCGAAGGAGAACCGAGAAGAAACTGAAGACTTCTGCTTCAAGATGACGACTAAAGGAGGTAGCACAGCCGCAGAACAATAAAGAAAGCAAGAAATGAAACACTGTACGAGATATCACTTGTTTGGTGCAGTGGGAAAAGAGAGCGTGCGAAGTTAACGGCACAGCTGGAAAAATGAATGGTTTACCTGTTTACCTAGAGCGTCAGCTGCAAGCAACTCTACGCGATCGTGCTGCTCTCAGACGCGTTCCTAGTTTTAAGCAAAAGAGACACACTATTTTAGTAAATAAACGAGAGTAGACTACTACAAATATAGAGATTAGGTGTGGAGAAGTGTTTCTCCTTAGTGCCAAAATAAAAGGTTTATATGTTGTAATATATGTAATCTTTGAATCTAGTAGAATTTTTCCGGATTGTCCGGATTTTCCGTAATCCAGATTACACCCAGTTCCACAAGTCGGGATAAACGAGAGTTTGCGCGTAGGTAAGAAGTCTCATGTCGATTTGCTTCTACAGAACTTCGCTCCCTCAATGGCGGAACGAGCACAGCGGGTTGCCGTGACCTTAGGGGCTTGCAGGGCCGCCAAGTGAAACTCAGATTCCTACTACGTCTCACACATGGTGGCACACAAAGGAAAATACACTAACAACCAGTCTGTACGCAACATTTGTTCATCAGTACCAATACAAAATTTTTGATTATGTCCTCTAGATGTATTTCTGAACAACATCCAAGGAATAAATCCTACCTACATCACTTTCTTGAAGAATATTTACTGCAACACAATAGTTTCCAGCCGATTACATCAATAGAGCTCATAATTAAGAAAACAGTTAGGTGACGGAGGTCGTTTAACCAAAATTAGTTTCTGCTCCTTGGAAGATGTCTACAAATGTATGTCAGGAGACATTTTGTTGTTTGCTTCTGATCCAAAATAACTTCAGCACAGTATCGAGTAATCAAACAGAACGAGTAGACCAGTAGGCATGAAGATTATAGTAAGACGAAACAAGCTGATTCTTGCAAAGAAGAAAACAGCAACCAGCGAACGTTAATAATAATATTTATTTACACAAGTAGCGCTGGTTTGAAATTACTCACAATGGTGCGTTCCTGCTATTGCTAATTTATGTGTTATATTCGGAAATTGTGTAAAAAGAAACAAATAAAAACAGGAATGCCTGAGAAAATATGCCAAAATGAGGCATTTTCATTGGTTTTCTATACATAAGATTTCCAAATCTGACACATTAATTTTGAAGTGTCATTCTAAGACATCATCTTACTCATGAGCAAGATAACTCATGTCACTAATTAGATACACATGAAGATGACGCCACAGTATACTATAGTAAAAGGCGAATGTTAGTTATTGATGGCATTGCTCCATATACCTTCAGTATAATAAATATTGTATTGCAGTAAGTAAAACGCGTTTGAATTTCTAACGCGAATGTAAATGAGGACCACTTACGGCGGTGTTGACTGGTTTGTGGGAGGCGGGAGGGAACGCAGGCTATCCTTCCAGGGCATCATGCGGGCGCTGGGTTAAATGAAGTTGAGAACCACTGTTGCGCTCCATCACTTAAAAATGTTTCAAGACTGGATAGATAAAAAAAATGGAGAAAATTAGAGATGGTTGTCTGAATGTTTCAGGTTCCCTATGTAGTCTCCACCCAATTGAACACAACGCAAATAACCTCCATTCAACCTTGTGAAACTGTCAGACAGTTCCTTCTTTGGGACGTTGTTCAACTGGAGCGTCATATTAGCTTAAATGTCAGTTTCGAATTAACAACACCTAGTCGCCTCACCACTCATGATTATTTCCAGTAATGAACTGTTTGCTATTTTCATTTCAAGCATAGTAGATTGTCTGCTGAAGTTAAGGTATGCGGGTCAAACTTTGTTTACACTTTTCTCTTCTTCGAAACATTAAAAAAACTGTTTTTCGAGATGTTGCTCCATAGCGATTTGTGACGTAACAACGTTGACGCATTACAGCTGCAGGTGTATTGGCTGACTTACACTATCTGCTCACAATTGATTGGTCGAATGCACACCTGTTGTTGAGAGTTTTTCGTTCAATCTGTTACTGTAATGGGTACACAGACTCCGCTAAGATGCCTACATTAAAATAAGTTTCGGGACTCTTTTGGGCGTACTGTGTACAGGGGTTGTATAAAAACGTGGAAGCCTGTGTGATATACACGCTCAAACATAATGCAGATGCTAGCGAAGTCTGCAGGTTACGCTGTTCTAGTTGCCCACGAACAGCTCCTATGGAATGTCCTCAATACGTCACAAGTTTCCGTCGTGATCAGAAAAGTGTTCTGTGTAGTTGTGAGTAAATTATGTCAGAGTTAAGTGAATGCAAACATGGCCAAATTATTGGGGCTAGTTTGGCGGGTGTAACCGGAATAAAGGGAGCTGAAGTGTTTGGTGTTTCAAGAGGCTCTTTATCGAAATTTTATACCGCAGACAGGGAAAGCTGAAAAACATCATGAACTAAGCCACAACGCGGACGAAAGTGTATGTTGAGTTATCGTGACGAACTGTCATTGAAGATGGTTGTGGCGAAAAACAAGGGGACGACAGCTGCAAAAGTCATAACAGACCTAACGTTGCACTTGTGATCTCTGTCACCACCAATAAAATAGGATGGGAGTTCGATAAGCTGAGAAAGCTTGGCGATCTGGAATTCTAAAGCCATATCTCACCAGTGATGCAGATACGCGTTACAGGAAAACTTGGCGCCGCAGCCGTAATACCTGGACTATGGAGCAACGAATGAAAGTTATTTGGTCGGATGAATCTGTTTTACACTTATTCCAACTTATGGCCGGGTTTACTTCCCTGGGCTGAAAGATGACTGCGATTTGGTGATGATTAGGGCAGAGATATCGTGGTGTACCATGCGCTCTGTGGTTCCTCTGCAAGGCCGCATTACTACCAAGGATTATGTAATCATGTTGACTGATCAGGTCCACCCCATGGTGCAGTGTTTGTTTCCCACAGGTGATGCTGCACTCCTAGGGCACAGTACACCTGTTCACACAGCTTGCATCGACCAGGAGTGATATTACGAACACAAGGATGAGCTGTCGCTGGGCACCGTAGTGTACTTGTCTCAATATTTCTGAGCCTTTGTAGTCTCTTTTGGAGAAACAGATGCTTGATCACTAGCCACCTCTGTTATCTTTACCTGAATCTTGGACTACGTTGCAGGAGGAATGATGTAAGATTCTTTTGTAAGTCGTGCAGGACGAGTATTTACCCAATTCGAGGCGACAGGAAGCTGTTTTGAATGCCAGCGGTTCTCGAACACCGTATTAATTATGGTGATCTATTGTGTTTGTGATACCTCCACTTTTTTGTCCAACCCCGTATGTAACGTTCCACAATGTCTGGTGTCAGACGGGAAAAAGTATTGTATCCAATTACACCTCCAAACTCGTTCTTGTTTCGTAAGTCGTTTCAAAAGAAAGATCATCTTAGTGAAGCCTGACATTGTAAGGGAGGAGACGGCTGTCTTAATGTGATTTATTAATTAAAAACATTTTATTGTAAAAACGTTTTGTACTAGACTGCCATTTTCAGTATACAATTTCAGGAGGATGACAAATTTCGTTTACTTTCTATAACCATCTGTTCACAAAAGGAAAATATCGTACAATGAATATTATCTTAATTTTATTCGACTTTATTGTTTTATTTTTGTACAAACATTACGTATACGATACAATTTACTATTTGTTGTGACAGTGTTTCTAAATGCAAGCACTCTCACACCCCTTATAGGGCGTATTGGCCACTTCTGTTGGCGAGCACAATTCAATTACTTTTGACGTGTCTTGCCAAGCGAGATCGATTTACTTTTTCAAACTGTACACGTTTTTGGAGATCACTATTTTGTAACCATGCTAGATAACTCCTTTGTAAGTCAGTGTATGGTACTCCTCTCTCACTTTATGGCTGTTGATCACATAACTTTTTTATAAAATCACTGCCTTTTGTTTGGTGTGCATGTTTACAGCTATGGAACAGCTGACAATTCATGTACCATTGCATATACAGTTCTCACTATGATACCTGCAGTACAGTAGCAAATCACTGGCATGTGTAGCAAGTTTCACTAATGCAACTGGCAGTTTTTCTGCTTCATTAGCGTCATCTTTCGAGCATATAGTGTGTTACTCATATTTTTAGCGCTACGTTGTACTTTCATGTTTTTTGGCTCAAATGGCTCTGAGCACTATCGGACTTAACTTCTGAGGTCATCAGTCCCCTAGAACTTAGAACTACTTAAACCTAAATAACCTAAGAACATCACACACATCCATGCCCAAGGCAGGATTCGAACCTGCAACCGCAGTGGTCGCGCGGTTCCAGACTGTAGCGCCTAGAACCGCTCGGCCACCCTGGCCGGTCATGTTTTTTTCATCGTTTGACAGATACAAAGGAATTTATTTTATGTATCATTTTTCCAGGTAACTATATAAGGCAGCTTCCCTGTCTTGTAAATTTAGCTACATTCCATTGATGCTTTCGTGGTTTTAAAATGATCTGAACCTAGGTACAACCATTCTAGATTTTTGTCTTGATTGAGTGACAGTTACGTAGGATTTGTGTCCTACATATGGCATGTTGGCAGTTTATAGCACAGCTGCCCTGCCTTGTAACTTTATTTTGACTGCCTTGTTATTCTTACAATTTTAAAATTTACTTGAATTTAGGTATAAGCTTTTTAAAAATTTTTAGTTTTAAATTCTTTCGGCAGGTTTACAACCTGGCTCGCTCATGATAAAGTTTTTAGCTACGTACTGTCAGTCTTGTTGGCACACAATGCGACTTGAACGATATGTCATCTAAAAAGCAAGTGCATATTACATAGCCTGCATCTCGTGGTCGTGCGGCAGCGTTCTCGCTTCCCACGCCCGCGTTCCCGGGTTCGATTCCCGGCGGGGTCAGGGATTTTCTCTGTCTCGTGATGGCTGGGTGTTGTGTAATGTCCTTAGGTTAGTTAGGTTTAAGTAGTTCTAAGTTCTAGGGGACTGATGACCATAGATGTTAAGTCCCATAGTGCTCAGAGCCATTTGTATCATTTGAGCATATTACATACACAATACTGTTAAGTGGATTTGATACATTTTCAATTTTACTAATGTAGGTGGCTCTCCTTTTGAAGTGTGTCAGAAAACTTATGAAACTAATTTCTTATCTACCAAAGTTTTATTTCTTTTTTCAAAACAACAATATTGTCTCCTTTAATAAAGTAGTTTCCTTTGGCAGCTATACCTCGGTGGAGTGTTTGTCCCCAGTCTTGGCAGCAGCGGCGGAAGGATTCAACTGATACGGCCTTTAACATGTAGGTCATTCTCTATTCTGCAGAGTCCGAAAATGACATACTTTTAAGACACTTTCAATTTCGGGAAAAGAAAAAAGTCGCAAGCAGCGAGATCAGGTGAATATAGGGCCTGTGGTACAACATAAACGCCCTTTGAGTTCAAAAATTGCGGCCGTGTGACAATGGGCGTTGTCCTGAAGACGCATCGACTTGTCTCACTTCATTCACCATTTTCCTGAGGATTTCATGAACATCTTTCAAATAATTTGGCTGACTGTTTGTCCTGGAGGAACAAATTCTTTATGCATGATACACCTGTTGTCAAAAAAAACATATTTGGTTTGCTCATTCGAGCTTTTTTGATCGAGGAGATGTATCAGTCTGCCACTCCTCACTTTGCCGCTTTGTGTCAGGAACGTACTGAACAATACAGTGTCACCACCCGTGATCAAACGACTGAAACATTCATGAGCATTGGCAGACCTGTCAAGAAGATCAACGCACGCTGTTCTTCAATTTTCCTTCTGCCCAGTTGTGAGGGCTCGTGGCATCAGTGTGGCACAAACCTTTCGCATGTGTACAGCTTCGGTCAAATTTTAATGTACAGTGAAAGTGCTTAAGTTTAATGGGTCATCCAACATTCCTTATTGTTAAACGTCGGCCTCATCTCGGATGAGTGCGCAAATGTTCGACGTTTCCGACGCTTTTTGAAGTTGAAGATTCCCCTGTGGGAAGTTTATCTTCAACGTGTTTTCGGCCTTCCAAAAAGGTTTGTGCCAGTGATAAAACCGTGCTCCTCATAACAAATATTCCCCGTAGGCCTGTTACAACTTTTCAAAGGACACACTCGTGCATTTCGGTAGTTTAACACAAAACATGATGGCATAATTTTGCTCTCAATTCCGCTGTTCCATTTTCCTGACACACAAAAAAAAAAAACCACAACGTATCTTATGGAAATGTGAAAAATCACCTAATGGCTGTTGTTGTGGTTGTGGTCTTCAGTCCTGAGACTCGTTTGATGCAGCTCTCCATGTTACTCTATTCTGTGCAAGCTTCTTCACCGCCCAGTACCTACTGCAGCCTACATCCTTCTGAATCTGCTTAATGTATTCATCTCTTGGTCTCCCTCTACGATTTTTACCCTCCACGCTGCCCTCCAATACTAAATTGGTGATCCCTTGATGCCTCAGAACATGTCCTACCAACCGATCCCTTCTTCTAGTTAAGTTGTGCCACAAACTCCTCTTCTTCCTAATCCTATTCAATACCTCCTCATTAGTTATGTGATCTACCCATCTAAACTTCAGCATTCTTCTGTTGCACCACATTTCGAAAGCTTCTATTCTCTTCTTGTCCAAACTATTTATCGTCCATGTTACACTTCCCTACATGGCTACACTCCATACAAAAACTTTCAGAAACGACTTCCTGACACTTATATCTATACTCGATGTTAACAAATTTCTCTTCTTCAGAAAAGCTTTCCTTGCCATTGCCAGTCTACATTTTATATCCTCTCTACTTCGACCATCATAAGTTATTTTGCTCCCCAAATAGCAAAACTCCTTTACTACTTTAAGTGTCTCGTTTCCTAAACTAATTCCCTCAGCATCGCCCGACTTAATTCGACTACATTCCGTTATCCTCGTTTTGCTTTTGTTGATGTTCATGTTATATCCTCCTTTCAAGACAATATCCACTCCGTTCAACTGCTCTTCCACGTCCTTTGCTGTCTCTGACAGAATTACAATGTCATTGGCGAACCTCAAAGATTTATTTCATCTCCATGGATTTTAATTCCTACTCCGAATTTTTCTTTTGTTTCCTTTACTGCTTGCTCAATATACAGATTGAATAACATCGGGGAGAGGCTACAACCCTGTCTCACTCCCTTCCCAACCACTGCCTCCCTTCCGTGCCCCTGGACTCTTATAACTGCCTTCTGGTTTCTGTACAAATTGTAAATTGCCTTTCGCTCCCAACGAAACTGAAACTCGGACTGGGCGTCTGGGAGGATGAACACTCCGGTCTACACAGACAAAACAAAGCGTTGCAGATTAATCGAAGGGTTGTCAGTTGTTTTTCGGTTATTGTTTTATACCCTACTTGATTGTACAATATTTCTTGGCCTTTTCCCCCCTTATTTGTTTATAGATCTGCAGGTGGTTGCAGAAAACAACCGAAACTAGCCATTGTATACTTAAAATTGTGAATTAGGCGTTAGAATCATTTTAAAATATTTTTCGTTATTTGGGATAGTTGACATGGAAGCATCGAAACAGGCTAATTGGTAGCGGAGAGCTACAACTTTTGAAAATGTAAGAAACGGGAGTCCAGCAGGTAGGTCCCGCTGGGAGAGGAAGCAAGTGTTAGAGACGGGGCGAGCAGGGGACGAAGAGCTGGCTTCCCAGAAGTGGCGCCGGCATTCCGCGGCCGCGACCGCTCGGCACTGAGCAGCGCCACGCCGCCGCGGCCGGAAGCGGTTTACGACTGCGGCAGTAAAGACTGCCGCGTGCCTCGAGCCGGCGGCTCTGTTCGAGCCCCGGACTCTCGCCGAGCGGTCTGGGGGCCCGCGACGGGGGCGCCGCGGCCACAGCCGCCGCTATATTTAGACGGCGCGCGCACACACTCAGCCCGCAGCCGCGGAGAGCGCAATTTTTTCTCCAGCGCCCGGCAGCGTCTCGCCAAAAGCAATTGGAACCAGCTGTGCGGCCGGCGACCGCCGACTCAGCTGGCAGGTGGCCCGCCAGCCGGCCGTCTGGACCCCTCATGGGCTGCACGTGACCTTGAGATTTGTCGAGATTTCTTTGGTTACACTGTAACTCTAAAACTCCGCCTCTGCCTATCCAAAGGCCACTTGAGAGATGAGATGAAGATGTAAATATAGCATACTACAAGACGCGTCGCAATACAGATCGTCTAGTAAGGAAGAAGAAACGGGGACACCGTAAAAGTCTCTTAACAGCAGTCGAAGAATCAAAGTCGTCGCGCCCCTTTCCCAGGCCACAATATTTCCCAGAGGTGCCCACCGGGTCCGCAGCTCGTGGTGGTGCGGTAGCGTTCTCGCTTCCCGCTCTCGGGTTTCCTGATTCGATTCCCGGCGGGGTCAGGGATTTTCTCTGCCTCGTGATGACTGGGTGTTGTGTGATGTCCTTAGGTTAGTTAGGTTTAAGTAGTTCTAAGTTCTAGGGGACTGATGACCATAGATGTTAAGTCCCATAGTGCTCAGAGCCATTTGAGCCATTTTTGAGGTGTCTACCGACAGTGGTGAAGTGGTTCCACTACAGCTGTTAAACTACCGAAGGTCACCGTAGACTACCACAAGCAAGTGTATACTACGGTAGTTTTCGTAGTGCATTTTGTCCTGTACGTTAGGTGTTTTAAGTAGCTATGGGGTGTTATCTCGTAACGATTCTTTATGTTCATGTGAGTTCAGTGTCTTACTAGCTTCCCCTAAGACCCGGAAGCTATGAACCATCGAAGAACATTTCTGTTCTACATACTTATTCTCCTGTCTAGTAAATACAACTAAACACTATTTATAGCAAAATTGAAATTGTCAATGTTTACTTGAGATTTTGTTCGACAATATTGATTTGAACGTTAAACAGACAAACGTTGTAGCAAAAAGAAAAAAAAATACAGATTTATTTCATAACGGTAAAAAACGCCAATCCTTAACAAAAAGGCAATAAAACAAATAGAAACGAGACACAAAAATACATCAAACATCGCTTCGATATTTCGTCAAACTCAGACAAAATATGTTTCTGCTGTTCCTAACTAGTTTTCACGTTTATCAATAATAACAGGAAACTCTTGGCTTTGATCATGATGAAGAGCGTTCTATAACAACGGTAATTATACATATTTATTTTTTATCTTTTGCATGTAAACTGTTCTTGCATCACAAGTAATTGCTTTGGTTACACAAAGTGCAGAAACTATGCAATCAAATAATGTTTATTACTTATAAATGCAATTTACGTTACGTAAAGTTGTAAAATAAACGATGAATTAAGACTGAATGATGAGCGGTTCTAATTATTTGCAAAACAAACAAAATAACAAAGGGAAGTCGTTGACGCCCAGTTTTTCTCACACACGTTCATTTATGTTTCTTTCCCTACCAATGCTACCAATACTACCAGTTACATTACCATACACTACATCATGTATGTAGTGTACCAAAACAACCGAACCGTGATTTTGGTAGAGCACAACTGTAGGTATCACGGTTGCAGAGGCAAACATATTTTTTTTAAAAAAAAGAAAAACATTTTGAAAACTTATGAGTCATTGCATATTAACAGCGTGGACAAGACAGATATGGGAACAATCCGATAGAGTTGAAGTACCTGAACCATTAGGGGAAGACATCAGTGCTGCGCCAAGGACCCTCAAGAACAACAGGGTTCCAAGGCGTAGGGGCATCACAGATAAAACGCTTCGCTTGGGATGTGAAATACTGATGGACGCTCTGAAGCTGTTAATGTCTACTATTTAGACAGCACAAATAATTCCTGAAGAAGGGAAAGGAACAACTACGTGTCCCAATTCCGGAAGTGCGCTGCTACAGAAGTGTGCACCAACCGAGGAATTTCATTATTTGTAATTGGTTATAAAGTCCTTATAACGCTGCTGCGAAAGCGCATGGTACTGTTGCCTCAGGGTATTACAGTCACCTATCAATGTTGTTGGGTAAGAAATTTCTGAGAATGTACGTTTGGAGCACAGCATTGTATGGTACCGTAGTGAAACATGGACTGTGAGGATACGGGAACAGAAGAGAATCGACGAGTTTGAAATGTAGTACTACAGTAAGATGTTGAAAACTGGGTGGACTTATAAGGTAAGGAATGAGGACGTTCTCCGCAGAATCGACGAGGAATGAAATATATTGGGAAAAAAACTGATAAGGAGAAGAGACAAAATGGTTGACCCGTTGGGACATCAGAGGATAACTTTCATGGTATTAGAGGGAGCTGCGGAGGGTAAAACCTGTAGGGGAAGACAGAGCTTGGAATACATCCGCCAAATAATTGAAGATGTAGGTTTTAAGTGCTATTATGAGATGAAAAAGATTGCACAGGAGAGGAATTCATGGCAGGCAACGTCAAATCGTATAGAGGACTGATGACTTGGAAAAAGTAGGCCGTAACACTGGTTGAATCAGAGAAATAGAGGTGGCATTGATGTGATTCTTGGTGACACACTGTAGCAAATATGCGCCGATACTTACCGATTTCTCCACAATGCTAAGAAAACTGCGCTGGTGGTGAACGATGATAAGACAAAAATCTCGTTGTATCACGCCTGTAAGCTTTCCTTCCTTCCATTGTTGTTGACGAGCACACCTTCGAATTACTTCAAGAATCTAAGTACCTAGGATCCATTCTCACTAATAAAAGGGAATTGACTAGAAAAGTGAATCAAAAAAACATTAAAAGCTAATCGTATGTTCTTCAGTCTGAAAAATTTATTCGGCGATTGATATCACAGTCCATGACACTAGTACGGCCGGTACTTTTATATGGTTGTGCAACCTGGGTGAGAACGGCAACAACTGAAGATCGAATATGGGAGAGAAAGGTACTTCGAAAGATCTATGGACCCGTTTAAAATAACATGGAAGGTAAATGGAAACAAAGAAGAAGTGTACCGGCCATTTGGAAAGCAAGAATTTGGCAGGATATTGGGACAGAAGTGGATATATTAGTTTGGCCACGTCCTTCCAGCTGATGAATCCCTACCATATTGGATTCTCCATTCACAGTCTGCTAGAAAATGCCCAAGGGGACATCCAAGGACACGATGGAAGAATCGAGTATTAACGGTCAGGCGTGGAAGATGAAGCTACAGACCGGCAACGATGGACTATCGTCTGCTGTGCATATCTCCTCTGTTGTGACTACCTTTCTTTTTACTGGCCTTTTGTAATGCATTTTTATAACTTTTTATACTGTGCTGTTTTATGTCCTGTTAGTGTGGTTATTTGGTTTGTTTTTTCTGCTGTAAGTTTTAACAGTCCGTTAATGCAATAAATATTGTTGTTGTTGTTGTTGTTGATATAACTCTATCTGGAAACAAACTGTAACATACGCTGATGAGCCGAAACGTAATGAATACTGTCCAGAGCGAGACTGAATGGCGCCTGGGAGCTTTGCGGGCACGTTATGCTTAAAGGAAAGTATATACGCACAGCACAGACGAACGGAAACCATTCAAACCACGATATTGGCCGCAAATCGAGAAATTCACTTACGTAAGGGTCTTTGACAAAGCACAGTGCGTTGTGGCCTCAAGCCTGTCAATGACTGACTATATCGAAACAACGAAAGTGGCCGTTGCTTTGCAAGCTTCTGTCGTAAGCAAATCTATCGACAGTGTTTGGAGGACTGTGAAACCACGAGTAATTGATGAGCTGTTGGACGTCCAAACCTCAGCACAGAATATGGAGGCCAGAGAATTGACCGCTTGTAAAGTATGCCAGCGATCTGCTGCCCATCTGACACCACAACACATTGCTGGTGCAGCCACAATTGTTTCGGAGCACACTGTTCAGCACACATTAGATCGATCATGGAGCTCCTGAGCTGACCACCCCTAATTGTTTCCAACGACATTGTCAATTACAAATACAATGAACACAGCATCATCGTAAATGGTCTGTGAATCAATGGAAACGTTTCGCCTCATCGTGTGAATTAAGTATTTAACGGTCGCGGCCGGATATGGCGTCATCCAGACGAATGGCTGCTTGGACGCATGCCAATGGAGGTCATTCACCTGGGTTTCCATGGCACGTTTCGTCGTAATTGAAGGCATTGCGATAGCTGAGAATTATGTGAATGGACCACCGGCGTTCTTTCACCCTTGATGTCTACCGTACCATTGCTTTGCCGAGCCTGTGTACTCCTCTAGTGTGTATCCTACAGGACAATACTGCAGTAGTTTGGAGAAGGAAATCCTGTTCACTCTGCAATCAATATGCCAATCTTTCATTAATCCTTCTAAATGGATAGTTCTGAAGTTGAAATTGATAATGGAAGTAAGAATGAGGAAAAATTAAGACGCGTCCATACGATTTGTCGACCTGGGAAAACCATTAGACAATGTCAAGTGGTGCAAGATGTTCGAAATTCTGAGAAAAGCACGGGAAAGTTTTAAGGAAAGAAGGCTAATATACAATACGAACATGAACCAAGAGGAAACAATAATAAGACTGGAAGACCAAGAACGAAGTGCTCAGATGAAGACCAGTATACGACAGGGATGTAATCTTTCGCCCCTAATGTTCATTCTGTACATAGAAGAAACAATGACGGAAAATAGAGAGTTGGATATCAATGAGAAAATTCACCAACGACATGGCTATTTTCAGCGAAAGAGATAAAGAATTACAGGATCTGTTGAATGTAATGAACAGACTAATGAAAAAAGAATATGGATTGAGAGAAAAACGTAAAAAGACGAAAGTAATGAGAAGGAGCACAGATTAGAATAGCGAGAAACTTAACATCAGAACTGGGATTCAAAAAGTGGATGAAATTAGGGAATTTTGCTAAATAGGTTGCAGGAGGACATAAAAAACAGACAAGCAATGGCAAAAAGTTCATGCCTAACCAAAAGAAGTTTGTTAGTATCAAACACATGTCTCAACTAGAGGAAAAACATTCTGAGAACGTACGTTTGGAGCACTGCTTTGTGTGGAAGTGAAACGTGGTGAGCGGAAAACCGGGACGGAAGGGAATCGAAGAATTTGAGATGCGGTGCTATGTGCGAATGTTGAATATTGACTCATAAAGAAAGAAATGAGGAGATTCTCCACAGAACCGGTGTGAAAAAGAACATATGGAAAACAGTGTCAAGAAGAAGGTCTAGGATGATAGGACATATGTTAAAACATCAGGAAATGACTTTTTTGGCACTAGAGGGAGCTATAGAGAGTAAAAACTGTAGAGAAAAACAGAGATTGGTATGCATCCAGCACATATTGAGGGCATATATTGCAGTTGCTACTCTGAGATGAAGAGGTTGGCAAGGAGAGGAATTCGTGGCGTGCCACATCAAACCAGTCAGAAAAAAAGGATAGTTATCTAGAAGTAGGAGATCACCTCAGAGTCACGTGATTTCCCCATGATGGCCGCTTTTTTGCCAACACCCTCCGCAGCGGAAATTCTAAGACATGTGGAAGGGTCCAGCACCTTACAGAACCGCTTTTCGTGACAACATGAAATGGCCAATGGAAATTCCTAAATTCTTCTGATTCTGATTGCCTGGTAGGTCTGAAGCAAAATAATTTCGTGCAGCAGTTCGGAGCTCGCTGAATCTGACACTTGTTAGTCCCCATGAGGATGAAGTAGAAGTCACGCGTCCTCCGAAGCGGATCTTGTGTTAGAGGGGTAATCATTTCTTTTTGTCGGGACTCAGAGATACTTTCAGGATCAACTTTTACAGAACACTAAATCTACAAAGCATCAGAATGTCGATTCCGGTTATAGGACGGGAATCTTTTTTGGTGCTTTCCAGTTTCTCCATGCGAATGTTGCTGACTGATGAGAGTGTTTTGGGGCCCCACAGCAGAAGGTGGAGTCATTAGTTAGCTGGGTTGGTGTTGCATAAAAGTGTCGCACTTGCCTATGGGTAACTCATGACAATAAACTCCATTTTAGTTTCCGTGCAAATCTGAGTCTCGTGTTTTGTGTGGCTGTTTTCGAAGCACTTTAAATAATTTCCTCGCTTTATTGTCGTGAATATTGTCACCAGAAGTTTCTAGGAGCCACTGGAGGCGGAGTATGAACTGTAGGCAGTTTACATATTTCAGTCCACTGGCCGGACCTTGGAATCTCACTCAAAACAGTTGTATAGCTACGGGGCTTTGATTACTGACTTTCGAGTACCGACGAGTTTAACACTGCCTTGCATGTCAAAACCAAGGTTGCGACCCGTATTCGAGTGTAACACAGTATGTCGCGCAATTTCTCTCACGCGCCTCACTTCGCTGGGAGTGCATGATTTCGGGTTTTATAATCCAATAATAATTTTGTCATCACTCTCAACATTGGTTTCAAAGCGCCTGTGATTTACTAGGCCTAATCGTTTTGAAAGGGGAACACCCTGACTTCCCTCCGATCTTTGATCTTATCCAGCCAAGTATAGGAGAACTTACAGTTTAAGGTGGCCTCCCAACCACTCACTTTTTCACATACATTGATAAAGGCAAAAGTAGGGATAAATTACAGATAAAAATCCTTGGTCTAAGTAAGGATCGAAAGCCATTCTTGATACTTACCAACTGGAACACGTAATAGGTATTTAGCAAATTACTGTTAATACTACGAAAAACGCGTATTTTAAATCACAGCTTGTCGTGTGGTAAGTGACTTAATGTTATACAGAATTTTGACTGGAAACTTTGGGGATTTTCCTCAAGGCAGCATTTCTAACCTAAACGCTGAAAACGGTATCTAACTCGAACTACAGTGAAGACCTGTGGACTTTTTCGTTGTCCATGCCGGCTTCTGTTTGCCATATCAATTGTGTAATAACGTTACAGGCTGACATGAATATCTATAGAAGTTTCGTTAATAAGTAAACTTAAATGTAAAAATGCAGCAAAGAGTCACTTATGCCTTTAGTTTATTACTGCACGTTTCGCGCCTGTATCCAATTCAGATAGCTAGAGGGAGTTACAGAGTTGTTCTTCGTTTTCGACCAGTCTTACTTGTAGATATTCATGTCGAAATGACCGAAAACAGTTAATGGCAGTTAATGTGTTCGAATGACTAAAGAAAAAGTTGAAAAGTTGTATCAGAATGCTCCTACTGATTAACTTGTAGCTTTTTCAGCGATGCTAACTTTGCCTCGAAGTCTAGTTCAAATGGGTGCTCGAGAGGAAATTAATGGAGACATATTGCTGGCTTGGCACGTGCGTTAGGGTCGGTACTGCTGGTGGTGTGAGCGCCGGAGGTTCGACCCCGTACCGGTGCCGCTCCGGGCTGTGATGTGGCCTCGGCACACGTCGCAGCCCACCACATGATGTCACCACTTCCCGCCGCCGCTACCGCCCACTTCGAAAACATCTGCGCATAATACCCGGCTTACGCGCATCGGCGTTCAGTTCCAGGACACTGTGTCCACTGCGGATGTGTCCTGTCATGATGGCCTATAATGTGCACATCATGCATTGGCGAGGATGAGTTATAGTACAAAACTGCCACTCGAAGCACAAGTCATAGATGCCTGTTCCCTGCCCAAGGAAGCTGAAATACGGTGTTAATAGACTAATGATTTGGGACAGCATACACCCGGATTTTGTAGCGCAGCGTTCTTAAACTCTGTGGTTAATAATGATATGAATATTTTCAGCAATTCTCAGGTTTTATTTGAAATACAAAACAGATGTGTATTGAAATATAAGTTGCGTAGGGCTTACAGTAATAATATACAAATGACGGGCAATGGTATCCCTTCTTATGCGTCGACGCTGAGAAAGACTTTAAAACATTATGAGAACGAGGACAATACTCGTCACACAGTTGAGTACACAATGCTGAATTATGGTTCAGTAATACACTGAAGCGCCAAAGAAACTGGTATAAGCATCCATATTCAAGTACAGAGATATGTAAACATTCATAACCGTCGGCAAGTATCTGGAGCAGTTATCAGATCGGTTACTGATGCTACAACGGCACGTTATCAAGGTTTGAGTGTGAACGTGCTGTTATAGTCGGTGGACGAGGGATAGGACACAGCGTGTCCGCGGTAGCGAATCAAAAAATTGTTCAAATGGCTTAACTGCTGAGGACATCAGTCCCCTAAAACTTATCATCATCATCATCATCATCATCATCATCTTTTAAGGCTGATTATGCCTTTCAGCGTTCAGTCTGGAGCATAGCCCCCTTATAAAATTCCTCCATGATCCCCTATTCAGTGCTAACATTGGTGCCTTTTCTGATGTTAAACCTATTACTTCAAACAGAACTACTTAAATCTAACTAACCTAAGGACATCACACACATCCATGCTCGAGGCAGGATTCGAATCGGCGACCGTAGCGGTTCCACACTTTAGCGCCTAGAACCGCTCGGCCACTCCGGCCGGCAGGTAGCGATGAAGTGCGAATTTTCCCGTACGACCATTTCACGAATGTATCTTGGATATCAGGAATCCGGTGAAACATCAAATCTCCAACATCGCTGCGGCCGGAAAAAGATCCTGCAAGAACGAGACCAACGACGACTGAAGAAAATCGTTCACCGTGGCGGAAGACTTCAGTGCTGGGCCATCAAAACGTGTCAGCGTGCGAACCATTCAACGAAACATCATCGATACGGGCTTTCGGAGGCGAAGGCTCACTCGTGTACCCTTGATGACTGCTTTACGCCTCGCCTGTGCCCGTCAACGCCGATATTGGACTGTTGATAACTGGAAATATGTTGCCTGGACGGACGAATCCCGTTTCAAATTGTGTCGGGCGGATGGACATGAACGGGTATCGAGACAACCTCAAGAATCCATGGACCCTACATGTCAGCACGGGACTGTTCAAGCTGGTGAAGGCACTGTAATGGTGTGGGGCGTGTACAGTTGGAGTGATATGGGGGCCCTGATACGTCTAGAACTGATTCTGGCAGTTGACACATCCTGTCTGATCACCTGCATCCATTCAAGTGCATTGTGCATTCCGATGGATTTGGGCATTTCCAGCAGGTCAGGTCAATGCGACACCCCACACATCCAGAATTGCGCCAGAGTGGCTCCAGGAATACTCTTCTGAGTTTAAACACTTCAGCTGCCCACCGAACTCCCCAGATGTGAACGTTATTCAGCATATCTTGCACGCCATGCAACGTGCTTTTGAGAAGAGATCTCCACCCCTCGTACTCTTACGGATCTATGGACAGCCCTACAGGATTTTGGTGTCAGTTACATCCAGCACTACTTAAGACATTAGTCTAGTCCATGCCACGCCATGTTGCGGCACTTCTGCATGCTTTCGAAGGTTCTACACGATATTATGCAGGTGTACCAGTTTCTTTGGCTCTTCAGTTCATTTCAGGATATATAAAAATTATATCTGGCGTTAATTGTAGCACATGGAACAAATACATCTTCAGAAACTTGGTATTTTTCCTAATACTTGACAAAAACATGTGAAGTACTCAGAAGGATGGGAGTAAACGAAATGAACGTGGGTTCAGGCGTATTTAGTGTTATTTCATCGATGTAGTCATATTTACAAAGAACATAGCAGCACGAACCCACTTACCGTTATTATGCTACACCTCATGTGGACTGGATGCATGCACTGACTCGTTTCGAAAGGGTGTCATTAGGCCTTCGTATTGTGTCCTAGAGTAAGATGGCCGACAACTGTGGCAACTCGTCCTCAATATATACTGGATAATGACCCTGGGATGCACGCAACTTCCGAGTTGGTCGCAAACCTTTTCTGTCGTGGGCAGATCTTGAGATCTTGCTGGCCACAGGAGTATCTCAACATCACACACACAGATCTTAGGCACACGTCCCATGTTATGACCAATATTGCCCTATTGAATAATAGCACCTAGAGACTTAAGCATTAGAGGTAACACATGAGGACACAGAATCTCCGTAACATACAAGATTGCCATCGGTGTTTCCTATGTCATTACTAGTCGTTGCTTAAATTCATACGCAATGGCTTCTCACTCCATCACTCGAGGATTGACATCAATACGACCCTCAAAAACTCGAGAATTAGTATCTCTCCGCAGGTCGCCTCCATATTCATCCCTGAACACAGGGCGATGTCATTCATTAGCAGTCCGTGCTTCCCGGCCACTGCTCCACGCCAGACAGCGGTTTCTGTTTTGGTGACAACGACAGCTATACTGGGGAAATCAGTTCCGTAGTCCGGCTGCTGCTGGACTCCGCTCAATGGTGCAGGATGACACAGAATGTGCATTCATTACTTTTTGTCCAACGGCAGGCACAGAAGTGAAAGGATTACGGTGTCCTTGATGCACAATACAGTGATCCTCTCTTGTGGTGATCAGACACGCTCGACTGAAAATTTCGAAATTTGTGGTAAAGTCTTATGGGACCTAACTGCTGAGGTCATATGTCCCTAAGATTACACACTACCTAATCTAACCTAACCTAACTTAGGCTAAGAACTACACACACACCCATGCCCGCGGGAGGACTCAAACCTACGACGGGGGGAGCCGCGCGGACCATGACAAGGCGCCTGAGACCGCTCGGGTAGCCCGCGCGGCGGTGGACTGAAACTTTGACGACAATTATGCCTGCACCCGAGTGACCAAGTGGTTTAACATCGGGCCACAATCACGTCTGAATGTCCCACAAACTTTTATATTCCACTATCCGAGCAGACTGCCAAATAGAGACCCAAAATGAGAGCCCTTTTAAACTGTCATGTGGTGATAACGCTGCCTCACACGAGTACGCAGCAGCTCTGTGACCTTCAGTGATGCCTAGATATATGACACTGTTCACGCACCGGTTACATCCTCGCTGGCCTGGTAACAACACAGATTCTCTGTGGCATCGTCCTACTTATCACGCGGCATTTCAACTCCAATCACTTACTTACCCGCTAGTGGTGCGTACGTGTACGAAGTGACATTGACATCCGACCATGCCTTTTGTCCTTTTGGATGGTTCCCTTTCTTGCCAGATTGCGTAGATGGGTTTCCGAAATTTCCACCTATTTTCCGGAGGATAAAGTAACCTGAAAAAAAAAGCCAAGGAATTCTGGAAATTACCGCTACACTTAAGACGAGATGCATTCGAGCTACGTGTGTGCGACCCCTTTTAAACTGTAATGAGCTAATAACGCTGACTCACACGAGTACGCTCCATCTATGTGACCGTCAGTGATGCCTCTATATCTGACGCTGTTCATGCTCCGTATATACCCTCCCAGGCCTTGCAACAACACATATGCTCTCTGGTACCGTCCTACTTACCGCACAGCTTTTCAACTCTAATCACTTACTTACCCACCAATGGCGTGTACGTGTACGAAGTGACACTGACATCCGGCCATGTCTTTTGGTCTTTTGGGTGGTTCACTTTCTTGACAGTTTGCGTGACTCAGTTTCCGAAATTTCAAGCTATTTTTCGGAGGATAAAGTAACCTGAAAAAAAAAGCCAAGGAATTCTGGAAATTACAAGCTACACTTAAGACGAGAGACATTCCAGCTACATGTGTGAGAACTTGCTCACATGATTGGCCTGACAAACTGACTAAGAACCTGGTCTGCTAAATGTGTGTGTTGTCGGCCGTACTACGTCAGGTTCCCACAAGGGGCTCGTATATGACTGTTGTCCTAATATTTCGGTTCATCAGTATATTTTCAGCAACAAATGATTTCAATATTCGAAAGTTTTCATCCAATGTCATACTTCATTACTCTTCCGCGGCAATTTGTCCTCGTTATTTACCTTCAAAAATATGTGTTACAAATGTTTCGAGAGAGCGAACGGTGTACTACGCTGTGTGAGACACTGGAATATGAAGTGTTTCGTCCAGCCGCTTTCTTTGAAGAAGTGAAAGTTTCCACGGAGGATATTCAGTTCAATTAAATTAAATGACAGATGCAGACAACAACCGCCACGAGAGGACAACAACTCGCTTGATGGTGATAAATGATTCGGTTACCGCACAGTGTTCACGGTGTTCGTGGTTCGAAAAGACAGTACGACTGTTCAGTACAGAGAGATGAATAAAAGTACTTGACCGTTTTTTTCTACCATCATCGATTTAAAATAGTGCAGCGAGGCCTATGTCTGATGGTTATTGAAGACTGACAACGTCAGTGTTTGGAGAGCAAAGACCGAATCATCCTCACCATAGCTTGCACAAAAATTACTGAAATATATTTTAGAGATTGGCTCTACCTTTAATATCAGTAAGAAAAACATGTACATTTTATAAAGAAACTTATATCTGAACTTGCACTTAGTAGTTCAGCGTTTAACTTCCATTCCAGCATCTAGATTTATCGATCTCATCGTTTCTCTAAATCATTAAAATAACTGCTGGGACTGATGTTTTTAAAAGGACATGTTCGATTTCCATTCTCCATCCTTCACCAATCTAATGTCGATCATCTCGTTGTCGATGGAAAGCTTTAACTGTGGGTTTCGTGCAGAATTATCTCAATTATCTTCTTCTCAGTTTGTGTAAATCCACTAAATGCTGTTGTGTTCAAAGAACCTAAATTGCTTTCGTAACTTAAAGGATATCAAAATAAATGAAAGGTAAAGTATAGTCTGACTTAAACAAATTATTTTTTTATTAATGCACCACTTCTCGTCTAATTACTTCCTGGCCTATCCGGGCCCTTAATGTTTTATCATAACAATGCTTCAATTTGATCCTTTCCTGCTGAAAGTGCTTTGGTAGTTACAGTAGTATCTTCTGTTGCGAAACATCCTAGTGTACTGTACAAATCAGAGGCCTTATAATCGAATAAACAAATTATAGTTCATACCCTGGATAACAGTGACAAAAGCGTGTTCCTACATTCTCTAACTTTACTTAAGTTAACATTCAATTAAAATCTTCGGAAAAATGTCTGACTTACGTCCTTCGTGTACATTTTATATTGATGCCGTAAATATGAATTCTGAAGTCTTGGATCTTTGAACTTGACAAAACTACAACTTCAAAAAAATGAAGATAAAGACTTAGAGTAGATTTTAACCAATAGAAGTAACAAAAATTAATTTTCAAATGAATTATCTGATTTTTAAAAGGTATATTTCTTATAAGCGATGAACACAAGGTATTTTTTTAAAGTTTTTGAGCGAAACTCTCCTTTACTTTTCACAAATGTCAACTTGCCCTACAATGGAGGCACGACAAATGTCTAGATGACGATAAAGTTTATCTGATGCTTTTGCAAGATTGTTTGGATTTATTCCCTTCACTATTCTTGCTACATTGCATCGTGGTTGTTGCTATATTGCGACACCCTGTACGGCCGACCAATCAATGAGGCACCTCACTGTTAAGAAATTCTCTTCCACGCAGGTGCACTTGTTGAAGTGGGGGAAGCGAAATGACTTTTATTGCAGTGTTATGGCCACATCTGCTTCATATGCTTTGGGAAATGAACGCGTCAGTGAGCTCGGAGTACCACGGATATCCCTACTGGAAAAAGCATGAACCGGTAACCTACAATTGACACCGACATTTCATTTTCGATGTTAAAATTAGAAATTTTGGATACATTTTATCTTCAGTCATGTAGCTACATTCTTCTGAAATCGTAAGAATCGATCTGAAATAATCTTTAGTTTATACGATAGATCCTCTGAGTACAAAAAGCACGTAACATATGGGAATCTTTGGTTTTACAACCCAGTATCATATAAATTTTGGGCATGAGTGTAACTGAAAAATTTGATTGCCTGTTCACTGAATTATTGTCGTGTGTTATTGCCCCACGGAGGTCACAATACCGATCTGATGCTATGAAGGAATCTTTCCACCTAGAAGGACTGGAAATAGATCCAAGCAGCCTAGTAATGGAAACTAAGGCTCTGTTCTAAGGTACGGTAAGGGCTCTGCTTCTGAAATCCCACATTAAACGCCAGGAGATAGGTCTGCTAATAATATGCCTTCCACATTTCTGTCCATTGACGCCGTGGATGTACAACGGCGCGAGTATCTACATGTAACTGTAGTTTACAGTAGGTCAACTGAAGGTCATGCTGTTCCGAGTCTAGCGGTTTTGTTATTTCTCGGACACGGGAATAAGCACAGTCGTCATCTTCTACAGATCGTTATTGAACACAGGACCGCCTAGTGAATCCAGTTCAGTGTGCATGACGCACTCCTTTTTCAGATAACCGACTTACGCCACACGGCATTCTGAGGACGACGGCGAGACATGTCCCGCGATTGGTCACTGTTTCCCGGCAGCGGCGTGAGCTCACCTTTTCGCACCGCCAGAGGAAAAGTGAAGCACGAGAGCTCGCTCCCCGCCGGACATTCCTGAGCTGTGCTCTGCGAAGCCGCGAGCACTAGCTAGCTACTGACTAGCGGCGCCGGCGCAGGCGACTCGCGAACTGCTTGTCTCAGCGCCTGCTGACGGCGTGCGCTGAGCCGACAGCAGCACGGAACTACAGGTGAGCCAGTCTCACCAGAGCATATCGAATCTTCCACAAAAGCTCATTTCAATACCACCGAATCAAATTTCAAGATCACCTGACAGTAACACGTTATTTGCGGGAAACACAGCAGCTACACTAACTAGAAGTGATTCCTTCTATGATGAGTTTTCTATGGGTATCTTGAGCCTTGCTGCCTCGAGTGCTCCCCACAGTTGTTCAAAATTCGAAAGACACCTGCATGGAACTGCTACGCTTTTATTACAATTTTTCATGAGTTGCTCGTAGGAATCGTCAAACAAGTTTGACCAGGACCACGTTTTTTTTTTTTTTTTTTTTTTTTTCATGTAGGCACCATAAAACTTACACATGTATGCAGATTGCTTACAAGAAATACCACTGAGTCGTGCGTCCAAATCTCACATCTAATCACCATGTGGCACAACCGTTCACTCGTCAGTTCTCACTGCTGGGAGGACGTAAGTGCCGCCACGTCAGGTGCCACGAGGCAAATCCGACGCATTATACGATCTTTTCAAAGCTACCCATCTATCGTATTTCAATAGGCAGAGCGAGAACAAAGATATATTTGTGTGACGCAGATAGGCAAAGAATAGTTTGATGCTCGACAAACGAGTCAAGCAAAAGGTAGTGCAGTACGCAGTAACCTGCCAGGTTCCCAAAATGAACATTTCACTCTGCAACCAAATGTGGACTGTTCTCAGAACGTCGTTGCAGATTCAATCACTGTCCCGGACACAGGAATAGAAATAGGAAACTTGCTTTTCACGGGCAATGACGCTCTTGAGGTGTCCAAGCACAACGCATGACGTGCCCTCACAACTTTACTTGCACCAGCGTCTCTCCTATCATCCAAACCTAGAAGGTTGTTTGAAGATAGTTTGAGTCAGACAACACCACGATCGAGGTGATCCTAGAAAACTACAGTTGGTTACTTAAAAAGAGTAATTTTCTTACTAGCCTGTTTTCAGTGTTCGAAATGAACTTTTAGTTGCTCTGGTGATCCAAGACTCCAACTCAGGTGGGTGGGTGGACACTGGTGACTGGATTGACGGATGTGGGGTGGCAGGTAGCGGTTGGAGCAGGAAGGTAGAAGTCCGCCTATCGAACTGACTGACACAGGCCACCGAGCCGACCGTGGGCCCGTCTCCCCACACAGGCGAACGGGTCGGGACAGACCAGCGGACCCATCCACCTGTGCACGGGGACTTTATGGTGCCGTAAGAGCCGTGTCACTGCTCCAGGGAGCTACCCCGCCCATTGGCCTCAGGCTCAGTGGTCGATCACCTCTCCACTGACCACTGTGCACAGGGCGCCGCTTTGCCGAAGCAGAGTGACTTTATGAGGAAACTGGACAGGCGTTTAGCGTTATAGAATACAGAAATAACTAGAACTGCAGGAAACCTTTGCGGTTCTTTACCAAATATCCCCTGCAGTTTTTGCTGGACACAAGCCGGACGCTGGTCATAAAAGAACAGAGTGCAGGGGGACTGGATCGGCAGAGAACATCTTACCAAGCCGTTGGAGCATAAAACTTGTGAGAGGTTCAACCCGCTTTTTAGAAACGCCGGCGTTACTTTCTGTCGCTAGGGCAGGGAGGTTGTTGATCCCAGTAGTGATATAGAGGGCGGGATGCATGATGATTGAACAGGATCAAAAAAGTAGATAGAGTGAGAGATCAGGCGCATTTTTTCCAATAGAAGGAAGCGTGGATGCGGACCACAAATTTTTTCGAGAGTGCGAGGGTGCTACCAGATTGTTTAACTCAGAAAAATTAAAAAAAAAGAATATCTCAGAATAGAGGACAAAGTTTGTTGCTTAGTGTTCCACTGGCAAACAAGCATTTGTTGTGTAAAGCGGGGGGGGGGGGGGCGGAGGAAGGGAGCAAGAGCAATTTCTCCACTGAGAGCTGTAGGCAGCGTGGCTGGTGAGATATCTACTTGTGTCGTTTTATAGACATTACTTTATCGAGTTCCATAAGACTTCTTCGCTTGGCGACTTTGGGCTCCTGCACGAAACTTCGGCTTCGCTTCTGCGGTTACTTACACTAGTCACAACATTATGACCATCGACCTACTATCGATATAAACCCGTTCAGGCTATAGCACCTTCACCTGGAGAGGAATGACTGCTAGTCAGATATGCGCACGGTATACACTGTATGAGTGAGCGCGCTGACCGTGTGTAGAACGAGGAAGGCGCGCGATCTGTCTAAGTTTGACCGAGAGTAGATTGTGATGGCCCAGAGGCTAGACGAGAGCATATCGGAAACAGCACGACTTGTCGGGTGTTTGAGGAGTGCAGTGGTGAGTGTCTTCAGCATGTGGCGGAACCACATCCAGGCCTCGAAGGGTTGGGCGGCCACCCCTCATTACAGATGTCAGACAGGCTGGTCAGACTGGTAAAAATGTGCCGGAACTAACATCAGCCCTTAATACTGGGCAGAGTACAATGGTGTCTGAACACACAGTGAACCGAACAGTCCTAACGATGGGTCGCCACAGCCAACGACCCATGCATGTGTCAATATTAATACCACGACAACGGCAACTGCAACTGAAATGAGCACGTGGCTATCGGCACTCGACGTTGGCGCAATGCCAGAACGATGCATGGTCTGACGAATCGCGATACCTTCCTCATCATGGTGGTAGGACGGCACGAATCCATCGTCTTTCAGGCGAACAGCTCCTTGACAATACTGCGAGACGGACACAACCTGGCGGCAGCTCCATTATGCGCTGGGGAAATTCGCGTCGGTATCCATGGGGCCACTGGAGCTGGTGGAAAGCTCCATGACGACCAAGGAGTATCGTACGCTGGTTGCAGATCACTTATACGTCATCATGATGATCATCTTTCCCGACGGCAGTGTGTAATGTGACACAGTCTTCAGACACCACCTGTTTTTATAGAAATAACCGATACCATGTATACTAACGATCCTTGTATAGGTGAACATTGTATCAGCTGTGTAACTGAATGAACTTCATATTATTTTGTATACAATGTGTTGTTTCGGGCCAAAACATGTAAAAAGAAATTAATTTGTTAGTACTCTGTATGTATCGTTAAAAATATTTGAAATTACAAAATTTCTGACATACTTAAAATTCAATTATTAATTGCGCAATCTACCGCTAATCATTAAGTTTATTTCTGGAATCATTTATATAATAATGATATATTTTAGTGATGATTCTTGTTCAAGAAAGCTTCTAAACTCTTTTGCTTTGTAAACTCTTTGGAATGTTGTGAGTACCGAAGAATGTTAAGAGTAGTGAGCATGCCTTTGATGAAAGCGCATCTATATTTCTTTGTCAACAACAATGTAATTTGTGGTGGGGTAGAAGCGAAAATTATAAAGTCGGTGTGATTTAGAAGATTGGGGTAAAATAAAAAGGTATTCATAGCAACAGGCAAATCTTCATCAATTATTCAGTTCATCAGGAACCCGCAACGCTGTAAATCAAATTTTCAGTCTCAAGAATGTACCCCTACACAAAAATATTAGAGCCAACAACAAGAAGAGAAAACGAAGATAAGTAAAAAGTTTCTCTTTTGTATATCTTACGCCTCTTGAAGCTTCGACACTTTTATAGACAGAATTTTAATTGTGAAGTGTGGGAAGATACGATTATAAGTGGCCTTTTTCAACAAGATAATGTAACAGGGCCAGAAATGTGATGGAATGGTGCGAGCAACACAGTGACGAGATCCAATTGATGTACTGGCCCACCACGTCGCCAGATCTGAACCCGAACGAACACATTTGGGATGTGATGGACCTTGTCGTCAGAGTGCATCGCCCCCCTTCCCGGGAGTTACAGGAATTAGGTTACTTTTGTGTGCAGGTGTGATGACAACGCTCGCCAGCGACCTGCCAAGCCTCATTGCTTCCATGCCGCGAAGCGTCGCCGCTGTTGTCCGTGCCAAATGTGGACACACCGGCTATTAGGAACGTGATCATAATGTTCTGGCTGATCCGTGTAGATCACAAGCTTCCTCGCCGTGACACGTTAAAGTTCACACTGGGTAGGGGATTTCGGGCTGGGACTGACGAGGTGGAGGTAGGGACCTGCATCCTAAGGCTAGACGCAAATTGAGACGCGTATAGCGCGTGTGGCGCGACGCAGCGCAGCGCGTGTTTTTGTAACATCGTAGGTTCAATTGGGACCGCGCGAATTGCGACGCGACTGGGACGCGACAGGCGCCTGCGCCAGGTCGCGCGGCGTTGTGGTTGAGGCACAGTTTCTCGCGCTGCGCGTCGTGCTTGCCTCGCTAGCACCGTGGGAAATTTGAGGCGGGGAGCGGAAAAGTAGCACGGCCATATGCTCACATCGGAACGGTGCATATGAGCAGTGGTAATATTGCCCATACGATAAATTTTGCCTTACTGTGTACTGAATTTTATTGCCTTTGGGTAGTGTACCGTTTTTCGCCATTTAAACGCTCCAGCTTTCTTCATTAGCACGTTATACTTTTCTGTTATTTATATGTGCATAGCTTTGTTTTGTTTTTCTTCTGTAAATAATAATGTATACTTCAGTAACTGATGAGCCATTGGCCGCTGGAATTGCACCATATGCCTCCGCGATATTTTCAGATCGCAAGAAGGGACAGAGGGTAATGAATAAGGAAGCAAGGAATATTATAAAATCATGTGCTTAAGAATCAAGGCAGGAAAGTAAAGCAAGGTTATCTTCCCGCTGCCTAGGAAGCTAGCGTATCTGTACGATCTGTTACAAAAATTTAGAAAGGGATAATCTCCACAGGTGTGATTCCTTTGTGCATCTGGTAAAAAGCGTCCAAGATCTAAAGTATAGAAGTTTCACTGTGATTACTCTGATATGGATGTAATAATGTCATACGACACACTGTACTACATGCATGTGAACAACCATATTTCCACTGCAAGCTAGAAACAGTCGAAAAGCAGTCACAAATGACAATGTTTTAATTGGTTCGCCGTGATGAGAAAAAGCATTTCAATTGTGGCATGGACATTATAAGCATTAATAAACTAATTATACAACAACAGGCTACACAAATGAAGAAAATGGTCGGTATTATTACGAAAGTAGGGATATCCTAAAAGAGTGTTATGATTAGATATATTTAATTTGTTGAAATGTGCTGCTGACAAAGGCAGATCCACTTTCATGACAATGTTTTTCGAACTTCATCTCACGAGGTACACATGGCTAGCTTGTGCATTCCTGTCACGCGCATTATCCCTCGCTGCTGACAATACACTGACCATTGTGTTGTGCGACAGATCAATTGTTTATTTTTCTGAATAACAACTATTTTATTCGCGATCATGCACTGTCAGTTTGGCAAGCATTAGGTGAGTAAACAGTAACTGGCATGTGCCTATCATTCCACCTGAAGGAATGCTCGTCATTATTTTAATACTGCCCAGATCAAGAGAAGGAATAAAATCCTTTGGTAAGTTTCCATTCCAGTCGCTCAGTGTTAAAAATACGATGGGTTACGGGGATTCCGCCAAAATTCCAACAGAATTGCCAATCTGTTTTTGTGTGAGTTGTTAACCTTTTCTCATTCGAAGAAGCATCACCATTTATGAATAAAGGGCACATTTCTCTAGGTGACTGGTTTATTTGTACTTCCTTTGTCACAATGTAATTTTCCAAATTCATCTCACATCAGCTATTGAGAAAGAATTCCGAAACGGAGGTTCAAATGGCTCTGAGTACTATGGGACTCAACTGCTGTGGTCATTGGTCCCCTAGAACTTACAACTACTTAAATCTAACTAACCTAAGGACATCACACACATCCATGCCCGAGGCAGGATTCGAACCTGCGACCGTAGCAGTCGCACGGTTCCGGACTGCGCGCCTAGAACCGCGAGACAACCGCGGCCGGCGAAACGGAGGGCCTCATTCAACAAGTAATTGGCAACCACAGAACTCAATAGCTTACGAAAAACCTCGTAGTATCGGTTTGCAGTAACATAAAAGGCCAGTGTTCACTCTGTCTGCTTGCCGGGGGGTCTCATCCGAGATGTGGAGGAGGCCCTACCGGCGGGGATAGAAAGCACTCGGTGCACCCGACTCCAAATTGTTGCTCATATCGGCACCAATGACTCCTGCCGTCTGAGTTCAGAGATCATCCTCAGTTCGTACAGGCGGTTTGCGGAATTGGTGAAGGCGGAAAGTCTCCCTCGCGGGGTGGAATCAGAGATAACTATTTGTAGTATCGTTCCCAGAACCGATCGCGGTCCTCTGGTTTGGAGCCGAGTGGAAGGCTTAAACCAGAGGCTCAGTCGATTCTGCGGAGAGCTGGGGTGCAAATTTCTCGACCTCCGCTGTCGGGTGGAGAAATGTAGGGTCCCCCTGAATAGGTCAGGCGTGCACTACACGTAGGAAGCGGCTACAAGGGTAGCGGAGTACGTGTGGAGTGCACATGGGGGTTTTTTAGGTTAGAGAATTCCCCCCCTAGGCCCGACAAGACGCCTCCTGAGACGCGGCAGGAGTAGGCAAAATGCAACAGGGAATAACAATACTAATGTGCTAATAGTAAACTGCAGGAGCGTCTATAGAAAGGTCCCAGAACTGCTCTCATTAATAAAAGGTCACAACGACCATATAGTACTAGGGACAGAAAGTTGGCTGAAACCAGACGTTAACAGTAATGAAATCCTAAACTCAGATTGGAATGTATGCCGAAGAGACAGGCTGGACAGGGAAGGGGGCGGCGTGTTCATGGCGATAAGAAGTGCAACAGTATCGAAGGAAATTGACGGAGATCAGAAATGTGAAATGATTTGGCTGAAGGCCACGGTTAAAGCAGGCTCAGACATGGTAATTGGATGTCTCTATAGGCCCCCGGGCTCAGCAGCTGCTGTGGCTGAGCACCTGAAGGATAATTTGGAAAATATTTCGAGTAGATTTTCCCATCATGTTATAGTTCTGGGTGGAGATTTTAATTTGCCGGATGTAGACTGGGAGACTCAAACGTTCATAACGGGTGGCAGGGACAAAGAACCCAGTGAAATATTTTTAAGCTCTTTATCTGAAAACTACTTTGAGCAGTTAAACAGAGAACCGAATCATGGCGATAACATATTAGACCTTCTGGTGACAAACAGACCCGAACTATTTGTAACAGTTAATGCAGAACAAGGAATCAGCGATCATAAAGTGGTTACTGCATCGATGATTTCAACCTTTAAAAATGGCTCTGAGTACTATGGTCATCAGTCCCCTAGAACTTACATCTACTTAAACCTAACTAACCTAACGACATCACACACAACTATGCCCGAGGCAAAATTCGAACCTGCGACCGTAGCGGTCACGCGGCTCCGGACTGAGCGCCTAGAACAGCGAGACCATCGCGGCCGGCGATTTCAGCCTTAAATAGAAATATTAAAAAAGGTAGGAAGATTTTTCTGTTTAGCAAAAGTGACAAAAAGCGGATTACAGAGTACCTGGCGGCTCAACACAAAAGCTTTGTCTCAATTACAGATAGTGTTGAGGGTCAGTGGACAAAGTTCACAACCATCGTATAATATGCGTTGGATGAGTATGTGCCAAGCAAGATCGTAAGACATGGAAAAGAGCCATCGTGGTACAACAACCGAGTTAGAAAACTGCTGCGGAACCAAAGGGAACTTCACACCAAACATAAACATAGCCAAAGCCTTGCAGACAAACAAAAATTACGTGAAGCGAAATGTAGTGTGAGGAGGGCTATGCGAGAGGCGTTCAATGAATTCGAAAGTAAAGTTCTATGTACTGACTTTGCAGAAAATCCTAAGAAATTTTAGTCTTGTGTCAAAGCGGTAGGTGGATCAAAACAAAATGTCCAGACTCTCTGTGCCCAAAATGGCACTGAAACAGAGGATGACAGACTAAAGGCCGAAATACTAAATGTCTTTTTCCAAAGCTGTTTCACAGAGGAATAGTGCACTGTAGTTCCTTCTCTAGATTGTCGCACAGATGACAAAATGGTAGATATAGAAATAGACGACAGAGGGATAGAGAAACAATTAAAATCGCTCAAAAGAGGAAAGGCCGCTGGACCTGATGGGATACCAGTTCGATTTCACACAGAGTACGCGAAGGAACTTGCCCCCCTTCTTGCAGTGGTGTACCGTAGGTCTCTAGAAGAGCGTAGCGTTCCAAAGGATTGGAAAAGAGCACAGGTCATCCCCGTTTTCGAGAAGGAACGTCGAAGTGCAGAACTATAGACCTATATCTCTATCGTCGATCAGTTGTAGAATTTTGGAACACATATTATGTCCGAGCATCATGACTTTTCTGGAGACTAGAAATCTACTCTGTAGGAATCAGCATGGGTTTCGAAAAAGACGGTCGCGTGAAACCCACCTCGCGCTATTCGTCCACGAGACTCAGAGGGCCATAGACACGGATTCACAGGTAAATGCCGTGTTTCTTGACTTCCGCAAGGCGTTCGATACAGTACCCCACAGTCGTTTAATGATCAAAGTAAGAGCATATGGACTAGCAAACCAATTGTGTGATTGGATTGAGGAGTTCCTAGATAACAGAACGCAGCATGTCATTCTAAAGTAAGCAGGGGAGTGTCATAGGACCGTTGCTATTTTCTGTATACATAGATGACCTGGTGGATGACATCGGAAGTTCACTGAGGCTTTTTGCAGATGATGCTGTGGTGTATCGAGAGGTTGTAACAATGAAAAATTGTACTGAAATGCAGGAGGATCTGCAGCGCATTGGCGCATGGTGCAGGGAATGGCAATTGAATCTCAATGAAGACAAGTGTTGCGAATACATAGAAAGATAGATCCCTTATCATTTAGCTACAAAATAGCAGATCAGCAACTGGAAGCAGTTAATTCCATAAATTATCTGGGAGTACGCATTAGGAGTGATTTAAAATGGAATGATCATATAAAGTTGATCGTCGGTAAAGCAGATACCAGACTGAGATTCTTTGGAAGAATCCTAAGGAAATCCAGAATGAGATTTTCACTCTGCAGCGGAGTGTGCGCTGATATGAAACTTCCTGGCAGATTAAAACTGTGTGCCCGACCGAGACTCGAACTCGGGACCTTTGCCCGCGGAAGGCAGAGGTCCCGAGTTCGAGTCTCGGTTGGGCAGACAGTTTTCATCTGTCACTCCGCTGCAGAGTGAAATTCTCATTCTGGAATCATCCCCCAGGCTGTGGCTAAGCCATGTCTCCGCAATATCCTTTCTTTCAGGAGTGCTAGTTCTGCAAGGTTCGCAGGAGAGCTTCTGTAAAGTTTGGAAGGTAGGAGACGAGATACTGGCAGAAGTAAAGCTGTGAGGACCGGGCGTGAGTCATGCTTCGGTAGCTCAGATTGTAGAGCACTTGTCCGCGAAAGGGAAAGGTCCCGAGTTCGAGTCCCGGTCGGGCACACAGTTTTAATCTGCCAGAAAGTTTCACCACGATTATTATTAAAATCAACCACATTTCACAAGTACCTGGTCCATTTACAGAGTGACAAATACAAACAATTTAGAATAAGACTAGTGGCACTGGTGGCATAATTTGCAGTGGCTGTTAACATGGCGGCCATGCAGTCATGGCAGTACTGTTGGCCTCGCCCTGTTACAGATAATCTTGGCGTCGGAATTATATTTTTACAGAGTCAAAAACCATGCCATGTAATAGTATCACCAAATGCAGCTCCTCTGGCCTCGTAAGTCCAAGAACATGAGCCAAAATGATCTGCTACTGCTAGTGAGATGTTAACCACAGCACTGCTCAGCCCAGACTCCTTGCCCATCACAAAGGACGAGTCGCCACTTGCGCGCCAACTACAACATTTTTACTTCGTCAGGCTACTTGCTTAGCTGCGGGGCTTCCCCACATCTTTTCATTCAATCCTACGTTTCCTAATTATGGACCAAGTCATTTACAGAACATTACATAACAATCATTCCAGTAGTTATTTAAATCCACAAGCACAGGTGAAACATAGAGGAGGAGGAGGAGGGGATTACTGTTTAACGTCCCGTCGACAACGAGGTCATTAGTGACGGAGCACAAGCTCGGATTAGGGAAGGATGGGGAAGGAAATCGACCGTGCTCTTTCTAAGGAACGATCCCGGCATTTGCCTGAAAAGATTTAGGGAATTCACGGAAAACCTAAATCAGGATGGCCGGACGCGGGATTGAACCGTCGTCTTCCCGAATGCGAGTCCAGTGTGCTAACCACTGCGCCACCTCGCTCGGTGTTTAAACATAATCGTTCAAAAACTAAAATATGTATACATAGTCACAGAATTTCCATGACAGATACAGCGCTCTACACAAAAAACACTACAAATTGACATACAAATATCGGTACAGATACATAATAAATTGATAATAGGTGTAAAGCTGGGCGTTGAATTAGTAATTACATTTTTATCGCGACAGCGAAATTGGTGTGATAATCTTCTTTATATTACGTTTATTGACTGAGTTATTCCAAATACAAATGTAAAATAATTTTTCTTGGTCTCTTATTCTAGTTTACTTCTTTTAAGTCATTGTAGCTGTTCTTTCTTGATATACTTGTATAAGGAAATCAAGATATACTGTTTCTTGATCATGGAAAACCAGTATTCTGTTTCTGTCCATTCGCCTAAATTTTCTTCTGAGGAGTCACTCCATAAAATTCAAGGAGAGAATTAACTGCTACGAACCGCTGCATGCCTACTACTACTTTTCTTGAGATAATATCTGTCTGGGATTTGATTTAAACTCTGCATTTCAAGGGCACTATTTTTTTTTAACACTGACCAAGCTCTAAAGGCGTAATGAATCTCTGAGGACTGTTTACTATCATGATTGACTAGTTACGCTAGCTGCCGTATAGCCATGGAATTTGGTGCTTCGGCTAGGGTAATGGAAGGAGGGAGCCTTCTCGACCTTACGCGCAACGTCGACCAGTCGGTACGACTTACAAGTTTCATAAAAAACCTGATATTTTATGACGCCACCGGTAACTTACTGTGATTCATAAACTTATGCATAACCATCATTCTTGAAATAATGCTGGCTATGTGTGAGTCTTTGTCTTGCTTTTATGCTGTACGAATCTCTTGGCTCCAACTGCAAATCGCTAAAAGTTTATTATCAAGTACATCCGCATACATGGATGCACGACGTGCAAGGCATGGCACTATCATTGGCTAATCGCCAGCAACCGTCGTATTGTTTTTTGAAACATGAAATAAAATTTTCACCAAACAGGTCTCTACCTGAAGCTGTAGGTCGCTCGATCACTTTCCATTAATTACTCCAAACCGCAAGCTGCGCATGTTGACTACAATCGATAAGAAATTCGCGAGAACAAACTCGACGAAGTTATACGCTCACCTCGCGTTTATTCTTGACAAAATACGCCACTATTTTTTCGCCTTATTTACATAGTGAATGAAGCTAATCTGGATACCATTAAATAATTCGTTTTATCGAATTAACAAGAGAGCAATTATAGAAAAAGTCTTAAATTCCAGATCGCTTATCATAGAGAGTTCCCGTTTCCTCCTTTCCCCTCTAAAAGTCATAGCATAAAGAATGGATACAGAGCACAGAATTTCTAGAAGAATGTGGGCTCACAGACAGCGGACGCTAGTCTTGTTATCTCTATCGAGTACTCGAAACGTCTACGTCTACGTCCACGAGATTATTCTGCTATTTACAATAAAGTGCCTGGCAGAGGGTGAATGAACCAGCTTCACGCTGTCTCTCTACCGTTCCACTCTCAAACGGCGCGCGGGAAAAACGACCACTTAAAATTTTCTGTGCGAGCCCTGATTTCTCTTATTTTGTCATGATGATCATTTCTCCATATGTAGGTGGGTGCCAACAGAATGTTTTGGCAATAGGAGGAGAAAATGTATTTAAAGATATACTACAAAGTCAATATAAATCGGCCATAATAAGCGGTAAAGTGTCCTCTGTCACATACGTCTCAGTTCTTCCGAAGACATTGATGTTCAGTCAGATATACTGATTGTTTCATAGGTGTAGGGTCACCATTCTAAAACAAAGAAACAGCTTTTTAAAGTCAAGTAAAGGAGGAAAACCCGTAATGCTATGTTACCAAAATGAAGGCCATTTTACAAGCCGCCATCTTGGACACAACTCGTAATTTTCAAATGGAAATGAGGTTATGTGAAATATCAAACAGATAGAGATCTTCTCGAGAGAAACTATGGTGTCTTTCACCTGAGCATAGCTTCATTGTCACGTTACGTGTGGTCAAAATTTTGAGGATTGATGTGCGACTGACCCCACTTTCATGAAGACGTGACGAGTACTGTGTGCTGGACCCTTACTGAACGATGGCAAAACAGCGGTTTGATGTTCCGTCATCCGCAGTTGTTTCGGTTGCGTTGGATTAAATATGGCGGCTTCCAAAATGGTCACCACGTGTGTAACATTGCCTGACAGGTTTCCCTTCTCACATCTCATATTATCTGACTTCAAAGCCTTGTTTATCCAACTGTTTTGTGTTGGAAAGGTGGCTTCACAACTATGAGCCGCCCTGTACACTGCGGAATGTTCTGAAGTCCCGTTAGTTCCGCTCCGTGACGCCCAGTGTGGAGCGACCTTACGTGCTGCATTGGAAACTAGCGTATGTCATCACAGAGCTACCTAAGAGTATGTACAGGGTCCGGGAAAAAGACCTCCCGTATTTGTAGGGGCCGCTGTGTGAGTTGTGGTGGGGTTATCGACGTGAAGGGGGTATCGATCGATAGCGATTCACATGCCATTCTCAGTAGACACACTGGTTTGGCTTGGGGGCAACGTGTTTTTCTTGTGGAGGAGTATATTCGCAATTGTGGTTCTGTGGCCACCACTCAGAGAGCATTTCGCAATCATTGCGAATTTTGTCCACATAACTCTGTTCCTGATAGAAAAACTATTCGTGTTTGGGTATTTAAGAGCATCAGGTTTTGCACTGAAAAGAAAGTCTACTGGCCGATCTCGGATGATGACAGCGCCCGAAAATGGGGCGCGTGTGAGAGCATCTGTCCAGCAAGCACCAAAGCATTCAGCAGTTAAACATGTAACTGCCTTGGGATTGTCTAATAGGACTATCTGCACAGAGATCTTCACATAAACCCCTGCAAAATGATGGTTACTCAAGAATTTAAAGAGAAAGATTTTGAAACGCTGAGAGCTGTGTGTCATGAAATTCTCCCCTGGTTTTGCTTTGAATTGGTCAATGACAAGTACGTCTACTTATTAAGTATTGCAAATAAACAAAATTTTCATTATTGGCCTCCAGGAAACCCCCAGACACCCAACGACCACTTTACAGCCACCGTGTGACAGTTTGGCGGGCCATTGCTGAATTTGGCGTGTGAAGTCCGTATTTTTTCGAAGAAGATTGCGTAATAGAAACGGTTAATTCAAATTGCTGTTGTCACATAGTAGAGACCTAAGCTGAATCAGTTTGTTGGCGACCATGAGGAGGGAGAAGTCTGGTTCCAACAATACAGAGCCACAGGTCTTGCTTCTCGGCATTCTCTAGAAATCTGGAGAGAGTTGTTCCCTGGACGCCTTCTGTCTACGTGAGAAATCATCTCCTGGCCGCCAGGGTCATCTGATTTCTCACTTCATCTTTTTTCCCTTTGGGGACATTTAAAAGTTGAGGTCCAGCGCGAAGTCGGCATTCTAACTTACCCCGAAGATGTTCCATGTCGTTCTGATCGGGACTGTGGACAGGACAGTTTCATTCAGGAACGTTATTGTCCACAAACAATCTCACAGATGCTGTTTTACGAAACTGACAAGGAGAAGGGACCGGTTAAAATTGATACCGATACTTTGGTTCTGTATTTTACGCTGTTTGTTTGGTCTCCGTTGTGACAAGAGTCTTTTCAATTTTTTGCTAATAACCGAGTAAAAAGACGAAATATTTTATAGAATTTGCTTTGTCTCAGTTGTAACAAGTGTTTTTTTTTATTTTTTACTAATTACCGAGTAAAAATAATAAATATGAACTGGGTATAGCAGCAGTGCTAATAATTTTCGTTTTTAAATAAAATTTTGTAAATAAGGAGTGATTTTTATTTGTAAAATCTGGATTTGTTTGAAACATTTCATTATAATAGAAAATGGGAAAAGCGATCATCGCTATTTTAATAACGATAGCGATAACAAGGACGACAAACACATGACATAAAAATTCATACAGTATTGCCGAGACAATAATGTCTCTGTTGCCATGTGTCGCTGCTGAAAGTGTACACGCATGTGCAGTGTGCAACATTTGCCGCCACCTGGTCTATAGGTGGTTTCTCGCTGTCGTCTTTGGATGTCTGTTTTATTTCTGAATGGCACTAATCCTAGTCTGGGAATATTTCTACCAAGTGACTTAGCGATGAAGTACAATGCTTCATTTGTTTTAAGAGTTCAAAGATTTTTCTACCTTTTCTATTATATAATAAAAGAGAAAGAAAATTATAATAATAGTAATAAATTAAAAAGTTAACATTCATTCTTTCATAGTATGCTATAAAACTAGAAAAGAGCAGATCTGCTAGCTGTGACTACATAATAAGCTTTTATCTTCTTGTAGCTCTCGAAAACGGACAACTTAACACTAAAAATGTAATTCTTCAGCCCAAATAGTGGTATGATCCCCTATAACGACCTGATTTTTGAACAAGGTTTCAAAACATTAGAATCAACAGAAGAATACTGTTGAATTTTTCTAGTATCAAATCTCTTACCTCTTTTCGAGAAAAGTAGCGTACGGTGGACGGACTAAGTTTATTCTTTCTTTTTTGTCTGTTTAATTTTATATTTTGATTCTATGGATCTTAAAACTGAGATAGAACGTTTTAAGATCTCCATTAGATTTTTACAAGTATTACAGGATACAATAATGTTAAAAACCGCCGTCCCGACTCGACAGGAATCAGAGACTCCTGATCTCAGAAGAGCTCTGAGGAACGAGTCAGCCTGGCGCATCTTGAACGATACTGCAACCGCAGTAACCAGGAACGCCATGGAAGACTTCACAAGGCACTCGACCGCACGGCAGTATGCGGCCATTCCGCTTAGGCGACATACCGTGTAGATGGAGAGAGCACAATTGACGTCGGCGATCACTGACTGAAGTGATTTTTCAAGAATCTACGTTGTGTCGGTGCAAGTGACCCCGGAGGTATGAATTCTAAGACGTTGCAGTCAAACGTGGAATAGCTTGTAAAGGGAAAATGCAGCAGCAGACAATGTTTGATGACAAGTACAGTATAACGGCGGATACCCACCGGAAATAAATATGAAAAGTTTAGATACACCCTAATAAGTGAACATAAGTGATTTCTGGCGTTACCGAAGGCAATGTTATAGGCCCTTTACTGTTACTTAGCTATATAAACGATTTGGGAGACAATCTAAGCAGCCGTCTTCAGTTGTTTGCAGATGACGCTGACGTTTATCGACTAATTAAGTCATCAGAAGACCAAAACCAACTGAAAAACGATTTAGAAGAAATATCGAAATGGTGCGAAAAGTGGCAGTTGACCTTAAATGCCGGCCGGAGTGGCTGTGCGGTTCTAGGAGCTACAGTCTGGAACCGCGTGACCGCTACGGTCGCAGGTTCGAATCCTGCCTCTGGCATGGATGTGTGTGATGTCCTTAAGTTAGATAGGTTTAAGTAGTTCTAAGTTCTAGGGGACTGATGACCACAGCAGTTAAGTCCCCTTGTGCTCAGAGCCATTTGAACCATTTTTTTGACCTTAAATAACGAAAAGTGTGAGGTCATCCACATGAGTACTAAAAAGAACGCTTTAAACTTCGGTTACACGATAAATCAGTCTAATCTAAAAGCCGTAAACTCAACTAAATACCTAGGAATTACAATTACATATAATTTAAATTGGAAGGAACACACATGAAATGTTGTGGGGAAGGCTAACCAAAGACTGCGCTTCATTGGCAGGACGCTTAGAAAATGTAACAGACCTACTAAAGAGACTGCCTACACTACACTTGTCCGCCCTCTTTTAGAATACTGTTTCGCGGTGTGGGATCCTTACCAGACAGGACTGACTGAGTACACCGAGAAAGTTCAAAGAAGCGCAGCACGTTTTGTATTATCGCGAAATATGGGAGAGAGTGTCACAGAAATAATACAGGATTTGGGATGGACATCATTAAAAGAAAGGCGTTTTTCGTTGCGACGGAATCTTCTCACCAAATTACAATCACCAACTTCCTCCTCCGAATGCGAAAATATTTTGTTGACGTGGCTAACTTACATAGGGAGGAACGATCAAATCTCCGCTGCGGCCGGAGAAAGGTCCTTCAAGAACGGAACCAACGACGACTGAAGAGAATCGTTCAACGTGACCGTAGTGCTACCCTTCCGCAAACTGCCGCAGATTTCAGTGCTGGGCAATAAACAAGTGCCAGCTGGTGACCCATTCAACGAAACATCATTGAATTGGGCTTTCAGAGCCGAAGGCCCACTTGTGTACCCTTGATGACTGCACGACACAAAGCTTTACACCTGGCCTGTGCACGTCAACATCGACATTGGACTGTTGATAACTGGAAACATGTTGCCTGGTCGGACGAGTCTCGTTTCAAATTGTGTCGAACGTATGGACGTGTACGGATATAGAGACAACTTCATGAACCCATGTACAGTGCATGTCAGCAGGGGATTGTTCAGACTGGTGGAGGGTCTGTAACGGTGTGGGAGCGTGTACGGTTGGAGTGATATGGGAGCCCTGATACGTCTAGAACTGATTCTGGCAGTTGACACATCCTGTTTGATCACCTGCATCCGTTCAAGTGCACTGTGCATTCCGATGGAGTTGGGCATTTCCAGCAGGTCAATGCGACACTCCACACATCCAGAATTGCGCCAGAGTGGCTCCAGGAATACTCTTCTGAGTTTAAACACTTCAGCTGCCCACCAAACTCCACAGATGTGAACGTTATTCAGCATATCTTGCACGCCCTGCAATGTGCTTTTGAGAAGAGATCTCCACCCCTCGTACTCTTAAGGATCTATGGAGAGCCCTACAGGATTTTGGTGTCAGTTACATCCAGCACTACCTAAGACATTAGTGTAGTCCATGCCACGTCGTGTTGCGGCACTTCTGCATGCTCGTGGAGGTTCTACACGATATTATGCAGGTGTACCAGTTTCTTTGGCTCTTCAGTTCATCTCAGGATATATAAAAATTATATCTTGCGTTAACTGTAGCACATGGAACAAATACATCTTCAGAAACTTGGTATTTTTCCTAATACTTGACAAAAACATGTGAAGTACCCAGGATTGGAGATAACGAAATGAACGTGGGTTCAGGCGTATGTAATGTTACTTCATCGATGTAGTCAAATTTACAAAGAACACAGCAGCACGAACCCACTTACCAGTATTATGCTACACCTCATGTGGACTGGATGCATGCACTGACTCGTTTCGAAAGGGTGTCATTAGGCCTTCGTATTGTGTCCTAGAGTAAGATGGCCGACACCTGTAGCAACTAGTCATTAATATATACTGGAAAATGGCCCTGGGACGCACGCAAGGTCCGAGCTGGTTACACACCTTTTCTGTCGTGGGCAAATCTTGAACTTAATGATTACCGGAAAATGGGAATATGAAGGAAGAGAAAGTGTGGGAAGTAATGAACAACAAAGATGATTATATGAAGTTTAGGAGAGGGGAAGTGTTGAGTTGTGTCTGGTCATTTAGGATGAGATCTGGACTGTGAGCAAGATGTTTGTTAATTTCCAGGGCTTCCAGCAGGTTGAGTTTATGGCCTTTGTTTGCTAAGTGAAGTACATGGGACACTGGCTGGTAGTTGTGACCCTCGCTCAGTACATTCTCAGCAAATGCAGAGTCTGAATTCTGCAATCTCCAGATGCGTTCATGTTCAGCCAGCCTAGTTGATATGTCTCTGCCTGACTGACCAATATAAAATTTGTCACAATCAGAACAGGTCATTTTGTATAGCCCACTGTTGGCTAATACCTTTACGCTGTTGAGGAAGAATGAGCTGACATTCCTCCACAGACATTGGGACATCTCACTGAGTGTATGCAGCAGACGTCAAGTCGTCATAAAGGCGAATGATGGACGCACCTCATATTAATTACTAACAAGTGCCCGGATGCTTTTAATCAGATACTGCAGAGGCGGATTTCGTGAACAAGAGGGCACAGCACCTCCCTCGTCTCTGGTCTTTGATTATTTGGCAGCGTGCTGCCTTTCCGGGTGTTGCAGTCGCGGGACAGAGCAGCTGGCCGGCCTCGCGCCGCGCCGTGCAGAGCGGTGCTTTGTGCGCCGCTAATGAGTAGGATATGGCACGGTGGGCGCGGGCCGGCTGGCCGCCGTCCCGCGGTGGCGGCTGGGTTCTCACGCTGCAGGTTGCCCCCGCCCGGAGCGGAACCCGGCCTGCCCGCCCACAGACATCCCATTCATTCCGTCCCCTCCGTCCCGCCTGGTATGTGGCCGGCCTTCAACCCGCCAGCCGCCAGCCGCAGCCGCAGCCGCTGTCGCTGCCCCGCGAGGGGCCCCCGGCCGGCGCAGGGAGAGCCGAGAGCCGAGAGCCGAGCTGGCAGCGCGCAGGCGCCGACACCTGTTGGCCGGCTCCTCAGGGAGCTGTCACTGCTCAGACAGCTCACCTACACTATTTAAGTAATGACTGTCATCGTAAACTTGACACCTGAACAATTCTCTGTCTTGAGCAAACACGATTTCTTTTTTTCCCCACCCGTACACGGTTTGGTGATGTTTCACCATCATCAGTGGTTTCACTTTGTTTTCATCGCTGTGTTTAGTCTGAAGACTGGTTTTTGATGCATCCCTTGGTGCTACTCTATCCTGTACAAGTCTCTTCGTCCCGGAATAACTACATCAAGCTGCAGCCTTCTGAATCTGCTTGCTGAATTCATTTCTTGCGCTCTCTCTCTCTCTCTCTGTCCCTCTCTACGATTTTTGCCTTCCCACACTTCCCTGTAATTCTAAACTGCTGATCCCTTGATGTCTCATAATGCGTCCTGTCAACCGATCCCTTTTTTTTGTCAAGTTGTACCACAAATTTCTTGTCTCCTCAACTCTGTTCGGTACCGTCTCATTGGTCACGTGATTTCTACATTTACATCTACAGCTACGTGATTACTCTGTTATTCACAATAAAGTCCCTGGCAGAGGGTTAAACGAACCACCTTCAAGCTGTCTCTCTAACGTTCCAGTCTCGAACGGTAAGCGGGAAAAACGAGCAATTAAATTTTTCTGTGCGAGTCCTGATTTCTCTTATTTTATCGTGATGATAATTTCTCCCTATGTAGGTGGGTGCCAATAGAATGTTTTCGCAATCGGAGGAGAAAACTGGTGATTGAAATTTCATGACAAGACCCCGTCGCAACGAAAAACGCCTTTGTTTTAATGATTTCCATTCCAATTCATTTATCATGTCTGTGACACTATCGCCCTATTTCGCGTTAGTAGAAAACGAGCTGCCCTTCTTTGTACTTTTTCGATGTTATCCGGCAGTCCTACCTGATGCGGATCCCACACTGCACAGCAATACTCCAGAATAGGATGGACAAGCGTGATGTAAGCAGTTTCTTTAGACCTGTTGCACCTTCTAAGTGTTCTGCCAATGAATTTCATTCTTTAGTTTTCTGTACCAACAATATTACCTAAGTGATCTGTCCAATTTAGGTTATTTGTAATTGTAATCCCTAAGTACTTAGGTGAATTTACAGCCTTTCATCTTATCTTCAGCGTTTTTTGTAGCACCACGTTCCAAAATCCTTTTCATGTCTAAACTGTTTATCGACCATGTTTCAGTTATATCATGACTAAACTCCCAGACAAATACCTTCTTAAAACATTCCTAACACATAAATCTCTATTTGATGTTATAGATTTCTCTTCTTCAGAATATCATTCCTTGTCATGGCCAGTCTACATTGTACTTCCTCTCTTCTTCGACCATCACCAGTTAATTTGTTGTCCAAACAGCAAAGCTCATCTTCTACTTTTAGTGTCTTGGTTCCTAAACTATTTCCCTCAGCATCGCCTGATTTCATACTACTACATTCCATCATCAATGTTTTACTTTTCTCGATGATCATATTATATCCTCCTTTCAAGACGCTGTCCATTCTGTTGAGTTGCTCTTCCAAGACCTTTGCTATCTCTGACAGAATTACGGTGGCATCGACTAAACTTATAATAATTATTATTATTTTATTTCTTCTCCCTGAACTTTAATTCCATCTTCAAATTTTCCTTTGATTTCCCTTAATTTTTCTTAACATATCAAATGGCTCTGAGCACTATGGGACATAACATCTGAGGTCATCAGACTTAAACCTAACTAACCTAAAAACATCACACACATCCATGCCCGAGGCAGGATTCAAACCTGCGTCAGTAGCGGTCGCGCCGTTCCAGACTGAAGCGCCTAGAACCGCTCGGCCACACCAGCCGGCTCTTAACATACCACGTCTTGTTATTCGTGTAGCATTTATCTGCAGTACAGCCGATATTTTGGTACGGTTGACCTCTGGAACTGCAATGGACTTCACTCGCATTATTACTGCTGTGGCCTTTAGTTCGAAGGCTGGTTGGATGCATCTCACCATGATGTAAACATCTCGCTGCGGTTTAGAGCTCCTGTTGACGTATTTTTCTCTGTGTTTACGAATTAAATTTAGGTTTATAAACTTGGACTGCTGCAGAACTTATTATATTTCCTTTTGCTATCCATCCAAACATCTTCTGGGAGTGTTCTCTTTTTTCTATTAAAATATTATACTAAATCCACGACTCTGTTTTTATTTTGATCCTAACAACTGAAAGACATACATTTCTTTCTGATTCTTCACCTGGAGCTAACTTAACAGTGAAGAAAGATTTCCACAAGCTGGCTTGCTTTCATGCATTTTTACTGCTGGACAGCTTATCATCGGAAGGATCGTAAAGAGTCGTCATGCTTGAATACTGTTTTTTGAGAGTAGCAGACCGATTTACGTTCTGTACTTGTTTTTTATTCCCGTTTTCATACGCAAAAATGAAAAGCGGGAGAAAACGTATATCGTCATACTCGTCTAGGTATGCTACTTTATTGTCACCGCTCAGTCGTTTCTGTCCCGTGTGGCATACTACTGAATGTTCGATGTGAATTTGGAGGAAGGGGCTGAAAGCGGGCGTTTTTTGGGCAATCGATGACGTCGAATATTCTTTCTTCGGGGAAGTATTTTTGTATCATTCATTAAGTGTTGAAAATAGTTTCATGGTGTTGTGTATTCATTTAAAACTTCCTTCTCTTGTATCACTGACTTTTGCGTGAGAGAGTTCTAGTCTGTTGTAAGTTTATGGTGGAAACTTTTGCTTTTCCTGAGGACGTCGAGATAAGTTTCAAAATTATCTAGGCGCGGGTATTCCTCTATGAGATGTTCTGCAAAACTGGAATGTGTATTGCGACTTTTTAAGGTTCCAAGTTCTTAACAATACCTAGTTTTAAAACTCATGCGTGTTTGGCTTGCGTAGGGAAAATGCCGTGAACTACAATTTAAATGACAGATGTCAGCTTCGTTTTAAATTTGTGGCGAGGTGTTGTTAGCTTTTGAGATTTTCTCTTCTACGTGGTTTTTGCAAGCTTCTTCATCGCTACACGAATTACTGTCGCCTGTATCACTTAGTATCTACTTATTTTATTCTTGCCATACCTTTCTTCAACTGATTCTATCCACCACACTTGTCTTCATTAACGTCTTAACTTTTTTTTGCGGCTTCATCATGCTTTCTATCAACCTGTCCCGTTTCCTAGTCAGGCCGTGCCTTAAATTTCGCTTTCATTCTTCAAAATTTGATCATTTGGTAACTCTTCATAAGTTATCCAATCTCTCCATCTAATCTTCGTCCTTTCACTGTAACACCATATTTCTCTTTTCTACTCTGTACTGCCTGTCGCCTACGTTTCACTTTCAGACATGACACATATATTTATCTTCGATGTCCACAAATTTATCTTTTTCGGAAACGCCTTTCTTGCTACGGTCAATTTTCATTTTTAAATACTCTTTTCTTCTAACATCGTCCGTTATTTTAATGTCCAGGTAGCAAAACACATCAGCAACGTATACTATCTCATTTAGCAATAATTTCCTGAGTATTACCTGATTCAATATGGAGGCAATCCATTGCCTTTCTCTTACTTTCATTGCTGTTCATCTTAGAACCTGTTTGTAAGATGCTATCCATTCAGTTAGGTTGATCTCACAAGTACTTTGCTGTCTCTGATGGAATTACGTCATCGGCAAACCTAAAAAAAATTTATTTCTTCTCCCTAAACTGTAAATCTTTTCCAAATGTCTCCTTAAATCCCTCTACAGCTTGATCTATGTACACAATGAATAACACGGGGGATAGTCTATAACCCTGTTCTACTATCTTCTCAACTACGACTTCCCTTTCGTATTCTTCGGCTACCAGAACTACAATGTGTTCTGTGTACAAGTTGTGGAAAACCTTTCGCTACTTGTATTTTATCCTTGGTAACTTCAGTATTTGGAAGAATGTATTCCAGTCAACATTGACAGAACTGTACAAAATTACAAGTTGTTTCAGGTTCCCATACCAATCATTAGCCGTATTGGCAACTGCAGCTGCCACAAAACGTGACATGATATTGAAGGACGATTCAATCTATGCTGCACCTTATTTGTAGGAACGTGATCTCAAAAAAATCAGAATATATTATTTTAATTTTTCTGACCTAAGTGTTCTGGAAATTAAGACAGTTTCTCATGAGACCTGTTTCGCTTTATTGATTACCTCGGCTCTGATGAACATGTTTTCTGTTTGTTTGTTTTTTCACATTTTACGGCGAAAACTAGTTTTTCTTGTCGCTATCAGCAGAATTTGGAGACGAAAACTTGGCAGCACTTTCATTATTCCCTTTTTACTACCGTTTACACAATAAGAAACAGCACATCTCTGACTGAAATACAGATATTGCGACATGAATTTAACGTGGAAAGCAGGAAAACATTGGGGCACAGTGTGAACCCTGCTACCTCCGAAAGGAGAGATCTTGTTACCAAACACCACTGAGGAAGCTTAACTAACAAATCGAAACGTATCTGATTAAATTGTTCTTAATTTGAAGTAGATTATGAAGGGGAGTAAGCAAAATAGTACTCATACTGAGGCGGTTCTCTTTTCTGAAGGATCATCTTTTCTCTGTTTCCTTTAACAATAAATATGCTTTTTACGGATCTTGCCTTGTGAGAAACTCATTTCCTTGATTTTTATTTTTATTTTTTAATATTATTTTTAGGTAGTGGTTTTTTTAATCACAAAGTTTTAAGAAATACACGTCATTTAATATCACATGCTGTTTACCATGTCGCTTTCAGTTCTCTGCAGTACATTTCATATTTAATACAGATCCTCTTCTACAAGTGATAGGAATTTTTCTTAACTGTAATGCTTCACTAGTAACGAAATAAATTGAGGACTAAAAATGAAACCATTGGTGTTAACGCTTTTTCCCATTATGCTAAGGTTATGTATCTTACTGCCAGTATTTAACTGCTAATTTCTGCTGTCGTTATTACTATGTAAAATGTGTTTGCCTTTTACAAATATCATTCTCTTTTGTTTACTGTTTATTATAGTTGTTTAAAAATATGCCTATTACTTACTTTAGATATCCTTGGTAAAATTCTTAAGTGCGAAATTAGTATTTAATGTTTTTCAACGTAATTTCTCGTGATAATCTTTTGTCATACACTTGCTAGTGGTTTGCCGTTTATGGATGTAACACAATGTAGAACTGATTTCTCAAACACACACTGTATGACTAACTGAAGAACGTTAAACTTTTCTGCTACCTTATTTTGTCTCTGTGGGAGGAATTTCTATCTTTTCATGCAGGTGGCCATGCGAGATCGCTGATCTCTCTCTCTCTCTCTCTCTCTCTCTCTCCCTGTGTGTGTGTGTGTGTGTGTGTGTGTGTGTGTGTGTGTGTGTGTGTGTGTGTGTGTGTGTGTGTGTGTGGATGGGAGAGAGGGCGGGAGAGAGAGGACTGAATCCTAATCAGTTGCAGGTGACAAACTGTATTCATATATTTGTTGTACTTCAGTGAACAGAAAGCCACATGATCAGATCAACGGCATATTCTATTAATACACATATTTTTGTAGAAACTATGTGAATACAATAACCACACTCTCAAAGCTGTATATGCTCTAATGTGACACATATTTGTTAAAAATTAAGGAAACAATGCAACAGTCGACAGAAAGCTAGCATAATATCTATTGTAACTTAATAAAACGTATTTGACAATTATGACTGTTCATAGAAACGTATGATGCATAGCTTACATTATACAATTTTGCAGCAGGAATTACTTAACAAGCAAAATCTGTTTTATTATTTTTCCCTTTTTCCCAGTAAGCTTTGCTCATTACCAATTTTGTTCTAAGGTATCGCTTACCGCCGCATTGCAACCTGAGTATACAGGAGTGGAACTTTGTGTCTTTGACTACGCCGTGTGTTTTCCAATTTTTAGATCTTTGCTTATTGCTGAAGGAATAGTGTGACATGAGGAACGCAAATTAGAGTAAGACCAAACACGTACTTGCCCGTAACATAGACCAACGTTACTGGTACAGCTATTAGATTATGTCCTGTTCTGTCTCATCTTCTTCGCACCTACGTTCTCGGCCAAGTACGTCATAGTGCGACTGTAGCGGAGAGACTTTTACATAGTTCCGAAGGTAACTGAAAAGCAGTGTTCATCGGATACCGACTTGTGACATGGACAGCGTAAAGTGTAGAGGGTGTTCTATGCTCTCTCTGCTACTTCTATTAAATTTCCTTCTGATTTAACTACTTAATATTGAAATAGAATCAAACAGTGAAGTAATTAAAGAAATAATACATCAAAGAGGGAAAACTAATTATAGACAGCAGATTAACTGAAAACCATGAAGCAGCTAGATAAAAGCTGTGAAACCTTCTATGGATATCATAGAGTGTTTATAAAATTTTACCATTTGTGTAGGAAGCGGTATTGGCGCATTTCCATGAAGCGAAAATCAATTTTCGAAGTGGAAAATGTAGCGCGTCCTCTTTACATTACGACATTCGATTTTTTGTATCTTAGCTTTGTCCTGCTTGTTTCTCTGTGTCTTCAGTCCTTCCTCTACTCCGTCGTCTCCTGTATGTTCCTTTTTCAGTAGGAATTCATGCAGAATTTCCGTAGCCCATTTCGATTGATATCGTCTCTCTGGACACAAAACTCGAATGCATTTCTTTTTCGTAACAGTCTCTATCATGTCCTCACCTCACGTGTTTCTTTTGTTCATTTGTCTGTTTACCTGTGGCTTGTTGTCATTACCGACGTGCATCTTTCTGCTCAACGTCCGGTAACTTTTAATTTTTGAGCTATTTGCGAATTTAACGTCCCTGTTTCGGTAAGTCAGTACTAATACTATACATTTGTTACATGCTTCTCATTTAAGGGATATTGAAGAGTTTACTTTTCAATACAGTAATCTGTTTTGGAGATTAACTCCAAGACTCATTTACCCTATTTTACCATCCAATCATTTTCATTTGCGCTAATGCTTCAACTGTTTCTACAATTTCATTATTAATCGGCACTATTTTTCTGCATATAGTCTTACCGTTCGTAATTTTGTGCTTTTGTAACTAATATTCAGTCTTACAGTCATAATTGCACTGCTCAGTTCTTCCATTTTCTGGTGAAATTCTTTGATATTAAAGATAAACAAAACAATGTTATCTGATAATCGAAGGTCGATCAGCTAAGATCAGTTACTACATATTTCTTTTTCAAAGTAAGACCACTTCCAATTGTAGAGAAAATGGTTTTGGTGAAATGGAGCATCATTGCCACTTTCACAGTACTTAACTCTCTTGATTTAATCGAATGGGAGCCGTAGCCTTGTCGTATATTTTTCAACAAACTCCTGTAGACAGTTTATACTCCTTGGCTCTCAAGTGCTATCTGCTCGGATACTACCATGACGAAGTCCCACACTTCCTCATAACCTATAAACCTCATGAAGAGTTGTATCTAACATTCGTTGCTTCTTCCTACAGTTTCATTGACGAAGTGTAGACGCGTATCTGCGTCGAAGCAAATCTTTTTCTTTTCACTGCTTTAAGCCTAAAGTTTTTTTTCTAGTCGGTTAATACGGATTTTTGAAACAATCTTAAGTGGTACATACTAATGGGTTTAATGTTTTTTACGCTTCTCTGTTATCTTCCTTGTCAATTACAAGAATTACGACATTGTTCCAACTGTATAGTTTCGTCTCCGTGTGATAATTTCCAATGTATGATAATGAAAGTTTTGTTTGCACAATCTCTCATCCATATTTTATCATTACTACTACTATCCCATCGAGTCTAGGGATTTTTTACTTCTTTCCATGTGTGTAGTTTGTTTCATTACTTTTCCTGGAAGCCATTCAGAAAAGCACAGATTCTCCCAATTTATTTCCTAAGTGATAGTTTCCTTAGGCGTCAACAGTGTACTACAGCAGGAAAGTTCTCAGAATGACAAATAATTACAAGTACGATAAGTGATCATTATTTCATCACTTTTGTGTAGATAAGACGTCTTAAGAAGTTCCTAAATGAAACACTATCTTTGCATTATTGCGAACGTTTCACACGCAAAGTCACAAGATCAAAATTCAAAAGATGTTGAACCGAATTATTCAGTTATTTAAGCAATATCAGTTCAGGTTACAGTGTGCAAATGTTTTTTTTTTATCGCTACAGAAAGTCAAATACTCTCAAATAAATCTGCTCTTAGAAGACTTGTGTTATATTGTGGAAGACGAACAGTGATTGAATTCGCGAACTCTCGTGTTCAGACGTAAATAAAACAATTAAAATGCTGTTATACCATAACGATAGTGAAGCAACGATCTGTTCAAACCAATCAGCATTATGCGAAACCAAAAATCTTTTGTTCTATAGTTAACGCACAAACATCAAAAGTTCCCATAATTTACTGTTGCGCAGAAAATGTCACGAAGCCTAATATTAATAAACTAGAGCTAAATAAATTAATGGTTTAAAAGGGTAGCCAGGAACGGGGCAGGAAGAGATGAGAGACTCTTAATAAAATAATTACGTATTTTTATCTACAATAAACCATGAACTGAACAATTATACAGACTACTTCAACTTATTAAAATTGAAAAAAAAGAATACGTGGCCACGATGGCATTAGAACTGAAAATAAACAAATTATTTTTGTAGTTAATGGCAGTAGCCGTACAAAGATACTATTCTTCCTTCCATTAGCGTATATTTCTTGTGTCAATTATGGAAGATACTAAAAATCAAAGTTTTCATCAGAAAGTAAGAACGTTTTTATTCGGCGAACAAGGTATTTGATAAGTGCAACGTTGAAATGACAGCGACACAATACTTAATTTATCTAATGCCTTTCAAAGTATAGTTCGTTAGAAAATAGATAGGCTCTTCATCGTAGCAGTTGCTCAAATAAAGTGGTCCCTTGAACTTCTATTTCCTGCTTGCGTCTTCAGGAGATTTACTTTCTGTATAAACTGTGGACCTAACAAGACACTGTGTCTGTTGGGCAACACTAAGCACACGTTTAGAAGCACTTTCATCCAAGAGACACACTTGTAGCACGCAGCGCAACATTGTCTCGGAATTGGTGTTAGGGGTACAAGGCCGCGGTCTATGTTGACCCGGTGAGCACATCTGCGCGAGGGGTGGCATACGCACAAGGCGCAGCGTGGGGCACCGCTAAGGCTTCAACCAAGTCCCTCCTTGTTTCAGCACTTTTCGGTGGATAACGCTCTTCGCTCACATATCTACTCCTTATAACTCTTAAGATACATGTAGCCATTGTTGTAGAACTTCGAACGCTAATCTGTCATGGCATGGATTCTTTAAAGAGGTTTAAACGAGTGTTGGAAGCATTAGTTGTGCAGGTATGAAAAGACAGACTTGAACTGAGAGCAGCACGAATCCAGTTTAGAATTGTTTGACGAAATATCTGTGTGCATGTACTTAGATAGTACTTTGCACATCATTAAACTGGAATGAAACTGTGAAGTTCCCGATTTAAAATCAATTTCATCTACAGCAACTAAAGAAAATTAATCTGTCGAGATTCTACCCGAAGGCCATGAAACTAAAATGTAGATTTAGTGTAGGCATCCTACTTTTACTGAAATAGTAAAACGATTTAGAAATGGAAAGATAGAAAACTATCACCAAACTATTTCACTTCTTTTTCTTTTGATCGTGCTTTACCTTGGGAGTATTGTATCGTAGACATTTCTAAATAAACACAGAAATGAATATCTTTCTAAAGCGCATTGTTCCTTCCAAACAACTTATTTCATCTACAAAATGCAACATCCACCTTTCTCTTACTTGTAAATTGTCATTGACGAGATAATAAAAATTGCTCCGCTTCCAAGTACAGCTCTGAATTTCGAATGTTGTAGAGGGGTTCAGTGGTGAAGCAGAGCCTCGCAATACGCAGATGAGACTGCTTCACTAGGCCATGACAAAAATAATCTATTACAACTTGCAACCCTGACTTTTTGTTACGAAATGCACAGAGGAAATAAAAACCAATCCGAATTCACGCTAAAGGAGTAGTAAGTTTGGAAGAATGCCTGTTATAATGCTTTAGTAGTTACACGCTATCTGCTGTATAGACATGAACGTCAATAGTTGCCCTAGAGTAATGAAGGGAGGAAGCAAGTAATTTACGTAAGTTTTTTTATCACTCCTGTCCACCGGGCATGCAACGTCTACCATTCAGGAAGACTGACAAACTTCATCAAACGCCCATATTTTTACTGTGCCACAGATGAATCCCTCCGATGCGGTTCGACTATACGGAGAAGTACGGAACGCCACGTAAACATTCACATTACATAAAACCCTATTACACGTTATCTTGAGTCTAACAGGATTTGATTTTTGTTATCTTTTGGGGATGAATTTTATGATTTGGGAATGTGTGGTGAGGCGAGTACATGGAAAACAAATATAATTAAAACTGCTGACCTGTTAAACTGAGCTGATATCAAACAACTTGTAATATTATACATTCCCTTAAGTGCGTGACAGCCATGCTCAAATAAAACTGCATGGGGAAACCAGCGTGAACCACTTTAGGCCAAGGAAATGAAAACTGAGATACCACACAAAGATGAGAATAATCCTGTACTAACGTTAGAGTCATCGCACGCCACATAGTGACTAAGAGAAACAGTTCCTTCTCCACGAGCACTGAAACACGTATGTGAGAGAGACAGAGCAACAGAGTGACTAGGTGAATGTCAGAGCCTTGGCACTAGAATTAATAAATTCCATACCTACCATCACACGTGGGAAACATTATGCAAACTGAGGTTCAATCTGCATACAATTACTTATTCCAGTCAGTAGGAAAGCCTGTGCTCATAATATTTTGCCTTTGTTTGCTTACGGCTGTCGAGCCACGTTAAGGTTCCTACATCAGAAACAGGGAAACAACTTGAAGCCCCGCCATAAAATTAGCGCAAGTACACATAATAATTAAGAGTTGATCACTGAAGGCGATAACTTTGACTAAGCAACTCGAAAACTTTATGTTACTTCTGTATAAGGCTCATGGCATCAATCTGCTTGTGTTTCAAGAGATTAATTCATGTGGGTTGATATGCTTTCAGATTGAAGAAAACACTTATAAGGTTTGTAATTTAAGCAGTAACCAGCCACAAGTTAGTTTTTAACAGTTTATATAACCTAATTTACCATTTTAGGATTTATTATAAATCCATTTTCAGAGAGTTCGTACAGTTCTCCTTCATTTCCTTGTGGGGCCTCATGACAGAAAGGAGAGCTGGTTTGAACTCAATTAACTTTTTAAAACCGTACTTGTCACTGGTTGCTGCCTAAATTTTAAACTTCACAATTCTGCTACAGCCACGTCTCTCATCATGTCAACTTTTGACAAAATGGCAAAGGAAACACTAGTTTTAAATGAATGGAGTAAAATACGCCATTAAAGAATGACCAGTGCTGGTGGTACGTGGTCCGTGTTGATATGAACAAAGTAAGAACTCAAGTTTAAACATCACTCCCGAAAATTAAGAGAAAAACACCCCATGATTAAAAATAAGAAACACTCTCGAGCATTTAGTGAAATTAATGAAGCGATCCTCTCACAAAAGACAAGTCTCTGCCATTACCACCCGAAATATAAATCTTACCAAAGCGTATTCGAAGGAAAATTCATGCTTACCAGCTCAACGATAGAACCCAGACTGCCATTCAGAAAGAAAAGCAAGCCAGCTCCGCTTGTCGCGGAGATCAATGTTTCAAGCGAGTGAGTAAGGTTCTCATAAACCATAGTTCAGAGAGAAAAAGCGAGAACTCTGCCTAATAAAAAGCAACTTTGTCTGACCTCTCTGGAGTAAAACTGTCGGCACTACATTATCAGAGAGCGCAAGAAAGTCTGTATTATCCCTCTTGGCTACACCTACACATTCATATTTGCAGAGATTATTCTTTGATACGGAGAGGATAAGGAGTTTGGCCAAATTCATATTGTCGCACCTGACGTATTCTCTTTCCAACTGACTACACGTCTTTGGCCTGGAATCTCGCTGACTGGAATTGAATTGTCTTCAGTGATGAGTCCGTCTTCTAACTGAGCCCGAATGACAAGTGAAGACGTGTCTGAGGACACTCCGGAAGTGATAGGACACTACCCCGATATCGCACGCCATACGACTCGACAATTAAGTGTGATGGTTTGCGGTGCCATTTCATTTCATAGAAGGACCCCTTTGGTTGTCATCCGCAGCATCAATACAGCACAGCGGTACGCCGATGATCTTTTACGCTCTGTTTCACTGTCCTTCGTGGCAAGCCATAATGAGCCTACATTTCAGCAAGGTAACGTCCAGCCGCACACGGCGAGGGTCTGTATTGGCTTCTTAGTGCTTGCTAAACTCTACCATAGCCAGTAAGTTTGCTGGATATCTCCCCAATTGTGAATGTTTGGAGCATTATGGACAGAACCCTCCAACCAGCTCGTCGTTTTGACGATCTAACGCATCAGTTAGACAGAGTTTGACAAGGTCCCTCAATAGGACATCCAACAACTCTGTCAATCAGTGCCAAACCGAGTAATTGCTTGCATGAAGATCAGAGGTGGACCAGCACATTATTTATTTGATCAATTTGTGAAGCTCTTTCTCCTGAATGAGTCATCCAATTTCTATGAAATTGTAGTAATTTCCTTGTCTGTACATGTAAATAACATCCACCAGTTCCCGTTCCATTCGGATAATTCCTTCGTGGTGCGTCGTTGTTTCTATCTTAGAGGGTATGAATGGAAGGACTTGTAGGCCGCTTGGGTAAAGAGCTTGTGTCCGGTGTTTCGTCAATTGTATTTGAAGGTAAAATCTTAGTGGCGTTTTCTTAACAGTTTCAGAGAGGCGGTGTACCGAGCAAGGAGAAATTTGGAAAGGTATTATAGTTGAGGAAGAATAATCACAAGCCTCATTGTTTGCCGATCTACATCTACATCTACATGACTACTCTGCAATTCACATTTAAGTGCTTGGCAGAGGGTTCATCGAACCACAATCATACTATCTCTCTACTATTCCACTCCCGAACAGCGAGCGGGAAAAACGAACACCTAAACCTTTCTGTTCGAGCTCTGATTTCTCTTATTTTATTTTGATGATCATTCCTTCCTATGTAGGTTGGGCTCAACAAAATATTTTCGCATTCGGAAGAGAAAGTTGGTGACTGAAATTTCGTAAAAAGCTCTCGCCGCGACGAAAAACGTCTATGCTGTAATGACTTCCATCCCAACTCGTGTATCATATCTGCCACACTCTCTCCCCTATAACGCGATAATACAAAACGAGCTGCCCTTCTTTGCACCCTCTCGATGTCCTCCGTCAATCCCACCTGGTAAGGATCCCACACCGCGCAGCAATATTCTAACAGAGGACGAACGAGTGTAGTGTAAGCTGTCTCTTTAGTAGACTTGTTGCATCTTCTAAGTGTCCTGCCAATGAAACGCAACCTTTGGCTCGCCTTCCCGACAATATTATCTATGTGGTCCTTCCAACTGAAGTTGTTCGTAATTTTAACACCCAGGTACTTAGTTGAATTGACAGCCTTGAGAATTGTACTATTTATCGAGTAATCGAATTCCAACGGATTTCTTTTGGAACTCATGTGGATCATCTCACACTTTTCGTTATTTAGCGTCAACTGCCACCTGACACACCATACAGCAATCTTTTCTAAATCGCTTTGCAGCTGATACTGGTCTTCGGATGACCTTACTAGACGGTAAATTACAGCATCATCTGCGAGCAACCTAAGAGAACTGCTCAGATTGTCACCCAGGTCATTTATATAGATCAGGAACAGTAGAGGTCCCAGGACGCTTCCCTGGGGAACACCTGATATCACTTCAGTTTTACTCGATGATTTGCCGTCTATTACTACGAACTGCGACCTTCCTGACAGGAAATCACGAATACAGTCGCACAACTGAGACGATACCCCATAGCTCCGCAGCTTGATTAGAAGTCGCTTGTGAGGAACGGTGTCAAAAGCTTTCCGGAAATCTAGAAATACGGAATCAACTTGAGATCCCCTGTCGATAGCGGCCATTACTTCGTGCGAATAAAGAGCTAGCTGCGTTGCACAAGAACGATGTTTTCCCTTCGAGGTGATTCATAATGTTTGAATACAGTATATGCTCCAAAACCCTACTGCAAACCGACGTCAATGATATAGGTCTGTAGTTAAATGGATTACTCCTACTACCCTTCTTGAACACTGGTGCGACCTGCGCAATTTTCCAATCTGTAGGTACAGATCTATCGGTGAGCGAGCGGTTGTATATGAGTGCTAAGTAGGGAGCTATAGTATCAGCGTAATCTGAAAGGAACCTAATCGTTATACAATCTGGACCTGAAGACTTGCCCGTATCAAGCGATTTGAGTTGCTTTGCAACCCCTAAGGTATCTACTTCTAAGAAACTCATGCTAGCAGATGTTCGTGTTTCAAATTCTGGAATATTCCATTCGTCTTCCCTGGTGAAGGAATTTCGGAAAACTGCGTTCAATAACTCCGCTTTAGCGGCACAGTCGTCGATAACAGTACCATCGGCACTGCGCAGCGAAGATATTGACTGCGTCTTGCCGCTTGTGTACTTTACATACGACCAGAATTTCTTCGGATTTTCTACCAAATTTCGAGACAATGTTTCGTTGTGGAACCTATTAAAGGCATCTCGAATCGAAGTACGTGCCAAATTTCGAGCGTCTGTAAATTTTAGCCCATCTTCAGGATTTCGCGTTCTTCTGAACTTCGCATGCTTTTTCCGTTGCCTCTGCAACAGCGTTCGGACCTTTTTTGTGTACCACGGGGGATCCGATGATGTTGAAATACTGTTAAAACGCTAAGGACTTAGATCAATTGCAGACAAAGAGATAATAAGATGAATATTAAAATAAGAAAAATGTGGATAATGAAACGTATTCGAATTAATCAGATGAACTTGAGAAAATTAAGTGCGGAAATGGGACAGTAAAAGCAGTAGTCGACGTCTGCTATATATCGAACAAAATAACAGACGATGGCCAAAGTAGAGAACATATAAAATGCAGACAGACAAAAGCAATACATGTTTAACCTTTTACGGAAGTGAAACGTGGACAATGAATAGTGAAGAGATGAAGAAAGATGAGGATTTTTAAATGAGGTGCTGTGGAAGAATGGTAGAGATTTTACGGGTAGATTAAATATCTGGTGAGGAGATACTGCACCGAATTGGGAGATTAATACTTTTTTGATGAGACTTGATAGTACACGTCTTGAAAAACCAAAAAATTGTCAATTTGGTAATAAGGGGAGGTGTGGAGAGTAAATTTTGTGTAGAGGGACCAACGTGACCGAAATACTCGAAAACTTATTGACCGATGTACTTCAGAATGTTGCATGATACTCTAATAAACAATCGGGGGACATAAGCTAAGTGTTGTTAAATTTGTATAAGATGTAAATTTTTTAGTCATAAGTCTTCTAACTGGTTTGATGCGGCCTCTTCATCTTAGAGAAGCACTTGCAACCTACATACTCAGCTATTTGTTGGATGTATTCCAACCCCTGTCTTCCTCTACAGTTTTGCCCTCTACAGCTCTCTCTACTACCATGGAAGTCATTACCTGATGTTTTAACAGATTTCCTGTCATCCTATTCCTTCTCATCACACTGTTTATTCCATTCAGACAATCATTTCACTCTTCTTCACTTTTATCCAGGATATCAGTGTCATCAGCAAATCGTATCACTGATATCCTTTCACACTGAATTTTAGTTCCACTCCTGAACCTTTCTTTTATTTCCATCATTGCTTCTTCGATGTACAAATTAAACAGTAGTGACGAAAGACTATATCCCTGTCTTACGCACTTTTTAGTCCGTGCATTTGTTCTTGGTCGTCCATTCTTGTTAGTCCCTCTTGGATGTTGTACATATTGTATATTACCCGTATATCTCTAAAACTTACCCATATTTTCCTTTTTTTAGGATAGAAAATCATGTAAATACATATCTAACATAAAAGAGGAAAAGTTGTTACCAAAAATGTCGTAAGTCTTGGGCGATTTACTACAAATTTTTACACGGTGCCCCACAGGATATTCAGACTTACATAGGATACATATTTTTAATGTACTGCGTATAATACATAAACAAATATTTAATATGGAAAAGGGAAACGATGTTACAAAAATCTCGAGATGGTCTTTACCGATTTGCTTCAAAATTTTATGTGGTTCTCTAATGATAATTTGGATTGCCGTAAGCTACAGGTTTCTTAATGTACTTGATACTTGTATATAATTTTTATGTACAATATATAAAGAAGAAACGTTATAAGGAAATATTTCGAAAAGTCCTTGACCTATTTACTTCAAATTTTTACGTGATACATGAACATTCAGGAGCGCATTGGTTATATAATTTTACGCATATAACATATAACGTGTATTCTATATAGAAAGGGGAAACGTTGTTAGAAAATATCTCGAGAAGTTATTGGTCAATTTACTTCCGAATTTTAAACTATCAGTCGTTCAGTCGGACATCGGGTACACAGTTCGTGGAACGAGAAAAAAAAGAAAAAACACCTAAACCCAATTAGTTTAAGGAAGTAGAAAAGGATTTGAGAGAAATCCACATTACCGAAGTCATGTTAAAGAATGGTACAGCCAAGAGAGTGACCAAAGACAAAACTAACATGTTCCAAGTTAAGATCAACATCAGGAAACCGATTCAGATATCAGACGAGGAAAGAAAGAAGAGATCAGATAGAATGAAGAACTATTGGTAGAAAAAGAGAGCACAAGTATCTAGGAAGTGCTTGAGCTGACGAACCCCAAAGATGGGTATTCGAAGCGAAAAAAAAAGAAATAAAATAAAAAAGCTGTGCTGCATTGTGAAAATGTATGGTTTCGTTTTCTTTCCCGCAGTCAGTTTCAAATTACGTTTGCATGGTGTGTAAACCATTAGACACATTACTTCTTCAGTATATGTTTTAGTTTTCCTCATAAGCAATTTCAAGCAAAAATGGTATGCACAACAAAGTGCTGTTTATTATTCCTCCTCGCCACTGGAATTCATGAAAACAGGAAAGTTGTATCCAAGGCTTGTTGGTTTACGAATCAGAATACTAATAAGGCATCTGAATCGTTCGAAGCTTTGTACCCCACCCATTCACAGACTGGAACACAGTCACTGATGCTAACATCCTCTCCGCTTAAGCAGCTGGAGAGGTCTCCGTCTACCAACGATCCAAATCGATTTACCCTTTCGTTTTAAGCAACTTATCAATTACGATTTAGTTTGCAATAACAGTAAAGCGGGGTCAAGGTCAGAGAGAGAGAGGAAGAGCAAAGAGAGTTGGGGTGGGGGGATGTGACATGGAAAGGAGGGGGCAGAAGGTGATACATAAAGAGAGGAGTAGAGGAGGAGGAGAAGGTGGATAAAGAGGAGGAAGGAGTAGATTGGCATAGAGAAAAGGGGATGGGGGGAGTTTGGGAGATATACTCAATTTCCACACATTAGAAAATGTGAAACATCGCCGAGTTCTCTAGTTATGTATATAGACAACAATAATCATTTCGTGTGGCTCAATAGCGCAGCGCAAGTCTTTCTATTGGACGCCACACCGACTACTTGCGTAGAACCTACCAGAATTATACAACCTGGAAAAGAGTACCAACAGTTTAACGTGGAATCTGAATCACATGATGTTTCTGGCGACTACTTACACAGTTGATAGGTGAAGGCTTTAGCTACAAAGAAGACTGAAAAAATCCGTAGTATGACTGAGATTCAATCCCGGGATCTCTGGGTTTCCAGGCACGAGCTTTATTGCTACACCACCAAGCCCGACGTGTTTGCAGATTGTTCACTATAGGTTTTTAATATTTGACGTAAATAGCCGTATCCCTTAACTGCATTAATTTATAAGCTTACGCTTTTCACACCGCCAAGAAACCGGAGACCTTAGTGTGCGACACAAATTTCATCTTCATGTCACCACCAGTTCCTACGAAAAAGAGGTCTAAATTGTCGGACAGACAGACAAGCAGACACGTAGTCGGGCGGACAACAAAATGATCTGACAAGGGTTCCGATTTTACCGGCTAAGGTATAGAACTCTAAAAATACGAATATAGTTGAACGATTTTGTTTAGGTATTTTTATTGGAGTTAAAACTCTGTGATGAATCTCTGTTTATTTCTTATTTCGTGATTACTGTCGTTACGTTTTAAGTCGCTATCCCACGCTTTGAGGAAGGTACTGTTACAGAGGCTAAAGCTTGGTGAAACTAACCGATCCCTTTATCACATTAAGAAGAAGGGGAGAAAAGGATTTGGAGCTAAGCGACTGAACGTACTTACTTAAACAAATAGTATGTAGTGAATTTATATAGACTCCCGAGTATAAAAAACTACTTCGTCATTGTTTTGTCTCTCATAACTTACCGGTATGATCGCTAGAAGAAGAATGAATTGATCTTGATGTTTCCCTCATGATAGAAGAGAAAAATAATTAACAATAAGAATCATTACGTTTCTCTCGAACAAAGGATCTATTTGCGAAGCTACTCTGACTGTATTATGAGAATATAATATATTTAAAAGTCCGCCTTAGCAACTACTAAACATATGTATCCGTTTTCTCATGTGCGTTCAGTTTATTCATTAGAAATATCACCAGTAGCGTGGAACGATACGTACCTGCATCTTTTATTTTTGTAGTTGATTTAGAAATTGTGTTTGTTAACTATTGATATGTGATATTTACTTACTACATTTTCGTCTGAATTCTGGTTACGTCTGAAAATTTCGTCTGTGAGCATATTTTGCAAGTAGTTTAGCATTTGATACTCGTTTCTGGCTAGTTCTCTTTGGTTTGATTCACTACCAAATTGCTGATGTAACGTGCAACTTAATATAGCACCTGTAATGTTTATCTACTTCCATCTGCCTAATGTATGAATGTATTTCTTCGTTTTTGTGACCATACTGTCTGTACTTACTTTACCGTTACATAAAGTGTTTTAAATCTCTCTGTGCAACTAAAGTAAGCATACAGAAACAACAAACCACACAGATAAAGGGAATATTTTAAGATCAAATCAATATGTAAACTAGTGGTTAAGTTGGAAACAAAAAGCACAGAGATATGTTTAACCAGAAGTATACAAACAAATAACTCTGATTTTGCATTGTGTCGTATTTCACAACAAAAAATGTGTAGTGCTGCAAAGCAATGTGAGGTTAAGCAAAACGAAGCAGAGCCAAACGAGGGAAAACATCAGGCGTCATTTCTGGTGTTGGAAGAATCAGAGATAAAAAACCGCCAAGTAAAATCACAGCTCAATATCTGTCGTAACGAACTGTTTTAGATGCAAAAAACAAGCGAAATTGTAGATATGTTTCAATACACAACACTGATGATGTGTTATATCAGTGAAAAATATTTGGCGTCAAATTACGCACTTTCTTGTAGATCCATAGACGGATTTAAAATAACTTCAAAAAGGATCTATGTATGTAGCGTTGCCAATTTTTTCTACATTCAGATTCCTTTTTATTTAGCAACTTATTTCTATTTGTGCTTTGCCGTAATAGTATTCTACTGCTAGTCTACGTTCATACGTATTTCTTCAATTCCGTGTGTGGAATGTGAAGAGGTAATAATTTAGCCATAGGCTGAGAGGGGATTGAGAAGAGTACCAGGCAGTGAACAGTTAACGCTAACGTTGGAGCAGCGTGAGGGAGAGATAGGCAGGGAATTTACTTTATACTTCAATAAGGCCCACCATGGAAAATATTTATAAGATTCAACACCTCAGTATTGTATAACTGACATATAAAAATTAAAAGTTAGGCCTTTTTTTTTTTGAAAAATAATTCAGTGTTACGCTGAAAATTGCACGAAGACAAATATTACTGAAATGGAGCAAAACAAGAGAATGGTATTGAAAAGTTCCATGCACAAAAGAACTAAAAAGTAACCTTTTGAAACACCGTCATTATCCCCATAGGTACGCAGAACGTGAAATTGGAATCACAGCTATCTATATATCTCCTCTGTAACGGTGCAAAATCGTGGTGTCGTGCGACGTCATCGCCGGCATCGGCGAAGTTCCTCACAGCATGGTATCGGCACACGTGAAAAAGAGGCCACCGCTCAGAACTTCATGTGAGGTGTAAGGTGGGTTAATAACGGCCCACTGGCACCAGTTTCACCGCAATTCTGTTCGCAGAATGAAAAGGTCGTCCCCTCAAACGCACCCCCCCCCCCCCTCCCTCTTTACCAATATCTCATATCTCATCTCATAACGTCTGTGAGAAGGAGGTTAGAACAGTGCTGAAATCGGTAATTTTCTTAAGGGGGCTGAAGAAAACAGTGTAGACACCGCCACTTAGAATCGACACGGAAAGGCGTCAGGAAGTGGCTTAAATGGCGCCAAAGAAACCACCAATTTCCTTGGGGCCTTCATTTATACATATTTCACTATCGACTATAGTTTGCAATAATCATCTTGTTATTGAAGCTCTTTTTTCCGTGTTTGCTTTAACAATATATACGTTTTTGGATAGGGTCCGCCTTTAGCAAAACACAGGTTATAAAAAAAACTGTGTTTTGCTAAAGGCGGACCCTATCCAAAAACATATATATAGTTTGCAATGTGGTGTGCAACAGAACATTTTTTACAGCCTTTGACACTGCTTACACCATCCAGACATTCAAACCTTCTCTGGGGACATGATGGAGCTGCAACCCACTTTTACTGATCAGGCCGCTTTGGAGAGTAGCATGCCCAAGGTTTTGGTCTGGTCTACACGATGGAATCACTAGCGAACCCTCCAAATCCATTCAATAAAAACTGAACGCGAGCCGAAGCAGCCAAGACTGTTAATGCTTTTTCAGCCCCCCTGTTTGACGCTCGCCTGCAGTGTGATCATGGCGATGTGTGACTCGAGCGTAAATAAAAAGGCCAATGGTTCCACTAAAAGCCCTCTTCCCATTTCGGCAACCTCCTCAGTGCCACCTGCACACCTCTGCTGAACATTATAAAATAGTTCCTGTACAGAGACCCGTGGTCTAGGGACGAACGGAATTAAAAAAAAAAATGCCGGCACGGTAGCTCAGCGTGTTCGGTAAGAGGGTTAGCTGGTCTCTGTAATAAAAAAAACTGAGTGAATGGATCAATAACGAACTTCGAAGGGCGTCTGAGGACGTCCGCCAAGAACAATTGTAACGACCTATAACGAAAAAAAAGGGTAGCGTCTTTGATTCATAATCAAAAACGTCTTCGGTCCCGGGTTCGATCCCCACCACTGCCTAAATGTTGATAAATAATCAGCATTGGCGGCCGAAGACGTCCGGCATAAGAAGTCAGCCTCATTCTTGCCAACGGCCTTGTCAAAGAGGGCGCAGGAGCGGGTAGAGGTTCAGGGCACTCTCTTGTCCTAGGGGTGGGAAATTGCCCCTAAAGGCTGAAGAATCAGCAATGATCAACGACACGAGGATGCAGAAGGCAATGGAAACCACTGCATTAAAGACACGTAACGTGTATCCACAGGACATGTGGCCTGTAGTTGAAGAAGTGTCATGATGATCTCTCCATTGGCAAAAGATCCCGGAATAGTCCCCCATTCGGATCTCCGGGAGGGGACTGCCAAGGGGGAGGTTACCATGAGAAAAAGATGAATAATCAACGAAAGGATAATGTTCTACGAGTCGGGGCGTGGAATGTCAGAAGCTTGAACGTGGTAGGGAAACTAGAAAATCTGAAAAGGGAAATGCAAAGGCTCAATCTAGATATAGTAGGGGTCAGTGAAGTGAAGTGGAAGGAAGACAAGGATTTCTGGTCAGATGAGTATCGGGTAATATCAACAGCAGCAGAAAATGGTATAACAGGTGTAGGATTCGTTATGAATAGGAAGGTAGGGCAGAGGGTGTGTTACTGTGAACAGTTCAGTGACCGGGTTGTTCTAATCAGAATCGACAGCAAACCAACACCGACAACGATAATTCAAGTATACATGCCGACGTCGCAAGCTGAAGATGAACAGATGGAGAAAGTGTATGAGGATATTGAAAGGGTAATGCAGTATGTAAAGGGGGACGAAAATCTAATAGTCATGGGCGACTGGAATGCAGATGTAGGGGAAGGAGTAGAAGAAAATGTTACAGGATAATATGGGCTTGGGACAAGGAATGAAAGAGGAGAAAGACTAATTGAGTTCTGTAACAAGTTTCAGCTACTAATAGCGAATACCCTGTTCAAGAATCACAAGAGGAGGAGGTATACTTGGAAAAGGCCGGGAGATACGGGAAGATTTCAATTAGATTACATCATGGTCAGACGGAGATTCCGAAATCAGATACTGGATTATAAGGCGTATCCAGGAGCAGATATAGACTCAGATCACAATATAGTAGTGATGAAGAGTAGGCTGAAGTTCAAGACATTAGTCAGGAAGAATCAATACGCTAAGAAGTGGGATACCAAAGTTCTAAGGAATGACGAGTTACGTTTGAAGTTCTCTAACGCTATAGATACAGCAATAAGGAATAGCGCAGTAGGCAACACAGTTGAAGAGGAATGGACGTCTCTAAAAAAGGGCAATCACAGAAGTTGGGAAGGAAAACATAGGTACAAAGAAGGTAGCTGCGAAGAAACCATGGGTAACAGAAGAAATACTTCAGTTGATTGATGAAAGGAGGAAGTACAAACATGTTCCGGGAAAATCAGGAATACAGAAATATAAGTCGCTGAGGCATGAAATAAATAGGAAGTGCAGGGAAGCTAAGACGAAATGGCTGCAGGAAAAATGTGAAAACATCGAAAACGATATGATTGTCGGAAGGACAGACTCAGCATACAGGAAAGTCAAAACAACCTTTGGTGACATTAAAAGCAACGGAGGTAACATTAAGAGTGCAACGGGAATTCCACTGTTAAATGCAGACGAGAGAGCAGATAGGTGGAAAGAATACATTGAAAGCCTCTATGAGGGTGCTATAGACGAATGTTGAAAATTAGGTGGACTGATAAGGTAAAGAATAAGGAGGTTCTACGCAGAATCGGAGAGGAAAGGAATATGTGGAAAACACTGATGAGGAGAAGGGACAGGATGATAGGACATCTGCTAAGACATGAGGGAATGACTTCCATGGTACTAGAGGGAGCTGTAGAGGGCAAAAACTGTAGAGGAAGACAGAGATTGGAATACGTCAAGCAAATAATTGAGGACGTAGGTTGCAGGTGCTACTCTGAGATGAAGATGTTAGCACAGGAAAGGAATTCGTGGCGGGCTGCATCAAACCAGTCAGTAGACTGACCAAAAAAAAAAGAGAGACAACGCTGGACCAATTCCTAGGCGCCTATGGGGATTCAACAGCCTTCTTCTGTCTGGTACAGCGCTGCTGTTCTAGTGTCTGCTTGCATTCATGTGGAAACTGAGAGCTCTCGAAGGGATTGCCTACCTACAGGCACCAAGATATCGATTGACGGTAGTCTCTGTACAGGTACATTTTTAAAATTTTCCGGAAAGTGCGCAAGTGGCACTGAGGGTGTTGCAAACTTGGTCTCAGAGGGAGCATTCACCATTCTGTTCACAAGCCAGTCAATGTAGCAAATCCCTCTGCTGTGATCACGCGCATAAAGAAACGAAGCAAGGGGACTGGAAAAGCGTTAATACCATTTGCTACTTCAGATCGCGTTGAAAATTCATGGAATGGTTTTTAATGGTCCCTAGTGCTCCAGACTGAACAACAGAGAAAATATTGTGGTCACAATACGCTGCAAATGGATTATATTACATACAGCGCGGTTGTAGCTGCACGAAGTGAGTAGGAAACGGTTGAATCCAGAATGAGATTTTCACTCTGCAGCGGATTGTGCGCTGATATGAAACTTCCTGGCAGATTAAAACTGTGTGCCGGACCGAGACTCGAACTCGTGACCTTTGCCTTTCGCGGGAGGTTGGGACGAACGTCATTCTGGTGCACATCGCACTGATGACTGTTGTTATTGACAGCGAAATGTTTGTAAATGAGTGACCCAAGGGACGGATTGATTCCGTTGATGCCGTTTACTCCACCTCCTGACACCTTTCCGTGTCGATCCAGAGCTGTTGTGTGTCTGAAATGTATTCCTCGTCCATCCATAAGAAAACTACATGATTTCAACATTAGGCATCGTGTTTCTGAACTCCATCGCAGAAACGTCAAGAGAAGGTGTGAGACGTGGGTAACAAATGGGTTAACGTCTTTCCCAGTGCATTACACCTGCACGATGCCGTTGGACAGGGGCGCTAATATATCACTGAACATCTTACACCTCACACGAACTCCTGAGATCTGGCCTCCTTTTCGCATCTTCCTGTTTGAAACTTCGGTCGGTCCCTTCGCCGGTGGAGAGATGTCGCGTGGCCAGTGGCCAGGTGTTGCCTCTGCATGGCCTATGTCCTCAACCTTGGTTAAGGAACTGCCCCGTTAATCTGATTTTGGGGTGTGATTTCATCAATAAAACCGGGTTGGTCTTGGATTATTCCGGACACACCTTTTCCTTTAAGTTCGTTCCTGAAGAGAAGTTTGGCCTTTGCGAATATGCTAAACCTATTGTGCATCCAACTGTCGGGGCGTTGGCCGTTGAGGCCGTAGCTAACGAGTTTCATCTGGCATATCTCTTACCCCATCAGGCTTCTCAGTTACGCGACTTGTTGGACAGTTTTCCCCAGCTCCTTAGTGATAACCTGGGTGTTACTAACGTTCTTCATTATCATATCCGTCTGTCCGACAATATTCCGCTTAGGCAGTCCCCATACCGCCTCTCACCCCCTAAGGTGAAGCTACTCAAGGCTAAGATATCTTAGATACTCCAACAAGGAGTGATTAAGCCTTCTACATCTGCTTATGCTTCCCCAATTTTTCTTGTACCTAAAGATCAGGGACGTGATTTCAGACCTGTGGTTGACCACCGCTGTTTAAACGCTAAAGTTGTTCTTGAATCGGTACCCCTACCTGATCTGCATAATTCTTTAATTTCAATTGCCAGCGCTAATTGCCTTACGTTTCTTGATTTGAATCAGGCCTATTCCATCGGCTGAAGAAAGTAAACATATTACCTCATTTTGTTCTGGTTGAAAATTGTGTGAGTTTAAAAAAGTTACTTTTGGGCAAGCAACTGGAGCGGCTGTGCTTACTCGTTTGTTGGATAATATGCTATGCGTTAGTGTGTGTGTATATTTATTTGGACGACTTTGTTATCTATAGTCGTTCGTTTGAGGATCGTTTGGAGCATATCCAGCAAGTTCTTTTGAGATAAACCGGTCTGACCATTAAGCCTAGTAAGATGACTCTATCCAAGCAGCAGGTATCTTTCTTAGGTCATATAGTGTCGGGTCACAGTATTCGCATTGACCAAGAGCGGACTAAAGCCTTACGGGCTTTGCCTACTGATAAGCGGGGAATTGCTAAATTCATAGGCATTGCCAATTACTTTAGGATTTTCGTTCCCAATTTCAATCAGTTGACGGCACCCTTAAATCAGTTACGCTAGAAGGGCTTGCGTTTTGACTTGCGTTTTGAATGGGCCCCCCCCAGGAGGCTGCCTTTGAGGATATTAAGGCAGCAATAGCCAATATTCCTGTTCTTGGGGTACCCGATTTTAATAAAAGGTTTGTTGTTCAAACTGACGCTTCTAATGCTGGTATTTCAGCTTTCCTCCCCCAGGAGTTGAGGGGAAGAGACAGTCATTAGCCAACGCGTCTCGTCGGTTGACCGATGCCGAATTCAAGTATCCCGTCTACGAGTGCGAGGCTTTAGCAGTTTTATTTGCTTTAGAGAAGTACCCCTTCTACCTTGAACATCGGCTTTCCCTATTAGAAAGGCATAATCAGGCTTTGAGCTGGGTGTTGGCTAGGCCACGTAAAACTGGCCGTATTGCCAGGTGGGCAGTACACATTTCGGCATTTCAGTTTGAAGTTAAACGTGTGAAAGGATCTGAAAATATCCTTGCGGATGTGCACCGAAGAAACTACATCTAGTGACAGAAACCAGCAGGTACAGGGAGACAGTCTTAATTGTGTGGTGTTGGGTGAAATTCCCCTCTTGTTGGAAGATGTGGCTCAGCAACAGGATCAGGACCCTGTTTGGGCATCCATTAAACAACGTGTGTCGGCAGGAGAACTGTCGGATGAGTGTGTTGTAAAGAGTGGTATCGTCTCTAAGCAGTGCAAGATCTGTTTGCCTGTAACTTTGGTGCGCCCAGTGTTTCGTTTTTTTCATGTTTCATTGGTGGGTGGCCATTTATGTAGTTATAAGACTCTCCAAAAAATGAAGGAGCATTTAACTGGGCCCTCCATGGACCGGAATGTCAGAGAGATGGTATCCCAATGCCGCTGGTGTAATGTATCCAAACCCAAGAATGCTCTTGAACAGGGTTTGTTGAGTTCTGAGCGAGAGTCCTGTCCTATACACAAGCTCTATATTGAGTATTTAGCACCTTCTCCTCGTACTAAGAAGGGTCATCGATGTGTACTAGTTTTTATCGATGCGTTATCCAGGTTTACTTGGCTCCTCTCGAGCCGTAACGTTACCGGTGCCACCACTGTTTATCATTTAACTAATGTCTCCAGTGTTTTTGGCCCACCCAAGCAGCTTGTTAGCGATAATGCTCCTGCTTTTCTTTCGGCTCCTTTAAAGGCCTTCTGTTTTCAGAACGGTGTCAAGTATATCACGACCACCTCGTATTATCCTCAGAGGTCCTTTGCGGAGAGAGTCAACCAAAATCTTAAGTCCGCGTCGATTATTTATCATCCGAAAACCCCTAGTAAATGGGACTCCAGTCTTCCCTGGCTTAGTTTTGCCTATAATACCGCCAGTCATGAAGCCTTGCGAGCTACGCCCGCCTTTTTGATCCTTTCCTATCCGGTTTATTCCCCTCTTTCAAACTTGTAGGGAATTCAAGATCTTATTCCAACCGATATTATCGTGCTATCAAGGAAAATTGGAACCGAGCCAGGCGTAATATACTCAGAGACCTTAATAAACAAGCTGAGCGTTATAATTGTAATCGAGGAACCTTTAAGAGCAGACCAGGGGATCAAGTTTATGCCAGCAATTACCCCGGGGAGGCAGGTGCTTGGCGGTAGTCTTAGTAAATTTACTCCTCGTTTTCTGGGGCCTTGCACTGTCGTGCGTATTTTAAGCCCGGTAAATCTGCTGGCCGAGGAGAAAAAATCAGGTAAGCAGTGTGGGCTTCACATTAGCCAAGTTAAGTTCAGGTAGCTCAGGGGTTGAATCACCAACTCCCTGTGTTGAGGGGGGAGGGGGGAGGTTGAGCTGTGGATGGCTCATGTTATACGTTGGATTAAACCTTGGTTGCTATTCTGTGTTTAGTCTCCCTCGGTTATCCTCTCTCTCCGAGAGTGGCAGCAGCGGTGTGTATCGCTATTCGCACCTTGTACTGTCTTTGGCTTCGCGATTATAGTATCTGGCTGTGCTGCGTGCGACCAGTTGGTCGGTTGGCTTGGAGCAGCGAGGAAATCTCAGCGTCGTGCAGTTTGGCCTGGCCTGCTGGCGGTCTCTACACAGTGTCGGAGTGTGTGGGGCTTTTCCCGTTGCTACGATGGCCGTGGTTCACCGATCCTGGACACAAAAGTTGAATTTTGACTTAATCTACCAGCAAGTCACGACTGTTCACATTATGTTGTTTGGATTACGTTGTTAGCCGAGCGGTCTAAGGTGCTGCAGTCATGGACTGTGCGGCTGGTCCCGGCGGAAGTTGGTGTCCTCCCTCGGGCATGGTTCAAATGGCTCTGAGCACTATAGGACTCAACTGCTGTGGTCATTAGTCCCCTAGAACTTAGAACTACTTAAACCTAACTAACCTAAGGACATCACACACATCCATGCCCGACGCAGGATTCGAACCTGCGACCGTAGCAGTCGCACGGTTCCGGACTGCGCGCCTAGAACCGCGAGACCACCGCGGCCGGCCATGGATGTGTGTGATGTCCTTAGGTTAGTTAGGTTTAAGTAGTTCTAGGGGACTGGTGACCTTAGATGTTAAGTCCCATAGTGATCAGAGAAATTTGAACCATTTTTTTAATTAAAGTTGTTTTGCTCTTAAGGTGTGAGACTGTTTGGGCCTTCAGCCTAATTCAAAGAACTGATTTAAGATAAGGCCTTCTGCCTTTTGAATTTCTGATTTTGGTTTGAGTCTTAACTTATTGGCTTTAATCCGATTTTAAATAAAGTGGTCTTGCCCTTAAGGCATGAGATTGTATGGCGCATTCAGCCGGTAATTAAGTTCCAAAAATTAATGCTGTGTGTGTGTGTGTTTTTTTTAAGTTTCTTGGCTCTTGTAAAGTTGGTCAAGTAAATAAAGTTGTATGTTCGAGTGTAACTGACAGCCGCTTTTTCTTGGCCCCTTTCCACAATTAAAACTACCTGTCCTGTCCTGCGGTTTAGCAGAGCGTCTCAGAAGCCTTGCCCATCCAGAGTCTGGCGTCACAACGCCACAGTTTTGGTCCGTTACGTAGGGAGAATGTTGAGACAAATTTCAAACTTCTGTATTGCAATGGTGGAAAATGACATGGCTTCAAACGAGCGATCCTTTAATTCTTTTGCGCAGTGTACATTGAAGAAAGTGTGTGTGATACGTGTTACTGACTAGAAAGTAACGTCGTCTTTTTGTGTGTGCAAGAAAATCGCTCTGAGCACTATGGGACTTAACTTTTGAGGTCATCAGTCCCCTAGAACTTAGAACTACTTAAACCTAACTAACCTAAGGACATCACACACATCCATGACCGAGGCAGGATTCGAACCTGCGACCGTAGCGGTCTCACGGTTCCAAACTGAAGCGCCTAGAACAGCTCGGTCACTCCGGCCAGCTTGTGTGCACCAAATCATGAACTGAACAGTGATACAAATTCCCTTAACGTATTTTACAGTTAAGGTGTCTTGTGGTATTGATTACTTTTAAGTTTTATCTCTATCGTTAGTGTTCCACCCGTGTCGAAGTCACTATAGACAGAAGTTATGACCGTCACTCTCAGACATGAAAGAGCTGAAAACTGATGTATCGGAACCGTTGATTGAGTCGTAAACGGCAGATTTCGAACAGTTGGCAATATAGATTCAGCAGCCGCTTGCTCATCAGTTAGCAGCTTCAGTCGGCGGAGAGGACAGCTTACGTGATTATTTGTCCTTCCATGCGGGCGATGTCTCAGCCGGAGCAAAAAACTCGAGCTTGGCTGGCGTGCAAAGAATGCTCTCTCCGACACCTCTTCGCCCACCCGCGCTGGGCGACACGGCGCTCCATTACGTAAGCAGCGGTTGCTATCGCGGCGATTACCGTCGTCGGCGACACGGAAAGTCTCCGAGTCGGCTGCGGGCGGCAACATTACGTGACGGGAGTGCGCCGCAGCCGGGGCGCCAGACACTTGTAAGTGGGCGACTTTTCCTTTCGGAAGGAAAAACCGAGAGGCGTGCATCGAGCGCGCGGGCAGTCACCCGCCGGCGCTCAAGGCTGAGTCCGCTGGTTCGCAGGCGGCGCACCGCTGCCACAGCCGAGCGTCACGGCGCGCGGTGCGGGGCGAGTGACGGCTGCACGCTGTCAGTGTCGGCAACCGCAGCATCCCGTAGCTGGGGTGACGGCGAGTCTCTGCGACGCTACAGACCAGGCTGATAACCAAAAATTACACTGTCCCCTGCAAACGGCTGAATTGCAATGCAAGGATACCACTACAGCACTAAGCTGTCTACGTGGCTAGTTCCACCCTCAGCCTTCGGTTAGACGAATAAAACAACCGCATCCGATTTCCTGTAACTGTACAGCTGAATACTAGAGTGCGTTGAACAGTAATGCTTCCGAAAATTCTTGTTGTTGTTGTTGTGGTCTTCAGTCCTGAGACTGGTTTGATGCAGCTCTCCATGCTACTCATCTCCCAGTACCTAATGCAACCTACATCCTTCTGAATCTGCCTCGTGTATTCATCTCTTGGTCTCCCTCTACGGTTTTTACCCTCCACGCTGCCCTCCAATGCTAAATTTGTGATCCCTTGATGCCTCAGAACATATCCTACCAACCGATCCCTTCTTCTAGTCAAGTTGTGCCACAAACTCCTCTTCTCCCCAATCCTATTCAATACCTCCTCATTACTTACGTGATCTACCCACCTAATCTTCAACATTCTTCTGTAGCACCACATTTCGAAAGCTTCTATTATCTTCTTGTCCAAACTAGTTATCATCCATGTTACACTTCCCTACATGGCTACACCCCATACAAATACCTTCAGAAACGAGTTCCTGACATTTATATATATACTCGATGTTCACAAATTTATCTTCTTCAGAAACGCTTGCCTTGTCATTGCCAGTCTACGTTTTATATACTCTCTGCTTCAACCATCATCAGTTATTTTGCTCCCCAAATAGCAAAACTCCTTTACTACTTTAACTGTCTCATTTCCTTATCCAATTCCCTCAGCATCACCCGACTTATTTCGACTACATTCCATTATTCTCGTTTTGCTTTTGTTGGTGTTCATCTTATATCCTCCTTTCAAGACACGGTCCATTCCGTTCAACTGCTCTTCCACGTCCTTTGCTGTCTGACAGAATTACAATGTCATCGGTGAACCTCAAAATTTTTGTTGCTTCTCCATTGATTTTAATACTTACTCCGAATTTTTCTTTTGTTTCCTTTACTGCTTGCTCAATATACAGATTGAATAACATCGGGGAGAGGCTACAACCATGTCTCACTCCCTTCCCAACCACTGCTTCCCTTTCATGTCCCTCGACCCTGATAACTACCATCTGGTTTCTGTACAAATTGTAAATAGCCTTTCGCTCCCTGTATTTTACCACTGCCACCTTTAGAATTTGAAAGAGAGTATTCCAGTCAACATTGTCAAAAGCTTTCTCTAAGTCTACAAATGCTAGAAACGTAGGTTAGCTTTTCCTTAATCTTTCTTCTAAGATAAGTCATAAGGTCAGTATTGCCTCACGTGTTCCTACATCCAAACTGACCTTCCCCGAGATCGGCTTCTACCAGTTTTTCCATTCGTCTGTAAATAATTCGCGTTAGTATTTTGCAGCTGTGACTTATTAAACTGATAGTTCGGTAATTTTCGCATCTGTAAGCACCTGCTTTCTTTGGGATTGGAATTATTATATTCTTCTTGAAGTCTGAGAGTATTCGAAAACTCTTAAGGCGTTTAAAATGAAACAACATACATCTCTATTTTTCATATCTACATACTTGCAGCCAGTAGATAGTTCCCAATTCTAGCGTGTAACATAGTAGTGTATAATGTACTTACGATGGCGTGCTGAGAAGTAATGACTTCGATTTTTTATTGTGTTCTCAATATCGGCTGAGATATTCTATGTCATGCCTATTACTTAATCAACTTTCCCACTTCGCTGATGCAAACTGAAACCCTCTGCCAATAGAGGGATCCGAATTGTAGGATATAATGTGGCGGAGTATAATGTGACTGTACCGTTGCGTGAGACACCGTCAGAAAACTGAAAGCACGATTTCCAGGGGTTCATCCACAACAGGGTGCACCTTCCCTTCGGCATTAAAATCCCATACACGAGCGCTGTGACCTATGCAACAGTCTGACGTAGCGGTTCCACTGTCACCGATCATCCTCCATATAATCTCGACTTGGCAGCATCCGATTTTCATCCATTTCCAAAACTTAAAGAGCGCCTTCGAAGACTACACTTTAATAGCGAAGAACCTGTCCAACCAGAGGTGACGTCGTGCAAACGTCAGCAAAATCAAACACTCTATAGTGACAGTCTCTGTCTGGAAGAAATGTGTTCTTTACATGGTGACTATGTTGAGATATAAATATGTAGACCTGAAGAATAAAGATGTAAAATGATAAAAATTTTCTTTCTTTCACATAAAACAATTCGGAACATTGCGTCTCAACACGTTCCCGTAATAGTAATGCGAATAAATTTTCACTTTGTAGCTGAGTGTGCGCTCATTCCAAACTTTCTGGCACATCAAAGCTGTGTACCGACGGCGGTGACAACTTTGCTGTTTAACGCCCTCACCCAAAAATCATTATCATCAACATTTGTGTATCGAACCGCAGGCTGTGTAGAAGATCTTCACTGAAGTTTGGAAAGTAAGAGAAGATGTTGTGCGGAACTCATGTTGTGAGGCCGGGTTCTGTGTCGTGCTTGGATAGTTCGTTAGGTGCGGCACTTTTTGGCAAAGGGAGATTCGGAAATTTTGTGGTTAGTTCCTGTGGGACCAAACTGCTGAGATCATCGGTATCTAGACTTACACACTACTTAATCTAACTTACGCTAAAGACAACACACACACACACACCCATGACCGAGGGAGGACTCGAACCTCAGACGGGCGGGCCGCGCAAACCGTGGCAAGGCCCTAGACCGCGCGACTACACTGTTGGATACCAGTCAACAGATGCAAATGATACAGAGCCCATCAAGACTGACGGTGAAGATCTACCACTAACAAATATTGTCATCTAGTGTGGTTCCTAAATCGCTGCCGATTACTTATTTGTTTCCGAAAACACAAGACAGTTTTAGCTATATATGGCTAAAAGGGCGGACACTGACTAGCGCCCCCTCCCGTCGGAGGTTCGAGTCCTCCCTCGGGCATGGGTGTGTATATTAGTCCTTCGGATAATTTAAGTTAAGTAGTGTGTAAGCTTAGGGACTGATGTCCTTAGCAGTTAAGTCCCATAAGGTTTCACACACATTTGAACATTTTTTGCTATCAACACGACTGCCTTGTACGACCTAGAATGTTGATTCGCAACAAAAGAAGCAATGATTTGTTGTAACGGAAAGCAAAAGTTTTCGGGGGTCATATGACCTGATACTTCGTGATCATGTGAGATACGAACTAGCAACTGTCACCGACAAGATGAAGGAAAGCTGTCTACGATGGTATGGACATGAACTGCGAAAAGATCAAGGAACCACACAAAAACGCTGATTTTCGTTGAAAGTCGATGGTAAACGACCTATTTGGAAAAGAAGCAATATTGACTACATATTCTCCATGTAAACCTCATGACAGTGGATCTCCACCCGGTCCAAGCACTCCAAGCACATCGAGACAGAGAGTCCAAATACCAGGCTCTTCTGTATTGCGAGACTAATGCTAAGGAAGAAGAAGAGCTCATAGCCAAATAACGTCCTAAATAGTTAGACAGAATTACGTGACAATATATTTTTAACAAACTTACATCAATTATAAATAGAACCTATAGTTCAAGTACAGTTCCAGCAAAACCATAATATTAATAATAAATAAAAGACCTTAAGCTTTCTGTTCTCCTTCTCAATACGAAAATTTTTACGCAAGTAGAAAACTGATAAAAATTCGAAGTACTTCCTTGCTTAAGGAAAGGTAGACAAAAACAGTGTCTAGTTACTGTATTTCTTCCAATAATTCAGTGTAGAGCCGCGGAGCTCAATCGCCATTAATATAAACATATCAAAAAAAGTTTTGCACCGAGAGTTCCAGAACCTTACAGAAAATTGGAACATAGATCAACTTAAACACCATTTCAGTTTTTCTCTCCGGTAATGAAAACCGTGCACTGCATGTTGTACCACTATACAGCCAGTCCTTCAGAGGTGGTTGTCCAGATTGCTGTTCACACCGGTACCCCTAACACCCAGTAGCACGCCCTCTTGCATTGATGCATGCCTGTATTCGTCTTGGCATACTATCCACAAGCTCATCAAGGCACTGTTGGTCCAGATTGTTCCACTCCTCACCGGCGGTTTGTCGTGGATCCCTCAGAGTGGTTGGTGGGTCACATCGTCCATAAACAACCCTTTTCAATAAATCACAGGCAAATTCGATAGCGTTCATGCCTGGAGAACATGCTGGCCACTCTGGTCGAGCGGTGTCGTTATCCAGAAGGAAGTCATTGACAAGATGTGGACGATGGGGGCGCGAATTGTCGTCTATGAAGACGGATGCCTCGCCAATATGTAGCCGATATGGTTGCACTACCGTTCGGAGGATGACGTTCAAGTATCGTACAGCCGTTACGGCGGCTTCATGACCACCAGCGGTGTTCGTCAGCCCTACAGAATGCCATCCCAAAACAGCAGGGAACCTCCACCTTGCTGCACTCGCTGGACGGTGTATCTAAGGTGTTCAGCCTGACTGGGTTGCCTCCAAACATGTCTCCGACGATTATCTGGTTGAAGGCATATGCGACAATTGTCGGTGAAGAGAACGTGAAGCCAATCCTGAGCGGTCCATTCGGCATGTTGTTGGGCCCATTTGTACCGCGGTGCATGGTGTCGAGGTTGCAAATATGGACCTCACCATGGACGTCGGGAGTGAAGTTGCGCATCATGCTGCCTATCGCGCACAGTTTGAGTCATAACAAGACGTCCTGTGGCTGCACAAATAGCTTTATTCAACAGGGTGGTGTTTCTGTCAGGTTTCCTACGAGCCATAATCCGTAGGTTGAGGCCATCAACTGCAGTAGTATCTCTTGGGCGGCCTGAGCGAGGCATGTCATCGACAGTTCCTGTTTCTCTATATCTTCTCCATGTTCGAACAACATCGCTTTGGTTCACTCTGAGACGCCTGGACACTTCCCTTGTTGAGAGCCCTTCCTGGCAAAAAGTAACAATGCGGACGTGATCGAACCGCAGTATTGACCCTCTAGACATGTTTGAACTACAAACAACATGCACCTCCTTTCTAGTGGAATGACTGGAACTTCTTTGCTGTCGGACGCCCATCGTCTAATAGACGCTGCTCATGCATGGTCGTTTACATCTTTGGGCGGGCTTAGTGACATCTCTGAACAGTCAAAGGGACTGTGTCTGTGATACAACATCCACAGCCAACATCTATCTTCAGTAGTTCTGGAGTGATACAATACTTTTTTTATTGCGTTTAATATGTATAAAATACTAATAAAGTTGCAAGCAGTAGTCCTGAGCTCAAAGAAGATAAATAAATTAATGACAAACATGAAGTCACCATCCAAAGTACAATACGAAGGAAAAGGGGGAATCAAACAGAGAAGTGAAAAGTACGGTGGGTATAGTCCAATACCTCTTAGAAAGAAGCATTTGTGTCATTGATTAGGAAAACAGAAATAACATATCAACTAGCTGAAAGTTTCTGCCATAAGACAACAGCCATTAATTCGTTATAAGAATAGAAATAGTTTGATAAAGAGATTAGGAACGACAGAAAGACCCGAACCTATGGAAACTTTAAGTCCAATCAAAGAAAATAACGAATTCAGAAGGCAACGCAACCATGAACTCTGCACACATCCAGGAAAAACCAAAGGCACCATTTGTAGGATGAACATTGTTTTCCATGGGCCTATTCTTGGCATACAAAGGGATAGATTATCAATGGGCAATACTTCAATCAGAACAACAGCACTTACCTGTCATGTGTCTCAGAAGCCGCCCTAGTACAAAGTTACAATTTCTATACAATTGCCACTAGGTAAAATCTAATTACGCAGGGGGAGGGGGGGGGACACACGTTTTCGTGCTGATTAATTCAAGCCGTTTCTATCGCCGCACGCGCTGTGTCTGCTCTCTTGGTGGGCAGTACCATTTCACCGCCGCTCAGACTATCGCTCCCATTAAATGTCTACGTATCCGTACGCGGAGCGGTTTACGGGAACCTGGACGTGAAATGACTGAAATTTTCGGAAACATTTTTTTTTTGGTCACCATCTGAAAGACAATTTTATCCCGTTTGAAAAAATGTATTGTTATCTATTTTTCAGTTGTTGATTTGGTCTTAAACGCTCTTTCAACAAATGTCTGCAAACCAGCCACGCTAATGCTACAGCCAAGGAATATCACCATAAACATTTCTTGCCTTCCAGTCATGGAAACAATAAAGTCAATATACAGGGACCTTGCAGACACAAAATTACTTAGCAAATGTCTACATGCCCGCACACAAAACCCTAATGCGAGTTTCAACAGCTGCCTGTGGCAACGAGTAGCAAAAGCCGTGTTTGTTGGACGGACAGTACTCAAAATGGGTGTGATGGATATTGTTACTTGTTTCAATGATAGTGTAATCAGCAGGACACAAGTAATGGACAAATTAGGCATCCATCCAGGAAATAATATGATAGCTGCTCTGACTGGCATAGAGCCTCAGCGACTAGTTTAAGCAGAAAGAGTTGTGGAAGGCACCACTAAAGAGTTCAGAGTAAGGAAAAGACTCCTGAGGAAGTCTACAGAAGATAAAGAAGTAGCTGGCCAGCAAGGTTATGCTGCTGGAATGTTCTGAATGAGGCATACGGAGAGTGAAAAACACTTGAACATTCTTCTCTCATTTTCTCGAAACTACATTTTCAAAACATTAGGTACATATAACTTCACAATGGTTTTATCCATATTTACCAAATTTCTCTCAAGTGACGAATGGGATAGTATCTTTGTATTATGCCTAAGACATTGCAGAAATGATGGATGTTTGTCATTCTGTACATAATGTTAGCGGTCTTTTTTATACAAAATAGTAATGTGGTATAATAATGGTTTTTCTGTTTCCTCAGATATACTCCAAACTACAAAACGGGAGCCATAATGTGTATTATGAGAGATATTTCAATAAATTTCGTTTTACAGATTGGGTTAATGTCATTCATTGTTGGTAAAAAGCCACAACTTCCTCCGGATTGTAGATCAAGAGTAATGTGCTTTGAGGGCGAGGTATAAAAATGCAGCCCGTTTACGTCCAGGTCCCCTTAAAGTGCGACGACAACACAGAATTAACAGCAGGGAAGATAGATGCCAGACGGGTTCATTGGAGGAATTCTTAAGTAGGAGCTACCTCATAAATCCTCGTTCGACCTATAACCAAGTATTGTCCCTACTCTGCGACCTTTTGTAGGTATTACTGACGATTAAACTAGAGAAGATACGGTGCAGTGATGGATCTTTTAGTAAGTACGAAAACATCTCATAAATGCTCATCCAATTCCAGTGGAAGACCCTACTGGAGAGTAGTCGTGCATCAACATTTTTTTTTTTTCCTTTTAAAATTCTGAGAACGCACACAGTATTTTAAGGAACACCTGCACAAAATTATTATTGCAGTACTTAGAAATTTGAAACGCATCCGACCAAAAGTCCAACTCTTTATTTCACAACCAGTCACGAACTTCATGACTGAAAACTCTCCACTGGCGGCCACAATTTGACTTCGCATGATTCTGTCTCATATATAGACCTATAAATTTATCTACGACCTGTTTGGAACAAGTACCTAGTCAGTGCTACAATTAAAAGTTGCGCGGTATTATTTCTACTGTACTATCTCCTTAAAAGAAAAACCCTACCATGGGCTGTGAGGTTCTATTCTGCCTCCTCCTCATGGTTCCATTCGTCCCGTACGGCTCGAAAATATGCTCTCTGGAGTAAGACGGCAACCTTTCTCGCCTTCAAACCCTTCAAAAGGAAGCCTTCCCCTTAATAACAGGAGCTGACAGATACATCTCCAACGCACACACATTAGAAAACACTTAGGAGGAAACACCATCGTTTGGAACAACTCTGTCGAATTTTACGAACAGTCACAAACTTCACATCACTTCCTAATCCGGAATGAAGCCAACAAACCCTCTGAAGCTTCAAATAAAAGACCCACACTTCCTTAACACGATACTTTAGAGATTAACATAATTTGATGAGGCCGAAGTTCTTCATCTCACAGTAACACTTACAACCTATGTCCTCAGTTACTTACTGGATGTATTCTAATCTCTGTCTTCCTCTACAGGTTTAGCTCTCTACAGCTCCCTCTAATACCAATGAAGTCATTACCTGATGTCTTAACAGATATTCTATCATCGTGTCTCTTCTCCCTGTCAGTGTTTTCCACATATTCCTTTCCTCTCCGACTGTGCGCGGGGCCTCCTCATTCTGTATCTTATCAGTCCGTCTAATTTTCAACATTCGTCTGTAGTACCACACCTCAAATTCTTCGATTTCGGTGTTTCCACAGTCCATGTTTGACTACCATCCAATGGTGAGCTCCAAACGTACTTTCTCAGAGATTTCTCACTCAAATTAAGGGCTATGTTTGACACTAGCAGATTTCTCTTGGCAAGGAATGCCATTTTTGGCAGTGCTAGTTACCTTTTGATGTCCTCCTTGCTCCGTCCGTCATTAGTTATTTTGGTGCCTAGGTAGTAGAATTCCTTAACTTCATCTGCTTCGCGACTAGCAATGCTGATGTTAGGTTTCTCACTGTTCTCATTTCTTCTATTTCTCATTACTTCCATCTTTCTTCAATTTTTTCGTAATCAATACTCTGTATTCATCAGACTGTTCATTCCATTCAACGGATCACATAATTCTCCTTCACTTTCACTCAGGATAGCAGTGTCATCAGCGAATCGTATCACTTATAACCTTTCACCTTCAATTTTAATTCCACTCCTGAACCTTTCTTTTATTTCCATCATTGCTTCATCGATGCAGAACTTGAGTGCATTCGCAATCTACAAACCACAATTTTCTGGACCACGTTAGCTCAGCACAGCGGACGCTTCAGAACTGAAATTTCATGTTCCTGAAAGAGACACAACTAGCTCTAGACTGGGACTTAGCATCTATTCCACAATGCCAGGTCTTGTAAACGATGACGTCTCGGTCGGCGAACGATTCCAATCCAGACAGAGAGGCATTTTCACATCGAACAATAGCGAGGGTGAACCACCCACTTCCAGTATTCCCTGTGCCAGCATCGAGACTGAAATTAGCTCGACATCCACGGAAAAAATAGGTCTATTCAATGTAACACTTTTTGCGGTTCCATTTTGTGCCAAGTTTATTTTCGAGGCTTATTATGTGTTTGTAGATAGGCATGCGGTGGCGGCGTTGACGATACACACGTCGACGAGGCATAGTGCTTCAATGCTGTTGCAGATAGAGCTCACAGCGGAATGATTCCGCTGGCGTGCACTTCCCGCCATTAAATCGAAATTAGATGGATTCAAGCCCATCAGTTGTGCTACGAATGTGTCTGACATGTATTCCACAGCACTGATTGAATTCACTGTCTGATTTCACTACGAACAATGCGAAGATTTGTGACAAATTTATCTACACCGTTCCGGACATTATAAATCTTAAGAACGTTTGCGATAGTGCTAGAAATTTGAAATATAGTCAATCTGTGAAGAAGGAAAGACGGAACAATAGCCCAGGTTGCAGGAGAGGATAGGGTCGGCAGAAACAATCCTGGCAGTCAGCGAAAGTAATGAAGTGAATAGATATCACGCAAATTGAAAGTGGAGGGGGGGGGGGGAAGGAAGGAAGGGAAGGGAACTAGCTAATGATATCAGCTGCATCGGGACTGCATGCGGAATCAGCGGTGACCAGTGAAATGTGTGCCGGAATGGGACTCGAACCCGGTTCTTCTACTTATTAGGCGGCTGCGTTAACCACATGTCCGACGGAAGAGACACCACGCATTCATACAAAGTGAATAGAATAAACGAGTTCTGGATTTACAAATGGAGAGAGAGCACAAGTGAGGCTTACGGAAGGATGAGAAAGGAAATCGCCTGTGCTCTTTTAAAAGAACCACCGTGCTTTTTTTCTTAAGCGATTTAGGAAAATCACGGAAAATTTAAACCTGGATGGTCGGACACACGGGCCGTAGTACTCCAGAATGTGAGTCCAGTGTGATAACCACATCAAGATGGCTTGCAGGTACTCAGTCGAAATACAGTGAAGTGTAGAAAACGACGCCCTCTTATGTGCCAGTAAACTACTGTGAATATAGCACATATATCCTTGGAATCTCTCATATTTTGTGTGCAATTGTAGGAAATATTCAAAAACAGCATATCACAGAGCTGTTTTGGCAGTAGATGGCAGGAAAAATCCTAGAATCAACAATTGATCGAATCCTTAACCTGTTCATTCGACGAAAGTGGGATGTATACCAAATAATTTATTAAGAAATGATACTTCTCCCCCCAATTGTAAATAAAGCACGTGAGACCACTTTTGCAGATGCCACGAAAAGAGGATGCCAAACTTAAAAGAACGAGAAATGGTTCAGATTGGCTTTTATAGAGGCTCGAAATCTAGCGCAACGTTTTGCGAACTCTTCTTAATAGTTTTCACAAAGAAATTTTCTAACGAATCTGGAAAAAATTCAAACATATTTTGGTCGTTTGTAAAGTACACCAACGGCAAGACGCAATCAATACCTTCACTGTGCAATAGGAATGGCTACGTTACTGATGACAGCACCACTAAAGCAGAGTTACTAAACACGGTTTTCCAAAATTCCTTCACCAAAGAAGACAACGTAAATATCCCACAGTTATAATCCAGAATAACGGCCAATGTGAGTAACTTACACTTCGATATCCTCGGTGAAAGCGAAACAGCTTAAATGACTTAATAAATTCTTGTAGTCCAGATTGTATATCAATTAGGTTCCGCTCAGGGTATGCAGATACAATAGCTCGATACTTAGCAACCCTATACAACCGCTCGCTCATCAAAATATCCATATCTAAAGACTGAAAAGCTACACAGGTGACACCAGCACTTAAGAGGGGTAATAGGTGTAATCCACTGAATTACGGACCCAAATAATGATGTCGATTTGCTGTAGGATTTTGAAACATATATTACTGAATTACCTCGAAGAAAACCATTTACCGAGAAACAGCCAACAAGGATTCAGAAAATATCATTCTTGTGAAGCACAACTAGCTCCTTAATATCACGAAGTAATGAGGCCTATCAACAGGGAGTGTCGGAGTGATTCCATATTTTTAGATTTCCAGAATGCTTTTGACGCCGTTCCTCACACCCGGATTTTAATCATGCAGCGTGCCTATGGAGTATCACCTCGTTTATGCGAATGGATTTGTAATTTCCTGCCAGAATGGTCACAGTTCGCAGTAGTCATCGAGTAAAACAGAGTTAATATCTAATAAGTTTCCTTTAATTTACGTCAATGATTACAAACTTTTTGTTAACAGATTACCGGTTTCGGTCTATAATGATCATCATCAGATCTGCAGCAAAAAAAACCGGAAAAACATAAATACACTTGCAGATTGTCTACAGCTTAAAAACAATACATAGACCATAATTTTAAATTAAGGTTGAAAGAGCACTCACAGCCACGGAACAAAACTGCTTTGGAACAGTATTTATCTGAAACTTGTCATTCCATAGAGAGCATTGAGAATTGTACGCGTATTCTTCACACAGTGGAAAAAAGCCATGCTCTTAATTTGTCAGAGGAGCTTGAAATTTACAAAACTATAAATAAAACTTCTTACCTAGGGCCTACGTTGCTTTCACTGACAACGTTTTACTCTAATTACTGCACGCTTCTGTTATGTATACTTTGTTGATAGTTTCACCTAGTATTGAGTGCCTCACATATTACCTTCGTTTTCGTACGTTTTACCCATGACTCTAGTATTTTCATATTCCTTCTCTGTTCATTTCATAGACTGCATTAACGAGATATTGTGGGTCATGCACTGTTACGGAATTTTATCATTCTTTTCTTGCAACAGAGTGCTGCAGGGTACGAGGGGCCCTCTGGCGGTCACGTTCCTCCAACCACTTCCCGCCTGTGCGCAATTCTGGCGTTAGCGCTAACAGACGGCGCTGATAATGTGCAGAACTGTGTTTTCTTTCATTGTGGCTTCTTTAGCGATTTTTTATGGTTGTTTAATATTACCCGGTGCACTATCAAAGGTGTTCATTATTTATGTCGTTATCTAGAATGTTGGCACAAGAGCATAAGCCAACTACTCTTAACTCTCCCTCTTTTTAACAATCTTACTTTTGTGGTGTTCTTTTTCATTGCTTTTTTAATACTGTACTTTATACGTTACAAGCACATTACAGGCTTCAACAATTGTATCCCCCTTTATTTTCGCTGTTCAATTACTTATTGAAAACTAGTGTATGCCGACATTAGCGACATCTGGTGATCCTGAAACATAAACATCTTGTGGCTACTGTACGTCACCTTGTTTTGAACAGTAGTGCTACCGATAACGTATGATGTTTCTTTTTTTTTGGCCATCAGTCTACTGACTGGTTTGATGCGGCCCGCCACGAATTCCTTTCCTGTGCTAACCTCTTCATCTCAGAGTAGCACTTGCAACCTACGTCCTCAATTATTTGCTTGACGTATTCCAACCTCTGTCTTCCTCTACAGTTTTTGCCCTCTACAGCTCCCTCTAGTACCATGGAAGTCATTCCCTCATGTCTTAGCAGATGTCCTATCATCCTGTCCCTTCTCCTTATCAGTGTTTTCCACATATTCCTTTCCTCTCCGATTCTGCGTAGAACCTCCTCATTCCTTTCCTTATCAGTCCACCTAATTTTCAACATTCGTCTATAGCACGACATCTCAAATGCTTCGATTCTCTTCTGTTACGGTTTTCCCACAGTCCATGTTTCACTACCATACAATGCTGTACTCCAGACGTACATCCTCAGAAATTTCTTCCTCAAATTAAGGCCAGTATTTGATATTAGTAGACTTCTCTTGGCTAGAAATGCCTTTTTTGCCATAGCGAGTCTGCTTTTGATGTCCTCCTTGCTCCGTCCGTCATTGGTTATTTTACTCCCTAGGTAGCAGAATTCCTTAACTTCATTGACTTCGTGACCATCAATCCTGATGTTAAGTTTCTCGCTGTTCTCATTTCTACTTCTTCTCATTACCTTCGTCTTTCTCCGATTTACTCTCAAACCATACTGTGTACTCATTAGACTGTTCATTCCGTTCAGCAGATCATTTAATTCTTCTTCACTTTCACCCAGGTTAGCAATGTCCTCAGCGAATCGTATCATTGATATCCTTTCACCTTGCATTTTAATGCCACTCCTGAACCTTTCTTTTATTTCCATCATTGCTTCCTCGATGTACAGATTGAAGAGTAGGGGCGAAAGGCCACAGCCTTGTCTTACTCCCTTCTTAATACGAGCACTTCGTTCTTGATCGTCCACTCTTATTATTCCCTCTTGATTGTTGTACATATTGTATATGACCCGTCTCTCCCTATACCTTACCCCTACTTTTTTCAGTATTTCGAACAGCTTGCACCATTTTATATTGTCGAACGCTTTTTCCAGGTCGACAAATCCTATGAACGTGTCTTGATTTTTCTTTAGCCTTCCTTCCATTATTAGCCGTAACGTCAGAATTGCCTCTCTCGTGCCCTTACTTTTCCTAAAGCCAAATTGATCGTCACCTAGCGCATTCTCAATTTTCTTTTCCATTCTTCTGTATATTATTCTTGTAAGCAGCTTCGATGCATGAGCTGTTAAGCTGATTGTGCGATAATTCTGGCACTTGTCAGCTCTTGCCGTCTTCGGAATTGTGTGGATGATGCTTTTCCGAAAGTCAGATGGTATGTCACCAGACTACCATATTCTACACACCAACGTGAATAGCCGTTTTGTTGCCACTTCCCCTAATGATTTTAGAAATTCTGATGGAATGTTATCTATCCCTTCTGCCTTATTTGACCGTAAGTCCTCCAAAGCTCTTTTAAATTCCGATTCTAATACTGGATCCCCTATCTCTTCTAAATCGACTCCTGTTTCTTCTTCTATCACATCACACATCAGACAAATCTTCACTCTCATAGAGGCTTTCAATGTATTCTTTCCACCTATCTGCTCTCTCCTCTGCATATAACAGTGGTGTTCCCGTTGCACTCTTAATGTTCCCACCGTTGCTTTTAATGTCACCAAAGGTTGTTTTGACTTTCCTGTATGCTGAGTCTGTCCTTCCGACAATCATATCTTTTTCGATGTCTTCACATTTTTGCTGCAGCCATTTCGTCTTAGCTTCCCTGCACTTCCTATTTATTTCATTCCTCAGCGACTTGTATTTCTGTATTCCTGATTTTCCCGGAACATGTTTGTACTTCCTCCTTTCATCAATCAACTGAAGTATTTCCTCTGTTACCCATAGTATGATGTTATTTATATATATTTGACGATCCTGGTGCTGATTCTGCATTTAACATTTGACGATGCCACTATGGCTGCAGTACATAAGGACTCTGATGTTATAAAACAGGTTTGCCTCTTCATACATAAAGGGCACAAATGCATATATTTGTCAGAAGTACTTTTCATTATGGTCTATGTATTGTTTTTAAGCTGTAGACAATCTGCAAGTGTATTTATGTTTTTTCCATTATTGCTGCAGATCTGATGATAGTCATTATAGACACAAACCATTAATATGTTAGCAAAATGTTTGTGACCATATACGTAAATTAAAGGAAACTTACTATACACACGGGTCACCGTTTTATTCGAGACAATGTCGCAGCTTGTGAAAGATGTAATATCTGCTATTCCTCAAGGAAGTGTTACAGGCTCTCTGCTGTTCCTGATCTATATAAACTATTTAGGACATAATGTGAGTTGCCTTCTTAGATTATTTGCAGTGATGCTGTCATTTACAGTCTTATGAAGTCATTAGGTGATCAAACTCAACAGTAAAAATATTTGGACAAGAATGGTGGCGAAAAGTGGCAACTGACTCAGAATAATGGAAAGCGTGAAGTTACTCATATGAGAACTAAAAGGAAATAGCTAAATTTCCATTACACGATAAATCAGACAAATCTAAAGGCTTCGAATCCATCTGAATACTTAGGGATTACAGTTACGAATAACTTAAATTGGAACGATCACACAGAACAGGTCTACTAAAAATCGCTAACTCTAACTTGTCCATCCTCTTCTAGAGTACTACAGCACGGTGTGAGATACGCACCAGGTAAGACTGATGGAGAACATATTAGAAGTTCAAAGAATGACAGCTCGTTTTGTATAATCTTGAACAGGGGAGAATGTGCCACGGATATGACATGCAAATTGGGATGACAATTATTAAAACAAATGGTTTTGTTGCGGAGACGTCGTTTCACGAAATTTCAATCACAAAATTTCTCCTCTAGTTGCGAAAGCATTTTGCTGTCGGACACCTTTGTAATCATCAAAATAAAATAAGAGAAATCAAAGTTCGCACCGAAAGATTTAAGTGTTTGTTTTCCTCGCGCAATGTCCGAGAGTGGAACGCTGGAGAAATGGCTTGGAGGCGTTTCGACGAGGTCTCTACCAGGCGCAACTGTGAACTGTAATCATGTAGATGTAGATGTCTATGTAGCCATACCCTGAAACTCTCCCTAAGGTGCACAGCTCCAGAATGAACTCCCCCCCCCCCTCACTCTAGTGTTCCAGTTATAAAAGATAAGAGGAGCGAGGGGTTGCTTGAATTTATTAGTCTAGTGGTGAGGGGAGCGTTGGGAGTGACCTTGACCAACGGCCGGTGGTGCTCCAGATGTAGGGGAGTAGGGATGACCATCTATGTAAGTTGCTTAAGAGTGTAGCCTAACACCGGAAATCCAATCTTATCATTGACCTCTCATCAGAATCTCAAACGTCAAGGTCATCTATATATACGCAGTCACTGAAATTTATTGCAGAACCCAATTAGTTTTTTACTTCTCTCATTCCTGTTGTCAAGTCCATATTCACTGGTAACCTTTTATTCCACCCTTTCTCTACAATCACATAAGATGATTATTGTATTTCCATGTCCCTTTACCTAATATATACCTGTCGAATATCCTGATACACATTTTCTGTGTCTATTTCATCTCTATATATTGTGTTGGCATTTGATTTCCCGTCGACTCTGCTGATAGGAAACCTATCTCGGATCTATTCCTAGTAACTCACCCTCTGACCTTCGTTTCTATTCATAACGAATCTAAACCATTTTCTACTGCTATTAATGTTACCATATCATTTTATTTCCATACCACTACATTGACCCCACTATACCTAGGTTGAGCCTTACCATTTCGCTTCTCAGATTTTCTTCTTTTTTTTTCATATGTCTTCTGACAGGTTTGATATGGCCCACCACGAATTCCTTTCCTGTGCTAAACCCTTCATCTCAGAGTAGCACCTGCAACCTACGTCCTCAATTATTTGCTGGATGTATTCCAATCTCTGTCTTTCTCTACAGTTTTCGCCCTATCAAGCTCCCTCTAGTACCATGGAAGTCATTCCCTCATGACTCAACAGATGTCTTATCACCCTGTCCCATCGCCTTATCAGTTTTTTTCTACATTTCCTTTTTTCTCCGATTCTGCAATAGAACCGCCTCATTCCTTATCAGTCCACCTAATTTTCAACATTCGTCTGTAGCTTCCCTACCATGTCCGAACTCCTGGTCGTAGAATAATACCCTTTCGTTGGTTATTCCTTCTTTTTTCATAGTCACCTGCCCCTTGGCAGTCCCCTCCCGGAAATCCGAATGGGGGACTAATGTTGAATCTTTTGCCAATGGAGAGACCATCTTGAACTTTCGAATTACAAGCTACATTTCCTGTGCATACACCTTATCTTTCTTTAATGCAGTGGTTTCAGTGGTTTCCATTGCGTTCTGTATACGGCGGGAAATCGCCCCTCCCACCCGCCCACCCTCAAAAAAAAAAAAAAAGAAAAAAGGAAAAAAACATTCCCTTGAACGAACCACGCTTTTCTGTCGCTAGAAGTCATAGCACAACTGACAGTTCAGTGCCGCCTGTGTCGTCGACCACGCTTGTTCTGTTCATTTGCAGTGACTGTTTTTGCTAGCGCTGTTTTGCTTTTGTTTCGATTTTTTATGATGGCAAGATTAAGTGAACAACGTATAGCAGTGAAATTTTGTTTTCTACTCGATAAAAATGCCGCTGAGAATATTTTAATGTTGAAAACAGCTTACCAATATGACGGTGTGGGAAAAACTCAACTGTGCGAGTGGTTTTCTCAATTTAAAAATGGCGACCTGGTTTGAACACCCATCAACTCTCCGAACCGACGAAAATATTGGAAAAGTTCGAGAGTTTGTGCTCACAAATCCTCGATAGACAATTGATCAACTGTCAGGGTTTAGTGGGTTATCTCGGAGTTCGGCTCAGCGAATCTGTGGCAGACAGGAGATTGGTTCTTCCATCAGGGCAATACACCTGCACACACAACCATCTCTATTAGTTTCTGGCTAAAAATGGAATGGTTCACTGCCCTACGCACCTTAGTCGCCTGACCTGGTTCTGTGCCACTATTTCTTATTTCCACGCATGAAAAGGGGCATGAAAGGACACCAATGTGGCAACATTGAAGATGTCAAGAAGAAAACGAGGAAGGAGCTGTCACCCTTTTCTAAAGATGACTGCAAAAACTGTGTCGAACAGTGGGACGAATGTATTAGTTGTAATTGAGAGTAGTTTACGGGGATCAGGTTGTTTTGTAGGCAATTTGTAAATACATACGTTTTAAAAATAATTCCAGTTATTCTGTGTACCTCCTCGTATCCATGTCATTGATCAAATCTGATTTATCTGCCTTTTACCGACAGTTTCCCATCCCAAGGACAAGAAAGTGTCCTGAAAGTCTGTTCGGACCCCTAACTTTATTTGACCAGGACTTTCGCAGAACGAGAGAGACTTCTTACGCTAGAAGACTTCGGACGCCATTGCTGACAGTTTTGATTCATAGTTTAAGTAGTGCCTAGACACAGGAATAGTCAAAGACGCTACTCCTGGACCACGAGTCCAGGCGAAGATGCAGACACCTTTAAAGTTATATCTTCACGTACAGGATATACACATCATCGAACCGTTTAAACCAACTCACAGTGAGATGACAAAAAATCATGGGAAAGCGATGTGCACATGGCGGTGGTATCGGGTAGACAAGGTATAAAAGGACGGTGCACTGGCAGAGCTGTTATTTGTACTCAGTGATTCATGTGAAGAGGCTCCCTAATTGGTTGTGGCCGTGAGTCCATGGCGTTAACGAGCTATGGCAGCAGACGACCGACGCTAAGACCACAACATCCCCTGCAGCGCCTCTTGTGGGCTCGTGTTGGATCCTAGACGACTGTAAAACCGTGGCCTGGTTAGATGAGTCCCAATTGCTGTTGATAGGATCTCATGGTAGGATTCGAGTATGGTGAAACGTCCCCTTTAGAAAAATTTATACAAGACTATGCTTAAACTGACACACAATCTGACTTTCAAAAATCCCTACAAAAGAATGGCCCTGACTAACATTTACCTATACCTTTCACAAATTACTTACCTCACCAAAAATCTTCGTTACTCGAACTACTGCAATACAGCGAGCACCCCTACTGCCAGCTAAATAAAAGATTCAAACTACTGAAGGCAGTAACTACTGACAGGCATAGTTAGCAAATGAAAGATTTTAATAGAGAACAAACAATGTATTTACCTCAATAGTCATTATATATATATATATATATATATATCAGTTCATGACACCATTTCTTACAAATTTGAAAACTCCGCCATCTGTCTCCCCACGTCCACCACTGCTGGCGGCTCACCTCCAACTGCGCAACGCTACGCGCTGTTAGCATCCAGCTGCCCAACACTACAATGGCGAGTATTACAACAATGCCAACCAGCCACTGACTGCACACAGCATAGCCAGTGATTTTTCATACAGAGCGCTATGTGGCGTTACCAATAAAAAAATCTAAACAGCCTACTTACAATGGTGCAGACCCTAGCTGTCAACAAGGCACTGTGTAAGCTGGTCATGGCTCGATAATGGTGTGGGCTGTGTTTCCATGGGATGAACTGGGTGCTCTGGTCCAACTGAACCGATCATTAATTGTAAATCGTTATATTCGGCTACTCGGAGACCGTTTGCACCCATTCACGGACTTCATGTTCCCAAACAACGATGTCATGTCACAGAGTCACAGTTTGTTCGCGACTGGTTCTATGAACATTCCGGACAACCTGGAGCGAATGATTTGCCCACACAGATCGCCGGACATGAACCCCATGGGACATTTATAGGAGGCAATCTAGAGGTCAGTTCGTGCACAAAATCCTGCAGTGGCAACACTAGTTCGTGCATTGGGGATATGGGATGTTATGTAGAACTAATAGCCCAGCTGACTACGTCGTTTCTCGCGTACCTGACGCGATTTCGGTTTAGATTGCCTTCCATAAACTAGTTCAGTCCATCGTCCGATAGTCATATCGAAACAACCAGAGCTCTAATGACCTCACTGTCGACGTCTAGCTGAGTATTTATCTGCGTCCCGTCATACTCACGTATGTTTAGAGACGCCTAACGTGATGGGTCACTGTTTTATTAGAGGAATTTGGCAGTCGATCCTGTTGCGCCCAGTGTTTTCTCTGTCGGAGAAAGGAATTCGAAGCCGTAACCTGTGGTTTGTGGAGCGGTACACAGGCGGCTGTAACCCTGGAACCGTGGTACCGACTGCTGGCACGGAGAGAGCCGGCTGGCGCTCGCATCGGCCCCGTATCGCTGACACCGCACCGAGCCGCTCGTACAGAGAGCCTCGCCGTGGCTGCCGAAGGCCGCGCACCGTAGCTGTGTCTGCGTGAAGAAGGCGTGCACGCGCGACGGAGACAAAACTGTGGTTCACGTGATGCACGGGCGTGTTCTCAATCGCAGTCGCGACTCATCTTTTTTTTCTTTTCCAGTATCTTCTCCTAACTTGTTAATGCATTTGAGAGACTGACACCACTATTTCTATTCCAACACTATCAGATGAAATGAATCCGGACACCTAATATTGCGTATTAATTCGTGGTGTTTCCATCCTTAGCTTTTACCACGGCCTTAACCGTGCTGGAGACACTTTCAGTGAGGTGTCTAGATGTATGTGGAGGAATGGCAAACCGTTCTTTCTTAAGAGCCGAAAACAGAAAAGTTAATGATGTTGGACGCTGGGGCTTAGAGCGAAGCTGACAGCCTAAAATATCCCAAAGGTATTCGATTGGTTTCAGGTCTGGACATTGAACAGGCCAGTCTGTTTCAGGACCGTTACTGCTTCACAGATGCTTCTTTACGACAGGGTGCATTGTTATTCCAAACAGTCACAATGGTATAAACTGATTTCCCATCCTTCCGCATTGAGCATTTTTAAAGCAGAATATGGCCATCACACACTAATCATGAAGTACACGGCCATATGTAACACAGCAGGCCCCCTCTGTACGGACACTCCAAGTGATAGCAGGTAAAATCATTCAGGGATTCGCCAGCGCCAAACCATTCCAACAGAATGCAACAGATTATAACGTGATTCGTCACTTGTCTCCAGTCAAGCAATGTCCACTGCAGCCGCTTTTTGGTTCAAATGGCTCTGAGCACTATGGGACTTAACTGCTGAGGTCATCAATCCCTTAGAACTTAGAACTACTTAAACCTAACCAACGTAAGGATATCACACACATCCATGCCCGAGGCAGGATTCGAATCTTCGACCTAGCGGTCGCGCGGTTCCAGACTGAAGGGCCTAGAACCGCTCGCCGGCCGCTCCGTTCCTGACACCACACCAGCGTGGGTTAACATTGACTACAGAAATTTGTGCCTTCGGAAGAGCTGTTCGACTATTGTACCCTATTCCTTTAAGCTCCTACGTACAGTCATAACACTTTGGAAATCATGAGTGATTTCTTCCTCTGATGTATTGCAACCACCCACCCCATGCTCGACGCACCCTTTCCGTCAGGACATGAGTTCTGCGCGGTCTTGATTTTACTGCACTTGCTCCTTCGCGTTTCCACTTCACTATTACATCACCAAGAGTCCACTCGGGCAGTTTTAGTAGAGAGTGGAAATGTCCCTGATTGATTTGTTACTCTCGTGACGAGCTTTCCCGACCGGCCCATTCTACTGATTCTCTGCTGACAATACCCTCCGCCTCCTTTTACACTCGCAGATCCTCCTCTCAAGATATCTGCTCGTCAATTCCGCTTTACGTAGAGGTGTCCGGATACTTTTGATCAAATAGTTCACATCTACATCTGTTCTCCCTAAGCCGCCTTACAGTTTGTGGCAGAGAGTACATCTTGTACCACCATCGCATTCCCCTGCCCCCCCCCCCCCCTCCTCCTTACTACCACTCATATGCAAAAGACGCTTGGTAAGAATGATGGTAAACTTTCATATGAGCCGTAACTTCAGTAATTTTCCCATCGAGGTCATTTCGTAAGAAGTGGGTAGAAGTAATATGTTGCCCGACTCCTACAGTAACGCACCATGAAGTTCAGCAGTAAACCTATCCATGATTCGTAATGGTTATATTGTTACCCATACGTCTGCCAGTCGAGATTTTCGGGCATCTTCGTAGCGCTCTGGCGCCGAATAACCGATTCCATTCCGAAACACAACGATCTTAGTTGAATATTCTTTATCTCTTCTCTTAATCCAACTTGTTAACAATTCCTCGTTAAGAGCTCCAGACATGACCAATACTTACGAATTTCTCGAACGAGCATATTGCAGGCCACTTCTTTCCTGAATGAACATTTCCTTAACATTCATCTAATGAATTGCAGAGAGAAAACTGGTTTTCTTACGATATGTTTCATGTGGTCATTTCAACTACGGTCACTTCAAATAGTTAAAGCTACGTATTTTACGGCATTTACTGTTTACAGTAGGCCTAATAAAAACGTTCAAATGTGTGTGAAATCTTACGGGACTTAACTGCTAAGGTCATCAGTCCCTAAGCTTACACACCACTTAACCTAAACTACCCTAAGGACAAACGCACACACACACACCCATGCCCATGCCCGAGGGAGGACTCGAACCTCCGCCGGGACCAGCCGCACAGTAGGCCTAATACTTTGCTATACATTGCTGCTTTTAGGAAATGCTTCATTTTACCAATTTATCCGTGGTTGAAGATTGCGGCATGGAATGGGCTCCACGGTATATGTTTTGGCGGACACAAGGTGCTTCTGGTCTTGTGTGAATGTGACCTCATGTGTGTGCGATAATTCTTTTCATTTATTATACTTATCTTTCACCTGTTGTAAGTAGGCAGTTTAGGTTTTTATGTTGGTAACGCCTCGTAGTGCTTTGTATGAAAATCGCTGAGTGCGCTGTGTGCAGTCTGTGGCTGGTTGGACACATTGTTGGAATATTCGCTTGTGTAGTGTTGGACTGTTGGATGTGAACAGCGCTTAGCGTTGGGCAGTTTGAGGTGAGCCGCCATCAGTGGTGGATGCGGGAAAGAGATTCCATAGTTCTGAGATGTTAATATGAGCAGACGATCTGGACGTACCGTCAGAAAAAGGAAATTTGTAAAATTGGGTGTCACGAATTTATATATATTATGACTTTTGAACATTATTAAGGTAAATGCATTGTTTCATTTGCTAACTATGCCTATCAGTAGTTAGTCCCTTCAGTAGTTAGAATCCTTTATTTAGCTGGCTATATTGGCGCTCGCTGTATTGCAGTAGTTCGAGTAACGAAGACTTTTGCGAGGTAAGTGATTCATGAAGGGTATAGGTTGTTGTTAGTCAGGGCTATTCTTTTGTAGTGATTATTGAAAGTCAGATTGCGCTGCGCCAAAAATATTGTGCGTCAGTTTAGTAATCAGAATAAGTAAAGAGAAAACTGTCTGAGAACATTCAGTTTTACGTATAAGTTTACCAGCACAGTCACTCATAATTTTTCTAAGGGGACGGTTCACTGTTTGCCTTGTTCTGTTGTCCATTATGTGCTTTATTCTGTGAGCTTTCAGCTCCGTTACTCCTTATTAGAAGTTTTTAGTTACCGTTTAACTAACAACTACCGCGTGAATTAATTGCGCGAGTGAATTTTTATGATTTGTGGGATCATATGGTAACTGCCGTTGTTTAGTGGAGATTACATGTTTTCACGAATCTTTGGGGTCTTCCACCTTGCTGATGAATTTGACAGCGTGCTGGCAACAACTTAAAGTCGCCTTTAAGGTACCTGACCAGTAGTGATGAATCAATACATTATTTTTTGACAAAGAGTTTAGTCCAAGTGGAACCTAGCTTTCACTCTTTGATCAATTTATAGCAGCCATGAAAGCTGACTTGAAGCTGAAAAATTTTGCAATGCTTTCGAAGTGCGTAACAGATCCCTGTGATTTTACTGTGCACAAATTTCACGATTTTGATGCACAGTGATAAATTTTTGTGACCATACCACTTATATCCTTACCGTCGCAGGTTCCGTCCACCTTTCTACAGCTAACTCAACCGAAATAATTTTTGTATCGAAAACCAACTTTTACTTTCTTTCTTTCTATTTTTTCTTCTTTAAGAAATGTGAATTCAGAAGTCTGTGATTGTTTTCAAACGAGTTATCTTACTGAAAAGAGAGAGTTTTCTGTTACCATTTTGTACTTTTCAAGGTGGTATGAACAATACAGCAGTCGAAAATGTGTTCCAATATTCAATTCGTAAAACATATGCCGATTGGTAACGTGGTAACGCAGCGAATTAATTAAGAATTTCAGAATTTTTTTCCGATCTAATGAGACACTAAAATACTGACAGAATGGGAACTCACTTTGGTGCCCAGTTGTATACAAAATATAAAATATTAACATTGTTAAAATGATTGAGCAGTGCAAGACTTACGCAAATGTAAAATGAACTTATTAACACAAAATTGTTAAGGCTTTCGTGGACACTTGTTGACAAACTGCCTCCCCGTTTCTGTCTCTGATTCTTCGGCCGACGTCTGTCTGATCAGGTGGACTGGAGTCGATCTCGCGGTAGCAGATTAAGTGCTTTTCTGTGGCCAATTCTGGTACAATTCTCCTTTTGCTATAACGACCGTTTCAGTTTTGACAACGCAACTTTGAAAATACCAGCCACTCGTGCTGGAGGAACGTCAAAAAAAATTATCAAACAAACTTCGGCCGAAGAACCCGAGACAGGAGCCGAAGTCATTAATCCAGTCTGCTTGCTATCTGAAGCTTTAACGACATTTATTTCATACAAATATTTTACATATGTACTGGCTGAACTGATACTTCTGTTGATACTTTCTTCAAACTGATCTTATAATTTACAGAGTGACAGTGAGTTTTGCTAATGTAAAGGGTTCCCATATTATTTTATGATGACTGTAAATTTCTGTTTCTGCCTTCAGCTTAAATCATACGAGCAGTGTAGAATTTTTACGACCAATCACAAATAAATATTTCTTGTGGGTTGTCCGCGTCGTTCTGCAGTTTTATTGCTGTGCGTGACTAACATTCCACAAATACTTGTACCATAGGTCGTTGCCCTTTCATCGACCGATCTGGCGTCGTGATTACGACATTGGTTTTGCAAGGCCAGCGGGCTTCAGACATCTGTCCAGATATCCACATTTATTTTGCCAGTGGTTTCCGTAGCGATTATCGAATGTCGCGACGGTCCCTTTGAAATGGGTACGGCCAATTCCGCGTCCCATCTTCGTTACACTAGATTTAGTGCTCTGTTTGTATTGGTCTCTTCACCGACAAGAAGTTAAATACTGATCGTCCTTCTTTGCTTTCTTTGTTCTTTGTCTTGCGCTGCCGGCTTCGGGGCCGAGAGTTTCTAAGCGCTTCAATCCGGAACCGCGCGACTGCTACAGTCGCAGGTTCAAATCCTGCCTCGGCCATGGATGTGTGTGATGTCCTTAGGTTAGATAGGTTTAAGTAGTTCTAAGTTCTAGGGGACTGATGACCTCCGATGTTATGTCCCATAGTGCTCAGAGCTGGATGGGAGTAACAGCTTTAATCGAATGACGACCTGCGTCACTAGCCAGGAATTCTTAACTACGGCTGTGAAATGGCGCTCTACCCGGAGGTAGGTTGATCGACCACTAGTGGTGGAAGAAATAGTATTATTACGTTACAAATTAATAAGGAAACGAGAGAGTGAAATTTTTGCTAAGTTTGAAAAGCAAGCGTTACTCAATCAAGCGGAAGTATCAATAGCTGCCAGCCCAGTAGCATAAACATTTCAACATCGTTATTCGGGCAAGAAGACAGCAACCAAGACACTGTTGCCTGTGACTACGAGCGAGCTCAGCAGAAAATCGTTAGAAGTGTGCAGACCGAACTGTCTTCATCATTTTATGTAAGAGACACAATGTAGGATGTAGCCACGCCTAGCAGGATTATGATTAAGCAGTAAACACAGTGTAACAAATTCGTTAAGCAAGTGTGGCGGAACTAAAGACCGCTAACAACTCGAGAAGAGCATAACCGATTCGGTTATTACGAATGACGTCGTAGAGTGGAGCCTCTCCTCGGCGACATAAATACTCCACCCACACCAGCTTAGATGATCATGATGATGCTGTTTGTTTTGCGGGTCGCTCAACTGCGCAGTCATCAGCGCTCGTAGAATGTCCCAATATTTTCACACTCCATTGTTTAACGCAGTCCAGTCTAGCCGCTATCACGAATGATAAATATGATGAGATGATTAGGACAACTCGAACACTCAGTCCCTGGGCGTAAAAAATCCCCAACCGGCACGGGAATCGAACCCGGGAGCCCGTGACACTAGCATAGAGCACTCGAACTGTAGGATTGATGGTGTTCATGTCGTACGCTCTCGACTCTCTGGTTACGGTATGGCTCTAAAACGTCACAAGTTCTTTTGCAGCGTTGTAGTCGTAACCAGTAAGTTCTTAATAGATCTCTCTCTCTCTCTCTCTCTCTCTGGAAACATTTGCACGATATTACAGCGTAACTACAGACTGTGGCATTCTAAATGACCTATTTCACCTACTCTCTGTTTTTGGCTTCAGACTGTTTGTATTGAATTCATGTCACCAGTTTTGTTCATGGAACGGTAAGTACCTTCGGCAGCATAAGCCGCGATACAAGGCACTGCAGCCTCATTTATCAAGTTTATCCAACATGTGTTTCCGGAGCGTGTCCAAAACACGTGTCATACATGCATCTACATCTACATTTACATGGATGCTCAGAAAATCATATTTAAGAGTCTGGCAGAGGGTTCATCGACAACCTTCACAGCTCTCTATTATTCCAGTCTCGTATACCGCGCGGAAAAAACGAAAACCTATATCTTTCCTTAAGAGCTCTGATTTCTCTTATTTTATCATGGTGATCGTTTCTCCACATGTAGGTCGGCGCCAACAAAATATTTTCGTATTTGGAGGAGAAAGTTGGTGATAGGAATTTCGTGAGAAGTTTCCTACCCAACGATAAACACCTTTGTTTTAATTATGTCCATCGCAAATCTTGTATCATTTCAGTGACACTCTCTCCCATATTTCGCGATAATACTACGAAATTAGAATCCAGTCGCATAACTGAGACGATACTCCATAATCACGCTATTTCACTGCAAACCGCTTGTATGGTGCAGTGTCAAAAGCCTTCAGGAAATCCAGAAATACGGAATCAATATGAAATCCCTTGTCAATAGCACTCAGCACTTCATGCGAGTAAAGAGCTAGTTCCGTTTCACAAGAATTATGTTTTCCAAATCCGTGTTGACTGAGTGTCAATAGATCGTTTTCTTCTGCATAATTCATAATGTTTGAACACAATATATGTTCCAAAATCCTGCTCCATATCGACGTTAATTATATGGGCCTGTAATTTACTGCATTAGTCCTACTACCTTTCTTGAATATTGGTGTCACCAGCGCAACATTCCAGTCTTTGGGTACGGATATTTCGTCATACAAATGGTTGTATATGATTGTTAAGTATGAAGATATTACATCAGCATACTGTGAAATGAACCTAATTAGTATACCGTCTGGAGCAGAAGACTTGCTTTCATTAAGTGATTTAAGTTGTTTCACTTCTCCGAGGATGTCTACTAGCACGTTACTCATGTTGACAGCTGTTTTTGATTCGAATTCTGGAATATTTACTTCTGTTGCGAAGGCATTTCAGAAGTCATTGTTTAGTAACACAGCTTTGGCAGCACTGTCTTCGATAGTCTCTCCATTGCTATTGCACAGAGAAAGCATTCAATGTGTCTTGCCGCTAACATACTTCACATACGACCAGAATCACTTTGGATTTTCTGTCGGGTTTCGAGACAAAGTTTCGTTGTGGAAACTATTACAAGCATCTCGCATTGAAGTCCGCGCTAAATTTAGAGCTTCTGTAAAAGCTCGCCAATCTTGGAGACTTAGCGTTTGTTTAAATTTGACATGTTTCTTTCATTTTTTCTGCAACATTGTTCTCACACGTTTTGTGTACCAAGGAAGATCAGTTCAGTCGTTTGTTAATTTATTTGGTATAAATATCTCAGTCGCTCCCAGTACTATTTCCTTGAATGCAAGCCACATCTGGTCTACACGTACATTGTTAATTTGGAAGGTGTCAACTGAATTTTTATCTGCTTTTTTGAATAGGTATGTTATTAGTTTATTTTTGGTGGATTTGGGGGTTACAGTATACAGTCTCGTTGCGACAACCCTGTGTTCACTAATCCCTAATCCGTTTTGAAGCTCCTTATCAACTCAGGATTATTTTTTGCAAAAGGGTCAAGTGTGTTTTCACAACCGTTTCTATTCGCATGGACTCATGAATTAACTGCTCAAAATTATTTTCAGAGAATGCGTTTAGCACAATTTCGCATGATATTTTATGTGTACCTCCGGAATTAAAAAAGTACTTTCGCCAGCTTATAGAGGGTAAATTAAAGTCACCAACAACTATAATTGCATGTGTCGGGTACATGTTTGAAAACAAACTCAATTTTTCTTCGAACCTTTCAGCAACTGTATCATCTAAATTTGGAGGTAAAAGGATCTAATTGTTCTTTTACTCCGGTTGACAACAATGACCTCTGCCCATACTAACTCACAGGAAGTATCTCCTTCAATTTCGCGACAAGTTAAACTACTAACAGCAAGACACACGCCACCGTCAACCGTGTTCAGCCTATCATTCCGGAAAACCGTTAGGCTCATCGCAAAAATTTCGGCAGAACTTATCTCCGGATTTAGCCAGCTTTCAGTGCCTATAACGACTTGAACACCAGTGCTTTCTATTAGCTATTGGGGCCCACAGCTACGACAGTTTACAACAGTTTTACCGATGGTTCCTGTTATCTGCGTTCTTCCTGTGTTGGTCCTGCTCCCTTTGCGACTGAAGCCCTTTTCGTGTTTCCCGAGAACAGTGAAGCCAAAGGGCATCGTCGAATACATCAGGCCGAAATCATCTTCGTTAAACTCAGCAAAAGCTTCCTATATGCACGTGGGTAGCTCAACATCACCGTTAATGGAGTGTAAACGTGTGGTGTGGGACAGTGAGCCATTAGCTCATGGGCCTGTTTTTCATGGACGAAGCACTTAACGTGCACAAGTATTGTAGCCTCCTAACAGACATTCTTTCACGGACGCTACAAAACACTCCTCTACAGACTAGGAGGAACCTCTGATACCAACATGATGGCTGTCCGCACCACAGAGTACTGGAGCATGTCTACGAACTGCTTCCACATCGTTGGAATGAACGCAGAAAATCTGTATCTTGGACTACTCGTTCCCCGGATTGTAGACTTTTCTCTGTGCGGAAGACTGAAAGACGTTGTCTGCAAGGAGATACCAACTACACCAAATGACATACTACGACGTATCCCTGCAGCATGCTGGGGCATCTCCGCTGAAATGCTAACACGTGTGCAGCAGTCATCCCATACCAGACTGGAAGCTTGTATTGCCTCTACCGGTGGTTATTTTAAACGCAACCTCTGATGGTCAGTTGTGTTGTTACTGGTCAAAATCCAGTTAACTAGTGTATGAACTGGATCCTTATTGTGAGCTACCGCAGGTATTGCACAAGTGTCGGTGTGGGAACTTTTCAAAATACTATGGCTCGTAAACGACTCGCACGAGAATCCTGCATCAAATATCAATAAAATTCTAATTTATACTACTTTTAATTTGTTGATGTCAACAGGCACTGTTCTATTTAAAAAGTGTATGTAAGAACAAAATATACAATTCCTAAGTATTGTCACAATCTGTCGATTGTCCAACAATTCTGTCCCCTGACTACAAATACATTTTGTGAAATCCGCACAACAGCGCTTTATATTTCTGCAACATTTTCGGTGCAAGTCTTAGGTGATTCACCCTGTGTGTGAAGAAGAAAACACCATCCCGCATATTCTCATGAGCAATAGCTCTCTTAGTATATTATGAGATCCTTGCCAGCCTGTGAAGGTCCAAAGGATGTCTACCGGCCGCCGTGTCATTCTCTGCCTTGCCGCGTCACGTGGAAGCGGTATAGAGCGGCATGTGATCCGCACACAGCTCTCCTGGTCTTCTTGCAGACTTTCCAGACGGTGGAGCCCCTACTACTTGGCCAAGCAGCTCCTCAGTTGGCATTACGAGGCTGAGTGCACCCCGTAGAACACCTCCCACGAAGGAAAAAGTCTTGGTGGTACCGGGAATCGAACCCGAGTCCTTAGCATGGCAACGATCTACGCTGACCACTCAGTTACAGAGACGAAGTATTAACACGTTATGGGTCTGATAACAGATTCGCTAACATTTTCTATCATTTAAACTTTCCACATTATGAATGGAAACCTGATAAGCTATTCATGTTGCATTTAGTCTTCTATAATTATTACAACAGTTTATGCCCAACAGCGCCAAAAGTGTTGGACAGATCTGCAAATGTGGCTTTTTTTTTCAGAGGTGGAGCTCCTCCACGCCTACACACATGGCCAACTCAAAAGGTCTACAGCCATCTCTGCAAAAGGTTAGCTTTCACTAGAGTGAGGTCTCGTAGGATGTGGGTACTGCAATGTTTGCGTACGTCTGGTTAACCATTAATACGCGATCGTCTGGAGAAAGTTGAACGAAGGGTAGTGGTTTCAAGGTCAGAGGGAAGAAAGTTTCAAGGCAAGAACCAAGGGAAAAAAGCCTCTACGATAGGTGGGTCGGGTTGTAAGAGCAGTAGCGGTTTTCTTGCTGCCTGCGACAGGTCATGCAAGGGTAAGCATTGTTAGTAGTGCCGATGGGTGCCGGTGTTGACTTCTCGGTCAGCGTTAGCGTCAGATAACCGGTTAAAGTTAGGTTGATCATCGTTTTATGTCCGATATGTCATATATCAGATTCACAATGTAGGGTAATGTTGGCGATTTGTTAGTGTGTCAGCCGCGCGGGATTAGCCGAGCAGTCTGGGGCGCTGCAGTCATGGACTGTGCGGCTGGTCCCGGGGGAGGTTCGAGTCCTCCCTCGGGCATGGGTGTGTGTGTTTGTCCTTAGGATAATTTAGGTTAAGTAGTGTGTAAGTTTAGGGACTGATGACCTTAGCAGCTAAGTCCCATAAGATTTCACACACATTTCAACATTTTTTATGGTTGTGATCATAGTTTTTCCAGATTAAGGATGAAAGGATTGTTCGAGTGCCTCGAGTTCCTGTATAGTGTTTTTTGAGTACTTCCTTGAGGGTTTCAAGACAGTATTCATCATGGAGATCCACCGTGTTTGTGTAGCGTGGAGCGTTGCTAATGATGCGTAGCACTTTGTTCTGTATAATCTGCAGGCGGCGCAGGCGTGTAGGAGCTGCGTGTACCCAGACGGGTGCTGCGTACGTCATCAGAGGTCTAATCAGTGTCATGTATATGGACCTCGACTCCTATTCAGTTTAGTTTCCCTGTTGAGCATTGGGTAGAGTTGTTTGTGTTTGCACTCTGTTGGCAAGGTATTCGATGTGGTCCCTCCAGACGCGGAGATATCTGACTTTCTCTCGTAAACATATTGGGCGTGTATTTAGTGTTACCTGTCTACAGTGTTGATGTTTGCGCAGTAGTTTCGATCTGCATGTGATCAGAGCTGCTCCGCATTTGTCGACGTTTACTTTAGTACGCCATCGTTCCAACCAAGGCTCGGCAGTTCTGAGTGCTGTCTGTATTCGTGAATTTATGTTCTACGGTTTCCAATCTTGCGCAAGGTTGGCTGCGTCATCCGCGTAGATGGATAACGTCGTGTTTTGTGTTGCTGGAAGTCATTAATGTACAGGTTGAACAAGGTGGGCACCAGGATGCTGTAACACAGTCATCCCTGTCGAGATCTTCAAGTACTACGTCAGTAAACTCCGAGGTGCTCGATACTGTTACCTTGGTAGCTTCGTTAAAAATGCTTAAGTGTCCACTGTGTAGACGATACGAAAAAGTATAATGATCGTAGAAAACGGCTGTAAGAGGAAAACCCGGGAGTCCAGCTATCTGCCACAGGTGCAATTTCCCGTGTAAGTGAATCCGCCCAGTACCATTGCGGCTTGTAACTAAGACCGCCCGGTGAGATAACTTTGCTATCCCGGGAAAGTGTCCCCACCATTTCCTCTGCCGCCTTGCGCTATACCGCGCAGCCGTGTTCTCGGAACTATTTACGTCTCCTGATTGCAGCAAGAAGCAGCCGACTGCAGCAGGCGGCCGCCGCTGTTTATAGACTGCCATCATCCTCCTGCATTCTGCGTGACCGTACCTCTCAAGAACTGAGCTTCAGATTAAGCTCTTATTGCAGTTATCATTTAGAAGCGTAACGCTGTCGAATAGAACGTTATACTGCGGATATCAAAGTTTATTCGAAAGAAGTTCCCAAAACTTCATTGTCTTTTTTTCTGACGAGGAACGGTCAAGAGTTTCCAGAGGATTTAATACTCGTATTTCTATAATAGGTTCCATTTATAGAAAAGGAAACCGAGAAGAGTTATGCGATAGGGAGGTTATGCGGCCGAATTTTGAGAAATTTAATCGAAACAGAAATGGTAGAAAAAGATGGTTCAAATGGCTCTGAGCACTATGGGACGCAACTGCTTAGGTCATCAGTCCCCTAGAACTTAGAACTACTTAAACCTAACTAACCTAAGGACATCACACACATCCATGCCCGAGGCAGGATTCGAAACTGCGACCGTACAGAAATTGTAGACACTGAAGAACAGAGACCATTTTGAGCAGTCTGATCTTGTATTGATATTATATTCCCCCTATGCCAGTTGATAGAAAAAAGATCTGAAAGAAATTTGGGAATATATTTGGGTTCATCGATCTCGCAAAACGTTATGACAACGTTGCACTAACCAATCGGCACGTGGACTATACTGCACTGACCCGCAATAAATAAAAAGGATATAGAAAGTACATAGCCTTAAGATGTCCACGGCAAGGTAAGGGTAGGATCTATCATCTCTAAATCGTTCAAAATAAATGAAGGACTGAAAACGATTGTTATCTATTATATTATTCAAAACATATCTACAGATTATCTTGAAGAACTGTAAAAATAAATTTAGTAGAATGGGAATTCGTTTAGAAGACCACTGTGTGTATACTACTTTATTCGCAAGTGACTAGGTAAAAGTTGCAACCGATTAAGAAGATATGTATTCTATGGTGAGAAAAATAATTGACGAATGTGCCAGATGGGGACTGAAGGTGAACACCAAGAAGATAAAATATTTAAACATGGGAGGGTAATCGATAGATTTTGAAATATCAGGATATAATTGGTAATTATGGAAGCTGTAAATTTCTATGGGCCGACATACAGAAGCCGGAAGATCGCGACTTAAATAGATTCAAGGTATACAAAGGAGTATGACCAATAGAAATTTGACCATTGAAGAGACACAAAATAGATTATATGCATATTGCTAACGAATTAATGCCACTGCTAGATGCAGATATGCTGAAATGAAAACATTCACATACATGTACGTATGCAAAACTTACATATATGGCAGATTATTATCCTTAATAACCATTTATTACGACGATAGTGGTTAAGGGCACAAGCAACTCATAGGTGAAGTTCGTATGTGAAAGGACAAAGATACGATCCTTACGTGAGTTTGCTGTATGTTGGCACAGAGAGAAAAGTGGCATAAGAGCGGCATTTGTCTCTTTTTTACATATGGGCTACACGTCCGACAGAGTTGTGTCCGTAGCTGTCATGTTTGTTATAAACCGTTGTTAAGGACGCCATCAAATGTTGTTTCCTTGACCAAAGCAAAGCTCCACTTCCTGGACCTGATGGGGAAATCGTGACCGACAGAACCCTGTGCCATCCCCTGCCAATGCCGTACGGAGAGACATGTTGTCAGCACATTGCTCTCTCCACCGTTATCGACTTTCTTGACTTTGGCACTTCTACTATTCACTCAGGTAGCTCTTCAATTGACCTCAATTTGCCAGTAAGGGAAAATGCCTGGCAGCAACGGGAATAGAACCGGGATCCTCCACACGGCAGCCAGACACGCTGATCAGAAAGTTCAGGTTCTCCACACAGATATGTGGAAAGTTGCAATATGATCACATTTGTTTGACATGATTCAAGTAACCGAGGTAGTCTGAAAAATAACCAAGGGTACCAAATTAACTAATAGTAAAATCATGAAATAAAGTGATTGTAGCAGAGTGAAAGTATCATTTCGGATCAATACTTAAGAAGTCAACAGGGTGTTCCAGGAAGCGTCTTTGTCTTTAAAAAAAAAGTGAGATGTTGGTGCCCACCCGGTTAGCCGTTTGCTCTAAGCATTGCTTTCCGGGCGGGATTAGTGTCGAGGTCCTGTGTGCCAGCCAGTCTGTGGATGGTTTTTAAGGCGGTTTTCCATCTGCCTCGGCGAATGCGTGCTGGTTCCCCCTAATCTGCCTCAGTTACACTTTGTCGGCGACTGCTGCACAAACACTTTCTCCACGTACGCGTACACCATAATTACTCTACCACGCAGACATTGCGTTACACTCGTCTGGTGTGAGACGTTCCCGGGGGAAACCCTGGGTTCGGTGTAGGGCGGCGGTGGGGTGAGTGGACTGCTGTAGCCTGTTGTGGGGTTGTGAACCACTGAGGGCTACGGCGGGGACGAAGCCTCTACGTCGTTTCTAGGTCCCCAGTTCTATACAGTACAATACAATACAAGATGTTGGTACAGATTTGAAATATGAGGCTTGCTTGAGTGGTTGAACTAATGAGATGCAGACTTCGAACGAAAGAGAAAAAGAAAGAAGATTAGCGTACAAAATCATGCGGTGTTAGTTTTAAATGGACACACATCGATCTAACTCCCCATATGGTACCCAGTGTTTATTTATCAGAAAGATCAGTCCTCCAGCGAAAGTTATCAATACCTTTTCGCAGGGGTACAGAAACGCTAAAATTGTTCTGCGGAAGCTCTACCATCCTGTGAGGCAACATTGGTGGAAATTTCACTAATTTAACCACTTAATTAACTATTCAATGAGGATTCATGTCGTAAAACAAATACACTTTTGCCATCTTTACGTTCTGTTGGTTATTAGTGTCAATGGATAGAAACGTAAATCTTATCTGGTCACTTTGTTGTCCGTCTGTCAATCCGTCTGTCAAGACCCCTTTTTCCCAGGTTTCAAGTTGTAATTTATGTCAACTACTACGGTCTACGGTCCTTTGGCGGTCTAATAAATTTTCACTTCTAAGTCAAAGCGATCAAAAGATACGGCCGGCTCATAACACCATTTTCTCAGGAACAGATAGTGGGAAGAAAAAACCCTATGTCGGATACAGGGGTCTGCGGCCTACTGGTGGTGTAAAAAATTTAAACTTCTACATCAATTCAGTCAAAACATATAGCCATTTATGTCACGAATATTGTAATTTATATCTCCACAAACATCCTGCCATGGAGTGTTCACTGATATCTATGCAAAATCAAAGGCAGTAGCCCGGCATTCTAGTAGACACTTTACGTAACCAAGAAGTCCAAGGGTGGGGGGGGGGGGGAGGGAGGGGGGGAATACTGTCGGAATGTCACACGTTGAGACGGGCCAACATGGCATAATTGATAAGACTGCCCCAGCTGGAGTTGTGGTCACGCACAGTTTCAGCGTTCAGGAAGTGTCACTGTAGCAAACACTTTGCAGTGATGTGAAACCTTCATTTTATTCATACTGTATCTTTGCGGCAGAGTTAACATCTAAGAAGGTGGCGTCTATGGAATTCCTGAAGAGGAAAGCGTACAACGACCGCAAGTCAGTCCGCGTACCGTCAAGCAGTTGCGCAGGAACTGTGAGGCGTACCGAGCATTACAAACGGTTTCTGCGACTGAATGGGTACATACGTCCAATGTCTTGGGAAATACAGTCCTTCAAATACTCGTCATCCTCTCCGAATAGATCGAATTAACTACCCATGAGAACATTTTACGCTTAGTGTACTTGTACACTTTATAGGGTATAGTCATTTCTCTGTGGCTAAATAGAAATAAAAGCCAGATTATGTGTTGTAACAACCATGAAACCTGTGCTGAGAAAGTAAAAAGCATTGTCATGCAACATCAGGCATTGAGAAAATAATGGACATTATTAGAATTAACAACCACACATAGAGCTGCTAATATTATAGGAATATTTACATGTGAAAAGCCCTTGCACCACATAAGAAATTTATGAATTACCAAATATAGGTAACTAAAAAACAAAGCCATACTAAACTCGTATAATGCCTCCACAATTACCACGTCCATTGTTATTTAAAAAATGGAACACTTATTACTACAAAACACAGTATTAGTTATTTTTCAAACCCGCGGCACATACTTAAATTAGGTCTGCACGAAATCCTAAGTGGAACCAAAAGTTAGAAACAAAGACTCATTTGAGGGCCGAAAAGTTGTTCTCAATTTAAAGATAACCGAGCTTGCTATTATATAAAAGCATATTCAGTATTATTTTAACACATATCAAATACATGGTTATACACTGTCCAGACATACAAATGTGGCCACCTGACAAAAGCCCGAATATAACAAATTCTGCATCTCGAGCCGCCGCAACACGTGCATACGAGATTGAACGACATTCTGCATTGTACCGATAGGGTTTTGGAGCCATTCTGACTCCAGCTGCACTCGCATTCGGGAGGACGACGGTTCAATCCCACGTCCAGCCATCCTGACTTAGGTTTCCCGTGATTTCCCTATATCACTTCAGGCAAATGCCGGGATGGTTTCTTTGAAAGGGCACGGCTGATTTCCTTCCCCATCCTTCCCGAATCTGAGCTTGAGCTCTGTCCCTAATGACCTCGTTGTCGACGGGACGTTAAACTCTAATTTGCTCCTCCTCCTCCTCCTCCTCGACTCCAGTGCCGCGGCCAGCTGCGCTAGGTTTCCCAGTTGAGGAAACAAGGCGCGAACAGCCCGATAGAGATGGTCCCATAGATGATCCATCGGGTTTAAATCAGGGGGGGGGGGGGGGGGTTAATGGTCAGAGAAATACCGTAAACTCATCCTGGTGCTCTTCGAACCACGCACGTACATCGCGAGCTGTGTGACAAGCTGCATTGTCCTGTTGGTACATGTCATTGTGCCAAGAAAAAACAACCAAGTCACCTAGGGAATACCGTGAAGACGTTCCACGGAACATAACGGTCAGAACATAACGCTCTCTCCTCCAGGCTGGACTCTTCCGACGATCCAACGGCCATCTGTCTGATGAAGCATAAAACGTGATTCGTCTGGCAAGGCCACCTGTCGTTACTCAGTGGAGGTCCAGTTGCGATATTGGCGTACAAATTCCAGCTTTCGTGCCTGATGAACAGCAGTCGGTACAGGTGCATGAACCAGGTACCTGCTATGGTGGCCCACACTTCGCAACGTTAGTTGAATGGACGTTGGTAACCAACTGGTTCATCTGAGTGATCGTAAACATCTCCGTAGCTGTCGTTCACCGCTGTCATCTATGGCCCGTGGTGCATCAGAGTTGCCTCGGCGTCGGTTTTGGATAGCGCCATTTGACCAAGCGCGGTATACTTTAACCACATCGACACGCGAACCTGTTTGACTTGGCGTTTGGGAAATGCTTCCACTAACTGCCCGAAAGCCAATGATCATGCCCGTATGGACGTCAGGTGAATCGCTTTGTTTCCACATTGTGACAATGACCGCACTGTTTTCTGGCTTCCCCTCGTCCCCTTCGACACGCATTATATACCCTCCACGTTAGTGCTGTCACCTGCCGTCTGTGAGTAGTTATGCACGTTGACGTGGAACATAAGCGGTGGCCACATTATTGTGAGTAGGCCATGTATTAAGAAGCCAAGTATTCAAGGTGATTCCGTCATAATACTGTCGCAGAAGAAGCAGAGTAGCACCATAGTGTAGTGCTTGTCAAACAAAACTGTTCTGTGGAGGGTCGTGAGTTCAAAACTCCCCTGAGTGCACGATTTTAATTTCTATATTCGGTTCGAATACGTTATAGAAGTATCCACAAATGTCAAGAACCATTGAACTGGAGTGTTCTGTAGCCGTAAATATACTGAATGTGTTCTGGCCGGAGGCACTTCGCTCCCCCGCTGTTGTATGTGCAAGTGCTGAATAAAGCTTTGTTAAGTGAATTAGTGTTCGTCATTCATCTAATTACACCTTCTTCTACGTGACATGACTACAAATTTTAAGAAATTATAAAGAAGGGGAATTAAACAATTTGAGGTAGGGGACCATTTTCCTCAAACTACCCAGTCGAACGTTTTATAATATTTCGCAACAATAAAATTGCACTGAAAACGAAAATTACTTTTTGAGCTCCCTTTTCTGTATCCTTCGAAGCTCCTTGTTAAAATTTCTTGTATTCTTAAAACATTATGAGCTAATTTGATAGAACAGTGCTTCTTTCACAACATCGGACAAAGGGTCCCCAACCCAAATAGTAGTTGTCCCTAATTTCGGATGGTTAATATTAATTAAAATACATGGACTTTGCAATATAAAAAAGAAACAAATTTATTTAAAAAGCATTAACTGGCACCTTGAGTAGTTTATTCCATCACAAACATGTTTTCCAATCATGTTTTTCCGTTTCCGCGTCTAACAACCCTACCACAACAGAGGTCAAACTTTAATAATGATTGTGGTGTTGCTCACGCTGCTAAATACTGCATTTTCGAGCAACAACATAGTTATTACGTGGAAGGTGTCAGTAGAGCACAGTTAATAAAGTCATTTCATGTAATAATGAAAAAACTAGGCACTCACCTTTTCGTGTTTCCCACGCTGGTCTCGTCGTAAAATCATGGCTCAATCGTTGAAAATCTAGGTTGTTATGATTCCAAGCTCGGATGCGAAGAGGCCTAGGATTTATCCTGCTATTTTCAAAAGTTTTGTAGATGCGCTTCCCAAACCATTCTTGTAGATAACACTTTTGCTGGACAAAGGTGATGTAAAAAATAATCAGCACTCCGAAATTAAGTTACACTTCCTTTTAATTGCTTTTATTGCAATATCACTTCACTTCACAATACAAAACATACTTGAAAACATCTCTCTCACAGTCAGAGTTACAAGTACGTCAAAGATCTTAGTGACAAAGAAAGAGTACACATAAGAATAACATCATTGCAATATAAACATATCGATGTATCAAAAGTGAAATCAAATCTGAATGTTGTCCCAGAAATATGTTAAGTAGTTAACAGAAATACAGTAGAATATTACTGGTATCGAGAGGTTTGGTGAGGTACCATAATGGTTACAGTTCTACGTATCGGAGCGTGGAATGTCAGATCCCTTAATCAGGCAGGTAGGTCAGAAAATTTAAAAAGGGAAATGGACAGGTTAAAGTTAGATAGAGTGGGAATTAGTGAAGTTCGGTGGCAGGAGGAACAAGACTTCTGGTCAGGTGACTACAGGGTTATAAACACAAAATCAAATAGGGGTAATGAAGGAGTAGGTTTAATAATGAATAGGAAAATAGAAATGCGGGTAAGCTACTACAAGCAGCATAGTGAACGCATTATTGTGGCCAAGATAGATACGAAGCCCACACCTACTACAGTAGTACAAGTTTATATGCCAACTAGCTCTGCAGATGACGAAGAAATTGAAGAAATGTATGATGAAATAAAAGAAATTATTCAGATAGTGAAGGGAGACGAAAATTTAATAATCATGGGTGACTGGAATTCGAGTGTAGGAAAAGGGAGAGAAGGACACATAGTGGGTGAATATGGATTGGGGCTAAGAAATGAAAGAGGAAGCCGCCTAGTAGAATTTTGCACAGAGCACAACTTACTCATAGCTAACACTTGGTTCAAGAACCATAAAAGAAGGCTGTATACATGGAAGAAGCCTGGAGATACTAAAAGGTATCAGATAGATTATATAATGGTAAGACAGAGATTTAGGAACCAGGTTTTAAATTGTAAGACATTTCCAGGGGCAGATGTGGACTCTGACCACAATCTATTGGTTATGAACTGTAGATTAAAACTGAAGAAACTGCTAAAAGGTGGGAATTTAAGGAGATGGGACCTGGATAAACTGAAAGAACCAGAGGTTGTACAGAGTTTCAGGGAGAGCATAAGGGAACAATTGACAGGAATGGGGGAAAGAAATACAGTAGAAGAAGAGTGGGCAGCTTTCAGGAATGAAATAGTGAAGGCAGCAGAGGATCAAATAGGTAAAAAGACGAGGGCTGGTAGAAATCCTTGGGTAACAGAAGAAATATTGAATTTAATTGATGAAAGGAGAAAATATAAGAATGCAGTAAATGAAGCACGCAAAAAGGAATACAAACGTCTCAAAAATGAGATCGACAGGAAGTGCAAAATGGCTAAGCAGGGATGGCTAGAGAACAAATGTACGGATGTAGAGGCTTATCTCAGTAGGGTTATGATAGACACTGCCTACAGGAAAATTAAAGAGAGCTTTGAAGAAAAGAGAGCCACTTGTATGAACATCAAGAGCTCAGGTGGAAACCCAGTTCTAAGCAAAGAAGGGAAAGCAGAAAGGTGGAAGGAGTATATAGAGGGTCTATACAAGGGCGATGTACTTCAGGAGAGTATTATGGAAATGGAAGAGGATGTAGATGAAGATGAAATGGAAGATACGATACTGCGTGAAGAGTTTGACAGACCACTGAAAGACCTGAGTCGAAACAAGGCCCCGGGAGTAGACAACATTCCGTTTGAACTACTGATGGCCTTGGGAGAGCCAGTCATGACAAAACTCTACCATATGGTGAGCAAGATGTATGAGACAGGCGAAATACCCTCAGACTTCAAGAAGAATATAATAATTCCAATCCCAAAGAAAGCAAGTGCTGACAGATGTGAAAATTACTGAACTATCAGTTTAATAAGCCACAGCAGCAAAATACTAAATCGTATTCTTTACAGACAAATGGAAAAACTAGTAGAAGCTGACCTCTGGGAAAATCAGTTTGGATTCCGTAGAAATACTGGAACACGTGAGATAATACTGACCTTACGACTTATATTAGAAGAAAGATTATGGAAAGGCAAACCTACGTTTTTAGCATTTGTAGACTTAGAGAAAGCTTTTGACAATGTTGACTGGAATACTCTCTTTCAAATTCTAAAGGTGGCAGGGGTAAAATACAGGGAGCGAAAGGCTATTTACAATTTGTACAGAAACCAGATGGCAGTTATAAGAGTCGATGGACATGAGAGGGAAGCAGTGGTGGGGGAGGGAGTAAGACAGGGTTGCTGCCTCTCCCCGATGTTATTCAATCTGTATATTGAGCAAGCAGTAAAGGAAGCAAAAGAATAATTCGGAGTACGTATTACAGTCCATGGAGAAGAAATAAAAGCTTTGAGGCTCGCCGATGACATTGTAATTCTGTCAGAGACAGCAAACGACTTGGAAGAGCAGTTGAACGGAATGGATAGTGTCTTGAAAGGAGGATATAAGATGAACATCAACAAAAGCAAAACGAGAATAATGGAATGTAGTCGAATGAAGTCGGGTGATGCTGAGGGAATTAGATTAGGAAATGAGACACAAAGTAGTAAAGGAGTTTTGCTATTTGGGGAGCAAAATAACTGATGAAGATCGAAGTAGAGAGGATATAAAATTTAGACTGGCAATGGCAAGGAAAGCGTTTCTGAAGAAGAGAAATTTGTTAACATCGAGTATAGATTTAAGTGTCAGGAAGTCATTTCTGAAAGTATTTGTATGGAGTGTAGCCATGTATGGAAGTGAAACATGGACGATAAATAGTTTGGACAAGAAGAGAATAGAAGCTTTCGAAATGTAGCTACAGAAGAATGCTGAAGATTAGGTGGGTAGATCACATAACTAATGAGGAAATATTGAATAGGATTGGGAAGGAGAGAAGTTTGTGGCACAACTTGACCAGAAGAAGGGATCGGTTGGTAGGACATGGTCTGAGGCATCATGGAATCACCAATTTAGTATTGGAGGGCAGCGTGGAGGCTAAAAATCGTAGAGGGAGACCAAGAGATGAATACACTAAGCAGATTCAGAAGGATGTAGGTTGCAGTAGGTACTGGGAGATGAAGAAGCTTGCACAGGATAGAGTAGCATGGAGAGCTGCATCAATCCAGTCTCAGGACTGAAGACAACAACAACAGTTCAAGTACCATTACACGCGTACAGTTCGTGAGCCCACTGGAAACATTTTGTGCATATAAACCCAACCCCCCCCCCCCCCCCCCCCTCTACGTGTTGGGCATTTTTGTATGGCCCAGGGCAGCAAAGGCTTTCCTCATTTGCACTACCTTCGTCATCGGTATCACTTCTTCTCCTATTCTTCTTTCCGGGCGATTGAGATGACAGTTTCAGTATGCGGTGTCTTTTCTTTAAAGTTCTTTCTTTAGAACGTGTAATGGAGATGCTCAGGCTCGATCTTCTTTCTTCAGAACTCTCCAGAGAAGCTTGTAGTTGTAATCACAACATTTTTACCTCCTCTGCTTGGGTCTGAACTTCTGCGCAGTGCAGGTGGGGATCAGATTTCGAGAGGAGAAGCAAATTTGGAGTTTCCTTTTGGTGAAAGGTTAGCAGAGGATGATGGACCTGGTGGTTCTGGCACGATAATCTGTGGTTGGGCAGACGATGCAGGGATTAGAACTGTACTGGTTATTGAAGGAGGTTGGGTCTTTTGGAGGAAGTGATAGGAACCAAATATTTCAGAGTTGGAAGGTGATAAGCAACTTTTTCTGAATCATTCACAGGACTTCCGTTGTTGCGGGTCCGTATAAGCTCTCCTCATAAGTTCGCATACTTAGTACAAAGCCAGGGGCCTGAAAGGACGTGCAGCTAACCAAGTTTCATGCATGCTTTAAATGGTTTCATGCATGCGATGTTCAGCTTCCATATCCCGAGTGTGAGAATAATGACCATCGAGTTCCAATATGACTCAGTCCATTACTGATGGCCAAATGCGCTCGATGACATGCAGCAGCCATTTTGTGAGTACTGAAAGCTGAATCCAACCGGACATATGACGAGCTCCGATCGTGCCTGGAACATTATTACAGGTTGTACAGAATTTATGCCAGCACTCTTACAGTGTGTGTGTTTGAGGTTTACGGGCGCTAAACAGCGTGGTCATCAGCACTCTTACACGTTACCAGGGCAATTAGCTCATTTGTCTCTGCATAAGAAAACTTTGCGACTTGCTTTTTCCCTTCAATGCTGATGACCTTAGAGCGTGACCCCCTGACTAGTCGGCCGTATCTCATCTACAGTATTTTTAATGGATAGAACTTCACTTTTTCAAGATGTGAGTGGAGAAAACGAGCTTCAATGCTCATGTTGCAGCCCAGCTTCTCAAACTTGTCGAGGATGTATGCGACGATTGTCTTGTAGTTTGGGTCTCTTTTGTTTCCTAGGAAACCGGTAACAACTAACTTAAAAGATGTCCATGCTGCCTTTTCTGTTGTTTCCATTTTGTCCACGAAGTTGGGATCTGTCATTAGTTTTCTAATGTCTAGGCCCACAAAGATTCCTTCCTTTATCTTTGCCTCGGATAAAACCAGGACACTGTCCACAAAGATATCTGAAACACTCCCCTTCTTTTGGCAATGCCTTAACAAATCGTTTCATCAGCCTCAACTTAATGTGAAGTGGTGGAAGTAATACCTTTTTGGGATCCACAAGGCTTTCTTCTCAACACTTTTAACCTCTACCTGTAAGGTATTTCTCAAGGGCCAAGCTTTTTTTTATGTAATGTGGCCTTCTGTCTCTACTGTCCCATTCACAGAGAAAACAAGGGAACTTTGTATAGCCACTTTTTTGACCAAGCAGCATTGAAATCACTTTTAAATCATCACATAGTGTCCACTTCTGATCTGAATAGCAGAGTTTGTTTTAAAACCAGTTCAAGGTTTTCGTAACATTCTTTTAAGTGAATCGAGTGTCCAACTGGTATAGAAGCATACTTATTGCCATTGTGTATAAGTACTGCTTTAAGGCTTCTTCTTGAAGAATCAATAAAAAGACTCCACTCATCAGGAGCATATTCTATTTTAAAATGTGCCATAAGTCTAGGAACATCACTGCAAAACACCACATCGACACCAAGAAAAGGATGTACACACAGCCAACATATATCTTTCAATTAGATCCTAAAACCTCTGCTGATTCTTTAGAAAGGCCTACGTCTCTAACTAAATCGTTCAGTTCAGATTGTCAGAATGGAATGGGATCGGTTGTGCCAGGGTCGTAGCAATCTCTGTCTTCTTCACTATCACCTTGCTGAGCCAGTGGCTCATGATCATCTATATCAGCCAAAGAATCCGGAGGAGAGGGTGTTGGTACTTAAAATAAAGGTCCATGAGGAACAGGGCGAACGGCTTATTGTATTATAGGGTAAGAAATATCATTTTTTTTAATTTGAAGCCTCATACATTGCAAAAACAAAACTAGCATTCATCACTATGATTTTTGGGCTACCTCCAAACCATTGGTATTCCAAAACGTAATGACTGCTTTTTACGTTGAAACCATTGCCTCAGTTCTTCAATACACACTGAACAAACTTTGAGTGAAGCCCAAGGCTTATTTGCTTATCTTGATCGCCTAACTTTATACCAAAATAGGCGAAATATACTTTTTCAACAAAATCGAAGATATTTCTTTGTTAACGGTATAGTTACCACAAATGCAGCAGAAGCAATCTGGCGAGTTTATACATCCTCTGGTAGCCATTGTCCATTGTCCATAAAACAACTTCACAACACAAGAAACCAGTCACTACTTTAAAGCACTAGTAACAACAACACGTGAACAGCACAGAGTGAAGAGATACTGGGAACTGAAGGACAATAGCAGAAGCTCACTGCTTGGTGATGGCGGGGGAAGGGGCTGCGCGACAGACACGCACTGACGTGAAAATACTGCTGGTTTCTCCTAATTACTCTTTATTTTACTTATGTCTACTTGAAAAGTGGCTAAATAACAGTTTATGGAGATCCTAAAAACCAAAATTCAAACTTACTAGAGTGCTGAAATATCGAAAAAGCTAAAACTAGACAAGCAGTTTGTGAAATAACTGTACGTAATGGAATTTTTTCACTGTTTTTCCCGAAATTAGCGTTGAAAACACTATAAAAATCACTTAATAAAATTGAAACAATTTTTATGTCGCAGACCTGTGATACGTCCAGGATAAGAAAATCGGGTAAGAGGAATCAGAGACAATTATTATAAGCTAAATAGGCTATTAGCTGTTCATATTAAACGGGATTTGACTAAAAATATTTTGGCAAGGCCCTAATAAATACCTTTGACATCTTTTAATTTCAGGGACTTATAAATTAGTTCTTATCTAAGGCATTAGTAGCGTGTTGACAATTACTTTTTATGTAAATAACTCAATGCTTCAGATACCATACAAAATAGTTCCAAATTTTGGATATCAGAAAATAAGCAACGGCAGTATCCAAGATTAGGAATGTAACAACGCTGCATTTAACAAGGCCAATTCGAATGTGTAGGTTATTTGATCGTAATTTAATTTATACACAGGAAATACAAAATATCATAAAACCTAACCTTCTGTGTACATTCTTCGCTCAGAAAACATCTCAAACAATTTGGAATTGATCAAAACACGCTTGTCGCATCAAGCTCCACAGGACCTCAAAGTACAAATGAATAACTCTCAGCATGCTCTCATATCACTACTAGAAGCTAACTGAAATGATTTCCAGTACAGAGCAGCACCTTATTACACGAGAAATCCCTCTATCCGAAATTGGGAAACTGTCCGATGTATAACTCCCTTACTTTATTGCTGTTACTAAGATTGTAAGGGAGGCAATCCTGTTTGACAACGGATGTATTTTCAAAAGGATGAAGCTTCACATCACATTTGATTAAGCCTTGGTGAACACATGGATCAGACTTTCCCCTAAAAAAATATGCTGCCAGAGGAGGTACTGTTTTGTGGCCAGCATGTTCACCAGATCTTATCCCTTGATTTCGTCTTGTGTCGTCATATGAAAAGTCTTATGAACGAGACGCCTGTCGCGACTGAAGAGAATCTCTTTGCAAGAATTCTCGCTGTCTGCAACTATTTTCAAACGACACCGGGGATGCTAGAACGAGCACGACAGAACATTGTGCGACGATGAAAGGCCCGCCTTGTCGCTTCATTTCATTCAAAGACAAATCTACTGCTGTGTCTGTTCAATCAGACAGAAGTGATGGAAAGTTTCTTGAAGGGATACAGCATTACCTGTAGGTTCATGCCTGGTAAGCTTCCTGCAGCTTACCACGAACTACGTGGCACATGTAGATAACTTCCCGTTATTTAGATTCCTTAGAATCTTTCTGTGGAATTCCCTAACAGGAAAGCGAATGATTATCTCCAGTCCACAGTTGGCGATTTTACTTTGCATCTGATGCTAAATAAACGGCACTCAGTATGCACATGTGATGAGTCACTCACATTCGTAATTACTACTCCTATGTTACAAGGATTTTCTCATGCTGTTTACATTGCTTGATCGATCGCAATGCGGAAGTGGTGCTCCCATCTGACCTTATTTGTTACTTGTACTGCGTTAATACAAGGGCTATTCGGAAAGTAAACTCCGATCGGTCGCGAAATGGAGACCACTGCGAAAATCCGATGAAGTTATGCGCAGATGTGATAGTGTCTCTAGTACGCCCATCGACCGCGGCACGTCGCTCTTGTCAGTTCTGAGCGCACAGTGGACTCGTAAAGATGCCCAGAAAATAGTGTTTCCCTCAAGGCATGAGAGCTTGGTGAGAGATTTCACCTGATGTCGTGCTTTTCGTTTTCATGACAAATCTCTGCCGCACCCAGCAGGGACAAGTAAGATTGTCCTGTAGCGTTTGCGATGGGAAGTGTGTAATCACCTACAACACAGACCGTAACTGGCTCGTCCTGAGTTTCATCTCGGTTCACATAAACCGCTGGCTATGGACACAGCATTTTGGCCCAGATAAAGAGCTGTACACGAGCGTAGGGAATTGGCGGACAGCACGGGCGGCTGGATTCCATGACGAGGATATTGTAAAGTTGGAACAACGCCACGACAAATATCAAAGTGGGGGTGGCGACTATGTGCAGAAGTAACTGTAAGATGTGGCCTACTATTGCAAACAAAACATTTTTGATTTTCAGAGTGATATCAATTTCATCACCGATCGGAACTTACTTCCAGAACTTCCTCGTATTTATTTGCATCCCGTATATAGGAACTGAACTTGGTGTGATTAACATAATTCCATCTTCATAATGAAAATAATAATAGAAGGCAAACCTGAAAGTTGACGCATTTGGCACTTATAGATTTAGAAAACACTTGGATAACGTGTGTTTTTTTGGAGAGAATGTGGAAGCTGCCTTACAGGGCACAACAATTATTTACTTGATATATACGAAAAATTAAAAGACACTTTCCGGAGAAATTAGGGAGTCTGATAGAGTTGCAGCCAGTAGTGTTTACTATGTGCATGAATGTCATGGTCAGAACATCGAAAGTTTTCCACAGATTTATCTTGAGAAAAATATAAAATACCGAAAAGCTGTCAACCACAGAGAGTAGAGAAGAAATAGTGGACCGTTTTTTAGTTCATATAAGACTGCTGACACGCATGGTTCTGTTTTTCAACCGACTTGCCGTTTATTTTGTCAACAATGACAATAATTGTTAACGCAGATAAAAATATAAACTAATGTTTTTTTAATAGATGGGATGTTGGTCCTAAATCTACAGAAAAAAAACTCGAAATTCTGCAAAGGATGCTCAGATGTAAGCAGAAACTATCGGGTATCTCACAGAAGGGAAACTGATATATGAAGTCATATCGTGAGGTGAGAGTAATTTGATATGCTGTTGTAATAACTTTGCACAAGACTTGCAAAGTGGAAAAATTTAAAAGTTGACGAAAATTAACTAAAATACGGTGGTCTAACACTGAACTCATGAGATGTTCAACAGAAACCCACAAACGACTACAGAAATCTCAGACTGGAGAAGAAGGGAAGGAGGAAGAGATGCAGACTACTGTTTTAGAATTTGTGGCTTATTGTGAATATGCAGTCGATTTTGTTTTACGTAAGGCAAGTGAGCTATTTCACCCATGTCTAATTTTTGTCTTCCCTTTTTAACGTAGGAAACTGACACTTTTTACACAACGCAATTGCTTTTTCCCCAGCAAATTTTTTGTTTCCTGCCTTTTTTACATAAGATAAAGTGACATACTTTCGTAACTTGAGGATTTCGTCGCCGGAAACTTGGAAATGATGAGTGCGGGAGGGAAGAGAAATTGGAAATTGTATACTACGCCAGTACTATAGTTTCTCACGGGCCAGGACCTGCCCTTCCCTGCTGTTTCACCCTCACCTGTTCCCATATCCAAGGCAGAAAGGGTACGAAGAAATTCATGACTCTAACGAAGAAAGTTATGTGAAGGATATGGTTTAATGGTCCACCGACAACACGATTTGTAGAATCGGAACAGAAGTTCGGAGAGAGGTAGGCAGAGACAGATAAAGAGATCGACCAGAACTTTTCCACGGATATCATCCGAAGGTGATTTAGAAAAAGATGTAAAATATATATTTCTTTAAATTTTGACGATCTTTCGTAGCCCGGTTCTATCTGATGCGGGCCCAGTACCTTCCCTAAAGCATCACCTCATTCGCTCCTGACGACTAAGTTGACATCTACAGTCACAAACCAGCAAGTAGGAGAGCTGATGAAGAAATGCCTTAAAAATCTTGGTACGACTGGCACAGCTGAAAGGACCTGTTTCCACAATTACGTTGCGGACTTGATTGTTGTGTAGATCTCGACGATCTGTGAGACTGACAGGACCACAAGAATATCACTTCCTAAATTTCGATAAATCTACATATAAACAGGTGGATTTGGTTTGAAACGTGTTACTTCTGTTCACTGGTAACACGTTTCGGTTAATTAACCACCATTAGACCATCAATGTAATTTCAACATAAATTGAATGTAAGTTAGTACCTAATTACCTCTTGTGGCCACTTCAGCTCACAGAGTGCGATAAGTAGCTCTATCTGTTGGGACTAATGCATAAAAAAGCCTCAAGTCTCAATAAGCTAACAGATGCTTCAGCAGCCAAAGTTAGTGAAAATGAAGGTGATTGGTGAGGCGACTGTGATGCAACCTGCAGCGCGGTCGGGAAGAATTTAACGGCTGCGGTGTGGTAGGCAACAGGAAAAGGCAGATGTAGGTACACACAAGCGGTGTGCAACAGGAAACTAGCACGTTATCTTTCCCTAGTACAGGCACCTATCTGCTGAAAAAGTCATATAGCCCCTTCCTAGCCGGCCGTTGTAGCCGAGCGGTTCTAGGCTCTTCAGTCCGGAACCGCGCTGCTGCTACAGTCACAGGTTTGAATACTGCCTCGGGTATGATGTGTGTGATTTCCTTAGGTTAGTTAGGTTTAAGTAGTTCTAATTCTAGGGGACTGATGACCTCAAATGTTAAGTCCCATAGTATTCAGATCCATTTGAACTATAGCCCCTTCCTGCGTCAAATAAATTGCAGATTGACAGTTACAAGAAAAGCTTTTCTATGAAAGAGTAATATGTGGACACCAGATATAAATTTAAATCTTTGGAAGTGTCTCATAAAGGTATTGTATTGATTGCATCCGTGTGTGGAAGTGAAACGTGGACGATTAACAAAGTAGACGAGAAGAGGACAGAACCCATTGAAATGTGTTGCAACAGAAGAATCTTGGAAGGACAGATAATATAATCAATATGTAATAACTGGAGTCGGGGAGGAAAGTCTTTCGTGAGAAAAGTTTCCGAAAAGAAAAAATTAGACACATCCTGTAGCATTAAGTATTTGCTAATATAGGTATGAGTTATAACAATTGTAGAGGAAAAAGATTCAGCTACCAACAAGCAGGTTCAAATGAGTATAGCTTGCATCAGTTACGCAGAAATGAAGAGACACTTATAATGGATATATCAGTGTGGAGAGCGGCAACTGTCTTTGGACTGAAGAGTATAACAATAGCAACAACAACATGTGTGTGTGTGTGTGTGTGTGTGTGTGGAGAGGACAGGGAAACGTAATATATATCTTAGTATATCAATTACATGAGATATTAAATACAATAAGTAATGAACGTATCAAAATGGTGGTGAAAAGCATGGCATGTAGCCGAACGCGGACGACTTTTTTTCTTTCTAAGAAAAAGATATACGAGTAAAATCAGTACTCTAGATAGTCTTCTGCCCCTCATCGTAACCTACATTCCTCTACAGATCTCTCATTACTTTTCGAAATAAACGGCGAAATATTTTCAGTGATTTCAGAACGCCCTGTTTACGGAGAAATGAATGCACCAGAGTCCACTGCATCCTGCTCGATACTCCTCCGAACGAATCATCAACCAGAGTTCCCGAGAGAGGTGCCGTCTTTGGATGCGAGCGCAGCGCTCCGCTCTTCTCGAATGCGCGCGAGACCTTGGACGGCTGCATGCGCGGTGTATTTTAACTGTCGTGACATCATACGTAATGGAGATCAGGTATAACCAGACACTCACCCACACGGCCCACCCACAACTACCGGCCGAAATTTATCCCGCCCACTGCAGACTGTGGGAACCGCGCGGACTCCCAGAAGACAGCAGCCAGCCGTCAAACGGGCAAGGTTTACTCTCCTATGCACCGTCAGGACCTCAATACCACTGTGCGAAGTGACGTCAGCTGAACGATGTGTAGGGACTCAACACTCAACATCACTACGTCTCCATATACTTTGGAGAGCGTAGGTACACATCCCTAAAAAGAGCAGTAGTTGAAGACGGAAAGAAAAATACAGGCACAAAGACGGTAAATGTGAAGAAACCGTTAGCAACAGAAGAAATACTTCAATTGATCGACGAAAGAAGGAAATACAAAACCGTTCAGGGAAAATAAGGAATATATAAACACAAGTCACTTACGAATGAAATAGAAAGGGAGTACAGGGAATCTAAGGCAGAATGATTGCGTGAACAATGTTAAGAAATCGAAAAGGAAATGTTTGTCGGAAGGGCTGACAAAGCATACAGAAAAGTAAAAACAACGTTAAGTAAAATTAAAAGCAAGAATGGTTACGTAAAGAGATAGGCATTCCGCTGTTAAATGCACAGGAGACAGCGGATAAGTGGAAAGTACAATGAAAGACCCTATGATGATGAGGACTTGTCTAATGACGTGATGGAAGAAGAAACAGGAGACGACAGGGTAGAAAGAGGGGATTCGGTATTATAATCAGATCTAAAAGAGCTTTGGACCACTTGTGATCAAACGGGGCAGAAGGTATAGGTAACATTCCATCGGAATTTCTAAAGTCACTGGGGAAGTGGCAACTTAACGATTATTCTCCTTGGTCTTTAGAATGTATGAGACTGGCGAAGTACCATCACCGTTTTGGAAAGGTATTACACATAATTCCAAAGATTGTAGGAGTCGACAAGTGCGAGAATTATCGCACAATCATTTTCACAGCACATGCATCCAAGTTGGCGACACGCATAATATACATAAGAATAGAAAAAGAAAATTGAGGGTGTTCACATGGTTCAAATGGCTCTAAGCACTATGGGGCTTAATGGTTGAAATGGCTCTGAGCACTATGGGACTTAACATCTCAGTCCCCTAGAACTTAGAACTACTTAAACCTAACTAACCTAAGGACATCACACACATCCATGCCCGGGGCAGAAGTTAAACCTGCGACCGTAGCAGAAGCGTGGTTCCGGACTGAAGCGCCTAGAACCGCGGCCGGCCCTAAAATATTTTAGTGATTAACATTGCAAGATGAGAGGTTAAGGTAGGCGCCAGCCAAGTCATTATAAATGTGAAATGTTGGTTCATTAATAATTGGTGTAACCGCTAGAATGTTGAACGCAAAATATGAAAAAGTGCATGCATTTTGCTGTACAGGTGCCGGTTTATTTGTGGGCTAGACTTCCATGCGTGTTGCACTTGGCCTATCAATATAGTGGCGGTTATGCTGTTTGTGGATGACGCTGGGCTTGTCGGATGATGTCCCTTAACGGCTCGATTGGAGGCAGCTCTGGTGATCGAGCAAGACAAGGCAACATGTCGACAATTGGTAGAGCATGTTGTATTACAATAGCGGTACCTGGTCGAGCGTAGTGGTCTAATCACGTGAGTGCCCCCGTTATCATACAGAATCGCACCCCTGGTGTGGGTTCAGTATTCCTAGCACGCAAACAGGTTGTTTGCAGGCTCTCCACCGGCCTCTCTCTACCCAACACATGCCCATCACTGGCACCAAGACAGCGCCATACCCGATTTGCAACAGTTCGTTAGGTCGCTGTGGTGTCCGCTGCTGCTCAGATCGTTGCTACAGAAGTAGCATGATGCGCTAGAGCCGTACACCGAATACGATGGTCTTCCTCTCATGAGTGCTAAATGGCCGTCCGGAGCCCGGTCTTTTTGCAGCTGTACATTCTCGCGACTACGTTCCTGCCAAGTCTTTCTGCAATGACGCAAAAGGAACATAAAGCGTATCGTACGCCTATTACGGGTTGTAATAGAGCCGTAGTCTTGGAGTAGATTCTTTCATTCATAATCAGAACGTCTGATTAGTCTGATTAGTAATCAGTATTGGCGGTCAAACACTTCAGGCATAAGAAGTCACCCCTCATTCTACCAATGGCCTTGTCAAAGACAGAGGTTCAGGGCACTCTCTTGTCCTTGGGGTGGGGTGGGAATCAGCAATGATCAACGGCATGAGGATGCAGAAGGCAATGGTAACCACTGTATAAAAGACAGGTAACGTGTATCTACAGGAAATGTGACCAGTAAAATTGGAAAGTTGTGGTAAGGACTATGGGTCCCTAGGCACTACCTAATCTAACTTAAACTAACTTACACTAAGGACAACACACACACACACACCCATGCCCGAGGGAGGCCTCGAACCTCCGATGGGAGGATCCGAGCCACGTGGCTTGTAATTGGTCATGATGATCTCTCCACTGGCAAAAGATTCTGGAATAGTCCCCCATTCGGATATCCGGGAGGGGACTGCTAAGGGGAAGGTTCGATGATGCTATTTACGGTGGGTGTAAAAATGAATGAGCACAACGGAAAATACTGAACGCAAAAATGAAGATTTGGTCCTGTGTGACTACTCCCTGAAGCCGGTCTTAGAATCTATTAATGGTGAGATTATTTCCTCCTTTTTGTTCTTTAATATATAAATGAGAAGATAAACATAAATGAATGATTAAGGGAACTAATAACTACTAAATGAGAAACGTTGTTTCTCCTTATACATTTATTGTAGATTAGAACCCCTTTAACGTATTACAAATGTTTATATATCAATGTCCAATGGACATAAAGAGATAAAAATGAATTTCCTTACTAATATGATTAATTAATTGGCCAATTCTGCCCCTTTTTATGGCTAAGCGAACTCGAACTCATACAAATAACGCGAGATGACTGACATCATCTGCGGACCAAACACTAGAAGAAACTACTTTCAAAGATGATCTACAGTGGTATACAACCTCAGTGAAATAAAATTTACGTGATCACAGCTATTTAGCTTTATAGCATTAATAAGCTGAAGTAATTAGCACTACCACTGTATGTACTGCGTCCGGTGCGTCGGAGTGATTGTTCTCGTACTCGTCTACGAACTCTAACCACAATATATATATATATATATATATATATATATATATATATATATATATATATATATATATATATATATATATAAACTAATTCAAACTCTAGGACGGCAGAAGACGGTCCTCTGACTAGTCTAATCTAATACTGCCTCCTCCTCTCCGTGTTCTACCAAAGAGAAACTCAAACCCAGCCACAAGGACAGAGTTCGGATAACGTCTTAACGTGAGTATAGCCAGAACAAGTGCTCTCAATCACTGAACGCTGGATACTCAACGACGACTCACTACACAAAGGCGAAGTTCGCAACAGTATAGTGCCTAACCGTTCTAACCACAATATCTCCTGAGAGCAAAGACAGCAAGTTCATCTGTAGCAACACTGATAGTGAGTGACCATCAGACATGGGCGCTCAAAACGGAAGACCATATCTCTCCACCTCTGGTTTCCCAGCAATCTGCCCTCCCTCGTAACTGCAGGAGGCGAATCATATTCTCGAAACCACGGTATATTCTCCCTCTCTATAGATTCTCCGTTCAATGGTACGCTTTTCAGAGTAAAAATCCTCGGAAATAACCCAGCCTGCGTGATTTCAGAGATAACGCTTACTCGCTCCTCTCTGTTGCATGCAAGATTTTCAGAGTTTCGGAAGCATTATTCAGTTATCCTTCTGACCCCACTACAATACCGGCCATTCTCCGCTGTATTGTGCTTCAGCGCTCAGGTGCCCCGATCGTCCATATTGGGATACTTACTGTGTTGAAGTGGACCAACACACCTGTGCCGGCTTTTCCTCCCAGGGCCTGAGCTACGCCTGCCATTTCATTTTCACTGGCGTTCCAACCTCTGCCAGTATGGGCAATCACTAATTTGAGGAAGAAATTTTTGAGAATGTATGTATGGAGTACAGCATTGTATGATAGTGAAACGTGGACTGCGGGAAAACCGGAACAGAAGGGAATCGAAGCATTTTAGATGTGGTGCTACAAAGGAATGTTGAAAATTACGCGAACTGATAAGGTAAGGAATGGGGAGGTTCTGGGCAGAATCGGAGAGGAAAGGAATATGTGGAAATCATTGATAAGGAGAAGGGACAGAATGATAAGACATGAGGGAATGACTTCCATGATACTAGGGGGAGCTGCAGATGCCAAAAAGTGTAGAGGAAGGTAGAGATTGGAATACATCCAGCAAATAATTGAAGAATTAGGTTGCAAGTGCTACTCTGAGATGAAGAGGTTAGTTAGCACAGGAGAGGATTCCGTAGAGGGCCGCATCAAACCACACACAAGACTGATAACAGAAAAAAAGGTCGCTTAAAGGCTTTCTTAACTAACATCAACTCACCACGTCCAATACCAAACGCACCTAAGGCTTACGACCATTACAGCGTGTATTTAAACCAGTCCTAATTTGCACCCTCATGTGACGCTAAGAGCACCACTCTCAGGCGACTAGCGTGAAATTTGAGTAAGCATCATCTTCTAGGTGAAACAAACACGTCAACCAACTTTAGTTTATGTGGCGCAACTCCTTCTTTGCGTTGTTATTTTTCTTTTTTATAGAGAACTAATGGTTACCCCTGAAGCTCGGACAACTCAAAGGGCCTGTACACATTTTTAAAATACTGACTACAATGGCTACTTGAAATAACAGAAGTTTCACTTAATGCCTCAAAGAATACTATATGTTAGAAAAAAGTGGGAAACAGTAAAACATGGCATTCGGTTATGGAGTCCAATCTTCGTTCCTCTGTGAGCCGCTCTCATTGCTGTGTTTCTGAACTCGCTAAAATGCGACTATCGTCGGTGAAAGTGAAGAAGAATTACAGGATCTGTTGAATGAAATAGCTTCAAGACTACAGACTACGGACTGGGAGTAAACCGAAGAAAGACGAAAGTAATGAGAGGTAGAAATGAGAACATCGACAGACTTAACATAAGACACGTAGATCACGGATTACGTAGTAGGCGGAGTTAAGGACTTTTGCTAACTAGGCAGCAAAATAACCCATGGCCTACGAAGCATGAAGGAAGAAAAACGAGGAAGAAATTTCTGAGAATGTACGTTTGGAGCAGAGTATTGTATGGTAGTAAACATGTCCATGAAAACCGGAATATAAGAGAATCGAAGCGATTGAAATGAGGTGTTACGGAAGAATGTTGAAGATTAGGTGGGGTGATACAGAAGTGGGGAGATTCTCGGAAGAATCGACGAGAAAAGGAATATACCAAAAACACTGATAAGAAGATGGGACAGTATGAGAGGACATCTGTTAAGACATCAGGGAATAACTTTCACAGTGGTAGAGGGAGCTGAAGAGGGTAAAAACTGTAGAAAAAGACATAGATTGGAATACATCCAGCAAATAATTGAGAGCGTAGGTGGCAATTGCTACTCCGTGATCCACAGCTGTCACAATCGACATGTGGCGGCAAGCTGACATTGTCATTCGCGAGGTCAGACGCATTTCGACTCGGAAATTGTGCTGCATGTCTCAATCACAAAAGGAAGTGTAGATGCAATTATCTACACTCTTGGATATTCAAAAGGGTGTGCAAGATGGGTCCCGCGGTGTCTAACGGTGGGCCACAAATGGCATAGAAAAAGCATTTATCTTAATTTGTTGCAACGTTTTGAAATTGAGGGGGTGGCCTTCTTGTCTCGGATTGTGACAGGTGATGAAACCTGGGTCCACCATTTTGAGTCCGAAACAAAACGACAGTCGACGGAATGGCGCCATTCCCACTCCCCCCCCAGAAGAAAAAATTCAAAGCAACTGCTTCCGCCGGCAAGGTCATAATCACGGCGTTCTAGGACTGTGAAGATGTGATTCTCATTGATTGATGCCGAGAGGCGGTACCATTATTTCAGAAGCATATTTCAACACATGAACAAAACTCAAGACGTGTTCCGGCGACTTCGGCCCCACAGCCACCCAGGAGATGTTTTGCTGCAACACGATAACGCTCTGTCCCCCACAGAGCCTCCACGAACTTCCACTTGTTTGTTCCATTAAAGGGAATGCCATTTGTGGAAGACATTTTGATGACGATGAGCAGGTGATTCACACAATGAAGCACTGGCTCCGCCACCCGGACAAGGATTGGTACCGACAGGGCATTCACGCCCTTGTTTCGCGCTGGAGGAAGGCGTGGAACGTGGAAAAATAGGATGTGCAGAAAAAAAAAACACAAGTCTTTCATTTGTGTATTTCTCATTATGTTCAATAAAGATTTGTTAAAGAAAAAATGCGGTGCTGGGCAATCCTTGTATGAAAAATACCGTTTTAACCCACTTTAATTTTAAGTCACTTAAAAGGTCAGAGGAAGGTAACAGCATACCACATCCTATATTGGACCATGTCGAATAAAGCAAGCGGTGTTCAAATAAACGTTTGATTTGGTGACTGCTTTACCTTTTGTTTTTACATCTACGGAAGCATAAGCGTTACAATGAACTAGCGATTTCAGAAATGTGTGTCTCTGATTCTGAAGGCATTAAACACCGTGTTGCCTGCTGTCTGAAGGCGGTAACGTTCGGAAAGAAGTCAATACCCATTACCGGCATTCGATTTCACTCGACACACCTACTCTTATTGCCACCATGCTGAGAGCACCTTAACTTGTGCTTATTATCTTCAAATGATATACTAGGTAATGAAACAGCTATTCTTTCGTCGTAATAATTATTTCAAGTGCATTTACAGGACTTCATGAAAGATTAACGAATGTGTGGCGTGCTTTTAGTAGTCAACTCAGAGAGCACGACTAGATCCATCCCATGGCCCATCAAGGCTATCATCAGCTAGAATAAATCGCCACATAAAGCGTAGAAAACAACTGATTATCCTTTATAAAACAGCGATAAAATCATGAATATTGTAATAAACAATTTACAGCAAATTTTAAATGGCTAATATTTTTATGAAAACGAAGAATAATTTTTTCATAGAAGATCGACAGTGTTGCGTTTGGTATGGACTAGGGGTCAGATAGTAATGTCTGCGTTTCTCATTGTGTCTGACCACCTTACTCAGAAAGTGCCTAAACAAGCAGTTTAGCGGATTCATAGGCAAATATTTCTCGAAGTGTGTGAGAATTCTATGAAGAACAAGAAGTCTCAACAATTGATTACATTTGGGGGGGGGGGGGGGTAGGGAGGAAGGGGAAGAAGTGCCCTCTTTTACGGACAACAATCTGCTGTTTATGTAGTACAATATGTACGGTCCCTACCACTAATATTCGACTACTGGATAAGTCACGGGTGTAAGAGGAAGTTGGCATTTCATCAAACATTCCTATCTGGTGGCAAAACTATTGAATTTTGTCAGCGGCGATTTGTTAAGAATTCATAGCAGACATACACTGCTCTAAGTCCCCAAGCATGTATGCTTCATCACTTTCACGTTTAGCACTATCGTCACTAAATTATTTATTCCCAAGTCTGTCTACATACCCCATCTACCATCATTAAACCTCGCATCTCCCATGTGAGACAAGCACAGCACCCTGATCTAACACACAGTATAAGCCGTCAAAAACAGTGTCCATTGCAGTGCTCTTGCAAGACTGAGATGAGACCAATTCAGTTCTATGTATGCTTAGAGTTGCGGATTACATGTATAACAAAGAAAGAGGCAACTCCGCTACTACTGGTCCCCAGCGCGGCGCCACGTCTAGCAAGTGACGGGGAGGAGTAGCAACCTCGGTAAGAAAACCTGGGTTCATCTGGCTCCGGGTCGTAGCACCCTCTGAAGGCCCCTGCCTATGGTTACACGTGAAACCCAGACAACGGTCTCGAAGGCTGAAGAGGATGTCGGATTTAATTCCCAACGGTGGAGGGAACGGAAGAGTTTAATGGAGTGAACTACGAACAAAAAATCAAATTTCGGGCTAACGATCCGATCTTATCTTGGAATTCAGTTCCTTACTTTGAATGAGATGCAATTCCAACTGCAGTACGGAAAGACCGCAAAATGACTTTACTATCCAAGATAGTAATTCTAGAGAGAAATCCACCGTTGCGTCACGCAGTGCATTGGGACCAAGGGTTCTGGAGATTGCCAACAACCGCAGTCCGAAGCTTGAATCGGAGCAACCTTGGAATCCTTGTAAACTAAAATTTAAAAGAAAATACTGTCTAAGCATTTCAAATGTAAATTCTCCACTTAAGACTTGTAAATAAAAGGAACTAGGAATACTTTTAGAGAACAGCAAGTTCAAAATATGGCAGTTTAAGCAACAAAGTTCCTAGATGAAAATGTAGCAAATAATTGTAGCTACAGAATCTTCAAAGCAATCTAGCAATCAAAATTACGAATTAGACGCCATTATTGGGTACAAATTTCTACGTTCCTAAAAGTATAATAGGAAATGTTATGGTATTTATATCTGCCTTATAGAGACTATCTTTCTTATCAGTTAAATCTAAAAACAAGGTATACACACTTGTTCATTGCCATGCACCAATAAATGAAGACAACAGTTAAAATCTACAAAAAAGAGAGGAATTCTGGGACCATTTAGAAACTGAAATATCTAAAATTCCAAACATTAACACCATATTACTATTAGGTGACATCAGTGCACAAACAGGCAGAGAAAAGAAATTTAGAAACGTAGCAGAACAGTACCCACCTCAAAGGAGAACCAACACAAACGGTATGAGGCTAACCAGTTTGTGTTAAAGCTGTCATCTGAAATTAATGTCAATGTTCTTTTGCAAACTCTCAAGAAAAGCTACAACGTGGATATATCGCAACCCAATGTTGCGAGAATTTCCAGTAGATCATGTGGCTATTTCGCAAAAAACTGCGATGGAAATTATGAATGTGAAAGTAGTAAAGAATAGTGAATTAGATTCTGATCATTATCTCTTTAAAATTAAATCCAAACTCCTGTCCAATAAAGAACAAAGAAAAAGTCACAAAGGATAATAAAATACAATGCATACAGGCTTTCTATAACAAAAGAATCAATATAAAACTATCAAGACGAGAATAAAGGGCTAAACACGGCAACTGACGAGAAAAACCTAAAGCAATTAATAATGCTGCACAGAAAACATTTGGGTCAATAAAAAATAAAAGGGAAGTATGGTGCAATGAAATATGAGAAGAAGCCATAGCAGAGAGGACTAAAGTGGGAAAAACGGAAATGCTAGAAGAAAATTGAAGACTTTGATCAATTTAAAGAACAAAAAGAGGAAATAGGTTGTTAGTCATAAATATCAAACGAGCATTTGAAAAGAACAAACTTTTGGAAATACAAAAAATTTTGTAAAAAATAGAACTCGTGACAATTATCAAACTTTTAAGAACAAATTAAATGGATGCTAAACTCCTAATTTTTGTTTCAAAAATCAGAACGGTAAAATTTGGTTAAGCAATAGCGAAAATTGTGAAATGCAAGGAAGATATTTTCGTCAGCTTATGAACTGTCCCTAACCAAGTCATAAATTGGAATTCTGAGATATTAACGAAAACTTGCAGGAAGATTTACTGCCAACTATAGAAGAAATTCAGGATGTAATTAAGACCCTCAAAAACAAGAAAGCTAGTGGAGGATATTATGTTACAGCTGAAATTTTTAAGAGTTCCTTGCCAAATATTGCAAGGGAGTTAAATTTGCTCTCTGAAGAAAACTGGAAAACAGAAAGAAATCCTAGAGGACTGATACATTAATAAACAGGATGTAAACAACTTCTGAGGAGCCTGTTTACTGCCAGTAGCATATAAAGTATTTTCCAAGATTTTATTGGGCAGAATATAAACAACACTAGCCATTCATTTAGGTGAATATCAAGGTGGTTTTAGGACAGGAAGGTCACGCTCAGAACAAATACTTAATCTCAAACCAGTAATTCGCCACAGATTTCTTAATTCAAAGGATACTGTAATTATGTTTGTGGATTTCAAAAGGTTTTTCATTCTGTTGACAGAGAAACTATAGATAAAATAATTAGAGAATTTGGTGTAAAGTGTAAACGGGCAAACCTAATCCGTGAGACACTTGCAGATACAGTCTGTAAAGTAAAATTTATGAGAAAAGTTTCACATCCTTTCAAAATAAAAACAGGTGTACGAAAAGGTGACAGCCTATCCGAAGTGTCCTAGAGAAAATAAACACATCAAAAAAAAGTTCTGCATCACCTCTGTTCCGAGAGTTCCAGAACCTGTACAGAAAACTGGAATAGAAATCAACATAAACACCACTTCCACCCTTTTTATTGCTCATGAAAACCACACATTGCATGTTACACCACCATACAGCCAGACCTTCAGAGCTGGTGGTCCAGATTGCTGTACACACCTCTGATACCCACTAGCACGTCATCTTGCATTGATGCATGCCTGTATTCGTCGTGGCATACTATCGATTAGTTCATCAAGGCACTGTTGGTCCAGATTGTCCCACTCCTCAAAGGCGATTCGCCGTGGATCCCTCAGATTGGATGGTCGTCTATAAACAGCCCTTTTCAATCTATCCCAGGCATATTCGATAGGGTTCACGTCTGGAGAACACGCTGGTCACTCTAATCGAGCGATGTTATCCTTGCCGACCGCTGGTGGCCGAGCGGTTCTAGGCGCTTCAGTCTGGAACCGCAAGACCGCTACGGTCGCAGGTTCGAATCCTGCCTCGGGAATGGATGTGTGTCATGTCCTTAGGTTAGATTGGTTTAAGTAGTTCTAAGTTCTAGGGGACTGATGACCTGAGATGTTAAGTCCCATAGTGCTCAGAGCCATTTGAACCATTTTTTTATGTTATCCTTAAGGAAGTCATTCACAAGATGTGCACAAAAGGAGAGTCCACGAAGACGAATGCCTCGCAAATATGCTGCTGATATGATTGCACTAACGGTCGGAGGATGGCATTCACGTATCGTACAGCCGTTACGGCGCCTTCCATGTCCACCAGCAGCGTACGTCGGACCCATATAATGCTACCTCAAAGCAGCAGGGATCCTCCACCTTGCTGCACTCACTGGATGGTGTGTCTAAGGCGTTCAGCCTCACCGGGTTGCCTCCAGAGAAGTCTCCGACGGTTGTTTTGTTGAAGGCACAGGCGAAATTCATCGATGTAGAGCACGTGTACATCAAACACTATATTGGTGAAAGAAATCAGTGTATTTTCATAGTGTATCTTGGTACAATAGGTAGTTTTATATATAGTCAACGCTCAGTTTTAAAAATTTGTTTTGAGCACTAAAGTGTAGTCACAGATGATTGGCCAAATCGCTTTTCATTCTTTGATTTATTGTTTAACTGTTACAATCATATTTGCAAAATTTATCTTTTATAACAAGTTTTACTCTGCCAAGCGATTAATTACTGAAAATGGTAAAGGAGTAGTAAAATCTATAATGTTAAAAATCCATTTCTGGACTTCCATTCGAAACCTATTTATCGTCATTACAATATAGTTCCAAAACACATTGCGACACTTGTCGCCTACCAACTGAGAAATGTCAGTGCATCTCCCATTTGCTATTTTTTGTGTTTATACTTGCAAATAGTAATATATCACCAATAGAAATTTTATAAAGAAGAGGCTAAAGTTTCAGGAAGACACAGGCTCTATAGTGAATGGTCTCTTCTGCTGAATGTCTTCATCAATCATTGATGGATATAGTCAGTCACAGTTTGGCCTGATGGCCATTTATCATGAATGTTCTTTTGTCCACCACAGTACGTGATAAACTATTTTCGAGCTGAAGCGTCATTCATCATTATTCCACAACTTTCTGTTATTTGCTACGAACTTTTCGCATTCAGAAACCGTATTACGCTACGAACCTAAAATTTGGCGCGGTCATTGATTTGTCACATATATTAAAATCGTACAAATAAACAGCAAACGACAGCCCCTGGTCGTAGTTTGCTTTCATACTGGTGCCAACAGTTAGGGAAGGCCTACAAGACTGTGGCGGGGTTGGGAACAGAACTGCGCGTCTCACCAGGTCGAAACGCTCTTTACTTTTAGAAGCACCCTGGTACACAGAGCGGCAGGCTGGGAGGTCTGCGCGGACCGCAAATAAAGAAACGGCTGTGGCGGGAACGAGCGCTGCCTGGCGACATATCACGCTGCACGCGCCGGCGCGCGCAGCGGCCCTTTGTCTGGGAGTAATGGCGCTGCACTCGCAGTGAATGAAACAGCCGCGAGTAGCGGACGCCCGCGCGTGGGCCGCTGGAGCCGCGCCAGGCGGTAACTCGCCACGTGACGCCGCCCAAGCCGCGACACTCCGTCAACACCTGCGTCGCGCTGCTCCGCCTCGCCTCAAAACAACGCTACTGATGTTTATTTAACCGTCTGAGTCCAAACAATCTAGATAAATTTCATTTTGCAACTTTCCACAAAATGTACCTTTGTCATCATAGTAAGCCACGAATACAAGAAGAAATTTGCAAAAGGTATAGAACGGAGCGGTAACACTTTCGCTCGCAATTATAACTTTTTTTTTTTAGTTTACTAATTTTGAGAAGCAAGGGGCCATCTGTGATAATACATTAGATGCCCTCAGAGTCACTCAGAGCGGCATGTCTGAATAAAATATTCTCGGTTTTCAAGCCATGTCAATTGGAATAAAACTCTCGAGCTTTCGAGCTTCATCAGGAGTAAAACTACTGTCTGCGGGAATGGATTTTTTTTTTTTTTTTTTTTTGTCATATGGACAGGGGTGGGCTGTCAGTGGCACAGTACACCATTCTTCAGCTGAGAGACTGTATAAAATATCACAGGAGAAATGAATACCTAAAATACAGGGATAAAAGATGTAGTGAACACAAGAGAAGGGGAAACAGTGGAAGTTAAAAGATGTATAGAAGGAATTTGATGAGGCATGTTTACATAAAATCCACATGTAGATAAGAAGACACTCGACGTGGATGTAGCACACAAACACTGGCAGCAAGGAGAGCATTATTACAATGGTATTCGCAGCATGAAAGCCACACGGGATGTCGGCACTTAAAATACACTGCACTTATGTAACACATACGAGATCACCAAAATATGACAAAAGTAACCAGGTTAAAAGTGGAAGGACCTGCCTAAGGAAAGAAGGCCAGAGAGGAGGGAAAGAGGAGGGAGAGGAGGGGGGTCGGTGGAGGAGTGGTCGGTGGAGGAGTGGAAGGGACAGATGGAGGGGGTGCCGTTATCACACTCAAGGACAGGGAAATTGAGATTAAGGGAACAACCCAGGAAGCAGCACAAGGACTGGGAAGGACAGGAGAGTAGGAGGGGGGACAGCAGACAGGTAAAGGAAATAAATGGAGACTGAGGGATGAGGGGAGAGGAAGAGGAGAGTCAGAGTTGGAAAGAAGGACAAATATTTGGGAAAAGCACATCATCCACGATGGAGAGACGCCAAAAGTTTCTTTGAGAGAGGAGATGGAGGGTTTGGAGATGCAGAGAGGGTGGGACACATCAATGGATGTGTGGCACCAGGTGGGTAGTAGAGAGGAAAGGAGACACCAGGGGATGAGGGGGATCGAAGTGGCAGTTGGTATAGAGATGAGGCCTAAGAGAAACTTCATGGGGGGTAGGAGATGGATTTGGAAAGGGAGGTGGAGCACATAGCATTCAAGGATTTAGAGGGCTTTATGGACTTTAGGAGAGGTGCAAACCCAGGCAACACTGCCATAACGAAGTATGGGATGAACTAGGTATTTGTAGGTGTGAAGGATGGCGGAAGGATGCATCTCCATGTCTGGCCAGATAGGAGTTTGTGGGATTTGCACTGGGTAGTAAGGAGATGGGGAGTCCAGGTAGGGTGAGGAAAAGGCATTTAAAGGTGGAGTAACTTGAATAGGGCAGTCATAGGAATAGGATGGTCATAGATAGTGAGATAAAAGCTATAGAGCCAGAAGGAGGGGGTGGTGTGTCCTACTGCCGTTGCCTGGGGTTCTGGAGGATTGATCCAAAGGAGTCACTGATTGTGCCAATAGAAAACTGGTCTAGGTGGGTTTGAAGGGAGTGCCAGAACTGTTGAAGGGTAGAATAAAGAGCAAGGAGGGCGGTGACATCAGCACACTGAAGGACGTGGACAGGTGAGGGCTGTCAGGGTATGTCAGTGGCGTACAGGAGAAAAAGTAGGGGAGAGAGGATAAAACCCTGGCGCACATCTGTGGTAGGGTAGAAGGTACAGGAATTGGTATTATGGATGGTGCCATAGGAAGGATGGTGGCAAAGGAAGGATGAAATAAGATGGTTGTAGTTGATAGGAAGGGTGTAGGTCTGGAGCTTGAAAAGGAGCCCAGAATGCCATACAATGCCATAAGCATTCGGGAGGTCGAGGAAAACAAAAGTAGTAGAGTGACAGGAATTAATTTAGAGGGAGAGGCGATGGGTAAGGTTGAGGAGCAGGTTGTCATTGGGGAAGGAAGGCCAGAAACCACAATGTGTAAGAGGGAGGAAGCAGTGTTGAGTCAGGTGGGAGGGGAGGGACTCAAAGACCTTACTGAACATAGAGGTGAGACATATGGGGCTATAAGGGGTGTGAGAAAGGAGTTTGTGGGGTTTGAGAAACAACAGGATGTGGGAGACTTCTAAGGTGAGGGCGCGGATGCCAATGAAGCTGGGGTCAGTGTGGGAGGACGAAGGCTTGCATGGTGGGTGACTGGTTCTGGGAATAAGGGTAACCATATGGCAGGTCAGGAGGGATGGGGACAATCAGTGGTTCTTTGGTGGAGGGGGTGGGAGCATGTTTGACACTAGGGCATTTAGGGAGTATACATGTGACAGCAGTTGGGAAGATAGGTGAGGGATGAGTTGGAGTAGTAGATGACAGGAGGCAGGCCCTTCTTGGGGTGCAGAGGTGCCAACATGAGGTGGTGTCAGTGAATTGTCTGGGGAGGCTCTTGTGGCCCACATGCAGGTGATGGAGATGCTGGGGTTGTAGGGGACTGGGGAGGGGGGAAACTGTTGAGATGGCAGGGGCAGGAGTGGGAGTGGACTGATATGTGTGGGGATACAATATGGAGGAGGAGATGGGAGGAAACAGTAATGAGTTATCTGTATGTACTGTTAATGTACATTAAATATTTTTTGTCATCTTTGGAAATTTTTCGACTTTGTTATCTTGATTTGAAAATGAGACTTGGCCCAAAACTAGTCATCGAATGAAAAATAAGTTTGCAGCTCGGACTGGTTTTTCGTTCTATTGAGTAATGATAGGAAGCTGCGCATAAAAAGGGGGGTCAGAGGAGGTACTCCATGAGGTGATGTTGGCGGCAGAGGAAGGGGAGGTGTAGATAATGGTGGTGCTTGGGATGTCCATGTCTGAATGGAGGTGAGCCTACCATCAACGAAACGAAAACGATGAGCAGGCAGACGACGCATCAGATGAAAATGAAGACGGAGGTAGAGACAAAAAAGAAGAAACAGCACGGCGACGTCACAGCGACAGCGGCGGCGACGACGACGGGAGCGGCGGCGGGCAGCCAGCAGCACACACCAAGGAGGCTATTGGCGAGCGACGGGCGGAAAGTAGGGGTGGAAAATGTCTGGATGTCTGGGGCTGGCACGATTTCCCCCTTATATACTCACGATTATGGCTGCTGGCACAAATAAGAAGAGAGCCGAAACGACGCGGGCGCGGAAGCTGAGTTGGGCAGCTCATAGTAGGTCCGTCCCGCAGCGGAACCGAGTGACGACACGTGCCTCGATGGCCGAACCTATGTTTGAAACCGCCTCTCGCGCCACCCTGAAAGCGTTAAGCCTCCGTCGTTGCTTCCTTTCGACTTCCAAAGCCAGCTCCCACACCTTACTCATTGTGTTAAAATTGTTGCTGCTCATTCTAATCTCAGCCGCCTCTTTTATAATGGAATCCCCATATGTTGGCGAATGTGCCAAGACTCTCGTGTTCTCAAACTGTATTTTGTGTCTGTTTTCCAGGCAATGCTTCAACCGTAAAATTACTACTGGTTCACCAAAGGTTATCAATCACAATTAATGCACAAAATGTAAAGTGGAATTAGGTGCCAAGGAATAACTGGTGAAATTACACACAATTTTCAGTAACACTCTTCATTCAAATTTGGTGCAAGACTTTACGATACTAAAAAAAAACAAACAATCATATAACGATTAAGTCACAATTTACGGTAGGAAAGGACTTTTAAATTATTAAACTATTATAAAAAAATTTCACGCGAGTAAAGAGCAAGTACAGGCAAGCAATTTAACGTATACAACGCGACGCTGTATAATATTTCAAGCTCAGCTAAATTAGGGAGAATTTCACTCCATTAATAAATGAATACAATTTGAATATATGACTTAACTTTTGGACAGACAAATTTCCCATATGGTTACAACAGCTGTAGCTACGGCTGCCAGCAACAGCCTCACTCAGGCTCATTAAATGGCTTAGAATCTAACTTGTCTGCAACATATAAAGACAATCCTGTTTACAAAAGTTCTCAAAATAGAAAAACCAAAACGTATGAGTCATGCACAAGGGTGGGGAGGGGGGGGGACACACTCACAGATAATAACATTAACATTTCCAAAATACATAAAAAACAAACTTTACAAATTTCTGCCAGTTCAGTTACACACACGCTCGCAAGGTAGGACATGCGAAGTTTTACAACATTCTCCTTTCAAGGCAACAACTTCTACCCGTAATGAATGGCAAACTTTACACGGCAAGAAAACACACTAATAACCAACTACCTGTGTAAAATACATAAGCACGTTGAGTAAAAGCCTTAAAAGGTATTGAGCTAGAAAAACACTCAACAGTTTTTGCTGACTAGAAACAATATAAACACTACCTTGCTTGATTATAGCCAAATATACATACACACAAATTTACGTAAGTTACAGCTTCCAGATGAGCATGAATTCGTTATGCAATTGACTAGTTCTTACTACGAGGCAGAAGGAATTTTTCTTCTTTCTTAGAGTACCTTTTACACGTGAGTCTAGTAATACCAACTATGGCAGGCGAGAGAATGGATCAGGTCTTAGTGCCTTGCATTTTAAACAGTACGGCCACTGGTGCCTTAGACTTTCACAGACATGGCAGAGGCTAACACTCGAATAACCCGTACGTAAGCTGGGAGGGGAAGGAAGCAATCCGAACCACAGATTTACTCTGACTCCTCCCCCCCCCCCCTTTCGTCCTCAAAAGGGGACAAACGGACCACCCTTTTCTAATATTACCACCTTCCCGCAGGTGGGCAGACGAGAATGAATGGCGGAAAACCCCCAAAATATACGGCTGATATAATTAACAAGAATAAGTAAACTGCATTTAGTCAAACTTCATAAAATCTGTTAACAATCAATACTCAATTTCTGGTGCGTTATGACTACCAGGACAACCCACGCAGCACCTCCAAATGCTCTTCCGAGCCGCCCGCTGCCAGCCGTTTCAACGGACGCAGGAAGGCGCGCCGATTTTCAGAGCCTCCTCGCCGGTCGACAGCATACGGCCGAACTGCAAATTGGGCCCCTCGCGGACCCACGCTCAGGAAGATTCATTTCGCGACGAGCAGTTAACGCCCCATACCACGGAGCTGCTGCTCGCGTCGCTCACGGTGATGCCGCGGTCTGCGGGCTGTCCTTCTAGCACCGGCAGAGAAGTCGCTTCATGATGCTCCGACTGCCTACTATCTCCGAGAGTCCATATACCCACTTCTTAAACCCACGCGAACAGCCCATTTTTCCCCTTTCCCGCTAGAGGGAGACACCGAAGCCTTCAATTGCGACAACGGCGCCACTACCAGAAAACGGAGAGCGATTGCTTTACGCTACGCGCTGTGGCGCGGTTTTCAAAGCTAACTTGACTACGGCTCGATGCTCAGCTCTGGCTGACTTATCGAGTTCCTTTGTTTCGTATGTCTCTTTTCCTCGGTACAACGCTCTGCAACTGTGCGAACTGTCTGGCCGGCATCGAAGTTGCTACACTCGCTAGGGACGCCGTATACCGAGCACACGAAGAGCTGTGTCGTCTTTAACAACATTCTCATATCTTGGCCGGAACACTAGTCTCAATCCATGCGTCTGCAGCACATGTCTTAACTTGCTGCTCACTTCCTCACAGGTACGGCAGGAAAGCCACCGGCTTGGCTTCTTCTGTTGATTTCCAAAGCGTCCTTCTTCGGTAACACCTGAAAGCGTGTGCAATGTGTCTTTTGCTATAACCATTCTCTCTGAACACGTGTCTCAAGTGCTGCAATTCATAGTGTAGGTGGTCGTCTTCAGAAATAACTTTGACTCTTTGTATGTACGTGTTCAGACTGCTTTCTCGTATACGAGGTGGTGAAAAATATCGCCATTCAGACATCAATCAGAGTGCGTCGGTCGCAGGTTCGAATCCTGCTTCGGGCATGGATGTGTGTGATGTCCTTAGGTTAGTTAGGTTTAAGTAGTTCTAAGTTCTAGGGGACTAATGACCACAGCAGTTGAGTCCCATAGTGCTCAGACCCATTTGAACCATTTTTTTAGAGTGCGTCGGTTTCCTGCACACTGAATGACCAAGCCGACGCCCTGGTTTCCTCTCAACTAAAAAATCCAAGAACGGTAGTTTGTCATCCTTATCCATGTCGATGGTAAATTTAATACTGGGATGGGCACCGTTCATGTAATTGTGGGCATATGAGCGGAAAATCGTGAGAGCTCCGGTAGTCAGTAGTTTTAGTACTGACGACGATGGTGGAGATAGCCTCGAAAGCTCAAGAATTTCATTCGAACTGACGCGCCTTGAAAACCGAAAAGATTTTATTCAATACACGAGATTTTGTCAGGATCGCCGGTAATAACCATTATTCTCGATAACCGGTTCCGGTAATCAGTGTTCCAATTTTCAGATCTAGAAAGCATTTACGCAGTGTGACTATACAAAACGAATCTAACATACAGTGTAAGGCGTAAAACATAAGAAAAAGCAGATCTCGGCCTACAAGTCATTGCCTGGAACGCAAATTTATGAGAAAGAGTATTTTAGGACATTAGCAATCACTTGCTTGATGAGGTTTATTGTTTTTTCGGTTTTCTCTTATATTGTATCTTACTCAGTATATTAGATATGATTTGTATGGTCACATTCTAAAAATATTTCCCAGATCCAGAATTTGTATCACTGATTACCGAAACCGGTTATCGAGAAGCAAGATTATTATTAGTAAGCTTGAAAAAGAAATTTATCTTCACTATTGTTTAAAATTTTTCACGAAATTTACGTTTATTATCACAGCAAGCCACGAATACAAGTAGAAATTTACAAAAAGACAACAAAGTTGTGATTGCACTACGGTACCACTGGGACAAATAGTTTTCAACTATCCAGCATTCTATAAGATATGCTTGAAAACAATTTCGCGTTTTTGCTGGAAATATCCCACATCTCGAAACTTCCTTGCATTCTTAAAACAAATTATAGTGCATAGTGACAAGCAAAAGAAAAAAAAAAGATAGAATCGTTTTCAGGCTGGTTCAACATGACCGCCATATAGCCCATATATTAATTGTGTGATTAGTTATTATCGTAACATTTGAAGGAGAGTGTCTACCGTAACAAACCACGTTATCTAGTGTAATTGCGAGCAGGTATCGAAACTGTTATCCAGGGAATCACAGAAGACTTGTGCCAAAGGTGGTCGGAAACATTACAATTCGTCTCGAAGACGTAGTACGTCTACTTGGCAATCATACTGAACGAGTATGGCACGCTCGCTGAGCATACACATTCTGGTGTGTAAAAAAAAAACTATAACATGTTCTATTTATTGAAAGTTATATGAACAATTTTAAATGCATGGCATTTCGCGTGCCATTCTGTATTCTGCAACTATAGGTACATTACGCGGCCTGTAACTAAAGTCAACAGGTATTTACTTTGGATTTGCATACTCGAATGGAAATATGTGGAGTATTTGAGTCTTCCATTTGATTAATACACTCCTGGAAATGGAAAAAAGAACACATTGACACCGGTGTGTCAGACCCACCATACTTGCTCCGGATACTGCGAGAGGGCTGTACAAGCAATGATCACACGCACTGCACATCGGACACACCAGGAACCGCGGTGTTGGCCGTCGAATGGCGCTAGCTGCGCAGCATTTGTGCACCGCCGCCGTCAGTGTCAGCCAGTTTGCCGTGGCATACGGAGCTCCATCGCAGTCTTTAACACTGGTAGCATGCCGCGACAGCGTGGACGTGAACCGTATGTGCAGTTGACGGACTTTGACGCAGTGCCGTAGGGGACCGCACCGCCACTTCCCAGCAAATTAGGGACACTGTTGCTCCTGGGGTATCGGCGAGGACCATTCGCAACCGTCTCCATGAAGCTGGGCTACGGTCCCGCACACCGTTAGGCCGTCTTCCGCTCACGCCCCAACATCGTGCAGCCCGCCTCCAGTGGTGTCGCGACAGGCGTGAATGGAGGGACGAATGGAAACGTGTCGTCTTCAGCGATGAGAGTCGCTTCTGCCTTGGTGCCAATGATGGTCGTATGCGTGTTTGGCGCCGTGCATGTGAGCGCCACAATCAGGACTGCATACGACCGAGGCACACAGGGCCAACACCCGGCATCATGGTGTGGGGAGCGATGTCCTACACTGGCCGTACACCTCTAGTGATCGTCGAGGGGACACTTAATAGTGCACGGTACATCCAAACCGTCATCTAACCCATCGATCTACCATTCCTAGACCGGCAAGGGAACTTGCTGTTCCAACAGGACAATGCACGTCCGCATGTATCCCGTGCCACCCAACGTGCTCTAGAAGGTGTAAGTCAACTACCCTGGGCAGCAAGATCTCCGGATCTGTCCCCCATTGAGCATGTTTGGGACTGGATGAAGCGTCGTCTCACGCGGTCTGCACGTCCAACACGAACGCTGGTCCAACTGAGGCGCCAGGTGGAAATGGCATGGCAAGCAGTTCCACAGGACTACATGCAGCATCTCTACGATCGTCTCCATGGGAGAATAGCAGCCTGCATTGCTGCGAAAGGTGGATATACACTGTACTAGTGCCGACATTGTGCATGCTCTGTTGCCTGTGTCTATGTGCCTGTGGTTCTGTCAGTGTGACAGACCCCAGGAATGTGTCAATAAGGTTTCCCCTTCCTGGGACAATGAATTCACGGTGTTCTTATTTCAATTTCCAGGAGTGTAGAAAGGACATACTGTTATGGTAGGATCATGATTCTTACTTGTTTCTGGAATGGAATTATTGACTTGCAAACCGATAAAGCGGCTAAAAAAGCACACATAAAATACTGCGAGTTACGTGTGTGAATAAAATATCGCGTTCGTAACAGTATAAGTTAACTAACTGAGCCGTCTTGGCACAGGGCACAAAAAATGAAAGAAATTGCAAAATCTTTCTTTATTATGATGTTTCTGCTGGCAGTCGCAGGTGTATTCCTGCTGCCTTTGCTCTCTCTTCCTCTCTTGTTAGCTGAAGCGAACGAACGTTTTGAGACCTCGCCACGTCCGCATCCTTCCACGGGACCGGAGGTATATACAGATAATACGCGAAGCGTGTCTACACCTGTCCTCGGGCTATGCGGTGCACGGCTGGAGCGGGTCAGTAAATATTGACAGCAAAAAACAGGGTCGCTTCACTCTGTCTCCGGCGCGTTTCCCACATAATTTATCAATTATCTGAGCGTTATATCTGGAAAGCGTGAAGAGCAGTTGTTATTTTGTGCCGTTTGATGGCGCCGCGGCCGTTCCCAGCCCTCGGCCATTTATCTCGTCCAGAATCACTCGTGTCGTGACGAGAGGACGGCCCGTTAGCAGGGGGCGGCGCCTCTGCGTGCGCTGCCAAGGTGCGGCTCGGCCGTCTCCACGCACCACAAATACTGGGAAGTTCTTTTCATCCATCGTCGGAACTTCCGTGGTGTCGCACGAAGTTCCAGTCGCCGTCGCGGACAGAATCCATTCACTTTTAAGCCGACTTAACACTGGACGACAAAGCGTTCGTAGACGAGCGGCTGATCAAGCTTCGTGACACCTCAGCAGTGAGATTTTTTCTGTAGCGGGATAGGCTGAATAAGACAAATCAGAGTTTTTCTTCGTGAAGAGGAACGTGGCCAATGTGATGCATGATGTTTTACTTTACAAGAAAAACTTCGGGGACGTTGGGTTTCATCGTTTTCAGTTGAGGCCCATGTTTGGTGTATATATATATATAGTTATGTGTGTGTGTATTCCACCGATGGACCATGTTGTATTTATTGTTGTTCACTGGTCTGTAACGTTATGTTTCTTGACATCTACATTTTACTATTAGACTATACATGGTAACGAAAATAGTTCACTGTGGGTATCTAGGTTCAAAAATGGGTCTCAGCACTATGGGACTTAACTTCTGAGGTCATCAGTCCCCTAGAACTTAGAGCTACTTAAACCTAACTAACCTAAAGACATCACAAACATCCATGCACGAGGCAGGATTAGAACCTGCGACCGTAGCGGTCGCGCATTTCCAGACTGTAGCGCTTAGAACCGCTCGGCCACCCCAGCCGGCGAGTGTATCTAGGTTACGATTTCCAATGTGGATAACTATCTGCAATTTCACACTTTCAACTAGGGCTGCTTACCTGAGACGACGATCACGTGTGTAATCCTACATTACGCACTTATCGCTTATGTCATCGATTGACATCGTTTATGTCATCGATGGACTGAATATTTTTCCGTCTTACTAGTTTTTAATCTATTTAAGAGCTTTAATTCAGGCTTTTACGTAGGTGTACACATTGCCTAAAACACACTTTTATTTGTCATTAACAATATTGTTATTTTATTTACGCTCTTTTTTGACTGCTGGGTGGTGATTATGCTACTAGTTAATGAAAAAGTTTTTTTAGTATGGCACCGGGTCATGATGTAAAAAGAAAAAACTATCCTGGCAAAATTAACTTTTCGGCGACGGTTACAGTGGCCTTATTATTTATGTTTTTACTGATGTAATTCTTTTATTATATAGCTATTATTGGTCTCCATGTTGTAGTTCCACTTTCATCTTTGATTAAATTTTATTTCGACTCAGATGTCTTCCAAAGATATTCTATCTAGTTCTTATCAGCTGTCAACTAGTCCTGGATACGAACTTTGATGATAGAAGTTTGATTAGGTCCTTGACCTATGCCACAGAGACTACATGTACAGCTCTTAACTCCTTCGTTTCTTACCTTTTGTACATCACTAAGTTAACTGTTGCTACGTTGAGCACATCTCTTAATCAGTCTTTTGTGGGGCTTGCAGTGTTCTTTTCTTATATCTATTATGACTTTTTGGATTTTCTATTAAGCAGAAAAGCAATGGTTTGTGTATTCACCTCACCTGTTTTTGCCACGCAACTATTATGCTATGTATGTATCTGTATTACATTTATGTGTACTTTACTTGTTCCATTTTTAACTTTTTTGTATGTGTCTTCCTAGCGAGAGTAGAGAGAGGCATATATTGCTGTATGAAAAAGGATAGTACGCCATTGCAATCAGAATTGTGACTTTAATGTTTGGCGTCTATATAGAAAAGGTGGAAGGATTAGTAACCACTGTAATTCGAAAGAGCTCATCTTGATGAATAAACGGCGAATGTAATCATCGTCAAAGACAGCAAGACAGGAAAAGCTTATTCATTTTTTCCAAAAACTTCATATTGGACATTACAGATGTTTAATAGCAAGATTTACACCCTGTGGCAAAAATTACTTCAAGAGCTTGCATCGAATTTATAATAACATGGATCAAACCCAGCGACGAGCTACATTGCTCTCTCATCTCAAAAGTAACATGCAATAACCCGGACGTGGATTTATTTTTTCTCTACGACAATTTAAGGATCTTCTGCCATTTCCGTTCTCCTCCCGTTTTTCTTTGAGACTGTGCAGAACCATCAATACTAAACCGTCGATCGCCACAGCTGTGGAGTCCCGGCATCGACATCAGCGAGATTCAGAAGAAGAACTCTTCCTCCAGCGAATCTATATTGCTGGAGATCCAATAATAATAATAATTATTATTATTGTTATTATTCTCATAGAATCTTCAAGGCTTTTGCTAGAAAAAGTCCTGCTATCAACTTCACAAACATCCATAATATTTTTTTTTCATTTTTTTATCGCCACAGTCACTCAGTACAGTACACGTTCATTCAAAAGAAAATTAGTACATTATTTCAATTAACTTGGGGAGAGGCTCAAACAAAAACAGTTGATTGTTTGAAAAGCGTATCTTCAACAACAAAAGAAAAGCCTCTGTGGAGGACATAATAGCAAATCATATAATGGAGCCAGGTAAAGGCAACTGTAAGGATATTAATTAACAAGTGTATCAACTCTGGAGTACCAGAGTACCAAAAAAAAAATGGAAAAATGCTAAAATGGCACTACTCTTCAAAACCAATAGCAAGGAAAACTTGGATAACTATCGTCCAGTTAGTCAGTTATCGCATCTTTGCAAACTTCTGACTAAAACTGTACCAAACTGCCCCACAGCGAACTGAATTTTATCAACCTGTTAAGAAAACAGGATTTCGGAAAGGTTTTCTGACTATGTGTCATATCCAGACTACTCGCCTTCTTCTTCAGAAAACAGTGTAACATCAGGATTACTCTGGCCCTTATGTATTATCAAAAAGCTTTCGACTTCGTAAAGATTTTGGCAATCGTGAAAGTGCTTGAAAATGCCAGGATAAATTCAGGGTATATAAAGCTCTCGAAATACGACTAGGAACAGGTGACAATGAGAAAGTGGATAAAGGCCTTATCATCAGTAGGCCCTAACTGGGAAAGAAGTTCGCCAAGTTGACACCACGTCTCCGAAATTTTTCCCCCCTTGCACTGAAAGATTTATTCAAATCACTGGACCGGAATAACAGAGGAATAAAAATTAATGGTTCATATCTGAACCATCTGCACTTTGCCAACGATGTTGTACTTATAAGTGAAGATCTGGAAGAACTAAAGAGTATAATCCAAGAACTGAAACTTGCCTCTGGCAAGATAGGATTGAGAATGAATATATAGTAAAAGGAAAATTCTATACACAGACAACTAACCACTAACAGTCGAAAACCATTCTGCAGAAGCTGTTGATTAATACATCTACCTTTACCACAAAATCTGAAGTAGGGAGAAACAATCAAAATGCAGAAATTCCTCCCAGAACAGGGCAGAGATGAGCAGCGTTCCAGAAACTATCTTGAACAGCAATGAAATTCCAAATAACCTACATACTACCAGTTACAACCTACAGCTTGGACTCTATGATTCTGATTAAGGCAAGTGCTTGTAAACTAAAACGCACACAGCGAGCTAAAGAACATTATATGCTAGAATGCAGCCTCTGGGATAGGATCCGATCAGAGAACATTAGAAGGGTAAGTGAGGTACTTGAGAGAATTACAAGCCTCTAGTGGCAATGGGTCGGGCATTTAGCTATAGAAGGTCGCAGTAGGCGGATCCTTATAATTGTTCATTGGAGACCATGAGACCACAAGAGAGGTACTGGAAGACCCCAAAAGAGATGACTTGATGACGTGAAACTGGTGGCTGGATCGTATACTGCTTCAATGCACAAGAAAACTGAGGACCTCTCGTAAAGGCGCCGTTATAGGTACAATTTGTAGCAATAAAATGTCGATGTTTAAAGAATCTTCGTGTTTGGCTATTTTCATACTGCTATAATTTGCGTGGTATGAAAGTACGCCGCTCAAAGACAACAGAAAACTGAAGATTTATGAAACATGCGATGTTCTTGGCACGACTTGTTATAATTAAAAAGGTCAGTTAACAGCATATGGGAGATAAAAACTCCGTTGAGACCGAATGTCCCCCAAGTTCAGTGGAGCGTACGTAGTTCATAGAGGTGTGAAGCTGTGAAGTCAACTCTAGTTGGTTGGGGTCCTGCTATATCCATACTTTTTTTATTCTTCACGTTTTCGAAAAGGTTTTGCTGACTTTATTAACTGAGTATAAGTATGTTCTGCAATATCTGCGTTTATGTCAATGAAAGAGCGCCCTTTCTCAAAAGTGAGTTTGTTTGATTTTTTTCAACAATTCACGTAACATGGACCAACGAAATGTGAATTGTTTTTTAAAGCGCTACTTTTCAACTGAATACCAACTATTTATTTCAGTAAAGGGACAGTGTATGATCTATTTCACCTGCGGCGCGCTGTAGGTCTGTAAATTTGGCTTTTATTAATCACATAAAATAAACTGCTCTTCTCCCTAGGGGCAGCCAGTTTATTCGAAACAAATTATTTCATTCTACACTGCTGGCTAGTTCCAACTGTTCGCTTAATTTCAAGTGCACATTTTCATTTGCTGTCACGTATGGTATTATGCCATAAAAAAGAACCAAACATGAGTTTGTACAGCACCGATACTACAAAAAATTGGCATCCCGAAATCCGAGTTTGTACTCCGTCTCTAATAACCTCGTTGTCGACGAGACGCTAAATACTGATCTCTTCCCTCTAAATATACATACATGTTTACCTGTAGATGACTGAGCAGGTGAATTTGGTTAACAGTATTGAATGAAACATTTTGTTTCAAATATATTGACAGCTTTCGTAGAATAAATTGTTACTTTCACAAATCTGTCTTCCGATAAACAAAAATTTTTATCGATGAAAAAACATTTTCAAGACATCGCTGGTGCCTTGTCTGGGATCGACGTTACTTCTTAATTTTGTTATTTATGTCTTAAATTTAAAAAAAATACGATTCTTTGCTAAGTTATAGATTGGCAGCACACCATGCTTTTTATCATTTTGATTCCCCACGTGGCTTTATATTTATCCCTACAGTATAAACTGCCTGTTGCGAAGATTCTGGGTTTTTTATACAATTTGAAATAGTCATGAAATAACTTATTGTCCTTAGTTCTGGTGTATACAATCAATCCTGTTGTATACAATCAACAGGTTCTTTTTATTTTTGCAAGAAATTTGTATTCCTTCTTACTAGTTTTCAGCATTGCTGCGTAGATTTGAATCTGATTATAAATGCTAAATCTTAACAGTACTGCAGCCTTCAAATAACAAAAATCTATGTTAAGTCACCACATAGCAAAGTATTAGTTCACTTTGAACTATAGAGTCTGTTTCGAAATGAATGTTACACCTAGATCTGCTTCTTTATTTTGTATTCCTTATAAGAATAGCAAATGATAAAACAGTTGCCCTAAGTACAATAACTCCGTATTTTCCCTCTGAACAACGCGCCGCAGTGCTGCACGTGGTCACGTGATGCCTCAGTACGCGTAAAATTCCAAACAGAAATGGGACGAAAAGCGTTGGAGCAGAGAAAACATCGAGCACCGGGTCTATGCCTCATCGTTGCTGTGCAAGAGTAGTAGCCTGTTTTCTGTAGCTTGAAAGTAGCTCTGTGATAACTGCTCAAACGAACGTTTTTCCGGCTTCTGGGGATGTTGAGCGGGTGTGTGTGTGTGTGGGGGGGGGGGGGGGGGGGAGGAAGGGAGTGGAGACAGGGAAAATACCTCAGCATGGCTCGAACTCCCATTAATCCAGCTAAATGATGGTGCTCTTACCTGATCCTGGTCTTACCCGCTCCTGAGAAACCGGGAAGGACTAAACGAGATTCCATGCCTGTGGAAGGAAAGTCGATTATAGATTCTTGTAGTCTTTCCGTAAACGAAAAGTAACTTTGTTGATCATCAAGTATCAACAGCCCTTGACTCAGGTGAAACACCTTAAAACATCATTTTCGCCCTACAGGGTCCACGAGTTGCGCCCTCAAACCCACGACAGATGTTGCCCAACTGTTCGATTTTGCGAACTCCAATACGCTCCACGAAATTATTTACATTTAGCCCTTTTATCCAGTCAGAATCAGAATTATTATGTGGGCATTTTCATTAGCCTTTCCTTTTTGTTTTAATGGCGTTTCTGTAGCCTGATAATTTTTGACACGACCTTCAGAAGCTTCTGTCCCATGGGTTTTGGAAAACCCCAACTACATTGGGAAATCAGAAGCCTTTAAGGTAGTCTAGTCGGCTCCAACCATAACCTGATTAGATCCACAAGGATTATGAACATCCAGTTCATCATCTGAGGCGAAAGCAGAATCTGCTTTCCACCGCTACTGGACTATTCCTGACGTCACACACTATCGGATCACTGCGGCGAGTGTCAGTGTATCTTGATCGCGAGGCTATTCTCGGACTTCGTTTTTTTGGCAAAAATACAGTTTCTCTCCACGTACATTTCGCGAAATGATATTTGTAGCGCCAGAAACTTTTTGCGACATACGCTACTTGCAACAACGGACCAAATGTATGCAGTACGCATTTTCAAAAGTTTTGATATTTGCTGAAACTGATAAATGTTTACTATGTAACTATGGAAATAGTGTTCACATTTTCAGGTATCGGCTGATCACTGGCAGAATTTGTAACGCTTCTGAAGACCGAGCCATGCTGAGTACTTACTAGACACTATCCGCAATGCGTCGAACGCCATCGCTCCTCAGAGAAGCACTCATGTGTTGTTACAAGTATGAATGTATTTTTTTATATTTTTACGTATCATCATCATCATCATCATCATCATTAAAGACTGATTATGCCTTTCAGCGTTCAGTCTGGAGCATAGCCCTCCTTATAAAATTCCTCCATGATCCCCTATTCAGTGCTAACATTGGGGCCTCTTCTGATGTTAAACCTGTTACTTCAAAATCATTCTTAACCGAATCCAGGTACCTTCTCCTTGGACTGCCCCGAATCCTCCTACCCTCTACTGCTGAACCCATGAGTCTCTTGGGTAACCTTGCTTCTCCCATGCGTGTAACATGACCCCACCATCTGAGCCTGTTCGCCCTGACTGCTACATCTATAGAGTTCATTCCCAGGTTTTCTTTGATTTCCTCATTGTGGACACCCTCCTGCCATTGTTCCCATCTACTAGTACCTGCAATCATCCTAGCTACTTTCATATCCGTAACCTCAACCTTGTTCATAAGGTAACCTGAATCCACCCAGCTTTCACTCCCATACAACAAAGTTGATCGAAAGATTGAACGGTGCACAGATAACTTAGTCTTGGTACTGACTTCCTTCTTGCAGAAGAGAGTAGGTCGTAGCTGAGCGCTCATTGCATTAGCTTTGCTACAACTCGCTTCCAGTTCTTTCACTATGTTGCCATACTGTGAGAATATGCATCCTAAGTACTTGAAACCTGTTCTAACTTTGTTCCTCCTATTTGGCACTTAATCCGTTTATATTTCTTTCCCACTGACATTACTTTCGTTTTGGAGATGCTAATTTCCATACCATAGTCCTTACATTTCTGATGTAGCTCTGAAATATTACTTTGCAAACTTTCAATCGAATCTGCCATCACAACTAAGTCATCCGCTTATGCAAGACTGCTTATTTTGTGTTCACATATCTTAATCTCACCCAGCCAGTCTATTGTTTGCAACATATGATCCATAAATAATATGAACAACAGTGGAGACAGGTTGCAGCCTTGTCTTACCCCTGAAACTACTCTGAACCATGAACTCAATTTACCGTCAACTCTAACTGCTGCCTGACTATCCATGTAAAGACCTTTAATTGCTTGCAAAAGTTTGCCTCCTATTCCATAAGCTCGTAGAACAGACAATAACTTCCTCCTAGTAACCCGGTCATATGCCTTTTCTAGATCTATAAAGCATAGATACAATTCCCTGTTCCACTCATAACACTTCTCCATTATTTGCCGTAAGCTAAAGATCTGGTCCTGACAACCTCTAAGAGGCCTAAACCCACACTGATTTTCATCCAATTGGTCCTCAACTAATACTCGCACTTTCCTTTCAACAATACCTGAAAAGATTTTACCCACAACGCTGATTAAAGATATACCTCTGCAGTCGTTACAGTCTTTTCTGTTTCCATGTTTAAGATTGGTGTGATTACTGCTTTAGTCCAGTCTGATGGTACCTATCCCGACTCCCAGGCCAATTCAATTATCCTGTGTAGCCATTTAAGACCTGACATTCCACTGTATTTGATGAGTTCCGACTTAATTTCATCCACTCCAGCTGCTTTATTGCACTGCAATCTATTGACCATTTTCTCCACTTCCTCAAATGTGATCCTATTTCCATCATAATTCCTATCCCATTCTACCTCGAAATCTGAAACATTACTGATCGTATTTTCACCTACATTGCGCAACTCTTCAAAATATTCCCTCCATCTGCCCAAGGCATCGACAGGATTCACCAGCAGTTTTCCTGACCTGTCCAAAATACTTGTCATTTCCTTCTTACCTCCCTTTCGAAGACTGCTAATTACACTCCAGAATGGTTTTCCAGCAGCTTGACCCATAGTCTCCAACCTGTTTCCAAAGTCTTCCCAAGATTTCTTCTTGGATGCTGCAATTATCTCTTTGGCTTTGTTTCTTTCTTCAACATAACTTTCTCTGTGTACCTGAGTTCTAGTATGTAGCCATTTTTGATACGCCTTCTTTTTCCTTTTACAGCCTGCCTTTGTCATTCCACCAAGCTGTTTCCTTCAGCCTACTGTTCCAATACATTCTGTAGCCACTTCTAGTACTGTGTCGCTGTACCTTGTCCATTCCTTTTCCAATGACTGTAACTGACTACATTCAACTAATTGGTACCTTTCTGAAATCGCTGTTATGTACGTGTGCCTCATTTCCTTATCCTGAAGTTTCTCCACTCTTATCCTCCTTACGTAAGTGAAGAATTTCATTTGTTTCGGAAAGCCATATACAATCTCATTGCCAGTCACTGACGAGTAGTTAATTGATGGCAGTTGAACTTGAAGCAACTAAATAATGTCATTTTTATTATTCTTCTAACTACATTTTCTCTCTGGTGTTGGCGACAAGAGAGCCTGCAATACTATTTCTGGAATTATTCTTTTGATACAGTGACTTACATATTAAAGAAAATCGAGCTTGGTTGGAGATGCAACTGAATTATGCGATGTATTTGCCGACAGAGGCGAATTTACATGGGTTATGCAAATACACAGCCAATCTGATATCGTAATTCACATTCTTCAATTAAATAGATATCATCGCACCACACAATAATGAGGAAATCGGGGAAAATACAGCTCGTAAGGAGAGATTGTGATGCTTGTTCTTCCAGCATAACATTCTTGAATGTAACATGGAATAGGGGAAGGGGGGGTTAGATCATCACTGTCCTCTGACATCTTAAATTGTCTTCCCGGCTACTCCGTTGTATCTAAGCAGTTGGTCTGCCATGACAGCTTCGTTTGTTACAAACTGCCTTTATATCTATCGTCATCATGATGTTCATGATGTGTATTTCCGTTGTTTAATTTTGTCGACACTTGCAGTTTCGTAATCTTGTATATTCCTTGAATAATCAAATGTTCTCATATTTGTTATATATTTCTGATTTGTAGACAGTCAGATGATAGTTTCTCCCCGAAACCCGTCAAATAAAGTCCTCGATTTATCAGCTGATGACTCCTTATTTAGTGAACAACATGAAAAATGTACAGTAGTCCTATTGGGTATGCAATATGGTAGCATTCTTCCTGCGTGACTTTATATTATAATTGCGAGAAGATAATGAAACCAGAAGTACCCTACACCACACACCATGATATGGCTTGCAGTGTATGAGTATAGATATAAATGCAGATCATTTACTGGAGGAGTTCATATGTACGTATTTACCAGGTATAGCTCCGATTGCGCTATTGTTTCGCAGTGATGGCACTAATAAAAATAATAGTATTAAAAGCAGTAATAGTTTTATTCATCTGTGTGTCTTTTTGCGTGGGTAATGGGCGTGCCATGGTATTATAATTTAAGAAGAAGGAAAAATAATATGTACAGTCATTTACATACTTATTGATAAGGTTTGACAAGAATGGGTCAGGAAGCCGGCCGAGATCTTACAGTAAGAGCCATTTGATTGAAATAATGAGGGAAAACGAGGATAATCTAAATCAGGACAACTGGATGGAGACTGGAGCCTCTAGCCTTCCGAAATCAAGGCCACTGTGTTTAAAACAGCACAACCTCTTTCGGTTTATTCCTTTCGTACAACGCTTTTGCAAAGAAGTTACTTAATAACGTGAAAAGTTAATGCTGAGTGCTTCATTCAGATCGCACTACCTATCACCACACACACTCTACACACATGATTTCGTAATGTAAAATTATCCACGCAATCAGCTGACATCAACACAATAGCGCCGATGTTTGGTTTCCATTTTCTGTGTTACAACGTATTATTTACTTGCCTGAAAAACTGAGTCATCATCCCTCCACAATGCGTGATCCATTGCGCTTAGAAAGAGGATATGGTGGTAGTATTATACACTGCAGAGTTATTTTCAGGAAAGGATAAACAAACAGTATTTTGCAAAAGTGTTTTCTCAAATGACAGAGATGCTTTGTTATTATTTTATAAATTCATACTCTCTGTTAGCTAAGTAATGCTTCATTATTTAGAATGTATTGCATGGCAGGTACTTTTTAACTATTTTGAGTTTTACCTTATTCTTGGTAACTGTAAGTTCAACCTGTATCTTATTCAATGTGATGGATCGAGCTATTTGTGCAGTAATTATCAAAGTTATTTTCGACTGCACAACTGATTTCTAAATTTACTCATATGGTGTAGTTGAAACCCCATCTTTACAATGAACACAGTCTGTAATTTTTATTTTTTGGGCCCTTTGCGCAGTTCACACTGTTGGACATTTTGTGCACTTTTTGCCGGAAAAGAAGTGCATAGCTAAGTGTTATGTGCACTAACTAATAGCATCTAACTAAAGCACACTCATTGTTACACATTGATGAGAGATCGCTATGGGCATACTATGCTGATTTCATTCGGTTTGCTAGCATCTTTCTGTGTTCATAGCAACATTGAATCAATATTCACACATAGGAAATTTGTTTTGGAGGCATCATCTACATTTGAGAATTTCATTTTCACACTTCATGCTAGTATTCATTGCTTCTGTTTTCTTTATGTTCATTATAACTTAGTTACACGTTGAGCAAATGGGAACAGCTTAAGTGTTTTTTTTTCTTTCGCTGGAAGAAATTGTCTTACTTTCTAAGAGGCTATAATATTGTTGTTATCAGCAAAGAGATTGTGTTCCACTTGGCTAACACTACTGCAGAAGTCACTGACTTATATTAGGAACACCAACTGCATCAATCTATTTTTGTTAAGTGTTTCACTAAAACAATAGTTTTATTTGAGATTCTTTGTAAAATATCTCCTAGGTATATTAGAGCCAGTCATAAGCAACACATCTTATTCCTAATGATTTTACAATATTAAGAACAATGTTATGGTCACCAGAATAAAAGCCTCCCAAAGACCTAATAATGTGTTTCACACTCCCGTTCTTGTCCAAAACATCAAGTACCACATTCGTAAATTGTTCTGTGACCGATTGTCTACTTCTCCTACTTTTCAATCGAACCTGTGATTTACGAAGAAGGCTGTATTTATTCAAGTAAGTCATTAGTCAGTTTTTAAAGCGTTTTTATTAGCTTGCTTTCTTGTCTGTCTGTCCACTATAAATTTTGAAATTATTTTTAAACTAAATTCTAAATGAACGCCAGACATGAAATTTTAAACGTAGTTCAGAAGAACACGTCAGTGTAATGTCAACTCCCTTTCATGTTGGTGTGATTGGTGGGTGTGGGGGAGTGACAACGGTTGGTAATGCCTGAAGTCTCGGCTGCACTCCAGGACTGGGGTGTTGTGTCGGTAGTATCAGAATGCTGTTCTGGTGGTATCTGAATGACGGGCACAGCTGAGCAGAGAGAGGGGGGAAAGAGAAGGTGGACAGACACAAGGTGAGGAGGTGATTTGCCCAATACATGTGATACATGCGAGCATTGGCAAAGCAATAAATAAGAAGCTAGTACACTAATAATTATTTAATAAAAACTGTATCATGATCCATACATTTTAAACACTCTGAGCAATTTCACGCTTACAAGTCGTAGAAGCAGAAAATAATTATTTGACTAAAACCAAAATTTTAATATAACAAGTTTTTAATCTGAACGAAAAAGTATAAAATATTTTTTTTCTAACCCCTCAGAGATTCCTAAAAAATTGTGATTGTGATTTTTTTATAGCACTGATAATATTTGTAAGATTTATAATGAAGAATACGGGCTCATGCAATAGATAATATTCATGTAGTCATGTATAAATAATGTATTGCATGTGCCCCACTTTTTTTGTTGCAAGTGTAACAAGAATTACCATTTGTTAAATTTCGCAGTCATAAACTTTCAGTGCTATCTGTACAGAGTTAGGAATCGGCATGAGGCTAACATAAACTATTTCAGGACTATTTGTGTGAAGCTAGGAATCTGTATGTGAGTAGGACAAATGGGGTGTCTTCTGCCAGAGTGAACCAACAACGAATTGCATGTTTCAGATAATCAGTTCTAATGTTCAAACAGTGAAGAAAAAGAACATTTGTCATATTGAGGGTAGTACATGGCATTCAACAGACTCCTAACACATATAATGTTGTTTATTGGTTTTTCAGCCAAAGGAACATTACAGGCCTGACAAAATTAGTGTCGTTACAAGAAAGTGCAATAAAAATTGAACAACTTTACTTTCTCATCACAAATGTTAACCTGTGTAACAGTCTTCTTGCATTCCTCTAAGGAAAACGTTGCCTGTTATTGAGAAACAACGCTAGTGTTAAATTACAACAGCATTTTGGAGGATTTCATTCATCTTCTGGCAACGACAACAAATCTTCACTGAAATTTTGGCTATCTATGAAGCAGTTGGTAAGTTCCTGTAAAAGTCATGGACAATTGGGGGACGGAGCACAGTATTGATTCAAGTTCTTTCATCTCCCGACTCTTAAATGGTCGCCCTCTGGGATACTTGAGGTCCAGGGCCATGTTATGAAGTTAAGCTGGTCGATCCCTAATTGGTTTAGAGAACTTCATGTTAGTCTACATCGTCATTGTGAGTGGACTTACACTGTATTACACTGCGCTTCTCTTTGGTTTTCTGATGACTCTTATGTTTATTTAAGCTACAGGTAGTCCCTACAGATTTTTACTATTTGTAACAACTAATGTTAAACTGTCAAAGCTGAAGTAATTGTCAATTTTCATTTCCATCACATCGAACTTTTGTTTCTTGACTCCGTGTGTTTTTATTGTCTTCATAGTGCTCCACTTTTAACAGTTTCAATAGATTCTTGAAAATATATTTTTCTTGGTGTAAATCTATAGCATACGTTTCCATCTGTATCTTCACGAAACCAACATAGCATTCATAGAAGTTAAGTAAAATCTGACAACAAATGTGCCTTCAAACGAGGATGCTTCACACTTTTCACATGCTAAAGTGAACCAGCTACAGTCCTGAGGTTCACAACGTTTAGCAAGGCTATAATAATCGAACAAAAATGCGTCTCTGTCAATGATTGTGTGTTTTCCATGACACAATTCACATCGTAATCCCTAGATAGAAACACAGTGCAGCATCGAGTAGTTAGTTCACTTTCGCATACCATCATAGACTTACGTAACCGTACGCCGCATGACACTGTTTTAAAAATTACGTATGTAGCCCCGTATATTTAGTTTTAAGTGTGAAAAATACCTTCACTTCTAGACTGGCCTGAAATAGCACATATTCGCCACTGGAACTGTCATCAATGTCAGCATTATTTTCATTTGACTTACGAGAACTTTCATCTGCGGGAAGGTCTGCCGTCAGTGAACTTAGTTCACTTTCGGGTCAGAAATAGCTGTAGATCCGAGATATGCTACAAGCGATAATATGAAGAACACCCATCACTGTCAAGCCTTAGTCTTGAGTCGTTATATCACGTAAATATGATATTCTATATCATTTCACACAGCAAACTCAAAATGTCCCAATTTCTGGTTGGTTCATTCTGATGTAAAACCCTCAAAAATTATTTTATGCTTTTCAATCCGATTTACAGTCTCGCTATAATCAAAATTTATTTTTACTTAAATAATTAGTATACACTGAAGCGCCAAAGAAACTGGTATAGGCATGCGTATTCAAGTACAGAGATATGTAAAGAAGCAGAATACGGCGCTGCGGTTGGCAATGCCTATATTGGACAACAATTGTTTGGCGCAGTTGTCAAATCAGTTACTACTGCTGAAATAGCAGGTTATCAAGATTTCGATGAGTTTGAAAGTGGTTTTACAGCCGGCGCACGAGCGATGGACACAACATCACCGAAGTACTGATGAAGTGGCGATTTTCCCTTACGACCATTGCACGAGTGTTCCGTGAATATCAGGAATCCTTTCAAACATCAAATCTCCGGCATCTCTGCGGGCGGAAAAAGATCCTGCAAGAATGGTACCAACAACGACTGAAGAGAATCGCTCAAGCTGACAGAAGCGCCACTCTTCCGCAGATTTCTGCAAATTTCAATGCTGGGCTATCAACAAGTGTTAGCGTGCGAACCATTCCACGGAACATCCTCGACCTGGGCTTTCGGAGCTGAAAGCCCATGTCTGCCTTACGCCTGACCTGGGCCCGTCAACACCGACATTGGACTGTAGATGACGAAACATGTTGCTGGTCGGACGGGTCTCGTTTCATATAGTATCGAGCGGATGGACGTGTACGGGTATGGAGACAACCACATTAATCCTGATGACCTCAGAAGTTGTCGCATAGTGATCAGAGCCAAGCCATATCGTGACAAAAAATGAAAACACCTACAACCGTCCTTATGATTTTATTTTAGCGCTACCAGTTTCGACTCTTCATTGCGTCATCTTCACGCTGTTTTGATGCGGTACAGGTTGATACGATGCCCAAGCATAACCTGTCAGTTGCCGGCATTACTGGATTCGCAGATAATGTGCCAGCAATCCAACCATCAGCTGTCAACTGTCAATGCCGGCAACTAATAGGTTATGGATGGGGATCGTATCAACCTGTACCGCATCAAAACAGCCTGAAGATGACGCAATGAAGAGTCGAAACTAGTAGCGACAAAATAGAATCATAAGGACGGCTGTAGGTGTTTTTATTTTTCTTCACGATCATGAATCCATGGACGCTGCATGTCAGTAGGTGACTGTTCAACATGGTGGAGGCTCTGTAAAGGTGTGGGGCGTATGCAGTTGGAGTGATACGGGAGCCCTGACAGGTCTATATATGGCACTTCGGCGTGCTCGTAGGGGCCCTACACAAGATTAACCAGGTGTACCAGTTTCTTTGGCTTTTTGCCATAGCAAACTCAAAATGTCCAAATTTCTAGGTGGTTCACTTCGGTGTATGACCCTCCAAATTCTTTTATGCTTTATCTTTATTTACAATCTTGTTATATCAAAAATCTACTTCAATAATTGTCACAGCTGATTGCATTATTTCTGAGAATATTACTTGTGTGTTCTCTAAAGTGATCGAATAGCTATGGAGGTAGACCACGAAGGCCATTTGTAATAATGACGACAGTCAGTTAATCCCCGGTCCTGGTAGGCCTGTTTTAAGCAGAAGTGATGGCTTGACGAGTGCCGCAGACAGCTCGGCGGAGCCTCTGAGGCCTCCTGGCTGTGACCAAATCGCGACCCAGTGACGCCGCGGCGCCGGTCTGCCGTCAGCAATAGCCGGCGGCGTGGGCGTAGAATGCGGCGCGTGTCGCCCGATTTGCGATAGGCCGGTGGCGGCCGCATTGTACGCTCGCGGAACGTGTGGCCCGCGGACCTCGGCGAACGTGTCGCATGGTTAATACATGGGCCGGGCCGGCGAAAAAGCGCGTGCCTCTTAACGGCAGCGCCAGGGGGAGGGCATTTTGGCGGCCATCTGCGGGACGCCCTCGGCACGTGTCCTGCGAACAGAAGCCCACCTGTAATTCTCTCTCGCTCTCTCTCTGTACGTCTCCACCGCCGCCTTCGCCGAGTCGCGCCGCCCAGACACTTCCACGAATCCCAGCAGCAACGCCGGCCGCCACCGGCACCGCCCAATCCACATCTCGCTTCCCGTGGGCGTCTCGTGTTCTACGGTACAGGACGACCGCCTCGTCGACTACGGGTAAAATCGTTCAAGGGAGGCTGTTTCATTCCTTTCTTCACCCGCATTATACTGTTAAAGATCCTTCTCTGTCTGTCTCTCCATGTGGTGTATCGTATACCGTCACTGTCGAATGCAGTCATGACCGAAAACGACTGTGTGACCAAGTTGTCTTCGGAGATAGTTCATAATATCTGGCGTTCCTCAAGAGAGTGTCATAGGGCGTCAGCTTTTCCTAATCTAGACAGGTTGGCCAAAAAGTCTGAAGAGCTTGTAAAGTTGTTGCAGGTTAAGCTAAGCTGAGAAATAATCGTCAAGAAAAAAAATTCGAAACCTTGGGTTGTTTCCGAGTTCCTCATCATCATCATCATCATCATCATCATCATCATCATCATCATCATCAGCCAATTCAATCATTAAATGATGTGGCCTCTTCGAGTCGCGGATTCAGGTAGGCTTTCAGCAGTCTTCTCCAAGTGGGACGGTCTCTGCCAGGTGTTACCAGCGATCTTCTTGATGTCTTTGTCCCATCTGTCTGGTGGTCTTCCTCTAGGCCTCTGGTGATCTCTCGGACTCCAGTACTAGCTTCGTCCACATGTTGTCTTTTCTTCTTGCGACGTGGCCAGCCCAATGCCATATCAAGGAACCTACTGTCTCTAAGATGTCATTAACCTTCGTCACAGACCGGATGTCATCTGCCCTTTTCCTATCCTTTCTTGTATAGCCCAGCATTGATCTCTCCATGGCTCTTTGTGCTGTCCTAAGTTTCCCTTTTGTAATGAGTTGAGTGTCCTTGTCTCGCAGCCATACGTCATCACAGGAAGAATGCATTGATCAAATACTGCTTTCTTCAGATATACTGGCATTTTTGATCTGAATACTGTTGAATTCTTCCCAAATGCTTGCCAGCGAAGCTTGAGGCGTCGATAGATTTCTGGCCTTATGTCTCCCTTCATATTCATAATCTGGCCAAGGTAGACATATTCACTGACCTCTTCTAATAGACTGTCCTTGACTTTTCACATCTCCATCTGGGACCCATTTGTTGGACATTTGTTTTGGATAGGTTCATGTCCAAGCCAACCAGCTGACATTCCGATGCAAGATCTGTAACTAAGTTTTGGAGCTCAGTGAAGTCTTTGGCCGGTAAGGCAATATCATCAGCAAATCTCAAGTTGGTAAGCCTTCTTCCATTAATTCTAATTTCCTTACCTTCCCAGCTCAGCTTTGACATAGCCATTTCCAATACAGCAGAGAACGGTTTTGGCGAGATGGGGTCGCCTTGCTTGACACCCCTCATGGTGCGGAATTCTTGAGTTGATTCGCCGATGTTAACATAAGCTGAAGAATTCTCGTAGATTTTCCTGAGTTTTTTCGAGTTAACTGGCATTAATTTCGTTAATGAGGACGCTGCGCTCGCGAGTTCAAGTGACCCGCCATAGACGGTGTCGTCAAACATATTCTTCGTTTGATTTACTAAAACAGAGCAAGAGAGAGATGCAGAAATTGAACATGGGATGCTAGTAATGGTCCAACAAGAGCCAAAGGCTTATTATGGGTCACCCACCTCTAACATTACATTTTATTATAGAAATAACCGATACCACGTATACTATCGATTCTTGTATACGTGAACATTATATCAGCTGTCTAACTGAAAGAACTTCATATGGCTTTGCAGACCATGTGTTATGCTTCAAACTAAAATGTATAAAAACGAATTATTTTGTTACACTCTGTAAGGACAGTTGAAACTACTCTTCTTTTGGAAATAACTGAATTGCAAAATTCCTGGGATACTCAAAATTCATATTATTAATTTCACAATCAAAGGCTAATTATTAAATTTAATTCTGGGCTCATTTATAAAATAATGACGTAAATTGGTAAAGATTCTTTTTGTGTCGAGAAAGTATGCAAACTCTTTTGCTTTGTAAATTCTGTGAAATACTGTTATTACCGCACAAAGTTAGTAGTGGTGGGCAGGCCTTTGATGGAAACACACGTATTTTGCTAAACTTGTCAACAACAATGTAATTTTTGGTGTGGTAGAAGTGAAATGGTAAAGTCGGTGTGATTTAGATGAACAGGATAAAATAAAAAGATATTCATAGCAAGAGGCAAAGCTTCGTCAGTTATTTCGTCTTCAGGAACCCAGAATGTTATATCAAAATTTCAACTGTAAGATAGTACCCCTAGACAAGACTTGGAGCCTACAACCACCACAACTAGATAATGAAGATAAGTAAACAATTTTTTTGTGTATCTTACCCCACACGAAGCTTTCAAAATTTGTGCAAAGACAGAGAATTTAATAGTGATGTGTGGGAGGGTAAGATTATAGCCTAATCAATCTCGTGCGCTATCATCTAGGGTACAAAACTGAGAAAACTGACACTGATTGTTCCAGCGGTCTCCCACTATTTGCGCAGAGGACCTCGTACGGTATTTTCAGAACGGGGAGATGTATGGTGTATCTGTAATATTTTGGTAGATGAATGGTGACCGGTAAGTAGCCACAAACAATTTTCGAGTGCGATGCTGTTGAAAACCACACTGACATTTAAATCGTTTTCTTGCAAACAAAACACCTGACAATGTTAATTTTTTTCTTCGTTTCCCTACGAGCTATGGAGAGGGTAGACCAGGGCCGCCCCCCCACCCCCACCCCCTTGCTCAGAGGTATGGGTGCTTCCGAATTTGCCAGCCCAACGTCTCACTGGCTAATTTCACAGCTAATTAACTGAGAAACAGCGCGTTGTACCTAATTTATTTCTTATCAGTTATTTCGCAAGACACCCTGTTCACACTTATATCCTTTCCAGACTGTTTCTGACCACCAGTGTAAACTATTTAGGGGACAGTTAGAGAGCCTTCTTTGATTATTTGTAGACGCTGCTGTCAAATGCCGTGTAGTTAAGTCATTGGAAAATCAAAAGCAGCTGGAAAATGATTTAGAAACGATATCAATATGGAGTAAAAACACTTTGAAGATCCAGCGGAAATACTAAAGAGACTACTTACACTAAGTATGTGTGTCCTCTGCTAAGGTATTGCTGTGAGATGTGGAATCCCTACCATATAGGAGTGACGCAGGACACCGAAAAGTCCAAAGAAGGACAGCTGGTTTTGTATTATACTAAACAGCGGAGAGAGTGTCACTAATATGATGAGAGAGTTGGGGTTGAAATCAATAAAGCAAAGGCCATTTTCGTTGTGTCGAGATCTTTTCACAACAGTTCAGTCACCAACTTTCACCTCTGAATGCGAAAATATTTTATCGGGGCCAGCTTACAGAGGAAGAAATGATCATCGTAACACAATAACAAAATTAGAGCCCGTTTGGGTAGATTTAAGTAATCACTTTTCCTAGACGTTGATCAAGAGTAGAAAGATGTAGTAATAGTGTAAAAGCAGTTCGATGAACCCTCAGACAGATACTTATGTGTGAATGGCAGAGTAGGCATGCAGACGTAGCACAGTCGAGGCCTAGCAGTTTGTTTCCCGGAGCTCGGAAGAGCTTCACCTGAACCAGAGGATGTGGGATCCTGAGTCAATAAGAACTAGTTCGAATAGTAATGTCGCCAACGGAACTACATATTCCTGATGCCTCCAGTTCCGACAGTCAATATTCATCTACACTTTTAAGCGCATGGCTGAAAACAAGCTTCTAGCGAGATGATTGCGAAAGTATTGTTATAAGCCGCCATTGACTTCGGTGTGAAACATTTCCTACTTGTGAAACGTCCCCTTAGAAAACTTAATGAATTACTATGCAGATAAACCTCTTACATTATTGATTTTCAAACAGTTGAGCAGATCTAAACGTACTCATACATTTCGCTCTTTACCTATTCTGATCAACACTAAACTGACACACAATATTTTTAGCGCAACGCAATCTGACTTTCAATGATCCCTACAAAAGAATGGCCCTGACTAACATTGACCTATAAGTTTCACAAATCACTTACCTCACAAAAATCTTCGTTACTCGAACTACTACAATACAGCGAGCGCCAATGCTGCTAGCTAAATAAGAGATTCTAACTACTGAAGGCACTAACTACTGATAGGCATAGTTAGCAAATGAAATATTTTGATAGAGAACAAGCAATGTATTTACCTTAATAGTGTTCAAAAGTCAATATATATATCAGTCCATGATATCCAGTATTACAAATTTACTCTTTCTGATGGACACACGTCCAGATCGTCCGCTCTCAAAATTCCGCCATCTCTCTCCCCACATTCGCCACTGCTGGCGGCTCACCTCCAACTGCGCAGCGCTACGCATTGTTAACATCCAACTGCCCACTACAATAGTGAATATTTCAACAATGCCAACCAGCCACAGACTGCACACAGCACAGCCAGTGATTTTCATACAGAGCGCTACATGGCGTTTCCAATAGAAAAACCTAAACAGTCTACTTACACTTGGTACAGATGTATAAGGGGCAATCAAATAGTTTGCATCTGAGGGCATTGCTCCACCTCATAAGAAAAGTGGCGCGAATCCGATGGCGGTATATAAACACCGACATGTAGGCAAGGCATTAACGTCCATTCCTGTCTTACCGAAATGAGAGCGGTAAAAGCGGAAACGTGAACTACAACAACGTTGTTAACAAATGAGTCCAACAGGTCTGTCCAACACCGATAGATGTTCATCGCAAATGAGGACTGTATACGGGGTGGCAAGTCTGTTAAAAAGCGCTCTTATGGAATGATGCCTGAAGTTTCTCATTAATCGCGATTCGGCACAAGACACCGCCGCATCGCAAATGTCGTAACGCAGTTGTTACGCCAACTCAACTGGATGCTACTCGAGCATCCGCCGTATAGTCATGATCCCTCCCTAAGCAATTACAAAGCCGAAGGTCCCTTAAAAAATGGTCTTGAATGGTCAACGATCCCTGTCGAACGAGAATCTTTAGCGTTCAGTTACGGACTTTTTCTCGAAGCAGGGCACGGTGTTTTACCGAATGTGTATCTTCAACCTGGTGCGTCGGTGGGATTATTGCATCAGTGCTCACGCCGATTTTACCTGATTAGCGTACCGGTTCTTTAATGTACGAACTTCAATCGGAAACATTTTGATCACTACTTGTATTGGAAATACAAACGTTTCGATTAAGTTCAGATCTAATCCGGATCAAATTTCATCCACGGCTGAGGAATTTGGTAGTTGTCTGATGAGGCACCGGCATATTTTGAAACTGAAATAAGATGACATGGATCGCGCTAGTATCGTCCACCATGAACAAGTCAAGAAGGATAGTTGCTTGGCCTCTAACAGCACCTGACATCTGCCCTTCGGTTCTTCAGTTTCTCTATGCCCTTCTTTATGAAAAAGCCTTTTAGTCATAATTAATGATCTTGCTTTATTTCCATCGACTTGGTTCTACCATCTCTGTGATAAGATGGATCATGCGAGTAGCCGTCATAATGAATGTTCATAGTGAGCACAATCAAATCGATGGTCGTGATAACCAAAATGTTCAGATGTGGGTGAATTCTTAAGGGAGCAAACTGCAGAGGTCATAGGTCCATAGACTCACACACTACTTAAACTAACTGAAACTAACCTATGCTAAGAACAATACACACACCCATGCCCGAGGGAGGACTCGAACCTCCGGCGGGAGGGGCCGCGCAGCCCGTGACATGGCGCCTCTAACCGCTCGGCCACTCCGCGCGGCTCGTGATGATAAACTCCTCCCATCCTGTTTTATGGTGTTTGGGAGTACTGGCAGAGTCAGTGTCACAACCAAGAGAGAAGGAATCCATAATCGCGGATAACGATTACACTGTGTCCTCAGTCGAAGTGTATTAAGATCACCACCCGGTTGTTCACGTGATTACACCGTTTATCGTGGACTGGCCTCAAGATTGTGCATTTCAATAGTGCTAACTAATGCAGAAACTATGAGTGATCGAAAGTTAAAGCTATTAGCTTCGATGTTCTACAGAATGCTAATTACTGCACAAAGGTATACATATTTTAAACATTACATTTGAGGCTTGTGTAATTATCTCTTTGTAGCTGAGTTCCAGTCTCGTATTATGAATTCAGTGCAAGCTCCGATGGAAAAACTGCAATAAAAAGGCTTCCCTTAAGCCATTCAAAATGTCTCTCTGGCTTGCATACGGTTCGTTTCTTTTATAGAGCGAATCGTATGCAGTGTGTAATGGTTATGTGCTCCATTCTTGAACGCTGTGTGGTTCTACCATCTAGGATTAGTCTAATGTTTATGGTGAAAGTAATTACGTCAATACCTACTGTGGTACTGTGTGACAATGCCCGTATCACTAGCGTCAGAGAAGATCGCTAAAGGGAATGGCTTACCCCGACATGTTGAACAAGTCTGAAACTTTTTATACAGGAAGAACACACCGACACAAAGACCTTGTCAAAATTTTAACTGCTGAGAAACACAGCTAGGATTTTTTTGTTATTATATTTCTTAAATGCTCATAATTGTCAATTTCGTATCAGGTGTCTGGACAATTGTACAACCGTATCGGAGCTGTAGCGGACTGCGCATGCGCAACATGGCAGGCGCATGATCTTGGTTGACTTCGCATCGTTAAACAGATAACACGACTCAGACCGATCACAATTTGTAAAGTGAATTTCAATTTTCGTTCATAGTTTCTCTGAAACAGTTGTCGGCAGTTACAGCTTAATGTTAAGCAACGTGCAAACTCGGTTTTGCTCCGTAAAACCTGACCGTGATCTGTAAACTGGAAGAAAGACTTACACGAAGTAATAAATGCGTACCAAAATGAAACTATAAAAACTGTGAAAGAAAAATATCCGATAGACTAAGCATACAGGGCGGCCACGAACTCCTGTTACCCCTCGACCCCCCACCCCAATTTATAACCAACATAAACTCCTAATAATGAAAAACATGAGCAACACTTCTTTAGAAGAGTTTTCTTGAGATATGAACAATGTAGAGCTGCTCGTGAGAGGTAATGCACCGTTACCGATGGAGTTATACGAAATTGAGCCCTCCGAATCACAACTGAAATGAACATTGCTGATTTCAAGTCTTTTTCGACTTGGTTAAACAGGTTCAAGAAATCATACAATACAGGAAGTCGCAAAACAAGGTGGTTCGCTTCAAGTAAAAGTGTAGACGAGATGCTATTAATTCACAGCTGACGTGGAGATGGAGCTTGCCGTTGTCTCCATATTTCATAACTAGCGCCGATCAGTCATGTTTCATGAAAGAACTGTCAGCAAACCGCACTTCATCATTTCGAGGCGAAAAAGACAGAATCTGTTGTGCAATCGATTAATGCTGTGACAAATTCGTATACAGCAATGACAGTGGGAAGTACGAGTTGATTACTCTTTCTACAGCGTTATACCTGTCTTCATGCTTATTAGACTTATTAGGGCCAAAAATTTGAAAAAAATAATAATTTTTAGTGGCAAGTCGTGTGACCTATTAAAATCTGGAAAAGTAGGAAAGAATAATATCGGTCATTTTATTCGAAACGGCTTCTAACCAGTTTCAGAAATTAATTCACTGTTTTCGTCGTACTCTCGGCCTTGACATAACGATACCTATGTCGTTCACGAATTCGACGAAAATACTATCGATATAACTCAGGTTCCACCAGGAAGAACCAAACAGTGATCTCTATAAGGAATTTTTTCGACTGTGAAAAGTATTTTGAAGGAAAAAGTCGGACGATGCCATTTTCATTTGCTCCGTTTCGCTAGAGGTTTTCCAGGAAAACGGTATTTTTAAATGTCCGTCATTCGTAATTACAAATTAGCGTTGGCACAATTTCCAAATTGCTTTTGCTCGGTATGCAGCATAATAGGTAGGGTAAGGCAAAGGAATATTTCTTACTCCATCGCAGTTTTGTCTAAATAAAAGAAATACTTCTGTGACGTGCCAGGAAGCATTAATTTTCCTATCGTCAGGTAGGCATGGCGCAAGGAAAATGTTTGTTTTCGTCATTAAAATGACACTACGCTTTTTCGTGTCAATTACGGGTAGTAAAAAAGGGACTGTATCGATGTTACTAAAATATACATTATTCCAAAATTATCATAAGAACAGTGCTGCAGGAATTGTTATAAAACGACGTGTGTATAAGAAATATTTCAATAATTTAAAGTCACGTAGATGGAAACTGTCTGTAATGCAACATCATTACCCTTTTGTGCTCTGTGTACGTTATACTACCTCCATCTCTATATTTGCAAATCGCTATCCGATAACTTTTGTCGTCTCAGTGTATTTCGGTCGGACTTCTATTACGGAAAATTTCAATTTGATTTAAGATCTTTGATCTGCAGAGCTGTAGAGATCTCATTTACAAAAAAATATTTCTTTATTTTGCAGTTGATCATAACGGTAACGAGGATGCTCTCTTTCGTGTCCATATCCTATGACTTCACGGTGTCGATATGTTATTGTGGGACGGAATTCGTGTGTACTCCATCTGTTCTCGTCTATTGTTATCCTATATGAAAGTATGAAAACTGAGAACCTATGTGCCAGCTCGGTATTCAGCTGGGTCAGCTATCTGGAACCGCCTACAAATCACTTCCACACATTGAGGCTGCCTGGCAGGCGGTTCCTCATCGTTAATTCAACCGACTTTACCGGAGTTAGGAATCCCTACTTTCTGCGCCAGGTTCTGATTCGCCGGAGGGCCTAGATAAGTAATTTTATGAACTGTTTTGGCAACTCAAGAAATCACGAAGTCTATCTACATCCCTCGCCGGTGTAGGTGGTGTCATGTGTCATTTGGGGAGGAGGTAGTGTGCTAAAGTGTGCATCTGAAGTCAGTACTTATCGGAAGTTATCAAACAACCTACTTTTCCGGAACGGAAGGTCTAAGAGAATCCGAAGTGCGATCCCTTGAGTCAGTGGTTATCTTGGAGAGCGATTTCTACGGTTACTTAGTTAGTTACATGTTCCATTGGTCATTTGAATGATTCTGTTTTCGAAATAATGTGGTACGTGTCAGCTTACAGAATATCTACACATGTATGCTGTTAACATTAATGAACACTTTATCATATTATTCCTACTAAGGCAGCTACGCTTAAAAACTTTCTATAGGCTACCATTTTTCAAGCAGAAATCTATTAATGAAATAGAAGGAATTGTCCAACAGAAATGATTTTAAATTAGATTTAAAACTTATTTCAGTATCTGTCAGACATTTTATGTGATTGGGAAAATGATCAAAAGGTATTTTGGTGCGTATTGAACTCCTCTGTGAGCCACTGACAGCTTTAACAGTGGGTAACAAAGAACATTTTTCCTTCTAGTATTGTAGGTATGTACAACACTGTTCTTCTCAAACTGTGATGGATTATTTATGACGAACTTCATTAGCGAAAATACGCACTGTAGTGGCACTTTTAAAATGGCAAGCTCCATGAAGAGGTACCTATACGACGTCCGAGGGAGATAACCACAAGCCAATAAATGATATTTGTTTGTTTGGAGATTTGAGAATGGTGTTTCTGTGTGACTCTTTCTTTGTTAAGTTGCACTGTATTTTGGTTTCGTCGTTGTGGCTGCTAGGATCCACTTGGAAGCTGCGTATGAACTGCCTGCGTACATAATCCAATCCACTGGCCGGATCTCTTAAGTTTAGAGAGTGTATATAGATAGCAAAACTGATGTTCATTAATGATCCTGGATTAGTGAGTAATTTAACTCGGTGTCGCTTGTCAAAGCGAGACTGGTGACCCTTCGGAAGACATTTTACATGTTTGCTACTGCAGAGTATTATTCTATGTCTTTCAGTAAAAGTTTCAGATTAATTCCGCGGAGAAGTACTAAGCCTAGTTTCTCACGCCCGTTGCAAATAGCTAAGATTGTATGGACTCTGGCCGCAGCTGTGAGTAGAGTTTCGCGCGGCGGCACGGAAGCTCCGAGGTAATCGCGAAAGAAATACACTACTGGCCATTAAAATTGCTACACCAAGAAGAAATGCAGATGATAAACAGGTATTCATTGGACAAATGTATTACACTAGAAATGACATGTGATTACATTTTCACGCAATTTGGGTGCATAGATCCTGAACAACCACCTCTGGCCTTAATAACGGCCTTGGTACGTCTGGGCATTGAGTCAAACAGAGCTTGGGTAGCGTGTACAGGTACAGCTGCCCATGCAGCTTCAATACGATACCACAGTTCATCAAGACTAATGACTGGCGTATTCTGACGAGGCAGTTGCTCGGTCACCATTGACAAGACATTTGCAATTGGTGAGAGATCTGGAGAATGTGCTGCCCAGGGCAGCAGTCGAACAATTTCTGTATCCAGAAGGGCCCGTACAGGACCTGCAACATGCGGTCGTGCATTATCCTGCTGAAATGTAGGGTTTCGCAGGGATCGAATGAAGGGTAGAGCCACGGGTCGTAACACATCTGAAATGTAACGTCCACTGTTCAAAGTGCCGTCAATGCGAACAAGAGGTGACCGAGACGTGTAACCAATGGCAACCCATACCATCACGCCGGGTGATACGCCAGTATGGCGATGACGAATTCACGCTTTCAATGTGCGTTCACCGCGATGACGCCAAACACGGATGCGACCATCATGATGCTGTAAACACAACCTGGATTCACCAGAAAAAATGACGTTTTGCCATTCGTGCACCCAGGTTCTTCGTTGAGTACACCACCGCAGGCGCTCCTGTCTGTGATGCGGCGTCATGGGTAACCGCAGCGCCGGCCGGAGTGACCGAGCGCTTCTAGGTGCTACAGTCTGGAACCGCGCGGCCACTACTGTCGGAGGTTCGAATCCTGCCTCGGGCATGGATGTGTGTGATGTCCCTAGGTTAGTTAGGTTTAAGTAGTTCTAAGCTCTAGAGGACTGATACCTCAGAAGTTAAGTCCCATAGTGCTCAGAGCCATTTGGTAACCGCAGCCATGGTCTCCCAGCTGATAGTCCATGCTGCTGCAAACGTCGTCGACTATTCGTGCAGATGGATGCTGTCTTGCAAAGGATCCCATCTGTTGACTCAGGGATCGAGACGTGGCTGCACGATCCGTTACAGCCATGCGGATAAGATGCCTGTCATCTCGTCTGCTAGTGATACGAGGCCGTGGGGATCCAGGACGGAGTTCCGTATTACCCTCCTGAATCCACCGATTCCATATTTTGTTAACAGTCATTGGATCTCGACCAACGCGACCAGCAATGTCGCGATACGATAATCCGCAATCGCTATAGGCTATAATCCTACCTTTATCAAAGTCGGAAACGTGATGGTACGCATTTCTCCTCCTTACACGTGACATCAGAACAACATTTCACCAGTCAACGTCGGTCAACTGCTGTTTGTGTATGAGAAATCGGTTGGAAACTTTCCTCACGTCAGCACTTTGTAGGTGTCGCCACCGGCGGCAACCTTGTGTGAATGCTCTGAAAAGCTAAGCATTTGCATATCACAGCATCGTCTTCCTGTCGGTTAAATTTCGCGTCTGTAGCACGTCATCTTCATGGTGTAGCAATTTTAATGGCCAGTAGTGTACTTCAGGAGGAACATTGTTTCAACGCGTATGTCGCTTGAATTATGTAACGAAACATTCTCTCAGCAAACAGTACTTATCAAAGTAATGTTATTGGCGAAACAGGAGGCAGACCCAATGGAAGACGGTCAATAGGTAAGTTCAGCAGTAACTGAGCAAAAGTTAAAATGTACATCTATTTTTGGGAGTATCTCTTGTCTCAAGATATCAGGGACGATGTTATGAGTCAAATAACAATGGTTCAAATGGCTCTGAGCACTATGGGACTTAACAGCTGTGGTCATCAGTCCCCTAGAACTTAGAACGACTTAAACCTAACTAACCTAAGGACAACACACACATCCATGTCCGAGGCAGGATTCGAACCTGCGACCGTAGCGTTCGCGCGGTTCCAGACTGAAGCACCTAGAACCGCTCGGCCACCCCAGCCGGCGCTTATGAGTCCTTTGGAATGTACGAAGTGAGAAATCTTTGCATCCTGCAGTAAGCAGAACGTGCTAAACATTTTCTCTGTGTTTTATCCTCTCTTGAAGCAGATTTCGACTGAACTGAAGGTATCGGATCTCAGGTACAGAAAGCTCACATGGAGTATGCAATTGTATCAACGGTTCTGGATTCTTAAGGGAAGTCTTCTGCGCTTTCCCTAGGTGGTGATCGAATTATGTGACATTACAACTACCTACCCACAGAAAGAAGAGGAAAATAAGTTATATTGATTCTGTGCAAAATGAATTGCTTTGAATTTTTCTCGGATAGTTCTGAACTCTTATCCCCTTTCGAGGTACCAACAACGTCGTAAATGGCCAACATACCACAATGGCAAAAGTACAATAGGCATTGCATTCATAAGGAGACCAACCAGGCGTAATATATCACCTCTCTGGACTTCAGACCACACATCACTTCCGAAACATATTCCTCTGGAAATAAATATCCATTAACATGGGGAAAAGCGCAAGTAAAAGTGGAAGAACAATAGACGTCGGGAAGTGGAAGCAACATCAGACGACATGAAACAAATCGAAATGCTGATAAGTTTGATCATCACGCGAGTGTTACGGAAATGCTTCAAGAACTCGGGTGGGAGTCTCTGGAGGAAAGGATGCTACTGAGGAAATTTAGATAACCCGCATTTGAGGCTAACTGCAGTACAATTTTACTGCCGCCAACTTATATTTTGCGGAAAGACCACAAAGATAAGATAAGAGAGATTAGGGCTCGTACAGAGGCATATAGGCAGTCTTTTTCCCTCGTTCTGTTTGGGAGTGGGAGAGATGCTAGTTGTGGTACGAGGTACCCTCCGCCACGCACCGTATGGTGGATTGCGGAGTATGTATATAGATGTAAACAATTCGTGACTAGAGGAAGCAACAGAAGCGATAGGAGAACTCCTAACACAAGCCGCCAGTCACAGATATGAATGAAGAGCAAAACAATTGTTCCACACAGGGTGTTAAAATCTAAGAAAAGATGTACTAGAAAGCCTATATCAACTAAAACAATCTACAGAGAATCCTATACTCCTCAGGACTTACGCCGAAAACCGAAATATCTATAATAAAGCTCTAAAAGAATAGAAGAGAACGTTCTGGGCAAGAAAAAGAAAGAAACTGGTGAAGGAAGACCCAAAAGACCTATACATTGCACTACACCACAGAAAACGAGATGAAACACATTACATCGATATGAAAATACGGCAGACGTACTTCGACAACGCTCTGAATAAGGAAGGACTAAGACGGGGACAAAAGGACAGAGAGGATACAACACCACAAACAACCATGGAATAGGCCCCTTTGGCCGCACAAGAGATAATATATGCCAAAACAGCGCCAAGAACAAAAGATCTGAAGTCCCTGGCAGAATTTATAGCGAATATTCAAAAGATATTGCCCTGATACTAACGCCAATGTGGACAAAACTCTACAGTAAGTGAACAGAAACAGCCTCCATTCCAGAACATTGGAGACATTCAGTAGCAAAAGTGCTATATAAACGGAAAGGAGACACGAAGGACCCTAGCAAATACAGAGGCATAGCCCTGGAAAACTTACCTTTCAAAGTGTCCACAGAAAGAATAAAGAAAACAATCGACGAACAAGTCACTGAAAGCCAAATGATATTCAGGAAGGGAAAATCAACTTTGTCTGCAATTTAATTCCTGTTAAAAAGCGCTTAGGAAGCCCTTTAAAGCAGAGAAAAGTTTTATGTGGTAATTATAGACTTCACAAAAGTCTTTGACATATAAACAGAAATATAATAACCGTAAAACAAGAGGAAACACTAGCAGAAAGAACATATGGACACATATCATAAGCGCAATAAAATAAATAAATGTCGTGTGACTAAGGCCTCCGGTCAGGTCGACCGTTCGCCGGTTAAAGACTTTCGATTTGACGCCACTTCGGCGACTTGCGCGTCGATCAAGATGAAATGATGATGATGATAAGGCCAACACAACACCCAGTCCCTTAGTGATGAAAATCTCACACCCAGTCGGGAATCGAACCCGGGCTCTTAGGACTGACATTCTGTCGCGCTGACCACTCAGCTACCACGGGCGGACATAAGCACAATACTACGATGGAACGAAATAACGTTCTCAGACAGCCTCTGCCTATCGGACTCAATACGCCAATCAAACGGAGTACCCACCGAGTCCTCTGTTATTTACCCTTGCTGAGAAATAAATTGTAAGAATACCCTAAAGGAAGGGTGTAATCTCATATGCACCTGCACACGATATTGTAATGGGCGCAAAGGACATTGCAGAGTTACAAGAAGCGATAAACGATATGGATGACTGGGGTATAGAACACGGGTTCGAACTAAATGTGACGAAAACAGAAATGATGATACTCAGAAACGGAGGAAGAGCATCTGCATCTGCTGAGGTCTTCGTAGGGGACAGGAAACATAGGATTGTACCAGACTTCAAGTACCTAGGCGTCACGATACAAGCAACTACAAAATGTTTCATAAAACATGTGACAGAATTAGCAGGGCAAGCAATAATGGCAAGCAAATGCAATACATTAGATCCCTTGGCCTAGAGACAGCAATGGGACTATTCAGAGCCAAAATCTTCCCAATACTGAATTGCAGCAAAGAAATTATCGGTCCACACCTTACATTGAAAAACCTAACGACACTAGAAAGAGTGAAGGCTACCTATATAAAGAAAGCAATAGGAGTGTCCAAAAAAATACTATCCAGATTTGTATAACTGCTGGCGATGGGACCCTTCCTCATTCAAGATCTACTGACAAATCTGATGCCACCCAACAGCAGCGCTTTGGAAAATCTACTTAAAACATTGAAGGAAAAAAGGATGACGTACCTCCAGAACTGTACAGCACAGGCGCCTTGATTGACCGTACATGGACAAATGAAAACTTATAAATGAGATATTCGATCACCAGAATGGCAGTTCATGTTTTCCACCACCTTATTTGCAACAACACGTCATATCATGAACCAAACGCAATATGTGAATGTTAACTGTGTCATCAAATATGCACACGTTACCGTGTAGAACTTCTAATTTCGTTTACTACTATCATTGTTCTTTGAATTTGTATGGCTATTTGGCTCCAATAAACTTATTATTTTTAAACGGCCAGTTAAGAGGTTGCAGTGACGGTCTGTATGTCCTAATGGTCACATCTGATTACACCGCTACAAGGTTCACATGACATGTAGGAGGTTAGGGTATTTAGTCTTGCCTTGCAGCTGTAAAAGAGGTTGGTAATCCCAATCGGAACCATTCCATTATTACGTAACGTATCATTTCATATCCCAGCCGTGAAAATGTGCTAGGCTTACCCACTATGGTAGTCTCTCACCCATTTTCCGACTGCTGGGGAAGAGAGCCTGTGTTCAGCCCTCAGATGATGGGCCGATCGTTCCCCGATCCTCCTTAATTGGTTGTGGTCGAAGAGGGCTAGGCTGTTTCCGAGGGTGAGTGATTTCCATAGGGTTCCTGGTGCTCTGAGGAATAAATTTGGAAAGCCCTGGCTGGTAGCAGCTCTTCGCTAAGTTCTATTATTGGGAACTGGAAATGGCCAACGGGAATGTCTGAATTCAATTCCTGTAGCTTAATAGTTTCGTTGAGCAAAATTACCGGGTCTGCTGGCAGGCTTCCTGAGACGTACAAATCGCGTGTCCTCTGGGACGAAGGTGGTGCTTCATTGTGTACTTCTGAAGGCACAAGTACATGATCCTTTCTGATCGACCAAGTTACTTATTGCAGTATGGAATACTGAGAGAATCTGGAGTGTTTGTGTCTATCAGTAGTGGTTTATCTTGTAGTGAAGTCGAAGTAGATACTCCATGCGAATTGGTATGGGTGGAGGTTATACTTAACAGCCGAATTAAGTTAATAATTGGCTCCTTCTACCGACCCCCAGACTCCGATGATACAGTTGCGGAACAGTTCAGAGAAAGTTTGAGTCTCGTAACAAATAAATACCCCACTCATACGGTTATAGTTGGTGGGTACTTCAACCTACCCTCGGTATGTTGGCAAAAATACTTGTTCAAAACCGGTGATAGGCAGAAAACATCTTCCGAGATTGTCCTAAATGCTTTCTCCGAAAATTATTTCGAGCAGTTAGTCCACGAACCCACGCGAATTGTAAATGGTTGCGAAAACACACTTGACCTCTTAGCCACAAACAATCCAGAGCTCATAGAGAGCATCATGACTGATACAGGGATTAGTGATCACAAGGTCGTTGTAGCTAGGTTCAATACAGTTTCTTCCAAATCCATTAGAAACAAACGCAAAATAATTTTATTTAAAAAAGCGGATAAAGTGTCACTAGAAGCCTTCCTAAAAGACAATTTCCATTCCTTCCGAACTGACTATGCTAATGTAGACGAGATGTGGCTCAAATTCAAAGATATAGTAGCAACAGCAATTGAGAGATTCATACCTCATAAATTGGTAAGAGATGGAACGGATCCCCCGTGGTACACAAAAAAGGTCCGAACGCTGTTGCAGAAGCAACGGAAAAAGCATGCGAAGTTCAGAAGAACGCGAAATCCCGAAGATGGGCTAAAATTTACAGACGCGCGAAATTTGGCACGGACTTCGATGCGAGATGCCTTCAATAGGTTCCACAACGAAACATTGTCTCGAAATTTGGTAGAAAATCCGAAGAAATTCTGGTCGTATGTAAAGTACACAAGCGGTAAGACGCAGTCAATACCTTCGCTGCGCAGTGCCGATGGTACTGTTACCGACGACTGTGCCACTAAAGCGGAGTTACTGAACGCAGTTTTCCGAAATTCCTTCACCAGGGAAGACAAATGGAATATTCCAGAATTTGAAACACGAACATCTGCTAGCATGAGTTTCTTAGAAGTAGATACCTTAGGGGTTGCGAAGCAACTCGAATCGCTTGATACGGGCAAGTCTTCAGGTCCAGATTGTATACCGATTAGGTTCCTTTCAGATTACGCTGATACTATAGCTCCCTACTTAGCACTCATATACAACCGCTCGCTCACCGATAGATCTGTACCTACAGATTGGAAAATTGCGCAGGTCGCACCAGTGTTTAAGAAGGGTAGTAGGAGTAATCCATTTAACTACAGACCTATATCATTAACGTCAGTTTCCAGTAGGATTTTGGAGCATATACTGTATTCAAACATTATGAATCACCTCGAAGGGAACGATCTATTGACACGTATTCAGCATGGCTTCAGAAAACATCGCTCTTGTGCAACGCAGCTAGCTCTTTATTCGCACGAAGTAATGGCCGCTATCGACAGGGGATCTCAAGTTGATTCCGTATTTCTAGATTTCCGGAAAGCTTTTCACACCGTTCCTCACAAGCGACTTCTAATCAAGCTGCGGACCTATGGGGTATCGTCTCAGTTGTGCGACTGGATTCGTGATTTCCTGTCAGGAAGGTCGCAGTTCGTAGTAATAGACGGCAAATCATGGAGTAAAACTGAAGTGATATCAGGTGTTCCCCAGGGAAGCGTCCTGGGACCTCTACTGTTCCTGATCTATATAAATGACCTGGGTGACAATCTGAGCAGTTCTCTTAGATTGTTCGCAGATGATGCTGTAATTTACAGTCTAGTAAGGTCATCCGAAAACCAGTATCAGTTGCAAAGCGATTTAGAAAACACTGCTGTATCGTGTGTCAGGTGGCAGTTGACGCTAAATAACGAAAAGTGTGAGATGATCCACATGAGTTCCAAAAGAAATCCATTGGAATTCGATTACTCGATAAATAGTACAATTCTCAAGGCTGTCAATTCAACTAATTACCTGGGTGTTAAAATTACGAACAACTTCAGTTGGAAGGACCACTTAGATAATATTGTGGGGAAGGCGATTCAAAGGTTGCGTTTCATTGGCAGGACACTTAGAAGATGCAACAAGTCCACTAAAGAGACAGCTTACACTACACTCGTTCGTCCTCTGTTAGAATATTGCTGCGCGGTGTGGGATCCTTACCAGGTGGGATTGACGGAGGACATCGAAAGGGTGCAAAAAAGGGCAGCTCGTTTTGTATTATCACGTTATAGGCGAGAGAGTGTGGCAGATATGATACACGAGTTGGGATGGAAGTCATTACAGCAAAGACGTTTTTCGTCGCGGCGAGACCTTTTTACGAAATTTCAGTCACCAACTTTCTCTTCCGAATGCGAAAATATTTTGTTGAGCCCAACCTACATAGGTAGGAATGATCATCAAAATAAAATAAGAGAAATCAGAGCTCGAACAGAAGGGTTTAGGTGTTCGTTTTTCCCGCGCGCTGTTCGGGAGTGGAATAGTAGAGAGACAGTATGATTGTGGTTCGATGAACCCTCTGCCAAGCACTTAAATGTGAATTGCAGAGTAGTCATGTAGATGTAGATGTTCCCGGGCGAGGGCGCTGAATTCGGCTTAGGCACTCCCCATTTTTCTCATTGAGTGTTACGTATTAGTGAGTATGGACATTTTCGGTAAAAACAGAGATCTCATAGCAGAGTGTGGAGCAATTAACCAGTTTGATGTGGTGATGGATGAAAGTGAAGGATATGGGTAGGATTTATTCAGGCCAATAAATTTCATGCACTTCTGAGAATGAAGTTTTTGTGTGACACTCTTCCTATGATTTAAGAACTGTATTGCTGTTCTGTTGTGGCGGTGGTTATCGGTGAGAGTGCCAGTGGGCAATTGGAAGCGGTGTATGAATTTTTAGCGGAGTGCGTACTCCAGTCCAGTGGTCGGATCTGACAAAGTAGCTGGATTGGTACAGGATTTTGATTATTGACACTGGAATAGGGAGAAATCTATCCTGCCATTTCATCTGCGGGAGTACAAGCCTCAGATACGGAAACGTAATGTAATGTTTCCTTCATCTACGATGGAGTACCTGTGTAACTTGTTGAAATGACGGAGCCCTCTTGTTCTCTGGGGATGTTGTATTGAATACTCCGCAGAATTCACTCCTTTGCAAGGCAATGCTAACCAAGAGACTTTGCGCAGTGAATAGTATCTGATTATAGATCGTGATTCCTATTAACGTTTAAAAATCCCCGAGGCGATGTAGAAGACACTGAGACAAGTAATTCGGTATAAGCCACGAGAGGCCGTAATTGCAGGGAAATACCCCAAAAGTGAATGACAAATGTAGAACATGAGACGTCATCAGACGACGTACCTCGCCTTACGTGCAGCGCTGTCGCATCAGCTCATCCCAACAAATGGCTCTGAGCACTATGGGATTTAACTTCTGAAGTCATCAGTCCCCTAGAACTTAGAACTACTTAAACCTAACTAACCTAAGGACATCAAACACATCCATGCCCAAGGCAGGATTCGAACCTGCGACCGCAGCAGCCGCGTGGTTCCCGACTGAAGCGCCTAGAACAGCTCGACCACAGCGGCCGGCACGCATCCCAACCGAAGTAAAATAGACACGTCGATGTGGCTCCTGGTTACGTACGTGACTTTAGAGCGTGGTGCTCAGGGTTCGAGTCTTGGGGCTGGCAGGCAGTGTTTTTTGTATTGCATTAGCCACTTTAGTGTTCACATTGAGTTAAGATTTATTATTTTATTTACTGATATAGCGGACTCCGCTGGTTAATTGAAAAATACAGTACAACAAAAACTTACCATATTGCGTCACAAATAAATAAGTATAAGATTATGGACTGCATCGTTACCAGTAAATGACCTACATGTTGTTTACTAAATAAAGCCTGTAAACAAAAACGGCAGCCGGCCGGGGTGGCCGATCGGTTCTAGGCGTTACAGTCTGGAACAGCGCAACCGCTACGGTCGCAGGTTCGAATCCTGCCTCGGGCATGGATGTGTGTGATGTCCTTTGGTTGGTTAGGTTTAAGTAGTTCTAAGTTCTAGGTGAGTGATGACCGCAGCTGTTAAGTCCTATACTGCTCAGAGCCATTTGAACCAAACCAAAAACGGACAAAATGAAAACACACACACAGACACACACGCACACACACACACACACACACACACACACACACACACAAAGGAAGAACAGCTTTTGCTCGGTTATAGCGGGGCCAATAATTTGGTGGCTTCTACATTTACAAAAAGTGATCGAAAACAATGTAGCCTAGCGGAGCGACGTGTAGCACAGCCCTCTACCGGCGACGGCAGGATCGACAAGCCCAATCGACGCAAGTGCCGCGAGGTACGTCATATGGTGACTTCAGATGTTCGTCTACTTTTGAGGTACTTCATGACATCTGTGGCCCCATGCGTTTATATCAAATTACTTGTCTCAGCGTCATCTACGTTTCTCCAGTAGTTTTTAAACTTTAATAAGGATCAACCAATATAAGCTTGGTGCTGAAAAATGTTCAGCATGTCAAATCTTTTAATATTTAGGAACTAACAACATGCACGTACTAAGCACCGCAAGTTAAAGAAGAGCCTTTGCATAGAATTACTCCGTTATCCGTCTATATTGTAAGTAGGCTGTTTAGGTTTTCTTATTGGTAACGCCACATAGCGCTCTGTATGAAAAATCACTGGCTGTGCTGTGCGCAGTCTGTGGCTAGTTTGCATTGTTGTCTTCCATTGTAATGTCGGGCAGCGGCAGCTGGATGCTAACAGCGCGTAGCGTTGCGCAGTTGGAGGTGAGCCGCCAGCAGTGGTGGACGTGGGGAGAGAGATGGCGGAGTTTTGAAACTTGTAAGAATTGGTGTCATGAACTGATATATATATTATTACTATTAAGGTAAATACATTGTTTGTTCTCTATTAAAATCTTTCATTTGCTAACTATACCTATCAGTAGTTAGTGCCTTCCGTAGTTTGAATCTTTTATTTAGCTGGCAGTAGTGGCGGTCGCTGTATTGCAGTAGTTCGAGTAACCAAGATTTTTGTGAGGTAAGTGATATGTGAAACATATAGGTTAATGTTAGTCAGGGCTATCCTTTTGTAGGGAGTTTTGAAAGTCAGATTGCGTTGCGTTAAAAATATTGTGTGTCAGTTTAAGCACAGTTATGTATAATTTTTCTAAGGGGACGTTTCATATGTCGACCCTTAGCCGAGGATACCTCACTGGAATCTTCTGATTTTTTTCTTGTAGTTTGTGTAATTACTGTAGATCTTGTTTATTGCTAGCGCGTAATTGTAGAGAGAAACTCCTTTGTAGTTGCGGTCTTTCATTGTTGTACAGTAATACAGGTGTGGCACGCATGTAACTTTGCACCAAGTATTTCGCATCTGCGCTTTCAAGTAACTAGTTATTATTTTCAGTGCTATGTTAATGTGTTTTCTTATTTTGCTCTTCAAATTGAGCTTTTCTGTGTTGTCGTGTGAAATATTGTGACAATAACAGCGTGTGAAAAACGCAATACTAGGCTCCAAAGTAAACTGAGAAATGACAGTGAAGACGAAGGCAGTGTGTTAGCGTCACCATGTAATGAATTCACTAACATTCAAAGTAGTAATTTGGTAATAGTGCATAAGGAAATGGAGCAAGCTGCAAATAATGGCGTAGGCAGTGAAACAATTAGTGAACAGGGAAGAATTATCGATCGATCGGTAGGCAACAGCTCGCATCAGGAATCCGAAATGACAGGACACAATCTTGCAAATACTGTACATTCAGGTTTTGTGTCCTCACCATTTTCTCAAATAAGTCAAGACACATTTTCTGCTTTTCAAAATGTGAATATTGCCGGTTCAAATGCATTGCCCAATAGCACTGAGGAACATGTTCAGACACCAGCGCATTGTTATTAAAATTAATGCAACAAATGGAACAAAAGCTTCAAAAGTTAGACACAATGGAACAAAATCTTCAAAAGTTGGACACAATGGAACAAAACCAGAGACAAACACAGCAACAGTTAGACACAATGGAACAAAATGAGAGACAAACACAGCAAAATCTTCAAAAGTTAGACACAACGGAACAACACCAGAGACAAACACAGCAACAGTTGGACACAATGGAACATAATCTTCAAAAGTTAGACACAATGGAACAAAATCTTCGGAAGTTAGACACCACACTTGAACAAACACGTGAAGATTTAACTACTGAGTTACATAACATTGAATCGAAATGTCAAAAAATCTGTAATGACGTAAAAACAAATTTGTGTGCATTTTCTACCTATTTTTTCGCGGCATGAAAATGCATTACAGAATCACGAAGCACCCATAAAAGAATTGCAAACTATTGTTCGTGAAAATCACGACACCTTGCAAGCTAAAATGGACTCAGTTGCATCCACCGATTCGGTTACGGAACGTGCAAGAACTCAGGAAAACTTAAAGGACACAGTATATTCGATTTCAACACAAATGGACACTCTGAAACTTGGTTCAGAAAAACACACTGAGGAAATAAGTACTCTATAGGAGAAAGTAGCCGAACTTTCGGTTCAGTTCACTAACTTATCTGCAAAGGAAGATGATCTGAATGACACAAGACCTGTAGCCATCACTGACACAGAAGAGTATGAAAAAATTAAGAAAATCAAACAAAATCATAATCAAATTAATATGCAACTCCAAAGAGAAATCCGGGAAGTACAAGATCAGCTGACACAAGTAATACAAAAATTACATATTTCAGAGGACACTCGCGCTCCAACACGGGAAGAGAGACTTAGAAATACGGAAAAGCCACAAAATAATAACACAGGGCATTTCAGAAATTGGCAAGGTGCCCCGAATTTTGAGATGGAACCGCCGACACGACGTAACAATGACCGATATGATACTCGCCGACATGATGATTTTGACTATAAGCTGTTCATTACTACACGTAAATTCAAAACATTTAAGAATTCTGGCAACGACATTCATCCACAAGCGTGGCTTCATCAATTCTCTCATTGTTTTTCTCTCAACTGGTCATTAGAGCATAGATTAGAATTTATGTGTGGCTACTTAGAGAATGAACAAGCTGTAAGAATGCAATCGGCATTCACGATTGTCACACTGAAGGAGAATTTTATCATGCCTTCCTCTAAGCATATTAGCATATTGGTCTCAAGCTACAGAAGACCGAGTAAAATATAGCATCATGATGATGAAACACTTTGAACAATCTGAATTTTCGAGTCTTGTGAAATATTTTGAAGACATGTTGCATAAGAACCAATATCTTTCAAACCCATATAGCCCTTCAGAACTCATCCGCATTTGCATAATGAAATTGCCTGAACATTTAAGGAATATTATTTTGGCAGGGCGTTGCAAAGACGACATTGAAGCTTTTCAGGGACTCTTACAGGAATTAGAAATTGACACAGACAGTCGCGGGATGAGAAAACAGGAAAACAATCACTACAGTTCACATCCGTCACAATTCCGTGACGACAGAAACATTAACTGGACACGACAAGTCTATTCTTACAACGCAAGTCGTGACCAAAACAGACACCACCCATATGACAACCACTGGCGGAGTAACATTAGTTACAGAGAAAGAGTGCATTTCCGTAGTAGTGAATATCACAGAGACAATCAGAGAAACAGACAATACGGGAACCAAAATAATTATTATCACGGGAGACAGAACAATTTCAGACGCAAGGGTCCACCGCGCAGTGATAATTCAGGGAGAAATTCTGCACCACTTAACCGACAAGAAAGAAACTACAGGAACTACCGACATGACGACAGACGATATGATCGTAACGACAGGCCTGAATTGCAGCTGAACTGGCGGGATTCAAACAGAGCAGGGCCCTCTCGACAAGGTGAATTTGTAGAAGTTAGGTCTCCAAATCGCAATAACGACGCGCCCCAACAAAGAAACAGACAATGACTGGCACCGCAGGCAGCCACCTGCGCCTGCTGGCTCAGAGAAAAATAACAGAGACACTAATCTTGAGAAAAATTTTAGCATTCTTTACCGACGTAAACCACATGATAATTGCGTTGAAGTTGAAACTCTGCGTACTAGGAAGAGTAAAGGTTTACATCACATTTCACATGTAAAACCGTTTATTGAAAGATAATCTGCTTTTTAACTTTGTCTTTGCCATAAATCATTTCACTTCACATTTCTAGTATGCTTTGTCACACTGAGAAACTGTTAACATGCAACAATGTTTGAAGTTTACTATCCAGTCTAGAACCTACGGAACATATTTAGACAGTATTTACGAGTGCATTGTTATAGTGAACAGACATCACAGTGTTATTGCGTGTGTACATTCATACTTGGTAGTTGCACGATTACGTAACGACTATACGGCTCACATACTTAGAACATTTACCAGTATTGCAAATGAGATTTTAATGCAACATTTTGGTTTACTTGAAAATACATTCTGGATTTAAAGTACTTTCTGTGAGATACCAGATGACACAGTGGTTAGTTTATGTGACAGCTACACGATTTTATCACGACGCTACTAATGAGTGACAATTTACAATGTTGCTTTTGCAGTTTATCTGTTTTATATCTGCACAGTTTTTCTGAATTTTTCTGGAAAGTAAAACATGCTTTAGTAGTAACTTTGTGGTATAGCTACAATGAGACAGCCTTTTCTGTAGCACAACAATACGTTACAGTACAGTACTTACTTCATCACTGCAATAAGCGTAGTAACTACGATATCTATACGCAAAGCATTTCACTTTTGTTTATCATGAGGTAAGTACATAGACTTCTGTAGAACTTAGCTTTCGGAGGCCGTTAACTACGACACTTCCACAGAGATTATCTTACAACACGACGCACAGTTTAGCGCTACAGTACGCGTATTTGAGTGCCTAATTTTGTACTTAAAACTTTTATATTTAAAGATATTTGAAATACAATGATACAAAGGTTTTCCGTGATACTTTTCATTCCATTGCTGTTATCTGTAACATCTGAGGATATAATTACATTAATCCTCAGGGGGGTACACGCCTACTTTGTGTACCTTGTGTTTGGGAAGCACAAGGAGCCCTAGCTAATATGGTATTTGCTTATGCAACTCTACACATTGGTGCCATATTTCTCTAACACAGAATTACACAGCTATTTGATCATTTAAATGAGAGACAAACATTTTTTATTTACTACGTCAGTGACACATGTTTACGCAATTACACAGTTGGATAATTTCACACTTATGATATTGTATTTGGTCTGTACTTTGTGAAATGTTCATATTTTTTCGGAACCATTGTGACACTATGAGAGCTTTGAGTGATATATTTGGTATGGGATCACGATTTTTAAAGTACGTTTGAGGTAGATGACACTTTTGACATGAGCAGAGAATTTTTTTTAGGCTTTGAAATTATTGCAGAAAGCTATGACATTTTTGAGATTTGACTGAGGTGTTATGATGTTATTATTACGACGACGATGTGAATTATGCTGCTGAGGTATGTTTAAGCTGATGCTATATGAGTTATTTGGTTATGCTACATATCTGTTATGATGACATATTGAAGAAGTGTCGACGAATATGCATATGTGTAATAAGGTAAGGAATAATGAGTAGTGGTTAGGGACTCTGGTTTGTGAAAAAGTTTGTTGGAAACCAAGAATCGTACTTTAAGAGTTATGAAATGTATGTAAATGCTTGAATGTATTACAATGCCGACTAACTTTTTTTGGACACTTTTATATCAATAGGATTTTGTTTCTACAGATGAATAACGCAATTTCTTGACATGTGAAATTTTTTATATGAGACTGCCACTGTAGCGGAAACTGCTCTCGTAAATATTTCAGTAAGAATGCGTTGTGGGCACCCAGCTGCGCGACAGACGCCTTGAAAAAAGCCATTAGTGTGTGCCTGTCAGAGGCACAGGTGGAGAAAAAAAAAGAGGGCCTTATCCTCGCTATTGACATTCCTTTGTAGAAAGCACCGCAAATACGACACGCTCATTACTTGGAAACATTCTTACATCTGCACACCTGATTATGACAAGTGTCTTTCTGCGAGAGTTGAGAGAACTTCTACTGACTTATGAAATGCCACAGAGCTATTGAATTATGTTTTTATTCTTTACTTTGCATAATTGCTTATTTCATTTGATATCTATTTTCCAGCTGTGTTACAGTATTGGTTTTATAAAATAAAATTAAATGCATCCGCTAATGTGAAAACTTTCTGTCAACAGATCTATTAAATAATCGTTTTATGATCCCCGTTCTTCGGAAAAGGAGCACTTGGAAAGGAAAAAACAATAAGAAGGGATTAATAACAGTTAATGCGTACTTAATTTTCTTTTCAACTACTTGGTAATATCTTTTGTAAATTTAGTTTTTTTGTGGTGCACCACTTTAATTATATATACATTAAGATGTGAATATACATTTCCCTTATCTGCATTGTTGTCTTTAGCGTACTATTCTTTCTGCTTGTGGGTTTGTCATGTTTAGATATAAGTTATTACATTTACTGCTGCTTGCTTTGCAAATCTGCATTTTTTTGGGTCATTGCTGTTTTTGTTAATTTGTTTTGTGCTGCTGCATTGCCTCGTCCCTTAGTTTAGCATCTGAACTCAGTAGATTTTAAGTTAGCTTAAGAGGTGGTAGACTATATAAGAAAATAACTATGATGAATTGGAAGAAATGCATTGAGAAGCTATAAGAAAATGGTTTGGCCAAAAAAGTAGTGTATAGTGGAGAAAAACTATTTTTGAAAGAGGATGTGAGCATAATACAGAAAGCAAGCTTCGATATGACTTTTTGGAAATAATGGAGAATGAAGGGAGATCTCCGAGAAGTAAAGAAAGTTTTGTTTGCAAAATACTGCAGTAAAACAAACCCTGTCCTTTCTTTGTGTTATCCCACTATGTGTTTGTGTACCCTTGTGTATTTGTTTTCTTCCTGTCTCTGTGTACTGTTTCATAGAATTTTTTCTCTTATAATACTAAGCTACATTAACTATGATGAGGAATACTGTTATCCTGAAATATAATTTGCATTAATAACATGTTATTTACTTCGTAAAGATGTTTACACATTATTTATTCTGTTTTGTTCTAATGCTCATCTGTGAAGTTGAGGTTTCAAAAGTTATTCTGATCTTTTGTGTATGTACTTATGTCATAATTTTTGTAACACTGATGTATTTGTTATTTCGATTCTATTGTAAAGCCTGTATTACTGCAAATGTTAGCTGTACTACTATGTTCTTTAATGATATATTTTGTGTCTTTGTTATTGTATTCTCATGTTATAAAATTGTAATTGACACCAGTCCATGAAATTAAGTAACTTGTAAATTACATTTCACTTTACACGTTTCTGTTGGTTATAGTATATGGACAATATGTGAGAAGTAGGGACTAATAGTGTTTGCACGTGTGTTAATAATTCAGCAAGGGGCTGGATAACAGCATTGCTGGTTCTAAGGACATTTCAAACAAATTCTTTGTGACTGGACAAGTGGTGGTTTATGGACTTGCTATATTCTCCGCAAGACTCTTCGAGGGTGATTGTGCACCTGCACAGTCGCAACAGATGGCTGTTGGCCATCTCTACAAGGACTACAGTGGGTCTACACCTTTGATGACCCACCAATACCATTATTTCTACAAGGACTGCAGTGGGTCTGCACCTCTGGTGGCCCACCAATAGTAATCTCTATCAGGACTACAGTGGGTCTGCTCTGTGATGACCTATCTACCGACAGTCTTCAACGTCCACTGACTCTGCTATGGCCCATTACCTGTCTGCATGTCAAGAGTCAGCCCTGTCTTTCTTTGGAAGGACAACACTACTTCTTCAAGACTGCTTAGAAATCCACTACTTCCGTGTGCATTTTCTTTTACAACTCAGACTTTGAGAAAAACACTGCAATTTTATTTGATGAATGATCTTTATGGACTGTGAGAAAATTTTAGCTTCTGACCAACATTATATCAATAAGTGTGCGCATTTGATATCTTTGTTATAGTAATTATGAAAAATTTTATCAAATCATTATTGGCCACTGCCCAAAACAATTTGTAAAAATTTTTGTGGGGAGCATGGGGGCTATGTAAGTAGGCTGTTTAGGTTTTCTTATTGGTAACGCCACATAGCGCTCTGTATGAAAAATCACTGGCTGTGCTGTGCGCAGTCTGTGGCTAGTTTGCATTGTTGTCTGCCATTGTAGTGTCGGGCAGCGGCAGCTGGATGCTAACAGCGCGTAGCGTTGCGCAGTTGGAGGTGAGCCGCCAGCAGTGGTGGACGTGAGGAGAGAGATGGCGGAGTTTTGAAATTTGTAAGAATTGGTGTCATGAACTGATATATATATATATTATGACTATTAAGGTAAATACATTGTTTGTTCTCTATTAAATTCTTTCATTTGCTAACTATGCCTATCAGTAGTTAGTGACTTCCGTAGTTTGAATCTTTTATTTAGCTGGCAGTAGTGGCGCTCGCTGTATTGCAGTAGTTCGAGTAACCAAGATTTTTGTGAGGTAAGTGATATGTGAAACGTAAAGGTTAATGTTAGTCAGGGCCATCCTTTTGTAGGGAGTTTTGAAAGTCAGATTGCGTTGCGCTAAAAATATTGTGTGTCAGTTTAAGCACAGTTATGTATAATTTTTCTAAGGGGACGTTTCAATATGTCTCACTGTTAAGAGCCTTATTATCTCAGGAACAAGGAAAGGTAGCAAATTGACGAGTCCGTGAAGTGGGGATCCTCCTGGTTTTTCACAGGTAGCACTAACTGTTCGTGGCCAGACGCCATGTTTATGATATGTAGCGAGGAGCGAGATACTGCATGATACTGCATGACGCTCTCGACCAGAGTTACGTCGCAACTCGCTTTCAGAAGGAGTTTGCGAAGAGAGAGTTAAAGCGTGTTGTTCTCAAGCCGTAACAAGTCTGCCCCACGATCTTCGTTGGATTCTTGAGATCACATAGTCTTCAGTCTTTTACCAGTTCTGGTGTACTGAGAAAGAATTGCCCGTTTTCTATGCACTTTTAGTTGTAAACAAAACGAAAGCAAAATGTGATAATTAACGATCCGAATCACAGAGCAAACACAAGAAATTCGTTTTCTTCAGCCGATAAGTCAAATATTAGTAAAACCAACCAAAAGAAGCAAAGCAGATTCGTACACTTATTAATACACAAAGAAAAATCAATAAAACTGTGTGTCTTAATCAAGTAAATTCAATGTTACTTTGTATTCGTAAAGATAAGATTGGGCATCTAATTCTGTTACTGATGTAAACTTCGCAAAATACTTCGGTCACTGAATTAAATAAAGCTAACAGCGCTATTTACTTTTTCTTTGGTGTACTACAAAACTAACAGCACCATCTAAAGATTCTTTGGTGTGCTACGCCGTGACTATCGTGTCACTAAGTTAAACATCCGAACCGTGTGCGAATTTAGCGCGTGGAGCTCAGTGTTAAGAGCCTTGCGTCTGGCAGGCAGACTCCTAAAACTACAATTTAAGATTACTTTTTTGTGATCCGATTTAGATAAATGAAACCTACATTTTCCCCAAAGCTACGCTCAAGTTACGTCTGAAAACTCCAATAACAATTCGTTTAGTTGTTTTGGAGCGTGTTGCGGACCACATGCATCCCTTCATGCTCCCCCGACGGCGATTGCTTCTTCGAACAGAAGAAGCGTGCTACAATGGTTAGACGACCATGAAATGAACTCACGTTGATATTTTGACCAACAAAAGTGCTTCATCTGAATGCATGTGAGACGCTGTCGGGAGCCAGTCCACGTGCAGGAACCACCGGCCCGTAATTTACGGGAATTGCGGATGTGTACGAGGGCTTCTGGTGCCACGTACATCCGAAAACCTAGCAAGGACTTGTCCATACCAAGTAGAATCGCTGCTGTACTGCGTTCCAAAGGCGGACCAACCTAATATTAAGCTGGTGGTCATAAGGCTTCGGGACATCTCTCTCTCTGTGTGTGTGTGTGTGTGTGTGTGTGTGTGTGTGTGTGTGTGTGTGTTGTACAGTGGACGACGGTAACGGACCGGTCGGTCCTGGTTTGTTAGTTAGTTACGTGTTCCATAGATCATTTGAACGATTCTTTTATCGAAATGAATTCCAACGAGTCAGGTTGCAGGCTATGTACATGATTACTGTTACCATTAATGAACATATATTTTTTTTATTTACAACCACCAGCTTCTAAATAGAAATTTAGATTAGATTTAATGTTTGCTTTTCTACTTGTCAGATATATTCTTTATTAGGCAAATGATCAAAGGTTTTTGTTGCTGCATATTGAACACATTTCTGAGCCACTGACAATTTAATAATGAGTAATAAAGGTGATTTTTCTTCTTGTGTCGTAAGTATGGATCTCGTTTTTCTTTTCAAACTGCGATGGAATGTGTATGACGAATTCCATTAGCGAATATATCTATTGTGACAGTGTAATTCAAATGCCTAGCTCCTTGTAAAGGTACCTACACTCCTGGAAATTGAAATAAGAACACCGTGAATTCGTTGTCCAAGGAAGGGGAAACCTTATTGACACATTCCTGGGCTCAGATACATCACATGATCACACTGACAGAACCACAGGCACATAGACACAGGCAACAGAGCATGCACAATCTCGGCACTAGTACAGTGTATACCCACCTTTCGCAGCAATGCAGGCTGCTATTCTCCCATTGAGACGATCGTAGAGATGCTGGATGTAGTCCTGTGGAACGGCTTGCCATGCCATTTCCACCTGGCGCCTCAGTTGGACCAGCGTTCGTGCTGGACCTGCAGACCGCGTGAGACGACGCTTCATCCAGTCCCAAACATGCTCAGTGGGGGGACAGATCCGGAGATCTTGCTGGCCAGGGTAGTTGACTTACACCTTCTAGAGCACGTTGGGTGGCACGGGATACATGCGGACGTGCATTGCCTGCTGGAACAGCAAGTTCCCTTGCCGGTCTAGGAATGGAAGAACGATGGGTTCGATGACGGTTTGGATGTACCGTGCACTATTCAGTGTCCCCTCGACGATCACCAGAGGTGTACGGCCAGTGTAGGAGATCGCTCCCCACACCATGATGCCGGGTGTTGGCCCTGTGTGCCTCGGTCGTATGCAGTCCTGATTGTGGCGCTCACCTGCACGGCGCCAAACACGCATACGACCATCATTGGCACCAAGGCAGAAGCGACTCTCATCGCTGAAGACGACACGTCTCCATCCGTCCCTCCATTCACGCCTGTCGCGACACCACTGGAGGCGGGCTGCACGATGTTGGGGCGTGAGCGGAAGACGGCCTAACGGTGTGCGGGACTGTAGCCCAGCTTCATGGAGACGGTTGCGAATGGTCCTCGCCGATACCCCAGGAGCAACAGTGTCCCTAATTTGCTGGGAAGTGGCGGTGCGGTCCCCTACGGCACTGCGTAGGATCCTGCGGTCTTGGCGTGCATCCGTGCGTCGCTGCGGTCCGGTCCCAGGTCGACGGGCACGTGCACCTTCCGCCGACCACTGGCGACAACATCGATGTACTGTGGAGACCTCACGCCCCACGTGTTGAGCAATTCGGCGGTACGTTCACCCGGCCTCCCGCATGCCCACTATACGCCCTCGCTCAAAGTCCGTCAACTGCACATACGGTTCACGTCCACGCTGTCGCGGCATGCTACCAGTGTTAAAGACTGCGATGGAGCTCCGTATGCCACGGCAAACTGGCTGACACTGACGGCGGCGGTGCACAAATGCTGCGCAGCTAGCGCCATTCGACGGCCAACACCGCGGTTCCTGGTGTGTCCGCTGTGCCGTGCGTGTGATCATTGCTTGTACAGCCCTCTCGCAGTGTCCGGAGCAAGTATGGTGGGTCTGACACACGGGTGTCAATGTGTTCTTTTTTCCATTTCCAGGAGTGTATGTAACTTCCACAGGAGACCACTACATATTATTCTTACTGCTCGCTTTTGTGCTTTCAGTACTTTCTTTCCAAGAGTTGAGTGACCCCAGAAAGAGATTCAATAAGACATTTTTGAGACGAAATGAGCAGAATACGTCAAGAGAGTAAATCCTTTGTTTCCAAAGTTAGCAGTTGTATGAAGAGCAAAAGTAGCTGAACTTAATTGCTTGAGAAACTCAGTAATATGCTTATTCCAGATGAAGATTTGATCAACAAGAACAGTCAAAAATGTATAGCTCTCTACACTATTTACCAACTTCAGCACATGTACTAAATCATTTATTAGTATGACTATTTTTGTATTGAGATGAATATAGTGTGTTCTTTTTGTTTTTCAAAATTTAGGGAGAATCCATTTCTTGAGACCCGTTTAATAATTCCTTGGATAACATCGTTTACAATCACTCCTATTGCTTCCTCTCTGATGGGACGTACAGGGAGACACATAAGCCCGTTAACATTGAAAATTCAGTACTTCATGGAATATTGTAGGTAGAAGGCTAAAAATAGAAACACGTGATTATGACTGCATGAGGTTTTATTGGAACCAAAAATAGTGCACAAAGGCAGGAAGATAGAGTTTCATATGCTACAAAAGCAATAATTAGCATAACAAATTATTTTTGGCAAAGAAGATGTTCTTTATAACAAATGCTCAGCATGTCGGGCGTCATTCATAGACAATACCTGTAGTCGACGGACAATGTTGCCAACAGCACTGTACAGCACATTTGTAGATATGATGAGAAATTTCCGTCGGATGTTATCATTTAACATCCCTTTTGAAGTCGGACGATCGCGGATAGACCTGCGATTTCAGATGAACCCACAACCAGTAATCACACGGATTGAGGTCTCGGGACCTGGGAGGTCAAGCGTGACGCTATCCTAACTGAACGATGTGCGCAAGAGATCTTACACACATGATATGTGGTGCAGCAGCATCTTGCATAAAAGTTATACCCTCCAACAGCCAAGAAAAGGTCCACCTCTTTAGCTGAGTTGTCAGCGGGTCTGACTGCCATGCAGCTCGCCAGGCTACGCTTCCCGTCCGGGTCGGGGACATTCTCCACTCGGGAACTGGGTGTTGTTGTCCTCATGATCATTTCATCATCATCGACACGTATGTTGCCCAATGCAGCGTCAACTGACAAGACTTGCAATTCGCACCCGACAGTGAGACAGTTTGTAAACCAGCGGCCTGCATTTCCTTGAAGAAAAACAGACCAAACACAATTGATATGGTAAATCAAAACCACACCGTGACTTTTTTCGGCTTACAGTGGAGTTTAGACGACAGTGTAGGGTTTTCGATGTCTCAAATTCCGCAGTTGAGCGTTTTGGGAAGCCTTCAGAGTGAGAAATGGGCTTCGTCGTTCCAAAACACTTTAGGCTACCGACCATCACCTTCCTCCATTTCTTGATGTGCCCATACCTCAGATGCTCTCCACCTTAAAAACAGTTCATGATCACGCTTTCTTACGGATAGCTTTGGAGAATACGCCTCAGTGCTCTCCAGACAATAGTCCATGGAATGCCAGAGCGACATGCGATTACATGTGAAGACGAACCCGCTGAAGTCTCCATTTCTTCCTGAACTGTCCGAGGATCAGCTGTCTAATCACCCTCTACGGTGACGATCGTCTGAACAACCAATGGCTTCGAACTTAGTGATGATTTTCTTCACAAGAGTTTTACCCGTTAGAATATCCTACTTACCTCGATAGGATCGTAAAGCTGCAGTAGCAGATTGTCTGTTTTGACAGTAAAGCATTTTCAGGCAAGGTCAACACGCTGAGATTCCTGATGCATCTGACTCTCTCTCTCAGTAGAGCTCGTTTTGCACACGATTTTCATGCGCTGTCGCTGACGTGTTGCTGTCCAGCGCCATATGTTGACCGGTTTCGCACTCGTTTCAATAAAACCCCACGGCATTTCTAGTACATGTATGAAGTCCTACCTGTCTACCTAAATCATTCGGTGAATTACAGTATTTTCAAATGTTAACTGGCTTTTGGGTCACTCTGTATAAACGGTAGTAAAGTCTGCAAAACGTAGCAGTTCTCTTTGTTGAATGTTAAGTGGAAGGGATTTCATATACACAATGATGGGATAAAGTCGCAACAACAAGAAGGAGTTGTACAACGTAAACGAAAGTTGGTAGGCGTCGTTCTGGAAGATGACGTCTATTCAAATTTCGAGCCAGTCGCGTAAGAGTGGCGCTTGTAGCACCGCTATGAGGATCCTTATCAGGTTGATGTTCCCTCTGCGATTCTGCAAAAAGACTTCGCAGGAATGTAGGCACTGCATATGACTGCTGCCAGCGGTATTCACATGAATGTACGGTCGCAAGAACACCGGGCACTGGACGGCCACGAGGCAATAGCGAGAGGGAAGACCACCGTGTTCGGCGTATGGCTCTGGAGCGTCGTATTGCATCAGCAGCAGCAATCAGAGCAGAAGTTGGCACCACAGTGACACAACGAACTGTTACAAATCGTTTACTTCAAGGACAGATCCGAGCCACACGCCCTGTAGCATGCATTCCACTGACCCCAAACCACATCATTTGCGACTTCAGTGGTGTCAAATGGAAGCTCACTGGAGGGTAGGGTTGACATCTGTTGTGTTTTCGAAAGCTGGTTCTACCTCGGTGACAGTGGTGGCCATTTGTTAGTTAGAAGGAGGCCAGTTGAGGACCTGTACCCAACCTGTTTGCAGGCTAGCACTACACCTGGAGTGATGGCCTGGGGTGCGATTTCGCATGACAGTAGGAGCATTCCAGTGGTTGTCTCACGCACTTTGACTGCAAAACTGTACATCAGTCCCGTGATTCGATCTGTTGTGCTGCCATTAATGAACAGCATTCCTGGGAGTGGTTTTCAACAGGAGAATGCTCGGCCACATTCCGCTGTCGTAACCCAACATGCTGTACAGAGTTCGACATGTTGCCTTGGCCTCCTCGATCACCAGATATGTCCCCAATCGACCACATATGGGACTTCATCGGACGTCCACAAACATAAAAAATGGTTCAAATGGCTCTGAGCACCATCAGTCGCCTAGAACTTAGAACTAATTAAACCTAACTAACCTAAGGACATCACACACATCCATGACCGAGGCAGGATTCGAACCTGCGACCGTAGTGGTCGCCCGGCTCCAGACTGTAGCGCCTAGAACTGCACGGCCACGTCCACAAACATAATTAACTGTCCCTGTTTTGACCTATCAAATCCAAAAGGCACGGAACTCCACCCCCAGACCGACATGCGGCACCTGTACAACACACTGCATACACGTTTGCATGCTTGCATTCAAAATTCTGGCGGTTATAATGTTTATTATTTACCAGATCTCATATTTAAAATGGTTGTCCTGCATAAATTGACCCGTACTCTTGCAATGCTTATCACTTAACTGTGTTTCTGAAATTTCATCACTCTACAGTAATAAATTTGTGATACTGCGATTATTTTCCGTCAGTGTGCAAGAAATAGGTGAGGACCCAAAACTGAACCCTGTGGGAATCCGTTTATTATCCCCCATCAACTAATGTTTTCTACCCTTCCTATATTGTCTGAATTATTCAGCAGAACGTTTTGCATTCTGTTTGTTAAGTACGATTCAAATCATTTATGTGCACTGCCATCAGTTGCATGTTACTTGAGTTTTTCTAAGCCATTATTATGGTGTGCACGTGATGCTCCCTTGCGTGAGAAGTGTTACAGCTCGCTTATTTCCAAGTCCGTATCGATCCTAGTGCTAAGTTTTCACTCAGATGGCGCTTCGGGGCTAGGCGGTTGTTTCCGTGTGTGATCGCTGGCCGGGGTTTAGCTGGAGGCGTGTGAGGAAGGAAGAGGTGGCTGCCTTGTGAAGACAGTTCGGCTCGGCTGGGGCTGTTTGCGTCTGGACGCCGAGTGGGGCCCGATGGGAAGACCGGACCGTGATTTTAGGGTTAATAGTGTGGACAGCGGCGTGGTGTGCGTTTAACTTGATTCGCAAGAGGAGCAAAATGTCGCCTGTTGCAGTTTGTCGAGCCTGCGTTTGAAATACCTTTTATGTGCGGCGAGATGTCATTTCGTCCTCCTGTCTCTCCGTCGCAGGGATTGCTATCCTCGTTTACGGTCCCATGGATGTATATCGACGGGCTACGCTGCTCTCCGTACTCTACTAGACGCTGGTGTTTGAAGTGCGTGTTCAGCGGCACGTTAGTCTGGGGGCTTTATGTTTGATCTTCAAGTGCATAGTCCTCGAGTGGCACTCCTTAGGGTTTGCCTTGCGCAGTTAGATTGGAGTTTACTTTGTCTTGTGGTGCTTCCGCTTTCCGTCAACGAAGGTTAAGCTTGATTCGGCAGTCCGTACGACGCTTGGCACCTCAGCAGGCACGTCGGAGCCACCTTGGCGACTAAACGGAAGCCTTTGGACTGAGAGGTCTTGTTTTTTGCATATTGTTAATAAATTGTTGTTGTCGTATTAAGTTTGCTGAGGTTTCTTAAGGATTTCCCGGGGTTTAGTCTATTGTCCGGCCCGGGCTAGGTCTCGTTATTTTAAAGGTGGGTCCTTGTTTTGGCTCAGTACGATTTAGGTTTACTGCCTGTTGGTTCTGGTAGTACGCCGGGTATCTGTGGTTGTATTGCATTTTGTATGGGGCTGTGTGCTCGGAGCCGTGGAGTACCATTTGTGTGAACTCTTTCACTGGGGAGGACTGATCGGGCCATTCTTGGTCCTCTTTTGTATGAAATAATTTATTATTATTTTACAGTAAGATTATCACTTAAATGATTTAATTCTTGTTGCGTTAATTGCAGCTTGGGTACTGAGAAATTTAGCAGTGTAATTACGCAAGATTTAATAGTGGTAGATACCTCTTTTCCTGTTTCGTCATCAGTTAATTAACGAAAGACCTTAAGGTCATACTCATATGATGTGATTTTCTTACATTGTTGTTTTTTTATGGCATGATATAGTTTTTTTTTTTTTTTAATTTGCTGATCACTGGTGTACTGTTCCAAGTATTAAAATGGTTCAGGTAGCTATTACTTGGGTGGAACGCGCGGAACCGCAACGGAGAGAGTAGTTGCGTGCCTTACGTCTGTGTTGTTGGCGCGGCCTGGTGTCCGTTGTTTGTTTTGTTGCACCTGAGTTATCTCCTTAAAGGCATTTTAGTTAATTTTATGCTAGTATTATTTCAATTTCTTACATTGGTAAACTTGTGCGGCCTTCATAAAGCACTCTGTTTGTCATAGCGGGTTGATGTGCCATTGTAATTTCTTAAACCCCACTGTGTGTGCCCTTCCTGATACATACCTTGTCCCATAGATTTGAGTATGACAATTATAATGTCTCATATATCGTAATGTGCGTGTGTAATGGTGCAATAAATGGATGATTGTTATTTGTGTTTTGGCGCCCTTCATGCCTCCTTTCTTGTCCCTATTGCTACGCTATCCTTGTGTTGGTAGCCCGCATCAAGAAGAAAGCGGTAGAAGCCGTGTATCTCGTACGGGGACGTTCCGCGCTGTGACACAGGAGTCCAGAAACTGCGTATCGCACTGCGGGACGCTGAAGGCCGCGGAGCGGACGCGACGACACGTGGAGAGGCGCAGCCGCGGAAGTGCGGCAGATGCGGAGCGCCGCCGCGGTGGATGCAGGCCCGGCGCGGTCGGGCGGGCGGCGCCGGCGCTGACGTCAGCGCGACGGCAGCCAACGCGGGTTCAAGGCCTCGGCCGGTCGCCGCGGCCGGCGAGAGCCCGAGCGGGGCGCGCAGCCACTGCCAGTGGCGCTAGCCGCGGCCGCTGCCGCTGCCGCCTGCCCATTCATCGGCAGCGGCGGCTGCGCGTAACGCGACACTGCGTACCCCCCGCTGGCTGCCGGCGCTACACTTGCGCCACAGCTGCGCCTCCAGCACGCACACGCACACGCACATGCCGGCGCGCGACCAGCCGCCGGCGCAGGCGCGGGCGCTGGCGCAGCCGGGGCGCCCGCAGTGAGGCTCAAAAAACGCCACAAGTGGCAGACCACCTTCAAGTTTCCGGTGCCCGAGAAAGCTCTTCAGGGGCGACACATGTGGAGTATGCCCGTGGCTTTTCTTACTCTACTTCCACAATAGCTCGTATGTCTCTTCTCGGGTCATTCAACAACCGTACCAACTATAATTGTTACTACTGGTAATACGTCTTTAGTCTTTTTGATTCATTGTAATCTTGGTCGAACAAAAGCCAACCGAAGATAACGGAATGTAGTCGAATTAAGTCGGGTGATGCTGAGGGATTTAGATTAGGAAATGAGACACTTAAAGTAGTAAAGGAGTTTTGCTTTTTGGGGAGCAAAATAACTGATGGTGGTCGAAGTAGAGAGGACATAAAATGTAGACTGGCAATGGCAAGGTAAGCGTTTCTGAAGAAGAGAAATTTGCTAACATCGAGTATTGGTTTAAGTGTCAGGAAGTCGTTTCTGAAAGTATTTGTATGGAGTGTGGCCATGTATGGAAGTGAAACATAGACGATAAATAGTTTAGACAAGAAGAGAATAGAAGCTTTCGAAGTGTGGTGCTACAGAATAATGCTGAAGATTAGATGGGTAGATCTAATAACTAATGAGTAGGTATTGAATAGAATTGGGAGAAGAGGAGTTTGTGGCACAACTTGACAGGAAGAAGAGATCGATTGGTAGGGCATGTTATGACGCATCAAGGGATCACCAATTTCGTAATGGAGGGTAGCGTGGAGGGTAAAAATCGTAGAGATAAATACTATTAGCAGATTCAGAATGATGTAGGCTGCAGTAGCTACTGGGAGATGAAGACGTTTGCACAGGATAGAGCAGCATGGAGACCTGCATCAAACCAGTCTCAGGATTGATGACCACAACAACAACAACAACAACAATCTTGGTCGCACTGGATGGACGTGCAACAGCTTACCGATTTCGACCCTAAAGGGTTATCATCAGAACCAGCGTTTATTACAGAAAAAGCCTGTTGAACAGTTAGCTGACGCCCACCTTGGTCACTTGATGAGTTTCGGATAATGACTCCTAAGAATGGAAACAGGCAAAATATTGTAAGTCCAGCCAGCAGATTCAAAATAATAGTGAACAATAAAGCATTGTCCAAAATAGATGAGTTGCTCCACTTTGCCAGTGCCAAGTACAATTGTAGTTTGCGGCCCTTTTATTTATTTATTTATTTATTTTGGCTTTCGGGCAGTGGACATCCCACTAGTGGAACCCAGTCGGGAATCAAACCTCGGCCCCTTTGCTTTTAAGTCATTTTGTTGTATGGATTTCTCAAACAATGCTATATTTCTAAGTAATATGAAGACCTAAATAATATGAAGAACCAAATAACATTGTGTAATAATAGCTTGATGAGACATTCGTAGCTACTTGTCGGCGAATTGCCTGTTCGCTTCTGTCTCCGGATCTTCGGCCGACACTTGTTTAACGATTTTTGTCATGTTTCTACTGCACCAGTGGCCGGCAGTGTCTAAGATTCAGCCTTTATTGCTGATGAAGAACAGGAGGCCATCAGAATGACCGTTATGGAGCCACCACCAGCTTGAAAATTGACTTGTTGACAAGTTGGGTCCATGGCTTCATGGGGTCTGCACCACACCCGAACTCTATCGTCTGCTCTTAGCAACTGAAGTCAAGACACATCTGACTTTAGCGCCCTCATTTTGCCGCGCTGTCCTAAATGATACGTTCGTCGTACTTGCCACACTAATTTTTGTGGTTATTTCACATAGTGTTACTTGTCTGTTGGCACTGACGACTCTACACAAACGCCGCTAGTCTTGCTAGTTACGTGAAAGCCGTCGGCCACTACGTTGCGTGTGGTGAAAGGTAATGCTTGAAATCTGGTAGGCTCGACACGCTCTAGACTATGTGGATCTCAGAATACCGAATTCCCCAACGATTTATGAAACTGAATGTCCCTTGTGTCCAAATCCAACTACCATTCCGCGGACAGAGTCTATTAATTGCCGTCGTGTGGCCATAATGCTGTTGGAAACCTTTCCACGTGAATCACCAGAGTACAAATGACAGCTCCGCCAATGCACTGCCCCTTTATAGCTTGCGTACGTGACACTACTGCTATCTGCATATGTCACTATTCCAAGGCGTGACTTTTGTCCCCTCAGTATACATGCAACTGACTGTTAACATGGCATGTTAATATAACTCCACAATTAATAAAATAAATGACAGATTGCAATATCAAATGCGAAAGTACACAAAACAGTTCAAACTGAAATTAAAACAAACAATTCCTTCGGGAACTGTTATTGAGACGCCCTTCTAAACTCGCAGGACGGGACAAGTAGTAGGAATTGTGGAAGGGGGCCAGAATGAGCGGCTGTCAGTTGCACTCCAAACACAACACTATTTAGTTGCTCAAAGATTAGAGCGCAACTTATAAGCTCGACTATCGACAGAAAACGTCTTTAATTCTAAAACGGCTGAAGGCCCATGGATTAAATGCAGCTGCTATTTTTTTTCTTTGAGACAGAAGGCTCTACGATTTAACCTTAAATAGTATTTGAGGCCAAGCGATGTAAGACTTGACTAGTCAGATAGATTGAGTTTTTTAAAAGCAGCTGAAAGCCGATACATTTAAAACCACATAATTACAATAACTTTCAATAGGCAGAAGGCTCAATAACAAACCTTACTCCAAAACGGCTAAAGGCCTTTGTTAAAAAAGAAACTGCAATCAATTTTCCAAGGCAGAAGGTCCAAAGCTTTTAATCTTAAATGGTATTTAAGCCCAAGTGATCTAAGACTTGTTAAGTAAGAATCCAAAATTTTAAAGCGGCTGAAGGCCCATCAGTTTAAGATCAGTACAACTACGACAAATTTTCAACAGGCAGAAGGCCCACAGATTTATCTTGAAAGAATGTAATACTTAATAAGTAAGAACCTTAAAACTTAAAGCGGCGGAGGGCCCATGCTTTTAAAAGAACAACACAACTACAATTTCAACAGGCAGAAAGACCACAGATTTATCTTCAAAAAGGTAATATTTGATAAGAAGATCCTTAAAGCGGCTGAAGGCCAATGCTTTAAAACAAGGCAATAAATTTTCAACAGGCAGAAGGCCCAAGCTTTATCTTCAGACAATGTAAGACTTTCCCAATTTAGAAAAACTTATTTTTAAAACGTCTGAAGGCCTTTGATTTTGAAAACACAATTACAAGCATACGAATTCGAGCCATCGGCTATGAACCATTAAAAATACACAATTAAACGTCAACAAGAAAGACAGTATAGGCGCTCAGAAGTTTCCAGGGGCTCGGTCTGCCCCTTAAATCTTAACGCTCACTTAGGTGAGACAAGAAGCCGGCCCAACTGTACTCGATCCGCCGGCAACACAACCAAGAGACAGTCAGGGACCCACTGACAAGTGTACGAGAATTCCAAAGCCAAAACGTTGCAGGCATAGCCTCCCACAACCAAAAATAGATTAAGCTGTCAAAAGCTACACACCTTACTGGACAGCGGCAACATGTGAGGAAAGGACACTGCATGAATTTATGTCAGTGACCAGGGCAGGTAACCGGAACACTAACGGCCACAAGGCAGAAAATTTTGCTGGTGCACTTGAATTTAAAAACCGACAAATATAGTTAATTCCACCACACGGTGACTAAATCTTCACCAACTCGAACACACACTGTTGATCCCAGGAATACCGCCAACAGCGAACCACCAAACAAGGGGACAACGTGAATAGACGTGGCTTCGTGTCCTGGGTCGGTGAGCCACGAACCTCGCAGCACTCAGAACAGCCCCCATACGCTCCGACACTGCGTAGAGACCGCCAGTGGCCCCGCCGACTGCGCCGCGCGGAGACTTGATTGCTGATCCGCTCCAACCGACCGACTCACTGCCACGTCAACATGTAAAACAAGTTGTCAGTGGAAATAACACCAACTACACACACAGTCTGACAAACGCTTGCACGAAGACTTGAAAGACACTAATTAGTGGCTGTGCAATCACGAGACAAATCGGGAGTCGATTCACACAAATACAGCCAACCCATAAGCGATCGGCAGTGATTGCCGCATAGCATGCCCATATAAGTTATTTATGTCCAGGTGCATTATGTAACTTGAACCAAGGGATGCATTGAACCTGTCACTAATCCGCGGCTTATTTGCCTCCACGTGCCTATGGACACATTGGCAAAATCCCAACTGGATCCCTCGCTCAAAGAAAAGAAGCATGTCAGCATCGGTCAATAATTCAATGCAGCACTTCGTTTTCTTGAGCATTGCGTCCCAAGATAATCCAGGTGCCGTGTAATAAAAGGCAGGATCCAGAGATTGTGAGGTCATGCATAGATTCCGGAATTTCTCAAAAACGTGTGCAAGCAAGTGCACGTCTGTGTCCATGTAAAGCCATGCTTACTCCCCTAAAAGGCTTATATTGAATTCCCACCAGACATTCACGGCAGTCTCACACTCTAGGTAGCTTGGTTTCGTTGAGTTGTGCCATACTATCTACATGCTCATATGAGAAAATCCCCTTCCTACTCACAAGCTGAAACTTTTTCACGTCGGGAAATGCAGCTCGAGTGATACGCATATCCCCCCAAGGTAGAGTTGCAACGAATTTCTGGAGTAGCAGCTGCATAAAACGTAGCGTATGAAGGAAACGGAGCGTAATTCTTGGCGTCATTTGTTTGGAGAATGAAATGTATTTCTTGACGCTCTCAGGTAGGATTCTGATCTGATCTTTCCCCAAACCAAAATCAGCCATGTGCTCAACTAGAAAGTGAGTGTCATACCCACTTAAATTGTGGAAGAAAAAGGCTATGTGTCTTGGTAGCTCGTACTTCAAATTGCATGCATTGTGAGCTGCACCACAGAACTTCCCCGTAAGATGACAGTTGTTCCTACGAGGAGTTCCCGCATTTCTGTCTAACGGCAGCCCATAAATACGGCAGTCAACTGCGTTATTGTACAAATCTTCATGCTCCCACGAAACTTTTTCGAGCTCAGTGAGCAGCAAAACCGCAGGATTATCCCCAACATAAGATTTGTAGTGGTTAATACTGGAATCATATGACGATACAATTTGGTACACTGGCGCATATGGTACGTGTTGTTCTGTAAAGGTGGTACATGAGGCTGTAGGGTCACCTTCACAGCAGGTCCCAGGAGCGAGAAGGCATTCAACATCGGTGTACATTACAAAGGGGCATCGCTTCTGGTGGTGAACATTCTTGAACTTTATGAATTTGTTTTCCCCAATAGCCATAATAACATGTACTGCGCCCTTGGAAGCACAGTCTACTAGACGCACCGCTAATAACTTGTCTGAGAAGAAATAATTCATGTGCCTTAAACAAATAAGTTGTACATGATGATTAGTTAATAGTTGGGAGAAGTTTTGATCCAAACATAGTGATAATTATCAGTTTCAGAGAAGAGACACATGTTTACATGCAGCTCACACGCACCAACAGTTTTTGAGAAACGGAGGGGGCCAACGACAGTATGCTTGATTTGCTCATCTGACTTGCTTTCCTTGTGCAGGCCATTAACATGAACCGGTGTGCCAGTATTCTGCACATCAGATTCAGGTATATCCTGGATCTTGACGGGGAACTCTGTATCATCAAAGTTATAACACCCACAAATATTATCACCAACATGGTATGTACTTGGATGATCCCTGTAATTGTAGTTTCTTTCGAAAGCCAGGACTGACCACGCAAAACAAGCCTGATCGTTTCTATTTTCAACATTAGTGCATGCCCTTGTGTTAGATAAATCTTTAGGGAACTTGAAACAGCTTGACCGTCCACTAACCGGATCGTAGATATGTGTATGGATGCCCAGGTGTAGTATTCGGCAGAGTGCTTTAGCTGACCCTCTGACCTCCATCTCGGAAAACCAGGCCAGTTTAGCACTCAAGGTGGATTTATGAAACCACTCGGCGATTGATGTGCTCCGCGTTATCACGCCATTTTCCCCACAAAGACAATGAAGAAGTGTCTCTTGTGAGGTAAGAGGCGAGTTGTGGCGCCCTGAAAAAGTTTGGTACCGAACGTTAACCGGGGCAAGAGGGATTGCCCCTGTGCATGGTCCATACTGACAGCGTGGCTGGGAATTCCATGTTGACGCTATGTCGAGGACTGTGCTTCGTGCCAATGAACGAGATTTGTATGTCAGGAGTGCCAAAGATGGCGGACTTTGTGAAACCATTTCACAGTTCATGTAGAAATTAATAACACCCAGAGGAAACATGATACCTTAAAAAGAGAGATGTACATTACCATTATTTACACGACAATTCTGATGGTGTAATCAGATTTTCAATATCTTTATTAGTTTTAAGTTTAGTATCTGACTGTAAATTAGACAAGTAACACAAACCAACGAATTTCCAAAATCTAAATCGTTCATCAGATTTTGTCGATCGATGTGTCTTTAGAAAGATATTAGTGTAAACCTAAATTGGTATGAATTACAGGCATGTAACTGAATAGTAAATGAGTTATTGGAGGTCAAAGTGGTTGTTTACTATTGACCACATCAGGCCATAAGTACTCCACAGTTACACGAAAAAAGGTAGCAGCATGCTTACAAATATATTTATTGGTCTATGTCTTTGTTTATAAAGCGATATATACTATTCATGAAGAAATTGGTCAAATATGTATTGTGTTTTAGAAAGCACAGAGGCATTAGGCTACTGGCCTACTTTTGCTTCTGTTCCTTTGATATATGTTTATTTAATCTGTTTATGTATTTAATAATGTGTGTTAGAGCATGTTTATGGACCAACTGTAAGAATATTTATTTAATTTCAAGTTATTTAAATGTAAATCCAGTATTTTGTATCTGTTTCAATATGTTTGTGAGTGTGCATTTGCTTGGAGACATGGCGGGAGCGCTCTAGCCAATTACAGTGCTCTTTACTATGATAGGCGACGACTGAAGTCAATGGAGAGACTGTACGGAAGTGGGGGTGGAACGGGGGACTGCTGGATGGGAAGGCGCGATGGATGGGCGCAGGAAATACTTTGGGAGTGTTGAGCAGTTCGCACGTGGTTGCGGGATATAGAAACAGTTCTTAGTGCCACTGGTGCGCTTGTGAGATTTCCATGGCTTCTGCAGTGAAGACGTAGTATCCATTTAGAAGTGAATATCTTGCGAGCTATGTTGTTGCTCATAACTAATTACGTGAAGTAGGAATCTATTGTTTCCCTGTTACTGAACTTATATTTTATTTAATTACTGGACCACTGACACCAATAAGTGTTTTGCAGAAATAAACGGAATTCTTAAAAGTATTTCTGCTATAGTACTCATCATTTAAAGTCGTTAAAATAGGACCTGTAGATTTTATTTAATTGCAATCTTTCATTTATGAATTTCTATGATACATTCAAAATTCGCAATTGCTAAGTTATAGGAACCTTCAACCATTCGATTCATGTGTGTATTCATATTGTATACTGTAAACTCAGCAGTATTTGGCATGTAATGTGGCAACTACATATCCCACCCAAAGACAACGACCGAGCGAGGTGGCGTAGTGGTTAGCACACTGGAACTCGCATTCGGGAGGACGACGGTTCAATCCCGTCTCCAGCCATGCTGATTTAGGTTTTCCGTGATTTCCCTAAATCTTTTCAGGCAAGTCCCGGGATGGTTCCTTTGAAAGGGCTCGGCCGATTTCCTTCCCAATCCTTCCCTAACACGAGCTTGCGCTTCGTCTCTAATGACCTCGTTGTCGACGGGACGTTAAACACTAACCACCATCACCCTAGACAACGAAACCAGCAAAAACTTTTAATATTTCAACTCTGAGTCTGAGGGTACATAGTTCAGGGCCACCTTTAATTTTTTTTTAAAGCCTGCTCTCTGCAGCACCAGACTCAACTTACGGGGTGTGATAATTCGATGCAAAGCACCGCACTGCATTTAATGGCATGATGGTGTGGATCATTGACTACCTTGGGGAGACCCATTTCCACGACAGGGAGGCACGCCCTTAGAAAATCGACAGGGTCGCGGTACCCTCCTGCTAGGTTCTCGATCCTCGTGCTTCTCAAAAGCGTCTGCAATCATCAAGTATTCTAACTGCGGTATGGTATCACTGACCTGATGCCTTCACGAAAAGGAGAGAACTGCCACTAGCCACAGGATCATCTATATTAGTATTAATACTAATCTGAGTCCATCCTGTTGATGATGGCATTGGGGAGGGGCAAGGCAGTATGCGGTGACGCACACGTACCTTTAGTTTATGCCGATCCCGACAAGGCTCATATGATGATGATGATGATGATGATGACAGAGGTGGATGTTGCGGTGTTACCAGGTCAGCGCGATGGAAACCGCCAGGCTGCGGCGGTGGCTCCCGATGCTATTGTAGACACGACCCGGTAACTTGTAGGGCGGCTCGTTGCTCGGCCCACGGACGCCAGAGAGGTGGTGCCGGAGCGGCGGCGGCGGCGGCGGCGGCAGTGGCTTCCCATGCAGCGAGCAGCACCGCCCTTGTGGGCGAAGTGTGCCTTACCGGGCTCTGCTTTGGTGCGGAAGAAGGTTTAGCCGCCACCGGGATGCGCGCCACACTGTGCTGAGAATGCAGAGGCGCGACCGCTGTTGAAGAAGAGATAAAATAAATAATAGTTAAGTGCATCGCTTACCGCTGCTGGTAAGGCTATAAGCAGAGTGAATAATTACCTCTTTTGCTCTGACTCCGGGACATTAACACTCCATCGGGCGACTCCACCGCGCCCTCAAAAGAGTCATCATCATCATCATCTAATAGAGCCAGATCAGAGCGCATTTGCCTCTCCTTGTCAGAATCTGGCAATTGGTCTGTCTCGCCTACAAGAACAACAGCAAACAAAATATATGAACCGATTTGTTACAGAAAAAAAATTCCTTTACTAATTCTACCACTACTAATAGAGGCATGTGCAAAATGTAATCTTTTTTCTTTCTTTTTTTTTTTAACTTACAAATATGCTGCTCTGGCAGCATTTGCTGGAGGCTGTTCCTGCATCTGCTGATGAAAAGCCTCCAGCTGCCTGTCCAACAAATCGATCTTCTCTAGAGCTGTTTCTGTAACAGGACTAGACATAATTTTATTTATTTTGAATGTCGAGTTACACAGAATGTTCGGACATGGATATTTTTTCTGTACTTACGTGAGTGTTGTTGTTGGATATCCTCAGGTGGAGGTTGTTCCACTTAGCGATGCTGCTGCTGCAGTAGATACTTGCTTTCCGCCCCCAGCTCTGCCTCTAGCTCAGTTTGCATCTGCTTCAAGTGAGCTAGAGGGGAAAAAAAAGTATGAAATAAGAAAATTTTAAATTGCTACTATACAAGAACAAATTAAAATGAAAATTATACTCACACGGCAAATTCTGGGTGTGAAGCCAACATAGGGGGCTGGATTTCGAGAGTCTGCCATCGTCCATCCCCCTCTTGTCTCTTGTCACACTCCAAAACAAATTCCTGGAGTTGTACTACAACAAAAAGACGGAATTAATAAGGCGAATTTAACATACACACACGAAAATTTGCACTCAAAATAGGAATTATTTAATCACTTGGTAATTCTCTCTGCAGATCTCTAGGCCTCCCATACACTCTGAAGCGTTGCTGCAGCCACTTCCCTTCATCTTGTGAAGAGAAAAGAACAAGTACACACAGAGAGACGATGGAATGCACAACAAGGTAGACGAAAACTCAACTGTTAGCTGTCACATTCCTACTTTTACAGCTTTTTGTATAGATCCTGTTCGTACTCATAATAATAATAATAATAATAATAATAATAATAATAATAATAATTATTATTATTATTATTATTATTATTATTATTATTATTATTATTATCGTTGTTCCTATTGCTGTTGTTATTTTAACTGCTGCTATTCCGGCAACAGCGTCTCAGAGACATTGCAACTTGGCTATTGTGAACACATCAGAAGATGTTTTATTTCATCATCATACTTTCCGAGCGAGGTCGGGGCATGTTCAAGTGTTATCATTAGTAAGGTGTAATTCCATTACTGTAACTAATCATTACGTCACTTAAGGATCAGCTAAAATGAGCTCAGACACAGGATGTTATTAGTGTGACAAACTTCAGGGACGAAAGAGTAGAGTGTGATTTCTTCAATAACAATATAATAAAATATTCTCATGGAAATATTTCCACATGATGTTAATGGTTATGTGCAGAAGAAAACAAGACAGAATAGCAGCACATATTTCAGAGGATGATGTGGGAAGACTATAGGAGTAATAACTTTCTGAGCTCTTTCGCACAACCTCTCAGACAATGACATGTAGTTTCTTTCATTAAATGTTAATATTGACAAGGACACAAAATGTACCAGCTCTGAATGTAAGAGGGTAGTCAGTTAACCAAAAACTAATTACCTTACGAAACTCTTCAACGACATGAACTGGAGTTATGTATACAGTGTTCATGGCGTGAACGAAAAATACAGCACTTTCATTAATAAAGTTTGTATCATATTTGGAACCCGTTTCTTCCCAAAACTATCTCAGATTAAAGTCACATTTCTTTCAAAGAATAAAGGTTAATTGTAGAAAAAAGGAAAATAGGAAAAATGAAGTATGTGTCAGTCAAGAATGGTTCTGATATTCACTACAAGACATATTGCTGAATGGTGAATATAGTAATACAGTTAGCAAAGCAAATACATTGCGAGGAAAAGATACGCACACAAGGTAACAAAATAAGGAGAATATGGGATGAAGTAAAGAAGGAGACTGATAAAATCAGAGATGGGGTTCACAGGTAGATGCCGTGTTCCTTGACTTCCGCAAGGCGTTCGATACAGTTCCCCACAGTCGTTTAATGAACAAAGTAAGGGCATATTGACTATCAGACCAACTGTGTGATTGGATTGAAGAGTTCCTAGATAACAGAACGCAGCATGTCATTCTCAATGGAGAGAAGTCTTCCGAAGTAAGAGTGATTTCAGGTGTGCCGCGGGGGAGTGTCGTAGGGCCGTTGCAATTCACAATATACATAAATGACCTTGCGGATGACACTGGAAGTTCACTGAGGCTTTTGCAGATGATGCTGTGGTGTAATGAGAGGTTGTAACAATGGAAAATTGTACTGAAATGCAGGAGGATCTGCAGCGAATTGACGCATGGTGCAGGGAATGGCAATTCAATCTCAATGTAGACAAGTGTAAAGTGCTGCGAATACATAAAAAGATAGATCCCTTATCATTTAACTACAAAATAGGTTAGCAACTGGAAGCAGTTAATTCCATAAACTATCTGGGAGTACGCATTAAATGGTTCAAATGGCTCTGAGCACAATGGGACTTAACATCTATGATCATTAGTCCCCTAGAACTTAGAACTACTTAAACCTAACTAACCTAAGGACATCACACTAGTCATCACGAGGCAGAGAAAATCCCTGACCCCGCCGGGAATCGAACCCGGGAACCCGGGCGCGGGAAGCGAGAGCGCTGCCGCACGACCACGAGATGCGAGCAGTACGCATTAGGAGTGACTTAAAATGGAACGATCATATATAGTTGATCGTCGGTAAAGCAGGTGCCAGACTGAGATTCATTGGAAGAATCCTAAGTAAATGCAATCCGAAAACAAAGGAAGTAGGTTACAGTACGCTTGTTCGCCCACTGCTTGAATACTGCTCAGCAGTGTGGGATCCGTACCAGATAGGGTTGATAGAAGAGATAGAGAAGATCCAACGGAGAGCAGCGCGCTTCGTTACAGGATCATTTAGTAATCGCGAAAGCGTTACGGAGATAATAGGTAAACTCCAGTGGAAGACTCTGCAGGAGAGACGCTCAGTAGCTCGGTACGGGCTTTTGTTAAAGTTTCGAGAACATACCTTCACCGAAGAGTCAAGCAGTATATTGCTCCCTCCTACGTATATCTCGCGAAGAGACCATGAGGATAAAATCAGAGAGATTAGAGCCCACACAGAAGCATACCGACAATCCTTCTTTCCAAGAACAATACGAGACTGGAATAGAAGGGAGAACCGACAGAGGTACTCAAGGTACCCTCCACCACGCACCGTCAGGTGGCTTGCGGAGTATGGATATAGATGTAGATGCAAACAAGCATAGAAGTTAATGGATATATTAGTAACAAATATTTCCAGAGTTGCAAAACTTTTTAACTTGCATTTCGTAACTGCTACTAAAAAGATGGGGTTGAGTTACGTTAGATACTTTCAGAAGAGAATTATGTATACAGCAACCACCAAGTTAGTAAAAGTAATATCCACCACACAATTTTTAAAATCAAAAGATTGTAGAGGATATGATAAAATGTCAAAAAAGTTAACTGAAGTTTGTTATTCCGAGTTTAGTAACATACGAAGTCCACTCTCACTAATCTGTAACAGTCACCGAGAGAAATGGGAAAGTGCCTAACCTTATTCAACGCCCTCGCCTGGGAACACGCTTCGGAATCTCTCAGTGTGCCGTACCACCGTAAGTAACTTGGTCGATCGCTGAGGATCATGTGCTCGTGCCTTCAGAAGTATACAACGGGAATATCAACTCCGCCCTGGAGGGCACATGGCTCGAACTCTTTTGGGAATCAGCGAGATACAGTGAATAAAGAGGCAATGAGTAGAAGCACTATATCAGTAGTGTGTGGTACAAGTTAAAAATTTGTGTATGACAGGAGGCGTGCTAGAATACTCCGTGCAGTTCTGGTGGCTACTATGTCCAGATGGCATAGTTGTCAGCACATCTGATTAGTAAACAGGAGACCCGACTTCGAATTCTGGTCCAGCACAAATTTTCATCTTGCCATATTGATATAAGTCAATGTCCACTGGCAGCCAATGCCTTTAATTCCCTTGTATCTTGATTCACAGTGGCTGCAGGATCAAAATAATGTCTGTTCTTTCGAACATGTCCGGAAAAGCAGACACTACATATACAGAACTTGCAGTATTTGAGAAACAGTGGTGTTTTTCTACCATGCATTCTTCAAATTCGACTCAGCCTGGGACTACCTAGTCAAGTCGCTTTCTATTGTTTCTCAAACCTCGACCAGCTTTTTATCAATAGATCTGAATCAGCCACCGAATTCTCCACATAACGCTGCTGTCTTACCCCAAAATTGCTTCCTATTTGTTTTAGATTCTTTCCTGTCTGCTTCAGGTTGTTTCCTATCTGCTTCGGCCTTTCTATCTCTCTCCTCTGCTTCTTTCCTATCTGAATCGGGCTTTTCTCTTATTTACTTCTGCTCCTCAGCTTCCTGTAGAACACGTTTTATCCAGAGGAGAATATCTCCTTGGTTCCGAAATTTGAGCTATTCTGTGCCACTGTCAAATACGTTTCTCAAGTTACTCTAACTTCACTCTGTTCGTTTGTTGGTGCCGTTTCCTGGTGTTCAGGCAACTCAGTTTCTGTTGCTGCCTCCCCCTCCGGGAATTTCGACATCGCTTCGAAGGATTCCATCGAATCTTCTTGGCTAAAACATTCACGTGCCTCTCTATATGGCCCTCGAGTAAGCATATTCATGTATAAGAGACTAAGAAAAAGAGGGAAATGGATACCCCGAGATCAGATCCAGAAAACCACGTGACAGTCGACCGATCACTATGTCGTCCTCAGTTATTCATCGTCGGATATGGTGTGGGAGGGCACGGAGTCAGTATACCGCAGTCCCAGCCATCGTCGACGTTCAGACATGGTACTACCTCTCTATCAGTTAGTTTCTCAGCTGGTATCATGAACCTGTGTGCACCACGATCCAGTCCTCCCATCAAGGAAAAATCCTGAGAATCGAGCCCGGATCCTCGCATGACGGCCTGTCTCGTAGACCACTCAGCTATGAAGATGAGCAGGATAAAAGAATTATAACCATAATCTGCTTACTACACAGTGAACTATAGCTGTCACAAATTTAACAAGAGTGGATTGTCGTGAGCACAAAAATATCTCTTCACACGTTATAAAAAAAGAAAAAGAAAAAAAAGAAAAATTCCACACGCAATATAAATTTTCTTATTAAAATCCCTTAAGTTACAGGTACAAACAATACAAACAAGTCAAAAACAACACAAGCTAGAATGCGCCTCGCTAGCATATGCTCCAGCTGCATATTAATACCCAATCAAATACATCATGATACAAATAAATAGTCGCTATAACATTTTTGCACCCCAAAGATGTGTGTAACTGAGCACTCCTGACGGCAGGATAACAAAAAGAAACCAAATTTAAGCTTCTGGATAATGGTCAGCATGAAAGAAGTATGTTTTTTCGCCTCAGATCGGGTGTACAATGTGCCTTCGACCTGCATTATGATCTTACTTTTCAATAAAAATGTTGATCCTTACTAAATCTGGTTACTGCAAGGTCGTTAGCCAAATTATCACGACGCAACACAAAGCAAAATTGTAAGTCGTCACAGTTCTCCCAAGTCAACAAACACATCCAGGTAGATGCACCGTCACTAGACGTCACCGTCAGCGACAAGTTCAAAATTCCCGCAACTAGAGCTGTGTCGGCGCCATCATTGCAACGTGACGGCGGTGACATCGGGCGCCACAGTCCACAGCGCCCTCTCTGGAGCCGAAGAGAGAGATCGCGGTATAAGGCAGAACGTTGGGCATCACAAAAGAGGATACATCAGAAGGCACAGGCAACCTGGAGGCGCCGCCGAACTAGCAGGCTGAATGGCTTTGCCCGCTTCCCTTGGCAGCCGTGATTGAGTCGACAGCTATTAAGAAGAGAGTGCTGCCCGATTTGCCGCAGTGCGGTACGTCAGGTGTTGTTTGCTGTAGAGCTGCCCTGCCCTGTTTGGTCGGGGAAGGCACGGTAGAACGTCGAACACCGCAGAGACTGCGTGTCACAAGGAACCAGGAAGCACCATCGACCAAGCGTAATGGATTTGACGGGTCGTATGGGTAATAAATGTATATTTCAGGGCCGATAAGAAGAGTAAACTGGCCGAGCAATGGAGGTACGGCACACCAGGCTAAGTTTAACGTAGAGATATCTGCCCCGTTGGTTCCCAGAAGGCACAACTTGGAGCAGTGTCTGAAGCTGCGTGAATGTGTTCTCATACAGAGCTTCCCTAAACTCTTGGTGCAAGTCGTGGTTTACCACATCCCCGATATGATCGGCGGTGAGCTCGTAGCAGAGAGCAGGATTATTGTGTTGAAACGTCCCCTTTGAAAAATTATACACGAATGTGCTTAAACTGACACACAATATTTTTTTAGCGCAACGCAATCTGACTTTCAGTAATCCCTACAAGAGAATGGCCCTGACTAACATTAACCTATACGTTTCACAAATCACTTACCTCACAAAAATCTTCGTTACTCGAACTACTGCAATACAGCGAGCGCCACTACTGCCAGCTAACTAAAAGATTCAAACTACGTAAGTCACTAACTACTGATAGGCACAGTTAGCAAATGAAAGATTTTAATAGAGAACAAACAATGTATTTACCTTAATAGTCATAATATATATATCAGTTCATGACATCCATTCTTACAAATTTCAAAACTCCGCCATCTCTCTCCCCACGTCCACCACTGCTGGCGGCTCACCTCCAACTGCACAATGCTCCGCTCCGATAAGAGCCAACTGCCCAACGCTACAATGGCGAGTATTACAACAATGCTAACCAGCCACCGACTGCCCACAGCACAACCAGTGATTTTCATACAGAGGTGGTGTTACAAATAAAAAATCCTAAACAGCCTACTTACAGTGTGTACACACGGTTAGAGTGATTAACGAGTATTACTTGTGTGCTGAGTCCTTACAGAATTACTGCTATTGGCTCTGAGCACTATGGTACTTAACATCTATGGTCATCAGACCCCTAGACTTATAACTACTTAAACCTAACTAACCTAAGGACATCACACACATCCATGCCCGAGGCAGGATTCGAACCTGCGACTGTAGCAGCCGCGCGGTTGCGGACTGAAGCGCCTAGACCCACTCGGCCACAGCGGCCGGGCACGCTAATGAAATTTCACCTCATACAGCAGAAAGTCAAAGTATTCGGGCAGAAATTCCGACGACATCGAAGCGTTTTCGTGCTACCAGATAAGACAGCAATTTTTGTAATTTGATAAAACTGTTGTGTTTTCTAGAAAAGACGTTTCAGGGGTAGTTCTTAATGTTCTGTTCAGCTCGCGACTGAGAAAAATGGTAAGAAGTCACTTTCATGGAATGTCTCCGGCGAATCGTTCACGTGCCTATTTGGGATTTGCATACAATGAGAGAGGAGAGAGGGCGCTAGGCCGCCGCTGTTCCGTCGCCGCTACCGACGCCGTCTCTGCCAGTCTCCGCTGACGGCGACACGGGAGATGAATGGCCGATATTATGCTAAACACTGCCCACGTGCTCTCGGTGCAAACCTGTTTAAACACACACGAAACTGGTCGACATTAATTCTGCAGAAGAAGCCCACCACCCAAAACCAAAGTAGTCGCCTCAATGAGAACGTAGACGCCCAACGTCTCAGACACCTGTGAATGAACGAAAAGTGTTTCCGTTGTCCTTGGTTGAGAGACAAGGATCTTTAACTGTACGTATAAACACCTTGAAACGTCCCCTTAGAAAAATTAATCAATTACTATGCTGATGAACCTCTTACATTATTTGATTTTCAAACAGCTGAGCAGAACTGAACGTACTCAGACATATCGGTCTTTACCTATTCTGAGTCCGCAGCTCGTGGTCATGCGGTAACGTTCTAGCTTCCCACGCCCGGGTTCCCGGGTTCGATTCCCGGCGGGGTCAGGGATTTTCTCTGCCTCGTGGTGACTGGGAGTTGTGTGATGCCCTTAGGTTAGTTAGGTTTAAGTAGTTCTAAGTTCTAGGGGACTAATGACCATAGTTGTTAAGTCCCATAGTGCTCAGAACCATTTAAACCTATTCTGATCAACACTAAACTCCCTACCAGAGAATGGCCCTGACTAACATTAACCTATACGTTTTACAAATCACTTACCTCACAAAAATCTTCGTTACTCGAACTACTGCAATACAGTGAGCGCCACCACTGCCATCTAAATAAAAGATTCTAACTACTGAAGTCACTAACTACTGATAGGTATAGTTAGAAAATGAAAGATTTTGATAAAGAACAAACAATGTATTTACCTTAATAGTGTTCAAAAGTCATAATATATGTATCAGTCCATGATATCCAATATTACAAATTTACTGTCTCTGATGGACACACTTCCCGATCATCCGCTCTCAAAACTCCGCCATTTCTCTCCCCACATCCACCACTGATGGCGGCTCACCTCCAACTGCGCAACGCTACGCGCTGTTAACAGCCAACTGCCCAACATTACATATACTCCAACAACGCAAACCAACCACAGCCTTCACACAGCACAGTCAGTGATTTTCATATAGAGCGCTACGTGGCGTTACCAACATAAAAACCTAAACAGCCTACTTACAATCTGCACCGTAATGCATAAGCAGCTTTGTTTAAGATACAATTTTTTCCTGCGTGTCCTCATTCCAGTAATCCTCAGGAGACACAGTGGAATTTTTATACCACAAAAAATTAATTTTGCTAGTGGGGCTCTGTGTCATCTAGCTCGAAAGTTTGCAGTATCAAGTGGCTGCTCAACGAATATGCACGGTGTATCAGAAAGAATCATCCCATTTGGCACTCCTATATTCCTCAAACTAATAAACATATAGAATGTATTTTGTTTTTTGATGAACGGGGAACTCAAAAAGTTTTTCTTCCTATACCTCTTCAAAGGCTTCAATATGCCCCGCCCACTCCTGAGATTCAAGGCATATGTCAGTACGTTATTCACATTGTTTCCAGACTGCACCGATCATGTCTTGAGTTACAGCCTCCACATCAGTTCTTATGCATGGCTCAGTTCATTCATTGTTGTTGGTAACGGAGTCACATAAACAGAGTTTTTTATAATCCCAGATGTCAGTGTGGCGGTGCCCCATCCTGTTGGAAAATGAAATCGCTCGAATGCGTGTCCAACTGTTATAAAAAAAAAGTTCTCAAGCATCTCGAGATATATGCTTTCTGTAACAGTATTCTCGGCGAATAACAATGGACCATACACCTTTTCCCGCGAAACTGTACAAAACACATCGAATTTTGGTGAGTCCTTCCCATGTTATACGACTTCATGTGTTTGTTTCGAACCCCCATATCCTCACATTCTGACAGTTCACCTTTCCATTTAAATTAAATGTTGCTTCGTCACTAAACACTAAGCGTAGAAAAAAAAAACTGTGGTCCTCCATAGTGCAAAGAACGAAATTACAAAACTCCAGCCGGCCGGTATCACCGAGCAGTTCTAGGTGCTTCATTCTGGAACCGCGCAACCGATACGGCCGGAGGTTCGAATCCTGCCTCGGGCGTGGATGTGTGTGATGTCCTTAGGTTAGTTAGGTTGAAGTAGTTCTAAGTTCGAGGGGACTGATGACCTCAGATGTTAAGTCCCATAGTGCTCAGAGCCATTTTTGAGCAGAACTCTACACATTGGTGCCTGTTACCTACACGAAGAGCTTGGAGTAGCCGAATTTTGTATGGTTTCATGTGTAAACGTCGACGCAACACACGCCACACGGAGATCAGGGGCATGCTGAGCTGTCGAGCTGCACGCCGAACGGATTTCAGCGGACTCCTTGTGCAACTATGGCGGTTGCGTTCGACGCCTGTGTCAGACACTCGGGGACGGCCCGGCGATTTGCCTTTACACAGACGACCTGTTTCTCGGAATTGTTCATGCCACCGTCTAATGCTCTGCGCTGTAGGATAGTCCACACGATACCTAATACGAAAGTCACGCTGAACAGGTATTACTGACCTGCACTGCGCAAAACATAGAACACAAAACGCTTTTTATTGTCACTAGAACTGCAGTGGGCGCACACTGTCTAGCGGGAACAATGTAAGACTGGTGGGTTTCCTCTTCCCCACAGTACGTTGTTCACGCACGTATCCCAAATGGCATAATAGTTACGTATTTTTTAATCGTATGATTCTTTTTTATACATCTTGTACGTTTACTACAGTGGTGGATCATGTGTTCTGTTGAGTAGGCTGTTATTAGGTTGGTGCTTACTAACAACAGTAGTCTGATAATAGTAAGTCTGATAATAGGCTACAGGTGGAAGCTACAGGTTAACACAACAAGCACAAGATATTTGGATATACACAGTGTGTCCCAATTCCATTAAGACTGCTTGTGTGAAATTTATAACTGCAATATCATCTCATGGCGTGATACCATCGTAGTTTCAAAAACGTCTGTAAAAAGTCAAAGTGCTCGTATTGCTGCAGCGGGCATCCCGGACGTGAATTAACAGTTCCTACCTGACACTCGTCGGGAAATGGAGCAGAGAGGCAACATCAGGTTTTCTGAGCCCTCCAACGTTTGTGTAGGATAATTCGTCGGATTCGATCCGAATACCGAAAGACAGTTTCGTACTTGCTCCTCCACGTCGATAACCTAGCCCGCAAAGCGAAGACTGTGCACGAGTTTTTGGTCATCAGATGGACCGTAGTCCTGCATCACACACTGTATTCACCGGATTTGGCCCCAGCGTCTGGTTGTTGCCCAAATTGAAGTTGGTAATGAAAGGACAGCGTTATGACGCAGTTAATAATATTCAAGAAAATTATACTGCAATACTAACCGCATTTTCAAAAAGGGACTACGCTGACTGTTTCAAAACACTTTTAAAACGATTTGAGCTGTAAAAATTTTTGACGGCATTGAGAATACTTTATAAAAGAGTAAACTGCCATTTGAGTGTGTACTATTATATTTATCTTATGTACTACCCAGATTTCAGCTTTTATGTCATTATCAAGTTAGAAGTTGTTAGACCATTATTAAGTCATATCTGTTCAGGTAGTCCAGAGCAGGACTGCCTCAACGGACATGAGTCAATAATGGTCTAACAACTTTTTTCAAACTTAACAAATTCGACTCTTTTCTCAGCAAGTATCGCATAATTAACAGTTGTCCTATTTCTTCGTAGATTAGAAAGAAGTGAAAGAAGGAAGATCAGGGGCTTAACGTCGCATCAGCATGGCGAGATGATTCCTTTGAAAGGGTACGACCGATTTATTTCCCCATCCTAACCTAATCAGAGCTTGTGTTCCAATGACCTCGTTGTTGGTGGGGCGTTAAACACTAATCCACTCCGTCCACAAGCGACTTCTCGGTTTTCTGGTACACACTAAACCATCAGGCCCGACATTGCAGAAGATTAGGTGTATAAATCGGATAACTAATGAAGACTTATTGAAATGAATTGGATGAAATACAAACAACCACTTATTAGCCAGAACATTGTGACCACCTGCTTAATACCCACCTGATCACCGTAAATTTCTGGCATGGAGGCGATGAGCCCTGACACCACTTTCAATCGCATCCCAGATGTGTTCGATCGGGTTCAGATCTGGCGAGTTGCGGGGGCCAGCACATCAATTGAAACTCGACACTGTTTCTGTCGAATGACTCCGACACACTTCTGGCCTAGTGACATGGCGCATTATCTTGCCGAATAATGCCACTGACGTCGTGACACATGATTGTTATACAGGGGTGTAGAAGGTCTGCAAGCAGTATACGATACCCCTTGATCGTCATGGTGCCTTGCACGAGCTCCACTGGACCCTTGGGTGCCCACATGAATGCTCCTCAGAACACAATGGAGCCGCCGCCAGCTTGTCTCCACACAGGAGTCAAGGAGCTGCTCCCTTGGAAGACGACAGATTCCCGCCCTCTAACGTCCATGGCCGATGGTCATGCGCACGTTTCAGTCGTAGATGCCGATGTCGTGGCGTTAAATTCGGCACAAGCATGAGTCGTTACCTGCGGAGGCCTATTCTTAATAGTGTTCGGTGCATTGTGTATCAGACACAGTTGTACTCTGCTCAGCATTAAAGTCTGATGCTATTTTCGCCACAATTCGCCGCCAGTCCTGTTTTACTAGTCTGGCCAGGTTACGACGTTCGACATCTGTAATGAGGGGTGGCCGCCCAACACAAGGCGTCTGGGTGTGTTTCATCTTAACTTCAAGATGTGTTGAAGACACTGACCACAGCACTCCCGGAACACCACAAGTCGTGCAGTTTTAGAAATGCTCGTGCCGAGTCTCTCGGCTATCACAATCTGCCCTCAGTCAAACGCAGATACCTCGCGCTTCTTCCTCATTCTACACGTGGATAGCACGCTCACTGATTCTACGTTCACCGTAGTGCCGTCTTTCCTCGGTAGGTGACGTTGCTATCGCCTGGATGAGTTTAAATGGATAGTAGACGATTGTCATGATGTTCTGGCAGATCAGTGTATGGCACCAGTTGAATAAAGTAAGAGATTCGGTTGATAAGGCAGACTGTGACAAGTCAAGCATGGTTTCAGAAAACATCGATCTTCTGCAACGCAGCTAGCTCTTTATTCGCACGAAGTAATGGCCGCTATCGACAGGAGATCTCAAGTTGATTCCGTATTTCTAGATTTCCGGAAAGGACACCGTTCCGCACAAGCGACTTCTATTCAAGCTGCGGATCTATGGGGTATCGTCTAAGTTGTGCGACTGGACTCGTGATTTCCTGTCAGGAAGGTCGCAGTTCGTAGTAATAGACGGCGAATCATCGAGTAAAACTGATGTTAGGTGTTCCCCAGGGATGCGTCCTGGGACCTCTGCTGTTTATGATCCATATAAATGACCTGGGTGACAATCTGGGTTGTTGGGTTGTTTTAGGGGAGGAGACCAGACAGCGAGGTCACTGGTCTCATCAGATTAGGGAAGGATGGGAACCATCCCGGCATTTACCTGGGGCGATTTAGGAAAATCACGGAAAACCTAAATTAGGATGGCCGGACGCGGGATTGAACCGTCGTCCTCCCGAATGCGAGTCCAGTGTGACAATCTGAGCAGTTCTCTTAGGTTGTTCGCAGATGATGCTGTAATTTACCGTCTAGTAAGGTAAGCGATTTAGAAAAGATTTCTGTATGGTGTGGCAGGTAGCAGTTGACGCTAAATAACGAAAAGTGTGAGGTGATCCACATGAGTTCCAAAAGAAATCCGTTGGAATTTGATTACTCGATAAATAGTACAATTCTCAAGGATGTCACAATTCAACTAAGTACCTGGGTGTTAAAATTACGAACAACTTCACTTGGAAACACCACATAGATAATATTGTGAGGAAGGCGAGCCAAAGGTTGCGTTTCATTGGCAGGACACTTAGAAGATGCAACAAGTCCACTAAAGAGACAGCTTACACTACACTCGTTCGTCGATAGAATATTGCTGCGCGGTGTGGGATCCTTACCGGGTGTGATTGACGGAGGGCATTGAAAGGGTGCAAAAAAGGGCAGCTCGTTTTGTATTATCGCGTAATAGGGGAGAGAGTGTGGCAGATATGATACGCGAGTTGGGATGGAAGTCATTAAAGCAAGGACGTTTTTCGTCGCGGTGTGATCTATTTACGAAATTTCACCAATTTTCTCTTCCGAATGTGAAAATATTTCCTTGAGCCCAACCTACATAGGCAGGAATGATCATCAAAATAAAATAAGAGAAATCAAAGCTCGAACAGAAGGCTTAGGTGTTCGTTTTCCCGTGCGCTGTTCGGGAGTGGAATGGTAGAGAGATAGTATGATTGTGATTCGATGAACCCTCTGCCAAGCACTTAAATGTGAATTGCAGAGTAATCATGTAGATGTAGATGTAGATGTAATGGAGTGAGGTGGAGGTTAAAAATTGTGAAGTTAGAACAAGGCTTGACTGTAGTAAACATGTTCAAGTAGCTGGAGACTGCAGAAATTATGCAACGAATAAGAGGTCTGCACAACGTTGACTAGGATGGAGAGAAGCATTAAAACTTTCTTCGGTCTGTAGCACGCACAGAAGAACAGCAGAGTCAGAGGTAGGGAGATATTCTATTTGTTCGATAAATACGATATAATGGTACAGGAAAGGTACTCGTTGATACTGGTAAGATATTTTCACCTTCAAATGCTTCTGGAACGGTAAACGTGGCTAGTATTGTAGTAGCATGTCGGTGAGCATTATTTGGGAAGGTACACGGGCTCTGGCCTCCCAGACAGAATACCTGTCGGGACTAATCCGGCCGTGAGAAATGTACAGACGGCGCGGAGGGCTGGGCCGAGCGGGTGCAAGGTGTCTGGCCCTTTGTCGGCTCGTTATCTGCGGCACTCGCGGCGCGGAGCCGAGTGGAGAGGAGTGGAGTGTCGAGGAGAGACGGTGGCGCGGGGCGGCAGAGCTCCGCACCGGAAGTGGGGTCCATTGGTCCCAGTGGGAGGCAGCCTTGGCGGCGCGCATATATGGCGGCGTGGCCCCAGCCGGGCCGGCCGCGCCCGCACGCTCATTCATCCACTGCCGCCTGCCGCTGCGGCTGCGGGCCCATTCACAGGCCCAGCGCCTCGCCCACGCGCCGCGGGCCGCGGGCGCGCGCATTCCAGCCACGGGCCGCGCGCCAAAACCTCGTTTCGCAGCCCGTCCGCCCCCTCACTTGGCTCCCTCACCCTTCGCGCCACAGGCCACACCCTGGCAGGTGGGAGCACCGTCACAAATTTTACTCCGCCACGCTCTTTTACAGTAAAACGAACTCTAAGGCCATTTTTTTAGTTGTTGCACTGTTAAGGAGTTTTCTACGTGCGTTGTTTGTTGTTGCTCTTCGCGCTCAACCGCAAGTAGTAGTTTGTATGACCGTGATATTTGATAATAAATAAATAAATTCCGTCTGGCTAGGGCCTCCCGTCGGGTAGACCGTTCGCCTGGTGCAAGTCTTTCTAGTTGACGCCACTTCGGCGACTTGCGTGTCGGTGGGGATGAAATCATGATGAGAAGGACACCACAACACTCAGTCCCTGAGCAGAGAAAGTCTCCGACCCCGCCGGCAATCGAACCCGGGCCGTTAGGTACGACATTCCGGCGCGCTGAACATTCAGCTACCAGGGGCGGACACGATATTTGCTGATCATGGAAGAGTCCCGTCGACAACGAGGTCTTTAGCGATGAAGCACTATCTCGTATCGTGTAAGGATGGGCTGCGTCACTTTTGCAGCTCCTAGCACCGTCGCGGCCTTTACTTTGGCATGTTCTTTTATTACGAGCACTGTTCCTCAGGGTTCCATGTTAGGTCCTCCTCTACTGGCTGTTGCACAGGTACAGAACTTTGTATGTGTGTTGTTTGTTGTGGCTTTACCTGCTGCACATCACGTAGTAGAACGCTATTCAAACAGAAGGAATATATTTCAAACATTTACTGCTTAGAAACTACAAAGAGACACAATTCCAGCGCTCCTGGAAAGTTAAAATTTTTGTACATTCAATGTGAGCACCGCGTTGTACTCAAGATGCATGGAGCGGTGCCTCATTTTCTGCGGCACACGAAGCAGCTGGTCTCTCGTTAACGAATCCACGGCTTCAACAATGCGGTGTCGCAGACTTTCAAGATTGTCGGACATGGGGAGCATAAAAACTCAGTCCTTTAAGTAACTCCCACGTGATAACTCGCAAGCACGTCCGACGTTGCCCGAATGACACCATTCCACGAAGCTGGATTGGAAGAGAAGGAGCAGAAGATGAACTTTGTGGTGTCACCGCAGCGCACCGCACCTGCTAGATTGTAGGCTTCAAGTCGGCCGCGGTCCGTCAGTACACATAGGACCCACGTGTCGCCACTGTCGACGCTAGCAGACCGTGCACCGCCACTCGGCTGGTCTTAAGAGACAAGCTAGCGTACTCCCCAGTTCTACAGCCGACGTTAATAGGAATGATTCACTTGTTATAACACCAGAGATCTCATTTGCAGAGACGCTCGTTAGCATAGCCTTCATCAAATTCAGTAGCTACGACCTAGCCAGGCGCTACCTACAGTTTATGAATTGATAATTGATCTATATGTGTGAAGCAATCAGAATGGTAAAGAAGTATTCGCAGTTCAGTCTAAAACTGCACTTGTAAATATTATTGTACAAAGCCAATATCGACTTTCACCGCTGATGCTGAATTAAAGCTAAGTATTTAATTGTATCCCGGTCTACTAACTTTCTTATCACCTAAGATGTTCCAGATACATAGGTCAAGTATAGTTCATGAATACTCACGTCAGCCTACGTGATCAACGCATGCAATTAATAGCCACACCACGTGATCAGACAGTCAAACTGCATGACTCAGCTGGATCACCCTTTTTCCATGAGGCCCATAGTTCCTCCTCATGCATAACAAACTTCATTGCTGGTGGCCTCTCGGGTCTCTATATATCTGTGTGGATACGTAAAACACCGCATTTTTATCTCCCCTACCCCCCCCCCCCCCCCCCTCTTAATGCCATACACTCTTGAAAGACTGCGACATCGCATTGTTCAAGCTGTGGATTCGATAACGAGAGAGCAGGAAATGAGCCACCGTTTCGATATCTGTCGAGCAACACATGGTCCTCACATCGAATGCATAAAAATTTGAACTTTTCTCTTATCAGGAACGTTAGAGTGTTGTTTTTGTAGCTTGGAAACAATAAATGTTTGAAATATGTTCCTTCCTTTTTGAACAGCCGTGTACGCAGAACCTTGGTGTTTGGTGATCGTGGAAACAAGTCCCGTCAACAATGAGGTCATCATAGACGGAGCACAGGCATGGATTGTTGAACGATGGGCGCCGTCGTCACCCTAGTAGGTGGTGTCATCGTAGCAGCTTTTATTCCGACACGTTCTTTTAAAGTATTTGGTGTACTGTTCCTCGGGGTTCAATATTAGGCCGTTTATTTTAGCTGTTTCGCGGGTACGAAACTTTGTAGGTACGTTGTATTTTGTGGCTTCGTGTGCTCCACCTCACGCAGTACTTAAGCAGCACCATCACCTTGTTCCAGCCTCTATAACGCAACGTACTGAGCCAGAAGGAAGTTCCTTATGTTAATAAAATATTTGTGTGCGCAGTTGATGTCCAACAGTACATTTTTCGAATTTTTTCGCGGAAACGTCGGAATCATAAAAAGTGTTTGAGGTATTAGTGTGTAATTTGGTTATCAACAAATTCAGTACAGTGGTTACTCAGGGAAATATACCGCTTACAGTAGACGATAGTATTTGATGAGGGTGGAAAAACGTGAACAACGAAGTCAGTAGCGACAGAGCGCAGGCCTAGTATGTGGAAAGATGGGCTCAGTCAATCTTCACATCCTCGCAGGTAGAAGCACCGTTGCAGCTTTTATTCTACCACGCTCTTTTACAATATTATGGGTTGCGCAACTATTCTTCAGGGTTCTTCTTAGAACCTTCTCATGTAGCCGTCCCGCGGCTACAAAGATTTGTATGTGCGTCGTTTCCTGTGGCTTCACGTGCTCCACCTCACGTAGTACTTTGCTGAACCATGATATTTGGTGAACGCAAAAAAAGTCCCGTCCACCACGAGGTCATCAGAGACAGAGCACAAGCTCGGCTTGTGGAAGGCAGGTGAGAGCAGCCTTCCCGCCAGAGGCCACACCCTGGCATCTTGGAGCACAGTCGCAGCATTTAGCCAATAGCTTTGATACGAGGGTCATTCAATAATTAAGGAGACAAATTGGTCTGGAGCAAAAAGCGTTTATTTTTACAAAACAATACTTTTACTACTTTTAAACTTAATCCCCTTGAAGATTTATAAAACTCTTCCAACGGGCTATAAGTTGTTGTTTTTTTTATTCTGGCTGCTAAGAACTCTTTATCCTGATGTTTGAACCAATTTCCCAGAAACTTTTTCACGTCCTCGTTGTCCTGGAACCTCTTCCCACGTAATGCCGTCTTCAAAATGGCTCTGAGCACTATGCGACTAATCGTCTAAAGTCATCAGTTGCTTAGAACTTAGAACTAATTAAAGCTAAGTAACCTAAGGACATCACACACATCCTTGCCCGAGGCAGGATTCGAACATGCGACCGTAGCGGACTCTCGGCTCCACACTGTAGCGCCTAGAACCGCACGGCCACTCCGGCCGGCTTGCCTTCATCAGTACACCAAATAAATGGAAATGGCTAGATGCTAAATCAGGACTAAGGGAGATGAGGCAGTACTTCCCGGCCCATATTATTGATGGTTTCAAGGGTTAGTTGAGCAATTTGAGGATGTGCGTTGTCTTGCTGGAGAATCGCACCTCTCCTTTGAGATCCACGACATCACTCTCTCATGGCTTGCATCACCTTGTGTAAAAGCAAATCTGAGTACTATTCACTGTTCATTGTACGCTGCTCTTCAAGATAATCACAAAAAACTGTACCTTCAACATCCAAAAACGCCTTCAACGTGACTTTTCCTGCCGATGCTTGGGTTTTGAATTTTTTCTTGGCAGGTGAGCTAGTGTGCCTCCATTTCATGATTTGTCTTTCTGTTTCTGGCTTATTATAGTGAACCCAAGTTTCATAACATGTTAAAATTTTGTTGAAGAAATGCTCACCTTCTATTCCATAACGTTCCTTTTGCCCTGTGCACACTCTCAACCTTGTTTCCTTGTGTAGCCAGTCAGCTCCTTGGGACCCATCTTGCATATGTTTTGCGGTTCTTCAGCTTGTTACAGATCATCTTAAGAACTGTACCAGTCACCGAGTCGCGAACATTTATGAATTCCTCTACAAACTTGTAAAAATTGGCACGACTCTTACAACCTTCAGCATAAACTTTAGACAATTTGCGTTGTATGTACACCGGTTTCTCGCCTTCAGTAAGTAAAAGACGAATAACAGAACGTTGTTCATCTAATGTGGACGTTTCAAGAGGACTCGCCATTTTGAAATGTATTTTGGAGGTTATAAACAAAACAATGTTAATACATCAGCTGATCAAGGCTCATCCCAATGATGCCAACTTAAAGCCATAAAAGTACCAAACTCGCCCTACTAACAGTTTTTCCTCAGACCAGTTTGTCTCTATAATTATTGAATGACCCTCGTATAACGGTTGCATAGAAAATATAATAGTTACAGAACCGATAAATCGTAAGTTTATCGCACGTAGCGTCGATTGACAACACGATGGTATTTGGTTATGGAGAAAAAGCGTTCGAGAACGAAGTCATTAGAGACAGAGCACAAGCTGCCTGGCAGGTGGGAGTACCGTTGCTCCTTTTACTCCACCACATTCTTTTACAGTATTACAAGTACTGTTCCTCAGGGTTCCACCTTAAGACCTTTTCTTTTATCTGTTACAGGTTACAAACCTCTGTAGGTTGTTGTTTCTTGTAGCTCCAGGTGCACCACCTCCTCTACTACTTTTCAGAACCATCGCTTTGTTTTGGTCTCTGTAACGCAATGTATGAGCCAGGACCAAGGCCCCCAAAGTAAACGTTATTAAAATTTCTGTGAGGGCTGCTCAGATCCGCGCCAAAGGATTTTTGTGAAAACGTAGGGATAAAAACATAAAAGGTGTTTTGTATTAACATGTAATTTAATAATCAATATATTTAATACAGCGTTAAAAAGAGTAGTATAATGGTTACAGAGTAGATAAACCACAGGATCACTTCATGTAGACTATATGTGGTGCACATTGTCAGGCTGACAACAGTTGACTCCATTACTACTGTATGCTGTACTGCCTTACAGTGTCACCTGCATACGATCCGTAGACATTTCGACTGTCGTTGGTCCTAAAACGCCCGATGGAACTGCCTCGTAATCGCTTTGCACCGTTTTTTATATTTTTTATTTCCTTTCCGACTCTGCCATAGCTCTCGCATTTCTCGGTACTGGACTTTTTCTGGTTTTTTGGATTTCTTTCGACGAGAGTTTTCCTATGAGTTGCGTTTTCTGTAATTCCGAACATATTTGTCAGTCATCAGACGGCATCATTCACTGTGTAGGGGAGCAGCCTACTCACACCTTATAAAATTTACATCAGTCTTTCCATTGTGTGCCAGCCTAGTCCGCTGTAACTAGCTCTGACGTCATAAGTGTTGCGCAATACTTTAAAAATCAAGTAAATAACCTGAATCGTTTCTAGCATGTCGGGAGTAATACTAAATCAATATGTGTTGAATATCAGTTCAATAACTTTAACCATTTTCGAAATTTGGAAGTTTTTCTGTAAAAATCATTGGCGCAACAGGAAAGAGATAGAAATTTAAAAATTTGTATTTAGATTCCTTTTGCATAATAATTTAGTAGAAACAGTATTCTGGAGCTCACAAATTAAAATTTCAGTTGAAATTCATGATTTTCTGATTTTTGTCTTAAAATTAAGGAAGCATGATAGATTAAGTAGGCGAATAAATAAAGCTAGGATGTTTAAATTTAAGTAGAAGGGAGATACGCTATAATCATAAAGATGTGACAAGTTTCAACTGAATAACTATAAAACTATAGCGATAGCGTATCTCCAAAGGGCAAGTTCAGAGCTCGTCTACTGCGTGCAATGTAATTAAATTAATTCTCTCGCCCAAAATATTTGACTTAGCCACGTCAGGCTTTTATTATGATTACTTACTTGTGTGCTGATTGCACATTTAAATTGAGAGCTTCATTGGTCATCAGCAAAGGAAGCAATGATTTATTCAATAACTTAAAGTGGTGCATTACTACCCCAGCGGCTAGTCGGGAGAGCGGATTTGATCAGGCGTTCCCTTAGCCGTCCGCACTGCAGCTTTATATATAAGAAAAGGCCCCAGTTCTCTCCAGACGCTGATTAGCGCACCACCTGTGCCGGGAGTCGCGTCGCGTTGGTATTATTGCTATAAGCAGCCTCGGATGCCGGATGCCGTAATAAGTTACTCGGGATATGCTTAACCATGAAATCGTTTTCGAGTGAAGTGTTAACTCTGGGATGACTTTAATGATCTATCTTCAGTTTGCGTATGTCGTATTTTCACGTGCAGCCATGGGACAGACATTCTACTATTATTTAGCATGGCGTTTGATGAACATTATCATCGAATCATGGCGAGCATTCACTTAAACATTTAATCTGAACAGTTATAGTTCCATCAGTGCATTAGACTCTGAACTGCTCTGGTAGTTGGATTGTGTGGAATCATTTTGTTCTGTGACTTTCAGAATATAGTGAACATTTTAGAGAGAATCGTTTTTGATTATGAATCCCAGACAATCTCCTAATTCCTCAGAGCTATAAGCTGTAGCAATAAATGTATTTCTCAGATGAAGTGGGCACTAGGAATTCTAATTACAGGCTTCACGTTTTGCTAATCACTTTCTGGATGCCCCTATTGTAGTTAGAGAGCCAGTGTTGAGAACGGCAAACAACAGCATTAAATAAATAATAGGAACATTTAATAACAATTATTCCACCCGTCGCCCCACATATGTTGCTAATCGTCCAGGAATGCATCTTTTCTACATTACATTCTACATTTAATAGCAATTACTCCACTCGCCGCCCCACAACTGTTTTGTGATTTTCAGTTTAATAGATATTTTATTTACGCGACAGCTGGTTTCGTTCTGAATGAACTACAGATTACACCGTAATTTTCCCAACAGTCGTCGCAATTAATTCTCATAGACAGACAGAAAGTGCCAATGCTGTGGCGCAAAAAGTTACAGTGACTGTTGTTGAACTACCGGTGTCCTCTGCACATGTTCATTTAGGCGAATTCGATTGTGACGTTAGCAGTTTCGTTCTAAGTGAACATCACCTAGTGACATTTTTAAGGCATGACACCGTTATATTTCTGTCACTCCGTGAGAATTAGATTCGGTGACTGTTGATGGACTTCCGGTATTATCTGAAGATGTGTATTTAGAACGAAATGGGTTGTGATGTAATAAAAGGACTTGAAATACAGCTATGGTAGTGGTTTTTACTAACATACATATTATTCCGTTCTGGAGCACAATATGAACAAGTTGCTGAAGACTTAACACATTAACACTTGGCAAGTTCAGGTCGTCACCAGACTCTGGAAGGAAATGTAACTTACATCAATAACGTGATAGAATTGATCACAAAGTAGAAAGCCAATGCTAACCATTAACTGTGTATTTACTCCGTTGGCCTGAGGGATCGACCTGAATTGCTTAAGCGTAAAGCACACCGACTAAAAACCAATTTAAATCTCCTTCATTATATGCTGAATTAATTTCTAACCAATTCTGTTCAGTACTTCCTGATCAGCTAAGCGATACACCAATCCAACATTCAGCAGTGTTCTGTAGCACCGCGTTTCAGAAGCTTCTATTCTTGTCTGAGCTGTTTATCATCCATATTTCACTTCCAAACTTGGCTTCACTCCACACAAGTACCTCCAGGAAAGAATTCCTAACTCTTAAATTTGTATTCAACGTTATAATATTTCTCTTTATTAGAGACGTTTTTCTTGCTATTGCCAATCTGTATTTTATAACCTCTCTACTTTTCGCACCAGCAGTTATTTGGGTTTCCTATTCCAGTTAAGTCTGTTTCTGTGAACATACCTTCACAACAGCGAAAAGCCTGTAATATCGACTCACCAAAAAGCAATACAAATCACAGAGTAATGCAACATCTCCCAGTGCCAAAATACTGTGATGCACTTACTATCACTGTTGGAACATCTCAACATTGCACCGTTGTGTCACTCTTCTATTGCATTCGTTGAGCCCATGCACAATGTCCCCCATTCTACTCGGCGTAGATAAAACACTGTTTGTGATCACTCGCACTGGTGGTGATGCAGAGACTGGTGGACCAAACAGGTGATCTATGGGTCAATGGCACCGGAGTGCACCAGATGAAAGGTTGTTCAGAACCAAGTTTCAGAGCGTAGAGAAGTCGTTGTAAGCATTAGAAAACAGTCTAGAGAGCGATCCGAATCTAAAACCTTAAACACAGGAAAGGTCAATGACTGTGCTACCAATGGCGTGTTTCGGAGGATTCATAGTATTAAATCGTAACCACTTTACCTCTATGTTAGATGCGTTGCCTACGTATCGGGCGTTACCTCATTTCGACTGTTTCGTTTGCGCAAGCGATTAGCGTCTTACTACATAGATTCCCCAAAAACCGAAAGTGGTGCCCCGTCTGGAACTGAGTGAAGATATATGAACGGTCACGTAACCAACCTTTGGAACAATTTTGGACTATTTAGTTATCCCCCTGTTTGTTAACTAAAGGTAAACAGTATTTAAAGCAAAAGTAGTGTAATTGTCAATGTTTCAGTCAGGTTTTATTTTAAACTTGTTGATTTGTAACCTGAAACAGTATTTGTAGCATATATATATCAATTTCCTCCAAAGTAAGTGAAACTAAAAAACTCGAAAAACAAAGAAAATATGTCTTTGTTACTTCATCATGCATTCATAAAACATGTTTCACAGGAACAAAACATAAACAACGTTCGCAGTTATTATAATAACAGGAAACGCTTGCCTTTCAACATGATGAAGAACGTTCCATTGATTACAAAAGAACAACTATAATTACGTAGATCTTTTATGTCTGTTCATGTAAACAGTACCTGCATCACAATTTGCTTACATAAAAGGGCAGAACTTAAGCAATCATCTAATTTTTCTTACTTATGAAATGCGATTTATGTTTCTTAAGGATATAAAATACTTAATGGACTAACGCTAAACAATGTGCAGTTCTAATCATGGGCAAAACAAACAAAGGCAACTCGTTGGGTTCAAGTGTCTTTCTCATACATTCATTTATGTTTCTTTCTCTACTAATGCTACCAATACTATGGTAATCCTACCTTTTAGTACGTCGTTTAGGTACTGCGCTAGAACTACTTAATCGTAGTTTTAGTAGAGGACAAGTCTATCAATATCGATACTAGACCTGGGCGGGAGATCCGAATCACTGTTGGATACTAAAAAGGTGCTGATAGGCCAGTTCTTCATCAGTAAACTTATCCATAATGCAGCCAAGTACACCTAACACAGCTACAGAAGTAAAGCTGAGACGGAACCTAGCAGTCCTGCATACGAGCTTGGGGTTGAAAATTACAGTGGACATCATTGTTATCAGTAGGAGGTACCGCTGAAAGAATGGATTAAATTTGTTAAGTTGGATAAGCGCTGCGTATAGGGCCCTTGTTGACACTCATCTGTGGCGCTCGTGACTCTAAAACACACATCTTCCGAGATTGAACATGCGCTAATTTTCTGACATCCCCCTTTATTTATTTACTAGCCTTTTTCCGATGGTTTCACCTACATATATGTTGGACACATACACTGAACACACCAGCTCCTCCCCCTCTCTGTGATCACATCTTTCTTCATCTGCCTGTAGAGCGCGTCCTCCCATTCTTTCTATCTCCACCTCCTCACTTTCTCTGTCTTTTCATCTCCTTCTCCCCCCTTTTTGTCCATTTTATCCTCCCCCTCTCTCTGGACATATCTTTCACCCCCCTCACTGTGACCATATTCTCGTTGCCGTGTCACTATTCATCTCCGCAATTTCCACCTGCCCTCTGCCCCTGCACATCTTTCACATGATTTGTGTATCTCCCCCTCCATCCCCTTCTCCAACCATTTCCTGCTCCCTTTCGCTCTCCCCATCCCCTCTTCTGTCTGCCTCAACCTATCTTCAACAATGCTCATCAGCATGTGTAGCCCCCGGATTACAGTTCAATAAAGCGGACTGACGCTACTTCAACAACACCCTTGTCATGCAGGACAGGCTACACATCGGTGGCGTTTAGTTGCCACTGAAGAATACACGCGCTTAGTTGCCACTGAAGAAGCCACCAAGCAAAGCATCGATACACCAGGCCAATATTGCTTCAACACAACACACCTGTCATGCAGGGCAGACTACAGTTTGAGGCCCAAAAATTATTTCTTGTCCCTGACATTTACATTGCCCAGAAAAAAAAGGAAGATTTGACAGAACAATACTGTTCCCACATAACTTCCCAGTTATACTAGGCAGACTACATGCCAGGCACTGGATAAAATACTTTTTTGTCTGTATTATGGCTCCTACTGGAGGTAGGAGGTTATAAACCTGACAGTGCTGATACCCATGAGGACTGCTGTTCATGTGACTAATGTAGTTTAAATCGATTCTGAGGTTTGGGAGGAGATCCCAGATGTACATACATAATAGTTTATTCAGGGTGATTCAGTTGCCCCTTCCACTGTTGTTTCTTGCAACCCGCAATGTTATGGCTGGCTTTCATAAACCATGTGTAAGATTTTCACACTCACTTACTCACAACATGCAAATGATTAGTCACACAGGCGAAATGAGCAGAACCTTTCTGTACGAAATACAATGTGGTACTGGAATACATTTCAGCTGAAGGCCACGGTTTTCGAGTCATTCAAGAAATATGTTCGAAAGTGACTTTCAAATGCACTTCCACACCACACTGCTCCCTCCCTATCCAGGGTTTCTACTGTGTTGTTCGTGACACTCCCTCCTACCACCACGAAAAAACTTCCGATTATACGAACTATTCCCGACATTCAGCCGTTTTTTGGTTTCTACTGATCGGCCTGTTACACCCCCAGTAGTGTCGGCTACTTCGTTAACATTATTAATTTAAATGTGTCCGTGAGGGCAATGAACGAAAAACGACTTTTTCAAACGTTACGTTAAAACTAGTTATGTTGACAGTTCGATCCAAAGTTAACTTTTACAAGCCTATCTTGAAATTGGTGGCCATCTGTCTCACAGTTGACTGTCTGTGGCACTGCTTGTTGTCGTCATGGGTGGAGTTTTATACGAGTAGAAACGTTTTATCTGTGATATTGAGCATACACCTTTCACACATTGATCCACGCGTCTTGCACCGATAGTCATCTCATGTTCAGAGTCGGTTAACGTGAGACACGCTGCCATGTTCATTACACACATACATGTGACAGACAACTCAGATATCGTGTCAACCCTCGCGTCATACGCCGCATCTAGCAGCAAAATTCAGATGTCCATACGTGGCACCCTTCTATGAGTTTCAATCACTCACTTTATTCCTTCCGGCAAGATTAGGGTCTTCAGGTCCTCTTTTACTTGTAACTGGACAGTCTTAATGACTTACCATTCAGATATGGAAAGCAGCTGATAATAATAATGATAATAATATAAATAGCATTTCAAATAGCGACTTTCTATCAACTGAGTCAATGGCTTTCCTGAGTCAGTAAAAATAATTATGAAATTTTATTGCGTCTTTTTAGAGACTTTATTATTAACTTTGAGTACCTGCTCTGAACATCATGTGTTCTTTCTAGAAGCACACTCATACACATTAATTTGTGAGTCAAGTTTTTGTTCCGACCTAGCTATCAATGCTTTGGATACGATTTTGTGTGTTACAGATAAGAGAGAAATGCCTCTGTAGTTGTTCACATCTGTTTTATCACCTACCTTATGCATGGGTGGACCAAAGGTGTTTACCACACTTCAGGGATTTTTCTCTTAACCAAATATTTTGGGCTATTTGGGTTAGCTTGTTCATACATTCGTTATTTGAATACATCCAGAGTTCTGCAGTGATGGAATCCTCACCAGATGCTTTATAGTTTTGGAGATATTTGATTATTTCCTCCATTTCCAATTTCTTTGGGGGATCTAAGTCCAGGTACTCAGTGTTGCCTTCTTAATTTAAGACACAGTTTAGTAAATTTCCAAAATAATTTTCTAAAATGTCACAGTTTTCTTGGTTATGATGCGCTAATTGTCTCATATTTCTCTTTAAAGAGCGGGTTTGATGCAGAATATTTACTTAATTTTCCTTTTAAAATCGTATAGAAATTTCGAATGTATTTCATTTTGAAATCGTTTGTTTTTTTTAACTGACTTGTCATAATATCTCCAGGTATTTCTGATCATTTTAGCTGTTTCCTTCGTTGTTTCAAGGAATCTTGTCCTATTTTCTGCATTCTTGTGTTTACTCCAATTTTGCCACTCTCTTCGTTTTCTTGTGACTGCCTCGTCACATTCCAAATTCCACCGCAGCTATAATTAAACAACTGGTAACAAACTCCAACTCTAAACTGAAATTTAGAACTTTGTAAGAGGTCCATGATTAAAGAATTTCTTGCTAGCGCACTCGAGCTGATGTAACTTCGATGGATTGCTCACGTGCTGCCTGCGATATGTAAGCTGTAAGAGAATCTGAGACCAAAGAGCAATGTTGACTGCAGTAGGAACTGTGTAGCAGTAGGAGTAAGTTGTTACTAGCGAGCAGTTGTGTGTGTGGAGTTGGCTGGGCCGGTCGTGGGAGCGATGGCGGTGCCTGAGCGGTATAATATAAGGTAAAAGCAGCCTCGCGCATACGTAGTATTGTTATATCAAGTCCCATGTAAATGTTTTAAAAATCTCTTAATAATAATCTTTCTCATAAAAAGTAAATTTTGACTATCATTCATTTCAATTTAAATAATTTACTAATTTCTCCAATCCATGGTCATCCCGATTATTGCAAAGAAAAATCCTTTTTATCCATGGCAAATGTATCGGCCAGCATTGCACTGAGCTGTGCCAGAAAAATTTCGTACAGGAGCAGATATATAAGCGTTATCCGGCGACGTATTTGAGGTAAGATTTTTCAATTTATTCAGAATGAATTTTCAGGGCCATGACGCAGCACTGCTGACGTCCAAAATTTACCTGGTTAAATTCACAGTCAATTATTGAAAGGTTATAAGTGAGCGACAATATTATTGAGAAATTAGTCACATTGTATTATTGGTAGGTTACGAAATTTTACTATTGGGAGATTTTGAAGTGTATCTGTTGGAAGGTTACATTGAATGTGAACGACATAATTATATTTTTTACTTTTGAGAGGTTTAGGAATTTTTCTGTTTTGAGGGTACACTAAATGTGAATATTATTCATATTGTTTTATTTTGTGGGGAGGTTACAACTTAAATTTCTAGAACTTCTGAGATCAAAACTTGTCCAAGGATAAGCTCGTAACCTAGCTAATGCGACGCAAATCAGTTGCTTAAAATATAAAACATACAAAGTGCATAACGTTCTTTATGCAATTAGGTGGTCTACGAGGATAGGCCGTAGCGTTGGTTAAGGAACTATAGAGGCATTTGCCTTAATGATTTTGGAAAATCACGAAAAACCCAAATCAGAATGGCGGAACAGAGCAACTCCATCCTCAATAAAATGAGGCTCGTGTCTTAATAACTGCATTTCCTCATTCGTTTGGTCCCTATTGTATATGTTCCTTGCTTAACAATTTGTTTCAGGCATCTCGTAATTTAAAACACAGTTCCTTTCATCATCACCGAACACAATAAGGGCACCCAATGGAGACTCCTGGACTGTAAAGATGCTGCTGTGCCCCTTCCAACAACTTACGTCTGTTCAGAAAGAACTTTCCATGCTGGTACATATTCAACGACACACCTCAATGCACCTAAACAATTGAGTGAGCAAACACTCTGATGAATGAGATGTTGATATCAGGAGGATTACAAGACATTACTATCGTGCATTTTACGTCTTGAGACACCATTTCCTTGTGAAAACAATAAAACATGATCACTTATTTACATGTGACAAGGCTGGAAGTTATTCCCTTTGATTTCTAACCAGTACTCTAAGTGCTACAAATAATCTTTAACTATGTCGTACGCTTTAGTGATGGAGAGCGTTAAAGCTATCTTTTTAAATAGATGTATTTTAGTAATCTTCTTCATTTGATATGGGAATTTATTATACGATTTTATTCTCTGACAGAAAATATTGTTCAAAGCAAAGAATCTGATGACAAAGTGTTGCAGTTTGTCTGTTTCTACAAAACACAGACAACGGGGCTATAGAGCCGTTTAACAGAACCATTCTCAGGAGCTGGCAGTTGATTAAGACAATAGCTTCGAAGATTTATTATCTCTTGTTAACTAGAAGAGAACAGTATTTGATCCATATTTCATATACTTGTATGCGCGACTCGCGCCCCTCTTTTTCACTGGTGATAGTAACGTCTTCTACATCTTTCTGTTCCCTGATCCACTGTTTGTTTTGATGACTTCCTTAAAAGTTCCCGATGCTCTCTAAAATACCCTCTATTTTAGATCTATTTTCGGCTCAAAAGTCTTTGTCCCAGTGTTAAACGACAAATTTGGTAAATGTTCCGTTTCAGATACATCGCAATTGTCGTTTGAAAATTCTGCTCAGTTTACCTAAAGCTGTGGATCATCGTGAAGGGAACACGTATCGGCTGTGTGTGTTTTGCAGGAGAGAGGGGGTGGGGGGGGGGGGGGGGTGGGGGGGTGGGGAGGGAGGATGACCGAAGAGAAATACCACGATAAAAGCATCCGTAGTTTAAAATCTCCCACATTGAATGTGAAGACACAAGCTACGCTTTTCTCCCCTCTTCTCTTACTGTCCCATTTACACCAAAGTGCAATGTTGCATAAGATTTTCAAATGTGAAAAAAGTCATTACTTTCATGAAAGATAGTCGAACTGGAAGGCTTCATCTAGAGTTTCAGATGAATCTGTGACGGTATAGGATGTTACTATCCACTGTATGACTAGAGAATTCTTAAATATAAGTAGAACTTGTTAGTTATGAACATGTTATCTGTTAATTATTGACTGATTCTAACGCGATTCTCCTTCTTTTAATACAAATATGAATATATGGTCCAGGCTACTCTATGTAGATTTCGGATTTGATCCAATCTATATCTAACAAACATAGGCGCGGACAAGATTGTGAGTAATGTGAAAAGCAACAATGCTGCAGTAGTCGTTTTAGAATGGATTTCGTCGCAGATTTAGCTCAATAAATCGACAAAAAAAAATATTTCGAACCGAAATGATTAAATGCGAGAAATGCTAGAAGCTGCCAGTGGACCCTAAAGTAAAATTTACGAAACCACCGCTCGAAAACTGAAATGGCAGGAACTGAGTTACGGTGTTCGCGGAATACATAATCAGCTAAAATCAGTAGTGGAAAGGCAGGTGGACTTCATAATATACCTGTAACACACTACACAGATTGCGAGAAGTATTTTCTCTCCTTCTGTCAACAGATAATCTAGATCGCTTGAGCAACAAATTGTGTCAACTGACCGAAATAAACTGCAAGCCATTATCGTTTTCCAGGTTATCGATGAAACGTATTCGCAGTTACGAATCTAGACAATGGAATGACGATAGTGAAAATTTTTGCCGTGCTGGGACTCGAACCCGGATTTCCCGCTTATCGCGAGCGGTCGCCTTACCATTTGGCTATCCGTGCACGACTCACGACTAGAGCAAAACTTCCATATGTCATCAACCACGTGTCTACGACCTTTACTCGCACATCCATTATATATATTCCAGTACAGGAGAAACATTTTACTTGAAAGTCGCTTGCCCAGTGTCGTCAGAAAAGTACAAGATTGCAGTGCCTACGTTATTCCGGATTACAATGCAATGTTCCTACGCACATGTATGCAATGTGATTCAGGATAACACAAGCACTGCAATACCATATATATCTCAGGTTTCCAGCTTAGTCGAACAGATGCACATATATATAGGTCTATATTCCAGACATCAATAATTCTGGAACGCCTGTCTTGTTCACGATTTACATCCGTTTTTGAGTATGAAGGTATCCTACTTACGTCGGTAGTTCTTAAGACCACAGTATTTCTTTTCAGACCTCAACTTTATGTGTACCAAATTTAGCGCAAATCATTTCAAGAGTCTAGGATGAACTTTCTACCCGTGACGTTGCCCGCATATGCACACATCACATACATTTCACATATTTTCACATATTTCTGCACATGTTTCATCAGTATCTTTAGTGAATTTCGCCCTGCAGTTTCATGTTCTCTCAACTCAATGCTATGGCGTCGTATTCCGAAACTGTGTACCGTACAAATATATATTTTTGTAGGTACATTCAGCGGCATATGTGGATACTCCCTGCGAAATGTGGTGCGAATAGAAGTAATAAATTTAAACGTCATACATGATGCAACTGTTTTTAACGCATCTCAGTGTGTATGACGTGATACCTATTGAAATATTTGTCTTACAATGATATATTTTTGCTGGTACCTTGATTTCCATATGTGAATACAGTCATTAGCAAAGAAGAAATAAATTAACACTTCATGCGACTGTTTTACTGCATGATCATCGAAAATATAGTAGGCAATATTTTTTTTCCTTCATCATTTTCTGGAGGCTATCCGCAAGAAAAGTTTCATAAAGATTACATATAATGTGTAGAATTTTCTACTAGTCACAAAATGTTCTAATTCTCAATTGCTGGATGAATAAAGTATCGGTATTTGCGCGTCTCCGGCTAAAGTCTTTTTCATCGCCACCAGTGTCACTATGCATTAACTAAGGATATAAGCTGCCTCCATTCCAAATTTCATCCAAATCGGTCCAGCAGTTTCAGCATGATGTGGTAACAATTATACTAACACACATACACACATGCGAGCGCGGGCGAACTTTTGCATTTATAATATACATAAGATTATTGCTCGTACGCAGACTGACTGAAATACAATATTCGTGAATGTAACTAGACACAGGGGAAAGAAAGCACTAGAAGAATTACGGTCTGTCACGCCCTTAGAAGGGGCTGTTGCGGAACAGATGCAGATTTAAATTTAATATTCAACCACTATACATTATATGAAACAAAACTGTGAGATCAAAAGCAATGATATTTATTCTGTCGTAGAATTTTTTTTTCATGGCGGTACAATACCTAACCCTTTCAATTCACGAAGACATAACAATAATGTAATACTAAAGAGTTGTATTATGATGGTTTCGTACTACGATTAAGACGCAATGGCACAAAGCAGTACTACGCATTAGACGTTGCATAAATGGTCACCTTAAACATGCTGCTGTCTTCGTGCATCATAAGAAACGTGGAAAAGTTCTAATATTGAAAAGAAAACTTGGTGTAACGCGCGTGACGTACTGCGCTCTGTTGACGTCTACGTCAGAGTGTCAAAATGCAAAACGTATGACCATGTACGCTCCCAAGGGCGCAGTAATGTACATCTGTGTCTATTCTGTCATCTGTTTTACAAATGGAGGATGCCTTACGGGCTTCCTGTATTCAGTAACATATTTTGCAGACTTCAACTGCACACCATCTATCATATTTTAGACCACTGAAACAAATGCAGTCTCTTATTTGCAAGCCAGTTTCTGAGTTCTCTCTCAGCTCTTGAATTTTTAACAAATTATTTTTCTCCCTAATACTACAAAATTCAATTGATTACAGTCGTCTATTACCCCACACCTAAATCCGAAAGTGACAAAATTGAAACCTGTTTCTGAAAGATTATTAAGTGTTTTATCATGTGGGTGTCCTGCCACCTGCCCACGTTTCTCGACTTGGCAGTTTCCTGTATCTCACTGAACTGCCGTTGTTGAATCCGTAGCGATCAACCGGAGGAAAATATATTTCCACACATGTGCTAGGTACACTTTTATTCACTCATTGCAAGTTTCATGGTACGTGTCTCAGTTTGAAATGCTCTTGATGCAGTCACCAATGCGGAAAGAGGCATCACCGGAGCGCGAATTCGAGCCTATGTTAACTACGTTTCGCACTTTCCTACAGTTTGAACATTTCGTTGGCCGCCTTGTTGGGCGTACGTATTAATTTGTGCAAGAATTTTAGCTACAAAATTTTGTACATTAGTGTAATGACTTTTCACTGTGGCGAGCAATAAAATTTCTCCCTTTTCCATTTATGGGTGGAGCCTGCTGATAACTGGTATTAGTAAAATTTTGTCCTAACGATCTCTATGTGCTAGTTCAAATGTGAATATCTATAGCTTTTTCTTGCTGGGATTCTATAGCAGGAGAATTGACATAAATTATCGTGTGTGCAAGAACATTTAATACAGAGACAGTGGATCCCAAATAACTCTAATTTCTGTTAGTAAATATTAACAGATGAGAAACAGTGAGAGCGTGTCGTTAGTTGATTCGTTAATAGCATTGTCTGCATATGGCATCGTTCCGGGTTCGAGCTCCAGTCGTAATCTGTCACTGCTTAATAAATGTGTCATCACAGATCTGTCCTTGGTGTGGGTACTAAAGACCCCAAGAAATTTCAGATGGAATAACATGGATAGGCCAAAACCGTGTCTTACTTCCATCTCGATTACCGCTTCCCTTTCAGGTTTGGTTTTTATGACTTCAGTATTATTCACCTACAAGCTATGGATAACTTTTCACTCCCTGTATTTTAACGTTATTCAGAATTTCAAGGAGTGTAGCCCAGTCAACACTGCCAAAAGCGTTCACTAAATCTACCAATGGTATAAACGTAGGTTCGCCTTTCTTCAGATTGTCTTATAAGTCGTAGTAGTAGTATTGCCTTTCGTATTCCTACATTTCTGCGAAACTCAAGCTGATTTTTCCTGTGTCCTACTAGCTTTTCCATTCTTCTGTACATAATCTGATTTGGCAACTATTATTTTACTACGATAAAACAAAGGAAATTTGAGCTCATACAGAACTACCGATAATTCTAATTTCGGCGTACCATCCACGAGCAGAATGGGAAGACGGAAAAAGATTTTGGCATACAGTGTATCCTCCGGCACATACATTATGGTGGCTTTCAGGGTTCAGATGTAGATGTGAACGACCAAGTAATTCCATGACCGATTCCTCTTGTACAAACGTAGACTTGATACAGATTCCTATACTTCCACATCCTCGCTGCCGGTGTGGTATTAAATGCCAAGGCTGCTCTCCAACTGTAGACACGTGACTATCAGAATCATCGATACATCCGTCACGCCATTAATGTATTTGAAAAGCTTTAGCGCCCACGTTCAAAGACATGCTCTGTCAGACGCACAGGTGAATCAAACAGCAGCTCTACTTTTATTTATAGGTGTCTTCAATGGATATTTGTCGGTGCTATTTGCAGTGTCTGATAGCAACACACAACGCTCATTCAGACCCGACTGTGAGAATAAAATGGCTGTGGTCGTTGTCCTGAACTTCATATTTCGAGCAAGGGCGTGACAGATAACAGATGAGCCGGGCACCTGCCATATCTGGCGCCCGTCTGACCTTCTATGCGGCCCGCCCTCGATAATGTTACCAATTCCGAAAATCCGCGCTCCTATCGCACATGAGCCAGACAATACACTGCTAGCAGCCTGGCATCCAGGCGTGTCTGGCACGGTCGACGGCACTCAGTTATCTCCTCTGAGGGGTATCAAATTTCAGCCTTATAATCGGCAAAAAGCACCCAAGGAATATCTTACTTCCAAGCCTGCTCCCTGCAATATCGAAATAAAAAAAAATTAAGAAAACACGGAAACAACGCTGGAAATCTGAATGTAGAAGACGATATTTACTGTCTTTATACGCTGAACTGCCAAAGAAACTGGTATAAGCATGCGTATCCAAATAGAGAGATGTGTAAACAGGCAGAATACGGTGCTGCGGTTTTCAACGCCTATATAAGACACAACAAGTGTCTGGCGCAGTTGTTAGGTCTGTTACTGCAGCTACAGTGGCAGGTTATTAAGAATTATGTGAGTTTGAACGTGATGTTATAACCGATGCATGAGCGATGGCACACAGTATCTCCGAGGTAGCGCTGAAGTCGGGACTTTCCCGGACGATCATATCACCAGTGAAACGTCCCCTTTGAAAAATTTATACAAGACTGTGGTTAAACTGACGCACAATATTTTTAGCGCAACACAATCTGATTTTCAAAAATCCCTACAAAAGAATGGCCCTGACTAACATTAAACTATACCTTTCACAAATCACTTACCTCACAAAAATCTTCGTTACTCAAGCTACTGCAATACAGCGGGCGCCACTACTGCCAGCTAAGTAAAAGATTCTAACTACTGAAGGCACTAACTACTGATAGGCATAGTTAGCAAATGAAAGATTTTTGATAGAGAAAAAACAATGTATTGACACCAGTGCATTGTTATTACAGTTAATGCAACAAATTGGACAAAGGCTACAAAAGTTAGACACAACGCTTGAACAAAATCAGAAACAAATGGGACAAAATTTTCAAAAGTTAGGCGCAATGGAACAAAAGCTTCAAATCTTAGACTCAGTGGAACATACGCTTGAACAAACACGTGAAGATTTAACTATTGAGTTACATAACATCGAATCGAAATGTCAAAAAGTCTGTAATGACGTAAAAACACAAATTTGTGAGCATTTCCAACCTATTTTTTCGCGTCATGAAAATACATTACAGAATCACGAAGCAACCATAAAAGAACTGCAAACAATTGTACATGAAAATCATGAGACCTTGCAAGCTAAAATTGACTCAGTTGCATCTACCGATCGGGTTACGCAACTTGCAAAAACTCAGGAAAACTTAAAGGACACAGTAGACACGATTTCAACACAAATGGACACTCTGAAACTTGGTTCAGAAAAACACACTGAGGAAATAAGTACTCTATAGGAGAAAGTAGCCGAACTTTCGGTTCAGTTCACTAACTTATCTGCAAAGGAAGATGATCTGAATGACACAAGACCTGTAGCCATCACTGACACAGAAGAGTATGAAAAAATTAAGAAAATCAAACAAAATCATAATCAAATTAATACGCAACTCCAAAGAGAAATCCGGGAAGTACAAGATCAGCTGACACTAGTAATACAAAAGTTACATATTTCAGAGGACACTAGCGCTCCAACACGGGAAGAGAGTCTTAGAAATACGGAAAAGCCACAAAATAATAACACAGGGCATTTCAGAAATTGGCAAGGTGCCCCGAATTTTGAGATGGAACCGCCGACACGACGTAACAATGACCGATATGATACTCGCCGACATGATGATTTTGACTATAAGCTATTCATTACTACACGTAAATTCAAAACATTTAAGAATTCTGGCAACGACATTCATCCACAAGCGTGGCTTCATCAATTCTCTCATTGTTTTCCTCTCAACTGGTCATTAGAGCATAGATTAGAATTTATGTGTGGCTACTTAGAGAATGAACAAGCTGTAAGAATGCAATCGGTCATTCACGATTGTCACACTGAAGGAGAATTTTATCATGCCTTCCTCTCAGCATATTGGTCTCAAGCTACACAAGACCGAGTAAAACATAGCATCATAATGATGAAACATTTCGAACAATCAGAATTTTCGAGTCTTGTGAAATATTTTGAAGACATGTTGCATAAGAATCAGTATCTTTCAAACCCATACAGTCCCTCAGAACTCATCCGCATTTGCTTAATCAAATTACCTGAACATTTACGACATATTATTTTAGCAGGACGTTGCAAAGACGACATTGAAGCTTTTCAGGAACTGTTACAAGAACTGGAAGTTGACACTGACAATCGCGGAACGCGAAAACAGCATAACAATTACAGGTCATATCTGTCACAATTCCGCGATGACAGAAATAATACACGACAAGGCTATTCTTACAATATAAATCGGGACCAAAACAGACACCACCGTATGACAACCGTTGGCAGAGTAGTAATAATTACAGGGAAAGATCACCTCTCCGCGGTAGTGACTATCACAGAGACAATCAGAGAAACATACAATATGGGAACCAAAATAATTATCAAGGGAGACAGAATAACTTTAGACGCAACGGTCCAGCGCGCCGTTACTACACTCCTGGAAATGGAAAAAAGAACACATTGACACCGGTGTGTCAGACCCACCATACTTGCTCCGGACACTGCGAGAGGGCTGTACAAGCAATGATCACACGCACGGCACAGCGGACACACCAGGAACCGCGGTGTTGGCCGTCGAATGGCGCTAGCTGCGCAGCATTTGTGCACCGCCGCCGTCAGTGTCAGCCAGTTTGCCGTGGCATGCGAAGCTCCATCGCAGTCTTTAACACTGGTAGCATGCCGCGACAGTGTGGGCGTGAACCGTATGTGCAGATGACGGACTTTGAGCGAGGGCGTATAGTGGGCATGCGGGAGGCCGGGTGGACGTACCGCCGAATTGCTCAACACGTGGGGCGTGACGTCTCGACAGTACGTCGATGTTGTCGCCAGTGGTCGGCGGAAGGTGCACGTGCCCGTCGACCTGGGACCGGACCGCAGCGACGCACGGATGCACGCCAAGACCGTAGGATCCTACGCAGGGCCGTAGGGGACCGCACCGCCACTTCTCAGCAAATTAGGGACACTGTTGCTCCTGGGGTATCGGCGAGGACCATTCGCAACCGTCTCCATGAAGCTGAGCTACGGTCCCGCACACCGTTAGGCCGTCTCCCGCTCACGCCCCAACATCGTGCAGCCCGCCTCCAGTGGTGTCGCGGCAGGCGTGAATGGAGGGACGAATGGAGACGTGTCGTCTTCAGCGATGAGAGTCGCTTCTGCCTTGGTGCCAATGATGGTCGTATGCGTGTTTGGCGCCGTGCAGGTGAGCGCCACAATCAGGATTGCATACGACCGAGGCACACAGGGCCAACACCCGGTATCATGGTGTGGGGAGCGATCTCCTACACTGGCCGTACACCTCTGGTGATCGTGGAGGGGACACTGAATAGTGTACGGTACATCCAAACCGTCATCGAACCCATCGTTCTACAATTCCTAGACCGGCAAGGGAACTTGCTGTTCCAACAGGACAATGCACGTCCGCATGTATCCCGTGCCACCCAACGTGCTCTAGAAGGTGTAAGTCAACTACCCTCGGCAGCAAGATCTCCGGATCTGTCCCCCATTGAGCATGTTTGGGACTGGATGAAGCGTCGTCTCACGTGGTCTGCACGTCCAGCACGAATGCTGGTCCAACTGAGGCGCCAGGTGGAAATGGCATGGCCAGCCGTTCCACAGAACTACATCCAGCATCTATACGATCGTCTCCATGGGAGAATAGCAGCCTGCATTGCTGCGAAAGGTGGATATACACTGTACTAGTGCCGACATTGTGCATGCTCTGTTGCCTGTGTCTATGTGCCTGTGGTTCTGTCAGTGTGATCATGTGATGTATCTGACCCCAGGAATGTGTCAATAAAGTTTCCCCTTCCTGGTACAATGAATTCACGGTGTTCTTATTTCAATTTCCAGGAGTGTATTCAGGGAGAAATTCTCCACCACTTGACCGACAAGAAAGGAACTACAGAATCTACCGACATGACGACAGACGATATGACCGTAACGACAGACCTGAATTGCATCAGAACCAGGTCGTGCTGAAAGGTAATGGTCCGAATTCTTTATGTGAAAACTTCTAAAGATTTTTAAACAAAACTCACTTTACTAACACTCTACGTCTCTCCATCTTTATTCTTGATGTCTACGTATTTATTTGTCAACATAGTCACCCAGGCGATGAACACGTTTCTCCCAATGAAAGACTAGTTTGTTGATATGTCACTGTAGAATGTTTGACTTTGTCAAGGGAACCATAGCCTCCTCCATTATTGCACCGCTCCATCACTATCAAACTGAAGTCCTTGAAGGGGTTCTTCAAATTACGGAAACAGATGGAAATCATATGGGGCCAAGTCGGGACTATATGGACGACGACCGATGACAGAGAACCGAAAGCGTCGGTTTGTTACAGGTGTCGCGGCGCTCGTCTACGGTAGGGCATTGTCATAATGAAAAAAGTATTATGTGGTTAGAAACTAAATTACAGCACACTGCTTCTCACATACCGACGTAGGTATGTTACATACCACCAAGTTACACGCTACAGTTCGGGGCCTTCTAGCGACAAAGGGTTGCAACTTGCGCCAACGAATTGGGAAAGACGACCGTCATGTGTATGACATGTAATACTTCAACTGATTTTGAGAACAGAATAAAATGTTCAGAGGCATTACTTTTCAGCACGGGCCCGCATATGCAGATGTACAAGTCAGAAGATTAGTTGGGCAGACCCAACAAATAATAAAGAGATCCGGAATCGGTTTGAGAAAGAAAGAAGTCTTTAGCACAACTTGACTAACAGAGGGGGTCGATACTTTGGACGCATTCTGAGGCATTAAGAAATTGTCAATTTGTCAATCGAGGGAAGTGTGAAGGTAACAATTGTAGAGACGGAGACCGAGTAAGCGGATTATAAGTTGATGTAGCTTGCAGTAGTTACGCATAAATTTAGACGCCTGCACGGCCACACTAGCGAGCAGAGCTGCTCCAAGCCCTCTTTGGACTCTAGACCGCTCCCCCTCCCCCCCCCCCCCCCCTCCCATCACCACCAGTACCATTACAACTAAAATATGTGGATTCCTGCGGGTGATGTACACCGTTTAAATTAGCGTGAATTCCTAAGCGACCAAACTGCTGAGATCATCGGTTCCTAGATTTACACACTACTTGAACTAATGCTAAGAACAACAGTCACCTCTATGACCGAGAGAGGACTCGAACCTTCGGCGGAAGGGGCGGTGCAATCCGTAGCATGGCGCCTCAAACCGCGAGGCCACTCCGCGCGGCACCGGAAATCATCATACGATTTTGGAGAGCCACCAAATCCACGACCGTTCAAGCGGTCGTTTAACTCACATGAATTCCGATCCAAAGCTCGCTCTAGAGCGTCAAAGGTGTGCTCACCAGCAACAAAGTCATTTGCCGGAGGGGGGTGGGGGGCGTTAGCGTCTTTTCAGTGGAATATTCCTTATACTCCTTGCCCATAATTCTAACAATAGGAGATGCTGTTATACATTCTTTGCTAGAAGTACAGGTACCATCCAGTTGGAGTAGCTGAACAGATGGATACAAAGTTTCAAGGAACCCATTTCATATCATATAGGGATAGCCTACATCAGAGGTGTGACAGAGGCACAACTCCACCTTAGTTTCAATGTAAGCAAATTATTCATCATACATATTACAGAAAATTACATTGATTACTATCAATTTCCAAATGTAGTCTGGTTTTTGTGGTTAGAAACTAGTCTCTGTTTCTATTACCGTTTCTCATCGGTTGCTAGGGAGTGTGACTGGAATTTCTTACTTCATCTCCCAACTATAGCCTTTCAGAAGGCGCCAAAGACGTTCCATCGTCTGCAGGTGCCTGCGCTTAACGGGGGCCACACATTTTCAATTCCGACACTCTGAACCAAAAGACCAACTTTCCACTGGGCCTACTGTTGTGTTCGTCTCTGTCCCTCTACACGTGTAGCACTAAGTAGCCGTTAGAAGCATTTGTGTTGTGGCCGGCCCTAATGTAAGATTGCTACCGACAAGACGCCACCGTGGAACACGGTCAGCGTGGAGAATCAAGAGCGGAGTTATTTCTCAGTTCGTTACGAGCAAAGAGCGAAAATAAAGTGCAGTTTCGTTATTCCTTCATTCAATTCATAGAACTCTGGCGCATTTAAGAAATCGATGCTTCAGTAAATGGTCACATTTTCTAAAATTCTGTTAGCTGTAAAGCGTGTTTTTACAATACATAATGCAACACATTATTTTTCTAGTCCACTTTCGGCTGAAAAAATGCAGAATTTGTTGTGGCGCATAGTGGAATATCCCTGCTTCAGTCCTTTTAGTTTCATGAAGTTCAGATAGACGGCGGCGCTGTATGTAGCCTTCAAAATGGTGTTTTTAGTGGAGGTGCGGTTCAAGTAGAGGGGAAACGAGAGAATAGCATATGTTCAAAGGCGCTTGGAAACTGTCTACGGAGATCTGGCAGTGAGCAAAAGCATGGTGAGTCGTTGAGCTAGGCGCCTGTCCTCATAGCAACAAGGTCGTGCAATCCTGTCTAGCCTGGCGGGTGCCGGCCGCCGCATGCAGCTGTGGCTCCTGAAATGTCGAAACGTGTGGTAGACGGATCACAATGACACACCTCGCCGCTCAACTGCACGTCTCTGTTGGTAGTGCTGTCACACTGGTCCACCAGTTGGCATACTCGCAGGTGTACACCCGCTGCGTTCCTCGCCGCCTAAAAGAAGACCACAAAGAGCAGCGAAGGACCACCTGCGCAGAATTTCATGCGCCTTACGAGGCTGTTCGTGAAATTTTTTTGCCGAAAGTTGTCACAGGCGATGAAATGGGTTCATCTCTTCTAACCTGAAACAAAATGGCAATCCATGGAGCGGTGCCGCTCCACTTCTCCTCTGAATAAAAAGTTCAAAGCCACACCCTCAGCTGGTAAAGCAATGGTGACGGCTTTCTGGAACCCTGAAGGGGTTATTGTGTTAGATACCCTCAGGTAAGACATTTCCAGATGTGGACTCTGACCACAATCTATTCCTTATGAACTGTAGAGTAAAACTGAGGAAACTGCAAAGAGATGGCAACTTAAGAAGGTGGGATCTGGATAAATTAAAAGAACCAGAGGTTGCAGAGAGTTTCAGAGAGAGCATTAGGGAACGACTGACGGGAACAGGGGGAAGAAATACGGTAGAAAAATGGGTAGCTTTGAGACATGAAATACTGATGGCAGCAGAGGATCAAGTAGGTAAAAAACCGAGAACTAGTAGAAATCCTTGGGTAACGGAAGAGATGGCTCTGAGCACTATGGGACTTAACTTCTGAGGTCATCAGTCCTCTAAAACTTAGGACTACTTAAGCCTAACTAACCTAAGGACATCACACACATCCATGCCCGAGGCAGCGTTCGAACCTGCGACCGTAGCGGTAGCGCGTTTCCAGACTGTAGCGCCTAGAACCGCTTGGCCACCCCAGCCGGCTAACGGAAGAGATATTGAATTTTATTGATGAAAGGAGATAATATAAAAATGCAGTAAACGAAGCAAGAAAAAAAGGAGTAAGAACTTCTCAAAAATGAGATCGACAGGAAGTGCAAAATGGCTAAGCAGGGATGGCTAGAGGACAATTTAATGATGTAGAGGCATATATCACTAGGGGTAAGATAGACACCGCCTACAGGAAAGTTTTGGAGAGAAGAGAACCACTTGTATGAATATCAAGAGCTCAGATTGTAAACCATTTCTAAGCAAAGAAGGGAAAGCACAAAGGTGGAAGGAGTATATAGAGGGTCTATACAAGGGCGATATACTTGCGATATACTTGAGGGCAATGTTATGGAAATGGAAGAGGACGTAAGCGAAGATGAAGTGGGAGATGTGATTCTGCGTGAAGAATTTGACAGAGCACTGACACATATAAATCGGAACAAGGCCCAGGGAGTAGACAATGTACGAGGCAGGCGAAATACCCTCAGACTTCAAGAAGAATATTATCATTCCAATCCCAAAGGAAGCATGTGTTGACAGATGTGAAAATCACCGAACTATCAGTTTAATAGGTCACGGCTGCAAAATACTAACACGAATTCTTTACAGACCAAAGGAAAAACTGCTAGAAGCTGACCTCGGGGAAGATCAGTTCGGATTCCGTAGAAATGTTGGAACACATGAGGCAATACTGACCCTATGACTTACCTTAGAAGACAGATTAAGGAAAGGCAAACGTACTTTTCTACCATTTGTAGATTTAGAGAAAGATTTCGACATTGTTGACTGGAATACTCTCTTTCAAATTCTGAAGTTGGCAGGGGTAAAACACCGGGAGCGAAAGGCTATTTACAAATTGTACAGAAACCAGATTACAGTTATTAGAGTCGAGGGGCGTGAAAGGGAAGCAGTGGTTGTGAAGGGAGTGAGACAGGGTTGTAGCCTATCCCCGATGTTATTCGATATGTATATTGAGCAAGCAGTAAAGGAAACAAAAGAAAAATTTGGAGTAGGAATTAAAATCCGTGAAGAAATAAAAACTTTGAGATTTGTCGATGACATTGTAATTCTGTCAGGAAGGACTTGGAAGAGCAGTTGAACGGAATAGACAGTGTCTTGAAAGAAGGATATAAGATGAACATCAACAAAAGCAAAACGAGGATAATGGAATGTAACCGAATGAAGTCGGGTGACGCTGAGGGAATTACATTCGGAAATGAGACACAAAGTAGTCGGTAAGTTCTTCTATTTGGGGAGCAAAATAACCAATGATTGTCGAAGTAGAGAGGATATAAAATGTAGACTAGCAATGGCAAGAAAAGCGTTTCTGAAGAAGAGAAATTTGTTAACATCGAGTATAGATTTAAGTCTCAGGAAGTCTTTTCTAAAAGTATTTGTATGAAGTGTAGCCATGTATGGATGTGAAACATGGACGGTAAATAGTTCAGACAAGAAGAGAATAGAAGCTTTCGAAATGTGGTGCTACAGAATAATGCTGAAGAAGAGGTCCTGAAGAGAATCGGGGAGAACAGGAATTTGTGCCACAACTTGACTAGAAGAAGGGATCAGTTAGTAGGACACGTTCTGCGGCATCAAGGGATCACCAATTTAGAGATGGAGGGAAGCGTGGAGGGTAAAAATCGTAGAGGGAGAGGAAGAGATGAATGCACTAAGCAGATTCCGAAGGATGCAGGTTGCATTAGTTACTCGGAGATGAAGCACATTGCACAGGATAGAGTAGCATGGAGAGCTGCATCATACCAGTCTCTGGACTGAAGACCACAACAACAACACCCCCTGGAATGATGCAACGATCAACACTGAGGTGTCTTGTACTGCCCTCAGGAAACTGCACAAATAACTTTAGTGCGTTCGTCGCTACAAAATGTAAACGAACTTCTCCTTCTCCATGACAGCACAAGGCCTCACAGAAATCGGCTCACCCGAGAGTGGCTCACAAAACTTCATTGGAGTATTGTTCCTCATCTACCCTAGAGCCCAGATTTCGCACCTTCTGATTTTCCTCTCTTTGTCTCGATGAAGGATGCACTCCGCTTGAAACAGTACGTGGATGACGGGGAAGCTACTGATGCGCTAGACGTTTGCTCTGACATCGATCAGGAGAGTGGAACGGCATACTGGCTCGCCAAGTAAGGAAGCGTAAGGTTGTCGCATTGGACGGAGACTGTGTCGAAAAATAGAGATTTTAGCCAAACGAATAGGGAATAATATGGTTTAGTGGAATCTTGAAAGAAGCAACCTCCTTCCGTTACTCGTTGAACGCCCCTCGTATCTATTATTGAGCGTTGTTTTCCTTTTCGCAGTAGGTTCCACGGGTAGAGGTGCTCTCCTTTATTTAGAACAAAGTACCGGGCATCACTGTACTTTCCCAAGGTATAACTGACATTTTTTCAATTAATTAATGTTTTGAACTCAGTATTGTTGCTGTCCGTCTCAGTCTCTTAATTAACTAAAACAGTGCTGAGTATCGCGTTCTGTCCCTTGATTTTATAATTGTAACTATATGTGTAAATAGGTACATGGTAACTCTGCGCCTGTTGTATACTTTTATGAGTCTGAGATTAATATATCTCATTCTACTTTTAAGATGCCCGATCAAATGAAATAGTTACTGCATTTAATAAGAGAAACCTATCTGAGATTCCTTCGCTCAGTGTCGTGTGAGCGGAGCGGCGATTGTTGACGGTGCTGGTGGGCCGCCTCCAGACCTTTGGCCTCAATTCGAGAGCGGACCCGTTTACGTGTGGTCGCCGTCACACAAGGCAGTTTCTGTGAGCCTGCTGATTGAACAGAATTGAGGAGCTAGGAGCTACGGGGGCTATGGACAGTGCTGGTTGTGTGGCGGTGTCCTCTTCATGGCAGACACATGGAGTGCATGATGTTTATGGCTGCACACAGTGTATTATGCTTGTAGTGTAGGATACTGAATTTGTGCTGATTGTAGAGGGTGACAGTTAATGAACTACATGAAATAAAATCGTCATAACGCCTGGACGGTTAGCGTTAGGACGTTCACACTGCACGGTAGGCCGCAGGGGTTTTTTCGTTGCGAGGGAATCTTCTCACGAAATTCCAATCACCAACTTTCTCCTCCGAATGCGAAAATATTTTGTTGACACCGACCTATATAGGGAGGAACGATCACCAAGATAAAATAAGGGAAATCAGAGCTCGTACGGAAAGATATAGGCGTTCATTCTTTCCGCGCGCTACACGAGACTGGACTAATGGAGAATTGTGAAGGTTGTTCGATGTATCCTCTGCCAGGCACTTAAATGTGATTTGCAGAGTATCCATGCAGATGTAGATGTAGATCTGTCGAAGCTCAGTTTATTCAAACATGGGCAAACTGTTCGTGCTCGTAAGGCCGATGCTTCCATAACCAAGATAGCCGAAGTGTTTGCTGTTTCAAGAGGCACCATATCGAAGGTTTATACTGCATACCAGGAAACCGAAAAACATAACCCACTAAGGCAGAACGTGGACGAAAATGTGTGATGACTAGACTTTTAACACTACTGTAGGCTACCGTAAACTATTTTCCTAGTAGCTTTTCTCAGTTAAAATCGTACCCCATTACCTGCACGTTAGGTGTTGTGCATAACTATCGCGCATTACCTCATTTCGATCTCTCTGTTTGCATATGCGATCAGTGTGTTACTAGGTTCCCCTAGATATTGGAGTCAGCGAATCACCCAGAAACTTAATGACAATATTCTCGTATAAAAGGCTGTGCAATCCACAGAACATTTTTGTTCTACATTGTTGTCCTTCAGTCTGTTACTTAAAAATAAGCAGTACATGAAGGAAAATTGATCTCCTCAATGTTTCAAAAATGGTTCAAATGGCTCTGAGCACTATGGGACCTGACATCTGTGGTCATCAGTCCCCTAGAACTTAGAGCTACTTAAACCTAACTAACCTAAGGACACCACACACATCCATGCCCGAGGCAGGATTCGAACCTGCGACCGTAGCAGTCGCGCTGTTCCGGACTGAGCGCCTGAACCGTTCTCAATGTTTATTTGAGGTTTTACTCGGGAAATATTCGCTTGCAACGTGAAATAGAGGACTGTTGCAGACTTCTTGTGCAGCCCTAGAAGACATAATTTCCTCAAAAAGAAGGTGTAATTAAAAGAAAAATGCGAAACAAAAACTTATGAAACATCGCTTGAATATTTCGTCGAGCTTATACATGGTGATTTTTCCACCGTGTACAAATTCTAGGGATTGATTGATGACAGGATACGGTCTAATGAATTTATGTCTGAAAATGCACAGTTACAATGCTAGAGATCATTCGTCCAATCATACATTGTTACGTGGACTGCTGTCTAACATAGAGGACTGTTGTAGACTTCTTGTGCAGCGCTAGAAGACATAATTTCCTAAAAAAAAAGGTGTAATTAAAAGAAAAATGCGAAACAAAAACTTATGAAACATCGCTTGAATATTTCGTCGAGCTTATACATGGTGATTTTTCCACCGTGTACAAATTCTAAGGATTGATTGATGACAGGATACGGTCTAATGAACTTATGTCTGAAAATGCACAGTTACAACGCTAGAGATCATTCGTCCAATCATACATTGTTACGTGGACTGCTGTCTAACCCTGTCTCAGACAAACGGCGAAACGCTGTTGTGAGCACTGATTGCTGTTGTTGTCGATGGAGATAGTCTCCGGATACAACCCTGCTGCCCACTGCCGGTTGCCACTTGCCTTTCCGTAAGTAAACACCACATCGGCAAGCTCTCGATTCGAATATGATGAGAATTTTGATGCGAATATGTTTGGTTTAGCGACTAAGCCCACTTTCATTTGAATGTGTTCGTCAACAAGCAAAACTGGAGCATTTGGGGGACTGAGAATCCACATTTCGCGATCGACATGTCTCTTCGACCTCAACAGGTGACTGTATAGCGTGCAGTTGCCAGTCGTGGTATAATCGGTGCGATACTCCTTGGTGGCGCAGTGATACCGAAGGATACATGAAGGTTTTAGAAAACGATTTCATCCCCATTATCCAAAGTTAGCCTGATTTTGACAAAATGTGGTAAATGCGAGACGCAGCTCGACCCCATCGAAGCAGGAGAGCGTTTGATGTCCTGGCGGAGAACTTAGGGGAGAGCATTCCGTCCTGGGGTACTCAGAGGCCACTGGCATGGACCTCGATTGGCCGCCATATTCCCCCGATCCGCAAACATGTTAAAGACAAGGTGTACACAAATAAACTCAAAACCGTTACTGGGCTGGAAGCAACTACTCAGGAGGTCATCGACAGCGTCGATGTTCCGACACTTCAGCAGGTCATGCAGAATTTCTCTATTCGTTTGCGCCACACCGTTGCCAATGATGTCGCGCATATCGAATATGTCATAGCTGAAATCCGAATAGCTTTAGTGTCGTTTACATGTTGAATAAAGTGTTCGTATGCTTTAGTAAATAATTTTTTTTTTTTTTCGTATAGGTCAATAATTGTCACCCCGAATGTTGTCAGTTGGAGAATCAGTCTGCTAAATGTTTTGTAGTTACAATTGATGATGCTTTTATATTGGTTGTGTGCACAACGAGTAGCTATGCTACTGGTGTTTTATATTTCTAATATTGAACTGTTTCTGGTTAGTTTCTGTGGTATACTCTGTGGATGTTAACTGAAGTTCATGTACCATGGAGTGTGTTTATGGCACTTTTCAAAAGGTAAACACGCCTGGTGTTTCAAAAGGGAAGCTAATGTTCTCGACAGCTATAAAATTTACAATAAACATTTGTCTTTTTAGACTCAATATATACCTGAAGTTGCCTTTCACTGGCCCGTTTTCATATGCTGTTCTTGTCTTAACTGTGATGTAAATTCATTTAAGATTTATTTAATATGTGTATTTTATAAACAGTTTGTTGTTGTAATTAATAATTTATTTTGGAAGCATTCAATTTATTAATCTGGTAGTCGTAGCTGGTGGTTCTGATGTGGTCCTAATTTTGATGGTAAATTCATTTAAATTTTATTTAACCTGGATCTTTATTAATACTGTTTGTTTACAGATGTGGCTTTCAGGATGATACATGGTTGTTATTATGACGCTACCGATACCCAGAACAACATACGCCATACCTTTTTAGTCTGTTTTATCAGTTGAGACTGATCTGGATATAAGAAGGATGTTCAATAATTAATGCAGAATTTTTCTTCTGAAAGATGGTTACTTTTATACAGGATTCCAATTCCGGTACATCGTATTATTCCCCACCCTTTTGGGAACAAAATTCTGTTTTCCATCATAACCTCCATTCAGTGCGATGGCGCTACGGCTCTGTACTGGGAGAAACTGTATTACCGCACCACTCTCAGTGGCCGACGTCGCAACCAACTTCTTGCTGCACCGGTAACCTGCCTCCCATCACGTACTGCTTTCCGTGGAATGCATCCTTCATTACACCAAACAGATAGAAGTCGGATAGTGCGAGGTCCGGGTTTTAGGTTGGATGAGGAAGGACCATCAAATAAAGTTTCATGAGCTCCTCTCGGGGGTGCAGGTTTGTGTGAAGCCTTGCGTTGTCGTGGAGAAAGAGAAGTCCATTTGTACTTCTGTGGCGACGAACAAGCTGAAATCATTTCTTCGTTTTCCTGACGGTGGCACTTAACTCTTCAGAGTTGATCGTTGCACCGTTGAGGGAGCACATCAAACAGAATATCTCCTTTAGAGCACCATAAGATCGTTGCTATGAGTTTACCACCTGAGGCTGCAGATTTGGACCTTTTCTTCGGAGGAGAGGTGGTACCGCTTTGTTTCCGGTTCGGAAACGTGAACCAATGTTTCATCGTCCAAGGCATGTTCGAAAAAAAAAAAAACTGTCACGATCAGCCTCGTAACCCGTAAGCAGTTCCGTTTAGTTGGTCCTTCGTTGGTCTTTATGGTCTTCTGCTAGGCGACGAGGAACCCCGCGAGCACACACGTTTGAGTACCACAAATGGTGGACGAATGTGTCAAAACTACCAACAGAGACTTCCATTTGAGCAGCGGGATGTTTGATTGTACTCTGTCGACCAGCTCTAACGGGTTTTTTTGTATATCCATCCTTCCGCCTGAAGTTTTGTGGGGCTCCGGCCGTTCACTTATGTAATAAAATAGAGCACCTGCAGCCATTATTTCGATGTTATTTATTATATGATTACCAGTTTCGGTGCTTCAGTACACTATGTTCATGCCTAAACCGACGCTTACGGGGCTAGTTTGCATAAACGATATATACAATTCATAAAACTGTAGGGGCCGAAACGGAAATATTCCACGATGTCGCACAACTTTCGCGTTTTTACAACCGGAATACACCGAGCAAAAAAAAAAGTTGTTGCATTACTTACTGAACACCCTTCGAGCACCTTAAGAAGTCACAGCTCCAATGGTACAGCCGCGCTCTTTTATTTTTGACATTCTTGTTTATGTTTCATGTTGATTGCTTTTAAGTGTTCTTGTATAGAAATTTGGATGATGAACGCTTGACCTTCAAAACAGGACCTCATGTCTGTTATGGATAAAATCGGAGATGATTAGAAGACTGAGGCTGCGGCGTCGTGCTGGTCGCCATACCTGCACCTGGGAGTATTAGGGACATAACAGGAGAGAGAGACTGGTGGCCCGATCGTGGTCCTCTAGCCGCCACAGTATCACAAGCCAGAAACAAACAGTCCCGAGGAATGATAGCAAGAGCAGTTTGTTGTCATATGGAACTCCATCATGCCGTGTCTACAGTCCGAGACACCCTACAAGTGTCCACGATGTCACATGACCACAAGTATTAAGAATCTTATCCTTTCGCTACGACTTTATTTAAGACGCTGCATGGCCACAGCAAAGTCAGTCGAAGCTAACTGACAATCCTGTATCACCGCCTCTACAGCCTGCGCGAGACATCTGCTGTCCACTTTGAGCGGCGCTCCGCCACCGTGGACTCACAGAATCACCAGGACTTCGTATTCAGCGATGTCAGACTTTTCTGTGATAGCAATTTCTGGACTGTCCCCCAAATAGTGGTCCTCCAAGACACACAAGTTACTATTATGTTAACCACTATAGTGCTCCACTACAGAGCTCTGATATATTCAGACGTAACAGAGATTAGACAAGTATATATATAAGTATAGAGAGTTTGACATTATTTAGATTGATCAAAGAAGTTGCTAGAAGTAGATGGAACCCTAGAGTAAAAGGACTGAAGGGAGTGACTGAGTCTGAGCTACCTGAACAGTATTTTTACATTTATTACTAAGGTAAATAAATAGCATCACACTGCGGCCGCGGTGGTCTAGCGGTTCTAGGCGCGCAGTCCGGAACCGCGCAACTGCCACGGTCGCAGGTACGAATCCTGCCTCGGGCATGGATGTGTGTGATGTCGTTATGTTAGTTAGGTTTAAGTAGTTCTAAGTTCTAGGGGACTGATGACCACAGCTGTTAAGTCCCATAGTGCTCAGAGCCATTTGAACCAACACTACAGATTGGACTTGATCAGACAAACTGGCCACAACCACCGGATTCACAAATTGAATGTTTCCACGACCCGATATTAATATATGGCGGTGAAGATATACTAATTTCTTAAATTCAAAGAAGAACGTTTTATCTTTACGTGGCTAGGTGCCCTAGTAGCGGTAGCTCTATGTAATATATATCACGACTGTATACCTCCAAATCACGAAATTTAATCATGTATTTTTCACATAATGCCATATACACGATATAGACATTTTTTCTTTATTTGTTATCCTCCCAGTGTTTGAGATTTAATAGTCCCTAGTGCAGATTTACAACTGAAATCCCCCCCTCCCCCTTCTATTTAGCAGTAGTGTCTGGAGATTATACAAGCTCCAGTCACCACCGTGTACGTTCGGCGCCAGCGTGCAATAACCACTCACAGACGGCATGTGGCAGTACCAGCAGTGGAGGGTATATAAATCGTGTCGGGAGTACACAGAAAACGCTACAGGAGTAGCAATGCGGAAACGGAGGGATTTATCTAGCGTCCAAAAGGGTATAATCATTGACATTAGATACAAGGATGGAAACATTTCCGTAACTACTAAGATTGTAAGCTTTTCTACTGGCGCCTTCATTAAGTGGCACCTGTGGTGCATCACGAACGATGGATGACAGGGGTAAACGACGGCTAGAGTGATGTGTATAGGCGAATAGAAGCGAAAGTGTTGAGCAACGGATGGTTCACATTAACGAAGGGGCTATCGACAGAATCTCCTCAACAATGGCTCAGCGAACGTTGCAGCGTATAGGCCTCTGCAGCAGGCGCCTGGTTCATGCACCCATGAGTGTTGTTCATCGGCGACGAAGGCTGGAATTTCTACGTTAGTACCGCGACTGGACGTCTACTAAGTGGCGACGCGTGGCCTTTACAGACGAATCACGGTTGAATCTCCATCAGGCAGATTGCCGATGGCGTGTAAGGTTCAAAAAATGGTTCTAATGGCTCTGAGCAATATGGGACTTAACATCTATGCTCATCAGTCCCTTAAAACTTAAACCTAATTAACCTAAGGACAGCACACAACACCCAGTCATCACGAAGCAGAGAAAATCCCTGACTCCGCCGAAAATCGAACCCGGGAATCCGGGCGTGTAAGCGAGAACGCTACCACACGACCACCAGCTGCGGACGGCGTGGAAGACGTTAAACTCCTGAAAGGAAACACCTTACTACAGTAGCTGGAAGGATGAAGGCTGGAAAGGGAGCGTTATAGACTGGGGAGTCTCTTCCTGGCGTTCCCTAGGTGATCTCGTCATTCCGGAAGGCTCTCTTTAGCAACACAATTGTGCATCTATCCGTAGGGACCATGCCCAACCTTACATGCAGTTTGTTTTTCCTCAGCATCTACCAGCAGGACAATGCAACCTGTCACACAGCTCACAGTGAACGCGCGTGCTTCAAAGAGCGCAAGGATGAGTATATTGTATGTCCCTGGTCACTAAACTTTTCGTATTTAAGTGCTTTCCAGACACTGTGGGACCATCTCTATGGAGTTGCTCGCGCTCTGGATCTTCAACCGAGAAACTGTGCAGCTGGCCATGGCAAGTATTTGACATGGTCCCACACCTTTCAGAACGTCACTGAATCTCTTCCCACACATCTCGCAGTGGCCCTCGCTGCCGAAGGTGGATATTGATGCTTTTCACACTGATACGAATGGACAGTGAAGGTGTAATTGATAAAGATGGCTGGGGATAGTAGGAGATCTGATTGGCACGAGAGCTGAACTGTGAGGACCTGTTGGTATCCCGTTATCTTTTCCGAGTCCTGTGGTAAGGGTCTGTTTTTCGCTCATCGCTCAGACGTTGCGTCTCCGACGGCTCGCCTGGCTGGTCACGGCGTAGTCCAGCCAGCGCCCATTGACGGGGCGGGGTGCGCACGCGCATCTCGCGACGTGGCGCGCTGTTTGTAGCCGGGACAAAGCCGCGGCCGCAACCCGAGACGAGCGGCGGCGAGACGCGGCTGTTTTTTGGCCGCCACGCCTCGCGCCTGCTCCGTCCCTCAGCATGTGTGCCGCCTGCTGGTCCCCATTCATGCGCGTGGGCGGACAGACTCCGCCGCGGCTGCTCTCTGACCCGCGTTACAGTTATGAAAGACTTCTGGTAGGCCAAAGTAGTTCTTCTGCTCCATCTACAGGGGGTGGACAAAAATATGGAAATAATGAGAGAAACGCATCCTCGAACGTATAGTACCCGACCGATGCGGCCGAGCGGTTCTTGGCGATTAAGTCTGGGACCGCGCGAACGCTAAGGTCGCAAGTTCGAATCCTACCTCGAGCATGGATGTTTGTGATGTCATTAGGTTAGTTAGGTTTAAATAGTTCTAAGTTCTAGGGGACTGACGAGCTCAGATGTTAAATCCCATAGTCCTCAGAGCCATTTGAACATACAGTAGGTACAGATGCTAACCAACTCTTGTAGCCTCCACCTCTCTGTTTGACCACGAACAGTACCGCTGAATAGGTCAGGAGTTCACTACACTCAGCTGGCGGCTACACGGGTAGCGGAGGCTGTGTGGCGTGGACTGGGCGGTTTTTTAGGTTAGAAGGCCTCGGGAAAGTGCGGGATGGGCTGCAATGTCAAAGGGTGCTTGGCAATTACAGGACGTGCTTGGATCAAGGAACAGTCGGAATTATAGTTGTAAATTGTTGTAGTTGCGCTGGAAAAGTCCCTGAGCTTCAAGCGCTAATAGAAAGCACAGAAGCTGATATCGTTATAGGTACAGAAAGCTGGCTAAAGCCTGAAATAAGTTCTGCAGAAATTTTTACGAAGTCTCAGACGGTGTTCAGGAAAGATAGATTAGGCAGAATTGGTGGTGGAGTGTTGGTGTCTGTCAGTAGTGGTTTATCTTGTAGTGAAGTCGAAGTAGATACTCTGTGCGAATTGGTGTGGGTGGAGGTTATACTTAACAGCCGAATTAAGTTAATAATTGGCTCCTTCTACCGACCCCCAGACTCCGATGATACAGTTGCGGAACAGTTCAGAGAAAGTTTGAGTCTCGTAACAAATAAATACCCCACTCATACGGTTATAGTTGGTGGGGACTTCAACCTACCCTCGGTATGTTGGCAAAAATACTTGTTCAAAACCGGTGGTAGGCACAAAACGTCTTCCGAGATTGTCCTAAATGCATTCTCCGAAAATTATTTAGAGCAGTTAGTCCACGAACCCACGCGAATTGTAAATGGTTGCGAAAACACACTTGACCTCTTGGCCACAAACAATCCAGAGCTGATAGAGAGCATCATGACTGATACAGGGATTAGTGATCACAAGGTCATTGTAGCTAGGCTCAATACCATTTCTTCCAAATCCATCAGAAACAAACGCAAAATAATTTTATTTAAAAAAGCGGATAAAGTACCACTAGAAGCCTTCCTAAAAGACAATTTCCATTCCTTCCGAACTGACTATGCGAATGTAGACGAGATGTGGCTCAAATTCAAAGATATAGTAGCAACAGCAATTGAGATATTCATACCTCATAAATTGGTAAGAGATGGAACGGATCCCCCGTGGTACACAAAAAAGGTCCGAACGCTGTTGCAGAGGCAACGGAAAAAGCATGCGAAGTTCAGAAGAACGCGAAATCCTGAAGATGGGCTAAAAATTTACAGACGCGCGAAATTTGGCACGTACTTCGATGCGAGATGCCTTTAATAGGTTCCACAACGAAACATTGTCTCGAAATTTGGTAGAAAATCCGAAGAAATTCTGGTCGTATGTAAAGTACACAAGCGGAAAGACGCAGTCAATACCTTCGCTGCGCAGTGCCGATGGTACTGTTATCGACGACTGCGCCGCTAAAGCGGAGTTATTGAACGCAGTTTTCCGAAATTCCTTCACCAGGGAAGACGAATGGAATATTCCAGAATTTGAAACACGAACATCTGCTAGCATGAGTTTCTTAGAAGTAGATACCTTAGGGGTTGCGAAGCAACTCAAATCGCTTGATACGGGCAAGTCTTCAGGTCCAGATTGTATACCGATTAGGTTCCTTTCAGATTACGCTGATACTATAGCTCCCTACTTAGCACTCATATACAACCGCTCGCTCACCGATAGATCTGTACCTACAGATTGGAAAATTGCGCAGGTCGCACCAGTGTTCAAGAAGGGTAGTAGGAGTAATCCATTTAACTACAGACCTATATCATTGACGTCGGTTTGCAGTAGGGTTTTGGAGCATATACTGTATTCAAACATTATGAATCACCTCGAAGGGAACGATCTATTGACACGTAATCAGCATGGCTTCAGAAAACATCGCTCTTGTGCAACGCAGCTAGCTCTTTATTCGCACGAAGTAATGGCCGCTATCGACAGGGGATCTCAAGTTGATTCCGTATTTCTAGATTTCCGGAAAGCTTTTGACACCGTTCCTCACAAGCGACTTCTAATCAAGCTGCGGAGCTATGGGGTATCGTCTCAGTTGTGCGACTGGATTCGTGATTTCCTGTCAGGAAGGTCGCAGTTCGTAGTAATAGACGGCAAATCATCGAGTAAAACTGAAGTGATATCAGGTGTTCCCCAGGGAAGCGTCCTGGGACCTCTACTGTTCCTGATCTATATAAATGACCTGGGTGACAATCTGAGCAGTTCTCTTAGGTTGTTCGCAGATGATGCTGTAATTTACCGTCTAGTAAGGTCATCCAAAGACCAGTATCAGCTGCAAAGCGATTTAGAAAAGATTGCTGTATGGTGTGCCAGGTGGCAGTTGACGCTAAATAACGAAAAGTGTGAGATGATCCACATGAGTTCCAAAAGAAATCCGTTGGAATTCGATTACTCGATAAATAGTACAATTCTCAAGGCTGTCAATTCAACTAAGTACCTGGGTGTTAAAATTACAAACAACTTCAGTTGGAAGGACCACATAGATAATATTGTCGGGAAGGCGAGCCAAAGGTTGCGTTTCATTGGCAGGACACTTAGAAGATGCAACAAGTCCACTAAAGAGACAGCTTACACTACACTCGTTCGTCCTCTGTTAGAATATTGCTGCGCGGTGTGGGATCCTTACCAGGTGGGATTGACGGAGGACATCGAGAGGGTGCAAAGAAGGGCAGCTCGTTTTGTATTATCGCGTTATAGGGGAGAGAGTGTGGCAGATATGATACACGAGTTGGGATGGAAGTCATTACAGCATAGACGTTTTTCGTCGCGGCGAGACCTTTTTACGAAATTTCAGTCACCAACTTTCTCTTCCGAATGCGAAAATATTTTGTTGAGCCCAACCTACATAGGTAGGAATGATCATCAAAATAAAATAAGAGAAATCAGAGCTCGAACAGAGAGGTTTAGGTGTTCGTTTTTCCCGCTCGCTGTTCGGGAGTGGAATAGTAGAGAGATAGTATGATTGTGGTTCGATGAACCCTCTGCCAAGCACTTAAATGTGAATTGCAGAGTAGTCATGTAGATGTAGATGTACCAAGAGAGGTGGTGCAGTGGTTAGCACACTGATCACGCATTCGGCAGGACGACGGTTCAAACCCGCGTACGGTCATCCTGATTTAGGATTTCCGTGATTTCCCTAAACCACTTCAGACAACTGCAAATGCCAGTATGGTTCCCTTAAAAGGGCACAGCCTACTTTCTTCCCCCATCCTTCCGTAATGACCTTTCTGTTGGTCCCCTTCCCTAAAACCAACCAACCAACTAATAGCATCTGTGCAATGTTCCCGATACGTTCCAAATGTCAGTCGCGATCAGTACGCTGTTCTGTGGATTATCCACTAAATTACAGGCCCATATCGTTAACGACGATATGCAGCAGGATTTTAGAACAAATATTGTCTTCGAACATTATGAATTTCTTCGAAGAAACGGTCTATTGACGCACAGTCAATATCGGTTTAGAAAACATCGTTCATGTGAAACACAACTGTCTCTATATTCATTTGAAGTGTTGAGTGCTATTGGCAAGGTATTTCAGATCGATTCCGTATTTCTGGATTTCCGGAAGACTTTTTACACTCTACCACACAAGCTGGTCGTAGTGAAATTGCGTGCTTATGGAATATCGTCTCAGATTTATGACTGGATTTCTGATTTCATATCAGAGAGGTCACAGTTCGTAGTAACTGACGGAAAGTCATCGAGTAAAACAGAAGTGATTTCTGGCGTTCCCCAAGTTAGTGTTATAGGCCCTTTGCTGTTCCTTATCTATATAAACGATTTTGAAGAGAATCTGAGCAGCCGTCTTCGGTTGTTTGCAGATGACGTTGTCGTTTATCGACTAATAAAGTCATCAGAAGATCAAAACAAACTGCAAAACGATTTAGAAAAGATATCTGAATGGAGCTAAAAGTGGGAGTTCACCCTAAATAACGAAAAGAGTGAGGTCATCCACATTAGTACTAAACGGAGCTCGTTAAACGTCGGTTACACGATAAATCATTCTAATTTAAAAGCCGTAAATTCAACTAAATACCTAGGTATTACAATTACTAACAACTTAAACTGGGAGTAAAAAGTAGAAAATGTTGTCGGGAAGGCTAACAAAAGACGGCGTATTATGGGCATGACAGTTAAAAAATGTAACAGATCTACTAAGGAGACTGCCTACACTTCGCTTGTCCGTCCTCTTTTAGAATACTGCTGCGCGGTGTGGGGACCTTACCAGATAGGACTGACGGAATACATCGAAAAAGTTCAAAGAAAGACAACACGTTTTGTATTATTGCGAAATATGGGAGACAGTGTTACTGAAATGATACAGGATTTGGGCTGTAAATCATTAAAAGAAAGAAGTTTTTCGTTGCGAAGGAATCTTCTCACGAAATTCCAATCACCAACTTTCTCCTCCGAATGCGAAAATATTTTGTTGACACCGACCTATATAGGGAGGAACGATCACCAAGATAAAATAAGGCAAATCAGAGCTCGTACGGAAAGATATAGGCGTTCATTCTTTCCGCGCGCTACACGAGACTGGACTAATGGAGAATTGTGAAGGTGGTTCGATGTATCCTCTGCCAGGCACTTAAATGTGATTTGCAGAGTATCCATGCAGATGTAGATGTAGATCTGTCGAAGCTCAGTTTATTCAAACATGGGCAAACTGTTCGTGCTCGTAAGGCCGATGCTTCCATAACCAAGATAGCCGAAGTGTTTGCTGTTTCAAGAGGCACCATATCGAAGGTTTATACTGCATACCAGGAAACCGAAAAACATAACCCGCTAAGGCAGAACGTGGACGAAAATGTGTGATGACTAGACTTTTAACACTACTGTAGGCTACCGTAAACTATTTTCCTAGTAGCTTTTCTCAGTTAAAATCGTACCCCATTAACTGTACGTTAGGTGTTGTGCATAACTATCGCGCATTACCTCATTTCGATCTCTTTGTTTGCATATGCGATCAGTGTCTTACTAGATTCCCCTAGATATTGGCGTCAGCGAATCACCAAGAAACTTAATGACAATATTCTCGTATAAAAGGCTGTGCAATCCACAGAACATTTTTGTTCTACATTGTTGTCCTTCAGTCTGTTACTTAAAAATAAGCAGTACATGAAGGAAAATTGATCTCCTCAATCTTTCAAAAATGGTTCAAATGGCTCTGAGCACTATGGGACTTGACATCTGTGGTCATCAGTCCCCTAGAACTTAGAGCTACTTAAACCTAACTAACCTAAGGACACCACACACATCCATGCCCGAGGCAGGATTCGAACCTGCGACCATAGCAGTCGCGCTGTTCCGGACTGAGCGCCTGAACCGTTCTCAATGTTTATTTGAGGTTTTACTCGGGAAATATTCGCTTGCAACGTGAAATAGAGGACTGTTGCAGACTTCTTGTGCAGCCCTAGAAGACATAATTTCCTCAAAAAGAAGGTGTAATTAAAAGAAAAATGCGAAACAAAAACTTATGAAACATCGCTTGAATATTTCGTCGAGCTTATACATGGTGATTTTTCCACCGTGTACAAATTCTAGGGATTGATTGATGACAGGATACGGTCTAATGAACTTATGTCTGAAAATGCACAGTTACAATGCTAGAGATCATTCGTCCAATCATACATTGTTACGTGGACTGCTGTCTAATCTAGAGGACTGTTGTAGACTTCTTGTGCAGCGCTAGAAGACATAATTTCCTCAAAAAGAAGGTGTAATTAAAAGAAAAATGCGAAACAAAAACTTATGAAACATCGCTTGAATATTTCGTCGAGCTTATACATGGTGATTTTTCCACCGTGTACAAATCTAGGGATTGATTGATGACAGGATACGGTCTAATGAACTTATGTCTGAAAATGCACAGTTACAACGCTAGAGATCATTCGTCCAATCATACATTGTTACGTGGACTGCTGTCTAACCCTGTCTCAGACAAACGGCGAAACGCTGTTGTGAGCACTGATTGCTGTTGTTGTCGATGGAGATAGTCTCCTGATACAACCCTGCTGCCCACTGCCGGTTGCCACTTGCCTTTCCGTAAGTAAACACCACATCGGCAAGCTCTCGATTCGAATATGGAACCACTGTGTACAACGCTGTATCACATCCACTACTAGGTGAACCAGCGAGAGAAGTGATTCGGATACAACATTACCATTTACTATGGCAGGAGAAGGCGCTTGGGCGTGACATATGACGAGCAGTACCACACTGTAGGAGGAAACCATGTATATTGTAACTGTGGCTGCATGGTACAGATCGTATTAGACAGCAATCTCCATAACAAGGTATGATTGAATAAATGGTCTCTATAATGGAAGGCGCTGAGATAGATCTTTTTTGCATTGATCAATCCCTAGAGTTTGTACACAGTGGAAAAATCCTTGTATAAAGTATGTTCCTGTTGTAGCTAAACAACTTTCGTACTTATCTATAAGAGCAGGAAACGTATGCCTTTGATCATGAGGAAGAAGGTTCTATTGAGTGCAATTACAGAACTTCTTATTGTTTCAGCATGTGAGCAGTACTTGCATCAAAAGTGATTGCTTTGCTTGCTTAAAGGCGCAGAAATTACGTTACCAACTAATTTCTATTAGTTATAAAATTCAATTTATATTTTTTTAAGGCTATAAAATACACAACGGACTAACGCTGAACGAGGCCCGCCCGGTTGGCCGTGCGGTCTAACGCACGTCTTTCCGGGCGGGAAGGAGCGCCTGGTCCCCGGCACGAATCCGCCCGGCGGATTTGTGACGAGGTCCGGTGAACCGGCCAGTCTGTGGATGGTTTTTAGGCGGTTTTCCGTCTGCCTCGGCGAATGCGGACTGCTTCCCCTTATGTCAGCAATTGATGCGTAAAGAAGTTCTCCACGCACGCGTACGCTACCATTACTCTACCACGCAAATATACGGGTTACACTCGTCTGGTGTGAGACGTTCCCTGGGGGGTCCACCGGGCGCCGAACCGCACAATAACCCTGGGATCGGTGTGGGTCGGCGGAGGGGTGAGGTGGACTGCGGTAACCGTCGTAGGGTTGTGGATCACTGCGGCTGCGGCGGGGACGGAGCCTCTCCGTCGTTTCTAGGACCCCGACTAAAATACAATACAATTTACTATGTTATTTATGCATTTCAACGTGGGCAAATTGGCGCGTGTGTGGTGGGTGCTGTCGTAACCAACATAGCCGAAATATTTGGCACCGTATCGAAGAGATAAACCGCGTACACCGAAACCGGAAAAAAAGTCATCCCTAAGTAAGAATGCGGACGAAAGTGTTTGTTGAGTGATCGTTCCTGAGGGTCATAAAATGGCTTGTGACGAAAAATGGGAGGACGACATCTGCTAAAGCCACTCCAGCAGAGAATGTTGCACTCGCGATCCCTGATAGTACTGAAACAACACGAAGGGAGCTTCATAAGCAGGGACATGCATGGCGAGCTGCAGTTCCGAAACCAGTGATGCAAATGCCCATAACATGTGGTGCCAACATATCAAATCTGGAATATGGAGCAAAGACAGATTAGATGAGTCTCGTTTCACAATGTTTCCAACTTCCGATATGGTTTTCGTCCTAAGAGTGAAACATATCATGGGTTCGGTGATGATTCGGGCAGCCATAGTTGGTATTCCACGGACGCCATGGTAACACTGCAAGGTCTCATTAACCGCCAAGAATTATGTGACTATTTTGGCTGATCAGATCCACCCCGTCGTACAATGTTTCTTCCTCAATGGTGACACAGTGTTCCACGACAACAGGGTGCTGTTCACACAGCTCGTACCACCCGGGATTTGTTTTGTGAGCACGAAAATTAATTTTCGCACCTCCAGTGGTCGCCACGGTCTCCAGATTCTAATATTATTCAGGCTTTGAACCTATTTTGGAGAGAAGTGTGCATGGTTGCTGTAAACATTCGTCATCATTGCCTGAACTTGCCACTGTTTTGCAGGAAGAATGGTATAAGATTCTCTTCAAAACCATAGAAGACCTGCATATACCCGTTAAGAGACGATTGGTAGCTGCTTTGAATGCCAACAGTTCTTCTACAACGTATTTGGCAAGATAATGTGCTGCGTTTTTGGTGTTTCCATATTTTTGTCCACCCCCTGTACGTATCTATCCCGCAAATCACTTTGTGGTGTGTGGCGGAGGGCACATTGTGTACCACTGTCACCTCTCCCATTTCCTAGTAAACTCTCGAATGTTCCTTTTATTAGAGCTACGTTTATAGATGAACCAGAACGTTATGGCCAGTGCCCTTCAAGAGATTAGATGCCATATAATTGTTTTGTTGGATCATGACACGATAGATATGCCGAGCACAGACGAATGAGCAGTAATGGTAACTACGGCACGGTTCTCAAAGTCGGAAATGCACTAGCATAAGCAACTTTGGCCAAGGTCAGATTATTATGTCCGGTGCCTGGGAACGATCGTTTCGAAAGCCAATAAGTACAACTAAAAAGCTGATCACCTGTTCGCGTGCGTCTTTGAAAGGCAAGTAGGCGGGAAGGTGTTGGACGTCCACACCTCGTTACAGTACCTCGAGGTCGGAGGCTTGCCAGCTCAATAACACATGGTAGGCGGCGGTCTGTGGCAGATCCGACGACAGAGCACGATGCTGGTGCTTAGAAATGCAGTGTTCAGCGTGTATTGTTGAACATGGAGCTCTGCAGCAGACACCGTTACTTGTGATCATGTTAACCTAACCACATCGACAATTACGAATGCAGTGCACACGGGATCACCGAGATAGGACCCTGGGTCAATGGGAAACTGCTCCCTACTCTGATGAATCACGTGGCCACAAGATGTCCACGGTCCTGTCTAGGTATGGTGTCGTCTAGGCGAAAAAACACAAGGTGTTGAGAACTTTATTACGCCAGAAGACAATCATCTGATGTGGCATGGGACCTGTAGGAGTAATCCAAAACAAGCTGTGGAGCACGTGAACATTTTTTCTGACTAAATGCTTCCCTTTATGCTTGATATTTTACCCACTGGCGATGGTATCTTCTAGCAGGATGACATTTAGTGTCACAAGGCCACTGTCTTTCGAGAAGAGTGATCTACATCTTCACCCTATATCAATACCCCCAATGGTGGCGTGTGGTAGAGGGTACTTCTGGCACCACTAACTGTTTCCCCCTTCTCCGTTCCATTCGTGAATGGCGTGGGGTAGGAATGACTGTCGGCAAGGCTCTGCATTAGCTCCAGTTTCTCGAATTTTCTCATTGTGCACATGTCACGAGATGTAAGTGGGAGGGAGTAATACTTTCTACGATTTTTTCCGGAAAGTACTGTCTCGAAATTTCAATAGTAAGTATCTCCACGATGCACAACGCCTCTGTCGTAGCGTCTGCCACTGAAGTTTTTTGAGCATCTCTGCAATGCTCGCGCGCCGATGAAACGATCCCATAACAAAACGAGCCGCACTTCGTTGCATCCTCTCTCTCTCTCTCTCTCTCTCTCTCTCTCTCTCTCTCTCTCTCTCCCCTTTTCTCTACTACCAGTCGTTCCTGGTGAGGATCCCAGATACCCCAGATAGATGAACAAACAATAGAGGACTTCTTTTCCTGAGTATGATCAATATGTTATATTTATATAATCAAAATGTTACATTTATCGTCACTTTTTTCTGTACTCCGTCTTTCCTTTAGTTGCGTTTAATTCATGGCGATATGTACCGTCTATGCAACTAATTGAAGGCTGTTTATTGCCATACGCGTTTTGCTTCTTTTATTTGGGAAGCATCATGTATTCATTAGTTTCCACGCTCCAGCTGGCCGATTTCTGGCTTCTTTCATCCACATTTGCCACGTCGCATATATCACTTGCACTTTCCATTTTGTGATCAACATATGTATGTTTTCGGTGTGTAGTGTTGCCATCTGTTGTTGTGTGTTTATCTGTCTTTTGTTTGAGTTGTCTGTGTGGTTTGGTATTTTTCATTTGTTGTGCATGTGTGTGCGGGTGTGCTATTTCCTGCCGGCCGCAGTGGTCTCGCGGTTCTAGGTGCTCAGTCCGGAGCCGCGGGACTGCTACGGTCGCAGGTTCGAATCCTGCGTCGAGCATGTGATGTCCTTAGGTTAGTTAGGTTTAAGTAGTTCTAAGTTCTAGGGGACTGATGACCTAAGATGTTAAGTCCCATTTTGCTATTTCCTGTGTGTAATTCTTTCCTGGGAGGGTGGTTTCTTTTTTTTCTGTGTGTATGTGTGTGTGTGTGTGTGTGTGTGTGTGTGTGTGTGTGTGTGTGTGTGTGTGTGTTTGCGTACGTGTGTGGAGGGGAGAAGGAGAGAGAGAGAGAAAGAGAAAGAGAGAGAAGGGAGGAAAGAGATTCGCTAATTATTTATCCTGGTTACATTTCGGTTTGTTAGTTTTTTTGGTGGCTAGCTTGATCAGAAAGTTATTGCTTATATGCATTTGGTCGTTGAGTAACTTCTTTTCTATTGCAGGGGCTCTTTGTATGTGAAAGTTTCCTTACAATGTCAGGAGCTTTTTGCTGTGATTATTCACTTTGATAACTTTCATGTCAGATTCCATGTTTGATGGTTCATGTCCATGCTTTATGAAGCGTTCGGCAAAGGTAGAATGGCTTTTTTTCATATTTCCAACTTCTTATATGTTCTTTATATTTAGTTTTGAAGTTCCTGCTTGTCATTCCCAGATATACTGACTTACATTCTTGGCACTATAGCTGGTATATACCTACTCCTTGGGCCGGCCAGGGTGGCCGAGCAGTTCTAGGCGCTACAATCTGGAACCTCGCAACCGCTACGGTCGCAGGTTCGAATCCTGCCTCGGGCATGGGTGTGTGTGGTGTCCTTCGGTTAGTTAGGTTTAAGTAGTTCTAAATTCTAGGGGACTGATGACCACAGATGTCAAGTCCCATAGTGCTCAGAGCCATTTGCCCCATTTGAACATACTCCTTGGTATTTATCTGATTTGTCTGTTGTTTGCATATGTGATTATAGTGTGTTCCTTATTCTGTAAGCTATGTGTAATCCCTATTTCTTTAGTATATTTCCTACCTTTTGTGTTGTTTTGTGACTGTATGTAAGAGTGTACCTTCTTTTTCTGTTTTTCATATAATGAGTGTTATTGTTTTGTGTTTCTCTGTATGTTGTTGTCTGTGGGGTTCTTTGGTGTTTGTTTTCTCTGCTTGTTTATCGCTTTTATTTAGTTGTGATTTAATTTTTTGCTGAGTTTTTTTAATATATGGGTGTTGTAACCATCGATTGTGGTTATGAGTTGTATTGTTTTAATTCTTTCTCACAGTTTTCTTTGCTAAGTGGAATGTTATTTAATCTGTGTATCATGTGTCATAGGGCCGCTAATTTTTGATTTTGTGGGTAGTTGGATGAAGCATGTATAATTACGTCTGTGGTTGTTGGCTTTCTGAAGATGTCAAATGTGTGTTTATTGTTGTCTCTTTATTGTTATATCTAAGAAATGTATAGACAACCGCATCATCTGCGAACAGTGTGAAAGAGCTTCCGACGCATTCTACTCGATCATATATGTAAATTGTAAACAGTGACGGTTCTACCACATTTCCTTGGCTTACCCCTAATATTACTTTTGCATCTCTCGATTTTGTTCCGTTGATAGCTACATGTTGAGTTCTATCTGCAAGGAAGACTTAATTCCATTCCGGTACTTGTTAATCTCGTATTTTTCTCGTTAAATGTCAAATGCCTTCCTGAAGTCGAGGGACACGGCACCAAACCTGCGCGCCGATATCTACAGCGCTGTGCATCTCATGGAGGAACAGAGCGGGCTGAGATACGCAACATCTCTGTTTGCAGAATCCATGTTGATTTTTATAGGGGAGATTTCCTCTCTACGAAAATGTCACAATATATTATCAAAAAACATGGGCATAACCATACAACAGGTTGATGTCGATGTTATGGGTCTATAATTATGTGAATAGGTCCTGAAGCTCTTCTTGAAAACGGGAATGCTAACCTTTTCCCAAGCCGCCACGTACCCTTCCTGGTTCCAGAGACCTACGGTAAGCTGCTGCTAGAAGGAGAGCAAGTTCTTTCGCATAACCTCTGTAGAACCTTAGAGATCTGGTTCTGTTGCCTCTCCACTACAAAGCTATCAGTTACCTCAATACCTGGCACTTCGGTGTTAATACTATGACTGAAAAGAATAGCCATGTTACGATCATCCGCCGCTGAATAGTTTCGGAAGACTGAATTCAATATTTCACCTTTGTCATTTTTCGTTTCTGTGCTATTATGTGCAAAACCCCGTGATGAAGGATTTCTCTTAAATCTCTAAAACTAATTGCGGGTAGGCCACCTCCCTAAGAACCATCCTCCAAAAGTTTGTGCACAAAGTTAAATGGATAAAGCGATAATTAGGGCCCTAGGGAATTTGTAAAACAAATGTCTCACTCTGCCTAATTCTGTCTGGCTGGAGTAGTACATTGGGGCTGATTTTGAGCTGATTGCCAATATCTTCCAGGATATAGATCAGAAGCCTTCAAATATAAATGGTTCAAATGGCTATGAGTACTATGGGACTTAACATCTGAGGTCATCAGTCCCCTAGAACTTAGAACTACTTAAACCTAACTAACCGAAGGACACCACACACACCCATGCCCGAGGCAGGATTCGAACCTGCGACCGTAGCGATCACGCGGTTCCAGACTGAAGCGCCTAGAACCGCACGGCTACACAGGCTGGCCATTAGAAGCCTACAATATAATTGTATGTATAAATACAATCATGAGATCAACACATTAATGAATAATAGAAACCTGTGATAATTATCTCTATCTAAATTCATATAAAGATTATTTACACTCTCCCAATGTTGAATGATAACTGACAGTTATTAGATCCCATGATGCATGATCGGAACAGTGACTGGAAGTTGATGATAAAAAGCCCGTAAGACGTACAGGTTTATTGCCATTGCAAAGGAGATGAGACAGACGATCGTCCTGGATTCCACAAATGTGAAATGAGTTTAAGTAATGCTCACCGTAAGTAAGACTGAGATGCTTCTACTTGCGCGGTGAAGACGTGCAGGACCCACCGCGATAACGGAATCGTCAGCAATTGAGAAGGACTCCAGGATGCGCCACCCTCTAGCGCGTTGCTACGCCAAGTCGATCCGGACTCTTTCCCAACCTGCTCGCAAGTGCTTCACGATCACGTCGTACCAGCCAGTGCTTCGCGTCCTGCGTATTCCTTGTCGCCAAAATATTGCCAGTCCGCAATCGCAAACATACAAACTACTCCCGACCAACTAGGAGGAGTCTTCCAACAGAGAATCCCGCCAAAATAGCGCGTCATTTCTAGCTTCCAATGGCAACAAGGAGCTCTCCCCTACTACGAAAAAGTATTCATTAGAACACTGCGATCTGAGATCACTCTTCTTTATGGCAACTGCACGTTCGCACGCGAAGGTCCACACCATTGCAATCAGGCTCAAGAAATTCAGAGAGGACCACTAAGCGGCTAAAATTACTTTATGGTGGACTGCACTTTCTACAGGCGGCAGATTCTAATCCCCAAAGAACTCAGAAAAACATGGAAAAGTCGCCCCCGACTTCTGCGCCTGGCACCGTACCGCCCGAGGCTGGAGCTTAGCCGCCAGCAGCCGTTGTCAGAGGACAATAGTTGCCGTACCCTGTTGGTTCAGGTGCGACCTCACTTCCCAAAATCTTACGCCACCCTGGCTGCGGTCGCATACACCGGTCACATACCTGCCCAGCCAAAACGTTTCCTGTCTCTCTGTCTCGAATCCTCATCTTAGTACCAACCGCAGCCGTTCACAATCCATTAAAGACTTTCACCGAATTAACAAGGAGAGACATGCAAATAACGTAGGTCACCCTATTGCCAATCACCGTATTTTGTTATATCAATAAAGTCCTCCATACCGATTTCCTTGTTGTAAGCACCAGAACAGTAAAATATCCTAATTATTAATTAAATCAGCACCAAAAATCCATGCTGCGTTTCTTTTGGTCATTAAGTGACTGAGTAGATTTTTTCGAACATTTCTCTGATTTTACGTAAGACCAAACCGTCATACGGTTCTTAGTCAGATTGAAAGACAAGTCCTTTAGAGCAGTGGAGCTAACGCATACAATTAGAGTACTTTCATTTGGTTAGGAAGCGTCTATAGTTAAGAAGACTATCAAAGAGGGTTGATACTGATTCTAATACTGAATTCAGCGGTAGCTAGATGCGTGAAGTTATTAGAGATAGTGGAGCTCAGTCCTTGTTTTGTCGGATAGCCACGTCTGGAGCAGGGGAGTATTACTGTGCCAATTGGGAGAACACAGTGGGTCGCAAGAGCAGGTACCAGCAGAATGAAAGGAGATTGGCTTTCACACAGCGGAAGCCGAGGCAGAGGGCGTTGCCTGAACCACAGGGAGGTCCACTGGCCATGGGAAGTGGCGAATCCACCGCCAGGCGTTTCACGTCTGCTTTCGTCGAGTTGTAACACACTCAGACACTGAAAATTGTCCGGCTGAGGCATTGTGCAATCCCAGTTTCTGCAGAGGTCGTCACGTTCTTTCCTGTGAACATTCCTGTAAGGTCGGTATCAGTTAGACCTGTGGAAACATTTTGCTGAAGCAGCGGAAAGGGGTGGCACTGCGGCAGATCCGACGCTGTGGCGCTAGGAGAGCTTCTGCGTTTTTCCAGGGCCACGTATCACACAAGCTGTGCGTGCGAATGGGACGCCAACCGCGATAGCAGAAAATGTAAGAGTGAACGCCTATTCGATGCCTCAAAATGTGTTAGGACTGGAGGAACAGCTTTTCCCCGTCTTATAGAGGGGGGAAAGTTGTACGGTAAATGGAGGTGGTTTGTGATTGGTGCAAGCGATCGCTACCATTTCCATTTTTTTTTTTTTTTCCACATGGAGTGTTTCGTGGACTTACATGCAGTGTGAGGAAGGCAGGACTCAGTCTCGTAGTGTGGAGTATAGTAGAGGCTCGAACTGACGTGTCATGCTAGCAATGTTCCATATCACATAAATCTCTTGGATATAAATATGTCGAAATACTTAATTCTGTTTGTTACTCAGATAGACAAGATTAGTTTATCACCTCCATTAATTTTATTTACCCTTGTGGGGAGTGACAGCATTAATCTTGGAATGAAATACATTGTTTGATCTTCTAGTTCACTAGACATAAATTTTATAATACTGTAACTGGAGGATGGTTCTGTGTGTTGCGTATATTCAGATGCAGAAGTTTCTACATAGTTGCATTATGAACGATGGTTTTGATTTTTTTGTGCTCCACATCTTTGTCCCCACAGCTTGAATATTTTTTGCTGACTATTCAGATATTCTACAGTTTCTATCCTGTCACTCTTGCTAAGCAAAAACATTTCCTACCTTTGTTGACGGTCCTTATACATTAACACCCATACTCATAAATGTTATGACGGCCATATGATTACTGATACCCTTCTCTACGTTAACTGATTCTAGAACTTCAGATCGATTTGTTGTTAGGAATTCCAAAACATTAACTGAAGGAATTAGTTCTTTAACTAGCAGCTCGCAATAGTTTTCGAACAAGACATTCGGAATAATGTCACTCCTCTTCCAACAGTTTTGATGGCATGACTCTCGCAATCTACCTGGTGAGTTGAAGTCACACTCAAGCACCTTACCACTATAGCTCCTAACACAGATGATCTATAAAAGCATCCGATCACCATGTTGATTGACTTGTGATGCCTAACTTCACTCAGATTAAGTCGCATTCGGAAACTATTTTAAAGGGCTCCCTATTTGCCGTTGACTGTAGAAATTATTTATTCCACTACCGAAATTTAGGTCTTTGGGCCATTTTCAAGTGGAACTGCAGAAAACTTAGCTGTAGCACATTTGTGACATGTGCTCACACAAAATCTTTCGCAGTGCTAATTCAAAATCGACCAAAGGCTGAAACTGGAACAGTGAAATAAACAATTTATACAGTCAACGAAGAATATGATGACATTCAAAAATTAGGTGACTGTGAACCTCAGCCATGAAAATTTAATCATATTAGGAATCCGTGATACCTACCCTGGGTAAGGGGGCTATTCGGAAAGCAAGGATCGATCGGTCGCGAAATGGAAACCACAGAGAAAATGAAAAACTTTTTTATTTGCAACAGTTTGCTACAGCATCCAGCCGTTTCATTACGTAGTCGCCGGTCAGACTTAGACATTTGTAGTAGCGTTGTACCAACTTTCCAGTACCCTCGACATAGAAGTCAGTCGCCTGTAATTTCCACTGCTTCTCTACGCTGGTCGTTGTCTGAGCCAAAAGGTTCTTCTCGTTGCAAGCGGTTCATTTTCGTTAGAGGAAGCCAAGTCGGGGCCGTGTTGTGGCTGATCAAACGCTTTCCATCGAAAACGCTGCAGGGGCATCGTATATGCTCCTGCTGTGTGTGTCCGAGTACTGTCATGCATTATACGTACATTACAAGCGGTCGCATGAAATCAGGCAGAATCTCGCAGCGAGTACCCATACTTATCGGGAGACACTATTGTTATATTCGTTCTCTGTGCTCAGAACTGGAAAGAGCAATGTGATGCTATCGACAGGTATACTAGAGACACTGCCCAACACATCTGTGCAAAGCTGCATCGGATTTTTACTGTCGTTTCCATTCCGCAACCTATCGGACCTTACTTTCCAAATAGCCTTCGTGCTACCGAATTCTTTACTGCAATAAATAGCCGCTACCACCTGCGACCAACCAATCCTTATCATAAATATTCCAGTCGTACCTTAGGATTTCGTTTCTGTTCACTCCCAGTTGCATCCAGTTGCATCCAGTCGCCGTTCTTAATACTACCTGAACAGTATAACCTTCAATAAGAGCTGTTAATAATGGGACCTTAGCTTGGATGCTCCTGTAGATTGCAAGGTGGTAATATTTTGCACCTTACAAGGAGCCTTCCCTTTCGGTATTACTTGATAAAGGGAGATATCAGATAGGGTCTAATCCGTTACTGTATCATCTGCGTTTGTTCATGTTGGGTGACTGGGTAGAAGCAATACTGTACTAGCTCAGTGTAAGAAAGACTGGGAGCGTATGCTTATACCATTTTCCTTCTGAAACTCTTGAGACACGTAGCCGTGGGAAGTACGAGTGGGTCGCAGCGGCCGTCTTTGTAGAGCAAATGGGACCAGCAGCTTAAGACTCGCGAACCCCGAGACGCTGTGGCGCCTGGCGCCTGGCAGTCGCGACCGTAGACAATACAGCGGATTCCGCACGGCTTGAGACCCGCCACCACGGCGCCGCTGGCCGTTAACTTGTTGAGCACGTAGGCATAGCGTGTTCCGGCAAAAATGTAATCGACTTGACGTGGATTGATATTTTCACATTTCGTCGACGAACTGTGGAGATATTCCAGAAGCTTCGACACCAAAACCAAAGAAAGCGACTTCCAGAAATGATTCGCTACCCACATTTAAAGAGGAGGGGAAATGAGATCTGCTGGAAACACAATAGAGAAACTTAGTCAATTTGCCGTCTTCCATCTTAGAGTTCGTTCAGATCGGACGCGCTCTGTGCAGACGACTGACGGACTGCTGCTTTGTGCTCTTTTGTAGTAGACAGCTGTTAGAACACTGTATTTGCTGCTATACTTATACGTTATCTGAATTTCGCCCTACTCCTGGGCGTTCGTCGCTGGTACAGCAAACAGCATCTGCTGCACACTAAAGATATAAGGCAGTACTCATTTAGCAGTATTCGCACCGCAGTCAACCGTCCAAGGTTTTCGAGTCATATTCCAGAGATCTGAGAGGCTCTAGCAGTGCTTTTGGCTCGAAATCTACGAGAAGCAGCGCTCTGTATCTCCGCATTTCTACGATTACGGTGATGTAGCATACGCTCTGGCACTGTACTGGCTTTATGATAAATTGAAGAGATCACAAATACAATTCTTTCAGCACTGGGGTATTAACTTTTTTTGATATTTCGTACAACGGTCGTGTCAGTCAATTCGTGTGTATTAGCAGATCGTGTGCGTTAAGCAGGGCAGAGCTAAGCAGTGAGGGGTCAATACCAGTGATTTAATATCTATGGTTTCAATCTTAAATAAATGTGATACGGATAACTGCATTGGTTCTTTCGTATGTACTAATTTATCCTGATCAATTTATTTACTTATTTTTGATTTATGTTGTGGTGCAACTTTTGCGTCAGTTTGAAGGGGACAGGCAACTTGTCTACCTAAATAACTAATTATCCGCAGGATGATTCTAGGAAACGGATAGGTAAACCATAGACAGTTTGCTAGATTAACGTAAACAAGATTAACTGGCGGTAGATACGTCAGGGCATCCATCACTCTGCATTATAAAGTCCGCTGCGTTAAATAAATCGCTTGTATGTACCTACGGCCAGACCCCGCCATCATTAGCTGGAAAAATGAACGTTTGAAATTTACTACACCCGCAGAACTGGACAGGTAGTTGGAATTGTGGAAAGGGACCAAAATCAGTGTCTGTCAGTTACGTTCGAACACATATAACTTTATTTATTTGGCCAAACATTACAGTACAAATTCTCGAACTTAGTTATCGGCTGAATACGCCACACTATCTTATGCCTTAAGGGCACAACCACTTTATTTTTTTAAAAACGGCTAAAAGCCATTAATTCAAAATTCAAATGCCAAAATGAATATTTAGAAGACAGGAGTCATCACGTTAAGTAAGTTCTTTAATTTGGCTCAAGGCCCTACAACCTAACATTTGAAAAGCTGAAGGCCGATGATTTAAGACTCAAGATAAAATTAAATAAAAGAACACAACGCAGAAGGCCTTATTGTAAATTGGGCCGAAGGCCCCTAAACAATCTAACACTTGAAAAGCAAGGAACTTTAATTTTAAAGTGGCTGAAGGCCCATGACTTAACACAGCACTAAAAATAATTCAACTTTGATTCAAAACCATCGGCTATGAGTCATACAAATACACGCAACAGAAAATAAGAAAAGGCAGTGCAGCTAACGACAGTCAGAAGTTTCGAGGATCGGTCAGCACTTGAAATACTAACGTTCACTCATGTGAAACAGGCAGTCGGCCCAAACCAATTCGATCCGACGACAGCTCAAGCAACAGACAGTCAACGGACACACCGACAAGGTAACTTGCGCTTCACTCGACCAGCACACAACCATGAGTTCAGTGCAAACGTAAAAGGCATAGGCACGCACAATCAAGCATGCTTTAAGCTGTTGAACTACACACCATGCTGGACAGCGACAACACGGTGAGGAAAGGACACTGCCTAAATTTACGTCAACGGCCAGGGCAGGTACCGGAACGTTAATGGCCACAAGGCAGAAAATTCCGCTGGTGCACTTCAATTGCAAATAACCAAATACAGTTAGACTCCACTGGACGCTGGCTAAACCTTTGCGAACTCAAAACACACACGTTGTTGGAAGGGGGAATGTCCCAACAGCCAACAACGATAACCAAACGGCGCAATGTGAACGGTCTTGACTTTCCGGTAAATTAAATCCAAACTCAACTTTCGTGTGCAGGGTCGGTGAGCCACGGACCTCGTAGCAATAGAAACAGCCGCACACAATCCGACACTACATGGAAGCCGCCAGCGGACCCGGCCAAACTATGCACCGCATTGATTTCCTCGCTGCTCCACGCCAACCGACCGACTGCTCGCACACAGCACAGCTGGAAACTATAAGCACAAGGTGCGAATATCGATACACACTGCTGCTGCCTCTCAAGGAGAGAGCGAACAACAGCATAATCGCAATATCTGCGGGAAACCAATAACAGAATAGGAACTAAGGTTTAAAAAGCCGCATACATGAGTCCAACACAGTTCAGCCATGTTAACCTTTTCTATATTTGCCGGGACTCGCTTTTTCGAGGATGAAGCGGCTGGTGTATCTTCGATCTCATGTGGGGTTCCTCTAAAATAAAAAATAAAATAAAAAATAAACCGATACGCATGCCACACGTACTCTGCTATGCTAATTGCCACTTCCTGCGTGTAACGGACGCCTGTCATTTTAAGGAGAACCGTACAGCTCTCCATCCACTACCGAAGATCGAGTAGTTCCCATTTCATGCCGCGCAGATTCGTCTGATCCTCTGGTGTCCGCCTTCCCTCTGTTCCAAACCAAAGGATTACGATCGCTCCTGGATACCATGCTACAAATTGGCAGCTTAGCCTGCACCTTCACCAAATTAGCAATCTGCCTGTAGGAACAGAAGAAGACTTCAGAACCCAAGCCGCAGGTGTCGTTCGTGCTGACATGGGCCACGATTTGCAGCCAGTTGCAGGCAATGTAGTCGACAGCAGCTAGCAGAGCGTCCTCCGCGCCTTGGACGAGACCCCCCCGTCCAAACACACCAAGAGCACATTGGCGTTTTTCCGCCCCTTCATGGTATTTCCATGAGATGTTCCATTACTCGCCTAACATTGGTCGACCTGGTAACTAGCGTACCCGTCCTCTGGGGGATAGATACTGTACTGTGAGATGGACCCGATCAACCAAAATGACACAATGCCTGTCTTATCAGACTAATTCCGGGCGGGGGGGGGGGGGGAGGGAAGTAGGGGGGAGGGGGGGGGGGAATTGAATACCACAATACTCGGTAAGAAATTGGAAACACTGTGAGACAAGACTCATTCTACCAAATGACTGTCTTCCATTGGTCCATAGTCCTGCTTTTATGGCTCTGGTAGTACGTTTACCAGTTACGGGCATTTTCATCACTGATGAGTGGTTTTGGAATTCCAGCTCGCCCTGCAATTCCGTGCTTCTGCAGCTCCCTTCGCCTTTTCTTGGTGCTGAGAGGGTTCGCGAGATTGACATTCAGCTCTACAGTGACTTTTTCAGCTGTTATTCTTTTATTTTTCGTCACAATCCTCTTCAAGGACCATCCGGCACGATCTCTGATTGTTTTTCCGCCGTTCCTGCATGTGGTTTACCTCTTCCATATGTTTCCACATTCTTTGGCTACCTTGGTCACGAGAAAAACACACTAACAATTCACCCACTTCCGAATTATCTTAGCTCCGACATAATGTATTTGTGACTATACAGAACACTGTCCTGAACTTGACTGACAGTTGCAACGTATTGAGGATGTTGGAGACGACCCGTTCGTAGTCAAACACAACAACCGCCATGCAGTCTTGGCTAGCATCTGTATTTATGTTGACGCATATTTTTCTCGGCAACGGCCTTGCCGCAGTGGATACACCGGTTCCCGTGTGATCACCGAGTTAAACGCTGTCGGGGGTGGCCGGCACTTGGATGGGTGACCATCCAGCCACCATGCGCTGTTGCCATTTTTCGAAGTGCACTCAGCCTCGTGATGCCATTTGACGGCTCCGGTCAAAGAAACCCATCATAACTACCGGGAGATTGGTGTGCTGACCACACGCCCCTCCTATCCGCATCCTCAACTGAGGATGACACGGCGGTCGGATGGTTCCGATTGGCCATTTGTGGCCTGAAGACGGAGTGCAGTGCATACTTTTCTCGCTGTTTTTCCGCATTTTAGTCCAATCCCTGTATATTTTTAGATTCCTCACTTAAGAGACTTTTGAATATGCTTCATTGATGTGACTTGATAGCCGTCAGAATTCACTGACTGGCGCTCGGTCGGCACTGTGGACGCTTAATAATCCCTCTGAACTCTTACACAGTGACACTAAGCTCTTCACACAGAAATAAATATTCGCCAAAAAAGATTGTCGCATCAATGAAGACTGTTTTGCTCTTATTGGAGCAATTTAGATGGACATTTTCTGTCTTTTGAGAACGGATAATCCAGCCCTTCCTGTCAGAAAAAGAATGAGTATCAGATTTTTATCTACGGTGATTCCAGTCTTTAAAAACCATACTAAACGTCAGTTTCAAGATTGCTCAGATATATTCACCTTAAATGATAGTTACTAGACCGTATTTCGTTGCCCCAAACCACACAAGCTAATTTGAAGCGAACGAAGCCATTGACAAATCCCGATTAATGCTAAACGAATATTCGGACGAAACGTGTGGCGACGTTATTTCCACTGTTCGCTTGGCGAAGTCCTTCAGCAGCCGCACCGATTGACAGAAGGCTGAATTACCACGCCTGTTGAGCGTTTCGAGCCCGCAGTCACCTTCACGCAGCCTGCTGCGGCCTTCCAGGAAGGCTGAACGGCAGTAGCGTGCCGGCGGGGAGTACAGAGCCCGCCAGAAAACGAAACACACGGAGCAATCGAAGCCGATTAGAGGCGAAATCACCGGTTTGGATGGGCTCCCCGGTCGGCCGATATACCCTTTAGTTGAGGCTGGGGCAAAAACGTTCTCCTCAATTTTCCCCCCAACCACTCTCCACTGAGCCACGGTCTCTTTAACAAATTTCGGAGCCGCTTAATGAAACCCAGCAAGTGCGAACCCTCTGCTCGTCGGGCAGCGGAAGTCGTCAGAGGCGGACGAGCGCCGATTAGCGCTGTTCGGCGCCGCACCGCGTCGTACCTGTTAGGGGGTCAGCTCGTTTCCTGTACCATAATTCCGAAGCACTCGCTCCCACCATTTGCACTTGATCCCTGACCACGTACTGGCATTAGCTCTGCCCATTACATTAGTCCTGATGCGACATGCACGGTACTTCACGATGATTCCTCTGAAAATCACGTGTGACTGAAATGAGCTCCATACCACCGACCAGCTGATTATCTGGTGTTGGCTTGTTTCTTAATCTGAATCTTATATTAGTAAAAGGAATGAAATCTGTTGTGCTAGGAATGTCTTACTACCACAGTATTAATTTCTCAGATAATAAGTCACAGTCGTACCAAGTTTTCCTCAATTGCTCCAAGTTTGTAAAAAGTATGTTTTACATCTCACCGCTTCGCACCACCACCTTCATCTCTGGCCGTTACGTGTCTTCAGGATTGACACCAGCCAGCCAATTGACAGGGAAAACTATGGATTCTCCACTGATATCGTTCGTTTCCGATTATTTTTACATACTAAGTCCTCAACGCACACCCAACTTTATCAGTGGCGGTGACGTCTCATTTTGGCAACATTTTTTCCTAGATAGTAAACTACATCATATGAGGACTAGGTTTTGTTGTTAGTTCTCCAGTTACACTTAGATATCATCCCTTTCCTTCCCCTGACACCCGCACCCGTAGGCCTTAAATGTCAACGAGACCGATAAAAATAAGTTTTTAGCCCCCGAAAAGTGGGGGATGTTTCCCACTTACATACCACCTAGCCGGCCGTAGGTGGCCGAGCGGTTCTAGGTGCATGGATGTGTGTGATGACCTTAGGTTGGTTAGATTTAAGTAGTTCTAAGCTCTAGGGGATTGATGACCTCAGATGTTAAGTCCCATAGTGCTCAGAGCCATTTCAACCATTTTTTTGAACATACCACCTAATTAAATATCCACTTCAACCCTAAGAGCGCTGCAGCTGCCTTACTGAGTAATATATTTTTCTAGACAGTATGTCATACGTTACATAATGCAAAATTGTGCCAAACATACCAGAGTCATGCTTGGATATCACCTCTTTCCCACACAAATAGGAGCGTTACAGCTGGAATGAAAAACACTATGTGGAACGCCTCAATGTAAGTCGTTCCATTGGTGGCATGAGCTGCCTTTTACCTTTCTATACTTACTTGCACCTTTGCTGTTCAATACATCTGTGCTTTCGATTCTGAGTAAAAGCAGGAGCAGTGTTTTGAAAGACAGCCACAGTGGCACATTACAAAATGCCATTTCTCAATTTATTTTTTTATTTCACACATCTATAGGTAAATGAAGTCTATATATAGTCCTGTTCTTCTTTTCCTCACTCGTTTATTACGTTCCATGTCTGTGTTTCCATTTTCCATTCCTTGTCTCGTCTGCAAGCGAGAATGTGTGAATGTCTGTCTTTGGTGCTTCCATGTATTTTGGTTCTTGGGTGTAGATTAAGTGGTAGAGGCAGTTTGGCCAACTTTTGTGTAGAGACTAAGTATCTTTTGCTGTGTCAAAGAGACATTAGGGAGGACTGGGCAGCAACTGTTCTATTTGGTACAGGAAGCTACTTTCTCTGCCCATTTCCGCTACTACCTACGGACATCGCTGTTCGATCGGTCCTCGAAAGGCGAAGTTGTCCGCCCTAGTTATCTCTTATTGTGTAAGTTTAGATTGTTGGAATATTTAAATATTTTGTTGAAGTTGAGATGCCAATGGATTTCTTAGAAGTGTAGCCACGGTAAATCACACCGGAGTATCTGTTTCAGGTAAGGAGTGCAAAAATGCTTATTAATGTTTCAGTTACATAATACGACTCGTGTCTTACAGCTACTTAACGATAGGAGAGTGCTTTGTCCAACCTATGTCTTGTTTCAGTTGATGTCTTTAATGTGTGAATGTGTTGTGCGTCTGTTATCTGTTTGTCGTGTTAGAATTACATTTCTATGTCTCAGTCTTGAATTCATTTCTTGAGGTCTGTGCTTCTTTGAGTTGGTTAGCTAAACTAGACCACGTGCGTTTCCGGCATGTCGACAGCCTTCAGCTCAACGTTATTATTCGTTCAAGCGTGTTGTTCAATTTAAATTTCAAATTGAATGAGGATTGGCTTTATCTTCTATACTTCCATATTTTTCGTACCCCCGACATATAGGATTCCTACGCGAGCTGCCGACAATGTGGTTGATAAGTGAGGCTAACGTTTCTCTGGCCCATCATGTTTTAATCTGATATATACTGTTATCCTTAAACTCCCTTCTTCCAGTGTGGGTACTGTGGGATGAAAGGGGGCGTACTTGTATATGAGACGAACCCTTCCTTATACTAAACTGAGGCTCTTCCCACATGTTAAGAAATAGTTCGAGTGTTATACAAGCGATATCAAGCACCTTTAGAAATCATTACTGTTAGTAATTGAAATTACGTATTTTTGTGAATAAATATTAATTGGTTTTTAAATTGTGTTCTTAACGCTACTTTTACAACTCGTCCAACTGTTTAGTCTAGCTCCCTCAGAGGTAACTGATTTTTACTATTTGGTTGACTAACATTTTATTTCGTGTTAACACGAAAGTTTTATTCTGAATTTCATAAAGCTCTAGTCGTAGAGAAAATACATCAGTGATTCAAGCACCAGTAGGTTTCATTCATTTGTGATCTAATGATTGTAGTGGTCATGGACATTGTAATCAGTCTGCAGTTTGCGATGCTTGACAGAGGTACAGATTTATCTATAAAATATGCAAACATATCGAGCAAATGACCCCCAAAAAGAACTACAATTTTACAATTGACTGGTAGTTGACCCTTACCAATGGACTCCCTGAAACGTCAGTCATAAAATTGCTTTAAATGAAGTTTAAGAGTCCTTTCTCACCATAGAATTGTGTCCTAGTGTTACGTTTTATTGAAATTGCCGCAGCTGTTCCAGTCTTCTCATGTAATAAACGTACGTGCCACCTCTTCCTACCACCCCCAGCTCTAGAATTGAATGTCATCAAGGGTGAAACCAGTGGCTAGAAAGTTAGGCGAATAACTAGCAAAAAAGAAAAATTTATCTGTATTTACACAAGCTTCTCTTAATAATTGAACTTACCTCTTTCTTGTACACCAAATCAATCTTTGGTCCTTTAATATTGCAAACTTGTTGGTGGTGTCTTCCTAGAGTAGGTGCGTTTCTATTAACTTCGCTAGACGTGCTTTCTGAATTGAGATATTCACTAAAGAAGAAAGTCTCTCTTTTGAAATTACTTTCCTCAGATATGTTTTTATACGTTTCATGCAAGAAAAGCTTATTTCCACAGACACAGTAGTAGAACAGATGGATAAAATAAGGAAGAACGTGTCATAAGAATCCTTAGAAACGTCCTTATCCTCGTTAAGCATTTATAAAATTTTTCCAGTGGAAATCTTTCTGCACTTCTCTTCGGTATACTAAATAGGACATTCGTTTCTTGGGTATTGTGTCTTGCGGAATACAGGGCGAAAGAAATTTGGAAGTTGTGAAGTGCATTAAAAGGAAAACAAATGTGGTAATCTTCAAATTTTGTGGTACTGGCAAGTCAGACAAACTTAATTTTCTCTTATTCGCGAAATCTCTCTTCCTTCTGTATCAAAACGTTATCCAAAATATCATAACACAAGACTCGATACATTTGGACGCATTCATCCTGAGAGAAGGAATTGTACTCTCGCGAGAGTCGCATATCTGTCATTCTGCTCGCCTTTTGAAAAACAATTGATCAATATCGTTCGTTCTTCATGTTTCTTCATGGTTCAAATAATAAAATATTCCGGGCTGTTTTGACGTGGTCGAAGCGATTTAACTTAAAAATCTGACGTTTCGTCCCCATCTGTGGACATTTTCATGGGGGATCGTAGCTTTATTGAGTATCCGATTCACAACCTTGCTCGCTAATGGACGCAGCAAAATTCCGCTTCCGCGAGCTTACGCGCTGTGGCGTGACGTCACATGTTTTGAATACGTTAGCGCAATTGGCCGTTCTCGACAGCTGCCGTCCGTTGTTACTATCATCCCATGATGGGAGACTGTTGCAAATTTTCTTCAGCACCGGAATCCGAAAGTCATTCAATTTCAAACCCTCCTGCTTGCTATCGAAATTCCTGAGGCGTTTCACAATCTTTATGGCCTCTCTGAAAGCCTTTCGTGGTATTCGCTTGAGGCCGCTAATACTTGAGTCCTATCAAAATGAATGTGATGGTCTCCTGGCCGTGAAGCATGTTCAGCAACAGCTGACCTGTGAACCTTCCCTCTTCTGTAATTGCCCTTGTGCTCTTCGACTCGTTTTCTGACAGTTCTTTTTGTAGTGCCCACTTACACCTCCCCACCACTAAGCGGTATCCTATAGATTCCAGCTTTTTCCACCGTTTGGCGGGCATCCTTCGCCGATTTTAGGCGATCTTGTGTGGGTTTCTAAATTACCACTTCCTCAAGATTTTTTCTATACGGTCAGTCACAAATTTAATAAATGGCAGGAAAACTTTCAATTTCACCGGCTCTTCAGCATCACTATGATTTCTACGCGGTAGTCTTAACGCTCTTTTCACTTCACCTAACGAATAACCGTTCTTGAGCAATGCTTGGTTGAGATGTTTTAATTCTGTATCAAGCAGCTCTGGTTCACAGATTTTCCTTGTTTTATCCGCCAAGGTTTTTATGATTTCTCGCTTTTGTTGTGAGTGGTAATTCGAATCCCGGTGGATATAACGGTCCGTGTGCGTGGGTTTTCGGTAAACTGTGTGACCCAAGCTGCCATCTTCTTTCTTGAAAACTAGCACATCAAGAAAATTTTATCTTCCGCCTGCCTCGTCCTCCTTGGTAAACTGAATCTTAGGATTGATCCCGTTCAGAGGTCTGTGGAAACGATCCAGTTCGTCCCTGCCATGCCACCACAAAACAAACGTATCATCCACGTAACGGAACCAAATACTTTGTTCCTTGTTCGCAGTTTACAATGCCTGCTCCTCGAATTTTTCCATAAACCAGTTCGATATAACCGGGCTTAAGGTGCTCCCCATAGCGATTCCACCCGTCTTTTCATAGTACTCTTCGTTCCATTTGAAATATGTGGTTGTGAGTAAATATTTAAACAGTTCTGTAACATCGAGAGGAAAAATCCGATTCAGCTGTTACAACACTTGAAAGGTCTCTGTTGGATTCCTTTGATGTTAATTTCTTAAATCTGTTGTCATTTACGGCATAAATTCCTCTTCTAAATTTACTGTGGCGTTTCTGACTATCTGCGAGGAGACTGAGCAGTGGAACGTGTTACTTTTACACATAAACAAGAACGATCTGTAACACTACTGCACTTTAAAACACAGTTTATATGTAATTCATGTCACACAGTCTCATACGGAACCTACACCCGCTTTCTTATATATACTGTATATGATAAGATACTGTCATCCCCATTACCTTCTGTGTGAAAGGATGAATGAGCAAATGTATTTCTAGTTGCATGCTTGAGGGTAGCAGACAAGTCTGTCTGCTAGAGAACAGTAGGACCAACATCGGAACAGGTAGCTAAGCTTTCCAGAATCAAAGAGGTTTCTATTCTTAGTATGGTCCTGTCTGTCCCTTGTCATGTTGGTATAGGGAGCTGCCTCTCTAGTCACTTCCGTTTTGTATACGGAAGCACGCTCGGTAGAAGCCCCACAGGTCAGTCTGTCCGCAGCGAGCGCCTGAAGTGGTAAGATCTCCGGCTAAGCGCGTGTCTGCTAAGTCCGTAGGACAATGGATTTCTTAAGTTCAGCCTAACTGAAAATGTTATTTTAAATTGCATCGCAGTGTGATTCGAGTGTACAGTTCAGAATATCTTCCGGTAGTTGCTTTGTCACTACTTTGTGAGTAAAGTGGAACCACGTGTCGCTCAGTAACTCTAACTATATCATCAATCTTAAATGCGAATCTGCGCGATATTATAACGTCTCGTCTTAACAATATTTTTCAATATAGCAACTTTTCTTTATGTTCAACCCACGTGGGGTGTACTTTGTGAGACCAGTACCACGTGCTTATACAATTGTTTCATCCATCAGGTTAATAGTAAGACGATAGTAACCAGTTCGAGGTTTTTCTTTTGTAAATTGCTTTTTGATCTAATTTATTTTAATTATCAAGTTTATTGTGGAGTACACTCTTTGTGTAAACCAAGTTGACCACGTGAAGCATATAGTGGAATCATCAAAGTAGCCCTCAGCTATTCTTTTAGGGAAGATTTCACAGAGAGTTAGTATGAATTTAGTATACCAGTGTGTGGTAATTACATGATGGACAGGATTGCGCTACGAATGTAACTTCTTTAGGTGAAAATTGAATCGGTTGGTTGTGGTTAACTTCCTCTTGCATATGTTTCAATGTTCTTCGTGTGTTATTTTATGAATGTAGTGTTCTATGCAGTCTCCCAATCTTGGCTCCCTATTTGATGTGTTCCGTAAGATTACAAACTCACATTTTCACATTCCTAAATAAGGCACCAGCTTAGTTATGACTCAAGTTTAATATGCTGAAATTTCAATGATCAATGTTAAAATAAATTTCCAAATATAAACTGATTTATTTCTTTTTTTATATATGTATCACCGGTTTTCGTATGACTATTAAAAGATTATAATTAATGGAAATTTGGTAAGCTAGACTGGATACCTGGTGAAACAGTTGCTCAGTAATGCAACGTTAACTTCCTCAGATAGCTCACAGCTTTTAATCCACTTTTATGGTCATGAATATCAGCACCGCTTTCATAGCAAATTAAGGCAACAACATTACACACTTCATTGAGTGGAACCATAGTGAATAACGACACCACATCGAAACTGACTAATATGTCCTCCAGCTGTAGTACTATGCCGTTCAATTTACTGATAAAATGTGCCGCATTCTTAATGTACGAATCCAATCGGCCCATATACGGTCGTACTAATGTTGTCAATAACTTGGCAATCGAATAGGTGGGCGAACCAATACCACTCACTATTGGTCTTAGAGGAAATGGTTCAAATGTCTCTGACCACTATGGGACTTAACTTATAAGGTCCTCAGCCCCTAGAACTTAGAACTACTTAAACCTAAGTAACCTAAGGACATCACACATATCAATTCCCGAGGCAGGGTTCGAACCTGCGACCGTAGAGGTAGCGCGGTTCCAGACTGTAGCGCCTAGAACCGCACGGCCACTCTTCCCGGCGTCTTGGAGGAACATGTTTTTTGTGCATCTTCGGCAATCCATAAGTCTTGGTGCTAGCGCAAATGAACAGACTTTCCTGAAAGCTCTGTTCGATGGAGGACTTCATTATCAACCGCGTAACAGTTCTGAGAACTTTGTCGGTGGGGCCTTTACGTAGTGTCCTACACGTTTGCGGATCTAATTTTGCTAGAATAGTCGGTCACATTCAAAACAACCGTTGCATTTCCAGTGTCAGCGGGGAGAATGATAACACTATCGTCTTCACTCAGGCGTTTTAAGGGATTCCTCTCACCCATAGTTAAATTGCTTCTTGGAGGCTTTGCGCAAGACAATACGATTACAGCCTCTACACGGATTTCTTCAGCTGTAACCTTGTCCACACTACGTATGCCTGCTTCTACACTGGCTATTATAACTTCCGTGGGCACAACTGACGGACTAATGGCAAAGTTTCCATCCTTGGAAAGCACATATCTCTCGCCAGATAGCGAACGTCCGGATAGATTGATAACCGTGCGGGAAGCGTTTAAATGGTGCATCCGATTATTAGGTAACAGGTTATCAAATTTCTTCTTCTATTAGACGTTGTCAACATACGCTTCCTAATAGTATCGTGCAACAGTCTGTCAATTCTATACCAGTCAGAAGTACACAGTTTATTGCTGGTAGTAATATGGAGAAACATTAACTCACAATCTGTGTTTGTCTGATCCCTGCCGGTTTGTAAGATCCGCTCCCGTACTAAAGCCTCTTCCGTCCGTTTGAAAATTCGCTGCGCCTTGACCGATCTGCTTAATCGCTTAATCCTCAAGAACTTCGAAATAACACTGAACTCTCTGCAAAAGCTTCACTCTCTTCTTCCGCAAACCTTCCACGTGTCGCACATTTCTTGACATCTCCTCCCAGTACAGCCATCTAATTGTAAAATGTAAACTTTCACGGTCGTAATTGTCACAATTAATAAAATATTCCGGGCTATCATGTCGTGGTCGAAAGGATTTCACTTTAAAATTTGGCGTTTCGTCCCCAACTGTGGAGACATTTTCAAGGGGACCGAAGCTTTGTTGAATGTCCGACTCACACCCTGGCTTGCTACTGACAACAGCAAAATTCCGCTTCCGCAAGCTTCCGCGCAGCGGCATGACGTCACATCTTTGAATATATGAGCGCAGCTGGCCGTTGTCGACTACCGTCGTCCACTGTTACTATCATCCCATGGTGGAAGACTGGTACACATTTTCTTCAGCCCTGGAATCCAAATTTCATTCAGTTTCACGCCTTCCTCCTTCATATTAAAATTTCTGTGGTGTTTCACAATCTCTATGTCCTCTCTGTACAGCTTTTAGTGGTATCCGCTTGGGGCTGCCAGTACTTGAGTCCTATCAAACTCAATGTGGTGGTCTCCTGGCTGTAAAGCATGTTTCCTTTCTCAGCGGTTGGAGAGCATCCTTGGTCGATTTTAGGTGATCGTGTATGTTCCGTGTGGGTGTGTAAATTACAGAGATGTTCCATTTTCCCAAGATTTTTTGTATGCGGCTAGTCACGTCTTTAATGAATGGCAGGAAAGAATTTCGCCGGCGCTTGAGCATGTCCTCCAGATGGGGACGAAACGTCAGGTTTTAAAGTGAAAGCCTTTCGACCACGGCATAACAGACGGGAACATTTTTTTAAATTGTGACAGTTCTGGCCGTGAAAATTTACATTCTGCAGTTTTTACTTTAGTTATGCAGTGTAAAACGTCCAATGACCTCTTCTTAAACATCGAAAAGTTTACCAGTTAAACAAATATGACTTATGTAGTCTAAAATGCAATCGATTAGTTAATTTTCTACACTTTTTTATTCAACACTGAACACATTTTTTTCTTTTTATCTCGGAACATTGTTTCTGTGTATCTACAGGACTCCTTGAAAAAAGCGACGATAACAGCTCCTTAAAATTCTCACGATGTAAAGTCTATGGATTCATCGCGACTATGCTTAGTTAAATGGAGTACGGTACTACATAACCAAAGAGAGCTTGTTCAAAGATACGTTTTCAGTGAACTACACGATATACAGTCCAACATTTTCGTTTAGGACATCTGAAATTGTATTTCGGTTTCTTTCTAAGATTTTCAATTTAATCTGGCGCTTTAAATTCTCTGCCGAATCTGAGTGTTTGTGTAATGATAATGTTACATTTAACAAAGCAGAGAATCCTCTATTCAAAACGATGCTGTTATCGTTAAAAAAACAAACATAGCCAGCAAAACAATTTCTGCAGAGCTATAAAGCAGCAGAATCACGATATTTTAAACTAAGATTGTACCATTTACATAATTGTAGAGATTCTGTACGAGGCCCCGCAGTTTAAAATTTCTTTTCGTTTCGTCTTCCCAACTTGAAAAGGGTGTTTCTAATAAAACAAGCAATATATCATAAGCAGGGATCATATTTAAAACATACACTGCTAAACGCACTAAAGATGGATATGGAACTGGAAGTAGCCGGGAATGAAATTTCCATCTACCTCACTTCTGTCCCCTTAACATACAAACTCAAGCAAGGCCCATAGCCCCATGAGACAGGCTGTGGCGTTTGCGTCACAGCACTTGACAATGCAGATCTTACGAGTGCCAGCGGCCGTCTCCAGAGGGGAGCTGGTCACTATTTCAGACGAGTTAATAATTTTGACTGCACGTTTAAATGCGTGTAGGCTCTCAATATCACAAGACAAATTTAAGACCTTTGATGGGTACCTTCTTCAGTTACGTTTAGATTTCCATGGACCCTGCACGGAGCCGCGTGTTCACGAAGTTTGGCGAACAAACCGACTAGTGTGACATCACAAGCTCTTTGCGGGCGCCCTTGTTTCTGGTGGGCCCCGAAACTCAAGCAGGTGACGGCACAGTTGCTGTAGCAGACATATAGTTATGCTAGGCCTGTAGCTCCGCCTATGCTCGAACTATGAGAACGAAAGGCTACTTCAAAGGCTACTTCACTTCGACTGGTGATAATTGCGTGCTTGCTGCTACAAGAGAGATCCACGCAGCACAAAACAGGGAAATACGTTTGGTGTAAAAACCAGCAAGGGTGATGAGATAAGTTAACTGTCTAAATGTGAGGCAAGATAGCACTGGTGAACTGCCGCTTCACCTACCACCGCTGGCCTCAGTCATCTTCCGAAGACGTGTCTCCGTTGTTTTTATTATTTTTACCCTTCGCTTCCTTTACACCTCTCTCTGATCGCTAAGGTTTCATACGCACGCACACACACACACACACACACACACACACACACACACACACACACACACACGACACATACACACACATATTTAACATACAGGGTGAACCATCTAAAACTTGCACCGCAAATATTGCGGAAATGGAAAGTGCTATTGAGGTGCAGTTTTCACAGAATGGATTGGTTGTATGTAGGCTGTTTAGGTTTTTATGTTGGTAACTTCACCTAGCGCTCTGTTTGAAAATCACTGGCTGTGCTGTGTGCAGTCTGTGGCTGGTTGGCAATGTTAGAATATTCTAGTATTGGGCAGTTGGATGTGAACAGCGCGTAGCGTTGCGCAGTTGGAGATGAGCCGCCAGCAGTGGTGGATGTGGGGAGAGAGATGGCGGAGTTTTGAGAGCGGATGATCTGGACGTGTGTCCATCAGAGACAGTACATTTTTAATACTGGATATCATGAACTGATACATATATTATGACTTTTGAACACTATTAAGGTAAATACATTGTTTGTTCTCTATCACAATCTTTCATTTGCTAACTGTGCCTATCAGTAGTTAGTCCCTTCAGTAGTTAGAATCTTTTATTTAGCTGGCAGTATTGGCGCCCGCTGTATTGCACTAGTTTGAGTAACGAAGACTTTTGTGAGGTAAGTGATTCATGAATGGTATAGGTTACTGTTAGTCAGAGCCATTCTTTTGTAGGGATTATTGAAAGTCAGATTGCGTTGCGCTAAAAATATTGTGTGTCAGTTTAGTGTTAATGAGAATAAGTAAAGAGCGAAATGTCTGAGTACGTTCAGTTCTACTCAGCTGTTTAAAAAATCAAATAACGTAAGGGGTTTACCAGCACAGTAATTCACTAACTTTTTCTAAGGGGGCGTTTCATATGTCGACCCTTAGCCTAGGATACCTCACTAAAATTTTCTGATTTTTTCTTGTAGTTTGTGTAATTAGTGTAGCTATTGTTTATTGCTAGCGTGTAATAGTAGAGAGAATCTTCTTTGTAGTTGTAGTTTTTCATTGCTGTACAGTAAAACAGATGTGGCATGCACGTAGATTTGCACCAAGTATTTCTCAGCTCTGCTTGCAATTAATTAGATATTATTTTCAGTGCTATGTTAATGTGTTTTCTTATTTTGCTCTTCAAATTGTGCTTTTCTGTGTTATCGTGTGAAATATTGTGACAATAATGGCGTGTGAAAAACGTAATACTTGGCTCCAAAGTAAACTGAGAAATGACAGTGAAGACGAGAGTAGTGTGTTAGCGCCACAGTGTAATGAATTAATTAATGTTCAACATTGTAATTTGGTAATTGGGCATAGGAAAATGGAGCGGGCGGCAGATAATGGTGTAGACAGTGAAACAATTAGTGAACAGGGAAGTACTATCGATCGATAGGTCGGCAACAGGTCGCCTCAGGATTCCGAAATAACAGGACACAATCTTGCAAATACTGTAGATTCAGGTGTTGCGTCCTCACCGTTTTCTCAAATAAGTCAAGACACATTTTCTGCTTTTCGAAATGCGAATATTGCCGGTTCAAATGCATTGCCGAATAGAACTGAAGAACATGTTTCAGACACCTGTGCATTGTTATTATAATTATTGCAACAAATGGGACAAAAGCTTCAAATATTAGACACAATGGAGCAAAATCATCAAATGTTAGACACAACAATGGAACAAAATCAGAGACAAACACAGCAACAGCTTCAAAAGTTACACTCAAGGGAACAAACGCTTGAACAAAGACGTAAAGATTTAATTGCTGAGTTACTTAAAATCGAATCGAAATGTCAAAAAGTGTGAGCATTTTCAACCTATTTTTTCGCGTCATAAAAATGCATTGCAGAATCACGAAGCAGCCGTAAAAGAACTGCAAACTATTGTTCATGAAAAAAACGACACCTTGCAAGCTAAAATTGACTCACTTGCATCTATTGATTCCGTTACGCAACTTACAAAAACTCAGGAAAATTAAAGGACACAGTAGATGCGATTTCAACACAAATGGACACTCTCAAAATTGGTTCACAAAAACACACTGAGGAAATCAGTTCACTATCGGAGAAAGTAGCCGAACTTTCGGTTCAGTTCACTAACGTATCTACAAAGGTAGATGATGATCTGAATGACACAAGACCTGTAGCCTTCACTGACACAGAAGAGTATGAACAAATTACAAAACTCAAACAAAATCAAAATCAAATCAATACACAGTACAAAAGATAAATCCGGAAAGTACAAGATCAGTTGGCAAAAGTAATAAAAGAATTACATATTTCAGATGAGACTCGCGCTCCAACACGGGAAGAGAGACTTAGAAATACGGAAAAGCTACAAAATAACAACACATGGATTTCGGAAATTATGAAAGAAATTGGCAAGGTGCACCGAATTTTGAGATGGAACCGACTACACGACGTAACAATGACCGATATTGTACTCGCCGACATGATGATTTTGACTATAAGCTGTTCATACTACTCGTAAATTCAAAACATTTAAGAATTCCGGCAGCGACATTCATCCACAAGCGTGGCTCTATCAATTCTTTCATTGTTTTCCTCCCAACTGGTCATTAGAGCACAGATTAGAATTTATGTGTGGCTATTTAGAGAATGAACCAGCTGTAAGAATGCGATCGGTCATTCACGATTGTCACAGTGAAGGAGAATTTTATCATGCCTTCCTCTCAGCATATTGGTCTCAAGTTACACAAGACCGAGTAAAACATAGCATCATAATGATGAAACATTTCGAACAATCTGAATTTTCCAGTCTTGTGAAATATTTTGAGGACATGTTGCACAAGAATCAGTGTCTGTCAAACCCATACAGCCCCTCAGAACTTATCCGCATTTGCTTACTCAAATTACCTGAACATTTAACACACATTATTTTGGGAGGACATCCGTCACAATTCCGTGACGACAGAAACAATAACTGGACACGACAAGGCAATTCTTACAACGCAAATCGTGACCAAAACAGACACCACCAATATGACAACCGTTGGCAGAGTAGTAATAATTACAGGGAAAGATCATCTCTCTGCATTATTGACTATGACAGAGACAATCAGAGAAACAGACAATATGGGAACCAAAATAATTATTATCAAGGGAGGCAGAATAACTTCAAACGCAACAGTTCAGCGCGCAGTTACGATTCAGGGAGAAATTCTCCACCACGTGATCGACAAGAAAGGAACTATGGAATCTACCGACATGACGACACACGATCTAATCGTAACGACAGACCTAAATTTCACCAGAACTGGCGGGATTCCAACAGGGCAGGACCGTCTCGGCAAGGTAAATTTGTAGAAGTTAGGTCTCCTAATCCCAATAACGACGCGCGCCAACAAAGAGATACAATGACTCGTAGCGCAGGCAGCCGCGTGCGCCGGCTGGCCCAGCGAAAAATAACATAGGCGCTAACATTGAGAAAAATTTTAGCATTCCTTACAGAATCCAACGTATACCACATGATAATTGCGATGAAGTTGAAACTCTGCGCACTAGGAACAGTAAAGGTTTACACCAAATTTCACATGTAAAACCGTTTATTGAAAGATAATCTGCTTTTTAACTTAGTCTTTGCTGTAAAATTTTTCAATTTACGTTACTTGTACACTTCGTCACACTTAGAAACTGTTAACATGCAGCAATGTTTTAAAGTTAACTATTTTTAAAGTTAACTATCCAGTCTAGAACCTAGAGAACATATTTAGACAAATGTTTTGTTATAGTGAACAGACGACACAGTGTTATTGTGTGTGTACATTCTTGCTTGTTAGTTGCACGATTACGTAACGACTATAAGGCTCACATACTTACAACATATACCTGTACTGATAATGAGATTTTAATGCAACATTTTATTTTACTTGAAAATGCATTCTGGAGTTAAAGTACTTTCTGAGATATACCAGATGACACAGTGGTTAGTTTATTTGACAGCTACACGATTATATCACGACGTTACTAATGAGTGACACAATCTATATTATTGCTCTTGCGGTGTATCTGTTTTATATCTGCACGGTTTTTCTGAATTCTTCTGGAAAGTAAAACATGTTTTAGTAGTAACTTTTGTGGTATAGCTACAATGAGACAGCCTTTTTCGTAGCATAACAATACATTACAGTATAGTACTTTCTTCATCACGGCAATAAGCGTAATAAGTAAGATAGCTATACGCATAGCGTTTCACTTTTGTTTATTACAAGGTAAGTGCATTGACTTCTGCAGAACTTCGCATATGGACGACGATAATTACGACACTTAGCACATTTTTACCGTTAAGTAATGACAGAGAGTATCTTACAACAAGACGCACAATTTAGCGCTGCAGTGCACGTATTTGAGTGATTAATTTTGTACTTAAAACATTTATTTTTAAAGATTTTTGAATCACAAAGATACAAAGAATGTTTTCTGTGATGCATTTGATTCCATTGCTGTAATCTGTTACACCTGAGGGTATAATTACATTAATCCTCAGGGGGGGGGTACACGCCTACTTTGTGTGCTAAGCGTGTAGCGAGCGCTAGGAGCCCTAGCTAATATGGTATTTGCTTATACAGCTTTACACATCGGTACCATATTTCTCTAACACATAATTACACAGCAATCTGATCATTTAACTGAGAGAGACAAACATTTATTTTACTATGTAAGTGACAGATGTTTACGCAATTACACAGTTGGATAACTTCACACTTATGAAATTGTATTTTGTCTGTACTTCGTGAAATGTTCATATTTTTTCGGAACCATTGTTATAATATGAGAGCTTTGAATGATGTATTTGGTATGGGATCATGATTTTTAAAGTACATTTGAGGTAGATGACACTATTGAAATGATTAAAATATCCATGGGTGTACTGCCGGTCTACAGTGTCCAACAGGCCACTACGACGATTTTGAGATCTGACTGAGGTGTTATGATGTTATTATTATGATGACGATGTGTATTATGCTCTTGAGGTATGTTTCTGATCAATAAGCTGATGCTATATGAGGAATGTGATTACGTGTTTATATGTATATGAATAATGAGTAGTGGTTAGGGACTCTGATTTGTGGAAACGGATGTTGGAAACCAAGAATCGTACTTTAAGAGTTATGAAATGTGTGTACATGTGTGAATGTTTCACAATGCCGGCAAAAATGTTTTGGACGCTGTTATATTTATAGTATTTTGTTTCTACACATTTGTAAGGCAAATTCTCAACCTGTGAAATTTTTTATATTAGACTGTCACTGTAGTGCAAACTGCTGTCGTAAATGTTTCGGTAAGAAAGCTAAGTGACTTTGACATAATGCATTGTGGGTACCCAGCTGTGCCAGTCGCCTGAAGAAAAAGCCGTTAGGTGGAGAAGAAAGAGGCCATTATCCTCGCTATTGACATTCCTTTGTAGAAAGCATCGCAAATACGACGCACTCATTACTTGTAAACATATTGTGGAGCGTGTACTTCGTGCTACTTACTGAAATGCTTGTGAAGTAATGGGAAATATTCTTACATCTGCACACCTGATTTTGACAAGTGTCTTTCTACGAGAGTTGAGAGAATTTGTACCAACTTATGAAATGCCACATGACTATTGAATGTTGTTTTTATGCTTTGCCTTGTACATAGTTGCTTATTTCATTTGATATCTGTTTTCCAGCGGTGTTGCAGCACTGGTTTTATAAAATAAAATTAAATGCATTTGCTAATGTGAACACTTTCTGTCAACAGATCTGTTAAATAACAATTTTATAATCCACTTTCTTCCATATAGGAGCACTTGGAAAGGAAAGAACAGTAAGAAGGGGCTAATAACAGTAACTGAATACATAATTTTCTTTACAAGTACTTGTCAATATTTTTGTAGAATAAGTTGTTGTGGTGCATCACTTTAATTACATAGACATTAAGATGTGAGTAGACATTTCCCTTATCGGCATTGTTGTCTTTAGTGTATTATTTTTTCTGCTTGAGCTTCATCATGTTTAGGTATAAGTTACAGCATTTGCTGCTGCCATTTGCCTGGAATAGTGTTACTGAATCAGACTTTGTATTACTCTGTTAAGCCAGTTTTACTACTGATTTATTTTTCTTGTTTGCTGCACAGTGCCTTATATTAGTTGTAGTATTGCAACTGCTTTGCTAATTTAGATATACTGCTGCTTGCTTTGCCAATTTGCATTTTTTGTCATTACTGTTTGTGTTACTTTGTTATGTGCTGCTGCATTGCCTCATCCCTTGGTATATATATCTGAGCTCAGAATATTTAAGTTACCATAGGAGGGGGTAGACTATATAAGAAACTAACTATGAAGAAAGGGAAAGAATGCACTGAGAAGTTATATGAAAAAGATTTGGGCAAAAATGAGTATTGTACACTGAGAAATATTTATTTTGAAAGAGGATACGAACAAAACAGGGTTAGATAGGATTTTTTTTCTGGAAAGATTTATGAAATGAAGTTTTGTGTTGGACTGCAGTACCAAATGTTACACTGAAAACGAATCCTGTCCTTTCCTTTGGTGTTATTCCGCTATGTGTTTGTTTACCCTTGTGTATTTATGTTTTTCCAGACTTTATGTATTTAGTTAGTAAGATTTATGTAGTAGAATTTTTTTCTAATACTATGTTATTTACTTTGTAAAGATGTTTAGACATTATTAATTCTGCTTTGTTTCAATGCTCATGTGTGAAATTAATGTTTTGAAAACTATTCTCATTATATTATTTATTTACTTATCTCATAATTCCTGTAAAACTGATGTATCTGTAAATTTCTATTGTTTTGTAAAGTCTGTGTTACTACAAATGTTATTTGTACTATTATGTTCTTTAATGATGTTTTCTGTACCTTTGTAATTGTATTCTCATGTTATAAAATTGTAATTGACACTAGTTCATCAAATTAAGTAACTTTTAAGAGTTCATTTCAAGTGTTGGGCTGTTGGTTGTGAACAGTGAGTAGCGTTGAAGGTGAGCCGCGGGCAGTGGTGGATGTGGGAAGAGAGATGGCGGAGTTTTGAGAGCGGATGATCTGGACGTGTGTCCATCAGAGACAGTAAATTTGTAATACTGGATATCATGAACTATAATGACTTTTGATGTCTATTAAGGTAAATACATTGTATGTTCTCTATCACAATCTTTCATTTGCTAAGTATGCCTATCAGTAGTTATGTTATGTCCCCTTAGAAAAATTGTACATTACTGTCCTTAAACTGACACACAATATTTTTAGCAGAACGCAATCTGACTTTCAAAAATCCCTACAAAAGAATGGCCCTGACTAATATTAACCTATTCTTTTTACAAATCACTTACCTCACAAAAATCTCTGTTACTCGAACTACTGCAATACAGCAAACACCACTACTGCCAGCTATATAAGATTCAAACTAAAGAGGGCACTAACTACTGATTGGTATAGTTAGCAAATGAAATATTTTAATAGAGAACAAACAATGTATTTACCCTGATAGTCATAATATACACTCCTGGAAATTGAAATAAGAACACTGTGAATTCATTGTCCCAGGAAGGGGAAACTTTATTGACACATTCCTGGGGTCAGATACATCACATGATCACACTGACAGAACCACAGGCACATAGACACAGGCAACAGAGCATGCACAATGTCGGCACTAGTACAGTATATATCCACCTTTCGCTGCAATGCAGGCTGCTATTCTCCCATGGAGACGATCGTAGAGATGCTGGATGTAGTCCTGTGGAACGGCTTGCCATGCCATTTCCACCTGGCGCCTCAGTTGGACCAGCGTTCGTGCTGGACGTGCAGACCACGTGAGACGACGCTTCATCCAGTCCCAAACATGCTCAATGGGGGACAGATCCGGAGATCTTGCTGGCCAGGGTAGTTGACTTACACCTTCTAGAGCACGTTGGGTGGCACGGGATACATGCGGACGTGCATTGTCCTGTTGGAACAGCAAGTTCCCTTGCCGGTCTAGGAATGGTAGAACGATGGGTTCGATGACGGTTTGGATGTACCGTGCACTATTCAGTGTACCCTCGACGATCACCAGAGGTGTACGGCCAGTGTAGGAGATCGCTCCCCACACCATGATACCGGGTGTAGGCCCTGTGTGCCTCGGTCGTATGCAGTCCTGATTGTGGCGCTCACCTGCACGGCGCCAAACACGCATACGACCATCATTGGCACCAAGGCAGAAACGACTCTCATCGCTGAAGACGACACGTCTCCATTCGTCCCTCCATTCACGCCTGTCGCGACACCACTGGAGGCGGGCTGCACGATGTTGGGGCGTGAGCGGAAGACGGCCTAACGGTGTGTGGGACCGTAGCCCAGCTTCATGGAGACGGTTGCGAATGGTCCTCGCCGATACCCCAGGAGCAACAGCGTCCCTAATTTTCTGGGAAGTGGCGGTGCGGTCCCCTACGGCACTGTGTAGGATCCTACGGTCTTGGCGTGCATCAGTGCGTCGCTGCGGTCCGGTCCCAGGTCGACGGGCACGTGCACCTTCCGCCGACCACTGGCGACAACATCGATGTACTGTGGAGACCTCACGCCCCACGTGTTGAGCAATTCGGCGGTACGTCCACCCGGCCTCCCGCATGCCCACTATACGCCCTCGCTCAAAGTCCGTCAACTGCACATACGGTTCACGCACACGCTGTCGCGGCATGCTACCAGTGTTAAAGACTGCGATGAAGCTCCGTATGCCACGGCAAACTGGCTGACACTGACGGCGGCCGGTGCACAAATGCTGCGCAGCTAGCGCCATTCGACGGCCAACACCGCGGTTCCTGGTGTGTCCGCTGTGCCGTGCGTGTGATCATTGCTTGTACAGCCCTCTCGCAGTGTCCGGAACAAGTATGGTGGGTCTGACACACCGGTGTCAATGTGTTCTTTTTTCCATTTCCAGGAGTGTATATAGCAGTTCATGACATCCATTCTTACAAATTTCAAAACTCGGCCATCTCTCTCCCCACATCCTCCACTGCTTGGCGGCTCACCTCCAACTGCGCAACACTACGCGCTGTTAACAGCCAACTGCCCAACACTACAATGGCGAGTATTACAACAAAGCCAACCAGCCACAGACTGCACACAGCACAGCCAGTGATTTTCATACAGAGCGGTACGTGGCGGCGGCGTTACCAACATAAGAACCTAAACAGCCTACTTACAGTTAGTCCCTTCAGTAGTTAGAATCTTTTATTTAGCTGCAGTATTGGCGCACGCTGTATTGCACTAGTGTGAGTAACGAAGATTTTTGTGAGGTAAGTGATTCATGAATGGTATAGGTTACTGTTAGTCAGAGCCATTCTTTTGTAGGGATTATTGAAAGGCAGATTGCGTTGCGCTAAAAATATTGTGTGTCAGTTTAGTGTTAATGAGAATAAGTAAAGAGCGAAATGTCTGAGTACGTTCAGTTCTACTCAGCTGTTTAAAAAATCAAATAACGTAAGGGGTTTACCAGCACAGTAATTCACTAATTTTTGTAAGGGGACGTTTGATGGTAGTCAGATGCTCATACTGTTTGCCAATAAACAGATTGTAATAATACATAGGAAGTGTATTTTTGTGCCAACATAAATTTTAAATAGAACCATTCCTACTGACATTAACAAACTAAAAGTAGGGTGAATTAGAATGTCAGTGGTGTTTGTTGCAGGATTCTAGTAAGAGATATTGTGTTTTGAAAAGTTCCCTCGCCTACACTTGTACACTATACCTGTGCTAACACACACTAAAGAACAACACAAGTCATATACTAGTTATGTCGATCCTGACTAGTAACGAGGCAGCTGACCATCACAGGCTGCGTTCAAAAGACCACCGACAGCGGTAATACACTACTCCAGTCTGGTATGGAACGGCTGCCGCGCATATGCTGATATTTCAGCTGCAATGTCCGAGCAGGCTGAAATAGCACTTCCTTGCGTATCACAGAGTGTAGTTAGTATGTGCTTGTACACAGCGTCTTTCTGTTTTCCCACAGAAAAGGCTCTATATATGTGAGATATGGGGAATGGGCCGGCCGAGGTACAGTTCCTCTGGGTCCAATCCAGCGATTAGAAAACAATTCGTGAAGGCATGCCGTAGTACGTCGTGCACTACGGGTTGGACAGCCATCATGTTGGTTCCACAGGGTCTGACTAGTTTGCAGAAGAACTTATTCTAGCATCCTCGAAAGATTAAACGGCTGCGAAATTTGTGCGCGGCCGGCCGTTGTGGCCGAGTGGTTCTAGCCGCTTCAGTCCAGAACCGCGCTGATGCTACGGTCGCAGGTTCGAATCCTGCCTCGGGCATGGATGTGTATGCTGTCCTTAGGTTAGTTACATTAAAGTAGCTCTAAGTCCAGGGGACTGATGACCTCAGATGGTAAGTCCCATAGTGCTCAGAGCCATTTGAACCATTTTTGAACTTGTGGGCGTTCAGTGTTCCGTCTACGAAAAACGGGTCTATGAACCGATGGTTCACTACCCCACACCACATGTTTACACTCTATGAACGCTGACCTTCCACCTGACGAAGCCAACGGGAACATCGGCAGACTTTACTTCGCCAGATTGGTAAATGTGGCTTCATCGCTAAACAAGATACGTGATACGTCTGTAACATGGCCATGTACAGAAGTTAACACGTTTCCCACATTCGTTTCCATGCAGCTCGAGATGGAGAGAGATATGATAGGGATGGAAACTATATCGATGGAGAATGACTCATGCCACTACCTCGTGCGATTACAAGGGCTCTAACGTGCGAATCAACTGCAACAGCAGCAAGAACATTAATTTCCCGCTCTTCTGTCGTCACTTGTTCCTTTCTGTCACGTTGTCTACATGTTTAACTAGTTGAACAGGTTGGTAAATAACTGCAGAGGCGGTTGGAATATATGGCACATCGTACGTAAAGACCTGCATTCTGCCTACACTCTCCATACACCGTGAGCATGTCGACTTTTTCTGCATTGGTGACTCCCATCGTCCACTCACGACCTACTGTCACACGATAAATGAGTAACAAGTGTAGTGCACTCAGGGAACACACAAGCACACTGTAAGCAAACATAACAACATCCTACCTAGTAGCTATGCAGGATGAATGGCAAAAACAAATGTAGATGTGGAAACTTTTCAAAATACGATATCTCGTAAATGACTATCGCTAGAATCCTTCAACAAACATCACTCACTCACTTTCTAATTTACTCCCATTTTATTTTGTTAATGTCAATAGACGTTGTTTGACTTAAGAAACGTGTGTGTTGCACAAAAAATATAATTTCTATTATAACATTCTGTTGATTGGCTAACAATACAAGCCCTGAGTACCAATTCATTCTGAGAAAATCACACACCAATAGCACTTTCCATTTCTGCAATATTTGGGGTGCAAGTTTTAGGTGATAGACACTGTATATATGTCTATATACTGCTGATCTGTATGAGACAGATTCACTTATGTATTATTTATTTCTGTATTTATTTATTTATTGCAGATTTCTAGATATACGGGATGTTCCGAAGTAAATCGTTCAAATTAATACAGGAGATAAAAGACATTAAATCAAATATATTTGGATAAGTAACGGGTGACTCTGAAGTCATCTTGTAATGTTAGGAAACATTTTGTTAGTGGTGCAGATGTAAGGTGTCGTGTCGGTGTCACTGTTTCGCATGTTTCTCACAATTCGCATGTTTCTCACAATTCGCAATCCGCGAACTACTCAACCGCATGCTCATCCTCAGGGATACGGTGTTAATGAGTTGGTCAGCATTCTCGGTGATAGGCTGACTTGTCGATTCATTCTTCAATTCCGTCTCAACGGATTGAAGTATCGTATATTCGTGAGACGTGTGTTGCTAGAACTTCTAGGTATGTACTTCTGAGTGTTAGATGAAGGACGTATTTCCAGCACGATGGGGCACCAGCCCATTTCAACATTGCTGTGAAGAAACATCTGGGAGCAACATTTGGGTATGAGTGCATCGACCGAGGTGGCCCTGTGGCCTGATCACCCAGCAGCTGGTGCGTTAACCCTCTGTGAAAGAGAGGAAGATCTCGTCGCTGCTGATACCATTGGGGACTTGCCGGGAATCTTCAAACGGACGCGACAATCAAGGTCCGACGATGTACTGTTTGCAACTGGCTAATGGTCGCATATTCGAGCAATGCTGCTGCTGTAATGAACATGCTAAACTGCCTTGTGTGTGTAAATCATCCCTAGCGTTAGAAACTGTGGTAGGGGACCATATACATCATGATTAAATATATTTGTTTTGATGTTCTCTACCTTGTGTATTAATGGGATCGCATAGATTCGGAACACCCTGTCTATTATATGGAGAATTTTGTGCTGTTGTTGTCGTCATCTGACCGGGTCATCACCCGGAAGTTCGCGTTGTCTCCACGCCGCCGAGGCAAGCGATATGTGTTTTTCATTTGTGTTAGGTACATCTCCATCTATGTCTACATGATTACACTGCAATTCACATTTAAGTGCTTGGCAGAGGATTCATCGAATTACAATCATACTATCTCCCTACCATTCCACTCCCGAACAGCGAGCGGGAAAAACGAACACATAAACCTTTCTGTTCGAGTTCTGTTTAATTTTATTTTGATGATCATTCCTACCCATGTAGGTTGGGCACAACAAAATATTTTCGCATTCTGAAGCGAAAGTTGGTGACTGAAATTTCGTAAATAGATCTCGCCGCGACGAAACACGTCTTTGCTTTAATGACTTCCATCCCAACAGCGACGAACGAGTGTAGTGTAAGCTGTCTCTTTAGTGGACTTGTTGCATCTTCTAAGTGTCCTGCCAATGAAACGCAACCTTTGGCTCGCCTTCCCCACAATATTATCTATGTGGTCTTTCCAACTGAAGTTGTTCGTAATTTCTACACCCAGCTACTTAGTTGAATTGACAGCCTTGAGAATTGTACTATTTATCGAGTAATCGAATTCCAACGGATTTCTTTTGGAACTCATGTGGATCACCTCACACTTTTCGTTATTTAGCGTCAACTGCCACCTGCCACACCATACAGCAATCTTTTCTAAATCGCTTTGCAACTGATACTGGTCTTCGGATGACCTTACTAGACGGTAAATTACAGAATCATCTGCGAACAACCTAAGAGAACTGCTCAGATTGTCACCCAGGTCATTTATATAGATCAGGAACAGCAGAGGTCCCAGGACGCTTCCCTGGGGAACACCTGATATCATGACAACAATTATAACTGTAGAACTACACCTAATTTCTGAATTTCAGAATTTTGTATTATATAAAGTTCTGATATACTGAAACCAGCAAGTGTAAATGTCATGGATGGAATCATGTTATTGTCAATAGCATACAAAATTCTGTCTAAAACCCTACTAAACAGAGCAGAACCTCAGCTGGATTCATAACTAGGCGAATACCAAGGTGGATTCAGAAAAGGTCGATCAAGCGTAGAACAAATCTGTAAATAGAAAAACTCGATGAAATATTTGCATAGAACTTCAAACAAAATTTATGTCATCACGTTTGTCGACTTTAAAAAAGCACATGACAGTATAGACCGAGAATCACTTTTCGAAGTGTTAGCAGAATTTGTTATAGATAAAAACACAACAATCATCATAAAAGAAACACTCACGGAGACCAAATCCAAAGTAAAATTTATGGGAGAATTAAGCACAGAATTTTAAAAAGACACAGGAGTACAACAAGGATGGACTGTTCCCAGTGCTCTTCAATTATGCTCTTGAAAAAGTTGTTCGAGAATGGAGAAAAGCAGGTGCACCAGCACACAGACTAGGACCAAACCGTAAAGGCATAGAATTAGACTGTTCAGCATTTGCTGACGACAAGGCACTGATCGCCAGAGACATTACCGATCCACAGAAACAGAATTATTACAAGAGCAGGCAGCAAAAATACGATTAGAAATTTCATTTGAAAAAAAAAAACAATATTTATGACTGACATCAAATATGCACCTTCTGATCTCAAAATTGGTAATAACTACATCTCTCGAGTAAAAAAATTTAAATATTTAGGTGAATGGATTGCAGAAAATCTGTCAGATCAAGAGTCCAGAAATTGGAGGCGGCGTTTAAGTTAACAAACAACGTTTACAACAAATACTCTCGCGGAACTGCAAAATACGACACTACACAACAGTAATTAAACCCGAAGCTCTCTACGCATCTGAGACACTAAATCTTCAACACAGAACACTAAGTGGGGAATTAGAAGTGAAAGAGCGTAAAATAATCAGGAAAATCCTGACCAAGAACTAAAGATGGTGTGCATTATCCAAAACCCAATGCAGAAATATATAAAAACATCTCCAGAATAACAGACACAATGGTCATGAGAAGAATCCAATTCATGAGGCATTTAGAAAGAATGAACTCAAACAGGTTAACGCACAAAATTTATACATTTTTAAAGAACGAGACCGAACTAGCACAAATAGACCGAAAAAGAGCTGAGAGAATTAGGGTCTCCAAATCTACATGACAGAAATGAAATATAAAAAATCACAAACACACGGGGTTTTGAGGAAGAAGAGAGAAACACTACCCGACATACGTGGTCTGTGCAATGAAAACTAGCCCATTCTTTATGTATGAAGGAATACAGGGCGAAAAGGAAGGCCAACAAATGTTGATTGCGCGTGGTCCTAAGTTATCTATCCGCGAAGAAGAAGAATGATGGAATCAAGACGGGCATGGATGTGGTCCGCGGAATTTTATTCCCATGAGGTTTGTGTGCTAGTTCACAAGGCGTTAACCGTGGCTTCTGGGGAATGAGAGTGACGAACAAGCACCTGATGAGCCATCTGTCAGCCACGTTCGATGGACAACAGATGTTCTAATAGCAATGACATCCTCCTTCTTCAAAGGGGTCTTGTTCATTCCTTACCGCATTTTATGGTGTATTTTCCTGCTGAAATATGCCCTGCAGATTTGCTCGGAGAAGAAGCAGTATCTCAGGCACCAAAACTGCGGATTTCCAGCAGTACATATCCCAAGGTGCCATCCTAAGGCGCCTGAAGCACTTGGCATCTTTCTGCTACACCTCTCAATGATACAAACCACCAGGTAACAGTTGCCGCGATAACATCCAATAGAGGGTGAACGTCGCAAAACTAGCCGTTCAGGAAGCCAACAAAGTCTTTCACGTAAATGTTACCATCCGAGGCGTCTATGATCTCTGAACAATGGAAGTCGATGCAATGACACACCTGCCGCCAAAACAGAAGCGACAGAAAGTATAAAATTGTTGACGATTCATGAAGGTGAGTACTGTCAATACCAAAAATATTGGCGATCACCACTGATGCCGACCAAAATTTTAGTATTACCAATAGGTATTGACCGTGTAAGAACTAATATGATATTAGGGGTCTGACAATCCGTCATTTTGTTGTTAGCATTTATCAAGGTTTCCCTCTGTTTAACACAGTCGATATGTACTATGTTCTAGCGGTTTACACCTTTAACATTTTTAAATGAACAATGAAATGCTGGATTAATTTAGTTAATGCTACATAAAAAATCCATGTGTAAACGATCAGTCATCGAAAGTATTTTTGGACAAATATTAAAAAAATTCTTGATAAGAGCGTTTGTGGATATTAACATACTCAAATGGCCTGCCTGAGACCAAAAATCGAAAACTCGTTTCTAATTGCCTGTCGAGTGGGACTGCCTATCTCAGTGCCGTATTTTGTCTTTTCTATTTTCTTAACATTAGTAAATAATTCTTATGCGTTGTGGATGTATTAGAAAACTGCAACAGTTGTAACTGAAGGCAGTTTATAATGAAATTACTGCAACCACTTGCTCTTACAGGCTTTCATTTTCCCATGATGACATTTCAAGATGTCTGGTACCTATCATCAGATATTTACGTTTATTCACATGTTATCAACATGCGTTCTTTACTAACGGCGTGGCAGAATTCTGCAGCGGAAGTTTTTAAGAAAGCTATTGTGAAACGTCGTAAGAAAAAAATACTTATAAGGAATCGAAGTAAAATGAGCCGGAAGCCAGTTGTGATTTCTTTATTGTCACAATCGGTTTCGCTGCATTAAAACAGTTTCCTCAGATGAATTACATACGAAGAAAAGGACCCCATGTAATGCATATGATCCAAATACTATAAGAATTTTTAAGGGCAGACGTAAGGCAAATTGCATTCTTGTGCCTAAACATATATATCTCCCAAAATATTACACCTAAAATCGTAATACTTTAAACAATTAACTACAACACAGTGTTTGATTTATTGTGCAGTTTTTGTTTGAAAGTGCTTACCGACGTACATTTTATAAGGATTTGAATTTTTAATTACAATTGTTTTCATAATCGATCCTTCCTCGTAAACTAATCAAGCGATAAAACTGGAATTTCACAGTTTTCATCTGCATAAGAGGCTAATAAGACGTGTGGGACAGATTATTTTGTCTAAGATCAAAGTTGCTGTCAAATAAGTTTTTTCAGTTCTACACTCCTGGAAATTGAAATAAGAACACTGTGAATTCATTATCCCAGGAAGGGGAAACTTTATTGACACATTCCTGGGGTCAGATACATCACATGATCACACTGACAGAACCACAGGCACATAGACACAGGCAACAGAGCATGCACAATGTCGGCACTAGTACAGTGTATATCCACCTTTCGCAGCAATGCAGGCTGCTATTCTCCCATGGAGACGATCGTAGAGATGCTGGATGTAGTCCTGTGGAACGGCTTGCCATGCCATTTCCACCTGGCGCCTCAGTTGGACCAGCGTTCGTGCTGGACGTGCAGACCGCGTGAGACGACGCTTCATCAAGTCCCAAACATGCTCAATGGGGGACAGATCCGGAGATCTTGCTAGCCAGGGTAGTTGACTTACACCTTCTAGAGCACGTTGGGTGGCACGGTATACATGCGGACGTGCATTGTCCTGTTGGAACAGCAAGTTCCCTTGCCGGTCTAGGAATGGTAGAACGATGGGTTCGATGACGGTTTGGATGTACCGTGCACTATTCAGTGTACCCTCGACGATCACCAGAGGTGTACGGCCAGTGTAGGAGATCGCTCCCCACACCATGATACCGGGTGTAGGCCCTGTGTGCCTCGGTCGTATGCAGTCCTGATTGTGGCGCTCACCTGCACGGCGCCAAACACACATACGACCATCATTGGCACCAAGGCAGAAGCGACTCTCATCGCTGAAGGCAACACGTCTCCATTCGTCCCTCCATTCACGCCTGTCGCGACACCACTGGAGGCGGGCTGCACGATGTTGGGGCGTGAGCGGAAGACGGCCTAACGGTGTGCGGGACCGTAGCCCAGCTTCATGGAGACGGTTGCGAATGGTCCTCGCCGATACCCCAGGAGCAACAGTGTCCCTAATTTGCTGGGAAGTGGCGGTGCGGTCCCCTACGGCACTGCGTAGGATCCTACGGTCTTGGCGTGCATCCGTGCGTCGCTGCGATCCGGTCCCAGGTCGACAGGCATGTGCACCTTCCGCCGACCACTGGCGACAACATCGATGTACTGTGGAGGCCTCACGCCCCACGTGTTGAGCAATTCGGCGGTACGTCCACCCGGCCTCCCGCATGCCTACTATACGCCCTCGCTCAAAGTCCGTCAACTGCACATACGGTTCACGTCCACGCTGTCGCGGCATGCTACCAGTGTTAAAGACTGCGATGGAGCTCCGTATGTCACGGCAAACTGGCTGACACTGATGGCGGCGGTGCACAAATGCTGCGCAGCTAGCGCCATTCGACGGCCAACACCGCGGTTCCTGGTGTGTCCGCTGTGCCGTGCGTGTGATCATTGCTTGTACAGCACTCTCGCAGTGTCCGGAGCAAGCATGGTGGGTCTGACACACCGGTGTCAATGTGTTCTTTTTTCCATTTCCAGAAGTGTATGTTACTCGAGACTGCTCTATTTTTCTCAAATTTTAAAGGAGAACTTTTATCAGAGACAAGATAATACAGAAGTGCTGAACAGAATTATTCAGAAAATAATTCGTAAGAACTACGGCAAATTTCAGGAGCTTAACTTTTATAGTTCCTGAGAAAAGGTACATTATAGCCCAAAAAGTCAGTTTATGGCAATTCACGTTTAAAGTTTTTATTTCAGTTATTGACAACATTGCTATACCTCTGGTTACCTAATGCTGTCCATGTCAATCTTTATCCTCTTTCACGTCTTCCTGTAATAATTTCTTCTCCTGCCTCCTTTGCCTAGCCAACTTTTGCATTTTTTCTTCTACTGCCTGAGCTTTGTCCAGTCGCGCTCATCGATGCTTCTGAGCATCTTTAGTGTGAGTGCAGCTGGGTGGAAGCCTAGTCTCTGAAGGCACTTACCAGGTGTAAAAGTATGAAACCGGAAAGTGGTTGCAATAATTATACGTCTGTTGTTTGAGATAGATAAATAATATTTTATTCAAAATGTCTCCATTGCTATTTACACATTTCTCCCATCTCTCCGGCAGGCTTTGAACGCCACACCAAAAAAACATTTCTCATTTTCAAGCAAACTAGTCAGCGAGCCATTTTCGTACATTTTCATACGAATTGAATCTTTGTTCAGCGACAGCGTGCCCCAGTGATACAAACAGATGATAATCGGACGGAGCCAAGTCTGGAGAAAAGCCACATGCCCTAGTATTCCCCAACTGGAACCCTCGATCGTTTCCCTGCCCCGTTTTGCTGTGTGTGGTGGGCAGTTATCATGGAACAATATGTCTTTGTGTCGTCTTTTTCCACATTCCGGTAGTTTTAGACGTAATGCTCGATTTAAATCGATCATTTGCTGTTTGTAGTGATCAGTTTTAACTATTTCATCAGATTTCAGCAGCTCACAATAGATGACACCCTTATGATCCAACCAAACACAGAGCATCGTCTTCTTTCCAAAGCGATTTGTTCTTTCAATGGATGTCGATGGTTTTCCTAGATTCACCCATGATTTACGACGCTTAGGATTCTGAAAATATATTCCTTTTTCACCACCTGTCACTATTCGATGGAGAAACGACTTTCTTTTGCATCTGGCAAGCAGCATTTCTCGTCTTTCTATTTGCTTGCTGTCACTCATTTTTCCACTTTCTGCACCTTTTCCATAGCTTTCAACCGAAGAGAAACGACATTCTGCCTCACATTCAATTGTAACGCGAGCTCTTGCTGAGTTTGAGTATCATCTTCATGCAATAAGGCTCGTAATCCGTTGTGTCCAAACTTTTTCAGTGGTTTCCCGCGCTCGTCGTTTTTCACATCAAAATCGACACTTTTGAATTTTTTGAATCATTTGAAACATTGTGTTTTCCCAGGAGCATGTTCGCCGAAAGCTTCGACAGGCTTTCCATACCGCAGCAGCAAACCAATGCTGTCCTCAAATCATAGTTCGTAGACATAAAAGTCGATATGTTTACGGGTTTGTAACAGATACCGATGTGTGAAACTTATATTACTGTGTGTCGGCAGCTGTTACAGGGAGATGGCGCTGCAGATGTGATCTGACGGGCGCTACACTGACAGATAGCGCCGTCTGTAGGGAAATTCCCGTTTTATACTTCTACACTGCAATCCTACCTACAATCCCACTACTGAATACTAGACAAGCATCACAGCAATTTAGGACACGAATACTGTTTTCGGACAACACGTCCATATAAGGCATTGCAGCTCCCATTTGTATTCTGTGTTTTGCCATGCACACGTTTTTCAGCAGTTCAGGATTGGCTAGGTACTTGAAAGCTTGTTTTATAATATCAAATCATGTTTTTGGGTATATGGCTTTCCATTTACTTCTGCCTGAAGATATTTGTGTCACAATATATCGCAAAGGGAATGTTGAAGGTTATCATCTGTGGAAAGCTTGTGAAAGAATATTGCCCACACGGCTTGCTGCATTCTTTTCCCAGGGTGTAAGGTATCCCTGATAAGTTTTCCATAATATATTTGTAAAGTGTGAATTTCCCTGTCTGTTAACACCTTCCAGTGGCTTTCCATCTTCAAATTTATTGCCTTTCATTTCTTTCTTCAGTCCGAGAAGTCTACCTCCCAGTCGCTTTTGAACATGCCTCACATATTCCATTTCTTCATTTTTAGTTTTGAGCAATAAGCACTGCTCTCTAAAACAGTCTTAAAAGCACTGGAATCTCCATCAACTAGATACTTCACATACCCGACACCATATTGTTCAACTGACCTTTGGAATATTACTTTCATCCGAACTGCTTCCATCCCACCACTTGATCCCTGGTAATTCTTGTTGCACACTTCCTTGTGTTCCTGATGCCACATTTCTTCTTCAATGCCATCAATGTTCTTCTTTGTGCCGTACTGAGAGCATATTTGCTCATTACTTGGAAGATTTTCCCTACATTCACACTAATGAAGTGATGTATAGCCCCTTTTCATCCAGGTTCCATCACAAGAGACCCACTAATCTGTCTTCTCTATATGCCGAACTTCATCCCCTTCATTGTTAATATCTGCAGCTTCCTCAACAGCTGCTTTCATGTGCCCCTTGCACTCAACTTCAAGAGCACTGAGAAGTTTCAGCACCTCATGGAGTAAGACAATCTTGTTTTTGCTTCATACATCTTCCCATGGAGAGCAGAAGTCTCGAGCTGAACATTATCTTTACAAATTTACAAAAAAATATTTATGTTACTTACAACGCTAATTCTGTCACTGTCATCATACAGTTCTAGGCCCTTTGACCCACAATTATTACATGCACATTAAACTTTAATCGTGTGGACGAGTACTCCTAAGCCAGTTAACCTAAATCCACTGGAAAGCTCGTCTTGGGCGCTGTACACAACATATCAATTCTTTCACTAATTTTCTTCTTCGATGAACTCAGCGACTTCGTCGAAAAATTTTCTTCATTCGTAGCAGTAGCATGTGTAACACTGTCATTTAAATTTTCTGTACCTTTTACCAGTGAAATTCAACATTTCATCACTTTTTTGAATATGCGTCCACTGTTACGACTCATTTCGAGCAAAATAGGATAAAATATGCAAAACTAAAACTGAAATAAGTTGTATCTCGTACTACTTAAAAAAAAGTTATAAATAGAGGAACAAGCAAAGACAACCTTTCTCACGGCCTTGTAGACTCATGTGAATTTCGTTTCGATTTTGTGAACGAAAAATTAACGCAACGAAAAATTTCTAGCTTAGAGAAAATGTGAATCACAGCATAGAAAGAGAGTGAGTAGCAGACGCAGATGCCGAAACAAATTGTTTTGCAACATATTTCTAGCCAGAATTCGATTATGAAACTTTGTGATATTACCTTTAAGAATCAGTCTAACAAACTACACAATAAAAAAAGGAATTTTTTCACAATTTTGCCCTACATCTACCCTCAGAAACAGACTTTAAAAATTTTAAATTTTTTCCAGAATTTTAATAATTTTTTACATATTTTATAGATGTTATGCAAATTATTCAAACAGGCAGAAATAACCAAAATTAAAACGTGCTTAGAACAGTGTCAAATTAGCGCACCAAGGTTCCCACAACGTTCGTAGTAAAAAATCAAATTCCTAAAGTGGAGAAGTCGTCAAAATAGATAAAACAGGACATCAGCGTGAAAATAAAAAAATCACCGATTACAGCTGTCTTGCGAATCATTTCACTTCCATTCATTGTGAAGTTTAACATCTATGGCTGCCCGCTTTACAAAGGTGTACGCGCAAAGAAACAATGACCACTACGAGTAAAGAAATGTAAACAGCTGGAGATTGAGTGGACATAAAATGAATGTACTCTTAAAAACGGATATTTTGAGGCATGATTTGTTGTCATGGTATGTCGTGAAATGGATGCAGTTGATATCAGTGTGTTTCCCCATAAACATTAACGCCACGGACGTTGTAGTTTGACCTTAGGCGCCAGAAGTAGAGTTGCATTCCACCAAAACTATGGTTCGGTAGTGTTGGTACTTACGTAAATGACGTAATAAATGGTAGGAGTGTCAGTCCATTGTGTATTTTGCATCCTTACAAAATACAAAATTGCAATTTAAAAGTAATAAAATTTGGTTGCTCGTGTAGCTTGTGTGCTTTTGTAATCAAAGCAGTTTACTTTTGATGCAAACATAAAAAATATATGTAACCATTGTTGTTAATCTGCACTCATTAGAACGTACTTCATCATGATCAAAGGTAAAAGCTTTCTGTTGTTATTGATAAAGGCGAAAGACGTTTATCAATAACATAAACATGTTTTAAATAGTTTCGACGAAGTACTGAAGCGATGTTTGATAAATTTTTGAAATAAATGTTTGTAGCTCCATAATACGTTGCATTGAGAAGTATCTATTATTCATTTTTTTTTTCAAAAGCATCTGTGCTGTAAGTGTGGCAAATACAGGGGATAGCCCATGTACAGAAACTGCTCCTGTAGCAATCAAAGTGTTATAAGGCCGACTTAATATACATATAGGACGGATATTATAGTTCTCTTATGTCCGTCCTGTGCGGTATATTAGGTCGGCCATATGCCGCTTTGACTACTTCAGGGGCAGCTACTGTACATCTTCCTGTATTTGTCACGCTTACAGGACGGATGGCTTGAAAATGGACACAGGTGCCCGAAACTAGTCACCATCACGAAGTAAAAAAAAAAAAAAAAAAAAAAAAAGGATACTTCTCAATGCAACTTACGACGGAGCTACAAGCATTTATTTATTTATTTCAGTTATAACACAAGTTGTGGGCTTATTTTTCACCTTGAGCATGCTGCAAGTTTATGATAAACTTTTGATTTGCGGGTTCTTTTATTTTACGATTTTCGAGTAAAACTTGAATTAAAAATCTACATTGCTGTAATATTGTTTACCTTTAAGTGACAGAATGAAAAATGTTTCTTATTTTACTTGACCCAGACTGGTCATTTTCACTGAAGAAGTCGAAAAATCTCTTAAAAAGACACGTCGTATAAAAAAGTTACATTTATAATTCTATTATGTCGGAGAGGAACAGTCAACGATAACGTAATCAACACGCCATCCACGCACATGATAGACAGCTTTGAAATGTTCAATTGGGAAACATCGGTTTTTTATTACAGATTACGAATCTACGGCAAAATCTACATACGTTTTGTCTGAGGCGTTTTGTTCGTTTCGCCGCAGTTAACACTGTAATCGGATGGATAGAAATGGGTACACGGGCTTAGTTTACGACTTGCAATTCAATTGGCCTTGAATATCCAATAGCACGTGGGATCCCACGTCCATTCGGCAAGAGTAGGTCAGGGCAGTATTTCGTAACTTCTAACTGGAAACCGCATTCGCAACGTTGTATTCCTCCGCCATGACGTAATACCGCCCATTTCAACACTCTTAATGATCCGTTTTCAAATACATACCTTCAGGACATACAAGGCAACAGCAGCCTGAACATTTCTCCTACATTCTCCGTGAATCAACATCATTTCAATTGTTTCTTCTGTGATTGCAACGTTCATCATCCACTTGCACGTCTGTTCTCCAAATGATAAACACTGACCAAGTATTATAATGTTTAAAGCCGCTAACTGTTCTACGTCTGCACGTGATACGTGAGTTCCGGCTGTTATGACGCGCCACAGTTCGCTTCACAACCACGGTGGCGAGTCGAGTAGCCCCTGTTCGACATGTCGGAGGAATGCAACGTTGAAAATGGGTTCCAATTAGAATCTGTGAAATACTGGCCTGTCTTACCCTCCCAGCATCGAAAAGGGGTCAGACGTGATATTGGATACTTAAAGGCCACTGAGTAGCATGTCGAAAATGGCGATTGTGTACTCATTTCTATTCCTGCGATTACAGCACCATTTGTGACGAAACAAAGAAAATACTTCAGACAAAACGTATGTAGATTTTGCCGGACAATCGTAATCTGCATAAAATACAGGGTTTGACATTGACGATCTGAAAGTGGCCCCCACCACCCACACACAGGGTGGGGTGGGGGATCGAGTGTGGTAGAATAGGATGTCCTCCTCAGAATTACGATTTTGTTTTGACCTGATAAGTATTTTCGTTATTTCAACGTCATCATTTATAGTGAACGCCCTGTATATCGTATCTCAGTTTCTTCATGGTTCACCGCATCCTGTTTTTAGGGGAATCTAGTAAGACACTGATCGAATACACAAAGTGTGGTGTCACCGCCAGACACCAAACTTGCTAGGTGGTAGCCTTTAAATCGCGGTCAGGTAGTATACTCGCGTGTCGCCACTATCAGTGATTGTAGACCGAGCGCCGCCATACGGCAGGTCTAGAGAGAGACTTCCTAGCACTCGCCACAGTTGTACAACCGACTTTGCTAGCGATGGTTCACTGACTTCTACGCCATCATTTGCCGAGACGATAGTTAGCATAGCCTTCAGCTACGTTATTTGCTACGACCTAGCAAGGCCCATTATCAGTTTCTATTTATACTGTAAATCACGTAATGTCAAGAGCGACGTTCGCCATTAATGGATTAAAGTTAAGTATTCCACCAGCTACGTCCGTTTTTCTCAATTCTAATTCCCTTGTCATGTTCCAGACCTCACACCAGCCTGCGTGAGCTAAAACGCGTGCGTTTCGGCCTCCTTTAGTAACCCTTTGTTGGCTCTCCTGCCAACCACAACACAAAAAATGGTCTCGAATCCTGCCTGGGGCACACATGTATGTGAGGTCCTTAGGTTAGTTAGGTTTAGGTAGTTCTAAGTTCTAGGGGACTGATGACCTCAGATGTTAAGTCCGATAGTGCTCAGAGCCATTTGAACCTTTCGGACGTTATGAGGTAATGCCCGGTAGATATGCAACTAGTTAATATACAGGTAATACGGGTACGAACGTAACTGAGCATAGCTACTACGAAAACTACTGTAGCCTACGCTAACTTACGATAGTCTATGGTCACTACAGCAGTTTTACAACGATAGCTAGGTGTTCTGCTGTCGTGTTACATGATGATGTTGCCAGAGAGCTTAACTATCTGAATCAGAGTCACGCGTCACCAGAGGTTGCGCATGCCTGTCCTAGACTAGAAGTAGAGATCTGTAATCTCCCTTTTTTTTCTTTTTTTAAATTTTTATTAACATTTGAAACTATTGTTGACTACCTGGCTGTAAGCAGGCCCTCCTTGTTTCGTGATGACCACTACAGCACAATGAAGTCGGCATCCGATCACACAAACACTCGCCGCTGTGTGGGGGCCCTCGTGTTGTAACCCTTCCGCTGCGGTGGCAACACACGACCACTGCGTTTGAGTGGACAGGGGTGGGTCTGGCCACAGGTGGGTGACTAGGGTACACAAAGAAGAAAACGAGGCGCTGTTGAGCCGGCGATCCGGAAAACTGGGCTACCGGCCTGGTGGCGGACAGAAATGGAAAGTGGGCGAGCACAAAGCGGATTCCTGCGCGGCCAGCCGCGCTTTGTCCGCGCCTCTGCTCCGCCCCCCCGTCCCCCGTGCTCCTCCGCCCCTCCTGGACGCTGCTGGTGGCGCCTGCCCCTTAAAATATGCCCCCGCCCCCGGCATCGGCGGCGGCCCAATCTATAGCGCGCCGGCCGGTAATCTATTTCCCAGGCAGGGCTGCCCTCAGAGCCAGTGCCGGGCCGCGCCGCGCCGCACAGCGCCGGCCAGGGTCCGGGCTCCCTTCTCCGAAGCGACGTATTGATGGAAGCGGCCACAAAGGCCGGCAGGAATGCCTGCCCGTAATTAGGGCCCGCCGCGGCCGCTAACAACCGGCGCCTTTAGCGTCCGCAGAGGGCGCGCAGCGCAGGACCGAGGAGGTGTGTTGCTCGTCACGTCACTGCCGCCTACCGTGATGCTGTAAATACCTCCTCCTCGCCGTTCCTCATATTTGCGCTCTCACCTCGTTTAGACATCCTCTCGCGGGACGTGCATACGTACGTAGACGAGGAGACGGTGACGTCACAGCGTGGTAATCCACGTTCCACTACTCTGCGAAGCGTCAAATAAAGAATATAGCGTGTCAGATTTTTCCCTCGTGGAGTGGAAAGTGGCCGGTGCGGAATCGATTTTATATCACAAGCAGCAAATGTGGCAAAAGTTGAAAGAGATAGAGTTAAATCAAAGATTGCTATAGGCTATTATCAAATTATATGAAAATAGCACAGCGAGAGTAAGGATTTTGAATAGTGGGGGAGAAGAATTCGAGGCGAATAACCGTCTATGGCAGGGACGTGGGCTGTCACCGACCCTCTTTCAGCTGTATCTAGGAGTAATCCTGCAGGCTTGTCATACAAACTGTTAGTTATGGAAGAGACAGTAGAAGACAGCAAGATATTTAGCCCATATTTTACAGATGACCAGATTGTACTGTCAAAAAAATAAGATGGATCTGATAAGAAAGCTTAATATCAGGCTGGGCTGAACATGAACATGATGAAGTGTGAATACTTGGCTGTTGGAAGGGAAAAAGGAAATAAATTTGGAGGTAGATGGAGAAGTAACTGTCATTGTGGGAAAAGGCAAAATATCTTGGAACATTATTTAAGACTGCAGACCAGAGTATATTTTAAAAAGGGGGGGGGGATTACTTAAGATGTACCTCAAGCAGTACTAGGATAGGTAGGATAAGAAATAACGTAATACGTCAAAGAATGAAGACGGACAGAAATACCTCTGACGACTTCCAACGTGGTTCAAATAGCTCTGAGCACTATGGGACTTAACTGCTGAGGTCATCAGTCCCCTAGAACTTACAACTACTTAAACCTAAGTACATCACACACACCCATGCCCGAGGCAGGATTCGAACCTGCGACCGTAGCGGTCGCTCGGTTCCAGACTGTAGTGCCTAGAACCGCTCGGCCACTCCGGCCGGCCGTCCAGCGTGGCTTGGCTGTATGAATAAGATGAACGAAGACAGGAAACCAAATAGAATACGACAATGGACATCATCCCTGCGGAAGGAAACGGGTCGCCAACGACGCAACAGGCAAAATGATGTCGAGAAGGCAATAGAATCAGTTAATACGAACGTTGAGGAAAGTCAGGACAGAAGAAGGTAGAAAAGCAGGTCCAGCCGTACATAACCCACAAGAAGATGAAGAAGCAGAATTTAAGATTCGTCATATTGTAGAAGTTAAACTCCATATTTGATGGCATTATTTATTATAAAGTACCTGGTACGAATATAAGCTGTTTCAAACATCAGCAAACTGAGGACCTCTCTAAAACATGCAGTTTTAGGTACGATTTTTTTTTATAGTAAAATGTTACGAAACCACGTATCGGTAGTTAAAGGCTTCTCACATTCGACGATTTTATGTTATAGCTTGGGTGCTACGGAAGGATATCGTTTCAATGCTGCGGTGCAGTGATAATGTATCAAAAGCGAGCCGGTTTGCCTGAAATTTTTCGTAATTAAATCTGCAGTTATGATATATGTAGTTACAGCCGCTCTGCAGAGTATATCATATATCTGAGTAAGGCGCAGTCATCTGGAACCCTTAATATATTACAGAGTGTCGTGAATTTGAAACTGAATGGTAGCAGGTTTGCGTCTAGTTACTTCAAAACTGGCTTACACCTTTTGTTTTCTAAAAGATTTTCTTATTGTTATATCATCGGTGCTATTTATTATAACGTATTTCTACAATTATCGTTGATAGGCCAACTACTGGAATTTGGCCAGAAATCTTAACGTGAGTACCAGTCTGTCACAAGTTACACACTGGAAATTTTTGCTATTATGAAATTATACAGGGTGTCCCAGAAATGTTGCGACGAACTTCGAAGAGTTCGTAGAGGGTGCCATGATGGGCAACGAAATGAACGGAACCCGTGTCCGGAAACGCCACAGAGCGTCAAAATTATAGGCATCGACGCCTGCCACTAGACGATCCCTTCGGCAGCAAACGTGACTTTGTAAGATGACGGACCTCAAGCGAAACGTCTGGCAATGTTTTTGTTATTCAGTGATCATGATTGATTGCCAGGATCGCCAGTAGAGAAAATGAAGTCAGCTGCTGCGTAGGAAAGCCTTGTTTCATAAGAATTGGATGCGTTGTTGTGTTTGTGGATGACGTTTTCAGACACAGGTTTCCATCCGCAGTTTATTTGTCTCCCTCTAAAATCTCCAATGTTTCTTGTGTACAAGAAAAAACTAAAAACTACAGATGGAAGTCCTTGTCCGAAACCGTGATCCGCCAAGGCAACAGAACATCACATTCACAGGAGACAAGGTCGTCCCATACAGCAACTAACTACATCTTCACCGGCGATCTCGCCTTCAGGCGCTATCTATGAATAACAAACAACATTGCGAGATGATCCGTGTACGGTCCGCCAGCCTACGGAGTCACTTTTTTTCAGAAGGGGTGGCCTATTTTTATAGTGACAGTGACCAGAGCCTACTTTGACGCTCTGTACCGGCGTTGTGTGACCTTTTCGGGCAAAGGTTCCTATCCTCGACTTGTCCATCAAGACACCCTCTACAATCCTCGACGTTCCTGGGACAACCTCTATATACCTATCTTTCGGTTTTATGGACTGCCTCATGTTTCTATCTTGCCGTAAATATCTCGCTTTCCATTCAAATCAAATTGCGAATCGAATCTCGATCTTGAAACCTAAGTGAAATACGTTACTTCAGCATATTGTTACTCAATAGAACATCGCGAATATGGGTATTATGCACGCACAAGATGACATTAGGCACTGTAGTTGAAGTATATTCAATTTCAAACCGAGAAGAGATGGACATGCAATTGAGTTAACGAATAACTACTACTATTATCCATTTCACATCACTGGACAGCATTGTGTATTGTTCGACAAGTGGAAGAGGACTATATCCATCAGTGGGTAGAGGTAGGTCGAAGAAGGAGAAGAGAAGGAGAAAGAAATTGTAGCGTTCCCCTATCAGCAATTCGCTGTTTAAGCCATGCACTGTTGCCATTTTTCGGTGTGCACTCAGCCTCGTGATGCCGATTGAGGAGCTACTTGACCTAATAGGAGCGGCTTCGGTCAAGAATACCATCTTACGACCGGGAGAGCGGTGTGCTGCCCACACGGCCCTCCTATCCGCATCCTCCACCGAGGATGACACGGCCGTCGGATGGTACCGGTAGGCCACTCGTGACCTGAAGACGGAGTGTTTATTAATAATCAATTACAATTTTTAAAGAGATTCACCTCAAATGAGCTTAAACTAAAAATAATACCAGTCAACAGCCATATAATTTGGCAGTTATGGTAACATCTAAGTGCTCTGTCCTCTTAAGTGCTCGGCCTTTTTTCCAAGATAATTTTACGTCAAAATAAACTAACGGTATTTCATTAAACAGAATAAACAGTTATCTATTCTTATGGGATGGAAAACGAAAAAATATTCAATAACTTTTTAAGAACAATCTGTACTTAAATATTAATTGCTCTCATGTGAACCGTCAAGACCGTAATTTTTCTTGGAAATCATTTCTTGGAACTTTTAACAGAGTTCCGAAGAAGCACAAGCATCTTTTACTGCCTCGGATGACGTTCAAATTTCGTCGAATGGTTTTGATCGGTGCTAGTGGCTTCAACCTGTACGCTAGAGCAAAAATTGTGGCCGTGCTGCCCTCAAAACGGGTTCAATCACTTTCGTTGGGGGGTGCAACTCCAACGTCCGAGAGTGTCAAAGGTTGTGAAGAACTTACTGTTGATCACTGCACATCCATTCGCCGTTTCCTACCGCAAAACGTGTTGGAATCAACGCCCTAGGTAAAGAGGTGGCTCCATTGACGCCCTCTGCGCCACATACTGCGGCCTTTTGTGCCGATTGTGAGCTTCGGTGTGTCTGAAATGTTTTCCTCGGCTACTCATAAGAGAACCGTGTGATTTCAGTACTGAGCGTCGCAGTTCTGACCTCCATCGCAGAGGCGTCAAAAGAAGGGGTGAAATGTGTGTAAGAGGTGGAGCGTGTTTCACGTCTGCGGCGCCACTGGGCGGAATTTTGGTGAAATTTGGTGACAGTGTGAGATCATTAACCCACCTTGGAAGTCATATAAACTTCTGAACTTTTTTCACATATGTCGACATCTTGCTGTTTTAAGCGTAGTCGAGCCCAAGGATGGTGACACAGGCTGGCACGCTTTTGCACCGTTAAAAAGGAAGGTTGCAGGCGCCTTGCAGCCAAATTTCAGAGTTAAGCATCGCAATGGGTGGGAATTACGTGTTCCGAAAAACTCTTTGCGCGCTGTATTTGGCCGACACCACCGAAAAACGCTGGCACCTGTCAGTTCTAGCTGCGGTCGAAAGCACAATGAGCGAGCACGTCTTGTGGGGTCCAGCAGGCCGTTTCAGAGCGTGCAACAACCACAACGGACTCCACGGTACGTCTGCTTCCCAATAAGGACGACTTTAGCAAGGTGCGAGAGACGTGACGCGTATCGCGTAATTGTATAATTCTATAATAGCTATCTAGCATCGTCACCAATTTAACGCCTATTCTTAAAAGTCTAAGATAAATCTACATCTATTCAAACCAAGTCACCTTTCGGTGTAAGGCGGAGAGTACTAAGTGCAAATACGTTACACGAGCGCAAAATGTTGCTGGAATGAAAAATGAGTTGCAATGGTTGTAATTGGTCCCTATATATAATCACTGAACAGATCGCATAAAACGCTTTTCATCTTCCTCTGTCTTCCTGTTTCTCACTCCTCCCCTCATGCTTTCCTTCCCACTTACTCCTTCTCTCTCTCTCTCTCTCTCTCTGTCTCTCTCTCTCTCTAACTATCTATTTACTATCTCTCACACACACACTCACACACCCACACACACATTCAGACACACACACATACACGCTCCCCCATCCATTTCATCTCTACATCTTTCTCCCCTTTCTCCATCCCATTACTACCAACTAACTCTGAATCAAAAAATGGCTCAAATGAGCACCATGGGACTTAACATCTGAGGTCATCAGCCCCCCAGAACTTATAACTACTTAAACCTAACTAACCTAAAGACATCACACACATCCACTCCCGAAGCAGGATTCGAACCTGCGACCGTAGCGGTCGCGCGGTTCCAGACTGAAGCGCCTAGAACCGCTAGGCCACTGCGGCCGGCAACTCTGAATCCCGCAGCTCGGAAGACACTGTCCACTGCCTTTACTCGTTTCCTATACGTATACCATCTACTTCAACACCCATATTACTTCTATCATTTGCCCATTAAATGAATACATTTTGAAATAGTTAAAACTATGTCTTCTATGAATGAGGAGAACATTTTTAGGTCATGGAAAAAATTAGTGCTTTATTTGAGAACACTACACAAACAAAAGAAAGAAAACCCCCACAGACACGCATTTGGCCAAGATTACGCAAACAGTGGTGCTGCTAGGTTGCATTCTACATGAGATAATTTGTAGTACTGTAGACCAACGCGAGATTAGGTAAGGAACATCAGTGTCAAATTAAAGAATACCTCAAAAATGTGCAAGCGGACGAAACTTACAGATGTGAGTAAAAATTGGACGTAAAATGCTTTAGGTAACACACCACGGTATTCTTGCAACAAACTGTTTTAAACCTTTAAAAAATGTAAATATTTTTTTTTTCTAGACCAGTGACGACGTTTAATACCAATAATACAAAACGTATATGGTGACGCAAATAAGCATTTTCTAGTAGTAGCATACAGGTATTTTAAATACGCGAGACTATGACAACAGATCACTTCAGTTTTCCGGATACATTCTACACCATTCTGGTAATAGTTCTCCATCTCTAATGTCCACATTTTACTCTTTCCCAAGTCACCTGGAGGCACAGAGAGAGCACAGGAACACAGCTGGCAATAAACTCCAGGCAGGAGTCTTCCCGTAGCCATCTTATGTGATGTAGAGACATATCACTCGTTCCACCTACATTACGACCACTGTCCACCACGGGACTGAATGTCGTGTGGTGATTTTGCGGGCACTCAATGCGCTAAGGAAAGTAAACAAGCGGAAGAAAGACGAATGGAGAAAACCTCTGACAAAAGCGAATCTGACAAGAGCAGTTTGCTACAGCCGGGCGCCAGGGAACGAGCACCTCGGGAACGCGGAAGCTGCGCTGTTGCTGTGTAGATCTATGGAAAGTGGTTGAATAGTGGAATAACCAGTAGGGAAGAATGGTTCAAATGGCTCTGAGCACTGTGGGACTCAACTGCTGTGGTCATCAGTCCCCTAGAACTTAGAACTACTTAAACCTAACTAACCTAAGGACATCACACACATCCATGCCCGAGGCAGGATTCGAACCTGCGACCGTAGCATTCGCACGGCTCCGGACTGCGCTCCTAGAACCACGAGACCACCGCGGTCGGCAGGGAAGAATGTGTCAGACTTCTACGTATCATCACAGAATGTCGAGTCAGGCGGCTTGTCCCGACATATCTGACGACAGGGTACAGTGCTGGTGCAGGAATAACTACACTCCTGGAAATGGAAAAAAGAACGCATTGACACCGGTGTGTCAGACCCACCATACTTGCTCCGGACACTGCGAGAGGGCTGTACAAGCAATGATCACACGCACAGCACAGCGGACACACCAGGAACCGGGGTGTTGGCCGTCGAATGGCGCTAGCTGCGCAGCATTTGTGCACCGCCGCCGTCAGTGTCAGCCAGTTTTCCGTGGCATACGGAGCTCCATCGCAGTCTTTAACACTGGTAGCATGCCGCGACAGCGTGGACGTGAACCGTATGTTCAGTTGACGGACTTTGCGCGAGGGCGTATAGTGGGCATGCGGGAGGCCGGGTGGACGTGCCGCCGAACTGCTCAACACGTGGGGCGTGAGGTCTCCACAGTACATCGATGTTTTCGCCAGTGGTCGGCGGAAGGTGCACGTGCCCGTCGACCTGGGACCGGACCGCAGCGACGCACGGATGCACGCCAAGACCGTAGGATCCTACGCAGTGCCGTAGGGGACCGCACCGCCACTTCCCAGCAAATTGGGGACACTGTTGCTCCTGGGGTATCGGCGAGGACCATTCGCAACCGTCTCCATGAAGCTGGGCTACGGTCCCGCACACCGTTAGGCCGTCTTCCGCTCACGCCCCAACATCGTGCACCCGCCTCCAGTGGTGTCGCGACAGGCGTGAATGGAGGGACGAATGGAGACGTGTCGTCTTCAGCGATGAGAGTCGCTTCTGCCTTGGTGCCAATGATGGTCGTATGCGTGTTTGGCGCCGTGCAGGTGAGCGCCACAGTCAGGACTGCATACGACCGAGGCACACAGGGCCAACACCCGGCATCATGGTGTGGGGAGCGATCTCCTACACTGGCCGTACACCTCTAGTGATCGTCGAGGGGACACTGAATAGTGCACGGTACATCCAAACCGTCATCGAACCCATCGTTCTACCATTCCTAGACCGGCAAGGGAACTTGCTGTTCCAACAGTACAATGCACGTCCGCATGTATCCCGTGCCACCCAACGTGCTCTAGAAGGTGTAAGTCAACTACCCTGGCCAGCAAGATCTCCGCATCTGTCCCCCATTGAGCATGTTTGGGACTGGATGAAGCGTCGTCTCACGCGGTCTGCACGTCCAGCACGAACGCTGGTCCAACTGAGGCGCCAGGTGGAAATTGCATGGCAAGCCGTTCCACAGGACTACATCCAGCATCTCTACGATCGTCTCCATGGGAGAATAGCAGCCTGCATTGCTGCGAAAGGTGGATATACACTGTACTAGTGCCGACATTGTGCATGCTCTGTTGCCTGTTTCTATGTGCCTGTGGTTCTGTCAGTGTGATCATGTGATGTATCTGACCCCAGGAATATGTCAATAAAGTTTCCCCTTCCTGGGACAATGAATTCACGGTGTTCTTATTTCAATTTCCAGGAGTGTATTTCGGAGGACTTGTCTTGGCGCGCATTGTTGAACTCAATAGACGACCCTTGTTGGCTCCCAAGTTGACCCAACGACACCATGAATTAGGATTGCAGCAGCCTCAGGATCATCGACATTTGACAGTGGATCGGTGGAAACGTGTCGTCTGATTGGATGAATCAGGTTTCGTGCCACACCAATTCGATAATCCGACAACAGAATACACCGTTATCCAGCCGAACGTCTGCTCGAAGCATGTACCGCTACTAGAACACAGCCAGTGTGATTAGTACTGTGCTATGGGGGACTTCCATGGGACCTGTGGTAATAATCGAATGCGGCACGAAAGTTGCAGGCTACGAGAACATTACTGCGAACCACATGCATCCCTTCATTGCCCTTTATGCATAGTCTCCGTAGGCGAAAACATTTTCCAGCAGGATGACTGTGCCTGTTATAAAATCAAAATCGTACTTAAATTTCTTGAGAAACACGATAATGACTTCGCTTTGATATCTTGGCCACCAAATTCGTCTGGTCTGAACTATTTGGAACATATCCTAGACGCTATGGGATGCCTACTCCGCACCAAAAAACCACCGTCCCCTAATTTACGGATATTCCGCTCTTAGACATCTTGTTCCACATACCTTCTGTAGTCTATCAATTGCTTATCGAATTCACGTTATGCAGAATCGCTGCTGTATTTCGTTCCAGAGTTTGACGAATGTGCTATGAAGTAAGTAGTCCCAATATTTTTATCGATCAATGTGGGTAACATGCGAAGAGAACGCTTTACTCGTCTGGATACAGTATACAACTATAAAACACCGAAGAGCAAACGCGAGGAGCTACCCAATGTACAATGGTCACATAAAACCAGTAGCAGGAAAAGCAAGCTTCATGCTGAGATTCGTTGGAAGAATTTAAAGGGAATGTAGTTCATCCACGAAAGAAGTTGCTTATAGTACACTCCGCTGTTCGATACGAGAACGTTATTCATCAGTCTGTGGCCCTTACTAGGATAATTTAAAAGAAGAGACAGAGAAGATCCAAAGAAGACCGTAATGTTTTACTAAGGAATTGTTTAGTAAACGTGAGAGCCTTACGGAGATACTCAACAAATTCTAATGGCAGATGCTACAACAGAGTTTTTGTGCACCGTTCAGAGGTTTTCTATTGAAACTCCGATACCTTATGTTCCAAAAAGAGACGGTAAATATACTTCACCGATCCACATACGTCTCGCGAAATGACCACGAAGAGGAAATCAGATACTTACAGCCTCATTGGACGTTTATCGACGATCGTTCTTCCCACGTCCAGTTCGCGAAGCGAAGAAGAAAGGGAGAAAGTTTAGTGGCACCAGAGGTGCCCTTCACCGCAATCTGAATAGTGTCTTGCGGATTATAGATGTATATTAAAGAAATGAGCATGTTATCCTTTCCCTTTTAATTGTATTGCGTTTTTGGAATATATTAAACTTTCCAGAATACATTTCTTTACGCATAACTGCAATCAATTTAGCTTTGTCCAGAATTAGATAAATTTTGTGATAGTAAGAGAAATTAAAACAGATGTAATTAATTTCCTACAGCTGGTGCACCAACTATTTTTATTTGATATTGATTGTCATTTAAGTCAAGACCAGTTGTTCGTAATTAATAAACGTAATGTATTTTAGCTCCTCAGGCACTACAACGCAAAATTTCCACCATTACCTAAACTAGGTTCCATCGCAACCCTCATTACAACATTAATGTTTATCTTTTCGTCAATTCGGGGCGTAGTCGTCCACCTGTCCCGTTCTCAGTGTAGTCACCTCTCACACGATTTCATTTTCGTCGTATTTTGTAGTTCAATACTTGTTTTGTCTTCCTATCGATACGATATATATCCATTTTACACTATTTATTTTATTAATTCGTTAACTGAATGAATTCTCAATACATTTCTGGAGTCATCATTTGTCATCCGATCCCTAATACTGCAACCATTTGTGCGTCACGCAAATCTCATTTAAGTTACTTGTATATGCGTTTCGTCTTGTTTTCTTACTGTCTACGACTCTGACATCTATGTCGAAACAGATGTGGCAATTATTTCATAAAGTTATATTTTTGTTTCTTTTTGCACGTTGTAGCCTACGTACGTGAAAGCCTAAGATGCTAAAACGGGAATTCTTTTCTAAATTATGATCATTTTGCACTATTTTAGGACGTACAGGGTCTTTTCCTCTAAAATTCAGTCTTAGTCATTCTATTGTAAATACTAAATTTTTAGGTCGTGATTATTTTGTCTAGACAGTGAATTACCCGTTGCAGATCGTCCTCACTTTCTTGTAAACTTATTTTATCTTCAGTATACGCCAGGGCTTTTATCTAGGTCTGTTTCAATGCCTCGGTTGATCTTTTCTCCCATTGTTTAACAGCATTGTCAGAATAGATGTTAAAAAGTGTGTACGATACGCTACATTCTTTTCTCAAACCTCTGTTAACTCTTTCGGTTCCAATCCTGTGTCTACCTACGTTTATGATTTATGTTTCTTGATTTATGCTTTTAATAACTTGTATTAACTAATTGAGGTACGGTACCCTCGTCGTTCTATAACAAATGTCGGCTCTTCTGGTCAACAATTTCACCTTAGTCTATCAGAGCTAGATGTTTCTCCATATCGAACGCCCTCTTGTTCTACGATTTGTCTTAATACAACAGTTAATTCTTTGTGAGACTTCCCCTCTCCAAATCCATTCTGCTCCTCTAATTGTAGTGAGTTGGCTATATTTTTAAGAAACAGCTGTGTTACTTCAGCTAGGAGTCTGGCATTATATTTGTTTTCCATCTTGTATTCTGTACTTTACGAATAACGAAGTCCCAGAAATAATAGCTTGCTTAAAGCTAATCTTGGAGGTATGAGCAGTAATTCAGGGAGACTGCAGAGAGAGAGAGAGAGAGAGAGAGAGAGAGAGAGAGAGAGAGAGAGATAGTGTACCCATAAGACCTTCAACTCCCTCTCTCACTCACGTTACAGAAAAAGTGAGTGTACTGTTAATAATTGCAGCCTCTCTTCCCCAGTCGCCTCTTCACTTTTGTTTGTCTTACAGAAAATAGTAGTTCAAACTAAGTGGCTCGATTTGTCTGCTAAAACTTAGTTGGGGAGACACAGATTGTTGCAGTTTTCATACTTCAACTTGGTTAAGTCAGTCTGCTGTCGACCTGGGACCCGTCGCCCCAGTCTGGAACTATTAGATTTACGCCTAACCTAACAACCTGATTACTGGTCATTCACTGGTTAGAGAGGAGTAAGTGCTACGCTTGGTAATATTTGATATAGTTCTACTAAAAGCAAAGACAAACAAATCTTTTGAGACCAAGGCATGATTTAGATGTTGAAGACATTTGTTATTAATTCCGTTGAATATTCAGGAAATGAGCAGTAGGGACAGCTGCAGGGTTTAATGGGGGTGGTTAGTTGTTCCACTCCTCAGTCATGTTATGTAGTGTCAAAAGTGTTGTTATGCAATGGACGCTACTTTCATTGAAAACAAGGCACAGAAGCAGTTCACACAAAGGTCAAGTCCAGTACTCAGAACCAAGTCCAAGCGTAGTCATCGGTAAACAGGAAGCGAGAATCCAGACAACACAGTTATCTGTAGAGAGTCTGTTGGAAAGCAGTAATAGTCAGTGGTGCGGCCAGATCGTAATAAAATGATTTCTAGTAGTTAAACATAGGAATCGGCTTTTCTTCCCTCTTTTGTTTAGAATTTATTTACATTCCCCTCCCCAAATGCGGTGGCGTGGTTGGCAGCGATCAAATTGCCTCTCTTTAGCCATTTTTTAAAACACTCCAGATCAAAATAATACAATTACTGAGATTAAAAAACGAATAATATTGATTATGAAAGACAATGGTGATGCACTATGTGGCTATAATTACAGTGCAGCTACTTACGAAAGCCGAGTGTGACCTGTGTCATACCGATCGCGGTTAAGGCGCTCAGTCCGGAACCGCGCGACTGCTACGGTCGCAGGTTCGAATCCTGCCTCGGTCTTGGATGTGTGTGATGTCCTTAGGTTAGTTAGGTTTAAGCAGTTCTAAGTTCTAGGGGAGTTATGACCACAGACGTTAAGTCCCATAGTGTTCAGAACCATTTGAACCATTTTTTCACCTGTGTCATATGGCAGCGAACATCCTAATGCGTCAATACGGAACCGATTTACGCTGCAAGAAATAGTTCCAATTTTGATTTGCAGATGCAAATTTGGTGCTGTACATTGTTTGTGTGACGGTATGTTATCCACGCTGTCGTTTCACAAACCCTACCATGAGTGAACAGTACGGTTATATAGAAGAGAGACCGTGCACTGTTAGTAAAACTGGTATATGCGAACGGCAGTAATTACAATGCCGCATCGTGAGAACATCGCTGAAGGAAAGGTCTGGGGAGAAGCTCTTCGTCAGTGCTGCCGGTGGTACAATGTTTTTGTCGTGTGAATGGCTGTGATGATTGGTTAAGCTGTGTAATGTCTGTGTTGTGGAGGAGGTGATTGGCTCTAAAACAGCGCCAAAGGGGTCAGCGAGCTTGACGCCCACATTCTACCGGTGGATCAACAAGAATTTTCAAATGCACTTACTGCATGAGATTGCGTGTCACATCAGACATACTGCTCGTTCTGTAACCCCACAGTGACATGACCCTTGAGGTTGTAGAGCATACCAGAATAACAACACTATGTATTTACAAACCAACAGGTAAGCTAACATCCCTTCCACATATTCTACAGTAAATCGTTCTAAGGGATGTAGGAAAGTCAAGAAATGTCATTTATACATTCGTTTAAGCTTGCTGCAAACACTACAATGTATGTAAACTGATGTGCATAATTTCTAGGATTCTGTAGAAAAGTGTCGTCTAAACAAAGTAGTTGACAAGATCTTCTTAGAAAGATTACTGCATTTAACTTGTGCCAGAATCGAATACTACATCACATTCTTATTTTGTGACGTATTTAATAATGTATGCGTACAATTGTTCTGCTATAAATTTTATTAACGGAGAGCAAAGAGCCGTCGCCATCACACTCTTCATACGGTTTCTATAAAGATATTTAAACTGTGTTTTTCCGAATGGGTACTTTACTGAACTGAACGGAGTGAACGTAATTCTCTATAAAAATCGTTCTCATTTCTGGTACTGATTCCGTGAACTAAGTTGTTGATTTGAAGGAGAGGTACACTGATTTTCACTAATTTCGCCAAGGAATTAATATACTGTGTAAGTAAGCTGCTTTATGTTGGTAACGCCAAGTACCGCTCTATATGAAAATCACTGACTGTGCTGTGTGAAGTCTGTGGCTGGTTTGCATCGTTGGAATATTTGCTATTGTAGTGTTGGGCAGTTGGATGTGAACAGCGCGTAGCGTTGAGCAGTTGGAGGTGAGCCGCCAGCAGTGGTGGATGTGGGGAGAGAGAATTTTGACAGCGGACGATTTGGACCTGTGTCTATCAGAAATAGTAAATTTGTAATATTGGATATCATGAACTGATATATATATATATATATATATATATATATATATATATATATATATATATATATATATATATATTATGACTTTTGAACATTATTAAGGTAAATACATTGTTTGTTCTCTATCAGAATCTTTCATTTGCAGTAGTTACTGCCTTCAGTAGTTTGAATCTCTTATTTAGCTGGCAGTATCGGCGCTCGCTGCATTGCAGTAGTTCGAGTAACGAAGATTTTTGTAAGTGATTCATGAAAGTTATAGGTTATTGTTAGTCAGGACCATTCTTTTGTAGGGATTGTTGAAAGTCAGATTGCGTTGCGCTAAAAATATTGTGTGTCAGTTTAGTGTTGATCAGAATAAGTAAAGAGAGAAATGTCTTGAGTACATTCAGTTCGGCTCAGCTATTTGAAAATCAAATAACGTAAAGGGTTTATCACCACATTAATTAATTAATTTTTCTAAAGCGACGTTTCAACTGAAAGCAGTATCCCCAGTTCTGTGAACAGACTTCTGTAAGACGCTCTTGAATCTACACCCCAGTTAATTTGCAGTAAATCCTCTTAGATACAGAAAACTTAATCTTGGCTTAATACGTTATCTAAAAATATGGTACGGTGTAATATTAAGGTTGAAAATAAGCAAACTGTATTACCTTTATCTGACAAAATCGGTACTAAAACACAGACGTGAACACACATTTTATCAGTTCTGTTCTCTGCTTCTCCCAATGGAAAGTATTATGAAACTAAGATTGACGAAACTTGATTATTGGCATATCCTCATACATTACGCAGTGAATGTGGAATTTAATCCAGAAAATAAACGAAAAGTCTGATGATCAAGATTCTGGCGCCCCTCCTTCCTATGTGCTGTTGCTGAAGTATCAGTAATCTCGCCTTCAGAGGCCGTGGTTACTCAAGCAATCTCCAATTGCCTTGCGTAAAGTTATTTTACATTTAAGCTTTCTTCAAAAATTTATTTTATTTGCTTCGGTGTCACCTGACTACCATAGGATCAATAACTATTTTCTTTTTTCAATAAAGGAATTGTACGCCTTTTCCCCAAACGGTGCGTTCTTTACTTTTCACTAACCCAACATAGGCGACTCCTGTAAATTCCAAGGAATTTCACAGTGAATTCTCTATAATGAAAGAAAGATTCGAGTCAGCTAATGGTACATTTCTCGCGCCAAGTCGGTTAAATCTGCGTCCATTTACGGTCCACACGCACTGATCTCTCTGCGTAGACATGACCTCCGCAGACACGTTGCAACTATTGTGCCCAAACTTGAGACTTTCATAACTATGCACATTTCCGGTCTATACAGAAAAACCTGTCCATGTAGTCATGAACTGGGCAGATAGCTGTGAAGACAAATGGAGCGTCTGGACAGGTGTATACCCCAAATACAGTCGGTGCAGAGTGGTCAAACGAAGTGGAAACGTGAAAGCCAGCACATTCAGGCAGTGCACTCGCAAGCAGTAGGCTTCGTAAAATGAAGATTATTACTAACAGTTATTTGACACGTCTACGAAACCAAAAAGAAACTTGTCGGACTATTTTGCATCTAATAAAATTTTTCTCGATTTGTTTCTAGCAGCGAGATCACAGTCCAGTAGCAGACACAACCGACATACGTGTCTTGCCCCACAGTCTGTATGCATTTTATTACCATACACTTGAAGACACCATTTTAGATGTAACTCCAGTTGTTCCATACCGTTGCAAGACTAGTTACAATTAAATAAATAGTCTTTTAGATTAAATGAGGAGAACTGTACAATTTTTCTCATTGTTACGACTAACTTAGGACTTCATAGAGCTGAGAAGCTGTTTTATTTCATTCGAAATGATTTGACAGCTGTACGACCACCTCAAATATTATATAATTATTACTATTGCCTACAATATTTCTTTACAAAATATTCATTCTGCGCAACTATACACTTTCTCGCCCCTTCCCCCCCCCCCCTTACACACACACACATATTCGCCCACAAACACACACATACACACACACACACACACGTGCGCCCGCACACACACTCACCTGGCTACTATCGTAGCATTGTATGCATTTTACAGCCCATGTTTACTAGGCATTGTATGCATTTTACAGCCCATGTTTACTAGGCATGAACCATGGACCTTGCCGTTGGTGGGGAGGCTTGCGTGCCTCAGCGATACAGATGGCCGTACCGTAGTTGCAACCACAACGGAGGGGTATCTGTTGAGAGGCCAGACAAACGTGTGGTTCCTGAAGAGGGGCAGCAGCCTTTTCAGTATTGCAGGGGCAACAGTCTGGATGATTGGCTGATCTGGCCTTGCAACATTAACCAAAACGGCGTTGCTGTGCTGGTACTGCGAACGGCTGAAAGCAAGGGGAAACTACGGCCGTAATTTTTCCCGAGGACATGCAGCTTTACTGTATGATTAAATGATGATGGCATCCTCTTGGGTAAAATATTCCGGAGGTAAAATAGTCCCCCATTCGGATCTCCGGGCGGGGACTACTCAGGAGGATGTCGTTATCAGTTTTTTAATTAAAGAGAAAGAAAACTGGCGTTCTACGGATCGGAGCGTGGAATGTCAGATCCCTTAATCGGGCAGGTAGGTTAGAAAATTTAAAAAGGGAAATGGATAGGTTAAAGTTAGATATAGTGGGAATTAGTGAAGTTCGGTGGCAGGACGAACAAGACTTCTGGTCAGGTGATTACAGGGTTATAAACACAAAATCAAATAGGGGTAATGCAGTAGTAGGTATAATAATGAATAGGAAAATAGGAATGCGGGTAAGCTACTACAAACAGCATAGTGAACGCATTATTGTGGCCAAGATAGATACGAAGCCCACACCTACTACAGTAGTACAAGTTTATATGCCAACTAGCTCTGCAGATGACGAAGAAATTGAAGAAATGTACGATGAAATAAAAGAAATTATTCAGATAGTGAAGGGAGACGAAAATTTAATAGTAATGGGTGACTGGAATTCGAGTGTAGGAAAAGGGAGAGAAGGAAACATAGTAGGTGAATATGGATTGGGGCTAAGAAATGAAAGAGGAAGCCGCCTAGTAGAATTTTGTACAGAGCACAACTTAGTCATAGGTAACACTTGGTTTAAGCATCATGAAAGAAGGTTGTATACGTGGAAGAACCCTGGAGATACTAAAAGGTATCAGATAGATTTTATAATGGTAAGACAGAGATTTAGGAACCAGGTTTTAAGTTGTAAGACATTTCCAGGGGCAGATGTGGACTCTGACCACAATCTATTGGTTATGACCTGTAGATTAAAACTGAAGAAACTGCAAAAATGTGGGAAATTAAGGAGATGGGACCTGGATAAACTGAAAGAACCAGAGGTTGTACAGAGTTTCAGTGAGAGCATAAGGGAACAATTGACAGGAACAGGGGAAAGAAATACAGTAGAAGAAGAATGGGTAGCTCTGAGGGATGAAGTAGTGAAGGCAGCAGAGGATAAAGTAGGTAAAAAGACGAGGGCTGCTAGAAATCCTTGGGTAACAGAAGAAATATTGAATTTAATTGATGAAAGGAGAAAATATAAAAATGCAGTAAATGAAGCAGGCAAAAAGGAATACAAACGTCTCAAAAATGAGATCGAGAGGAAGTGCAAAATGGCTCAACAGGGATGGCTAGAGGATAAATGTAAGGATGTAGAGGCTTATCTCACTAGGGTTAAGATAGATACTGCCTACAGGAAAATTAAAGAGACCTTTGGAGAGAAGAGAACCACGTGTATGAATATCAAGAGCTCAGATGGCAACCCAGTTCTAAGCAAAGAAGGGAAGGCAGAAAGGTGGAAGGAGTATATAGAAGGTTTATACAAGGGCGATGTACTTGAGGACAATATTATGGAAATGGAAGAGGATGTAGATGAAGACGAAATGGGTGATACGATATTGCGTGAAGAGTTTGACAGAGCACTGAAAGACCTGAGTCGGAACAAGGCCCCCGGAGTAGACAACATTCCATTAGAACTACTGACGGCCTTGGGAGAGCCAGTCCTGACAAAACTCTACCAGCTGGTGAGCAAGATGTATGAGACAGGCCAAATACCCTCAGACTTCAAGAAGAATATAATAATTCCAATCCCAAAGAAAGCAGGTGCTGACAGATGTGAAAATTACCGAACTATCAGTTTAATAAGTCACAGCTGCAAAATACTAACGCGAATTCTTTACAGACGAATGGAAAAACTGGTAGATGCGGACCTCGGGGAGGATCAGTTTGGATTCCGTCGAAATGTTGGAACACGTGAGGCAATACTGACCTTACGACTTATCTTAGAAGAAAGATTAAGAAAAGGCAAACCTACGTTTCTAGCATTTGTAGACTTAGAGAAAGCTTTTGACAATGTTGACTGGAATACTCTTTTTCAAATTCTAAAGGTGGCAGGGGTAAAATACAGGGAGCGAAAGGCTATTTACAATTTGTACAGAAACCAGATGGCAGTCATAAGAGTCGAGGGGCATGAAAGGGAAGCAGTGGTTGAGAAAGGAGTGAGAAAGGGTTGTAGCCTCTCCCCGATGTTATTCAATCTGTATATTGAGCAAGCAGTAAAGGCAACAAAAGAAAAATTTGGAGTAGGTATTAAAATTCATGGAGACGAAGTAAAAACTTTGAGGTTCGCCGATGACATTGTAATTCTGTCAGAGACGGCAAAGGACTTGGAAGAGCAGTTGAACGGAATGGACAGTGTCTTGAAAGGAGGATATAAGATGAACATCAACAAAAGCAAAACGAGGATAATGGAATGTAGACCAATTAAATCGGGTGATGCTGAGGGAATTAGATTAGGAAATGAGACACTTAAAGTGGTAAAGGAGTTTTGCTATTTAGGAAGTAAAATAACTGATGATGGTCGAAGTAGAGAGGATATAAAATGTAGACTGGCAATGGCAAGGAAAGCGTTTCTGAAGAAGAGAAATTTGTTAACATCGAATATAGATTTAAGTGTCAGGAAGTCATTTCTGAAAATATTTGTTTGGAGTGTAGCCATGTATGGAAGTGAAACATGGACGATAACTAGTTTGGACAAGAAGAGAATAGAAGCTTTCGAAATGTGGTGCTACAGAAGAATACTGAAGATAAGGTGGATAGATCACGTAACTAATGAGGAGGTATTGAATAGGATTGGGGAGAAGAGAATTTTGTGGCACAACTTGACTAGAAGAAGGGATCGGTTGGTAGTACATGTTTTGAGGCATCAAGGGATCACAAATTTAGCATTGGAGGGCAGTGTGGAGGGTAAAAATCGTAGAGGGAGACCGAGAGATGAGTACACTAAGCAGATTCAGAAGGATGTAGGTTGCAGTAGGTACTGGGAGATGAAGAAGCTTGCACAGGATAGAGTAGCATGGAGAGCTGCATCAAACCAGTCTCAGGACTGAAGACCACAACAACAACAACATTTTTCTTATTTTGGGGTAAGTAACCGGTCCCTAAGGCTTGTCAGTGCTCCTTTGGGACACCCTTTTATATAGATCATAATGGAGATTTTTAGGCTCAATTGTTCGCTATCGTATCTCCACTCTCTCTGTGTCAAGGAATTTATATAGTATGAATAGTTTAAAGATACTGATGTTACCGGTGGATGGAATCATCGTGATTTTGTGATTTGTATACTGTCTCCCAAGTAGTCTCTCCGTTGAGGGTTTCTGTCGCAGGCAGGTGAGTGCTTTCTGGTAAATTTTCTCCTTTTCTCGGGTCTAACAATATCGTGAGTTCATCCCCCCACCGCAATTCCTTATGTAAGTTGTTTAACGAGTCAGTGATAGAATTCTAGGGATTGCAATGTTACGTAAAACCTACGTGGTACTGTTCGTTTAACATACCAGTGGAGTGTACTTTACCTTGCCAATGTCTTCTGGTACTGCTTACGGTGACTTGAGTAGAGGCTGTGTGTGTGTGAATGTAGACTTCCCCACCGAATACTACCCAAGAAAAGCACTTTGATTTCCGGTATGGTATTTCCACTGTCAGCCGACTGGAAACCCGAAAGCTTTTCACCAAAGCCACAGTTATGCGAGTGATCTATGACGTTTCCTTAAATACGTCATCCACATCTCTTCTTATCGCTTGATAGCTTGGAAATGTGAAACTGGCTTTAGGATTTAGTTGTGTTTCACATTTTTCACTTAATAAATGCTTTAAACTGATGTTGTTGTTCGAATAGTTCATCTTGTTAATATTTCCACTGTGGGAGACCATTAACCATGATTTACTGGTGTGGAGAAACTGTTTGGCAACTGTTTACAAAACTGTTCGTCTACATTCTGTGCGCCTTGTTTTATTCCCTCGACGATCTCGTTATCAATTCCAGAAACTGTACAACTACGTGGCTTTATGACTTCATGTAGCACGGTGAAGGGAAGATGTGGTTGCAGTCAGACATGAACATCTCAGGTCAAGCGCGTTATCTCGATTTATTGTGTGTTACGTTTAATTTATGTTTCTAGGACAGCAGTACTGCCTCCCTACTTTGCACGACGCAATCGAAGTACCACTTGCCAGTACTGAAGCACAGGTTACTGCTGAACATGTGAAATCAGCTATTGTACTGGAATGGAACACGGCGTCGGCTGCAGAGGGAACAAAGGAGGGAATCCAGTCAGTCGGAAATCACGCGTCGCGTTTCTGGTGTAGCTTACTTTCGCGAGATGACCAGATATTTTCCTTTGCTTTGCCACTGCGCAAGATACACTGTGTGATCAAAAGTATCCGGACACCCCCAAAACATACGTTTTCGTATTAGATGCATTGTGCTGCCACCTAATGCCAGGCACTCCATATCAGCTACCTCAGTAGTCATTAGACATCGTGAGAGAGCAGAATGGGGTGCTCCGCGGAACTCACGAACTTCGAATGTGGTCAGGTGATTGGGTGTCACTTGTGTCACACGTCTGTACGCGAGATTTTTACACTTCTAAACATTCCTAGGTCCACTGCTTCCAATGTGGAAACGTGAAGGGACACATATAGCACAAAAGCGTACAGGCCAACCTCGTCTGTTGACTGATAGAGACCGCCGACAGTTGAATAGGGTCGTAATGTGTAATAGGCAGACATCCATTAAGACTATCACACAGGAACTCCAAACTGCATCAGAAACCAATGTAAGTACTATGAAGTTAGCCAGGAGATGAGAAAACTTGGATTTCATGGTCGAGCGGTTGGTCATGAGCCACACATCACGCCAGTAAATGCCAAATGACGCCTCGCTTGGTGTAAGGAGCGTAAACATTGGACGATTGAACAGTGGGTAAACGTTGTGTGGAGTGACGAATCACGGTACACAATGTGGCGATCCGATTGCAGGGTGTGGGTATGACAAATGCCCGGTGAACATCATCTGCCACCGTGTGTAGTGCCAACAGTAAAATTCGGAGGCGGTGGTGTTATGGTGTGGTCGTGCTTTTCATGCAGGAGGCTTGCACCCCATGTTTTGCGTGGCAGTATCACAGCACAAGCCTACATTGATGTTTTAACCACCTTCTTGCATCCCACTGTTGAAGAGCTATTCGGGGATGGCGATCGCATCTTTCAACACGATCGAACACCTGTTCATAATGCAAGTCCTGTGGCGGAGCGGTTACACGACAATAACATTCCTGTAATGTACTGACCTTCACAGAATCCTGACCTGAATCCCATAGACCACCTCTAGGATGTTTAGCAACGCCGACTTCGAGCCAGACATCACCGACCGACATCGATACCTGTCCACTGTGTAGCACTCCGTGAAGAATGGGCCGCCACTCCCCAATAAACCTTCCGGCACCTGATTGAACGTATGCCCGCGAGAGTGAAAGCTGTCATCAAGGCTAGGGGAGGGTCAACACCATACTGAAATCCATAATTACCGATGGAGGGCGCCACGAACTTGTAAGTCATTTTCAGCCAGGTGTTTGGATACTTTTGATCATTTAGTGTACAGTCTGTTGTTGAATTTTGTACGGTATGTAGCTTGGGGAATTGAAAACTCCCATCGATTAGCATAGCGGACGCAGGCAGTATTATCGACGGGAAACGGACTACATGAAATAACTAATTATACTTCCTTTTGCGGCACGAAACAATACAATTTACCTCCACTAGCAGCCTAAATAGTCTTCTACTTCTCTGAGGGTCAGAATCGGTAACAGGTGGTGAGCACTCAACACATATAAAATCTGAGTGAACAATTGGCATAGCGATTTCATTCATAACACGTGACCAAAACAATTAGGTGGTGTGTGAACTTCGTGATTGATACAATGCAGACAGATGGCAATACACCCATGCAGGGATTCTTTGTCGGCAAATAGCTAAATAAAATTGACACAATGACGGTTGTGTCAAACTGAGATACACTGAAGCGGCAAAGAAACTTGTATAGACATACGTATTCAAATACAGAGATATGTAAAAAGGCAACGCCTGTATAAGACAAAAACTGTCTGGCGCATTTGCTAGATCTGTTACTGCTGCTACAGTGGCTGGTTATCAAGACTTAAGTGTGTTAGAACGTGAAGTTTTAGTCAGCACAAGAGCGATGGGACATAGCATCTCCGAGGTAGCGATGAAGTGTGGGGATTTTCCGGTACGATCATTTCACGAGTGTACTGTGAATACCAGGAATCCGGTAAAACAACAAATCTCCGACATCGCTGCTACCGGAAAAAGATTCTGCAAGAACGGGACCAACGACTGAAGAGAATCGTTCAGCGCGGCAAAAGTGCAGCCCTTCTGCAAATTGCTGCAGATTTCAGTGCTGGACCATCAACAAGTGTCAGCGTGCGAACCATTCAACGAAACATCATCGATATGGGCATTCGGAGCCAATGGCCCACTCGTGCACCATTGATGACTCCACGACACAAAGATTTACGCCTCGCCCGGTCCCGTCAACACCGACGTTGGACTGTTGATATCAGTAAACATGTTGCCTGTTCGGACGAGTGTTGTTTCAAATTGTAATGAGCAGGTGGACGCGTACGGATATGGAGAAAAGTTCATGAATCCGTGGACCATGCATTTCAGCAGAGGACTGTTCAATCTGGTGGAGGCTCTGTAATGACGTGAGGCGTATGCAGTTGGAGTGACGTGGAACCCTTGATACGTCTAGGTACTACTCTGACAGATGACCCTTACGTAAGTATCCTGTCTGATCACCTGCATCCAATCATGTCCGTTTTGCATTCCGACGGACTTGGGCAATTGCAGCAGGACAATGCGACACACCACACGTCCAAAATTGCTACAGAGTGGCTCCAGGAACACTCTTCTGAGTTTAAATACTTCGGCTGGGCACCAAACTCCGCAGACATGAATATTATTGAGCATTCTGAGATGCCTTGCAACGTGCTGTCCAGAAGAGGTCTCCACTCCCTCGTTTTCTTACAGATTTATGGACAACCCGGCACGATTTATTGTGGCAATCCCTTGCAGCGCTACTTCATACATTAGTCGAGTCCATGCCACGTCGTGATAAGACACTTCTGCGTGCTCTTGGGGGCCCTACATGTTTTTACGGCGCCGGCCGCAGTGGCCGAGCGGTTCTAGACGCTACAGTCTCTAACCTCGCGACAGCTACGGTCACAGGTTCGAATCCTGCCTCGGGCATGGATGTGTGTGATGTCTTTAGGTTAGTTAGGTTTAAGTAGTTCTAAGTTCTAGGGGACTGATGACCTCAGCAGTTAAGTCCCATAGTGCTCAGAGCAATTTGAACCATTTGTTATTAGGCAGGTGTACCAGTTTCTTTGCCTCATCAGTGTAATTTGAGAACTTTGTACTGTTATAGTAGTGCAGTTGTACTGGACATTCCAAGGTACTGTTGGAGTGTGGACATTGGGTTTAAGAGCGGCTGGAACTGGCACAATCTCCACACCCTTTCTCGTCGATGCTTTACCATTTTAGAGACCGGTCGACGATGACTCGTGAGTACTTGGCTGTCACCGCAGGTCGGCTGCGGCGTGAGATTTTGACATGGGCTGTTGACATGAAATGAAGGTTCCTCGCGACTTGGTGTCTCCCAACGTAAGGTTGATAAAATATGGAAATTTGTGGTAAGGTTCAATGGGAGCAAACTGCTGAAGTCATCGGTCCCTAAGCTTATGCACTACTGAGTCTAACTTAAACTAACTTATGCTAAGGTGACACACACACACCCATGTCCGAAAGAGGACTCGAACCTCCGACGGGAAAGCCACGCTGTCTGTGACAAGACGCCCTAGGCCGCGCGGTCTGTGGGAAGACGCCTTAGACCACGTGGTTACCCCGCGTGGCGTAAAGTTGATATATAGAGGGTGTTTACATTTTCCATTGCAGGCTTCCGTGTGTTATAATGGGAACATAGTAGATACAATTTTGATAAGAAACTCACTGTAGGAAATGTACCATTTTGAAGTAAAATAATTCCAAGATCGGATCACTTTCAGATTTTCAGCTTCGCAGAACTCGTGCAATGGAGAGAATAAGTTGATACCTGTGTGCTCAAGGTGTGAATATAGTATAGGCAATGTTTCGCGTACTCGTCTTCGGGTTCTCTTCTGACGAAGAACGCCCTCTTCAAAGTCGAGAGAGCAGCGCTTCCATGAAGCACTTCAGTCAACCCTCCTAGTTACAACGTACCAGTTTCTCGCAGACGATGTTCTGGTATGACGAAAATGGTATGTGATGTCATATTGCAACAGCAACTGTCGGTGGCGTCCTCTTTCCAGTATGTATGCGCACCTTGTAGCGGGAAATTTGAAACTGATCCGATCTTCAAACCTACCTCGTATTTTTCAGCATAAAGGTGCATTTTCGGACATGGGTTCGGTATCGAAACTTTATCGACCACTTCCGCTGTACGATCCCTATAGTTCTGAAATGATAATTGTGAAGCAGGAACGCAATACATCAGCAATTGTGCGTGCTCTGATTTGACAAGTCTTGGTATATTTCTAGAGGCATGTGGCAGCCGGCCGTTGTGGAAGAGCGGTTCTAGGCGCTTCAGCCTGGAAGCGCGCGACCACTCCGGTCGCAGGTTCGAATCCTACCTCGGCCATGTGTGTGTGTGATGTCCTTAGGTTAGTTAGGTTTAAGTAGTTCTAAGTTCTAGAGGACTGATGACTTCAGATATTAAGTCTCATAGTGCTCAGAGCCTTTTGAACCACATGGTATGTGGCACCATCTGTTAACAACGAAATTCCTATAAATTACGGTGGATAGTACCGGCGCCCGATTGCTTCCCAAATGTGTACCAATGGATTGATATCTGGCGAGTCAGGTAGCCAATAAATCAACGTGAATTCATTATCATGCTCCTCAAACCACTGTATAATGTTTCCGGTCTTGTGATCCTCCTAGAAGACTATCTCGCTCTCGGGGAAGGCATCAGTCTTGAAGGGATGTAAGCGGACCTCAATAATACGTAGTCCACAGACGTTATGGTTCATTCGATTACTACCACATGTCCTACGGAAGCCCAGGTGAACGTCCCTCATCATATAATATCGCCCGACCAGTATGCGTATGTGCCGCAGCGCATATTTCTAGCAGCCGTTAACATGAATAACGGCGTATACGAATATGACCATCAAACTAATGTAACAAGAAAAATGAGCGCTCTGACAAGACGAAATGTTTCCATTCATCCACAATCCAATTTTGTTTATCCCATTCGTACTGCAGACGTAATTAACTATGTTATTAGCTCAACATGGTGCCCGCCAGGGTAGCCAAGCGCGCTGATGCGCTGCTTCCTGGACTCGGGTAGGCTTGCCGGCCCCGGATCGAATCCGCTCGGCGGATTAACGACAGCCTGGATGTGGATTTTAGGCGGTTTTCCACATCCCACTAGGTGAATACCGGGTTGGTCCCCACGTTCCGCCTCAGTTACATGGGTCGCAGATATTTGAAACGCGTCTGCACTATTTCACACTTTACACTAGACACAGACAGTTGGGGTGCATTGATTCTGTCTTGGGGGGTACGGGGTGGTGGCAGGAAGGGCATCCGGCCATCCCTAACACTAACACTGCCAAATCCGTTGTAACCACGCCGACCCTGTCATCGCTGCGGGACTATGGCGTAAGCGAAAGAAAGAATGAAAGAAATTAGCTCAACATGGTAACATGAAGATATCACATGCTGCGGAATCCCATAGGCACTATTATGTACTGAATGGTGTGCGCTGAAAGAATCGTGAATGCACTAGCTTTGTGCTCAACAGTAGTATCTGCCACAGATCGCCGCCTCTCCTGCTTTACAGAGGGGGCAGTCTTCCAACCTTTACGTTCTGTGATGGGACACGGACGTCCAATAACTTGTCGCCCAGTCATGATTTTCACAGTTCTTCATCCACTTTCCATAGATGCTGACGACAGCAGCATGTGAATTGCCGACCAGCTTGGTCCATTGCGAGATGCACGTTTCCTGGCACCAGTCCATGAGACTCTGCCTTCAGTAAGTCGCTTATGTCAGTGGATTCCCTCATTTGTGGCCCGTATGGTCACTAGAGTGATCCCCATTCGTCTCTGCTCAGCTTCGTTACGTTGGGTAACATGTCACGTGCCCGCAACACTACTATTAGTCGACCACAATATTTTTGCGTCATGAACCGAGGGCGCTCCGGTCGGCTACCGCGAATCAACTCGTAGTCGGAGTTTTGGAGGAAAGAAAGGACTGTGCAGCTACGGTTACGCAGTGAAAATTGCACTAATCTTGGTGATTAGAGTTACGAAGTGGGTGGTCCATCAAGAAAATGGTTGACATCTTGTTCTTCATCTTCTGTATCTGTTTCATTGGAATCTGTTCCAATTTTGTCCGCAGTGTCAGCTCCCGTGACACTGTGCCCCGGCCTATGCTGCGTTTTCATCTTCTTGCCAAGACTGATTATTATATTTTCCATTGCTTCCTCCATTAAGCCATCTCTCCACCAATATTCATTTTCCTTTCACATGTTCCAAATATTTTAAGCAATCTTATTGGGTAATGTTAGATATAGATTCTTCGGTTACTTGTTTAATGGTGGTTAAGTTAATGGAAGAAACGTTTTCCAGCTATTTCATATTTCATGGTAGTCCAGATTAGCTGTATACGGCACAACTAACAGTGGGAGCCTCACATTAGTATACAGCTTACGGTTTAAAAAGCCATACGCTTTAAAACAGGCTTTGATTTATTATACAACACAGTTTGCAAAAGCTCGGTTCAAGAATTTGTTCTGAATGAGCCAGTTAGTCATATCCTTTATGATTTGCAGTAGCGGGGGCGGTCGGGGGCGGCTTTATTTATTAAAAAGAACGATACTACCATCTGGGGTGTTAGGAATTAGTTTCTCTTCTAACCATCTGTGATAATTATCCCAATACATTTCATCGTGATAATTTGGGGCTTAGATTCAGAATCATAAATTGACTTTCCTTCTTCTATGATACCCATTGATCCTCTGGAGCGCACAACAATAGCTCTTTGGCCTGCACTGCTATCAGTCATTACAAAAGGAATTTCTTCATGTGGGGAATACTTTCTCATGGTACAATGCATATAGACTTATGTTTTGTCCGTGAATACCTGTGGTGTATTTGGCCCCGTTTCATTATTTTTTATTGCAAGAGTGTGGGAAAGTTGAATTTGGATGATTCTGTTATTTTTACATGTTTTTAATCGAACTCCTATCTCTTTCAAAATTGTTCAAAATGTTTCCTTCCCCCCCCCTTCCCTCCCCCTCTCACTGAAAATTTAATTAATTTTTTTGAAAATATAAGCAGCTTTCTCAATGTTGGGATTTTTTTCTTCTGCCCATAGTACTTAATCATAAAGTTTTACCGAAGTCATCTAGAGAATCTACTCTTCAAGAACGCCTATAGTGACTAGAAATTTTAATTCTTTTTCCCCCGTCTCTTCCTCTTTCTAAAAATCTTTGTAAATGTATTTTTACTGTTCTTTCTGACTTCCCTAGCATTGCTGCCGCCGCAAGACAGCTTTCTGTAGAGGTATCATCACCTCATACTGCATTTTTTCTTTATTGTATAACTTTGAATATAAGCTCCTTTTCACCTGGATGAGTCCACTTTCGCGACATCATCTCCTTCCATTTCCCACACTCTGGCTTTTCCGCAGTCACCACTGCACTTGTATACTGAAAGGTCACTAAGTTCAATTATATCGTGGTTTGGTAGTAGACGGCATCCAGTCCCTTAGTGGGAAGTGATAACAATATTGTGGTTAATCAATGTTTGTGTGCGTGTGCGTGAGTGTGTGTTTGTGCATTTCTGTGCTACTGTTCTTGGTGTAACTTAGGCGTTAATTCTGTAGAAAATATTTTGCAGTATCTTTTGTCTTCGTAAACAAAGCATCGACACAGATGGGAATAATGTGGCAATGTACACTGCGCCCAAAGATTACATTGGTGCCAAGGATGAAATGCTGTCCGCAGCGTCTTTATTTCTTATTTCCATCATGACGTATAATTTGAAACATCCTCCCGTTCAAACTCTCGGATACACCGGTGGATATCGTCGAAAATGCCGAGAACAGTTAATACAATAAATACATCGTGAAAAACTTCGCGGTTTTGCACATAGCCATTTCGTCATCTTATGCGATACTGCCGTTGCAGATCACACATTTTAATTTTTTGAAGATTTTAATCCATGGCCCTCGCAGTCAATGTGCAGATTTGATCTGCTTCAACCCAACCAGCTACCCTTCCACGAGCACAATCTCTCGGAAGACAATTCGTAGTCACCGTCCAACAAGAGTGTACATCATATTCAGGCAACAAAGTAAGAAAACTACAAAGCTAAAAGACGATAGTAGCTTTAGCATTGTTTGTCACTCCCAAATAGCATAGCGCCATGAAATTTGGAGCGTACGCAGAAATAACTCCTACCGTATAGTAACTGTTAGACAACCAGAATACAGTATGGTTTCCACCTCTCGCCAAATGAGGCCACGTAATCCATCCAGGATTATTGTCTCACATGATCGCTTTGGTGGCCCTGGTGTTATGCTGCGAGGAGGAGTAATTTTGCATCGGTGCACTGACCTCCAAAGCTTTGAATACGGTACACTCACGGGTCAACGTTATTGTGAAACTTTACTCCTTCCCATACGCTTCTGTTCAGGGCCGCATTCTGCCCAGACTTTATTTTTATTGATTAAAATGCACGATCACATCGAACACAACAGGTGGATGAGCTGTTGGAGCTACAGGATATGCGACGAATGGACTGCTCTCCGTTCCCTCGACTTAAAACCCGTCGAGTGTATAAGGAATACGATGTGGAAATGTGTTGCAGTTCACCCAGACCAGCCAGCAGTTGTCAACTGCACAGTTGGAAGAATGGAACATCTTAACAGAAGAGCGTCTTGCCAACATTGTGGCCAGCGTGGGAGCGCACGCAGAGCATGCATTGCCGTCCGTGGTGATCACTCAGTCTGGACGATGTCCCGCCTTTTGTAATGTGCAGGGAACCATCAAAACTCGCGGTGGGTTCAGTGTAATTATTGCCTTGTAATTGCATATTTCCTTCAATTACCTCTTGTGCTACACTGTAGCAGTTATTTTTTTTTACCACGTTTTATAGAGCTATATTACTTGGCGGTGACACGTCATGCTAAAGCAACTTTCGTCCTTAAGTTTTGAACGCTAGTGTAAGTGTGTAGCTAAATTTACCCGAAGGCTGTACTCCGATACCACTGTATCGTGGCAAGTAACTTTTAGCAGATACATCGCTGAAACATAGCTACAGATGTGAAATTCACGTTTTTAATAGTCGCGCACTGTAGTGCAATTTAAGAATCTCATACATGCACAATGTGTATGTCGAAATCAAGTTTTCGTTTGTGATGTGACAGTGGTAGAAAGTTCAGTCAATGGCGAACTGCTTCACAGGAGTTCGCTGACCTAAACAGGACGTATAGCGACGAAATTCAACATACAACTTAAATGCTTGTGTTCCGAGTAAGAAAAGCTGCAGTGCAGAATAGTATGACGCAGCAAGCGGGATGCCGTTCTTTAGAGTTAAGGATAAACAAGAGCAGCGACAAACGTATCAGCCGTACTTAAGAGCACCCATCTCCAGTTTCAACCATTACATCACCTGATAAAATTTCAGTTAAAATTCCTGTACGGAGATGAACGAGGCATTCATGACGGCAGAGAAGTATCAGGCGTCTAGACAGAGAATATTTGTATCGTCTCCGTTTGCCGCACAGCGCCGACTCATCACGGTCTTTATACTGGTGACCTCGTGGAGGAGTATTTGAAAACAAAAGCAATGTGCGGGACTGCTTATTAGTGAGAAATAAAACGAGGAAAGCTCAAAGCGGCGCTTCTATAGAAAGGCAGACAGAGGACATCCCTGTGGTTATTAAGCTGGAGAAATACAGGCACATAAATCTGGAATACAATTTGCCATCTGATACGCAGACGAAAACTTCCTGGGGCCTTCACACTTTTAATCTCTGACGCCGACGCCGCGACGTTTTAAAGGGCCGACTCATGTCCCTTATTACATTCCAGAGTCCTGGGTAGGCGGGATACGATAACGTGCTTATCTAAATGTGCCTGCATTTTTGCGCAAACGGTGCAGCATTTACGAGTAATTAAGTTGTCCTTGCAAAAACTCTGAACGGGTGTTACAAATTTCCCCGCTTCTACAATTGCATTTCTCCTCGCAGTTAAAATTTTATCAACCAGTGATTATTGCAGAGCCATCTAACAGCCTCTTAGATTTCTGTTTTAGAGTTCGTACAGTAGCCACAGCAGTGTCAGCAACAGTAATAGTACTAATAGTATTAGCAGTTTTATTCACCCGTGTATCCCATTTTCAAGGATACTTGACGCGCCAAGGCTTAAGAACAAAAAACGCATTTCATGTGTATAGAAATGTACACACTTGTTAGGTCTTGTTTCCCTACCACAAGATTGGTTGTCACCTGGTGCCTAATATTAGAAACAATCCTGTCATTTCGTTGTTCTAATTCAGAGATAGCATAAAAATCTAATTCAGGGAGGCTGGCTGATCAGAATGATTCGATTATCTCCTAAACACAACGGCAATCTGTTGAAAACAGTGCCACTTCTTTCGGTAATATCCCTAGTATAGAATGCTGTTTTATTTACACATTCATGCAAAGTAGTTGTTTCACTGGCTACATTACACACGCTATGCAGACACTTTAAGCTGACGTGTGGTTCATGACAATGATCTTTGGTTTCAGTTTTGCGTACTGGAATTTCCCATTTACTTGCCTGAAAAACTGAGCCTGCATCCCTCCATAATGAGTGAGATGTTGAACTGAGGAAGAGGATAAATTGTTGTTGTTATTCATTGAGGAGCTACCGTGTAAAGTGTTTGAGGGAAACAAAAACAAAAATAGAAAAACATTACAGTGCGTAAATATGTTGTAGAATCACAAGTGCATTATTAGTGTTTGTTTGTGTTACACTTTTCACCAAACCTCTATTTTGTGTTTTTCATTAATCCCTCACTCTACACAGTTCATTGCATGACAAGTACTTTTTTAAAAGCATTTTGAAGTGCTTCTTTTAATAATCTCAGTAAATCCCTTGGAGAACCTATTCTACTTTTTTTCCCTTGGTAGAAAATGTTGTTTTGAATTTTACGTTCGTTTGGTGATGAATATAAGTTCATTTTATATCTTGTTCCATTGTCATGCTCAGAGCAGTTTGTGCAGCAATTGTCAATGTTTTGGATGTGCATAACTGACTAAAAAAATGCAACCATATTGTGTAGTTAAAATTTCCTATAGTTTGAAAAGAAGTTTACACAGCTCCTCGTTGTTATTTTATTATTATTATTATTATTATTATTATTATGCCTCTTTCTGTATTTTCGAAACTGTATTCAGAGTTTGAGTGCTGGTATGCATAATCAATGAAACTGTATTCGTACCATCGAATTTTCAGGAGAGTATCAGCTTCACAATTCCTAAGACAGCAAACATACATAAATGTGTGCACTCAAGTTGCTGGCAAGAATAATGTGCAAAACAATGGAAAAAGAATTGATGATCAGTTAGATGGTTATCAATTCGGCTTAAGCAAATGTAAAGGCACCAGAAAGGCTGTTCTGACGTCGACATTGATAGCTGAAGAAGAACTTCAGAAAAACCTAGATACGTTGATACGATTTGTCGACCTAGAAAAAGCGTTCGTCAAACTAAAATGATGTCAGTTGATCGAAATTCTCACGAAAAAATATGTTATAGGGAGGGTCGCATAATATGCAATATATAGGGAGTATCATGTAAGACGTAACAATCCTTTTACACACGCCGGAACGCGGTTTTCGCCAAACTTTAGAGTGTCGAGAGGCCCGTATGTTCTTGTTTGGTAAACGTTTTCAGAGCTGGTATCAACTAAGATATTGAAGCAAGCACGTTATTTTAAATCGAACCTCATACTTTTTGTAACTGCATTCGATAGCTCTTGAGACGACAATTACAATGATATAGCGTTAGTTAATGCTGACATTGAAACTTGTCAGAAAAAAATGTTGAGAAATTTCTTAGATTTTGACAGCAATGTGGCCGGAATCAACATTAGCGATGCAAACACTGCCAAGCAGGTGTCTCAGTTGAGGCTGCGTAGTTGTACACCGGAAGGCTGCCTACGTTACAGCACTGAAGCTTCATTTCCCTTTGAACCAACTTACGACCTAAATGCAGGTTCACCTAAGAATGTTGTATTTGGAAATACGATATAGGCTAGAAACTAGCGTATCAAAAGGGGCTTAGGAAAACTACATCTCGTTTGTGTATCCTCCCAGATTTACAAGAGCTGAAACAGAGAAAACGTTCTTCAAAAATAAAGAGGTCTTACACGCTACAAACAACAGCTACTGCATTAATATCTAAATGTCAGAAGGAAGAATTGACCAATTTTTGGTTGTACGTGGCTGTGTGCTTCTTATAGGTAAAATACTTGCTGTTGGATAACTGTCTCTGTATAATTGCTCTAAATTGTATCATATGGAATACATTCGTTTAACTAAACATTTTATAAAAAAACATTTTGGTGATCACCTGTATACTAAAAAATAAATATTCTTCTTAACGAAACGTCATTTCATGCTGAACGTAAGCGCGCAGTGATAGTACTACCAGCTACGTGCAGTAGAAACTGTCAGCTTATTTCACATTGTCAGCCAATTTAGTACACAAATAAATGAAATAAAGAATTTACTAATAATGTTTTGATAACCACGCAAATCACATAACACAAACTTTGTCTGCCAAAATAATAACCTTATACTCTATGTAAGCTGTTGACCATGGACTGAAAGATACATTTGCGATCGCGTTTCGAAAGAACGATGAACAGACGTAATTAAAGTGCTTGATATGACAGAGCATGCACTAGCGATTCGGCGACACATACAGCTATCGTCTGGTGTGCTTGGGTCATCACGATTAACTGCATCTTTCAGTGCTCCCCAAAAAAAGAATGCAAGAGGAGACAAATCGGGGGACCTCGCAGGCCATTTGACAACAGAATTTCGTCCCATCGAACTTCCAGGAAAGCTCTCATTCAGTATTTGCGTTGGACGAGCGAGCTGGACAACCATCGTGTTGAAGCCGCGTACACTGCCGAATATCCAGTGGTACCTGTTCCAGACGAACCGGCAGAATGTCCGTCAGAAAGAGTGCATACGAATGTTCATTTGGAACGCCTGTGATGAAGTGAGGTCCCACAGTATAATTTCCTACGACGCCGTACCATTCATTTATGCTCCACGGCCTTTGATGTTGCACCTGACGAAGGCAGTGTGGATTTTCGGCTGTCCAGCAGTGCATCTAACGTAAATTTACATTAGCGTCGTTAGTAAAAGTTGCTTCATCGGTAAGGAGCACATGTTGGAAAAACATAGTGTCATCTCTCAGTTGCTGAAGCGCAAACAGACAAAATGTCTGCGACGTTGGAAATCACGCTCGTCAAGTGCCTGCCGTAGTGACAGATGATACGGAGGAAAACTCTGTCGATGCAGGATGAGAATGACACCCATCTGGCTAATTCCACGTTCCTTAGCAGTACGTCTCGTACCACTGTGCGGGTTCACTAGCGTCGTAACCAGAACAGCTTCTCTGTGTTTTCTGTCATTTTCAGTCTTCTTTCTTGTCCTCTTTCTACGTTGAAGCATTCTGTCCGCACTAGCGTCTTAATAATTCGCGCAACTGCCTGGGGCGTCCAGCACTGGCGATCCGGATAAACAGCCCCATACCGCTGTACTGTTTTTACCGGATTTCTTTTGCAATCACAAAATGAAAGTAGTACACCCAATTTCTTCTCATTGGTGTACATGCCTGCACGCAGCGAATGTTGAAGCAGAAATGAGCGGTCTGCGCTGCAAACAAGTAAACAGGCAAATGTGTTGACATTCTTACACAGTATAGCACGAGAGCTCTGCTTGGTGGTATTTGAACCTTTAATGCCGATTCCGACCATGGTGATCTCAATTTCTAGGACATTTCTCGAATTTCTTTTACCAATTGCTTAGTAGACAACAATAACAAACGCTATATTATTTTAATTGTCTTTACAAGAGCCATCGAATGCAGTTATAAAAAGTAAAGGTTCCATTTAGAAAAACACCCTTCAATATCTCACTTCATACCAGCGCTAAAAACATTAACCAAACAAAAACGTACGTGCCCCTCGACGCTCTAACATTTCCTGAAAACTGCGTTTCGATATGGGAAACCGTTAAGGAATTAAAAGGGTGTTACGTCTTACCTGGATCATCCTGTATTCAAGAAGCAAGAGGGAACGATAAGAATGGAAAAGCAAGTAGGAAGTACTCGCATTAAATACATGCCTGTCGCCTCCAATGTTCAATGTATACATACACACGAATTGTTCAAGAAAGCAATTTAGCACTCTGAGTGAAAGCATACCAATCATAAGACTCGGTAATGGCGTCAGTGAAAGTGAGGAAGTATTGCAGGATGCGGTGAATGGGATAGTCTAATAAGGACAAAATATGAAGAGAAAGTAAACCAAAGAGAAAAGAAAGCAATGAGAAGTGGCGTAAATGAAATAGGCGAAATATTTAAAAATTGATGACTACGTAGTAGACGAAGTGAAGGAATTCTGTTAACATGAATGCGAAACAATGGTTCACAGACGAACTAAGAAGCATACTAAAACGGGCAAAGAGGACATTCCTGGTCCAAATACGTGTACTAAGATAACACATGGACCTTCATTAAATTTCTGGGGATGTTCGTCTAGTGCACAGCCTTGTATAGAAGTGAATCTTGAACTTCGGAACACCGCGGAAGAAGACAATCGAACTATTTTAGATGTAATGCTACACAATGATGCTGAGTGCCAAACTAATTTTAAAGGCAAGAAATGAGATTTTCCATGGGATCGACGAGGAAAGGACTACGTAGAAAACACCGATTAGAAGAAAGACCAGGGCGATAGGATGACATATATTAAGACGTCATGAAATAACATCCATGGTATTACTGGGAGTGGTGGAGGGCCAAAGCTGCACAAGAAGGCAAGAGATTAGAATACATCAACAATAATCGAGGACATTCGGTATAAAAGCTAGTTTTAAAAGAAAAGATTGGCACAGGACAGGAAGCAGAAGCGACGCGCATCCAACCAGTCAGAAGAGTTATGACCACACGAAAAAAAAATTCACATACATGTGATAAGAGCCCGAGAAACAGGGGACTGATGTACTTCACTATGCCTTCATACTATGAAATGATGCACTGATAATGGCTAGGCGCTAGCCGAAATCTAGATTTGCAAAATAAAAACTGCAATAAAAGGATGACTGACTGCTGTGCTCTATCTGAAAGACTTATCACAGTCGTTGAGTGCATTCACTTTGCTAATGGAAGATAATCTGACGATTCGGATAAAAAAATTACAAGAAGAACTATTTTCTCCTTTTGATATAACTACAAATTAACTATTTTCAGATTTTTTTCTAAAGAGTACTGTGAACCCTGGCTTCTTGCCAAGTTTCATATTACTATACTACTGGCCATTAAAATTGCTACACCAAGAAGAAATGCAGATGATAAATGGGTATTCATTGGACAAATAGATTACACTAGAAATGACATGTGATTACATTTTTACGCACTCTGGGTGATTAGATCCTGAGAAATCAGTACTCAGAACAACCACCTCTGGCCGTAATAACAGCCTTGATACGCCTGGGCATTGAGTCAGAGTTTGGGTGGCGTGTACAACTGCCCATGCAGCTTCAACACTATACCACAGTTCATCAAGAGTAGTGACTGGCGTATTGTGACGAGCCAGTTGCTCGGCCATCATTGATCAGACGTTTTCAATTGGTGAGAGATCTGGAGAATGTGCCGCCCAGGGCAGCAGTCGAACATTTTCTGTATCCAGAAAGGCCCGTACAGGACCTGCAACATGCGGTCGTGCATTATCCTGCTGAAATGTAGGGTTTCGAAGGTATCGAATGAAGGGTAGAGCCACGAGTCGTAACACATCTGAAATGTAACGTCCATTGCTCAGAGTGCCGTCAATGCGAACAAGAGGTGACCGAGACGTGCAACCAATGGCACCCCACACCATCACGTCGGGTGATACGCCAGTATGGCAATGACGAATACACGCTCCCAATGTGCGTTCACCGCGATGTCGATAAACACGGATGCGACCATCATGATGCCGTAAACAGAACCTGGATTCATCCGAAAAATGAGGTTTTGCCATTCGTGTACCCAGGTTCGTCGTTGAGTACACCATCGCAGGCCCTCCTGTCTGTGATGCTGCGCCAAGGGTAACCGCAGCCACGATCTCCGAGCTGATAGTCCATGCTGCTGCAAACGTCGTCGAATTGTTCGTGCACATGGTTGTTGTCTTGCAAACGTCCCCATCTGTTGACTTAGAGATCGAGACGTGGCTGCACGATCAGTTACAGCCATGCGGATAAGATGCCTGTCATCTCGACTGCTAGTGATACGAGGCCGTTGGGATCCAGCACGGCATTCCGTATTACCCTCTTGAACCCACCGATTCCATATTCTGGTAACAGCCATTGGATGTCGACCAACGCGAGCAGCAATGTCTCGCTAGGAAAAACCACGATCGCGATAGGCTACAATTCGACCTCTATCAAAGTCGGAAACGTGATGGTACGCATTTTTCCTCCTTACACGAGGCATCACAACAACGTTTCACCAGGCAACGCCGGTCAACTGCTGTTTGTGTATGAGCCTCATGTCAGCACGTTGGAGGTGTCTCCACCGGCGCCAAACTTGTGTGAATGCTCCGAAAAGCTAAGCATTTGGATAACACAGCATCTTCTTCCCGTTGGTTAAATTTCGCGTCTGTAGCACGTCATCTTCGTGGTGTAGCAATTTTAATGGCCAGTAGTGTGTATCAGCGGAAAATACCCTGTAGGATTTGATGCGTGAGGGTATTAAAATACATGACACAAAAGGCGATATCTTTTGATTGCATTAACTTAGAAGCTTAAACCTCCCCCGTGAACCATGGACCTTGACGTTGGTGGGGAGGCTTGCGTGCCTCAGCGATACAGATAGCCGTACCGTAGGTGCAACCACAACGGAGGGGTATCTGTTGAGAGGCCAGACAAACGTGTGCTTCCTGAAGAGGGGCAGCAGCCTTTTCAGTAGTTGCAGGGGCAACAGTCTGGATGATTGACTGATCTGACCTTGTAACAATAACCGAAACGGCCTTGCTGTGCTGGTACTGCGAACGGCTGAAAGCAAGGGGAAACTACGGCCGTAATCGTTCCCGAGAGCATGCAGCTTTCCTGTATGATTAAATGATGATGACGTCCTTTTGGGTAAAATATTCCGGAAGTAAAATACTCCCCAATTCGGATCTCCGGGCGGGGACTACTCAAGAGGATGTCGTTATCAGGAGAAAGAAAACTGGCGTTCTATGGATCGGAGCGTGGAATGTCAGATCCCTTAATCGGGCAGGTAGGTTAGAAAATTTAAAAAGGGAAATGGATAGGTTAAAGTTAGATATAGTGGGAATTAGTGAAGTTCGGTGTCAGGAGGAACAAGACTTTTGATCAGGTGACTACAGGGTTATAAACACAAAATCAAATAGGGGTAATGCAGGAGTAGGTTTAATAATGAATAGGAAAATAGGAATGCGGGTAAGCTACTACAAACAGCATAGTGAACGCATTATTGGTGCCAAGATAGATACGAAGCCCACACCTACTACAGTAGTACAAGTTTATATGCCAACTAGCTCTGCAGATGACGAAGAAATTGAAGAAATGTATGATAAAATAAAAGAAATTATTCAGATAGTGAAGGGTGACGAAAATTTAATAGTCATGGGTGACTGGAATTCGGTAGTAGGAAAAGGGAGAGAAGGAAACGTAATAGGTGAATATGGACTGGGGCAAAGAAATGAAAGAGGAAGCCGCCTGGAAGAATTTTGCACAGAGCACAACTTAATCATAACTAACATTTGGTTCAAGAACCATAAAAGAAGGCTGTATACATGGAAGAAGCCTGGAGATACTGACAGGTTTCAGATAGATTATATAATGGTACGACAGATATTTAGGAAACAGGTTTTAAATTGTAAGACATTACCAGGGGCAGATGTGGACTCTGACCACAATCTATTGGTTATGACCTGTAGATTAAAACTGCAGAAACTGCAGAAAGGTGGGAATTTAAGGAGATGGGACCTGGATAAACTAAAAGAACCAGAGGTTGTACAGAGTTGCAGGGAGAGCATAAGGGAACAATTGTTAGGAATGGGGGAAATAAATACAGTAGAAGAAGAATGGGTAGCTTTGAGGGATGAGGTAGTGAAGGCAGCAGAGGATCAAGTAGGTAAGAAGACGAGGGCTAGTAGAAATCCTTGGGTAACAGAAGAAATATTGAATTTAATTGATGAGAGGAGAAAATATAAAAATGCAGTAAATGAAGCAGGCAAAAAGGAATACAGGCGTCTCAAAAATGAGATAGACAGGAAGGGCAAAATGGCTAAGCAGGGATGGTTAGAGGACAAATGTAAGGATGTAGAGGCTTATCTCACTAGGGTTAAGATAGATACTGCCTAGAGGAAAATTAAAGAGACCTTTGGAGATAAGAGAACCACTTGTATGAACATCAAGAGCACAGATGGAAACCCAGTTCTAAGCAAAGAAGGGAAAGCAGAAAGGTGGAAGGAGTATATAGAGGGTCTATACAAGGGCGATGTACTTGAGGACAATATTATGGAAATGGAAGAGGATATAGATGAAGATGAAATGGGAGATACGATACTGCGTGAAGAGTTTGGCAGAGCACTGAGAGACCTGAGTCGAAACAAGGCCCCCGGAGTAGACAACATTCCATTGGAACTACTGACGGCCTTGGGAGAGCCAGTCCTGACAAAACTCTACCGTCTGCTGAGCAAGATGTATGAGACAGGCGAAATACCCTCAGGCTTCAAGAAGAATATAATAATTCCAATCCCAAAGAAAGTAGGTGTTGACAGATATGAAAATTACCGAACTATCAGTTTAATAAGTCACAGCTGCAAAATACTAACGCGAATTCTTTACAGACGAATGGAAAAACTAGTAGAAGCCGACCTCGGGGAAGATCAGTTTGGATTCCGTAGAGATGTTGGAACACGGGAGGCAATACTGTCCCTACGACTTATCTTAGAAGCTAGATTGAGGAAGGGCAAACCTACGTTTCTATGATTTGTAGACTTAGAGAAAGCTTTTGACAATGTTGATTGGAATACTCTCTTTCAAATTCTGAAGGTAGCAGGGGTAAAATACAGGGAGCGAAAGGCTATTTACAATTTGTACAGAAACCAGATGGCAGTTATAAGAGTCGAGGGACATGAAAGAGAAGCAGTGGTTGTGAAGGAAGTAAGACAGGGTTGTAGCCTATTCCCGATGTTATTCAATCTGTATATTGAGCAAGCAGTGAAGGAAACAAAAGAAAAATTCGGAGTAGGTATTAAAATTCATGGAGAAGAAATAAAAACTTTGAGGTTCGCCGATGACGTCGTAATTCTGTCAGAGACAGCAAAGGACTTGGAAAAGCAGTTGAACGGAATGGATAGTGTCTTGAAAGGAGGATATAAGATGAACATCAACAAAAGCAAAACGAGGATAATGGAATGTAGTTGAATTAAGTCGGGTGATGCTGAGGGAATTAGATTAGGAAATGAGACACTTAAAGTAGTAAAGGAGTTTTGCTATTTGGGGAGCAAAATAACTGATGATGGTCGAAGCAGAGAGGATATAAAATGTAGACTGCCAACGGCATGGAAATCGTTTCTGAAGAAGAGAAGTTTGTTAACATCGAGTATAGATTTAAGTGTCAGGAAGTCATTTGTGAAAGTATTTGTATGGAGTGTAGCCATGTATGGAAGTGAAACATGGACGATAACTAGTTTGGACAAGAAGAGAATAGAAGCTTTCAAAATGTGGTGCTACAGAAGAATGCTGAAGATTAGATGGATAGATCACATAACAAATGAGGAAGTATTGAATAGGATTGGGGAGAGGAGAAGTTTGTGGTACAACTTGTCCAGAAGAAGGGATCGGTTGGTAGGACATGTTCTGAGGCATCAAGGGATCACCAATTTAGTATTAGAGGGCAGCGTGGAGTGTAAAAATAGTAGAGGGAGACCAAGAGATGACTACACTAAGCAGATTCAAAAGTATGTAGTTTGCAGTAGGTACTGGGAGATGAAGAAGCTTGCACAGGATAGAGTAGTATGGAGAGCTGTATCAAACCAGTCTCAGGACAGAAGACCACAACAACAAGAGAAGCTTAAAGTTTTTACACCGTCAAGGGACAATACTTTCATTAGGTAATATGAATTTCAACTTGACATTTCAAACAGTACCTGAGAAAAAGGGGTCTCAACTGACGCACAGACAGAAAGTCGCACAACAAATGAAAAATAAGTATTTTTTTCATGTGAAGTAATTGCAAATTTACAGTTTTCCATGTTTCCCTTCCTTGCACTGTGAAGCCTTTTTTCTTGCCAAATTTCATAATTCCAGATCATAGGAAGCACATTATAGGTTTTGATGGGTGAGTACAATTATCAAAATAATTGACATCAATGAACGTATCTTTTGACTGCATTGGTTTAGAAGGTTAAACGAGGAACTACAGACGTTAGTATGTGACATGAATTTGAAAGTGATAAGTCAAACTTTTCCTCAGAAAAAGCATTTTAAGAGACGAACAGACAGAGAGTCGTATAGCAAATGATAGAAAACTATTTGTTTTTTCGTTGTGATATAACTAAAAAGTAACAAATTTCGAACTGTTTCCTTAGCTTGTTCTATGAAACCAATTGTTATGAGTAAGTTAACGGAAAATACGATTTAGGTTTCGACGAGTGAGTTTGGGAGTGTCAAAATACACTGAGGTGACAAAAATAATGGGATCTCTCCTAATATCGTGTAACCCATAATTGTTCGATGGGATCGATATCGCGCGATATGGGTGGCCAAATCGTTTGCTCGAATAGTCCAGAATGATCTTCGAACTGTGGCCCACTGATAATGGCACACTGTCGTGCATAAAAATTCCTTTGTTGTTTTGGAACATGAAGTACCAGGTAGCCATTTGCACTCAATCATCAGTTCAGTTGGACCAGAGAAAACAGTCCATTCCATATAAACACATCCCATACCATTATGGAGCCTCTACCAACTTGCACAGCCTTTGTTGACAACTTGGGTCTATGGCTTCGTGGGGTCTACGCCACACTCGAACCCTCGCATCAGCTCTTATTGACTGAAATCGGGAGTCATCTGATCAGGCTACAGTTTTCCAGTAGTTTAGTGCCTAACCGATATGGTGACCAGCCCAACGTAGGCGCTGCAGGCGATGTCGTGCCGTTAGCAAAGGCACTCTGGCCCCTCGTCTGCTGCCATAACGCATTAACGCTACATTTCGCCGCACTGTCCTAACGGATACGTTCGTCGTCCGTCGCGCATTCATTATTTCACGCAGTGTTGCTTGTCTGTTAGCGCAAACACCGCAGCTCTCGGTGGCTACGTGACGACCATCGGTACTATATTGTCTGTGAAAGAGGTAATGTTTGAAATTTTGTATTCTCATCGCATTTCGGAATATTGAATTCCGTAACGATTTCCGAAATGGAAAGTCCCTTGCGTTAAGCTCCAACCACCATTCCGTGTTCAAGTCCGTTAGTTCCCGTGGTGCGGCCATAATCACGTCGGAAACGTATTTACATGACTCAGATGAGTAAAAAAGACAGCTTCGCCAATGCACTGTCCTTTAACACCTTGTGTACGCTATAGTACGGCCATCTCCATATGTGCATATCGCTACCTCAAGACTTTTGTCATCTCAGTGTACGTGACAAAAGTGGCAATATCTTTGGATGTCGGAAACGTATTTACATGACTCAGATGAGTAAAAAAGACAGCTTCGCCAATGCATTGTCCTTTAACACCTTGTGTACGCTATAGTACGGCCATCTCCAAATGTGCATATCGCTACCTCAAGACTTTTGTCATCTCAGTGTACGTGACAAAAGAGGAAATATCTTTGGATTGAATTGACGTAGAAGCAGTGGCGGAGCCAGTCAGTTCGCAAGCAATTCGTTTGCTTATTTCGTCAGTCGACTCGACTGAATCGAGTTATCGAGTAGTTTTACTTTCCTATGTAGCACGCACGTCCGTGTCATCGTACTTTATACGTTTCTGTCTAGCACATAGATAGCTAACACATACCTACGAGAAAAACTGCGGACATTCGATACGTTATTCTGTCTGGAATTTGTTCGAGAAAAGTTATCGAATATTCTACTGTTTTCTGGCGCAGAGAACCTTAGATACGTAGTGTTATAAATACGAACTATTCGCCGAATACAAAGTTAGTTTCAATTCAAAAGCATAAATATTAAGACTGAAGAATGTTCAAATCAAACCTGTGTGAAATCTTATGGGAGTTAACTGCTAAGGTCATCGGTCCCTAAGCTTGCACACTACTTAACCTAAATTATACTAAGGACAAACACACACACAAATGCCCGAGGGAGGACTCGAACCTCCGGCGGGACCAGCCGCACAGTCCACGACTGTAGAGCCTAACACCGCTCGGCTAATCCCGCGCGGCCCTGAAGAATGAATAAGTAAAAAGTCCTAGTTGTAGCAAGTGCAAGTGTGAAGTTAGTCAAGAGTGAGAGTGATCAGGTGATTGTGAAGTATTAATAATATTAATTCATAGTAATTTCTCAGTAAAAATATTGTTACGAGATTCGTAATAGTTATGGCAAAATATTGATGTATATCCGGTAATAGTTACTCTCGGGCAGATTCCTAAAAACGCATTGTTACTGTATAGGACCTCCATCGAATGTACTAGACAGAAACGGAATCGACAATAAAAGTTCCACACACATAAATTGGTGGATGACGTCATAATTGGAAACTCGCCCTTATACGAGGGTCGGTCAAAAAGTAATGCCTCCCATTTTTTTTCTACTTAAAAAAATTAAGTTAAGTGAAAAATTTGAATTTGGCGCCATTCCTCAAACCTTCTTCTGCAATCCACTGCAGTAGTAACTTTCTGTGTCAACAGGTGGCAGCACAGCAGAAGTTTGTAAGATGGCCGACATCGATGTTCGTTTGAGACAGCGTTGTGTATTGAATTCTTGAATGCAGAAGGTGAAACGCCCATACGCATTCATGAAAGACTGAAGAAGGTGTATGGTGTTGTGACAGTGGATGTCAGCACTGTTAGACGATGGATTCGTCGTTGTAAGGAAGCTAAAGGGCAAACACCGTTGACTGACGAAAAGCGGAGCGGCAGGCCGGTGAGTGCAGTGACTCCACACAACATTCAGCAAGTTGATGACATCATTCGTGGTGACCGTCGGGTGACTGCAGATGAAGTGTGTCGCATTATTTCTCTTAGTAAAGGCAGTGTGATTCATTTTGAAGATGAGGAGGCCGTCAAAACATCCGTGCCTCAATGGCTTAGGAAGCAGAGCTGTGATTTTTACCGTGCTGGGATACATGCCCTTGTTCAAAGATGGACCAAAACTGTAGAGATGGGCGGAGATTACATTGAAAAATGACAAAATGATCCTCAATGTTGTGGTTTTCAACCTATGTAATTGCATTTAAATTTCCTGACAATTAAACGTAGAAAAAAAATAGGAGGCATTACTTTTTGACTGACCCTCGTATTATACGTCTAAGGTTCATATTGACTTGTCGCTTTCACAGTAAGTACTTGTTCGCACTTCATAAAAGTCTGGAAGCGAACATTCTGGCAGCGAATGTTCTCGAAACAACCGAGCCACATACATAAGGGAAGCAGAGTCGCTGCCAGGTAGTCAGTTTCAAAGCTGCTATCGTCGCGGTAACTTGGAAATGATAAAAAGTGAACAACTGCGATTATTGGTTGTTACCACGGACTTCAGTCAGTGTTGTGCTTAGTGATATAATAAATACGCGGAGTGTGACCGTGTGTGTTTTAGTGCTAAGTGTACTATTGTTGCATTTTTCAGTGGGAATTATTCGAGAATAATTGGCAACTAATTTACCTGTGACAATAAAATAAAATGTGTCGTTATGTAATAAGAAAATTAAAAGTATAAACATCTGAAGATTCCTGTCACCATTCAGCCGCGAAAACACCACCAGATGTACAGGCAGAGCCCAGCACTTTGTCGAAATTTCCACAACAAAGTTCATCGACTGATTCCTTCAATCCCACAGATATTGGCAATTATTTGTATATATTAGCGTCAGGAAATATTAGTGATGCTATTAAAAAAAAAACCAAGCTTCTCACAGCTCCAAGGAAGCCTGAAAAAACTTATCTCTTTTCTGCTTCCGAGCGCGACAAGAGGGGACGGGTTGAACGCAGACAAGTGCACGATAATCACATTGAACAGTACCCATGACTGGTGTTCTCACAAGTTAAAAAGGGACTTCTTTGGATTAACTGTTTAATTTATGTGAACAATAAAATGGTTGGAGGAAAGAAATCCATTATCGCCAAGAAACTTGACACTGTACCACTAACAAAGCTTGCCATATTTACTGGTAAAGACGGTGACCTTAAGACCGACCCTTACCTCAAGTGCAACATTGGAGCGTCAACAGATGGAAAATTATTTTTGGCGACAAGAGACAACCGCGAACTTGAGGTCATAGATCAGTTGTCAAGACAGAGAATGGAAAACATTAGGGAAAACAGAGACCGTCTTGTACCTATAATAAAAACAATCATATTCCATGGAAAGCAAAATATTCCTCTGCGGGGGCATAGAGATGATGGGAGTCCGTTAGGCAACGAAAATGATCGTGAAAGTATAGTGAGTAACGAGGGAAACTTTAGAGCTTTTCTAAGGTTTAGAATTGACGCTACAACTAAAACATCACCTTGAGACCACTAAAGCGAACGCCACTTACATAAGTAAAACATTGTCTAGCGAACTTATTTCATGCTGTGAAACAGTGATGTTATCGAGAATACTGGATAAAATCAAAGATTCTCCTTATTACAGCGTAATCTTCGATGTGACTGCATGCATAGTGCACATCACTCAACTGAGTTTAGCTGCAAGGTATGTTGATGGTGACGGCAAATTACATGAAAGACTTTTGGGTTTCGTTGGCATACATAAAGACAGTTATTGTAGCGGAAACATTGATGATGAACCTCAAGACAGTCAAGATGAAAAGCGTAGCGTTAGTGGTGAAGTATTAGGCACTACGATTTTAAGGAGAATGGAAAGCCTTTCTCGGTCACTGCACAACTGTGTGGGTGTAGGCTGTGATTGTTGCTCAGTTAATGTTAGAACTGAAAGGAGCTGTGCTTAAAAAAAAAAAAAAAAAAAAAAAGTGCTATCAACGCGCAAGTAGCACCGCGCTGAAGTCTTCAGCAGTTCAACCTCGCTGTCTCTCGCAGTTGCTAGTTACAATTTTGAGAAACTCGCTTGGTACTAGTAGTATCGTTATTTACAGCGTCTAGCAAGCGGTTCGCAACATTCAAGAGTCACCTAAAACACTCGCTGCAGTCACATTGTCAAATGAGATGGGTTGAGCGACATGATGCTGTTATTCGATTCATAGCTGATCTCGCAAAAGTTCGCAAAGTCTTTAAAGAAATACAGTGTTGAAGGGATAGAACAACGGCTGCCACAGCCAATATTCTTCTTTGAGCTCTCTCTAATTGCGAGTTTATTATCACTCTGTTTACACTGAGTGACATTATGAGCATAACATGCCGAGCCAGCCAAAACTTACAAGACCCTAGCTTGGACGTCGCAATGGCAAAAGCAAAATTTGATCTGACGCTCAAGGCGTACGATGGCATGAGAGCTAATGCTGATAGCCACTTTGCTCGTATTGTTCACGAGGCGAAGGCAGTTATGAAAGAGTTAGACGTGGAGATGAGTGTTCCTCGTCATACAGACAGACAAAGGCACAGGGAAAACTGCGATCACAATGATGATGCTATGACATATTGGGAAAGAATTTTTATTCCAACACCGGACCATGTTACAACTGATATAACGTTTTGCCGAAGGAAATATTTATCATTTAAAAGCCAACATGCTTTTTCCCTCGCAGTTACTGAAACATGAAGGTAATGATGTGGCACATGGATCAGTGCTTAACTGAGCTAAGGTTCATTGAGGAAGGATCATTCTTTGTGATTGAAAAGAGACTAATGGGAGAGATTCTTCAATACAAGCAAACGAGCATAAACGCTCTTAATGATCGTGAGTCTGTTATGCAAGCGTTGTCTGTTTGTCTTAGACCTGACTATCCTACTTTGCACACGTTGTACAAAATATTTGCTTGTCTACGTGCATCTATTTCTACAGTAGAAAGAAGTTTTTCATCACTACAGCGTACACAGACATGGCTGTGGTCGACAATGAAGGAGGATCGATTTAATGCCTTCGCCTTGTTGAACACTCATCCTGACATTGATTGTCCTGTTAATGTAATTAACCAGTTTGTCAGGAAGAATAGGCGAATACAATTCGTCATTCAAGGAAGAGAACCACAATTGTACAATTGTAACTTTTTAATATCATAAGATTCCATTGTCTTGTATCTGTGTATAATCAGTTTAAATAAAAGTTCCTTACATTTTGCATGTGATTTGATTATTTTTTATTACGGTAAAAGTATAGGTAGCTCAAGATATCTTTAGCGCCTCCTGCTAGAGGCCACTGCTTAGAAGCATACACTTTTTACTCGCACAATGGATGATAAATCGTAGTATGTGATACAAATCTGACTTAAAATACGTCTGTCCATTACTGAGATATAGGCTTCTTAGCAATCAGACAGACAGACGCACAACAAATCAATGCTACTATGGTTCCATTTTTAGCGACAGGTACGAAACCCTAAAAAGATAAATAAATTAAAGTTGAGTAATTTAGGCTCTGAGCACTATGGGACTTAACATCTGTAGTCATCAGTCCCCCAGAACTTAGAACTACTTAAACCTAACTAACCTAAGGACATCACACGCATCCGTGCCCGAGGCAGGGTTCGAACCTGCGACTGTAGCAGTCGCGCGGCACTGGACTGAGCGCCTAGAACCGCGAGACCACCGCGGCCGGCTGAGTAATTTAGCTCAGTGGCAATTAAATGCACTCCTGGAAATTGAAATAAGAACACCGTGAATTCATTGTCCCAGGAAGGGGAAACTTTATTGACACATTCCTGGGGTCAGATACATCACATGATCACACTGACAGAACCACAGGCACATAGACACAGGCAACAGAGCATGCACAATGTCGGCACTAGTACAGTGTATATCCACCTTTCGCAGCAATGCAGGCTGCTGTTCTCCCATGGAGACGATCGTAGAGATGCTGGATGTAGTCCTGCGGAACGGCTTGCCATGCCATTTCCACCTGGCGCCTCAGTTGGACCAGCGTTCGTGCTGGACGTGCAGACCACGTGAGACGATGCTTCATCCAGTCCCAAACATGCTCAATGGGGGACAGATCCGGAGATCTTGCTGGCCAGGGTAGTTGACTTACACCTTCAAGAGCACGTTGGGTGGCACGGGATACATGCGGGCGTGCATTGTCCTGTTGGAACAGCAAGTTCCCTTGCCGGTCTAGGAATGGTAGAACGATGGGTTCGATGACGGTTTGGATGTACCGTGCACTATTCAGTGTCCCCTCGACGATCACCAGAGGTGTACGGCCAGTGTAGGAGATCGCTCCCCACGCCATGATGCCGGGTGTTGGCCCTGTGTGCCTCGGTTGTATGCAGTCCTGATTGTGGCGCTCACCTGCACGGCGCCAAACACGCATACGACCATCATTGGTTACCAAGGCTGAAGCTACTCTCATCGCTGAAGATGACACGTCTCCATTCGTCCCTCCATTCACGCCTGTCGCGACACCACTGGAGGCGGGCTGCACGATGTTGGGGCGTGAGCGGAAGACGGCCTAACGGTGTGCGGGACCGTAGCCCAGCTTCATGGAGACGGTTGCGAATGGTCCTCGCCGATACCCCAGGAGCAACAGTGTCCCTAATTTGCTGGGAAGTGGCGGTGCGGTCCCCTACGGCACTGCGTAGGATCCTACGGTCTTGGCGTGCATCCGTGCGTCGCTGCGGTCCGGTCCCAGGTCGACGGGCACGTGCACCTTCCACCGACCACTGGCGACAACATCGATGTACTGTGGAGACGTCACGCCCCACGTGTTGAGCAATTCGGCGGTACGTCCACCCGGCCTCCCGCATGCCCACTATACGCCCTCGCTCAAAGTCCGTCAACTACACATACGGTTCACGTCCACGCTGTCGCGGCATGCTACCAGTGTTAAAGACTGCGATGGAGCTCCGTATGCCACGGCAAACTGGCTGACACTGACGTTGGCGGTGCACAAATGCTGCGCAGCTAGCGCCATTCGACGGCCAACACCGCGGTTCCTGGTGTGTCCGCTGTGCCGTGCGTGTGATCATTGCTTGTACAGCCCTCTCGCAGTGTCCGGAGCAAGTATGGTGGGTCTGACACACCGGTGTCAATGTGTTCTTTTTTCCATTTGCAGGAGTGTATTTACAGGTCTGGGCTTTAGTCATCAGCCGGACTATAATTAATCGATAACTTACCATTTCCTTCATCTCTGGCAGTGATTTGTAAGTAAAAAAAAGAAAAAGCCAAAAATCATCATAGTTTGGAGACCATTTTAAACTGCTGATGGTCCTACAACTTTCTGGATAAATCAGTTCAGAGGTCCAAGGAAGGCAAAGGCATACCACTTTCATTTGGGCCACACCTGGTTGAGGTACAGTCTGTGGTATGCAAAACAACATTCTGATTCAGGGCAACTCCGTCTTTAATTTATCCTGCCATATGTCTCCATAATCGGCTATATGATTGTAATGGCCGTTATCTCCCCATTACATAAACAAACTAAAAGTATCAATTCTGCTACTGATACTTAAGAAGTTCAATATCCAACTGTGGTCTGGCAGATAACCTTTGGAATATATAGTATCCTCGTTGCCTCTTGTGCGCCTGCATCAGGCAAACCTTTGATCACATTTTAGGTACACACTAAGCATAGACGCACATAGGTATTGAAGAACATGGAGGACCCAAGTGGTGGAGAATTGTTTTATTCAAACGGGTATTCACGATACAAACTTATAGTTCAGCTGGAATAAGCTACGAAACAACACTAGTCCTAAGCACTAAGAACCAGGAAATAAAGAACTCCTAAGCACTAAGAACCAGTAAATTAAAAACCAACTAACGCAGAGAACAGAGTGAAGTGGCTGCAGTCGAGACTCTAGTTCCAGTCCAGTTCTGATTATTGTGTCCAGGCTTCCTAACACCTCCAGCATAAAACTGGAATCTGTGCTTTCTGGTCGTATAACTGAATTATGCCAGGGTGAGACATAAGGCTTGAAATGACAGATTTATAAAAATTATATTTGAAAAATTCTTTCATTTAAGTATTCAAGATTGCTGAAATCAGTTTATGAAGTAATTACTGACAATTAGTAGTATGTAGGACCTGAAGGTAAAACTTTTAGAAATACGAAAGACTAATGTTCACTACTATTTTCTATAAAATTACGTTGATTTGACTTGGCGTCAACACAAAAACGTATTGTTCACTACTATTTCCTATAAAATTACGTTGATTTGACTTGGCGTCAGCACAAAGCACTTGTCATATTTGAAATCGAGTGTCATAGCATGTTAAATGGGCTCACAGTTGATAAAATGATGAATAAGTGTAAATTTAAAAAAAACATTGTGACTGACTTGCAATTATAGGCCAGTAAAGCTTCCACAACTAAAATAGAATGCCTAAGAGGCCTATTGCCAACTGTCAGTTCAAAGAAAAGTGCAAAATTGGGATTTCATTACAAGAGAAATGTGATCCACTTTTTTTTCATAAAATGCTTAGCGATGAGGTATCACATCACGAGTTCTGTCCAAACTGAACAGAGAAGTCTTATAAATTAAAGTTATCAGCAGCAAACCGTCTTCACTACGCTATTGTAAACATACCCACAGTCTCTGAAACAGTGATAATGGCACGACCAGCCTCTGAAGAACAGCAAAGGTCATGTGAAGACTTCAAACGGCACATTCGTCTCTTCCGGAATATCTTCCAACGGAAATTTCTTCATATGATTTACAATGTGATAATTTTTTACAACAAAGAAAGGTATTAAGATCAAACTAATAGAAATACCACAACAACAAAGAAAAGTATAACGACGAAACTAATAGAAGTACTAGAAAGTCTTAATCAGACCACAAAAAATGCCAACCTACAAAGAATCACTTCCAATCACGTTACTGACCTAATGGATCTACTCGAATTCACATTCTCGCACAACTATTTCAAATTCAACAATAAACTCTGCAAACAAATGGATGGCCCAGTAATGGGCTCAAATCTTTCCGGATTGCTAGCTGAAATATTTATAAACGATTCAGAAGACACAGTCCTGAATTTCAGTCGCCACCAACTCAAAAAAAAAAAATCATCTACTATTACGGATATGTAGATGATGCTATCATTTTTAATGAGTGGCACAAAAGATGACATCAATAAGTTGGACCAATTAGTCAACAACTGACATGGAAATGTAAAATTCACGGCATAACAGAAAGCAATTCTTACAATTAGAATAAAGAATGATAGAGACCAGCTTGAAATTTATCGCAAGTCTACCACTTCTCTTCCTGGACCCTGTAGCTCACGAAGTGGCAGCGTTCCGCTACATGAACAACTGAAGTATCCAACTACCGCTCTCTGAAGATAAATGTGAATAAGAAATTGAAACAACAAAACAAACAGCTATTGCAGATGGTTATAACAACTCCATAGTAGACACTCTAAAACACTGAACAGTGAAAAAGCAAAAACTAAAAGCAAATAACATGTTCCATACATTCCCATTTCTAGGTAATATTTCTATTCTTACTGCCAATATCTTCAAATTAAAAGGCATAAAGATACTCTTTACTGCTAACAGCAATCTTGGACGGAATATAACGCACAACAGCAACACACGAAATCCACTTTATCATACAGGTGTTACAAAATTGAATGTTTGGACTGTGTTTCTACACAGACGAGACACGTAGATCATTTGAGATTCGATTCAAAGGATACATGACAGCACTAAAAAACAAAAAACAAAGAGACAGGAACACGTCAGCAATAGGTACCCAACTTAAAGAAACAAAATAGCGTCTCAAAAAAGCAACTATCAGCATTCTACACATACATCATAAAGGCAAGAAACTAGGCATCCTTGTAACACTACAGATATAAAAACACGAAAGAAAACAATCTGAATGACAAAAACGGCATTTACAATAGTATCATCTCTGTTTTCGGCAACAGCGTACGTTATTAACCTTGCAATGCGCGCGAGCGCGCCTGTATACCTTCGTATTAACCACAAATAGTTATGTTACCATACATAAACTGTACGACTATATACATATTTTTAAACCATTAACCAATGTATTACTCCCACCTTTTGTTCAATATTACATGTAACAGATACAATCTAACGAACCCGCTGCTTTGGAAAAAATTTACCCACTACTTCCACTCTCTGCATCTGAATTTTTCTCTCTCCCTCTCTCTCCATTTCTCACTCTTCCTCTCTCTCTCCCTCTGCTTCCATCCTTTCATCTTTGTCTCTGAATCCCAAATGGTTCAAATGGCTCTGAGCACTACAGGACTTAACTTCTGAGGGCATCAGTCCCCTAGAAGTGAGAACTTCTTAAACTTAACGAACCTAAGGACATCACACACATCCATGCCCGAGGCAGGATTCGAACCTGCGACCGTAGCTGTTGCGCGGTTCCAGACTGTAGCACCTAGGTCCGCTCGGGCACTCTGGCCGGCTCTCTGCATCCCAGCCAAAATTGTTATTAATATATAATTTTACGACTGTTGTCAACATAAATATTGTACTTAAAGTTTGCAACATTATACCAGCGAGTATGAAATTTAAGCTGTATAAACTTGACAGAATCGGATTTATATACCATCTGAAATATTTATTCCAACGCATGTATTCAGCAACTCCAACAAAAATGTCCTGAATTCTTTAAAATTTATTGCGAAATGATAGTACTATTACGTTAAATATTTTTCTACTTCGAGATGTTTCTGTTTTCGTACGTGTTCTATGTACCTAGTAATTTCCAGACCCCATCATTGTTTGGAAAATGTAATAGTTTACATGTGATGTTTTACGGCAGAGAAAGGCACCTGTGACCAGTGGAGGTATTCTATTTTACTTGTTCTATTTTCTCCGTTAGATATACATTTAGTTATTAGTCGAAACCCCCCCCCCCCCCAAAAAAAAAAACATGATCTGAGACAATGTGTTCGTTTCTCCACTAGATACTGCCACAAGTTACACCAAAATCGTAACACAACACACACATCTTCGTAATAACGCATGTAAATCCATCTGATGATGGCGTTTTAAACCTTCGAAACGCATTGTAGATGTTCATAAAAAGTGGCTGGTAACAGTAAACTTATTGTTTCATTTGAAAACGCAAGTTTACGAAGAAACACAATTTCCTCATCCTCCCATGTTAAATTAGCTATGAGTTAGGGAGACTTGAGAAGATAGATAGCAAAAATGGGCGGACAGATGTGCTTCTGTATCAGTAGTATTCAAAGAACTGTGACTGACGGCCGAACAGCAGGGACTTACATGCACTGAGAACAGAAAATAGTGCATTAAGAATGGCTATCTACTAACCGCAATCTGGATTTGCGTAATAAAACCAAAAAAAGGACGACTGATTGCTGCACTCTATAATTTGTAAGGCACATAACAGTCGCTGAGTGTACCCACTTTCCGAATGGAAGGTAACCTGACATCCCGAAATGTCGATAACTTGACGAGTGTGTAAAGGGTGCAGAATAATAAAGAACGCATATTCTTGCTTGCGCCCAGTTTCACTTATAAGGTGCAAAACTCATCCTGAAAAGTAATTTGACATATTGGGTTTGGAGGGAATATCTTCAAAATGATGCCGTATACAAAAAGTTTCTCGTATTAAAGTTGGTATATTATTAACATTCTTGTAAATTGTATAATAGAATTTTGTAATAACTTCCAGTGTTTTAAAAGATCCCATCCTTGTGAATTAATTTTTAAATTAAAATTTTTGTTACACCATAAATTAAAAAAGCTTTCAAGCTAAACACAACTGTGTGTAATAAAGCTGGTTTCTGAAGTACAATTTTTTGAAAATAAGCTTTACACAATGTGCTGTGAGAGCATTTTCAACATACCTAATTATAATATCAAAGGATTCATTATTAGTCTAGTTATTTATTTTACTTATATTTGTTTCATGTATTAAACAGTTATATTACGTTAGAAACGCTGTTTCAACAAAACACTGTACGTCATCAACTGTCTGATGCGATATATTTTACTGCTAAGCGAATAATCCAGTAAGTGAAGATGTGAAAAATGTGTTCAGTTACATTGTGAGAAATGTAATGCAACATTGCCTGTGTGTTGGTTCCTAGGTGGATGATTTCATGGCGGCCTATGTGTAAGATGACATACATGCTGAGTTTAGCATGTACAATAGACAATTATTTGGAAACTATTGCAATATGGCAAACTGAATGTGATTGCACTGTCTTTTATATATATATATATATATATATATATATATATATATATATATATATATTCATTGTTCTTGGATAGTCACGGATTGTATAGTAATCCAGTAACACTGCCAGCATGAGAGACTGTGTGTGAGAGAGAGAGAGAGAGAGAGAGAGAGAGAGAGAGAGAGAGAGACAGACTTGAACATTGCAGTTATTTGTGCTGGATTCTATAATCCGTTCATCATAAGAATAAACCTGACGTAAACAAACACTAACGCATTGATTGGTCAAAAGCCGTAGCACACGTACACTGGTGTTGTTACGCTCTTGGAAGTAGGTCCTACTTATGTAGTCGATGTCTAATTACTAAGTTACGTCAAATGAAGCTTCAACACATTCAAATGTATTAACAGCTATCAACGTTTTTCTTAATCACGCTTTAGCTACGTAGTTTTTATTTCAAAAATGGTGTACAAAAAAATGGTTCAAATGGCTCTGAGCACTATGGGACTTAACATCTGAGACCATGAGTCTCCTAGAACTTAGAACTACATAAACCTAACTAACCTAAGGACATCACAGACATCCATGTCCGAGAGAGGATTCGAACCTGCGACCGTAGCAGTCTCGCGGGTCCGGACTGAAGCGCCTAGAAGCGCAATGCCACAGCGGCCGGCAAAATGGTGTACAGTCACAACCTCTGCAGCGTTGTGCAGCGTGCGCAGTATGAAGATGGCTGAGGCTGCTTTCTGTTCCACAATGAAACACGCGCGTGGAACACGGCTAAAAAGTGGGAAGAAATAGGCTGTTTTTCGTAATAATCGGCTTTAAAGTTTCCCTGCGTTGTATATAACGGCGCAGTGACTTACAAATTCACGTTGAATGTATAGTGCATTTGGTAGCATAAGGGCATGTTGAACCAGATGCTGTCGTTAGTGCTTTGGTTCAATTCTCCCGACTATAATTTTTTTTCTCGTTCAGTTTGAAATACCTATATCTCGTAATTATAAAACTCATCATCATTTTTATGAATAATGCACGTGTTCTTGTGGCTCTAAGTAATATGGGACTTAACATCTGAGATCATCAGTCTCCTAGACTTAGAACTACTTAAACCTAACTAACCTAAGGACATCACACACATCCATGCCCGCGGCCGGATTCGAACCTACGACCGTAGCAGCAGCACGGTTTCGGACTGAAGTGCCTAGAACAGCTCGGCCACAGCGGCCAGCTCGTCTTATTGTTTCTAATTACATATTGGACGCGAAATTGCTGTTTCCATTTCAATAATTATCGATGTTTTATGAAAGACTGTTCCTAGAAGTTGTTTAAATTAAGAAAACATAACAATTTAATTTTTAATGCAAAAATGAAAAACCAAATCCTCTTTATTTGGACTATGTCCATCGTTTTATACCACAGAGGTATATTAGTATCGTAGAAACATGAAAAACAATCATTGTCACATCATCGAGCACATCATGCAAATGTTGCATTTTTACATTTGCTACTGTACCACTAAAATATGAACCGAACAGAACTGATCTGGAGCCAAGCTGCGGGATTTGGCCAGAGAAGCAACAAGACTGTTAAGCTGCCAGACGTACTGGAACTAATGCAATCAGCTTTTTCGCACGGTACTGCTGAACGCTGGCGGGACATGAAACGGTTCGTCATAAAAGAAGAAAGGAAATGTTGCACTTGGTTGGCTTCATGGATTCTGTTGTTGATAGGCTCGTTATCAACGTAGCAGCCGACACGTACGGAACTGAAATGTATTTCTCGGATTCGGATAAGGAAGGAGCTAGGAGATTGCCAGACGAATGACTGTAAGTAATACTTTCAGTGGCTTCAATGTTTAACTAGACGGTGAAACCCTTCAGTGCTCTCTTACGTTACACACAGCTTATGCAGAAAAATTACCCTGTGATTAAGTCAAAAATTTTCATCATTATTGTTTTTAATTACAATAGTACGTTAGCTAAGAACGGTAACGTGGGAGTTTTGCAGTGTATTATTTCATTCTGTTCAAAAATTAAATGACATTCGAAGCTGCATTGGTCCTCTGCCCGTCTCTTTTTACGTGTGAACTGCAGCTGGCCATGTCACTGCAGACTAGCTGTACCAGCTGCTGCCGGTGTTGTCCAAGTTAAATGCGCAGATAAAGCTATTGTCCCGTATTATCGCTACGTCGACGTGCGCTTAACGCACAACACAAGAGTACCCTTATTATCGTACCTGACATGTACTCGAGACAGCTGGGCTGCAGTCTCACGTGAAACGGAAATCCAATGAGGTTCCAGCAAATGGTTCCAATGGCTCTGAGCACTATGGGACTTCACTTCTGAGGTCAGCAGTCCCCTAGAACTTAGAACTACTTAAACCTGACTAACCTAAGGACATCAAACACATGCATGCCCGAGGCAGGATTCGAATCTGCGACCGTAGCGGTCGCGCGGTCCTAGACTGTAGCGCCTAGAACCGCTCGGCCACCGCGGCCGGCCTACGTTCCAGCAAACGCGGAAGAATACATAGTACAATGTTTACATCAGGTTTATTCTTATATTGTTATTCAGGTTATGATGAACGGATTATAATACAACTGATGTCAATCATAATGTGACAGCATCACTTTCAAGTCAGCAAATCGTTAATTCAAGCAAAAAAAACCCTTAAACTCTCCTTCTGATGACAATCGTATAACAACATATTTAACGATAATGGTGTAGACATTGCGGATAGCAGAAGCTCGAAATCTGGAGCAGCACCATGTGTCTCCCTCCAATGTATTCTTGATGTTATGAAAGCCTGAACGCAGGGGTTAGTGATGATTGGAAATCTGCACGTCTTCTGTATAACGTTACAACTTAACAATTTATATGAGAAACCATTTAACAACGCATCGCTAACCTTCTCATCACATCGAATCCTGTTTCCATTACACCGTGACATACTTACAGCGCAAATCAGTGTTACTAAACGAATAGTACAGTCACTCATGAAAAGAATATCTACTCCTTGTAGTACAAGGGGAATTAGTGTAGTCCATAGTATTAATCTACCCTGCTGAATTCGTCATTGTGTTCTGAGGTGCTCTCTCACAGATGTCTTAGCAGCCATATTAATCTGATACGGAACTTGCGATGAAGTGCTCTGTACTTCCGTTCATTAAGTCTTCTCTGTGAAGCAGTTTTGTCAACGAAAACAACGTCTGGTGGCTACACAGCGCTTATATGTACGTCTGCAACGTATCTCTGTGGTACTGTAAGACAGATTTAAAATTCATCACTTCATTCATGTCATGAGTTCTGACGTGTGTTCAGCAAACCATATTTCACTGCTGACCCGTTCTCTAACTTTCTCGAGGATATTGTTTGAACAGTTATCGGGTTGGAGTGCAGAAGTAAAAGTTTAAATTGACAGCTTCAGTAGGCTGTGTAATTTTGGAACACAACTTATGCCCTTTCTGGAGACAGAATATGGAAATGTTTCAACAAACATTGATTGTGTGGAACTCAGCCTGCTATTTTCTCCCGCAATACCCAGAAAATGGTACATAAACGTGCCTATGTTGATACAGTTCAGGCCGGCCGAAGTGGCCGTGCGGTTCTAGGCGCTACAGTCTGGAACCGAGCGACCACGACGGTCGCAGGTTCGAATCCTGCCTCGGGCATGGATGTGTGTGATGTCCTTACGTTAGTTAGGTTTAATTAGTTCTAAGTTCTAGGCGACTGATGTCCTCAGAAGTTAAGTCGCATAGTGCTCAGAGCCATTTGAACCATTTGATACAGTTCAACCCTGTCTCCATAGGAATAAAATACAAAAATATCAAACTAGATTTGTGATTGGATTAGAGGTTCTTAGCACATAGTGCAGTGTCCTTGACACAGAAGTAAGTTCGCGCTTTAAAGTTAGTATGAGAAAAACACACACTAAACAAATAAACTTTTTATGATAAAACCAGTGTATTAATGTATACTCATCACGTGATAATTAACTTGAAAATCCCTAAGCGATTCCGCCAGCCCGCGAATGACACTGTTCGTATGCTTTCCCTGTGATCTGTGTGTCCATTGGACATCTACCGGTGTTTCGCGTATGTTGCAGTAGCATCGGTTACAGTGTGTCATACCAGCACGTCAGGATGGGGTGTTGTATTTTGCTTGCCTTTCTAACCTCCATTCATGGAACACCGCCGTTCCACGTCCAACCATTAATATTGTTTTAATTGGTAAACACCCCATCGTGCAGTGATCTTCGCCGATATCACCTTAACAGTTTTCCAAGAAGTATTTAACGAAGACTGTGAATACGCCCTGAGATGTGCCAGTCATTAAAAGACTTAACAAAGTGATTGCGACGTTTCTGGACAGCTATACTGCACCTCTGTTTCCATAATATACATCGAGTAAAAAGAGCTTCTTTTGATGTTGGTGGAACCTCGACCATGCAAAGGCCGACAAGTGGAATAAAGATGTTCAGATCTATTACCGTTAACGCCTGAGACAATCTTGCTGCCTAGTAAGTGCAGCCTAGTCATTCAGAGAACAACACGAAAGCAGATTCACATATTCATCACCAGGTTAGTTCAACGATATGACAAGTTTCGGAACTTCGTTGATCTAAATTCACAGTTGTCTACAAGAAGGCTGTAGTGAATTGTGAGAAGATCTGTGGTGCATAAGTGATTCGTGATAACACGGTGTATGCACAACTTTGCACTGTGCTGCAGCTTGCAGGGTATTTGTTTAGATGTAGGATGTTTGCGGGACTTCCTCAGTAGAATATCACTTCGATTCCAGCAAATACACGCATATAGGTTGACTGTTGCAAATCTCAGATGGCTAAGACGCGTTTAATTTTCATGGCCTGTTGCCTGCAATACCCATAACACGTCACTGAGTTCTGACTGGAGATACCACCATGTGTGTGTCTTAATAAATGGGGAAATCTGTGACATTATTTCAGTGGAACATATCAGTACATCTTCATTGTGTATAGCTTTTCAACTGCATAGACAACCTGAATCTGGAAACATTTTTAAGTCTTATTTGGCGCTGGCGAAGGAACATGAGAGAAATTACTTTAAAGTAGGTTCTAATATATTCGTAATGTTTTTACAATCTGCTAAATAATGATTATGTAATAAATGACGCTGCGCCGACAGCCAGGAGCATCAAGGGATTTGTAGCATCAAGCTAAATAGACAAAGTTTCGAAGTTCCCGATGACGTGAAAGAAAATATTAAACAACAAAGTTGATTCGTAATTTAACATATTATTTCAGTGCTCAGTTATGGAATATAATTACGTTACCCCGATAAGTACTATCAAACCCTTCAGTGAGATGCTGTACAATGCTAGTGACTTCGTGAGTGACAGAGAACAGTTGGATAGTATACCTCACGCTGCTGTAGCCACATTATTTCGTCTCTGTTTCTCTACAAGGACATGCTGAAAAATAATGTCTCCGAATTTTTTTTGTGCAAACGCTTAAAGCTTTTTAAATAACACAGACGTTACCAACTTGCGTATTTATTCTTCACGCTTATATTTTTCCAGTCCTCAGCCACTAGAGGGCTCCAAACCGTAGAAAGTAACATGAAAGAGTGTAACGTAATTATGTCGGTGTATGAGAATCAGAGAGCTGTAATTGAGTTTCGGATTCGAAGAGTTCGTCTGCACAAAGAGTACGCTCTCTTTCAGCTTGACAGCACCAGACAACACTGAAGTGCTGCAACATCTGGAAGAATCCGACTCCTTGGGTTCACTTTCGTCGATCATTCTCCGTGAGGTCACAACTTGGTCCTATCCGAACTTCCAGACACCTTCGAAAACTACACTTTTATAGTGATGAAGAAATACAAGCAGAGGTGGGGGTGTGGCTCCATCAACAAAGTCAAACATTCTACAGTGACGGTATCAACAAACTGGTTTTTCGTTGACACATACGTGTTCATCACCAGGGAGACTGTTGAAAAATAAATACACAGTGTGTCCCAGTTCCGTTATGAATGTAACTACGAAAAATAAAAGTCACGATTATGTTCACTGGGTCGCTATATGTATTCGAAAGAGTGTCTCCCTCATTCACTACACAGCGGAAATCGTTTTAAAAGAGTTTTGAAACAGTTACTGTTGTTCTTCTTTTGAAACTGCATGTAGTACTGCAGTATAATTTTCTTGGATGTCCTTAAGTGCATCGTAATGGTTTCTTTTCATTGCCAACATGCTGAAGACAGCTGGAGCCAAATCCGAAGAATGTGCCGAGTGATCCAGAACTGCGATCGTTTGCTGGCCAAAATCTCGATTACGATCTGCGCTTTGTGAGCTGCGAAGATGTCATGAAGGAACGACCAGGATCCTGCCACTAGGTATTTATGTTTAAATCGAAAATTCTCGCCCAAAAACACAAAATGTAACACAAAACTTGATTTTGCCTCGCTGCTCCACCGCCATAATCCAACCTGTGTCAGACACGTACTGTTCTATTCAATCAGCCATCTGCAAATGCGATGCGAGGGCTTTGCCTTTCTAAACGGTAGTCGTAGCTTCATCTCGCCACTGGATCGCATTGCAGTTTGAATTTCGCACCAGCAGTCCACGAAACTGGGACACACTATGTATATAGACATGAAGAATATTAATATCGTTTGTTTAGAAAGCATTAAGAGACTTCACATTAAAAAAAATCGGAGGGAATACTTTCCAGGACAATCTCATACTTAGAAGATGAAACACGTCGATTTCTTTTTAAATACGTCATCTGATTGACAAATGATATATTAATGATGGGATCATACACTAGTGATCAAAAGTATCCGGACACCTGGCTGAAAATGACTTACAAGTTCGAGGCGCCCTCCATCGCTACTGCTGGAATTCAATATGGTATTGGTCCACTCTCAGTCTTGATGACAGCTTCCACTCTCGCAGGCGTACGTTCAGTCAGATGCTGGAAAGTTTCTTGGGAAATGGCAGCCTATTCTTCACTGAGTGCTGCACTGAGGAGAGCTACCGAAGTCGGCATTCCTAAACAACCCAATGGTGTTCTTTGGGATTGAGGTCAGGACTCTGTGCAGGTCAGTCCATTACAGGGATGTTATTGTCGTGTAACCACTCCGCCACAGGACTTGCATTATGACAGGTGTCGGATCGTGTTGAAAGATTCGATCGCCATCCCCGAATTGCTCTTCAACGGTTGGAAGCAAGAAGGTGGTTAAAACATCAATGTAATCCTGTGCTGTGATAGTGCCACGCAAAACAACAAGGGGTGCAAGCCTCCTCCATGAAAAACACGACCACACCACAACACTACCGCCTCCGAAGTTTACTGTTGGCACTACACACGCTGGCAGATGACATTCACCGGGCATTTGCTATACCCACACCCTGCAATCGGATCGCCACATTTTGTACCGTGATTCGTCACTCCACACAACGTTTACCCACTGTTCAATCGTCCAATGTTTACGCTCCTTACACCAAGCGAGGCGTCATCGGGCATTTACTGGCGTGATGTGTGGCTCATGAGCAACCGCTCGACCATGAAATCCAAGTTTTCTCATCTCCTGCCTACGTGTCGTAGTACTTGCAGTGGCTCCTGATGCAGCTTGTAATTCCTGTGTAATGGTCAGGACAGATGTCTGCCTATTACGACGTTCTTCAATTGTCGGCGGTATCTGTCAGTCAAGAGACGAGGTCGGCCTGTACGCTTTTGTGCTGTACGTGTCCCTTCACGTTTCCACTTCACTACCACATTGGAAGCAGTGGACCTAGGGAATTTATGAGTGTGGAGATCTCGTGTACAGACGTATGACACAAGTGACAACCGATCGCATGAGCACGTTCGAAGTCCGTGAGTTCCACGGAGCGCCCTATTCTGCTCTCTTACGACGTCTGACAACTACTGAGGTATCCGATATGGAGCATCTGGCAGTAGGTGGCAGCACAATGCACCTAGTATGAAAAACGTATGTTTTGGGGGGTGTCCAGATACTTTTGATCACATAGTATATGTAATTTGTGCGGTTTGCAAGGAGGCAGGTAGTCAAATAGTTTTTCTACAATGACACACACTGTCTTCATCCTAACAGACTCGTATGGTACACTGTACAAACGATGTTGAGCAATTAGAGCTGTGCATTATTTAACAAGTTACGTCGATATCCCACGTGGTTTTCACGAATGATTCTTTTGCACACTAGTGTACGGAAGTGAAGCTGCCGCAAAAGGGTTGCTGCGCGTAGTCTGTGCGAATCGGATGTCAGCAGCACGTGTATATCTCTTGGCCAAAGCCGCACAGTAACGTGTCCAGCTCGCGGAGTGACTCAGGACAATGTTAGTACAATACGAGCACTCCTTATTGTAGATCAGTGACAGTTAATCTCCCAACGCCTATGTTTCGCAGCCAGTGGCAGATACAGAAAAACCTCAAGGAGGGGGCGCTAAAGATATCTTGAGCTCCCTTTACTTTTACTGTAATAAAAGATAATCAAGTCACATGCAAATTTTAAGAAAGTTTTATTTAAACTGATTATACTCATATACAAGACATGCCGTCTTATGATATAAAAAAAAATAAAATTGTGCTTTTCTCGTAAGTATGTGTTAGCTGTATATGTGCCAGACAGTACAGCACTCGTGGCTGTCGCATCGCAGTCGCGAAGTGGGACCGAGGCAGTTTCAGATAAGTTTTACAGTCTGACCATAATTTATGGATTTGTAATTTTAGCTTGAAGATGTCCACTATGGACAAACGGTAGTTACTGTTAGTCTGTGGAAGGTTGGGTCATCCCGACTGAAACCTAGGTAAATTCTAGGTAAACGGTGCAACTGAGGCTGTTGATTATTAAAATTTAAATTTAAATACCTTAACTACAACAAGCGAGATGACGCAGTGGTCAGCACATAGGACTTGCGTTCGGGAGGACAATGGTTAAAACCCGCGCCCGGTAATCCTGAATTAGGTTTCCCATGATTTCCTTAAATCGCTTCAAGCACATTCCGGGATGCTTCCTTTGAACGGGCACGTTCGATTTCCCTCTCCATCCTTCCTTAATCCGGACTTGTGCTCCGTTTCTAATGACCTCGTTGTCGAAGGGACGTTAAACACTAATCTGATCCTCCACCTTAACTTCTGTGTCATCTTATATCTCTGTCTGTAGTAAATTACTTGATCTGCTCCAATTCAAATGTTCCTGTACTAATAAATCACCGAATAGAGGCAGAAATGCATCTCTCGGTTATCAGTACCCTGACAAGGATGCGGCCCAAAATTTTCTTCTATTGCGTTGCTACATTTCTTCTGAGCACGCCCAACACTGGTTCGCGGTGACAAAAAAAAAAAAAAAAAGAAAAATGTATGTTCATGTGCAGGATGCAGTCGCCAGCAGATCACGGATTTTTAGTGCCATTCTCTGTAAATTCCTGCTGTGGCAGTACAATGGGCCTGCGAAAAATTACAAGTTGTATCGCGTTTGAGATTCCACACTGCATGTTAGATAGCGCTCATGAGAGTCGGTTCTCGCGTCTGGTTACGCAAGATCGTAGCGTATCCGAATAAATGTGTGTACTAAAGCACCGTGGTATTCAAACTCAAGTGCAGCAAAACGGCTCTTTTGTTACTTTCAACATTGCAGCTCTTTTATGCTGACTCTCCCAAACGATAGCGACGTGGTACAGCGCTGGTGTCTGCAGAAACGTAAGACGACGGGCTCCCTAACTCTGTGGTACTTAACCTCTTACCTCGGCGTAAAGCCTTAAGTGCGCCGACAGCGTCATTTTCGCAACGCATTCCTCGTCGCGTGCTCGGCTGGGGGCGCTGGGCTCGCCACTGACTCAGAAGCGCGGCCCGGCCAGCCTTGACACGTAACCCCGTAGCAGGCCCCAGCCTCCAGCCTCCAGCCTCCAGGCTCCAGCCACTAATTGCTGCCGGAATGCGCCTCATCTGCCGCCCCCGCAGCGCACGCACTGCACCGTCACAGCCTGGAGCGGAGGGCCAACAATTCGGAACCAAAGGGTTTTGTGTGGAGCACGCGACGCTTGCGTGGAGGTGGAGAGTGTTGACACTTCTGCAGAGCGCAAAGCATCTCCTGTACTGATAGGGATGGGAAAGACCTACTGGTTGAAACCGATACCGGTGTTTTAGTTCCTAATAACCAGTATTTTTCGCCATTCTTTGTTCTGGGTTATAATAGGTTTCTTTCATTTTTTACTAATAACCGGGTAAAACAGCTGGCCTATCAGTTTTCCATGGCAGCAGTGCTAAATTTTTGGTTTTTAAATAAAACGTTCCACAAAAAAAACGGGTAATGTCTATTCGTTGGTTGCTTGTTTGGGGAAGCAGACCAGACAGCGTGGCCATCGGTCTCATCGGATTAGGGAAGGATGGAGAAGGAAGTCGGCCGTGCCCTTTCAGAGGAACCATCCCGGAATTTGCCTGGAGTGATTTAGGGAAATCACGGAAAACCTAAGTCAGGATGACCGGACGCGGGATTGAACCGTCGTCCTCCCGAATGCGAGTCCAGTGTCTAACCACTGCGCCACCTCGCGCGGTTGTTAATTCGTAATTTCTCGTTGCTTGGAAGTACTGGATTATTTCTGACACTAGGAAAACTAATTACACTACTAGCCATTAAAATTGCAACACCACGACGATGACATGCTACAGACGCGTAATTTAACCGACAGGAAGAAAATGCTGTGATATGCAAATGATTAGCTTTTCAGAGCATTTACACAAGGTTGGCTCCGGTGGCGACACCTACAACTTGCTGACATGAGGAAAGTTTCCAATCGATTTCTCATTCACAAACATCAGTTGACCGGCGTTGCCTGGTGAAACGTTGTGATGCCTCGTGTAAGGAGGAGAAATGCGTACCATCATGTTTCCGACTTTGATAAAGGTCGGATTGTAGCCTATCGCGATTGCGGTTTATCGTATCGTGACATTGCTGCTCGCGTTGGTGGAGATCCAATGACTGTTACCAGAATATGGAATCGGTAGGATCGGTAGGGTAATACGGAACGCCGTGCTGGATCCCAGTGGAGTCGTATCACTAGAAGTCGAGATGACAGGCATCTTATCCGCATGGCTGTAACGGATCGTGCAGCCGCGTCTCGATCCCTGAGTTAACAGATGGGGACGTTTGCAAGACAACAACCATCTGCACGAACAATTCGACGACGTTTGCAGCAGCATGGACTATCAGCTCGGAGACCATGGCTGCGGTTAACCTAGACGCTGCATCACAGACAGGAGTGCCTGCGATGGTACACTCAACGGCGAACCTGGGTGTACGAATGGCAAAACGCCATTTTTTCGGATGAATCCAGGTTCTGTTTACAGCATCATGATGGTCGCATCCGTGTTTGGCAACATCGCGGTGAAGCACATAGGAAGTGTGTTTTCGTCATCGCCATACTGGCGTATCACCCGGCGTGATGGTATGGGGTGCCATTGGTTACACGTCTCGGTCACCTCTTGTTCGCATTGATGGCACTTTGAACAGTGGACGTTACATTTCAGATGTGTTACGACCCGTGACTCTACCCTTCATGCGATTCCTGCGAAACCCTACATTTCAGCGGGATAATGCACGATCGCATGTTGCAGGTCCTGTACGGCCTTTTCTGGATGCAGAAAACGTTCGACTGCTGCCCTGGCCACCACATTCTCCAGATCTCTCACCAATTGAAAACGTCTGGTCGATGGTGGCCGAGCAACTGGCTCGTCACAATACGCCAATCACTACTCTTGATGAACTGTGGCATCGTGTTGTAGCTGCATGGGCAGCTGTACCTGTACACCCCATCAAAGCTCTGTTTGACGCAATGCCCAGGCGTATTAAGGCCGTTATTACAACCAGAGGTGGCCGTTATGGGTACTGATTTCTCAGGATCTATGCACCCAAATTGCGTGAAAATGTAATCACATGTCAGATCTAGTATAATATATTTGTCCAATGAATACCCGTTTATCATCTGCATTTCTTCTTGGTGTAGCAATTTTAATGGCCAGTAGTGTAGCACTATTTTAATAACAGCAAATTTGTAAATAGACTTGCATCAGACACTTGACACAAGAATCTGTACAGTATTGCAGACACAACAACGTTCCTGATGCCTTCTGGCGTGGCCAATTGTACGGTACGCATGTATATGCAGCTAGCTCTTTATTCGCACGAAGTAATGGCCGCTATCGACAGGGGATCTCAAGTTGATTCCGTATTTCTAGATTTCCGGAAAGCTTTTGACACCGTTCCTCATAAGCGACTTCTAATCAAGCTGCGGAACTATGGGGTATCGTCTCAGTTGTGCGACTGGATTCGTGATTTCCTGTCAGGAAGGTCGCAGTTCGTAGTAATAGACCGCAAATCATCGAGTAAAACTGAAGTGATATCAGGTGTTCCCCAGGGAAGCGTCCTGGGACCTCTGCTGTTCCTGATCTATATAAATGACCTGGGTGACAATCTGAGCAGTTCTCTTAGATTGTTCGCAGATGATGCTGTAATTTACCGTCTAGTAAGATCATCCGAAGACCATTATCAGTTGCAAAGCGATTTAGAAAAGATTGCTGTATGGTGTGTCAGGTGGCAGTTGACGCTAAATAACGAAAAGTGTGAGATGATCCACATGAGTTCCAAAAGAAATCCGTTGGAATTCGATTACTCGATAAATAGTACAATTCTCAAGGCTGTCAATTCAACTGAGTACCTGGGTGTTAAAATTACGAACAACATCAGTTGGAAGGACCACATAGATAATATTGTCGGGAAGGCGAGCCAAAGGTTGCGTTTCATTGGCAGGACACTTAGAAGATGCAACAAGTCCACTAAAGAGACAGCTTACACTACACTCGTTCGTCCTCTGTTAGAATATTGCTGCGCGGTGTGGAATCCTTACCAGGTGGGATTGACGGAGGACATCGAAAGGGTGCAAAAAAGGGCAGCTCGTTTTGTATTATCACGTTATAGGGGAGAGAGTGTGGCAGATATGATACACGAGTTGGGATGGAAGTCATTACAGCAAAGACATTTTTCGTCGCGGCGAGACCTTTTTACGAAATTTCAGTCACCAACTTTCTCTTCCGAATGTGAAAATATTTTGTTGAGCCCAACCTACATAGGTAGGAATGATCAACAAAATAAGATAAGAGAAATCAGAGCTCGAACAGAAAGGTTTAGGTGTTCGTTTTTCCCGCTCGCTGTTCGGGAGTGGAAAAGTAGAGAGATAGTATGATTGTGGTTCGATGAACCCTCTGCCAAGCACTTAAATGTGAATTGCAGAGTAGTCATGTAGATGTAGATGTACGAGGCTTCCCCCCACCTGATCTATAGATAGTTCCTAGCTTTCGTCCTCGCACATCAGTTGTGCTGCAGAACGGTGCTATATCTAATTCGGAAGTGTTTTACGAAGGGTGGTAGTAATGTAATCCAAGGTTCCATTTACTTTAAAAGATTAAAAACGGGAGAAGGCACGACAAACTTGTCCCATTCAAGGAGAAAACATCCACAGTCTTCCTTGGAAGAGGAATTAAATTTCATTGACAGATCTATCATTTTATTGACGTGCTATAAACTTGGCATTATAGTTGAACCCTCAATTTTGTGATAGCTTTACTGTGAAAAACAGATATAATCCATAACCGACGGTGTAGGTAAGTCATAAAAATGTAATCTTTCGCCCTCGCTGTAAACGTACCCATCCCCTTCACCTTCGTCAACTCTGCTACAGACAATGAGAGCGATTTCTGCCGTAGTCTCAATCCCATATCGATCGTGTTCTCGGTACTCCTTCACCTTCATTATAATTTTGCAAGCGTAGTTCCAAATCTACGTTTATTACTGAAGTACTAGCAATAAAAAACCCAAAAATCAGTTACTTCAGAAACTGGTTATTTTGAGCGATTTTAACAGTCAGGTTCATCTGGACGCGAAAAGAACCGTTGTAACCCGAAACCCTTTCTTTCAGCGATAACCGCCATGTCTAAATTGTGAACCACAGAACAGGCTGTTCCAGATGTCCACTTGCGACATACTACTGCGAAAGACAGCTCCGAGTAAGCGGTTTGGACAATTGTTTATACGTCATGCCTGCCTTACAAGTTGTTGGGAGGAAATAAAACCAACCACAAGAACTGTTTATAGCCTATAGGCACATGGCCCCAAAATGTAAACTAAATAGTAAAAATATGTTCATATTCCAGGCCACTGAAGATGCCTTGGAGAGAATAAACGCGAAACTAATATGGCACGAAAATTGTGTTACATACAGTTGTAGTTAGACGATCAAAAAGCAAAAAAATTATCAATGTACCGTAATATTACCGCTGACGGAGAGCACTTAACCAGCGTACCGGTTTCTTGATTGTAATCTGTCAGTCGTATATTCATAATTATGTTTACCTTTAAATCTGTTTCTGTACTCGTGTCGGTCCGTGAACTGTGGTCCTAATATGGAGTGGCACTCGTAACTGTATTGAACTTCGTTCATCATCCGTAGGAGACAGCTGTGATAATGGAAAATTATGTTTGCTATCCACTAGCCACGAAATCGCGTAATCACCTCTTTTCAAAGTCCATATGTATTTAACAGTACCCCTTACACTTTCAGGAAATCAATTACCCATTTACATTTAAGCTCATAATAAACAAACTTGTCAACAGACAGATCACTAGTACCCCAAAGTCAAGAAGTAATTAAGGAAGGAAGGCATTATTTTCACACAATCTTCTATTCTTTCTTCTTTCGGATCAACAGCCATTGACGTCTCGACCTTTTCTTCCTTAGCGCCCATCGCCACCCCCAGATCGCCACATCAGAGTTGTAAACGGCTCCTTCCCACCAGTAAAACACTCCCCCTCCGTCCCACTTTCTCAGTTACGTTGCTTACATTTCGTTTCATAGATTTTAAAAAAATGGGGCGCAGTACGCCGTCTTTTCTCTATCACTACCATCATAAATTAAGATTCTTACACTACCACCTTTCATCGACAGAGTAGAAAGGGAGCCGGACATGTTGTTATCTTGAATAGCAAAATATACCACCACGCATGTTAGCCGTTATTTTCAGTCTTATCTACAATATCTTCTGTAACTCCCTTCTCGTAATACTTCATTTCTTATTTTATCTCTTCTTGTTGCTTCACAACTTCGTCTCCAGAACTCAATTTCCGTTGCCTTTAATTTCTTCTTATTGATCCTGGGGACTTAACACAGTTCAGCAGCATACAGAGCAATGTTTTCAACTATAATTTCGTTTATCCTCCTTTTCTGATTTTTGGCGTCGTTTTATTCCAAATAACGGAGAGTAGTTGCTTAATTGCCTCCTTTCCCTTTCCTTTTCAGTGCTTTATTTTGTCTCTACTTCTACCTTTATCCTAAATCATAATCCCTAAATATTTGCGTTATCAACCACCAGTTACTACACTGGTGTCCAAAATTAAAGCAACAAACCGTTACTTCCCCGTTCTACATCTAATTCAGGACACAATCACACAGACTGTCAGTCCTATATCTGTATAACCTTGTTCAGCTCGGAAGATGGCTTTCCGGTCAATGGACAACCACGCCAATGATGATGTCAGTGCACCTGTGAAACGAGGCAGTGTTTTCCGGGTATTCCGACATCTACAATCGCTATGTACAGTCACAGACGGTGCAGTATGGCACAGGGAAGATGCCTGCCAGACTCTCTGCGGTAAGGGCCACACAAAGAACGGAAGCAAGAGAGTCGCAAACTGATGTGGCCCAACGGCCCAGAGTGAACTGTTCTGTTGTTCCGTGGATGTGGCGACAGCTTATAGAGGCAAAGCCGTTCGCGTGTGACTTCAGAAGAGAGAGCCGTCATTTGGCTGTAAGAGCACTACAGTACCGCCTTAGCAATGCGCAGCAAATGGCATGTGAGCTTACAGCATCCATTGGATGTCTTGTTTCGAGGCAAATAGTGTTCAGAAGGCTTCTGCAAAGCGGCCTTTACTGTAAGAGAGCTGCTGTATGTCCACCTCTGACGCATCTTCACAGAAGGGAACGTCTACTGTCATCAACATGCCATCTGGGTAGTCGAACAGTGGAATTAGTGTAGGTGCTGAAATGTTGTTTTGCCGACCATCAGGTCATCTTAGCCGAGGAAAAAGAGAATGCGTCTCATACGTTAAGAGAGCTTAAAGAGCAATATGAGTAGTGGGGCATGAAAATATCTTTTCAAAGTCTGAATACTTGATTGTTGGTGCTTTAGGAAGGGAACTCGTTCTGAATGATGCATACACTGGTGTCCAAAATTAAAGCAACAAACGGAAATTTTGCAAGGTTGCTTTTATTTTGCCACAAAACAGTGTAAACAAGTGACAGTAAAGTAGAAGCAATGGAAAGAATTCAGAACGTAAATAAATGCAACATGCATAACGGTATACAAAAAATGTTTTTCGTTTTTTCCAACTTAACGAATTTGAACGCATTCTGACAACTGGTGTTAATGTGCTCAGTATGGGGTGTGACCCCCTCTGGCAGCAATACAGGCCTGACAAAGATGGAGCATGCTGTGAACGATGTCATCAGTCTCGTGCTGAGGCAATAACGCCCATTTTTCCTGCAGATGCTCGCAATCTCGCCAGAGGGGTTCGCCGATGCTGACGCGATGCAACGCGTCCTACTCGTGCATCCCAGCCGTGCTCTGTGGGATTCAGATCGGCAGAGTCAACAGGCCACACTATGCGTGCAATATTTTCCGCTTCCAAGAATACATCGTCCATAAGTACGAAGTCTGGGCCCACAGCATCTCAGAACAACCGCGAATGAGGTCCTAAGATCTCGTCAAGATACTTGACAGCAGTTAAACCTTCCCGATTCGCCCGTAAAATACCGTGAATATAGGTTCGAGTGGTAAACACAATCCCTATTCACACCATTAGGGATCCTCCTCAATATCGGTCCTTTTTGCACGATGGTTGGGTCTCGAAATCGTGTTCCACGTTCCCTCCAGATGCGAATCCATCGAGAATCCCTCTCATGTCTAAATCGGGACTCATCTTTGAGAACAACATTGGCCCACTGTTCGACTACCCAGAGGGCATGTTGATGACATTAGACGTTCCCTTCTGTGAAGATACGTCAGATGTAGACATATAGCAGGTCTACGACAGTAAAAGCCACTCTGCAGAAGCATTATACACACCGTTTGCCTCGATACAAGACGTCCAGTGGATGCTGTAAGCTCACATGCCAGTTGCCGTGCAGTACTGAGGCGGTACTCTCGTGCCCTTACAGTCAAATGACGGTTCTCTCTTCTGAAGTCAGACGTTGACGGCTCTGGCCTGGTCTTCGAGATACAGTTTCGGCCTCTGTAAGCTGTCGCCATATCCACGAAACAACAGAACAGCTCACACTAAGCCGTTGGGCCACATCAGTTTGCGACTCTCTTGCTTCCGTTCTTTGTGTTGGCCTTACCGCAGAGACTCTGGTAGGCATCTTCTCTGTGCCATACTGCACCGTCTGTGACTGTGTACATAGCAATTGTAGATGTCGGAATACCCGGAAAACATCCCCTCTTTTCCAGTGTTTCAGTGCTTCGTTCAAAAATATTTTAAAGGAGGTAGGCGCTAAACAGCATCTTCTCTCAGTCCTTTGCTACCCTTAAGTTTCTGTGATAGTAATTTCCCAAGATTAGCATGACAGGTATTATCTGTATACAACTAGAAAGTTTTATTAACATTTGTCAATGTTCGGGTTATTCGTTGCTTTCCACGAGCTAGAAAGTGGTGCAGTGCCATTTCTGCAAGTCTACAAAAACCATCTGTGTCTCCATGCTATGTGCCATTCTCTCGTCAGTCATCCGACTAAATCATGATTTTAAAGCTAAGAAAACCAACGCACCTAGATGAAACCTACGTCTCTCATGGTGGGCTTGGAAATTCTTATAGTCCAATCGCTAAAAATTTATTTCCTAGAACAGAGACTATGCGTGGCAGTTTTCATTGTAATCAGTGGTTGTAGAAACAAGTTTCAATTTTACGCCCTTGTTCTTGTCTATAAGGAAAATGAAGAAATACACTGTCGGATATGAATGTGTTTTTCTCTAGCACATGTTCACCTGGGAATAACGCAGGATGGTTAGCGGTACACTTAGTAGAGTATATCTGAAAGCCTAAACCTTCATGACTTCCGTGACTATTTTGTGGACCATTGGTCTGATAAGGAGCATATTCGGAGAGATGTAGTGGAAGGTGCCACGCTCTGATAACGGCTCTGAAGTACGAAGCCTAAAGATATCAAAATTTCATCCAAAAGTTTACTCATGAGCAAACGTTCTTCCAGAGGAAACTCACTACCATAACCCCCTGTTTGTCTGATTAATTATAAATTCCGATGGGAAAAGAAGAAAGAAATCAGCGGTTAAGTCTGACAAGAGTATTGCAAAGGCTTTTGAAAGACTGAAAATTGACGGCAACTTAAAATTATTTCTAGCTTGTGTGGCCCAAGCACGAAATTACAGTCAAATATAAAACGCGCACTTAATCTACCCCAGTAATACTACTGGGAGAAGGAGGCTGGGGTGAAGGCAGACTGAAGTTTTTAAGATCCGACCGGGATTAGATCTCGCAAGCCTTAGATTTCCGGGCATGTACTTTATCACAGCACCCCCCCAAGCCCCGGGTATGATTTTCGTCCACTCATCCAGGTTGCTTTCAACATTAACCAGGATGTCGACTTCAACACTTCCGTTTCTAGTACATCTTCACGATTATCTCTACGGTACGTGATCATAAGAATGTGGCTTCAGGTGGATCGTAAAGAAAGTTATGGTCAGCCATTATCGAAGTTTGAGCACTCAACACTCTTCGAGGTGACTACTTTCCACCCTGTATGCTATATTCTAACGGACGTTGCAGTGTTGAGTAGCGGAGTTCATCAAACTATGGGAACCAGAGGGATACAAGCGAGATACTGTGGACGATCAGCGAAGCTAGTTACACAAGATGCGAGACACAGCAGCCGATTTAAGGAACTACCTTGATGACATGATTTTACAAGAAATTATGACTACTTAATCGCAAGATAAACACGTTACAGAAGAACTACTTGGAATTGTTTAAAACGAAACGCCCCAGTGCTATTGGACGTGTAATGTGGTTGTAGAATTTTCTTCTTGACGATTTTATACTTCCTTGAATGTTTGCAGGTACCGATCTGGTGTCAACAGTGTGTCCAGTTTCAAGTAAAAGCTGTTTTATTTGTATACTTCAAACTCTTTAGAATTTGTCATCAGCTTCAACGGGTAAATCGTTGTGAAAGCGTACTTGCTAGCAAAAGATCATAGTACTTACTTTGGTTCCAATGGAGAGCCGCCACAGCGCGAACACGTGGTGGAAGTTCGTGGTGCTGCCGCTAGACGGTGTTTATATACGTTGGCGGGAAGTGAGTTGTTTTAATCAGCGCTAACTGCCTGCCAACAAATTACGTCTTTTCGTTTAGCGTAACGTTTAGAAAAATATTTGCTGCTCGGACAGAAGTTATATCAAGAAGTAATTTCTCGCCATAACTTCAACATAAAATAGAAAGAAAGGCAGACATGTGTGTGCAAAGTTTTTGAGCGTGGAGTAACAAAAGAGAGTAGAAGCTCCAGAATGACATTTACATAGCGTAGTGCTAAGATGAAACTTTCCTCCCAGATCTGAACTATGTGCCTCATCATTCCAGAAACGATTCCCTTAGCTGCTGATAGGCTACCTTACCGCAAGATACTTTTTTATTGTGGTGCAAATCCAGCACGGTTGCAGGAGAACTTTTGTGAAGTTAAGATGGTGGGTGAGACGTACTGGCAAAAGTGAAGCAGTGGGGTATGAATAATGCCCGGGTTGTTGGTAAGAGTATTGCACTCGAACGGCAAGATTCAGCCCTGGAGTTCCAATACGCAAACATACGCCAGAAAAAACAGCTCATACTCCACTGCAGACTGAAAATTTAGTTCTAGTGGAAATATATAACATGTGACTAACGTGAAACATGGAACAGAATAGATGGGATGAGTGGCTGTAACCAGTAACAGTCGGGTCCTGTAGTGTTGGATAAGCTTTGCTGCCTGTTATTTAAGATCACGGATCTGAGTCCACCTTCCGACATGTGCATTGTTTTTTTTTTTTTTTTAATGTGATGTTGCTATGTGCAGTATCTGAAAAAAGAACTGAAAAACAGAAGAAACTCGTATACATGTTTACTTTATGGATACTAACAAAAAATAAATACCCTAAGTAGCAGTAAGGTAACTTCTCAGAACGAAATTTGATTCACCGTACTGCACTAGTCATCATCAGGAGCGGAATGATCACAACAGTTGTCGTACATGTAGACAGCTTCCTTTGCCATGTGTTTTTGGCAGTTGTCGTGCTAGAGTGTTAACATAAAATGCATTATATCCTCGACACGCCTGTTTTTCCTTCACATCAGATGAGTAAGTCTTCAAGCAGGCACCACAGATCCAGTCGACACCTTTCCTGTCGAAATGGTTCAAATGGCTCTGAGCACTATGGGACTTAACATCTATGGTCATCAGTCCCCTAGAACTTAGAACTACTTAAACCTAACTAATCCAAGGACATCACACAACACCCAGCCATCACGAGGCAGAGAAAATCCCTGACCCCGCCGGGAATCGAACCCGGGAACCCGGTCTTTCCTGTCGCCCGGACGTTGTTGTTTGTATGAACAGCTTGAAATTTTTGGGGAAGTATTTACATTCGTGGAATTGGATGCTGATGGACTGGTATCTTAATTTCTTTCAATTACGTTGAGACATTTGGCCAATGAATCCCTCTTCTTCACATACTCATTGGCCACTGAAGTACGATACGGTAATAGATTCTCTGGCAAACGTAAACTCAGACCATACACGTTTTTTTGAATTTTAACTATCCCCTTTTGCTAGTCAAATGTTTTGCAGGATTAAACATACGTCCTCTTCCTTGGGTTGCTACTAAATCGTAAGTTTCCTGACTTGTATCACGGTTAAGCGAGAACACAACTCTCGCCCCTCAACAACGTAGTTGATAACACTATACTGTCATTCACATGGTAATGTAAATGGACTCCACAGTTCTTGGATGTGCGACGTTCAGTGTCTTCATCGTCCAACAAAACTTTTTGATACAGTTGTATGGGACAAAAATGGCTCTGAGCACAACGGGGCGGCCGGCTCTATGGGACAACCATATACTTTTGATGCTTTACGCACAGTCACATTTTCATATATCACTTATCTAGCTGCAGCCAAAAGATTTGAAGTTTCGTAATCTCTCTACACTTTTTCACTTTTCACTTTATTGGTTACTTGAGGTTTTAATTTCACATGATTTCTTTGATTGTTAGTAGCTTTCGTCTTAGGTGCCAGGCTGCACCAGATCATGAAAGGTTTAAGACAGAAGGCATTAGCAAATAACCTGAAAATATGTTTTAAATTACTGTGTCTTTAATAAATAATTGTTCTTATGTAAGTGAAGGTAATTTAGCAACGACTAACAACAGTATGTTAGGTAGCATGGAAATATTCTCAAATTGAAATTTATCTATTGTTATGTGAGCTAAGTAATTACCTCCATTAACATTTACAATAGATGTCTTTTACAAGCGCAAAAAACTGATGTAAAAGCAACGTCAGCAGTTGTCAAACTAAGTAAACCAAGATGAAGTTCGATTATGATTAACACCAACACTTTACCGGCTAAACTCGCTGTCTTCAGAAATTTCAAAAAAATAAATAGATAATGTACGCAGTACTATAGCCGTCACACCTTTGGCACAGATAACACTTTTTGGATAGGAGGAAGTTGGCACCAAATCTGCACATACACGTCTCTGCACACACAAGTCACCTGATTCCTGTAAATTCCGGGGAGGGGGGCGATGAGCTCTGATGGCACGTTCAGTCACATCCAAGATGTGTTCGATCGGGTTCCGAACTGGCGAGTTGGGGAGCCAGTAAATCAATTGGAATTCGTCACTTTATTCCTCGAACCACTACATAACCCTCCTGGCCTTGCGACTTGGCGCATTATCTTGTCGGAAAGCGCCACTGCCATCGGGAAACATGACCGTAATTGTGTATGTGGTCTGCAAACAGTGTACAGATCCATGGATGCTCACGTGAATCTTCCCCAGAGCATAACGGAGCCGCTGCCAGCTTGTGTCCGTCCCGCAGTACAGATGTCAAGAAGCTGTTCCTCTGCAAGACTATGCAACATCCTGCCACTACGCCAACGTCCAGTGACGATGGTCACGTAACCATTTCAGTTATAGTTGCAGATGTTGCCAACATGCATGCGTCGTCGACTGCGGAGGCCCAACGTTTGGTGTATTCGGTGCACTGTACTTTCAGACACGCTTGTACACTGGCAGGCATTAAAGTCTGATGTTAGTTCCGTCACAGTTCGACGCCTGTCTACCCAGCCTTCGACGTCTGACATCCGTAATCAGAGGTGACCGCCCAAACCACGACGCCTGGACGTAGTTTCGCCTTGGTTTCGCCTCGTGTTGAAGACACGCACCACAGTACTCCTCGAACGTCCGAAAAGTCGTGGAGTTTCCGAAATGCTCGTGCCGAGCCTTGGGGCCATCACAATTTGTCCTCGGTCAAACTCAGATAGAACGCTCACTTTTCCCATTCTACAGACGAAAAGCACGCGCACGGATGCTACATACACCGTGCGTGTGTCTGAATAGCAGTCATTCTAGCCTGATGGCCCTGCTACCGCCTGGACAATCCATAGTAGATTGGTGGTCTTAATGCTCTGGCTGATCAATGTAATTTGCTTTGCTTGATTCCTGGTCTGGGTATAAAAACCACACTCCTTTAGAGCAAATTATCTCTCCTGAAAATTGTGTTGCCATGTAGTTCGTTCCATCGGGAACGACTGGACAAATTCGGCCTCTGGATTTTTTTCGTGCCTATAAAACATATTATCGCACTAACTGCTGCTACGCCTTAAAGGCTAGCCAGTTTCACGTTAAAATCCACGAGAGGCTGCTTCACATTCGATTGTATGCCGTCACATTCCATCAGCTCTCGACACCCTTTACACCAATATGATTCTGTGTGCCTTCTTTAAGAGTGGATGCCTCACTGAACGTACTTCACGGTTTGTAACTCCCAAGGAGTTCGCCTTCCATCTTGATGGTGCAAATCCTTGTGATGAATGAGGCGCGCCCTTTTTTATTTGGTGTTCTTGGTGCAAATTAATGGTTTGTTCTGAACATGCCTTGAATGTCGGCGTTGTTCATTTTGAGTAGTTTAATACATACATCCTAAATAGTATATACACACATTCATCTCTGCAACTCCGGACACTCATTTGATGAGTGTTATTCGTTGTTTATGAGGTACTTGAAGTAAAATTTCAGCTTTTTCTACATTATCGCGCTAGTCAGTTTAAGAATTCTTCTCGAATCAAGGATACGTCTATCAGTCAAATGAATTTTCAGGGCCTCTCTTAATTTTAAACACCCTCTAAATTACTGTCTCCAGCCGAATGTCACCTCACGTGCGTTTCAGTTCAAAGTTGAAAAGTCCTTACTTCTGCGTAGTCGCCCAGATGCAGTTTTTCTTTGTATTCGTCAGAGTAATCCTCAACATAAGTAGTGTACCAGGACGTATTCCGTGACATGGTCCTATCCATAGTCTTGGTTCTAATATAGGGTAAGGTAAAGTAATTTCGCAGCGTAGGTAGTTTAACACTATTTTGTTATAAGCTTACTGGGATGAGCCCAGACAATGTAGTATTTCCAATTTTTGGCAACAGAGACCATGATACTGTCCTCTCAAGTTGCGCTACAGCTGCTCTTTCTCAATGTCAGTGGAATGCACTGACAAAACAATTTACTATTGCGTGACGCGTCTCATGATGGGAGCAGGTTGATTTGTTACTTCGTACTGGTAAATCGGTTACACAATTTCAAGAAGCAAATAACATACATTATATTTTTACACAATACATTTTATTACAGAAATAATGTTACTTATTTATTTATTTGAAATTTGGTCGAAAAGAGGTGGTGTTAACGATAAACGGACTTCATCTTGGCTCACTCAGCTGGACGACTGTTGACGCTGGTCTTAGATCAGTTCCAAGTGTTTATACAAGATTTCTATAGAAAATGTTAATGGAAGCAATTAATTAACCCACATAGCTATTGACGAATTTGATTTGAGAATGTTGCTGTATTATCTAACATAATGTTGTTTTGTTGTCGATGAACACTGGCTATTAGGTAAGCGGTCATGATGTTCTTGATGACCAGCTTTCAAAAAATGGTTCAAATGGCTCTGAGCACTATGGGACTTAACATCTGAGGTCATCAGTCCCCTAGAACTTAGAACTACTTAAACCTAACTAAGGACATCGCACACATCCATGCCCGAGGCAGAATTCGAACCTGCGACCGTAGCGGTCGCGTGGTTCCAAACTGAAGCGCCTAGAACCGCTCGGCCACTCTGGCCGGCGCCAATTTGTCATCCTGATTAAACGTCAGTGTAATGGTATGCGAAAGCGTTACGGCATTGTTGTTAGTTGCTCTTGGAACAACTCTCTTGCTACCCCTAATTTCCAGGGTTCCTTTTATATGTTTTCTTCTTCACATCACGACTGGTCGGAGTTGAACACAAATTCCTTACTGAGCGATGGGATAAATTTGTTTATCTTGTCTACAAATTTTCTTTCAGGTCCGCAGTTTACTGTGCATCGTCTAGTTGACTTGTTGTTTGAAATTTCGTTATGATACGTCTGTATTCCAATTTTGTAGCACTGTTTGAAGCTATGCAACCATCCACTGCTTCCCTTGAAATCACTGTAATTATCATCGTGCGCAATTTGATGTGCATAACGTAGTACATCACTATCATTCACACCCTCCAAATTGTATCGGTCATCGTTGAAACGCGCAAACCCAATTTTTTGTAACAAGTGCGCCTTGGCTTCGCCAATGGCCTTGCCGCAGTCGTAACATTGATAACATTGGTTGCCGTCAGATCACCAAAGTTAAGAACCGTAGGGCTTGCCTTACACTTGGGTGAGTGACGTCCGGTCTGGCGAGAATGTTTGCAAACGGGGTACACTCAGCCACTGTGAAGCAAATTGAGGAGCAACTTGACTGATAAGTACCGGCTGCGGTAACGAAAACTGACAACGGCAGGGAAAGCAGTGTGCTGACCACTCACACTTACATATCCGCATCCAGTGATTCCTCTAGGCTGAGGATGACACGGCTGTCGGTCAGTACCGTTGGGTTTTTCGAGACCTATTCGGACGGAGGGAGCGCCTTGTCCTCCCTCAAATATCTGTAGTTTTTCTTATGTACTATATGGTCACATTGCCGCCGCCGACTTGCCACAAATGAGCTTTTTTTTCTCCCTAAGCTGCGGATGAACTTCCAGGTATGTAATTTCACGTCTAGTTCCGTAGGACGAGATTGGGGACAAATCTCCAAGGTCATGGAACGTGTCAGTACATGAAATTACAACACAAAAGTAATGGCATATCAAATAAAATATTTATGAACCCAAAAAAGTGAAGCCATAAGCACAAGTAAACGCAATCAACAAGAAAACTAACGACTCGCCTTAATTTTTCAAGGAACTCCTCAACAGAATAGGGGTGACCCGTAAGGAATCTCTTCAGTTCCGATTTGAAAGTGCGTGCATGACTGCTAAGATTTTTGATTTCTTGTGGTAGATTATTGAAAATGGATGCAGCCGTATACTGCACATCTTTCTGCAGGTGTGCAATCCAAATGCAGGTTGGATTTCTTCCGAGTATCAACTGAGTGAAAGCTGCTGATTCTTGGGAATAAGCTGATATTGTTAACAAGAAACGACAGTAAACAATACGTATATTGAGAGGCCAATGTAAAAATACCCAGACTACCGAACAGGGGTCACCAAGAGGTTCGGGAACTTTCTGTCCGAACTGCCCGTTTCTGAGCCAAAAATATCATTTTATAATGGGAAGAGTTACCCCAAAATATAGTACCATACAACACAAGCGAATGAAACTAAGCGAAGTAGACGCATTTTCGTGTCGAACGATCACTTACTTCAGATACCATTCGAAAAGTAAAAATGGTGGTATTAAATCTTTGAACAAGATCCAGAACGTGTGCTTTCCACGACAGTTTACTATCTATCTGAACACCTAGAAGTTTGAACTGTTTGGTTTCACTAATCATATGCCCAAACTGTGAACTTGAAACATCGGGTTTTGTTGATTTGTGTGTTAGAAACTGTAAAAACTTAGTGTTACTGTGATTTAGCTTTGGTTTATTTTCTACAAGTCATGAACTTATGTCATGAACTGCACAATTTGAAACAGAGCCTACCATGCTCACAACATCCTTCGCTACCAAGCTAATTTCATCAGCAAACAGAAATATTTTAGAATTACCCATAATACTATAGGGCATACTGTATTTATAAACAAGGAAGAGAAGTGGCCCCAACACAGATCCCTGGGGCACCCCACTCCCCCCCATTTCACCATTCCCCACTCATACCTTACATCATAGCCATTCTCAACACTATGAATAATGACCTTTTGCTCTCTGTAGATAAACTAAGAGGTGACCTAATTATGAGCTACTCCCCATATTCCGTAATGGTCCACCTTCTGGAGCTGTATTTTGTGATCAACACAATTAAACGCCTTAATTAAATAAAAAATATACCTAGCGTCCGATACATTATGTTTAATCCATCCAGAATCTCACACAGAAAACAGATTATAGCGTTTTCAGTTGTTAAACGACTTCTAAAGCCGAGCTATATATTTGATGGCAAATTATGTGATGTAAAATGCTTAATTAACCTCACATACACAGCCTTTTCAGTAACTTTAGCAGACACTGGTGGCATAGATATAGGTCTAAATTTGTCTACATTATCCCTTTCTCCCATCTTATAAAACGGTTTTACTACTGAGTACTTTCATCGTGCCAAAACTATTGGCACGCAAACATATTCGCGAATCTTTAAGACGGAAAATTCTAAATCCTTTTATCCAGCCTCCCTTTGCAGTGAAGCCTTCATTTTCAGCATCTTGCACTCGCTTGCACTGTTTATATATTACATCTCTCTGCCGGCCGGTGTGGCTTCAGTTTGGAACCTCGCGACCGCTACGGTCGCAGGTTCTAATCCTGCCTCGGACATGGATGTGTGTGATGTCCTTAGGTTAGTTAGGTTTAAGTAGTTCTAAGTTCTAGGGGACTGGTGACCTCAGGTGTCAAGTCCCATAGTCCTCAGAGCCATTAGAACCATTTGAACCATCTCTCTCCTACTGCCTCCTTTTTGTCCAATAGAAAATTTTTCCTATCTGTCTCTCCCACTGTCACTGTCTTTGTTCCTTTCTCTCGTTCTTCCTTACTATTGTGTACATCTGACACTTTCACTGTTTGTCTGTGCCACAGACATAGTCCTTGTTCCATTCTTTTTTCCTCCCACCACCTCTCTGTCTTGCTTAATCTGCTGCCTTTCTCTTCAATCAAATGGCTTGGTTCATATTGCTCTGAGCACTATGGGACTTAACATGTGTGGTCATCAGTCCCCTAGAACTTAGAACTACTTAAACCTAACTGACCTAAGGACATCACGCACATCCCTACCCGAGGCAGGATTCGAACCTGCGACCGAAGCGGTCACGCGGTTCCAGACTGAAGCGCCTAGAACCGCACGGCCAAAACGGCCGGCTCTTCAATCACCAGTCTCCTCTCCACGTATGTCCTTGGGAATGGGGTGTTAGGATTTTTTACCCCTAGAGCGGGAATCTTTCACACATGCATATGGGGGATAGGGGCAAGTGAGCAAATGTTTTCGTGTCAAAGTTCGTCGGTCGGAGGTGGGAGTCCAGACACCGCAGGCGTCTCCACTCATCTCTCTTTTTCAATTCTCTCCTCTCTGTCTTTCGCTCCCACTTCTACCATATTCATCCATTTCTCTTTTTTTCCTACACTGCCATTGTCTCTCATTGGCCATCAGTACCTCCTGTCTCTTTGGTTCCCACTGCTACAGTCTTCATCGATACCTCCTTCTCTTTCTCTGTTACTTCCTCGCTCCCACCACTACTGCCTCCTCTTTTCTTCTCTCCCCCTAGCACTGTTTCCTCTCTCTTCCACTGTCACTCTGTCTCTGCTACTCTCTTACAGAACAGAAAAGGGCGAATACGTTCGCGTGCCGTAAGTTTTGGTGATGAAGAGAGAATGAGGATTCAGGCAGCTGGTTCCCACTTTACTATAGAGTCTTTTAAGGACCAGCATATCTGCCATTTTGTGTCCGACAGGGGCATTTATCAGCTGGTTCAGATTGTTTCCCTTGTGCGGGTGTGCTTATGTAAAACGAATTATGTGGGTCAGTAAAGTTTTGACAGTTTATTTACATATCAAGCCGCATTTGCATACTTTGACACACATAAGCAACAAATACTTACGCATAACAAAAGGTTAACTTTTCATCACCCCTCCAACGAGAGTTCCCTTTACACTGCTTTACGTAAAAATGAACATTTCTAGGATACACCTACAATATTGGTTTATCAAAAAATGCGGTATCTGATTTGCAAGTGGAAAGAATTCTGAACGCCAGCATAATTTTTTGTGAGTTTCTCACGCCACCAGGTGGTACCATCGAATAACATGATTTTTTTATATCTGAGTAATCTTTGCTGCTCCGGAAATACTTCTTTGCGCTCACTTCAGATCTGTTATTAGTTTTTTCTCCATGATGTGTAATGTTTCCACAAATTAAATAAACTCATTTTAATTTAAATGTAAGCGTTAGAGAAATTTTATTGCAAGTAAGGGAAATTTTATTTTAGTAAGAAGGAGCAGTTAGCCACACTTGTCACATCCGTCTGACTTTGAGGTGTGAATGTTGGTGTACCATAGAGTTGTGAAAGATGTACTTTTCGATAATGGAAATTTCTTTGCTTCAGTACCTGTTGCCAATTCAGCACGCTATAAAGAGACATGAAAACCTGAAAGCTGTGTTGAAATACGTAATGAAAAACACTCTTGGACACTATGTGGGGATTTTAAAGTACGTAGTTGAAATGTTACTTGGTCGACAACTCGGCTACATAAAATCACCGTGTTTCATTTGTGAGTAGAAGAGCCGAGCCAAAGAGAAGCATTGGAAGGTAACTAAATGGCCGGAGAGGAAAACCATCCAGCCTAGTTCACAGAACATGATAAATGATCGAACCGTTCAGACAAACAAGGTTGTATTACCTCCTCTTCCTTCTTCATATCAAACTTGAATCAGAGAAAGATGTCAGTAAAGCACGTCCAGAAGATGGTGAGTGTCCATGTAATCGGGAACAAACATTCCAAAAATATCTTGTGAGCAACTTGAGCAACTTATAGAAAGGATCTTTGTGGGGCCACGGATCAAGAATTTCAAAGATGGTTTATCTGAAAGTACAGTGGATCCAGTGGAGAAAAAGGGCTTGGGATTTGTTTAAGGAAGTAGTTGTCAACTTGTTGGGCAACAACAAACATTCAAAATATAAAACCATAATTAAAACAATGTTACAGTGCTTCATGACATTAGGATTTTATAAGAGTGCGAAGCTTCATTTTCTCTATCGACAAATTGATGGTTACCCGGTGAACCTTGGCGATGTCAGCGAAGAACAGGGAGACGAGCTCCAACACAACATTAAAGGGGTGGAAAAGAAATACCAGGGAATATGGAATGCACACATAATGGCTTACTACTGTTTTGGGCTACGGAGAATTGTAGTGGTGAAAAGAGACAATCAAGGAAGATAATTTTCGTGCCATGTCAGGATGAACTTGATGCAGTGGAATCAGTGAAGCGGGATTAAATTATCATACATGTGTTGCGTGTTCATAATAATTATTAGCATTTTTAAGTGAACATATACCACTGTCTAGTCTAGTGCAATATAAAGTGATTCTATGCAAAATTCCAAAATAAATAATTTATCTTTAATGCAATGAAAAAAATTCCTGTTCCAAAGGAAATCTTGTTTCAGCTAAAATTTCGGACATGATTTCTACAAAAATGTGACATGATTCAGAAAAACCAAAATTATATTTGAAGTCAGAGGAAAAATACTGTAAATATCCCCTTATAGTCAAAAAAACTTTTTTCCAAAAATTGTGAAACGCAGCGTAATGTAGTTTGCAGGTCAAGACAAACTGTATAGGCATGAAGTGCCCATTATACAAGGACAGGGTGTCACGCAGTTTTATTGGTGAAAATATGGTGACTAGTATCATAGTTTGGTGACCTGAGTACCCTTCTCATGTGTTCACTACGTCAATTAAAACTACATTTAAGCCTCAGACGGAATATTACGTGCATATTTTACGTGCATAAGTACGATAACATTTAACCTCTTAATCTCGATAACAGGTAATGATATCGAAAAAATTTCCAACGTTCCCCGAGAACCTCATCCTAAGAACATATAAGAAAAACTTCAACGATTTGCCATGAACAGAAATTATAGAAGCGTCCATCCCCACAAATGTCACATTTGGTACCCAAAAACCAAGGTTTCACGGGTGTATCGTAAAAACGGATAAAGATTTTCGAAAACAGAAAAGTGGCGTATTCTAGATAAATGTCTAAAAAATTTACAGATAAAATTTGAGCCATTTTCTGCGGTCATTTATTTACAAAATTGCTGAAATGCAACAAAAATGCCTATTATTTCTGCATAAGTACGGTATCTTCGAACCTCTGGCTCTCTATAGTGGGTAACGATATCGAAAAAAATTTCTAAGATACCCGAGACCATCATTTTAAGTACATGCAGTAAAAATTTCGACAATCTGCCGTGAACAAAAATTATAGAAATGGCCATTCCCACAATGGCTACTTTTGGTACCCAAAAATCGAGGTTTTTCTCAAGAACCGCCAGTGAAGAAACGGTGGTTTTAAAAGTCATCTAAAACCAGCCTGAGACCACACCTAATGCAGAACAATCAACCGATTTGCTCAATTGTAGGGGCTTGAGGAAGTGTGTAATGCTTAAATTCTGACCGTGTTTTGTATGATAACTACAGTATGCCCATTCTTCCAATGAAAATCCAAATGGCCGCTTGGCCAAGGGCTATGCGAAACCCTTGAGGCCTTATCTTTGCGATCAACAGAACCCGAGATATCACCGCCTAAAAAACCGCGCGCCGCTGTTTGGAACAGGACCGATGTAGTGCGGTGTGATTGAGTGCCTCAACGTCGGCGTAATCTTCTCTTATTGTGACCTTTGGTGGCTGTGGTCGGATTATTAAACCATTTCCGATGGAAAAATACTTCCTTTGTTGACAAAATTTGGTAATTATGATTTCCATGAGCCGAGAGAGCTGACATCTGGTATACGGTGGAGTGCTCACAGAGTGACCCAGAAGAGTTACTGGGCTGCAGCAAATGTCAGGGCGTCTTCCATAATAGTGTATGACATTACGAATAAAATAATAGTTACAAGGCAAGTCGAAAGGAAGGGAAAGGTATTTTAAGGCTTGATGTCTCATCGACGATTGATCACAGTTGGAAAACAACCTACAATTGGGAAGGAAATCGACTTGCTCTTTTGAAGGCACAAATCTCAGCATTTGCCTTGGACGATTTAGGGAAACAGAGGGGAATCTAATTCTGGTTGGCAGAACTGGGATCTAAACCGCAGTCCTCCCAGATACGAATTCAGTGTGCCACCTTACTCGGAGGTAGAGTCGAGCACTTCTAAGTTACTCTGTGGAAGTATTAAGGATAGCCATGTTGGTAGGTCATCGATGTTGATTTCAATTTCACCATCGACATCGAAATATCGATGGTTGATTATAATTGATAACAAAACATTGATGTTTTAACACCATTCAGAAAAGGTGATGAACTACGCAGTTCAAATATTTCAATCCAATCATTTGGAGCTTCAGATATGTAATAGGGCTACCATGATACCATACTTCTAATGGAACACGATATTTTAGATAGTAACTGAAATTGCGCTGGTAAATCATCTTGAAAGTGTGTATTCTTGAATCTAGAATCGAGCAACGTTGTTATGATTAATATTTTAAAATCATTAGTTGGTAGTAAGTGTTTTACAATTCCTGTTGCCTTAGATTCCCTCCCATAGTCTGTACTGGTTGCATTCCAAATATTTTGATATACAACCTACCATTTACAGGGACTACTTTACAGCTTGAAACACACTAGTAATCAGTTGTACAGACTGCAGAATGTCGCAGATATCTGCCGCATATCTGACAGCATGGGTGGACGGTTCCCATGGCAATTACTGGTATATCAATCACTGGAAGCAGATACAAAAAATTTCCCCTCACATAGGACGATGAATCCCATATAGTATAGCTTCTTGAATTAGTTTGAGACCTGATTCTTTTCTTAGCCCAACACTTGCTACTACATCACCTAAGGCATCCTACTCAGTTGTCAAGGTGAAAGAGAACTTGGTGTTCGTTTCCTCTGAATGAGTTTCAATCAAACAATTTTTACATTAAGGAGTAATTAATTGATGTAAAGTTAAATGAAATGTTGCAAAATTAAGCATCTGACTGGCATCTAATCGAAATCAGAATAGAGATTCTTGTAATAAACAGATAAAATAAATATTAAAAATCGAGTAGTTGCTCCTGAGGAGGTTGAGAATCGACATTGCGCGTCCACATCGAAGAGCGCAGCAGGCGGAGTTGTTAGAGTGAGAGGATACACCAACGACCATCCAGTAGCTGTGAAACGTGATGGTGAAGGATTGGAACGCGCCACCACAAGAACTGCTCACTAACCTTGTGACCAGCATAGGAGAACGTTGCACAGTGTGAGCTGCCGTCCGTGGTCATCACACGTCCTATTATGAAGCATGCTCCGCCTTTTACAATGTCCAGCGGGTCATCACGAATCGCGGTGACTTCAGTGTAATTAGTGCTTTTGAATAAAAGTGTCATTTCCGTTCCTTTTATTTCGTATTTCTTTCAGTTACCTTCTGTACTGTACTGTACTGTACTATACTATACCATACCAGTATTTTCTATGTACGTACCAGTTTCATCTAGGTATGTTACCGGGGAGCGACACATCATACAAAAGTAACTTTCTTCCTTAATTTTCGCACGCCAGCGTAGCGTTCCAAAGGATTGGAAAAGGGCACATCATCCCCGTTTCCAAGAAGGGACGTCGAACAGATGTGCAGAACTATAGACCTATATCTCTAACATCGATCAGTTGTAGAATTTTGGAACACGTATTATTTTCGAGTATCATGACTTTTCTGGAGACTCTGTAGGAATCAGCATGAGTTTCGAAAAAGACGGTCGTGTGAAACCCAGCTCGAGCTGGGTAAGCGTGTCATTCTCAATGAAGAGAAGTCTTCCCAAGTAAGAGTGATTTCAGGTGTGCCGCAGGGGAGTGTCGTAGGACCGTTGCTATTCACAATATACATAAATGACCTTGTGGATGTCATCGGAAGTTCACTGAGGCTTTTTGCGGATGATGCTGTGGTATATCGAGAGGTTGTAACAATGGAAAATTGTACTGAAATGCAGGAGGATCTGCAGCAAACTGACGCATGGTGCAGGGAATGGCAACTGAAGCTCAATGTAGTCAAGTTTAATGTGCTGCGAATACATAGAAAGATAGATCCCTTATCATTTAGCTACAAAATAGCAGGTCAGCAACTGGAAGCAGTTAATTCCATAAATTATCTGGGAGTACGCATTAGGAGTGATTTAAAATGGAATGATCATATAAAGTTGATCGTCGGTAAAGCAGATGCCAGACTGAGATTCACTGGAGGAATCCTAAGGAAATGCAATCCGAAAACAAAGGAACTAGGTTACAATACGCTTGTTTGCCCACTGCTTGAATACTGCTCAGCAGTGTGGGATCCGTACCAGATAGGGTTCATAGAAGAGATAGAGAAGATCCAACGGAGAGCAGCGCGCTTCTTTACAGGATCATTTAGTAATCGCGAAAGCGTTACGAAGATGACAGATAAACTCCAGTGGAAGACTCTGCAGGAGAGACGCTCAAGAGCTCGGTACGGGCTTTTGTCGAAGTTTCGAGAACATACCTTCACCCAAGAGTCATGCAGTATATTGATCCCTCCTACGTAGTACGAGACTGGAATAGAAGGGAGAACGGATAGAGGTACTCAAGGTACCCTCCGCCACACACCGACAGGTGGCTTGCGGAGTATGGATGTAGATGTAATTGCAGATCATGCTTGATGCATCAGTCAGGTACGCGCCGTGCCGGCAACGATGGGGTTTTGTGTTGGCACGAGTCTGCAAGCAGTGCAGACTGATTAGTCATCAGTAAAGTTATCAGTTGACCATTGTGCATAAAAAGTACTATTGTAACACACGTGGATTGTTTTGGGTGTGAAATGCAGATTTTTGACTGATGTGACCACCAGACATCGTGATTTTGGATTTGTTATTTTCACCAACACCAACGTCAATAAAATAACTAGCTTCCCTCGTAAAACTTCATCTACGTCACTTAAAAGCCTGCCTAAGCCTGAAGATCCCAGACACATAGAATGGTTATCCATCTCAGACATGATCGTTTCCTGATGATGATTCGACGCCTCTCCTATCATTGCACTGGGACAAACCACAAGGAGTGAAGTAACCAGGTTAGTACAACACCGCCATCTTGCGTTAAGCTCCTGCTAGTGTCACTACACAAACTGCAGCTGAGTACAATCGAGGTCAGTGCCGTGGACAGTGTAGTTTTATTCATGACGGAAGTGTTTTCCCTTAAACTGTCGTATCCTCTCATGAGCGCGGACCTGTTCCAATTCCTGTCGCAACAGAACCGTTCTCTCTCTCTTGGGAACAGAGCAACTATCTCTGTTTCTTTGAAGAAGTGCATTTTAACCATCAAATGTTTTTATTTGAACCCCGGTATCCATCGGTTTCGGTAACGGACCATCTTCAGAAGATACCTACCACAAGTATTGGAAGTCCACAAAATAAGTAGCTATTTCCTTGAACAACAGTATATTTCAAACTTCATGAGTTCTCTGTTCACTAAAGACCTCTTTTGCATTGTTTTCCATTTACTACACCTCACTAGTGCATTTCAACACGCCCGCCATTGATGTCTCTGCACACTTTTCGTGTGTGCACGTTTTCACGAAATGCATTTCATGGATGTTGTGGTGTGATTACGGACACAGCATCAAGGAATGTAGCTGTCAGCTCATCAATGTTAGCCCTTTCTTGTGTAGACTTTTGATCTAGCAAATCCCCATAAAAAAACAGCCTAAGGGGGTAAGGCCTTCTCGTCCTATCCACCGATTGGAAAACTGTTCATTCACGTAGTCCCTGATCATTATTGCACAGTGGTAGGGGGCGCCATCATGTTGGTGAACAACAGTGTCCATGATGCTGTGTTGTTCCAATTGTAGTTGCAGAAATTTCGTTAGCATATCGAGGTAACAGGCACCATTAATGGCTTTCTCTCTGAAAAAGAATGGTCGATAGATCTATGTCCGCGTGATTGCCAATCACACATAGGGCTTTGGACTTATATGCTGAATTAACTCAGTTGGATGTTTGTCGCCCCAAATGCGACAGTTATACCGATTAACGTGTCCACTTACATGAAAGGTTGCCTCGTCACTAAACAGCAAGCGTGAGATTATATCATCAGTCTCCACACACTCCAACATATTTACATTCCGCTAAGTTCTCGTCATGGATTTTATGTAATACTTGCAAACGATATGCACGCTTCCCGTAGGTGAATTTCAGCACGTTGAACACTGTTGATTTCGGAATTTGTAATTTACGTGAAAGACACTGTACAGATTTAGGACTCAGTGTAATTGACTCCTGTCTGGCGTCAATGCCGGCTGCGCTTGGGGAACACAGACCTGGTCGAGACTTGTCAGGTACAGTACCTGTTCGTTGAAACTTATTCGACAGTTTCCACATTCCCTTTTTCGTTGGTCCGTCCTTCCTAAATTTCCATTGAAACCATCGTCGCAGCTCGTCGTATGGAACACTCTGCAGACACCATGTGACAATGGAAATAGATTCAGGAGTTGTCAATGTGCTGCTGATTGGTCAACCTGTAACAAAAAGACATTCGTAAATAATCGCAAACACGGAATATTTACTTACTTTATGGAAACCCTGTAAGAAATGGAATAAGTAATGTACAGCAAAAGATAAGAAAAATAAAGTACAAAATAGATAATAGGTACAAAAGCGTAATCTGTTCATGAATACTTACAAGGCAAAAACAGATGAGGGGAATACATAAATCATTTTCTGTCCTGGATGATCGAGAATTCAAAACGACGTAATAGTTACAATAAAAGAAGACAGCATGTTCCACAAAATTCAAATAGAGGTGTGCTCAACGTAGCGACAATAAACGTAATGATGTACAAAGAGCTAAGAAATCAGATAGGTAAGAGCTGTACAATGTAGTCTCTGTAGTATAAGTCAAGAGCCATATCAAAACATATTCTATCGATATATGTCGAAGTTCATATCTAGAACTAACTGACAGCTGGTAAGAGTTAGATAGCATATTTTTGCAAGACATTTTAGTCAACATAAAATACAAGCAAAGGTGAAATGAGGTTACAGAGACTAGTAACAGTCACATACAATAAAAGAGTTACAGCAATGGAAACATAAATAACTGGTAGAATACTCGCCAAACAACACGTAAAAAGAGAGCAAATAAAATAATATTATCAGTGACAAATAAAAACGTGTTGTGGGTAATGTCTATACCGAAGTACAAGCTTGAAATAAGCAGATAAATGACTAACAAATCACAAGAGAAAGTATAGTATTATTTCATGTAGCCAATCCTCTTCTATCGATGACGTAAGTAATAAGTGCATAACATAGTGTCATGTCATAAGTGATCTTCATCTCAGGTAAGCAACCTTAGTTAAAAGCATCAAATTTCATATACTTATTCATATTACTGTGATGTGAATCGTAACCTACATTGATACACCTAGTGAAATATTAAGGTTACGATGTGTAATAGTGGATCTCAAAAAACATAAGATTACAAAGCAATAAGCAACAGATAAATACAAAACAGTCCATTGGTGGAACGAGTGCAGATGTAAACAGTTTATTTCAACGGTACAGAAGAGCATTGACAACAGGACATTAAGTACAGATACTGAGGAATGGATCATCGTTATCATCATCATCAAGACTGATCATGCCTTTCAGCGTTCAGTCTGGAGCATAGTCCCCCTTATAAAATTCCTCCATGATCCCCTATTCAGTGCTAACATTGGAGCCTCTTCTGATGTTAAGCCTTTTACTTCAAAATCATTCTTACCCGAATTCAGGTACCTTCTCCTTGGTCTACCCCGACTCCTCTTATGGATAAAAAAAAGTTAAAACGTAGATAATGGGCTGCATATCATTCATTCCCAAAATTCCATAGATGAAATATAGTCGATATCTAGTAAGAAATAGCCTAGTTTTAAGGAAGTGGGCGTGGGCAACGATTATTATTATGTTCTTGAAGATAATTTATTAACCAAACACGAAACAATGTGACATCTAAAAAAATAGTACAATTTATAACAAAGAACAGACGTCATATACAATACAGGGTGTTCGAGAAGTCCCATTACAAAGTTGTAGGACTTGTAGACGGGAGAAAATACATAATATGTTGAGCACGAACCCAAGTCCGGAAACGTACCGTATCCGTGCTATAACCATTTGAAAGCTTGTCGGTAACGCGACCATTTAACCAAGTAAGTTCTTAGGCGTGATGCAGTACATCACTTGTTTTACAGTTCCACTCATTAATAACCAAATAAAAAGAAAGTAAAGTTAATCCGTTTTCACAAACTTTACAAACGCTCTTCCAATTAGGGTGTGCGGCGCCCCCTTGGAGCACCACAGTCACGACTCCTGACGGTGAAAGTACCCCTTTCTCGAAGCTGTTGCGTAACTATGGCGAAAAGGGTATTTGATGAAGTCGGACGTTGTGAATAACGATACTCACAAAGGTGACGAGCATCTCTTACGTCACCGTGAGCTACGCCATACAGAAGGCTCATGTAGGTGTATTCTGCAAATGTGTACTCAACCATGTTGCTCCAACACTCACAGACATGTGAATGAGGCTTGAAACAGGTCAGAGAGGTAAGAAAGACGTCAAATGACATCAGCCTATACGGCATAAGCATCCTCCACCATTCTTACCCTGTTACATACTTATCCAGCAAACACGTTTTCAAACGGTACGTTTCCGGATATGGGTTCCAGTTCAAAATACTGTCTACTCACCCCCCTCTACAAGTTCTAGAAGCTTCCAACTTCTGGTATACAGGACGTTTCAGAAGTGATAGTCAATAATTCACACATCGATATTACAGCCCAAAAGTAGGTAAAAAGCTCCAGTAAACATTGGTCCACAAATAAACCGTTGTCGAGACAAAAACATTTTCTGTTGCAGTTCATCAGTGTCTAGGAACACATGACATCTCTAAACGTTAAAGTAGGTGTTCTAAATATTTTCCATGCGTCTCACTGTAATATTGATCTTGTCTCTGAGTTGTGAATCCTGTCAGGCAGTCCTGGGGAATTTTGTAAAAGCTGGAGGTCTCTTTCAAACCGCCCGCGTAGTTCCTCAAGACGGTTCATCTACATCTACATGGCTACTCTCCAATTCACACTTAAGTGCCTGGCAGAGGGTTCATGGAACCATTTTCATACTACCAAGCTCTAGAATGGCGCGGGGACAAAGGAACTCCTAAATCTTTCCGTTCGAGCTCTGATTTCTCTTATTTTATTATGATGATCATTTCTCCGTACGTAGGTGGGTGTCAAGAAAATGTTTTGGCATTCGGGAGAGAAAGTGGGTGAGTGAAATTTCGTAAAGAGATCTCGCCGCAAAGAAAACCGCCTTTGTTTCAGTGACTGTCACCCCAACTCACGTATCATATTAATGACACTCTCACCCCTACTCTGCGATAACACGAAACAAGCTGCCCATCTTTGCACTTTTTCGATGTCCTCCGTCAATCCTATCCGGTAAGAATCCCACACCGTGCAGCAATATTCCAGCAGAGGACGGACACGTGTAATGTAGGCTGTCTCCAATAGTGGATTTGTCGCATCTTCTAAGTGTTCTGCCACCAAAGCGCAATCTTTGTTTCGCCTTCCCCACAACATTATCTATGTGATCGGTCCAATTTAAGTTGCTCTTAATTTAATTCCTAGGTATTTAGTCGAATTGACAGCCCTTAGATTTGGGCGATTTATCGTATACCCAAAATTTATCGGATTTCTTTTAGTACCCATGTGGATAACCTAGCACTTTTCTTTGTTTAGTGCCAATTGCTACTTTTCGGACCATTCAGAAATTCTCTCTAGATCATTCTGTAATTGGAATTGATCGACTGATGGCTTTACTAGCCGGTAAATTACAGCGTCATCTGCAAACAATCTAAGGGGGCTGTTTATATTATCAGCTAGATCATTTATGTAAATCAGGGACAGCAGAGGGCCTTTGATACTACCCTGCGGAACGCCAGATATCACTTCGGTTCTACTCGATGATTTACCGTCTATCATTACAAACTGTGGTCTCTTTGAGAGGAAATCACGAATCCAGTCACACAACTGAGCCGATACTCCATTTGCACGCAATTTGATTAATATTCGCTTGTGAGGAACGGTATCAAAAGCCTTCTGGAAATCTAGTTGACCTCGGTAGCGTAGACCATTCTTTTGACATGACCTCAGACACGGAAATCCATGGGATTTGAATCCGGAGACCTTCGATGCCATGGCACAAGCCCTCATCTACCTATCCAGTGTTAACCATATCCGAGTTAGAAGCCGGCTTACTAGTCAATGAAAATGTGCTGGAGCACCAACATGCGTGAACCACATGTTCAGACGTAGCTTCAGTGGGACATCATCGAGTACATCTGGAAGTACAGTCCACAGAAACCGCATATACCGCTGTCCGGTTAGTCTCTGTTGTATGAAATGTGGTTCAATCATGCGGTCTCCGAGCAGTTCTCCCCAGACTTTCAACGAATATCGCTGCTGATGTGATACATGAGTTACATTAGGACTGACATTGGCCCAAAATGTGGCAGTTATGGTAGTTAAAAATACTGTCACCGGTAAATCCAGCCTCGTCCGTCAACAGAATACTGCTAACAAATAGGGGATTCAGGGTTCACCGTTATGCACCCATTGGCAGAAATTCTTTCTAAGAGCGAGGTCTGCAGCGTTGAGGGCTTGCACTCGCTGGAGATGATATGGATAGAGTGCTTGCCGATGTAGAATCCGCCACAGACCATTATGACTTAGGACACGCTCTTGGGTGTCAATCCTCCCTGTTGAAGTACTTGGACGTTCGTGTACAATGCGTGAAGCCCTATCCTCAACAATGGGTGTTGTGAATCTGGTCGAGCTTCTAGTACATGGGGTGCGAAACTCCCAATTTCTATAATGCGCTGATGTAACCGGTTAAATGTACTCCTGTCGGGCTGCCTGCACAGAGCAAAAGCTTCTTCATACAATCGTACAGCATTAAGGACACGGCCATTCGTTTTGCCATACATGATGTGCATGTCAGCGTACTCTTCATTGGTATAACCCTTGTCCATGGTGCCTTCACGTTCGTAACTGATTGTGAGACCGGTACGGCACAGTGCACGGAGGGGGAAACGGAAGTAGTATCTCATGCGTAAACAAACAGATAGTCGATCCCAAACAATGAGATACCAGCGTAAATACCGCGGTATCCAGGTGCGTTTACAGTTGGTTCCCAATTCGAACTAGTGCGATACGTTGGTAACGGTTGATTTGCGGACCCATGTTTATTTGAGCTTGTTAGCTACTTTTGGCCTGTACTTTCCATGTGTTAATTATTGACCATCACTTCTGAAACACCCAGTAGAGTACGAAGGGAGTTTGAAAAGTCTGTGCAAAGTCCGAGTGATGGCACCACCGAATCGTATCGAGGGCATTTTTAATTAGTAGCATCTTTGGAAAGAACGCACACCAAGTTTCGGCCATATTGATCTATTTCTTTGTGTTTGGCGTTCGTGTGAATCAAGGAAGTCAAGTGATGGTCAAAAAATGGACGAAAAGGAATTTCGTGTGGTGATTAAACATTACTTTATGAAAGGCAAGACGCCTCAGGAGACTAAAGGGAAGCTTGATAAACATTACGGTGACTCTGCACCTTCGATTAGAACAGTTTATAATAAGTGGTTTCAAAATTTTCGGAATGGCGATATGGCACAAATGATGCTGAACGTTCTGGACGCCCTGTGGAGGTCACGACTCCATAAATCATTGATAAAATCCATGATATAGTGATGGATGACAGAAAAGTTAGGGTGCATGAGATTGCTAGTGCTTTGGGCATCTAGAATGAAGGGGTGAATAATATTTTGCATAAACATTTGGACGTGAGAAAGCTATCCGCAAGATGGGTAGTTTTTATTTTTGCAAGGACTTTTCGCCGACTGGGGTGGCCGAGCGGTTCTAGGTGCTACAGTCCTGCCTCGGGCATGGATGTGTGTGATGTCCTTAGGACTGATGACCTTAGAAGTTAAGTCCCATAGTGCTCAAAGCCATTTGAACCAAGGACTTTTCAGACGTCCCTCGTAAGCATGGTATCCTAACAAAGCGAACACACACAGAAAATTGTTGAATATAGCCTAACCAAAATATTAAATATCTCTAATTCATTTACTGATGAATCTAAAAGTGGTACACCACCACAGTGGGACGCCAAGAGGAGATTACGAGAGAGGGAAGAGATACTCGGACCTTTATTTGCCATCAGTACTCGTATTTGCGGGGGCTGCGAGGCCTGTGACCTGCAGCTAAGGTCGTCGGCGCCTGGGAACGTGGAGCCGCGTTCGCGCGGACAGGCGTTCATTCATCGCGGCCGGGCGTCGGCGGCGGCCGCCAGCGTGCCCGTCTGTGGGCGGACCGGCGCGGCGCTCCAAGGATGGCCGCGTCCCATTCAGCGCCAAGCCCGCCCGCTGTCACACACTGCGTCCGTTCTCGAACAAGATCCGAATCCTTCCGACAGGCTAAGCGTGCGACACAGTAGTTTTTCTCTCATTAAGAAAGACTAACCCAGAATGATTTTTCACTCTGCAGCGGAGTGTGTGCTGAATTGAACCTTGTTGGCAGATTAAAACTGTTACCGAACAAGGACTCGAACGTGGGACCTTTGCCTGCCGCGAGTCTCATTAAGGGGGAACCGCAGTGACGGACAAAAACATTGTTCAAATTCAAGATTTTTTTTCTCCCCACTGAAATGTAGTATACAATTGAGGTTTTGCTGCGGAGAATAAATTATACGTTGCAGTTTTTATTGGTATTTTTATTACTGAAAAATATTTATATCTTCACTTTGTAATTTCCCGAGGCAACTCTCAAAGGAGGCAGATCAGCGGTTGGCGATGTAACTGCGATTGTGGTTATCTAAAACATGAAATCAACCTATCGCCCTGATACTTATAGATGTAATTCTAGTTCATTGCACGGATTTCACAAAAAAAGGCGAAACTATACATATTTGAAAAAAGGGCCATTTTTGGACCCCGCCTTTTTGGCCGAAAAAATAATAAATATCAATATAAAAAAAATCGGCTACTATGAATTGAGGAGAATTCAGTTTGCATCAAGGGAGGCCAAAAACCATTAAAAACGGATGAAAATTGTAGCGTGGGCGATGGACAACAATGCCGTAAAACATGGTTTTTAGAAAAACGCTTTTAAAGTTTGACAAGTATTTATGATCCAAAAAAAGGGACAAAGCTTCAAACTTACGGGATATCATCGACGACTGGTCCATAATTACTATCGCCCCGGCTAGTGGATGACCGCTTTCTGCTACTTTTACCTGATAAGCCCTTATTTTCGTCCTCAAAGCCCTTTTAGTCGCTGAGCGCCTGTGGCGTCCCTACCTTCGCAAAAGCGGCGCATTTCATCGCCGATTTTGGTGTCAAAGGTATTTGCTAGGTGCATCAAAGCAGTATGGCCTACACTGAATATACGTACGAACAAATTTGACGCAATGTTGAAAATTTCGCTTCGGTTGAATGTTATTTTTAGAGCGTATCTCTAAATGGGACTATTGAAGCTTTCGTTCACATTTTGAGTAAAACCACCCAAACAACGCCCCAGAAAATGAGGTTTATCAAATCGGTGTAAATACGGATGATGGCATCGATAACGACTTGTGGCTCGACTTAAATACTCACAGAATCTCTACTTTTTGGAGTTCGCGGGTAATGGAAAAATTTTCGACTTTTTTCGGCCGTCACACCGTCGTTACCCGTTATCTGAGCTGTCCACACATGATTCATAACTCATCACGAGACCTAACAGCTTTGCTTGCCCTAATACCTCTTCTCCAAATTTTTGTTTCCAGTGATGTTAGTCCTGCAAGATATCCAGGAGAACGCCTTTGAAGTTTAGAAAATGGGAGAAGAGGTACTGGGGGAAATAGAGCTGTGAAGATGGGTGATGAGCTATGTTTCGATTGCTCAGTCTGAGGAACACTTTCCCGTGAAAGGCGAACGTCGCAGATTTGAGACCCGAAGCGGCACACAGTTTTAATCCGCCCAAAAGTTTGTTATCGGTTGGAACACTTGCACGGAGTGACATTTGCACGGAGTGACACTTGCACAATGTCGGGGGCTCTTGCAGGGCTAACCAGCATCCCACAGGGACACGAACGCGGTGCAGCACAGCTGTCCGTGCGAGCTGGCCCGCGCTCACACCACAGCAGTCAGCAGCCACGTATCGCTTCAGTGTTGTTCACTAACGCGTTTCAACCGAGCGAGGTGGCGCAGTGGTTAGACACTGGACTCGCATTCGCGAGGACGACGGTTCAATCCCGCGTCTGGCCATCCTGATTTAGGTTTTCCGTGATTTCCCTAAATCGCTCCAGGCAAATGCCGGGATGGTCCCTTTCAAAGGGCACGGCCGACTTCCTTCCCCGTCCTTCCCTAATCCGATGAGACCGATAACCTCGCTGTCTGGTCTCCTTCCCCAAAACAACCAAGCAACAACTAACATGTTTCGTGGCAACGTTATTTTTCAGTCTATTGTATTAATGACAAGTGACAATGAAATTCAACATTTCTGTTAATGATGCAAAGAGCGAGTGGCAGTTGAAAACGTAGTTCTTTCGGCTATTGCAGCCTTATATAACTGCCTTTTTAGGACGAAATTTAAATTTAAAAAAATTAAATTACAATATTGAATTAAAAAATTACAGTTAATATTGTGTTACCACTCTATTGAAACGTTAAACATAAAAACATAGAAAGTCAATGAATATTACCTATTTTGCTATTGAATAAAGTATCGATATCTGGGTCCACTTTTAGAGTAGTGCTAATTCGAAGATAATTCTCAAGTTGAAGTCTGCCAGTGAGCTTCTGTGGCTTGATTACGTCCTCTTCATTGCGAAAAAGAGCATCATTTACATGTAAAGTCCAAGCATCGATATAATTGTAGCTGCAGATTTGTAAAGTCTTGAAAATGTACATTGAGGAAATAGACGTCTGCGAGACTAATTCTGCTTCGAAACTAATCACGAAAACCCCACACTGTAGGTGTATAAGTTTTAGCTGTAGCCGAATGTCCACACTGTCAACATAACCAAAAAGTCAGTGAAACTGCGAAACCCTTTGCAAGCTGAAAAGAGATATGGTAACTTGATCTAACTCCAGATTCATTCACTGAGTGTTCCTCCTAGAAACAGGAACGTATTTTGATAGTGAAAATGCTGGGAAAATGATTGAGACTTTTATTTTTCTGGTCCCATGTGATGAATACTTTCTTTAGTCATATCGTTTAAAAGCGATTTATATTTTTATTTTATTTTTTTATTTTCACACATCGGTTTCTTGCTGTTTAGATTCCGAGTATCCATAATCTTTTGCGTGGAATTTATTGTAATGCTACTGTAAAGAGTTTTTTCGTTTTGTTCAAAGTCTTGAACTACATTAAGAGAACGCTAAGCGTGTAAAGACACCATCGCATACTATAAACATACGAAGTAGGCATCGTGTGGTGATACGTTGATGTTGATGTTGATGTTTATGACCGCTTTGTAGTTCCTAACCCGACACTCATGCTACATTTCATCCCTTTAAAAACAGCTACTCTCCATTTTAAGAGGAGACTCCTCACTACAGCTTCATTTTTTTTTTCAAAAAATGTCTGTTTCACGTCTTTGGAGTGTTTGCTCTTAGATTCCAAAACGATTTGTCTGTATTTGAATTACCGGGACGTCTAAAAATTGTTTGAAAGAGTTGTGGCACACCAAAATATGCCAAAGATAATTTTTGATTTCTACCACCATCAAACAGACCCGTCTTTACTCTGTAGTTGACATAAACTCAAACTGGGAAAAACAAGTTGCGAAATTTCCAGGAAAACTGAAGGAAACAATTGGCAGCCAGTCGTTGGAAATCAACTATTTTGCCTTTTTTTGTACAAATATCAATTTACGGTCCACACCGAAGTCCTGTTCAGTACAATCAACAAGCATCAAGAAAACAGGCTGTGGCCTACAATCACATATCCCTACCACTGCACCTTCTTAAGAAGACTGCTAGCAGATTTTTATTCAGAAAATTCAAGGAAAAGCGACTTTAATCTCGGAAATTACAAGAAGAAACCTTGTGTATGCAGAAAGGAAAACGTTATGGTACCTCTGAATTTAATGGTTATGTGCCTTGCAGTAACATTCATTTTTTGATAAAATGCTAAAATCCATTCTACCACAAATTTGTTTTTTTTTTTTTCCAAGAGTAGTACCAACTTTTTATCATAAACATTAACCAATCTCAATGAAATTTTTGCTGGAACTTGTCCTGACGTTCGCACTTGTATGTGATGGTTACGATGATACTAAGTCATAGGCTCGACTGAACAGCTGCCCCATTTTTTCAACGAAAACTGATGAAATTGTAGCGTCTGTTTCTTTTGTCCGCTTCTTTGCGTTGACAAAATATCTTCGCACTTCATTTGCTGCTTCATCTGGAATATAAACATGGCTACCTTCCGCTAAAACTGTTTTATTTTTTACGGAGAGTCTTCCTTTGTATTTATTCTTTTTGAAGTTTACTCGACGCCAGTCATGTCTTGATTTTTTGTACAGTCCACTATATACTAATGACCGTTTTAAATCAATAAAGGCTTCCCTTTGGTGGTATCGGTGAACTTCATTATCTCGGCAATAAACCACGGAACACTACTTGCCAGTCAGAGACGAAGTCTAGGGGAAAGCCATGCACTCTACCAATTGGTGCGGGCACAGGGAACTTTATGTAGGAAATGGGGCTTTGGACTTCCTCAGAATACGTCGCAGATAGTGGCGGGCTGGCTGGTGTTTCCTACTTCTGGAACACATTGTCCACTACCAACAGTGTTCTGCTCATTGTTCAAACGTCAACGCATTCCCACTCCGTACAAGTGTCACTCCGTTCAAATGTTTCAAATGGCTCTGAGCACTATGAGACTTAACTGCTGAGGTCATCGGTCCTCTAGAACTTAGAACTACTTAAACCTAACTAACCTAAGGACATCAGACACATTCATGCCCGAGGCAAGATTCGAACTTGCGACCGTAGCTGACGCGCGGTTCCAGACTGTAGCGCCTAGAACCGCTCGGGCACATCGGCCGGCTGTCGCTCCGTCCAAGTGTTACAAACTCAGTTTCATAAAGTACCCACGGGCGGATGGTTACCTGAACTGTGTAGCTGCATGGATCAGTCGGAAGAGCATACAGTGAGATTCAGGGTATACAGTGTTAGTGTGCAGAGGTTAGTGAAATATTACGAGAGCTACATAATGTAATTTTAGAAAAAGATACACAAACAAAAGACTAATTTAAGCTCCGCGATGAGTCTCAGAAGACCGCGCGACGCTGAGAGGCCGCTGTATCATCCTGTGCCATGTGGCGTCATTCGTGTGCGATACGGAGAGACAAGGCTTCAAAACATAGCTCTTCCGCCCTTTTTCAGCATACAGCACATTGCAATCTCTAGTTATTATTCAAGAAGCTTCTCAGTTGAGTTGATTAAGCTGAGTGGACCCCATTCCAGTCTTCCCACAAACGAAACATTTATTGCAGTCCCGGGAATTCAACCCGGATCCTCCACTTGCTGGTGAGATTAGCTGTCACTAAGTTACGGTGAGCGAACAGAAAAAAAGTCCGCACACATCTAAATTTTTGGAGGCCCTTGGAAAATGATTAGTGTTACGCAAGATTCAGAACGTGTCAATGGTATCAGATGAAATATGCTTAATAATAAAGTTAACAGGAGTCAACACTCCCATAAAAACCGGTTTCGACTCACCAGTCATTTTCAGTAGCCCACAAAATTAATCATGAGGTAAGGTCGCGTCAAATGGAGGTCATATGTAAGTGGCCCTTGCCACTAGATTCAACATAATTTGACGCAGCCTTAGGCCACTAATAGCTTTACGGGCTCTTGAGATGAATAATTCCGTGTTCCTTGACTTGACTTTTCTTTTCTTTTTTTTTCTTTCTTTTTCTTCAGTCATCAGTCTTCTGACTGTTCGGTGCGGACCGGCACGAATTCCTGTCCTGTGCCAACCTCTTCAACTCAGAGTAGTACTTGCAACATACATCCTCAAATATTTGTTAGGTTTATTCCAATTTCTTTCTCTACAGCTTTTACCCTCTACAGCTCCCTCCATTACCACGGAAGTTATTCCCTGACGTCTTAACAGAATTCCTACCATCCTGTCCCTCTTTCTTGTCAGTGCTTTCCATCCTTTTTTCTCTCGCCGATTTTGCGGAGAACCTCCTCATTCCTTAACTTAGCAGTCCACCTAGTTCTCAACATACTTCAGTAGCATCACATCTGAAATGCTTCGATCCTCTTCTTTTTCGGTCTTCCAAACGTCCAGGTTTCACTATTATATAATGCTGTGTTCCAAATGCAAATTCTCAGAAATTTCTTCCTCAGATTGAAGGTTATGTTTCATACTAACAGATTCCTCTTGGCCAGAAATGTGCTTCTTGCTAGTGCTAGTCTCCTTTTTATGTTCTCCTCGCTCCATCCGTTGTTATTTTGTCGCCTAGGTAACAGAATTCCTTAAATTCATCTACTTCGTGATAACTAATCCTGATGTTAAGTCTCTCACTGTTCTCGTTTCTGCTACTTCCCATTATTTTCGTCTTTCTTCGATTTACTCTCAGTCCATACTCTGTACTCATTTAAGTGCTCATTCCATTCAGCAGATCCCGCAATACTTCTTCACTTTCACTGAGGGTAGCAAAGTCATCAGCGATTCTTATCATTGATATTATTTCACCTTGAATTTTAATTTCACTCTTAAACTTTTCTTTTATTTCTGTCATTGCTTCTTCAGTGTATAGATTGAACAGAAAAGGCGAAAGATTACCACCTGTGTCATACCCTTTTCAATACGAGCACTTCATTCTTGGTCTTCTACCCTTATTGTTCCCTCTTGGTTCTTGTATATATCGTATATTACCCTTCTTTTCCTACTGCTTACCCCTATTTTTCTCAGAATTTCGAAAATCTTGCACTATTTTACACTGTTGATCGTTTCTTTCCAGGTCGAAAAATTTTATGAACGAGTTTTGATTTTCCTTTAGTCCCTCTTCCATTATCAACCACAACATCAGAAATGCCTCTCTGCCGCCTTTACCTTTCCTAAAGCCAAGCTGATCGTTATCTAACATCCTCAATTTTCAGTTCCCAACAGATGTAAAGGAAATTTCAGGGGTGCCCAAGGACGTGAGATGTGACCGTTACTGTTTGCAACACATATAAATGAGCTATCCAGATAATAACCTCGGAAGCTCCATTAAAGCTGTTCAGAAACGACACGTTATCTATAAGAAGGCAGCAACGCCAGGGGACTGTAGCGACTTAAGCAAGATCTGTGGAGGGTCGGTGACGTGCTGCGACTGTTAGCTGAGCCTGAACTTAAATAAACGTAACGTACTGCGCATAAAGAGGCGAACAGATCCACTGTTGCGTGATTACGCTGTTGAAGGCAAGTCACTGGAAACATGAACTACAGTGAAAAACATATGAGTAACCATTCAGAGCAACCTAAATTGAAATAGCCACAGAAAACAAAACCTGACTAAGATTCATTGGCAGAAAAAAAATATAATTCATCTATGAGACAACTGGCTCACAAAACACTTGTTTGACCAATTCTTGAGTACTGTTTATCAGTTTTGTGTCGTAACCTGATTGGATTAGTAGAAGAATAGAAAAGACGCAGTGAAGTGCGGCACGTTTCCTCACTGGATCGTTTAGAGTGTTATGGAGATGTTCAACAAACTCCTGTGACACACACTACAAGAGAGGAGTTGTGCATCACAGAGAGATTTGCTATAAATATTTCGAGAAAGTACTTTCCTTGGAAAGTCGGACAAGATATTACGTCCTCCTACACATGTCTCGCTAAATGATTACAACGATAAAATCCAAGAAATCAGAGCTAATTCGTAGGATTCCCGACGATGATTCCTCCCTCACGCAATCCGCAAATGGAATATGCTTTCTACGTTTTGTTCCTGATGTCGCCAAAAACGGCTTTTCAGTTTCCATCTTTCGAGTTATAAAACAGACTGGTGGCGCTACACTGTTGGAGATCGCATCTATTTTGTGACTTCAGTGAGCGGCGCACAGCGGCATCTCCTCAAACAAAGGCAGTGATCTAAACTATCGACTGGCGTTTCCCGTGATCTCTCCGTCGGTTGCTGACACTCGCTCACTTGCTGTTCAGCTTACGTCCTTCCAGAGTTGCCTCTTATTTACACAAACGACACAAATTAGTATAAAATGCAAATTGCATTCATTAGCTACTGGCAATCACCGGTATTGATAGAAGTTTCATTAGTTGGTGGGGATTAAGTATTCTGATTTGACTGGTCTTTCTAACTCCAGTTTTATATTAGTTACGGGAAAATATTGGGGAAAAAACGGACGCATAACACTACATATTTTGCAGACATTAACTCACAAAAACAGCATTAGACATACATCACAACAGGTTGTGCAACATCTTACTTTGAGGGAATCGGTGTGTGACGACGACAGGAAAATTAAATACTTGCCTCTGAAGGCTGCAATACCGTAACGCGGACAGAAATGACACGACTCTCGTGAAAGTGGAGTCACAAGATCTGATGCGCAATGTGTTGTTTCAGGGTCATCTGAGTCACCGTGTTGGAATTACCATGGATGTCTACCGAAGGATAACTAACGGAATTCTGTCCCCGAAGCCTGGAGACCCTGACTGCTGGATGAGATAGCTTGGTCTGAATTGGCTATGGAGCTGAATGCTGCGAGGAGAGAGATGCCTGGACGGAAATACCTGGATCTGTGTTAGGTGTGAAAATCCTCATCTGATCGCTTTACAGTTCAATGTAGCAGCACTGGCTCCGCTGCTTAGACACTGTGTCTGTGTACTGTGTGAGGTGCTGAAAGCGAATGCTAGATGTTGAAATACGTGCATATCTTATTACGCCCCTCATGTGAGGGAGGCATAAACATAGAAAATCAACTTAATAATAATATTCAACAAATATCACATAATTATTAATTCACAAACATAAACTAATGAGCGAAAGCGTTGTGAGCACTTGTTTTATAGTATGTTGCTTCAACCTAGGAACGTAATACTGCAGCGGTTCTGTGTAGCACGGATTCGACAAGTTCTTGGCTGGTTTCTACGTGGCACCAGAGGCCTTCACAGAGGCCACACAATTCCCGTAAATTAAGGGCCAGTAATTTGTGGACATGGAACTAGCATTCGATAGCTTCCCAGGTGTATACCTTTGGAATCATACCAGGCGAATTTGGTGGCCACAACATCAATAGGTTTTAACTATCTTGCTCCTCAAGCTACTGACGCACATTGTTTTACCTCGCTGCTATAACCGTTGAGGAAAACATCGAACATGAAGGGATGCAGGTAGTCCGCAATGATGGTCACATAGTCCGCAGTTGTCGCAATGTCTCCGGTTTCGACAATTAGAAGTATTGAAGCCCAAATGAATGTTGCCCGTAGCAAAATACTGTCGCTACCGGCCTGCATGCGTGTCGTGATTCATGTTTCGAGCAACCATTCTCCTGGTTGACAGACTATTCGACAATACCATCGACCTGGCGGAACAGGAAGTATCATACACCCCACGAGACGAAACATTTTCATCGATCCGATCTCGATGAGCGTAACTGACGATGTTATTGAGTCAACATGGAAGCACGAACGGGATCATTTGCTGCGGAGCTCCACGTTCTACAATGCACGCCGAATGGTGTGCTCCGAAATATTTGTACCTAAACTAGCATTATACGTCATCAGATGTGCATTTATGCTTTACAGAGCGGCAAGCCTCCAACTTCCTCGTTCTGTGATGAAGCGTGGATCCCACATCTTGTCACCTACACGTGGTGTGACCGTTCTTCAATCATTTTGCACGGATGCTCACAACAGTAGCACACGAACAGCCGACCAACATCACTGTTTGCAAGATGTTTCCCCCAGGCACTGGACCGCCACTACCTGCCGCTTGTCCAAAACGCTTATGTCAGTGGATTTCCTCACTTGCGACACGTCGTCGCTAGAATGACTCCCCCATTCGTGTCTGCTTCGATTATATGCTTTCCTTACGGTGTTAGTTCCTTCAACGTCAACAGACGGCACTCAGACCGCGGTGGGCAGTATGTATAATGTTTTGCCTCAACAGTACACAATATATAGTACACCATATTATTACATTAACATGCACTATGTGATCAAAAGTATCCAGACACCCCAAAAAACTTAGTTTTTCATATTAGGTGCATTGTGCTGCCACCTACTACCAGGTACTGCATATCAGCAACCTCAGTAGTCATTAGACATCGTAAGAAAGCAGAATGAGGCGCTTCGCGGAACTCACGGACTTTGAACGTGGTCAGGTGATTGGATGTCACTTGTGTCATACGTCTGTACGCGAGATTTCAACACTCCTAAACATCCCTATGTCCACTGTTTCCGATGTGATAGTGAAGTGGAAACGTGAAGGGACACGTACAGCACAGAAGCGTAAAGGCCGACCTCGTCTCTTGACTGACAGAGATCGCCGATAGTTGAAGAGGGTCGTAATGTGTAATAGGCAGACATCTATCCAGACCATCACAAAGGAATTTCAAACTGCATGAGGATCCACTACAAGTACTATGACAGTTAGGTGGGAGGTGATAAAACTTGGCCGGCCTGGGTGGCCGAGCGGTTCTAGACGTTAGTCTGGAACAGCGCGACCGCTACGGTCTCAGGTTCTAATCCTGCCTCGGGCATGGATGTGTGTGATGTCCTTAGGTTAGTTAGGTTTAAGTAGTTTTAAGTTCTATGGGACTGATGACCTCAGAAGTTAAGTCCCATAGTGCTCAGAGCCATTTGAACCATTTGATAAAACTTGGATTACATGGTGGAGCGGCTGCTCATAAGCCACAAATCGCGCCGGTAAATGTCAAACGACGCTTCGCTTGGTGTAAAGAGCGTAAACATTGGACGACTGGACAGTGGAAAAACGTTGTGTGGAGTGACGAATCCCGGTTCACAGTGTGGCGATCCGATGGCAGGGTGTGGGTACGGCGTATGCCAGAGTGTGTAGTGCTAACAGTAAAAGTCGGAGGCAGTAGTGTTATGGTTCAAATGGCTCTAGGCACTGTGTGACTAAACATCTGAGGTCATCAGTGCCCTAGACTAAGAACTGCTTAAACCTAACCAACTTAAGGACATCACACATATCCATGCTCGAGGCAGGATTCGAACCTGCGACCTTAGTAGCAGCGCGGTGCCGGATGAAACCATTAGAACCGCTCGGTCACAGTGGCCGGCGGTGGAGTTAAGTTGTGGTCGTTTATTTCATGGAGGGGGGCTTGCACCCCTTGTTATTTTGCGTGGCACTATCATGGCACAGACCTACATTGATGTTGTAAGCACCTTCTGGCTTCCCATTGTTGAAGATCAATTCGGAGATGGCGATTGGACCTTTCGACACGTTCGAGCACCTATTCACAATGCACGGCTTGTGGCGCAGTGGTTACAGGACAATAACATCCCTGACCTTAATTCTAAAGAACACCTTTGGGTAGTTTTGGAACGCCGACTTCGTGCCAGGTCTCACCGACCGACTTCGATACCTCTTCTCAGTGCAGCACTCGAAGAATGGGCTGCCATTTCCCAAGAAACGTTCCAGCACCTGTCTGATGGTATTCCAGTGGGAGTGGAATCTGTTATCAAGGTTAAGGGTGAGCCAACACTATACTGAATTCGAGTATTACCGATTGAGGGCGCCATGAACTTGTAAGTCATTTTCAGCCAAGTGTCCGGATTCTTTTGATCACATAGCGTAACTTGTATCGTAATTCCAATATAGTTGCAATACAGCGTGATTGTTATCAACGTTTGAAAACCCCGAAGCAATGCAAGATACATGGCACTGCAAATGTCGGGAAATACCCCAAAGGTGAATGACAAATGTTGAACGTGGTACGTCACATCCAAAATATCGAGGACATTTCCGAGTGTTTATAAGAAGCGATAATTGAGCGATGCAGTACTTGCATTCAAGCAAATGGTTCAAATCTCGTAAACTTTTTGTTGGTTTAAATGGCTCTGAGCACTATGTGACTTCTGAGGTCATCAGTCGCCTAGAACTTAGAACTAATTAAACCTAACTAACCTAAGGACATCACACACAACCATGCCCGAGGCAGGATTCGAACCTGAGACCGTAGCGGTCGCTCGGTTCCAGACTGTAGCGCCTAGAACCGCACGGTCATTCCGGCCGGCTAACCTTCTGTAAATGTGATCTATTGTAAACGCAGAAGTTACAAAACTATTGTCTTGCCTTTAACCAAGCAAATGCTGTTCTTCTTCTGTGTTTCTTTGCTTTTGTTCTTTCTGTTTTTGTTTGCAGACATTACTTAGTGGGGATATCATAAGCTTTTTACTGCTAACGACGCAATTCAGAAGCCGATACTCATTTACTTGTGACACAATGCGGCAGGTTTTTGTTAAGCAATACTTTGCAATAAGCTAGCAGAGACCACGAAACTGGTACATAAATTAATAAACTGATAACGCAGTCTAAACGGTAATAGTCTCACGCAATGAAACTAATACTATCTGCCAGACGACAGACACGAACCCAGAGCTACACGTGCTAAAGCGGCGAACGTAGGTCCGAGCCACATCGACGCGACTGCGATTATCAGGAGCGACAGACCGATAGCCGCAATGGCTGCACGTGCTGCGAAGTACATCGCTTGGTGACTTCAGGTGCTCAACGTTTTTCACCCAATTTTGGGGTGCTTCCGACATTTACCACCCAAAGTGTCTTGTATTACATTGTCTCAGTGTCATCTACGTCGCTTCTGAGGTTCTACATCTACATCTACATTTATACTCCGCAAGCCACCCAACGGTGTCTGGCGGAGGGCACTTTTCGTGTCACTGTCATTACCTCCCTTTTCTCTTCCACTCGCGTATGGTTCGCGGGAAGAACGACTGTCTGAAAGCCTCCGTGCGCACTCGAATCTCGCTAATTTTACATTCGTGATCTCCTCGGGAGGTATAAGTAGGGGAAAGCAATATATTCGATGCCTCATCCAGAAACGCACCCTCTCGAAACATGGCGAGCAAGCGAGTCTGCCACTTGAGTTTGCTAAACATCGTAACGCTATCACGGTTACCAAATAACCCTGTGACGAAACGCGCCGCTCTTCTTTGGATCTTCTCTATCTCCTCCGTCAACCCGATCTGGTACGGATCCCACACTGATGAGCAATACTCAAGTATAGGTCGAACGAGTGTTTTGTAAGCCACCTCCTTTGTTGATGGACTACATTTTCTAAGGACTCTCCCAATGAATCTCAACCTGGTACCCGCCTTACCAACAATTAATTTTATGTGATCAATCCACTTCAAATCGTTCCGCACGCATACTCCCAGATATTTTACAGAAGTAGCTGCTACCAGTATTTGTTCCGCTATCATATAATCATACAATAAAGGATCCTTCTTTCTATGTATTCGCAATACATTACATTTATCTATGTTAAGGGTCAGTTGCCAGTCCCTGCACCAAGTGCCTATCCGCTGCAGATCTTCCTGCATTTCACTACAATTTTCTAATGCTGAGTTTTTACACGTTAACAAGAATCAGCCTCTATAACGACATACTCACACGTTAACAAACGACACGTAGCTGCAGGTTGTTGTCCCATTAACATTACATCGCACGATAGTATCCTTTCTTCGTTCAGCAGAATACCTGTATAATTAATGAAAACTAGCTATAACGATCTGCTTTAATATCTAAACAGCAGGCCAAATGTCAGTGCCACCAAATAAGTAAATACCAACGACCTAAATGATCATAACATTTCAAGACCAGTAGTAGTGTCTCATTGATACTGTGAAGGATACTATGGTTTTCCGTTCGCACCAATGAAGGACTTGGTTGTCCCGCTCGGACAGGTAGGCTGGGTGCTGGAGGGCAGAGGCGCCATGTTTGGCAACGCGGTCCCCGGACAGTACGTAGCGAGAAGCGCAGCCAATCATCGCGTTAAGCCGTGTATCCGCCCGCCCGGCTTCCCGGCTGACCAGCTCGTCGCCACACGAGTTTCACACCAGCGCATCGTAGCGGCGGCTCCGTCGCGCTACCAATTGGTGCCCTCTCGGAGCGCTCTCCACAATACCACATGTTGTGCAAGAGGTGAATGCGTCTATGCTCTAGTTAACGAGGATCATAGCTACGTCAGCTCTACACGGATAGAGGAGAGAATTGCCAAAGACCTCAGAACCCGCATCTGGCGTAGTAGTCATCTCGTTCGATGTCGATTGGTTGAGTAATTCGCGCATTATTAGGCAAACGCAGTTTCACACAGTAGGACAAGGAAGTCTGCATCTAAGAATCTCAAATGACGGGAGTTGTACCATCAATGTGCAGAATCGCTTATGAATTTGAGATCCAAAAGGATATGATGACGTTCATATGTTAGAAGACACTGATAGTGTGGCTCAACGTCTAACTTGCTGACAGTTTAAGAGTGTGTGCTGCGGCAGGACTCGAATCTTGGACATGTGCTTTCGCAGACGATTGGTGGATCGACTTGGCTGTCAGTGCACGGTTCATGACCCACTCTGACAGCCTTACGTCTACCGGCACCTCTTCTTCTACCATCCCAACTTCACAGATGTTCTGCAGCATATCTCCCACTTCTACAGCTACGTAAATACTCCGCAAACCACAGTACGGTGCGTGTCGGAGTGTTCCATATAACACTATCAGTCATTTTCTTTCCTGCTGCATTCGCGAGTAGTGTGAGGGAAAACTGGCTCTGAGCACTATGGGACTTAACATCTGAGGTCATCAGTCCCCTAGAACTTAGAACTACTTAAACCTAACTAACCTAAGAACATCACACACATCGAACCTGCGATTGTAGCAGTCGCGCGGTTCCGGACTGAAGCGCCTAGAACCGCTCGGACACCGAGGTCGACAGAGTGAGAGAAAAACGCCTGTCTATATGTTTCCGCATTAGCCCTGCTTTCGCATATCTTCGTGATCCTTAAACGAAATGTATGGTGACGGCAGTAGAATCGTACTGCAGTCAGCTTCAACTGCCAGTTCTCTTAATTCTTCTTAATATCTTTCTTGAAAAGAACATCTTCCCTTCAAGGATTCCCATTCGAGTTACCGAAGCATCCCCGTAATACTTGTCTGTTGTTAGAACCCATCGGTATATATCAGCCCACGTGCGAATTACTTCGATCCGAAACACTTGAGCAGGTTAACCAGTTTCCCAAAATTTTCCCAATAAACGTAAATTGACCATTCACTTTCCCTACCACAATCCTCACATGCTCATTCAATTCCATACTGCTTTGCAACGTTACCCCCAGATATTGAAACGACGTGTTTGTGTCAAGCAGGACACTACTAATGTTGCATGCGAACATTTGCATTAACTTGCATTTTTTGACATTTGGAGTTAGCTACGATTTATCACACCAACCACCATTTTGTGTAAGTCATCCTGTATTCTCCTACACTCAGTCTTTGACAACATCTTCCCGTACACCACAGTATCATAAGCAAACAACCATCCTGCCTGCTAGATAATTTATCTATATACAAAATAATAGTGACCCTATCACACTTTTTTGGGACGCTCATGACGATACTATTGTCTCTGATGAATACTTGCCGTAGAGGAAAACGTACTGGGCTCTATTATCTTGTGGGTCTAGTTTTCAGAAAGAAAGGATCGCGGAGAAACGGTATGCTGGAGATAAAGTTTAGATGGTTTGAGAAGAAGTACTGACGGAAATGAAGGTGTGAGGAGAGGAGGAAACAGGGGGGGAGGGGGTCTGGGGGGGGGGGGGGAGAGTTGTGAGCCACACTTGGATAGTTCAGTCGGTTCAGTGCCGCTTGCCCGCGAAAAGCGGAAGTCCCAGGTTCAAGTCCCTCTCAGGCACATAGTTTAAATCTGCCAGGAAATTTCAAATCAGCGCACACTCCGCTGCAGGATGAAAATTCCTTCTGGGTCTAACACCAAGTGATTCCTATTGGGTCTAACACCAAGTACCTGACACTCTTATGAAGCAGAAAATGTAGCAGGCTTTTAGTCGGGTACCACTGCCTCGTGTTCGATACAAACAGCAAGATGGAACCGCAGGCTTCAGTGTCAATTACAGAATGCAGCAACGTGCTCCCTGTAAATACAGCGGTGTCAGGCGAAGTCCCTTCCCCGCCACGGTCAGAATCTACGCACTCAGTGTATAGCCCTCCTACCTCTTCGGCTAATTAGGCTTTTCTATATGACCGTGTACCTGAAGTCCCTAATCTGTGGGCAAAAAGCATCTACTCCGAAGAATAATGCAAAACCGAGAGAGGTAGATGAAGTTATAACCGAATTATCACTGCGCAGTACTTTAGCAGTGACAATTAGAAACAAAGTTTCCTTAACTTTATGCATTTTCATTACATAAACTAGTTTTTAATTAACAGTAGTTAGCAGAAAATCTGGAAAAAAGATTTTCAAAGTATGTCATTAATGAAAAGGACCACCGATGGCCAGTTCCTCACCGGTAACTGAACATTAAACTCTCAAGCAGTCTTACGTAAGAAGAGTTATTGGCGTCATAACGTAGGAACAGTACCTAATGCATACTTTCAAGTACTTCACACCACACACGTCACAGTAGTCAAATAATAATCAAATGGCAAACACATACAATATTTTGTACTAATTTTCAAAGATCAGTTAAAGTAAGATTGTTTACTGGCTGTGAACAGCAACATTTTGTTACATTACTCACCGTAATACTGACTGTCGTAATTGTAGCAAGCAGAAATATTGTTTGAATTTACTCGTTGGTAAGGACTGTCATTCACTTAGCTGTTACTCACATATTACTTTGTACTAAAAGTTAAAAAATTATGCCACAAACTATGAATTACAACTGTGCTTTGACAGTGAAATTTCCGACCGGTGTAGGCGAGCGGTTCTGCGCGCTTCAGTCTGGAACCGCGCGACTGCTACGGTCGCAGGTTCGAATCCGGCCTCCGGCATGGATGTTTGTGATGTCCTTAGGTTAGTTAGGTTTAAGTAGTTCTAAGGTACTGATGACCTCAGAGTTAAGTCCCACAGTGTTCAGAGCCATTTGAATCATTTGAGAGTGAAATTCAGTGTCCAAGTTACGTAAAGTTTTACTACCAATTTTTTATTATGAAAGTAACTCCATTTTTAGCAAATGCAGTCTTCTATTTCTGACATAATACATACTATAGCCAAAGATTTCATTATTACGTAATTGTCCAAAGCTGGAAAAATTTTATTTTGATAATTTAATAATTTAATCCAGAATGAGATTTTCACTCTGTAGCGGAGTGTGCGCTGATATGAAACTTCCTGGCAGATTAAAACTGTGTGCCCGACCGAGACTCGAACTCGGGACCTTTTCGGGGCGGCCGTGGGGTGAGTGGGCTGCTATAGCCTGTTGTGGCGTTGTGAACCACTGAGGACTACGGTGGGACGCAGCCTCTCCATCGTTTCTAGGTCATCAGTTCAATACATACACACAATACTAAATATTGCATTATCGTAGTCTGCGATGAGTAAAAATAGGGTTCATGAATGATGTAAACGTTTCGTAGAAGACCGTGAAGACGTTGAAGATGACGAGTGCCCTCTATACCCAGCACATTATCAACCAATGAAACTGTGGACAAAGTAAAAGAAATGTTGTACACGATCCATGAATCGCAATCAAAGAAGTCGCCAAATGTTTTTTAATCCAGTCTTCGATCACAATATCAATTCTTTAGACGATGATCAGTTTCAGTCTGTAATGACCATCCTCAGATATTTTTTACACAATGTCCTAAAGTGATAAGGCCATAATGGCATTGTGAAAACATATGTTATATGCCATTATGGCCTTATCACTTTAAGGCATGGTGTAAAATAGATCTGAGGATGGTCATTACGGACTGAAACCGGCCATCGTCTAAAGAATTGATAATTTGATTAATGTGATCAAAGACGGGAATAAAAAACATTTGACAGTATTGGATCACTGTTCGTATACGCGACTATGTCGCAGTTGGTAAAGAGGTCGCCGATGATGCTGGAATATGAATTGGAGAAATCAGTTGGCTTGTATCGTGAAATTCTTTGGAATGTTTTGGATGTAAAACGTGTGACAGCTAAATTTGTTCAAAAATTGTTGAGTTTCAAACAAAAATTGCGACGAATGCAAGTTGCTCTGTAGTCGCTAAATAAAGCCAAGAACTTTCCAGAATGCATAACTACAGAAATATGTATGTACCGCGAGGGTAGCCGAGCGATCTGTGCCGCCTTGTCACTGTTCGCGCGGCTTCCTCGTCGGAGATTCGAGTCTTCACTCGGGCATTAGTGTGTGTGTTGTTCTTAGAGTAAGTTAGGTGAAGTTAGATTAAGTAAAGCCTAGGGACCGATGACCTCAGCAGTTTGGCCCCATAGTTCTTACAACAAATTTCCAAATTAGAAAAATGTCAGACCGAGTACTGAAAGGTGACGTCTACACTAAGGCTTAATCGTCCCACTGGAAGCATTCTGCATTACCGTGAGAGAAGAAAGCCTGACAAATGAGGGAATGTGAAGGTTATTCTCACAACGATCTTAGATTTTAATGCATAGTGCACCACGGGTTCTTGCCGCCGGGTAGAACGATCAACAAGGAGCACTGCTTACAGGTTCAACGCTGTAAGTGTGAAAAAAAAAAGAGCTGGATATGTGGCGAAACAATTCATGGACTTTCCAAAATGCACCTGCTCACACTTGATTTCTTTTTCGTGAATTTTAGGCCAAAAACAAAATGATGTCCAAAAGATCAAGTCTGAGAAATGTTCCGGCGATAGGGAAAACCGCTGGCAAACGTGCACAGCTGGGCAACGTTAGCCAAAATGTTAATCGTTAATCCGTTCCTAAAAAATTTAACTTCGTTAAATGTCAAAGCGCCAGTTTACAGGAGATTTATTGGAAGTTAAAGTTAATCGTTAACTCGTTAATAGTAAACTTTATGTTGTGGGTGTACTGAAATTAGCAGCTGAATCAAATGTATTTAAAAATAAGTAAACTCCGCCCAAACAAGCCTTAAAAGCCGAACGGTACCGAACGGCCACCGTATCATCCTCAGCCCACAGGCGTCACCGGATGCTCATAAGGAGTGGTCAGCACACCGCTCTCCCGGTTGTATGCCAGTTTACGAGACACTTTTCAGTCAAGTAGCTCCTCAGTTTGCCTCACAAGGAGTGAGTGCACCCCGTTTTTGCCGACGGCACTCGGCAGACAGCGCTTAACTTCGGTGATATTGTAATGCTATTGTGAATATAATGCTGCCATTAATTTGTATATTTTAAAATTTTTTGTTTCATAATAATTTTGAAAAATTAAGCAAATACTATAACGAAAGTAAGCTTTTGTTAAGTGTAGTTTATCTGTTTAAAATAACCTCTTTGACGTAGGTGGAATAAATTTATTAAAACATATTTAGTAAATAATTACGTAATATTTCAAGTACAACTGTAATTAATTATGTCAATTTTGTATGTATATGCTGTCATGCAATTTCAGATGGTTCATACTTAAAATTTTTGTAAGCAGAAGTGTAAATTGAAAATCTGTATGGATCATACGCAGAACGGAATTCCGTTCTGTGGTGGAATGGAAAAGTTGGTGGGGCGCGCGAGTGAGAATTGGCGCGCAAGTGGCTCAGGCAGTCGGTAGCTGCCCTACAAGTGGTGAACACGCATTACGTTGGTCAAGCACTAGATGCCCCGAATTTACCTGCAAGACTGGGTTTTCGCCTTGGACGTGTTCTACATGATTGGCGCACTACGGCAATAAATTAATAGCTCAGAAATTTGCAATTTTATCGTCGCCACCAAGAGGAAGACAGCTATGTACATCAAGAGCCGTACCTGCGCAATGTTACTACGCAGCACCGCCTCACGCCACCTTCGACATCAGTAACAGGCAAAGTGTTTTATTTAGAAGTGTATCACAGTATGAACCATCCATCTTCAATCACTGGAATATAAGTGTTAAATGTACCTTTGTGTTAAACCGTAATTTTCCTGTTTCATTTACCTCAGTAGGGTCCTTACCTAAACGAATTTATTCCGAGTATCCTGATGTTTAATGAAGCTTGAATAATAGTAAATTACTGGCAATAGTACTGTTTCGGTAGAAAATTCTGAAAATCGTTATTAAATACTAAAGTTTGCACCTATCAGTTTAAGGGCCACCGCTTAGCGTGACTATGAGGATAAGCTTTCAATAGCATTTCTGTAAGTAAAGTAACATAATTGTTTAACTGCAACAATCTAAACAGTAATTGTTCATGTTGCTTCTCCATGTCAAAGAAAGCCAGATAAATATTGGTGTTAGTAAAACGTTAACAACTAACAGTCCTAAAGAAATGAAATCTAGTCGTGTTAAATAATAGTTTTGGTCATATGAATGATAGCTATAAGTTTAATGTTTTTTTTGTATCCTTGTTGAAATACATGTGTGTCTTCTCTAAATAATTATTGCAGTATAGTGATAAATTCCACAAGAAACAGAAAGTGGGATTAATAGCAGTTACTGCCAAGTGACCGTAGTAAATGGAAATTAAGTGGTTGTGTTCAAATTACGTAGTAAATGAAAGTAGTTGTTTATTCAGTGTCGAAAATTGACATTATCTTTTTGTGTAGACACTGTGCCCGATTTCGGCTGGCAGCCGTTTTATTAAGCGAAACAGTTTACTGTTATAGCAGGCTTTGTCTGATAAAAGGTTTCCAAAAGTAATTATTCTCACTGCTTTTCCCACAAACTGTATGATTCGGAGAAAAATAGTTCGATACTTTACCACTGGGTTGAACACGGTTAAAATCTCTCTCCGAGAGTCGATGGTTCGGAGTGTCAGTGCTGCGTAATTTTGTGGTGGTGTTCCTGCCGCTACTTACTACACAGTTCTGACATTCCGAATCGCTGATCTTCCGTCTTTGCAGTGGTAGAACTTAAACGTTCTGGTACTGTATTCACGAGAACGCGAAAGTACCGTTGCAGTGTGACGGGAACCGGTGTTACCACTGCGGCAAGATCGTTCGCTGAATCAAATGTATTACCGTTTCTTAAATAAAAACTTTTTGGTTGGAGAGGTTTAGGCAGGATATCGAAGAGTCAGTTTAATCAAATACTCATTTAGTTTTATAATTACTTTGCTATCAATGTTAAATCACCGAAGGATTAAAATACAGGAGACTCCGGTAGTATCTGTTTCTCTTAATAAGATATACTCGAACATACTCATCAACGATGGGTCTGTCCAATGTTCTCCTCGAAATTGAACTTTTTCTGGGGTTCGATTCGACGACATGCAAAGGAGTCATATTCGTAACAAAAGAATTTACTATGTACTGGTACACACTAGCTTCAGACACACCGCTCTCTTTTGTTGTAATACTAAAAGACTCTCCAATGCTTCTCTAGCATATTCTTCTGGCCGGCTTATTTCTACTGCCTCCGCCTTCGATATCTGAATGCCCAAGATTGATGTTTCTTTTTGAGTTTCGCCGAGCGGACCTCCCCTTCATTAATCCTTCAAGCTGTATGTATCGCGAGTCATGTGCTCACTTTATCTGTTGCTTCAAGGTGTTAAGACCCGAAGTTACAGCCCTAATTGTTGAATTCCTAGGCAAGCACATTTTGCTGTCGAAAATATTTGTTCTCCCGATCTGGATACAGAATGAAAGTAAGCATTTAAATGTGTGCACGGATTTTCAACAGCTGTGGAACCAGATTCCGATTCCCTGGTTTAGTTTCCACAGTCAATTCACTGACAAAAAGTAGTACTTGACGCGAATCCAGCAAACAAACAACAAAAAACAGCCAGGAACTAATTCTCCCCGCTTGTATTCCATTGTTAATCAAACGCATCCAGCCAGCGTAGCCACAAACCTACAACACATAAACTTGTCACAGCGTGATATCTGAGGGAGTTACGGCGTCATCTTAGTAGTAAATAGTACGTACCTAATTAACAATACAAAGATCATTAACGGAAGTTAGAGAGTCCTTTAATGTCTTTGAAATTAATTTAAATGTTAATCCGTTACTCGAAATGTTAACATCATTAATTAACGATGAACGAGTTAACAATCTTGTGGTCAGTTATGCATACGTGTCTATTTAACGGGGACTATTTTGAAGAGGGTAACATGTATCGTGAAGAATAAGTAAAATTGTTAAAAAAATTCTTTTATTTTAGATCACATTTTGTAAGTCGAAAAGAATGGATAAAAGACTCCGTCACTTAGTAACATAATAGTATGTTCATAATCTATCATCCTTCAAAGCTTGGTCGGCCGCGGTGGTCTAGCGGTTCTAGGCTCTCAGTCAGGAACCGCGCCACTGCTACGGTCGCAGGTTCGAATCCTGCCTCGGGCATGGATGTGTGTGATGTCCTTAGGTTAGTTAGGTTTAAGTAGTTCTAAGTTCTAGGGGACTGATGACCACAGATGTTAAGTCCCATAGTGCTCAGAGCCATTTGAACCATTTTTTCAAAGCTTGTTGTTGGAATTGTGACAAAGCCTTGAACTGTGTTACTTAACGTTTGTATATACTTCGTTATTCCAAAGCGTTCTGTGGTAAAGTTCAACACCTGTTTGTAGTTTGGTATTGCATTTTGCAAGTACCAAGAGACTATTATTATATGCTGTTACAACCCGTTTGTGTCTCGTAGGAAGGGCGGAAGTGGCTCAGAGTTGTGTCTCAGAAAATAGGCCCTTGAAATCCTCCAGCGATCTCTTACTGGTGTTACTACATAGGATATAACAGAGTAACACTGACGCACTCTCGTAAAGACATAGTGAATAAGGGGTTGTGTTGACACTGCCCTTTCGGCGGCGTAATCACGAGGAGAGGAGTGAAAGTGCAGCAGATTGGACTGGGAGCGAGTGAGTTCACTCCTCAACTCAATTATGCACGCATGTTTATTACCCGCACACCCACACACGTATATGCGCAACATTTATTAGATAAGCGTTGATAGTCTCCCTCACAACCGAGAGACAAGGTTGAGTTGTTACACCATATGCTCTACAGATTTTCAGTTTTTCGAGCCCTGTAGTATTGTGACCACTCCTCAAGAAACTCCACACATCAGGCCAATGTACTGAAAACAAGATACAGAAACCGTCCCCTCTCACCTGTCTAGGAATGTCCCAGAAAATAACCTTTAAGGTGAGAAATGTCTGTAAGTAAAAGGCAATAGGCAGGAGGATAAACATATTCTTATAAAATGAAATACTTCGGTTTTTCTGGAACAAGAAGTTTATTTGTTTAACTCATCCTCGCTAAGATCATTATTGATGACTTCCAGGCGGGTGTTAAGGTTCTCTGTTTACGCAAGTTGTTCCCGGAAGTCAACGCATAAGTGGAAAGAACCGTATTTCACATTTCTTCCATCCACATAGATCTTGAATCTATCAGTTTTTCTGGACCATGACTGTCACTAAGGAAAACTGGTCTGCACGCCCCAGAATATACATACAAATTCACTTCATTCTACAGAAATCCTGCTCGACTTCCCTCAACAGTTTTATCCGAACAACCTCCGGGAAAAGTTATATAGTTAAGGCTTTCAGCCTAACAACGCTGTGGACAGGGTTACCCTAGTTTTTGTCTCCCAGCATTCACAGTGTGGATGCTCTCTGTCATAATAGCGACCCACTGTGGGCGCTGCTTTATGAACGAACAACTGGTGCTACACTGACTTGAACTTACACCATGAACATCTGTGTTGAACATCAGCGAACTAATACTCCAGCATTTGTGTGCCTGTGGGTTATAAGCTTCTATGAGCTTACTTTTGGTGCAGCAAAAAGCCATCATGCAAGTGAAGAATGGTCAGAGTACATAATCGCTAATGGTCTGTGTAACGTTACTTGAACTTTTTAGGTAGATATCACAGAATGCTGAGAAAGAGCGCACCCCCATGCTATTGTCATTCTTCGGACATCGAGTAATGTCGAAATATTGGTACCATGGATAAAGTAGAATCATACCGACATATCACGGAGACTGTTTACTGTAGTAAACTGAGTGCTGAGCATATGGTGATAAGATGGACACAGGAGAACAGTGTGGCAAGGATGAAAAGCGGAATGCCATTTGTCGTGCTCCTTTTTATTTAATATGAGAATTACATTCAACTAAGAGTGGAATGTGGAGGCAGAATATTACAATAACAGCTTAGAAAATCAAATTGGGCGGCAGACGTTATGTACTGACATCTAACTCACTTCATGACGTAAGTACGAGGGTCGTTCGATAAGTAATGCAACAAACTTTTTTCTGAGCCAGTTTCCTTTGAAAAAATACGGAATTTGTTGTGGGACATCACGAAGTACTCTTCGTAGTTTCATGAAGTTCCGGTAGGTGGTAGTGCTATACGTAGGCTTCAAAATGGCGTCTGTAGCGGAGGTGTGTTCCAATCAGAGAGCTATCACTTCCTTTTGGCGGAAAACCAGAGCATCGCAGATATTCTTAGACGCTTGCAGAATATCTATGGATATCTGGCAGGGAAAAAAAGCACGATTAGTCGTACGGTAAGGCAAAAAGGTTGCCCAATCCTGTCTGATCTCTCACGTCCTGGCAGGCCGCACACATTTGTGACTCCCGCAAAGTTGCAACGTGTTGACACTATCATTCGAGATGATGAAGGATCACGATGAAACACCTTGCTGTACGACTGGACGTCGCTATTGGTAGTGCTCCACACTTGTCCACCAGTGGCAGTACTAAATGTACCCGACAGAAGACCATTAAGGGGAACGAAGGACCATCTGTGTGAATTTGCTTGGGCTTTACGAAGCTGATAGTGACAATTTTTTGTCGAACATAATTACAGGGGATGAAACACGGCTTCATCACTTTGAACTAGAAACAAAACGGCAATCCATGGAGTGATGCCACATCACCTCTCCTCTGAAGTTCAAAGCTGCATCCTCAGTTGGTAAAGCCATGGCAACCCTCTTCTGGGACTCTGAAGCGGTTATTCTGTTTGATGCCCTTCCTTATCGTGCAACGATCAACTCTGAAGTGCATTGTGCTATCCTCAGGAATCGGAAAGAAACGGATTCAGCTCGTTGGTCGCCACAAAAATGCAAACCAACTTCTGCTTCTCCATGACAACGCAGTGCCTCACACAAGTCTGTGCATCTGAAAGGAGCTGATAAAATGTCACTGGACTGTTGTTCCTCATGCAACGTACAGACGGGATCTCGCACCTTGCAACTTCCATCTGTTTGGCCCAATGAAGGATGCACTCCAAGAGAAGGAGTACAAGGGTGATGGGTAGGGTACTGATGCAGTAAGGCGTTGGCTCCCACGTCGACCAGTAGAGTGGTACCATGTGGGAATACAGGCCCTTCCAGTAAGGCGGCAAAAGGCTGTCGCATCGAACAGAGATTATGTTGAAAAATAGGGTTTCGTAGCCAAAAGATTGGCGAATACAGTATATTGGAATCCTGAATAAAGCCCAACCTGCTTTTTAAAACAAGTGTTCCCTCAAGTATTGAATGCCCCTCGTACGTTTAACATGGTGCATATCTTCTTCTACTTTGCTGTCTGGGAGTGCTTGGGAACAGGGCACATGCTGAGTCTTGGACAGACACTGCAGTGTCCAAAGTAACGAAAAAGGGGGGGGGGGGAGGCAAGCAGCCAGCAAAGGCTGTGAAATTTGCAGAAAACAAGGGAGGCAGAGGTATGTGTTGTCGGCGTGAAAATTGCGTCGCCGGGCGAAATCTTCGGGGAACAGATGTTATCGTTTGTTTACGACACAGCCTAGCAGCTGAGCAGTGCTGAGGGAGAGAACTTTTATCAGTGGGGGACCGGCGATTTACCGTGTTCAGAATAGCTCATTCAGCAGACAACAGTCTTGTGCTTTCCAAAAGAAACATGAGTTGCCGCAAAATAAGAGCGTAGCCTTGAGCATAGCTTTTTTACTTTCTCAGGACCCGTGATGCGAAGATAGCGGCTGGGAGCGAAATTGTGCGTTGGCAAAATTGCTTTTGATGTTGCGGGGACGCATCATAGGGAGAAGCTTTTTGAAAAAGAGACGTGCATTTAAAAGTCATTGGTCTTTTAATGCGACCCATTGTCCTCGGCAAAATTTTTGTGGAAGAAGCAATTACGCCATTGGCGAACTGGGAGTTCATACACAACGATTTGTGGCCATGTCTTACTTGGCGGGAAGGAAAAAGTAGGGTGTATAATTCAGATGGAAAATTATGAGTTCGACCGGGATCTTGGCACTGAACACATCTCTCACGTCCACTGTGCATTGTTAGATGCATGTGTTTCTCAGTCTAACAGACAGGCAGTCACTGTGTTCGTTTAGTTACAAACTTGGGTGTCATTTAAGGAAGTCAGTTGCGCATATGGGGCACGTTCTGAAATCCTTCAAGTAACTCTGCAACCAGCACGTTCATTTAGCTAAACCCTATAGTATAGTTATGTATTATTAACTTACTAATGTCAGATACATTTCATGTTTGTATTATATTTGACACAGTTATTCAGTCCCATTTTCAATATATGCAATTCCCCGCTTCAGGAACCGCAGCTAGAACGTTAATACGTTTACGCACAGTAACTCAACTCGGATAATCAAGGTAAGCCTGTCTCCCAACTGATTTTCTGATCGAAGTTAAGAACTCCGAACACATTTGGCATTTTGCAAGGATAGGAGGCAAGAGTTCCCAAAAAAGCTGAAGGATCGTATGATTGTGTAGTGCCTCTGACAAATAGAGGGATGACATCATCTGAAATTTGGGCAGAGGATACAGCTAAACTGTCGCCACAAGCTGTTGACACAGATTGCAGGACGCTGGTTCAGATCTCGAGTTCCTGTGCTTTGTTTACAGCTGATAGTATAGGGCATATCTGGAGAGTGGAACGGGAGTCAACTGCCATACTGAGTGGTTTGTTGTGTTCCGCAACGGGTGTTGCTTCTGTTTGTGGCTGCCAGAGCGACTAAGGCGTGTCCATAGAGGAGCTGAAAGCATCGACCCTTGAGGCGCATACGTCTCCGACTCGTGGAATCATGATTTGGGGATATGTCATCAGGACTGATTTGATAACTGTTGAAGGGAGACAGTTGCCCCTGGAGATGGTTGATCATCGCCGTAACGCTGTATTGTTTTGTAAATTAACCTGTAAATAAACTCTCTGCTCTTCTTTGGATCTTGTTATTTCCTCTATAAGCCGTGTCTGGTACGGATACTATACTAACAAGCAATATTCAAGTACTGGTTTTGTAAGCTATCTCCTTTGGTAACGGACTACATTTCCTGAGGGCTCTTCCAACGAGTCTTAGTCGGCATCTACTTTTCCTACGATCAGTTTTGTGTGGTCGTCCCACGTCAGATCGCTCCGTACTCTTGCTTCTCGATGTTTTGTGGAAATTACTGCTTCTTCCGACAGTTCCCATTTAAGTTTCCCGAGCATTTCTGTTTCATTTTCGTATGTACTCTACCAAGTTGTTACGGTCCTTGAACGGATTCTTTGAAAAGAAGGAACATTGGGTTCAATGTCCCATCGCCATCGAGGTCATTAGAGACAGAGTGCAAACTCGTATGGTGTCAAGGATGGAGGAGGAAATCGACTGTGCGTATTAAAGAGAACAATCATATCATTTGCCTGGAGCGATTTAGGGAGCTCACGAAAAACCTAAATCGGGATGGCTGGACGCGTGTTTGAACTGTTATCACCTCGAATCGAGTCCAGTGTGCTAACCACTGCGCCACCTCGCTCGGTGCGTGTTTGAATTCGCTCCGTACTTGTTGTTACGCTTACTTGATAAGGATATCAAAGACTGAAGTGTTGGTCGCAACAGCTCGTTTCATGCGGTTTCCTTTACAGATGCGGTGCATTTTCCAGAATCCATCCAACAACGCTTCAATTTGCCTTCCCAAATAGTGACTTTAGATGATAGTCCCATTTCATATCGCTTCTTAGTGCTACCCTAAAATACTATGTTACATGCCCAAGATGCTCACGAATAATCTGATAGTCTTCATCTTCAGCTACAGGTGTATTCCGAAAGCCAACGTATGGTACATGCCGGAGAGTACGTTGTACCACTACCACTCATTTCCTTCCCTGTTTCACTTAGAACGAGGGAAAAACGGCTATCTATATATCTCCGTACGAGCCCTAACTTCTCTTCTCTTCGTGGTCCTTAGGCGCAGTGTATATTGGCAGCAGTAGAATCGTTCTGCAGACAAATTCAAATGCCGGTTCTCTACAGTTCGCTTTTGAATTGCTTCGAAGTCTTTCTTCAGTTCGAACTGGTGGGGATCACAGAGGCTCCAGCAGTACTCAGCAACAGTTCGCACTATGGTTCCACAAGCGGTCTCCTTTACAGATCTCCTAAATTTCTCCGAATAAAGTGAATTCGACCATTCGGCTCCCCTGCTACGGTCTTTGAGAGCGCTTTCGATTTGCTGTCTCTTTGCAACATTACGCCTGGTGTGATACTGCCCGTTCTTTCTCTTTTCCTTAGGCAGCTTTGGCAGGGCCGGGCCACGTGTGCCAGCACCACACATGCAGCTCGCGGGCAGCCGCAAGTCACGGCCGCTAATGCGCCCAGGTGGCGAAACTCGGCTCGTTCCGAACCGAGGCTTTCTGTGCGCATACTCGACAGCGGCCTCGGGGCCGCATTGAGATGCGGGCCCCGTAAACATCCCCAGAGCGCCATTACTGAGTCCTGTGTCGCTTGCTCTTCAGATGAGCAGATGATTGAGACGAATCTCGTTGCTGCAACACGACAGCACCTAGTGAGCTGCAGTCCGTTTATTAACGATAAGAAGAAGAGTAACTACGAATTTAAATTCTGTCGACATCAAGATCGTTAGAGAGGGAGAAGCATGGGAAAAGAAATGGACCGGGAATTGGAATTCAGTGTTTTAGAGAAACCGAGGTACATCTAGGTATGGATGGCTGGACCGGAAATGGAATCCTATTCCTGTCTAATGTCTTTCCCACATGTTAACGATGTCCCTATCCTTCCATTTGACAACTAGGGAGTCCAGTTCATTTTCAAGATAAAAAGAAAACATTTTTATTAATCATATGCAGTTTTTAATTCTGAAATCAATTTCCAACTGTCGCTATGAATCATAGAGTTGTAGCTATAGCACCCCCATTATCACACTGTCAAACTTTTATCATAGGCTGCCAATGATTGATGTAATGAAGTAATATAATTCACTATATCAGAGACCAAATTTTGAAGTAAAGTAGCATCTGTATTGCTGCGAATTATTAGCAACGATTCTTTCTCTTCGTTCTTTTTTTTTTATTGAAGTACAAAAAAATCTACCTCTTATTACCTTTTGTTCGTCCGCCAGTCTTCATGCAAGGATGCTATTTTTCTTACTCTATGTAATTCGGTATAGTAAGATTATGTAAGTTCAGATGTTTTTCTTCATGCAATCTGCAACGCCTTCCAAAACCATGAGCGAAATTTTCATACTCTCCCCCTCGCTATGCGCAATACATTACTCCTACAGAGAACTGAACAGTGTCTTTTTGTAGGAAATGTAATGTAGTTAAATTTTGTACTGGAATACGTTAACGCTAGAGACTGTAGTTTTCGAATTATTCAAGAAAAACATATAAAAGTGGCCTTCATATGAATTTCTCTTCAATGACCTCCAGAGAAAATTTGACTAAATTAAATTTCCTACACATAGATCCTGTTCATTTTTTCTGTAGGGTTAATAGTCTGCACCTAGCGAATGAGAGAATATGAAAATCTCACGTGCGGTTTTTGTAGGTGTTGCGGGTTGCATAAAATGTATAGGCAGGGATAGCTGAATCACGCTGTATACACATTTGCGTTTTTTCTTGTTACAAATTCCAGTTACGATTTCTGTGTATGCAAATCATTTGTTGCGTTGTACCTCATATTATCACTGTCTGCTATCACCCACTTTTTCCACTTCACAATGACTAGTCTGCACCTGATTCCAAAAGAAATCCGAAAATAGCTGGTAAAGGAGCCGCCTGGGCCAAGTAGAGGATTTAAAGCCTGTTAACACTGAAATACTGATTACCCGTGATTTTTAATGTACTCCTGCCGTAGTCACTGTGGTATGTCAAACCTCTGAACAATTGGCTTTCGGAGGATTAAAGTTCAGTCATCTCTCAAACATTCATTCATCTGTTGGGATGCGTTATACTGAGGTATCATTTTCCTCGTTTACCGTGGTGTGAGTTGTTTGTTTGTTTTTCGCATATCAGCCTTCCTAGTGGCTGCGGCATGTTAAGTCAGTTGTACTGCCTTTGAGTTGCGCAGTTCCCACAGGGAAAAAATCTCTCATAGCACAGTTACCAACCGAAAAATGGCTCCGAAATAAACATTCAGAGACCACAGCAGAAATCGAAATATTGATCTCTGTGGACTGTTATTCTTTCAGAAAAGACAATCAAGGAACGCTATCGTAATGCAGTTCTCGCACTACTACGAAGATAAAAGACACGTTGCTGAAGTTAAAACCCAGCCAGACGCCGTCTCTGTCACGATATTTATCGAATTCCTAAACAGATTAGCTTCTCACTTGATCATAATTACTGCAAAAGCCTGATGCTGAAAGCTGTTGCAAATTAGTGTAAGCAAATAGGAGTCACATCCATGTATTGAAAACACACCAGAGCTGAAGTTATATATCACTATGCGCAGCAATTTTCTGTAATGTAGGTTGAGCTCAAGCGTAGCCACCTTTAATGTGAAGGCAAAAAATTCTACACAATTCGCTGACACGCTATGCGTGATACAAGGTTACGTATCTGACGATATAGGAGCCTGGACACTTTTTGCCTGCATTGTTAACACGAAGATGTAACAGTGTAATTGTTCGCTCATCATAATACGAGACCGTCTTTTGCTGTGCTGGTGAAGTACAAGTTGAAGAGTTCTTTCCTGGCGCGACCTAGACATTGGTTAAATGAAATTTTGTTTTAGCCGTAAATGTTTTACAATAATGCGATTCAAGTACCAGCTTGACATGTGAAATTGTACTGTTACTGTCCGCAGCTCGTGGTCGTGCGGTAGCGTTCTCGGTTCCCACGCCCGCGTTCCCGGGTTCGATTCCCGGCGGGGTCAGGGATATTCTCTGCCTCGTGATGACTGGGTGCTGTGTGCTGTTCTTAGGTTAGTTAGGTTTAAGTAGTTCTAAGTTCTAGGGGACTGATGACCATAGATGTTAAGTCCCATAGTGCTCATAGCCATTTGAACCTTTTTTTTTTGTATTGTTACTGAATCTTTTTAAAGCAGTCATGTTGTGTGTGTTTCATTGAAATGGTTGCTGGAATACTGTGTCACTCTAAGATTGTACGTTTTCGGCTGAATTTCATCTAATGTTGAATGCCTTACAGGGAGTTTGGCATTTCATTTTCACCTTTTAAAAAATAGCTGGCTGATTTCGGCCTTGGATGTATCTTGTACAATTCCGGCTTCTTTATTCAGTGTTCTAGGCTGCAGTAGATGTCAGGTATCGCGGGGAAGGGGGCCTGTCTAGTGCTTGTATAACATGGGTTGTGTTACGGGCCTACAATTTTGACTTCACAAGGAGGACTGATTTTTCCACGATAGCTGGATGTGTTCCAGCGCTTGCTGGAAATAAACTTTGGGAATCGCTGGAAGGAGGGCCGGCCGCTGTGGCCCACCTGTGCTAAGCGCTTCAGTCCGGAGGCGTGCGACTGCTGCGGTCGCAGGTTCGAATCCTGCCTCGGGCATGGAGGTGTGTGAAGTACTTAGGTTAGTTAGGTTTAAGTAGTTCTAAGTTCTAGGGGACTGATGACATCAGATGTTAAGTCCCATAGTGCTCGGAGCCATTTGAACCTGGCAGGAGGGAAATCTTTTCTGAAGAGTGCTATTATTGGAAGCAAGAAGTGGCCAATATAAATGATTAAATTCTGTTCCTGAGACACCAAATATCTGATACGGCGAGAGCAGCACCAACTTTAACAACGATACTCTTAGAAGAAAGTCTTCCGAAGCACTGCCAGTTTCAAATATTCTCTCTGGAGCGGAAATCATCCCAACCCGTAGTTTTTATAAAGACTTTTAGAAGGATACTAACCAAGCCTTGGAATGAGAAACAAAAGATTCAGTTCGCCGCTGCTTACATTCAGAGCAAGGCAGACCTCTGGGTGACTTCAACGGTAGAAATCTGCGCTGTCTGCGGTCAGTCTGAGAGAGTGTTGCTGACCAAGTACTAGTCAGGATGGGTACACAAACGATTCTGAAAATAAGTCTTCATTCTGAAGCGTATAATGCCAGCAAGATAGCCTCAGAAAATAATCTCAGTGGTAAGTCAGCAAAACACATTACTGGGAAGAGCCCATGGCACATAATGACATACTGCAAATATTTACTCCAACCTGCTTATCAATATTCGTGAGAAGTTTATTAATTTTACCAGACAGCCAACTCGACCACTTATTGTCAATTCTTGATTCTATAGATCTGATACAAGAAGATTTTAGGAAAATAGTAACAATGGTGGCGCGCCTCTAGTGCATTCCAATGGTCCCGTTAATTATGGTAGTTATAGCAGTGAATATTGTGGCAACAATGTAGTGTTGCGGGCCAGTCCTGCAAACAGAAACAGAAAGATACACATCCATAATTCTTCGAACTTCAGTGGGAGACAAAAGAACAACAATAACAGGTACAATCCGGGAAACAATATTAATCTAAATGAGCAACACGCAAATTAATGGCAGTTGCATAATGGAAATCAGCGCCACCCAAACATAGGAAACTAAAACACCCCTATTAAACCAGCGTTATTGACTACAGTTTAAAATAGTTTGGCCGTGTGCAACTGATACAGGCTGATCGGGTAATACTTCACATAAAATTCAACAAAGCTAATTAGGATGTCAGGTAGCAATAATAGGTACATACTTTGTTGTTAATGTTCTATATCTTTTGTCTAAACACCACGAATGAGGCAATTACTCTCTTCGTCTGTCAAAGTAATAACGGTCAACTCATCACAGGTCGCCTATTAATGTCGTCACACCTCAATATTCTTCATGTGGCACTGAATACAAAATCCTCACTGCAGTCCAAATTGCTGGTGTCTGATGCGGTTGTCGTGTAATCACGGTGCACAAATTAACACTTAAACACATCAAACAAATCACTCAATTAACGCCATTTACATATTTTCTGGATGTTAGGTCCACGGCTTTGGGTGACACACACAGCCGTTAAACAATTGTAAACGGCGTCGGACGTCCTCCCGAAATCCGCCGACTCGCTTAGCAGCGAACAACTTGGTTGCTCGTAATCTCAATACTGACTACTCTGGCACACTCGGCACTCGACTATCGATAGTACCTAAGTAAGTACCTGCGTTAGTGGTGGCGGTTGATCCCTTACAAAACCCATCACCACCTCATCAAAATAATGCTGACAACGGTAGTAGATCAGTGTCAAATTCGGGACCACCTTCGAACTGGTCCCATCATAAAACCATGCAGTACACATACTTAAGGTGGCGGTGGGAATGTTCTTCAACTACAAGTAATGTGTCAAACTAGATGTGATCACATCGCGCTCACTGATAGTGGTCGCGGGATGGAACGAGGGCACCGGGTCTAACGAACAACCTTGCATGCTACGATTTGATGATGACACTGACATCCGACATAAATTCCGTGATGACTTTGAGTCATCCGGAGAACGAACAAGTAACTGTTAATGCTCTTGTGGACGGAATCCCCATTACAGCAATACTTTACACAGGTGCACGTGTTAACTTGATGGTGTGCAAGTTTTTCGAAAGAGTAAAAGACTCGAGAAAGGTACCCACTTCGCCTGTTAAGAATTGTGTAGTGTCAGGTGCTATTAGCGCCAAACGTAAGAATGTAAAAGTGCAGCCCCAGATTAAAGCAGAATTCAAGGGAGGCTCCATAAGATGGACATATATCGTGGTAAAGAGGCTCTCTGCCAACTGTTTGATCAGAACGGATTTCCTGCAATGAGGAAGGCTAAAACAAACCTCCCGAGTAGCACGTGTTATGTAGATGGAAGGGTTATTGTCAGATTTATTTCGAACCAAGGAATGAAGTGGCGGATCCTACCAAGGTATTGTATACTAGCAGTCATCAACCCTGTTCCTGTTTTTGTGCATATGTAGACAATCCTGGCATATTTGCCTTGAGAAACACTGTCATAGAGAAGAAATAATCATCTGTTCACATGCCAACTAACATTTTGAAAACATTAGAGTGGATACTAAGTAACAACAAACAATCCCTTTTTTGTTTCTCTTAACCTTCTTATGAATATTTTTGCCATATGCACTGTTCACAGAAGAACGGAAGTATCTGGTTTGAATTAAAAGTGTGTGCATATCTGACGAATGTGAACTCATGAGTGATCGATATTTCGAGTACAGTATGACGCTTCTAAGGCATTACACAGACTTTCATGGTGCACAAAACTGAATAAGCTGCCTTCCCTGGAACAGCTGAGAACAGAAGCTCGTCTTTTCAAATCAAGAATAGGTACACGAAAGCTAGAGGAAAATTTTTAACGTGTAATTACCTATGAAGTGTGTTTTATAATTTTAACTCGGTTGAGGTGAATGATTAATTTCTCTTTCTAGTCCTAAGTGATCCTTCAGTTTTCATATAAGTAATCTAATGACATGGTACTAGCTGGAATGTGGCCCATGAATTATTTACTGCATATTTGATTGTAATTAAGGTTAGGCGTTTTTCACACGCATCCCTACGCGTTTTATCATTCGCGTCTGTGGAGGATTTTTTCCATCTACTTTTCCTTCTGATTCGCTTTGAGGCTTGTTAGATTTCGCCGCGGACGTGTATAGAAAAATAGTTTCCTGTGCACTGACGTACTAGATTTTACTGTTTAGGGGAAAGATTTTATTTTTAGGTGTCAGGTCACTGAATTTGATACACAGTTAAAAGGCCAGATATTTCAGAAAATGAAGGTTTTGTAAACTAAAACCACTACTACGAATGTCCCACAAAAAAATTATGAACTGAGGTACTAAAACGAAAGACTACACATATTCCGACCTTAAAGCAAATTGAAATGGGCACGTGTGCGTACTTGATGTTTCTGAACAGGGCCCACATTTATTAAAGTAGGATATCAACATAAGTGATACTGTAAGCCGAAGCCAATGGATGAACAACTGAAGAAGCGAGGTGAATGTATGCTCACTTCTACCGAACTGGAAGTAGGGTGCAATCGTATCGTTAATCCATGAAGACCTTCTGTATTATGAGAACACTGTAGTTGGTGTTAATTGTAAACACTTCCGAGCACACACAAGAACATTATGATTGCAGCAACGAACTGAACGACTACAATGCTAGTGGCCAGAAATAATGATTGCTGCAGATATAACTGTCATCGCTTGTCAGTCTACGTCCATAATTTGTAAACACTGGTCTCCACTACAGAGGCACTCGCTTTGTGCACGTGGTGAACACTCGTGTAAATAAAGAATGTTAGTAAGCTGTGTACTGTGCTACAATCTAAGGTAGACGATGTAATTTGAAATGGTGGTCTAGCGGTTCTAGGCGCGCAGTCCGGAACCGTGCGACTGCTACGGTCGCAGGTTCGAATCCTGCCTCGGGCATGGATGTGTGTGATGTCCTTAGGTTAGTTAGGTTTAAGAAGTTCTAAGTTCTAGGGGACTAATGACCACAGCAGCTGAGTCCCATAGTGCTCAGAGCCATTTGAACCATTTTTTTGAAATGTAATACGTTCAAACCATGTAACAAACTGTGTAAAATACAAGTCCCCTATGACTGCTGATCGTACTAATATCTACATAAATAAATTATTTTTTCTCATACAATGTAGTATTAATCAGGTTTTATTGTTCAAAGGAAAGATTTTATTTCTAGGTGTCAAGTCCACTGACTTTGGCACACAGTCAAAAGGCCAGATATTTATGAACATGAGGGTTTTGTAAACTGAAATGCATGGTGTCGAACTGAAAGGTTTGCGTCAGGCGGCTGAACATCCCTTATGTGGGACTCCCAGTCAATTATGACGTACGACTATCAGGGGGAGCTTCTGATCAAGAGGCAAGAAAAACGGGTCAAGTTTACATTTTTTTTTTCAAACACTATTGCTTTTATTAAAATGGGGTTTTACCACTTTATGTATGAAAAACATTATTTTATCTAAAAAATATATAACTGGCGGCTGTAGCCCGTGTCAAAGAGTGTTAAACGAACTCGTTGCTATTTCTGAAGCCAATAAAAATGGAATATTCTTATATTAGAATGAATCTGGGAAGCCATTACAATGAGTTTTTGAAAAATATCTCAAAATATGGCAGCTATTTGAAGAACATGTCAAATTTTTGGCATGTTTTTCAAAGTTCAAATGTATTTAAAATTCAAACAAAAGGAAAGCTGCCCATAAACTCTCTGAATTTAATTATCTTTCATTTACAAAGAAATTTTAAAAAAACAAATAAACTCAAAAACTGAATGGTGTAATCTGTCGGGGCTCTAGAGCACTTCGCGCATTGAAAAATATTGTTTCGAGAAAATCGCGTTTAACGTTTGGAGTAACAAAAACAGCGTTGATTCAAAACCTACGGTAAATCTGCAATCCCAGGACAATATAGACATCCTTCCTCTTCCCTAAATATGCTCTGACTCTGAATCTGATGATGTGTTTCTTCAGTCTCGGTTCTTTTAACAAACTGAGACATTCCTTGCTTCATGGTGGCCACGCGTTTTCAGTCAGATAACTCAGCAAAGTTCTTGCTCTTCGTTCCTCTGACGATTCCTAACACGTTACTGGTCTTCAGAATAGATGAAGAACCTTCGCTGAATATACTTGCAATTGTATACGCTGCTATTTCAACAATGTTTTCCCCATAGTGAAGATGTTTCGGTATAAATTCCCAGACGCATGCGTTCAAGCTCTCAACGTTATTTTCCTTGTCGTCATCGGGATATCCTTAAAGCAAATCATAATTTGACAGAAATTCGTATACTGGTCGAATCTCTTCTTGAACTAATTCATCGAGGGCCTACAGCTGCCTACATTTCGTCGGCACACGGCTCCATTCTGCACGCCGTAACCTCTGGAGCTTTCACAATAAGAAAATCCTTTTTCAGACATAATCTATACATTTTAGGGATGTAAATTACGTAAAAAATATCCATTTTTTCATCGATCTCGATCAGAATATACGATGGCTACCTTTTTTTTTTTTTTTCGAGGTCCGATCGGTCGCGAAATTAAAAATACAGTGACTATCCGACAATGATCTGCGCAGATACGTGTCACAGTGCCTCTAGTATGCCCGTCGGTAATGTCGGACTTTTCAGTACTGAGCACACAGTGGGCACATAAGGATGCATAGAAGAATAGGCCTCTAGCCTATTGTGAAATATGTGCTACCATTCGGTTTCTTCACGCTGAGGCGTCCCACCTGATTTTATACAGCCCACACAGCGTCATTGTCATGCGATACAGCAAAGTGCGGCAATGGTGCAGGAACTTTGAAGCCCGACGCACAGACGTTCGTAACGCTGGCGATCACAGAAAGAAGAGAACGTGAACCGATTGTCCCGTTCAGCGAGTGGGTTCCAGAAAATCGTCTACGAATGGCAGTTCAGAACAAGCGAAGAGGAATGTTCTCTCAGGCATTGTCGCTCTTCACGACATGCTCGGTCACACAAACAGCTGCAATAAAGACGCTCTTGCATCATTTTCGATGGCAAATGTGTAATCACACCACAGAGAACGGACTTAGCTCCCTCTGATTTTCATCGCTTTCTTCACGTGAACCGCTGGCTGGGAGGAAAGAATTCTGGCCCAGCGTACAGAATTGTCGGACGGCTGCCTTCTGTGACGAGTAACGCCTTCTATGACGAGGGAATTGAAAAGTTGGTACAGCGCTACGACAGGCTTCTGAATCAGAGAATTGTGGAGAAACAGCTGGAAGGAGTAGATGAATGTTGCAAGTAAAACATTTACAATTTTTGCTGTGGTTCCCATTTCGCGACCATTCAGACCACGAAAAAATAAATAAATAAATAGCCCTAGTGTATACACCCAAAACATCATAGAACAACTTCCTGCCTGAACTGCAATCTCCATACACAGTCCATTGAATAGGCTATTGATAGGCTGCATAGTTTGAAAAATGGCAAAGTACTGTCGTAGAACCACTTCTGGCCTGGACTGCAGTCTTCATACATTGTTCTTCAAATGGGCTATTGATAGGTTGTATAGTTTGAAAGTGGCAAAATGGCGAATCATTGGACCACGCTACGCTCATCCGCTCAGCTGCTGTAGAATTTCCGACTTGTTTGGCCCAATGAAGACGTGCAGCTTTATTTGCCACTGTGGGCAATGGCCTTTTGCGAGGCACCAAACTTCAATTTTCATTGCTGTCGGATTTACAAGCCACTGTCATTGACAAGGTGTGACTTGTCTTCGCTACCTGCCGGCTATGAACTTTTATGGCCACTGTTGTTAGCCGACTTGCATGCCCGATGGTGGTACATCATTCGCTGTAGACATGTTATATGGTCTGTGTTGATACACCAAGAGCCGGCCGCGGTGGTCTTGCGGTTCTAGGCTCTACAGTCCGGAACCGCGGGACTGCTACGGTCGCAGGTTCGAATCCTGCCGCGGGCATGGATGTGTGTGATGTCCTTAGGTTAGTTAGGTTTAAGTAGTTCTATGTTCTAGGGGACTGATGACCTAAGACGTTAAGTCCCATAGTGCTCAGAGCCATTTGAACCATTTGATACACCAAGAAATCGAGCAACTTCTTTTCTTTTACGGCGTAGACAGGGGAGAAGGTCAGACAGTATACCTTGTTTTTACCATTCTGCCATGCCCCACATGGAAGGATGTTATTCTCTCATTCTATACTATCGACTTGCACACACACACACACACACACACACACACATTGCCATAACTTAGGTAACGTTAGAGAATAGCTTGATACGAGCTCCACACTATCTGCAGCACTCCAAAGCAACCAGCGTGCTCTTTTAAGAATGTGAGTAAATCGACATACCGGATCTCTTTCAGAGGAGAGCCTGCGAAGGGTTGCACACCAATGCTCTAGTAACAAGGAAGAGATAAACAGTAGGCCAGTTCGTCAGTTTCCATAAAAGAGCAAGTGTCAAAGATAGCTTAAACGCTGTGAGAGCATAACTATTGGGAATCCGCTGTCATAGGACCTTACGTAAAGGCGAGACAACGACAGCCGCCGCCGCGTCAGCTCTTGCTGCCGGTAGTGCGCTGAGTCGCCGGGTGAGGCGCTGCTGTCCGACTCGAGCGGAGGGAACAGCTGACTGTCGGGCACGCGCGTGTGCCCGTCAGCTCCTTGCCAAGTGGAATCCGACTCCCAGACAGCGGATATGACGTCACGCACTGTCAAGGCTGAGCGCGCAGCCAACCGCCGCGCTGCCACGGCCGGGTGGCAGCCGCTCGCCGCTCGCCCGCTTTTGTTTTATGCGTGGCCCTCGCGGGGCAGGCGCCTCGGCCGGGCTGTTTCGGCAACACTCCGCCGCTGTCGGTAATTTAAACAACGGCCCGCCGAGAGCAGAGGAGAGGAAAGCCGGGCCGCTTCTGGCCTCGCAGCAGCCTTTGTGCCGCGCGCGGTCACCGCTCAAGGAAAGGCCGTTTCGGCTCACCGGCTCGCAGCAAGCTCTAGCTGAAGAGCGCGTTGACGAACAGGCGTAATGTATTTCGCATGCGAACTGTAACCTAGTAGAGACACCATATCATTCAGTTCGATGCATTTTTAACGAATTGTTATATGGCGCCAGGGTCTGGAATCCGAGCGAGATCGATCTGAGTAACCTCTCTGAAAACTATTTCGAACAGATGGACAATCGGCTCGTCAAGGCAACGTCTTCTACCTCCTAGCAACAAAAAGACCAGAACTTCTCAATTCAGTAACGCAGACAACGGCACTATTGAACATGAGGGTGTGACAGCGTCAGTGTTACAAGGAATCTTGAGAAATATATTAATGTATTTTTGCTGAACAACAGTCGCAGGGCACTAGTTGCAGACTATCTAACTGATCGACATCAAATATTCAGCTGTCAGCACCAAAACGAGGAGCTCAAATGTACAAAACTCAGAACCATTCTACAGCACCCTTGAACCCAATAAACTCCGAGCAAGGCTGTAAAAACAGTGGTTCAGCAGCCGTATTTTAAACTTTTCACGAAAGCAAAGAGAACACCACAGATCTAAGCAAATTCTAATCGATGAACAGAAACTCAACATAGTCAAATCGCTGTAAGGAGAACAATGCGTCAAGCGTTTTGTGAATTGACAAGCAAAATTTTGCAAAACAATCTGATTGAAAGTCCTAAGAAGTTATAGTCTTACGTAAAATCAGTGAGTGGCCGAAATAATCTGTTCAACCACTCAGTGAATTTATTGGCACTGGACAGAAGGCGACAGAAATAATCCCGAAATCCTGAAACGGTTCCCTTCTTTCCATCATCACACGAACACCGAAACGGCTGATACTGAGAAAGTGACAGTGAAATAGAAAATCAACAGTGGAGAGGCACGAATGACAACTAGTGAATAAAAAAATACTTTTCGAACAGATGCAGGTAGTCGTGGCTTGTATTGTTGTCAGTCTGTTTTAGAATTATGGAACATGTTTATGACTCACTTACGAAGACGTTTTTTGGAGAATGAAAATTTCCACTATAAAAATACCCTTGGATTTGGCAAAGAGAGATCCTGCGAAACCCAGCTCGCTCCGTTCTTCCATGATATCCAGAGTGCTATGGACATCAACACTCAGGTTTATGTCTTGTACCTTGACCTGTGCAGGCCATTAGATAGACTTCTCCGTGTTCTTCTAGGGTACAAGAGACCGAACCAGATTTATGATTCGGTTCCTTGCAGACAGAACACAACACGTCTATTTTAACGAAACAAAATTGAGAGACGTAAAAGTAATTTCAGGAATAACCTAATAAAGTGTGATAGGACTCTTTCAATCAATTATCTACTGGACAACGACGGATCTCCACGAGGTTGTTCACATATCATGATGATGTCTACAGGAAGATTTTAACGCCAGAAGACTGTAGTGAATTGCAGAAATATCTACAGAGAAATTAAGATTGCTGGCAGTTGTTCCTCAACCTAATTAAGGGGAGGTTCTGATCGAAAGGCATGAAAAATGGGTAAAGTTTCGAATTTTATTAAATACAAGGATTGTTTTTATCAAAATGGGGGTTTTACTGCTTTATCAAACATACATTCGTGAATGAAAAAAATTATTTCATAACAAAGTCCTTGTTAAAGTACGCACCTTGCTGCCCGTCCTGGTTTACGCGAAGCGTTGCAGACTCGTGCCTAATATTGTTTTGAGAAAAGCGTTTACAGTTTGGAGTAACAAAAAGACGTTGTTTCAAAACGTGATCGCGATCCTAGAACCATAGAAACATTCTTTCTCTTCCTCAAACAAGCTCTGGTTCTGAATCTGGCGCTGTATTTTTTCAGTCCGGACTCTTTGAACAAACTGAGACAATGGTTATAGCACGGCGACCACTCATTTAATGTCAGATAACTTCTCGAAGTTTTTAATGTTTGTCTCTCTGACGTCTTCAGAATAGATGAGTAATTGAATAATCATCGATGAACATAACTGCAGCGACACAGACTGCTATTTCAACAGTTTTTGTCCGACAATGAAGATGTTTGATACCAGTTTCCAAATACACGCGCTGAAGTTCTCGTTGCCATTTTGCGTATTGGTGTCGGTGCATTTTTAACGAAATCTCAGTGGACAGGATTTCGTGTGCTGGCAGAATCTTTTTTTTTCTAACTAATTCATCGAGTACTGCCTATATTTCGCTCGGCTCACGATACCATTCAATTTTCACAGTCAGACATCGTTTTTCCAGGCATAATCTATTTATGCCATGGATGCAAATTATGCAAAGAAATATCAGTTTCTTCATCGGTCACGTCCAGAACGTAATGCTTGATTAAACTGTTGGCTGAAAATGAATAGATATAGTAAGAGCACGAAAACAGATCGGAGTAACAATCCGGAGCGACCTAAAAGGAATGCACACACGAAACAAATAATAGGGAAACCAGATACCAGACTGAGATTCAATGGAAATGTAATTCATGTGTGAAAGAACTGGCTCACTAGACTTTATGGGGCAGCACGTCTGTCGGAAACCACCACTGTGCACCAGTTTCCGTGCTGGTCGCGATTCGATACAAGACACCAGTCGATCTGGCAGGTCAGCCTCATCCATCAGGGACAACTCAAGTGGGAGACACTCCAGCACCCGCCATGTACTCCTGATCTCTTCCCATACGTTTATCACGCCTTCGGTCCCTCAAAAAGAGGCCTTGAAGCGTCGACTGTTCCTAGAGGCGAAGATAGGCAGCAGGCAGATACGAACTTGTTCTCACAGCAGCACACGAAACCGATATCTTCAACCTGGTGCGCCAGCGGGCTGGTTGCCTCAATGCTCTCGGTGATTTCGCCTTATTGGCGTACCGATTCTGCACTGTAAAGCCTTCTAACAAATTTTTTCTATCGCCCGTTATACAATAAAACCGGAGCACTTTTTCGAAGGGGCAGCTTCAGTTTCACAATGTTTTATAGCGAACGGTTTTGCTGTGCTACAAAGAAACTGCAAGAAAACAGGAACAGGTTTGCATCTCCTTCTTCTTTTCTCTGACGGCCAGAGAAAGGGTTATTCTTGACGCCTATCCGATGTAAGTGGAAAGGAGTTGAACCACTGGTGTTACGCATTCGTACCAAGGTAGTTATCAGCTTCCTGTTCGCCTGAAATTGTTGAAAACTGAAGAAGCTTCTAATTATTGATAGAATAGCAGCGTGAAATTGACCTTTACGGTAAATTGAAAGACGCTAATCGTTTGCCCATTCTTCTTCGGCGTTTTTTTCTTAGCCATAACTTGAAATCCGTGGATGGTAGACATTGCTCTTTCACCAACTCGTCGATCTTGTCATTATAAACCAACCCTACATGATGTGGGGCTCATAGAGAGGAACCTCTCACACCTCTTCCTTAATTCCGCAACGTTTTTGTACAGTTTGCACTATTTGAATATTCATTTTGCATACACAGTATCACACTTTACGACGACCAAATCAGAGAGACTCTCCAATAACTAAGGCTTCCACGACAAAAACTAAACAGGTGTGGGGGTAGATGAAATTTCTTGGAAAAAGTTCTGCTTGCGGAAAAATGGTTCAAATGGCTCTGAGCAGTATGGGATTTAACATCTATGGTCATCAGTCCCCTAGAACTAAGAACTACTTAAACCTAACTAACCTAAGGACATCACACAACACCCAGTCATCACGAGGCAGAGAAAATCCCTGACCCCTCCGGGTGCGGACAAAAAAATTAGTTTCCTACTGTTGAACTCCGTCTACAAAAGTTCTGCTAGCAGACAAAAATATGTATTTCCTACTGCTGAAGTCCGCCTACGTGAACACTCTACCATATGAAGGTAATGTTCCGTTGACGCCTAGTGTGAATCGGTCTGAAGCCTTATTCTCGTGAAGACAAAGAAAGAACCGCACATTCCTCAGCTCCAGCATACGTGAGCACCCCCGATGTTTATTTCCGGATAAAATAAATAGGTCGAAGGGGGAGCCGACTGTGGGAAGGTAGATCGCGCGACTTGTATGTAAATAAAGGCGGTAGCCAGCAGCGCCGAGCGGTTTGTGGGTCGGACTAGCCGGGCGGAACGGGCCGAGCCTATACTCGTATAGCAGCGGCGCGCTACGGGTGGGTCCCGGGCTGGTCGGGTCTGGGCCACCCGTGAGACGAGCCCCCGTGTGTGGCCCGCTGCTGCCTGCGAGCTGCCAACAGGGTCGCGCCTGACTGACTGTCGTCAGGCAACCCGCCGCGCAGAAGTGCTGCGGCGGTTGCGGATGTGCCCGGCGCTCGCCACGTGGCGCCAGGCTGTAGGGCAACGTCAACGACTGTCAGGACCACTTCTTTCGTTTATTCCATTGCATCACATTATATCCCGACGCTTAACTGGGAGTCCAGATTTTCTGAAATTTTAATCATTTATTTGTATGTATATGCAAATCACAACTCCTTCGAGGTGCGTCCTGGATTCGTCTTAGGGTGATTATGGTCCGTAGAAGCAAACTGAAAATTGAGCTTTAGTGACATTTTAAATTGTACAGAATGGTAATTTGAGTCAGAAGGCCCTTTAATTCTGGCTTGATACCATAAGAATAACAAGACAACATATTTCAAGAAGCTGCCACAGATGATGATGACCAGTTAGGCAGAGATTTTCTCTAAGTTAAGACAGTTATCAGTATAGCGGCGTAGGCAGTAGATCGGGTTCTGTTTCACAGCTCCAAATACATTGTTTATTTTCGATTCTGATTGGTAGTAGGCTAACGATAGTAACGGTCACCATGTTGAAAGGGAGAGATGTGCTTTTTATTCTGTGTGGAATAACTCAGAGCTTCTATTTGGCACTGGAATTCTTCTAATCACCTCAATAAAGCCATGCACCTGAAACTGTATGCAAATGAACGATAAAAATTACAAGTATATCCACGGAAGTGGCAGGTCGGAGAGATTCCTGAATGAACACTCGACTGAAAACAGGTAGATCTCAAAATGCACATATGGAAAAAAATGACGACACCAAAAGATAATTAATGTAGATTAATGAATCTTCGGGAATGCATACTTAAGTGACGGACAGTGCAAGATCACAAGTTAATGTAAGGAAGAGATAAGTCATTGCAAATGTGAAATGCTGGTACTTTAATAACGGATGTAACCGCCAAAATGTTGAATGCAAATTTCCAAACGTGCATGCATTGTGTTACACAGGTGCTGGATGACAGTTTGTGGGATGGAGTTCAATGTCTATTGCACTTGTTCGGTCAATACAGGGGCGATTGTCGATAACGCTGGATTTGTCGTCCGATGATGTTCCACATGTGCTCGACTGGAGACAGCCAACAGCAGCACGTGTACGAGAGTTATCCTGTTGAAGAACACCCCCTGAAATGTTCTTCATGAATGGCAGCACAACAGTTTGAATCACTAGACTGACGTACACTTTTGCAGTCAGTGTGCGTGGGATAACCACGAGAGAGCTCCTGCTGTCACTCGAAATCGCACTCCAGGCCACAATACCAGGTGTATGTCCAATATGTGTAGTATGCGGCAGGTTGGTGACAGGCCGTCAACTTTCCTACTTATAACCAACGCGCGGCCATCACTGTCACTCAGGCAGAACGTACTTTCACCAGAAAACACAAGAGATCTTCACTTTGCCATCCAGTCAACTCCCACTTGGCACAACAAAAGCAGCAAATAGCAGTGGTTTGGGGTCAGTGCAATGTACGGTACGAGGGGCTGGCCCGGATTTGTCCCTGAAGTAACCAATTTGTAACAATTAGTTGCGTCAGTGTGGTGCCAAATGCTGCTCACGGTGTACCAGAGCCACATGCCGAACGCAATGGTCTTCTCTTGGTAGTACCACGTGGCCGTCCGGAGCCCGGTCTTCTTGCAGCTGTACATTCTCGTGAACACCGCCTCTAGAAATTTTGTGCAGTGGTTACATTCCTGTCAAGCCTTTCTGCAGCATTGCAGAAGGAATATTGAGTTTTTCGTAACTCTAATACACGACTCCATTCAGACTCGGTGAGGTGTTGATAATGCGATCTTCATCGCTGTAAAGTTACTCTGAACTAACACCAGCTCACCACGTACAATCTCAAACGACCGCTAAAGCAAATTTTCATCTTCATAATGGCGAAACTAGCGCCATTCTTATGCGACTGACGCGAAATCTGAACACTCATCACCTTTCAGTTGTAGAAACACGCCTAGCAACTTTCTTTTATGTTGCGCAACTCGTTATTGGTGCTGCAGTTCTTTTTTCCGTCCGTGTATTTGCCTCATACACGCCTGTAAGACGCTTGTGAGGTAAGAAGTGTAAGAAATGTAGCTTGTAGAGGAAAAATCTTCAAACAGGTTTACAGAAACTTCCCTTCACCCATTTCCAATACAAATGAGAATGCCATGTGTGTTAATCTTCGTCTCGTCGGCGTGACGGGATTGGCGATTCTTTGTTATTATTCGAAGGCATCAAAATCTAGCAGGCCATCCAATCCATTTTTTTCTTTCGAATGTGCGTTAGCAATCGTGCAACCCAGCGGATAGTGACCTGTGTTAGATTCTAAATTTCGCGCTGCTGTAAAGTGATCCACGACTAATTTTGCGAGCGGTCTTCCAGTAGCAAACTCCTCCCCCCCCCCCCCCCTATTTCTCTTCCGATTTCTGGATCTTCACAGAGGTGACCCACCACTTTGCTCGTCAGTCCCTGGATTATTGCCGTACAAGTGCCCCTTACGTGAGGAAGACATTTTTACCAGTTTTAATAAATTATTGTCTCTTATTGATGTATTCACTATAGTTAGGAAGTTCTGTAGTCCGTAGCCGGTAATGAGTGGGAGAGCATTTCCCACGCTGGCTGGCTAGGTGACGAAGCGACCCCGTGTCGTGCGTAGTGGGGTGGGGCTCGGCGCCGGACCGTAGCAGCAAGCGTCAGCCTGGGAAATATACATGAGGGGAAGTACCGCCATCTTGGCGCCAAAGTCACCGATTTTGTTTATTTATATTTGATAATTAAAGTCATTTATGACAACACCAATACTAGGAGGAGGCACTGGATGTTTAAAGTTATTTATCATAATTTTGCCTCGTTAAAATTCACACCCGTTCATTAACAAATGCATATCTTAGTAAGTACGAACTTGATCGGAAATCCAGGAACTGTGACGAAACTAGTAAGAGATACAGACTGCGCGCCAAAGTCGGCAGTCGCCGTTAAGAGCTCTTCCTGTGTTGTTCGATGGTAGTCATGCTCTCGGTTACGAGTAGTTTGTGACATGAGTGTTTCATTATTGACCTAATAGGAATAAAAGTGATATTATGGCATTCTGAATGTTAATTTCGAGTAAATAGATACCCCAAAGTTGATCGACAGCAGTTTCAGATAATTAGCTTCCGCCGACGGAGAGAGCCAATGCGCCAATGAAGAATCTGCACGGGACGACATTTACGAGGGCTGCACCGCCCACAGGTAGGAGGAAATACGCCGACACGACCCATATTGGCGGATCAAGGAAGGTCCGAATTACACTCGCAAATTCCGGGTGGAAATGCTGAACAGTTACATTGTACGTCATATATACCACCCTCTACGGACTCGCGGCTAAGCTGAGTAATAACAGTATCAGTTTAGAACCGAGAGGATCTTGCAGCTTCCACCAACTTGGCATGCTTTGATCCATCGTTTTCTCCTTTAAACACACTGAACGAGTTAACGTTAGATACTTTGTCAATAAACTATGCGATTTTGTTTAGTCTCCTCAAATGGCTCTGTAATTAAATGTTTATGCTGCCTCTTACACACGTTCTTAGAAAAAAGCTCTTGAACGTCCGCCTCCTTAGCTGAGTGATTGCGCGTCTGAGTGTCATGAAGCTGTCTCGGGTTCGATTCCTGGGTGGGTATGAGTTTTTCTCCGCTCGTGGACTGGATTTTGTGTTGTTCTCGTCGTCATCGACAGGCAATTCGCCCATTGTGGCGTCACCTGAAAAGACTTGCAGCTCGGCTGCCGAAGTACCCAGATGGTGTCTCCCGGCCATCAACGTCATATGTTCGTGTCATTTCAGTTCTTGAACGCCAACCTTTTAAGCAGCAGCTAGTGGCAAGTGAGTGTTCGCCTCCTTCTTCCAGTGCCTTGCATGTTTTCCTTCGTGAATCAACTTCACCCCAAGCGTCTTTGTTAATATCACAATGGTCGTATTCAGCGTCTGCACGTGATTCATGTTACGTCTGACTGTTACAGCTTGTGGTTTCGAGGGAGCAATTACAGCCACGCGCAGTCGGAAGCTCACTTGTCGGTGTTTCCGTGATGCAAGACAAGTGAACACTGAGGAGGGTACGCTCTGCTGCGGTCACCAGCGCGAACACGGACAGGGAGGGCGGTCGCTTCCGGTGTGGTGGCCCTGTAGTGTAGGGCGCAGCTGCCCGCCATCTCCGCTCGCCACGTCACAAGTGACGCGTAATTGAGCAGCCGACACCAAACACTGGATGTCGGTCGGGCTGTTACATTTAGCACAAAGCAGAACAGCGTCTGGGTCTGATCGTTTTCTTCCTTATCGATTCTGCTAACTGCATTCCTGAATTCGCCAACATAAACACAGCAGTCATCAACCAGACGCATATGGCGAATGCCGCCGGACACTGTCCTATTTGAACGGTTACGTTTTGGCTCCCTCTGATCTGATAAACGACTCAGATAGGAAGATCTAACGTAGCTTAATATGTTAGTACAAACACAGATAGCAGTGATTAAAATACAGAGTGTTTATAATTAAGCTATCGATCCTTGAGAGCGCCTCCACGAAAAAAGAGTGATGGCAGAACGACGAAACTTTGTGGAAACATTTGTAAGGGTATGCTAGAGAGAAAAAAACGAATAAACCGTTCAAAGAAACACATTTTAATTTCCACGTGACGGGGATTTTTGTTAACTGGATACCGTGGTTGCGTACCAGGTTACAAATGTTGGTCAATATGACAACCATCTGCACCCACGACAGCCTGTACGTTTGTACGGATAACATTTCAAAACTGTTCGCAGCCTTTTAGAACGGTGGACTTCCCACAAAACTGGGTATCCAAACAGTGATTATTTTTCCCTCTACACTGGCTCAAGTACTGAAAGTTTCATTATAACCATCGTGTAAAAATGCATGATGAGCGCTATGAAAAATCGAAACAGAAACCAATAAAATGATGCCGGCCAGTGTAGGCATCAAACCTCAACATTAAAATACATGTACTCGCAATACTGATGATGAATGTTCTACGTGGAGACAAATTAGTACTGACGCTCCATAGGGTTCAATACTGGGGCCAGTTTTTTCGCATGCCGTTACGCAATTCTGATACGCCAGCAAGTTTTGGTAAATGGAATAGTCACAAGACTTTATGAGAAAAACACAAGTCGTTCCTTTCTGTAGAAGGTAGTATATATTATCAACAACAATTGAGCAACGACATGTCCCTCGATTTCTAAATGGCTCTGAGCACTATGGGACTTAACATCATAGGTCATCAGTCCCCTAGAACTTAGAACTATTTAAACATAACTAACTTAAGCACATCACACACATCCATGCCCGAGGCAGGATTCGAACCTTTGACCGTAGTAGTCCCGCGGTTCCGGACTGAAGCGCCTGGAACCGCACTGCCACCGCGGCCGGCCCTTCGATTTCTAGAAATTATTTGATACCTTCATTGAGTGAACAAAATGTGGGGTTACCGAATATGGGAACAGATTCGTTTCTAGATGCAGAACTTCCTAGCAGACATAATTCCACATGTCGTTGTGATAATAAGGAAACTGAATTGTTTCTAGACATTCTCGAAAGAAGTATGTACTCAAGTAGTGCACGCTCCATTTCGCACGATGGCTTGCGCCTTACCCTGTTTATTTGCATGAAATTGACAGTAGACAGACGGGACTGTGAAGAGGTCAATACACCAGGTCATCTTGTGTTTCTACACTGTGATATTAGGGCCGAACACACTCAACACATGAACCTTCCAGATGCGTTAAAGTACCTCAGCTACTGAGCAACTATAAACAACATCGGCAAGCAAATATCGCACAAGAAAACGTTAAGATACAGTGCGCAGAGGAACAGAAAGATCTGAAGCAACAACAATTTCTCAGGTCAACACACATACATTTTCCGATATTTAATACAATTAATGTTGCCCATTATATCTGACAGTTTTTCCCTATCTTCCTTTTTATCTTGAGTATTTTCTTTTTTTTAATAATTTGAGTCGATAAGCTGTTTACTCTTGATTCACTGAAGGTCGGTGAGACCTTACGGGGAGGATGGTTCTTCATTTTCACCTTTTAGAAAATAGCTAGCTGATTTCGTCCTGGTATATACTTTGTACAATTTCCTGGCGGTTTCTGTATTCAGTGTTCTTGGCTGCAGTAGATGGCACAGCTAGTTTCAGGCATCCCGGGGGATTGGGCCTATCTAGTGTATATATACACTCAAGATCCAAAGAAACTGGTACCCCTGCCTAATATCGTGTAGGGCCCCCGCCAGTACGCAGAGGTGCCGCAAGACGATGTGACATGGACTCTACTAATGTTAATGTCGGAAGTAGTGCTGGAGGTAACTGACACCATGAATCCTGCAGGGCTGTCCGCAAATCCGTAAGAGTATGAGGGGGTGGAGATTTCTTCTGAACAGCACGTTGCAAGGCATCCCAGATATGCTCATTTATGTTCATGTGTGGGAAGTTTGGTGGCCAGCGGAAGTGTTTAAACTCAGAATAGTGTTCCTAGACCCACTCTGTAGTAATTATGAACGTGTGGGGTGTTTCATTGTCCTGCTGGAATTTCCCAACTCTGTAACAATGGACGCGAATAGATGCAGGTGATAAGACCGAGTGCTTACGTACGTGTCACCTGGCAGAGTCGTATCTTCACGTATCAGGGGTCCCATATCACTCCAACTGCACACGACCCACACCATTACAGAGTTTCCACCAACATGAACAGTCCCTGCTGACATGCAGGGTCCATGCATTCATGAGGTTGTAGCCATACCAGTACACGTCCATCCGTTCGATACAATTTGAAGAGAGACTCGTCCGACCAGGCAAAATTTTTGCAGTCATCAACAGCCCTACGTTGGTTTTGACGAGCCTTGGCGAGGATTAAAAGCTTTGTGGCGTGCAATCATCAAGGGTACACGAGTGGGCCTTCGACTACGAAAGCCCATCTCAATGTTTCGTTGAATGGTTCGCACGCTGACACTTGTTGATGGCCCATCATTGAAACCTGCTACAATTTACGGAAGTGCTGTACTTCTGTCATGTTGAACGATTCTCTTCAGTCGTCGTTATTCCAGTTCTTGTGGGATCGTTTTCCGGCCGCAGCGATGTGCGAGATTTGACGTTTTACCGGTTTCGTGATATTCACGTTATATTTGTGAAATGGTCGTATGGAAAAGTCACTACTTCACCGCTACCTCGGAGATACTGTGTAACATCGCTCGTGAGCCGACTGTAACACCACGTTCGAACTAACTTAAATCTTGATAACCTGCAATTGCAGCAGCAGTAACCGATCTAACAACTCCGGCCAATACTTGTTGTCTTATATAGGCGTCGCCGACCCCAGCGCCGTATTCTGCCTGTTAACATATCTATCTCTTTATTTGAATACGCATTCCTATACCAGTTTCTTTGGCGCTTCATTGTATATGCGTATCATAAATCAGTAACCAACATGGGACGCGGGGTCTCGATTTTTATTAACAGAATCGTTGCACATCTCGTACAAAATAGGGACCATATACCAATAGCATCGGTGCTGTGACTCGGGGAGTAGAAGCTGTGGCTAGTAGAGACTTAGTCATTAATGAAATTGAAAGGTGGCGAAGTCTTATAAACACTCTACTCTTGGAATGTATTTGATCTTACTTTATTTTAACTTATTGTAATTTTTTTCTTTTTTTTTTGGTAACCAGAGCAGCGATAGCTGGAAAAACTGAGACAGTGATATAATTGGGAACCTCAATAAAAAACTTTCTGCTTTCCTTTTACAGTGTTTTTTTTATGTCAATGTGCTCTTAGAAGTCCCAGCTACTTTACCAGGGCTTCAGTTTTTACTTAAGGGACTTCTTTGCAATGCCAATATGCCCGAAACATGTATCTGCGTATTTTTGATTTATTCTTATCTATTATGATGTTATAATTTCCGCATGTCGTTTACACAGTTATATAAACATACAGAGTTTTCGAATATATCGTAGCCTCTTGATTCGCCTATTATATATTCCTGGCGCTTTCAGTCATGTTATGTACGATGAGTGAAATCATATCATTTGACCTGTGTTTGGCAAGTCGCAACAACTGTAATCTACAGAATTTTCAGTGGGTAGGAAAGTGCTGGTATTGCGTGTATTGCCGGCCGTGGTGGCCGTGCGGTTCTAGGCGCTACAGTCTGGAACCGAGCGACAGCTACGGTCGCATGTTCGAATCCTGCCTCGGACATGGATTTATGTGATGTCCTTATGTTAGTTAGGTTTAATTAGTTCTAAGTTCTAGGCGACTGATGACCTCAGAAGTTAAGTCGCATAGTGCTCAGAGCTATATGAACAATTTTTTTATTGCGTGTATTGCCCCTTACTTGCACATTCTACGGTTTACTGCATACCAGTATCTTTCTAGACGGTGCGTCGAGCTGCTCTATCTCTATTTGAAAATCTGCTTCGGTTAACGGTCTCGTTACTTCGAGAATTGTTGCTTCAGCAACTGGTAGGACTGCGAAGGGAGAGAAAGAGCTGTAATATTAGACCATCTTGTATCAAAGATTGGTGTAGTCAGGCATCGTTGACAATTTGTGGTACTCGGACGCACTAAGAATTTACACGAAGAGCTGATGCTAAGAAGGGAAACTTTCCTTCACAGCACTCTCCGATTTAGTGGTAAGATGGCCCGTCAAAAACCGAACACAGATCAAGCATGAAAACAGGCAGAAAGTGTGCTGAAATGTGAGAAAATTAGTAAAAAAGAAACATTGGACGCTCCAAGCTCAAGCTGTGCAACATCAAATGAAACTAAATAGCCAAGACGTCGTGGCCATGTAGTCATGTAGTCGCGGAGTTGAACTTTAAAGGTGAAGACCCCTGTTCAAATCTGCGTCGTGCCCTTTTTTTTTTCTTTTTTTTTTTTTTTTTTTTTTTTTTTTTTTTTTTTTTTTTTTTTTTAAACACTGTTATGAACTTTCCGTCCGATCACTGACGTGTCTGTTCACTCTATTCAAATTTGTGCCTGTGTCGTGGTGTAACGTCCGTTTTGCAACAACGAGGTGTAAGCAAGGGACCTCCAGATGTACGTACCTATCATGTGTTCCACTTAAGTACCACAGGCCTCTCGCGTTCCGTATTGGAAACTTTGGCTCTTTAATACCCTTGTTGTAACATAGATCACACCCGTTTATTTGCTGTCTTCATTTCTGTGAAAGATCTATGCGGTATCTCGCCAGCTCTCACTACTCGTATTTGCGACGATAATATATTCTTACCACGTGACTCATATTTTGTAACCAGTGTGTAGTATGACAATTCCCAAGACTAGGAACGGAGAACAGACACGTTCATAATTTTGTGGAAAAAAAGTGGCACCAGGGGGATTTGAACACGGATACCCCACTTTGCAGTCCAACACCGTGACCACACAACGACGCCGCCGCGATTCTCGCAATTCGCTCGATGTTCCACTTGAGTTTGAGCCGTTCAACGTTTCTATTTTACTTTTTTCTCACAGGTCAATACACCTTTTTCTTGTTTCCGTGCTTGATCTGTGTTCGGCTTTGACGGGCTGTCAACTTGGCCATTTTACCACTAAATATGAAAGGATTGCAATAGAGAGATTCCCTTGTAAGTATCAGAACTAAAGTAGGTGGTTCAAGGTCGCTTTGGACACATTGATCGTCAGGGGGTGATACCTTAGTCACACTTGCTGACGGCGGTTAAAGAGTAAACGAATATCTCATATTTATGTCTCTTTTCACACAGTGTAATAACATAACAAAACGCCAGTTCTATCCCTTCTGAGATAATTTAAGAATAATGTGAGTAAATTCTTGAACCGAGGGGTCGTAAGATAAGCTACGAACTCTTACCGTTTCTGAAATAACGTTTATCTTCACGCTCGAATAAATCTACTGACATATAAGAGACTGCGTTATGACTCACCAGAGTTGTACGCTTTTAGTTTTGTTGAGTGTTGACGACAGCTAATGCTTTCACTTAGTGAAAACGGCTTGGCAGAAAGGTAAATCAATCTCGTCGATAACGTGGGATGCAGGCCTGCGTAGTGAACCAGCTAGCGCCCTCTATGATGAGGGAAGGAACAATTCTTATAGTTTTGGGAAGCGCAGGATGCAATATTTTAACTGGAATTGGAACTTAGTGAACACGCAGGGTAGTATTTACAGATTGTGGCGACCTAAACCTCTCGTTAGTTTTCAGCTACCGAGGATTTAGTTACCACATTTTTATGCTTCGCTGTAAAATTAGTTTTGCATATATAAAAAAATGTAGTCAACAGGGGCATTATTTGAGTAAACATATCATAGACTCCGCACTTAAAATTTATTTTCCTACTTGCAGTTACCTTTGTGCAAATGAAAACGAAAATTATGTAGCAGTGAAGTAAGAAACAGCTCGTGTTGTACTGTTTTGGAATGAAAGAGGGAAAATCAGATGCCATTTTCGCCTTACAAAAACAATTAAACAAATTAGACCAATGTATTTATTCACAGAACAGAAAGAAGTAAATGTCTTTTAATGCGAAATCATAAACATAAATCTTAATCTAGAAAGTTAGCAGTACAGCAACATATCTTTTCGACGAGACTTGTTTCCAACAGAAAGTAATCTTTCCACTGAATAATTTGATACCAGCGTTGATTGGTGGATTCTTAGCGCAACCGTTAAGTTTGGATACAGTTCATCTAGTGATTACTTTCTCGGACATGAAAAAATTTCAGTGTAGATAGTTTTTCGTCTTTTATCATAGAATCTTCCAAAAATTATGCAAGGTCGATACATTCTCTATGTACATTTTCAAATCGCCTGGATGCGCACTTTAAAGATTGTTAACTCACGGACCAACTTCATCTACATTAAGCTTTCTACGACTAGACAGTGAAATGAACATTTCGTTTATAGTTTAGTTTGTAAAAACGTATTATGACACTGTGAATGAGTGGTGGTTCTGACTTCCAAAACAGTTTAGTAAAGCTGGGCAAAACTTCAATTAAAGCGAAGAAAGCTGGTATAGTAGATAGGAGCATAAACATCCAAATGGGAAGGAACCGATAATACTAGGAATGTTCAGAATGTAAGTGTACTGTGACCATAACGGGCTGCGGTTTTTTGCGGGTTGGCAACACTGAATGGTAGAGGTGGGGGGTGGGCAGAGGAATCCCCAGACCAGAGCGAACATTACAGGCACTCAGTAGCACATAAACTCACGTGGTGGTGTCCAGTTGCATGAAAGATGTCGGTAAGAAATGTCGCTAAATGCAAGTCACGTGCTGTGAAGCGCTTCCTAGTCGCTGAAGGAGTAACACCTACCGAAATGTTTTCGCGAATCAAAAAGATTTACGGCCAAGATATTATGAACAGAATGAGAGTGTTTCAAATGATGTAGGGTGTTTAGTGAAGGCAAAATATATGTTAATGACAAACCTACCTCTTTAACTGATGAGTTGGTGCAAAAAATTGAGGAAACTATTCGTGAAGGGTTCTGATTGACAGTAGATGAAATTTCTGCAATGTTTCCAAAGTTATCCAGAAACCCTGGGATACAGGAAACTGTGCACAAGATGGGTCCCATAACAACTGATATAGCAGCACAAAAGGAAATGAGCGTATGGCATCGTTGGCCAGGAGGCTCCATCCGGGGAAGTGCGGCCGGCTTGGCATGTCTTATTTCAGTCGACACCACATTGGGTATCTTGCGAGCGGGTGATGAGGATGAAATATGATGAGGAAAACACAAAATATCCAACCCGGCCTGGAATCGAACCCGAGCCCGCTTTCATGGGAGGCGAACACGTTACCACCCAGTGAAACAGGCGGATATAGCAATACAAGAAAATAGCGTCATTAGCTCCCGCGAATATCTTGCGTGACTTGAATTGATTTTCTGAGCTCTACAGTAGCGGGAGATGAAATGTGGGTGGCTCATTACAAGCCTGCGACAAAGAGACAGTCGTCACTGTGGCGTTATGCCAAAAAGATTCAAAACCACATTTTCGGGCAAAAGATCATGGCCTCGGTGTTTTGGGACCGAAAAGGCATCTTTTTGGTCAAATTTCCGCCTCAAGGGGAGACCATCAATGCACAATAAATTGTGAGATCCTAAAAAAACTGAAAAGGGGCACTCAAAACACAAGTAGAGGAATGCTGACGAGAAGAGTGTCCTTGTTGCAGGACAGCGCCAGTACTCACACAGCTTTAGCCACCAAGGCCCTCTTGGACTCATGGGATTTTCTGAACCACTTCCCTTGTTTCCTTGACTTGGCGCCTTCCAAATATCATATTTTAGTTCCCCTGAAGGCATACATGATTGGAATTAAATTTTCGGCCAATGAGCAGTTGCAGAAAGATGTTCTGAACCGAGGTAGAAGTGGCTGGAGGGCTCTTCGACCAGGGTATAAAGAGGCTTGCCACGGCTCACCACATGCATTGAATGGGATGGTGATTATGTGGAAAAATAGTCAACAAGTATAACAAAAATATCCAATAATTCCCCAAGTACACTTTTTCTAATATATATATACTTTCTGAACGTGCCTCTTATCATCCTGTTAGATGTAGCGGGCTGAAATGTAATATATCAGAACGTACTTTTATGACATAGAACTTTAGCTTATGATCTACAAACGAGTTTTCATTTGAAGCCATTGATTTGTAGTAGATAGAGTTGCCGCCATCGATCTCGGATTCACGACCGTTGAGTTCAATACGTCACAACAGGGAACCATACTTGTTGTTAACTGAAGAGCGTGTAGGCTTCCATCGTTTTCAATATTTCTGAGTAACCGAGTCCAACGAAAACACAGACATCGGTAGAGGTCTCTCGGCACCTAAGACATGTGGCTGCCTGGCCTATGAGTAAATCCGACCCTGTAAATACGTCTTCTATTACATTTCCGTTCAAACTCATCCGTTTACTAAAGGCAAAGTTTACAACAGATGCAGTATATTCGCCACAGTCTGTTTCAAATATATGAAATGTATCTTTTGAGATTTTTCATTACGATGGTACTGTACGTACTTTTTCCTCCGTCGACTATAGGGGATTACATCGTATATGTGTGATACGATTCCCAAAAAGGAACAGTTATTGAGTGGTTCATACATGTGGAATGGCAGTGCACCAGTTACGTCCCGATCTGCATCCGTTCTGCACACATTACTGTGCAGTGCGCAACAGTGGGGCACTCGTTGGGTGTTCTCTGTCCGACTCACTGGGACGTGAGCTACAGGAGAAAATTGCTTGCGCCAAAACTTTGCAGTCTTGACTATACGAACACCGGCTTGCGTGTTAGAGATCTGTATTGGTACCCACTTGTTCCTCAAATGACTGACATGATTTTACCTGTATTTAATCATCTGTTTACCTCTGTGACCACTAAATGACGAATCAGTCAGATTCCGTGAAGCACACTGTAGTTCTTTCCAAACAGTAACCTCTGACAAGGCAACTGTTTCTTTTTTCCTTCCTTACCGCAAAGCGAAACTCACATCATGTCCGAATGTTCTGATCACATATTTAGATTACAAAAACCAATTAAATACATATCTGCCTTTTTATTCTTCATTGCATCAATTTCTTATAATTTGGTAATCCATCAGACTTGCATCATTAATGTTCTGCTAAGATTTTTCCGTTTCATTCGAAGAGAAGCATCTCTCTTCCACAAACTGATCAATATTTGGATGATCACTCAAGTTATTTCGTAAACATTCACGAAAGCACATCTAGTGTATGACTTTGTTACTGATTTTGAGAATGTGTTTTGTGCTGATATACAAAATCGATTTTTCATAAGTTATTTTTTTGTAATAGTATGGTTGAGTGGTAAAAGCAAGAATAAAGCGCTTCTGAACGTATCTGAATGGAGTGTAGCCCTGTAGGGAAGATAAAGGTGGACGATAAGATATTCAGACAAGAAAAAAATAGAAACTATTGACATGAGGTGCTTCAGAAGAATAGTGCAAAACAGATGGGTAGGTTGAATAACTGATGAGGAGGTACGGTATCGTCCGGCGCGACCGAGTCACGGGACCGGCCAGGAAGCGTGAGAGCGTCACTGAAATGCTCAACAAACGCCAGCGGCGGACACTACAGGAAAAGTAGCGAGCATCACATTGAGAGGCCTCAACTGAGGTTCTAACAGCGGACGTTCCAAGGAGCGACGGCCACATTTTACTTCTTCTCATAAATTGGACGTTTCATGGGAAATAGCGATTTAAATGGATGATTGACGCAGTTGATGAACGACATTCTAGTGTTTGCTAGTATTGTATTTAAATAAAATATTCCATACAACAGGTGTCCAATTTTCATTTGTTGTAGATATAGCTATAGCTACATCTTCATCTCTACGCTGTAATTCACACTTACGTACCTGACAGAGCATTCTTCGAATCACCTTCAGACTATTTCTCTACTGTTCCAGTCTCTAATAACACGTGGCAGAAATGAACACTTTAAATCTTTCTGTAGAATCTCTGACTTACTTTAATACGATGATCGCTCGTGCTAAACTCAACTTGTCCCTTTCTCACGTGTTATATTACGAACTATGGATGAAGGGCAACGGTGAGCGTTCATCAGAGACAAGTGTATCGTCAGGAGAGTCCCACGGAAATGTTATAAGACCTCTGTTGTTCTGTGTATACACAGATGAGCTGGCGAACAGGGTGGGCAGCAATCTGCTGTGGTTTGCTCATAATGCTGTGGCGTACGGAAAGGTGTCCAAGTTGACTGACTGTAGAAGGATACTGTGATAACAGTTCTAGTTGGTGTGATGAATATCAGCTAGCTCTAAATGTTGAAAAATGTAAGGTCATGCACGTGAGTAGGAAAACAAACCTGTAATGTTCGGATACAGCATTAGTAGAATCCTTCTTGACACAGTCGTTTAAATATCTGGGCGTAACTTTGCAGAACGATATGAAATGGAACATGCATGTGTGGACTATGGTAGGGAAGGCGAATGGTTGTCTTGACTTTGCTGAGAGAATGTTAGGAAAGTGTGGTTCATCTGTAGAGGAGACCACTAATTGGACTCTGTTCCACCTACACTTGAATGTTCAACTGTGAGTGAATTCCTAAGGGGCCAAACTGCTGAGGTCATCGGCCCCTAGACTTACACACTACTTAAACTAACTTATACTAAGAACAAAGCACACTCGAACATCCGACGGGGAGAGCCGCGCAAACCGTAACAAGGCGCCCAAGACCGTACGGCCACCCCGCGCGGCTGGATATTTGTTTCCGTTACATTCTGACAACTGTATTTCTGTAACCAATAGAGTGAGACCCGTTACATGGAATGACTTGTTCGAATTAGTGTATACTGCCATCTGCAACATTTACTATTCCTCTCGAAAATCGCCGGCCGCGGTGGTCTCGCGGTTCTAGGCGCGCAGTCCGGAACCGCGCGACCGCTACGGTCGCAGGTTCGAATCCTGCCTCGGGCATGGATGTGTGTTATGTCCTTAGGTTAGTTAGGTTTAAGTAGTTCTAAGTTCTAGGGGACTGATGACCATAGATGTTAAGTCCCATAGTGCTCAGAGCCATTTTTTTGAACTCTCGAAAATCACCGCACGAAATGACAATGAAAAAATCAGAGAAGCCGACAGCTCTGGCCGAGCGGTTCTAGGCGTTTCAGTCTGGAACTTCGCGACCGCTACGGTTGCAGGTTCGAATCCTGCCTCGGACATGGTTGTGTATGATGTCCTTCGGTTAGTTAGGTTTCAGTAGTTCTAATTTTAGGATACTGATGACCTCAGATGTTAAGTCCCATAGTGCTCAGAGACATTTGAACCCATTTTTGAAATCAGAGAAATTAGGGCTCGTACTGAGGGTAACTAACGGTCGTTCTTACTGCCGTTCTTTCACTGATATGACAGAGAAGGGAGGAACTGATAGTTTGATCAGAAATAGCCTCTGTCTTAAGATGGTCAGGGAAATAAAAACGTTGATACAGTGCGCACAGCATCAATGTTGCCTCCTCATGTATTAAGTGACTATGTCAATGGACGACTACGCACTTACAGACACTGTTTTTTTGTCTGCCGTATTGTAAAGGACACATTCCCAAACTCTAAGGGGCAAAAGCTGTGCTGTGTTACAGCAGTCGTACTAAGTTACTGGTGAGCAGAGGGATAGCCTTAACCCCGCGCTCGGCCTGCGCTCACACCGTAGATGCGACCTCCTGTAAACACGTCGGTGCACCGCAGGTCGTCAGCCCTGGCGCCACGGTGTGGCGCGTAGATTGGGGACGCAGACTGTACGACGCAGCGGCGGCGCCAGATTAAGCGTCGCGGCGCGATCGCACTGATAAGATAACACGCCGCCGACGGGCCGCCCCGGCCGCCGCACAAAGCGGCTCCACCAGCCGCCGTTTAGTGCCCGGCCGAGAGCGCGCAAATCCGCAGTCACCGCGGGGCCTGGTCTCACACGCTCTTCAGCCACGTCCTGCGCCACGAAGAGTGGTCAAACGAACAGCTTTACCTGTTACTTCTATACCTACAGTTAATTTTAAAACTAGGACAGCCACAGCTAAAGCAATTATACGTAACTCATTGACCAATTCGTACAGTACAACAGGTGTTTACACTGATCAATTCGTACAGTGTAACAGGTGTTTACAAACAGGTCTTACAACAATGAAAATACACCGAAGAGCCAAAGAAACTGGTACGCCTGCCTAATATCGTGTAGGGCCCCCGCGAGCACGCAGAAGTGCCGCAACAAGAAGTGGCATGGACTGGACTAGTGTCTGAAGTAGTGCTGGAGGAAATTGACGCCATGAATCGTGCAGGGCCGTCCATAAATCCGTAAGAGTAGGTGGACTTCTGAACAACACGTTGCAAGGCATCTCAGACTGGCTCAATATTGTTCATGACTGGGGAGTTTGGTGACCAGCGGAAGTGTTTAAACTCAGAAGAGAGTTCCTCGATCTACTCTGTAGGAATACTGGAAGTGTGAGGTGTCGCATTGTCCTGCTGGAATTGCGCCAATCCGTCGGGATGCATAATGGACATAAATGGATGCAAGTGATCAGACAGGATGCTTACGTACGTTTCACCTGTCAAAGTCGTATCTCGATGTATCAAGGGTCCCACATAACTCCAACTGTTCACGTCCTCCACCATTAAGGAACCTCCACCAACTTGAACAGTCGCATGCTGACATGCAGGGTCCATGAATTCATGAAGTTGTCTGCATACCGTACACGTCCATCTACATCATACTCCGAAAGACACCTAATGGTGTGTGCCAGAGGGTAATTTTGATACCACTATCTGATCCCTCCAACCCTGTTCCACTCGCGAATGGTGCTTGGGAAGAATGACTGTCGGTAAGCCTCTGTATTGGTTCTAATTTCTCCAATTTTATCCTCGTCTTCAATAAGCGAGATGTATTTGGGAGGGGGGGAGGGCGGGGAGGGGGAATAATATGTTGTCCGAATCCTCCTGAAAAATGCTGTCCAGAAATTTCAGTAGTAACTCTCTCCGTGATGCACAATGCCCCTCTTGTAATGTCTGCCAGTGGGGTTTGTTTAGAACATCCGTAACGCTCTCTCGCCAGCTAAACGATCCTGTTACGAAACGCGCCGCTCTTCGTTGGATCTTCTCTATCTCCACCATCACTCCTACCTGACAGAGATCCCAGATACATGAAAAATACTCAAGAATCGGGCGAACAGGCGTCTTATAAGCCACTTCTTTCGTGGATGAGCTACATTTCCTTAAGATTCTTCTGATGAATCTGAGTGTGGTGTCTGCTTTTTCCACTATCTGTTTTATATGGTCATTCCGCTTAAGGTCACTCTGGATAGTTACGCCTAATTATTTTACGGCAGAGGCTGTCTCCAGCTGTTTGTCATCAATAGTGTAGCTGTACAGTTGTGGACTTCCTTTCCTATGTTACATTTTGAAACGTCCCCTTAGAAAAATTATACATGACTTTGCTTAAACTGACACACAATATTTTTGGCGCAACGTAATCTGACTTTCAAAAATCCCTACAAAAGAATGGCCCTGACTAACATTAACCTATACGTTTCACAAATCACTTACCTCACAAAAATCTTCGTTACTCGAACTACTGCAATATAGCGAGCGCCACTACTGCCAGCTAAATAAAAGATTCAAACTACTGAAGTCACTAACTACTGTTAGGCATAGTTAGCAAATGAAAGATTTTGATAGAGAACAAACAATCTATTTACCTTAGTAGTGTTCAAAAGTCATAATATGTATATATAGCAGTTCATGACATCCAGTCTTACAAATTTCAAAGCTCCGCCATTTCTCTCCCTACATCCACCACTGCTGGCGGCTCACCTCCAACTGCGCAACGCTACGCGCTGTTCACATCCAGCTGCTCAACACTACAATGGCGAGTATTACAACAATGCCAACCAGCCACTGACTGCACACAGCACAGCCAGTGATTTTCATACAGAGCGCTACGTGACATTACCAATATAAATAACCTAAACAGCCTACTTACAATTAATTTACGTTCAGGGTCAACTGTCAGAGCCTGCACCAGTCATCAATTCTCTGCAAATTCTGATTATATTCTGGTGCTGCGTCATGTGCGAATAGCCTTAAAGAGCATCCGACGCTTTCTACTAGATCATTTATATATACTGTAAACAGCAACTCCGGGTATTACTTTTACATCTGTCGATTTTGTTTCGTCAAATGCGACGTGTTGAGCTCTATCTACAAGAAAGTCTTGCAACCAATCGCACTCTGCTCCGATAGCCCGGTAGCTCGTATTTTTTTCATTAAACGACAGTGCGGAACGGTGTCAAATGCCTTACTGAAATTAGGGAAAACGGCATTAACCTGAGCGCCGTTGTCCACTGCGCTGTGGGTCTCATGGAGGAACTGAGCGAACTGAGTTTCGCAGGATCTCTGTTTGCGCAATCCATGTTGATTTTAATAGAGGGGATGATCATTTTCCAAAAACTTCATAATTCTTGAGCATAAAACATTTTCCATAATTCTACAACAGATTCACGTCAACGATATTTTGTGCATATGTCCTTCAGCCTTTATTAAAAACGGGAATAACCTGCTCTTTTTTCCAATCGTTAGTTACCTTTCGTTGCTCAAGCGATTTACGATAAATTACTGGTATAAGGGGAGCAAGTTCTTTCGCATCGCTCGATATAACTTCAAGCGAGACTCGGCCGACCAGGTAACATGTTTCCAGTCACCAACAGTACAATGTCGGTGTTGAGGGGCCCAGGCGAGGCGTATAGCTTTGTGTCCTGTAGTCATCGAGGGTATACAAAAGTAAACCTTTAGTTCTGAAAGCTCATATCGATGATGTTTCGTTGAGTAGTTCCCGCTCTGACACTTGTTGAAGTCCCCGCACTGAAATCTGCAGTAAATTGCGGAAGGGTTGCACTTCTGACACGTTGAACGATTCTGTTCAGTCGTCGTCGGTGTCATTCTTGCAGGATCTTTTTCCACCTGCAGCAATGTCGGAGATTTGATGTTTTACCGGATTCCTGGTATTCAAGGTACACTAGTGAAATGGTTGTACGGGAAAATCCCCATTTCATCGTTACCTCGGAGATGTTGTGTTCCATCGCTCGTGCGTCGACAGTTGATAGCCTGCCATTGTAGCAGCAGTAGCCGATCTAACAACTCCGCCAGACACTTGTATTATATAGGCGTTGCCGACCCCAGCGCCCAATCCTGCGCTTATTTATCTCCGTATTCGAATAAGCATCCCTATACTAGTTTCTTTGTAGCTTCAGTGTATAAAACTGAATGAAAAGTCCTGTAGCCCACTGTAGCTACATTTATTTCAGTCGATTATAGACTCATACAAAAGGTTTCAAAGTTTATAAGTTGCAGCTCTTGGTACGTATCTGTACAGAAATTTGTTTATAAATTACAACTTTGGTACAGGGGAATGAAGTTATCTGAGATATCTTAAAATACTGAGTGAATAGACTTAAACAAGGAAGAAAATGTTGTTCATATAGTGTGGGAATTAGATGTGAATCACATAAGCCCCACAAAGTACGGAGCTATCCGTAACTGATAAATAAAATTTATAATTTCATACCATAACATTGTTACTTACAATGCTATGACATATGGTATACGAGTTATTACAGAATGCCGCAGAGTAACAGTTTGAATAGCTAGGCAAAGTTCTCAGGCTTCTTTTTTTGATATAAGTCACCATGAATGAAGAATGTCGGAGACGCAGCTTAAAACCGGTTATGCGAGTCTCTAACAGACTTCAGAAGTACAGCTAAAGCGGACTATTGGACTTTTCATTCAGATCTATATTTTAATAGTTCTAACATCTTCATACTGTATGAATTGCCCAACCAGTTACATCTACATACTTCCCAGCAAGCCACCGTACGATGCGTGGCGGAGGGTACCCCTGTAACACTACTAGTCATTTCGTATCCGGTTCCACTCACAAATAGAGCGGAGAAACGCCACTGTTTATATGCCTCCGTAAGAACCGTGTAGAGGATAAAAACTGTAAGCCAAGACAGAGTCTGGAATACATCCAGCATAGGATTGAGGACGTGTGTTACAAGTGCCACTCTGAGACGAAAATGTTGGCACAGGACAGGAAATCGTGGCGGGCCGCATCAAACCAGTCATAAAACGCGATGCTAAGAAAGCCGGTATTCTCGTATCATATCTTCGTTGTCCTTACTCAAAGTGTATGTCGCCGCCAGTAGAGTCGTTCTGCAGTCGGCTTTCCCTACATTTGTGTATTACCCGAACCTACTGATAACAATTTTAGCAGCCCGAGACTGAATTTCATCGACGTCTTTCCTTTAACTTTCCTTTAATCCGAACTGGTATGGATCCCAAACACTCGAGCACTACTCAAGAATTGGTCCTGTATGCAGTCTCCTTTACAGATGTGCCAGACTTTCCTAAAATTCTCCCAATAAATCGAAGTCGAAAATTCACCTTCCCTACCAAAATACTCACGTACTCATTCCATTTCATATCATGTTGGAAAATTATGTGTAGATATTTAAACGACATGACTGTGTCAAAGAGAACACTCCTAACGCTTCATCCGAACATTATATACTTGTTTTCCCGACTCATCCGCATTAATTTATATTTTTCTACATATGGGGATGTCATTCATCATACCAACTATAAATTTTGTATAAGTCGTCTTACATCACCATACAGTCACTCACCTTTGACACCTTCCCGTACACCACAGCATCATCAGCAGACGGTCCTGTAACACTTACCTTGGGCCCTCCTGACGATACCCTTGCCTCTGATCAACACTCGTTGTCGGGACAACATATTGGGCTTTATTAATTATAAGTGTAAGGTTCCATTTTGATAGCTCTCATTTTCAGATAGTGTAGGGAAAGGAATGAGCTGGCGCAATGGTAATTCGTCTTAGCCATATTCGAGAGGAGGACGTTCCAAACCCCCGTCTGGTCAACCAGATTTATTTTTTCTGTTATTTTCCTAAATCGGCGTTAGTGAATGCCAGTATGAGTCCTTCGTAAGGGTATGTCCGTTTTTCTTCACCTTCCTTCAATAATCGGGACTTGTGCTCCGTCTCTAACGGTCTCCTCGTCGACGGGACGTTACACAATAATCTTCCTTTGCTTACGCTGTCTGATCAAAAGTACCCGGACACCGCTGTGTAATGGGGAACTGACCACTAGATGTCACGTGAGGCGGACCCGCCAGTATAAGCGGCAGCGGGGAGTATTGTGTTGTCAGTGGAAAAGCAAAAAGGGCAGCATGGGTCAGAGAGCCCAGAGACTTCGAACGTGGACCCGAGTAACACATCCATCAGAAACATTTACAACCTTCCAAAGTTGCCCAAGTCGACTGTCGGTGATGTAATTATCAAGTGGAAATACGAAGGAACAACCACAGCTAAATCAAGACCAGGTGGACCTCGTGCACTGACGGATGTGGACCGTCGAGGATTGCGGATGGTGATTGTAAGAAATCGCATGAAATCAGCGGAAGGAATTACTCAGTAGTTGCATAATGCTACTGGCAGTGCAACTAGCGAGATGACTCAGCGTGGGGAGTTAGAAAGAAAGGGGTACAATGGGCGAGCAGCCCGTCATGAGCGACACATGCTAATAATGTGACTATACAAAGTTCAAAAGTGTGTGAAATCTTATGGGACTTAACTGCTAAGGTCATCAGTCCCTAAGCTTACACACTACTTAACCTAAATTATCCTAAGGACAAACACACACACACCCATGCCCGAGGGAGGACTCGAACCTCCGCCGCGACCAGCCGCACAGTTCATGACTGCAGCGCCTGAGACCGCTCGGCTAATCCCGCGCGGCAGCGGCACTATGCACAGTTTTCCACGCCTTGACAGGGTGTGAACAGGCGCGACTAGGACTTACCATATCTAAACAGGAAGATGTAACTCTCAATTGTCTTAAAGTGAATCTTCTTTCAAATTTTTTGGTGTGCTTATATACAGGGCGTTTCAAAACTAATATACGGGTTCTAATACTTTGTAGCATTTTTACATTCATCTTACAGTTATAAATAATACATGAAATGAAAAAGCAGCCGAAATAGTTTTTCTTACAAGTGATCACTTAGATTAAATGTCAAGTCACCACCGAAGACAACACTATCCAGAATATCTTCAACGCCGCGCGGGATTAGCTAAGTGGTCTGAGGCGCTGCAGTCATGGACAGTGCGGTTGGTCCCGGCGGAGGTTCGAGTCCTTCCTCGGGCATGGGTGTGTGTGTTTGTCCTTAGGATAATTTAGCTTAGGGACTGATGACCTTAGCAGTTAAGTCCCATAAGATTTCACACACATTTGAACATTTGGATATCTGCATCGTCGTGTAGCTATGTTTCGTTTGCAAAGTTGACATATAAAGCGCACAATGTAGGCTTTTTACAGCTTGTAACAAATGCAGACGATAAGGACGTAGTTGATAGTGGCTTCTTAAAGGTCTCTACAGAGAAATAACTGGAAATGCTAAATCGCGACTAACCATCCAAATTGATTTCTTGGTGTTAAGTGTGAAAGGCTCTCACTCGTTCAGCACGTTCTTCAGTCACTCTTGCTCGTTCCAGTCTCTTCCCTTCGTGTACAGGTATACAAACAAAACTGTGTTGCTCTTTCACGTGATGTATTACTTATGTTTGTAATGTGAAGTTAATAAATCAAACAAAGCATTAAAATCCGTATATTCATTTTGAAATACCCGGTATTATACTTTGTGTGCTCACTAGTGTCATGGATTGCGCAGCCGACAAAATAAGCGAGTAGTTTGATAAGCACGAGATCTCTGGGTCGAATCTCGTTGGCAGTAATTTGGTTTTTTCATTCCCACTTAATTCTAACAACAGGTTTATCATGACTGCGAAAAATATCAACATTTAATGCTCCACTTAATATTTCTGAAATCTTTTCATGAAGAAAAAAAATTTTTTTCACAAGAATATCTAAAATAAAATATATGATACAGAAGAACTTAAAATAGAACAGTATGGTCATTCTATCTACGTTGTATCTACATTTGCGAAAATATGATGTGCAACTTATAGGGCAGTGCATGAATCAGGATGACGCTGATAACAAAACAAGGAAAACAATAATGATATAGTCATACGGCACATGTAATGAACGCCTAATTTTGGCATGTGCATCTATTTTTTCCAATGTGTCTATTGGAAAACAAACTCGGTTTATGTTCTTAAACGGCTGTCGGTCATCAAAGAGCTTCGTAGCGTACTGCGTCTTTCTGTTGTTTGAATTACGTGGGAATGAAAAAACAAGTACCAGCAGCAATACGGTATTCAGAAACATCTCGCTTATGAAAGTAAGCGCTTTCCAACTCGATTGCAGAATCCTTCAATACTAGCGACCATACGAACCACATAGCAGGCCTAAAATTTTGAGACTCGATTTTCCCCAAAACGGTTAAGAATTGAGTCCTCCTGTTTACATACGTTGCAGTCTCAGTCGCGCCCTACACACCCTACCAGTACGAACCAAATCGGCGAGGGGAATTTCGTAGGATCCCGTTGTGAGGTACGCTTGCTGGACAGTCGATAACTGAAAACGAATGATTTGGAGTGACGAATCACGCTCTAGCCTGTGGTAATCATTTAGGCGTATGCCTGTCAGCATGTGTAGTGACAACAGAGAACTACGTAGGAGGAGGTATTTCGATATCGGGATGTTTTCTGTGGTTAGAGTGTGCTATCGTTATTGTGCTTAAAAAAATGAAAAAAGCGGAATGATACGAAAACATTTTACAGCAGTGTGTACTGTTTACAGTCGAGGGACAATTCGGAGACGGTGACTGCTTCCATCAGATTGACAATGCACCTCTCATAAAGCACCATCTGTGAGGCAATTATTTGTCGACAATTACACTCCTGAAATGGACTTCCAACATTAACCCACTGGAATGTGTTTGGGATGAGTTGGAATTTCGACTTCGCTCCAGACTTCAGCGCCCAACATCATACCTTGTATGGGCTTCGCTCTTCAGGAAGAATGGGCAGCCGTTCAGGCACTTTATTGATAGGTTAACAAGCAGAGTTCAAGCCTTCGTAAAAGGCTAGTACTAACGTCCGCCAGCAGGTGTCCGTATGCTTTTGATCAGATAGTGTATATTGAAGTGAAACTTGGGCGATAAACGGTACAGACCACAAGCCAAAAGATGCTAATGAAAGAGATACAAAGATGGCGCGAGCTGTATATGCATTTTAGCTATACGGTACCCAAAAGGACTATCTTTTCCAAATCCAGTTCCAAAGCGAGTCCTAACAAAAATGATGAGGAAATTTATCACGTTTCTTTTATTGTAGGTAGCGGGTGGTACATTGTGCCGTATTACTCGCTTACAAAGTGTATAAATCCATGCTAAATGACACCCAAAATGACCGACTTTTCGACTTTGAGCGGCGGGTCTATAGGTTTCCTAGAGAGTCCGTAAAACCACTTCGGACGGTAACCAATAAGCCGGCCACTTCCGATTTGAGCGTTTCATACTTGATGTTCTAACGATCTTGGAAGATCTCTAGGTGCAAAGGACTACTACATTCTTAGGATGCTTACGAAACCTCTCAGAACAAAATCGAAAATGGCCAGTATTTCCAACTTGGACATTCTAGGTAACGTGGGAAGTGCTCCATTCAGGATCAACGAAATTTCCGAGTTTGCTATATTGTTTCTCCAGAAACTGTGTATATAAGCAATGCATAGAATCCAAAATGGCCGCTAGTTCTCACTTACGCTTTTCACAAACATGGCTCGGAACAAAAGAATGTATTTCTAAACATTTGAACAAACTATCAAAACTCGAGTGTACATAAAAAAAAGATCTTTCAGTTCCGCTATCGAATTTGTCGCACACGTTGTTCATGTATTTGGACACAAATAACTTGGTGTGACAACGTCGTTACTACAATCGTGTAGACATAGGACGGACTTTTCAAAAAGTCAGACTTACAGGTAGTAATGCACATGAGCAATCTTTTAGCGGGATCCGATCACCAGAAGGCAGTGGATACGTCGTTCCTCTTTCGCTTTAGTTCTAATCTTTGAGTTATTGAAAATGTTTAGGTTCTTACTGCGACGATTCATTTCTAGTTGCGGGATTGTAAGGTATGAAGTCAGAGAATACATGTGAAAGATAGGTCATTTGGAGTTGTGTTTTCGAGTGTTCAGCGGAGTTGTTGATTTTATTTAATGCAGAATGTTCTGATGTCCGACTCAGATTTGCTTCGATCCTTGTTGTTTCGCGCAGTCGCTGCCCGGGTTTAAACCATACTAGTACACAAGATTTTGGATTTAAGAAGCAGGACAATCATGGAATTTTCCGAGAAGCTACATTTCTGCTACGATTTTAGCTAGTAATTAGTCGATAACTGCAGCCGTATTCACAAAATATTTCTTTTACTAGACTGGTGCAAGTCCAGGCAACCAGAATACACAACTCGCCGTACCCGGAGAACACGGCTAGGACGGTCGTCGGAATACTGTGCATAAAATGGAATCAAGAATTCGGGTGAACGCTCAAGTACTCCATTTATCAGTCACGCCGAGAAGCTTGCGAAATTATATCAACCATTTGTTCGCAGTTCCGAATATCTCGCGATTGTTCTAAAACACAAAATTTCGGAAATGTTGCGAAAGGTTGAGTGAGAGAGGTCTACGGTTACTCCTGACATCATCCGGAGGAACTGTGAGAATTGCATTACTTCGGCCGACACACACTGTGCGTCGACCGAAGTTCTAGGGTAAATGATTGTTAAATATTTGTTTCAGGTTACTATTTCGTTCAAATATCCCTCTACTTCTAGTCTATAATATTCGTCGCCAAGAAGCTGTCTACTTGCGTAAGCTCGTGCTTGGTACGGAATTGACGAATGAGTTGCACAATAATTATAGTTCACGATTCGAAGTTGGAGTTTTCGAAAATAGTTAAACAATCCGAACACAAGCGTATATTAGAACTCGAAGGTATTTTATCAAATCTGATCGATTTCTCTTTCGTTTCCCGTAATCTATTGTGCCGAAGCGAATAGTCTGACAAACCTTAACGACTGTTGGAAGAGTCGGAAATCGACATCAGAATGTGGAGGCAAATTTCTATTTTAGTCTTATTTTTACCGAAAAAATTCCATTGCTAGTTCACAGGTTTTGCTTTTAAGAAGCAGGTTAGCAACAGCGTATCCCTGGAAGAAACATTTTTGTTATAAGTTTTAGCGGATAATTGCTATAAAAGAATAGTCTTCATAAAATATTGCTTTTGAAACACGGAACATACGAAAGACCGTAAAAGTGTTACCTGATTTCTGATTTACTCGTATATGTCGTCATACGTAGTAAGGTCGCGCAATCTTATGAAATTCAAATCTGCTTTCACTTATTGCTATAACTGGCAAATATATACAGAATTGTATCTTTATGCGAGGATTTACCATATTACGCTTACTGTTCTTGAGATGTTTGCAAAAAATACAATCCTTTTGTACCGGTACAGTAATACGTCGCAGTGAAAGTCAAAATTGATTTATTAGTGGTAATGGTGGTTGAGCGCCGTTGCTGCAGATTGAATTACTTGACGAATTATTGCAATCATCGTTTTTTAAAACAGCTTCATTTACAAAGCGTGTTTTGGAATTAGACTCATCTTCAACTGGTGTTATATATTGATATCTTCATCAATAAGAAGTTTCTTGTCGACTAAATTTTCAACGTTGTAGGTCCCTTTTATTCTGTAATTTGTTGCTTTTTCTCAGGTTTATATACGTAGCACACACACTTTTCAATGATGCAGCATACTATTCACCTTATGCTCAGCTCTTATGGATCAATGATCGTAAACGTTTGTGTGCTGTGCATCTAAATACGAGAAAAGGAGCTAAAAGTTACAGAAAAAAATCTACATCTATAGTCCGCAAATCACTGTGAAGTGCATGGTAAAAGCCACGTCCCATTGTTCCAGTTACTAGGGTTTTTCCCCGTTCCATTCACGTACGGTGCGCAGGAAGGAGACTGCTTAAAAGCCTCTGTAGGCACTATGATTATTATATTCTAGTCTTCGCGATTGCTGTGGGTGTGATACGTAGGGGATTCTAATATATTCCTAGATTCTTCACTTATAGTTGGTTTTAAAAAGTTTCTAAGTAGCTTTTCGCCAGATATTTTCGTCCAACTTCAAGTTGTTTGAGCATCTTCATGACAGTCTGCCACGGATCAGAAAAACCTGTGATCATTGTGTTGCTCTTCTTTGTATCCAACGAATATCTCCTATTTGTCGCAGTTCCCTCGTAGGCCTCTTCTATCAGTAAACAGCAACGTGCCATCAGCTTAAAGTACGACTGAGATCATGCGATCATTCCATATCATAACCCTACAAATTTTTAACGCAAATATTTGTACGAGTTGGCCGATTCCAGATGCAACTCACTATAAGTCATAGGTTACGACGGTTTTTCGTTCTGTGAATGCACATTAAACTTAAATAAATTGTACTCGGGAAACGTGGTAGGTAAAAGTACTGTCATTTTTCTCGGCGTATCTGCAGCGTTCATAATGTACTCCGGCCGAAAACACAGTACTGATGAAGTTATAAATGTTTTACAGCAAGTATTAGGAGGGGGGTGAGGACCCGCACGCGGCTTCGCAAGTGCGAAGCTGTACAAAAAGTCCCTGGTTGCTGTGCGTCTTCCAGTAAATAATGGTGACCATATCGTTAGCGTCACTGGAGTAACATACGGAAAAATAATTTTCGTGGCGCACTCCGCCTGGACTTGCCACGCGTGATCGCAGTACACACCACAAAGACGTGTGTATTGCGTACTCGCGCGCACTCAGACAAGAGCCCGGGCGGGCGAGACGCGGCGCGCGCCTCTGTTAACAAGTCGCCGGGACGGCACTTGTCGGACATCCTGTAGTTATTCTCATTCTGGCTCCATTCTTTTAAGCACCGCCCTACCCCTCCGCGAGGCAGCATTCCCGGCCCCTCCCCGCCGCCCCCCACCGCGCGGTCGCTGCCGCCCCTCCAGCGCCCCTTCTCCTTCTTCGCCTTCGTCTTCTCCTCCACCTCCTCCTTCGCCTCCTCCACCTCCTCCGCTCCCGCGGCGGCCGCCCCGCTCCAGCGCCCCCGCCGCTCGTCTTCCTTTATCTCTCTCGGGGCTCGCCTTATCTCCCTCGCGCCTCCCCCTCCCCTCCTACACCATCTCCACCTCCTGCTCCGCCGCTCGCGGCTGTCACTCCCACCTGCGGCGCCGGCGCCCCTCGCCTCGCGACTGCCCCTCTTTCTCACGCTTTCTTTTTAGCCTGCTTGTTTATACCTATGTAGTTTTAATTTTAGCCGAGTGTCGGTGCGGCGCCGCTGACGTTTCCACCGCCTTCTTTAGTTACGAGCGCCGGCGGAGGCCCCTCCCTGCTCCCTGCTCCGCGGCCACCGCTATTGTCCGGGCGGCAAGAGGTCCGCTGGCCCGGCTCGCGTCGCCGCCGCCTCGTTAAGGCGGCTGTGTCTCACGCACATCTCGGAGGCGCCCTTCAGCTCTGAGATATGTGCGCCACCCGGCGGCCGCATTCCCGCAGGCTTCCTTGTGCCTGCCGTACGATAAAACGCGGCTAAAACACTACTTCTACAGCAAACTCCCGGTTATTCGGCTCAACGTGGGCCCAACATTTCACGAATGACCAAAATAACACGGAACTTGCGTTCCTATTACATTTTCCAAAAATGCCAAGCGCCACAGCTGAAAAATCTTGCATTACTTACGGGTTCCCTCCCAGAACCTGGCCCGTATTTACAAAGGAATCGTACCTGTTCACTATAATCACGGAAAATTGCGGAATCACTATTGAGACACACTGGGTGAATTTGCTGAGAGGCACGAACTACAGGAAACGGTGTCTGAGAGTACGACGACCAAAGAGAGTCATATGGACACATGTCCAAAAATGCATGGCGCCTATGCTACACGGTACTGATGCGGGAATGTTCTAGTCCAGCGTAAATACTTTTGGCTTGGAGGAGACCACACACCGAAAAATAGAAGCGTTGAGTTGTCGATTGGCAAATACACACAAAACTTGTTACCTTTCGAAGTTATTCTTGTGACGAGCTAATGTTCAGGAACCGAGACTGACATTGTGACACTACACTGAGAGTGAGTGCCGCGGGGGGAGGGGGGGGGGCTGCCACTCGGGCCGTACATATACCCATGTCAGTAACTGGTAATCTACATAAATCAGATCTGCTATAATAAGGGCGCGGTGAGATGGTCACCGGCCCCTAGATAATGATCGTTAAAAGTCGGCACAGTTCCGAAGACTTTGTGTTAATTGTTTCAAACTGCTGTCACCCTCAACGATCCGAAAGTTATGACACTGTGATTGCCTGGCGAAGTGTTGGGTTGTCTGTGTGACCGGATGATTAATATCAGTAATTGTACTTATATTGAAATGCATTATACAATGTGAAATACGATCACAAATGGTTTCTGTATTTAATGACTTTCTTCTTCTCGTTACGTTGCATTAAAACAGCCTTATTTAATTTGATATTCCTTGCTACATATATGGTCCACTTTTGAATATGGCCGTCTGTTTAGTGAGCAATCTCCATTTCATGGTATTCCCGTTTGAAATTATAGCATAGCAGGTGATCGGTACGATTCGCGCAGAACAGTAAGATAAACAACAAAACTTTTCCCCCCTCTCACATTCTCTAATATCACCGCGCTGTTTACCCCACTGCCACTGATGTAAGCGGCCAACTCTACTTAGGTCAAGGTCTAATTAACCAACGTCAAAAAAACTTAAGCACGTCCTAAAACATTACTGTCCCTGTAAGTATTTCTGTTTCTTACTGGACAGAAACGCTACACTCTTAAGGAGCTCTTAAGGTCGACGTTTCTGAATTTGGCCGTTAGTTGCTCGATGCAGTTGTTAGAAAATATGGCTGAGAATCACGGCCGGCCGGAGTGGCCGTGCGGTTCTAGGCACTACAGTCTGGAGCCGAGCGACCGCTACGGTCACAGGTTCGAATCCTGCCTCGGGCATGGGAGTGTGTGCTGTCCTCAGGTTAGTTAGGTTTAATTGGTTCTAGGCGACTGATGACCTCAGAAGTTAAGTCGCATAGTGCTCAGAGCCATTTGAACCAACCCATTTGAGAATCACGGGCCACAGGAATACTTGAATTGGGCCCCATGCGCGTCTCGGCAGCCAGTTTCGCTATCAATGAGCCGGAGTAAAATACACACAGAAAAAAGCCGCAGACACGTACATAGCTATCTATGTCCCCACATGATGCCGGCATCATGTCGTGGCATAAGCATATGTGTAAGCGTATGTGTGCGTTTTGCGCGCGCGCGCGCGCGCGCGCGTGTGTGTGTGTGTGTGTGTGTGTGTGTGTGTGTGTGTGTGTGTGTGTTCTATGTGTGCTTTACTCTAGCTCGTCAAAAACTTCGTAAACTAGCAAGTCTCTTTTGTGTATGCCTGTCGATAAATCAACGCTTCTGCAGGGTATTCATTAATTCATTGTGTCCGTACATTATAACACAGTGCACTATATGCTGGACACGCTGTGATGAGATCACCGTTAGACAAGGTGTTCGAAATGGCTCTCATGACTTTACGCATAAGGGAACACAACGCAGCAGCGACTGAGGCATAAGATCAAACGTCCCACGCTACAACCGAATGGCGTCGCCGGCAGCAAGAATACTTACAGCGTCCGTGTTGGGCATCGAATACACTACTTCTTTCAGATGCATCCCCTCCCCGCCCCCCCCCCCCCCCCCCCCCACTCCGTATCGTCCCCTCGTTACCACAGGGAGGAACCTAAAGGTTGAGGTCCGACGACGGGGTAGATATTAAGATATTATTGAGATACCTCCGTGCGAAAATACAGAAGTGAACTGTTAGCCGCATTACCGTTCGTAGCACTGAAGTCACATCTTGCGTCGGGGAACGCTGGGTCGCCCTGCTGGAGACGTTATGGAGTGATTGGTTCCATTAGGCGGTCACCAGTTGTGTAGAATGTTCCACACAGTCGTCTGTTTACTTCATGTTGGCGAGCCACGTGCCTGGTGCTTATACTTGTCTTACGAGAGGGTAAGTCAAAAATTATCCGCAGTGTTGACTTAACTCGTCTTACATTGTTCGTATTTATCTCTGTCCTCTGCTGTGAAAGTTTCATCTTAATTCCTCCATTTGTCTTTCTTTTCTTGCAGATAGACCATGACCGCTCCATAAGAAGTTGTCACGATGGGGGAACAACAACCGGTGATTCGATTTTTGTGTCCGGATGGTGTATCGAGGGACGCAATCCATCAAAAACTTTCGACACGATACGGGAATGCTGTCTTGCCACAGTGGAGTGTCTATGAATTGATTGCAGAATTAAAAAATGGTCGTACAAGTGTTACCCATGAGGAAGGAGCCGGGACGATGATTCAAGGCCACAAATGTTGACAACACTGATCGTCCCGGGCTTATGGATCTGCTAGACTGACAAGTGACGACTATTGATCAAGAGGTGCATGGCCTGCAAATTAATCATGGTTCTGTCTACGAAATCATCCTCAACAGACTTGGGTTGGATCGCTATGGTAACGAACGTGACAGCTTCTTAGATATCACTGGTGACGAAAAATGGCCGGCCACGGTGGCCGTGCGGTTCTGGCGCTGCAGTCCGGAACCGCGACGCTGCTACGGTCGCAGGTTCGAATCCTGCCTCGGGCATGGGTGTGTTGTGTGATGTCCTTAGGTTAGTTAGGTTTAAGTAGTTCTAAGTTCTAGGGGACTTATGACCTAAGATGTTGAGTCCCATAGTGCTCAGAGCCATTTGAACCATTTGAACGAAAAATGGCCCCGTTAGGGGCCAGAGAGAATGACATGGAAACATCCACAATCGCCCAGCACGAAAAAGTTCAAAACCCAACCACCGGCAAAAAAAACTTTTACTTGCCGTTTTTTATAGACGCAGGAGACCCGGTACCGGAAAATGATCGGTAGAGTGGCAGTAGAACAAACAGTGCGCCTTGAAGTGAGATGCTTACTGATAGGCCAAAGGCTGCAATCCAAAGCAAATGGCAAGTGCTACTGTCGAAAGCTGTTGTGCTGTTGCACAACCATGGCCGTCCACATACCGCTGCCCACACGGCCGAAACGCTCCGGGAACTCAAGTTTTAAAATCACGGCTCGTCCTCCGTATAGATCTGATGCTGCATTTTCCGACTCACACTTATTGCAAGATGCCGTCGATTCACCTCGGCCCAAGAAGTGGTCGAGGCAGTGCATGCCTGTCTCGCAGCTCATCCAAAAACCTTTTCTGAGTGCGTCAGGAAGCCTGTGCAACGATGGAGCAAGTGAGTTGAAAAGAAAGGGGACTCTATTGAAGTATGATGTTAACGTACGTGTCCTATGTGTATTGGTAAAAAAATGTATATCTACATTGCGGGTAATTTTTGACTTACCCTTGTATTTTACTATGTTCGATGTGTGCTCCTGCAAGGCCCGTGTACGTATCGGCCGCACTCGACCTTCACGATTTCCTATTGCTGTATACGCGCCTGTCTCACACAAACGACGAAGCACTGTTGCAAACTGTTTATGATGTGGTAGCTGTCGGCGCAGATACTTTTCCCGGTACAGTTGTGGTGCCGTACGCCAGTTGCCATTTGTTCGTCCGCAAGTTAAGGCCAGGTTCAGTTTTAAAACGGTTATTTGTTTACTGTACTTTTTTAAATGTATATGCGTCTGGCATGTTGGAACGAAAATGCGTCTCTAATACTTGCGTTACAAAACCTTCTACAGCCCATTGTTCGAAGCAGCATCACGGACGCCATGGGACGCTCTCAGCCGGAGAAACCCTGCTCAGGTAGAAAATATGTGTGCCGCGACACACGTTCACACAATGATTTATACTGCGGTACGTGTGCAAAAATATTTACCCAAAAAGTTGACAAACAACGTGTGCAGGCTGCCCAAGGCAGCAAATCCAGCTCGGCCAGATCGGCTTTTCTCGCCAAGAAGAACGAAGGAACTGCTCTCCAGGAACAATTCGAGTTAGAGGAAGGGTTGATATATGGTCCTAGAACTGCATACCAAACTTAAGCAACGAAGACATTTTTTTTGTTCACATGTTGGTCAAAATTGGATGAAACATTTTTTGGGGCCTCCATATTCGATTAAACATCTCGAATTTTGAAAATCTCAGATTTGGGTTCATGGACATAAAAATGTATTGATTGGTGACTCCATGGAGTGATGTGTGCATAACGACCGTATATGTTAAATTAAAAGGAAGGTCGGCGTTGGCCGTAATACTGATGTTTTATTGATTGCAGAAATGATTTTTGATGACATAGTGATCATCTTCGGCGCTGTACAAATTAAACTCAGACACGGTATCAAGTTATCAATAACAAAACTGAGAAGTGATCACAGTTTTGGTTAGTGATAACTTGATACCATTGTCTGGGTTTCATTTGCACAGCACCGAAGATAATGACTAAATGATCGAAAATCGATTCTGCTGTCAATAAAACATCAATATCACGGGCAACGCTGACCTTCCTTTTAATAAAAATATATAATAACTTGAAGCTTTTATGCAAATAGAATAATACGTATAAAAGTTTTCCATGAACTTCAGACAGATTTTCTCGACAAACGATTTTGCAAAACTCCTGCAGCCTAAAATATGAGCGGCGCAACCTTTTAACTTCTACATTTGATCTCCGAAAAGTGAACAATTTTCTTGGAAGCTAATACCTTGTTGTTGTTGTTGTCTTCAGTCCTGAGACTGGTTTGATGCAGCTCTCCATGCTACTCTATCCTGTGCAAGCTGCTTCATCCCCCAGTACCTACTGCAACCTACATCCTTCTGAATCTGCTTAGTGTACTCATCTCTTGGTCTCCCTCTACGATTTTTACCCTCCACGCTGCCCTCCAATGCTAAATTTGTGATCCCTTGATGCCTCAGAACATGTCCTACCAAACGGTCCCTTCTTCTAGTCAAGTTGTGCCACAAGGTCCTCTTGTCCCCAGTCCTATTCAATACCTCCTCATTAGTTACGTGATCTATCCACCTTATCTTCAGTATTCTTCTGTAGCACCACATTTCGAAAGCTTCTATTCTCTTCTTGTCCAAACTAATACCTACCTAATACCTATAGGACGTGAAATTTGTTAATATTAACTATTTTTCATATTGCCGTAAGGGGTGAACAAAACCCCTAAAAATCGAACTCTAAGTTCGAGTCACCACCACAGCTATCTCATTGTGGTTAGTTTTAAGCTCCCATAAATTTAATATAGTTCCAACTAACGGTATCCATTTTTGATTTCAGGTAACTCCTGAGGGGCTACACTGCACGCATTCTGCGCACTTCACACTCGCAGGCCCTTGGTCAAACCGCAATTTCGGGCGCATTTTATTTTTTTGTTTATTGAAAATCTATAATAAAAGTCAAAGTAACATCAATCATTATCCCCAAACAGATCCTTTGTATGTCTTTTCGTTGTCTCAAAAAAATTTCCAAACTTTGCCTATTTTTCCCTGATTCGAATGAGAGCCTGGCCTCAAGGCCATGTTGGCCTGTTCCTGGTTGGTATTCCGGGCCATTGTCTCTAAACGTGACCACACTCGTGACTGCATCCTTGACAAGCACGCTTGCACTAGTCTGTTTGCACATGCGTGCACAAACTACTCGCGCCTCTACGCGGCTGAAGCGTGCTTGTAAAAGTGTCAGTTTGTTTGCCAGATATTTTGAGCTCAGACGACGATTCACTGGCTTTGAAAGCCGTTTTGCTTCTGTTACGAAGAAAACGAAGGAGGAAACGTGATATGTGTTGTAAAGAATGATTAAAGAAACCAAAATATTATTCCCATATTAACGGTTCGCAGTAGATACACTAAGGAATCTGTCTCCGTGTAATAGAGTTTTCCTTGACTTGAAGTACATCCCCTGCATAGAATTTAATTTAGCAGAGTCAAATAAAAATTAAATCAAATCGAGTGACTGGCGAATGCTTGCACAATCCTCTCTGTTCTTGGTACACACCCTCTAGTATGCACACACTTGAACGCTTGCTTAAGTTTGCATAATCGAATTGCGATCAAGCATCAGGCTGCGTGTGCAATCGCTATGTTTGCGCAATTTTACCCTACATAAGATCAAGCGTTCTTGCGCAAATATGGTTGCTCATGTGTGCTTCTCAACAAGCAGTTATGTGTTTGGACCAACTACACAACAAGCGTCCACACCAGAGTGAGTCGGCAACAGCTGTGAAGCTAGTACCAATGTGTGTGGGCTACCGCCGTCATGGGCAACGTTACTGCTGTGTTTAGTAGTATAGACGGACCCTTTGCACTTGTCTGCTATATTCTCAAGTACGCTTTCAATGACTGAAACCTATACTATCAAAGATATTCTATATCCAAAGTGGATGTAATTCACAAAGAATGCTTTTCCGGCTGTAAGTCCGTATGACTTTTGCTCCCTATCCTATCAGGGATCGTTTCTTGTAGTTTGCCCCCATGCACCAAAGTCAAACTGTATCTGTTTATTCCCATAAACTACACCGACTAGTCACATGTGTCCAACGCCTATGTTCGACGCCAACGTGCCATAACCATTCACAGACGTCAGATGGCAACGCTAGCAATGAAGGATATATAACGTGTGTTGGACGGACACGGCAAAGAGTGCAGTCGTAACGCGGACGGAAACGGAGCGATTTATTTGACGTCCAGAAGGACATGATCGTTGGCTTTCTGGCCAAGTGTGCAAACTTTTCCGAAACGGCTGAGTTTGCAAATTGTTCGCGTGCCGCTGTGGGTAAAGCATAGCTTCCAAAACCGTCATCGAGGCAACTGAGGTGCACCGCGGGCCATAGGTGACAGTGTGGAACGACGGCTACGGCCAATGGACGTGCAACTGTTGAGCAAATGTCCTCGCAGATGAACAAGGGACTACCAGCAGTGGCTCCTCAATGACTTCAATGACCATTCAGTGAATGTTGCGCGTTAGGAGTTCCTCAGCAGTCGACTGGTACATGCTGCCGTGTTTACTGCTGTTCTTCAGCGATGAAGACTGGAATTTGCACTCCAGTATCGTATGTGTAGTTCCACTAAGTGGCGACAGGTGGCCTTTTCAGATGAATCACGTTTTATGCTCCATTGGGCAGATGGCAGTTTGCGTATACGACCCTGCAACAATCGTCGGAAGTGTCCAGAGCGTAGCAGGAAGCGTTATGGTCTGGGGAACGTTTTCGTGGCATTTCCTGGGTAATATTGTGGAGCACTGTACGCTCGGCTTTTTGAAATAGGTGTTCTGAAAGACATTCATAAAGTTACATCACATACGCACCCTACTTTCAGTTTATTTTATCCTTAGCCCGATGGCATCTACCATCAGGTAATGCGATGCGTCACACAGCTGGCCGTGTACTTGCGTGGTTCGAAGAGGACCACCATGATTTTACCGTACTCTCCTGGCCACCACAACACCTGGATTTAAATACAATGGAGAATCTGTGGGACACCTCGATCGGGCTATTCGCGCCATGGATCCTCAACCGAAAACCTGTCACATCTGGCCGGGAGACTGGAGTCGGCATGGCTCTGCATCCCTGTCCGCACCTTCCAGAATATCACTGGCTCTCTTCCTGCGAGTCAGCGCTGCAAATGGTGGTTTTTCAGCCTTGACAAGTGGTCACATTTGTTAGACAGGGCCCTGTAGCTAACGAACCTTTACAAGCTCATCTCCTGGCGATACCCTTTCTTAAGGTGAAGGAATTTGCTTATAAGTCATCAGACAGCCTCCAATTCCGAGCACTAAAATTCAGCAAAACAAATATTATACTTTATAAACCGGCTGGGATGAACCTCTGCCATGAAGGGCGTAATACAAATTCCCCAGGAAAATTTATTTTCAACGGTATAACAATCGTAACTGGGGCCCTAGTTTCAGTGTCAGACTGCAATGAAAATGTTCCGCCACGTCGGGCGCCGCTAGCAAAACAAACGCAACACTTTGGTCCACGACGTAAACGATTGTAGCTAGACAATTTTACCTCTGGTGATTGGTGGTGCACCTTGCCCCGTTAAAGGAATTCGCAGCTTTGATCGTTGGGTCGACTGTATCCCATATCTGTCTAGTTGACCATATAGCGACAAGCTTTTGGAACTTGGAAGAAATACTACAGACCATAGGCTGGTCGTATAGGAAGCTGTGAGTGATCGAGTGGGGCGGCATGTGTTAATAACTGTCAAAGTGCGTCCGTTTCACGGGAATGAAATCAAATCAACATTTTGTTTATTCCTGGATATCGGAAATTTTCAGTCTGCCGTTAACCTAACCCTGACCTGTCAACGATGTGAGAAGTTACCTGGAACGACACGTGGTGCGGATTCCACTTCAATTAGTACGTCACCTTTCCCCGGATGTACAACTGGGATAGGTTACAGACGCGGAAGTTCCCGAACCGACATCCAATTGAGAGACCCACCAATGCGAAACCCAACAACGACCTACGCTGTCGCGAATAGTGAGGTTTCACAGCTTCCGAATTTTTTTATTCCAAAACTGTTGTAGCCTTTAAAATAAAACAAAATTTATTAACATTCTACTTGGTTGTTTTTTATGTCTATACATTTATTTCTCAACACAATCATCCTTGCGACGAACAAATTTCTCCCACCCGTGACCAGCTCTTTGATATCGTCACGTAGCATGTTTGACTTAGTTGACGGAGCCACAACCACACCTCAGCTTACATCGTTTCATCACTATCAAAGTGAAGTCTTCGTAGGTGTCTTTAAATTTTGAAACACATACAAATCGGATGGGGACTGTGTGGAGTGTGGTGTCACCGCCAGACACCACACTTGCTAGGTGGTAGCCTTTAAATTGGCCGCGGTCCGTTAGAATACGTCGGACTCGCGTGTCGCCACTATCAGTGATTGCAGACCGAGCGCCGCCACACGGCAGGTCTAGTCTAGAGAGACTCCCTAGCACTCGCCCCAGTTTTACAGCCGACTTTGCTAGCGATGGTTCACTGTCTACATACGTTCTCATTTGCAGAGACGAAAGTTTAGCATAGCCTTCAGCTATGTCATTTGCTACTACCTAGTAAGGCGCCATATTCAGTTACTATAATCTGAACATATAATATTGTGAATCATTTACCGTCAAGAGCGACATTCATCATTAATGTATTAAAGTTAAGTACCAAACTAATTACGCCAGCTTTCTGAATTCTAATTCCTTGTCATGTTCCAGACCTCACGTCAGTATAGTGCTTCCCTCCTCACGCCAGCCTGCGTGAGCTAAAACGCGTGCATTTCGGCCTCCTCTAGTATTACGGTGTTGGCTCTTCTACCAACACAACATGGAAGATGATCGATGACAGTGAATCTAAGGCTTCGGATCCTTGAAAACGTTGCAGCGCTAGTGTGTGGTCTCGTATTGGCATGCTGAAGGACGAATTCTTCGAATTCGAAACTCGATTACAGCACGCTGTTTCTCGCCCACCGACATAGTTACGTTACACACCGTCGTGTTACATTCTACAATTCGGAGCCCTCTAGCTGCAAATGGCTAAAAATATGTAGACGTGAAGAATTAAAATGTAGTCTATTAATACAGTTATTTTATTAAAAATATTTAAGAGTTATTGCATGAAAATTTTGGAGGCATTACTCTTCAGGGCATCCTCTTATTTATTCTTTTACGCCATAAGGCAATTGTAATAAGCAAGCTATTGACGTTTAATTCAGTACTTGTAACTTATTCGTTTCGTGCATCAGCTAAGTATGACGACAGACGTCAAAGGTAATACGAGCTGTTAAGGCCAGTCTACACGTTACGGTTCGTCTGTGCAGTTATCTGTGCAGGTTTCTGTGCGGGCAGTCTACACGCTACGGTTCGTCTGTGCAGTTATCTGTGCAGGTTTCTGTGCACATTAATGCTAATCTCAGATTCTTTGTAGATGATACAATTACGTATAATGAAGTACCATCTTAAAAAGTTTTGTAGAGTATCCATTCAGATCTTTTTAAGATTTCAGAATTGTGCAAAATTTGGCAAATTGTTTAAAATGTTCAGAAATTCCCAAATGGCAGAAAATTTGTATTCTATGACTGCAGCATCAGCGAATCACAGATTCAGTCTGATGTGTCGAATAAAAGCTTGGGTGTAACAGTGTGTGGAGGTATGAAATGGAATTTTTACATAGTCTCAATCGTAAGTAAGGCGCGGGCAGACTTCCGTTCATTGGCTGAACGCTGGGAAAATTCTGTCAGTCTACAAAGGAGACTGCTTACTATCAACTCGCGAGTCCTGTATTACAATATGGATCAAATGTGTGGGACCCAAACGAAATCCTAGTAACACAGACGATTGAACGTAAGCAAAGAATGGCGACACGAAAGGTGGGAGGTTTGCTTGATTCGCGGGAGGATGACACAGAAATGTTGAAAAACTTGAATTTGCAGTCCTAGGAAGAGGGAAGCCAATTACCCCACGAAAACCTACTTACAATGTTTGGATATCCAGCATTAAGTGAATCTGTGATATTCTCCAATTCCCTACGTATTGCTCCCGAAGTGACCGTAAAGACAAGGTTCCACTTATTTCAGCATGCACAAAGGCTCTCCGTCCTCCAAACGCCAACACCTGTTTGCAGAGTATCTATCTCATGTGTCCAAACAATTAAACTGCAATCTTCTATTTACGCGTGGTCTGTGTTTTTAATCCAGCAGCCACTATGATTTAAGATACAAAAAATAAGACATTGGCTGCGAGTGGGCATTGATGTAAAGCGATGGGGAAAGCTGAAAACTTGCGCTGGTATGGAAGTCGAACCCAGGTCTCATGCTTACTAACCACATGCAATGACCACTGCGCCATCCGAACACAGTGGTCATCACAACTGCACGGACTACCACACGACGCCTTCCATCAGACCCAAATTCTCAACTTATCCACACACTGGAAGTATACAGCCCCTTGCCCGTTGTCCTCATTATTCGCCGCATTCCGCTGATTCTCATACGAGTTGAGGTCTGGTGTGCATCCATGTTAGACAGATCATTGACCATCCGCACCTCAGTTATATATATGTGATGTTTGTTCTGACAGTCCTGACCATTGTGTCCGAATGACGCAGTGGTTCAAATGGTTCAAATGGCTCTGAGCACTATGGGACTTAACATCATCTATGGTCATCAGTCCCCTAGAACTTAGAACTACTTAAACCTAACTAATCTAAGGACATCACACAACACCCAGTCATCACGTGACACAGTGGTCAATGCGTCTGCTTCTGAGCGGGAGACATGGTTTCGATCCCCTGTTGTGCCATAATTTTTCAACTTTCCGCATTGATTTAAATCCATGCCTGCTCGCAGCCAATGCCCGTAATTCCTTCGTGTCTTAAGTGTTAGTTGCCGATGGGTCAAAATGGCGTCTTTTCTTTCTGACATGTCCGAAAGAACAAGCACCAAACATATACACTACAGAGACAAAGAAACTGGTATGCCAGCTTAATATCGTGTAAGGCTGCCGCGAGCACGCAGAAATGCCATAACATGACGTGCCATGGACTCGAATAATGTCTGAAGTAGTGCTGAACGGAAGTGACACCGTAAATCCTGGAGCGCTGTCCATAAATCCGTAAGAGTACGAGGGAGTAGCGATCTCCTCTGAACAACACATTACAAGGCATCCCAGATATGCTCAACAATGTTCATGTCTGGGGTGTTTGGTGGCCAGCGGAAGTGTTTAAACTCATGAGATTGTTCCTGGAGCCAGGCTGTAGCAATTTCTGATGTGTGGGGCGTCGCATTGTCCTGCTGTAATTGCTCAAGTCTGTCGTAATGCATAATGGACGTGAATTGATGCAGGTCATCAGATAGGATGCTTACGTATGTGTCACCTTCAGAGTCGTATCTAGACATATCACTCATACTGCACACGACTCACACCATTACAGGGCCTCAACCAGCTTGAAAAGTCGCTTGCTGACGCGTCCATCCACTCGATCAATTATGAAAGCAGACTCGTCCGACCAGGCAACATGTTTCCACTCATCAACAATCCAATGTCGTTATTGACGGGCACAGTCGAGGTGTAACGCTTTGCGCCGTGCAGTCATCAAGGATACACGAGAAGGCCATCGGCTCCGAGAGCCCATATCGATGATGTTTCGTTAAATGGTTTGCATCCTGACACTTGTGGATGGCCCAGCATGGAAATCTGCTGCAATTTACGTAAGTGCTGTACTTCTGTCATATTGAACGATACTCTTCAGTCATCGTTGTTCCTGTACTTACGGGATCGTTTTCCAGCCGCAGCGATGTAAGAGATTTGACATTTTACCGGGTTGCTGATATTTACGTTATATTCGTGAAATGGTCGTATGGGAAAGTCCCAACTTCATAGCTACCTTGTAGATACTGTGTCCCATCGCTCGTACGCCGACTGTAACACCACGTCCAAACTCACTTAAATCTTGATAACCTGGCATCGTAGCAGCAGTAACCGATCTAACAATTGCGCCAGACACTTGTTGCCTTATATAGGCGTTGCCGACCGCAGCGCCGTATTCTGCCTGTTTAGATATCACTGAATTTGAATACGCGTACTTATACCAGTTTCTTTGGAGTTGATTGTATATGTGGTGTGTGTTCTTTCGCTAATGTCCATTGTGTCCGAATGGCACAGTGGTCATTGCATCTGCCTTCTAAGCAAGAGATCCGAGTCGATCCCGTGGCCTGGCACAAATTTTCAACTTTCTTCATTGATTTAAAATAGTGCCTGCTCGTAGTCAATGCCTGTAGTTTCCTTCCTCAAAATGGTAGCCGTTCTTTCGGATGTGTCCGAAAGAACAGGCACCACGCATATATAACTAAGGTGAGGACGGCCAATGATCTCTCCAGTGCGAATACACGCCAGGTTCCAACTCTCCCGGGAATCGGCGAAATGCCACAAATAATTAGGATAATGGGGAAGGGGGACTACATTAGATTTGGATCTGAGGAGAGGCGTGACACGGCAGTCCCCGCAGCTGCAGTGACCACTGTGTTCGGATGGCGCAGGAGACCTGGGATTTGCTCCCAGTCAGGCACAAATTTTCAACTTCCCTCGCTGATTTAAATCAATCCCCACTCGCAGCCAATGTACTTCCTTTGTGTTTCAGTCGTCTGCCAACCCGCCGGCTGCCGGTCTAAAGAAAGAATTTTCTGAAGCCAATCTCTTCCAAAAGGTATTTTACCTTCGGTTCCGGCGTAAAGTCAAGCGCCGGCGCGCCAGGAGGGAACGTTAGGGCAGAGATGGCTGTAAAGAAGACGTCAGCCAGTTGCACGCTGACCGACCCACCTCTTGGACGACAATGCGAAGGCCGCGCCCTCTTCACGAAGAGGAGATAAGCGCCGCGCTGCCTGGCCGCGGCCCAGTTCGGCGACTTGGAAAGCGGCATCAAGAATTGGCACTTGTATAGCAGCGACTTACGAACTGTATTACTTCTCTTTTTATTACGAATTGTATATACTGAAGAGATTGCTTATGTTGCATGTCGCCCTTTGCTTGCGACACATTGTAATGTTGTTGCTTTAATTTGTTATGTGAAGGCGGTGCTGATAGACAATAAAAGAGGGTTAAAAGCTGTGAGCTATCTGAGGAAGTTAACGTTGCATTACTGAGCAACTGTTTCGCCAGGTATCCAGTCTAGCTTACCAAATTTCCAACCAGACTAACATTAACTATAATCTTTTAATAGTCATACGAAAACCGGCGATACATATATAAAAAAAGAGAATTTAAATAAAAATAAATAAATCAGTTTATATTTGGAAATTTATTTGAACATTGATCATTGAAATTTCAGCATATTAAACTTGATTCATAACTAAGCTGGTGCCTTATTTAGGATTGTGAAAATGTGAGTTTGTAATCTTACGGAACACATCAAATAGGGAGCCAAGATTGGGAGACTGCATACAACACTACATTCATAAAATAACACACGAAGAACATTGAAACATAGGTAAGAGGAAATTAACCACAACCAACCGATTCAATTTTCACCCAAAGAAGTAACGTTCGTAGCGCAATCCTGTCCGTCATGTAATTACCACACACTGGTATACTAAATTCATACTAACTCTCTGTGAAATCTTCCCGAAAAAATAGCTGAGAGCTACTTTGATGATTACACCACATGCTTCAGGTGGTTAACTTGGTTTACACAAAGAGTGTAACTCCACAATAATTTTGATAATTAAAATACATTAGATCGAAAAGCAATTTACAAAAGAAAAACCTCGAACTGGTTACTATCGTCTTACTATTAACCTGATGGGTCAAACAATTGTGTAAGCACGTGGTACTGGTCTCGCGAAGTACACCCCAAGTGGGTTGAACATAAAGAAAAGTTGCTATATTGAAAAATATTGTCAAGGCGAGACGTTATAATCTCACGCACATCGCATTTATGATTGATGATCTTAGTTAGAGTTACTTACCAACACGTGGTTCCACTTTACTCACAAAGTAGTGACAAAGCAACTACTGGAAAATATTCTGAATTTCACACTCGAAATACACTGCGTTGCAATTTAAGATAACATTAGATATTTTAGAACTAAACCCAAAACAAAGTTGATAAAATTTTCAGTTAGGCTGAACTTAAGAAATCCATTATCCTACGGACTTAGCAGACACGCGCTTAGCCGGAGATCTTATCACTTCAGACGCTCGCCGCGGACAGACTGACCTGGGCCCCTACTGAGCGTGCTTAACCGATACAGACGGAAGTGACCAGAGAGGCATCTTCCTATACCAACATGTCAAGGGACGGACAGAACCATACTAAGGATAGAAACCTCTTTGCTTTTAGAAAGCATAGCTACCTGTTCCGACGTTGGTCCTACTGTTCTCTAGCAGACAGGCTTGTCTGCTACCCTCAAGCATGCAACTAGAAATACATTTGCTCATTCATCCTCTCACACAAAAGGGAAGGGCGATGACAGTATCTTATCATAGACAGTACATAAAGAAAGCGGATGTAGGTTCCGTATGAGACTGTGTGACATGAATTGCATATAAACTGTGTTTTAAAGTGTAGTAGTGTGACAGATCGTTCTTGTTTATGTGTAAAAGTAACACGTTCCACTACTCAGTCTCCTCGCATATAGTCAGAAACGCCACAGTAAATTTAGAAGAGGAATTTATGCCGTAAATGACAACAGATTTAAGAAATTAACATGAAAGGAATCCAACAGAGACCTTTCAACATCATTGTAAATTTCTTAAAGTATTGTCATTTATTTTCTGTAAATAAAATAAAGTAATGCGATTTGCTTGAATTGTTGTCTAGCGATCCGAGAAAGCAAGTTTCCTGGGCATCTCATGTTCGTCGAGTAGGCAGGATACAACACTTTCATTTTAGGACATCGTTCGCAAAGAACGGAGTTCCTTTCTGTTGCCATTTTCCGTAACTTTTCTTTAAAAAAAGATAACGTTGGAATGAAATCGTAAAATGTATAATAGTAATATGTAATTTAATTAGCAATTTCTTTAACATAATAGTTTCACAGAGTAGTATAATGGTTACAGAATAGGTAAGGGTTTGGACTGGCGGTGGTCTTTGTATATCCGATGGGTCAGTGACGAAATCGCTTTGTCCTGTTTTTTCGTTTCCTTTTCGACGCTCCTGTAGCGCTTGCTAGGTACTGAGTTTTCTAGATTTTTTTATTGTTTGGACTCGAGCTTCCTTCTGGCGTCCGTTTTATATAATTCCTAACGTATTAACTAATACTATGAGATGACATATTTCATTTTTTTTCAATTTTCAAATTAATACCGATTTTTATTCATATTCTGACGGATATTATTGTCTCACTTCGTGATCTAGCAGAGCTCTGCGGGCTCTTCGCAATGACACACGAACCAACGTCCTAGCTACACGTATACTCACGCTACGCCAATTTACAACTTAGCATAAAGCTAATTCGTGAGAAAAAAGTGGAGATATTTTCCATCCGTTGAGGATTCAACTATTGTTTACTCATTATTAGTTTCGTAGTTAGTAGTGATTAAAATCTGACGACATTTCACGCAACGATGTTCGACCTACTAGCAAACAGACGTTAGTATATATTTTTAAAAAAAGAACGAAGTATAAAAGGTGCAAGGAACTGTGTGACAAAGACAGTGCCTCCTTAAGTGTGGACAATTTTGTCTTATTATATCCTGATTCATATTAGGTTTATGGGCATTCAGCCGTGGTCTAAGGAATTACCACATGCCTCCTAATGCTACAGACATCCTCAGAGGATGTAAAGACTCAGACAGCAGTTCCCAACTTAAACGATTTCAGTGAGTCGGACCGTTTATATCCACCAGGCCGCTTCCTAAGATAGCAGCGTCGTCCCGATGTGTTTTATGTTGCACCTAGTTCGGATGATATAGCGCTGTTTGCATTGTTTAGCGCAAATTGTCCTTTTCTGCTAACGCTGTTTTTGTGCTTTTGAGTTTGTTTGGCCTCTGTGTAGATCCTAGCACAGTAATGATTGGACGCTAATAAAACGATAGTTTCGGAAAAACAAATTTGGACGTTTTCTAGCAACAAAGAGACCAGAACTAACCGAAACAGTTAACGCAGAGGAAGGTATTAGTGATCGTTTGGCTGTGGTAGTTTTTACAAGGAGTACTCAGAAAAGGTAGGAAAATGTTTTCGGTTAACAAGACTGACTGGCTATAAGATGCCGAGTATCTAAATAGTCAGCATCAAATATTCAGTGTTGAGGCTGAAAATGTGGAGCACAAATGGGAAAAATTCAAAACCATCCTTCAATATGAATAAGACAAGTATATTTCGAGCAAGGTATGAAAGGATGGGAAGTTCCAGCGTGGTTTAACAGCCGTGTTTTACGTAACCAAAGAGAAATTCATCACAGATTCAAGTGAAGTCAAAAACTAGCTGATAAAGGAAAACTGAACGAAGCGAAAACGAGCCTAAGGAGAGCAGTGAGAGAAGCGTTCGATGACTTAGAAAGTAAAATTCTGTCAGCCGATCTGACTAAAAAGAGGTTTTGGTCTTATTTAAATCTATAAGCGGTTCGAAATCCTGTATTCATTCACTCTGTGACCATGCTGGCAGTGAAACAAACGGTAACAGAGAGAAAATCGAAATACTGAATTCGGTGTTCCGAAGTTGTGTCAGCGCGGAAGATCGTAACACGGTCCGTCCTTTCAATCATCGTACGCACGTCGAAATGGAGATACTGAAAAAACCTATCGCGGAGCAATAGTGTAAAGGCATCAAGACCTATAAGACTCTATAAAGATTACGCGAAAGAACTTGCTTCCCTTCCAGCAGCAGTTTATCGTAGATTGCTGGACCAACGACTGGAAGAAAGCACAAGTCTTTCCCGTTTTCACGAAGGGTCGTAGGAGAGGTGTACATAATTATAGGCCTAAATCGTTGACGGAAATCTGTTGTAGAATTATGGAACGTATTTTGTGCTCACGTATTATGACGTTTCTGAAGAAAGAAAATCTCGTCTATAAAAATCAACACAGATTTCGCAAATGATATTGCGGAACACAGCTCGCTCTGTTCTTCCACGAGATCCATAGCGTTGTAGAAAAGAGCGCTCAGGTAGATGCCGTGGTTGTTGACTTCAAGAAAGCATTTGACGCCGTGTCGCACCGCAGTTTAGTGAGATTACCGAGTATCGGTCCAGATTTACGACTGGCTACTGGGCATCCTTACAGACAGAGCTCAACACGTCGGTCTCGACTGAATGAAATCAACAGATTTGCGGAGTACCCGAAGTAATCGCGATAGGAAGATTACTGTTTATAAATATATAAATGATCAGTAGAAAGAGTTGGATGCTCTTTCAGATTGTTCACAGACGATGCGATTGTCTATAAGGAACTAGTAACGACAGATGACAGTAATGAACTACAGAATGACCTGCGCAGGGTTGGTGATTGGTGTAGGGTCAGACAGTAGACCAAGAGCGTAAATAAATGTAACGTATTGCGCGTACATAAGAGAAGAAATCCACTACTGTACAAAAATGCTAGTAGCAGCATCTATCCGGAGCGACCTTAAGAGGAATGGCCACATGACACTAGAAAAAGCAGATGCCACACGGAGTTTCATAGAAAGATTCTTAAGGAAATGTAACTCATCCACGAAGGAACTGGCTTACAAGGCTCTTTTTACGCCTGTTCTTGAGTGTTGTCCATATGTCTAAGATCTTTACCAAGTAGGACGGATAGAACAGATAGAGAACATTCGACGAAGAACAGTGCGTCTCATCGTAAGATCGTTTAGTCCGTGCGGGAGCGTAGTAGAGATGCTCAACAAATTCCAGTGGCAGATCTGGACATCGTACCGCAGCGATCTGAAGAAACTAGAACGCTTCAACCAACAGGAGCTAAGATACATCATGAACATGACATGGGATGACTTTATATCGAATACCACCGTTCTTGAGAAAGCGAAAATGAATAGTATAGAAACTCACATTATTGGGCTCCAACTAAGATGGGTTGGGCATGTCCAGCGGATGAGAGATGACAGACTTCCACGTCAAATGCTGTACAGTGAAATGAGCATAGGTAAGGGGCCGCGAGGTGCCCCTCTTAAACGGTAGAAGAATCAGTATAAGAAAAATCTAAAAGCCCTGAACAACCTTGAACAACTGGTCCACTACAGCAGAAGATCGCAGTCGCTGGCGCTCAACTACCTCAAACGCTCTTCAGAACTTTGAGCCGGAACGTCGAAGACTCGAGAATGACAAACGACAGAAACGCAAACTCCTCCAGGCCCAGCCAACTTCCATCATTTGTAACTTCTGTGGTCGCATGTCCCATGCTACTAAGCCATCAAAGACATTTCCACGCCTCAACCGTGACAAAGGAAATCTCAGGAGAGAAAAGAAAACTCGAATACGAGTATCAGCAGCTGCCGCCGCCGCCGCCGCCGCCGCCGCCGCCGACGACGACGACGACGACGACGCCCCAGTTTCATGTTTCAGCAGGAGGGAGCTGTCGAGAATAAGAGTGTTAGTCTCACCCGGTAATGTGTGCGGTTTTAGCTGAAGTCCCCTCCCCTGGTACATCGGTGGATAGACTGAGTGAAAGACTACATCCCTGTCTTACAACCTTTTAACCCGAGCACTTCATTCTTGGTCTTCCACACATATTGTTCCCTCTTCGCTTTTGTACGTACTGTATATTACCAGTCTTTCCCTATAGCTCACCCCTAATTTCCTCAGAATTTCGGAGATCGTGCACCATTTTACACTGTCGAAAGATTTTTCGACAAAAACTCGATTTTTCTTCATTCTTGCATTCATTATCAATCGCAACGTCAGAATCGCCTCTCTGGTGTCTTTACCTTTCATAAAGCCAAACTGATCGTCATATAACACTTCTTCAGTTTTCTTTTCCATTCTTCTGTATATTATTCTAGTCAGTAATTGGGGTGATGAGCTTTTAAGCCGACTGTGCGATAATTCTCGCACTTGTCGGCTCTTGCAGTCTTCAGAACTGTGTGGATGATGTTTTCCCGAATGTATGATGGTATATCACCCGTCTCACACATTCTACACACTAAAGTGAATCGTCTTTTTGTTGCTACTTCCTCCAATGATTTTAGAAATTCTGATGGAATGTTATCTATTAATTCAGCCTTATTCCATCTCAAATCTTCAAAGCTCTTTTAAGTTCTGATTCTGATATTGGATCCCCTATCACTTCCCTGTCGAGTTCTTTTTCTTCCTCTATGACGTCATCAGACAAACGTCCCCCCACGTAGAGGACATCAATGTACTCTTCCCATCCATCCGCTCTCTCCTCTCCATTTGATAAAATGGTTCAAATGGCTTTGAGTACTATGGGACTTAACTTCTGAAGTCATCAGTCCCTATAACTTAGAACTACTTAAACCTAACTATCCTAAGGACATCACACACATCCATGCCCGAGGCAGGATTCAGACCTGCGACCGTAGCGGTCGCGCGGTTCCAGACTGTAGGGCCTAGAACAGCTCGGCCATTCCGGCCGGCCTCCATTTGACAGTGAATTCCCCATTGCTCCCCTATGTTACCATCCTTGCTTTTAATTTCACCAAAGGTTGTTTCCATTTTTTCTGTATGCTGACACAGTTCTTCCGATAACTTTTTTTTTCCTCCGATTTGTTCACAGTTTTTCCCTCAGACGTTTCGTCTAGCTTCCCTGCGCTTCCTATTTATTTTGTTCCTAACTATTTCTGTATTCCTGAATTTCGCTTGTATTTCTTTGTTTCATCGATCAGCTGAACTATCTTTTGTGTTATGCATGGTCTCTTCGCACATGCCTTGTTGCTGTGAACGAGACGATTTCCTGACGCATGACGCGTGGTGTGTCTGTACGATTCTGTATGGGTGAACTATAGGATGGTTGTAGTTAAATTTTTCCTACTTGAGCCAGTGTAGACTGAAAAATATTTACCGCATGTGTACGCAACTTTATAACAATGATGATCAGACAATGCGCTGCAGGATTTGCGTTGTTAGATGTAGTGTTAGTTCCTTGACCTGCCGATACGCGCCGGTACTTGCACGGCGACGTAGAGTTCAAACACAAGCGTTAGTGCCAATTACTGTAGAAGACAATGAACATGGGCATGGATACCGTGACCAGGGCTGCGGTCGCAAAGCTGTCTAATCAAAACAATAGCAATAATGCTGCTGCTATTCGAGAGCATCAACGCACCAAGCGAATGTGAAGAGGATCTCTTTTCGCACCGGAACATGATTAGAAAGACCAAATAAGCTGGCGATTTGGGAATTGCTCCTGGGAAAGGGCGACAAATCGTTGAAGTTGCGTTTGCCGTGGCTGAGAATGTTGGATGCAGTGTGCAGAGAACGAGCTGTATCACGGCAGCGGAACATTTCGTGATCCATCGTTCGAAAAGTGCTGCGAACAATTGTGAAATGGTATTTGTAGTGCATTTCCAGGCTATTCTCTCACATTCAGTGCGTCTCCACAAATATTACAAGAAAATTTCATTATCTTAAATACACTTGTTTTCATTGGGAACCTCTCAAGTAGCGAAAGTCCAATTATCACCACTCTATACTTTATGCTAGTTGCACTGTAGTGCTAATCATTTGCATGTCTAATCATCCCAATTTGATGTTTTTTGTGTGGCGTTTTCATAATGAAATTTTAATGGCGGGCGGTGTAGTTGGAGGTTGTAAATTGACTGAGAGCGATCCACCTCCTCCAGTCCAGTGCTTGCTTCTCGGAACCGTTTTGAGTACTGTCAGAATCTTTTTGAACCTAGACAGAATACATGTAACGTTTGACTGGTGTTGGAGTAGTGAGAATAATAACTCTGTCTCTCTTATCACAGCGAGACTAGCAATGTCGAATATCAAACCCGTGTCTATACATTAATGTTTTCTTGGTAATTAGTTTTGTAATATATCAATATGTATGGCATCGACAAAAACGTAGAAAACACTGTGACAAATGTACGCCTCAACATAAATGCAAGTTGCGTTGCGTATTTCGCCACGAACGGCACTTGTGCGCTGTCCGTAACGCATTGCAAGTGTTACTCATGGTCAGAAGAGAGTTATGTAGGAGGTAAGTAAATTCGAATGTGGGCAAGTTACAGACGAAAGTGCGTTATGAGTGATCCTGATGGACGGTCATTGAAGAGGATTGTGATGAAAAATAAGAGGACGACAGCCGCTAAAGTCACTGTAAAACTAGATGTCGTTGCATCAAAACAGCCCGGAGGGAGCTTCACAAACAGGAAACAGCGGAGCGAGCTGGAACTCAGAACCATTAATCAGTGATGCAAATGCCCTTAAACAGGAAAAAGTGGTGCCGAAGTCATAAAACCTTCATTATGGAGCAGTGGAAGTCATTAGGTTGGATGAATCTTGTTTCACACTGTTTTCAACTTCTGGCATAGTGTAAGTCCCAACAGCGAAACGTAGCGCGTGTTCGGTGATGATTGGGATAGCCATATCGTGGTTACTCCACAGGTTGGCATTCCTACCAAGGATTATGTGATCATTTTGTGTGATCAGGTTTATCCCAAGGTACAGTGTTTGTACCTAATGGTGATGCAGTGTTCCAAGACGACAGCGCCCCTGTTCACACAGCTGGAATTACCCAGAACTGGCTTTATGAGCACGAAGATGAATTATCCCATCTCCCCTGCCTGACACAGTCGACAGCTCTCAAAATTATTGGATGTAGTCTATTCCGCTATCCGCCTCAATCATAGTTGCTTGAAGTTGCCACTATTTTGTAGGAAGAACTGTGTAAGATTCACTTGGAAGCTATTCAGGACCAAAACCGTACAGGACCTATATGCATTCTTTCTGAGATGACTGGAAGCTGTTTTAAATGTCAACGTATTTCCTACACAGTACTTCCTACACATTATTGTACATGGTAATGTGTAACGTTTTGGCGTTTCCGTAATTCTATCCAATCCCTGTAATTTTGCCTCGGCTAGGCAGGCGTGTACTCCGGACTCGTGTACGACTTCACGCGACGAAACGAAACGAGGAAAGATGAAAGGAACGTTTCAATGTGTTCCTCAACTTAAAAACAAACACACGTCAGTAACAGGTAATGATTCTAAAGACGCGTCCTGCGACTTCCGTAAAGGCTGGAAAGGTACCCACCATTTTCCGATGACGTTGGAAACTCCGTTTTGTGTCTGGAGAACTGGTCAGACGTTTCTGATACGCAGACCACGGGTCATTTTCGTGCGGTTATTGTTCACTACTCCGCAGAGCCTGCCGGCCGTTGTGGCCGAGCGGTTCTAGGCACTTCAGTCTGGAACCACGCGATTGCTACGGTCGCAGGTTCGAATCCTGCCTCGGGCATGAAAGTGTGTGACGTCCTTAGGTTAGTTAGGTTTCAGTAGTTCTAAGTTCTAGGCGACTGATGGCCTCCGATGTTAAGTCCCATAATTCTCAGAGCCATTTGAGCCCGTAGGGCCTTCTAAGATGTTATTGTCTAGCCCAGGACTTTACGAGCTCAAGAGATGAGTTTTTTCTCGCGAATGTGTTATTAGTTGTTAGACAGTTAAATTGTCTCTTCTTTTCCCATATGTTCCTCTGTTCTCTGTAGAAAATCTTCCTTTGTATATTTTGTATCTTTATCTGAATGGAATGTATGTTATGCATGAAATGTGCTATAATAAAAAGCGTCTTCCATGTACCGCGCTTCTGCAGACCGTCGTTAAACTGTCGATTAATGGCATTACAATCGGTGAGGTATAGTTTTACAATGTTTTCTGACACATGTAGTATAGTAATGATAAAGGAATGATCGTATGGCACTACTGATAGTGTGACTGTATGACTGCCGCAATTCTTTGTCTTTGGCGACTTGGGCTCCGCTTAAGATGAGATAAAATGATTAGGACAACACAAACACTCGGAAGAACTTGTACTCGGTCGGAAATAGAACCAGGAATCCCCTGATCTAGAGGCAACAGCGCTGAACACTACACCTCGAGCTATCGACCAGTAATGATGGGTAAACCATCCACCACTGATCGCAATATCAGCACAATTCAGTGATCTCTGATCGAAACCGCGAAAATGGCGTTCATCATATATCCCACACTGAAGATAATATTCAAGGTGTCTCACAATGGGAGGAGTAACTGCATTTTTTTGTAGTTTCAGACAAGAAATCTGTTGAAAAAATAACAATTCACACACGCTCTCGTAGCAGCTCATATCATCAGCGCTAATAGTGAAGCACACACTGTTGTAAGTACTGAGGTGGTATTTCACATTTAGTTAGGTCCGTGTAAGAGTTTCGTACCTCAATCGGTAAAAAAGGTACCCTTACATCATCACGTTCTTGGTTGTCTGTCCGTCGGTTAAGACCTTTTCTTTTGTCGGGAACGGGTAGAGGTTGTTGTTGTTGTTGTTGTTGTCTTCAGTCCTGAGACTGGTTTTATGCAGCTCTGCATGCTACTCTATCCTGTGCAAGCTTCTTCATCTCCCAGTACCTACTGCAGCCTACATCCTTCTGAATCTGATTAGTGTATTCATCTCTTGGTCTCCCTCTACGATTTTTACCCTCCACACTGCCCTCCAATACCAAATTGGTGATTCCTTGATGCCTCAGAACACGTCCTACCAACCGATCCCTTCTTCTAGTCAAGTTGTGCCACAAACTCCTCTTCTCCCCAATTCTTTTCAATACCTCCTCATTAGTTATGTGATCTACCCATCTAATCTTCATCATTCTTCTGTAGCACCACATTTCGAAAGCTTCTATTCTCTTCTTGTCTAAATTATTTATCGTCCATGTTTCACTTCCATACATGGCCACACTCCATACAAATACTTTCAGAAACGACTTCCTGACACTTAAACCAATACTCGATGTTAGCAAATTTCTCTTCTTCAAAAACGCTTACCTTGCCATTGCCAGTCTACATTTTATGTCCTCTCTACTTCGACCACCATCAGTTATTTTGCTCCCCAAATAGCAAAACTTCTTTACTACTTTAAGTGTCTCATTTCCTAAACTAATTCCCTCAGCATCACGCGATTTAATTCGACTACATTCCATTATCCTCGTTTTGCTTTTGTTGATGTTCATCTTATACCCTCCTTTCAAGACACTGTCCATTCCGTTCAACTGCTCTTCCAAGTCCTTTGCTGTCTCTGACAGAATTACAATGTCATCGGCAAACCTCAAAGTTTTTATTTCTTCTCCATGGATTTTAATACCTACTCCGAACTTTTCTTTTGTTTCCTTTACTGCTTGCTCAATATACAGATTGAATAGCATCGGGGAGAGGCTACAACCCTGTCTCGCTCCCTTCCCAACCACTGCTTCTCTTTCATGTCCCTCGACTCTTATAATTGCCATCTGGTTTCTGTACAAATTGTAAACCGCCTTTCGCTCCCTGTATTTTACCCCTGCCACCAGTCAACATTGTCAAAAGCTTTCTGTAAGTCTACAAATGCTAGAAACGTAGGTTTGCCTTTCCTTAATCTTTCTTCTAAGATAAGTCGTAGGGTCAGTATTGCCTCACGTGTTCCAAAATTTCTACGGAATCCAAACTGATCTTTCCCTAGGTCAACTTCTACCAGTTTTTCCATTCGTCTGTAAAAAATTCGCGTTAGTATTTTGCAGCTGTGACTTATTAAACTGATAGTTCGGTAATTTTTTACATCTGTCAGCACCTGCTTTCTTTGGGATTGGAATTATTATATTCTTCTTGAAGTCTGAGGGTATTTCGACTGTCTCATACATCTTGCTCACCAGATGGTAGAGTTTTGTTAAGCCTGGCTCTCCCAAGGCTGTCAGTAGTTATGAAGTTGAAATTTATGCCAAATACTAAGGTCTACAGTCCCTTGATGGTCTAAGAAATTGAAGCTTTTAACTCAATACAGCCGAAAGATATGGATATTTATATACATATTTTGATACTATCTAACTCACTCATCAAAATTTTCATGAGCAATTGTTAATTCATTGCACTTACAGTTTGTGCACAACCTGGAAACAGATGATTATCCACTTAGAACGCAGCTTCCGCAGTGATGCCTGGAACAATGTCAAAGGCATCGTACACTTCTGTCTGTTCTGTTTGTAAATGAAGCAACATTCGAAGTGAAGGGGTCTCCAGCATCCACAATTCGCATGTTTTGAGCGAGATTAATCGACAAGCCGCATACAGTCGCGCTCATCAATGGTGGTTCTCCGTGTGTGTATGGGTAGATGCTGTTGGTGACGGTTGAACTGGGCCAAATCACCTAACTGGGCTGTTAAATGACCGGCATTTTACAGTTTCCAGACATAGCATTTTCAGAGTTGCTGAATGACGTGTCTTTCGCTACAAGGCAGGGCATGTACTTCCAGCATGAAGTGACGCCGCCACATTTCAGTCGTTCTGTGCCTCGATTCTTGAACCGACGCTTACCAGAAAAGTTGATTGGCAGAGGTCGCCCTATACCGTGGCCTACTCGATTCTCTGATTTGATCCCTCTGGAATTTTTGTGTGTGACGAGAGATGTGCAGTCTTCTTTACGTAACACCTGTTGCATCAGAAGAGGATCTGGTTGCCCATACAGTAGCAGCAGGAGTGGGAACTAAGGACACTCCCGTAGCCTTTGCCCGTGTCAGACAGAATATGACCCACCGGTGTTACCTCTGTTTACAAATCAACGGAGGCATTTTTGAATCTCTACTGTAACTGAAGTAACTGTATTGTGTTAGCGTTGTTTTCTCTTGCTAACAAAGAATTAAAACTTCTGTGGGTTACTTTTTGTCCTCACAAGAAGACATTTTAGAAAGAATGTTTTCATTGTCCCATGCTACTTGCCAGAGTTCGTTACATTAATTAATTTTCAAGACTTCCTCTAGCAGTTTAAGCTCTACTGGTTTTAAAAAACCCTCAAAGCAAAATATGACGTTACAAGAAATATCTGTTTCGGTCCCCTGTGCAACCTTCCAGAGTTTGTCGGTTTATATAATTTTCACCCTGTATAATGATTAACTGCAACTTCCAATCAGTAAGATGGAAAACATCAGACTATATTAGTCACCCTCTCAAAAGACGTCATTGACCGATTTGGAGCATTACTGATGGCGTGCAACTAGCGCCACTCAGTCACATGAACCTCAATCGTTGATGTAAGTAGTGACAGCGAAGTCGATCTGCTTTTCTTTTTCTTCCTTTTCTTTTTTTTCTTTTGGGAAACGAAAACAACTAACCCTGTATCATCTTTGAACGTAATGTCTTCTAACGTTTGGTACGTAGATGATGTAAGTCATTTCATGTTATTGATATTACACCGCGCAGTCATAATAATGGGCAGAGTTGGGCAATTGATTAGTAATTTTACTTAGGAAATGTAATGTTCGTAATACAAAGTTTTTTTTTAATCTGCGATAAATATATAAGCAGGAGCAACGATTATCATTTATTAGGATTAGTTGTCTTCATCATTCATTTATGTTTAGATTGTAATTTATAGAATTAAGAGGCCCTAAGATCTGCTTCATGGGGAAGTCAGACAGGGCCAAATCTTTGTTTTAGCGTTTATTATTCTCCGTTGTGCACATTCATTTTACACCCGCCTGGAGTAGCATCTTAGAGACTTACTACCTTACAGACCATTGACCTCCTGTAATCGACAACGGGCGACTCCAAAATATTATACAGTTACTTCACGCCAATCTTACTTAGTCAATAGCACGGAACCGTGGACCTGCTTGCGTGCCGCAGCGATACAGATAGCCGTACCGCACGTACAACTATAGCAGAGACTTGAGAGGCCAAACAAACGTTTGGTTCCCGAAGAGGAGCAGCAGCCTTTCCAGCAGTTCCAGGACAACAGTCTGAATGATTGACTGATCTGGTCTTGAAACATCTACCAAAACGGCCTTGATGTGCTCCTACTGCAAACAGCTGAAAGCAAGGGGAAACTACTGCCATCATTTTTCCGGAGGATATGCAGGTCTACTGTATATTTAAAGGATGATATCGTCCTCCTGGGCAAAATATTTCGGAGGTAATATAGTTCCCTATTCGGAGCTCCTGGCAGGGACTACTCAGGATGTTTTCATCAGGAGAAACAAAACTGACATTCTACGGAACGGAGAGTGGAATGTTAGTTCCATTTATCGTGCAGATAGGTTAGAAAATTTTAAAAGGGAAATGGATAAGTTGAAGCTAGATATAGTGGGAATTTTTGAAGTTCGGTGGCAGGACTTCCGGTCAGGTGAATATAGGATTATAAGCACAAAGTCAAATAGGGGTGATGTAGGAGAGGGTTTAAGAATGAATAAGAAAATAGAAATGTGGATAAGCTACCATGAACAGCGTAGTGAAGAGATTGAAGAAATGTATGATGAGATAAAAATAAATGCTCCAAATAATTAAAGGAGACGAGATTTAATTGTGATGGGAGACTGGAATTCGATAATAGTTAAAGGAAGAGAAGGAAAAGTAGTAGAGGAATATGGCCTGCGGGAAGGAATAAAAGAGGAAGTCATCTGGCAGAATTTTGCACAGAACATAATAATCATCGCTAATGCTTGGTTTAAGACTCATAAAAGACGGTTGTACTCTTGTAAGAGACCTAGAGGCACGTTAAGGTTTCGGATTATTATATGATGATTAGACAGAGATTTAGGAACTAGATTGGAAATCGTAAGACTTTCACGGGGGCAGAAGTGGACTGAGCACAAGTTATTGGTTATGAAATGCAGATTGAAACTGACTGCGAAAGTGTAGGAAATTAAGGTGATGGGACCTGGAAAGTTGAAAGGACTAGAGATTGTTGAGAGATTCGGAGGAAGCATTAGAGCCCTGCCGCATTGTGATGCCACGGCAGCTCTGCTGGCAGAGACGCCAGACAGAAGCACGTGACGCAATGGAGCCAGCCGCATCTGGCATCTACCTATGTGTGGCGGCAGAGCGGCCGCCGCGAGGTTCTGCCTGCAGGTCCGACAGCCTAGTGGCGCTGCCAGTGGAACACACACTGCCGCACCAGGACGACAGCAGAGCTGCCAAGTGCTACCTGCCGCTCACCTGTACCTACACTGTCTGATCAAAAGTATCCGGACACCCCCTAAAACATACTTTTTCATATTGGGTGCATTGTGCTGCCACGTACTGCCAGATACTCCACATCGCCAACTCAGTAGTCATTAGACTTCGTGAGAGAGCAGAATGGGGCGCTCCGCGGAACTCACGGGCTTTGAACGTGGTTAGCTGATTGAGTGTCAGTTGTGTCATACGTCTGTACCCGAGATTTCCACACTCCTAAACATCGCCAGGTCCACTGTTTCCGATGTGATAGTGAAGTGGATACGTGAAGGGACACGTACAGCACAAAGGCGTACAGGCCGACCTCGTCTGTTGACTGACAGAGATCGCCGACAGTTGAGGGTCGTAATGAGTACTAGGCAGACAGCTACCCAGACCATCGCACAGGAATTCCAAACTGCACCAGGATTCACTGTATGAAACGTCCCCTTAGAACAATTTATACAAGACTGTGCTTAAACTGACACACAATATATTTTTGGCGCAACGCAATCTGACTTCCAACAATCCCTACGAAAGAATGGCCCTGACTAACATTAACCTATATGTTTCACAAATCACTTACCTCACAAAAATCTTCGTTACTCAAGCTACTGCAATACAAGGAACGCCACTACTGCCAGCTAAATAAAAGATTCAAACTACTGAAGGCACTAACTACTGATAGGCATAGTTAGCAAATGAAAGATTTTAATACAGAACAAACAATGTATTTACCTTAATAGTCATAATATATATATCAGTTCATGACACCAATTCTTACAAATTTCAAAACTCCGCCATCTCTCTCCCCACGTCCACCACTGCTGGCGGCTCACCTCCAACTGCGCAACGCTACGCGCTGTAAGCATCCAGCTGCCTCTGCTCAACACTACAATGGCAGACAACAATGCAAACTAAACACACACTGCGCACAGCACAGCCAGTGATTTTTCATACCGAGCGCTAAGCGGCGTTACCAATAAGAAAACCTAAACAGCCTACTTACAACTGCAATTACTGTGACAGTTATGCAGGAGGCGAGAAAACATGGATTTCATGGTCGAGCGGCTGCTCATAAGCCACACATCACGCCGGTAAATACCAAATGACGCCTCGCTTGATGTAAGAAGCGTAAACATTGGACGACTAAACAGTGGAAATATGTTGAGTGGAGTGACGAATCATGGTACACAATGTGGCAGGGTGTGGGTATGGCGAATGCCCGTTGAACGTCATCTGCCAGAGTGTGTAGTGCCAATATTAAAATTCGGAGGCGGTGGCGTTATGGTATGGTCGTGTTTTTCATGGAGGGGGCTTGCACCCCTTTTTGTTCTCCGTGGCACTACCGCAGCACAGGCCTACATTGATGTTTTAAGCACCTTCTTGCTTCCCACTGTTGAGGAGCAATTCGGAGATGGCGATTGCATCTTTCAGCACGATCGAGCACGTGTTCATAATACACGGCCTGTGGCGGAGGGCTTACACTACAATAACATCCCTGTAATGGACTGGCCTGCACAGAGTCCTGAACTGAATCCTAGATAACATCTTTGAGATGTTTTGGAACGCCGACTTCGTGCCAGGCCTTACCGACCGACATCGATACCTGTCCTCAGCGCAGAACTCTGTGAATAATGGGCTGCCATTCCCCAAGAAACCTTCCAGCACCTGATTGAACGTATTATGTCTGCGAAAGTGGGAGCTGTCATCAAGGCGAAGGGTGAGCCAACACCATAATGCATTCCAGCATTACCGATGGAGGTTGCCACGAATTTTTAAGTCATTTCCAGCCAGGTGTCCGGATACTTTTGAACACACGATTTATTTTCCGTCACGTGAGCGCAATGGGTAGTTTTGATACCGAATCTTTTATGTGCATGACATGAGATTAGCGATTTGATACACGCCATCTCATCACTATTCGAACTGCGAACTGGAAAAGAAGTGGTGGCTATTATTACTGTCTTAAATAAAGCAAGATTCGAAAAAAACTTCCCTCAACTTTACGAACGCCTTAAAACCACTCGTAATAGAGCACAGTCTTGATTATGGCCTGTTGGATATCGCAGAAATTAGCGATTTTCAATTTCCTCACAACCCGTTCCTGATGCGCCACTCCAGTCACAAGAACTTTATACCATAGACGAAGTACTTTTTGCTATGAGGGCTATAGATACTTCCAGACCGAAAGAGCATAACTACATTTCCTACTGTAGGTAGTGGGTATGACACGTCTGACACGCTAGAATTATTTTAAGAACTAAGATATGTAAACAAATGAGGCAGGTTTCCTACTTTCTTTCTAAAACATTTCTAAATAGAATTTTAGTTTATAATAATGCACCTTTGAAATAAAACTGAAAATTTACTTATGTGTACTTTCCAGTTTCAACGAAATCTGTAAATATCACTTCCAGACTAGATCTCCGCTAACTCATCAAATCAACACACTGACATTCTGGCCAGCCGGAGTGGCCGAGCGGTTATAGGATCTACGGTCGCGGGTCCGAATCCTGCCCCGGGCATGGATGTGTGTGATGTCCTTAGGTTAGTTAGGTTTAAGTAGTTCTGGGGGACTCATGACCTCAGCAGTTAAGTCCCACAGTGCTCAGAGCCATTTTAACTATTTTGCACTGACTTTCTCACGGAACTGAAAAAAATTAGAGTGGAATCCTTACATCATTATACAGCGTGTGAAATAAACCTTGCTGCATTATCTTTTTATTTCGAACTTGCACACAAAACTGCTAGCTCTTCTACCGATTGCAGACTTAGGACATTGTTTTGGTCTCTTTTCTAGCGGAAGTACCGGCAGACCTAAGCGCCTTCTCCCGTCGGAGGTCCGAGTCCTCCGTCGGGCATCGGTGTGTGTGTTGTTCTTAGCCTAAATTAGTGAAAGTTATATTAAGTAGTGTGTAAGCCTAGGGACCAATGACTTCAGCACTTTGGTCCATTGGAACTTACTACTACCAGTCCTAAGCGCTGCCACCAGACCTGCCGTGGCTTCGTAGTGCGGTAGGGCCCTTAGGCAACGGTTGACTAGAACACGGAAAAGGAATATAGTAGTAGTTGATTTAGTAGCGTTAAGAGATGAAATAGTGAAGGCAGCAGAGGATCAAGTAGATAAAAAGGCAAGGCGTGGTAGAAATCCTTCGATAACACAAGATATATATGTAGAATTGAATTGATGAAAGGAGAAAATTGAAGAATTCCGCAAATGAGGCCGGCAAAAGGGAATACAAAGTTTAAAAAATGAGACTGACTGTATGTGTAAAATAGCTAAAGAGGAATGGCTAGAGGACAAATATAAGGATGTAGAAGCATATTTCACTAGAGGAAAGATAGATACTGCCTACAGAGAAATTAAAGAGGCCTTTGGCGAAAAGGGAAGCAGCTGTATGAATATCAAAAGATCAGTCTTAAGCAAAGAAGGGAAAGCTGAAAGATGGAAGAAGTATATAGACTGTCAACACAAGGGAGATGAACTTGAAAGCAATATTATAGAAAGGGGAGGGGATGTAGATGAAGATGAGATGGGAAATAAGACACTCCGAGAATAATTTGACAAAGCTCTGAAAGATCTAAATCTAAACAACGCCCCAGGAGAAGACGATATTATGGGAGAACTAGCCACCAAAAAACTCTTCCATCTGGTATGCAAGATGTGTGACACAGAGAAAATAGCGTCAGACTTCTATTAGAATGTAGTAATTCGAATTCCAAAAAAAGAAAAAGCAGTTGCTGACAGGTATGAAAATTACATAACTATCAGTTTAGTAAGCTACGGTTACAAAATTCTTTACAGAAGAACGGAAAAACTGGTGCAAGCAAATCTCGTGAAAGATCAGTTTGGATTCCGGAGAAATCTACGAACACACGAAGCAATACTGACCCTATGATTTATCTAACAAGATAGGTCAAGGAAAGGCAAACTTACATTCACATTATTTGTAGACTTGTAGAAAACCTGATAGTGTTGATTGGAATCCTTGAAATTCTGAAGGTAGCAGGGGTAGAATACGGGGAGCGAAACGCTATTTACAACTTGTTATGAAACCAGATGGCAATTACAATAATTAAGGAACAGGAAAGGGAGGCAGTGGTTGAAAAGGAAGTGAGACAGGTTTGTAGCCTATCTCAGATGTTATCCAATCTGTACATTAAGAAAGCAGTAAAGAAATCCGAAGAAAAAGTTTGAGTGTGAATTAAAATTAATGGAGAAGAAAATAAGACTTTGAGGTTTAACGATAAAATTGTAATTCTGTCAGAGACAACAAAAGACTTGGAGAAGCAGTTGAACGGAATGCACAACATCTTGAAAGGAGGATATAAGATGAACATCAACAAAAGCAAAGCAGAGATAATGGAATGTAGTACGGATTAAATCAGACGATGCCAAGGAAATCAGATACTTTAAGTAGTAGGGTACATGAGTTTTGCTATTTTGGCAGCAAAATAACTGATGATGGCCGAATCAGAAAGGATATACAATCTAGACTGGGATTGGCAAGAAAAGCATTTCTGAAGAAGAGAAATTTTGTAGCATGGAATATAAATTTAAGTGTTTTTGGACGTTTATGCCTGGAGTGTCACTATGTATTGAAGAGAAACATGGACGATACGTAGTTAAGATAAAAAGAGAATAGAAGCTTTCGAAATGTGATGCTTCAGAAGAAAGGTGAAGATTAGATGCGTTGACCACGTAACTAATGAGTAAGTACTGAGTATAATTGTGAGGCAAGAAATTTGTGGCACAACTTAACCAAAAGAAGGGGTTGGTCGCCAGGACACATCCTGAGACATCAAGGAATCACCAGTTTAGTATAGGGAGCAAGTGTGAGAGGTAAAAATCGTAGAAGGAGAGCAAGAGATGAATACAGTAAGCTGATTCAGAAATATGTAGATTGCAGTAGTTATTCGGAGACGAAGAGGCTCGCACAGGATAGAGTAGTCTTTGGACTGAATACAACAACAACAGTAGGGATCGTAATGTAGGTCGTCGTGGATGTGCCACGAGTGGCAGACAGCAGCTATCGTGTTTAGAAGTGACTAGACCACACTGCGAATGAATTTACCCGATTTGTTGGCGTACCAACGCAAACTGCCTAAACTCTGTACAAGGATGTTATACCTCTAACACTAACACAGCACATCATAAGAACATTAGGGACTGGAACCGACTGTCACGCCTTTCCAATGACAATGTGTTTCAAATCCGACAGTAATTCCTGTCAGTGAATGCATTTCCATATCAACCAGTTTCCGAGTAAACATTGCAGAGGGTACTGCATGCAATGGATATTTGGAGTCTGGTTCCTTGCAAAATACCGTTGCTCACGTCTTGAGTGGGCCAAACATCACGGAAACCGAACAGTAGCCGACTGGAGGCGTGTAGTGTGTTCCAACGACATGTGATGTTACCTCTTTACAAACAATGCCTAATGAGGAGTTTAACAGAGTGATGATTCAGGGGGGTTAGTAATTTTTTGGATCAAAAATGGTTCAAATGGTTGTAACCACTATGGGACTTAACATCTGAGGTCATCGGTCCCGTAGACTTAGAACTACTTAAACCTAACTAACCTAACGACATCACACACATCCATGCCCGAGGCAGGATTCGAACCTGCGATAGTAGCAGCCGCATGGTTCCTGGGCTGAAGCGCCTAGAACCTAGCAATTTTTTGTCCAGCATGATTACACTTAATTATTCAGTGACAGAAGAACATCGTAAGAACGGGTCATCAAAGTCCTGTTAAAATTAACTGATGTAAGTTTTCCATACTAAATGTGGCTACATGACATGAGGCTCTTTGAAAAATATTGGCTGTTGTTGTATATCTAAATATCAGCTAACATTTCATACAGGCAACTGTCCATTAGCAAGCCATCTTTGTGCTTGTATGTTCTGCCACCAAAATTGACATAATCGTACGACAGTACCGTTGTAAGTAACTCAATGAGTTCACAGATCTTTGCCATGTTGAGTTTGTTATGTCTGAGAAGATTATTCCAAATAATATCAATGGTTTCCTTTATAGGTACGTCGATATAGAGGATTCGCAATTTGGAGTGATGCAAATCTTGCTCCCAATGTAATACGATCGTCAAATGGTTCAAATGGCTCTGAGCACAATGGGACTTAACATCTGAGGTTATTAGTCCCCTAGAACTTAGAGCTACTTAAACCTAACAAACCTAAGGACATCACACACATCCATGCCCGAGGCAGGATTCCAAGCTGCGACCGTAGCGGTCGCGTGATTCCAGACTGTAGCGCCTAGAACCGCTCGGCCACTCTGGCCGGCATACGAGCGTCATTTTCAATGAATGTGTGTTACCTATGGAGAAGCTGGTAAATTTATTATTTAATCTATAGGAATAATATCTGAAACAATGAAGTGGTATTGGGCAAACAGAAGAACAAAAATACCTTTATATCAATGAAATGGTCGTATGGCACTGACGGCCGGGACGAACCCTCCGGGGAATCCGGGGAAATTCGGCCGCCAAGTTGGAAGCCTCATTTTAGGCGACGCCACACTGGGAGACTTACTGGTCGGTGATGATGAAGACGACACAACATCCCGTCCACGAGCAGAGAAAAATGTCCGACCCGGTCGGGAATCAAATCCGGGCCCGCTGCATGGTAGGCAGACACGTGGTCCGGTCGGGAATCGAACTCAGGCCCGCTGCATGGTACGCAAACACGTTACCGCTCAGGTAACTAGGCGGACGCGACTTTATCCGATAATAAATTATAATAATCTTCCGCATAACCACTGTTTTACTGATTTATTATTGAACGTAATTGTAATACCGAATAGCAAGTACTTGTATAAACCTTTGTATAACTGAGTAGAATGATCCAATGGAGGCCATAAAATAATTAATAATAATAAAGAGTAGCTGATCCTATAATTCCAATGCCCTGGGCGGGACAATTTTGCTTATGGATTTTATTTATTTATTTATTTATTTATTTAACCTGATCAGATTAGGGCCATCAGGCCCTCTCTTACATCGGACCAGTGTTCCACATATGCAGCATTTCACACATCAGAGTTACTTCATGACAATAGTTTAAATGAGAAAATTAGATTACTCTAGTGACAATATGAATAAAGAGTAGTGACTAAGACTTAATAAAGTAAATGCTGGCAGTATTTTTACAACAGGTGCTATATATACAGATTATGATAAATGCAATAATAATAACAGTATAAAAATCAAATAATAATGATAAACATGAGAAAAACTGGCAATACTAATGAAGATTTGTGTAGATGTACATTAATATATTGCTGTGTAAAGTAGATGTTTACTAGTATAGCGAGTTTTGGGAAGAGAGATTTAAAGAGGGGGAAAGAGGGAAGTAATTAGGTGAAGTGCATTCATGTACAGAGGAAGGCATTACTGTTGCATAAGTAAATACGTAATTAACTTTTTTTAAGCCGAACATGTTTTTAAGTTCTCTAACATAACGAGGGAGGTTATTCAGAGTTCCCGCTACTGTAAAGTACTTGGAGAAGGTGACTGAGCGATGCAGTGGAACAGAGAGGATTTTTTAATAATGGGAACTGCATCGCCTGTTTGTCCATCTTCGTAAATCAGATAGTAATGTAACAGCTGACAACTGGTTCAGTGATGTCACTCTCCTTTAGACCTTGTCAACAAAACACTGCCTGTTCTGTGAGTGGACTTTGAGAAATAACAAACGACAAATTGCAAAATAAATGACATATTGGAAAACAGAGAAGCATTCTACAATGTTTTTCCTTTCAGTACAGAAGAAACTATGATTTCATCTGAACCACACAACAAAACGAATAAATGTGCTCTTGATTACCAATATGCATTTGGACGGAGCAAAGGACGAAGGAAGTGGGTAGAAAAGAAAACTAGAAATGACTACGTTCTGAGATTAAAAATAATCTCGGTGTGGACATGCTTGACAAAATGTGTTCCTCTTACAGTGTCCAAAGAGGCACAAAACGGTGGCCAATGGTAGCGTTTCCCACCTTTCTAAACGTATCTGGTATAAATAGTGAAGTCATTTGCCTGGGGAATGGACAAAACGTGCCAGCTCTCTGAGTTTTCTCTCGTGAGCTGGAAAAAGAACTCATAAAAGATCACAGCTCCTACGCTTGCCACGCACTATGACCTCATGTCTTCGAGAAATTCTTCCTCAAGATCAGATACCGCGAATTAAAAGCAGCTCTGCAACAACTGATACAGAAGCCCGTAGACTAACGCGTCGCCAAACCAACTGGGACGATGAAAGAAAAATGACAAGACGCACCAAACATACATGCAAAGGAAGCGGCCATTATTTATGACTATGACAATGCGACTATTTTTATGTTGGTGGTTGTAAAATCGATTATGACAATGACTACAGTCACTCAGAATGGCATTCTGTAAAAGTAGGGATTCTTGCGAACAATTTTTTGTTTATTCATTTTTTACTAGTCCTAACAGTACCAGCCAGTTTTAACATTTTTGACTGAATTTCTATGAACTAGTTTATACAAAAAGTTTACACATGGATTATTTAATAAATAACATTCTTAATTTGATGGTGTATGTGTACTTTTATACCTGAAAAATCATAAATATTACTTTCTTCAGTCAAATATATACATATATATAGAGGGTGGCCCATTGATAGTGACCGGGCCAAATATCTCACGAAATAAGCATCAAACGAAAAAACTACAAAGAACGAAACTTGTCTAGCATGAAGGGAGAAACCAGATGGCGCAATGGATGGCCCGCTAGATGGCGCTACCATAGGTCAAACGGATATCAACTGCGTATTTTTTTAAATAGGAAACCCCATTTTTATTACATATTCGTGTAGTACGTAAAGAAATATGAATGTTTTAATTGGACCGTTTTCTGATAGATGGCGCTATAATAGTCATAAACGTATAAGTACGTGGTATCACGTAACATTCCACCAGTTTTGACGGTATTTGCTTCGTGATACATAACCCGTGTTAAAATGGAAGGTTTCCCAGTTGCGGAAAAGGTCGATATCGTGTTGATGTATGGCTGTCGTGATCAAAATGCCCAACGGGCGTGTTCTATGAATGCTGCTCGGCATCCTGGACGACATCATCCAAATGTCCGGACCGTTCGCGGATAGTTACGTTATTTAAGCAAACAGGAAGTGTTCAGCCACATGTGAAACATCAGCCACGACCTGAAACTAATGATAATGCCCTAGTAGGTGTTTTAGCTGCTGTCGCGGCTGATCCGCACATCATTAGCAGACAAATTGCTCGAAAATCGGGAATCTGAAAAACGTCGGTGTTGAGAATGCTACATCAACATAGATTGCACCCCTACCATATTTCTATGCACCAGGAATTGCATGACGATTACTTTCAAGGTCGTGCACAGTTCTGCCACTGGGCACAAGAGAAATTACGGGACGATGACAGATTTTTTGCACGCGTTCTATTTAGCGACGAAGCGTCATTCACCAACAGCGGTAACGTAAACCGGCATAATGATATGTACTCTTGGGCAACGGAAAATCCACGATGGCTGTGACAAGTGGAATATCAGCGACCTTGGCGTGTTAATGTGTGGTGAGGCATTATGAGAGGAAGGTTAATTGGCCCCCATTTTATCGAAGTCAATCTAAATGGCGCAATGTATGCTGATTTCCTACGTAACGTTCTACCGATGTTACTACAATATGTTTCACTGGATGACAGGATGGCGATGTACTTCCAACATGATGGATGTCCGGCACATAGCTCACGTGCGTTTGAAGCGGTATTGAATCTCATATTTCATGACAGGTGGATTTGTCGTCGAAGCACCATACCATGGGCCGCACGTTTACCGGATCTGACGTCTCCGGATTTCTTTCTGTGGGGAAAGTTGAAGAATATTTGCTATCGTGATCCACTGACAACCCCTGACAACATGCGTCAGCGCATTGTCAATGCATGTGCGAACCTTATCGAAGACGAATTACTCGCTGTTGAGAGAAATGTCCTTACATGTATTGCCAAATGCACTGAGGTTGAAGGACATCATTTTGGGCATTTATTGCATTAATGTGGTATTTACAGGTAATCACGCTATAACAGCATGCATTCTCAGAAATGATATGTTCACAAAGGTACATGTATCAGATTGGAACAACCGAAATAAAATGTTCAAACGTACCTACGTTCTGTATTTTAATTTAAAAAGCCTACCTCTTACCAACTGCTCGTCTAAAATTGTGAGCCATATGTTTGTGACTATTACAGCGCCATCTATCACAAAACGAAAAAAATGGTCCAATCAAAACATTCATATTTCTTTACGTACTACACGAATATGTAATAAAAATGGGGGTTCCTATTTTTAAAAAAACGCAGTTGATATCCGTTTGACCTATGGCAGCGCCATCTAGCGGGCCAACCATAGCGCCATCTGGTTTCCCCCTTCAAGCTAGACAAGTTTCGTTCTTTGTAGTTTTTTCGTTTGACGCTTATTTCGTGAGATATTTGGCCTGGTCACGATCAATGGACCACCCTGTATATACGAGGCGTGTACCAACGTCCGATTGGGTGACGCGTGTAATGGTAACGTTTTTCCTCATTGTTAGGTCCAAATTGATCCTCTTTCTTACAACACTGTGTGCCACAGCGTTCCAGAACCCCAAGGAACTTTTGCCCCAACGAGAAACGTCCAACATCGTATGTAACTAAATGTTATTTTAAACGTGAACAGTCGTTTGGGTATGAAGCTGTCGATTCGAAACCGGTAATGATGTTATTTTTTATTAATAAATAGCATTATTAACAATCTGCTTTTTTCACATTAGTGTAAGAATTATCCTTTGTTGTTGTAGATATAACTGGTATGTCTTTATAGTTAGTTTCCGTCCCGTCTGGGGTGGTGTGAATGTCTCCAGTCGCAATGTTTTGACGTGACGCTCCTCGACGTCTCGTATGAATCAACCTAAAACTGACATTTTGCTATCCATTGTGTTTCGTGGTAGTCCATTATACTCCGGATGGCGAATCTGGGATATGAGCACCGGAGGCGTGTCTTCCGATTGCCCTTCAGAGTCAATGGCACCTGGCAGATAAGACTACCTGTGTGTGTTGCCTGGGCACAGGTTGTAAAGCTGCAGGGTGCTTTCCTGGAAGTCAGAGACCCCCTATTCTGGAGCAATGGTGGGGGGTGTTGAGGGGGGGGGGGGGGCAAGGCTCTTTTGCACCCTGGGAGCCAGGCGCCCTGGTGAGCACCGCCAAAGAACCTGGCCACTGCCTGCAGGTACAAAAGCACAATAGTCTCAGATCACCTGACCCTCACTAAGCCAGACAAGTACTCCATGAGTGTTTTTCTTCTAGGAACTTTTCACTGAAGTGTATATTACTATTTTCTGATCGATGGATTAAACTTTCTTTTCACGTGAAATTTGTTCTAAAATAGTACTAAAATATCTTTTTGGGGTTGGAAACTCCAGGTGTCGTTTTCCCTATTTTGAAGTCCCTAAATATCTATGTGAATTATAGGACACAGAGAATGGGCAGCAACATGATACTGGTTTCACAAAAACAGATCATCGTTAATTAGCGTCTGGTTGCTGTCATTATTGCATCACCTCTAGGGGGTGATACTCAACAATGGAGACAATTGCGGGCGACGATTCCTGAGAGCATAAGGAACTAATTAGATCTAGTGAACATAAGCCTGGAAATGTTAAGTATTCCCGCTAGACGCAGCGCTCTGCACAATACGTTCCATGTCACAGCCCCTACCGAAAACCAACGATAGACAGGAGCAACACAGTCAACATAAAAGTTTTCTGAGTGTGGTACCGCGAAATAATGTATAAAACTACTGCTGCTGGAGAAAAACCAACGCTTCGACCACGGCTGCAGCGGCCTTCTTCTGGGTCTACTTTGATGTCGACTGACTCTGGCCGCGGAAACAACACAGTTTTGCCTCACGTGTCAGGCTTCTAGAAGGCAGACTGTTTCTGAGAAGATTAGGGACTAATGAGGTCCAGTCACTAGTATCGTCTCTAGTTGGGAACAACAGCGCGTCAAGAAATGGATTGTACCGTACAGGGTGCTCCCTGGTATGAAAAAAAGAATTTTCTCTAGAGAGGAAAATGTTATGTTTAGCGCATCTTACTTCTTCCCTTCCTCAGGAGTAGCCTGCCACAGTATGTCCCTACAGTTTGTCATCCTTCGCAGTTAATGCAACGTCAGCAACTGGTCGTTTGTTAAATCTGATTTCTTCGCTAAACTGGCACCGATGGTCTTCGTATAGTTCGAGAGATGAAAGCCGTTCAAGATCAGTTGTAGACTCAAATGTTTTCTCTTATTCCATCTTAACTGCGCCTTTCCCATTGACGGGCGCTACCGTTTTTAATGAGAAAGCCTTTAATATGTCATTGCATTCGGAAATGAATTGTGAGCTCTAGAACTTGATAAGAAGAAACAATAAACGGAAGAGAACAATACAAAAGCTTGATATAGCTAGTCTATCACATAAATGTTTCCAGTACAGGAGAAGACGTTGCTGTTCAATAAGGACTTTATAATATTTTCGTATGAAATGCGAAGATTCACAAAAATGGTTCTGGTGTGATTCTTGATCAAAATACAGTGTGCTTCAAAAAGATGGCCTCAGTTTCACAACAGTATAACTTCTACGTGATAATGATGAGGTCCCATACTCCGAGGAGCGTAGAGGACGATACAGGAGACCTGCATCGGAAGACAAGGTCCTAGTGGAGTTGCTTTGCCATTGCCTTCCTCCGATAGTAATGGGGATGAATGAAGATGATGCGGACGACACAACAACACCCAGTCATATCGAGGGAGGAAAAATCCCTGACCCCGCCGAGAATCGAACCCGGGACGCCGTGCGCGGGAAGCGCGAAACGCTACCGCAAGACCACGAGTTGCGGACGTAACGTCTAAGTAAGGGAAAATAGAGATGTGTGAATTTTAACATTTGCATTGGTCTACAAAATCTTTCTTTTGAAAAGAACCATCCGATTTTGCAAGGGAATATCTTTTACACGCATGCACACACAACCTTAGTGTACATTTCCAGTTACGTTTAGAATCAATATTTTGTTTAAGTCTCACAAATTATCAACGTGCCTCTCTCATCACCCCACCAAACACTATCGACACTCCAATCCTCGCCCACCGGACTCACGACAAACATCCAAAAGATAGTCAAACTCGCTCCATACCCCTGAGAGCATTCCCTGCTGTTGTTATGAGTCGCCGCAGTTTGCCCTATTTTTTTTTTTCTAGGGGACGCATACAGACGGAGCCTTCCACAGTCCTGATTCAATGCTCCCCTCCATCACACCCCCCCACTCCCCCCCAAAAATGGTGGCCAAGAGTGCAATCCGAGCATCCTTGTGGCCGACGCGTCATTGAGGTAATGAGGAAGTGCGGTTGCCGTAATTTCGACAAAATTGACGCCGCACAGTAGTACCTGAACTGCTGAAGCTGAAAAGGAGAATACAAAACGTTTTTGTTGCTCTGTTACCGCCATTTCGACTCGACGCACATTGGGTAATGAACGAACGAGCTACATGCTCCAGGGAGACCCCTAACAGCAATGACATGAATCAGCTTCTTACGACTGGCGCCAAGTTTCGATACGTAATTTTAAATTTAGCCAAGTTCCTATCTTCACTCTGTAAAGGATACAGTCTTGTGAAATCGGCTGAATTTTTTTGAAAGATCATGTACATCCATCAGACATTGCTTCTCTTACTGGCATAGCTCCGAGCACAGTGTGACCAGTCCTAACGCCAGCTGTTGCAAAAATTGCCAATTTAATTGATAACGGACTTTCTCAGTCTGTACTTCGGTTTAAAGATTCCAGTCTTCCACAGCCATACAACAGAATTTGCCTACCAGAAGAACTTACCAGCAGGCCTACCGTTCAGAGTGCAGTACGGGTTCCGTTGATATCGGTTTTCAAGTACGATAAATCAAACTCTGGGGGCTACTGCGAGTGTCGTGGAGCCATGTCTTTGCTTGGTAATCAGAGCAGCGCTATGCTACGATTTGCACCGTGTAATCTGCACTCCTGTTCTGTAAACAAATACTCTCACGCTTGTGTGCTTAACAAAATTGATTCCTTTTATTAATTTAGGAGTAATTACGTTGGCTATCCTCCAGGTGTGACTGGAGTTTATTCGCTGCTAGGACAGAAAGAGACAGGGATCTGGCGGACACTCGATCCTAGGGGGCCCATGGGGCCGACCGACTACCATCTCGTCCTCTGTCAATGTCATCACTGTATGCGGTAAGGATACAAAGAAGGTAACTGCGAAGAAGACATGCGTAGTAGAAGAAACAATTCAGTTGATCGATAAAAAAAAGGAAGTACTAAAACGTTCAGGGAAATTCAGGAGTAGAGAAATACAAGTCGCTGAAGAATGAAACAATTAGCAAGTGCAGGAAAGCTAAGACGTAATTGCTGCGTGAAAAACGTGAACAAATGATTGTCAGAAGGTCAGACTCAGCATACAGGAAAGTCAAAACGACCTTCGGTGAAATTAAAGAGAAGGGTGGTAACATTAAGAGTGCAACGAGAATTCCAGTGTTAATTGCAGAGGAGGAACCGGATACGTGGAAAGAGTACAGTGAAGGCCTGTATGAGTGGGGAGGTTTGGCTGATATGATAGAAGGATCCAGCATTAGAATTAGAATTTAAGAGCGCTTTGGAGTACTTAAGATAAAATAAGGCAGAAGAGATAGAAAACGTTCTACCAGAATTTATAAAATCATTGGTGGAAGTAGCAACAAAACGTCTATTCACGTTGGTGTGTAGAATGTATGAAGGGGTTATTTTAATAGTGGTACAAGTTCATTTTTGTTCATTCTGAGATACAGAGTTCTAAAGGTAAATGAGCGCTGAAAAATCTGCATTTGAGATACCAGAAATATTGAATTATATATACATAATGAACACAAATGTACTTGTACCACTATTGAAATAAGCCCTTCATATGTCTGATGACATAACATCTGATATCGCAAAAAAAAGCTTGGGAATTATCGCACAATCATCTTAACAGATCACTCATCCAAGTTGCTGACAAAAATGCTATGCAAAAGAAAATTGTGGATGTGTTAGATGGCCACTAGTTTGGCTTCAGGAAAGGTAGAGCCACCAGAAAGGCAATTCTGACATTGCGGTTGATAATGGAAGCAAGACTGAAGAGAAATCAAGACACATTCATAGGCTCTGTCGAACTGGAAATGCTTCTGACAATGTAAAATGGTGCAAGATGTTCGAAATCCTAAGAAAAGTAGAGGTAAGCTATAGGGAGGCATGGGTATTATACAATATGTACAAGAGCCAAGAGGGAATAATAAGAGTGGATGACAGGGATGTAACAAGGATGTAGTCTTCTGCCCCTATTGATCAGTGTGTACATCAAAGCAGTAATGATGAAAATAAAAGAAAGGTTCAGGAGTGGAATTAAAATTCAAGGTGAAAGGATATCAATTATAAGAGCCCACGGTGACATTGCTATTCCATCGAATGGAATGAACTGGCTAATGAGTCCAGAACACGCGTTGAGCGTAAATCGAAGAAAGATGAAAGTAATGAGAAGTAGCATAAATGAGAACAGCGAGGAACTTAACATTTGGATTAATAGTCATGAAGCAGACGAAATTAAGGAATTCCACTACCTAGGCAGCAAAATAACCAGTGACAGACAGAGCAAGGACGACATCAAAAGCAGACTAGAACTGGCAAAAAGTGCATTCATGGCCAAGAGAAGTCTAGTAGTATCAAAATAAGCCATTACTTGAGGAAGAAATTTCTGAGAATGTACGTTTGCAACACAGTTTTGTATGGTAGTGAAACATGGACTGCGGGAAAATCGGAACAAAAGAAAATCGAAGCATTTGAGATGCGGTGCTACAGATGAATACTGAAAATTAGGTGGATTGGTAGGGTAAGGAATGAGGAGGTTCTGTGCAGACTTGGAGAGCAAAGGAATATGTGAAAAACACCGACAAATTGAAGGGACAGGATGATAGGAAATGTGGTGAGAAATCACGGAATGACTTCCACAGTACTAGAAGGAGCTATAGAGGGTAAAAACTGTAAAGGAAGACAGAGATTGGAATACATCCAGTATATAATTGATGATAGTTTGCATATACGACTCTGAAAATGGTTCAAATGGCTCTGAGCACTATGGGACGTAACATCTGAGGTCATCAGTCCCCTAGAACTTAGAACTACTTAAACCTAACTAACCTAAGAACATCACACACATCCATGCCCGAGGCAGGATTCGAACCTGCGACTGTAGCGGTCGCGCGGTTCCAGACTGAAGCGCCTAGAACCGCTCGGCCACTCCGGCCGGCTGCGACTCTGAGATGAAGAGGTTGGCATGGGAGAGAAATTCGTGGTGGGTCGCATCTAACCAGGTAAAAGACTGATGAGAAAAAAAGAAAAGAAAGAAAGAAAGAAAGAAAGAGGCATATGGAGTCAGCACACTGCTTTCCCAGCCGTTGTCAGTTTTCATGACCTGGAGCCGCCACTACTCGGTGAAGTAGCCGAGGCTGACTGCACCCCGTTCCAGTCGTGCCACTGCAGTACCAGCTGTCGAACCTGGGCATTCCTCATGGCTGTCTGCCACACTGAGAGACGCTTCGGCAGTCAGATTATTCTACTTCCTTCAGAGGAAATGCAAATCTAAAGGAAATCAAATTAGGCTTGAGAATAACACAAGAACAGAAATAATTTGCTTACCATAAACGAGGGCTGCTTCTACCAAAAATTTCATTTTTTCTAATGTCTCAAAATATCAGGCATAATTAATAAAATTGTGTATATCAGATGCGCTTTCTCCAAAACTACAGAATTTTCCTAAACAAAAAATTCTTACAAATTACTTATTTTCCCTGCAATTACTTGTTTTAGGATTAATTTATTTAGGAGTCTTGTTAAATTTGTACTTAGGTTACTTGAGCCTTATTATATTTCCTATCGATTTACTGAAATGTAATAAGGTCTGGAACAAGTAGGACTAAAATTTCTTGTTACAGATGCGTCTATGTGCTAGAAAGTCTTAAAAACAGTGATATTTTGCTTCAAAATTTTATTGAACAGTATAAAAAGCAACAAGTAAAAAACATTCATGTTTCTTGGTATTGAGTTAGAGAACATATCGAAAAATATTCTTAACATGTGCCTTTAAGTTGAAATGTAGTGTACTACACATAACAAAAATATTTACTGGAACACACAAAATCTGCAAGCACTTGGGCACATCTTTGTTGTATCCCACACTAAATGTAAATAGGTCTCTCTTTACAGGTTTTGGAGACTTGATCTCCTCAACAATGTCTTCCCACACGTAGAATGGGATATTCTTTAATGTTGACCATTTACGGGCTTTGTTGATGGGCTCCATACATTCGACTAGGGCACTATTATCTTCGATATGGAGAAACCGTCCTGGGCAAATATCTTCTTTCTAACTCACACAGAGAAAGTTTTCTACATTCAGGTTTCCTTTGTCCAAATGGTTATCTTTTCTTAGTTTATGTGACACTTTTGACGAAGCTGATAAAGTCTCTTCATTTTCACTTACAACAACAATCGATGTATGAACAAAAAGTTAGTAGCATGCCACTTATACATTCTTCATCGCGATTGATTAAGAAATGTCACTACTTCCTTCAGAGTTCAGGCTAAAGGTGTGAGCCTCATCATCTTGGCACTCTCTCTTTTGAGAGTGACTATTTCCGGATATTTAAAGCTTCTCCTGCATATGATCTTTTTCTTTCCAGGATCATCACTCATATTTGTTTAATTATAATTAAAGAAGTTTTATGGGGAATGCGTTTAACCACGTGTACAAGATCTTCGATAAAGTCGACTATGACTTTTTCATTTATGGCAGCTTTTGTTCTTTTTATGTTACTTGCAAATCTAACCAACGACTGTGGATGTCTTTTCATAAAATACTTCACCCAGTCTATTACCGCAACATTGATATTGAAAAACATCACAATTCTTCCTTGCGTAGGTAAATAAGATTTTATAATGAACCTAAAGTTTAGCTCACTACATGGAAACCCAAAAACACATATTTTTTTTTCAAGATGGCTTGCAAACCCCATTTCTCCTTGCTTTGCAAACACTTTTGTGTGTCCTTTACTCTTCATGTGTTCATTCTTAAGCTTTCTTTTGATTGTAGATCTACTTGAAATGAATCTCAGCTAGTCTTTAGGTCATTCGCTTTCTCCTTAAGCATCCAGACACTTTTGCAGTTTTTCATATGAGTAGTCAGCGTACCTCCTGCAGCCAGGATGTCTTCAGTAATTGGTAAGCATCTTCCTTTGATCTGTGAAAAACATACACACACTGCAGGTCCATTCTTTTACATTTACGCCAGCCGTTGTGACCGAGCGGTTCTAGGCGCTACAGTGTGGAACCGGGCGACTGTTATGGTCGCAGGGTCGAATCCTGCCTCGGACATGAATGTGTGCGATGTTCTTAGGTTAGTTAGGTTTAAGTAGTACTACGTTCTAGGGGACTGATGACCTCAGAAATTAAGTCCCATAGTGCTCAGAGCCATCTGAACCATTTTTTTACATTTACTATACTGTGAAACCCTTTACTAAACCGTATTTAACAAACAGCAGTATAGCTTAGCAAAGAAATGTTTTTCGCTTCCTGCTTGGGCCTGCAGTTATGTACTAGTTCAAAAATGGAAACGTGGTGGAAGGTTACTTGAGCCCAAATTACACAAGAAAAATATTGGTCTCAAGTTACCCACTTTTACAGGTTACATATTTTATGTTATAAAGTACTTCAAACTAACAGCGTACGAAGTTGCAGGAGTTATGATATTTTAAAAATAAATCGCTTACCAAGAGCTTGTGCCTTTTGAAGTTGCCTGAACAGACAAAAGTTTGCGGAGTAAACAATACAATAAATTTTCTGTTCAACAATTGAACTAGAATAGCGCCTTTGGTGGCTGACGTATGAACTACAAACTTTTTTCTCGCTACGGACAATGCTGCCACCTAACGGAAAATCATGGCACTACCACTCTCGTGCTTTTATTTGCCCCTGGCAACAGATAATTTTTTTTATTTGTTACGTTTTGGGCTCAACTTACCATACAGGGAGCAAGTAGCCCAAGTGTTTTCTTTCTGCTAATCCAGCTATTGTTTTAAAGCCTTAAGCTTAAATAATGCAAGTATATATGTAGCGTCTGATGTACATATCTACGTAATCTCTGATTATTTTGTTGACTGAGATTAGCTTCCTTAATCTAGTGGTACGTATAGGGGGTAACTTTCTGTAATCTCGTAAGTGTAATAATACCCTCTGTTAATTGTGGTGATACTCCCGTTCTCACTACAGCACGCTTAAGAGCGTTATACATACGTCAGCCACAAATTCACCACATAAAAATTTACCACACTGTCAACTATTGACTTTGCCTGACCACGACTTGTCTTGCTTTGCATAAGTCACACTGTCGCGAATACGGTTACCCCTCTCCTTTTTTACTGAGCCATACAGCCTTTAATTTTTGATATATTAAAATCTATCGGATATGGATTTGCACATTGGTAGAAATTGCGTGTCACTGAGACGAATGAAGGGAGATGGGTTTTTCAGAAGATGTGCCGAGATTATGTTGCCTTGGTGGGTGAAATTTAGCTGCCAAAGTTAGAATTGCGGAGAAGGCCATAGGTAATTTCTGGCGGTTTCTAAGTGCAGTGAGAATGCTCTCACATGAGCACGACTGGAAAATATTTCTGTATTATTTATATTCTGTGCTGATGCTGCTGCACAGCTAGTAAATATTTGCTAACAGAACTTTCAGAAACTTCAATAGCTGATAATAAATAATAATTTATTAAGTATCAGTTTTGATCAGCCAGCCATCATCGGGTACCATTAAATTATTTACATTAGCCTGTATGGTAACGTTCTAACTGTGTGTCATCTGTACTGATAAACGGTGTATCAGAAAAAAAATAAGGATCTGGAATTTGAAGTTCAAAAATCACAAAATTGAACGAATAATACTGAAAATGAAGTCAGATTTAAAATAAACAAACAGGCTTTTGCAGACGATTTTGCAGCAGTTTCAGAAAATCTAACAGAGGCGGCAACACGAATAAAGCTTCGGTAGAAAATAGCGAATAGAACAGGACTCAAATCAGCTGCAAGAGAATTCATGACAAATATAAAAAAATATACCAAACTACATGTTGTTGTTGTTGTTGTGGTCTACAGTCCGAAGACGGAGTTGATACAGTTGTTCACGCTCCTTTATCGTGAGCAAGCCTCTTCATCTGTGCATGGCTATTGCGACCTACATTCATTTGATGTTTCTTATTACATTCGTACCTTCAGCTCATTCTACATTTTTTAAGCTCCACTCTTCACTCTAATAACTAACGGGCAATTCGTAGATGCCTCATGAATGTTTCCTATCAACCGAACATCCCTTTCAGTCGAGTCATGCCACAAACTTCTTTTCTCCCCAATTCGATTCAGTACCCTCTCATTACTCGTGTGTTCTGCCCACCTAAGCTTCGGCATTCTTGTATAGCAACACATTTCAAAATCTTCTCTTCTTGTCTGAACTGTTCACTGTTAAGTTTCATTTCGTGCAAGGATCAAATCCAGACAATTGCGTTCCGAAAAGACTTCCCAACACTTAAATTTACAATTGTGGTTAACAAATTCCTCTGTTACAGAAATTCTTTTCTTCCCACTGCCAGTCTGTATTTTGTATCCTCTATATTCTCTCATCATTAGTAATTTAATACCGAAATAGAAAATCTTTTCTACTATTGTTAGTGTCTTTCTTTCCTTTCCCATCCTAATATCCTCATCATCGCCTGATTTAATGCCCTTACCCTTACCTTAATTTTGTTGAAGTTCATCTTATGACCTCTTTTCGACACATTATCCTTTGCTGTCTCCAACAGGATCTCTCTGGACGTCAGTTCCTTGTTCAAATTTTTCTTCGGTTGCCTTTACTGCTTGCCCATTGTATGGATCGAATAACATCGGGGATACACTACAACTCCGTCTCACTCTATATAGAAACACAAATAGGTATAATAGAGGGAATTAGTAAATTTAAATGTCTCGGAGAAATCACATAGCAGAGCGGATAGAAAATTTTATTAAGATGCAATAGTTAATAAAGTGGAAAGCGCATGTGGTGGTGTTGACAAAAAATTTCTAAAATTAAACTCTGCAACACGTTGGCAAGACCAGTATGCTTATATGCGTATGAATGCTTAACAATGAACTGTAAGCTGGACGGAATAGAGATTATTGAAAGACAGATCATTAAAAAATAGTGGGTTCAATATAGATTGAAGTTGGCTGGAAAATGAGGAGTAATGAGGTGATCTACTAGGATATACAGAAAATATCAGAAGTAATGGCAAAATGTTTAATCTTCTCTGGAATGTTTATGCATCTGGAAAATGAACCCAACAATAGCAAGAATTATGGAAACAAGAAAATAACTAGAGAGACTCAGAAACAACAGAAAAAACGTTTTAAGGATGAAATGTCAAATTTAGTTTTAAAGACAGAAGGAATAAGAGATCGATAACAACAGGGACAGGAGGAAGGAAAAGAGAACATGGGGAGAGGATGATGGGAAAAAAGGAACCATTAAGAGAATAGAGGAACTGGAGTTGTTACATTATCTTTGGCACCAGACAAATGAGGAAACAGCATATGTACTAGACGGTTATGCAGCACAGTGTGTTCGTTTTGGTATCAAGCACGCATCCAGCACAAGAACACGAACAGTTTTCCACTGCATACTACAGTACGTAGTGCATCGTTCAGGTATGTTATTTTCATCTAGTTTACCCGCCTTTTTCATATGGAATGTTGCTGGTTGTGCCGTAGCAGTACATTACTGTAATTTGTTTCATTGTCTGTCGCTGGAGGTACAGCTCCCAATGGTGGCCTAGTATTCAACACAGGATATGGCAGATATTGTCTTCTGCTGCGGGCAAGCAGGTGGAAGCAGCGTATGGGATGTAGTCTGTCTGTTGCCAAATACCCCCGACGCCAAACACCATCTGCAAAGACGTTTATTACCTTGCTCCAGCGACTTTCGGAAACAGGATCCTTTGCACTACAAACAGAGGATCGTGATAGAACAACTTGCACACCTGATGTGGAGCAAAGGGTATTAGAACATGTGGAGAACAACCCTGGAATGAGTGTCCAAAGAGTAGCTGTAGTGGAAGGTGTTGCTAAGTCTGTTGTCTGGGCAGTCCTCCATGATCAGTCGCTCAATCCTTACTTTTTGCAGCGAGTCCGAGCTCTACTACTACACTATCAGCCCGCCAGACTGCAATTCTGCCAGTGGTTTCTCCAAACCTGCGTTCAAGATCTGCAGTTCACGGGGAAGGTGTTGTTTACTGATGAGGCGAACTTCACGAGAGACGATATCGTAAATAACCATAACACAAACTAACGGGCCGATGTCAGTCCGCATGCTCTGGACGAGAGACACGGCCGCAGTACACATTTAATATGAACATTTGGATAGGCGTCCACGGGCAAAAATTCCTAGGTCCCTACGTTCTACACACCATGCTGAGTGGTGCTGGGTATCGTCACTTCCTTCGGAAACAATTACCTGTATTGCTGGAGAATGTGCCATTACATGAACGACTGCAGATGTACACCGGCCTATTTTCAATTTCGGGTGAGGCGACGCGTAACATGAGTCTTTCAGGAGCGATGTGTTGGACGCGGAAAGCTAATACCTTGGCCTGCTCGTTCTCCTGACCTTAGCCCTGTGGAATTTTGGCTTTAGAGACATCTAAATACGTTGGTATATGCGGTCCCCATTACTTGTGTGGATACACTACGAGAACGCGTATTCAGTGCCTGCGATGCAATGCGGCATCGACGAGGGGTGCTCCAACGAATACATGATTACATGAGACGTAATGCAATGCAATGGATGGAGGTCACATCGAGCACATGTAAGTCTAGGACAGAGACTTGATGAACATTGATAGCAGTGCTAGTAGACCATAGCTCCAAAGATACGTGGTTTATTATCAATGTTTAAAGGCACTTGTTTCCCTTTCCTTGTAGCATACTACATTCTCTATAAATATAGGAAACTTTCTTTCAAACACCTTGTGGAACTTCATGTAGTCGTTGCATTCCGGTCCAAATGTGCAACTATTGGGTTGGCTGCGTGAACACACGTTTCTCGCAGTTTCCGTAAATCGCTCCGAGTGAACTCCCTCTATGCTCTAAAAAGGGTTCCGACAACTTCCTCCATCTCTGTCGTGTAAATCTGTATTTCCGACAAGTATTTTCTCGAGAGAACGACACATTAAAGGAAAAAGAAAACGCAAGGTTTATGTAATTGCACGGCATGTGTCGCTTGAATCGTCCTTTATGTGGACGTTGAAAGGCTAGAGGCTTACCGAGTCGTCTCTCAGAGTCCTCGCACCCCTCCGCCCCCCTTCCCTTCCTCAGCCTGTTGTGAGTCGTCCCTGAGGAACGAGGTCAGCCCAAGGCTGCGCGACGGCCCATTATCTGAAACTGCCTTCCGGCTCCTTATGCGAAATCGGTCCAGTTACGAGCGCAGCAGCCGCAAGCGCCACGTTTCCAGCAGAAAAGAAAGGTAGCACCTGTCCTAACGAGTGACGAGGCGGCAGAGGAAGGCAGCAACACAAGACCAGGAAACTGAATTGGTAGTTCCCATACTGAGAAGTAATAAAATGTGTAACGAGCAGACGACGAGGTGGTGTTCTCAAGCTGAGCCAGAAAACGCACCGGTGGTGTACAGGAGGCAAGAGGGTTATGAGTCTACAGTTCATTTGTTAACTGTACTGCAGGAGTAACGCTCTGCACAGTAGTGAGAAAAGGAACACAGTTTCCACAGTTCACGTGAGAACTGGAAACGGCCACATCGTGTATGGCGCACAAAGCATCCCCTCTCACACACTACCGAGACAACTAAGTTCGCGGGGTAAAGGTGGCCACAAAAGAAACTGTACGCTTGACAAGCATGCGTTCGTAAGCGTGCTGGGCAAGCATGCACAAATTCCTCACTCCTCACATGGCTCATGCATACTTGTACACGCATCAGTTTTTCGTGCTTTGACGATGACACTCTGTCATTAGCAGTCTTTTTCCTTGTGTTTCCTGTGACAGAAAGAAAAAGGAATCGCGATATGTGGGGTAAGGAGTGATTAAACAAACAAATATATTATCCCCATATTAACTAAGAATGAAAAGGCTTTTTGTAACCTAGGTCTCATTAATTAATATTTAACACTGACGGCCGGTTTCAACAGCTGAAACATCAAAACATTTTTGGCTATAATTCGTGTTCCACTTTGAGTTAATCATTCATGCCGTGTCGTCATTGTGATGGAGAATACACAGCGCATAGTACATACATACGTCTGTCCTCCCCTTGCCGCCTCAATACTGGCGCTCAAATTTTCTACCGGCTGGATTCGAACTGGATTGCCTTCGAGTCGAGTGCCACCACACTGGCATGAGTTAGTGATGTGGGGAATTTAGGTAGGTGGTGTACGACTTACTATGTGGACAAAAATGCTATTCGCATCAGACTCCGCCAGCACCATCAAATGTTTGGGTGCAGGCGCGAAGTAGCTGGCATACTTGAACACGGGCACTATGGAAATCGATGAAAGTACCGGATGCATAGTTTCTGACGTCGATGGACTGTTTGTCGAGCTTAAGTCGACGGCTGATTGGTGAGAATTCGGATGAAATTTCATTCATACGGTATTTATTCATTCATACTGGATTTAAACAAAGTATGTGTGAAATTTTTTTGACAGATCAAAATTGGACGGAACACGGGCATTCGAACCCCAGTGAGGAAGAAAAAACAAACCAGGAACTTTCGAATACAGCATTAGTAGTATCATGCTTGACACAATCACTTCGTTTAAATATCTGGACTAACGTTGCAAAGTCAGATTAAAGGAAGACCTCGAAGCAGTTCAGAGGCGGCCTCCTTGATTTGTTAGCGGTAGATTCGTTGCGTGTTGCAAGTGTTACGGAGATGCTTCGGAAACTCAAATGGGAATTTCAGGGGAAAAGATGACGTTGTTTCCGAGGAATATTACTCAGGAAATTTAAAGAATCGGCATTTGAAGTTTACTGCAGAACGATTGTATTGTCTCCAACATAAATTTCGCTTAAGGACCACGAAGGTAACATTCGAAAAATTAGAGCTCGTATGGAGGCGCATAGGCAGTCTTGTTTCCTCGCTCTATTTGCGAATGGAACACGAAGAAAAATAACTAGCAGTGATACAGGATACCCTCCACCACACATCGTATGGTGGCTTGCGGAGCATGTATGGTTCAAATGGCTCTGAGCACTATGGGACTAAACAGCTGAGGTCATCAGTCCTCTAAACTAAGAACTACTTAAACCTAACATCACACACATCCATTCCCGAGGCAGGATTCGAACCTGCGAACGTAGCAGGTGCGTGGATCCGGACTGAAGCGCCTAGAACTGCTCTTCCACCGCGGCCGGCCGCCGAGTGTGTATGTAGACGTATATGTAGATATGTCAAAAGCAAACCCTTGTGTTGTTGTGGTCTTCAGTCCAAAGGCTGGTTTGATACAACTCTCCACACTGCTCGATCCTGTGCAAGCCTCTTCATCACCGAGTAACTACAACAGCCTACATCGTTCTGAGTCTGCTTACTGTATTCGTCTCTTGGTTTTCCTCTACGATTTTTACTCCCCACACTTACCTCCAGTACTAAATTTATGATCCCTTGATGCCTCAGAATGTGTCCTAACAACCGATCTCTTTTCCTTGTTAGGTTGTCAACGAATTTATATTTTCCCCAATTCCATTCAGTACCCCTCATTAGTTACGTGATCTACCCATTTAATCTTCAGCATTCTCCGTAGCATCACGTTTCAAAATCTTCTATTCTATTCTTGCCTAAACTGTTTTTGTCCATGTTTCACTTCCACACATGGCTACACTCCATACAAATGCTTTCAGAAAAGCCTTCCTGACAATTAAACCTATACTTGATATTAACAAATTTCCCTTGTTCAGAAACGCTTTCATTGCCATTGCCAGTCTACATTTTTTATCCTCCCTACTTCCCCCATCATCAGTTATTTTGCTCCCCAAATAGAAAAACTTTTCTACTGTTTGAAGTGTCTAATGTCCTAATCTAATTCCTCAGTAACACTGATCTAATTGTACTAGATTCCATTATACTCGTTTTGCTTGTGTTGATGTTCATCTTATATCCTCCTTTCAGGTCACGGTCCATTCCGTTCAACTGCTCTTCCAAGTCCTTAGGTGTCTCTGACAGAATTACAATGACATCGGCAAACTTCAAAGTTTTTATTTCTTCTCCATGGATTTTAATACCTACTCCAATTTTTCTCTTTCTCCCTTACAACTTGCTTATCATACAGATTGAATAACGTCGGGGATAGGCCTCACTCCCTTCCCAACCACTGCTTCCCTTTCGTGTCCCTCTTATCTTATAACTGCCATCTGGTTTCTGTACAAATTGTAAATAACCCTTCGCTCCCCGTATTTTACCCCTGCCACCCTCAGATTTTGAAAGAGAGTATTCCAGTCAACATTGTCAAAAGCTTTCTCTAAGTCTACAAATCCTAGAGACTTAGGTTTGCCTTTTCTTAATCTATCTTCTAAGATAAGACGTAGGGTCAGTATTGCCTCGCGTGTTCCTACATTTCTACGGAATCCGAACTGATCTTCCCCAAGATCGCCTTCTACCAGTTATTCCATTCGTCTGTAAAGAATTCGTGTTAGTATACTGCAGCTGTGACTTATTAAACTGATAGTTCGATAATTTTCACACCTGTCAGCACGGGCTTTCTTTGGACTTGAAATTATTATAAGTTTCTTGAAATGTGGTGGTATTTCACCAACTGCGACATAGTCACGTATACAAACAATGGTCCAATACTGTCAACAGATTTTTATTCCAGTCTTTGACCACAATATCAATTCTTTAGACGATGGCCGGATTCACTCCATAATGACCATCCTCACATTTACAATATACAAATACACTACATATACATCTACATTACTACGCTGCAATTCACATTTAAGTGCTTGGCAGAGGGTTCATCGTACCACAATCATACTATCTCTCTATCGTTCCACTCCCGAACAGCGCGCGGGGAAAACGAACACCTAAACCTTCTGTTCGAGCTCTGATTTCTCTTATTTTACTTTGATGATCATTCCTACCTATGTAGGTGGGGCTCAACAAAATATTTTCGCATTCGGAAGAGAAAGTTGGTGACTGAAATTTCGTAAATAGATCTTGCCGTGACGAAAAACGTCTTTGCTTTAATGACTTCCGTCCCAACTCGTGTATCATATCTGCCACACTCTCTCCCCTATAACGTGATAATACAAAACGAGCCACCCTTTTTTGCACCCTTTCGATGTCCTCCGTCAATCCCACATGGTAAGGATCCCACACCGCGCAGCAATATTGTAACAGAGGACGATCGAGTGTAGTGTAAGCTGTCTCTTTAGTGGACTTGTTGCATCTTCTAAGTGCCCTGCCAATGAAACGCAACCTTTGGCTCGCCTTCCCCACAATATTATCTATGTGGTTTTTCCAACTGAAGTTGTTCGTAATTTTAACACTCAGGTACTTAGTTGAATTGACAGCCTTGAGAATTGTACTATTTATCGAGTAATATAATTCCAACGGATTTCTTTTGGAACTCATGTGGATCACCTCACACTTTTCGTTATTTAGCGTCAACTGCCACCTGCCACACCATGCAGTAATCTTTTCTAAATCGCTTTACAACTGATACTGGTCTTCGGATGACCTTACTAGACGGTAAATTATAGCGTCATCTGCGAACAACCTAAGAGAACTGCTCAGATTGTCACCCAGGTCATTTATATAGATCAAGAACAGCAGAGGTGCCAGAAACTGGGGAACACCTGATATCACTTCAGTTTTACTCGATGATTTGCCGTCTATTACTACGAACTGCGACCTCCCTGACAGGAAATCACGAATCCAGTCACACAACTGAGACGATACCCCATAGGCCCGCAGCTTGATTAGAAGTCGCTTGTGAGGAACGGTGTCAAAAGCTTACCGGAAATCTAGAAATGCGGAATCAACCTGAGATCCCCTGTCGATAGCGGCCATTACTTCGTGCGAATAAAGAGCTAGCTGCGTTGCACAAGAACGATGTTTTCTGAAACCATGCTGATTACGTATGAATAGATCGTTCCCTTCGAGGTGATTCATAATGTTTGAATACAGTGTATGCTCCAAAACCCTACTGCAAACCGACGTCAATGATATAGGTCTGTAGTTAGATGGATTACACCTACTACCCTTCTTAAACACTGATGCGACCTGCGCAATTTTCCAATCAGTAGGTAGAGATCTATAGGCTGGCCATTAAAATTGCTACACCACGAAAATGTCGTGATACAAACTCGAAATTTAACCGACAGGAAGAAGATGCTGTGATTTGTAAATGATTAGCTTTACAGAGCATTCACACAAGGTTGACCCGGTGGTGACACCTACAACGTGCTGACATGAGGAAAGTTTCCAACTGATTTCTCATACATAAACAGCAGTTGATCGGCGTTTCCTGGTGGAACGTTGTTGTGATGCCTCGTGTAAGGAGGAGAAAAACGTACCATCACGTTTCCGACTTTGATAAAGGTCGGATTGTAGCCTATCGCGATTGCGGTTTATCGTATCGCGACATTTCTTCTCGCGTTGGTCGATATCCAATGGCAGTTAGCAGAATATGGAATCGGTGGGTTCAGGAGCGTAATACGGAACGCCGTGCTGGATCCCAACGGCCTCGTATCACAGCAGTCGAGATGACAGGCATCTTATCCGCATGGCTCTAACGGATCGTGCAGCCACGTCTCGATCCCTGAGTCAACAGATGGGGACGTTTGCAAGACAACAACCATCTGTACGAACAGTTCGACGACGTTTGCAGCAGCATGGACTATCAGCTCGGAGACCAAAGCTACGGTTACCCTTGACGCTGCATCACAGACAGGAGCGCCTGCGATGGTGTACTCAACGAAGAACCTGGGTGCACGAATGGCAAAACGTCATTTTTTCGGGTGAATCCAGGTTCCGTTTACAGCATCACGATGGTCGCATTCGTGTTTGGCGACATCGCGGTGAACGCACATTGGAAGCGTGTATTCGACATCGCCATACTGGCGTATCACCCGGCGTGATGGTATGCGGTGCCATTCGTTACACGTCTCGGTCCCCTCTTGTTCGTATAGACGGCACTTTGAACAGTGGACGTTACATTTGAGATGTGTTACTACCCGTGGCTCTACCCTTTATTCGATCCCTGCGATACCCTACATTTCAGCACGATAATGCAGGACCGCATGTTGCAGCTCCTGTACGGGCCTTTCTGAACACGGAAAACGGCCAGCACATTCTTCAGATCTCTCACCAATTGAAAACGTCTGGTCAATGGTGGCCGAGCAACTGGCTCGTCACAATACGCCAACCACTACCCTTGATCAACTGTGGTATTGTGTTGAAGCTGCATGGCCAACTGTACCTGTACACGCCACCCAAGCGCTGTTTGACTCAATGACGAGGCGTATGAATGCCGTTATTACGGCCAGTGGGGGTTGTTCTTGTTACTGATTTCGCAGGATTTATGCACCCAGATTGCGTGAAAATGTGATCACATGTCAGTTATAGTATAATATATTTGTCCAATGAATACCCGTTTATCATCTGCATTTCTTCTAGGTATAGCAATTTTAATGGCCTGTAGTATATATACACCCAGTGAGAAATGTTCCTTTCAACGTAATATAGCAATACGTATCACACTATACTATCATACAACCAGGGAAATGTACTGATATAATACGGTAAAACGTAGCTTTCCTACACCATGTCCTAAAGTGATAAGGTCATAATGGCAACGTCAAAACATATAAATATAATCAGCACAGCATGCTCATAAAGATCTAAAATAAGGTGTAGAATCGGGCGCTTCGTCCACACAATGATTATTGCAATTGGCTGCTGAAGTACAGTAGCTACCAGGAATCTGTTTGTCTACATCCTCCCTAGATGTCGCTATTGTGGGCTTAGGTGTAGTCATCATTTACGCAAAAAACATTTATAAAAACAAATTAGGTAAATATATGTAGCAGACCTTTTAAAATTTATTACTATCGTAGAAACCAATTGTGATACATTGAAAGACGAATACAGTTACCCATGTAAAATTATTAAAAGGAGATATATGAAGAGAAGAAGTCCGACTCTTTTTATGGTGAATTTACGGTCAACAATTAATATACGTAATACATAGCCTGTAGAAACCTATAAATTGCCTATGAAAGATAAAATGTCTGTATGATAGCTGAAAAAGACAGATCAGCGCCCTCTGTTGTGTCGGCCGCCAGGATGTTATGTATGCGCGCACCGATCGTAAGAACTTAACCACTAGAGGGTATTACATGCATCGTGATATGTCTCCCACATAACGATGTCGTTATGGCCTTATCACTTTAGAATATGGTGAGCGTATTTTATATGTACATTTCCCTGGTTGTATGATAGTATAGTGTGATACGTATTGCTATATTATGCTGAAAGACACAAGGTGTATGTATTTGTATGTTGTAGATCTGAGGATGGCCATTACGGACTGAAACCGGTCATCGTCTAAAGAATTGATATTGTGATCAGAGACTGGAATAAAAAACATTTGAGGGTATTCTGCCTGTCTCACACATCTTGCTCACCAGCTGGAAGAGTTTTGCCATGCTGTCTCTGCTAAGGCTATCATTAGTTCTAACGGAATGTTGTCTACTCCCGGGGCCTTGTTTCGTCTTAAATCTTTCTGTGCTCCGTCAAATTCTACACGCAATATCATATTTCCCATCTGATCTGCAATTATGCCAATACTATTGCACTCAAGTACATCTCACTTGCATAGACTTGCTATATACTCTTTCAATCTTTCTGCTCTCCCTTGTCTGCTTAGGACTGGCTTTCCATTTCAGCTCTTTATATTCATGCAGATGGTTCTCTTTTCTGCAAAGATGTCTTTAATTTTCCTGTGTACGTGGCACGTATCTTATTCATAGTGATATATGCTTCTACATCCTCAAATTTGTTCTCTAGCCATTCCTGCTTAACCATTTTGTCTTTCTGTCGATCTCACTTTTTAGACGTTTTTACTGTCTTTCACCTGATTCATTTACTACATTTCTGTATTTTCTCCTTTCATGAATGAAATTCAATATCTCTTGTGTCTTTTTACCTTATTGATCCTCTGCTACCTTTACTACTTCATCTCTCAAAGCTACCCGTTCTTCGTCTACAGTATTCCTTTTCCCTGTTCTTGTCAATCGCCCGGTTGCTCCCTCTGAAACTCTTTACAACGTGTGGTTAATTCAGTTTACCCAGGTCCCATCTCTTTAAATTCCTACCTTTTTATGGTTTCTTCAGTTTTAACCTACAGTTCATTACCAATAAATTGTGGTCGGAATTCACATCTGCTCCTGGAAATAGCTTACAATTTCGAACCTGGTTCCGAAATCTCTGTCTTTTCGTTATGCTAATTAATCCCCTGAAACCTTCCGGTGTATCCATATCTTTTCGACGTATACAACCAATATACAGATAAAAAGATCCTTGTGTAGATGGGCATGTTCTACATCTACATCTACATCCGTACTCCGCAAGCCACCTGACGGTGTGTGGCGGAGGGTACCCTGAGTACCTCTATCGGTTCTCCCTTCTATTCCAGTCTCGTATTGTACGTGGAAAGAAGGATTGTCGGTATGCTTCTGTGTGGGCTCTAATCTCTCTGATTTTATCCTCATGGTCTCTTCGCGAGATATACGTAGGAGGGAGCAATATACTGCTTGACTCTTCGGTGAAGGTATGTTCTCGAAACTTCACCAAAAGCCCGTACCGAGCTACTGAGCGTCTCTCCTGCAGAGTCTTCCACTGGAGTTTATCTATCATCTCCGTAACGCTTTCGCAATTACTAAATGATCCTGTAACGAAGTGCGCTGCTCTCCGTTGGATCTTCTCTATCTGTTCTATCAACCCTACCTGGTGCGGATCCCACACTGCTGAGCAGTATTCAAGCATTGGGCGAACAAGCGTACTGTAACCTACTTCCTTTGTTGTCGGATTGCATTTCCTTAGGATTCTTCCAATGAATCTCAGTCTGGCATCTGCTTTACCGACGATCAACTTGACACCCCTACTACTTCACCGATGCTTGTTAGTACTTATAATGCACGATGTACAGGGTGTTTGGGGGGGGGGGGAAATGTCAATATTTTACACAGTGATAGTATAAGTAATTCTGAACAAACAATGTTACATGAACATAGGTCCGCAAATGCTTCGTTAGCGAGATATGGGTACTGTAAGGAACTTCAGTTCTGCAAAATTGATCTACACAACGTGAATGTGTGCGCAATACAACTGGATCGTAACTTGATTTTCTTGAAAAAAGTGTTACAGAGAAGTACAGTTATGTTACACATTTTTACATAATGTTTATTTACTTTTCATTTAGTACATAATGCATTACAACATGCATGTTACATGTATTGAGTTGAAAAAGACGTACCACGTCTTTTACAAAAGAACTACCACGTCTTTTACAAACGGCTTTAACACTCGTAGTAAAGATGTTGTACAGTTCACAGAACAGGTTCGAATATCCCACCATGAACGTCATTGCACTTTTGCGTGTTCAGTTGCCTGTGGTTGGCTCCCAATCAATTCAGCAGCGACCATGATGCGAAGAATCAGTTCATCTCGTTTATTTACCTTCACTTTGTGCACCTGTGATTTCATCCAACCTTGGAAGCCAGTCAATAGCACAGCCACTGCCAATCCAGCAATTAGGGTAAGTGCGGTTGAGATGGTCCCTCACAAATAGGGTAACATGTGGAGGGGCACCGTCGTGTTAAAGCACATTCCAGTTCGCTTGGCTAAAGGAACGTCTTCCAATAGTTCCACAAATGACTTTTCCAAAAAATGCAGGTACCTCTCTCCAGTCAATCGCTGATTGATAATAAATGGACCTATCAAAAGGTTACCGATCATGCCGCACCAAACATTTATGACAAAACGAACTCATAAATTGCTATCCACTAAAGCGAGTGCTTTTTCCCGTAACTATCGATGATTACTGCATGTGTTGTTTATTCCATGTCGTGGAAACTGGGCTTCGTCAGTAAATAGTATGTATGAATTTATGTTTGTATAGTATGAATTGAAGTCGTTGAGTATTGTCGCCACCGTGGAGATTTTGGATACGCTTTATACGGAAAGGATACAGATTTTCCGCATGTAATGTTTCCCTTAGACGTGTCTGTGGGACATTCATACGCAGGGACATTCTTCGTATGCTCGTGCCGGAACTCCGTTCAGCGTTTGCGATAATTTCTTCCTGCTCTTTCAAAGTTTGTTGACGTGCACTCTCGGACGTAAAACGTCCACTTTAAGAGAGGTTGGACGCAAAGTGATAAACACGTTGGTAAACACCCTGCCATCAGGCAATCGTCGAGTCAGAAAGCGCCTGTGGCATTCTTCTCTCGCAGCGGTAGCACTACCGTCGCAGAAGCCTGAAGATACACCATATCTGCGTATTCCTCATTACTGTAGACGTGTGGCATTTTAGCAGCGCTTGTACAAACACAGTTAACACCATACACTACACAGCTAACCGATGCGTCGGCGGTACACCACACAATGCCGTTTACACGGCACAACTGCGGAAACAGCGGGTGATTGTACTACGTACGTCACATGATCATAATATGTGATAGGTTCCATAACGTAAACATGGAATGCATCCGTGAATTGCAAGAAAATCACGTTACAGCCCACTTGCATTGCGTATACGGCCACGTTGTGCACATCAGTTTTGCAGAATTAAAGTTTCTTTCAATACCCATACCTCCCTGACGAAGCACTTGCGGACCTATGTTCATACAACATTTTTTGTTCAGAATTACTTATACTACCTCTGTTTAAAATATTGACCTTTCCTCCCCAAGCACCCTGTATAGTAAAAATGCACACTTGTACGAGTGTTTACATTTACTTGACGTGTTGTATATATCATGGATACAGTTGGTGAGGAACCGTAATTACAGTTTGCGAGTTCATTCTTAATGTAATGGGGCCGTTCATTGTAAACGCAGTGTCTCAGACATTATACTTCAGTGGTGGACACGCCACGGAAACTGTCTAACATTTTCTGTTTTTCTTCTCTTTTCTTTGACTTGTCCAACACTGAAGTATAGCGTTTGTACACAATGTAATTTAACAGGAGAAGATTACAATTAAATCAAATCACTAAAGAATGCTTGCCCAAGCCTCTCTTTTCTTCGTCCACACGCTCAAACATGCATACACTTGAACGCTTACACCGACGTGCATAATCCAAATTCTGTTAATCATCAACTTGATTGAGCAGACATGCAGCTCGCGCAGATTTCTCCTACAAACGATTCAGAATGCTTGCGCAAGTACGCTTGTTCATGTGCGCTTGTCAGGCATACATTTATGTGTACGGCCGTCTTAACAGCACCTAAGCACTGTTCTGCGCCTGAACGTCCTAAGCTCGCTTATTTCGTGAAGAAACAACCAAGGTCATAGACGTTTGTCTGTAATCATTTGCTGTGTAGTACGTATTTAGTACGCTGTGGGTCATAATCGTTGCACGATTTAATTGATTATTACTCCGCTGGCTACAATGAGGGGCAGCGACTGTGACTTCATTAATACATCACGTACTTACGCTAATTAAGCTTGATTTACAGTCGCTGTATTGTTAACTTGAGTTATGCAAGTCGAAGCCTCAGGCCGAAAGAATAAATCCTCAGTCACAATCATGCCTCTGTCGCGTACTCCTTTCACGAGCCTCATCACCCAGCGACTCTCTTTACTGCTAAACGCCTAAAACGGAGCACGGCTACAGTCGCAGAGTTCCATCTAACACTTTCCATGGGCAACAAAAATTTAATGTTTGAGTATTTCATATTACGTATTATTGACTGGACTAAAAAATAAAAAATGCTGTAATAATCTGTTCATTAAGAGTTATAATTTAACAACTTATTCATGTATTAAAGCTAGAAAATGTATATGTGTTTTGAGGCAGGAGCGCAGATTACCCAGTCTATACATGTCCATTGTTTCAGAAAGAGAGGTCTTAGAGACTTCCTGCATACATATAACTTCAAAACATTGTGAAACATTTTTTCTCCGACACGTGCCACAAAAGAGGAAATGAAAAGATTTTATTATTCAGTACATTTTCGTTTTAATTTATTAATTCTTTACTTATAACTCTATTCGCAAAACATTTCGCAGACAGTATTCACACATACCTCTGAATGTTCCTGCAGAGTAATTCGGCTATAACACGTAATAAACAACGACATGCGTGAAAAATTAGCTTTTCTGAAAACGGAGCACAGATTACACAGACTATAAGCATTCAGTGTTTTATAAAGAGAGCACTTAACGACTTCCGATAAACGTTAAATATAACTTTAAACCTTTTTTCCAACTTTTCGTCGCTTTCTTTATCAATGAGCCTTCGATTCTTTCATAATCGGTATTTGGGGATGGAAGTTACTTGTCAGTTTACAGAAGTCACGGGATGGCGATATGCACATATACAGACGGCGGTAGTGTCGCGTACACAAGGTGTAAAAGGACAGTGCATTGGTGGAGCTGATGTTAGTACTCAGTTGATTCATGTGAAAAGATGTTCGACGAAATTATGGCCGGCCGATGGGAATTAGCAGACTTTGTACTCGAAATGGTAGCTGGAGCTAGACGAATGAGACATCCCATTTAGGGATTCAATATTCCGAGAACCACAATGTCAAGAAGGTACCGAGAGCACCACGTTTAAGGGATTACCTATCATCACGGAGAATGTAGTGCGGATGGCCTTCGCTTAACGACCGAGAGCAGCGGCGTTTCCGCTAACAGACAGACAACACTGCGTGAAATAACCGCAGAAATCAATGTGGGACGTACGACGAACGTACGGTTAATGGGCTGTGGCAGCACCTGACCGACGGGAGTGGCTTTGCTCACAGCACAGCATTGCCTGCAGCTCCTCTGCTAGGCTCATGTTCATATTGGCTGGATCCTACACGACTGGAAAACCGTAGCCTGGTCAGGTTAGTCCCGATTTCATTTGGTAAGAGTTGACGGTAGGGTTCGAGTGTGGCGCAGACCCCGCGAAGCCATGGACCCAAGTTCTCAACAAGGCACTGTGCAAGGCGATGTAGGCTCCACAATTGTATGGGCTGTGTTTACAAGCAATTGACTGGGTCCTCTTGTCCAACTGAATCGATCGATCATTAACTGTAAATAGTGATGTTCGGCTGCATGGAGACCATCTGTAGCCATTCATGGACTTTATGGACCAGAACAGTAAAGGAATATTTATAGATGACAATAGCCATGTCACTGGGCTGCAATTGTTCGTGATTGGTTTGAAGAGCGTTCTGGACAGGTCGAGTGAATGATTTGGCCACCCGGATCGCCTGATATCAGTCTCACCGAAAGTTTATCGGACATAATCGAGAGGTCAGATGGTGCACAAAATCCTTCGGAGGCAGCATGACTCAGTATTTCTGCGGAGGATTAGCAACGACTTTCTGAGTCTATGCCACGTCGATTTGCTGTGTAAGCCTGGGAAAAAGGAGCCGCGACAGGACATCTACATCTACATGACTACTCTGCAATTCACATTTAAGTGCTTGGCAGAGGGTTCATCGAACCATAATCATACTATCTCTCTACTATTCCACTCCCGAACAGCGAGCGGGAAAAACGAACACCTAAACCTTTCTGTTCGAGCTCTGATTTCTCTTATTTTATTTTGATGATCATTCCTACCTATGTAGGTTGGGCTCAACAAAATATTTTCGCATTCGGAAGAGAAAGTTGGTGACTGAAATTTCGTAAAAAGGTCTCGCCGCGACGAAAAACGTCTATGCTGTAATGACTTCCATCCCAACTCGTGTATCATATCTGCCACACTCTCTCCCCTATAACGCGATAATACAAAACGAGCTGCCCTTCTTTGCACCCTCTCGATGTCCTCCGTCAATCCCGCCTGGTAAGGATTGTGGAGTTATTCCGTGACGTTTGTCATCTCAGTGTATATTACGTCCAGACCCAGTCTGGTGGTGACCTCTTAGAGCTGCCGAGTGCATATGCGTTTCCTCTTCAAGAACTAGTTTACGGCTCAGCCAGTTGTTTTACAGATTACGGAACGCAGTGAAGGACTACGAGGAAGTAATTGAGGCAGAACACCTGGTGCTTCAGAAAACAAAACATGCAAATCATAGTAACCACACAGTTCAGTTTGTTGGTGGGATACTGAAGTAACGCAATAATCCTACAATGGTGATTACTTGCTGTGTGTGGCAAAGCACGCGGATTTTGAACCCGCAGTGAATTTTAAACTATTAGACAATCTATGTCTGGTCTATTTTCTGAAGGTAAATGCCAGACCGCCTCCCTCAGCTGCCATATTCATAAGGTGCTGCAGACAACACATACATGTGCTTCATGCTGCACAGTGTTTACCAATCCTTCTCTTTCATTTCTCCTCCTTCATTTCTCTCAGTGGCTCGGCAAGAAGTCAAAGGTACACAGAAAGTAACATTAAAATGAATGAAGACAAGAAAATACGGAAGTTTCAGTATTTCATTGTGAACTGACGAATTCAAACGTGATGAGAAAGGAAAAAACAATCAGAGCACGAAGGACAGTGATTACGTGCGGCCTCATTCCTCAGTCAATGCAAGCTTTCCATTCTTCCGTCAGTGACTGCTCAGTGAGGCACCGAGAAGGTAAGCCAGAGTTGGATGGTGCGAGCTCTCACAGCTGGGAGAATTATTCTCGACGAGTGGCTCAGAAGCCAGGTTCTGACATTACTTACCCAAAGTCTTACCGTTCCAACATATAGCAGCAAAATTTAAGGCTCAACGATATAAATGTCGAATTTCCTATGCACATTTCAACAATTCTTTAAATAGCATTCACATTTGTAGTCTAAGCTAATTGAATCATATGTTTTGCGAAAGCTATATAGATAATTTCCTTGGAAAGAATTTTGTACTTTTAGGACGAGTAAGACAAGAAGCGACAGCGTCTACTGAGGAGACTGAGATTTTCCCGCTTGCGGAATGCAAGCGGCTCTCAATAGTTTCAAAAATCTTCAGAGGCGAAGTAGGAGTTAGTTACATGTTCGTGAACAAAAGGTATCCAATCAGTCCTCAAGAAGTAATGAGTTTCTGGATGACTAGACCTGAATATTCGACGAACGGTTTCTTGCTGACTTATTTATTTATGACTAGCTGAGTACCTCGCGTTGGCTGGATATACATTTATTTCAGTCTTCTATTAGTCCATCTCTTCCTTCTCCTTCACTTTACCCATCTCCGCATCTCCTCCTCTCTATGCATCTCCTCCTACCCTCTTCTTGTCCATTTCCTCCTCCCTCTCTCTTTGTACATTTCTTCCTCCATCCTGTCTCTGTCAGTCTCCTTTTTCCTTTCTCTATCCATCTGCTCCTACGCCTTCTGTCCATGTGTTCCTTCCTGCTCTATCACTTCTTCCCCCTTTACCTCCTTCTCTCTCCTCTCTCTCTCTCTCTCTCTCTCTCTCTCTCTCTCTCTCTCTCTCTCTCTCTTTCTTTTCATCTCCTTCTCTCTCTGCCCATATCCTCCTCTCCCCTCTGTCTCCCCATCTCCTCCTCTACCTCTCTACGCTCATCTTCTTCTCATCCCTCTCCTTTTCCATCTCTGCCCCCCTCTCTCTATCCATCCCCTCCTTTTCCATTCTCTGTCAGTCTTCTCCCCTCCCTCTCTCTGCCTGTTACATTCTCCTCTTCTCTCATCACCTTTTTCTCTCTCTCCATCCACATCGTCCTCCTTTCTTTTTCTGTGCATCTCCAGTTCTCCCCTCTTTCCATCCATCTCTTGCTTTTTCTGTCCATTTCACCCTCAACCATCCCTGTGTCCACCTCCTCCTCTTCCCTTTTGGTCCATTTCTCCCTCCCCCTGTCCATCTCCTCCTCGCCTATATCTGTGCCCATCCCCTCCTTCTCCTCTATGTTGGTCCGTCTCATCCTCCTCGTCCTCATGCATTCTCTCTCCAAGTCATCACCCTCACCCCTGTAGGAGGCTGCTGGTCCTTAAGCCCACGATATTTCTTTCCATATTGTAAGTAACATGTGTACGAAGTTTGGTTGAAATCCACCCACAGGCTTAGGAGGAAATTTTTACTCATGGCTTTGCCAGCATACTCACTTGTTACGTGTCACTGCCTAAAATAATAATACACCCTTTTACAAGATTCCAGTTCACTCAAGATTTGTTGTTGCAACAGTGCATGAAGAGTACATGAAATTATTACATTTATAGTTCACACAGATCTATAGAATAAACGGTTCTTAGGTGCCAGGTACCAACCCATACTGAAACACTGATATTACTACGTTGTTTAGCCTCCATGGTGAGCAATTCAGGCACTGACTCTGGCATCCAATCGATCACACAGATCGCGAATACTGTTCTGGGATATGTTGTAACACGCCTGCTCGACCTGCTTATGCAGTTCTGCGAGAGTTGTTGGCTGACGAGTCACACGAATGGCTTCTCGTCCAATCGCATCCCACATATGCTCGCTTGGAGACAATTCCGGAGATCGTATTGGCCAAGGAAGTTGCTGCACCTCTTGCAAAGCACGTTGAGTTTTAGGGTCAGAATGCGGACCAGAATTATCTTGTTGGAACAACACACCACCTTCCACTTGCAAAAACGCCAACAGAACGAGCTAACTAAAGTGTGCACGTACTGGGCGATGGTTAGCATCCTCTCCAGAAAGACCAAAGGTGAATGAAAGTTGTAATTTATCGCACCGCACACCATGAGGCTTGGGATGGGACCAGTGTGTCTTGAACAAATGTACTCTGTGAGACAGCGCTCGCCACGTCTACGTCGTATGCGCAGATGACCATCACCTGCGGGGAGGAAAAATCTGCTTTCACTGAAGAAAATCGTGGCGCGCCATACCATCTTCCAATTGATCCTCTGATGGCATCATTCGAGCCTTCAACGTCGGTGCTGTGTCATGAGTGGAAGGCAGGTTATAGGTGTGCGTGGCTATAGTCCCGCTGCTAATAACGAGTTCGGAGCAGTTCGTGTTGACACGTCTGGGCTCACAAGCCCTCTTATGTGTGCTGTGGTAGCTGTACGATCTGCCACGGCTGCCCTTAGAATCCTTCAAGCCTAGCGACTGTCTGTGCTGTCTGGACGTCCAGAACCTTGTCTACGGGCGTGAGAATGATCACGTGACCACTGATACCAGCATCGTTGCACAGCTGGTGCAGCACGTCCGACTTGGGTGGCTTTCTCCGGAAGGACCATCCCACACTCGGAAGGCAACAATGTGACCACTTTCAAAACCGGCCAGTTAGGTGTAGGAAGCACGAGTGCGTCCCCGTGGCATGGCTGCTTTCTTGTTTCACACGTTTGCACCACACTGAGCCATCTAATTGTGAGAATTCTCTGTTAAAGGGTAGAGACAGGTACCGCCCTAGGAGCTATGCAGCTACTTCATCTGTTGGTGGACAACACTGAAACCATTATTAGTGCATCTACTATCCCCCAGGTGCCATATGCCGTCATCGGATCTTTTTTTTTTCATCATTGTATTTTTCGTACGTTTAACAAACTGACACATATTTGTACACACATTTCACATGCATTTCTAGAGAAATTGACATGCATATATGCATGCGTGGCAGTTTTCCTTGCATCTATGTGTTTACAACAAGGCCGTTCAGGCCAGCCTATCGAGAGCTCGGAGCCGCGAGAAGTAAGCAGAGTGACTGGCGAGAGCAACGGAGAGCGCGGGCCATGTCGGCCGCCAGTCACGGCTGTCAGTGCATTTAGGCATATCAGAGACAGCAAGCAGCTCTAACAGCAGGTCCTCAATGACAACTTGTTTTAATACTGCATGGGAAGAGCTATAACTTTTTACTGACTATGATGGTCTTGTAAAATGTTTAGTGTATCTCAAAATATTAAACCATATAAAGAAATCCAAATTAAGACGACATTATACAGTAAATCACGCGGCAGAGTGTGACAAATATGTGGACGATGAATGAAAGACAATATTCTTAAACAGAAAGCCAGCTTTCCAAACGAAGTACGTTACCAACTTAATATAATTCATCAGATGGCTGTGCACATGAAGTCATTTGCTGAAGGTGAATTTATTAAAGAATGCCTTCCAACAGCAACGGAAGAGCTGTGCCCACAACAAAAAGTTTTGCATCCCCTCGCTTCCGAGAGCTTCGGAACCTGCACATAAAATTGGAATGGATATCAACATAAACATATTTTTCGTCCTTTTTATTGCTTATGCAAACCACATATTGCATGTTGCACCACCATACAGCGAGACCTTCAGAGGTGGTTGTCCAGATTGCTGTATACACCGCTACCGCTGATACTCATTAGCACGTCCTCTTGCATTGATGCATGCCTCTATTCGTCGTGCATTCTACCCACAAGTTCATCAAGGTAAGGTCTAGAATGTCCCACTCCTCGACGGCGATTCGGCTTAGATTCCTCAGAGTGGTTGACCAGTCACTTCGTCCATAAACAGCCCTCTTCAATCTATCCCAGTCATGTTCAATAGCGCTCATGTCTGGAGAACATACTGGACACTCTAGTCGAGCGACGTCGTTATCCTGAAGGAAGTCACTAACAAGATGTGCACGATGGGGGCGCGAATTGTCGTCCATGAAGACGAATGCCTCGTGAATATGCTGCCGACATGGTTGCACTATCGGTCGGAGGTTGGCACGTATTGTACAGCCGTTACGGCGCCTTCCATGACCACCAGCGGCGTACGTCGGTCCCACATAACGCCACCCCAAAACAGCAGGGAACCTCCACCTTGCTTCACTCGCAGGACAGTGTGTCTAAGGCGTTCAGCCTAATCGGGTTACCTCCTAACACTTCTCCAACGGTTATGTGATTGAAAGCATATGCGACACCGCGGTGAAGAGAGCGTGATGCCAGTCCTGAGCAGTCTATTCGGCATGTTGTTGGGCCCATCTGTACAGCGCTGTATGGTGTCGTGGTTGCAAAGATGGGCGTAGCCATGGACGCCGGGAGTGAAGTTGTGCATCACGCAACCTGCTGCGCACAGTTTGAGTTGCAACACGACGTTCTGTGGCTGCACGAAAAGCATTATTCAACAAGTTGGCGCTGCTGTCAGGGTTCCTTCGAGCCATAATCCGTGGGTAACGGCCATACACTGCAGTAATAGCCCTTGGACGGCCTGAGCGAGGCATGTCATCGACAGTTCCTATCGCTCTGTATCTCCTCCTTGCCCGAACAACATCGCTTTGTTTCACTCCGAGACGCCTGGACACTTTCCTTGTTGCGAGCCCTTCCTGGCACAAAGTAACAATGCGGACGCGATCGAACCGCGGTATGGACCGTCTAGGCATGGTTGAACTGCAGACACGAGCCATGCACCTCCTTCCTGGTGGAATGACTGGAACTGATAGAATGTCGAACCCCCTCCGTCTAATAGGCGCTGCTCATGCATGATTGTTTACATCTTTGGGCGGGTTTAGTGACAATTCTGAACAGTCAAGGGGCTATGTCTGTGATACAGTATCCACAGCCAAAGTCCATCTTCAGGAATTCTGGGAACTGGGGTAATGCAAAACTTTTTTTGATGTGTGTACATGCTATTCGATCTCGTTCCAACATCTTGATGTAATCTTTTTTCGAATCTTGCCATCAGACGAAAGCATTTCATAATATCCTACAATTCTACGCGCTGTCTGGATGGATTCATAAATATCAGACAATTCTTCACTAAGGAAGTTGTCATGCATTGTGAGCCTTAACGCTGTGCTTATACAGCGAACTACACATGGGAGACTTTGTGATGCTGAAGAGCTTTCTTTATGTTTGGCCCCTGATCCGTCGCAAAAAAATAAAATAAAATGAAAATAAACGTCGCTTTGTTTAGTTATAAAGGAGAAATGTCTATCTCAGACAAATTTTTGTATAACAGTCAGGCAGCAGCAGCCGGCTGAGACAGACGCAGCAACAGGGAGGTAACCGGTTGTGTGACCTCTACAAGTCTTCACCAGGAGCGAATTTTATAATATCATCCGTGTGCTTTAATAGTTTAGTTTCTTGAGTTTCTGCATGTTAATTTAATACCTAATAGACACAATTCTAGCCTTTTCGTTCGTGTCGGAAAGTAAACCGATTTTGTGAAACATTACAAGTTCTTAATCAGGAGCGAATTATTTAGTTTCACCTGAGTGCTTCAGTAGTTATGGTTTTGTATCTCTGCATATTCATCTAATTTATTAGACAAAGTTCCTGCGTATTCGTTAGCATCTACAATACAGTTCCACAGCACGTGCCGATAGTTCGTTTATCTGAGGAGCTTAGTTTTTCACGTTGTTTTCTATGGATAGGGACTGTGATTGTTGTATGCGGATGCGAGCCAAGTTGATGACACTTCGCTCTCAGTTCCAGGCAGTGATGGCTTCGGTTACACATCTTGAGACTGCAGGCACCACTGTTGTGGGCGAGCCGTGGGGATCCAATGCATGTTCAGCACGTCTGAGTCTTCCGATCGGTCCTTTCCGATGGCCAACCCAGTTACTGATCACACTGAGGCTGACCCCTAGCCTGTGGTCGAATGGAAGGTCGCCCCTGGGCGAAGCAGGTGGCGAAAGACTTCCCCGGCAGCCGCACGTAAGGCCTCCCCAGTTTGTCTGACAAACTAGTTCCAGGTGCTGTCGTTGAGCCGGATGCTGTCGCCTGTCCTGTTTCAGAGGAAACCACTCAGCCTGCAAGATCCGGGCAATCGCAGAGGGTGGGATTATTGGTAGTTGGGAGCTCCAACGTTAGGCGTGTTATGGGGGCCCTTAAGAGCTTGGCTGACAAGGAGGGTAAGAAAACGATGTGCACTCCATGTGCATACCGGGTGGAGTCATTCGAGATGTGGAAAGGGTCCTCCCGGATGCCATGAAGAGCTCAGGGTGCAGCCAACTGCTGGTGGTTGCTCACGTCGGTATCAATGAAGTGTGTCACTTCGGATCTGAAGAGATTCTCTCTGGTTTCGAGCGGCTAACAGTAGTGGTAAAGGCTGCCAGTCTTACTTGCAAGATGAAAGCAGAGCTTACCATTTGCAGCATAGTCGACAGGAACGATTGCGGATCTTTGGTACAGAGCCGAGTGGAGGATCTGAATCAGCTCAGACGGATCTGCGACCGAGTAGGCTGCAGATCCCTCGGTTTGCGCTGTAGGGTGGTTGGGTTTCGGGTTCTGCTGAATAGGTCAAGAGTTCACTATACGCAGGAGGCGGCTACACGGGTAGCAGGGTCTGTGTGGCGTGGACTGGACGGTTTTCTAGGTTAGAGGTTCTCTGGGAAAGACAAAAGGTGCTTCAGTCACAAAGAGTGCAGGCCGAAGACATGAAGAACGTTGATACAGGAACCATGGGTATAAAAGTTGTAAATTGTCATAGATGTGTTGGGAAAGTACCGGTACCAGAGCTTTATGCGCTAATAGAAAGCACTGATGCTCAAATCGTTAAAGGCACTGAAAGCTGGCTATAGCTGGAGATAAGCTCAGACGAAATTTTTGCGAAGAACCTAACGTTGTTGCGAAAGGATAGGCTAATCACGGTTGGTGGTGGCCTGTTTATTGCTGTTGGGAGTAGTTTATCTTGTCGCAAAATTGAAGTAGCTAGTTCTTTTGAGTTTGTATGGGCATAGATCATTGTTGGCAACCGGAATAAAATAATAATTGGATCCTTCTACCGACCTCCCAATTCAGATGACACAATTGTTGGAAGGATCAAAGAAAATTTGATTTCAAACAAGTACCCGACTCATACGATTATAGTTGGTGGTGACATTTATGTACCCTCGATATTTGGATATATGTTCAATTCCGGAGGTACGCATGAAACATCATCCGAAATTGTGCTAATCGCATTCTTTGAAAATAATTTCGGGCTGTTAGTTCATAAGCCCACGCGTATAGTAAACGGTTGTGAAAACACACTTGATCTCTTAGCAACAAATAATCCTGAGGTAATAACGACCATCAAAACGGATGCAGGGATTGGTGAACACAGGGTTGTCGTAGCGAGATTGAATATTGTAACCCCCAAACCCTCCAAAAATGAACGAAAAATAATTCAGAAAAGCAGATAAAACGCCTTCCTGAGAGACAATCTCCACTCCTTCCAAATTAACAGTATAAATGTAGATCAGATGTGGTTTGAAGCAATTGGGAGATTTATACCAAATAAATTAACAAACGCCGGAGCTGATCCTCCTTGGTACACAAAAGTGTCAGAACATTGCTGCAGAAAAACGAAAAAAACATGACAAATTTAAACAGAATCAAAATCACCAAGATTGGCGATCTTTTACAGAATCTCGAAATTTAGCGCGGACGTCAATGCGAGATGCTTATAATAGTTTCCGCACGAAACTTTGTCTCGAAACCTGGCAGGAAATCCAAAGAGATTCGGGTCGTATGTGAGGTCTGCTAGCGGCAAGACACAAGCAATGCTTTTTCTGCGCGATAGCAATGGAGATACTATCGTAGACAGTGCTGCCAAAGCACAGTTACTAAACACAGCCTTCCGAAATGGTTCAAATGGCTCTGAGCACTATGGGACTTAACTTTTAAGGTCATCAGTCGCACGGTTCCGGACTGCGGCCGGCAACTGTGGAGGCAAGAACGACCTACCTCTCAAACGATGAGAATCAGAATTAAAAAGGAATGCACAAATAGCTAGACAATACGTATCAAATATCTGAGAATGAGAGCACTTACTGACTTTCAACAAACCTAACACATAATGTCAAGGCTTTACGAACCTTTATCTTGCTGACACCGCTCAGAAAATGATGAAGGAAAAAGTGATATATCTTACTACGTTTACGCTGTTCATGTAGTAAAATTGCAACATCCGGCATAACCTTTCAATTATTACTTCTTTACTACTAATTCTATCCGCAACATATTTTGCAGATGGTATTCACATATACCACTGAATGTAATGCAAAAATATGTCATTGTGCGAGACGTAACTCAGGAGATATGACGTCGTCAACCTCGGCCGTTAAATATACCGCTGTATGGGGCAGCTCGATTCTGCTCTGATACGGCTCCGTGGGAGCTCTGCAAGAGGGATCGCACAGCACTTGGCTGTTCGCTTGACAGCGACAGCCAAGCGGTGGTGCTCAGAGCTGGCTTATTCTCCTTTTTTTTTTTTTGGAAGACTGTGATGTCATAAACAGAAGACAGCATTTGAAATGGTTTGTTGGTCAAAATGGTATAAATGGCTCTGAGCACTATGGGACTTAACATCTGTGGTCATCAGTCCCTAGAACCTAACTAACCTAAGGAATCACACACATCCATGCCCGAGGCAGGATTCGAACCTGCGACCGTAGCAGTCACGCGGTTCCGGACTGAGCGCCTAGAACCACACGACCACCGCGGCCGGCGTTTGTTGGTCACAAATTAAACAAGACTCTGGTGAGCGATTAAGGATATGAGTACCAAATAAATCGTAAAAAGGAGCCACAGTTCTAATTAATCATGTTGAACACTTAATGAAAGTGCTTATGATAACCGTCTTAGCCTCAAAGGACTAAATGAATGTAAATTTGTCATAAATACGAAAGTTAATGGATGATGGCAAAGTGGAAGGCAAAGCTAGGGAACTGAATAACAAAGAAAATACACGGAATTAATCCGTGTCACTCCTCTGTTGCTGCTTTCGACATTGATTTACTTTTCTTTGCTTATAACTTCAATGTTGGGAGAGATTGATTCAGCACTGCTCAGTCTCAAAATACATTTCAGATGACAGTCTGATATGGAGCATCTCCGTCGTGTTTCACACAGTTTCATTAGGGAAACGAACTGCTCACAACTGTACGTTGATTCGAACATACTAAGCCTTCGTGCTGCACGTCTATGAAGTTTCAGGTAACGCTTGTTTGACAAATGTTTGTAAAAATCACTTAAGGTCTTCCTGCTATCTTTCAATTCTGAATCGCACTGAAGATCTACGCTTTCAGTTTTGAGAGGGTGGCTTACAGAATCGACGTCCACAGAGTATGGAGTAGCGAAATTTCCAAGCGTGAAATATCAGTGAATCTTGTTTCAAATTCAGTACGCATTTCTCTTAAAGGATCTGTATACTTTCCAAAATCTGCAGTAATGGCAACGTTTGTTTAGTTTCGGGAAGTAAGAAACGCTTCTAGCTTACAGTTTCCTGACCCAGAGCGACAGTTTTATCTTGAATGCCTCTATTTTGTTACAGAAATGGATTATTAGGATATCCATCCCTTGAAGCGAAACGCTCAAGATGCCATATTACATCTGTTAAAAAGTTCAGGAACACTTCATTTCCATGAATGACGATATTTCATGTCGCATATACATGAAGCGCTCAAGAACTTTAGCACGGCTGAGCCAACGAACCTCACAGTGATAAGGTAAATCTCCACATTCACAATTGACATTGTCCAGAAACAATCTGAACAAGCGATGATTGAATCCTTTTCCTAGAATAGAACCAGTGATTTTGACAATCAAGCTTGTTATATTATTCAGTTTTACGCTTCTGGAACACAAATGTTGTTGATGCATGTGTAAATGTATTGGTGTAACCAGAAGATCATGATTCTTCAGCTTTCTCTGGACATACCCCACTGTGCCATTGATTTCTCCAGTTGTAGCTGGAGCACCGTCTGTTGTTAAGGAAGTTAGTAATTCCCACGGCAAACGAACTTCTCGATAACCGCTTCAAGTACATTGAACACGTCTTGACTTGTCGTGTCCTTCAATCGGATGAGATCTAACGTCTCCTCTCGAACTTCTAGCATTTTGTTTACTGTCCTAAGAAAAATAACCAGCTGTGCTGTGTCTGACAAGTCAAAGTCATCCAAGGTCAAAGAAAATGCAACACTGTCTTTAATATACATTGGCAGCTGAGCCTCCAAATCTCCTGGTAATTCTTCAGTTCGACGCATCACAATGACCCGAGAAAGTTTTGTCGTAGTGGAAGGCCAATGCCTGTGCCAAGCTCTTTAAACAGGCGAAAGAGATCCTCTGCATTCCCGCTAGAAGTGCTGCAAGCAAAAGAAATTTTACAAGGGCAGGATTAATTGTGACCGGGAAGGGCTTCTGTATCGATCCACAACGTGTCAGTGACATTTTGTTCATTCATAACAACAAGAGGGGCAACGAAATTATTTTATGGAGACAATCGTATCATATGAGACGGAACACAAGTAATCTATGTAAATAGTCACCACTTTTATTATGTAAATAATATGCAGGTTTGTACTTAGAAGTTTCTGTTAACAATATGTTTCTCCATTCTAAAAACATTGATGTCATGGACTGTGTTACCTTATCTTCAACCTCTAATTCATTAACTTGTACCATTTGATCATTGATTATTCTAGTAGTTTTACTTTTCATTTAATCATAAAGAATGTTATTACGTAGATTAAACAGCCATGATATGACTTCAGCCTAAATTGAGTTTGATTAAAGGAGAGAAAAGTTTTAATTCTTGGCACATACTGAACGAACAAATCGTGTGACCATTTCCTGCTTCTACGATGATTCTAAACAAGACAGCACGAAAATGCAAAGATCAAAATATTATGAAGATGAAATGATGAATTCATCAAAGGTATACACATCGTCCGTGCAGTTTTCGTCGCAGGCTTTTGATTACCACACTTGGCCCATTTCCCTTCCACTGCGAGTATGACGGATTCGCCTCGCTCGTGAGCACCTGTGCTCGAGCCACGAGTTATTCGCTTCCCCACTCCAGAGCAGCTGCCACGTTCGTGCGTTAACGAGCGACACTGATGGGCGTACTGACTGACTCCACTGCGCACGGAAGTATACTGTGGACAGCATGCCGTGCCCGGTCGCCATACTTCCACCAGGCTGTCGGCAGAATGTTTGTGATCAGTGTTTTCGGATTTGGTCTTTAACGTTACACACGACAACTAGACCATTTGTGTCACGACTTTAGCACAACTCGACAGCCTGAAGATGCATGGTCGCAACACAATAAATGGGTAAGGAAACGGCTGCAGTGGTTCATTCTTTACATACGTTCAATATTCCCTGTTAATTTATGAAACAAATTTTCTTAATGCAAGCGAAATTATAGATGTTGCCTTCATGTGATTTGTGCTCCGATCCGTTACGAAATTTACATTAACAGTTCGAAAAAGAAACGGAAATTTTTGTTGGTAATGATTTTTACATTGTGTGTGTTGTATAAGACTACAGGGTAATCTCCATTCTAATACTGGGCGCGGATACAAGTGGGCATAGGGTGGACGGGATTGGGGTGGGAGTGTGGGACATGATCGTCTCCAAAGAGATTTCAGTAAATGCGTGTATATTTTTAGGAATATCAGTTTGTAAATTTTACAAAAAAAATGGCTCTGAGCACTATGGGACTCAACTACTGTGGTCATTAGTCCCCTAGAACTTAGAACTACTTAAACCTAACTAACCTAAGGACATCACACACATCCATGCCCGAGGCAGGATTCGAACCTGCGACCGTAGAAGTCGCACGGTTCCGGACTGCGCGCCTAGAACCGCGAGACCACCGCTGTAAATTTTACAGCTAACTTTCGGACAATAGTGACGTGAAGAGTCTCGAAAATGACAAGAAATTGCAGAGATATATAGTTTTATTTAACATAGAATACCTTTCAGTTTTTGACAACGTGGATTTGCCTGCGACGTGACCAGTCTCTGAAAACATTTCGACCATTAACAAGCTGACCGTATCTATGCCGACAGCGATTCCGAAACCGTTCAAGAGCCCCGAGATACAACAGGCAAACCACAGGAAGCCGAGTGAGCAGTGAGTGAAGGGTAAAGATCCCCCCTTCCATAGAAAGGAAAAAAGTGCAAGGAGACTGATTTCGATACTTAGGCGCAGGTGACTAGAAGAAACAGCATCTCCTTCATTTACACGTAATCTGTTTCTATTTTGTTTATTTCATCTTATCTGATTAGCCATAAATCCCCATCCTACATCGAACCAGAGTTTCACACAGAGAGTACCCTTTTTACATTACAGTTATTTAAGAAGTAAGAAGCTTTTTTAATGACAGAGGCTATTAAAATGGTGATTAAAATTCTTCTGGGTATTAGGCTGCGTCATTGCTAAAAACTATCAACAATAATAAACTAAAACCGTCGTTTCTGCCGAATTGCAACGTCCTTCCTGAGGGCTATTAAAATGATTTGAGAATTCATAGAAGCAATGTGATAATACTAGCTGTGAACTAATTAAGTTAATACTGGCAGTATTTCAACTCCTGCTGCTGCCGCTAATAATGATAATAGTAATAATAATAACTGTAAGAATGACAATAATAGCAAAAATAATGACAGCAACAGATATAAAAAGAATTTATAGGTGTACGAAATAGATGTCTTCCGATATAGCGAGTTCTGGCGAAACTAAATTTAAGAAGACTACACGCGCTAAATGAGGAGGTATGTGGGAAGAAGGGCGCGCATGGGTAACGAGTGCGTGCAGGGGCAATGACAAGCATTCTTGTTGCTTCAGTAGATGTATCATTAACTGTCTTCTGAAGCAGGTGTTATTCAGTTGTCTAATATTATGCGGAAGGTTATTCGAGAGGAGAGTTCCTGCTACTGAGAAGCACATTACGGTAGAGGAGAGAGGTGAGGGACACTTCGTCATACTCTGTAGATCTGTGCTTAAGGGAAATACTGGTAATTGCGAATACAAACATCGATTTTTATATCGTTTGAAGTAGAAGATGTCAGAGTGTATTTGCTATTATGGTTCTTAAATCAGTTGCATGACGCATACACTTGTCAAATTTTCGGACCAATGATTTACATATGCCTTAGGCAATTCCTCTGAAATTCAGTTTCTTAGAATCTGCGTTGAAATGATGTACTAAGCATTGATGTGAACAAATTGTTATTATAGCAGTAACAATAGTACCCCTCCCACCCCAAATAACCACATCCTGGACCCTCGCCTGTGACACGACAGTCTAACAGTATTAAGAGAGTGGCCACGATGAAAGCAACGGTCGCAACAAAGGTCTGCATAAACGTGGAAGAACCAGAGCCACTCGGACGCCATTTACGACGTGGCTACTCATGCTTCAACGGGTAATTTCTGCTCTCAACCATGTATTCAGGAGACAGATATCAGATTTTCGGGAGACTAATAAAAAATTAGAAATGATGACACATATCTGCAATTCAATAGCCCAGAACCAACACTGGGGTTGTGATTTATTCTATTTATAAGCGAAATTACCATACTAATTTCGGTCAAATAGCCCCTCCGGTGAGTCGCGTTACATTATCTGGACCGCAGCGTGCACGCAGAAGGCGGGCATTTGTGGCTTATGTCCGTGTGTCGTAGCGGCCTGCCGCGGCTACTCGTCTGGCACCAGGCACCATTGTCCAGGTCCTCACGCAACACGCGAGCCACCTTCGTCCTTAACGTCAGGGTCGCCGCTTTCTCCGCGGAGGGCTGAGGCGCCGGTAGGGATGAAGCCCAACAAGGAAGGCATGAGGCATCGCCACATGGTGTCGTGCTGCGGTACCGTGGCATGGCGTGGGCAGCTGGAGTTACCGCACTCCCACGTGGCCTAGTGCACCAGTTACTTGTCTGCCACACGGGGCGGCGAGCGTTCTGCTGAACACTGACGGTAAAGCACCGTGCGACATCTCAGTGATGATAGCCCATAGAATAATCACGGATTCTGCAAACAGAGATCTTGTGAAACTCAGCTCACTGTGTTCGTCCATGAGAAAAAAAAATTGGTTCAAATGGATAAGACCACTAAGTGACTTCACAGCTGAGGTCATCAGTCCCCTAGAGCTTACAACTACTTGAAGCTAACTAACCTAAGGACATCACACACATCCATGCCCGAGGCAGGATTCGAACCTGCGACCGAAGAGGTCGCGCGGTACCAGACTGAAGCGCCTAGAACCGCTCGGTCACTGCGGCAAGCTGTCATTGTGATCTAGATCGCAGAAGACATCGTTGATGCATGAAGCTTCCTAGGTCGTTGTTGGACAACGTGAAAGGAAGAGATATTCTGCTTTCTCTTTGTAAACAGATACATCGAGTCTTGAAAGGTTCATGTAAAACGTATAGGCGGGTGACACATTAGGTGGGACCCGATGCCTGTAATACTTCCACAGTTATTAAAAAGTTGTTAAACGGCAAAACCAAAAGCTCATCATTTATATAGATAAAAAGTAGTAAAGATATAGGAAAGGAAGAGTTGCGGCGTCAGAACGAAAAGTGATACATCGCTCGGCAACGAAGAAGGACATAATCAGCGACCGTTACGTGGTGAAAACAAATTAACTGATAAAATAGTATGTGTGTAATTAAGTATAAAGCCACGTAACACTGCACACGGTTGAATACTTGGACCACTTTTGTCCTGAAACTTCCTGGCAGATTAAAACTGTGTACCGGACCGAGACTCGAACTCGGGACCTTTGCCTTTCGCGGGCAAGTGCTCTACCATCCGAGCTAACCAAGCACGACTCACGTCCCGTCCTCACAGCTGTAATTCCGCCAGTACCTCGTCTCCTACCTTCCAAGCTTTACAGAAGCTCTCCTGCGAATCTTGCAGAACTAACACTCCTGAAAGAAAGGATATTGCGGAGACATGGCTTAGCCACAGCCTGGGGGATGTTTCCAGAATGAGATTTTCACTCTGCGGCGGAGTGTGCGCTGATGTGAGTTTTGATCTACCCAGGAACTATTAATAATACACTCACAGAACAAAAAATTTGTTACCTTTGTCTGCAAGGACAGATAAATCGTTCAGACTTCACAGATGGCACATCGATAGATTCATGTGCTCAATCGCCAATGAACTGCCTCTGTGTAAGCATAAACCAGTGGCGTTCAGTGAGACATATACGTTTCAAGTGGACATTGTACGCAAACGTGGGTGAATGCGAGGACGTGACAGAGTGACAAAAGAAGGAAATCGTGTTCGGTCGTGCCCAAGCCCTCACGGTGCGTGAAGTTGCTGGATTTGCTGGTGTTTCCCGGCGGACTCTTCAATGTGTCTACAAGCAGCGGTGTAACACGACATCAGAGTTGTGGCCGGAATGAGATCCTGACTGAAAGGGTCCGGAGGTGCGTTTCACGGCTTGTGAACCATAAACCGACAGGTATTGCGGCAGACAGTGATTAAAAGTCCATCCCCACATGTTAGCGAGAGAGCATTGCATACAATGACCATTTGGAGTTGGTCACCTTGGAAGAGACCATTGCTCACACATGTATATAAACACAACAACTGCAAAAGTCTTCGAGCTGGAAGAATATGTAACTGATTTTCTGAACACTCCCCCACGCTATTACATAACGATTAGCCTGCAAAATTATCTAACTTGAGCTTCACAGAAAATTCGTGGGACATGTTGGAACAGCGGATAGAACGCGTGCATCAGCATCCTTGGAATTTGATCAGATCCTCAGCGAGTGGCTTAACTTGGATGCGATGTACCTGTACAACTTAGTAATTCACTTCAGGTGGTTATCAAGTCAAGGAGCGGAATCACATCGTATTAAATGACGCTTTTAATGATTTTTCTAGTGGTTATACCAAAAAGAGTTATTGAGAGAAATGAAAGTCTTTCAGCTTTCTACAACGCAGGGTATATTGTCAATATCAGTTGAGTAGTGTCATGCTCCTTGACATCAAGGAGACATTTGATACGATTCTGCAGTGTCGTCTAGAGGAAAAAATATGCACTTACCGAATATATGACCAGATTTGTGACTTAATGTAGGACTTCCTTGCAGGTAGAACTCAACAGGTCGCTGTTCATTGAATAAATCTGACGTACGTAAAGGTCGTTTCGAGAGTCTCGCAAGGGAGTGTAACTGCGCCCCTACTACTTAGAATTTACATTAGTAATCTAATTGACAACGTTGTAGTCTGAGCGACGCTATTCGCGGGTGTTGCTGTTGTTTATAGGGAGATTACGACGGCATAAGCCTGAAGCGAAATACAGGAAGGCCTGCAGAAGATAGATGACTGGTGCAGGAACTGGTAGCTGGCCGTGAACACAAATATATGCAACGCATATATAAACTTCGGTTCGATTACACCATTGACGAGAAATCACTGGACACGGCAAAAATCGTAAAATACCCTACAGTCGCCATAAGGAGCGACCTAATGTGGAACAAATTGTACTAAAAGCAGACGGTTGATTGAGATTATTTTCCAGTTCAAGTTCAATTGGAACCAGCCGAATGAGACAGTACAGTAACTTCATCTTCTGGAGGATGGAGTTTGCTTTTTGTCCAGTCATCCTGACTTAGTTTTTCCGTTGTTTCTCTAAATCATTTCAGGCAAATACTGTGATGTTTCTTTCGGCAGGTCACTGCTTACCACCTGTCCTAGTCTCATAAAGTATACTTATATATTCTGGGCAAATATATTTTCGAGCTGTTTAATTTCATTGTATTATGACGACAAATCCAATACCATTGCAAGATGCTTCCTGAATATATAAATAAACGAATGAATTGAAGTTTTCATCAATGTGTATTGATCTACACTAAATCTGCTTCTACATCTATACTTCGGGGTGTGTGGCGGAGGGTAATTTGCCTACCACACCCACTCCCCCACTCCCCTGCCCTCTTTCCTGAAGAACGATTGTTAGTATGCGGTCGTGTGCCGTGTGAGCTGGAATTCCTCTAATTTTATCTTCATGGCCTTTGTTTGAGATATACGTAGGTGGAAGCGATACATCGGTTGAGGCTTCTAGGAATGTACGATCTCGTAATTTTAATAGTAAACCACAACCGTGAGGAAGAAGACCTCTCTTGCAGCTTTTGCCACTGGTCATGGCTGAGCATCTTCGTGATTCTTTAGCGCTTGCTAGATGAACCTGCAATGAAACGTACTGTTCTTGTTTGTATCTCTTATTTTCTCTAACAATCCTACCAAATACGGATCGTACACTGACGAGCATCATTGAAGTATTAGTCGAACGAGGTTTGTGTTAGCTACCTCCTTTGTGGGACGAGTACACTTCCTGAGTATTCTTCCAGAGACTCTCAGTCCTTCACCAGCCTTAGCTGAGATTACTTTTATGACGTCGCTCTACTCTGCATCGGCCCGTGCGCACACCTACAGATATTTTATAGATCGCCTACAATCGTGCTATCATACTTGTCTTTCTGTCTATTTATGCACAGTACGTTGCATTTATCGTGAGGGTCGTCTGCCAATACTTGCACCAAGCGTCTGCGGGTCTTCCTGCATTTCGCTATACTTTTCCAGCGTTGTGACGCCTCTGTGTAGAACAGATTTACCACCGGAAACTTTCGAAGTCATACACTAGGCCATTTATAGACACAGTGAAAAGTAGTGGTCCTATAACTCTCCGCGAGGATGCACCCGAAGTAACTTTCATGTCTAAATATTTCTCTCCGTTGAGAATGACACGCTGCGCTCTGTTTGCTAGAAACTCTTCAATCTAATCATACAGGCGATCTGATAATCTGTACGCTCGTATTTTGTTTATGTGCCAGCACTGCGGAACTGCACCGAATGCCTTCTACATCTGCATCTACACATGTACTCCGCAAACCACCATATGGTACGTGGCGGAGGGTTCCTTATACTACAGGTCATTTCCTTTCCTGTTTCACAGGCAAATGTAGCGAGGGATAAACGACTGTCAATATGCCTCCATACGACCCCCAGTATCTCTTATCTTCGTGGTCCTTGCGAGAAATATACACTCATGCTCATAAATTAAGGATAATTGCATAATGTGGTGCCACACAACATGGCGCTACACAAAACTGATGTTAATAGCGTAGGCATATAGGGCACAAACATGACCCAGATCTGTAAGTCCACGGTATTGGTGATAAGTTGAGAAAACCGTCCCGAAACAGATGTGCTACAAAACGCCACTCTTCCCTGCGTATGTATCCCGACATCAGTATTGGACATGATCACCATGCACACGTACACAGGCCGCACAACGGGTTGGCATACTCTGGACCAGATGGTCTAGCAGCTGCTGGGGTATAGCCTCCCATTCTTGGACCAGTGTCTGTCGGAGTTCCTTAAGTGTCCTACCGGTTTGAAGAGGTGCAACGATACGTCGACCGAGAGCATCCCAGACGTGCTCGATGATGTTTAGGTTCTGGAGAACAGGCAGCTCGGTGGGGCCGTGCGTTATTATCCATCAGGAGGAAGGTGGGACCCACTGCACCCCTGAAAATGCGGACATACTGGTGAAAAATGACGTCCCTATACACCTAACCTGTTACAGTTCCTCTGTCAAAGACATGCAGGGTTTTACATGCACCAATCTTAATCCCACCCCACACCATCAAACCACAACCTCAATACAGGTCCCTTTCAAGGATATTAAGGGGTTGGTATCTGGTTCCTACTTCACGCCAGATGAAAAACCGGCGAGAATCACTGTTCAGACTATACCTGGACTCGTCTGTGGACATAACCTGGGACCACTGTTCCAATGACCGTGAACTGTGTTCTTGACACCAGGCTTTACAGGCTCTTCTGTGACCAGGGCGAATAAACCATGTCTGTTCAGTCGTCTGTAGACTATGTGTCTGGAGACAAGTGTTCCAGTGGCTGCAGTAAGGGCCTGAGCAAGGCTACCTGCAGTACGTCGTGGCCGTCTGCGGGCACTGATGGTGAGATATCAGTTTTTTCGTGGTGTTGTACACTGTGGACCTCCCGTACAATAGCGCCTGGACACGTTTCCTGTCTTCTGGAATCGGTGGCACACGGAGGGCAACGTGCTACGACCTGCTGTGTTTGACCAGCCTCCAGTCGCCCTAGTATTCTACCCATCATAACGTCATCAATATGTGTTCTTTGAGCTATTTTCAACACACAGTCACCATTGGCACGTCTGAAAACGTCTGCACACTTACTCGCTGCACCACACTCTGACATGCACCAACACACCTCTGCGCATGTGGACTGCTGCCAGCGCCACCGTGTGACGACCGCAGGTCAAATGCACCTCATGGTCATACCCCGAGGTGATTTAAACCCGCAAACCGCCCATCAGAGCGTTGTTTCAGCATGTATCAGCATTATCCTTAATTTTTGAGCATGATAGTACCCTGGCGGCACTAGGGTCATTCTGCAGCCAGCCTCAGATGCCAGTTCTCTAAATTTTCTCAATGATGGTTCGCGAAAATAGCGTCGTCTTCCGTCCAGGAATTCCCATTTGAAATCCCGAAGCTCTCCGTAATGCCTGGGTGTTGTTAAAACCTACTGATAACATATAAAGCAGTCAGCCGCTGAATTACTTTGATGTTTTCCTTTAATCAGACCAGTTGGGGATCCGAAACACTCGAGCAGTACTCTATAAGGGTTCGCAGAATAGTTCTATACGCTATCTCCTTTAAAGATGAACCACACTTGCCTGAATTCCTCCCACTAAACCGAAGTCGATTATTCGCTTTTCCTACTGCAATCCTTACACGCTCGTTCCGTTTTATATCACTTTACAATGTTTGCCCGTGGAATTTTAATCTACGTGACTGTGTCAAGCAGCACCACAGTTAATGCTGTATTCGAACATTACAGCATTGTTTTTCTTTCTCATCTGCGTTAACTTACATTTTTATACATTTAGAGCAAGCTGCCACTCATCACAGCAACCAGAAATTTAATTTTATCCATATTTTGCAGCTGCAAACGCGACTCTATTAAATACACTGGAAGTAGGAATTTAAAATAAAATAGCCTTTAATCATAAATTTTCGTGTTTTATTAAATTCACTATGCATTTCGGACCCTGTATTTTATAAAACACGAAAATTTGTGGTTGAAGGTGTTTTTATTTTTTTAATTCGAGCTTCCAACTAGAAATTTTTTACAACGACGAAACCTTTCCGTACTCCACAGCAGCGTCAGCAAACGGTCCCAGATTGCTGTTCACTCTGTCAGAAAAATTATGTGTATAGAAAATAATAGCGGCCCTATCACATTCCCCTGAGGTACGGTCTGAAGATGCTCTTGTCTGTGATAAATGCTCGCCATCGAGGACAACGTGTTATTATTTAAGAAGCACTCGAGCCACTCACATATCTGGGAACCTATTCCGTATGCTTCTCCCTTCTTTAACAGTACGCATTTCTGAAGTCAAGGAACACGGAACCGAGGTTGGCGCTGCACACTACTCTCTGGGTCCCGTGGACTAACAGAGCGACCTGGGTTTCACATGATCCTAGTTTTCGGAATACACGTTGATTGCTACAGAAATGTAATATGCGAGGACAAACATACTGCAAATTTCTACAACGCACCGAAACAATAGATAAAGGACTGTCATTTTCTGCGTCTTTCGACAGTCCTCCTTTGTAAATGGGAATGACCTGCGCTTTTCCACAGTCACTAGAAACAGTTCGCTCCTGTGCTAGGAGTTTTTTGGCATGCTTTATGTAGAGCCATACTGGTATCCTGTCAGGGCTAGTAGCCTTTCTTCTGTTAAGTGGTTTCAGTTGCTTTTCTATACCATGGTCACTTATTTTTATATCTATCATTTTGACGTTCGTGCGTCAATTTAACTGATGAACTACAGCACGATATACCTCAGTGAAACAGTTCTAGAAAAAAGTGTTTAGTATTTCGCCTTTCTCTCTATCATTCTCTGTTTCGACGCCATTGTGCTCATAGAGTGTCTGGAGGAAGCCTTCGATCCGTTTACTGATTGAACGTAAGACCAAAACTCCTTAGAATTTTCTGTCTACTCAGTAAACGGAATTTTGCTTTCTCGTTCGTTGAACTCTTCATACATGGCTCTCCTTTGGTTAATTTTGGCTTCGTTCAGGTTTTATTTTTGTGTGAGGGTTTGCCTATATTTAAATTTGAATTGGAAATGAGCGTTTGGCGTCATTGGCCGAGAGGCCCCTTGCGGGGCAGGTCCGGCCGCCTTGGTGCAGGTCTTATTACATTCGACGACACATTGGGTGACCTGCGTGCGGATGGGGATGAAATGATGATGAAGACAACATAACACCCAGTCCCTGAGCGGAGAAAATCTCCGACCCAGCCGGGAATCGAACCTTAGCCCGTTAGGACGGAAATCCGTCACGCTGACCACACACCTATCGGGGCGGACTAAATTTGCATTGAAGCTCTCTTTGTTTTCGTAATAGCTTTATAAGTCCGCTGTCGAATCACGGCGTGTCTTTCCGATACCTTACGGCTTTGCCCAACACATACCTGTCAATGGCGTATTGTACAACATTCTTGATCTTCGTCCATTGATACTCATTTTCGGTTCTGGAGATGAATCAATCTTGTTGGCCGTTCAGGCAACCTGAAATCTATTTTTTGTCGCGCATGTTAAGCAGAGATATCCTCCTACCTCTGTTTACAATCCCATACAACGGTATTCACGGCTGATGTAGGGGCCTTATAACCACGTTTCCCTGTGCTACATTAACTTGTCGAAAAGTTCGGGCATGTTTGTGACCAGGAAATCCTTATATGTTACCTTCGCGAATCGGTTCTCTGACTAGCTGCTCAATATATATTTGGGATAGGCTATTTGGAACAATTTTAAATGATTCCCTGTGTCTATTGCCCACCGTAACCACCTGAGTTGTACGGCGTCGGTATTTTGGTCACCTTACACGTCAGAATTATCAATTAATAGTCATCAGTTATGTTAATTAATACAGATAGTTTGCATCAAAAGAGATCGCTGGTTAGGAGAACTGTCACTTTATTAATGGAAAGGTTTCATACTGGCTAGCTTCTCCCTAAAACAATAAATTTGCATACTCTGGGGCAATTAAATTTTTCGCTGGCCTTAGCAACGAAAGGGCAGGGAGCTTTACCAAGATCCGCGGGCAGCGAAGGGGGCCACACCTGCGGAGGCTGACCTAAGAGCCGCCCGAGCAAACCCAAGCCAGGGCGTGGGTACAGTTACAGTTCGGTGACCGTGTAGCCGTTGGCCCGTTCCCATCGAAGTGAAGCTGTGAAACAATGCCATCGGTCGGAGGTTTGAGCATGCATTTGCTTGAATCTTTCGAGAAACATCTTGAAGGTTCTGGAAGCCCTGTGTAGGCTGGCGAGCGGTTTTACATCCTACAAGGGTGGAATGAAATCTTTGCGAATTGTGATTGGCTGTATCCAAAACGGATACTAGAGAAACGGAGCTTGGTAGCGAGCGTGCAGCCGAGTCCTGCGAGAAGAGGCGAGCAGAACAGTGACAGAGCAAGGCCCCTCTGAGACATCGTCTCCAGTAGTGATGGGCTAAACTGCGATTTTCCGATATCAGTGATTTCTGTGAACGCTACTTTTCGGTAACTGCGATTCTTAATTGTGACAAATTGCAGTTAAGAATTGCAGTTAACGAAGTCACAACTTCCGTCCCTCCGCTATTTCTGCGACTTCTGTGACTTACGTGATTTCTGTGACCTGCGACTTGTGCGACTTCTGCGATTTCTGTGCTTTATGCGATTTCTGTGATTTATCACCGTAGATGTTACACTGACTCTCGTCGAGAACGAAGTGAACTGTGTCAATGCAACACAGAAGTTCGTTCTCGGATGAATAGGCGATTATTTGTTGGGGCCTAATGTAATGTTTCAGTAACCAAACTGACAAAAAGTTACCTGAAACGGTATTCTTAATATTTCTTACGATTCTTCCTCATTTGTTACATCATATGCGAAAGAAACTTTTGCCCACAGGCAGTTTCATCTCAACAACACAATCAGTATTACGTGTGTTTTACCTATGTTCTTCCTTCGGCTTTAGTTTAAATTAATCGAACCACTGTAAAAATATTAATAGTGTAATGTTCAGAATCATAATACAAATTACCACACAGTACCATTGGAATTCATGTTTATAATACGAATTCTAACCACGTTCTCAAGTTCACAAGTTTCTGATCCACATTATTAGTCACTCGGTACAGCGATAATTCAAAACATCAGTGACAACAGAACTGGAAAAGTTGCCACAGCGTCTTTACATCGTCTTTATCAGAAGTAAGGTTAGTTTCAAAGTTTGTGAATGAACGTAGGGCATCGTTTATGCAAAGTGTGAAACCTCCCTCACTCAAGATCTTTCATTACCAGAAGTATTAGCAAATGGCTCTGAGCACTACGGGACTAAACTGCTGTGGTCATCAGTCCCCTAGAACTTAGAACTACCTAAACCTAACTAACCTAAGGACATCACACACATCCATGCCCGAGGCAGGATTCGAACCTGCGACCGTAGCAGTCGCACGGTTCCAGACTGCGCCCCTACAACCGCGAGACCACCGCGGCCGGCTATTAGCAGTTTATAACGTGAATTATATTGTTAGTAATTAGTAGCAATATAAAAGTTTAATAATCATAATGATTTTCCAGATGTCCTTCGCATTTCCATTACTGGCCGCTCTATGTTCCCATTGTGACGTCCCCTCTCCGTTTTTGTTGTCGCTGTTGACGTTGAGCTGCTACTGCTACAGCTCGGTCGTTGGGATGGAGACACGACGAGCAGTCTTTATCTAACAATGGATGGGATATAAACTTTCTGAAAAAAGATTCTAAACCTAAAAATGATTTTAACTGTTTCTTATTTATCGGATAAGGGCGGTATCTTATGGCATCTAACGTCTTTGGATTTGGAATTATTCCTTCAGGTGTTACTATGTGACCTAAAAATCTAATCTGATTCTCCCAAATTTTGACTTTACTAAATTAGTCCTTACCCCATACTCTAGAAATTTTTCAAATGCACGGTTCAGTATCTCAAGATGTTCGGTCCGCGTTTCTGTGGCAATTAATAACTCATCAACATAAACAGTGACCCATTCTAACAAATCCGGACCAAGTACTCTAGCCAGTGCGGTTATAGAAACACCACCACTAATATTCAATCCAAATGGCATTACTTTAAATTGATAACTTCGTCCTAAATAAATGAGCGCCGTGTATTTTCGTGATTCTTTTGTAATTTTGGTCCTTCTGTGGTCCATGGAGGTCAGGAACTTCACCCCGTGAAATTTCTGGGCGAGTTCTTCTAGATTTTCTGGTCGAGTCCTAACACGCTTAATAATTTTGTTGATATCTCGAGTGTCTAAGACTAATCGTATATCACCATTACGCTTAGTTACTGCTAATAGTGGGCTAGAATATTCGGACATCGAGGTCTCGATAATTCCCCAGTCCAACATCTTTTTCATTTCTTTAGTTATCGCTTTTCTTTTTGACCACGGAACTGAATACGTTGTTTTACAAAATGTGGTATGCGGGTAAGTTTCGATATTATACTCGAAGTTTTTAATCACACTTGGTTTTTCATTGAATACTGGTAAATATAATTTTAAAACCTCTCTTAATTCTATTTGTTGTTGTGTAAACAACTATTCCGATTCCCGGACTTTCCCGTCGATGCTCGACGTATCAGCCTCAGCATCAGTTGGCGTAACACGGTCATTATTCAGACAATGTAGAGCATTTACCGGAAAACAATTAACAATTAAATGCTGACAGTATTTCCCTAACATAACTGTTTTCTTTATTAATGTTGCCTTCAATGGTTTTTCTTTAACAATCAGAGTACAAACACCTTCTTTAATATCAAGGACTGCACTATAATCATACAAAAAAATCCTTCCCCTTTACGCACGGTGTAGACATACTATCAAGGAAGTACATTCTATTTCGACTCCTTGTATCTCCACTGCTACCCGTACCTGCTCAGTTATCCTTTGCGCCTTAGCGCTAAATGCCCCTGATACTGTGCATCCTGATACTGGCAAATGAGAAATTTCTGCTGTCGACTAACCTCATTTAGGCAATTAACTGTCATTAAACTGACCACTGACCCCGCATCAGTTAGTATATTTACCAGTATTTTATTGATTTCTGCTACCACAGTAGCTTCTAAAGTGTACCCTCTCTTATTTAATTCAGCCCTTGCTTAATTAATTAAATCTTCTCTTATATCTAATTCATTGTTATGCCTAAGGATGTTTACGGACTCGCAAAGCTTGCCTCCCTCCTCATTGCCAGCCATCCGAGGATGGCCCAAAATGACTGTTTCTCGTTTGACCGTCTGTCATTCAGTTTCCTGCGTAGTTCATGCTCTTCTACCAAATGTACTTCATTTACTTTTTGGGGATATGCACTATCACCACGCTTCTTCCATCCGTTAATGGTATAGATCTATTAAATTCAAAGGACTTGCCTGTAGTATTGATATTTGTCCAACGTACCTTATTCATTTGACATTTCCCCCAACTGGACTTATTTGACGGTTCCATTGGAGCACAGTTGTTACTTTGGCCATCGTCACAACATTGATGGTTTGGCGATTGCCACCCCCCAAACTTCCTTTGCCTATTCGTTGATACCAAGTTCAACCTTTGAAAACCACTTGGTACTGCCATTTGATTATTATTTTCTACGAATGATAATTGTAATTTCGCATTCCAGTTCTGGTTATTCTTTGGCACGCCATCTATCTGTCCACTACCGTTTTGAGTATTATTGTTATTTCGGTTGAATTCTGGTGAATGATTGTTATTCTGCTTATTCTGACTTCATTGGCAATTACCTTCACTATTCCTAGAATAATAATTATTGCTGTTGTTTTGCCACTTTCTCGCATCCTCCATTAACATATCAACTAAATCTATCATAGATACACAAATTGCTCTACATCACTATCAGGTACGTGAATATGTTTCTCTCTTATATTGAACGGTAATCTTCCATTTAATTTTCTAATGAATTCACGATTGGAAATTGGTTCAGTCCAACATCTTGTCTTGTTACAATAACTCTCAAAATATTGTCTCGAGGTCTCTTTCTTTGGATTGTAAAACCCAGGCTGATAAACCTCTTTACACAAACGCTCTTGTCGACTTAATGACCAATATTTTGCTAAGAATAGTTTCTCAAACTCGGAGAATGTATTGCAGGTTTCGCTTATTTCAGCAGCTCACAATGCCGCTTCTCCTATAATTTTAGATCTTGTCAAACTCGGTCCAGCTACATGGAAATATTCTGTAAAAGAATTGATAAATGCCTTTGGGTTAATGTTATTCTCTTCACTAGAGAAAACTGGGAATTGTCTGATCTTGAAAATACTATGTTCAACCTTTAATGAAGAAATACAACTCCGTTGTACATAGGGATCATCCTCTATATCCGATTGTGTGTTTATTTCCCACAGTTCATTGGTATACGCGCAATGTTGTTTTCACGGATGTTTCCTCTCGCAGTTAGGTTTTGACTGGTTACATAAATATTCATTTTCTGGTTTAGAGTCAATACCATGTTCGAGCTAAACTTACCTTTAAAGTTGTGTGTTCGGTCACAATTTTCTGCACTTTTATTCGTTATTTGTTCAGAGCTATTAACAAAAGAATGCTAAACGCGTTACCGTTCTGGAAGTGTTCCTCCACTACTTTCTGTGCGGTGCCAAATGTGGATCGCATCGTATCGTCCATCTCTACGGTCTTAAGCTCTATACACTCGGAGAGATCTTCTTCGAACTTTTTGCTTTGACCTAATACATAATTATCTACCTTCTTAGCTGAGTCAGTCTCTATTTCACTTAAACGATCTGTAATATTACTATTAGTTTCTGCCCACGAATTAACCCTTTCTGATGCTATTCCAATTTGTTCTGATAAATTACCGACACTTCCCTGTGTTTTATCTACACGGTCGATAATTTTTACATCCTCCTTTTCCCGTTTACTTAGTCTAGATTCCACATCCTCATTTTTATTATCTACGTTACCCTGCTGTTCGTCAAATTTATTTTCAAAGATTTGTAGTTGTTCTCTAAAATTGGCTTCAATAGCAGCTTGCTGCTGCACTATCTTAGCATCTATGTTAGATAATCTAGTTTCTAAATTTGCTTGTTGTTGTCTACGTCAGAAAATTCACTAATTAATATTGCTTGCTATTAATTGATTTTAGCATTCATATCACCCAATATTGCTTGCTGTTCATTGATTTTAGCATTCATATCACTCAATATATTTAATTTTGCTAATATAAGACTGAGTACATTGACATTTCCGGAACTGGTCTGTGCGACACTCATCATACATTCGTGATCTACTTCCACCTTAGTATCAGAATTATCATTATTATCCTCCTACATTGACTATTGTCCTACTACTTTCCTCTTGTTCAGACAAATCACTTAACTCCTCCCCCGATCCTGGAATGATTTTATCAGTGTCACTACGTAATCTTATCTTTCTTTTGGACATGATGGTAACTCTTGTTTGCTACGGTCTACTATTATTACAATATTTCAACCACTACTTTACTTCTTCCTAACGCAAGCACAATGGATGTTCAGTATTACAGCTATGGTAAAATACTCAATTCTACGATACTTGAATGATCACTTATTCTGTTGAGTGCTTACGGTTTCTCATTTATATGAGATTGTCGTGGCGTTGTTCTCGTCTCTGGTGGCAGCTACTGTCGTTGTCTCTAACAGCTCTCCGATGCACTGCGTCGCTCTCCCTGTCGATCTCTCGAAGTCGTGAAGAGTTAACCCTCGCGTTGCAGCTGTAGAGGCGTCAGCTCCACAAATTGTCTCTGCTCTCGTAATCAGTGTGAAGCGTCGTCCGGGGTCGTCGAATCCTGTTCTGTGGACAAACGCTACATAAATGTCGTCGTCGAATACTATATCGTCTGCTCGAAAATTTGTCGGCTAGCGTAGTAAGGCTCTGCGTCGTATGGTAGATGAGATGGCAACTGGCGTCGTGGAGCCCCACGTTGGACGCCAGCATGATGTAACGTCCCCTGTCCCCTTTTGTTGTCGCTGTTAATGTTGAGCCGCTGCTGCTACAGCTCGGTCGGTTGAATGCAGACGCGACGCGCAGTGATGGTTGTCCCCGTCAGATAACGTGCAACAGCACCGGAAAATCTCTAAAGAAAGTTGTTCCTCGCGTAATGTATGAAAGTCCGTTTGCGAGTCCGCACAGGCTTCTCAGCGATGCGAACTGCTCATTTTAATTGTCTGTTATGGTTTTATGATGATTTGCTATGCACGGTTAGTTAGTTATTGCAGTATTGAGTGAATCATTCATCACCGGCGTCGTTTCACACCACTGAAGCGAGGAAAACTTCATTTGCGGTTCAGTATCAGTAGTTGTTGTTACGTTGCTAGGCAGAATTGTCCACTACGGCACGATGTAAATCCAAAGATAATCTATAATGCTATCTTGCTTTCGTGCGCCGTGATATTATTTCGGCAAAACACTCCTTTCAATGCTGAATGTTCAGCAAGTCACTCTTTCAATTGAACTGTTCACAGTTATTTAATTTTGATCAATGAAACGTCCCCTTAGAACAATTATACATAACTGTGCTCAGACTGACACACAATATTTTTAGCGCAACGCAATCTGACTTCCAAAAATCCCTACGAAAGAATGGCCCTGACTAACATTAACCTATACGTTTCACAAATCACTTACCTCACAAAAATCTTCGTTACTCAAGCTACTGCAATACAGCGAGCGCCACTACTGCCAGCTAAATAAAAGATTCAAACTACTGAAGGCACTAACTACTGATAGGCATAGTTAGCAAATGAAAGATTTTAATACAGTACAAACAATGTATTTCCCTTAATAGTCATAATATATATAGCAGTTCATGACATCCAGTCTTACAAATTTCAAAACTCCGCCATCTCTCTCCCCACGTCCACCACTGCTGGCGGCTCACCTCCAACTGCGCAACGCTACGCGCTGTTCACATCCAGCTGCCGCTGCCCAACACTACAATGGCAGACAACAATGCAAACCAGCCACAGACTGCACATGGCACAGCCAGTGATTTTCATACAGAGCGTTACGTGGCGTCGGCGTTACCAATAAAAAAATCTAAACAGCCTACTTACATGATCAACTATCACACAGTTCAATTAATGATGGAGCCAACACGTGAGATTTCCATTACTGACGGACAATTTTATTGTTCCTTCTTAGCAGTTAGCTTATAATCATCACACCACATGCACACCGATGGATCAGATCAATTACGATTCTTTTCAGTTCGGTGATCGTGACAATTACGACAACTTTTATAATTGGCGTATTTGTACTATCTTCGTGTGGTCGTATAAATGTTTCCCACTCCCGGCTAATCAGATATTGCAGTCTTCGATACTATGTCCATTCTTCGTTGTAACTGTTCACTTTGATGAAGGTTGAGTCCAACAATAATATCTCCAATAATTAAAGTTCATTAACTCATCGTACACTATCAGAATATCACTTCAGTTCAAGTTCTCAAGTCAAAAATACTGAGATACAAGACCACGCATCTCTGTTACACAACATTCCTTTTTTTTTAAGAAACAATCTCGTAGCGTTCTTTTTGTGGTAATATAACAAACGGTGCTCTCTCTCGACTTGATAGCAAGCAAGCGACTAACCTTTCGATGATCGAGCGTTGTAAACGCAATGAATTTCCTTTTCGCCGCTTTCACAATAAATGTTATCTCTGACCGACATATTACTTTGGACTTAACTTTCGTCAAACTGATTTGTAGTTATTACTAAGATGTTTGATAGCTAATTAAAAATATCCTGTCTTTCTTTCTACCTTTATATCATGCTATACTCAGTAATTATTGAAATTGGTGTTCATCAAAACTTTAAGGTGTTACATTATTGTCAAAGTTGTTGGACCTGTCAGGATAACACGGTTCCCTACTTTAAATTATCATGACATTCTTATTTGGGTTTCTTGAGGTATTACATCATCAACATCTAGAAGAGATAATCGTGAAGATTCAAGACGACTCTTGAAGAATTCATAGCGTAAAAGATCCGTAATTGATAACATAAGTGTACAAAATGAGTATTAGTACAATGTGTCTTTACGTGAAAGGAATGATATATAAATGTGAATCATACAGTGAGTGAATAATGAAAATTCTATTCTCACCTTTCATCCCATACCCTAAAATTTTCTGTCATGTATTTAATGATAAAGACTTGCTAGAGTGTGATACCGATCCGTCTATCCCTCCCGCCTTGAATGTCGGTTGTGATGACAGACTGACCTGTAGCGTAGCCCAAGGTCTAGGTTAGGATGGAAGGGTGCGTTTTTTAAGGTTGATGATGTGCAAGTGCAAACAGCGGAAAGCACTGATTTTACAATTACAAGTTGACATTAGTAATAGAACTAATGCAGTATTTGAAGATACGTACAAAAGTTTAACTGCATATTGTACTGTCGGAAAAAATATCCGTCTTGTGGATAAAGCTGTTGAACATTTGGTAAAAGTTACATAGTAAGACACCAGATTGCATTTTCAGTAGTTTATGTACAATACATGTGCGTAATCCGCATCAAAATACTCGTGGGAGACACCAATTATCTGTTTTTTGAAATTATTCCGCAGTTTTAGCTTTTATGATGAAGAGTGTGTTTAAACATCTCACGGAAATTCCAGGCTACGCTGTGGTCTGTCTGTTGGCACAACCTTTATTCGCCCTTCACATTCCTCGGCTGCACCGTTTCTCAGTAGGGTATAATAATTTTGTCAGAGCAATTTGGCTTCTTGGTTCTTTTCTTCGACCATAAGCATGTGCTACATCCATACTGTGAGACACAAGGTTCTCAGAACGACGTACAGGCGTAGAACAAGGGATCGCACACGGCATCTAATGTTAACTGCGATTTGTAGTTGCTACTTCCTACTTCTAGCTGCGACTTGTCATGGAAATCACAGTTATACTCGATAACGTGTCGCAAAGAAAAACAGTAGTACGAACTTAGGTCGTCAGATGGCACACGGCGATGAATGTTAACTGCCCTTTTCAGTTGCTATTTGCGACTTCTACTTGCGTCTTCTACTTGCGACTTGGTCACTGAAATTGCAGCTGGACAATAGGTTCACAGTAAGAAGTACGTAATTCGGCCAACAGATGGCACACGGTGTTGAATGTTACAGGCTACTTGCTACTCCGAATTGTGACTGATATCGCAACCAGATTCTGAGAAGTTGTTATTGTGATATCTGTGAGTTCTCAATCACTGTGATCTGTAACAGATACGCTATTTCTTGCCCGACCTTACTTAGAACAGAAATGACTGCACTACTTGAAATATGAGCAATTTCTTCCTCTGTAGAGAAAGGAACAGGTTAATTCTTCACTGTGGCGCTGTTAATATTGAGAAGTGCTCATTTGCGCTCGCGCTCTAGAGACACCCGTCTGCTCCTGGCAGACTGCAGAGTCTAGAAAATAATTGCAATAACTGACTGTCTTCGGACGCAGAAATACGTCAATTGTGCAGCCGTTTTTATTTCCTGGACGCCACGCTGCGTTTAGACGGCGTCGCCAGTCTTCTACAACGCGAAAGATCCACACTTTGCTGATCACTTGTGTGGCATAGGGAACAGTAAAGTTACATATGTGCAGATCCGATAGGTCATCTACGTGCCAGTTTATGTGGCGTTAGAACTAACAAAAGGGTTAACAGTGGCAAGAGTTGTAGTGTTCTTAACGAACATAACGGGGGACGCACTTAGACAGCTAGGTGTTGTGCCAGTCTTGGAGAGGGTAAACAGTAGGATTTATAGTTGTATATTTGTTAGGGTTTCATGTTATGTTTTTGCGCTTTTCTTTTTATTTTATGATTAAACATTTATTAATTGAATCCTCCTTTCCTTATTTAATTATTATTAGTCCCTATACTCATCTTGAATGCATTAGATAATGAATATATATATAGGGAAGGATCAATTAAATTAATTTTTCCTACGAAGAATAACTCAGTGTTGTCGCATCCAGAATCAGCCAGAGTCAGAGAGCGATAAATCCACTACTAATTTCACGGATGGAATCTTGCCGAGTCTTAGTCTATAACAGTTACGCTGCAAATTTCCCTTAATAATTTAAAATGACCAGAACATTTACACGAAATCTTCTCTCCAGGATTTCCCTATTATATTCCGCCATTAACTGCAGCTGAGGTAGGGGACTCTATAAAAGCATCCGATGACCATTTTCGGTCCACTTTTAATAATTATCTTCACCCAAGCTCATTCAGAATCTGTCTAACCTCTTTATATATTATCGTATTCCTTACAGCTGTAAACACGTCTTCATCATTGGCTTTCAACCCATCTTTGCGATATACATTCCAGTCGGAATTTAGGATTTAATTGCCATCACGTTTGGTTCAAGACAGCTTTCTGTCCCTAGTACTGTGTGGGCAATGTTACCGCTTACAAACGATACTGGTTTCGGGACCTTTCTATAGACGCTTCTGCACTTAACTAATAATGAACTAACATTTTCTTTTCTCGATATATCACGGCAAATGCTTCTCTCTTTAATTAATTCTTTTTCCCTCTCTGTTATCAGAACGTATTTTGTCGCGCATGTGGACAGATTTCTCCATCCTAAAAATCTTGCACGTGTGCGCCACACGGATCCCGCAAGAGTAATGGCCACTTCCTGCGAGTAGTGCACATCTGACCACTTAAAGATGTCCTACAACTCGCCACTCGATAGCAGAGGTGAACAAGTACATATCGAAAATTGTCACAGAACCGTCTGTCTCTGGCTCCAGAAGACTGCGACCGGTTCTGGGAACGATGCTGCATCAATCCCACGTTCTGGAGTACCCGTCTTTACTAAAGCAGACGCCTTTAGGAACCGAGGACGGCCTCTGAATCTACGCGTCAGGCGACAATTTGCAGGCGGGTGCTCCCAGTTCGTTCACTCGCTGCCGGCAGAGCTTCCTCAGTATCTGAGGCGTGATCCACGGGAAAGTAATCAGGATCGTCACTGCCTCCCTGCCAGACGAGCCTGCTATTTCTCTAAGGGACTCATCACCCGCCAAACGTCACCAATGACAACAATCCCACCATCTGCACTTATTCATACCCTTCAGGAAGATCGGGACCTGTCTCAACACGTGAGGCATCCAGAATTGGCTCCTATGTACTTTCAGCAACTCCTCAAACCCGTTTTTAAGGCTTAAGAAGACAACCTTGCGGAAAATCCCGACTTACACCTTGAGGCCATAATTCTCGACCCCACCACTGTCCACCATTCACAGTCAAGCAAGTGTCGATCGACCAGAACGAGCTCCTCGGAAGGCGCCACAACGTAACTATCACAGGCGATGCTACAGGCATCAAAGGTGATAAGGTATTCGTCTCAGGTGACCGAACGCCACCCCAGCCCATGGCAGCAGTCTGAATCCTGCCAAAAGTGGCCGATACAGCTGCCAACTGTTTCGAGACACTGGCTAGTTCCTCCAGCATCCATACATAACAGGCGCAGTCCTTATTCGTCTTTAATCAATGTTCGTCTAGGTCACAAGCGTTACCTGCTGCTTCTTTGCAGCTAAGCTAATTCTTGTTTTTACTACACTCAAAGGCCAGCGCATTCGATTCGGATGCATCATTTGTTCGCAAAACGCTAATATACACTATACATGAAATTTATTCGCAGTTGCGAATACAGACAACCATCAGTTGTATAATGGAATGACGACAATGAAAATTTGTGCCGGACCGAAACTCGAACCCGGATGTCCCACTTATTGCGAGCGGTCGCCGTAGCGTAATTCTACTCGTGCACGCTTCACTGCTGGACCCATATTTCCACATGTCATCACACGACTTGCGCCGTCTAGTGGCTAGCGTTGCTGCCTCTGCATCACGGGGTTCGATTCCCTGCCGGGTTGGGGATTTTCTATGCCCGGGGAAGGGGTGTTGTGTTGTCCTCATCATATCATCATCATCATCATCATCAACATCATTCGTGACATTGGTTAGATTGGATTGAGTTAAATTAGACTGTGTACAAATTGGGTCTTTGACGCGCACTGATGACCGCGCAGTTGAGCGCCCCATAAGCCAAACATCATCATCACAACCTGCGCTCGCACATGCCCGTACAGGGAGACATCTTAATTGAAAGTCGCTGGCTGGGTGTTGGCAGATAAATGATATTACAGTGTCTGTGTTGTTCAGAAATACATTCGAATGTTCCTTCGGACAAGCATCCTTGTCCGAAGAAATAGGCATTGCGACGACTACAGCCGTTATGAAATACACGACATTCATTCGCAATTACAAATACGAACAACCAATTGCTGTGTAATCGAATGACGACATGGAAAATTTGAGGCAGATCGCGACACGAACCTGGATTTCCCGCTTATCGCCAGCGCTCGCCTTACCATTTAGCTACCTTTTTTTTTCTTTTTTTTCTCATTTTGTTCGTTTTCGTTCGAGCATCTGCTCGGGGCGGACGTCGTAAGACATCCGTTTAAGTTCGTCGTTGATCCAATAACTCCGGTTTTTTTTTTTATTACAGAGGGCAGCTAAACCTCTGGCCAAACATGTTGAGCTACCGTGCCGGCAGAATGTTTGCCCTGACCGGGACTCGAACCCGGGATCTCCTGCTTACATGGCAGACGATCTATCCATCTGAGCGACCGAGGAGACCAAGCACGACGGTCGAAACTTCCAAATGTCATCATCTATGTGCCTACCATCTGCACTGTGGGCAAAAGGAAAGAACCTGACAAGAATGTTCTTTACCTAAAGCTCACTTAAATATATATGATGAGCGCTCCAATAGGTGTATAATGCCTGCTGTTCTTCCTTGTTTCATGAACATGAATGTGTTAATCTTGTTAGCTGGCCGTACTAGAGTGCGGTCGGTGCGAATTGCAATGAGCGACGCGCATAAATACTCTACTGCTTCGGCCGTCACTCAGCCTGGTTTAGTAGGTGGTGCACTCTAGCAGCCACTCTCTTCCCATATTATTATCGCTTAACTCCTTCGTTAATTTGTACTAATTGTGTGCTAAAAGCTATAATTAGTTTTGTAACTTGTCACCTTTCTCTTCTTTCAATTTTAACTTACAGTAAGAGCATTTCTAATTTTATTTTTCAGAATGAAGGCATGTTCTTAGTTCAAATGTCTTGATAATTTTTCATTGTCTTTTAAAAATATGTGAACAAGAACGAAAATGCACGATGCACAGTGTGCTGTCAGTTTGTTAATAACATTAGTGTTTTATCTTTTATTATGTAACGCAACATGCACGCGCAAATGTATTACATTTACATGTAACTGAAGTTTTAAATTGTATCAATCTTTTTGGTTTAAGTATATATGGAGAAATTTTTCATACTGTCTTAATGTACACTCCTGGAAACGGAAAAAAGAACACATTGACACCGGTGTGTCAGACCCACCATACTTGCTCCGGACACTGCGAGAGGGCTGTACAAGCAATGATCACACGCACGGCACAGCGGACACATCAGGAACCACGGTGTTGGCCGTCGAATGGCGCTAGCTGCGCAGCATTTGTGCACCGCCACCGTCAGTGTCAGCCAGTTTGCCGTGGCATACGGAGCTCCATCGCAGTCTTTAACACTGGTAGCATGCCGCGACAGCGTGGAAGTGAACCGTATGTGCAGTTGACGGACTTTGAACGAGGGCGTATAGTGGGCATGCGGGAGGCTGGGTGGACGTATCGCCGAATTGCTCAACACGTGGGGCGTGACACTGTTGCTCCTGGGGTATCGGCGAGGACCATTCGCAACCGTCTCCATGAAGCTGGGCTACGGTCCCGCACACCGTGGGGCCGTCTTCCGCTCACGCCCCAACATCGTGCAGCCCGCCTCCAGTGGTGTCGCGACAGGCGTGAATGGAGGGACGAATGGAGACGTGTCGTCTTCAGCGATGAGAGTCGCTTCTGCCTTGGTGCTAATGATGGTCGTATGCGTGTTTGGCGCCGTGCAGGTGAGCGCCACAATCAGGACTGCATACGACCGAGCACACAGGGCCAACACCCGGCATCATGGTGTGGGGAGCGATCTCCTACACTGGCCGTACACCTCTGGTGATCGTCGAGGGGACACTGAATAGTGCACGGTACATCCAAACCGTCTTCGAACCCATCGTTCTACCATTCCTAGACCGGCAAGGGAACTTGCTGTTGCAACAGGACAATGCACGTCCGCATGTATCCCGTGCCACTCAACGTGCTCTAGAAGGTGTAAGTCAACTACCCTGGCCAGCAAGATCTCCGGATCTGTCCCCCATTGAGCATGATTGGGACTGGATGAAGCGTCGTCTCACGCGGTCTGCACGTCCAGCACGAACGCTGGTCCAACTGAGGCGCCAGGTGGAAATGGCATGGCAAGCCGTTCCACAGGACTACATCCAGCATCTCTAGGATCGTCTCCATGGGAGAATAGCAGCCTGCATTGCTGCGAAAGGTGGATATACACTGTACTAGTGCCGACACTGTGCATGCTCTGTTGCCTGTGTCTATGTGCCTGTGGTTCTGTCAGTGTGATCATGTGATGTATCTGACCCCAGGAATGTGTCAATAAAGTTTCCCCTTCCTGGGACAATGAATTCACGGTGTTCTTATTTCAATTTCCAGGAGTGTATTTATCTATGAGAGACTCACATATCACGTGACTATACGAAAATTTGTTCCCACATCATATCCTTGATTTTTACGTTAGTTTTATACAACAGTTGGAAAACTGCACTTTGTGGCGCCAGGTATATGTGGGTTCATAACATTTTGTTGTTATTTCTATAACCCAGGAGGCAAATGTTAGTAATATAATACTTCTGTAAAACATTTTATTGTTGTTGCTTTTTCTTTGTTCGAACGTGAAGATGAAACGCAATCCACATTAAAACCGGTAGCCGGTAAGTAAAAGGTTGTATTCCAAACGGTGTTTGTTTATTTACTGCTTTCTTTATTCTTAATCCAATCTCTACACTAATAATTTGTTATGAATACTAGTTATATTCAGTCATAAAGGATATTGCGTCAAGAACTTTAAACTTCAACCTGTTTTTGGTGTTCTCCTTTGCTTTCGCAATCGTTTCAGCCCTTTATGTGATGTTACTTCTGTCTTACCGCACCCATACAAAATTTCATCTTGCACTTTCTAAAGTTTCGTTCTAAAACATGTATGTAATGCAGACTGATCACTGACAGACTTGGTAGTTCACAGCAACTGTCAAAGATTCTCTCACGTTCGTTTTCTAGAGTTTAATGTCTCGAATCACTGTTACACTGCTGAACATTAAAATAGCAACACCTGGAAGGGTAACAAATAAGAAGTTCTGTGTGTATGTGTGTGTGTGTGTGTGTGTGTGTGTGTGTGTGTGTGTGTGTGTGTGTGTGTGTACAATATAGCTGGAAGACTAAATGATTAAATTTATGGGTAATTTGGAGATACACATGGCGTGCCACTTTGTAAATTGTGGCAGCAATAGTGACTGTATCCCGGCTGGGAGTGGAGTCGACCGGAGCTTGCGTGAAAGATATGAAAACATCATTACATGCTGCTTCAGCTCTGTAGGAAGTCTGGTGAGTGGTGGGTGTGCCAGTTTCTCAGCTACTAATGACCATAAGTTTCAATTAGATGAGAGATTGTTGCCAGGGCAGCATTCGAATACTGGTCTGGACAGCATGGTCAACGTATGGTCATTTGTTATCTTGTTGAAAGGTAACGTCGTGGAACCTCGAAGGTATAGAAGACCCACTGGTCTCCACATTCCATAAATATAACGCCTGCTGCCCAAATGCTCGGCTGTGCGAAATGTACGTGGTTGTCTTATGTAACTAAAGGCATCCCATACCATCCCAGCAGGTGCAAGAGCTGTGTGACAATGACGAATGCAGTTTGACAACCAGCCATTCTCCTTAGAGCCCCCATAGATAGATACGATCATTAGAACTGAGACTCGTTTGAAACGACAGAGGAGAGCTACTCGTGTGTCCAGTATTGTCGATGGGTGCACCTCTCTGCTGCCGTGTCAAAGGAAGCCGCAGCCTTGGTCGTCGATCCTGACAGTCAGTAGTATTCAAGGCATTGTGGTACTGACCATGTGGACACTTTCCTTGCTGCAAACAACCCCATATGCTGACTCATGGTACGTGACAGCTATACGATCCTGCACAATATTTCTGTCCTTTCGAGCGCTAGTGCGGTGTGGCCGTTTGAATACTGTACTGTGCTTTGTTTGGCCCTTCTGAACCCATAAATTCCATGTATTCATGACAGTTGAGGTATTCCGACCAACGCCAGCGGAGTATCATCGTATGCGAAACCGCAGTCACTATAAGTCGCGAACCTACCACAGTCGAAATCCGATAAAAGTTTCTCACAGACGACGACGTTTAAAAGCCATCCCTCAATGAGAAACGTGCTGCGTAATCTTTCCTTATACAATGAATGTATATGGCGTTCCTCCTATCCATCAGGTGGTTATAAGAAAGTGCAGCTTATCACGGAATTCCAGTGTCTTCTGTAATTATCGTATGGCAGGGAAACTTGGTAGATGTCCTAATTCAGTAATGTGGAACAGATTTCCATTACAAAAAATATTAGTTCCAGTTTTGCCACTACATGCAGATCTGGATATGCAAATCTGGTGCTGTACAGCAACTCGTTGACGTGTTTAGAAAGGATAGATTGCATGCAACCGGTGGTGGCGTGTTTGTCGCTGTTAGTAGTAGTTTATCCTGTAGTGAAGTAGAAGTGGATAGTTCCTGTGAAATATTATGGGTGGAGGTTACACTCAACAACCGAGCTAGGTTAATAATTGGCTCCTTTTACCCACCTCCCGACTCAGCAGCATTCGTGGCAGAACAACTGAGAGAAAATTTGGAATACATTTCACATCTATTTTCTCAGCATATTATAGTCTTAGGTGGAGATTTCAATTTACCAGATATAGACTGGGACACTCAAAAAAATGGTTCAAATGGCTCTGAGCACAATGGGACTTAACAGCTGTGGTCATCAGTCCCCTAGAACTTAGAACTACTTAAACCTAACTAACCTACGGACATCACAAACATCTACGCCCGAGGCAGGATTCGAAACTGCGACCGTAGCAGTCGCACGGTTCCGGACTGCGCGCCTAGAACCGCGAGACCACCGTTGCCGGCTGGGACACACAGATGTTTAGGACTGGTGGTAGGCACAGAGCAAAGAGTGACATTATACTGAGTGCACTATCCGAAAATTACCTCGAGCAATTAAACAGAGAACCGACTCGTGGAGATAACATCTTGAACCTACTGATAACAAACAGACCCGAACTTTAAGCGCAGAACAGGGAATCAGTAATCATAAGGCCGTTGCAGCATCCCTGAATATGGAAGTTAATAGGAATATAAAAAAGGGAGGAAGGTTTATGGTTTATCTTTTTAGCGAGAGAAATAGAAGGCAGATTTCAGACTACCTGACAGATCAAAACGAAAATTTCTGTTCCGACACTGACAATCTTGAGTGTTTATGGAAAAAGTTGAAGGCAACTGTAAAATGCTTTTTAGACAGGTACGTGCCGTGTAAAACTGTGAGGGACAGGAAAACCTCACCGTGGTTCAACAACAAAGTTAGGAAACTACTGCGAAAGCAAAGAGAGCTTCACTCTAAGTTTAAACGCAGCCAAAACCTCTCAGACAAACAGAAGCTAAACGATGTCAAAGTTAGCGTAAGGAGGGCTATGCGTGAAGCGTTCAGTGAATTCGAAAGTAAAATTCTATGTACCGAATTGACAGAAAATCCTAGGAAGTTCAGGTCTTACGTTAAATCAGTAAGTGGCTCGAAACAGCATATCCAGACACTCCGGGATGATGATGGCATTGAAACAGAGGATGACACGCATAAAGCTGAAATACTAAACACATTTTTCCAAAGTGGTTTCACAGAGGAAGACCGCACTGCAGTTCTTTCTCTAAATCCTCGCACAAACGAAAAAATGGCTGACATCGAAATAAGTGTCCAACGAATAGAAAAGCAACTGGAATCACTCAAAAGAGGAAAGTCCACTGGACCTGACGGGATACCAATCCGATTCTACAGAGAATACGCGAAAGAACATGCCCCCCTTCTAACAGCTGTGTACCGTAAGTCTCTAGAGCAACGGAAGGTTCCAAATGATTGGAAAAGAGCACAGGTAGTCCCAGTCTTCAAGAAGGGTCGTCGAGCAGATGCGCAAAACTATAGACCTATATCCCTGACGTCAATCTGTTGTAGAATTTTAGAACATGTTTTTTGCTCAAGTATCATGTCATTTTTGGAAACCCAGAATCTACTCTGTAGGAATCAGCATGGATTCCGGAAGCAGCGAGCGTGTGAGACCCAACTCGCTTTATTTGTTCATGAGACCCAGAAAATATTAAATACAGGCTTCCAGGTAGATGCTATTTTCCTTGACTTCCGGAAGGCGTTCGATACAGTTCCGCACCGTCGCCTGATAAACAAAGTAAGAGCCTACGGAGTATCAGACCAGCTGTGTGGCTGGATTGAAGAGATTTTAGCAAACAGAACACAGCAAGTTGTTATCATTGGAGAGACGTCTACAGATGTTAAAGTAATCTCTGGCGTGCCACAGGGGAGTGTTATGGGACCATTGCTTTTCACAATATATATAAATGACCTAGTAGATAGTGTCGGAAGTTCCATGCGGCTTTTCGCGGATGATGCTGTAGTATACAGAGAAGTTGCCGCATTAGAAAATTGTAGCGAAATGCAGGAAGATCTGCAGCGGATAGGCACTTGGTGCAGGGAGTGGCAAGTGACCTTTAACATAGACAAATGTAATGTATTGTGATACATAGAAAGAAGGATCCTTTATTATATGACTATATGATAGCGGAACAAACACTGGTAGCAGTTACTTCTGTAAAATGTCTGGGAGTATGCGTGCAGAACGATTTGAAGTGGAATGATCATATAAAATTAATTGTTGGTAAGGCGGGTACCAGGTTGAGATTCATTGGGAGAGTCTTTAGAAAATGTAGTCCATCAACAAAGGAGGTGGCTTACAAAACACTCGTTCGACCTATACTTGAGTATTGCTCATCAGTGTGGGATCCGTACCAGGTCGGGTTGAAGGAGGAGATAGAGAAGATCCAAAGAAGAGCGGCGCGTTACGGAGATGTTTAGCAAACTCAAGTGGCAGACTGTGCAAGAGAGGCGCTCTGCATCGCGGTGTAGCTTGCTCGCCAGGTTTCGAGAGGGTGCGTTTCTGGATGAGGTATCGAATATATTGCTTCCCCCTACTTATACCGCCCGAGGAGATCACGAATGTAAAATTAGAGAGATTCGAGCGCGCACGGAGGCTTTCAGAGTGTCGTTCTTCCCGCGAACCATACGCGACTGAAACAGAAAAGGGAGGTAATGACAGTGGCACATAAAGTGCCCTCCGCCACACACCGTTGGGTGGCTTGCGGAGTATAAATGTAGATGTAGATGTAGACGTCTCCAGTGCTCATATTGAACATATTAAATGGTGGTTGACAATAAAATTAATATTTTGCCTTTCTCACTTGTCCGACATTTTCTGACAATGTTCCGTTACTAATATATTACGTAGGGAGACATCTCTACATGAGTTGCGCCTGGTGGCCAAAACTCAAACTAATTTTTTCCAGCATGAAGCGTTTCCGTGTTAACGCATTAGAGTATCTACCAAGTTTCACTACTGTAGGATAATTTCAGCCCTCACTGGACCTCTGTGAGTAGCTGTACTTTTTTAATTATAACTACATGGTACTTTGTGAGGTTTTGCTGAAATTTTAATGATTTTCAGAATCAATTACGTAGTTCACTTCATGCTAATTCGACGTATTGTAGTAAACCACCTTCATGGGGTCTCTGGTTTAATTAGCATTTGTGTAGAACGTTACATAGCTAAAAGCGCCATTTCTAAACTCATTGAACGTATACCAATTGTCCCGAACATCAGATAGGCCTTCATTGTTAGCAGTGGCAAAAGCTTAACAAACAGTGGAGAACCTTTATATTAGACAGGAGCGCTTAGACTGAGACTCACCATATACATGTTCACTAGGGGCGAAGGGTGGCCACATCTGTACCACACAGCAGGGTGGCAGCAACGTGCCTGGAGATTCCTGTTTCTTGACAGTCCTTCTTTCAAGTGAGTTCGGAATTCCAACAGGTAGGAAGCTGCTGGGGGTGGATCGTAAAGCAACCAAGTCTGAATTAATACGAAAATCCTGGAACAAAAACAGCTATCGCTCAGTCTCAGGGATGTGTATTAAACGTGAAAACTGTTCAGGTTTTCTAAATAAAACAAACATTATTATCATTCTAAATGTCTACATTAGTGTAGAACGTTACATAACTTCATGTCTAGATATTTGTTTCTCAACATAGTCACTCTGGTGACAAACACATTTCTCCCATCAAGAGACCAGTTAGTTGATACCGTTGCTGTAGAATGTTTGACAATGCTGAGGGAGCCACAACCTTACCTCTGATTTCATTGCTCCGTCACTATGAGAGCAAAGTCCTCGAAGGTGTTGGTTAACAGGTGAAAATCAGATGGGGTCAAGTCGGGACTGTGTGAAGGATGATCGATGACAGAGAACCCAAGGCGTCACATTGCCGCAACGTCGCAGAGCTCGTGTGTGGTCTGGCATTTTCATGCTGAAGGAGAGGGTGCTCCATGTGTGGACGAACGCTTTGAATTCGAAACTCGATTCAGCACGGTGTTTCTCAAGCACCCACGAAGTTACTTTATTCACCGCAATGCTACAAGCTGCAATTTGGAGCCCTCCAGCGGCAGAGAGCTGCAGATATGTAGCCATGAATAATAGTGCTGTAGAGTGTTAACGAAGTTTGCTTTCCTGAACAAGCTTTGAGTTTTCACATAAAAATTTCGGAGGCATTACTTTTAAGCACGCATTCGTAAAAGCCAAGGACAAGGAGAAGAGAGGAAACTCATATCACTGGAAAACTGTCGCAGAATGCAGAAAGGTGCACACATGATCACCGTTTGTTGTAAAAACACTGACAGCACACTCAACGTGTTTTAGCAATGAACACATAGTGCGTAGTGGGCGACCACTCTGATCTAGAAATAATTCAAGAGCCAAGATCGATTAACTACAGTTTACTGAATGTGATGGCGCCAGTGACGTGCTACAGACGCGAAATTTAACCGACAGGAAGAAGATGCTGTGGTATGCAAATGATTAGCTTTCCAGAGCATTTACACAATGTTGGCGCCGTAGGCGACACCTACAACGTGCTGACATGAGGAAAGTTTCCAACCGATTTCTCGTACACAAACAGCAGTTGACCGGCGTTGCCTGGTAAAACGTTGATGTGATGCCTCGTGTAAGGAGGAGAAATGCGTACCATCACGTTTCCGACTTTGTAAAAGGTCGGATTGTAGCCTATTGCGATTGCTGTTTATCGTATCGCGACATTGCTGCTCGCGTTGGTCGAGATCCAATGACTGTTAGCAGAATATGGAATCGGTGGGTTCAGGAGGGTAATACGGAACGCCAGTGCTGGATCCCAACGGGCTCATATCACTAGCAGTCGAGATGACAGGCATCTTATCCGCATAGCTGTAACGGATCGTGCAGCCACATCTCGATCCCTGAGTAAACCGAAGGGGTCGTTTGCAAGACAACAACCATCTGCACGAACAGTTCGACGACGTTTGCAGAAGCATGGACTATCAGCTCGGAGACCATGGCTGCAGTTACCCTTGACGCTGCATCACAGACAGGAGCGCCTGCGATGGTGTACTCAACGACGAACCTGGGTGCACGAATGGCAAAACGTCATTTTTCGGATGAATCCAGGTTATGTTTACAACATAATGATGGTCGCATCCGCGTTTGGCGACATCGCGGTGAACGCACATTGTAAGCGTGTATTCGTCATCGCCATACTGCCGTATCAACCAACGTGATGGTATGGGGTGCCATTGGTTACATGTCTCGGTCACCTCTTGTTCGCACTGATGGCACTTTGAACAGTGGACGTTACATTTGAGATATGTTACGACCCGTGGCTCCACCCTTCTTCATTCAATCCTTGCGAAACCCTACATTTCAGCAGGATAATGCACGACCGCATATTGCAGGTCCTGTATGGGCCTTTCTGGATACAGAAATGTTCGACTGCTGCCCTGGCCAGCACATACTCCAGATCTCTCACGAATTGAAAACGCCTGGTCAACGGTGGCCCAGCAACTGGCTCGTCACAATACGCCAGTCACTACTCTTGATGAATTGTGGTATCGTGTTGAAGCTGCATGGGCAGCTGTACCTGTACACGTCATCCAAGCTGTTTGACTCTAACCTCAGGTGTATCAAGGCCGTTATTACGGCCAGAGGTGGTTGTTTTGGGTACTCATTTTTCAGGATCTATGCACCCAGATTGCGTGAAAATGTAATCACATGTCAGTTCTAGTGTGATATATTTGTCCAATGAATACCCGTTTATCATCAGCATTTCTTCTTAGTGTAGCAACTTTAATGGCCAGTAGTGTATTTCTACAACGTGTTTTTGTTGTTGTGGTCTTAATTCTGAAGCCTGGTTTGAGGCATCTGACCACACTGGTCTATCGTGTACAAGTCACGTTATCCCCGCATAACATACAACCGACTGAACCTATTTATTGTAATTAAGCGCTACAATTTTTTCCTAACATCCCCCTTCATCTTCCATACCACTACTTATCCGATCTATCGATCTAACCATTAGCATTTTTCTGTAGCACATCATTTGAAAAATATTATTCACTAGTTGAGTAGTTTTAGTTCTCTAAAGGCTACACACACAGACAAAAATCTTCAGAAACCACTACATAACTCTTAGTTTAATATCAGATGTTTCTATATATTGATTTTTCAGAAATGGTTTTCTTTCTATTGCAAGCCTGCGTTTACATCCTCTCCGGCAATCGTCATTGCTGCGGCCCACGTAACAGAACTCATCGTCTAATTTTAGTTTCACATTTCGCAATCTAATTTCCACAGCAGTGTCAGATTTCATTCTACTACATTCCATTACACTTTTATTTTTAATTTTTGGTGCAGTTCATCTTATAACTTCGTTTCAAGACACTATACATTCTGCTGAAATTCTATTCCAAGTTCTTTGCCGTATTCGACAGAAAAACGCTGAAATCTAGAAACCTTGCAGTTTTTGTTTCTATTGTCTGAACTTTAAACCCTTTAGTTCCTTTTACTGTTTGCTTAATGTTTAGGCTGAATAACATGGGATGTGGACCAGTACCTTGTCTCACTCCTTTCTCAACTGCTGCCTTCTTTTGATGCTCTGTGATGTTTGAAAGCGCAGGCGGGTTTCTGTGCCAGCTGTAGATAATCTTACACTCTCTGTAATTAATCCGTGCTACCTTGAGAATTTGGAAGTACGTGTTTCATTAAAATTGTTAAAAACCTATAAACATAGGTTTGCTTTTTTTAAGGTCTACCTTCTAAAATAAAAAGTAGAGTCAGTATCATCTCCTGTGTCCCTACATTTCACCAGAACCAAAACTGATCTTAATGGTGTCGAATTCTACCAATAGTTTTTCAATCTTCTGAAAATAAACTCTAAGAAAAATTTGAAAAATAAAAAATAATCGTTGCATCTCGAAGGAATTATCAGAATGGCACGGAAATCGGTAGATGCGATGTACATGAGCAGCTAAACAAATGATTACAATTTCAGAAAAGAACTGAATGGGTTATTCAAGAGCTTCACAAATTGAGCAATCAGTAACGATTTGGTCCACCGTTGTCTCTTACGCAAGCAGCTATTCGGCTGATCATCTCTGTTGATCAATAGAGTTGTTGGATGTCCTCTTGAGGGATATCGAGCCAAGTTATGCCCAATCTCGAGCTGGTTGGAGGCCCCTGCCCATAATGCTCCGAATGTTCTCAGCTGGGAAGAGACCCGGCAACCTTTCTGGCCAAGGTACGGTTTGCAAGCACAAACACACGCGTTAGAAACACTCGTCGTGTGTGGGCGGGCATAATGTTGCTGAAATGTGAGCACAGGACGGCTCTCCATGAAGGTCAACAAAATGAGACTTAGAATACTGTCGACGTAGCACTTTCTGTAATTGTGCCGCAGATGACAACCAAAGGGCCCCTGTTATGAAAAGGAATAGCAGTGAAGTGCAACACTCTTTGTTGTGCGGTCGTACGGCGGACGACATTCCGGATAATATTCCACCACTCCAGACAAGTCTTTGTCCTGGAATCTCATTGGCTGGAATAGAATTGTCTCCAGTGATGAGGCCCGCTTCCAACTGAGCCCCGACGACTAGCGAAGGCGGTGCCTCGGGACGGCCTGGACCGTGGTGGTACCAATCTGACTGTCACCCAACAACCAGGAGTGACGGTCTGCGAGCATTTCATTTCATAGCAGGAACGTTTTGGCAGTCATCCGCAGCGCCCTTACAGCAGATCGGTACATCACCGATATTCTACGTTCCATTTCGTTGCCCTACATGGTAAGTCATCCTGGAATAACATTTCAGCAAGATAATTCCAGCCTGCACACTTCCCGAGTTTCTACTGATTGCTTTCATGACTGCCAAACCATACCTTGTGCAGCAACGTCACTGGATGTCTCCCCAGTTAAGACAGTTTGGAGCATTATGGACAGGGCTTCCAACCACCTCGGGGTTTTGACGATCTAAGGAACCAACTGCACAGAATTTGGCAATATATCCTTCAGGACATCCAACAACTCTATCAATCAATGCCAAACCAAATAACTGTCTTCATGAGTCAACGCTTTACTGACTTGTACAATTTGTGAACCACTTTTTCTTGAATAAATTACCTATTTTTTTTAAAATTGTAATCATTTGTTTGTCAGCGCATGTACATCACATCTGCCTATTTTCGTTTAACTCGGATATTTCCTTCGTGGCGCGTCTCTTTTGGTCTTAGCGTATAGTTAGTGTAAGTATTTCGCAAGAATGACTTATTAATCTGGTTATTAGGTAATGTTAACATTTCTCAGCACCTGTCTTCTTTTATACTGTTTCTGTTACATTCTTCATTAAGCCTGAAGAGATTCCGCCATTTTGAAATATCTTGCACACCAAGTGGAGTAATTTTACCGTGGTTAGTTCTCCCAAGTATCTTAAAAGCGCTAATGGAGTGTCCCTTACTCTAGGTGGCTTGTTTCCACGTAAGTTTTACATTTGTCTGTCAAAATCTTTTTCCTTTCATTAAATTGTCATAGTTTTCATTTTATAGCCTTTATTTAAATTGCTGCCGCCTCTCTGCTTTCCGTTCATTGCTTACTACTGGCTTTTACTTCTGAGTTCTCATTAATACAGCTGCTTCTATTATTGTTCCAAATATAGCTTTAATATTGCTGTAAGTTACCTCTGGCTTTCCCATACTCATATATGCTTCTACAGCCTTGCATTTCTTTTCTGGCCATTCCGGCTATTCCACTTTGAACGTCCTATCAATATCATTAAAGAGATGTCTGGCAAAAAGAACTACCTTTTCCCATTGGATTTTGAAAGAAGAGTGTTTTACTAGTGAGTTCTCCACGTTTTCATTTACGTCTGCGAATCGAGGTCATCAAGCGAAATTGCAAAAACAAAATTGAGAACTGCATATAAAGGCATGGAAAGATTGATGCTAGCCGTAACTCTAAGAGTTCGCAAAAGACCTGACGATGTTTATGTAGAGTCCAAAGCCAGTGATGTAATACTCCTACAACAGGTTATGGCACTGAAGCAGAAACAGACAGGACATGTTACGAGACAAAATGATGGAAGGCGGCGTCCAGTAGATGAGAAGGCCACCAGTCCGTGGAGCTTCAACTGGCAGAACACTGTTCGAGAACCACACGAACGGGTACTGCTTTTCTATTACGGGTACTGCTAATCTCACAAGGAACTTTTGTTATTAGCTTGTTATTAATTTTGGATCAGTCTTAGGCTTTGAAGGGATTCATTACAGTAACTTAATTTTCTTGTAATAATCCGGTTAACGTATTTTGGAAAGATATTAAGTATGAAACGTGTATTCCAAAACTTACCGAACAAAATTAACAGAGCAGTCGTGGAATGGCAGACATTGAACCTAAGCGGTAATAAATTGATATAATGGTTGTACAAGGTGAGACAGATTAGGCTCTTAGTTAAAACTGAGTTACACCTACGTTTTTTTTACGACAGTTATTATACACAAAATCGTTCCATTTCAAAACGGCCAAAGGCAGCTATTTTAATCGTCAAAAGTACAATGATGTACAATTTTTTTTTTCTTTGATTAAGCAAAATATTTACCGGCTCGCTGACATTTTGGATAATGATTCACAATTACTGTGACTCTGACAATCAGGGAGTTGCCACTTGCCGACAGCAGCTATCAGGCACCATCTGATGACGTCGAGCAGCTGCACTGAACAAATATTGTGGGATTTACAAAACGCCGAAGAGCGGCAGACACGAGTCATATCTTCGTCAGGTGTTATTGCCTGACGATGGTTATGAGGGCGCAAATGGGTTCACAAAATATACAAATATAGTAGTAAGTAGCGATGTACAAATCTATAAGTCGAAGTGCGATGTTTGAATAGTCGCTTGAAGATGAATCTCTTTTCCGGGTCATCAGTCGTCCGACTGTTCAATGCCGCCCGAACGACATCCTCCCCTTTGCCTATATTTCACAATAACGCTTAACCACAAATTCTTCGGTTGTTTGTTGAGTATATTCTAGTCTTTGTCGTTCTCTATAAATTTTGCCCTCTGGAGGTCTCTGTGGTACCACCAAAGCTACCCCATGAGGTCCCTTCTTCTAATAAATGTTCCCCAAGTATTTCTTTCCTCGACGACTATTTGAAGGAACTCCTCATTTCTTGCTTTACCATTCCACTTAATTTTTAACATTCTTCTGTAGCACAACGTCTCAAACGCTACGATTCTCTTCTTCTCCAGTTTTCCGACAGTCCATGATTTATTTCCATGCAATACTGTGCTCTAAATGTACATTCTGAGTAGTTTGTTCCATAAATTTTGGCCGATGTTTCGTACAAGTAGAAATCCTTTTGTCAGTAAGCTGTTATTGTCTGTACTGGCTTGCTTTGATATTGTCCTTAATTCATGAATCATACACTATTTTGCTCCCAACGTAGCAGAATTACTCCCCAGTGTTGATGTTAAGTTTATTGCTAAACTCCTTTATGCTGCTCCTTGTTATCTCCGTCTTCTTCCTGTTTAGTGTCAGCCCATATTCTGTGTCCTTAGAATTCAACAGATCCTATAATTCTTCTTCACACAGGACAGCAATTATTATCAACGAATATTATTACTGGTGTTCTTAGACAATGAACTTCAATCATTTTGAATTTTAATCCCATCCTTGAATCTTTCTTTTATTTCTATCATCATTTCTGTCCGCCCCTATTGCTGAGTGGTCAGCGAAGCGGAATGTTCGGCCGAGGGGCCCGGGTTCATTTCTGGCTGGGTCGGAGATTTTCTCCGCTCAAGGACTGGGTGTTGTGTTGTCCTCATTATCATTTCATCATCACCAGTGGTATGCAACGGGACACCACCACTGGAATCACTTCCCTAGACGCTCAAGCGGTGGACCTCTCTGATGAGGCTTCCCCTATGACACGACCTGCCGTAAGGCAGAACATAAACGTTTAAGATAATTATTCTTTGTGTTCCAATTTATTCGTTTTTGAATATATTGTACAGTACCAAACTCAGAAATACTTCGCAGTTGCTAAGTATGTATGGAAATTGGCTGTACTTCCTGATCTCCCTGCTCGCCTCCTCTTCTCTCCTCTCTTTGTTTATCACCTCCTCCCCCTCTCCGTCCATCTTCTCCCTCCCCTTCCCCCACTCTTACATTGCCTCTCCCCTTCCCCCTCACGCTCAGCATAAGCTTTCATTATTGTTATGGCCAAGGAAACTTTGATTTGGAACTGAAGACGCTTAAAACAAGTGGGTAAACTGGTTGGGATCATTGATGTATGGGGTATGAAAGACATCTCCTGCTGCTAGATCTGTGACGATAATAGCTTCCAAGACTATATTTAGGGTAGTTTTAATCTTCAAGCGGGTACGATTACAAAGCTTCGTACGATTCAGATTCTGCAGTAGTATTCTAATCAAAACCCGGTAAGCTATAAAAGTAACTTTTCTGCTAACTGTTGAAACCGACTGAGGAATAAAACAAAACAGCACACAGTTTTGTATACAACTTTTATTTAAAATTATACAGTATGTAACGGGCATTAGTGCAGATATTTGCATCGTGATACCTTAATATGTACGCACATCAATGTGTTGGCTGATTTGTCTCTGCAGCGAACAGTTTTCATACAAATACATCACAAACTTTACAATCTGATTTTCATGGCCATGCGTGGGTCTCGAAGTCAACGACTTTCTTTTAACCTCCACGCAAACATACTACTCATAAAAGCTATAATTATTATTCTGAAAATGACGTAAATACTGATGCAATGTTGTTCAGTACACCTTCTTATATCCGTCAAAAAGTTTTCTCTCAGGCTACAAATACTATAAACGTACGTTTCCCTTTTCTCTGCCTAGTTTCTAAAATAAGACATAGAGTCAGTATTATCTCCCATGTTCCTAACGAAACCAAAACTGAGCTTAAAGGGGTCGGCCTCTACCAGGAGCTTCCCCATTACGTCCTTCAGAAAATAAAGTAAAAAAAAGACGCACTATGAAGGATTATGTGATATACATATAGAAATGATTACGATTTCAGAAAAACTGGATGATTTATTCAAGAGAAAGCAAGTCAATAACGCAATATTCCGCTTCTGACCCATATGCAAGCAATTTTTGCCTTGTCATTGATTGACAGAGTTGTTGGATGTCCTATTGAGGGATATCGTGCCGAAGTTTGTCCAATTAGATCGTCAAAACCCGAGTTGGTTGGAGGACCCTGCTCATAATGCTCGAAACGTCCTCGACTGCAGAGAAATGCCGTGATCTTGCTGGCCAAGGCAGTGTTTGGTAAGCACAAAGACAAGCAGTCAATGAGATTCCTTTTCTGTCAGCCGCCTATAAACGCTCTTAACGACGTTGAAGAACCAGTGGGATCGATCATAATGGTGAACCCGGGGCTCTGTGCCTCTCTGACGATTGCTCGGTCCTCCCGTTCTGTCACCTCTCTAGGTCGATGACTACTTTCGTCACCTGTCTTCGGCTCACGCAGTCCTTCCAGCATCGTCGAATACTGTCATCGCTGCTAGTCAAGTGTAGAGCGATTCGCCGATTACTCGAACCGACATTTTTGAGTGCAACTACCCGTCCTCTCTTTCTGCTTATAATGCGTGTACAAGCCTGTCGGTGTGGAATAGTTACTGTTCAACTGAGTAAACGAAATAAAATTCGCAGGGACTTTATGCTCTGATATTGACATACTTCTTGTTTATTATTCTTGCCTGTTGAACGGTGATGTTCCGCTGCACCGTCACACATTCAACCATCGGATGCCAAAGTTCAGAATTTACCATTTTCCGTCGATACCTGCATGAATATCAATTTGGGATCAGTCAACATAAGTCTTTTCTTGAAAAAAGTTGTTGAAAAGAAATGGTGTAAGTATTTGCCACATGACTTCTACGCTTCGACTGTTCTGAAATCAGTTTTCTACTAGAATTAGTTCCACAATTTTGCTACGAATTCAGTTTAGAATTATTGTTTCCAGCAGTTTACAGCAGGAAGTGAGGAGAGCTGTGGAGTGATGGTTTTTGTTTTGTTTTGTATGTTGTGAAACTCTCTGCTAAACCTGCAGGACCGGACAGGTAGTTTAAGTTGTGGAAAGGGGCCAAAATAAGCGGCTGTCAGTTACACTCAAACATACAATCTTTTATTTGGTCAAACATTACAAAAGCCAAGAATTTTTTTTAAAAAAGGACACAGCTTTAGTTTTGGAACTTAATTTGCTGCTGAATGCGCTGTACAATCTCATGCTTTAAGGGCAAGACCACTTTCATTTAAAAACGACTGAAAGCCAATAACTTAAAGCTCAACCAAAATCAGAAATTTAAAAGGCAAAGCCTTATCTTAAAATAGTTCCTTAATTAGAGGAAAGGCCCAAGCAGTCTGACACTTTAAGAGCAAAACAATTCAAAATCACTTAAGACTGAATAACATTAATTTTAAAAATGCCAAAGGCTTTATGTAAAACAGGTATTACATTAGGCTGAAGGCCCAAACATCTGACGCCTTAAGAGCAAAGCAACCTTGATCAAAAAATCGGCTAGCAGCCATATAAGTACAAACAACAAGGCAGTACACCGAAGAGCGCTCAGAAGTTCCGAGGGACGGCCTGGAATTCAAACACTAACGCTCGCTTAGGTGAGACAGGCAGACGTCCCAACCATTGTCAATTCCACGGCAGCCCAACGGACAGACAGTAAACGGATCCACCGACAAGCTAACCTCCGCTTCACCCGACGAGCACACAACAGGGAGTTCAATGGAACAACGTAGAAGGTAATGGCGCCCACAACCAATTATACATTGAATTGTCAAACACAATGAGGAAAGTACACTGCCTGGATTTACTCCAACGTCCAGGGCAGGAAACCGGAATGTTAACGGCCACAAGGCAGAAGATTCCGCTGGTGCACTTCAATTCAACTGACCAAGTACACTTAAAATTTGCCAATTTGAAAACACACGTTGTTGCTCGCGGGAATATCCCAACAGCCGACAATGAACTCCAAACGACACAATGTGAACAGTCGTGACTTGCTGGTAGATTAAGTCAAAACTCAACTTTCATGTCCAGGATCGGTGAGCCACGAACCTCATAGCAATGGGAACAGCACCACACACACTGACACCGCATAGAGGTCGCCAGCGGGCCCAGCCAAACCACGTGCTGCGGAGATTTCCTCGCTGCTCCCTGCCAACCAACCAACTGCCTGTACACATCCCAGCCGGAAACTATAAGCGCCAGGCCAAAGATAGACCAAGGTGCCGATATCGATACGCACCACCGCCGACACCCAGGGAAAGAGAGGATAACAGTATAATCGCGATAACCGCGGCAGACTAAACACAGAATAGGAACCAATGTTTAATCCAACGCATAGCATGAGCCAGCCATGGTTCATGTTAGTTTTCTTGATATAGGAGTTGCGAGTATCTCTGTTTGTTTTTCCCCCTTGTAGTGTGTATAGATTTCAGAATGTTGCTAAAGAACATTACCAGCCACTCCTTTGGCCAAAGATCAGAATTCAGTAGAATTCTAGCAAGAAAAACTGCTGTAGAATTTCTTACTGATAAGCACCATAAATGGAAACAAATACGAATTCAAGAAGTACCATCAGGAGTACAAACCCATTGATACTCCCACACTAAAGAAGTAGGCTAATGTTGGCCTCGAAATACATTGAAAATAGTCGACAAAATTTGCACAAACAAAAGATTATTGAGCTGTGATTTATTTTCAGTGAATATTCTTAAGAATTTATTTTATTTACTAGCGGCTCATCAAGAACATTAACACATTTAATCAAACTATGTAAGCATGGAAGTAGTTGCCAGGGAGTAACTGATGAAATCATAACCAAATTCCTTTTAACAAATGGGAATTTTATTCACTTTAATAGTGCCTAAAATCATTTTTTAAAAGAAACAGATTTAAAATTATAATCAGAAAGCACCCTCTAAATGTCAAAGTTACAATTTATTCAGAGGCAGAAAGAAACAAATTTTGACTATAAGAGCTTTCGGGCAGAGAACCTGGCCGCTTCCTTTTCACACGGCCGTAGTTACGACCGCTCACAACAGTCTCTGAAAGACTACACTGGTGCAAATCTGAAACACACCAGATTACTTTAAACTAAGAGTTTTAACAATTTACACAAGCACACAAACTATGCACCCCCCGTAGGAGGGGTGGAAATAATACAAAACACTAACAATTAAAACTTTTACCTTGCCACCGAAGGTGCAACTTGATTTTAACTTCTAAGAAAGTCTTACAGTGAAAGGGCGGCAACTTTATATACTAAAATGATCATTTAAATAAAACCCAATGAAATGCAAGCTTATATAAAATTCTACAAGGTTGGCCAGACAATACCTTTCCCCTTTCCCGCCAGAGGGAGACACCAAAGCTGCGATTGCCACAGAGGCGCCACCGCCAGAAACGGAGGGCGACTGCTGCACTCTACGCGCTGCGGCGCGCTCTTCAAACAGCAATTTTTACCACGGCTCAGTTATATAAATAAGTGATTTTCAAATGGGAAAATGTGCTCTATCCATCTTTTAGTCGCGGCAACACTCTAGATCACACATACATCGCACAGGAGTGTACTTTAACATCATATCCAGACAATCCAAATGACATCCTAAAGCTAATGACAAAATCTGTTGATTGGGTGGAGAAACTGAACTTAATATTATAAGATATTTTCAATTAGAGTATTGTACCGTATTTTATTTGCAGTGTATATTTTATCTATTTTCATTAATTCCGTTGTTTTAAATCTGTTACACAATATAACAATACCATGTGTTCCATTGTACGCTAAATAAGATAAACGACCTTAATTTTACATCAGATTTGAATTTATCATTGATTCCTTTGATGCTTCTTCATCACAAAAGTTGGACAGTAAAAGATTATGTATCTACTTTACGATCTTCCTCGGATAACTTCGCTCTTGGTCTTCGTCTGTTATTTTCCCTCTTAGTTCTTTCGTGTATTGTCTATTACCCGTATTTATGTGAGGTATTTCCCTAATTTTCCAAGAATTTTGATCATTTCATGCCAATTTACAACGTTAATTTTTTTTATAGGTGGAGAAAACCTACGAAGGCGTCTGGATTATTCTTAACTGCTCCCACCATCAAGCGCAACGTCGTAGCTGCCTCTCTTGGACCTTTATATTTGGTACAGACAGCGTCGTCTAACATATCCTCCGGAGTCTTTTGCATTCTTCTGAGACCGCGTGGGGTAGCTCGCGGTCTGAGGCACCTTGCCACGGTTTGCGCGGTACCCCTCGTCGGAGGTTCGAGTCCTCCCTCGGACATAGGGGTGTGTGTGTATTGCCTTTATCGTAAGTTAATTTAAGTTAGATGAAGTAGTGTGGAAGCCTAGTTTGGTCCCATAGGAACTTACCACTTATCATTCTTCTGGATATTATTCTGGTCACCACTCATAATCTGTCAAGGAGATTGTGTGATTGTTTACATAATTATCTGCCCTTTGTGTGTTCGAGATTGCACAGATGGCATTCTTCCGGAAGTTGATACCGTGTCTCCAACCTCACAGGCATTTACTTAAATTGTGGTTTGGGTGCCACTTCCCCCCAACGACAGGATTGTCGTCAATCCGATCTGCCAAGTTGGAGCACATTCTCTAGTCATGTTAAGTACAGTCATCACATTTACAGCAACAGTCCGCCTATTAAAGACAAAAGTACTTATTAACGCTATTTGGTCATTATCAATAAGTTTATTTTTCCTTGAATTATTACGTTTAGCAGTCGAAGAAACTTCTTATGGACTTGACATCTTGTAGTAGCCCAAGCTAGTTCTTAATTTACGGCTCTTTCATTGATACATGCTGATATCGATCTCTTGCCCACGTCGATGAGGTGCGATATTAGGGTTAATTGACCATTACATTTACTGTCATACTCCGCATGCCATCTTATGGTGGATGGTGGGGAGTGCCTTGTACTACAGATAGTCATTACCTTTCCTGTTCCAGTCTCAAATGAAACGAAGAGTAAATGACTGTCCTACCACATTTTCCCGGGACACTGATACCCTTGTCAATTATGAACACTCGCGCTGTCCAAGACAAGCTACTGAGTTCTATTACTTTAGAAGTCTTCTAGCCATTCATATATCTGGGAACCTATTCCATAAGTTTGGGCCTTCGTTTACAGCTTGCAGCGGGGCACCGTGTCAAAAGGTTTCCAGAAATCCATAAATATCGACTCCATCGACTCCACTCGTTGATCTTCATCGATGGTTCTCAGGATATCGTGTGCGAAAAGGGCATGCTAGGTTATGCAGTAGCGATGCTTTATAAATCCATTCTAATTTATGAACAGAAGCTTTCCTACCTCAAGGAAATTTATTGTTTTTGGACTTGGGAATGCTCAAGAATTTTGCAGTAAACTGATATTGAGAATATTAGTCTGTAATTTTTACTGGTCCGTTCTATGACCCTCTTATATACAAGAGTCACATGCGCATTTTTCCAGTAGCTTGGGACTTCGTGCTGGACTGGAGATGGCGAAAAACAGGTTTTCTCAGTAGTTAATTATATAGAGTTATTGAAATACTGGCCTAAAATGAAACTATTACCTTTTCCTTTTTTCGCGCCCTTAACCTTCGATTATACGAGGTCGTACTGTAAACTAATGGCTTCGAATTTTTGATGTGAAAACTCTTGAAACATTTTAATAAATCAAACGTCATTAACATTCACATTTTTATTCTTCGTGTCTACATATTTGCAGCCTGCTGCCACTAGGGGGATCCGAACTGTACGTTGTAACATAGCAGTGTGTAACGCAACTGTGACATATTGGTGCTTGAGGAACAGCGTGCTCTAATAAACTTACGAGTTCGAAGAGTTCATGACGCATGGAGCACGCTCTCCTTCGGCATGACAATGACAGACCACACACGAGCACAGCGACATGTACAACGACGTGACGCCCTGGGCTCACTGTCATCGATCACCCTCCATACGGTCCCGACTTGGACCCCTTCGACTATCATCTGTTTCCAAAACTTTAGGGACACGTCCGATGACATCAGTTTAATAAAGATGTAACGCTGCTAGCAGAGATGAGGTTGTGTCAACGTCAACAGTCAAACATTGTGGAATGATGTTATTAACAATCTGGTCTCTCGTTGGGAGAAATGTGTTCGTCGCCACGGTGACTAGTTAAGAAATAAATATGTGAACATTAAGAACAAAGACATAAAACCTAATAATGACCGAGAGATGTGGCGCGGTAGTTAGCACACTGGACTTGCATTAGGGAGGACGACAGTTCAACCCTCGCCCGATCATCCTGATTTAGGTTTTCAGTGATTTCTCTAAATCGCTTCAGGCAAATGCCGGGATGGTTCCTTTGATAGGGCACGCCCTACTTCCTTCCCCATCGTTCCCTAATCCGATTACGCCGATAACCTCGCTGTTTGGTCTCTTCCTCCCATATCAACCTAACCCCTTAATAATGTTTGTTTTATTTAAAAAGCATTAGTTTTCACATCAAAAATTCTTAGGACCTATTTTTTAGCGCACACTCACAAAACTGCACTATATTATTGAGCCGCAGCGGCTTCCTGGATCTTTAGTCGTTGGTTGCGACTGGATCGCGAGGTGGCGCGCTCTGGCGGAGGGAAAATGAAACGCTGGGTTGAGGTGAGCGCGTTACGAGCCTAGCAAGTGTATCACGAAGTGGTCGTTGGTTTGGTCGGCATCTGTAATGCTTATGGTGTGTTGTGGACTAGTCGGGGAGCGTAGGCGCCTGCTTCACTTATCTGCCCATTGCAGAATTTATGCTGTCAGACGTGGACTCTTCGAAATATTTTAAGGTGATTTTCCTGTGCTTACATCGTCAATTTGAAAATGTTTACTACCCTCTTTATCTCAGGTGCATTTACCCTGAAGTTGTTTTATGTGCTGTTTACTGTTTTCTCCTAAACTCTGAATCCATGTTCATAATTTATTGCGCGGGGTGGTTTTACGATTCGCCGCGCCAGGGTTGGAGTTGTTTCACTGGCATTGTTACGTCGAAAATCTGTCATCATTGTGGGTATTGCTTGTTTTACCCTCTTTCTGTACTGGCATTTGTCTGTTACAGGCAGCACTGTGCAGATATCGTATTCGAGAGTCTTATTTTCTCTGTAATTCTGGGTGTTGCTTCAGCACCAGATAAGTAATGACTGTAAAGCAGATTTACAACTGGACATTTTGTGAACTATTGTAAGAAAATAAAACATCTACAGCCCTATTTCTGTTGTCATTTATTGTGTATCTACCAGTATCGGCGTTTCACTATACCATCTTCAAGCCTTAGTTGATGCCGAAGCGGTTCTCACGATCCATATATGCGATGCGTAGGTGGCCAACAACAGGTTTAGGCAAACTACCGGTAACCGTGATTTCGTGTTTCCAATCATATCCTGTCAAGTGAAGTTGATGTTTGGAGAGACGACACCACAGTTAGAGGTACTCTAAGTAAACCAATTGTTGGTCACTGATCCGTCGTATATATGAATTGTGGGAATCTATTCAGCATCATCTAAGGCCTGAAGATGGCACACTGAAACGACAATACTGGTAGCTACACAATAAATGACAACATAACGACGGCTGTAGGTGTCTTATTTTCTTATGATAGTGAACGGCCGTAGTCTCCCAGACCTCTTGGCATAAGAATGGACACACAAAAAATTTTGTGAACTAATTCTATGGCAAATGTAAGTGTGATTTTGAGCCAAGCGTTTTAAAAATTAAATTTTCTTGTCGTTCAATTGATCTGGCTGTAGCACTCCATGTGTTTGTAATTTATATTTTTTACACTCAGCTGAAATTGTGTCACCGCAGTTGGGGTTCATTGGGGTGTTTTCGGTTTAGTTGTGTTAATTAGATTTTGTGTACAGGCGATTGACCTCTCCGTAATTTTATATTTACTATGTATGCTCTGTGCTGCGCTAAACTTGATTGCTTGTGGGCCTTGTACTGCTACGCACGGACGTGAGTGTTCGAGCCTGGTTGGAGCTTGTGATCCTTGCTTCGCGCGCTTGTAGTCTAGCTGTAAACTATTTGTCCCTACCCCGAGCGCTCGGGCTAGCGTGTGATTAATTGTGTGTACCGTTGTGTGCGACGGTGTTGCCGGAGTGCACTCCGAGCAAAGAATTCATGCACAAGACAAACTGTATTTGTTTTGTAGTGCTCCTCAGAGTCTTTGACACAATTTTGGACTGCTTGCTTTAAAAGTTTGTGCTTTCGAAACGGTCGTTACATTCCACGTCAAAGAAAACGTTTTTACTTCTGTATATTAACATAGCATCCTGTTGTATATTGAGATTTGTATATTCTTCTACTGTTGTATTTTTATATTTCTAAAACAAAAAGGGGATTGCTTTAATAGTTTGTATTCCCCAAGCGTTCATTAAATTCAATGTCAAAGGTTTTAATTTTGTATATTACCATACCATCCGACCGTATACCTGTGACAGGTATTGTCTTCTACTGTTGTGTTTTTATATTTATATAAAAAGGTTTCATATGTTAATGTTATCCTAAAAATGTTGGTGGGCACGAAGAATTTCTCTCTTGGTATTCAACAAGAGTACGGGAGTTTCTTTTCCCAGCTAATAGCGATTATCATATACTGTTTAAAATTATTTTAATAAGCAGGGGTTTTGGTCCCCTCGTTTTCTGGATCGTGTTCTTGCCCTTTATTGCCACCATCTAGTTCCTCCTAATGGCGAATTATTATTACCATGACTGCACCCCCTTGGGGCTTGTTGTCTGTTGTAAAAAAATCAGGGAATTTTCATTATTCGTTCATCTGAAATGAAGTATTACTTACTAATCTCTTGCCCTGGATTGTTGTTAAGGTCACACAAAAAATTTTGAAGTTCCTTTAAATTAAATTATAGTTTTTTTCTGTCTGAAAGCCTTATGTTGCTGAATGGTAGTATTTAAATCGTAAACTTTGTTTGAGTTTAAAGGAACTTTATGTTTTCATGTAAAGTATATTACTTGTTTTAACTAAGAAACCTTTCATGAATAAATAATTTTGTGTGCAATAAATGGTGAATGACGATACAAATCTCGGGTCCAGTCCTTCCTCTAAAATTCTTATTGGCGGTTTTGGGGCACCGAGATTTCCCCCTTACACTTGCATTATGCTGTCAACATTCATCCGTTTATTATTCTTTAGTTATCCATTACTTTCTCCCCTTAACTATCGTCTACTAGGTTAATATACATAACAGGCCTTCGAAAATGTTGTGTTGGGTTTTGTAAATTGGTGAGTGCTAGCGGTGGTGGTGGAGTGAGGTGTTTGTAATGGGCATTCATTTACTTGTTGTTTGTTCCCATACCTCTATGCAAACTGTATTTGTTAAGACGCCATTGGCTGAGACTATTGACGAACTACTCACCTGTTCTACCGTCTTGTTTTGTTTGGTCTGGGTGGGAATTTCGAACTCTGTATGGACAGCAGGCTCTGAAGGACATTTTTGTCAGTGTGTGTGTGTGTGTGTGTGTGTGTGTGTGTGTGTGTGTGTGTGTGTGTGTGGGTATGTGTGTGCGTGTGTGTTGCTTTTGTCATGTATTTAGATCTCCTAATTGTTGTTCAGTGCAGAACCCTATTGACGTGTGAGATGATAGCGTTTTTATAGATAAATCCTCCATCCCCAATTAAATATGCGAATAACCGCAGTTTCAGGTGAGGCTGAGGTTGATCTGGCGCCGTGTTAGCCGCGTTCGTCCCTCGTGCTTGCTGAGTGGAGCGCGCGGCGGTCGCGACTCCACCGCAGGGTGCGTCGCCCCGCCACACACACCACACTCCGTGGAATGCCGCGGTGGTCGACGGCGGCACCTGCCCGCAGCCGCCCGCCCCCCTGGAGCCTGGAGCCGGCATTCCAGCCCCAGATCTGCACGCCTTCCCACGCCGCGGACAAGCGCCACCCCGCATTTCGTGCCCAGTGGTGCGGGCAATCTCCCGGTCAGGTTTCGCTAAAAGCGCGCCTCAGCGGACGCCGCTCTTCTTTGTGGAACTGTTTCCAGTGAGCTGGCGGCAGGCGGCTCACAGGTAGTCACTCGTTGGTCTAGTGGACCTTACCCAGAACTTGACAACCATAGACGTCATTCTTCTCCTACAACTGTACTGAGTTCAACTAGCCGTTTGAGGAAATAGCCGTGAAAAGCTTAAAAGCAGCAAACATCTCGCACTGAAGGTTACGAACAATAATATGTGGGTACAACACATATATGTATACACAAATATTCTCTGCTAACACTTTAAAGTATTCACCAATTGCGACATAATCGCATACACAAACAGTGATCCAATACTGTCAAATGATTTTTTTTTTAATTCCAGTCTCTGATTACAATATCAATTCTTTAGACGATGACCGGTTTCAGTCCGTAATGACCTTCCTCAGATCTTTTGTACACCATGTCATTTGACAGTATTGGATCACTGTTTGTGTACGCGATTATGTCGCAGTTGGTGAATACTTTAAAGTGTTCGCAGAGAATATTTGTGGATACATATATGTGTTGTACCCACATATTATTGTTCGTAACCTTCAGTTACCTCCTCATTAGTTATGTGATCTACCCATCTAATCTTGAGTATTCTTCTGTAGCACCACATTTCGAAAGCTTCTATTCTCCTCTTGTCCAAACTATTTATCGTCCATGTTTCACTTCCATACATGGCTACACTCCATACAAATACTTTCAGAAATGACTTGCTGACACTTACATCTATACTCGATGTTAACAATTTTCTCTTCTTCAGAAACGCTTTCCTTGCCATTGCCAGTCTACATTTTATATCTTATCTACTTCGACCATCATTAGTTATTTTGCTCACCAAATAGCAAAACTCATTTACAACTCTAAGTGTCTCATTTCCTAATCTAATTCCCTCAGAATCACCTGACTTAATTGGACTACATTCCATTATCCTCGTTTTGCTTTTGTTGATGTTGATCTTATATCCTCCTCCAAGACACTGTCCATTCCGTTCAAATGCTCTTCCAAGTCCTTTGCCGTCTCTGAAAGAACTACAGTGTCATCGGCGAACCTCAAAGTTTTTATTTCTTCTCCATGGACTTTAATACCTATTCCGAATTTTTCTTTTGTTTCCTTTACTGCTTGCTCAATATACAGTTGAATAACATTGGGGAGTGGTTACAACACTGTCTCACTCCCTTCCCAACCACTGCTTCCCTTTCATGCCCCTCGACTCTTATAACTGCAATATGGTTTCTGTACAAATTGTAAATAGCCTTTCGCTCCCTGTATTTTACCCCTACCGGCTTCAAAATTTGAAAGAGAGTATTCCAGTCAACATTGTCAAAAGATTTCCCTACGTCTACAAATGCTAGAAAAGTAGGTTTGCCTTTCCTTAATCATAATTTTTTTATGATTAATATTTGAGTTCTGAATGTCATGTAACATAAATATAAAAAATTACAAAAATCTGATTGTCTGGTGGATTCCTTGTCTGATAGCAACCTGCTATTAAGCAAATAAGTGAAAGCTGAAATTTGGAAGAAATAAATTGAAGGATTATACAAGGAAAATGATTTTGAAGACAATAGTATTGAAAGGATACAGAAAATAAATTAAGTTGAGATGGAATATGTAATACTTTGGGAAGAATTAGACAGACCACTGGAAGATGTAAGTTGAAATACTGTACCTTTAATCATAGCTAACACTTGGTTTAAGAATCATGAACAAAGGTTGTATACATGGAAGAACCCTGGAGATACTGAAAGGTATCAGATAGATTATATAATGGTAAGACAGTGGTTTACGAATCAGGTTTTAAATTGTAAGATATTTCCAGAAGCAAATGTGGACTCAGACCACAATCTATTGGTCATGAACTGTAGACTAAAACTGAAGAAACTGCAAAAAGATGGGAATTGAAGGAGATGGGACGTGGATAAACTGAAAGAACCAGAGGTTGTACAGAGTTTCAGGGAGAGCATAAGGGAGCAATTGACAGGAATGGGGGAAAGAATTACAGTAGAAGAAGAATGGGTAGCTTAGAGGAATTAAGTAGTGGAGGCATCATAGAATCAAGTATGTAAAAAGACGAGGGCTGGTAGAAACCCTTTGGTAACAGAAGAAAAATTGAATTTAATTGATGAAAGGAGAAAATATAAAAATGCAGTAAATGAAGCAGGCAAAAAAGGAATACAAATGTCTCAAAAATGAGATCGACAGGAGGTGCAAACTGGCTAAGCAGGCATGGCTAGAGGAAAAATGTAAGGATGTAGAGGCTTATCTCACTAGGGGTAAGATAGATACTGCCTACGGGAAAATTAAAGAGACCTTTGGAGATAAGAGAACAACTTGTACGAATATCAAGAGCTCAGATGGAAACCCAGTTCTAAGCAAAGAAGGGAAAGCAGAAAGGTGGAAGGAGTGTATAGAGGGTCTATACAAGGGCGATGTGCTTGAGGACAATATTATGGAAATGGAAGAGGATGTAGATGAAGACGAAATGGGAGATATGATACTGTGTGAAGAGTCTGACAGAGCACTGAAAGACTGGAGTCGAAACAAGGCCCCTGGAGTAGACAACATTCCATTGGAACTACTGACGGCCTTGGGAGAGCCAGTCCTGACAAAACTACCATCTGGTGAGAAAGATGTACGAGGCAGGCAAAATACCATCAGACTTCAAGAAGAATATAATAATTCCAATCCCAAAGGAAGCAGGTGTTGACAGATGTGAAAGTTACCGAACTATCAGTTTAATAAGTCACAGCTGCAAAATAAAACACGAATTCTTTACAGACGAATGGAAAAACTGGTACAAGCTGACCTCGGGGAAGATCAGTTCGGATTACGTGGAAATGTGGGAACAGGTGAGACAATACTGACCCTACGAGTTATCTTAGAAGAAAGATTAAGAAAAGGCAAACCTAGTTTCTAGCATTTGTAGACTTAGATAAAGCTTTTGACAATGTTGATTGGAATACTCTCTTTCAAATTCTGTAGCACCACATTTCGAAAGCTTCTATTCTCTTCTTCTCCAAACTATTTATCGTCCATGTTTCACTTCCATACATGGCTACACTCCATAAAATACATTCAGAAAGACCTTAGCTGTTTAGTACCCCTTAAACATCCCAACAACCATCACCACCACCACCACATTCAGAAATGACTTGCTGACACTTAAATGCATACTCGATGTTAACAAAGTTCTCTTCTTCAGAAACGCTTTCCTTGCCATTGCCAGTCTACATTTTGTATCTTCTCTACTTCGACCATCATCAGTTATTTTACTTCCTAAATAGCAAAACTCATTTACTACTCGTTTCCTAATCTAATTCCCTCACCATCACCCGACTTAATTCGACTATATTCCATTATCCTCGTTTTTCTTTTGTTGATGTTCATCTTATATCCTCCTTTCAAGACACTGTCCACTCCATTCAACTTCTCTTCCAAGTCCTTTGCCGTCTCTGACCGAATTACAATGTCATCGGCGAACCTCAAAGTTTTTATTTCTTCTCCATGGATTTTAATACCTACTCCGAATTTTTCTTTTGTTTCCTTTACTGCTTGCTCAATACACAGATTGAATAACATCGGAGAGAGACTACAACCCTGTCTCACTCCTTTCCCAACCACTGCTTCCCTTTCATGCCCCTCGACTCTTATGACTGCCATCTGGTTTCTGTACAAATTGTAAATAGCCTCTCGCTCCCTGTATTTTACCCCTGCCACCTTTAGAATTTGAAAGAGAGTATTCCAATCAACATTGTCAAAAGCTTTCTCTAAGTCTACAAATGCTAAGGACGTAGGTTTGCCATTCCTTAATCTTTCTTCTAAGTTATGTCGTAAGGTCAGTATTGCAACGCGTGTTCCAGTATTTCTACGGAATCCAAACTGATCTTCCCCTAGGTCGGCTTCTACTAGTTTTTCCATTCGTCTGTAAAGAATTCGTGTTAGTATTTTGCAGCTGTGGCTTAGTATACTGATTGTTCGGTAATTTTCACATCTGATTTCTTTGGGATTGGAATTATTATATTCTTCTTGAAGTCTGAGGGTATTTCGAACGTTTTATACATCTTCCTCACCAGATGGTAGAGTTTTGTTAGGACTGGCTCTCCCAAGGCCGTCAGTAGTTCCAATGGAATGTTGTCTACTCCGGAGGCCTTGTTTCGACTCAGGTCTTTCAGTGCTCTACACACAGTATCGTATCTCCCATTTCATCTTCATCTACATCCTCTTCCAATTCCATAATATTGCCCTCAAGTACATCGCCCTTGTATAGACCCTCTACATACTCCTTCCACCTTTGTGCTTTCCCTTCTTTGCTTAGAACTGGCTTTCCGTTTGAGCTCTTGATGTTCATACAAGTGGTTCTCTATCTCCAAGGTCTTTTTAATTTTCGTGTAGGCAGTATCTATCTTTCCTCTAGTGAGATAAGCCTCTACATACTTACATTTGTCCTCTAGCCATCCCTGCTTAGCCATTTTGCACTTCATGTAGATCTCATTTTGAGACATTTATATTTCCTTTTTGGTTGCTTCATTTACTGCATTTTTATATTTCCTCCTTTCATCTATTAAATTCAATATTTCTTCTGTTACCCAAGGATTTCTACTAGCCCTCGTCTTTTTACCTACTTGATCCGCTGATGCCTTCACTACTTCATCCCTCAAAGATACCCATTCTTCTTCTACTGTATTTCTTTCCCCTATCCCTGTCAATTGTTCTCTTATGTTCTCCCTGAAACTCTGTACAACCTCTGGTTCTTTCAGTTTATCCGAGTCCCATCTTCTTAAATTCTCACCTTTTTGCAGTTTCTTCAGTTTTAGTCTACAGTTCATAACCAACAGATTGTGGTCAGAGTCCACATCTGCCCCTGGAAATGTCTTACAATTTAAGACTTGGTTCCTAAATCTCTGTCTTACCATTATATAATCTATCTGATACCTTTTAGTATCTCCAGGGTTCTTCCATGTATACAACAGTCAGTTACATAACAATATACGGATATGCATGTCAATACTGACCCTATAATTTATCTTAGGAGTTAGGTTGGAGAAACGCAAATCTACTATTAAGACAGTTGTAAATTTAGCAAAAGCTCATCGCAATGCTCACTAAACTGCACTCTTTGAAATTCGAAAGAAAGGAAGTTTCCACAACATTGAGTGAATGGCTATCTATGAATTGTACAGAAACCTGTACAGTTACGAGAGTCAAAAGACATGAAAAGGAAACTGTAGTTGATATGGGTGTGAGAAAGGAGTGTAGCTTATCCCAAACATTACACAGTCAGTTAGTTGATCAAGTTGTAAAAGAAATCAGGGAGTCATTTGGAAAAAAGTGCATTTCAAAGAAAAAAAGAAAAACTTTGGAAGTCGCTGAAGACATTGTACATGTATCAGAGACAGCAAAGGTCTTGGAAGAGCACCTGAATAGTATGAGTAGTGTCTTGAGAAAAGGTTATAGGAAGTATATCAAGAAAGGTAAAGCAAGTGTAACAGAATACAGTCGAATTAAATCACACTAAACTTGGGCTATTTATTTAGGAAATAAGCCACTGAAAGCAGAACATGAGTTTTGCTGTTTGTGAAAAATAGTATTATGTTTGTGCAACATAGCGCATCACCAGCTGGAGGAGCGGATCGGCGGTCGTTGCTGCGGCCGCCCTCTCAGTTGTGACTGGGAATGCAGCCAACGCATCATGTACGTCGTCATCGACATGAAAAATTAGGAGGTCCAACGAATCGAATGCTGAATCCTTGCCAGAGAGCAGCCGAGACAAGGCATCGGCGTTGGCATGCTGGGAGGTGGTCCGGAAATGGATGGTGTACCTAAAACGTGAAAGGAATACTGCCCATCGATGCAGGTGGTGAGAAGTCTTCGTGGGTTACTAGACTGACTGAATGGTTCAAGTGGCTCTGAGCACTATGGGACTTAACTTCTGAGGTCTAGAACTTAGAACTACATAAACCTAACTAACCTAAGGACATCACACACATCCATGCCCGAGGCAGGATTCGAATCTGGTACCGTAGTGGTCGAGCGGCTCCAGACTGTAGCGTCTAGAACCGCTCGGCCACTGCGTACGGCGGACTGACTGAAAAAATAAGGTCATTAGGGGCTTATGTTCAGTGATGAAGCGAAAAGACCTACTGTAAAGGTACGGGAGGAATTTGGTATAGGCAAATACGATAGCTAGTGCCTCGTTCTCAGTTTGAGAATATTTCCATTGGGCCTCAGTAAGGGATTTAGATAAGTACACCAGCGGGCATTCCGAACCATCGGGTAGACGATGCGATAGGTCAGCTCTAACACCATAGTCTGAGACATCCATAGCCAAGAGGAGAGGAAGAGAGGGGTTATACGGCATGAGACACTCCGATGAGTGCAACCTCCGCTTTAAGGTTTGGAAAGCCGACTCAACAAGCCGGGGACCAATGAAAAGACACGTCTTTCGGCATAGGTGATGGAGGAGGCCCACAATGTTTGCGGCGGAGGGAATGAACTTTCGACAGTAAGCAATTTTACCCAGGAGAGACCGCAATTGATGGACGTCGCGCGTATGAGAACGTGCCGTTGTAGCGGCGATGTGGGAGGAAGTAGGCGATATGCCATCGCAGGAAATGATGTGACCCAGGCAGGAAACAGCAGGTTGAAAAAGCGAGCATTTAGCAAAGTTGCATTTTAATCCCGCAGTCCGTAGGCACAGGAACAACTGTCGCAGATGAGAGATGTTCTAAGTAGCGCTGGAAGATGGCTGGTGCACTAGCGTTGCCATACATAAGGTGGTTCAACCGCAACAGCCCAAACGGGGTGTTGACGACGGCCAAGTGAGTAGAAGATTCATCTAAAGGTATTTGGAGGTAGTCCTCGGCAAGATCGATCTTTGAAAAAAATTGTCCCCCTGCGAGCTTGGAGAACAGGTCCTCAGGACGCGGGAGGGGATAGTCTTCAACCTGTAGCTGAGGGTGTAGCATAGCCTTGAAGTCGCCACAGACTGGAAGACGCCTATCTGGTCTCTTGAGGATGACCAACGGTGTTGCCCACGGACAGTAACGTACCGGAGCGAAGACTCCCTCCACGGTGAGACAGTTCATTTCTTGTTGAAGAGGCTGCTGAAGAGAGTGGGGAACCTGCAGAGGCCCAGAAGTACTTCAGGCAGGCAGACAGTTTTAGCTGGAGTAATGCATGAAAATCTTGAGCACAGCCGATGCCTGGCGAGAAGAGGTCCTGGACCTGGAATTCTGAGCACAAGGTATTGACTGCCGGGAACGGAACCTGGGAAGACACCGGATGAACACTGCCGTCGATGGCGAAGCCAAAAGCCCAGAAGGCATCCAACCCGTACAGATCTGCCAAGGCCGCATTGTTGACCACAAGGAAGGTAACTTCCCGGCGCACCGATTTATACAAGACGGAAACCGTGAACTGACTCAAGAAGGCGATTGCTTGCTTATTATAAGTAAGGTGGCGCCGGGGTGTGGGCGCCAGGGGGGTGCTCCAATCTTCGCATAAGAGGAATAGTTGATCAGTGAGACCGTTACTCCAGTATCCACCTGCATCGGCAGCAGCCGACCGTCGACCTGAACGTCGATCATCAGCTCGGAAGATTCCGAAGACTGCACCTGGTTGACATCCATGGGTATAGACCCCCGACGGTCATAGGACGTAAGAGGAGGGGGCTGCCGAGATCGGCAGACCGAGCTGACATGCCCGTTACGGGTACACACTTCACAATACGCCCGTTTGTCAGGGTAGTCTTCCCGTGCGTGGTTCTTAAAGCATCCCAGGCAGGACGGCAGCCAGAGAGGCTGGCGGCGCTGGTGAGGGCGCGGGGGCTCCTTGCACTGACTGACTGCACCGGACCCGCGGAACAGTCCGAGGGCGCAAATTCCTGGACAGGGAGTCTGCCCTGTCGACGCTGTGCAGAACAGGACAGCCTGCGCCGCTCATCAGAACGGACGGTAGCAATGTCTTCGACCTCCGCCAGTGACGTGACGGGCTCAGAGGCGTCGTGGTCGCGGTGGGCCTCCACTTCCGCCCAGGATTCCAAATTCATGTCTACCGCCGTAGAGATTTCGCACTTTAATGCTAGATCAATGATCTGATCCAGAGTAGGATCGTAGAGTCTGAGGGCGTCGCGCCGGAAAACCGCGTCAGGGGCGGCCTGGATGAGGTGGTCGAGGACTACCTCGTCCGCATAGGATTCTTTGGAGACTCGTGAGCTGAAGTGAGATTTCTGGCTGAAACCTTGCAGTTCCGTTGCCCACTGGCGATAGAATTGGCCAGCCTTCTTGCGACACTGGCAAAATTCGACGCGGGCAGCCAACACGTGGACCGGTCGTCGATAGTAAACTGCGAGATAGTGAAAGAATCCGGAGGTCGAGGTTGGAGTTTCGTCAAGAGAACATGCACTTTAGAATGGTCACAGGACAAAAAGTAAGAACGAGGAGCAGCCTCGTGGACAACCTGGTGGATTTGAAAATGCTGCTGGAGCCACTTCTCGTATGTTTCCTAGTCTTCAGCATCCTCGTTGAAAGTGGCAAACGGCGGGGGCGGCGGAACCCGGCGTCTTTGCAAGACTTCCGCAAATAAACGTTCCTGCGTATCCTGAGAGTTCTTGCAAAACTGGTGATGACCTTGTAGTAAGTGAGTCATGCACACTTTGGACCAGCTGCTGAAGGACAACTTCCGCCATGAGGAAGACACACGAAGGCACCAACTCGTCGCCACTTGTGTTTTCACTGACACTTCGCAATTCTTTACAACACAACTTTTGGTAACTGAACATACAAACGAAAGGTAACAATAACGAAAAAATGTCTCTTAATTGAGGCAAACAAAAGTTCGCTTCTTTTTTTACACAAAGGTTCGTGGTAACACACTCATACACTAGTAACAGTCCAGTTCTGAAATGAAGACGTAATCTTCGGCGGGTGCTGTACTCGACGTCGGCATCCGACGTGAACTTCGGGCGTGGTTCTAGCCCATAAATAGGTGTCTCAAGCCAATCAGATTTCGGCGTAGTGATACTTCCTACAGACCGTGTCTCGAGCTCCCCCTGCAGGAAGTACTGCTCGGAATGTCTGTTTCCATTATCTTGTGTGTAAATAGCCGGTGTTTACCATGGTGCTTTTGGGTACGCCTTTGGGCATAGACAACATCGTCCTCTCTGGTGTTATACGGGTTGCCGCCCTCAGGGGCTACCTTGGCTCCGATATAACAGATACAGGTTGTAATAGTTATGCAGGAATGAAGAGACTTGTAAAGGATAGACTAGTGCAGACAGCTGCATCAGACCAGTGCCTGGACAGAAAGCCATAACATCAGCAACGAAAACAACGACAATAACAACAAAAACAACGAATTACAGAACATACACATTGTAATGGCGCAAACCTAATGGACAGGAGCTCATTGCCGCAAGACAACCACTTGTCATAATATTCTGGCACAGCATTGTCACATGGTTTCTATTACGCTTCGCAGTCTACCTGTCGGTCGGTGACCAGCCGGTTACCGAAACCAGGGACACTTCGTTATGCCGCGTGTGTGACGTTTTCAGCAGCCACGCCACAACAAAACACGTTTCGGCTCGCATAAATACCGGCCACGCAGACAGACCACTGATCGAGTCGGTGAGACATCGAGTCGGCGTTTGCTGCTGTTCTGACTTCGACCGTAATGCTGGTACCGCTCCTGTGTCATCCTGAGAGGATCGCCTGCCAGGGAGTCCAGTCACAGCATTGATAGGCCGAGGGGCGAAGCGAGGCTCTCCTAGTCACTTTGCCAGATTCCATCAGCCAGACGTAGATCGACGGTTTGGACCCGGACGCCCCTGTCGCCTCACGCTGAGCTGTCAGCCGGTCAGCCAGCCAGCCTCATCTTTGACCGGGCTTGTCGTGCCTGTTTTTGAGTTCCATGATTCAGATTTCAGTAGAAACGATTATATCAATATTCTTAAAGCTACGCACACCTGCAACATCCTACTCAGTGTGGAACTGTGTTCAGTGGTAGGTTTACAGGCAACACAGGACAGTCATCGGATTTTGGAAAAGTTATCGACTGTGCCGAGAACCTCTGAGGAGTTTCGAAATGGAGTTATGTGTACGCTATTTTGCCCATTTTTTTTATTTTGTGTTATTTAAGACTGGGGCCTTTGTGAGGCTGATTTCTATTGTGGATAAGTTGTTTGACTCAGATTGCTGAAGCCTACGTTGCCAAATACCTCCTAGTAGCGTGACCTAATTTTGAGAAAATTGCTTAGTCAGTACGCTATCTCACGGCCTAAAGATGCCAGGGGCAGTCGCTTCTGGGTAGAATGCTACACTTTGTCGTATGTGGTTTTAGAATATTTCAGATCGACGGCGCAGTAACTTAGGGTTTGATTTGTTATTTTTGTCTTTGCTGTGTTCCTCAGCTCATGTGCATATTTTTATGCAACAAGTTGTTTCACGATTCTAAGGCCCACGTAGAACCTGCTTAACTCGTAGATGACGTGTCCGTACAAATCACAGAAAATAAAAAATAAAATAAAATACACTCATTTCTGCCAAACTTACGGCTTTAAAAAGACGTTGCTCATCAAAACTTTTGGTTTTTGTCTATTGATTCTTGATCCGGTAACTGTACTGAATAAGTGAAAACTCCATTCTACTTAACACCTTAATTATCTCTAGTTATAATTTTGGGCTGAGCAAAAGTTTTATTTTGGAACGTAAGAGTAATGTGTTCGAATATTATGAATTACATGGGGGAAAACGACCCGTTGATTCACAGTCAGCACAGATTCTGAAAATGTTGTTCCTGCGAAACACAACTAGGTTTTTACTCTCGCGAAGTAAAGAATACTGTCGACACTGAATCTCAAATTAAAAACATGTTTTTAGATCTCCAAAATCCTTTTCTTGCCGTTGCTCAGAAACTTCTTTTAATCGAATGCACGCCTACGGAGTATCGTGTCAGTTGTGTGACTGAAATCATGATTTCCTGCCGGAAAGTTCACAGCTTGTAGTGCTGTAGTAGCCTTTATACTAACTGACGGAAAGTCTTCGAATAAAACAGAAGTGACATCTGACACTGGCCAAGGACATGGTACAGTCCCTCTACTGTTTCAAGCCTTTATAAATGATTTAGGAGACAATATGAGCAGCCATCATAGATTGCTTGGAGGTCAAGCTGTCTTTTACCATCTAGCAAAGTCATCAGCAGATCAAAGCCAATTGCAAAACGATTTTGGTATCCATATACGGCAAAAGTGGGAGTTGATGTTAAGTAATGCAAAGTTTAATGTCATCCAAATGAGTACTAAAAAGAATGTGCTAAATTTCAGTTTCGTAATAAATCACAGAAAACTAAATGCTGTCAATTCAGCTAAATACCTAGGAACAACAGTTACGAGCTAGTTAAATTGAAACAGTCACATAGATAATGTTGCAGGGAAAGCAAATTAAAGAGAGCGTTCTATTGTCCAAACACTGAGAAGGTGTAACAGCTCTGCTTAAAGTCTCTGGCTACATTGCGCTTGTCCCCACTCTGCTAGAGTGGTTCCATGCAGTATGGGGTCTTCATCAGATATGACTGGCGGAGTTCAAAGAAGGCTAGCTCGTTTTTTTTATGGTGAAACAGGAGAGGAAGTGTCAGGACATGCTACGCGAGACAGGGCGGCAATCATTAAAACAAAGTTGTATTTAGTCGCGAAGAGATCTTGTCACGAAGCTTCAATCTCCAACGTACTCCTGCGAAGAAAATTTTGTTGAAACCAGTCTACATAGAGACAATTGATCATGCTAATAAAATCAAAGAGATCACTGCCGGCACGGAAAAATTTAAGTGTTCGTTTTTCCTGCGTGCTGCTGGAAACCGGTAAGGCAGAAAAATAATGTGAACGATTTGGGTGAACTGTTTACAGGCACTTAAGTGTGAATTGCTGAGAAATCATGTGGATGAAGTGTTTTGTGAAATTTAGCTGGTTAGCACCAAATAAATATTACTGTTAGTGAACACTGTCGTAGTACATTCGTTTGGAAGGACAACAACATGTCATTCTCCTTACAGACGATGTAGACACCGATATATGTGACGATATCTTTGACATCGGCTCTGATGAAGTCCATATCACTATATATATTTCGTTCTCCTTTTTATTCTGAACAGATAACTGAGAAATGACCCTCGGCCAATCAGGGCAAGAACAAAACCTTGTGGCGCCTGTATGTGGCCCACGTTATGTCGCTTAGTAAGACACGCAAAGAGCTCCGTAAGCCATTTTACCTATGGTACCATTGTTCCATTCAGACTGGCACCCTCTTTCACGCCACTAAGGTACAGATGCGCAAACCGAGCTGCTCCGTATTCGGATAAGACGACGCGGCCACGTGTCGGCAGTGGTGCGTTTGGTGGCGCGCCGGCACGCAGAGGCGTGAGCCGGCGTGCGACCTCGCGGCTGCCGTTCCCACGCACTTCCGCCGCAGCGGCGGGGCTCCGTGAGGGATGATCCGGCGCAGCGGCAGCAGCAGCAGTCTGTGGCCTTCAGCTGTAACCTCTCCCCCAGGGTCTGTGTGCATCTCCCTCGAGAAAACTGTTTCCGCTAAAACAAAGTTTTAGTCCTGATGGAGAAATAAAGTCTAACCCTTTTAGAGAAAAAGACGAAGATTAGGACTAAACGTCCCGTCGAGACGAGTTCATTAGAGGTGACTCACAAGCTCGGAATGGGGTATTAGGAAAGAGAAAATCGGTCGTCCTCTTTCCAGACTTACAATACTGGCGTTTAATTGAGAGCAACTGCGGGAAATCTTTAAATGTATGGCTAGATAGGGAGCAGAACCTACTCCTCCCGATTGCAACTGCAGTGTCATGATGATCCAGCAAGAAAACACGCAAATTTAATCATTTACTACAAACAAAGACGAAAAAAGAGACACCACGAAGGGATTATCCGAATCGGTCGGAAATAGGTAGATGTGACGTTCTTGTAATGACAAACAGATGACTACAGTTTTAAAAAGTTGGATGATAATTTCAAGTGAAAGGCCGTCACAAATGGAGCAAGTCAGTAAAGAGTTGATACACGTCTGGTCCTCATCCAAGCCGTTACGCGGCTTGGCATTGACTGACAGAGTTGTTGGATGTTCTCCTGAGGAATATAGTTCCATATTCTATCTGACTGACGCGTTAGATCGTCAAAATCCCGAGTTGTTTAGAAGGTTCTGCCACAATGCTTCAAACATTCACGACTGGGGAGAGACCCTGTGACCTTGCTCAAACAGTAGAAACTCTCGCTGTGTATGGAAGCGCAGCATCTTGATGAAATGTAAGCCCAGGAGGGCTTGCCATGGAAGGGAACAAAATGGAGGATAGCGTATCGTCCACGTACGGCTTTACTGTAAGAGTGCCTTGGATGGCAACCAAATGGAATGGATCCTATAGTGTCCAGTATGGAACCGCGCGACCGCTACGGTAGCAGGTTCGCATCCTTCCTCGGACATGGATGTGTGTAATACCCCTAGGTTAGTTGGTTTAGGTAGTTCCAAGTTCTAGGGACTGATGACCACAGAAGTTAAGTCCCATAGTGCTCAGACCCATTTGAACCATTTTTGATCCTATAGTGAAATGAAATGATACCCCAGAACATCATATATGGTGGTCGTTTTTATAGCGGATGACAGTCAGAACGGTAATCCACCGTTGTTCTGGGTGTCTCCAGACACGGCTTCGCTGGTCATGGGGCACATTTCGAAGCTAGACTCGTCACTGAATATAACTCTGCCTCAGTCAATGAAATTCTAGGCCGAAGACGTGTCTGGAGATGCCCCAAAAATCGGTGAGATAGCAACCTGAATGAAGCCCTTTATACGACCCGAAAACCAGACGTGATAAATGGTTCAAATGGCTATGAGCACTAGAACTTAGAACTACTTAAACCTAACTAACCTAATAACATCACACACATCCATGCCCGAGGCAGGATTCGAACCTGCGACCGTAGCGGTCGCGCGGTTCCAGATCGTAGCGCCTAAAACCGCTCCGCCACCCCGGCCGGCCAGTTGTGATAGTCTAAGGTACCAATTCTTTTCACAGCAGAACCCCTTTGGTCGTCATCCGTGGCACCCTTACAGCACAACAGTACGTCGACGATATCCTATGCCCCAGTCTGTTGGCCTTCGTGGCAAACCATCCTGGGCTTACATTTCAGCCAGATGATCCCATCCCGCAAAAAGTGAGAGTTTCTACTGCTTGTCTTCGTGCTTGCCAAACCCTACCTTGGCCAACAAGGTCGTCGGATCTCTCCCCAACTTATAACTTTTGGAGTATTGTGGGCAATGCCCTTGAACCAGTTCGGGATTTTGACCGTCTAATGCGCCATGAACCATGGACCTTGCCGTTGGTGGGGAGGCTTGCGTGTCTCAGCGATACAGATGGCCGTACCGTAGGTGCAACCACAACGGAGGGGTATCTGTTGAGAGGCCAGACAAACGTGTGGTTCCTGAAGAGGGGCAGCAGCCTTTTCAGTAGTTGCAGGGGCAACAGTCTGGATGATTGACTGATCTGGCCTTGCAACATTATCCAAAACGGCTTTGCTGTGCTGGTACTGCGAACGGCTGAAAGCAAGGGGAAACTACAGCCGTAATTTTTCCCGAGGACATGCAGCTTTACTGTATGATTAAATGATGATGGCATCCTCTTGGGTAAAATATTCCGGAGGTAAAATAGTCCCCCATTCGGATCTCCGGGCGGGGACTACTCAGGAGGATGTCGTTATCAGGAGAAAGAAAACTGGCGTTCTACGGATCGGAGCGTGGAATGTCAGATCCCTTAATCGGGCAGGTAGGTTAGAAAATTTAAAAAGGGAAATGGATAGGCTAAAGTTAGATATAGTGGGAATTAGTGAAGTTCGGTGGCAGGAGGAACAAGACTTCTGGTCAGGTGACTACAGGGTTATAAACACAAAATCAAATAGGGGTAATGCAGGAGTAGGTTTAATAATGAATAGGAAAATAGGAATGCGGGTAAGCTACTACAAACAGCATAGTGAACGCATTATTGTGGCCAAGATAGATACGAAGCCCACACCTACTACAGTAGTACAAGTATATGCCAACTAGCTCCGCAGATGATGAAGAAATTGAAGAAATGTACGATGAAATAAAAGAAATTATTCAGATAGTGAAGGGAGACGAAAATTTAATAGTAATGGGTGACTGGAATTCGAGTGTAGGAAAAGGGAGAGAAGGAAACATAGTAGGTGAATATGGATTGGGGCTAAGAAATGAAAGAGGAAGCCGCCTAGTAGAATTTTGCACAGAGCACAACTTAATCATAGCTAACACTTGGTTTAAGAATCACGAAAGAAGGTTGTATACGTGGAAGAACCCTGGAGATACTAAAAGGTATCAGATAGATTATATAATGGTAAGACAGAGATTTAGGAACCAGGTTTTAAGTTGTAAGACATTTCCAGGGGCAGATGTGGACTCTGACCACAATCTATTGATTATGACCTGTAGATTAAAACTGAAGAAACTGCAAAAATGTGGGAAATTAAGGACATGGGACCTGGATAAACTGAAAGAACCAGAGGTTGTACAGAGTTCAGAGAGAGCATAAGGGAACAATTGACAGGAATAGGGGAAAGAAATACAGTAGAAGAAGAATGGGTAGCTCTGAGGGATGTAGTAGTGAAGGCAGCAGAGGATAAAGTAGGTACAAAGACGAGGGCTGCTATAAATCCTTGGGTAACAGAAGAAATATTGAATTTAATTGATGAAAGGAGAAAATATAAAAATGCAGTAAATGAAGCAGGCAAAAAGGAATACAAACGTCTCAAAAATGAGATCGACAGGAAGTGCAAAATGGCTAAACACGGATGGCTAGAGGACAAATGTAAGGATGTAGAAGCTTATCTCACGAGGGGTAAGATAGATACTGCCTACAGGAAAATTAAAGAGACCTTTGGAGAGAAGAGAACCACGTGTATGAATATCAAGAGCTCAGATGGCAGCCCAGTTCTAAGCAAAGAAGGGAAGGCAGAAAGGTGGAAGGAGTATATAGAAGGTTTATACAAGGGCGATGTACTTGAGGACAATATTATGGAAATAGAAGAGGATGTAGATAAAGACGAAATGGGAGATACGATACTGCGTGAAGAGTTTGACAGAGCACTGAAAGACCTGAGTCGAAACAAGGCCCCCGGAGTAGACAACATTCCATTAGAACTACTGACGGCCTTGGGAGAGCCAGTAATGACAAAACTCTACCAGCTGGTGAGCAAGATGTATGAGACAGGCGAAATACCCTCAGACTTCAAGAAGAATATAATAATTCCAATCCCAAAGAAAGCAGGTGCTGACAGATGTGAAAATTACCGAACTATCAGTTTAATAAGCCACGGCTGCAAAATACTAACGCGAATTCTTTACAGACGAATGGAAAAACTGGTAGATGCTGACGTCGGGGAAGATCAGTTTGGATTCCGTAGAAATGTTGGAACACGTGAGGCAATACTGACCTTACGACTTATCTTAGAAGAAAGATTAAGAAAAGGCAAACCTACGTTTCTAGCATTTGTAGACTTAGAGAAAGCTTTTGACAATGTTGACTGGAATACTCTTTTTCAAATTCTAAAGGTGGCAGGGGTAAAATACAGGGAGCGAAAGGCTATTTATAATTTGTACAAAAACCAGATGGCAGTAATAAGAGTCGAGGGGCATGAAAGGGAAGCAGTTGTTGGGAAAGGAGTGAGACAGGGTTGTAGCCTCTCCCCGATGTTATTCAATCTGTATATTGAGCAAGCAGTAAAGGAAACAAAAGAAAAATTTGGAGTAGGTATTAAAATTCATGGAGACGAAGTAAAAACTTTGAGGTTCGCCGATGACATTGTAATTCTGTCAGAGTCGGCAAAGGACTTGGAAGAGCAGTTGAACGGAATGGACAGTGTCTTGAAAGGAGGATATAAGATGAACATTAACAAAAGCAAAACGAGGATAATGGAATGTAGTCAAATTAAATCGGGTGATGCTGAGGGAATTAGATTAGGAAATGAGACACTTAAAGTAGTAAAGGAGTTTTGCTATTTAGGAAGTAAAATAACTGATGATGGTCGAAGTAGAGAGGATATAAAATGTGACTGGCAATGGCAAGGAAAGCGTTTCTGAAGAAGAGAAATTTGTTAACATCGAATATAGATTTATGTATTAGGAAGTCCTTTCTGAAAGTATTTGTTTGGAGTGTAGCCATGTATGGAAGTGAAACATGGACGATAACTAGTTTGGACAAGAAGAGAATAGAAGCTTTCGAAATGTGGTGCTACAGAAGAATACTGAAGATAAGGTGGATAGATCATGTAACTAATGAGGAGGTATTGAATAGGATTGGGGAGAAGAGAAGTTTGTGGCACAACTTGACTAGAAGAAGGGATCGGTTGATAGGACATGTTTTGAGGCATCAAGGGATCACAAATTTAGCATTGGAGGGCAGCGTGGAGGGTAAAAATCGTAGAGGGAGACCGAGAGATGAGTACACTAAGCAGATTCAGAAGGATGTAGGTTGCAGTAGGTACTGGGAGATGAAGCAGCTTGCACAGGATAGAGTAGCATGGAGAGCTGCATCAAACCAGTCTCAGGACTGAAGACAACAACAACAACAATGCGCCAATTGAACCGAATTTCGTACGATATCCCTCAGAAGGACAACGAAGAGCTTTATCACTTAACGGCAGGTCGAATAACTGATTGTATTAGGGTCAGAGGAGAACCCAACACCTTATTGACTTGTTCAATATGTGAAGCTCTTTCACTCGAATAAATCGTCTAATTTTTTCCTGAAATTAGAATTTTTTTCTTTTTTCTTTTTTGTCTGTATACGTACATCACCCCCCCCCCCCCCCCCCCCCCCCCCCCCCATGAACCATGGACCTTGCCGTTGGTGGGGAGGCTTGCGTGCCTCAGCGATACAGATGGCCGTACCGTAGGTGCAACCACAACGGAGGGGTATCTGTTGAGAGGCCAGACAAACGTGTGGTTCCTGAAGAGGGGCAGCAGCCTTTTCAGTAGTTGCAGGGGCAACAGTCTGGATGATTGACTGATCTGGACTTGCAACCTTAACCAAAACGGCCTTGCTGTGCTGGTACTGCGAACGGCTGAAAGCAAGGGGAAACTACAGCCGTAATTTTTCCCGAGGACATGCAGCTTTACTGTATGATTAAATGATGATGGCATCCTCTTGGGTAAAATATTCCGGAGGTAAAATAGTCCCCCATTCGGATCTCCGGGCGGGGACTACTCAGGAGGATGTCGTTATCAGGAGAAAGAAAACTGGCGTTCTACGGATCGGAGCGTGGAATGTCAGATCCCTTAATCGGGCAGGTAGGTTAGAAAATTTAAAAAGGGAAATGGATAGGTTAAAGTTAGATATAGTGGGAATTAGTGAAGTTCGGTGGCAGGAGGAACAAGACTTCTGGTCAGGTGACTACAGGGTTATAAGTACAAAATCAAATAGGGGTAATGCAGGAGTAGGTTTAATAATGAATAGGAAAATAGGAATGCGGGTAAGCTACTACAAACAGCATAGTGAACGCATTATTGTGGCCAAGATAGATACGAAGCCCACACCTACTACAGTAGTACAAGTTTATATGCCAACTAGCTCTGCAGATGATGAAGAAATTGAAGAAATGTACGATGAAATAAAAGAAATTATTCAGATAGTGAAGGGAGACGAAAATTTAATAGTAATGGGTGACTGGAATTCGAGTGTAGGAAAAGGGAGAGAAGGAAACATAGTAGGTGAATATGGATTGGGGCTAAGAAATGAAAGAGGAAGCCGCCTAGTAGAATTTTGCACAGAGCACAACTTAATCATAGCTAACGCTTGGCTTAAGAATCATGAAAGAAGGTTGTATACGTGGAAGAACCCTGGAGATACTAAAAGGTATCAGATAGATTATATAATGGTAAGACAGAGATTTAGGAACCAGGTTTTAAGTTGTAAGACATTTCCAGGGGCAGATGTGGACTCTGACCACAATCTATTGGTTATGACCTATAGATTAAAACTGAAGAAACTGCAAAAATGTGAGAAATTAAGGAGATGGGACCTGGATAAACTGAAAGAACCAGAGGTTGTACAGAGTTTCAGAGAGAGCATAAGGGAACAATTGACAGGAATAGGGGAAAGAAATACAGTAGAAGAAGAATGGGTAGCTCTGAGGGATGTAGTAGTGAAGGCAGCAGAGGATAAAGTAGGTACAAAGACGAGGGCTGCTATAAATCCTTGGGTAACAGAAGAAATATTGAATTTAATTGATGAAAGGAGAAAATATAAAAATGCAGTAAATGAAGCAGGCAAAAAGGAATACAAACGTCTCAAAAATGAGATCGACAGGAAGTGCAAAATGGCTAAACACGGATGGCTAGAGGACAAATGTAAGGATGTAGAAGCTTATCTCACGAGGGGTAAGATAGATACTGCCTACAGGAAAATTAAAGAGATCTTTGGAGAGAAGAGAACCACGTGTATGAATATCAAGAGCTCAGATGGCAGCCCAGTTCTAAGCAAAGAAGGGAAGGCAGAAAGGTGGAAGGAGTATATAGAAGGTTTATACAAGGGCGATGTACTTGAGGACAATATTATGGAAATAGAAGAGGATGTAGATGAAGACGAAATGGGAGATACGATACTGCGTGAAGAGTTTGACAGAGCACTGAAAGACCTGAGTCGAAACAAGGCCCCCGGAGTAGACAACATTCCATTAGAACTACTGACGGCCTTGGGAGAGCCAGTAATGACAAAACTCTACCAGCTGGTGAGCAAGATGTATGAGACAGGCGAAATACCCTCAGACTTCAAGAAGAATATAATAATTCCAATCCCAAAGAAAGCAGGTGCTGACAGATGTGAAAATTACCGAACTATCAGTTTAATAAGCCACGGCTGCAAAATACTAACGCGAATTCTTTACAGACGAATGGAAAAACTGGTAGATGTAGACCTCGGGGAGGATCAGTTTGGATTCCGTCGAAATATTGGAACACGTGAGGCAATACTGACCTTACGACTTATCTTAGAAGAAAGATTAAGAAAAGGCAAACCTACGTTTCTAGCATTTGTAGACTTAGAGAAAGCTTTTGACAATGTTGACTGGAATACTCTTTTTCAAATTCTAAAGGTGGCAGGGGTAAAATACAGGGAGCGAAAGGCTATTTATAATTTGTACAGAAACCAGATGGTAGTAATAAGAGTCGAGGGGCATGAAAGGGAAGCAGTGGTTGGGAAAGGAGTGAGACAGGGTTGTAGCCTCTCCCCTATGTTATTCAATCTGTATATTGAGCAAGCAGTAAAGGAAACAAAAGAAAAATTTGGAGTAGGTATTAAAATTCATGGAGACGAAGTAAAAACTTTGAGGTTCGCCGATGACATTGTAATTCTGTCAGAGACGGCAAAGGGCTTGGAAGAGCAGTTGAACGGAATGGACAGTGTCTTGAAAGGAGGATATAAGATGAACATTAACAAAAGCAAAACGAGGATAATGGAATGTAGTCAAATTAAATCGGGTGATGCTGAGGGAATTAGATTAGGAAATGAGACACTTAAAGTAGTAAAGGAGTTTTGCTATTTAGGAAGTAAAATAACTGATGATGGTCGAAGTAGAGAGGATATAAAATGTAGACTGGCAATGGCAAGGAAAGCGTTTCTGAAGAAGAGAAATTTGTTAACATCGAATATAGATTTATGTATTAGGAAGTCGTTGCTGAAAGTATTTGTTTGGAGTGTAGCCATGTATGGAAGTGAAACATGGACGATAACTAGTTTGGACAAGAAGAGAATAGAAGCTTTCGAAATGTGGTGCTACAGAAGAATACTGAAGATAAGGTGGATAGATCACGTAACTAATGAGGAGGTATTGAATAGGATTGGGGAGAAGAGAAGTTTGTGGCACAACTTGACTAGAAAAAGGGATCGGTTGGTAGGACATGTTTTGAGGCATCAAGGGATCACAAATTTAGCATTGGAGGGCAGCGTGGAGGGTAAAAATCGTAGAGGGAGACCGAGAGATGAGTACACTAAGCAGATTCAGAAGGATGTAGGTTGCAGTAGGTACTGGGAGATGAGCATCTTGCACAGGATAGAGTAGCATGGAGAGCTGCATCAAACCAGTCTCAGGACTGAAGACAACAACAACAACGTACATCACGACTAGCTATTTCCGTCCCATGCGGAAGATTACTTCGGGGTGCCTTTTTTTTTGTATAAGAATGTATTTTGGCAGGAATGAAACTGGTCTTATTTGGCAACTTCAATAGATACTAATCTATTAAAAACGCCCCATATTCAATTCATAGAGGCACTGTCACCGTTGTTCGGTACAGATGGGCCCAACAACCTGCCGAATGGAGCACTCAGGATTAGTATCACGTTTCCTTCACCGATGAGTGTCGCATGTGCCTTCAACCAGACAGTCGCCGGAGACGTGTTTGAAGGCAACCCGGTCAGGCCGAACACCATAGAACGGCGTTCCTGCAAGGTGGAGGTTCCCCGCTGTTTTGACGTCGCATTATGTGGGGCTGACGTACGCCGCTGGTGGTCGTGGAAGGCGCCGTAATTATTGCACATTACATGAATGCCGTCCTCCGACCGGTTGTGCAACCATATCGGCAGCATATTGGCGAGGCGTTCGTCTTCATAGACGACAATTCGTTCCCTCATCGTGCACGTCTTGTGAATGTCTTCCTTCAAGATAACGACATCCTTCGACTAGACTGACCAGCATGTTCTCCAGACACGAACCTTATCGAACATGCCTGGGATAGATTAGAAAGGGCTGTTGATGGACGATATGACCCACCAATCACTCTGAGAGATCTACGCCGAATTGCGGTCGAGGAGTGGGACAATATGGACGAACAGTGCCTTGATGAACTTGTGGATGGTATGCCACGACGAATACAGGTATGCATCAATGCAAGAGGACGTCCTACTGAGTATTAGAGGTACCGGTCTGGACCACAAAATCTGAAGGTCTTGCTGTATGGTGATACAACATGCAATGTGTGGTTTTCATGAGCAATAAAAAGGGCGGAATTGATGTTTATGTTGATCTCTATTCCAATTTTCTGTATAGGTTCCAGAACTCTCGGAACTGAGGTGATGTGAAACTCTTTTTCATTTGTGTATAATTTTTCATTCTTTCTTAAACTTTGGCGAATCTTGTTTGTTTTCTTTCTTTTAATCCCATTTACCAGTTGTCTCCGCTCTCCAATTCTTCTCAGTAACAGCTTGTTCTTCACCCTAACCACCCAACTTATTCCTTCCATCCTCCACGCCGGCCGCTGTGGCTGCGCGGCTCTAGGCGCCTCAGTCCGGAACCGCGCGCCTGCTACGGTCTCAGGTTCGAATCCTGCCTCGGGCATGGATGTGTGTGATGTCCTTAGGTTAGTTAGGTTTAAGAAGTTCTAATTTCTAGGGGACTGATGACCTCAGTCCCATAGTACTCCCACAGTGCTTACAGCCATTTGAACCATCCTCCACCACGTTCATACGTCAAAATCCTCTACCCTTTTCCTATTTTTCTTCCTCATTATCTAGTTTTCAGCACCATACGGGAGGAGACGCCATACAAAATACTTGATAAGTCTTTTCTTGAATTCTTTTCCACATTTCTGAAAAGAACAAAGCTTTTCTTATAAAATGCGTCTGTCTTCATCGCAATTTGTCATGCAGTTTCAGTGGCTCTCTATTATGCTTTCTAAATAATTAATCGTTTGTACATGCTCTAATGTTTCTATGCTCAGCATTGTCTTTACCCTTTCATTTTTTCATCTTCGACCTATTTTTCCTTTGCTTTTGTGTTCATTCCATAGCTGTTTCCTTTAGCTTCAATAACATCGACTATTTTCTGGAACTCTTTCTCATTCCTTGCCAGATGGACCAAGTTGTCTGCAACCCTCCATATTTTCTTTCCTCCAATTTGTACATCCACGTATTCGTTTTTCACAGGATGCATCTAACATCGAAACGAAGTCGCCCTTGAGTACAATTTGAACAGAATACAGCAAGTGTTCTGCCAATTGGCAAAAAGTTGCAGTTTCTGAGGCAGAAGAAGGAGACATACAAATCGTCCGTGTGTTATAGAGTGCATATCCACCTATGTGGTGGTTATAAATCTGGCAAGATGGTTTGGGACGCCTCAGGGCACCCTGTATGATACCGATAGCTGTAAAACCCAGCTCTTTCTGACGACGTCTGTAGTATCAAGAATGAAGTGGGTCTCCAGCACATTCTTTGATTTTGTATTGGAAGATTGCGGCTCAACAAGTTGCAAATTATGTCTAATTTTTTTCTTTGCCTACGACACAATGCTTCTTCTCTGCCTCCAGCACTTTCCTAAAAGTCTGTTGTGCAGAATTGAACTGACTGATGGAATTGGTATGTAAATGGTCCCACACTGGGCGCCAAAACCTAGTGAATGAGTCCGGATTGATTCAGGGATGTGAAAATGTCACCTCACAATGGACGCCAAAATATAATAAAATGAAATAGGTTCAGGGATTCTAAATTATAGACACATAGGAACATTTTTATGTTTATTGTAATCAACAATGCAAATATAGTTTCAGGTTCAGTTTTACATGACTGGCCATGGACATAACTTAATAACTACGTATAAATGGAGGGGAGGTGGAGGGAGTGGGAGAGTAGACCACTTCACCTCACCACTCGACAGTATTATATGCTAGCGCATATGGCTGATTCCATGTAAGCGTGACGAGTTGCTCTTCCCCAGTGTCGTGGGACTGCTCTTTAACAACCAGCCGCCTTCATCTTCCATGGTCCCCAGGACTAAGGTGACGTCTTGGGCAGCCTGACTCTGCGTTTTCTCCCTAATATTCCTTCAGGTGGAACACCGACCGGTAGCCTACGCGCTATTACTGTTCTCCCACACAGCGGCTATACTCTGCAGTGGTTACCTTGCAGAGGCCGTGCCACTTTCTTATTTGGATTCTGAGGTGCTTAAAAAGTGATTTATTAAATCATCAAAACGTCCACCCAACAACGAATGAAAATAAATATGTAGCAAAACGATAGAGGTCAGAATTAATGCAGGTCGGAAACAGTTGGCAGCAGACTGAAATGCCTCCTAATGGCAACGTTAGAATGCTTTGAGCGAAGCAGTTTACTGATTAGGAAGCTTTTATCAAGAGACTCTGGATAATCCCAGTCATAGAATAAAGACACTTAACAAATTTCAATCTCATAAGACTAGGAATGAACAAAGGTACGGTAAACATGTCACTTATTTTACAAATTGCCCTGATATGCATCTATGAGATATGTGTCTCTTCCTTGGCTAAAGAACGTGGTGCTACCGGAATGGAAACTACAATTTAACAATTTACAACTACAGAATGAGTCATGTGCTTGACCCTGTGCAGTACTAAGCCAACAAATAGTATTTGATACGTGGTCCACGATACTGTGAGCCAGTCTCTTCTGTGTCATGTAATCTATTGCATAGCTTACAGAAAAGCTGCTGTGTTGTATTTAACAGTGTTTCGTAGTTTGTGTACTGTGACTCGTGTACAAGTAAACATTCTGGACAAACAAGATTAAGAAAAAAATTGTTAACTACATTTTGTCTGCCTATAGTTTTAATTATTTACCAGTAAACTACATGGAAGTTCTTAACACATGTTCCAAAAAAGACAATATAAACATTATATATACGTTTTTGTTGAAGTTGATGAAATACATTTTTGTCAGTCCAGAGCAAAGATTTCTTCACAACACAGTCTAATATAGATATAGCCAAATTAGGATTTGTTGCAATGAATTGTATTATTTCACAGATATTAAGAAAAAGAATCAGTGTATCAAACAGACTTAAACTGTACTCTATTACAGAAATTAATCCTTTAAGTGCAGCTAATGTGTTACATGTATGCAAAAGAAAATTGAAACTGGAACAAGTTGAAGTCAAAAAATACAAACTGAGGTATAACAGTTTATAAAACATTTGCTATGATCGAAGAGTACAGCCTGCTTGAATATAATATGCTGATGCAAATGAACTAGCAAGTATTACAAATTACTTTAAATACAGTCTACGAAAAAATCTAGACATGTCTGGGAATCAGTATTTATTGTAAATACCAATGCAAAGTGGCCGTAATTTGGAGTACTATGAGAAAGTGATGAGTCTGAGGACAGCTACTACACTGGAGGATATACAACAAATCTATTTATAAAACTCGATTCGCACTTGTATTTGCTTAGAATTCGATTCCCATTTGTATATGCTTAGAAAGGATGATTACACGTATTAAAATGTGGTCGACTGCGCGTTGTGCATCTAATAACAGAAAAACCGTTTTGTAGAGTTTAAAATCAATGTAATAATTACATTTTAAATCCATTAGGCGGATAAAGTGGTAACCATAACGCTCTATACGAAACTTCCGTTTGAATATGTGGAAGGGTTGGCTACGTATACCTAAGAAGACACGCAATGCTTTAACAGTTGTTGACCACAGGAAATGAAAACCAATATTAAAGTTCTCTAATCGTCTCCACTAGAAGAACTGCAAGAAGGAACAGAGGTAATGGTTAAATGAGTACAACAGATATTTTGCAAGGAAGAAAAGACATATGTGTCGTAACTGGAGAACATACCTTTTTTCAGCCTTTTCAGTAATAACAATGGCAACAGTCTGGACGACTTACTGATCTGGCCTTGTAACATCAACCAAAGCTGCCCTGCTGTGCTGGTACTGCGAACGTCTGAAAGCAAAGGGAAACTACAGCCGTAATTTTTTCGGAGGGCATGTGTGTTTAAACGATGAAGGCATCCTCTCAGGTAAAATATTCCGAAGGTAAAATAGTTCTCCATTCGGAACTCCATGTGGGGACTTCTCAGGAGGATGCCATCACCAGGAGAAACAAAACTGGCGTTCCGCGGATAGGAGCGTGGAAAGTCAGACCTTTTAATTGGATAGCAGGTTAGAAAATTTAAAATGAGAAATAGAATGGTTAAAGCTAGATATAATGGATATTGGTGGCCGAAGACTTCCGGCATAAGAAATCAGTCTCATTATGCCAACGCCCTTGTCAAAGAGGGCAGAGAAGAAGACAGATATTCGGGGCACTCTCTTGTCTTTGGGGTGGAAACAAACCCTAAAGGCGAAGGAACCAGGAATGATCAACGGCATGAGGATGCAGAAGGCAATGGAAACCACTTGGCCTGTAATTAAAAAAGTGTCTTGATGATCTGTCCTTTGGTAAAAAATTCACGGAGGGGACTGTAAAGGGGAAGGCGACAATGACAAAAGATTGAAAAATGATCGAAAGCAACACGTTCTGCGGGTCGGGGCACGGAATGTCAGAATCTTGAATGAGGTAGGGAGGCTAGAAAATCTGAAAAGGGAAATGCAAACACTCAGTCTAGTAGGGATCAGTGAAGTGAAACGGAAAGAAGACAAGAATTTCTGGTCAAATTGGTATAGGGTCATATCAACAGCAGCAGAAAATGATTCAACGGAGGTAGCATTCGTTATGAGTAGAAAGGGAGAGCGAAGAACATGTTACAGTGAACAGTTAGTATAGAGTTGTTCTTGTCAGAATCTACAGAAAACCAGCACCGTCAACGAGAGCTCTGTTATACATGACAACGTCGCTCACTGAAGACGAAGAGGTAGACAAAGTATATGAGTAATTGAAAGTGTAGTACAGTATACAATTGGGAGATGAAAATCTAATAGTCTAGGCGGACTGGAGTACAGTTGTAAGGGAAGGAGTAGAAGAAAAGATTACAGGAGATTATGGGTTTAGGACAAGGAATTAGAGAGGAGAAAGACTAATTGAGTTCTGTAATAAATTTCAGCTTCTAATAGCGAATACTCTGTTCAAGAATCACAAGAGGAGGAGGTATATTTGGTAAAGACCCGATGATACTGGAAGATTTCAGTTATAGTAGATTATATCATGGTCAGGCAGAGAGTCACAAATCAGATACTGGATTGTAAGGCATACGCAGGAGCAGATATAGACTCAGATCACAATGTATTAGTAATGAAGGGTGGGCTGAAGTTCAAGAGAATAGTCAGGAAGAATCAATATGCAAGGAAGTGGGATACAGAAGTACTAAGGGATGACGAGACATGCTTGAAGTTTTCTAAGGCTATAATACAGCAATAAGGCATAGCCCAATAGACAGTACAGTTGAAGAGGAATGGACATCTCTAAAAAGGGCACTCAAACACAGCTACAAAGAAGGTAACTGCGAAGATAACATGGCTAACAGAATAAATACTTCAGCTGGTCGATGAAAGAAGGAAGTACAAAAATTTTCTGGGAGATTCAGTAATGCAGGAATACAATTCACTTATGAATGAAATAAATAATAAGTGCAGGGAAGGCAAGACGAAAAGGCTCATGAAAAATGTGAAGAAATAGAAAAAGAAATGATTGTCTAAGTACTGACTCAGCGTACTGAAAAGTCAAAATAAACTTCGGTGAAATTAAAAGCAAAAGTGGTAAAGTTAAGACTACAAACGGAATTCCACTGTTAAATGCAGACAAGAGAGCGGATGGGTGGAAAGAGTACATTGAAGGCCTGTATGAGGGGGAAGATATGTCTGATGTGATATATGAAGAAACAGGAGTCGATTTATATGGGATAGATGATCCAGTATTAGAATCAGAATTTAAGAGAACTTTGAAGGACTTACGATCAAATAAGGCCGAATGGATTGATAAAATTCCACCAGAATTTCTAAAATCATTGGGAAAAGTGGCAACAACATGGCCGTTCAAATTGATGTGTAGAATGTATGAGTCTGGTGACATACCATCTGACTTTCGAAAAAATATCATTCACAGAATTCCGAAGACTGAAAGAACCGACAAGTGCGGGAATTATCGCCTAATCAGCTTAACAGCCCATGCATCCAAGTTGATTACAAGAATAATATAAAGAAGAATGGAAAAAACTGAGGCTGTGTTAGATAATGATAATTTTGGCTTTGGGAAAGGTAAAGGCACCAGAGAGGAAATTCTGACGTTGTTGTTTATAATGGAGCAAGTCTGTAGAAAAATCAAGACGTGTTCATAGGTCCATCTGGAAAAGCGTTCGACAATGTTAAATAGTGCGTGATAGTCGAAATGGTGAGAAGAATAGGGGTAAGTTGTAGGGAATGGCAGGTAATGTACAATACGTACAGGAACCAAGAGGGAACAATAAGATGGGAAGACGAAGAACGAAGTGCCCAGATTCAAAGAAGGGTAAGACAAGGATGTAGCATTTCGCCCCTACTGTTCAATCTGTACATCGAAGAAACAATGACAGAAATAAAGGAAAGTTTCAGAAGTGGAATTAAAACTCAAGGTGAGAGGATATCAATGAACGATTCGCTAATGACATTGGTATCCTGAGTAAAATTGAAGAACTGTCTCATCTGTTGAATGGAATGCACCCTCTGATGGGTATAGAATATGGATTGAGAGTAAATCGAAGAAAGACAAAAGTAATAAGAAGTAGCAGAAATGAGAATTCTGAGAAACTTGACATCAGGATTGATGGTCACGAAGTAGATGAAGTTAAGGAATTCTGCCACCTAGGCAACAAAATAACCAATGATGGACAGAGTAAGGGGAACATTAACTGCAGACTAGTACTGGCGAAAAATGGCGTTCCTGGCCAAGAGAAGTCTACTAGTATCAAACGTAAGTCTTAATTTGAGGAAGGAATTTCTGAAAATGTACGCTTGGAGCACAGCACTGTATGGTAGTGAAACATGGACTGTGGGAAAACCGGAACAGATGAGAATAGAAGCATCTGAAATGTGGTGCTACCTTTATGTCGAAAATTAGGTGGACTGATAAGGTGAGAATGTGGAGGTTCTGCACAGAATAGAAGAGGAAAGGAGTATGTGGAAAACAATGACAAGGATAAGGGACAGGAAGATAAGACATATGTTAAGACATCAAGGATTGACTTCTTTGGTAATAGTGGGTGCTGTAAAGTGCAAAAACTGTATAGGAAGACAAAGATTGGAATACATCCAGCAAATAATTAAGGACGTAGGTTCCGTGCTACTTTGAGATGAAGAGCCTGGAACAGGAGACGACTTAATGATGGGCTGCATCAAACCAGTCAGAAGACTGATGACGCAAAATAGAAAGAATGGGAATTAGTGAAGTAAGGAGGAACAGGACTACCGGTACCTCTGGTCAGATGAATACAGGTTTCTTATTACAAAATCAAATAGGGTAATCAAGAGTAGGTTTAATGATGACTAAGGAAATAGGAATGCAAGTAAGCTGCTGTGAACAACTTAGTAAATGCATTATCGTAGCCAAGATAGACACAAAGACCACACCAACCACAGTAGTATAATTTTTATGCTAAGTAGCTCTGCAGATGATAGAGAGATTCAGGGTATGTATGATGAAATAAAGGAAATTATTCAGTTAGTGAAGGGAGAAGAAAATTTGATAGTGATGGGGGACTGGAAGTCGATACTTCGAAAAGGAAGAGAACGATAAATAGTGGGTGTACTTGAACTGGTGGAAAGGAATGAGAGAGCAAGCCGCCCGCCAGAATTTTGCACAGAGCATGATTAAATTATGGCTAACACTTGGTTTAAGAATAATGAAAGAAGGCTGGATACATGAAAGAGACTTGGACATACCAGAAGGTTTCAGATTGACTATATAACAGTAAGACCGAGATTGCGGAACCAGATTTTAAATTATAAGACACTTCCAGGGGCACATGTGGACTCTAGGTATAATTTATTGTTTATTGACTGTAGATTAAAACTGAAAAACTGCTAAGAAGTAGTAAATTAAGAAGATAGTACCCGGATAAACTGAAAGAACCAGAGATTGTTGAGAGATTCAAAGGGAGCATCATTCAAACATTGACAATAAAAGGGGGAAAAGAATACGGTAGATGACACTGGGTAGCTCAGAGAGATGGAATAGTGTAGGCAGCAGAGGATGTAACAGGTAAAAAGACAAGGCCGAGTAGAAATCTTTGGATAACAAAGGAGATATTGAATTTAATTGCTGAAAGAAGAAAATATAAAAATGCTGTAAATGAAGCAGGCGAAAGGGAATACAAATGTTTAAAAGATGAGAATGATGGAAAGTGCAAAATGGCTAAGCAGAAGTGACTGGAGCACAAACGTACAGGTTTAGAAGCATACTTCGCTGTAGGAAAGATAGATACCACCTACAGAAAAATTAAAGATGCCTTTTCAGGAAAGAGAAACAGCTTTGTGGTTATCAAGAGGTCACATGGAAAACCAGTCCTAAGCAAAGAAGGGAAAGCTGAAAGGTGAAGGAGTATACAGAACTAGTGGGATGAGGCGGGGTAACACCCCACATTGCATGTTACATGCTTTCGGGGGAAGATACATAGCAGGATCAAACTTCATTGTTTTATGATCAAGTCCCACACCCCTTAAGGTGATTGATTTGTGACGCCTTGGCGATTGATTTATAACCCCCTGTGGATAATCCATCCTTCTGAGAAATGCCCCCACCCGTTCCTCTTTGTCCCTCTGTGATATCCCCAACCCACCCGCCTCTCTCTTGCTGATACAAGCTTACTTTTGATACCAAAATACTTGACTAGTTGATTAAACTGATTAATTAAAAAAATGGTTCAAATGGCTCTGAGCACTATGGGACTTAAAATCTACGGTCATCAGTCCCCTAGAACTTAGAACTACTTAAACCTAACTAACCTAAGGACAACACACAACACCCAGCCATCACGAGGCAGAGAAAATCCCTGACCCCACCGGGAATCGAACCCGGGAACCCGGGCGCGGGAAGCGAGAACGCTACTGCACGACCACTAGATGCAGGCTGATTAATTAATTACCCCAACCTCACCCTGGTAAATCATCCATCCATCCCCCCCCCCCCACCCCCACTTACACTCCCCTCCCCCACCTGGAAATTGACGAGAGAAAGACTCGATCTTTGCTGGACCAGAAGGATCCTACGAAAGGAAATTCAGTTACATTGCAGAAGTTACAATAATATATTTATAATCTTCAATTTGCAGGGGTTGTATCTCTCTTTTATTTGGAGGAAAAAACTTATATCTAGCAACTACACGTCCTAATTATGTAATTACACCATTACAGATTGGAGGTGTTGTCTTATTGGTAGATTGCCGTGCGTGTGCTCACCTTGACATGCAGGAATAGACTGAGTTAGTGCAGAATGCCACCACCAGAGGATGTCACATCCCTCACCCCTCGATATTTCTGTTCCCACCCCTTCTAGAAAAAACTGGTGGCGAAAAGACTCAGTTTCTGCTGGAGAGTGAGGATGTAACGACACGAAGTTCAAATCAAAGTCAATAATACTTTTATGCAAATTCTTTAGAGGTTCAAAAATCAGCCAACCAGTTGCAAAACAAAGGTTTAATAGCCCTTTACCTAGGTTTCGATATTTTTAGAAATATCTTCTTCAGGATTGGGTCTTGTTACATCACATTGTGGTATATTAGATTAGATGACGAAACAAGAATTATCCCAAGATATGGCTTTAGATAGTAGCCAGATTACATATATCGCACTTCAGAATGAATGCTCACTATTAAATGCCTACAGGTAGAGGCTCTCGTAACCATAAAATTGTGGCAGGACTCACAGATTAAAAATTTTTGCATATGTTACGGGTTCATCATGCCAGAGTCTAAGACCAACTGTTTATGTTGACGAGAGGCATTTACTAGTGAGCATTCAAGCTGAAGTACAATCTGGCTGCTATCTAAAGCCATGGCTTTGTATAATTCTTGTTTCGTAAGTTTTAAATATGATCAGAGCTGCTCGGTTTCATCTAACCTAATGTACCATCATGTGATTTAACAAGATTCATTGTTTCTGACGAAAACATTTTTTAAAATATTGAAACCTAGGAAAGGGCTAGTAAACCTTTGTTTTACAACTGGTTGGCTGATATTTCAACTTCTTCAAATTTACACAGTTGCTGTTTCACAGGAATGTTTAAGATTTTAGCATATTCTTTATTTAACGCAGCGCGGTACAGATGGACCCAACAACATGCCGAATGCTCCGTTCAGGATTGGCATTACGTTCTTTTCAACGATGAGTGTCGCGCATGCCTTCAACTAGACAATCGTCGGAGATGTTTTTGGAGGTAACCCGGTCAGGCTGAACACCTTAGACACACTGTCAAGCGAGTGCATCAAGGTGGAGGTTCCCTGTTGTTTTGGGATGGCATTATGTGTTGCCGACGTTCGCCGCTGGTGGTCATGGAAGGCGCCGAAATGGCTGTACAACACGTGAACGCCATCCTCTGACATAGTGCAACTATGTCGGCAGCATAATGGCGAAGCATTCGTCTTCATGGAAGACAATTAGCGCTCCCATCGTGCACATCTTGTGAATGAATTCCTTCAGGATTACGACACGGCTTGACAAGGGTGGCCAGCATGTTCTCCACATATGAACCCTATCGAACATGAACTTGTGGATAGCATGTCACGACGAATACAGGCATGCATCAGTGCAAAACTACGTGCTACTGGGTATTAGAGGTACCGGTGTCTACAGCAATCTGAAGACCGTGCTGTATGGTGGTACAACACACAATGTGTGGTTTTCATAAGCAATAAAAAGGGCGGAAATGGTGTTTATGTTGATCTTTATTCCAATTTTCTGCACAGGTTCCAGAACTCTCGGAACCCAGATGATGTAAAACTTTTTTTTGATGTGTTTATTAGGTAGGGTCGAGTTGATATGTAGTCATGTATGCAGTCCAGAATTTCTCAAAAATGCCCGCAGGCAAATGTACGTCATTGCCCACATACAATGTCGCAATTTGAAACTTTGCGTCATCGGGAAATGCACTTTGGGTGATGTCCGTATCCTTCAGTGGTAGAGTTTCAACAAGTAGCCAAGTGCCCAACAAGAAAGTGAGCTTTCAAATTAGGGAAATAAAGAGTATACGTCATGATAATTAATGCTTCGTGTTCTAAGCAGTGTGTACTTCATAGCGAAACTTCACAGTAAGATGACAATAGTCCCTACAAGGAGTTTCCGATTGTCTCTCTAAATGCACCCCACAGATATGGCAGTCTACCGCACTGTTGTAGAGATCTTTATTCTCCTGCAGTTCGGCCATGAGGACAACGTCGCTGTAAAGCTTATCAACCTCCCACAAAAGTTATTCACACTCACTGAGCAGCCAAACCACAAGATTATCACCAACATATGATCTGTGATGATTTCACACCATCTGGTACAATGCAACATATGGTACGTGTTTTTCAGTGAAGGTTGAATGTGAGGCTGTGAGAGGCCCTTCGCTTCATGTCACAGGAGCGAGGAGACTCTGAAAGTCAGATAGATTGCAAAGGGGCATCTCTCCTGGTGGAGGTGGTGGTTCTTAAATTTTAAGAATCTCTTTTCCTAACTCAGCATGGCAATACGTACTGCATCCTTCGAAGAGCAATCAATAATATACTTTGTTAATGACTCACTTGAGGAAAAGTGGTTGAGACAACTGTAGCAAAAATTCGCTTTACTCGTGGGTTTACTCAGTTGGAAGTAAAGGAGTTTAACATATCCTTGACAACATGTAGTTTCGATTTTCAGTCTCATCTGAGATTAGTTGCTTGTTTACAGGCAGCTTGCACAGACCAAATTCTGATAAATGGAGGGGTCTGACGTAATATTTGGATAATTTTACCATTGTCATCGTAATCATTAACTGGCTTGGTCTTCTTCTGCAGACCAAAAGTATTAACCAAAATACCCGCCTTGTGCATCCCGAATTTGGGCATGTTTTGAAGTTGGACGGGGAAATCAATACTGTCAAAGTTATACACCCACGAATATTATCACTATCGTATCTGAGGGGATTGGTCGATGTTCCATTGGTCGATGTTGCGAACCTCTGGACCCCTGGCTTGGAAAGAACGCGAACCCAGTTGAGGAGAAGCCGGCTGCGATGCAAGTTGCGGCGCCACTGCTTCTCTGGCCAGTGGCAGGCCAGGTGGTCACCGATAAGTACAGCGGGCTTTTGCACAGGGAATTCATGTGGCACCCACTTGGGCGTCAGTTGGAGGCAGCCCGTCGCCAGATACTACTGGTTGACTGGCTGTAGTTGGAAAAAATACATTAGTTATACGTGTAAAACAGATAGACGCATAGGCTGCAAGAGGAGGAACAGAACTACATTGACTAGAAGTACTGATACCACATAGAGAGAGAAAAAACGTTTGGATATAATTATTTACCTAAGGCAGAAGCGCAGCCAATGTCATCATTCTGGTGCCAGGAGGTAATCATCACCTCCAACGCCTAAGCACTGCATCGGCCCATTAAGGTAGGGACAGCTAAACCCCTGACTCACTTTGGTTACTAGGTAATGAAATCTCAGAATCCGAGCTGCCCTGCAACCGCCGGTCTAATTTAAACAAATCTAGGGCTGTAATAGTATACCAATTTGCTAGAGAGAAACCTCTTTTCCCCTGCACAGCTACACAAGCAAAATCGAAATATATTTTAGCACTACAGAATTTTTTTATTTCTATTTACATGACTGGTGGGATGATTAAGTAGGATGTGGAGACTGTTCCAACACCTGTTGCTGCTGGTGAACAGCTTCCAGCTTGTGATCTATTTACTCCAAAACGTCGATGATCTTTGTTGTAACAAAAATTTAAAACACAAAATTTTTGAAAAAGAATACATGACAGACACTATAGAATTATTATTACCTTTATTTATACATACGTGACTGATACAGTGGAGAAATCACAGATGGAGGCTGTTCCACAACATGTTGCAGCTGTTGTTGTTTTTCAGCCTGCTGCAACGTCTCCGCCTTGGCCAGCATTCCTGGCATGTAACCTGTAACAAGTATGAAATAAAAATTTCGGTGTCAGACCATTGGTGCTACTACTACTACTAGTACAAGTACAAATTACAGAACTTTTTTATGCTGAGAAGGTAGTCCTGGATGTGTGTTTCCCATAGGAGGTTGGACCTCAACATAAACGGACTGGAGAGTCAGATACGCTGTAGCCCCCTCCTATACTGTCTCTCCTCACACTCCACAATGACATCCTTGAGCTGTGCTGTAACTAGAGAAAAAAAACGGAGTTAACGACGATAAATTCGCTATACAACTTAACTTTTCTTTCGGCAACAGATCCAACGAATAAAATATTTACTTATATTGTAGTTAGTCTCCTGAAAAGCTGTGACTCCTGGCGCTGATGTTGAAGTTGTTGCTGCTATCTACATCTACATCTACATGGATACTTTTCAAATCACATTTAAGTGCCTGGCAGAGGGTTCATCGAACCACCTTCACAATTCTCTATTATTCCAATCTCGTATAGCTCGCCGAAAGAATGAACACCTGTATCTTTCGGTACGAGCTCTGACTCCCCTTATTTTATCTTGCTGATCGTTCCTCCCTACGTAGGTTGGTGTCAACAGAATATTTTCGCATTCGGAGGAGAAAGTTGGTGATTGGAATTTCGTGAGAAGATTCCGTCGCAACGAAAAACGCCTTTCTTTTAATGATGTCCAGCACAAATCCTGTATCATTTCTGTGACACTCTCTCCCATCTTTCGCGATAACACAAAATGTGCTCCCTTTCTTTGTTGTACTCCGTCAGCCCTATCTAGTAAGGATCCCACACCACGCAACAGTATTTTAAAAGAAGACAGACAAGCACAGTGTAGGCAGTCTCCTTAGTAGGTCTGTTACATTTTCTAAATGTTCTGCCAATAAAACGCAGTCTTTGGTTAGCCTTCCCCACATTTTCTATGTCTTCCTTCCAATTTAAGTTGTTAGTAATTGTAATACCTAGGTATTTAGTTGACTTTACGGCTTTTAGATTAGACTGATTTATCGTGTAACCGAAGTTTAACGAGCTCCTTTTAGCACTCATGTGAATGACTTCACACTTTTCGCTATTTAGGGTCAACTTCCACTTTTCGCACCATTCATATATCTTTTCTAAAACGTTTTGCACTTTGTTTTGGTCTCCTGATGACTTTATTAGTCGATAAACGACAGCGTCATCTGCAAACAACCGAAGACGGCTGCTCATATTGTCTCCAAAATCGTTTATATAGTTAAGGAACAGCAAATGACCTATAACACTACCATGTGGAACGCCAGAATTCACGTCTGTTTTACTCGATGTCTTTCCGTCAATTACTACGAACTGTGACCTCTCTGACAGGAAATCACAAATCCTGTCTGATATCTGAGACGATATCCAATAAGCACGCAATTTCACTACGAACCGCTTGTGTGGTACAGTGTCAAAAGCCTTCCGGACATCCAGAAATACGCAATCGATCTGAAATCCCTTGTCAGTAGCACTCAACACTTCATGTGAATAAATAAATAGTTGTGTTTCACAGGAACGATGTTTTCTAAACCCACGTTGACTGTGTGTCAATAGACCGTTTTCTTCGTGGTGATTCATAATGTTCGAACACAATATATGTTCTAAAATCCTGAATCGGTTTTGATACTCGTTATTAACTCAGGATTATTTGTTGCTAAGAGGTCAAGTGTGTTTTCACAACTGTTTACTACTCACGTGGGCTCATGAACTAACTGCTCGAAATAATTTTCAGAGAATGCGTTTAGCACAATTTCGGATGATATTTTATGCGTACCTCCGGTATTAAACATACACTTTCGCTAACATATCGAGGGTATATTAAAGTCGCCACCTACTATTATCGTATCAGTCGGGTACGTGTTTGAAATCAGACTCAAGGTTTCTTTGAACCTTTCAGCAACTGTATCATCTGAATTGGGATGTCGGTAAAAGGATCCAATTATTATTTTATTCCGGTTGCCAACAATGATCTCTGCCCATACTAACTCACAGGAAGTATCTACTTTAATTTCGCGACAAGTTAAACTACTTCGGACAGCGACAAACACGCCACCGCCAACCGTACTTAGCCTATCCTTTTGGAACACCGTTACGTTCTTCGAAAAAATTCCGGCTGAGCTTATATCCGGTTTTATCCAACTTTCAGTGCCTATAACGATTTGAGCATCAGTGCTTTCTATTAGCGCTTGGAGCTCTGGTACTTTCCCAACACAGCTACGACAATTTACAACTTTTATACCGATGGTTCCTGTATCCACGTTTTTCCTGTGTTCAGCCTGCACCCTTTGTGACTGAAGCCCTTCTTGTGTTTTCCCGAGACCCTCTAACCTAAAAAACAGCCCAGTCCACGCCACACAGCCCCTGCTACCCGTGTAGCCGCCTCCTGCGTATAGTGGACACCTGACCTATTCAGCGGAACCCGAAACCCAACCACCCTTTGGTGCAAGTCGAGGAATCTGCAGCGTGCACGGTCGCAGAACCGTTTGAGCCTCTGATTAAGACCCTCCACTCGGCTCTGTACCAGAGGTCCGCAATCGGTTCTGTCGACTATGCTGCAAATGGTCAGTTCTGCTTTCATCTTGCAAACAAGACTGGCAGTCTTTACCACTTCTGTTAGCCGCTCGACACCAGAAAGAATCTCTTCCGATCCAACAAGTTAAACCACATCTGAGAGCAACAAACACGCCACCGCCAACCGTACTTAGCCTATCCTTTCGGAACACCGTTAGGTTCTTCGCAAAATAGTTTCACCTTAATATAGACACAGACAAAACAGCCAGACAGTACAGTCACCACGGTGGACAGGGGCAGAATGAGGATGAGGAGGGTGGGTGGGGAATTTTGTAGACTCAGCTCCCAACCAGTCAGAGCGCTTCATTTTTAAGTAGTACTAAGTCACGAAGCACGGTTGATGGAAAGTTCCATGACGTCGCGATTGGCTTTCTTCGAGAAGGTGTACTCTGTAAGCAACCGGTAGCATACTGGTGTGTGGTTGACATCGAGAGCAGTATCGTACAACGTCACGATATTCCGGTTAATCATGTAAAAATACATGAAATCCTGCAAATTTTCATACGCCACTCGTTGATTTCAACATAAAAGCGTTACGAATATAGTCTTCTTTTGGGTGTAAAAACAGAAATTCCAGCGGAATTGGTTTCGAGTTCGGTATACTAAATCGCTATTGACAAAGCATTCCTCATTGATAGAGCTCAGAAAGTAAATATTCTTACAATCTCAGAGTCTAGATATAGTCGCAACTTGTTGGAGAGACCACAGTATCAAGCAGACTGAGACGGAAACTACTACTGGCGGACGGCTTTGTGCTGGAAGAATCAGCCTAGCCTTCTCACACAAGTTCGGGGAGTGGCTACTGTCAGCATTGGGCACATTGATCACACAACAAGTGAGCGCGAGCAGGGACAGTTGCCTCGTGACTGTTACCTGCGGTGGATGACCGACCTCACGGGGGATCTCTAGCGTTGTCACTATATAAGGTGCAATGTTTGTGTTTTTGGGATGTGAGTGTCTTTACAGTATTTGTAGGACTGTCTTGCAGTCGCTGTGCCAGATGTAGATATCACAATGCCGCCCTGACGTCCTGACGGAAAATTTACATCTTTTGCCGGGAAACAAATCAATATGGCTACCTCCACTAACCCAACATCCTTGACCCTACTACTCCTACGACGTCATCCACCCTAGTCCAGCACCCCGCCCTTATAAAAAAGGCCAGAAATTATAATTTTTTTGGAGAAATAAGTCAGTTGGGCTGCCACCACAAATCTAACTCAGCCCAGTCCTCCCCCGTCTCCTATGGCGTCACCCCTACACTACCACTTCCACCCCTGGATATGGCGTGAAATAGTCAGTCTGTGCTCAACTGCCAAAGAGAAAGGTCAGGTTAGTATATTTACTTTCTTTGTACTCCACTGCCCCCACCCCCACTTTTTGAGTTTCAATTGCTTGCTTGGAGGCATTGTCAGAGTAAAAAAAAATTGAGAGTCATATAGCTACTGTGCTCTTCATCACGCTTCTGAAATACTGAGAGGACTTAGTTTATTATCACTGCTGGAGACAGCGATGTTCATGTATTTATGTTTTATTTTCCTCACTTTTAGAAGCGCCCCTGTAAAATGCGAAACCCGCACTCGTGTTTAAGCACATATGGGAAAATCGGAACAATTATGCCATCTCACCGGCCATTGGACTATCATCTGTGCGGATGCACACACATTGCCCGAACTCTTACGGGAATCGGTAAAGCCGTGAGTAATGAGTGCAATGGGCAGGAGAACTACGAACATAGTGTGGGACAATAAGTTGGAAATGCAGGTCTCACGGGAGGCGTGCCAGAGATAAGTCCCTGCAGTCGCACTATCTTCTGTGTCCTCGGTAGCTGACAGCCGGCACGGTAACTCAGCGAGTTCGGTCAGAAGGTTAGCTGCCCTCTGTAATTAAAAAAAAAAAAAAACTGAGTTAGTGGATCAACGACGAACTGAAACGGGTGTAATGCGACGTCCGCCCCGACCTGATACAACGATCAAAAACGAACAAAATTAGATAAAAAAGATGGATAGAGCATCTGCCACGTAAGCAGGAGATCCCGGGTTCGAGTCCCCGTCGGGGCACACATTTTCAACTGTCCCCGTTGGCGTATACCAACGCCTGGTTACAGCTGAGGGTATTCATTTCATTGTATTGATTTAATCTGTAATTACATATATAAAAGTTTATGACATCTTTAGAAACTCCACAACAGATCGCGAAAATAACGCAGACATAGCAGATTGGATGTCTAAGAGATTCTGCTAGAATTCGAAGGACTGCCCTACAGACGAAAAATGGCTGGAATTTTCGGTGAATTTTCGATATCCTACAACTGCTGGTCTGGAGGTGATATTACGGGACAATGGCGGGTGGTGACAGCATCTCATCTGTACGAACCGCAGGACGCTGGTCTGCCTGGACTTGCCTCTAAACCTCGAACAAACAAAACATCACCTGACTCTCTGACGCCATAGAATTTTACGTATATACCTTGTTCTGCCCCTGTCTTGTTCGGATCAGTATGTAGAGACTCCTACGCTACCCATAAAAAATTTCTTGTGACTCTGTGACATGGAGGTTCCTGTGAATGGAGCACTGGTTCTTACTGAATTTACCAGCCAAAATGCTGCTGCTGGTGTGGGAGCTCTGTCTGCCACGAATAAATTACAAGTATTTCAGCGGATAACTATACTGTACGGATCGAAAACATCCAACAGTGTTATTGCACTGACCTGTTAAACCATGGAGGAGAGCTCTATGGATCATGAAATACAGAAGCTGTTACCAAAGACATCTAATCAATTACACTGCTCTGCTGCTGTAGAGGAAAGCTTGAGCTTTTCGGCGTTTCAGCAACCTCCAACCAGGCTATATCATCACAAACGATTATACCACCTTACCTCATCGCTACGTCATTGTAGTAAACACAACTCGTATCCTGCATCATACAAAATCATCATTTCCACATCCTGCATATTGCCATCGACCGGCAGACACTCTTGCATATACCGCAAATACACAACGTCCCAAAAACATAAGTACAATTTCGGTAATCCAAGCGGTGAAGTGTCACAACGTAACTGCCCCTCGCACACACTGGCTTGATCAGCGCCGCGCGGGGTAGCCACGCGGTCTATGGGGCCTTACCACGGCCTGCGTGGCTCCTCCCCCCCCCCCCCCCCCCCTCTCTCGGGCATGGCTGTGGGTGTTGTAATTTAAGTTAGATTAAGTAGTGCGTAAGCCTAGAGACCGATGACCTCAGCAGTTTGTCCCATAGGAACTTACCACAAATTTTCAAATTTCCGCCTGATCTGTGATCGGGGCTCCCTCTGTGGACAGCGGCCACTCTCTGAACTGGTGTACAGCAGCAGGGCTGGTTCCTTCGGTACTCCGCTAACGGTAATTTACGGCCCGGCCTGCTTGTTCTGTATTTTTTGTAACGAGTTGCGACCATCTCCAGATTCTGAGATTGCAAGAATATTTACTCTCTGAGCTCTGTAGATGAATTAATTTACCAGTCTCGAAACCAGTTCTGCTGCGACACTTCACTGCGACATTTTATGCTGAAAAATTTCATGTATTTTCACGTGGTTTACCGCAACCGTTCTCGATATCAATCACATACCAGTATGCTACCTAATGCTTGCAGAGTACACCTGTCTCGAACAAAGTCAACTGTGACGTTATGGAACTTTCCATCAACCGTGCTTCGGGATTGGATGCCCCTTCAAAACGAAGCGCTCTGATTGGTAGGGAAGTGAATCCATTTAAGCCCCCACTCACCCCTCTCATCCTCATTCTGCGCCTGTCCGGTGTGGTCGCTATAATGTTCTGTCTGTTTTGTCCGTGTCTGTGTAAGATGAAATGTACCAACAATAACTTCAACATCAGCGGCAAGTGCCGTAGATTTGCAGAAGGCGAACTTCGACGAAAGTAAATAATTTTCTTCGTGGATTTGTGGATAAATGAAAATTTTGCGTATTAAGTTCTATAGAAAATTTTTCGTCATCAATTTCGTTTCTTTTCTCTCGTTACAGTATAGCTCCAGGATTTCAAGTGGAGTGTGACGAGAGATAGGTATAGGAGGGGGCTGGACCGTCCTAGACTCTCCTGTCTGTTTACATTGAAGTCCAGCCTCATGTGGAGAACCCACAGGCAAGACTGCCTCCTAAGTATAAAAAAATTCTGCAGTTTGTTCTTGTGGTAGAGGAAAGCAGTAGTAGTAGTAATAGTAGTAGTAACAGCAGTGGTCTGACTTTCAAAATTTCGTTCCATGCTTGTTTTTGATACTGCTTACACGCCAGGAATGCTGGCTGAGTTGGACTAAATGCTGGAGGCTGAAAACCAGCAGCAGCAAACATGGTGTGGAACAGCCTCCAGCTGTAAATTCTCCACCACACGAGTCACGTATGTAAAAATAAAAATAGTAATACCTTCATAGTGGTTGCTATGTAATCATTTCTTTTTCAAATATCTTACGTTTCCTCTTTTTGTTATAGAAAACATCATCGATGTTTCTGAGGCAATAAAGCACAACCTGTACACTGCTATCAGCAGCAACAGGTGCTAGAACAGTCTCCAGATCCTACTTCATCATCTTACCAGTCAAGTAAGTGGAAAGAATAAAGAAAAAACTCTGTACTGCTAAAGTATATTTCGTTTGTGCTTCTGCAGCAGTGTTGGAGAGAGGATATTTTTCTCCCTGACAAATCGGTATATTAATACAGCCCAAGATTTCTCCGAATTAGACGGGCGATTGAAGGGCTGGCCAATGTTTGGAGCTGTTCCTACCGCAATATACCGACGCAATGCTTGAGAAGTTGGAGGAAATAATTGCCGCCTAGCACCAGAACTATGACATCAGGTCGCTGCTGACTTAAGTACATTATTATATTCACACGTTTTCTCTCTTTCTTTGAGGCATCAGTGTTTTAACAAAGTATTAATCTGTCTCCCTGTACAGCCGTCTGTGTGTTTTATATGTTTAATGAATGTGTTTTTTCCTACTACAGCCAGTCGGCCGGTAATATCTGGCAGCGCGCTACTATCACAATGTGGGTGTGCATGTGCGGTCTGTGCAAAAGTCTGCTGTGCCCCTCAGGGACCAGCTCGCCCACCACCAGTCAGAGAAACAGCCTCGCCGCAACCCGCCTCACAGCCGCCTTCTCCTCAACCTGGTTCCATTTTCTGACCGAGCCAGGTGACCGGCGTTCCTCAATAGCGTCCAGCTCCACCGCCACCGTCGCCTTCGGTTAGTTCCAGTAGTAATAGTGACAGTGATGTTGCTAGTAGTTGTCCCCTCCCCCCCTTCCTACTACAGGACATAAGATTGCAAACGTCATAGCAGAACTGGATTACATAGTGATTGAGAATGAGTTTCATGAGCGCGTTACTAAGACCGATACTCCAGCATGGTTGTGCAAGGTTGTTGTAAGTGTCCTGTTGGAGTGCAGCCCTGTCATGGAAAGAGAGCTTATCAAACTCATAAATGATCCACAAAAACCGGCTGTTGTCGCAGAGCGGTTCTAAGTGTCTGGAACCGCGCAACCGCAACGGTCGCAGGACATGAATGTGTGTGATCTCCTTAGAGTAGTTACTTTTACAAAGTTTTAAGTTCTAGGGGACCTTAGACGTGAATTCCCATTTGCTCAGAGCCATTTGAACCATTTTTTGATCCGCAATATCTCTCTGTGAAATGCAGCGCACTTCTGTACTGCCAACTGTCACATATGCTCGAAGACGAAGGTGCTCTCGAAGAGAAAAGTATTTTCTATCTTTGGGAGAACAAAAGAGTGAAGTCCTGCCTCGGGCATGGATGTGTGTATTGTCCATAGCGTAAGTTAGTTTAAGTTAGATTAAGCAGTGTGTAGGCTTAGGGACCGATCACCTCAGCAGTTTGCTCCTAAAAGAACTTACCACAAATTTCCAAAATTTCCACATTTCCTATTCATTGACCTCACCTTGAGCGCTATTCAAACCAATCCTTCAGAGATGGCCCGTATAGGAGCCGGGAAAGTAATCAGCCATGTGTCGACACCCACTCACTTCTCCATGACATACTAAATACAGGATCCAACTATATGAAGCTACGAAAGATACAAATTTGTGAAAGAAATTATAAGAAAAATCTGCAGCGCCCTAAACAATATAACGTAGATGATAATATTCTTGGGTATTATATCTTTGATGGTATGTGTTAAAATGCCATAGAGGAAAATAAATTCTTAAAGTTTAAGAACCACCAACCAGCAGAAGCGATGTCTCTTTGTAGAGTATGCTGACTTTGAGTAACTCCTCACTCCTGTGACACCGTGTGAAGGGGATCCTATAGCCGCACACACAGCTTTCACTGAAAAACACATACCGTATGCATCACCATACCCTGTGATATATATTTTTCAACCATCATGGATCATATGTCGGGGATAATCCTGTGGTTTGGCTGTTCGAAAAACTTTCATGAGCAGTTGATAATCTTTGCACTGACATTGTTCTCATGATCAAATTGCAAGAGAATAAAGATTTATACAACAGCGCAGTTGACTGTCATATCTGTGAGTGCCTTTAGATAGACAAGTTGTAACTCCTTGTAAAGCTATTGTCATTTTATGGGAAAGCTCCTTGGTGCAGCAGACAACGCATGCAACCTGAAGTATCAATTGCCATGACCTATCCATTTTCTTCCATAATTTGTGCATGATACTGATTTTCTTATTGAGCACTTGGTTAAATTCGGTATGGAGAAAGATCAGGCCAGTGTCCTGCCTCTGAGTGTTGAGAAATATATTTGATTCTCCAAATGAATGACGCCAAGAATAATGCTACATTTCCTTGACTCTCTATATTTTATGCAGGCACCATTCCAGAAACTCGTTGAAACTCTACCCCTGAAGTATATGCACATCTCCCAAGGCGCATTTCCCGATGATGCAAAGTTTCAGCTTACAACTAGGTTGGGTGGCTTTTCTTGTATAAATGTCTGAATAGTATGGCAAAACTCGACAAAACAAGGCTACCCGACACAACTGCATTCGCCAGTAATCTCATGATCAACCCCATAATAGATGCTAATGATGAGCATGCTGTAAATGTATGGTGGAAATTTAATATCGCAACTTTGGGCGTTTATGCAAAACTGTATATGGACATGGGCATATATTTGCTTGCAGACGTTATCGAGAAATACGAGACTGTACGCATGACCACATACAAACTCGACCGTGCCTAATATTATACAGCACCAGGGTTGACTTGCAGTGTATTGCTCAAGAAAACTAAGAAAACCCTCTTGACCAATGTGAACACTCTTCTTTCCTTTGAGTGGGGGATCCGTAGGGGACTTTAGCCAATGTGTCCATAGGCACACCAAGGCAAATAAGTCACACACGGGTGAGTTGTTCAATGCATCCGATGAGTCTAGTTGTATTACGCATTTATATATGAACAACTTACATCGGCATGCCGGGGGACAATTGCTAACGATTGATGGGTGTCAATGGGCACTCGAAGAAGATCTCAATGGATTAGGAGAGATATTCAAAAAATATGGCACTGTGGATTATTCTGATGTGAGATGTGTTGTGGAGGCAGACTTACATATCAAATTACTTTGCATGATGCACTTGCTGATTTGCCGTTATGTCCAAAACGACTAGTTCCCTGTGGCGCAGATTCCACCAGCCAACCCAGTCTCCTTAGTTCTTAGTACTCTTTTTCCAGTAGAATGCAAATTGTAGATATCCTCCTGCACACATCCAGCGCTACTACTGTAATATCGTCTGTGGATATATAGTTCATTGTAAAAAAAAATAAATAAATAAAAATAAAAAATTTCATGTTCCTTAAAACTGCTTGGACTGTAGTCTATGATTATTATTAGTAATAGTACTAGTGTCACGAAAAAATACCTCTATTTTGACTGTTCAGTCTCGTACCAGTCCATTGTGAACCACTAAACTGATTATACTGTTGGTTATAATTATAAGACAGTACGTCTGCTTGACTGTTCAATCTCACTGTGAAATACGGAAGTATCTGTATGCAGCAGAATCACAAGGAATAAAATTGTAACTGTATCAAAAAGAATTAAAAATATATTTCCTTTTCTAAAAGAACCAAGTTTTATTCAGAACCAAGTTGTATCACTGAACTTTTATGTACATCTGTATCACAACGTACCAAATCCTGTCTTTGAATTGTAACTCAGAAACTGACGTGTAAAAAAAAATAAAAATAAAAATAAAAAAATAATTGTGTCACTAGATTTTGGCATGTCAGTGTGGTTAAAATAACCAAATTGTATCTGTGATAATTTAATAAACGAAAAAATTAGTTACCATACATATTTATAGTTGTTTTTATTTACATGAAACCTACTCCATTGCATTGTGTATATAAAGGGTGTGTAAGACACATAACGACATTAGTTATTCTCAAAATGAGTGCTGTTGTCAGCTTTAATATCGAGAATAACAATTCACACGTAATGGCTCCATGAAAATATGATTATCATGCAACATGCATTTCATTATGGGAGCAGGTGGCATACGAACATGTCTACTTCCAAAGACATGTAGCAAACATGTCTAAAATTATATCAGCTGTGCTTGAGAAAAACCAAAGACGAGGTATCTGTACAAAATTATATAGTGAAAAGAAAGTACGCAGAATGTGAGCAAAGAGTTCATTTATTTAGCACACAACTCTTAAGTAATTTTACATCTTCATAACCAATCACAACACTATTTTTCTCCCACGTCTGCTAGAGTTGTTGGAGAGCAGGACCCCGTAACATTCCAGGTCTTGAATAGCTGAAAACGTGAAGATTTGACACATTTATGTGGTCTTCTTCCCGCCTTTGATATAGATAATGGTATATGTGAGGTCAAATATTTAAGGTGATGTCACCAAGACTGTCCCACCCTTGCAAGGTCTTGGTGATGGAATGTTTGCTGAGAATGTCTCTATTATACCAGCATCCTCTGTGTATGCTACTAAAGCAGTACCTTTATATATGAACTGTCCTTGCTCACTCTCATTGAAACCTTGAGCGTCTGCAGCGATGCTCACACCTTGCGATGCCACTATGATGCCCTTGGCCTGACATAATACTTCTTCATTTATACTGTTCATCGCCCAACAACAGTGAGCAGACAATAATTAACCACATTGTCATGTAGAACTATGGAGTATGCCGTTGTGGGAGCTGGGAATTTGATGAAGCTTCAAATTCAATTTGTGCATCTATAGGTCTAGACTTAATTATCTCGCTCTGTATTGAGCAGCCTGTTATGATAATCGATGCTAGCTATTTGAGTTCTTATGGTCAGACTAGACATCTGTCCTCTTCATAGTAAGAAGCACGGAACCTTGTGTGCATGTCAAATGCTGGACTGTACACAGTCCCATCCCACTGTAGGTGTAAATTATCATCTGCGTAGAATTCTGAGTTAAGGTAGACTCTGGCATTTGTTAACCCACGGTTCTCAAGTATGGTGGAATCATTTGTAAATTCCCTCTCCTGTTTGTCTGCACTTGAACAGCTGTTTTAGTTTCTCATGTATCTCTACTTGCAGTCATAAACAGATGGTATTCGAAAAAACACTCATGAACAGAAAGTTAATGGTAGAAATACACCTGCATTCAGAATTTTTAAATGCTTCAAACGCTGCTCATCAGATACAGTGATGCGTGGCATTTCCCATGTTATTTTACTGATAATTACCTCGTTCTCTTCATCAGCTCCTTGAATGTATGAATTGTTATCCATTGCACTAAGTACCAGGATAAGTTCCTGTTTCGCGTTCATAATAACTTGCAGCATATCTTAGAAGTAGTCCATAAGCGATTTTAGAGGTGCACATGCACTAAAGCTCCTGCACTCCTCAACAATTCTACTTTCCGCTTCGTGCATGAACCATCTGCATTTTCTAAATTACTCAAATCTAAGGTGGATGCAGAGACATATGTTTCCAGAGTTGATGTTATACCTGCATTATGTGCGTGATCAATTTCAGCTGCATTAAGTTCATACTGCATATTTCGGGAAAGAGGAGAGGTAAAGCATTACATATAAATTTCGATAGCAGTATTGCAGTGCCATCTCTTTTCGTAAATGATTCTTCCACAAATATGAAACTCTTGCATGGGAGAGTTAAAGCATCTTGATGCCAAATGGCATCTTATTAAATGGTTTGAAGCATAAAGTTTATGCAAGCAGTATTCCTGGGATATAATGTGCTAGTCATATCCTGAAGGGATAGTTTAATGCGATGATGTCACTCTAAGGTTTAAGACCTACTAATTTTAGAAACTCGTAGTTCACACGTGTTATCAACTTTCTGTTCTCAGGTGAATTGTTGCATTGTGACTAATCTTAATTCATGACTGTTAGCACAGTGAATGCTGCTGCTCCTAGAGCTGCTGGCTGCCTAGTTCACCGCCGTTCCAGTGTCCCTTATCCTCACTGAAAGGGCTGGTCTTACCAGCCCTCCAGGTCTGGGCCTGTTGACGTTCGCCGCCCTCGCTTTCAGCCTGGACAGGTTCGAGATCACTGCAGCTGCTGATTTAGAAGTAGTCTTGCAATGATTTCCTCATTACTTAAGAAGAGTTGGTTATCCTGGTCCATACTACACAGCTCCAAATAGTCCAATGTCCGAACTGTGAGTGGGAGATAAATACAATTGGTAGGTCTTTCTATGACCTTACTGCCGTTCTGTCAGCTATTAAGAATCCATAAATAATATGAAGCATACTAATGTTACAGTATGATTTTGTTGCAATGTTACATTCGACACTGATTGTGCTGACAAGAAGTATATCCACTGACTACCCTGATCCTAGGATTTATTAGGACCATTCTTCAAACCCTGTCCTTTAGCAAAGCCTAGTAGTGACCAGAGCGAACCATTTCGGTTAAAATCAATTGCTGCAATCGTTCTCTTCATTTCAAATTTGAAGGTATTGATGTTTGGACGGAGCACAATCCCCTTACCACTTCATTTTAAAACTTCGTACAAACCTTCAATATTGTATGCACTAGGTTCAATTTGTAAAATTTCATTTCCTGCCTTTAATTTGGAGATTAAGTTTATTGTTAGACTCTGTAGTATTTAGAATTCTGTTGTATGTCTCCTGTCAAGTCAGTGCAGTATTCCTGTCCCCGTTGCTTAAATCAATAGGAGGGAAATAATTTGCTCATAATACAGACAATAGTTCCTTTATAGTCTGAGTATATGCCATTACATCTGCAGTTCAGCTGATGGGCAGATGCTTAATGCACATCCTTACACATTCCTATAAGCGTTAGAAGGAACACGACGCAGAGATATTTGCACAAGTAGGTATTAGAGTTTTGGTAGCGATGAAAGTTATAGAACACACGTCGTCTGGTTAAGTATCGTTTAAGTTCTTCTGGTGGTTGTAGGTCTCCAAGGTCTCCAAACGAATCGAAACAGTTAGTCACCCAGCAGTATCTACATTCTTGATACCACATTCTCCATGTTTCAACATAGTCTTTGATAATGTGTCCCGCATTAACATTCCATGAAATCAACTGAAGTGGAATTTTTTTCTTCCTAACAAACTGAAGCAGATTAATATTTGTAAGAGGTCTATCTGGTAAGGTGGACAACGAGCTTTTATTTTTATTTATGAAGAAACCTAATCCTTCAGTGTAGGTTTCAGGTATGATCCTATCCTAGTGGCTGCTGCTTCTACCATGCGGTTGTGGCTTCATTCCTCCTCTAGGTGCTTCTGAGAGTTCTGTGCATTCTTGACAGTTCAGGCAACAGCTGCAGCACAGCCAGCCAATGAACCCATCATCGAGAGAACTGCAAAGGCTGGAATGCGGGAGCTGCAAATTTCACCTGATGTCTTGGGTATCCGTAGAAACTGGGGAGCTTTAATTGGTCTATTGTGCTTCACTGCGCTTTTAGCTGATTTCATTGCTGTTAGGATGCAGTTTTTGAGACATCCCTTCTTCTTCATTGTCTTCTATTCTTCTCCTTCTTATTCAGCGCAAGGTGAGCAGCGTTAATAATTCGACTGAAACCGATAGCCCAATTAATTTTGCCACATGTGGTTTTATCAACTACAAACGCTGCAATGCGCTGTCCAGCACCAATATCCTTTCTCGCACCTATTGCCTTGGCTTTGTCAGCTGAAATTCGATCTGAAATGTGACGGCTGGGGAGTTCTTTATGTTTTGTGCGTGAGATGTCTTTAACACAACGATACATCCGTTTTTGGAGTTTTGTACCAGCTGCTCAGTAATTTTGTCGATAATACCACAACCTCCGACAATGTGTCTCCTACGGTGCATGTTATGCAATTGTGTCAGTTGCGCTCTGACATCCTATTATATAGCAAATCGTCAGTGTCGATCTAATTGTTTTATATTGCAGGAAAACCAAGCAATTTAACCAGTGCTCTATCCCTCAGACGTCTTATGACCACCTCTATGAGAGACACATGTGATTCTGAGCTCTTCCGCAGTTCCTCTATGTAAAAACATCCCGAAATTTCAGAACCAATGCTGCTCTTTAAGATGTAAGTTCTGCGCTTTGAAAACTGGAAATACGTAACTTAACCAGTCCGATAGGTACAACTTCCCACATTGTGTCTTGTGTTTTCAGACACGTATCCAAACACCCACATTAAAGTTCTATTTACATTGATGTAGGATTCTAAAACGGTGGTATATTGTGTTCATGAGTCCATTATCACGAGCACTGATTGGTTTTAGTTTTACTGTACGATGTTTGTTTTATTTATATTGCACGATTATCTGTGGGAGGATACCTGTCCATTCGTATGAACCACAGAGATTAAACTGCATCCACATTTTGCCTTTCACTGTTCTGTTCAGACGTTCTATGATGCTCGCCTGCAGGTGGGTAAATGTCGAATAGTGGTGTATCCCATAGCAAATTCACGGTATGCATCAGTGACCATTAAAATATACTTGAAACTTTTATTCTTATCTGAATATTCCCTCATATCTACAAAATCAACGTGCCATAAGTCATCCAAACCATTAATCGTAACATGCCAATGAGGGCAATTTTTGTGTGCTGGTTTGTGCAGCTCTAGAACCACTCTATCCATACTTATTCAACTATGCCTCTCTCTCTAATTACTCAGATAATCTCAATCGAATGAACGGTGTTGCCCGCAACAGCTGATTCTATGACCAGTCGCATTCGATGTGTTAGCTCCATGAGATCATCATAGTATATATGTAGAGGGGGCTGATTGCTGACTCTTGTATGCTGAATGTCAGCACCTTCACAACAATGTCTCTGTATTCCTCACTCTGTTGGTTTCCTGCATTCCTATGGACACCAGTTAATTGTGGTATCTCACCATACATCTCCAGATCTTTGGGCGAAAATTTTACCGTTTTTTTTTTATTTTAGAAAAATTAGGTTCGGTGGATTCTGTGTTCTTTGACATTCTCTATCACCTATCCGTAATTTCTTTTTGTTTTAATCTAATAGGCTGCGTGCCCAGCATGTATGGGTTTATACCACTGGCACTGAACATTTTGTCCATCGGGGTATCTCTGTGATGGTTAATGAAACCAGCAACAGCATCATACTTGTCATTGTGTGGCTTCACCAAGAGTTCTTTGAGAGATTCAGTTACTGGTTTAAATGTTTCTCTCAGTGTCTATTTCTATCACTGAGAGTTCTCCGAGAGATTCTGTTACTGATTTAAATGTTCCAGTTCCTGCTCCCAACTCTAGTAACCACAATTTCTCTCCAACTGCCTTCTGTGCCTCTATGACTTTATGCTTAGTCAATATGTTGTTATACACAAAGCGGACTCCTTCACAGGTTGCATCTTATAAACGAATACACTCTGTGCAGCTATGTCGTCTACTTTTTCTCTCATAATGATCCATGTACATGTCTTTAGTTTCCTAACCCTAGCATCTAAGTCACTGAGCATCCTCAAATCAGCGCAACGGAATGTCATACCTAATGGCCTGGGTTCGATTCCCGGTTGGATCGGAGATTTTCTCCGCTCAGTTACTGGGAGCTGTGTTGTCCTTATCATCATCCTTTCATCCTCATCGACACGCAAGTCGCCGAATTGGCGTCAACTCGACAGACTTGCACCAGGCGAACGGTCTACCAGACGGGAAGACCTAGCCATATGGCATTTCCATTTACCATCCTCAAAAGGGTCTGCGTATACATCTCGAGAATTTGAAATTTTCCATCTATGTATAGACGGATTGTCTATGTATACCTGCTCTCTCAGGCTGACTACTCGACATACATGCAAATTTGTCCATTGTGTGATGTTTACTAATGTACCCATCACTTTTTCATGTATATTTATTAAGAAACTCCTGGAAGTTTCGTCTATACCTACTGTCATTCAGTTTTCTTGTTTTATCAATAACGAGAAACCCATACTATGTGTGATTCCAGCAATCTGCACATCTCTTTACAAATTTATTGATTGATATGTCTGTTCCTCAATGCATCTGGAAAATATGCTTTGAATTGAAAATGTCTTGTTTGGAAGCTATAATAAGATTTACATTATCCTGCACCAAGTGTTTCGAGATTCTGTAAAATGTCTGACTTACATACAGTACGTCAACACCAATAAGATGAATTAAACAGAAATATCGTAGAATTTTATCCTTGTTTTCAACAGTAATATCGTCAGATATGAACACTATGTTTGGCTTTACTTTATTAGGTGGAGGGATTTGACTGTTTTGACTGAATGTCGTGTATGTTACACCATTCACTCCCTGGAGTATCTCCTGCAGGAGCTGATACTTAGGTTGAAACAGGGTTTTCTAAATAATATAGACATGCTCAAAGCGAACTCAATCTGGGTTTTTCAGCAGTGTCATGAGTATACTTGTCTTGCTACAGGTGGGTGGACCTACAATTATAGCTTGTGTATTATAAGGAAGGAATATCCCACTCTTCTTCTTCTTCTTCTTCTTCTTCAGGTCTTGTTCCACATCATCGCATGGCCAGTCATTTAGAACAAAGTCTTTATTTAGAAACACCTGAAGGTTTCCACTATCATGATGAAGAAGATGTTGGCTTTAATGAAACATTCAGTACACTTATCTTATTTTGTTTCATGGGGCATCTCGCTATAGTACAATGTCAGTCAATAATTCCCATTATAAAGAGAAGTACAAAAAGTAAAAATAAAAACACAATCTACATCTATGTACGTGTGTATATATACATCAGTAACATACATTGGATGCAGTACTTCAGAAAAATTCACTGGTTCATTCATTGTCTTCGTACCTGTACAGTGTTTAGCAAATAACAGTTTTTTGTATAACAGAATTCAGCACTTATTTCCCTCACACTCAAGGCTACATCATAAAACTCAGGTATTCTGCCTGTAGATTTTGTATTGATGGCCTCTATGTCTAATGGGGTCGACTTTGGCACTGTTTTGATTCATGAACTAAAGCATTGTTCCAAATCATCTACATGTGCACTATGGACTAAAACCTAGTTCACAATGCACTATACACAACTTGAACGTTTGGGAGCCAGCAGTTCAGTCTCTCCAACACAAGAGATGACACCATACATAGTTCGTATAAGTTCATAACAGAAGTGTGCGTAGATAAATGAACAGGTCCCCTGATTTCACCTGGAGCACAGTGTCATCATACATGTTGTACTTGATAACTTCAGAACAGTATAGTGGATGTCTAGAGGAGAACAAGATGAGTAATACTCAGTAGTCATCTGCGCAATTCTGTAAACTAGGAATACTATGTAGTTTCTGGCACACTTTGGGACATATATACGTAAGTAGACGTTACCGGAGCGCATCGCACTGCACCGTACCCTAGTGACGCCATGTCTTTTGATATTTTCAGATGGCTAAACTTGGCAGCTATCCATCAAGAATATCTGTTTAGACACACACACACACACACACACACACACACACACACACACACACACACACAATGCTTAAGCATTGTAGTTTTTATGAATGGAGGTGTTTGAATTCATCTGTTTAAATGGGTAGAGAATAATAAATGGAAAGCAGTAATTAAAAGTAAAAGAAATGTTTATTAGGACAGATTAAATATAAGTTTTCACAAACATACACAAAGTTAAGCACTGGCAGATTATTTTTTTTATATTAAGCAATAATAGCAGCTTCTCGCAGTTCTTCCTCTGTTGAAATAATTGCATTGTCATGCGGGGGCGTTCAACAAGTTCATTTGGGTTATTCCAGTAAATGTAGTCAACTTGTGATTTACTTAAGTAGCTCTTCCTGTTTTTAATGGCAAGTTTTTCTTCTTTGTTTGCGCCATCTTCAGAGTATATTCCTTTTCCTTTATATGTTTCAATTTTGATTTCAGCACCTTTGTCTTCACATTATTGCCTCTTCTTCTTCTTCTTCTTCTTCTTCTTCCTTTTCTGCTTTTTTTACTGGTACCAGGGAAAATGTAGCAGCAGTCACAGTTGCATCGGTAGACGTTTTGGAGATTGAAGTACTCCAACCAAAGGCTTTATGATATGTGTATACTTGTATCCATTGTTTGCAATCAGAGGCTTGAAGGACAGATAATGTTGTCTACAAGCGTTAGTTGCTTTGAGAATTTTAACATAATTTTTAATGTCACGACTCATGTAATTAGTAGGCTTGATTTTGAACAGTAGATTGGTAAACTCCTAATTCTAGGATACCTTGCATTGTGAATTATTAAATCATTTTCATCGACTTCCACTGGCGAGTTTACAATCATCCATATGCCTGATCGCACATCGAGTCTAATGCCATACACAGTGTCACACGTTCGGTCTATTTGTTTATTAAAGTATGAAGCTGCCAGTCAACCTATACTTTCTGCTTGATGTGTATCTTGTATTTTGCATTTTTTATCGTCACTATGACCAGCAGTAGTAGTAGTAACAGTAGTATTCCTAGTATTCATGTTTATTATTTTATATTGACCTGTACCAATGGAAATCAGTTCATTTAATGGTTGTGAAACTGGTTTAAATCTCTTCTCTAGCACAGACCTACTTTCAGCTTCCCTTTCGTTAAGTGACAGTATCTTTTTTCGAATGTTCTGTCGACCTTTGGCAATTTCTTTTTTTTAAGATTAATTTTTCCTATAATAGCCTTTCGATACATGTTGCTGTTTTTCCAAACTGGTCACTCGTTATTTGAACTTCAACTTAAATAGCCACATGTATTTATAACCCGAACCACCCAGTGTGGCGCTATTTCTTATTTTCTTCTTTTCCTTTTTCTTCTCCACCACCACTGCCACCACCATTTTTAGGTTTCAGGTATGTATTTACAGCACGTTTCCTGTGCAGCTCGTCGAGGCCTGGAGAGATAATTTTACCTGTCTCCTCTATACGTTGCTTGAATCGAAAGGGGTCAATGGCTGAATGTTGCCCAACACCTACACGTGGAGCTCTGTATACAGCAAATTCACAGTCGATGCTACATCCACATGATTACTCTGCAATTCACATTTAAGTGCTTGGCAGAGGGTTCATCGAACCACAATCACACTATCTCTCTACCATTCCACGCCAGAACAGCGCGTGGGAAAAACGAACACGTAAACCTTTCTCTTATTTTATTTTGATGATCATTCCTACCTATGTAGGTTGGACTCAACAAAATATTTTCGCATTCGGAAGAGAAAGTTGGTGACTGAAATTTCGTAAATGGATCTCGTCGCGACGAAAAACGTCTTTGCTTTAATGACTTCCATCCCAACTCGCGTATCATATCTGCCACACTCTCTCCCCTATTACGTGATAATACAAAACGAGCTGCCCTTTTTTGCACCCTTTCCATGTCCTCCGTCAATCCCACCTGGTAAGGATCCCACACCTCGCAGCAAGCAATATTCTAACAAGGACGAACGAGTGCAGTGTAAGCTGTCTCTTTAGTGGACTTGTTACATCTTCTAAGTGTCCTGCCAATGAAACGCAACCTTCGGCTCGCCTTCCCCACAATATTATCTATGTGGTCTTTCCAAATGAAGTTGTTCGTAATTTTCACGCCCAGGAACTTAGTTGAATTGACAGCCTTGAGAATTGTACTATTTATCGAGTAATCGAATTCTAACGGATTTCTTTTGGAACTCCTGTGGATCATCTCACACTTTTCGTTATTTAGCGTCAACTGCCACCTGCCACAACCATACAGCAATCGTTTCTAAATCGCTTTGCAACCGATACTGGGCTTCGGATGACCTTACTAGACGGTAAATTACAGCATTATCTGCGAACAACCTAAGAGAACTGCTCAGATTGTCACCCAGGTCATTTATATAGATCGGGAACAGCACAGGTCACAGGACGCTTCCCTGGGGAACACCTGATATAACTTCAATTTTACTCGATGATTTGCCGTCTATTACTACGAACTGCGACCTTCCTGACAGGAAATCACGAATCCAGTAGCACAACTGAGACGATACCCCATAGGCCTGCAGCTTGATTAGAAGTCGCTTGTGAGGAACGGTGTCAAAAGCTTTCCGGAAAGCTAGAAATACGGAATCAACTTGAGATCCCTTGTCGATGGTGGCCATTACTTCGTACGAATAAAGAGCTAGCTGCGTTGCACAAGAACGATGTTTTCTGAAACCATGCTGATTACGTATCAATAGATCATTCCCTTCGAGGTGTTTCATAATGTTTGAATACAGTGTATGCTCCATAACCCTACTGCAAACCGACGTCAATGATATCGGTCTGTAGTTCGATGGATTACTCCTACTACCCTTCTTAAACACTGGTGCGACCTGCGCAATTTTCCAATCTGTAGGTACAGATCTATAGGTGAGCGAGCGGTTGTATATGATTGCTAAGTAGGGAGCTATTGTATCAGCGTAATCTGAAAGGATTTAGTATGTGAATAGGGGTGCTCTACTCATCTGGAAAGTGCACTTTCTTATTCTCTATCGCTAACTGAGTACCTTACACTTACACCATCAATTTATAACCCGATATTCAAATACTGCATGAAGTGGGTGACTTCCAACTACCAAATGTTTGGCTTTGTTGCACTTGAATCTATCTCCTTTCGTGTAGGGACCTTTGTGTTTATCGAGAATTGCTGGATGTTGCCATTCAATGCAAAGACAATTGATTCAACATCAAGACTAATAGAGCATAAAATAACGTCATCACTGTAAGGTAAGAAATAATCATACTATCCATTGTGTAAAACATAAGTTGATTCGTTGGGATTTCCCGAAGGAATTATATCAATTCTAAAGATAAAGGAAGTAGTTCGCTTTTTGACATATCTTTTCGTTGCCACATCCTTATCTAAAATTGGCTCACGCACATTTTTGATGTGTCTGTTCTGAACATCTAAACTCGTTCTGTTACACTAAGAAGGTTTAGAAAATTTTCAATTCCTGAAGCCATACAGAGACGTAAATTGTTTTTTAGCTCAGTGAGGCCAGTAAGCTGACTTTGCAGCTTTTGCATCATCAGATCGACATAATTTTTGCTTACTGCATCACTCGTCTGAGACTTTGTCCTCACAAATTTTTCAGTTTTTTTCCGAGTGTCATCCACATATTTTTTCGTTGCAGCATCTTGACCAGTGACAGGATCGGCTAAATTTACTAATGGTTTTACGGTGTTTGATCTTAAGTGAACTCTCACTTACATCGAATTCCTTACATTTTTCCACTGCATTATCCACATAAACTTTCGTGCAATCATCGTAATTCTCTGCAGGATCGTGCAATCCACTTAATCGTTTATTATTTAAATATACTGCTGTACTAGTGGCGTATATGGAAGAAAACAAAGAAAACAAAGCTGGTCAAAGCTATTGACTTAAATACAAATGTAATTGTCAAAATTTAATCTTAGCGAACATTCCTTAATTCATCATCTTTGCTTATTAAAAGAAAATCGTAGGTATTCCCACTCCATGCTAGTTTACACATTTCAAGAAAGTGATTGAATGTCTTGTGGGGATTAACATATCACTAAATTACGCCCATCTTTATTGAAGAGAACAATAACGTTAGCATTATCTCTTACTAATTGCTTAGGAATATCGCTGTATGTTTGACACAACTAGACTACACCATAATGGCGACCCATGGAAAAATAAGCTTTCATGTGCTCTTGTTTGTCACAGGTAATGTCTTCAAAGATGAAGACTGAAAGAGGTAGTTCTTGATCTGGTGATATTACGTCTTCCGAACTGGAAAATGTAAAATAACCAAAACCAGGTAGGTTTTTAAACACGTTCTAGAAATTTATACTTGTATTGTTGTAGCGATTTGGAAAATACATATACATTTTTAATTTGAGACCATTTTCGTGAATTAGATGATTAACAATAACATTTGTTTTTCTACATTTGGAAAGACTAGCTATTATACATGTAATTGTTTCAGGAAATAGATCATCATGTCGACTCTTTTGCTTTTGTGGACCAACTGTGTGTTAAGTGACAGGAATTATAGGTAGTTGAAGAGCATGTTTCTTTAATTTCATCTTCAAGAACACTAAGCAGTTTTTATATCTTACAATTACTAATATAACAGTGCAATCTAGGGTTCCATGACCAGTCGTTAGTTAGCATTCGAGCAATGAAGAAGTGTAACAACAACAACTACGACAACGAAAAGAAGAAGAAGCCAGGTGGTTTTATTCTTAATCGCATCATTAATAAACTTCCTGTTGAACTTCATATGCCTGGCTACTCATACTGCTGTCCAGGCACAAAGCCGGAGAAACGACAGACATCGAGTAGACCAAATTCTGGCTAAAACAGCGTGGAACAGAGTAAAAGCCAAAGACGCCAATCAGATGGAAAAGTTAGCTGCTTTGGCTGTGACTGGTGCAACGAAAGCTAAGGCTAAAATGGGCATGGGTATGAAAAACAAAATGAGATCAAAAAAGCTGGCAGTGTGCTGAATAACATTATTACAAAAGTTCACAGTGGTATCAAGTACATGAAGTCAGGTGGTAATCTGATGACTGTTGTGAAAGTGGCTCGTTAAATTGCTTCACAGGTTGCTGCTCCGCAAAAAGCCATAGATAAATTGTTTGACAGAGAGCGCATGATACCTGACCACAAAAGAGGTGGAATAATACCTCTAATTCCGATACTTGCCGCTTTATCGGCACTCGGAGGACTAGCCAGCGGAGCAACTGGAATTGCTAAAGCCGTTAATGATGCAAAAAGTGCTCGAAAACAGGTAGATGAGGTGCAAACACATAATCGTATACTCGAGGCAATTGCACTGCGGGAGTGAGAGGGTCCGTATTTATGTCCGTACAGGAAAAACGGGATCGGTCTGTATCTAACAAATATAAGTGGAACGAAAAAAAAGGTTTCGCTAAATAGTCTTCCCACAACAACATTGACTCATATCACTATGGTAAAAAGCTGCACATCGCTCACTTTCGAGGTGTCTTTATGAGAGATTCTTTACCTATAACGTCTAATGGATACAAGAGTGCTATTGTTAGTTTCCAGACTAAAGATGAACCAGGTTCACACTGGGTAGCTTACCAAAAGAAAGGTAATATTGTCTTATATATCGATACCTTTGGCAATTAACCACCTCCTCCAGATATAATAAGATATCTGAAAAATTGTACAATAAAACATAACTATGACGCTTTTCAGTCACTTAACAGCCAGAGATGTGGTAACTTATGTTTGAAGTTTCTTTAATTCAAAATAAATTTCTTAGTCATGTGACTCACAATTGTAGTCTGACAATGGACATCGAACACGGCGTAACGTTAAGCCTAACAGGAAAAGACTCGCTCCTAACTGCAGTTTTCAATCCAGTGTTAAATTTATCACATCACACATACGAAGTTGCTCTGCTAATTCATTTTACATATAATTCCAAAAATGGTTCAAATGGCTTTGAGCACTATGGCACTTAACATCTGAGGTCATCAGTCCCCTAGAACTTAGAACTACTTAAACTTAACTAACCTAAGGACATCACACACATCCATGCCCGAGGCAGCATTCGAACCTGCGACCATAGCGGTCGCGCGGTTCAAGACTCAAGCGCCTACAACCACTCGGCCACCAGCTGCCGGCCATATAATTCCATCTCAAACATTAAATCGACAAATAATAAATTCTACTCTTACAACTATATAGATGATCTGGAAATTTTGGATAGTGTTAGTTTGAAACATAGAACATATGAACTCGATGATATTTTCTCGGATTTGCTAAGAGAAATTGAGATGTGCAACCTCAACAATGGCAACAACAACTCAAGAGACATGAAAAAAAAAGATTCGAGTACAGATACAAATTAGCTACAATAAAACACTGAGCCGATGTCAGATTAGGAGTGTACTGTGGCCATAGACTTTAAACTCGACAATAACATAGGCTCAGTTTTAGGTTTAGCAAAAAATGTAATTGAGAAAAATACCTTGAAGACAGCAGAACATGTGATTAACATTCAGAGCGTTAACGTCTTATGTGTTGAATGTACGGTTCAGTCGCTCAGTCCGGAACCGCGCGACTGCTACGGTCGCAGGTTCGAATCCTGCCACGGGCATTGATGTGTGTTATGTTCTTAGGTTAGTTAGGTTTGAGTAGTTCTTAGTTCTAGGGGACTGATGACCACAGATGTTAAGTCCCATAGTGCTCAGAGCCATTTGAACCCCGTTTTTTTTTGTTTTTTTTTTGTTGACTGTAACATCTCCGGTGGATCATTTCACAACGGTAAACCTTCGCACACTTTGCTTCAGGTCTGGCCTGCAATTGCGCCAGAATATAAGATTGTAGAAACACCGAAGGCACCTATTTACATGCCAGTAGCTCCAAGGCACGTTTCAGGATTAAGTATAGCAATCAGAGATAAAGATGGAAATCTTGTGGATTTTGATGGTGAAGAAATATCTGCTCGACTGCAATTAAGAACTACTGGAGTGTAAATGGGCGCATTCGCAACATGCCATTAAAAACTGGAAGAACTACTTAAAGAAATCACAAGTTGACTACATTTACTGGAATAGTCTACATGAACTTGTTGGACGCCTAGTTTTTCTTAATGGTGCAAAATCAGCTGGCAACAACTGGCATGACAATGAAATTATTTCAATAGAGGAAGAACTGCGAGAAGCTGCTATTATTGCTTAATATAAAACAAAATTAATCTGCCAGTGCTTAACTTTGTGTATGTTTGCTTTTAAACTGTTTTCCATTTATTATTCTCTACCCATTTAAACGGACGAAATCAAATATCTCCAGTCATAAAAAACTACAACGCTTAAGCCTTGTGTGCGTGTGTGTGTGTGTGTGTGTGTGTGTGTGTGTGTGTGTGTGTGTGTGGTGTGTTTCTAAACAGATGTTCTGGCTGGATAGCTGACAAGCTTTGCCATCTGTTAGTCAAAGGCGAGTTAAAAAAATCAAGAGTCGTGACGTCACTTCGGTATGGTGCCGTGCGATGGGCTGCAGTGTGGTGCTAAAACGTCTACCTACGTATATACGTTCCCAAAGTGGGACAGAAGTTACATGGTAATCCTACTCTTTATGTTTAGAGTGATATTCTTCTCGTCACTGTATCTCGTTAAACTGCACTTTAACGCTCTTTGTAACATTTTCTATCCCCATCACCACACACCAATCATTGTCTGTTGCTGCTTCTATACCAGTATTTGAGCGCTTTGAGCCACCAGCAGTTAAATTATATGTTGAAGAGAAAAGTAGTTGCGAACTGAGAGGAATCTTATCCTTGTCATTCACAAAATCTGCACTATATTCTTGCAGTACCACTGGACTCTTCTCGGATGTCGGCTTCTACTAGTTTTGCCATTCGTCTGTAAAGAATTCGCGTTAGTATTTTGCAGCCGTGACTTATTAAACTGATAGTTCGGTAATTTTCACATCTCTCAACACCTGCTTTCTTTGGAATTGGAATTATTATATTCTTCTTGAAGTCTGAGGGTATTTCGCCTGTCTCATACATCTTGCTCACCAGATCGTAGAGTTTTGTCAGGACTGGCTCTCCCAATGCTGTCAGTAGTTCAAATGGAATGTTGTCTGCTCCGGGGGCCTTGTTTCGACTCAGATCTTTCAGTGCTGTGTCAAACTCTTCACGCAGTATTGTATCTCCCATTTCATCTTCATCTACATCCTCTTTCATTTCCATAATATTGTCCTCAAGTACATCGCCCTTGTATAGACCCTCTATATACTCCTTCCACCTTTCTACTTTCCCTTCTTTGCTTAGAACTGGGTTTCCATCTGAGTTTTTGATGTTCATACAAGTGGTTCTCTTATCCCCAAAGGTCTCTTTAATTTTCCTGTAGGCAGTATCTATCTTACCCCTAGTGAGATAAGCCTCTACATCCTTACATTTGTCCTCTAGCCATCCCTGCTTAGCCATTTTGCACTTAGTGTCGATCTCATTTTTGAGACGTCTGTATTCCTTTTTGCCTGTCCATTTACTGCATTTTTAGATTTTCTCCTTTCATCAATTAAATTCAATATTTCTTCTGTTACCCAAGGATTTCAACTAAACCTTGTCTTTTTACCTACTTGATCCTCTGCTGCCTCCACTACTTCATCGCTCAAAGCTACCCATTCTTCTTCTACTGAAACTCTGTACAACCTCTGGTTCTTTTAGTTTATCCAGGTCCCATCTCCTTAAATTTCCACCTTTCTGCAGTTTCTTAAGTTTTAATCTACAGGTCATAACCAATAGATTGTGGCCAAAGTCCACATCTGCCTCGGGAAATGTCTTACAATTTATAACCTGGTTCCTAAATCTCTGTCTTACCATTATATAATCTATCTGAAACCTGTCAGTATCTCCAGGCTTCTTCCATGTATACAGCCTTCTTTTATGATTCTTGAACCTATGATTAAGTTGTGCCCTGTGCAAAATTCTACCAGGCGGCTTCCTCTTTAATTTCTTTGCCCCAGTCCATATTCACCTACTACGTTTACTTCTCTCCCTTTTCCTACTACCGAATTCCAGTCACCCATGACTATTAAATTTTCATCTCCCTTCACTATCTGAATAAGCGGCAAGAGGGTCTGTATATTCTGCATAAAGAACCAGTAATATCGTCTATTTTAAAGAATATGTAAGTAAAAATTAGTTTAACAGGTATTTGTATTGCATTGCATGTACGTTATTTACTATTTTGCTCTACTGCAATATTCATGCAAATTTTAATGCCCTTTCAAACTTAGTGTAGTATTTGAAAACTTTTCGCGAACTGAAATGTGAAATCATATACAACATAAATCTACACTCCTGGAAATGGAAAAAAGAACACATTGACACCGGTGTGTCAGACCCACCATACTTGCTCCAGACACTGCGAGAGGGCTGTACAAGCAATGATCACACGCACGGCACAGCGGACACACCAGGAACCGCGGTGTTGGCCGTCGAATGGCGCTAGCTGCGCAGCATTTGTGCACCGCCGCCGTCAGTGTCAGCCAGTTTGCCGTGGCATACGGAGCTCCATCGCAGTCTTTAACACTGGTAGCATGCCACGACAGCGTGGACGTGAACCGTATGTGCAGTTGACGGACTGTGAGCGAGGGCGTATAGTGGGCATGCGGGAGGCTGGGTGGACGTACCGCCGAATTGATCAACTCGTGGGGCGTGAGGTCTCCACAGTACATCGATGTTGTCGCCAGTGGTCGGCGGAAGGTGCACGTGCCCGTCGACCTGGGACCGGACCGCAGCGACGCAGGGATGCACACCAAGACCGTAGGATCCTACGCAGTGCCGTAGGGGACCGCACCGCCACTTCCCAGCAAATTAGGGACACTGTTGCTCCTGGGGTATCGGCGAGGACCATTCGCAGCCCGCCTCCAGTGGTGAATGGAGGGACGAATGGAGACGTGTCGTCTTCAGCGATGAGAGTCGCTTCTGCCTTGGTGCCAATGATGGTCGTATGCGTGTTTGGCGCCGTGCAGGTGAGCGCCACAATCAGGACTGCATACGACCGAGGCACACAGGGCCAACACCTGGCATCATGGTGTGGACAGCGATCTCCTACACTGGCCGTACACCTCTGGTGATCGTCGAGGGGACACTGAATAGTGCACGGTACATCCAAACCGTCATCGAACCCATCGTTCTACCATTCCTAGACCGGCAAGGGAACTTGCTGTTCCAACAGGACAATGCACGTCCGCATGTATCCCGTGCCACCCAACGTGCTCTAGAAGGTGTAAGTCAACTACCCTGGCCAGCAAGATCTCCGGATCTGTCCCCCATTGAGCATGTTTGGGACTGGATGAAGCGTCGTCTCACGCGGTCTGCACGTCCAGCACGAACGCTGGTCCAACTGAGGCGCCAGGTGGAAATGGCATGGCAAGCCGTTCCACAGGACTACATCCAGCATCTCTACGATCGTCTCCATGGGAGAATAGCAGCCTGGATTGCTGCGAAAGGTGGATATACACTGTACTAGTGCCGACATTGTGCATGCTCTGTTGCCTGTGTCTATGTGCCTGTGGTTCTGTCAGTGTGATCATGTGATGTATCTGACCCCAGGAATGTGTCAATAAAGTTTCCCCTTCCTGGGACAATGAATTTACGGTGTTCTTATTTCAATTTCCAGGAGTGTAATTAGCAATTCCGTTTTTACATGATAGTCTGTACTTTAATCTACTTTTCTATGTAATTTCCAATATTATTAAGGCATTTATCGTATCGGACATTCAGCTTTTGAATATCATCCTCCCAGAAATCTGCCACCTCGTTATACAACCATTACAGCACGGTCGTTTTGACCTCTTCATCGTCGTCATGACGCTGACCGGCGATGCCTCCTCCAAGTTGCTTCCAGCCAGATTCGACCAGCACTTGGGTTCGATTGGCCACATGTGGACGGCATTGTCATGAAGCAGAACGATCCCCTTACTCAGCAAGCCACGCCCTTTTATTATTTATTTAAGAGATTCACTTTCTTGGGTTATGTTGAATGCAACCAATCTATGGGTTGCTGCTTAAGACTGAGGTGTAATGTATGCCACTCGCATTCCGTTGTTTGTGATAATTTGGTTTAAAAGCTCGGCGCTTCTACACTGTACCGCTCTAGGAAAGTCAAAGAACTTGCTAAACGTTTTCTTTTGTGCACCTGATTCTGCATTTTCGGTGCCCAATCTTCTCTCTCACTTTTTCGTCAACAATTTCCACTAAATCGCCAGTAATGACTGAAGATCACACGCTTCTCTCCTCATCATGCGCATTCGGAAGGCAGTCTCTAAAAACTTTCACCCATTTCGGTACCATCTCGTAATGTTTTCTCCACACAGTTGACTGATCTGACGATGAATTTCAGGCGCTTTCATTCTTTTAGCACTAAGAAAAGGAATCACGGAGCGGAATTCTCAATCGAAGGAGGCATTTCAAATACTCCCAAACGAAAGTAAACACGCCGAATGCCTCTGTAATGGCCTCCGTGGCTTGCCAACAGCGTACGGTACGCAGCGCACATGCGCCATGTCCCGATATCGCTGCTGCAGCGTCGGAATTTCAAAATGATACTTAACACGCCTCGTAATTCTGAATGCACTATGTTTCCCCACAGACACGTATTTCTGGTGTGAGAATATCCTTACGAGACAACTGAAACACGGATGCTGAAGCTGTGCTTTGAAATGTACGTTTGTGAAGTATGAACGCTGCTGACGAGACAGCAGATTTTATTACGCCCTGCGGTACATCGAGTTTTCCACACAATTTCGAGAGTCAAATGTTGCGTTTCCCTGGTAGTACCACACACACACTGAGGAAGGCCGTCTATACCTACATCAATGCTCTGCAAACCACCTTGAAGTGCATGGCCGAGGGCACTAAAAAAATGGTTCAAATGACTCTGAGCACTATGGGACTTAACACCTGTGGTCATCAGTCCCCTAGAACTTAGAACTACCTAAACCTAACTAACCTAAGGACATCACACACATCCATGCCCGAGGCAGGATTTGAACCTATGACCGCAGCGGACACGCGGTTCCAGACTGAAGCCCCTAGAACCACTCGGTCACAACGGCCGGCCCGAGTGCACTCTCGCTATATCATTTATTAGGACTTCTTTCCGTTCTATTCACATATATAGCACGGGATGAATGACTGTTTAAATACCTCCGTGCGCAATGTAATCAATCTGTCTGACCTTGTCCTTGTCCATGCGAAAGCAACACGCAGGGAGCTGTAGTACATTCCTTGATTCATCATTTAAATCTGGTTCATGAAGTTATGTAGGATTTCCCGATCTACTTTCAAATGTCTACTAATTCAACGTTCTCAGTATCTCTGTGACACTCGCCTTCGGTTCAAAAGAACTTGTGACCATTCGTGCTGCCCTCCCCTGTATAAATTCAGTATCTACCGTTAGTCCTATCTGTTATGGATTCCATATACTTTAGCAGTATTCTGGAATGGGTCTAACAGAGTTTTTGTTAGTAATTTCTGTTGTCTGATTGTATTACCCCATTGTTCTACCAATGAACCGAAGCTTTCGGCCTGTTTTACCTACGACTGAGCCAATGTGGTTGTTCCCTTTCACATTCAAATAGAATGCTACATCCAGTTATGGATATGAGGTGAGCGATTCTGATGTGACCTGTTGACATTGTACTCACTGGACATTCTTCCTTTTGTGAAGTGCATGTTTTTACATTTATGAACATCTAAAGCAAGTTGCCTATATTTGTACCACTTTCAAATCTTATCAAGATCCCTCTGAAAATTAATGCATCTTTTTCCAGGCAGTAATTCCTTATAGGTAACTGCACCGTCTGTGAGAGTTCTGACGTTAGTATTAATATTGACCTCAAGGTCCCTAAAGTACAGTATGAACATCAAGGGTCCCAACACACTTTCCTGGGGCACACATCAAGTTTCTTCAACATCTGTCGATAACACCCCATCAAAGATATCAAAGATAACATGCAGCGTCTCCCTACCAAAAAAATCCTCAATCCAGTCACAAATTTCTCTTGATAGCCAATACGATGGTACTTTCAGTAATAAGCGATGATGTGGAACTGAGTCAAATGCTTTTCGGAAATCAAGAAATAATGCACCTACCTCATTGTCTTGATTCATGGCATTCAGGATGCTACGTGAAAAAAGTGCGATTTGGGTTTCACATGATCGATCTTTTAGGAGATCATTCTTTTCGAGATACCTCGTTACATTTTAGCTCGAAACGGTTCACTTCCGGACCGCGACAGTCGACGATTGCCAGTCACCATTGTAATTGACAGTGCCAGTTTGCTAGAGTCCGTGAGACTGCGGCTATTCTCCAGGTAAAGGGCTGGGTACCACTAATCCGGCTCAATGGTGGAGCCTTGACCACGGAGTAATCTTCATCTGTGCCGGGACCCATTTGGTCGTCTTTAAAGAGCGTGCTTTCCCACAGAGTGGCTGAAGTTCCTAGATCGGAACTTCTAAAAGTGTCAGCAGGCAGTAGTATTTTACAAGTGTACTCTGAGCGCTAGAACGAAGTGGCCAATTGCAGTGAGTCCTTTCTGCTCTGGAGGCTGGTTGACCGAAAGGTCGGCACATGGAAATTGTCACGGAGCCGTGGGCAGCTCGCAAAATCGGTCAGTCGGTCGGAGGCCCTGGTAGGTGGCAGAAGGCGAGTTGAGTCCTCTGAGGGGGAGGTCACATGGAGGCACATTTTGGAAGTTCATAATCAGGGGTCAGTAATATTGTTTTCGTTTATAGAAGGTACAGATATTCTTCACAAGTGCGTTCTCTTTCTTGCGAGAGAGAAACCTCTCTGTCTATTGCCTGTTTCCTGTGTAACATACGGGCTATCTGGAGGCATTGTGTAACAAACAAAGCGGACTTAGTGAGGGATATTAGAAGAAGAATAAACTGAGTTTTGCTCAAATAGAAATTTGAAACGTGGAGTTCTCGTGTATGTGCTTACTTTCTTTGACTTTAGATTATGTTCTTGTTTACAGAGGAGATGGGAGAAACCAGTTGGTGACGGTGTAGAGACTGACGGGGGAGTTGGTTGTCCAATCCAGTAAAGGTAGTCAGATGGCTTCAGGGCACTGAATAGTCGTACATAGCAAGTGACTGTTTTAAACATGTCTCGTGGGTTTAAACGAAGCTGGTGACCTTTGTTGGCTTTATAGTGTAGGTGTAGCAAGGCCTAGAAATTATCCAGGTCCACCAGCAAACGTTTGGCAGGAAGTCTGTGGAGCAGTGCGTGGCGTGTTTTGTCTCGCTCACCGCACGGCCCTCAGAGTACGTGGAGTCTGGCCGCACCCGCGACAAGATTTCAGCGGACGCTGCAGCAGCTCCGAGATGACGGACGAGGAGAAACGTTCCAAGGTCAGGAAATGTTGTAAAATACTACAACCAATGCATGCCAAGCACACTGGGCAATAGTTTTGTGGATCACTTGTGCTACTCTTCTTGTAGAAGGGTGTGGCCTCTGCATACTGCCAACTACTGGTCATGGTATTTCGTATTCGAGCGATCTACGAAAGATTGTGGTTAAAACAGCAGCTAACCCAGCTACAAATTGGACATAGCATCTGACAGAGATTCAACAGAGGCCTGGAGCTTTGTTTGATTTTAGTTTCTGGTCAACATCACTGATTCTAATATTTATATCTCTTCCACTAGTGGCTGAAACAATGTGGAATATCATTTTACAACATGAGACAGTCTACAGTCCAGACGTATCTAACGGAAACTGACAAGAAATTACATTTTGCTGACTATGCTCCAAATGGCTCTAAGCACTATGGGACTTAGCATCTGAGGTCATCGGTCCCCTAGACGTACAACTACTTGAAACTAAAAAACCTAAGGAAATCACACACATACATGCCAGAGGCAGGATTCGAACATGCGACCGTAGCAGCAGCGCGGCTCTGGACTGAAGCGCCTAGAAGCGGTCGGCCACAGCGGCCGGAATGCAGACTGTGCATTCCGACATTGGTTTCCGGCATCACTGCGGCCACACGAGGAGCAGTCTCATTTACAACATTACCGGCCCCTGTTGCCGGGCAACGTTTGTGGAAATGCATTCCCGGATCAGAAGTGTTTAAATTGGGCCACATTTTTGACACAGAATGGACGATCACGAACAAATGTAAGTCAGTGCGGATATCCTGCTTTTACTTCACACAAGGAATAATGTTAGAAATAACAAGTAAATCGGCCTTTGTAAATGTGTTCTTTTTTTAAGTAAGAAGAATGCTTCAGCAAGTGTTATTGGTGAACTGATGCTGGATACAACATACCTTTTCCAGTGTGTCGAAAGTGACACTTGGTCAGAGAGTTGGTAAAACCGATACAAATTTGAGAGAGTGTATATCAGCTACAACCTGACCGGTGATGACCCTTCATTTTTTAGCTTCTGGTGATTCGTACAGAAGTTTAAAGCGCATGTTTAAAGCGCATTATTTTTCAATAAGCTTGAAACATATGGATGAGACTTCAATAAGCCTTTTGGTACCACAAGTGTGCAATGACTTGATAGAAGGAATGAAGAATTACATTAAGGTAAGGTAAGAATAAAATTTTCATTTTATTTCGATTTTGTCCACCAGCAGGTTCCACTGTTTATACTATCAGCTCCTGCTTCGCAACGGTCTCAGGTTCGAATCCTGCCTCGGGCATGAATGTGTGTGATGTCGTTAGGTTAGTTACGTTTAAGTAGTTCTAAGTTCTAGGGGACTGATGACCTCAGAAGTTAAGTCCCATAGTGCTCAGAGCCATTTGAACCATTTGAGTTACTGCTTCGGGCACATCTAGAGACTGTATGAAACTCATGGCATCAGATGCTAACCATGTAGATGAAGAGCCACCTGCTCTTCCACTCTCCCTATGCAAATTGTTTGCCTCACATTCGGAATGGGTTCGAAGCCTGAAATTTTTTGAGTGCATCATCATGATTCCCAGTTTATCGACAACAGCTTGACAGCAGTCCTTTTTCTCTCGATTGAAAAACAGCCCACAGTTGCAGTAAATTATGTTTATTTTAAACCTTGACCATGGTTTCTGCTATAATAATATAGCCTTCTTCAGAAGTCCTAAAAAATTATTTTCACAATATACCTATACCTTTTTCTGACTGTGGTCTTTTCATACATTACTTTCGAGGTCCCATAGGCCTGGTCGTAGATCAAACACCTCTATAAAAATGTTCAAATGTGTGTGAAATGTTATGGGACTTAACTACTAAGGTCATCAGTCCCTAAGCTTACACACTAAGTAACCTAAATTATCCTAAGGACAAACACACACACCCATGCCCGAGGGAGGACTCGAACCTCCGCCGGGACCACCTGCTCAGTCCATGACTGCAGCGCCCTAGACCGCTCGGCTAATCCCGCGCGGCAAACGCCTCTATAAAGTTCACAACAAAGTCACTATAATAAACAGCTACAAAATATGTGACTGTCTGGCCGGCCAGGGTGGCCGAGCGGTTCTAGGCGCTACAGTCTGGAACTGGGCAACCGCTACGGTCGCAGGTTCGAATCGTGCCTCGGTCATGGATGTGTGTGATGTCCTTAGGTTAGTTAGGTTTAAGTAGTTCTAAGTTCTAGGGGACTGAGGACCTCAGAAGTTAAGTCTCATAGTGCTCAGAGCCATTTGAACCATTTGTGACTGTCTGAATGCGTGCAGACTTTCGAACAAGAACGAAACGATATTGTTTTCACTCAGACACGTGACTCCAGCGCTGTCGTTGAGGCAAGTAGAAAAGAAAAGTTAGAGCTAGGACAGATATAGATATTCCCCTGCAGTACGAAATATTCACCGCCTTTTGTGTACAGGCCGGCAACTCCTCGAAAATACGTCGGCAACAACATGCGACAGCCGGCAGAATAGTGCCCAGGCATACCTCGAAGTTGCTGCCTATTGCAGTCACATTGCAGCAACGATGAGGGCAGTACTATTGCGGACAAATATTGCGGTAAAATATGATCCGTGTAGACACACCTGTAGGCTCGTCCTGCAGGTGAATTACTGCGGAAATTGTGGGCAGTGGTAGGTGGTCGGCAGTAACAGCAGGAGCACTGGCCACCCAGGGGAGGCCCCTCAGTGTGCAGGGCAGGGCAGGGCAGCCGCCGCTGCGGCTGTGGCATCTCCTCCGCCTCCTCACTCCCTCCCTTCCTCTCCCTCCCTCTCACTCTCTTTCCTTCCACTCTCTCTATCGCCTTCGTTCTCTCTCTCTCTCTCTCTCTCTCTCTCTCTCCCTCTCCCCTCTCTGCTATCGCCCAGGCTAGGACCACCTTCGTTCCTGCTGCCCGCCGCACAATTTCGGATGGGGCAAAATCTCTTCACAGACGAATTAGTACGGCACGGGGACAAAGCAGGTGGAATGCAGGGCGGCTCGTGGGAAGACGGCAGCGGGAGCGGCCGGGGAGGCACTTGTACTTCCTCTGGCAGCCAAGGTCGCGCCCCGCTCTCAGCTGACCGCGCGGCGGCTGGCCACCTGCTCCGCTCGCATTCCTCACCTCCGTTATCCTTTGATGGGCGCCCGTGCCTCTGCACTCATACCCACCTCTCTTAGCCGAACCCTACAAAAGTTATGTTTGGAGAGGCTGTAGAAATAACAGCGGCCAAAGTAAATGTTGCATATTGTCGAAATTTGATACTAAAGGTTGTCATCGTAAATACGTTATGCTATCAATATATTGAATTCTCTGTACATCTACATCTACATGATTACTCTGCAATTCACATTTAAATGCTTGGCAGAGGGTTCATCGAACCACAATCATACTATCTCTCTGCCATTCCACTCCCGAACAGCGCGCGGGAAATTATTTTGATGATCATTCCTACCTATGTAGGTGGGGCTCAACAAAATATTTTCGCATTCGAAAGAGAAAGTTGGTGACTGAAATTTCGTAAACAGATCTCGCCGCGACGAAAAACGTCTTTGCTTTAATGACTTCCATCCCAACTCGCGTATCATATCTGCCACACTCTCCCCCCTATTAAGTGATAATACAAAACGAGCTGCCCTTTTTTGCACCCTTTCGATATCCTCCGTCAACCCCACATGGTAAGGAACCCACACCGTGCAGCAATATTCTAACAGAAGGCGAAGGCGTGTAGTGTAAGCTATCTCTTTAGTGGACTTGTTGCATCTTCTAAGCGTCCCGCTAACGAAACGCAACCTTTGGCTCGCCTTCCCCACAATATTATCTATGAGATCTTTCCAACTGAAGTTGTTCGTAATTTTAACACCCAGGTACTTAGTTGAATTGACAGCCTTGAGAATTGTACTATTTATCGAGTAATCGAATTCCAACGGATTTCTTTTGGAACTCATGCGATTCACCTCACACTTTTCGTTATTTAGTGTCAACAGCCGCCTGCCACACCATACAGCAGTCTTTTCTAAATCGTTTTGCAACCGACACTGGTCTTCGGATGACCTTACTAGACGGTAGATTACAGCATAATCTGCGAACAACCTAGGAGAACTCGTCAGATTGTCACCCAGGTCATATATATATATAGATCAGGAACAGCAGAGGTCCCAGGACGCTTCCCTGGGGAACACCTGATATCACTTCAGTTTTACTCGATCATTTGCCGTCTATTACTACGAACTGCGACCTACCTGACAGGAAATCACGAATTTTATTTCTAGCTGAAACAGCCCATGTCTCTACCGTGACTGGGTAGTATGTGCAGTGTACATCGAGGTGACAAAAGTTATTGATAGCAATATGCACTTAATATACAGATGGCGGTAGTATCGCGTGCACAAGGTGTAAAAGGGCAGTGGATTGGCGAAAGTGTCATCGGTACTCAGCAGATTCATGTGAAAAGTTGGCCGACGTGATTTTGGCTGCACGATGGTAACTAACAGACTTTGAATGCAGAATGGTAGTTGGGGCTACACCCGTAGAACATTTCGTTTCGGAAATCTTTTGGGAATTCAGTATTCCGAGATACACTGTGTCGTGGGTGTGCCGATAATACCAAATTTTAGACATTATCTCTCAGTACGAACAACGTAGTGGCTGACGGCCTTCATTTAACGACCGAGAGCAGTGGTACTTGCGTAGAGTTGTCAGTGTTGACAGACAAGCCACACTACGTGAGATAACAGCAGATAGCAGTCTGGGACGTACGACGAACGCATCCGTCAGGACAGTGAGGCGAATCTGGAGTTAACGGTCGATGGCAGCAGATGACCGTCGCGAGTGCGTTTGCTAACAGCACATCGCCTGCAGCGCCTCTCGGGTGGGCTCGTGACCATATCTGTTGAACCCTAGACGACTGGAAAACCGTGGCCTGGTCAGATAAGACCCGATTTCAGTTGGTAAAAGCTGGTTGTAGGTTTCCAGTGTGGCGCGGAGCAGACGAAGCCATGGGCCCCAAGTACTGTGCAAGTTAGTGGTGGTTCCATAACTGTGTAGGCTGTGTTCACATGGAATGAACGGGGTCCTTCAACCGAACCGATCATTGACTGGAAGTGGTGATGGTCGACTACTTGGAGACCATTTGCAACAAGCAACGACGGAATTTTTTGGATCACTGTGCATCATGTCACTGGGCCCAATTTTTGCGATTGACTTGACATTCTGGACAATTCGAGCGAATTATTTCGACACCCTGATCGTACGACATGAATCCCATCGAACATTTATGGGACGTAATCGAGAGGTCAGTTCGTATGCAAATCCTGTACAGGCAACACTTTTGCATTTACGGACGGCTATAGAGGCATCATCGCTGAATATTTCTGCACGGTTCTTCCAACGACTTGTTGAGTCCACGTCGCGTCGATCTGCTGAACTGCGCCGTACAAAAGGAGGTTTGGCGCGATATTGGGAGGTATTCCATGACATTTGTTACCTCAGTGTATGACAACTGTGTCACCTGCAAACACTGCAGTTCTTGTGCTCTCTGTCATTACGAGAGTTGCGTTCGTCCTGGATGGTCCAGACAGCAATGACGTACGATCAGATGCTTCGGGTAGTCACTCGGAGCAGGGATTGTGGCAGGTGGACGTCGCAGCAAATGTCTCTGTGAATCAGAATGGAGTATTTAGATTCTGGAGCAAGTTTTTAGTGACTGGATCAGTGAGGATCGACACAGAAGTGTCCCCAGAAGAGTACCAACATATGTACAGCACCGATATCTGCGTATAACAGGAAGCAAAAACACTCTACATAATGCTACATGTGTACGGCGGCAGTTCCAGACAGCTAGAGGAGTGTGTCAACACAAACGATACGAAATACGCTCCATGAACAGAGATTACATGCCAGAAGACCTCTCGAGTCTCCTGCTCTTAATCGGATTCGGAGAGGGGTTCGCTTGTGTCGCATGGGCATGAAACCACTCTTTGTGGCCTAGGCAGCAATAGGACACAACACTCTTTTCTGATGAGATCCTTACCAGTCTCCACCTTGACAATACGGATATTCGTGTTTGGAGGCAACGAGGACAACGTTCACACCCTGACTGTATCACAGACCACCAACCTTAGGAGGGCAGTTCAGTCACATTTTAGGGTGGAATCGTGTATGGCCGCAGGAAACCCCTTGTGCCAATACATGGGAGAATGACTGGTATGATGTATCGGAAGGACGTATCTGCACGCATTTTGACTCCATTTGGTGAACATATCGGAGCAGGATTCACGCTGATGGACAATAATCCACGCCCCAATCATCTCAATATTGTGAACAACTTTCTAGTGGAGCATAGTATCAGATGGACGGAAGGTTTCCATATTCTCTAGATTTCAAATGCTTTAAGAATGCGTGAACCATGCCCATTTTTGTCTCCTATTGTGTCTAGTACTGACCATAAAGCAATATGCAACATTTATTTTGACAGCAGTATTTTGTCTACGGATGACGTCGAGGATACCGCTGCCATATATTCGTCGTATCGTCGTCATCGTCATCCATTTAGCATATGCTGCTGGATAAAAGCCGTCTACAGACTTCCCCATGAATGATGATCCACGGCTCTAACATACCATGTTGATCCTGCATGTGTTACAGTGACACCCAGTCTATTAAGTGTTCGACTGTGATGGTAATGTAAACATGTGAAACAACAACCAGACACTAAAGGACATAAGATTAATTGCGCTTTTCGTTCAAACACATCCTTAGTGAGCAGAACCTCCTGGTGTAGAACATGTCAGAAAATCAAGAATACACAATATATATATATATAAAGAAAGATTAATATGGTGCAACAGACTGCAAGTGAAATGATCCCACTGGATGTGGAAGAACTAAACAAAAAATCTTCAACATAGTTTCATTTAAAATTAGTATATAACTTGACACAAACTGATCTTGTTGACTTCTTGCAAAAAATATTGCGACTGACAACCGTTCAGCCATCAAAACCTCACCTGAAGATAGCTCAACATTTATTGCCAGTCGTAATATTGTGGCACGAAGTCAATATGATCCGGATGCAATGCCCAAACCTCATAGAACATATAAGTGTTCAATACATTGATTCTTAGGCTGTTGTAGTCATGCATCATGAAACAGAAGTAATTTTTCAACACTTATATACAACGATAGCTTTACTGCAGCGAATCTACACAGAAGAACGATGTGGTAATGGAAATGAGCTTTTGGCGTCATTGGCCGGCAGGCCCCTTGCGGGGCAGGTCCGGCCGCCTTGGTGCAGGTCTTATTACATTCGACGCCACATTGGGCGACCTGCGCGCTGGAGGGGGATGAAATGATGATGAAGACAACACAATACCCAGTCCCTGATTGGAGAAAATCTCCGACACAGCTGGGAATCGAACCTGGGCTCGTAGGACGGCAATCCGTCACGCTGACCACTCAGCTGTAGGGGCGGACTCCGATTGTGGTGATGCGTTATTTGATGTTATTATGCACATCATTTGGTTGCACTAAGAAACTCAATAATGGATTAGGAGTTGGCCACATTAATTCTTTAGGCTTCTCTGAAACTGAAATTTATTAGTAATTAAACTTTTTATGGCTGCTGGCAATTTATGAATAACCTATGTTCCCTAACAATGACACCTTTCTGGACCAAAGTATGTGGCTTTAAATATCAGTGAACATTATTCTTATTTCTAGCTTTGATTCCATGGACTGAGCCGTTAGGTTGAGAAAGAGATATATTTTCGACAGCAAATTTCATAAAGGAAAAAATATATTGAGAATCAGTAGTCGTAAACAGGCCTCCACAAGATGTTCTTGAGTTCGCTACACAAACAATTCTTACCCCCCGTTTCTGAACCTCGAACCTGATGACATATTTAAATATTAATGTATACGTTGTGATGGAGGTAGATCTCAGTGGGTGTGGATTAAATTACTTGAAGAAATAAAGGGACCATCTAGCTAAATTTATGCCAAGACACACTTAGAACTGTCATTCATCTTCAATTGGTGTAGTACATTGACATCTTCATAAGTACAACATTTTTGTCGACTGCATTTTGAAAGCTGTGGAAATTAACAATTAACTGCCATGTTTCAATATCTGCTACAAATTATGTCAGCAGTGAGTGTCATGCAAAAGTAAATGTCAGCGTGTCTATGCATTTGATTCTATATGATCAAGAGTGTGGAACGCTTTCTTTCCTAATTGTACTTTCTACAGAAAGAGTGAAGTTTATTTCGACCAGGCGAGGCTGCGTTTCTCTCCCATTATCTCCTTTTTTTCAGAAGAGAACTTACTCCAGTTAGCCCTCACGAAAGAAGAAATAACTGCATCAGCCTGTTACCTAGCTCCGTCAATCCTACATATTACAGCTTCTGACTGAGTAAAATACAAAACTTCTGAAAATGATCACCTCCCTCCCAGAATCCTACAGGACGTCAACCTACGAAGTCGAACCCCACGCGACCCCAGCGACTCCACGAAATTTTAGAAACTCTTTGGACAAATTGCACTTACCTCCAACATATGCACTCAGAACTGCACATAGCATTTTAAGGGCCACGACTGATACTCGCAAATTATTGCGGTAACTGGGCGGGAGGTGTTGGCGGTCACATTCAGGAGCACAAGCTGAAAGCTTAGCTAGAGTCTGCACGTATGTTCAAGCAAGCATTTCTTGCGGTGTTTCCATGTTTATATCCACCACTTGAATGCTGTTTGGGTGACGACAGATAGCCTAAGAAGATGATGGAATGGATTCCAACGAATAGCAGAAGAAGAGGATGTCAGAAAGAGGGTGTCAGAGAAGCTATTGTCAAACAGGAATTTGCAGCTGGAAGGTCGGCAGGATAAAGGAAAAGGCGCAGGTTATTCCTGTTTTGAGGAAGGGTAGTAGGACAGATGCACATAATTATAGGCGTTTATAGTTGAAACCAATCTGTTGTAGAATTGTGGAACATGTTTTATCCTCACTAATTACGACGTTTTTGGAGAACGAAAAATTCCTCTTTAAAAATCAACATGGATTTCGCGAAGAGAGATTTTGTGGAACTCAGTACGCTCTGTTCTTCAGAACTCAAGAAAATCTACGTACAGACGTAAATGTAATTTTCGGAGTATCCGAACGAAGAGTGGAAGAAGTGTCATTGTTTGCAATGTATATAACTGATCTTGCAGAAAGCGTCGGAAGTTCTTTAAGATTGTTCGCTGGGGGTGCTGTTGTCTATGAGAAAGTAGCAACGTCAGAAAACAGTCTCCATTTGGAAAATGACCTTCATGGTCATGAATGACCAGTATCTAGCAGCTGACCCTGAACGTAAACGAATGTAACGTACTGTGCATACGTGGGAAAAGAAGTCCACTACTGTACAGCTACATTATTGACGACAAATTGCTGGAAACAGTATACACACCGTAAAATATCTGCCAGTAGCTATCGAGAACGATCTTAAGTGGAATGACCGCATAAACAGTAGGAAAAGACGACGCCAAACGAGATGGCGCGGTTGTTAGCACTCTGGACTTGCCTTCAGGATGAGGGATCAAACCGGCGTCCGGCCAACCACATTTTCCGTGATTTCCCTAAATCGCTCCATGAAAGGGCACGGCCGATTGCCTTCCCCATTCTTGACACAATCCGAGCTTGTGCTCCGTCTCTAATGACCTTGATGTCGGTGGGACGTTAAACCATAATCTTTCTTTTTCCTTCTTGAGGTTCATAGGAAGAATCTGAAGAAAGAATCCTAAAAAGAAATGGCTTACAAGGCACTTGTTCGACCGATTCTTGAAAATTTATGTTCAGTTTGGAATCGTTACCAAGTAGGATTGACAGAAGAGGTAGAGAAAATGCTACGAACTCTGGTGCGTTTCGCCACGGGATCGTTTAGTCGGGGGGAGAACATTGCACAGGTGCTAAACTGCAGTGGCGGGCGCTACAAGAGAACCGTTGTGCATCACAGAGAGGTTTACTGTTACAATTTCGCGAGAGCACTCTCTGGGAGAGTCGAACAAAGTATTACTTCCTCCCACATACTTCTTGCGAGATGACCACGTTGAAAAAATTTGAGAACTCAGAACCAATACAGAGACTTACCGACAGTCATTCTTCCCACGCGACATTCACGAATTGAACGCGGAAGGGGGTATCAGCTAATGACACCAGAAATACCCTCCGCTACACACAATTAGGTGGCTTGCGGAGTACTGATGTAGACGTTGTTACGGTGCTCGCTTATTTCCAAGTCCGTATCGATCCTAGTGCCGAGTTTTCACTCAGATGGCGCTTTGGCGTTAGGTGGTTGTTTCCGCGTGTGATCGCTGGCCGGCGCTTAGCTGGAAGCGTGTGAGCAAGGAAGAGGCGGCTGCCTTGTGAAGACAGCTCGGCTCGGCTGGGGCTGTTTGCGTCTGGACGCCGAGTGGGGCCCGATGGGAAGACCGGACCGTGATTTTAGGGTTAATAGTGTGGACAGCGGCGTGGTGTGCCGTTTAACTTGATTAGCAAGGGGAGAAAAATGTCGCCCGTTGCAGTTTGTCGAGCCTGAGTTTGAAATATCTTCTATGTGCGGCGGGATGTCATTTCGTCCTCCTGTCTCTCCGTCGCTGGGATTGCTATCCTCGTTTACCGTCCCATGGATGTATATCGATGGGCTACGCTGCTCTCCGTACTCTACTAGACGCTGGTGTTTGAAGTGCGTGTTCGGCGGCACGTTAGTCTGGGGGCTTTATGTTTGATCTTCAAGTGCATAGTCCTCGAGTGGCACTCCTTAGGGTTTGCCTTGCGCAGTTAGATTGGAGTTTACTTTGTCTTGTGGTGCTTCCGCTTTCCGTCAACGAAGGTTAAGCTTGATTCGGCACTCCGTACGACGCTTGGCACCTCAGCAGGCGCGTCGGAGCCACCTTGGCGACTAAACGGAAGCCTTTGGACTGAGAGGTCTTGTGTTTTGCACATTGTTCATAAATTGTTGTTTCGGTATTAAGTTGTCTGAGGTTTCTTATGGATTTCTCGGGATTTGGTCTGTTGTCCGGCCCGGTCTAGGTCTCGTTATTTTAAAGGTCGGTCCTTGTTTTGGCTTAGTAGAACTTTGGTTTACTGCATGTTGGTTCTGGTAGTACGCCGGGTCGCTGTGGTTGTGTTGCATTTTGTGTGGGGCTGTGCGCTCCGAGCCGTGCAGTACCATTTGTGTGAAGTGCTTCACTGGGGAGTGCTGATCGGGCCATTCTTGGTCCTCTTTTGTATGAAATAATTTTATTATTATTTTATTGTTATTTTATCACTTAAATGATTTAATTCTTTCCTCCCAGCCGACAGCAAATCATTTGCTGTGCTCTCTTCATTTTGAAGAAAATTGTTGCATGGAAAATTATGTAAATAGACGTCAACTGAAGGACGATGCTATACCGACAGTATTTGGATTTCCAACTCATTTGAAAAAGGTATAGTGTCCTGGAAATCGTGCAATATAGGCCTTGGTTAAATAGTGTGGAAATACTGTCAGTGTGTATAATTTTGAACGTTCCTTTTCCAGGTTACCAAGGCACTCAAATATTTATTAAGTATGAATCAGAGGTAGGTCGAATAATTGCGTTTAGATACTTAAGCTGTGTTGTCAGGTGGTGCTTATACTACCTAAATAGTCAAATATTTGATCAAATGTTGCAAACTCAACCACTTTTAGAGGCGCAATCAGTGTTAAAAACTAATGTGCGAATGAAATTCCTGCCGTATTTAAAGTGATATGGGTTATTACAATTAATCATACCAAAACTCGAGTGTAGACAATACTGTGCTAAACAAAAGTAAGCGTGCAAAATGTACACAGTAGTCGCTAAAAAGCAAACAGGACCTGACAGGAAAATTACGTGAATTAAATAATAATCGTACTGTCTGCTACTTTAAAAGTTTCATGTAATTATCTCGAAAACGAAAGTAATGTCAGTGGGAAAGAAATATAAACGGATTTAGTGTCAAATAGGAGGAACAAAGTTAGAACAGGTGGACGGTTTCAAGTACTTAGGATGCATATTCTCACAGGATGGCAACATAGTGAAAGAATTGGAAACGAGGTGTGGCAAAGCTTATGCAGTGAGCGCTCAGCTACGATCTACTCTCTTCTGCAAGAAGGAAGTCAGTGCCAAGACTAAGTTATCTGTACACCGTTCAATCTTTCGACCAACTTTGTTGTATGGCAGCGAAAGCTGGGTGGATTCAGGTTACGTTATCAACAAGGTTGAGGTTACGGATATGAAAGTAGCTAGGATGATTGCAGGTACTAGTAGATGGAAACAATGGCAGGAAGGTGTCCACAATGAGGAAATCAAAGAAAAACTGGGAATGAACTCTATAGATGTAGCAGTCAGGGCGAACAGGCTTACATGGTGGTGTCATGTTACATGCATGGGAGAAGCAAGATTTCCCAAGAGACTCATGGGTTCAGCAGTAGAAGGTAGGAGGAGTCGGGGCAGACCAAGGAGAAGGTACCTGGATTCGGTTAAGAATGATTTTGAAGTAATAGGTTTAACGTCAGAAGAGGCACCAATGTTAGCACTGAATAGGGGATCATGGAGGAATTTTATAAGGGGGGCTATGCTCCAGACTGAACGCTGAAAGGCATAATCAGTCTTAAATGATGATGTAATTATCTAATGCAAATAACTCTATGCAAACTCGCTCCACCTTGTCAGGAAAGAGCCTTACATTCTTAAATTTCGCGTCTCTGTGCAGACGTATTTCAGAAATTAGGAAACTTCATTCATTTAAGTATAGTTTTAAAATAGACTCGAAAACTCAGTACTTTTTTAAACAAACATGCGCTTAATTTGTGCTTCAATTGGCTCTTGTTGCGTCTCATATACGTCAAATCACAACCCCAGTACTAGGATTCATCCCTGCAAATGGCGGCGATCAGCTGCTGCAATTGGGAGACAGTCGCCTCGCTTCCCCGCTATGGCGTGGTAGGGGCTTGACTAGGATCGATACGGACTTGGAAATAAGCGAGCACCGTAACAGATGTAGACTTTGGAAACTGTGGTGCGAGAAATAACGCAGTAAATAGCAACAAAGAATGAGCCAGCAAGTGAAGGCGTTTCTTGATGCGTTGAACGAAAGGGCGGTACGTGTACATCCGACTGTGCTTCCTGCTAGGACAAAACTCTCATTCTTCGTACGAAGAAAGTGGTTAATAAAACTACCGCGTCAGTGGTTCATTAAGTTTTTTTTTCGTCCAGCGACAATTATAAGCGTCAGCCGCCGAGGAGCGGTGCAGTAGACGCTGTCGCGACCGGAATTACACCTGTGCGGACGTCGAGTCCAACGACATGGTCCCCGGCGCCGCGTCGCAGAGGGGTCACGGGACCGCGGCTGGAGCGGCGGTCCCAGGCCGGCCTTTGTCCGGCGGCGGCGGCGAGGTGTTGCTCACGCAAATCCGCGGTCTGCCCGGCCGGCACATGTGTGGTACGGAGCGGCGCGGCGCCGTCCTCCGCAGACAAAGCGGGCGCCCGCCGCGGCCCCGGGCCATTCATTGAGCGGCGCCCAGCGGGGCCCGGCCTGGGAACCGAGGCCGCCGCCGCCGCCGCCGCTGCGGGGGAGAGGGGCGCGCGGGGACGGCCGCTTTGAGGCCCACCGACAAAGTCCAACCTGCCGCGGGTGGCGGGGCGCTGGAATGCGCCACCCCACAACAGACCTGGCCTACCCCACAGCCACACACACACGCACGCGCACACACGGCTCACAGCGCCCGCCCGCCGGAGTTGGCACCTCGCTCGTTACTGCTAGCTCGGCTCGCTCGCCCCCTCCCACCTCGCGCCTTAAATCGCCGCCGGCACTTACCTGTCACTTTTCGCCTCGTTAGGTGCCAGGAGTTGCGAGTGCCCACAGTAAAAAAATAACTCTCGACATGCTTCCTCGCGTTCATTCATTCGGGTCTCGTCTGTTCAGCTACCAACTTTCAACAGCGACTACTTAATTTCAAATCGTGCACAGTGACACTGCACCTGCATGTGCACTGAACGTGTGTCGCTATCTCCGAATGTTCCGGTTTCTAAAGCAGCTCATCATTAGCCAGTTGACAAAATCATTTTACTCGTTCGTGTCTTCTAACGTCACCTACCCATCCTCTGTAACACCATGGTCTCCGTCTTTCCTTGTCTGTTAGAATCACAATCACTCCACTGGCCCATGAACAGACCAAATGAACCGTGTATAATTTTTTTTTTTTTTAATATGTCTCAACGACCTTGTTCCAAATATGTTGATACATAAGAGACAGCCGGCCTGGTGGCCGAGCGGTTCTAGGCGCTACAGTCTCGAACCGCACGACCGCTACGGACGCCGGTTCGAATCCTGCCTCGGACATGGATGTGTGTGATGTCCTTAGGTTAGTTAGGTTTAAGTAGTTCTAGGTTCTGGGGGATTGATGACTTCAAATGTAAAAGACTCGTCTCAGACACGGGAACATACGCTGAGCGGCTCGACCGCTTAACCCCATCCTTTTTAACTTCTTACGCACAATCATTGTTTCAACTGGACTGCTGGCAGCACTCTGGAACTCACGGGTAATTCTTTCCGCTGATTTCATGCGAGTTTTATACGACCATTCCCCACAATTTTTGACGTTCAATGTCCGTCAGTACAGTGACGTCTGCCTGGGTTTTGATTCAGCTGTGGTTGCTCATTAACGCTTTCACTTTACGATAATATCACCGATAATTGGCTTGGTTAGCTCAAGAAAGGTTGAAATGTGTCTGATTTATTCGTTACTCAGGCGACATCCAGTGGCTACTCCATGTTCGAAATCACTGAGCTCTCCTGACCCACCCATTCTACGGTTTCTGCTTCTCTTCTGTGAACACTATACCCTCTTCCACCTTTTGTTCTAGAAGGTCCGCCTCTCTTGACATCTAGTGGATAATCCCGCTTTGTACACGAGTGTCCGAATGCTTTTCATCAGATAGTGTACAAAAACTCATCAACTGGTTTTAAGACTTTCAACTTACTCTATTTAGTTTTGTCATTTGTTGTTACGATCATCTGCACTAGACAAAAATGGTACAACGGCATTACTATTTCCAATTCCGCTATTCTCAAAAAAATGGTTCAAATGGCTTTAACCACTATGGGATTTAACATCTGAGGTCATCAGTCCCCTAGACTTAGAACTACATAAACCTAACTAACCTAAGGACATTACACACATCCATGTCCGAGGCAGGATTCTAACCTGCGACCGTAGCAGCAGCACGGTTCCGGACTGAAGGGCCTAGAACCTTTCGTCCAAAGGGGCCGGCCCGCTGTTCTCCACTACCTCTCTTATCCCAAAAACACGCGCTGAACATACCGTTCATTCCCTTTTACAAGTCTTCTGATCTTTTTGGCTTTCGGCCAGAAGACTGATGAAAACTTTACCATTGCTCACGAACATTTCTTTAGTTCTAAACCATTCCTTCAATTTCTGCATCATAAGTTTCAAATCTGCTATGCACCTATTCTGACAAAAGCATATATTTCTTAATTTCGCGTTTTATTTACTCTCATTCGGTTTTTTGTAGTTTTTATAGGTTACTCGGATGTCTTTAAATTCATACGTGCTTTCTCAGGATTTACCCTTCACGCTATCGATGACGTTCGGTCACGTATGCTATGAATACATCCTTGTCTCTTCTTTATTCTTCCTTCCACTAATAAGTATGGTACCACGTTTATTTCTCTGGAACCTTAGTTACTCTGGAGTCAAATAGATATTCATGTGCGAGACGTGAAGACTGGTCGTCTTTTGATCCTTACATTCAGCCTCCCGTGCCTTCTTCAAAGCAATAATAATACAGTTTTAATAGAAATACCGAAGGGCTGTTCGTATTTGCCGAATTTGGAACGTGGTACGAAAAATAATCTTTGGGTTCATATATCTCAGAATGACTTCAGTGGGGCATATACACTCCTGGAAATTGAAATAAGAACACCGTGAATTCATTTTCCCAGGAAGGGGAAACTTTATTGACACATTCCTGGGGTCAGATACATCACATGATCACACTGACAGAACCACAGGCACATAGACACAGGCAACAGAGCATGCACAATGTCGGCACTAGTACAGTGTATATCCACCTTTCGCAGCAATGCAGGCTGCTATTCTCCCATGGAGACGATCGTAGATATGATGGGTGTAGTCCTGTGGAACGGCTTGCCATGCCATTTCCACCTGGCGCCTCAGTTGGACCAGCGTTCGTGCTGGACGTGCAGACCGCGTGAGACGACGCTTCATCCAGTCCCAAATATGCTCAATGGGGGACAGATCCGGAGATCTTGCTGGCCAGGGTAGTTGACTTACACCTTCTAGAGCACGTTGGGTGGCACGGGATACATGCGGACGTGCATTGTCCTGTTGGAACAGCAAGTTCCCTTGCCGGTCTAGGAATGGTAGAACGATGGGTTCGATGACGGTTTGGATGTACCGTGCACTGTTCAGTGTCCCCTCGATGATCACCAGAGGTGTACGGCCAGTGTAGGAGATCGCTCCCCACACCATGATACCGGGTGTTGGCCCTCGGTCGTATGCAGTCCTGAATGTGGCGCTCACCTGCACGGCGCCAAACACGAATACGACCATTATTGGCACCAAGGCAGGAGCGACTCTCATCGCTGAAGACGACACGTCTCCATTCGTCCCTCCATTCACGCCTGTCGCGACACCACTGGAGGCGGGCTGCACGATGTTGGGGCGTGAGCGGAAGATGGCCTAACGGTGTGCGGGACCGTAGCCCAGCTTCATGGAGACGGTTGCGAATGGTCCTCGCCGATACCCCAGGAGCAACAGTGTCCCTAATTTGCTGGGAAGTGGCGGTGCGGTCCCCTACGGCACTGCGTAGGATCCTACGGTCTTGGCGTGCATCCGTGCGTCGCTGCGGTCCGGTCCCAGGACGACGGGCACGTGCACCTTCCGCCGACCACTGGCGACAACATCGATGTACTGTGGAGACCTCACGCCCCACGTGTTGAGCAATTCGGCGGTACGTCCACCCGGCCTCCCGCATGCCCACTATACGCCCTCGCTCAAAGTCCGTCAACTGCACATACGGTTCACGTCCACGCTGTCGTGGCATGCTACCAGTGTTAAAGACTGCGATGGAGCTCCGTATGCCACGGTAAACTGGCTGACACTGACGGCGGCGGTGCACAAATGCTGCGTACCAACGCCATTCGACGGCCAACACCGCGGTTCCTGGTGTGTCCGTGCGTGTGATCATTGCTTGTACAGCCCTCTCCCAGTGTCCGGAGCAAGTATGGTGGGTCTGACACACCGGTGTCAATGTGTTCTTTTTTCCATTTCCAGGAGTGTATTTTCGAGTCATACTGCCTTACTTGAGTTAAAATAATAATTACGCTACCGGTATATGCTGACAGTGACAACATACTAATTCACATATTTCTTAAAAACTAGCTGCTTCGTTCTGTCCACACAAGATCGTCCGCTGCTGTAGTGTCAATCAAGACGGTGACTTATAGAAACGTCGGTTACTATCGGAAGCTTCGGCGTAATGACAGCTGCACTTCTAGTGAACATTTTTTCTCTCATTAATCTAAAGAAGAGTGGTTGCAGTTCAGTGATTTGTCATCATCGCGGTCTTTAAAGACGAAGCTCCAGATCAATGGGACAAAGCTGAGACAGGAGCACTATCCCACGTATAAATACAGTGCAATCAATATAAAAGTTGAGTTGTATGTATATTATATCATCGCTATTTTCTCATCATCATCATCATCCCGTAATGGCGTGACATTTAACATCCTACGCTGGATTAAGTCCTTCTCCATACTTGCATTACAGTCTCCTGATATACGCTCATCCAAGTTGTTCCTGGATTTTTTGCTACTCTCGTTTGGCCACCTGCTTCACACACACACAAAATCCCCAGTTGGTGTCAACATGTTTCGCCCTGTCACTTATCGCTTCTTTCGCCTTTAGTTGTGCTTTTTAAATACTAAAAATGCCAAGGTGTTCCGTGGTTCTGAGTCCACGTTAAGCTAGGTGGAGTTGGAACAAGTGCGGTCAGATATTTTTGAGGAGTCTAGGGTTCTTACTGTGATAATCGGCTTTGTGCATACAGGTACGCTAGGAATACGTTGCCTGTCTAACAGTGTAGTACAGCATTTTGTAGTCTGTGACACGTGTTACTAGGAATTGTTTTACAAACGTTGAAAGGCTGAAAAATCTGCTACCAGTCACTTTTTTGCGATACATCACTTAGCCCTTCCTCATTTTCAGACGAGGTCTAGATTACATTGGAATGTGACAGTGTGATTGTGAGGTGGCATAAATCAGAACTAACATCTAATGACAAATTTGGCAACTACAGCACGCAGAGGTGTACTGCTAAAGAGAGAAACAAATTCATAGTGTACCTTTATGCTATGTGGGAAAAGCCGGTCATCCCAGGAAGATGGTTCAAATGGCTCTGACCACTTAGAACTAATTAAACCTGACTAACCTAAGAACATCACACGCATTCATGCCCGAGGCAGGATTCGGTCGCTTGGTTCCAGACTGTAGTGCCTAGAACCGCAAGGCCCATCCCAGGAAGAGCCCAGTGCTCCACAGAAATCTCTCGCTTCAGAATTAAGAAGTGTCACTCCGCACAAGTGCTCCAACACAACGAGTGTGAAAGCGAAAAACCTGGATACTGCGACAGACTGAGGTCTAGGTTAGGTTAGAATGTGACAGCTTTGTTGGTGAATCCAGTGAATGAGAAAGCAAAAAACTACCTGAAGTGTTTTAGGTTTGTGGGTAGATTAACGGATGGTGGGTGGACCAAGAAAGAAATTTTTTTTATTCCACGAGATAAGAAAAGTGAAAAAACACTTCGTTATGGAAGGTAGGTGGCAGGGCATTAGAACACTTGAAAAATCATCAGAACCCCACAGTTAAAGGCCACCCATAGCACCTCCTCAAAATACTTAAAAATATATGTTAAATTTAAATAAGAGAGATCGTACAAGAATTTGTTCATTGAAGACGAAGGCTTAAGAACCACACCACCTCGTTCATTTGCATCTTACTGCGAGTGCATGTTCCGGGCTAAAATGAGAATGATAGTGGAGGGGAGATTGATTTACACCTGACGAAACAGCACGGAAGATTAAAGCATTACACAGTGCATTTCAAGCATTCACATGGGCCCTTGACGGATCCGAAAGGAACATCACCATCACGGTTTCTCGGGATAAAAATTTTTACTTTGATGTTGTTGAAGAGTACGTTGGCCGTCCCACTCCCTCGTGTTGTATTAGAGGATTTAGTTTTTTCGTCTTTTTTATCTTTGTTTTTATTTGTTGGCTCATTTTCGCGATATTCTGCAAAGATTCCAAGACATGTGGATATTTCTCATGAGAGTTTTCTTCCGTAAAAAGACGCCAGATAATGAAAATGGAAAATGATGTACGTTTTACCATACGCATAAATAAAACCCTTGACTGACGAAATAGTTTTCATTGAATACTCTTTTTTTAACAGTGAAAAGCCTGTTACATTGAAGGAGAAAAATAGTTGTTTTTTGTGTTATATTGGAAAACACAATGAAAGAATAAAACACAATGGATAAGGCAAAGGAGAGTTTCTGTATTGTTTTCTAAATGTTTGATGCGTTTCTTTATATACAGCCCCCCCCCCCCCCCCCAAAGAGGAATGGTCAATATTCAGGGCTATATCAGGAGCGATCGTTTGAAGCAAAGAATTCTAGTAAACATGGCCTCCGAAATGCATATACTGTATTAGGAGCTATGAACATTTCTTCATCTTCGATACTGTGAAACAAATCTCTTCTATTGCAAGCTCTTTGCTTCCCTTATCTCGAGAGGTAACAGTATGCCCCAAAACAGGAAAAAGTTCAGTAAATATGAAATCTAAAGAACATTCTTTAAGGACTATGAGCACTTATTTATCTTCACTACTCGAAACACATCTCTTTTACTGAACAGGAGGTCACATCTCTTAAGCTACTATCTGACCCTAATATTATTGCACTTGGCCCCCCCATTGCCGCTATCAGAAACACGCAATGACGTTGCAGCAAATAATTACAGTGGTGACTACGGAAAGCGCATTGAACTGTGGATGATTTCATGAAAGTTGAGCATATACCATCAAGTGTTCCAGCGTTTCCTCGTGAAATATCACGATAGACACTGAGGATAAGCCGACTAAAGCGCCCTCAGTCCCAGATGCAATAATACTATGGTTTACTAATACACATTTTAGAGCCCATGTTTACAGACATTTCTTTCGATTTTTGGTCCGGACTACCTCTTCCAAAATATGATAAACAAAGAGATTACATTAGAAGAGATTTTCTTTAATGTCGAAGATGAGGTAGTACTCATAGCTCTTAAATTATTATGGAGATCAAGTTTATTGCACAGTTTTGATTCGAGTAATGGTTCTTGCCATAAATGTGAATACTGACCGTTCCTCCTGGACATCCATTATATTTTCTCTAACAAGCTAGAGGAAGTCCTCACAACAATGGAAGAAATTCTACTCAATCAGTATGGGATGAGAATAAAGAAGAAAAGACTTAAATGATGGTATGCAGCACAGGAGCAGAATATGAACGAGAATGTGGATTGGAAGAGAGGAGCTAGAAGTGATAGAGGAATTTACTTACCTGGGAAGGAAAATCACAAGGGATGGTAGAAGCCGGAAAGAAATTGCGAGCAGAATAGATAAGGCCAAAATTGCATTTAATCGGAGAAGGATCTTACTCAGCAGCAACAACATCAATCTGAAAATAAGGAAAGGTATCATGAAAGGTTTCGTTTGGAATTTGGCCCTATACAGATGTGAAACTTGGACAGTTGGAGTAGAAGAGAAGATGGCTAGAGGCCCTGGAGATGTGGTGCTATAGAAGGATGATGAAGATCAGCTAGAGAGACAAAGTAACAGATGAAGAGGTGCTTAGAAGAGTACAGAAAACGAGATCGCTGTGGAGGCACAACCAGACAAGAAGAGACACATATATAGGGCACATCCTACGACATAACAACATCATTGGAACAACAGCAGAAGGAGCTATTGAGGGAAGGAATCGGCAGGAGCGACCAAGGGTAACATACATGCAAGAGATCATGAATAACGTAGGATGTAACACATACGTGGAAATGAAGAGGAAGGCCTACAGAAGAGAGGAACGGCGCTCTGCTGGAAACCAACCGCAGGGTTGAACACTAAAAGAAAAAGAACAAGCTTTTCCTACTGTTCCGCTTCTCAGCACTTTACCGTACAAACTTTGTCTAGAATATCCGTTCTGAATTTGACCTTGACCATTAACAAACTCCTTAATCCCATTACTACATTCCGACTTTTAATATCACTGATGACGTCTCATAGCCTCCCTTTCATCTTTGGGCACTGGGCTTAGTGAAGTGACGATGTGCTGAAGTTCCCCCTAGTGTGGATACGCCCCCATTTCACAGTGACGTCACCATCAGTTCGGTTCTGTTCTGTTGACGTCCGCGGTGAATCGACCGTTATCCACGGACAAACTATGTCACAGGCAACTACGTCAACTGTGAAATGTGTGCACCATCGTGTCAAACAATAGGAAAAATCAGCTGTGCCCAATGTTACACTTTCCTTGGCGCTCCGAAAGTCACCTCTTTTGTCTCCTGACGACTCTCGCTCTAGGGTGGGTTTGTCTTTCGTGTGGCAACCTGTCATTCCGAACACAGTTTGTGAAACATTAACACAGCCGCAAAAAGAGGAACAAGAATTTGGCCATTCCGACAGAAAGCCTAGCGCCGGTGTTGTCGGGGAGGAAACAAAACGGTTCACCCCCTCTAATGGCTTCGTGGAATAGCGGTCGGTGGGGTGGTTGTAGGGGCCCCCGAGGGGTGGGCAGGCCGCGCCCCGCATGGGGCCGGAAGAATGTGGGTCGTAATTGGCAGCAGGGGCGGCGCGGCGGCGGCGGCGGCGGCAGCGCGGCTATCGGGTGTCGCGCTACAGCCTCTGCCTGTCCCTGTGCCTGCCTTCCGAGAAGACGACCAGCCGCGGCCAGGACGTCCGGACACTGCGGGCCGCACCCTGCACCCTCGGCTGCGCCTGCGCACTGCCGACCCGTGGGAACCTCGCGCCGCAAATGGAGCGGAAACCTAATTAATGGCGCCGCGCTGCTACATTGTCCACCGGGCTGCCGCCTCCACCCACTCCTCCTGTCCTTAGGACGCAGCAGAGTAAGACATAGTGGACGAGGCCGTATTTCCACGGGAAACGAAAACTTCAGTGTGGATTTTAAAGCCAAATTGTCTGTTAATCGACCGCGACTGTTTCAAAAATATGAAAGGTGTTTCAGAGGCTGCTACCATTCACAAAATTAAATCATTTAATGAAGCAACACGTTTTGAGGTTTACAATGGCAACACAAAAAGATTAAACAAAAGTACAGATAGATATTAAAGTTATTACATTAAATAACTTCTTCTCCGATGGACCCACAGCTGGGTATGTATTTATTCCAATCTTCTACTAGCCCATCTCCTGTCTCTGTCCACCACCTCCACTTCCCACTGCTTGTCCATCTTGTCCTGCCACTCTCTCTGTCCATCTTGTCCTCCCCCTCTCTCCATCAATGTGCTACCCTTCTGTCCATCTTCTCCTTCACCTTCTGTCCATCTCGTCCTCCCCCTCTCTCCATCAATGTGCTACCCTTATGTCCATCTTCTCCTTCACCTTCTGTCCATATCGTCCTCCCCCTCTCTCCATCAATGTGCTACCCTTCTGTCCATCTTCTCCTTCACCTTCTGTTCATCTCCACCTTCCCCTCTAATTCCACCTCCTCCTTCTGCCCCTCTCATTGTTCATCTCCTTCTCTCCTGTCTCTTTGTCCATTTCGTCATTCCTCTCTTCCTTTTCATCTCCTCCAGTTTCGTTTTTCTGTCAAGCTCATTCTCTTCCCTTTCTCTGCGGATTTTCTCATGCCCCTGTGTCTGCTCATCTCCTCCTCGAACTCTCTATGCCCCTCTCTCCCCCTCCCACTTTCTCTTTCCATCTGCTCCTCTTTCCTTTCTCTGTTCACCTGCTTACCTCCCCTCTGTCTTTTCCTCTACCACTCTCTCCAGCCATCTCTTCCTCCTTCCTATTTGTACCCATTTCCTCCTCCCCCTCTCGCTGTCTGTCCATCTCCTCCACCCCTTCTCTCTGCGCGTTATCACACTCACCCTAATATGAAATTTGAAGTACTTACCCCCTACCCTCCCTACACACAACATATTTCTTTCCAGACTGTAATTAATATGTGCAAAAAATTTGACTGAAGTCATTTCATAGTTTTTTTCATTCATGGCTTTGCCCATGTACCCACAGGTCAAATGAATTTCACATGTATTTAACACAATGAAAACGTATTCGTTCACTTATTCCTCATGTCTCTCCAGCGAAATTCGGTCTGCAGTTTCGTTTTCACGCAGCTCAACTTTTAAGACATATCTTTTGATAGCAACATATTTTTATGGCTACATTCAGCAACATATCTGGAAGCTGTCTGCGAAATGTGTTACTTGCAAGGTTAATAGTAAAGAAAGTAATAAATTAAAACGTCTTGCGTGATGCGGCAGTTTTTCACGCATCTCAGAGTTTGTGATATATTTCCTGAACTATGTGTCGCACAGTGATATAATCTTTCTGCTGAATTCACTTGTACATGTGAATACTGTCTGCAAACTGTATCATGAATAGATTTATGAAGTTATAATTTAAAACTCATTCTTCATGCGGCAGTTTTACTGAATGAAAAGTGAAAACGTAGTAAACAATGCCTTTTTTGTAGGTATCGTCAGCGAAAAGATGTTTTGCAGAGGTTTGAAGTTATGTTTAAAGTTTGTTGCAAATCTTTACGTACTCTCATTCTCAAATACTGGATGGCTAAAATATGAGAATTCGTGGACAGTGACTTCGCTGCCATTTTCATCCCAAACCCCATCCCTTTGTTATGGTGATAGTTCTTACCGCCACAACAGATTTTCAGACAGTACTTGGTATGTGTACCATGTATGGTTGAAATCGCCCCAGCGGTTTAGGAGATGTGGAATATACATATGTATATGTATATGTACATCAATTTTTATAATATGTATGAATTAAACTTACATATACATGGAGGTACGTTCATAGCTCAGTTTGGTACTTAGTTTCTCTTGTGTACTGTATTGCTAAATTCGTTCACGTTCTTACTTTCTATAGAAGAATAACAGTGAAATTTCACATTATATTTTTGACAGATGTAAAATGACAGATCGCTCATAAGTCAATGTTACAGTGCTAGGAGATTTTGCCTTATATTATACTTGTATCTAGATGGAGCGACGACCATAAATAATCTTGGAACATAATTTCTGTTATGTGTTATGTTGTTAACATAGGTCACCTACGAGTATTCGCTTTCAATAGAAGAATAATAGTGAAGTTTCGTGTTATTTATTGTCAACTGTAAAATGACAAATCGGTCCAAAGCTCCTTTATATTGACAAGCAAATTATATCTTAGGTAGTCAGATGTTTGTTGTCGGAGGTGGTGTGTATTACGTGATGCTCGACCATGATGTTGGTTATTGTTTTTTGCTTGTCGTGTTCTGTTTATACCTTTACTTTTCTATTATGCCAATAAATTTATCAGATAAATTTTATGTTTGAGGTCCGTCTGTCCATTTAGGATGTCAGTCGGATATCTGTTTACGTGTGCATAAATAGCCAGTTCTTCCAAAATGTACAAGGTTTAACCTATTAGTACCCTTTGTAGAATTTTCATAGCGTTTTCGATTGTGTTCTGTCCTTGATTTATATTTTTCAAATAGGTAAAAGCTTGACTCATTGCTTTTACAATCTCGTGTTTTCTGTCAGGAAGGTCGCAGTTCGTAGTAATAGACGGCAAATCATCGAGTAAAACTGAAGTGATATCAGGTGTTCCCCAGGGAAGCGTCCTGGGACCTCTACTGTTCCTGATCTATATAAATGACCTGGGTGACAACCTGAGCAGTTCTCTTAGACTGTTCGCAGATGATGCTGTAATTTACCGTCTAGTAAGGTTATCCGAAGACCAGTATCAGCTGCAAAGCGATTTAGAAAAGATTGCTGTATGGTGTGTCAGGTGGCAGTTGACGCTAAATAACGAAAAGTGTGAGATGATCCACATGAGTTCCAAAAGAAATCCGTTGGAATTCGATTACTCGATAAATAGTACAATTCTCAAGGCTGTCAATTCAACTAAGTACCTGGGTGTTAAAATTACGAACAACTTCAGTTGGAAGGACCACATAGATAATATTGTCGGGAAGGCGAGCCAAAGGTTGCGTTTCATTGGCAGGACACCTAGAAGATGCAACAAGTCCACTAAAGAGACAGCTTACACTACACTCGTTCGTCCTCTGTTAGAATATTGCTGCGCGGTGTGGGATCCTTACCAGGTGGGATTGACGGAGGACATCGAAAGGGTACAAAAAAGAGCAGCTCGTTTAGTATTATCGCGTTATAGGGGAGAGAGTGTGGCAGATATGATACACAAGTTGGGATGGAAGTCATTACAGCATAGACGTTTTTCGTCGCGGCGAGACCTTTTTACGAAATTTCAGTCACCAACTTTCTCTTCCGAATGCGAAAATATTTTGTTGAGCCCAACCTACATAGGTAGGAATGATCATCAAAATAAAATAAGAGAAATCAGCGCTCAAACAGAAAGGTTTAGGTGTTCGTTTTTCCCGCTCGCTGTTCGGGAGTGGAATAGTAGAGAGATAGTATGATTGTGGTTCGATGAACCCTCTGCCAAGCACTTAAATGTGAATTGCAGAGTAGTCATGTAGATGTAGATGTCTCTAAATCTCATACTAAAACTTCATCTTGTTCGTCCAGTGTAAAGACTATTGCAATCATCGCAGGAAATTTTGTATATACCTGGATTAGAAAGGACTGGAACTTCACTTTCTTCTGATCCCAATTTTGTTTGTAGGTTACGGGTAGTGCGAACTGCTAGTTGTATTTTCGTATTTTGTTGCCTATATAAAATTATGTTGCTAGTAAACATGTCACTTTGGCATTAGTTTTTCGTTTCTTTTATATTTTATTTTTTATGTATGTTATCTGCTTTTGGTTTTTGAGTAACACATTTGGGTCTGGCCGAGTGGTTCTAGGCGCTACAGTCCGGAGCCGCGCGACCGCTACGGTCGCAGGTTCGAATCCTGCTCCGGGTATGGATGTTTGTGAAGTGCTTAGGTTAGTTAGGTTTAAGTAGTTCTAAGTTCTAGGGGACTGATGACCTCAGCAGTTAAGTCCCATAGTGCTCAGAGCCATTTGAACCAATTGGGTCATTTTTTGTGCTGTGTATTGTATTGTTGGACTTTCATTTTTATTGCTTATTTGATTATAAATAGAATCATAAATTTACCATTGTAAGTCAAGTCGATAAGAACAGTAATACACTACTGGTGGTTAAAATTGCTACACCAAGAAAAAATGCAGATGACAAACGGGTATTCATTAGACAAATATATTATACTAGAACTGAGATGTGATTACATTTTCACGTAATTTGCGTGCATAGATTCTGAGAAATCAGTACCCTTGATACGCCTGGGCATTGAGTCAAACAGAGCTTGGATGACGTGTACAGGTACACAACACGATACCACAGTTCGTCAAGAGTACTGACTGGTGTATTGTGACGAGCCTGTTGATCAGCCACTATTGACCAGACGTTTTCAGTTGGTGAGAGATCTGGAGAATGTGCTGGCCAGGGCAGCAGTCGAACATTTTCTGTACCCAGAAAGGCCGGTACAGGACCTGCAACATGCGGTCGTGCATTATCCTGTTGAAATGTAGGGTTTCGCAGGGAACGAATGAAGGGTCTTGCCACGGATCGTAACACATCTGCAATGTAACGTCCACTGTTCAGAGTGTCGTCAATGCGAACAAGACGTGACCGAGATGTATAACGAATCGCACCCCATACCATCACACCGGGTGATATGCCAGTATGGCGATGACGAATACACGCTTCCAACGTGCGTTCACCGCGATGTCGCCAAACACGGGTGCGATCATCATAATTCTGTAAACAGAACCTGGATTCATTCGAAAAAAATGACGTTTTGCCATTCGTGCACCCAGGTTCTTCGCTGAGTACACCATCGCAGGCGCTCCTTTCTGAGAAGCAGCGTCAAGGGTAACCGCAGCCATGGTCTCCGAGCTGACAGTCCATGCTGCTGCAAACGTCGTCGAACTGTTCGTGCGGATGGTTGTTGTTTTGCAAACGTCCCCATCTGTTGAATCAGGGATCGAGACGTGGCTGCACGATCCGTTACAGCCATGCGGATAAGATGCCTGTCATCTCGACTGCTAGTGATACGAGGCCGTTGGGATCCAGCACGGCGTTCCGTATTATCCTCCTGAACCCCGTCGATTCCATATTCTGCTAACAGTCATTGGATCTCGACCAACGCGAGCAGCAATGTCGTGATACGATAAACCGCAATCGCGATAGGCTACAATTCGACCTTTATCAAAGTCGGAAACGTGATGGTACGCATTTCTCCTCCTTACACGAGGCACCACAAAAACGTGTCTCCAGGCAACGCCGGTTTACTGCTGTTTGTGTATGAGAAACTGGTTTGAAACTTTCCTCGTGTCAGCACGTTGTAAGTGTCGCCACCGGCGCCAACTTTGTGTGGATGCTCTGAAAAGCTAATCATTTGCATATCACAGCATCTTCTTCCAGTCGGTTAAATTTCGCATCTGTAGCACGTAATCTTCGTCGTGTAGCAATTTTAATGGTCAGTAGTGTAAATTATTGTGGCCACTCCTGTATTATTCCATAGTCTGGCACAACAGTCGCGACACTCCGGCTTGTTTGTGCTACCCCCAGCGAAAGCAATGTCCCAAGCGTCCAGCAAGCGACACTAATGAATAAGATAACGGATGAGTGCGAATAATAACGTTATATTGATTTGTGACATAGTTCTTACAATAAGGAGTACGTATAGTCTCGTAAAAATCGACAATAATTAAAATGTTACACGACATTTATGGCTATTTAGTTTCCTAAAGATGCTGTAAGGTACGGAACAGTGCAATAAAGGGCAGTTTATCTACGATTGTCATGTAGCATACAGATATTTTCTGAATAATGTCTTTATACTTCAATAACAAAAACTGCTAGTAAACACCCGAAGACCTAACCTATTACAGAAATACGTCGCATATCTATCAAAAAAGTAGAGTTTTCTTCGCTACACTTTCAGCCAAGTCAGTGAATGAGGAACGAAGGGAACCCATATGGAGGGTAAAACCTACATTATTATTTAACGTATGAAATCAGCCACAACAACTGTAGCTTAAGGTAGCTTAAGGGGAAACCACACAGACGTGATAATAAATAGTCAAAAGCAATAAAACTGTTTACAAACGCAGGACCGAGTGAGGTGGCGCAGTGGTTAGCACACCGGACTCGCATTCGGGAGGACGATGGTTCAATCCCGTTTCCGACCATCCTGATTTAGGTTTCCACGATTTCCCTAAATCGCTCCAGGCAAATGCTGGAATGGTTCCTGTCAAAGGGCACTGCCGATTTTCTTCCCTAATCCGATGAGACCGATGGCCTCGCTATTTGGTCTCTTCCCTCAAACAACCCAACCCAACAAACGCAGGAAAACCAATTCCACAATTGTTGCTAAACCTGAGCCACAAACAGCAATCTTAAAGACATTCGCTTTTGAAGCAGAAGTAATTCCACTTACAAAAATATTCGTCTACTAGAAAGTCGACTGAACTGTAAAAAAAGGGCGAATCATGGGACTCCATAAAAAAATTTAAGTGTCTACGAAAGTACCTATGATAATAACAACAGATGACGACAGAAATATATGTTTCTTAGCGTGAAAAGTGTTTATATTGATTCACAGTCAGCGGAATAAGCTGCAAATAAACACATATTCGAAAGTCGTCCTTCATTAATGAGTTGTAACTTATGTCAATGAATCAATGCCATTCTGCTGTTTTTACATGTATTTCACAATAATTCATGTCTCTTGGTTATTGACTAACGCACGGAATGCAAGAACAGAACAACTATTCCGTATATAGATAGAAAATAATTAAAACCAAACATTATCCTTACGACGCACGTGACTGTCTACTTTCTCGCCACTTGCTGTCTCTCCAGCTATCAAATAGTAACCATTTTCGCACCAGAGTGTGTCGTGACTTTATTTATGAGACTGTGATTATACCGACAGTAACTTATTGCTTAACATATGTAGCGTACCAAAACTTATAGTGCTTTTGCTATTTCCGTTTCCTTAGGGGGACTGTGCCGTACACACATGAGTATCAGACCCTGCGCTAACGATCGGTGTGAATAGAAGTTTAAATAACATAGTTATCACCACCACGAAGTGATGGGGCTGAATATCATGCGGGTTCGCAGGGCTGCAGTTAACGCTATGACGCACCCAGCTGCTGGGCGTCTGGGGTTGCAGATGCTATCAGCACCAAAGTTCCCGCCGCACCCTTTTGACAATTACAGTTCGGCCCGCATTGAAGCAAATAGATACTACGCGCATTCAGAGATTCGTGGCTACTGATGTAGATATTTTACACGGTACCAAGCTGTGCACATGACTGTCGGTGCTGACACCAGACATAAAAGTGCCTAGTAATCACACATGATAGTTTTTCACATAATCAGATTTGTGAGACCTGTGTCCATGAGTGTGTGATATACTACTTTACTAAGATCAAACCTTTTTTCACCCTAAAATAAGGCCACGTCCAATGCTTCGTTCCTTTCATCGTTTCCCCGCCATGAAAGATTGACAATGTATCTACTGGGATAACTAGGACAGATCAGAAGATGGTCCACATCCTGATAGTCTCCATATTCACATCTGCCTTTATGTTCATCAATAAAATCCCACTGGACCGGGTTTGTCTTCAGTGGCGCTATGCCCCTTCTGATGCTTCTAAGGGTCCTCCATATCTTCCCTCTAGGTTCTCGGCTATCTCTTGTGGCTGGGGGTAGTCGTTTGGAGGCTCGGTGAATTCTCGTTTTACGAATCTCTTACAGGACTTAGGTATTCCAGGTCCACAGGGAGCTCCAAATAAGGTATGTCGTTCATCGAAGGTATGCTTAAGCTTTCCACTGTGTTCGCGACCAGCTCTTCAGAAGCTGAGGTCTGTAAGTCCAGTCGCTTTTTATGGTTTAACAAGCGGCATCAGTTTTGTGCAACTAGTTTTTAGTCAACATGTTTCATTTAAGCTTACGCTGACTTTTTGGCATAAATCTCCACCACACGGGGCATGCATATTCTGCAGTGGGATAGCGCTGTACCTGGGCTGTGGTTCTCAGCATCTTTGGCCCAGCTCCCCATTTGCTTTTACCCGACTTTTTAGTAAATTATTTTTGATACGACTTTATAAGGGGCCTTCTAACAGTGGTGTTTGTACGTCAATGATCCGTCCACAACGACACCCACGTATGTCGATTTACCTGTGCCTTCCAGGATGATGGAACTGCAGGGTAAGTTCTGCTTTTGATTTCTTTGGTTCGAGCAAAGATGGAATACGGTGTCTTGTGTCCTTGATGAGTTTGTTATAAGGGACTTTTCCTGGCAGTATACTGAAACATATATAGATCACGTACCAGATTTAATTCTACGTCCTCAAAACACTTTCCTTGAGCCGTGATGGCCAGATGGACGGTATACAGGAAGTGGAACACATAATTTGGTCAGGTTGAATAGGAGAAGTAACTTTGGGTAACACAGAATATTCTGTTTGAAGAAGTAATTCAGTGATTTTTACACGCTAGTAATCTCTAAGTGTGTCCTACAGGTTTGTCACATATGCTCCCCTGTGCCGTATGCAGAGCTTAGGCCATCCAAGCCCAGTTCTGTTTTTTATTTATTTTCCTTTATATGTTCATCCAGGGACAATTTTTTATTGGTGAAAGGTGACTTAAGAGCGATATCAGGCAACAGTTTTTCAGGGAGTCTGGGTCTTTCCCTAGCTTTAACAGCGCTATTACCCCATCGATTGAATCAAGAGCAAAGTATTCTATTTGTTCCTCATTACTGTCGTCAATTCTAGTTGCTATTCCATTCTTCATTGAGTTTAGTCCTAGCTGAAGATCTTTTGAAGAAAATGGCACAACATAGTTATTTGATTCTTGCTGTGGGCATCAACAGGGTTTAGTCTTACTGTGTTATCTTCCAAAACAGTCTTTTAATAAAAAAAAATCATGTAGTCGTTTCTATATTCACAATTAATTATTTAGAGCGACTGCTGGTTTTGTGCATTTTTCTTCAATTATGTCGCTGTTTTCTTAACTTCTTACATGTTCGGTAAACCACTGTAGCGCTGTTATGGGCATTATTCTACAACTATTTTTCTGAAGTTCGACTGCTGTGAGAGATTCAATAAGGCATATGTTTTTAAATCAATCTATATTTTTGTGGATTGAATTATCTAATTACATAACACTTGGTGCTAAAGACAGTGACATCGAGCTTTCTATAGACTGTGCTTGTGTGGTTTTCTGGTTAACATCGCTTGAGTAATTGACAAGCAAGTCTTTAGTAGGGCTCCACTTCAGAGGAAGTGCAAAAATTGTTTCATATGGCTTTGCATATGTTGAACACTAACTGGCTATTGATCTATACTATATCATTCAACATCCTACTACTGCCTTTCTACATTCTCCACTCCACTTCAACGCACCAAAAGTGGCATTTTAACTCATAAATTAGATTAAAGAAAGTCTTGAGAATTCTGAAGGTTGACTCAGATATCAGTTGAGTGCAGATGAAGATGTAGTAACGGTAGTGCCAATGAGGCTATTCCGCTTTCTGTATTTCTGAATATGGCCAAGAATCTTGGATATTAATAACAGCCACATGATCAGTACCTGGGAACGAAAAACAAAGTTTTATAATTTTACTTGTGTCTACTGTAGTCCACTTATTTTAGCTACTCGTAGTGTGCCAAGCGAGGTATTTCTTCCTGTTCTCACGCTGGTAACATTTCTAAGAACTGTGTACATTTGTTTCTGATTCGCTTTCGTGAAGAAACAGAAGTTCAATTTCTTGTAATCTGTAGCTTCGCCTAGCATAGTAGAAAAATAATATACAATGTAATGAAATACTTTGCTGAAAAAGCGGCTGTTCGTTCTTTTATACCCGTAGTCTAGGTGTAGCGAGTTTGTTGCTAATAAGAGTGCCCTCGCTCCCAGCTTCGATCTCCGTCACAGCTTAAGTTTTAAAGATTTCCGGCATAACAAGTCATCCTCACTCTGTCAACGGCCTTGCCAAAGAGGGCGCAGGAGCAGACAGAGGTTCAGGGCACACTCTTGCCCTTGGGGTGGGAAACCGTCCCCAAAGGTGGAACAATCAACAACGATCAACGGCATGAGAATCCAGAAGGCAATGGAAATCACTGCGTTAAAGACACACAATGTGCATCCACAGGATATGTGGCCTGTATCTGAAAAATTGTCATGATGGCCTCTCCATTGGCAGAATATTCCGGACTCATCCCCTATTCGGATATCTGGGAGGGGACTGCTCAGGAGGACCCGACCATTAGGAAAAGACTGAATAACCAACAAAAGGATAACGTTCTACGTGTCGGAGCGAGGAATGTCAGAAGTTTGAACGTGATAGGTTTCAAATGGTTGAAATGACTCTGAGCTCTATGGGACTTAACATCTATGGTCATCAATCCCCTAGAACTACTTAAACCTAACTAACCTAAGGACATCACACAACACTCAGTCATCACGAGGCAGAGAAAATCCCTGATCCCGCCGGGAATCGAACCCGGGCGTGGGAAGCGAGAACGCTACCGCACGATCACGAGCTGCGGACGAACGTGATAGGGAAGCTGGAAAACATGAAAAGGAACATGGTAACGCTTAGTCTTGATATTGTGGCTGTCAGTTAAGTGAAATGGGAAGAAAACAGGGATTTCTGGTCGGATGAGCATAGGGTAATATCAACAGGAGCAGAAAGTGGTGTAACGGGAGTAGGATTCGTTATGAATAGGAACGTAGGACAGAGAGTGAGTTACTGTGAACAGTTCACTGATAGACTTTTTCTTATCAGAATCGACGGCAACCAACACCGACAAGATAGGTCGGGTGTAAATGCCGACGTCGCAAGCCAAATATGTAGGGACACGAAAGAATATGAATATCCTAAACAGGTAATTCAGTTCATAACGAGAGATGAAAATCTAATGTTCATAGTGGATTAGAACACGGTTGTAGGGGAAGGAGTGCAAGAAAGGGTTACGCGAGGATATGAGCCTGGTACTAGGAATGAGAGAGGATATAGACTAATTGATTTCTGCAATAAATTTCAGCTAGTAAGAGCTAATACTCTGTTCAAGAATCACAAGAGGAAGTATACTTGGAAAGGGCAGAAAGATAAGGGAATACTTCAGTTAGATTACATCGCGGTCATACAGAGAGTCTGAAGTCACATACTACACTGTAAGGGGTAACCAGGAGCAATAGCCTCAGGTCACAATTTAGTTGTGATGAAGAGTTGGTTGAAGTTTAAGAGACTGGTCAGGAAAAATCAGTGCCCAAAGAGGTGGAATACGGAACTGATAAGGAGTGAGGAAATAGGCTTGAAGTTCTCTGAGGCTATACATACTGCGATAATGAATAGCTCAGTAGGCAGCTCAGTTGAAGAGGTATGGACACCTGTAAAAAGGGCAATCAAAGAAGTCAGAAAAAAACAAGGATACAAAAGAGGGTAACCGCAGCGAAACCATGCGTAACGCAGAAAATACTCCAGCTGATCGATGAGAGAAGAAAGTACAAAAATGTTCAGTGAAATTTAAAATACAGAAGTACGAGTTACTTAGGAATGAAATATATAGGAAGTGTGGGGAAGATAAGACACAATGGCTGCATGGAAATTCTGAAGAAATCGAAAAAGAAATGATTGCCAGAAGCACTGTCTCACCATACAGAAAAATCAAAACAATCTTCGGTGAAAGTTCAAGTTCAAGGGCGGAAACATGAAAAGTGCAATGGGAATTCTACTGTTAAATGCAGAGGAGAGAACGGATAGGTGTAAAGAGTACATTTGAGACTTCTATGAAGAGGAAGACTCGTCTGATGACGTGATAGGAGAAGCAATAGGAGTCGATATAGAAGAGATAGGATCCATTGTTAGAACCAGAATTTAAAAGAGCTTTGGAAGACTTACGACAGAACAAGGCAGAAGGGGTGGATACTTTCCTTCAAAATTTCTAAAATCATTGGATGAAGTGTCAACAAAATGAGTATTCACGCTGGTGTGTTAGGTTACATGAGTCTGGGGATACACACTTCATAGGATTTGTCGACCTGGAAAAGCGTTCGACAACGTAAAATCGTGCAAGATTTTTAAATTTCTGTGAAAAGTAGGGATAAGCTATGGGGAAAGGCGGATAATATACAATATGTACAAGAACCAAGAGGGATCAATATGAGTCGTAGACGAAGAATGAAGTGCACAGATTAAAAAGGGTGTAAGACAGGGATGTAGTCTTTCGCCCCTACTGTTCAATATGCACATCGAAGAAGCAATTACGGAAATAAAATAAAGGTTCAAGAGTGTAATTAAAATTCAGTGTGAAAGAATGTCAGTGATAAGATTCGCTGATGACATTCCTATTCTCAACGAAAGTGAAGAAGAATTACAGGATCTACTGAATGGAATGAACAGTGTAATAAGTATAGAATATGGACTAAGAGTAAATCGAAGAAAGGCGAAAGTAATCATGAGTAGCAGAAAGGAGAACAGCAAGAAACTTAACATCATAATTCGTGATCACGAAACAGATGAGCTCAAAGAATTCTGCTGCCTATACAACAAAAGAACCCACGACTGTCAGAGCAAGAAGGACATAAGAAACATAGTAACGCTGGCGAAAGGGGTATTCGTGGCCAAAACATAGGTCTTAATTTGAGGAAGAAATTTCTGAGGATGTACGTTCAGAGCACAGCAGTGGATTGTAGTGAAACATGGACTGTGGGAAAACCAGAAAAGAAGAGAATCGAAGCATTTGAGATTTACTGTTACCTAAAAACGTTGGAAACTATGTGGACTGATAAGGAATGAAGAGGTTCTCTAGAGACTCGGCAAAGAAAGGAATATAAGGAAAATATTGACAAGATGAAGGGACAGGATGGTAACACATCTGTTAAGACATCACGGAATAACTTCCATGGCACTAGAGGAAGCGTTGTAGGGTAAAAACTGTAGAGAAGAAAGGGACTGGAATACATCCAGCAAAGAACTGAGGACGTAGGTTGTAAGTGATACAATTAGACGAAGAGGGCACACGAGACCAATTCGCGGCTGGCCGCATTAAAGCAGTCAGAAGACTGATGACAAAAAAATTAAAAAAATATCTTGAGTGGGCTTCGTTGGAATCTCCTGACATTCCAGGAATTCATTTTGTTTTCGAAGAGCATTTTATAGTTCAACTGATGAATCAGAAACACAGATAGTTAACAGTGAAAATAGCGACATTCCAGAAATAACGCCACATGATTTGTATAAAGTCATTCAAGGTATTTTCGAGTGCAGACTCCAGCTGATAAGGTGAGTGGTGGTGGTGGTGGAAATTCACCGGTCAGACCCAGTGACACACTGATGATCAAGAGGAATATTTTATTAACTTCAGATACACGTCATATCGTTAGCGATGGGAGTCACACGCCCCACTTCGGCGATCCTGGCCAGCGAGAGTTCATTGGCGGCTGCTTCCATCCTGGCACGGAGCTCCTCGCATGGGCTACCTGAGATGCTGACATCAAGCAGAATGACAGCCGGTCTGACACTGGGTCCTTGATGCCAGAAACAAACTGTGTGTTTTTAACTGTGGCTGCATTCTGCAAGTTGAATGCCCACACTCAAGTTACTCAGGCCTGGTTAGGTCCACTAGACGGCTGAGGGAAGACTACTATCTTGGAAAGAACACTTCCCACTAACCTCTGGCAGAAGTCAGATGGCAGCAGCGCAGATGACAGGCCAGCGACGGTGGGGCACCATGTACTACAAGGAACTCAATTCAGGGGGTGTCTGGCCTGACTCATTCTCAAACCAATGGCTGCCACTGGCAATACCCAGTCATCTAATCGTCTCGCATGGATCTGGTATCATATTGGTGCTGCTGGACTCCGAATGACTCTTCCTCAAAATCCACAGCTATTTATATGGCTCCGAGGCGCATTTGTTGCACAAAACTCCGCACCTAGTCAATTATCTCACAACAAGAAACTTATCCTGGAGTGAAGACACTGTCCTGTCTGCTACGGCTGTTACCACTGCGTTGTGTGGTTTTCTACCAAGTGTGGCTAGCCTGTCTTGCTATCCGCTTGGGTATATGTTATTCTGACCCACATGTCGCTACACTGCACTTACCGACCAGCGGTTGATACCGAAATACTTCACAGCAGCTTCTTCCAAGTTACTCCAAGTTCCATTAGAACTAGGTAGTAACACTATTTACCACCTCCTTGGGTCTTACCTGGGACTGGTTGTCCACAAGGACCACTTCCATTTTATACTAAGCTGTCAGCTTCATATATTATACACTTACTACATTAGGCTCCAGTCTTACAAACTCTCTCTCAGTCTCTTGCTCGTGGGATTCAGTCCACTAGAACTTGGATTATCCGTGGAACAGGTTTGGGAATAACTCGCTGTCTCAGATAAATAAAAGCTGAACAGTGCAAAATCAGAGTCACTATGATGCTAGGAATAGCAACACTCACGACCACAAACTGGCTCTGAACACTATGGGACTTAATTGCTGAGGTCATCAGTCCCCTAGAACTTAGAACTACTTAAACCCAACTAACATAAGGACATCACACACATCCATGCACTAGGCAGGATTCTAACCTGCGACCGTAGCGGTCGTGCGGTTCCAGACTGTAGCGCCTAGAACCGCTCGGCCACACCGGCCGGCACTCATGACCACAGTTACTTGTCGCCTACCACCTGAGACTGTTCAACCTACGGCATTAACTGCTACTCAGTGATCTGCCCCTGCAGAGTGTCTATCATCCAACTTAATGAATGGGGAACGCTAGGTTCCCAAGTATCATTCAAGACGGTAACGTTTTGCTTAGGTATCATCTCCAAGTGCTTGTCTGACCAATACGACTGTGGCTGTGTCACATTTAACAGAATTACTTATGTCATTGTAACGCGCAAATAAAATGTTGATCTCGTAATATCACGTATGGTTTCATTAACTAACGACCCTCAGTTTCTTAACTCCAAGAGTCTTGCTCCCATGAGTGTTGCTTCATCATAGCAACTTGTATCACTATTACAACATTGTGCACTGAGTACCCGAACATAATCCCCCTTTCTGGACATACAACTTTGTTTCCGTCACCTCCTTTCTACACAGTCGACTTTCCACCTTGGGCACATGTAGTAACCATCCCTCTCAGGCATTGTTGCAACTCTCCCTCAGTCATTACCACATGCTGATTCCCGTTTTTCGCTGTCAACAGCTCATGCTCTTTAATATGCATAAACTTCCCTATTGCTTCCAACCTCACCAGATGAGTGTGCACCATATAAAACTTTGACACCGTGTGCTAGTCTGGCACTGGTACCTTCAATGATACTGTGTTCCATCTGTTTTTACCTCTACCATTGTCCCATGTGGGTCCTAAGGCAGATTAGATTCTGGCTGCTACCCTGTACTACCAACTGTAGTTCTGAGGATAATTCTTTCTGCAGCTTTCTCAACCGCCTCAGATATTGCTCCGGTGACAATAGAATCATACTCAATTGCTCATATAAGCTTTGGGGCAAAGAGAGTTCTGGCACATTTTATTTGTGTGGGTTGCGAACATTCAGGGGCAACCATACAAGCTGGCCGGTGTGGCCGAGCGGTTCTAGGCGCTACAGTCTGGAACCGCGCGACCGCTACGGTCGCAGGTTCGAATCCTGCCTCGGGCATGGATGCGTGTGATGCCCTTAGGTTAGTTAGCTTTAAGTAGTTCTAACTTCTAGGGGACTGATGACCTCAGAAGTTAAGTCCCATAGTGCTCAAAGCCATTTGAACCATTTTTTGAGCAACCATACACATTGCTGTTGCTGCTGTGGTCTTCAGCCCAAAGACTGGTTTAATGAAGCTTTCCATGCTACTCTATCTTCTACAAGCCTCATCATCTCCGAGTGACTACTGCAACCTACATCCCTCTGAACCTGCTTACTGTATTCATCTCTTGATCTCCCTCTGCGATTTCTAACCCACATGCTTAACTCCAGTACTCAATTGGTGATCCCTTGAAGTCTCAGAATGTGTCCTACCAACTGATCCCTTCTTTAGGTCAGGTTGTACTACAAATTTCTCTTCTCCCGAATTCTATTCAGTACCTCCTCATTAGCTACCCCAGAATTCTTCTATAGCATCACATTTCGAAAGCTTCTATTCTCTTCCTGTCTAAACTGTATATCATCCATGTTTCACTCTATACAAATACTTTCAGAAAGGACTTCCTGACACTTAAATCTATACTCACTGTTAGCAAATTTATCTTCTTCAGAAATGCTTTTCTTGCCATTGTCAGGCTATATTTTACATCCTCACTACTTCAACCATCATCTGTTATCTTGCTTCCCAAATAACAAATCTCAGTTATAAGAGTCAAGTGTCATGAAAGGGAAGCAGTGGTTGGGAAGGAAGTGAGACCGGTTTGTAGCCTATCCCCAATGTTATTCAATCTGTACATTGAACAAGCTGTTCATAGTATCTTAACCACATTCCTATTTTTTTATTCATTATTAAACCTACTCCTGCGCTGCCCCAATTTGATTTTATATCTAGAACACTATATTCACCTCAGCAGAAGTTCTGTTCTTCCTGCCACCAAATATCACTAATTTCCAATATATCTAATTTTAACCTATCCATTTCCTTTTATAAATTTTCTAACCTACCTACTTGATGAAGAGCTCTGACATCCCATGCTCTAATCTGTAGAATGCCACATTTGTTTCTCCTGATTACAGTGTGCTCCTAGGCAGTCCCTGCCCAGTGATCTGAATGGGAGACTATTTTACCTCCAGGATATTTTATCCAAGAGGATGCCATTTAATCATACAGTAGAGATGCATGTTCTCAGGGAAAAATGATGACTGTAGTTTCCCATTTCTTTCAGTGATTCGCAGTACCAGCACAGCAATTCCGTTTTGGTTCATATCAGTCAACCATCCAGACTGTTGCCCCTGTAATTACTGAAAAGGCTCCAGCCCCTCTTCAGGAAGCATACATTTGTCTGGCCTCTCAACAGATATCCCTCTATTGTGGCCGCTCCTGTGGTATGGCTATCTGCATCACTGATGCACACAAGACTCCCCTCCAATGCCAATGTCCATGGTTCATGGGGCAGGAGGTGGGGGGATACATTCAGGGTCAAAACTATCCACCTACCTCTCCCCCTAACCTACTGTTCTGCTAAGGGGTTTGTGACCCACTCGGGGTCAGTTTATGAATCCTTGCAGATAATCCATCCTCCTGAGAGACATTCACCTCTCCCCCCTTTTCCTCCTCCTCCTCCACCCCCACCACCACACCTCTGGGAAAAGGGATTCTTATTCTGGGGCTCTTTTCTTGTCACTCCATCCCAGTTCAATTCTGAGGCACTTTTTCCCCTCCTGGGATATGCCCATCCCTCTCCCTCACTGATAAGAGCACACTTTTGATACCAAATCAATTGACTAACTAATTAAACGGATTAATTAACTGACTCTTCCCTCTCTGGCGAATCCCCAGTCTATTGGAGGGTCCTCACCCCCACTCCTCTATGAAATGCTCTGCCCTTGCCACCCCTTCTTCATACTCCCTTCCAGCCAAACAGAAAAAATGGTGGGAAGTTCAATAATCGGCGGGAAATTCAAATTTTTGTGGTAAAAGCTAATTTTAGTGGTAAATTCAAACTTTGAGCTTATTGCAAAAGGCATAATAATAATATATTCTTTATTTATAAAAATTCAATTTGCATATCACTGATGTGGAACTATGTAGGATACTCTCTTTATTTTATCTTTGGACCACTGGTGCAGTCTATCTATGGTGTTACAATCCAAGATGCCCAACCCAGAATACTGGCAAAGTCTAACTGGTGGGAAATTCAAAAATCAACTCGACAATTCAAATTTTTTTCCTCTGACTGTGTGGCATGGGAGTTCGATATGGGTAATTGCATTTATCATGCACTAGAGATTAGCTCTAGCCAGTCTCGTCAATAACCACTAGATGCAGAGAGGATATTTTCACTGTTAGTCCAGCACTAGAGAGTTGCTACAGCCAGTCTAGCCAGCAGCAGTATGTGGGAAGAATGGGTAGTAAGAATAGAAGAGCAGACCATTACTGAACTGCAGGGAGTAGCCTACTGCTGATCTACAAGTGAGTAGCTGTTGGGAGAGAGAAAATGATGAGTAATAATATCAGGATAGAGATTTGTCCGAGTTCTACCTCTTATTTATTTATTTGTTTTTGATGTGTGAGTGTAGTGAAGCCCTATCACCTTTGGCGATTTTGCTGCCTGTGTGCTTGGTAAGCAGAGGTTTTAAACTTTATTTATTGCTCTTAATTTACAGGTGTCGACCACACAAAGGGGTCGTTTTGCCTGTACAGATGGTTGGCGTACTTTTTAATTTTAATTTTTTTTATTTTTATTCTTACTGTGATTTGTACTTGAATTGAGGTTACTTAGTGTTCTGCAGGTGCAATTCCGTCGTCGTCTACCAGGATGGATTGTGGCACATTATAATTGTGCCATCGTTAGGGAAGGATTGTGCCTACTGGCGTTAATCGATGAGTGGTGTGATGTTGCGTGTTTATCTTGTCAAACAGCTTTCCTGCACTTTTTGGTGGAGTGGAATGCATCTTGGAGCTTCTTTGTCCTATCCTCCAGTGCTCCAGTGTGCTCTGAGGGTCCATCAGAGACATTTGTTTAGTATGACTTGGAGCTTCTTGAAACTGGTGTCGCATGTTGTGTCCCAAGAAGACAGTCCATATAGCAGTGTGGGCACCACCGTAGCTCAGTATAGTCTCATCGTCATGGCAACATTCAGATCCTTACTCTTAAAGAAGGGGACGAGAGGTTTCAACATTCCTAGTTCAGCTTTCTTCTTTTCTGCTAAGTGATGGGTGCTGATCAGTTATTCATACAGGTAAATTCCCAAGTATTATACCAAGGGAGACCAAGGAATAGTTACCAATATCGAGCTTCATATGGTTGACCGGTCGGCGTCTTGAGAAAAGAATGGCCTCTGTGTTACCTCGGTCCTAGGTTGATGGTAATCTAGTGTAGTTGTACCCATCGTTCCTTGAGATCCAGTTGTCGTCGCAGTCTCACAATCCCTTGATCTAATTTTCTGTCTTTTGCTAAAACACTATATTGCCAGCATAGGGGGTAAGTGACACATGTGGAAGTGTAGGTATTTTGTTGATATACAGACACTGAAAATTGCTAGCGAGATTACATATCGCTGTGGGATACCTGTAAGGACTGGTCTCTTGAGAGAAAGGTCGTCAACATACACATATAATTTCCTGTCTTGAAGGAAGTTACCAAGTAGTTTTATGTAGTAGTCGTTTAGGGAGGTTTTTGGTTCAGCCAGACAATTACGTTCTCATGCCATACTTTATTGCAAGCTTCTTGAGTTCAAAGAATACTGATATTTTAGAATATCGTTTATTGAAGTTGTTTTGTTTGCTTTTGGTAATCCGAAGGATTTGAAGTTTAGTGGAGAATTTACTTTGGAATCCAGACTGTTGCAGTCGGATCACATTGTCCCGTACCATGGTGTCTTGTAGTCTTTTGAGAAATATCCATTTGAGGAGCTTCCCCAGCGTTGGTAGAATCTGGACCTTCTCCATGTAACACAGGACTTGGTCATCTTGTGTCAGTGGAGGTGGAGTTGTCATATGCTGCTGATAAGTGTTGGCATATCATTCTGCTTCTGCTAGTGGGTGGTATATCAGACCACATGGGCCACATACGATTAGTTTTGATGATTTTTCTTGATCCAGGTTGGTCACCGCTATCCACTCCTCTTGTGTCCATAGCAAGAAGTCGAACATCTTGGTTCCTCATACTTCCTTATGCATTTTTGTGACACGTTTGTGGAGTTCCCTGTTCAGCTGGTACATTTGTCCTCTGTACTCAGGAGCCCTAAAGCAGAGCCAACATCTCCAGAGATAATTCCGTTAGATTTTGATAGCTTGGAGACCCCTCAAAGTTTACATCTGGCTGAAAAAATTCTATAGCTTGGATTTTGGCCATTGGCGTCTGTACCGCTGCATCAATGGAGGCCCACCATGAAACGTCTTCTGTGGCCGAACGTTACTATCCAGAAAACGCTGAAACCATGGCCAGTCGATCTGCCTTGTACTATGTGGCGGCAGTGAGATGTGTGCCCTCTCCAGTCTTCAGTATTCACACAAATGGCTTGTGATCTGACAATAAGTCATTGATTACCCGGAGTTGGAGGTTGACGACATTCTTGAGAATTCTGTATCTAGGACTATGTCAAGACGTCTGCTTGCTGGCGCACAAAATGTGGCAGTCTCATAAGGTCCCTCAGATCGATCACAATAATATTTAGGTCCTCTTTTAAATAGAATAGTTGTTAAACATTTGGATTCGCTTTTCTCGCATTCCAAGCAGTGTGCTTGCTGTCGAGGTCGCCTCCTAGCATTACCCTGTCGAAACGATCGAAGAGATCACGTTGGTCTTCCGATAATAAGTCCCTGTTTGGTCTGAGGTATGCAGCAATACAAGTGATGTTTCCTATGGCTGTGGTAAGGGGACCTCATAACTTCCAGTTATCATAGACTTGGAAGCTGTTCCTCATGATGACCATTTCTATTTTGACTAGGATCGCCATCCCGCCTCTTCTTCGACTGACCCAGTCTGTGCAGTACATGTGCATATTCCATATGCAGAGCTGTGTCGAATCCCTTAAACGCATCTCCAGAATTAGTGCAACGTCGACCTATGAGCAGCGGGACACAGGTGACACCAGCGCATTTTGTTAGTGCAGGTTGCCTACATCACGCACAGGCTTCCACTCAGGGGCAAGCCTATTGTTCCCCTTTGATTCATAGGTACTTAACCTATTGTTTCACTAAAAGGATCCTTCCTTTTGATTGTCAGGTTCTTAGCCTATTATTACCTTGCTCTCTCCCCCCAGCCACTCCCTTCAGGAAACCTCCCACCTCACTGCTACAGGTACACTTTCAGATCTGAGTTTGTGGAATAGCCTCACACAACCTTATCAATTTGATTGACTACTTAATTAAATTGATCAACTAATTAACCTCTCCCCTCTGGTAAAGCCCCTTCCCTCCCACCCTACCTCCCAGGTACTGGTGGGAGAAGGACTCAGCTGATCGGTCATTTGGAGGCAATTCTATTGTAGCTCCATCTAGTGTGTTCACCATGAGGTCTGGAGTCCAACTGACCTAGTGCACAGTGCTGCCACCAGGGGGCGCTGTCATCCCTTCTGTGACATAATCCGAGACGGCGGTATGGGGATGGGGAAATTGTGGGAAAAGGACTCAGCCTACACTGGGCTGCTGTAGATAGGAAGGAGTGTACTTTATTTATTTTGGAACCATTTATTTAGGGACAGATTTCACGTAGGTCATTTATTACACTGATACAAAACACTCGCCCTGGCGTGCTTGGGGTCATGCTGCTTTGCCTGCAGACCTGCAAACTACTCGTAAGTCAAAGAAGTAATGTAGCACACCAATGAGCAGACACCAAAACAACTCGCAAATTACCGAAATGATGCAGTAGACAGCATAGAGACCTGTAAAATACTGGAAAATCACAGAATTATGCAGTACTCTGATCTGCAGACCCGAAACAACTCGTAAATTATCAAAATAACCCATGTAAAACGCTCTGCAGGTGCGCTCACCAATTCTAAACTCTCCAAATAACACAGAACATAGCCTATACACCTGCAAACTACTCGTAAACTCTGAAATAATGCATGTATAATGTTCTGCCAATATACTCACAACACTTAAACAGCCGAAAACAATGTAGTGCACAAACACTCAGTGCACGTAAAAAGCACTTTCGAACTATCATCAACTGTACCAATGTGTGCACGTGCGGATGCCGTTGCAAGTCTCCACCAGACAGACGAGTGCAGGGGCACAAGCCATTGCTCTCAGGCCACCATCACCTACAGCCAGCAGGTGACAGTGACGTCTATTTTCAAGTATACAATTAGAGTTCTTCCAGTGTTATACTAATGTCTCAAGTCTAGGTAAGTAAAAGCCATGTCACCCTCTGGGCCACGTGTGCATGTTTACCATTGTTGGTGCAATACTTCTCTACCTGTGGATACTGATGTCACAGGTTGTGCTATAGAAATCTATTCCAATACCTCCCAGAACAGAAAAAGGTGCATTGTTCCTAGTGATCTTAATGGGATATGTGAGAGGCCTCTGGTTGCGCACGTGTTAACTATGACTGATGTCTACCTGCAAGTCCAGCATCAACCGAGAGATGTCTGCTTGGTGGCTCACCTGCGCAGGTGCATCTATAGAGTTCTCACTGTTATACTGACATCACATGGCTATGTAAGTAAGAGCCAAATCGACCTCTCGGAAACTCTAAAGTGTTGCAGAAATAGTTAACGGTCGCTTTTGTAGGTGCTTTCTGATGTCTCAGCTTGTCCACATGGAAATTCTTGTCCTAGCACAACCTGTTTGCAAAAATAGCCCAGAATAATGCCAAATGCATTACTCCTGATTGTCCTAACGTGGCACCCCGTCCATCACGTGTTACTCTTCCTGGAAATCGTTAAGTTCTGCTTTCATCAAACATCTCCAAAAAACAAACGTTCTCCCCGCTACATAGAGGCTCCTATGCCCCGGCACAAAGGATTTCTTGTGAACGAATGGAGCATTATGATTCTCTTTTACTGAATTTACACGCCAAATCACTGATGCCACTGGTATGGAAGCATTGTCCGCCATTTTCTTTTTGCAGACAAAACTTTCAGTGACAAAACTATTTTGTACAGATCGTCATATTGCACTGACATTTAAACCCTGCAAAAGTGACCTACATATCGTCAAATATGGAAGGACTCTTGCTCAATTACACTGCTCTGTCGCTGAGGATGGAAGCTTGAATATTGGAGTGTGCAATCAATATCCAACCCAGCAATATATCAACATGTACCATGTCGTTGTAGTAAACATACAATTCGTACCCTGCACCAAACAAAGTCGCCCCTTTTGCATCATCCATATAGCTATAGACCCCCAGACACTCGTATATACAGCGACTGTTGTCGAAAGGCTGGGTCGGTTCCCTTGGCACAAAGGTGTCACCATTTCTAGTCCCAACCAGCCTGCTTGTTTGTTTTCTACACCAATATCCAAATTCTGTGATTACAAGAACACATGTATTTTCCCATGGTTAGCCATAGTATTATACCATTTATTCGATGCTTCTCGATATCAAGCACATGGCAATATCGCTTGCATAGCAGTTTCGCTCATGCAACGGAATTCCAAAGATATAAAATGGAAATTATTTCTCTAGAAACCCAAAACTTCAGAGAGGTGAGCACATGCTGTAAACCACTGAGTAACCAGACACTTACCGCATCTTACATGTAAATTGTATGATTGACTGCTTGTGCATATTTCCCGTCTTTCTTTAGTTGAGGGAACATCGATCGTGGTGTGCGCATGTAGGAGGTGAAAGATGAATGGAAGACAGTTCGCTGGTTCCCTAGATTGAGATACAACTTAGTTGACTTTGTAAATTATGGGGATGATTTGGAATCTGTTATATCACCGACATCGGTATGTAGGAGTGGAAATATCAGTTTCCTCTTTTTTTTCTAGTTTTCACGTAAAGGTCTTCGCAGACTATGGTAACAAACTGTAGAACGAAAAAACTACTTCCTTAAAACACTGGCTCCGTGTGATACAGGCACAATATAGCTTTCCAGAGATGTATGGCGTCCACTGTTCACATCTGATCACAGTTCAGAAATTATACTATGCCCACACCAGTCCTATATAAAATGATTGTTAGTAATGGAGAATATCTCTTACAAGGAAACAGATAAATGCATAGAGGCAGTGTCCAACATGTGAAATTACAAGTCATGCCGCCACTAACTCTGTAATCGACACATCTGTCAAGCAGATGTATATCTTGGGATTGCAATGTCTCACAAACACCTTTTGCTAACTTAGAATCATCTTAGTCATGAAGCTGAAGTCTTAATTTTACCCCCTGATGTGACAGAGGGGTGAAGTACATCAAATAATCTTCGTTCGTTTAGAGGAATGTTTCGAAACAGGATGGTCACGTTTCATCACACATGAGATGGTGATGAACAGACAGTATTTGTTTTCGATATATGGGAGGAGAGAGATGAGGTAAAAATCTTATGGATTTCTCTATTGGATGAAGTTAGTGGAGCTTTTGTAGTTCGTAATTTGTCTCTGTTGGATGGTAAAGAATAACGAAGACAGCATGTTTTGGTGACAGATATGAATAGGCTGTGAGGAACATGGTTCTGCTTCAGACAGCAGTACTTGTATGTAGTTTGGGGACACATGACAATGCAGTAGCAAAATCCTTGTCCTTCCTCCAGTTCCCGTACTGTCTTTTACACTATCTCGTGTTGCAGGAGCAGGCTTCATTCAGTGCTTACCTTACACATCCTTAACAATAGATTAAGGACCTGTCAGTCATAAGGAAGGTCCCTTTAGCAAAACAATAGGTTAAGTAGCTGTCAATGAGAGGAGAACAATAGGTTTTCCCCTGACTGCATACGTGCCCCTGACATAGGCAACCCACACCAACAAATGTGCTGGTGCACCCTTGTCCCACTACTCCTCTGGTGTGTCAGGAAGTCCATGGTTCTGTCTTCTTCATTTTGACATAATTCGCATTCCATATGCAGATCTTGAAGCACATTATAGGGTGTCTGTGGTCCATTCTAAGGCAAAACGAATGCTTTGAAGAGATTGTCTACCAGTCAGAGAATGGTGCTCTGATGCTGTGAGATTAGTAGTCAGGCGATATTCAGGACAGCTGGTGTTTGATGAGGTTCTTTGTGTACGTCACTGATTCTCTGGAGGATCATATAAGACAGTCTGCGAATGTCGTTGTGATCGCGAATCAGGCTGGGGTGTTATTTGGTTAGTTGGTTGATTTGGGGGAGGGGACCAAACAGCGAGGTCATCAGCCCCATCGGATTAAGGAAGAATAGGAGAGAAACTCGGCCATGTCCTTTCAAAGGAACCATCCTGGCATTTGCCTGAACAATAGGTTAAGTAGCTGTCAATCAGAGGAGAAAAATAGGTTTTCCCCTGACTGCATACCTGCCCCTGACATAGGCAACCCACACCAACAAATGTGCTGGTGCACCCTTGTCCCACTACTCCCTATTTAGGGAAATCACGCAAAACCTAAATCAGGATGGCTGGGCGTGGGTTTGAACCGTCGTCCTCCCCTCCCAAATGCGAGTCCAGAGTGCTAACCTGTGCATCACCTCGCTTGGAACCGGGCTGTTGTTGTCACTTGTGTAGCCAGGTGCGGTGTCACCGTTCCGGCTATAGGCGAGGCTTGTCGCTTGATGTTGTCATGTTGCTCGTCCTGCCTGGTATTTTTAGTAACATGGTGTTCTGTCGTGGGGGCTGATGGCCGGGCTGCACTTTATACTTCTTCAGAAGTGTTTGGTATGTTTCGCACCCGTGGTGGGTCGTGGGATGATCCTTTCTGCAATTGGTGCACGTAGCTTTCTCTGCTCTTGTTGCTTGACAGTCCGCTGAGTTATGGTGGCCGCCACACCACACACTTCTCAGTGGGAGGCAGCAGTAATTGGTTGTGTGTTCCCACCGTTATCATAGTTTGCACTGCACTGGGCCGTTATCTGAGCTGTGGGTTTCTACACGCACTGTCATGTAGAGGAGATACTTCAGAATCATAAATCTCATGGTTACCTTCTCCCCTCTTTGTTTTCTCGTTTCTCTTGAGGTACTGATGAACATCGATGAGGTTGTAGCCTTTTTCTTGTAGTGCTTTCAGCACTTCTTTCTCAGGAATCTGTTCAGGCAGGCATTGAATGACAACTTTGAGCTCCTTATCCTCTGGAGACTGGTAACTAAAAGAAGATGGATGTTGTGATTGCCGAAAAAGGACATAGCTTCCCGCTGGTCTGCGAACGTGTCGAAGTGGTATTTTAATCTGTCCAGTTGATAGACGGCCTTCACACCGCCGTCGAGAAGCGAGATGAGCGTCTTGTTGAGTTCAAGGTAATCCTGTGTATGGTAAATGGTCGGCGTTGGTATCACGTATGTAATGGTTAGTTTCTTGTCTTTCAGTCGCTCATACTCCTTCTGTTTCTTCAGTCTCTCTGGGCGGTGCCCCTGGTGGCAAAATCGCTTGGCATTTGTTCATCATCGCTGTTTCGTCAATGCTTCGTTTGTGTGGGTTGTGTAGTTCACCTGCACTTTCCCTGTGGTGACTCTTATATTGGACCGTAGTAAAGTCGTCCTCTTCTTCCTGGAAGAGTGTAACGTCGTCGTCACAGGAATGTTTGTACATCTTTACTTTTTCTGTCATGAGTGATTGCCGATTGTCCCCAAGGAACGGTTCCTTCTGCAGCTACTCTTGTAAGGAGCTAGCGAATGCCCAGAATAAAGTTTCAAGGTAGGACTGTGCAGTTTCCTTCGGTTGCCGCTCCTATTCTTCATTTTGAAGTCCATTTTGTAGTCGTTTTTGGTTGGAGTCATGCTGTCCTCCACCATGGAGAGGCTTAGATCGATGAATCCGCTGCTAGCGGCTGAGCTGTCCACGTCGATCTCAGTTGCCTCTGTGTGGTTTTGATTATGTTGTTGATCCGAAGAATCGTTACAGGTCATGGGTAGGTGCGTCGTGGGCCTCGAAAAGACTGTAGACGTTGCCGGCGTTGTCGTACTCGAAAGTACTTCCACCTTTGCCCTCGTCGACGTAAGTGGAGCGGCCGATGGGGCAAACGCTGGCGCATGCACCGCCGATCGGCGATAGACCGATTCCTGCATGACTGAAGCAGGTGCCTCGGCACCCACACTCTTCTGTCCTTCCTCTACAGCACTGCAAACTCGACTGTCCCAGTGCTACTATAAATTCCTGCTACTTGCAACAGCACTGGGGAATGAAACACACTTATACCTATTTACAAGTCACAAGTCGCATCCTAGCCAACAGAAATAGGGAAAATACATTGTACTGTATTTTTTTATAAATGCAGTGCTCACTGTCTTACTTTCAAACAGCATCTCAAGATGAAAAAACGGCTAGTCACCTCCAGTCTAGCCCAGCGCCTCCTACTGAGTGCTGGGGGTGGGGGGGGGGGCGGGTTGAATGGGGGAGGAGACCAGACAGCGAGGTCATCGGTCTCATCGGATTGGGGAAGGACGGGAAGGAAGTCGGTCGTGCCATTTTAAAGGAACCCTCCCGGCATTTGCCTGAGGCGATTTAGGGAAATCACGGAAAACCTAAATCAGGATACCCGGACGCGGGAATGAAGCATCGTCCTACTACCGAGTGTATTGTGAACCTAAAGAGACTACCATCTGGAAACATTCGTTGTACCTGATCGGTCAGAGCAGCCTACGGCGAGGCTTCCGGTCGACCACTGATCACAGACCGTCCTCACTAACCCCTAGCACACTGCGAGACAACCTGGCGTGGCTTGGGCGGGGAGCTATAACTGCAATTCCATCACAGACATAACCTCTTCCTAGTTTAAAAAATCCACTTCATCCATCTCAGATGGCGTGTTGTCGTCCATACATTTCGAATTTCTCACGCGAAATACAGATTCGTCGCATTTATGCATGTTATTTTCGAAGACAGAAGACATCGGAACATACAAGCATCTTCACATCGGTAAAAAATCGTTCTTAATGTGAAAATCATGTACAAGAGTACGGCATGGGCTGTATTTCCTCTAAGTATTATCTCATCCGGTAAAAAAATCTATTCGTATCAGCTTAATATATGTTACATTCCGCATCACAGGACTACAATATGAAACTATTTTTATCTCATAAAGGTGTGCAAAGAGCATTCTCTACCCTTGTCACAGGATTCACTCTCTTAAGGTAGTCAAATAGTAGCAAACAAGAGTTTCAAATATCACGTTATAAATTCGGTAATATAGCTGATTTAATTACAATGTACATATCGAAAGATCAGGTTAATTCTATGTATCACTTTATAAATACGGCAATTTAGCTCATTTTATTAAGATGGCCATCTGTCTCTGTGTCGGTAGTGGATTGAAATTTCGTTAAAAGATCTCACAGCAACGGAAAAACGCTTGATTACCGCTCCAACTCACGAATCATATCGGTGGCACTTTCGCCCTACTTCCACCTGCTCAGCAGCATGTGATTGCTGTCAAAATGATTAACCAATTAATTAGGTTGACCACGAGAGTCTCTTTGCATGGTGAGTACCCCCTTTTTTTCAGCTGTCGAATTACACTCACCAGGTAGCTCAAATGGGAATTCCTGGAGTGAAAACGATGTTCTTCAAGAACCAACATTTGAAGCTGTCTCTAGAAGCATTCTGTTGCCACTAACAAGCATTTAGAGTAAGAACCACGAAGATAAGATACGAGAAATTAGCGCTCGTATGGGGGCATATAGATAGTCTTCCTTTCGATCACCCTGTTTGCAGCTGGAGTAGGAAAGGAAATGACTAATTGTAATACAGGGTACCCTCTGCTACGCTCTGTACGAGGGCTTACGAAGTATGCATATAGATGTAGATATAAATTTAGTCTAGCTAGTAAGATGTCAGTCCTTCCATTTATAGGCACACAAAACCCATGGCAGAATGTTGTTTCTCATTCACTGAGAAAATAAAAAACTGAACTTCTACTGCCGATTCTTTATCAGTAAAACCCTTCATTTTAGTCCCTGTACTTCGTGAGATGTATGTGAGAATTCAGAATTCACAAATTCACAATTCCCTTTCCTCATGTGCGGTGTTTCACAGACCTATCTTAGCTACAGTAAGAGCATTTTTCATGAAGACAGTGATTTTCTAAGAGCTACTGTTGTTCTGTGGCGTATTTTTTTAATACTTGGTTAATACACATTGAGATGAAAAAGCATTATCGTTAAAATGCGCTCTTTTTCTGTTTTTTCCTATGTCAGTCACACTTAGCCGTGCTCTTGATATGATTGCTATGAACACACAGTGGTATTAACACCTTATGACCTGTGTGCTTTGGTTTTCTTAATATAAGCACTACATGATGAATGGAAGGATGATGTCATGCATCAGTAAATCAATAGGGGGAAGTCTATTCACTCTAGAGGCAAAGCATACAACAAACAGTTACTTGCAAAATACTGTCACATTGTTTCAGACATCAGTCAGTGCTATTTAAGAACAGTTATGCTGTGTGTGGTACTCCCTCGCACCACTAACAAAAATTCCATTAAAACTAAACTCTTCCAAGCCATATGCTTGTATGTAGAATCCAATCTGATTTCGAAATGTAATCTGCTTGTGATGAAAATACAGCTCATCAAGTGAAGCGATGGAATCAGATGTCTGTAACATAGTTAGCAAGCGTCTGTCAGGAATATTTAAGTACAGTGATGCTGTGCAGGGTACACCTTCCATAATTAACAAATGTTCCGTTAAAACTACAGTCTTCTGCACCATATACATCCCATACTAATTTTTGAAACATACTTCTGTATCACTAGCATTTAGACAAGATCAAACTCGAACAGTCCTTTTCCATAGTTATAAATCCGAGCTTAAAAATGAGGTTCATTTTTGGCGGAGGAAGATGTGAACATTTCTTCCAAACCTTATGCAGTTGCACAAATTCATTCTGATTATCAAAATGGATAAGCTACTAGCCATCTATAGATGGCTATTGCAATTGTGACAGCTGATGGTCCACTTCAATGCCAATCGGTTCCGCTTTAGATGGATTTTTTATATTCCTGCAGCATCCATACCAGTACATTCTAATGTACACCATACTCTTGACTATGGAATATGGTATAGTGCCTCTAGAGTCCATAGACTTCCCCCTATAAAAGTATTGATGTATGATATCATCCTTCCATTAAGCGTATAGTGCATACATTTAAAGAACCAAGCACCTTCAACTGGCAATTACGATTACATCTGCTGTGAATGTTTTATACTAAAGTAATATGATGCATAGCCATAGGCAGCACTCAGATTTTCTCTTCCACCCTGTAATATACTCCAATACAGAATTTAGTCGCTACTATCTTAGTGGGTTGTGTATGTTGCAAAGCACTTTTTACCGGATTATATGGAGCTCTGTATCACAGATCTTAACCATAGTACTCTGTTGGAGGAGGAAATAATGGTTTTATCCCTATGGAAGACTGTATATGTTGACAGAATAATGGTATTGTATGTCAGTTGATGCTTCAACTCATGACTCTACAGCACAGGTCAGAAAGTGTTAAGATCACTGTGGAATCATAACTATCATATTAAGAGCATGCTTTGATACTAAAAACTCATGACTGTACAACATAGATCAGAAAGGGTTAAGACCACTGTGTAATCATAGCTGTCGTAATAGGAGTAGGCCCAAGTGGGATTGATGTAGCAAAATACACGAAAAAACGCGTTTCAACGATAATGTTCTTTTCATTACAATGTGTATTAACAAAGTACAAAAGATTAGTCACAAAATAACAGTAGCTCTTAGGAAACCACTACCTTCATCACAAATGCTCTTACTGTAGCTAAAACAGGTCTCTCAAACACAGCACAGAAGAAAAGGGCAGGTCTGCATTTAATGCAGACAGCATTATGTCTACAGAACATTGTGTTCTGTTGCTGCTTTCAGAAAATTTGATGGAGTTTTAATATTAGCTACAACATTTGCAGTAAATTTTGCATCTTTCTCCTGACAAATATTATCCACAAAATCCTCATTGCTCGCAAGAAGCTCAAACAGGCACTTGGAAAACCATACAGCATGTACAACCCATGAATTATTCATTTCATCGCAATAGCTCAACCCTCCACCACAGTGGAAATACATGGTATCATTGTTGTCACTAGTATAAAAGAATCTAGTTTCATGTAGTTTGTGAGGACGTTGCTTAGTAACTAAAGACCAACGCTTGCAAGGTACCACCCTCGAATCCTTTATTTTGTATTTAGAGTGAGCAAAACTAACCTCCTGTACACCACATCTTGAACTGCACATGTGTATCTCTATTCTGCACAGGTTACAAGTATCATACAAAACAAACTGCTCAACCCATTGGTATACCTCTCCAACACCCGCAGACTTCAACTATGTTACAGAGCAATGCCCCTTTATATATAGCCTACTCTAAAGATCCAAGATACGAGAGTGCCACTGACATGATTGGCGAATTCGAGCAGTAATCAAGCGTTTTTAGTTGCAGTGAAATATTTTAACGAAATTTAAACCTCTACCTACACAGAGAAAGACGACCATCGTATTAAAATCAGCTGTATTACCGAATTCATAAAGTGATAGATAGCATTAACCTGATATTTAGAAATGACCATCGTAATAAAATCAGCCATATTACGGAAATCATAATATGATATTTATAACTCCTAATGCTGCTATTTGAAAACTTAAACAGAGCTCGAAAGTAAGGAGGCATCCTGTGACAGGGATAAAGCATGCTCTTAGCACCCCATAATGAGGCAAAAATGAGTTTCATTTTGTAGTCCTGTGATACAGGACGTAACATAAATTTAGTTGATATTAACAGGCCTTTTTTAATGGATGAGAGATTACTTAGAAGAAATATAGCCTAAGCCATACCGCTGTACACGATTTTCATACAAAGAATGATACTTTAGCGATGTGAAAACGCGGATATACTCCAATTTCTTTAGCCTTCAAAAACAACATGCATAAAAGGGAGGAATCAATATTTCGCATGAGAAATTCACGGTGTATGGACAACATCCTCATCTCAGATTGCTTAAAGTACATTTTTTAAATTTGGCAGGATATTTGTTAGGGTGGAACTCTGGCCCAAGCAGGACCTGTTTGTCTTGTAGCATGATAGCAGTTAGAAAGGCCAGTCACCAGTCATTGACCAACTGGAAGCTGCAGATTAACCTGTGCCATAGGTCAAGTAGAAAGGAAGTTTTTGCACATTCAGTTCTTTAGGTACACAATATGCTTGGTGCTGTGCTGGACTGGAGGTGACTGGCCAGATTTTTCGTCTTGAGGTGTCGTATTCGAGATAATGAGCGCTACACTCATAAAAAATATTGCACTACGCATGTCCCCATTTCTGTTGACTAGGATATGACTTACAGCTTGTAAATAGGGATAAGCATGTTTCATTCAACAACGTTGTTGTTAGAGGACTCAAGTACATAAAAGCAGGGATTTGTAGCAGCTCTGGGACAGTGGATTACTGTCCTAATATTATTACCCATCATTCTCTCTCTCTCAACAGCTATTCACTTGTAGATCAGCAGGAGGCTACTCCCTGCACTTCAATAATACACTCCCGGAAATGGAAAAAAGAACACATTGACGCCGGTGTGTCAGACCCACCATACTGGCTCCGGACACTGCGAGAGGGCTGTACAAGCAATGATCACACGCACGGCACAGCGGACACACCAGGAACGGCGGTGTTGGCCGTCGAATGGCGCTAGCTGCGCAGCATTTGTGCACTGCCGCCGTCAGTATCAGCCAGTTTGCCGTGGCATACGGAGCTCCATCGCAGTCTTTAACACTGGTAGCATGCAGCGACAGCGTGGACGTGAACCGTATGTGCAGTTGACGGACTTTGAGCGAGGGCGTATAGTGGGCATGCGGGAGGCCGGGTGGACGTACCGCTGAATTGCTCAACACGTAGGGCGTGAGGTATCCACAGTACATCGATGTTGTCGCCAGTGGTCGGCGGAAGGTGCACGTGCCCGTCGACCTGGGACCGGACTGCAGCGACGCACGAATGCACGCCAAGACCGTAGGATCCTACGCAGTACAGCAAATTAGGGACACTGTTGCTCCTGGGGTATCGGCGAGGTCCATTCGCAACCGTCTCCATGAAGCTGGGCTACGGTCCCGCACACCGTTAGGCCGTCTTCCGCTCACGCCCCAACATCGTGCAGCCCGCCTCCAGTGGTGTCGCGACAGGCGTGAATGGAGGGACGAATGGAGACGTGTCGTCTTCAGCGATGAGAGTCGCTTCTGCCTTGGTGCCAATGATGGTCGTATGCATGTTTGGCGCCGTGCAGGTGAGCGCCACAATCAGGACTGCATACGACCGAGGCACACAGGGCCAACACCCGGCATCATGGTGTGGGGAGCGATCTCCTACACTGGCCGTACACCTCTGGTGATCGTCGAGGGGACACTGAATACTGCACGGTACATCCAAACCGTCATCGAACCCATCGTTCTACCATTCCTAGACCGGCAAGGGAACTTGCTATTCCAACAGGACAATGCACGTCCGCAAGGATCCCGGGCCACCCAACGTGCTCTAGCAGGTGTAAGTCAACTACCCTGGCTAGCAAGATCTCCGGATCTGTCCCCCATTGAGCATGTTTGGGACTGGATGAAGCGTCGTCTCACGCGGTCTGCACGTCCAGCACGAACGCTGGTCCAACTGAGGCGCCAGGTGGAAATGGCATGGCAAGCCGTACCACAGGACTACATCCAGCACCTCTATGATCGTCTCCATGGGAGAATAGCAGCCTGCATTGCTGCGAAAGGAGGATATACACTGTACTAGTGCCGACATTGTGCTTGCTCTGTTGCCTGTGTTATGTGCCTGTGGTTCTGTCAGTGTGATCATGTGATGTATCTGACCCCAGGAATGTGTCAATAAAGTTTCCACTTCCTGGGACAATGAATTCATGGTGTTCTTATTTCAATTTCCAGGAGTGTAGTTTGCTGTCCTACTGCCATTGCCCATTTTTCCCACATAGTGCTATTGGCTAGACTGGCTGGAGCAACTCTCTGTTGCTACAATAATAGCGAACATATATTCTCTACATCAAGCAGTTAGAGACAAGACTGGCTATAAGAACTCTCTAGTGCTTGATCATTCGCAAATACCCCTCTCTAACACCATTGCTTCACAGCCAGAGGAAAAAATTTGAATTTTCTTGCTAATTTTTGAACTTCCCAGCAAAAGGAGGATGGAGAGCTGGACTGAGACAATATTCTGGATTAGCGATGTTAGATGGTGACATCATAGTATTCCAAAGATGATCCTTCCGCATTAGTGATATACAAACTGAATTTTTATAAATAAAGAATATATTATTATTACTATTATCATTCTTGTTATTGTTATTACTTCCTCTATAATGTAATTAGCATTTTAATTTAACACCAGAATTCAAATTTACCACACAACTTTGAATTGCCTACCAGTTTTTGATTTCCCACAATTTATTTGGGTGGTGAATGGAAGGGGAGGGGAATTGGTAGGGAGGCTGGGGATTTCCCAGAAGGGGAAAAGTGGCTCAGAACTGATCTGGGGAGGTGTGTTAAAAAAGGGTGTCCCAGATCAGCGTCCCTTTTCCTAGAGGTGTGTTGGAGGAGAAGGGAAAGGGGAAAGGTGAGGGGTTTATCAGGACAAATTATCCCCAGGGGTCATAAATCAACCCCTAGGGGCTCATAAATCAATCCCAGCATGTCATAAATCACTTAGCAGAACAATAGGTGAAGGGGATCAGGAGACTCTTGCATAGCACGTACTACCTTGTAGTGGCTGCAGTAATCGTTTTAATGTAATTCTTGCATCTAATATTTGACCCTGTCTTGAACTGCCCCGAGATCCTGGTTTGAAATTCTGACTAATGCTGTGGCATACTCCATTACCTCTCTAGTTAGATGCTGCTGACTATGATCGTGGCTAATGGCAAGATTTAACTGTTAGAAGCAGATAGAGTGCCCCAGGAGACCACTACAAGGACTTCCTGGAAATGTTTTGCTGCCAAAAATTCGTCAACACCCTGCTCTCTAAATTTATGATCCCTATGGAATTCTTCTCCACCATTGCCCTGTTCCCTTCCGCCAATTCTCTTGAAGTTTCTGCTGTCATATTTAGCCCATTTACATTGCTTGTGTCCGCTGTCCCAAATATTGTCTTCAGTATCCTTCATCCACCATCTATCGATCCCATTTCGAACCCTACATTACCTGTCCGGTACTATTCTTTTCTACCTCTTGCATCTGCTCCTTCAGTCAGACATATGCACATTGCAAAACACTATGGTGTACACTTTTCATTAATCCCCCATTGTGTAAAAGAGATCTCTAGAAGAACTAAGGTCGGTTAATTGATTGGGGAAGGGGACCAAACAGAGAGGTCATCGGTCCCATTGGATTAGGAAAGGATGGGGAAGGATGTCGGTCATGCCCTTTAAAAGGAACAATCGCAGCATTTGCCTGAAGCGATTTAGGGAGATCAAAGAAATCAAAAATCAGAATGGCTGGACTCGAACAAGAAATGACCTCTAAATTTTTGTGTGCAAAGTTAAATTGATAACGCGAAAATTATGGCCATGGACTAAATATGGCAGAAGAAACTTCAAGAAAACTGGCGGAAGGGAACAGGGCAATGGTGGAGTAGCATTCCATGTTGATCCTAAATGTAGAGAGCAGGGTGTTGACGAATTTTTAGCAGCAAACATTTCCAGAAAGTCCATGTAGTGGTCTCCTGGGGCGGTCTGTCTGTTTCTAACAGTGGAGAACTGGCACAACATTTCACTCTGACCAATGCTGTCTGGCGGATATGATTTTGACCTGACTGATAAAGTCATCCTGGGCACAGATTAAGAGCCTACAGCTTAGTGTAAGTGAAGAGGTCGGTTACAATGATTAAATTCGGTACTCCTATTTATTCATAAACGCATTTATGGAATCAATCAACATAGAGTGAGAAAGCAGAAACGTGTGGCAATTATATCTGCCAAATTTGTACGAATATTAAATTTAATAGAGTGTCACTCTTGTATCAGTAAAATTACTTTCCCCAACGCTTCTTCCTTGGCCATCGGACGTCAGCTCGAAGCGTGACTATCACCGAAGACATTTCTACTCCAGTCAATGAAGTTTCAGGCTGAAGACATGTCTGGAGACGCCCTGGACAATGGTTGGATACCAATTTAATTATCGCTCGTAATACGGCCCTAACAACAAGGAGTGATGGTCTGGAGAGTCATTTATTTTCATAGCAAGGATCATTTAGTTGTCATCTGCGGAATCCTTACAGCGTTACGTCGACGACATTCTACACTCTATTCTGTAGCCCTTCATGGCAAGCCATCCTGGGTTTACATTTTAGTAAGAAAAAAATGGTTCTAATTGCTCTGAGCACTATGGGACTTAACATCTGTGGTCATCAGTCCCCTAGAACTTAGAGCTACTTTAACCTAACTAACCTAAGGACATCACACACATCCATGCCCGAGGCAGGATTCGAACCTGCCACCGTAGTGGTCTTACGGTTCCAGACTTCGGCCGGCATTTCAGTAAGAAAATGCCCAGCAACAGATGGCCATAATTTCTATTACTCGTAGTCGTCTTTGCCAAACCCTACCTTGCCCAGCAAGGTCGTCGGATCTCTCCTCAATCGAGAACGTTTGGAGCACTATGGGCACTGCCGTACCACCAGTTCGGGATTTCTGGTATGACGATCTAATGTGGCAGTTAGACAGAAATTGGCACGATATACGGCTCACCTACCAATTTGCGTCCTATTCGGATAGTTCCTTCGTGGGAGGCGGTGTTTTATTTTTTATTTTTGCCTTAGAGTATATTTCACCCTCATATCCACTCTTTTTATTTCAGCGCATTTATCGCATTTCTGAAATATGGCACTTAGGAAGAAACGCTGTTGTATAAGGTTAGAGAACTGGTAGTCGATGCAAACAGTGCAACGACGTCCATAGATGTTCATATTTCTGTATGTTGTAGGCGTTCATATCATCCATATAACGTAAAAAGGTAAATAAAATTTCACTTTCAGGTATTGGGTCTTCCTCGAGAACAATTAGACAACATCCACGAAAACAAAGTAAGCAACAGGACCGAGATCAAGAAATCACAAAAGGTTTAAAACCTTGCACAATAAGAATAAGTTAAAGTCAGATGTCAGACGACAGGGCTATGCAGGATCAGTGTGTCACGTGGCGCCGCCGACCCGTCAACGATTCTTCAAGAGAATAAAGCGTAAAGTAGCGTGGCATTCCGGTCCGCCGACGGCTGGAGTGAATGCTACTGTTTGAATGGCATTGTGGGACGTTTTGACGTAGCGTTCCGTGACTTGACGGGGTGCCCAGCATGAATCGCCCTTTCTGCTGCCGACAGCAGGTAGTGTATAGTGTTTATATCGCGGAGGACGCCCTGTCGCGTACGACACTGCCGTGCTCGGACGTCGAGTGGTGAGTTTGTGAAACCTTTACTCAGAGTAGTTGCTACTGAATGTGGGAATCAAGGGTAATGCCATAATTTAATAACACAGTACTGTGCACATTCAGATCAAGTCGAAAGAGGGAGAAAGTCAGGATCAGTACATTTTATAATGGAGAAATTTCAAAAAGTGAAACATGTTTGTGAGAGTATCTACACACCTTTTATCTGTTATACGAATATTCTATAATAAGTATAAAATACAATGTAAAATAGTGTAACATGAATTACAGGAAGAAACAAAGCAACAAGGCACTTTTTTGTATATCCTTGTATGCGAGGACTTGTTTCGCTCCTTCGTTCATCTTCAACTTGCGTAATAAATGTTTATCTTCGTCAACAGAATAAAGTTTTTGTCAACTGTGTTTTGAATGTTGCAGCTGCCTTTTGTTCTGTAATTTGTGGCCCCTTTCTCGTCTTTATATGCGTGCTACCAAAGACCTTTAGGTTCACTGATGTAGTGATGCATGCCAGAAGTATGGCTGCTAGCTGTATTTTTTCGGGTAACTCTTTCCACAGCCATAGAGGCCAGACACCAATAATATTGATAAATTGATAGTGTGACATGATCCTGCTCGGAGGTAGAAGAGTGATACCAAATTATATGTGCAAAAACATATTGTCCTGTTTCTTCATTTCTTCGCTTACCGTAAACTTTGAGTATAATAACACATCACCGATGTGTTAGTGAAGAGCAGACAGTAATACGGTAATGACGAATAGTAGCACTTGGCGTCGGGAGCGAGAAATTTGAAAAAAGAAGCACACTTTGTAGCGCCTAATAACATTCTGGTGGCAGTTGTACGACTTTGAAGGAGCCCCTTTTTCTATACATTAAACTTAGTTTAGTATGCATTTTCTTGCAGTTTTTTGTTCACTTCTTACCGAGACTTTGGTAACTGTTTTGTAGCCTTGGGGAAATTACCCAGGGTCCAGTGAATCAGGCATGATGAGTAGCAAAATAAAATAACTTACACATTTAAACTAAGCGCATGGTTTAAAGTTAGGACAAAAATTTCGAATGAAACAGTTGCCTGTTCTACTAATTACTGGTTTCCGAGCTCGAAATTCATACAAGAATCCACTGTTCGTATGACACAGTCTGTCATTTACAGACAGGTCTCTTTTCGTTCACCAATATGTGCTGCAATTGCATCTTTCTTCCTCAGTACTACTACATTGAAACAGTCACTATTTCTGTGACTACCTTCTTTTATCCCAAAATCGTTTGTTCACTGTAATACGCAACAATTAAGCCACAAGAACGGGGCATAAAATGACTTTGCAGAAAAGTAGACCTACCTCGTTTTTCCCTTATGTTCTTCGTATGTTAACATGACGGATATGGGCAATTATATTATCTTTCATGGACACGGAGAATATGCACCTTCCTATCGGAAACGACCGCAAGATTTGTCTCTGTAACAGTTAATGGCAGCGGTATTGAGCAAAGATCCGCTTGGATATGTGTTCTCTAGCTCTGTAACTAGTTCTTAGAATTGCGAGTAACACAGCGTCCCTCAGTGATCTAATTTCGAGTTTCTGGTTTATCGATCTGCTGGCTCAAGAGAAATAATGTTGTTGTTGATGTGGTCTTTAGACCAAAGACTGGTTTGATAATAGACTGATTGATAACAGACTGGTTTGATAATAATGTGTGACGTTACCAATAATTTTAATTTTGCTGCAATTCATGGCACTCTTGACCCATATTTAAACAGATTCAGATTCATTTTTTTAGAATGATTCCTGGGCCTGATAACTAAGGGCATGGTTGACATGTAATACAGTCTACCCATGTTTTTGTTGTACACCTCACAACTCTGAAACGTGCGATAGGCAATAATATCACAACTGCTAAACGATTCGAGCCCTGGTATTTTTTCAACTTCAGGACCAGGTACTACAGCGACGGTAACCCACCCATTACCAGGTTGTGCGACATCATTATTCGAAAGCGTAAAATTAAGAACACACCCACAGAACACTGACGGACCATGCAAAATCACTTGTGCGCCTACATAGTTGTCGCTATTAATAGTAATACTGTCGAAGGCTTCATACAATGTCAGGCGGGAACGCCTTCTCCTCCTATATTACAGTGATTACAGTGGCATCTTCTGTGTGAGTGGTCCAGTGCTGTTGCTCGAGCGGCTGCACGAAGACTGACTCCATCTTACCAAAATCAATACTTATATAGGCAACACTGTTGCGTCCTTGAGACCCTGATGATCTAATTTCGAGTTTCTGGTCCATCGGTCTGCTGGCTCAAGACAAATAATGTTGTTGCTCAGACCAAAGACTGGTTTCATGCAGCTCTCCATCGCCACTCTATCCTGTGCAAGCCTCTTCATCTCTGAATAACTGCTGCAACTTACACCCTCCTGAATATGCTTACTGTGTTCATCTCCTGGTCTCCCTCTACTAATTTTACTCCCGGCCCCCCACAACTGCACACACTTTCCTCCAATACAAAATTTGTGATCCCCTGATGTATCAGAACGCCTTCTTCTAGCCAGGATGCTCCAAAATTTCTTTTCTCCTCAGTTCTATTCAGGCCCTCTTCATTAGTTAAATAATCTACACAACTGATCTTCAGCATATTTGTGTAGCACCCAATTTCAAAAGCTTCTAGTCTCTCCTTATCTTAGTACATGTTTCACTTCCATACAACGCTAAACTCGATACAAAGGCTTGCATACATTCAGGGGCAAACCTAATTGATTTATAAACCCTCAAATATGTGTGAAATCTTAAGGGACCGAAGTGCTGAGGTCATCGGCCCCTAGACTTACACACTACTTTAAACTAACTTAAACTAACTGATGCTAAGAACAACACACACACACCCATATCCGAGGGAGGACTCGAACCTCCAGTGGGAGGGGCCGCGCAATCCGTGACAGGGCGCCTCAAACTGCGTGGCCACTCCTCACAGCTATAAAGGGTGGTCCATTGATCATGACCAGGCCAAATATCTCACGAAATAAGCGTCAAACGAAAAAACTACAAAGAACTAAACTTGCCTAGCTTGAGGGAGGAAACCAAATGGCACTATGGTTGGCCCGCTAGATGGCGCTGCCACAGGTCAGACGGATATAAACTGCATTTTTCAAAATAGGAACTCCAATTTTTTATTACATTCAGTGCAGATACTGAAGAGAGATAGTTCACAATATCACCACCAGAGGAAGTTCCACCCTGTACCCTTGTCCCCATAATCCCCACTTACAGCAAAAAACAATTTGTGGGAAAAAGACTCACTCTGCGCTGGAGAGGAAGAATCCCATGACATGAAATTCAATGTCAGTAATATATTGATGCATAATTTACTCATTTGGCGGAAGATGGGCCTTCCCCACTTGGATAGAGCTTACGCCTGCAATCTCAGCCCCCTTCCCATGATGTAATAGCTGTAAGCACCGAGGAATGGAAAGACGTGTGGTGTGTTAGCCATTTGGGATCTTCCACACCTATGTCTGTCGTTCCGGTGCCACCATGGAGTTCAAAGACCACCCACTGATCATGGACCAGAAGCTGGCATCCTTTAACATAACAACGCTGAAGAAAACATCAGATGGCAGCACCTCTTTGATATTGACGCCTGAAAAATTCCTGTTCCAAAACATCTCTCTCTCTCTCCCTCCCTCCCTCCCCAGTAGGCATCTGTTCTAGGCCACACTAACCCCTCTTTTATCCTGAATAAAGTAGTGAATACCCGGAAAATCACCAGCTGTGGATGTCTTGGAAATATCTTCTCACTCTATAAGATTGATTGACTAATTAATTAAATCAATACCCTCTGTGTGGGACAATTTTTCCTTGCATCCTACTGGGGGATACTAGGATTGATATATTGGGTGGGATTTGATCCCACAACAACCTCTTTTCCAAACCCATCTGGATTTTCCCCCCTTACCTCCTCTTTGTGGATACTGGCACAGTTAGATCATTTGGAAGAAAGTCCATTATATTGGAGGTAGCTGGAAATTTCAGATTTCAGCTCAGTTTCATGGTATGTCCTTAAGCAACTTTTGGAGGGGTTGGACTGGTGCGTGTGCTTGTAGCACCACAGTCGGTAACAATAAATTGATAATCAGGAATCTGACGTTCCTATTGGGTTTTTAAAGTATTATATAATCCCTAAGTTATTTATCTCAGCAACACTAGGACAAAGAATAAGGAAAGGAGGAGGAGGCCGATAAAATATCTATCACGTGATACAATAGCAACAACAATGAATACTACTCCCACGTTTACACAACAAGACAGAATCCAATGGACTGTACTGAGAAGCAGTGAACACCGCTCACTTAAACCTCACTCCATTCCATAGTAGTAGTTGTCATGGTTAGATGTTGGAGATCACTGAAACACTCACATCTCCTGCATGCTCATATCCCTATGTCCCAATGTAGCCGGCCGATGTGGCAGAGCGGTTCTAGGCGCTTCAGTCCGGAACCGCACTGTTGCTACGGTCGCAGGTTCGAATCCTGCCTCGGTCATGCATGTGTGTGATGTCCTTAGGTTAGTTACGTTTAAGTAGTTCTAGGTCTAGTTGACTGATGACCTCAGATGTTGAGTCCCATAGTGCTTAGAGCCATTTTTTTTCCACATGCTGTGACCCAGGCCAGAGATCGTGTATCACTAGTTGATTCCTACCGATCGCACACAAACTCCCAGTCGTGAGCAGCACACCATGGAGAAACAGCAGTGCCACACGTGTCGACCGCACCGACAGTTAAGCACCAGTCTCCCAGTATTCGCATGCCTGCCATAACAGTTCGTCAGGGACCAGAGAGTACATCACTAAACAGTCAGCCAATCAGTTTAAATGGGGGGGAGGGGTAATAGGCCTCCACTGCCACGAGCAGGAGAAGACAGGTCAATAAATTATTTGTATCTGACAACCGTCACACGCTAAGTTAATCCACAACATCCAGTCGCTCACTCCTCCTCACCATTGCTAACGCTGGCCGCAGGACATTGTAAAACAAGCAGCAGCGGCTCGGATGTTTACGGCAGTTATAATCCATTCCACCCGAACATGGGACATAGACCCTCCCAGTTAAAAAAAAAAACACGTTACTAAATCAGAGACAGCAATTTGTTGACCATACACCTCTAATTCCTCATGAAAATGTAGATTTCTTAATTTTAAAAGAGTTATTTTCGAAGGCAGAAGAAATCAAGGGCTATACACGTGTCAATATTGCTAAAGTGTCACCAGTGAACATCCTGTAACCGTATGGCAATAGCTATATTACCTCTAATAATTCTCTCATCAGGTAAAAGCGCTGTTCTAATCAAATTAATATTTGTTACACCTTGCATCACAGGACTAATAGATTAAAATCATTTTTGGCTGTAACAGGCTACCTCCTCACTAATGTACTCTCTTAAAGTAAACAAATGCTTTGCCATATACGAAGTATTTTAAGGTAACAACACAGAGAAGTTGTAATATCAGGTTTATACTATTTATCACTTTCTAAATGCGATGATATGAAGAGTTTGACACAGCACTGAAAGACCTGAGTCGAACAAGGCCCCGGGAGTAGACAACATTCCATTAGAACTACTGACAGCCTTGGGAGAGCCAGCATTGCAGAACTCCACCATCTGCTGAGCAAGATGTATGACGCAGGCGAAATACTCTCAGGCTTTAAGAAGAATATAATAATTCCAATCCCAAAGAAAGCAGGTGTTGACAGATGTGAAAATTACCGAACTATCACTTTAATAAGTCACAGTGCAAAATACTAGCACGAATTCTTTACAGACGAATGGAAAAACTGGTAGAAGACGAACTCGGCGAAGATCAGATTGTTTTCAGTAGAAATACTGGAACACGTGAAGCAATTATGACCCTATGACTTATCTTGGAAGCTAGACTAAGGAAAGGCAAACCGACGTTTCTAGCGTTTGTAGACTTACAGAAAGCTTTTGACAATGTTGACTGGAATACTCTCTTTCAAATTCTAAAGGTGGCAGGGGTAAAATACAGGGAGCGAGAGGCTATTTACAATTTGTACAGAAACCAGATGGCAGCCATAAGAGTCGAGGGGCATGGAAGGGTAGCAGTGGTTGGGAAGGGAGTGAGACAGGGTTGTAGCCTCTCCCCGATGTTATTCAATCTGTATATTGATCAAGCAGTAAAGGAAACAAAAGAAAAATCGGAGTAGGTATTAAAGTGCATGGAGAAGAAATAAAAACTTTGAGGTTCACCGATGACATTGTAATTCTGTCAGAGACAGCAATGGACTTGGAAGAGCAGTTGAACGGAATGGACAGTGTCTTGAAAGGATATAAGATGAACATCAACGAAAGCAAAACGAGGATAATGGAATGCAGTCGAATTAAGTCGGGTGATGCTGAGGATATTAGATTAGGAAATGAGACACTTAAAGTAGTAAAGAAGTTTTGCTATTTGGGGAGCAAAATAACTGACTATGGTCGAAGTAGAGAGAATGTAAAATGTAGACTGGCAATGGCAAGGAAAGCGTTTCTGAAGAAGAGAAATTTGTTAACATCGAGTATAGATTTTAGCGTCAGGAAGTCGCTTATGAAAGTATTTGTGTGGAGTGTACCCATGTATGAAAGTGAAACATGAACGATAAACAGTTTAGACAAGAAGAGAATATAAGCATGTGAAATGTGGTTCTACAGGAGAATGCAAGTAATTAGATGGGTAGGTCACATAACTAATGAGGGGATACTGAATAGAATTGGGGAGAGGGGAAATTTGTGGCACAACTTGACTAGAAGAAGGGATCGATTGGTAGGATATGTTCTGAGGCATCAAGGGATCACCAGTTTAGTATTGGAAAGCAGCGTCGAGGGTAAAAATCGTAGAGGGAGACCAAGAGATGATACACTAAGCAGATTCAGAATTACGTATGTAGCAGTAGGTACTGTGAGATGAAGAAGCTTCCACAGGATAGACTAGCATGGAGAGCTGCATCCGACCAGTCTCTGGACTGGAAACCACAATAATAACAAATGCGGTAGTGCAGATAATCATTTTCAAGATGGTCGTCTTTTCCTGTGTAGGTGGGCGTTTGAAATTTCGTTAAAAGGTATCGCCGCAACGAAAAAACACCTGATAGCGCTCCAACTCCCGAATCATATGCGTGTTGCACTAGCCTTCACTTCCACCTGCCCTGCGCCACGTCATTGATATCAAATTGATTTACTAGTTATTTAAATTGTTCATGAGAATCACATTGTATGCCGAATAACTTTTTTTCAGGAGTCGAATTACACTCGCCAGGTAGCTTAAATAGGAATCCCTGGAGGAAGACAATGTTATTTTTGAGGAACACTATTGAGAACCGACATTTGAAGCTGACCACATAAGGAATTTACCACCGCCAATGTACATTTCGCATAAGGACCACGAAGATAAAATACTAGAAATAAGCGTTTATAAGACAGCATATAAGCAGCCTTTTTCCTTCGCTCTACTCGTATTTGCGAATGGAACAGGAAAGGGAATGACTAATAGTGGTAGTCGGTACCTTGCACCACATACCGTGCGATGACTTGCGAAGCGAGCTAACAGACGTAAATGTAAATTTATTCTACCTATTAAGATGTCACTCCATCCATTTGTAGCCACACAAACCTCACTGAGGAATAATGTCTCTTATTTACCGGAAAAACAAAAGATGGAACTTCCGCTGCTGATTGTCTCTTGGTAAAAATCTTCATATTAGCTCCTAATTTTCTCATTGTAGTCACTTCACGAGACGAATGTGAGAGGTTGTACGTGTTTGAACACACTTAGAAAAAGCGGTATAGAGCTCACTTTTCGTCAGATTATTGCTTACCTGCCGTATTTTCATGAATCTCCCAGACAGCCATATACTGCATTTCAATCCACACGATTTCCATGAGAAAGAGTGTCACCCACCAGGTCGCAGACCACTGCTAAATCTCCTGAAACCTCATCATATTCCGACAGAACTGTTCCATTAGTTAGAATGCTTTCTAAGTAGACAGCTATCACAATGAGGAAAATATCACTCTAACATACAGAAGGGAATTCCCAGCAGAAGAACAAAGCTGGCACGAGTGCATTTTGGTACTGTAGGTCGCATCCATTCAGAAACATAACATACGTTCAGGGGCAAACTTGATTGATTTATTATCTTAATCTTTTGTTCAGCTAGGTGGTTTATGACCTCCTGAGGATTGATTTACGATCCCCTGGGGATAATCCACCCTTCTGAGAAACCTTCCACTTCTCCCCCTCTCCCTCCCCATCCCACACCCCTCAGAAAATCTCCAACCATCCCCTATTCCCCTCGCCAATCCAAGCACGCTTTTGATATCAAATTAATTGACTAATTCATTAAGTTTTTCAATTAGTTGACCTCTCCCCCTGTGGCAAATCTCCCAGCCCCCCTCTCTGTTTGGAAACTGGTGGTAGATGGACTCAGTCCATGCAGGAGGGGGAGGATCTCATGACAGGAAACTCAATTACTTAGCAGACTACGTATTGTTTAGTATAAAATTCACTTTTCAGGAGTTGAATCTCTTTATTTGGCAGGAAAAGCTCACATCCAGCAACTATGTCCTAATTATGTGATTTATGTGATCATATTGCTGTAGGTTGGAGGTGTGTCCTGTTGGAAAAAATTTTTGTTTGTGCGCTCACCTTGACTTGAGCGATCGACTGAGCTATTGCACATTGCCATCACCAGAGGATATCCCACCACCACCCCTCCCCCTCTCCCTCCCCGTCTATCGTGGAAAAAAATTGATGGAAAAAACTCACTCTGTGTTGGACAGGAATATCTCATGTCACGAAATTCAAATCATTGTAACAATATAGTGATGCATATTCTTTGTGTAATCACTTTGCAGGAGCAAGGGCTTCCCCCTTGGATAGAGCTCATGTGTGTACCCCAATTCCCACTTCCCAAAATGTAATAACTGTAAGCACCCAGGAATGGGACGAAGAGCAGTATAGTAGCCTCTGTTTGGGGTCTCCCATGCCTGTATCTTTTTCCGGGCGCCTCCACGGAGCTCAGAAATATTCCAATGTCCTAATTACAGATCATGATACTAAATACCACTGGTCACAGACCAGATGTCAGGCTCCTTTGATCTTGTGACACTGAACGAAGGATCAAGTGGCAGGATTCTGTCGATCAAGAAATTCCAGACTCGCTTCCTGTCTCTGTCTCTCTTAAGAGACTGTTTCCAATTTGTGTATGTGTGAACCAACATCTCCCAACAAGCAGGCAAAAGCTTTTATCTCTCCTAAGAAAACTGTGTTCATATTGGCTGATTCTGGCAACAAAGGGAGAGTGACGTACTTTCAATATCAAAAATAGAGTGAAATAGTTCTTTTCCACTACCCTACAATATCGATCGATTAACATTTTACAGGAGTGAAATACATTACTTAAAACACTCAGCCGCGCGGGATTAGACTAGCGGTCTGGTAAAATGTGGCGCACAGTGATCTGTACGCCACATGCACCACACATTGGAGGATACCCTTGGCGGAGCAAGAAGTCGTGCTTCATAGGGCTGTGCTCTATGCGGAGGTGAATAAGTCGAACCTTATACCGTCTGCGTGGCTAGAACGAGGTACGCCACGGCCGCTTTGTGGACTTTACTAGACGCAGCCTATTTTTTGTCAATTCCAGTCACTCTTCTTCCCATCGACGCATGACTGTGTACCTCAACAGCGAAGTGACAGCATACGTCTTACAGAGGATCACGACACGCATCCTCTGCTGCTACATCCGCCTTTTCGTTCCCTACAACACCAGTGTGCCCTGGCACCCAGCGCAGGATGATACACCCTTCCCAGCCTTTGTAAGTGGAAGAGGGTTCCCTGGATACATTGACTACTTTATAGGCTGGATACAAGCGTTATACAGGCTGAAGGTCGGAGCAGACGAGGAATTTATGAGGAACGACACATCCCATCTGCTCCAGCGTTCTCAAGATCGCGATAAATCGACACCGAAGGCAGTGACATCCGGAGGCAAACGAATCTTGGAGGCGTGATCAGGGAAAACAACAGAGCAGCCAACGGAATCCCCCAGTTTAGATCCATCCGTGAATACAGCGACTTTGTAGTCGTAACCGGTTAGTAACTACAAACATAAACAGGATGGCAGTTTCTCCTGTACTGCAATAAATCTGAAATTACTCTGGCCCTCTGTGTGAGAGACAGTCTGTGAAAAACTTGTATTTGAGCGTGTACTTGGCCCACACCAAGATGCTCCAGTTCAAGCGGATTCTAAACGGTATCGATGCTCGTGGAAGACTGGAGAAAAGGTGTTCCACAACTGGACGAGCAACAGTCTGATAGGCTTGTAAACTCGGAGCAGCGAAAAATTTACATGCTTGAGGCACCATGAGAAGTTGCTGCCGGATGGGAATTGACGGTTCCCCAGCATCAGTACAGATACTCAGTAAGGCGCTGGTCACCTGTAAACACCAGTGGCTAGCCTGATCCCCTCACGGTGATAGCATCAAGGAACTTCAAGTAAGGAGGTCTCACTAAGGTGTACGTTTTGCACCCATAGTCAGCTGCTATCTCATGAAAACACTAAAATTGGAGCAGACGCGACCTGTCCGCTCCCCAAGACCTGCGGCTAAGGCACTTTAAGATATTTAATGCCCTCTGAACCCTTGCCTTCAGATCTTTTAGATATGGTAACCACGACGGTTTGGAAACAAAAAGGAGGCCCAGAAACCTCAGAGAGTCTGTAAAAGGTAGAATCCAAGTCAGGTAAATTAAAATGATGACGCGAACGATGAAAATGAACACAAACACGTTTATCCGAGGAAATATAAACCCGTCTTTGCACACCGCTCTTCCAACCTTTTCACTGTAAGTTCCAACTGGCGGGTCGCTTTAGCAGTACTGGAGGCACAACAGTAAACTGCAAAATCGTCCACAGATAAGGTGCACTGTGAAGGACTCCTTATTGTAGACGTGATACTGTTTCTGACTATTACAAAGAGTGTAACACTTAAAACACTGCATTGAGGAACGCCATCCTCCTGCTCAAAACGATCCTACAAGATGATACCAACTTGGGACCTAAATAGCACTTAGAGAGGAAGGACCGTATCAAGATTGGTAGGTGGAGACGTAAGCCTCATTGGTAGAGCACTATGTTTCCAGGTAGTATCGTACGCCTGAATGCTGTCAAAGAATGTACTGATACAGTGATGTTTACATAGGAAAGACTGCTGGATAGCTGCCTCTACCATTTATGAATCTATCAACCTCTACTACGTAACGTACGTGGTATTCATTATTACCATTTACGTACAAAAATCATTGGAGTGCAATCAGGCAAATGAAAAAACTGATCCTGGACGTGGATATACCTCAGTAGTCCATTTGAAAGTCGTCCACAGGTTAAGAGAATGGAGCGATTAGAACGAATTACCATTTCTAAGTTTCACAGATTTTTAATATTCTCTAGGCAGAGAAGGCTGTTCGAGAAATTGCCCATTGTAGGGACAGGGAGTTAAGTTGCTGATATAACGTAATGCGCAGAGTGCTATCTTGCGAGACAAAGAGGGGGGCCAGACTCGGATCGAAACAGCACGGCGGTTTAATGATCGTGGGCGGTGAGCCGACCAGCAGCAGTTCAAAAATGGCTCTGAGCACTATGGGACTTAACATCTATGGGCATCAGTCCCCTACAACATAGAACTACTTAAAGCTAACTAACCTAAGGACATCACACAACACCCAGTCATCACGAGGCAGAAAAAATCCCTGACCCCGCAGGGAATCGAACCGGGGAACCGAGAACGCTACCGCACGACCACGAGCTGCCAGCAGCAGTGCCACGTTCGTTTGCGTAATTGCTCTGGGCTGGTCCCAAAACTCCACATCAGAAAAGACGAGACGCAAACAGTTGAATTACGATGACAAATAGAAAAATGCTTATACGATTCGCAGACAGCTGAAGCACACGACTTCACTCCCTTAGGTTAAGTTGACGACTGTGAAGTCTGTAAGGACATCCGGTCACAAAGTTAAATAATATATTTTTTTTTAAATTGCCCTATCCTGAAAAATCAGACCGAATACTAGACGGGATAAATGCTGGCGGAAATGAAAGAGTCGAGATTCCCCTGAAAAGTACAAGGTGAGTTGATCATGGTGCACAGGTACTCCCAAATGAGAATATTTGAGAGGGGGTTTCGATTTCTGGTATATACACTCCAATCATCGGAAACACGCTCCCGCTTCCGCTCCCATCCCCACCCGCCTAAATGCTTTGGTCAGAAGCGGGGGATGGAAACTACATTTAATTTATTTCCTGAAGAGCAACACACACAAAATATGAAAATCTAGTACAAGGTGGCACAGAATAGGTGTTAGAAAGTGCCTGTCTACCGTGATTTAATCATATGCCATAAATTATTCCCCTTTAGATATTGTGGTACTGTAGTTCAGAATGGAAACACTAACACTGGAACAGCGTTTGTTTATCGTAAAGACATTTCATGCAAATTATGAACGTATCGTTGTGGTGAGATGTGCATTCAACAGAATATTTATGCAAGAACAGCACCATCCAGAATAAGCATTTCTTGGTTACAGCACTAAAGTTCAATTGTAACAACAAAATTGAAGCATCCTCTGATACGGATTTTGTGTAATTTTTCCCCGAATTTTTGACAGGTTGGTAAACTATTCCGTAATACTTGTCCCTACAATATTTCAGCCCTCAGGAAGACCAGTCTCTGTTGTAACCCCGGAGAATGTGCAACGAGTGCGAACTCTGTTCAATGAAAGCCCGCTACATCAACAAGATACGCAGCACATCAGCTCACGATGTCATGACGGTTCTCTCTAGAAAATAATGAAAGATGAAGTTAACTTTTTCAAGTCTGAGAACCTGTAAAGGAGAGGGTTATGGAGTGGCGATATTCTTTTGCAAATGAGATGATTGATGCCTTTGAAAACGGAGCAATTGATATGGATGTTGTTTAGTGATCAGGCACACTCCAATCTCAATGGGTACGTCGATAAACAGGTCTCTCTGGGCTAGTGTAAATCCACGCGTTCAAGCTGCTGATCGATTGCATCCGCAAAAATTCATTTTTTTGTGTGTGATCAGTGCACAATGCATCCCTGAGCCCTTTTTTATTGACAGATCTGTCACAGGAGAGAAATACAGGCAGTTGCCGGGACATAAATATGTACAACCCGCATGAAGTCGACGAATATTCCGAACTTACTGGTTCATTCGGAATGGAACATGTCGGCACGATACTGCGGACGTCTTCGAATTCCTTCAGGCGACGTTCAGATATCGGATCGTTTCCCCGGAACACCTTAGCATTAACTAGGCATGGTGTGGAATGGAGCCGTTATAATTACGATCTTAACCCGTGTCGTTATTTTCTGCAGTATTATTTAAAGGACGGAGTCTTCAAAGGTGCTCCTGCATCACTTCAGTATATTCGTGCTCCAATTTCCGGTGAGATACATGTTACCTAAATTATTTTCTTCAGAAAGTCATCACGGAACTCAGCTCAAGGCTCTATGCAATCATTGCCGGAGAAGAAAAGCAATCAGAAAAACTCATGTATCAAATTTCGTGTTGTACGAGGGGCGTTCAGTAAGTAATGCTACAGATTTTTCTTTTTTGAAAGCAGGTTGTTTTTATTTAGAATTCCAACTCACCGTATTATTCTTCAGAGGTTTGGCTACGGAACCTTATTTTTCAACATAATCTACGTTGAATGCGACGGCCATACGTCACTTCACTGAGAGGGCCTGTATACCTGCATGATACCATTCTACTAGTCGACTTCGGAGCCAATGTTTTGCTGCGTCAGTAAACACTCCATCATCCACGTACTGCTTCCTATGGAGTTCATCTTCCACTGGGCCAAACAGACGGCAACCTTCCGTCAGACGGCGAAGAAACCAACGGGCACACTCTTTTGAGTACCCAACCAGGGGACGAGTTTGCCAGTACTACCAACAGAGACGTCCAGTTGAGCAGTGAGACGTTTAACTGTGAGCCGTCGATCATCTCGAATGAGAGTGTCTGCACGTTCCAAGACTGCACGAGTCACAGCTGTGTGTGTCTGGCCGGCACGCGAGAGTTCTGACAGGCTTGCATGACCATCTTGCAATGATGATAGACGCCCCCCCCCCCCCCCCCCCAACGACCCAGTACTTGCCTTCACAGCCAGGTCACCGTAGACATTCTGCAAGCGCCATTGAATATCTGCGATCCGCTGTTTTTCCCGTCAAAAGAAACTCAATGACAGCTCTCTGCTTAGAACGCACCTCCGTTACAGGGGCTATTTTGAAGGTTACGGGTAGCGCCGCCACCTATCGGAACTTCATGGGATTATGGCATCTGAAGCGGAATACTCCACTCTCTCCCATTGCAAATTCCACATTTTTTCAACCGAAATTGGCCAAGAGAAGAAAGTGTTGCATTATTTATTGAACTCCCCTTGTATGCTGATGCAGAAATATGGTAGGAAGAACCTATCCCCCCACATTATGTTGTAATAGACAAATACTGCCGAAAATCTACTTTGGGCCACGCTAAATATAACAAAGCGCCAAAGAAATTGGTATTCAAATACAGAGATACGTAAACATGCAGAACACGGCGTTGCAGTCGACAACGCCTATATAGGACAACAAGTGCCTGGCGCAGTTGTTAGGTCGGTTACTGCTCCTACAATGGCAAGTTATCAAGATTTAAGAGACTTTGGACATGGTGTTATAGTCGGCGCACGAGAGATGGGACACAGCACCTCCGAGGTAGCGATGAAGGGATTTTCCAGTACGACCATTTTACGAGTGAATCGTGAATGTCAGGAATCCGGTAACACATCAAATCTCCGACATCACTGCAGCCGCAAAAAAATCCTGCGAGAACTGGACCAAAGACGACTGAAAAGAATCGTCCAACATGACAGAAGTGCAACCCTCCCGCTAATTGCTGCAGATTTCAATGCTGGGCCATCAACGAGTGTCAGCGTGAAAACAGTTCAACGAAACATAATCGATATGGGCTTTGGGAGCCGAAGCCCTACTCGTGTACCCTTGATGACTGCACGACACGACTCTTTACGCCTTCCTTGGGCCTGTCAACATCGACATTGGGCTGTTGATGACTGGAAACATGTTGCTTGGTCGGACGAGTCTCTTTCAAACTGTATCGAGTGGACGAACGTTTATGGGTACGGAGACAACCTCATGAATCCATGGACGCTGCATGTCAGCAGGGGACTGTTCAAGCTGGTGAAGCCTCTGTAATGGTGTGGGGTGTGTGCAGTTGGAGTGATATGGGACCCCTGATGCGTCTAGATATGACTCCGATAGGTGACACGTACGTAAGCATCCTGTTTTATCACCTGCTTCCTATCATTTCCAGTGTGCATTCCGCCGGGCTTGGGCAATTCCAACAGGACAATGCAACACCCCATATGTCCAGAATTGGCTCCAGGAAGACTTTCTGAGTTTAAACACTTCCGCTGGCCACCAGACTCCCTAGACACGAACATTATTGAGTATATCTGGGATGCCTTGCAACGTACTGTTCAGAAGAGATCTCCACCCCCTCGTACTCTTACGGTAATATGGACAGCCCACAAGTACTACTTCAGACATTAGTCGAGTCCATACCACGTCGTGTTGCGTCACTTCTGCGTGCTCACGGGCACTATATTAGGCAGGTGTACCATTTTCTTCGACACTTCAGTGTATGTGGATTTGTATTTGGCTTTGTGAATACACAGAAAAGTCGATAACTTCCTCGACTTGTGCGGTGCACTCAGTTTCAACAAGATCTCCGCAAGCTGTTGTTGAAAAACAAGATAAGGTTATCTCACGGGGGTTGTCAGAGCAGCCACAATTTGGGGCCAGAGACAGAGTGTGTGGCGGTGACGGTGGGCGCGCGGTGTACCGCCTGGCGGCACGATGCGCCGGGCCGGAGTTCACACGGAAGACAAGGCTGGCGGGAGGGGAATTCCCAGGGCGACGGCCCCGGTAAAAAGTCGGGCGAGCACGGGCCGGGCCTGGCCTGGGCCGGGGGCGGTAAACAGAGGCTCAGCGGCGGCGGCATCAACAGCCAGCAGCCAGCAGACGCCAGGTTTACACACCGACTGTGGGAATGCGCGCCAGCCGCGTCTCCCCGGACTGGCGTGTCACGACGCTTCATTAATGTCGCACGACAAGAAGAGAGAGGTCGCCAGCCGGGCCGCTGTACGCGAAACCTGTGTTGTCTCTGGCTTACCTGTCATTACCACCCTCAGGCGTATAAAGAGGCTGCTTTTCACACCTCAGTACACGGGCCGAACAATGTGCCATTGAGCAAGTACAATAAACAGACTGAACTGAACATTATTAGCAAAGTGACAGTGATTGCAAAGTGGATACTATAAACGAATTGCTACCTAAGAGTTTGTAAGAAGGGAAGGAAGAAACGAACTAAGAAAGAAATTAAGTTGGTCATTACTGCATTGATGAGCCAAAAGATAATGACTGCTCCTTTGCTAGAGGGTTGCACCAGTTTTTGGACGTAATAAATAAACGAATTTGCTTGGCACAGTTTCGACAAATCCTTGGTGGATTTCCAAGGTAGGTCGTGTCGGTTATCTACGTAGAGGTGACGCGATTCCCGTAAATTATGGGCTGGTGGATTATGGCTGCTGTTAGCGAGGGCAAATTCCATACAGTGGGCAGCAAACGAGTTACACCGCCTCTTCCGGCAAACAACAGTAACTCGGCCGCCATTTACACAGTGGTCACAACACTGAGAGAAGCCAGCCTATCATTTGTCTTTGTGGAAAGTGAACTGCTTTATTTCATGGATCGTTTAATTTTTCTTTGCAATTTGTTTAGCGAAATGTAAATTGAACAAACGTAAGAGTTCATTTGCACGAATCGAAGTGCCAGGTGATAATGTATACTTCGCAGCAAATACGAAACGGGACAAATTGTTCGAACTACAACGAGCTGCATCTGCTGAAATCATTTTGAAGTTAAATATATGTAGACAAAAATGTTCAGAGGAATCTTTTGTCCAAGGCAATCCCAACTGTTTTTAATGTTCCACACCATTTACAAAAATGAGATGAAATCGCACAATCGTACCCCAGGAAGCGAACTTTTGGCAATTTGGTCAATAATACTCTTACAGAGTCATCAGTAGCACATAGGAACTCTATAATCTACATCGAAAATTTTATCCATATTTCTACTAAAACTTTCGTTGTTGCTGCCAGTGTTCACAGAAATCACCGCTATTTACTGTATTTTTTTTTTTTTTTTGACAAAATATAAAGCTAGCATGAGCCATTTCAAGTTAGTCTAAGTCTAATTCATGGGGGGGGGGGGGGGGAGGGGAGGGGGAGTGACAAAAAGCAGACGACGCCCTTGACTGCAGATAAAATGGCGAACGAGTCTTCAACTTGCTTCAAACTTGGCGGCCGTATAGCCACTCTATAAATTTTAAATGAGTTGGTTGCGGTGCTCACACCCGATAGCGTTAGATATTTTCCATTGGCTTCAGGTCACATATCTCGACTTGCAATAGGAACAACTGTCCCGCTGCAAGATACAATCTCTCAATGACCAGACGAGACATAACTATAAGCTGATGAGAAATAAAGCAAAGCACTCATAAGAAAGGGCCCTTTTGTAGAAGAGATAGAACATGATGTAAACGGCAGGCAAGACTTCGCTTTCAATATATTAATACAATCAAATACGTTTGAGAAAGATGTGGCAAAATTAAATGTAATAAGTCAGGAACAACGAACAGAGCATTACAAGAATCTTTGGATTAATCCAAAGCAAGAAGTCATTATGAGAATATAACATTATGTTAACGAATACTTAACTAACTTACAGGAAATTCAAGATGTAATTAAAAACAGAAATGTAGGAAATGCCCAGAACCTGACGGTATTAATACAGAATTGATTAAACAGGGTAGATTATTGCTTAAGTTGGGAATTTCACATCTGATTAATACCTGTTGACTAAACCCTACAATTACAGAAGATTGACTTACAGCGAAAGTGTTATCACTTTTTTAAAAAAAGAGGATAGTAGTAAAGCTTAAAGTTATAGATGAATAGTTATGTTAAACACTGCCTACAGTGTATATTCAGGTGTATTAAATAACAGATCAAAGAAGTGCTACTACTAGAAGAACAAAAAAATGGATCTGAGCACTATGGGACTTAATTTCTGAGGTCATCAGTCCCCTAGAACTTAGAACTACTTAAATCTAACTTACCTAAGGATATCACAAACATCCATGCCCGAGGCAGGATTCGAACCTGCGACAGTAGCGGTCGCACGGTTCTAGACTGTAGCGCCTAGAACCGCTCGGCCACCCATGCCGGCTTAGAAGAACAAAAAGGTTTCATAAGAAGAAGGTCGTGTAGCGATACCGCAGTATATTCGCCGTGCGACAAATAATGCAGAAAAGGAAACATTTATTTTACCAAGCTATCTGGCTTTCATATATTGTGAGAAAGCATTTGACAGGATGGATACAAAGATCCTGTGGGACATTATGGCAAAACGTGGCTACCCAAATCATTTAACAAATTGCGTCAAGAGTCGGTAGAATGGAACTTACAGTTGACGTCCCCAATTTCAAAGGGTAGAAGATATTAATAAGCCAAGGTGTGAGACAAGTTCTTACTTTATCGTCTACTCTTTTAAATATTTATATAGACGATACCAGAAGGAAATGGGAAGAGAGAGCTCCAGAAGTGATACATATACGCAAGAACAAATAAAATACTATTATACGCTGACAACATTGCATTATTGGCTGGTTCTAAATACGGACTACAAAAATTAATCCATCGTTTAAATTTAATACACTACTGGCCATTAAAATTGCTACGCCACGAAGATGACGTACTACAGACGCGAAATTTAACAGACAGGAAGAAGATGCTATGAAATGCAAATGATTAGCTTTTCAGAGCATTCACTCAAGGTTGGTGCCGGTGGCGACACCTACAACGTACTGACATGGGGAAAGCTTCCAACCGATTTCTCATACACAAACAGCAGTTGACCGGCGTTCCCTGGTGAAACGTTGTTGTGATGCCGCCTATAAGGAGTAGAAATGCTACCTTCACGTTTCCGACTTTGATACAGGTCGGATTGTACCCTATCGCATTGCGGTTTACCGTATCGCGACATTGTTACTAGCGTTGGTCAAGATCCAATGACTGTTAGTAGAATATAGAATATGGAATCGGTGGGTTCAGGAGGGTGATACGGAACGCCATGCCGGATCCCAATGGCCTCGTATCACTAGCAGTCGAGATGACAGGCATCTTATCCGCATGGCTGTAGCGGATCGTGCAGCCACGTATCGATCCCTGAGTCAACAGATGGGGACGTTTGCTAGACAACAACCATCTGCACGAACAGTTCGACGACGTTTACAGAAGCATGGACTATCAGCTCGGAGACCGTGACTGCGGTTACCCTTGACGCTGCATCACAGACAGGAGCACCTGCGATGGTCTACTCAACGACGAACCTGGGTGCACGAATGGCAAAACGTCATTTTTTCGGATGAATCCAGGTTCTGTTTACAGCATCATGATGGTCGCATCCGTGTTTGGCAACATCGTGGTGAACGCACATTGGAAGCGTGTATTCGCCATCGCCATACTGGCGTATCATCCGGCGTGATGGTATATGGTGCCACTGATTACACGTCTCGGTCACCACTTGTTCGCATTGACGCTTTGAACAGTGGACGTTACATTTCAGATGTGTTACGACCCGTGGCTCTACCTTTCATTCGATCCGTGCGAAACCCTACATTTCAGCAGGATAATGCACGATCGCATGTTGCACGTCCTGTATGGGCCTTTCTGGATACAGAAAATGTTCGACTGCTGCCCTGGCCAGCTCATTCTCCAGATCTCTCGCCTATTAAAAACGTCTGGTCAATGGTGGCCGAGTAACTAGCTCGTCAGAATACGCCAATCACTACTCTTGATGAACTGTCGTATTCTGTTGAAGCTTCATGGGCACCTGAACTTGTACACGTCATCCAAGCTCTGTTTGACTCAATGCCCTGGCGTATCAAGGCCGTGATTACGGCCAGAGATGGTTGTTTTGGGTAATGATTTCTCAATATCTATGCACCCAAATTGCGTGAAAATTTATTCATATGTCAGTTCTAGTATAATATATTCGTCCAACGAATACTCGTTTATCATCTGCATTTCTTCTTGGTGTAGCAATTTTAATGGCCAGTAGTGTACGAAAGTATTATACACTCCTGGAAATGGAAAAAAGAACACATTGACGCCGGTGTGTCAGACCAACCATACTTGCTCCGGACACTGCGAGAGGGCTGTACAAGCAATGATCACACGCACGGCACAGCGGACACACCAGAAACCGCGGTGTTGGCCGTCGAATGGCGCTAGCTGCGCAGCATTTGTGCACCGTCGCCATCAGTGTCAGCCAGTTTGCCGTGGCATACGGAGCTCCATCGCAGTCTTCAACACTGGTAGCATGCCGCGACAGCGTGGACGTGAACCGTATGTGCAGTTGACGGACTTTGAGCGAGGGCGTATAGTGGGCATGCGGGAGGCCGGGTGGACGTACCGCCGAATTGCTCAACACGTGGGGCGTGATGTCTCCACAGTACATCGATGTTGTCGCCAGTGGTCGGCGGAAGGTGCACGTGCCCGTCGACCTGGGACCGGACCGCAGCGACGCACTGATGCACGCCAAGACCGTAGGATCCTACGCAGTGCCGTAGGGGACCGCACCGCCACTTCCCAGCAAATTAGGGACACTGTTGCTCCTGGGGTATCGGCGAGGACCATTCGCAACCGTCTCCATGAAGCTGGGCTACGGTCCCGCACACCGTTAGGCCGTCTTCCGCTCACGCCCCAACATCGTGCAGCCCGCCTCCAGTGGTGTCGCGACAGGCGTGAATGGAGGGACGAATGGAGACGTGTCGTCTTCAGCGATGAGAGTCGCTTCTGCCTTGGTGGCAATGATGGTCGTATGCGTGTTTGGCGCCGTGCAGGTGAGCGCCACAATCAGGACTGCATACGACCGAGGCACACAGGGCCAACACCCGGCATCATGGTGTGGGGAGCGATCTCCTACACTGGCCGTACACCTCTGGTGATCGTCGAGGGGACACTGAATAGTGCACGGTACATCCAAACCGCCATGGAACCCATCGTCCTACCATTCCTAGACCGGCAAGGGAACTTGCTGTTCCAACAGGACAATGCACGTCCGCATGTATCCCGTGCCACCAAACGTCCTCTAGAAGGTGTAAGTCAACTACCCTGGCCAGCAACATCTCCGGATCTGTCCCCCATTGAGCATGTTTGGGACTGGATGAAGCGTCGTCTCACGCGGTCTGCACGTCCAGCACGAACGCTGGTCCAACTGAGGCGCCAGGTGGAAATGGCATGGCAAGCTGTTCCACAGGACTACAACCAGCATCTCTACGATCGTCTCCATGGGAGAATAGCAGCCTGCATTGCTGCGAAAGGTGGATATACACTGTACTAGTGCTGACATTGTGCATGCTCTGTTGCCTGTGTCTATGTGCCTGTGGTTCTGTCAGTGTGATCATGTGATGTATCTGACCCCAGGAATGTGTCAATAAAGTTTCCCCTTCCTGGGACAATGAATTCACGGTGTTCTTATTTCAATTTCCAGGAGTGTATTTTTTAAGATAGCATTAAGTAAAACTAATACAAAGGCATTTCGTTGGAAATACTACGAGCAAAGCTACAATCGAAGATCATATTTTGGAACAAGTTCAGCAGTTCAGTCACCCAGGGCGCTAAATTACTTTTAACCAAGATAAGAACGCAGATGTTAAATTACAGAGATACCAGAGCATATATGGCACTATACGTAGAACATTAAAAAAATACTCGAAGAGAGACTAAAACTAAATTCCAAAAATGCCTGTACCTAAAATAGCTGTACCTGTTCTACTGTATGACAGTGAATCCTGGGTTTTGAAGACGAAAGATTTTTAGCAATGTTGAACCACCGACCCGGCGTAACAAAAATCGTTCAAATGACACTGAGCACTATGGGACTTAACATTTGAGGCCATCAGTCTCCTAGACTTATACCTACTTAAACCTAACTAACCTAAGGACATCATACGCATCTATGCCCGAGGCAGGATTCGAACCTTCGACCGTAGTAGCAGAGCGGTTCTGGATTGAAGCGCCTAGAACCGCTCGGCCACAGAGGCCAAGCCGGCATAACAAAGAACGTGGTTTAGCCGACCAGGCGGTCACGTTTCCATTGATGCACGGTTCGATATCGATGTTGCCGTGGAGACCGCAATTTTAACTGACAATGTCTTTGGGACAGCGTCGGTATACGTTGGCGTTCTGCTGCGGAACCCAGCGAGGTAGCGCAGTGGTTAGCACACTGGACTCGCATTCCGGAGGTGGACGGTTCAAACCCGGGTCCGACCATACTGATTTAGGTTTCCCCTGATTTCCCTGAATCGTTTAAGGCAAATGCTGGGATGGTTCCTTCTAAAGGGCAAGGCCGAGCCCCTTCTCCATCGTTCCCTAATTCGAGCTTGTGCTCCGTCCTATTGACCTCGTTGTGCGACGGAACGTTAAATACTGATCTCATGCTCCTCTGCTGAGGAGCCTGATGTCCAAGAATGTGCGCTGAGCAGTACTTGCCGAAACACTTGTGGCTTGAAACATCGTTATATTCTGGCGTCAGATCTGTCGAAGGTTGCTGACTTGCGTGCTTTGCAGAGCGGGAAAGCTGTGTGTGATGAGACGTGGAGGACCAATACCTTATCACTTAGTCGAGGTTTCACCGCCCTTCTACCACTTTCCATAGATGTTGGCGACAGCGGCACGCTCACAGCCGACCAGCTTCGCCAATTCCGCGATGACGAAGTGCCCGCAATGCACCCAGACGGGTTCAGTGTCTGGGAGGGGAGGGGGTAGAGGGTCAAAACGTTTTAGTTCATCAGAGTATGCAATGAAAACGAATATTTTGGTTCGCTTCCGTGTAGTTGGACGTATAACATTGAGGCAATGTCAGGTACTTTCAATTTTTTTTAACTAGCCTGTGATAGGGCCAAGGGAGAAAAGAGAAACAGCGGGCGCACATTAAGCGACACATAGCCTTCGGTCACGTGTCGCTGGGAATTTTGTAGAACAGCTGCTTGAGACAGAGGCCCTTAAGTTGAATCCTGGTGAAAATAACCAAGACAACGACACAATCAGGCTCGTGAAAAATCTTCCTGACAAGGAAACTTGACAGAGACTAGTTATTCCGTCTTGCCTGTGGGACGGTCGTACCTATTATAGTAGATGGGTTGGCAATCTGAGAGGCTCCAGTGCAGCAGGTACTCTGAAGCCAACCGCCAAAGAAGGGCCAACGGCTCTCACGCTACAACAAGGAGTCACTAGAAAGACAGAGAGAGGAAATGTTTCGTATGGGCGTCTGTCTCCATGAAGGACGAGGCTCTGCTTCCGACGCCGAGTCCGTGCACCACCTAGAGCACTGTCGCCGCAGCAAACCACGTTACATTACGCAGGTAAAATCTCCATGAGTGGCAAAATTCTAGGACATTTATGCCTCTGATATCTCCCACGCTAGATATAGTTGTCTATGTCCTTCTTATCATAACTTGTACAATGAAAGTCATTAAGAATATATGCAGTTTTACCAGGATTCCTGTGTTTATAAATTCTTTTGCATAATCAGACAAAATAGACTGCGTGCTGCTATCCCCATCCATCTTACAGGATAGAAGAGAGAGATAAGATCCAACGAAGAGCGGTGCTTTTCGTCACGGGATCATTCAGTCGGTGCGAGAGCGTTACAGATATGCTCAATAAACCCGAGTGACAAGCGTTACAAGAGAGGCTGTGTGCATCACGGAGAGGTTTAATACCTATTGAAATTTCGAGAAAGCACTTTTCGAGAAGGGTCGGACAACATATTACTTCCTCCCACATACATATCGCGAAAGAATCACGACGACAAAATTCGAACTACATCTACATATATACTCCGCTAAGCACCAACCGGTGTGTGACGGAAGGCACAATTCGCGCTAAAGTCGTATTCCCCCCTCCCCTCTGTTCCCCTCGCGGATCGCGAGAGGGAAAAACAACTGTCTGAACGCCTCAGTACGAGCTCTGATTACCCTTATATTTGAATGGTGATCATTGCGCTATTTGAAAGTTGGTGGTAATAATATATGCTCTACATCATCGGTGAAGATCGGATTTCGGAATTTAGTGAGCAGCCACTTCCGTTGAACGCGCCGTTTATCTGCAAGTGTGTCCCACTTCAAACTTTCTATGAGATATGTAACGCTCTCGCGATGGCTGAATGTACCAGTCACAAATCTTGCCGCTCTTCTTTGAACCTTCTCAATCTCTTGAATCAGACCCAACTGGTAAGGGTCCCATACAGACGAACAATATTCCAAGTCTGGACGAACTAACGTATTGTAAGCTACACTCCTGGAAATTGAAATAAGAACACCGTGAATTCATTGTCCCAGGAAGGGGAAACTTTATTGACACATTCCTGGGGTCAGATACATCACATGATCACACTGACAGAACCACAGGCACATAGACACAGGCAACAGAGCATGCACAATGTCGGCACTAGTACAGTGTATATCCACCTTTCGCAGCAATGCAGGCTGCTATTCTCCCATGGAGACGATCGTTGAGATGCTGGATGTAGTCCTGTGGAACGGCTTGCCATGCCATTTCCACCTGGCGCCTCAGTTGGACCAGCGTTCGTGCTGGACGTGCAGACCGCGTGAGACGACGCTTCATCCAGTCCCAAACATGCTCAATGGGGGACAGATCCGGAGATCTTGCTGGCCAGGGTAGTTGACTTACACCTTCTAGAGCACGTTGGGTGGCACGGGATACATGCGGACGTGCATTGTCCTGTTGGAACAGCAAGTTCCCTTGCCGGTCTAGGAATGGTAGAACGATGGGTTCGATGACGGTTTGGATGTACCGTGCACTATTCAGTGTCCCCTCGACGATCACCAGAGGTGTACGGCCAGTGTAGGAGATCGCTCCCCACACCATGAAGCCGGTTGTGGGCCCTGTGTGCCTCGGTCGTATGCAGTCCTGATTGTGGCGCTCACCTGCACGGCGCCAAACACGCATACGACCATCATTGCCACCAAGGCAGAAGCGACTCTCATCGCTGAAGACGACACGTCTCCATTCGTCCCTCCATTCACGCCTGTCGCGACACCACTGGAGGCGGGCTGCACGATGTTGGGGCGTGAGCGGAAGACGGCCTAACGGTGTGCGGGACCGTAGCCCAGCTTCATGGAGACGGTTGCGAATGGTCCTCGCCGATACCCCAGGAGCAACAGTGTCCCCAATTTGCTGGGAAGTGGCGGTGCGGTCCCCTACGGCACTGCGTAGGATCCTACGGTCTTGGCGTGCATCCGTGCGTCGCTGCGGTCCGGTCCCAGGTCGACGGGCACGTGCACCTTCCGCCGACCATTGGCGACAACATCGATGTACTGTGGAGACCTCACGCCCCACGTGTTGAGCAATTCGGCGGTACGTCCACCCGGCCTCCCGCATGCCCACTATACGCCCTCGCTCAAAGTCCGTCAACTGCACATACGGTTCACGTCCACGCTGTCGCGGCATGCTACCAGTGTTAAAGACTGCGATGGAGCTCCGTATGCCACGGCAAACTGGCTGACACTGACGGCGGCGGTGCACAAATGCTGCGCAGCTAGCGCCATTCGACGGCCAACACCGCGGTTCCTGGTGTGTCCGCTGTGCCGTGCGTGTGATCATTGCTTGTACAGCCCTCTCGCAGTGTCCGGAGCAAGTATGGTGGGTCTGACACACCGGTGTCAATGTGTTCTTTTCTCCATTTCCAGGAGTGTATTTCCTTTGTTGAAGGACTGCATCGCTTCAGGATTCTGCCAATAAACCGCAGAGTTCGCCTTACCCGTTAATTGTGTAATCTGATCATTCCGTGTGAGACCATTTCGAATAGTCACACCCAGGTACTTGATGGATGTTACCGCTTCCAAAGACTGGCATTTATTTTGTACTCATACATTAATGGGGATTTTCGCCTTGTTATATGCAGTATGTTACACTTACTAATATTGAGATGTAACTGCCAGTCATTACAGAACGCATTTATTTTCTGCAAATCCTCATTGATTTGATCACTATTTTCGTGTGATACTACTTTCCCGTAGACTACAGCATCATCGGCAAACAGTCTAATTCTTCTGTCAACACCATCAACCAGATCGTTTATGTAAATAGTAAAAAGCAGCGGACCTATTACTCTGCCCTGGGGCACACATGAAGTTACGTTTGTTTCTGTTGAAGCCACCCCGTTCACGACGACCTACTGCTTCCTGCCTGTCAGAAAACTTTCTATCCAACCGGAGCTAAAACGGAGACTGACTAACATCATTCTTCTTGCGTGCCATTCGCGAGTGGAATTGGATAGGGGGGATCACTTAGTGCAGTGATTTCAGCCTGTGGATCGCGACCCCCGGGGGGGGGGGTCAGAAAGACTTGCTCAGGAGGTCGGGGGCGCAGGAGAAAGCAGTTGGAGCATGGCTGGTAACGTAAGTTTGATGACGATCATCTGCTGCAACGGTTTATCAGCTTCCTTAGCATGTTTAGTTGAGAGGTGACGCAGAAGCTTTGGTGGTTTCATACTCTCACGTGACAATACTTCGCAGCAAATTACACATTGCGGTTCATTGTTCATTACGGTAAAACCATATTTCAGATAACTGTCGTCATAAAGTATTTTTTTCGATTTTGATTCGCTTCCGCCACTGCCACTCGTACCAGACGTGGAGAGCTGCACAGATCTTTTAAGAAACTTGTCCGTTTCATGCTCGCTCAGAGCGAAGCACGGAGACAATAATCACGTTCGTATTTGCTGGCGTAGTCGGACAACTGATGTAGTGACCGAAAACGCGCGGCTATGCCCCCGCTGACTCCTTCTCGCCCCCACGCCTCTACCGCGGCAGAGAATATAATTATATCTCTGCCCGCATAGCACTGCGACCTCTTTCACATTGCACTTGATTTCTCTATCATTATAGTATCAATAGAAGGAAACTTACATACGTTGCCTTTGAAATCGCTGACATAGTTTTATTATGGTTCTGGGGCTCGCCAGAATATTTTTACTTGGAAAGGGATCACGTATTCAGAAAGGTTGAAAAACACTGAGTTTGTAGAACCAGACGTACCCTCCGCCACATACAATTAGGGGCTTGCGGAGTGTGAAGCAGAGGTAGAAGCAGGTCTCAAAACGTCAAAATAGGCCCTGGAGAATGAGTAGGGCAGCAGATGCAGGAATCTTGCATCGCTGCTCCTGCATGCTCCTAGTGGAGACGGCTTGCCGTTTTATTCCTTAGACATGTTACGGCGTGACAAGCCATGTCGTGTCTCGTGGTTGACTGTGACGGGTGCCTGTACAGAACAGTGATGGTTTCGTGTGTGTACGAATGAAGGGAAGTGAGGGGGTGAAACCTGGTATCTGGACAAAATCTACCCCTCTCGAAAGGCACCAAGGGACCGGCGAGCTTAACGTTCCCATCTGACGAACGGAACACCATCAACAGTGTCAAATGCCTCCTCTTCATGAGACACTGCACTGTACTTTGGAATTTAATTCAGGACGTTGGTGTAAAGACTGGTTATCAGCAACTGTACGCCTTCACCTCTCGTCCCCTTGCCGGTCAAATATTGGCAACGCAAACTTTTCTACCGTTTGGATTCGAACCGACCGACTTCCCAGTCGAGTGCCACCGCACAGGCGTCCGTTAGCGACCTCAGTTGCGGAGGCGTGCTCTGGGACCGTACCCAGCCAAGATAACAGATTTTGCGTTAGTGCCCTCATCTGTCTTGCCAAGTTGGATTTGATCACGGTCACAATTTCACTTTCCAACACTACAAGCAGAAAAGAGTTTTTATTTCTGTTTCGATTACATAGAAGACGTTTACTAACATTAATCTGGTGACTGTATTTTATTCAATAACTTCACCTAGCTCTATAGTTATTAAACAATAAGCAAGGTGTAGTTAATCACATGCGGAGGCAGACAAAGGGCTTACTGCCCAGTCTCGGAAAAGACAGCGATCATTTTTAGGGCTCATGATGTCAAAATAGAGCTACATACGAATATTTTACTGACGTTGTAAGGAGTGTGTCTGAACTCACCATTACATTGAAAACAATACAGTCAACTTAACGCTATTCTTGGCATTGTGTAAGCACTCAGATATCGATGGTAACAATTTGAGGGCGAAACACGGGGGCGCGATTGTAAGAATTGTTGTGAGACGAGGTCTGTCTGCGAGAGTAGAAGAGATAGTGTTGGCCGAGAGCTCGGACACAGAAGACGTGTCACGCTGCCCTCACGCCGGTGATGGCAGATCTTACCACACTCAAGACCTGATTTCATTTAGATAGCCAGGAGAGATATAGATGGCTTAACTACGATTGAAGATGGAATTCAAGGTAAAAGCCGCAAGCATAGCGCAAAAGCAATTGCAGGGTTAGGCTCTTGATTTTTATTCGTGTTTGCAATGACCCATGTTTTGCTTGTCAGTTAAAGATGCCTCCTTATCCTCCAAATAATAATTATTCTCCACATATGAATACTATGCCGTGCTTGTTAAACGTTAATGTAACTTTGAAATTGAAATAATTTGTCTGTCACTCAGCTTTTATTGACGCCTATGTCATTGTCATAATGATTCCGAAGTTTTAAATAGACTTAATTTATGAAATACCTTCTCACACGTTATTTAGTAGTTAACAGAGCCCAAACAAACTCCTTTTTATTAAATTCATTCTTAGTAACAATAAGCTTTACCCGCTGCTTCTGCATATGCTGCGAGTTGCTGTAAACCACATGGAAAAAGGCAGTCATTTAAAGAGGAGAGTGCGAAACTTAGGGCCAAAACAGAGACACTGACACATCACAACATGGCATGTACTTTAATCCAGTAAGCTCCGTTGCACAAGTCAGATTCTGTATCACTTGTAAAATCTTGTTCAAAACCGCTGTCAGATATCTTAGGTATTCATTGTTACAGGTTCATTTGTTCCTGTAGTTTTTCATATTCAGATACACAGTTAGGTAGCCTATCCATATGTTATTTTTAAGTTTTTAATGTAACGCCCTGTTGATGGCTTAAATGACAGTGAAACGGACACTCATACAACACACTATGCAGGCTAGATTCCGTTTACTGGCAGCTCAGGTTGCTTATCGAGTCCATTTTCACTGACGAAAATAGGCATTATTGGCTGTAGCTACGTTACACATATTGGTTGCATTTACGTTACAATGTACAGCCCAAAGCATGATGTCGGTGGTAACTACATAACAAATTTGAAGGATCGGAGTATACAAAACACAGTGTGCGTCCTATGGTGCAAAGTATGTTGGACAGACAGAGAGAACATTGGCTGGAGGGTACAAGGAGCACCAAAACCGTTTCCAGGCTGAGGAATTATGGTAAGTCAGCGGGAGTTAACGATCTGTATGAAACCAAAATGGCTTCAAATGGCTCGGGGCACTGTGGGACTTAACATCTGAGGTCATCAGTTCCCTAGAACTTAGAATTACTTAAACCTAACTAACCTAAGAACATCACAAACATCCATGCCCGAGGCAGGATTCTAACCTGCAACCGTAGTAGCCACGTAGTTCCGGACTGAAGCACCTAGAACCGCTCGGCCACCGCGGCCGGCGACTGTTAGTAAACGGGATCAGGTTAAGGGAAAACTTTCACCAGCAATACAAGTGATGATTGTCATGAGTTACATGGTATTTAATGGACCTAGATGTACCTTTCTTCTGCCAGACTTAAGCAAGTGCCTTCAATCTTTCTTTGTGTAATTCGCAGTGTAGTCATGCAGGTTTTAGATATCTTTGTAAGTTTATTCCGTTTACAGAGCTTAATCTTTCGTAAATGGTTCAGGAAAGTTGCCTTATACTCGTAAAGCGTGCTTCACCATCGGAAACAGCGAAATTAGCAGGAGATATCAAAATGGCAAGAGCGAATGTAACTACTCTCCGGTGTATTACCATAGAACCATTTACGAAGGATTAAGTATTATAAACGGAATAAATTTGCAGGGACATTCGGAACCTGTATGTCTACACCACTAATTACACAAAGAAAAATTGGAGACACTTGGATGAGAATGGCAGAAGTAAGGAAATTTGGAGCAAGGTCTTATGGGACCAAACTGCTGAGATTATCGGTCCCTAAGCCTACACACTACTTAATGTAAGCCAAACTATCTTACGCTTTTTTTAAAAAAAATCTTTATTCTTCAATATATATGATACATAAAAATCCCAACACCACTTACGCTTTGGACAACACACACCTATGCCCGATGGAGGACTCGAACCTCCAACGGGGGGAGCCGCACGGATCGTGACAAGGTGCCTGAGACCTCGCGGGTATCCCGCGCGGCGTATATCTGGCCCAAAAATACCGTGTAACTGATAGCTAATTCTCACTTGCCTTTTTAGAGTATGATTCCGTTTTATAAAAATCTCGCAAAACTCTGGGAGGAACTTCAACGGTTACATGCTTTCGCCTGTCTGGATACCGTCCCTAATACAGAAGTAGTGAAGGTTGAACGAATCGAAAAGATAGGGGCAGGTTAATCACCCTGTATATTGGAAAACAGGTGCCTAAAAACACGGGTAACGTTGTGCCACAACTTGAAGTCAACGACTGCTTTTTGAGTTTTGCGAGCACAACCATACGAAGGCTGAATTTTTATGTACAGTAAGTTCTCGATTATCCCCAGTAATTGGGGACTTGATAACCGTGGATAATCGACTTCTGTGCATAATCCGCAAGTAAAGTATATAGTAATCCATTAGGGTTGTCCGAAAACAAAAATTAATTACATTATCATAATAAAATCATTAACTAATGTGTTCAATAAATTCTACTTTACTCATCATAGTATATGCGGAATTCGATAGTCACAACAAATGTAATTCAATTTGACATTGTCTCTCGTACTCTGAAACAAAATACAGTCCAGCTCTTGCAATGTTCCAGCAGTACATTGTTTGTTACACTTGTATTGTAACGCGAGATTATCGCTCAATCGTGACCGTTCCCAGGTCAATGGAAAATTTTCACCAGAAAAAAAAAAAATAATAAATGGGAGAAATAGTCTGGGGATAATCCGCAAAGAAGGTAACCCATTCACGGGTAACCGAGAATTTGCTGTGTAAACATAATTTCATGGAGCAGTTTTGGAGCTCGCAGAATCGAGGGTTCAGCCGGCAGCCCTCTTGGGGTTGAAGTGACAAATGGTGGAGTTTTGAAGCGGTTATCATCTCGAAAGTATGGAGTTAGCGATCCTTCGCGATCAACAAGATACGAGTCGCCGAAGTGGCGTCAAATCGAAAGACTTGCACCCGGCGAACGGACTACCCGACGGGAGGCCCTAGTCACACGACATTTACATTTACAACAAGATACAGAAAGCCTAGAAAGCGAAAGTATGTTTCCGTGAGCGGCTGTAGATTTCGGCTTACACGCTTTCCAGTGTTTTCTCGGCGAATGTTGTGGAGTAGTGTTCGTGGACTTGCTCGCTAAAAGTAGCACTCAGAGCAGCGTTGCAAAAGGCATTGGATAAAAATGACGGACTTTGCTTGGGCTAGGTCATGCCGATAAGTTTTTATTTATTACCGTGCAAATTTGAGCGTAGTGGCGAAGTCTTTCTGAAAGTAATTGGATTGCTACGGAGCTTTGTTTATTGACTCTGGAATGGTGAGAAGTTTAAATCTGCCTCGCCCGTCAAACCTTAGGGTGGCGTTCCTTATTCACATAGATTTCACAAATACAGCAGTCCAGAGATTTCATTTGGACCCGCCGATAAACGTTTACAATCAAATCCACGGAGCAGAACGCGCCGCACAACGCCAAGAGGGCGTCAATTCTGGCCGCACGAAGCTACGGAAGTTCCAAAGCACAGGCGAAAGAAACGTTTCGAATTTCGTCTTGCAGTAGATGGATCCAATCACAATTTCAAGCCTGACCTTACTAGTCGATCTTTGCGAATCGACTCGCATAGCGACTGGATTCTGAATGGCGTTAAGTTTCCTTCTCACAAAAACAAACCGAGTGCTTCAGACCCAATGTGTTCTATCCTTTCCGTAAACACAAATTTTTGTTTCAAAAATCTCACTGCCATCAATTTTAGGTTTTAATAAACTTTAATGACAAGTGTCTAGCGGGCTCAGCTGCTTTTGGTAAATGCTCCAAACTCCGATATGTTGTTGCTCGCCGGCCGGTGTGGGCGAGCGGCTCTAACGCCCTACAGTCTGGAACCGCGCGACCGCTACGGTCGCAGGTTCGAATCCTGTCTCGGGCATGGATGTGTGTGATGTCCTTAGGTTAGTTAGGTTTAAGCAGTTCTAAGTCCTAGGGGACTGATGACCTCAGAAGTTAAGTCCCATAATGCTCAGAGCCATTTGAACCATTTTGTTGTTGCTCGCTAATACCTAAGCATTTCTCTCTGTTAAGGGCATATATGGAGTTTGTTATTACTATTTTGAAGCCCTCAGTAGGTATTATTATAAAATTCCCTGGCGGATTAAAAGGGTGTGCCGCATAGGGACTCAAACACTAAATTATTCCTATCACGGAGAGTGCTCTTATCGACTCAGCTGTCCTGACGCGACGAATGGCACGCATTTGCAGCTTTACTTCTTTTAGTACCTCTCTCCTACTTTACAAACTTCACAGATGTTTCAAAATAGCATACGCTCCACTGCAGAATGAAAGATACACTCCGAAAGCAGTCCCCTGCTCTGTAGTTAAACCATTTCTCTGATATTACTTCTTCCAGGTATGCTGGCCCCGGAAAGTACGCAAGACAACTTCTGTGAGGTTTGGAAAGTAGGAGAGTGACACCAGAAGATGCAGAGGTGTGAGAGTTGCTCTGATTTCTGTCCCTGTCTGGTAAAAACGAAGGTACCAAAGAAAGGTTCTTCTATAATTTGAATATGAGAGTAAGTATAAGAATATATATTTCTTCATATGTAGATATTTGTACATACAGTTACGTTTTTGGTGCTTTTAATAACGTTTACGTTATATGTTTTTCTTGACTATGTTCGAACATTATGAATTACCTCAAAGAAAACGATTTATTGACACATAGTCAACATGTATCCAGAAAGTATCGTTTTTGTCAAACAGCTAGTTCTTTATGCTCATGAAGTAATGAGTGCTATAGACAGGGGATGTCAAGTTGATTTCATATATTTTGATTTCCAGAAGGCCTTCGACACCGTTCCTCACAAGCGTCTTCTAACCAAACTGCGTGCCTACGGAATACCGCCTCATTTATGTGACTGGATTCGTGAGTTCCTTTTAGAAAGGTCACATTCGTAGCAGCAGACGGAAAGTCATCAAGTAAAATAGAAGTAATATCCGGCGTTCCTCAAGGAAGTCTTATATGCCCTGTATTGTTCCTGATCTATGTAAACGACATAGGAGACAATCTGAGAAGCCCTCTTAGATTATTTGCAGATGATGCTGTCATTTAGCGTCTTGTAAAGTCTTCAGATGGCCAAAACGAATTGCAAAATGATTTATATAAGATATCAGTACGGTGCTAAAAGTGGCAATTGACCCTGAATAATAAAGCGTGAAGTTATTCACATGATTACTAAAAGAAATCCACTAAATTTCGATTACGCGATAAATCACACAAATTCAACTAAATACTTAGAATTTCAGTTACAAATAACCTAAATTGGAACTATCAAATGGCTCTAAGCACTATGGGACTTAACATCTTATGTCATCAGTCCCCTAGGTTAGAACTACGTAAACCTAAATAACCTAAGGACAGCACACACACCCATGCCCGAGACAGGATTCGAACCTGCGACCATAACAGCCGCGTGGTTCCGGACTGAAGCGCCTAGAACCGCTCGTCCACAGCGGCCGGCTCACATAGATAATGATGTGGGTAGAGCAAACCAAAGACTGCGATTCATTGGCAGAACACTTAGAAGGAGCGACCTGTTTATTAGACTGCTTACACTACGCTTGTCCCCCCTATTCTGGAGTATCGCTGTGCGATGTGGGATCCGCATCAGATGAGGCTGACATCGAAAACATTCAAAGAAGGGCAGCTCGTTTTGTTTCATCGTGAAATAAGGAAGATAGTGCTACAAACATGACACGTGAATTGGAGTGGCAATCATTAAAACAAAGACGTTTTTCGTTGCGACGGTATCTTCTCATGAAATTTCAATCATCAGTTTTCTCCTCCGATTGCAAAAACATTTTGTTGGCACCCTGCTACATACGGAAAAATGATCATCGTGATAAAATAAGGGAAATCAGGCCTCGCATAGAAAAATTTAAGTGCTCGTTTTTCCCGCGCGCCGTTCGAGAGTGAAACGGTAGAGAGACAGCTTGAAGATGGTTCATTGAACACACTCCCAGGCGCTTTATTCTGAACAGGATAGTAACCACGTAGATGTAGATGAATCATATCCAAGCAGAAGAGAATTCCGTGGTAGTTCAGGAAAATAATAACATCAGCAATCTGTTTCCAAAAATGATAAAAATATAAAAAAAAACAGGATGATGGCATACGCTTATATGTAACAGAGTACAGGAGTGAGAGGAATAAATATAACGACATTTTTATTGTAACTGATCCGGACCAAGGGAGCTGAGATCTTTACGATATGAGGAATTTTATTAATGATGAACTATTAAAGGTCATGCAAAAAAGGGTCTAACGTGAATATAGAATCGAAACAGGAGCAGTTTCTATGTTTGATAAAAGCTGTCGATATATTGATGTGAGCTGCTGAGGTGACTGAAGTTGAGTAAGGAGTTTGGCTGTTTACTGAGAGTTAGAAGCAGGCACTGGGGGATTTACACTACGGAGTGTTTTGATGTGAGAATGCAGTAGAGAAACTAAACTATTTTTGCTGAACCCCTCGGGTGGAAGGTCTTGGCTCGATAGCAGGCACGGACAGATTTTCTTGATGGTATAACCACAAACAATCTGACGTACAAGAAAGAGATTGTGCAAAGTTCTTCTATTTGTACACGATGTCATGTCTAGAAGAGAGGATTACTGTACCAAACACGTTTGTTACTAAACGAGTAAAATTAAATACTGAATAAAGGAAACGTAAAAGAATATTTCTCAGTGTAACTGTGTTTTTGTTTAAGAGTGGGAGAGTAACTGTACATTGTGGTAAAGTAACTTTGTAGTGTGTAGTGATATTATGAAATCAGAGTAGTATGTTTTATTGTACGACAGTGACGGATCAGTCAGTCTTGTTTTTCAATTTATTAACTTCTGGTTCGTGCCTACACAGCTATCTCAGTAGTGGGAAACCGATACGACAGTGTGTTTGTGGCGACTTTCGTGTCAGTAATGACGATACGAATGTAAAGACAACACAACACCCTGTCCCAGAGCGGAAAAAAATCTCCAAGTCGCCGGGAATCGAACCCGGGACCGTTCGACAACACTCTGCCTCGTTGTCGCCGCAGCTACAGAATACAGAAGCGGACATTTAGGTTTTTCACTTGAAGTACCAGAGGACTGTGAGCAAACGACATTGGAATAGTGAAAAGGTACAAGTCCTTATGAGGGACAGAATGGACTAGCAAACAACGAGTGGTATATTCGTACAAAAGGACAGTATGTGTGCAGGGAGACACTAAAAGTAGGAAAAGGGCTGTAATTTCAACTTTGCTTGTGTGCATTGATGGGATTAGGTGGACTGATAAGACAAACAGTGAAGAGATTTTCCTCAGAATCGGCGAAGAAAGGAACATACGGAAAACACTGACAAGAAGAGACAGAATGAGAAAACATGCATTAAGACACCAGGAAAGAGCCTCAGTGGAAGTAGAAGAAGTGTAGAGGGTAAAAACTGTAGGGGTAGAATGAGGCTGAGTATGTCCGACAAATAAATGTGGACGTTGCGTGCAAGATTGCTATTAGATGAAGAGCTCGCCACCGGAGCAGAAGTCGTGGCGTGCCACATCAAACTATTCAGAGAATCGAAGACCCAAAAAGGAAATAATGAGATGAACAATTACGTAACGCATTTCATTTCCTGTACTTTCATCTTTATTTTGTTTCTTTTATGAAATGATATGTTTTTCTTTTGTGTGAATGAGATATACGAGGCGAAAGTGTCACCAAACATTATATGAATACTATTTCGCGATTTTGATTTAGCTGTATTTAGATTTGGGCCACAGAATGTTACAGAAAATTTGTTATATGTTTACACAAATTTTATTTACTTACCTAGCTATTTATCATGATATACCATCTCGCAGATGGTTATCTCATTTGCTTTTGTAGTGAAACGTCCCCTTAGAAAAATTATACACGACTGTGCTTAAACTGACACACAATATTTTTAGCGCAACGCAATCTGACTTTCAATAATCCCTACAAAAGAATGGCCCTGACTAACATTAACCTATACCTTTCACAAATCACTTACCTCACAAAAAATCTTCGTTACTCGAACTACTGCAATACAGCGAGCACCACTACTGCCAGCTAAATAAAAGATTCAAACTACGGAAGGCACTAACTACTGACAGGCACAGTTAGCAAATGAAAGATTTTAATAGAGAACAAACAATGTATTTACCTTTATAGTCAAAATATATATGATAGTTCATGACATCCAGTCTTACAAATTACAAAACTCCGCCATCTCTCTCCCCACGTCCACCACTGCTGGCGGCTCACCTCCAACTGCGCAACGCTACGCGCTGTTAGCATCCAGCTGCCGCTGCCCAACACTACAATGGCAGACAACAATGCAAACCAGCCACAGACTGCACAAGGCACAGCCAGTGATTTTTATACAGAGCTCTACGTGGCGGCGGCGTTACCAATAAAAAAAAACCTAAACAGCCTACTTACAGTAGTTTTAATATACCCATTTGTCCATAATTTCGATAAGTTGCCATAGTACTAGTTTATTTATTGGTGTCCGAGTGCGGACATAATTTTGTTCCTTATTTGTACACACACGAAAAACAAGGCTTTGAACATTATAGCAAGTGCTCAGGGTTATGGAAATACTGGCATTGTCTTTCGTCACAAACGTGTGAAATAAGTAAATGAAGATAATGTGTGTGTGTCTTACATTGAAGGATAATACAGTATTTTATTTGTGGGAAACTGCAACTTTAAAGCAAGAAAATTTTACGTGACTTAGGAGCACCAACCAGGAAGCCACAGTAGGCAAGTTGTTATGTTAGCACAGCACAGGTGGCGGTCGAAGGGACTTTTAAGAGAAGACTGTCCTGGTGTCAGCCATGTTGACGAATTCCATACGCATACGGAATATGTCAACAGGGTTGACAAGAAGACAATGCCCTCTTAATAGGAACGACCTTTCACTGGCGCACATAATAGTGAGGCTGGATACGTGTAAATTTAAAATAAGAATAATTTTGTTTTTATAACATGTTTTGACAATAGAACATATTCCTAAAGCTGGACTGTTCTCCAAGAAGTTTAATGTTTTTACAGCTCTCACTTGACAGTGGCATAATAGTCCGAAATTGATATCATGTACAAATATATTTAGTAACAGTTCATGCTGAAACTGTTGCGATTTCTAGAACATTGCAGGACTCTATACGGAAGTAGTTCTAATGGAATGTTGTCTACTCCGGGGGCCTTGTTTCGACTCAGGTCTTTCAGTGCTCTGTCAAACTCTTCACGCAGACCTCCCATTTCGTCTTCATCTACATCCTCTTCCATTTCCATAATATTTGTCCTCAAGTACATCGCCCTTGTTTAAACCTTCTATATACTCTTTCCACCTTTCTGCCTTCCCTTCTTTGCTTACAACTGGGTTGCCATCTGAGCTCTTGATAATCATACACGTGGTTCTCTTCTCTCCAAAGGTCTCTTTAATTTTCCTGTAGGCAGTATCTATCTTACCCCTAGTGAGACAAGCTTCTACATCCTTACATTTGTCCTCTAGCCATCCCTGCTTAGCCATTTTGCGCTTCCTGTGGATCTCATTTTTGAGACGTTTGTATTCCTTTTTGCCTGCTTCATTTCCTGCATTTTTATATTTTCTCCTTCCATCAATTAAATTCAATATTTATTCTGTTACCCAAGGATTTCTAGCAGCCCTCGTCTTTTTACCTACTTTATCCTCTGCTGCCTTCACGACTTCTACTGACGGCCTTGGGAGAGCCAGTCATGACAAAACTCTACTAGCTGGTGAGCAAGATGTATGAGACAGGCGAAATACCCTCAGACTTCAAGAAGAATATAATAATTGCAATCCCAAAGAAAGCAGGTGCTGACAGATGTGAAAATTACCGAACTATCAGTTTAATTAGTCACAGCTGCAAAATACTAACGCGAATTCTTTACAGACGAATGGAAAAACTGGTAGATGCGGACCTCGGGGAGGAACAGTTTGGATTCCGTAGAAATGTTGGAACACGTGAGGCAATACTGACCTTACGACTTATCTTAGAAGAAAGATTAAAAAAAGGCAAACCTACGTTTCTAGCATTTGTAGACTTAGTGAAACCTTTTGACAATTTTGACTGGAATACTCTCTTTCAAATTCTGAAGGTAGCAGGGGGTAGAATACAAGGAGCGAAAGGCTATTTACAATTTGTACAGAATCCAGATGGCAGTCATAAGAGTCGAGGGGCATGAAAGGGAAGCAGTGGTTGGGAAAGGAGTGAGACAGGGTTGTAGCCTCTCCCCGCTGTTATTCAATCTGTATATTGAGCAAGCAGTAAAGGAAACAACAGAAAAATTTGGAGTAGGTATTAAAATCCATGGAGAAGAAGTAAAAACTTTAAGGTTCGCCGATGACATTGTAATTCTGTCAGAGACGGCAAAGGACTTGGAAGAGCAGTTGAACGGAATGGACAGTGTCTTGAAAGGAGGATATAAGATGAACATCAACAAAAGCAAAACGAGGATAATGGAAAGCAGTCAAATTAAAGCGGATGATGTTGAGGGAATTAGAATAGGAAATGACACACTTTAAAGTAGTAAAAAAGTTTTGCTATTTAGGAAGTAAAATAACTGATGATGGTCGAAGTAGAGAGGATATAAAATGTAGACTGGCAATGGCAAGGAAAGCGTTTCTGAAGAAGAGAATGTTGTTAACATCGAATATAGATTTATGTATCAGGAAGTCGTTTCTGAAAGTATTTGTTTGAAGTGTAGCCATGTATGGAAGTGAAACTTGGACGATAACTAGTTTGGACGAGAAGAGAATAGAAGCTTTCGAAATGTGGTGCTACAGAAGAATGCTGAAGATAAGGTGAATAGATCACGTAACTAATGAGGAGGTATTGAGTAGGATTAGGGAGAAGAGAAGTTTGTGGCACAACTTGACTAGAAGACGGGATCGCTTGGTAGGACATGTTTTGAGACATCAAGGGATCACAAATTTAGCATTGGAGGGCAGCGTGGAGAGTAAAAATCGTAGAGGGAGACCGAGAGATGAATACACTAAGTAGATTCAGAAGGATATAGGTTGCAGTAGGTACTGGGAGATGAAGAAGCTTGCACAGGACAGTGTAGCATGGAGAGCTACATCAAACCAGTCTCAGGACTGAAGACAACAACAACAACATACGCAAGTAATCATAACAAGTACTGTTAATCGTCAATTATTGCGCGACAAATTACCCACATTACCGGAGAATGTAGCCCTTGTAGAGAGACAACGCGTATGGTTTATGCGTGACAGAACACCAGCCCTTTTTCTACGCGACGCAGGATAGTACCTAACACAAGCGTTCACTGAACGTTGGACTGCTCTAGGAGATCCTATTGCACGCCTACCCCATTCATTTGGTCTTAATTCCTTAGATTTCTGGCTATTGGAATGTTTAAAAGCATCGATGTATTCCACATCCCTATAAAATATATGTTCTATGGATGTGATCAAGTTTCAGAGCATCCACGACTGTTCAACAAGTTCGTGTTTCTTTGAGAAGGAGGGTTAAAAAACGCATAAGGAAGAGCAGTGACTACGTCGAGCTCTGCTTATAGTCTCAATAGACTAATACACAAAAGAACAGGACATAACAGCCGACATCTGATTTGGCATTTATTTCCAAGCAAATGCTTGGATCTTCTTCTGTAGTTTTTATTAGTGCTATCTCCTGTAAGAACATGGCCCCATTAAAAAAAAAGAAGAAGAAGAAAAACCAGCCTGATACCATATTGTGCTGTCCTTCTATCGTGCCCGCATCTCGTGGTCGTGCGGTAGCGTTCTCGCTTCCCACACCCGGGTTCCCGGGTTAGATTCCCGGCGGGGTCAGGGATTTTCTCTGCCTCGTGATGGTTGGGTGTTGTGTGATGTCCTTAGGTTAGTTAGGTTTAAGTAGTTCTAAGTTCTAGGGGACTGATGACCATAGATGTTAAGTCCCATAGTGCTCAGAGCCATTTGAACCATTTGAACCTTCTATCGTACTTCAAATTTCGAAAGAATTCTTGGCAAGTGTCACACCTGACGTGTTTACCGGTGGATATAATTATATAATGTGCACTAATCTTTATGAGATTACTTTTTCAGTTACTGGATTATGTGCAGTGAAGGTTAAATGATTTTCGTTTATTGTGCATATGAAGGTTGATTGCAAACTACAAATCTTTATGGTTTACAACAATTTTATTGTGTCTCATATGTACTGTTATATAAAACACATTATTTAAGAGTCACTTTCGTCAGCTCAGTGCGACATTTGCGCTCTCATCTGTTGTTCGCAGCATTCTGACGATGCTTCGGATGCACGCAAAGTGAAAAACCACCGTCCAAGATAAAGGACGTATACGCAGCCATTTGTACACCTTTTTCCCCGCCAAGAGAAACCGCAATTGCCGGTGTAAGCCACAGCTGTGAGACACGGCCGCCCAAACCAACAAATTATACATGTCTGTGACCAGAGCGGATGGAGCCAGATGTCGTTACCAGACTTGCTTTCTGTTTGTGTGTACCCAGAATCGGACCCGCTCTTCTGGGAACTGCGAATTGTAGTTTGAGAAGAAGCGGGACCCTGCTTCAAGGTGAGCCGGCGCCTATACATAAAGTTCTTTAGAAACAGAAAGTTAGAGAATGACACAATCTTTGCACCTGTTCGCTGACAATCAGTGCATGTGCCTGGTAGAAAGGTTGCGTGTTAATTACGTACACCGGGTTCCATCTCGTCATGTTTCCATGTGAACTGCGGATCTAGCCGGCTTATTGGCTTATCGACTAATCCGATAATCGTCCCCCGCTCTCACTATCGAAACTTGTGAAATGCGTACAGTCATTTACTTACGTTCGAGAAACACGTCGTTCCGCTCATCCAATCAGTTTTGGTTCAAATGGCTCTGAGCACTATGGGACTTAACGTCTGAGGTCATCAGTCACCTAGAACTTAGAACTACTTAAACGTAACTATCCTAAGGACATCACACACATCCATGCCCGAGGCAGGATTCGAACCTGCGACCGTAGCGGTAGCGCGGTTTCAGACTGTAGCGCCTAGAACCGCTCGGCCACCGCGGCCGGCCAATCAGTTTTATTCGCTTTTATTTACTTACTAATCGTGTAGGTGTTTCACTTTCCCGCTTCATCACGTGCTATATATAGTATCGTCACCCATCGATACCACAATCGAGGAAATCGATACAGCCAAGCCACAGAAGTGAGTGATAAAGAGTTCGGCAGTGGCCGCTAGAGGAAGACAGAGACTAGCGCCGGCCAATCGCTGGACGCGGAAGTATTACTCCTCTGCGGCAAGCGCCACAACAGAACCACAAATTGAATGCGTAAGGGCCGGCGGTCACGCTCCAAGAGACAGTTTATCGGCAGTACCGTTATTATCTGGGTGGCACCGAAGTGAACATACAGGGTGTTTCAAAAATGACCGGTATATTGGAAACGGCAATAAAAACTAAACGAGCAGCGATAGAAATACACCGTTTGTTGCAATATGCTTGGGACAACAGTACTTTTCAGGCGGACAAACTTTCGAAATTACAGTAGTTACAATTTTCAAGAACAGATGGCGCTGCAAGTGATGTGAAAGATATAGAAGACAACGCAGTCTGTGGATGCGCCATTCTGTACATCGTCTTTCTGCTGTTAGCGTGTGCTGTTTACAACGTGCAAGTGTGCTGTGGACAACATGGTTTATTCCTTAGAACAGAGGATTTTTCTGGTGTTGGAATTCCACCACCTAGAACACAGTGTTGTTGCAACAAGACGAAGTTTCCAACGGAGGTTTAATGTAACCAAAGTACCGAAAAGTGATACAGTAAAGGATCTGTTTGAAAAATTTCAACGGACTGGGAACGTGACGGATGAACGTGCTGGAAAGGTAGGGCGACCACGTACGGCAACCACAGAGGACAACGCGCAGCTAGTGCAGCAGGTGATCCAACAGCGGCCTCGGGTTTCCGTTCGCCGCGTTGCAGCTGCGGTCCAAATGACGCCAACGTCCACGTATCGTCTCATGCGCCAGAGTTTACACCTCTATCCATACAAAATTCAAACGCGGCAACCCCTCAGCGCCGCTACCATTGCTGCACGAGAGACATTCGCTAACGATGTAGTGCACTGGATTGATGACGGCGATATGCATGTGGGCACCATTTGGTTTACTGACGAAGCTTATTTTTACCTGGACGGCTTCGTCAATAAACAGAACTGGCGCGTATGGGGAACCGAAAAGCCCCATGTTGCAGTCCCATCGTCCCCGCATCCTCAAAAAGTACTGGTCTGAGCCGCCATTTCTTCCAAAGGAATCATTGGCCCATTTTTCCGAGCCGAAACGATTACTGCATCACGCTATCTGGACATTCTTCGTGAATTTGTGGCGGTACAAACTGCCTTAGACGACACTGCGAACACCTCGTGGTTTATGCAAGATGGTGCCCGGCCACATCGCACGGCCAACGTCTTTAATTTCCTGAATGAATATTTCGATGATCGTGTGATTGCTTTGGGCTATCCGAAACAAAGAGGAGGCGGCGTGGATTGGCCTCCCTATTCGCCAGACATGAACCCCTGTGACTTCTTACTGTGGGGACACTTGAAAGACCAGGTGTACCGCCAGAATCCAGAAACAACTGAACAGCTGAAGCAGTACATCTCATCTGCATGTGAAGCCATTCCGCCAGACACGTTGTCAAAGGTTTCGGGTAATTTCATTCAGAGACTACGCCATATTATTGCTACGCATGGTGGATATGTGGAAAATATCGTACTATAGAGTTTCCCAGACCGTAGCGCCATCTGTTGTTGACAATTGTAACTACTGTAATTTCGAAAGTTTGTCTGCCTGAAAATGTACTGTTGTCCCAAGCATATTGCAACAAACAGTGTATGTCTATCGCTGCTCGTTTAGTTTGTATTGCCGTTTCAAATATACCGGTCATTTTTGAAACACCCTGTACACACACTAACATTAACTTTGATACCTAGATCTAACTAATAATAACTTTCACATTATGAAAATAACTTATGACTAAACTACTCATGTAGGTGTTTCACCTTTTTTTTTTCTATTCGCGGAGTCGTGCAAGTAACCATAGATTCCACGGACAGCGAACGATCGCACCGACTGTTTGCAGTGGACGGATTTAAGTTTAGGCTTCACAGGGATTTGAAGGACATTACGTCATGATGGGGTTGCACTAAGAACATTTGTAATGTCTGCTTGAGTTGTCTAGTGCCTATAAACTTACAGCGAGCGGTGTCAATCATAACCATGAAAAATCGGCAACCCAAGAGTTCAATCCCTTGTCACTGTGTGTGGGAAGACAGGGAACACGTTTTGACACAAAATCCTGCAACAGTAAAACATGACGACTACGTTTTCTACACGTATATATCCGGTGAAACCTTGTTTCTCTAGCAATCTGGCTCAGACACTCGCACACCTCCAACTGCACCATCAACAGTTGTGAAGCTTTCCAATCTTAAGTGAAAGGTTCGTTTAAATCTGCCCATCCTTCCGTTTACCGTCTTAAGGAGATACTACTTGAGGTGCAAGCAGACACAACCAAAGAAGAAGAAGAAACCGAACGACTTATTTTTGACAGTTTGATGTTTGTCAATGACATGTTTGCTGACTGATGTTTTTGTTTTAATTTCGGTGGCGAATATGGGAGACAATCAGGTAACAATGACTGGCCGACTGACTAATCCCGCAGATCACGTGTCCCCGGTTTACCCCTGTCCGCAGTTCACATACTTAAGAGAGGGCTGTCCACAGTTCACAAGTCGATGGCAGGGAATAAGTTTCCTTGCCCGTTTCTGCTCCACTCACTGACAGGGCAAGGAAAGCGTGGTTGCTAATATGCCTCTACGTAAACTGTTAATACACTGGTGTCTAAAATTAAAGCAACAAACCGCTATTTCTAGTCCTTCATGGTCTTGAGCAAGCGGTAGTTAGAGGGTAGAATATTCCATGATCCCCAGCTACAAACTGGTTGTTCGATAAATGGTTGAATCGCCTTCATACTCGTTATATCATATAATCAAACAGCGCTAAAATTTTTGCGATTCGTTAAGTGAAATATTTTGCATTTCCGTACACTTGATGCTAGTTAACAATCCTTGTGGTATTTAATTTCTTGACAAGATGTGAAGAATATCTGCAGTTTGTTTTACACTTTCGCAATACTGAATGTGTCTGGACTGTGTGAAATGATAATATGCTCGAAGTCACAAAGCAGCTACTGTACAGGAGGTATGTGAAAAGCACTGCGTCATTTGGAACATAAGTGTGGACACTGACAAAGGTAATGAAAGAAAAGCTTCAGGCAATTGGAACGATGTATAGGAGAAGGTGTCGCAAAACCGCAATAATGAGAAGGTTGGAGACATTAAGTGAATGAAGGAAATGGATTCAACATTGGTACAGGTAATAGAAAGGAAACAACTACAATAGTACAGCTGTTTGAGACGCATCGATGCAAGGTTGGATATCTTCAGAAGCGCGAAAAAGAGGTAGAGCACGAAAAGTCTGAAACGTCGGAAAAATGTAGGCCATGCACTTGCAGTTGAAATGGCGTAGATGGCCAATGATGCTGTACAACTACTGCTGTAATACAGGACGTTTAAGAACGTGTTACCAATTCCTCCAGGGAATATCGGTCAAAACTATAACAAGAGTTCCTATAGTGAAACATGTGGAATCCGTCAGGACAGCCGGGCGTGTTAATGCGCCCCTTCTTGGACGGGGACGTGCGCCGTCCCCAAATCGCATTTTACCATTGGATTAAGGGTCGGTGTGCCGGTCTGCCTGGATGTGTTTATAGGCAGTTCTCCACATCCTGCTAGATGAATACCGGGCTGCTAGCCAGGTCCCCCCTTGGTTACACGATCCTTGAACATATAGAAACGCTTTCGCCCATTTTTTTCATAAATACACGCTAAGAAGAGAAAATTGGCACGAAGGAACTATTCGAATGGGACGGAAATCGGTAGAATTGGGATTTACATGTACAGGCAAACAAATGATTTCAGAAAGATTGAATGATTTGTTCAAGAGAAAGAGCTTCACAAATTAAGCAATTCAATAACTCGTTGGTCCACCTCTGGCCTTTATGAAAGCAGTTATTCGGCTTTGTACTGATTGATAGAGTTGCTGAATGTCCTCCTGATGGGTACCGAACTAAATTCTGCTGAATTGGTGCGCTAGATCGTCAAACTCCCGAGCTGGTTGGAGCGCCGACCCATAATGCTCCAAATGTTCTCAGTTGGGGAAAGATCAGGCGACATTGTTGGCCAAGGTGGGGTTTGGGAAGCAGGAAGAAACGCAGCGGAAATTTTCGTCATGTACGATCGGATATTTTGTTGCTGAAATGTAAGCCGAGGATGGCTTGCCAAGATGGGGCGTATATAAAGCAGGAAGCAGGAAGAAACGCAGCGGAAATTTTCGTCATGTACGATCGGATATTTTGTTGCTGAAATGTAAGCCGAGGATGGCTTGCCAAGATGGGGCGTATATAAAGTGTACAACTTTGCTTCCGCCGTTTGCCGATAGGTGGCGACAACGGTATGTAGTGGTCGAATGAAACAGATCACATACGTCAGGCAGATAGCTTGGACCTCGGTCAAAATAACCTCCTTCAAGCAGTACTCGATTTGTGTCTGCATCATAAAGTTGTTCTTGATTGAAAATGTCAGTTTACGAGCCAAATTCTCGTCATTTGCCGGAGATTTTACCGTTTTGTTTCAATATGAAGAAAACAGTGGCTGCGTCTCATCGAATGCTCTCAAGTACGTATGGTAAGGACGCTATTAGTGAAAGAACGTGCCGTGAGTGGTTTCAACGCTTCAAGAATTTTCGAAGATGCAGAATTGGAGACATTGCTGAGTGCAGACTCGCGTCAGACTCAAGAAGATTAGCGGGAGTGACACAGCAAGCCATTTCAAAACGACTCAAAGCTATGGGCATGATTCAGAAAGAAGGAACTTGGGTCCCGTGTGAGCTGAAACCAAGAGACGTTGAACGGTGTTTGTGTTTTTGTGAACAGTTGCTTCAGAGGCGAAACGGAAGGGATTTCTGCATCATTGTGACCGGGGACGAAAAATGGGTTCATTACGATAACCCTAGATGCAGAAAATCATGGGGATATCCCGGCCATGCTTCTACGTCGACGTCCAAACCGAATATTCACAGCTCCAAGATCATGCTCTGCATTTGGTGGGACCAGCTCGGCGTCGTGTACTATGAGGTGTTAAAACCAAGTGAAACAATCACAGATGCTCGTTTTCGAGCGCAATTAATGGTTTTGAGCACAGCATTAAAAGACAAACCGCCACAATACAGCGAGAGGCACGATAAAGTGATTTTGCAGCACGTCAACGCTCAACACCACGTTGCAAAAGAGGTAAAACCTACTTGGAAAGGTTAGAATGGGGAGTCTTACCCCACCCGCCGTATTCTCTAGACATTTCTCCCTCTGAATATCACCTGTTTAGATCAATAGCGCAATGGCTGGCTGAACAACACTTCCGATCTCATGATGAAGTCACAAATTGGATCGATTCGTGAATCGCTTCAAAAGATGAACAATTTTTTCGACGCGGGATTCTTACATTGCCCGAAATATGGGAGAAAGTAGTGTCCAGCGATGGAAAATACTTTGAATGATACATGTGTAACCAATTTGTTTCATTAAAGCCTCAGATGTTGGGGAGAAAATGGCGGAAACAAAGTTGTACGCCTTGTAATACCGTGGACGTACCATTGTCCTGTAGCAGTGCCGTGGATGACAACCAAAGAAATTGCGCCCCAGGCCATCAATCCATACGATGAGCGACAGTTAGGATGGTACACCACCGCTTTCCTTGACGACATCAGACACGTCTTCGACCCTCGGCTCGAATTGGAACTCATCACTGTACACAATTCTACTCTAGTCTATAATATACCAGCCCAAAGACGTTTCTGTAGACTCCCTGGACAGTGGTGGGATACCAGCCTGACTGTGGCCAATCACGTAGCCCAACAACCAGGAGTGATGGTCTGGGATGTCTAGAGCGTCTCCAACCACGTCTTTGCTGGTCACTTGGGCTCATTTTGAAGCGAGACTCATCACTGAAGACGATTCTACCCCAGTCAATGAGATTCCTGTACGAAGACGTGTCTGTAGACACCCTGGACTGTGGTGGGATAGCAATCTGACTGTCGCCTGCCACAAGGTCTAACAACCAAACGTATTGGTCATGGATGTCTAGAGCGTCTCTAGACACATCTTTGCTGGTCACTGGGGCTCATTTAGAAGCCGGACTCATCACTGAAGACAATTCTACTCCAGTCAGTGCGACTGCAGCACGAAGACGCGTCTGTAGACGAGACGGACATTGGTGGGATACCAAAATGAGTGTCGTCTGCCATATGGTCTAACAACCAAGTGTAATGGTCTGGGGTGTCATTTCATTTCATAGCAAACCCTTCGCAACACAACGGTACGTTGATGATATTTTACATCTCGTTTTGTAGCCCTCCATGGCAAGCTATCCTGGTCTTACGTTTCAGCAAAACAAGCTCAGCTGCACACGGCTGCTTGTCTTCGTGCTTATCAAACCCTACCTTGGCGAGCCAGGGCGCCGGATCTCTACACACCTAAGAACATTTGGAGCTTTATGGGCGGGGCCCTCGAACCATGTCTGGATTCTGACGATATAACGCGCCAGTTAGACATGATTTGGCACGTAACCCTCAGAAGGACATTCAGTTACTCTATCAATCAATGCCAACCCGAATAAAGGCTTGCATAAGGTCCAGAAGTGAACCAACGCGTTATTGAGTTGCTCAATTTGTGAGAAGCTCTTTCTGTTGAATAAATCAACCTATTTTTCTGAAATTGTTTGCACATGTACATCACATCTACTAGTTTCGGTCCCATTTGGAGAATTCCTACGTAGTGAGTCGGTTTATTTCATTTTATTTATTCATTTGTTTATTTTTAGTGTAATACTACGCGCACAGAATTGCAGTGCACATATTCCGTCGTGGAAGGGGGAGGGTGGAGGGGGTTGGGGTGGGGGGTGGGGGGGGAACGACAGGAACGGCATCTGGCCACCCCTTATATTGTTGTTGTTGTGGTCTTCAGTCCTGAGACTGGTTTGATGCAGCTCTCCATGCTACTCTATCCTGTGCAAGCTTCTTCATCTCCCAGTACCTACTGCAACCTACATCCTTCTGAATCTGCTTAGTGTAGTCATCTCTTGGCGTCCCTCTACGATTTTTACCCTCCACGCTGCCCTCCAATACTAAATTGGTGATTCCTTGATGCCTCAGAACATGTCCTACCAACCGATCCCTTCTTCTGGTCAAGTTGTGCCACAAACTTCTCTTCTCCCCAATCCTATTCAATACTTCCTCATTAGTTATGTGATCTACCCATCTAATCGTCAGCATTCTTCTGTAGCACCCCTTACATTATTCATGCCAAATCAATTAATAACCATGCCGACCATGCATCGATTCGTGTCAAAGGCATAAGAAATAGATAACGCTGTTTCTAAAGATATGAGCGAATCTGTCCTCCCACTCCCATCTGTCTGCTACGTAGAGGAAGAGACTGTAGGCAGTGTTGCATGTTGTTAGCACACATCCATCAGTCATGCTTCGTAGTGAATCGAACACTCTTCAGATACATCTGGATCAATTCGTATTGCGTCACATGCATCGGTCATATGTTCCTATAACGTCCGCACGCAGTCATTGGATTAGGTATAAGCCACTGTCTTTAAATGTCCCCATAGACGGAAATCCAACGGACTGAGGTCCGGTGAACGGGGCGGTCATGTTACCGAACATTCTCGACCAATCCATTACCCACGAAGCGATGCAATGACGTACTGCCGACGATCAACAGAAAATGAGGTGGTGCCCCATAGTGCACAAACCACAGTCGTCTTCGTGCAAAATTAAATTTCTCCAGCAGCGCTGGTAATTCAGGTAATTCAGCACGCAAAAATCAGTGATGCACAGCTGCTGTTAATCTGGTAAAGTTTATGACCTCATGAGTCACTCACCGAGGATTTCTTCCCATATAATGATACTGGAGTAAACCTGAGGCCTCAGGTCCATGATTGCTCAAGGATTTGCATCTGCTTATTGCGGTAATTTACTGTGCCATCTCCTGTAAACCCTGCGTCAGTAAATAAAGAGCTGCGGATCTTCAACGGCCGATGTATCAACAGACATTGGTTTCGGGGCATATGATTATCAGAACTTACCTTCCAGTTTTGACCACTACTACCTCCTGTACAAATATATGAAACTTTATTTTAGGATGATTCAGCTAAGGTGTTCACCACAACTCTTTCCGGAGCAATTTAAGCCCTCGTAATTCTATTTCTACCCAGATGAATTGCGAGAAAGTCCTTAATAAACGACTTATAGTCTGACATAGCCATGACATGAAGTCACGAAGGAGGCATGCGTCCATGTTGGAAAAATATGTAATCTTCAAATTGCTGAATAGGTCGCTGAGGGGAAAGCCATTGGCTGAATGCAAAATGACTTTATTAATTAAATATTGCACGTTTCGTCGTTTACCACCACAATAAAACAGTACAGTATTCTGTGTGATCAAAATGTGTTATGTACGCTGATTCTCATAATGAACAGGTAGGAAATTGTACTGTTTCGTTGTACCAATGTGTCGGCACTTAATGTCTGTTTCCTCGTAACGCCATGCAGTGCATGAAGCTATTGTAACGCTTATGCGCGATACTTTTCGTTCTGAACAGGGAGATAATTGTACTGTTTTATTTTGTGCTAATAAGTCGACACTAAATGTTTCATTCTTTGTAACAACCTACGCCATATAATGTTTATAGCTATTTAAGCGCTTATAACTGCAACTTGTAGTGACAGAGAACTATACTGTTTTATTGTACTAATATGTTGACACTACATGTGTAATTCTTTGTAACGTTTTACACCATACGGTGCACATAGCTGTTTTAGCGTTTATGTGCTCTATTTTTCATTTGGAACAGACAGAGAAATGTACTGTACAGATTATTTGTTATGTGCTTGTTATTTGCAGCCAACTACGCCACTATGTAGCGTCATACTTGCATGTGCAACGCCATCTCGCGTCGAACACTTGTACCATCGTCAATAGCAACTACGAAAATGCTGTGTATTATACTATGTAATTAGTTTACATTACACTTACGTTCTGTAAACTTTTCTTGTACATTGTGTTACATTTCTCTTGGTTTAATGCTTTTTGCACGTTATATGTATTGTCATACGACGAATTTGTAGAGCGCCCCGTTCACTCTTGTCATGCCATATGGTGTCCAAAATTTGCATTCTCATATAATGGTCAGTATTTTGTATTAGTCTGGTCATGTCTGCTACCTCTAAAATATTTAAGTATTATATCTACTGGTACAGTCTTCTTATGTATGTTGCTTCTGTAACCGACTTTTTTTAAAATTTGACATTTAATTATGAATTTACTTCATTTCAACAGTTATCTGATGATGACAAACACAGAAACGCGCAATATTGGATCAAAGAAAGTCATTTTCCATTCAGAGAGACCTCTTCAGCATTTTGCAGACCATATACATAGAAGTATATTCTCTTTTCATGGCTATATTAATGAATAGATATTGGTTCAAAATGGTTCAAATGGCTCTGAGCACTATGGGACTTAACATCTGAGGTCAACAGTCCATAAGAACTTAGAACTACTTAAACCTAACTAACCTAAGGACATCACACAACAACCAGCCATCACGAGGCAGAGAAAATCCCTGACCCTGCCGGGAATCGAACCCGGGAACCCGGGCGTGAGAAGCAAGAACGCTACCGCACGACCACGAGATGCGGGCACCCGAGCACAAGCGTCGTGAGTACATGACATACGGAAATTTGGACTGGTCCTGGAGACGTTATCGGCTAGGCGAAACGGTTAAGGCGATCACTCAAAATATGTGAGAAATTCGAGTTCGAGCCGAGTCCGGCACAGATTTTCACTGTCGTCACTTCCTTGTACAGTTGATGGTTGTTTGTATTCGCAACTGCTAATACATTTCATGTACTGAGTTGGTGCATAACTTCGTAGCACTCTTTTGGAGCCACGACCAGCTTGTTCACAACCTGGGTCCATGGCTTCGTGGGATGTGCGCCACACTCGAGCCCTACCATCAGTTCTCACCAGTGGAAATCGTGACTCGTCTGATGAGGCCACGGCTAGGGTCCAACCAATACGGTCACGAGCTCAGGAGAGGCGTTGAACGTGATGTCGTGCTGCCAGCAAAGGCACTCGCGTCGGTCGCCTGCTACCATAACCCATAACCTCAAATTTTGTCGCACTGACGTAAGGGATACGTTCTTCGTATGTCCTACATTGATTTCTGCTACTATTTCGCTTAGTGCTGCTTTTCTGCTAGCCTGAAAGCTCTACGCAAACGGTGCTGCTGTGCATCGTTAAATGGACGCCGTCAGTCACTGCGTTGTCCGTGATAAGGCGTAATGACTTAAATGTGGCACTCTCGGCCCACACTTGACCCTGTGGATCTCGGAAAACTGAATTTGTCAACGATTTCCGAAATGGAATGTCCTATCGTAAAGTCCTAACTACCAATCCGGGTTCAAAGTCTGCTAATTACCGTCGTGCGATCATAATCACGTCGGAAAGTTATTCACATGAATCACCTGAGTATCAACGACAGCTTCGCCAATACACTGCCCTTTCATACCTTGTGTGCACTATACTACCGCCATGTCTATATGTGTATGTCGCTATGCCATGACTTTTGTCGCGTAAGTGTAATGCGCTGTTATGGTTCAATTGGTTCAAATGGCTCTGAGCACTATGGGACTCAACACCTGAGGTCATCAGTCCTCTAGAACGTAGAACTACTTAAACCTAACTAAGCTAAGGACATCACACACATCCATGCCCGAGGCGACCGTATCAGTCACGCGGTTCTGGACTGAAGTGCCCAGAACCGCACGGCCACCGCGGCCGGCGCGCTATTATGTGTCACAAATTATCGTTATCAGACATTTGCTCCCATTACAATGCCAACGCCTGATCCAGAGTTCTCCATGCACTGTAGTATTCACACATCCACTTCCACTTTGTGCAACATGTTTTCTAATGAAACCTGCCGACCTTGCCTTCTTTGCGATGTTTGCTTAACTCTTGAAATCCAGAAAATAGGGAGGATAAAGTGTTTACCTGATTACAAAAATATATGCTAGATAAAGCTTTGCGTCTTCTTATAAACGACTGCTCAACTTAAAGTTTTTTTTCGGGTGTAATTTGACATGCGTATGCTGTTTCTTTTTTATCTTTTTTTTTTCAAATTGTAACTCATGAAGTTTTTATGGATCCACTTCTACATGTGTTCTGACAGCATGTGGTTTCTCATCCACAGGAATTTCAAGCGAGAGTACTGTCTCAGAAAGATGGTGAACCGACACATTCAGACATCATTGCCACTACGTTCACGAGATATAATATCGCTTTAACATTTTGTGCGGTTATATTAAGGATAAAGTCTTCAGCCCACGAGTTACTAATGCGGACACTCTGACGGCACGATTACGATGGTTGAAATGGCTCTGAGCACTATGGGACTTAACTTCTGAGGTCATCAGTCCCCTAGAACTGAAAACTACTTAAACCTAACTAACCTAAGGACATCACACACATCCATGCCCGAAGCAAGATTCGAACCTGCGACCGTAGCGGTCGCGCGGCTCCAGACTGTAGCGCCTAGAACCGCTCAGCCACACCGGCTGGCGGCACGATTACGAGTAGCACTGACGGGAGAGATGTTGGTAAAGACATGGAATGAAACTGAGTGCAGCCGAGGCGTTCTACGGCAAAAAAGGAGCACATGTGAAAGAGCATCTATAACAAATTTATTTGTTAAGCTACCATTTGCAACATACCACATGCTGTACGTTTCATAGTTCCTTACAAATAAATTTTCGTAACCAGAGGAAGACTTTATTTTGACGCTGTATTATCAGACTAACGCCAATTTCATTTTCATCGCTGTCATAATTATCTCTTACATTCTAGTATGTCCCCTCATCCGTTTGCGTGTTTTCTTCCTTCCTGGTGATCTTCATCTCCATGTATCCCTACACTACTTTAGTTGTCGTCATGTGTGAGTAACTTCTCCTGGTTCGACAATATAACAACGCCAAAAGCTGAGAGTTTCCATTTGTTATTTCAGACTGTCTTCAGTAGCGTGTTTACCAGATCAAGTTTGTAGTTCTAATGAGGATGCCATAAATTTATTAAGCGTATACTGTCACTGTCGGTTTCCGAATCAAGGACGCTAACACATGTTGCTTGGTAGGAAGTGTACATGTAGGCACCTGGGTCGATTTTGGATAGTGGAAGAAACTTTCAGTGCATTTAGTCACAAATGTAAACCCAAAGATCGTAGATAGCTGGCTATATACACGTGTACTGGGTTAAATTCTCAAGTTCGTGGAATGAAGGAATGTGAAATTATTGACTGTAATCCAGCCGTCGGAAGAGTAGATTAAGATCGGCAGATCTCATCAAGCTCTCCTTCCTTTCACACATTATATTCGCACATATATTCGCTTCCGCCCTAACCTCTCCCCGGGTTTATTACTGGCTTTGCTACCAGCGTTATTCGCTGAGATACAAGTAAAGAAGTCCGTATAAATACCTGAACGTTCGGGTATGTAAAAATGGTTCAAATGGCTCTGAGCACTATGGGACTCAACTGCTCTGGTCATAAGTCCCCTAGAACTTAGAACTACTTAAACCTAACTAACCTAAGGACACCACACACATCCATGCCCGAGGCAGGATTCGAACCTGCGACCGTAGCAGTCGCGCGGTTCCGAACTGAGCGCCTAGAACCGCTTGACCACCGCGGCCGGCCGAGTATGTAAAACATCAGCATACTGAACCAAGTGAGACCAATAACCCTTCAACGGCAGCACAGAACTTGCTGTCATAGTATCCTAATAATAAGTCAGCTGGCCCATGTGGCCAAGCGGTTCTGGGCGCTTCAGTCTGGAACCGCGCTGCTGCTACGGTCGCAGGTTCGAGTCCTGCCTCGGGCATGGATGTGTGTGATGTCCTTAGGTTAATTAGGTTTAAGTAGTTCTAAGTTCTTGGGGACTGTTGACCTCAGATGTTAAGTACCATAGTGCTTAGAGCCAATAAGTCAGTGTATTTATTCTTTATTCTGAATACTGTTTTGACGCAGATCTCCAAGTTACTGTATCCTATGCAAGCCTCTTCATCTGTTCATCATTCCTACAACATACTCCAATTGCACCTGCTCACTGTCATCAAGCGCTGACCTCCCTCTACAATTTCTGCATGTCCGTCCATTACCAAATTCACGATTCCTTGATGCTCCGAGATGTGCTCTACAAACAGATACCTTCTTTTAGAAATTTATTTCTCCCCAGTTCGATTTAGTACCTCTTCTTTGGTTGACGATCTATCCTCCTACTATTCAACATTCTTCTGTGAAGCTACATTTTAAATGCTTCTATTCTCTTCTTGTCCGACCTGCTTGTCTACATCGTTTAACTTCCTTACAAGGCTGCACTTCAAGCAATTGCCTTCAGGGGGGACTTCCTAAAACTTTAATCTATATTCGATGTTTACGAATTTGTCTTTTATTTCAGAAATGATTTTCTCGCTATTGCTAGTCTGCATTTTGTTATCCTCTCTAATTACGCTATCGTCAGTTATTTTCCTGCCCAAATAGCATACCTCAGTGTCTAATTTCTAAAAGAATGTGAGCCTTGGCGGCTTTAATTTTGGGGGGTATGGCACTCCATTGCACCTAACGACTTGGGCTTCCGATATCGATTCTGATCATATGTCAGGAGCTAGGGTCTTTGGTCGAGGTGTGTGGCGTTGGTTTTTTACGGGCCCTGGTACGGACAGTTAGTTGGAGGCCACGTGGCTGGCATGTTGTTGGTTTTGGGGGACTCCTGCTGACCGGTACGGACCTCGACAAAGCGTGAGTGGTTAAATCGGTCGGAGGCAAGCCGTGCCGGCAGGATTAAGGATCGATAGCGGCGGGTTGCGAGAAGAGCAGTGGGCGGTGCATGCAACCTGGTCGCCAAGTTCTCGGCCAACTCTGCAAGCTTAAGTTTTACGGTACTCGAAGACCGTCTGTATGTGTTGGAGGCAATAACACTCCCGCTTGGAATCCTGGAAGTCACGGTTCCTTCACACCTGAGTGGAAGCAAATGTAGTTTTTTCCCCACTGCATCCTCTGTATTTGGTAAGTTAGTTTCATATTATCAAACTACTCACAGACTGCAGCGCCAGGTGTGAATAAGTTCATGGTGGTTTATTGTAATTGTTGTACTATTGGCGGTATATCTATAGTATTACACTTATGTAAGTCTTCTATCCCCGCATCTCATTTTTCCTTTTCCTAATTTAAATCTCAAGATGATGTGCAAGTCAGATCGAAACATGTCTCCAGTAAAAAAAAAAAAAAAAAAAAAATATTGATCCAGATATTTCCGTTCATTATACCAACAAAAAGCAGATTTTACTGATAAATGCTGTCAGTTATAGTGCCCTACCTTATTAAGGTGCGTTAGTGTTTGAAAGTTTTTACTTGTTCAATTCAGTCTTTGTTTTATGGTAGTCTCCTTTACCTCCGTCAACAGTGGCAATACTTTCGGTTTTCTCCACAAGGAACATGAATGCAATAGAATGCTTGATTTGATTGCCGGAACGGGAGAGAGAGAACGAGCGGAGAAGACTGCAGCGGGCAGCGCCGCCTTTGTAAACAACGGAGGCCACACTCAGTATTGCCGGAGCGGCGGGTTCGTGGAAGCAGCTGTTGTCTGCGGAGGAATCTCAAGCACCGTTCGGGATGAAAGGAAGGAACGCAGGGGCAGGGGCGCGGAGGGGCGGCCCGGAGGAAGGAAACTTTTCGGCTTACGGACTTTTTCCTCAACCAAAATATTTGAGCTGGCGCGGGCGGACGCGGCGGTGGCGGGGGCGGAGAAGGGAAGCGAGCAGACAAGTGGTCGGGCGGAGAGAGGGGGTGGCCAGGGGGGGGGGGGGTCGGGGGCGCCATTGACGGCAGTACTAACCGTCCAGAACATGTGCTCCGCGCCGCTCAATGGGGACGCCGTCTCATTCAGCTTCCGCCGGCGGCGACGGCCGCGGCGGGCATGTGTCGATGAACTTGTCACCGCCTAGAGGTCGCCCTCGTCCTGTGGAGTCATACTTCACACACGCCTCGTCCACATGCCGATACCTCCTCTGGCCCTTCTCTCTTCCACTTCCGGAATCATCTTCTTCAATCGGACGATGATTAGCTCGCAGCAGTTTCTTGTACTCTACTTGTATGTCCAGTGCAGTCACTGCTTGTCTGAGGGTGCTACCCAAGGCATCAGTTATAAAGGCATAATCTCGTCCTTTTCACATATTGAGAGCGGGGGGAATGATTCTGCGTACGCTGTGGTTCAATCTTGTGCTGGTGATCCCTTCTGAAGCAATACGTAGAGGATTGTAGTATGTTCCTAGATTTATCACCTTGCGCTGGTTCACGAAGCTTTCGTAAACAGACTTCTTCGAGGTAGTTGGCGCCAGTTCAATTATTCTAGCACCTCTGTGACACTCTCAGATGGCTCAGCAAACCTGCAAACGTTCATACTGCCCTTCTTTGTATTCGTTTAAGAGCCCTTATTAGTCCTATTCCGTGAAGTATCTGTAAATTCATCTTCATATTGGGTGCTCGCAGGGTTCGTCTGTTCAGTATAAAATGTCAGATGGAAACACCTGCAGCCGTCTAAATTTCTAGCTTTATTTTATTTTTGCTACGAATTGCAGCGTTATACTATGATATCTCCAGGCCACTTGGCCGACGTGTAGGAAGAATCCCACCTCTTGTACAATCAAAATAGTAGGCTGCGATTCGTAGAGTGTTTTGTAACAAAGCCATACCTTCGATCATCGATGAACTCCACTGTGCAAAGAAATCCTGAGTCCAGGTATGGCTCTGAGCACTATGGGACTTAACATCTATGGTCATCAGTCCCCTAAAACTTAGAACTACTTAAACCTAACTAACCTAAGGACAGCACACAACACCCAGTCATCACGAGGCAGAGAATCAGTCCAGGTATAAATTTCGCCTTATACCCCATAAGAATGTAACTTCAATAAACAGCGTAACTCAAATGCTTTACGGAAATTAAGAAATACTGCATCTTCCTGCCAGCATTGGTCCATATCTTTCAGGATGTGGTGGAAAAACTTAAGTCTGGTTTCATATGACCGTGATTCCGCTGGCTCGCATAGAAGAGGTCACTCTGTTCGAGATATCTCATCACGCTTGATCTCAGCTAGTCTTTTCTGGAGGTATATGTGTGGACGTTAAGGGAGACGATAAACATTAAGACAAAAAAAAGATTTTAAAAGGTGGTACTGCAGACGAGTGCTAAAGGTTAGGCGCGTAGATTGGATAATAAGTAAAGAGGTAGGGAATCGACCTGAGGAGAAAAGAAATTTATGGCGCAAATTGACTGAAACTAGACACCTGTGGATAACATGCATCCAGAGTCATCAAGGAACAGTGCATCTGGTATTTCAGGAAATTCTAGGGGGAGGGGGGGAGTAAAAATTCTAGAGGGACACAGAAGCGTTTCTACAGTAAGCAGGCTCAAATGAATTTAGGTTGTTGATGATGAGACTTTGACAACACAGGGTAGCGGCCAACTCTTCGTCAGTAAATTTATTCATGTTGTGTGTCACTGTCAACGTACAGCCAACACAGCGAGAAAACAAACCAAGACAGAACCTGATAGTTCTAAATGCAAGTTGAAGGCGAAGAGTACAGTTGGCATCACTGTTGTCTAGTATGTGAAGTGAGTGAATGGAACAGGTTTGTTTCCAAACAAGTCACATTTTGACTACCGTCCACATCCGCACTGCTGGACAAATATTTTCACTGCAGCACAGATACAAAGATAAAATTGAGTAACAAATCAAACGAAATGTAATTAGTCCGCATGAACCATTGGAAATTACGAATCCCTTATACCAAGGTAATCAGAAAAAAGTCCCTGAACAACCTCTAAACTTTTGTCGATGCAGTTCGGGTTCACCACGCAGAACTTTTCTCGTTGAAGTACAGTATATAACCCACCAGTAACGTCGTGCGTTAATAATGTACAATAGACATGACACGTCGTCTATTCGCCACCGAATCTCTCTGTCATTACGTTTGCTGCACTCGGTAACTTAAACTTCTATCTTTAAAGCACGTCTCTACTCCAGCACCCATGTTAACATCAGTAAACCAAAAGATTCCAAAAATATTCAAAAGTTGTTTCCTCTAGCCTGAAATAGTTTGTCTTTGACAGCTCCTTCTACTCTCCCGAAGAAATTCTATTTATGTATGGTGTAAAGGGTAGTAGGTAGGAACTATAATTCACATTTGTATTTTAAAAAAGTTTGTAAAAGTCATTGCAAGTATTTTTTTCTTGTAGACATGAGGCCACTTGGAAAATGCAACATTTACATATCAAAGGGCGAGGTGAAGACTACATGTGTCGACAATGAAGAACGCTCGAAGATTGTGCCTCGCATTTTTATTATGGTAGTGTACAGCGTAATACTGGTTTCATGATGCAAAGTGATCGCAGCACACATGCGGTTGCCAAGACAAAAATGAGTCTAAAGGCCCCTATCGTAGTCGTCTGGAACGTTCCCCACACGCTACCAATGATGTGGGACGCGCTGCGGACCATCCGCCTCACCATTTGTCGCACGATGACTGAATCTGGTTATCTGTTGATGCACAGTAATGGCAATGTGCTCTCGTGTTGCAGACAGCCTACCACCTAGTGACTCCTTTACCTTTCGTACGAGATCGGAGTCGCAGGGCAAACGGTCAGAAAAGTGTGGCTGTGGAGCTGCTCGCTGACTCACGTGCCTACGGTGGTCCTCACACAGAAAGGTCGTCCCGAGCGCTGCTCAAATGGTCCAAATGGCTCTAAGCACTATGGTACTTAACATCTGAGGTCATCAGTCTCCTAGACTTAGAACTACTTAAACCTAACTACAGCAAACACATCCATGCCCGAGTCAGGATTCGAACCTGCGACCGTAGTAGCCGCGTGGTTCCGGAATGAAGGGCCTAGAACCGCTCGATCACAGCGGCCGGCCCGAGCGCTGCTGATCACCGGTTGCCACACGTCCTTGCTGAAGCTTTCCTACCCACCATGCAACTGTACGGCTTGAGAGGGCTTTATTCCCAAGGGTTTCCACCGCATGCTCTCGCGTTTCCCAATCGGAGAACGGCTAACATGATGTATGCGCCGTTGTTGATCACGGCTTACTTCTGTTTGGCACAACTCTCGCCACACTGTTGATTTTGCGGTGCACCCTGTGGTACCACCGCTCTTCACAGAGCCATCTGTTGTTGTGGATACATACATGCTTGCATAGCTTCCACGCAAGAAACAGCAGTTTGTAATCGCCTCAAAAATCTGCAAGAAAAAAATAATAATTGCAATGACTTTTGCCCCAACCTTCATATATACTAATGTGTAATATGAACGTAAAATAATTGTTATACATCATTACGAATAATAGTACAAACAATGCTCGGAACGTAGAACCAGCTAAAAACTGTAAACTAAAACTGCCATTCTCCCTTCCTGTACTTTCACTACTCCGCGACGAGTGAGGTGTCATAGTGGTAAGGCACCGAGCACGTATACGGGAGGGCGATGGTTCACATCCCCATCACCTGACCATCCAGATTTAGATTTTCCCTGATTTCCCTTAATCGTTTAAGGCAAAAGCCGGCATGGTCCCTCTGAAAGGGCACAGCCTACTTCCCTCCCCCTCCTTTCTTAATATGTGCTTGGTTTCGTCTCTAATTATCTCATTGTCAACAGTGCGTTAAACTCTAATCTTCCAACCTTCGTTTCCTCTTACGTACCCAGATTTTGGCTCCCGTCATGATAATCCACAATTAAAGTTTAGATGACAGTAAGCACCCTTGTCTGGTCGACTCTTCATCATGCCGGTATTCACCACACCTCACATGTACTACTTCAGCTTTTTACTGGTTCTGAATTAACATTCGGTATTGGTGTTTCAAAATAAGCTCTTGCAGTGCCTGAAGAAGTATCTCCCAATTTATCCTGTCACGTTTTTTCTCATTGTTATGAAGGGAAAAAAATTTATTACTCTCTCTAGACTATTCACTGCGATTAATCTTAAACTCATGATGTCATACCTTGTACCTCTCCACTTTCTGAAGACAAACTGATCTTTGTATCTTAAGATCTAGATGTGGATAGACGTGAGCATTTGGATTCAGTATTTCTAGGTACTCAAAAAGCTTTGTTTTGAGTACCACATAGACATTATTAGGGCCACGTCCGCGATTCGACTGAAACTTTTTTGGCAGGCATAACGTAGCACTTTATAATCCACAGGCACAGAAGATACTTCGGGTGTACAACAGGAAACTGTGGTAGACAAAGTACTATTTACGATACACAGGGTGTAACGGGTATAAGGTCAGATACTTCTACTGGTACCTGACTATGGTGTACTGAACAACTGTACCTCAAAGTAAATAAGGGTAACGTACTGCAAGTAAATAGGCAGACCGACTATCGTACGATTACACGACAGCAGAACAATCAGTAGAAGCATCTAAGACCATAAAATATCTAGGAATATGTGTACGGGGCAATTTAAAGTAGAACAACCACATAAAATTAATATCGAGTATGGCAGATACATGACTGAGATTCTTTGGAAGAATCATCAAGAAAGGTATTCCTCCCTCAAAGGAGGCATGTAGTTAACAAAACATGCGTTTTGCCAATATTTGAACATTTCTCGTCAGTCTGAGATCCGTTCCAGATAGAATTGATAGAGGAAACAGATAAAACCTAAAGAAAAGTAGCGCATTTCATTACTGGTCAGTTTAGAAAGCTCAACCAAGTCCAGTGGCAAACGCTGGAATACGATTATGGGAAAGTGGCAGTGACACACAGAGTACCCTCCGCCACTAACCAAACGGTGGGCTGCGGAGTATAAATGTGGATGCAGATGTAAAAGAACTTGAAAGGCACAGCCAGAATTTCTGGAACCAAAATAAAGAGGGCTCATGATCATTTTGGAACTACGTGAACTATAGTCAATCAGTGATTCATTGCCTTTCTTTCTCTTCTGTTGCTTTACATCCTCGGAAATAAAAGCAGGAAGAATAGAATCCCTTCTAATTATTTAACCGGATCATTCAGGTTTTCCCCTGGTTGGAAACGACCTCAACTTCAAAACAGCAACGTGTGTTAAATATCTTTAAAGGAATTTTAATTAAATATCGGAAAATAGAACGGATATGTAGTCAGCGAACGTACTACCATCTATATCAGAACTTCTGGTACTTGGGTTGCACTCTGAAAATGAATTTTCCTGAAGACAGTTTCTTTCTGTCGTATATTTTGCAATATACGATTGGAGTTTCGACATTGTCAGGTGTTTAAAAAGTGCCTTAGCGTAAGTCATAAATATTCCACCATTTCTTGACAACGGAATATCTCAATGTTTGTATCATGGCCGGATATTCTGACTTATTCTAGGATCATATTTTAAACTCTTGACAATATCTAATTGCCGAAATTGCAGTTGTATGCTGAAAAATAATACATTACTGTCAACAGCAGAAATATGTCCTTCAAGAAAAAAAATCGCTGGCTATAGTCCAGAAGAGTTAATGCTAATGGTAGAAGTAGTAGAAGAAGAATATTAGTAACTGGACGGTAGGATGATATCGGAAGTACAGAGGGAGGGGCGGAGGTAAATACGAGATACAAATATTTGAATGATCTGTAGCACAGAGACCGACGTTATAACGCTATAAGACATTTCTTCACAACTGCAGTCCATATCCATTTGATCCATTTGAACCTGCCTGCTATATTCAGGCCTTTGTCTTCTACAGTTTTTAACCCCCACCCCATACTTCTTTCCATTATCAAACTGACAATCCTTAATACGTCTGTACGGGTCCCTTCTTTTAGTCAAGTTGCGCCATAAATTTCTTTTTACTCCAATTATATTTAGTACCTCCTCGTTAGGTACTCTATCTACCCATCTGATCTTCAGAATTCTTCTACAGTATTGCATTTCAAAATCTTCCATTTCCTTCTTGTCTCAACTGTCTTTCAGCCACGTTTCATTCATAGCCACTACAGACGAATACCTTTAGAAAAAAGTTCCTAATAATTAAAAAAGGAGGTGAAAATAGTGTCAGACTGATTCACTGGCTTATCATCGCCCAGAAAATTTTTATTTCTAATTGAGAAGCCAAAGTTCTGTGCTCCACTGCTTTGGAAATTCCACCCCTATGGGAATGAAACGGAGGATGAAAGTTTTTATGGAAATATTTCATTGTGCAAGCATTCTTGAACCTAAATCAATGAAAGTTGTGTTTGTCTTCTGTATTAGAAATAAAACATATACATGTCACTGTTTTTGGAAATTCAAAACTTAAGGCGTCTTAATAGGGGGCGAAACGTTTTATGAAAATATTTCATTGGGAAACCATTTTTGAAGACAAATTTTTAAAAACTGGTGTTTGGCTCCTCGGTTACAGATGAAAAAATAGGTGTTTCAGTGTTTCTGGTAATTAAACCCCTAAGGGAGCACAGTAGGGGATGAAAATTATTAAGAAAATATATCATTACCCTAAACAAAAATTTAAAACTAAATTGGTATGTCACTTCTCTGTTAGAATTAATGAAATATTTGTTAAGGGATGAAAGTTGCTTAGAAGATCTTGCAATATGTAAACAACATAAAAATTTGATTAATTAAGTAAAACAAAAAAATCCCTGCAGGTCACACCGTCTACGCGAGCAAAGCATGTTAACTAATTCATGTTTTTCAGAAATGATTTTCTTGCTATTGTCGTTGTGCACTTTATATCTTTCCGACTTAAGCCATAATAAAATTCATCTAGATTAAAATCCATCTCCTATTTTTAGTGTGTCGTTTCGTAATATAATTCCTTCAGCAACGCCTCATTTACTTCGACTACATTCCGTTATTCTAGTTTTATTTTTATTGATGTTTACCTTATCTCTTTCCAAGACACTATTCAGTCCTTTCAACTGCTCTTCCAGGTCCTTAGTCGTTTATGGCAGAAACCATATTTTTTTTTTTTAATTTCTTCTCTCTGAACTTTAATTCGCTTTCCAAATTTTTTCTTGTTTTGCTCCGCAGCTTGCTCAATGTACAGTCTGAATAACATTGTGGATATGCTACAACCTTATCCCACTCATTTTTAATTGAATCATCTATGGGTTCTTGGTGGAACATTATAAAGTAACTAAACAAACACTGTTTTAACCTTGTTTCACAAGGCTAAAATCAGTGTTTGTTTAGTTAATTATCTCACTCCCTTCTCCACTATGGCTTCACTTGCAGTGTTAAAACTTCAGTCTGGTTTCTAAAGTAAAATAAGTAAAAAAAAATATGTGCTGTACTCTACTTTTCATTTCCCTGTGTAAACGAATCTTTAGGTTGCAATTTCCGTCGACCACGGATCTTAGAGCGATGAGATGGGTTGCATACCTCAACGATAGAGACAGTTGTGCTATAGGAGCAAACAAATCGGAGGGTTCTCTATGGAGGGCTATAATAATCTATGGCTCCTTAAGAGGGACATCAACCTTCCCGGTAGGTGCAGTTTTTAAATGAACTAAACACAGATCTCATTTATGTAGAAATGTATAGAACATAATATCCACTGCTTTATAGCATCGCAACAATATTTTCATAACATGTGTGTAAGCCAGAAGACGCTAAATACCTGCAACATCTCTGGTAATGTTTGCGGTCAGCGAATATGTAAAGCTCAAATGCAGTACTCTCTAGGAAAGAACAAAGCGAAGGTACGCAGAAATACAGGTATGTCACACCAGTTTCAAAATATTCCTTATTATTAATCCATCAAAGTCATTCTGCTATCAATGCGATAAAATTGATCTAAATAAAAGTAAGTCTAGTGGTTGCGTGCGACGTGTATTTTATTTATATTGAAAACAGATTGTCACAGAAACAATCTACCAAACATGTGTATGTCTTAAATTTACAGATTTGAGTTTTCATTTTTCACCACCGTTAGTTAATGTCTGTCCAACATCGAACAACTCTAATAAACCGACCGTACGAAATTTCCCTCGCCGATATGACTCATATTGACACCGTGTGGTGGGTACGAGTAGAACTTCAATATATGAACTCTCGTCTGTTTTCGAGAAGAAATTTTAGGAGTCCTCATATATTTTGTATAGTTGCAAATATTCAAATCCGCAGCCGAGCGAGTAAGCATTAGCTTCATGAGCATCATGTCTCAGGATCGAATCTCACTGCTAGCTCTTTTTTCCCGATTTCCACGTAATTCTAACAACAGATTTATTATTATGAGTGTACAAATTATCAATGTTTAATGATTCATTTATTATCGACGTAATATTTATCGTGAAAACGGAGAAAATACTTTTTCCGCGAGGAGATGGAAACACATACATACATCTGTATAGTCATTTCATTTGCATTATTGTATCTACATTTGTGAGAAGTATTATATGTAACCTGTGGTACATTGGCAGAATCAGGATGACACTGATCGCAGAAACACGGAAAACTATATTATTGCGACATAAAGCACGTGTGATGGGCGACGAATTTTCGCAGGTGCGTGATTTTCCATTGTGTCTCCTGCAAAACAAACGTGGTTTAGATTCTCATCACACAGTTTAGTTGCTTACCTCGCACACCGCAACACATCATCGAATATTGGTACAGACGACTGATGGTGTATGACTGATTGGACTGTTATGGAGACTCCTCTCGAAGCTACCTGTCTATTTTGTTCGATGATGTACTCGCAGTTTTGTAATTATTTTATAAGGTTCTTCGAATGCATGTAGGAATAAGGCTGCATCGACAGAGTACATTTTGGTGGGATTACTTTAATACTGCACATTGACAGAATAACGTGGGAATGGAAAAAAAGGAAAACGTACGGGTAACCACACTTCACCGAGGGACAACGTGTTTAAGAAGCTAAAGCTTGCTCTCTCCGCTAGGGACGCCTTGAATACTGGCAACAATACAAAGTATATGCAAATGCAAAGTCCAACACTTAAGATATGAGCGTAGGATAGCCGATACAAGAAACTTGCACCGCCGCTCGTGGTAAGGTCCTAATGGAGGTGGTTTGCCTTTGCCTTCCTCCGACCCGATAAGAAATGTTAAGTGTGTATGTGCATCGTGTGGATGACTAAGTTGAGGGCTTGTACAATGTAGTGTTGGGTTTGTATTGTGGTGGATGAAGGAACGGGAGAGGAAGAAACTTTGTGCCTGCACGTAGCCTACCTCCGGCCAACAGCACCAAGACGGCCCCCCATCCGACGGACGCGTCACTATCGAGAGTGTCGCATGCCCTCACTTCATGAGACATTGCGGACGGTTTTCGAATTGAATCCGGGACATTGGCGAAAATTTCTTTCACAACCAGAATTCGAACGGGTGTACCCTCGAGATTAGCGTCACTGAACTACCCTGCGTTAGCGGAGGCGCAGAGGGTATAAACATGCCAAAAATTTTCAAATTCGATTTTTCTCAAAAGCGGTTGACAGTTGAGTCTTCGTATTTGCATAATATGTTGAAAGTCCTGGTCGTGCTCTACGCATCCTGACGGTATGAACCAAGTCTCGGTGAGGGAAAGTACGATAGGCCCCTTCTAAGGTTACTTTTGACTGTACAAGATCGAAGTACTACAGGGATAGGCCAGTGTGTTGCCCTGCTCGAGGAAACTACAGCGGAATAAGAAAAGGCGCAGCGCCGCTGACTGGCGAATTCCTGTGGCGATGAGGCCTGCGCGTGACAAAGGGGAACAGAACAGAACAGAACAGGGCCAGGGACAGGAGAATGCGGCGCCTCGCCTCCCACGGGCGGCGGCGACGCAGGCGGGGAGAAGCCACAGGAGGAGCCGCGATCCGCATTATGCGCCGAGGGCCCAGATAGAGTCTAGGGCCGCTGATAAAGGGCTCACAGCCCGCAGGGCTGTCCAAGGCCGGCCGCAGCCCCGTCGACTGTACCGCGACGCACAGCAGCACAGGCACCGCTGTTTGTGTTGTGACGGGAGGCCGCATCGAGGCGGTAGATAGTTCTTTTCGTCTCCGATACGGAGTGTGACGTCAAAATGAGGTCATGTTTGTACAGAGTCTTGTGGACTCTAGGTTACCCCTGCATCAAGTCGGCGTGGCCTGCAGTGTTAAATGGTTCGAAGTCCTTAGGAAAACAAATAAACTATCTGCTCAAAGGTATTCGGACACCTGTTACTGGGGTGTGTGCGCCCTTCATCATTAAGACGGCTTGTACTCTGTTGGGATCGCTTTTAGTGAGGTATTGGTATGTCTCTGGAGGAATGGCCGGCCGTTCTTCCTCAAGAATCGAAACCAGAGAAGGCAATGTTGTTGGACACTGGCGTCTGGAACGAAGTCGACATACTGTTGCATCCCTTACGGTTCCATTGGGTTCACGTCGGGACTCTGGGCTGGTCAGTCCACTTCAGAAATGTTATTGCCTACCAGATGCTTCTTTATGACTGTGCCACAGGGGTTGCCCTCTCCTGGGATGGGCTATGTGGTCTAAGGACCTGTAGGGCTTCGTTAGATGCCAATAAAATGAGATTAATTATTACTCCATTTATTCTTCAATATACAACTGGCAGCTGTGCCTTCAGCGATGACCAGTTGCTATGGAGGCATCAAGACTATGGCTAGCACAATGTGGCTATACTAGAACCATCCTACACGGGGTATTTCAGTACAAAAATCAGAGAATCGATGCCAAACGAACTGGATACTATCGATCCTACTGATTGACTGCCTCTAAGGTAGCTGGACAGGGTATTTATGTTGAACTGTGAAGAGGCTTTATTCTGAGATGTCATTTTTAATGTCAAAATCAGTCCCATTTATTACAACTGGTGAAGCGGCTCTGTCTGTGCTACATTTGGTTAACGTGTTTATTTCAGTACCTGACAGACATTGTTGCATCCTATCTAGTGCATCTTACTTAACCCTGTGACACACAACGTCCACGACAGTGGAGAACTGTGAAAGGTCGCCTCTTCAGCGTTTTGAATCAGTACTGAGACTGCAAATGAACACAGTCCACTGCAGTGGGCACTCCCTACTGGTGTTGGGCTCTGCATGCATTTACAGCCTCGTGACTAACTGAAAACGCCAGAAAAGTGGCCACTAACAGCTTTCCTTTGCAGTGAAAATGTTGCACATCAGCGTTAATGTTAAGAGTGCAATGAAGGCAGTTTGTTCTGTGCTTGTCAAACATTTTTCCACTGAGATCGCTTGCACTCACACGAATAAGTGTCCATGTCCCACTCTTGGTGACTGACTAATCATGTTTAAATGTTTACGTCTTGCGGCTGCCGTGTGTTGACTCTTCTTTGTGCTTAGGCATTGCAGGGCTATAGAGACTCAGAAAATCTTTACTTTCCCATTCCCATACCAGCTCAGTGTATAACAGTGCATTATAATGCTGATTCACAGGGATTTAGTTTGTAGCTGGAACGGCTGCTTGGGTCAGGTGTGGGGTCACATATTGCTTTGGTTCTTGTTGATTTTCCCAGCAGGTGGGATTATACTAGGCATGGCCTACACCTCAACAGGAAAGGTAATATCGCTGACGTAGTGGTAGGAAATTTAGGGGTAGGGGGAGACATTACCATGAATGGTAAAACACACTATGTGATCAAAAGTATCCGGACACCTGGCTGAAAATGAGTTACAAGTTCCTGGCGCCCTCCATCGGTAATGCTGGAATTCAATATGGTGTTGGCCCACCCATCTCCTTGATGACAGGTTCCACTGTCACAGCCATATGTTCACTTAGGGAATGTTCTTGGGGAATGGCAGCCCATTCTTCACAGAGTGCTGCACTGAGTAGAGGTATCGATGTCGGTCGGTGAGGCCTGGCACGAAGTCGGCGTTCCAACACATCCCACAGGTGTTCTGTAGGATTCAAGTCAGGACCCTGTGCAGGCCAGTCCATTACAGGGATGTTATTATCCTGTAACCACTCCGCCACAGGCTGTGCTTCATGAACAGGCGCTCTACCGTGTTGAAAGATGCAGTCGCACTCCGCCACAGGCTGTGCATCATGAACAGGCGCTCTACCGTGTTGAAAGATGCAGTCGCCATCCCCGAATTGCTCTTCAATAGTGGGAAGTAAGAAGGTGCTTAAAACATCAATTTAGGACCATGCTGTGATAATGCCATAAAAAACAAGGGATGCAAGCCCCCTCCATGAAAATCACGAACACACCATAACACCACCACCTCCGAATTTTACTGTTAGCACTACACACACTGGCAGATGACGTTCACTGGGCATTCGCCATACCCACATCCTGCCATCGGATCGCTGCATTGTGTACCATGATTCGTCAATCAACACAACGTTTTTCCACTGTTCAGTTGTCCAATATTTACGCTCCCCACACCAAACGAGGCGTCATTTGGCATTTACCAGCATGACATGTGGCTTATGAGCGGCCATTCAACCATGAAATGGAATCTCCCACCTAACTGTCATAGTAATTGCAGTGGATCCTGATGTAGTTTCGAATTCCTGTGTGATGGCTGGATAAATGTCTGCCTATTATATATTACGACCCTTTTCGACTGTTGGCGATCAGTCAACAGATGCTTTTGTGCTGTACATGTCCCTTCACATTTCCACTTCACTATCACATCAGAAACAGTGGACCTAGGGATGTTTAGGAGTGTGAGAATCTTGCATACAGACGTATGACACAAGTAACACCCAATCACCTGACCACGTTCGAAGTCCATGAGTTCCACAGAGAACCCCATTCTGCTCTCTCACAATGTCTAGTGACTACTGAGGTCGATGATGTGGAGGACCCTGCAGTAGGTGGCAACACAATGCACCTAATATGAAAAAGTCTCCGGAAACTTTTCATCACATAGTGTAGCAGCGGTTACAGGTTTTGGAGCAGCACCCTCTTTGGGATATATAGAACAGAAAGCACTAAATTTCTAACTCTAAGGAAGGTCAGGATTAAAGTGAAACTTCTCTTTGAGAAAGAAACTAAACAGCATAATACTGGCACATTGGATAAGCTAACACAGTGGTTGGTTACAAATTTTATCTAATCAACAGAAATTTTATTCCCATCCCATTTTATCTCAGTCAATGTGAAATGCCAACTATCTTTAGCGCATCAAACTATTAGAGGACTAAGAAGTAAAATTAGTGAACTACTTATATGTACAAGTCAATCAGGGTCATCCAACCCAGTTGACATAATCTACCTCTCTGAACATCATGTAACCTCTGGTATAGATGTATTAAGTGTTGTAGGATTTAGGTTAACTTCTCACTGTATGAAAATATGTGCAACAAATATAAAATTTGATAATTAGTCATTCATAATAGTAAATGTATACTGAATACCAGCAGGTAATTCTAATCAGTTCACAAATCACTTTCAAGCTCTGTTTTCCCATTTAAAAACAAAAAAGAAAGAATTAGTGGTTGCTGGTGATTTTAATGTATATTTTCTTGAAAACTCTTCCAGTAAGAACATTTTACAATCAGCAGCATAGTCATTCAGCTTAATTCATAGTTAACCTCGAGCTAGAATAGCTAAGTGCGCAAAGATAACCATTGTTAACATCTTTATAGAAATGTTGTGTAACATTGTTCTATTAATTTATGTGAAAGCGGTGCTGATAGACAATAAAAGCGGGTTAAAAGCTGTGAGCTATCTGAGGACGTTAACCTTACATTACTGAGCAACTGTTTCACCAGGTATCCAGTCTAGCTTACCACATTTCCAACCAGACTAAAATTAATTATAATATTTTAATAGTCATACGAAAACCGGTGATACATGTATAAAAAAGAGAATTTAAATAAAAAGAAATAAATCAGTTTATATTTGGAAATTTATTTGAACATTGATCATTGAAATTTCAGCATGTTAAACTTGAGTCATAACTAAGCTGGTGCCTTATTTAGGATTGTGAAAATGTGAGTTTGTAATCTTACAGAACACATCAAATATGGAGCCAAGATTGGGAGACTGCATACAACACTACATTCATAAAATAACACATGAAGAACGTTGAAACATATGCAAGAGGAAATTAACCACAACCATCCGATTCAATTTTCACCCAAAGAAGTTATGTTCGCAGCGCAATCCTGTCCGTCATCTAATTACCACACGCTGGTATACTAAATTCATACTAACTCTCTGTGAAATCTTCCCAAAAAGAATAGCTGAGGGCTACTTTGATGATTACACCACATGCTTCACGTGGTCAACTTGGTTTACACAAAGAGTGTAACTCCACAATAATTTTGATAATTAAAATAAATTAGATCGAAAAGCAAACCTCGAATCTCAATGTAGCGAAGTGTAATGTGATGCGAATACATAGAAAGATAGGTCCCTTATCATTTAGCTACAAAATAGCAGGTCAGCAACTGGAAGTAGTTAATTCCATAAATTATCTGGGAGTACTCATTAGGAGTGATTTAAAATGGAATGATCATATAAAGTTGATCGTCGGTAAAGCAGATGCCAGACTGAGATTCATTGGAAGAATCTTAAGGAAATGCAATCCGACAACAAAGGAAGTAGGTTACAGTACGCTTGTTCGCCCAATGCTTGAATACTGCTCAGCAGTGTGGGATCCGCACCAGGTAGGGTTGATAGAAGAGATAGAGAAGATCCAACGGAGAGCAGCGCGCTTCGTTACAGGATCATTTAGTAATTGCGAAAGCGTTACGGAGATGATAGATAAACTCCAGTGGAAGACTCTGCAGGAGAGACGCTCAGTAGCTCGGTACGGGCTTTTGTTAAAGTTTCGAGAACATAACTTCACCGAAGAGTCAAGCAGTATATTGCTCCCTCCTACGTATATCTCGCGAAGAGACCATGAGGATAAAATCAGAGAGATTAGAGCCCACACAGAAGCATACCGACAATCCTTCTTTCCACGTACAATACGAGACTGGAATAGAAGGGAGAACCGATAGAGGTACTCAGGGTACCCTCCGCCACACACCGTCAGGTGGCTTGCGGAGTATGGATGTAGATGTAGATGTAGATGTAGAACTGGTTAGTATTGTCCTACCATTAACCTGATGGGTCAAACAATTGTATAAGCACGTGGTACAGGTCTCGCAAAGTACACCCCACGTGGGTTGAACATAAAGAAAAGTTGCTATATTGAAAAATATTGTTAAGACGAGGCGTTATAATCTCACGCACATTCGCATTTAAGATTGATGATCTTAGTTAGAGTTTCTGATCAACACGTCGTTCCACTTTACTCACAAAGTAGTGACAAAGCAACTACTGGAAGATATTCTGAAGTTGACACTCGAAATACACTGCGTTGCAATTTAAGATAACATTAGATATTTTAGAGATAAAACCTGAAATACAGGTGATTAAATTTTCAGTTAGGCTGAACTTCAGAAATCCATTGTCCTGCGGACTTAGCACACACGCGCTTAGCCGGACATCTTACCACTTCAGACGTTCGCCGCAGACAGACTGACCTGGGTTTCTACCAAGGGTGCTTCTGTATACAAAACGGAAGTGACCAGAGAGGCAGCTTCCTGTACCAACATGACAAGGCATGGACAGGACAATACTAAGGATAGAAACCTCTCTGCTTTTAGAAAGCGTAGCTACCTGTTCCGACGTTGGTCCTACTGTTCTCTAGCAGACAGCCTTGTCTACTACCATCCAGCATGCAACTAGAAATATATTTGCTCATTCATTCTTTCACACAGAAGGGATGGGGGATGACAGTATCTTATCACATACTGTATATAAAAGAAAGTGGATGTAGGTTCCGTATGAGACTGTGTGACATGAATTACATTTATGAATTAGATATAAACTGTGCTTTAAAGTGTAGTAGTGTGACACATCGTTCTTGTTTATGTGTAAAAGTAACACGTTCCACTGCTCAGTCTCCTCGCAGATAGTCAGAAACGCCACAGTAAATTTAGAAGAGGAATTTATGCCGTAAATGACAACAGATTTAAGAAATGAACCTGAAAGGAATCCAACAGAGACCTTTCATAACCCCAACGCTCCGGGAGAAGACTGTGCAGGGAATTTTTTGGCCATGCTAGGACATTCCCAAGCAGGCTTCTCACACCCAACTTAAACCAGAAATGTAAAGAAAAGGCAAAAGGTCACCAGCTACTTGCTAAAACACAATAATTTTAACACATCTTTAGAATCTACTAATTTCAAAGACAAAAATAAACAATCTGTGACACCTATTTAAAAGATAGTGTAGACCTAATTCTGTCAGCAAGTAAAAACAATGGTTCCTGTGTCATTAATATGAAAACAATTTCTGGTTGTTACCCTTATGGAGTTCACCATTATTTGCTCATTGCAAGAGCCAACTGATCACAGGAAATTTATGACTGTTTATTAACAAGTAAAATTTATGAAAATAGCAAAGGTGCCACAGCATTTTTTTAAAAAAAACATGAAAATAACATCAGTATTATAAAGCAGAACATTACAATGCACAATCCGCAAAAGCAAAAAAAAAAAAAGATAAGAGAAATAACATGTTTTACAAACTGGTTATCGCAAAAAAATTCTATATCTTATAAAACTAATAATTTGAAGAATTAAAATAACTTTGTGGCACTAATTTAATCACTCTACTATATTTCAGTTAGTTATCAAACAGTGATCACTGTGTCATTATACTGAAACTACAATTAATTATGTGATTGTTACCCTTAAGGGGTTCCTCACTATAAATATGCCCCATGCAAAGGCTAATCGATCACTGTCCAATGAGCATGAATAACTATCTGACTGATACACGAACCAATGCCACAGGAATGAATTTACGAAACAAAGTATCACAAATCTAATACAACACACAAAAACAAACATTGAGAAATAAAACTGCTCTGAAAGTACAGTAGTCAACGTCTAAAAAAAAAACACCAATAAATAAAACACCTGCAAAATACAAGAGTCAAAGTCTAAAAAAAACAATGAATAGAACCCCTGCAAAATACAAGAGTCAGTCTAATAAACACCAATAAATCGAACCCTTGCAAAACACATAAGTCAAAGTTTCTCTGACAGAACACACGTATATGCATTGGACTAAGAACCGTATAATCACTTTCACTGGCACATTCAGTGGATCCACTGTTCCGAGGCACAATTACCAGGGGGGGGGGGGGGGGGGGGGTTCGTCGCCCCAGCTGTCAGTAGGGATTTTTGTCCATCTGTTGCGTGCAATCCCGCCATCTCTGCCCTCACATGAAGTTTCTCTTGGTGGCCCGTGTCACGTACATCTCCATTTGGTTCCATGTCTGTGTTGTCAAATTCGTGCGGTATCCTCGTTTGACACGCCAGGTTGATATTCCTGGGCAAGGATGACACTTACTGGCTGTTCTTTGTGCCACCCTTAGCTACCAGAGAACATCGAACTATGATTTACTGTCGCTTGACAGTGGGCACCACCAGGAAATGTTGATAAGCGTCGTTGAAGTCTGCCAGTTTCTCTGGACAGTATGTGTCAAAAGGCTCCACGCCCCTTGTGTTTTACATTCTTGAGTTATCCTCAATTGGCTCGCCGGTTTGATATTCCTGGGCAAGGATGACACTTAGTGGCTCTTCTTTGTGCCACCCTTAGCGACCAGAGAACATCGAACCATGATTTACTGTCGCTTGACAGTGGGCATCCGTCAGGAAATGTTGATAGGCGTCGTCGAAGTCTGCCATTTTCTCTGGACACTACCTGTCAAAAGACTCCACGCCCCTTTATCCCCTGTCTTCTGTCGTTTCACCGCACCCGTCTCGCCACGGTTGCGTGCGTGTGGTGCGTTGCCAGCAGATGGATTTCCGCGCGGTGGACCGCTCGGCCATCTCAGGTCATCGCCTCCGCGAAGGGTCGCACTGGTGCGGCCGCCCATTAGCTCCAGGTGCAAGGGAAAGTGTTTGCCGCGTACCATTCTTTTGTTGTCGACCGCGCTCCCGAAGTGGCCCGGTTCACAGTGTGTCCTGCTGGGAAACCCACCGGCTTACAACTAGTCCTCCTCCTCGCTGCTCCCGCTGTCTCGTAAGAGTTTAGCCGGTTCGCTTTCGGGTTCTCAACTGCATTCACAGAAATTGCTCATCATAGTTATGTGACTACAAAATGTCATACATAATACCACTTAGTATTGTCTTTCACAATTTTTTAGAACAAAAGTGAGACTTATTTTTTTTTTAAATAAAAGAATTTAGATGAATCGACAATATAAAAATATAAGTTAAATGACTTGACAAAATAAAAAATAAAAGTGAAAGGACTTGACAGTATAAAAATAAAAATTAAATGAACTGACAATATAAAATCTAAATCCACATCACTAATGTGGTTCACTTACGTTTTAATAAATCAAATGCTACTTATTAATTCACTAAAATGAGTAGGATTATGCCTTGTGCAAGTATAGGTCAGGACAGCATAGGGTTCACATGTTATTTACACACACATGCACACCTGTTGTCTATCCTACAAACTAACAACACATAAACATGCATTATTCAAAATTTTACTTCAATCCACTACTAGTTAATCCAACAAGCTACTTCAATGCTTATTCAACACAGTGTTTATACCACTACAACATTGTTCTAATTCGTCCTCTTCCTGACGCTCGCGGAATATGTCTTGTCACATGATAAATATGGAGAAACTTTTCTTAAACATACACAGTAAAAAAAAATATTATTTACACGCCAAAACTTTTATACCAGCTGACACACCTGATAAGAGACTCGCAATTATACGCTAATCATACTCATATGTTTATACATAAAACAGTAAGACAATTTCATCTAAAATTACGTTATCACAAGAATTAATCACACAGATGACTCTGAGAAGGGTAATTTTTTTTATCCTACAGGTTATATTACATTTTCTTACCCATTTTGCTCCAATTTCGTTCCTTCTTTAAGTTACCTTTCGCTTCCAAATCAGTTATTTCGCCTGTGGTGGTTATTCTGAATTCATTTCTCATGAATGGCAAAAATTTTGGTCACCTCTATTCTGTAAAACAGTTTCATCTTAACATATTGAACTTTACAACAGACACAAAAGATCCGAATCCTCCTGTTGTTTAAATGACAAATATTTTGCTTCATCCTTATTACATTAAACCAAGCTTTCCTTCGGTCCCATAATCAAAATTATTTAATCTTTCTCTACCTTCAAGAGGGAAATTTCCTCAATACAAATCACATAGGGTGCAGTGCATCCCGCACCAGCGGAAACAGTAAGCTGTAATGCTCACAGCATCAGAAAAACACATAAACGTCGTTTCTAGGACAAGTATTAACGCAGAATAATTTTTCAGGCTCTGGCTCAACATCAATCAAGACTACAGAAAGGATCCATATTTCTGTTACATTCTCCATTTACTGAAAAACTGCTCGTATTTGACTACCACAATAATATTTCAGGGCCACGTAAATTACACAAACCACAATTCTTCTTTCACCTTGAAGGGAATCAATACACTGACGAAAACCACAGACAGCACTTTACATACTCAGCTATAAAGAACAAAAAAGTCATATATCATTAATATTAACATATCATTGCATATTGGGAAGCCAATGGTTAAATAATCGTATTATCGCATCCTGTTTTCAAGATTCTAAACTTACTCATTCCTTTCTCAGAGTTCTCCTATCTTAAAATATTCATACAGCACTCATACTATAGTAAGAGATCCTCATTTATACTAACAGATATAGAATAGTAATAGATAGATAGTAGCACTGAAAGCAGAAACTCGGAAACAAGGCTACTAACAGCTGGGGACCTGGGTTTGCCAGACCCATAATACCCACAGATCGGATATTCCCCTGAGTTTTGCATTAATTCAACACAGATCTTGCTTCTCTCAGGAGCGACTCTTTTCAATTTACACCATAAACAGCATTTCACTCGTTCACAAAGAAACCTTTTATCTTCACATTTGAACCAACCTAAATCCTAATTGCACAAGGAAAAAAAAACTAAAAACATCACTTCAATCAATCACATAGAAACATCTTTATCATTATTTTTACCAACATATTATTCAAAATTCATACGTCACAAATTTAAACTAATCAATTCTTTCTCCTCACCGTCCTCTCTACTTCTCACTGTCCTTTATACTCATTTGCCATGTCGCTCATTTGTTCCGATTGGGCGTCTTCTGCGCTGATCGTTTGTCATTGCCGGTTTTGTTCATTTCCATTTGCTGGATTATGTCTAAGGTTAGGCGGCCGAATTTCAACATCATGAGGTGCTCCGCCTACAGTTCTATTCCCACCGTATCATCGTAGTATCGATTCTGGTTGCCGTACCTGTAGCGTTCACGATCTTGTCCACGTCCTCGATCATTTCCGTTGTTCCACCTGTGTTCGCGACTGTTACCCCAGTTTCTATACGGCCGGTTCCGATTATTGTTCCTTTCGCGTCGCGACGACCAGTCACGCCGTTGATTCGCACTACGGCCACGACTGCGATCACGCTGCTGTGCCCCGTAATAACTTTGTGCCTGATTTGGCGGGCATTCTCCTGTATTATATTCCAACTCTTGGAGAAGTGTCTTAAACGTTTCCACGTCCTCTTTGCATCGTCCCGCAAGAATGACGTGGCCCAAGTGCATCGTCAATTTGGTGATGCATATCCTAATTAGTTCCGCCGGCCCGTATGGGTCGTATAAAAATTGATTTGTCTGCAGCATGTGGTCGAATAGGCGTGCTGGGCTGCCGAAACCAGACTGGTTTAAATTTGGCAGCATAATTATGCCATGCTTGACCCTATCTTGTGCCGCTTCCGACCAATAGGGGGATAGAATGGCTTGTCGAAACTCCCGAGTGGGGTTGCAGTGACGCGCTGCCGACCTCATGCGAATCGCCGGTTCGCCTTCCAAATAGCCACACATATATTCTATCTTATGTGAACTTGCCCAGTCAGGGGGGAGACAGAACTCAAATTGCTCGAGCCATGCTCGTGGATGTATTCCTTTTTGCGAATTTCGAAATATCTCAAACTTTCTCACCGTAAGGAAATGTTTGAAATCAAATCCCCGCATTTCCTCCCGGCGATGCCCTTGAATGTTTCTATTTTTCTCATGTCTGTCCCTCAACATACATTCTTCCCTGTCGTCAAAATCTCCCTCGTGGCCGGAGTCCCTCTCTGCACTGTTCGTACGGTTATTTTTGGTGCTATTAGCGAGTTCGGAATCACACCCATACTGCTTTCCAGATGTGCCACGCGTTCTTGTAATTCGCCTGTTACAGCTTTGTGCCGCCTGTTCACTTCGAACTGTCCCTTCTGAAATCTAAGAAGCGAACGCACTTCTTCAGTCTCTGCGACCGCTACCGGTGTAGTATTGTTATCGTTCTCCGTCACCTTCATCATGCCTACGATGTCCGCTAATGCCGCAATCTTATCATGTGTTTGTCTGTTGTCCTCCGCCCCAGTCTGCTTCAATTGTTCTACTTGCTGTTCGAGTGCGTGAATCGCTTGACTGTAGTCCGCTACTATGTTGCCAACGGACGCGGGACAATGCGTTTCCGCCTAATGGACCCTCGAGAGGACCTGCTGGTGTTCTCTTTGGCATTGTTCTCTCAGCGCTTGGAAATTCGTAAGTAGCTGTTCTTCGCTCTCTTTCGATTCCGCATCGCGACTCCACTTGCCCTGTTCTAAGGCTTGCAGACGGTCATCGATTTGTTCAAATGTACGGCCTAATTCTCTCATGGCATCACTTTTTATTTCACTTGCCAGATTGTTTATTCTTTGTTAAATATCATCGGACACTCTCTGCATCGACTTGTCGACTTTATTTGTCTGCTGGATTAGTTTTTCGTCTATTTGTTCGCCTAGCTCCCGGATCGATTTTTCAGATTTTTGATTCATTTGTTCGCCTAGCTCACGGATCGATTTTTCAGATTTCTCTGTCATTTGTTCGCCTAGCTCACTGATCGATTTTTCAGATGATTCTTTTTGTTCTCGAAACGATTTTTTAGATTTTTCCGTCATTTGATCGCCTAGCTCTCGGATAGATTTTTCAGATTTCTCTGCGTTTTCTTTATTTTGTTGCAATAAGGCTTTCATGAGTTCTGCCAAATCAATTTGGTTAGTTGGAGGCAAATTAATTTCTGGCTCTGATGTGAGCCCGTTCGTCCTGTTTTGCATTTCCTCTGAAGTATTCCCCGCATTTTCGGAACCGTTCGACGCGTTAATATTCGAAATCAGATTATCCCCTTGGTCCATGTTGCTTAAGTTGTTGGACTGCCTACTTTTAGCTTGGTTACGTGTCAACATTAGTTCAATTTATTATACCCGGTACGCAACACACTAATCAGAATAAATGTATCCCCCAAAAATCACGACAGTCACACGAAAGGTGCCCAACGTAGTACGCACTTTTTCACACGCAAAACAAATTTATATCTTTGATCGAAACAGTGCAATTTACAAGATAGAAAAAAAAACACACACACATATAAAACACACAAATATAGAAAACAAAACAAGACAAACAACACAACGCCGTGAATCTATTGAAAGTATGCTCAAAAACAATGCAGAAGTTGTTTAAGCGCTGCAGGAAAAAAAATTAAGAATATACAGTGCTCACAATCTAACGTTTCAGAGATTCCAGAGTCTAGCGGAATCACAGAACAGGGTCGCCATGTGTAACATTGTTCTATTAATTTGATATGAAAGCGGTGCTGATAGACAATAAAAGCGAGTTAAAAGCTGTGAGCTATCTGAGGAAGTTAACCTTGCATTACTGAGCAACTGTTTCACCAGGTATCCAGTCTAGCTTACCACATTTCCAACCAGACTAAAATTAATTATAATATTTTAATAGTCATACGAAAACCGGTGATACATGTATAAAAAAGAGAATTTAAATAAAAAGAAATAAATCAGTTTATATTTGGAAATTTATTTGAACATTGATCATTGAAATTTCAGCATGTTAAACTTGAGTCATAACTAAGCTGGTGCCTTATTTAGGATTATGAAAATGTGAGTTTGTAATCTTACAGAACACATCAAATATGGAGCCAAGATTAGGAGACTGCATACAACACTACATTCATAAAATAACACACGAAGAATGTTGAATCATATGCAAGAGGAAATTAACCACAACTAACCGATTCAATTTTCACCCAAAGAAGTTACGTTCGTAGCGCAATCCTGTCCGTCATGTAATAACTACACACTGGTATACTAAATTCATACTAACTCTCTGTGAAATCTTCCCAAAAAGAATAGCTGAGGGATACTTTGATGATTACACCACATGCTTCACGTGGTCAACTTGGTTTACACAAAGAGCGTAACTCCACAATAATTTTGATAATTAAAATAAATTAGATCGAAAAGCAATTTACAAAAGAAAAACCTCGAACTTGTTAGTTTCGTCCTACCATTAACCTGATGGGTCAAACAATTGTATAAGCACGTGGTACAGGTCTCGCAAAGTACACCCCACGTGGGTTGAACATAAAGAAAAGTTGCTATATTGAAAAATATTGTTAAGACGAGGCGTTATAATCTCACGCACATTCGCATTTAAGATTGATGATCTTAATTAGAGTTTCTGATCAACACGTCATTCCACTTTACTCACAAAGTAGTGACAAAGCAACTACTGGAAGATATTCTGAAGTTGACACTCGAAATACACTGTGTTGCAATTTAGGATAACATTAGATATTTTAGAGATAAAACCTGAAATAAAGGTGATTAAATTTTCAGTTAGGCTGAACTTAAGAAATCCATTGTCCTGCGGACTTAGCACATACGCGCTTAGCCGGACATCTTACCACTTCAGACGTTCGCCGCAGACAGACTGACCTGGGTTTCTACCAAGGGTGCTTCTGTATACAAAACGGAAGTGACCAGAGAGGCAGCTTCCTGTACCAACATGACAAGGCATGGACAGGACAATACTAAGGATAGAAACCTCTCTGCTTTTAGAAAGCGTAGCTACCTGTTCCGACGTTGGTCCTACTGTTCTCTAGCAGACAGCCTTGTCTACTACCATCCAGCATGCAACTAGAAATATATTTGCTCATTCATTCTTTCACACAGAAGGGATGGGGGATGACAGTATCTTATCACATACTGTATATAAAAGAAAGTGGATGTAGGTTCCGTATGAGACTGTGTGACATGAATTACATATATGAATTAGATATAAACTGTGCTTTAAAGTGTAGTAGTGTGTCAGATCGTTCTTGTTTATGTGTAAAAGTAACACGTTCCACTGCTCAGTCTCCTCGCAGATAGTCAGAAACGCCACAGTAAATTTAGAAGAGGAATTTATGCCGTAAATGACAACAGATTTAATCCAACAGAGACCTTTCAATGTCTAATGAACAAAATTATCAAATCAATAATAAGTAGCCTCAGAGGCCATGAAAGGCAGTTCCTTTTGACAAATGTTGATACTGATCAGGATATAAAATGTACTAAATCTGAGTTAAAGAGTAAACAAAACATTGATTGTTTTAGGAAACTCTTCAAAGACATGAATTAGTGTAATGTGTAAAACGCTCATAGCACACATGAGAAATACAAATTTTATTGTTTATCAATAATGTCCTTCAATTTTTTGAAAACTGTTTCCTCCCTAAACTAATCCATATTAGACCAAGGTCTATAAAAAAAGCCATGGATTACTCAAGGAATAAAGGTGTCAGTAAGACCAAAAGGAAACTACACCTATCAGTCAGAAACAGTTCTAATGTGATTGAAAAACATATTACAGAACACTCAAGACAGTAAAACAGACATCAAAGTAAACGCATTATCTGAAAAGGATGGTCACATCAGGTAATAAAATAATGACAGCACAAGATGTAGTGAAGAAAGAGACTGGTAGAACCAGAGAATTAAGAGTAAATTATACATTCATAACAGATGTGGGCAGCTTTGATGTATTTTTCAATAATTACCTCATAACTGCTACTTAAGAGATGAGGTTGTCAGGTTCAGTAGATGCTGCCATGAAATAACTCAAACCAATCACTGCAAATAACTACAATAATATGTGTAGGACCCTCACAACACCAGTAGAAGTAATGTCCACCATAAAGTCCATAAAATCCTTCTAGTGGCTATGATAATACATCAACAAAATTTATTAACCCTCCGTTAGTCATGTGGGCTCCAAGTGTACCCCATACAAACACTAATGACTGCCTTCCCATTCTAGACAAATGTAGGGATCTCTCAGACTCAGTAGCTTCCTGTAGTGGGATGCGGTTTAAACCAATATAGGTGTGACATTCAGTGAGCTTTTGGAAAAATTTTAAATTTAATTTTTAAACTTGATTAATCCTATAGTCCATTCACCTAGCCTTGTCCCTCTTTTGGTTGGACCTGATGGTGTGTTAGACAGTGTTCCTGTGATTTTAGTGACATTTTGGGTTATTTGTATAAGCAATCTTTTATCTATGGAACGTTTTCTGAACGGTTGAAATGTACCGAAATTAAGCCTAAGTATAAGAAAGGAGATAAAGGAATATCACTAAATATCGATCCAATTTCACTTTAGCCCATGTTCTCAAAAATTTTAGAAAAGATAATATACATAGGCCTTTTTCACCATCTGAACACAAATAAATATTATCCAAGCGACACTTTGGATTTCTAAATATTTCCGATATTATAAGATAATAAATTACAAGCTATTGGTGTATTTTGTGATTTTTCTAAGCCATTTGATTGTGTAAATCACAATACCTTTTTAAGTAAAACAGAATATTATGCTGTAACAGGGAATGATGCAAGATGGTTCAAATCCCATGTCTCTGACAGAAAACAAAGGCTGTCAGTAGGAAAAAGACATGCATTAAGCTATCAGACATCATCCAACTATGTACCAATAATATTTGGTGTCCCCCAAAGTACCATTTTAGGGTACTTCCTTTTTCTTACGTATATCAATGACTTTTCATCAGTAACATTACCAGTTACCAAGTTTGTGTTGTTTGCAAATGATACAAACATTGCAATAAATAGTACATCAAGTAAAGCCTTAGAAATGTCGCCTAATGAAATTTTTGTAGGCATTAATTAATAATTCCTGGCCAATTCTCTGTCACTAGATCTTGATAAAACATACTATGTGCAATTCAGAACTTGTAAAAGGCTTCCTGCCAGTATATGCGTAAAATATGATAACAAGCAGCTAGAAGAAGTTGACAGTAACTTGTTTGTACAAAGTCGAGGTAGCATATATGAAGACAATAAAACAGTGTATGCTCTAAAGCTTAAATACGTGTTCGAGAATTATTTATTAAGAGTTATATTGAGGAAGAATTATTACTGAATTTTTCCAAGATATTAATTTTCAGAAGAGTTTGATTTTGAGTTTTGAATCTTAAAGGTTTTACAGTTTGATTTTAATATGGGAAAAATAAGATAACTTTAAAGAATATAATTCCCTAGAAGAAACAAACGTCATCTAAATTTCAAAAAGTTTGCGCAAACCAGTCGGATTGAGTGACGTAATTTTGTTCAAATGACTCATCTGAAGGTATTTTAATTACAGTTTCGTTCAAGAATCTTTTATAGAGAACTTTAAAAGAATTAAAATGATTTCTTGAAATGTTTTGTAAACGACGTAGGTGATGAAGTCTGCACATGGTCGTATTTCAAATAAAAATCATTGAGTCTTGTGCGTCTTTACACTACACCATGGCGACCTTATAAACAGAAGTTGTGTTCAAATAAAGGCACACTAGTACGAAACAAATAAAACATCAAGAGCCCTCCGGAAGTCAACGCGGGTCTTTGTGGAGCTTCACCAACCAGGAGCGGCTTCGCGGGTGTCGCCATCTGACAGAGCGCAGCCAAGCTGTATGGTCACACAGTTATTCCGCGAGAAGGCGCACCTGTTGGGCAGCAGCTGAATGTTGCACACCCTGACAGCCTTTTTCTCCATAAACTAACAAATCCAGTACGTCGACTGGGGGGGGGGGGGCGCTGGTATTAACGGTGTTGCTAAGGGCTTCCTCTGTCTACGGTGCAGCCGGGCATGGTTGCAGCCAGTGATGTCTCCAATGTTCGAATCAGTGTCCCGCCAATTGCGGAAGCGGGGTCGCAGCATGTTATTGGTTGCATCAACAGCTGTTACTTCTGCAGCTCATAGCAGCTCACAGATCAACGAGAGCTACAAACAACAATATTAGTGCCTGCTGAGTCTGTTTTAAGTAGGAAGTGGTGTGTTGCACTTAGGGAAGTGTGATTTTAATAGGATTGGTGATTACAAGTCTGTGTGTGTAATTAGTTAGCATTTTTCAAAAACGTCAGGAAGTGAAATGTTGGACGAAGAGCAATTTGTGTCTGAGAGGAGCATGAGATCCTTTTTTAGGGCAATGGTTAAGATGGAAACCAGATTGAAACAATCTAACATTGAGTCTATAGTTAGACTAAAAGAGGAACTTAAAAGGGAACTTAAAGAGGAACTAAAGAAATCTACAGACAGGTTACAGGAACATCTTAATGAAACCAACCGAGAACTAAATGGTAAAATAGAGGCTTCTAAAATTGAGACACAGACAAAATTAATAGGACTTAGTAATAGGATTGCTCATAATTGTAAAAGGTTAGTGAACCATACGCAGGAATTCATGAGGAAAAAGCTCGCATCGGAAATGATATTACCGACGTAACCAAGAGACTAGATAATGTCAATGTCTTAGTTGTAAATGAACTAGAGAAAAATAATATTAAGTTACAAGATGATTTTACTATGGAAACAGAAACTGTTTGAGAATTATTAGAATCTATTAAGGAAGTCTCTGCCAAAACTGTAGAGATTTCTTAAATAGATAATGTAGAATTAGAGACATTGGCTCAACGAGTAGAAAAGGACCATACTGAAATCGAAAATATAAAATCTTTAATTACTGAAATATGCAGTAATATCTAGACTCCCAAAGACAATGATGTTGATGAAAGTACAGAGCGTTCACATCATGAACATTATCAAGAATCGATGTTAGCAATCCGTGTATCCAGCACAGAGATGCTAATACAGTAAATTACTAAATGGCTATCAGTATTAGATAATAATGAAAACATTTCAAGTAGTAGAACTAATAACATTATCAGAGACAACAGTTGCATCGTGTTTGCCAGTATGGAAGACAACAATGCAAATAAAGGAACCATCTAAACAAAATCTGGGCATGTCTCTCACAGAATGTTGGGACAATATAATGACAAATTCAAATGTAGCAAGTCGATTTCCTGTATTCAAACCAGGAGGCAAACTTCACCCTATAATCTTCATAAAGGCTTTTGAAACTTCATTATCTCCTAAATGGAGTAATGAAAAATGGATTCAATTTGTAATAGAGCATTCAGAAGCAGAAGCTGCAGAATGGGTGGTACTGCATAGGACTGAATTTAGGGACTGGGAGGACTTTGTTAAGCAGTCTAAACAAAACACTTAACTTCAGAGTTGTTAGGCCCTCCTCCTTATCCTAAATTGTGGGGTGGTTATATAAATTATTTCGAATGGCATTTAAACCACACTAAATTAATTGAAGAACCAATTGTTGAAAGTCATCTAATATGAGTCTTAATTAGTAGATTACCATATTATGTGAAGGAAAAAATGATAGAAAGGGAATGGTTGCAACCTTGTGAATTACTGGGATATTTAGCACAGTTAGATATACTTAGCAGAGAATGGGAAGATGAGAAATTTAAATTTAGTAGAAATGAAAATTCTCGAAACAATAATAATTCAGAACCACGAAAATTTAACAACAACAATCATAGCCAGTGTGTTATATAGAATGTCTATCTAAGGAGCAAGAGAGCAAACAAAATCGAGGTAATAACTCTAAAATACGGAAATTACACAATAATGATAATGAGCTAAATCACTCTCAAGTAATTAATGAGGGTCAAGTTGTACATGATGTAATGATAGAAAGTTCGGAAAACTAGTAAAGTGCTTTAGTAAGGGTAGACTAAAGCAAACTGTTAGTCAAAATTATACAAGACCCACTTGTCATTTTGCATTAAGCTGCCAAAAGGAGGGTGATTGGCAACAAGATTTACTTCGTGAAGACAATCAGATAAGAGAGAATATAACTTATAAACCCATTATTAAAGTTTATATTAAAGATACTGAAGTAAATATTATAATCGATTTGTGTAGCGAAGTAAGTACATTGTCTAAAGAATTATTTCAGCTTAAAAGGAAATACTGGAATTTTCCAACCTTATCTGTAATTGGTGTGACAATTAGTGGAGTTACTGATAAAAGAAGTCAAAATATTAGTGAAGAAGGTTATTTAACTATTGAAATTTCCAAAAAATCATTTTCTCGCTCTTAACCTGAAACCAACTTAAATGTGTCCATAATCTTAGGTGTAGACTGGTTGTGTAAGTATAAAGCTGTATTAGAGTTTAAAGACTCTTCCTTAACCATTCATAAGGAAGCATATACTTTTAAAGTGGTGTTTTCTAATAACTAAGTACTTGAAAATTGTTACGAATCTTTGCAAGTTAAGTACACATGGCGCATTATCCTATTATTAGATTCTAATGATCTTGAATATGAGGTGTACCAATGTGAGGCTAGTAATAGTGAAAGAAAAATGTTATTTTTTGAACTATCTATCTGAACAAGAAAAAGAAGAGCTAGAATCTTTATTGTTAGAATTTAGAGCTGTCTTCACAGATGAACTGGGAAGAATCAAAGATTACGTTTGTAAACTTAAAATTAAGGATCAAAAACCATTCTTTAAGAAACTTTATCCTAATCCAGTACAATTCAAAGAACTAGCTAGCACGGAAATAAATGAGATGCTAAAACAGAATATTATCGAATGATCATATAGTGCTTTTAACAGTCCTTTGTGGGTAGTTAAGAAAGCTGCTGGTGGGGTATGACTAGTTCTGAATGATATTGAATTAAACAAAATTATAGAGATGGAAATACACAGACCTATTCTTATTGTAGCGGGACTTTGAATTTCGCCACGCTATACACGTTCCCTCAGATAAAAATTATACAGTCGCGGCGGTATGAGCGCTCGACGGCAGAGAAAATACTAAAATTGTAACCTTTTTTGTTTTTCTATCCGTTTATTTATTGTCTCTTGATAGCCGAAGCTTAAGGTAGATGTGATCTCATGCTGACATAAAAAACTTAATAGCTAGTCTTGATCTGATTTTAATGTGTAGATTTATTGTGGAAGTTGTTAAGAAATTCGGAGGATGGAAGTAGCAAAGTATATTAAATTGCATACAGTATCAAGATGGTTTTAATTTGTATAAATTAGTGATTCCTGGACGATTGCAAGATTTCGGAGCAGACTTTTCATGCAGAAATGAAATAGGAGATTTTTGAAGACCTGCATGCCGCATGAAAGAAGACAAGATAACCTGGTAAAGGATGAACTCTTATCTAAGCCACTTCCCCCTGTCGGTTAAATTTTGTTATTCTCTGTTCCTTTTCAATAATTTTTGTAGTGGAAATTGGTTTAACTTTTGCTCGAAAACGCCCTAAGGACCATCCTAACAATAGCTTTCTGAATCATGAAGTCTGATAGCTTTTCTGTAACATGAAGTCCGATTTGCTTCTTTCCCTTTTTCATGGTCATTTACGATTTTATAACACCCTTTTATTTCACCATTCCTTTCCCACCATTTTCTACCTTTTCTTTTCTTTTTTCTTTTTCATTAACCACTACAACTGGCGACCGTGACAGGACCAATTTTCGGATGTGTCGTTTTTGAGCAAATTTGAAACTTTAATTTGTATTTTTTCCCGACAGAGAATAACCAAAAATCCTGAAGTTTAAAGGGTAACTAAAATACCAACTTTATTGTACCTAGGCAAATGATTATACAACAATATTGTAAAGAATTTTTGTAACTAATTCAATTTGTTATCTTTTCATGGCATATATTGATGCAAAACTCTTATTTTGAGACCTTTTGGTGATTATCCGATGGAGATGTAATAAGAAAATCCATATTTTGACGAATACAATTTACGCAGAAGTGTTTGACCAGCCGCTGCAGGACACAAAATTGAATGGTGAGTCACACAATTATGTTTCATTCAAACATTCAATAACCAACTGCAGAATCCATTTTTCCCTTTCCACACATCTTGTAGTTTTCTTCTAGATTTTTCCAAAATTATCTATCTCTATTGTAGTTTGTCGTAATTACAGTATTGTTGTAGCATATGAAGATCGTGCATTTGACCGCCAAACAGTCATTTGTTACGAAAAATTTTGTCCGCCCTGCTGCATCTTTCTCCACCATTGTTTTGCAATAGAGCAATCATTTACATTGACGAGAAAATATTTCATCTTAAATTTGAGTCAAATCTCTATTAACCAGACTTATATTAGTCCCTTTTTGATTTACGATTATACATCCTATTACAATGGAACGTGGTAAGGTAGAGATAGTTTCGGCAGATGAGTTAAGTGAAGTAGATTCATTTTTCAATCAACAAGAAAGTCCGTGTTTCCCTCCATCGACAAGTTCACAGATCAATGCAATGATTTTGCCTCAAACTCGCAACATTTATGATAATGCACAGATGGCGACTTTAAATGAGGAAATGTGGAACGGATGCGAGACTAGACTGTCAGTGCCATTGTTAACATCAATGTCAGAACCGAATATGAGACAAATTCGGCAACGTGACACAAATCGGACATAGGAGACTGACAAACTGGACCGACTATTAGAGTTATTTGTAGACATGAAACGAGACGTTAGTTAGAACAGATGACAGAATTACAGAATTAAATAACACCACTCAACAGTTCAGCCAGCGATTTGAGACACTGTCCGACTGAGTCACTAAAGAGGAAGAACTGTGGTTACATTCACACATGAAACAAAAAACAATATCACCCGATGTGAGAATCAGTTAACTCAAATAGTTAATGTGCAGCAGGAAGTGAACACCCATGTCGAAGAGTTAGCTCAGGCCCACACTTCAGCTGTCTCCACCCAAGATAAGCTGACTGAAGAAGTGGGAAATATTACCCAACAACTCACAATGGTAGTCCTTGAACAAACTCACCTCAAAGAAAAGATAGAAAAATTAGAAGACCGAACAGACCTCACTAAACAACGACACCAACATGGCCGAGAGAATTGTACATGAATGTAAATTGTGTGACGACTATCTCGACAAAAAACTTGAAACAATTACACAGGACATACTTTACAAAACAAAGACACATGTTAAAGACGAGACAAAACACATAGAAGACCAAGTGACAAAATTACGAGGCAATTTTGTGTCGTGTTTGGCGATTGGTGCAAACGCATTGTCATGGAATGACAAAACAGCTAAAACCATGGCTAATGACACAGACAGAACACCTTTTGTGGAATCACCTATTTCCAACCAATATCACAATGTGCCGCTTTCTTTTCCACCAAACGAGCAATATTATGGTACCACACCTAGAGTAGCAAGTGACACAAACCACGTCAATACAGTTATGCTAACTGGCATGGCCGATGACACGTTAGTAAGGCATGGGTATTTCCAGACATTTTCCAGTGAGGACAAGCACAAAGTCCACCCTATTGTGTTTATTAGATCATTTGACGGTGTTTTTCCACGTAGTTGGTCAGAAGTCGATAAAATCAGATACGTTACCAATCTCATGAGAGGACAAGCAGCTAAGTGGGGTGCCGCTATGAAGCGGCGGTGCCTTACGTTTCAACAGCTCGAACAAGCCTTCTTGAACGAATTCTGGTCCGAGAATGAGCAACAGAATCTAAGGAGAGAAGTGTGCAACCCCGAGACCTGTGACCCTAAAAAAAGAGACATTAAGACAATACTTTGAGAGGTACCTAGACAAGACATTGTACTGGTCCAAAGCAGTCGACTTGCCAGCGATAATTGACACTTTAATGAGCCACTTACCCTTTCCATACCGAGACAGATTAATAGGAGTACCGGAGAAAGATGTTAAGACTTTCTTAGATCAAATGGACGTAGTTTACAGAGGCGATTCACGCCATTCAAATTTTACTCATATTAGTAACTAAAATCAGCACCCACCCCAAAGGAACCGTAGTGACGGTGGTTGGTGGAACAATCCGTCTGCACCGTGACACAATACAATGCCTGCGCGCAAACATATTCAAATGAAAACGTGTATGACGGTAGGAACAACCCCAGGAATTTGTGGAATAATAATAACAGCAATAATTTGAAACATCCCCATAGATAAATTATACAAGATTGTGCTTAAACTGACACAATATTTTTAGCGCAATGCAATCTGACTTTCAAAAATCCCTACAAAAAATGGCCCTGACTAATATTAACCTATACGTTTCACATATCACTTACCTCACAACCATCTTGGTTACTCGAACTACTGCAATACAGCGAGCGCCACTACTACCAGCTAAATAAAAGATTCAAACTACAGAAGTCACCAACTATTAATAGGCACAGTTAGCAAATGAAAGATTTTGTATTTTCCTTAATAGTCATAATATATATATCAGTTCATGACATCCATTCTTACAAATTTCAAAACTCCGCCATCTCTTTCCCCACATCCACCACTGCTGGTGGCTCACCTCCAACTGCGCAACGCTACTCGCTGTTAGCATCCAGCAGCCCAACACTACAATGGCGAGTATTACAACAATGCCAACCAGCCACTGACTGCACACAGCACAGCCAGTGATTTTCATACAGAGCGCTATGTGGCGTTACCAATATAAAAAACCTAAACAGCCTACTTACATAGCTCCCATGCTCCCCACAAAAAATTTACAAATTGTTTTGGGCAGTGGCCAATACAGATTTGAAAAATTTCTTCATAATTACTATAACAAAGAAATGAAATGCACACCCTTATCAGTACATTGTTGGTCAAAAGCTAAAATTTTCTCACAGTCCATAAAGACAGTCCTGATCGTTCATCACAGTAAAATAGCAGTGTTTTTGCTCAATGTCTGAGCAGTAAAAGAAAATGCACACGGAAGTAGTGGATTTACATGCAGTCTTGAAGAAGTAGTGTTGTTCTTCCAACCGAAAGACAGTGCTGACTCTTGACATGCTGACAGGTAATGGGCCACAACAGAGCAAACCCACAGCAGAGTCAGTCGAAGTTTTGAAGAATATAAGTAGGTAGGTCACCACAGAGTAGACCCACTGCAGTCCTGGTAGAGAGTATGGTAGTGGTGGGTCATCAGAGGTGCAGACCCACTGCAGTCCTTGTAGAAATAATGGTATTGATTGGTCATCAAAGGTGCAGACTCACTGCAGAAATAATGGTATTGGTGGGTCATCAAAGGTGCTGACCCACTGTAATCCTTGTGGAGACGGCCAGCAGCCATCTGTTTCGACTGTGCAGGTGCACAATCACCATCGGAGAGTCTTGCAGAGAATATAGCAAGTCCATAAACCACCACTTGTCCACTCACAAAAAATTTGTTAGAAATGTCCTTAGAACCAGCAATGCTGTTATCCAGTCCCTTGCTGAATTATTAACACACGTGCAAACACTATCAGTCCCTACTTCTCATATATTGTCCATATACTATGACCAACAGAAACGTGTGCAGTGAAATGTAATTTACAAGTTACTTAATTTGATGAACTGGTGTCAATTACAATTTTAAAACATAAGTATACAATAACAAAGGTACAAAATACATCATTAAAGAACATAACAATACAGATAACATTTGTAGTAAAACAGGCTTTACAAAAGAATAGAAATAAACATGCACATCAGTGTTACAAAAATTATGACATAAGTACATACATAAAATATCTGAATAACTTTTGAAACATCAACTTCACATGTGAGCATTAGAACAAAACAGAATAAATAATGTGTAAACATATTTACAAAGTAAATAACATGTTACTAATGCAAATTATATTTGAGGATAACAGTATTCCTCATCATAGTGAATGTAGCTTAGTATTAGAAGAGAAAAAATTCTATGAAACAGTACACAGAGAAAGAAAGAAAATAAATACACAAGGGTACACAAAGATATAGTGGGATGACACAAAAGGAAAGGACAGGGTTTGTTTTCAGGGTAACATTGGGTACTGCAGTCCAACCCAAAACTTCATTCCATAGATCGTACCTCTTATTTCAACATTTGCTCCAGCCAAAAAAAATCCTATCCAAGCATGCTTTCTGTATTCTGTTCACATCCTCTTTCAAAAATAGTTTTTCTCCACTGTACACTACTTTTTTGGCCAAACCATTTTCTTATAGCTTCTCAATGCTTTTTTTCCAATTCATCATAGTTAGTTTCTTATATAGTCTACCCCCTCTTAAGCTAACATAAACCTACTGAGCTCAGATGCTAAACTAAGGGACGAGGCAATCCAGCAGCACAGAACATGGCAAAAAAATGGAAATTGCCAAAGCAAGCAGCAGCAGCATGTAAGAGGTCCATAATTAAAGAATTTGTTGCTAGCGCACTGGAGCTGATGTAATTTCGATGTATTGCTCACGCGCTGCCTGCGATATGTAAGCTGTAAGAGAATCTGAGACCAACGAGCAGTGTTGACTGCAGTAAGAACTGTGTGTTAGTAGGAGTAAGTTGTTGCTAGCGAGCAGTCTGGTGTATCGTGTTGGTTGGACCGGTCGTGCGCAGTGATGGCGGAGCCTGAGCGTTGTAGGATAAGGTAAAAGCAGCCTCGCGCATATGTAGTATTGTTACATCAAGTCCCATGCAAATGTTTTTAAAAAATCTGTTAATAATAATCTTTCTCATAAAAAGTAACTTTTGACATTCATCTTAATTTAAAGAATTCACTAATTTCTCCAATCCTTGGCCATCCCGATTATTGAAAAGAAAAATCAGTTCTTTCCTTTTATATAAGACAAATCCATCTGCCAGCATTGCACTTAGCTGTGCCAGGAAAATTTCTTATAGGAGCAGATATATATGCGTTATCCAGCGATCTAATTAAGGTAAGATTTTTCAGTTTATTCAGAATGATGTATAGGGCCATGACACAGCATTGCTGACGTCCAAAATTTACCAGGTTAAATTCACTGTCAATTGTTGAAAGGTTATAAGTGAGTCGCTTTTTTTATTGAGAGATTAGTCACATTTTATTATTGATATGTTACGCAATTTTCCTGTTGGTAGGTTATACTGAATGTGAACGACATAATTATATTTTTTTACTATTGAGAGGTTTAGGAATTTTTGTGTTTTGAGGTTACACTAAATGAGAATATTATTCCTATTATTTTATTTTGTTGGGAGGTTACGGAAAATATTTTGTGGGGAGGTTACACGCAAATGCAATATCTTATATCTGGACATGACAAAGGTCAAGCACAAAACATATTACAGTAAAAACAACAATGCAGATAAGGGAAATGCCTATTCACATGTTAATGTCTATATAATTAACGTGGTGCACCACAAAAACTTATTCTATGAAATAAATTACCAAGTACTTGAAAAGAAAATTATGTATGCAGTTCCTGTGAAGGGAAAAGTCTTTTTGTGCTCCCTCATTTTTTGGAAGTATATCACTTTATTATTATATACTGGATCTGTAGACAAAAAATATTTATATTAGTACATCTATAAAATTTTATTTTAACTAATGTTGCAGTGCAGCTAGAAGCTAGATATTAAACAAAATAGACAAAGCAAGGCGTGAAGCGTCATTCACAAGCAATATGGCGTTTCATAATGCAATAAACAATCTTTTAACTAGCAAGACAATACAAGTGAAATGTTTCTCATCATTTCATTTCAGTAAATAACATAAATTAAGAACTCTACAGTGTAATCATGTTTTCAAGTTTGAGCGTGTCATATTTGCAATGCTTTCTACAAAGAAATGTCAATAGTGAGGATAATGGCCTCTTTCTTCTCCACCTAATGGCTTTTTCTCAAGGCGGCTGGCACACCTGACTGCTAACAACGAATTACATCACGGTCACTTACCTTTCTTACCGAAATATTTACGACAGCAGTTCCTGCTACAGTGACAGTCTCATATAAAAATTTCACAGGTCGAAAAATTGCGTTACAAATGTGTAGATACAAAATCCTATAAATATAACAGTGTCCTAAACATTTTCGCCGGCATTGTGATACATTCACGCACTTACACACATTTCATAACTCTTAAAGTACGATTCTTGGTTTCCAACAACCTTTTTCACACATCAAGAGTCCCTAACCACTACTCATTATTCCTTACCTTATTACACAGATACATATTTGTCGACACTTCTTCAATATTTCATCATAATAAATACGTAACATAATCAAATCCCTCATACAGCATCAGCTTATTGATCTTTAACATACCTCAACAGCGTTATACACATTGTCATCGTAATAATAACATCATAACACCTCAGTCAAATCTCAAAAACGTCGTAGCATTCTGCAATAATTTCAAACCCTAAAAAATATTCTCTACTCATTTCAATAGTGTCATCTACCTCTAACGTACTTTAAAGATCATATTCCCATACCAAATACATCATTCAAAGCTCTCATAGTATCACAACGGTTCCGAAAAAATATGAACATTTCAAAAAGTACAGACAAAATACAATTTCATAAGTCTGAAGTTATCCAACTGTGTAATTACGTAAACATCTGTCACTGATGTAGTAAAATAAATATTTGTCTCTCTCAGTTAAATGATCACATAGCTGTGTAATTCAGTGTTAGAGAAATATGGTACCAATGTGTAAAGTTATATAAGCAAATACCATATTAGCTAGGGCTCCTTGTGTTTGCCACACACATGGTACACAAAGTAAGCCTGTAACCCCCTGAGGATTAATGTAATTATATCCTCAGGTGTTACGGATTACAGCAATGGAATGAAATGTATCACGGAAAACCTTTGTATCATTGTACTTCAAATATCTTTAAAAATAAATGTTTTAAGTACAAAATTAATCACTCAAATACGTGTACTGTAGCGCTAAACTGTGCGTCTTGTTGTAAGATAATCTCTGTGGAAGTGTCGTAGTTATCTTCCTCCAAAAGCTAAGTTCTATAAATGTCAATGTAGGTAACTCATGATAAACAAAAGTGAAATGTTTTGCGTATAGATATCGTAGTTACTACGCTTATTCCCGTGATGAAATAAGTACTGTACTGTAACGTATAGTTGTGCTACAGGAAAGGCTGTCTCATTGTAGCTATACCACAAAGTTACTACTAAAACATGTTTTCCTTTCCAGAAGAATTCAGAAAAACTGTGCAGATATAAAACAGATACACCGCAAAAGCACAATATAAATCGTGTCACACATTAGAAGCGTTGTGATATAATCGTGTAGCTATCAAAGAAACCAAATGCTAAGTCATCTTTAATCTCACAGAAAGTACTTCAAATAAAGAATATCTTTTCAACTAAACCAAAATGTTCCATTAAAATCTCATTAACAGTATATGTTCTAAGTATGTAATCCTTATAGTCGTTACGTAATCGTGCAACTAACAAGCAAGAATGAACAAATAACAACACTGTGTCGTCTGTTCACTATAACAATGCATTCGTAATTTCCGTTTAAAAATGTTCCCTAGGTTCTAGACTGGATAGTTAATTTCAAAACATTGTTGCATGTTAACAGTTCCTCAGTGTGACAAAGCGTACTAGAAATGTGAAGTGAAATGTTTTATGGCAAAGACAAAGTTAAAAAGCAGATTATCTTTCAATAAACGGTTTTACATGTGAAATGTGGCGTAAATCTTTACTTTTCCTAGTACGCAGAGTTTCAACTTGAACGCAATTATCATGTGGTATACGTCGGATTCTGTAAGGTCCATTGTAAACTAGAAAGAATTTGTGACTCAAGTGTTTCTTCTTATGTGACAATGAATGAGCTTTTATGAGAACTTTCTGACCAATATATAATTTCTTTGCATTTGCTTTACCGTGTAATTTTCTCCTTTTGTCTGCAGCAGAATAAATATTTTTTATAGCCAAATCAATTATGTCTTTGTGTCGAAGTTTCCGTGTATTCGGAAAAGGTACAAGCTCTCTGATTCTGTTCGGAGGTTCTTTATTCTTCAGTACAAGAACAGGTGGTAAAGCAGTGGTGTCATGAGGCATTTCATTCAGCACATTTTGATATAAGTGTAAATATCTGTCCCAATGCTGATGCTTTCTGTGACAATAAAGTCTGCAAAGCTTATTGATTTCTTTCATAATCCATTCAGACGGGTTACAATGTGGTGAGTACAATGAAATAAAAACAGATTTGATTTTATGGTTACGAAGCATGCGTGACCAAACAGCAGATCTGAATTGCGGTCCATTATCTGAAATGACTTTACTAACGTGTCCAATTTCATGTAAGAAATTTTTAACAACGGCGATGGATACAGACCGTCCAGTGGCTTTACGTAACGGAGAGAAAGAAACAAATTTTGAAGTAAGTTCAATAGCGACTAGAATGTACGAAAATCCATTAGATGTTCTGACAAGCGGTCCCAAGAGATCAACAGCAGCAAATTCTTTTAATTTAGAAGGAATGATAGGAAACAATGGAGCACAATGCGAGACAGTAGATGGTTTCGCCTTTTGACAAAGTTTATAAATAGACAAGGCTCTTCGAATTCTCTTTTCCATATTGTTAAAATAACAAGTCGTTCGAAGAATATGATAACATTTTCGTGGGCCAAAATGTGCATAGCTGAAATGAATGTACCAAATGAGCTTATTAACGAAATCGTCTGGAAAGCAAAGTACCCATAGCTTGTCATCAACAGTGCAGCGTTTGAACAGTATGTTGTTTCTAACCAGATAATAATGCCGAATCTGTGTGTGTGTCTTTTCATGCAATTTACTTTTGATGTCTTTCCAAATCGGATCTTTATCTTGTTCATGAGCAATGTCCTTTAAAGATGTGGTGATGAAGTTTTCAAAGGCGACTTTCTGAATGTAAAGAATACTGAAATTTTTCTCGAGGTTGCTTTCTGTGTTACTTTTCTCAAGCCCAGCCGGTGCGCGTGACAGTGCGCCCGCAACAATTTTCTCCTTGCTGGGAATGTAGACTATTGTGAAGTGGAATTCTTGCAGAAACAATGCCCAACGATTTAACATTTCATGATTTAATTTCGAAGACATAAGAAATTGTAATGCACTATGATCACTTTTACGTGCTTACCATAAAGAAAGAAACGGAATCTGTTAAATGACCAAATGTTAGCTAAAGCTTCTAATTCAGTAACGGAATAATTTTTTTCAGATTTTGTTGGCACTCCGCTAGCAAAAGCAGTGGTTTTCTGAATGGTACTGTCATTTTCTATGGCTTCTTGAAATAAATTGGCACCAAGACCGACTTTAGAAGAAATCCGTGCTAAGGCAGAAATCTTGTGACAGATCTGGATGAGCTAGTATTGGCGCGTTAAGTAGCGATTCTTTCAAAGAATTGAATTCCAACTGTGCTTGTTCGTCCCAGTTCCAAATAGTATTTTTTCCAGTGAGAGAACAAAGTTTTGTTTTAACTAGAATTTGCATACTCAGAAAAAGACGGCAAAAATTTACGAGACCTAGAAAACTGCGGACTTGTTTTTTTGTGGATGGAACTGGAATGGCTCTGATTGCTTCTAACTTTTCAGGATCCGGCTGAATGCCTTCAGAAGAAATAATATGTCCCAAAAACTTCACCTTTGTTCTACCCAATTCAGGCTTTTCCAAGTTAACTACACTCCTGGAAATTGAAATAAGAACACCGTGAATTCATTGTCCCAGGAAGGGGAAACTTTATTGACACATTCCTGGGGTCAGATACATCACATGATCACACTGACAGAACCACAGGCACATAGACACAGGCAACAGAGCATGCACAATGTCGACACTAGTACAGTGTATATCCACCTTTCGCAGCAATGCAGGCTGCTATTCTCCCATGGAGACGATCGTAGAGATGCTGGATGTAGTCCTGTGGAACGGCTTGCCATGCCATTTCCACCTGGCGCCTCAGTTGGACCAGCGTGAGACGACGCTTCATCCAGTCCCAAACATGCTCAATGGGGGACAGATCCGGAGATCTTGCTGGCCAGGGTAGTTGACTTACACCTTCTAGAGCACGTTGGGTGGCACGGGATACATGCGGACGTGCATTGTCCTGTTGGAACAGCAAGTTCCCTTGCCGGTCTAGGAATGGTAGAACTATGGGTTCGATGACGGTTTGGATGTACCGTGCACTATTCAGTGTCCCCTCGACGATCACCAGAGGTGTACGGCCAGTGTAGGAGATCGCTCCCCACACCATGATGCCGAGTGTTGGCCCTGTGTGCCTCGGTCGTATGCAGTCCTGATTGTGGCGCTCACCTGCACGGCGCCAAACACGCATACGACCATCATTGGCACCAAGACAGAAGCGACTCTCATCGCTGAAGACGACACGTCTCCATTCGTCCCTCCATTCACGCCTGTCGCGGCACCACTGGAGGCGTGCTGCACGATGTTGGGGCGTGAGCGGAAGACGGCCTAACGGTGTGCGGGACCGTAGCCCAGCTTCATGGAGACGGTTGCGAATGGTCCTCGCCGATACCCCAGGAGCAACAGTGTCCCTAATTTGCTGGGAAGTGGCGGTTCGGTCCCCTACGGCACTGCGTAGGATCCTACGGTCTTGGCGTGCATCCGTGCGTCGCTGCGGTCCGGTCCCAGGTCGACGGGCACGTGCACCTTCCGCCGACCACTGGCGACAACATCGATGTACTGTGGAGACCTCACGCCCCACGTGTTGAGCAATTCGGCGGTACGTCCACCCGGCCTCCCGCATGCCCAGTATACGCCCTCGCTCAAAGTCCGTCAACTACACATACGGTTCACGTCCACGCTGTCGCGGCATGCTACTAGTGTTAAAGACTGCGATGGAGCTCCGTATACCACGGCAAACTGGCTGACACTGACGGCGGCGGTGCACAAATGCTGCGCAGCTAGCGCCATTCTACGGGCAACACCGCGGTTCCTGGTGTGTCCGCTATGCCGTGCGTGTGATCATTGCTTGTACAGCCCTCTCGCAGTGTCCAGGGCAAGTATGGTGGGTCTGACACACCGGTGTCAATGTGTTCTTTTTTCCATTTCCAGGAGTGTATAATTCCAGATTCTGCAAAAATATGTAACACGCTGTTGAGGATGCGATTATGTTGTTCCCATGAGGCTTCTGCTATCAGAATATCGCCCACATATAAGGTGATGTGACGTTTTAAGAACTCAGGTAATATGGAATTTAGCCCGCGAATGAATGCTGCTGAAGAAATGTTCAAACCAAAAGGAAGTTTCCGAAACTGATATCAAACGCAGTAACAAAGGAAAGCTGTGTATTTTCTACATTCTGGATCTGATAAAAGCTGGATCTGAGATCAATGCAAGACAACACTTACACCATTAAAATTTTGAAGAAGTAGTTCCGACGTTTGCGGCCTGTCTGTTTCAGGAATAATGATGTATTGATTTGTCTCGAATCTAAGACAAGCCTGATCGATCCATTTTTCTTCTCAAAAACATGTAATGGATTGTTGTATGAGCTTACTGCAGGCTCAATAATGCCCTCGTCAAGCATAGATTGTATTTCTGTTCTAACACGGTCCCTATAATGTGCTGAAATTACGTATGGTCTAACGCAAAATTTAGTATGCTCACGAACACGAAATTGGTATTGAAATTCCTTGATTGTTCCTGTTTTGTGAGTAAAAACTGTGGAATGTGCTTGTAAAATCTCAAAAAGGTCCTGCCTATCAGTGTCATTATAATTCTCAGTTGTTTGAATTTTATTCTGAATTAACTCATTAGTTTCAAATATGCCGTCGATATCATCCCTGTCAGTACTTGCAGAGTGATTGATAGTGTCTAGTTCTGTAGAAAATTCCAAACTGTTGTCTAACAGAAGGTAAAGCCGATTAATTTCCTCGTCATGGTTTGAGAGCCAATCTTCAATTTCAAAGCAATTGAGTTACCTTCTTTCTCTAAACTTATTTCAGCATCGTGAAAGTTTAAGATTGCTTTGTATTCATTCCAAAAGTCTACTCCCAGTATAATTTCCGTCGACAATAATGGAACAATTAGAAAGTTCATAGAGAAGCTGTGGCTTTGACAAAAGAATTCTAAGTTGGTTTGTTGGCTTAAATCTACACTTTTTCCAACGATTGCACCTTGTAATTTAATCTTACGTAACGGAAGTGTGGGGCCATCGTTCAAATTGTTGCATTTGCTAAAAGCTGTTTCCGTAGTTACTGAAATGGGACTGCCAGAGTCAAGTACTGCCGTAAATTTTACGTCGTTTACAGTAATGTGAATCACAGGATATGCAATGTTCTTATGTTTTACGTCGTGTTCCTGGGGTAAGTGTTCCTAATGTCTTCCATTTTTACGTAATTACTAGCTACGGCAGCTGCGTCGTCAGATTCAGAAGTACGTTTTGTGGCTGCCAGCGGTATGAGTCATTGCCTATTGTCTCTTTGTTGGCGCGCGTCGTTATTGGGATTTGGAGACCTAACTTCTACAAATTCACCTCGTCGAGAGGGCCCTGCTCTGTTTGAATCCCGCCAGTTCTGCTGCAATTCAGGTCTGTCGTTACGATCATATCGTCTGTCGTCATGTCGGTAGATTCCACAGTTTCTTTCTTGTCGGTCACATGGTGGAGAATTTCTCCCTGAATCGTAACTGCGCGCTGGACCGTTGCGTCTGAGGTTATTCTGTCTCCATTGATAATAATTATTTTGTTTTCCATATTGTCTGTTTCTCTGATTGTCTCTGTGGTGGTCATTACCGCGGAGAGGCGACCTTTCCCTGTAATTATTACTACTCTGCCAACGGTTGCCATACGGGTGGTGTCTGTTTTGGTCACGATTTACATTATAAGAATAGCCTTGTCGTGTATAATTCCTGTCATCGCGGAATTGTGACAGATGTTACCTGTAATTGTTGTGCTCCTGTTTTCGCGTTCCGCGATTGTCAATGCCAATTTCCAGTTCTTGTAACAGTCCCTGAAAAGCTTCAATGTCGTCTTTGCAACGTCCTGCCAAAAATAATATGTCGTAAATGTTCAGGTAATTTAGTTAAGCAAATGCGGATGAGTTCTGAGGGGCTGTATGGGTTTGACAGGTACTGATTCTTGTGCAACATGTCTTCAAAATATTTCACAAGACTGGAAAATTCAGAATGTTCGAAATGTTTCATCATTATGATGCTATGTTTTATTCGGTCTTGCGTAGCTTGAGACCAATATGCTGAGAGGAAGGCATGATAAAATTCTCCTTCACTGTAACAATCGTGAATGACCGATCGCATTCCTACAGCTGCTTCATTCTCCAAGTAGCCACACATAAATTCTAACCTGTGCTCCAATGACCAGTTGGGAGGAAATCAATGAGAGAATTGATGGAGCCACGCTTGTGGATGAATGTCGTTGCCAGAATTCTTAAATGTTTTGAATTTACATGCAGTAATGAACAGCTTATAGTCAAAATCATCGTGTCGGCGAGTAGCATATCGGTCAGTGTTACATCGTGTCGGCGGTTCCATCTCAAAATTCGGTGTACCTTGCCAATTTCTTTCATGATTTCCGAAATGCCCTCTGTCATTATTTTGTGGCTTTTCCGTATTTCTTAGTTCCTCTTCCTGTGTTGGAGCGCGAGTGTCCTGTGAAATATGTAATTTTTGTATTACCTGCGTCAACTGATCTTGTACTTCCCGGATTTCTCTTTTGTATTGCGTATTAATTTCATTCTGATTTTGTTTGAATTTCTGAATTTGTTCATACTCTTCTGTGTCAGTGATGGCTACAGGTCTTGTGTCATTCAGATCATCATCTACCTTTGCAGATAAATCAGTGAGCTGATCCGAAAGTTCGGCTACTTTCCCCGATAGTGAATACATTTCCTCAGTGTGTTTTTCTGAACAAAAGTTTCAGAGTGTCCATTTTTGTTGAAATCGAATCTATTGTGTCCTTTAAGTTTTCCGGAGTTCCTGCAAGTTGCGTAACCGAATCGGTGGATGCCACTGAGTCCATTTTAGCTTGCAAGGTGTCGTGATTATCACGAACAATAGCTTGCAGTTCTTTTATGGCTGCTTCGTGATTCTGTAATGCATTTTCATGCCGAGAAAAAATAGGTTGAAATGCTCACAAATTTGTGTTTTTACGTCATTACAGATTTTTTGACATTTCGATTCAATGTTATGTAACTCAGTAGTTAAATCTTCACGTGTTTGTTCAAGTGTGGTGTCTAACTTCCGAAGATTTTGTTCCATTTTGTCCAACTTTTGAAGCTTTTGCTGTGTTTGTCTTTGATTTTGTTCCATTGTGTCTAACTTTTTCAGATTTTGTTCCATTGTGTCTAACTGTTGCTGTGTTTGTCTCTGATTTTGTTTCATTTGTTCCATTAATTGCAATAATAATGTATTATTGTCTGGAATCTGTTCCTCTATGCTTTTCTGCAGTGCATTTGCACCGGCAACATTCACATTTTGACAAGCAGAAAATGTGTCTTGACTAATTTGAGAAAACGGCGAGGACGCAAAACCTGAATGTACAGTATTTGCAAGATTGTGTCCTGTCATTTCAGATTCCTGACGCGAGCTGTTGCCGACCCATCGATCGATAATGTGTCCCTGTTCACTAATTGTTTCACTGCCTACACCGTTATCTGCAGCCCTCTCCATTTCCCTATGCACTATTACCAAATTACTACTTTGAACATTAGTTAATTCATTACATGGTGGCGCTAACACACTGCTTTCGTCTTCACTGTCATTTCTCAGTTTACTTTGGAGCCTAGTATTACGCTTTTCACACGTCTTTATTGTCACAATATTTCACACGACAACGCAGCAAAACACAATTTGAAGAGCAAAAATAAGAGAACACATTAACATAGCAAATAACATCTAGTTAATTGCAAGTGCAGCTGCGAAATACTTGGTGCAAATCTACATGCATGCCACAACTGTTTTACTGTACAACAATGTAAGACTACAACTACAAAGGAGATTCTCTCTGCAATTAGGCGCTAGCAATAAACAAAATCTACACTAATTACACAAACTACAAGAAAAAAATCAGAAGATTCCAGTAAGGTATTCTCGGCTAAGGGCCAACATATGAAACATCCCCATAGAAAAATTATACAAGATTGGGCTTAAACTGACACACAATATTTTTAGTGCAACGCAATCTGACTTCCAAAAAATGGCCCTGACTAACATTAACCTATACGTTTCACAAATCGCTTACCTCACAACAATCTTGGTTACTCGTACTACTGCAATACAGCGAGCGCCATTACTGCCAGCTAAATAAAAGATTCAAACTACGGAAGGCACTAACTACTGATAGGCATAGTTAGCGAATGAAAGATTTTAATAGAGAACAAACAATGTATTTACCTTAATAGTCATAATATATGTATATATCAGTTCATGACATCCATTCTTACAAATTTCAAAACTCCGCCATCTCTCTCCCCACATCCACCACTGCTGGTGGCTCACCTCTAACTGCGCAACGCTATGCGCTGTTAGCATCCACCTGCCCAAACTACAATGGCGAGTATTACAATAATGCCAACCAGCCACTGACTGCACACAGCACAGCCAGTGATTTTCATACAGAGCGCTACGTGGCGTTACAAATATAAAAAAACCTAAACAGCCTACTTACAAATTATCATCCATATCAAAGTGGTAACTACATGCAAAATGAAAATCACAGACAATACAACAACGACCGCAATGAGAGACGTGAGAATAACCGGTACAACTCTGGCTACTTTGACAGGAGCATGCCATATAACAGACGTAATTACCACCAAAACAATAACAATCCTAACAATCACCGAGAGAATATGTGGAACACACAAAATTCACACATGGCAACTCATAACCCTCCATGAATCCGCCGCAATTCCCCAGTACAGTTATGCACTCCCCACCACGAAGTAGCAATAACAATTGAGCGTGCCGTCAGCTGACGCGTGGAGGCCAACCAACCAAAATGTAAACATAGTGGAGCTGGTCAATGAACCCGGCCAAACACAGCAGACGACGGAAAACAGTCGTCGACCGAGCTAAGCGCTCGTGAGGTGTTGTAAGAGCGCAACGGCTGAGATGGTTGTTTTCCTCAGGTACGACGACAAAATGACAGTAAAAAAATTAATTTACAAACCTATCAGGTTGATGACCTTGTTCTTTTGCGTTCGCATCCCAAGTCTACAAAATTAAAACTACTGAACAGAAAATAGCGGCTGTTATATTCAGGTCCTTTCAGAATAGCAAGCATACCTCACCCAGGTTGTTACTCCCTAGAATACCCGTTATCTCACAAGCTGAGGGGGTTGCATCCCCACAGACATTTGAAACCCTTTGTGCACTAAAACAACATAATATAATGATAACTAAGTTGAACATGAGCAAGTTGCTGTGAAAATGAGATCATAAATATTTGTATTGAATACACGAACATTAAGTTATACAGCCTAAGAACACAAACGTTAATTTATGGAAATTATATACTGGAGTTTCACTTGTACACATAATTATGAAGAGAATGTAAACCCAGGTGAGTATACTTACTGAATGAGAAAAGATATTCATTGAGGAATGAGATCTATGCTGATTACATTTGTTGTTAATTATAAATTATAAAGTGACAGGAGATATAGCTATTGAGATCAGTAATGACATAGGTATGTATCAGAATGAATGAGGATGTAAGAATAAATGATCAGTATGAATGAGTTAATATTTAAGTTAATATGAGAGGGTCAGTTACTATGAAGTAGTTGCTGGAGACGAGATTATTTGAGGAAAATATTATTGGAGTTTTATGAGAATGGAAGTGCCAAATGGCCCCATGTATGTGTTATATTAATGTTTGATGAGGAATATGTTTAATGTATAACGATATATATATTATGATGAATATTTGAGTAAGGAATCAGTGAGAATGTTTTTGTAATATCGTGCTACATAGAGAAGTGAGTCAACAGTCTACATATTTAAGATTACATAAGAATTTCAGTTTGAAAGAAAACATTTGTGATGAATTAGAACACGTGAGTACAAGACGTTAAATGTGAATCTACACTCCTGGAAATTGAAATAAGAACACCATGAATTCATTGTCCCAGGAAGGGGAAACTTTATTGACACATTCCTGGGGTCAAATACATCACATGATCACACTGACAGAACCACAGGCACATAGACACAGGCAGCAGAGCATGCACAATGTCACACTAGTACAGTGTATATCCACCTTTCGCAGCAATGCAGGCTGCTATTCTCCCATGGAGACGATCGTAGAGATGCTGTATGTAGTCCTGTGGAACGGCTTGCCATGCCATTTCCACCTGGCGCCTCAGTTGGACCAGCGTTCGTGCTGGACGTGGAGACCGCGTGAGACGACGCTTCATCCAGTCCCAAACATGCTCAATGGGGGACAGATCCGGAGATCTTGCTGGCCAGGGTAGTTGACTTACACCTTCTAGAGCACGTTGGGTGGCACGGGATACATGCGGACGTGCATTGTCCTGTTGGAACAGCAAGTTCCCTTGCCGGTCTAGGAATGGTAGAACTATGGGTTCGATGACGGTTTGGATGTACCGTGCACTATTCAGTGTCCCCTCGACGATCACCAGAGGTGTACGGCCAGTGTAGGAGATCGTTCCCCACACCATGATGCCGGGTGTTGGCCCTGTGTGCCTCGGTCGTATGCAGTCCTGATTGTGGCGCTCACCTGCACGGCGCCAAACACGCATACGACCATCATTGGCACCAAGACAGAAGCGACTCTCATCGCTGAAGACGACACGTCTCCATTCGTCCCTCCCTTCACGCCTGTCGCGACACCACTGGAGGCGGGCTGCACGATGTTGGGGCGTGAGCGGAAGACGGCCTAACGGTGTGCGGGACCGTAGCCCAGCTTCATGGAGACGGTTGCGAATGGTCCTCGCCGATACCCCAGGAGCAACAGTGTCCCTAATTTGCAGTGAAGTGGCGGTGCGGTCCCCTACGGCACTGCGTAGGATCCTACGGTCTTGGCGTGCATCCGTGCGTCGCTGCGGTCCTGTCCCAGGTCGACGGGCACGTGCACCTTCCGCCGACCACTGCCGACAACATCGATGTACTGTGGAGACCTCACGCCCCACGTGTTGAGCAATTCGGCGGTACGTCCACCCGGCCTCCCGCATGCCCAGTATACGCCCTCGCTCAAAGTCCGTCAACTGCACATACAGTTCACGTCCACGCTGTCGTGGCATGCTACCAGTGTTAAAGACTGCGATGGAGCTTCGTATGCCACGGCAAACTGGCTGACACTGACGGCGGCGGTGCACAAATGCTGCGCAGCTAGCGCCATTCGACGGCCAACACCGCGGTTCCTGGTGTGTTCGCTGTGCCGTGCGTGTGATCATTGCTTGTACAGCCCTCTCGCAGTGTCCGGAGCAAGGATGGTGGATCTGACACACCAGTGTCAATGTGTTCTTTTTTCCAGTTCCAGGAGTGTATTTACAATGCCCTTGAAAATGAACTAATGCAAGAAAAGCAGAGTGAATGTAATGATGATTACAGCTGTGGAAAGAAGTGTAAAAAGAATGTAACTTGGAAACACATTAGCTTTAATTTATTTCCAAAGTGTAACTTCGTAACCTTTTGATAAGTTTTTTAAGCCACTGTGCGGAAGAAAACATTTATAGTTCGTGTTCTGACAGGAGAATGATATTTTAAGGAACTTAAGTTGAAAGAAATATAGTTTTTACACAGCCCTCATGTGAATACATTTGTATAATTTTTTTTTTTACGGAAGTAAAATTTAGTGCCATGTTAGCCTTTATTATGCTTACACAGAAAACCATGAGGAAGCAAAAGATGGGAGAGTTATTAATGCCGTTTTTGCGACTCGTACAACATCTCCACTTAAGCGAACACATGACAAAATTACATCTACTTTGAAGACAATGTTTGACTTTTCAGGTAATGCAAGGTAAGTGCAAATGAGCAGTGACCACCCGTGCAACCAACGTTGAGCAATGGACACTGAGAAAGAGACATTTTACTGGCAATTATAATACTATGTTCATTATTTATGTTTTATAGAAAGAAATTATATATATACACAACATACATGATGTTAACCTTCATTAAAGTAGAAGAAAGTTCATGGTTGAACTCTTGAGAGCAAATTTGATATGTCATTATGAGAGAGACAATCTCTGTGAGACTTTTTTCCATTTGTATAGACGGTATCCACAAGAAGTGGAGAGATCGAGGAAGTACTGAGCAGCTATGTGGTTTACTCATGCAAGAATTTGTTAAGGTATAATACACTTAGTCATATGAACAGTCAGAACACAAACAGAGAATCTGGCATGATGTTACACTAGACAGAGTTGACGTAAGGACACTTACATTTACCCATGATTTGGTAAATGGTAAGCACCTCCTTTCCCACACCCCTTGAAGGTGATGTAAATGTTATAATGTATTAGCTGTAGGATTTGGTAGTTTATAGGTAGTGAATAGTTTCTTCCATTCTACCTTCATTTCTTTTTCCATTATCCTACCATCTCCTGCAGCTGGGTATTGTTTGTTTATGGAATCTAAGAATATATTGTGTGACAGTAAACATCCAAGTATGCATAAGAAGACATGAATATTGGTGGCATTACAAGCCTGGTCAACCGCTAGCCAAGATATGGAATCAAAAGAAAGAAAGAAATAATAAATGAAGGAAAGCCTGTGCTTTAAATGTTAAAGTCTGATAGCCCGTGGCTAAAAAAAGTTAATACCCCAATAAAAGAAAGCCAATGAGACTTAATATAATTTTTAGTGTAAATATTTCACATGCATATTCTTGTGAATTTATATGAATTTGTATATGTGTTAAAACTTTGCATATTGTCAACATATTTTGAAATATGGCCACGAAATGTAAGCTTTCGTAATTAACTATGTAAACATGCTGGGACAAAAGTGAACTGTTAAAATGTAAATATGGCAAAAAAGTGTTACAAACTGTGTTAAACTGTGAACGTTATAAACGACGAATTTTGTGTTATTTGTGAAAATTATGGCGCATAAACCAAGTAACTGTTTGTAAATCGATATAAACTGCAATTTACTTCGACGATAATGAGGATTTTCACACTGCTAATGAACGTTTGTTGGTAAATGTAAACAACGTGATGAAACACTTACCTTTGTGAACATCGACGCCGTTGTTCCTGGCCGGCCTTCAGATCCTTTGGAGACAATAAACTGAGTACCTGTCGTAGGCGATGCGCAGGCTAAAAACTACATCGACCATATATGCCCCAGGAACAATAGTCATGAAAACGCTCAAGGACCTGGAGTGTTGTGTTGTAATAGATGACATAGACATTGGTTCAGATCACGCACACGCCCAATCTTATGGTGTCTCCGGATTTAAGACGCCATTTATGCTGGAATAATAACTTGTAATGAAGACTATGTGAAGGTGACTACTGTGCAAGACTGTCATAACACAGCGATTTAGAAACTGCCGCATACGAAATTCAGTGATGCTGTTGTGCATGCGCAAAGACTACATGCTGCCACAGATGCATTGTGAAACCAATGCTGGAAGCACATAACATTAACTGTGCTGCAGAGCAGATTGATCAAACACACACTTTGCAAATACATGTATATTAATTTTGTAAAAGGGATCCAAACAGTAATAATTGTATTTAGTATATAGGTTTAGAAAGTAAGTGTTGACAAAGATATCCCCTATGGATGCACGTGGCCTTTCCTATGTAAATATGTATATTTTGACATTTAGGTATATATATTATGTTTTAGCATGACAGTCGAGGGGGCGGTGTATCGGGACTTTGAATTTCGCAGCACTACACACATTCCCTCAGATAAAAATTATACCGTCGCGGCGGTATGAGCGCTCGACGGCAGAGAAAATACTAAAATTGTAACCTTTTTTGTTTTTCTATCCGTTTATTTATTGTCTCTTGATAGCCGAAACTTAAGGCACACGTGATCTGATGCTGAGATAAAAAACTTAATTGCTAGTCTTGATCTGATTTTAATGTGTGGACATATTGTGGAGGTTGTTAAGAAATTTGAAGGTTGGAAGTAGCAAAGTAAATTAAATTGCATACAGTATCAAGATGGTTTTAATTTGTATAAATTAGTGATTCCTGCACAGTTGCAAGATTTCGAAGCAGACTTTTCACGCAAAAATGAAGTAGGTGGTCTTTGAAGACTTGGACGCTGCACGAAAGAAGACAAGTTAACCTGGTAAAGGATGAACTCTTATCTAAGCCACTTCCCCCTGTCAGTTAAATTTTGTTGTTCTCTGTTCTTTTTCAACAATTTTTGTAGTGGAAATTGGTTTAAATTTTGCTCGAAATCGCCCTAAGGACCACCCTAACAATAGCTTTCCGAATCATGATGTCCGATAGCTTTTCTGTAACATGAAGTCCAATTTGCTTCTTTCCCTTGTTCATGGTCATTTACGATTTTAAACCCCCCTTTTTATTCACCATTTCTTTCCCACCATTTTCAACCTTTTCTTTTCGTTTTTCTTTTTCATTAACCACTACAACTATGGAGGAGGTATTTCTTAAAATTGCTGGTTCTCGCTACATGAGTTCAATGGATTTAACTGCTGGTTACCATCAAGTCATATTACACGCATATTCTCGACGATATACGGCTTTTTTTTTTTAAGGCAGATCGTATCAGATCCAAGTTTTACCTTTTGGACTTAATATATCAGTGTCAACTTTCATTAGAGTATTAGATTCTGCTTTGGGTCAGCAATTATTACAGAAGATTATCTTATATGTATATGATATTTTGGTATCCACTAAAACGTGGAAAGATCATGTAACTGTATTACGGGAATTATTTAACCATTTAATTGATAGAGGAGTTACTTCAAAATTATCTAAATCTTACTTCAGAAAAGAAGAAGTGAGGTTTTTAGGGCATATAGTGGACAGTAAAGGTATTAGGCCAGACCCATCACGTATTGAAGCTATTGCTCGATGTCTAAGTGCTAGAAATCGGAAACAACTGAAATCATTCTTAGGAATGGTAGGATTTATGAGAAGATTTCTTCCAGGACATGATAATGTGAATCCTAAATTACTCGATTTATTAAAAGAGAAATCGGTATGGCTCTGTGGAAAAGAGGAAGAGGAAGCCTTTAATAAGATAAAACGGACATTTATAGAAGCAAAAATGTTATACCACCCAGATTTCAATCAGGACCTTTGTATGTGTACAGACGCCTCTGATTAAGGTGTGTCTTGCGTAATATTCCAAGGTGATTTGACTTATGAAAAGGGATTATATCAAACTATTGGATTCGCTAGTAGAACTTTAAATAAACATGAAAGAAATTATTTTGTAACTGAGAAGGAAGCTCTCCCAGTGGTATGGGGTTTTCAAAGATTTAGAGGATTATTAATTGGAAGAAAAACAATTGTTTATAATGATCATCAGACTTTAACCTTTTTAAACAATTGCCAGTTACTTCACCATTGGTTATTACATTGGGTATTTCAGAATGAAATTAGGTATATAAATGGATCTCTGAATGTAGTTTTGGATTCTTTGTCGAGACTTCCAGTAGGAATGGAAAATATTAGCATTGCAAAAGAACCAGGAACAAATTACCATGTTTATTTCCTTTTAAATCAGGAGAATGAACGTAAGGTTAAATGGTTAATAACTGCTATTAAAGGCAATCAAAGAAATGACGACCAGTATAGGGATCTTACACAAAACCTTAGTAATGGGGAAGAAACAGTTAACACTAGAGGTGTGTGGTTATATTTCAAAGCACAGAGGGAACATCAGAGGTGGAAAATTTGCATTCCGAAAACTGTCGTTTACGAATTAGTTACTTGTACCCATGAACTTTATGGGCATTTTGGTATTCATAAACGTGTCAAACATCTGATGAAGTATTATTGTTTTAAAAATAAGTCCCATATTGTAAAAAGCATTTTTAGAACTTCAGAAATCTGCCAAAAAGTTAAAATTAGTAACAAATCTACGAATTATAAATTATATGCGGTAACTCCTCGATGTCTATGGGATCTACTATCACTGGATTTTTTCGGTCCTCTGCCTTGTAGTTCAGGAGGATTCAGTTATGTGTTTGTTATAATGGAATGTTGGTCCAAACATCTGAAACTATATGCTTTGAAACACTTGTGAAACTATATACTTTGAAACGAACGAATACAGCAAGTGTTATATGCTGTCTCACTCTAAATTACTTTGTTAACTGGGGCATTCCTAAACGACTTATGTCTGACAGTGGTAGTGGTTTTATTAGTCAAAAGTTTCAAGACATGATAAAACAATGTGAATCTCAAACTATCACCCTTAAAGTAATTTAGTAAAAGAGTCATGAAGGAATTAGGACGGTTATGTAAAACATATTTTCCATCTAGACATACTCTGTGGGCCAAAGTAATGCATGAATTCGAAAAAATATTAAATGAATTGCTTCATCGAACGACAGGGTTATCACCTACAGAAATTTTAGGCATACGAATTATAGGACAGCCTTTACAAGCTGCTTTACCTTAGCCATCAGTAAATGAGACACAACAATGCATGTCAAGCGACAAAATTCGAAAACATATTGCTAAGAAAGCTGAACAGAGACTTAAAAGTTGTAATCAACATGCGATAAAACCCTCATTTCAAGTAGGAGACCTTGTATTAGTACGATCTCATCCTAAAAGTTCGTAAATCAATAAGGAATGTAGAAAATTTTTCTTTACCTTTGAAGGTCCATATGTTGTCCATAAGGCTGTACATCCCAAAGTGTTACTTCTTATGGAACCTTCGTTAGGTGTAATTAAAGATTTATGTAGTGTTGATCAAATTAAAGCCTTCATTCCTGAAGAAGTTAATATTTAGTTTATGTTACATATGAACGAGTGTTCGTGGTTTATTCATGCAACTTTTTTGTGATAGGGATGTATTATTTTAAGGAAATGACAAACAGCTTACACAAGAGCTCAACAATAATCTGCCGGTACTTCAAGAAAGAAAAGATAACTAAAAAGGATTTATATGGAAGAAATTTTGTTATTAGGTCTGAAGGAATTTTGTATATTTTTGTATTTACTTGGATAGTAGGAATCAAAGAGGATAGTTAATGGTTTTAGAGACCATGGGCGTCCAGAGATATAATGCTCACAAGGACATAGCAGAGTGCCTTTAATAGAGATTGGTAAAAGTGTTAATATAGAACACACCGAACAGGGGGAGCTCTCGTTTGTCTCTCCGAAATAAATTGCCATTACCTAATAAGAGTGTCCGAAGGTAAAGAAAACTGTGCCGAGTTTCTAACAAAAGTTTGGTTGATTTCTTCTTGACCTCAAGCATAAACAAAGTATTATGGAAAGGAACGATGTAAGGTAAATAATACTAGTAGTTATTGTGAGAAACTCATTATGTATGTATATATATTGGAAAGAGCAACTTTAGTAAATGAATAAACCTGAGACGAACCTATAACAATTTGAACACTCTATCCTAAGGTAATAATGTTACGGAATGTGCTAAGTCATTATTTACTAGCAACTATTAAGTGGAAAGGAGTAATCTCTGTATATTCAGCTGTGAATAACAACAATAACAATGACTAAAATGTAAATGACAAATAGTCACAAACATTCATGATATTATTTCTTTAAAGTCATAAAAGGATAGATCTATCTAAAAGCAAAGACATTAGACTACGAAAAATGTAAGAAAATATTTGAAACTTTTATTACCTTACAGTTCATATTGCATATATGAGAAGTTTTATATTTGGTTAATGCCTGCCAAACTGTGCTTGTGGGTGGGGTATGTAATGGGATGCAAAATTAAAGCGTCACCCAGCCACAAGGATCAGCTCAGTTTGGAGGTAAATATAAGTTGAATTTAGTGTTTTGTTTATGTATTTGTAATTTTGTTATGTTTGTAAAATATTTAAAGTTTTGTATATTTGTTTTGTATGTTTCATGTTTGGAGAGAGCAGCCCAACTCGCGGAAACATCATATTCACTGCCAGAAGCACAACGAAAATTGCTTGTCACTAGATGTCACGGGTCAACGGCCAAAGAGCAGCAGAAGATCCTGTGACCGGGTTGTTGCGTCGAACCTCCAACATTCAAATAAATAAAAATTTGTAATTTTCCAATGTAATGACGTCACAGAATGTTTAGTTCATGCTGTATTTTTTTCAGTTCTGTTTTATCGAGTCTGATGTTCACATCTGTATGTAGCATATACGAAGACAATAAACCAGTGTATGCTGTAAAGCTTAAATGCGTGTAGGAGAATTATTTATTAAGAGTTATATTGAGGAAGAAACATTACTGAATTTTTCCAATATATTAATTTTCAGAACAGTTTGATTTCGATTTTTGAATCATAAAGGTGTTACATTTTGATTTTAATATGGGAAAAATAAGATAACTTGCAAGAATATAATTTCCAAGAAGAATCAAACGACATCTAAAATTCAAAAAGTTTGCGCAAACCTGTTGGTCTGAGTGACGTAATTTTGCACAAACGACTGAACTGAAGGTGTTTTACTTACAGCTTCGTTCAAGAATCTTTTATAGAGAACTTAAGAATTTAAATAATTTTTTGAAGTGTTTTGTAAACAACATAGGTGATGAAGTCTGCACATGGTCATATTTCAAACAAAAATCATTGAGTCATAGACGTCACTACACTACACTACTACACTTACTTTCATTCCATAATGTCATACAGGATTACTTTCTGGGTAACTCATCAAGCCAAGCTAAAGTTTTCCAAGCTCAAAAAGTACAATATGGATTATTTGTGGTGTGAACTGAAGAACATACTGCATTGGGCTGTTCAAGGAACTGGGGGTACTAACTACTGATTCCAAATCTATTTATTCTGCAGTGAAATTTATCATTAAAAATATTTCTGTTTTTCAGCCAAACAGCTCAGTTCATGGCATCAGAACTAGAAATAAGAATAACTTTCACAAACATTTAATGTCACTTACCATGAAGGTATCGACTATTGAGCAATAAAAATTTTCAATAACATGGTAGAACCCATGTAAGTGTAACTAATAATACAGTTCAGTTTCAGAGGAGTCTAAAGGATTTATTGGTGGCCATTTCTGCTACTCCACTGATGAATTTCTTAGCAGAACTGATTGATGTGTGTATGCTATTAATACTATCACAAAAGTGAATATTGCATACAATTTGACTTTTTTGTGTAGTTATGCTTTCATTATAAACAAGTGCTCTAAAATATTTTTTTATGATGCATGGCTAAAATAGGCCCAGAATTTTCGTATGCACTTAGTGTATTGAACATGTAATATATTGTGACAAGTTTGATACATTTTTAAATGTAAATATGCTTAAGTTTTCTACCAGTTCTACATCCTCAAGAGCAATTTCATTTGGAATTTGTGGTTTGTATCTATGTACTTATTTTGTAAATATTTTTTGTGCATTCTTGTTATGTGACATGTTCCTCATTCCAGAGGATCTCCTCACTATGGATCAACTGGAATGAAAAGTACATCTAATCTAATATAGTCATCATCTCCCAGCTATTCCCACATTGTATGCAGTGCTGTAAAATGTGTTCATATCTTTCTGTATTCAGCATTATCTTAAGAGCAACAAGGGGTACCATATGCTAAGCACGAAAATGCCCCTAAATCATAATACCATCTCCTTTCCACTTCACTATTGTCACTGCATGTGATGGCAGGCAACGTTCTCCAAGCATTCGCCAAACCAATACCCTTCCATCATATAGCCACATAATATAGCTTGCATCAACACTCGTTTCTAGACCTCTACTGTCCAGAAATGTTTACTATTCACCACAGAAACGTATGGCTGATGATGAGCTGCTAGACGATTGAACCCAGTTTTTTAAACTCACTATAAACAGTCGTTGTGCTAGCTGTATTGTTAGTGGCCCAATTAATTCCTTCTGCAGATTTTATGCAACTTTTAAAATAATTCTCCAGAATACTTGGCTGTAGCTGGCCATTAGTAGATGAGGTCTGTCTGGCCTTCATTTAGATGTGGTTACTCCTTCGCATTTCCACTTCACAGTCACAGTTCAGAGGGATTGACATTGCCCTGACAGATTTGTTACTCGGGTGACAACCAACGAGTATTGCACATTCAAAGACAGTGAGTTTCTCCTTATCTGCCCATTATCCTACTTTGCTGACAGCACAACGCACCATATCTACTTTTACACTACTGTGTCCATCTCTTCTGACATTAGTGGTCAATTCTGCATTATCTAGATGTATTCAGATGCTTGTGATCAGATAGAGTATATGCTGCAGGAAAGACTTGTGACGAACACTGAGAGGTTACAAGTCGTTAGAATCCACTGGATGTGATGTCAGTTGTCGAATGCTGAAGTTCATTTGGTGCCTTTGTCTCTGAAGAAATGGTCTTCTGATGACCCATATCCCTTTCAGACCCACTGGCTTCAATTGCGTATATTAACTTCTACTTTGTCTTAGCTGCAACAGAAATATTTTCCCCCCAATGGAAACCTGAGGTACACGTTTGTGAATGTTCATCCCTTTTATCATGTGCAAGTGATGCCAACTGTTGGGCATCACTATGAAAATATAAGCAAGTCAATGTAGCAATGTGCATCAGCTTGTGCCCACCAGAATGCTCGGGTGTGATTGGTTTTCCATATTCCACTGTATAACTGAATATTGTTATTCTGCATGGTAATTATTGAATGGTCATTTTATTTATTACAATAGTGGATGTTTCATAACTAATTATATTAGTACATAAAATGAAGCCTAATGTACAAAGTGTATCTTGAAAACCGATCCATATTTTTGAATAAATCTTGCATCTAAAACCATTTTTTAAAAAAATTTCCTACGAGTATTACCGCATAAAGAAAAATTTTCCTGCGTCCAGAAAAAAGATCAGTTTCGACAGGAATACCGAAATTGGTAGAGTTCTGTCTTACATTATGCTGTCGACAGCCCTGTATAGTTCTGAAGAGGTGAAGGGATGTGCATTCATCAAACACTTGTGGTCGTCCTATGTGGCAGTTTACACATATGGAAATGTTGATGTACACAGTATGTTCCAGTTCCGTTAGGACTGTTTGTGTGAAATTTCAAACTGTAATGCCATCTCATAGCTAGCTTCAATGTTATGATCGTTCGAGCTTGAACAACATCCGTGTAGACGATCAAAGTGCTAGCATCGCTGCAGCAGGCATCCTGGCCATGAATGTAACGATACATGTCTGATACTCATTGGAAAACGGTGATGTAGCAGGAAGACAATATCACGTTTCTCTAGTTTTCCATTGTTTGAGTACGAGAATACTTGAATTCGATCCACGTATGGGAAGGCAGGATCCTGGTCGTTTCCCTACGTCAACACCCTACCTCACAAAGCGAAAATCGTGGGCGACTTTTGGTCAAAAAATTGATCACAGTCTTGGAGCAGCCACTATATTCGTCGAATTTGGCATCAGTCGACTTCTGATTGTTCCCTAAATTGCTGTTAGCAATGAAAGGACACTGTTACAACGCAGTTAAGGACATCCAAGAAACTGTACTGCCGTACTAAATGCATTCGAAGAAAGGACTACAGTCACTGGTCAAAAACAGTTTTAAAATGATTTCAACTATGTACTCATTCAGGGGGAAATTATTTTCAATAAATATAATGACTTTGTGAACACAGTCCATTACCTATATTTTTAGTAGGCACATTCCTAATGGGAGTGGGATACATTGTGTATTGAAGATCGGCCTTAAATGACATTGACCACAGCAGCACAAATTCTTGCCCAATCTTCGATATGATATTATCCATCAACCTTTCACCAGTTATCATCCAATGTCCATAGACTATACCTCATGAAAAGTTGATGTCTTATCTACACACTGTTGTAGACTGGCCAGTTATCATGTTATCATTCTATGGCATACATCGTATCTACCCCAACAGCTGAGCATCATAAATGGCAAATATTCAAATAGTGCAACTTCCATGATTTTTAGCAAATCAGTTTGTAAAACTGCCATGTCATAACGATCATGAAGTCAGAATCCGGAAGCAGTGTCGTCTCTAAAGTACAACGCTTAGCACTGAATGCATCTTTATTATGGACACCATTGAACAGACAGAACAGAACAGAACAGAATAACCTCCTGAACTTCGAATATTCCAGGATATGCAAACATTATAAACTGTAAATTTCGAGAATGTTTTAGAATGTTAAATAGTAACTATTTGCTGGTGACTTTATTTGAACTTAAGACCTCCAACACCTCAGTCGGTCAGCTATTTCTGATGTGTCATACATCACACATACATTTACTATGCACAGTGTAATCCTACAGGATACAAAAAAATCAGTAACTCCAGTATTGTGGAACTTCGTTAGCTACACTCATTGTAAAATTACTCTCAGATACTATGTTCTCTTTAATGACATTTTTACTGGTAAAGTATATTATTTTTGCAAGCTTTTCTTTTGTTAATGTATATTTAGTTCTCTTTTCCCGTATACCATTCCTTTCTCTCCTTCTCGTTTCCCTTTCTTCATGTTCTATAACTCAGTTTTCCTCCCACAGTTTTAGCTTGTGTGTGAGAATCTGTTTCACAATATTTAACAGATGTTCCTGTATTTTTCTTGCCATTTTCTTCAATTTAGGTCTATGATTATTACGTTTACCTAATATTCTTCCTCTCTCCTCCACTTGAGTATCTCCTGTTTACTGTTCTCCTCAATTCCTCAATAATACAGAATCACGATCAGATTATAGCTTCAAATATTTTTGGAAGGTGACTATCAACAGCCATCAAGTAATGTACAAAATGGTTGTTTGATGATCAGCTGCTTTTATTTTAAACCAAAATATCAGACTTTTTCCGTTGTAGACCATCTTCACAGATAAGGATTAAATGGTTTAAGCCACCACATTACATTTGTCATTACTTAAATATTGTGTAGAAGATGTCATGAATACCAGTATATGATAATGGAAGTTTAGAAGCAAATATACTAAGTGCATACATACCATCTGAATACTGCTCAGGGTACACTTACTATATTGACTTCTAAAAGCCCTGCATCATATATTGATATTCATGTCATGCTCTAAACATTTTTAAGTAATAACAAATGTAATGTGGTGGCTTAATCCATTTTAACCCTTATATATGAAGATAGTCCATGAGTGAAACTGGTTGATATTTGGGTTTAAAGTAAAAAAAGCTGACAGTCAAACACTAATATTATAGGTCATAGCTTACCAGTTGTCGCTGTAGTATGACAAATTCAGGCGCAAAATCCAGTGGCCCCAATGAAACAGATGCCAAAAATCATGCAACCAGCTACTCACAACACTCATTTTTCCAAAGCGTAGTAGATGAGACCATCATACACACTTTGGAGTGAGCTTCTTTCATGTGTAGCTGATGTCTGATATCACAGGTTGGTGGCAAGATCACTTTACATATGGAATCCAACTTTAGCACTTACTGCAATACGTAATGTTTCTTCATCTCATCTTCTTATGGAGTGATAAAAACTATAACTGTCATCATCCATGTGATGGGAGCTGCTCCTGAATTTTCTGTGTGACATAGTTATACAATGATCAATAAAGCAAGCGCTTCTTTGGCTGACCTATACCGACTTACTAATTTGTAGTTTACTGTGATGAGAGCATTACCTTCACTTTGACTGATGAGACTAGGTCTGTTGGTCATTAAAACTATAACACTGCTCGAAAAACATTGCTACATGTAGTGGCTTTCATTTAACATCCTGTGCTAGTCCAGTCACATGGAGTCCAACACACTTGAAGAATATTCCAGTATAGCTCAAATGACTTCTTAAACAACTTTTGCAAAATCTACAACATCCTGATCAATATTAACAAGTTAGAATCCAAGATGCAAAATACAATATACTGTGCTCTTTAAATTTAGTCACCTGAGAACCATTCACAACTTCAGTTTATTGATGTCTTCTCTTTATTTCCAAAATCTAGAAATGACTCTTCTATGATGATGGGAGAACATTTCCCTTGGGAGAATGGCACATCAACGCTTAGTCTTGCTACGAAGAAGAAATTCTTTTATTTCTGGTAGAATATGCTCTTTGTTGCTCATTTATGACATGTTGAAACAGTACAGTGAACTGGAGCTCCAATACAGATAGGTAATTGATCAAAGTGTATCTCACAGCACTACTGGAGCTTTAATGCACCTTTGGCCCTCTCTCATCCCTACAAACTCAAATGAGAGTCTCACACAAAGTTATAAATTTTGACAATACTGAAATAATTTCATTTCACTTACAACCCAGAGGTAAGTGAACCTGACCATTGTGTTCAGTTCGAAACAACACTAAAAGAACTCTTTTGGTTTAGAGTTTTCTAAATTGAATGTTGGAATGGTGAAAACACTGGATATTTTTCAGAGAACAACGTCTTTACTCTCATTCTACAATGGTGACAGGATTTCCTTGGTTTCTATAAGTTACTTAAGGTGAATAACAGAATGATTCCTTAATTAATCTCACATATGCTTTTCTTGACTCTCCTTTTCTAATCTGAGCAACCCCAGATGTAAGAAATGTGTTGTAAATGGTATTCCCTAGATAAATTTCATGGTTTACCATTTTAACTATATAAACACCTTTTCAAAGTTAAAGATTTGGTTTTACATTTGAGTGATTAAATTTTATTTGCTCCAGTGTAATTGCATTATGCACAGTGTGTGTTCTTGTAATATAAGACAAATTAACTTAATTTGATCTCTTCGAGTATTTAGACTACTTATTACAATATGCCAAGATGATGTACTAGATTAATTTTTGTTTCAGTTTATATTTAGGTCTTCTTGTTATTTATGTACTCCTTAGTTCACATGACTTCAGACCAGATGAGCAAAAATATATGTTGTTGTTGTCTTCAGTCCTGAGACTGGTTTGATGCAGCTCTCCATGCTACTCTATCCTGTGCAAGCTGCTTCATCTCCCAGTACCTACTGCAACCTACATCCTTGGTCAATTAAATATATTCATTTGATTGCAGTACATACATACAGGTAATAAAAGCAATTCTCATTATTTACACATAAGCTCCTCTGTGCAATAAAATGCTAATGCTTTTTTAAATAATCCTTAAGAAATTTCTGGAATGTCCTTCAGTCATACTGCCCTAAAGACTTGTAGGAAGACACTTTACTAGTTTTACACCTAAGTAGTGAAGATCTTTTTCAGGATTTTTAAGAACAGTTTAGAAGAGATGACCTGGGATGAAATTTGTAACACACCAAATGCTAACATAAAGTTTAATCCATTCCATGATAAATTCATCTCATTATTTGAAAATTTCTTTCTTAACTTATGAGAAATAACATTAAACAGCCATATAAAAAATCATAGGTCACTACAAGAAATTAAAGTATATTGTGAAAGGAAAAGGGGAATGTGTATGTTGGCAAGGAGGACTAGAGATCCTGTAGTAGTTGCACACAAGGAAAAGTACTCAAAACTATTAACAAAGGTTATTAAAAATCAAGGAACATCCACATAATGTCAATAATCAGTAACCCCAACAATTGACATAAGGCTCTATGGAATGTACTGAAGTGAGAGAGAAGACAGCCAGCGACAGAACAGGTTATTGTCACTACTGAACTGGATGGATGGACTATAAATGATGAGTCATGGTAGCAAATACATGTAATAATCATTCATTAAATATAATAGAAAGTGTACAGACAAAATGTTCAAGGAAAAATCACAGCAGTATGCTGAAAAGTAACCCACATATAATTCAGTTACAAGAATTTATTACGAACTTCTCCTTCTGAAATTAAAAGAATTCTACATTCTCTCAAAAATAAAAGTTAAGCTGATTTTTCTGGTGTTTCCAAAAGAGCACTAAAAATTTGTTCCCATGTAATAAGACCAGTCTTATCTGAAATATGTAACACATCACTAACTCAAGGCACTTTTGTACAGAGAGACTGAAATATGCCATTGTTTAATTACTCCTTGAGAAAGGTGACAAGAGAGATGTCAAATACTATCGACCAGTTACACTGCTGAAATCATTTTCCAAAATTTGTGAGGAGGTGACGTATTCTAAAATAATATCTCACTTTAGCAACAATAACATCCTCAGAAAATCACAGTTTCGGTTTCAGAAGAGTTGCTCTACTGAGAATACCATTTACATGTTCACTCACTAAGTTTTACAGGTTTTAAATTGTAAAACAGTGCCAGCTGGTATTTTCTGCGACCTATCTAAGACACCTGACTGTGTGAAACACGGATTATTCTAGGTAAATTGAAGTTTTATGGGAATGATGGTATAGACAACCAATGAATAATGTCATATCCAGTCAAAATAATGCAGAAAGTTGTAGTTAGTAATCCAACCATTGCAGTCCAGGTAGTCTACGTAATTCTGACTGGGGAGAAATAACATATTGGATTCATCAAGACTCAATATTAGGTCCACAGTTGTTCCTCACATATGTAAATGATCTTCTGGCTAACACAAAAAATGCTAAATTAATTCTTTTTGCAGATGCCACTAGCTTTCTAAAGAATCCACACATATCTACAGAAACACAAGAAACAGTAAACAGTGCTCTTAAAAGTAACATTAACTGGTTTTATGTGAATCGTCTCATCCTAAATTTTGTGTAATAAAAAAACAAATATTCCATTCTGCACATCTAGGAGTATTAATCAATGATATTTGTAACACCTGATAGGGAAATAGTAAACAGGAAGGAAACTCCAAAATCCTTAGGAGTTCACATTGAAGAGAATTTAAACTTAAAAAAGCACATTTGGAATGTCTAAAATAACTTAGCTCAGCCATATTTGCACTTTAAATGATTGCAAATCTTTAGGAGAGACGAATCAGTTAGTTGACATATTTTTCATACATCCATTCAATAGTGTCAGATGGAATAATATTCTGGAGCAACTCATCTTTAAGAAGCAAGCCTTTGTTACACAAGAAGTGCTGTAAAAATAATATTTGGTACTCACATATGATCATGTTGCAGATATCTGTTTAAGAAATTGCGTGTCCTGACTATGATCACAGTATATTTATTCCCTTATGAAGTTTGTTGTAAATAATCCACTACAGTTGAAGAAGTGCAATGATGTACATAATTACCATACTAGACGGAAGAATACTATTCACTCCTCCACATCATGGTTGTCTTTAGCATGATAAGGGGAGTACAAAGCTGCAACAAAATTTTTTGATCACTTATGCAGTGATGTAAATGTCTGACCGGCTGCAAAGTAAAATTTGGAAACAAACTGAAAAGTTTCTCCTAAAAAATCCTCCTCTGTAGAAGAATTTCTATTATTGTAATGTGTAAAAGGTGGTGGATAGGTATTAAAACCTTATAAACGTTCACCATATAGCCATATTTACAAATTAATTTCAAGTGCAATGTCTTTTGACTTGTTCCACATCATTACTATTTATCAAGCAAAATGATTCACAGGATATGAAACCAACTAACGAACAGCTCGGTCCTGTGCTGTACTTCTCACCTGGCCTTTTTTCCTCACATCGTATGAATGAAACTTTGTATTTTGTTCTAAGTAAGTGCTGTCTTTTACTAATGAAATTATTGTTCTGTATATGATGCGGCAATATTTTTGTTACTTAAGGGAGATATGCATCAGAAGTTTGTTTTTATTAAGGATGCTTCTAGTGGCATTATTTTGTAATAAAAAATTCTCTTTATATTACTACTGCTGGAGTTTCCTCAGGCAGTAATACTCTATTGTAAATATAGTTCACTGTGTATAGAAATTACTTGTTGGTGTAATATGTAAGTTGTTTAATAACAAATATAACAGTACCGGTACTTAATGTATAGCCAACTTTGTCTATATGTTATCTCCATTGGGTCCTATTGTGAAGTGTAATTTCTAAAAAAAATTACAGAGTTAATGTCTTCTGCTATTGTTTCACCTATGTATATAACTGTGTGATCTTCCTTCTCTCTGTTCTTGCACCGTGAACATTGTGGTTTTTAGATTTATAATTGTGTCATTTTATATGAGTGACTGTACTATTTTACTCATTGAAATAAATGCATTTCTTTCTTGTTGTTTTCTGCTTTTCACTGACTTCAGTATTGCCTATAAAGAGACTGAACAAAACTGGACCAAGTACAGATCCTTGCAGTAGACCATACTTCAAGGCCTGCGTCCTGATACAAACTTTGTAGTTACATACTGCTATTAGTTGACAACATATGATTTGTGCTGCATGTCCATGCATGCCATAGCTTTCACGTTCTTCAGTTGTTTGTATGACTGACTGCATCAAAAGCTTTAGACAAGTACAGAAACATAGAAGATACTGAGGTTCTTTTGATTAATGTGTCTATAACAGATTGTGTTAGGCTTCAGAGAGCTGTTTATGCAGATTTCGCTTTTTTAAAAACCAGATTACAAATCTATGGTTCTTTACAGAAATTGTCATTATACTGTGTGCAAGCACGTTTTGTATCTTTGAGAAGCCTCGCTTTTTTTTAATTTTTCTGGAAATACTCCTGTAAATAAGCAGTTAGTTGTATCCAAAAGTGGCTCAATCATTTCGTCAGGCTCATAGTTTATTAGATAATTTGATATTCCATCATCTGCTTGAGACTTCTTGTATTTTAGTTTCTGAATTATTTTAAAGAGTTTCTATTTTGTCACTGGTTCTATGAACATTGAGTAGGAAGACTGCCTAAGTGTTCTATGATGCTTCAATCCCTGGTTATTGCTTTCACTCTATAAATTTTGCACAGAATGTACGAAATTTTATTGACTAGCACTTTTATTCATTTTGTGTTTTCTATTTTCATTGATTTAATAGTATTTCTGTTATGTACACTCTTTCCGCTTTATCTTGTGGCATTACTGTTACATACTGCTAAGCAATGCCAATTCATTTCATGACTAGCACATTTTTCCATTTTTGTTTGTTTTTGTTGAGTTGCATGTCCAGACAGAAAAGTTTCACACACAGCTGCTGTTCACAGGGCGCTCTAGGATCCTATTGCAGCGACAGAAAGCCCATCAGTAAATACCATTGCGTCAACTGTGCCCTCCTTGTGGGTGGTCTAGGTTTGGCATCAGTATGAATGCATCAACCATCAGCTTCTACATCTACATGCATACTCCGCAAGCAACCTGACGGTGTGTGGTGGAGTGTACCCTGAGCACCTCTATCTGTTCTCCCCTCTATTCCAGTCTCGTATTGCTCGTGGAAAGAAGGACTGTCGGTATGCGTCTGTGTGGGCTCTAATCACTCTGATTTTATCCTCATGGTCCCTTCGCGAGATATACGTAGGAGGGAGCAATATACTGCTTGACTCTTCGGTGAAGGTATGTTCTCGAAACTTTAACAAAAGCCCATACCGAGCTACTGAGCCTCTCTCCTGCAGTCTTCCACTGGTGTTTGTCTATCATCTCCGTAACGCTTTCGCGATTACTAAATGATCCTGTAACGAAGCGCGCTGCTCTCTGTTGGATCTTCTCTATCTCTTCCATCAACCTTATCTGGTATGGATCCCACACTGCTGAGCACTATTCGAGCAGCCGGCGAACAAGCGTACTGTAACCTACTTCCTTTGTTTTCGGATTGCATTTCCTTAGGATTCTTCCAATGAATCTCAGTCTGGCATCTGCTTTACCGACGATCAACTTTATATGGTCATTCAATTTTAAATCACTCCTAATGCGTACTCTCAGATAATTTATGGAATTAACTGCTTCCAGTTGCTGGCCTGCTATTTTGTAGCTAAATGATAAGGAATCTATCTTTCTATGTATTCGCAGCACATTACACTTGTTTACATTGAGATTCAATTGCCATTCCCTGCACCATGCATCAATTCGCTGCAGATCCTCCTGCATTTCAGAACAATTTTCCATTGTTATCCATGTTGGTGAGCAGCGCCAAGGTGGGTGGCGACATTGAGGGGTACGATAACCTAGCTCCTCTGTATGCACTGCTTATGGCCTGAAATCCCACTCCTTGTAGAAGTATTGGAGTAGCATCTATGTTTTGATTCAGCCAATGAAACTGTGTCAGTTCGACTAGTGCACCATGTGGATAAATTAATCACTCGAAAAATAATGTGGTTTCCAACCAGTATGAAGCAGACGAAGGTGGTATGTGTTTCATGTACGCAGCGAAGGGGATTTCTGCTCTGTTAGTTCCTGAATTTTTCGAAAATATTGTGGCGTTTCCCAGCCATCGCACTGGCAACAGTGTAGACTCAGTCCCTCCACATGTGATGTTTGAGAGGCTGGAAGTTGGGCAGGAGGAAGGAATGTTCTGAGAACTGGAGACAGACGTTTGAGCCACATGGTCAGAGATTGACATGATGGGATCTGATCTCCAACTATGCCTGTTTCTCAGTGCTCTGGTGCCTTGGAACAGACATAAGATTTTGCAATGGGCTGAGTTTGGTTTGCTAGTTATGGCAGCAATGTTGTCTTTCCACAATAAACAGTTGTCTATGATGAACTGTAAGAACTTTGTGATCTGTACTACTTTCAAATCCAGCTCTTGTAATTGTGGCGATTCCTCTATTCTTCTTCTGCTGTTTTGCCTAAACAGTATTGCATTACTTTTCTCTTTACGAAAGTATTAGCCTGTCGGTTCCAACTTGCCTTTTGTTATGTTATCATGTAAATTTTTTGGCAATAGTTGTGCTTGTGATGTCATCTGCAAAGAGAATCATTTCGATTTCATTGCCAAGAAGTAAGTTATTTATATATATTAGAACAGAGATCCATATATGCTGCCTTATGTAAACTGCTTCTTTTTGTTGAAATTTCTTTTATTCAAATTCTTTTATTCAAATTGTACTGCTCATTCTCCATTATCCAAGTTTGGTTTAATGATACTTGGGGCTTTTTACTCCAAGTGTATAATGATTAGGTTCCCTTATTAAAACATAATGGTCAATTAGATTGAAAGTGTTCGATAACTCATAATATATATCGAGAGGATTTTGGTCTTGACCTAGTCCCTCTTAGATAATATTTATACATGCCAATACTGCTGAAACTATCAATTTTCCTTCCAGGAATCTAAATTGTCTACCATTTATGATACCGTTTCTTGACACAATATGGCAATATGACATAAATCTAATTTCTTTTTTAAGAAATTTATGAGAAAATGGGTAGTAGGCTAACTGGTCTGTAAAATACCAGAGCACATAGAATCTCCATTTTTGTATCATGGTAACACACTGACTATTTTCATTGCACATGAAAAACCTCCTGCCATTAGATATTTAATTATTAATCCAATTCCTTATTACACTTTATAAGATAACATTAGTTTGAAGCTTTTGGCCAAATATGCTATCCACTATGTTAAGACAGATAACACGAAAGATACAATATGTTGACTCTTTCACTTGTATCCAGCAATATAAAGTTGAAACTTTGGTTCAACAGCCACATATTCTTAAACTCCACAGATAATTCTCTGTGTCATTGGAAATATATGTTGCTGTCACTTGTAAAGCATAAAGGCAGAGAACAACTCTGAATAATCCTTATGATAACAGGTTTCACCAGCAGAAAATGTCTCAGGCATACAGAAGGAAGTGAAGACTTCTATCTTTATGAAGCCAGGAACTCAAGCTTATGACTTCGTAAACAAAAATAAAACAGGTGAACTAGAAGTATTATCTACTGTATGAGAGTACAATTTGAATTGTACTTGAGAATAATAAACTCACTTATCAGCACTGATGGAATGAATGGTTTAAGGAAGTAAGAGTCTCACATAAACTGTTAACATGAAGACTTTTCACATTTTAGTTTTCATCTAGTTAGCAGTTTCATATTTCTATATTTAGCATCACCAGTCATGTGAGCAACAATAAGAAGAAACGATAATGTTGGAAGGTGAAACAGAAAATATTGAATAATACAGTTGATGGAGGAGTTAGTAAAATTGGAGGTTCACATAACAAGTCCTGTGAGAGTACACAAATAAATTGTCAATCTACATTAAATTATTTTCACAGATATAGAGGCCAAAATTTCATTGACAGAAAGTTAGGCTACCAAAAGCAAATATGTAACTAAAACCTGATTCTGTTCACTGAAATTCTTAGCTTTGTATCTGAATTTATGGTTGACCATGTAAATCTCTTTTCCCATACTTATATATTTATGGGACACATAGTAGTTTTACCATTTGATTTTACAACTTGCAAAAATGTCTCATTTAAATTTTTGTAATAAATTGGATCAATGTAATGAGTTCATAAAAATTTAAGAATATACTGAACTTCTACAATTACTGTTCTATTGAAGATATAAACTAAATGTTTTCGAGGAGGTATGTGCCGTCTATGCAACTAAATGAAGGCAGTTTGTTTGTTGCCATACGCGTTTCACTTCATTTATTTGGGAAGCATCATCAGTGGCCTGAAATACATGTTTCTTTTTTATATATACAATAAGCGTATTATCTGCTAGATATAATCTGTTGATACATTACATTTTGTCGGGTTTTTTAGGTTGGAAGCAACTTTTGTAGCACAAGTTCCATAAAATGATGCTTCTTGCGTTTTACTTATGATTTCCAGCACTGCTAACACATATATGTGTTTCTGGAGATGTATTTGCTGGTCTTCATGCTCCAGTTAGCCGAATCAGGTGTTGTTTAGCCATTTGTCACATCACATTTCACTTTCACTGCCATTTGGCGATCAACATATGTGCATTTGCAGTGTGTAGTGTTGCCAACTGTTGTTATGTGTTTGTCTTTTGTTTCTGTTGTATTTTGTGGTTTTCATTTGTTGTGTGTCTGTGTGTAATCTTCTTTTTTTCCCTTTAATCTGTGGGTTCATGTGTTTGTCTGTGAGTATGTGTGTGTGTATTGGGGGGGGGGGGGGAGAGAGAGTAGAAGGGAAGGATATTCATTAATTATTTATCCTGGTTGCACTTTAGTTTGTTATTGTTTTGGTGGCTAGCATGATAAGCGAGTTATTGTTTATATGGATTTGGTCATTGAGTACCTTCTTTTCCATTGCAATGGCTCTTTGTACGTGGAAGTTTTCTTGCAATGTCAAGAGGTTTTTGTTGTGATTATTTACTCTGATCACTGTCATGTCACATTCCATGTTAGATGGTTCATGTCCATGTTTTATCAGGTGTTCAGCAAAGGTAGAATGACTGTTCTCATATTTCCAACTTCTTATATGTTCTATATACCTAGTTTTAAAGTTCCTGCTTGTCATCCCCAGATATACTGCTTTACATTCTTGGCACTCTAGCTGGTATATACCTGCTCCTTGGTATTTGTCTGGTTTTTCTGTTGTTTGTAAATCTGATTGGAGTGTGTTTCTTGTTCTGTAAGCTATTTGTAATCCCTGTTTCTTTAATATATTTGCTATTGTTTGTATGTGAGAGTATACCATTTTTTTCTGTTATTTATGTCATGAGTGTTATTGTTTTGTGTTTCTGTGTGTGCTGTAGTGTTTGTGGGGTTCTGTAATCTCTGCTTGATTTGATTTTTCTTTAGTTGTGTTTTAATTTTTTCATTGAGTTTTTGTACTATATGGGTGCTGTAACCATTGTTAGTGGCTACAAGTTGTATTGTTTGTAACTCTTTTTCATAATTTTCTTTGCTGAGTTATGTTATTTAGCCTGTGTAACATATGTCGTAGGGCCGCTAATTTTTGATTTTGTGGGTGGTTGGATGAAGCATGTATGATTATGTCTGTGGCTGTAGGCTTTCCGAAGATGTCAAATGTGTGTTTATTGTTCTCTCTCTTTATTGTTATATCCAAGGAATGTATTTGCTTTTGTGTTTCTTTTTCTATGGTAAATTGAATATTTTTATGTATGTTGTTTATATCTGTATGAAGTTTATCAATTTTCTCTGTTGGTTTATCTACCATACAGATTATGTCATCTACGTATCTGTACCAGTAAACAATTTTGTATCCTTTCTTTGTGATGACTGTATCGAAGATTGTGTTTTCTATGTAGTTGATGAATATGTTTGCTAGTGTTCCTGAAATTGGGGATCCCATTGGGAGCCCATCTTCTTGTAAGTAAAATTCCTTTTCAAATTGGAAGTAATTTTGGGATGTGATTACTTTGAGCGTTTTTGTTATTTCATTAATATTGTCTACAGGTAGTTTGTTGTGTGTTAGTAAGTTTTCTTCAATTAGTTTTATTGTGTCTGCAGTAGATATTGAGGTGTACATGTTCTCTATGTCAAAAGAGATGAGTGATGCTGTTTGTGGGATGTGTAAGTCTTTTATATATGTTATGAGTTCATTTGTGTTTTTCACTGTTCTGCTGTTTTTCATTTCATAGTGTTGCATTATGATTTTGTTCATGTGTTTTGCCACATGGTAGGATGGTGCATTCATGAAATTAATAACAGGCCTCACTGGAATGTAGGGTTTGTGGACCTTGGGTTGGCTTCTGAGTGTTGGTGCTTTTGGGTTCTTCTGTGTGATATGTTGTTTTTGTTTATCTGTAAGTATGTGTCTGATCTCTCTGAGGTTGTTTTTTATGTATGTCTGGAAGCGTGCTGTTGGATCAGATTTTAGTTTTGTTATATTGTTAGAAGAGATGAAATCCATAGTTTTTTCTATATATTGTTCATTATTGATCAGTACTGTGCTGTTCCCTTTGTCAGCTCTTGTGACTATGATGTTAGCTTGCAGTTTTTCTTTTAATTTCTTAGTGGTGTTTTTTCTGTTTGAAGTTTACTGTTTTGCTCTTTCTTTGACATGGTGATTATATTATTTCTTTCTTTCTTCACTAGTTCTCGTGTTAGTCCAATATTTATAGTGTTATTTTTATTTTTCTCTTCCTCTGCCAGGATGCTTTCTGTTTCTACAATCAAATTTTCTATGTAGTGGTTATCTATTTTTGTGCTGATGTTGTGTTTGAGTCCTTTCTCTAATAGCTGTGTTTCTTTCTCAGTTAATTCTGTGTCTGTGAGATTTATTAATTTTGGGTGAAATTTGTGCTGATAGGTGTGTTGTACTTTGTCATACTTTCCTCTATGGTTATTTTTATTAGTGAGTGTTTTGATTTTTCGTTCATGCTTGTTGTGTGTGTATTGCAGTGTTCTTGCTGTGATGTGTTCAATTTTTTGTATTATGTTGATCATCACTGTTGGGTTGTTAATAAAAGCTGATAACTCGAGATGTAAATCATATAACATCCTATTAAGCATGAGTTTCTTAATGTAGAGCGATTTGATTTCATTTTCTAACCAAGTCTTTTCTGCAAATGATTTCGTTTTCATGCATAAGAAACTATTAAACAACGTAGAAAATAATCAAATATTACACATTTAACACAAAGTATTGTGATTTGCAAAAGTGTCAGTTACAACCAATTCGACTAACCCTGTTAACATATTATACTATGAAAACTTAAGATAAAGAAGACCATATATGCCACATGTCTCTGTTGTCTATGGGGTATCCATCTGTATGTGTTTTTATACTTCCTGATTATGGAGAACCATAGGATTATATGTTTCATAAATGGAGTGCTGGCAACAGACTTTGATCTCTTTGTATTCGTTCTTCAGTTAAGTGTTACAAAGACACTCATTTTAACAGTTCTTCAGTTATTTTTCCCAAAATACTTCTGAATGATAACTCATCAAATTTCCATTGAGTTGTAAAGAAGTGCTGTTTTCTCTACATTTAAGGAAATGTAAAGTTGCATATTTAACCAAAAGAAGAAGTGTTAGGCCTTAAGTTGAAATATTAACAACTTTGTAGCTGAAATCTGTGTGCAGTAAAGAAGAAAACTGAGACATGTCCATCTCATTAATGAGCTCTGGAGAAATTGGCAAATCATTTTTGTTTTCTTGCTATGGCGATAATGGAAGCAACTTACCTTCAAATATCTTGATTACATTTTGAATGTGTAACTGACTTTTCTGAGTTAATTTGAACTGTGGTGTTGCCGAATCAGTATTGAATAAAGTGTAAGGAGGAGGTGAAATTTGGTGCTTTTCTAACTGTGCCCACTCACAAAACAAAAACTTTTGCAAACTCCTTCTCAGTTGCCACTGTCCGCCTCTGGAAAAAAACTGCCCCTTACCTTGCGGAAAATTCAATCTCCTGCTGCTTTTAAGAAGAAGTTGAAGCATTTCCTACTATCATCCTCATAAAGTTCTCCACAAAATTAATGTACAAAGCCAATCCTCTCATCTGTCAAATAGCAAAGCTAGCGTCTCCTATCTTGCTCCTGAGATGCCTTTCTCTTCATCTATCTCTATTAGCTACGCATTCTTCTTTTCCTTTATATTTCCTTAATTATGTTTCATCATGTCTCTCTATTCTTCTCCTCCCTTCACAATGAGTCTCCCTCATACTCCCTGTTGCCAGCTCTCCTATCTAAAATCTTACTCTTCAGTAATGTCTATTTATAACAGTACTTATGATCTACGAAAATAAACTCTATATGTTTGTATTTTTCCAGGTGTACCTTTCTAATTGTTTATTTCACTTTTTGTACTAGATGTAGTTTAACATGCCTACTAAAACATATGAATGTAAAATAAGTAGAATGCCTGGTTAGATGTTAGAGAGGGCCTGATGGCCCTAATCTTGCCAGGTTAAATAAATAAATAAATAAGCACAACTTTAGTTCTGCAGTATTGTAACCACAGCTCTAAACTGATTTGTTGATGTATGAAACGTATCGTCTGTGCAAATTCAGTTGTGCATCGTGCAAGAGGGAAAATAGAGTTCATTAATAGATTACTTGAATTGTAATTCAGCCACATTCTACCTACAAATGTAAGGATCCATCGCTGATAAATATTCCCGTCAACACCATTATTCTGATCGTACCCGATGTATGTAGAGCCATTTTTGACGTCTTGAAAAGGGAAAATTATTTGAAGGTACGTGAAAACACAACAATGAAATTAAATTTTTTGTTCAAATAAACTGCGTTTTATAGAATGATATGCTTTATTAAAATGTTTTTATCTAATGCTCATAAAATGGAAAGTGACAAGCTAATTAAACAGAACATGTAGAAATTATTCAGATAGTGAAGGGAGACAAAAATTTAATAGTAATGGGTGACTGGAATTCGAGTGTAGGAGAAGGGAGAGAAGGAAACATAGTAGGTGAATATGGATTGGGGCTAAGAAATGAAAGAGGAAGCCGCCTAGTAGAATTTTGCACAGAGCACAACTTAATCATAGCTAACACTTGGTTTAAGAATCATGAAAGAAGGTTGTATACGTGGAAGAACCCTGGAGATACTAAAAGGTATCAGATAGATTATATAATGGTAAGACAGAGATTTAGGAACCAGGTTTTAAGTTGTAAGACATTTCCAGGGGCAGATGTGGACTCTGACCACAATCTATTGGTTATGACCTGTAGATTAAAACTGAAGAAACTGCAAAAATGTGGGAAATTAAGGAGATGGGACCTGGATAAACTGAAAGAACCAGAGGTTGCACAGAGTTTCAGAGAGAGCATAAGGGAACAATTGACCGGAATAGGGGAAAGAAATACAGTAGAAGAAGAATGGGTAGCTCTGAGGGATGTAGTAGTGAAGGCAGCAGAGGATAAAGTAGGTACAAAGACGAGGGCTGCTAGAAATCCTTGGGTAACAGAAGAAATATTGAATTTAATTGATGAAAGGAGAAATATAAAAATGCAGTAAATGAAGCAGGCAAAAAGGAATACAAACGTCTCAAAAATGAGATCGACAGGAAGTGCAAAATGGCTAAACAGGGATGGCTAGAGGACAAATGTAAGGATGTAGAAGCTTATCTCACTAGGGGTAAGATAGATACTGCCTACAGGAAAATTAAAGAGACCTTTGGAGAGAAGAGAACCACGTGTATGAATATCAAGAGCTCATATGGCAGCCCAGTTCTAAGCAAAGAAGGGAAGGCAGAAAGGTGGAAGGAGTATATAGAAGGTTTATACAAGGGCGATGTACTTGAGGACAATATTATGGAAATAGAAGAGGATGTAAATGAAGACGAAATCGGAGATACGATACTGCGTGAAGAGTTTGACAGAGCACTGAAAGACCTGAGTCGAAACAAGGCCCCCGGAGTAGACAACATTCCATTAGAACTACTGACGGCCTTGGGAGAGCCAGTCATGACAAAACTCTACCAGCTGGTGAGCAAGATGTATGAGACAGGCGAAATACCCTCAGACTTCAAGAAGAATATAATAATTCCAATCCCAAAGAAAGCAGGTGCTGACAGATGTGAAAATTACCGAACTATCAGTTTAATAAGCCACGGCTGCAAAATACTGACGCGAATTCTTTACAGACGAATGGAAAAACTGGTAGATGCAGACCTAGGGGAGGATCAGTTTGGATTCCGTCGAAATGTTGGAACACGTGAGGCAATACTGACCTTACGACTTATCTTAGAAGAAAGATTAAGAAAAGGCAAACCTACGTTTCTAGCATTTGTAGACTTAGAGAAAGCTTTTGACAATGTTGACTGGAATACTCTTTTTCAAATTCTAAAGGTGGCAGGGGTAAAATACAGGGAGCGAAAGGCTATTTATAATTTGTACAGAAACCAGATGGCAGTAATAAGAGTTGAGGGGCATGAAAGGGAAGCAGTGGTTGGGAAAGGAGTGAGGCAGGGTTGTAGCCTCTCCCCGATGTTATTCAATCTGTATATTGAGCAAGCAATAAAGGAAACAAAAGAAAAATTTGGAGTAGGTATTAAAATTCATGGAGAAGAAGTAAAAACTTTGAGGTTCGCCGATGACATTGTAATTCTGTCAGAGACGGCAAAGGACTTGGAAGAGCAGTTGAACGGAATGGACAGTGTCTTGAAAGGAGGATATAAGATGAACATTAACAAAAGCAAAACGAGGATAATGGAATGTAGTCAAATTAAATCGGGTGATGCTGAGGGAATTAGATTAGGAAATGAGACACTTAAAGTAGTAAAGGAGTTTTGCTATTTAGGAAGTAAAATAACTGATGATGGTCGAAGTAGAGAGGATATAAAATGTAGACTGGCAATGGCAAGGAAAGCGTTTCTGAAGAAGAGAAATTTGTTAACATCGAATATAGATTTATGTATCAGGAAGTCGTTTCTGAAAGTATTTGTTTAGAGTGTAGCCATGTATGGAAGTGAAACATGGACGATAACTAGTTTGGACAAGAAGAGAATAGAAGCTTTCGAAATGTGGTGCTACAGAAGAATACTGAAGATAAGGTGGATAGATCACGTAACTAATGAGGAGGTATTGAATAGGATTGGGGAGAAGAGAAGTTTGTGGCACAACTTGACTAGAAGAAGGGATCGGTTGGTAGGACATGTTTTGAGGCATCAAGGGATCACAAATTTAGCGTTGGAGGGCAGCGTGGAGGGTAAAAATCGTAGAGGGAGACCGAGAGATAAGTACACTAAGCAGATTCAGAAGGATGTAGGTTGCAGTAGGTACTGGGAGATGAAGCAGCTTGCACAGGATAGAGTAGCATGGAGAGCTGCATCAAACCAGTCTCAGGACTGAAGACAACAACAACAACATGTAATAATTACACATAGTCTTTTTCTAGACTCCTAAAACTACAAGCGAGTGGATGCAGGTGGCAAATGGGTTGTGTATTCAAGTTATGCCACTTTTTCTGTGCACTTCTTTCATAGTTGTGTCGAATTTCGACGAGATTTCATTTAATGCGCTCATCTTCTTCACTTCATCCTTAAAGTGCTGGTTATGCACGTTCCATATTTCGGGGTAGCTTTCCACGGCTTCAATAAAATATTCTGTATCCTGCTTCATCCATTCTCGTTTCTCCTCCATTCCGAAATTTGTTTGCATATAATAAGTAAGATGGTTGTATAAATTAAGTCAGCACATTAAGTAAATTGTTAAATATTTGTGTTATGCAGATGACATACTTACTTTAACTTGCTCTTCCTACAGGAAATAGAAATAAATCCTAAAAGCTGCAGGTTACTTGCAGATACTTCTTGCGTGGTGTCCACACTGGAAGCGGAAAACGTGCACCAAGTCACTTCCGCAATAAATTGCTGCGTTCGCAAGTCGACTTGGCGATATATTTACACTCGCAAACCGCGCTGCGAGTTCCTCAACGAAAGTAAATTGCTGCAATAGCTCGCTAGCGTAAACCGAAGAAACCTCACAGCGCACTAGTTTCATCTTTGGATTGGCAAACGTGTCTTCCGCGCTGAGGAACTTTGCTGTATTGTTTATGTTGAGTGTGGAGTTCGTGTGCTTCTGTTTGTAAACAGAATATTTTGGTTTTTAGCTAAGCAACACAAGCGAAAATGTCGGAAAGAAAAGTGTTAAATGTAGGTATCCGTAGTGAACGATTTGTTGTAAAATTGTGTATTCGTCTAATGACAAATTAAATTGTTGACCAGTCATGAGTTCACTGATATGTAACTTGACTTTTCAGAAATATTATCCTCCGGATTTCGATCCGTCGAAAATACCGAGGATGAAGATGCCAAAAAATCGTCAATACACTGTGAGACTTATGGCTCCATTTAATATGAGGTGAGAAACCATATCGTAAGTGATAATGACTTCTCAGTGTGATGATGTCTGTTCAGCCTTGTTTAGTAAGCCATTTATCTAAGTATGATATTATATGTCTATTCATTCTTCTACACTGCCTAACAGAGTTGGGTTTAGTCTGTCAATGTTTGGAGGTTGTATGACGTCAAAGCTGTAATTATTCAGTCCATACAGTTCAAGCGAACTGTATAGTGGTTAAGGAATTATGCTCACATTCGAAAGTTATGGGTTTCAGATCCCTACCCAGCCCTCCATATGTACGTTTCCTATGAGTTAGTCAAGTTGTTTATTGGATGGTTTCTTTGAAAATGAACACCCATTTTGTTTCCTACCCTTATCTAGTGTGAGCTTACGCTTCATCTCTAATAACATTATCACCAGTATCAGGATGTTAAACTTACTTACCTTCAGTATTCGCCCATCCCTAATTTCCAGTAAATGCAAGTCAATTAAAATATTGTAATCCATGTAATTATGTTACACTGCATCAGTTAGTTGTGTCTCCTCAACCACTACTACTATAGCCGATCCTGGCAGCTGATGGTAGCTACTATACTCCAGTTAAAATTGCTTTCTGATTGATGTTTCAGTGAATTGAGTGGTAGGTGTGAGCCACCAGTCAGTCTTAGTTCCTTCTCAAGCACCATGTGCTTGCTGTGTTTCCTGTTTTGTGGGTAGGTGCGGCGTCTTGTTAAGCGTGGCTGGTAGTGCATCGGCAACACTGCAATGCAATCTGTCAAGCACGAAGTAATTTTAATCAGAGTATAATTAATGATGTGTTAAATTGACGTTTTGACTGTTTGCTTTTGTCTCAGAATTTTCAGCTGATATTTCTTTAATGATTTTGCTGATGTTATCCAACACAAGTGACGGATTGCCAAAGATTCCCACTCCATTGCTTGTGGCAGACTAGAGTCAAGCCCAGTGCTTGCATGTAGATTCTGCGCCAGTGTCTTTGAGACTTACCCAGATTTATATCATTAATTCTCCCTCTGTTACCTGCAATGATCATTCACTGTAGGGCGGGAATCCAGGGTCTGTTTCTCTTGAGGTTTTCTGCTTTCTTGTTAAGAGTATTGTCATACTTACATAGGCATCCAGTTGTGGAGTAAACAAGGGGCTTATACCCCCTCCTGGAATCTGAATACGGGATTTGTATTTATTAAAATATTTTTGTGAATTTCTGGTAATGATTATGTGCTACTCTACCAAACTACACATTACAGTATTTTTGTTTCCATGAATTGATGATACTTTCTCAAGCTGTGTTGGGTACAGCCCAGTGCCACATACAGTCCAATGAACTCTGCAGTCCAGTTCTCAAAGCTGCACAGTAATGTTACAAACTTCAGATGAAGATTGCATTGATTCAGCTGCTGAATGTCAATACCACAGGCCAATTTAAATGTGATTTTGCAAGATTTCCCACATTTAACTGACCATATACTGGCCTTAGGCTACAGTTTACATGATCAACTAAAAAAATAAAGCTTTCTAAATGCATTCTGGTTAACTCAGCTACACCAGTCAATATTAAAAAATAGAAAACATGAAAGTAATGGAATAAAGGCAATAATATAATAAGATGTGAGGTTTTGTATGTGAACAAAGTGTAGTAGATGTCAACCTAGTTGAATTTGTTGTTGTTGCTGTGCTCTTCAGTCCAGTGACTGGTTTGATGCAGCTCTCTATGCTACTCTATGCTGTGCAAGCTTCTTCATCTCCCAGTACCTACTGCAACCTAAATCCTTCTGAATCTGCTTAGTGTATTCATCTTTTGGTCTCCCTCTGTGATTTTTACCCTCCATGTTGCCCTCCAGTACTAAATTGGTGATCCCTTGATGCTTCAGAACATGTCCTACCAACTGATCCCTTCTTCTAGTCTAGTTGTGCCACAAATTTCTCTTCTCGCCAATTCCATTCAGTACCTCCTCATTAGTTATGTGATCTACCCATCTGATCTTCAGCATTTTTCTGTAGCACCACATCTCGAAAGCTTCTATTTTCTTCTTGTCTAAACTATTTATCATCCATGTTTCATTTCCATACATGGCTACACTCCATACAAATACTTTAAGAAGTGACTTCCTGCACTTAAATCTATACTCGATGTTATCAAACTTCTCTCCCTCAGAAATGCTTTCCTTGCCATTACTAGTCTACATTTTGTGTCGTCTCTGCTAAGACCATCATCAGTTATTTTGCTCCCCAAATAGCAAAACTCATATTACTACTTTAAGTGTCTAATTTACTAATATAATTCCTTCAGCATCACCCAGTTTAATTCCATTATCCTTGTTTTGCTTTTGTTGATTTTCATCTTATATCCTTCCAAAACACTGTCCAGCTGCTCTTCCAGGTCCTTTGCTGTCTCTGACAGAATTACAATGCCATCAGCAAAGCTCAAAGATTTTATTTTTTCACCATGGATTTTAATTACTATTCTGAATTTTTCTTTTGTTTCCTTTACTGCTTGCTCAATTTACAGATTGAATAACATTGGGGATAGGCTACAACCCTGTCTCACTCCCTTCCCAACCATTGCTTCCCTTTCATGCCCGTTGACTCTTTATAACTGCCATCTGGTTCCTGCACAAATTGTAAAGAGGCTTTTGCTCCCTGTATTTTACCCCTTCCACCTTCAGAATTTTAAAGAGAGTATTCCAGTCGACATTGTCAAAAGCTTTCTCTAAGTCTACAAATGCTAGAAACGTATGTTTGCCTTTCCTTAATCTATTTTCTAAGATAAGTCTTAGGGTCAGTATTACCTCACGTGTTCCAACATTTCTACGGAATCCAAACTGATCTTCCTCGAGGTCAGTGTCTACTAGTTTTTCCATTCTTCTGTAAAGAACTCACGTTAGTATTTCCGTGACTTATGAAATTGATAGTTCAGTTATTTTACTTCTGTCAACACCTGCTTTCTTTGGGATTGGAATTATTATATTCTTCTTGATGTCTGGCGGTATTTCACCTGTCTCGTACATTGTGCTCACCAGGTGGTAGCGTTTTCTCAGGACTGGCTCTCCCAAGGCTATCAGTAGTTCTAATGGAATGTTGTCTACTCCTTGGTCCATGTTTTGACTTAGGTCCTTCAGTGCTCTGTCAAACTTTTCACAATTGAATTAACATATTATAAAGTTTCTTCCCAGTTTCTCCACTTCTAGAAGTATTAATTACTCAGTTTCTGTTGGTTATTTTTGTTGTCCTCCAACATGATTTGCTTAATTGCTCTGACTTTTTTTATAGGAGATTTTTAATTTTCGGTTCCTGCATTATAGTATGAGCATTTTAACAATTTTTGTGTGAATATTTTGTAGTTTTATTTCATAACCCATGAATGTAATCACTTGGGGCTGTAATTTCAGATTATTAGATCAAAAAGGTGGAATTCATATTCATGTTAGTAACAGAAAGATTTACTTTGCATATACTATCGAAATAAGCTCATCATTTAGGTGTCAAAGCCATCAACCTTCTAATTCTACTTGGGTAACTAGTGGTCGTTTGAAATAGGAAACATTTTTTATCATCACTCCAGGCAAATGCCGGGATGGTTCCTCTGAAAGGGCACGGCCGACTTCCTTCCCCATCCTTCCCTAATCCAATGAGACCGATGAGCACACTGTCTGGTCTCCTTCCCCAAACCAACCAACCAACCATTTTTTATCCTAATTGTCATATTTAATTATTGGGACGCAGCGCATTTTCAGATATACTCACTCAGTTTTATCAAAACTGTCAATTTTAAAATTTTTCACACCCCTTGAAAGAATTTCAGGAATAGTAAAATGTCTGATACCACCCAGCAGCTTAGACCCTTGATGTCATCAGCATGGTTGTTTGTTCTTACACACTGTGGTAACTATCATGTCACGCAGTAATAGACACATGAGGAAAAAATGACATCACAGTATAACCTATAATCCAGTTCTTTCAAATAGGAATATCAATCTGATGGGATGGCCATGGAAATTAGGGGGTTTGTGCAGGGTCAAACAAAGTAAATAACATTCACAACAAGAAATACATAGCAAAACAAACAGCACTTGATACCATAGATATCACTGTAAAGACTGGTAATGAAAAAATTGCTCCAAAAGCCAGAATCAAAGCATTCCCTTGAACTGTGCAGCTCAGCTAAAGCCCACGTTATCAACAATCAGTAGCTCGCACACCTAATTATTATCAAAAACCAACTTCACCAAAATCACACACACACACACACACACACACACACACACACACACACACACACACGCCTGACAGAGGGTACCATGTACCACTATTAGTCATTCCCCATCCTACTCCACTCGCAAATAGAGCAAGAGAAAAGTGACTGTCTGTATACCTCTGTACGAACTCTAATTTCTCTTATATTCGTACACCTTCTGTGAACTGAGTGTTGGCGGCAGCAGAATCATCCTGCAGTCAGCTTCAAATGCCGTTTCTTGAAATTTTCCAAATGTGTTCTTCCCTCCAGAGATTCCTATTTCACTTCACAAAGTGTCTCCATAGTACTCACATGTTGATCGAACCTATTGGTAACCTGGCTAGCAGCCCGTGACTTCTTTTAATATGACTTGGGGTTAGTTCCAAACACTCGAGTAGCACTCAAGAATAGCTCACACTAGTGTTCTGTTCATGATTTGCTTTACAGATGAACCATACTTCCCGAAATTCTCCCAGAAAACTGAATTCAACCATTCGCCTTCCCTGCTACTATCCTTATGTAATTCTTTCCTTTTATATCAATCTGGATATTTACTAATGCTGTATTAGAAAATTATGGAATTGTGTTTCTTGCTCATCTGCATTAACTTATATTTTTCAACTTTTAGAGCTAGCTACGATTTGTTACAGCATCTGGAAATAAGTCATATTATGTATCCTTCTACTGTCACTCAAATGACAATTACCTTCTCACACACCACAGCATTATCAGAAAACCAAGAGCACTTACAATCAGCCGTAATGGTACACCGTCTTTGTAGATTTTTGGTAACCCATATAGCTGATGTGGTGGGGTTTCCGTGTTGTGTAGGTTCCTATTAATGCCTGCCTAGAAAGAAGATGCCTTGATGAACTGACCTGCAATGTCAGATTATGTGGAATATGAATCGCTTATTGTTTTTAGCTCACATGATCAGCTGTACATTACAAATTTGTTAGCCACTACAAAGTTCCCATTTCACCACAAAATTTCTGGGTAAGACCACAACAACAAGAAATTACAAGGGTTTTCATTAGAAGACCAGTGTGAGAAATTTGATTCTTTTTTTTCTCTCTTTTTCAAAGAAAAATTTTAGTTTATCATATTAATCTTCTGCCTTTGTTTTATTAAAAGGTGTGTTACTTGTGGAGAGTACATCTACAAGGGAAAAAAATTCAATGCACGAAAAGAAGATGTTGAAGGAGAGGATTATCTAGGAATAAGGATATACAGATTTTACATAAAGGTAAATGTTTTCCACATCTTTGTAACACTGATTTAATTATATACTCAGTTTATTATAAATTATGTATTTCTGATTTATTGTTTACAGAAGAAGTAAGTTCACACATTTTATCAGCTTTAGTTATAATTGTCCATATTAGACGTAAACAATGTTTTTTCAACTCTTGTTAAAGAAAATTCCTACTGTAATCTGTACCTGTGAATGCATTTTACTTTACGCTCATAAAGCATTACAAACACTAATCTTCTTCTTCTTTTTGTTTATGCCTGCTTAGGACCATAAGGCTTGCTTTGACGCTTTACAGGGGTTTTCCGTTTCTTCTTGGCCCAGAAAGCTTTCATTTGCTGACTGTGAGCAAGCTTCTTCTCCTCTGTCCACTTTAGTCTGCTGGTTCCTGTGCTCTTTTTGTTGCTAAGAGATGTTGGGAGTATCCCTTGTACAATAATTTGGCAGAATTTCAACTGGCCCTGTATGGTTTCTAATGGATTTTCAAGTTGCTCCAGGTCTGATTTCACTGTAGTAATCCATTTTTTTTGGAGGCTTTCCTACTACCTGTCATGGTGAAGATTCTATTTGTGAGTCTACAGGGGTTCATGTGGGTCAAATGTCCTTAGAAGGCTAATCATCTCTTCCTCATAGATGTGATTATGTTTTCATAGATATAGTACAGCTCACTATTGTGTTTGATCTAGTAGTGCCGTCCTCGTCTCTTATTGGTTCTAGTATTCTCCTTAGAATTTTATGTTCCTTGAGCTCTAGTTTCCTAAGTGAGCCCTTGCTGGTCATCAGGAAGCATTCAGAGGCATGCAGTGCAGAGGGCCTTTCTGCTGAGTTGTAATGTTTGAGTTTAAGGTTCTTGGAAAGGTACTTGGAGATGTAAATACTCTTGCAGGAGTGGCAGACCCTCTCCAACTTGTCACGTCTGGTATGTACTGACAAATTCTCACACTCATTTGGTGAAATCCATTCTCCTAAATATTTGACTATGGAGACTTAGAGAACGCATTGCCGTGTAGTGGAATTGCAGATGGGGCTCCTGTGATGTTACTAATTAACTCAGTTTGTTGTATACTGACCTTCAAACTGGTCATAGCTGCAATGCTGTAGAGGCTCTGTAGTTGGCGAGTAGCCTCATTTATATTGTCAGATCTTTTGCAAAGGCTAGGCAGAGTACATTGAGGTTGTCCTTGTTGTATCCAATCTTCATTCCATTCCTGGTGGTAATGTGCAAGTCTATTCCCTGATAATCTTCTATAAACTTCTTCAGTACATTTTTTAAAAGTATGCGTGAGAGGCCATCACCTTGTCCAACTCCTGTTTGAATGGTGAAACTCTCAGAGAGCTCACTGTGTAGGTGGTGTTCCTCAGAAGGGCCTGGTTTAATATGCTGTTCTTCTCGTGTAGGCCAACTTCTCATAGGGAGAAGATCAAGGTCTGCCTACCTATCAAATCATATACCTTTTCAAGGTCCAATTGGGTGGCTACCCAGGTAAGTCTGCTGGACTCTGATATTAAAGAAAGTCTTGACATTTTGTATTTGCTCTGTGCAAGGTCTACTAGCTTGAAAGTTGGCCTGATATTCATCTAGTTGGGAATCAAGTTGTTTGCTGACTCTAGTTAGCATTGCTCTAGAGAAAATCTTGTTCATGGCGGCCATCACAGATATGCCACAGTAGTTGTTGAGGTCAGTCTTACTATCCTTCTTGTGAAGAAGATAGATCACAGCCGAGGTCCATTCACTAGGTAAGGTCTCCTTATCCATATGTCATGTGCAGTCTGATGGATGCCCTGTGTAAAGTATTCATTTGCATGTTTCCACACCTCCACTACTATGCCATCTGTACCAGAGGCCTTCTTATTTGATAATCTCCTCATTTTCTTCACTGGTTGGTGGTATTTAGACTGAATTCCTAGAAGGGGTCTCATGGAAGGTAAGTCTCTCTTTAGGTTCCTCTGCATTGAGAGGCTTTTGGAAGTACCCAACAATGGTATTGATGCAGTCTTTACTGTTTAACTGCAACTTCCCAACAGGTGTGTGAAGCTGACAAACAGAGGCTGTGTACCATGTGTTCTCCAGTTTGTCCCCCCCCCTCCCCCCCCCCCCCCCCCCCCCGCCCAATGGATGTCTCTTGTGTTGTTGTTCTTGAAGGCCTCATCTTCTTGTTGTATCAGGGATGTGGTGTAGTTTCTCTCGGAATTACAGATGGTGTTCACTTTTATGTTTCGTTGTGTTAAAAAAAAAAGTGATAGTTTGGCTCATTCTTCCACTTGATACAGGCTCTGTGCCTTTTCTCTGTATCCTGGTCACAGTCTGTGTTCCACCTGGGATACTTGCCTTTGTTGGATGAGGCAGTGATGGTTTCTTGTGTGGCATCCAGTAGAGCTTTTCTCTAAGTTGGACTACTCCCGTTATTGTGTGTAAGGTACAGTCCTCATCATTCAGTCGTTATTTGTTGAACTTCGTCATCTTAGAGCTCTTCATAATGTTAGGTGATTTATGATTTCCTCAGTGGTTGTAGATTGGTCTTTACCAGGGAGAGGTAATGATCAAAGCTCCTCTGAGTACCTGAACAAACTGTGTCTACCTATGGTACTTCCTGTATACAGCTACATGATCTGTTTGGAATTCACCCAACAGAGATTTGGACTCTTTCAGGTCTTGGACTTCTTAGGTAGGTGTTTGAAAAGCGGTTGATGTTAGCACCATGTTATACTTCTCTCAAAAGTCTATAAGGTGCTGTGCGTTCCTGTTTGTCCTCTTGTGAGAGGGATAGTAGCCAACTATTCTGTGATATTTTCATTCTTCGGCAACTTTTGCTTTGAAATCATCCCTAAGCAAGGTGGTGTAGTGTTGTGGGATCTTGTCCAGTGTTTCTAAGTGAATGAAAGTTCACTATAAGTGTATGGTGAGGTCCTACCATAAGACGAAGTAAAACCTGTTAAATGATTGATCATTCTTTGATGTACAGCTAAACCAGTACCTAGGTATGGGAGTTCCTTTATCACTCTGATATGTGGTTTCCCTTTATAGATCCTGTACCCTGTACAAACATGATCATTTAATGGATACATGAAATGTATTCGTAATTGTGAATATGGACAACCTCAGTTGAAACTGAATCATAGCAATGAAAATTTGTGACAGACCAGGACTCGAACCTGGATTTCCTGCTTATTGTGAGTGTTCACCTTACCATTAGGCTATCTGAACACAACTCAGGGTCAGACACAAACCTCCATAAGTCATCAAGAGGAAGGCGACTGCTCGCAGTAAGCAGGAAATCCTGGTTCGAGTCCCAGTGTTGCACGAATCTTCATTGTCATATTGGTATATAGCTGATGGTTGTCCATATTCGCACCTGTGGATACATTTCATGTGTTTCATAATGGCTGTAATTGCTGCAATGCCTATATACAACATTGCAGTGCTTGTATGGTTCAGAAATATGATGCAATGTTCCTTCAGACATGCAAGCCTGCCAAAGGGAACATTGCATCGTACTTCTGAATAACATATGCATAGCAGTATCATATTTGACAAACTCTTCCATCGCTTCTTCTAAGAAACATTTTTTTTCCCCAGAAAGAAAATACATGAGTTTGAATACTCTACTTCTAATTTTTTCCCTTTTTTCTCTAAACTCACATAAACATGTAATATATGTTTTAAGATAGCTTTAACATTCTTTTTATATGAAATGTGTCAAATTATTTACCAATATAATACATTTTACCAGTGCGTACATGGCTCAGTGTTCAGATGGCTATCAAGAAACAAAGAGTGTCAATGCAAGAGATGAATATTTTAACTGCATCCATTTGAGAATTAAGTATGTGCAATTTACGTTACAGTAGTAATATTTCATGGATCCAGGGAGAATGGTCTGTGGGATATGGAAAGAAGTCAGACATGTACATTTATTTTTATTCAAGCACAAAAGAGTGAAATGACACAACATTACTGTATTACAGTGCTAATTCTAACTATACCTTAGCCAAAATATTAAACATAAGAGCTTCTGTGAGGATATTGTTCAAAGTGGAGTAAAATGGGTTGCCCAGTGAAAATTCTTTAATTCAGTCGTAAACTCAACTTCATTATCTACATAACATTTAATCTGCTCTTGTAAGGCATTGAATACATGTGCACCTATGTATGTGACTTCTTTCTGTTCTAATGTTGAAATCTTTGTGGAGTTTGTCCTTGGTCCTAATGTCAAAAGTTGCCACAAATTCAAGGAGCAGATAGAGGAGTCAAAATACTACAACTGTGGGATAGGAACGCACTTTAAGTCCAGGACAGGTAATGTGTGCTTTCTGTGTGCATACAGTTGGAAGCGACTATATGGAACACTTGCTCAAGTTCATGTGCAAGTATATGATATACCTGGTACTCCATGTTCCAAGTGTTAAGCTGGAAGGGAAGGTCCATTTGCATGATGCATGATAACCCCACTCCCCTGACACGACCTTTCCTCTCTCTCTCTCTCTCTCTCTCTCTCTCTCTCTCTCTCTCTCTCTCTCTCTCTCTCCTTTTTTTTGTGGGGGGAGGGGGTGCAGCACTTTCCAATGAAGACATACTTCTTGTTCTCTGCAAAGATGTTATAACTGTACGGAATGTGGTGGATGATCACCATGTTGTGTAATGTACAACACTGTTGAGTGACCAGTAACTTAAGGAGTGTGTGCATTGATTGCCCCTTTTCCCTGGGTTATTTTCAAGGCTATAAGTTCCTCTTCTATTAGCTCCTTCAATTTGTGCACAACTTTTTGGGTAGTTGGCAAAATACCTAGATTTTTGAATAGGTCACTGCAGGATCTTCTTGAATTTACACCAAATATAATTCTTGTAACACATTCCTGTATTCTGAAAATAACCTCAGTTTCCACAGAAAATGACTCCATAACTCATCAGTGAATGTAAACACACAGCAAAAACTGCTTTGTTTATTTTTAAACAGTCTATAGTAGTAATCATGCACACTGCATACATTGCTGATCCAAGATGCTTTATTAACTCTAGGCAGTGGGTTTTTCTATCAGTGTTGTGGTGTATCTGTAGCCTCAAAGCTTAACTCTTTCTACTGCTTGTATTTGATTGATTGAGAAACTTATGTTTATAGCTTGTGGATTCTGTGAGCGGTACTGAATTGTACATACTGAGTCAAAATTCTGTAATAATCCACTTGCCTTGTATAACCTGATGATGTTTTCTAATATTTCATTAGCTACTTTTTCAGTAAGAGGACAGGAGCCGTTGTTTATTCCTATTCATGTATCATGTGCAAAAATTACATATTTTGCATCTTCTGAAGCTGCAATTGGAAGATCATTTACTTATACTCTAAGACAAAAAAACACTACACACTTCAAAGGAATTATGAGAATTGGACAGAAATTGGTAGATGTGATGTACATGTACAGACAAACAAATGATTATGATTCCAGAAAATGGGAGTGTATATTCAAGAGAAAGAGCTTCACAAATTGAGGACGTCAGTGGTGCTTTGGTCCACCTCTGGCCCTTATGTAAGCAGTTATTTGGCGTGGCATTGTTGACAGAGTTGTTGAATGTCCTTATGAGGGATACCATGCCAAATTCTGTCTAATTGGCATGTTAGCTCTTCAAAACCCTGAAATGGTTGGAGGGTCCTGCCCATAATGCTCCAAACATTCTCAATTGGGGAAAGATCTGCTGACCTTCCTGGCCAAGGTAGGGTTTCGTTAGCACAAAGACAAACAGTCGATACTCCTACTGTGTGCAACTATGCATTGTCCTTCTGAAATGTAAGCACATTGCTGTGAAGGGCAACAAAATGGGGCATATAATGTTGTCAACATACTGCTGTGCTGAAAGTATGCTGTGGATGAGAACCAAAGGGATCTTGCTATGAAATGAAATGGCACCCCAGACCATCACTCCAAATTGTGAGACCATATTGCGGGTGCCAGGCAGGTTGGTTCCCACTGCTGTCCAGTGTGTCTCCAGACGTATCTTTAACCTGGAATCTCATTAACTGGAATAAAATTGTCTTCATTGGTGAGTACTGCTTTGAAATGAGCCCCAATGATCAGTGAAAATGCCTGTGGAGATGCCCTGGACAATATTGGGTACCAACCTGACTGTTGCCTACCATATGGCTGACAACCAGGAGTAATGGCCTGGGGTGCCATTTTGTTTCATAGAAAGACCCCTTTGGTCGCCATATAAGGCACCCTTTTAGCACAGCAAAACATTGACGATATTCTATGCCCTCCTTTGTTGCCCCTCGTGACAAACCATGCTGCACTTACATTTCAGCAAGATAATACCTGCCCGCATGTGGCAAGGGTCTCTGCTGCATGCCTTCAGCTTTGCCAAACCTCACCTTGGCCAGCAAGGTCCCTGGATCTCTCCCCAGTTGAGAATGTTTGGAGCATTATGGGCAGGACCTGCCAACCATCTCGGGATTTTCATGATCTAATGATCCAGTTGGGCAGAATTTGGCACAGTATCCCTCATGCGAACATCCAACAACTCTGCAGTCAATTCCTAATCAAGTAACTATGAGGGCCAGAGATAGAACAACACATTATTGACTTGCTCAATTTGTGAAGCTTTCTCTGTTGAATGAATCATCCAGATTTACTGAAATTGTAATCATGTGTTTGTTCATGTACGTCACATCTGCCATTTTCCATTTTATTCATGTAATTTCTTTATTGTACATCCTTTTTTATGTCAGAAATAGCAAAAGACCCAAAATTGAACCTTTTTGTACACCATGTCTGATTGCTTCATATTCTAAGTGCCTGTCATCATGTGGCTCACATGGAGCTGAAATAAATTGTTTTTTGTCATTCAGATGGGATAAAAACAATGAACCTGCTGTGCCTAAGTGTTCTGAAATATTTTACTTTGCATTAGGATAGTATGGATCCACAATCAAAATCTTTAGCCAGCTCAGAAAATATTTCCAGTGGCAGCAGTTTCTGATCTATTGATTTTAGTTTATAATCTGTCAAGGTAAGTATAGCCTGTTCAGTTGACAATACTTTTTGAAATTGCAGTAGTTTGATGCTGAATATGTTTTTCTGCACTTAGTGTGTACAGGGTAAATTATCTTCTTGAAAATTTTGGAAAACAATGGCAGTAAAGAAATGTGTTAGTAATTCTAATGTATCTTCTTGTTTCTTGTGAAATGGGTTGACAGTAGCTTGTTTAAGTCACTGTGGGAAATACAACTGCAAAAAGAGTCATTCACAATGAATCAATATGTTACTAAGGTCAGCTGAACAACATTTCATTATGTTACTACTGCTTTCATCAGAGTCACTTGAGCATTTTTTTCTTCCTTTCTTTCTTTTTAAAAATAAAATAACATCAACAACTTCTTTTAGAGATGTTGGATGAAATTCAGTTTTGTAAAACTTGTTTGTGCAATTTTAGGATTATATTTCATTTGTTGTTGTTGTTGTTGTTGTCTTCAGCCCTGAGACTGGTTTGATGCAGCTCTCCATGCTACTCTATCCTGTGCAAGCTGCTTCATCTCCCAGTACCTACTATAAATAGCCTTTCGCTCCCTGTATTTTACCCCTGCCACCTTTAGAATTTGAAAAAGAGTATTCCAGTCAACATTGTCAAAAGCTTTCTGTAAGTCTACAAATGCTAGAAATGTAGGTTTGCCTTTTCTTAATCTTTCTTCTAAGATAAGTCGTAAGGTCAGTATTGCCTCACGTGTTCCAACATTTCGACGGAATCCAAACTGATCTTCCCCGAGGTCTGCATCTACCAGTTTTTCCATTCGTCTGTAAAGAATTCGCGTTAGTATTTTGCAGCCGTGGCTTATTAAACTGATAGTTCGGTAATTTTCACATCTGTCAGCACCTGCTTTCTTTGGGATTGGAATTATTATATTCTTCTTGAAGTCTGAGGGTATTTCGCCTGTCTCATACATCTTGCTCACCAGCTGGTAGAGTTTTGTCATGACTGGCTCTCCCAAGGCCGTCAGTAGTTCTAATGGAATGTTGTCTACTCTGGGGGCCTTGTTTCGACTCAGGTCTTTCAGTGCTCTGTCAAACTCTTCACGCAGTATCGTATCTCCCATTTCGTCTTCATCTACATCCTCTTCATTATTTCAATATTTCATTAGGCCATTATTAATGATTACAGAAATGTCTTCAGGTTCTTCATTGGTATGTCCCATCTCATTTCTTACCATCTTCCGTGTTTTTATCTTGTTGTTGGAGGAGTGTATTTTTATCATGGTTGTACACACATTTTTATGCTCTGATGGCAACAGACACATTTAGAATTTTACAGTACAGTTTGTACTGTGATTTAACCCTTTCATCTTCTGTGCCCGTTGAAGCAAAGAGGAGTCTTCTCTTAGTTCTGGATGATATTCTGATCCCATTTGTAACTCAGGGTTTAGGTGCATTTATTTGCTTCTACCAGTTAATTTCGCAGGAAGATAGTTTGGAAAATAGCCAATGACTATGATACAGAATACATTACATTTTTCATTTACACCAGGCGGGTGAAACTTCAGTTTCTCCTGACATACGAAATATTCAAACACATTACAGGAATGTAGCCCGGTGATATCTCCAACGACCACCAATATTTCAACAGAAGCATACTTTCAAGGCACAAATGTAGGGAGAGAGAAGTTTGCAAGGAAATTTAAAACCTCATTATGTGATGCATATATTGAAAGATAATGCGCGCACACACACACACACACACACACACACACACATACACACAGTAAACGATTTGTGTTCAATTCACGGTGATTTGTATGTTCAGGCTCATAGTAGTCATCATCCAACTCAGCATGAAGAAGTGCTTCATACATTGGTTCATAGGATCCACATCATCTCAGACCTTGAATGTTTGTAAGCTGAGTAAGTGCACCTCAAAGTCACATTTTTCCATTATACTGAAAGATAGAGCAGGCGTGTTGCGTTATTGACCAATCATGGATCAGCAGAGTGATGATAATAACAAGGTGGCACTTAAATCCAAGGCATTTTTGCCTTACACAGGTAGCATTTTGCATAGGATTGATCATATTGTACAAGAACACAGTTTTAAGTGTGTTTTTGGCCACCACTGAAGATTAGTGTGTGTAAAGGATGATCTAAAGTTGCGTAAAGTGGGTGTTTACCGTATTCCTTGCAGGTGTAGCGTGTAATACATTGGTCTGTTCATCAAGTCCATGGAGGACATGTATTAATCATAAGTGTCACATAGACTTCCAATACCCTTGCAAATCTGCTGTTAAACTTTTCCAATCTATAGCAGAGTGTGCTCTGATATGAAAGTTTCTCACATATTAAAACTGTGTGCTAGAATGAGACTCAAACTTGGAATCTTCGCCTTTCATGGCCAGTGCTCTAGAGCACTTGCTCTCCAGCACACAGTTTCAATCTGCCAGAAAATTTCAAGTCTGCTATTGCTAAACTTTATCTTGGCACTGATCATCTTTTGGAATACAACAATACAGAAATTTTAGTGTGCATTTCCAGAAATTGGGATATTGTCATTAATGATGCAGTTGAGATTAAATTAGTAAATTACTGTATAAACAAAGAGAGGAGTTTTTGCTTAAATTCTGCTTAGAATCCTGCTCTCTCCCTGATCAAACAACAGAGGGACAGAGCTAATGCTGCTTGCTCACCATTGGTAATTTATATTTGTTACCACTACTGCTGTTGCTCATCTTTGGTTGTAAGGTGGCACTAATTGTTTGCAGTGTCTGTGTTGTCTTTCTGCATGTGTCCCCATATATTGAAGTTTTAAATTACTGTGCACAGCACTCCCTCATTACACTTGTGGCTCGAAAAGACCAGGTATGCACCCATAGAAATATTGGGGTTGTCGAAGATGTCACCCGGCTGTATTCTCTTAAGTTATTTGTACACCCAGGGGTGTTGTGCACATCTTTCCAGTCTGCGTTTCACAAGTACTTTATGAATTTCACAGTTAATTTTTCATTTATTAACCTTGTAGTTTAGCAGTTATTTTTGTCATTCTCTCTAATGTTGAATGTTAGCAGTTGTCTATCAAGGGCTGAGAAGCCATTAACTATGAAATTACATTGAGACTTTGTGGTCTCAGTGCATCTATGAAAATGTTGTCAATAGCATCTATGGAATGTTGTCAATAGCATCTATGAAAATGTTGTCAATAGCAGTGTTACTGGTTTCAATCAATCTGCACCACAGCTGTGGGCATCCACATATTACCCTACTATGCCAATCTCTTTATGGGCCATCAAGAGGGAACCTCTGTAGGCACCCAAAACCCCAAACATCTTGTCTGGTTCAGATTCATTAAAGATGTCTTCATGATATAGGCGTAGGACCAAAATCCTCTACTCATTCTTCCATAGCGTCAACAACTTCTCTCCCGTTTGCTTCAGTTGTTCCTCCACAGTGCAACGTGCCATCTTCCTGAATGTTAACCTCTACCTTTCTCATGGCTCCATCCATACCTTTGCCTATGTCAAGCCATCTATTCAGCAACAGTACCCGCATTTTGATAGCTGTCATCCCTTCCACACACACACACACACACACACACACACACACACACACACACACACACACACACACACACACAAAAGCTCTCAAGTAATCTGGCCACCTGTGGGCCCCTCATCTGCAGTGACAAGAATTCTTTTGCCCACTATGCTCACCCATTAAGGCATTTCCAGACAGGCACTATCTCTCAAACCTAGTCCACAGATGGATCTCCCTCGTCATAACCTCACAAACCCTAAGCATCCCACAATCCCCCAGAAACAGCTCCAGAGGAGCATCTTCATCACTCAGTACCATCCTGGACTGGAGCAACTGAACTATCTGCAGGAAGGGCGAGTTGTGAAAGTAGCCATGTCATGTACGGTTTCCACTGCAATTTCTGTAATGCATTGTATGTGAACATGACCACCAATCAACTAGCCAACCGAATAAGTCTTTTGTAAAAAGTTTTATTTTTAGGTGTTAGTCATCTGACTGGTACTCTTCAAGGATCAGCGCTTGAATTTGTATGCTCAGCAGCAGAGTACTGTAAGCCTTTCTGGCTTAATAGTCCACACATAAAAAGGTAGATGTGCAACTTAGTGAAACCATGCACATTATTAGTGGGTAAATGTGATTTACTACCACATACTGATTGTCTATCTTGAGCCACAGTCCGTCTCCTGATACCAGATGGAAGAGCACATTACATTGTTAATACCAAAAAATTGCTGATAAAACTGACTTTCCATAATTGAACCATGTATTCCCAGCAGAGTGATAAAGACTAAACTCAAGACAGCCCATTCTTATCACAATCAGGACTCCCACAGAAATTGAATTCAATACCACTAAAGAACAGGAACACTGCTCGCAACAACACTGTCCTCCACAGTTCCTGAAACTGCCCTGCATCCAGAAGAAACCCCCTGGATTTGAGCAACTCGAGCAGTTTGTACTACCCTGAACCACATCTGAATGGGCCATGTAAGATGTGTTCACACACACTCCACAAGTGGGGGCAAACTTTCATCACCGTCATTTGACTGCAGTGCAGAATGACAGACAGTTGCTCATGTAACAGCAAAATGTCCCGCACAAGCCTACAAGCATCCTTTCAAAGGTTTCCTAATAGCGACGAGTGGTGTGATAAAATGCATAAAAGATCTTCATATCCACATATAGCTGTTGTCATTTATGCTATTTCATGCTGGAGAGCTGCTGACATGAAGCAGTTTTTTAACATAGTATATGTGTTTCCATATGATAAATAAGTAAATAATAATCCAACTGAGTTGATAAGGCCCACAATGAAATCCTCTCCTGTGCCAACCATTTCATTTTAGAGTTGCACCTGCACCCTACGTCGTCACTTATTTGTTGGTTATATTCCAATCTCTGTCTTTCCCTACAGTTTTACCCTCTTAAGTTCCATGTAGTGCTGTGGAAGTTGTAGTTAGTTATTCTCTGATAGTGTAACAGATTTTCTGTCATCTGGTCCCTTCTTGTCAGTGTTTTTTGTATGATTCTTTCATTGCTGATGACAGATGAGGTGGACTCACATTACGAAGGTTGAAGGTTCAGATATCCATCTGACCATCCAGATTTAGCTTTTTCATGATTTCCCAAAATTGCTTAAGGCAAATGTGTGGATGGCTCCTGTGTAAAGGACACAACTGATTTCCTTCCTCATCCTTTCTCAATCCAAGCTTGTTCTACATCTCTAATGGCCTCACTGTCAATATGATGTCAACTTCTAATTTTCCTTCCTTGTTTCTTCGTTTTTTTTTCTGGAGGACTTCCTCATTTCATGTAATGTTCAATATCCTTCTGAGGCACCACATTCCAAATACTTCAGTGCTATTCTTTTCCAGTTTTCCCACACTCCATGGTTCACTGCCATATAAAGTCATGCTCCAAACGTACATTCACACATTTTTCTCCCTCAAATTAAGTCCTATGTTTGATACTAGTACTTTTTTCCCCTCTGGGATTCCTTCTTTGCCTATGCCACTCTGCTTTTTATGTCCTCCTTGCTTAGTTTGTCATGTGTTCTTTTGCTTCCAATGTAGCATAATTTATTCTCTTCATCTATTGTGGTCACCAATTTTGATGTTAAGTTTTTCACCATTCTTGTTTTTGCTGCTCCTCATTATTTCTTTGGTTTACTTATAACTATCTTCTGTATTCATTAGACTTCATTTGATTGAATAGGCCCCATAATTCTGTTTCACTTTCACTGATAATAGCAATATCTTGATGAATTTTATCGTAAATACCATTTCATCCTGAATTTTAATCCAATTCTTGAACCTTTCTGTTATTTCCATCATTACTTCTTTAACATATAGGTTGAATAATAAAGACAAAAGACTCTATTTCTGTCTTGAATCCTTCTTAATCTGAAAGTTTATTTCATGGTCTACCATTCCTGTTGTTCTCGGTTGATTCTTGTACATATTGAATATGACACATCTTTCCCCACAGCCAAGCCATATTTTTCTCAGAATTTCAAATATCTTGCTCCATTTTATGCTGTAAAACACTTCTTCTATGTTGATAAATCATGTGAACATGTCCTGATTTTTCTTCAGTCTTGTTTCCATTGTCAATCACCGAGCGAGGAGGCACAGTGGTCAGTACACTGAACTCGCATTCAGGAGAATGATAGTTCAAACCCACATCCGGCTATCTAGATTTAGGTTGTACTTCATTCCCATATTCCTCCTGGCTTCAATCTCCGCTAACCTCCTGCCCCCACAACCACCTCCACCATGGCCTACTCCATAGTCTATTTTTCCTCGGAAGTGTCATCCTGTCTCAATCCACTCTATCACGTCATCATCATCATCGTGCACTACACGAACTCACTGTGACCGGCACTAGTGTGTCGCATTCCTATCCTTTGAACCTGTTGTCTCTTTCTGCCACATTCCTAATTTGTACACCTGCCATCTCCCTCCAAGTTGTCAGTCACCCGACCCAACTCCTCACTCGTGTGTGTGTGTGTGTGTGTGTGTGTGTGTGTGTGTGTGTGTGTGGGTGGGGGGGTGTTGTCTCTATTTGGTCACTCCTACATTATTTATATTCTGCCAGAATTTTCCATACCTATTTACTTAAACATATACAAGAGGGATTTAATCTAGGTTTAGGGGGTTTGTTCTTGAACAGTAATGATTTCATTGTTTTTAAATGTTTGTGTTAAATGTCATCAGCTGTAATGCTCTGAGAAATGGGTCAAATATTTTTGTAGCTGTCTAGATTGCTCCTTCTGTAGTACCAAACAAAAGTTAAGTTGCAAGTAGTAAATGAGGAAATAATCTTAAAATGTAATAAAAAATAGGGAAGCAATATGAAAAACAGGATGTTTTCATAATGTGATGACTGCAGTGATAGTTAGACCCTTGTTTGAAAAAAAAAGTAAACACTTGGTTTTGTATAAAAATAAGCAGAATTTAAGTCACTAAAAAGATAGCAGTTGATGAGTAAGTTGCCCACAAAATTCAAACGGTAATAAAAAACTAATGTCAAATTGAGAAGGCCATCAGAAAATGTCAAGTACGAGGGCTATGCCGAAAGTTTTTAGCAGAATGTGTGAAAAAAATTTATTTGCAAAAAAACGTTTACAACTTTTCAAAATACTCTCCATTAGCATGTATACATTTTTCCATTCCCTGAAACAACTTAGAAAATATTTCAGTCCAAGCTTCTTTTGGGATGTCACTTAGTGCACTCTCGTATGCTGCAATGGCCTCTTCATCTGATGAAAACCTCTGCCCTCGAATTTTTTCCTTAGTCTTAGGAAACAGAAAGAAGTCACAGGGGGCCAGATCAGGTGAATAGGGGGGATGGGGTAACATTCGCACTTTTTTCTTCTCCAGAAAGTACATCGTTCTGGCACCCCTGTGCGCAGATGCATTGTTGTGATGCAGCAGAAGGTGCCCACTCTTGGACTTTGGATGCTGTGACATCCATGTGGTGATCACTTTTGGAAGACAATCATTCATGTACCATTCAGCATTGACTGTATGACGTGTGTCCAAGGTCACAGAGGTGAGATGCCAATTTTTGCGAAAAAAAGTTGCCACCATCTTCTTTCCAGAGCTCCGACTTCGTCCAACTTTTGTGGGTGATTCCTCCCCTGGAAAGCACCACACAGAAGACTGTCTCTTCGTTTCAGAGTCATAATGGTAGACCCACGATTCATCACCTGTGACAATATTGTAAGTGTCTTAGGACTTCTCTCCATTGAATTTTTCGAGCATGAAACGACACCAGTCCACTCTCGCCTCCTTTTGACTTTCTGTCAGGGAATGTGGCACCCAACGGGCACATCTCTTAGTAAGGCCTAAGTGACTATGAACGATGGTCTGTGCTGCTGTTGATCCAATATTTAGGGTCCCTTCAATGTCTCAAAAAGTAAGATGTGGATCTTCTTTGCTCATTTTCCTCACAGCATCAATGTTTTCAGGAGTCACAGCTGTTGCTGGCCGACCAGGACGAGATTCATCTTCAATTGACTGCTGACCCCTTGAAAACTCGCGAAGTTGATTTCCAACTGTGGCCCTAGAAGGGGAAGCTTCACAAAAAACACACAGCAAAGAAGAATGGCTTTCTTCGGCACTGAAACCATTTATATAATCGCAAAAAATCGTGGCGCCAAATTCGCGCCGCGTCAGCTCTATCCTGCACTGTTTCTGACTCAGCACTGCCTGTGCTTTCTTACCGCGCTGTGGGTGGATCACCGCTAGCCAGGGGATGTGCGTGTACGTCCCAAGATCGAAAAACATCGCTCTTTCAAATGAAAACAATCCCAATGTCCTTCGCCTTACGGTTTACGGGCTGCTAAAAACTTTCGGCATAGCCCTCGTACTGCCACTGTCCATAACAAATGAAGAGACTTAGATATACCACAGATCACTTTCCTTAGTCCGGTAGTACAATGTCATATTTCTTTGTCAAAGCTGGTATGTCAAATATTTATGTCAAAGAAATTTGATAGTGTAATAGGGAACTTTGTCAAATCTCGCCTGTCATCAAATAAATATGATCAAATCTCACTGTAGATTTGATCATAAAAGTTGTTTGTCTTCTGTTCACTGCACTGTGAAATGAAACCACTTGGAGCTCTGGCATCGCTACAGCTATTTGACATCTTTGTAATGTGTTTGTACATGTGGCTTCAAATTTGGTGTGTTCCTTCATCTCAAACTTGCTTCGACTAGGGTGGAGGGGTGAGCAAGGGGCACACTGCATGCTGTTAATTGTGTGTTGATGGGTATGTAGAATACACTGCAGGTGACATATGTTGACAATAACAGCTACAGCCATCCCCATCTAGATCTGGAAACATCCAGTCAGCTTTTCAGCAAGCCAAAATGGAGGATGTGGTCACACTCTAAAATAAAAAGTGCTTTCTTAGCTTGCCATTCTACTTTGTCTATTTTTAAACTCTTGAAGCCACAAGTTAAAAAGTGCTACATCTGTTTCATACTTTTAATTTTGTAGTTGTTGGAACACTAATCCCATTAATTAAATTATTCAAAAATAAAGGTAGTTTTTACTGTCCATATAGTGTATTAAACATTTATTTATCCTTACGTACTCCCCCTTCAGTGCTTTATAAATCACTTCACACATTTCTGGAATTATTTTGGTTAAAGTGCAGTGTGATATTTGAGTGATGTGTTGTCAACTAGAGTGACTCTCTCTTGTATCAAGAAATCCCAGTGTCACAGTTGCCTGTCTTCTGCAGGTATAACATTTCTCAAGAGAGTATTTTGTTTTGTAATATGAGAAGCTACTTTACTGAGCAAATACTGAAATACACTCTCCATCCATTCATAAGTAATTTACGTATAAGAGTTGATGTCCTCCCCTTGCAGCTCTCGTATCAAATTTTGCTGGATGCTTTTATTATCTTGACGTAATACCCATGGCTTCATCCAAGTATGTTTCCTTTTTTCTTCTTTTCCAAATACACACACAATGCAATTGTGGTACTAGTAACTGCAGCGCATAACAACAAGTTGTTATCTGCCATCTTGAAATTTGACAAAAAATATGACGACAATGTAATACCCCGTTTAGTGCCACATCATAGATCTTTATCAAAGAAATTTAACAAATATTTGATCATATTTCTTTGTCAAAGAAATATGATAGCATAATACCAGCCTTAGCAGGGTCTCTCCCCCAAGTGCTCATTTGGTTGTTTGTATGTCGTTCATTTCTTCTGATCACACCTCATGTCCTGTTTATTTCTCCCCCATAACTATGTGTTCATAACCTAGGCTTCTAGTCTTACGAGGGTCACTCCAAAAGAAATACACACTATTTTTGTAAAACTACAGTTTTCATCCTGCATGTGTGAAAGTTTTACAGTGTGTAGATACATCCTTCCTGCTTGTTTTCAAACTTAGTTCAACCTGTTCCTGTGAGTGGCGCTGTCACAGCATGTCTTCAAGATGGCTGCTACACTTGACGTTCATCAGAAGCAACGTGCTGTCATAGAATTCCTGTGCTGTGAAAATGAGACAGTGGGAAACATCCACAAGAGGTTGAAAGAGATGTATGGAGATGCTGCTGTCAATCGCAGTACAGTTAGTCGGTGGGCGGGCAGGTTACGTGATGAAATTGGGTACAGCAGTATTGAGGATTGTCCTCACAGCGGCAGGCCTCATGCTGCACACACTCCAGACAATGTGCAGATAGTTAACGAATTGGTGACTGCTGACAGACGCAGCACAATGAACAAATTGTCGCACTATGTTGGGATAGGGGAAGGAAGTGTTTGCAGAATACTGAAAGTGTTGGCATTGAAAAATGTTTGTACCTGGTGGGTTCACAGGATGTTGACAGTGGCTCACAAAGAAACAAGAAAAACGGTATGCAGCGAACTTTTGGAACAGTATGAGAATGGTGGAGATGAATTTCTTGGAAGAATTGTGACAGGTGAAGAAACATGGCTCCATCATTTTTCACCAGAGACAAAGAGACAATCGATGGAGTCGTGTCATGCAAATTCACCCAAGAAAAAAAAATTCAAAACCACACCTTCTGCTGGAAAAGGTATGGCTACGGTGTTTTTCAATTCCAAAGGACTCTTGCTTGTGGACATCATGCCAAGTGGAACCACCATAAATTCTGATGCATATGTGACAACACTGAAGAAACTTGAAACTCGACTTAGTCGTGTTCAACCACATCGGCAAAAGCAGGATGTTTTGCTGTTGCACGACAAAGCACAGCCACATGTCAGTCAAAAAACCATGGAAGCAATCACAAAACTTGGATGGAGAACACTGAAACACAGTCCTGACCAGGCTCCATGTGACTATCATCTCTTTGGGAAACTGAAAGACTCTTTGTGTAACAAGGTTTGAAGATAATGACTCCCTTGTGCACACTGCCAATTAGTGGCTCCAACAGGTGGGTCCAGAATTTTACTGTGCGGGTATACAAGCGCTGGTTCCAAGATGGCGTAAGGCAGTTGAGAGGGATGGAAATTATGTGGAGAAATGAAAATATTGTTCCTAAAGGATGTATCTACACATTGTAAAACTTTCAAACAAGTAGAATAAAAGATGGATTTTAAAAAATAGTATGCATTTCTTTTGGAGTGACCCTCGTACATACCAGGATATTGTATTAACACTTAGTGTAGCCTTGTACTGCACTCCCTTATTGTGTATCATGAATTTACCTTTTCCTTTCTTCTTTCTTTATTTCCTCTCTCTTATTGAACGTATGAATATTTATCTTCCAGAGTCTCTCTTTTCTCAGGTTATCTTTCATTATTATCACCAGTTTTCTAGTATGTTAGCAGGTTTTTTGTGTCTCCATTCCTACATGTCCACCACTTTCTTCTTTATGCTGCTGTATCTGCTGTTCTGCACATCATCCAGGATCCGAAATCTCTTCATCCCTGACCCTGTATTCCCTCCTCCATATCCTTCTAAAACAGTTTTTATAAGTCCTTCCCCCCTTTCTTAATGTGTGTCCTAGCCAGTTTATGGGCTTGTAGAGGGTTCGATCAAACCCCATTTCAACATGCGATCTATTTCCTTTTGAACTTGAACCTTTAACTTCCACGGAACAGGATAGAAAGTTCTACAATATGTTTCGTGCAGGTTAACATAGAGATGGCATATGTATCCCTTAATAACTCTTGGCCTTTCATCAAAAACGTTTTCATGCGTTAATAATAATTCATTGAGCTGCTTCTTCTGATCTTCGATAATTCATTTAACTTTAAAAAGTTAATTGACCGAAATCTTCTTTGACTTGGAACTAATTAATTACGTGCTGTTTAGAATTTTGGGCCGTCATGATTACTTGCACACTGATCCCACAATTATATTTTCCATTAAGGCTTTTTTTGTTCTAAAACTCCAACTCAATTTCTTGTTTATTAACATTCAACCAAATTTTTCCTGTTTTGAAATCTATTCTGCATCTGTATTGACATAGGCTGTTGACTCTGATAATGCAATCTACCACCAAATTTTTCACAACAATGTATATGCTTAATATTGCTACATTTCTGAATTCCACACCGAGTAGTGACTGCACCTTTACATTAGCTGATTGAGCCCCAACGGCGCCTATTATTCTGCAATTTTGAACTGGAAAAACTGGTACTCGTCTTATATTTCTGATCCTAACACTGCAGTCAGTCAGGAGAATCAATTGTTTGGACAATTTGTTCCTTTTATGAAAGATTGCGAATTCCAGATGTGTACGAAGCCTTTTTGGACGATTTAACACAGACTCAGTGATTGCAGGCTCTCTTCGACACAACTGAAACTTCCCCACTAATTACAGGGCTAACGTGATCAACAAATGATTCAGAAAAAACTCATTCATTCATTCATTCATTCCAGAACAAAAAGGTCACAAACCTTATTTATGGAGGAAATCGTGTATTAAATCCATCTCCATTACATGTCCAGATCTCCAGCGACTCCACGCCTTAATTATTTTCCTTTTACAATCTCTTTCTCTTCAAAATCAACCGCTAGCAGCACAAATGTTAATTGGCTCACTTTAGCAAGAAGAAAAGCAGAATATGTATCTCTCAGAAACACGTCAATCCCTCAACAGATACTCCAGAAGCTGTCCTCTAACAACCATGGAGAATGCATATATGCATCTCTGTTATTTCAAAGAATAAATGCACTAGAAAATACTTTGGCGTCGACGAGCTGTCACCGCATATATTATGAGAAAATCAGATCAGATAACTTTTCCAAAGTGAATGAATGTGGATGGTTTGATTGAAATTGATTAATTGGTGCGTGGTAGAGGGTATTTGCTGCGGGACATTACAGCTGCTCTCCCAGTTTTATCAGTACCTCTCCTCAATTTTTGCCCTACATCCCTCCCACCTCCCATTTATTTTTTTTCTATTCTCTGTGATGTCCATATCTCAAAAGCCATTACCCTTGCTTTCCTCCTTGTTGTACATGTTATAGCACCATGCAGGCTGATTCTGCAGTGCCTGTTAGTCCACTGGCGTCATTTCGTTTATATGCTACCATGCATAACTTTGAGGCATTCCACAATCTGCCATCTGCAGATATGCCCTGTAGAGGTTACAGATTCCCTGAGGAGGAGAAAAGTTATCTGATTTTAAAAAAGTAAAGTAAGTTAGAATCTGTTGCCCATTGTATACTTTGGGTTTTACTACTGCCCTAATCATTGTTTCAGCCATCACCAATAGTGTCGTCTTTACTCATTTTATACATAAAAATAAAGTAAAGAGATAGTCTTGGACTTCAGAACAAAAAATTAATCATTCAGTAGTGCAAATAACATATTGTATTTTGTTAAAACTTACATTAACCTTCTTGTTTCTTTCAACAGTGTACACGCTGCCTACAGGAAATCTCATTCAAAACTGATCCTAAAAATACAGACTATGAAATAGAAGCAGGTGCAACTCGCAATTTTATGGCCCTGAAACTTGCAGAGGAACAAGCACAAAGAGAAGAGGATGAACGTAGAGAGGATGAGGCAACAAATCCTATGAAGGTGAGATGTCAGATTTGTGTTAAGACATTTGTGCACTGCACGTCAAAATGCGCGTGCTGAAGTATTTCTTCTTTTATCTATGGCTTTTTCACGTCAGTAATTGTAGTACCTGTGTACCATTTTCAAACTTTTGGTTTTATCGTTATCATGAGCTGTACTGTACCTGACTTATTGAATGTTTCTTAATTGTTTACAGTTCACTACTCATCACTAATCACTTGTGATCAAATCTAATATACTTTGTAGTCCAGCAGCTAGCTCCTGAATTTTTGTTTATCCCTTATAGTCCATTGTATTTCTTATATCCCATGGTCTTGTCAAAGTATACCTGCTTCTGCAGTGATTATTTTTTAATTTCAGTAGAATGTGGTTTTAGTTACTTTGATTGAGGAAAATATATGTATGAAATCACATTTTCATTGAAACTGTTTTTGATGAGTGATATATAATGTGTAACATATTTGTACATAATAATAATGTGAGTAAATATTTAATATTTATGTTGTCAGGTTTTGGATTTAGGATGAAAGAATACATACCTTTTAGCCCCCACTTGTTAATGGGATTGCTGTTTTGGTTTACCTGTCTCATTTTTCTGTCGTTAATGTTAGTTTCTTACATATTTTCAAAATTTTAATCTTGGATATGATGATTTTCATTCTTAAACCTGAAACAAAAATAGTTTTGCTTCAGATCAAGAGGATGTATATTTATCGTACGTTAATTGTTCCATTTAAGCTTCTTGAGAACCGCACAAAACAATCAAAGCAAGAACTAGAGCTACTTGAATCATTGGAAGAACTGAGAGACCTCAATCGCCGTCAGAGATCAGTTGATTTTGATGGCATGCTCTCCCAGTTTGATGACACTGAGATTCGTAAACGTCTCGCAGAACAACAAGAAGAAGAAGATGAGAAATTTATTAAGTAAGTAATCAATCTCATACATTTCACTTTTTAATGGCACCTATTAATTTATCTGTATTATGAGCCAAAAACCTTGGTCTGTGTCTTCAAGTAGACCATTGCTATATTTTTTTGCTTCTTTGTAGTGGCATTGCACATATATATAATTTAACCATTGTTCATCTGTTTGTGAATCAAAGATCTTGTTGCTCTTCAGATTAAGTCAATTCATGCTGACTATCAACTTTTCCACTTCTAAGGATTAAATTTGAGGCAAGTGATAGCTGTCATGATGAGAGCCAGTGGGGTTGTCTTTTATGTAACATTACTATTAGTTATTCCGGAACTGCAGATCTTGCCATCTCTTCCAATTTGTCTACAGATACCAATAATGTCGACATTGTCACTTTAAAAGATAAAGTAATCAGTGTGCACTCACCTACAAAATCTCCAGCATAACCAAAATGTTACAGTTATGGAGATACAAACAAATAAATGAAGAAACAATTATCCATTAGAAACTGGCATATGCAACATTAGATTTGATGGATCTGGAAATTTAACTAACTGACCATCACAGGATGTGGCACAACAGAAAGAAGTTATTTCAATGATGTCTGGTATTCCAAAATAGGATATGCTCGCAATAAAGGGAAGGAAAGAAAAATATAACTTATAACAATTATTTCCATACTCTGGTGGAATGTGGAAGACACATGGAGAAATTCATAATAAGAAAGAGCCATCTTTATCGACGACAGTTTTTATTTCTTTACTTCCTTTCTCATGATCAGCATTCAAGAAGAATATGCCCAACAACATAAAGAGACCTCACATTAGCTTACCCTAATCAAATCATTGCTGTAGAGACTCACATTAATACAAAGGGCATTCAGAAAGTTTTGCATAGTCGTCTCAAATTTTTTAAATTTTTGCAGGAGGAGAATGAAATTCTTTGTGAACACATTTGGAACATTTAGCTGTAAGTTGGTATATAAAAGTATTTTATTTTATTTACATGTGTGCCATAATGGACCGTGAAGTAGATGTCAGGTTGCGACAACAATCGGTGATGGAGTTCCTCTTCAAGACCGGCAATGACTCTGCCACATTGATTCACAGGAAGTTGCTTCCTGTTTATGGGAAGGACACAGTGAATCACAGCAGTATCCAGTGGTGGTTACAGAGGTTTAAAGAAGGTGATTTCTCTCTACTGGACAATCCATGGTGTGGTAGACCATCGATGGCAGTGAGTGATGTGAATAGTGAGACGATTGATCAAATCATCCAAAATGACAGATGTGTGACGACAGCTTTATGAAATGACTCATTTGTCATTAGGTAGTGTGGTATCACTGGTACAGTCACTAGGGTACAGAAAAGTCTGTGCATGTTGGGTGCCTAGATTATTGACCAGAGAAATGAAAACAGTGAGGAAGAATGTGTGTGAGGGTCTCATGAAGACCTTTACTGAAGAGTGGAAACAGTGTTTTGACAGCATCATTACCCAGGATGCAACATGGTTGTATTTGTCCAAACCTGAGAGGAAAACCCAATCCGTGGAGTGGCATCATCCGGGTCCCCCTCAGAAGAATAGACTTCCATGAAGAGCGGTCCGGAAGGTGATGGCCTCCTTCTGGGATCAGTGTGGTGTCATTTTCGTTGACTTTTTGGAACCTGACTCCCCGATTAACCAGAACCATTACTGTTTGTCATTGGACAAGCTGTGGTGTGCCATGAAGACCCACAGACCACAGCTTCAGGGTCAGCTCATCAAATTACACTATGACAATGCCAAACCCCATACAACCCTTATGACACAGGAGAAAATCAGGAAAATGGGTTTGAAAATTGTTCCTCATCCTCCTTACAGTCAAGAGTTGACTCCGTCTGATTTTTACCTCTTTGGTCATCTGAAGGCCCACCTTCTCAGTAAAACATTTGACAGTGAGGACAACTTATTTCCTGTGTCAAGCGATGGTGTAAAGTCAGTCCCCAAAATTTTACCAAAGTGCATTTACATCGTGGAAAGAATGTTGGGCCAGATGTGCCACAGTTGATGGAGGCTACATTGAGTAGGCTCAATGTATAGCTAAATGTTCCAAGTATATTCACAAAAAATTTCATTTCCCTCCTGCAAAAAATAAAAAAAAAAGTGGAGATGATTGTCCAAAACTTTTTTGAATGCCCTTTGTAGATTAATATTATTGTACAATTTCCCCTTTTAGAATATTTCAATGACCCTTCGCCCAACTTCGCCTCCCCAATAAGGGAGAACCAGTAAGAGCCTCAAACTGTCAGAGGAGACCCAATCTATAGTGATATTTTTGTTAGTTTGTCATCTTTCTTTGGCTTATAAACTTTTTGTCTGGCGTTGGTCAGTTTTTTGGATCCTGTATTTAAATACTGAGGTAGGCATAAAACATCATCTGAAATTGTACTAAATGCTTTCTCCAAAAATTATTTTGAACAATTGATTTAGAAGCTCAGTAGAAGTGTAAAAGGTTGAGAAAATGTGCTTGATCTTTTAGCAACAAATAATCATAAGCTAGTATAGAGGCATCATGGATGCAGCAATTAGAGACCACAAGATAATTATGGTGAGTCTGAATACCATAACATCCAAACCCACCAAAACTAAACACAAAATGTATGTATTTGAAAATGCAGAAAAAAATTTGCTCGATGTTTTCCTAAGAGACAGCCTAACTGAGATGGAGGTTAAATCCAAAGAAACGGTGTCAACATCAATTGAGAGATTTATGCCAAATAAATTAATAAGAGATAGAACTGACCTCCCATGATACGCAAAACAGGTCAGTGCATAAGCAACGAAAAAATCATACCAAATTTAAAAGAACACAAAATCCCCAAGATTTGTGAAGTTTTACAGAAGCTCAAAATTTAGCATGTAAAGTTTTACAGAAGCTCAAAATTTAGCATGGATTTCAATGCAAGATGCTTTTAATAATTTCCATGAGAAAACTGTATATCAACGTCTGGTGGAATATACAAAGAGATTCTGGTCTTAACATAAAGTGCACCAGTGGCAAGATACAATCAGTACATTCACTGCACAATAGCAATGGTAATGTTATCAATGAGAGTGTGACTAAAGCAGAATTATTAAGTAAGATTTTCTAAAATTCCTTCATCAGAGAGGACAAAGTAAATATTCCAGAATTTGAATCTAAAACTGCAGCCAAGATGTGCAAGTTAGAAGGATATATCCTTGATGTAGCAAAGCAGCTGAAATCACTTATTAAATGCAAGTCCTCCAGTCCAGATAGTATACTAGTTAGATTCCTTTCAGAGCATCCTGATATGAAAGCTCTGTATTGGACAATTATACAACCACTCATCCAACGAGAAATACGTACCTGAAGGATTAGAAAGTTGCACAGGTCACACCAATATTTAAGACAAGAAATAGGAGTAATCCACTTAATTACAGATACATATCACTTATGTTGATGCAGTGGGATTTTGGAACATACACCATAGTGATCAGAATCAGACAAAACTGGGAATGACTTGAGATCAGCGGAGGTTGGCTGGCTAGCCAATAGTGTCGACAGTGAGGTGCCAAAGAGTGACAAGTGGATAACCTGAAAGAAACACAGACGATATAGATTGCATGACAGAATAACAGCTCAGTGAGCAAACCAAGATCAAAAACTAAGACATGGTGAATTCAGAACAAGACAGTAATGTGTATAGAGATCACTATTGTAGCACAGAGAAATCACAACTGACTGTGGAGCCACTACACTGCTGACTTTTAAGGGAAGCTGGGGGCACTGATAGGTCAGCACAGTGGGTGTGTCAAGACAGTGCCTGTACCAGAAGCACCTCTAGACAGAGCTGTCATTGATTTCCATACCGTCTGGCATGCCTTCAGACTCTCTTGGCCAGGACACCTGATACCTCCCCCCTGAAATGAGCACATAGGGCTGGAAGCACCCTGGAAAATGCTGTGGAGGTGAACCGATGGTACAGATTGAGGCTCGGCATAGAAGCCCACCGACAGGGAGAAAAATACTGGCTTATCTGGCAGTGCACTGGGGCATGGCGTCACAGGCAACAACACTATGGGTGACAATGGCCAAGATGGTGGAGGTCCCAATGAAACCTCTAGTTCCGTACCAGCAGCATTGGGAACTGCCACTGGGATCCAGAAGTATATGTTGGGAGCGATAAAAGCAGGAGATCCAGGACTGATTGTGCCAACAGTGGTGACACAGTCAGTAGGCACAGATGGTGCTCCAAACCCTTCGGAATGTCCACCATCATAAGGTGCCGCCCACAGGTGGCAACAACTGTAGCCTGCATCCACATGAGGGTTTCACCCCATACAAGCATGCCCACAGAGCTGAACTCGGCAGAAAACACGTGGTATGCTGGGTCCGGGGTTTCGTGAGCAGTGAGCCCAGGAGATAGTGGAGAGTACGTGGCTGGTGCCCCTGGAGGAGCTCCACCAGGATATAGTCTTGGACAGGGGTGGTCCTGTAGGTACTCAGGAAAAGCATGAGTGCAGTCATGCTGCTGAAAGTACTCACCACTTTCAACATTTTGTTGCTTATCCTTTGCTTTGTCATTGGAGGAGGAGTGAAATGGCAGGCTAAATGGTGTTTGATACCATCAGAGGTGCAGAATTGCGGAAAAGCTATCATCGTGAATTGCAGTTCATTGTCTGACAGAATGGTGCAGGGAAGCCCTTTGATAGCTAGAATCTGGATGAGAAAGTATCTTTGGTGGTGGGCACCACTGACCACATATGGGTAGCTAGAATAAGTGTCCATGACAATGAGCCCCATAGATCCCAGAAAGGGTCCAGTAAAGTCCAGATGAATGCGGCCCCATGGATGACGGAGTGTGCGCCTGGATGTGAAAGATGGGTTGAGCAGCCTGGTGCCAGGCATAAGCAGAATATCTGTGCACTTAATGACCTCCACATCTTTGATCAGTCCCACCTATTAGGCATGCCCACCATAGAGTAGTTGCAGAACTAGGGGCACAGGGTAGGCAGAATGATGAAACCTCCATGTCAATAACGAGAACATCAGAGTCGTCCAACAAGTGACATGGTTGGGAGACAACAAAAGACAGCAAGGTTTCATGACTCGTCTGAAGGAAAAAAATCAAGAAATAATTTTGGAAAGAAATATCAAGCTTCATGACTCGTCTGAAGGAAAAAATCAAGAAATAATTTTGGAAAGATGTATCAAGCATACATTGTTTTGTGCACCAGGAAGCTTTTTTTGCAGAAAGTGTGAAATGTGCTGAAGTCATGAAGGTTGTGGTAAAGTGTGTAAATTTTGTAAGAGACCATGGTATCAACCACCGCCGCCAGTTCAAAGGCGTTTTGCATGAACTGGAGACAGCCTATGGTAGGATCACAGTAGCTTAGCAGAGGCAAAGCTCTTGGTGTATTTTTCTCAATTTGGGAAGAAACTGCATTTTTCATGGAAATGAAAGGAGAGAGGCAACTGTCATTCAGTGACAAGACATCGATAGCGGACCTGGCCTTCCTAACTGACATTACAAGACGTTTAAACAGCTTAAATATGTCACTTCAAGGAAAGGATCTATTAAGTGTTGATATGTGCGATAAGATTAATACATTCATGGACAATCTATTTAAAAGGCACCATGGTAGTGGAAACTTAACATTTTCCAATGTTTTTCACCATCCAATTGGCTGAAGAAATAAGTTTTGGTGATCATCTACCAATTATGGTACAACTTCACCAAAGTTTTGAGGTGACATTTCAGAACATGTGATGCCTACAAAATGAGTTATACCTGTTTAGCACTGCATTTTAAGTTCTACCAAATACTGTTCCTTCAGAAATGCAACTAGCACTAATAGAATTGCAAAACAGCTCACTACTCAAGAACAGATATTAAAACACCATGAATTTGGTAAGATGGTATCATGATCTTCATGCAAAAGACTTTCCCAAATTACATAGGAATGCAGCTGGCATCATATCTATGTCTGTCTCAACATAGGGTTGTGAAAAACTGTTTTCTTTCATAAAGAGAGTAAAACCTGCAGAAAGGTCCAAGCTGCTCAACCCAACATTTTAAAAGAGTATTCTGTGTTTTGTGGCTTCTCGAGGACTGACACCCAATATTTCATTAATTGCAATTAAATGGAAATATATTTCTCAAACTAAATAAAACATTTGTACGTTTGGCTCATATTAATGTTTTTTTGTTAATTATAATCAGTCATTCTGTATTGCCCTGTGCATGGTCTCCTCCCTAGCCAGTGTTTTTTTGCACAGTGCTGGATATAAGCTGCTTGCCCTCCCCTCTCCACCCGTCACATTGTGCCCACATGTGCAAGCTGTTTACTTGTTCTACCTGCCAGTGCCCTTGGGCACCCAGCTGCTTGCTGCTGAGCTCTTAAGCTGGAACAGCCTGTTTTACAGAGTACACAAATGGATGGTAGGAAAAGTCCATTGCCCAGCCTACATTTACATCTTCGTCTACATCATACTCCATAAGCCATCTAATGGTGTGTGGCAGAGGGTATTTCTGATACCCCTGACTGATTCCTCCATCCCTCTTCCACTCGTGAATGATACATGGGAAGAATGATAGTCAGTAAGTCTCTATATTGACTCTAATTTCTCAAATTTTCTTGTCATAATCATCGCACAAGCTGTATGAAGGAGGAAGTAATATGCTGTCTGATTCGTCTCAGAAAGTGTTCTCTTGAAATGACAATAGTACACCTTCCTGCGATGCACAACACTTGTCTTCTTAACATATGCCAATGGAGTCTGTGGAGCATTTCGGTAATACTCTCGCACCTACTAAATGATCCCATGATGACACATGTGCTCTTTGTTGTATCTTCTCTATCTCTTCTAATAGTCCTACCTGGTTAGAGTCCCATATTGATAAACAATACTCAAGAATTGGTTGAACAAGTGACATTTTAAGTCACTTCCTTTGTGGATGAGTTACATTCCATTAAGATTCTTCCTATGAATCTCAATATGACATCCACTTTTCCTACTACTGTATTTACTCGAATCTAAACTGCACTCGAATCTAAGCCGCACCTGAAAAATGAGACTCAAAATCAAGGAAAACAAATATTCCCGAATCTAAGCCGCGCCTGAAATTTGAGACTCGAAGTTCAAGGGGAGAGAAAAGATTTAGGGCGCACCTCCAAATGGAAACAAAGTTGCTCCATTGTAATATGAGACACAATTTAGGTTGAATGAATGACGATACAGTTACAGCAGTTTGGTTCGAGTCGTAAGCTTAGCACTTATGTGCTTTACCAGGTAGCCATTGCTATGCGTCAGGTGCTCCGTCCATATTTATACGGGTACCCTTCTCCTTTTTTACGTGCTTCGTCTGGTTTGAATTGTTGCTTATTTTTCTTTGATCTGATAAGTGCCGTTCTCTTCGTTATAGGTGTTAACGTCACTCTAAGCTGCAAATGCATTATTGTGCTGTGTCATGCATTGTTTGTCGCATTTTGATAATGAGTGTTTATGGCTTGTAACCGGAATTGTCTCCTTAGCGAAACAATGGCAAGAGACTGCCATTTGTTGTTACTTACACTGCTGATTTCTTTGATAATGATCAACAAGAACCGAATAATAGACTGCGTATGATAGAAGATATTCTGAACGAGAGTTTAGCAAAAAATTGTCTCTGTTTGAAAATCTTTGCAGATGCCTCTTAAGTACATTACATTATGCACAGAAATTCGAGTCATGTTAGATTTAAAAGTCTAGTCAGTTGCCGTGCTTCATTTCTGACTGTATCACTATTAGGCATAATAATAATATGAATACAAACATGACATGATTTGTATATTCTTCCGCATTTGCTGTTGTCTCACTCTAGTTTAATAGTTTATTAGGCAGACAGGATTTAAATGAGATAGCAGCAAACACGAAAGAATACATGGCAAAATGTTTATATTCTTATTATTCTTATGATGAAGAGAATACTGCATGTGATTCACTATTAATATACATTCCTATTAGCAACCATCTCTTCTCGCAGGTAGGAAAAAATTCAGAGTGTAGACTTGGCCATATTAATAAACATCCCAAACAGTCTTGCCAGTCGGATTTTTGTAGTATATTGAAATGCTGCTACATTCGAAGATGAACAATACGGAATTAGTATTTACTTCGTTGGATAATGTATGAAAATGCAGTGGTCGAAACTCGGGGCGGAGAAAAAAAAGCTCATCTTCCACCTTTTTTTTAAATTTATTTACTGACACAGAGATTTTGGCGCCAGTATTTATCTTTGTGCCTGCAAAGCATGCCTGTATAGTGCTACATATATTTGACGGCAGAAGTTAGTTGTGGCGGCACCTACCAACATTTTTCAGAACTTCCGCTTACTTTGCACTTGATTCTAAGCCGCAGGCCATTTTTTGGATTACAAAAACTGTAAAAAAACTGCAGCTTAGATTCAAGTAAATACGATATTTGTTTTATTTGGTCATCCCACATAAGGTCACTCTAGGTAGTTACTCCTAGACATTTTATGGTAGATACTGTTTCCAACAGTTTCTCATCAATAGTGTGGTTGTACAGTAATGGAGTTCTTTTCCCATGTGTGTGCAATAGGTTACACTTATTTACATTCAGGGTCAACAGCCAGAGCCTTCACCATCCATCAATCCTCTGCAAACTAATACTGCCACTGGAATTGCTACTTTGTACTGATAACCTCATCATCTGTGGACAGTCTTAAGGATCATTTATATACACTGTAATCAATAATGGTCATGTCACACTTCCTTGTGGTATTCCAGAAATTACCTTTGCATTTGCTGGTTTTGTTCTGTTGAGTTCTGTCTACAAGGAAGTCCTAAATCCAGTCACAGATCTGGTCCAATACTTTATAAGCTCAAAACTTTTTACTAAACAACAGTGTGAGGTGGTGTCATATGCCTTCCTGAAGTCAAGGATCATGGCATCAACCTGAGCACCATTTCGACAGTGCTATGGATCTCATGGAGGAAGAGAATGAGTTGAGATTTGCAAAATCTCTGTTCGCGGAATCCATGTTGATTTTTTATAGTGGAATTTTTGTTCTCCAAAAACATCATAATTCATAAACATAAAATATGTGCCATGACTTTACAACAGGATGACACCAATAATATATGTCTATAACTGTGTGCATCTCTCATGTGGCCCTTCTTGAAAACAGGAATGATCTGCACTTTTTTTTTCCTGTCACTAGGACCCTTCATTTCTCCAGCAATCTATGATAAACTGCTGCTAGAAGGGAAGCAAGTTCTTTGCATAATCTCTGTAGAATCTTACACGTATCTCATCTGGTCCCAATGCCTTTCCACAGTAAAGTGAATGTAGATGCTTTACTATTCTGTGTTTGGATATCTCAATATCTGTCATTTCAAATGATCAAATGGTGATTGAAAGAAGGAAATGAGGTACAGTTGTGTGCGGTGAAACAATTTCAGAAGACCAAATGCAGTATTTTGACCTTCTCTCAATTATCTTTACTTTTGAAGCCAGTATGGTCTATGAGTGAATGAGTAGATGATTTTGAACTGCTTACTGATTTAAGGTAAGACCAATACCTCTTAGGGTTTATAGTCAGATTGGTTGACAAGGTTTTACTTTCAAAATCACTGAATGCTTCTCTCACTGCTCTCCTTATGCTTATTTTCCCTTTGTTCAGCTTTGGTTTGTCAGCTAGGTTTTGACTTCTCCTGAATCTGAGATGAGCGACTTTTTATTAAACAAAGCAATTTTCTAACAAGGCTATTAAACCACAATGGGTCTTTCCCATCCCTTAAGACCTGGACCAGAACATATTTGCCCAAGGCATATTGAACAATGTGTTTGAATTTTTTCCATTTGTGCTCCACGTCTTTGTTCTTATCACTGAATATTTGGTGTGGACACACTCAGATACTCTGCAATTTGGATGCTGTCACTCTTGCTAAGCAAAATTACTTTCCTACCTTTTCTTAACATCCCTTGTAAAACCCATAGTCTAGTTGCTATCACTGCCTGACAATCACTGATAGCCTACTCTATGTTAACTGATTCAGTAAGCTCAGGTCTGTTTGTTATTAGGAGGTTTAAGACAATACTTTCACGAGTTCGTTCCATAACTATCTCCTCAAAGTAGTTTTCGGCCAAATATTCATGTCACATGAACCCTGTCTTTGACACCAGTTTTGAGGCATGACTCCCCCAATATATACCAGGCAGATTGAAGTCACCCTCCATTACAACAGCACAATCACGAAAATTATCAACAATATTCTGTAAGTTCTCTCTGAAGCACACTATCCTTAACAGCTCCTGACCCAGGAAGCCTATAAGAGCATCCGATTGCCATTTTAAGACCACTTTTCACGCTTAACTTCACCCAGATTAATTCGCAATCTGGATCTGTGATAACCTCACTAGATATTATTGAGTTCTTTATGACAATAAATGTACTGCCACCATTGGGGTCTATCCTATCCTTGCTATAAATATTCCAATGTGAACTTAGTATTTCATTGCTACTCACTTCCAGTTTCAACCATCTTCCTGGGCATTATAACCTTCAATAAGCAATACTAACTCTGGGACCTTTTCTTGTATTCTCCTGCAATTTACCAGTACCATATCAACCTTTCCTATATCCTATCTGCGAGGACAGGAATACTCTGAAAACACTGTGGCCGATGTAAATATGATTTTGGCAGGTAAGTCTCTGATCCCAAGGAGGGGTTTGTCTAACCTCAGAACCTCCATATGGATGCTACAAATCATGAATTCATTAGCTAGCTGAAGTTGGTATATAATAGAAAAGACAAACTTGGAGAGGAGTAACTGAAACCAACTGACTGAACTTCTTCATGAGTAACTGAGGTTTTTGGTGTGCCTCTTCACTTAAGTAACTTTGAACCAATACCGTGTTTTATACTTGTAAACATTATCCATGGGTATTGGAAGGAACCAGTGGGAGGCACAATATTGGTAGTTAATCATGTATATTTCCCAGTCCATTTGCTGGACACACATATCTTTCTGAAAGCAACTGGTTTACTACAGGGCATATATTATTGGTATTGGACTAGTGACTGTTTTAACCTTGGCTCACCTCGCCTGTCGTAACAGCACTGGAGACACTCATCTGTATGACTAAACAGGTTTCCTCCAACCTCTTTAGCTCGGAGTAGCACTTGCAAATTGTGTACTCAATTGCTTGCTGGATATATTCCAGTGTCTGTTCTCCTCTACAGTTTTTACCCTCCACAGCTCCCTCTAGTACCATGGGTGTTATTCCCTGATGTTGTAACAGATGTCCTATCATTCTGTCCCTTCTTCATGTCAGAGTTTTCCTTATATTTCTTTTCTCATTCCTTATCTGATTAGTCCACTGAATTTTCCACATTTGTGTATAGTAACACATCTCAAATGCTTCAATTCTGTTATGTTTTTCTTTTCCCGCAGTCCATGTTTCACTGCCATACAATGCTGTATTCCAAATGTACATTCTCAGAAATTTCTTCCTCAAGTTAAGGCCTACATTTGATACTAGTAGACTTCCTTTGGCCAGGAATGCCCTTGTTCTTTGTACTAGTCTACTTGCTATATCCTCCTTGCTCCATCCATCATGACTTATTTTGCTGCCTAGGTAGCTGAATTCCCTAACTTCATCTACTTCATGACCATCAATTCTGTTGTTAAGTCTCTTGCTCTTCTCATTTCCGATACTTTTAATTACTTGTGTCTTTCTTAGATTTACTATAATCCATATTCTGTATTCATTAGACTGTTCATTCCATCAAGCGCATCCTATAATTCTGCTTCACTTTCACTGAGAATAGCAATGTCATCAGCAAATCTTATCACCGATATCCTTTCACCTTGAATTGTAATTCCACTCTTGAATCTTTCTTTTATTTTCATTATTCCTTCTTCAATGTATAGATTGAACAGAAGGGACAAAGGACTACACCCCTCTCTTACACCCATTTTAATAAGAGCATTTCATTTTTGGTCTTCCACTCTTATTATTTTCTCTTGGCTCTTGTACATGTTGTATATTACACATTTCCCCCTAGGGCTTATTCCTATTTCTTCACAATTTTGAAAATCTTGCACCATTTGACATCATTGAATGCTTTTTCCTGGTCGACAAATCCTATAAATGTGACTTGATTTTTCTTTAGTCTTGCTTCCATTATCAATCACTACATCAGAAATGCATGTCTGGTACCTTTCTTAAAGCCAAACTGATCACCATTTAAATGCACCCTCAATTTTCTTTTCCATTCTTCTGTATATTGTTCTTGTCAGCAACTTGGAGGCATGAGTTGTTAAGCTGATTATGTGATAATTCTCACACTTCTTGGCTCTTGCAGTCTACGGAATTGTGTGGATGATATTTTTCTGAAAGTCAGTTGGTATGTTGCTGGAATAACCACCTTTTGCAGTGCAGACCAATACAAGAAATGGAGGAATAAAGACAATGAGGTTCTGGAAGGTTCTGACAGGGATGTGGAGACATGCTGGCTGCAGTGCCGTGGCCAGCTGCACTAGGTTTCTGAGCTGAGGACCCATGGCAAAAACAGGTCAACTAAGGTGGTCCCACAGATTCTTAATTGGATTTAAATCCAGATATTTGTTGCCAAAGAACAGAACCTGTCCCATGGCAAGCACATGTTTTCTACAGATAACCTCAAATACATCATGAAGTAACACATCTAGCAGCTTTTTGAAAACCTGTAGTTCCAAATTAATTCCCCTCACGAACATTGTGAGTTGAGCAACATCTGCAACATTTGTGGTTTAGTCAAGGGCTAGAGCTGTAAAAGTCTGGCACTTCTGCTTTAGTTGATTTTCCAAATCCGTGTGCAAATTGTGGATCCGATGAGATACCATTTGCTTGGAGAGGCAGAGTGCTTCAAATTTCATAATGTCTGCTGGCGCTAAGCACTCGATGACAGCGAACAGGCATGATTTCACCAAGGCCCCATAGAGAACGAAGCTCCAATTGTTACAATGATGTGTACAACTTTGTAGCTCGCTCAAAGCACTACATCAGCTGAATCTTCATTGATGTCAGCAGTCTACAGTAGTTGCATAACACATAAGTAATAAACAAAACCAATACAAATACAGAGTGTGTAGGAGAAGTATGTATTCATTTGTTGCATTTATTTATGTATTTTGCTACAGATTTACCTGTTGCTGAATTTTGCTCTTTATGTGACTATGAGTTGCTTTCTTGCATTACTGTCCAGCTTATCCAGGGTGTATACAACCCGAGACAACCGAGAAATCTGGGAAAATCCCGGGAATTTTTTCATCTGGGAGATAACTGGGAAAAACCAGGGAATTTTTCAGAATTCTGGGAATTTTTCATTGTTTCAGCTTTCAGTTAAATTTTTGTAATTTTGACTGGTAAGAATTGATTCTCTAGCAAAGAATGTTGCTAAATCCTGCTACTGGAGAATGATACTGCAGCAATAAAATATAAATGAGAGAAAAAAAATAAAACTTAAATGGCAAAGGAAATGCACAATTTACAACGACAAAACACCATGCACATACAAGCGTCTGCAAATAGCAAAACTATGTCAAAGGCCGTAGGGCAAAGACTATGTAATTCTTCATAACAATAAACTGCTTGCTATGAGCATTATGTCACAACTGTTCACATTAGGTTCGTTTGACCAGTTGCCAGTGGGCTGATGCCCATGTGCAGTTGACCCACCTATGAGCAGTACCTTCTCCGCTTCCCACTACTTGAAGTGTGGCTGTTAGCTGTATAGGCAAGAGCAGCAAGCAGCCAGATGCTAACGAAAAAAAAAAATTCTTGCACGCCCTAGCTGCCAGATTCGCTCATGCTCAGAGTTGTAGTGTGGAGGGGATTAGTCTCCATGTGACCCGTGTTTACGTTAAGTGATTTCCTGCTTCTCTTCGTTTACAGCTCCCATATTAAATGAAAACAAAATGGATTTCTATCAAGTGAATTAAAATACAGTCACATAATTATGGAGAGCAAAAATATTTTTAGTTTCATTTCCAAGTTATTAGTAGTCAAGCACTTCAAGCCGAATTATGCATTTTAGCATGGTTTATGAAATTCTGATGCTCTTGGGAGTATCCTCTGAGCCCTGTTCCTTTTATGTTGTAATGTAAACTCTCTTAGTGCTTTATACATATTTACATGTGGGCTACCTACACCACTGCAGCTGCACAAGCGCAAATAATGCCTGTTTTCTGGCGCTCTCAGGCAATTGGTAAATCGAACCTATTTCTAACTGTCTCCAGATAGTATTGCGAACGGTGTTTCGAAAAGCGTTACTTTCAAATTAAATTTCTTTTTACGCAAGATTAATTCTGCTACGTGTAAGAAAGTGGGATGAATTTCTAAATCAAAGAGCATTTAATATTGAGCAGTTTGAGGACCAGCCACTTACAAGAATTTCGAGCCGAGACATTTATGTCATAATTTTAAATTTACTGCCACATTTGTGTGATGTATATTAAAGTATAACACACGCAAAAAAAGATCAAAGTAACATGTGAAAGCTGAGCTTTTCTTGTAGCTATCCTATGTACATTAATATAAACCGTTAACTTTTGTATGTTCGCGCTACGTAACCAGTGATCTTGCTATTGGCTGACTATAACACATGTCTTATGCTCCGAATATCTGCTGTCATTGGCTGACGAGATCACGTGGCATGATATACTGTATGATTAGCTTACAAAAGGACATCGCAACCTTGGTTTCAATGCTCCGAAAACTAACACGCTGTGTTTGGTGCAATTAGAATTTATACTTTCGTAATTCGAAAATATGCAGCGCATGTTGCTGCAAATCAAAGGTCTTTCCAAAACTTCTCTCTTTTTTCCTTCATTAAGTCATCCAAAACTTCCCCCCCCCTCCCCCCCCCCCCCCCCCAAAGTTCTACGTGAGTGTATAAAACGTTAATCATTCAAAGAATTGATAAGTTTTACAGGTCCAAGGGAAAATCTACAGAACCCTACTGTCACTTAGCACAGAAAAAGTGTATTTTCGCCCGGGAAAAAGGCATATTGTTTAAACCAGATATCCAGGAAAAATTTGGAATTTTTTTTTCCTTGTCCCCGTATACACCCTGTCATCGTACTGCATCACGTGAAGAGACATGTAGTGATGCTGTATATTGTACTTCTTCATCATTTTCAGAACTTTGTGACAGACAAAACACTGAAGCAATCCATCTTTCTCAACAAACAAAAGCTGTTCTACCCAACTTGGCAAAACTACAACTGGCTGCTTCTAGAACTAATTGTCATCACTACATCCACAACGAAGCACAGGATGTAACTAAACAACAGGCACACAATGCAGCAGTGTGCGTGTGTGGTGAAATGGACCCATCTGGGAACCTTCCCCCCAGTGCCTGCTCACTGGGCCAGCTCCTGATCGTCTGTAGGCACCCATCCTTGTGGGGCTGACTGGGAACAGCCTGCTCTAAGCCACACTTTTGCTTACAAAAACTAGATAAACTGCTCAGCAGTATGCACCCACGTGTTAAGTTGCATACTGTTCTGAAGTAAATGCTTTGTCAATCACTGTGAATCAGTAACTTCCAAACTAAAAAATCAGTCATACTATAGAAGTGTCATCTTTGTCCTAGAGAGTCCACAACTTCTATACACAGGAGAGCTGCCAACCAACTTCTCAATTTTATGAACACCAAGCTTTCATCTGGGAACAAAATCATGATTTTATTGTTGGTCATTTCGTTGTCCTGCTAAAGGCACACCTCTGGAATGTGTTGCTAATTGCCAGGGCTTTTTGCAAGTGTAATTCCAACTGAGAAAGATGTTGGAAAACATTGGTATGAGAGTCAATAGCCCTTAAGTAGGCCTAGTAGATCCAGCCACAATACCATTGTTAATTTCCCATACAGTTCACTGTAAAGTGATTAGGGGAAAAACAATGTATTGGCTCAAGGCTGCATAAAACCGAGTTGCATGGGATGCTAACCCAATGAGGCCAGGAATGATGTCACACATCTGATATGATACATGCAGGTTGGCTTTATTTTCATCATTTACAGCTTTCCCTCTTGTAATTGTTGGTTTTGAGGTATTGCTTTTCTTTTTTCTCCTAGTGTCTTAATTTCAATGCTCTTTTTTCTCTCCATTATTTGCAAGATGTAGTCATAAAGTTTAATTATGATATTGAAAAATCGAGCTGCAACCAGGACACTTGGTGATGATATTAATCCTTCTCTATACAAGCAGTTAAAAAATTCAGTACCGACACTGACTGATACAATGACAGAGATGGCAACAAATATATTTTCTTTAAGCAACCTGTTGTCAAAAATGCATATTACGTTTGTACAGACTATCCAGGGTTTCAGCCCTCTGTTTTTCTGGTCAGTGTTACAACAAATGTTCAAAATGAGCAGCATTAAATTTGGTGCAGAGTCATTGTTGAAATAACCCAGCATGTTATGAGGGACTGAAAATGTGTGACTTGTTTCGTAAGTTTGTGGCAGGTGCAAGAATTGTTTTAACCACAGGAGTAGAACATGCTGTGGTTTTCATATAGCCCCATAGAAAGGTAGTGGGGTGAGGTCCAAGAATCATACAGGCCAATGTACAGCTCATCCCAGGCTGATCCAGTGATTGGCAAAAGTACAGGTTAATCTGCATGTGTTGGTTTTCCAAAGTCCTCTGGGGCCCCACCATGTTGAAACCACATTTCCCTCTGATACATGAAGGTACTTATTCCAATAACCTCAGCAGGCCACCTGAGTCATTGAGGCATAATGTACATCTACAGTTGGCAGAGGGTACATGAAACCAGTTTCAGACTATTTCGCTACCATTCCACTCATGAATAGCATACGGGAAAAACAAACACTTGAATCTTTCTGCCTCGGCTCTTTATTTCTCTTATCACAATGTTGATATGATGATTTCTCCCTATATAGGCGGACACCAACAAAATATTTTCACACTCAGAGAAGAAAATTGGTGATTGCAATTTTGTGAAAAGATCTTCCTGCAAAGAAAAGCACCTTAGTTTTAATGATTGCTACCTTAACTCGCATATCATACTCATGAAACTCTCTTCCCTGTTTCACAATAATACAAAATGAGCTGCCCTTCTTCGAACTTTTCCAGTGTCCTCTGACAATCCAATCTGATAAAGATCCCATACCATACAGTAATACTCCATGAGAAGATGGACAATTGTAGTTTAATCATTTTTTATAATAGATCTGTTGCATCTTTTAAGTGTTATGCCAATAAAATGGAGTGTTTGGTTCACCTTCCCTACAATATTATCAATGTGATAGTTCCAGTTTTAACAGGCACAATTAAAAGACACTGACACAAAACTTTTGGTAACAATGTTCATCAGCAAAAGAGAAACTGCAGCAACTCAGAACAGACCTGAGCTGCTGCAGCTGGTGGCCATTGTGCGTGACGTGTGCTTTTTTGTGTGTATGAATGGTGTGTGTCTCTCTTATGCTGATGAAGGCTATGGCCAAAAACTTTGTGTAAGTGTCTTTTAATTGTGCCTGTCTGCAACTTAACGTGTCCTCTTAATGGTAAGTAGCAATCTATCTTTTCCTATATCATTGATATTCCTACGTGGATTTTCCATTGTTTAGTTTGTATTTTAAGTTGTTCATAATTGTAACCCCTAGATATTCATGTGTACTGGCAGCTTTTAAATTTGTTTGATTTACAATGTTTCTGAAATTAACAGATTCCTTTTAGTACTCTTGTGGATGACCAACATTTTTTATTGTTTAGAGTCATTTGCCACTTTTCACACCATAGATATCTTTTCTAAATCATTCTGCAATTGGTTTTGATCTTCTGATGACTTTACTAGACAGTGAACAACAGCACAATCTGCAAACAGTTTAAGAAGGATGCTGAGATTATCTCCTAAAAAACTTACATAGATTATGAATGGCATAGGGCCTATAACACTTCCTTGGGGAATGCCAAATATCACTTCTGTTTTGCTTGTTGACTTGCCATCAATTACTATGAACTGTGATCTTCCCGAAAAGAAATGGTGAATCCATTAGCACAACTGAGACAGTGCTCTATAGGCACACAATTTGGTTAGAAGCTGCTTGTGAGGAACCCAAACAAGTGAAGTTCCCCACAATACTAACCCTCAAGTTTACTGCAAATTGGCTCTGATAATCTTGAATAACTGTTTGTAGATTTTCATCAACCCATTAATTTTGGTGCAGTGATGTTTCAAGAGGGTCCTTTATGTTTATGTCCTTCACCTCAGGCCTACTTATGAATGCTTAGTGCTCGCTCAATATGCATTTCGGTCAGCTTGTTGCTTTGCAAAGGAGTTACAGACATTGGCTGCGAGCAAGAATTGATTGAAATCAATGGGGAAAGTTGAAAATTTGTGCTGGATTGGGATTCAAATCCAGGTCTCTTCCTTGCTAGGCAGATGCTCTGATCACTGAGCCCTCTGGAGGTGTCATAATGGCAGCTAGATCAAAAAGGTGTCTCTTTGTTTGGACATTTCTGGAAGAACAGGCACCTCATATGTACCTTGTTGCTTAATGAAATATATTTGTTGTTGTCTTTGTTGTAATATCTATCAGTTTGGGAATTGAATTTTTCAATGCCCTATATATTAACCTCTCAATGCAACACATTTTTATCAATGATGGATGACTTGTTGGAAATCTTAATGGTAGAAATCTGTGCTTAGGCTGCTCTTCAACATCAGTTATCATCTTTCTGTAAATTTGTGTAATAGTCTCATCATATGACGAAGTAGGAAGAAGGGAGTGACTGTCATGTCCAGAGGATGATAATATGGGGGCGGGGGGCTGAATCAGTATTTAAGAAAGCGGTATGCGTGACCATGTCCTTTGCAGAATGATCTGGGACATTGTCATATAGCAAGCAATGACCTTTGCCATGTTCGAAATGCACTGTGACTGGTTTTCAGTTTTTCTACTTTTAACATGATTGTGATATGTTGACCTTTGAGCACCAGAGATAATCTGCCATTCACTCTTTTCCATTTAGACTTGTTTTGACTTCACTGGAAACAATTGCACCACCTAACCCTTCTCTCATCTACCATAAGCTTCCATCCAGCATGGATTGTTGCAGTGTTTTCCCCTTCAAATTCAGAGATAAAAAAGACCATTACGACTGTTACGAGTAATTTACTTATCTACATTTGGCCAATCTGAATATCTCATTGCATTTGTCACCACTACAGGTCTTAGACTTAGTTAGACTTAGTTTCTCTAACATTAAGTAGTATATCGGGCAACAAGTTTCCCCCAGCAAACTCGATCAGCTTCCAGGTTTTCAGCTTCCTCCCTGTTAATGTCTATGCACTGAAGATCCTCTGCAAAAGTTCAATTCTCACATGTTTTTCGTCAGCATAAGAACATCTGTTGTGCCAGTTGTCTGTCCCACAGAATGAGTTGCATAGGTGTGGAACTTTCCAGTTGGGAGGAGCATGCCCCAGATCTTTCCATGTTTTTCTTAAATAACTAGAGCTGAACTCTGAAGTGATTCCCTTGTAAAGGACATGACCAGTTCCTCCATTTTTTTTTTTTTTTTTTCTAATACAAGCTTGTGCTCTCTCTCTCTTATGATATAAACAAGAGATCAAACACTAATCTACCATTTTTCTTCCTTGCTACTCGAGTTAATAACTTCCTTTTTAATTACTTTCATGATGTTCAAAAGCTTACATTTTATTTAACTTAAGATATTCATTTATTTATTGTTGTATATGGTATAAATGTGAAAGCATTTGAAAGTGTGTCCGTGTGGCTGCTGCCTACCAAATTGGTGTTTTTTGTATATTTATTTGGCTAGTTTTTATTTTAAGCTCAATATTAAACAGTTTTATTAGTACACTCTTTCCAAATTGCATGCTGTTCTGTTCACTGACAGTATTCTCAAAAAAATGAAGATTTACACTCCATTAAGTACTTTTACTGTGCTGTTTTGTTGGTTGACTTTTGTCACAATATTGGTGCTGCCAGGCCAAATGTTTACATCATCTTCCCTTTATTATTTCTAACTTCTCTATATTTTCACTTTTAAACCAATATAATAGTTAAACAAGTACATAAATGTGTGAGCCAGTTGAACCTTTCAATACTGGATGTCGGCATTGTCCTGTGAAGTTATGATGTTGTGGTGCGTGTTATCATAGAGGTGCAAAAAGGAAAAGCATAGGACACCAAAACTACTTTTTTGCATTTGTATCAGTTGTTTGGAATGTAGGTTATACTGACAGAGTGATTTGTCACATAGCCAAAGGTATAGCTTAGGTTGAAAATTGCCAGTTTGGTTGTGAGTTGACAAAGCCAACAAATGTGAAAATGAAATCTTAGTTGTGGTGACATATAGGTCTGTAGTGTACCCTTGGTTAGGGTTGAAAAGTGACAGTTCAGTTATGAAATGATGAAACAGTATCTAAGGCTTCAACTAATCCCAAGATACAAGTACATTATGTAACATGTCATAGAGTGAATTTCATCCAAGAAACTTTCTTTACAGAATGTAGATCTAGCAATTTTTTCATTCTCTCACCTTGCCTCATATTTGAATTTTGAGAAATAGATGTTATTGTGCCATTGCACATTGTTTATTGTGTGTAACACAGACCCATATTATTCACAGCAGTATATTGTTTATATGATTACAAAAGTTGTTACTCACCATATAGCGGAGATGCTGAGTCGCAGATAGGCACAGCAAAAAGACTGTCACAAACCTATCTGCAACTCAGCATCTCTGCTATAAAGTGAGTAGCAGCTTTCCTTTTCATAATATTGTTACATTCCGTTCTGGATTTTCCAATGTTTAATATGATTACAAACCAATTATGAATCATGGCAGCATGCAATAACTTTGGCATTAAAAGAGGGTAGCCCAGTGGCAAAGTGTGAGACTACAGATCCAAAGATCTCATGTTCAAACCCTGGTCATTCCTCTGATTTTTAACTGTCTCTTTTTCACCACTGACAGTATTTCTTAACGTGAAAAATGCCAAGTTACACCATGGTTTGGAGTCCATTTTCAACTGTAGATCCCCCCCCCCCCCCCCCACACACACACACACACACATAACCGGGTGGGTAAGTTAGTCCAAAGATCAGAGGAAGAGAAAGACGTTTCACTTATTGTAGGACCGTGCCTAGTAAAGCACTGCAGTGTTCAAACTGTCCTTCGGGTTGATGAGAGCTTTACCTAGACCAACATAAACTGTTTAAAAAAGTAATACTATTAGGACTTTGTCCATCACAGTAGCTGAGCAGTCAGCAGGCTGACTACCATACAGTGGACCTGGTTTCAAATGCAGCAGCTGCCAGGGATTCTTTCTTGGGAGGTGAGAGGACTGGAACTAGGTGCACTCAGCCTCCTGATGCCAACTGAGGAGCTACTTGAATGTCTGCTGACCTGACAATGGCCAGAAGTGTGTCTGCAGACTCCCACCCCTCCATACCACATCCACATGATGCCATTGGCTAATGGATGACACGGCAGGTGGTGAGGCCCGATTGGTCTTTCTGTGGGCAGAACAGAAGTGCTTGCTTGCTTGCCTGTTAAGACTTCAGTGTATAGAGAACTAGTCAAGTCTTACCAGTTATTCTGTCACTTTTGAGCAAAAATTGTACACTTGACTTCACACTACAGGTAGCAGCAGTGAAAATGTGGATTTAGGGAAGATCCTTCAGGATGAGTCAGGTCCAAAGAGACATGAGTTTGCAGATTCCAAATGCAAAACTTGTAGAGAAAAAGCTGCTGAAGGTAACAAAAAGAAGAAAAGTTCTGGGGCCATTTACTGAGGCGCAACAGAGGAATAATGGAATCTGAACCAAAATGTAGAGTAAAAGAGGCAGTGATAGGCTCAGAAACTGTTCGTTGAAAACATGAAAGGTTATTGAGACATTGAAACTAACAAGTTAGGAAATGTGAAGCATTATCTCGAACAGTGTGGTTTCAGTGAAGAGCCTGAGCTTTTTCAGAGTGATACTTCATATGCTTTATTAATTAGTGACATTTTGTATCATGTAGTGACCCGCCATGGTAGCCGACAGTGCTAACGTGCTGCTTCCTGGACTCGGGTAGGCGCCCCTGCCCCAGATCAGATCCGCCTGGCAGATTAACGACGAGAGCTGATGTGCCGGCCAGCCTAGATGTGGTTTTTAGGCGGTTTTCCACATCCCGTTAGGTGAATACCGGGCTGGTCCCCATGTTCCGCCTCAGTTACACGGCTTGCAGGCATATGAACACATTCACACTATTCCATGGATTACACTCAGCACGGACAGTTGGGGTACACTAATTCCGCCCTGGGGGTATGGGGTGGCGGTAGGAAGGGCATCCGGCCACCCCTTAAACGTTAACATGCCAAATCCGATTAATGATGGCTGACCCTGCATAATTGCGGGACAAGGCACAAGCGATAGAATAGAATAGAATAGAATTTTGTATCCTGTTGTGGTGGGCCCTATTCATCATTTTTTGTTAGTTAAATTTTACATTGTCTTAAAATGTTTTTCTTTAGTACTACATTCTCTCTCTCTCTCTCTCTCTCTCTCTCTCTCTCTCTCTCTCTCTCTCTCACTCTCTGTTGCTTCTCTACAGGTTTTCCTTTTGTGTGTTTATTTCCTATTTTTCTGTATACATATTTAATCTAATACAATCTTTTCTCCTGTATAAAAAAGAAAATTTGATTAGGAAAACTGTTAACTTACAAGACAGAATGAATTACAAGTACTTACTTTCAGGATGTAAAATGCAAAGTACTGAAGATAGATAAACTTAAAAGTAAAAATAAAACTGTTTTCAGCTTTTTGGAACTTATATGTACTTTTCTTCAACCTTTTTCCTCCCTTCATCATAATACAGGTGGATCCTTATCCACTTGGGGTTGAGTGACCTGCCCTTCCTTCTCAGCACTACCCAACCAAATCCTCTTTTCCTCCGTGAAGATGGTACTCACAGTTTCCAAAACAATGTTATCTACTTTCAAGAGTTTTAGTCGACAGTATTTGGAACTTCACTTCGTGAAAGTAAGTACTGGGCAGCCACTCTCTCCCATTGTAATTTAACAACCTATTTCTGTAGCATTGCACATCATTTCAACAGAAATCTTCCTCAGAATCTTACCCTTGCAGCTTGTTTTAGTTCTTCTATCTGTTTCAGTTAACCTGCTTACTGTTATTCCCTAGCTAATAACAATTCATTTGAGCACTTTTTAATTTTCTCTTTTATCACTGTCAACGTGACTGCTGCATTTTTAAATGTTATTGTCGTCAATGCAGCACATTAAAACCTTTGGTCTTTACAGGATACATATTTTTTTCTTGGTGCTACATTTCCGTAGATGTAAATCAGCAGTAGTCTGAAAGGTTGGAAAAACAGTATGTCTGTGTCAGCTACCTCCAACACTTTGTAGTAAAATACTCTATTTATGTTGTCAAATACTCTGAGTGATCAAAGCCTATAGGTAATAAGGAATATGATATAGAAACTGTCAGAATCTGGTTAAAAGAAGAAATCCAATCCCAGGGAAGGTCGACTGCAACAAGCAAAATGATTCTACTATCACATGGCTCTTTCCCTTGAAAAGTGCTGTTAGGTACTACAGTACCACACATGCACATAGTTTGAGTTGTGAACTGACAGTACTGTATGACTCAGTATTTTATTGCTCCATATGCACATTGTAATGTCATTGTTTTGAGTCTTATGCTAGTTGGCCACAGGTGTACCTACATGCTTTGTTAATCAGCAAGAGATTCAGAACTAAATGTTTTATTAAATAGGACATCATAATCATCCCAACTGTGTGACCTTCATCCAGTGTGAGAGACTTTCGTTAACATGGAGCTCATAATTTCAGAACTTGAGCAACACATCACCATTCTAATTTAGCAGTACATCACCATTGTAATTTAGCAGTATATAACACTGAGTGCATCTTTTACCACCTCCATTTCTTCTCTTCCTGCAGTTTTTGTTCTGCAGGGCAGAATTTCTTTCTCATTCCCTATATTGTCTCTGAAGTCAGTAAAGAAAAGAGCTCTCACTGTACAGCATTAATTTATCCTCCTGCTCCTCCTCCTCCTCCCCCTCCTCCTCCTCATCATCATCACCCCCCCCCCCCCCCCAACACACACACACAGATGCATCCACATAAATTAATGATTGATGTTGTCTAAAATTAATTCTGTGTACCTCTTTACTGTCTCTCAGAATTCCGTCCACCCATTCCCCTATTTCTTGGTACATCATGTGTGTATTTCGCCACTGAGCAGATACTCCAGTTCCTTTCTTAATGATTAACTGTGCATTCTAGAATTAAAGGTTACTTGAGTTGCTCAGTATTTTGTCTTTTGTTCAGTATCTATAATGTCATTATTAACAAGAATTGATTCTGTAGCATCAGATACAATTACAGGCAAACTAAATGTCCTTGACAGTTTGAGAGAAAATACTGGGAAATGAAAGGTAACAGACTGATAGAAATGTAAAAGACATTTTACAGATATATTACCTCTGTTGATAACAGCTGCATGACTGAAAATTTCTGGGACATGTCCAGTTTTGAATGTAATAGTATCTGTGTATCACTCCTTAGATTTGAAGATAAGCTGAGCGTGCTTGGAAAGTCCATAGTAATGTAGAAAATGTTTTTGAAGTGGTTGCCAAAAGATCACTCATGTACAACCACAGAAAGCACATTCCAGCAATCTTAAACTGAGGTAACACAAGAAGTATTGAGAGCTGTTAAAAGTACCTTCTTATAGTTGTTCATATTTTCTAGTTTTCAAATGTATTTTCTCACATTAAAGTGTGTAATTTACTTTTCTTAGGTCTGTATTTGGCAAGAAGAAGGTTATAACAGAAGAAATTGTAGAAACTTCAAATATCACGAGCACTAATGTCAGTGCTGGCAACAGTAATGAACCCCCTCAAAAAATGGCACGCTATACAGAACCAGTGCAGTTAAAGACAACCCAGACAGTAAGTTCTTTGTTCATGATTATAGTTTTTACTTTAATTTAATTTCGATGTCTGGTTCTTATTTCGTAAAGGACATTATCCTGAGTTTGAAACTTTTTTCCTACTTGTTCCATTGCCTCACCTATTACACAACCCAAGAATATAAGAATTAAACATATGTACAATTATATGAACAACAGTTTAACCTCGATATTATGAAAAGGATGGATTATGATGTAAATGAATTATTTAGTAATAAAGAGGTTACTCACTGAACGGCAGAAACACTATGTCGTTGACAGATACCCACACACACACACACACACATACACACACACACACACACACACACACACACACACACACACACACTATAACAATTTCTTCTGTTATAGATTTAAGCCAGGGAAGTTATGGGAGTTAAGGAGGTGCTGTAAGGATAGCTCCCATCTGCAAAAGCAGTTTTGACAGTGGCCATTCATTGTGTTTGACAGCTAGTTGGTTGTCATACCAATGTAAAATGCTGTGCAGTGGCTGCAGCAGAGCTGGTATATAACATGGCAGCTTAGACAGGTTGCCCATACTCTGATGGGGTAGGATAAGTGTGTGGTGGCAGGGGATTGGGGGTAGGAGTGGCATAGGGGTAGAAAAGGATGTTTTGGAAGTTGGGTGGGCAGCAGAACACCATTTTGGGAGGGGATGGAAGTGTCTTGGGAAGGATGTCCCTCATTTCAGGGCATGATGATAGATCATCAAAGCCCTGACGAAGACTGCGATACAGTTGTTCCAGTCTCAGGAGGTACTGGGTGACAAGGGGCGCTTCTTTGTGATTGGCTCTTGGAATGGATGTGAGGACAGGTGTGTGTGGGGATATGGCACGGGAGATCTGTTTGTGTATTAGGTCTGGAGGGTATTGCCTGTTTGTGAAGGCCTTTGTGAGGCCAACAGCATACTGATTGAAGGATTTTTCATGACTGCAGATGTGTCTGCCACAAGTGGCCAAGCAGTATGAGAGGGATTTTTTGGTGTGGAAGGGGTGGTAGCTGTCAGAGTGCAGGTACTGTTGGTGATTGGTGGGTTTTGTGTGTACTGAGGTATGGATGGAGCCATCTGAGAGGAAGAGATCAATATCTAGGAAGATGGCATAATGGGTGGAGGAGGACCAGGTGAAGTGGATGGGAGAGAAGGTGTTGAGGTTGTGGAGGAATGAGGATAAGTTGTCCTGGCCTTGGGTCCAGATTATAAAGATGTTGTCCATAAACTTGAACCAGACCAGGGATTAGGTGGCCCATGAAGAGGTTGGCATAGGAGGGTGCCATGCAGGTTCCCATGGCTGTACGACAAAGCTGTTGGTAAAGGTTCCCTTAAAAAGTGAAGTAGTTATGGGTTAGGATGTAGTTGCTAAGGTGTACAAGGAATGAAGTAGTGGGTTTGGAATCCACAGGCTTTGGAAGAGGTAGTGTTCAATCATGGCAAGGACATGTGTAAGGGGTGTTGGTGTATAAGGAAGTTGCATCTAATGTGACAAGTAGGGACCCCGGAGGTAAGGGTGTGGGGTTGTTGGAGAGCTGATGTAGGAAGTGATTGGTATCTTTAATGTGGGAGCCTAGGTTTGGACAATTGGTTGTAGATATTGGTCAACCATGGCCGAAATTCTTCCGGTGGTAGCATTGTAACCAGCCATAATGGGGCGCCCAGGATTGTTACATTTGTGGATTTTGGGGAGAATGTAGAAGGTAGGTGCGCAGGCTGTTGCTGAGGTGAGCAGGGTGATGGATCCAGGGTAGAGGTTCTGGGAAGGGCTTTAAGATTTGAGCAGGGACTGGAGATTATGTTGGACTTTCGGAATGGGGTCACTTTGGCAGAGCTCGCAGGTGGAGGTGTCGGACAGTTGGCGGAGGCCCTACGCCAGGTAGTCACTCTTGTTTCATCTCAACAGTGGTGGAACCTTTGTAGATCTTTCACAAGTCTAACATGGTTAAACTTGGGAGTAGGGCTGAATGTGAGGCCTCTGAACAGGACTGAAACTTCTGTGGATTTTGGTGGAGAGATTAACAACAGTGTTCTGGCATTGTTTCAGTCTGGATTTCTTGGAGTGTTGCTAGGGGTTTTTGGAATGGTGGTATGTTGAAAAGGTCAGCTAAGGAGGGTCTGGGAACTATGAGGGGCTACTGGGAGGAACATTGGGAGTAGAGTTGGGGTTGGATAGTGGTAGTGGTGCTTGAAGGTGGGAATAGGATTTCAACAGGCTGGATAACTTGTGAGGGTGGTGTTTGGAATGTTCTTCTAGGTGTTGGAGTGTCAGGACTTTAACAACTCCAACCAAAGCCAGTCCAGTCCTAACATAAAACCCTGCATGTCCCAATTCATACCACCATTCAACTGTGACCCTCTCATACTTCCGCCTGGCCATCCCATGTCACCTTCCAAGAATTCTTAGCTTACAACCTGGCCTCACCATCCTTCACTAGGCCCCTCCCTAAGAACAACTACTTTTCATCAAAAATAAGGACTGCCCTACACAGCCTAAAATGGATCCTGACCTATCATCCTCTTGGCAGACAAAGGTTCCACCACTGTTCTGAGAACTTGAGTGACTACTTGGTAGAGGTCCTCCGTCAGCTGCTTGACACCTCCATCTACAAGCTCTGCCAAAGTGACCCCATCCCAGAAGTCCAACATAATCTCACATCCCTGCCGAAATTCTTAAGCTCTTCCCAGGACCTCTCCCCTGGATCCATCTCACTGCTCACCCCAGCAACAGACTGCACACCTACCTGCTACATGCTCCCCAAAATCCACAAATGTAACAATCCTGGATGCCCCATTGTGGCTGGTTACTATGCTCCCACTGAGAGAATCTCGGCCATTGTTGACCAACATCTGCAACAAATTGTCCAAAACCTAGCCTTCCACATTAAAGAAACCAACCACTTCCTGCACCAGCTCTCTACCATCCCCACACTCTTACCTCAGGAGTCCCTACTTGTCACTGTAGATACAACCTCCTTATACACTATGCCCATGCCCATGGCATTGCTGCTATTGAACACTACATCTCCCAAAGCCCTGCAGGTTCCAAAGCCATCACTTCAATCCTCGTACACCTAACCCTGCATGGCACCCTCCTAAGCCAACCTCTTCATGGGCCACATGCTAGATGGCTTCCCAAAACCCCCAAACCCCTGGTCTGGTCCAGGTTTATGGATGACTTCTTTATAATCTGGACCCAAGGCCAGGACAACTTATCTTCATTCTTCCACAACCTGGGTATCTCCCAACCACTTCATCTGGTCTTCCTCCACCCATCGTGCCACCTTTCTAGATATCGGTCTCCTCCTCTCAGATCGCTCCATCTACACCGTAGTCCACATAAAACCCACCAATCACTAAAAGTACCTGTACTTCGACAGCTGCCCTCCCATACAGCTTGGCCATCCATGGCAGACACATCTACAGTGATGAGAACTCCCTCTCCCATGCCATATCCCCACATGCACCTGATCCTCATATCCATTCCAAGAGCCAACCATAAGGAAGTGCCCCTTGTCACCCAGTACCACCGGGATGGAACGACTGAGCCATGGTCTTCGTCGAGGCTTTGATTATCTATCATCATGCCCTGAAATGAGGGACATCCTACCCACAGCACATCCTTCACTCCAGTAACTTCCCTGGCATAAACCTGAGGTAACTCACTGTGCCCCCACCCCTACCCACTGGTGTGTGTGTGTGTGTGTGTGTGTGTGTGTGTGTGTGTGTGTGTGTGGGCGCGTGTGTGTGTGTGTGTGTGTGTGTGTGTGTGTGTGTGTGTGTGTGTGGTGTGCTTGTATGTGCGTGTGTGTGCGCACGCACAGAACTTTCCATGCATTATTATAACGTAAATGGATAGGTAAAAAATATCCACTCACCAAGCAGTGGCAGGAGAATACACGCACAAAAAGGTTTAACTCTTATGATCTTTCGGAGCCAGTGGCCACTTCCTCTGGCAGAAGAGTTAAAGGGGACGGAAGAGGGGTGAAAGAAAAGGACTGGAAAGATGAAGGGAAAGGGGTTCAATTCAGTAAAGTCACCTCGAAATCCGGGGGAGACTCACCGGACAGAATCAAAAGGAAAGACTGATTGTTGGGGATTGATCCGGACAAGATTTGAAAACCTAAGAGCTTAAAGGCAGAAGACAGGGTAATATGCAAAATAGAGAGTAGTACTAAAACATAATGTGCAAATTAATGAGACTGAAAAGCTAAGTGCATTTTCTGTAATAGACATGGGAGGGTGGGGGGTGGCGAAAAATAGACAGGTCAGCAAATGAAAGAGATAGAAAACTGAAATAGAGTGAAGAAAGGAGTAGTTACTGTGAATAAATGCTGAGACAGAAGAAATTAATATAAATTCGGGCCAGGTGGGTGGTGAGAACTAAGGACATGTTGTAGTGCTAGTTCCCACCTGGGGAGTTCTGAGAAACTGGTGTCTGTGGCAAGAATCCAGATGGCACATGTGGAGAAACAGGAACCAAGATCACGATTGTCATGTTGTAAAGCATACTCTGCAACAGGATATTGCCTATTGCCTGTATACCCCCTCTGCCCAAGCCCGTTCAATCCTAATTGATAATTTGGTGGTAGTCTTGATGATGTAAAAGGCCGATCAGTATTTACATAACAGCTGGTATATGATTTATCATTTCACAGGTGGCTCTCCCTTTGATAGTGTATGTTTTGCCAGTTGCAGAGCTGGAATAGGTGGTGGTAGGAGAGTGCCTAAGACAAGTCTTGCAGTGGCATTGGTCACAGAGGTAGGAGTCATAGGGTAGGGAGATGGGTGCAGAAGGAGCGTAGGGTCTGACAAGGATATTGCAGGGATTGGGAGGGTGATGAAAAGCTATTCTAGATGTGGTGGGCAAAATTGCAGCCAAAATGAATCTCATTTTAGGGCACGATTTTAGTAGGAAGTCATGGCCTTGTCGAAGTAGCTGATTAATACATTCAAGACCAGAATAATACTGAGTGACAAGAGGCGTACTCCAAAGTTGCTTTTCAGATGGATCAGCAGTACTGGGATTGGATGTGATGGCTCAGGAAATCTGCTTTTGAACTAGGTTGTTGGGATAATTACGTCCTGTGAAGGCTGAGGTGAGAGTGGTGATGTATTGCTTAAAGAGTCTACATCTGGACAAATACATTTGCCTTGGATGCCAAGGCTGTGTGGGAGGAAATATTTGACATGGAAAGGATGTCAACTGTCAAAATGTAAGTACTGTTGTTTGTTAGTTGGTTTAATTTGGATGGAAGTGTGTAGCTGGTCTTCAGTGTTGATCTCATCATCACCAAAGGTCAGCTACACACTTTATATTGTCACTAATTGATTATTTTCGTTGTTATAGAAAAGAATAGATTACTGCTCACCATAAATGTGACACATTCATGCAGGCGGGCACAGTGAAAAGACTGTTATGTATAAACATTTTGCCAAAGCCTTCCTCAGAAAAGACAAACACACTCACATTCACATAAGCAACCACAATTCCCACATACATGATTGCTACCTTAGGCCAGAGTGCAACACAAAAATATTGGAACAGGAGCAACAATCTGGAGGGAGGTAGGAAACATGGAGGGATAACAGGGTACAGGTGGGGAAGTCCTGCCACCTCTGTACCCTGCGTGCTCTGATAGCGCAGATTCCTCTTCCTCCACCCGTATCCTGCTGTCCCTCTCCTTTTCCCACGTTTCTCTGGACTGTTGCTGCCATTCAACATATTTCTGTTGCAGTCTGACCAGAGGTAGCGATCATGTGTGCTTTAGGTGTGCTTGCTTTTGTGAAAGTCTGTGTGTTTGTGTCTTCAGAAGAAGGCTTTGGCGGAAAGCTTATATGTAACAGTCTTGTCACCATGCTTGTCTACAGCTCAACATGTCATCTTTACAGTGAGTAGCAATCTCTTATTGTATAATGTTTTTGATATTCGTACCTGGATACAGCATCTTTGGTAATAGGAATTAGCAGGTTTAAAATTTTGTCTACAATAAATTCATTCTTATGGTCTTACTCTTTAATGGAAACAAGAAACTAAGAAAAAAATACAATAATCAATTAATCAGTCAGTTGTGTTTTTGATGTGGTTGTTAATTATGAGTGGATTCAGAAAAATTAACAATTTATCAGTGGGAGAGTGAAATTTTAGGGAGTGTTGATTGAATAGAGTTACATGTGGCTGGGATTAGTGAAATAAAACCATTCTGTATGATAACTGTAGCAGAGTATCCACTTTATGTCCCAATGACACAATTATGTGTGATTAATTCGTTCTTGAAAAGTACAAAATTATAATTCCTGACGGTATTTTTGTTCTGTCGTTAGGACTACAAAAAAATGCTTGGTTTTTTGTCACCAGACGCATTTCCATTTATTGAGGTAAAGCATCATCACTGGTCTGTAATTAAAGATATATGCAATTTGATTTTTTTTTTTTAAGATCGGAAAGCAATTCATTAAAAATATGTTGATTTTTACTCTCAGTGTTTCTGTTTGGTTTATCTTATTAGACACTGATACTTGTTGTCTAATTTTTCATTGCTCTGCAGAACTATGCATTTCTTGCATTTTACACAGCACACTTTTTTTACACACCACTGTTTATCATTTATTTTTACACTTGTAGGTGTGTATTGTGTTTTGTGGTATTGCCAATATAACCTTGCCACTAATATGTCTTTGATCTAACCTTTTTTAAGTTAATTGTATGTTTGTTATTCTATTTAATTATGATGCTATGCATTTATATACTGTGTAAGAGTAATGAAGTAATGCAAGAGTATGTTTTTTATTATATTTAAGTATGATACTGTGCATTTACATACTGTGTAAGAGTAATGAAGTAATGTAAGAGTAATTATTAGACAGTATAGCTAGCCAGTACTATAATTAGGAGAGGGAATACTTAATTCTGATGATAGGCACATGTACTTGTACAGGGTGTTTAAAAAATGACCGGTATATTTGAAACGGCAATACAAACTAAACGAGCAGCGATAGAAATACACTGTTTGTTGCAATATGCTTGGGACAACAGTACATTTTCAGGCAGACAAACTTTAGAAATTACAGTACTTACAATTGTCAACAACAGATGGCGCTGCGGTTTGGGAAACTCTATAGTACGATATTTTCCACATATCCACCATGCGTAGCAATAATATGGCGTAGTCTCTGAATGAAATTACCCGAAAACTTTGACAATGTGTCTGGCGGAATGGCTTCACATGCAGATGAGATGTACTGCTGCAGCTGTTCAATTGTTTCTGGATTCTGGCGGTACACCTGGTGTTTCAAGTGTCCCCACAGAAAGAAGTCACAGGGGTTCATGTCTGGCGAATAGGGAGGCCAATCCACGCCGCCTCCTGTATGTTTCGGATAGCCCAAAGCAATCACACGATCATCAAAATATTCATTCAGGAAATTAAAGACGTCGGCCGTGCGATGTGGCCGGGCACCATCTTGCATAAACCACGAGGTGTTCGCAGTGTCGTCTAAGGCAGTTTGTACTGCCACAAAATCACGAAGAATGTCCAGTTAGCGTGATGCAGTAATCGTTTCGGATCTGAAAAATGGGCCAATGATTCCTTTGGAAGAAATGGCGGCCCAGACCAGTACTTTTTGAGGATTCAGGGACGATGGGACTGCAACATGGGGCTTTTCAGTTCCCCATATGCGCCAGTTCTGTTTATTGACGAAGCCGTCCAGGTAAAAATAAGCTTCGTCAGTGAACCAAATGCTGCCCACATGCATATCGCCGTCATCAATCCTGTGCACTATATCGTTAGCGAATGTCTCTCGTGCAACAATGGCAGCGGCACTGAGGGGTTGCCGCGTTTGAATTTTGTATGGATAGAGGTGTAAACTCTGGCGCATGAGACGATACGTGGACGTTGGCGTCATTTGGACCGCAGCTGCAACGCGGCGAACGGAAACCCGAGGCCGCAGTTGGATCACCTGCAGCACTAGATGCGCGTTGCCCTCTGTGGTTGCCGTACGCGGTCGCCCTACCTTTCCAGCACGTTCATCCGTTTGAGGATGCAGGGACGATGGGACTGCAACATGGGGCTTTTCAGTTCCCCATATGCGCCAGTTCTGTTTATTGACGAAGCCGTCCAGGTAAAAATAAGCTTCGTCAGTGAACCAAATGCTGCCCACATGCATATCGCCGTCATCAATCCTGTGCACTATATCGTTAGCGAATGTCTCTCGTGCAACAATGGCAGCGGCACTGAGGGGTTGCCGCGTTTGAATTTTGTATGGATAGAGGTGTAAACTCTGGCGCATGAGACGATACGTGGACGTTGGCGTCATTTGGACCGCAGCTGCAACGTGGCGAACGGAAACCCGAGGCCGCAGTTGGATCACCTGCAGCACTAGATGCGCGTTGCCCTCTGTGGTTGCCGTACGCGGCCGCCCTACCTTTCCAGCACGTTCATCCGTCACGTTCCCAGTCGGTTGAAATTTTTCAAACAGATCCTTTATTGTATCACTTTTTGGTCCTTTGGTTACATTAAACCTCCGTTGAAAACCTCGGCTTGTTGCAACAACACTGTGTTCTAGGCGGTGGAATTCCAACACCAGAAAAATCCTCTGTTCTAAGGACTAAACCATGTTGTCCACAGCACACTTGCACGTTGTGAACAGCACACGCTTACAGCAGAAAGATGACGTACAGAATGGCGCACCCACAGACTGCGTTGTCTTCTATATCTTTCACATCACTTGCAGCGCCATCTGTTGTTGAAAATTGTAACTACTGTAATTTCGAAAGTTTGTCCGTCTGAAAATGTACTGTTTTCTCAAGCGTATTGCAACAAATGGTGTATTTCTATCGCTGCTCGTTTAGTTTTTATTGCCGTTTCAAATATACCGGTCATTTTTGAAACACCCTGTACGAGCAGCTTTCAATTATCAGGGAGGAGAAATAGATAGGTTAAGGAATGTTAAAAATGACAGATTACTCTGACCCAGCATATGAGAGACTCACCTGTTTTTAGTACAAGGAGGGAGAGAGGTCTGGGGGAGGCATCAGAGTCAGAGTCAAAGAAGTTAAATTTGTTATCATGTTCCAGCTTAATTTGAGAGATGGTGATGCCAGAGTCAGATGTAAAAATGAATTAAAAAAAAAAAAAACAGAACTTAATAGTGTTTTAAAAAACTGAGAGAAATTGGGTGGAGGTGGGGGGGGGGGGTGACAGGAAAGTTAAACCCATGAAACAAATAATTAAATGAGACAAGAATGTAGTTAATGAGGATTAATTGTAGGAGGGTGTTGGCACGTGAGGATTTGTTGGAGGGCTAGTTCCAGTCTCTGAAATTCAGGGCAACTAGTACTGGGTGAGAGAATTAAAATAGTAGGGTGTAGAGCACCTTCAGCAACTATGTCCATTCATGCACGCTGCTAGTTTGGTGGCAGTATTTCCCATTTAAAGCAATGTGCCGAATGAAGTGTGTGGTTTTGCAAGTTGCCATGGCTTTGAACTTGTGGTATGTACTAGTAGTGGGACTGTAGTAGACAATATCAGGTGGATGTGTGAGGCAGGTGTAATAGTGGCATTGATTTCTGAGGTATGAACCTTGGAGTAGGATAATGGTTTTTGAATGTCATATGATTGAACTAATATTTTGTGGAGGTTAGGAAGATGACAGAAGGCAACAGTTGGTGGCCCAGGGAGGAAATCAGGAATAAAGGATCTCTTTTTCAGGGCTTGACGTTCATTGAGTTATTCATGGCGCACGTGTGTGTGTGTGTGTGTGTGTGTGTGTGTGTGTGTGTGTGTGTGTGTGTGTGTTATGTATATAAAGGGTGAACTGTATTAGTCTTGTATTAGTTATAGGGCAAACGGAGAATACTGTCCAGGTTATTTTTTAGTGGATAAGATCAGTGGGGAGAGAAATCCTGGGAGAGACTGCTGTTGTAGGTGTTCTGGGATTTGGTGGTGAACTAGATATGTTTGCCACAGATGCGTAGATTTTATGGAAGGAAGTGTTTTATATGGAAATGGCAACAGCTGTCAAAGTGTAGGTACTGTTGCTTATTGATTGGTTTTATATGGACGGAGGTTGAATATAAACTTCTGTGAAGAGGAGCTTTGCATCAAGGAAGGTTGCTTTGGATTTGAAAAAGGACTACATGAATTTAGAAAAAAGCTGTTTTCTTCTTCACCATGAGTCCATACCACAGGTTCATCATTGATAAATCTGTACTAAGAAATGGCACAGCAGCTGTGTCTTGAGAAATGCTTCCCATCTTAGGCTCATGAAAACTTAGAAAAATGGTGTAAGAAGTGAGATATTCTGGTCAGTAATTGTAGGTTTACAATAGTGATCACCATTACACTAAATTATATGCGAATATGAAACAGCGGCCACTCGACATTGGAATATCAACATTAAGTTGCAGACTAGTACAATTAAAGGACACTGAACATGCTACCTTTCACCCACAGCCTTCATCAGAAAAAGAAAAAGATAGAGAAAGAGTAAAACACACACACATTCACGCAAGCCCGCACACCTCACACATCCATGACCGTTATCTCCAGCAGCTTAGACTAAGCATTCTGGGGGCTACTGTATAAGTGTCTTTTAATTGTGCCTGTCTCCGACTTAATGTGTTATTTTTATGGGAAGAAGCAATCTATGTTTCCTTGCATTGTTTATATGCTAATATTATACTCAAATGAATTAATGAGTTTGCATAGTTGGTAAGGCACTGGACTTGGATCCAGGAATTGCAGATTGTAACTCCTCGTGTAGGTTTCAAACAACTTCAGGCAAATTTGGAATGCTTCCTTTAGCCAATTTTCTGCCCATGCTTGTCCAATTCAAGCTTGTACTCTGTATGGATTCATTTTCAACAGAACATTAAACCTTAATCTTCCTTTTTTTCACTATCTGATGGTGTGAAAAAGAGTAAATATATGAAGAAACTGAAGAATTAGTGAGACGGGAATGCTATAGTTAGGGACAGGACAGTCTTCTGGAGTTCTGCTGCAAGTTTCAGATTCTCATAATAAAGATTGCTTTATGAATCATCTCAAAATGAGATTATATGATGAACTCATTATGATCAGTCAGTACATAAGAGGTGCAGTGCACCAGAAATGATCAGGTGAGCTACTGAGTGAATCGACACAGGGCTCTGTTATATAACAGGGAGAAATGGTATTCATACTTCAGTAATGCCAACCACAGGCTAGCTCTGTATGGTTTATGTTTAGCACTTAAGAAAATTATCTGGTTGGTTTCTTTGAAAAACCGATAGTTTCCTTCCAAATTGTTCTTACAAACAGATCTTGTGGTCTGTAGACTTAGTTATCTGTGGTTTGATAAAACAGTGATAACCCTTAGTCATTGATCCATAAAATCAGCTGGGTTTGGAACCAGAAATAATATTGCAAAAATACATGTTGCAGTTATCATACATATTATAAAAATGGAAGTACATACATATGGGTGTATGCATGTATGTATATATTTTCCACATCTCTTCCTAAACCACTGGACTGATTTCATCCAAACTTGGTACACTTGTCACTTACTATCTGGAAATAATTACTTGTAGGGGTAAGGAGACCATGTACCTATCAAAAGATGAGTGTTGGGGGTTGAAAAAGAAGTGTAGCCCATGATGTGCAAATACCCAGACTTTATTCATCCACTATTCTACAATAAGAGCGCTTGCTGACTTGCAACAGACTTTACAGATGAATTCAAACTTTTATGGATTTTTTCTTACTGACAGTCCCCACAAAATGATGAAAGGAAAGAACTTTATTGCTTATTACTTTTTCCCTGTCCATGCAGGAGACTGCCACATCAAGCATGACACTTTAATTTATCACTTCTTTTCTACCAACTATATTCGTGACACATTTTGCACACAGTATTCGCATTTATGTGAAAAATTATATAATATACAGGAGTGTTGAGTCACAGACATGCACAAAAACAAGACTGCTAAATGTGTGAGCTTTCAACCAAAATGCCTTCTTCTAACATAGAAAACATGCACACATTCACAACTTGCACACACGACTACTGTCTCTGGCCACCGGGGCTGGACTGCGAGCAACTGCACCTGATGGAAGAAGCAATCTGGGTGTTGGGGTTAAGGAGGAGGCTGAGTGGGGAAGGAGATGTGGGGTAGGGGTGGAGGAATATGTAGCGCTGCTTGTGAGAGCATGCAGGAACATGGTGGGGTCAGGGTAGGGCTGTTAGGTACAGTCGGGAGATTTGAGGAGGTGGGGGGAAGGGTAGTGGGAAAGGAGAGTCGTAGAGGAGGGGAAAATAAGAGAGAAGTAAAGGATGGGAAGAGAGTGAGGGGGGGATGTACAGAGGGGGTAAGGGAGAAGGTGGTGATGGACACAGAGGAGGAAGGAGCAGATGGACATAAGGGGGATGAGCTGATAGGCAGAGAGGATCAGGAGGAGATGGACAAAGAGTGGGGTGGACAAAATGGACAAAGAGAGGGGGAAGGAGATAGACTAATAGAATTGTAATAAATACTGACCCATGCAGTACTGGATACTCAGCTAGTTTCCAAATATAAAAACTAATTTGTGGATGAGAGTTGCTTTACTTCAAACTCTTCAGTTTTTTGGTGAGCCCTGCTCATTTTATACCATCTGCTCATTGAGCACTTGTAACAAACTGTTATTATTTCCCACAAGTACCGATGAGCAGTAAATGTAATGACTGCAAGAATTTTTAGATTTTTGAAAAATGCATCCAAGATCTACAGGTATCTACTTTCTTTTACAAGAAGATAGAGTGACTGGCCAGCACTTTATTGCACGCATTGTTAGTTCCTGCCTTCTCCATCTACATCTGCATCTACATCTTCCTCTATACTTTGAAAGCCACTGTGAAGTGCAGGGCAGAGGGTACATCCCACTGTACTGTTTATTATGGATTTTTTCCGTTCCTTTCCCATATGGAGCTTGGGAAAAATGATTGTTTAAATGCCTCTGTACATGGTATAATTAATCTAATCTTTTCTTCATAATCCCTGTTGGAGCAGTATTTAGAGGGTTGTATTATATTCCTAGAGTTATCATTTAAAGCTGGTTTTGAAACTTTGTTAGTAGACTTTCTTGGGATAGGTCCTGCCCATCTTCGAGAATCTGCCAATTCAGTTCTTTCAACATCTCAGTGATCCTCTCCCGTGAATCAAACAAACCTGTGACCATTCGTGCAAACCTTCTCTGTATATGTTTAGTATTCCTTGCTAGTCCTATTTGGTACTGGTCCCACACATATGAGTGATATTGTAGGATTGGTCACACTAGTGATTTGTAAGCAACATTCTTCGTAGACTGATTGCTGCATTTCCTTAATATTCTGCCAGTAAATTGAAGTTGCCACTTGCTTTCGTCACGACTGAGCGTAAGTGATTGTTCCACTCCGTGTCCCTACTAAGTGTTAAACCCAAGTACTTGTACAAGTTTGCAGATTCCAGCTGTGACTTACTAATATTATATTCATGGATAATATGTTTTTTTTTGTATAGGCTTAGGGAGTAAAGAGATGGATCAATTTCATCCTGATGTCTGAATGACTTGCCCCTCATTTTTGACCTTCCCCAACTTGTCACACTCTTCTCTGAGAAAGGAACTAACAGTTCTGAAAGCTATAATAGTTTTTTTGTACTGTTGTATGTGTCTATTGGCACTAGAATTTCACCTCCTGGAGGTAAGTTCTGCCCAACTATTTTCCATCTTTGTAATTTTACAGTTTGATCTAGCAAATTTTCCTTTCGAAACAATTATTGCTTTATTTTACTCATAAATGCTTTATTTGTTTTATGTACACTTTCTTGCGAAAAAAAAAAAAATCCCCCGTGATATAACAGGGACTGAAAACCTGCAAAATATGTTCAAGCCAACACAATCACCTTTAAATCTCAGATCTCCAAACTTGTGGTTGTACTAATGCAAAGAATAATGCAAGGAGAACATGAAGATGTGTTAAATAATTACCATTCCCACTTAAGAGAAGAGAAGGATATATAGAAGGTAATTTTAACCTTGTGTTACGCAATGGAAAAGAGATTTACATCTGCATCTATACTGTGCAAACCACAAGGTGCATGGCAGAGGGTACATCCTATTGTACCAATTATTAGGGTTTCTTCTTGTCCCATTCATATAAGGAGCACAGGAAGAATGATTGTTTGAGTGTCTCTGTGTGGGCAGTAATTATTCTAATCTTATCCTCATGATCCCGATGTGAGCAATACGTAGGTGGTTATAAAACAGGGTGATTAAAAAAGAATACCATAACTTTAGGAATTTAAAACTCTGCAACGACAAAAGGCAGAGCTAAGCACTATCTGTCGGCAAATTAAGGGAGCTATAAAGTTTCATTTAGTTGTACATTTGTTCACTTGAGGCGCTGTTGACTAGGCGTCAGCGTCAGTTGATGCTAAGATGGCGACCGCTCAACAGAAAGCTTTTTGTGTTATTGAGTACGGCAGAAGTGAATTGACGACAGTTGTTCAGCGTGCATTTCGAACGAAGTATGGTGTTAAACCTCCTGATAGGTGGTGTATTAAACATTGGTATAAACAGTTTACAGAGAATGGGTGTTTGTGCAAAGGGAAAAGTTCTGGACAGAGAGTGTGGAACGAGTTGGAGTATCGGGTTGATATTGCTCGAGTGTCTGGAGGGGGCCATATTGAACATCTCTGAACTTGTTTTTGAGTGAAAAAAAAACCTTTTTAAATACTCTTTGTAATGATGTATAACAGAAGGTTATATTATGTTTCTTTCATTAAATACACATTTTTAAAGTTGTGGTATTCTTTTTGAATCACCCTGTATATCCCTAGAGTAATCGTTTAAAGCTAGTTGTTGAAACTTTGTTAATAGACTTTCTCACAATAGTTTACATCATTTACATCTCTCTTCAAGAGTATGCCATTTCAGTTCGTTCAGGATCTCTGTGACACTCTCCCCTGGATTAAACAAACCTGTGGCCACTCATGCTGCCATTCTCTGTATACTTGTTAAACAATTAAGCTTTCAGCCAGAAAGGCATTCATCAGAATAAAACACACACACACACACACACACACACACACACACACACACACACACACACACGACCACTGTCTCTGGCTGCTGAGGCTAGCCTGCAAGCAGCAGCACAGGATGGGAGAAGCAGTCTGTGTGTGTGTGTGTGTGGGGGGGGGGGGGGGGGAGGGGAGGGGGTGAGGAGGAGGAGGAGGAGGATGAGGAGGAGGGATAGCAGTATAAGAGTGGGGGACCGTAAAGTGCTGCTTATGGGAACCTACAGGGATGAGGTGGAGAGAGGGTAGGGTATCTCGGTGCAGTCAGGAGGTTAGACAGAGGGCGAGGGACGTGTGTGTGTGCGTGTGCGTGCGTGTGCGTGTGTGTGTGTGTGTGTGTGTGTGTGTGTGTGTGTGTGTGTGAGGGAGGGGGGGGGGGGCAGCAGTAAAGGAGAGAAGTAAAAAGGCAGGGTGTGGGTAAGCTTAGCAGAGGGTTGTGTAGTGCCAGAATGTGAACAGGGAAGGGGATAGGTGGATATAGGACAATGACTAATGAATGTTGAGGCCAGGAGGGTTACAGGAACATAGGATATACTGCGGGGAGAGTTCCCACCTGCACAGTTCAGAAAAGCTGGTATTAGTAGGAAGCACTCATTAAAATGGAGAACATTGTTTTGGGGAGCTTGCTCAGCCATTGGGTGCTCCTGCTGTTTCTTGGTCACAGCTTGTCGGTGGACATTCTTGCAGACAAACATGTTGTTGGTTGTCATGTCTGTGTAGAACGCAGCGCAGTGATTGCAGCTTAGCTTTTAGATCACATGACTGGTTTCACAGGTAGCTGTACATCTGATGGGGTAGGTGATGCTTTTGACAAGACTTGAGTAGATGGTGACGGTGGTGGTGGTCATGGGAGAGGATACATGGGACAGGTCTTGCATGTGGGTCTATTACAGGCATATGAGCCAATAGGCAAGGGGTATGGGGCAGGGGTTGTGTAGGTTTGGTGGACAGCAGTATACCACTGTGTGAAGGGTGGGAAGGATAATGGGAAGGGCATTCCCCAATTCAGTGCACAATGAGAGGTAGTCAAAACCTGGACAAAGAATGTGATTCAGTTGCTCCAGTCCTAGAAGGTACTGAATCAGAGGGAAATGCTCCTCCATGGCTGGACTGTGGAACTTCGTGAGGTGGTGGGTGACTGGAGAGATAAAGCACAGGAGATCTGTTTTTGCACAATGTTGGAAGGGTAATTACAGTCTGTGAAGGACTCAGTGACATACTTGGTGTATTTTAAGACAGACTGTTCATACTATAGATGCAATGGTCAAGGTTGGCTTGGCTGTATGGAGGGGTCTTCTCAATAGAGAATGGGTGGCAGCTGTCAAAGTGGAGGTATTGCTGGTGGTAGGTGGATTTAATGTGGACGAGGGTACTAATGTAACCACCTTTAAGGTGGAGTTCAACATCGAGGGCAAGATGGCTTGTTCGGTTGAGGAGAACCAGGTGAAATGAATGGGAGAGAAGATGTTGAGGTCCTAGAGGAATGTGTGTAGTGTGTCCTCATCCTCAATCTAGATCACAAAGATTCCATCAATGAATATGAACCAGATTAGGGGTTTAGGATTCTGGGTGGTTAGAAAAGATTCATGTAGATGGCCCGTGTGTAGGTTGGCATAGGATGGTGTCATGTGGGTGCCCATATCTGTACCCCGGATTTGTTTGTGGGTGATGCCTTCAAAGGAGACGTAATTATGGGTGAGGCTATAATTGGTCATGGTGACTAGGAAGGGGGTTGTGGGTTTGGAATCCGTTGAGCATTGGGAAAGGTAGAGCTCAATAATGACAAGGCTGTGGACATTAATGATGTTAGTGTAAATGGAGGTGATGTTAGTGTAAAGGGTGGTGGCATGATCAGTGACGAGCAGTGCTCCCTGCCGTAAAGGAACATGAAGTGTAGAGAGTCAGTGGAGGAAATGGTTGGTATCTTTTATAGGAGAGAAGAGATCCTCTCAGAGGAGGCATGGTAACCAGCCACAACAAGGCGTTCTGGGTGGTTGGGTTTATGGACTTTAGGAAGCATTTAGAAGGTAGGAGTGTGGGGAGTGGTAGGGATGAGTTCTCTGGGGAGAGGTTCTGGGATGGGCGTAAGAATTTCAGGAGAGACTGGAGGTCATGCTGAATTCTGAAGTGGGGTACCTGTGACAGGGTTTGTAGGTACATGAACCTGACAGCTGGTGGAATCCTTCTGCCAGGTAATCTTTGCAGTCCAAAACAGCAGTGGTGGAGCCTTTGTCAGCAGGTAGGATTATAAGGTCAGTATCAGTTTTTAGGTGGTGGATCACAGTTCAGCCTGAGGATGTAACGTTAGTTTACATTTTGAGGGATTTGAGCCAAGGTTCAAGATTAAAAATTCTGGAAAGTTCACAGGAGTCATTTGGTGGCATTAAGGGTGGATCATGGTTGAATCGAGGAGTGAACTGAGTCAGACAGGGTTCAGCATTGATCTTTGGTTGAATCTGGTTGGTAGAGTCTTGGACAAAAAATTTGGAAAGGACTGATACTTCTATGTGGCTAAAGCTTTTGAAGGAAAGGTTCATGACAATGTTTTGGGTCTGTTCAGGTTCTGGATTCTATAAGGTGGTGGGAGGGAGTTTTTGATGGTGGGGTAAGTGTAGTAGGTCTGGGATGCAGGGTTTGTCGGCTATGAGGGAATGTGCAGAAGGTTTGGAGGTTGTTGTAGAGATTGTAGATAGTGGTAGTGCAAGACAATAGTTGATCAGTTTGGAGACTTTTTAATTTGGGATTGCATGGCTGGAGAATTTTACAGATGGAAAGGAGGTATTGCAAGGAGGTTTGTACCTGACTGATATAGTTTAGGAGGACAGTGTTGATGAGGATTAAGAAGTGGTGGAATCTGAACAGATGGTGGTCATTGTGGAAGGAAATGGTAGCAGCCAGAGATGTATAATTTGATGGTAAGGCCATTTGGGGGGATTCCATGAGCCAAGCAGCAATGCACGAGCAGTATGTGAGACTGGGTTCTGGCTAGGGATAAGGAAACTTTCTCTATTGATGCATATGGAAGGAGCAAGGAACCAAGGTGGAGGCGAAAAATGCATAAACCTACAAATAAGTGCAAAAAATTCACAAAACTCCACCAAAATGCATGGCAAAAATCACTAACACTACAAAACAAATGAAGTATGGGCAAACTGATTGTGAAAGGCAGAAACAGACTAAAATCAAAGGGAAAGCACAATGAGATCAAAGAAAATATAAATAAAAATCTTGTAATGTGGGTTGCAGGTCTGTGGGCAGATAAGTGTGGAGAACTGGGAAGCAGTTGTAACTAGATTAGGTGAGGCAGTAGGTGCGATCTGGAATAAGAGAGGTGAAAGAGTAGGAGGTGGAGAGTGGGTGGTAGGACAAGGTACAAGTTCCTGTGGCACAGGAAGGAATGGAAAATAACATGCGAAAATATGTGGCGTGTCGCAGAAAGACTGATCAGTTTGAAGGTCTTGGATTAATGATACCTGTGGGAGTAATGTGGGACATGAAGTGCTGCATCAACAGTGTGGTCTTGTAGCCATCAGTTGTGCATAGACAAGATGTTTGATAGCACTGAGGCTCGTAAGTAGAGTGTGCAGTGATCTTTGGAAGGCAGCAAGTGAAACACAGGAAAGAAGAGAAAGAAGGATGGACACTGAGTATATTAATGTGTTAGAAAATAGTAACAAAGGAAAACAGCACTGGATTATGGAATTGAAGAAAAACCCTTAGGCAAAATCAAACAATGGAAAATCCAGGATGGAATAATGCAACATTACCTGAAGTATAGATTACTACTCACCATATAGTGGAGATGCTTAGTTGCACATAGGCACAACAAAAAGACTATCAAACAAATATGATTTCAGCAAAAAAGGCCTTCATTGGAATTAGACAAAACACACACATCTTATACACACGACCACAGTCTCTGGCTGCCAAGGCTAGACTGCAGGCAGCATTGTATGATGGAAGAAGCAGTCTGTATGATGATTTGGGAGGGGGGGGGGGGGGGGGGAGAGGAGAAGGCTGTGGAATTGGAGGGAAGGGTACCAGGGTAGGACTGGGGGACAGTGAAGTGCTGCTTGTTGAAGCATACAGGGACAAGGTGGAGAGAGGGGTAGGGCAGGGCCGCTAGGTGCAATCAGGTTAGATGGTGGGAGGAGGTGGGGGGAGCAGTGGTAAAGGAGAGAAATAAAAAGACTGAGGGTGTGTAGTTGGAATAGAGCACTATGTTGTGTCAGAGTGTGGACAGAGAAGGGGACAGATGGGTGTAGGACAATGACTACTGAAGGTTGAGGCCAGTAGGGTTATGGAAACATAGGATATGCTGCAGGGAGAGTTCCCAGCTGCACAGTTCTGAAAAGTTGGTGCTGGTAGGAAGGATCCAGATGGCACAGGCTGTGAAGCAGTCATTAAAATGGAGAATGCTGTGCCGGACAGCTTGTTCAGCAACTAGGTGGTCCAGCTGTTCGTGAGCCCATGGCCTTGCCAATATTGAACAGTGCCTTTCCCAGTGCCCAATTGGATTCCAAGCCCACAACCCTCTTCCTAGTTGCAATGTTAAGCTGCATCCTCACCTACAATTACTTCTCCTTTGAAGGCATCACCTACAGACAAATCTGGCAGTGGGCACCTGCATGGCACCATCCTCTGCCAAACTAATCTTGGTCCATCTAGAGGAATCCTTTCTGACTACCTAGAATTTTAAACCCCTCACTGGTTCTGATTCATTGATGACATCTCCGTGATATGGATTGAGGTTGAGGACATCCTATCTGCATTCCTCCAGGCCTTCAACACCTACTCTCGCATTTGCTTTTTGGCCAAAAGCTTGTTTGACAGTCTCCACTATAGGGTGAATTATAATACATGAAGTAGCCCTACCCAGGTAAAGAAATGTAGGAAGTTGAACAGCATGTGTCTAAATGAAATAACACATCAAGATGTATTAGACAGAATATTCATAGGGAAAAGTTTGTAGAGAATCAATGTAACATTAAGGAAAAAGTTGGCAGAAAATATGCTAAGATGTGTTGAAATTGAGATTCTGGGAATAGAAGAAGTGATAGAAGGGATTAGTAATTGGAAGTTATAGAAATAAGACTAGGCATTGTAATGTATTTTATATGTTCAGTGTAACAGGTAAACAAGATGAAAAATTTAGAAGATAAATACAAGCCAGTTGAAAGTAAGCTTTATATCAGTTTTCTTGTCTGTGATGTTATAAGTGTATGAGTAAATAGAGCATTTCATGGCTCAATATACATAATAATATTATCACAAAGGTATTAATGTACTTACTGAAAAAGAATGTATTTTTTACTTGAATGGCAACTGACATTGATATATAAGTAAATAACTTTATGCTCGGCTTTGTGGACTTTTTGGGGCTACTGCAGTAAAATATTAGCATACTACAGTTTTTTGATCTTTTTTAACTGTGAATCTTGCCAACAGCTTTATATTTTATTCTTGTCCATGATGGTATCCTAAGTAAAACTTGTAATTTGTTTTCTAGACCTCTGTAACGGTAAAGCCAAGTAGTGTTGGTTCATTGAATGCAAAGAAACCACTTAAAGGACTGGTTCGTTTAAAGAGCTCTACTGGAAATGACTCAGTTGCTATCCAAGGAAGCAAATCATTTGTTGGGACAGTGAGCTCAGAGAAATCAAAATGTGACCAGAAACCTCCATCTGCAAGCAACAAGAATGAAACACAGGCAAAATCTGTTCCAAATGGGCTGTCATTATTGGGGTCATATTCTGGGAGTGATAGTGACAGTTCTTAGCCACTGACATGTCATTATAGTGAAATTTGACTATTCTGTAAATCTGTTTTTGTATATTTTATAATAAATGAAAATGATTGTAATATAATTTTACAATTAAGTGAATTTTCTGTCAATGCTTGACAGACTATTGTAATATAATTGTATACAATTATGAGGGAAGTGTGTTTATGTGTTGAAATATATTTGTTTTCTGCCTCACATATTCTCAAAATTCTGTTTCAGAGTAGCACTTCCTTCCCTTCTCTGTAGACTTCATGGTTATCATCTCTCTCTCTCTCTCTTTCTCTCTCTGTCCTTCTACCTCCCTCCCCTCCCCTCCCCTCCCCTCCCCTCCCCTCCCCTCCCCTCCCCTCCCCTCACTTCCCCTTCCTTCCCTTCCCCTCCCCTCTCTTTCTCACCTCTTTTTATCTCCTATCCCCCCTCCCCCTTTGCCCCCATTATCCTCCCCTCCCCTACTCCCCTCCTTCCTCCCCCCACCCTTCACCCTTCATTCCCTGTAGGCAACACCAATGAATTTCATATATATATTAATCCGCATATTAAGTAAGTATCATTTATCTCTAGATCAAGTTTTACATAGCATGAAGCCATTAATGTTCACACTAATAATATTTTCATAAGTAAAAAAAAAAAAATGGTAAAGAATAACAATAACAGTAACCATCCCTGTACTGTTATTCTCATTTTCACAATTTTTGTATTTGTTTTATTTTTTATTTTTTTATCATTTATAAAAAGTTTCCCAAGTTTTTTGTACATAAGCTTATAGCGTATCATTAACAGACTTGTTCAGATGAGGGTTCAGAGGAGCAGTTGTCTGATATGGATTTTACAGGAGTGATCCAATAATCTGTGACTGGAGACATTACCATTGTAAATGTAGCATTTGGAAGAGCTTTTGCAAACTCCGTAAGATAGGGAGTTTGTATTTTGTGCCTGGATAGACTTGATGAGGTGGTTTTCCTCCCTAATGCACATAAAGTGAGCTGTAGGGGAAATTTTTAGTCCTTACTGAATGTTGCAGTCTTGATCTGTTAACTGGCTGAAGGGTTAGAGACTATATTATGGAATCAGGTATTCTCAGTACTATTAAGTTGATAATAACAATAATAATAATAATAATAATAATAATAATAATAATGTGATACTTCCTACCAGGAGTAGCACGTACTTCCTACCAGGAGTAGCACGTATCAGAGAAGTATTTTTAGAGGGAGAAAATATATGACAAATCATAATTCCTACAATGAATTGAAACAAGATTTGAACATTTTTGCTGCTGGGCAGAACAGATTATAGGATAGTGGAAGGGGCCAAGGGTTGAGGTCAGTTTCTGCTTCTTATTGTCATTTATTGTACTTTAATAACCTATACAACCAAAACGGCACTTAGCCATATCTTTACTGAATGCATCTCTTTCACAGCTGAAGGCCTCCAACAAGAAATCTTAACAAGATAAAATCCAATTAAGATAGCAATAAAATAATTCAAAAAACAACATATGCAAAGTGCAATAGAAATGGCTGAGGGCCACAATTAAATTCCGAAATTTTAGAATATATTAGCGTAGACCTTTAAAGGCAGAAGGCCAACATGAAATCTTAAAAAAATCAAAATTCAATTAAGATGGCAATAAAGTAATTTAAAACACAAAAAAACTATGCAAGGTGCAATACAAATGGCCGAGGGCCACAATTAAATTTCAAAACTTCAGAATATATCACCATAGACCTGTAAAGGCAGAAGGCCAGCATGTTTAACAACAAGAAATCTCAAAAATCAACAAGATAAAAGTCCAATTAAGATAACAATAAAATAATATAAAGGAGCAACTTATGCAAGATGCAATACCAATGTCTGAGGGCCACAATTAAATTTCCAAATTTTAAAATATATTACCATAATCTTTAAAGGCAGAAGGCCGTAGTGTTTAAGCTTGAAAGATAAATTTAAAAATTAATTTTGCAGAATTTTAAGAAAACAAACTACTAACATAAGCCTTGAATTTAAAGTAGCTGACAACAGATGATTAAACACTGGTGGCACTCAGAAGTCTCCGGGGAGGTCGGTCTGCCCTCATTCACTTAGACGAGACAGATGGTGAGCCCAACTACACTTGACCTGTTGGAACCCTACCACGGACTGACCGACACATCGACTTGCTTCCCATCAATCAGTACATGAGAACTGTAACACAAAGGTTACGAACGTGATAATCCACAATTATGTATGTATTAGCCATCAAAATTACATACCATGTTGGACAGTGACAACAGGTGAGGAGGTCCTGCGTCAGTGAGCCACAAAGCTTGTAGCAATTGGACAGCTCCACACACACTCCGACACTGCGCAGGAACCAGCAGTGGACCCAGCCAACCTGCACCACACAGGGATATCCTACTGCACTGTACGGAGATATTCTCCCTGGTCTGCACCAACCGACCAACTGCCCGCTGGTCTGTCTGCGACTGCTGCTCCATGACGACAGCACTGCTAGTGTGTCTCCCTCTCACTTCCAGACACACAGCAGTGAAATATTGGCTCGGACTCAACCATGCAGAGGAAACACACTCACTGGCTAAACGACATCCCTGTGCCAGGAAAGGACCGGCCCCAGTTCCACAAGATGGTAATTGAAGGGGTCCAGAAGTGCTCAGAGAACCAGTTACACATCGCCTGATGAGACGAACGACCTCTCAAAGTCAGTATGCCGACAATGTTTAAACTAACTTGTCAAAGGAAATCACGCCAATGATACCCACAATCTGACAAACACTTGCACCAAGACCTGAACGATACCCAACAGTAACTAAGTACACACGAGGACAAATCAGGAGTTGATGCACACACACACAGCCGACTCATGAATGATCGGCGAGCCAAAACGCGTCGTACGGTTGGACGACTGAACGACGATCCACCAAGACCATATCCTGGCTCAAGTGATGTGTGCTGGCAATGGTCGGATGAGCCATGCCGACTCAGGCCCCACTGCTGCTCCAACCTGACTGCATTGGTGCTGCATTGCAACTCCCGACTGGCTGGTCCGGACTGTGCTCCAGTCATGTTCCAACTAACTGGCAGGCCAAACTCGCTATCCAAACTGAACTGCCTACAACAGACAACTACCGGGAAGTAATAGCAGCCGAGCAAAGATACTATGAGAGGGGATATATCGATATGTGCTGCTAACGCCACTCATGGTCAGGGAAAGCAGTAACTCGGTGACAGTAGTAATTTAAATTAACATAGTAAGATGGAAGTACGTTAAAAAGAGGGTGTAAAATACATTATGGCGGGAACACGAGCCATGCACGGTTCTATCAGAGATAATAAAAACTCAGTGTAAGGCATGAATCATGGGCTGTCTGGGTAGACGTCATATTAAAAGTATTTTGTACTTCTGATTTCAAAATTGGGTGAGCCACAGTGACCATCAAAATTATTTTGCCAGCACAGAAAACGTACGAGAATTTCTCAGTGTGCATTCTCAAGGGCACGCATAGAGTTCAGTTTAGTTTAAACACGTGTTGTAACATGGCTAGTGTACATGTGATGATCAGAAGATTTTTTTTTTTCTGCCATCGCTCTCATCCCATGTAGCTTTAACCACGATAAGTGTATATGGTGATTTCTGCAAAACTTGGAAGGATTCAGTTGGAGGTAGGTCAATGTTTCTCAGCCTAGTAGTTGGATCACTGATTTATTTTAAGTGTACTTAAGATTACTGCAAACTATTTATCATCAGTACTGGGGTAGTGAGGTAGTTATTTTAACCCAGTCTCAGTAATGAAAGAGAGGTTTACTGCACTTATAAAAACTATTTTACAAGTGTAGCAGTACCAGGTTTGATCTGAGTCTCCCAGAAAACACTTTCTTTCTAGTAAGTGAGGTAGTATGCCACATAGTTTATCTCACATGCTGCTTGTCAGTAGGATCATGTAGCTTCTGGCTTAGGATCTGAGAGAGAATTTATGCAATGCCATGACATCTCAGATGACAAAGACAAGCATTACCTCAGGCTTGGTGGTTCAGTTGATCAAGACAAATAATATATCCAAATTACAGATGGTCCTACAATTTTTGAGATGTTATTTTCACTTATATTTACAGTTTGTTGTGTGAATTCTACTGAGTCATATAATAGTTCAGATTCCATATAAACAGTGAGTCACCCAATCATGCCACCATTATTTCTGACATGTTGATGGTAGTGATCATTGCCATAAAAAAGTGGACATAACTTGTAGTTAATTGATACAAGTTACATTTGTCTTCTTACAGGTCACTTTCATCTTGGCTGTGTAAGTGAAGTGAATTTCGCTGCGATAGATAGTATTGGCAAGGTGAAAAAGAGACTAGGTGTCCTGTGAATTCTGAAGACACAAGGCAGATCTTCAAATGAACCATTCATAATGACAGCATCAAGAGGCAAAGCAGAATAATTTGTTAAAATGTTACTCTCATCTCAGGGCATAACTTAAAGAAGTCATATATTTCGTGTAATTGGTTAACAATTTCTAGTTCAGGTTTTGTTATAAAAGAGAAGAAGAATTTTTTGTTACTTAGGTGTGCACTTTTCAGCTATCACTAACTCATGTTGCTCTGAGGAGCTGTATGCTCATAAAACAATCATGATAGTGCTGGATTGTATCCATATGTCGTGAGACTCTGCCACTTACATAGAGCTACATATACATGTTCACTCTACAAGCCACCACACAATGTATAGCAGAGAATACTTCATACTAATGTTAGTGTTTTCTGTCCTATTCCATTTACAAATGGGTCTTGTGAAAATTGTTTTATGCCTCTCTGTCTACCTTAACCACTCTTATTTTATGTTTGAGACCCCTATGTGAGATATTCAGTAGGAGCAGCAGAAAGGTTTTCCTCAAAAGACTAGTTGTGCACATTTATCCCTCGCAAGACCAACATTGCCTTTCTTCCAAAGATTCTATAATTTTTTTTTTATATCATATATACTAAGCTACCACAATCCTAGCAGTGTGTATCAGAATTTGTTTGAGGTCTACTGTCATGCTTATTTGACAAGGACTCCAAATGCTGGAGCAACACTCTAGAATTGATGGCTTTAGCATCGTGGATATGGTTTCTCTTACAGGTCATAGCTTTTTTCCAAAACCCTGCCAACAAATCTAAGTCTTCTCTTTTTATGTATTACACATTTTATGTATTCATTCCACTGCATATCACTTCATAATATTACCCATAAATATTTAAATGGTATAACTTGCTCAAAATGTTTACCACTAATCTTGTGATCAGATATAACTTTCTCTTTGATTACGCATTATATCGGAATTACACACATTTAAAGAGTGATACCATTCACTATATGACACAGAAATTTTGTCATTGTGGCCGGAGCCAGAGAGCACACCAGAAGTGTAAGCAGCAACTATTTCTGCTCATGCACTGGATTTAGTTTAGTTTCTGATATTACATACTTCTGCGAAGAAGTGAATTGTATCCATGCAATTTACTTTATTGTCTAGTGTTTACTAAATTATTATAAGTTTTTGTATACATTTGTAGGACATTTGCATTGCATGAATCGATTTTGGAGTGCAGTAAAAACCAGAAACATCATAGCAACAGAACTTACAGGGGCTATTAGAAAAGTATCCGACCTTATTTTTATTGTTGAAATCAGCGTATGCTCTCTATGTTTGCAGGCATATGTTGTGTGCATGCCTGTCCTTTTTTTCCCTCTTTTTTTCTGACTGCTGAAACAACCAGTCACTGGCCACAACGAAACATTGTCTCAAAATTTAGTAGAAAATTCGAAGAAATTCTGACCGTATGTAAAGTACACAAGCGGCAAGACGCAGTCAATACCTTCACTGCGCAGTGCCGATGGTACTGTTACCGACGACTGTGCCACTAAAGTGGAGTTATTGAACGCAGTTTTCCGGAATTCCTTCACCAGGGAAGATGAATGGAATATTCCAGAATTTGAAACACGAACAGCTGCTAGCATGAGTTTCTTAGAAGTAGATACCTTAGGGGTTGCGAAGCAACTCAAATCTCTTGATATGGGCAAGTCTTCAGGTCCAGATTGTATACCGATTAGGTTCCTTTCAGATTACACTGATACAATACCTCCTTACTTAGCAATCATATACAACCGCTCGCTCACCGATAGATCTGTACCTACAGATTGGAAAATTGCGCAGGTCGCACCAGTGTTTAAGAAGGGTAGTAGGAGTAATCCATCAAACTACAGACCTATATCATTGACGTCGGTTTGCAGTAGGGTTTTGGAGCATATATTGTATTCAAACATTATGAATCACCTCGAAGGGAACGATCTATTGATAAGTAATCAGCATGCTTTCAGAAAACATCATTCTTGTGCAACGCAGCTAGCTCTTTATTCGCACGAAGTAATGGTCGCTATCGACAGGGGATCTCAAGTTGATTCTGTATTTCTAGATTTCCGAAAAGCTTTTGACACCGTTCCTCACAAGCAACTTCTAATCATGCTGTGAGCCTGCCTACGGGGTATCGTCTCAGTTGTGTGACTGGATTCGTGATTTCCTATCAGGAAGGTCGCCGTTCATAGTAATAGACCGCAAATCATCGAGTAAAACTGAAGTGATATCAGATGTTCCCCAAGGAAGCATCCTGGGACCTCTGGTGTTCCTGATCTATATAAATGACCTGGGTGACAATCTGAGCAGTTCTCTTAGGTTGTTCGCAGATGATGCTGTAATTTACCGTCTAGTAAGGTCATCCGAAGACCAGTATCAGTTGCAAAGCGATTTAGAAAAGATTGCTGTATGGTGTGGCAGGTGGCAGTTGACACTAAATAACGAAAAGTGTGAGGTGATCCACACGAGTTCCAAAAGAAATCCGTTGGAATTCGATTACTCGATAAATAGTACAATTCTCAAGGCTGTCAATTCAACTAAGTACCTGGGTGTTAAAATTATGAACAACTTCAGTTGGAAAGACCACATAGATAATATTGTGGGGAAGGCGAGCCAAAAATTGCGTTTCATTGGCAGGACACTTAGAAGATGCAACAAGTCCACTAAAGAGACAGCTTACACTACACTCGTTCGTCCTCTGTTAGAATATTGCTGCGCGGTGTGGGATCCTTTCCAGGTGGGATTGATGGAAGACATCGAAAGGGTGCAAAAAAGGGCAGCTCGTTTTGTATTATCACCTAATAGGGGAGAGAGTGTGGCAGATATAATATGAGAGTTGGGATGGAAGTCATTAAAGCAAAGACGTTTTTCGTCACTGCAAGATATATAATACGAGAGTTGGGATGGAAGTCATTAAAGCAAAGACGTTTTTCGTCACTGCAAGATATATTTCAGTCACCAACTTTCTCTTCCGAATGCAAAAATATTTTGTTGAGCCCAGCCTACATAGGTAGGAATGATCATCAAAATAAAATAAGAGAAATCAGAGCTCGAACAGAAAGGTTTAGGTGTTCGTTTTTCCTGCACGCTGTTCGGGAGTGGAATGGTAGAGAGATAGTATGATTGTGGTTCAGTGAACTCTCTGCTAAGCACTTAAATTGAATTGCGGAGTAATCATGTAGATGTAGATGACAAATGAGCCTATTTAAGTGATAATTGTCGGATTTTGTGTTGTGGGCAAAAGACAGAAAAAGTGAAACAGTGTTATTGCATCAAATTTTGTTTTCAGCTTGGTGATTCTCAATCTGAAAAATTTGTAAGATTTGACAAGTGTTTATTGATGAAGCAATGGGTACCACACAGATAAAGGAGTGCACAACTACTTCAATGATGGTCACTCATAGTGGATGATGAAGCGTGGTGCGCTACGCCCTCAACATCCGCAAATGATATGGTTATTGATCACATGAGAGCCCTGGTGATGCAAGGTAGGTGAATCACATTCAGAGAACTTGCAAATGAAGTTTAAACTGGTATGGAATTAATTCATTCCATTTTGATGGAACATTTGGACATCAGGAGGATATCAGCAAAATTTGTGCCAAAGTTGCTAACAACTGAGCAGAAGCATCTTTGTTCAAATATCGCACAGGACATGCTGTATACTATGAACAGTAATGCCAATTTTCTTGATGTAGTGATGGGTCCTGGGTTTATGGTTATGACACAGAGTTAAAGTTACACACATTGCAATGGAAGCATCCATTGTCCTGTAGATCCAAAAAGTGAGGCAAGTCCACACAGCAACATGAAAATCATGCTGACCACCTTTTTCTACTCCATCGGTTGTAGTCCAACATGAGTGTAGCACAGAATGGACCAGTGTCAATTAGGAGTTCTACCAAGAGGATCTACACCACCTTCATGAAGCAGGCAGTTGGCACCTTCACCATGATGTTGCACCTGCTCATTTTTCTCGAGTAATTCTGAGTTTTTTTTTTTGCCAAACACAACATGGCTGTGGTTTTTCAGCCTCCCTGTTCCCATGCCCTAGTATCAAGTGACTTCTGGCTCTTCCCTAGAATGAAAAAGACTCTCAAAGGGACCAGATTCCAAAACAGGGAAGACATCACGCAGATTTCAATGGAGCAGCTGCTCTCCACATCAAAAAGGGATTTCTAGCGATGCCTCCAGCAGTGGCAGCAGTGTTGGTAGAGTTGTGTAGAAGTTGAAGGTGACTAAAATCAAACAGTCATATTTGATAAAGATTTATTTTATAAAAAAAAGTCAGTTATTTTTTGAAAAGCCTTCGTAGATTGCACCCAGTGACTACTTAGGTTAGTGTTTTATTATCTGTGGTACAGACAAACCTGTATTAAAAATTGATAAGGACTGCATCTGTTCTGGATGCAGGGGAAGTGGCTACTATCTGTAAACAGGTGGAAGATGTGTTGCCCAAAGTCAATAGGCTTCAGGCTGCTACCATGGGCTGCAGTGGTGGTGGGGCATGTGAGATGAGTTCTTTGGCAACCCTGTAGCCTATGGTGTCACCAAGGATGCCTGATGTCACTCTGCCTTCCAATTAGCACATCCCAACCTATTGACACTTACCTGACTGTGAATGCCGACAGTGAATCTGGACAGAATACGGAAGTGGCTACTGGGCACACAGCTGTCCCCATACACCTTAAAACAGTTTTGAGGTATTGCTCACTGCTGAAAATACATCTGAACTGGCACAGGATGCATAGTTTGTCAGTGGGAGCTCCAACATTAAGCTGGTTACGGAAATAGTGGGCAGGTCAGGAGAGAAAGCTACTGTCCAATATGCTTACCAGGTGGTCATGTCCAAGATATAGAAGAGACACGGCTGCCATCAACAGACCAACTGGATGCATCTGGCTGCAAATCATAGTTCATAGCGGCATCAGTGACACCTGCAGCCTTGGTTTCAGAGACCCTCAATTCCTACAGGCGGATGGTTACTTTGGTAAAGACAGCTAGCCCCACTTGTTTCACAAATTCTTTTCTAGAACTAACAATCTTCTGGTTTGGAGCCAAGGGGAAAGCTTGAAACCAGAGGACCATATGATATGTTGATAATCTTGAAAGCAGATTTCTCGGCGTTGCTATCAGGTGGAGCATTGTAGATGCCAGGCGTGCACTACACTCAAGAAGTGACTACTAGGGTTGTGGAATGGATGTGGCATGCACATGGGGGGATTTGTTAGGACAGAGTAATACCTTCACAGGCCCAGCAAGCTATGCTTTCTGATTTCACATGGGCAAGAATACTATCTCCATTATTAGAGAGTAGCATTTATCATGACAGGTTAGAGAAAGAAAGTGATACTATATTATTAAATAACTGGAGTAGGATATATGGAAAGGTCCCAGTACTAGTATTGCTTGTAAACATTAATAATGCCCACAAGGCACTAAAGACAGAAACCATGCTGAAACAAGATGTTAATAGCAATGAAATTCTAAGTTCGATTTGGGATGTTTGTGATAAAGATAGCTTGAACACCGGTGTTAGAGGCTTGCTTATAGCCAAAAATTTGATGATGTGTAGAGGTTAGTACAGATGCTGAATGTGAAATAAATAGGGTGAAAATAAATGTTAAAGTTGGATCAGATGTCATCATCAGATACTTTTATAGAACCCCTCTCTCAGGAGCAGTAGTGGCAGAACATTTGAGAGGAAGCTCGGAGAATATTTTTTTGAATTTCCATAGTATTAGGTGGAGTTTTCAATGTACTGTTTATAGACTGGGAGATTCGCATGCCTGAGGTAGAGCGTAGGGACAAGGAATCATGTGAAATTGTTCCAATGTCTATCTGACAGTTGCTTTGAGCAGTTAATCAGAGAACTGACTCATGGAAATAACAGATCTGGTTACTGACAAGTCCAAACGTTTTGACGCTGTGTAGAACAGGAAATCAGTGATCATAAGGACATTAAAGCATCACAGAATAAGGTTGTAATTAGGACTTTAAAGAGATGTGAGAAGACATCTCTCATTTGCAAGCGCGACAGGAAACATATTTCAGATTACCTGGATTCAAGTCTAATGGATGCAGTATGCTTAAAACTCATAATCTATAATCCCCCATTAAACAACCATTGAAAACACTGTCGTGAGAGGAACTGCATTAAAATTCTATAAAACAAATGTTTACATAGACAAAACCATCATCGACATTTATCAACGCAGTAAATGAAAATTATGCAATATGACTTGTGAACTGTAACATAACTGAACTCTGATTAAATATAGTTAACTAGGAAGACTGGAGCCACAGTGCTCATAAACTTTTGAGACAATCAACATGCCTTAGGTTAGTAATTACAAATGTTTTCTGAATCATGGACAGAACCTTTTTGGATAATAACCAAGTCCACCCAGCACCTTCGTGCAGCAAGCGAGAGTTATCTGGGTTCACAATCCCAAACAGACAACCTTAAAACATTGGATCATTCGGTAGTAGCCACTGCTGTTGAAGATATGCAGCAAGGAAACAAGGATGTCCCGAGTATGGAAGTGATGTCCTCTGGTCAGTTAAAGCTGGAGGCAAAAGGACTCTTGCTCTTGTCACCCCACAACAGATAACTTCCTTCAGGATGCACTATAGTCACTGGCTACAGTACTACTGGCAGAGGTGCATGTGTGAGCTTGAATCCATTGCAACAGTGATGGCTTCTGAGTCACACTCTCCCCCACCAAAACTGAAAATTGGGGTGGTGCCTGTAGCTAAAAGAACTCACATGTGCACATTAGTAACCCATGGCTACTGCTCTTCTCACAATTTACAATAAAAAATCCACGTGATTTAATACTTAACTCAAAAGAAATTTTAAAGCAATCATACCCTCATTACTTGGGCTTAGCGTAAATATTACCCAGCTACTGAAAGTTTGGAAGGAATTTGTATTACCAACATCAGGTTTGCCAAAAAAACAATAGCACTGGAGTCACCAAATAATAATATTTATTGAGGTGCATTCCCTTCAAGATATGGTTTAACCCATGATGTATGTGTGTTCATATGCATCTACATGATTACTCTGGAGCTTACAGTAAGTGCCTGGCAGGGGGGGTCATCGAACCACTTTCCAGCTATTTCTCTATTGTTCCACTCTCCAATGGTGCGGGGGGAAAAAATGAGTGCTTAAATCTTTCTTTGGGAACTCTGATTTGCCCTATTTTATTACGATGATCATTTTTCCCTGTGTATGTGGGCACCAACAAAATGTTTTCTCAGCCAGATGGGAAAGTGGGTGATTGAAATTTCATGCGAAGATAGTGCCACAACAGAAAATGCCTATGTTTTAATGATTGCCATCCCAATTCCCATATCATGCCCATGGCACTCTCTCTGCTCTTTTATAGTAATACAAAACAAGCTGCATTTCTCAGAACATTTCTGATGTCCTCTATCAGTCCCATCTGACGCAGATCCCACACTGCACAGCAATACTCCGGAAGAGGGGAGACAAGCATGGTGTAAGCAGTCTCTTTACGGTACCTGCTGCATTTTCTAAGTGTTCTACCAATAAACCACAGTCTTTGGTTTGCTTTCCCCACTACATTACCTGTGTGATCATTCCAGTTTCAGTTATTTGTACTTGTAATCCCTAAGTATTCAGTTGAATATACAGCCTTCAGAATTTTGCAATTTATCATGTAATCAAAATTTAATGGACTTCTTTTAGTACTCATGTGAATGACTTAATGCTTTTCATTATCTAGAGTCAATTGCCACTTTTTGCACCATGCAGACATCTTGTCTAAATCATTTTGAAATTGGTTTTGATCACCTAATGACTTTGTAAGATGGTAAACGACAGCACTACCTGCAAACAGTCTAAGAGGGCTGCTCAGATTGTCGTTCATGTAGGTCAGAAACAGCATTGAACCTATAACACTTCCTTAGGGAATGCCAGATATTACATCTGTTTTACTTGATTACTTTTCATCAGTTACTAAAACTTTGACCTTTCTGATAGGAATTCACAAATCCAGTTGCACAACTGAGGCGATGATCCATAGGCACACAATTTATTTAGAGGGCACTTGTGAGGAACCGTGTAAAAAGCCTTTTGGAAATCTGAAAATAGTGAGTCAATTTGACATCCCCTGGTGATAGCACACATTACTTTGTGGAAATGAAGAGGTAGTTGTTTTTAACAAGAATGGCGTTTTCTGAATCCATGCTGACCGTCAGTAAATCATTTTCTTCAGCATGTTCGAACACAGTATATGTTCCTATGTTCCCAAATCCTACTGCAAATTGACATCAGTGAAATGTGACTGTAATTCAGTGGACCACTCTTGTTTCCTTTCATAGGTATTAGTGTGACTTGTCCAACTTTCCAGCCTTTAGGTACGGATTTTTCAAGCAGTGAGCAGTTATACAGGGTGTTACAAAAAGGTATGGCCATACTTTCAGGAAACATTCCTCACACAAAAAAAAAAGAAATGTGGACATGTGTCCGGAAATGCTTAATTTCCATATTAGAGCTCATTTTAGTTTCGTCCACCTACGCTCAGTGGAGCACGTTATCATGATTTCATACGTGATACTCTACCTGTGCTGCTAGAACATGTGCCTTTACAAGTACCACACAACATGTGGTTCATGCACTATGGAGCTCCTGCACATTTCAGTCAAAGTGTTCATATGCTTCTCAGCAACAGATTCGCTGACCGATGGATTGGTAGAGGTGGACCAATTCCATAGCCTCCACGCTCTCCTGATCTCAATCCTCTAGACTTTCATTTATGGGGGCATTTGAAAGCTCTTGTCTATGCAACCCCGGTACCAAATGCAGAGACTCTTCGTGCTCGTATTGTGGACGGCTGTGATACAATACGCCATTCTCCAGGGTTGCATCAGCGCATCAGGGACCCCAGGCGACGGAAGGTGGATGCATGTATCCTCGCTAACGGAGGACATTTTGAACATTTCCTGTAACAAATTTTTTGAAGTCACACTGGTACATTCTGTTGCTGTGTGTTTCCATTCCATGATTAATGTGATTTGAAGAGAAGTAATGAAATGAGCTCTAACATGGAAAGTAAGCGTTTCCGGAGACATGTCCACATAACATATTTTCTTTCTTTGTGTGTGAGGAATGTTTCCTGAAAGTTTGGCCGTACCTTTTTTTAACACCCTGTATGTGATTGCTAAGTACAGCTCTATTGTACTCTGAGAGAAACATGACCGATGTAGAACCCTGACTGGAGGCCTAGCCTTTATTAAGTGATTTAAGCTGCTTCACTACACTGAGGATATTTGCATCTAAATTACTGATGTTGGCAGTTGTTTGAGACTTGAATCTCGAGTATCGGTTTGTTATCTTTGATGAAGGAGTTTCAGAAAACTGTGTTTAATAACTCTGCTTTAGTGGCACCATCATCAGTGACATAACCATTATTATTGCGCAGTGAAGGTATTGATTGTGTATTTCCACTGGTGTACTTTACATATGACCTGAATTTCTTAGGGTTTTCTGCCAGATTTCAACACAGACCTACATTGTGTAAGCTATTAAATGCATTTTGCATTGGATTTAGGGTTAAATTTCAAGCTCCAGTCTTGGGGATTTTGCACTCTTGGGGATTTTGCACTTTTTTAAATTTGGTATGCTTTTTACATTACTTCTGCAACAGCATTCTGACCCATTCTGTGTACCTTGGAGGTCAGTACTGTCTCCATTAAATTATTTGGTGTATATCTCTCAACTGCCATCGATATTGTGTCTTTGAATTCAAACCATATCTGGTCTACACTTCATAGTCAGATTGGAAGGAGTAGGGACTGTCTCTTAGAAAGGTGTCAAGCGAATTTTTGTCTGCATTGTTAAATAGATACACTTTGCATTTATTTTTGGTGGGTATGTACGTTACCACATTCAGTCTCACTACAACAACCTTGTGGTCACTAATCCCCCTATCCATCATGATGCTCCTTTTTCCCTCATGATTATCTGTTGCTAAGAGGTCAAGTATGTTTTCACAACCATTTACACTTTCAGTGGGCTCCTAAACTAATTTTTCAAATTAATTTTCTGAGAAAGCATCCAGAACAATTTCAACATGTATTTTTGCCAACATATCAAGGGTAGATTGAAGTCACCTCGAACTATAATTGGATGAGTTGTGTACCTATTTGAAATAAGACTCAAGTTTTGTTTGAACTGTTTGTCAACTTTATCCTCAGTCAGGTGACTAGAAAAAGAAACAAAGCATAGAATCTGAGTAGGCCCCAAAAACTGGGGAAGAGTTTTCCCATAATCTCGTCTGCACCATGGCTTACTGCTCCAAAAGTTCTCACCCAAACCCGATCCCCTGATTTGACAGAAATTGGCCACTTCCCAGAATTATAACGCCACTCCATCCTTTCATGAGCTACCTTTAGACTGTTTCAGTCAGGCTTCCAGCTCGCATAGATCTGTGCAGCATCCACCTCACCTGGGAGCAGGTCATTAAGTGAGCATAAATTGTCAAGCAGAGATTCGGGCATAGAATCTGAGTAGGCCCCAAAAACTGGGGAAGAGCTTTCCCATAATCTCGTCTGCACCATGGCTTACTGCTCCAAAAGTTCTCACCCAAACTCGATCCCCTGATTTGACAGAAATAGGCCACTTCCCAGAATTATAACGCCACTCCATCCTTTCATGAGCTACCTTTAGACTGTTTCCGTCAGGCTTCCAGCTCGCATAGATCTGTGCAGCATCCACCTCACCTGGGAGCAGGTCATTAAGTGAGCATAAATTGTCAAGCAGAGATTCGGGTTTAAAAACAAACATAAAACTAGCAGGTGTTGCATTGTAAGCTTCATGTACTACAGTACTAAAGGTATATCCCAACCATGACAAGGAACTACCCATCATGTGTGATGGCTATGATGGAATGCAATCAAGGTTGCTCACAAATTGAATTAACCTGTTCCGCACAACAAGGGTTCAGGTAATATGGTGTAGTAGTGCTGTGAACCACTCCTATTTCAAAACAAAAGTTGTGAAAGGCATCAGATATGAACGCCTTTGCAATAATGGGGTTAAAGTATGGCATGGCCTGAAGGTCCAAATATCCCTCACAAATACCCAATTGGCACTAGAGATGTAACATTGCAAGTAGGTAGCGAACAGCAAAGCATGTAAATGTATCTGCACGCACAAAGCTGTACTGTTTACCCACTCAGAGCATGGTAATGGACCCATGTAATACACATATAATTTTTGCATAGTCTCATCAACTGTATCAGAAGACAAAAGCCTTTGTCACATATTTAACACAGGTTTGCTAGTACCACAGATTTTACATTCCAGCACCAGTCACCTAGTCTGTTAGTCCATCCTCTTCCAAATTAAATTCCTTGTTATCTTCCTTCATCCATGGTTTGAAAACATACAGATGACATCCCATTAATGTTTCATGATAATACTTCAACTCCTCCCCTCCCCCCCCCCCCCCCCCCCCTCCCATGCCCCCCAAAAAATTTAAATCAACCAGCAGCATGACCTTATCATCTTGATTCCCACAACCTGCACAATACAACACATTTCCCTTAAAACAATATGACTTAACTACCTCTGCTTTCCTTATGCTTTCCTTAAAATAGCTTGTCTCAGATTTTATCCTAGTGTACTGCAATATCTTTAAAGAGCAGCTAAGCATAATACAGATTTATTTAAGTAATGGTTCTGGTGAACCTTCCCCCAGGCAGTCTTGTTCAAGGTGTTCACCAGACTTCTAGTTAAACATCCAAACCCAACAGTGAGCCACAGAATTTTCAATGCCATGAATATGCCTAACTTGAAACTGAAATGCTGAAATAAGTACTGGTGCTCTAGAAATTTGCCCTATTTGCCAGGTTTTGCCAGCATCAAACTGGGGGCTTGGTTCTTGGTTTCTAAGAGAAATGGGTGATCTTTCAACTAAGCTTAAATTTCTCAAAGTTGAACAAATCTACCAGTACCTCAGCTTCTGTGGAGAAAGGCCATGTAAGATAAAATGTAATAGGCTGTCTTCCAACCACCCCTTCCTGCAAAAGGATGTCCACAGTCCCCAACATGGAGGCATCTGTCTGCACAATAAATTCTTTGCTAAAATCAGCCACAGCGAATAAAGCAATGCTTGCTAGGGTTTAAGTTAAAGCTAGAAAGGGCACTTCTTAGGATGGATCCCATTTGAATTTTCTTCCTTTCTTCAGAAGATAATTTAAAGATACTGCTGGTTGTGCATAATTAGGAATAAATTTAGGGAAAAAATTAATCATCCAAATATAATGAGCCACCACTTTTACATTTTATAGTGTGTGATAAGAATAAATAACCCTTGTCCACTGATCAATTCTAACACCGTTATTAGTAAGTCCACTGATCAATTCTAACATTGTTATTAGTAAAAATATTACCTAAGAATGAGATTTTTGGCTGAGAAAATTAGTTTTTGAAGGCTTAACTGTAAATCCGGTCCTATGCCACCTCAGAAGCACCTCCCTAATGTGGCCTATTTATTTCTGAAAGGTCTCACTGAAGATCACCAAATCGTTAAGATAATGATTCCCACAGTCAAATTTAATGTCAGAAAAAATTCTGTCCAGTAGACTGGATTGCATGGTTGCCCCTGTAAACAACTTGAATGGGGCTCTGTTACATTTTTACAGTGTCAGTCTGTTGCAGAGACCACTCTTGCTTAGACTCCTCAGCTAGGAGAATTTGTTAATAGGCCTTGTTGAGATCGAAAGTGGTAAAGACCTTTGCTCTTTGAACCATGAGAAGCCTGAGTGCAAATCAGAAAGGGGTATAGATTGAAGAACTACTTTACTTGTTCACTGCCCATTAGTTAACTAACAGTTCACCCCACCCTGTAGCTTAGGTGCTATGAATACAGAAGAGGAGTATGGGAATTTGTATGGCCTAATAATTCCCTCACATAACATCTCATCCATAGTCACCGTTGACTCATTGATTCTGGATGGTGGCAATCTGTATGGGTGATGTCTTACAGTAATGTTGTCCATTTAGTCAATTTTATATGTTCAATTGTCCCCATGTGGGCACCAGAAATGCAGTGTGGCATACATCTGTACAGCTTACAGTCACCATGAATTATCAGTTTTACCTTCTTGCACTTGAAACCAGTTGCAGAAATGACTCTTGCCTGGATATCTTGGATTCACACTCCTTTTCTCCTTTGCGGTGTGTGCCAGCCTAAAACTTTATGTAAAAAACCAGCTGTTGCCCAATGATATCAAATTCTTCTTCTTTGCAATACATATGTTAAACTCCTGTTACAATGCATGCATTTCATTTAACATTTGCTTGCAACTTGAAGCTTACAGCAGTAGCACTTACAACATCTTGTGTACATCAGAGTTGTTAAGTAATGACCAACTTCATTTCCTAGACATTCAGGCAGCACTTGAGAAATAGGATGAGCCATGGAAAGGATACTGGTGGATAAAGATGGAGCAGGGGTCCTTTGTGGCAGAATGGTGTAAAGGAAACGGTAATGACACGGAAATAGGCAAAGTAAGTGTTGATAGTTATGAGAGGAGATGGATAAGAGAAAAGACACATAAAAATACTTGCAGAAACACTCAGAGATATGCAAAAATATGTACAGATACTTAAAAATATGCACAAATATGAAAAAAATATGCATAAATGTGTCGAATTGCATGAAACCCTGTAATACAATAAGGGAAGAAAGGAGGGAGGGAGGGATTGGTTAAGTTGAGGATCACAAGTTCATGTTGCATCAACAGGTGTGGAAAATAATATGCTAAAGTACATCAGGATAAGAAATGAAGTGAGTTCATTGGAAATAAATATAATTATAACTATTAGGGGAAAGAATCTGGGGCATCAGATTGTGCATCAACAATACACATTGTCATGAAGCCTGTGTTGTGTGTGGATGATCACTGATATAGTGCGGCTAGGAAGTTGATGCAGTTTGGAAGGCAGTGAATAAACACAGGAAAGCAGAGAAATAACAAACACTGAGAAGATTAATACATTAGAAAAGAGTAACAAAGAAAAACATCAAAGGCTGTAGGATGGAGAAAAACACATTCAGCAAAATCAAACAATGGAAATGCCGGATAGTAAAATCAACAATGTAGGAAATGATAGATTGCTACTTATCATAAAGAAGACATGTTAAGTTCCAGACAGAAGACATTAACATAAATTATATGGCCACAGCCTTTATCAGGAAAAGAGAAACTCACCCATTCATATGCACAAACAAGCATGTCTTACACACACATGACCTCCATCCCTGACAGCTCAGGCCAGAATGCAGCAATCAGTGGGATAGAAGCAGCAGTCTGGATGGGAAGAAAAGAGAAGGGGATGGTATGGAGTATGGTTTGGGGGGGGGGGGGGGGGGGGTGAGAGGAATGGTGTGTAGCAGAGTATGAAGGGACTAGAATGCCAACAGGTGCAGCATCAGGAGCTTGTGGGGTGGGGAGGTGGGGAGAAAAGGAGAGGAGCAGGGAAAGACAAGCGGGTTTGCAGAGGGTGACAAACAAAAGAGTGTGAGAGATGAAAATGGAGAGGAGATGATAGTACAGAGAGGAAATAAGTGACCATGGTGTAGAAAACCAACTGAAATCACTCAATAGAGGAAGGGTAGGTAGACATGATGGGATACACATGAGAATCTACATAGAGTATGCAAAAGAATTTGATCTGTTCCTGGTAGCATTTTACTGTAGGTTGCTGGAGGAGGAAATCTTTCCAAATGACTGGGAGAAAGTGCAAGTCATTACCATCTTCAAGAAGGATTGTCAGATGTGGAAACTATAGGCCCGTATCTCTGATGTCAATCTGTTGTAGAATTTGGAACATGTTTTATGCTTGCATAATATTACATATCTGGAGACAGAAAATCTTTTCAGTAAGAATGAGCGTGCTTTCTGAAAACAATGGCTGTGTGAAACCCAGCTCACTCTGTTTGTCCACGGGACCCAGAAAGCCGTAGATACTGTCACCCAGGTTGATGTTATGTTCCTGACTCTAGAAAGGCATTCAGTATAGCTTTACCATGTCGCCAAATGGACACAATACATGCATGCAGAATATCAGACCAGGTCTGTGTTGTCAGATTGAAGAGTTTCTGCAAACAGAACACATCATGCCATTCTCAACAGAGAGAAATCTTCAGTCATAAAAATGATTTCGAGTCTACCACAAAAGAGTGTTATCCAACCATTACTTTTCACAATATGTATAAATAACCTTTTGGATAACATAGGAGGCCACATATGGCTTTTCGTGGATGATGATGATGTATACAGAGAGGTTGCAATGCTAGAAAATTGTAGCGAAATACAGGAAGGCTTTCAGAAGATCGACACTTGGTGCAAGGACTGGCAGTTCACCTTCAACATAAACAAGTGTAACGGACTGTGTGTAAATAGGCAGAATTACACAACTGGAGAACAATCACTGGTAGCAGTCATATCCATAAAATATGTAGCAATATGTGAACAAAGAAATTAAAGTAGAATGGCCCCATAAAAAATTTCTGTGTGTGCAGTTCGTGTCCTTGCCATAGATGTTTCATGAGAAACCTGGGGTGCAGCCATAAGTTTTTTGTGTTAATGAGTAATTAAATTACATATTAATTAATTAATATGTAATTTAATACAGTGTTTACACAGAGTAATATAATGGTTACAGAATACGTAAATCACAAGGTTATACTGTCACTTGCCACTGTCTGCCTATTGGGCCAGCTAGGTAATTGCTTTGTGCCATTTTTTTCATTTCATGCAGCTATAGTTCTCACATTTACTTGGCACTGGAACTTTTAAGCTTTTTGGAATCCTTTCAGCATGAGCTTCCTTCTGCTTTTTTTCCCAAGCATATTTTTGAGTCACATGAGACAACATCTTTCATCATGTGAGACCCGATTTTCCCCTGGCGTATGCAACTTCCAAATAGCTTCTGGAAATTCAGCCAGGTGACACTTTCAGCCACCGCTGATATTTCGGCGGGAGAACACCTCGCCATTTTCAAGGCAAACTGCAACACCTTACTGCCCCCACAGCCTCCACCCAATGGTTTTCACCCCCTCTATCTTATCACCTCTTCCCACTTCATATCCCAATCGTCCTCACTCTGTGCCACTCTCTGTCGATGCATCCTCCAGTCTTTACCCTTCTCTGCTCCTCTCCATTTATGCTCCCCATCCCCCCCCCCCCCTCCTCCACCCCCACCCTCCACCACAGACTTCCAATTGCATACTTGGAAACTTTGTCCTGCTGTCAAATAGTCCCCGTATGCTCTGCCAGACAGCGCTCTTCTCTCCCCCTCCCCATACCATGCTATCCCTCCTCCCAACCCTCCCTACTGTGGATTGATGCTTTTGTTCATCAGGACAGTTCCATTCAGGTCCAAGCAGCTGGAGATAGCTGTCATATGTGCTTGACATGTGAATGGGTGTTTTTTGTGAAGAAGGCTTGGGGCGAAAGCTGTGTGTGTAATAATTTTTTTGTTGTGCCTGTCTGCATTCACCACGTCATCTTCATGGTGAGTAGCAGTATATCCTTTTCATAATATTGTTGATATTCCAACCTGGACATTCCATTGTGTAATGTCTAAATATAGAGTAGGAGGGCCAAACAGTTAGATTAAAAATTTACATTTGTTATGAGCTTTGGATGATAGCTCAAAGATTTTATAGATTCTATTTGGATGAAGTTTAATACAAGTAATAAAACTGGGGAACTGTATGAGTACCTATCTGTAGAAGTGAATGTCAAAATTGTTGGGGAAGGAATAAAAGCTCAGTTGTTGTTGTTGTGGTCTTCAGTCCTGAGACTGGTTTGATGCAGCTCTCCATGCTACTATATCTTGTGCAAGCTTCTTCATCTCCCAGTACCTACTGCAACCCACAGCCTTCTGAATCTGCTTAGTGTAATCATCTCTTGGTCTCCCTCTACGATTTTTACCCTCCACCCTGACCTCTAATACTAAATTGGTGATCCCTTGATGCCTCAGAACATGTCCTACCAACCGATCCCTTCTTCTGGTCAAGTTGTGCCACAAACTTCTCTTCTCCCCAATCCTATTCAATACTTCCTCATTAGTTATGTGATCTACCCATCTAATCTTCAGCATTCTTCTGTAGCACCACATTTCGAAAGCTTCTATTATCTTCTTGTCCAAACTATTTATCGTCCATGTTTCACTTCCATACATGGCTACACTCCATACAAATACTTTCAGAAATGACTTCCTGACACTTAAATCTATACTTGATGTTAACAAATTTCTCTTCTTCAGAAACGCTTTCCTTGCCATTGCCAGTCTACAGTTTATATCCTCTCTACTTCGACCATCATCAGTTATTTTGCTCCCCAAATAGCAAAATTCCTTTACTACTTTAAGTGTCTCATTTCCTAATCTAATTCCCTCAGCATCACCCGATTTAATTGGACTACATTCCATTATCCTCGTTTTGCTTTTGTTGATGTTCATCTTATATCCTCCTTTCAAGACACTATTCATTCCTTTCAACTGCTCTTCCAGGTCCTTTGCCGTCTCTGACAGAATTACGATGTCCACTGCAAACCTCAACATTTTTATTTCTTCTCCATGGATTTTAATACCTACTCCGAATTTTTCTTTTGTTTCCTTCACTGCTTGCTCAATATACAGACTGAATAACATCGGGGAGAGACTACAACCCTGTCTCACTCCTTTCCCAACCACCGCTTCCCTTTCATGTTTCTCGACTCTAATAACTGCCATCTGGTTTCTGTACAAATTGTAAATAGCCTTTCGCTCCCTGTATTTTATCCCTGCTACCTTCAGAATTTGAAAGAGAGTATTCAAATCAACATTGTCAAAAGCTTTCTCTAAGTCTACAAACGCTAGAAACGTAGGTTTGCCCTTCCTTAATCTAGCTTCTAAGATAAGTCGTAGGGACAGTATTGCCTCATGTGTTCCAACATTTCTACGGAATCCAAACTGATCTACCCCGAGGTTGGCTTCTACTAGTTTTTCCATTTGTCTGTAAAGAGTTTGCGTTAGTATTTTGCAGCTGTGACTTATTAAACTGATAGTTCGGTAATTTTCACATCAATCAACACCTTCTTTCTTTGGGATTGTAATTATTATATTCTTCTTGAAGTCTGAGGGTATTTCGCCTGTCTCATACATCTTGTTCACCAGATGGTAGAGTTTTGTCAGGACTGGCTCTCCCGAGGCCGTCAGTAGTTCCAATGGAATCACACAGTATCGTATCTCCTATTTCATCTTCATCCTCTTCCATTTCCATAATATTGTCCTCAAGTACATCGCCCTTGTATAGACCCTCTATATACTCCTTCCACCTTTCTGCTTTTCCTTTTTTGCTTAGAACTGGGTTTCCATCTGAGCTCTTTATGTTCATACAAGTGGTTCTCTTATCTCCAAAGGTCTCTTTAATTTTCCTGTAGGCAGTATCTATCTTACCCCTAGTGAGATAAGCCTCTACATCCTTACATTTATTCTCTAGCCATCCCTGCTTAGCCATTTTGCACTTCCTGTTGATCTCATTTTTGAGATGTCTGTATTCCTTTTTGCCTGCTTCATTTACTGCATTTTTGTATTTTCTCCTTTCATCAATTAAATTCAATATTTCTTCTGTTACCCAAGGATTTCTACTAGCCTTTGTGTTTTTACCTACTTGATCCTCTGCTGCCTTCACTACTTCATCCCTCAAAGCTACCCATTCTTCTTCTACCGTATTTCTTTCCCCCATTCCTGTCAATTGCTCCTTTATGCTCTCCCTGAAACTCTGTACAACCTCTGGTTCTTTTAGTTTATCGAGGTCCCATCTCCTTAAATTCCCACCTTTTTGCAGTTTCTTTAGTTTTAATCTACAGGTTATAACCAATAGATTGTGGTCAGAGTCCACATCTGCCCCTGGAAATGTCTTACAATTTAAAACCTGGTTCCTGAATCTCTGTCTTACCAGTCTTACCATTATATAATCTATCTGATACCTTTTAGTGTCTCCAGGCTTCTTCCATGTATACAGTCTTCTTTTATGATTCTTGAACAAAGTGTTACCTATGATTAAGTTGTGCTCTGTGCAAAATTCTACCAGGCAGCTTCCTCTTTCATTTCTTTGCGCCAGTCCATATTCACCTACTACATTTCCTTCTCTCCCTTTAACCTACTACTGAATTCCAGTCACCCATGACTATTAAATTTTCATCTCCCTTCACTATCTGAATAATTTCTTTTATTTCATCATACATTTCTTCAATTTCTTCGTCATCTGCAGAGCTAGTTGGCATATAAACTTGTACTACTGTAGTAGGTGTCGGCTTCGTGTCTATCTTGGCCAGAATAATGTGTTCACTATGCTGTTTGTAGTAGCTTACCCACATTCCTGTTTTCCTATTCATTATTAAACCTACTTTTGCATTACCCCTATTTGATTTTGTGTTTATAACCCTGTAGTCACCTGACCAGAAGTCTTGTTCCTCCTGCCACCAAACTTCACTAATTCCCACTATATCCAACTTTAACCTATCCATTTCCCTTTTTAAATTTTCTAACCTACCTGCCCGATTAAGGGATCTGACATTCCACGCTCCGATCCGTAGAACGCCAGTTTTCTTTCTCCTGATAACGACATCCTCTTGAGTAGTCCCCGCTCGGAGATCCGAATGGGGGGACTATTTTACCTCCGGAATATTTTACCCAAGAGGACGCCATCATCATTTAATCATACAGTAAAGCTGCACGCCCTCGGGAAAGATTACGGCCGTAGTTTCCCCTTGCTTTCAGCCGTTCGCAGTACCAGCACAGCAAGGCCATTTTGGTTATTGTTACAAGGCCAGATCAGTCAATCATCCAGACTGTTGGCCCTGCAACTACTGAAAAGCCTGCTGCCCCTCTTCAGGAACCACACGTTTGTCTGGCCTCTCAACAGATACCCCTCCGTTGTGGTTGAACCTACGGTATGGCTATCTGTATCGCTGAGGCACGCAAGCCTCCCCACCAATGGCAAGGTCCATGGTTCACGAGGGGAGGACATTTATATTAGATTTAGGTAATATATTTCTATTTTCGCATCGCAATTTCTTAAGTAATGCATTAATGTCTACCACATCTGGAGTTAATATTGTATGCTCACTGGTGATCATTTTTGCTGTTGTATAAACGATTGCATTACAAATTATGTTAGTAAGTTACATTCAGATTTTCTAGAGTTAAGAGATATGTTTTATTCTTTTTTTTAATCACAGTCAAATTTTATTGAATGAAAATGACTTCACTGAATTTAATGATAAATGTAACTGCCTTATATATCATAAATGGTGAAATTAATAATGTCTAATAAAACTAAGATGAAAGACTACATTGTTTACTTCATGAAAATAAAAGTTTTCATAAACCTTGACTTTTACATGATAACAAAACTTTTTCTATCAAAAATTTAATAACACATCAAATCACCTCCTGTATGTGGCTAAGTGTAGTAGCACCTGAAAAATGTAAAAATTACTGTATTGAATGCAATTAAAAGCAAAGAATGGCTTGCATATATTTACATTTGTAAAATGTAGATGTAGAAGAAATGTTCATAAGCCGGCCAGTGTGGCCATGCGGTTCTAGGCGCTTCAGTCTGGAACCACGTGACCGCTACGGTCACAGGTTCGAATCCTGCCTCGGGCATGGATGTGTGTGATGTCCTTAGGTTAGTTAGGTTTAAGTAGTTCTAAGTTTTAGGCCCCAGGAGTAGACAACATTCCATTATAACTACTGACGGCCTTGGGAGAGCCAGTCATGACAAAACTCTACTAGCTGGTGAGCAAGATGTATGAGACAGGTGAAATACCCTCAGACTTCAAGAAGAATATAATAATTCCAATCCCAAAGAAAGCAGGTGCTGACAGATGTGAAAATTACCGAACTATCAGTTTAATAAGTCACAGCTGCAAAATACTAACGCAAATTCTTTACAGACGAATGGAAAAACTGGTCGATGCGGACCTCGGGGAGGATCAGTTTGGATTCCGTAGAAATGTTGGAACACGTGAGGCAATACTGACCTTACGACTTATCTTAGAAGAAAGATTAAGAAAAGGCAAATCTACGTTTCTAGCATTTGTAGGCTTAGAGAAAGCTTTTGATAATGTTGACTGGAATACTCTCTTTCAAATTCTGAAGGTGGCATGGGTAAAATACAGGGAGCGAAAGGCTATTTACAATTTGTACAGAAACCAGATGGCAGTTATTAGAGTCGAGGGGCATGAAAGGGAAGCAGTGGTTGGGAAAGGAGTGAGACAGGGTTGTAGCCTCTCCCCGATGTTACTCAATCTGTATATTGAGCAAGCAGTAAAGGAAACAAAAGAAAAATTTGGAGTAGGTATTAAAATTCATGGAGAAGAAGTAAAAACTTTGAGGTTCGCCGATGACATTGTAATTCTGTCAGAGACGGCAAAGGACCTGGAAGAGCAGTTGAACGGAATGGACAGTGTCTTGAAAAGAGGATATAAGATGAACATCAACAGAAACAAAACGAGGATAATGGAATGTAGTCGAATAAAGTCGGGTGATGCTGAGGGAATTAGATTAGGAAATGAGACACTTAAAGTAGTAAAGGAGTTTTGCTATTTAGGAAGTAAAATAACTGATGATGGTCGAAGTAGAGAGGATATAAAATGTAGACTGGCACTGGCAAGGAAAGCGTTTCTGAAGAAGAGAAATTTGTTAACATCAAATATAGATTTATGTATCAGGAAGTCGTTACTGAAAGCATTTGTATGGAGTGTAGCCATGTATGGAAGTGAAACATGGACGATAACTAGTTTGGACAAGAAGAGATTAGAAGCTTTCGAAATGTGGTGCTACAGAAGAATGCTGAAGATTAGATGGGTAGATCACATAACTAATGAGGAGGTATTGAATAGGATTGGGGAGAAGAGAAGTTTGTGGCACAACTTGACTAGAAGAAGGGATCGGTTGGTAGAACATGTTTTGAGGCATCAAGGGATCACAAATTTAGCATTGGAGGGCAGCGTGGAGGGTAAAAATCGTAGAGGGAGACCAAGAGATGAATACACTAAGCAGATTCAGAAGGATGTAGGTTGCAGTAGGTACTGGGAGATGAAGCAGCTTGCACAGGATAGAGTAGCATGGAGAGCTGCATCAAACCAGTCTCAGGACTGAAGACAACAACAACAAGTTCTAGGGGACTGATGACCACAGATGTTAAGTCCCATAGTGCTCAGAGCCATTTGAACCATTTTCTTGTTCACAAAATGTTGTGATCTAATAATCTGAGGTGAAAATATAAAAGAAAACTGTGAAAAATTATCTTCATGTAGTTTAATCAACTGTAACATACATTGAAACAAAGAAATGAAGAGTAGTTATTGATTAAAAACTGTAAATACCTGTGTGGCAGAGACAACATACACTTGTCTTATCATGTTGCTAGTCTTTCATTGTAGTAGGTCACAACTATGGTGTCTTTGGACTGACTATGACTCTTTTCCATATTTATAAAAATACAAATAGTGTAAAATGTGTTTTGTTATGTTTTTTTTAAATCAATTCTGGGACCATACTTCTCACAACTCAAGCCTTTTAGGTTTTACCTCTAACTAAATTCTTTTGGCTGGCATGTAGTAATGCAGTATAGCAATTGCATGCCAGGACTCACCTTGCTGAGGCAATTATTTACGTAATTATTGATCTTCACTACTAACTTTGGTGGAGTGGATAAATTTTAGAATGTTTAAGATTAATCTTTTTGCTGATTTTCAGATGTATCTAGGCTAGATGACTTTGGCACACATCCTGTTATACACTTATTTCGTCTTGCTCAATGCTGTTTGATTTGCCAATCTATAAATAAGTATGAGTCTCTAATGTACTGAAGTTAGAAAGTAGATTTGCTGAAAATTCTGAAAAGTTATTTAGCTAATTTTGGAAATTGTTCATTAGATTTACCTGGTTTTGAAATTCTTACTCAAAATCATGTGGTTACAGAAGAGTACTATTCAAATAATTTGCCTTAGCCATTTGCCAGACGAGTACAATCTGCCAATGACCAGACAACAATGAACAGAAGCCTACTTGGATGATAGAAGAACAGCTCTCACCCACTTGATTAGAGAGTATTGTCCAGGATTGACTTAGACAGGGAATATTGTTTAGTGAACTCTTAGAACTGAACAGACAGTTGTAGTAAATTGCATTTGCTACGTACTGTAAAGTTTACCTAAAATTATTTGCACTTAGCCATTGAGGGCCTTTCTTGTGTTATATTACATTCAGTGTTTCAGACTTAATCATTCGACAAGTCACAAAGATAAGTAAACCTTTTTAACTCATTTGTGTGACTTTGTTACTAATTTGTTGGACTGTTGTGGAAGCTTCATTCTCCTATCCTGATTATGGGGCATAGCTTTATAATAAGGGCAGGGACAAACTGTCTTATTGGTGTACTGCACCAGCAGCCGTTTCACGAACTCACCAACTCGGCCTTCTGTAACAACAGTGGCAACTGAGCCTCCACAGCAGTAGTGATGAGGCCTTTACAAAACTGGTGACAAGGGTTTACAGAGCTTTGTATAATTATTTGTTAAGTGAATTAGTAAAATGACTTGGAGTAAGGAGTCAAAGGTTGCTGTTAGAGATAAAAATACAGATGATGTGAAATTATTTGTATGATATTGAGGATAATGACACATTGTTGCTTTAAACTATTAAGAGATTTCTTAAGGTTGTAAGAAAAGAAGAAGAATTGTTGTGGATTGTGTAATATGAAGCATAGATATGTTGTACAGTACAGTATCGTATAGTAATTGTATTAATTTCTTTTTTGTCTGACAGCAGAATGTTCAAATAGATTGAGGTTTGTTCTCATTCTAATACAGGTTTGATTTGACTATGTTAACTCAGTATTGCAAAGCTTGCAAATAATATTATATTGATCTGTCCATGTAAGAAGTAGAAGTTATTTTCCTCTGTAAATGTATCACCAGTTGTACCATAACACACCATAAAGAAAATGATGAAGAGAGTTGTAGAGCAGCAAACAAGGTGTCACATTTTAAGGATAATTACTTAGTGAGACACATGATCTTTATTATAATTATTCTAAATTTTTTTTCATAATTAGTTGGTATTTGCAACTCAGAACTAACATAGTACTAATTTTGCCTTTAACACATCCTCTTAACCGTATAAGAGAATACATTAAAAACAAAGATTCCAAGACTTACCAAGCAGGAAAGCGCCGGCAGACAGGCACATGAACAAAACACACACACAGAATTACTAGCTTTTGCAACCGATGGTTGCTTCTTCAGGAAGGAGAGGGAAAGACGAAAGGATGTGGGTTTTAAGGGAGAGGGTAAGGAGTCATTTCAATCCCGGGAGCGGAAAGACTTCCCTTAGGGGAAAAAAAAGGACAGGTGTACACTCGCGCACACACACACACACACACACATATCCATCACACATGTGCGGATGGATATGTGTGTGTGTGTGTGTGTGTGCGCGCGAGTGTACACCTGTCCTTTTTTTCCCCTAAGGGAAGTCTTTCCGCTCCCGGGATTGGAATGACTCCTTACCCTCTCCCTTAAAACCCACATCCTTTCGTCTTTCCCTCTCCTTCCTGAAGAAGCAACCATCGGTTGCGAAAGCTAGTAATTCTGTGTGTGTGTTTGTGTGTTTTGTTCATGTGCCTGTCTGCCAGCGCTTTCCCGCTTGGTAAGTCTTGGAATCTTTGTTTTTAATATATTTTTCCCATTTGGAAGTTTCTTTCTATTTTATTTAAGAGAATACATTTGTTGAAGATATAATAGTAAGCCTTTTACTCCACTGAAGCACCAAAGAAACTGGTATAGGCATGAGTATCAAATACAGAGATATGTAAACAGGCAGAATACGGTGCTGCTGTTGGCAACACGTATATAAGACAAGTGTGTGGTGTTGTTGGTAGCCCAGTTACTCCTACTACAATGGCAGGCTATCAGAACTAAGTGAGTCTGTATGTGGTGTTGCTGCATGAGTGATGGGCACAGCATCTCTGAGGTAGTGATGAAGTGGGTATTTTCCTGTATGACTATTTCACAAGTGTACTGTGAACATCAGGAATCCGGTGAAACATCAAATCTCTGACATCACTGTGCCCTGAAAAAGATCCTGTAGGGATGGGATGAATGACAACTGAAGAGAATTGTTCATTGTGACAGAAGTGCAACCCTTCTGTAAATTTCTGCAGATTTCTGTGCTGGGCCATCAACAAGTGTCAGCGTGTGAACCATTCAACAAAACATCATCGATTTGGGTTTTAGGAACTGAGGGCCCCCACGTCTACCCTTGATGACTGCATTACACAGAGCTTCATGCCTCGCCTTAGCCCATCAATACCAACATTGGACCACTGATGACTGGAAACATGTTGCCTGGATGGATGAGTCTCATTTATGATTGTATCGAGCATATGGACGTGTACAGGTATGGAGACAATCTCATGAATTCATGGACGCTGCATGTCAGGGCTATTCAAGCAGATGGAGGCTCTTTCATGGTGTGAGGTGTGTGCAGTTGGAGTGATATGGGACCCTTGATATGTCTAAATATGACTCTGACAGGTGACACATTCGTAAGCATCCTGTCTGATCACCTGCATCTATTCACATCCATTGTGCATTCCGATGGACTTGGTCAGCTCCAGCAGGACAATGCAACACACCACATGTCCAGAATTGCTACAGTGTATCTCCAGAAACTCTCTTCTGAGTCTAAACACTTCCACTGGCCACCAAACTCACCGACATGAACATTATTGAGCACATCTGGGATGCCTTGCAATGTGCTGTTCAGAAGAGATCTCCATGAGCTCATTCTCTTATGGATTTATGGACAGCCCTGCAGGATTCATGGTGTTAATTCCCGCCAGCAATACTTCAGACATTAGTTGCCTCCATACCATGTTGTGCTACGACATTTCTGCGTGCTTGTGGGGGCCCTACATGATGTTAGACAGGTGTACCAGTTTCTTTGGCTCTTCAGTGTATATTAGTAATAATTATTGGAACATTAAACTAAGCTCACTACTCTCTACTATGTAAGTTGAAGTCTGCTGCTCACTTCTCTCTGTATGTTTTGTTGAATCTCAGGAGCTACGGTAGGGATTTTGGTAGGGTTTACTAATAGTAAGACTAATTTATGATGAAAGTTGGTGAATATAAGTTATAAATAGTTCACAAAAATTGACTGAACTATAATAAATTAAAGTCAATCACCATTGTTAAAATGATGTCTTTGCCAATTAGCAGGGAATGGCAGAACTCACAGTGTGTGCTGTTGCTGCACAGTCGGGAGTGTCCTTTGGATTTGTACAGTACACTTTTCTGGAGACAGTCCTCCACCCACTCTGAGAAACCATTGTCGCTGTTGTGTGTGACCTATAGCCCTTTTCTGTTCTGTGGTTTGTGCATTTTGTGCTGCCCACACACCTTCATGGATCAAGTGAATGTAACCCAGTGCAGGCGTGAAGTGCTGTCTAATAGAAAGACTTGCATTAGGCCATTGAGCCATACGAAACTATTATTACTGGAATCAGTGCATTTATAAATGTCTTATGTCATTTGAGCATTACATTTTTTTCTCCTATACATTTAATAAATTGAAACCCTCTGACGAATTTTGTTGTCTATATACAAAGGATTATCTCAGGAGCTAATGTTGAGATTTTAATACAGTTATAGATACACTTATAGATGTTCTGATTCAAGGCAGACCGGGCAGCATGGCAGCTCCCATCATTGCCATGAGATGTTACTCTGCATGCCAATTACATAAGGAATGTGTAACATTCGTAGTTTCTGACAACCTTTGCAGCGCACACTGCTTAGATGAGTAAAGTTACATGAAAGTGATAAGTTGCCTAGCATTGTTCTCTGAACCTCAGTCATAACTCCAGACAGTGGCCCAGAAATCAGATTACCACTGTTTTAAACAAGTCATCCACCCATAGATACTTACTTCTTGCTATCTCTGTAAATGCATTATTAGATGCACCAGGCAGAAGACATACTTTTTGCTGTTGCACATTTTAGTGATTTTGATCGAGATAAACTTCTGTTGCAGTGTTCTTCTTCAGCACAGCATAAAAGTGTGCACCGAATCAGCTAAGTGAAAAATCCATGGAATTTTCCCTTGTGTGAGATCATCTGTAGAAGATCATGTGTGATCTGGAGTTCTAGATTCGCATATTTTACTCTTCGCGTCACTTCTGCATAATATTTTGTTGATTGTATCAATACCCTTTTGTATTGTGAAACTAGTGCTGTTATTGTCAGTTGTAGGCCTTAACTAAACTGTGTTGTTTCAAAAAAAATTCAGAACAGTAGATCTATCTTCATTCAAAAGTATCATTTTCTTATTCCATTGTTCAGTTCCACGAGAGATAATTTAGTTTGAGAATTTTTGGGGACTTACAAAACTATATTTTCATAAGTTACTGGTGCGAGTGTTTTGGATACATAATTTATTTAATAGAAAATCAGCATTTGTGATATACAGTTCAGCCAAAGAACACATTACCCCTGAATTTCATGGTATATCAATGCAAATAAACGTGCATTTTTAAGAGTTTTTGGGAGCTACAATTGTCCTCTGCATAATGTATGAGCAATTTGCAGCAAATCGGTGTTTGTGATTTAGTTACAGTAGCAGATTTTCTAACACATTTTGTTACACCTAGCATTCGCTTAAAGAGGAGTAGCCCTTTATATTATCTGCATTTATTGTAAATTAATTCTGATTTAGTATTTGCTAACAACTATAATTAATACCAAAACACTTTATGAAAGTATGTTTTTGTGTTGCCTTAATAGAATCCCATTTTGTGTATCTCCTTCATTTCTTATAGGGAATTAGCAACTTTTTAGCCCAACAGTTGAAAAGATAATTAGCAGGCTTAATTTAAAGTTATTTGTTCACTGGCTTGCAATACATTGCATGACGCAAAATGCAGCCCCACTGTGACTGCTGTTCTCAAACAAAGAATGAGTTGATTGACATTTGTAATAAGCTGTAAATCACTTTGATTTCTGTTAAACGATTGGCAGCTGCTGCAAATCAGTGTGTTGGAAGAGCTTCTGAGAGTCATCTTCCTGTGTACCAATACCAAAGGTACCTCAAGTACTGCAGAAAGTACAGAATGTGTAATTACTTCTCCACCCGACTGCAAGTGGCGTGTCAATGATACATCTAGGCATCCTACACGGGATGGACAGGAACTGAAGAGGACTCAGCGTGTTGTACTGCTCCCCCTAACCAACAAGCTTCAGGTACTGTCTTTCACTGAAACTGAAACTGAGCCAGAGGGACTCACTTCACCTGTTTTAGGGAAATCAGTTTTGTCCAGTGTCAAGGGGAAGCAAACACAAAAGGGTAGGGTTCTATTAATTTTCAGCAGTTCAAAAGTACAGCAAATGATGGTACCCCTTAGGGAAATGGTAGCAAAGGACAGGGAAGGACACCAGGTGCACTCAGTGTGTATACCTAGGGACCACATTCAGCATGTTGAAGAGACTATTCCGTCAGACATTGAGGGTACATCTACATGGATATTCTGCAAATCACATTCATGTGCCTGGCAGATGGTTCATCGAGCCACCTTCACAGTTCTCTATTATTCCAATCTTGTATAGAGTGTGGAAAGAATGAACACCTATATCTTTCCATACAATCTTTGATTTCCCTTAATCATGGTGATTGTTCCTCCCTGTGTAGGTTGGTGTCAACAAAATATTTTTGCATTCGAAGGAGAAAGTTGGTGATTGGAATTTCGTGACAAGATTCCGTCGCAACGAAAAACGCCTTTCTTTTAATGATTTCCAGCCCAAATCCTGTATCATTTCAGTGACACTCTCTCCCATATTTTGCGATAATACAAAATGTGCTGCCTTAACTTTTTTGATGTACTCTGTCAGTCCTATCTGGTAAGGATCCCACACTGCGCAGCAGTATTCTAAAAGAGGATGGACAAGTGTAGTGTAGGCAGTCTCCTTAGTAGGTCTGTTACATTTTCTAAGTGTCCTGCCGATAAAATGCAGTCTTTGGTTAGCCTTCCCCACAACATTTTCTATGTGTTCCTTCCAATTTAAGTTGTTCCTAATTGTAATACCTGGGTATTTAGTTGAATTATTGGTTTTTAGATTACACTGATTTATCATGAAACCAAAGTTTAACGAATTCCTTTTAGCACTCATGTGGATGACCTCACACTTTTTGTTATTTAGGATCAGTTGCCACTTTTCGCACCATTCAGATATTTTTTCTAAATCATTTTACAGTTTGTTTTGATCTTCTGATGACTTTGTTAGTCGATAAACAACAGCGTCATCTGCATAAAACCAAAGACAGCTGCTCAGATTGTCTCCAAAATCGTTTATATAGATAAGAAACAGCAAAGGGCCTGTAACACTACCTTGGGGAATGCCAGAAATCACTTCTGTTTCACTCTATGACTTTCCGTCAGTTACTACGAACTGTGACCTCTCTGACAGGAAATCACAAATCCAGTCACATAACTGAGATGATATTCCATAAGCACGCAATTTCACTATGAGCTGCTTGTGTGGTACAGTGTCAAAAGCCTTCTGGAAATCCAGGAATAGGGAATCAATCTGAAATCCCTTGTCAATAGTACTCAACACTTCATGTGAATAAAGAGCTAATTGTGTTTCAAAAGAACGATGTTGACTGTGTGTCAATAGACCGTTTTCTTCGAGGTAATTCATAATGTTTGAATGCAATATATGCTGTAAAATTCTGCTGCATATCAATGTTAATGATATGGGCCTGTAATTTAGTGGATTACTCCTACTCTCTTTCTTGAATATTGGTGTGAGCTGTGCAACTTTCCAGTCTTTGGGTACGGATCTTTCGTAGAGTGAACGGTTGTATATGATTGTTACGTATGGAGCTACTGCATCAGCAAACTCTGAAAGGAACCTAATTGATATACAGTCTGGACCAGAAGATTTGCTTTTATTAAGTGATTTAAATTGCTTCACTACCCCGAGAATATTTACTTCTGTGCTACTCACGTTGGCAGCTGTTCTCGATTTGAGTTCTGGAATGTTTACTTAGTCTTCTTTTGTGAAGGCATTTTGGAAGGCTGTGTTTAGTAACTCTGCTTTGGGAGCACTGTCTTCGATTGTATCTCCATTGCTATTGTGCAGAGATGGCATTGACTGTTTCTTGCCCCTAAAATACTTCACATACGACCAGAATCTCTTTGGATTTCCTGACAGGTTTCGAGACAAAGTTTCATTGTGGAAACTGTTATAGACATTTTGTATTGAAGTCCATGATGAATTTCAAGCTTGTGTAAAAGATTGCCAGTCTTGGGGATTTTGCATCTGTTTGAATTTGACATGTTTGTTTCATTGTTTCTGCAACAATGTACAATGAGTTGCAGATCGCAGTCCACATTGAAACAAATGATACCTGTTATCTAAGCTGCAAGGTCATTCTTGGATCATTCCAGCGACTGGCAGAGAAGGTTGAGAAGACTGTGTGCATGGAGTTTCAACAAAGTTCACAATTTGCAGCATTGTCCTCAGAAGTGATCATGGCTATTTGGTTCTGAGTCAAGTGGAAGGACTGAACCTGAGATGTCGAAGGTTCTGTACCAACCTAAGCCGTGACTTCCTGGACTTGCACCATAGGACTGAGAACAGTAGGGTTCCCCTAAATAGGTCAGGTGTGCACTAATCATCAGAGGCTGCTACTCAGGTAGCCGACTATGTGAGGTGCACACAAGGGCGTTTTAGATTAGGTGACTCTCCATCCAATCTAGATTAAATTAGATTAGATTAATATTGGTTCCATAGACCATGAATACGACACTTCGTAATGATGTGGAACGTGTCAGGTTAATGAAAGATGTCTGTACAAGATATTACATTACACAAAATATTGCATAACACTAATGCTTAAGTTAGTTTTTTTTCCCTCCCTTAATTTATATCTAAAAATTCAGCCAATGAGTAGAAGGAATTGTCATCTAGAAATTCTTTTAATTTATTTTTAAATGTTGGTTGACTATCCAGATAATGATAGCTGTAGGAAACCCATAGGTACCAGTGTAAGATTGAAAGAAATGCCTTCCACAGGTGAGCGTAATCAAGTCATAATTGTAAACTGCTGAAGCATTCACAACAAAGTGCCAGAGTTTGAAGCACTAATGAAAAGCAGTGAAGTTCACATAATACTGGGCACAGAAAACCGGTTGAAACCTGAAATTGATAGCAGTGAGATTTTTTGGGAAAGGATAGGTAAATGCATAATGGAGATGGTGTCTTTGTTGCAGTAGACAAGAAACTCAAATCCTCTGAGGTAGAAATTGAAGCTGCATGTGAGATTGTTTGGGCAAGACACAGTATCTGGGGTGGGCATAAAACAATTGTTGGATCCTTCTCTCACCCACAAGACCTATCTCATGATGTAACCAAAAAACATTAGAGAAAACCTTAGTTCACTTACACATAAGTTCCCCATCATACTGTAATGATTGGTGGAGACATTATTTAATCATCCAACAATTAATTGGGAGAATTACAGTTTTGTTAGTGGTGGATGTGATAAGACATCCTGAGAAACTTTACTAAATGCCTTCTCTGAACCCCACTCATGATGGAAATACACTACTGGCCATTAAAATTGCTACACCAATAAGAAATGCAGATGATAAATGAGTATTAATTGGACAAATATATTATACTACAACTGCCATGTGATTACATTTGCACGCAGTTTGGGTACATAGATCCTGAGAAATCAGTACCCAGAACAACCACCTCTGGCCATAATAACGTCCTTGATACGCCTGGACATTGAGTCAAACAGAGCTTGGATGGCATGTACAGATACAGTTGCCCATGCAGCTTCAACACGATACCACAGTTCATCAAGAGTAGTGACTGGCGTATTGTGATGAGCCAGTTGCTCAGCCACCATTGACCAGATGTTTTCAATTGGTGAGAGAGCTGGAGAATGTGCTGGCCAGGGCAGGAGGCAAACATTTTCTGCGTCCAGAAAGGCCGTACAGGACCTGCAACATGCGGTCGTGCATTATCCTGCTGAAATGTAGGGTTTCGCAGGGATCGAATGAAGGGTAGAGCCACGGGTCTTAACACATCTGAAATGTAACGTCCACTGTTCAAAGTGCCATCAATGCGAACAAGAGGTGACCGAGATGTGTAACCATTGACATCCCATACCATCATGCCGGGTGATATGCCAGTATGGCGATGACGAATACATGCTTCCAATGTGCGCTCACCGCGATGTCACCAAACACGGATGCGACCATCATGATGCTGTAAACAGAACCTATATTCATCCAAAAAAAATTACGTTTTGCCATTCGAGCACCCAGGTTGGTCATTGACTACACCATCGCAGGTGCTCCTGTCTGTGATGCAGCGTTGAGGGTAACCGCAGCCATGGTCTCCGAGCTGGTAGTCCATGCTGCTGCAAACGTCATCAAACTGTTCGTGCAGATGGTTATCATCTTGCAAACGTCCCCATCTGTTGACTCAGGGATCGAGACATGGGTGCATGATCCGTTACAGCCATGAGGATAAGAAGCCTGTCATCTTGACTGCTAGTGATACGAGGCCATTGGGATCCAGCATGGCATTCCGTATTACCCTCCTGAAGCCACCGATTGCATACTCCACTAACAGTCATTGGATCTCGACCAACGCGAGCAGCAATGTCGCGATACGATAAACCGCAATCACGATAGGCTACAATCCAACCTTTGTTAAAGTTGGAAACATGATGGTACGCATTTCTCCACCTTACACAAGGCATCGAAACAACTTTTCACCAGGCAACACTGGTACTGGTCAACTGCTCTCTCAAGTTTAAAAGAATAGTTGACCTGCAGTGGATAGACATGTACCTAATAGAACAGTTCATAAAAGTAGGGATCCTCCATGATGTAGTCACTGTAAAGAAACTCTTCAAGAAACAGAGATTTCTGCATAATAAGTGTAAAACGAAGCATAGGGCTATAGACAGAGAGTTGCTGAATGAAACACATTTGGCTGCCAAGAGACCAATGCGTGATGCCTTCAGTGACTACCATAGTTGAATACTGTCAAATGATCTTTCACAAAATCCAATGACATTTTGGTCTTATGTAAGGGCTGTTTGTGGCACAAAAGTTAATGTCCAGACCCCAGCAAATGAGACAGAACTGAAACAGGGTAGCAAAGCAAAAACTAAGATGCTTTAACTCCATTTTGAAATGTTTCTTTAGAAAGGAGAACACAGGAGAATTGCCCCAATTTAATCCTTGTACCACTGAAAAGATGAGTAAAATAAGTATTAGTGTCAGTGGTGTTACGTAATCACTGAAATTGTTAAAATTGAACAAAGGGCCAAGGTCCAATTCTGTTCTGAATTTGTGGCTCAGTTTGCCCCTCTTCTAACTATAATCTGTCATCGATCCCTCGAACAAAAAACCATGCCCAGTTCTTGGAAAATGGCACAGGTCACAACAGTCTACAAGAAGAGTAGTAGAAGTGATCCACAAAACTACTGTCCAATATCCTTGATATCAGTTTTTTGTAAAAATCTTAGAACATATTCTAAGCTCAGACATAATGAGGTAACTTGAACAGAATAACCTCAGTGCCAGTCAGCAGATATTTCGCAAACATCAAACCCAACTTGCACTTTTCTCAAATGACATACTGAAAGCTTTTGGATGAAGCAACCAGGTAGATGCAGTGTTTTGTGATTTCCAAAAAGCATTTGACTCAGTACCGCACCTACGCTTATTGTTGAAGGTACGATAAAATGAAATGAAATGTCGTGTGATGAGGGCCTCCCGTCAGGTAGACCGCTCACCTGGTGCAAGTCTTTCGATTTGACGCCACTTCGGTGACTTGCCATCGATGGGGATGAAATGATGATGATTAGGACAATACAACACCCAGTCCCTGAATGGAGAAAATCTCCGACCCAGCCGGGAATCGAACCCGGGCCCTTAGGATTGACAGTCTGTCGCGCTGACCACTCAGCTACCGGGGGCAGACGAAGGTACGATCATGTTGGGTATCACGCTGTAATCTCCCCTCCCTCCTTTGTCGTTGTCACTACTGTTGTCAAAGGTAAAGGCTTTTCGAAACACACGAGAGGAGTAAGATTTACAATAAACTTTTTAAATTCTGAATTCTGAAATTACATTGTTCTTCCAAAATACAAAAACACGTCCAATCACACCAGAGGCATGCCCACCACTACTTCCTCACTCTGCAGTAATAAAAATATTCTAAAGGATTTACAAATATCCTGGATGAATTAATTTCTATTAATTTATAAATTAATCTAGAAATAAACATAATAAACAGTACCGTATAGAAAAATTAATAATAGAAATTTTAAGTGTGCCAAACATTTCTTAATTTTAAATGTTTCTAAAAAAATTTAACTGTACATACAGAGCTAATACATATTGATTGGAACAACAAAAATAAAGTAATTCAACTTCATAGTATTAGCTCGAAATATAACATACTGTGTATAAAATTATATGAAATTTTTCAGATAAATAGTGGAGATAATATTGACCTGCCCAAAACTTGAAAATTAGTTCTGGTATCAGCTACTTCTGTTGAGGAAAAATGATGCTAGAGGGGGAGTCCCTTCACAAAGTGAAATCTTTGATTGGATTGTGGACTTTTTGGTAAGGAAGACACAGCATGTTATATTGGGTGGAAAGCCATTGTCAGATGTAGAAATAACTTCACGTGTGCCCCAGTGAAGAGTATTGGGACCCTTGCTGTTCATATTATATATTAATGACCTTGCAGACAAAGAGTAAACTCAGGCTTTTTGATGTATGTAATGGCATGACATAGAAACAACTGAAATGTATTTCATGAACTAGTAAAACACCTGATACATGCAGATTTTTCAATTTATAGCCAGGTTTTTCAGACTTCAGGTATTTTAATGTGGCTTTGAATGAATAGCTAACATTTTGGATGCTATTCAGAGGTTATTGCTTTTCTTTGAAATTTTTTTTACTAGTGCAGCCTTTTAAATTGTGTCACAAAAATATGAAAGTATTGGGTACCGTACTTAATTGTTCTAAGTAATATAATACTATAACTTTTCATATGAAAATTATGTGAATATAAAAACCGTGTATTAAATTATATTTGACAAATGAAATCATGTACATTTTACTGCCATACAGTTAACAATAAATCATCACTGACAGTTGCACTAATTTCAGAACATGTTCAGTATTGAATTTATAATTGAGTTCATCATTTTTAAAACTTTGATTTTCACCAAGTGACAATGGAACAGACACATAAAACAAGATTATAATTAGGAAAGCTTTAGGATCCAGTGGCTCCTTCTTCAGGCAGAAGGGTTGAAGGGGAAGGAAGAGGCGTGAAGGAAAAGGACTGGAGAAGTCTAGGAAAATGGGTAGATTTTGGGAACGCCATCCAGAACTGTGGGTCAGTGAAGCCTTTCCAGATTGGAGGAGAAGAAAAGACTGATCATTAATTATAACCCTCTATTCGCATTCGGGAGGACGATGGTTCAATCCCGTCTCCGGCCATCCTGATTTAGGTTTTCCGTGATTTCCCTAAATCGCTTCAGGCAAATGCCGGGATGGTTCCTTTGAAAGGGCACGGCCGATTTCCTTCCCAATCCGTCCCTAACCCGAGCTTGCGCTCCGTCTCTAATGACCTCGTTGTCGACGGGACGTTAAATACTAACCACCACCACTATAACCTTCTATTATGTGTGTATTCTGCTGCCACTTGGTGAGTAGATTTTTATCTACCCAATTAAATTATTTTGTCAAAACTTGATGGTGTTTGTTGTTAAAACTTCGGTTGTTACACATGAATATTATTGTTTTATAAAGGTAACATTCAAGATACTTGTTAGACTGTAATAATCACAGTACTAATAATCAAAGAAAGTGAGGTCTATGAACTGTATCACATGATGATGATGGCATGAAGATGACAATGGTGATGATGGTGGCAGTTCTTAAAATGCATTACAAATAATAATAATACAGTAAAAACTCATTTTACATTTCCCAGCTTCTTATGTTCAGCTTTGTCAGTCCCAACATAAGGCCTAATCTCTCAATACAATTCTTTCCCGTCATTAATTATTCCATGTTACATTTCCTGCATTTAAAGGTTTCTTTGGCATTATCATGACATTTAATGTTGATTTACATATGAGTTCCTCAAAAAGTGCATCATATTCCTGCTCAAAGTCAGCCATGGAACAAAGCAGAAAATGCAGACTCTACACAGTGTTATTGATCATGTGACATAGCTTTAGATTGGTTAGCAAGATTTTCATTGTTGGCATGTTGGGTCATGGCCTCCTGTATTATAGCTTTGGAGTGTTTGGAAGCCTGGGAAAATATGCTGAGTCACTGCCTTAGTAATAATCATGATCTGACAGTTCCACGTGGCTACCCCCATAGGAGGTCCAAGTCCTCCCTTGGGCATGGTTGTGTGTGTTGTCCTTAGTGTAAGTTAGTTTAAGTTAGATTAAGTAGTGAGTAAGCTTTGGGACTGATGACCTCAGCACTTTGTTCCCATAAGACCTTACCATAACTTTCCAATTTTTTTGATCTGACAGTAATGAATCTAATAGCAACTTGCACACACATTTGTGTGTGTCACCTCTCAGCTACTGTCTTTGTGGATATCATGAATGCAGTGACTGAGTGCTAATATGCACAAATACCCATTTGTGTTCTGATCACGTCCAGTGGTGTAGACACAGAAGCAAAAGGCTTACATGAAACTACAGTAAAAAGATATTCATCTTCTACTATTAATAATCATTATAAAATTATGGTAACTAAAACTTGTAACACAATATTGTTTTAAATACTAAAAACAGCTTTGTAAACATGGAACAATAGGCATGAAATGTACAGTGTTCCCTATGCCTTCCTGGGGTTTTTACTGTCATAACAACTCCATAACAGCCCCATTTAAGCTAAATAATTCCACGATGAAAAGTGTCACTCTTCACTGGATCTTCTTTACTTCTTCCCAGTGCAAACTGGTTTGGGACCCAGAGTGATGAACAATACTCAAGAGTTATTCAGGAAAATGTTTTTGTAAGCCACTTCTTTTGTGAGTAAAGTTCATTTTCTTAAGAATCTTTCAATGACCTTCCACTTCATGCCGGTGTTTCCTACAACTACAATAAAGTCAATGAAAGAAAATCCCTGACTGTTGCAGTGAGCTTGGTGCTGCTACATAATGTACCTGTGTCAACCAGTTACATTACACAATTTCGTATGCATCTCTTTAGCAACACCTCAGTGTTGTCCCAGTCGAATAGATGATTGATGTTTGAACCTGCAGCCATTTGCACATTGCAGCTGGAAGCTGATAACAGCACTGCTAGCAGTCAGGGATCTCCTTGACTCTATTGTAGTATACTTAAGATCACTCCCAGGTGGTTACCCATAGATACTAGAATTTTATGGTAGTTACCATTTGCAGTGTAACAGTGGCTTGATTTTTTCAGCTTTTTATTTGCAGTACATTACATACTGGGTACATTTTCTGATTAACATTACGGTATTAAGATATTGTACCCCCAGCCCATTTATACTCTGATACATTCTTAATCATGTACAACCCAGCATAGCACATGATGACTGCATCAGGTGGGAAAATCCTGAAGACATGGTCAGGGAAAGCTGTTGATTTGGCAAGGGAATTTTCTTGCTTAGACAAGATGGTACATGCAGTATTATGGTACTCATACAGAACAATGTAATACAAAGAATATAAAGTTAATTTGGCATGCTTACTGTTCTAAAATTCATTAAATCTAAAATAATTCCTGACTTCCTAAGAAATTCAGGTAGTGATTTTATCCACCATTGATGTAACTCATCAGTATTGGCCGCAGCTATTTCTAAAACATAGGTTTTTGCAGGAAATCCAAAATGTGTCATTGATTGTAAATCATCATTGATAAGTTATTTCATGGATTGGCAACCAACAGTACAGTGTTTAGGCTCCTGGAGTATGCAATACATTTATATGCTTTCACACTACTGCAGTCTGCTGTAAAGTGGTGGGTTGTGGCTCTCGATAGGATCAGCTGTCTATTTGTAGCATTGTACCCAGGGTTGATCATGATCCTCTTGTTTGGAGAAGCATGGAAGGTTTAAACCAGAGGCTCAGATGACGCTGCAACGGTATCGGATGTTAATATCTCGACCCCACTATCACTACACACAGGACGTGACTACTAGGGTAGCGGCACTGTTCTAGCAGGAGAAGAGGAGACACATGGGTTGCACAAAGGTATCCATGCAGACTGATGACATTATTGTAAGACAAAAACACCAAAACAAAATAAAACAGTGTAACACTTATCCTGGTGGTAATGATTCAGTGGCCATAGTCTTGTCCCTTGAAAGCTAACCTACAGCTAAAGAAAATAAGGAAAATCAACCCCAGAGCAAGTTTCAATGTGACAAAACTGAGGAATGTTAATTCTAGGACAGAATTTTAAACTCCTGAACACTGAAGTTTGAAATAAGAGGCAGCTACACAACAAATGAAAAGTGGAACAACCAGAAAAGTGCAGTTGTAGATACTGCAAATGAACAACTAATTCCCAATGCCATCTTCATTAAAACACCATAGATAAATAGCTCATTAATTAAGCTAATACAGAAGAGATAAAAATTCAAAAATTCAATTAGTGAAAAAGGTAAAGCAAATAATGATAAACTCAAAAATTAAGAAAACAGAGAATCAATGACAGCTAAAGAAGCTTGGATCAAGTAACCATACTAAAATTGAAGAAAATATGATGAGAATTAGTGTAGAGAAAGCTTATCAACTAGTTGAGGTATAATATGAAGAGCATAAGGCACAAGGAGCCACAACAAAAACAAAAATAGACTACATACCAGAGACGATAATGATTTAGCAGAACTTTGAAGGTGTACATAGTGATGGAAAACAAGGATGAAACATGAATTAATGAAAATGGTAACAGGTGGATTACAGGATAAAACTGGATCAAAAATACTGAGAGAAAAATTTGATAATGCAGTTAAAGAACTAAACCCAAAAATGTCTCCTGGTTTTGGTGCAATAAATAAAGACGATCTGTATCTACGTCTACATACATACTCTACAAGCCACTGTAGGGTGCATTGCAGAGAGTACCTTGTGCCACTACTGGTCATTTTCTCATATCTTATTTTTGTGTCGTTAAATGAAAAGTATATTGGTGACAGTAAATCCGTTCTGCAGTCAGCTTAAAAAGTCAGATCTCTAAATTTTCTCAACAGTGTTCCTTAAAAAAGAATGTCACTTATCTTCTAGGGATTGCCATTTGAGTTCCCAAAGCAACTCTGTCATACTTGCACACTGTTCAGATCTACCAGTAACAAATCTAGCAGTCTTCCTTTAATCTGACTTGGTGTGGATCCCAAACACTTGATCAGTATTCAAGGATAGGTAACACTAGCACCCTATATGTTGTCTCCTTTAGAGGTGAACCACATCTTCCCAAAATTCTCACAATAAACCAGAGCCACCATTTATTTGCCTTACTACAATCCTCACATTCTCATTCAATTTCATACCTCTTTGCAATGTTACATCCAGATAGTTTAAGAACGTGACTGTGTCAGGCAGCACACTCCTCATACTGTATCTGAACATTATGGGTTTGTTTCTGCTACTCATCTGCATTAACTTATGTGTTTCTATATTTAGAACTAATTGCCATTCATCACACCAACTAGAAATATTGTCTAAGTCACCTTATATCCTCCTACAGTCACTCAATGATGACACCTTCCTGTAAACTACAGCATCATTGGCAAACAATTGCTGCCCATCTTGTCTGCCAGATCATTTATGTTTACAGAATATAATAGCAGTCATACACACTTCTTTGGGGCACTCCTGAGTTAATCCTTGTCTCTGATGAACACTGCCATATGGGGTTGTGTTACTTAAGAAGTCTTCAAGCCAGTCACATACCTGGGAACCTATTCCACAAACTCATACACTTCTTATCAGTCTGCAGAGGGGCACCATGCCACTTGCTTTTCGGAAATCTGGAAATATGGACTCTGCCTGTTGCCCTTCATCCATAATTTGCAGTATATCATTTGAGAAAAGGGCAAACTGAGTACCACAAGAGAAATGCTTTCTAAAACAGTGGTGATTTGTGGACAGGAGCTTTTCTGTCCCAAGGAAATTTATTATATTTGAACTCAGAATATGTTCAAGAATTTTGTAGCAAACTAATTTTAAGGATTTTACCCTCCTTATATACAAGAGTCACCTGCAGTTTTCTCCAGTTGCTTAGGAGTTACTGGGTGTGAGATTCACAATAAATGCAAGTTAAGTAAGGGGGCCAATGCTACAGATTACTGTTTGTAAAAACAAATGAGGCTTCCATCTGGACCTGGTGATTTTGTTAATCAAAATATCCAAGTAAGTAGTGTGGTGAATCCAAGTGCAAAAACAAAGAACATTGTAATAAACACATTTTTAGATGGCAAAATGTTGCATGACAATGACTTTGTTGCCTGTATTGCAAGTTAAAATGATGTGGGTTGTAATGAAGCCGATTCGTGTATTGGAGATTTGTCTAAATTTCTGGAATGAAATAAATAAAAAAACACTATTGTTGCTACCATCCTGCACTGACATGACTTAATGTATAATCTTGTGTAAACAAAGAGATTAGAAAAACAAATGCCAGGATTAAATGATTGTGTTCAAGTTATGAAAAATGTTTAATTCTAGACATAAGCACACTAGATAAGGCATGCATACTAAACACGGACTGCATCTGAACTATGAGGGTAAGCATTTTCTTTGCAAAAAAGTGAGCATATTGATCACTGAAAAGATTGAACTCAGTAGCCACATATATAAAAATAGTTTGCTTTTGAGTGAAACTGACGTTCCTTTTTTGTGTAAATTGGTCTTCAGTGTGCACACACAAAGGTGAAAGTTTTACTGACTGCATCAAGAAAGATGAAAAATGTAAAATAATGTTCCAGAATTTTTAGTACATTACTAATAAAATAGAGAAAATTGACGAAATTCTAGGAGAATGTAAACCACACATATATATTGTGAATTAACTTGGATGCAAGTCTGAAGAGGCTCATAGTTTTAAGTTAAACAATTACAAAATTGTGAGTACATAATACAGCAAGATCACAAGGGGGGGGGGGGGGGTGTTGGCATTTTTATTAGAAATTACATACATTGTGAAGAAATTGACTTTGTTGACAATCTTGCAATGGAGCTGGCCTTTGAAGTAGCAGCTGTAAAAATAAAGGTAAGCAAAACAGCCTAATAATTGAGCTGCTCAGGGGAACAAAATGGTAAGTGCCATCGCTGTGTATTTTGTGGTAGATGGCTAATGACACCACCTGTGGCATGCAAAATGCAGTAAACTTACTAGTAGTTCCAAATTCACTCAACAGACGTCAGGGCCGAGCTTAATGGTAAGCGTCACTGTCCGTATGTTGCGGAAACATAATGGTAAGTGACAGAGAGAATGAGATTATGGCAATAGTGAACATGGCAGAAGACGAGAAATATACTTCCAATGATACTAATATCTTTGAGAGGGATCCAAAATACATTCCTAATGATTCAGACGACTCAGAGGTATGTTATTTTGTAAATATACTGTATTTAGTATGTTTCACAAGCATAATGGTAAGTGCATGTACATACCAATATGTTCGTGAAGCACGTTAATTTTGAGGTTATTTTAGAATGGCTACATTTTTTTGGCTAAGTGGTGTGTGAAAGCGCATTTTTCATTTATATTGTTACATGTAATAATAATAATAATGGTAATGGTAATAGTAGTTTTTGTTGTTATACAAGTTAATAGCGAATCAGATCATATTGCCCAAGACAACAAACAGTGTATTGCTCCTTCAGAAACCATTCAGGAACAGACAAAGATGATGTGTCGGAAAAGGTGCTGATGTGGCCAAAATAAGAACTCGAACGTGGTACTGTTTTGGAAATATCTAATTTCAACTGGTAGATTTTGTGTGATTGAACACCACTTCCCCGTGAGCGGGCACAAAATTTTGCCGTCCGATAGAGATTTTGTGACAATTGAAAATTACATTTGCCGACAAGTACAAGATGTGTTCAGTCCAGATCAGTGGTGCGAGATCATCAAGAAGTCAGCTAAGAAGAATCCATTGCTTGTATATAATATGAAAAGAGAGAATTTCTAACAAATACAATACTCTAAAGAAGCGTTTGTCTTCAGAAAGAAGACAGTTGATAGTCGAGATGTCAACCTAAGGAAAGTATGTAGGTGGAAGGTGGCCTCCGAATATCCATCATCTTTATTCATCAGCGAGACATTTTGTCATGACATTTGGCATGAAATAAGCTTCAGGAAATGTGGAAGACAAGGACCAGTTCCCAAGCTTCAGCTTAAATACAATGGGCAAAGGATATTTGAAAAGAAGAAAATTGCTGAAGTCCTGTCGCTCCTAAATTACATACCTCCTGTCCACCATGGATTTCTCCTGTCACTAAAGCCAACAGTTTTGGATGAAAAAGACTTTAGTAATGAGAGTGATGAATGATTTTGCAGTTTCAGTAAAGTTTTGAAGACTTATGGTAAAATTTAATATATAATGTTCTATCACGATGTGTTGTTAATGGTGTATGGTAATATAATATTTTTTGTATATTTCATTTGTTTTGGTCAGTTTCGAGTTTCATTAATGTCTGTATAGTAGAAGATAGATGTTAGAATCACTACAGAATAAAAGTACTGTTAAAAAAAATTATTCAGATCTGCAGATCAATTGAAACTTTAGATGCGCTGTATCCCGAAACTGTGATTTTGAGCTTTTGTTCCCCCAAACAGCTCAATTGTGGGCCTGTATAGATCACCAAATAGTGAAAACAAAGTTGATGTGACTTACCAAACAAAAGCACTGGCAGGCCGATATATACACAAACAAACACAAACATACACACAAAATTCAAGTTTTTGCAACCAACTGTTGCTTCTTTAGGAAAGAGGGAAGGAGAGGGAAAGACGAAAGGATGTGGGTTTTAAGGGAGAGGGTAAGGAGTCATTCCAATCATGGGAGCAGAAAGACTTACCTTAAGGGGAAAAAAAGGACAGGTATACACTCGCACACACACACATATCCATCCTCGCATACACAGACACAAGCAGACATTTGTAAAGGCAAAGCTTGAATTTTGTGTGTATGTTTGTGTTTGTTTGTGTATCTATTGACCTGCCAGCGCTTTTGTTTGGTAAGTCACATCAACTTTGTTTTTAGATATATTTTTCCCATGTGGAATGTTTCCCTCTATTATATTCACCAAATAGTGACGTAGAGGAGTTCTTTTGCCAGCTAGAACAACTTCTGAATTAACTATCAACAAACAGAAACAGGTAATAATAACAGCAGATGTAAACATAGACTCTTTAAACTATACAGGTAGTGTTAATTATCTTAGATATTCTGACTTATTGCCTTGCTATAACTATAACAAAATAAATGATGAACCAACCAGAATAACACCTAACTCACAATCTTGTATTGATCATGTTCTTTCAAATCTAGATAGGAAACATATAGTGGTAAGAGCTATTGAGACATATCTCTCAGACCATACAGCTCTATCCACAGAAATTAATACAGACCACAAAAAAGTTCTGCATAGTGACCTACACACTTATAAAAGGAAGATTAATTATAACTTACTAAGGAAGGAGCTTGCTGAGAGAGAGTGGGATAAGATATATAGATCATAAGGTATTTCTACGAAATATTTAACCATAGCTTTAATCAGGCATGTCCAGTAGTAAAAAAAAAAATAACTAAAGAAATCAGATCCTACAAAGAAATTTAAAATTCCTCCAGACATACATAAACTAAAGGAAAATATGAACGATCTTTATGTGCTGTTCCAAGAAACAAAATTGCAGTACTTCCTAACAAAGTACAAAAGCTCCAGAAAGACATACAGGGAATCCCTGAAGAGACTAAAAGCACTTCGTTATGCTGAACAGATAAGAAAAACTAGTAACATTATCAAAACAGCCTGGCATATTGTAAACAAAGAATGTGAAGATAGAGAAAAACCAGGCTGCAGCAACATTGCATTAGAAGAAAATGGAGTACTGTTGAATGAACCAAAGTCTGTATGTGAGGCCTTCATTAAACATTTTAGTAAGGCATGCAGAGAAGAAAAAGGTGAATCAGCCCTGAAAATAAACACAGTTAAAATGAGTAATTCATTTTTCCTAAGGAATGTAACAGAGTTTGAGGTCATGAATATAATCTTAAAACTCAAAGTAAAATCATCTAGTGGATGGAATGACATATCATCCACACTACTTAAAGAATGCAAAAATGAGTTAATAAAACCAATAACACATCTAATTAACAGTTCAATTGGCCAGGGGACCTTTCCAGAGCTTTTAAAAATCACTGAGATACAACCAGTGTATAAAAAGGGGGCTATCACAGACATAAATAACTACTGGCCAATCTCTTTGACTTCAGTACTTGGCAAGCTGCTTGAAAGAATAATTCTAGATCAAATGGAATCCTTCTTCTGTAAGTACACTCTATTAAACAAAACACAAATTGGTTCGAAAAGGACGATCTACAATAACAGTATTAGCAACTTTTTTCCATGAACTACTGAACAGGCTGGATGAAGGAAACAAAGTTATAGGGACTTTCCTATATCTGTCTAAAGCATTTAATTCTGTGAATCATGCAGTACTGTTATCCAAGTTAGAAAATTACGGGCTAAGAGGAGTAGCTCTAAAATTACTAAGTTCATATCTCTGTGATAGAAGACAGTGCACAAAACTAAATTATAAGAATGAAAGTAAGATCCAAACAGTAAAGTCAGCACACAGAACTATCAATTGTGGAGTTCCCCAAGGAAGTATACTTGGACCATTCTTGTTTATAGTATATATTAATGATATAACAGCCAAAAAACTCCAAACTAGTGAACTATGCTGATGATACATCTTTTATTAGCTGGGGCTGTACAGAGTGGGCAGCATTCCAAAGCAACAAAGAGAACTTTGAGATGATCACAGAATATCTAACAGTGAATAAGCTTACACTGAATAAGGGCAAGACTGTAGTAATAAAGTTCTTGCTACATTTTAATAGTACTCATACTCAATCACTTTCTACAGTTGAAACATCTGGCAAACATAAGTTTTTAGGCACATTGATTGAAGAACATCTCACTTGCAAAGAGCATATCGGCTCCACCTGTAAAAAGGTTTCTAGTAATATTTACTTACTAAAACGTCTTGCAAATATAATAGCTCCCCTTGTCCTTAAACAAGTGTATTATGGGTTAATACACTCACATCTGCAATATGTGATCAAGGTCTGGGGTGGGGCACCCACTGTCTATATGGATCACATTTTCAGGCTTCAAAAGAGAGCAGTTAGGATAACTGCTAATATAAGCAAATGCCAGACCTGTAGGGAATATTTTAAAAATTATAAGTTACTGACTGTGTATTCATTGTATGTATTTAAGACCATAATGTTTGTAAAAGAGAATGAGGAAAGTAGTGTAAATAACAGTGACACCCATAATTACAATACTTGAGCCCAAAGTGACTATCATAGGATACGGACTAACAAGAAAGCTACAGACCACAGTCCATATGTAAATGGGAGACAAAGCAACTCCAAGGCAATCTTTTCAAGGGCAAGTTGAAAAATTTGTTAATAGAAAGGTGTTTATACTCATTCAAAGAATTCTGAGCTGCAGTACTGTTAGTTTATTCTTTTACATACTGCAGTATATTAGTGGTGGTATTTTTATAATTGGCTAATTGATGTATATGGAGTGATATATAATGTGCTAATGTGTTTATAACATTATTGCATGGAATGATATACAATGTGCTACTTGATGTATGTATTCATTCTTGGAATGACTTGATATTGATATAATTGTACAAAAAATGTCGATGTTCAAGACTGTAAAGTTAACATGGACAAATAAACATTATTATTATTTTCAACTCCTTCAGTTGTTTCTCTACATCAGGGATGCCTGTTACTATGTCATCAATATGAGAGTCTGTGAGATGATCAAACAGTGGTATGTTTTTATAGTTCCCTGCATGTACTATTTTTAATAGTGAACTTTAAAAATCCGGCTTTCCTTTTGACATCTTCTACTGCTACACCAGATTGGTCAACAAGTAACTCAATGGAAGTCTTACCTGCTTAGGGATTTTGCTTAGGAACTAAATTTTGTTGAGTTCTCAGCCAAATCTTTTGCTATTACAAGGTAAGTCAATTAATATCCACAAAGTAGTTATAAAATTTTATTGTAATCAAATAGGAAACTTACAATAACATCATTTTTTGACATTGTCTCCTTGTGTTTCAATGCACTTGGTCCACTGTTGTACTAGCTTCCTGATGCCCTCATAAAAGAACGTTCTTGGTTAAACTGCGAGCCAGGAATGCACTGCTTCTTTCAATTCTTCGTCCAAGGCAAGTCGACAGCCCTTTAATGCCTGTTTGACTGGACCAAACAAGTGATACTCAGAAGGGGCGAGATCGGGACTATATGGAGGATGATCCAGTACTTCAAATTTGAGTTTCTGCAGCATTTCAGCCGTCTGGGCAGCAATACGTGGATGGGCATTGTCGTGCAACAACACAACACCTTTTGACAGCAATCCTCGGCATTTGCTTCAAATTGCAGGCTTTAGCCTGGCAGTAAGCATCTCACTGTAATGTATACTGTTTATTGTTGTGCCTCTGTCCCCATAATGTTCCATTACCGGACCTTGTGCATCCCAAAAAACTGTAAGCATCCGTTTTCCTGCAGACACTTGGCTCTTGAACTTTTTCTTGCATGGAAAATTTGGATGTTTCCATTCCATACTCTGTCATTTACTCTCCAGCTCATAATGATGGATCCATGTTTCATCACCAGTTATGGTCCTGTATAAGAAGTTGTCCCCTTCATTACCATAGCGATCCAAATGTTTTTTGCAGATGTCAAAGCACGTTTTTTTTTAAGCAACTGTGTGTTGTTTTGGGACCCATCTTGCACAAACTTTATGAAACCCAAGTCTGTTGTGGATGATTTTGTAGGCATAACCGTGGCTAATTTGCAGATGATGAGCCACTTTGTCAATAGTTAATCATCTGTCCAAGAGAATTATTTCACGTGAACACTCAATGGTTTCTTCATTTGTGGCGGTAAATGGTCGTCCTGCTCCTTCATTGTGCATAACACTTGTGTGACCATTTCGGAATTTTTCAATCTATTCGTAGCCACTCCGTTATGGAAAAACACTGTTCCCATACTGTATTGAAAGTCTTCAATTAATTTCAGCCCTTGATATGCCTTCCGACCACAAAAAAACATATCACTGAACACTGCTCTTCTTTGGTGCAAATAGACAGTGGAGCTGCCATGATTAACAGCATGGTAACAATAACGAAACTAACCTAGCAGCTTCTAGATAATAACAACAAAACAAAGCATGTGTCCTCAATGTAAAATGATAGTACTACCAAAATAAAGAAAAAGATAATCAAACTGCGGCTGATAATTGACTTACCCTCGTATGATGGTGGTAGTTGTATGCTTCGCGCTTACACCTTTTTACAGGCACATGAGTCTCTACTAACCTTTGCCTGTCACCATTTGCATGTTCTCTTTTGAACTGAGAGTGCAACAGCCTTTGCTTCTCAACATTTGCTGAATTTTGTTGTTAAACCATGGTGAGACTTTTCCATCCTTAATCCACTTATTAGGCATATACTTCTTCAGAGCATCATTAAATGTCCATTTAAACTTTGCCCATAATTCCTCTACATCCATTATACTGAATATAGTGAGATGCTGACAACTGATTGTCTGCTCTTTCAAGCAGAAATACTTTCCTAGTCTTCTCGACTGATTTATTAACTTAAGTAACCATAGTCACTATGATGATGTCATGATCACTAAGCCCTGTTTCCATGCTGATGGTGCTGGTAAGGTCAGGCCTGTCTGTATCTACAAGATCTAAAATATTGCAATTGCATGTGGGCTGTCAAACTAGCTGTTCAAGCCAGTTTTTGGAAAGTGTGTCCAAAAGTATTCACAAGACTGTCCATCTGTAACCCCTGCAATGAACCCATAGCCATCCCATTCCCATCCCAGTCAATTTTTGGTATATTAAAGTCACCTCCAAATATTGTTGCATGACCTGAGTATTTACATGCTGACCATAGACTTTCTTTGAATGACTCTGAAATTGTTATAGCAGAATTGGGTGGTCACTAAAATCATCTGATTAACTTTATTTCACCTGGACCTGTAATATGCATCCAGAAAATTTCACCCACACTTGATTTTGACCTCAATAGAGACAATATTTTTGTGAACTGCAATGAACTCCCCCCCCTCCTATGGCATCTAATTGGTTCTTCTGATATACATTCTATGACTCACTAAACATCTCAAAGCTTTCTACTTCAGGTTCCAGCCAGCACTCAGTTCCAAGAATAATTTGAGCACAAGAACTCTTGTGGAAGGCGGTAAATTTGGGAACTTTGATATAAATATTTCTGCAATTTACTTATTAAATTTTGACAGTCGAAGTGTCTTTACTCTGAATGAAGTTTGAATGTACTATCCGTGTATCATCTGGCAAGTATTCATGATAGTACCTCAAACTACTGCCTTGTCTAAGAAACCCCCATGTGCACTCTACAAATACTCTGTTGCTCGAGTAACTGCTTCCTTTGTGTAGTGCACCCCCGACCTATCAAGGGGAGTCCTGCAATCCCCCTCCTGATAACACAGGTCCAGAAATCTGCAGCCAAGATCATCATAGAATCAAAAGAGCCTCTGGTTGAGATCCCCTACTTGGCTGCAAATCATAGGACCCTGAGCACCTCTTCAAACAATGCTGCAAATATGATCTCAAACATCGATGAAAAAACAAAAAGAGTTCCATGATGAAAAGACAAAGAGATTTCTATGTCTTGATGGAAAAAAAAGAAAAAAAAACAGCTGATATCACATCAGAGTACACACAATCAAAAACAGGCAACCACGTCCCTTTTCTGAATTGATCATAGTGTGGCTGACCACTATTTCAGTGATTGACATTGTTTTCTAGATATCACTAAGGGAGTGTTATGGAACATGTTTTCATCCATTTTATTTGTGCACCAGCATGCCTTCAAAGAAAAATGATGTAATTTTAGTGCAACTTTGGCTCGAGTTTGAAGAGAAATGGTGTAATTTTAGTGCATTTTCTGGCTCACATTGAAAGAAAAATGGCCATTGAGTATGAGTCCATTTTTACATTGTGCTGTAGCACGTTGATGCTAAAGATGATCAAATCACTGATTTGGCTGGGAAGGATGTCATAAAGCCATTGTATCCTCTCCTGAGGTGAGCTGGCCCACAACTGTTTTAATTGGTCCTTGATATCCTGGATATTGGCACTGTGATGGAGTTGACATCCAGGCCTGTCCCACACATGCTCTGTCAGGAATAGATCCAGGAATATTGCTGGCCATGGGAGTACCTCAGAATTGCACAGAGAGAATCACTCCCTATGTCATCTCCATATTTGCCAATGATGGTCATCTGGGGTAGTGCATAACTACAATTCATCACTGAACACAGTGTGATGCTAATCATCAGTGGACTATGTTTTCATGTCACGGCGCCACTCAAAATGCAGCTGTTTGCGTTGTGTTAATGGCAGCCTAGGCATGGGATGGCAATTCGCTGTTTCAGTTGCTGCTAATATCTAATCAATAATGTGAGATTACACAGAATGGTGCTGGGAGTTCATTACTTGTTCTTGAACAACAGGTGCAGGGATGAAGGGTTATGCTGTGCCTGTTGCACAATTTGGTGATCTTCCTTTGTGCTGATCACATACAATGAGTATGCCTGTCCTCATATTCACATGAAGTCCACCATTGGACCACTGCCACATCTGAATGCCACACACATCTGGATATTGCACAATAAAACTAGTCCTGCCAACTGGAAACCCACAATGAGGCCACTTTCAATCACTGTCACATGCTGATAATGCTGTCTCACATAAGTATGTGTCTTCACTGTGTCCTTGACAGTGATCACACAACATCTGATGCTGTTCACACCTCTTTAATACCTTACCATGCTCAAGATGACATTACCATACCCACTGATGGTAATTATGCGTATGAAATTAAATTGGCATTTGACCATGTCTTTTGGGTCCTTCACTCTTTTGGAGAACTATCTGTACATGAAGAAGACATAATTATGCTTAATATGACTACACATACTTTTCCAGCATGTTAATTGATATTATTCTTGTTGGGCTTGCAGCCAGAGCATGCAATCATCAAGACACAGCATTTATCTGGTTGATCTGGCCACTATCTTCAAGTGAGAATGCTATTTGCTAATCTCAATGGAACTGATTTATATGATGAATCATGGCATTATTATATGCCACAAAAGAGCAAGGGCCCAGCATACCAAAGACTGCAGAAGGGCCCTAATGAAGGAGTAAGATGGAAGATGCTTTCATTACTGAAGAAGAGTTTGTTATTCAACAATGTGCTTAAAAATCTTTGGCCTGGTGCTGCCATTGCACCAAGATGGTTTGCCAGAAGTTCATAAAGAGCGGGTTCCACTACATTCCAGTGTGAGGTATTTGGGTGCACTCACGTAACAAATTGGCCAAGAATGTAGTGACTATTCTTAGTCACCATGTTGGAAGTTTAAAACCAGCACACACTCCACTGCAGAGTGAAAATATAATTCTGGAAACATCCCCAAGGCTGTGGCTAAGCCAAGTCTCCACAATATCCTTTCTTCTAGAAGTGCTAGTCCTGCAAGTTTTGCAGGAGAACTTCTGTGAAGTTTGGAAGGTAGGAGACGAGGTACTGGCGGAAGTAAAATTGTGAGGACAGGTGGGTAGCTCAGTTGGTAGAGCACTTGCTTGTGAAAGGCAAAGGTCCCAAGTTCGAGTCTTGGTCTGGCACACAGTTTTAATCTGCCAAGAAGTTTCAAAAGCAGTTCACACTCCACTGCAGAGTGAAAATTTCATTCTGAAAACTATCTTTCCAATTCTATGATTTTTATCCAGTGGTTGAAGTCTGAGTGTCAGATTTGTTTCTGAGCTTTGATGTAATGTCTCTTTTTATATGGGTTCCTTCTGAAAAATTCTTGATGTTAATCAGTGAAAACCAGGTTATAGACATAATTACACTACTGCCCATTAAAATTGCTACACCATGAAGGTGACGTGCTACAAATGCGAAATTTAACTGACAGGAAGAAGATGCAAATTATTAGCTTTTCAGAGCATTCACACAAGGTTGGCACTGGTGCGACACCTACAACGTGCTGACATGAGGAAAGTTTCCAACTGATTTCTCATACACAAACAGCAGTTGACTGGCATTGCCTGGTGAAACATTGTTGTGATGCCTCATGTAAGGAGGAGAAATGCATACCATCATGTTTCTGACTTTGATAAAGGTCGGATTGTAGCCTATCGTGATTGCTGTTTATTATATTGCAACAGTGCTGCTCACGTTGGTCGAGATCCAATGATTGTTAGCAGAATATGGAATCAGTGTGTTCAGGAGGGTAATACGGAACGCTGTACTGGATCCCAACAGCCTAGTATGACTAGCAGTCGAGATGACAGGAATCTTATCCGCATGTCGGTAATGGATCATGCAACCACGTCTTGATCCCTGAGTCAACAGATGGGGACGTTTGCAAGACAACAACCACCTGCATGAACAGTTCGACGACATTTGCAGCAGCATGGACTATCAGCTCGGAGACCATGGCTGCAGTTGCCCTTGACACTGCATCACAGACAGGAGCACCTGCAATGGTGTACTCAACAACGAACCTGGGTGCACTAATGGCAGAACGTCATTTTTTCAAGTGAATCCAGGTTCTGTTTAGAGCACCAAGATGGTCACATCCATATTTGGTGACATCACGGTGAACGCACATTGGAAGCATGTATTTGTCATCACCATACTGGCGTATCACCCGGTGTGATGGTATGGGATGCCATTGGTTACATGTCTCGGTCACCTATTGTTCGCATTGACGGCACTTTGAACTGTGGACGTTACATTTCAGATGTGTTACAACCCGTGGCTCTACCCTTCATATGAAGATGGTAGTATCTGTTCTTTTGGACATGTCCAAAAGAACATATGCCCTCACTGCTTTACTTCTTCCAGTGTCTCCAGGATCTTAAACATGCTGCCAGTAGCGATTTGATGTCCTCAGATGTTCAAAATCAATATTAAAAAAAAAAAAAAGATCAGTTGTGGAATGGAAACCAGAGTGAATGTCAAAACTGTTTTACTTGCAACATTAGCTACACCTTCCAGCTACTTCTTCATATAATCGCAGCTCCAACTTTAGACATCTGTCATAGTGTGGTATCAACTTACAATACCTTTATCAAAGAAGGCAGCCCCTACACTTTCTGACAATTATCTACACTAAGCTGCAGGTTGTTGTTTGGGCCAAAATGTTGCCTACATAGCTAGTGAGTCATTTGAGTAGAGATGCAAATAAGAGGGACCCAAGTCCAGGCTATGTAGTGGGTGACCAAACACTTCCCAGTGCAAACACTGCAGGAGTATCCTCATTGGCCCTGCAGAGCATGACCAAGTACTGTCATGGAAAAGGAAATCCATGACACTTAAATTATGTGAAGGTTACGTCAAATCAAGTGAAATCTCATGTCAGACACACATGCTTGGTGGGAGGCACTATTTTCTAGGCATCTTTATGCACTCACTGTGCACTCTGAACTAAGAAGAGTGACATGACACTATGAGCATACTAGAGACACTGCCCAACACATATGTGCAAAGCTTCATTGGATTTTCACTGTGGTTTCAATTTCGCAACCAATCATCTCTAGCTTTCTGAAAAGCTCTCTTATAATTTATCAGAACGTTTGGACTTTGGGGTGTAAATTCTGGCTATCTCTAACATTCATATTATACTGGTTTTTAACTTTTAAATTAGTTACACATATTCCAGAGTTATGTTAGAATCATATGGAATAACACAACATATGAAGTAACCCCCTCAAACAATCTGTAGAAAGGGTTCTAGGAACTAGGAAGAAAGATAACGAAAATATTTTAACAGATAAAATGTGACTGCCAAATCTCCTACAGTTAATGATGTTTCAGATCATTTCAAATCCAGCCTGTATGGTTTGTACCTGTGGTTTAGGGGTAACGTGTTTGACTAGCAATCATCACATCCAGGGTCCTGCAGTTGATACCAGTCAGACTTCATATTTCTATTAAAATGATTAGAAACAGTGGCAGTAGACTCCCAGTATAAAGTCACCCTTGTTCTGTCAGCAACCTTATCAAAGAATGTGGAGCAGCAGACGGAGTTTCAGATTAACCTCTTGCCCCTGGGGAGGGTAACTTCCTCTAAAGGGTAGTAGAATCTGCATGAGGATACAGAAGGTAATAGAAACTACTCCATAAATAGCACACAAGGTGTAATCATAGGACAGGTGGCATGTAATTGAAAAAGTGGCATGTGGTCTCTTTATTGAAAAAAGATTACGGACTAGTCCCCCATTCACATCTCCAAGAGGGGACTGCTAAGAAAGAAGTGACCATGACAAAAAGACTGAAAAGCCAGTGAAAGGGTAACATTCTATGACTCAGAGCATGATATGTCAGCAGTATGAACATGGTAAAGAATACAGAAAACCTGAAAAGAACAGTGCAAATGCTCAATGTAGATATTTTGGGGGTTAGTGAAGTGAAAGGAAAGAAGATATGGTCTGACAAAGGCAGTATAATATCAACAGCAGCAGAAAATGGTATAATGGGAGGAGGATTTGTTATGAATAATAAGGTGCAACAGAGAGTGGGTTATTTTGTAAATAGTTGAGTGACAGAATCAACAGCAGAGCAACAGCAGCCACTATAATTCAGGTATATGCAGTGATGTCATAGATAGAAGGTGAGACAGTATATGAAGACATTAACTGGGTAATTCTGTGTGTAAAGGGAGATGATAATGTAATAAATGTGGAAGGCTGGAACGTGATTGGTGGTTGTAGGAAAAGGAATAGAAGACAAAGACATGGAAGAATATTGGCTTGGTACTAGGAATGAGAAAACACAAAGACCGACTGAATCCACTGAAGTTAGACAAACTTACAACAGGTACAAAGAGGATAACGGTGAAGAAATTTTGGATAACAGAAGAATTCTTGAAATGATTGACAAAAGAAAGAAATAGTTAAAAATGTCCAGTGAAAGACAAGAATACAGCAATGTAAGTCACTTATGAATGAAATAAATAGCAAATGCAGGAAAGAAAAGACGCATGGCTGCGGGAAAAATGTGAGAGAATTGAAAAAGAAATGGTTGTCAGCATATAGGAAAATCAAAACAACCTTCAGAGAAATTAAAAGCAAGGGCAGCAACATCACCAGTTCAATGGGAATTTGTGCCTGTGAATCAGAAGCTTGTATCAAAGTCATTCCCTGTTTTTCTGTTTTTAAATGCAGTCGAAAACAAACATATTTCACTTAAAATGACGATGGAGCTGTTTTACGGCAGTTGATGAAAAACAGAGGTAGAAAATGTAGCCTACACCAAAAAAGGCTTTGGAATTGCTAACTCTGCATTCGACAATAAGTCAAAACAGAAGTCAGGTTACAGTAACTGCAGTATGTTCGAGCCACATATAAAGCGTTTGCGAACAGCCAAACACGAGGGAGTAGAGGCCGATTGCTCTTTTAGTTCAAACAAGCTGGGTCTTAGAATGCACCCATATCAGGTCTTTTATTGCTGTAAGGAGGTGAAGAACTTGCAGAAAGAAAAGGACACTGAATTTTCTGCAAATCCCAGCTGATTGGAAAATTTCAAGAAAAAGAATGCCATGGTGTTGAAAAAATTTGCAGTAAGCTAACAAAGTTTTACTGATAATTACTAAGCATTGGTTGCAATTATAGGCCGGAGGATAGCTACTCCCTTCCTCTCTATTCCACACAGAAAAAAAAAAAGAATCTTTACAAGCTGAACTTGAATCCTGCTCCACTATTTACTATCAGATTGATTAAATGGGAACTTCTACTGAATACTAATGTAAGTGCAACAAAAAACGTTTGTACTGAAATCTTAAAACTGTTTCCTCACTCTCCGTGAAACTATTATGGGTTTGGGGTCTAGAGGAATGTTCCATACGAGTCGGCTTTAGCCACTGACGTAATGCTAATGGTTGCTGTCACGTCACTTTTTGGTGCATACGTTCATTGTTCTGTTGTTAGTTGGCGTAGCTAACGAATTTGAAGGGGAAAAAACTGATTTGGCTGCTTACTGATCTGTAGCTTAACCCAATGTATAGCTTATGTTGGAAGGTGACCGTTCGGTTGCGAGTTGGCGAAGCCAACCAATTTGATACTTAAAAAGCTTGGTTGTGGTGGCAGACTGCTCTGTACTATAGCCCGTTTGACGTTTATGGCTTTTGTCGCATGTTTCCAATGTCACTGGTAAAACGCGACGACTTTTATCTAATATTTTTCTAAATCCACACGTGTTTGCCGCCGAACACAAGTATGTCACAATCGTGTGATCAAGACATTATATGAACCTTGAAGTTTCAGTATCGAAAGTAATTTCTCTAAAAACGTTTACTCGCAATCGAAGTGAAAGTATACATCTCCGTTAGTTTGTTACCTGCATTACATGTACGGTATTTAATTCTATATGTAATATGATAACGACAGAGACGATTGCAAATCGTTTTCTCCATGCGAGATTCTGTGAGGTACGAGAGTGTCTGGCGTCTCGAGTATCAGAAGATTAAACTGAGCATACATTCAATGAAATGTCTGGCGTTGTTCCTACATAATTAGACTGTTCTACAATATCAGAGGACGAAGTTGTTGCGATGTGTACAGGCCGAGTAACGCATGCGAAGATATTTCTTTAACAAGAAATTATTTTAACACGGAAAAATATTCTGGTCCCCTCAGTTTCTCTCTGTTTATAAGAACTAAACTAGAAGCAATTCCCATAATTATTAATGTGAGTAGATTAGAGCTAGTCATGATTTATTGTTGGTACGGTATGTTTTACACAATTTTCCTCCATTATCGGCTTGTGTTTGTTAATATATAATTTAACTCGTTCCACATCAATGAAGGCTCTCGTTCATAACTCATACACGGTGTATGAGTGAAAGAATGTGTTGTGACATTTTAGCGGATTATAACCTCGACAACCGCCTATTCTTGAATTTATGGTGCTTCAATTCACGCAGGTCCAAGCCACTTTCTGGCGGGTTGATGCTTCCCGCTAACCCTTCCCTCGAGTATGGCAAACACATTACTCCAGCCGAGTCGTTCGGCGGAAGACCAGTTGTTTGCCGAAGGTCAATCGATCTGCAGGCTCCATGGCCATCCGTTACTGCAACGGAGATATGGAGGTGATCAGCAACAATTCTACAACAAAATCCTTGCTCTGCAATCCAGTCGTAGATTCAGGGCTCTGGGGGGTCACAGTTTCTTACTGTCTCTCTCCCCCCCCCCCCCCCCCCCACCTCCTCCCATCCCCGCATCCAAAAATACAAGTTGCTTTCACCCCGACTCTTAACGTAACACAAATGTCTGGGATTTCAATAATAACAATAAAATATCTTAATATCAGTACTTAGGTCATCACTGCAGCATAACTTGCAAGAAATTGCAATTCGCAGAAATGCATATTCTGAAACATATTTGTCCAAAATTTGACAAATGTTTTTGTTATGCGACAGATTTAAAAGATATATAGTAGCTGAAAACGCTAACAGTTTTCACACTGTCATAATTTATATCAAATAAATTCGAAGTGTGCGCTAAACACTATCACTGTTTCGTTTAGTGCTAGTTGAGAATACAAATCTGCAGACTGTGGCTATGCAAGCATGTAATAGTGGTTTGATGCTTTTGCTAGTGGACTCACGAACCATGTCGTAATTGAAGAAAAGACATTTTAACACAAAAGCTGCTGTTTATTTACTGGCTGAGTTGTTTCAGGCTTTGCTCATTTTCAAAAGTCACCTACTAAAAAAAAAAAAAAAAAAAAAAAAAAAAAAAAAAAAAAAAAATTTATTTGTAGAAGGTGGACAATAAGACAATAAGCTATGAGTGATGAAGAAGTGGTTCACATGATAACTACTTACGTATTTGTATTCAGGAAATGGTTGGTGTTGACGTTTCTGTTTATGTCATCACACTTAAATGTATCTCGTATCTACGTGAAAAAATGTCACAGATGCAGAGATGCAGGTAGACATTACAGTATTATGTTAATTTACGTGCATAATGTATATTTTTTCTTAATTCAAGTATCTTCATTATCCAGCATCTCGTATCTACGTGAAAAAATGTCACAGATGCAGAGATGCAGGTAGACATTACAGTATTATGTTAATTTACGTGCATAATGTATATTTTTTCTTAATTCAAGTATCTTCATTATCCAGCATTATGTGGCAAAAATATTGTACACACTGTGGAGAATTTGTTCTTATTGTATTTCATTGTCTGTTATGATAGAATATTTATTGTAGAAGCTACCGTAATTTTGAAAGGTACTGATGCAAAGAATTTTATTATAAGTTCTCATATATTTAAACGTGATACATAAATATAACTGTCAAAACCAACCATTTCCTAAATACAAATACATAAGCAGTTGCCATATTAACCATTTTATCGTTGACACCTTGATTATCCACATTCTACACATTCACTTATAATAAATTTTGTTCTCTGTAATATGAGGCTTGCGAAAATGGGCAAAGCCCAAAAGTAGTCAGCCAGTAAATAAACAGCAGCTTTGGTATGTAAATGTCTTTTCTTCAGTATTTGACAGCCGCTAGAAGCGACGTACAGAAAACGTTTACATGTTAGATTTGTTGTTGGCAATCAGACAGGGTCAGCCAGAGAATTGGCACCTTTACCTTGTGCTGGTGTGGCCGAAAACCAATCCCCATCGACGTAGACTAGTCATCAGGTATGCATTGAAAATTGCTAGCAGTGTTGTAAGTTTGTAGAATTTCTCGTCTTCATCTTCAGTTACGGGAGCGATACATAGTGAGCTCTAGTATACTCCTAAATTCCTTAGTTCTTACTAGTTCTTGATACGTTGTAAGTTGGCTCTCGCGTAGCAGCTGATGTTATTCTTTAAGCGTCTACCATTTCAGAAACCTGTGATCGCATGTGCAGCCCTTCTTTGTATACCATCAATATCACTGTCAAACCTCTTTGGTATCAGTACCACATCCTTAAGCAATTACACAAGATTGGTTGCACGAGCGCTTTGTTAGCAGTCTCCTTTGTTCCTTTTTCAGTAAAATCCTTCTGGGTGTGTGATTGTGTCGAATGTGATGAAACTACCCATCATTCGGTTGCTACTGCAGGCAAACTTCATCAGGGTGACTACTTGAAACTTGTAGTTGTTGCTGTATATTCTTCTTCTTCTTCTTGTTCTTCTGCCTTGGCATTATAGCCCTTGCTGTGTCTTGGCTCCTGAACAATCTGCTTGCATACATATCTATTCTCTGTTTCTCTCTTCCATCCTCGACTTTCCGTCTTAGTGAGATACACCAACACATAGTTCAGTCATCTAGCTTTCGGCCGGTCCTTCCTTCTGATAGAGTTCAATATGCCGTTTATTATTTGTTCGGACACCAAGTCGTCTTTCATCCTGTCCACGGCGCTTTCGCAGAGATGTAATAAATTTTGCTGTATTTTTCCCTTGTATAATCTGTTGTATTTCGTGGTTGTACCTTACTCCCCAGCCTTATACTTCTCTCATAGGACCATAATTTTTTCGTACAATTCTTCTTTCATTGTCCCTTAGGCTAATTATATCCACTTCTGTCATCGTTCACATTTATGACCCGTATCGTGTAACGACTGGTCCTGCGAAGGAATGGTACACTTTTAACTTCGTTGTTCCCGTAATTAGCTAAGTCTTAAATAACTGTAAGTTCGCTCTAGTTCCTACATCTGTCCTTTCTCTAATACACCGTGTCATATTAGTATAACTGGTTAAAAGGATACCTAGATGATGGCAACATTAAAACAAACAATTATTAGGGTCCTTCAAGAATAAAAGCACAGATTCAGGAAAACCTTGAAAGTACATGCAGTAAAGTACAGAAAGTGTGACCTCTTGCTAGGTCTGAGAGACTCGAATGTAAAAGTTGGGTTAAATGAATGTGGAAGAGCATCAAGGAGCTATACTGTACGTGAAGAATGTAATGACAATGGAGCTATGCTGTACCAATTTGCTGCTAGTAATAATTTAGTTATCAAGAGTACTATTATAAACTGTAGCTCCAAAAAACTGGTATAGGCATGTGTAATCAAATACAGAGATATATAAACAGGCAAAATATGACGCTGCGGTCGGCAACGCTTGCATAAGATAACAAGTGTCTGGCGCAGTTATTAGATCGGTAACTGCTACTACAGTGGCAGGTAATCATGATTTAATTTAGTTTGAACGTGGCGTTATAGTCGGCGCACTAGCGATGGGGCACAACACCTCCGAGGTAGCGATGAAGTGGGGATATTCCCGTGTGACCATTTCAAAAGTGTACCATGAATATCAGGAATCCGGTGAAACTTTAAATCTCCGACATCGCTGTGGCCGGAAAAAGATGTTGCAAGAACGGGACCAACGACGACTGACGAGAATCGTTCAACGTGACTGAAGTGCAACCATTCCGCAAACTGCTGCAGATTTCAATGCTGGGCCATCAACAAAAGTTAGTGTGCGAACCACTCAACGAAACGTCATCGATATGGGCTTTCGGAGCGGAAGGCCCACTCGTCTACCCTTGATGACTGCACGACACAAAGCTTTATGCCACGCCCATCAACACGGACATTGGACAGGTGATGACTGGAAACTTGTTGCGTGTTTTTACTGATATGGAGACAACCTCATGAATCTATGGACCCTGCTTGTCAGTGAGGGCTGTTCAAGCTGGTGGAGGCTTCGTAACGGTGTGGAGGGTGTGTGTAGTTCGAGTGATATGGGAGCCCTAATACGTCTAGAAACGACTCTGACAGGTGATATTACGTACGTAAGCATCCTGTCTGATCACCTGCATCCATTCATGTGCATTGTGCATTCCAGCAGGACAATGCGACACCCACACGTCCATAATGGCTTCAGAAACACTCTTCTGAATTTAAACACTTCCGCTGGCCACCAAACTCCCCAGGCTTGAGCATATATGGGATGCCTTGCAATGTGCTGTTCAGAAGAGGTTTCCTCCCCCTCGTACTCTTACGGGTTCATGGTGTCAGTTCCCTCCAGCACGTCGTGTTGCGGCACTTCTGCGTGCTCGCGGAGGCCCTACACGATATTAGGCAGGTGTACCAGTTTCTTCAGTGTATAATCAAAAGAATGCATATTGGAACATGGAAATAGAGTGTAAGTGGAGGATTTAACCAAACAGACCACGTGTTGGTAAAAGTACGATGTGCTCATCATTCATTGATGTATGGAGCTGCAGGGGTCTAAACTGTGGTTAAGACCACTACGCCAGAATGAGATTTTCACTCTGCAGCGGAGTGGGTGCTGATATGAAACTTCCTGACAGGTTAAAACTGTGTGCCGGACCGGGACTCGAACTCGGGACCTTTGCCTTTCGCGGGCAAGTGCACTACCAACTTTTTTATTTTTTATTTTTTTAAAATCTCATTTTGTTCGTCATAGTTCGTTGCAATTGTTCGTGGCGGACGTCCCTTGACGCCCATTGAAGTTCATTATTGATCCATTCACTCAGTTCTTTTATTACAGAGGGGAGCTAGCCCTCTGACCGAACACGCTGAGCTACCGTGCCGGCTGCCACTTGAGCTACCCAAGCACGACTCACGCCCCGTCCTCACAGCTTTACTTCCGCCAGTAAAGGCGAGCTTCTGTGAAGTTTGGAAAGTAGGAGACGAGGTACTGGCGGAAGTAAAGCTGTGAGGACGGGGCGTGAGTCGTGCTTGGATAGCTCAGTTGGTAGAGCACTTGCCCGCGAAAGGCAAAGGTCCCGAGTTCGAGTCTCGGTCCGGCACACAGTTTTAATCTGCCAGGAAGTTTCAAGACAACTACTGTTTAAAAACCTTAGTGAGAGAGAAGTTAGCTGTAATACATACAACTGGAACGGAAAAGAGAGAAAACTGGAATATAAAAAAACTTCATGATCCCGAAATGGTAAGAACATACCAAATAAAAATTACGGATGTTCTGACAGCAGACAAGAAAATAGTCGAAAGTCAAGATAGATGGAACAGGAACCATAAAGCGCTGAAAGATGCAACAGAAGAAACAATTGGAATAAGAAGAAAGAGAGCATAAAATCTAGAAAGACTGAGAATGCTACGAAGAGAGAGAGAGAGAGAGAGAGAGAAACTAGAAGAAATGTGGAGGCGTATAAAGGATTAAGATCTAATGGTCAAAGGACATATAAGAAAAAGAAATAACAGAGCAAAATTTCAGATATAAGAACTAAAGAAACACACTGCAACAAGAACATTCTATCATGCAACAGGAAAGAGAAGGAAAAATGTTCAGCCTGCACTAGAGGTATTGAAAAATAGAAACAATCAGATAATCAGAAGCGAACAAAAGTATTGCGGAGGTGGGCAGAATGTTTTGAAGATGTGTTCAATACCAATTGAGAACAGGTACCAAGAGATCTACAAGAACAGGATGCGAATATAGAGACAAGAGAAGATGAAAGCGAAGAAGCAACAAGACCGACAATGCAGGAGGTAGAATTGGCGATACTTGAATTGAAAAATAATCGTGAACATGCGATCAGAAATTATAGTATATGGTGGTCAGTCTGGAATACATGAATACACGCACTAATAAATATGGGACACTGAAATCAAGCCAGAGGACTGGAAAAATAGAATAAATTCCCTATACACAGGGTAGCCAGTGGAGCTGTAGCACGCAAGTTCAACCATTCCGCCAGGGACGGTCTCGCCAGGTGTGCTCTTCGTTTGATTTCCTTAAACAGAACAAGAGAGAGATACAGAAATTGGTAGTAAGGATCGAACCAGAGCCGAAGTCTCGTATCATCTACGCTATGAGAACAAATGACACTATTTGTATCTGGCAGGCCGCTTGAACTTGCGCGCTCAGCGGCCTCATTGGCTAACTTCAGTGCTAATTAACTCGGTAAAGGTGCAACATAGCGAATTTTTTTCTTAACAGTTACTTCTCAGCACAAATTGTCCTGCACAAGCTTTTCACACTGTTCCTGACCACCCTGTGTAAGAAAGGACAAAAGTTAGTTTGTGAAAACTATAGAGGCTTAACTTCATTACATACCACCCACAAGATGTTTCAGGAGCTCTGTACAAAATTAAAGAAAAAAAAAGTGCGCCAAAAATATCACCTGAGAATACAAATGTGTTTTCCGGCCAAATAGATGCACCAATTGCTTGTTAGTAGACAAATATTGTAAAAATTTTACGAATTGGCGTAGATTTCCTCTTCCTATTTATTGATTCCAAGCAAGCTTTAGATAGTGTTAACAGACCTACACTGTAATAATCACGAAAAGAATTGGCCATCTGTGACAAACTAAGAAGGCTAGTCGCGTTAACAAGAAAGAACACAAAGGCGAAGATAAAAGTGAACAAAAAAATAAACAGCAGCTTTAACTTTACATATGGAGTGATAGAGAAACAATAATGATAGAATCCAGTCAGATAGTATATGCATATGCAGATGATATTGGAAATTTCACAATAGACTTAGACACTCTTAAAGAATTGTACGAAACGATGGAAGCAGAAGGAGCAAAAGACCTATTGTAAACGCAAATGAGAGAAAATATAAAGCAATTTCCAGTTCTAAGGTCACAAGAATACCACATGACTTGAAGGCCTGCTACATAGGGTGTTCATAAATTAGTTACACAAAAGTAACCTTTAATTGTGAAAAAGGTAAATAACTTATAGAAACATTTGATACAGCACTCAGTGCAGTATATCTTCAAGTTTTATTTACAAATATTCAGTGTGGTTACCATTTGTAACACGATAAATGCCCTGTCTGTAATCAGTTTCCTTCCAAATCCTATGATGCAAGTCTTGATTTATGGAGACAGCTGCTCGTGTTACCCGTTGTCGCAGCCCGTCAACTTTTGCCGGAACCAGAGGAACAAGCACTCCGACGTTAATGTAACCCCATTGGTAGAAGTCCACTGGGGTTAAATTAGGTGATCAGGGTGGCCAGAATGTTGTTCTGTCACGTCCAATCCAAATCGATAGGTTCCTACGGGCACAAACGACAACTTAGCGATGATAATCAGATGGTGCGTAATCTTTCTGGAAAATAAATTCTGTGCCCATAAGCTATTGCAGTTGAGACATTAGGTAATGCTTGAGCATCTCCTAGTGTGATATGCTAATTAGAGTTGACTCTGCAAATCTTGTTACAGCTTACAGCGCAAATACCACTTGCCTTAGGCGATGCCATACATGTTCGATTACGTGACGTGGTTTTGCTCACTCCATGCCCGAACATTATGCCGATTTACTTTACCGCAAGTGTGGTAGATGGTTTCGTTACAAAACACAGTTTTATTATGAAAGCCATCTTCAGTCTGCATTTTGTTAAACATTTCTACAAAAAACTCATCTTGTTTTTCTTTGTCATTTTCTCTTAAATCTTGCAACAGTTCCAATTTTTAGGGCTTGAATGACAGGCTTTTCCTTAATACCTTCCACAGTGTAACACTAGGCATGTTCGATTCCAAGTCGACACGTGTCGTTGATTTACCCGGACTACGAATGTGAGACTTTCGAACTTGTTCAGCTGCTACATCAGAGACTGTTGGCCGTTCTTGAACCAGCGGCCTACACGATACACAGGCAGTTTAGGTGAAACGAATGTACCAATTAATAACAGTTTGTTTTTGTGGTGGTGGCATGCGATGTTTAGTTTTGAATTGTCTCTTTAAGAGCGTAAATTTAGAGGCAGATGGTTCTCTCGCTTCCTGAAATGCGTCAAATACAGTAGTAAATTCGCGTGTTTCACTGTTATCTCAATAGACATACACTAGACTGCAACCTCGACGGAGAAAAGTGACTGTTTCCCTGGTTCCCTTTGCTTCCATGTCGACGTTTTCTAGGATTCCTCTTGTGCAGCATACTTGCTCCCATGTACAAATTGTTCTGCGCCAACCAGAAGACACGCAAGTACTTCCTCAAATCACCCGCGTTTTAGTGTATATTTCCTCAATTTATACGTATTTTTCGCAATTACATCGATTTTATGTCAGTTATACCCATGCGATTGTGACATGATCTCTCGTTCCGTGTTCTAAAATTGCTTGTAAATGTGTAGTATAGCTGCCAACACCTAGCACAAATGCACTGACTGGGAGGGATAGTATAACACTGTATTCGATTGCATCCCCACATATTCCACATTTACAGAGCGTCTGCTCTGTTTTCTGTATGTCTGTGCATGTGCATGAGTAGCGGATGCAAATGTGGAATATATGGGTGGAGGCGACTGTATACTATCGAGTACAATGCTATTCTATGTCCCCCGACGTGCATTTGTGCTAGGTGTTGGCAGCTGTACTACATTTACAAGAAATTTTAGAACACGGAACGAGAGGTTATGTCATGATCGCATGGCTAGAACTGACATAAAATCGATAGCACTGCGAAAAATACGTATAAATTGAGGGAATATACACTGAAATGCGGGGGGAAGTGAGAGAGTACTTGCGTGTCTTCTGGTTGGTGCAGAGAAATTTGTACACGGGAACAAGTATGCTACAGAAGAGGAATCGGAGAAAACGTCGACACGGAAGCGAAGGGAATCAGGGCAACAGTCACTTTTTTCCGTGGCGGCAGCATTCTACTGTATGTCTGTTGAGGTAACAGTGTTACACGTGAGTTGACTACTGTATTTTACGCTTTTCAGGAAGACAGAGAACCATCTGCCTCTAAACTTACTTGCAGCTGCGATAAAGGATGACATGAGTGGTCGGTTGAGATGGAGTTGTAATGAGGTACGATTTAATGGTAGACTGATGATGCATTCCAGTCGTAAGGAAGGTATGGATTTGACGTGGAATACTGTGATAGCAAAGAGGAAAGTATGTCAAGTAATAAGCAGATATGAAGTGGGACAAGCATGTAATGGCAGCTGTGGGGAAGGCGGACAGTCGTCTTCGGTTCATTGGTAGAATTTTGGCAAGATGTGGTCCATCTGTAAAGGAGACCGCTTATGGAACACTAATACGACATATTCATGAGTACTGCTCGAGCGTTTGGAATCCCTATCAGGTCGGATTGAGGGAGCACATAGAAGCAATTCAGAGGCGGGTTGCTAGATTTGTTACTGGTAAGTTTGATCATCATGCGAGTGTTACGGAAATGCTTCAGGAACTCGGGTGGGAGTCTCTGGAGGAAAGGAGGCGTTCTTTTCGTGAGGAAATTTAGAGAACCAGCATTTGAGGCTGACTGCAGTTCAATTTTACTGCCGCCAACTTATTTCGCGGAAAGACCACAAAGATAAGATAAGAGAGATTAGGGCTCGCACAGAGGCATATAGGCAGTCATTTTTCCCTCGTTCTGTTTGGGAGTGGGACAGAGAGAGAAGATGCTAGTTGTGGTACGAGGTATCCTCCGCCACGCACTGTATGGTGGAGTGCGGAGTATGTCTGTAGATGTAAATGTAGTTTTTCTATTTCCAGAGCCACAGCTGTCAGCGATGTGTATTTCCGATACTTCGCTCATTGTCGAATGTCGTCCAATAGAGACCGCGATCGTAACATTTAATTGTAAGCAATCAAATATGTTTGTGACTGGTTACCTAGGATACGTCTGTCTAGGGATGTGTGGCGCGCTGGCGGTGGCCTTTGGCGGGAATGATTTACGTTTCTGACTAGTGGTAGGAGCTCTCCGAATAGAGAGGCCTGTTGGGATGCACGAGACGGCCGAATAGCGAACTAACACTTAGTATGTGTTGGATAACCATAGACGTTGCCGTTGGTGGGGAGGCTTGCGTGCCTCAACGATACAGATAGCCGTACCGTAGGTACAACCACAACGGAGGGGTATCTGTTGAGAGGCCAGACAAGCGTGTGGTTCCTGAAGAGGGGCAGCAGCCTTTTCAGTAGTTGCAGGGGCAACAGTCTGGATGATTGACTGATCTGGCCTTGTAACACTAACCAAAACGGCCTTGCTGTGCTGGTACTGCAAACGGCTGAAAGCAAGGGAAAACAACGGCTGTAATTTTTCCCGAGGGCATGCAGCTTTACTGTATGGGTAAAGTATTCTGGAGGTAAAATAGTCCCCCATTCGGATCTCCGGGCGAGAACTACTCAGGAGGACGTCATTATCAGGAGAAGGAAAACTGGCGTTCTACGGTTCAGAGCGTGGAATGTCAGATCCCTTAATCGGGCAGGTAGGTTAGAAAATTTGAAAAGGGAAATGGGTAGGTTAAAGTTGGATATAGTGGGAATTACTGAAGTTCGGTGGCAGGAGGATCAAGACTTTTGGTCAGGTGAATACAGGGTTATAAATACAAAATCAAATAGGGGTAATGCAGGAGTAGGTTTAATAATGAATAAAACAATAGGAATGCGGGTAAGCTACTACAAACAGCACAGCGAACGCATTGTTGCGGCCAAGATAGACACGAAGCCCACAGTTACAACAGTAGTACAAGTTTATATGCCAACTAGCTCTGCATATGATGAAGAAATTGAAGAAATGTATCATGAAATAAAAGAAATTATTGAGATAATGAAGGGAGACGAAAATTTAATAGTCATGGATGACTGGAAGTCAGTAGTAGGAAAAGGGAGAGAAGGAAACGTAGTAGGTGAATATGGATTGGGGATAAGAAATGAAAGAGGAAGCCACCTGGTCGAATTTTGCACAGAGAACAACTTAATCATAGCTAACACTTGCTTCAAGAATTATAAAAGAAGGTTATATACATGGAAGAAGCCTGGAGATACTGACAGATTTCAGATAGATTATATAATGGTAAGACAGAGATTTAGGAACCAGGTTTTAAATTGTAAGACATTTCCAGGGGCAGATGTGGACTCTGACCACAATCCATTGGTTATGAACTGTAGATTAAAACTGAAGAAACTATAAAGATGTGGGAATTTAAGGAGATGGGACCTGGATAAACTGACTAAACCAGAGGTTGTACAGAGTTTCAGGGAGAGCATAAGGGAACAATTGACAAGAATGGGGGAAAGAAATACATTAGTAGAAGAACAGGTAGCTTTGAGGGATGAAGTAGTGAAGGCAGCAGAGGATCAAGTAGGTAAAAAGACGAGGGCAAGTAGAAATCGTTGGGTGACGGAAGAAATATTGAACTTAATTGACGAAAGGAGAAAATATAAAAATGCAGTAAATGAAGCAGGCAAGAAGGGATACAAACGTCTAAAAAATGAGATCGACAGGAAGTGCAAAATGGCTAAGCAGGCATGGCTAGAGGACAAATGTAAGGATGTAGAGGCTTATCTCACTAGGGGTAAGATAGATACTGCCTACAGGAAAATTAAAGAGACCTTTGGAGAAAAGAGAACCACTTGCATGAATATCAAGAGCTCAGATGGAAACCCAGTTCTAAGCAAAGAAGGGAAAGCAGAAAGGTGGAAGGATTATATAGAGGGTCTATACAAGGGAGATGTACTTGAGGGCAATGTTATAGAAATGGAAGAGGATGTTGATGAAGATGAAACGGGAGATATGATACTGTGTGAAGAGTTTGATAGAGCACTGAAAGACCTAAGTCAAAACAAGGCCTGCGGAGTAGACAATATTCCATTAGAACTACTGGCAGCCTTGGGAGAGCCAGTCCAGGCAAAACTCTACCATCTGGTGAGCAAGATGTATTAGACAGGCGAAATACCCTCATACTTCAAGAAGAATATAATAATTTCAATCCCAAAGAAAGCAGGTGTTGACAGATGTGAAAATTACCGAACTATCATTTTAATAAGTCACGGCTGCAAAATACTAACGCGAATTCTTTACAGACGATTGGAAAAACTGGCAGAAGCTGACCTTGGGGAAGATCTTTTTTGATTCCATAGAAATGTTGGAACACGTGAGGCAATACTGACCCTACGACTTTTTTTAGAAGCTAGATTAAGGAAAGGAAAACCTACGTTTCTAGCATTTGTAGACTTAGAGAAAGCTTTTGACAATGTTGACTGGAATACTCTCTTTCAAATTCTGAAGGCGGCAGGGGTAAAATACAGGGAGCGAAAGGCTATTTACAATTTGTACAGAAACCAGATGGCAGTTATAAGAGTCGAGGGACATGAAAGGGAAGCAGTGGTTGGGAAGGGAGTAAGACAGGGTTGTAGCCTCTCCCCGATGTTGTTCAATCTGTTTATTGAGCAAACAGTAAAGGAAACAAAAGAAAAGTTCGGAGTAGGTATTACAATCCATGGAGAAGAAATAAAAACTTTAAGGTTCGCCGATGACATTGTAATTCTGTCAGAGACAGCAAAGAACTTGGAAGAGCAGCTGTACGGCATGGACAGTGTCTTGAAAGGAGGATATAAGATGAACATCAATAAAAGCAAAACGAGGATAATGGAATGTAGTCAAATTACGTCGGGTTATGTTGCGGGAATTAGATTAGGAAATGAGACACTTAAAGTAGTAAAGGAGTTTTGCTATTTGGGGGACAAAATAACTGATGATGGTCGAAGTAGAGAGGATATAAAATGTAGACTGGCAATGGCAAGGAAAGCGTTTCTGAGGAAGAGAAATTTGTTAACATCGAGTATAGATTTAAGTGTCAGGAAGTCGTTTCTGAAAGTATACGTATGGAGTGTAACCTTGTATGGAAGTGAAACATGGACGGTAACTAGGTTGGACAAGAAGGGAATAGAAGCTTTCGAAATGTGGTGCTATAGAAGAATGCTGAAGATTAGATGGGTAGGTCACATAACTAATGAGGAAGTACTGAATAGGATTGGGGAGAAGAGGAGCTTGTGGCACAACTTGACTAGAAGAAGGGATCGGTTGGTAGAACATGTTCTGAGGCATCAAGGGATCACCAATTTAGTATTGGAGGGCAGCGTGGAGGGTAAAAATCGTAGAGGGAGACCAAGAGATGAATACATTAAGCAGATTCAGAGGGATGTAGGCTGCAGTAGGTACTGGGAGATGAAGAAGCTTGCACTGGATAGAGTAGCGTGGAGAGCTGCATCAAACCAGTCTCAGGACTGAAGACCACAACAACAACAACAGCTTTGATGATCGCATGGAAATTTGAGAAGATTCAATATGGACTTGTGTTTGCGCTGGGACATCATTCCGTCCCATGTAAATTGTCCGATTGACTGCTTGTGTATATTACGCGCCTTTATTTAGTTGAGAGAAGAGTGATTATGGTGTGCAGATGTAGCACGTGAAAGATGGGTGGAAGATATGTTTGCTGGTTCTCTAGACGTGAGAAACACCTTAGTTGACTTTGTAAATTATAGGGATGATTTGGAATTTGTTACATCACCGACATCGATATTGCTAGTAGAAATGTAAGTTTCCTCTACTTTTTTCGTGTTCTCACTTCAAGGTCTTCGCAGGTGGGATAAATTTCTAGTTAGTCAGTGGTTTACTGCATGGTCCACCTCGCTAAATTTTCGGGTTTCTAGATAAGTAATTTCCAGTCTATATTCTCAGCATTTTGTTGCGTGAGCAATACTGCTGTGCAAGCGATATTGCTATGTGCTTGATATCGAGAATTGTCGAGTAAATGGTATAATATTATGGCACACCATGTGAAAATACATGTGTTCTTGTAATCCCAGAGTGTAGAGATTGGTGCAGAAAACAACAAGCCCACATATCGGGATCAGAAACGGTGATGCCTTTGTGCCAAGGGGAACCTATCCAGCCTTTGTACAACAGTATTCATGGAGTTAATAACCCGTGGTCTAGGGGTAGCGTCTTTGGTTCATAATCAAAACGTCTTCGGTCCCGGGTTCGATCTCCGCCACTGCCTAAATTTTGATAAATAATCAGCATTGGCGGCCGAAGACTTGCGGCATTAGAAGTCAGCATCATTCTGCCAACGGCCTTGTCAAAGAGGGCGGAGGAGCGGATAGAGAGTGCCCTACTCTCTTGTCCTAGTGGTGAAAAATTGCCCCTAAAGGCGGAAGGATCAGCAATGATCAACGACATGAGGATGCAGAAGGCAATGGAAACCACTGCATTAAAGACACGTAACGTGTATCCACAGGACATGTAGCCTGTAGTTAAAGAAGTGTCATGATGGTCTCTCCATTCGAAAAAGATTCTGGAATAGTCCCCCATTCGGATCTCCGGGAGGGGACTGCCAAGGGGGAGGTTACCACGAGAAAAAGATTGAATAATCAACGAAAGGATAATGTTTTACGAATCGGGGCGTGGAATGTCAGAAGCTCGAACGTGGTAGGGAAACTAGAAAATCTGAAAAGGGATATGCAAAGGCTCGATCTAGATATAGTAGGGGTCAGTGAAGTGAAGTGGAAGGAAGACAAGGATTTATGGACAGTCGGGTAATATCAACAGCAGCAGAAAATGGTATAACAGGTGTAGGATTCGTTATGAATAGGAAGATAGGGCAGAGGGTCTGTTACTGTGAACAGTTCAGTGACCGGGTTGTTCTAATCAGAATCGACAGCTTTACTGTGAACAGTTCAGTGACCGGGTTGTTCTAATCAGAATCGACAGCAGACCAACACCGACAACGATAGTTCAGGTATACATGCCGACGTCGCAAGCTGAAGATGAACAGATAGAGAAAGTGTATGAGGATATTGAAAGGGTAATGCAGTATGTAAAGGGGGACGAAAATCTAATAGTCATGGGCGACTGGAATGCAGTTGTAGGGGAAGGAGTAGAAGAAAAGGTTACAGGAGAATATGGGCTTGGGACAAGGAATGAAAGAGGAGAAAGACTAATTGAGTTCTGTAACAAGTTTCAGTTAGTAATAGCGAATACCCTGTTGAAGAATCACAAGAGGAGGAGGCATACTTGGAAAAGGCCGGCAGATACGGGAAGATTTCAATTAGATCACATCATGGTCAGACAGAGATTTCGAAATCAGATACTGGATTGTAAGGCGTACCCAGGAGCAGAAATAGACTCAGATCACAATATAGTGGTGATGAAGAGTAGGCTGAAGTTCAAGACATTAGTCAGGAAGAATCAATACGCTAAGAAGTGGGATACGGAAGTTCTAAGGAATGACGAGATACGTTTGAAGTTCTCTAACGCTATAGATACAGCAATAAGGAACAGCGCAGTAGAAAACACAGTTGAAGAGGAATGGACGTCTCTAAAAAGGGCCATCACAGAAGTTGAGAAGAAAAACATAGGTACAAAGAAGGTAGCTGCGAAGAAACCATGGGTAACACAAGAAATACTTCAGTTGATTGATGAAAGGAGGAAGTACAAACATGTTCCGGGAAAATCAGGAATACAGAAATACAAGTCGCTGAGGAATGAAATAAATAGGAAGTGCAGGGAAGCTAAGACGAAATGGCTGCAGGAAAAATGTGAAGACATCGAAAAAGATATGATTGTCGGAAGGACAGACTCAGCATACAGGAAAGTCAAAACAACCTTTGGTGACATTAAAAGCAACGGTGGTAACATTAAGAGTGCAACGGGAATTCCACTGTTAAATGCAGAGGAGAGAGCAGATAGGTGGAAAGAATACATTGAAAGCCTCTACGAAGGGGAAGATTTGTCTGATGTGATAGAAGAAGAAACAGGAGTCGATTTAGAAGAGACAGGGGATCCAATATTAGAATCGGAATGTAAAAGAGCTTTGGAGGACTTACGGTCAAATAAGGCAGAAGGAATAGATAACATTCCATCAGAATTTCTAAAATCATTAGGGGAAGTGGGAACAAAACGACTATTCACGTTGGTGTGTAGAATATATGAGTCTGGCGACATACCATCTGACTTTCGGAAAAGCACCATCCTCACAATTCCGAAGACGGCAAGAGCTGACAAGTGCGAGAATTATCGCACAATCAGCTTAACAGCTCATGCATCGAAGCTGCTTACAAGAATAATATACAGAAGAATGGAAAAGAAAATTGAGAATGCGTTAGGTGACGATCAGCTTGGCTTTAGGAAAAGTAAAGGCACAACAGAGGCAATTCCAACGCTACGGCTAATAATGGAAGCAAGGCTAAAGAAAAATCAAGACACGTTCATATGATTTGTTGACCTGGAAAAAGCGTTCGACAATATAAAATGGTGCAAGCTGTTCAAGATTCTGAAAAAAGTTGGGGTAAGCTATAGGGAGAGACGGGTCATATACAATATTTACAACAACCAAGAGGGAATAATAAGAGTGGACGATCAAGAACGAAGTGCTCGTATTAAGAAGGGAGTAAGAAAAGGCTGTAGCCTTTCGCCCCTACTCTTCAATCTATAACATCGAGGAAGCAATGATGGAAATAGAAGAAAGGTTCAGGAGTGGAATTAAAATACAAGGTGAAAGGATATCAATGATTCGATTCGCTGATGACATTGCTATCCTGAGTGACAGTGAAGAAGAATTAAATGATCTGCTGAACGGAATGAACAGTCTAATGAGTACACAGTATGGTTGGAGAGTAAATCGGAGTAAGACGAAGGTAATGAGAAGTAGTAGAAATGAGAACAGCGAGAAACTTAACATCAGGATTGATGGTCACGAAGTCAGTGAAGTTAAGGAATTCTGCTACTTAGGCAGTAAAATAACCAATGACGGACGGAGCAAGGAGGACTTCAAAAGCAGACTCGCTATGGCAAAAAAGGCATTTCTGGCCAAGAGAAGTCTACTAATATCAAATACCCGCCTTAATTTGAGGAAGAAATTACTGAGGATGTACGTCTGGAGTAGAGCATTGTATGATAGTGAAACATGGACTGTGGGAAAACCGGAACAGAAGAGAATCGAAGCATTTGAGATGTGGTGCTATAGACGAATGTTGAAAATTAGGTGGACTGATAAGATAAGGAATGAGGAGGTTCTACGCAGAATCGGAGAGGAAAGGAATGTGTGGAAAACACTGATAAGGAGAAGGGACAGGATGATAGGACATCTGCTAAGACATGAGGGAATGACTTCCATGGTACTAGAGGGAGCTGTAGAGGGCAAAAACTGTAGAGGAAGACAGAGATTGGAATACGTCAAGCAAATAATTGAAGACGTAGGTTGCAAGTGCTACTCTGAGATGAAGAGGTTAGCACAGGAAAGGAATTCGTGGCGGGCCGCATCAAACCAGTTAGTAGAAAAAAAAAATATTCATGATGTATGTACGAGTTCCTGGTGGTCGATAGCTATATGTATGATGCAAAAGGGGAGATTTTGTACGGGCAGGATACGAAGTGTATGTTTATTAGATCGACATGGTACATGGTGATATGTTGCAAGGCTGGAGATTGGTTTCACGCTCTGATATTCAAGCTCCTGTCCTCAGTGGCAGAGCAGTGTAATAGAGTAAGAGTCTTTCCATATTTGACGAACTGTAGGTCACTTTGCAGTGTTTAACTGTCGGTGCAATATGGTGATCTTTACAAAATGTTTTTTTGCCGCATAAAGTCTCATCTGCAGAAAGAAAAAAAGGCAGACTGTGCTTCCACAATGGCGTCATCAGTAATTCGGTGGATAAATTCAATAAGAGCCAAACATAATGCTCCATTCATTCACAAGACATCCTTAGTGCTGGGACGTAGGAGCCTCAACTTAACGGTGACAACGTTTGCGTTTCAGAGATGTTTGTTGAAATCAGGACTCAAAGATTTCCAGGAAGGGTAACACGTGATGGACGGGGTGCCACATTAGGACCATCAGGAGGAATTCATTCAGCTTTATTTTGCGCTATTTCTATTAGGACAAGAATGTCCATGTAGACAAGCTGAGACATCACGAAAACTCCAGCAAAAGGGACCGTTAACTATTTCTGGGACACTACACAATTTCTGAGAGGTCGAATTGGCTCTTATTTTACATAGCCATATGAGATCAGTATAACATTGAGAAACTTTTAGATGCACTTGCGATGGTGTGTAGCTACATGAGCATTTTGAGGCGATGAGTCAGCTACACTTGGCTGGTAAATGCATGCACAGCTAGATGCCGCTTGCATGTCCCGTTAGGATCGCTAGGAACAATGCAGCCTGTGCTATTCTGGGAAGCATTGAAACAGATTTCTGCTGCGTCTGTGAGGATGAGTCGCTCAGCAATTAGATCTTCACTGGACCACAGATAGAAAGGAATCATGCCAGCAATGAACACGTGTGCGTCCAGAGGGTGACTTGGCTCTTATTTACATAGACATGTGACGTCAGTATAACACTCAAAAAACTCTTACTGTAGATGCGACTTCCATCTGCTGTCTGCAGCAGCACAAGAGCAATGGCGGCTCACGCCCCGTGTATTCATCTATCCAGTGGTGGTTCGTGGTGGCGTTAATGTGTGCGCACATTGGAACTGTTCGCTGTATGTCACAGTTGGCGATAGTTCCAAAGTGTTTGCTACATGCAATGAGTGTTTGTGCACTGTATTATTTTCGGCTGTTTATGCATTGTCAGCATGTTTACATACCATTACACATGCCTTATCATTTGATAATTTATGAGTTGTTTTCACGTCTGTTGCATTATTTTGTGAACAGGTGTGCAAGCTGTGCAATGCATGATTTCGGCATCTGACAATTAGCAAGTGTTTTCGCAGAACCTTTTACATGCATTACCTTGTCAATTTAGGAGTTGAGTTGGGCTGGGTTGTTTAGGGGAGGAGACCAAACAGTGAGGTCATCAGTCTCATCAGATTAAGGAAGGGCGGGGAAAGGAATCAGCCATGCCCTTTCAAAGGAACCATCCTGGCATTTTCCTGGAGCAATTTAAGGAAATCACAGAAAACCTAAATCAGGATGGCCAGACGCTGCGGGATTGAACCATCGACCTCTCGAATGCGAGAATTTAGAAGTTGCTTGTGTATCTGCACATCAGTGTACTGCATTATTTCAGTGATTTAGAAGTAGTTTGCAGTTCTGCAGGCTGTTCAATGCATTAGCAAGCGAATATTCTGAACATTATTTTGATAACTTAAGAATTGTTTGCGTGTCTTTACATCAGTGTAATGCATTATTTCGGTGATTTACGAGTAGTTTGCACGTCTGCAGGCTGTTTATTGCGACCCCAAGCACGTCAGAGTATGTGTTTTGTATCAGTGTAATAAATAAACTACGTGCAACCCATCCCTAAATAAATTGTTCCAAAATAAATAAAGTACACTCCTTCCTCTCTCCAGCAGCCCAGGACAGGCTGAGTGATTTACCCGCCATTTCCCCCCAGACCGCAATGGGATGAAAGCGCCCTCTGATGGCAGTACTGTCAGTTGGACTCTGGACCCCATGGTGGACACACTGGTTGGAGCTATTGCCTCAAATTGTTTAAATAAAGACTGCCTGCAAAATAGAGACTTATGTCCATCCCATCGAGCAGCCCAGCACAGGTTGACCCATTTTCATGCCATCCCCCCCCCCCAGACCGCCATCTTGGATTACATCAAGGGAGGGATGATTGCATGCTCTGGTAGCAGTACTGCGTACTAGGTCAGCTGAATTCCAGACCTCATGGTGGCTACGCTAGATGTAGCTACTGTTTCAAATTGTTTAAATAAATAATGAAAATAAAGACTTATGTCCATCCTATCCCAGCCAATTCCTAGGAAGAGGTAGTGGTCAGATGAGGCAGGTTAGTGGAGGTAGCCCAAGTGACCTATTTTCCCACCATTTTCTTAGGGTAGTGGAGGTAGCCACGGTGTGTTGCATTATTCTGCTGGAATTTGAACTTACCGCTATTTTCTGGGGGAGGGGTGGGAAGGGGATGGAGCTAGATTCGTGCAGGTAGCCCAATTGACCTGTCTTCCCGCCAAAATTTGATCTTCCCACCATGACATCATTGTGATGTTGCCATATATATCACCATCATCTCGGATCCGCCATCTTGAATAAATTTGGCAACAATGGAGAGTAGAGTGACGCCGCCTGTGTTCCACTACTAGTAGCTACATATTTTATTTTAAAAGAAATTTTAGGGCGTTTCCTTTTTAGTCACAATTCTGGTAAATAATTACAAAAATTTACCTGCAGCTTTGTGCTAAAGTGCTGGTTCACGCTTCCAGCTGTTGGCGCCTCGGAAGCTATTGCAATTAGAAGCATTTTTAAATAACTAGACATCTCATTGCACAGCGTCTGTTACAACGTTTGCTTTTGTTGACTCGCATTGTTATTCTTTCAGTGTTCAGCAGCCCTCCTTGTGATAAGCAGTTGATTATTTTGTTGTGTTATTTCATAATCGTTATCTGAAAATGTTACAAAGAAGAGAACTATCAGTTGAGGTAATAAGGGAATTGTTGGACCAGCCTTCTTCTACTGAAGTACCATGTAGTGAATTTGAATTTTCCAGTGATGATAATAATTCCTAAACGTTTATTCACTGAATAGCAGGAGATATTATTCACTGAAAACTGAGGAAAACACGAAGATGATGATGCTTATGCAGATTCCCTTTACGAAGAAGAGGAAAGTTGTTACAGTCCTAGCTCTCTTGATGACCAACCCACGCTACCTCTATCAGAAGTAAAAAGCCTGAAGTTACAATGACAATCAATGCCACAAAAGGTCGTGCCAACACCATAGACAAAAAGACGCGATGCTGCAGTGTGAAGAGGAAAACAAGACGCTGGCCATTAATAATTTTCTTCAAACATGAGCGATGTAAATGTAATGAATGCATACATTCCTTTGGTTGATGCTGGCTAACAATAAAAATATGAGACGTCGGACATTCATCATCGGTTTGGGAAAACAACTAGCAGCGATAAATAAGCCAATGAATTCATTAGTATCGCGAGATCCAGGATGGGCAGCGAAACCTGCAGCTAAAAGAAGGGGAAGACATGCACATTGTGTAGATAAGAAAGAAACAAAAAGTCAAATTACATCTTTTAAGTGCATCAAACATGTATCCTCGGAACATTCTGCTGTTTTTGTGGACCCTATACAAATTTGCAATAAGAGTTATATTACAAAAACACTTGGTGCAGAACGAGAATAAACTATGTATTCTTAAAAAGCCTCCATTCAAAGTATACAAATTGTGTTTTTCAAAATGTAAAATTAAAATAAATAAAATTGTTTTAAAAGTAGTTATACTTCAAAAGAGGTTCGTGTCATTAGTCAAAATAGTGTCAACTGATGCCAATTTAAACAACAGGGGCCGGAGAGGCCCGACTGATAGGTAGCGAATACAGATTTTCTGGTGAGCAGAGGGTTAAATTATTTCTACGTTTCGTCGTCGGAGCTGTCATTCGGCCCCTAATAATAGCCAGACATTCAGTCGACGCAGCCGCGCGGGTTGCTTGAACAGCGACAACGGGGCAGCTCTGATTCCACGACTCGCTGCGATTCGCCAGTTTTTAGCGGTAAAATATTTTACATGTCACGGTCATAGTTACCAAGCGTGCTGCCAGCCTGTGTGTGCCCCGTTCAAGATATTCGGGGACAATCATTGGCGAAAACTGACGCTCTGCACGGTACCCACTATTAAAGTGAAAATGTGTTACCTGTACTGCAGTTGATTTTATACCTTAACTATTAGCATCCTTACAAATGTTTCAAGACACAAAAAGAGATTAAAAATGTTAAATGCTGATGTTCGGTTCGATTTTCCGTTACAGATATACTGTTCGCGTTAATATGACCTGATACGTTGGAAAAAAAATTCCTAAACGTTTATTCACTGAATAGCAGGAGATATGCAAAGTGTTTCAAAAAGATTCGCCCGATTTCACAAGACTGGCAATAATACAGCAACAAAAGATGTTTTGTGATATCCGTTTCAATCGGTGTGGTTCAGTTACAGCTGTGTGACGTGATTGTCTTCGAGAATACCTCACTGCTTCTGCTACAGCGTAATGGGCTCACTGCAGAATTGGCCTCCAATGTCGCCAAATCTTACGGTACGTGATTATCTTTTTTGGAGGGGAGGGGGTGCAAAACATTCCGTTTTATGTGCTTCCCCTTCCACCAACTACAGGTGAGTTGCGAAGTAGCATAGCAACTGCAGAGAATGCTGTAATTTCAGCCACGCTGGCGAAAGTGTGGGACGAGTTTGAACTTCCTTGGAATGTTTTCCGTACGTCCCGTAGAGGGTAGATTGAACATTTATGAAAGGTAAATGAAGACTTTTATTCTAAGTATAACTGTAAAAAAAGTATAAAAATTCACACCGAATTTATATCTTCATTCATGTGGATTAAATTGGATGAATGTTTTTGAAACTAGGTGTAGTTACCTCTGTGAGCAATGGCAAACAGTTTTCTTTTAATATTAGTCATCTGCAATGCTATTTTTACACAGCGTTTTCATATTGAAATATACGAATGTAACAGACACATCTATGACAAACGAATGCGCGACACGGTGTACCTACTGACTGCGTACAGTTAGGACGTATGTTGCTAACAAGACTTTTCCAAATACATCTCTTCCCGTTTCGATACTACCATTCTTTTTAGTATCCGTGTTGAGTGGGAAACACTTACAGCGCACAAGTTTTATACTTTTCTGGTTGTTGTGCATTTGGACATTCACCACTACGTTCAAGTACGTGAACAGCTTTTCCCTTGGGCATTTTTTTTACCTTCATAGCAGACGCTATAATTAGGTTTTTGATTATTTAACCATTTCATTAATTATCTATTTCCCATCAAAAGAATCACAGTACATAATTTATTAAAAGGCTGTATCACAGAAATAATTTTACAAAAAATTGTATTTGGCTCAAGTACAAAGTGACTTTTGTACCATAAACCACAGTTTAAAATATGAGGACAAATCATATATCATGAATCGACTTAATCTAACGTAAACACATCACTAATAAACTAAACTGAAAAACCAAATAAACATACAAAAAGGTAATTTTTAGGATTAACAAATTTGACCTAAAAGTACATGTTAATAAACATTTAAAAGCAACAAATTACCTTTACTGTTTTATAAATAGTATGTCTATACTTGTAACCACTGCTGGCGTATTGTAAATGTCTATTACAAAGTACCTTGGGCCATGATCATGATGCATTTTCACCAACTGGTTCAAGGTATAATTTTCCCCAATTTCGATAAATGATTAACATAACCTAAAATAATAAAATAGCAGGAAAATTGACACCTTGGATAAATATCTATAATAATTATTAAGCTTTTCAGATTAATTTTATTTGAGCATACAGAACTGCAATAACATTGAATTAAGAACATAAACTTACTTTCGGTGAAAAGAACAATGATATATGCAGGAAACCGAAATAATTGCTCCTTGCTCGTGCAACAATATCTCGTAGGCTATTTTTGATGTGACAAAGACTGAAGTTGGAGAGTAAAGACCAGAGATATAAGTCTAGCTAAAGGTACAGTCGTGCTCAAAAGTATCCGAATTGCATATCGCCACATTCGAATGCAACCCACATAGCGCAGCTGTCTAGCAGGTTCTCTAATCGCCCCTCGGTGCAGTCGTTTGACTATTGAAAATGGTTCCAACAAGTCACCACTAGAAAACACTGCTCTGCATCGCAATAACTCAAGATGTAAAGTAATACCAAGGTACTACAAATATCAGGGAACATCTTACCACAGATAAGACGGTTCTTCAAGCTTGTAAGCTTGATTCCTCAACATCTCCACATATTGCGCGTGAAAGGGTTCGAATCCTGGCCCAGCACTAAAGCTTTCATTATGTATTATCAAGCTCTATCATGAGAACACCTATTTGCTGGTGTGTAATAATTTTGATTTTTAATGTATTTTCATTCGTTGTCAACACTAACGGTATCTGACGTTTTTGAGTCCCAGTACGACACAGAACTGTTTGCGAAATCATTGTAAATTCAAGGATGTCATTTCAAGCTGCTGGTGGAAAAAATTCGGTAGCTGACGTCTCTTTGTGTGCAGTCAATGACGATATGTGTAGGGCTCGATTCCCAGTCAGCACTGAACTCTTCGTCATATTATTTCTAGTTCAAACAGCTCACATGTCGCCTCTGGTGTAACAAATCCATTTTTAACGTTCGTTCTCTCTATAATATAACAGCGATAGTTGCCAGGTTGGAGTCCTGGGAAAGAAAAAAGTAATGTTTCGTCTCGTTATTTCAGTTAAAACATCTAGCTACTGTCGAGAAAATCCGATATGTCACAATTGATTGTGCTTCGATGACAATCCAATTAGGTTCTAGGTTCGAATCCCTGTCCAACACAAAGCTTTACCTCACCACATTTCAAGTAAGTTACTTGTGAAGAAGCAATATTTAACATCTCTCGTAGTTCGTTAACAAGGACAATAGATACTGGGTAGGAATTGGCGTTCGTTAACCATGTTTACGTTATGTAATTTAAAGTTGATATTTGCTAACTGATACTGTCTAAAATCGAGGTATATCTCTCTCTGTATGCCTAGTCAGGAATGACTGTTAGTTTCCGTCAGTCACGAAGTCTTTGCTTAGTCTGCTTGACCTGGGTTTGAATCCATATGCAGAACGAGACGGTTTGTCGTGTCATTTGAAGTTCATACATATTCTCAACTAGCTGCTCGTGAATATCTTACATTTTTAATGTCATTTTGTGTTAAATAATAAGTACGGTATGTTATTTTGAAGAGGAAATCATGAATACGACGAACTTACTACATGAATTACTTATCTGACATAATAATGAGAGTGGTAACATTTCATGTATGTCATTTATTGTAATAAATGTGAGCTTACAAGCTTGAAGAACCGTCTTATCTGTGATAAGATGTTCCCTGATATTTGTAGTACCTTGGTATTACTTTACATCTTGAGTTATTGCGATACAGAGCAGTGTTGTCTAGTGGTGACTTGTTGGAACCATTTTCAATAGTCAAACGACTGCACCGAGGGGCGATTAGAGAACCTGCTAGACAGCTGCGCTATGTGGGTTGCATTCGAATGCGGCGAAATGCAATTCAGGTCGTTCGGATACGTTTGAGCACGACTGTACATGTCCTCAGTATCTTGACAATCTTAAATGTTTCGCCCGATTTTATAAATTCCATTCGTGATGCGGTATACTGATATATGAGCGCTTTGACTAATTCTTCTACTCGAAGTACGACATTTTTCTGTTCCTGTGGGACGTTATTGCGTACAGTAGCGTCACTTAATGAAGTGCTCTGGAAGTTCTGACTTGTACTTCTGTTTAACTCCCAATATCGTTAGTTTCCTTTTTAGCAACTGTAGTTTCAAATCTTGAGAAGCAAAAAACCCGTCACAAGCTATATTCTGATCTGTTAATTTACAGGGAAGGTAACCATAATTTTGCATGGATCGTTAGTTTGCTTGGAATATACTGCCTGAAGGGGCATCCACATCGAAAGCCGATCAGTAGCCTAATCACATTAGATCCAGTGTTATATACCTATGAAATTAATTCTGTTTTTTGCCATTTACTAATAACTGTGTTAAATTTGTCAGTATGTTTTTCATAAAATCGCTCAACATTTTAAAATGTTTATAAAATGATTGTAGTGACTTTTTTTTGTATCTGGAATAATGTATATCTCGTCACGTTTCCAAAGGTGCATGCTTTCTGTAAAAGCCATAACGTTGACATACGCCAGCAGTAAGCATCAACTCGACAGTTATTTGAAACTGAACACTAACTCTTTATGTATGTTGATCAAAAACTGATTTTCAACTACTGTGAAAATATTGCTTCAAGAGAACTTTTTATGTCAGTTATTGTGATTGTCATACGGCATATACATTGTAATTTCAGGTATTTCAGGTCTATTCTTGATGAAACGCAGACGGCGTCCTTTTCTTTTCTTTTTGAATCATCAGTCTTCTGACTGGTTTTATGCGGACGTCCACGAATTCCTCTTCATCTCAGCGTAGCCCTTGCAACCTACGACATCAGTTATTTGTTGGATGTGTTCCAGTCTTCCTCTACAGTTTTTGGCTCTACAGCTCCCTCTAGTACCATGGAAGTCATTCCCTCATGTCTGAACAGATGTCCTATCATCCTGTCCCTTCTCTTTGTCAGTGTTTCCCACATATTCCTTTCCTCGCAGATTCTGCGCAGAACCTCCCCATTCCTTACCTTACCAGTCCACCAAATTTTCAACATTCGTCTTTAGCACCACATCTCAAATTCTTCGATTCTCCTCTGTTCCGGTTTTCCCACAGTCCATGGTTCACTACTATACAATGCTGTGCTCCAGACGTACGTTCTCAGAAATTTCTTCCTCAAATTATGGCCGGCCGCGGTGGTCTCGCGGTTCTAGGCGCGCAGTCCGGAACCGTGAGACTGCTACGGTCGCAGGTTCGAATCCTGCCTCGGGCATGGATGTGTGTGATGTCCTTAGGATAGTTAGGTTTAAGTAGTTCTAAGTTCTAGGGGACTAATGACCACAGCAGTTGAGTCCCATAGTGCTCAGAGCCATTTGAACCATTTTGAACTCAAATTAAGGCCTATGTTTGATACTAGTAGACTTCTCTTGGCCAGGAATCTCTTTTTGCCAGTGCTAGTTCGTCATTGGTTATTTTGCTGCCTAGGTAGTGGAATTCTTAACATTATCTACTTCGTGACCATCAATCCTGCTGTTTTGTCGCTGTTCTCACTTCTACTACTTCTCATTACTTTCGTCTTTCGTCGATTTGCTCAAAATCCACATTCTGTACTCATTAGACTGTTCATTCTATTCAGCAGATCATGTAATTCTTCTTCACTTTCACTCAGGATAGCAATGTCATCAGTGAATCGTATGATTGATATCCTTTCACCTTGAATTTTAATTCCACTCCTGAACCTTTCTTTTAATTCCATCATTGCTTTTTAGATGTAGAGATTGCACAGTAGGGGCGAAAGACTACATCCCTTCTTACACCCTTTTTAATCCGAGCACTTCGTTCTTGGTTGTCCAATCTTATTATTCCCTCTTGGCTCTTCCACATTTTGTATATTAGCCGTCTCTCCCTATAGCTTACCCCTATTTTTCTCAGAATATTGAACATCTTGCACCATTCTACACTGTCGAGCGCTTTTTCCAGGCCGACAAATCTTAAGAACGTGTCTTGATTTTTCTTTAATTTGCTTCCATTATCAACCGCAACGTCCTATAGCATGATTTATGGAAGGAATAGTTTTTGTAATGCCGACAGATCGTCGACTCTTGGAGTAATCAGACTCCTTACTTTCACAACCATTTTCATGAACTCAGCCTTCAATACTAAAAGAATTTATAATCGGTTCTGTATCAGTACTACTTAGTAAGCTATTCGCCGTGGTGTGTAAGTAAAACACCACATAAATCGTGTAACCTGCCCAACTCTCTGCCAGCGGTATTCCATTAGGAAACAAATGCAAAACAATTTACTTGCTTGTCGGTAGCTACGTTATTGCATGAAATAAACTCTTTCATGAGATACAACTGACACATTGCAGTAATCTCGCAAAAGATTACAATATCAGACGGCGAATTAGAAAGATTTCTTGGTGGATCATGTGGACAAAAACGCTACATAAATAATAATCATCGTTTGGGACGAAACCATTTCAATAATCAGAAATATGTTTAATTGAGATATAACATCCAAGTTGCGGACACAAATAATATACATAGGTCGTATAATTTGCAGAAGAATGGAAGTAAAATTTAGGATCTGTAACATGACGATAAGCTTGGATTTAGGAAACGTAATGAGACGTTATTTTGATGTTGCTTAGAAAATGGAAGCAAGATTGAAAGAAAATCAACACACTTTCATTGCATTTTTTTTGCTAGGAAAAGCGCCCGATAATGTATAATGGTGTAGGATGTTCGATATGCTCAGAAAAAACGGTGTAAACAGTAGGGAAAGACGGATAATTCTCAATAAGTGTTAGGAACAAGGAGGAACAACAAGAACGTAAGACCATGCATTAAAAAGGGTGTAAAACAGGGACAAAGCCTAACAAAAGAAGGGTTGATGATTAGGATTAAAATTCAGGGTGAAAAAATGTCAGTGATAAGATTTTCTGATAACACTGTTATACGCAGTGAAAGCAAGGAAGCACTACGGTACAGTCTACTCAGCACAAAATATACTGAGAAACTTGCTGTCAAGACTGGGATCCTCGATGTCGACAAAGGAGTTCTGCTACCTTGGATGCAAAATAGCCCATGACGAACGATGCAAAGAGGACATAAAATTCAGACTGTCTCTGCGAGAGAAGGCATTCCTGACCAAAAGATGTCCGCTAGTATCAAACGTTGCCCTTAATTTGAGGAATGAATTTCTGAGGATGTGCGTGCAGATCACAACGTTGTATGGAAGGGAATCATGAACTGTGCGTAAATTGAAAAAAAAAAGAGTCGATGGGTTTGAGATTTGGTGCTACAGAAAAATGTTGAAAATTAGGTTGAACTGGTAAGGTAAGAAATGAGAAGGTTTTCAGCAGAATCGGCGCAGAAAGGAACACTGGGAAAACATGGACAATAATAAGGACAGGATGATAGGACACTTGTTAAGATATTGCGGGATAACTTCCACGATAGTGAAGGGAACGTAAAAGGAAAAACTGTGGGGATAATAAGGGTTTGAATGACGTACAACATATAACTGAGGATGTTGGGTGCAATTGCTACTTCGAGATGAAGAGGTTAGCGTAGAAGAGCAATACGTGGCAGGTCGTATCAAAGCAGTTAGATGACAAAAAAGAAAGTGAGTGAACCTCTGCTTGCTTTATATTTTTCCTGTTTGCTCAAAAAAACTTCCAGCAGTGTGAAACATGAAAAGATGTTTACCTGTGACAGTAAGCTAGAAAACAAAATTAGATACACGCAGTGGCTAGATACACTCTTTTGCATTTGAATTAGAGTTTTTTCGGCCATGGGTATTATACCTTCTTATGCTTTGGCGCGCCGCCCGAAGTGGCCGAGCGGTTCTAGGCGCTACTGTCTGGAAACGCGCGACCGCTACGGTCGCAGGTTCGAATCCTGCCTAGAGCATGGATGTGTGTGATGTCCTTAGGTTAGTTAGGTTTAAGTAGTTCTAAGTCTAGGGGACTGATGACCTCAGATGTTAAGTCGAATAGTGCTCAGAGCCGTATGAACCATTTTTTATGGTTTGGCGTTAGGGCGATGCGTTGTGGCGTGTACTGCTGGAGACACCGGAAGGGTCAGATAGCCACACCGATATGTGACCAGTAACCCGCCACCACAGCTCAAGGAGCTGGGTTCCAGGAGAGCAGACCTCTTTCGATGATGTCAAAGCTTGAAGCAGAGGGCTGGCATTAACATTAACAATCAGAATGCTTTGCCACGTCCTTCATACCAGGATCGAATTCCATGAAGATTACATACAAGCCGTCGGCGAGTCGCCGGCACAGAGACATATTTTGGTACGGATGCTATGTGTAATGTATTAATTCGAAGATCTGCTAATAGATAGTGCTGTAATAGAAATGCGTAACGCTCATAAGCCAGGTCAACAACATCGTGCAACATGCAGAGAGCGACGAACTGGCACTTAGACAAACTTGTTACGCTGGCAACTGGAGATTCTGGGGAGGAATTCTGTTTTTGAAGTTCGTGGAATGTGAATCGTACCTGTGACAAGTTGGAGACGAAAACCAAGAAAAAAATTGATGTAGGAAAGGAGAAAGGAGAAGGAGAGCCGCTTTTATCAGAAAGGCGGGGGTTGATGGGCAGAGAAACTGAACTCATCCAATCTTGACGAGTCTAACAAAAGCCCTAGTCTTGCTGAGATATGGAGGGGGAAGCCAAGTTTTTATTGTGAGATTGTAAAATGAATTTTGGCCACTATAAGAGAAGACATCGATGCTGCAGGAGTCTTTCATCTGCAGCTAAACGAAACGCTTCGGAGTCGAGTCGCAGCCTGCAGTGACAGCGGCACACACACGGCCACCTGCCAGACGCCAGAGGTCCTTGGCCCAGATCTGCCGAATGTGGTTGCAAGGTCAAGGAGTCTATGATTTCAAAATTAAATATCTCGAAAACTAATAAGATCAAAAGACGAGTGCAACAAAGGGTCTGTATATTGTGAAAGCTGTAAGAATTTTAGACAGAAGTTTCGGAATAGTTCGAAAAGCTGCTAACAGAAGGCGTTGTAATAGAAATGCATAGAGCCTATAAATAGTGCATCGCAGCTCAGAGCAATCTGTTGCACTGCATTCAACTGAAGAACGTGCTTTTTTATGCCAGACTACAACAGGCCAGAACACAGTCCTACTGCAAGGCACAGTTTTCGGAGACGATTTAATGTTCGAAAAGGACTCTTTGCGAAAACCGTTCGCGAACTCTTCTCCAACGAACAGACAGTATGCCTGATGATCTATTGGGGAACGTTGGCCCCAGGGAAACTGTAAACACTAGAAAATGTCGCCTCGGTTTCTGGAATTATTAACAAAATCCAAGGAAATCCGTCTGAAGACCTGCAGCAGAAACTGGTTTGCAGCGTTCCAGCACCCAGAAAATACTGAGATAGAGCCTACACGTTTACATTCAAAATCCGAAACACGTAAGAGTTGTGCGACAGAGAGCTGACACTGCGAACCAGATTCTCTGACTTATTCATAATGAAGGGTTTGAAGTTAGCTGCACCTGGTCCAGAGACGGAGCGCATTTTCACCTGAATGGATTTGTGAATTATATGTATTCCCCCAAAGTTACTATTTGGGCTGTGCTATGCAACAGGGGTATTACTGGTACTTTTTTCATACGAGAAACAATCATTAGTGAACGTTACGTTGCAATTTTGGAATAGTTTGTCGCCACGCAGCTAGCGTTGGAACACCGCCCACGCACTGAATGGTTCATGCAAGATTCGGCTGGATCACATCGCACCGAAGAGGTGTTTCCTGATGAATACTTCGGGAATATAGTCACTGCACTGGATTTTTGCAACTTCACTGGCCCAGGAATGGATTGGCCTCGATATTCGCCCGATCCGATTCCTCATGACTACCTTTTGTGGGACACATTGTAAGACACTGTCTATTGGAGCCATACCACCATCCTTGACCGTCGGTCTGTGTGGCACCTGATTCCATTTCCATTGAGGCACAAAAAGTTGTGATGGCAGATTTCATGGTTGGTTTGGGCGACCTCCGTACTGCGAGTGGTAGACGTTTCGAAAAGACTGGTATATGATTGCAAATATGCTTGCAGAAGACGAGTTTAATTACGCACGCTGATACTGAGCGAGCTGCACAGTGTATAGCGCCACCTGTAAGCAACTTTACGAATTATTACGAAACTTCTGCATAAAATTCTTACAGCTTTCACAATAAACATAGCTTTTGTTGCATTAGACTATCGATACTACACTGAAGAGCCAAAGAAATTGTTACACCTGCCTAATATCACGAAGGACCCCAGTGAGCACACAGAAGTGCCGTAACACGATGTTGCATGGATTCGACTAACGTCTGAAGTAGCTTTGGAGGGAACTGACACCATGAATCCTGCATGGCTGTCCGTTAATTCGTAAGAGTGCAAAAGGGTGGAGATATATTCTGAACAGCACGTTGCAAGGAAACCCAGATATGCTCAAAAATTTTCAAGTCTGGAGATCTTGGTGGCCAGGGGAAGTGTTTAAACCCTGTAATAATTCTGGACGTGTGGGGTGTCCCATTGTTCTGCTGGAACTGCCCAAGTCCATCGGTATGCACAATGGACATGAATGGATGCAGGTGATCAGACAGGATGCTTACGTATATGTCACCTGTCACAGTCGTATCTAGATGTATCAGAGATCCTATATCACTCTAACTGCACACGGTCCACACCATTACAGAGCCTCCACCAGATTGAACAGTCCCCTGCTGACATGCAGGGTCCATGGATTCATGACGTTATCTGCATATCCATACATGTCCATCCGCTCGATACTATTTGAAACGAGACTCGTCGACCCGGCAACATGTTTCCAGACATCAACACTCTGATGTCGGTGTTGACGGGCCCAGGCGAGGCCTAAAGCTTTGTGTCGTGCAGTCATCAAGGGTACACGAGTGAGCCTTCGGCTCCGAAAGCCCATATCGATAATGTTTCGTTGAGTGGTTCGCACGCTGAGACTTGTTGATGGACCAGCACTGAAACTGAGCATTTCTCTTCAGTCATCGTCTGTCCGTTCTTGCAGGATCGTTTCCCGGCCGCAGAGATGTCGGAGATCTGACGTTTTACCGGATTCCTGACATTCACGGTACTCTCGTGAAATGATTGTACGGGAAAATCCCCACTTCATCGCTACCTCGGAGATGCTGTGTCTCATCGCTCTTGCGTGTCACGTTCAAACTCACTAAAATCTTGAAATCGTGCCACTGTAGCAGCAGTAACCGATCTAACAACTGCTCCAGACATTTGTTGTCTTACATAGATGTTGTGCACGGCAGCGCCGCATTCTGCCTGTTTACATGTCTCTGCATTTGAATTCTCATGATTATAACCGTTTCTTTGGCGCTTCAGTGTATTTTTCGAAACATTTAATTCTCAAATGAGGGATTCCTTCGCTGGACAACCTGTATAACATTTGCTCACTGACGGTCCACAGGCACACTGAGCCGGACACACTCGACAACCACACATCCCCTAATGCACCCCCTCCCCTTCCCCTCACCACCATTTTGTTCGACTCCGAGAGCGCTGGGTTCTCTTATTCATTTTTGTAATTAACAGTATTCAGAAACTGAAATTTCCTGCATACCTGCCTCCAAACTAATAATAAAAATGTTGATTTGAAGTTAAATCTATACCTGACATCCGCGTACAAGAGACGACGGAGAGAGGATGGATATCGTAAGGCCACCTCAAGGTCAATGCTATTCCCTTTATTTACTACCATTACAATATCTAACAAATAAACTTGGACGTTGGGTGTAAACGCTTCTCTTAAAAAAGTGGGACAAATTACCCACACTATAATACTCCATCTCTTAATGAAGGGGCCCTGACGGCAAAAAGGGTGCTTGTCTCAAGTGGTTTTCAATGTACTTGTACTCTGCCATTTGAATTATTTTTATTAGGTGACGGCGATGGGTGCTGGATAATCATTGACACATTATTTTCTTAACAAGATACTAATTATGATGATGACTCGAAACCGGTAAAATGTCGGAATTTAATCAAATGCGATCAAGAGAACAGTGAATGAAAAGTGTGGTGATTCTGCAATTCGGTGCTTCTACTATTTCTGGTAGAAATTATTCGACTTAAGTGGTTCAAGTAATACTAGTAGAAAATATTTTCATCACCAGTAAGCTATCTGGGCACTAAGTGGAGGTAATGAGGTGATATAAAGCTTGTTACCATCAGAGTATGTGTTGTTATTCCATGTAAAATAATAGACTTTTTCACAACATCCCAATCCCAAACACATACTAGCGCTCCTGACGACCGACAGACACTAACCGCCTCGCCAATGCGGACGAGAGACAGACCCAGACTAACTTGGCTGGCCAACTGACCAGACCGGCCCAGACTGACAGACTGCCCTGGCTGGCAACTGCCTCTGACTGGCTGACCCAGACTGACAGACTAAGCAACTGCCGAGTATTTTTTTTTCTTTATTGATTTTCAATTCCCCGCGAAGGGGGCGGGCTGGCAGCAGCTTATTACGCTGCTCTACAGCCTACAGACTTAAAAAAAAAAAAAAAAAAACGGAAGTAGAAAAAGAAACAGGAAAAACAGGCGATTAAACGGTGACTTAAAGTGTAAAATGGCGGAAAAATGCGGAAAGTTAAAACAGAAAGCAAAAGGGGTTGGCAAATGTTTATAAAAGACACAGGAATCAGACTAGTAACGTAGTACACACACAATTAAAAAACATGGCGACAGTCTGGTTTCTGTTCGCAAGAGATAAAAAGGACACCCAGCGACAGTATGATGGCCGTGCGCAACACTTCCCAAAAAACACAACACGGAACACTCACTGTAAAACACTGCACGAAAATGGCGGTACAAAGATGACACTCCCGAGCCAAAGGCTGATGGGGGGGGGGGGGACCTGGAGGAGGGGGAAGAACAAGGAGGGAGGAAGGAAAAAACGAAAAGTGAGGGGGGGGGGGGGGGCAACTGCCGAGCTGATAGCGCCCCTTAAATGCACGTGAACAGGCAACTTTCCCACCTGAAGGAGACACCAAAGTTGCAACTGCCACAGCGGCGCCACCGCCAGAAACGGAGGGCGACTGCTTTACACTACGCGCTGCGGCGCGCTCTTCAAAACAGCAAATTTTACTACGGCTCACTGCCACTTACACAGTTGGTTCAATATGAGCACCAGAGACGTCGAAGAGATGCTGTACAGCGCCACATTTGCACGTGGTGGGCAAAACTGGAACTAATTTTTTCCAGCGTAAATCTATTCCGCATTAGCTTATCTGACAAGTCTCCCTGCCATACGATAATTACAGCCCTCATTGGACGTCCGTTGAGTAGCTGCACTTTAATTGTAACGACCAGGTAGTAGCAGCCGTAAACACCCCCTTGGGCTGCTTCCGAATACGTTACAATCTGATACGTAACCATTTTTTTATGAACGCTGGAAATATGTTAGTTTCAACAGTACGAAATGGCTTCAGAACACTGCGTGCTGACGCTGCAACGGGAGGTCAGACTGTTTACAGAGGGCAGCGTGTGTACTTGATCGGAGTCAGGAGTCAGCGCCTCCCAGCGGCCGGCGCTGGCGGCTATCTCCCCACCCATCAGCTGTCGCGCGCTTGCCCCCGGCAGTTAGAGATGAAATCTCAAGTGTGCGACGCAGACCGTGACCGCACGAAAAGCACATCTGAACACGCAAATTGATGGCGGCGGGCCCTGCCTGGCAAATAATACGGCGAGCTACGCCGTCTAGTTCATTCATTCCTTCACAGCTCCAATGACAAGTACGTGATCAGCAGTTTCCATTGGAATCCTATTAATTACTGATTTATTTATTGTTTAATATTGTTTCACATTAAACATTACTTAACCAAAAGTAAATTATTTACTAACCTTATTAACTTCCCACTCTCCTTCTTGTTGCGGGGATGCCAGATAGTTGACAATTATTGCTGTGTGTTCCTCGCCATAGACCCTAAAGCCGTCGACACACGGACCGTGCATCTGAACGTTGAGCGATGAGAGTACCGAGTCCCTGACGTCATAACGTGGAATAGCACGTTCGGGAGTCTTTTCGAACGTACAGAGCAATATCTAGCACGTCAGATATTCTGAGCGTACGGTTGACCGTTGACCAATTAGATGGCACAACGCCACCTACGTCACATGCACGCCATCTTCCTTCAGCACGAAGTTTTGAGGGGACATATTTTAATTCATTTCCAGCCTATACGTATATATGCCTTGTCTGAGCACCAGCAAACTGAGAATCACTCGCCAATCTGTTGTTAACTGTGTGATTCGTCGCAATGAAGTAATGAGAAACAGCATATTCGTGGCAAAAGAATTATTGTACATTGCGTATTATGAGAGTATGCTATTTGAAGGCAACGACACACTGAGAATACACTGAAACGTATTGTTCTTGGTACGGTTTGTTATAATTAAATTTCAATTACTAATACACCTACGATTAAAGCTTTTCGCAAGTGGCAAAATGCTAGGATTGAATGTTGACAATGTGTTGATTTAACGTAGTGAGTAGCGACACATATCCGTGTTGAAACGAGTAATAGGGCGATTATTTGCGTCTACGCTACACCTAATTTTTTTCCTTACATTTGCGGTTTTATAAGATTCTGATGCTTTATTATCAGTTTAATATAAGTATATAGTACAATATCTGATGTTATGTAAAGATAAGTTCATATTTGATCTCGTTTATAACAGCTGTTTTTATTTTTTTATTAATAACCGGATAAATAAACCGAAACATAAATTAGCCACAGCAGCAGTGCTAAAATCTTTCGTTTTTAAAGAACTTTTTTTAAAAAAGCGAGTATTTTTTATTCGTTAAATTAGCATTGCTTTCCAGTATTGCGTTATTATAGAAAAAGGGGAAAAACGATCAGTGCAATATTAATAACAATGACGACAGAAACGAGTGGCAAACACACGGCGTAAGAATTGGTGCAGCATTGCTGAGACAATAATGTGCCTCTTATAATGTGGCGGTGCCTACTGGATCGTACACGTGTACATGCAGTGTGAAAGATTTACCCCACCTGGTCTATATGGTAGTTTCACACAGTCGTCGTCGGAAATCAGCTGTATTACGGAATGGCCCCATCCATAGTCTGGAAGTATTTTGCGAAGTATGGTGTCAATTACGTACAATGCTCCAGTTGCTTTAAAAGATTATAAACGGGAGGAGACATAACAAACTTGCAATACAATATAAGGAGAAAACCTAAAACTTAACAGTTCGTTCATAGTTTTTCATAAAAATAGAAAGCAAGTGATATGCTGCCGATGTCCTCACAACATGCCTTTATCTGCTTTTAGTTCTCTAAAACGGACAGATTAACATGAAAAATAGAATTATTCAATCTCAGTTTTCACCCTTTAGCGCTGACTATTCGTAATATCCAAATAGTTGTGTGATTAACGACTGCAACACGATTTTTGACTACAGTTTCAAAAAATTATAATCGGTAGAATAATACTGGTTATTTTTTGTAGTCGACCACTTTTCACTCTTCGAGAAAAAACAGCGAATAGTTGACGGACAAAGTTCTCTTTTATTTGTCTATTTAATTTAATATTTTGATTCTACGTTTCTTCAAACCGAGGGAGTAAAAATATTTCAATGTTCGTATCTTTTATACTTTATTACAGGAAATAACAGGAATCAAAAACGAAAATCGGTTGTTTTAGAGACCAGTTACTTTGAGCGGTTTTAACAGTCTGGCTAAACTGGCGTTGAAAAATCTGATATGATCGAAAACCGGTTGTTTCAGCAATAACGGCCATCCTTAGATCACGGCTGCTAAAAAAGCGTCCGTGACAATATTTATAGATTGAAAAGAAGGTGGAAGTAAATTCTGTATTTTCGAATCAATGTACAGTAGTTTAAATTTTACAGAATTCTTGAAGTCTATGTTTCTCAAGTATTTGGAGTGGTGTCACTGTTGTTGTCAATTTACGGTACGTGTGCAGACCAGTTAACACGGCTATAGCAATCTTGGGAGTACCCACAGCTTACTCATCTTGAAGAAGTGGAATAATGGTGAGATAAATATTCTGGTTCAGATTCATAGTAACCTGAATTAATAGGCTCAAGCCATGGTATATAAAAACCCACAAAACACCACACCTCCTCCTCTGGCCTAAGTTACACCCTCCACAAACTGCATGTTGAAGGCCTCATTAGCCTGTCGGGGCACTCGACGTCTTGCATTCTTTGGCAAGACCCAGAATCGTGACTCGAATTATCACAATACACACCTCCAATCAACTGTAGTTACTGACCGGTTTCTGTATAGTTTGACCCACTGAGGACGTGCAGTTTATGCGCTGCTGTGAAAAACGGCCATTTTCGAGATACCCAGCTCCAAGTATCGATTGCATGCAGTTCCCTTCTCAAAGTTCTCTCGGAAACAGGTTGGGATGAACCAGCATTCACTGTCTGCATCAGGTTCTGCCGCGTTTGAAAGCGACTGTCATTACTCACCGGTTTGGATATTTTTATGCCCACTGTTCTTATACTGTGTCACATGGCTGCGAGTAATACACAATTCCATGTAAACGCGTTGGACAGTCCGTGTTGTACACCAGCAAATCGGGCAACTTCATTCTGTATGGGGTCACGTGCCATTTAAACACGATAGCTCGTTAGTGACATCTTGTCACGTCTCCATGCCAAATCACCTCACTGCGTTGGTTCCATGCTACAGACTGGAACGTAAACATCACTTCACTGTCATCACTGACGTCGGCGATGAAGAGACACGTGATCGTCTGGTACAAGTTCTGCACCATCTACCAGGGCGTGCTGAAAAGTAATGCCTTCGTGAAAACTCTTCAAGCTTTTTAAATAAAATAAACGTTATTAACATCCTAAATCTTTATTCTTCATGTCTACATATTTATTTCTCAACGCCCTAGCGACCAACACATTTCTCCCAGTGAGAGACCAGTTTGTTGATACCGACTTTGTTTACAGAGCCACAATCTCACCTCTGCTTGCACCTCTCGATCATTATCAAAATGAAGGCCTCGAAGTTGTTCTTTAAGAATGGGAAATAAATGAAACTCGGATGCGGCCAAGTCGGGTCGGTGAACCCAACGCATCAGATTGTTGGAGATGACGCAGCGCTCATGTGTGGTCTGGAACTGTCATGTTGTAGGAGATGATGCTCCATGTGTCGACGAACTCTTAGAACTCGAAACTCCATCACGGCACACTGTTTCTCACGCACCTACATAGTTATGCTACAAACTGACACGTCACATGCTACAATTCGGTGCCATCTAGCGGCAGAGGCCTGCAGATATGCAGACATGAAGAACAAAGATCTAGAATGTTTACAACGTGTATTTTATTTAAAAATCCTTCTGAGTTTCCACATTAAAAATTCGACGGCATTAACTTCTCAGCACGCTTTGGCACATCATTCCAAAGAGACCATTGCGTTCTTTTGAGTGAGTGACTAATAATTTGATCGGGGAACTTATCTCATGATTTTATGTACGTATTGTAACACTCTTCTGAACTTCAATTCCGTTTGGCAGTGCCACTAAGCGACAAAAGATGGAACTGTTAATACGACCTATAGAGTACTATACATAATGAAACAACGAACCAAAAAGAAAAAAAACGAAAAAACATCTATTACCAGAAATTGGAAGCAGGATAACTACAATCTAAGTACAGACTGCATCAAAGACGACTTTACAACTTTGAAAACTTGTAGGATTTATTCATTTAAGGTACAGACATGGTTTTGCAGTCATTTTACAGCAAAACAAATCAAGTGTTTCACGACATACCTAAACGCGTTAAAAGTGACTTCCATTGGTTATGTGGCGCACATCCCATCTGAATTCAATTTCTGGCCAAATTCGCTGCAGCACGAACCGCGTGACTTGCTCAGTCGCGAGGGAGATTCTGTCTCTGAGATATGATAGAGAAACTGGTAAGAGTGCAACAAACAACAAGGTAACCTTGGTGATTCGTCAAAAGAAAAAATCCAGAGATGTCAGGTTCACTGAACGAGGGGGCCATACAGGTGACGAAGCTCGGCCAGCGGACATTTAGGAGATTTCCGAACGTCTTACCAAACAGCCAAAACTTGATCTATTTTTCTCCAGGATGACACCAAAACTAAGTCTGCAAGCCGTATGAATAAGTTTGAACGAATTTTCGAAGTTGTAAAATCCTTTTTGATCTACCCTATATATTTAGAATGTAGGAGCGCCTATTGTTCCTTCTTACACAAAACAAGCCTGCATTCCTTGCAAGATGTGACCTGAAGATCTGAAAAATGTCAGTTGGACTTACCAAAATAATCAGATGGTGAACTTAGACGTCATGTGCTACGTCATAGGAAGGATCTTGTTTTTGGTACCGTTTTAATTATAACCGATCCAGTGATTTACTGATGAAATGTGTATCAAGAGCTTCCTACTCAAAGGAATCACCCTGCAGTTGGCTTCAATCAGTTTAGACAGACCATTCGCCAGACGGCTATTTGAATTCCTGTCCTACAGAATTCGAGTACAGAGCCTTAGCTACGGCACATCTTGTTCAGTATGCAGAAACTGGAAGCATATGAAATGCGGTGCTGCAGGAAAACGTTTAAAATTAAATGAGTACGTTATGTTCGAAATTATGAGAATAGGCAAGGAAACATGCCTAAGGTAGAATCTGTACCAGAAGAATCAAAAAATTAACCCGCTGTTTTCTACGGTGTACTGCAACAGGAAACGATGCAGTAGAGTGGAAAAAAATGTAGAGGCGGACATATATGAATATGAGGGGTTGTCATAGAGTTTTAATTATCACCTACATCAACATATACCTCTACATTATTACTCTGCAATTCACAATTACCGTTCCGCTCTCGAACAGTGCGCGGGAAAAACGAACACTTAAATCTTTCTGTGTAATCTCTGATTTCTCTTATTTTATTATGATGATCATTTCTCGCTATGTACGTAGGCACCAAAAAAACATTTTCACATTCTGAGGAGAAGGTTGGTGATTGATATTTCATGAGAAGGACCAACCGCAGCGAAAAACGCCTTTGTTTTAATAACTGCCACCCCAATTCGTGTATCATATCCGTGACACTCTCTCCCTTATTTCACCATAATACAAAACGAGCTGCCCTTCTTTGAACTTTTTGTTATCCTCCATCAATACTATCTGATGCGCAACCCGCACCACTCAGCAGTATTCCAGAAGAGGGCGGACGAACGTTGTGTAAACAGTCTCTTTATTAGAATTGTTACATTTTCTGAGTATTCTGCCAATAAACTGCAGTATTTGGTTTTCTTTACCCACAACATTATCTATGTGGTCGTTCCAGTTTAAGTTATTCATAACCGTAATCCCTAAGTATTTAGTAGAGTTTACAGCCTTTAGATTTGCATCATTTATCGAGTAACTGATTCTTTTTAGCGCTCATGTGGATGACTTCAAATTTTTCGTGGTTTAGAGTCAATTGCCACTTTTTGCACCATACAGATATCTTGTCATAATCATTTTGCAATTCGTTTTGATCATCGCATGAATTTACATGAAGGTAAATGATAACATCATCTGCGAACAATCTAACACGACTGCTCAGATTGTCTCCTAGTCGTTCATGTAGATCAGGAACAACAGAGGGCCTATAACACTTCCTTAGGGAACGCCAGATATTACTTCTCTTTTACTCTATGGCTTTCCGACTCAGCAGTGGAGCAGCTTTCCGACAAGAAATCATGAATCCAGACACACATCTGAGACGATAGTCTATTGAAACGCAGTTTAATTAGAAGTAGCTTGTCAGGAACGGTTAAAAAGTCTTCTGGAAAACTAAAATTATGGATTTAGTTTGACGTCCAATGTAGATAGCACTCATTACTTCGTGAGAATAAAGATTTCCTTGTAGTTCAGAAGAACTATATTTTCTGAATACGTGTTGGCTGTCTGTCAATAAATCGTTTTCTGTGAGGTGATTCATAATGTTTGTGCACAGTATATGTTCAAAAGTTCTAATGCAAATCGACGTTAGTGACTCTTCTTTAGTGATACCGTCATCAGTAATATTACCATTGTGATCGTGCAGTGAACGTATTGATTGCATCTTGCCGCTGGTGTTCTTCACATACGACCAGAATCTTTTAGGGTTAATTGCCAGATTTGGAGAAACTTTGAAAGCACCTCGCATTGAAGGTCGCTCTGCCGCGTGCAGTGGCCACGTGGTTTGAGGCGCCATGTCACGGATTGCGCGGCTCCTCTCGCCAGAGGTTCGAGTCTTCCCTCGGGCGTGGGAGTGTGTGTGTGTGTGTTGTTCTTAGCATAAGTTAGTTTAAGTAGTGCTTAAGTCTAGGGACCGGTGACCTCAACAGTTTGGTCCCTTAGGCATTGGCACTCATTTGGACATTTGAAGGTCGCTCTAAATTTCGAGCTTCTGTAGAACTTCGCCTATCTTGGGGATTTTGCGTTCTTTTAAATTTGGCATGCCTTTTTCGTTGCACCTGCAATAGTGTTCTGAACTGTTTTATATACCATGGCTGATCAGTACCATCACTTATTACTTTATTTGGTATACTCATGTCTCTCAATCGCCGTCGATAGTATTCCTTTGAATTTAAAGTTCGTTTGGTCTATGCTTACATAGTCAAATTGGAAGAGTGGAGACTGTCTCTTAGGAGGGCGTCAAGCGAATTTTTAATAGATTTTTTGAATAGATGTGTTTTGCGTTTATTTTTGATGGATTTATCTGATCAGGATTACTTCTTGCTAAGAGGTCAAGTATGTTTCCGCAACCATTTACACTTCGAGCGGGCTCCTGAAGCAGTTGCTCAAAATAATTTCTGAGAAGGCATTCAGTACGATCTCTGACAACGTTTTATGCCTACCACCGGCTTTAAACATGTATTTTCGCCAACATGTTGAGGGTAGATTGAAGTCACCACCAACATCGAAAAAATGGTTGCCTAATGAATTCTTTGAATGTTTGTAGGCACATGTCTGTACTGCTGGTACATACTGAACTCAACGCACTACAGTACCGTACCACGCCGCTGGAGGAGCCAAAACGACATGGTGCAACCCATTGATATCGTGGAGACGGACTGTGGTATTGTGTTGTGGCGTCTCTAACGGCGTGCGACTGTATCGTCGACCGGCGATTTCAGTGTGCGCCAGGGCTTCAGGCATGTGGCAACAGACAAAAAACAGTACTTTTGAGGTTTTAATTAAAACCTTGTGGCTACCCTTCATATCAAATTCTCGAGAAAGTGGCAATAGTACGAGGGCTATTCGGAATGTAAAGTCCAATTGGTTGCGAAATGGAAACCACAGTGAAAGTCAAAAATGTTTTACACGCAACAATTTGCTAAACTTTCCAGCTACTTCTCTACATAGTCGCTGCTCCAGCTTAGACATTTGTCATAGCGTTGTACTAACTTTCCAACATCCTCGTCATAGAAGGCAGTCTCCTTTGCTTTCCCCCACTTCTCTGTGCTGGTATGCAGTTCGTTGTCTGTACCAAAATGTTGTCTTCATAGCCAGCAGGTCATGTGAGCAGAGATGAACATCAGAGGGAACCAAGTCCGGGCTGTATGGTGAGTAATCAAACGCTTCCCTTCGAAACCGCTGCGTCCTCATTGCCTCTGCATTGTGTGGCTGAGAATTGTCGTGAAGAAGGAAACCCATGGCAGGTATGTTTTGTGGGGTTGCATAAAACCAGGCGAAACCTCTCAGCAGCCATCCATACTTGGCAGGACGCTATTGTTTTAGGCATCTTTATACGCTCTCTGTGTGCTCAGCTCAGAAAAGCGCCACGTACGCGATCGACAGGCGTCCAGAAACACTGCCCAACACATCTGTGCAAAGTTTCATCGGATTTTCATTGTCGTTTTCATTTCTCGACTTATCGTACCTTACTTTTCGAATAGTCCCCGTAGGTAAACAGAGCAAAAAAGGAGTCATGAGATGGATGCGCCATCAAACCTATTAGAATAAGCACGTAACATTGAATGAAGCTTTAGGTAAGTAAAATGATAATACTCTTCATAACGGTGCTTTCCAATGTATTGCACATGTAAGCAATTATTCCACTTCCTTACCGAGCAAATTCTTCGACACTTACTTTGATAGGGAGTTAATAAGTATGACATGAATTAGATCTGCTACTCTCTAAAACCTAAAGGTGACTTGAATTTTACAGAAAAATAAGATTACAGAAGCATCTAAATGCTTAAAACGAGATGGTCCAATGTCAGTATGCTATTGATTTTAAGATTTCACACAGGCGTCACGATTTGTGCTTTTCTTTTTGTTTCTTAGCTGCAACGGAAACTAAGACTCCTTCGAATATAAGCATAGGCTTTTCTTTCTTTCGATTTTTTAAAAAAACCAATAAAGCAATACGTTCTTTGCCTTACTCGCCACTTTCAGGACCGTATCTCTTACGATTCAATTCGTTCAAGACGTTTTCGTACCACCTGCATTACAGTCTTTGGTCAAGTTGATACTTCAATGAGATGAAATATTGAGAAAGTGAAGTAAGGAAAGTCTGTAAGTGGAGCAGAGTCGAATGGGGAAGCAGTTCTAGCCACGATGCGAACCACAGGTTGGGACATCAACTGACATAAATGATAATGATCGAAGCAGACGAAATGAATCAAAATTTGTGATGCTACGGCCGGGACTCGAATCCGGACTTTCTTGCTTGCTAGGCACAAATGCTAACCATTACACTACGACAGCACAGTGGTCAACGTTGCTGCACGGACTACCTAAGCTGCCTGCCCTCCCCAACACAAACTTCAATTCATTTTCCCCTTATATATTGTCACTACTGCCACTACTGTCACCCCATCACTGGACGTAGTGGGTCGTCCGTGTACCATTTAAGATCTTATAGATCTTGTAAATAATGTTTCCCTGAGACATTTTAGTCTCTTTTTAACTTAAATGTCTCACGGAAACATTTAATTATAAGATCTATATGACATAAATGACTTCGACAAAGAGCAGTACGTTATGGCCCAGCACCTGGGTACGAGGAGCTCGGAAATCCAAACTGGTTGTTTGTTCACGAGCTCTTGTTGTGAGTAGGCTTCAAGGTGTTGGACGTCCACGCCTCAACACAGAACGTGGAGATCGAAGGCTTGCCCGCTATGTACAGCAGACGATCTGTGTTAGATCTGACAGCAGAGATCAGTGGTAGTGCACGAACAAGTATTTCGGATCACATTGCCAGCACACAGTGTTTATCATGCAGCTCCGCAACAGAAGATCCCTACGTGTTCTCTTGCTGACCCAAAGACATCTAACCACAAACAGTCTACTAGACGAATACCAATCAGGTTTCCTTAAACATTGCATCATAACTTCTGCCTTAATAAAGGGAACAGCTGACTTCAAGCTTGCCATAGATGCACAAGAAGCAACTATCATTCGCTTGTTAGATATCAACAAAGCTTTTGACACTCGACTTCGACATTTTATTTGGCAAACATACCAACATAAATTTCTCGCCAAGGGCAGTGCAATGGTTTCCCTCATTCCTGATGTCTCGCCAGCAATGCATCATGTACAGCAGCATTGAGTCACAGTGCAGGCAGCTAGTATCATGTGTCACCCATGGTTTGGTATCAGGTCCTGTATTTTTTTTGATTGTATGTCAATGATGTATCATCAGTTTTGTTTAACTATAAAAACCGTATGTATGCTGATGACCACCAGCTGCATATCAGTGCAAAACCAATAAACCTGAAGACAGCAATCGACAATCTCCCTAGCGATTTGTGTGTACTGTCAAAATGGGCGCAGGATATAGGGTTATAGCTCAACCCATCCAAAACCCAAGCGGTACTGATTAGTCATTCTAGCCGGCCGGTGTGGCCGAGTGGGTCTAGGCGCTACAGCCTGGAACCGCGCGACCGCCACGGTCGTATGTTCGAATCCTGCCTCGGGCATGGATGTGTGTGATGTCCTCAGGTTAGTTAGGTTTAAGTAGTTCTAAGTTCTAGGGGACTGATGACCTCATAAATTAAGTCCCATAGTGCTCAGAGCCATTTGAACCTTTAGTCATTCTAGGCTTATTAGCCCGAATTATCGGAACTCCATTTTAACCCTAAATGGGGAAATATCAACTTCTCTCTTCCAGCAAAGAGTTTAAGAGTAATAGTAGATGAAAAGTTAAATTGGACTGAGCAGGTAACTGCAATGTGCGAGAAGGCATCAGCATATTTCCATGCCTTACAAAAATATTAAAACCATGTACAAAACATTTCTATTCCCAATTACTGATTACAGAGATGTTATCCTGCAAGGCCTTTCTCTGGAAACCTCAAGGCGCATGGAACCGCTTATGAATGCCTGTGCTCGTTACATCTGTGATATTCGATTCCTTGATCATAATTCACCATCATATGCACAGCTATCCTGGCTGCAGCAAACAAGCGCAGAGATTTATACAGCCTCTGTCTTCTCTACTGTCTTATCAACGTACAATGTCCATGATAGCTCTCCTCGATCTTGTCCGAACAGCGTGGCAGAAACACCCGTTGCCATCAGAGCTCGAAATACTTCTCAGCAGCAGGAATCCGACTCTGGAATAACCTCCCTCATAATGTTAGAGAATTGAAAAACGTCTTTTGCTTCAGAAGACAGTTAATGATGTACCTTCTATAGTAACTATAATGATTACCAAATTCACTGTAAGCACTCGTTCCTCTCGTACATTCCTCTTTCCAACCAGGTCTTTCTCATTTCCCAATATTCTTAGTTGGAGCAGTCTCCTTAAATTTATTTTCCCGTAACTCGATATTTCAGAAAACATCTACCTCGTACTCTTTTATCTACCACTATCATTATTGTTATTATTGTCGTTATTATTACTACTATCACTAACAGTGGCAGCAGCAGCAGCAGTACGAGTATTGGCAGTAATGCCATTAACTGTCAGTATTATTAACTCACATTATCACTATATACAAACCATTTTAATACCATTTCCCGTATCAAAATTATTATTTGTTAAGTACGTATGTGTAAAACGCTGGTCCGATGTGAGTCATGGCCTGATGAGCCTAATCAGATCTGGTTAAATAGATAAATAAATAAAAAATTAGGATTAGAATGGGCACGAGATCACCAAGATTGAACTACGGATCTGTGGAGACGTATTACCTGGTTGGATATTTTTTGTTACAACGGATTTCAGGTGATCGGTGGTCGGGTCTGGATTGCCATCGAGGCGTCCGTCTCCTCGAAATATGTACAGCGCCACGGACGAGCGGCCGGTGGGGCCGGTATTATGGTACGGGTAACAATCACTTGGGCTTTCATGGTACCTGTGATAGTAACGAAAGGCTCTATGACAGCTGTGGAACACTTTAACATTATCGCAGACGACCTACATCCTTTCAAGCTCGATGTCTTCTGCAATGACGATGGAGTCTTTCAGCACACAAGGTTAGAATCGTACTACAGTGATGTGAGGGTCATGATAATGAAAACACGTAAATGTCTTGCCCATCAAATTCGTCTGATTCGAACCCAATGGAACACGTCTGTGTCGCTATTGGCCGCCAGCTCCGTGTTCACAAACCACCGGCAAGTAATTTACGGGAATTGTAGGACCTGTGCGTGGAGAGCTAGTACTGTACGTCAGTATGCTAGGAACTTACCAAGGACTTGTCGAATCCACAGCAAGCGGAATCACCACTGTTCTGAGATACAAACGTGAACCTACACGCTACAGTGTTTTGTACTGTCAGTATGTTTTCCGTCTCGTATCACGGCAGCTTTCTCTCTTACAAGTGGTTATACACTGGTTACCAGGCGATGTTGGCCAGCAGACGGCACAGTGGCTGCTGCCAGCGCCGTGGCGGCCCAGCCATGACGTGAGTCATAGCGTGGGGGCGCTGCTCTGGGAACCGGGCGGGCAGCGCACGCAGACCGCCGCCCTCCGCTCCGCCTTACCCCATAATTGACGAGCTACGAGAAAGAACTCTGCGTGAAAAAACTACATCGCCGCTACCTTTAAGTCTGTGAACATTTATAGGGATGATGTACGTCCCTTTGTTCCGTCGTTATAGCGTAGTTTTTTCCACTGTGCCCATGAGATAGTCGTGAATTTCGTGGACGTAAACAATCTGTACACATCTTCATCTACATGGATACTCTGCAAATCACATTTCAGTGCCTGGCAGAGGGATCATCGAACTGCCTTCACAAATCTCTCGTATTCCAATCTCGTATAGCGCGCGGAAAGAAAGAACTCCTATATCTTCCCGTGCGAGCTCCGTTTTCCCTTATTTTATCATGGTGATACTTTCTCCCTATGTAGGTCCGCGTCAACAAAATATTTTCGCATTCGGAGGAGAAAGCTGGTGATTGGAATTTCGTAAGAAGATTCCTTCGCAACGAAAATTGCAAACTTGTGGTAAGGTCTTATGGGACCAAACTGCGAAGCCGTCGGTCCCTAGGCTTATGCAATATTTAATCTAACTTACAATAAGGACGACACACACACCCATGCCCGAAAGAGAACTCGAACTTCCGACGGCGGGAGCCGTGCAGACCATGACAAGACGCCCCTCACCGCGCGGCTACCTCGCGCGGTCCTCCGCAACGAAAAAAGCCTTTCTTTTAATGAAGTCCATCCCAAATCCTGTATTATTTCAGTGACACTCTCTCCCCTATTTTGCGAAAATACAAAAGTGCTGCCCTTCTTTAAACTTTTTCGATGTACTCCGTCAATCCTATCTGGTAATCCGACACCGCGCAGCAATATTCTATAAGAGGGACAAGCGTAGTGTAGTCAGTCTCCTTTGTAGATCTGTTACATTTTCTAAGTATCCTGCCAGTGAAACGCAGTTTTTGGTTAGCCTTCCCCACAACATTTTCTATTTGTTCCTTCCAATTTATGGTGTTCGTACTTGTAATTCCTAGGTATATAGTTGAATCTACGGCCTTTAGAGTTGACTGATTTATCGTGAAACCGAAATTTAACGGATTCCTTTTAGCACTCATGTGGATGACCTCACACTTCTCGTTATTTAGGGTCAGTTGCCAATTTTCGCACCATACATATACGTTTTCCAAATCGTTTTGCAATTTGTTTTGACTTTACTGGTCGATAAACGCCAGCGTCATCTACGAACAACATAAGAAGGCTGCTCAGATTGTCTCCCAAATCGTTTATATAGATGAGAATCAGCCAAGGGCCTATACACAACTTTTGGGAAAATCAGAAATCACTTCTGTTTTACTCAATGACCTTCCGTCAGTCACAACGAACTGCGACCTCTCTGAGAGGAAATCACGAAACGACTCACATAACTGAGACCATATTCCATAACCACGCAGTTTCACTGCAAGCCGCTTGTGTGATACAGTGTCAAAAGCCTTCCGGAATCAATGTGAAATCCCTTGTCAGTAGCACTAACACTTCGTGCGAGTAAAGAGCTAGTTGCGGTTCACAAGAATGATGTTTTCTAAATCCGTCTTGACTTTGTGTCAATAGACCATTTTCTTCGAGGTAATTTATAATGTTCGAACACAATATATGCTCCAAAATCCTGATGCATATCGACGTTAATGTTATGGGCCTGTAATTTAGTGGATTACTCCTACTGCCTTACCGAGAGAGGTGGAGCAGTGGTTAGTGCACTGGACTCGCATTCGGGAGGACGTCGGTTCAGGCAAATGCCGAGATGGTTCCTTTGAAAGGGCACGGCCGACTTCTTTCCGCATCATCCGATGAGACCGATGACCTCGCAGTTTGCTCTCCTCCCCCGACTCAGCCCCAACCCCCTACTACCTTTCTTGAATGTTGGTGTGATCTGTGCAACGTTCCAGTCTTTGGGTGTGGATCTTTCGTCGAGCGAACGGTTGTATATGATTGTTAAGTATGGAGCTATTGCAATAGTATACTCTGAAGAGAACCTAATTGGTATACAGTCTGGACCAGAAGACTTGCTTTTATTAAGTGATTTAAGCTGCTTCACGACTCCGACGATATCTACTTCTACTTTACTCACGTTGGCAGCTGTTCTTGATTATAATTCTGGAATACTTACTTCGTCTTCTTTTGTGAAGGCATTTCGGAAGACTGTTATTAGTAATTCTGCTTTGGCACCACTGTCTTCGATAGTATCTCCATTGCTATCGCGCAGAGAAAGCATTGATTATTTATTGCCGCTAGCATACTTCACATACGACCAGAATCTCTTTGGATTTTCTGCCAGGTTTCGAGAAAAAGTTTAATTTAAATGATTAATTATAAATTAAAGTCCCCAGGCTATCTCCAGGAACTACTGTTGGAATTTTGATAAGGTTTTCCGTAATAAATACGCCGATTCACGGGGAAGGATTTTGTGTATAATTTGTAATTTAAATTGTGGTGAGTTTTTAGTATGTTGTTATATGATTCATATTTAACTGGCAGTGATGGGAGCTATGAGCTGTTCAGCCACAAACGAGGCGGTATTGGGCAGAAATAGCAGTAAATAGCCACCTCAACTCCAGAAACTATACGTATATGTCTGACCATATTATAAATTAAGGTTCCCGTCGGGTTTTTTTCTGTCTGTATGTGAAGGCGAATCTCAGGAACTACTCTAGAGATTTCTATACGGTTTTATCAATAGACAGACTGATATAAGAGCTACAAGTGCGAAGCCGAGGCCAGTCACTAGGTAAATATTTGGGAGATTAGAAGCTACTTCTAACTCTTACTGGATTGCTTTGTTGTTCGCCTGTTGTTCGATTGTTTTCACTCGTTTTTCTCAGGAACGGGTAGACGTATCAATGTGAAATTTACGTCACGTACTAATATCTACGGTCTCTTGGTGGTGTAAAAATTTGTAATTGTAAGTCAACGCAGTCAAGATGTGGTCATTTGTGCCACATACTTCGACACTCGCAAATTCACTGATCAAAACGTTTAGGATACTTCCCGTTGGGAAAAATTTGGAAAATATCTTGTATTTGATCTCGAGAGTCTTGGAATTCCCGGGAGCGATACGTTCCCAACGTCGATATCAATAACAGGCAAAAATCGTCCAGATGCCGATTCCCGAGAAGGATGCACTGCATATATTCATAGTTAACTTTGTAGAGAAGTGTAGGCTGAAGTTCAAAGAGATTAGTCAGGAAGAGTCAATGAGCAAAGAAGTGGGATACGGAAGTAATAATGAGCAGATACGCTTGAAGTTCTCTAAGGCGATAGATACAGCAATAAGGAATAGCCCAGTAGCCAGTACAATTGAAGAGGACTGGACATCTCTAAAAAGGGCAGTAACAGAAATTGAAAAAAAACCATAGGTACGAAGAAATTAACTGCGAAGAAACCATGGGCAACAGAAGAAATTCTTCAGTTGATCGACGAAAGAAAACAGTACAAAAAAAAAAAAAAACAACAGAAATGATAGTGGCTGAGGAATGAAATAAATAGGGAGCGGGGAGAACCTAAGACGAAACGGCTGCACGAAAAATGTGAAGAAATTGAAAAAGAAATGATTGTCCGAAGGACTGGCTCAGCATATAGGAAAGTCAAATCAACCTTCGATGAAATTAAAAGCAAGAATGCTAACATTAAGAGTGCAACGGGAATTCCACTGTTGAATGCTAGGAGAGAGCGGGAAGGTGGAAAGAGTACATTGAAAGCCTCTATGAGGGGGAAGATTTGTCTAATTTGATAGAAGAAGAAACAGGAGCCGATATAGAAGAGATAGGGAATCCAGTATTAGAATCCGAGTTTAAGAGAGCTTTGGAGGACTTAAGATCAAATAAGGCTGAAGGGATAGATAACATTCCATCAGAATTTCTATAATAATTAGGGGTAGCGGCAACAAAACGACTGTTCACGTTGGTGGGTAAAATGTATGAGTCTGGCGACATATCATCTGACTTTAGGAAAAACATCATCCACACAATTCCGAAGGCTGCAAGAACTGACAACTGAAAGAATTATCGCACAGTCGGCTTGACAGCTCACACATCCAACTTGATGACAATAATAATATACAGAATAATGGAAAAGAAAATTGAGAATGTGTTAGGTGACGATCAGTTTGGCTTTAGGAAAGGTAAAGGCACGAGAGAGGCAATTCTGACGTTTCGGTTGATAATGGAAGAAAAACTAAAGAAAAATCAAGACACGTCCATAGGATTTGTCGACCTGGAAAAAGCGTTGGACAATGTCAAATGGTGCAAGATGTTCAAAATTCTGAGAAAAATAGGGGTAAGCTATAGGGAGAGGCGTGTAATATACAATATGTACAAGAGTGGAGAAGGAATATTAAGAGTGGACTACCGGATGTAGTCTTTCGCCCCTAAGGTTCAATCTGTACACCGAAAAAGCAATGATGAAAATAAAAGAAAGTTTCAGGAATGGAATTAAAATTCAAGGTGAAAGGATATCAATGGTACGATTCGCTGATGATATTGCTGTCTTCAGTGAAAGTGAAGAATTACACGATCTACTGAATGGAATCCTAATGAGTACAGAACATGGATTCAGAGTAAGTTGTATAAAGACTAAAGTAAAGAGAAATAGCAGAAATGAGAACAGCGAGAAACTTAACATCTGGATTGACGGTCATGAAGTAGATGAAGTTAAGAAATTTTACTATCTAGGCAGCAAAATAACCAATGACGGACTGACCAATGAGGACATCAAAAGCAGACTAGCACTGGCATAAAGGGCATTCCTGACCAAGAGAAGTCTGCTAGTATCAAACACAGGCCTTAATTTGAGGAAGAAATTTCTTAAAATGTACGTCTGGAGCACAGTATTGTATGCTAGTGAAACATGGACTGTGGGAAAACTGGAACAGAAGAGAATCTAAGCATTTGTGATGTGGTGCTACAGATGAATGTTAAAAATTAGCTAGACTGATAAGGTAACAAATGATTAGGCTCTCTGCAGGAGGAAAGTAATTTGTGGAAAACATAAGGAGGAGGGACAGGATGATAGGGCATCTCTTAAGACATCAGGGAATGATTTCCATGGCACATAAGGGAGGTGTTGAAGCCGCTCCTTGTAGATACGAAACAGATCTATTAGATGTCGCATAGTTTCTCTTACATTGGCTACTGACTTAAAATTAGTATAGAATTTTAGGAGTACGTATGCTTCCGCGGTTACTATCGATCTTACCAAAATCCTTCCAGGTTTTATACCACATCGTCTTATAAAATACTTAAAATATTAAAATTCTAAAATAACCGACGTGTCGCGCGTCTTACTATGACTTTCCTTAGGGCATCCTGAGGAATAGATGCTTCTACATACTGGATTTCTAACTGTGTCATAAGACCATCGACATCACATTTACTAGAATTTTAATAACTCTCAAATACCAGTCGTCTGTGTTAAGAGAGAAAGAGTGGGTATGTGGCAAATTGTCTGTTGCAGGTAGCTATTAGGCCCGTACGAATAAGGCCGATATTCTCGGGGGCGGGGAGCGTGTTCTCATGCTGTTGTCCGCAGAGAAACCACACCAGTTGTGCATACGCTGTCTGTTTAGCCATTCGTGGCAGTGTCCGGTGAGGCTGCTGCCCTGCGATCACACACGATTGTACCGGAACTAAAGGTAGCCAGGACGCAGGGTGGCTGTCTTCACAGTTGATGTTGTGAGGCTTTTTCAGGACTTAAATTATAGGAAACAGAGAATGGGGAAAGCAAATGAAGGGATGGATGGAAATTCGTGACTTCCGTCTGCACAGGGCATTATGGTAGTTCAGAGGCGAAATTTGAAAATTTGTCCCGGATCGGATCTCGAACCCGGATCCATGGCGTGTCTTAACCGCTTCAGCCGTCCGTAAATTTCCAACTTATCGCACGCTGCAATGCGCTTTCCTCGTCCATTAATCACCACTCGTTAATTACTGATTCACGTAGGGTATTAGTGCATCCGCATCGAAACAAACGTCAAGGAGCCGTCGCGCTCTGACAGATATGTACGGATTTGAGTGGCGTCTGTTCTGTCTGGTTCAGCAGGTGCTAGCTGGCCATCCAGTTTCCCCATCCTTAGTGGATCCAAACAAATTCTGGACCCTGCAGCCAATCCGGAAAATTGATTTTCTGCCTCCTCGACGGAGCACTTTGCCTATTCGATCACTATCGACAATAATCAAGGTTCAAGAATATCGATCAGATAAGTACAAATGCATTAATGTGAATACTGCTCCCGGATCAGCTGATTTCAGATGAGTTAGTTGTTGATATCCTCGGCAAGCAATTTGCTGCCCTATAAATGTGGCATATTAATACATTTACTTCCAGGGAATAAAAGCTTGCAAATTTTGTGCACATTCGGATTTTAATGTGGTTCACGTTCACACGTTATGGATGCAAGTATTGTGCGCTAAGATCCTCTTCCTTCTCGCATCTTGAGAGTTATCTCGTATCTTGTCCACCGAAACCTTGTCACATAATCAGGACTTAAATGTCCACCACCTCAAGCGCTTCACCACTTACCCTTCTGTCATCCTGGCGGACGTCATCAAGATATCGATGAATTATTTTCAAAATGGCTTTAGTGTCATTCTTTACCAGAATTGGTCGTCAATATAAGACGATAGTATCTATTTTTCCATCGAGGACTATAGCTAAGCAGTAGGTGAATGAAATATTTTTGCTCCATGAAATACTGAAATGTTGAAAAGTTATCCACCTCTGAAAACAAACTCTTTGCAAAATTGTATAGAAGGAGTGTGTATTTACCAAACAAACTTTTAATAATCACGGTTTACACAAGAACTTACAGCCATGCATTTGCGTCATTGTTATTAACGTCTCTACTTACATGTATTCATTATATGCAAACTAAGATTGCCTACCTGCTCTCGGAGTTTCCCGGTGGGCCAAACTTGAACGGGGAAGCTTCACAGTAGCACCAGTAGCTTAAGTAGTAGAGAAAGCACTAGTTGCAGTTTATTGGTCCGTCAAGGAGCATATCAAGTTCATCTCCCAGCTGTCGAAATATTATACACACAACGTTGGGTGGAAAACCATCCACCTGCTGCGTTTGCCTTAGTGCGCATGTACGGTGTCTTATCCGCACCTAGTATACACGCTCATAGTACGCCTGTTTCGTGGTACGTACTACTCGCTCTATATAACGGTGCTCGTGTGGGAGTCCACCCGACCTTGTTATGCAGTGACAGTAGCTCGGATCGATTTCCCCCCAACCTTGTTAATACTGTTCACTTTTTATTCAATTTGAGAGTATATCACAGTGGTTCAAGAAATTGTGTTCAACAGCCCCGCAAGAGGTTTTAGAGGAGTTGCAAAGGCAAATGGCGATGGATTCTGAGCCGGCCGCGGTGGTCTCGCGGTTAAGGCGCTCAGTCCGGAACTGCGCGACTGCTACGGTCGCAGGTTCGAATCCTGCCTCGGGCATGGATGTGTGTGATGTCCTTAGGTTAGTTAGGTTTAAGTAGTTCTAAGTTCTAGGGGACTGATGACCACAGATGTTAAGTCCCATAGTGCTCAGAGCCATTTGAACCATTTGATGGATTCTGACGATAAAGATGAAAACAAGTTTGATGAATCTTGCTCAGAGACATCGGATGGCGTATTGCCCGATGACCAGGCTATCGACGATGAATTCGAACCCGGTGAGGGATTCCTTCAAGAAGCACAGCTAACCGAAGACAATACGAAGAAGACGGATATTTTACGTTAGGGAAAGATTTAGAAACAATAAGGACCAACACACCTCTAAATTGTAAATATACCAAACAGCCTACAAAAAATACAGTCTTACACCTTTCCTCACCTAAGAGTATAGCTAAAGGCGTGACGGATGAGGGAAAAATGAAGAACTAAATGATACGATGGTGAAGTACACTGATCAGGAAATCGAACGAATAGCCAGGCGATTCAATTCTGTCCAATGATATACCGCACCCACAGAAAAACTTAAGAAGAAAGCGCTTTATGGGTTACTTCACATGAGCGGACACGTGAAGAATTTCCGTTTGAGCACCGAGAGCCGGCTGGGGTGGCCGAGTGGCTCTAGGCGCTACACTCTGGAACCGCGCGACTGCTACGGTCGCAGGTTCGAGTCCTGCCTCGGGCGTGGATGTGTGTGATGTCCTTAGGTTAGTTAGGTTTAAGTAGTTCTAAGTTCTAGGGGACTGATGACCTTAGAAGTTAATTCCCATAGTGCTCAGAGCCTTTTATGAACACCGAGAAAATGGTTTAAAAAATTGACGGACCCCCCATTATTCGGTTTACAGTGTCTGAAAACTGATTAGAATTTCGTATCAGTGCCCTTAGATTCGAAGACAAGAAAACACGAGATCAAAGGAAACTAATTAACAAATCTGCGGCCTTTCGAGAGTTCAGGACTGTCTTTACCACTCAGTCTGATGGACATTAAACGCCATCTGAATATCTAACTGTAGATGGAATGTTACTTAGCTTCAGAGGACGGTGTCTTTTCAGAATTTTTATGCCAAAAACCCTAGAAAATATGGCTTGAAAATTTTCAGCATCTGTGACGCAAAATAGTTTCATTTTTTGGATGGAATTCCCTACGTTGGAAAGGAACGAAAGAAAGAAGAAACAGTAAGTCTTTCCAAGCGAACGAGGGGTATCCTACAGCTTTGTGAATCTGTAGAAAACATAAACAGAAATATCACGATAGACAACTGGTTCAGATCGCGTGAATTGGCCGAAGAGTTGACGAAAATGAAACTCACATTAATCGGCACGTTACCCAGACATAAACGACAAATACCACTGGAAACGATCAACTTTAGGAAAGCACCTCCTATGTCATCTCGTTTTCTATACGACCCCGATAAAATGTTCGTTTCCTTCAATGACGAAAGAAATACAAAAGTGTTACTATTTTATCATCCACGTATGAGTCACCCGGAAAAGATGCGCTCTCGCAAAAACCTGAAGAAATCGAATTCTACAGTATGACAAAATGTGGAGTGGACGTTTTCGACCAACTGTGTCACGATAAGAGCACCAAATGCTGATGTTGTGACATGCTGATGTTGTGACATGCTGATGGCGTGACTTCATTTGTGCTTTCCAAATTTAATCGCCCCCATACACATGGCTTCTCCACTAGGGAACGTGCCCATGTAAAAGACTTTCCCTTGATTTGATGACACCACTTATGAAGAAGAGAGCTTATAATTCTCGTCTACCACAGTAACTTCAACTTTCTTTCAAGAGATGTCTTGGCGAAGAAGAAAAGGAGCCGTAATGTGGACAGCTGTCAGAAAAAAAATCCTCATCGATGTTGTGGTATCAGCCGACATCTAGTCGGCCGCACTTTCAAACACGCTTGCAGCTGGTTACACCGCCGCTTTTCTCACAACCCTCACTGCGCTGCGAGGGAGCTGCCACGGGCTATTAGGTCGCTGCCAATGAGATGCCAGCATCCCCTCTCTGAAACTCTGGCGGCGAGTGTGCTTAAGTCCGAACATTCATAGACTGACTTCAGTTTGTGTTTTTGCCAGTTGAATAACATTTACACTCTTTCGTAGTGGCCAGGGCTCGACGTCTTCTGAGTAGACATTGTATTGAAGAGTGACAGATTTATAAATCTTTTGTATCTGTTTATAATTCTACATTCAAATCTACTGTTAGCAACTAACGCTGCAAATACAACAACGCAGTAATGTATGATGTTTACTATTTGATATTTGATGCAGAATAAATTAATTTCTGAATTCACTGTTCATGAAAGTCACCTGTTCCTCGCTCCTGTACCCACTAAAGAACCGCACAGCGTGCAAGGAAGACATAACAGACGTGACGTGTAAGTGTAACAGTGATACGAAATGTTACACCTTTTGTAGAAAATGCCATATATGTTTCTGTAGTAAACATAAAAATGTGGCTTGTTCGAATTTTAATAATAACACGAGTGCTTGCTTTACTTATTATTATTTTTTAATTATTTTATAATAAATTGTACATCTCGTTGGAGTATAGTTGTCTAATCAAGAGACAGATGGAAGTACCTAGCTGTCTGTGATTTAACACTTGTAAAACAAAACATTAAGACTAAAGATTTTTGTGCATACAGTTTCGTGTAACCTACTTCAATAAAATGTTGCATTTTTATTGTTTCTTTTTCCCAACAATATCAAAAAAGCTATGATTCATTAATATCAATTATGGTAGTTTAATTACGCCTAAAAATACAGATGTATTTCAGTGTGTGGTGTTCCACCCGACATTGTTAACGTCCTTCCAATCAACCTTGTGGGCACAGAGGTATCTGTAATGTTAACTAGCTGCAGATATAATGCTGAGTAGCAGTTATTAAAGGATGAGACCATAGATTTTCATTTCATTCTATGGATCAACATTAATAACTGTTTTTCTGAATGTACACATAAGTAAACATTTTCAACCATACAACGTTGTATGAAGATTTTTACTCAAAACGCAAATAATTAATCAGTTTTTTTATTCGATAAGAACTTTTAAAACAAACAGTTAGCTTATTCTAGCGACTTTTAATGCAAATATTAAACAACGGGATTTATACGGTCTTCCACTTGTAATTCTGAGAAACGTAAGACTCATCGAGCAGGGATGTGATACAGGAAACAGCAGATATGTTCCTGTTTCTTGAATTCGTGATCAGTTAAAGTAAATTGGCTGTCATTAACCCGCAATATAAAGACTGTAATAGTTGATATAATCAGATTTTTTTATTCGATAAGAACTTTTAAAACAAACAGTTAGCTTATTCTAGTGACTTTTAATGCAAATATTAAACAACGGGATTTATACGGTCTTCCACTTGTAATTCTGAGAAACATAAGACTCATCGAGCAGGGATGTGATACAGGAAACAGCAGATATGTTCCTGTTTCTTGAATTCGTGATCGATTAAAGTAAATTGGCTGTCATTAACCCGCAATATAAAGACTGTAATAGTTGATATAATCGTCAACAACATTTGATATTAGTATGGATGGATGCTTGTGAGGTAAATGAAACTATGAAGAGAGAACTGAATAGTGATTTTCCTGAAGATTTCGTATTAAAAAGGACAGATAGCTCACGGGGAGGACTATTTGCTGGAAAGCGGTCGAACGACTGGGAATTTGCAGCAAATTGCGTTTTTACATATAAGAAAGCTGTTGCCATCCATTAACTAACAAGACAGTACACTGCACCCTCTACGATTTTCTTTGATCCGTGATTATTGAGTTCATGCATTCACTTCTTACTGAAGCATGCTGAAAATCGAAAAAGTTTGTTTCAGGCGTGGAAATACACCAGATCTTCATTACATAAAACACCGACAATAGTATTAATTGTATTTTCCCAAGGCTAATTAAAGGAACCAGTTTATCCAATTAATCTATACATTAGCCACTTTTACAAAGGAGATGCAATAAAAAGTACATGAAAATTATAAGGTATTTTAAATGAGAAAAAGTGCAAATAAACGAAGAGGAAGTTAGAGTGCGATAAATTACACAAAAATTGCAGTAAATCAATCTCCCAGTCATCTAGCTAGCTAGCTAGAGGGCAAGAGAGAGCTATATATAGAGAGAGCTGATTGTTATATATTAGTATCATTACAAAAAATCTATGTTGGCAGGACAAATGTATAATTGCAAGGAATACTCAAATAGAGGAAGTCACAGAAACCATTCCACAACAACTTTAAACTTATTTATTACATGAACATTTTTGTGGAATAATGGCTCATTTTCTGATGTTATCTTAAACCAATTTGCAACGAAAATGGGCACTGAGTAGACTATTTTTCTTTATTTTTTGCCAACCTTAGCCGAGAACTTCAACATCATTACGACGTTTCTATCCAAATTTACTTTATTTAATTTTTTTTAAAGACCCTGCATAATGAGCGTAACGAAGTACTGAATAGTGTGTGCGCGCGTCACCCAGATCTCTAGTAGTAGCTTTATTCGTTAGTATATATGTTATTGATTCCGGTAAGGCTGAAAAGCGTTCTCACAGAGAGTAAAATATTATAATGCAACGCTTAAGGCTTTAAAGTATCTGTATACTTACTTAAATATACGAAATGTTTGAAATTTTCTGTGGGATAAGTCTTGGTACGAGTATATTTCCTAGGAATAAATTTTTAACAATGTCCGAGCGTTCATTTAAGAAATATTTCAATACGACCCTGTTTTGGTTCATGAATGTATAGTAACCAGGCGACAATAGATGTATTCTTAATGTTGACAATTGTCCTTCAATTTTTTGTTGCAATAAACGTTTCCTTAAGAGCTTTATTACAACAATGAATACTAAATGAAGCCAGAAGTACTTCATACAGAGCAAAGAACTTGTTAATCCCAGTCGCACCGTTTTATATGACTGACAGCTACTGCCAATTTCTCTAATACGTATAATGTAAAAAATAAGTAGTTCTTCTAGCTAATAACCCTGCTTGTTGATTTTGCAAGGAGGCTGTGAAACAAACATTCTCAGTGGTCGGTAAGAAAACGAGTATCAATTTTTAGGTCAAAGAAAGAAACAAAAATAACGAAATAACAGTGGTTTTTACCAGACGTCTGTTAAAATTACGTCAGGTGATCGCATGATTGTTTATATACACACAATGTGAGGGAGAATACATTAATGCATCATGAGGGAGAATACATTAATGCATTACAGTATTGACTGTAAAGGAAAAGTAGACTTCAGTAGATAGTAGACTGCAGCTTCTACCCTTGGAAACACATGATAGAGAAATCTTACATAGGAAGCGAAAATTTGTATCACAGAAGAGATGGTAGTATTTCTGTAGCCGAAATGGGTTACATGTTGAGTGATTTTCACATAGCTTTGCATGGAGAACGACAGAAAAATTCAATGCATACAGAATGAACGATATTCAAAGAAAAGTGTTACAGCTGCCGCGCTCTGACAGCTCCGGAGAGAAGCGTCGGTGTTCTTTTTCGAAGTTGCTCTTCGTATTTCAAGTTTCTTATCTAGGGTTGTTTGAGCTCTCTCTGTTTGTCGGCGGTATCTGTTGTCACCTCTTATATCCAGCTGTATCCTCAACTTTCATAGGCTGTCTCATAAGTTTATTTCTCGTAAACCCTAACTTAAACTACGCATTTTTCCGTTGCAATTATTACACAATTCCTTTTGCTAAATATCAGTGATATATGTAGTATAAACGAAATAACTGTTTTCAGTTATAAAGCGAGTATCTGCGGGGATAAACGCGTAGCTTTCATTTAATTTACACATAGAGAACAAAATCCACACCTGGCTGTTGTAAGGTTCCACCAAATAAGCAATGTTGGTATCACACCAGCAATCGTCAGTTAAATGAGGGTTCATTCTTACGCTACTTTTCAGATATATTGAAAAGGATTGCATTTTTACTATGTTATCAGCACATGAGTAGAATCTCAAAATATTGTGTCTGTGGAAAATAATGCAACACTTTGTTTCAGTGGACTTATTCACAACAGCTGCTATTTAACCAGTACTATTTTGACGTTTGTTGACTTCAGCGTACTGCATAGAAGAAAATGTTAATAATGACTTTACATAGCTGACTAAAATCTGAAGTGCATGTGTTGCAGACAACAATCTGATGACTGATTCTATAGAGCTCTCCACCGTACTGTGTCCTGTGTTCATATCTGTCTTGGCCTCCTTCAACAATTATTGTCTCTCATACTTCCCTCCATTACCTAATTAATTATTCCTCATCATGTGTCCTCTTTCATCCTGTCTTTCCTTTGGTAAAGCTATAACATGAAAGTCCTAAGTCGATTTCTGGATTAGTTACTCGATTAACCCCTCTAATCTTCAGCATTCTTCTGTAGTGCCACATTTCAAAAGTTTCTAACTTTTTCTTTATGGTAGTCACATTCATATCACAGGACATGTGCATTAGTATGTTCTGCAGAAATGATTATCGTTTCAGTCACCTCGGTTCAGAATGTGTCCTGTTGTCTACTAGCCACAGGGTTCGCCACGGGCCCAGATAACTTGTTCCTTTCGTTATAGCATCAACGCGTGTAAGGAGTGAATAGGTTCCTGTGGTATAACTGTCCGTGTTCCAAAGTTCATCTCTGGTGATTGGCATTGGGTCACAGCGCTACACCCATCGTTTCACCATATTCCACACAAACATTCGACTGGCAACAAGTCTGGTGATCTGGAGGGGCCAGGGAGAAAGGCTGACATCCTGTAACTCCAAGAAGACAAGTGTTCGTGCAGCAATATGTGATAGTGCATTGTCTTGCTGAAAAATGGTGTCTGGGGTGCTGTGCAGAAAGGGTACTGCTGCGGGTCGCAGTATGTCATTCACGTAGATCACACTTGTCACAGCGCCCTGGACATGCACTAACTATGAATTGTGGTTGTACTCCACCGCACCACACACCATAAGGCCTCGATGGGGCTTTATGCCTTATGGGAATTCAGTCACTGTGATTTCGCTGCCCCTGTCTACAGCGGACCAAAATAGGACCATAATTTTCAATCGAACAGAACCTGGATTCGTCTGAAAACACTGTCTGATGCCATTCCTGTCCCCAGTGACGTCATTCTATACACCATTGCCATCCAGCATGTTTCTGCACATTCGTCAAAGGTAGGCTGAGAAATGAACAACGTGCCCGTCACCCAAGCTGTAATAAACGGCGACGGTATGTCACCCCTGATAGTGTGCGATATCTTACACTGTTCCACTGTCGCGCCAAAGGCAAGAAGGACGCAGATATGCCCTGCAATGTCCCTCGGATGAGGTGTCGATCTTCTCGGGGTGTGGTCTGAATGGTACGAACTGACTCATCACATCGTGTTCTACGACATTCCGTGAACCATTCTGCACACTCTTGTTGCACTGCCGAAACACTTAGTCCCACACGAGCAGCAAATTCCCGGATGGATGCATCACATCTCTCATGCCAGTAATGCGCCCTCTTTCAAACTCACTGATTTGGCGGTCGGTTCTCACATACGTCTACGAGGCATCCTGCACGTCTGCTCAAGTCACACTGATTCGTTATCTTCGGTTTATAGCGACGAGAGCGGCAGCCACATTTTACGGATAGGTGGTGTTGCGCTGCGGTATCGATGTTGACCCTAAACTCGCGGGCCGACAGAATTGGTATGTATACGGAACATACTAATGTACATGCCTTGTGAATATGAATGTCCTATCTCTAGCCGTTATATGTGTTATGTTTTTATATTTTTCCTTTTTTTCTTTTCTGAACGTGAGTGTATATATGGCATAGCACGTGAAACAAATCTGCCATGGTTGACTCTTCCTAGGCTCTTAAATCATTCTGAAGAAATGCCGTCTGTTATAGGAGTCTTATCTGAAGTTAGATCTTTCGGTGCTTTACGATTTTTTTCTCCCAGTGTCACATCATGAATCGCATCTTCATACACTCTCTCTTCTCTCTCCGCAATACTGTCATCAAATTTCATTCCTTTATCTATTCCTTTACATATTCCTTTCACTTTCCAACTTATAATATTTTTTAAAGCACACTTACAAAAATGAAATGCCGTTAATGGCAAAGTGTAATTTCAAAAGCGGAAAAGCGAATAGCGGAACAGACATCAAGCTCTTAACGACTGCAACCGCTGTCTAACAGAGAGAGGGAAGACCAGCTACGATCAAAACAAAGGATCAATAAATGTTATTCAGTACTCATGATGCTTTACCAATAAAGCGAAATGACGCTGGCGAAAATTTATCTTAATTTACCGTATCTCGAAAAAAAGGGAAATCGAAATAACAGCGCTTCTTCTTTATGGCTGCGCTGTTTTTAATGTTCGCAGCTTCCGTTAATTCAGTTGTGTTCAAGCAAATTAGAGAATCGATTCACGAAGCGTCCACTCAGAGAGCTATAAAATTACATTCTCTATTTACGACGGCATACTGGAAATTAGTGCCTTCGAATTTTAGTACGAAAACTCTTAAAGCTTTTTAAATAACGCAGACGAAATTCTGCTTCTTTATTCTTCATTTCTACGTATTTATTTTCCAACATAGTCATCCTGGCGACGAACTCATTTCTCCTAACGAGAGACTAGTTTGTTGATACCGTCACCATAGAATGTTTGACTTTGTTCATAGAGTCACAATCGCACCTCTGCTCGCACCGCTTCATCACTATCAAAGTGAAGCCCGCGAAGGTGTTCTTTGCGTTTTGGAAAAACTGAAAATGAAGCCCGCGAAGGTGTTCTTTACGTTTTGGAAAAATTGAAAATGGATGGCGCAAAGGAGACAGCATGGAGGATCACTGATGTCAACAAAGCCAAGACATCGGATTGTTGGAGATGTCGCAGCGCTCGTGTGGGGTCTGGCATTGTCATGCTGAAGCAGAGGGCGCGCCACGTGTGAACGAACTCTTCGAATTCTCAACTCAAATAGAGCACGGCGTTTTTCAGTCACGAACATAGTTCAGTTACACACAGCCATATTACACGCTAAAATTCGGAGCCGTCTAGAGGCAGAGAGCTCCAAATATGTAGACATGAAGAAAAAGTATGTAGAATGTTAATAACGTTTTTTTAGTTAAAAATATTTAATAGTTTTCATATAAAGAATTCGGAGGGATTACTTTTAAGCACACATTCATATTTTGTTATACTTTACGAAGTGTCTTGAGGTTAAATTAGTTTTGCAGTTACAGAGGCCGGCCGCTGTGGCCGAATGGTTCTAGGCGCTTCTGTCTGGAATCGCGCGACCACTACTGTCGTAGGTTCGAATCCTGCCTCGGGCATGGATGTGTGTGATGTCCTTAGGTTAGTGACGTTTAAGTAGTTCTAAGTTCTAGGAGACTGATGACCTCAGATGTTAAGTCTCATAGTGCTCAGAGCCATTTGAACCAATTACAGAGTCAAGGAAGTTTATTTTACTAACAAATGGAAATACAGTACGCTTTTATTTCGACGTGAACACGATTTCCACCGCCTTTCGTACTAAATTCTAGCTTCCGACTACCTGTTATTTATGTTATCCTATTGCTACTGGGAGAATAGTTCACTTCCGTCCGCAGTAAGAATGAACAAATAATTCGGAATATATGCTACAAGCTTCTTGCGATGCAATATTACCGCAGGTAATCATTCTGGCCTCACAGTGCTTCAGAAGCCGCAAGTCTTTTAAATGTCTATATTTAGAGACTTGAATAATATTTACCGAGCGAGGTGGCGCAGTGGTTAGCACACTGGACTCGCATTCGGGAGGACGACGGTTCAATCCCGTCTCCGGCCATCCTGATTTAGGTTTACCGTGATTTCCCTAAATCGCTTCAGGCAAATGCCGGGATGGTTCCTTTGAAAGGGCACGGCCGATTTCCTTCCCAATCTTTCCCTAACCCGAGCTTGCGCTCCGTCTCTAATGACCTCGTTGTCGACGGGACGTTAAACACTAACCACCACCACCACCACTTGAATAATATTTGGTAATTAATAAGCCTTGAAATAGCAAAAAAAAAGAAGTGTGGGAAATCTTATGGGACTTAACTGCTAAGGTCATCAGTCCCTAAACTTACACACTACTTAACCTAAATTGTCGTAAGGACAAACACACACACCCACGCCCGAGGGAGGACTCGAACCTCGCCGGGACCAGCCGCACAGTCCATGACTGCAGGGCCTTAGACCGCTCGGCTAATCCCACGCGGCTAATAGCAATGTTTCAGAATCTTACAAGAGTTCGGTGTTATAAATAAAAGTAGTAAAGAAATAATTAGCATAAAAAGAAATATTACGAGACATTAATGTCAGTTGGTTAAAGTATATTTGACCCAGAATCTACCATTTATTCGTTAAATAGCATCACTACAATAGTTTATGCAGCCTTTTAAACTCTAAAACTGATCTCCATTCCTAAATCGTTTGTCTCTAACTGAGCGTCCTAAACGTAATGTGTTGGATTCAGGTAGGGAGACACACCTGGCGAATCAATGCACTGAAATGCTTCCTGTTGAAACTGCTGGTCATCGAAACGAAAAACGAGTGGTCGAGATTTATCGTTTTGTCATTTTGCAAGATTAAATCATCTCTTACGGCGTCAGCATAAGCTCGTACTAGTACATAATCATCAAAGATGCCTTCCCTATAGAAATGAGAGGAGGAGTCCTTCGAGGAAGAGACACAAGAAGCTTAAAAGCTAACGGGTATTCCCCACATGTACAGCATCTCATCTTCATCGTGTTATGTTTGACAGATGATAAAGGTATCTAGGTTCCCGATATATCACAACATCTCAGCTGTCACTTGGTAACAACCACAAATTTTTCTGAGACGGAAGCGCTGGAGAAGGACCCGCTCGATTGTTTGTGGGCAAGCGACGTTCATCCTGAGATCGAAACTCAGACATCTTTCCAAAATGCATCGTAGCGCACTGATAGTGAAGAGATATTAGTTTATTACCATGCCCAGCTGGAGCTGCGCGGCCGCTACGGTCGCAGTTTCGAATCCTGCCTCGGCCATGGATGTGTGTAATGTCCCTAGGTTAGTTAGGTTTCACTAGTTCTAAGTTCTAGAGGACTGATGACTTCAGAAGTTAAGTCCCATAGTGCTCAGAGCCATCTGAACCATTTTTTAACCATGCCCAATATTACACACTGACGGAAAAATAACCACAACACCAAGACGGAATTGTGCAAATAAACGAACGTTTCTTCATGTGAAAGATGATGGCTACTCAGATTTCTCGTCAGTTGCATAAAAGTGGCGCTAGTAGTGCCGCTATGAGTATGCAAATCAGGTTTGCTTTAAATAAACGCTGTAACAGTCTTGAGCGATAGTTATCTTTGAGGCTGGTAGTGGCGAGCTGATGTTAGTGAAGGCTGCCTTTAAGGCGACAAAGACGCCATTATCAGCACCTCACAGAGTTAGAACGAAGTCGTGCAAAGGAGCTACCAGAAGCGGGATGTTCATTCTGTGATACTGCAGAAAGACTTGGCAGGAATGTAGCCACTGCACATGATTGCTGGCAGCGATGCTCACGAGAATGGAAACTGGCTCTGGATGGCAACGTGGCACCACTACCGAGCGGGAGGAACAACGTGTTCGGCGTATGGCTCTGGCGCATCGTACTGCAACTACAACAGAAATTTGTGCAGCAGTTTGCACCACAGTGACACAACGAACGGTTACACATCGGTTACTTCAAGGACAGCGAGCCAGATGCCATGTAACGTGTATTCCACTAACCTCAAACCACCGCCACTTGCGACGTCAGTAGTGTCAAGCGAGAGCTCATTGGAGGACAGTGTGGAGATCCATTGTGTTTGGTGATGAAAGCTGGTTCTGCCTCGGGTCCAGTGATCTCTGTGTGCTGGTTAGGAGGAGGCCAGTCGAGGCCCTGCAACCAGCCTGTCTACATGCTAGACACACTGGACCTACATTCGTACTTATGGTCTGGAGTGCGACACCGTATGACTGCAGGAACACTCTTGTCGTTATCCACAGCACCTTCACTGCAAATTTGTACGTCAGTCCGGTGATACAACTTGTTGTGCTGACATTCATGAACAACATTCCAGGAGGGGTTTTCATTGTCTTGTCCCCATCGATCACCAGATCCGCCTCCAATCGACCACCTATGGAATGTCATCGGACCGTGACTCCAGCTTTAATCGACATTGTATAGCCGGGCCAAGAGCAAAAGGCATGGAACTTCATCCCACAAGCAGACACCCGCCACCTGTACAGCACAATGCATGTACGTGTGCGTGCTTGCATTCAACGCTTTGCCGGTTGCACGGATTATTAATATTCCAGTATTTCACATTTGCAGTGGATTATCTCACCTGTGTTTTTGCAATGCTAATCAGTTAAATATGTTACCTAGACAAATGTGTTTCCTAAATTTCATTACTCTACAATTTTTTGTGTGTGTTGCGATTTTACCCACAAGTGTATGGCGTAGACTGAAAGAGGATACCGATAGCAACATTCAAAACTAAGTGAGAAATATTACGGCGTTTCCTCACCATTTATTACAATAAAAAAATCTCGATGCGTAAACAGCAGCGCAATATTTCCTCCATCTATTAGTTCTTGTTCTTTGTGTACGGCCATTTACTGGTTGACTTATTGCTCACTGTTACAGAGGCATTTCAGTTCTTTCATAATCGTAAAATCCAGCTAGCTTCATTTTTTCGATAGTTATTAGTTTCTGTGTGCATGTTATGGTCGACAAGATATAAGTGTTAAAGTTCAAATGGCTCTGAGCACTATGGGACTTAACATCTGTGGTCATTAGTCCTCTAGAACTTAGAACTAGTGAAACCTAACTAACCTAAGGACATCACACACATCCATTCCCGAGGCAGGATTCGAACCTGCGACCGTAGCAGTCACGCGGTTCCCGACTGTAGCGCCTAGAGCCGCGAGACCACCGCGGCCGGCAAGTGGTAAAGATGCAAACAAACGATCGTTTCAAGATTTAGAATGTGGTACAGAGAAGTTTGATAACTTAGGTCGTATGTACTAAATGGAGTACCTACGAAGTTTGTGTCGTGTCTTGCGACGGCAAACTTTCAATACAAGTGCCAGGCTCCAGAAACTGTCATCGCGTAATTTTGAAAATTTTATTCTCTTATGCATTTGTAATGAATACCCCAAAACATTCATTATCTAACATAATTTACTATTGGATTACCCGACCACTTCATGTTATATGAATACTCGTAAAGGGGCACTCTGCAGCTTCATGGATTTTTCCGTTGATGCTGCGCATACTGTTGCCTTGACGTACTGCCACAGCGAAAAGAGAGGCGAGGTCAGGGGGCGCGTAGGCAGAGGGACGGCCAGCCACTTCCAATCACTCTCTGCCCGCAGATATTTGCGAGATGTGCGCCAGGCGATCGATTGTGGCTGGAGCACCGTCGAGAGGTTCCATATACTAGAGCCCGACGGCAAGATATTATCCTCCAGGAAGTCTGGTAAGGCACCTCGCATACACGTGTAATGAAGTGAGTCTGACAGTCATTTGGTTAGGGGCATTAACAATGTGATCTCCAACAACTGCGAGCGTCTCTGTGTCCTATAAGCGTTTAATGCGGCAGCTTGGAATATTGAAACCAGAGAAACGTGGTTCAGTTTTGAGCATTACGTATTTCCTAGTTGTCAGTATATTTCTCCCAAGAATAAGCGGATGAGTATAAACAATGCTTCGATATTTTGCAGTCCAGTCACATTAATGTGACCTCTTGTCAGTAGCCTGAATAACCACATCTTTTGAAGCACTGATGGATGCGAGACATGCTAGAAGAGTCAGCTGAAACGTCCCCTTAGAAAAATTTGTGAATTACTGCGCTGATAAACCTCTGCGTTATTTGATTTTCAAACAGCTGAGCAAAACTGAACTTACTCAGACATTACTCTCTTTACTTGTTCTGATCAACACTAAACTGACACACAATATTTTTTTTTTTTTTTTTTAGCACAACGCAATCTCACTTTCAATAATCCTTACAAAAGAATGGCCCTGACTCAAAATAGCCTACACCTTTCGTGAATCACTTACCTCACAAAAATCTTCGTTACTCAAACTACTGCAATACAGCGTGCGCCAATACTGCCAGCTGAATAAAAGATTCTAACTACTGAAGGCATTAACTGCTGGTAGGAATAGATAGCAAATGAAACTTTTTAATAGAGAACAAACAATGTATTTACCTTAATAGTGTTCAAAAGTCATAGTATATATATATTAGTTCATGATATTCAATATTACAAATTTCTCTTTCTGATGGACACACGTCCAGATCGTCCGCTCTCAAAATTCTGCCATCTCTCTCCCCACATCCACCACTGCTGGCGGCTCACCTCCAATTGCGCAACGCTACGCGCTGTTCACATCCAACTGCCCAACACTACAATAGCGAATATTACAACAATGCCAACCAGCCACGGACTCCACATAGCACAGCCAGTGATTTTCACACAGAGCGCTACGTGGCGTTACCAATATAAAAATCTAAACAGCCTACTTACACAGTGAGCTCTTGGAAGTTACCGACAGGGATGTGGAGTCATGCGGACTCCAGTACCGTGGACGGTTGCGCTAGGTTTCTCGGTTGAGGATCCATCACGAACGGTCGGTGTGGTCCCACAGATTCTCGATTGGGTTTTGAATGAGGAGAGTTTGGTGGCCGGGGCAGTATGGTAGACTCATACTAGTGCTCTTCGAACCACACACATACAGTGAGCGTGACACGTTGCATTGTCCTGCTGGTAGACGTCATCGTGCCGAGTAAAAACAACCTGCATGTATGGGTGCACATGGTTCTCAAGGTTAGATGCATACTTCTGATGATCCATTGTGCCTCCCAGAATGACAAGAACACCCGGGGCATGCCATGTAAACATTCCACAGACCGTAGCACTCCCTCCTTATCAGCTCTGAGACGTTTCAGGCCGTACTCGCCAACGATCATCTGTCCGACGGAGCGTAAAATATGAGTCGTCTGAACAGGCAATTTGTCACCGCTCAGTGGACCTCCGATTGCAAATTCTAGCCTTCGTCACTGATGAACAGCAGTCATTAGAGGTGCTTGCACCAGGTTCCTGCTGCGGAGGTCCATATGCACCAACGTTTGCTGAATGGTCGTTGATCAGACACTGTTGGTAACCCCTCGATTCATCTGGGCCTTTAGTTGCTCAACAGCTGCATGTCTGTTCGCCCGTGCACATCTCCTCAGCCATCGATTACCACTGTCATCTATGGCCCGTGATGCACCTCAGTTGGATAGCTCCATTTTGCCATGCAAGGTACAGTTTGACCAGAGCGACCCGCGAACGGTTTACAAACTTAGCCATTTCGAAATGCTTCCACCCTGGCCCGAAAACCATTGATCATACCACTTTGGACGTCAGGTAAAGAACTCTGTATCCACGTTACGACAGTGTCTGCAATGTTTCCTGTACCCACGACACGCATTATATATATTTTTCTTCTGAGTGGGACCCACGGTGTCAATAAATTCCGAACATGGTGTGATTCCATCAAGCTGCGCAAATAAAGTAATTTAAAGTACAGCTTGGTGGAATCACGTTATTTTTCAAACGCTTTATGTACCCTCCTCTGCTAGTGCTTTCACCTTCCGTCTGTGACTGGTTATTGCACATTGACGTCCAATATAGCTGGTGGACACACTAATGTGACTGCACCATTTAAGACAAATCTCATCTGTACAGAAAAGTAAGGGTAAAGTAAATGAGGAACTGTCGGCAACACGTTGACGACTATATCTAATCTGTATCTATACTCTGCAAACCACCGCGAGGTGTATGGTAGAGGTTACGTCCCATTGTACCAGTTATTAGAGTTTCTTCCCGTTCCATTCACGTATGGAGCGTGGGAAGAATGACTGTTTAATTGCCTCCATGCGTGCAGTAATTAGTTTAATCTTATCCTCAAGATCCATACGTGAGTGATACGTAGAGGGTCGTAGTATATTCCTACAGCCATCATTTAAAGCCGGTTCTTGAAACTTTGCTCTAGACATTTTCATGATGGTTTAAATCTATCTTCAAGAGTCTTCCAGTTCAGCTCCTTCAGTATCTCAGTGACAGTCTACCAGGAATCAAACAAACGTGTGACAATTCGTGCTGCCCTTCTCTGTATACGTTCAATATCACCTGTTAGTCCTATTTGGTACGGTCCCAAGTACTTGAGCAAATTTCTATAACCAGTCCCACGAGCTGCCACTTGCTTTACCCACAACTGAGCCTTTGTAATATTCCATTTCATTTGCCTGCAAAAATGTTACACTCAGATATTTCACTGAGTTACCCGATTTAAACAGTGACTTATTGATATTATAGTCATAGAGATAATACGTTTTCCCGTTTATTGAACTGTACAATTTTACATTTCTGAACATTTGTACCAAGTTGCCAATCTTTGCACCACGTTGATATCTTATCAAGATCTGAATGAATACACTGCGTGATCAAAAGTAACCGGACACCTGGCTGAAAATAATTTACAAGTTCGTGGTGCCCTCCATCGGTAATGCTGGAATCAATATCGTTGGCCCACCCTTAACCTTGATGACAGCTTCCACTCTCGCAGGCATACGTCCATTCACGTGCTGGAAGGTTTCTTGGCGAATGGCGGCCCGTTCTTCACGGAGTGCTGCACTGAAGAGAGTTATCGATGCTGTTCGGTGAGGCCTGGCACGAAGACGGCGTTCCAAAACATCCCAAAGGTGATCTATAGAATTAAGGTCAGGACTCCGTGCAGGCCAGTCCACTACAGGGATGCTGTTGTGTAACCATTCCGTCACAGGCCGTGCTTTGTGAAAAGGTACTCAATCGTGTTGAAAGATGTAATCGCCATCCCCGAATTGCTCTTGAACAGTGGGAACAAGAAGGTACATAAAACATTAATGTAGGCCTGTCCTGTGATAGTGCCACTCAAAACAACAAGGGGTGCAAGCTCCCTCCGTGAAAAACAGACCACACTATAACACCACTGCTTCCGAATTTTACTGTTGGCACTACACACGCTGGCAGATGACGTTTACCAGACATTGGCCATACCCACACCCTACCATTGGATCGCCGCATTGTGTACCGTGATTTGTCACTCCACACCACGTTTTTCCACTGTTCAATCGTCCAATGTTTACGCCCCTTACACCAAGCGAGGCGTCGTTTGCCATTTACCGGCGTCATGTGTGGCTTATGAGCAGCAACTCGACTGTGAAGTCCATGTTTTCTCACCTCCCGTCTAACTGTCATACTACCTGCAGTGGCTCCTGATGTAGTTTGGAATTCCTGAGTGATGGTCTGGATAGATGTCTGCATATTACACATTACGACCTTCTTCAACTGTCGGCGGTCTCTGTCAGTCAACAGACGAAGTCGGGTCTACGCTTTTGTGCTGTACGTGTCCCTTCACGTTTCCTCTTCGCTATCACATCGGAAACAGTGGACCTGGGGATGTTTAGGAACGTGAAAATCTCGTGTACAGATGTATGATACAAGTGACACCCTATCACAGGACCACGTTCAAAGTCCGTGAGTTCCGCGGAGCGCCCCATTCTGCTCTCTCATGATGTATAATGGCTACTGAGGTCGCTGATATGGAGTACCTGACAGCAGGTGGCAGCATAATGCACCTAAAATGTGAAACTAATGGGTCAGTGTGTGTCCGGATACTTTTGATCACATAGTGTATTTATGCAGCTTCTTTCACATAGTATTTCATTAAAGATAACTGCACCTTCTACAAAAAGATTGAGGTTATCATTAATATTGTCGTCAAGGTTGTTGATGTACAACATTAACAGGAAGGGCCCGACACACTTGCCTGAGGCACACCCGAAGTTATTTCTACATCTGACGATGAATCCCCACCCAAGAAAACAAGTTGCATCCTTCCTACCGAAAAGTCCTCAATGCAGTTACAACCGCGTCTTGGTCGCCGATACCAGTTTCGATGTGGACCTCATCACAGATGTCAGGTCTATTTGTTGCCATTATTGGGGTTCCTAACTACATGTTCTAGGTAGTTTTCAGAGAAGGCGTTTAGTAATGTTTCATAGGATGTTTTATCACTTCCACCAGTACCAAAACTGTAATTTTCCCAATTAACTGTTGGACGATTACTACTGGTGATTACAGTGTGATTGGGGAACTTGCGTACAAGTGAAATGAGATTTCCTCTAAAGCTTTCGGTTACATCAGGAGTAGGATAGGTAGCAGTATCCACTAATTATTTTATGCCCACCCTTGACACTAAGTCTTGACACAATCTCACACGTAGCTTCAATTTCTATCTCAGTAGATTTGAGTCTTTTGTATAGTGCGACAAATACATCACCTCCATTTCTCATTTGCCTATCCTTTCGATATACATTTAAATTTTCCGCAAAAATCTCAGTGCTATCAATTTCAGGTTGGCCGAGTGGAGTAGCCGTGCGGTCTGGTGCGTCTTTCACCCCCGTCGAAGGTTCGAGTGGTCCCTCGGGCATGGGTGTGTGTGTTGTCCTTAGCGTATGGTAGTTTAAGCTACATTAAGTAGTGTGTAGGCCTAGGGACCGATGACCTTAACAGCTGGGTCCCATAGGAACTTACCACCACCAATTTCAGGTTTTATACAGTTTTCTGTACCTAGTATTATGTGACATTCACTGCTTTTCAGAAGCGCATGAAAGCCTGGAACTTCGTTGCGAATGCTTCGCAGTTAACCGTTAGGATTTTAATACTCTCACCTGTGAGAGGCATTTCTTTCCACCTTACACTGACACTACTGGGTTTTATACAACTATCGTTACCTGGACTTACCTAAAAAAAAACTTGTGTGCACCCCACACACAGCGAGATACCTGGTAGCAGCATTTAACGTGTAGTGTACACCTGACCCATTTAGAGGAACTCTAGAGTTCTCAACCCTATGGCGCTAGCCCAGGGAATCATAGTCTAGCTTGTCACAGAACCTGGTTCTGCTACTGACAATATCCTTAAAGCGGGATGGCGTGATGGTTTTATTCATCTCACACGTATCTGATCTTGTGACTGAAAACTACTTCTCTGTTGTTATCAAGTTAAAGGCAATTACTCTCTTCTTTCTTTTCTTGATTTTCCTGGCTTTATCCCGTATCTTTACAGGGTCGGCATCATAATCACAGGATTTGGCAAGGTTAGTGGTAGAGAGCGGCCGGGCGCCCTTCCTGCCACCAAAGAGGTAAATGTAATAAGGTAAAGATTACTGGAGCTGTCGGAATAATGGTACAAGAACAACAATCAAAAAGGGCTGAAAATCGTTGACGATCGTAAAACGCATAGGTGACCATCTTACAGAACAAACAATCATTTAGAGTCAATACACTACTCTCACTGTCTTAAAATTAAGTTTGAACTCTCAGTGTGTGAGTCCGACTAACACTTATCCGGATCTTTTTAGTCACAAGGGCGAGACTGAAATCGAGTTTTGTTTGATTTGTTGTTTTTCATAATCAATGACCTGTTGTACCCTCACCGCTTATGAAAGCAACATTGTGAGGTTGTGCGAGTAAACACCATGAGATCTAGCAGCGAATAAGTGAAAAAATATGACAAAATAACTGCTGCAGGGAGACTGGGTTTTCAAAGGAATACTCTAGTGGATACGGAGATACTTCTGTAACTTTTTACCGCTGAATTGCACCGTTGTAGTCACAGAGCGATTCGCACCGTTACTAAGACAGACATGGTTTTCTTTTTTTTTTTCCATACTATGCGTGCTCGCAAAAGTAATCGGATTTTTATGTTGTACTCAATAGTGAGAGTAAACGTTTTGTTAAGGCGAAGCATACTCTCGACTGGAATATTGACGACACAAGCCGTATGAAAGGATGTGCAAGAAGCTAGCAACATGTGACATTTGTTGGTATAAGAGTTAGTAGTAAATGGAGTGTTTGTGAAATTCAAAGATGACCTAGTGTTTCATTAGGGACTGTACGAATTTCTGCTAGAATCTTCTTCTGCAGGAATCCCTACAAAATTCGATAGGATTTTTTTACGTGTGGAGGACAAGCAACCTGCCTAAAAAACGGGGCCTCCTGGAAGACTAATGCCCTGTAGCACTGCTTCGAGCCATGCTAATGAACACAATTTGGCGAGGAAGACAGTCAAGGATTAAGGATTAAGATCGGATTATTGACCGGTCCAGCTGAGGTACGATAGGATGCCTGACAAGGGGAACTCCCCACCGCACCATCCCTCAGGTTTAGTGGTAAGATTTCCCAGTGGACAACCCGTCTAAAACTGAAACCTAATCAAACGTGAAAAGGTTATTGAGTTGTGAAATAAATAAGAAAAATAGAAACAGTGAATGCTCTAAGCTCTGAATGTGTAACATCGAGTGAGTGTATCAGCGCGTCGTGCTTGTGCGGTCACGGTGTTCGACTGAGAAGGGTAGATAAATGTTCAAATCTCTCTCGTGCCTCTTCTTTTTTTTCGCAGGGTTATGAACTGTCCGTGCGGACACTGGCGTGCCAGTTCGCTGTATTCAAATTTTTGTCTGTGTCATGGTGTAACGTCCGTTTGTAACAACGAGGTCTAAGGAAGAGACGTCCAAGCGGACGACCTATTTGTACCACACTTTATGACTCTTGCGTTCCCTTTTGCAGGTTTTGACTCTTCAATTCCTTTGTAGTTCCCACCCCTTTATTTGTTGTTCACTATGCATCACATTTACTTGCGACCGTACTATATTAGTACCACAAGACTGATATATTCTACAACCAATGTATAGTGCGGCAATTGTTAAGACTACAGAAGGAGAGCAGATGCGTCAATGACCGGACAGACAGATCATAATTTTGTGGAAAAAAATTGAGGCACGAGAGAGATTTGAACACGGATCTTCTTTTTGGTAGGCCAACACTGTGACCACACAACCACAACGGCCTTACTATTCAAAATCGCTCGTCGTTGCCCATCTTGAGCTTCAACCGTTCACTGTTTTTAGATTGGTTCTTTCTTCACAGTCCACCTTCTTTCTCTTGTCATGCTTGATCTGCGTTCAGTTTTTGACGTGCTATCCATTAGCCATTTTACCACTAAATTTGAGGGGATGCGATGGTGAGTTTCGCTTGTGAGTGAATGCCCAAGTTCAAAAAAGGTTCAAATGGCTCTCAGCACTATGTGACTTAACATCTGATATCATCAGTCCCCGAGACTTAGAACTACTTAAACCTAACTAACCTAAGAATATCACACACATCCATGCCCGAGGCAGGATTCGAACCTGCGACCGTAGCAGCAGTGCGGTTCCGGATTGAAGAGCGTAGAGCCGCACGGCCTCAGCGCCCGGCTAATGCCTAAGTCGAACCAGGAACATGTGCATGCAGCCCTGCTAAAGCAGATGTTCTAGTTTTGGAAGGTGGGAGTGTTCACTAGAAGAGAGAGACAACACTTGGCCATCGAGAAAGTTGAAATAAAGGTTTTGCTTCACGTTGACAGTAACCTGAATGTGTGGACCCAAGTAGTGGTATGGAAAACATCTGTTAAACAGCGGCATAGACTCACAACCAAACGAATCCACAACTGCAGAGCACATGCTGGAAGCTAGTGATTGATGTGACAATCGATATACATTTATACTTATAGCGAATAGTGAGTGATCCATGGCAATTGGCAGAATGGAAGCTGCATGGTGGGTGACTATTATTTAGTTCGTCCTGTATTGATTGGCATTCCCCCTTTAGCTTTTGCAGGTACAGTTTGCAAAGTGTTTTGGTTATGCGTGAAGATAGATTACGGTACTGTCTACTATCGCCATATAGTGTTGTTGCTTCCCAAAGCTGGCTCTTTGTATCAGCATTTGTTCCGGTTTGCGAGTACGCTGGTCGACATAGGTAGGACAATATGGAAGCAGAAGAGCATGTGCAACGGTGGACAGTGTGGTTTCTCTGGAGGGAAGGACTGACTGCATCAGACATCCACAAGAGGTCAGTAGTCGTAATGGGGAAACAACGCCAAGTTGCAGATCTGTGATTCGTTGGGTATCAGAGTTCAGACACGGCAGGGAGTGTGCTGAAAAACGCAAAAGCACTGGACGTCCAGGAACTGCACGCAAAGCAGATAATGCTCGGCTTGAAAATTACTTGACAGTGAGGCATAGGCAGATCACATTTCATAAACTAGAGAAGGCAATATGTCTCTCATGAGAAACTCTCCACACTATCGTTCATGAGTATTTGAAGATTAAGAAGGTGTGTGCACAATTGATCTCCCTTTCCCTCACCACTGCGCAGAAACGAAGCGTTCTTCTCCAACGCAATAACGCGCGGTCACATTCCATTCGCTAGATCATTGCCACCGTGCGTGATCTAGGGTTTACTGTGGTGCCACATCCTCCATATTCGCTGGATCTGGCTCATAGCGACTATTCACTATTCGATTCAATGAAAGAGGTCATGCTGGATAATAAGTTCGCCACCAATGATGAACTTCATGCCGTTGTCCACCACTGGCGCTGGGATACACCCAAAGAATGGTTTGCTAAGCATCTCAGAAGGTGCCATGACGAAGGCAGAAAAGCACAGACCTGTAATATAATACGTATTCGTTTGTTAAGTAAATGGTTCCCGTGAAGACTCAAAAATTGTAGTGCCATTCATTTTTGAATGACCGAACTGCAAAAATACCCATACTATCACAAGTCAGTACCCAGCGTCATGCAATGGAAACAAGCATGTAACTTCCATGTGCAACATCTGAAGACTGGGCTGAAAAGATTCAAAAGCTAGTTACTGGAATGATGCAGTATTTCAAAAATCTCACTGGGTGCATTTTTCTGTACTTATATTTAGCACACAACCACGGATCACGGGTACTAAAATATTCGTAATGGATAAGCTTAGCATGAACAGTAGTTCCTAACTGTTCGTGGTAACCAAGTCTTTGAACAATCGTATCTATGTTTCATATGGGTCAGACATTAGGCACACACCATGCAAGCAAAGACAGTATTCATTTCTCTAGAAAGTCTACCCCATTTCTCACCACATGCAAATGAGCGTTGTCCAGCTGGAAAACAGAGATGGGGTTGAGTGAAGAAGACGCAATAAGCCTGGTTCTGAAATCGCCTTGATGGAGCAGTTACTGTCCATATCATCGTTTATACATAAGAGTCGATATACACGGCGACAATTACTGAACTCTGTGAAAGAAAACCGTAAATTAGTTACAAAGTACTGCGTACACACACATTATTCAACATGTAAACGTCACTATAGATATTCGGATTTAGGTTTCACATGTCCGATATGGCTGCTGTCATTGGTGATGATATGACGCAGACAAATAACGAAATTCTGCATTACCCGTTGAAGTGTCGGAACATCGATGCTGTCGGTGACCTTCTGAATGGCTATTTTCAGCTCAGAAATGGTTTCGGGGTTATTATTGTTCACCTTGTCTTTAACATGGCCCCACAAAAATGAGTCGCATGTGCAGATCCCGAGAATATGGCGGCCAGTCGATGCCCTTGCCAGTGGCCTCTGTGTACCTCAAAGTGCTCCTCCAGGACGTCAAACAAACTCCTACTTCGATGTGGTCGAGTTCCGTCTTCCATGAACCACATCTTGTCGAAATGAGAGTCACTTTCGATAATGGGGATGAAATCATCTTCCAAAACCTTTACGTACCGTTCGGTAGTCAGCGTGCCATCAAGGAATATCGCACCGATTATTGCATAATTGGACATTGCGCACCACACAGTCACCCGTTGAGGGTGAAGAGATATCTCGATAGCGAAAAGAGTATTCTCAGTCTCCCAAATGTGGCAATTTTGCTTCTTGACGAACCCATCCAAATGAAAGAATGGAGGAACGGCTTACACCGTATTTTTTTTTCTCTGTATTCAGACCACCGCAAATTCTAAACGAATGGAAAAGTCCACAATTTATTACATAAAGGAGGATCTTTTTTGTACTCTTCATCCATTTCCTTGGAGCAGGAGAGCAAAAAACTGATTCGCACGATGACCTTGTATTCATTTACACACACAAGATTCAAAAAATCTTTTCCGTTTTTTCTATTTCTCTTTCTTGTATTTGCAACACACGCGTCAAGAATTGTTGATACTATTCTGACATCCCTCCTGTCTTTCCATACGAGGAGAAGAATTTCACGATTTCTACCGAAAACTAGGTCACCTTTCCTTACTCTTGATGCTTTGGTTTTCAGGGTTTGCGGTAAACTGCTGTTGACCCTAATAGCACCACAGACTCTGATTTTGTTTTTCTGCAGTAACTCTGTAGTACACATACTAAAAACATAGTTTACAAACTAAAGCAACAGATGCATTTGGACGAGGGGATGATTCCATGAAGAAGAGGCCTGAAGTTTCGATCGTACAACCGCTCAAAGATTACAAAGTATGGGTTACTTGTCGGGATGCTGTGCCAGCGTGATATACCCTGTGTCACTCTCGCACAATGTCCCAACAAGTAGTCCGTACTTTGTAATCTTTGAAGGGTTGTACGTTCGAAACCTCAGGCGTCCTCTCCAGGAATTCATTGCCTCGTCCAAAGAAGTCTGTTGCTTTGATTTGTGAAGTATTTGCTTAGTATCTTTTCTACAGAATTACTAGCCGGCCGGAGTGGCCGAGCGGTTCTAGGCGCTTCAGTCTGGAACCGCGCACCCGCTACGGTCGCAGGGTCGAATCCAGCCTCGGGCATGGATGTGTGTGACATCCTTAGGTTAGTTAGGTTTAAGTAGTTCTAAGTTCTAGCGGACTGATGACCTCAGAAGTTAAGTCCCATAGTGCTCAGAGCAATTTGAACAGAATTACTACTGAAAAATTGCCATACGATTCTTTCTTTGTATCACCTGCCCGTTCACTACTTCACACACTTTTCTTTAGCACTGCATCTTATTAGTTTTTAATTCATTCTGATCTTTGTATCACGCACTAACGTGAACTAGAAACGATTCTAGGCAGTTGTATTAACCCGTTTCAGTTGCAAATCACATCGGTAACAACGTCATCGCTACTCTGCTTTATTTTGTGGTATTTAATTTGTGCAACTAGCATCCAAACAACTGAACTGTTCCCAAGAAATACCAGACATGTTTTATAGAGAGATAAGCAGACATGTGGATTATCGTTGTCGGGGCAACCCGCACAGGCTAGACAAACTCTCGCGAATGCCGCTAGACATGCGGACTCGTGGCCTGGCCGTGGGTTACGGTCTGGCATAAAGCGGTCGCTGCGGCCGTAAAACCTGGCCGCCAGGGGCGGGGGCGGGGGCGGGGGCGGCCTAGGGGAGGGGGAGAGGGAGGGGGGATAATGTCGGCTCCGCAGACGCACCGCGCGCCGAGCTACGTCGTGTAATTTCACTCGCTCAACTGTGGCAGCGGTCCTAGACGGCAGTGTTTATAGCTGCAGTGGATTCGTGATGGACATGACGTTAAGCTGAAACAACTAGCCGAGGGCAGCGTCCGGATGGAACGCATCGTTGGACGACTTCTTACACCGTTGTAATGCAGCGGGGTATCGAAGGTAGCGTCACTGGGATCATAATTCCCACCCTCGAGCCGAAAAGAATCAGACACACTGTACTAAGCACTGATGAAAACACAGTATTGTCGTTGTATTTCAACATTTTACGCTGCCTGACAAAAATAGGAAACCACTCAGAAGGGGAGGAGGAAAAGAAATGGTTCAAGAAAATAAATGGTTCAAATGGATGTAGGCACTATGGGTTTAACATCTGAGGTCATTAGTTCCCTAGAGTTAGAACTACTTAAACCTAACCAACCTAAGGACATCACACAAATCCATGCCCGAGGCAGGATTCGAACTTGCGACCGTAGCAGCCGCGTAATTCCTGACTGAAGCGCCTAGAACCTCTCGACTATAGCGGCCGGCAAAGAAATGAAACTTCAAGGACTGAGAGGGTTTGTGGCGTTACTTCACTGATTGCAAAATCGAGGCAATTTTACAAAGAACTTCACATTGTGGTAGCATCTATCACATAATGTTGCAACCTCCCCCTCACCTCTACTCTGACATTGATGTGTGCACTGATTCGGTTGTGAAGGGCATCATAAAGCTGTTGCATCCCCTCCTGAGGAGCACGCTTGTCCACAGCTTTTGTGACTGGTCCTTGATATCCCGGATACTGGCGCTGGGATTGCGTTGACGTCCGAGCTGGTCCCACATAGTTTCTGTCGGAGACAGGTCTGGGCATCTTACTGGACACGAGTCTGCCTTATCATCGCGCAGGCAGTTCATAGAGAGGTGTGTTATAATGGACGAGAGTTGGCGTGTATTTAAATGGGCCATGAGATGCAACACAAGAGAACGCAAAGTATTCGCGACATACCGTTGCGTCGTCAGGGCTCCCCAAATCACTACCGGGCGTGACCCTAAGTCATACCCAAGAGCTCCCCACACCAAAACACCAGGACTAACACCGCTGTGCCTCTCCAAAATATGGAAACCATGGGACTTCTCCCCAGGTCGCTGTCATAAATGATGATCATCCGGGATAGGATAATACTGCAGCTCATCGCTGAACATAATGTGACGCCATTCATTCGCTGTCCATGCTTCCTGGTCAAAGCACCGCACCAAACGCAAGCGTTTGTATTTTAGTGATAACGGCAGCCTACTCATGTGACGGAACTTCCATCATATGGTTGCTTCTAGTCTCTGACCAATGGTGCAGCATGACATAGAATATTTCACTGTGTCAATTACTTGCTTTCGGATGGCAGGTGCAGATGTGAATTGCTTGGTGCCCAGCACAGCTACCTTCCCTTGTGTTGGCCGGAAGTGTTCAACCGAAACCTTAACAACGAAAACGCCTGTGCTCATATTCCCATGCAATTCAACATCTGGCCATTTTCATATCCTTTTATTTTATTGTTTTGGGTCATCAGTCTTCTGACTTGTTTGATACTGGCCGCCCCGAATTCCTCTCCTGTGCCATCTCTGTTCATCTCAGAGTAGCACTTGTAACCTAAGTCCTCAATTATTTGCTGGATGTTTTCACCCTCTACAGCTCTAATACCATGGAAATCATTCCCTGATGTCCTAACAGATGTCCTATCATCCTGTCCCTTCTTCTTGTCAATGTTTTCCACATATTTCTTTCATATCCGATTCTGCGCAGAACCTCCTTACTCCTTACCTTATCAGTCCACCTAATTTTCAACATTCGCCTGTAACACCATATCTCAAATGCTTCGATTCTCTTCGCATAGTCCATGTTTCACTAACATACAATGCTGTGCCCCGTAAAACTGAATACCTTATAGTCAATGGAGACCCACAATGAGGCTCTTCTGAAACTATGTCAGGTGCTGATAACGCTGACTCACACGAGAACGCGGTGCCTCCGTCTCCTTCACAGTGATCAATCATCATCTGACGCTATTCACGCCTCTTGTATACCCTGGAAGATTTGGTAATAACAATGAACATGAATAACGCTAATGCACTCTGGGAGCCATTCTACCTCTCACAGAGAATTTCCAATCTAGTAATTTACATACCCACCGACGGTGCTTGGTATGTGTTGCACTGACATACGACCGTGTCTTTTAGCTAATTCACTCTTTTTGCCAATATGTCCTTTATTTTTATTCTTATTATTAAGATCGTCGGCATCTGTAAGACGTTGGCTATGTTTAATAAGCTATCTTTGGGTTTGTGGAGAAGGAGGCCAGTAAAAGAATGTGACTCCTGCAGAATTGAACCCTGTCTTCGCTCCTGCTGTAGTGTGACGAAAATTGAACTGCGGCTGTATTTCTCTCAGTTCGATTGAACACTTCCGGCCAACACAAGGGAAGGTGGCTGTGCTGGGCACCAAGCAATTCACATCTGCACCTGCCATCCGAAAGCAAATAATTGACACAGTGAAATATTCTATGTCATCCTGCACCATTGGTCAGAGACTAGAAGCAGCCATATGAGGTAAGTTCCGCAACATGAGTAGGCTGCCGTTATATGGCAATGAGAGCAAGTAATAGAGGATGTACATGAAGCTCGGGAACACTTTCAATTATTTATTGCACAATAACCAAACATTGTACAGGCATCATACATATCTCATTTTGAAGAGAAACCCTGAAAGTATTTTTTAATGTATACCGCCACAGCGTAGTTTGCTAATTTGCCGATAGTCAGCTATAGTCCCAAATATGGCGAGTTCAGGTGCGAGAGCACTTCACCGAGAGGACTGTCACCGGATATTCCTGCTTGGTCATGTTGCAAATGTGGCTCATACCTCAAATGCAATTGGACTCTCCGTTCATATTTCAGCACGATGGGGCTCCACCTCATTTTCATCGTGAAGTGCGTGGGTACCTGAACACGGAGCTGCCGCATCGGATGGATCAGCCGTGCTACAGAAGGGGACAGCCGTTTCATGAAATGGCCTCCCCGATCACCAGATCTCACTCCGTCTGACTTTTTTCTGTGGCTGAGCGGTTCTAGGCGCTACAGTCTGGAACCGCGCGACTGCTACGGTCGCAGGTTCGAATCCTGCCTCGGGCGTGGATGTGTGTGACGTCCTTAGGTTAGTTAGGTTTAAGTAGTTATAAGTTCTAGGGGTTCAAAATGGCTCTGACCACTATGGGACTCAACTGCTGTGGTCATTAGTCCCCTAGAACTTAGAACTACTTAAACCTAACTAACCTAAGTACATCACACACATCCATGCCCGAGGCAGGATTCGAACCTGCAACCGTAGCAGTCGCACGGTTCCGGACTGCGCGCCTAGAACCGCGAGACCACCGCGGCCGGCTAAGTTCTAGGGGACTGATACCTCAGATGTTAAGTCCCATACTGTTCAGAGCTATTTGAACCATTTTTTTCCTGTGGGGACACATTAAAGATCTGGTGTATGTACCGCCTGTATCACGTGATGTAGCAGAGCTCCGGGGGACAATACGGGAAGCGACTGCCACTGTCGACGATGCCGTGCTGGGGCGGGTATGGCAAGAATTCGATAACCGTACTGACGTCTGCCGGTTCACTCATGGTCCGCATATCGAATGTTTGTAAAAAGAACTTTCAGATATTCTCTTCAAAATGCAATATGTATGATATCTGTAAAATGTTTAGTTCTTGTGCAATAAATAATTGAAAGTGTTCCCGAGCTTCATGTACACCCTGTATGTATTAATTTTTATTAATGTCTGTCTCGCATTGTTTTCTTATGTGTCATGTCCATCGAAGCAGATTGTGGCCAAGTCCATCTTACACAAATTACGGATGGTCCACGGAATTGGCCCCACTAAGGGAAAAAGGATCGACTTTTGCCAGCCGTGCCATTGTAAGATATTGTTGTTACAATAATGAAATGAAGCGATTGATTTGCATTCAAGATCAATAGCTCTTGAGATAATATTACATTCAGAAGCTCCTCCGTTGTACTTGAGATTACACTGTACTGCTGCAGCAACTACGATTGGGATTTTATTCAGCTCAGAGATATCTGTCAGATCCCTCTCATATCTTTTTGCTTTTATAAACTGTTAATTACCTTCTGCCACTTGCTAAATATCTGTTAATATAACCAACCTCTCGGAGAGAAGTGAATCATTGTTTTGTACAGGTTTATATATATCTTAAGTGATAATGCAGGTCCACACCCCTCATTTCTTTCCCAATCTAACTAAAGCGAAAATATAGTGTTACAACTGACGACAAAGAGGTAGATAAATAAAACGAACATTGGGAGATGTTGACATGTGTCTCAGTACTCGGGCTTTGACCGAGACGTCCGTCTTCTGTAATTAAAATTCAGTTGAGTTTGGTTTCCACCAGTAACTTCAGTGTGAACAGAGGAGAAGCAATTGCAGCCGTCCTCGTAATTAATTCCTTTTAATAGAATTTAAATTGTTTGACTCTCCTCTTAACAAGTTTAGGAAGAAGCGAGTCAGATCCTATTGAAATGATAGTTTTTCGTACATTTGAGGTAATGTTCGGATGGTTGAGTTTCACACGGGAGGCGCGTACCTCTTAAGGCGTGGAGGCTCTCATTGTGTCGCTGAGACACTGCAACACCTTTGCGTAACGCATTCAGAAGGGATGGTGTCCAGTACGATCACTTTACAGGCCCGACAGGGGTTCTTCATGGTGAATTCTCGCCGGTGTGCACCAAGACGGGCACTCGCTGACTAACGGCGGAGACACGCGTCTTGCGGATTCTATGGGTCCAGGCCAGACACGGCAGCTGATAAACTAACGCCCAGAATGAGATTTTCACTCTGCAGCATAGTGTGCGCTGACATTAAACGTCCTGGCAGATTCAAACGGTGTGCCGGTCCGGCACACAGTTTTAATCTGCCAGGAAGTTTCAAACTAATGCCCCTTTACGTCCCCAGGCGACACAATGGTGCCAGTCGAAGGCTGACAATCTGCAGAGTAAGTAGAAAATTGTTACTCTGGCAGAAGTACCCATGTCAATGATGTTTATCAAACAATGGGAACAGTTAATACGACTTCGAAAAATATTCAGGATGGTAGGGAAGAAACGAGCGTTTTGCTCATATCTCATAGGATAACCTCATGACTAGTAGCTTCATTGGCTGCTAACATGTAACGTGGATCTTTCTAAGACTCTTAAGAGGAAAAGGGAGATAGTAATGCGGAACATTTTCCCTCTCCCAATAGGTGAAACAAACAAGCAAGTGCCCTGGTTGGTGACGCGGATTATCGGCGAAATTATTTTGTTGAGACGCGTAAGTAAGGGAAACAACAAAGTTCACATATCATTCGGTTTCAGAGAGCGGTCGAGAGAACATTCTATTTCGGAGGGCGGTGAAGAGAAGATTCTGATTCAGATAGTGGTGGAGAACAGCAGTTTTCTGTTTCTGAGATCGATGAAGAGCAGTTGGTCTTTGTTCCAGATCCGAGGCGGCAGCAAGAATGGCGATTATTCTCGCTGCAGTGATAGGATTTAACTGAGGTTAGCGCCGTGTAAAGTTTAGGAACCTTGTGATCAAGTTGAAGTCGTTTCATAGTTGTATTCATGTTACTTAATTTTTCATTTCAATTCTTTCGCGATTCGGGCTGAACGTTTGTTACAGAGAAGCTTGAGTTATCACTACTTGCTCGTTAAATCGCCTGGTTCACGAGTTAATTCAGGTGTATGTCTAACCTCTTCCTAACACCATGGTGAAGTATTTTTGCCACATCATTTAAAATCCAGTCAGTCAAGATCTTTGGAAGTAACGTCGTCTTTAAATTATGTTTCACAGTTCCTTGCGGATCCAACGTACATGCATTACTTGTATCTGAGAGAGCTTAATACTATATGTACTCCATGTTGTATTCCAACAAAAATGTTCGCCATTTTAGTTTCCTGTCACGTGCGTAGAGTTTGGTAAAATAAAGGTGCAATAATCGAATTTCTCTCGATATCATTCCGGTAATTAGTTAATCCTACACTGCAGAGCTAAAGAAACTGGTACACCTGCCTAATATCGTGTAGGGCCTACTCGAGCACGCAGAAGTGGCGCAACACGACGTGCCATTTACTCGACTAATCTTTTAAGTAGTGCTGGAGGGAAATGACACCATGAATCCTGCAGGGCTGTCCATAGATCAGTAAGAGTACGACGGGGTGGAAATCTCTTCTGAATAGCACGTTGCAAGGCATCCCAGATATGCTCAATAACGTTCATGTCTGGGTAGTTTGGTGACCAGCGGAAGTGTTTAAACTCAGAAGAGTGTTCCTGGAGCCACTCTGTGTAGCAATTCTGGACGTATGGGGTGTCGCACTGTCCTGCTGGAATTGCCCAAGACTGTCGGAATGCACAATGGACATGAATAGATGCAGGTGATCAGACAGGATGCTTACGTACATGTCACCTGTCAGAGTCGTATCTAGAAGTATCAGAGGTCCCCTATCACTCCGACTGTACACGCTCTTCACCAGTACAGAACCTCCACCAACTTGGACAGTCCCCTGCTGACATGCAGGGTCCACTGATTCGTGAGGTTGTCTCCATACCCGTAGACGTCCATCCGCTCGATACAATTTGAAACGAGACTCGTCCGAACATGCAACAAGTTTCCAGTCATCAACAGTCCAATGTCGGTGTTGGCGGGTATATGCGAGGGGTCCATGCTAGGTATAAAGCTATGTGCCGTGCAATCATCAAGCGTACACGAGTGGGCCTTCGGCTCCGAAAGCCCGTATCGATGTTTCGTTGAATGGTTCGCACGCTGACACTTGTAGATGCCCCAGCATTGAAATCTGCAATAATTTGCGGAAGGGTTGCACTTCTGTCACGCTAAACGATTATCTTCAGTCGTCGCTGGCCCCTTCTTACATGATAGTTTTCCGGCCGCAGCGATGTAGGAGATTTGACGTTTTAGCTGATTCCTGATATTCTGGGTACACTCGTGAAATGGTCGTACGTGAAATTCCATACTTCATAGCGACCTCGGAGATGCTGTCCCATCGCATATGCGCCGCTATAACATCAAGTTCAAACTCACTTAAATTGTGATAAAATGCCACGGTAGCAGCAGTAACCGATGTAACAACTGCGCCAGACACTTGTTGTCTTACATAGGCGTTGCCCACCGCAGCGCCGTATTTTGCTTGTTTACAGACCTTTGTCCAATTGGCTCTGAGCGCTATGGGACTCAACTTCATCAGTTCCCTAGAACTTAGAACTACTTAAACCTAAGAAACCTAAGGACATTACACACATCCATGCCCGTGGCAGGATTCGAACTTGCGACCGTAGAGGTCTCGCGGTTCCACACTGTAGTGCCTAGAACTACGGCCGGCCACAGATCTCTGTACTTGAATACGCATGACTATACCTATTTCTTTGGCGCTTCAGTGTATGCCCCTGAAATGTAGATGAACCAAGGCTGTTACCCATACTATGTGAGAGACATTGTTTCTCACGTCAGTTCCGTGGTGTAAATTTTCTTTTAAACTAGACAGCTTCCGGTCAGCCTACAGGCCATAGGATCTGCTCCTTTATTTTTGTATTGACACTCAGGCATCTTACGACCCTTGTATGAAATCATTAGTAGAATTAATAACAACAACTTATACAGTTAATTTGGTTCTTCCCCACAGCGTTAGGCATCTTTCATTTGACTCGCACTGCTAGGATACTTAGTACATGCAAACAACTTTCAGAGTAATAGCGATTTATTGATCTATTGAAAGCGTATGTACACAGTTTCACCAGAAAGTGTATGAAGACAATAATAATGTTTTTGAAACCATATTTTTTACTTATCACGCAAAACGATATCAGTGAGATCATGTAAAAATGTTCGTCATGTAATCAGAAATAAGTATTAAAGACTCATCCAGCTAAAATTGTGATTTATGTCTTAGTCTGTACGGATGCAACAGTCAGAATTTAGTGGCTTTGGAAACTTTGATCTATTAAGAGGAAACAACTATTAAAATAACAGTAGACGGTTAATGACTATGGACTTCCCCTTATGCAAAACAAGCAGTATCATGGAACTGATGGTGTTAAAGTAGAATGTTTTGAGCTGTAGGAGGTGCAGTTCGACACTTTCAACGAAAATCACGGCGCACAGCTGATAACTGAACTGAAGCTATTGAAACGGAGAACGCGAAATACCTTTTGTTGCTGTGTTATCGCGGCCTCGACTCGACGCTCATTTGGTAATGAACGAGCCAGTTGCACAGGGAAACCTATACTTGCGGCTTAGAACTGACTGGAAAGTACTCTTTTAGTTTGGTCACAAGACCTATAATCAACAAGGATCTGACGTCATTCGCGCAGAGAATAGTCTTTTGGAATCAGATGAGTCTTTTGAAGTACCTTGTGTAACGGTTCTTAGGTATGACGTGACAGCACACAGTTCATGATACGTGTTGCGCGATATACTTAGGTTATATACAACTTTTGCAAACAAGTATCGCGGGTAGAAGGATCCGTCTAATAAACTTTTCTTTAAATCATCAGTCTTCCGACTAGTTTGATGATTTCCCCCTTCTTTTTCCATCCTGTGCTAATCTTTTCACAGCTACGTAGCAACAACATCCTCTGTTCTATCTTTTTCCATTCTTTGCCTGCTCCTGCTATCTTTTGGCTGTTGGGACTCATCACGGGGCATCAAGAACTCGTCAGTTTGGCAATAGAAGGAAGTGTGATGGGTAAAAGTCTTCCAGCGCAATTGCACCGAGCCACGTTCAAATGGGTGTGGTCTGCAGAAGTTCGGCAGAAAGCAAGAGACTTGCACAGGGTAGGCTTCGTGTGGAAATCTTCGTCACACCATACTGGAGACTAAAACAACAGCTGACTGTTCCAGCGCTAATTTAACTTTTCTTGGACGACACAGTAACATCCCACTAACGTGTCCCTTTTTCAGGCAAGACTATTTCATAGACTCAATTTAGTACTTAATATTATTGCGATTTATGTGCCTGTTGAATTTTAATACTCTTGGAAAAAACAGTCATAGGTTTATACCAAAATAGCGGGCCACAATTTTTGAAAGTGCTGTCTCTGTGGTGAACGGGTATTGTGAGTTGGCTGATGACGCTATTACTGTCTTGTTAACAGTGAAGTCACGAGTGTCATTAATCTGCGTCAGAACTCCTCGACGTATTATACGAGTAGTTCTACCCCTTGTCTTCGTGCTTGCCAAACCATACCTAGGCCGGCAAGGTCGATGGATCTGTCCGCAGTTGAGAAAGTTTAGAACATTATGGGCGGGGCGCTCCAACGAGCTCAGGATTTTGACATATAACGCGCAATTTGGCCAGAATCTGGCACGATACGCCTCACGAGGACATCCAGCAAATCACTCAACGCTAAGCCGAATAACTGCTTGCGTAAGGGCCAGAGGTGGACCAATGCGTCATTGACTTTCTCAATTTGTGAAGCTCTTTCTCGTGAATAAATCGCCCAGTTTTTTCTGAAATTATAATCATTTGTTTATTTGTACATGTACATCACATGCACAGATTTGGGTCCCATTGGAATAATTCCTTCGTGGTACGTCGTTTTTTGGTCTTAGAGTGTATTTCTCCCTGGCCCTGCGACAATGTCGAAGAATTTTTGACTTGACAATAAAAGTATATATTTCAGGGTGGGTATAACCCGGTCTGATTTTATTGTTATACGGACGTGCATAATAAATCAACAAGTGCTCATTTTAAACGTTTTTTGCTAACTCTCACCACAAATGTACAATCATCATCACCATTACTATTATTATTCCTTTCTGATGAACAGTTCCGTTTTAGCGATGTAAGTGAGGAAAACTAGATGAAAATGAGGACACTGGATCCCAGTACCGGCAAACTTCTAGGCTAGCGCTTTGAATCGTTGGGCTAACGTCTCTGCAGCAAGGATAGCGCTCGCCTGAGATAGTAGTCAGTAGGTTCATAAAACCATGGACCTCGGTTTCTCGAATTCGCTCGAGAATCTTCCAAATGGTTCAAATGGCTCTGAGCATTATGGGACTTAACATCTGAGGTCATCAGTCCCCTAGACTTAGAACTACTTAAACCTAACCCACGTAAGGACATCACACACATCCATGACCGAGGCAGGATTCGAACCTACGACCGTAGCAGGAGCGCGGTTCTGGACTGAAGCGCCTAGAACCGCTCGGCCACAGAGGCCGCCAAGAATCTTCAACGCACTCCTATCCACGGGAGATAGCGTAGTGATTGAAAATATGCCTTCTTGAATGAAATAGCTTTACTCTTCACTAAGGCAACCGCAAGAGAGCATGTGGACCAATACCGCGTATCAAAGGCAGAAGGATGTGTTGTGCCTTGGGGGTGCAGAATGGTTTGATACCAAGATAGGTATGGAGAGAAAAAGTTAAGTAGACTGTCAGCATCTCTTTGTTTCCGAAACTGTGTTGTGGTTGGATCCGAAATCGAGTGTGAAAGGGGGACGGGACCCCCAGTACCTCACTGCCGTGCAGTGAATGGCAAATAATCCAGTACGCCCTCGACAAGTTTTCGGACACACGAAGAACTTAAAACTAGTGTGCGAGGGAAAAGTGAACGTAAAATAGCGTCGACACTGAAATTACGTAAGGTTACCAAACAGGTGTCTAGCTACTTGTCACTTCCTCCATGTATTTTTGTTATAATGACACTTTTGTTCCGGTGCAACAGCAAGCGCCGGCACGTTGGCCTGAACGAAACAGCAGGGAAGGCTGTGAGACGACGTCAGCAAATAGAACGCTGACTATGACGACACCCCGACAGGAGCGGCCCCTATACGAAGAGAATAAAAGAGCCGTTCCAGCTAGTTTCGGCCGCACTAGAAAGCCGCACCAGATGAGTCGCACTAGAAGCCCACACTATATTAGTTGCTTGCGTCGAAAGTGTATAAATCGATGGACATTGATTATTTTCATGATGCCATTTGCTTGCGACACCTCATTGCGCATAGGCAAAGTTAAGTTTTGTGAATTCAGTTTACTGTAATAAACACCATTAAGAATATTTGCTTGAATGTTGTCTAGCTATCCGAGAAAACAGCTTCCTAGGCTCCCTGTATTAGACGAGTGGGCAGGATCACACAATTTTTTTAAGTTCTCCATTCTTTTATTCAGTTTTCATTGTTATTAGTTCTCTCTCATTATTATTATTGTTTTATTTAATATTAAGTGCAAGGAAGCTTTAAAGGGTAGTTCTAATGGATAAATTGGTGACGGCCTATAAGTAGTTCTTAGAAGAAATACACTACTGGCCATTAAAATCGCTACATCATGAAGATGACGTGCTACAGACGCCAAATTTAACCCACAGGAAGAAGATGCAGTGATATGCAAATGATTAGCTTTTCGGAGCACTCACACAAGGTTGGCACCGGTGGCGACACCTACAACGTGCTGACATGAGGAAAGTTTCCAACCGATTTCTCATACACAAACAGCAGTTGACCGGCGTTGCCTGGTGAAACGCTGTTGTGATGCCTCGTGTAAGGAGGAGAAATGCGTACCATCACGTTTCCGTCTTTGATAAAGGTCGGATTGTAGCCTATCGCGATTGCGGTTTATCGAATTGCAACATTGCTGCTCTAGTTAGTCGATATCCAATGACTGTTACCAGAATATCGAATCGGTGGGTTCAGGAGGGTAATATGGAACGCCGTGCTGGATCCCAACGGGCTCGTATTACAAGCAGTCGAGATGACAGGCATCTTATCCGCATGGCTGTAACGGATCGTGCAGCCACATCCCTGCGTCAACAGATGGGGACGTTTGCAAGACAACAACCATCTGCACGAACAGTTCGACGACGTTTGCAGCAGCATGGACTATCAGCTCGGAGACCATGGCTGTGGTTACCCTTGAGGCTGCATCACAAACAGGAGCGCCTGCGATGGTGTACTCAACGGCGAACCTGGGTGCACGAATGGTAAAACGTCATTTTTTCGGATGAATCTAGGCTCTGTTTACAGCATCATGATGGTCGCATCCGTGTTTGGCGACATCGCGGTGAACGCACATTGGAAGCGTGTATTTGTCGTCGTCATACTTGCGTATCACCCGGCGTGATGGTATGGAGTGCCATTGGTTACACGTCTCGGTCACCTCTTGCTCGCATTGACGGCACTTCGAACAGTGGACGTTACATTTCATATGTGTTACTACCCGTGGCTCTACCCTTCATTCGATCCCAGCGAAACCGTACATTTTAGCAGGATAATGCACGACCGCACGTTGCAGGTCCTGTACAGGCCTTTCTGGATACAGAAAATGTTCGACTGCTGCCCTGGCCAGCACATTCTCCAGATCTCACCAATTGAAAACGTCTGGTCAATGGTGGCAGAGCAACTGGCTCGTCACAATACGTCAGTCGCTACTCTTGATGAACTGTGATGTAGTGTTGAAGCTGCATGGGCAGATGTACCTGTACACGATATCCAAGCTCTGACTCAACGCCCAGGCTACGGTCAGAGGTGCTTGTTTTGGGTACTGATTTCTCAGAATCTATGCACCAAAATTGCATGAAAATGTAATCACATGTCAGTTGTAGTATAATATATTTGTCCAATGAATACCGGTTTATTATCTGCATTTCTTCTTGGTGTAGCAACTTTAATGGCCAGTAGTTTAAATTCAGAACAGCCGTGCGCCAGCAGATAACTTCGTCAGTAGTATACAGGGTGAATCAGCTGCACACACTGATGTCGCTTTGTTCATGCCACACTACATCTGTGCCAGGAACGATATCCAGAATGGCGACAGCTACGAAATCGATATATGTTGCCTCTCAGAGCTTTGGGCAACTGTTAGCAAACGGTATCGTACTGTAAAAAGTACAAGTGATTATTGGCCATGAGTTCGGCGGTATTTTTGGACCAAGGTAGACACTTATCCAAGTGTCTCCAATATTTCTTTGTTTAATTAGTCATACAGGTTTTGGGGAGACTTTGTAAGTTTATTCCGTTGATAGTGCTTAATTTTTCGTAAATGGTTCAGAAATGTTGCCTTATAGAATGTGTTTCGCCACTGGAAACAACGAATTTAACAAGAGATATTGTAAGGTGTCAGGCAAATCCAACACCTTCCATAAAAACCCTGACATGGTAAGCAAATCCAGTAGTATGTCACATAGCTCCGAATAAATCGTGACATTAAATTAACCAAAGTAATACGAGTAACGAGTGAGCAATTGGAATACCACAGACTAACACAAGAATGCCTAAATGCATGTCATACCTTCCCACCGTGAGACAGACGCAGTTCCGAGGGGAGAAACGATAACAGAAGCCGAGAGCAGAACCGTGTTAAGCTAGAAGGCCTTACGATAAGGGACGGATTGGACACCCACGTCGCCAGCTAACCACTATGACAACACCAGCTGCAAGTTTTAGCGTGATACTTTTTCGCTCTGAGCACTATGGGACTTAACTGCTGTGGTCATCAGCCCCCACAACTTAGAACTACTTAACCTAAGGACATCACAAACATCCATGCCCGAGGCAGGATTCGAACCTGCGACCGTAGCAGTCGCACGGTTCCGGACTGCGCGCCTAGAACCGCGAGACCACCCCTGCCGGCAGACTTTTTCGCGTCTCTGTTATGTCAAGGACCACCCTCCCGCCCATGTTAAAAGATAGAGCCATCCAGAAAAACAGTATAGATCTTACGATAACGCTAAAAGAACCACACCAGCTGCAAGTTTTAGCGTGAGACTTTTTCGCGTCTCTGTTACGTTGCAAACTTTAAAAACATTGCCCCACAACGAAAAGTATAACGTTTCTCATTGGATAGACAGAATTTTTGTAGGCGGAGCTTAAGGTTAACATTGAGACCCTGATTGATCAGATGAAAACACAGCCAGATAGTTTTTTTAAACCAACTTCGGTAAATGGTAGTAAGGAGAAGTTAGTTAGTACCGAGATGGCGAGCTGGATGGCTGCTGCGCCGGCTGCTGCCCCCCTGAAGCTGCCTAACCAACGACAAGGTAATGAACGCACGCGATGCCGCATAACAGCTCATAAAGCTTAACCCCCTTTTTGCGTAATACTAGTGTCGATCTCGATTAAAGCTCATGGTGTTCACATTTGCCACTTGAAGTAAAAATCTGAAACGTGATGATTTTTCTGATATATAATTATTGAGAAGCCACATCAGCCACTGTAATTTACGACAAGTTAGATAAGTAATTAAAGATAATTGAGGGTCACTGTAGACCATTTTGATAGTTTTCTCTTTTGTGAAACTTAATTTAAAGCTAGATTATAGATGTGATATGGCATAGGTCATCCTTCGATCCATTGTAGAACTTGGAAACCCGTTCAGGGAATATTCGTTCACATTTTTGTTGAACGCAGTTGGTTTTTACCATCTTGTATTAAAACATTTCCTTTTATCAATAATGCAATTTATAAACGATGTTTTGTGAGTAGAATAAAATTTCCAATGGTAAACTTAACTGCTTTTTCGACGTTATTTTAGCAGCTAACTAAAAATAGGAAAGCCTTTCACCCCTTCCACTAAATTTAGTTAGTATTAAGATTCTTTACTCTGAAATCATTAAGTATTTGGTTATATCATCGCTAGTCTCACTGAGCTCTTTTGAATTCTACATGTCATGTGTGGTCTGGCGTCTCCTTACCAGCAACAGGTCCCAGGTTCAAACTAGTCAATTCCCTAAAAAACACGCTCAGAGCGTCGTTGCGCGAAAGTGTGTTAGGGAGACACGATATAGAACAAACAGACACCACCGTGAACGTTAGAATATCAATATGAGAACTTTTCGACTGCCGCGTTAATATGCTAAAGTAATTTTATAAAAAAATTGCAGAATAGGTCTAAGTTGTCTTTGTGTACTTTACCAGTTATTCTGGAACATTTAGACAATGTGCTTTACGCCTCTAGAGCGAAATGGCCAACAACATTGTTCTGTCATGTGGGGTTGCATAAACCGACATTGGCAGGTGCAGCTCAATCACCCTATTTATTAAGTACTTTAAGAAGTAACAAAAATGTATGTGTTTATGTGAAACTTATTTCAAAGTGTAATTAATAACAATCAATCCATTTGGTTGGCTATGTGGTCGACCATCAATAAAGATAAATGTTTTTGTGGTTTTCAGTCTGAATTCTCATAAAAATAGTTCTGAAGAGAATTGAAGAGAAGGTGGAGGATATGCTGAGTGAAGATCAGTTTGGTTTCAGAAGGGGATTGGGAACAAGAGAGGCGATTCTGGCACTAAGACTGATTATCGAAAAGCAATTACAGAAAAATAAACCAACTTATATTGCCTTTATAGACATGGAAAAGGCATTTGATAACGTTATCTGGCAAGAGATGTTCAGAGTGCTGAGGAAAATTGGAATAAAGTACAAAGACATCCGCGTGATACTCAGTTTCTATAAGAATGAGGTGGCAGTGATTAGGAACTGTCACCAGGAACAACAAGCAAATATTAGAAAAGGGGTAAGACAAGGATGTGCTCTCTCTCCTCTTATATTCAGTGCTTACATCCAGGAAGCTATAGACCAAGTTCGAGAAACTACTGAGGTGGGGATCAAAATTAATGGGCAGAAGATAGACATGGTACGTTATGCAGATGATATTGCTATAGTCACGGAGACAGAAGAAGATCTAGAGGAAGTCCTCAGAACAACGGAAAAAATTCTATACAATCAGTATGGAATGAGAATAAACAAGAAAAAGACTAAAGTGATGGTATGCAGTACAGGAGCAGAATATGAACCTCCGAGAATTAGAATTGGAAGAGAGGAGCTGGAAGTGATACAGGAATTTACTTACCTGGGAAGCAAAATCACAAGGGATGGTAGAAGCCGGAAAGAAATTGCGACCAGAATACAAAAGGCCAAAATTGCATTTAATCGGAGAAGGAACTTACTCACCAGCAACATCAGTCTGAAAATAAGGAAACGCATCATGAAAGGTTTCGTTTGGAGTGTGGCCCTATATGGATGTGAAACTTGGACAGTTGGAAGAGCAGAGAGAAGACGGCTAGAGGCCCTGGAGATGTGGTGCTATAGAAGGATGATGAAGATCAGCTGGACAGACAAAGTAACAAATGAAGAGGTGCTTAGAAGAGCACAGGAAACCAGATCTCTGTGGAGGCACATCCAAACAAGAAGAGACAAACTTGTAGGGCACATCCTACGACACAACAATATCATTGGAACAATAGCAGAAGGAGTTATTGAGGGAAGGAATCGGCGGGGGCGACCAAGGATATCATACATGCAACAGATCATGAATGACGTTGGATGTAACACATATGTGGAAATGAAGAGGAAAGCAGACAGAAGAGGGGAATGGCGCTCTGCTGCAAACCAACCTCAGGGTTGAACACTAAAGAAGAAGTCTGAAGACTGGTTTGGTGCAGTTTTGCTCGATACTCTACCCTTATAAGCCTCCTGTACTCTAAACAACTACTGCAAGCTACATCCATTTGAAACTGCTTATTCCAATCATGGTTACGCCTCCCTGTTTCGTGTTTACCCCCATGCTTCCCTCCCTTACCAAATTGACGATTCGTTCATGTCTCCGAATCTGCCCTATCAACTGATGTCTCCTTTTAGTCAAATTGTGCCCTAAATATCTTTTTCCTTCAATTCGGTTCAATAACTCATAAAATAGTTGATCTACCCATGCAATCTTCAACATTCTTCTGCAGCATTAAATATCAAAGCCTTCTATTCTCTCCATGCTTGAATTGTTTAATGTCAACGTTTCACTTCTGTACATCTACGTTCCAGATAATTCTTTCAGGAAAGAATTTCTGACATTTAAATTTATATGCGACATTAGCAAATTTATCGTTTTCAGACATCATTTTCTTGTTCTTTCCAGTCTGTATATTATATCCTCTCTACTTTGAACACCATCAGTTATTTTGCTGCCAAATTATCAAAACTCAGCTACTACTTTCAGTCTCTCCATTACCACTGGAAGTCTCCTGCTCTTTCTTCGTAATTGTTCTGAGTACATGCATATATGTCTTTAGAAAAACTTCTTGAATACAAGTCCCTTATGCACAAAATCTTGAGTCAAGAAATAATTTATGTCACAATCTGGCTACGGTTTCTTAAAAATACGTACGTCTACAGGATACTTACACTGCGGAACGTGAAGAAATGAATGCCTGAATGAATTTATGATCACAGTCACTTCTAGAACGTTCATTATCTGATTCAGTGAACGTATAATTTATCTTTCTTATGAGCAGATGGAATGCTATGAGGATATGTGCCTCATTTGATAACCTAATACTTGTAAACACAAAAAAACCTGAAATTTATACATAAAAATCACGCCTAAAAAAATCCGATAAGCAGCAAGCAGTCTCGGAATGTCGGCAGCACAGCTTACCTTCTGAGGTGTAAGCATGCGAAGAACTGAAAAAGGGTTTCTGGTGACTGCACTTTTGAAAAAGTCTCTACTAGGTCCAGTTATGCCTCGCATTGAGGAACAGTCTTGCTGAAGGCAAAATTCAGAGAAAGTTCGTGCTTGAAGTATACATTTGCAATCGCTTTTATCACATGGAGTATAATCGTGATAATTAAGACGCAATTCAAAAGCAGTACTAAACAGAAGATTACATTTGTCCTGTGATGGACCCCGAGGTACACAAGTCCAATATGTACAAAGGGTGTTGGATAAGTAACACAACATATGTTTTTTGAGAATCAAGTTGATTTTACTAAGGATTCCAGTACACCATATTATTCCCCGTACGCCAAGATACAAAAACCCGTTTTTCAACACAGTCTCCGTTCAATCCGACGACCTTACGTCACCTTACTGGGAAAGCCTGTATGCCTGCGTGGTACCAACCTACTGGCCGACGTCGGAGTCAACGGCATGTTGCGTCAGTAGCATACCCAGTATCTACGCGCTGCTTTCCGCGGAGTGCATCCTTCCTTGGGCCGAACAGATGGAAGTCGGAAGACGCGGGATCGGGACTGTAGGTGGGTGAGACAGAACAGTCCAGTGAAGTTTTGTGAGCTCCTCTAGGGCGCGCAGACTTTCGTGAGACTTTGTGCTCACATGGAGGAGCCGGAGTTCTTTGTGGAGCCGAACACGTCCCAGCATTGCAGCGGTCACATCTGTGTGTGGGCGGCCGCCACATGGGAAGTCTGACAGATTTACGGGATCTTGTTGCGATGATGGGAGACGCCTCGCTCAACGACACCGTGCTTTTGTTCACTGCCAAGTCTCTGCAAACACTCTGCAGGCCCCTAAGAATAACTGGTAGGCTCTGGTTTTCCGCCAAAAAAGCCTCAATCATTCTCTGTCTGGATACCATCTCCATTACAGCCGTCATTTTGAAGTCTACCTATCGGAACTTCATGAAACAATAGGGGCTGGAGCGGCAGTATTCTATGATGCACCACAGCGAATTCCGCCATTTTTCAACGGATATTGGCACAGAAAAAGTAGTGTTGCATTACTTATTGAACGCACCTCGCATAAAAAATTGAACAATGGAAGACTCTAGACACTTAAGCAAATCTTAACCACATGTAATTTAACAGCAATTGGTGCAAATGTCTCTGAGCACTATGGGACTTAACATGTATGGTCATCAGTCCCCTAGAACTTAGAACTACTTAAACCGAACTAACCTAAGGACATCACACACATCCATTCCCGAGGCAGGATTCGAACCTGCGACCGTAGCGGTCGCGCGGTTCCAGACTGAAGCGCCTAGAATCGCTCGGCCTCACCGGCCGGCTAACAGCAATTATATGTAGCCAGTACTCCTGCCGTAGAGATGAATGCGTGGAAGGCCGATTCTGTGCCTCGAGAATGGATGACGACCTACCTCATCAAAAAATAGGAGTGAAGTCTGAAAATAAGCGAAGGCACATTTAAAGATCTGAAACGTTTCGGGAAGAACATTATGCTAAGCTGCAAAATTCATGAAGCAGTCTCACCATACTTCTGTAGTTTGCATCCTTAGAACGACCATCAATAAGTAACGGAACATAACCGAATGTAGGAAGAAGAAGGAACAGAAACTGAATGGTTCGTCCACTGTCCAATCGGACTTTCTACACGCGACGCGGTCTGTGCAGACATGTGATTGACTTGTACCTACTACTTCCAAAGCATGAGGAGCAGACGTGCCTTAGTTCTATTCATAGACCGTAACTCACTAAGCAATTCATATCCCTGGTATAGACTGTCTTCGTAACAGACTTCCGACTCAGAATTCGTATTAGAGCGAATAGATAGAAACTTGTACGAACAAATTTCGCGGTTTTGTGCTTTTTATGGTATTGATCTTATAACCTCTTTTCAAGATACTATACATTCCGATCAAATATTAATTCACGTTCTTTGCCATCTCTGAGTGAATTACTATGTCTTTAGGAAATCTCAACCTTTTTTATTTCACCTCCCCGAATTTTAATTCTGTTTTCATATTTCTCCTTTGTTTCCTTTGTAGCTTGCTCAGCGTAAGGATTGAACAACGTCAAGCATGGTCTAGAAACTTTTCTCGTCCCTTTCTCAACTACTGCTTTCATGTCCTTCGAATCTTTTAATCGCCATCTGATTTCTGTACACATAGTAGACAACTTTCACTCCCTGTATTTAATCTCTGCTACCTTTCGAATTTTAGCGACTATTGTCCAATCAGCAATGGCAACAGGTTTCTAAATTTCTATAAACGTAGGTTTGTGTTTCTTTAACCTATCTTATAAGTTATGACGTAGGGCCAGTATTGCCTCATGTGTTCCTACATTTCTACGGAACCCAATCTGATCTACTCCGAGGTCAGCTTTTACCAGCTTTTCCATTCCTATGTAGATGATTAAATGTAGAAAAATGTATGGTTCAAGTAATATAGGAGTTAATCCGTCTTTTGCGAGTGTCTCTTCTTCTTCACCTCTTCCCGTTTCTCCTCCACTTGCCTGTGTCTAGTGTAAATATCGTATTCAAGTGTGAGAAAGTTTTTTAAGTGCTTGTGAAGCTGCTACCTGAGGCGGGACGTGGGTACCAGCCCAGTATTTACCTCGATGGATGCGGGAAATCGCATAACTACCACATCTAGACACGCGGGCTCACAAGTACTCGTCGTTGATCAACGAATCAGATCGACACGTGGCAGTGACCACTGAAAATACTGTAAATAAATCGAAACACTTCTGGTCCAAATAAGACTTGTTACAGTTTCAAAAGACCGTATAATCCCACATCACTTGTAAAACTACAACATCAGAATGGAGGACTCAAAAACGAAACATACAACATGTACCCTGCCTTCAAAAAGACTGGGTAAATAAAAAATAGAGAAGAGTTAATATGGTGGTTTGAAGGCTTTCGGTGTGGTTTATCCTCTGCCTACTTGATCACTGCGCACGAAACGTTTATACCGCAATGTAAATTGTCAGAAAAGTCCTTCTATGGGATGTTGCTCAACTCGCGAGTCACGTTGCCTTGATTGTGGGCTATGTTGTCAAAGTGATGCCTCTCCATGTGAATTTCTGGGCTTTATCTTTTTGTGGTAGGTTCGTATTTATAACACCAAATACCTCCATCCTTGATGATTACTTAAAAAGAAATTGTCAGCGTTTTTCATTTCAACAAAGTTACGAAAGACGTCCACGCCTCGTTGTTTTTGAGCATCAAGCAAGGTGGACAAGACAAACTTTGCACACAGTTTTCTCTTCTGGTTTTGACACACTACGGTCGCACATCCACTACTTAACAGTGCCTGTTCACAACTGACTGGTCGAATGCGTATCTTCTTTTTACAGTTGTTATATCAAGCTGTCACCATACTTAATGGGCAGATGTCGTTTAGGCCCTTATTACACTATAAGAGATCTGTGACAAACATCTTTTATTAAAGCCATTTGGTCAGTTCGTTGACTGTGTACTATGGATGCTCTTATCAGACACCTTTTATCAAAGATCTCTCATTAAAGTTAGAGCGAGGGCCTATCTTTGATGAAAGTTCGCCGTTGTATACATATCTTTTCAATATTTTTAGTACCTTTAACCTACAAAATGGCGTCGAAGTATATTTGGTACGTGACAACCACCACAGTGTTCACTGCAAAAAATGAAGAATACGAAATTCTTCAGAGCAGAAGGCACGATGACTACCAAAATCGTAATAAGCGGTTAGTATCTTATAAATAAATAGCTGCAGCAAACAGCTGCATTCGAAGTGGCTGTGCTGTGTATCATGTTTTTACGTTGTAGAAAGAGAGAATGTGGAAAAAGACGGAGATGTGTTGTCAAAATAGAAATGAAAAAAAAAGTTTTTATTGTGTTGTAAATAACCTAACCGAAGCTTCATAAATTCCTCTGTAAGTGATATGTGTATTGGTTCACATGGTTCTGAAATGATAGACTATGGGAATCGAGTACTATATAGGAAGTTGGAATAGTTTTCGCCTGTTGCTAATAATAATTTAACGATGAAATGATCTTTAAAAGAAATTTCATTCATGATTTAAATACTGCAACACTGCAGCAATTAGGTATTTTTTCATACTTAGCATGATACTTTGCGAGAATTTATTCTCATTGTGAAATGCGAATGTTGCGTGGACATCCTACGTGATGTTTCAGAAAATAGGACAAAAGAAATCTGTCCGACTGCAGTAAACCATGAAAACACAAACAAAAGAGAGGCAAAACAAGACACATATTAACACCTCCTAAAAAACGTTTATAAATATTTGCTCTTGATAACGAGTATAAATTCATAAACATATCACATTAAGAATGAAAACATACCTAGTGCATCATTAACTATTTAAGTCATGAGTGACACTGCTGTATGCTTTCTAAAAACATGGGTTATGATGAATGAAATTAAGAAAAGGCAGTCCTTAACTGAGTGTTGTGTATGCAAGTATGAAAGGCTGCTTTCATGAGGGCAAATTGAAATGCACCAACATGTACTGGTTTAAAGGCGTTTACTGTTAGGTATCCATTCTCGAGTAATTATGACGAAAAATTTTATAACACTGTAGTAGCTCCAGTGAAGTAGTTTGGTCAAAGAAGTCTGATGAAGTCTTTGACAAAGATATTTGTAAAATGGGCCTTGCACGCCAGGAATGAAATCAGTCTGGGGACTTTTAGGAAAGACGTTGTACACTGAGCTGACAAATGTCATGGGATACCTCCTAGCCGGCCGCTGTGGCAGAGCGGTTCTACGCGCTTCAGTCCGGAATCGCGCTGTTTCTACGGTCGCAGGTACGAATGCTGCCTCCGGCATGGATGTGTGTGATGTCCTTAGGTTAGCTACGTTAAAGTAGTGCGAAGTCTAGGGGACTGATGGCCTCACCATCAGTTCTTACTAACTGGAATCGGGACTCATATAAGCAGGCCACGGTTTTCCTGTAGTCTAGGGTCCAGCCGATAACGTCACGAGTCGATCAGTGGCGCTGCAGGCATGTCGTCCTGTCAGCAAAGGCATTCGCGTCGGTCGTCTGCTGCTTAATCATTTAACGTCGAATTTCGCCGCACTGTCCCAAGTGATACTGTCAGCATACGTGCACACTGATTCCTGCAGTTATTCGAGGTAGCGTTGCTTGCTTGTAGGACTGATAAATCCAAGCAAATGCCGCTGCTCTCAGTCGTTAAGTGGAGACCGTCGGCCACTGCTTTGTCCGCCGTGAGAGAGAATGCCTTAAATTTCGTACTCTCGACGCGCTCTTGACACTGTGGATTTCAGAATACTGATTTCCCTAACGATTTCCGAAATGGAATGCCCCAAGCTTCTAGCTTCAATTTCCATTCCGCGTTGAAATTCTGTGAATTCCTTTTGTGCAGTCATAACCACCTCGTAAACGTTTCCACATGAATCTCCTGATAAAACTGATAGCTCCGGCAAAGCACGGCGCTTTTACGCCTGGTGTACGTGATACTACCGTCGTGCATATCGCTATCCCACGACTTTCGTCACCTCAGTTATGCTTCCCGTGTGGGAAGGGGACACGGCAAGCCGGCGGAAGCTGCCAGCGCCGATGCGCTGCTGAGCGAAACAATACTCGCGGAAGTAAGTGCAGGCGGCGAGGGCCGGAAAGGGTGGCGTGGCGTGCCGAGGGAATTCGGCGTCTTTGGAGCGTGAAGCAGGTGTGGCCGTGTGGTGTGGCGCAGCGCAGGGGCCGTGGCTGGCAGCTGCGTGGCATATGGATGCCTGCGCTACGCTCAACTCCTCACCTGCCGAACCGGGCAGCCGCTCGCAGATCTGCCAACGGACTCTCCACGCGAGACACTTGCTGCGTTTCCTGAACCACCTTCGCCTTTCATGCTGGGAAGATTCATACGGCTCTGAATGTTCCTCCAATTTTAAGGGACTGGTTATTATACAGTGAACACTTATTTCGTAGGCCAACACGCGATCTGTTAGTTGTTTCATAAGCAGACAACTGAGGGTAAAAATACGGTCAATGAAGTAGAAAATACTGAGGTTGGTAGTAGGGAAAATGTGTTACAGGAAGAACAATTAAGTATCACTGTGCACTGCTGTCAGTTGTGTGCTACCGGTAACTTACCACCCGACAGCGGAGAGCCTGCGGCTGAGCGAGAACGTGGGGACTGTCAAAGATTCCTCGTCGAGAACTGCTGCAGATAAAACAGGATTAAACTGTATTGCTAGTTTTTATGTTCTGTTTGATATGATATGATGTACGGCAACTAGTCAGCGCCTAGCCAAGTTTTACTGGTCTTGCCTGTGAATAATTTAAATGGGTGAGATGGCGCTAAATACACTAACATTATTACCACTGCCCATCGCGAGGTTGTATGCTGCCTGGTGGCTCTGAGGGCACGTGGTGCTGTAAGAGAAATATGTATGCGAAGCAGAGACGAATGGGGAATCATTCTAGCGACGATAAGTGGCGCAAATGCGCAAATCCGTCGCCTTGAGCGTCTTTTACAAAAGCCATATTGTTGTGGTTCAGTGCCTGGGAGAGAATATCTCGGAAACAGCGAAGATGGTCGGCTGTTCGCTTGCTGCTGTCGTGAGCAACTATGGAAAGTGGCTGAAGAATGCTGCGACCACGGGTAGGCGATAAGAAGTTGGACGTGCATACCTCATCACAGGGATCGAAGGCTTGCGCGCACTCTAAAGCATGATAGGCGGCGATATGTGGAAGATTTGACGACAGAATGCAGTGCTCGTGCAGACACAAGTGTTCTGGAGCACACCGTTCAGTGCACATTCTTGAACACGGTGTTCCACGCTAGTGGACCCCTATGTGTTTCCATGTTGACCCAACGACATCGTCAATTATGAGTACAGTGGGCACGGGATCATCGAGGCTGGACCGCGGATCAGTGGCGTCGAGCCATCTGGTTGGATGAATCCCATTTTTGGTTAAAGCAGGTCTGTGGTCTTGTCCAGATTCGTCGTCATCCAGGCGCTCTGTTGCTCGACAGATGCAGCGCGCCAAGGAGGCAGGCCGAGGGGGAGCAGCATTACGTTAGGGGCGACATTCACCTGGGCTTCCATGGGACCTGTGGTAATAATCGAAGGCACCATGACACTTGCAGACTATGTGAACATTATCAGGACTAAGAACCTTCACCATCGCAGCGCGTCAGCAATCGTTGGTTAATATATTAAAAAACTGAAAACCCGCCTCGATTGCGAAACAAGCACCGAGTGTTAAGTGTTAACCCAGGTTTCGCCGTACATAACTACACCTTCTTCAGAACAACAATAAAACCCACAAGTGCCTAAGAAGACCTTTGTCAATGATTAAAAGAACACCATAGCTGTACATTTATAATCGAAAAAGAAAAGGAAAACACCAACAGTACATATGTAAGGTGTCAGGCAAATCCAACACCTTCCATGAAAACCCTGACATGATAAGCAAATCCTGTAGTTTGTCACATAGCTCCGAATAAATCGTGACATTAAATTAACCAAATTAATACGAGTAACGAGTGAGAAAATGGAATACCATAGACTAACACAAGAACGCCTACATGCATGTCGTACCTTCCCACCGTGAGACCGACGCAGTTCCGAGGGGAGAAACGAGAACAGAAGCCGAGAGCAGAACCGTGTTAAGCTAGAAGGCCCTACGATGAGGGTCGGACTGGACACCCACGTCGCCAGCTAACCACTAGGGCTCACCACCCGCACGTTTTAGCGTGAGACTTTTTCGCGTCTCAGGTACGTCAAGGACCACCCCCCAGCCCATGTTAAAAGATAGAGCCCTCCAGAAGAACAGTATAGATCTTACGATAACGCTAAAAGGACCACACCAGCTGCAGGTTTTAGCGTGAGACTTCTTAGCGTCTCTGTTACGTTGCAAACTTTAAAAACATTGCCCTACCACGAAAAGTATAACGTTTCTCATTCGATAGACAGCATTTTTGTAGGCAGAGCTTAACGTTATCATTGAGACCCTGATTGGTCAGATGAAAACACAGCCAGATTGTTTTTTAAACCAACTTCGGTAAATTGTAGTAAGGAGAAGTTAGGAGAGAGTTAGTTCCGAGACGGCGAGCTGGATGGCTGGTGCGCCGGCCGCTGTGACCCTGACGCTGCCTGAACACCGATAAGGTAATGAACGCACGCGATGCCGCATTTTTGAGCGCATAAGGCTTCACTCAGAACTGCAGAAGTCTCATCTGCTACACCCCTTTTTTGCGTAATACTAGTGTCAATCGTTAATTGAAACTCATGGTGTTCACATTTGCCACTTGAAGAACAGATCTGAAACGCGATGATTTTTCTTTTATATAGTTACTGAGAAGCCACATCAGCTACTGTAATTTACGACAAGTTACATAAGTAATTAAAGATAATTGAGGGTCACTGTAGACCATTTTGATAGTTTTCTCTTTTGTGAAACTTAACAAACCTAGATTATAGATGTGATATGGCATAGGTCATCCTTCGATCCATTGTAGAACTTGGAAACCCATTCAGGGAATATTCGTTCACATTTTTGTTGAACGCAGTTGGTTTTTACCATCCTGTATTAAAACATTTCCATTTATCAATAGTGCACTTTATAAAGATGTTTTGTGAGTAGAATAAAATTTCCAATGGTAAACTTAACTGCTTTTTCGACGTTATTTTAGCAGCTAACTAAAAATAGGAAAGCCTTGAACCCTTTCCACTAAATTTAGTTGGTATTAAGATTCTTTTACAGGGAGTGCAGTGGAGCTGACGCTGAGATCATTAAGTATTTGGTTATATCATCGCTAGTCTCACTGAACTCTTCTGAATTCTACATGTCATGTGTGGTCTGGCGTCCCCTTACCAGCAACAGGTCCCAGGTTCAAACTAGTTAATTCCATAAAAACACGCTCAGAGCGTCGTTGCGCGAAAGTGGTAGGGAGACACGATATAGTACAAACAGACACCACCATGAATGTTTAGACATATGTACAACGTCAAAAGTGCTTTTGACTTTGTACATATGTGCTGTTTGTGTTTTCCTTTTCTTTTTCGTTTATATGTAGATGAGGCTTGCTCTAAATACAACCTGTAACGATCCTCAGCTTTGGTTGCCTTTGAGATGGGACATGGTGAGGTGATGGCAGTCAAGAATGCCTTTAAGGCAACGAAGCCATAATCAACACGTCACTGAGTTTGAACGAGGTCGTGTAATAGGACTACGAGAATCTGGATGATCCTTCTGCGATACTGCAGAAAGACGTGACAGGAATGTACAACTGTGCCTGGTAGCGGTGACCGCGAGACTGTATGGTCTTAAGCAGACTGGACTGCGGACTGCTACACACCACTACCGAGAGGGAAGACCACTGTGTTCGGCGTATAGCTCTGGCGCATCTTGTTGCATTTGCAGCTGTAATTTGATCAGCAGGTGGCACCACAACGACACACTGAACTGTTACAAATCGCTTACTTCAAGCACAGGTCCGAAACCGACGCCATGTGTAGTGCATTCCACTGACCCCAAACCACCGCCATTTGTGACTTCAGTGGTGTAAAGCGAGAGCTTATTGGGGGCAGGGTGGAGGTCTGTTGTGTTTTCTGATGAAAGCTGGTTCTGCCTCTGTGTCAGTGATGGCCGTGTGTTGGTTGGAAGGAGGCCAGTTGAGCGCCTGCAACCGACCTGTCTGCGTGCTAGACACACTGGACATACAGCCATGGTTATGATCTGAGGTACGATTTCGTTTGACACGGGTAGCACACGCATAGTTATCCCACGTACCCTGACTGAAAATTTGTACTACAGTCTGGTGATTCGACCTGTTGTGTTGCCATTCGTGAGCAACATTCCAGGACGTGTTTTCCAACAAGACAACGCGCACCCACATACAGCTGTTGTAACCCAGCACGCTCTACAGAGTGTCGACATTTTGCTTCGACTCGCTCGATCACCAAACCTGTCTCCAGTCGAGCCCATAAAGGACTCCATCGGACGACAACTCCAGTGTAATCCAAAACCGGCATTAACTGTCGCTGCACTGGCCGACCAAGTGCAACAGGCATGGAACTCCATCACACAAACTCACATACAGCACCTGTGCAACACAATGCATGCACATTTGCATGCTTTCATTCAACTGGCTGGCGAATAATACAGGCTATTAATATACCAGCATTTCACACTTGCAATGGCTTATCTCGCGCTTGCATTAACCTGTGATCTTGCAATGTTAATCACTTAAATATGTTACGTAAACGAATGCATTACCAAAATTTCGTTACTCTACGTTGATTATTTTTTGTTGTTGCGATTTTTTCCTTCAGTTTATTACTGTAACTGTAAGTAATCTTTGTTTCTTACTGAGCAGGAGAACCGAGCTCTTGAGAAGCTCTTGAGGTTAGTTGGCATTTTCAGATTCGGCTGTTAGTTGCTAGATGCATACTATTGTAAACTACGAAGGGCCGCACGAATGCTTGATTCGGGGCGCATGCGGTCCGTGGGTCGCAGTTTGGCGACCGCTGCACTAGACAATTTATATCCACTGTGAAAAATAATAGTCTTATAACACTGCTTTGGAGTACGGCTGAAGATTTTTCTCTATTAATAACAAATGCTGTGTTCTGTCTACTAGCAACTTCAGTGCTGCTGGTCTGAATTCCATACGCTGGGCGACAGTGCAGAACTGTGTCTGATGTCTTGTGGAAGTCAGGAAACTCGGAATCTGCTTAAACGCCGGTATCAGCCGCTTTCTGGGTGTCATGGAAGAACACGGCGATTTGGGACTCGGACGATCGTTCTCTGGGGAATGCGTGTTAACTCCCAGGGAGGACGTTTTCGTTCTTGAGAATTGTCTAAATACGAGAGCATAAATGTTTCAAAAGTGTACTACAGACGGACGTCAGCGCCTGTTCAACGACCATTCCTAAAAACGGGAGTGACCTGCACGTTTTTCATATCAATGGGAATCGCTTTGTTCCTCCAGCGACGTATTTCTAGAGAAGAAGCAAGTCCTTCCGCATACTCTGTGTAAAACATTATTTCGGTATCTGTCTTTTTGACGTTCGTGTAAGGAGGAATCACTGTACGACCTCCATCACTGAAACTATTTTGGAAAAAGGAATTTAGTATTTCGGCCTTCACTCCGTCATCGTTCGATGCAATGAAGCGTCATAGGGTGTCTAGACAGAAGGCTGTGAACCGTTTCCTGATTGAAGTGGTGCCTCATCATCATCATCTTACACATTTTCTTGCCACTTGCAGCGTCTGGGACGCAAGCATCTTCATCTTGTCCGAGCATCTCACCATCTGTCTGTCGCTATTCTGGTCCAACTTTCCCCTGTCTCTTCCCGATAGTTTCTTCGACTCCTCTTCGCCACTTGCCACATAGCATTTCCTTTTGTCTCCTGTCGTCCATCTTTATCTCTTCCTAGACACCATCGTCTCATTCACTCTCTTCAAATTCGCATAGCATTTTATTCTTTTTTCCTGAATCATTTCTTGAAGGGTTCTTCATAAGTGAGATCCATAACCCTTTCCGTGCCTCATATTTGCCATTTCTGTTGTACCTGCCCGACTTAGCAAGAACTTTATCTTAATTTAGGAAGGGGAAAATGTAGCCTCACTTACTTACAAAATAAAATTACTCATTTAATGGATTTTGATGGTACATGGTTGCAACATCATAAATTTCTTCACTGTAAGCAAATTATTTATAAATGTTCATCTATGAAAAGTTCTTACGGCAGTATTGTATTGTATAAAGGTAAGAAACTAAAGACGCAATTAGAAGTCAGTAAAAATGTTGCGATTTCTTCCCCTACAGCCAAATCTTCTTTATAATACGTAGCCTATCAGCATTTGCATTGCAGAGAAAATAAATCAGTATTTGCCGAACGTGAACGTCGTTAGCTGTGCAGTGTCAGAAATTCTTGTGCGCCTCCTCTCATTCCCCAGGAAAACAGAGGCAGACTTAAAGACAAATGTAACACTGTAAGCGTACTGTCATATCGCTGGATTGGTTGCGCAGTATCTTTGCGGGTAGCCGCGTCTGTCGAGTCGAGCACGGGACACGAAACTGTTGTGTTGTGTGTAGCTCTTCATGTACGAAGCATTGTTATGGAGGTTGAAGTGTTGCTACAAGTGCTATTACGGTAAAGTGATGAAATATGGAAGTGAGTCCGAGGAAAGTGCGTCAAGATGTAATTAAAAATGAGCAGCGCGGCCGATAACGTACTTGTGTATCCTCTCGTTGCGTGTCGTACCGTACAGTATCAATCATCCGCGCCGTGTTCGGTCTCTCAGAATGAACTAATGTGAATCAGCAAAAATAAATTACCATAAAAGAGTGCAAACAAGTGCCAGTGTCTTGTAGCGAGCGTGAGGACGTGCGTTTCCGCATTATCAATAATCAACCGCTCCGCGACGGTTACGCGTACGCTCGTACAACTGAGAACTGTGAACTGTAAATTTAACTTTGTGAACAGTGTTAAAATTTATTACTAGTGTCAAGGAAGACTGGTATCAGATATTGGTGTATGCGTGACGAGCGTAAGAACTTTCGTGCGATCATTCGGTTTCCGCATCATCAACAATCACCCGAGTCATACCGTTTACGCATGCGCTTGTCCGAATGATATTGTGGACAGATAATCATCAAGATTGTTAATTGGGACAAACATTTACGACTTAGAGTGTAAGCAGTGCAATCTGTGACTTCTCATGGTCTCAGAATATAGTTGTTCATACCAGACGTAGAACAGTGTTGTGCTTTGACGCTGAGTGGTTCCCCTAACTTGCTTACATATTACATACATAATTTCAGGCAAGCCAGCAGCAGCGTGGAGCACAACAACACGACCGCCGCAGGATTATCGAGTATGTGGTGTGGACAGGGCGCATAGTCGAAACGGCAACCAGTTTAAAGTACCCCACCCATTTGTACCCCCGGGCGTGTTACAACACGACTGACGATTTCGTTTTCGTAGTCGGGGGATCAAAGACGCTTCCACTAGGGATCACACGTATTAAACATCCCCTATGAGAATGACAGGCAGCAGACCCTAGTCCCTCATGTGCCTAACATACATTTAACGTAGCTTTAGCAACTGACGTTAATATAATAACAGCGTCAGAATGTTTTTTTGAAATACTTGATGACATTTGCTTGAAGCTAACTTCTTACCCTTTCTTTCATCATCTAGGTTTTAGCAGCGTACTACGGCACTGGTGTATAATACGCTTGATACATCACCTTCTTACTTTTCTGGGGATTTCTTTCTTCCACATCATCCCTCTCACACCTCTTATAAAAGGAACAGCTTGCCACGTTCGTTCACTTATCGCTTTGTCATTTATCTCATTTTCTTGTATTTTTCTCCCCATGTACTTGATACTTTACACTGTGAGCAGGTGCTTCTCACCCAGTTTCATGTTTATCATAGGTCTATCCGCTTTTAACAACTTTTTATTAGGTCGCTTTCTTCTCTGTTTGTTCGGTACAATTTGTTCAGTTAATTTTATACTAACTTCCCGATGAGCTAGAGATTTAAGACTTTCAACATGGCTTAGAACTCGATGACAATGCGATATTAACCTGCTTTCGTGTCTGGTGTGTGACTGAAGGTTCTTGGTGTGGCGATGATGTTTTTCCCTTTTGCTGTACCACTTGCAAATGTTTCGTGGTAAGAACAGTAAATCCCCATGTGACTTCGATTCTCTTTTATTTTTACCTTCGAAGTCTTTTCGTGAGATAATCTTAGGAGGAACTAATGTATAGGCTGACTCAGGTCAAGAGAAAAAGAAACAATCCTAAATTTACCACATGTCTCAGTTGTAATCCCATCAAAATCTTTGAAACCGATTAAAAGATTTGACACAAACAAGACTAAAAAGCAAAAAATAATTATTCAAATGAAAACTTGCTTAATGCAACACGTTTTTAAAACAGAATAAAATGTTCTATCAGCCCCATACAGATTCCTAACCCAATACAGATAAACATGAAAATTTGTGCTTGTGAATTTATAATAACTATGAAAATTCTTCTAGAGATCAAAACGAAAATCGTGGGCCGCATTTAGTACATAATGGATGCATGAATAGTTCACCTTCTTACTATTATCTATTGCTCGGGCCCCACGTTTTTTGTTGTAATTCTACAAGTATTTTCATGGCTATTAAAAATTCACAATCCCGAATTTTCAGGACTATCTGTATAGGTTTAGGAACCAGCATTAGCTAGGAGAAATTATTTTATAATTTTTAACCTATTTTTAAAAAAGTGTTATATTAAATAGGTTTTTGGTTTAGTAATTATTAATGTTGTGGCCACCAATTCGTGACTGTTGTATGTCTGTTAGACATCCATAATCGTGAAAGTGTTGCCAGTGCAGGATTTTGTGCACAACTGACCTCTCTGTTATTTCCATAAATGTTACATGGGATTCATGTCGGTCGATTTGGCTGGCCAAATATTTCCCTCGAATTGTGCAGAATATTCTTCAAACAAGTAGGAAATTGTATGGCTCAGTGACATGGCGCATTATCATCCATAAAGATGCCATCATTGTTTGGGAACATGAAGTCCATGAACGGCTGCATTTGGTCTCCAAGTATTCGAACATAACCATTCCCAGTCAGGTATCCGCTCAGAGGACCCAGTCCATTCCATGAAAACACGGCTGACACCATTATGGAGCCACAATCAGCTTGCACAGTACCTTGTTGACAACTTGGGTCCATGGTTTGGTTGGGTCTGCGTCACACTCGAACCCTACCATCAGATCTTACCAACTGAAATCGGGACTCATTTGACCAGGTCGCAGTTTTCCAGTCTCCTAGGGTCCAACCGATACGGTCAGGAGCTCAGCAAAGGCGCTGCGGGCGATATCGTGCTGTTGGCAAAGAGGATCGCGTCCGTCGGCAGCTCAAAAATGCTTCAGATGGCTCTAAGCCCCATGGGATTTAACATCTAAGATCATCAGTCCCCTAGACTTAGAGCTACTTAAACCTAACTAACCTAAGGACATCACACACATCCATGCCCGAGGCAGGATTCGAACTTGCTACTGGTCGGAGTGGCCGAGCGGTTCTAGACGCTTCAGTCTGGAACCGCGCGACCACTACGGTCGCTGGTTCGAATCTTGTTTAGGGCATGGACGTTTGTAATGTCCTTAGGTTAGTTAGGTTTAAGTAGTTCTAAGTTCTAAGGGACTGATGACCTCAGAAGTTAAGTCCCATAGTGCTCAGAGCCATTTGAACCATTTTTTTGTTCTGGCTGGAGGCAGTTCGCTCCACGCTCTTGTATGTGCAAGTGTTGACTAAACCTTCGCTAAGTGAAGTTAGTGTTCGCTATTCATCTAATTACGCCTTCTTCTACGTGACATTAGTCTGGTTGAGACGATGGGTATTGGAACTTGTGATAGTGCACACTATCGACGACAGAGTGGCTTCCATCAGGCCACGACAGAGCCGCCGTTAACGTAGTGAGAAACCCGAGTTCGAGCCATGTTCAACAGATCGCAGTCTATCGGAGACAGAAGAAGTAGAGGACGTTATGATGACAGCAGCTGTGTGCCACCACGTGAGACTTCCTTACGGGTTCTCTGGTGACGATGGCCAAGATCCAAACAAGCCGCTGAAGGTGTATGAGCGTATAACCAAATTTAACAAATGGGATGATACTGTGTGTTTGGCTAACGTATTTTTCTACTTCGGGGGCACTGCCAAGCAATGGTATGAGAACAACGAGGAGAAGTTCACAAGGTGCGAAGTATTCCAGGCGGAACTGTGGAAGTATTTCGACGGCACACAACGACAGAATTGCAAGGCTGAAGATAAATTAAAGTGCAGGGCACAGCGTCCAGGAGAAACTACAGCATCCAGCAATCAAGACGTCTTGAAGCTGTGTAAAATAGTGGATCCTAGAATGAAGGAGGAAGACAAGGTTGCACATCTCATGAAGAGTGTTGCTGAGGACATGTATCAAGCCCTACTCCTGAAGGAGGTTTCGACAGCAGACGACTTCATAAAATGGTGCCAGCATATCGAGACAATGCATCAATAAAGAATACCACGCAAGAAGTCTGAACGGCTTCCAAACGTCGTATCGATGTCTGTGATGGAGGAAGCAGCTGATTTCAGAAGTTTTCTTCGTCAGATGGTGAGAGAGGAAGTTCAGAAGGCACTTGCATTGCACGGCGAGCAAAAAACAGAGACGCTTCACGACGTCATAAGGGAGGAAGTGAGACAGACATTGAATCCAATCTCTCGTCCCTCGTTTCCCTTTAAAACGGTGAAAAAGTCGAGACCTAGGTGGAGTTACGTTCCTACAATGCCGCCCGAGGATCCTGTTTGGGCACCAAGGAAGACTGACATCTGGAGGACCCAGGATAACCAACCAGTATGTTTCCACTGCGGACGACCGGGACATACGGTGAGCTATTGTCGAGAAAGGAGACGGATATTTGATGATGCCCGCGCTAGAAGACAGCAGACCGATCTTAGCCGACGCCAACTCAGGGGCGACGAAGATGAACAAGAAGATGTGGGTGCACGACAACGTAGGCCACCAACGCCGCAAGCTAGCTACTGGAGAGGACGCTCCCCAACACGCCGATCAAGCTCTCCATCGCCGGTTAGAAGCTCCAGCCGATCACCTAGCCGCCGCAATCTGGAAAACTGAAGGATGCGACCTTCCTTGGAGGTGAGGCCGCCGAAGAGAAAAATCGTCGCCGTCGATCACAACAAAAATGATAGGAAACTACGTCGATATCCTCATGGATGGCCGACCACCCCAAGCTCTTGTGGACTCTGGAGCATCATATTCAGTCATTTTGGAGAAGTACCATCGCCAGTTGCAGAAAAGAGTATTCGTCGACAGCAAAACATCTCTGCTGAAGGTGGCTAATGGGAAATATGTAAAAGCTACAGGCAGATGTGTCATTCGTGTGGGTACATGTGGCCATACACAGCCCTTCGAATTCATCGTCTTACAAGAGTGTCAACATTAAACTGTAAGCTACCCCTATAACTGGGTGCGTCAGTCAGTTCAAAGGTCGCAGGAAGGCAAGGGCACACCGCCACCACCAGCGATACGGTTCCCAGCGAAGCATTGTGGTGTTCAAACCAACCTTCTGGTTGATGACCCCTTACGTTTTATATCCAGATTCACATTAAATTTATGCAGCAGCAAGGCCTTTTGCTCAACTGCATGCTAATGACTGCGTTCATTCGGCTATTGTTATGTGAGCCGCCGACAATTTTACTTGGTCTTCCAGGTAGAAAATTGTTGCTTGACGGGCTATTTCAAAGTCTAGGACTGCGGGCTTCTTATTTTTCAATCCAGAAAAAAAAGTATTTCATATGTATTTCGATTTTGGTGTGGGAGCAAGGCAAATAAAACAGGAAATACTTTCGTCTCTTCTGTGCCTCCGTTGTCAACGTGAATTGTGTGCAGTTGTTTGAACTGTTTCGAGTAACTATCGAATGTTACGTCCATAAGATGAGTTCCATTTTCGCACAGGACTGACTCAGCTATTACACAACCAAACACAAAGATGTTTTTGTCAGTAATAGACCCATAGTCGCTTTTCGAAAACCTATTAGCTTGAGGTAATTTCAAAATTTCTTCTCTTAGCTGAATCTTCGAACTAGCGCTGTACACAATGCAGTCTTCCTGTTCTCATACGTTTCCATACTTGCGACGAAATTTAAAGTTTTGTGTTACAGATCCTGAGATTCATCTTTAAAACTTTGAGAAATATCACTATTGTGCGTCGTACTCTTTTTCCTGCAGTTATTCATCTGTTTCTTAACCAGCACGTCTTCGTCGTCAGGTGCGCAATAATGTTGCTGTTCAGCCGTGATTCTGTCAGTTGCAAATTTTTCTACATCCTGAATTTACGCACAACCAGTTCACGTACACATCACATTTTCTGTGTACCGTTAGCGATGACCGTCGTTGAAAAGACGAAGCTTTTCGTTCGTTGAAGACACAACTTTCCTTTCGTTGTTGTAAGTATTTACATTATTCACTGTGTGTAGAACTTAGGTAGCTTAAGCCTACGCAACTATTCGGCAACGATGGCTGTCGGCGAGGGCATTGCTTGACTGACGGTGAGAACACTTCCGCTGCTGGTGAACAACTGGCGTAAATCAGCAGAGGTGGAGGCTACGGACGGAGAACTCACTATACCAAACTGCTCGCTCAATTGGAAATTTGTGGTGAGGTCTTAGGGGACCAAACTGCGTAGGTAATCGGTCCTTAAGCTTACGCACTATTTAACCTAACTTAACCTAACTTACGCTAAGGACAACACACTCACCCATGCCCGAGGGAGGACTCGAACCTCCAACGGGGAGAGCCGCTTGGGCCGTGACAAGGCGCCCTAGACCGTGCGGCCAACTGTTTGGTACAACCTAAAAAACGATCGGAAACACAAAGATCGGAAAGCCCACGTATCCCTAAAAACTAAGTGCAGCAGAGAACTCTGGTTCTATTGGCCGGAAAACCCGATAATCTCAGAGAACCAGGTCGGTCCTTCGGTTGGGTCATCACTTCTGCTCCGACTCTGACGGATGCAAATAAAAATAAAACGCAAATACTCGCCAAGTGTCGTGAATGAAATAGAGATGGCCACACGAATGTCAGAGGTGTGATGAATCAGTGGAACCAGAACACTAATCGGGGTGTTGGACTGAGGGCTTGTGCAGGGGGCGGGCGTGGGAGGAGACCAAAGGAAAAGTTCATGTGCTGTACACTTTTCTATGTGTCTAGGGAGTCTCAGAACAGAATGAGATATTATACCTGTTTTAAGAGTAAAAACGATTCTAGTGGTCATAATGAGATCAGATTTTCATTGACTCTGTATCAGACTGGGGAATTAATTTAGTTTTTGAAATCTATTTCCTGGAATGGACCGACGAAGACTTCAATTGGATTAGTTGTAGAAATACAGCAACCTGTCGGTTTTTATAGTTTATTTATGTCAAAACGCGTTTAGTACTTCCACGCATCTTTAGTTGATGTTATACATTTATAGATTCATAAATGCAATGTTTTTATCGACTGCTTTTTGAAGGCTTTTATTCTGTAACTTGTAGCTCATTTCTCACCATTATCTGCATAGTAACACAAACAGTTTCTGTTTCACATGCGCCTTGAAGCAGGGCAGTAATCACCATGTGGTCAACCTCAGTTGCTGTCAGTTAGTGTATTATAATACAGTGAACATGTCTACTTTGTATAGAACTTGATAATTCGCATAGAAGTGATAACTTGAATGCTACTTCAATCCCCAACATTTTATACCTTATCACTGTGACTATTCATATTATTTTGCGCAAAGGGAGGGGGAGGAATATAGTAACAGAGAAGAAGAGAGAATATATTGAATCTTGAAAGAACAAAGGAAGCCTCAGGATTTAGAAGAATACAACTTTTTGAGTCATAAGAGAATGAGAGATAACAGACGAAAGATTAAAGGGAAAATGCAGAAGTTGAGATCATCACTTATAAAATAATGAATAGTGCAGGAAGAGAAAGTAAGGGAAAAAAGAACCAAAAAGAGAAGAGAAAAAAATGGAAATGAAAGAGAAAGAGCCTCCAATGGATATACGAAAAGGAAGCAATAACGAAACTGAAGGAAGCTGAAAGGAAGAAATGATAGCGAACAGAATACAGAGTTGTGGATACTGAAAATAAATGGGAAAACTAATTGACTGGACAATCGGAAAAACTGGATATAGATCCATCAAATATGGGGAGCACTTCGCATCCTAACATAGCTAACTTCTAGAGACCAAGAGAGGGAATTGTAGATGAATCTGTAAGGGAAGTAGTGGGTTTTGATTAACTTGTGGGTACTCACAAGCACCTTCACAGTTCTGATAAAAGTTTATTATTTAGCCAGAAATGTAGGCACAACGACTTTGCACAGTTGAGGAGTGTTGCACCTTGAGGATAGTGTATTTTGCAACACAATATATTTCTTGCTCTGTGTTTCAATCAACTGACACTTTTTGTAAAATAAAGGAATGCCGACTATAGCCCGCAATAAACAGTTTCCTACACTTCTCAAAAAATGGCTCTAACACTTGGGACTTAACGTCTGAGGTCATCAGTCCCCGAGACTTAAAACTACTTAAGCCTAACTAACCTAAGGACATCACACACATCCACACATCCATGCCCGAGGTAGTATTCGAACCTGCGACCTTAGCAGCAGTGCGATTCCGGACTGAAGCACCTAGAACCGCTCGGCCACTACAGTTTTCGTCGTGTGAGAGAAGAGGTTGTGTTTTGCGCAGCATTTGCAAGTATGTGTTGTTCTAAACATTTAAATGCCATGTAAAAAAAGCTATTTGGAAGATACTCTTAATTCTTCAGTTCCACATTCTCATACTGTATAAAATTATGTATACAGGGGTAACAGACTATAAGTGAAGATATTTTTGTAAGTAGTACCTTAATATGTACACACATCAATGTGTTGGTTGTTCTTTCTCTGAGTCGCACAGTCTTCTCATAAATACGTTATATAACTTACTACCTGATGTTTTCTGCACGATCGGAACTGCAGTACTATGTGGACTACACCTGTCAGTGTAGACTAAACGTTGTGTGTCCACTCATCAGACTTCAACACCTGGCCTGCTGCCCAGGGGAAATCAAGCATTAATGGCACGCTCTTGCCACATCTACTTGGAAGTACTAACCAACCTAAAAACATGCTACTCCCAATAGCTATAATAGTTAGTCTTAGTAGTTAGTCTGCGAATGACGTAAATACTGATGTAATGTTGTTCACTGTACCATCCAGAAATATCTACCTTTAAAACTGTTACACCCTGCATTTTTAAAACTGGTTATGTAACTTACGGACATATAAGCCATACTTCGCCGGCCAGGCACCATCTTATACCCTGAAATGAAAGAATGTCTTCTGTTATCGAAATGAGATATTTCAGATGAACTGAACTTCTTTGTTATCATAACAATTTTACATACCTTGAAAACGGAAATTTATATTAGTTTTCAACAGCTTTTGTTTTGAATTGCTATTAACTTGTAATTGATTTTTGATACTGCTTCAATAAATTTGCTTTAACTTACTGGTTATTTATATGTAGTAGAGTAAGACTATTAAGTAGAGCACTGACAATATATTCTCGATTGCAACACTTTTAATTTCAATAGAATATTTGTAGCTAGGTACATGACCATGATGTACCTTGAAACATTTTTTCCACGTTTGCAAAATGCTTACTTTTTTGGAATAGTTTTGCAGTTTAAGAAAAAGACTGCAGTACATAAAATGTGAATACTGTCATTTAAAAATGGGATAAGAAAATATATTAAACATGATTGTGTTAGAGAGCCATCTACAGGCGAATATCTGACATTTGTTCCAAGGTGCAACGCTCTCCCGTATTATTTCACAATTCAAATGAAACCATAGCAGTTGTCTTTAGTAGTAGTATATATTCGTTATGTTGAGTCAGTATGGATAATTGATTAATCAGTAGTTCTCGTCAGGGACATTTGAGACACGGAAACGAAATTTTATACACTTTTGTAATGCAAGCACTGGGTTTTATAGTCACCACTTGAACATTTTTTATGAGTGTAATATGTTGCTAATAAGGGGTAAGTAGTTTATGTCAATAAAAACTAAAGATTAATTTTCGACTATTGGTTTCTTTTCTCAAGAAGGATCCTCTGCCATCCGTAAAATTCCAGCTGTAAAAGTTTGGAACACTCTATAGTTCAGTACCTCTCTAGAACAAAGAGATTTTTCCCATTGCCAGAATTACAAGGGAAACAGAAGTTTCTGATGGTCGTATGGGAAATGGTAGTTACTCATTATTCAGGTATTTAAATTATATGACTTTCGCGAATTTTTATTTTGTGCTGAATTCCATACTCGAATTATAGCACTTTGTCAAGTAGCGATTAAGCAGGTGTAGTCACCACTAGGGGTGCTGTTTGTGTGAACATGAATTTGAAAAATACTGTTGCAGCACAAATTTAAACCATATGTTTTCCCAGTGTGCAACCTCAAGTATGAGTAGAGAGGAGGATAACATGCCAACCGCTCGTGGTCGTGCGGTAGCGTTCTCGCTTCCCACGCCCGGGTTCCCGGGTTCGATTCCCGGCGTGGTTAGGGATTTTGTCTGCCTCGTGGTGACTGGGTGTTATGTGCTGTCCTTAGGTTAGTTAGGTTTAAGTAGTTCTAAGTTATAGGGGACTGATGACCGTAGATGTTAATTCCCATAGTGCTCAGACCCATTTGAACCATTCTTTTGAACATGTCAACCACTGAGTTGATTATCATGATCAGAAAAATGTGAGGAAGTCCAGATAGGAGGAATGATGGAAAAGTCAACGAATGCTAGTAACTGAATACTGATTCTATCCAGAATCCGAACGATTGGTTTACACCGAAGACTACATAAAATGCTTTGGAAGCTACCACCTGCATCATGCTGGATGTCAACTGGTGAGTGTTTTAGCTCCTAACAGAACTTTTGCGACGGGGACGATCACGATTCTGTACGGACATTATTGCTGCTGACACGTCCAGGTGGGGTTGGCGGACGAATATAGGAAATTGTATCCCAACTGCAGGCTGAGGGACCATCCAATCAGGACTCAAGTCAACGTCCTAATCTTCAGAAATGTCTTTCAGGTGAAACTTCGTCATCATCAATTTACTAACTTCAGAGAGGGCAGATACCCCGTCCATACTTGCCAGTGGTGCCAAGTATTTATACAATCAGAACAGGACAGATGGCTCTGAGTGCAGTGATATAGGCCCTGTTTGTGTGGCTCAGAGGCAAGTCGTAAGAGACCAGACACTGGTTCCGAAGGTTTCTGGTTAGATACCCAGTCAGATTAGGATTTTGATTTATCACTTCTTTCACATCGGGCTTTGTTAAGTCTATTATATTGTTATATTGTTAAAGCTATCTAAATAAAAAATTTGGAAATACCGAAGGATGCTAATCTCCATTACAGCGACTTCTGTGTGAATACAGATATGAACGGTGTTGACAGTAGACTCCTACTCCTAAATACACAAGAAAATACTCTGTTGTTAGTGATTTTATTTTTTAACTCAGATAATAGACTTGGTCCTCAGATTGTATAATATGTTTGTTTGGTTCCATCAATGTTGCTCTCTACTCGGCCAGTTCGATATAAATTCCAAAGAAATTACCACGTTGTATATCAGAAGAAAGAGATTCTAAAAATCTTATTTATGATATAGGACAAACAGTTTTGTGTATACAGGTATTTTAATTCAATTATTTAAATGTAATTCAGTACTGAAAGGATTCCTATGCTACAAAACTATGTGAAAACCGTACGATGCAGATTATCGAGATTATTGCGAGGGAAGGTCAACCTTTTCTATCCTGGTTGACCGACCGTACATGGAGAACACATTATTTGATGCGGAAGAAATTTCGGTTGAATGTCGTTAAGAAGAAGTAACGCTCGTAAACACGTCGGCTACAGGAGCACGAGGAAACATAATATAACGTTTTACGGATATTTTGTGCTGAAACTCGTAAGAGACATTTCATCGCTGTCTTCTAGAATGATATGTGATGTCATAAAAATATAGATGGAAGGGCAGTAATCGGCGTTGAGTTCCAGATATGTAATAGCGTTTTGCACTATCGGCCGTTCCAAACATGTGCTGTTACTTCTGTTCACTTTATATTTTGTCATTCTTTCAATTGTTATTGACGGCATCGGTCTTTCTGTAGCTAGTGGTTAGCACACTGGACTCGCATTCGGGAGGACGATGGTTCAATCCCGTCTCCAGCCATCCTGATTTAGGTTTTCCGTGATTTCCCTAAATCGTTTCAGGCAAATGCCGGGATGGTTCCTTTGAAAAGGCACGGCCGATTTCCTTCCCAATCCTTTTCTAACCCGATCTTGCGCTCCGTCTCTAATGACCTCGTTGTCGATGGAACGTTAAACACTAACCACCACCACCTCTTTATGTAGCTTTGCTGGGATCTTCTGCATTCTTATGCTCCAGATGTACTGTTTCAGAATGGTTTTTCTCGCTTATAAGTTAATATTTAATACTGGTAAAGTTTTTTTGGGTAAAATCATTTTCGCAACTGACGCTGAGTCTTTGAATCTGTTAATAAGACTGAAAGCACTAAATACGTAAATAGATAAGAAAAGTGTTTTCATAAGTGTTTTTTAATGTACTAATGGACCACATCGTAAGGAAAGTTCGCCATGGGACAACAACAGATTATATGAAAATCATAGCATACGCAGATGTGATGATTTCGGAAGAAAATGATCAGAAATTGTAAGAACACTATCTTGGAGAGAGTAACTGAAGAAGAAAGATCTGAAAGAAGCTTAACAAAAAGCGAAATAATTAAAACCGGCAGGAAAAATGGAAAAAATGAAGGGGGTAACTTGCTATGGAAAAATTATGAAAGAAGTAGATCCGTTCAAATATCTTGGAAGTAAATTAACCAAGAAAGTAAGCATCAAAGATGACATTTCGGAGAGAATAGAAATCGTTCGAAGTATCGAACATAGTAAAAAATTGGAAAATATTTCCGAAAGCAAAGATCATGATATACAAGTCATATTATTTTCCAATTCTGACATTTATATCAGAATGTTCGAATTGGACAGAGAAAGATCTGAGCAGAATACAAGCAATACAGATGCCCTTTCTATGAAAGATCCCGTGTGAGACGAGAAGGGGTAACATAAAGGATTGAAATGATTCGAAACACGCTACAGGTTAAGCCCCTAAAAGAGTTGTAGGCTTAAATGGTTTGACCAAATAAGAAAGAATGCAACCAGAAAGAGTTTCGAGAAAAGCCCAGGTATGGGCAGAATCTGGACGAAGGCCAATTGGAAGACCAAGAACAAGATGGAGAGACGACCAGGAGGAGGATTATGTGAACCGAGGAGATGCTAAATAGTAGACTGTTGGGGAAAAGAGAATCTTGGAAGAGACTCTGTGAACGACCTGCATGAGCAGAAACGTTTGAGGAAGAAGAAGCTAGTCATTTTGGGCTCTGGGGCCTAGCTCATCCCAAACGTATTCCAATGTGTTCAGGTTGAAATACGGTGCAGGCCAGTCCACTTTAGGAAGGTTATCGTCTATAAACTATTGCCTCACCACTTCATGAAAGAATGCTTTATCTTCGCCCGCATCTCGTGGTCGTGCGGTAGCGTTCTCGCTTCCCACGCCCGGGTTCCCTGGTTCGAATGGCTCTGAGCACTATGGGACTTAACATTTATGGTCATCAGTCCCCTAGAACTTAGAATTACTTAAACCTAACTAACGTAAGGACATCACACAACACCCAGTCATCACGAGGCAGAGAAAATCCCTGACCTCGCAGGGAAGCGAGAACACTACCGCACGACCACGAGCTGCGGACTCAGTTCATTTTTTAAAAAACTTTTCTTATACAAATTTTAAACAAATTCTATCTATTTTTCTGGTATTATCCCATTTGTAATGTCCCAATTCGTATATTCGTAACGTATTCCGAGAATTAATAATATTATTTCTACAAAAGAAAAGAAAAAGGAAGCCGTGGGATATCAGGGGCAATGTGCTCCCTGACAAGCTGTCTTTATTGATTTCTCCTTTTCGATGTTTCAGTGTCATCGTTAGTGGAATAACCACAGACCATAAACTAGCTGCATTTTGACAAGGAAGGTGGAATTACTTGCTATGGGTTCGTTCAAAAGTAGCGTTCTCACGTTTAACTGAGCGAGTTTCGGATAATCTTGGGAAGTCTGGCTACGGATGAAGTTCAGAGTACGAGTCCAGCAATTCTTCACGGCAGCTTTGATGTAATTTAGACACGCAACAAAGTGGTGGGTCCACAAAGGAATCGCAGGCTGGAGAGATAAGGCTGGAGTTGCTGGAGGCTATTTGCATAGTTCCGTGGCAGGCGGGCGTTCCGCGGCTCTCAGCGCCAGCCAGTGGGTCACTCCCGCAGCCGCGGCTGACCGCGCGGTCGATAGGGGCCGCCGTTAAACCGGAATGGTTCTTCCGCCGCCAGTCCCTCTCCCGAAGACGCCTCGGCGCTCCACTTCTTCCCGCCAGCAGGAAAAGAAACAGGTACTACGTACGAGAATCTAGTGCTTACAGCCCAAAACCACAAACTTTATAGTGGCGTATTCAAAAAGTGTTCAAGTGTGTGTGAAATCTTATGGAACTTAACTGCTAAGGTCAGCAGTCCGTAAGCTTACACACTAGTTAACCTAAATTATCCTAAGGACAAACACACACACTCATGCCCGAGGAGGACTCGAACCTCCGCCGGGACCAGCCGCTCAGTCCATGACTGCACCGGGTGGCGTATTGATGCACTCCATAACGAATAATCGGCTCCATTTCTAAACTGGCACGCCATTCGCTAATAAGCTCATCAAACAAAAAAAAGGAGTCACCCCTAGAGATGCATAGTTTAATAGCGTGTATTTCCGCCCCTGGTCTTGATAGCCGCCTGGATTTGGGTGGGACGTGAGTCCACAAGTTCGTGCAGGTACTTCGCATACAGGTTGCACCAATCGCTGAGAATTTGACCGCTCAGTTCCAACAAATCTCACGGATACGGATGTCGGCGTTTTATCAGTTATTCCAAGATGTCCCCACAGATTTTCTGTGGTGCTCAAGCCAGGTGATTTTGAAGGCTAATCGGGATCTAATAGGGTGGGGGAGTGTTCAGATAGCCAGTGACATATTCCTCCAGCTCGATGAACTTCGCTGTTGTCATCTTTATGTGCCTGTCTAAGCAATGGCGTCGACTCCAAATGGTTATTGCATGCAGATCCCATCGCAGTGTTCTCTCTGTGACAGCTGGGGAAGGACCTTCATTCACTGAGTGCAGAAATACCTGTCGGCTTTGAAATCGATTTTCATTCATAAGCTGTGAAACGTGTCTCCTGTCCCTCTCAGGCCGGCCGGTGTGGCCGAGCGGTTCTAGGCGCTTCAGTCTGGAACCGCGTGACCGCTAAGGTCGCAGATTCGAATCCTGCCTTGGTCATGGATGTGTGTGATGTCCTTAGGTTCATTAGGTTTAAGTAGTTCTAAGTCCTAGGGATCTGATGACCTCAGATATTAAGTCCCATTAGTGCTCAGAGCCATTCGAACCATTTTTTGTCCCTCTCAATCAAGATCTTTTTCCGACCACAATTCTGACGTCGTATTTTTTGGCCACGAGTGTACACCACTGCTTATAGACACACTGAGCTGTCCTCCACGTAATACCAACAAATCTAAAATCTCACACACCGTACGGCCATGAGCACTGCCAAACATGATGGCCCCTTTTTGTCACTCTGCCACGTCTATACACGTACAATCTCCACCTGTGACATACAGTGATCAGCCAGAACATTACGACCACCGACTTACTGTCGATATAAAAAAGTTCAGGAGATGGTAGCGTCATCTGGCGATGAATGACACCTAGTTAGACAAACGCTCGGTGCATGTTGTAACAGTTAGTGTGCTGTCCGTGTGTAGAATGGGAAAGACGCACGATCTATCTGAATTCGACCAAGGGCAGAGTGTGATGGCCCAGAGGCTCGGCACGAGCATGTCGGAAAGTGCACGACTTGCTGGTAGTTCAAAGAGTGCTGTGGTGTGTGTCTTGCACAAATGGCGAAACCAAGGAGAAACCCCGCCCAGATGTCGTGGAGTAGGGCGGTTACCCCTCATGACAGATGACGGACGTCGTAGGCTGGGCAGACTGGCAAAACAGGACAGGCGGTGAACTGTGGCGAAACTAACATCAGAATTTAATGCTGGGCACAGTAAAATTGTGTTTGAACACGCAGTGCTTCGCACAGTCCCAACGATGGACCTCCACATCCAACTACCCATGTATGTGCCAATGTTAGTACCACCACATCGGCAACTACGACTTAATTGGGCACATGACCATAGGCACATGACCATAGGCACTGGACGTTGGTGCAAGGGTAGAGCGTTGCATAGTCTGGTGAGGCCCGATGGGAAGGTGCGGATGCACCGTATTCCAGGGAAATAGCTCCTTGACACTTGTACTGCGGGACGGAGACAAGCTGGCGGCGGCTCCATTATGCTCTGGAAAAAATTGACTGTCCCTTCTCCTTGTCAGTGTTTTCCACATATTCCTTTCCTCTTCGATTCTGGCAGGTCCTTCTCATTTCACCTAATTTTCATCATGCATCTGTAGCAGCGCATCTCAAATACTTCGATTCTCTTCTGTTACGGTTTTCCCAGAGTCCATGTTTCACTACAATACTGTACTCCAAACGTACATTCTCAAAAATTTCATTCTCAAATTAAGGCGTTTGTTTGATACTAGTAGACTTCTCTTGTCCAGGAATGTCCCTTTTGCCACTGCCAGTCTGCTTTTGATGTCCTCCTTGCTCCGACCGTCACTGTTTATTTTGCTGCCTAGGTAGTAGAATTCTTTAACCTCATCCACTTCGTCACCATCAATCCTGATGTTAAGTTTCTCGCTGTTCTCATTTCTGCTACTTCTCATTACTTTCGTCTTTCTTTGATTTACACTCATTCCATATTCTGTACTCATTAGATTGTACATTCCATTCAGCAGATCATGTGATTCTTCTTCACTTTCATTCAAAATAGCAATGTCATCAGCGAATCGTATCATTGATATTCTTTCAAGTTTAATTTTAATTCCACTCCCAAACCTTTCTTTTATTTCCATCATTGCACCTTCGACGCGCATATTGAACAGAAGGGGCGAAATACTACACCCTTGTTTTACACCCTTTTTAATCCGATCACTTCGTCCTTGATCGTCCAATCTTATTATTCTCTCTTGGCCCTTGTACATATGGTATATTACCCTTCTCTCCCTATAGCTTACCCCTATTTTTCTAAGACTTTCGAACATCGTGCACCATTTGACATTGCCAAACGTTTTATCCAGGTCGACAGATCCTATGAACGTGTATTGCTTTTTGTTTAATAATAACATCCAAAAACCAAGAACTAAGTAATGTAATTGTAAATGATGTTTTTCACAAAATTATTAAGTGGTTCTCAGCATACGGACTCTTTTTAAATTTTGATAAAACACAGTATATAGAGTTCCGTACAGTAAATGGCACAACTCCAGTAATAAATATAGACTTTGAACAGAAGTCTGTAGCTAAGGTAGAATTTTCAAAATTTGTAGGTGTGTCCATTGATGAGAGGTTAAACTGGAAGCAACACATTGATGGTCTGCTGAAAAGTCTGAGTTCAGCTACGTATGCTATTAGGGTTATTGCAAATTTTGCTGATAAGAATCTTAGTAAATTAGCTTACTACGCCTACTTTCATTCACTGCTTTCGTATGGCATCATATTCTGGGGTAATTCATCGTTGAGTAGAAAAGTATTCATTGCTCAAAAGCGTGTAATCAGAATAATTGCTGGAGCCCGCCCACGGTCATCCTGCAGACATCTATTTAAGGATCTACGGATCCTCACAGTAACCTCACAGTATATATATCCACTTATGAAATTTGTTGTTAATAATCCAACCCAGTTCAAATGTAATAGCAGTGTGCATAGCTATAGCACCAGGAGAAAGGATGATCTTCACTATGCAGGGTTAAATCTGACTTTGGCACAGAAAGGGGTAAATTATGCTGCCACAAAAGTCTTTGGTCACCTACCAAACAGCATCAAAATCCTGACAGATAGCCAACTAACATTTAAAAATAAATTAAAAGAATTTCTAGATGACAACTCCTTCTACTCATTGGCTAAATTTTTAGATATAAATTAAGGGAAAACAACAACAACAACAACAACAACAACAACTTAAACATTAGTGTCATGCAATATTTTGTGTAATGTAATATCTTGTACAGACATCTTTTATTAACCTGACACGTTCCACATCATTACGAAGTGTCGTATTCACGATCTATGGAACAATTATTAATCTAATCTAATCTCTCCATTATCGACCGCTACGTCAGAATTGCCTCTCTGGTGCCTTTACCTTTCCTAAAGCTAAACTGATAGCATCTGACACATCCTCAATTTTCTTTTCCGTGTTTTGTATATTATTCTTGTTAGCAACTTGGATGCATGAACTGTTAATCCGATTGTGCGATAATTCTCGCACTTGTATGCTCTTGCAGCCTTCGCAGTTGTGTGGGTGATGTTTTTCCGAAAGTCAGATGGACTGTAGCCACACTCCTATATTCTACACACCAACATGAATAGTTTGTTGCCGCATCCTCTAATGATTTTAGAAATTCTGATGGAAAGTTGTTATCCCTTGAGCCTTATTTGATCTTAAGTCCTCCAAAGCTCTCTTAAATTCGGATTCTAATGCTGGATCCCCTTATCTCTTCTAAATCGGCTCATGTTTCTTTTTCTGTCACATCAGACAAATCTTTCCCCTCATAGAGGTCTTCAACGCACTCTTTCCACCTATCCGCTCTCTCCTCTGCATTTAGCAGTGTAATTCCCACTGCACTCTTAATATTACCACTCTTGCTTTTAATCTGACCGTTGGTTTCCAGAATGAGATTTTCACTCGGCAGCGGAGTGTGCGCTGATATGAAGCTTCCTGGCAGACTAAAACTGTGTGCCGGTTCGAGACTCGAACTCGGCACCTTTGCCTTTCGCGGACAAGTGCTCTATCTACTGAGCTACCCAAGTACGACTCACGCTCCGTCCTCACAGTTTTACTTCTGCCAGTACCTCGTCTCCTACCTTCCAAACTTTACAGAAGCTCTCCTGCGAACCTTGCAGAACTAGCTCTCCTGAAAGAAAGGATATTGCGGAGATGGTGGAGCACTTGCCCGCGATAGGCAAAGATCCCGAGTTCGATTCTCGGTCCGACACACAGTTTTAATCTTCCAGGAAGTTTCATGAGCGTAGTGAGCCGTAGTTGTGTCCGGCTCTTCGAAAATCTCGCCAGGCGGAGTGCTTTCGCTTCGCGTCTAGTGTTTGCGGTGGCGCTTTCGGTTTGGCGCACTGTTTGGATCGCTACCGCCCTCTGGCGAGAGGTGGCTTGTAATGTAAGTTTTGGGGCTCATCGGCTGTGCCCTGTAGACCACCAATAACTATTTCGCCTATTGTGTTCTGGGCCCCTTTACACGTGTCACTCCCTCATCGAGCTAAGGAAAATATTTTTTGGGAGCTGCCTTTAATGTGGAGGTATGTGTGCTGGCTTATTCACATTTATCTTGTACCAACTGACAGTTGTAATATAAGTTATTTAACTGGCGAGAGACAACTATTTTAGCTTTAGTGCAAACTAGCTACTTAAAAGTGTTTTTTAATGATTTGTTCTCTTGTAGACGTAACAATTTTAACATCTTATTGTTGGGAAGTTATTAACGTCATACCTTACAATATCCTTTACATAGAGAAAATTTGCCAGCTATTTAAAAGAGTTTTTTAAATTTTTGTCTTATATATTATGTCAAGTTAAAATCTTGCTATTGGGAAGTTGTTAACGTCATACCTGGCAATCTCCTTTTCATAAAGAAAATTTGTCAGCTATTCGAGATTTTTTGAATTATTTTTTCTTAAATGCCAGACATAAAAATTTATTGTTGAGCCTATAAAATAAAAAGATATCCTTAGCAGTGTGTGTTATTTCACCAGCACCTCCTGGCCCCTACTTAAGATGACGTTTTTGGGATAACGTGTGTACTTGAGTTGTTGTTTGTGAACCGTCCTAATTGACAGATCACGCAGGTTGATTTGACTGTCCTATACGCTGAGTCAGTCCTTCACACAATCACTTCTTTTTCGATTTCTTCAAATTTTTTCGTGCAGCCATTTCGTCTTAGCTTCCCTTCACCACCTATTTATTTCATTCCTCAGCGACTTGTACATCTAATTCCTGAATTTCTGTTAACGTTTTTCTACTTCCTTCTTTCATCGATCAACTGAGATATTTCTTTTGTTATCCATTGTTTCTCTGCTGTTACTTTCTTTGTACCTGTGTTTCGCTTTCTAACTTATGTGATTGCCCTCTTTACAGATGTTCATTCCGCTTCAACTGCACTGTCTATTGAGCTATTCATTATTGCCGAATCTATAGCCTTAGAGAACTTCAAGCGTATCTCATCATTCCTTAGTACTTCCGTATCCCACTTCGTAGCGTGTTGATTCTTCCTGACTAACTCTTAAACTTGAGCCTACTCTTCATCACTACTCTATTGGGATCTGAGTGTGTATCTGCTCCTGGGTACGCATTACAATTCAGTATCTGACTTCGGAATCTCTGTCTGACCATGATGTAACCTAACTGAGATCTTCCCGTATGACCCTCCCTTTTCCAAGTCTACCTCCCCTTCTTGTAATTCTTGAACAGAGTACTCAATTAGTCTTTCTCCTCTCTCATGACTTGTTTCCTGTAACCTTTCCTTCCCCTCCTTCCCCTACAACTGCATTCTAGTCCCCCACGACTATTGAATTTTCATCTCCCTTTACGTACTCTATTACTCTTTCAGTATCGTCATATACTTTCTCTACCATTTCGTTTTCTGCTTGTGACATAGGCATGCATACCTGAACTACCGTTGTCGGTGTCGGTTGCTGTCGAATCTGATAGGAACAACCGTATCACTCAACTGTTCACAATAACACGCTCTCCGCCCTGCCTTTCTATTAATAACGAATCCTACTCCAGTTAGACAATTTTCTGCTGCTGTTGATGTTATCCTATGCTCATCTGACCAGTCCAAGTCGGAGGTAATGGGGAGGAACACCAGTAACCAATGGTCTAAAGAATAAACGGAAATCGCCGCCGAGTGGCCACGCGGTTAGAGGCCCCTGTCACTGACTGCCCGGCCTATCCCGCCGGAGGTTCGAGTCCTCCCTGGGTGTGTGTTTGTGTGCTGTTAGCGTAAGTTAGTTTAAGTAGTGTGTAAGTCTAGGTACCGATGACCTCAGCAGTTTGGTCCCTTAAGAATTCACACAAATTTGAACATTTGCACAATAAACGGAAATCAGTCTTAAACGTGCAAAGCCTTGTAATCTGTTTGAGAACTCATGATGAAATATTTCAATTATTGAAACGTAGTCACTCTTCTACTCCCATGAACCATCGACCTTGCCGTTGGAGGGGAGGCTTGCGTGCCTCAGCGATACAGATGGCCGTACTGTAGGTGCAACCACAACGGAGGGGTATCTGTTGAGAGGCCAAACAAACGTGTGGTTCCTGAAGAGGGGCAGCAGCATTTTTAGTAGTTGCGGGGGCAACAGTCTGGATGACTGACTGATCTGGCCTTGTAACACTAACCAAAACGGCCTTGCTGTGCTGGTACTGCGAACGGCTGAAAGCAAGGGGAAACTACAGCCGTAATTTTTCCCGAGGGCATACAGCTTTACCGTATGGTTAAATGATGATGGCGTCCTCTTGGGTAAAATATCCCGGAGGTAAAATAGTCCCCCATTCGGATCTCCGGGCGGAGACGACTCAAGAAAACGTCGTTATCAGGAGAAAGAAAACTGGCGTTCTAAGGATCGGAGCGTGGAATGTCAGATCCCTTAATCGGGCAGGTAGATTAGAAAATTTAAATAGGGAAATGGATAGGTTGAAGTTATACTGGGAATTAGTGAAGTTCGGTGGCAGGAGGAACAAGACTTTTGGTCAGGTGAATACAGGGTTATAAAAAAATGAATAAAAAAATAGGAGTGCGGGTAGGCTACTACAAACAGCATTATTGTGACCAAGATAGACACGAAGCCCATGCCTACTACAGTAGTACAATTGTTTATATGCCAATCAGCTCTGCAGGTGATGAAGAAATTGATGAAATGTATGATGAGATAAAAGAAATTATTCAGGTAGTGAAGGGAGACGAAAATTTAATAGTCATGGGTGACTGGAGTTCGAGAGTAGGAAAAGGGAGAGAAGGAAACATAGTGGGTGAATACGGATTGGGGTAGAATTTTGCACAGAGCATAACTTGGTTCAAGAATCATAAAAGAAGCTGTATACATGGAAGAATCCTGGAGATACCAAAAGGTATCAGATAGATTATATAATGGTAAGACAGAGATTTAGAAACCAGGTTTTAAATTGTAAGACATTTCCAGGGGCAGATGTGGACTCTGACCACAATCTATTGGTTATGAACTGTAGATTAAAACTGAAGAAACTGCAAAAAGGTGGGAATTTAAGGAGATGGGACCTGGATAAACTGAAAGAACCAGAGGTTGTACAGAGTTTCAGGGAGAGCATAAGGGAACAATTGACAGGAATGGGGGAAAGAAATACAGTAAAAGAAGAATGGGTAGCTCTGAAGGATGAAGTAGTGAAGGCACTAGAGGATCAAGTAGGTAAAAAGACGAGGGCTAGTAGAAATCCTTGGGTAACAGAAGAAATATTGAACTTAATTCATGAAAGGGGTAAGATAGATACTGCCTACAGGAAAATTAAAGAGACCTTTGGAGAAAAGAGAACCACTTGTATGAATATCAAGAGCTCAGATGGAAACCCAGTTCTAAGCAAAGAAGGGAAAGCAGAAAGGCGAAAGGAGTATATAGAGGGTCTATACAAGCACGATGTACTTGTGGACAATGTTATGGAAATGGAAGAAGATGCAGATGAAGATAAAATGAGAGATACGATACCGCGTGAAGAGTTTGACAGAGCACTGAAATACCTTAGCCGAAACAAGGCCCCCGGAGTAGACAACATTCGATTGGAACTACTGACGGTCTTGGGAGAGCCAGTCCTAACAAAACTCTACCATCTGGTGAGAAAAATGTATGAGACAGGCGAAATACCCTCAGACTTCAAGAAGAATATAATAATTCCAATCCCAAAGAAAGCAGGTGTTGACAGATGTGAAAATCACCGAACTATCAGTTTAATAAGTCACAGCTGCAAAATACTAACGCGAATTCTTTACAGACGAATGGAAAACTTGTGGAAGCCGACCTCGGCGAAGATCAGTTTGGATTCAGCAGAAATGTTGGAACACGTGAGGCAATACTGACCCTACGACTTATCTTAGAAGCTAGATTAAGGAAAGGCAAACCTTCATTTGTGGACTTAGAGAAAGCTTTTGACAATGTTGACTGGAATACTCTCTTTCAAATTCTGAAGGTGGCAGGGGTAAAATACAGGGAGTGAAAGGCTATTTACAATTTGTACAGAAACCAGATGGCAGCTATAAGAGTCGAGGGGCATGAAAGGGAAGCAGTGGTTGGGAAGGGAGTGAGACAAGGTTGTAGCCTATCCCCGATGTTATTCAATCTGTATATTGAGCAAGCAGTGGAGGAAAGAAAAGAAAAATTTGGAGTAGGTATTAAAATCCATGGAGAAGAAATAAAAGTTTAAGGTTCGCCGATGACATTGTAATTCTGTCAGAGACAGCAAAGGACTTAGAAGAGCAGCTGAACGGAATGGACAGTGTCTTGAAAGGAGGGTATAAGATGAACATCAACAAAACCAAAACAAGGATAATGCAATGTAGTCGAATAATGTCGGGTGACGCTGAGGGAATTAGATTAGGAAATGAGACACTTAAAGTAGTAAAGGAGTTTTGCTATTTGCGGAGCAAAATAACTGATGATGGTCGAAGTAGAGAGGATATCAAATCTAGTCTGGCAATGACAAGGAGAAATTTGTTAACATCGAGTATAGATTTAAGTGTCAGGAAGTCGTTTCTGAAAGTTTTTGTATGGAATGTAACAATGTATGGAAGTGAAACATGGACGATAACGGGTTTGGACAAGAAGAAAATAGAATCTTTCGAAATGTTGTGCTACAGAAGAATGCTGAAGATTAGATGGGTAGATCACATAACTAATGATGAGGTATTGAATAGAATTGGGGAGAATAGGAGTTTGTGGCACAACTTGACAAGAAGAAGGCATCAGTTGGTAGGACATGTTCCGAGACATCAAGGTATCACTAATTTGGGATTGGAGGGCACCGTGGAGGGTAGAAAACGCAGAGGGAGACCAAGAGATGAATACACCAAGCAGATTCAGAAGGATGTAGGTTGCAGTAGGTACTGGGAGATGAAGGAGCTTGCACAGGATAGAGTAGCATGGAGAGCTGCATCAAACCAGTCTCAGGACTTAAGACAACAACAACACTCACTCTTGTCTGGGTCACAAAAGATTGCCTTTGTTTTTTAGGATATGTATCATGTCAAGACCTTGAAGCTGAATTTTACATAGGGATGATTTTTGTTTGAAAGCATAAATCTTGTGTGGCATATATTCTACCAAATGTTTCTCTTATTGCATAAAAAGAATGAATTTAAGTAATTGGTGATGTCGACCATAAAAAAATTTTCACTACTCTTTTTTCCCTAACGACAGTGGCACGTAAAGTGCCGTCTGCCACACACCGCTAGGTATAAATGTAGATGTGGATGTAACTAAATTTCTCTTCCAATGACAGCCTTGTTTTCGTTCAGCATTCACTGTCCTTCGTCGAATACAAGAGCATTACATCGTCTTTGTGGCTGGAGTTGTAATGATGCTCCAATGAATGGTTTTCCAGCTCATAATAGTGCTATGGCGCATTAAGCGCTTTGCGTGGCATTCAAACCACGTAGCACTGAATGATGGGATTTCTCCTTATTGGAAGAGTGCGTAGACACCTTGTTATTCCTAATGCAAAACGTAATTCTAATTTCATACAACTGGTATTTCGCGCAAATTGTCACAGGCCGATTGCCTTGCTATCGCTGTGTCAGTCTGCAGCCTTTCTTTCCCTTTTCCTCCTCCCCACTCAGCTGCTGCTCTCGGACAAATGTCGCATGCGTGTGAATTTCTAAGGGACCAAACTGCTGAGGTCATCGGTCCCTAGACTTACACTCTACTTAAACTAGCTTATGCTAAGAACAACACACACACCCCTGCCCGAGGGACGACTCGAACCTCCGACAGGAGTGGCCGCGCAGTCAGTGAAATGGCTCCTCTAACCGTGCGGCTTCTCCGCTTGGCGCTGCTCTCGGAGCTCTAGGCAGAAGGTGTTTGGTCAGGGGTGCCTTGTGTTTAACACATTATGTTAAGTATTAGTGTTAGAAACTGTGTACATGTCTTGAGCCAGTGTAACTCACAGCGCGCGAATTACCCAGGCTGCATTCATCGAGCATTTGAAAAAGTGAGCACTTAGCGGCTTTCAACAAACTTCACACACTATTTCAAACCTTTACGAAACTTTTCTTCCGTGACATCCCGCGAAAAGTAATGAAGAGAAAAAAGTTTATTCGTTACTACAGTGGCAGGTGACGCTAAATAACGAAAAGTGTGAGGTGATCCACATGAGTTCCAAAAGAAATCCGTTGGAATTTGTTTACTCGATAAATAGTACAATTCTCAAGGCTGTCAATTCAACTACGTACCTGGGTGTTAAAATTACGAACAACTTCAGTTGGAAAGACCACATAGATAATATTGTGCGGAAGGCGAGCCAAAGGTTGCGTTTCATTGGCAGGACACTTAGAAGATGCAACAAGTCCACTAAAGAGACAGCTTACACTACACTAGTTCGTCCTCTGTTGGAATATTGCGGTGCGGTGTGGGATCCTTGCCAGGTGGGACTGACGGAAGACATCGAAAGGATGCAAAAAAGCGCAGCTCGTTTTGTTTTATCACATAATAGGGAAGAGAGTGTGGCAGATTTGATACGCGAGTTGGGATGGAAGTCATTAAAGCAAAGACGTTTTTAGTCGCGGCGAGATCTGTTTACGAAATATCAGTCACCAACTTTCTCTTCCGAATGCGAAAATATTTTGTTGAGCCCAACCTGCATAGGTAGAAATAATCATCAAAATAAAATAAGAGAAATCAGAGCTCGAACAGAAAAGTTTAAGTGTTGGTTTCTCCCGCGCGATGTTCGGGAGTGGAAAGGTAGAGAGATAGTATGATTGTGGTTCGATGAACCCTCTGCCAAGCACTTAAATGTGAATTGCAGAGTAATCATGTAGATGTAGATGCATGACACACATTTCAGGGTATACGACGTTTTGTACATGGCATTTCGATTCTTTAAGGCACAGTATACTTTCAGCATAGAACAGCTTCCAAAGTTCCCAAAGCACAGTTATAATAACTAAAGTTATTGGATTATGCCCAAAAAAGTTCCAAGACTGGATTAGGAAACGATAGAGAAGAGTTCTGACGGTGGTTTGAACGTTTCAAGTGTTCTACATAGTCTCTTCCCACTTCAACAAAACTCACAGAGCGTTCATGGAACCATGTGAAACTCTCAGAAAAGTCCTTCTTTGGGATGTTGTTCAAATCAGGCATCACATTGGCTTGGACGTCGGTTATGTCATCAAAGAGTTGTCCCTTCACATGAATCTCTGCACGTTGTCGTTATGTGATAGCTTCGTATAACACCAAGTCTCTTTACACGTGATGTTTTGTTCAAGAAAAGAACTGCTTGCCTTTTTCATTTCAATAAAGACGTTGCAGGAGTGCTCGCTTCATTGTTTTTGTTCGGGAGTCAAGGTGTGCGGTACTAACTTTGCACATACGTACCTCTACCTCAAAACATTCTGCAGAACTCCTTGTACACTTGATTTAGAGATGTTAATCCACTGCGATTTGTGACACAACAACGCTGAAGCACTACGGCCACACGTCCACTACTAAACACTGAGTAATAACAATTGGCTGGTCGAATATGTTTAGTCATTAGTTCAATCTGCGGCTATATTTACCGCACTCACGTCGCTTGTACGCCACGAATAAAACAGGTCTCCGATCTTTCTAGACGTTCAGTGTATGCTTGTGATAAAGTGGGAAATACCATTTTATGTCTTAATTATGACTGTTTTTCTTGTATTGTAGTTTTGTACTTCTCGCATGGTATTATACCGAGACATACAGTAAACACACGAAGTACTTTGAAATCTCTGAGACAAATTAATGGAATGTCACACTACTGCAATGGCTACAGTTACGTCATATATTCTCACATCATATCCACCACGACATGGTCAGGACAAAAACTTGTTACGTCTTTCAAACTCTCGGTGCAAAATTAGTGACTTCACGCAGCAGGATCACTGTAAGTTCAATACGACATGAAGTACTCTGTTTCTAATATCCGCAGCCGAGGCAGACCTATGACGCACAGTTTTTGTCACACATGCAACAGCAGCTGTGGCTCGAGTCCAATTTTCCAAACATATATCTTATCCACTGCTCTGGTCACAGCCAGAAACACTGCAGAAACTTCTAATATCACACGCATCTACATCTACACATACCTCTATATCTACATCTACATCGATACTCTGCAAATCACATTTAAGTGTCTGGCATAGGGTCCAACGAACCACTTTCACAATTCTCTATTAACCCAACGAGCACCTATATCTTTCCGTGCGATCTCTGATTTTCCTTATTTTATTATGGTAATCGTTTCTCCCCACGTAGATCGGCGTCAACAAAATATTTACGCATTCAGAGGAGAAAGTTGGTGATTGAAATTTCGTAAGAAGATTCCGCCGCAACGAAAAACGGCTTTGTGTTAACCATGTCGACCCCAAATCCTGTGTAACCTCAGTGACACTCTCTCCCCAATTTCAGATAATACAAAACTTGCTGTCCTTCTTTGAACTTTTTCGATGTGCTCCGTCAGTCCTGTCTGGTAAGGATCCCAAACCGCGCAGCAGTATTCTACAAAAGAACTGACATGCGTAGTGTAGGCAGTCTCTTTAGTGGTTCTGTTACATTTTCTAAGTGTCGCGCCAGTAAAACGTAGTCTTCGCTTAGCCTCGCCCACAACATTTTCTGTGTATTCCTTCCGATTTAATTTATTCGTAATTGTAATTTTTAGGTATTTAGTTGAATTTACGGCCTTTAGATGTGGCTGATTTATCATGGAACCGAAGTTTAACGGATTCCTCTTAGCACTCATGTGGATGACCTCATACTTTTCGTTATTTAGGGTCAATTGCCGATTTCGCACCATAGAGATATCTTTTATAAATCGTTTTGCAATTTGTTTTGATCTACTGATGATTTTACTAGTGGCTAAAAGATAGCGTTATCTGCAAACAACTTAAGATGGCTGTTCAGATTGTCTTCCAAATCGTTTTTATAGATAAGGAACGGCAAAGAACCTATAACACTACCTTGGGGAACGCTAGAAATTTCTTCTGTTTTACTCGATGACTTTCCGTCAGTTACTACGAACTGTGACCTCTCTGATAGGACACCACGGATTCAGTCGCATAACTGAGACGACAGGCGAATGGAAAAACTGGTAGAAGCCGACCTCAGGGAAGATCAGTTTGGATACCGTAGAAATATTGGAACACGTGAGGCAATACTGACTCTACGACTTATCTTAGAAGCTTGATTAATGAAAGGCAAACCTACATTTCTAGCATTTGTAGACTTAGAGAAAGCTTTTGACAACGTGGACTGGAGTACTCTCTTTCAAATTCTGAAGGTGGCAGGGGTAAAATACAGGAAGCGAAAGGCTATTTACAATTTGTGCAGAAACCAGACGGCAGTTATAAGAGTCGAGGGGCATGAAAGTGAAGCAGTGGTTGGGAAGGGAATGAGACAAGGTTGTAGCCTATCCCAGATGTTATTCAATCTGTATATTGAGCAAGCAGTAAAGGAAACAAAAGAAAAATTCGGAGTAGGTATTAAAATCCATGGAGAAGAAATAAAAGTTTAAGGTTCGCCGATGACATTGTAATTCTGTCAGAGACAGCAAAGGACTTAGAAGAGCAGCTGAACGGAATTGACAGTGTCTTGAAAGGAGGGTATAAGATGGACATCAACAAAAGCAAAACAAGGATAATGCAATATAGTCGAATTATGTCGGGTGACGCTGAGGGAATTAGATTAGGAAATGAGACACTTAAAGTAGTAATAGAGATTTGCTATTTGCGGAGCAAAATAACAGATGATGGTCAAAGTAGAGAGGATATCAAATCTAGTCTGGCAATGACAAGGAGAAATTTGTTAACATCGAGTATAGATTTAAGTGTCAGGAAGTCGTTTCTGAAAGTATTTGTATGGAGTGTAACAATGTATGGAAGTGAAACATGGACGATAACTGGTTTGGACAAGAAGAGAATAGAAGCTTTCGAAATGTTGTGCTACAGAAGAATGCTGAAGATTAGATGGGTAGATCACATAACTAATGGGGAGGTATTGAATAGAATTGGGGAGAAGAGAAGTTTGTGGCACAACTTCATTAGAAGAAGGGATCAGTTGGTAGGACATGTTCTGAGGCAACAAGGGATCACCAATATAGTATTTGAGTGCAGCGTGAAGGGTAAAAATCATAGAGGGAGACCAAGAGATGAATACACTAAACAGATTCAGAAGGATGTAGGTTGCAGTAGGTACTGGGAGATGAAGAAGCTTGCACAGGGTAGAGTAGCATTAAGAGCTGCATCAAACCAGTCTCAGTACTGAAGACCATAACAACAACAAGCTTTCTTTTATTGATCTACTCGTCGTCTTCTAAAAATCGAACAAAGTTCTTCACATAGTTTCTTAAGAAGATTGGGACTCTAATACATATTCTTAACATGGTGCTATCAGCAAGGGATCTCTACACAAGACGACAGGGCATGGGTACTCGTGGGAGTGCAGTAACCTTGGACACTCGCACCACCAACCCTTGTGTTAGAAAACAAAATGCTACAGAAGACGGTTATATCAAGTTAGCGTATCAGCAAGCAATATCATTACAGTTGGATCAGGAAAAAAACCAAGAACTTAGTTCAACATGTTGGTTAAAGTTCTAATAAGTCAAGCAAATTCCAAGCTTCAACGTTTTCACTGGACTGCAACTATTCATCCTGATCAAGATGTTGAGTGGAAAACAGTGATACGGTTCTGCGGGGGGTGTACAATATCTCCAAGATTAGTTCGACAAAAAAATCAATGTGGTATCGTTAAATATCGGACCACACAATTTCGTATATAGAACTAGGTATTGGGTTTACTCAGTGAAAGAAGGATTTATAGATTATTAGGATGAGAACTTGAACAAGAATCGATCTCGTGATCCACAAAGAGGAAAACAGCTGATCTAAGTAAATAGGCATTTCACACGATAACAAAGAGCATTGAATCTATTGGCTGTCGAATTTAAATTATGCGATGGTCTCCTACGTTGAAAAGCGAAATGACTAATGGGTCACAACTAGATATGAACTTATACTACACTCCTGGAAATGGAAAAAAGAACACATTGACACCGGTGTGTCAGACCCACCATACTTGCTCCGGACACTGCGAGAGGGCTGTACAAGCAATGATCACACGCACGGCACAGCGGACACGCCAGGAACCGCGGTGTTGGCCGTCGAATGGTGCTAGCTGCGCAGCATTTGTGCACCGCCGCCGTCAGTGTCAGCCAGTTTGCCGTGGCATACGGAGCTCCATCGCAGTCTTGAACACTGGTAGCATGCCGCGACAGCGTGGACGTGAACCGTATGTGCAGTTGACGGACTTTGAGCGAGGGCGTATAGTGGGCATGCGGGAGGCCGGGTGGACGTATCGCCGAATTGCTCAACACGTGGGGCGTGAGGTCTCCACAGTACATCGATGTTGTCGCCAGTGGTCGGCGGAAGGTGCACGTGCCCGTCGACCTGGGACCGGACCGCAGCGACGCACGGATGTACGCCAAGACCGTAGGATTCTACGCAGTGCCGTAGGGGACCGCACCGCCACTTCCCAGCAAATTAGGGACACTGTTGCTCCTGGGGTATCGGCGAGGACCATTCGCAACCGTCTCCATGAAGCTGGGCTACGGTCCCGCACACCGTTAGTCCGTCTTCCGCTCACGCCCCAACATCGTGCAGCCCGCCTCCAGTGGTGTCGCGACAGGCGTGAATGGAGGGACGAATGGAGACGTGTCGTCTTCAGCGATGAGAGTCGCTTCTGCCTTGGTGCCAATGATGGTCGTATGCGTGTTGGCGCCGTGCAGGTGAGCGCCACAATCAGGACTGCATACGACCGAGGCACACAGGGCCAACACCCGGCATCATGGTGTGGGGAGCGATCTCCTACACTGGCCGTACACCTCTGGTGATCGTCGAGGGGACACTGAATAGTGCACGGTACATCCAAACCGTCATCGAACCCATCGTTCTACCATTCCTAGACCGGCAAGGGAACTTGCTGTTCCAACAGGACAATGCACGTTCGCATGTATCCCGTGCCACCCAATGTGCTCTAGAAGGTGTAAGTCAACTACCCTGGCCAGCAAGATCTCCGGATCTGTCTCCCATTGAGCATGTTTGGGACTGGATGAAGCGTCGTCTCACGCGGTCTGCACGTCCAGCTCGAACGCTGGTCCAACTGAGGCGCCAGGTGGAAATGGCATGGCAAGCCGTTCCACAGGACTACATCCAGCATCTCTACGATCGTCTCCATGGGAGAATAGCAGCCTGCATTGCTGCGAAAGGTGGATGTACACTGTACTAGTGCCGACATTGTGCATGCTCTGTTGCCTGTGTCTATGTGCCTGTGGTTCTGTCAGTATGATCATGTGATGTATCAATATAGTTTCCCCTTCCTGGGACAATGAATTCACGGTGTTCTTATTTCAATTTCCAGGAGTGTATGTGTGATAGTAAGAATATGTCTTACTCAGCCCGACAACAAAGAAAGACTGTAGACCCAGAAAACTTTGGAAACTTCCCTAGACACCATTATTTAGCACACTATTTAAGAGAGGGCGATGGCGGATGACAAGTAGCCAAGAAACACCAGCAATACACCAGTCATTTACCCAATCGAGTAGATGCTAAAAGTGTGGGAATTTGTTGTTGTAGACTCCCACCAGAACCGAGTTCAGTGGAAATTTCCATAACTTTGTGCATCGGTTTTCTTGAGCAATCACAAAGCGTATTTTTAACTACAGAATCATTATAACTGGCCTATCGAATTTGAACTTGAAGTCCAAGTTAAAATTACAGTAAGTTTTTCTTCTGACATACTCCTTTGTAATATTCAACTTCACTACATAAACAACTTATGTTCTTCTATCTTAATTAAATGCCCAGTACTACATATTTATTAAAAAGATAATAAAAATCTATTAATAAACCATAATGATTGCATATTACATGGAAGTAAAAAAGAATTTAAAGAAGCTCTTGGTTATTTAGAACAGTATGAAGGTTTAGAAAAAACTGGTCAACATTTTACAATGAAGCTAAGTCTGGGCTATGTTCGTGTGGTTAATGCTTCTTTTCTGTAACTGTAAATGGAAAATATTTCATCATATTAATTTTTATAAAAATACGAATATAATTTAAATAATTAATTGTTGTAAGTTATTTAATCTTTAAATATATAAATGAATGCTGAACATCAGATTTAATAATTATTAATATTCATCCCAATAAAATGCTAGTGGAATATGAGGTGCATCCAGAAAGTAAGTTTTCCTATTTTGTAAATTAAAGACAACATAGTTACATGAAAAACTCCATTGGCAACATTAACAGCAATGTTTGAGCTATTTTTCGTCGATAGTCACCAAAAGAAATGGGATCAACTTTTTTATTCCTGTGTCATTGAAATCTGCTTTCTGTGACTGGGACCAATGTGTGACAGTTATCTTCAACTTTTCATCATTGTCAAAACACCAGTCAGAGGACAGGAATTTCTTGATGTGAAAGGAGAGATGGAAATTTCTTGAAACAATATCAGGAGTGTATACTGGGTGATCAGACAGCTGCTAGCTGAGTTTATGCAAAACAGTTGCTGTGTGCTGAACCATATATGGATGAGAATTTTCATGGAACAGCACTTCACCTGCAGTATCACATTTTCTGCATTGTTTCTCAATAACAGTCAACACTCACTGTTTCACCTCTGGGCAGGAAGTCAATGAGCAGAATGCCCTCCCTGTCGCAGAACACCATGCACGTCACTTTCTGCATCGACACAATCTGTTTGAATTTCGTCTTAACCAGAAATTCACTGTGACGTCAAAGCATTGACTGTCGCTATGTTTATGCAGTCAAGTGAGAAATCCATGTCTCTTCACCCATGATGATCCTGTCGAGGATCTCGTCCCCATCATCGTGATACCACTGTAGAAAAGTCAGAGCTGCTCCAAAGTGTTTTATTTTGTCAAAGAGTGTCAGCATTTTCTGCCCCCTGGTCACGATATCTACAGAAAACGAATGTTGAGGTCTTAATCGTGAAGTGAAAGTTCTCCAGGATGCACTGCCACAACAGCTCTGCCAGGTGATCATTGATGAGGGATGGTCACCCATTGCACTCAACATCATGGACACTTTATCGACCTTTGGAGAAAAACCTACACCAGCAATGCACGATGTGTTTGATATGATGTTCTGCCAATAGAAATGACATAGAAGATGATGAATTTCAATGGGGGCTATGTTTTGCACATCAGCGAACCTTATCACTAACCAAACCTCGCAGGCAAAGGGAAAACAAGTAAGAGACGCCACTTCAGGGTACTGCTGCTCCAGTACTGGCAGCAGGCGGAAATTGTCTGGCCAGCATTTGATTGTTATGTCATAGATCTGTTGTGCATGTGCAATTTTCCCAACTAAATATGTTTGCTTTAAAGGAAACAACATCTCAAATGACCTGAAATTTTTCAATCTGATATTGTTAAACTAGTTAAATGAAACAGAATAAAGCTGAAAAATTAAAAATATGAATTTAAAAAATGAAAGAAACAACTGAGAACAAACTCTGTGAGCCATAAAAAAGACCAACCTGGAATTTATGCAATAAAAAAAGTTAAAGAAGGAAGTGAACGTTTAGATGATAATATGATAAAAGGTATTGAAGGAATGGCAACAGCCTAGCCGCAGTGGATACACCGGTTCCCATCAGATCACCACAGTTAAGTGCTGTCGGGCATGGCCGGCACTTGGATGGGTGACCATCCGGGTCGCCATGTGCTGTTGCCATTTTTCGGGGTGCATTCAGCCTCTTGATGCCAATTGAGGAGCCACTTGACCGAATAGTAGCGGCTCTGGTCACAGAAAAGCAGGCTAACGACCAGGAGAGCAATGTGCTGACCACACACCTCTCCTATACGCATCCTCATCTGAGGATGACACGGTGGTCGGATGGTCCCGATGGGCCACATGTGGCCTGACGATGGAGTGACATTGAAGGAAACAGAATATCGGAAAAACAAGTTGTTCTTATCGTTATCAACACTTACAAACATTTGAAGATATACCACACATTAATTATATATTAAGCAAATAAGAGATACAATATGTATTGAATAAATATGAAGAACAGAATAAAAGTAGAGTTAAAAAGAATTAAAACTGAAATAATGTTCAAATATATTAATAAGAGAGAAGACTTTGGATTAAGACTGGTTGTTATCTTTAAATATATTGCTAATTTACCAGGAAGATTTGATGGAGAAAAATTAATGATTGGTGAAGACGGTCCAAAGGTACGGATGGACTGAAGAATTTTTTTAGCTAAGCAATATTACTATAGGTGATGAAGTAAATGCAAATTTTGATTTTTGTGATTTATGAGATTATGCAAATATATAGTATGTGACTCAAGAAATCCATATTATAATAAGACTCCAAACGAAATAAACTTAACTAGAGGTATTAAACACAATAATCTGATAATAGAAATTGTTGAAGTCTATTTTCCAAAATTAGTGGCAGATTCTTCAAGTTATGAGTAAACAAGGGAATGTTTAATAAAAAAAGGTACAGAAAAACCAGTTGAATATGTTTGGATATGTGTTATGATTTAATCAATAGATCAGTTGTAATATATGGTGAAGAATTAGCTGGAAATAAGAATTATCATAATGAATAAGTTCATGTATCAGAAATGTTAACTAGTAAAATAAATGATTTTGCCATAAATAATGCTAAAGATTTACCTTATTTAATTAATTTTTTAACAATTATACCATTCATAGGGAAACTGAAAAATATGGAAAAGGATTAATTAGCACATTAATTACCATTCGAAGTGGATATTCCCAAGTATAATTATTATGTTCCACAAACAAAATTAGAAGACAGATTAGCAAGAAGAGATCAAGGTACAAATAACTTAGATGAAGGATGTAAAAAACATTATATTTGTTCAAGAGACCATATTTTCAAATTGAAAAATTGAAAAAATTTTAGTCACTATAAGTCTGTGAAAGTGTAAACAGATTATACAGAAATGTACAAGAAAGATTTTCAAGAACTTATAAAAAGATTTAATATTAACCATTACTCAACTTTTTCAATATTAAAAGCATCTGTAGATGAAAGATTTTACACAACATTGAAGGAAAAAAATGTGGTAAAATTTGCTCTTCAATATAATTATAAATGGGGTGATTTGGTTAAGAATATGGTAGGTGAATATAATAATACAATACATTCAGCAGTATAAGCGAAATGTAAAGATGAAGATTAATTCAATTCAAATCTAAGTGAAAAATGAATACTTAGGAGGAAGCTGTATTAAATTAAAGATGCTCAGTAGAGTGGTATCATGCTGAAAAATGTGAATGTTTTGGGATGATGAAGAAGATCATTATTTAAATAATATTTATATAAAGCAATTTAAAATTCACATAAAACTGATAAATATTTAAATATTGAAATGTTATATTTTATTGTTTTAATAAATGTTACACTACATTCACAACATAGCTACATTAGATGTGAGGGTAAATTTGCATGGGACTGACATTGTAAGATAGTCTAAGAAAATATTTGGCAAATCTAATGAAACAACATTACTTTTATATGTATATATTGTGTTGTTTATTTATTGTTATTTAAAGAAGTACATGGGGAGTTGGATGTTACAAAATAATGGTAAAACTATATTGAGATTAGTAATTGAAGGTTTTATTGTTATATATTTAAGGGTTAAAACTATCATATGTGAAAGGTCTAGGCTTTTCCTGAAGATGCTATAATTTTATTATTATGAGAAGAATTGTATTACCCTACAAAACATTGAAGCAGTTAGGCATATGCACTGCCAATCTTTTCCCTTGTCGTTTCGTTTCTGGAACACTTTTTATCAGAGAAGTTGCACAGTAGACTGACCCAATTGATTGCATTGTTGTATGGTTTTCTGGTGCACCATGCCTTTTACATTTCTGGAAAGCCTTTTCTATAGAATTAATCATACAACATACAGATTCAAGTGGAGGAGTGAGATCATGTAATGGCACTCTCATTTCTCATTATTTTGATAAAAGAATTGTCCAAATGATGTAGAAATACGTAACTAATTAACTAATTTAAAATACTAACTTTTTGTGATAACAGTGGTGCAGTGTATGGAGCAAGATGACAATTATTAATACTGCAGTAATAAGTCATCTCATGTAAATCATAGGTGCAGATGCAAGGCGTTTCTAGTCTAAGATACAGTCTTGCAAGAAATACATGATCTTACTTCAAGAATATTTTTAAAAGGTAGATATATGATATGTTTGGTCTTTCTAAATAATATGAGAAATGAAAAATCTGTGGCGGCATTTTTGCACCACATTCTCAACTGTACAGCTTCAAAAAGGGCAGGATATTGGCAATTTGTTAGTATTATTCGTGTAAAAGAACATCAGATCTGAGTTAACATAAACTGTGTTGAAAAGTGATTTTGATTTAATGTGTTGACAGTTACTTATAAAAGGCGTTACGATTTTATTTCAAGGAGGAGGAGGAGGAGGAGGTGGAGAAGGAGAAGGAGCAGGAGGTTGGTATTTAATGTTCCATCGATAATGAGGTCATTGGAGCTAGGATTAGATGAGGATGGAGAAGGAAAGAGCTCATGCCCCTTCAATGGAACCATCCCAGCATTTACATTATGCAATTTAGGGAAATGAAGGAAAACCTAAATCAGTATGGCTGCATGCGAGTTTGAACCGTCATTCTCTTGAATGCAAATGCAGTGTGCTAACCACTGCACTACCCTGCTCAGTAAGTTATTTCAAGTACCTATAATTCTTTGCTTAAGTCCTGTATTTAAAATATTTATTAAGTGTAAAAGTAAATGCATTTAACGTAATGTTTGTGTGGTTCATTAACATAAAAAAGTGGGAACATACATCTTCGTTTGGTAGCATTCAAACAGTGCTTCCTTCAATTCAATTGCTAAAGTACTCAAAATTAAAATAAATTCAGTCTGATGACAATAGCTATCTTCATTTTTCTTTCCAAGGTTCGTAGATTAAGAGAAGTCATATGAAGTGTATATTTTGATAGGAAACATTAGTTACCAAAACGACACTAAATGTAAGATGTAAAGTTTATATCTAGTTTCTGTATACAACGAACCCATAATTATCAAAATATCCACGGATGTACTGCCGGTCTATAGTGTCCACTACATGCTCTGGAAGATAATAGCCTAATTAATATTCACACAATTACAAACACATTTAACATTCGGAAGAGAGTCCAGTTTATTTAAAAACAGTTTCCAAAGTGTTAATTTTGTTTTCGTTTGCTAGTGCAAAAGTACAAGGATACAGTACTAGAAGTGGCTAAGGAATGTCTTGGAACAGTAGTGTGTAAAAGTAGGATGAAGCAAACAGCTTGGTGGAATGACACAGTCAAGGCAGCCTGTAAAAGGAAAAAGAAGGCATATCAAAAATGGCTACATACTAGAACTCAGGTAGACAGAGAAAGTTATGTTGAAGAAAGAAACAAAGCCAAACAGATAATTGCAGCATCCAAGAAGAAATCTTGGGAAGACTTTGGAAACAGGTTGGAGACTATGGGTCAAACTGCTGGAAAACCATTCTGGAGTGTAATTAGCAGTCTTCGAAAGGGAGGTAAGGAGGAAATGACAAGTATTTAGGACAGGTCAGGAAAACTGCTGGTGAATCCTGTGGATGCCTTGGGCTGATGGAGGGAATATTTTGAAGAGTTGCTCAATGTAGGTGAAAATACGATCAGTAATGTTTCAGATTTCGAGGTAGAATGGGATAGGAATGATGATAGAAATAGGATCACATTTGAGGAAGTGGAGAAAATGGTCAATAGATCGCAGTGCAATAAAGCAGCTGGGGTGGATGAAATTAAGTCGGAACTCATCAAATACAGTGGATCGTCAGGTCTTAAATGGCTACACAGGATAATTAAAATTGTCTGGGAGTCGGGACAGGTTCCATCAGACTGGACAAAAGCAATAATCACACCAATCTTTAAACATGGAAACAGAAAAGATTGTAACAGCTACAGAGGTATCTCTTTAATCAGCGTTGTGGGTAAAATCTTCTCAGGTATTGTTGAAAGAAAATTACGAGTATTAGTTGAAGACCAATTGGATGAAAATCAGTGTGGGTTTAGGCCTCTTAGAGGTTGTCAGGACCAGATCTTTAGCTTACGGCAAATAATGGAGAAGTGTTATGAGTGGAACAGGGAATTGTATATATGCTTTATAGATCTAGAAAAGGCATATGACCGGGTCCTAGGAGGAAGTTATTGTATGTTCTACGAGATTACGGAATAGGACGCAAGCTTTTGCAAGCAATTAAAGGTCTTCACATGGATAGTCAGGCAGCAGTTAGAGTTGACAGTAAATTGAGTTCATGGTTCAGAGTAGTTTCAGGGGTAAGACAAGGCTGCAACCTGTCTCCACTGTTGTTCATATTATTTATGGAACATATGTTGAAAACAATAGACTGGCTGGGTGAGATTAAGATATGTGAACACAAAATAAGCAGTCTTGCATATGCGGATGACTTAGTTGTGACGGCAGATTTAAAGTTTGCAAAGTAATATTTCTGAGCTAGATCAGAAATGTAAGGGCTATGGTATGAACATTAGCATCTCCAAAACGAAAGTAATGTCAGTGGGAAAGAAATATAAACCGACTGAGTGCCAAATAGGAGGAACAAAGTTAGAATAGGTGGACAGTTTCAAGTACTTAGGATGCATATTCTCACAGGATAGCAACATATTGAAAGAACTGGAAGCGAGGTGTAGCAAAGCTAATGCAGTGAGCGCTCAGCTACGATCTACTCTCTTCTGCAAGAAGGAAGTCAGTACCAAGACTAAGCTATCTGTGCACCGTTCAATCTTTCGACCAACTTTGTTGTATGGGAGCGAAAGCTGGGTGGATTCAGGTTACCTTATCAACAAGGTTGAGGTTACGGATATGAAAGTAGCTAGGATGATTGCAGGTACTAGTAGATGGGAACAATGGCAGGAGGGTGTCCAAAATGAGGAAATCAAAGAAAAACTGGGAGTAAACTCTATAGATGTAGCAGTTAGGGCGAACAGGCTCAGATGGTGGGGTCATGTTACACGTATGGGAGAAGCAAGGGTACCCAAGAGACTCATGGGTTCAGCAGTAGAGGGTAGGAGGAGTCGGGGCAGACCAAGGAGAAGGTACCTGAATTCGGTTAAGAATGATTTTGAAGTAATAGGTTTAACATCAGAAGAGGCCCCAATGTTAGCACTGAATAGGGGATGATGGAGGAATTTTATAAGGGGGGCTATGCTTCAGACTGAACGCTGAGAGGCATAATGAGTCTTAAATGGTGATGATGATGATGCTAGTGCGAAGTTAGAGACTACAAAAGACAGCTAAGTTTGTAGCAAGGTTACGTAGTGTAATAGATACAACTAGCCACTAAGGGACTGATGACCCTAGTAGTTTAGTGCCTTTAACTACCAAGCCAACCAACTAGCTAGCCACTCGTAATAAATGGCGATAAGAGTAGACTGTATTTTAGAATAGAGGATGCAGAGACAGTGGACAGTTAGCTGCATTTTGGGAAAGACAGCAAAATTCTTGTTTAGCGAGTCAGCTTAAAATGAAATAAAGTAGTTAGTCGCTCACTGATTTAATTCAGGTGCATGCAGTTCAACAATTCATATAACACATTTAAGCATACTGAGTAGAGCTGAGTTGCTTCTTGCGTGGGTAAAAATTAATCGTATGGCCTAAAGGAATGTTACGAGATTGAATTAGGAAACTGTATTCAGTTGTAAAATCCTCATGTAACTCAGTGAGGGCTTTTTTGGACAGAGCGAAGTTTGAATACGCAATAGATACCGATTGTGTTTTGATTGTTGGAAGAGGAAGTCATTATGTTTACTGTTGGCATGAAATCTTTGTATTCAGTTTCATTTAGACGTATTCAGATTCGGTTTAGTGTGGCACCACACATATCGTAAGTAATTTGCACAGTTAGTGTTCGTGTTGAAAAGTAGAGCAGCAAAATCTATTTTAGATCATAATATATGGGCGACACTAATCGGAATTTAGAGCACTTGCTTTCACTGAGATATTATTGTTGTAGAAATATAAAAATTGAAGTATATATTGCCGCTAAAGTATACAAGCTATACAGAATGGTAGTAATAAACTTTCATAAGTAAGAGGTTTTATGACTCACAGTTTCCAGGCTTCAGCACATAACTCCCAACTTTTAAAAGAACGGTTAGAGGAATATTGTCAGTTTTAAGTGACTTTCAGTATAGCAGAAAGCGTGTTTTTCCATACCCAACTACACTGGTGTGCAAAAGTAAAGGACGAAAGTAACTGTCACACGTGTCACTGCCGAGTAGTATAGCTCGATGAAACGTGGACCATACGTAGATAGTACTGGTACAGAATAGTACAAAAGGAAACTGAAAGAAATAAGCAATAAGAAGAACAGAAATGACTTACTCAAAGACAGTAGTTACACTGAAGTCACCGCGATTCGTGGTGGTGCACTGGACATTACAAGAAGTGAGAAATGATTCTGAATGTTCTGTGTACGTTACGTGTTCCTACAATTCGCCATATGAGCGTGAGTCCAGCATTGTCGAACGTGATTGTTTTGCTGGTGCAAGTCTTGTGATGTGTGGGCCATAATATTGCATAGGCTTCCAAATCTTTAAACACGATACACTCACCCGTCAACGTATTTGCAACACTGTACTCCTTCCCTACGTGGGTCTGATCAGGTTTGCGTTCAGCCACGACCTCATATTTGCGAATGACAGTCCGCGACCACATCGAACTGCGTGGGTGGAGGAGCTCTTAAAAACAGAGATATTCTGGAGAGAGCTGCCTTGCCTGTTGCCCCATCTTAAATCCCATCGGGTACTTGTGTGATGCGTTGGCAGAACGTATTCCAGCATGTCCATATGTACCAACGACCATACGTTTGTTGTCAGTTGCGTTGTTGGAATTACAGATTGCTCTACCACAAGAACTCTTTTTCAACCTTGTAGCCTGCATGGGAGCACGTCCCATACCACGCATTGCCTTCTATGGTCATCACATACCCTGTTAAGAACCATGTCTCAACTTTTGTAATGCCCAGGGCACCATCGTAAATCGCTATGGCTTCAGTTAATTATCATTTTTGAATAAAAGTATCACTCCTACTCGCATCACTACGTATTTCTTTCAGTTACCTTCCCTACAATACTGCAGTAGATCTTTCTACGTATGGCCCAAGTTTCATCGAGCTACGATACTTGACAGCGACACATCATACGAAAGTTGCTTTCGTCCCCAAGCTTTGAACACCAGTGTGTGTTACTAAACGGCAAGCCCAGTTCACGATTCATGGTTTACAGTCACAGTTGCAGGTTTTTCCATCTCGCAGCTTCCAAAACCAATTAAAATTTAATTTATGTATTTCTTATAATTATTGACCAGTTCACATAACGTAACCGTTGTAAGTGATAGCAAAGTACGGCAATGGTGTAGGAACTTTAAAGCAGGACGTACAGACGTCAGTGACGCAGGCACTCAGGGAAGGAAGCGTTTGTGAACCGATGATCTTGTTCAGTGAAAGGATCATGTGGCTTGAGAAAATCCGTACAAAGTTCAGTCCAGAACAAGCGAAGAGGAATGCTTGCTGTCATCAGGCATAGTGCTTCATCATGGCAGTGCAGCTTCCACAAAGATGCTTCTTCGATAGGAAGTGTTTGATCACCCACAATACGGTCCGGAGGTGTCTCCCTGTGATTTTCATCTCTTTGCTTCCATGAAACGGTGTCTATGAGGAGAGCAGTTTGGCACAGACAAACAACTGCACACCAGCGTATAGAATTGGAGGAGAGCATAGATCTTCTATGACGTGGGTACTGGAAAGCTGGTGCCACAAATGTCTAAATTGGAGTGGTGACTATGTGGAGAAGTAGCTGGAAGATGTACGTAAATGTTGCAAATAAAACATTTTTGATTTTCACTGCTGTTGCTGTTTCGCGATCGAAAAAAGTGCCCTCGTATATTTTTGCTGTTCGTGTAGTAAAACTGCCGCATTAGACTTGACGTTATATTTTATTACTTCTTCACTACCCACTGTATACGCAACAGATTTTTCAGTCAATGTCCAATTAATACCACACACAGTTCAGGAAATATGACGTAATAAAAATCGAGATGGATGAAAAACCAGTTTTTGCTTAGAATGGAGCGTAAATTTCCCAGATTACACTCATCCAGTGTTTGATAACAAAAGCACTTTGCGACTTCCAACAGACTTTAAACATAATTTCAAACCGTTCCTAAACCTTTCTGACTTACATGCTTAACGTCAAATAATTAACACATTAACTGATTAGCAAACCAATCACACATTTGAAGCTCTTTTATATTGCGGAGTTCGATTCTTTAAACAATCGGGAGATTATTGGTACTTTACGGACTCGTGACGTCACGGCAAAGGTCACATGACCACCGAGAGCGTTTTAGAGGGAACTTCAAAAGTCAAATAAACAGACGCCTTTTTTTTTGAAATTCCAATGTATAAAAAATACTTTTTGTCGTAAAAATTATCCAACTACCAACTTCTTATGTTTACATTACATTATTTTTGAAACTCGAATACTGATTTTTGCATGGAAATTAATCTTAAGTTTTTATTCTGTTCTTTTCTTAAGTATATATAATTCTTTAAATCGATTTAATACACCATGTTGAGTAGTACTTCAATGGTTTTAACACCTTTCATTTCTAATCTCTTCATTCTACTACAAAGCACAACCGTATAGCAAAATTTTATACAGTTAAAATATAAATCTTAAAGATTGCGTTACGACCTTTTAATTCGAAAACTGCGCTGAAGTGCTATTTCACAAAATATCCCTTTAGGGCCGGAGGCGCAGGTTCATCCTATGGTTCGGTGAGTCCAAAATGCAGCCGAGAAGAACTCCGCGTTTGTAGCCTTAGAGTTCAGATATACAGGGTGTTTCAAAAGGGAATGTAGTATTACAAAGTATTATGTTGTCAAAACTGTCGATCGCTGCGCCATGGCTCTCTTATTGCAGGAACGAACACATTGCCCAGATTATAGTCGTTGCCGCCAAATGTCGGTTGTCTTTTCTTTGCTTGGTTTCCATCACATGGAAGGCCACTCTGCATCAGGAATAATGTTGTGTTCTCCAGTTTTCGAAGTGAAATCCTATAATTGCAGTGCAAAGACATTCCAGGCTGACATACCAAACTGACCCTCCGAATGCTTGGAACATCTGCAGATAGTACCGACAGTTTGTAGACACTGGATGTACATGTAGAGGAAAGATACTGAGCACCCTCGTGTTGAATTCATACCGCCTTTCCAACTTAGTGCTACAAAATAAACTTCTTTCTCCAGTCGGCACTACAACAACCTATAACAATAGTTTGACGTGTTCTGAGATGTCAGATGATTATGAACCCGTACAAGTTGGAGCTCTTACAGGCTTACTTTGTGATAGATGGCGCTGTAATAGTCACAAACATATGGCTAACAATTTTAGACGAACAGGCAGGTTTTTTAAATTAAAATACAGAACGTAGGTACATTTGAACATTTTATTTCGGTTTTTCCAATTTGATATATGCACCTTTGTGAACTTACGATTTCTGAGAATGCATACTGTTACAAAGTGATTACCTGTAAATACCACATTAAGGCAATAAATGCTCAAAATGATGTCCGTCAACCTCAATGCATTTGGTAATACGTGTAACGACATTCCTCTCATCAGCGAGTAGTTCGCCTTCCGTAATGTTCGCACATGTATTGACAATGCGCTGACGCATGTTATCAGGCGTTGTCGGTAGATCATAATAGCAAATATCCTTCAACTTTTCCCACAGAAAGAAATCCTGGGACGTCACAACCGATGAACGTGGGGGCCATGGTATGGTGGTTCGACGACCAATCCACCTGTCATGAAATATGCTATTCAATTCTTCTTCAACCGCATGCGAGCTATGTGCCGGACATCCATCATGTTGGAAGTACATCGTCATTCTGTCATGCAGTGAAATATCTTGTAGTAATATCGGTAGAACATTATCAGCATACATTGCACCATTTAGATTGCCATCGGTAAAATGGGGGCCAATTATCCTTCCTCCCATAATGCCGCACCATACATTAACCCGCCATGGTCGCTGATGTTCCACTTGTCGCAGACATCGTGGATTTTCGGTCGCCCAATAGTGCTTATTATGCCGGTTTACGTTACCGCTGTTGGTGAATGACGCTTCGTCGCTAAATAGAACGCGTGCAAAAAATCTGTCATCGTCCCGTAATTTCTCTTGTGCCCAGTGGCAGAACTGTACACGACGTTCAAAGTCGTCGCCATGCAATTCCTGGTGCATAGAAATATGGTACGGCTGCAATCGATGTTGATGTAGGATTCTCAACACTGACGTTTTTGAGATCCCTGATTCTCGCGCAATTTGTCTGCTACTGATGTGCGGATTAGACACTACAGCAGCTAGAACACCTACGTCGGCATCATCATTTGTTGTAGGGCGTCGTTGTCGTTTCACATGTGGCTAACGCTTCCTGTTTCCTTAAATAGCGTAACTGTCCGGTGAACGGTCCGGACACTTGGATGATGATGTCCAGGATACCGAGCACCATACATAGCACACGCCCGTTGGGCATTTTCATCACAATAGCCATATATCAATACGATATCGACCTTTTCCGCAATTGGTAAACGGTCAATTTTAACACGGGTAATGTATCACGGTCCGGACACTTGGTTGATGTCGTCCAGGATACCGATCAGCATACATAGTACAACCCCGTTGGGCATTTTGATCACAATACCCATCCATCAACACGATAACGACCTTTTGCGCAATTGGTAAACTGTCCATTTTAACACGGGTAATGTATCACGAAGCAAATACCGCCCGCACGTGCGGAATGTTACGTGATAACACGTACTAATACGTTTGTGGCTATTACAGCGCCATCTATCACAAAGCGAAGAAAGTGGTCCAACTAAAACATTCATATTACTTTACGTACTACACGAATATGAAATAACAATGGGGGTTCCTTTTTTTAAGAAACGCAGTTGATATCCGTTTGACCTATGGCAGCCGGCCAACCATAGCGTCATCTGTTTTCCCTCTTCAAGCTAGACGAGTTTCGTTCTTTGTAGTTTTCTCGTTTGATGCTTATTTCGTGAGATTTGGCCCGGTCACTATCAATGGATCACCCTATATACCAATGGGAGGCATTCAGTCGGGTACCAACAAAATACAGCCAAAGGTAAAGAAAAGGAGTACTCGAATACTCGGAGTAGCCTTAAATCCAGATTTTATCTATAACCTGTGTCAATGACAGGATGTCTGGTAAGGAGGAGTGTATTCATACAGTGAAATGAATGGCCTCGCGCGAAAAAAATACTGCTTTAACGTACAACTTTGTTTCTTAAAAGCAAAGAGATGGCAATATACGTATGTAGTGTTTCAGTTTTAGTGCTCTTATTTTGCGCAACTTTTGCATCTGCGGCGTTGTCACCTGCTGGTCAAAGATATCATTTACTTGCAATAATTTAGATTTCCATGCGACAATCCTTGTGGCTTGTTTACATTAATGGAGAACAATTTGTGCTATTAAACGACTGAAAAGGATTCACTTTGTAGCTGCCGTTTGATCTGACTTCTAATCAGCCTTCATAGCTGATGTCTGATGTGTCTGCATATTTCGCTTATGAGAATATTTGAATTGGTATTTGTCGCTAGAGATCACTACGAAAACAGTCCAGATACTGTGAAACGTGTTTTCAGAGATTAATTAATGCAGAGCAAACGCAATTGCTGGTGTATGTGGATCTGATTGCATAAAATTCTGAAACCTCATTTCAAGGTAGATCGTATTTAACTGAACATTGATTTATAAATGCTTAAAAGAGTTAATGGTGCTATTCCAACAATCACGGTAGATACTGCCAGATAATTTCTTGTTAAACATTTATTTCTAGCATAACTCTTATTATTGGACACTAGTTGCTACGTTAATACGAAATATAATTAACTTTTTAAAGCATACAAGTGATAATTTAATTTTTGAAACTTTTTAAGATTTGTCTAACAATAAACACATGTGCTTAGATGGCCGGTTTGCAGGCAATTTGGGTGAGTCAAATACTGTAGAGGCGGGGAATGTACAGCTACTGTCTCCTTAGGAGTATTGTTTAAGAAATTGGAAATTGTGTAATCTACCATGGCCATAGTGTTAACGAGTAGCTTTTTTTACAAAGAAGGAACATGCAATGTTTTTCGAACTTGCCGAACAAGCGAAAAATTAAGATATGTGGCAACTAAACAGAATGCAATGGCAACTAAGCACGGTGTTATGAAATTCGAGTTTGCAGAATTATCAAAGGAACAGGAGGTAATGGCTTATGAACTGTGGGAAAAATATGATGCGATTCAGGTAGATATTTCAGAATTGTCAGCAAAACATGACACATTGGCTCAAGAATTACATGATGAAATAGCTGTGTTGATATTAGCGCATGCAGATGTACGTGACAGGTTAAAAATCAGCAGACTACAGTGGTAAAGTAATAACAACTTAGTCCAACCTATCGGGAATTGTTCAGAAGCTATCGGACAGGGTAGACAAATTAGCTCTTGAACAAGATGGGCTGTGCAATGAGCAGATAGAATCCAACAGAAAATTATTAAATGACGAATTTACTTTTTGGGTCGCATTGCAAATATGAGCATTCTTCTCAACTGGCGGATGCAAAAGTTCAGCCTGTGACGAAAAAAAATTTCTGCATTTTAAATGGAGGGACGTAATGTATCCTAGGCAGTGGTAAATATTCACAGTCGAGAGACGGCAGAAAAATTACACAATGATTTGTTGCTTTACTCTAGTGACACAGGTTAACAATTAGATGAAATAAAAAAGGAGTTGTTCGAGGTGATGGATATAGTCAACGATAATAAACCAGTGACACAGGGCTCTGAAGAAGACTTCGTTCAGAATCGAATTTGAAGCAGAATGGCTCATATGCAAACGTGGTGCCATGAGTATATGATTTTCCAAGAGTCAAAAGACAACTTTTGCAACTGGCTATATCCAAGGCAGTGCCGCCTTATGGGTAACCAAAACATATGAGTACTACTAGATTTACTACTGGAAATGGAGGACGCATTCTTACCTAAACATTGGTTAGCTGTTATACAAGGAATACTAGGAAAGAAAGTGTCCAATCCAAAACGTTTCCAGTCACATCAAACAAGTTTCTATAAATACTTCAACAAGTATCTGAACTACACAAAATACTGGAACAGCCCAGTATCACAACTATGTGCATTTATTAAAGGCAAAATTGCGTATTCAATGGCGAAAGTTAGTAAATGCGTCAGAGTGTAACAGCAAAGAATTTTTATCAATATTAGATGTAACAAACTTAATGCTTGAAGACACACAGAAATTTTCACCAAACAGAAACATTGCAACAATAACAAGCACAATCATAATGGAGAACAAGGTGACAGTACTTGCAGTTACTGACAGAATGGGTCAGGGAGTGAGTGTATCAGTAAATAACTAATAACAATAACAACATTACTACTACTAGTACTACTACTACTACTACTACTATTACTAGTAATAATAATAATAATAATAATAATAGCAACAGCAAGAATAGGAATAGTAATAACTACCAGTTCCTAAGGAAAAAAGAAAACAAAGAAGACATGACAACACGTTCTGTCCAGAGTACGCAAACCACAACGATAGACAGTGGCGAAACCCGTTAGGAGAATATAATATAAATCAATCTGGTACAGACTGTATATTGATAGGATGGGGACGGACGATGTGATCTGACTGTCAACATCGTAACAGAAAAACTAAACCTGACCACATTAAGCCCCTCTCGGACCGTCGAGAAATAGGATAGGGGAAAACACGAGAAATCCAGCATATCCAGTACGATAAAGGATTTGACATAAGAGAGGAGGGTAACTCTAACACCAGCCAATGTAAGAATACACACAATACAGGGTGGCAGTTAGCATTCAAAGCTTATTTTGTGGGTAATCCCATTATAATTATTCTAGACTGCAGCAAGAATGAATACAAGTGCTTCAATAATATGGGAGCTTATGAATGAGTATATCCCACATGTTGGGAAGCTAGAAACGATTCTGTATTTCAAGGCAAAGAATTTTACCACTGCTTGTTGGTAATTTTGTATAAGTACCAGCTGGACAGTAATCTGGCGGAGAAGGTATCTGAAGAACTCAGTCGGTTTACGCGAACTCACTGTTCAAGTGGACAAATTTTGTGGGTTAACTACCTAAAACCATTTGAAGAAATATTGAACAGTTCAATGCATACTAAAATATATGCCTAAATCACTTAGAGATGATACAAGCACTTATAACATTAAATTATAAGGCTGCCCAGCGGAAAAAAATATTATGACAAAATAATGGGAAAAATATATTATATCATAGTGAGAGAAAGATCTCTACTCCATAACCACCCCAGGTCATCACTGATAAAGAAGAAGAATAAAAATTGCAAATGCTGTACACCATCTCATACAAAATCAGTGATATTCCTCGTCAAGGAGCACATCTTCTAGTATAACCTGGAACTCACATAATAAAAGCGTTTTATGGGAAGAAGGATTTGCAGAAATATTTAAATTAGTTCTTGTTGAGTAAAGTATTGGTGACTTAGTAATGGTTCAGTCAAACATGTATTTATTTCTTCTTGTATATGTGTACGGTAAAATTATTCGAAGAGACCTTAGTTATAAGAAATGATTGGAGCAAACTATATGGCTGTACCAATAAGGGAATTGACTGTATATATGGATAAATTTTAGATTTGCTTGTGTTGAAAGGAAAGTGTGGACTTCAAAGGAAGTTTGCAGCAACAGAACGTTGTATAAAAGTCACAGTACCTTAACAAACGTTACAAATATGACGAACTGCATACAAATTTATGAACAGTGTGAAAATAATCCAAAGAAGGGTCTTTCCCTAAGGAAAATTTCAGTTGAAAACGTAAGGTAAGATAAATGATAAATTATAATTTGGTGCTTCGAGTTTCCTCCATTTTTTCGATTCAGAAAATTATTGTATGTAAACCCGAGAAAGAACTTAATCTTTAGTACAGAAGGTATAGAAAGATATATATGTATAGGCTTGTGGTGAGTGCTAAGTTGAAGCAACCACGCACATGACTGATCAAGAAAAAGTATCGGCATTTGCTTACGTGTATGGCTGCCGAAACCAAAACATTTTGAAGAATTCTGAGTAAGGCGTTGGATCTCAATCTAATTCAGAGTGAATTGGATATTTTTTCCAACTATATTTTTGCCTGGATTTGATAGAAGGGAACTTGATACAAAACAAGTATAAACGTTAGAAAACGTCCTCTGAATTGTCTCCATCCGTGTAAATGGTTAACTAACAGACAAGGGACAATACGGTACAGAGCTACAGATAAGGTTTAAGGGGATTTTACCTTCACATTTTGATTTTTAAGTAATGAATTTTTGTAGCAGATGTAGATTGATCTGTGATGATCATAGTGCCGAGAAAATGGGCCAAGGAAATTATATTTCGCTTATGGAATATAAAACAGGTAGGAGACGAGGTACTGGCAGAATTGAAGCTGTGAGGACGGGGCGTGAGTCGTGCTTGGGTGGCTTATATGGTAGAGCACTTGCCCGCAAAAGGCAACGATCCCGAGTTCGAGTCTCGGTCCGGCAAATAGTTTTAATCTGCCAGGAAGTTTCATAAAACATGTAAATTAGTAACGCAGAATGCTTACATGAATGTCTAGTTACTAGGCTGTCAAATTATTCCAACCTGAACTCAATATTCTAACATAACCAGACTATGAAGAGACAAATATAAAGATTTAGGCAAAAGACAAGACTTAATTTTAACTTGAAATTCTACATTGGAGGATGTGGACCTCTTGTGTGTGCTAGTGCTAAGGAACTGGCCCCTCACGTGGGCACTAATGTAGGTGTTCGTCAGTGGAAGACAGTGTGTTCTATGCACGCTGGGAAGCTGTGGGCTGATGTTGTGGCGAAGGGTTAGCTCGTTCAAAGGGGGTATTAGTTAATTAGCAGCCAATGCAGCGGTGAAGAGAGTCTTTTAACTGAAATTCAGATGGTACACTGTAATTACAAAATGATGAATCAGAATGTCAAGGCCTTACAAACACAGACTCCACAGGTAGGACCAGAATAAACAGGAAAAAAGACATGTGCTGTAGAAGAAAGGAAAGAAAATTGGTGAGAAGTTAATAAATTATCGTTATATATAGATGAATCTTCTCGAATCTTCATAATTTCAGGTTATACATCAGAAATAAGACATATTCAGGACAGAGAGAATACCTCTGCATTCTACAAATGACTAAATACTTGCACGTTTCTCTGCTCTGGAAGTTTAAAGTTTTTCCTGTTTATTGACTATTATTTGTTAGATAGTTTAATGTTCGCGACCATCCAGTGTACGACAGCGAGATAAGCAGTAGCATTATCTTCCCTATTGTTGTTTCTAAAAAAAATGTACCACTAAACCACATCCTTGGCTGAGAAGATAAACCACCTATCTGCTCCATCCGACGACCCCAGACGTCGAAGATTATCTCAAGAAAACACAGTTCACATGAAGATGAATTCAAAATTTCATTAGTACGAATGTATTGTTCAAATCTGTATAGCGTAAACCTATATGAAAAAAATTGACAATAATTGTAAATATTGCTCTCTAGCCAATCTGTAATATGTTTAATGCAGGACTATTTAACAAACGCTGTAGGTATTCTGTAAATATTTCAAGTAATGTGAACATAAGCAAAAACTAACTTTGCAACTCATATAATTTTGCTGCGAACTGAAACGCAATTTACAAAAATTTATATATTCATAAAAAGTCATTGTGTAAATTACGTCTTCATATTAAGTGTCTAATGAGGTAGAAGGCCTCTTTTGAAAGTTTTGCTGGTTTACCATAAAACCGATTCTGGTTAAGAAAAGCTTCCAACCTCATAAGTAACCGAAAAAGTGACAACGATAAAATCATTGTAACGCAAATAATGTTTTAAAAGAACAGACAGGATTTTTTATGTGTTCAAAGTAAACGATGTAAATGCATGTTTCCAAATCATGGTCCAAACTTTCAGGTTAATAGAAAAATACTCTGCATACAATGTAATTTGAAAAATTATCAACCAACTTATAGAACACTTATATATGTGAAGCTAGTGGCACTGAATGTCGCCAAACTTATTTATGTAGTAAACATGTTTGCTGCCATTGAGAAGGATGTAATGTTTCAGTTTTAGCTAGCTTATTGTGCGAAGGTTTTGTATCTGCTTGGTCAGTCACATGCTGGCCAGAGATAGTATTTGCATGCAGTAATGTGGATTTTCAGGCGGCATTCTTTGCTGCTAGCTAACATCAATGGAGAAAACACACATCAATGACGATCTTGCAACTCTACTAAATTTATTGACAATTGCGGATTCTTTCTGACGTAAGCTGTTTGTTCAAACATTGTTAAAATAAGCATTAAGGCCTCGACCGGAAAAATGACGATCGTTACTAAGTTGCATATGTTTGTCTACTTGAAACACTGAGGCGGGAATCCAAGTAAAGTTGCAAGGGATGGTGTCGTAGACGGTGTGATATGTAGGAGATCGTGTCGATTCCGGGAGCATGCACCGATAGCGGAAATCGTTAAGGCGATCTCTGTCGGAAAGCAGGAAATCCGGTTTCGAGTTCAAGTCCGGCACAAATTTTCATGTGTTACCACTAGGTAATATCTTCATGCTTAGTGCAGTCATTGTCAGAAAGTTTCCGCAATTGCGAATTAATTTCAGAAACATACACACATCATAAAATTTTTCCACCGCCTCAGTTCCGAAAATTCCGGAACCTGTACAAAAAATTGGAATAGAGATCAACATTAACATCATTTCCGCCCTTTCTATTGTTCATGAAAACCACACATTTCCTGTTGTCTCACCATACAGCGAGTCCTTCAGAGGTGGTGGCCCGGATTGCAGTACACACCGGTACCTCTAATACCCAGTAGCAAGTCCTCTTGCACTGATGAAGGCGTGCATTCGTCGTGGCATACTATCCACAAGGTCATAAAGGCACTGTTAGTCCAGATTGTCCCACTTCTCAACGGCGATTCGGCGTAGATCCCTGAGAGTGTTTGGTGGGCCACATCATCCATAAACAGACTTCTCAATCTATCCCAGGCATGTTCGACAGGGTTCATGTCTGGAGAACATTTTGGCCACTCTAGTCGAGCGATGTCGTTGTCCTGAAGGAAGTCATTCACAAGATGAGCACGATGGGGGCGCAAATTGTGGTCCATGAAGACGAATGCTTCGCCAATACGCTGCCAATATGGTTGCACTGTCAGTCGGAGGATGGCATTCACGTATCGTACAGCCGTTACGGCGCATTCCATGACCACCAGCGACTTTAGTCGGCCACACATAATGCCACCCCAAAACTGCATTGAACTTCTACCTTGCTGCACTCGCTGGACAGTGTGTCTAAGGCGTTCAGACTGACCGGGTTGCCTCCCAACATGTCTCCGACGATTGTCTGGTTGAAGGCATATGCGAGACTCATCGGTGGAGAGAACCTGATGCATTCCTGAGCGGTCCATTTGGTATGTTGTTGGGCCCATCTGTGCCGCGCTGCATGGTGTCGTGGTTGCAAAGATGGACCTCGCCATGAACGTCGGGAGTGAAGTTGGGCATCACGCAGCCCATTGCGCACAGTTTGAGTAGTAACACTGCGTCCTGTGGCTGTACGAAAAGCATTAGTATTCAACATGGTGGCGTTGCTATCAGGGTTTCTCCGAGCCACAATCCGTAGGCAGTCGTTATCCACTGCAGTAGTAGCCCTTGGGCGGCCTGAGCGAGGCATGTCATCGACTGTCTCTCTGTATCTCCTCCAAGTCCGAATAACATCGCTTTGGTTCATTCCGAGACGCCTCGACACATCCCTTCTTGAGTGCCCTTCCTGACATAAAGTAACAATGCGGAAGCGATCGAACCGCGGTATTGACCGTCTAGGCATGGTTAACTACAGACAACACGAGCCGTGTACATGCTTCCTGGCGGAATGACTGGAACTGATCGGCTGTCGGATCCCCTCCGTCTAATAGGTGCTGCTTATGCATGGATATTTACATCTGTTGGCGGGTTTGGTGACATCTCTTAACAGTCAAAGGGACTGTGCTGTGATACAATATCCACAGTCAACGTATATCTTCGGGAATTCTGGGAACCGGGATGATGCAAAACTGCTTTTGATGTGTATACTTTGGTTAATCTGTATTTTCCTTAATCTCTATGCGAATGACTTTGAAGGATCAAGTTCATAATTTCATAACGGAAAAAGAATTCTCAGCGTTATATTTTATGACGCCTACACTTGAGCGAGCATATTTCATACAATACGACAACGTTGTTTTAAAACACGAATTTTCACTAAATTTGGCTTAATACGATGTGGGTGCAATACTATGCTGGTTCTAAGCGGGTGACTGGTGTACGTTATTGAAACAGGTTGTTTCAGATATTGGAGTTAAGCGGTTATACAAAATAAAAAGAATGACGCTATAATTTTTGTTAGAACACGACCTTAGTAACATCACACATGACAACTGTAAATATGCTTGTGTTATTTCTGAATACATATTGTTTGTGAACAAATATTGTAGTAGAGGCGTTATAGCTGGTAAATCTACTTCGTTGTGCTGCCATCGGAAGAACCTCGTCGTACCTGGACAAAAGAAGTCTTACTGAACTGGGGGGAAAAATTGTATGAGTACGAATGAGAACGATGAAAAGCAAAAGAGGCAATGTAGACTGTAGAATTCGTGATGCGAAGACGGGAATGAGGCGTCTGTACGTGATACGCGACCTTAAGTAAAGCGTGATGAAGTCTGGTCGTTCACAGTGGAAGAGATTGAACGCGGAAATTGAGTGGCTCTGTCGGAATTAGTTGTAGTTCAGAATTTCTCAGGCACAGCAAATTTTTGAAATGAACAGAAGTAAAAGTATTTCTCTTCTCAAATAATGATCTAAAAATCTTATGATAAAATGTCGGCTTAATTGGACTGATTTTCTCAGAGATCACTGTAGCGAGCTGTAGCATGCCGAACACCGTGTTCTGGACAAAGCAGGAGGTCGCCGTGTTCATCGAGTGAACTGCCAGAACAGGCCATGCCTAGTTGCAAAACATGTCAGTGTTAGGAAAATTTGAGTCCTCGATTTTTTCGTGGGTGATTCATGGTTTAGTGAGCGGTCTGTTACAACCTCCAAGTTTTTCAATAGTGGGCGACATGACTCACTCAGCACACGTATTTCTGATGGCTTATGCCTGGAGCTTCATTATGCACGATATATTACTAGAACTTCCCCACAAAACTATGCTATAAATGATTATTGTTGCATAATAGCTGTGGCAAGCAATTTTCCATGTGTCATTGTCAGTAGCACTGGATGATATTTGCACTGTATATGCAAAGTTACATAATAGTAGGTCCTACAATGAAGACTTTCACGACCTGTTGTCTTAGTAGCTGATGAATCTTTCGGGTTGGATGGTCACGGTTCATGAAACTTTTTCACTCATGATGTTTTGTCATATTCTTAGGTGCTCCTGGTTCCGCTGGGCCTTGTCGACCGAGAAGACGGATATTGGAGAGCGACGTAAATATCGTGAAAGTGAAAGTGGTGCACCCATAAATTTTCACACGGTCAGCTGAGATAATGCTTTTCAAAGTTAAAACGTAACTATCGAACTGTCATCAGTTAAAGATAAAAGTTATCGATTCTGTAGAGCTAATATCCATGTGTCAGTAAGTTTTTATGCCTTATTGTCCTCACGTTTATATACATGTGCATATTTCTATGGCTTCACGATATAGGCGTTTATAATAGTCTGTCATTGCCCATTTCCATAGGAAAATGAATTTTTTTGGATATGTATTGTATACACAACGAAATAATTCCTTTGATGTTCTTTTACTGCGTGGCCAAATCACAGATACATCAATTACAAACTGATACCATCAAAATTATTTCTTGTTGCCTTTCAAGGGATTTAACTGTTCAAACTTTTCCGTATAAAAGCAGGCTATCGTACGGCTAAACGGATTATCAACTGCGACTCCATGTACTCGTTCACCGAAATCATTCTCCCGTTGAAACTGACGAGAAATAAGGCAATGTCTAAAAAGATCAGCTAAAAGCATCTGTTATACAGATCAAGTCTTCTTTAACTGGAATCATAATAAATAAACACACTATGTCGAAGCTTATAAGAATATCTACAGGAGCCAAAGCATTTCGAGATTGTCTATGAAGTGAAGTGAATCTTTTATGTGTGAGTTAGTTTTTCCACCGTACAGTTATGGACAGGATAGTAAATATCTTGGTATCTGATATGTGAGGCAACTGATGGCACTAACATTGGGTCTTAGAGAAATATCAGTGTTATGAATTTAGGTAAGACCATGGAGTCTGGGATGCCTAGCTTCTAAATCCATTAACTTTTGTTTTATCTTCTTCTTGAATTGAAGCACTTGATTTCATCAGAATATTAGCTTTTTCCCCATCGCTTCAGCTGTACATAGATTCGACACATATATAGAATACATCTTCTTCCCCCTCTACGTACACCTCTTCCTCACTATGTCTGTCGTCCTCATACTCCCACCCCAATCTATCTATCTCCTCCTCCCCACACTCTCTGTCTCTTCATCTTCTCCTCCTCTTTGTCCATTTCCTCCATGCCCTATTTCTGACCATATCTTTTTCCCTCCTCCCTCTGGCCATATCCTCCTCCCCCTCTCTCTTTCCATCTCTACTTCCCACTTTTCCATCTGCATGCCACCTACTCCTCTCTATCTATTTCTTCCTCCCCCTCACTTTGCCCATCCCTTTCTCTATCCATTTCGACCATCGGCATATGTAGCCCATGCAATACAGTTCAATAAAGCAAGCCCATACCACTTCTACAATGCACCTGTCATGAATGGCAGCCTACACATCAGGGGCTTGAAAATCATTTACTTCTCTCTCACATATAGGCCACCATGCAAAGCTGGTTAATAAAGCAGACTGATACTACTCCAGCACAACACACTGATCATGCTGAGCATTATACGTGTCAGGGCCTGAAAAACTCTTTCTTTCCCACATACGTAGTCTGCCCCACAAAGCTGGTTGATTTGGCTGGCCGATACTATTCTCAAATAGCACGCCTGTTGTGGAAGGCGACCTATGTACTATGGACTGTAAAAAACATTTTTACCTCTATCTCTGTTCCTGTTGGAGCTAGGCCATTGTAAACCTCAAATCGTTTTCCATCCTGAGGGATAATTTTCTGCGTTACTCTGTGCTTTCTGTTACACAGTTTCTATAAAAATCTATAGTAGTCATTAATTTCGAATGACCCTCGTATTTTAGAAACAACTGTATGCCAGTGTTTGGCGTGTGTTGCTCACACGCGTTGTAGCGCTAGGAGTGCGGGGCCAGCCTAGGCGGGTGCCAGCACAGCGTCTGAGCTGCAGTGCGGGCGGCCCGCTATTTGCGGAGAGGCGTGTCTGCAGCAGGGGCAGGCAGCGCCCGGCCCGGGCCGGCCGGCTGGCCCGGTGGCGTGACCGCCGCTGATCTAGCGCTGCCGCCGCCGTAGTTCGCCGCCATTGTACAGCACGCTATTTACTGCTCGCTTCTTCTCTTTCTCTCTCTTCTTTATTCATTCCACGAACAAGCCATTTTCATTACGACCCTTTTCCTTTTGTTTCGCCACAGGTTTAACCACTGCCTTATAGCACTTATCCAGCAGTAATCTCGTTACCTTCCGACAAACGATTGTATCGTTTAAACGGAAATTCATTTATATGAGATTTATTTATAAAATCGCAAGGAGTTCTAGTTCTGCTTGGTTCGCAGGAGAGCTTCTGTAAATTTTGGAAGGTAGGAGACGAGAAACTGGCAGAAGCAAAGCTGTGAGTACCGGGCGTGAATCGTGCTTCGGTAGCTCAATTGGTAGAGCCCTTGCCCGCGAAAGGCAAAGTTCACGAGTTCGAGTCTTGGTCGGGCACACAGTTTTAATCTGCCAGGCAGTTTTAGAAATAATGGAACTTGTAAACTGTTTTCCGGCGAATGTTCAGTCACACGGAAAAATATATCAGGTATACCCCAATGAAGAGTAATAGGACTGCAAATGTTCTCGAAATAGGTAAACGATATATCATATCTGGTCAGCAGCATTCTCGGAGTGTATGGAAATAGAAAATGACTTACGAAAAGAGGTCGGATCCACCCATCAGCCGTTTTCGAGGAAATTCGGGGTACTAGTCCACAAACGAAAATAATTTGTGTGAAAGTGTTGAGCTCAATATATTTCCATTAAGGAGAGAACAAAATACCTCGTCAAATATCATGATGTAGGGTCCATTTTGGACCATGTGAAATTGTTACAATGCTCGAAATATTAGTTAAAACCTATGATTTCGATTCGTTGCAGATAGTTGAGAGGAGCAAAGTTCTCGCTCAGTGAGGCAGTGGTCAAGTGGTTTAAGTGAGGCCTTTGATCATATCACATTCAAATTGTGTGTATAAGGATTATAGTAGAATTTTAGATAATCGCGTGCTTTCAAGATTTCAGGTGATCTGCTGAATACCTGTCATATACAACTGCATAAAAACAACTCGGCTGAACACTCTAAGGCACTTGATTAACCTGTCAAGCTGAGAAACCGTAGACATCACACTTATTACAGTCAATCCTTTGGCAAGAGGAAAAAAGCTCACGCGAAATTTATACGATATTGTTTGGACAAAACTGAAATCCAGAAACTCTATACTCTCCAAACTAGTAAGTAGCAAACCATGCGCATCAACTTCGTCACTGGCATATAGTACTGCAGAATAATGCAAACCATAATGGGCACTGCGTGCCTTCACGAAGAAAGTTGACTTGGAGGTCAGTGAATTGAAGACTCCTACAACCTGGCTACCAGTGTTCGCCAGTAATCTTATCCTCCACCCTTTATTTGCATATCCCCTCCTCCCCACTCTCTCCGTCTCTTCACCTCCCCATCCCCTCTATTTCCCCATCTCCTCTCTCCCCTCTCTCTGACCCCACCTTCCTCCCCGACTATCTGACCATACCCCCCTCCCCCTCACTCATTCCCCCTCAGCCTCCTCGTCTTCCTTTCCAACCTGCCCACTATCCTACTACACCTTCCACCTCTCTCTGTCCATTCCCTCCTCGTCCTCACTCTGTCCATTCCCTACTCTATTCATCTCAACCATCACCAGCCATGCTCATAGGCATGTGTAGCCTCTGCAGTACAGTTCAGTAAAGCATGCAGATACCACTCTGACAACATGCCTGTCATCTAGGACATGCTAAACATCAGGAGCTTGAAAATAATTTATTTGGCCCTGATGCTCAGACCGCCATGCAAACACAGACAATGAAGTGGGCCGACACCATTCCTCCACAAAATGACTGAAATGCAGGGCAGCCTATATGTCAGGGCCCATAAAACAATTTCTTGCCCCTGACAAGTAAACTGCCCTACAAAGCAGGTCGATTTGGCGTGGTGAGAACGTCCCCAAACAGCATGCCTGTTGTAGAAGCCAGTCTATCCATCAGGCGCTGGAAAAACACGTTTTTCCCTCAGTAACTGCTAATATTGGAGCTAGGGAGTTATAAACCCCATGAGACCTACTGTTTCTGTGCAAAATTTGGTTTTAATCGATCCAGGGGCTAGAGAGGAGATCCTGGATGTACATATATACACTCTTCTTTACATAAGAAGTAAATTTTATTGTGAACTTTTCTGCTACGTGCTTGAATTTCAGTCAGGCAGCAGCCTTTATAGCTATAGTAGCATAGCAGCACAATGGAACACAGCATTTTGTTTGTGAATTGTTTTTATGAGGTTCTAACTAGGAGTGACTTATGTTTGATTTACGTGTGTTTTGTAGTTCAAATCCTTAAATTGCTTGTGTGTCCACAAACTAGGTGCAATTCATGGTTTTAATCTGTGCAATGTATAGTTATGCCATCGTTAGTATAGACATGGACTTTGATCGCTGTGCTTGAATAGAAGCTTGGCTGGTCGCTGTTTGCTCTTAGATCATCATGGTGCTAGCTTTGGTAATACAGCTTGAGGCTATTGCCGATGGGCCACACAGCCAGGTGCTGGCTGTGGGGACCCAAGGGGCATCTAGTATGTCCCATGTATCCCCCCCCTCCCCCACCCACCATATCACTCCACTGAACACTCAAATGAAATGTCATGTGGTGAACAGTTAAACTGTTCACCTGGTGCAAGTCCACTACTTCTCTTCTGTCTGTGCTGTTGACCCAACACACATAGTTGAGTGAGAGTTCATTTCAAGGTGTGGCATTCAGTGGATCCAGGGGGGCCTCCCCAGTCCATCTGTGTTTCAGACGCTATCCATGGCTGATCAAGATCCTGAACCATGTGCAGTAGCTCGTCCTGTTTTTGAGGAAGGCTCTAAGTTCTGTAAGATCCAGGTGTTCACAGAGGATGGGATTACTGGTATTTGGAAGCTCCAATGGGAGCCTCTTAGAGATATGGCTCCCAAGTAGGGGAAAAAGTTTGTACTTTGTGTGCATACTGAGTGGGGGGTCATCCCAGATGGGAATGGGTACACTGGATGCCAAGAAGAGCACAGTGTGTAGCCAACTACATGTCGTTGGTTAACTGAATTTGCGTTCTACTATTGGCCACCAAATTAAGAACATTTGTTAAGCAATAACTGATGTGAAAGTACACATAATTGTACATAAACTATGCTACTGATTATTGTTTGAAATTTTTCCTTGAGACTCTACATAATGTGACTGTCAAATCAATCTTGAAAACAGGATATTCTGTGTTCTTAACAAGAGGTTGCTATCCCATCATGATTACAAATTTGATTTAATGCAGAACTTCCTGAAGTGACTGCACTGTCCTTTACAAATTTAGCACTCACAGGTTTCTTAAGGGCATTGTAAAATTATGGAGATGGTTAATTACATGTTCCACAGTTCACCTGAACGATTTTTATTGAAATTATGTCGAATGAGCCAGTTTACAGGATATGTATACATGACAAGGGTTAACATTAATGAAAATATTTTTTCTTAGTCCTAGTTATTGAATTACACTTATAAATAAATTTTTTAAAAGCTTATAATATTTAAATGGAAATTCCTTAATTGGATAAAGACTAGAAGGACTTGCCCAGGAGAAATGATTTTAAGCTAGATTTAAAATTCATTTTGCTTCCTGACAGACATTTTTTGTTGTTGGACAAGTGATAAAAAAATTTTTTTTAAGCATACTGAACTCCTTCCTGAGCCATTGGCAAATTTAACAATGGGTAATAAAGATTTTAATCTGTCTGGAAAAATGTCCTGTGCCAGTGATGAAATATATATAAAGGCCATGACTTATGAAGCTGGAATAGCTTTTCAGAATTCTGCTTGAAATTCTGTCAGCATCACACAAGAGTTTGTTCTTTAGAATTTTCGTAATTTTATTAATTTTAGTGAAGGATGTTGGTGTTACTTCTACATTTTTAATATATTCCCTTGATTCTTCAGCTGAACCATTCAGTACTATTTCTAGTGTTACAAGCAGAAAGTGATTATTAAACATACTTGCAGCTTGTGAATTATCAGTCATAACAATGTCATTTAGCTGTATGGTTATGGTATTTTGTACAATGATTGACTATCCTGCCTTCCTTTTGACAATATCCCATATAGTCTTTATCTTTTTATCTACATTATTAAGTTTCATCAGGAAGAGCATACCTCTGCACATTTTAATCACTTTCCTTAAAATATTACAATAATTTTTGTAGTATGCAATCTACATCAGATATTGTGATATTCTCCCCTTGACATAAATTTCACTCTTCCTCTTACATGAAATATTAATCCCCCTGATTGTCCAGGGCGTGCTTCTTTCCTTAATGAATTTTTTGGATAACTGTTTAGGAATGTCACTTTCAAATACTGAAAGCATTTGAATTTGACAGTAACATCTCTGTCTATATTTACGTTATCACATACTCTCTTAACTTACTCCTAAAGCATTGTATCCTGTTGTTATTAATAAAACTCTCTGTTTTTTACGAAACTGCCTCAGAGCTTTAAGTTGCTATATTGATTATTTCTATTAGTTGTGTATCATAATCAGACAGTCCACTAACGACTGCGATCACATTAATTGTTTCAACCTAAGCACTGTCTATAAAAAATTTGTCAGTCAGTGACCTACTACACTGCTGTACACGATTTAGAAAATTATCTACTGAAATTGGATTGAAACTCCGAAGTAATGATTCCAGTTAATTTTTCCTGTCGATAATTTTTAAGAAATTTACTTCGAAATCTCCACAAACTACTATCTGTTTCTTCTTGTCTGACAGGTAGCTCAATAATGCATCTAGATTTATTACAAATAGCTGAAAGCTTCCTAGGTGGGGATCTGTAGACTGTTACTATTATGGGAGAAGTATTCTGCATCAACAATTCAAAATACATGCTCCTAGGTTCTGATCTATACCAAAACTGCTTATATCAGTATTTTTGACTTTCTACTGCTGTTACTGCAGACTTTAATTTTTATTTGCCTTTGAATTACTCAGTTTTTCTGTTGTGCTAGTTGCCCACACATTCTGAATTTGCCGCTTAGCTAATCATTGGACGAAAATATGTAGCCGGCTGCGGTGGCCGGGCGATTCTAGGCCCTTCACTCCGGAACCACGCTGACCGCTACAGTCGCAGGTTCGGATTCTGCCTCGGGAATGGATGTGTGCGATGTCCTTAGGTTAATTAGGTTTAAGTAGTTCTAAGTTATAGGGGACTGATGACCTCAGATATTAAGTCCCATAGTGCTCAGAGCCATTTGAACCATTTTTGAAAATCTGTGCCGCACGTCCTGCTGGGAATGGACGGTACATGTATAAAGCATGTGTTGCCACTTTGATACTCATTATTAACATAAGCCACTGCCATTGTAGCTTCAGTAGCCCACGCTTGAAAATGAACCTGTTAGGTTCGAAACTAGTAGTCTAATTTAAATATTGCAACCGTTAACAGAATCATAAATAAACGCTTTAAGGAATTAAAAAAAATGTTGCTCGTTCCCTGTCAACAAAATGCTGAAACCGAAGAATCGGCACTCTGAGCCCGATATTGGTGTGGCTCATGCAGGCAAGCAGAGAATGAGCCGAGGTGGTCTCGCCAGTGGCGTGCAAGGGGAGACAGCTGTTCCGGAAGCCGCTAGGCGATGCCGCTCGACGGCGGGGCTTGGAGTTCTATGCACAGCGACGAGTTTTTTGCGGAAGGGCATAAGAGTCGACAGAAAAAATTGTGGCGATTTTGGAGAAACGTGGGGAACGTTTGTGTATTCAGCAGCAGTGAATTATAAGGTACTGATTTGTGATGGAATCTGTTTTCTTTTGTTGTAACTGTGATCGTATCGGTCTGCCTGACCACTTATAATTTAGTATCTCTTCTTTTTACGTTATCACTTCTTTCGGAATGTACACAAGAGTGATTTAAGCGTTGTGGTGATACGGTGTTGTATCTTCGAAGTAAACAGCTAGCATGTTATTTGGATTGAGTTGTTGCCCGCCTCCTTTGACCGAACTGTGACATGAACATGTTATTTGTTGGCACTGGCTGGCTGTGAGCGAGCCTGTTATTTGGTAAATAAAGGATAGCCCCTGGGGTAGCTACTGTATGATTTAGTAAATTATTAGATGAAGTGGGTTTAATTAATGAGTCATTAATGTGTCCGTAATGTCAGCTACGTGCATAACAAGTTGGAAGGATTAAGATGACTATCGTGTCACATTAACATGAGTTCTTTGCAGATTCCATCTAAGGTTAATCTGCTTTATCTTGTTAAAGGGTGGATTATGTTGGGCCACGCCGCCGACAGTGTTTTAAATCTGTTCAGAGGCGTTAATACTGAACCCACGTATTGGCCGCAGAGACATGTCGAGCTCCATCTTTGTTCTAAAAGATTCTGAAACTGTTAAGATTTGATAAAGTTACCTTTAAAGTTTTCTTGAAAAGATAAAGAATTTTTTTAAAAAATTCACTTTTTGTCATTTGATTAACCTACTTTCTCTTTACACATATTCTGTCCAGAATAATGTTTGGATTTGGCAAAGAATTTTAATGAATTGTGAGCGTGGGAAATCTAAATTAAGGCATTGTGATGTTATTGTAAATAAGTGTGAGTGAATTGGCCCAGCCCATCATGCAATTCCTCTTTGTAGCACTAGTACATTGTTTTGTGCATGGCTGAGCAAAATCAATGCTTTCTAGCAGGAATAACAGTAATTACAGTAATTAGGGGCTGCATTTCACCCTTGCAAAAGTAGACTAATTTTCGTTAGAAATAGCTGCTGTATAACTAGACCATGTAATCTATTTTGATCTGGCCACAAAACTCCATTAAAATTTTCTGGGCTTGGCACCCAAAGGAGTGGACACAATGTTATAATGAATTGGCTCAAACTTATGGACACTCAGTTACACAATGCTGGAAAAAGTTTGTACACCCTTTCAGAGCTTTCATATTCACTCAAGATTCATTGCTGCAGCAGTGCACATGAGGTACATTAATTGATTACAGTTACAGATCAATAGCACAAATATTTCAAGGGTATCAGTTATCAGTCCTTGCTGAAACACCCATATTAGTACGTAGTGTAGCCTCCATGGGCGGCAATGCAGGCGCCGACTCCGGAATGCAGTCGATCATATGGATGGCGAATACTTCCTGGGATACTTTATGCCATGCCTGCTCGACCAGTTCACGTAGTTCTGTAAGAGTTGTCGGTTGACGAGTAGCACGAGTCACTTCTTGCCCCATCGTATCCCACACGTGCTGGATTGGAAACAAGTTCGAAGATCACGCTAGTCACGGAAGTTGCTGCCTGTCTTGCAGACCACGCTGAATGTCACGGGCAGGGTATGGGTGACCATTATCTTGTTGGAACAACACATCAAAACGCCATAGGTGAACGAGAGATGTAGCTCATCGCACACCTGACCAAAAGGCCTGGGGTGAGGTCAGTGTGTCTTGGATGAATGAAGTCTAAGGGACAGGGCTCACAACCATTAGTTTCGTGCAGGCAGAATCTGCTTCCACCGCTGAAGTCCAAAGGGCGCCACTGCTTCTTCCAACTGATCCTTTGACGGCACCAGTCGAGCTGTGCACGTTGATGCTATTGTGTTAGTCGAATGCGGGCTAGAGGTGTGCGTAGCCGTGGTCCGACTGCTAATAACAGATTCGCAACAGTTCTTAGTGACACGTCTGGACTCACAAGACCTTTTATCTGTCCTATGGTAGCTGTCGATCTGCCACTTCTGCCCTTACAATACGACGATCCTGGCGGGCGTCTTTGCTTCGTGGACGTACAGAACCTCGTTAACTGGTGTGAGAATGTCAACGTGACCACTAATATCAGCACCGTTGCACAACCGATTTAGCACGTCCATCTTGTTTGGCAATTCTCCGAAAAGACCACCCTTCCACGCGGAAGGCCACAGTTTGACCGGATTCACACTCGCTCAGTTGGCTGTGGGAAGCACAAGTGCACTTGCGTAGCATGCTTACCTGGTCGCTTCACAAGTTTGCACCACACCGAGCCCTTTGGCTATGAACATTTCCAACTAAAGGGTAAGTACAGATGGGGCTCTAGTAGTTATGCCACCACGATATCTGTTGGCGAGCTACGTTGAAACGATTATCACTACATCTTCCATAGTTCAGCTGGCATATGATGTCATCGGATCAAAATCGACGTCGTCTTTCCAGGTGTACTAATATTTTTTTCTGACACTTTATTTAAATGTGGTACTTTTCTTAGCTACTTAGCTATTAATTAACGTATAAAAATTGCATAATGATTTCTTGTGCGTCTCCGAGAAGAGGAGAGAGAGGGGTGTAACACACGCACAAGCAGACGCGTGCACGCCTGAACTAGAAAGAGAGAGAGAGAGAGAGAGAGAGATGGGGGGGGGGGGGGGGAAAGAGTGGCATTTTATTTTTTGGGAAACTTAGTTCATCGTGGGGAAGCGTACGAAATCGGTTAATAGTTTATGTGCCACTGTTTCTGCTCTACTTAGGAAACAACAGCGTCACAAATGAAATAATAAAACAAAAAGAATCTATATTTTATACTCCTTCTTACCACTCACGGGCAAAAATATCTCCCCATGATGTCGTTCAAAAAGGTATACTTGGATAAGAAGTTCTCGGTCAATATGCCATGTCACCTTTAGATGATGGAGACTATTTTCGAATGCTTGAGATTTTGTTCTAATGTGACTCGGCAAGTCAACCGATATCTTTTTATTCAAAATAACTCTCCCTCTTGACGTATTTCTGCCAAGTACTTGTCATTTTCCTTTCGACTATCTAAACTTTCACACGTTGAAGCAATAAGGTAGACCCATCTGCTCCCCATAGTTTTATTTGAGACAGAAGTGTATTCACAGAGTCCATACATTACCATTAGAGGACTACAGTAGCTCTCTCCAGATTATGTGTACCTCAAACCAGCCCAACTAAAAAAACTCAGCTAAAACAACGCAATGTTCGTCGGTTCCCTTCGTGCGGTGATACTGCTTATGCGACTGTAATGGTAGTACTCCTGTTTATCGATTAGAGTCTTCATCTGACGTTGTAGACATATTGTTTTCTTTTTTTTTCACAGCTTATCATTTTGAAGAACGTCCTGGACGGGTCGCTTGAGGACTCTTGTTTCCATGCTGGACCAAATAGTAGTTTCATCTCGAGGGCCCGAGACGTTCTTCTATCCGTTTCTGCCACCCAAATCGCGCTCTCTCTCGCACCATGCGAAACATGTTTACAACAGCTATTAGTTTGTTCTTCAAACAGTTAATTTAAATACCCTTAACAACTATGGTTACAACACATTGCCTCTTCTGCTAGGTGCAAATGCTTCACTTAGAAATGACAAGGAAAATGAAAGACTCGTTGGATCGCTAGAACTTCTTTTCTCATAACGAAATGCAAAGAAAGTTGTAAGTCCTATATTATAAGGAAACCAAAGAAACTATTTTGTTAAGTCCAGCCTAATCGGCAAATATAGGGTGTCTAGGAAATCTACTTTCTCAGATCGCTAGACAACATTCAAACAAATAGTATTTATGAGTTTTATTGCAAAATGAAAAGATTACAATACCTAACTTTGTGTTACACAGATGTGTCGCAATCAGAGAGTGACGTACGAAATAATCAAGTTTTCTCAGTATAGACAATACTACATACTACGATCGAAATGACTAGTCTTGAAGCTACTATTGAACTGGGGCGCGACTAGTCGGGCGCGGCGCTTATGTCCTCTTCACCTAGGGGCCCTGATGTCGCGCTGTCGTCCTGGAGAGGGGTTGGTCAGCGTGTTATTGGCTGACGTCTTCTCACAGCCATCTCTTGTCTATCGTTCTGACTGGCGTGCCAGCGCCTGACTTCACACCGTAACATATTATTAGCGATTTGTATTTTTCTTACTTTTGTCCAAGACTGTGATACTACAAGCTAGCGCGCGTCACACCATCTCGAGATGACGGGTGACTTTGAGTCTGTAAGCTAGTGAGTAGCTCGGTAAGTTTAGTCTGCGCCGTGATGTTGACAGCCTGGAAGTTTGGACGGCCAGCCCAGTAGAACAGAGCCCTGCGAGCCTTCCCGGTCACAGTTCGACCCAGCAACACCGTGCTAGACCCAGCCTACTTACCCTACACAAGCCTACCTCTGCAGGAGAATAGTTCAGAGGCGCCTCTCCTTTAAGATCGAAACATGTCAGTATATGAGTAGTTTATACGACTAAGTAACAGATGTGCTCATGCTACTTAAAGAGGAATATTGGGGGAATGGAGGCTTAGTTCTTGCTGTACACTATTCCAAAGATTCAGTATTGGAAGCAGATTGTGCAACTTTTCTGCAGTCTGCACCTTAGACCTTATATAAGTTCAATGAAAATGAGTATAGTGGAGTTACAGAAGCAATTTTCCTTAGTTTCGCAGGTAAATGGAATAAAACAGATTAGAAAAGTAATGTTAAAAAATAGCACTCTCTGTCTAGAACAATGCAGTCCAGTCACTTACCTAACACATTTGTGGATGTAGACCACCGTCAGGAGTCTCACAACTCTTAGCATGTAATTAAGAGATAATCATGCTTCGAAGAAGAACCATGTAACTGGTCAAGCCTTTCTTTTTTGTCATTCAGAACGTCACACATATTTTTTTCAAAGCTCCAGACTGGTCGATAAAAAGGATGGTTTCGGTAAGGTATTAGTGGGCATTCAAGAGCCAATTTCAACGTCAAATTGACAATGGAGGTGAGCTTGACCCGGCTCTTGAATGTCTTAGAAACCCTACTGCTTTCTACACAACTGAATAAATCAATCTTAAAATTTTGAGAATCCGGTGTACATTCAAGAAATATGTTACTACCCTCCACATACACCTCTTGGCGGGAATTTTGATACATTCAAACTCTTTACAGAATCCCCTCTTCCCCCACACTATCCACGATTGAAACAGAAAGGACGAATAAATGTGCTGGTACACTATTCACCATCCGTCGAAGGTCAAATGAAGACTTGAAAGCTACAGATGCTTCTTCAAACTTTCGCGACTATGTTAATCGAGTACCGTAGATAATGTATAAGAGACAGTCAAATGTAAACGATAGCTATAGAAAAGGTAAGTAAATACTATTACTATCTCAAAAGTAAACATCCCGCTGTGAAACAAGACAGTCAGTGCATTCACGGAAAACATTTTGCAGCATAGTCGAAACAACCTTAGAAATACATAGGAGCCAAATTTATTTGCAGGTTGTTATGACTACGCCGCAGAAGTTTCGCAGGAAAGCCTTCACCCTACCTCCACAGTCCCGGTCTTTCCCTACGCAATTTCCACATTTCTGTAGCCCGAAGAAAGGCATTCGTGGCCGTCGATTTTCCTTGGAAGAAGATTTGCGTATCTGGGTACAATCGTGATTCCTTAAACAAACGCAAAAATTTTCCCGTGAGGTCGTGTCCGTCTTTTGCACAGTGGGATATATATATTAATAGATACGACGATTATTTTTGAAATAGTGAACAGTTTACTTAATTTTTCTTCATCTGTCTAGTTTTGATTTGACTGCCCCTTATAAGTGGCAAATGAAGCGTCAACAGCCACTATTTTATGAAATTCCATTCTTTGCTCAGCCCGAGAGCAGTTGCGTGTGTCCCTGTCCATCGTTTGATAGCTACACTCACGTGTTGCTTGTAACATACAAACAAATATTACCTCGCGAAAAATGAAATGCACAAATTGCATTGTCGCCTATCTTATGCACAGGACTGATAGGATGCTATTTGTTAGAAAAATTACCAGAACATACGCACGTATTAAGGTTTCTAAACTACTTTAACACCATGATGGTAATTCTTCTGGCACTGTAGAGATGATCCTGTTTGTCACTAAAGACGGTAAAAATATGCAGCTTTCATTAGAAAAAGACTATGTGCATATTATCATATGACGCCACTTCTTATAAGTTACCAAGCAGATCTAGCGAATAAAAATTTAGAACATAATTTCCATGCGTTCAACAATAAATATGATTATCACAACACTGCCCGACTATTGAGCTTCACATTCTCGCAATTCCAAAATGATACGACAACTCTCTCGTTAGAGCTGCCACTAGCAAATGGTTTAACGCTATTCAAATTACTGTGATAACCTGGATGGTAAATGTAATTTATATGCTGTTGTGAACTTCAGTTCGATGAATGGTTTAAGAATGGTCCAATGCAGCTCTACATACTAGTCTATCCTGTGCAAGTCTCTTCATCCCTGCATATCTACTTCAGCCTACACCCATTTGAACCAGCTTAGTATATTCAAGCCTTAGTGTCCCTCCACAATTTTTACACACCGCACTTTCCTTCTGTGTTCACTATTCCTTGATGCTTCAGGATGTGACCCTACCCCGAATCCCTGTTTTGTTCAAGTTGTGCCACAAATTTCTTTTCTCCCCAATTCTATTCAGTAGCTGCTCATCTAACAATCTAATCTTCAGAATTCTTTTGCAACACTACGTTTAAAAAATTTCTACTCTTGTCGGAACTGTTTCCGGTGTTCCATACAATGCTACGCCCCAGACAAATACATTCAGAAAATATTTCCTAATGTTGAATTTTATGTTATACATCAACAAATTTCTCTTTTTCAGCTTTTGCTCCTTCATCAGTCTGCATTTTTTATTCTCTCTTCGTCGGCCATCGTGTACGCTGCTGCCAGATCACCTACTTTTAGTGTCTGACTTTCTAATCTAATTACTCTGCATCGCGTGATTTGACTACAATTCGATTAGCCTTGTTTTACATTTTTTGATGTTCATCGTATAACAAACTATCAAGACACTGTCGATTCCGTTCAAATGATCTTCCGAGTTCTTACAGCGTCGTCGACAAACCTCGAAGTTTTATTTTCTTCTCCCGAGACTTTAGCTCTCTTACTTCAAATTTTCCGTTGGGTATCTTCACAGCTTACTCGGCTAACGGATTGTGCAACGTGGGGGACAGGTTACAGCCATGACTCACTCCCTTCCAATTCCTGCTTTCTTTTCGTGTCCTTTGACTCTTACGACAGCAGTCTGCTTTAGAGTTTGTAAGTTACATAAACAAGATGCAAATAGTATCAGAGCAACACAAAATACAAGCTGCGTTTTGTGAATGCTGAAATTACTCTCATTTCACGAACAGACTCAGAAACTTTGTTATATAAATAACAAACACTACAGAAAAATTTTTATGGTACTAGGAGTTCAGAAATTAACAAACATTAATACAATTACTCAAAAAATATAAGATGTTGTTGTTCTTATTCTAGACATTTCGCGTACTACATACCAACAAAAAAGAGCGAAACATAAATGACTGATTAATCTCAGCTGCTATTAATTACTTTGAGTGAGATACCTAAAGATGTTAATAAAGAATTATCTGTCATCCTGATCATTTAAAAATGACATTTTTTGAACAAACTTCCCTATGAAACTGGAAAAACATCTTCGGATGCCTACCCGTTGACCATTGTCAGCCTATACCTGAGCACCTCTAGAAAAGGAAATTACCAGAAGGAAGACGGAAAATAGGGGAACTAAAACTTATTTAATAGGATTATGTTAATTAAGATGAAACGTTTGATAACCTTACGATATATTATTTACGAATGTTAACTATGATAATTTCCAACCAAGGTTCGCAAAGGTCAGGTAGAGCTTTACGATCATTTAAAGCCGGTGTCTTAGCATTTGCAGCATAGTGTGGTATGTTGTAAATAAGCTCCTCTTCACGTCGTAGATGAAGTCACAGCAGTTTAGTCAGCACAGTTAAGCCCATCATGTCCCTCTCTTATCGATTACCCTCGCAGTCAGATTTATGAGCAAGCTTCACAATAAATTCCCTTTGTGCCTCAGTAACGACTCCATGAACATCGGTCTTTCATGGCAGCCCACTTCGCTAGAATATTCTTTGTGAACCGCGTAGGCTGACATCTTTGTAATTCAGACGTTCTGCACGATTGCGCCACGTGTCGGCTTGCGAAAATTAGGATTAAGAAATCATTTGCCAGTATTGCCTGCGTCCTAGTTTGTTTGTTCACAACGACTACTCGTTTCTGTTTACGCAGACATTCTTCATCTGCTATAAATTTCAGCGTCTTTGTGTAACGGTTCTTTCTTGACAATGGCTGCAACTGGTTCTCAATACTTTAACAAAGAAGTTTGAAAGAAGTTCCTGATGAAATTTATTTTCCGTTATTAATCTGTTAAGAAAGCGTGTAAGTAAATTCATTTAGGTTATTAGGCGTTTCAGGCCATAAAGAACGACTGTGCTATACTAAACAGCTCTGAATGGGAACTTGAAATATCATAAAGTGTACCAGATAATTAACAAATACTCATCTTCGTTTCTCGGTGATTTCCGATGCTTCAGCAGCTGTAACAGAATTTTGCGAGTATCTGCTCCAGCAAAATTTGCTGCAGTTTGCTGAATTCTTGACTACGTAGCTAATGATTTGGTAGTGCAAAGAGAAATTTCAAGAAATTCGGGTTGACACGGCGTTCTCTCTCAGAATTACACATTTTTTGCATAAAACTGTAACAAAACTGGCTCACAAAATTCAGTCGGAAATCTGTGTCCTTAGATATATATCTTACGATACCTGATTATGTCATCCACTATTAGAAACAGAAAATTTATGGATTACAATCAGAAACTTGCTGGTGTGTACTGACTGGCGTCATCCAGTTACGCATTGATTTGTTCCTCTCACATTGCAACATAAAGTTTTACATGACTTTTTAGTATTTAGTATTGACATAGATAAAATACGTTAGTTAGCATTGCTTCTTATGAAGTTGTTTACATCAGGAAGATTATTAGTTGAAAAATGTTCCTACCATTTGCATGCGTTTTTTTCGTAAATGTTAAGGAAAAGATGGTTTCACTGCTTCGGAAAGATATTCTGGAATCACAGAATAAGAATTGTTCGTGTTTTGTGTCCAGCTATCGATCAGTAAGAGGACAATCAGTGCACAGATATTTGTATGCTGGCTGAGGTCGAAACGAATATGACTCAGTACAATAAACTGAGTTCCAAAATGAAGAGATAAATGAAACAAGATTGTTAAAAAATTTATATAAACTTATAATTGTGGCAGCCTGATACCTGAAGTCAATCTAACGATCATCATCGATACGTTTCAAGCTATAACTAACATTCAACGATAGGTTATTTGCAAAATACTTTGATGTTCATATAGGCTTCCCCGACAAGAGCAGCTATCCCCATTACCAAAACAGTATAATTTTACATGAATACATGTTTTGAAAGTGGAGAAATACAACCAGCGGAGTAATTAAAATATGGTTGCACTAGAATTTTAGGACACATTTGTTCATTAAAATCACATCTAGCATAGGGTTATTAAAGGCCTCGACTAAACGTACAGTGACGTACTTGACTGTGGATTACAATGTAACTAAGGATTACAAACGGACGGTGACTAATATATTTCAAGATGTTGAGGGAAAGTAGTTCTGAATTCCTAATATCTCAGATTTCCTTCAGCTTGGAGTTAAATTCAATGTTCACAGACATTTCTGTAACGTCTCTGCGCCAGCTGTTACGAATGTTACAGCATGCTTCTTGAGTCTTGTGGTCACAAAAGGAATGTCTTGAATGTCCTAAGAAAGGAAGCAATTGCACGGTGTTAAGATCGAATGGACTAGCATTATCTCTAATAGCCACAAGGCACTCCTTTTACCTTAGTTTGTAGGTATACTGCAGGTATCTCATAATTTCACCACAAGGCACTCCTTTTACATTAGTGTTGTAGGTATGCTGCTGGTATCTCATAATTTCAATCAGTTAGGAAAATGCAGAAGAAAAAACTATAACCCATGAACACATAAGGCAAAAGAATCGAAAGTTAAATATTCTATTACGGCAAATTGTTATGCAAAATAAACATCTTAAAACTAAATTTTTGTTTTCAAGTTTCATTTATATACTATCACGTACTCGTATGTTGGAATAAGTTTCTTTACGTTCAATACACAGTTTTCTTGTATGCTTCCCTTGGCTATGAAATACACAGTATCTTTGTACTGCTGAAACAACTGGATGTCGTGTGGTATATTTTTTAGTACCAGGTCTACACTACCTCTTCACTTTATGTGTGACGGCCGTGAATGGTTGTATTGAATCAAGGGAGTAGACGGAGACGATTTTATCTAATTTTACCCTTATCTTCGAGATCCTTACATTGCATCCTCTGTCCTCTGAAGGCATGTCTTTCTTGTAGGGTTTACCTCCGGCGTTAGTGAGCCGACACCGCGAAGCTGCCGCGTTCACTTAACACTACCTCTAAGAATTTTTTATTTTTATTTTACAGGTCTAGTGCCGTAGAACCAAATTAAGGAACAAATTTCCAAGGAAATGGAACATGTTAGTACATAAAATCACAACATAAAAGTAAAAATGTTTATGAACCCAAAAAAGACAAGTCATAAGTTTAAGTGAACGCAATCAACAATATAACATAGGAATCAGCTTAATTTTTCAAGCAACTCTGTAACGCGCCGACTGGCGGGATTCAAGATCTAACTCAGAATAACAACAGATCGTACTGTACGCGACTGGTAAACACTTGGAGCCTAGCTTGTACGGAAGTTGCTCTCTTAGACAACCAATGAGGACACATCAATCCTTTGGTGATTATAAACAGCAACGATAATAAACGCTGACGAGACAGTAGACTCAAATGCTAGATAACAACTAACAGAATTTTCACTACACACAAAATTCAACGTCGTACAGCAATGCTAATATACCGAAATATCCAAATCACACTGACAATCGCTATCTACCAGCAATGACGAGACGAGGAGAATACATCGATAACACACGTAGTCTCTCTGTCGTCCAAAACACAACACCAAAATTATTTCAGTCCGATACCTATTTATACCGAAATGTCAAGGTAAATCGTAAATACAGTTTGAAATTGTCCTCAATTGTCCTCACCAGCAACTACCTCTTTCCAACGCAGAACAATCTCTCTGGAACCGCCCCATACTCTTTTAATAACTTCTATTGGATATGAAGTGAGTGCAAAGACCGACTGATATTAAACTCGTATTTGTATACTGTTTATACCGGTATAAAGATAACTGACTCGATAATTCTATTTCTTTCTGTGTAGTCTGACGTTGCTATGTAAATAATGATACTTAATGTATTCCACAGATTAACCACTACATCTTTCTGAGTATGATCGCTGACTTTTCGTAACGACTTCAAATAACTTCAATTCTGATTTTCACTCGCTTCGAACTTTTCTTATGTAAATGTAATCTCGTTCTATTAGTATCGGACTCTTGTGTAGTTTGCGTGTACCAACGCAGTTAAGTGATTTTTCACTGAAACTTTCTAATACTTCCTAATACCAACTCTAGATTATGTTACGCAAGAAGCTAGTAATATCTCTGAAACTTAAATCAATGTTTTTATCGTTTTGTAAGAGTTTCTACTTATTCATCTTTACGTAATAACACTGTTATCAGAGGTTATTCATCACTCAATTTCAACCAAAATAAGTTTGCCTTGCACTTTGAAATTAAATATCTTTCAAACACGTCACTTTTAGGGTGACACTTTAACTTGCAATTACAACACAATGAAGTAGGGTAAACAGGGGAAAGCTTTGAAACAAAGAAAAAATGATGGTATCAGAGCTAATAAATACAACTGAGAAAGGTTTTATGACGTAAGACTTCAGTGATGGTAAATAATGGTAAAGAGAATACAAAGTCATAAAAGCTCAGTATAGGAGTACGACAAGGGTGTAGCTTTTGACCTACTTTCTTCAGTATATACTTAGGTGACTTTGTTCGTCAATGGAAATGTGAAATAATTGGTAAATTTCAAGTTATCCAATGAGTATACATAATAATTCATTGCTGATGAACTTAGGTTTGTAATCAATCGGCTAAATGAAATATGTAAGAAGCATCATCGGATACTGTGTATCAATAATACAATAATAAATCTTAAGCCAGTTTCCAATATACTCTATAACAGTAACAGACGAGCAATCAGTAGGATAGGCGCAACTTTTTCATCTATTAGGTTGTGATTGCAGCTAGGAAAAAGTAACTAATAAATTGACTGATAAAGACAGCAAATGCTGTGAATCATAAATAGAAGAAGCAGAGGAGGAAGAAGTCCATAAAAGTGATTCGTTTACACAAGTTTCACCAAAGAAATGTTCGTTTGAAGAGAGATGCTTCATACTTTACTCTGTCGTAAAGTAATTCATGAACTTCCTCGGCAGACGCAGTAAAACAAGAAACGACACTAAGAGCCACGAGGTTTCCTGATCAGCTGCATCGCGGAGCCCCTCGGTCTGGTGTCGCATTAGCCGGCACGCTGCAGAACATTTCATCCCACGCACTGCCTGTAATGCGTCGGCCCACTTTGCCGTTCCTGCCAGAGCAAAGAGATGTGTCTTGTTTATAAATGAATGAACTACTCAGCAGCACAAACAAATGAAATGTTGTCGTAATCTCCACCGTAGAGCATCGACAAAATCTAATATCAAATTTTGAAGGGAATTCGAGCTATTTTCAGTACTGACTATCCCTTGCCGAGGGTTGACGCATCTCCAACGCTGTAGTATCATTTTATTTTTCAATTTCATGTTCTCATTACTGAAATTTACATCTCATGAGCAGTATACTGTTGCAAGAACAGACAGCAGCCCCAAACTACACTAATGGCCATTAAAATTGCTACACCAAGAAGAAAATCAGATGATAAACGGGTATTCATAGGACAAATATATTATACTACAACTGGCATGTGATTACATTTTCACGCAATTTGGGTGCATCTATCCTGAGAAATCAGTACCCAGAACAACCACCTCTGGCCGTAATCAGGGCCTTGATACGCCTGGGCATTGAGTGAAACACAGCTTGGATGACGTGCACAGGTACAGCTGCCCATACAGCTTCAACACAATACCACAGTTCATCAAGAGTAGTGACTGGCGTATTGTGACGAGCCAGTTGCTCGGCCACCGTTGACCAGACATTTTCAATTGGCGAGAGATCTAGAGAATGTGCTAGGCAGGGCAGCAGTCAAACATTTTCTGTATCCAGAAAGGCCCGTACAGGACCTGCAACATGAGGACGTGCATTATCTTGCTGAAATATAGGGTTTCGCAGGGATCGAATGAAGGGTAGAGCCACGGGTCGTAACACATCTGAAATGTAACGTCCACTGTTCAAAGTGCCGTTAATGCGAACAAGAGGTGACCGAGACGTGTAACCAATGACACCCCATACCTTCATGCCTGGTGATCCGCCAGTCTGGCGATGACGAACACATGCTCCCAATGTGCCCAATGTGCCTTCACCGGGATGCCGCCAAACACGGATGCGACCATTATGATGCTGTAAACAGAACCTGGATTCATCCGAAAAATGACGTTTTGCCTTTCGTGCACCCAGGTTCGTCGTTGAGTACACCATCGCAGGCGCTCCTGTCTGCGATGCAGCGTCAAGGGTAACCGCAGCCATGGTCTCCGAGCTGATAGGCCATGCCGCTGCAAACGTCGTCGAACTGTTCGTGCAGATGGTTGTCTTGCAGATGTCACCATCTGTTGACTCAGGGATCGAGACGTGGCTACACGATCCGTTACAGCCATGCGGATAAGATGCCTGTCATCTCGAGTGCTAGTGATAAGAGGCCGTTGGGATCCAGCACGGCGTTCCGTATTACCCTCCTGAACCCACCGATTCCATATATTGCTAACGGTCATTGGATCTCGACCAACGTGAGCAGCAATGTCGTGATACGATAAACCGCAATCGCCATAGGCTACAATCCGACCTTTATCAAAGTCGGAAATGTGATGGTACGCATTTCTCTTCCTTACACGAGGCATCACAACAACGTTTCACCAGGCAACGCCGGTCAACTGCTGTTTGTGTATGAGAAATCGGTTGGAAACTTTCCTCATGTCAGCACGTTGTAGGTTTCGCCACCGGCGCTAAACTTGTGTGAATGCTCTGAAAAGCTAATCATTTGCATATCACAGCATCTTCTCCCTGTCGGTTAAATTTCGCGTCTGTAGCACGTCATCGTCGTGGTGTAGAAATTTTAATGGCCAATAGTGTAAGTTCAGTTCTGGTAATTCTAATTACTATTTACAGATTGCAAACTGATGTGGCGGATTACATAGACCTCTAGTTATCGACACACCGAGCGAGGCAGAGCATTGTTTAGTACACTGTACGCGCATACTGGAGGACGAAGAGTCAAATCCGCGGCCAGCCATCCAGATTTACCTTTCCCGCGATTATGTCGACATGACGTTAAACTGTAATTTTCCTTCCAACCTTTTAATACTTGTTCATACGTTGTAGCCTCCTTCTTGGATCAGGATTGCAGCTTTTTGTTGAAAAATGTTCAAATGTGTGTGAATTCCTAAGGGATCAACCTGCTAAGGTCACCGGTCCCTAGACTTACACACTACTTAAACTAACTTACGCTAAGGACAACACACATACCCATGCCCGAGGGAGAACTCGAACTTCCGGCGGGAGGGGCCGTGCAATTCGTGACATCGCGCCTCTAACCGCGGGGCCACTCTGTGCGGCGCTGTTTTTTGTTGCTCACACCAATACAGAGCTGGACAAACAAGTGAGCACGAATTTCGTAAATGTGATACTTAAAGATTGGTTCATATTAACTTTTAAAACCTCTCAAAGTGACGTAGATGACGCTGAGACACATGGGGCCGCAAATGGTTGGAAATACCCCAAAATTGGATGAGAAATGTTGAATATGTGACGTCACGACATGACGTATGTAGCCAACCATGCAGTGGTTGAACTTGGGCCTGAACGGATGACTGAGCGATGCAATACTTCCATGCGAGCAAACGGTGCAAATTTCGAACAGGTTTTGTAAATGTGATCTACACTCCTAGAAATTGAAATAAGAACACCGTGAATTCATTGTCCCAGGAAGGGGAAACTTTATTGACACATTCCTGGGGTCAGATACATCACATGATCACACTGACAGAACCACAGGCACATAGACACAGGCAACAGAGCATGCACAAAGTTGGCACTAGTACAGTGTATATCCACCTTTCGCAGCAATGCAGGCTGCTATTCTCCCATGGAGACGATCGTAGAGATGCTGGATGTAGTCCTGTGGAACGGCTTGCCATGCCATTTCCACCTGGCGCCTCAGTAGGACCAGCATTCGTGCTGGACGTGCAGACCGCGTGAGACGACGCTTCATCCAGTCCGAAACATGCTCAATGGGGGACAGATCCGGAGATCTTGCTGGCCAGGGTAGTTGACTTACACCTTCTAGAGCACGTTGTGTGGCACGGGATACATGCGGACGTGCATTGTCCTGTTGGAACAGCAAGTTCCCTTGCCGGTCTAGGAATGGTAGAACGATGGGTTCGATGACGCTTTGGATGTACCGTGCACTGTTCAGTGTCCCCTCGACGATCACCAGAGGTGTACGGCCAGTGTAGGAGATCGCTCCCCACACCATGATGCCGGGTGTTGACCCTGTGTGCCTCGGTCGTATGCAGTCCTGATTGTGGCGCTCACCTGCACGGCGCCAAACACGCATACGACCATCATTGGCACCAAGGCAGAAGCGACTCTCATCGCTGAAGACGACACGTCTGCATTCGTCCCTGATACACGCCTATCGCGACACCACTGGAGGCGGGATGCACGATGTTGGGGCGTGAGCGGAAGACGGCCTAACGGTGTGCGGGACCGTAGCCCAGCTTCATGGAGACGGTTGCGAATGGTCCTCGCCGATACCCCAGGAGCAACAGTGTCCCTAATTTGCTGGGAAGTGGCGGTGCGGTCCCCTACGGCACTGCGTAGGATCCTACGGTCTTGGCGTGCATCCCTGCGTCGCTGCGGTCCGGTCCCAGATCGACGGGCACGTGCACCTTCCGCCGACCACTGGCGACAACATCGATGTACTGTGGAGACCTCACGCCCCACGTGTTGAGCAATTCGGCGGTACGTCCACCCGGCCTCCCGCATGCCCACTGTACGCCCTCGCTCAAAGTCCGTCAACTGCACATACGGTTCACTCCACGCTGTCGCGGCATGCTACCAGTGTTAAAAGTCTGCGATGGAGCTCCGTGTGCCACGGCAAACTGGCTGACACTGACGGCGGCGGTGCACAAATGCTGCGCAGCTAGCACCATTCGACGGCCAACACCGCGGTTTCTGGTGTGTCCGCTGTGCCGTGCGTGTGATCATTGCTTGTACAGCCCTCTCGCAGTGTCCGGAGCAAGTATGGTGGGTCTGACACACCGGAGTCAATGTGTTCTTTTTTCCATTTCCAGGAGTGTATTTAAATGCGACACAGTACGGTACGTATTTGTTGTACTGTACTTTGCAGCAAACCAGCGGAGACTGCGATACCGGTAAATAAAATAATAAAACTTACCTCAATGTAAACACATAACTGTCAACGCAATCAAAAAAATACTTCCTGCCAGACACAACACTTGACTCCGCAGGCCCAAGTGCTGATGTCGCACACGTGGGAGTAGAGTCACACCGACAGGAATACTTTACTTTTTTACGTTTTGTTCGTTGTATCTGGTCGTAGCAGACGCCGCATGACATCCGTTCGTTGTTGATCCCTTCACTCAGTGTTTTCTTACAGAGTCCTGCCAGCTCTCTGACCGAACAAGCTGAGCTACCGTTCCGACATGTGTCGCGATGATCAGGTGCGACAGACCGCCAGATGTGACCGCTGCACATGCTTCGAGGTACGTCACGTGGTGACGTCAGATGATCAACATTTGTCATCCACTTTTGGGATATTTTCTGGCATTTGCAGCCCGATGTGTCTTGCATTTAAATTAATTGTCTCAGTTTCATCTACGTCGCTTCACAGGTTTTTAAACGTTCATAAGAATCATCCTGTATAAGACAGGAGATATGGAACGTAGACCATAGTACGTATATACGACGGCCTGCTGAAAACTCTTAACCCCTTTTAAGTAAAACAAATGTTATTAATATTCTTCACCTTTATTCTTCGGGTCCACATATTTGTAACCCGCTGCCACTAGAGGACTCTGAACTGTAGCGTGTAACATGGTGGTGTGTAACGTAATAACGTCGGTGCGTGAGGAACTTCATGCTGTAATGGTATTTCGAATTCGAAGTGTGCTCCCACATATGCAGCATCCTCTACTACACCATTCAATCCCAGACCACACAAGAGCGCTCCGACATCTGCACCAGTCTGAGGCCTTGGTTTCACTATCATAGAGCACCCTCCATACAGTCTCGGCTTGGCCCCATCCGGCTTTCAAATTTTTTCAGAACGTAAAGAACACCTCCGAGGACTTCACTTCGATAGTGATGAAGTGGTGCAAGCAGAGGTGAGGTTGTGGCTCTGTGAACAAAGTCAAATATTTTACAGTGACGGTATCAACAAACTGGTCTCTCGTTGGGAGAAATGTGTTCGTCGCTAAGGTGACTATGTTGAGAAAGAAATATGTGTTTCATTTTAAGAAACTTTAAGAGTTTTGACATAAACAATTCTTAGGCATTATTTTTCGGCACATACTTGTAGAAAGACAGTAATCTGGAAAGGCACATTCTGTCTACTACTGTCGTATCAGAAGATGATAGGAGACAGTGCGCCGTAACTGGATTCTACACTTTTTAAGACATCCCAAGCTTTTGAAAGCTCCAAAAGGTCCCTCATTCAAGCATATCGACCTGCCAACTGTACTTTTTTTCTGCTACACTCACTATATACATTACTTTCCACGTTCCAAGGCTCTGGTTGCATTTGATCAAATTATAATTTCCTCACTGTACTAGTGCACCAAAAAATATTAATATAAAAATCTGATTTTTAATTCAACCTTGTTTTAATGAATTTCTTGTGTCCTTCCACGAATACATCGAAAATTTGCGGTACTAAGAGACAAACCGGTGAGAATTACGTCTTAGAAGTACTTCAGACTTCAGTATGAATCACCTGCCGCCAAAAACTGAAGTGTTATAACGTTACTGCCTATAATTACGTGAAATTTGCTTTATATTCTGTGTCTGGTATTCAAAAGCATGAACTGTTACGTAAAATTATTCTAAAAACTTTATCTCTGCCGGTAACGTTATAAGAAAACTGGCGCTTGATACCCTTTTGTTTAATCTCATTTCCTTTCGTAAAAATGAAGAATGATAATAACCCTGTTAACTTTCGTTTAAGAAGGTTTTAATAAATGTAATATGCAAATAGTAATTACATAAAAATGTCTTACTTAATTTCTTCACTTGTAATGAGTGACATCTATTTCTTCTTTCACCTAAAATGAAAGAGGATCCTCAAGTAGCGGAATCATAAAACGCAATTTACTTTTTTATGATTTAATGAACATTCGGTTTACAGACATAAATCAGACTCACTTTTATTATTTCAACTCAACAATAAAGATCTAATTCCATCCAAGACCTAATGGCAAGAGAGCAAGAGCACAAGATACACCACGTGATCAAAAGTATCCGGACATCTGGCTGAAAATAACTTACAAGCTCGTGGCGCCCTCATCGGTAATGCTGTAATTCAATATGGTGTTGGCTCACCCTTTGCCTCCATGATAGCTTTCACTCTCCCAGGCATACGTTCCATCAAGTGCTGAAAGCTTTCTTGGGAAATGGTAGGCCATTCTTCACGAAGTGCTGCACTGAGGAGAGGTTTCGATGTCGGTCGGTGATGCCTGGCACGAAGTCGGCGTTCCAAAGCATCCCAAAGGTGTTCTGTAGGATTCAGGTCAGGACTTTGTGCAGGCCAGTCCACTACAGGGATGTTATTGTCATGTAATCACTCCGCCACAGGCCGTGCATTATAAACAGGTGCTCGATCGTGTTGAAAGATGCAATCACCATCCCTGAATTGCTCTTCAACAGTGGGAAACAAGAAGGTGCCTAAAACATTAATGTAAGCCTGTCCTGTGATAGTGCCACGCAAAACAACAAGGGGTGCAAGCCCCCTCCATGAAAAACACGACCACACCATAACACCATCGCTTCCAAATTTTACTGATGATACTACACACTCTGGCATATGACGTGCACCGGGCATTCGCCATATTCACACACTCCCATCGGATCGCCACATTGTGTACCGTGTTTCGTCACTCAACACAACGTTCTTGCACTGTTAAATCGTCCGATGTTTACGCTCCTTACACCATTCACCGGCGTGATGTGTGGCTTATGAGCAGTAGCTCGACCATGAAGTCCACGTTTTCTCATCCCCCACCTCACTGTCATAGTACTTACAGTCGATGCTGATGCAGTTTGGCGCGCCTGTGTGATGGTCTGGATAGATGTCTGCCTATTACACATAACGACCCTCTCTGTCAGTCAATAGACGACGTCAGCCTGTACCCTTTTGTGCTGTACGTGTCCCTTCACGTTTCCTCTTCGCTATCACATCGGAAACAGTGGACCTGGGGGTTATTAGGAGTGTGAAAATCTCGCGTACAGAGGTATGTCACAAGTGACACCCAATCACCTGACCACGTTCGAAGTCCGTGAGTTCCGCCGAGTGCCACATTCTGCTCTCTCATGATGTCTTATGATTACTGAGGTCACTGATATGGAGTACTCCGCAGTAGGTGGCAGCAAAATGCACCTAATATAAAACACGTATGTTTCTGGGGGTGTCCCGACACTTTTGGTCACATAGCGTAACAAGACAGCAAGATAATAAGAGAGCTTTTTACACTCGTACATTTCCTTTAATAGCATTATAACAGTATTATCCTCGCGTAATTTTCGTATCAAAATATCTACAAGTTTCATGCATCGCTGCAATGCACATGCGGTTTAACAACAAAATTAAATGTTACTTCACTTAAGCGTACTAGACGCTGCCATTTACTAATTATTGTTCTTGATATGGGGGAATATTCGTTAAAACTGGCTGCGACGCTACTGTGGTGTACGATCTTTCGTATTGGTTCAGGTCTTACCAGTTCTCGCACAAATTGCTTGAACAATGTATTCAAAATCTCGTTTTGACATTCTGCAAAGTTCGGGAAAATGTGCGTACACTATCGGTTCACGACTAAAAGTTACTGAAGCAGATCGCTTCATTAAAAAAAAGTACGTATCCACAAAGCCCATTTCTTTTGTCATGCAAAATTTTTCTTGTAGAATTCAAAATCAGGACAGCCGCAAGCACTTCCCGTCGCTTTCTAGCAACAACACTGTTACCAGTGCAAACACATCTGGCCTGAAAATGTATTGACGCTAAACATTGCCGGGCGACAGAGTCTGGCAATATTGCTGAATATGTGGCTTCGTCTTGCTGAACAACACTGACGGTCAATATTGTTGGAAATATAAAGTTTCTATGGCCCCCGTAAACATTCCTTAGGAATTTAAAACGTCTGCCGTCGTTCTGAGACACCGTTGTTTACCACGCTAAGTTTATGCCGCAGCCAACCCAGTCTCCCATACTTTCAGTCTGTAAGGAAATAAGGCTGTAAATTTGTGTGGTCAGAAAACATTCCTTCCATTCAAAAAAAGCCAAAGAACCGCGCTTTATCCAGCGACATTTACTCGAGTCAGACGCAGTAATCTGTCGTGCGTCCTACGAAGCTGCAATCATCGCGCCATACGGTATTCAATTTAGACGTTGCTTGTTCATTGTTCTAGCTTTTGTTTGCTCTTCGAACAGATTTAACGCACTGTTCGACGACCTTCGGGTGGCAGGTGTTTGACTACGTGAACTCTGACCTACCGGAACTATTCGTTTGTTCCTATCAGCCTCCGTGTCACCGTTGACGCGAATGATCAAAAAACTTTGTTTACACCTATCATAGATAACATACATTTATCCTCGCAATTCAGTGAACTCTATTCATCATACAAACCTCACTATGCTAAAAGATGGCGCACTGTCCGTGACACTCTACAAGCCCCTTATGACGTAGGAAAACAGAGGCTGAAGAGAAGTGCCCTGTTCGTAGTCTAGTCAGAGTAATTTTGTTTCACGAAATAGACTGAATGCGAGAGCCCAAAGATATATTTATTTTCGTTCCAGCAACCCTTTTTCCTATATACTCCTGACTGTCCGCCTCAGATATGACTACAAGAGGAAATCCCATCATTCATATAGCTTTCCTCATAAACTGTTCGGCGACTGCATAAGCAGCCACAGATGCCACGTGTCCCAGTACCCTGAAGAATTTCACATCATTTGCCAGATTTTTCAGAGAGAAATGTTTGCCCCGGTAAGTCCTGGGGATGCTCTGATGAGCATCCTGTGAATATGAACAAGCGATGAAAGTCTGCGGAAGGACTCATATCATCTTCAGGAGGAAATAACACAACAGTCAACTAAGTTTGGAGCCGCCAGTGTCAACTACAGTGTCTTCACGGTGTTTGATTAAAAATGTATAATTAGAGTAGTCCATAACTTGTGTAAAAGTAATACGTATAAAATGTATCCATGACATTGTGTTCAGTCAAGGTGGTCGCGTGTTCTACTACAGTCTCTACCATGAACTGTTACGACCGTATCGCTTATGGTTTGGTAATCATATACAATTGAGGCCGCTCTGCTGGGAGGTGAGCGGCTTTGGCAGATTTCCGGGATTCTGTAGTCAGCATAGTTTTGAAAGTATGTTCAAAGCTAAGCAACCACCAGCGTATAGTTACTGACAGCTTACCGCTTACAGCGCAGATTTTAGATATAGCAGTAGCTCTGTAAGCCGTTGATGCTAATCTGATGCCCGTCTGACGTCCACATAGTTGCCAATCGGATGTCTAGCACTTTCATAAGTTTGTGGCAAGTCGTAGGAAGTGTACCATACTGTAGTCGGAAGTAGACGAGAGCTTTGTCTGCCTGTAGCCCAGACACCGTCTCTTGAGTCAGTTCTCCAGTACATGAGGCTTCATCTGTAGTTGATGAGTTGTGCCTCCGTGGCTCAACTAGAAAAATTACGCACAGAGAGTTTGCCGTAGAGGGTGTCTTAAGTCTGGTTCCGGAACAGTTGCCCTGCAAGGATGAATTTTTACAAAATTGAGAGTCTTCAACGGACGTTTCAGCTGAGAATCGGGCTTAGTATGTTGTACCTCCATGTACTATCATAATATTCCTAGACATCATAGAGCCGCGCGGTATTAGCCGAACGGTCTAGGGCGCTGCAGTCACAGACTGTGCGGCTGGTCCCGGCGGAGGTTCGAGTCCTCCCTCGGCCATGGATGCGTGTGTTTGTCCTTAGGATAATTTAGGTTAAGTAGTGTGTAAGCTTAGGGACTGATGACCTTACCAGTTAAGTCCCATAAGATTTTACACACATTTTAGACATCATAGAACATACCACTGAAGTGTCGTGCACTACGGAGATGTCCTCAAACTGTGGTAGGCTGTCCAGGGTTGGGCCGATACTATCTGAATACACACTAAAACGACTGGTGAGCTACTTCTCACTAGCATATACATTATGTTTCCTGCACTGCTTCTGAAAACGACTGCTTATGAAATTCCCTGGTTTTATGTGGGACATTGTAATTGCTTTCCTCCATGAATCTGGATATGTTCCTTGGAAGATACGCGGATTTGTGCAGGCACGGCATTATCGAATTTCCACACTGGTTTTTTCAAACCCAATCGTCCCCTCTTTGCAACTTCTTTCCAGGATAGGAATATGGCGTCTTTTTAGTGCCATCAGACGCTATTTTATAAAAATCATTAATGATTTCCTGTTTTTGTCTGGTGGAGAAAAGGTGCTACATTACCCATTATGGCGGATATAGATATTGATCCACCTTACCGGACTCCCTCCTAATCTATTTCCAAAATTTTGTGTTTTATTGTTGTGGAACGATTAATGAAGCCCAAAAGCTCTTGCTATTGCCTTTCCCTGAACTGTGAATCGGGCTTAGAATGTTGTAGCCCCATATATTATCATAAAATTTCTAGATGCCATAGAACATGACAGTAACGTTTGTCAGCGTAAAGTGAAAGTTTCCTGTTCATTCAACAATTTCATTCCGTCCCATTATATTTTGCTTTTAGTAAGTCGCGGCAGTTATCTTTGCAATACTTTACGTGTATATCCAATATTTTACTTCGACTAATCAATGTAAGCCCTTTCAGAAACCTTTTTGCATCTTCTGTGAGTAAGTTTTTCTTTCTGCCAATGGGAAGCCATCGGAATTTAGAAGCCACGAGATCGTCTTTTTGAAATAGCATTCACCATTATAATTCCTGGTGCTGTATTTGGAGGAACTTAAGCTGAATTCCGACTTGGAAGTAAGGCTGATTTTGCATGGAGGCGATTTGAACTGATGTGAAGATTCTCATGCCGCAGTGCTAACACCGGTTCCCATCAGATCGCCGCAGTTAAACGCTGTCGGACTTGGTTCGTATGGGTCGCCGCCCGAATTTGCCGAGTGATGTTGGCAAGAGGGGTGCATTCAGTACTTGTGAGGCCATTTGAAGAGCAACTTGATAGAGAAGTAGCGGCAACGGTCACGAAAGCTGAGAACGGCTGGGAGAGTGGTGTGCTGCCCTAATGCCACTACGTATCCACGTCCGGTGGCGCCTAAGGGCTGAGGATGACACGGGTCGGTACCATTGGGCCTTCAAGGACTGTTCGGACGGTGTTTCCTTCTTTTTTTCTCTTTTTTTTTGAGATCATTTCAGTTTCAGTTATTTGATGTGGTAAAGTTTAGGAGAAGTTGTTAAGTTATGTACTGCACTAGGCTAAATTTTTGTATCGTTTGGTTGTGACTTATCTTTGTATAGATACACAATAATATATGTCCGCTTGGTTTAAATGGAAACTCGTTGGTTGCTCAAGATCTATTAGATGGAAGCCGAATACGCTGACTTTTTCATCTATCGTGCTGTAGATTAACAACCGTCGGGAAGTTCCAGACCGGAGGGCATTCCTTGGACGATCTCATGTTATGGAAGGCGCAGTGGATCAACACAAGTATGCATCTGTCCTTGTGGACCACGTCCACCTCTATATACAGTTCGTGTTTCTTTCTCACGAAGTCATCTCCCATTTTGGCAATGCAACGTGATACACAGTTCACAGTGTGCCTGCGTGGTCTGGAGAGCACCAGGATGAGATTACCGAACTCTTATGGCCACGAAACTCCCGAGATACGAAACCAGTTGAGAATCTGTGGGTCCACCTCGATCGGGCAGTTCGCGCCGCGGTTTCTCGACTGAGAACCCTAGCGCAGATAGTTGCGGCAGTGGATTCGGCATGGCTCAACAACCGTGTCGGTACCTTCCAGTACGTCATTGACTCTCTCTGCATGTTTTTCAGTGGTCCGCGCGACTTTTGACAGGTGGCCAACTTAACGTGACTCGGAAGTGTATATTAAACAGCTAAATTGTCCTGTAGGACAAGTGAATAACAGTCAGAGATATGCTGCCGACAACCTCCGTAGCTCAATGGTCAGAGTGTCTGAGTGCTATGTAGCGGATCTTGGGTCGTTTCATGGTACTGTTAGGGACTTTTCCTTGGTGAGAAGAATGGGGTGCGGCGTAGTCAGCCTTGCGGTGCAAACTGAGGAGGTACTTGTCCTAGGTCAAGAAAGGCGACAATGACCGGGAAAGCGGTGTGCTGACCCCACGACCCTCCGTACCGCAGCATTACGCCACTGGAAGAGGAGGACACGGCGGTCGGTCGATCACGATTGGCCTGTCAGGCTCAGAATGCAAGCTTAGCTTTCTTTATAAATAGGCTGTCACTTTTTCCATTAATCAGCTAAATTTAGAAGATTATCATTGTGCATTATTATTTTTTTATTTATTATCGACCAAGGAATTTTATACTTCAAGCTTCATTTAGTCAGTGTACTTTGGAAACTGTTTCACGCTTCCTTAAACCTAAATAACCGTCAGTTGCCTGCAACTGAACAATAATGTTCTAGTAAGACTAGAAATTATACACCTAGTCAGCTATTATTTGCGCTGTGTTTAATTTTCCTCCTTTTGTCTCTGTGCGAGAATCGTTAGCTAAGCTCTGACACTTTTCGTAAATTTAGTATAATATTTGTGCAAGTAAGCCCAAAGCGACAGCAAACTCAACACTGAATCTTGAGTGTCAGTTTACTGCATATCCGGCATTTGTGTGCAGTATGGCGTCGTCCTGTTTCAAATGGTTCAAATGGCTCTGAGCACTATGTGACTTAACTTCTTAGGTCATCAGTCGCCTAGAACTGAGAACTAATTAAACATAACTAACCTAAGGACATCACACACATCCATGCCCGAGGCAGGATTCGAACCTGCGGCCGTAGCGGTCACGCGGTTCCAGACTGAAGCGCCTTTAACCGCACGGCCACACCAGCCGGCCTTCCTGTTTCCCGTTGTAAGGATAAGATACCATAATGAAACCATACTGTCGCCTTTGACGACAAAAAACTCAAATCGAAGAGATGCAATTTCATTAGTGACTGGTCTTGGACGGCTGCTACCGGCAGTACCGCTTTGGTTAAACGATCGAAAAGAAAATTATGTCTCACCGTACAAGACAGCTAACTGCAACACTGGACTAGTGTGTCCAGCAAGTAATTAAAGAGTTACCGTAATTACATTAACACGGGTCTTTGAATACTAAAGGCGAGCTTTCCACGGCAAGAATAACCCTTTGCAGTACGAAAACACTTCAGAATTTAGGAATTAGATCTCTTCGATGTCCTTAATCGGTAACGAGTTTTTGTGTATAATCTTGGTGATTAAGGCTGAAGCGTTTCCTCGACTTCAGTTCTACGTATTGGCCATAACACCATAATCCCCACTGAGGAAGAATTTGTAGTGTGAGAGTTTTAGACGCACTGAGACCAAGTTCCAGGAAGCACGCTACTCCAAGTCCTACGTCAGTGCTTTCATGAATGATGAAGCATTACATCCACTCTGGCTAGCGGTCACGCGGAGTAGCAGTGAACCCGACAGCCTGTAGTGTTTTCCGCCGTATTCTTCCCACTAAAATCATCATTAGGTTAAATAAAGATATTTCTGAACTAAGTTTTAAAACTTTGGGGACAATTTACGTCCGCCGAAACAAGAAAAAAATGTCCAGTAACCATGGGCTCTAAAAGGCGTAGCTTAAGAGCTCTGTGCAGTTTTTCATTATCGGTACTGTGAACCACATCTATTCTATTGCAAGCACTTTGCTTCCCATATTTTGGAGAGGTAGTATGGAAGAAAACGAGAAAAGAATGTCCGGTAAACATGGGCTCTAAAATACATACCTGAGCTATCAGCACTGAGATGTGTTTCGCTGTAGTGAAGATGAACAAGTGGTCGTAACTCTTGAGGTGTGAATTTTTCTTGTTTTTGTGTATGGAACCTGTGCCCAAGATTTTAAAACGTCATTATGAAACATACTGTTTATTGTAGTCTACATATTCGAATAAATTGAAATCACTATAAAGGGTTCTTTAACTTACAGTATTCATTAGCGTCGTTGTGTGATTACTGAGGAATGAATTCCAACCACAACACGATAATGGTAAAGCGGGCGTCGGCTAACGCGGACGATTACCAACGTATTTTCCTTTGAGGACAATCACAAATTTTGGCATCCTAAGTCTTGTGGAGTTTCGTGTACTTGAAACATGTCGGCTCGACGGCTTTTTTTCCACATATAAAAATTTGGGGTACAATAAATTACACGTATATTTTCAGTAAATTCTCAAGGAGCAATACTGCTACTAAAGAACTTCTATCTTGCAATAGCGTTTCAGCCGGAGGCATCTAAGAGTTCACATATGCATAAGATATTATTTCAAATACAGTCATCATTACAGTTTGAGATTTTAACCCGAACTTCATGCCGCTGTTCTTTGTAGTTAATGATTGGTCATTTCATATGTATTCAGTTCCTCAGAGAGTGTTACGATATGGCGTAGGAATCACAATGATTTGGTGTGATCAAAAATTTAGTGCTGAATGTCGAACATCATATATCACATGAAGATATGTTAACTGTAATTTGAGATTTCCTGTGTTTTACGCTGGAAGCTGAGAGACAGCACACCGACACGCAGCGATCTTCTGCGTCAGTCTTTTCTAACATTTACTTGCAACTTTGACAATGTCACTTCGTAACTTCCACCACAAAACAGCTTCATACACAATACTGATTTACAATATTAGTAATCTTGAGACTATTGTTATTTTTTATCTACTCAGTCTTTTATGTGACATCGGATCTTTTTTAATACACATATCAAACAAAGTTTAACATCACCTCGCTTGCCAGAACTCCTGTAGATAGACGTTGAACTTGGGTAGTGTATCACAGACATAGTCCCTTTGACTGTTCAGAGATGTCACTAAACATGCCCAAAGATGTAAACATTCATGCATGAGCAGCGCCTATTAGACGGAGGGGGTCCGACGGCCGATCAGTTCCTGTCATTCCGCCAGGAAGGAGGTACACGGCTCGTGTGATCTGTAGTTCTACCATGTCTAGACGGTCAATACTGCGCTTCGAACGCGTCCGCATTGTTACTTTGTACCAGGAAGGGCTCTCAACAAGGGAAATGTCGAGTAGTCTCAGAGGGAACCAAAGCGATGTTGTTCGGACATGGAGGAGATACAGAGCGACAGAAACTGTCGATGACATGTCTCGCTTAGGCCGCCCAAGGGCTACTGCTGCAGTGGATGACCGCTACCTATGGATTACGGCTCGGAGGAGCCCTGACAGAAACACCACGATGTTGAGTAATGCTTTTCGTGCAGCCACAGACGTCGTGTTACGACTCAAACTGTGTGCAATGGGCTGCATGATGTGTGACTTCACTCCCGACGTCCATGGCGAGGTCCATCTTTGCATCACACCATGCAGCGCGGTAAAGATGTGATCAAGAAAATGCGACTAGACCGCTTAGGATTGGCATCACGTTCTCTTCACCGATGAGTGTCGCATATGCCTTCAACGAGACAATCGTTGGAGGCGTGTTTAGAGGCAACCCGGTCAGGCTGAACGCCGTAGAAACTGTCCAGCTAGTGCAGCAAGGTGAGGGTTCCCTGATGTTTTGGGGTGGCAATGTGTGTGGCCGACGTAAGCCGCTGGTGGTCATGGAAGGCGCCGTAACGGTTGTACGATATGTGAATGCCATCCTCCGACCGATAGTACAACCATATCGGCAGCATATTGGCGAGGCATTCATCTTCATGAACAACAATTCGCGCCCCATTGTGCTCATCTTGTGAATGACTTCCTTCAGGACAACGACATCGCTCGACTAGAATGGCCAGCATGTTCTCCAGACAGGAACCCTATCGAACATGCCTGGGATGGATTGCAAAGTGCTGTTTATGGACAACGTGATCCAACAACCACTGTGAGAGAGCAATGGCTAATCGCCGTTGAGGAGTGAGACAATCTGGACCGACAGTGCCTTGATGACCTTGTGTATGCCACGACGAATACAGGCATGCATCAATGCAAGAGGACGTGCTACTGGGTATTAGAGGTACCGGTGTGCACAGCAGTCTGAGCCACCACCTCTGAAGGTCTCGCTGTATGGAGGTACAACAGTGTGTGGTTTTCATGAGCAATAAAAAGAGCGGACATTATGTTTATGTTGATCTCTATCCCAATTTTCTGCACAGATTCCGGAAGTCTCGGAACCGAGGTGATGCAAAACGTTTTTGATGTGTGTAATTTATCACTGGGATAAACTATCAAATTTGCACTACATGTACGATTAAAGAAGACTTTTCTAAACTTTGTGTGATTTATTGTCCTACAACATCCACAGGAGATTGTAGACGTATGAACATTTCGATTTGGATAATCTGGATAGGATACACTTGTTTCCTATTTGTTAGTGGTGTGATCTAACACACTGAGATGATTTACCGAGAATGAATTTTTTTTAAATATAGTTACTTTCACGTCTGCTTGGGTATTATTCGAATAAAGAAACGTTTGAGTTATTTTCGGTTGTCGGCCTTGTCTCAGCCACTGTCAGTCTCTTCAGCAGCCGCGTGGGATTAGCCGAGCGGTGTGAGGCGCTGCAGTCATGGACTGTGCGGCTGGTCCCGGAGGAGGTTCGAGTCCTCCCTCGGGCATGGGTGTGTGTGTTCGTCCTTAGGATACTTTAGATTAAGTAGTGTGTAAGCTTAAGGACTGATGACCTTAGCAGTTAAGTCCGATAAGATTTCACACACATTTGAACATTTTCTCTTCAGCACCGAATACAATTATTGACATTTAAAATTCCGAGCAATCGCCCTCCTCTGTTTCTCCATGAACTTATGTGGCTCGTTACACATAAGTGACATGAAGTCACCGCACTCGGAAATAAGCGTAATAGTCCTTTTCTCTTTTGGGTGATCATTCTTCTGACTGGTTCGATGCGACCCCCCAAGAATTCCTCTCTTGTGCCAACCACGTCACCTCAGAGAAGCACTTGCACCCTACTTCCTCCATTGTTTGTTGGATGTATTCCAGTCTCTTTTTACCTTGAGAGTTGCTATTCTCGACAGCTCCCTCTAGTAACATGGAAGTTATTCCCTGACGTCTTATCACATGTCTTTATTATCCTGTCTGTCCTTCTCTTAAATTTTTTCCATAGCTTCCTTTTTTTTTTGCCGTTCCTGCGGAGAACCTCCTAATTTTCTATCTTGTTAGTCTACCTATATTTTCAACATACTTCTGTAAGACTACATCTCAAACGCGTGAGTCGCATATTCAAAATCTTAATTTTAGTATACCTACTTTACAATTTTGTCTTTAATAAACTTTCATCAGATCCACATGCAATAATATATTTTCCTCTTTTCGTACCATTTTGCTCGTACTCTGTTTCATAGTCTCCGGTTTCTCTTTTCTGTTATTTCCAAGCAACGTAAAATGTATTGATTTCTTTCAGTAACTTTCAAATTTTATGTCGTGTGTCATAAAGTGCACTCTGTGTATCTTCAGTGCTACATGGCTTTCTTAAGGTTAAACCTTATGTAACTATAGTATCTTATCCTATGAGTACGTTGTTGCAGTTATTCTCTCATGGATCCATCTGTGGCAACAGTCTGAGGCACCTGAAGCACCTGAGGTCAATGATCCTCTGATACAAATTATAATCTCTGCAACCGAAACCGAGCCCTGCGTTGGGAGAGCAGTCAAAATAAAGTGCAACTGTGCTGAACATGTTACCACTAAATGAAAATACAGTAGTCCGGACATAACTGTGTGTTTATTGATTGCTTGGGAAGATGGCTCATCAGAATTACAATATATGAAATATTTGTTGATTGTATTATATGAATCATAAAAGGATATACTGAACTTGATACAGTCCTTTGCCACAGAAGTGCTTGATAATTTATAATTGTCACTGACTATTAAAGCATCAGTCATTATCCTAATTAACAAGCTTTTCTCTGGAAGTACAATGTTCAATATTTGCAAAAGTACATTCCCACCTGAGACTTGAATGACTCACTATCGTGCTCAGTGAGGTTGACTGCTTTTGGTGAGGTCGTGACCTGGGGCTAAGCACTTCCAATTTCGACTCTATATTGACCTGCTGTAGTAAGTAAGTGCACTGCAGTAAGTGCACTGCTGTACGGAGAGAGGAGACATGTCTTCTTCAGCCTCTCCCACTCGTAGTTTCAGGTTGCAGCGAGTCATAGCTAATGTCTGTGGTATCAATGCGCACTGCCAGCTGTGGTGTGGCACCGGGACCTTTGGACAATACCACAGAAGAGATGCTCCTAAAGCACCATAGGAATGACTAACGTTCAAAGTGTTTTAATAGTCAAGCCTTTAAGAATAACTCAGAAGTTAGTTAACCATAAGAGCTGACATTTCAGAAGTCATAATTCAGCCTTAATGAAGTTAAGAAATCCACAAGGTTGTAAGATTGTTCTCGCTCCAACAATAGATTTTATTTCAGATTATGTATGTTATATATGCGGGTACTACCAGTGTTATGATATATGCCGAAAATTTGCTTTAGGTGATTCATGTCACATGGAGGCGTGGGACTGAATAGGATGGAGAAAGGTACATCCCAGAAGCAGCCTCTGTAACAATGATCATGTGATGCACACTTAGCATCTACTTGCTATGCAAGTCGTTTCCTTTTCATAAAGGCTATTTTTTACTAAGCACGAAAAAATCACTGAGTTGTCATTCCGTGTCGCCTAGAAGCAGTACATTTCTTTTTGGTTTTACTGCTGAATTAATCACCAGCTTGAAGAACAACACAGACGAGAGTCACTATAAGCTCAAAGTATAGCGTAGATTCAAACGTTATTCGACGTTTGCAGAATGAGTTGCTCCAAGTAATCTCAAATAGTAGGGAAGACGATGGTGAAATTTAAAAAAGCAACACTAGTAGTAACTGTGTATCATTGGAGCCATAATATGCACAACAAAAACAAGGGCACGTAACTATTAATAAACTTAAATATGCATCTCGGGTAATGTGGTAGCTAAAGGAATTTCATTCTGCACAGGGCAACTGTAGCGTTCAAAAAGCAGTCGACAAAACTTTATACTGACGAATACATAAATGTGTTACGCTAACTGAAGATGAGTGAAAGTCCGAAACGCGGTTTGGCATAAATAAATCAGTATAAAAAAGGGACTTGTTGCTGTATTTATTAACGGAATTCAGTTAACAATTATGGAGCTTAATCATGGTTAATATGCATAAACTAATGAAAGAATTTAACGCGATCTGTGAGAGATGGCTCTGAGATTTTTAACTGTACATTGTACTTTTTTAAATAGGCTACTATTGTTCTGACAACCTAATGAGACGATTCAGCACAATACATGGAGCCCGCTCTCTTTCAAGCAATTCATCTCGTACAGAAGAGTCAGTCGAATGAAAACGAAAGAGGTTGAAAAAAAAAGTGAACTGTTTATTATTACAAAATTAATCGTATTTGTTAACACATGTATACCACCGCGAGGAAAGCCGATCAATGCTTTCAGGGAGAAGTGTTTGCGGTTTTTTACAGAACTACGGACGCGTGGGCCCTTGCACATGTTACCAATGTCATTCCTACGACGAAGCTGAAGTTTTGCTAGGAAGCCTCCATCTCTCACCATGCGATTTCCATGTTTTTGGGACCTTGAGAAAAGACTTTTGTGACTGTCGACTTACTTCGTGCTACGAGATGCACGCCTGGGCACAACCATGGTTCAGTAGGCAGCCGCAAACATCTTTTCAAGAAGGCTTCTATCCTGTGGGATAAATGTAATGACATATATGGTGATTATTTTTGAAATAATAAACAGTTTACTTTTTCTCCATCTGTCTCTTTTCCATTTCACTGCCCCTTCTAAGATATAAGAAACTGACTGCTCTGGAAGAGCAGTTCGCAGAATGTGCATATTTTCAGTCGTAATAACTATTAGTCTGTAAGCATTTATATCGCTGGTTGGTGGAGTATCCTACCAGTAATGGTGACATATGGAATACGTATCTAGAGGACGACGATGTGACGGACATATCATCACGCTTATGTTCGACCACGTTTTCCCAGAGCCTAAATCAGATCGCTTTCCAATTATGATTCCTGTAGTACTTGTTCTAGCCTACATCTACCTTACAATGACCATCTGTTCCTCATCACACGAACCCAGCCCCAAACCTCTGTAAAGCCACTTTAATCCCTCAGGTAAGCGAAATCGTGGTTTGCTTAATAAAGATCACTATCGCAGTCTGGGACTTCGCGACCGCTACGGTCGCAGGTTCGAATCCTGCCTCGGGCATGGATGTGTGTGATGTCCTTAGGTTAGGTAGGTTTAAGTAGTTCTAAGTTATAGGGGAGTGATGACCTCAGGTGTTAAGTCCCATAGTGCTCAGAGCCATTTGAACCATTTTTGATAACTATCGTCGATGCACCTTACTTCATAAGTTCCATCAACAGAATTTCGACTTTGATGACATAAACGAAATGTGGAAAGAAGTAATTTTTGTGAGATTTTAGAGAAACAATTCTGTCCTTTTTAATTCTACGAGCTTACGTCAGCAACCATCTAGCTTCTAGATTACGAAATAATGTTAAAGACTGATAAAGTCGCCTTACACCAGATAATTAAACAGAACTTCTACCAAGGTCAACAGTATCAACAACAAAACGGTGACGGTAGAGAGAGTGACAGACGCACATACACACACACACACACACACACACACACACACACACACACACACACACACACACACACACACACAAGATTAGACATACGCTGACACACAGTCATTTTTACCTTGATCCTCCACGAATGGAGCAGAACTGAGAACTGGGAAGACTGATACAAAGTGCGCAACTTGCGATTGGGTGATTTGTGTCACTTCATGGAGATCGCAAGATTCTGGGTTCGGTTCCTGGCCGGATTGGAGATTTTCTGCGTTCTAAGACTGGGTGTTCGTGTCGTCCTAATCATTTCATCTCATCCTCGTCGACACATTAGTCGTTGAAATTAGACTTGCATCGGATGGTCCAACAAACCTAGACAGGGTTAATAATGCCATACGTAAAACCTTGTGATGTACAGTGATTTGCCGAGTGTATACAAAGATGTAAATGAGATGCGACGGGTTTTGGCCTTGGCTGCGTCATTTGGTGTAATACTGTCGCAACATCTTGACGGTCCAAGTCTGCAAAATTTTCCGTTGTGTTGCACACCTCCACATGGAGTTAGAATTCAAGATCAGATCAATATATTGCCGTCAGAAGGTTCTAAAAGCACTAATGGAACCTGCAGCTGCAAGCAGAAAGGTTTTTCGGTGTATGACAGACCTGGCATGTTATAGTGGTCCAAGTGGTGCGATTCACTCGACAATTGTTTGAGCTTCTTGCCAACATTAGAATGCTTATCTGTATGTTAAAAGAATGTTATAGAATCCATCTCTGCGTACAGACACCACTCCTGCGTTGCCCTCTTAGTCACGTAGTATGTCAACCATTGAGGATGTGTAGGTGAATGTATGTGAAATTCAGATTAAATCTGGACTGATTAAAGTTGACTGAAACTCTGTTCAGGCATTCGTTAAAAATATGTGTCATTGGATACCACATACGTATCGAGCATCTTATTCAAATGGTTCAAATGGCTCTGAGCACTATGGGTCTTAACATCTGAGGTCATCAGTCCCCTAGACTTAGAACTACTTAAACCTAACTAACGTAAGAACATCACACACATCCATGCCCGAGGCAGGATTCGTACCTGCGACCGTACGAGCAGCGCGGTTCCGGACTGAAGCGCCTAGAACCACTCGGCCCCAGCAGCCTGCGTGCATATTATTGTAGCTCTTTTTACTGTAATGAATACTTCATCGATAGTATCGGTGATCGTCGTGTTTGTATTAAATTTCTATAATTTCGGGCAGTTCACTCGTAGATATGTAATTTTCGCAAACATTTTTCAAAAGGTAAGTGCTGGAGTTTTGTAATATTTTCCAGTAGCCATAAATGGAAAGCAGAATAGATCAGTGGGCACGAACTCCGTAGATCAGCAAAGGTCGAGGGAGGGTGCACTTTTTCATTACCCGAATTTCACGACTTAGACATTTTAGGCAGGAAAACGCCTACATATATAAGGGCAGACGAGAGTTTTCTGTGCTTTGGAGAACAACAAATTTCAGACAGAGATTTTGTTCTCATTTTATTCTCTTATTTGAATCGGCTCACCCAAACATTACATGTTTTTGAGTAACTTGAGAACAGAATAAACAGCTTCTAACATTCAGATAAATAATGTTGACTTTGGTGAGGCAGCAAAAATTGGTAAGAAAACTAGAGAATGAGAAGTATCTTTCCGGAACAAAACAGTGCAATGATAAGTAAAATGCTGAAATGGAAAAACTGCGTTTATTGAAGTGTGTTTGTGCAAAGCATGAATGTTGTGGTTAGCTTAAAAATATTTCTGTCTAGAAATACCAGCATTTGAAGTTCGTTATAACATGCTCCATTTTCTTCAAACCTTTTTTCTTCTTCCTTCTATCAGTAAGAATATTTGACATAATACTTCCTTTATTTTAAATTTTATAGTACTATTGAGGTTATCATTGCTACACTCCTGCAATACGGTTTATAGAACTACAGGCTATCAAAGACATCCCTTGCAGCAATGACTATAGCTTTGCCCTGATTGATAATACACTACGAAGAAAGAAAATTCCTTAAATTACGCCACTTCTAGTACGCTAGCCAACAGTAATCAGTCAGTAGATACAGAGCCTGACAAAAGTCTTATATACTATCAACACTTCAAACAACTTTCCAATAGTTAAGTCTCCTGGCTACAGACCTGTATTTTATAATACCACTAGCATATCAAAATTTTTATTCATTAATAAATACAAACTGCAACTCATGGCAGAGAGGGGTGGTATAAAATCAAACGCAAGCACTGTGAAAAAGTACAGTATATGTTGGTTAGTCAGGTAGTGCTGTGACAGTTAGGCTATCTCAACACGATAGAAGCTGAAGATTAAGGCAAAAAGATGTAACCTTTGCTAATGACCTTTTAACAGAAAACCATTCAAATGATGTAGAATATGAAGCTTTACATAGTGTTAAGAAAATCAGAAAGATGATCATACTGGAAATACTGCATATCAACAAACACATAAGAAAGAATGCCAACTTACTATTAATGATGAGACTCAGTTTCCTTTCTCCCCGTTTTTAAATTAAGTTTTTGTTACAAATACTAGATTCAGACTGTAAATTTATCTGATTTCTGATCAGCTGTTAAATGTACCTCCACATAAAAACTTTGTTCCTTCTTTCCTCTTCTTAGTTACTATAATTATTTCTACGTGACAAAAACGTAATAATTCCTGTGTAAACACTATGTAATTTTTGTATCTTCTGCACAAATAATATTTGCGTAAGTCATACATCTCCTGGCGTTCTACGGATCGGAGCGTGGAATGTCAGATCCCTTAATCGGGCAGGTAGGTTAGAAAATTTAAAAAGGGAAATGGATAGGTTGAAGTTATACATAGTGGGAATTAGTGAAGTTCGGTGGCAGGAGGAACAAGACTTTTGGTCAGGTGAATACAGGGTTATAAATACAAAATCAAATAGGGATAATGCAGGAGTAGGTTTAATAATGAATTAAAAAAATAGCAGTGCGGGTAAGCTATTATTGTGGCCAAGATAGACACGAAGCCCATGCCTACTACAGTAGTACAAGTTTATATGCGAACTAGCTCTGCAGATGATGAATAAATTGATGAAATGTATGATGAGATAAAAGAAATTATTCAGGTAGTGAAGGGAGACAAAAATTTAATAGTCATGGGTGACTGGAATTCGAGAGTAGGAAAAATGGCTCTGAGCACTATGGGACTTAACATCTATGGTCATCAGTCACCTAGAACGTGGAACTACTTAAACCTAACTAACCTAAGGACAGCACACAACACCCAGCCATCACGAGGCAGAGAAAATCCCTGACCCTGCCGGAAATCGAACCCGGGAACCCGGGCGTGGGAAGCGAAAACGCTACCGCACGACCACGGGATGCGGGCTCGAGAGCAGGAAAAGTGAGAGAAGGAAACATAGTGGGTGAATATGGATTAGGGCTAAGAAATGAAAGAGGAAGCCGCCTGGTAGAATTTTGCACAGAGCACAACTTAATCATAGCTAACACTTGGTTCAAGAATCATAAAAGAAGGTTGTATACATGGAAGAAGCCTGGAGATACTGACAGGTTTCAGATAGATTATATAATGGTAAGACAGAGATTTAGGAACCAGGTTTAAAATTGTAAGACATTTCCAGGGGCAGATGTGGACTCTGGCCACAATCTATTGGTTATGAACTGTAGATTAAAATTGAAGAAACTGCAGAAAGGTGGGAATTAAAGGAGATGGGACCTGGATAAACTGACTAAACCAGAGGTTGTACTTTCTGATAGATGAAGCAGTGAAGGCAGCAGCGGATCAAGTAGGTAAAAAGACGAGGGCTAGTAGAAATCCTTGGGTAACATAAGAAATATTGAATTTAACTGACGAAAGGAGAAAATATAAAAACGCAGTAAATGAAGCAGGCAATAGGGAATACAAACGTCTCAAAAAAAAAGATCGACAGGAAGTGCAAAATGGCTAAGCAGGAATGGCTAGAAGGACAAATGTAAGGATGTAGAGGCTTATTTCACTAGGGGTAAGGTAGATACTGCCAACAGGAAAATTAAAGAGACCTTTGGAGAAAAGAGAGCCACTTGTATGGATATCAAGAGCTCAGATGGAAACCCAGTTCTAAGCAATGAAGGGAAAGCAGAAAGGTGGAAGGAGTATATAGAGGGTCTATACAAGGGAGGTGTACTTGAGGATAATATTACAGAAATGGAAGGGGCTGTAGATGAAGATGAAACGGGAGATACGATACTGCGTGAAGAGTTTGACAGAGCACTGACAGACCTGAGTCGAAACAAGGCCCCGGGAATAGACAACATTCCACTGGAACTACTGACGGCCTTGGGATTGCCAGTCCTGACAAAACTCTACCATCTGTTGAGCAAGATGTATGAGAAAGGCGAAATACCCTCAGACTTCAAGCAGAATATAATAATTCCAATCCCAAAGATAGCAGGTGTTGACAGATGTGAAAATCACCGAACTATCAGTTTAATAAGTCACAGCTGCAAAATACTAACGCGAATTCTTTACAGACGAATGGAAAACTTGTGGAAGCCGACCTCGGCGAAGATCAGTTTGGATTCAGCAGAAATGTTGGAACACGTGAGGCAATACTGACCCTACGACTTATCTTAGAAGCTAGATTAAGGAAAGGCAAACCTTCATTTGTGGACTTAGAGAAAGCTTTTGACAATGTTGACTGGAATACTCTCTTTCAAATTCTGAAGGTGGCAGGGGTAAAATACAGGGAGTGAAAGGCTATTTACAATTTGTACAGAAACCAGATGGCAGCTATAAGAGTCGAGGGGCATGAAAGGGAAGCAGTGGTTGGGAAGGGAGTGAGAAAGTATTGTAGCCTTTCCCCGATGTTATTCAATCTGTATATTGAGGAAGCAGTAAAGGAAAGAAAAGAAAAATTCGGAGTAGGTATTAACATCCATTGAGAAGAAACAACAACGTTGAGGTTCGCCGAAGAAATTGTAATTCTGTCAGAGACAGCAAAGGACTTGGAAGAGCAGTTGCACGGAATGGACAGTGTCTTGAAAGGAGGATATAAGACGAACATCAACAAAAGCAAAACGAGGATAATGGAATGTAGTCGAATTAAGTCGGGTGATGCTGAGGGAATTAGATTAGGAAGTGAGACACTTAAAGTAGTAAAGGAGTTTTGCTATTTGGGGAGCAAAATAACTGATGATGGTCGAAGTAGAGAGGATATAAAATGTAGACTGGCAATGGCAAGGAAAGCGTTTCGGAAGAAGGGAAACTTTAACTGGCAATGGCAAGGAAAGCGTTTCGGAAGAAGGGAAATTTGTTAAAATCGAGTATAGATTTAAGTGTCGGGAAGTCGTTTCTGAAAGTATTTGTATGGAGTGTAGCCATTTATGGAAGTGAAACATGGACGATAAATAGTTTAGACAAGAAGAGAATTCTAGCTTTCGAAATGTGGTGCTACAGAAGAATGTTGAAGATTAGATGGGTAGATCACATAACTAATGAGGAGGTACTGAATAAAATTGGGGAGAAGAGAGATTTGTGGCACAACTTGACTAGCAGGAGGGATCGGTTGGTAGGAGATGTTCTGAGGCATCAAGGGATCACCAATTTCGTATTGGAGGGCAGCGTGGAGGGTAGAAATCGTAGAGGCAGACCAAGAGATGAATACACAAAGCAGATTCAGAAGGATGTAGGTTGCAGTAGGTACTGGGAGATGAAGAAGCTTGCATAGGATAGAGTAGCATGGAGAGCTGCATCAAACCAGTCTCAGGACTGAAGACAACAACAACAACAACAACAACAACAACAACAACAACAAGTCACACATCCTATTTATCTACATTTGTGTCATTTTTGTCACCTGAAAATGGCCTAAGAAACCGAATGCCAGTTACTTACAAAGTAAGTATTATTTTGAAGAACAGTAGGAAGTGTTTCCCTTTTTATTATTGTTACCGTGTCCTGCCAAGCACTGATGGAAAATTCTTAAAAGCTTACTATGAGTTGCGCGTAGGGGCTAAGAGAAAATCATAAGTCTGCTGCTAGTTATGGAGTTCCTTTACCGGTGGTAAGGACAGTTTTGAGGAAGATGCAGAGTTCGGATGCTGACAGGGTAAAAGTTGCGGAGACCGTGTCAGCTGGAGTCGATAATGGCCCATGGATAATCATCACATAAACTACTGAGGGCTATTTTCGCCTTTTATGTTTTAATGAAAGCAAGAAAGCTGGACATGCTTGACTTCACTAAAGAAGTAGAACTACATCATTTGGACTTGATGTGTCTATTTACAGTAAGTGAATAGGAAAAACAAAACCGTAATAAAATTAAATGATCGTGTGGCACCGTTGGCCAGTAGCCCCAGACGGGGAAGTTCGGCTGCCAAGTGCAAGTCTTACTTCAGTTGACACCACATTGGGCGATTTGCTCGACGGTGATGAGGATGAAATGGTAATGAGGACAACACAACACCCATTCCATGAACGGAGAAAATCTCTGGAATTTAACCCGGGCCCGCTGCATGGGAGGTAAGTACGTTACCACTCACCTAAGAAGGCGAACGACAAACTCTTAACGTTCGAATACAGTATTAGTAGTGTGCTGATTAAATGTCTAGGTGCAACGTTGCAAAGTGATATGAAATTGAACGAAGATGTAATGATTGTAGTAGGGAAGCCGAATGGTTGACTTCGATGTATTGGGAGAATTTGATGAAATTGTGAGTCATCTATAAAGGAGCTCACATATAGGACATTAGTGCGACCTTTTCTTGAGTACTGCTCGAGTGTTTGGGACCCGCGCCAGGCCGAATTGAAAGAAGATATCAAATCGGGCTGCTAGATTTATTACTGGTAGGTTCGAACAACTCATGGGAACTCCTGAAGGGAAGGCAGCGTTCTTTTCGAGGAACACTCTTCAAAAATTTTAGAGAACCATAACTGGAAGCTGACTGCATAATGATTCTACTGCCATTAACGTACATTCCGGGTAAGAGACATGAAGATAAGAGAAATTAGGGCTCGAACTGCGACATACAGACAGCCGTCTTCCACTCGCTCTATCAGCGACTGGAACAGGAAAGGAAACGACTAGTAGTGCTGCAGTACACTCTCCGCCACGCACCTCACGGGGCTTGCGGTGTATGTGTGTAGATGTAGTTGTAGCTATAGATGTAGGGCGAGGGAACGAAACGGGCGCGAAAAACCATCCTACACTGCCAAATCAAAATGTACTGAAGGAAACTGAAAATCGCTGCTCGTGAAAAATTATCCACCCCCTTAACAAGTCCACCACAGCGCACTGCTCGCTGTACGTGGTAACACACACACACACACACACACACACACACACACACACACACAGAGAGTTGAAGCGTACTTGTTGCGCAACCGCAGTGGCCAGCCAGCTCTTGTCGATAGCAGGGCGGCGCGGCGCGGCGCTTTCCAGGTAAGAGTGGTGAGCAAATCGCCAAGGCCGTCGAGTCAGTGGCCCCTCGTCTGGAGGACAGGGCGGCCTGTGTCTGGCCCGCATCGATCGCGCCTCTCCACCATCGGCCCTACTTGTTGCCGCCGCCTACAGGCATCCAATCAGGTCTCCAGTCGCACAGTGGATTACTGAGTATCTTCTGTGACTGCTCGGAGTTTCTTACTGACCTTCACAACACCGTGCCAACTAGCTTATTCACAACAACTGTCCAGCTTTAGGGGAGTGAAATCCAGCATGGATAGAGGGTGAGTGTGAAGGAACGGGAGAAGGTTCTATCCCTCTGAGCACACACAAACAGGAAAATCCACTTGCAGATATTGAAAACACAACTGCATGGCTGTGATCATTCCATTATATCGCTCAGTAAAATCTTGTCCCACTGTATGTTAGTATAGGCATTTGCGTTAATCTCAGTCAATAATGCAATTACTTTTGCAATACCTCTCACTTCATACACTTCACCCAATTTCCAAGATCGAAGGCAATTACTTCATCTGGTAGTAAGTTGCACTGTTTTATTTAACGTGGTTAGGAGAATGTGAGTACCTACTCGACTAGTATAAGGTATTTGTCTATAAAAAAATTGCTGAATTCTCTTTGGTCTCAATCCACATAAATGCTGATGTGAGGTTATATGCCATTCCTCGCAAAGAAATTGTATTAGTTGAGACGTACTGGAGGGTGGTAACAGACAGTTTATTTTCCAGCGTAAACAGGTTTGGTTCGATAACATTCGAATTATTCGATAAAGGAGACTACGAAAGACATGTTATTTTTCTCCATGCCCATTACATCAATTTTTGATACTTCTATTGATGTATGTTGTCCATATCATCCCGGGACGTGTAGTCACTTTCTTGGAATACTTCCTGAGCTCTTACCTACAATCATCTAAAATGGCTCCACTGACAGGACTAGTTACTTTTCCTTTTAGTATTTTTCTCTCTCAAGAACAGCAAGTATTCCGTTATGCAGTTTGGGTCTAACGATTTTCTCTGATACTTTATTCTATAGACTCATCCTGAGCTTATATATCGCCTTCGGGGTAGTGGTAACTTCACTAAATGTCCTAATGTCCGTAACAATAAACGTTTATCTTGCATTACTGTATTTAACAGAGAAATTTGCACTATGACTTGGTGGTGCCCCACTGCAGAAAGTTAATGAAGGTACGAGAATACGGAAGAGGTCTAAGATATGTGAGTGATTTAAAGATTCTTAAGTAATAGGATCCAGTATGCTGTATTCGACGGTCAGTTTTCTTCAAAGATGAGAGGATCATCATTGGGAACCGGAAGGCACCAAACATACCATGTACGGGCGCTGCAGGCTCGAGATATACTTTTCTTCATAACTGGGGCTACACCGTAGACTCTAACCTCTGCGAAAGTGGAGTACTACAAACCACGCTTTACATGTACACATGTGCCCCGCCAAAGGCACTGAGAGGACCTTATGGCAGCAAAGCCAAATGCAATCGACGTCGCCCGGTTCTGCGCAAGAAATCTTTAGTTCTAGATTAAAATCTTGTATTTGATGTAATATTTACATCATTTGTATCTAAAATGCTGTGTTGTTTTTCTTTGTATATATTTTATGTGTGAATGTTGTACATACTATAATGTGTAACTAAGTGGTGCTTCTGACACGAATAAATAATTCAGGAGTGCCCCAGCAAAGTGTGATAGGACCGCTGTTGTTCTCTCTGTATATAAATGATCTGACGGAGTGAGCAGCGATCAGCGGCTGTTTGCTGATGCTGCTGTGGTGTACACGGACAGTGTCGTCGTTTGAGTGACTCTAGGAGAATTCAAGATGACGTAGACAGAATTTCTTGTTGGTTAATGAATTTCAGCTAACTCTAAATGTAGGAAAATGTAAGTTAATTGAGATGAGTATGAAAAGCAAATATAATGTTCGAATACAACAATAATAAAATGCACAGTCACGTTGTACAGGCGTAACGTTGCAAAACGACATCAAATGCAATGAGTATGTCAGGATTGCAGTGGGGAAGATGAATGGTTGGCTTCGGTTTACTTGTAGAGCTGTAGGAAAAGCTGATGAATCAGACCGCATATAGAACACTAGTGCCACTCATTCTTGAGTGCTGCTCGAGTGTCTGGGATCCCCACCAGGAAGATTAAAGGGAGATACCGAAGCAATTCAGAGGCGGGCTGCTAGTTTGGTACCGGTAGGTTTGCTCGACACGGAAGTCTTACAGAGATGATTCGAGAACCCAAGTGGAAATCCGTGGAGGGAAGGTAACGTTCTTTTGAGGAACGCTGTTGATAAAATTTAAAGAAATAACATTTGAAGTTGACTGCATAACGATGCTACTGCCGCCAACGTACATTTCGCGTAAGGGCCACGAACATAAGCTCGTATGGAGGCATACAGATAACCGTCTTTCCTTAGCTCTATTTTCAGGTGGAGGAGGAAGGAAGATGACTGGTAGTTCCACAACTTATTGTACGCCACGTACTGTACAATGTTCTGAGGGCTGTGTATATAAACGGAGATGTAGGCGTAAATCACCTCTTTGTCCTGGAATGGCCCTACATACAGCAACTTTAGATACTCACTGCAGATTTACAACTGTTGTCATCTGTTAACTCGATGGATGACAAAAAATTTAATCAAGTTCCAAGTCTATAAAATATAAGATGATGGTAAATTAGTACAATATCACACTAATCGCGGCTGTACTGAGAGCTGACAGCAATTTCAGAGACGAGGAAATAAAATAGAACCTCGTTGCTTTGCCGATAAGTCAGACGGAAAACTTCACGTGTGTCCTGTCTTCACCAGTGTATTTGACAGGTAGATTTTGGAGTGATCGTTACATTTTTTGTTCTACAGCGCGCGCGCACACACACAGACACACACACACACACACACACACACACACACACACACACAATAACACGATTATGGCCAAAACATTTTGGTCCACTGCTTAATAGCGTGTTGGTCCGTCTTTGGAATGCAATATAGTAGCGACTGTGCGTGGCATAAATTCGACAAGTCCTCGGTTGGGTTCCAGAGGCTTATAGCACCAGACATCTACGCGCAGGTATTGCAATTCCTGTAAATTACAGATCGGTTTGTGGTCGCGGAGGTGGTGCCCATTGCCTCCTAAACGTCTTCCTTCAGGTTCAGATAACCATGCTGCCCAGATCAATGTAGCTACCTCCTGGCCTTAATACACTGACAGTTATCTGGCTGGAAAACGCCTTTGGCGCCGGGGAAGACAGACATGAAGGGATAAAGGTGGCCACAATAATACAATGCTACCATCAGAGATACCGTTCGTTGAAATCGCATGAAGCGATTAAAAGTTGTTAATTCAGAGGTTTTCGTGTAAATATTTATTTACTCTGCAATACACTGGAAAGCCTAAGAAATTTGTAAACCCGCCTAATATCGTGTAGGGCCTACGCGAGCATGGAGAAGTGCCGCAACACGACACCATGAATCCTACAGGGCTGTCCATAAATCCGTAAGAGTACAATGGGGCGGAAATCTCTTCTGAACAGCACGTTGCAAGGCATCCAAGATATACTCAATAATTTTCATCTCTGGAGATTTTGGTGGCCAGGGGAAGAGTTTAAACTCAGAAGAGTGTTCCTGGAGCCTCTGTGTAGCAATTCTGGGCTTGTGGGGTTTCGCAATTCTGCTGGAATTGCCTAAGTCCGTCGGTATGCACAACGGACATGAATGGATGCAGGTGATCAGACAGGATTACGTACGTGTCACCTCTCACAGTGGTATCTAGATGTATCAGGGGTTCTAATCACTCCAACTGCACACCGCCCACACCATTACGGAGCCTACACCAGCTTGAACAGTCCCCTCCTGACATGCAGGGTCCATGGCTTTATGAGGTTGTCTCTATACCTGTACACTTCCATCCGCTCAATACTATTTGAAACGAGACACGTCCGACCAGGCAACACGTTTCTAGTCATCAACAATCCAATGTTGGTACTGACGGACCCAGGCGAGGCGTAACGCATTGTGTCGTTCAGTCATCAACGGTACACGAGTGGGCCTTCGGCTCCGAAACCCCATATCGATGATGTTTCGTTGAATGGTTCGCACGCTGACACTTGTTGATGCCCCAGCACTGAAATCTGCAGCAATTTGCGGAAGGGTTGCACTTCTGTCACGCTGAACGCTTCTCTTCGGTCGGCGTAGGACCCATTCTTGCAGGATCTTTTTGCGGCCGCAGCGATGTCTGAGATTTGACGTTTTACCGGATTTCTGATATTCACGGTACACTCGTGAAATGGTCGTATGGGAAAATCCCCACTTCATCGCTACCTCGGAGATGCTGTGTCCCATCGCTCGTGCGCCGACTATAACACTTAAATCTTGATATCCAGCAATTGTAGCAGCAGTAACAGATCTAACAACTGCGCCAGACACATGTCGTTTTATATAGACGTCGCCGAGCGCAGCGCCGTATTCTGCATGTTTACTATCTGTGTATTTGAATATGTATGCCTATATCAGTTTCTCTGGCGCTGCAGTGTATTAACTTCTGCAGTTTTAAAGGTACTGAAATATTGTTGTTTCTTTGGATGTGCCTCATTTTTCGGAGATGACAGACATATTCAGATATGCTCTAAGATCTGACTGTGAGTTACTGTCGCATTTCAAAGAGCTGTAACGTAGCCAGCTTTAACATTATCTCATACTCCGCTGTTTCTTGGAGCTCCTTCTGCACAACGTACATGCGAGTAATTCTCAGCTTCGGGATTTTCCTCACATCCAGCCTTTTGTTCGCCTGGAGCACGCGTGGCGGCGCGCCCGGCCGTGTCGTCCGTCGGCTGTGGGGCCGCACAGCTTCGCAAACAAATTCACCTTACACTGTACTAATTTTAGGCAGCCGATCATCTTCCATAAATACGCGTAACGTTATGATCTTCCGCCACAAAATGGGACAGTAAAAGATATTCCTTATAGTGATACAGTTCGAAGTGATGTAGTAATGTCCACATTCCGTTCTTCTCGTCTGTGAGGCTGTGGGGAATCCGGTACACACAGGTCTTCCATAACTTCCGATGCTCCACCATTATTGTGCGTGCGGTACCGCGACTGATGGGGTGCACTACCCACGCCTCCCATAAACGACTTAACCGGAACCATGAATCCCATAATCACGTGGATTAGCAGGTAGCAGGCCCATGACTCCCATAACCACATAGCATTAGCAGGAAGCAGGAACCATACCACCGGAACAAGTATAGTTACCAGCAGGTAGCAGCCCCAAGCCCTTGCAGCCTTGTTGGAGTGGTAATTGTGGGCTCATGTTTAAGTTTACACCAGATCATTTCGTAGTGACCTTGTCTTGCTATGCAATTGCAGTTACAGTTAGAAAACTGGGAAGGGAAATGCTAGTTCAGAATCGTTATACTTTAAAATAGTAAATATTATGGGTGTGCAAAATATGGAATTGCAAAAGTTTCATTGAATCTCCCTCCGTTGAAGGCACAAATGTGCTCGAGAGTCAAGACGACCAAAACCATGCAGAAATATCTGGTCACAAAATTCAGAGCCAAAAAGCATTTATTGGTCTGAAGAGGAAAACTACAGAAGATTTATGTTAAATATCATCAGAACTATTACATAATCAACAGAAAGCAAAACATACTGAAGAAATAATAATTAAAGATGTCGACAGCTTAAGTACATTCATTTAGGAAGCTAGGCGGAAAATTCTGCTGAAAATTTTCTCAGAACACATTAATAGATTTTTTATTACGTACTGTTACTGACAAAAACGTTATAATATTCTTGGAAGCTGGCAGCCTCAAAATACTTAATTTGGTAGCTGATGGAACTTTCAAGTATTGCACGAACCTTTTTGTCAGCCATTTACAATCAACGGGCGTATAATAGAGAATACATTCAATTTTTTTTCTTTTTTTGCTGAACTTCTTGTTCTCTGAATGGTTTTTCAACAAATTTGGATAAATGTGGTAATCTGGGTCCAAAATTATCTCCATCGACAATGTTTTCAGATTCACTATTGAATCACAATATGGTTGATAACTATTTCAGTACGCCGGCCGCTGTGGCCGAGCGGTTCTAGACGCTTCAGTCCAGATTCGCGCTGCTGCTACGGTCTCAAGTTCGAATCCTGCCTCGGGCATGGATGTGCGTGATGTCCTTAGGTTAGTTAGGTTTAAGTAGTTCTAAGTCTAGAGGACTGATGACCTCAGATGTTAAGTCCCATACTGCTTAGAGCCAGTTGAACTTCTACACGGTGGTCAGAAACAGCCTGAAAAGCTTGTAAGGGAGTTGTAGTGTAGGTTGTTAAGAAAAGAACTCAATACACTGCTCAGCTTCCGAGTTGATTAGCACTGAATTTAACCAATCAGGCCGTTGCACCCTCAAATTCAAGCAGCCCGCCAGAGATGGAGTCTCCAAACGTGTTCTTCGGCTGCTTTCCTTAATCCGTCAAAAGAGCGATTCAAAAATTGGACATGGGACGGTGGTAAGGATCGAACCTGAGCCAAAGAGCGTATATGAGAGCGCACGAGACTGCTTAAGTCTCGTGCGCTATCATATACGCTCTGAGAACAACTGACACTAATTGTGAGGGCTGCTTGAATTTGCTCACGCAATGGCCTGATTGGCTAACTTCAACGTATCGATTTTTTTTCTTAACTAATTTCTCAGCACAATATACTATTTCTCAACACAACCTACCCTGCAACACCCTTACAAGCTTTTCACATTGTTGCTGACCACCCTGTGTGCAATCACGTACCTGCGCTACCAACGTCGGCGCCAAGCTCGTTATACAGTCAGTCCCACAAGAAAGTGTCTGCTGTTATCTGTATGAAACAAAAGACACTATTATCAATATATTTTTATATGAAAATACGTGTTATTACTAACTGCACAATTACCTGACAGTTAATCCAATCTCCGCCATGATCGATTATAGAATGGCATCTTTTTGGCATGCTTTCCAAGAGATTTTCTGCATATTCTCTAGGTAATGATCCATCTTGTCCTGGTTTTACACGACAGCTGCTACAAAGTATACATTGGCTTTCCTTTAAGCTTCATCTTAATATGCGCCTAAACATTTCCGACCGGATTTGCATCCGGAAATATTTCATGACAATCCATCGTGGACACAGCATTGTGTTGTTTCCACGCTGTACAGCGACGGCTGCGATGTTTCGGATCATTATCCTCTTGAAGCACTCAGATTGCCTTGTTTGAACCAAACAACTTCTTAAAGGACCTCAGACGGCATTTATAAATATTGCACATTTTTTCAGCGTTTAAACTGGGTGTAAATAAGTGCGAATAGCCAAAACTGCAACCGACAAAATAAAACATTCCACTCTCACACTGTTTATCTACACACTGTGCAAAAGTGCATTGAGTACGGGTTCAGGATAGCTATCAGAGATGTATGCGATTGCAGTCTTTCTCGGCGTATTCCACTGATGAATTCTTCTCGGAAAGAGATGATGGGTACGAAACTCATTGAAACGTTGCGACAAGACGACGCCACCACTCTGCTGATAACCCGAGAAGAATTCATCACTATCAGAAATGTCACTGCGGACGTTCCATTTAACATTTGGCGTACACTTTCTTGTGGAACTAACTGTATAGCCTGTCTCGTTTACATTTGAGGGTCCCTTAGATAAATCACTATAGGACCATAAGGGTAAACTAGAGAGATTCGAGATCACACAGATACTTACCAAAACTCATTACTCCTGCGAACCATTCGCAGCTGGAAGAGGAAAAAGGGGGGGGGGGGGGAGAGTGACCGTGGCATTCAAAGTATCGACCGCCATGCACAATAACGTGGGTGGCAAAGCATAGATGCAAGTCAGTGGGTCCCAACCTGTTTGAGACCATTACCGCACACTGCAATCAGATATTAGCTAGTATCCCCTGCCACCGCCGTTATTAACATTAGCGCCTAACTAAATTTAAAAATGGAAAACAGTTTTCTTTGAATATTTTCATCATCAAAATGATGAGAGATAAATGATATTTATTTTTTGCAGGTGTCTTTTAAGCCACGAATGAATGAGGGAAAGAAACCATTCGTACTGCATAATTATAGTAATCCTTATCTATTGAATGATGAAGTAATTCTGCATCGCGAGTGCTACATCCAACTCCTCCGCAGAACAGAAAGCTAACTAGACATATTGAGGGTAGACATTTGTCACAAAACATGTTTTCTATGCACGATACTTCTCCCTAGAGGTACTTGCTTCACCAACACCTTGTACTCCCATTTAAAATCAACCACATTCAGATGTGTGCACTGTGCTTAGACCTACTGTTTGTAAATCACTCGATTGCTGGTTTACTTACTTCTGAAGTGACAGAAATGAAAGGCTTAAGATTGCCAATGCTTTGTGTCCGACCACTGCCACTAATAATGATAACAAGAACACGAAGAAGTATACTGAGTGGGCCCTACAGTAGAGTTGTAGCCATTATGTAGTTACTGTTGTACTATGCTGTCGGTTAGTTCGTTTATTGTTGCGAAGTGAATAACGAAGGCATTTCTAGTCTGTTGTGGGTATTACATACAACTCGAAGACGGGATTGTGATGAGATATTTAAGTAGATGTGATGTATATGTCTCGATTTTACTGTCATACACAGTGTGTTGCAGTTTGGTTAGGATTGTGGCTATGAAAAGTGTAAGTCATGAATTATGTTCACAAAACCACTGTATCCCACTGAATCAATATGCAGCTTAAATCTTCTTAACAGTGTTCTGAAACAGTCACTGTAGTCCTATATTGGAATTGCTTTTAGTACAGGAGTATGATTTTTTTTTAGACGTTCTTAAATGTATGGTAACTGTGTCCTTTCATTGGCAACTTCAATTTCGGGAATAAGCAGAAGTGACCTGGTGACAAACCCGACGAATACGGTGGATGATCGAGGACTGTGATCCATCTGTAGGCCAAATCTCGCGCACGATTTTCAGTCTGTGGGCTGAGGTGTTGTCGTGGAGGGCGACCAGCACCTGCCTCTCCGTTGGGTTAAATTCGACGAACGCAGGCCCACAAATGCAAAGATGGCTCTAAGCACTGTGGGACTTAACATCTGCGGTCATCAGTCCCCCAGACTTAGAACTATTTAAACCTAACCAACCTAAGGACATCACACACATCCGTGCCCGAGGCAGGATTCGAACCTGCGACCGTAGCGGTCGCGCGGTTACAGACTGAAGCGCCTAGAACCGCTCGGCCACAGAGGCCAGCCACAAACACAAAATTTGATGTGGCCTCGGTGCTCCACCATCATTTTTCGACCAGTGTCAGGCACATACTGCTACAATCACGACCGGGATGCCTGCAGCAGCAGTGTTAGCACTTTGACTGTCTACACGGATGTTGTTGAAAGTTCAAGGATCATTACACCACAACTCGCCACAGGCTAACACTGCAGTTTGGAATTTCACTCAGGCACCCCTGACGGAACGGGGACACACTGTGTAGAAGCGTGGTACAAAGCACAAAGTACGTGTGTAATGGGTGGACTAAGTGAGGAAGATGATGTTTATACATTTGTTTCACAGACTGTAGCCTCCACCACACTGTATCGCGTAGTAATGCTAGTATTTGAAGGAGTGTAATTGTTGATAACTTACATAATCCGCATTACAGTAATACGAAATAGTAATAATAATAAATATCCTTTAAACTAATTTAGTTTTGTGACCGAAGCTCAGTTCACCCATTTTGTTTCTACCCTCAGTAAATTACATTTTACCTACTGATGTAGGTAAATCAGCATTACACAAACGAGAGAGTTGTAGTTTCGAGTACAGGGCGGCACGTAGCTTGTAAACGGAAAGGTAGACAGTAATGGCAGTGCACTCCGGAACGCGGACTGCATCCGCTGTCGTCGGGACTTGGCAGCGATCGACCGCGTGGCCGCGTGCATCAGCGGGCGGCGGCTCGTTAGGCGCGCAGCCTCCGCCACTGCAGCCGCAGGAAGGCGGCCGGCGGGCTGCGCTGATTGCAGCCCGTGACCCCGGCTCGAGCCGACACAGGCCACCAGCCGGCTGCCGTCCCCAGCGCAATTTGTGCAGCCTCACTCTCTCCTCCCGCCTGTCTTCTCCGTTTCGGTGAATTGGGTTAGGAAACTTCACAGTCCCATCCAGCAGTAATGCCTCTACCCTTCTGACGGTATTTTCCGCTTACAGTAGCAAACAAAAACAGGTTTCTGACTTCAATATACACTCATGATCCAAAACATTATGACCACCTGTGTAATATTGCATTGCTACACATTTAGAACGCAATAAAGCAGTGACTCTGTGTGGCATGAGTATCACAACATCTTGTCAGGTTTTCAGAGGCATGGGGCACGATATATTTACGTACAGGTCACGCAATTCCCGTAAATTAAGGGATAGTACTTTGAGAGAACGTCCCTGGCGCCAATTACCGGCCCTAATGAGTTCCATCGAGTTCAGATAAAGCGAATCTGGTGGGCAAGATATCAAATAGAGTTCATATGGTGTTTTTCGAAGTACTGTAGCACGATCCTGTGACAGGGACAGTTATCGGCCTGGAAGAAGCCATCGACGGCGGGTAAGACATCAGCATTAGTAGGGTAACAGTATCACTTCTGGCCAAATTACTGATATCAGCACTTTTTTCACCCTGTATTCGATTACAGATGATGTAATAGTGCTTGTTATATTCAAAGTTATCGCTCGTCCCCTCCCTTCCGCTCCTCTCCCCTCACTTAAGTGAGAGGAAAGACCAAGAAGCACCTTATAAGGAACAGTCCTTCACCATTCACTTCGGTCGCAGTCGGCCCTTTTCCCGAGAATTCTCGTTCATCGTTCACTTTGGCCGCGGTCAGTCTTGTTGCTGGAAACGTCTTCTTCGCTGTTCCCACCGACCAGTCTCGCTCCCGCCATAGCCTGGTTCAGTCAGTCTCGATCCTTGACCTAGTTCCTCTGTTCCAGCCTCAGTGTCATTCAGTAGCTTTCGTCCTTTTTTGTGTAGTCACTTGTTCCTCATTTCATTTCTGCCTTTCATAATTACATAACTGATATATAATTAAGCTATATGCGATACATATACAATTTTCAGGCAACAAAAAGAGAAATCTGATTATCTCTTTGTCGTTTCGATCAACTGCAGAACTCCTAAAAATGCAAGTTTGTTTTAGTTGTCCAAGGAAAACTATCAGTCATTATTTACATTATTAGCAGATTTTTGAAGTTTCATCTGCTTCCATTAATGTCTAGTTTTTAAGATTACTTTAAGAATACTTCGCATTTATTCCAAAAATAAAACGCGACAGGGAGGTTCTTATTTTTAAAATTTGATTGTTTGTTCACACACGAAAAATGAGTTGTGCGTGATTTCTTTTCAGCAGACAAAGGAGCAGAGGTGCTCATCCATTTGAAAAGTGGTAGGACATAAAATCGTATTTGTTATCTCAAAAACATTGTTTACAGGTAGCTTTGTAACCAAATACTTTTAACCTTAAAATTAATTTTTAATACCATATTGCTACACTAACTTTAAAAATACGAATAAGGAATGCATTATTTATTAAATGTAAATCAAGAGAGCCAAAGAGGCAGTACCATTGAAGAAGAATACGAAACACTCGTGGTGGGACTCTGCATGTGAAGGAGCACTGGAAGAACGAAAGGGTGCTTTCCAGAAGTCACTGGAGACTCAGCAACATTATCTTCACACCACAAACGAAGCCTCAAAAATTATCAGACAAACAAATAGGAGGCACATGAAGGACCAGATGGACCCGATAGAAAAAGACTTCCGAGACCACAATACTCCAGACTTTTACAGGACGTTCGCAGGGAGGCTTCGGGGACACACCCCTCAGAACTTAGGTTTCTGAAAACCAGACGGCAAACTCGCGCTGACCAACCGAGATAATTGTAGAGAATTGCTTCGATATTTCTCAGAGCTACTCAATTGCCAGAAGCCCACATCAGAATGGCCCAAAGAGACTCCCGCACAAGTAAACCCAGAATCTCCACCACCTACCAAAGAAGAAATCCATAGACACATCTTCAGACTCAAGAATAACAGGGCAATTGTAAAAGATGGTATAGTTGCATAACTATTGAAGAACATAGTCTCAAATATACTTTAGGAGCTCACACAAATCATAATAGACACCTGGAAAACGGAAAAGGTACCTGTGGAATGGAAATGTGCACTAATGCATCCGTTACACAAGAAACGTGACAGAACACATGCCAGTAACTACCGAGGGAATTCGCTCCTTGAAGTCACCTACAAAATTCTATCCGAATGCCTTGTTCAAAGAACACAAGACCAGCTTGAAAACAAATTTGGTGACTATCAAGCCGGTTTCCGACCGGGGCGTTCTTGTGTTGAACAAATTTTCAATTTGTAGATACTATTGAAATGTAGAGCAACCCGAAGCTCTCCGATCATCTGTATGTTCGCCGACTTCAAGAAGGCATATGATACGGTCGATCGACAGTCCCTCTTTAACATCTTATAAGAACAAGGACTTGATCGAAAGACATTAAGACTCATCAAGGAAACACTCACGGGCACGAAGTCAAAAGTGAAATTCGTGGGCGAATTGTCAGAGCCCTTTGAGATAAAGGCCGGTGTGCGACAAGGTGATGGATTGTCACCACTGCTCTGCATCCTTGTTCTGGATAAAGTCATCCGAGAATGGGAGAAAGAAATGAAAACCCAGAACCACTGGAACCCCATTGAAGTAGGGCAAAAGAATGATGACATCAGGTCAGTTGTTTAGATTTCGCAGACGACGTTGCGATACTAGCGGCCTGCGAAAATACACCGACCAAGCAGACTGAAGTCCTCAAGGAATGCGCTGAGAAAACTGCACTACAAACTTCATTCGAGAAGACCAAGTTCATTTACACTAAGTTGGACAATCTGGAACTGAACACAAAATAGGGGCAAATGAACTTCAAATATCTCGGTGAGATCATGGAACCAACAGGGATGGAAAAGGAAGCACTGAAAGTTCGGTTACAAAAACACAAACGAGCATATGGGAGAACGCGTGAAATCTACAATAAGAAATCACCATACAAAGATCAAACATTATAATACATGGATTAAACTTGAATTGCTGTACGCGAGCAAAACCTCGGTACTTAACAGAAAAGGTGACCTGGAGAACATCTTGAAGGAGGAAAGAAAGATCATGAGGAAAATGCTGGGACCAGATAAAATAGAAGAGAGGTATAGACTCAAATCGCGCAAAGCAACAGAGAAACTGTCCAACCTTGCCGCAGATATCAGGAAACGAAGGCTGATATTCTATGGACACATTCATAGACTCTCTTCTTCAAGGCTAACTCACAAGATTTTGAAATACACTGCAAAACTGAAGAACATTCCATGGACAGAATAAGTCAAATATGATTTGGAAAAGTCACAGATAGAAGCATCGAACATACTAGACATGAAACTTTACCGTCAGGAGATAAATAGATGGGTAGTAAAGCCAGAGAATGAAGACCCTAAAAGATAAAGGACCAAGTGGTCAAAAGAAAGGAAGAAAGCACATAGCGAAAAAAATGAAATCTATATGGGCTATTAGAAAGGCGAATCATAAATGTAATGTGTGATCCGACAGGGTCCATATGCAAACAATAATAAATGAGTGAGGGAAATATGACGGGGAAAATAATTGTTATTTTTAAGCATATTTCTTCTTCGATTGAGTCTTTGTTTTTTCCCTGGAATATTACGGAACACTCAGACACAGCCTTAAGTATATAGAGCTTCTGTTTCTCGTTTTATTATTATTACTATTATTATTATACCGGTATTACTAATGTTGAAAATGAATTCACCATTAAAGAGCGCTAAAACACAATCAATTTTCATGGCATTTTTGTCTCTTTCTTTTTATTCCCATAAGCCTCTCGTAAATTCACTGTGTTTATTCTTCCGTCTTCTGTCCACTTGTTTCCTGTTTTCTTCTCTTTGGGATTTTGCTGAAATTGCCATTTTATGATTTTCTTCTCTGTCTGTCATGTCTTCTGTGGAGATGTCCAGTATCTTGAGGTCTTCCACTGTTTCCCTTACCCAGTTGGTTTTCACTGTATTAGTTGTCACTGTGTTAAAAATTTTCTTGGTCAATCTAGTTTCTTTCGTCCTGTGTAGGTGCCAGTAAAACTTTGGCCTTCTTTTCGTGAAGTTGTTTGTAATCGTCTTTGTCTGTTGGTGCACTTCTTTTGTCGATCTCTTTATCCAGATACCCTCATTCTTAATTAGTCCATGACGTTTCTCAGTATTTTCCTCTCTTGTTTTTCCATCTCCTTGATTTTCGTTCTTCCCTTGATTTCTGTTTCTGAGGCATCCGGAGTTTCTGGTAAGACTACTGTACTGTAGTGTCTTAATTTGGCATTGATGGTAATACTTCTTTTGTTGTAATGATTCCATGGAATTTTGTGGTCCTTTCTTCATTGGATGTCCCGTTCAGTCCTGTTTTCTGTGTAATCTCTCCTAACTATTTGAAACTTGCTATTTCTAATTTCTTTTCATACTTTTTTTACCAGTGGATCTCTGTCTGTGCATTTTGAGTCCGTGTACTTCGTGTTCTCAAACGAGATTTGTATTATTATTTTGGTTGAGATATCGTGTAGCGCCTCTTGAGCTTCCCTGGCTTCTTTTCTGTTACTTGTTATGATGGATATATCATCAGCAAATGCAAGACATGTTGTGTTGACGGTTCCATCCCTGAGTCCCCCCATCTTTACCCCATTGACTCCTTTGTCCCATGTCCTGATTATTTTCTCCAAAACCGTGTTAAATAGATTGAGTGACAGCCCATCTTCCTGCCTCAATCCTGTCTTGATTTCGAATGGTTCCGAGATGTCTCCCATCAACTTTGGATGTTGTATTTGTTAATGTTTTCTGGATTAGCTCTCTGATTTTGTCGTCCACCTTTATGTCTTCCAGTGCGTTCAAGGGTGTTTCTCTATCTATGGAGTCGTAGACCTTCTTGAAGTTAGCGAATGTTAGTGTGGTGTTCTGGTCTTTCTTGTTGTTAATATTGTTCTCAAGTGCCAGATCTGTTCACTGCTTGACCTTCCCTCTCTGAACCCTCCTTGGTACTCTCCTACCTGTGGACCTATGTGAGGCTCTAGCCGATTTAACAGGGCTTTTGATAAAATTTTGTTTGTCACTAGTGGTAGTTAAATTCCTACGTTGTTATTAGGTTCTGTTTTGTCTCCTTTCTTGTGGAGGTGTGTGTGATCGCCGATTTCTATTCTTCTGGTACTTTTTCTGCTTCTCTGATGTTTTCGATGGTTGTGTGTATTTTAGGTGTGATGGGTTCGTGGTCTAAGTTCCATATTTCCGCAATCAGTCCATGTGCTCTGTTATTTTTCAATGATTTTATTATTTTCACGATATCCTGGTGTATTGGCGGTTTGAAATCGAGGTTGACTTCTGGCTTCTATAATTTTAGGATAAGCAAAATGTTTATCATAGTTTAGTAGTATGTCAAAGTATTGTTCTAATATTTCATAGTTATTTTTCGAGTTTGTCTCCAGTGTTCCGCCTTGTCTTTTGAAGTATAAGCTCGGTAGTTGGTATCCTGACATATTGTCTCTAAATGTTCTACAAAAATTTCGTGTGCTGTTTCCGTTGCAGTCATCTTCTATCTTTCGGGCTGTTGTTTTCATAACCACTTTCTTCTCTACGGGTTATTTTCGCAGTGGTCCTCTGTGCTCTCTTGAATTCTTCCCGTTTCTCGAATGTTCTATGACTGATAAGTTATTTCCAGGCTTCTATTCTATCTTCTGTGGCTCTGTCACGTATCATGTTCTACTATGCGTGTTTCCTTTTTCTTGTTGGTTGCCCCAATTTTATCAGTTTCTCAATTTTTTTCTCACGGTTCGGTCCAGTCCTTACTGTCGATTTGCTTAATTTTTTTTTTCTCTTAGTTCTTTCTTGCGTAGTTGTAGGTCTCCTGGGTCTGTTCGAATATTTATGTTGGTTCTCTTGGTTTGTCTTTTACGTACAAATTTCGGTTTTATGCGGAGTAGGTGGTGATTCAAAAATCCTTTACTTGTTCTTACATTAATAATTTCTCTGGTGTTTTTCATTGATATCGCAATCTGATCTATCCGAAATTCTCCTAGGGCGTTGTTGGGGGAATTGCAAGTTCGCAGTTTCTTTTGTGGCTTCTGGAATTGCGTAGATATGATTCTGAGGTCGAAATTTCTGCAAAAGTAGATCAGGTTCTGTTCATTCTTGCTTGTCTGCTTGTAGGCGGTGTGCTTTCTTGTTGTTTCTTTGAATTTTCTTTCCGTGCATAACTGGACATTAAAATCTCCTACTGAAACTTTCATGCGCTTCATGATTTTGTTTACTGTTTCTTCCAGATGTTCCCAGAAATCTTCTATCACCTGTAGGTTTTTCTTGTTGTAGGTGTTTGTGGGGGACGTGCACTGATTAGTGTATAGGCTTTGTTTCCAGTTCGTATCGCAAGTTTTTTTTCTGATTTTGAAGTGAAATCTATTACAGAGTCCAGTATCGATTTGTCTACTACAAATTCTGTTCCGAAGACTTTTAAATTTCTTCCTGGGGTAGTTATGGCTGGTTTCGCCTCTCTATAGTTTTCCGAGCCAAAGTGGCTCTCATCTGAGATTCTTGTTTCCTGTATTGCCAGACTTTTTATATTGAATTTATCCATGATGTCTGTCAGTTGTTTCAGTTTACCTAGTTTCAGTAGTGTGTTCGTGTTGAGTGTTCCCACGTAAAATATTCTCTTAGTCTGGAGGATTTTTGAGAAGCTCCGACTTCTCTTCGTGACATGCCCGATCCCCTGGAATCCGATGATCAGGTCTATCACCCGGCCTCACTGACTGGGACCCAGGGTAGTAGATTCTTTCCCATTGTTCTGTTATGATTACTGGTTTGTGTTGAGGTTTTGGTGAAATCCCAAAGGATCTCACGTAATTTCGACTAGAATTTTGAGTTCCAGAAGATTCAATCGCAGCCGAGCTCACAGAACCAACAGACGCTGACCAGAGTATCGGTGGCTGCCACACAGACGTGTCTGGATTTTGGGGTTTCACCTGTAACCCTAGGCAGGGGCGCTCACAGGGTACTACCATCTGGAGCCAGATGGACCCAGGTTTTTTTTTAATGAAGTTGTTACTCCTCTCCCTCCTTTTCCCTCACCGCTTTCATTATGAGGCCCCGGGTTTGGGACCGACAGTGGCGGATTTCTAGTTTTATTTATTTATTTATTTATTTATTATTATTACTGTGTTGCATGAGCTTGACGCCTGTGCCACCCGGGCACCTGGCTACTTTTAGTTATGTAACTAGGTGTTTGGGTTGATGACATCTTAGTTTGCATCCCACTGTGAAGAACTTGTCTTAAGGAACTTGTCAGTCAAATCAAATTGGTTAAAGATACTCTTATTTGAGTAGAAACGAACTGTTCAGTCCCGTCAGCCATAATTTTTGGGATTTGAACGATCCCTACTCGAATCCTTATTCATTTTCGTCTGTCGCTTCTGCTTCACTATTCAGTGCAGCGAGTATTTTCATTTTGATCAGAAAATCATGGCGACAGAACAGAGGACGGGAACCAAAACTGATTCTTCAGTTGTTGCAAAGCCACATCTCAGGTTTCACTATTGACGACCTGCTATAAATGTATAAAGGTTTGAGAGAACTCTGAAATCCCAATACGCTAGTTTGACTTCTAAAGCGGCACAAGATCAATTATCGACTTAAATGGAAACGATGCAGATGGAAAAGAGCAAGTAAACTGTTTATTACTTCAAATGTAAGAAGCCGATCGCCTACAGAACCATGACCGTGCCCAAGCGTGCACCTCTTCGTCCGAAGCAAATTGATGGCCACGAATATCTTTCGTCAGGGCTCAAAAACTGTGGAAATCGCATGAGGAGAAGTCAGGACTGTATGGAGCATGTGTAAGGGCTTCCCAACGAAACTTCTGCAGCAAATCGGAACAACCTGAAGAATAAGTGGGCCTACTTGTTGTATATTTTCAAATAAATTTTCACTTCGCATGCAGACATAATGGCACTTCGATACGTAATTTGTTTACAATCCCACGCATTGTACACTTTTAATGTTGGTTCAACAGATGACAGTTTACTTCAGGTTCCTTCATGGTAGTAATGCCTGTGCATGTATCTATTACTTATTTTGTGCAAAGGAACAGGAAACGATAACACTGTGCTTCTAGAATTAGGATTCCTCTTGCAAGTGAATGACGACTGGGATGGGTAATGATCAGGTTCCGTATTCTGCAATTTCGCGCAGCCTGCGCTGGCCTCCCTCTACCTGGCTTGCGGTCACTGGTCCGTCACGTCGGCTGAGAAATGTGACGCTTTCTAAGGAAGCACTCAGCTAAGGAAATCGAAGTAAGCAAAGTCTGTGTTCAAAATAACCAATGAATTTATCATGTAGAAGTAACACTTTTGCATAATTGATAGTTTTTCTGATAACTTATTAAAATCCATGAAGCATGCTCTGCTACCAGTAATGGACCGTGATTTATTTTCAAAGAATATTCTTAAGAATTTTTTTTATTTACTAGCGATCCATCAAGAACATTAACACATTTAATCACACTATGTAAGCATGGAAGTAGTTGCCAAGGAGTAAAAAATGAAATCATAACCTAATTCCTTTTAACAAATGGGGATTTTATTCACTTTAATAGTGCCTAAAATCATTTTTTAAAAGAAACAGATTTAAAATTATAATCAGAAAGCACTTTCTAAATATCAAAGTTACAATTTATTCAGAGGCAGAAAGAAACAAGTTTTGACTGTATGAACTTTCGGGCAGATAACCTTGCCGCTCCCTTTTAACACGGCCATAGTTACGACCGCTCACAACAGCCTCTGAAAGACTACACTGGTGCAAATCTGCAACACACCATATAACTTTGAACTAAGAGTTTTAACAATTTACACAAGCACACAAACTATGTATCCCCCCGTAGGAGGGATGGAAATGGTACAAAACACTAACAATTAAAATATTAATCTTGCCACCGAAGGTGCAACTTGATTTTAACTTCTAAGATAAGTCTTACGGTGAAAGGGTGGCAACTTTATATACTAAAATGATCATTTAAATAAAATCCCATGAAATGCAAACTTATATAAAGTTCTACAAGATTGGCCAAACAATAGTTAAGATCTCTACAGTACACAGTTACCACCTCTCAAGATCATAGGCAATAATATCAGAATTTCCAAAGAGCAAAATATATTTCAGGTATTAGGCGATTACACTCCAAGCAATAAATTCGTTAACACACCAAATCCGACAAACATCACAGAGGAAGCTACTAACGTACGGTAGATTGATAGGGAGATTACCGAACAACCCGAACCGCAAGGTTGCTCTAACCTGTCCCTACTCCACAAGGGAACAACGGACCACCCAATTCATAAGCAACCACCTTCCCGCGGGTGGGCAGACGGAGAAGAATGGTGGGACGACCCCAAAGCAAAACGGCTGGTGATCTCACCAAGAAAACAAGTAGAATTTAACAAGAGTAAATCAAACAAGATATCACCAATCACTTTTCTAATAAACTGTGATTTCTCGAGAAGACCTGACGCAGCACCCCCAAATCGCTCTCCCGAACCGTCCGCTGTCAGCCGCTTCAACGGACGCAGGACAGTACGCCGATCTCCCGTCTCACGGCGTCGTAGCTCGCACCGGCCAGACCGATGTCGTGGGTTGAGTCATGTTGCTCTTGTCTCGACTGCCAAGTCACTACCCCTCGCTATACGCCGCGGCCCTATGGACTCACGTGGCGACCTCACATGCGCCGACGCTCAAGACGGACAATTCAACTTGTGTCTCAGTGTGCGACCGACCAACCGATCGATCCAACCGCCAATGACCATTGCCTGAGCAAACTCGAGCAGACTGGCGGCCTAACGCGCGGACTCAGATGCAGGAACTAAGCCCCGACCGAGCGACCACTCGCTAAGTTCTCTTACTGGCGGAGTGAAAAGACTCTCATTTTGACTGCTTTAAAGGTTGATCCGAACGACAGAAATGCTAGCACTCCGAACGACAGACAGACGCTAACTGCCTAACAAATGCGGACGAGAGATAGACTAGGAAGCTGGGGACGAGAGACTGACCCAGAATGACCGACTGGCGAGCTCGTAGCGCACCAGAAATGCACGTGAACAGGGAACCTTTCCCCTTTTCGACAAGAGGGAGACACCAAAGCTGTGATTGCCGCAGCGGCGCCACCGACAGAAACGGAGGGCGACGGCTTCACACTACGCGCCGCGGCGCGCTCTTCAAAACAGCAATTTTTACCACGGCTCAGTGAACAAGTAAAAATGAATGGTTCCCAAAAAGAAACGATCACCAGTGAACTAATTACCAAAGACAAACGAATGTCCGCATTACTAATAAATTTCAAAAATATATGACATACACTCCTGGAAATGGAAAAAAGAACACATTGACACCGGTGTGTCAGACCCACCATACTTACTCCGGACACTGCGAGAGGGCTGTACAAGCAATGATCACACACACGGCACAGCGGACACACCAGGAACCGCGGTGTTCGCCGTCGAATGGCGCTAGCTGCGCAGCATTTGTGCACCCCCGCCGTCAGTGTCAGCCAGTTTGCCGTGGCATACGGAGCTCCATCGCAGTCTTTAACACTGGTAGCATACCGCGACAGCGTGGACGTGAACCGTATGTGCAGTTGACGGACTTTGAGCGAGGGCCTGTAGTGGGCATGCGGGAGGCCGGGTGGACGTACCGCCGAATTGCTCAACACGTGGGGCGTGAGGTCTCCACAGTAGATCGATGTTGTCGCTAGTGGTCGGCGGAAGGTGCACGTGCCCGTCGACCTGACACCGGACCGCAGCGGCGCACGGATGCACGCCAAGACCGTAGGATCCTACGCAGTGCCGTAGGGGACCACACCTCCACCTCCCAGCAAATTAGGGACACTGTTGCTCCTGTGGTATCGACGAGGACCATTCGCAACCGTCTCCATGAAGCTGGGCTACGGTCCCGCACACCGTTAGGCCGTCTTCCGCTCACGCCCCAACATCGTGCAGCCCGCCTCCAGAGGTGTCGCGACAGGCGTGAATGGAGGGACGAATGGAGACGTGTTGTCTTCAGCGATGAGAGTCGCTTCTGCCTTGGCGCCAATGATGGTCGTATGCGTGTTTGGCGCCGTGCAGGTGAGCGCCGCAATCGGGACTGCATACGACCGAAGCATACAGGGCCAACACCCGGCGTCATGGTGTGGGGAGCGATCTCCTACACTGGCCGTACACCTCTGGTGATCGTCGAGGTGACACTGAATAGTGCACGGTACATCCAAACCGTCATCGAATCCATCGTTCTACCATTCCTAGACCGGCAAGGGAACTTGCTGTTCCAACAGGACAATGCACGTCCTCATATATCCCGTGCCACCCAACTTGCTCTAGAAGGTGTGAGTCAACTACCCTGGCCAGCAAGATCTCCGGATCTGTCCCCCATTGAGCATGTTTGGGACTGGATGAAGCGTCGTCTCACGCGGTCTGCACATCCAGCACGAACGCTGGTCCAACTGAGGCGCCAGGTGGAAATGGCATGGCAAGCCGTTCCACAGGACTACATCCAGCATCTCTACGATCGTCTCCATGGGAGAATAGCAGCCTGCATTGCTGCGAAAGGTGGATATACACTGTACTAGTGCCGACATTGTGCATGCTCTGTTGCCTGTGTCTATGTGCCTGTGGTTCTGTCAGTGTGATCATGTGATGTATCTGACCCCAGGAATGTGTCAATAAAGTTTCCCCTTCCTGGGACAATGAATTCACGGTGTTCTTATTTCAATTTCCAGGAGTGTAGATCTACATGAACACGCCATAGGCACACTAAATAAGTAATACCAACACGTGTCGAAATAAGGAAGAAAGTGATGCGCCACAACAGGGAAAATATTCGAAGAACTACGCTAAATACTGCCTGGATCTGTGGATAACAACGAATGCAATACGATAATTACGGCGCTCACCCAGTCTTAATAAGTTCAAGAGCAGCAAGAGTTCGTCCTCCTCTTAAACCAGAACCTACAGCGGCACGAATGGTCATGGTGCGCCCCTGGTGCAGGAACGTTCTCCTTGGAAAGTTTCCGTTCTTTCTTCCCACCAAAAACCTCTCTCAACGGCAACCACCAGAAATTTCTTTCCGCACGATGCCCCAGCGTACTCTATCTAAACAGACCAAAGAAAGCTTCACATCACAGCATCATAGATATACTCAGGAGTCGGGTCGAAGATATGGCCCTTGCGGCACGGCTCACACAGGTCATATCTTAATATTTGGTTTGGCACAATGTATAACATTGTTTCAGTAATAAAGTAGGTCACATTCCATCGTTCCGACCAAGGCTCAGTTGGATCCCCTCTAACCCCTCCCAGTATACTGAGATTTGGCTAAAAACAGTCGCATTCGACAAATCGGCTCTCTGGCAAATAGCTTTCCTTTTTCCAGAAGAGAATGAAAAGTGCAAACAATACTAGATCAAGTTTCTTTCCTTTATGCAGCCGTTCTAGATATTCATTCCACTTTTCAGCCTTTCTTCCCTGCTTAGTACTGACTTGCCAACTGAGTTATGAAAATTCATACTAGTGCTCATCTTTTCTTCGAAGGTTACTTTCATTTGTCTATAGGTGGCAAAGATCTTCCCCATAGTGGAAGCTTAAAAGCTTTGCATTTCTCCACTAGGAATTCCTGCTTTGCTGTTTTAATCTTGCTCTCAATATCATTTTTTAGTCGCCTATATTAACTTTCGTCTTCTGCACTTGCTGCGTTTTTATATTTTCTCTTTTCTTCTGTTAAATCCAATATCTCGCGTTTTATTCAAGAATTTCTACTTTGTGTTTTTGCTTAATTGTTCTTTTGCTGTGTCCCATATTTCATCTCTCAAAGCTACCCATTCGTCATTTTACCCCCGTTTCGACCATTTTCGCAACAGTTTCTGGTACTTTCATTTTATCCCCTTAGTGTGCTATTTTTCTCCAGTTTCTTCTATTTTAATTTCTATTTCATAACCAGTAAATTATGATTATACTACACATCTGCCCGAGGAACCATCTCTTCCAGGTATGCAACCTACTCCTATGATGAAACTTCCAAGCGCATTAAAACTGTGTGCCAGACCGAAACTCGAACTCTAGATCTTTACCTTCGTGGGCAAGTTGTCTAACAACATTTTTTGGGGTTGGAGGTGGGGGAAGGAACAAGAGAGGTACATATAAACCGTGCTTCCAAAACATGCTGCAAATCTGCAGATAACGTCCAAAAATGCAAATCGGGAAAACTGACCGTTCCTTGTAAGCGGTCGGGTGGGCGGTGGGGGTGGGGGGTGATGAGAGATGATAAAGTCTTTGGCGTCTCCGGCTCGATGGCAGGGCAGGGGACGGGGTGGGCAGAGGACAATCACACGAGGCCTGGCAACTGTGTCCCCTAGACCAACAGCCAACCAGAAGTCGACAAGAAGGGAATCAATTATAATAATGAAATTCCACTTTGTAATACAGAAATGGGAGGTATGGAAGAGGGGAAATGTACAACAAAGATAGCGCGGTATCATGCAGTGCGTCCCCCGAAAGCTTGAAGTAACACGATGGGGTATTAGTGCATCTCGACAACAGTCGACCCAACTGTGACGGGTACATTCCAGCTGAGCGAGGATTGTGCAAAACCCCACATATGTAATTGAAAAAATGACGTGAAAGAGTGGACGATGTTCAGTCACCCCCTGTTCATCGTGTTGGAGCTTCCAAAGGCCGATCCACAGCTTTTCCCCATCACCGTAAAATATGGCGACCGTCCATCCTTTGACCCAAACTATCGCATGAGTCTTGGCTACAGAGAAACACACAACCTCTGGCCAAATTAAAGCATATGGTTCGACGACAGATGGAGGGGCGCAGAGTAAACAGACGACCATTTGCGTCGCAGCACCCAGAATTGCATACTGGCGCAGGTCAGGCGATGGGCGTCACCGTCCACCGAATGACAGGTGGAACGTAAAGCAGTGTCCATCAACCCAGTCGCATGTAAACGCTGGTTAGTGGAGAATTTTCCAAAGATGACGTGATATCACGTCGCTTTCACTGATGTCGCAAGGTAGGGCTGATGAAGGTTGCGCCACACCTCAGTTTGTCTCGGTAAAGGATACTTCATCTCAACGTTGTTGCAAGGTACGCCGCGCAGTAATTAAATATAGAAGTATTTCAGTCATGGAGGGGTGCGCACATGGAAGGCCGGCGTGTACATACCTAAGGTCCTTAAAAAGACAGCTGCGCAAACAGAGGCGCAGCGTTTCCTACCGATTGCAATAGAGACATGAAGGTGGTCGCGATTTGTTCCCTGTGCCCGACTACTGTTTCTTCATGGTATTCTCAGATATATTGCCGCCACTCGACACCGGACGTTGGTGAGTCCAAGTCCCATGGCCGTCTGATAGAGGAGACCAACTGAGGTACCCAAGTACGACTCACGACCTGTCCTCACAGCTTTAATTCAGCCGGTTTGTAATGTAGGAGACGAGGCACTGATGGAATTAAGTTGTGAGGACGGGTTGTGAGTCGTGCTTTGGGAAGTCAGTTCGTAGAGCATTTGTCCGCAAAGGCATGGTCCCGAGTTCGAGTCTCAGTGCGGCACACAGTTTTACTGTGCCCGGAAGTTTCATATAAGGCTACACTACCCTCGAAAGTGAAAATTTAATTCTAGATCTATGATTCTTAAACAAGGTGTTTACAATGATTAGTCACACTCTGTACCAAATTCTGCTAGGCGACTTTCCCTTTTATACATTTCGAATCTAACTGAGCTTGGATGACAGACACGGGTACGTAATTTCATGCTGCTTGAACTCTACGGCAGAGTTCACATTCGCAGTGTCTCTTAACTGGTGGGGTGCCAGTCTCTGCGGGAAACCTTGACCAGATATTTTCAGTGGTTGACAAAAAACCTTTGTATAGATGTTGGTGGGGACACCATGGGCAGCATGCAACCTTGCGTTAGTTTCTTGAAAATCAACGTTACAGACGCTTCGAAGATAGGGCACAACAGTGTATGATAAATGTAATGGTTGCTGTCCAAATTACCAACTATGTCAACCAGAGCTGATCGTGTTGTGTACGCAGTAGAACCCCATACTATCTCATCATGCTCTGGGTCTGTTTTATAATGACGAATGCAGTCTGACTACGCTAATTTTTCAAACAGATACGTTAGTCACTTCGTTGTGCGCAGAACCAGGATCTTTCTGGAAAGAGGCACGGTGTCTCTCGGATGTTGAATGTTTTTGAGCGCATAATGGGAATGCTCCTCTACGTACGTGCTGATGTTTTAAGCAAAGCCACAGTTGTCGCCACACTGTAAGCTTGCAGTTTTCTAGAGCCCGTATCACTATCCCATATCTTGCTGCAAAGATGCCCATTTTCTTACTCAAGGAACTTGTAGTAGTTCTTCGAACCTGCACTGCAGATAATATGGTTCAAATGGCTCTGAGCACTATGGGACTTAACATCTGTGGTCATCAGTCCCCTAGAACTTAGAACTACTTAAACCTAACTAACCTAAGGACATCACATACATCCATGCCCGAGGCAGGATTCGAACCTGCGAACGTAGCAGACGCGCGGTTCCGGACTGAGCACCTAGAACCGCTAGACCACCGCGGCCGGCGGCAGATAATATGTATGTCCTCTTGGGATCTAGTTCTGCTGTGCCGTTGAGTATGGCCGTGCTGAATCTATCGATTACATATTCACGTGACAGTCATAGGATCGTTAACAATGCGAGCAACACTATCGCCGAATGTTAAACCTCAGTCTCTATAGCTCACGATCCTGCCGCTGAGTACCGTGCTGGTAGCCGTTTCTCCCCCTCACACGAGGTATAACACGCTCTTCTCGCAACAATCAACATTCAAATGCGATTTCTGATTCAGAAACCCACAGCGTAGTCTTTCATTACGTTCAGAATGTAGATGGTGCGAAACTGTGAGATGAGTCTGAAATCCAGAGTAGTCTAGAACAACATGTTTGGGTGAGCGACATGTGGAAGGCCAGCTGTAGTGTAATGACCGGTCCAGACAGGTAAGCGGACTCTAGGCAGTGAGACCCATTCTGTGGAGAGCCGAGAAGTGAGATGGGGATCACTCGCCAGGCCGCAACGGCCTCTCGTCTTGGAAAGCCCACTTACACCAATGCCAGTTATGCTACCACAAATATAAAGACAGTATTGAGCTTGCAGTATTGTGACGAGCACGCTAAAATTATTTTTGTACAGGTAAACATTAACTAAGTTATCAATATCTGTACTATTGAAGCCGGCCTGAGTGGCCGAGCGGTTCTAGGCGCTACAGTCTGGAACAGCGCAACCGTTACGGTCGCAGGTTCGAATCCTGCCTCAGGCATGGATGTATGTGATGTCCTTAGGTTAGTTAGGTTTAAGTAGTTCTATGTTCTAGGGGACTGATGACCTCAGAAGTTAAATCCAATAGTGCTCAGAGCCATTTGAACCATTTTGTACTACCGTATAAAGACAACTCTTGTTTAACGTTGTTACCAAAAAATTTGGGAAAGTACTCGACCAGTTTACTTCTGATATTTACACGATACTCTAACGAACCTTCTTACAGACATAGGCTATATCTTTACTTAATATCCATAAATACTTGTTTTATAATAATGGATGTATGCATGTATGTTCCACGTCTCCTCCATAACCACTGAACTCAATTCAACCAAACTTCGTACACGTATCACTAACTGTTTGGAAAGAATCGCTGTGGGAGTGAGAATCACTTACGTATCCAATGGGTGTAGGGGGGAAGGAAGTAAATGTGTAGCCCACTATGGGCGAATACAAAGACTTTACTCTTCCAGTAATTCAGAATTAGAGCATTTAATGACTTTCGACAAACTTTATGCATAATTTTAGACCTTAGGGAACTTTCTTTCGCTGATACAACCAGCATCATGCTGAAAGGAAAAAAAAATCTTTATTGTTTACTACATTTTCCCTGTTCATGGAGTAAAACTGCCGCATGAAGCATTACATTTATATTTCTTACTTCTTTGCTACTAACTCTACTCGCATCACATTTTGCAGACAGTATCCACGTATGCCGCGGAATCTACCTAGAAAATTGTACGATTGTACGCCACAAAGTTCAACAGATATACGGTCATAAACACAGAGCAGGGCGTAATTCGCTGGACACAAAGGAGAAATACATGTAAAAATATCTGTAAAATGTACAGATCGATTTCAGTCTAACTTGGTACACATACTCCTTACTATCTGGAAAACAATACTGTTGGGGTGAGAATCAGCAGCCTCCTTTTGAGGCAGGTGAGATAACGTGGAAAGAGAAAGGAGAAAGAGGAGATGGACAGGCACAGAGGTGGAATGGGGAGATGGACTCAGATGGTGGCAGAAGGAGATTGTCTGAGGAAAGGGAAGGCCGAAGTGGACAGAAAAGGAGGAGGAGAAAATGGACCGAGAAAAGAAACGGTAGGGGAGGGGTGGGGGGGAGAAGACTGACAGAGGGACAGGGCGATATGGAGAGACAGAGAGGGGGAGGAGAAATAGGCCAAGAGAGTGGGGAATTGGAGAAACAGAGTTGGTCAGGAGGTGGAATTGTACAGAGAGACGGAGAGGAGGAGGTGTAAGATGTGCAGAGAGAGTGAGTGTAGGAGAAGGACAGAGAGAATTGGAGGAGGAGATGAACAGACAGAGGGGAAGGAGGGATGGTAAAGGGAAAAGGAGGTGATGGACAGAGAGTGGAGAAGGAAGAGATCGACAGCAAGAGGGAGAAGAGGAGAGGGACAGAGAGAGAGGGGAGGTGGAGATGTATAGAGTGAGGAGGCAGAAGAAGATGGAAAGAGAATTGATTGAGGAGGAGAAGGTCATAAAGAGGGGGAGGAGAAGTTGAATTAGAAGAGGGGAGGAAGAGATGGACAGAGGGGAAGGGAGCAGTTGAACAGATGGGGAGGAGCAAATGGACAGATTACGGAAAGAGGAGGAGATGGATAGAGACTGGGGGGGTAAAGGTAGGAGAGATAGGGGGGAGGAGATATGGACAGGGAAGCGAAAGGGGAGGAGATGGACAGAGAGAGGAGAGAAAAGGAAATGGACAGAGATAAGAGGGAGCAGAAGTTGGACAGTGACAGGTATGAGGAGGAGATGGAGAGTGAGAGGGGAAGAAGGAGATTGACAGTAAGAAGTAGAGAAGGACATAAAGCAGGGGAGGAGGTGATGGACAGAGAATGAGGGTTCGAATATAATAAATTTACATGAAACAAAAAAGCTTCTGTCCACGAACCAGCACCATTTTAGAAGGCATTGTTCTTGAGAAGCTCAGCCTGCCCTTTTATTACGTGATATACTGCTGACTCTGGATGAACGGCAAGAGGCAGATTTCATATTTCTGTGTTTAAGGAAGCATCTGACGTGGTGCCCCACTGCAGGCTGTTTCACATGTCACCAGCATATGGAATAGATTCCCAGATATGTGAATGACGCAGTGGCTCGTAGTCTTCTTGAATAATAGAATCCAGTAAGTTTTCCTCGACGGCGAGTGTTCGTCAGGGTCAAGGATATCGTTCAGGAGTACCCCACCGAGCGAGGTGACGCAGTGGTTAGCACACCACACTCGTATTCGGGAGGACGATGGTTCAGTCACGCGTCAGGCCATCCTGATTTAGGTTTCCCGTGATTTCCCTCTATCACTTCAGGCAAATGCTGGTATTGTTCCTTTGAAAGGGCACGGCCGATTTCCTTCCCCATCCTTCCCTAATCCGAGCATGTGCTCCATCTCTAATGATCTCGTTGTCGACGGGACGTTAAACACTAACCTCCTCCTCCTCCTCCTCGAGTACCCCAAGGAAGTGTGATAGGACCGCTGTTATTTTCTATATATTTTGGCGAACAGGATGGACAGCAATCTGCGACTGTTTGCTGATGATGCTGGGGTGTATGGAAAGATGTCGTCGCTGAGTGACTGTCGGAGGATACAAGATGTCTTAGACAAAATTTTGAGTTGGTGTGTTGAATGACAGCTAGCTATAAGAGTAGAAAAATGATTGTTGATGCAGATTTTTGAAAAACAAATACTATGTTCGGATACAGCATTGTAATGAGCGTATGGCATTGGTGGCTGGGAGACGCCTCGCGGGGCGGTTCGGCCGCCGCTCCACAAGTTCTTTAATGCCACTACGGCGACTTGCGAGTGAATAAGGATGAAATGATGGTGAAAGACGCACAACACCCAGTCATTTCGAGGAGAGAAAATCCCTGACGCCGCCGGCAATCGAACACGGGACCCCGTGAGCGGGAAGCGAGAACGCTACCGCAAGACCACGAGCCGCGGGATCAGTGTACGATGGCTTTTCGAGGTGGGATGTAATAGACTAGTACGAGGAATGCGCCCCGCGTGGTAGCCGTGCGGTCTCCGGCGTCTTGTCATGGTACAGGCGGTTCCCCCGTCGGAGGTTCGAGTCCTCCCTCGGGCATGGGTGTGTGTATGTGTTGTCCATAGCGTACGTTAGTTCAACTTCGAATAAGTAGGGCGTAAGGTAAGGGACCGATGACCTCAGCAATTTGGTCCCATAAGACCTCACCACCTACCACGAGGAATGCTGTAACAAACAATTCCTTAAACTGAAGATGAGAACTAAACTGAAGAAATATAATAAAGATTTATTTTAGTAGCCAGGAGTTGGTGCATGTTTTACGAAGAATGCTGTTACGAACAATTCCTCGAACTGAAGATGAGAACTAAACTACAAAAATGTTCAAATGTGTGTGAAATATTATGGGACTTAACTGCTAAGGACATCAGTCCCTAAGCTTACACACTACTTAATCTAAATTATCCTAAGGACAAACACACACACCCATGCCCGAGGGAGGACTCGAACCTCCGCCGGGACCAGGCGCACAGTCCATGATTGCAGCTCCTTAGGCCGCTCGGCTAATCCCGCGCGGCAAGTACTAAACTTACAAAAGATAATAAGCACTTACTTTAGTGGGCACCAGTTGTACAAGAACTAAACTGAAAGAGAGGAAAGATTAACTAATAAAACACTGCTCAGTTTGTGGTGTTCATCTCATAACACGACATCTGTCAAACTAAGGTGCCTGCCATCAGCGTACGTTAACTGGGTAACATTGTGTGATGAAGGTAAGATGAGACAGTCGGTGACTTTATTGGCGGTGATAGCGAGTCCTCATCGGCCGTTCTCTCTTGATGGATTCGGTTTCTCTAGCGATCAAAACATACAGAATTCATTTCTATAACATATCCACTTCCCGTTGGCTTTTAAAAGGTAGTCTCCTCGAAATGCAAGCCCAATCACACAATTTCTTCCAGAAAATTTCCTTATGAAACAATTTCTTTTTTTTTCATCAGAATGGTAGCTTTTGGTACATCTCTGATGTTGGGAGGACTCCTGGAGATTTTCGAACACTTTCGCCCAACGCTGGCTCCAAATCTGCAGTGAGCACATGTAACGGGTGAAGGACGGCTCCTTCTGTCTGACTGGTCGAAAGGAAATGCGTATCCTAACGACTGTCAAACTCTTTAAGATTAAATATGATTAGCTATTCGACGTCCGGTATGCTTAGCTGAAGCTGCTAAAGTAAGGTAAAGCGATGTCGCAGTACTGGGAGTTAGCAGTTTCGAATCTGATAGTGCAAGAAATATTCAGCAGAATTTGGCTGGTGAGGGGACCAGCGGTCAAACGTGCAGTTCATAGTCAATATACTGTATGTCGATGTCCTAAGTTAAATAGCAAATTTGTCTACAGTCCCCCATTGAGAGAGTACAGCACTGTCGATGTTCATCCTTTAGACCAGTGGCAACCTCAGCCTCAGTGGGGGTAGGTTATGTGCTTGTCCCTGTTTTCATGATTTGATGATTTATGATCATCAGTAAGCACACAACCAACATACTGCAGTAAGATAAATCTGTCGGCAACTAATACAAGTACGCGTTCCATGCGTACAACGCTGAGGACAGGGAAATAAACAACTTCAGCAGTTCAGTAAGTCCCACAAACACCGGTCAATATGATTCACAACATTATCGTTCTAAGTAATAAGTTTAAAAGTCTTCACTGCACATGAATTAATTCTTAGTTTTTAGTTTGCAAGCCCAATACAAAACGCAGCGATATCCAGAAAATAAGACCCTAACTTATGATCCGAAAGAATTAGTACATAATAATAAACTAGAATATTATTTTGAACCTGTAAACTCACTTATTTAATTTTACATGTTAAGATATTTTTTGAGTTTATCATCATCATCATCATCATCATTTAAGACTGATTATGCCTTTCAGCGTTCAGTCTGGAGCATAGCCCCCATATAAAATTCCTCCACGATCCCCTATTCAGTGCTAACATTGGTGCCTCTTCTGATGTTAAACCTATTACTTCAAAATCATTCTTAACCGAATCCAGGTACCTTCTCCTTGGTCTGCCCCGACTACTCCTACCCTCTACTGCTGAACCCATGAGTCTCTTGGGTAACCTTGCTTCTCGCATGCGTGTAACATGACCCCACCATGTAAGCCTGTTCGCCCTGACTGCTACATCTATAGAGTTCATTCCCAGTTTTTATTTGATTTCAATGGTTCCAATGGCTCTAAGCACTATGGGACTTAACATCTGAGATCATCAGCCCCCTAGACTTAGAACTACTTAAACCTAACTAACTTAAGGACGTCACACACATCCACGCCCGAGGCAGGATTCGAACCTGCGACCGTAGCAGCACCGCGGTTCCAGACTGAAGCGCCTAGAACCGCTCGGCTACAGTGGCTGGCTTCTTTGATTTCCTCGTTGTGGACACCCTCCTGCCATTGTTCCCGTCTACTAGTACCTGCAATCATCCTAGCTACTTTCATATCCGTAACCCCAACCTTGTTGATAAGGTAACCTGAATCCGCCCAGCTTTCGCTCCCGTACAACAAAGTTGGTCGAAAGATTGAACGGTGCACAGATAACTTAGTCTTGGTACTGACTTCCTTCTTGCAGAAGAGAGTAGATCGTAGCTGAGCGCTCACTTCATTAGCTTTGCTACACCTCGCTTCCAGTTCTTTCACTATGTTGCCATCCTGTGAGAATATTCATCCTAAGTACTTGAAACCGTCCACCTGTTCTAACTTTGTTCCTCCTATTTGGCACTCAATCCGTTTATATTTGTTTCCCACTGACATTACTTTCGTTTTGGAGATGCTAATCTTCATACCATAGTCCTTACATTTCTGATCTAGCTCTGAAATATTACTTTGCAAACTTTCAATCGAATCTGCCATCACAACTAAGTCATCCGCATATGCGAGACTGCTTATTTTGTGTTTACATATCTTTAATCTCACCCAGCCAGTCTATTGTTTTCAACACATGATCCATAAATAATATGAACAACAGTGGAGACAGGTTGCAGCCTTGTCTTACCCCTGAAACTACTCTGAACCATGAACTCAATTAACCGTCAACTGCTGCCTGACTATCCATGTAAAGACCTTTAGTTGCTTGCAAACGTTTGCCTCCTATTCCATAATCTCGTAGAACAGACAATAACTTCCTCCTAGGAAACCGGTAATACGCCTTTTCTAGATCTATAAAGCATAGATACTGTTGGGGGTGGCAGGAGAGCCAACACATTGTAACTGAAGGAGGCCGATATGCACGCCTTTTAGCTCACGCAGGCTGTCGTGAGGTCTGGAACATGACAAGGGAATTAGAATTGAGAAAAACGGACGTAGCTGGTGGAATACTTAACTTTAATCCATTAATGACGAACGTCGCTCTTGATGGTACATGATTTACAATATCAATAGAAACTGATCATGGCGCCTTGCTAGGTCGTAGCAAATGACGTAGCTGAAGGCTATGCTAACTATCGTCTCGGCAAATGAGAGCGTAGAAATCAGTGAACCATCGCTAGCAAAATCGGCTGTACAACTGGGGCGACACGCGGGTCCGACGTATACTACCGGACCACGGCCGATTTAAAGGCTATCACCTAGCAAGTGTGGTGTCTGGCGGTGACACCACAGATGCAATTCCATTCATAACACTTCTCCATTATTTGCCGTAAACTAAAGATCTGGTCCTGACAAACTCTAAGAGGCCTAATTCCACACTGATTTTCATCCAATTGGTCCTCAACTAATACTCGCACTTTCCTTTCAACAATACCTGAGAAGATTTTACCTACAATGCTGATTAAAGAGATACCTCTGTAGTTGTTACAATCTTTTCTGTTTCCATATTTAAAGATTGCTGTGATTACTGCATTTGTCCAGTCTGACGGAACCTGTCCCGACTCCCAGGCCATTTCAATTATCCTGTGTAGCCATTTAAGACCTGACATTCCACTGTATTTGATGAATTCCGACTTAATTTCATCCACCCCAGCTGCTTCATTGCACTGCAATCTATTGACCATTTTCTCCACTTCCTCAAATGTGATGCTATTTCCATCATCATTCCTATCCCATTCCACCTCGAAATCTAAAACATTACTGATCTGTTTTCACTTACATTGAGCAACTCTTCAAAATATGTCCAAAATACTTGTCACTTACTTCTTACCTCCCTTTCGAAGACTGCTAATTACACTGCAGAATGGTTTTGGAGCAGCGTGACCCAAAGTCTCCAACCAGTTTCCAAAGTCGTCCCAAGATTTCTTCTTGGATGCTGCAGTTATCTGTTTGGCTTTGTTTCTTTCTTCAACATAACTTTCTCTGTCTACCTGAGTTCTAATACGTAGCAATTTTTGATACGCCTTCTTTTTCCTTTTACAGGCTGCCTTGACTGTGTCATTCCACCAAGCTGTTTGCTTCATCCTACTTTTACACACTACTGTTCCAAGACATTCTTTAGCAACTTCTAGAACTGTGTCCCTCTACATTGTCCATTCCTTTTCCAATGACTGTAATTGACTACATTCAACTAACTGGTACCTTTCTGAGATCGCTGTTATGTGCTTGTGCCTGATTTCCTTATCCTGAAGTTTCTCCACTCTTATCCTCCTACATATGGACCTGACCTCCTGCACTTTCGGCCTCACAATTCTCTACAGATTAAATAATGATCACTGTCATCAAAGAATCCCCTGAATACACGTGTGTCCCTCACAGCCTCCCTGAATTCCTGATCTGTTATTATATAGTCAATGACAGATCTGGTTCCCCTGCCTTCCCAAGTATACCGGTAAATGTTCTTATGTTTAAAAAAGGAGTTTGTGATTACTAAGACCATACTGGCACCGAAATCCAAGAGTTGTTTCCCGTTCCTGTTGGCCTCCATATCCTCTCCAAATTTACCCATAACCTTTTCATACCCTTCTGTTCGATTTCCAATTCTGGCGTTAAAATCACCGCTGAGCAGAACACTGTCCTTGTCCTTTACTCTAACAACTACATCACTGAGTGCCTCATAAAAACTATCCATCTTATCTTGATCTGTCCCTTCACAATGCGAGTATACTGACACAATCCTAATTTTCTTGCTAGACCCTGTCAAATCTATCCACATCAGTCGTTAGTTTACATACCTTACTGCAACTACGCTGGGTTCCACTTCTTTCGTGATGTAAAGGCCTACACCCCATTGTGCTATTCCTGCTTTGACTCCTGACAGGTAGACCTTGTATTCTGCCACTTCCTCTTCTTTCTCAACCCTTACCAGAATGTCACTAACAGCTAAAACGTCCAGCCCCATCTTACTTGCAGCCTCTGCCAGCTCTACCTTCTTCCCAGAGTAGCCCCCATTGATATTAATAGCTCCCCATCTAATTACCATTTGTTTGCCAAGTTGTATCTTAGGAGTCCCTGCTTTGTCAGTTAGAGGTGGGACTCCGTCACCTCCAAAGGTGCGAGGCATTTTGCTCTGATTGTAGCCAGCATCATATTTAAAGTACCGGGAAAGCAGGTTGCTAGCCTTACTTGCCCCGAGTCCCATTGGGTTTTACTCCTAACGGTTGAGGGACTAACCGGTGGATTTGGTAGTCTTTGCCGTATGAGCACAAAGGTCACCACGACTCATAATATGCCCGAGATGCCCAACCTTATTCCAAAGTAACTGGTATCCCGACTGTCGGGACCACTTACTTGGCCACTCATACGTTGCCCGTGGTTCATGAACTAGGACATGACTACAGGAACCCATACCCTGTTATTTATAATAGTATTTTCTTTGATGAACTGTAATGTTTTGGATTTCGCTTGACGGGCTTATAGATCTAACAAAAAAAAAGCAAAAAAAGCGAAGCAACGAGAATGTGCGTTAGTAGTGAGTTTGCACCCCAAGATCTATCACTTAACAAATTCCTATTGCAATAAGTATATTCTGTATATTGATAATCGCTGTATAGTTACATTACAAGAGACATTTTTTTTACATGTAATGGGTTTGAATGTTAATATTTATTTCGTATACTCATTTTCTTTTATCTCCTCGTGTCTATGGTGGTCTGGTCTGGTCTTTAAGACCCTCCTGACTTCGATCGTATTAAATTTTAGTATTAATTTAATTGAATTTCGACTTGAACATTTATACAGACTTGTTATTATAAATGTAATGTTTTTATTAGGTATCTAGTTACATAGTTTTATATTATTCTCGTTTTATTCTTGAACACAGAACTTCGGCAGTAGTAAACGGAAGCAGCTTCCTTCTGCACACTCCAGTCACATTAATGTGACCACCTGTCAGAAGCCTGAGTAACTACCTCTTGCAGTACTATCCACTGCGAAATGTGCAGGACGAGACTCCTGGGGTTCTGGAAATTACCGACAGGGATGGGGAGCCATGCTGACTCCAGTGTAGCGGCCAACTGCGCTAGGTTTCCCAGTTGAGGATCGCACAGATTCTCGATTGGGTTTAAATGCGGGGAGTCTGGGGGCCAGGGGAGTACAGCACACTCATCCTGGTATTTTTCGAAACACGCATGTACGCCGTGAGCTATATGATACGTTGCATTCTCCTGCTAATAGATGCCATCGTGTCGAAGAGAAACAAATTGTTTGAAGGGGTGATCGTGGTCACCAAGGATACATGCATACTTGTGCCTTCCAGAATGACGAGGCTCACCAGAGAAATATCTACATCTAAATCTACATCTACATCCATACTCCGCAAGCCACCTGACTGTGTGTGGCGGAGGGTACCCTGAGTACCTCTATCGGTTCTCCCTTCTATTCCAGTTTCGTATTGTTCGTGGAAAGAAGGATTGTCGGTATGATTCTGTGTGGGCTCTAATCTCTCTGATTTTATCCTCATGGCCTCTTCGCGAGATATACGTAGGAGGGAGCAATATACTGCTTGACTCTTCGGTGAAGGTATGTTCTCGAAACTTGAACAAAAGCCCGTACCGAGCTACTGAGCGTCTCTCCTGCAGAGTCTTCCACTGGAGTTTATCTATCATCTCTGTAACGCTTTCGCGATAACTAAATGATCCTGTAACGAAGCACGCTGCTCTCCGTTGGATCTCCTCTATCTCTTCTATAAACCCTATCTGGTAAGGATCCCACACTGCTGAGCAGTATTCAAGCAGTGGGCGAACAAGCGTACTGTAAACTACTTCCTTTGATTTCGGATTGCATTTCCTTAGGATTCTTCCAATGAATCTCAGTCTGGCATCTGCTTTACCGACGATCAACTTTATATGATCATTCCATTTTAAATCACTCCTAATGCGTACTCCCAGATAATTTATGGAATTAACTGCTTCCAGTTGCTCACCAGCTATTTTGTAGCTAAATGATAAGGGATCTATCTTTCTATGTATTCGCAGCACATTACACTTGTCTGCATTGAGATTCAATTGCCATTCCCTGCAGCATGCGTCAATTCGCTGCAGATCCTCCTGCATTTCAGTACAATTTTGTATTGTTACAACCTCTCGATACACCACAGCATCATCCGCAAAAAGCCTCAGTGAACTTCCGATGTCATCGAGCAGGTCATTTATGTATATAGTGGATAGCAACGGTCCTATAACACTCCCCTGCGGCGCACCTGAAATCACTCTTACTTCGGTAGACTTCTCTCCATTGAGAATGATATGCTGCGTTCTGTTATCTAGGAACTCCTCAATCCCATCACACAATTGGTCTGATAGTCCATATGCTCTTACTTTGTTCATTAAACGACTGTGGCGAACTGTATCGAACGCCTTGCGAAAGTCGAGAAACACGGCATCTGCCTGTGAACCCGTGTCTATGGCCCTCTGAGTTTCTTGGACGAATAGCGCGAGCTGGGTTTCACACGACCGTCTTTTTCGAAACCCATGCTGATTCCTACAGAGTAAATTTCTACTCTCCAGAAAAGTCATTATACTCGAACATAACACGTGTTCCAAAATTCTACAACTGATCGACGTTGGAGATATAGGTCTACAGTTCTGCACATCTGTTCGACATCTCTTCTTGAAAACGGGGATCACCTGTGCCCTTTTCCAATCCTTTGGAACGCTACGTTCTTCTAGAGACCTAAGGTACACCGCTGCAAGAAGGGGGGCAAGTTCCTTCGCGTACTCTGTGTAAAATCGAACAGGTATCCCATCAGGTCCAGCGGCCTTTCCTCTTTTGAGCGATTTTAATTGTTTCTCTATCCTTCTGTCGTCTATTTCGATATCTACCATTTTGTCATCTGTGAGACAATCTAGAGAAAGAGCTACAGTGCAGTCTTCCTCTGTGAAACAGCTTTGGAAGAAGACATTAAGTATTTCGGCATTTAGTCTGTCATTCTCTGTTTCAGTACCATTTTGGTCACAGAGTGTCTGGACATTTTGTTTTGATCCACCTACCGCTTTGACATAAGACCAAAATTTCTTGGGATTTTCAGCCAAGTCAGTACATAGAACATTACTTTCGAATTCATTGAACGCCTCTCGCCTAGCCTACCTCACACTACATTTCGCTTCGCGTAATTTTTGTTTGTCTGCAGGGCTTTGGCTATGTTTATTTTTGCTGTGAAGTTCCCTTTGCTTCTGCAGCAGTTTTCCAACTCGGTTGTTGTACCACGGTGGCTCTTTTCTATCCCTTACGATCTTGCTTGGCACATACTCATCTAACGCATATTGTACCATGGTATTGAACTTTGACCACTGATCCTCAGCGCTATCTGTACTTGAGACAAAACTTTTGTGTTGAGCCGTCAGGTACTCTTAATCCGCTTATTGTCACTTTTGCTAAACATAAAAATCTTCCTACCTTTTTTTAATATTTCTATTTACAGCTGAAATCATCGATGCAGTAACCGCTTTATGATCGCTGATTCCCTGTTCTGCATTAACTGTTTCCAATAGTTCGGGTCTGTTTGTCACCAGAAGGTCTAATATATTATCGCCACGAGTCGGTTCTCTGTTTAACTGCTCAAGGTAGCTTTCAGATAAAGCACTTAAAAAAATTTCACTGGATTCTTTGTCCCTGCCACCCGTTAAGAATGTTTGAGTCTCCCAGTCTATCTCCGGCAAATTAAAATCTCCACCCAGAACTATAACATGGTGTGGAAATCTACTGAAAATATTTTCCAAATTATCCTTCAGGTGCTCAGCCACAACAGCTGCTGAGCCCGGGGGCCTATAGAGACATCCAATTACCATGTCTGAGCCTGCTTTAACCGTGACCTTCACATTTCACATTTCGGATCTCCGTCAATTTCCTTCGATGCTGTTGCACTTCTTATCACTATAAACACGCCTCCCCCTTCACTGTCCAGCCTGTCTCTTCGGTATACATTCCAATCTGAGTTTAGAATTTCATTACTGTTAACGTCTGGTTTCAGCCAACTTTCTGTCCCTAGTACTATATGGGCGTTGTGACCGTTTATTAATGAGAGCAGTTCTGGGACCTTTCTATAGACGCTCCTGCAGTTTACTATTAGCACATTAATATTGTTATTCCCTGTTGCATTTTGCCTACTCCTACCTTTCCGCGTCTCAGTAGGCGTCTTGTCGGGCCTAGGGAGGGAATTCTCTAACCTAAAAAACCCCCATGTGCACTCCACACGTACTCCGCTACCCTTATAGCCACTTCCGGCGTGTAGTGCACGCCTGACCTATTCAGGGGGACCCTACATTTCTCCACCCGATAGCGGAGGTCGAGAAATTTGCACCCCAGCACTCCGCAGAATCGTCTGAGCCTCTGGTTTAAGCCTTCCACTCGGCTTCAAACCAAAGGACCCCGATCGGTTCTGAGAACGATACTACAAATAGTTAGCTCTGATTCCACCCCGTGAGCGAGGCTTTCCGGTAGGGCCTCCTCCACATCTCGGATGAGACCCCCGGCAAGCAGACAGAGTGAACACTGGCCTTCTTCCCCGACCTTTCCATTATTTCCCTAAGGGGCTCCATCACCCGCCTAACGTTGGAGCTCCCAATAACTAATAAACCCCTCCCCCCGTGTGCCTGCTCGGACCTTGCTGAAGGAGCAGCCACATGTCCACTCACAGGCAGAGCGGGCGATGCCACACGGCCAGCCTCCACATTTACCCTCCGCCTCGTGCGCCGCGAACGCCGATGAACCCGCCACTCCCCTTGGGGAGATGGTGGCCCAACCGCGCCCGGTACCCGCGAAGATGTCTCGATAGCAGGGACAGTAGGTGAAGCATGTACACCTGGGGTGTACCTTGCGACTCACCAGACTCCCCACTGCCGCTACATTCCGAGGCAGCAGCCTGAAGACGGCTGACTGCGGCCATCAACACGCTCAACTGTTCGCGAAGAGGGGCCAGCTCCTCCTGAGTCCGTACACAGCATTCACACATCCTATCCATCCTAAGGAATCAATTTACTGAAGAGACTTAATCAACTTTTAACTAGACTGCTAATTCACTAAAGGTGGATGATTATTGACTAAACTGTGATTTCTAGCCACTTCTTGTAGAAAACAATGAAAATAGCACTACCTGTCTCTGGACTGCATTGAAAACAAACACTAGCACTACTGGCACTATGGCTGACTAAAGGGACTCTCTTTGACTGTATTCAAAACAAACACGAAATCTATGGAACACTATTAATAGCACTCGACAATTAAAGCTTCCTAAAAGCAAAAACACACGCAAGAAGAAGTGACAAGTAAGAAAAATTTAGTTAATACTTAAATTAAGGTAGCTCGGTGCACAGCAGACGTGAAGCAGACGGGGTTTAGGACGACACAATACCACAAAAACAATCCAACACTCCTAAGACCATAAGGTCTGGACCTTCTCAACGATTATTGCAGGGTGTTTGGTTTCAGACGTTGCACACCGTACACGGCAACGACCATGTGCTTGAGGGAACCTAAAACTTAATTCGTCTGAAACGACCGCTTGTCGCCATTCAGTGGACTTCCAGTTACGGCACTGACTTGCAAATTCTAGCCTTCGTCGCCGATGAACAGTAGTCAGCATGGGTACGTGAACTTGCATACACATACGCAGCAATGTTTGGTGAATTATCATTGAGGAAAAAAATTGATTGGCCCTTGGTTCCTCTGGGTGGTCACTTGCTGAACAGTTGCACGTCTATTCGGCCGTACAAATCTACGCAACCATCATTTACCCCTGTCATCTATGACCTCTGCTGCACCACAGTTGATACTGCACGTGTTTTGGAAAGGGAGTTTTGTCATGCACGGTATGTATTAACCACGCCTGCACGTGATCAGTTTACAGACTTAGCCGTTTAGGAAGTACTTCCAGCTTTGGCCCGAAAACCAATGATCGTGCCCTTTTTGAAATCAGTTAAATTGCTTCGTTCCCACATTAGGACAACGACTACACGGTTTCCTGCATCCATGCGACACTCCTAACTACCCTCCACTGTTAGTGGAAGCACCTGCCGCTGTGAGTGGTTGTTGCAAGTCGAAGTCGAACATACGCGGTGCTCAAGTAAATGTGAGTGGACCGTGTATGACTTGTAGCTACAGAACTTCTTTCTTCCTCTCTGGTGGCAAGTGGAAACGCTGTGTTGACACAGACAATACGCAACCGTCTTCACACGATCTGTTTGGCTTCTATGCGTCCATTCCTCCACTTCAACCCAGCAGAGTAGTGCGCGGAGAAAGTGGGAAAGGTGAGGTGAAAGAGAGGTAGAATCTGTGAGTGCAAGGCGCTGAGCATAAATTTTTTTTAACTTATTTATTTATCACAGAGGTCAAATTTAACTACCACAAAGATGAGCAGTACTTATTCGTCACGAGGCAGAATAAAAATTTACATTACTGTTTATATAATACTACAAGGAATTCCTCTATTTGTAATCAAAGCCAAACTCTGTAAATCGCTCCAAAAGAATTTACCGGGTCTAACAATCGTACTGGCTATTACAGAGGCCACAATGTGCATCCATTTTAAACATTAAAAAGCCTTTTAAGGCAGAAGAACATGCAAGTTCTATAAAGGCATTCAAATAAGAAAGTGAATTTTCGGGAATTGACAAGCATAAGCAATTAGTCATAAGAATAACTAAGGACAATATAGGAGCTGAAACACGTGAATTAACCAACACACCATTACCTGCTCTGTCCACGTCCCGACGAGATGCGCGATTCAGTACAGATTCTTTGTTCCTGTCTTAACTTAGGATGGTGTGTGTGGCTACGTCCAGCAGTCATAGCAGCAAGAAACAGGCCTAGTCGAACTCCAGAGTAGGGCCCGCTACCGCACCAGCAGAGGGAAGCAGCGACTCTCCACTAGGTGTAGGCATGCTCCTCCAAGTAAACACCCGCTATCCAATCGCGGCCAGCGGACCTCCATGGCTAGCATGCTCAGGCCGCGAACCAGAGAGACTCCTTCTCAGACAGTCAACCCGCGGTAAACAGACTTTTAATAGTGTAGGTCATGCACGACCTTCAAATGTTGCGTGAGGTACCACAAGGGCGCCACCTACTAAGACGCCAGAGAAACCGTACCTAGGCAACGAAACCCAAAGACGTTCCGCAAACATAGGTATCGCTGTGAGTGTGCCCACAGGTCGCAAGGCAGCACATAGAAGGCAATCCGCGTGAGTGACGTCATGTTCTCTTAATCGACGAAAGCAAGGTTTATCTTTGACGCCTGACTATCTTTGCAGAAGAGTGTACAGTCGGTAAGTAGCAGTGCACGCCAGAGGGACGCAGTCCCGTGACTTCAGCAGGGAAATGGGCGAGACTTGTCTTCGGATGGCATCACTTACAGAAGTCGGACTCCTGTCATCATTATTGAGAGCCAACTGAGGGCTGTGTAGAATCTGGACAGGATCTTACAATCTATAGTACGTCTCATTAATCGATTTTTCGCTGTGAGGTTCATCTTTCAAGAAGGTGACGAACGAGAAAACTTTGCACAGATTTCTCCTATACGCATCCACGTGGTCGTCGGCGCCTTGCCCCGGTTCGCGCGGCTTCCCTGTCGGAGGTTCGAGGCCTCCTCCAGGCATAGGTGTGTGTGTTGTCCTTAGCGTAAGTTAGTTTAAGCTAGATTAAGTAGTGTGTAAGCCTACGGAGCGATGATCCCAGAAGTTTGGCCCCATATGAACTTACCACAAAGGAATGAAGAGTGTTTGCTGGAATGAATCCGATATAGCATTATCGAGACCAATCGAATGCTACAGAAACGCTTCAAGCACTCTTCTCGCATGCTGGGTGACGTCAGAGGGCCATCGTCAAGGGGTAAACCAGGTTTGGGTAATCTCGTCCTGATCACCTTCTGGGCAGCAGGCTAAGAAGATTCCAAGCGCATTACAATGCAGTGGGTGGAGTGACATTGTACTGAAAGTTACCCAGCTGCAGAAACCTCTTTAACAGATGTGCGCTATCTAATAGGATGGTTTATGTTTTTTTCATAGCAAAGCTTTCTTAAATTTTTTAAATAAAGCTTCTTGTTTCACTCCCTGCTTCTCATAAACTAATCTCAAGGAATTTCTCGTATATGCAAGTGGTGTACCCTTCTTTCAACAATTTATGTTTTGCTTCTGAAGTGTAGTATAATTGAGTATTTACATAGAAAGGTGTGCGAAACCACCTAAAGTTCACAACTAGATTTTCTAGTGTACGAGAAAAATGATCTTCAATCAGGTGAGCGATTTCGAATTGCGTATAGTTTGGTTTACTCTCTTGCCGTGCAAAGTAGCATTTTAAGCGTTCAGCCATGGCATCAGGTCTGTCAAGGGAAGTCAGTGACAGCCAAATTCATATTTGCAATAGTTTAAGACGAATAACTCATCTGTCATCTGATGACCTTTTTCAGTTCACCTATGTCTACAGTTAGGATGAAATGAATAACATATGACGTTAGTGAAGTCATCATATTTGCAGATGTCTCGTTTCTTGGCTTTCCGTACAATTGGAAATTTGTCTTAAGATCTTACAGAACCAAACTGTTAAGGTCATCGGTCCCTAAGCCTACACACTACTTAATGTAACTTAAAGTAACTTACACTAATGACAAAATACACACACACACACACACACACACACACACACACACACACGAGCGTGCGCGCGCCCGAGGGAGGATTCGAACCTCTGACGGGGGAGCTTTGCGTACACCAAACATTTAAAACAACTTCGCTGGGTAATTAAGAGTCTACTCTACTTTCTTGTGCATATTACAAATAATGCCGCGAACAAAATGGCTATTGGAAGCACTTTGGGAAACACTGGGCCGCACAGAATATAGGTGGTTGGTTTGCACGGTGATCGGTGCTTGGTTGCACTCCAAGTTGTCTGTTAACATCTGAACAAATCTCTTGGAGGACCCGTATAGGCAGCACAGCACATCAAACTAAGAACTGTTTCCGTTGTACACGGATAACCGGCCTTTTCTGCAGAGTAAACAAGGCGTCAGTTTATGAAAATGTTCAAATGTGTGTGAAATCTTATGGGACTCAACTGCTAAGGTCATCAGTCCCTAAGCTTACACACTACTTAACCTGAACTATCCTAAGGACAAACACACAAACCCATGCCCGAGGGAGGACTCGAACTTCCGCCGGGACCAGCCGCACAGTCCATGACTGCAGCGCCTTAGACCGCTCGGCTAACCCAGTCAGTACATGATTCTGAGCTGAAATTACATTAGATCTGCAAGAAATGATCTTGGTTTTTGTACAGTATACCCTTTGATGAATATTTCTGAAGAGTAAGATTTCGATCCAAAATAGTCCACAGAACGAATCCAAAAAGCGCATGATTTCTTCGTTATTTGTATTGTCCCATTGGTGTATATTCTGTGTTCTGTTCACTTTTCGTTGAAAATACTGTCAATAATTCGTTGCACGGCGTAACGGTTCGTCTCGGTGACAATCATTTCCAAAAGTTGGCCACTGAAGGAAAAGGTAAAAATCCAGTTCATCACACCTTCCGGTCAATTTTATTTGGTATGATCAGCAATTGCCTCATATCAGGTCAATTGCCTCATTTCAAGTTGTGGTAAAATCCTTCATGTTTCCAGCTACATCATAGCAAGTAACTTCGGAGACGTCTCTTTGAGGCACAATTGCTGTTTCTCTAACAGTAGTCCCTTTTCTTTTTCTCGGTCCGCCTGCTTCGGAATCGCCGGAATCACGATAGGAACTCTCAGGAGAGTATTGAGGATCATCACCGTCAGGTATGTCGCCAAAAAAAGCTGGTCTCACTCTCACTGAATTCGCTTTCCTCGTCTGTCCAACGCGCAACTGACTCCGCGTCGGACATTGTCACAAACTCACAAGAAAACAAGCTCAGATCTCCAAGGAAACACGACTTCAAACAGACATAACCTCTAGCAGCGTTGCCACGCGAATTATTTAGAGTGCACCAAAAGGTCGTAAAAGAAACGGAACGGTTGAGTGCAGGGCAAACTACAATAGGCGACCGTCATACTGCCCGTCAAAGAAATTTGGGACCAAAAGTGCACGGCCTCTCTAGGAGGCCAGGGCAACCAAATATCCGGTTAAAATCATTGTAGCTGTTTATGCGGTTAATACACGCGGCCTGGAATGTGTGTATCAGTTTGATACACGCAGGAGTGCTAAACATGGATGATAAGTTAGATGAACGATCGAAATTCGTGTTATGAACACTGACTTCCATTTTTCCGGTTATTGTTTCCGCTTCTATGATATTATATGGACGTTTTTATGCGAATACAAACCGGCGGTCGTGGTTACCACTGATCACCGCGGTGACATGCCAACCACTGGAAACACTACAGCTACCACCGTACAACCATTATAGTGCACTACAAGGAAAGCAAGAGTAGCACCACTGATTGTCGGTGGGTGGTTTATGCATGGTCCAGTCACATTAATGTGACCACCGCCTATGTCCTGCGTCAATGTGCAATAAACATTCGCAGATGGCAGGTGGCAGCAATGGAGAGTGTATAAACCTTGTCGGCAGAAAGCGGATAATAGTGCAGTCGCCGTATAATGCGGGAACGGAGTGGTTTAGCTGAGGTCCAAAAGGGCGCGATCATTGTCTTTCGGGCCAAGGGTGGAATCGTTTCCGAACCAACTAAGTTTGTAAACTGTTCGCGTGCCGTCGTGGTTAAAGTATACCGTGGATAGCAAAGTGGAACTATCCTAAACTGGCTCCGGGTAGTGTTCCACTGGCCATAGACGACAGGGGGAACGACGGCTGCAGAGATGTGTACAGGTGAGTACTGTTGAGCAACTAAGGGGCCAACAACTGTGTCTATTCAACAAATTTTCAGTGAACGTTGCTGCGTAGGGGCCTCCGCGGCAGAGTTAAATGGCTCTCAGCACTGTGGGACTTAACATCTGAGGTCATCAGTCCCCTCCGCAGCAGGCAACTTTTTCATGGACCATTGATGACTGCTGTTTATCGGCATCGAAGACTGGACTTTGCACTCCAGTACCGCAACTGTACGACCACTGAGTGGTGATAGGTAATTTTTACAGATGCATCACGTTTTATGCTCCATCGGACAGATGGCCTTCGGCTTGTACGGCCTTGCAATAACCATCGGAAGATTCCAGTCTCAGGAAGTAGCGTTATGGTCTGGGGTATGGTTTCGTAACATTGCTGATGTCTTTATGGAAAGCACAGTGGATCAACATAAACAGGTATCTATCGTTGAGGATCACGTCCACCCCTATGTGCAGTTCGTCTATTCCTCGTCGCGACGGTATCTACTGGCAGAACAGTGCAATGTGTTACACAGCTCGAAGTGTGCGTGATTCGAAGGGAACCAGTATGATTTCACAATACTCAGGTGCCCCCTCTCCCCACCCCTCCCCACTGATGTCAAACACTATCAAGAATCTGTGGGTGTCAGCACCATGGATCCTGAAACGATAAGCCTTGCATAACTGTACACGGTACTGGAGGCGACATGGCTCCACATCCATGTCGGTACCTTCCAGAGCCTCCTTCTCTTCCTGCACGTCTCGCAGCGGTGCGTGCAGCAAAAGGTGATTACTCAGTCCTTCACCATGTGGCAATGTTAATGTGACTGGTCAGTGACCTCGCATACGGAGACTGTGCTGAGACAGTGGCTTTGCTCCTCAGTTGCTTATTTGTTAGTTGCAACATTCTTGTCTATTTTTGAAATTTCTTTATTTAAATGTGCGAGTGTCTACTTAAATTTTAGAATGACTGAGAAGATAAAGCTCCTACATTGTTTGATTCTGAAACAGCTGAGTAAAACTGAACGCACTGAGCCTAATTTCTCTTTACTTTTTCTTATCATGTCAACACTGACCCACAATATTCTAGCGCAAATCACTCCGACTGCTCAAAAAATTACACCCTACCTTCAAACAATTAATTCAAAAGAATCGCCCTGACTAAAAAGAAATCTTAACAATAACCTACACATTTCATTAAGCGCTTACCTCACAGAAATCTCCATTACTCGAACTACTGCAATACAGCGAGCGTCAATACTGCCAGCTAAATAGATGATTCTAACTACTAAAGCCACTAACTACTAATAGGCATATGGTTAGCAAAGGAAAGATTTTTTTGCAAAGCAAATAATGTATTTGTTACCAGAATAATGTGACAGATATATAATCATGAATAATTTTCAATTTCCAAGTCGGATACTTCCAGATCGTTAGCCTACGCTAACACTTCATACCTGTACCCTCCATCAATGCTAATTTCTCACATCTAACATCCATCACTGCTGGCCGGTCACCTCCAACTGCCCAACAGTACTTCCATCACTGCTGGCGACTAACTTCAAACAACGATCCCAACCAGCCACTGAGTCTCTTACAAAGAAAGCGCAGTCAGAGTTCCAACGCAAAGCGCTAGACAGCGCTCCCAACACAGAAGCAGCCCACTTACATTTTAATCAGACTTAACTACAAGCTATCTTTATCGGGGAACTTGTAAGTTAACTTCTGATCTTCCTTTGTTGTTGTCTGATCCGAAATGATTGTCTGAGACGTTACTAGGCGATGGTCATCGGCGCAGGCAGTGGATTGTAGTGAGAGTCGGCAAACGAAGAATCCAGGAATGCTCGTGGGGTTTCAGCCTCTGCGAATAATTGCTGTTTATAAGGTATGTTGTTTTCCGGATATGTCCGGATGATTGCTGCAACTGCGCAGTGACGCAAAAGACTGCTCTATTCATGACGTACAGTTCAGCAGTTGCCTCGCATTGCGGGGGTTCGCTGCGTTGAAGGCTGTCTGCGAAAGGCTACTCGCCATTCAGCGGTCCAGTGCTCCTTTGTTCCTACTGAGACTAACGCGAATGTTAACGAGATAGGTTGTGCTCCTGAGAGTTGTCGTCAATCATTCACTTGTTTGCTATCCTACAGCTCACTGTAGCAGAAGAAAGGTGGAATGGGAAGTGGCTACTTCGCTGGCTTAGTGCATCCTCTGGGGCGTAAAAGGACAAGAAGTGTACTCTTTCACATCTAAACACACTCAACTGGCAAGTAGCTTCTCCACAATCCACAATTGAATCACAAGCTCATGGATTTTGCTATCTATTTTAATATTACAGATTATGATCACCAGTAGTTATTAGCTACCATTTGATTCCTAATGAGTAAAACGTTATGGAATCACTATAAAAAAGATTAAAGTTCTCGTAGATTACTTGGTAATGTATAACCCTGTGACGACCATGGTCAGTAAATGACGAATTTTACAGCGTGAGGTGATGGATCAAGACGCATCGAGTGAATGACGTCTACTACTATGTTCTCGTTCCTTTCAGTCACTGAGTTCTGATACCACGTATCTAAATACGTCCGTTTCCAGCATGTATTCCTGAAATGCTGAGCGTGAGGTATTCGCTTATAACGTCACATTTTTTTCTTTAAGTTTCGTTCGCGGTTGCTAATAAAGTGAAGTGTCTTATCGGCTGCGTTCCTCGGCAGGGGCAGAGAGATCAACTGCAACTGTCCCCAAGACTAATCTTTTTCACAGGACAGCTGTTGTTTGTTGTCAGTTAATGTACAGACACCTCTGGGTTTAGCATGCCTCTGACTGATTGACATTTCTGCATCTGCTTAGAAGCAATATGAATTTCCGTGGTGGCATGATATTTGTATTTCCAATAGGCTGTGTCAGTGAGATTCATGAGCAATTTAGAGCATCCATTAGCTAAGGTGCAGGTTTTCGTCTCGTCGATGAAGTCATTAAAAACGGAACATGAGATTGTTTTGGGTAAGTATGTGGACATAAGTCACCCATGTCTTTTTCAAATGCACCCTATTTGCACCTAAGTCTGGATGAAATTCAGACATGATAGGTATGCAGCAATTGAGAAGGAAGTGAGACAGGGTTGCAACTATCCCCCTCCCCCTCTCCCCTAATGTTATTCACTCGGTACACTCAGCAAGCTCTGGAGGAAACAAAGGAGAAATTTGGAATGAGAACTATATTTCAGTGAGAAGAAATGACGACTTTGACGTTTGTCTACGGGACTGTAGTTCTGTCAGTCAGTAAACGATGTGGACGATCAGCTGAACGAAGTAGATAGTGCCTTGAAAGAGTTTATAAGACGAATATTAACAAAAGCAAAACAAGGCTAATGGAATGAGGTCGAATTAAATCAGGTGATGCTGAGGGGATTAGATTAGGAAATGAGACACTAAGCGTAGTAGATGCGATTTTTCAATTGGGCAGCAGAAAAACTGCTGATGGTTAAAGTAGAGAGGATATAGGATATAAAATGCACAGTGGCGACAGCAAGAAATGCATTTTTCAATATGGATAATTTTATTAACACCAAATATAAATTTCAATGTTAGGAAATGTTTTCATAAAGTATTTGTCTGGAGTGTCGTCCTGCACGAAAGTGAAACGTGAACGACAAATAGTTCAGACAATAGAAAAATAGCTTTTGAAATGTGGTGCCGCAGAAGAAGAACAAGAAAGATTACATGGATAGCTGGGATAGGTATTGAAGAGGCACTGCATCGAACGAGGCGAGATGAACGTCGTGGTACAACTTGACTAAAGCTTAATACACGGCCTGACGCTTGAAGGAATAGTTAGTTTCTTCATGGAGAGAAAAAAACAAATGACCTGAAGCTTATCATGGACAGACGTTAGGTCAGTAACATGTCTTTTAGATTTTAGCAAAGCCTTTGATACTCTTGGCTCAGATTTTTCACTTGCTACAATTGGCAGTGGTGGAGCACAATGTTTCACCCTCCTTGAATATATTCTCAGTTCGAATACAATAAATTTCCTTGAGACGGAAAAGCTTATGTGCGCGAAGCAGAACGGTTTTAGAAAGAATCGCTCGTGCGAAACGCAGCTTGCCCTTTTCTCACATGATATCCTGCAAACTATGGATGGAGGGCAACAGGCAGATTCCACATTCGAAGATGGTCGAAAAGCCATTTGACGCGTGGTCTCCCTTGCAGACCGCTAACGGAGGCTCGAGTATACAGAATAATTTTTTTCTTTTTTTGTGAGTGGCTCAAAGTCTTCTTAAGTGACAGAACCCAGTATCTTGTTCTCGATGGCGACTACTCATCAGAGAGAAAGGTATCGTCAAGAGTGCCCCAGAGGAGTGTGATAGGACCGCTGTTATTTTCTGTATACATAAGTGATCTAACGGACAGGTTGAGTAGCAACCTGCGGCTGTTTTCTCATTATGTTATGCTGTACGGGAGGATGTTCTCGTTGAGTGACATGAGGAAGAGGTAAGATCACAAAATTTCTAGTTGGTGTGACGAATGTCAGCTCGTTCTAAATGTAGAAAATGTAAGTTAATGTAGATGAGTAGGAAAAGGAAACCCATAATGCAGAGCAGTGTGCTGCTTGATACAGTCATGTTGATTAATTATCAAGGCGAAACGTTGCAGAGCGATATGAAATTGAACGAGCACGTGAGGATTGTAGTAGGGAAGGCAAATAGTCGACTCTGATTTATTGGGAGCTTTTGGAAAGTGTGTTTCAACTGTAAAAGAGATCGCATAAAGGACACCTGTTTGTTTCAATTCCATTCAGTTTATTTATTGTTACGAATTTCAAACGTCTTATCTAGAAACTCTAAACTGGTCGTACATATTCGTTAATCATGGCGATTATAATGTTGTTTACTACGTACGCAGCACTAAATCATGTTAACAGCAACCATTGTAAAACTGATGAAGAAATAAAAAGAACAGTTGAAAAACAAGAATCACTTCAAAAATTATAACAATAATAACATAAAATAAAACGAATTAACTCTAGTTTTAAGTTAATAACTTCCATTTTTCATTACTACATATGTTACTGGCAGCGTCGGAAGAACTCGAGGTTTGCCGACTAACTACAAGTATACCTACTTCTAAACTTATTGTTGTTACTCTACTCTACATCGCACACACTGGTGTGTGCGCTCCTCGGCAATCCTTGAGTCCACGCGTATCCGTGTGTGTGGCTATGGCATTCTTTTCTTTTTTATTTTCATTGTTCTTTTTGTTATATATGAAGCTCCTCTTAATTAAATTTATATATAAACTAACTTAACCAAACCAGTTGTTTGCAGATTGCAGTCTAATCGCCAGCAGTCTCTCTCTACTGAAAAACGGGGCAGCTGACAACGACATGATCAGCGGAACCTTACTCTCCACATTCACAAATTGGTGTGTTACTGCATTCTACTCGATGCAAATGTTTGGGGTATGGACCGTGACCTGTTAATAGGTGCACGATACCTCGAGTAGGGGCAATGTCGCACATTTTGAGCCTGTTCCTGACGCTTGGGTTCAAATGGCTCGGTGCACTATGGGACATAACTCCTGAGATCATCAGTCCCCTAGAACTTAGAACTACTTAAACCTAACTAACCTAAGGACATCACACACATCCATGCCCGAGGCAGGATTCGAACCTGCGACCGTAGCGGTCGATCGGTTCTGATGCTTGGGAAAACGCTGCAAACACGTCTTACAGTCCTCCTAGTATCCCAGACAGACTGCCATCCATCTAACTTCCAGGCTCTTAAACTTCTTTTATGAGTAATACGCATTTCTGTGCTGCGCTGAGTGGCCGCGCGGTTTGAAGCGCCATGAAACGGACTGCGCGGCCCCTCCCGCCGGAGGTTCGTGTCCTCCCTCGGGCATGGTGTATGTGTTGTTCTTAGCATAAGTAGGGTGTTGTACTAGGGACCGATGACCTCAACAGTTTGGTCCCTTAGTGATTAACACATTCGAACATGTTTTCCTGTGATCTCGTACACACGATCATATTGCTCACGTCCCAACCGATACAGCAATGCCCTGTAACGTACCACGATATCCATCGGACGTATCCCGAGGATCACCAGTAAAATCTCTACAGGTGTAGTTCGAAAAGTAGCGTTGAGCGTCAGAAGTATGCTCTGCTGAATTCGTCGCAGTATTGTTTTGTATTTGTCTAGTCTAAGACGATGCGTCCAGACGCTGGCAGTGAAACCCACAATGGCGGTGAAGACAGCTTCGTGATATGACCGCATTACGTGCATCGGTAACTTACAGTCAGCAGAGCCAGCACGGGCAGTCATATGCACAACTGTGGCCGCTTTCTGATTAACTGATTTTACGTGTTCTAGAAAGTTTCTTTGCTCGCCTAGAGGAATACCTAAATATCTAGAAACAGTGCCCTGGTTTACAGGTATTCCATCAATCCTCAGGGAAGGATTCCTGACAAGAGAAAGTCTTCCCTTCAGAAGTGTGTATGTGGTCTTATGAACAGCTGTAGTCACTTTGATGCTCTTAAAACAATGCTGCATCTGAGCAAGCACGTCATTCGCCTTTTCCTCAAGTCTCGCCGCAGAGTCTGAAGATACAACTACTGGGATGTCATTTCTGTTTGCAGCAACTTCTTCACTAGGATCTGCCTCGTCTAACAGATGTAATAGGGATTCAATCCTAAGATCCCATAACAGTGGACCACTTATGGAGCCTTGAGGACAGCCCTTGGTAACCTTCTTGATTACCTTGTTCTAACCCCCAAGCCAGTGTCAACTACGTCCGCTATAACAATCTACAAAGCTATTATCCAGACATTTGGGGACCCTGAGATCTCGAAGGCGTGCAAACATCTCAGGCCACCAAAGACTGTCGAATGCGCCAGCGATGTCAATCATGAGTGCGACTGAATACTTCATTGTCTAATTTTCTACAATATGAAGAGTTCTATTAACCGCATCATCAATAGACTTACCTTTTCTGAATCCATACTGACACTAATTTAGAGCCAAGAGCGACCGATCACAGAGCAGACGCTCCTGTACTTTTGCTAAGACGTTTAATTAGCAAGTTGGTCTATAACTTTTTGGTCATGCTGGATCTTTATGCTTTCCCTGTTGAACCACTACTCCCCTGGCAGTTTTCCATACCGCCGGGATCCTACCTATTCGCAACACCTCGTTTAATAATACTGTCAAATATGATACTATTAGAGGACCTACCATCCACACGACGTCATGTTAGACGCCATCCGGACAAGGTGTGTTTACAGTTTTGAGCTTGGAAACTGCGACAGCAACTTCTTCCTGAGCTAACAGTGTCACCAACATCTGATTGTCGTATTCGTTACCTACTTCACTTATAAGTTGTGCGTGTATTTCAGTATCTGTGGCTGTGTTACCACCAGGAAGCAGAACAGGTTAGCAGATATTCTGCTGACTCCCTCCATAGAGCCGTCTTTGAGACATCCCTTTTACGAATTGTGTACATGACAGAAGGCCCTTTATCATTTTCAGTTAATAATTTATACGGTCTTCCACATATATAAAACTTTAGTTGTCTTCGCAGAAATGTCTCCCATAGTATTCTTTTAGATTCCTGAAACAATATTTTCTAGCGCATCTTAGTTTTCCTATATTTGTGGAGCTTAGCAAATGCTCTCTGATTGCCCTAGACACGTTAGTAAACTCTTCTTCTTGATTTTAACTTTAGACTCAGCGTGGAGAGTTCTGGGCTCCAAGGCATTGTAGCCTGACTGTTTACCTTTCCATTGAGAATATAAATGTCCTGTGCTCTTTGCAGTTAGTAGCTGCGTACTTAAGTCCACGTGCATCAAAAACGTTTCCGCAGAGAACGCTGCAAGGTAGGCAACTAAGCCATTCCAATACGTATTCCTGAGGTCTAATCCAATCCTGCTGTCCTCAGATTGACTGCCTGTGTTATTGTCATTTCTCCGTGCGATGGCAATTGCGCTGAGGTCACTGGATGTTAGGAACTGGAGCAACTGTCAACTATTAATCTTAGCTGCTGCCATTCAGTTTGCTAAAGTGACATTTATTTCAGTGACTACACGTGTTCCTCCCTCGAATGTACTCAGCTGGTCTTCTAGATTTAAAATAATGAAGTCCAATTCCTGTATTACGTCCTATAGTATCTCACCTCGTTCGTCAGTTTGCTTACTGCGCCTCAGAGAGCATTTTACATTCGCTTCTGTTGCCACAGAGATACACGCACCTTGCCCGTATAGAGCAACCAGAGTTGATGTAGATAAGGTACGATGGGATGAGGACACTGCATGTATATGCTTACTACAATCCGCCCTGACTGCGCCTCCTTCACTTCTAATTTGATCATGAGCTTGTCATACAGCTGTGACACCTCTGTCAAACTGAATTTTCTTCTTGTAACAACAATGGAAGACGTTGTCTCTTTGTGGCCAGCATTTGTTACCATATCCGCAGGGAAACGTGAGAGCGTATTGTTTCTACAGTACGTTTCCTGCAAACAGACAGTTCATAAATTAGTTTTCGTATTTAAGTCACTGTCAGTTTATTTCGAATAGCATTTATCTGTAGTATCTTTTTCCTTTTACGTGTTTCGAGTGTAAACAAGCACTTCGGCGAGGGGAGGGCTGGATCAAAGAAAACGCGTCCATAAGCTTTTACAAAATCCACATATAAATGCTCAATGTCGAATGGTTTATTTCTTCTTCTGAAGGCCTGGCAAATGAGGTCACATAATGGTTTGGACTCTGTTGGAAAATTATTTACTGTCAAATGAATCCTGTCAAATATTCTGGGTGTAGGATACGTAATAGATTTTCCTTTAGGATGCTCAACTCTGTTACGATCCATTGGGAAGAGATTGAAGCTATTCAGATGCAAGTTTCTAAATTTGTTACCAGTAGGTTCGACAAATCACGGACTATTACGGAGATGCTTCGAAAATTCAAATGGGAATCGATGGAGGAATACTACCGAGAAAATTTTTAAGGTTACTGGAGAGCGATTCTACTGCCGCCAATATACATTCGCGCAAGGACCACCAACGTAAGACAAATTCGGCCTTGTATGAAGGTATACAGACAGTCGTTTTTCCTTCGTTCTGTCTGCGAGTGGAACGGGAAAGGAAACGACTAGAAGGCGTACAGGATACCCTCCGCCACATAATGTCCGGTGGTTTGTTGACTGTTTATGTATATGCAGACGTACCAGCAACAACAGGCAATGTTCATCTGAAACAGACAGGTACTAGGGGTCCCCCAGGGTTCAATGTGACGTCCTGTATTCTTCTCATTATGTGCCATCACTTCTGTAAACGCTGTATGTATGCTGAAAAATGGGGTAAAATTTTTTGAGGGAGATTAAGCTTTGACTACAGTACGAAATTTCAAATAGATTTTGGTTGCAGCAGCTGTGCGGATTTATAAGGGACTTGAGTAGCATAAATTTGTGCGGAGCAATGCATGAAATCAGTCTTCGGGCTGAAGACCAGTACGCACGTCTATTGATTTGCGACAATATGAGCCGACCTGTGACTTGTCAAGTGAATCTGGCGATGAGCAGCCAGCGTGAACTCGGGGGCAGCGTTTAGCAGAGTTGGTGCGTTCGGAGTGGCTCGAGGGCGTCCACCCAGGCGGCGGCGGCGGCGGCGGCTGCGGAGGGCGCAGCGGGAAGCGCCGCTCATTTGTAGCGCTTGTCCGCCGCTCTCGAGGACTCGCCAGCGGCCGCAGAAGGAGGTCGTCAGACGGCCGACCGGCTCCAATCTGCCCCGCAGGTGCTCGTAATGAGCCCACTGTGCGCCACAATTATCATTAGCCGGCCGCCGGCTCCATTATCTGAATAACCAAATGGCCTGTTTAATTCGTTCGAGCGGACACTGCCACGATACAACGGCTGCGACACTTCAGTATACTGAGCACGCCACTCTACTCTTTTTGCCCTTGTAGCCTACGATCAGACGGCGGGGTGTAAACAGCGAGTGTATTCGCACTACTACTTGGCGCAGATTTCACCAGTTGACCAGATAAAAATCATGAGTACGCTTTAAACTTACCTTGACCACTTTTCCGAGGGATACGTGTTACTTTTGAAAGTAAAATATAAGGAATTACACATGTTAGTAGAAATCCTCACAGACCATAAAATTGTAGTACTCTTCTTTTCAGTGTACTGCTATTCCTATCTTCTGTTGTAGCGCCTCGTTAGTCTAAGTCAGTGGTTCACAACCTGGAGGAAATTATTATCTGAGGGTAAAACGAAGTTTTATGAGGGGTAAAAAGCTTCAAATGTGTGTGAAATGTTATGGGACTTAATTGCTAAGGTCATCAGTCGCTACGCTTACTCAATACTTAACCTAAATTATCCTAAGGACAAAACACACACCCACGCCCAAAGGAGGACTCGAACCTCCGCCGGGACCAGTCGCACAATCTATGACTGTAGCGCCTTAAACCGCTCGGCTAATCCCGCGCGGCTATGAGTGGTAAAATCAAAAGGTTCAACTGTGATAGGGTCACGAAACCACATTGAGCTGAAAAGATCATTATTATTATCACTATATCATAAGACTGTAGTACTGATCACGAAAGTCACCAACAACCACTTTTTTTTGTTACCCGCGATACAATGTCATGGACCTTATAGCTTGTGAGACGAATGTATGAACGTCTTTCTCAGATAGTCTATCCACGAGACACATACTTTGTACCATCTATCTATGACAGTAAAACTGAAGCGCGCACACAGACATATATATTCTCCGAGTTGTGGGTAGGTTCAGGTATAGACCAGACATTGCTTCATTATTCACTTCGCAATAATAAAAGAACTATTTGACAGCAGGACACTGTAGCAACTACTTATTTTTAAAAACGTGTGAAGAAACAAACACTGGTGACGATATTGCTACTGTACTAAGGTTATGAAATTTATTCGCAGTTTCGAAAGCTTTCTGACTTAACTGCATTAGGTACGAACATATTACCTGTTGGTGACACATCAAAGTTTGTGCGGACCGGGACTCGTATCCGGAAATATCGATCCGGCACAAATTTTCATGTGTCAACAACAGATCATATCTTCGTACATAACGCAACCAAGCCAGAAAGCTTTCGAAATTGCTAATACATTTCATAACTTTAGTACAGTAGGAAGATCCTCACCAATGTCCGTTTCTACAGACATTGTTAAAAATAAGTATTGTAAGGTTCACGGGCAAACTGACAATCGCAATACTAACGTTGAATACGTTTGTCTCCTTGAAACTCTGTGGCGGGAATCCAAGTATAGTTGCGAGCGATGGAGTTACAAACAGTATGACAGAGGGAAGTTTGGGTCAGTACTGGAAGCTGCTCGAATAGCCGGATAGGCAATAGCTAGTGACAAGTGAGAAATCCACGTCCGTGTCCCGGTCAAGCATAAATTTCCATGTGTTACCAATAAGGAAAATCTTTGTATTTAATGCAGCCGATGTCAGAAAGAACCATAATTTTGAATAAATTTCACAACTGTAACTATACAGTGGCTACTACACAGCTGTAGACCCTACATATTATTATTACTATTACTATTGGTGACAGCGGTCATAGCCGGCCGCTGCGGCCAAGCGGTTCTAGATGCTTCAGTCTGGAACCGAGCGACCGCTACGGTCGCACGTTCGAATCCTGCCTCGAGCATGGATGTGTGTCATGTCCTTAGGTTAGTTAGGTTTAAGTAGTTCTAAGTTCTAGGGGACTGATGACCTCAGATGTTAAGTCCCATAGTGCCCAGAACCATTTGAACCATTAGAACAGAGGTCATGCACAAAACAATGGCGGCCTGAAGTCTTCTAGTTTCTGCTATTTCAGAAGTAAGGAGACCAGCAGTCAAGTGATTTACAAGCAGCACGAGTGCTACACACAGTTTGGGTGCAAGGTGAGGTTCAAGCAAGTGTCGCTAGGGGGAGCAGTGGTGCAGAGGAAGAATGTTTTGTACAAGTCTCTCCCCCCGATGTGGATTGTCAGCTACGAAAACTAAGTACCATTTGTCTTTGTCCTTTTTAGAAATAAATCTTCAAAAAGGTACGGTTTTTTTATTTTAATTAGGCGCTAATGCCGATTATGCTTGTCGGTGAGGTGACAGAGCGGTGAGGGGGGAGTGGGGGTTGAAGAACTAGCCAAAATTTCATTACATTCAGGGGCAATCGTCTCAAAAAGGACTCCATCCTTTATATTATGGCTCAAGGATTTTCGAATCCTGTTTTTCTAGCTTTTTCTAATGTTGTCCATGTCTCTGTTTCCGGTCATTTCCATTCGTAGAGACGTACAAACGTTCTGATTTGACATGTATATCCAGACATTTTAACTCAGGTCAGTATCATAACCCAATCTTTATATGAGTGCATTTAGTTACATCATAAACGAAAATACCTTTGTCTTTATCGTATTTTTACCGCTTGCGACTCTGATTAGTCTTCATCAGAAGTAAAAATACAGAAATGACAGAAATACTATTAAATATACAAATTTAGAGTGTAATATACAGAAATAAAATAGAAATATACAAAGAACTTGCTAAAAAGGTAACGTGTCGGACAGTCGCCTAACGCCCACCTCGGGCCTTTGATATCAATCGCCGTGCTTGTCTTGCGTCCTGTTTCTAACATGAATCAGTTACGTTTGTAGAGGGCACATGGGCATGTTTGCCTTACATGTCTGGAAAGTACTTTTAAACAAAAAAATGTGATAAATTGTAAAATCATCATTATTTTTTATTTCTTAAATGTAACCAACCACAGTTTTGAGTATTTTAACAAACTGGGGCTCCATGCAATGGCCATCAAGCCAGGTGGCCATTGTTCTGGCTGGCGCCCTTGTGGAGAGCCTTCGTTCCAAATAGTCTATCTCATGACGGATATCTGGGGCAGGGAGAAGACTATTTACCAGCGGGTGGCTCTGAAGTGCCTGCAGAGTCATCAGGCAGACACGAATTCTTTTGTGCAGACCGTTTTGAACCTAAGAACTTCCCCACCTTGCCTTATCACGAACGGAAAACGAATCGAATGAGCTGCAGAAACTTTCTCCTCTGTTTCTGGATTGAAATTGGACTGATGGATGGTTCTTTATATTCACTAAGTCGATGTTCTTTGTGGGAACATTAAAAATGTATTTGCAGAAATTTCCACACTCAGTAAATTACGAAGTTTTTCCGTCTCAATTACAACAGTGAGTCTTTCGGAGTTCCGAGTGGCATTAACTTGTAAAAAGCGTGTTGCTGTACCTGTTACCCTAGCACGTCATATCAGCTGGCAAGTGGTATGTGGTTCATTTCTTCTCCGGGATTAACGCTGCACATGGATAACAAATTATGCGGAAACTTGGATAAATGACAGGTACACTTCGAAACTCGTCTATATCGAGGCCCGTTAGAAGACAAGGCTTAAATCTGAGTATTCATCCTCGACTTTGAGGGGGATTCTTTTCCCGAGAATCTCAGAATCATAGTTTACCCTTCCGATTATGACGCCGTATTTCCCACCCTAGACGCGGCCCTTTAAATGCCAACACTTTGGACATGTATTTCCCATTGTACGAACAACCGAATTTGTGAAGATAGTGGTTGGCTGCTTCATGAAAACTCGCCATGTGCCCGACCTCCTTTCTGTGTCAATTGGAGAGACGATCGACTCACCCGATCCTCAAAACGTGCCACCCTAATTGAGGAGCATAAAACCCATGAACTTAAGGTCTCCGATCGCATCTCAGTTTTTGATGCTCTCAAAAAGTACTGTTGCTTGTATCCCGTCCGCTACGGTCGCAGGTTCGAATCTTGCCTCGAGCATGGATGTGTGTGATGTCCTTAGGTTAGTTAGGTTTAAGTAGTTCTAAGTTCTAGGGGACTGATGACCACAGCAGTTAAGTCCCATAGTGCTCAGAGCCATTTGAACCATTTTTTGTATCTCGTCCCAGCTGTATCAGCACTGTGTCTGGGTCAACAGCAGTACCTCGAGTAGTTAATCCCTCCATTCCCACAACGTAAATTCATCCATGGAGCTATAAGCCCTCCACCCTTGTTGTTCGTGCAGCACCATCTTTGGAGACCTCTGCTTCTCGTACCCTGCCACTAACGCAGCATCCTTCTCCAGCGTCTACCAGTGACAGAGCTCCCGTTAGGTTCTCTCTCCCCCGAAATCTACACATTAGTGATCTGATCCTAGCCATAGACCGAAGGAGCTAAGAACTGCGTGTTCCCAGGGTGCCAACTCCTCTTCAGTTCCCACCCTTAGAGCGAATAAGCCATCAGAAGAGTCCCATCCCTCTAAGACGGTTCAAGAGGAAAGAGAGGTGCCAGATCCTTCCTAGCCAGGGAACTCCGAACTTACGTTTGGTGATGTTGTTCCATGACCACTAGTGACAAACAGTGATCCTGGTGCATGACCTGTTCTCCCGTCCCCTTCGGGCCTAGCAATTGCGCCCTTCACCTGATAATTCAGTGGAACTACAACTGGTGTGACTGCCTTTTGCCGGAACTGTCACAATTAGTGTTGTCCTTTCTCTGTTTTTCTTGTTCTCCAGAAAACACATTCCACTGATGATCATTCTCCGATCTTTCAAAGTAGTCATGCATTCTTTTGAAATTGTACTAGCCCTGAGAGAGCATATGCAGGCACCTTTAACTTGGCTTCCAAAGATATCCTCGGTGAGTGGATCCCTCTCCGTATCAAAATGGACACAATAGCAGTGAAAGTGGGAACAACCCAAGCGATCATCATTAGCAATGTTTATTTACCCGTAATCAGGACACTTGTGAACCTTGAGATGACCCCCTTAATCCGACAATTCTCTCATCACTTTCTGGTGACCCTTTCGCCTCCTTGTGACCACCCGACATACCACTCACGACACTGGGGTTACAAAAGACCAACAAGTAGTTGGATACCTCTGCCTTACGTTACGCCCCTTCTCCACCATAATGCATCGACGATGTTTTCAGAGACGCTACTGTCGGGATCACTTGCTATCTTCATTTCTATGGGCCCCCTACGGGGGCGTTGCGCCAAAGACATTGTAACAGTCATTTAGGACCGTTGAAAGGCCCTGCAGTGTTTCAAGCGACATTCTTCACAGACTACATTAATCACTTTTATGTAGCTCCATATTAATGCTTGCAACATAATCAAATACAACAAAAACGAATGCTTAATGCTCTACATCTCCTTTTAGGAAACGCAAGCCTCTTGAGCCCAGGTATATTCCAAGCTCTTCTGTCTTCTGCCATTTCCTACCCAACTGCTTCTCGAACGCATAAAAGATAAGATTGGCCGTGTGACACTGAATTATATAACGAACATTTCACTTGCAGCTGTTTCACAATATTGGTTTGTCTTATGATATGGTTCCAGGCCCTGACTCGATTCATTACCTAATGACCTTCAACCGTATTTGCCTAGAAGGAGTTTCCCTCCGCAATGGAGAGATTGTGTCATCTTAAACCAGTCGAATACGCAATTCCATCAATAGCTGTAGGCTGCTGAGCCAATGTGCTGTGCAAACTGTTTGAAAAGATGGAAGACCGAGAACAATGTTCGGTTTTAGAATTGCAGGACGCTGTGTCCCATTGTCAGTCTGGTTTCAGTGGAGGATGGGCCACAGCCAACTGGCGAAGTTGAAAACAGTAATCCGAAATCTCATTACATTTTCTTTACGACTCGGCTTGGTGATATTTTACTTACCATTCTTGACTGGGGTTTTGAAGCTCACTACCGTTATTTATCCATCATGTTTTATCCCATTAATTTTTTCGGGTTAGAGTTGGTACGTTGCTCAGCTCCTCCATGGGTTATTACCCTCTTCTTCGGCACTATTAACGGGCTAGTGACCTCCATCGATCCCGGCACTGCATGTTGACCACCTTTGTATTTTCTATAGCTCTGAATCTGTAGCCTTGGCTTAACGTCATCTTCAGGGAGACAACCGAAGGGCTTTTGCCTGAACCATTCCCTGTGGTTTCCAATTCTCTCCCGCGAAAACGTGAGTCACGCGTTTCTGTTGTATCGCCAATTTTCCTGACTCAAAACTCGGAACAATTTCTCGCAACTCTATTAGGACGTTGTGTAGCCCCAATTTTTGGGATTCCTCTTGGATAGAAAGCTGACTAGACTCACATGATCTACATTTGTTACCCCAAGAAGCGCTGCAAGCAAAATACTTCCCTCTTCCTGACCCTTCTCGTGGGGTGCAGATCGCTTTTTTTACTCCATATTTACCGGGCCTGCTCAACGTCTCCTTGGAATGAGTACGTTTTCAGGTAGTGACTAGGAATCATACCTTTTCACTTACGGCAACAACAACTCCAGCTCGCTTCCGAAATCTGGCAACTACTGGCAGGAAAACGGACTGCGCTGCGAAAAAGGAATAAATGAATGTGCATTCTCCTTCACTATTGGCAGCGCGGTAAAGCAGCAGTGCCAAGAAAAATAAAAGTCCTTAGCTGATGGCAACAAGTCGTCACGCAAATCGCACACGGAATCAACGAAAGCAGGACATACTGTCCCCTTTCAACTTTACACTCGATGTATATTTGTTTTGTGCAAATAATTGTAATCCAATACTTGGTTCTACCTCCAGAATGTGATACAGTTTCAGCATTCCTTCTAGATCTGTTTTAAAACTGTCATTTGTTACTTTAAAGAAGTTTCTTATCGTCTGTAATTCCCTCCAAATTTTATTAGTGCGTTTACTCAGTTAAATTTCTGGTCTAGTCACTGAAATAATATTCTGTTATTAGCGAGGTCCGCTTTCTAAGCGGCTCGCATACAATTTCTTTGTCTCGTGTCGGATTTTGTTACCAGCTTTTTGCTTTTCTACCTGGTGTCTGTAATTAAACTGGCGGTGTTCCGAGTGCTGCAGTGTGGTCTTCATACATCATAAAACGCTGAAACATGGTAGGTATGTTTATTAATAGACGTAAAGTATGCTGAGAAGAATAATAGTTCCACTTTCTGCCACCCGGTGTAAATATAGGACTGTAAGCAGTCAGAATGTGAAATGTTTTCTGTTTTGACGTCAGTGTACTGTTTCTCGCTTGGCGACGCGTGTTAATTTCTTTTGTGAAGTGACTGTGGTTGTAATGGGTTAAAAAGGCTCAAGTTTTCCGTACGAAATGCATCTGTTGTTAAGAAGACAGACCGTGCACTTCTGTTAAAGCTGCTTTATGAGAACGACAAAAGAAGCTGCAAAGAGGCCCCATCTCAATAAACAGGCAAAAGAATATGATCAAGAAATTTGAAGAAACAGGAGAATTACTCGTAAGTGGCGCAGCAGGAAAGCGGAGACGGCCTATTCCGATGGCAGTTGTTGATGCAGTTGCTGTTGCTGTAGCCAGCCGTGCAGCACGGACCTCAAATTCTACAGCCAGTGCACCAGCTACGTCACGGCAATAGTCTCTTCCCCGGTTAACAGTTAAAAAGATTTTGCAGCACATTGTACACTTGTTTGCCTACAAGATTCAGAACGTGCTCCAATGATGCCCCGAGAAAGACTACAGCCCAATGACTCTGACTTAGCTTTTGACATGATGAATGACATGGGGCTAGGGAATATTCTTTGATGAACGAGGCATATTTTACTCTGCATAGCGTCGTGAACGCACAAAATTCCCATATGGAGCTCTACTCCGCCACATATTGGGCAGAAACATCCACTGCACTCAGCTTGTTTGACTGAGTGGTGTTGTTTCGCAAGCTCATTCATTCTCGGCCCGTTTATCTTTCGATGAGATGATACATCTCCGGCCTCTTAGATGTACAGTGACGTCCGCACGTTACACGGACCTCCCTGTGCAGCACGTGATTGAAGCTTTGCGAGAATGCAACTGTGTCCACAGCTCTATTTTCATGCTGCCCATGTCGCTTACCAGGTGGAAGATTTGCTTCGAGAAACCGTCGGGAACGACATCGTCGTCTCTAGGCAATTTAAAGATGTATGGCCTTCCAGATCACCTAACCTAAATCCTAGTGATTTTTGATTGTGGGAATACCTGAAAGATCGTATCTGTTATGGATGTACCCAAACTCTTCCTGGTCTGAAGGACAGAATACGACGACTTATCGGTTTGATTACACCAACATTTTGCTAGCAACTGTCGACCATGTTAACTACCCAATTTCTTGTTGAATTTGATGATCATACTGAATACATATTGTAACATGTGCATGTATCCTAACAAACGTGCCAGATCATGTGTTCGATCGTTCCTCCCCTTTGCCTGCTCCCACACTTCATCTTGACTATATACAGCATCATATTTGCACCCTGTGGCACAAAATGAAACTATTATTTTTTTCAGCATACTTCGCGAGCTCACCGTTTAATGAACACAGCTGTGATGTTTCAGCGTCCTGCAATGTATGCAGCCCACACTGCAGCACTCGCAACACCCTCAGCTTAATTACAACCATCCAGTGTGTAATTTCTATTCCAGCTATGAGTATGTAATTTTCCGTCCACGTTTTCCTAATTCTGATATTTTGTTGCTTTATATTAGTTAGCCCTACGAAACTCATATGTGACTCATCTGCGTCTTTCTTGACTTCAGGTGCGATGCTTGACCTGTGTGCTTCAAGCTCTCATTATTTAGCGGTCATCTGAAGTAGCAGAGCATGCAGTGACTACCACTCAAGCTAATTACTTACGGGCCTTGTTTTACTCTCTAAATTTGTCATTTTTTTGTATGACCAGTCGAATTCTTGTTAACATCAAAAATGGAGCAGAAGTGTTGATCAGAGTCCACATTAAACCGAAGGTCCCCCTAGATGGCTAAATCACTTCAGTAGTTGGAGGAAGGTAATAGCATACAACTTTAAGTAGGATCATGCCCAATAAAGGGCTGTGGTGGTCAAATCAACCTTCGGGTTGACGGTAGCTTTAAATTTTACATGCGATCAATTATTTTTGCGTGCTATATTGCCCGCTGGATGAGTTTTTATTGTAACTCTAGTGTTTTGCGGTATTAATCTTCGCAGTTCTTCATTAAAGAATTTTATTGTGTCTTTAAGTTTGTCTGACTCAACATGACTAAGCAATGAGAGCTCAGGAATTTCTCATTTCGTATTTTGCTTCCTTTATCCTTCATACGTGTTTGATATTGGATGAACGAGGCACGGAAAAATATGATTGGCTATATTTTGGAGTCATGCTGAGTGCTTTAAACTCATATACAAACTGTTAAGAGTATAGCTACAGAAATTGTGGTAATTGGTACGTTAATATGTTCTCATTTCAGTGTGGTGTTTTCTCCTCTGTGTCTAACAGTCTTCCCACAAACACATCACAAATTTACTGTTGTATACTTTCTGCACTGTCTAACTGCACCACGAAATGAACTATGACTGTCAGAATAGGTTATCCGTTTTGCATCCACATGTTCGCACTGTAATACCTGACTCGCTGTCCACAAAAAAAGAAACTTTGATGACTTTCTTGTGCCATGGCTTCTTGGAGGTACTAACAAATCTGAAACCTTCCTACTCGTAACAGCTATAAATATAACTCTGGAAATGGAGTAAATATTGATCTAATGTTGTTCAAATAGCTCTGAGCACTATGGCACTTAACTTCTGAGGTCATCAATCCCCTACTACTTAGAACTACTTAAACCTAACTAACCTAAGGACATGACACACATCCATGACTGAGGCAGGATTCGAAGGTGCGACCGTAGCGGTCGCGCGCTTCCGGACTGAAGTGCCACAATAGCTCGGCCAGACCGGCCGGCCCTCGGGCGTGGGTGTGTGTGTTTGTCCTTAGGATAATTTAGGTTAAATAGTGTGTAAGCTTAGGGACTGATGACCTTAGCAGTTTAGTCCCATAAGATTTCACACACATTTGAACATTTGAAGTTGTGATCTGCAACTTCAGTCGCCAGTGGGGGAGGAGCGCAGACGCCAAGCAGATTCGCAACTGATACGGATGACTAAACAACAGAAACGCAAACAATCTTTGTGTTGGCTCCGCGGCCTAAAATACAATCCGTGGAACTACCCAGCAAATTCGCCCAGCTGGAGCCACTGGGGACAGCTGCTACTTCAGACGGTAGGCCTCTGTTGGTAATATCAAGGTTTCCAGTGACACATTAGGCCTGCTATAAGCACTGGTGGGAACTCATAACCCAGTAGTCTTCTAGGCTTGAGAACGCTGAGCAAAGAGCTTCCAGCAGTAGGTCCCCACTCTAGCATAGGAGAAATGACTACAGTCAGCCTCGCCCCCATCAAACGCCTTACAGGCGCCAAATGTATATATTATTTATACCAAAAACGGCTAGGAACGCTCCCCCACAAGGGAAAATGAGCCCGCTTTGGATAGTTCCATTACGCTCTTAGAAATCTGTCACTCAGGATTGTGAAAGGTGGAGAAGAGAGATCCTACCCCATAAACACCCATGTTTTTTGAACAGACAGTTTTCTTCGCCGTTAGTTATAAGTGAACGGACCCAATGACATGTGGCCAACAGCCCAACTCGTAGAATACGCCAGTGTAAGAAAACAGACTTTTATGGCATTCCGTGGAAGTCTTTGCAGTGTTATGCATTCCATCTGCTGCTTTAATTATCAACACGAACAAGTCAGTAGCCGTTGCAGTCCTCACTCCATTTGTGGCTTTTATCCACCAGGTCCACATCGGTTTCAGTCTCGTAACAGCGTTTCCCGAAGTATTGCCACTGTCACGATACCACAAGCTCATTTCAAGGAGACCAATCATTCTGCTTCATCGAGCTCATTCAGAAACTGATGTAACTCTAATGACACTGATTAGACGTTCAGAAACTACCACCTGGTTTTCCGGCCTTTAACTGACAACCCTTGGGCAAACACTGAACTTTCGGATCACAGAATACGAAGCACTCATATTAATTTTCTCCAAATCCTCCGACTCTAGATAGATTCATTAGCGCTATTATTTCTAATGATACAATTGAAGGGCTTTTAGGAAAAACAGCATTGTCCGAAAACCAAGGTTTTGGAAAACGAGACGAAACTGTCCACCATCATAATGCAGCGATGTATATGGAATTTCGTGTTGCGTAGGAATACGTTCACACATTAAGAAACATAATATGCATTTACAAATACATTGTTGTTGTTGTTGTTGTGGTCTTCAGTCCTGAGACTGATTTGATGCAGCTCTCCATGCTACTCTATCCTGTGCAAGTTGCTTCATCTCCCAGTACCTACTGTAACCTACATCCTTCTGAATCTGCTTAGTGTATTCATCTCTTGGTCTCCCTCTACGATTTTTACCCTCCACGCTGCATTCCAATGCTAAATTGGTGATCCCTTGATGCCTCAGAACATGTCCTACCAACCCAGCCCTTCTTCTTGTCAAGTTGTGCCACAAACTTATCCCAATCCTATTCAATACCTCCTCATTAGTTATGTGATCTACCCATCTAATCTTCAGCATTCTTCTGTAGCACCACATTTCGAAAGCTTCTATTCTCTTTTTGTCCAAACTATTTATCGTCCATGTTTCACTTCAGTACATGGCTACACTCCATACAAATACTTTCAGAAAAGACTTCCTGACACTTAAATCTATATTCGATGTTAACAAATTTCTCTTCTTCAGAAACGCTTTACTTGCCATTGCCAGTCTACATTTTATATCCTCTCTACTTCGACCATCATCAGTTATTTTGCTCCCCAAATAGTAAAACTCCTTTACTACTTTAAGTGTCTCATTTCCTAATCTAATTCCCTCAGCATCACTCGACTTAATTCGACTACATTCCATTATCTTCGTTTTGCTTTTGTTGATCTTCATCTTATATACTCCTCTCAAGACACTGTCCATTCCATTCAACTGCTCTTCCAAGTCCCTTGCTGTCTCTGATAGAATGACAATGTCATCGGCGAACCTCAAAGTTTTTCTTTCTTCTCCATGGATTTTAATACCTACTCCGAAATTTTCTTTTGTTTCCTTTATTGCTTGCTCAATATACAGATTGAATAACATCGGGGAGAGGCTACAACCCTGTCTTACTCCCTTCCCAACCACTGCTTCCCTTTCATGCCACTCGGCTCTTATAACTGCCATCTGGTTTCTGTACAATTTGTAAATAGCCTTTTGCTCCCTGTATTTTACCCCTGCCACCTTTAGAATTTGAAAGAGAGTATTCCAGTCAACATTGTCAAAAGCTTTCTCTAAGTCTACAAATACTAGAAACGTAGGTTTGCCTGTCCTTAATCTTTCTTCCAAGAAAAGTCGTAGGATCAGTATTGCCTCACGTGTTCCAGTATTTCTACGTAATCCAATCTGATCTTCAGCGAGGTCTGCTTCTCCTAGTTTTTCCATTCGTCTGTAGAGAATTCGTGTTAGTATTTTGCAGCTATGGCTTATTAAACTATTTGTTCGGTAATTTTCACATCTGTCAACACGTGCTTTCTTGGTCACCAGATGGTAGAGTTTTGTCAGGACTGGCTGTCCCAAGGCCGTCAGTAGTTCCAATGGAACGTTGTCTACTCCGGTGGCCTTGTTTCGACTCAGGTCTTTCAGTGCTCTGTCAAACTCTTCACGCAGTATCGTATCTCCCATTTCATCTTCATCTACATCCTCTTCCATTTCCATAATATTGTCCTCAAGTACATCGTCCTTGTGTAGACCCTCTATATACTCCTTCCACCTTTCTGCTTGACCTTCTTTGCTTAGAACTGGGCTGCCATCTGAGCTCTTGATGTTCATACACGTGGTTCTCTTATCTCCAAAGGTCTCTTTAATTTTCCTGTAGGCAGTATCTATCTTACCCCTAGTGAGATAAGCCTCTACATCCTTACATTTGCCCTCTAGCCATCCTTGCTTAGCCATTTTGCACTTCCTGTTGATCGCATTTTTGAGACGTTTGTATTCCTTTTTGCCTGCTTCATTTATTGCATTTTTATATTTTCTTCTTTCATCAATTAAATTCAGTATTTCTTCTGTTACCCAAGGATTTCTACTAGCCCTCGTCTTTTTACCTACTTGATCCTCTGCTGCCTTCACTACCTCATCCCTCAAAGCTACCCATTCTTCTTCTACTGTCTTTATTTCCCCCCATTCCTAACAATTGTTCCCTTATGCTCTCCCTGAAACTCTGTACAACCTATGGTTCTTTCAGTTTATCCAGGTCCCATCTCCTTAAATTCCCACCTTTTTGCAGTTTCTTCAGTTTTAGTCTACAGGTCATAACCAATAGATTGTGGTCAGAGTCCACATCTGCCCCTGGAAATGTCTTACAATTTAAAACCTGGTTCCTAAATCTCTGTCTTACCATTATATAATCTATCTGGTACCTTTTAGTATCTCCAGGGTTCTTCCATGTATACAACCTTCTTTCATGATTCTTAAACCAAGTGTAGCTATGACTAAGTTGTGCTCTGTGCAAAATTCTACCAGGCGGCTTCCTCTTTCATTTCTTAGCCCCAATCCATATCCACCTACTACGTTTCCTTCTCTTCCTTTTCCTACACTCGAATTCCAGTCACCCATGACTATTAAATTTTCATCTCCCTTCACTATCTGAATAATTTCTTTTATTTCATCATACATTTCTTCAATTTCTTCGTCATCTGCAGAGCTAGTTGGCATATAAACTTGTACTACTGTAGTAGGTGTGGGCTTCGTATCTATCTTGGCGACAATAATGCGTTCACTATGCTGTTTGTAGTAGCTTACCCGCGTTCCTATTTTCCTATTCATTATTAAACCTACTCCTGCATTACCCGTATTTGATTTTGTGTTTATAACCCTGTAGTCACCTGACCAGAGGTGTTGTTCCTCCTGACACCGGAATTCACTAATCCCCACTATATCTAACTTTAACCTGTCCATTTCCCTTTTTAAATTTTCTAACCTACCTGCCCCATTAAGGGATCTGACATTCCACGCTTCGATCCGTAGAACGCCAGTTTCCTTTCTCCTGATAAAGACATCCTCTTGAGTAGTCCCCGCCCGGAGATCCGAATGGGGAACTATTTTACCTCCGGAATATTTTACCCAAGAGGACGCCATCATCATTTAATCATACAGTAAAGCTGCATGCCCTCGGGAAAAATTACGGCCGTAGTTTCCCCTTGCTTTCAGCCATTCGCAGTACCAGCACAGCAAGGCCGTTTTGGTTATTGTTACAAGGCCAGATCAGTCAATCATCCAGACTGTTGCCCTTGCGAATACTCAAAAGGCTGCTGCCCCTCTTCAGGAACCACACGTTTGTCTGGCCTCTCAACAGAAACCCCTTCGTTGTGGTTGTACCTACGGTACGGCTATCTTTATCGCTGAGGCACACAAGCCTCCCCACCAACGGCAAGGTCCATGGTTCAGGGGGGGGGGGGGGGGGTACAAATGCATAAAGTATTATATTTCACACATGAGAAGGAAAACTACGATAGACATATATCATTTGTACTTGAATAACACCGATATCATAAACTCATTCTTTTTTTGCTAACAATGTATCAGAAACATACAAAAATGACTTTACAATTGAGTGTTTATTATATGTAATTCTCTGTGGCACAATTAGACTGCACCTTCTTAGTCAAGGAGTCTTTAATACTTTTTCGGCAAACTGAACCTGCAATAAACACAGTTTACATTCTTAGAATTTCATCACACCCACTGCTATTGTCATCACAGTCAATGTCATACTCTTCATTGATGCCTTCAGGTGCCATGCAAAGTTTGTTGTAAAACGATCTGTTCTCGTGCTTGCTCAAATATTAAATCAAGTTCTGAAGGTCCGCAGTCTTGGCTGGTGGTAATAGTACCTTGCACCGTATGCTGCTTTTAGTTCAGCATCCTGTAAAATGGAACGCTGCTGCAAATGGCGCTAGTCCTCCACGAACCTAAATATGTCTCTCCGAGTCTTACAGCTGGACATCCCTGCTCTCTCTTGAACATTCTCACTCTTTTAATTTGCATTGGAGGTTTGTTATGATTCAGGAAGTATGGGGCCAAAGTTGCTCTGAAATCAATGAAATCGCTATGTTGCATTTCTTGTATATGAAATGATGATGGATTTTGTGATGATCCCGATATTATTTCCATCCAGTCATTAGCCATTCTACTGCATTCACTTTTCTTTTCTGTTCTTCAATGAGGGCGAAGTCTTGATCATTTGGAAGGTAGCCGTGTCCCCATATTGGAAATAAGTACGTCATGTTACGAAACATTTTCGAGATATGCACTAGAAAATACAAGAAACACACCATTACAAGGTTTTTGTCCTGTCCGGATGCACCATCACTTATTACAACTAGATGTTCAGAATCGTAATTCAAATGTTTTAGGTAGGTAAATGGCGTTAACGTAACATAACTGGCTCCCTTTCTCCCGTCGGTTTCGTGATAAGTAAATACAGTAGCTCATTCATAAGCTATGGAGAGTGCACCAAAAACATAATAGCAGAGCTGCCTGAAATAAAAGACAACATGGATTTAATGTGTGATAGCGGAAGGTTTCGCATATAATCGATGCTAATGCATGTCATTTCATTAGTTTCGGCTTTTGCCTTGAACTTTCTCTTTTATTATGTCAATGGTTCTGCTTTGCGCAAGTGAAGCTCCTTCTCTCTTTTCAACTTCTGTTTGTCTTCCAGGGTTAACTCTGGATTGATCAACATCTGTTGCAGAATATTTTCTACCGTGGAAAGCCGAACTGAATGTTATGACTGGAGAAGACGTGCGAATACAGTTTCTAAGGAATATTAAGGTGATACTGTGGTAGGAACATTTTGTGCACCCTTTTCACTGACATATCTGCGCACATGCGCGTGAGTTACGCCATAAGGCTTGTAAATGCTTTCAGAAAAATTGGCATACCCTTACCATCCAACCTCACTTTATATTTATAAGCAGCAGAATGATCTTTGCTACTGATTCTGCAGCACGTGGACGTCTTTGAAATATGTGATGCACATGATTCAGTTCAACCAAGTGAAAATCTAGATCGTTTTTGTTTTTCAGTGAATTAAGCATTTGAAGGATATGTTCTCTTCCTTCGTGTCCTACCTTCTGAAAACAATGAAATGGCGCACACCTGAAAATTAAATCATATTCGATATGAGGTTATGTAATACCAACATTACTGTGAAGTGCAACAAACCACACACTTTTTTTCAGATGAATCAGTACTTAAACACAAACAATAGGACGCAATACTGCAGCACCATGCGCTGCTCTTTCATGCAAAAGCGTCAGTTGTCCACGAACAGTGCTGGTTTTCCTGCAGTCATGTTGGATATATGCTGATTTTCCAGAACTGCGTATATTATAACCCTCGTTTTCTGTGGGACTAACGCCCTTCTACCTGAGACAATATTATCATCACATGCATTCATATATACTCTGCAAGATGACAGCGCCAACTCAATTTACACTATTTTGAACTAGTACTGTTTTTCTGAGAAGCCCTTTAATTTTCAGGAGCCTTATGTATGGCAGACATTTTTAACACTCTGCATACTGCTCGATATGTATCGTTGACTAAATAGTCCCTTACTTTGGATGTGTAGAAGATATTGTTTCTACCATATGATGTCCTCCGCAATGGAAAAGAGAATTTGGGTAGGAGCTGTGTACTGAAAACTTAGTAATACTCTAATGTATTTGGCGGTTCTGTTATGTGACTCTCTCACAAGTCAGGAGTAACATACACGAAATGTGTGCTGTTGAAATAGCAACATTATGTCTGTGTTTTAATGAACTTGAAGCTATACTAGGGAAATCCCTTTTCGCTCGCATTGTACCTATTTTTTTCTTTCTAAAACCGATTCCACCCACTGGAAAATATTCGAAAAACAGAGGGTATGTATGTGGATAACAGGTCATTTACTGGCCATTTACGGTGTCCCTTTGAGACGATCTCAGTGATGTAACTTTGCATATTTCATGCTTTTATATCCGAAACGATTTTGTGAACGGTGATTGCTGCCCTATCTCTTTCCTTCCTTTTACTTCTCTTTTTCTCAGTTGTTTTGTTCGCGGACACACTCACTCATACAGTCACATTCATACACACACACAAAAACGAGACTGAGGGGCTGCCCGCTGAAAGTGTGCCATGTTCGCCGGCTGGTCTGTTTTATTTATTGCCTGCAGTGGATATCCCCGCCTTCGGAGCTCCAGTTCCTCACGAGAGTTACAGCGCCGACAAAAAACAACAAAGTTGTGAACTCACCGCTCTGGGAGTAGAATTTCAGTGCTTCAAAAACTCAGCTCCGAGAACAGCGTCGTGTGAGAGAATCCCTGCATCGCTGCATTGCAAAACTATTCCACCACGTATTTTATTTTCACCCAGTAGATTTCAGAGCGCAAGGATACACAGCAGTACTCTAAACCAACGCTTTTGTTACGAGTAAGTTGCTCAATGCCTACTTAGAGAGATCTTTCGTCCTTCCAGAATTTTTCTTTCTGGAATTAAATTCCATGTTGGAAGTCATGATTTTTCGAGATACCTTGTCACATATCACACTAAATGTTCTCAGGAGTACTAGAATACGTAGCTCATACTCTTCTGTTTGGTTACCGAGTCCTACTGAATAAGCACTTGATAATTGAAGGCGTTATTACAGAGTAGAATAATTACGACAGATTTGTTTAGTTTAGTGTTGAAAAAAATCTCTAAATTCACTCTGGAAATTGTAACTACAACACAGCGTCTCCCATACACCATATAAATGTTGTAACTGGAACGTAATCCTTCACAGAAGCTGACTGAAACTTTTTGCCTTCTGAACGGAATTCTGAGTCAGTGAAACGAATAAAGCAACATATCACAAGGAAAGATTTTATACACTAGATCTTCTCAGTTCTGTGAAGAGTCACTAATCATATTTACCCATGTTCATGTGTATACATGCAAAGTAGATAATGCGGGATGTATGTGACACCTTAGTTCTTAAGTATTTGCCCGATCTGTCGGTCGAGTCACGTGCTCCTCCACCCCGCTCAACCCCCCCCCCCCCCCCTCGAATTTCGAATTCCCTTTCCACTAAGGGGTGGATATAATTTTACTCCACCTGCACTTTTAGTCCATTCAGTGTACCGAAAACGAATGATTCCCTTCATTTATTCCTTATTGCTTACCGGCAGTGGCGTATTCGTAATAAAATGCTCTGAAATCAATACGAATACATATATTCACTGAACCATCACAGCTAACGCACAAGGAGAACAGAGAGGTTAAGGCATGTCAAAGCTGAGTTGGTTCTGCCGATCTATGAAGCAAAGAGAAGACACTGAAATGTTTGCGGAAATGTTGCTGTTGCGTCAGGGTGCTGTGTCAGGCCAGTGCAGATAACGTTTAATCGTTACGGCTGACGGAGTCGTTATGAGTCCGAAACAAATGGAGAAAGCAAACATTTGAAAAGCGTGCACTGACTGCGCCGAAACAGGTGAAGACCTACCCATCATCGGGCAAGGTGATGTTGGAGGCCTTTGAACTACACTGTCCAGTCACACTAATGTCACCACCTGTCAGAAGCCTGAATAAACGCATTTTGCAGCGCGGAACGCTGCGAAACGGGCAGGCAGAGAGTCAGTGGGGTTCTGTAAGGGTATCAACAGGGATGTCGAGCGCTGCTGACTAGTGCGTCGGCCAGCTGTGCTGTGTTCCTCGGTTGAAGATCCGTGGCGCATAAACACCGATGACGGTTGTCAAACAGATTCTCGATTGGGTTTAAATCCGGGAGTTTGGTGGCCAGAGGAGTGCGGTAAACTCATCTCGATCTCTTCGAACCACGCACGTACACTGCGAACTGTGTGACACGTTGCATGTGCTGGAAGATGCCATTCTACATGTAGAGGTTGACATAGTCCCCAGGGATGGATGCAAACTTGTGTTAATCCATTGTGCCCTCCAGAATAACGAGATCACCCAGAGAATGCTAAAAACACATTACCCAGATCACAATACTCCTTCCTCCTCCTTGAAACCTTCCGACGGTTGTTGCTTTCAAACGGTCATCTGTTTGATGGAGCTGTAAAGGTCACCCGTCACCACACAGAGGACGCCCAGTTGCGCTTTTGGCATGCAAATACCAGCCTTCGTCGCCGATGAAGAGGATTCAGTCTGGCGAAGAGCTCTCGGGCTTCCAGCCGGGTGGCGGTCTCTTCAAACTGCGACGTTTCGACGAGTGACATACTCATTATCTTCTTGCGAAGTGCCGAGACTTTTCGGATGCCGGTACCTTTATAACTGCAGTGTGCCCCCCCACCACCTGGCCGCGAGAGGCTGGGTCCAGAGGAGCCGGCGGGCGGGGTGGAGGGGGAAGCGGGTGCACCGTTCGTGTCTCAGTCAGAGCATTCTGATCGCGTCTCGAGAGCTGGACGGTTCTTGGTGGGTTCCTGGCGTATTGCGGCTAATGCTGGATTCCAGGCCGCGCTCAGTTGATAGCCTTCGTCCCTGTTCACAAGATTCTCGTGGACCCGTGTTTCTATGGATTCTTTAATGACGCTATCCCAATAGCTCCCGGCTCGGCGCAGCACCCTGGTGTTTTCGAAATCAAAGGTGTGGTTTTCTTTGGTACAATGTTCAGCTATAGCAGATTTCTCTGTCCAAGTAGAACATGCCTGATGTGTTCCTCGCACATTTTAGAGATGCAGCGCTGCGTTTGACCAATGTACTGCACACCACATTCGCAGGCAATGCTGTATATACCAGGTGTGTTTAGTTTGAGTGGGTCTTTAGCTGAGCCCAGCCGCTCTTTCGTCATCGGCGGTGGTCGGAAGACGGTATTTATGTTGGATTTTCTCAATAGCCTTCCGATTTTGGCTGATATGGGCCCCAAATATGGAAGAGACTCGCCTTTCTTCCATATTTGGGGCCCATATCAGCCAAAATCGGGAGGCTATTGAGAAAATGATGAATGGTGCAGGCTCTAGCAGTTGACCCTGAAACTAAATAAATGTTATATATTACGCATACATAGGAAAAAAATCCACTACTGTATAGCTACGCTATTGATGACAAACCTCTGGAAACAGTATTTGCCATAAAATATCTAGGAGTAAATATCCAGAGCGGCCTTAAGTGGAATGACCGCATAAAGCAAATAGTGGGAAAAGCAAGTGACAGACCCAGATTCATAGGAAGAATCGTAAGGAAACGTAACTCATCAACGAACGAAGTGGCTTATAAGTTGCTTGTTCGCACGATTCTTGGATATTGTTCATCTGTGTTTCCTACCAGATAGGACTGTTAGAAGAGACAGAGAAAATACAATGAAGAACGGCACGTTTCGTCATAGGATCGTTTAGTCGGCACGAGAGCGTTACAGAGGCGCTCAACAAACGCTATTGGCAGACTTCACAAGAGAGACGTTCTATATCGTGGAGAGATTTACTACTGAATTTTCGAGAGACCACTTTATGGGACGAGTCAACTTCCGCCCACATACGCCTCGCGTAATGATCATAAGGAGAAAATTCGAGAAACTAGAGCCAATGCAGAGGGTTACCAGCAACCATCTTCCCACGTGCTATTCGCGAGTGGGTTGGAGGGCTCAGTTAGTGGTATAAAAAGTACCCTCCGTCACACACCACTAGGTGGATTGCGGAATATGATTTAGATGTTGGAATACCAACAACTATGAAAACGATAAATCTGAACTCATCATAAGGACGACATATTAAGTTGTAGACAGGCACAACGACAAGCCTTTTACACATTGAGCTTTTGGCTAAAGACTTCTTCTGAAAAGAAAGGAAAACACACACACACATTCACACAAACAGACACACCTCGCACATACATTACCGCTGGACTCAGCCAATTTAGTTGGCCTGAGAAATGCGGAATGAGACAGAGGAGGGGATGTACAGATAGTGTTGAGGATCAGTGGACAAATTCAAAACCATTGATCAATATGCATTAGATGAGTATGTGCCAAGCAAGAGCGGAAGAGATGGAAAAGAGCCACCGTGGTACAACAACCGAGTTAGGAAACTGCTACGGAAGCAAAGGGAACTTCACAGCTAACATAAACATCGCCAAAGCCTTGCAGACAAACAAAAATTACACGAAGCGAAATGTAGTGTGAGGAGGGCTATGCGAGAAGAGTTCAACGAATTCGACAGTAAAGTTCTATGTACTGACTTGGCAGAAAATTCTAAGAAAGACAGTACCCAAAGGAACTTGCTCCCCTTCTTGCAGCGGTGTACCGTAGATCTCTAGAAGAGCGTAGTGTTCCAGAACATTGGAATAGGGCACAGGTCATCCTCGTTTTCAAGAAGGGACGTCGAACAGATGTGTAGAACTATTGACCTATATCTCTAACGTCAATCATTTGTAGAATTTTGGAACACGTATTGTATTTCAGTATAATGACTTTTCTGGAGACTAGAAATCTACTCTGTAGGAATCAGCATGGGTTTAGAAAAATACGATCTTGTGAAACCCAGGTCGCGCTATTCGTCCACGAGACTCAGAGGGCCATAGACACGGGTTCCCAGGTAGATACCGTGTTTCTTGACTTCCTCCAGGCTTTTGATACAGTTCACCACAGTCGTTTAATGAACAAAGTAAGAGCGTATGGACTATCAGACCAATTGTGATTGGATTGAAGAGTTCCTAGATAACAGAACACAGCATGTTATTCTCAATGGATCCGGCCGGAGAGGCCGAGCGGATCTAGGCGCTACAGTCTGGAACTGCGAGACCGCTACGGTCGCAGGTTCAAATCCTGCCTCGGGCATGAATCTGTGTGACGTCCTTCGGTTAGTTAGGTTTAAGTAGTTCTATGTTCTAGGGAACCGATAACCTCAGATGTTAAGTCCCATAGTGCTTAGAAGCATTTGAACCATTGTCAATGGGGAGTAGTCTTCCGAAGTAAGAGTGATTTCAGGTGTGCTGCATGGGAGTTTCATGGGACCGTTGCTATTCACAATATATATGAATGACCTTGTGGATAACATCGGAAGTTCACTGAGGCTTTTTTCGGGTAATGCTGTAGTATATCGAGAGGTTGTAACAATGGAAAATTGTACTGAAATGCAGGAGGATCTGCAACGAATTGACACATGGTGCAGAGAATGACAACTGAATCTCAATGTAAATATGTGTAATGTGCTGCGAATATATAGAAAGAAAGATCCCTTATCATTTAGGTACTATATATTAGGTCAGCAACTGGAAGCAGTTAATTCCATAAATTATCTGGGAGTAGGTATTAGGAGAGATTTAAAATAGAATGACAATCTAAAATTAATCGTCGGTAAAGCAGATGCCAGACTGGTATTCATTGGAAGATTCCTAAGGAAATGCAGTCCGAAAACAAAAGAAGTAGGTTACAGTACACTTGTTCGCCCTCTGTTTGAATACTGCTCACCGGTGTGGGATCATTACCAGATAGGGTTGATAGAAGAGATAGAGAAGATCCAACGGAGAGCAGCGCGCTTCGTTACAGGATCATTTAGTAATCGCGAAAGCGTTACGGAGATGATAGATAAACTCCAGTGGAAGACTCTGCAGGAGATATGCTTAGTAGCTCGGTACGGCCTTTTGTTGAAGTTTCGAGAACATACCTTCACCGACGAGTCAAGCATTGTATTGCTCCCTCCTACGTATATCTCGCGAAGAGACCATAAGGATAAAATCAGAGAGATTAGAGCCCACACAGAGGCATACCGACAACCTTTTTTTCCACGAACAATACGAGACTGGAATAGAAGGGAGAACCGACAGAGGTACTCACGGTACCCTCCGCCACACACAGTCAGGTGGCTTGCGGAGTATGGATGTAAATGCAGATGTAGAAGCTAGAGTAGTTGAGGGCAGGGCAGAGAGAAGAAGCGCTGTCTGGTGAAATGTGCAGATCTTATACTGTAGTACGCGGCAGGAGAAGGCAAGGACAGTGTTGGGAGGCTGTGGGGGCAGGTTGGAGGTGGCGGACAGGAAAGGAGAGTAGCAGAGAAGAGAAAAGACTGGTGGGTGTGTTGGCAGAGATCGAGGACAATGAGAGTGATGGTTATAGGACCGGGGGCACAAACTGTTGGGTGGAGGGGGTTGGGACGTCGGTAATCGTAATATGAGGGCGGAATGATTTTGTGATTGGAGACTGTGTTGTAAGAATAGCTCCCATCGGCACAGTTCAGAGAAGCTGGCGGTGGAGAGGAGGATCCGGATGACTTGGGTTATGAAGCAGCCATTAAAGTCAGGCCACAGAGTGGTTTACTTTGTGTTTGGCCACAGTTTGGCGGTGGCTGCTCATTCTGGTGGGCAGTTGGTTGGTAGTCTTTTCAATACAGAAAGTTGTTCAATGACTGCAGCAGAGATGGTGTATGACATGATTGGTTACAGCATATTCTCTGCTCATGAAATCATCCCCTGCCTCAAACCTACTCTCCCCTCACACCCCTAACCTAAATGATGTCTAATAATCACCTCCCAATTCACGTCCGCTCGCCCTTATTGTGCTCGCCCTCTGCAAATGCACCAACCAGTCTTTTCCTCTCTCTGCTCCACTTCTTTTGCGCCGCCTCCCATCGCCCTCAACCTCCCGACGCTGCTGGAGCCTTGTCCTGACTGCTCCACCATACAGCTCTCTTCTCACCCCCCCCCCCCCCTTTCTATGCTATCCCTTCCTCTTCCCTGACACCTTCACGATTGCTGCTTTCATTCAGTGCAACAGTTAGTAGCTGAAGATAGCTATCATATGTGCATAAAGTGAGCTTGCTTGTGTGAATGGGAGTGTATCTTCCTTTCTTTCGTGGAGAAGACTTTGTGAAGGCTGGTTGCAAGTCGAAGTGTCGTTCTACATTTCCAATGTTCATGTCTACATATTTATTTCTGAAGATAGTCAGCCTGGCGATGAACACATTTCTTCCAACGAGAGATCAGTTTGTTGCTACTGTCACTGTAGAATGTTTCACTTTCGTGATGGAACTACAACCTCACATCCGCTTGCTCCACTTCATCACTATCGACTGAAGTCGTCAAAAGTGGTCTTTGAGTTTCTGAAACAGATGAAATTGGGACTGTAGGAAGAATGATTGGCGACAGTGAACAGAAGGCGTCGGACTGTTGCAGATGTCTCAGCGCTCGGGAGTGGTCTGGTGGTCTCAAGCTGAAGGAGAGGTGCTCCAAGTGTGGACGAGCTCCTCGAATTCGAAACTGAACTGCAGCATGCTGTTTCTCACGTACCGACATAGTTACGTTACACACTGCCATGTGACACCCTAGAATGCAGGGCCTTGTAAATATTACATATGAAGAATAAAGAAGTAGAATATTACAACGTTTGGTCAGTTTGAATACCTTTAAGATCTTCCACATAAAAAATTCGGAACCATAACTTTTCAGCGAGGCTTCGTAGTTTCCACGCGTTAAACTGCCTAGATGTCACTTTACTGCCATTGTTGCCAACAGTGCAGTTATGTAAAGTGTGAGGATAAGTAAAAACACTCGAGACAGGCAGCCGGTAGTGGTGGGAGTGCCGCAGGCGAGAGAGGGATTACGTAACAGTCGGTTTAAACGGCGCTGCGGGTGAGGAAGTGCGAGATCTGGACGAGACTGGCGACATGCGGGGAGGCAGGCAGCGGCGGCCGGGCGGCGCCCAGCACGTGCGGCTGAGCGATTTACGTGGCCGCGGGGCGGCCGCCCAGCCGCTGCGCACGCCCCCGCAGTATTTCACAGCACGCGCCGCGGCAGGACGTGCCGGCGGCTCGACACACAGGAAATTATTTCTAACCGAGGACGACACGTGTAACTCGACAAAGTGGTGTGGAGTGCAGTGATGGCAGTGATAATGTCTAGCCACGGACGTACAGGTCCAACGCCCTTGGCCCCGTGCTACAGTTTTATGAGATGAGTGTGGATAAAAGTGGCACAGTAGTGAGACTTCAACAACCATATAAAAAGGACACATACACAGACAGACAGAGAGAGGATAGAGAATTGCAGCAACAAACTCACACAGAAAGTAATAATCCCAAGAAAGTATCACATGCAGAGGGCCATAGATGCATGTGTGCTGAAAAGTAATGTCTCCGTGTTTTTTATGTGAAAACTCTTAAATTTTTTTAAACAAAACAAACGTTACTAACACTCTGGTTCTTCCTTCTTCGCATCACCTGCCACTAGAGGGCTGCGAATTGTAGGGAGTGACATGATAATGTGTTAATGTCGGTAAGTGGGAAAAAGCGTGCTGTAATCGTGTTTCGAATTTGTAGAGTTAGTCCACACATGACAACAGCGTACCACACACGAGAGCTGCGCCATCTGGAACAAACCGACGCCTTGGGTTCGCTGTCATCGATCATATTCCATCCAGTCCCCATTTGGCCCCATCCTATTTTCATCTCTTTCCAGAACTTACAGAATCCCCTACAGAGGACTTCACTTTGATAGTCATGAAGTGGTGTAGGCAGAAGCGAAGTTGTGGCTCCGTCAAACGTTCTACAGTGATGGTATGAACAAACTGCTCTCTCATTCCAAGGAACGTGCTCGTCGCCAAGGTCACTACATTGAGAAATAAATATGCATCTAGATATGAAGAATAAAGATGTATAATGTTATAATGTTAATAATATTTGTTTCATTTCAAATGTTTGAAGCGTTGTCACATAAGAAATTGCCAGGCACTACGTTCTGCGCGCCTTTGTAGAAGGAAAAGAAATAATAAACGAATACAGCTCTCAGCAATGGAACTCCATTCTCTGCTCTCAAAGAACTCTCAGATGAGAAGCCCTTCTCTCTCTCTCTCTTTCTCTCTCTCTCTCTCTCTCTCACGCACACACACACACACACACACACACACACACACACACACACACACACACACACACAGATTACGTATTTATTCATCGCATCGCGCTTACACCACATACCCACACTCACACGTACAGACACACACAAACATATTCTTTCATTCTTTCTCATAGAATAAAATAACCTAAACCGCAATAGTTATAATTCCAATCTCTATATTAAATTATGGTTGTAGGTGATAAACTAAAAAAAGAATAATAGCTGCACTGCAAAGTACAGAAATCTATCTAAATCACAGAATGTGTAAACAACGTATATATTCATTTGTTTTCAGTTAGTGAAAAGCAAGTTTTCTTATTATATGATGGAAAGCAAATAAAGAAACTCCTAAAATGCCGTAACTTCATTGTAACATGTCTATGTAAAAAGAAGAATAACTGTATTTTGTATCAAAGGGAATTTCATTTCTGTATTTTACACATAATTTTACTTCCCGAAGAAAAAAGCGTTACGAAAATACAAAAATTATAATTGCCATGAAAACGTAGGATTTCTTAATTGCTTAAATTACATGTTTCATGTGAAGAAATGTCCCCGGGAAGTTGTAACTTTTATGGTGCTGAAGTAGCATTGTGTTTCTTGTTATGACAGATCGTGGGTGAAACTGGATTCCAGTTAGGTGGGGACTGAATCGAAATTCTACGTTTCAAATGGATTTATACTAGCTAGGAGAATATTTGATACTGTAGTCAGCATTCGTTCGTAATAACACATCCGCAGTTATCCCGTAAATTGCTACTTTGGAGATACATATCTAGCGAAACGTTTTTGCTTCTGTGATGTTATACTTCCACCCATATCAGTTTAGCGACCATGCACACACACGCACACACACAGATTACGCATTTATTCATCGCAGAGATGTGCAGAAAAAAATTAATCTCATCGGGAAGAGTTAAAATATTGCAGTAGATTCCTGTGCCTAGATGATCACTGCAATCAAATGAATAAATCACCACTTTGCAACACACTTCAATCTCCGGCTTAAAAACATGCAGGCTGGAGTCCAAACACTATTCAAAATTTCAAAAGTTTACCACACTTATTTTGTCATCAACATAATGAGAGGGCAGATCGCCACTTACATTGCTTACTCCATTCCATCACAATATACAACATTGGCCATTAAAATTGCTAGACCAAGAAGAAATGCAGATGATAAACGGGTATTCATTGGACAAATATATTATACGAGAACTGACATGTGATTACATTTTCACGCAATTTGGGTGCATAGATCCTGAGAAATCTATACCCAGAACAACACTTCTGTGGCTGTAATAACGGCCTTGATACGCCTGGCCATTGTATCACAGAGCTTGGATGGCGTGTACAAGGTACAGCTGCCCAAGCAGCTTCAACACGATACCACAGTTCATCAAGAGTATTGACTGGCGTATTGTGACGAGCCAGTTGTTCGGCCACCATTGACCAAACGTTTTCAATTGGTGAGAGATCTGGATAATGTGCTGGCCAGGGCAGCAGTCGAACATTTCCTGTATTCAGAAAGGCCCGCACAGGACCATCAACATGCGGTCGTGCATTATCCTGCTGAAATGCAGGGTTTCGCAGGGATCGAATCAAGGGTAGAGCCACGGGTCGTAACACATCTGAAATGTAACGCCTACTGTTCAAAGTGCCGTCAATGCGAACAAGAGGCGACGGAGACTTGTATCCAATGGCACCCCATACCATCATGCCGGGTGATACGCCAGTATGGCGATGACGAATACACGCTTCCAATGTGCGTTGACCGCGATGTCGCCAAACACGGATGCGACCATCATGATGCTGTAAACAGAACTTGGATCCATCCGAAAAAATGAATTTTGCCATTCGTGCACCCAGGTTCGTCGTTGAGTACACCATCGCAAGCGCTCCTGTCTGTGGTGCAGCGTCAAGGGTAACCGCAGCCATGGTCTCAGAACTGATAGTACATGCTGCTGCAAACAGCATCGAACTGTTCGTGCAGATGGTTGTTGTCTTGCGAAAATGTCTTGCATAATGGTCTATATGTCACAAGCATTGCATCCGGGTGTCCTCTCTACAGAGTATGAAGCCATGTGTTACGGGGTGTTGCCCTATTCGGAGGTGGATCAGGATTACTTAATCCCGTCGAAGTGATCATTATGAGGTGCCATACGGCCTGATAGCTGACTTCACTGACTGCAGCTTCTTGTTCCTCGCTGCAAGCCACTCTTCCGTCCACAGCTGCATAACTCTCGAACTTGACGGCGAAACACAGCCTGCAGGCAATGACATATTCTGTTAATTTTTGTCCCTTGCTAGCCTCTTTGGCTGTTTTATCTGATTTCCTGTTCCCCAAATTCCCACTTGCTCTGGCACCCTCCAGAATGAATTATGTTTCCCTTCTCGCTGAAGAACTAGATGGGTGTCTAGTAAGTTTTGAGTAATTGTCCATGCTGGTTACATTTGCTGCAGGTCACAGTGGGAGTCGGAGCAGATGAGAAACTCTGAGGGTTCCTCATGTGCTCTAAAAGTGAAGTGTGGACCATACGGTTAGCGTAACTAAGGGTGGTCATACATGGTGTGAATAAAAACGAGGTTAGTAAATCTTGCACGATTTTAAGATGTATCTACATTGAATAAAATTTGCAGATTCTAATGCGCGAAGATGTGTCTTAGCTTTTCCGAACGGGCTGGATTTAAGCTGCGAATGGAGAGTGGAATCTACTTTTCACGCATTTGTAAGACGGTGGTGGGACATGCTAGCCCTTAAGCAGTGTCTGCCAGTCAGCATCATGGCTATGTTTCTGCCGGTCAACCACGGAAAAGCGTTACCAGATTCGGAGAGTTGTTATTAGAGCAGTTACGATTTGAAACTGAAAATGTGAACTTTTTAACTGCGGAATTCATGCGAATACGTGATGACACACGTGGAGGAGCCTTGATTTCCCGGAAACGGATGGAGGTACTTCATTGTTGTGTGGACGATCCTGGATTCCAGACCCATGTGGCCGGGGATTTTCGAGTCGACCGGACAATAGGACGTAAAACAGTGTACGATTTAGGGATCAGACTAATTTAAAAACTCACGACCGGTTTCGATTCCCGTCCAAACTGCAGGAAAGTAATATGTCTATGCTAGAATCGCAAAAAATATATCTCTGCTAACTGTTTAGGGACTTCGGTCTGCACTCAAATAGAAATCAGAGAACCGGGGTTATGTGGTGATGAATACATCAGTCGCAAATGTTAGACCTCTATTAATGTGCAGGCCGCCGTAGCGTGCAAGATGCTGGGATACGGAAACGTAGTCAAATTAAAAATATAGTTTCTGGGTACAAGGGGGATACGTGCTTACTTGGTGGTATAGAGTATGGAATATCTCTAAGGTTAGTCACTCCATTTAAGCCAGCAAGAAATGGTGATCAGCAACGATTCAATTTGGTCCAAAGAAAGAGCGATGGTGGAGGCAGCCTTTTGTCAATTGAAGTAACGATTTCCTATCATCGGTTACCGTGTAAGACATTCTTTCAAGAGTGTCCCCAAACTAACAGTAGCGTTTGCAGTACTGCACAACACCTTTGGGCACCTAAAAGATTATTTTCAGTATTATTTGGAGGAGAAATTAGATACAGAAGAAGAACACGAAACTGAGAGTCCTGATTAAGAAGACTATCGACAAACAGTGGAAAAGCAGTTGAAGCAAGGTTCGTGGTGAACAGAAGTGGCAGCACATGCTCTGACTTTTTCAGAGGTGATAAGCAACATATAAGCAATACAATCGTAACTGAAAGTCAAGGAATTACAAGAGAACAAGGAAAATATACAAATGCTATTCGAAACAGAAGCTCTCTTGTGATAGCAGGCATAGTTGTTTGTCGGTCGTTGTCGAGAGCGGTCGGATAGTTTCGAAATTTTATCAAAAAGACACTCAGGCGTTTGCCAGAGTTGAGAGCGGTTGCGTGTATGAGCAATATTGTGTTGATACACTGCTCTTCAAAACTTAAGGAGGAAATAGATAAAGTAACATTACATATTAACTACGCGGTGCAAATGGATGAAAATACAGGAGCATGTTGCCGGAGGCCTCCCAGTCATGTGCAGAAATTTGGACGTCATATGCCATGAGGTCAACGTGAATACAGCACCAGAAGGGGATGGTCCCGTAACACGAGGCAGCTGAAGGAACGGGAAAAGACAGTATGTGTCAATCGAGGAGTCGTTACGGTACTCTGTCATGGTGTCCTTCATTAAAACACGCCTCGGAGACAACGTCACGACATGTTAATGACTTCACGCAGGGGACACGCATTGGGATACTGAAAGACGGATGAAATGCGACACTGTAGCCTAGAAGTTTAGTACTGCTCACAACATTGCCTCACGTGCGTGGTTAGCATTCCAAATCACAGGCAATGCTGCGCGAAAGAAAGAATTGTTGACCTTAGTCAACACTTCAAACAGCGGTTGAAAAAAAAAAAAAAAAAAAAAAAAAAGGTTCAAAGTTCAAATGGCTCTGAGCACAATGGGACTTAACATCTGAGGTCATCAGTTCCCTAGAACTTAGAACTACTTAAACCTAACTAACCTAAGGACATCACACACATCCATGCCCCAGGCAGGATTCGAACTTGCTACCGTAGCGGTCACGCGGTTCCAGACTGAAGCGCCTAGAACTGCACGGCCACACCGGCCGGCCAACGGTTGGAACTGCAACTATGTTTCACAGAACTGCCAAGCAGACAGTCTCACGCTCCACAGGGCACAGCAACAGCACAGAGGTGGTTTCATTACCCGAAGAACAGCACGTTGTGTTCTGTTGACATCCACACTTCGGCGACACTGTATGCGACGATAAAAAAGAGGAAGGAAGATTAGGATTTAGCGTCACGTCGACACTGAAGTCGTTAGGGATGGAGCACCAGTTCGGACTGTTTGAAGGATGGGGAAATAAATTAGTCGTGCCCAGTCGAAGGAACCATCCCAGCATTCGCCTGGAGCGAATTAGCGAAATCATGGAAAACCTAAATCTGGATGACCGTACGCGGATTTTCAGTGTGCTGTTTACTGCGCCACATCTCTCAGTATTTCGACGATGTCAAAACATAGCGACTGGACCAAGGAGGTGTGCGGTCGTGTGCTACCCTCGAATGATGGCAGTGTTGCACAGCAAATTCAATTCCCTGGGGTACATATAAATTTTTAAAGTTATTACTTGGCACAGACGGAAGGTAATCATATCCGACTCATACCGTGGGTCAAAACGAGTATTTGTTACTCAAAGAGTATAATGTTGCAGAGGGCAGGGCGTCGTTACTAAACATATCCACACCGAGCCGAGCTGTAATTCATTTGCTCCAGGGCACCCTGGCACTGACGGAACGTAAGAAGGCAAGGGGAACTAAATACTTATGACACTACACTGGTGCCACTGATCGGAGTAGTAATACTGGATGTACCCTCATATGGTGACAGGTAAGAACATGTAATTCATCCATGAAGTTGTCGAACATGACTGTTTTGTTAGTCTAGGTGTTATGGTGTGGGGTGGCATAGTCTTGCTAGGGAGTACTGAATCCTAATCCTCTGAACACAGTAGCTCACCAGTCACTGTTACTGTGACTCTATACACTCTCCCCGTGTCCGTCTTTTGTGGGTGCATTCTGCCTTGAATTCATTTTTATGGATGAAAAGTGCGATCTCAGCGAACACCACAGGTGAAAAAACTCTTCGAACAAGAGGATATTCGTCTAGTGGACTGGCCTGCCGCATCAGCAACTTAAATTCCATTGGGGAAAGTCCACTTGTACAATCACCCACCCAGCAGCTGTCAGCTAAGCTTTTGAAAGATTGGAACACCCTACCAGAAGAGCTCCATACCTGCCTTCTAGCCAGAAGCGGTGTCCCTCCTTTCGTCCAGGGGGCTATCATAAAACGCGATCCCTTTAGTGCAGGAGAAGCCTATTTCGGCTTATGGGCCATGCCGGTCCCGAGTGCCAAATCACTCAGCCTCGCTTCACGTTTCTCCCACCTCCACACCAGTGCTGTCTGCACGCAAGGAGGGGAAGAGGGGAAAACAGCGAATGCATAGCATTTAAATGGCAGTACAGTCATACTGCATTCCACTTGGTTGTATGTTTCACATTTCTTAACATCATACACTACTGGCCATTAAAATTGCTACACCACGAAGATGACGTGCTACAGATGCGAAATTTAACAGACAGGAAGAAGATGCTGTGATATGCAAATTATTAGCTTTTCAGAGCATTCACACCAGTTTGGCGCCAGTGGCAACACCTACAACGTGCTGACATGAGAAAAGTTTCCAATCGATTTCTTATACACAAACATCAGCTGACCGGCGTTGCCTGGTGAAACGTTGTTGTGATGCCTCGTATAAGGAGGAGAAATGCGTACCATCACGTTTCCGCCTTTGATAAAGGTCGTATTGTAGCCTATCCTGATTGCAGTTTATCGTATCGCGACATTGCTGCTCGTGTTGGTCGAGATCCAATGACTGTTAGCAGAATATCGAATCGGTGGGTTCAGGAGAGTAATACGGAACGCCGTGCTGGATCCTAACAGCCTCGTATCGCTAGCAGTCGAGATGACAGGCATCTTATCCGCATGGCTGTAACGGATCGTGTAGCCACGTGTCGATCCGTGAGTCAATAGATGGGGACGTTTGCAAGACAACAACCATCTGCACGAACAGCTCGACGACGTTTGGAGCAGCATGGACCATCAGCTCGGAGACCATGGCTGCGGTTAGCCTTGACGCTGCATCACAGACAAGAGCGCCTGCGATGGTGTACTCAACGACGAACCTGGGTGCACGAATGGCTAAGCGTCATTTTTTCTGTCGAACTCTGAGAGTTGTACCTAGCGCAAGATACCACACCGCAATGCTAAATGAAATGTCGCGCTGTTCTGGGTACTTCCGAGAAGGACTGAGCAAAGCCGAGTCTCAGGCCGGCCCTTGCTCCACACGTGGCCCGCGACCGCTGCACGCGTGAAGTTTGGCCCTCTGTGGCCTGCCTTGCTTTGGTGCAGTTATTGCCTTTGAATAAAAGTTTTGTTTCTGTTCCTCTCAGTTCGTATTTCTTTGTTACCAACTAAACTACACTGCACAACAGAAACAAAGATCACTTTTTGGAAACCCCATAATTGTATCCCATTGCAATGCATAAGTTTGAAATTTGGCTCAAAAGTGTCCTCAACTTTCCTGTGTAATTTGTGCAAGTCCACGCTTCTTGTGGATGTGGGAAAGTGTCTGACAATATAGGTAATGGAAAGGAAACACCATAGCCATATTTTCAGAGTCTGTATTACTCAGACCACTAGTTTGGACGCTACATTTGCGTCGTCTACCGATACTGCTGTTATCCCCTGTAATGGTGCAAAACAATGGCCCCTCCACGAAGTCAATAATGGGCAATTGGTTATGAGAACAAATAATTTATTTAAAATGGCGGCTGGGTTTTTCTCATCTCCTATGATGACCACCCCCTTCCACCCCATGGAAATAGCGGGAAATATTGGACTCTTAAAGATATCACCCACTTCTACCCGTCCTATGATGTTACCCATGAAAATGTTGGGAAACGGTCAGTCCGCGCACAGCTGTCGAAAAAATGGTTCAAATGGCTCTGAGCACTATGGGACTTAACACCTGTGGTCTTCAGTCCCCTAGAACTTAGAACAACTTAAATCTAACTAACCTAAGGACATTACACACATCCATGCCCGAGGCAGGATTCGAACCTGCGACCGTAGCAGTCGCGCACAGCCGTGTTACACATTTTGGTGGGAAACTGAAGTAAAGATAGCTCCTAATTATATATCTATATGAATTCTGATACGCAACGATTGCCTAAAACCGCAAAATGGCTCAAAATTGGCGATTTAATATGACTAGTGTTATTGTCCTGGAAAAGAAAATTCACAAGACCACTCGAAACTAGTTGCAAGATGACTAAAAATAAATAGTAACTCTACACCGGACGCTCCCTGCACCTACAAGTTGAAATAAATTTTTCTGCCCCGTTTGTCAATATGGGAAAAGGCTCGGTCTAAAGTGATAACTGAAACAATTCCCTAAACTGATATATGCGTGGAAACCATGCAGTGCTGAAAAACGAGAACTGCAGCGATGTTAAAAAAATCGCTCTACACACATAGCTGGTACTGTGGCGTATATCAATTTTCTGAAACACTGAGTGGGCTTAGTTCATATTTGGTGCTGGAGTCAGGGATGTTAAGGCACTTTCTTTTATTTTCCTCACATTTTGAAGCACAGCTCTACAATGGGAAATTCACATTGGTTTCTAAGCACAGACGGGGAAATGAAAACAATTAAATATCTAGAAGGTCATTATATACTTTCTGAAGTCGTGGAACATTCCTCAGATGCCTTGTTCTACCCCTGCCTTGTTCGAACAGTCTGTAGAGACTCCTATGCGCCCCACAAAGGATTTCTTGTGATTCTCTGACGTCTCGGAGCTGTAATTCTCGACAGCATGCGGTGGCGTGGTTACTTTGGTCCTTCTACCTGCCCCTACCTGTGTACTCTTTGCAACAGAACGCCGGTAGGACAGCCGAGCAGAAAGCTACCGTACTGCAACTCGCACCAGGCTGCATACAACGTAACTATTCTAAGAATCAGGAAAAGGTCTTAATTTTGAATGAAAGGTGAAAATACTGGCAAAACTTCGGCATATTATTAAGTCGAGAATTACACGTTCACTGCCAAGCCCATGCTAATCCTAAAACAGTCACACATAAGCCCTTTCATTAACGTTAGCAAGTTTATGGTAACGTATTTCTCGAAATCTGAAGAGTTACCAAGCACGGATTGTTCTTAAATGAAAATGCTCGCCACACTAAGTTTATTGGTACCTAATGCATTCAAGTTTTTAGTCACCGATCTGCTCAATATGCCATGCGGAATTACTGTTTTTCTCATACACAAAATTACTTAAAAACACCGGAATAAACATGCCTTCACTTTAAAGCACTTTTAAGGCACATTGCACAACTAAAACCGGCATACTACAACTTTCTTCGGAGTTCATACTACACACGTCCGTAGCATTGAAAGACTGGTCTCCGACTACCTAGACTGCTGCAAGCATTCTATATCTCCAAGAGAAAAGACTCGCCAAGAATACTCCATTCTGATTGGTCAGTTTCCTTTAACGCCAATAGTAGAACGTTATTCTTCAGCATTAGTCAGCGCTTTTCATGACTAACCAATCAGGAACTTACGGCCTGTACTTTCTTCCGAAACAAATATTTAACATTCTGATATTTCGTTTATACTTTACATTATTAACTATTTTCATTTGCACTCGAATTAGCTTTCCTTTTACCATAAAGTACTTAACATATTATGAAACAACATTTCCGTCGTCTACGTTCACGATGTCTTAAAATTTGCCGCGCGGGTAACCCCGCGGCCTAAGGCTTCTTGTCGCGGACCGCGCTGCTCCCCCCGTCAGAGGTTCGAGTCCTCCCTCGGGCATGGGTGTGTGTGTTGTCCATAGTGTAGGCTAGTTTAAGTTAGGATAAGTAGTGTGTTACCTTAGGGACCGATGACCTAAGCAGTTTGGGCCCATAAGATCTTACCACAAAATTTTAAAATTTTTTCTTAAAGTTTCCTCACGCTAGTTCGTAGAGCGTTTATCAGTAGAACAATGATATATACATGTTTACTTTAGACCACATTCACGCATAATTCACAGTACTAGAAGCATATACAAAACTGTACAAACATAAATAAGCAAAAAAGCCTGCAAGAAATAAACAGAACAATTCACAAAAACATTCTCTTGACCTGTTTCTAGAGTGTCTCTGTGCACTATTGTCCTCTAGCAGATGAAAATTAGAACTACGTACTCGAATGAACACGATTCAGAACATCTGTCACTGTGCACGAATGAGTCATTCTCCCGATACACAGGCTCTAGACAGAAGCGATATAAGACGCCACGCTTCAAGCAGTTATATTACAGTGTTAAACCCTGAAAAAGTGGCCAACAGGTCGTGAAATACGCAAACTTTTGGCAGAGACGCTTTCTCAGTTACACTGCTCTGCTACTGTCGAGGAAAGCTTGAATTTTTCAACGTCAAACCGATCTCCAGCCATGCTATAACACCACAAACTATTGTACCACTGTTCCATATCACTACGTCGCTGTAGTAAACAAGTTCATTTCCTGCTCCATACAAAATCAGCGTGTCAACGTCCTGCATATAGTTACTAATCACCCGGCACTGTTACATTTAGTGCAAAAACAAAAAAAAAAGAAGCACATGTGGCATATATACTTGCCGCCCCGCCACACACACACACACACACACACACACACACACACACACACACTTGCCCTATGCGTGAACGGGCATCCTCTGCAGACAGGTGCCTTTTTCCAAACGGATGTACAAGGACTAGGCTGGTTCCTCTAGCACAAAGGCGTCCACTAACAGTAATGTTTCCGGCTGGGCCTGTTTGCTGCCATGGCTTATGCAACGAGTTGAGACCATCTCCAGACTCTCGGATTGCAAGAATATTTACTTTCCGAGCTCTGTCGATGAGAAATCTTTGTCAGTTGCGAATTAATTTACCGATCTCGTAACAGATATCAGCTGCAATGTCCGATTTTATGCGCCAAAAAAAGGTGTTACTTGCGAAACTTTTATGCTGAAATCATCGAGTAGCAAATGAAAGTTTCTAGAATTTCATATGTTTTCATTTCATATGTTTTCAAACAGTTGCCAAAGTATCATACTATTTACTCTAATGTTCTCGACTACAACGGCATAGCAGTATGATAACGATCTACTGCTCACTGTATTTCATAAGGTAAATGGTGGAAATTATACATATTTAGAGAGCCGAAACTTCAATCTGGGACGTGCTGCAAACCAATGAGTAACTAAAAACTTATCATTGAATATTTTTAAGTGAAAATTCGAAAATAGAGGAACTGGTAGTTCCAGTTTTTTTAACGAATGCCGATGTCAATGATATAACGGATTCCAGATAAAAATTGTACTTTAAGGCTCATGATCATAGGTGTTTTTTATGTCTAGAAAACCATTAAACGACTCTTCCACCGGTAGGTCACCATCTCGATGCCAACAACACGTCACATCCGATGTTCTCTCAACTAAATAAAGATGGAAAATCTGTAGGTCGACAGTACACCTCACATTCAAACAAGAGACTCCCTGTAAGCCGTTAAATGTATTTCTCGGCAAGACTGACTCCCCTGGAGCAACAGCTAAGTACCTGACTCTTTGCCATGGCTGAGAAAGTCAACGGTGAACTGCGGTGTGCTTTAAAACATTCTGAATGCACCGGCACTATCTGAAAGTGGTCCTCGTCTAAATAAAGTCAGGCTCATGTAGGAAAAACATTATGCTCTTCAAAGCTACTCTTTGTTGCTTCTCGCTGCTGATACCTCTATTCCTCCTTCATACCTAGACTTGCTGGAAGCGTCTGCGATGGTGTACTCAATGACGAACCTGGGTGCACGAATGGCAAATCGTCATTTTTTCGGATGAATCCAGGTTCTGTTTACAGCATCGTGATGGTCGCATCCGTGTTTGGCGACATCGCGGTGAACGCACATTGGAGGCGTGTATTCGTCATCGCCATACTGGCGTATCACCCGGCATGATGGTATGGGGTGCCATTGGATACAAGTCTCCGTCGCCTCTTGTTCGCATTGACGGCACTTTGAACAGTAGGCGTTACATTTCAGATGTGTTACGACCCGTGGCTCTACCCTTGATTCGATCCCTGCGAAACCCTGCATTTCAGCAGGATAATGCACGACCGCATGTTGATGGTCCTGTGCGGGCCTTTCTGAATACAGGAAATGTTCGACTGCTGCCCTGGCCAGTACATTATCCAGATCTCTCACCAATTGAAAACGTCAGGTCAATGGTGGCCGAACAACTGGCTCGTCACAATACGCCAGTCACTACTCTTGATGAACTGTGGTATCGTGTTGAAGCTGCATGGGCAGCTGTACCTTGTACACGCCATCCAAGCTCTGTGATTCAATGGACAGGCGTATCAAGGCCGTTATTACGGCCACAGAAGTGTTGTTCTGGGTATAGATTTCTCAGGATCTGTGCACCCAAACTGCGTCAAAATATAATCACATGTCAGTTCTCGTATAATAAATTTGTCCAATGAATACCCGTTTATGATCTGCATTTCTTCTTGGAGTAGAATTTTAATGGGCAGTAGTGTACAACAGTGAAATAGCGTCAGAGTCTTCATTGACAGCATAATGTTTCATAAGAACACACATCCCTTTCTTTTCAAATTAAATGTACCTTCTTAATACGAATACAGCAGTATCACAGAGTTTCCAATGCACTATGCATTAAATTATTTACCTTGATGCGACAACCTCACACCTCCGCGGGTAATTAGGAGCTACTACAAGAGTGGGTGAGATTTGGGACTTAATCAAGGAATTGCTCACTTTTTACCATTACTTACTGTTAGACAATGAACCATTCGTGATACTGTATTTTGTCTAGAGCAGAGTATATCCACATGGGTAGTACACATATGCGTAGTGGTAGTTATTTATTTAAAAGCACACGCAGAACTTACCAATGTCAACGTTGCCTCAAGCAACATCAGTCATCTTAATATCTCTTACGCTTCGATCTGGATTGTAGCGCTAGATGCCGAGGGGATTTGTGGTTACTCACCTCCTAGACAGTCACTTCATTTTGAACCTGACATATTCTTCTCCTTTAGCTCATTGACTTACCAGTTCCTAGTACTTTGGTTGCTTTCCTTAAGGTCCCAACAAATGAATTCTAAGCCAACAAATGCATTCTACTTCAGTTCGCTTCGGGATTGCTAGTCCTATTAATATGGAATACATTTAGGTGCGTTCAGATCAACAACCAACTCCACCACAAGTCTTCCCAGATACTTACAGAAACTCCATCACCTACTGACAACCCACATCTAAAACAAATACACTGCAAGCGGTTGTGCAGTGGATTGTGCAGGCTACATCACATCATTACCATCGATTACCCTTCTATCCCAATCTCACACGCAGATCGAGAAAAAAATAACCTATATACAGCCATGCATACCGTAATCGACCTCAATATTTCGGAGAGAAATACGGCGTATTTCCCAGAGATTCCTTTTTTTCCATCACTTGTTCGAGTAGACTATGCACACCTATACGATCTCCCATTCCATACTATCCTAGCAGTATTCATATGATACTTTTTCTTCACAGATCAATCACGTAGCATGAACAGATATGGGCTCACAGGATTGGTAGACAGCGACTATGCACCGTCGAGCTGCCGTACGGATGTTTGTGTTCACCAGTACATATCAGGTCTATGCGTTTTAATGTCGCGATAGCTGTTGACAATGACCTTAAAGTTGTAGTGCAAATTGGGAATGTGTAGTGTGGTACGAAGGTGAAGATACTTCAAATAGAATGGGGGAAGCTGTGAGGAAAACTGACGTAAATATCGATATGCAGTTGATGGCTGAGTACGACACATTCCGTCTCGGCGTTCTCATCTTTTAGTGCAGCAGTGTAACTGCGGCAATTACTCACTGTGCTTGGTGTTGCTACCTTAAAATTAACAAAATGGTTCAAATGGCTCTGAGCACTATGGGACTTAACTTCTGAGGTCATCAGTGCCCTAGAACTTAGAACTACTTAAACCCAACTAACCTAAGAATATCACACACATCCATGCCCGAGGCATGATTCGAACCTTCGACCGTAGCGGTCGTGCGGTTCCAGACTTTAGCGCCTAGAGCCGCTCGGCCACCCCGGCCGGCCTAAAATTAACATTTCGAGAGGCATCACAGGAAGTATTTCTGAAGCAACAAAGTGCCTTAAACGCACATGGTTTGCAGGAAGTGGTATGAACTGCACTGGCGCGAGAGTAGATCTGTGGTATTCTTGTTCATTGAGATAAAAATATGCTGTTCGCGATTTTGCTCACTCGGTCAGTCTAAGATCAACGAAAGTTCATTGCAAGATGGTGTACCTAATCCAACAGGAGTTGCATGCAAAAATGTGGAATTCAAAGCGTACAGAAAAATTTACTAGCGAAATACTGTCGGATAGTCTCCAAACGTCAATCAGTTCTATTTAAGTACAGTGATGCTATGTCTGGTGCCATACACGTGCATGTAGACTGGATCCTAATTTCGAAATGCTGGTGACGATGAAAACACAGCCAATCCAGCGAAGCAATGGAATAAGACGCCTGTAGTTACCAAACGTCGGTCAGTGCTATTTGAGTAAAATGATGCTGTGTGTTGTACTCCCTCCCATCATTAACAAATGTTCCATAAAACTAGAGTCTTCCATGTCATGTTTATGCGTCTAGACTCCATTCTAATTTCTAAATGTTATCATCCTATGAAGAAAAAAAAATACTCAGTAATCCTAGGGTGCATTGGAATAGGATGCGTGTAACAAAGGTTCCAAACGCCTGTCAAGGCTATTTATGTGCAGTGACGCTGTGTAAGGTACTCCATTCCAAAATTAGTAAATGTTCCATTAAAGCTATAATGTTCGTCACCATATATACCGTGTACTGATTTTTGAAATATAGTTCCGTATAGTTAGCATTTAGACAGAGTCAAACTCGAACACTCCATTTCGGTAGTTTAAAATCAGAGCTTAGAAATCAGTGTCTTTTTAACGAGCGGTTCTCCCTATCACATTCCTACAAAAGTGAGAAGAGTCCACTGCACATTCACCACCAGGAAGTTAGGTTCTCAGCTCTGGCACACATGAGCTTGACAAATCTACCACCACACCCATTTGAAAGTGATTGTCAGTTGGACACCTCCTACCACAAAACTGAAGGCTGCTAAACACTTTAGAGCAGAAGAAGTAGACATGACAAAACACCGACATGCATATATATATACCTAATGAGTGAATAGCACACAAACATGCACACCGCCCCTCCCCCCCCCCCCCCCCCCACACACACAGAAATAGTGTCTATGGCAGGGGGCAGGGAGGGAGGAACCGCCCCTCATGAGCCTCATCCACACCGCGTCTGGATACAACGCTACACTTTACCATCGATCTAAGGCATTATGTCTCCCTCTCTCCCTGCCAGACACACCATGTGTGTGTGTGTGTGGGTGGGTGGGTGGGTGGGTGGGTGGGCGGGCGGGTGGGTCTGTGTTTATCTCTTGTTTGTTTTCCGCCATGTCTACCTGGTCAGCTCTAAAGTGACTAGCAGCCTTCAACTTCTTGGTAGACGGAGGAGACAAACTGATGAACACTTTCAAATGTGTTTGGTGGCTTTAGAAGCTGGTGGTGGTGGTTAGTGTTTAACGTCCCGTCGACAACGAGGTCATTAGAGACGGAGCGCAAGCTCAGGTTAGGGAAGGATTTGGAAGGAAATCGGCCGTGCCCATTCAAAGGAACCATCCCGGCATTTGCCTGAAACGATTTAAGAAAATCACGGAAAACCTAAATCAGGGTGGCCGGAGACGGGATTGAACCGTCGTCCTCCCGAATGCGACACCAGTGTCTAACCACTGCGCCACCTTTGCACTAAATGTAAGAGTCCCAGGCGATCGATAGCTATATGCAAGACGCGGGCATGGTGATTTTCTGTGGTGCAGGATAGGAACTGTTTTTACTGCAGCGATGTAGCGGAATGGCACGATGGTACAATCCTGTGTGGTAATGTAACATGATTTCCTCGACAGTGTAATTGACATAGTATCTCTGCCAATATTTTCCGTATTTCACGATCTGTAGACCATTTTTGCAATGCAATATGACCGCTGTATGTTTTCTTTTTTGGTCTGTACAAAAATACTTTTTCGCTGAAGTTCTCTAATTTGTCCATCTCTAGAAAGTGGAGGACAGTGCTCCCACACCAACAGCAACATTTTGGCGTGTAAATTCAGTAAGAAACAATCAGGATGCTCCATTCACAGGAAGTTCCATGACATTAGAAAGTCACAAGATATCCTTTGCGGGGGACATAGGAGTCTCTACAGACTGGTTAGAACAATTCAGGGGCAGATCAAGGCATCGAGGGAAAGTTCCATGACGTCAGAGAGTCAGGTGTTGTGGCTTTCTAAACATAACATGAGTTCAGATATATAATTGTTCTAATTTTCCCATTTGTGCTTGGACACCAGTTTGGGTTTCCCATTGTAGAACTGTGCTTTGAAAAGTGAGGACTCCAGCAGCAAGTATAAACGAAGTCCACTCAGTATTTCAGAAAAATGATGAACACCACGTTTTGTAACAGCACTCCAACTCTTGGTTTGTAGTACTCTATAATAACAGTTTAGGAGGTTGTTTCAGTTATCGTTTTAGACAAAGTCTTTTTGCCTGCAAATTCACAAGTGGGTCAGAGACATTTATTTCTTCGTGTAGGTGAAGCGGGCATCCTATGCAGAGTTACTGCTTATTCTGAGTCCGCCTGCTATAGTTTCGAGTGCCAATGTGATTTTTTTTCTCAGACAGATAATACCAGTTGTATGAGATCATCAATTTTGAGCCGTATTCCCATTTTGGCCCTCGTTGTGTAGCGCTATATATATGTATATGGACGTGTAATTAGGAACGATCTTCCATTTTCCACAAAAAATAAAGAAGGTGCACTAACCTAACCTTCCTCTCTGACAGCCGGACAGAGACTCACCGTTTCCCGCCATTTCCAATGATGTCATCATAGGAGATGTTGCGAGTTTGTTACGTCATAGCAGTGGGGGGGGGGGGGGGGGGAAGGGGGGAGTTAGGTGAACAGATGTAGCCCAATTGGCCTGTTCTCTCCAAAATTTCCCTCCATTTACAGAGGGTGGAGGGAGTGTCATGTCACAGAGGTGTGAGGAAAACCCATGCGCCATTCTGAATAAATTATCTGTTCTCATATCCCATTGCCCCACAACTGCTGTCACCCTCAGTCTTGACGACGTTTAATGCTGTCGATATGTGCGAAGAAAGGTAACTTCTCAGAAGTTCGTGTGACGTGTAAAATGGATTATTGATGTCACATTTGCACCATCGTGCCACCATGGATGTGGCATACGATGGGAAGGTCGTCACAGCACCTCTTATCCACATTTCACCTCTTCGTTTGACGCCTCTGAGACGGAGGTGAAAGCCGCGTCGCGGTTTTCTTGTGACTGGCCAATGAAAATATTTCACACACACCGCTGCTCGGGGGATGGCATAAAGGGCGTCAGTGAAGCCACCCCATTCCTTGGGACGATGATTCCCACATTTTTTCGCGACCGAAAACGATGGTTCACAGTACGATGAGCCAAAGGATGACATTCTCGACAACCTTTTTCACTGTTGACATCTCCTGGATGATTCAACCCTTGTCGACGGACATCAAGGGGCTGTAACCACATCGAATGTGATCCTGCCCCGCTGGAGTGCAAGAGCACTTTTTGTTCTGGTGTACAGTGTGGATCATGTAGGAACCGTATCAAAAACTTTCGATGAAATTTGAACGTGATCCGAAGCAGTAAAGGGTGTTTATGCTTCTTCAGTGCTCCTGTTTCACACCATCCTGAGATGTGATCACAGAGGGATGGGAAATTGGCATCTGGCCACATTTATTGAGAATTGTAGAAAAGTGCCTTTACAGAGAAAACCTCCATTGTTGTCCTACTCTCCTGTAGGCAGGGAAGTGGCTTCAGAGGTTTATCAAGTGGTCGCCCACGTGCACGCACCTAGAGCTCCATCGCAGATTTTCTCTGTATAGGCATATGTTTACAATTCTCAATAAATGAGGGGGAAGTCACCGAGGATTTTGCCGAACTTGGGGTCTTAGAGGGACGGTTTGCCAATTTACTAATGCGTCTGTCAGTATCGTCGCATCCCTCCGTGATCGCACAACAAGATGGCGTGAAACAAGAGCACTGAAAAAGCGTTTGCACAATTTGCTGCTTCGTATCATGGTTCAATTTCGTCGAATGGTTTTAAATGGTCCCTAGAGGTTCCGTTCAGTATAGCATTGCAAAAATTGGAGTCTTGCTCAATGGGGTTGCAACCTTATGGTGTCCTTAGAGAAGGGTTGAATCGTCGGGGATGCCAGCAGCACTAAAGGATGTCAAAAACGTCGCTCTGTTGCACATTGCATTGCAAAATGTCGTTAAAGACTGCAAAATATGTTTAAATTAATGCCTCAATAGTAGGGATAGCTTCTTTGACGCTCTATATCATCTCCTGAGGCCTCTTCGTATCGATTCTGAGCGGTGATGTGCCTGGAATATTTTTCCTTGGCCAGTCGTAAGGAAACCGCCTGACTTCAACGCTAGGCATTGGCGTTCTGACCTACATCCCAAATGGCTCAAATGGCTCTGAGCACTATGGGACTTAATGCCTACATCCCAGAGGCGTCAAAAGAAGGGGTCAAATGTGCGGATAAGAGGGTCTGTGACGACCTTCCCTTCGTGTGCCACATCCAAGGTGGCATTGGGCGGAATTGTGATGAAATTTGGTGCCAATGCGACCTCATTAACCCAGCTTACACTTCACTTCAACTGAGCTGTGGTCACCAGAGGCGTCAAAAGAAGGGGTCAAATGTGCGGATAAGAGGGGCTGTGACGACCTTCCCTTCGTGTGCCACATCCAAGGTGGCATTGGGCGGAATTGTGATGAAATTTGGTGCCAATGCGACCTCATTAACCCAGCTTACACTTCACTTCAACTGAGCTGTGGTCACCAGAGGCGTCAAAAGAAGGGGTCAAATGTGCGGATAAGAGGGGCTGTGACGACCTTCCCTTCGTGTGCCACATCCAAGGTGGCATTGGGCGGAATTGTGATGAAATTTGGTGCCAATGTGACCTCATTAACCCAGCTTACACTTCACTTGAACTGAGCTGTGGTCACCAGAGGCGTCAAAAGAAGGGGTCAAATGTGCGGATAAGAGGGGCTGTGACGACCTTCCCTTCGTGTGCCACATCCAAGGTGGCATTGGGCGGAATTGTGATGAAATTTGGTGCCAATGCGACCTCATTAACCCAGCTTACACTTCACTTCAACTGAGCTGTGGTCACCAGAGGCGTCAAAAGAAGGGGTCAAATGTGCGGATAAGAGGGGCTGTGACGACCTTCCCTTCGTGTGCCACATCCAAGGTGGCATTGGGCGGAATTGTGATGAAATTTGGTGCCAATGTGACCTCATTAACCCAGCTTACACTTCACTTGAACTGAGCTGTGGTCACCAGAGGCGTCAAAAGAAGGGGTCAAATGTGCGGATAAGAGGGGCTGTGACGACCTTCCCTTCGTGTGCCACATCCAAGGTGGCATTGGGCGGAATTGTGATGAAATTTGGTGCCAATGCGACCTCATTAACCCAGCTTACACTTCACTTCAACTGAGCTGTGGTCACCAGAGGCGTCAAAAGAAGGGGTCAAATGTGCGGATAAGAGGGGCTGTGACGACCTTCCCTTCGTGTGCCACATCCAAGGTGGCATTGGGCGGAATTGTGATGAAATTTGGTGCCAATGCGACCTCATTAACCCAGCTTACACTTCGCTTCAACTGAGCTGTGGTCACTCTTAGCGTGTGCCGACACCCTGCTGTCTGAAGCGTCGTCGAGCCCTAGGGTGATATTACAGGACACCACGCTTATGTTCTATTACAGAGGAAGGTTACAGCAACGTTCGAGCCAAATTTCAAACATGCGTCGCTATGGGAGAACTTACAGTGTTTCGAAAACTTGTTCCTTTAATTCTGATCCGCAGTGGATATTATAGCACGTGCCTCTGTGTATGGTGCAAGATTTACCGAGTTATGTTGCTTGGCAGTGGCATATCGTGTGATAATTACTTTCGTTCTTAAAATTTAGACAACAGTGTGGCCATGAAAATTTTGTGAGAGAGTCGAGTGGGGTGCGCAGGGTAAAGTTGGTCGTCTGGTCAGAAATCTGTTATGTTCAGAGAGTGTATTACAGAATTAGTCATCGAGAAAGTGGTTCCTTGCATTAAAAAGCGTCAAGGAGCGTCCGTATTGTGAAACTATATTAATCTTTTCAAATTTTTGAGTTAAAAGTTATCTTAAACGTAGATACTGAACGCATAAGTAACAAGTGTGTTTGATATCATTGTTATCCTTAGTGTTCAGTACCGACTTAGATGAATGACATGTGTAATACCTCGTAGGTGACGTTAACAGCGCTGTGTGAAGAAGTGCAGCACGCAATAAAAAGTCGTCACTTGCAATAAAATTTGTGTGCTCTTTGCTGAAAAGTAGTTTCATATTTTTCAGCAATCATCACAGTTGCAGCAGTTATGTTGTGTAGAGAGAGGAACATCTTCAGCAGACGCTTGGAGAGTCTCCCAGAAAAACTGTGAGATGTACTTGATGCAGTTTTATCTTATGCAGTATTTCTCCAACTATAGCTCTCTTGTGTATGGTTAAGCCGCTACAACCAGCCACTGGGGCATGGTTCTACTCTCATCCCACAGTTTCTACGTTTCGTAAAATGTGCGAACACCCATTACCTTCATGCTTTGAAAAAGTGCTATTGATTTCTGGCACACTGAGCACAATAATGCAAACTAAAAAATGTGTAATTTATAATTCACCTTCTAGTATTCTGTCGTACAAATTATTGGTTGAAATAGACGAATTTAATTTCCTTAACTTAAGAATCTCATTCTTAAGGAGTGTTTACTAAGCAAAATAACGTAAAAAAGACCGTTGGTCACTTGAAGATGGCAGAAGGATGGCGAAATGCGTCGTGCCAAATTATTGTTGCAAGTGAAAAGTGACTAAACCAGGAGGTGTGAAGTTTCGCAAGACAGAAGGCTACTTCAAACAAGGGATAATTTTAAGAAGTCGACTTGGCTCTCCAAATAGAAAAAAGAAGTGGAGTGGATTGTCTTAACACTGAGTACCTGGCATCAACCGGGTGTGTATGTACTCCAGTCATCTGTTAGTCTTTCTCCTCCCTATCCTTTTTCTGTCCATATTCTCCTTCATTCTCTCTCTTTCCACCTCCTCCATCCCTCCCGTTCTCAGTCTATCGTCTCCTGCCACACCCCTTGCCCATTTCTTCTTTCTCCGTCTCTCTGTCCATCTGCTCCTTCCCCCTCTGTCCATATGCTTCTTTCTTCTCTGTCCATTTCCTCCTCCTCCTGTAATTTCATCTCCTCCTCCTTGCTCCCTCTATTTTTTATTTCCTCCTTCTGTCTTTCGTCGTTGCCCCTCTATCTCCTCCTCTCCCCTTTCTTTATCCATGTCGTCCTCTTACCCTTTCTCTGTCCATTTCTCCTGTATATCTCCTGGGATGGTCATGAATATGTAGTTTTTAAATGCCATTTATTGATAATTATTGTAAGAATAGCTGGCGATGTATGCCAAAGAGTGAGCAAATGTATTATGTTGCAATGTATGCCACGATGAATATTCCATGGACATTCGAGATTCAGTGTCTGAACTTTCTATTCTGGTTTACTTTGTTATTGGACTCGAAGAGGAAAGAACGATTGTCTGAGGCTCATCTTGCTATAACAGTATATGTAAGTTGTAAACGAAACTAAAATATAGTTGCTCATGACTTCAAACTTGTGTATGGCACATAATTATTTGTAAGCCTAAACCTTGCTTGTCCTGAGTAGACGTGGTCTTGACGGAACATTGACCATTGTTAGGTTCTATACTAGAAAATAACTAGTAATTTTCTTTCAGCTCATCTTCGAGACGTGGCGCTGGTTAGGACACTAAACTTTCTTTCAGATTCCACGAGATACACGGCGGCTACGAATAATTCAATATATTTCACTTTCAGATTTTCTCAAGGTTGCGAGATAACATCCCAGGCAGATAGACCTGGTCACAGGAGTCTAGTATAAGATTTCATCTGCAAAAGATTATGCTTGTTCCCTTATATTGGTATTCGAGACGAAACCACGATCTCGAGTTACGGGTTTTATTACTTCACATTGAACTGACCTACGAAATATTATCAGGTGCTATAAGCACATGAGTTTTAACTATACTTTTGGTATATGTTGAGGAAAATCTGTGATACTTCAAGAGAGACATTATTTATAATCCCGCAACCACCCTGAGTACAGAGCTAGTTTGCTGATTGCTGATCAGCGACGGGCTAATAATAGTGTTGCGTTATTAATCATTCAGAGACGTAGTGCATAATTACCTAACAGAACAGTAAGCATAGTATTATTAGAGTTATTTCTCTTTTGTTTTGAGGTCACTTTATTAAAAGCTATCAAAGCATATTCACAGTTTCAAGTCAAAGTGCTTAGTGAGTTAACTCTCATTCACATTACAGAACTAATTTCAAAGGCGACGTATAATTAACTGGTAATTCTTACATCTAGCTTCTCTGGCAAAGAAAAAATTACTACCATTAATATTCAAATAATAATTATTACTATATTATTTTTTATATATCAGTACCTACTGCAACCTACATCCTTCTGAATCTGCTTAACATATTCATCTCTTGGTCTCCCTCTACGATTTTTACCCTCCAAGTTGCCCTCCAGTACTAAATTGGTGATCCCTTGATGTCTCAGAACATGTCCTACCAACCGATCCGTTCTACTAATCAAGTTGTGCCACAAACTCCTCTTCTCCCCAACTCTATTCAATACCTCCTCATTAGTTATGTGAACTACCCATCTAATCTTCAGCATTCTTCTGTAGCACCACATTTCGAAAGCTTATATTCTCTTCTTGTCTAAACTATTTATCGTCCATATTTCACTTCCATACATGGCTACACTCCATACAAATACTTTCAGAAACGACTTTCTGACACATCTATACTCGATGTTAACAAATTTCTCTTCTTCAGAAACACTTTTCTTGCCATTGCCAGCCTATCCTCCTTACTTCGACCATCATCAGTTATTTTGCTCCCCAAATAGCAAAACTCCTTTACTACTTTGTCTCATTTCCTAACCTAATTTCCTCAGCATCACCAAACTTATTTCAACTACATTGCATTATCCTCGTTTTACTTTTGTTGATGTTCACCTTATATCCTCCTTTCAAGACACTATCCATTCCATTCAACTGCTCTTCCAAGTCCTTTGCTGTCTCTGACAGAATTACAATGTCATTGCCGAACCTCAAAGTATTTATTTCTTCTCCATGGATTTTAATACCTACTCCGAATTTTTCTTTTGTTTCCTTTACTGCTTGCTCAATATATAGAGATTGAATAACGTCGGGGATAGGCTACTACCCTGTCTCACTCCCTTCCCAACCACCGCTTCCTTTTCGTGCCCCTCGACTCCTATAACTGCCATCTGGTTTCTGTACAAATTGTAAATAGGCTTTCGCTCCCTGTATTTTACCCCCGCCACCTTTAGAATTTGAAAGAGAGTATTCCAGTCAACATTGTCAAAAGCTTTCTTTAAGTCCACAAATGCTAGAAACATAGGTTTGCCTTTCCTTTATCTTTCTTTTAAGAGAAGTCGTAAAGTCAGTATTGCCTCACGTGTTCCAATATTTTTACAGAATCCAAACTGATCTTCCCCGAGGTCCGCTTGTACCAGTTTTTCCATTCGTCTGTAAAGAATTCGCGTTAGTATTTTGCAGCTGTGACTTATTGAACTGATAATTCGGTAATTTTCACATCTGTCAACACCTGCTCTCTTTGATTTGGAATTATTGTATTCTTCTTGAAGTCTGAGAGAATTTCGCTTGTCTCATACATCTTGCTCACCAGATGGTACAGTTTTGTCAGGACTGGCTCTCCCAAGGCTGTCAGTAGTTCCAATGGAATGTAGTCTACTCCCGGAGCCTTGTTTCGACTTAGGTCTTTCAGTGTTCTGTCTAACTCTTCACGCAGTATCGTATCTCCCAATTCGTCTTCATCTACCTCCTCTTCCATTTCCATAATATTGTCCTCAAGAACATCGCCACTGTATAGACCCTCTATATACACCATCAACCTTTCGGCTTTCCCTTCTTTGCTTAGAACTGGGTTTCCATCTGAGCTCTTGATATTCATGCAAGTGGTTCTCTTTTCTCCAAAGGTCCTTTTAATTTTCCTGTAGGTAGTATCTATCTTACCCCTCGTGAGATAAACCTCTAGATCCTTACATTTGTCCTCTAGCCATCCCTGCTTAGCCATTTTGCACTTCTTGTCGATCCCATTTTTAAGACGTTCGTATTCCTGTTTGCCTGCTTCACTTACTGCATTTTTGTATTTTCTCCTTTCATCGATTAAATTCAGTATCTCTTCTGTTACCCAAGGATTTCTACTAGCCCTCATCTTTTTACCTACTTGTTCCTCTGCTTCCTTCACTACTGCATTCCTCAAAGCTACCAATTCTTCTTCTACTGTATTTCTTTCCCCCATTCCTGTCAATTGTTCCCTTATGCTCTCCCTGAAACTCTGTACAACCTCTGGTTTAGTCAGTTTATCCAGGTCCCATCTCCTTAAATTCCCACCTTTTAGTAGTTTCTTCAGTTTTAATCTTCAGTTCATAACCAATAGATTGTGGTCAGAGTCCACATCTGCCCCTGGAAATGTCTTACAATTTAAAATCTGGTTCCTAAATCTCTGTCTTACCATTATATATAATCTATCTGAAACCATATATATACGCTGGCGCCCCATATTCCTGGCACATTCAGTGGTGTGTGTGGCTACTGTCTACGAAATGTGATGTGAATAGAGTTAGTAGTAAAGAAACAATGAATCAAAAAGTAATGCTTCATGCGGACGTTTTACTGCATGAATAACGAAAATATAGTAAGCGATAAACTTTTTTCCTTTCATCATTTTGTGCAGGAGGTATAAGAGAAATGCTTCGTAAAGATTTTAAATTATGTGTAAAGTTTGTTGCACATCTCCAAGTGCGTTTATTCTCAAGTATAAGATAACTGAACTATGGTTATTCTCGCGTCTTGGGCTACAAGTCTTTTTCACCCGGACCCCCACCCCTTTGTTGGGTAGACGGTTCACACCACAAAGCGGTTCTTTCCAGAGAGTAAGTGACATGTGTTCCTAGTATCGTTGAATGGTTCCAGTGGTTTAGCATTGTGGAACATTTGTTCATCCATTTTTATAATATTTATGAATGACACCACAAACAGTGAAACGAAATAGTTACTTTTTGGAATTAATAACATTTGTTGTACGTAGATGGACCTTGTAAACAGCAGAGAAAAAAATATTTTTTTGCCTTTGCGATACCATTTCAGAAAGTTTCCGCATCGACAAAGGACCGAGAGTGATGGCCTCAATATAGTTGTCAAATCATCTGCGAAAAAAATAAAGTATCATTTATACGAAACATGCAGTCAGTAGTACATGGTGAATCACTACTGGAGAAAGCACAAAGTCCTTTTTTTTATCCTTCTCAGCTCCCACTAGTACCAAGGAAGTTAAACAGATGTTCTAGCGTCCTATCACTTCTTCTTGTCAGTGTTTTCCATATATTTCTTTCCTCGCCGATTCTGCGGAGAACCTTCTCATTCCTTACCTTTTCAATCCATCAAATTTTCAACATTCTTCTGAAACGCAACATCTCAAATGCTTCAGTTCTCTTGGTGTTCGTTTCTCTCACAGTCCACGTTTTACTGCCATACAACAATGTGCTACAAACGTGCTTTCTCAGAAATTTCTTCCTCTCTTTATAGGTCATTTTGGCCCATAGGTATCAGAATTTCTTACCTTTATCAACTTCGTAGCCACTAAATCTGATGTTAAGTTTCTCACTGATCTCATTTTTAGAACTGTTCATTATTTTCGTGTTTTCTTCGATGTAATATCAATCCATATTCTCTACTCATTATACTGTTCATTCCATTCAAGACATTGTGTAATTCTTCTTCACTTTTACTGAGGATAGCAATTTCATCATCGAATATTATCATTGATATTGTTTCACGTTGGATTTGAATCCCACCCTTTCTTTTAGTTCCTTCATTGCTTTTTCGCTAAACAGCTTGAACAGTAAGGGCGGCGGACTACATCCCTGTCTCATACTCTTTTTAATCAGAGCACTTCGTTCTTGGCCTTCCTCTCTTATTGTTCGCTCTGGGTTCTAGTTTATATTATGTACTATCTGGGATACCGGCCTTCGGTCAGGGAGTTGATATGAAATTGTATGGTAGTTAGAATAAAAGAATAAACTTTAAACTACTAAGAGGTAAATTTTTTATTTAAAACATATACTAACTACTTATAATACTTGTTTATAAACAACATTTTGCGTTTTGCTATCCAGGGTACACATGTACAATTTTTTCGAATTTCCTGCTCGAGAGTAAGCTACGTATAGTTGACTCTGAGAGAAGCAGAAGTCTTTGAGGTTGATGCCGCAGCATTTTAAAGTTTGTATTGGGCTTTGTTAATTGTAAAACTGTAGACTAATTTGATTGGAAATAGCAGTCTCTTTAACTGGAATGGCAGTTCATCGGAGATCAGTGGTATTCTGGGGATAAACAGTATGTGTCCCTTGTAGTTCCCAGTAATAAGTTCGTCTTCGATGATGCTATTCCATAGCTGTTTAACGATCATCCTTGTTCCATTGCATAGTTTTAGTGAGTTGAGATTCTGAGTAGTATGATCAGAGATCCAATTTTAGGTCAAAGGTAGTTTAATGGCATTCCTGGTACTTGCAAAGAGTTTAGAAATTCTGTGAGGGAGATCACACTTTCTTCAACGTTTACCATCGTATCGAACTATTTGTATATTCTTTCTTCACCGGGTATTTTCTTCTGAATATTAAAGTTGATATCGTCGGCGATATTATTTTTAGCTGCCAAAATTGCCCTTTCAAACAGCCAGTTCGGGTTGGTATAGTTGTGAACAATTTTTGTATAAATTTGATCAATGAGTTCGCTTTCAGCAGTGGTTATGTCGCAGAAATCAATGTTGAGTTTAATGAGGCCAATCGTCTGTTCAGTAGGACATATGCCTTCGGCTATTTGTAAAAGTTGTTGAGCAAAATGTGCTTTTGTTTCGTCTTTTGATATTTCAGCTCTCATATTTTTCTGTTAGTCGCATTATCTGTATGCGTGGCCAGACACGTGGTTTTTAAAGCGTTCACTGATCTCGTCTGCTGGTGATGGTCTGGGAGTAATTGGAAGTGTATAGCTTCTCCCGCCACTTCAGAGTTTCCTCGCAAGTCTTATAGTGTTCTGTCCATGGCTTCGAGTGTTTTCTTTTATGTTTATGTGTCCCATTGTGCATCCGTCCCAGAAGACAATTTTATCTTGCTTTAGAAGTTCATGCCGTCTAGATGCTCTTGAGATTTTACATACCGAGGATTGTTCTTCCGCTATATTCAGTGGTAGTTGTATAGCGGAATGGGCAGTTCGTCCTCCTTCCATAAGTGTGACTGCAATGCCAGATGATGTCAGTACAAGTGCAATGTGTTGTTTAGCACGTATTTCCGCCACCAATAGATTTATTACGAATATTTTCCTGGTGCCGGCTGGTGCGTCCAAGTAAATAATTCCGCCAGTGTTGTGGATCCGGTCCACGATAACGCTGTAAATTTCCTTTTGATTGTCATTGAGTAGTGGTTTGTTGTGAAGAATGTATTGAAGTAATTCGTTGAAGTTGTTGCTTTTTTCATTTGTAATTTCGCACAGATAACATCTTTTCGTGGTGCTTACATACCAAGTTGTACTAAGGTCTGGTTGTTTATTGCTAGACAGTTACCTACTGGGTGAATGAGTGTTTCATTGAATATCTCGTCGTTGAATTCGATGGTCAGTTCAGGATAAGCTTGTCGGATTTGGCACAGCATGTTATCACTCATAATCTCTTTGAAGGAGCCCCATAGCTGATTTGGATTCGATGGGTTACATGTTGTTAGAATTATGGCGAATAAGTCTCTCATTTGTTCAGCTGAGGCTGTGAGAGACGTTTCTTGTAGTTGTCGTTTTCCAATAGTTCTAAGCGGTGGCATTCTTCTCTGTATGTCTGGCTTAGATAACCGTCAACAGTCATGCAATCCGTGATACTTACTGTCCCCAGTATTTTGTGAAGCAACATCTAGAGAGAGGAATATTCGGCGTTGTTCGGATGTACGTTGTATACTCGGCCTAGTGCGCCGGTTTCCATGGTCTGTGTATGATCTTCTACTGGAATTCCTTGTTTTCGTCGTTGAAAGATTTTTGTTGTTGTTGTGTTCCAAATGTAGATAGGGACGTCGACATATAGTAATGTTTCCGTGAATGGATCCGCTTGGCACAGTTAGTAAAAAACTGTTAATTTTGTGTTCTGAGGTGGTTCGCTTGCAACTTTTCTGGCCGTATCTTTTGTGACGTAAACTCATTCTCCAAATGTACTTCTAGATGCACAGTTGGTTCGCGTTCGTGTAAAGGAAAACCAAAAACTCTCTATTCTGCTTCGTTACTATTAATGTATCTTCCCACCTGGTTCATTAGGAACTCGTCGTTTCTGTTTTGTGGTTCGCTTTGGCTATTTGAAATATTAACATGTCACTGCCTTTATTCACTTGCTTACAGACATATCTGATGGATTTCTACATTTATGTGTGCTTGAAACATTTTGTAAAATAGTGTGTTATATGGTACTACCGTTTGATTATCTATTTCCAGCTCGTTACTGCCTCGTATTAGTATTTTTGCTGTGAAGCCACCGTTTGTTGTGATCGTCTTCTGCATTTGGAGTAGTCATCCACTCCACCTTGTGTGTCGTCCAAGTATTTTAGGTATTTTTTTTGTACAGTTTTCATCACTCATACAAGGCCTACATGGTCCGTAAATCAAATTTTTTGCTATTATGTCGTACGGCTCAGGATCTTCTTGTGGATTGGGGAATTCAGATTGGATGATTTTGTCGATATCCGTGAGATGAATTCTGTCCTGTAGGCGTACGGGATTGTGTGAGTGAGGTAATCCTCGTTTTTTCCATTCGATTGTGCACATCCATCATCTAAAGAATCCGAAGTTGTGGAATTTTGATTTTGTGGTGACTTCAAAAATATATATCTCTCTTTTTTTTCTTCTGGCTACGTCGGGTTGTAGGTGAATGTTATGAAGATGTCAGATCCTCAATATTTTTTCTTATGTAGGTCATGACATATTGAGTGTTTTCGTGTGTGTCTCTTACTTCCGATGTATGATGAAGGTAAGATTACCATTGTTCCAGTGCCGTCAGGGTTCTGCCATTTATGACTGCGTCTCGAATGTGATTTCATTCTTCCGCGTGTAGTTTCTTCTAATTCAGCCTTATGTAAACCATCCGTCCCACTTCTATTTTTGCACATATATCTACTAGGAATTGTTGGAATAAACGGCGAGTGTTGAGAATGTGATTGTATGTTTCATTTTCTCTTATAATAAAGCGGTAAGCATAGCACTCCTTGGAAGTTGCTTTTTTGTCTGTTTCTACGCCTTTTTCAGATTTGATATGTTTCGCGTTAAACTTGTATCCGTCCCCTCCGTTAAGGAATATTTATGGGTATTGGAGAGCGCCATATAAAAGGTGTGGCTCTGCAATGCTTTATAGTCCTTCTCTTCCTCGTTGTACAATTATGTCACGGCTTGTGTTTTCATTGACCACAATTACGATGGCGGCTTCGTTTACCCAAGATGCATTAAATCGACTTTCGTGCTCTCCATGTGGTCTTTTGTCGGCTCGAATTATAACTTTACGGTTACGGCAAGTTGAAAAGTGAGGGAGAGAGAGAGAGGTAGAGAGAGGGTGATACATACGTACGTGTGATAAACCCTTTCCCTCGAAAATTTCTCTCCTTCACACCTCCTCTGTGTTACCACATATGGCGTGTCACTAATCTTATTTGTACTAATATTGCAGTAAACGAGAGGTGCCTATTTACTTCCACCGCCCTAATTAATGTTTACCAACCTACAGTCCTCTATAGTTGTTGTCCTCTGTTCAGAAAACAGTACCTAAACCGTGATCCGTTATCTTGAGGCAGCAACAAATTCTTAGTGAGGATCTGATATTGTATAGATAATTAAATCTTCAGTTACTTTGTTCATACGGGATTCGATTCGCTTTTTATTAGCATAAGACGAGAAACAATCCATCTTTAGAGTCACAAATAATTATATTCTTTAACAAAAATAAATGAACTGAGAATTTCCCTAATTACTATCGCATAGTTCTCAACTATATGTCCAAATAACCAGAATTTGCTAATAAAGTCTTGATACCGACTGTGACAGACAACATGTCTGTCCTCCGAGGCTACCCAACTAGCTCTGATCTTTTAGTCGAACCACTTCGCCCACCATCCTAGTCAGGCGCGATCCGAAGATCACCGAAGTGCTTCGTCTGCCTTGACGTTTAGCAGTTGTTTATTATTATGCTGGTCATTAATACTTGTGAAATAATGGAATGATAGCACGCTATTGGGAGAAAATTTGATAGGAAATGCAAGTAAATACGCTGTTTTGTTTTCTGATATTAATAACAGAAGATTATCACTGTGGCCCGCAACTTCATAACGCAGCAGCCTATGGCGGAGAGGGACCACAATTAAGGCGATCTTTCTCGTGATACCCATCTTTCATCGGTACTTCACACCGCATTACGTCATCTTGCCTGCATGCTCAGCTGCTCTAACAAGAGCTTTCTGTAGCCGAATATGTTGGCTATAAAGCCAGAAATATTACACAGTCATCAGAAATCATTCGGTCTAAAGCTGTTTTCAATATGTGAATCAGTTGATTGTATTCGTGTAAGATACTCTGTACATCTTTGACGACTTCTGGTCTCAATTCACTGATATCCGTGCATCGTTGATCAATTTCTGTTTCTCCATTTCCTCTGCAATACGCTGGCAGAAATTTAGGATCTTCGTTGGATAGTGATAATAATGATACCATGTTTGATAGATTTGTCCTTGGATGTAAAAAACATAATCGGTCATCTCTGTTTGTGTTGATCGAAGTGACACCGAAAGAATTCATTTCGAAGGAGGCGTTGTACACTTTAATATTATGAAGAAAGTGTTTTGATTTTGGAGTTTCTCCGGTCATGTACTGTAAAAATTCCTGCGTAGGTAATTCTAGTGGTGGTAATCGACTTCTTCCATTCATGCAACAGAATCCTGGTGATTCTGTGCTGAATTATCTCGCGTTGCAAAACTGGCAGATGTATCTATTTTTCCAACAACGTGTTTGTGTTTGTTATATCCTTTCGTCTGATCGAAACCGAATGCTTCGTTTTTAGGCTGTACTGTTTACTTGTCTTGGACAGCGCTTCTCTTAGGGTGATTTTTCATGGCTGGCTTGAGTTCGCAGTCTTTTATTATAAGACTGTGTCGCAACTCTTGATTCTTCCGTCAGTTCGCTCCGTTGTTCGGTTTCTCTGCTTCTTACGGTGCTCACTGTCGTTTGTTGGGAAATTAAACATGTTTCGCGCTCTTCGTCTGCTTCGTTTTTTCGCTGTTCTTTTTGTTTTTGCCGTTTTGATTCAGAACTGGTAAGATCTCCTCATCTTTTGCGTTTGGGCATTGTCTAAAACATAAATCAAATCAACTTTTTGTTAAAAATACACCATGTGCACTTACACATATTATTTTCGATTTATATTCGGTCACCGTATCACTTTGACTACTCAAAGTTCACTGTTTGGTTTTATTCGCTCATTGCACTGACAAGAAACTAACGTTCAAACCCACGACGGGTCTTGCTTTGTATACCCCCACCAAACGATAGCCCGACCAGTGGCAGATTCCACAACATACCAAAAAGGCTTGGATTGGTCCATAATTTCCAGAACATTCCACAACATTAGAGAGTGTTCTGAAATGTTTCACAACGATGTGAGATGCTCCGGTATGTTCCCAATCATTCTGGAATCTTCTAGAATGTTCCAGAGTATTTCCGAACATTCCAGAACATCACAGATCATTGTGGAACACTCCGGAACATACTGGAATGTTGTGAAATGCTCTAAAATACTCTCGAAAGCTCAGGAATGTTCTCTAATACTCTCGAGTGTTCTGGTATGTTCTAGAAATTCCTAGAGGACGAAACATTCCAGCCTTTATATCTCCAAAAGCACGCCCCTCAGGTAAACGGGAACCTTCTTCTCGGATGGGGGATAGACTGCTACCATACCATAAAACTCCCTTGATCGCACCGAGACTTGTTTATGTGTGTTAGGGGAGTGCACTTTGTAAATTTCTTTTATATATATTTATACATATTGATTGCCCGCCTTTCCCTACAGCTTACCCCTATTTTCCTCAGGATTTTGAACATCTTGCACCACTTTACACTGTCGAACGCTTTCTCCAGGTCTACAAATCCTATGAATGTGTCGAGTTTTCTTTAATCTTGCTTCCATTATCAACCGCAACGTCAGAACTGCGTCTCTGGAGCCTCTGCCTACATAAAGCCAATGATCGTCATCGAACACATCCTCAACTTTCCTTTCCATTTTTCTCTATATTATTATTCTCACCAACTTGGATGCATAAGCTATAAGCTATTAAGTTGACTGTGCGACAATCGTCACACTTGTCGGCACTTGAAATCTTCTGAAATTGTGTGGATGATGTTTTTCCGAAAATTTGATGGTACATCTCCAGTCTCACAACTTTTACACATCAATGTGATTGGTCGTTTGTTGCCACTTCCCCAAGTGTTTTTAGAAATTCCGATGGAGTATTATCTATCCCTTATGCCTTATTTGATCTTAAGCCTTTCAGAGCTCTTTTAAATTATGACTCTAATGGCGATTCCCTTGTCTCTTCCCTATCGACGCTTACTAATTCTCCTGTCACGCCATCAAACCAGTCCGCCTCCTCACAAAGGCCTTCGATGTACTTTTTCTGCCTATCCACTCTCTCCTCTGCATTCAGCAATGGAATTCTCATTGCACTCGTAATGTTACTGCCCTTGCTTTTAACTATACGGAAGGTTCTTTTGATTTTTCTGCATGGTGACTCAGTCCTTTCGACAACCATTTCTATTTCGATTTCTCCACATTTTCCACTCAGCCTTTTCGCATTAGCTCCCTGCACTTCCTGTGTATTTCATTCCTAAGTGACATGCAATTCTGTATTCCCTAATTTCTTTGAACATGTATGCACTTCCTTTTTTCGTCGATCAGCTGAAGTATTTCTTCTATTACCCACGGTTTCCGCACACTTACCTTCCTTGTACATATGTTTTTGGTTCCAACTTCTGTGACTGCTGTTTTAGAGGCGTCCATTCCTCTTCAGCTGCACTGCCTACTGTGTTATTCATTATCACAGTATCTACAGCTTCAGCGACCTCCGAGTGTGTCTTTTCATTCCTTAGTATTTCCATATCCCACTTCTTTGCACATGAGCCATTTACGTTAGTGCAATTTTCATTGAGCCGCTGGTGCGGAGGAAAGACTGAAAAACGGTAATCTGCTAGTTGTAGGATCGAGTCTCCCTGCGGGAACTTCTTTATTTTTACTTTTTACGTTCCTTACGCTGCACATCATGCGAGACAATCAGTATTTGATGCGATGAAGTCCTATTCGTAGGAGAAAAAGTTTCTTCTGTTTTTGGTTCTTGGGGAGGACAAATAAATCCACAATTATACAGCGAAATTTTTCATGGTACAGGAGGGCCACTGTGCAATGTGGAAGTGCTCTCCCCCCTTCCCCCTCCCCCACCCCCCGTCCACCCTCCTATCTCCCCAAATTTGCTCCACTAATGCAACCCTGCAAGTTCAATTTCACCGTCAGCTAAAAAATTTGATAAAAAAACTTTCAAAATTGCTCTTGTCTCGTCAAGAGAGATATACAAATGACATCCAGAGAAGACTACACCAAAGTACATCTCATGTCTCCAATATATGGCAATGTGAAACATTGCTTGGTGTTTGCTGTCAGCCTGTGCGATGACGAAGAACGCTTTAAAAATGTAAACAAAGTTTGGTTTTGTATAGAAACTTTAAAACAAACATTGTAAAATTGCGGCGTTTCTAACGTGTGCAAGATACCGAGAAAGTTACTGTTTCAAATGGCTCTGAGTACTATGGGACTCAACTGCTGTGGTCATTAGTCCCCTAGAACTTAGAACTACTTAAACCTAACTAACCTAAGGACATCACACACATCCATACCTGAGGCAAGATGCGAACCTGCGACCGTAGCAGTCGCACGGTTCCGCACTGCGCGCCTAGAACCGTGTGACCACCCTGGCCGGCAAGTTACTGTTTCCACTGTGTCTACAATGAATATTATCCTAGCACGTGAAAATCATCACCTGCAAACGAAGTTCTCGTACACGCCTTACAATCCCTTCCTGGAAATGTATTTGTAAAAATAATTTCACTTTACGTTACTATCATGAAAAGATTAATAAACGCAATATATTCAGTATTGTTCGGTTCATTTCAAGCGCAGGTAACATAAAAATAGAAAAAGATCCGATTGGGGATCCGACTCCAGTTTCCTCGATAACTGGTTTGTATTTCGATACTCTTTCCACCTCGCCGATCACTGCCTGGAAATTACGCTGACAATATTGGTCACGTCTCGCCCGACCAGCGCCAAAAACCGCAATTTTTCTGAACTTTTGTCTTTCTTTTGTCACTTTCATTTCTGGCAAACACTCGCATATACCATAAATTTGGCAGAATTCTGTGATGACGAGTAGGCTCTATCACCTTGTGGGTTGTGGCAGAAAGTGTTGAGCAGGAGATCAGATATGCAGGACGAACAACGCGAGGAGGAAAATCAACGCGATTATTTATCGGGACTGACGGACACAGGTAACTTGGCGATTCAAAGTTACGAACAGCGTAATGGGAGTTCCGTTCAGATGCACTGAATTTTATATGAAAACAGACCACGGCATGCAGAATTAGGGACTCTTATTACATTTGCATAAGATTTGATTTGTAGGACATCTGCAACTGAGAGGCTTGGTTAATTAATTTAAAGAGATCCGCTTCAGTTGCACTAATGATTTATTCAATCCACGACCGGTTTCGGGATAATAAAACCCTATCTTTCGTTGTATAAAACTAACATACATAAGGGAGAGGGTGGGTGGAAGAAATACCATACGAAGGAATTATTTTTGATATTGCTGACAGTTGGTTATGAAAGACAGGCATAATGCCTGCGTTTTACATACCGTACCAAGTGGGCCTACAGTTTAGACGACACGAAACTCGTAACCTCATACCACGCGCACCGTCAGGTGTCTATCAGATTAATTGTAATGATTGCCAATGCCTTTCTATTGGACAAACGAGGCATACTTTCACGATTCGGTTCAGAGATCACGAGGACTCAAGTAATTCAAGATCTGCTTGAACCCATCACCTAGAAGCACACAAGAGCTCTAGCCTCGACATAAATTAACTGTCCTAATCCATTATCTTCACTGAATGAGCAAAACACGTTGAAACCAATGGTTCCGTTGAACAACTATATGTTCCGTAAACCATATACTACAGGTTCTCTAATCTCTCATTCTTTTCTTTATTTCGCCTTTAATCGTCTTTCCACATTAAAATTTGTTTACATAATGCAGGACGCTCATCCCGGTAATGTTATTCTGTCATTTCGCTGTTTCTCTAACCCCTCACTCTTTTATTTCTTTCGCCTTAAATCATCTTTTCACATTAAAATTGGTTTATGTAATGCAGACGCTCAGCCCGGTAATGTTATTTTGACAGTTCGATGTTTCTCAGATTATATTGCTATACTTACATTTTAGATTGTTGTGATGGATTTTATATATTTTATTTTACGTCAGTTGAGCTCATGAGCTTTGGAGCAAGGGTGTGTGTTTACTCATTGCGCTCGTAAATATAGGTGTTTACTCGTGGAAAAACAATTTATTAAGGCAATATTGTAGCTTAAATAAGTAAATTAGTATCCATTGTGATCTATATATTGAAGGTTTCGCTTTTCTAGTTCAGCTTGAAGGGCACAAATCGTGGAAAGATAGCTGGTCTAAAGTGCAAGCCGTTGGCGTGCGTGTTTACTCAGTGCGGTCGTAAATATAGGTGTTTACTCGAAGAAAAACAATTTATTAAGGTAATGTTGTAGCTTGAATAAGTAAATTAGCATCTATTGTGATCTATATATTGAAGGTTATGCTTTTACTCTCGTAGTTTTCGTGAAGAGATAAGCGTATTAAAGTGTAAGCCGTTGGCGTGGGCTTGTTTTCGTTGTCGACTGCAGTAAGTTATGTGGTTATAGAATAATTTCCGGGTAGTGTCTGTGTAGCTTTATTGTGAAAAGTATCGTGGGTGTATAGTTTGCATTCGGTTCGTGTTTTCTGTGTTTCTACTCTTCTGTACAATTAATTTTCCATATTGTGCAGTAAAGTCGTTAAGTCGTGTATCTGTTTCCATTAGAGAATTTATACGTAATTTAGTGATAGCGCCTGTTCAAATTTGTCGTTAGAAAATATCGAGCCTCTTCAGTTTCTTTTTCGTTTCGTAATTTCCGCCACTATAACCTACTCCAGCAAATAACTTCGCGCTCTTTACATTCGCCTGACATCCAGAAGTTCTCTGCTCATCTCGCCGTAAGCTGAGTTACTTTCTGCTAATTATTAACTGGTGAAGCGGAATTGTTTGTAGTGTAATCTGTATTGTTTATGTTTGTGTTGTTTGTTTGTAGTGTAATTTGTATTGCTTAATCTGCCGTCACGAGCGACAAATGTGGATGTTGTCGTAGATTACTGAGCTCGGGAGTGAAATGTCAGTATTGTGGGTTGGTGTTTCACTGGGGTGATTATAGCGGGGAAGCTATTATAGTGCCATATGAGGCTTGCCAATGGAGTTGTAGATTATGTAGCCGTGACAAGAAAATCGTGGAACAGGGAAAAAAATATTTGTGCCCTTCAAGCTGTACTAGAAATGGTGTACTTCGTATTAGACAGGTTGAAGGGGGAAAGAGGCAATGGGAACTGGGAACATATCGTAGCCAGGAGGAGAAAACCCCAGAAATCACTCTTCAGGTTCAAGTAAGCAATCAGTTTCATTTGTTACCTGAAGTAGAATAGCTTCAAACAGTTTTTGAGCAAAGTAGGGTGCAGTGGACTCATAGTAACAAATGTAATGCTAGGTCTGGAGTAAAGTCATGCAGAAAGAAAAGGCTCCTGCTGTTAGGTAGCAGTCATGGGAGAGGTTTAGGCCAGTTGCTGCAGGATAGGCTAGGAGTCGAGTACCAGGTTACAAGCATTGTGAAACCTAGTGCTAAGCTTAACCAAATTACAGAAAATCTAGGGGCTTTGTGCAAAACTTTTGATGGTGAGAACCATGTTCGTATAGTAGGAGGTGCAGGAAACAGCCTGGCTAGCAGTTCAGACTGTAGTATTAGTTGTGACCTTGATGTAATAGGAGCAACAACAGCTCACACTCGTGTGGTGTTTGTCGATGTTCTGCAGAGCCATGACTATCACTGGGTTAATGACGTTGTCAACCGTGTTAACAGACAGCTTGGGGAGGGGGCATGTGGGGTGTTACTGTTGGCAGATACTAGATCTCACATCTGTGCTGTACCTGTTGATGCAATTGGGAGGTGGGGTTACACTAGCCATGACCTGCACCTCAATAAGAGGGGGGAGGATAGATTAGTTGATCTTCTTGCGGAAAATGTAAGGGGAACCACATGCACACAAGACAAAATACCTATGATTACTGGAGTCAGAGGGACACATTTTTTAGGTTAGAATGAGGTTACAGACAGAGAGCATTGAAAGAGATTAAAACAGAACAGTGCCATAATGTCTGTAGCAGTATCCAAAGAAATAAAATTTGTGTGTTTCATCAGAACATTAGAGGATTTAAAAATAAAATAGATGAAATTCTTGTATGCCTAGAAAATGGGGTAAATTCTGAAGGTATAGGTATTTTGTGTCTCTCTGAGCACCATGGAACCGCAGGGATAGAGAAAGTTAAATTTAAGGGATGGCAGATTAGCCTCTTATTCATGTAGAGTCAACACGGAAACAGGAGGAGTTGCTACTTATATACAAAATCAAAAATCTTGAAACAAATAGTTTTTGTGTACATCAGATCGTTGAAGCATGTGCTTGACAGTTGCTACTGCAGTATACTTCTACTGTAATTGTAACAATCTACAGATTCCCTCAAGGTAATTTCAGCTATTCATGAAAAATCTAGAGGCATTATTGAGCTACCTGTCAGACAAAAAGAAGCAGTTAGTGATTTGTGGTGATTTTAATGTAAATTTCTTAAAAGATACGGATAGGAAAAATGAGCTACAATCTCTGTTTGGTTGTTTGAATCTAGTACCTGTTGTAAATTTTCCAACTCGTGTGCAGCAGGATAGTAGGTCACTAGTCGGTAACATTTTCATAGACAGTCCTCAGGCAGAAACAATTAGTGTGTACCAATTAAGTTTCGGGTGTGCAGCCGCAAGAACTCTCCTTTATACAGCCGAAATATTAGAAGAAGGAGAATTCTTGCGCCTGAACATCCGAAACTTAATGAAACAGTCTTTAAGGCGCCAAAACCTGAAGATTCACAGTTGCTAATGATGCACAGTTAATGGAAACAACACATATAGCACTTTACATGCTTCAGGCAGGGAGGCTTATTGATGTGAACAGGGTACAGCATTTTAAGATCAGCCTAGAAGAGGTAGAATGGGATGAAGTATACACAGAAAAGGATGCTGATGCCAAATTCAGTTTATTCCACGGAAAATTTTTCTCAATACTAGAGAGTTGCTTTCCTGTATCGCTATCCAAAACATCCATTACAAAGTCAAGTAAGCCATGGATTACTAAGGGAATTAACGTATCTTGTAAGAGGAAGAGGGCAATATATGAACAGACCAGAATAAGTCAGGATCCGGCGTTCGTGCTTACTACAAAAGATACTATAATATTTCATGGAAAGTCATTAAGAAGTCGAGAAGCTTATGTATTCTGACAGAAATTAATTATGTGGGTAATAAGATTAAAAGTATATGGAATATTGTCAAACGGTAGATGGGGGAGCCTGACAGTGCACAGCATACCATAACAATAAAACTAAATTAAGATGTTGTGAGTGATAATTCACAAGTCGCAAGTATTTTTAACAATCACTTTCTGAATTTAGCAGCGAAATTAGGGTTAAAGGGTTCAGTTGAAGAAGCAAAATAATATGTTAAAAAGGTCATTCCCCAGGACTTTAGGCCCTTAGGAATAGCACCAACATCCCCCACTGAAATTAAGGGAATTATAAATATACTGAAAAAACAAGAGCTCTTATGGAATTTTGAAGTGTTGTTCTAATTTAATAACTGGAGTCCTTAGTGATATATGTAATGCTCCACTGGCACAGGGAATTTTTGCAGACAGATTAAAATACGCAATTGTCAAAGCTCTTCATAAGAAAGGGGATAAATATAGACTAATCTCATTGCTGATTTCATCTTATAAAATATTCGAAAAAGGTATGTATTCAAGGGTCGTCTCGCATTTAAGTGAAAATAATTAACTCAGAATCTCACAGTTCGGATTCTGGAAGGGTTACTCTACCGAGAATGATATTTACACTTTTACCTATCACACAGTACAAGCCCTAAATAACAAATTATTGCCAGTTGGTATTTTTCGGGATCTTTCCAAGGCATTTTACTGTGTGGATCGTGTCACATTCTTAGAAAAACTCAGATTTTACGGAATTGAAGGCTGTAAACACTGCTGCTTTGAATCATACTTAACGAACAGAAAGCAAAAAGTTGTGCTGAATAACACAAATAATTCTGGGAGGAGGTAAATTCTAGCGAGTGGCTAGTTCCTTATTCATGTGAATGACCTCTCACTTAACGTTCAACATGCAGAACTAGTACTTTTTGCAGATGATACGAGCGTTATAATAAATTCCATTCCAAAAAAAGCAGCTGAAGATATTGTTAAGGGTGTCTTTCAAAGAATTGTGAAGTGGTTCTCAGAAAATGGATTCTTCCTTAATTTTGAAAACGACTCACTATATCCCTGCCGCCGTTGGATAAGCAGCTGCCAGCAGAAAGTTGTACACTCCTAGCTCACTTATTTGTTACATAGTTTAATTCTTAACTTCTTTGCGTGTTTTTGGTACTTGCATTGTTCAATTCATAAATTTCGGGCGTATTATAGTATTTGAGAGTTGTAGCATCGCGTTTTAGTACTTGAATAGTGTAAAATCGCGTAGTCTCCTTCCGCCGCCGAGCAGTGTGTCAGCAGTGCGCAAGTAGCACCATTACTGCATCTACTAGGCAATCTTGTATTTTAATAACCGTTTAAATTTTGTGTCGATTTGTTTGTGCTCTCTGTAGATTAGTTCAGACGTTCTTTGCACAACAGTTTTTAGCATGGATAGGGACTGCAATTGTTGTGTTCGGATGCAGGCTGAGTTGGCATCCGTTTGCTCCCAGCTTCAGGCAGTGTTGGCTTCGGTCACACAGCTTGAGGCTGTTGCCAACGGGCATCACTGTGGGGGTCCAGATGGGGGTTTGTCAGGGACGGCCAGCTCGTCCGACGCATCCCCCTATCGGACTACGACTGTGGCTGCCCGGGATACTGCCCACATTGAGACTGATCCCTCACCTGTCGTAGAGTGGGAGGTCGTCTCGAGGTGTGGCAGGTGGCGAAAGACATTCCAGAGGGCTGAACAGAAGGCCTCTCCAATTTGTCTGACCAACCGGTTTCAGGCTCTGTCTCAGGCTGATACTTATCTTCGGCTGGACATGGCAGCTTTTCCTGTTCCAGAGGTTGCCCCTCAGTCTGCAAGATCCGGGCGGTCGCAGAGGGTGGGCTTACTGGTAGTTGGGAGCTACAACGTCAGGCGCGTAATGGGGCCCCTTAGGGATATGGCAGCAAGAGAGGGGAAGAAAACCAATGTGCACTCCGTGTGCATACCGGGGGGAGTCATTCCAGATGTGGATAGGGTCTTCCCGGATGCCATGAAGGGTAAAGGGTGCATCCATCTGCACGTGGTCGCTCATGTTGGCACCGATGATGTGTGTCGGTATGGATCGGAGGAAATCCGGCGGCTATCTGATTTGGTGAAGACTGCCAGTCTCGCTAGCGGGACGAAAGCAGAGCTCACCATCTGCAGCATTGTCGACAGGACTGACTGCGGACCTTTGGTACAGAGCCGAGTGGAGGGTCTGAATCAGAGGCTGAGACGGTTCTGCGACCGTGTGGGCTACAGATTCCTCGACTTGAGCCATTGGGTGGTGTGGTTTCGTGTTTCGCTGGATAGGTCAGGAGTCCACTACACGCAGCAAGCGGCTACACGGGCAACAGGGGTTGTGTGGGGTGGACTGGGCGGTTTTTTAGGTTAGATGGCCTCGGGCAAGTACAGAAAGGGCAACAGCCTCAAAGGGTGCGGGGCAAAGTCAGGACATGCGGGGACCAAGCAGCAATCGGTATTGTAATTGTAAACTGTCGAAGCTGCATTGGTAAAGTACCGGAACTTCAAGCGCTGATAGAAAGCACCGAAGATGAAATCGTTATAGGTACAGATAGCTGGCTGAAGCCAGAGATAAATTCCGCCGAAATTTTTACAAAGGCACAGACGGTGTTTAGAAAGGATAGATTGCATGCAACCGGTGGTGGCGTGTTTGTTGCTGTTAATAGTAGTTTATCCTGTAATGAAGTAGAAGTGGATAGTTCCTGTGAATTATTATGGGTGGAGGTTACACTCAACAACCGAGCTAGGTTAATAATTGGCTCCTTTTACCGACCTCCCGACTCAGCAGCATTAGTGGCAGAACAACTGAGAGAAAATTTGAAATACATTTCACATAAATTTTCTCAGAATGTTATAGTCTTAGGTGGAGATTTGAATTTACCTGATATAGATTGGGACACTCAGATGTTTAGGACGGATGGTAGGGACAGTGCATCGAGTGGCATTATACTGAGTGCACTATCCGAAAATTACCTCAAGCAATTAAACAGAGAACCGACTCGTGGAGATAACATCTTGGACCTACTGATAACAAACAGACCCGAACTTTTCGACTCTGTAAGTGCAGAACAGGGAATCTGTGATCATAAGGCCGATGCAGCATCCCTGAATATGGAAGTTAATAGGAATATAAAAAAAGGGAGGAAGGTTTATCTTTTTAGCAAGAGTAATAGGAGGCAGATTTCAGACTACTTAACAGATCAAAACGAACATTTCTGTTCCTACACTGACAATGTTGAGTGTTTATGGAAAAAGTTCAAGGCAATCGTAAAATGCGTTTTAGACAGCTACCTGCCGAGTAAAACTGTGAGAGACGGAAAAAACCCACCGTGGTTCAACAACAAAGTTAGGAAACTACTGCGAAAGCAAAGAGAGCTTCACTCCAAGTTTAAACGCAGCCGAAACCTCTTAGACAAACAGAAGCTAAACGATGTCAAAGTAAGCGTAAGGATGGCTATGCATGAAGCGTTCAGTGAACTCGAAAGTAAAATTCGATGTACCGACTTGACAGAAAATCCTAGGAAGTTCTGGTCTTACGTTAAATCAGTAAGTGGCACGAAACAGCATATTCAGACACTCCGGGGTGACGATGGCATTGAAACAGAGGATGACACGCGTAAAGCTGAAATACTAAACACCTTTTTCCAAAGCTGTTTCACAGAGGAAGACCGCACTGCAGTTCCTTCTCTAAATCCTCGCACAAACGAAAAAATGGCTGACATCGAAGTAAGTGCCCAAGGAATAGAAAAGCAACTGGAATCACTCAACAGAGAAAGTCCACTGGACCTGACGGGATACCAATTCGTTTCTACACAGAGTACACGAAAGAACTTGCCCCTCTTCTAACAGCCATGTACCGCAAGTTTCTAGAGGAACAGAAGGTTCCAAATGATTGGAAAAGAGGACAGGTAGTCCCAGTCTTCAAGAAGGGTCGTCGTGCAGATGCGCAAAACTATAGACCTACATCTTTGACGTCGATCTGGTTTTTTGCTCGAGTATCATGTCGTTTTTGGAAACCCAGTATCTACTCTGTAGGAATCAACATGGATTCCGGAAACAGCGATCGTGTGGGACCCAACTCGCTTTATTTGTTCATGAGACTCAGAAAATATTAGATACAGGCTCCCAGGTAGATGCTATTTTCCTTGACTTCCGGAAGCCGTTCGATACAGTTCCGCACTGTCGCCTGATAAACAAATTAAGAGCCTACGGAATATCAGACCAGCTGTGTGGCTGGTTTGAAGAGTTTTTAGCAAACAGAACACAGCATGTTGTTATCAATGGGAGACGTCTACAGACGTTAAAGTAACCTCTGGCGTGCCGCAGGGGAGTGTTATGGGACCATTGCTTTTCAAAATATACATAAATGACCTAGTAGATAGTGACGGAAGTTCCATGCGGCTTTTCGCGGATGATGCTGTAGTATACAGAGAAGTTGCAGCATTAGAAAATTGTAGCGAAATGCAGGAAGATCTGCAGTGGATAGGCACTTGGTGAAGGGAGTGGCAACTGACCCTTAACATAGACATACGTAATGTATTGCGAATACATAGAAAGAAGGATCCTTTATTGTATGATTATATGATAGCGCAACAAACACTGGTAGCAGTTACTTCTGTAAAATATCTGGGAGTATGCGTGCGGAACGATTTGAAGTGGAATGAGCATATAAAATTAATTGTTGGTAAGGCGGGTACCAGGTTAAGATTCATTGGGAGAGTCCTTAGAAAATGTTGTCCGCCAACAAAGTAGGTGGCTTACAAAACACTCGTTCGACCTATACTTGAGTATTGCTTATTAGTGTGGGATCCGTACTGTAACGAGTTGACGGAGGAGATAGAGCAGATCCAAAGAAGAGCGGCGCGTTTCGTCACAGGATTATTTGGTAATCATGATAGCGTTACGGAGATGTTTAGCAAACTCAAGTGGCAGACTCTGAAAGAGAGGCGCTCTGCATCGCGGTGTAGCTTGCTGTCTAGGTTTCGAGAGGGTGCGTTCCTGGATGAGGTATCGAATATATTGCTTCCCCTTACTTATACATCCCGAGGAGATCACGAATATAAAATTAGAAAGATTCGAGCGCGCACGGAGGCTTTCAGACAGTCGTTCTTCCCGCGAACCATACGCGAGTGGAACAGAAAAGGGAGGTAATAACAGGGGCACGTAAAGTGCCCTCCGTCACACACCATTGGGTGGCTTGTAAAGTATAAATGTAGATGTAGATGTACTGTACACCGAATGGAGTTATATGGACATTTGATGTAGCATATGAACAGGGCTCATTTGACAGGGTACATTTCTCCAAATTTTTGTATGTTCACGTTGATGACACCTTGAACTGGAAGAAGCATATTACTGAGCTTCTCACACAATTAAGTTCTTCTTTCGCTCTTCGTATAATCGTTAATCTTGGTAATAAACAAACCAGCCTCCTGACGTACTTTGCATATTTCAACTCAATAATGTCTTATGGAATAGTTTTCTGGGTTAACTCACTACTTAGACACAAAGTATTGATTGCGCAAAAGAGAGCAGTGAGAATAATTAGTGGTGTTCACAAAAGAACTTCATGTAGGCAACTATTCAAGGAGTTAGGTATTTTAACTGCATCGTCAGAGTACATATATTTCCTAATGAAGTTCGTTATAAATAATCCATCTCAGTTCGCGAAGAACAGTAATGTTCATACGTACAACACTGGAGGAAAAAATGACCATTCCTATCCGTTATTGAAGCTGTCAGTTGCCCAAAAAGGGGTCAGAGATTTTCTCTGCCTCGTGATGACTGGGTGTTGTGTGCTGTCCTTATGTTAGTTTGAACCATTTGCGCAAAAAGGAGTACATCATTCAGCAACAAAAATCTTTGATCATTTGCCCAACAACATAAAGTGTCTGGCAGGCAGCAGATCAAGTTTTAAATCTAGCTTAAAAGCATTTTTTTCTACAATTCTTTCTATTCCATGGACGAGATTCTGTTTCAGAACTGGTAAATTAAATAATTTGTACCTCTGAATGTAGTTGTATGTGTAGATGTAAAAATTTCACTAATATTAATATCAGTACTATTCATGTGTGTACATATTACCATTACTTCTTGCCACTGTTTTTTGCTGTGTCTTATGCTCTGTTCACTCAATGTGACATTGTACCAGTGCGTTGTTGTTTAATACGGCATATATTTTTACGGTTTTATGAGGTTCACGTTTATTTTTCTCCAGTTCAAATGGTTCAAATGTCTGTGAGCACTATGGGACTTAACATCTGAGGTCATCAGTCCCCTAGAACTTAGAACTACTTAAACCAAACTAACCTAAGGACATCACACACATCGATGCCCGAGGCAGAATTCGAACCTGCGACCGTAGCGGTCGCGCGGTTCCAGACTAAAGCACCTAGAACCGCTCGGCTACTCCGCCCGTCTTCTCCATTTCGTTTAGTTGTTTCAACCTTCTTTCCATAACATTAGTGTTTTGTATAATATAGCGTGCTGAGCCAGATTATCTTGTTTCGTCATGTCACTGCTTACACTGGTTCACTCACATTTTAGATCTGTGCCGGTTTTTATATTTACTGTTTTACTTCACTTGTGTCCATAATTCATCATACATATATTATGACTGTTTACTTAGCATGGTTTATGTTACCATTAAGTAACAAACTGTTTCTTATGCCTTGTTCATCCATCCTGCATATGTGCTACTGCCATCTTGCCTAAAACGTCACACGATGGTACATGTCTGATGGTTATCCAGGTCGTTTATATTCTATTATTATTTTTAAACGAAGTATTCTAAGCGCTCGTATCATTCAGCCCAGACTATGTTCGCTAATGACGACGTTAGTTTACTGGGTTGTACAGAGTTGGCGCCTGCGCCACGGCGCCCCTCCGGACAGCCGGCGTGACATGCCACTCAGCTGTGATTGGCGTTCATAGGGTGCTGCTGACCGACGGCGGACAGCGTGAGTACAGTGTTTGGTTTCGGTTCCTTTCCACTTCGCCTTATCCGCCTGGACGTTAGAATTTCAGGGCCGTTTGATTATTAGGCCCTGTCCTCTTTCTTCTATTTATCAAGCTAATCCATTACGGATATTTTAGAACCCGTTACTGTTAACTGAACGTAAATACAGAAAACTGCAACCAGTCACTTTTTTTGAATAATTGTTTATTGTGAAAGAATCGGTTTTCGAACCTTTCCAGAAACCATCTGAAGATGAACCTGAAAAGGCTCGAAAACCGGTTCATGGAATAATAAATAATCATTAAAAAAAGTGACTGGTTGCAGTTTTTTGTACTTACACTCTTTCTTCTAGTGCCACCTGAAATGCACTGACTCGCTTGATCGCATGTTATGGATCACTAAATAAAATAAGAGTCGCTTTGTTTCATTAGTCTGCTACATCTACACCTAAGTGATTACTCTGCTATTCACAATAAACTGCCTGGCAGAGGGTTCAGTGAACCACCTTCAATCTATCTCTCTACCGTTCCACTCCCGAACGGCGCGCTGGAAAATCGTGCACTTCAGTTCTTCTGTGCGAGCCCTGATTGTTATTATTTTATATTGATGATTATTTTCCCTATGTAGGCGGGTGCCAACAGAAGGTTCCGCAATTTCAGGAGAAAACTGGTGACTGAAATTTCATGAGAAGATCCCGTCGCAACGAAAACAACCTTTGTTTTAATGCTTGCCACTCCAATTCACGTAACATGTCTGTGACACTATCTCCCCTATTTAGCGATAGTACAAAACGAACCGCCCTTCTTTGAACTTTTTGATGTCAGTCCCACCTGATACGGATCACACACCGCATAGCAATACTCCATAAATGGCGGACAAGCGTTGTGTAAGCAGTTTCTTTGGCAGACCTGTTTACCTTCTAAGCGTTCTGCTAACGAATCGCAGTCTTTGGTTTGCTCTACCTACAACATTGTCTATGTGATCGTTCCAATTTAGGTTATTAGTGATTATAATCTCTAAGTATTTTGTTGAATTTACAACCTTCAGATTTGTGTGACTTATCGCGAAATCGAAATTTAGCGGATTTATTTTAGTACTCATGTGAATAACTTCACACTTTTCTTTATTCAAGGCCAACTGCCACTTTTCGCACCATAGAGCTATCTTATCTGAATCATTTTGCAATTCGTTTTGGTCATCTGACGACTTTACAAGACGGTAAATGACAGCATCATCTGCAAACAATCTAATAGGGCTACTCAGAATGTCTCCTATATCGTTAATATAGATCAGCAACAATAGAGGACCTATAACACTTCCTTGGTGAACACTGGATATTACTTCTATTTCACTCGATGACTTTCAGTCTATTACTACGAACTGTGACCTTTCTCACAGGAAATCACGAATCCAGTCGCACAACTGAGGCAATACTCCGTAGGCACGCAGTCTGATTAGAAGACGCTTGTGAGGAACGGTCTCGAAAAATCTAAAAAATGGAATAAATTTGACATCCCCTGTCGATAGCACTTATTACTTCATGAGTATAAAGAGCTAGTTGTGTTTCAGAAGAACGATAATTTCTGGAACCGTGCTGACTATGTGTCAGTAAATCGTTTTCTTCGAAGCAATTCATAATGTTCGAACACAGTATATGTTAGAAAAACCTACTGCAAATCGACGTCAGTGATATGGGCCTGTAATTCAGCGGATTACTATTTCCCTTTTCTCGTACTGATGTGACATGAGCAATTTTCTAGTTTTTAGGTATGGAACTTTGTGTGAGCGAGCGGTTGTATATAACTGCTAAATATGGAGCTATGGTATCAGCAAACTCTGAGAGGAACCTGACTGGTATACAATCTGGACCGGAGGCCTAGCCTTTATTAAGTGATTTACGCTGCTTTGCGACACCGAGGATATGTACTTCTATGTTTTTCATCTTGGCAGTTGTTCTTGATTGGAGTTCAGAAATATTTACTTTGTCTTCTTCGGTGAAGGAGTTTCGGAAAACCGTGTTTAATAACTATGCTAAGGCACTGTCATCAGTGACCTCACCGTTGTTATCGAGCAGTGAAGGTATTGATTGCGTCCTGCCACTTGTGTGCTTTATGTATGACCAGAATCTCTTTGGATTTTCTGCCAGATTCCGAGACAGAGTTCCGTTGTGGAAGTTATTAAAAGCATCTCGCATTGAGGTACGCGCTACATTTCGAGCTTAGGCAAAACTTTTCCAATCTTGATGATTTTGCATTCTTTTAAATTTGGCATGCTTTTTTCGTTGCTTCTGTAACAGCGATATGACCCGTTTTGTGTACCATGGGAGATCAATACCATCAATTATTAATTTACGTTGTGTATATCTCTGAATTGCCGTCGATACTATCTCTTTCAAATCATTCCAAATATTTTCTACGCTTACGTCATATCAGTAGGAGTGGAGACTGTCTCTTGAAAAGGCGAAGTAAACGACTTCTGACAGTAATAAATACTCCACCACCAACTGTGTTTAATCTATCCTTTCTGAAAACTGTTTGGTCGTTTGAAAAAATTTCGGCTGAACTTATTTCCGACTTTAGCCAGATTTCCGTTCCTATAACTATTTGAGCTTCAGTGCTTTCTATTAGGGCTTGGAGCTCTGGTTCCTTCCCAACACAGCTATGACAATTTACAACTACAATACAGATCGTTTCTGCAACTACCTTACTGGCCACTTTTAGACGGACTCCCTTTCCTTTCTGTGGGTTCCTGAGACCCTCTAAATTTAACAAAAAAAAAAAAAAAAAAAAAAAAAAAAAGCTCACTCCCTTCCGCACAGCCCCCGCTACCCACGTAGCCACCTCTTGTGTGTAGTGGACTCCTGACCTATTAAGCGGAACCTGGTAACCCACTACCCGATGGCCCAAGGCAAGGAATCTGCAGCCTAGACAGCCACAGAACCGCCTGAGCCTCTGGTTCACACCCAACACTAAGCACTGCATCAAAGGACCACAGTCGGTTCTGTCGCAAGTAAGCAAGACTGGCAGTCTTTACCATTTCATCTAACCCCCCGAAACCAGAGAGAACTTCACCGAACCAAAGCGACACACGCCATTGGTATCGACATTGGACACCACCTGCTGTTGGCTGCACCCTGTACTCTTCATGGCATCCGGAAGCAGCCTTTCCACATCCAGAATGACTCCCCCCCGGTATGCCCCTGCAGTGCACACTGGCTTCCTTCCCCTTCTTCAGATTTTTCCAGATAATTTATGTTATATTTCTTCCCTCCTCTTCTTTGTGTGTTACAGTCTTATACACTTGAAGATGGAAATTGAACATGGTGAAACGTTTTGTGGATTGAATAAATTATTAGTACAATTGACGCGGAGCTTTTTAAAATAATTAACTTATTACGTTTATCTCATTCCATGGTATAAAAGTGTGATTTGTACAGAATTCTTGGGCAAATATCGAGTTTTAATTTCAAATATATGGAAATGGTACATGCGAAATAAATGTTCAGTGCTACCGTACACGTCACATTAGTAATAATTTATATTTATAATCTGTTGTGATTTAATTTACTAGTTATGAAAAGACTAACTGAATGGTGTTACGAACTATTATTTTAATATTATATAAGAAATAACAAAATGTTTATACCTTGTGTAAGAACAATCCATCAAGCATTTTGGCACGCCTCATATTAAGTGACACTCAGGGGATAGAAAACTTCATGCTGGAATATGGTTAAGTGAAGACTTCATGTAGGAACACTATACAGACTAGTTGGTCTTCGTTTCCTGGGCAGTGTACAGAATCGTAGTCAGAAGTTACAAATTTTCCGAGAGAAGCCAATGTGGGACATATGTTTTCGGGAAGTACTTTTATTTCGTGACCTCTTATGTTTTCGTCTAGTGCTGTGACGAAAAAAGTAACGAGCGTTGGAATGATCCTTGATATTTATTTACTGAGATACCTGTCAAGCACTTGTGAATAGGCTGTCAGCTCGAGTTGATACGCCAACCGATTTCAGCCGGTACAAGATTTTTATTTTACATTTGAAATTATAAGCTACAGGGTCGTTTAGTTAATCAGTCATACTGACTCCACCTACTTATGTTCTTTAAATGCGAACATTTTTAGGTTAGTACCTACTTATGTTCATTTTACGCTGTAGTTAACAGACGTTACAAATAAACTTGATGATCTTCGATCTAAAGAATGGAGCTACACTCCTGGAAATTGAAATAAGAACACCGTGAATTCATTGTCCCAGGAAGGGGAAACTTTATTGACACATTCCTGGGGTCAGATACATCACATGATAACACTGACAGAACCACAGGCACATAGACACAGGCAACAGAGCATGCACAATGTCGGCACTAGTACAGTGTATATCCACCTTTCGCAGCAATTCAGGCTGCTATTCTCCCATGAAGACGATCGTAGAGATGCTGGATGTAGTCCCGTGGAACGGCTTGCCATGCCATTTCCACCTGGCGCCTCAGTTGGACCAGCGTTCGTGCTGGACGTGCAGACCGCGTGAGACGACGCTTCATCCAGTCCCAAACATGCTCAATGGGGGACAGATCCGGAGATCTTGCTGGCCAGGGTAGTTGACTTACACCTTCTAGAGCACATTGGGTGGCACGGGATACAGGCGGACATGCATTGTCCTGTTGGAACAGCAAGTTCCCTTGCCGGTCTAGGAATGGTAGAACGATGGGTTCGATGACGGTTTGGATGTACCGTGCACTATTCAGTGACCCCTCGACGATCACCAGAGGTGTACGGCCAGTGTAGGAGATCGCTCCCCACACCATGATGCCGGGTGTTGGCCCTGTGTGCCTCGGTCGTATGCAGTCCTGATTGTGGCGCTCACCTGCAAGGCGCCAAACACGCATACGATCATCATTGGCACCAAGGCAGAAGCGACTCTCATCGCTGAAGACGACACGTCTGCATTCGTCCCTGATACACGCCTATCGCGACACCACTGGAGGCGGGATGCACGATGTTGGGGCGTGAGCGGAAGACGGCCTAACGGTGTGCGGGACCGTAGCCCAGCTTCATGGAGACGGTTGCGAATGGTCCTCGCCGATACCCCAGGAGCAACAGTGTCCCTAATTTGCTGGGAAGTGGCGGTGCGGTCCCCTACGGCACTGCGTAGGATCCTACGGTCTTGGCGTGCATCCGTGCATCGCTGCGGTCCGGTCCCAGATCGACGGGCACGTGCACCTTCCGCCGACCACTGGCCACAACATCGATGTACTGTGGAGACCTCACGCCCCACGTGTTGAGCAATTCGGCGGTACGTCCACCCGGCCTCCCGCATGCCCACTAGACGCCCTCGCTCAAAGTCCGTCAACTGCGCATACGGTTCACGTCCACGCTGTCGCGGCATGCTACCAGTGTTAAAGACTGCGATGGAGCTCCGTATGCCACGGCAAACTGGCTGCCACTGACGGCGGCGGTGCACAAATGCTGCGCAGCCAGCACCATTCGACGGCCAACACCGCGGTTCCTGGTGTGTCCGCTGTGCCGTGCGTGTGATCATTGCTTGTACAGCCCTCTCGCAGTGTCCGGGGCAAGTATGGTGGGTCTGACACACCGGTGTCAATGTGTTCTTTTTTCCATTTCCAGGACTGTATTTTACAGCTGTTGTGGTCAGCCCCAGGTAGTTATTTTCCTACCAAAGGCTTCATTTCAAATCCTATTGTAAGTTCAAATTTCGCAGCTAAGGTGTCATGTCACAAATTAATTTATCATTTACTTGCTTAACAAAGGGCATTAGGCCGCAATGTGCACCAACGGCCTAGTGAGGTCTTTAACAGGCTGTGTGTGTGGAGGCTGTTGTTCAAGCCGCAGATAGTTCCTGTGACGTTTTGGAAGGGTTTTTCTTACTATAGAGTGAACTCACTCGTTCATTACTGTAGAAGGAACCAGCATGTTTATTTCAGCATTATCGGTGATCAAGTTTTGTCCTTTCTTCTACATCTTCACAGTGAGGTTGTTGTGGACTTTTCCACCTCCGAAGACGACACTAGCCTTGTTAACTATGTTGAACCTAGTACACTAGTGGCTTGCCAAAAACACAAGCGCTAATCGCACCTCGATCTGTCCGCTAAATCACACGACCATAGTCCCACAGCAAATGTATGAGACTATCCGTATCGGCGGTTGAAATGTAACAATCAGCCGCCCTGCAATGCGATATCTCTGTAGGATCCGATTATCAAAGAATGTCTTCAGCTGGAAACAGCATACCTGAAAAACTTGTGGATTCTTTTCCTTGCCGAATAGATTTCATTTGTCAAAGTGTTGCATGGTATTAATATGTTGATCCCTGCGGGTGACTTATTGTTTGCCCGGTCTGTTTGTGTCGTGATGGAGAAGAACAGTACACGATGCTTTAGGACATCCACAACGTAGTGACTGCTGTACAAGCAGCTCCCATCGCGCATGAGATCGCACATTGTATTCAGTGACGCTTCATACTCACACTTAGTGTTCAGCCTCGTCTCACACCATCGACACAAAAAGGCCCACAGCCTTCAGTGTCAAGCCAACTTTTAGGATGAAACTGCATGTCCCGCTACGGCGATGTGATGAAGTTGAGGTTTAAGGGATGCAGGAACTGCTATGGCCACACAGCTTGGTTCAATGTCCAGTCGTCGCTGCTGACGACCATTCTCCATCCACAAGTCCCAAACACACAATGTGGTAGCAATATGTGCGCATGAATGCATATTTCACGTACTGATCGCTCTGTAACGTTTGATCTCACGATGACCCCCATACTGAACCTTTCGACGTGGCACAATAACTTCGTTTATTGTTCGATGGTTTTTCAGTGACGAAGTTTGGCATAAAACTGTTTTTCTATTTCATACAAGAGCAGATACTGTTAAATCTACGGATACACCGTTAATCTTCAGTCTGAATGAGTTACCATTGGTACACTGTTTTATACATTCTCCATCTTTCGATTTCTCGAGTCATTACGTTAGTGTTTCTAATTTTCACTAACGCTAATGCAGATGCATTCCGTAGTAACTGAGCAGGCAGCTGGAATTTGCTAAATGCTCAAGGCTCAAATTTCGGGCTTTACGTGGATCTGGTCATAGGTTGAGTTCCAGTACTGCATTTTAAGAACCTCAGTGTAAGTATCCTCTGCCGTTAGCCCCTCTAAGCAGGACGATTCTAATGGGAAGGTCCTGAATTCTGTAAACTGTGGAACGATAACTAGTGATTGAGTGGAAAAGATTAATCGTAGTTCTTAAGTTACTTTTTAATAACAATAATACCACTAATAATATTGATAGCAGTAAGTTGTTAGAACAATATACAACTAAAATAGGTGAATTCGAAATTTCTTTCCATATCTTGAAGGGGCATTCACTAATTTCCCTCTAGCATAGTGTTTCTACTTGCAAGAAACATGCTGCGTTTTAGATGAAACCTTATGAAGGATAAAATGTAATTTCGATTCTTTTAATTGTCATTTGGAGGGGGAAACAATTACCATCATTGACAGACTTCAGATTTTCGACGCCATTTTTTTTATTTTAATTTTTTTCCTGTGGCCATTGGCGATATCCTGGGAAGGAATATAGAGCACAAAAAATGGTTCAAATGGCTCTGAGCACTACGAGACTTAACATCTGAGGTCATCAGTCCCCTAGACTTAGAACTACTTAAACCTAACTAACCTAAGAACATCACACACATCCATGCCCAAGGCAGGATTCGAACATGCGACCGTATCAGCAGCGCAGTTACGGACTGTAGCTCCTAGAACCGCAAGGCCACTCCGGCCGGCAAAATGTAGGTATAGCACAGTGAACGGCGCAAGATAATTTATGTCGTCGCATGCCAAGAATCCGATCCAGCTTTTCAGAAGGTATTCCAGGTGCCTCTTAGAAAATCGTAAGAAATGATTGGCTTGCTGCTTACCTGATAGACGCTCTTCCTCCTAATATTAAAACCAAAAGTCTGCGTAAGAGATGCTCAGTGCTGAAGAAACCACGTTCTCTTTCTTTTTAACAGTCCTAAAATACTCTAATATGACGTGTTTTCAGTTTCGTCTGTTACTTTCGTGTTTTATACAGGTAAAAAAAAAGCAATGTATGTATACTGGATGGTTATAATTAAAGTTCCAGTTTCAAAACATTGAAAAAAAGAACGCCATTCAGAATGACGCCAAATTTTAACGAAATATTATCGAAAAAAATAATGAAAATTTTACCACTACATGGCTGCGGAATATGGAAAATTAAAGCTGCTGGGTATACGGCCGTTTCTCAGTTTGCGTCTGACACTCTCGGCTTGACTGTCTCAATGCAAGATCGTGCGCTGCTGCTAAAGCTCTTTCACAGGAAAGGTGACTCTGCTTTAGCTGCTCTACGTAGTGTGAAAAAAGGCGTTGGTCTGAGGCAGCCGAGGGTCTGGAGAAAATGATTACGAAGTTCGAAAATACAGGTTCTTTTAAAGTGCAGTATGGCAAAGGGAAGAAAACAGCTGATGTCAGTGGAAGATGTGGCTACAGCATTGATGGAGGGTTCAAAAAAAATGTCTCTGAGCAGTATGGGACTTAACTTCTGAGGTTATCAGTCCCCTAGAACTTAGAACTACTTAAACCTAACTAACCTAAGAACATCACACACATCCATGCTCGAGGCAGGATTCGAACCTGCGACCGTAGCAGTCACGCGTTTCCAGACTGTAGCGCCTAGAACCGCTCGGCCACCCCGGCCGGAGAAGGGTTCGAGAGATGATATGCAAACATTCAGTGCACGGGGAATTGCCCGAACTTTTGACGCGTCTGTGAGTACGGTGGATAAAATTCTACGAAACATCCTACTTTGCTATCCATACCAAATTACCCTTGTTCAGGAGTTCCTTCCTGCTGGTCTGCCAGTAAGATAGACATCTGTTCTAGAATTTTTTGCTCGCGTACAAGTGGACAGTGGATGGCCATCCAACATTCTGTGGACAGATCTCTAAGGACATGTCAATACAAAGAATTGCAGAATTTGGGCAACGGAAAATCCGTTCACGTATCAACCGGTACGTTCTGAACGAGACTCGTAACGCTGTTGTGGAACATGCTCTTTTTCGATCTCAATTGGTGGCAGAAAACGGTGGACAACATCTTGAACATATCTTACGCCAGTCTTTTGACAGTTAAAAACCGATTTTCTTTGGTGAGGTTTTTGGTCTCAAGATAGTCACAGACCGATTTCATTGTTGCTCTTTATGCGGTTTTTGGCCTCAGGACACCGACTTTTCCCATTCGGTGTGATATATAGCGTGTCAGGGTTTTGAAACTGGAACGTTAGTAATGGTCACCCTGTATATTTAAGTCTCCGGACGTATCAAATATCAAGATTCAAACTTTTAATCATGTCACTGAAGTACTAACACGTCACTGGCTCCTTACATCCAGATACTTGTCGTCTGTATTCTTTCCTTGATTCCACTTAAAGTAATCTCACTCATATTTCTGGTGTGTAGTCTTATAACGCGGACGGCGCAAGTTCTCTTGTGCGTTTTTAAATAAGCCGTCATTGAGAATAAATATGAATGAATTTCACTGCTTCAATAATTCAATTAGAAGAGTGCCTTACCTATACGAGCAATGCTACACACTATGTAATGTGATTATCTCTTGCGTAAAATGGGAGGGTATTCAAATTACAGCCGTATCAAATTTTCGTATTGTCACGTGTACATCTCCTTGAAACACATATTAATTTAAAACTACGTACATGTTTCCAAACGTAATCCTCGATTTTACAGAGAAATATGCAATTTTTTAAAACGGCAATGGTACCTGGTACGACTGCTCAATGCAAGAAACGCAAACACAAAAATTAGCGAGATTTCCACGCCATCCTGAATCCTGGTGAAGTCAGTTCAGAGTTTTAAATCATATTTGCAGACGTGAAGGAAATAGCGTTGCAAATCACGTCATCCCAAAAACTAGTTCCCTGTGCCGTGTCCCTACTATTAATCTCCCCATTTCATTTCCTGTTCGCTCAGTAATTTAGAGGAACTTGGCCGGAAATTGGAAACAATTCGCTGCTGGCGAACAGATGTGAACTGGCAGCTATGATATTATTGAATGGCACACTTTTTTTGTATTACGTGTAACAGTTTTTTTAAGGCAGCCACCGATATTATATCTCCTATAAGCTGGCTGGTAATGAAAAATTGAGAAAACACTAGATAATTCAGAATTAAGAGTAAGATGAACTGTTAGAATACTATGCTTCAGCCTCTGTCAGGAAGTGAGTGTTAGCAGTTACGTACCCAGGTAAACTGACGAAAAATTATTTTGCCAGATGTGCAAATGATTTCACGTGTATTCCAGGAAAGCGTATTGGGTCCGTTGTTGATGATGTATTGTATTAATAACATATCAGGCAATATTAATAGGACCATCAGATTATTCGCAGATGATGCACTTACCTGTGATGAAGTACTGTCTGATAAAAGTTGCAGAAATATTCAGACGGGTCTTGAAAATATTTCCAAGTGATCCAAAGAAAGACAACTTGCAGGAAAAAATGAGAGCCAATTGGAATCAGTTAACTTAAAGGCCTACAAATATCTGAATGTAGCAATTTGTAGGTAGATGAAATGGAGAGATCACCTAGGGTTAGTTGTTGGTGAAGTTTGTAGGATACTGGGAAGATGCGACTAGTATGCAAATGAGACTGCATACAAACAATTCGCGCGACGCATCCTAGAATATTAATCAGTTCCTTGGGAACCGTACTAAATAGGATTAACAAGAGACGCTGAACATATATAAGGGAGGACAGCACAAATGGTCACAAGTTTACTGGACCTACGGGAGAGCATCACTGAAATGCCGAAACAACTTGTGCTATCAGATACTTGAATATCGATGCCAAGTATCCCACGAAGGCTTACTTACAGAGTTTCAAGAACCACTAATAAACGAGGAATAAATATTTAGGTGTATACATATACCGGCAAACAGAATTTTTACTCCTGCAGTTATAAAGAAACAATAATGCCCGAAAAAAACGCAACATTTTCAAGTATATCTGTTGATATTTAAAGAAATGGTGAATGCGATATATCGATATTTAAAAAAACATCAGTACCTGCTCTCGATATAACGAAAGAAAGAAACAATATATTGAAATATCGCCGGAAGAAATAACTGACGTTCCTGCCTATAAAAATAACGTCTCCACCCACCTTAAAGACTAATTTTATCATTTAGATTTTTGTTCATTTTCAGGTAGTTTTTGAAGAATGCTGGTAAGAAGAAATAGCACAAAAGTAGCTTTAAAAATTGTATTTTAACGCCACTGGTGAGCTACTTCTGCACATTAGAAATGTTTTTATTTCACTCTCATCGCGATTCCCAGCACAATCAGACTTCTTTCTTTGTGCCACATATACTTGCTTCACACAGTCAAAGAGAAAGATTTGACGTGATGTGACCTCAAAAAGTAGAGGACTCCACACATTGATAGTAAAATTATGGTCTGCTACAGTTTCAAAACAACAACAACTTCAAATATTTACCAACAATTGTGAAAAAAATATAAAATAACATAAAAATATCGGCACTCGATATTGCCATATGGAAATCGATATATCGACATGTTGGTGGAGGATGTGTCGCGGATGTACATCGACATATTTTGGAAATACTTCGATATATTGATACAATATCAACAACCCTACCCTCAAGTACTGTGGTGAATGGCGCCAGGGTATAATGTGTGATTAAAAGTAACCGGACGCCCCCAAAAACATGCGTTTTTCATATTAGGTGCATTGTGCTGCCACCTATTTCTAGGTACTAAATATCAACGACCTCAGTACTCATTAGTCATCATGACAGTGCAGAATGGGACGCTCCTCGGAACTAGAGGGCTTCGAACGGGGTCAGGTGATTGGGTGTAGGCCCTAACGCCTGCACGCGAGATTTCCACACTCCTAAACATCCCTAGGTCCACTGTTTCCGATGTGACAGTGAAGTGGAAACGTGGAGGGACAAGTACAGCACAAAAGCGTACAGGCCGACCTCGTCTGTTGACTGACAGACTGCCGACAGTTGAAGAGGGTCGTAATGTGTAATAGGCAAACATCTATCCAGGCCATCACACAGGAATTCCAAACTGCATCAGGATCCACTGCTAGTACTGTGATAGGCGAGTTGTGAGAAAACTTGTATTTCATGGTCTAGCGGCTGCTCATAAGCCACACATCACGTCGGCAAATGCCAAACGACTCCTCGCTTGTTGCAAGGACCGTAAACATTAGGCGATTGAACAATGGAAAAACGTTGTGTGGAGTGACAATCACGGTAAACAATGTGGCGACCCAATGGCAGGGTGTGGGTATGGCGAATGCCCGGTGAACGTCATCTGCCAGCGTGTGTAGCGCCAACAGTAAAATTCGGAGGCGGTGATGTTATGGTGTAGTCGTGCATCCCTTGTTTTGAATGGCACTATCACAGCACAGACCTACATTGATGTTTTAAGCACCTTCTTGCTTTCGACTGTGCATGGCGACTGCATCTTTCAACACTATCGAGCACCTGTTAATAATGCACGCCCTGAGACGGAGAGGCTACACGACGATAACATCCCTGTAATGGACTGGCCTGCACTGAGTCCTGAACTGAATCCTATAGAACACCTTTGGAACACCGACTTCGTGCCAGGTCTCAGCTACCGACATCGATACCTCTCCTAAATGTAGCACTCCGTGAAGAATGGGCTGCCATTCCCAAAGAAACCTTCCAGCACCTGATTGGACGTATGCCAGCGAGAGTGGAAGCTGTCATCAAGGCTAAGGGTGGGCCAACACCATATTGAATTCCAGTATTACCGATGGAGGGTGCCACGAACTTATAAGTCATTTTCAGCCAGGTGTCCGGTTACTTTCGATTACATAGTGTATGTGCATACGGAGAAGTTGTAGTCTGTCACTCGTTAGTCACGGTTATCGGCGACCAGTTGTCATTCGGGAGGCCTGTCTGTCTGTGCGCCCTATGTTTTGACTCTACAGGAAGTAATTGTGCTGAATTTAGAGCTGAATAGCGTGCATAACATTCGTCCTAGGGAACAACCATGCCCAATCGAAGAGCACTTACACAATTTCGGCCATTTTTACAGCCTCATATTGAGAGCCTGCAGGAAGATGGATGGATATATCGATGATTGCCACACAGTGGTCTGCGGAACATTCTCACATCCGTACACCAGGTTCTGGAATGCACGACTTACAAACGCACATCAAGATCGACGAATTGTGAGAGCAGCAGTGGCCGACCGAACATCATACAGGACAGAAGTGTGGGCTCACGGTGCACCCGCTGTGTCACTAAGGACCGTTGGGAAGCCTTTGCTTACAGCAGCACTAAGATCACGTGTGCCTCTGTCCAGACTTCTATTGACATCACGACGCCATCAACCTCGGCTCGCTGGTATCGTCAAAGAGGCAACCGGAGGGTGGAGTGCCACTCTGTTGTCGCCAGTGTTGAGAGTAGGTTTTGTCTGCACGCGAGTGATTGACGAACAGGTGGACGGTGTAGACCTGGTGAGGGCCTCATTCCGGAGAGTATTCGCCCACAGCTTACTGGACTAAATCCAGGCTTCATGGTGTGAGGACCATCAGTCACAACTCCCGGTTACATTTGGTGTTTCTTCAGGGTAAGGCAACCAACGCTTGCTAAATTTCGCAGCTTGCTATCTCCATACTACTACTACTATTTCTCTGACAGTAAGGTGAAGTGATTTGTAACAGGACAACGCAAATTCACATACGGCTCAGCGACGCAGTGTGCTCTTGATGGTGTTCGAAAAGTGGTCCTCGCCAGCATGCTCACCTGATCTCCCTCCAATGAGCACGTATGGAACACGGTGACGCGGGTACTTGTTCATTCTCCAGAGCTTACAAGAACGACTGCCGAACGGCAACAAAAGGTGTAAAGTGTTTGAAACAGTTCATCGCAGGATGCTGTTCAACATCTTTATGATCGTTTGCATTCGAGAATATCACATAAGTTGCAGCGGGAGGGGAGGTTCACCGTGTACTGAAGTGACTGCTCGGACACCCTTTACTGTGATATGTATTTAATTTTATCTGATATTGTTCTCCTACAACAATGAACTACCTGTCACTTCACTTGTCAAGAAAACGGCCTTGTTGTTGACAGTACTGCAAGTTTTCTTTCCGATAATCTATTTGTCGTGTTGTATTAGTGTACGTATATTTTCCGACCTTGAACTGTGTCCTTACACTGTGACAAAATTGATGAAAATCGATAAACATAGTGGCTGCAGTTTTATACGTGTGCGATCTTTCATTCCACTGGAAGGTACATCTACTCCTGCGGAGTCTGAAGGAAACGTAATGCACAAATGTTCTGAGCAGTGAAAGGAATGAAATCACACGCACGACAACTCACTTGGTTCTAATTTGAGGGTGACCATTGCTAACGGAACATATTCGGCAACTTGCCTCGCCAGTTCAAACACTTTTTGCATGTGGCCTCTACATAACATTTTCAGGATGCGTGAAGAACGTGATTATCTTGGATGGTTATAATGAAAATACAGCTGCTCACGGAGGTCCAGTGTGGACTAATTTTCATATGGCAGCGCTTGATAAAAATGTTTATCGATAATAGCCTTCCTAAGAGACAATCTCCATTCCTTCCGAACTGACTATGTAAATGTAGACAAGATGTGGCTCAAATTCAAAGATATAGTAGCAACAGCAATTGAAAGATTCATACCTCATAAATTGGTAAGAGATGTAATTAATCCCCCGTGGTACACAAAACAGGTCCGAACGCTGTTGCAGAGGCAACGGAAAAAGCATGCGAAGTTCAGAAGAACGCGAAATCCCGAAGATTGGCTAAAATTTACAGATGCGCGAAATTTGGCACGGACTTCAATGCGAGAGTCCTTTAATGGGTTCCACAATGAAAAATTTTCTCAAAATTTGGTAGAAAATCCGAAGAAATTCTGGTCGTATGTAAAGTACACAAGCAGCAAGACGCAGTCAATACCTTCGCTGCGCAGTGCCGATGGAACTGTTACCGACGACTGTGCTGCTAAAGCGGAGTTATTGAACGCAGTTTTCCGAAATTCGTTCACCAAGGAAGACGAATGGAATATTCCAGAATTTGAAACACGAACAGCTGCTAGCATGAGTTTCTTAGAAGTAGATACCTTAGGGGTTGCGAAGCAACTCAAATCGCTTGATACGGGCAAGTCTTCAGGTCCAGATTGTATACCGATTAGGTTCCTTTCAGATTACGCTGATACAATAGCTCTCTACTTAGCAATCATATACAACCGCTCGCTCACCGATAGATCTGTACCTACAGATTGGAAAATTGTGCAGGTCGCACCAGCGTTTAAGAAGGGTAGTAGGAGTAATCCATCGAACTACAGACCTATATCATTGACGTCGGTTTGCAGTAGGGTTTTGGAGCATATACTGTATTCAAACATTATGAATCACCTCGAAGGGAACGATCTATTGACACGTAATCGTCATGGTTTCAGAAAACATCGTTCTTGTGCAACGCAGCTAGCTCTTTATTCGCACGAAGTAATGGCCGCTATCGACAGAGGATCTCAAGTTGATTCTGTATTTCTAGATTTCCGGAAAGCTTTTGACACCGTTCCTCACAAGCGACTTCTAATCAAGCTGCGGGCCTATGGGGTATCATCTCAGTTGTGCGACTGGATTCGTGATTTCCTGTCAGGAAGGTCGCAGTTCGTAGTAATAGACGGCAAGTCATCGAGTAAAACTGAAGTGATATCAAGTGTTCCCCAGGGAAGCATCCTGGGACCTCTGGTGTTCCTGATCTATATAAATGACCTGCGTGACAATCTGAGCAGTTCTCTTAGGTTGTTGGCTGATGATGCTGAAATTTACCGTCTAGTAAGGTCATCCGAAGAGCAGTATCAGTTACAAAGCAATTTAGAAAAGATTGCTATATGGTGTGGCAGGTGGCAGTTGACGCTAAATAACGAAAAGTGTGAGGTGGTCCACATGAGTTCAAACAGAGATCCGTTGGAATTCGATTACTCGATAAATGGTACAATTATCAAGGCTGTCAATTCAACTAAGTACCTGGTTATTAAAATTACGAACGACTTCAGTTGGAAAGAACACATAGATAATATTGTGGGGAAGGCGAGCCAAAGGTTGCGTTCGATTGGCAGGACACTTAGAAGATGCAACAAGTCCACTAAAGAGACAGCTTACACTACACTCGTTCGTCCTTTGTTAGAATATTGCTGCGCGGTGTGGGATCCTTACCAGGTGGGATTGACGGAGGACATCGAAAGGGCGCAAAAAAAGGGCAGCTCGTTTTGTATTATCACGTAATAGGGGAGAGAGTGTGGCAGATATGACTTGCGAGTTGGGATGGAAGTCATTAAAGCAAAGACGTTATTCGTCGCGGCGAGATCTTTTCACAAAATTTCAGTCACCAACTTTCTCTTCCGAATGAGAAAATATTTTGTTGAGCCCAACCTACATAGGTAGGAATGATCATCAAAATAAAATAAATCAGAGGTCGAACAGAAAGGTTTAGGTGTTCGTTTTTCCCTCGCACTGTTCGAGAGTGGAATGGTAGAGAGATAGTATGATTGTGGTTCGATGAACCCTCTGCCAAGCACTTAAATGTGAATTGTAGAGTAATCATGTAGATGTAGATTTATGCTGGAAAATATTAATTCCAATTTTGGACAACAGGTGCAAATCTGGCATACTGTGGTGTTTAGTCGACGTCTCCAGTGCTCATACTGAACAAATTTGTGTAAGCGGCGGTTAGTAATAAAAACATTTTACTTTTTCCGCCTACATCCTATTGCTAATCCATTACGTTAAAACTCAATCAGTGTACAAACTATGTAACATGAAAATAGAAATGAGAACCCTTATATAATTAGTACCAATTACAGAACCTTTTCCTGTACTTACCTGCAAGGCAAAGACAATGCAAACTAATATGTTTCACGGTAAACGACGTAATTAAAAATTCTTAGTTAATAACAACACGCAAATAAACGTCCATTAACCTCGGACATGATCGTGCATCCAACATAACAAACATAATGTAGTAGTATAAGGTGCGTCCACCTGTACAACTGGTCTATCTCGTAATCAGCAATGAAAATAAAAATGCATTCCCATATACACTACAGAAGCTCAAATAAAATACCTAAAGAAGGAAGCAGATATAAAGGGCAAAAGTAATCATAAGCCTATAGACGCTTATCTGAAGACAAGATAGGGAGAAGGGGACCAACTAATGAAACCAAAAACTCACCAAAACTGTCGCCCTGTCAGGTCATGAGCTACAAGTGAATCATGTAGGCACGACCTTATAACTACAGTGTCAACACTATTGGAACCCAGTAGCGTATGAACTCCACAATGTGAAAATACACATTAATATGCTGTAATGAACACACATAGGAGTATACGAAATATACAAGTCATAAAATGAGAACACGTATGATTGTATCAAATATACGAGTCGCAAAAAGGGATCGAATCTGATCAGGTAAAACAATAAAAACGTGGTGGCTGCATATTGTGACGCATAAAGTGTTAGCAAGGAAACTAACGTCCTAATACTCATCAAAAATATACAAAGAAACAACGCATATCAAGACGGTTCGACATATTAAGCACTTAAAACATTAACGCTGCAAAGCGGCTATATAGTGGAATGTCAACACAAGCTTACGGACGTATATGAGAAAAATCGACAAACTACTCCAAGCACTATCCAGTGAAGTGGACTGTATGTCGTAGCTCATTACTGATAGTATGAGATATCTGAATGAGGCCTTTCGATCAGAAGCATGAGATAAATCACCGTGATATACCTGTACCTGAAGGTGGTAAACTGCATGAGATTAGACTGAACCTATGTTGCACATAGCACGCAGCAGAAAAAATCAGAAAAAAACTCGTGCTGCCTGTGCTTTTGTGTATCACGATTATTAGACACAAACCAAAACCGGTGTGTCTCCCACACTGAGTATACCAAAAAGCAATTGCGCTGAAGAAGTTCAGTGGGTACGAATGTAGCGAATAACAACATACGCCAAAATTAGAAAAAAATAATAGAAACATTTTTCCGGAAAGGAAGAGAATAGGGGGGAGAGTATTCATTATATAAATGCAGCGTATGGGCACTAATACCCAAAGAGGGAGAGCTGGGGACGGGGAAAAACCCATTACACAAATGAATCATAAATATGAGTACGATAACGAATCTACCATATGGTCCACTAATTTCTTAAATCAGGTATATGTAGTGGGTCAACGTAATAAGAGGAGCTGATCTAAATATATGGATACAGTGACCTAACTACATTGGTCTGTCGTGTACAATTATGTCGATTGAGCAAACATCGAGGTATAACGTAAGGAGGCAATAGTATAGAAACCGCAACACAAGACGGAATACTCACCTCTACCTAGTTTACTGTATCCTTATATGTAGATCAGCTTCTCTTATTATGTTGAACAGCTATATATACGTAACGTGTGATATTAGAGACTTAGGTGGTAATTTTGTAGACTTGGTAATTTTAGACTGCATTCAGGCTTTATTTTTTAGTTGTTTTCCCTCCCCCTACCCCATCATCCTCCCCCTTTTCTCTGATTTTGATACAGGTAGTTATTCCCTTTATTTTTACCCACTGAAGTCATGAGTTGTTTTGTCACTCATTTGATAAATTTTCCACTATAAATTACGATAGGCTACAATACCCTTATAATGGATGACTTCCCTTATTATCTTGACGTTCTACATGTACATTACTTCGGATATTAATAGCCCATACTGTATATATGTATTGTATCTCATCCCCCCCCCCCCCCCACTCCCACCCTTTTTTCAATTTGGATACGTGCTGTAATCCCTATATTCACATCCACTGAATTTAGTTGTTCTACTTCGGCGTAGTCCGCAGCTCGTGGTCGTGCGGTAGCGTTCTCGCTTCCCAAGCCCGGGTTTCCGGGTTCGATTCCCGGCCGGGTTAAGGATTTTCTCTGCCTCGTGATGACTGGGTGTTGTGTGATGTCCTTAGGTTAGTTAGGTTTAAGTAGTTCTAAGTTCTAGGGGACTTATGACCGTAGATGTTGAGTCCCATAGTGCTCAGAGCCATTTGAACCATTTACTTCAGCGCAGTTGCTTTTTGGCATGGTCTGTACGTGAGAGTGATCGATTTCGCTTTGTGTCTAATAATCCTGATATACAAACGCGCAAGCAACACGCATTTTTTTTTTAATTTTCCGGTCGCCTGCTGTGTGTGACAAAGGTTCGGCCTATTCTCATGGCACTTACTGTCGTCTTCGGTTAGTAGGCATATTACGAGGATTTCATCTCGCACCTCTGATCAACAATTTTTATTCCGGTATCTCAAACTGTTACTAATGGTCTCCGACATATAATCCACTTTATTGCGTAGTGTTTGGAGTACTATGTCCACTATTCTCATATCTGTCCGCAAGGTTGTGTCAGGATTCCACTAAATGGCCGTTTTGCACGGCTAATGTTTTAAGTGTTTAATATGTATAATCAGTATTGAGATGCCCCTTTTTCTTGCTATACTGTTGGGGTGAGTCGTATGGCGCTAGTTCCCTTGTTAACACTTTATAGGTTACATAATATGCAACCACTCCATTTTTGTTTTACCTAATCTAACCGCATACCATTTTGAGATTTGTATATTTCGTATAATATTAATCGGTATTTTCAAGTTGTAGAGTTCATACGTTACTGTGTTCCAACAGTGTCGACACTTTACTTTTAAGGTCACGCTTATATGGTCCACTTATAGCCCATTATGGTGGTGATGATGATTTATGGCTGAGGGCGTTAGACGGCGATGTCACTATCTCACTTAAAGTTCATGACCCAACAGAGTTATGATGAGTGCCTCTTCGTTTCATTAGTTGGTCCTCTTCTCCCTATCTTGTCTTCAGAGGTGTATAGGCCTATGATTGCTTTTGCAATCTATATTTGTTTAGTTCGCTAGGTGTTTTATTTTAGTTTCTGTACTGTACATGCATTTTCATGTTTATTCCAAGTTACGACATAAACCAGTTATGCCATTAAATTATGTTTGTAATTATGTTATAAGCACGATCATTTCCAAGATTAGTGGATATCCATTTGCGTGAGGTCATTACTCACGTATTTTTAATTCTATCGTTTATTGTGATGCATACTGGTTTTTGTTGTTTTAGCCTTGGAAGTACGTATACGAGTGAATCTGTAGTGTGTCTTAAATGTATAAAAGTACTCATTTCTATTTTCACGTTTCAATGTTTGTACAGTGATTGGGTTTTACTACAGGTGACCGTGTACATAGCAGTAATGGCACGGAATACGACATGATGATTACACCCCAATATACAGGTGACAATTATTAAACTACATGAAATAAAATAGTCATAACTTCTGAACGGTTTGGGTTGGGTCGTTCAAACTGCACAGTTGGCCGATGGGCATGATGGGAATTAGTGTTTGCATGCATGGTTTGGTTTAGCGTCGAAGTCCACTTTCATTCGTATGGATTCGTCAAATCATAAAACTGGCGCATTTGGGGGAATGAGAATCCGCATTTCACGATAGAGAAGTCTCTTCATCCTCAACGGGTGACTGTGTGGTATGCAATGTCCAGTCCCGGAATAATCGGTACGATATTCCTTGATGGCATTGTGACTACAGAACGGCACTTGAAAGTTTCGGAAGATAATTTCATCCCCATTATCCAATATGACCCTGATTGTGGTTCATGCACGACGGAACTCGACCCCATCGAAGCAGGAGAGTGTTCCATGTCCTGGAGGAGAAGTTTGGGGACTGCATTCTCGCTCTGAGGTACCCAGATGCCACTGGCATGGGCCTCGATTGCCCGCCATATTCTCCGGATTTGAACACATGCGACTCCTTTTTGGGGGCTATATTAAAGACAGGGTGTACAGCAGTAACCCCAAAACTACTGCTGAGCTGGAAACAGCCATTCAGGAGATCATCGACAGCGTCGACCTGAACTCATCCACTACCACTGATTGTTAGATTTTGGTGAACCTGTAACGCCATAAAACGTAAGTTGCTGTTCTTGCTATGGTCAGTCCGCCGACTGGTTTCATAGAGCTATGATAGTCTCTTCATCTCTGCCTACATACATAAGCACCTGCTGACTGTAGTCATGCCTTCGTATATCTCCACAATTTTTATCCCTACTCGCATACCCCCACTACCAGATTGACAAACCTCTGTCGCCTCAGGATATGGCCTGTCAACATATCCCCTATTTTAGTCAAGATTTGCCATATGTCTCTATTCACTACAGTTCGATTCATTTTCTCTTCTTTAATTATAAGACCTATCCACCCAGTATTCAACTTTTCTCTGTAATACCATATTTGAAAAACTTCTATTTTCTTCTTCTCTCGGTTATTTACTGTCGACATTTCATCTTCTCATAAGGCTACAGCGAACTTTATGTTTGATGTTAACTACTTTCTTTTTAATTTTATTTGTGTGTTTGTTTATGTGATCTGATTAGGGTCATCAGCCTCTCACTGACACCGGACCAAGGTATCACATATACAGTAATTTTTTACGTCAAAGTCAGCTAACGACAATAAATTTTAATATGACAAATAATATAAAATAATCAGAGTGTCTATTGAAGACAATATGAGTAACTAGTACTACGAACTAATAAAGTAATTCTGGCAGTACTTCTGCTACTACTGCGGTTGCTATTACTAATAATGATAATACGATATTGCTTTATTTTTGCTGTTATTACTGTACATTTCATATCCTCTTAATCCAGCCACCGCTATTTGTTTTGCGCAGGAAACAGCAAAACTTGTCTATTAGTTTTAGAGTCTTCTGCCGGGCATGGTGGTGCAGTGGTACAGCACGCTCCTGAAAATCAAGAGGTTTGGCCACGCAAACTCTCAGCTTGCATTTAATCTAGCCTTCACCTTTCCACGATGTGATGAGTCGTCAGAAACGACACATGGTTCTTATTCCATGTTAAATTGTATATACCGTTTCTCCGATTGCATAACTGTAGTAGGCTGGTAACACCAGGTCGCCAAAGTTGCGTCCAATAATAATAATAATAATAATAATACTTTTACTGGTGTTCCTTCCAAAATATTTTCCATTCCGTTGAATTGCTTTTTCAAGTACTTTGTCGTCTCAGACAGAATTTCTGTGCCACCGGTAAACTTAATATTTTTATTTCTTCCCCCTGAACTTCTACTCACGGCTATAATTCCCCTCCTTTCTCTTAAACACTTAGAAATGCACCCTGGCTTCTGTAGAAGTTGTAGATAACCTCTCATTTCTAACTGTTTATCCCTGGTTCCTCGGAGTCTCATAATGTACTGTATTGTAAAAAGCTTTCTCTGAAACTGCAACTGCTCATTTGCTGCTATTCGCACCGGGTAAAAATTAGTCACCCCAGGAGATGTATCGCTAAAGCCATGTAACATAGCTTTTAGGCTTGATAACGGTTTTAAGCCCATGTGGCGCGTGAGGCGGGAGAAGGGGGGAGGGAGATGTGGGTAATGCTCGCCAATTCCGTGGCACATTTGCTTTCTGAGCAATACCAAATAGTGAGCAATTCAGTCAGCTCAGTCTTCACTGACAGGGGACGAAAGCGGTGCATCCGGGTATACCACGCTTGGGAACTGACAAGCGCCACTCGTCCTCTAGTACAATAAGCTTTCGTCTTCTTTTTTATTTATTTTTGGCTTTGAGTAGCAAAGACCATACAGCCAACTGGGAGGAGCACACCACAGAACTGCTGAAGCGTCTTAACAAATCTCTATTTGCAGTACGAATTGTGTCAGACGTAGGGGATATAAATGTGAAAAAGCTGGCATACTATGCTTACTTTCATTCCATAATGTCATATGGGATTATTTTTGGGGCATTTCATCAAGCCAAGCTAAAGTTTTCCGAGCACAAAAACGTGCAGTAAGAGTTATATGTGGTGTGAACTCAAGAAGCCTGTTTAGGGAACTAGGGATACTAACTACTGCTTCCCATTATATTTATTCCTTAATGAAATTTGTCATTAAAAATATATCACTTTTTCAAACCAACACCTCAATTCATGGAATCAATACTCGAAATAAGAATAACCGTCACAAGGATTTTAAGTCACTTAGTCCTGTACAAAAAGGTGTGCATTATTCAGGAACACACATTTTCAATAACTTGCCAGCAACCAATGAAATTCAGTTTAAGAGAAGCCTAAAGGATTTATTGTTGACCAACTCCTTCTACTCCATTGATGAATTTCTTAGTAGAACCAACTTATATATATATATATATATATATATGTGTGTGTGTGTGTGTGTGTGTGTGTGTGAATTGAGGTGTTGGTTTGAAAAAGTGATATATTTTTATAATGACAAATTTCGTTAAGGAATAAATATAATGGGAAGCAGTAGTTAGTATCCTTAGTTACCTAAACAGGCTTCTTGAGCTCACACCACATATAACTCTTACTGCACGTTTTTGTGCTCAGAAAACTTTAGCTTGGCTTGATGAATTGCCCCAAAAATAATCCCATATGACATTATGGAACGAAATTAAGCGTAGTATATATATAAGTACAATATAACTTCTTCACAATCTCGGTGCAGTAATGTGTTCATTGTAAATAAGTATTTAGTAGTTGTACTACACGTTTATTACCTTATAAATAAACAAAAAACTTTTATTTTAAATTCAGTGCATTAGTATTTGTAAAATGATTCTTTCATATAGCGTTCATTCAAAAATGACAATCATGCCACTTGCGTCCTGTGGAATGATACATTAGCTTATTTGTTTGAATTGTAAATATTTGTCATGTGTTGTTGTTTTTCTTACATGTTCTACATCCTGGGGATCTCCTCACTATGGATCAATTGGAATGAAAGTAAATCTAATCTAATCTAAGTTACAACAGTGCCAAGTTAACATTAGGGCAGTTTTCACAACACAACAATTACAAGAGCTTAAAGTACAAGTTCGTAATATAAACTAACAACACAAAATTACGCCATAGGTTTCAAATCGAGCCCGTTCCGTAGGAGAATGACGTCCACTGCAACTTATAAATGAAAGCTTCACAAAGATAGCTTTACAAAGATAGGTTCTTAATGCAAAGGAAAAACACAAATAGATGTTCCAGTTTTCGAACCGGGCTGGTCCCATGGCAGGACAAGATTTACAGCAACTTATAGATCACTGCTGGATACCAGCCTTTTATGTAGTTTGTGAGCAAATAATACTTATATACATATCGAAGCAGTGAAGTAAAGCAGTTACACTACAAAGTAGTTACAATAGGGGTGGGGGGTGGGGGGGGGGGGGGGGTAACCCCCGCAACCAATTTCTTGTATAGCACCGCTTCTGCGGCCAATTATAAGGCAGTTATAATTAAACTTTCCCTGCTTAACACGTTATAACATGGAAACTAATAGCCGATGAGTACCAAACGTGGCAGCATTAATGTCAAGAACATGGGGAAGAGAAATAATGCAGAAGCAGTTCATCTGAAACGCTTTTGATGTGCCGCTATGGTACATCATGTTTTCCTAACTGCTGATGGAACAACTAGGCGTATTAAAAACATAAAAACGACCCTACGGGGGTGCGTGTACGGTGTGGGAGCAATAATGCCCATTCAACAAAAACTTCAGTTAAAAAAAAAAGGGATGCTTCAGAGTGAAAGTAGACTTATTTGTCTCAATTTTTTTTCTCTGATTACTAGACCTTAGTTGCCTAAAGTATTAAAATTACAGGTTTTACAGTTCTTTGAAGGATCTCAGCAGATAATAGTAATAAAATTGAAATTTTTCCGTGTTCTAATTTCATTTTATCTTTAACGTTTTACAATGGAGGTAGTTTTGAGTACAGCCTGGACCTGCAGTGGCTTGCTGGCAAACAGTTCTCAATAAAGCCTTTTCCTAAGTTGTGTTGTTGTTGTTGTGGCCTTCAGTCCTGATACTGGCTTGATGCAGCTCTCCATGCTACTCTATCCTGTGCAAGCTTCTTCATCTCCCAGCACCTACTGCAACCTACATCCTTCTGAATCTGCTTAGTGCATTCATCTCTTGGTCTCCCTCTACGATTTTTACCCTCCACGCTGCCCTCCAATACTAAATTGGTGATCCCTTGATGCCTCAGAACATGTCCTACCAACCGATCCCTTCTTCTAGTCAAGTTGTGCCACAAACTCCTCTTCTCCCCAATTCTATTCAATACCACCTCATTAGTTATGTGATACCCATCTAATCTTCAGCATTCTTCTGTAGCACCACATTACGAAAGCTTCTATTCTCTTCTTGTCCAAACTATTTATCATCCATATTTCACTTCCATACATGGCTACACTCCATACAAATACTTCCAGAAGTGACTTCCTAACACTTAAATCCATACTCTATGTTAACAAATTTCTCTTTTTCAGAAACGCTTTCCTTGCCATTGCCAGTCTACATTTTATATCCTCTCTACTTCGACCATCATCAGTTATTTTGCTCCCCAAATAGCAAAACTCCTTTACTACTTTAAGTGTCTCATTTCCTAATCTAATTCCCTCAGCGTCACCGGACTTAATTCGACTACATTCCATTATCCTCGTATTGCTTTTCTTGATGTTCATCTTATATCCTCCTTTCAAGACATCCATTCCATTCAACTGCTCTTCCAAGTCCTTTGCTGTCTCTGACAGAATTACAATGTCATTGCCGAACCTCAAAGTATTTATTTCTTCTCCATGGATTTTAATACCTACTCCGAATTTTTCTTTTGTTTCCTTTACTTCTTGCTCAATATATAGAGATTGAATAACGTCGGGGATAGGCTACTACCCTGTCTCACTCCCTTCCCAACCACCGCTTCCTTTTCGTGCCCCTCGACTCCTATAACTGCCATCTGGTTTCTGTACAAATTGTAAATAGGCTTTCGCTCCCTGTATTTTACCCCCGCTACCTTCAGAATTTGAAAGAGAGTATTCCAGTCAACATTGTCAAAAGCTTTCTCTAAGTCCACAAATGCTAGAAACGTAGATTTGCCTTAATTTAATCTTCCTTCTAAGATAAGTCGTAAGGTCAATATTGCCTCACGTGTTCTAGTATTTCTACGGAATCCAAACTGATCTTCCCCGAGGTCGGCTTCTACTAGTTTTTCCATTTCTTCTAAGATAAGTCGTAGGGTCAGTATTGCCTCACGTGTTCCAGTATTTCTACGGAATCCAATCTGATCTTCCCCGAGGTCGGCTTCTACTAGTTTTTCCATTCGTCTGTAAGGAATTTGTGTTAGTATTTTGAAACTGTGGCTTATTAAACTGATTGTTCGGTAATTTTCACATCTGTCAACACTTGATTTCTTTGTGATTGGTATTATTATATTATTCTTGAAGTCTGAGGGTATTTCGCCTGTTTCATACATCTTGCTCACCAGATGGTATAGTTTTGTCAGGACTGGCTCTCCCAAGGCCATCAGTAGTTCCAATGCAATGTTGTCTACTCCGGAGGCCTTGTTTCGACTCAGGTCTTTCACTGCTCTGTCAAACTCTTCACGCAGTATCGTATCTCCCATTTCATCTTCATCTACATCCTCTTCCACTTCCATAATATTGTCCTCAAGTACATCGCCCTTGATTAGACCCTCTATATACTCCTTCCACCTTTCGGCTTTCCCTTCTTTGCTTAGAACTGGGTTTCCATCTGAGCTCTTGATGTTCATAAAGTGGTTCTCTTATCTCCAAAGGTCTCTTTAATTTTTCTGTAGGTAGTCTCTATCTTACCCCTAGTGGGATAAGCCTCTACATCCTTACATTTGTCCTCTAGCCATCCCTGCGTAGCCATTTTGTACTTCTTGTCAATCTCATTTTTGAGACGTTCGTATTCCTTTTTGCCTGCTTCACTTACTGCATTTTTGTATTTTCTCCTTTCATCGATTAAATTCAGTATCTCTTCTGTTACCCAAGGATTTCTACTGGCCCTCGTCTTTTTACCTACTTGTTCCTCTGCTGCCTTCACTACTTCATTCCTCAAAGCTACCCATTCTTCTTCTACTGTATTTCTGTCCCCCATTCCTGTCAATTGTTCCCTTATGCTCTCCCTGAAACTCTGTACAACCTCTGGTTCTTTCAGTTTATCCAGGTCCCATCTCCTTAAATTCCCACCTTTTTGCAGTTTCTTCAGTTTTAATCTACAGTTCATAACCAATAGATTGTGGTCAGAGTCCACATCTGCCCCTGGAAATGTCTTACAACTTAAAACCTGGTTTCTAAATCTCTGTCTTACCATTATATAATCTATCTGATACCTTTTAGTATCTCCAGGGTTCTTCCATGCATACAACCTTATTTCATGATTCTTAAACCAAGTGTAGCTATGATTAAGTTGTGCTTTGTGCAAAATTGTACCAGACGGCTTCCTCTTTCATTTTTAGCCCCAATCCATATTCACCTACTACGATTCCTTCTCTCCCTTTTCCTACACTCGAATTCCAGTCACCCATGACCATTAAATTTTCGTCTCCCTTCACTATCTGAATAATTTCTTTTATTTCATCATACATTTCTTCAATTTCTTCGTCATCTGCAGAGCTAGTTGCCATATAAACTTGTACTACTGTAGTAGGTGTGGGCTTCGTATCTATCTTGGCCACAATAATGCGTTCACTATGCTGTTTGTAGTAGTTTACCCGCATTCCTATTTTCCTATTCATTATTAAACCTACTCCTGCATTACCCCTATTTGATTTTGTGTTTATAAGCCTGTAGTCTTGTTCCTTCTGCCACCGAACTTCACTAATTCCCTCTATATCTAACTTTAACCTATCCATTTCCCTTTTTAAATTTTCTAACCTACCTGCCCGATTAAGGGATCTGACATTCCACGCTCCGATCCGTAGAACGCCTGTTTTCTTTCTCCTGATAAAGACATCCTCTTGAGTAGTCCCCGCCCGGAGATCCGAATGGGGGACTATTTTACCTCCGGAATATTTTACCCAAGAGGTCGCCAACATCATTAGTCATACAGTAAAGCTGCATGTCCTCGGGGAAAATTACGGCCGTAGTTTCCCCTTGCTTTCAGCCGTTCGCAGTATCAGCACAGCAAGGCCGTTTTGGTTATTGTTACAAGGCCAAACCAGTCAATCATCCAGACTGTTGCCCTTGCAATTACTGAAAAGGCTGCTGCCCCTCTTCTGGAACCTAACGTTTGTCTGGCCTCTCAACAGATACCCCTCCGTTGTGGTTGTACCTACGGTACGGCTATCTCTATCGATGAGGCACGCAAGCCTCCCCACCAACGGCAAGGTCTATGGTTCGTGGTTTTTTTCCTAAGTAACGAGTCAAATTGTATTAGAATGGTCTAAGGCTGCAAATCAGTGAACATAAATATTATAATTACACAGTTACTAAACGGAATTCAGAAAATATATATTTATTTTTATCACAGAAGAGAAATACTCCACAAAATACACACTATGAGTGTGCTCTAAATTGAACATTTCTTTCGCTACATGCCTCACATCTTCTCCTGTTTGCCGCGAAAGAGACAATATGAACTCCTTCATTTCGTATTCTTACATTATTTGAGGATTATTTATTCCTTCCTTTTACTACAAGTTTCTGCCGGAACTTGTTTGCAGCTTTGGGACTGCTTGTCTTGCAGCTTTGGGACTGAAGTGCTTTGCATTGGACCCATTAGCCCGCTAGCAACATTCTTCAGAAACACATAAGTGTTAATTTACCACATACAGTTCATTAGGATGTACTAATACTTTTTGGATCTCCTCCTCAGCTCATGAACAGATCGAAACTGTCGGTCTGGGTCACATCTTCAATATTACAGTTGTAATGAATGTTGATTTTGGTGCTCTTCTCCTGATTTCTGGACACACGCAGTACATCTTTTCCACGACAATTGGAAGCCAGACGCACAATTTTATTACTTTTCCACAAAAAATCCCAGAGCCAATGTACGACACCTTATAGACAAAGTCTTATATTCCATTAGGAAATGGAAGGACTGACAGGAAACTTTTTCTATTTACCCCCATTATGCTACACGCCTAAATTTTCGCCACTTTTGGCCTCTTAGGCAGGACAAAGTAAGTAAAAAACTTACTTTCCAGTCTCCCGTTTTTGCTCCAAAACTTTGATAAACCTAAACCTATCCTTTTCCCAACCCATAATTTCAAATATACTCTGCAGAGCTTCATATTTCCATTTTTAAATATCAAAGGCAATAATGTTGCATTTCTAGTCTGCAGAATGCCACAGTTTGTAACTCTATTGTAAACGCTTCAATGGGTTGTACTATTTGAATAAATGTTTCGCTTTTGCAGTGCATTGTGGAAGCTCCATTGTGTTGTACTATTTCATTAAATATCTCGCTCTGAAGAAAATTACTGGTCATCTACGTTTTCTCCACATTCTATCTATTTTGGTCTCAGATACCTTTCCACTTCTGTGTAGATATTCATCCAAGCAATCATTTGTCTTTGGTTTCTCGAATTTTTTTTACAATTTCAATCAAATTGATTTCGAGCTCCGTTGGAGAACATCCAATCGACCCTCCTTCAAATATTGCAACAAAACCTAGATCTCTTTCAAAAATTGCTTCAAAACCTAAGATTACAGGTTTATTAGTATAACTTGCATCAGTATCATCAGAATGGACCTTGGTTAGAATCTCGGCCTTTATACAAACGAATATGTGTCTGGGTACCTCAACACTTGCGTAGCTTCCGCCACGTTTCCAACAAACAAATTAGTCTCCCCACAAAACAATAATTTTCGCAACCTTCACACACTATGACTTCCTAAGAATATTGCAAAATGCTAAAATTCGCTGTTCTTAATTAAATACCAGGAGCGTTCAATAAGTAATGCAACACATATATTTCTGAAATCTGGTTGGTTTTATTCAGGATTCCAATACGCCATATAATTCCCCACTCTTTTGGCTCCAAAATGCTATTTTTCAACATAATCTCCGTTAAATGCATTGGCTTACGCCACCTTACTGCGAGGGCCTATATGCCCGTGTGGCACCACTCTACTGGTCGACTTTGTCGCAGCCGATGTCTTGCCGTATCTATAACCTCCCCATCATCCACGTACTGCATCCATCACAGAGTCAAACAGATGGATGTTTGAAGACGGGAGATCCGGAATATAGGATGGATGAGGAACAACCGTCCAATGAAGTTTTGTCAGCTCATATCCGGTGGGCAGACTTGTGCGAGGCCTTGCGATGTCATAGAAAAGGAGAAGTTCGTTTACATTTTTGTGGCAACGAACACGGTCAAGTCGTTTCTTCAATTTCCGGAGGGTGGCACAAAACATTTCAGAGTTGAGAGTTGCACCATGAGAGAGGACATCAAACAGAATAAATCTTTTAGAGTTCCAGAACACGGTAGCCATAATTTTACTGGCTCAGAGTGCGGATTTGAACTTTTTCTTCTTAGGTGTGCGCGACCTTGTGGCGCTGATGACAGACGCCTCGTCCAACGACTCACCGTGCTTTTGTTTACTGCCAGGTCTCCGTAGACATTCTGAAAGCGCATATCAATATCAGCAATACTCTGGCCTTCCGTCAAAAGAAACGTAATGACAGCTCTCTTCTTCAAACGCACCTCCATTACAGGTGCCATTTTGAAGGCTACGTCTAGCGCCGCCACTTATGAAAACATGAAACTACAGGAGCTGACACGGAAATATTCCACGTTTTTTCGCAGAATTTGGTCGAGGAAAAATAATGTTACATTGCTTGTTGAACGCTCCTCGTACAATTATTCTGTTTTATTCGTATGGAAGAATCTTCAAAAAATGTTGTGCATGGATACCTTACGCTTATATTTCCATGTGGTGCATTAATACCATATCTAAGAGTATAAATCTCCACTGAAAAGAGCTGACATGTCCAATAACATTTTTTCAGTTATTTTCGAAGATTCTAGGATGTAGTCTGCCCTCAGAGATTTTGGTCAAATCACAAATGGAACACATGAAATTTAAAGAAAAAGTTTACTTTCAGTTTAGAACAACATTTATTATAAACGACACATATTTTAAACAACACCACTGCATGAAAACGTATGTTCCCAGCGAACATTCCAATATAATGGAAATGAATAATACATAACACACGAGGCGTGAATTAACAAGTACGAAATTAATTTATTTACAAAATATACAAATAATCGTAACCTATTTGCCAGATGCGTGGAAGATACTTAGACAAACTTGCCATACCACATTAAATAATCCAGGGCAAACAATGTATATTTTCTCTTTTAAAATGTTTAAGAGTTTTAAAAATTACAATAATTGGCTATAGAATGAATTTGCTCAAATGCCACAGAGGGTTTCTCAAAACATCAAATGTATGGGAAGTTTGTACTAACTTTATACATCATTTTTTCTGTATCCCTGCAAACTAAACATATTAACTTTACACTGAAAAAGCACATTGCACGCATCTCGTGGTCGTGCGGTAGCGTTCTCGCTTCCCGCGCCCGGGTTCCCGGGTTCGATTCCCGGCGGGGTCAGGGATTTCCTCTTCCTCGTGATGGCTGGGTGTTGTGTGATGTCCTTAGGTTAGTTAGGTTTAAGTAGTTCTGAGTTCTAGGGGACTGATGACCATCGATGTTAAGTCCCATAGTGCTCAGAGCCATTTGAACCATTTTGAAAAAGCACATTTTACTCCCTTTTGTGTAGTCTGTTTTCACTCTTACTATTCACAGCGCAGCTTTACAAAACTTTGATTCTCCAGGTTCCATCAGTCTTGCTTCTTCCAACAGGTGAGTGAATATGCCCAACCTAGTGTCAACTTCACTGACGTTCCAAGTATCTCCCTGTGCATCCACGAGCGAAATGTGACTGCACATAAAAAAAAGAGCACAATTTCAGTTCCAGTCTGTGGCCCGTCCATCCATCCTCATTCATACACTTACATCAAACCCTAAATGTGAAAAAAGTTAAGATATTCAAATAAAAATCAATCACTCAAATCTTACTGTAACAGATCGTCAAGGAAAATAAAACAAAGCTTAAATAATGCGTGAATCAGACCTTTGGTTTGGAATTCAAATCTCAAAGTAACATGAAAAATGCATGATACTTCCCAGCTGTAATATCTTAAGTCCTCCATCATCAGTAAAACAAACTCCATCCCCCATATGCCACAGGAAAAATATCCATTAATCTCCGCAACTATATCCCTCACATAAGTCAAACGGCTCAGTTTACTCTCCTGCTGTGTGTATAACAAGCATATACAGGTTCAAATCGAAAGACAACAAAACCTTGACGTGTACACTTGACAAACACACACAAAATGTCTACCATTACATATCATAGTAACAAAAACATATTTTTCCTTTTAAAATGTACAAAATAGTTCTTATTCGTCTCACGTTTTGTCTGTGCAGCATGATAAATACACAATGCATGACTGAATTTATTACATGATCTTTTATGAACTAATATCTACTCCCAAGGACTGATAAAGAATATTTACCCTCCAAAAGTAGTACACATGTATATACACTTCAAGACAAAACCAAACGACTCACCACGAAGGAATTATCCGAATGGAGCCGAAATCAATATATGTGATGAACATGTACAGGCAAATAAACAACTACAACTTTCGAAAAACAGGGCGAGTAATTCAACAGATACAGCTTCATAAACTGAGCAAGTCGGTAATGCGTTGGTACGCCTCTGACCCTTACGATAGCAGTTATTCGGCCTGGCATTGATTAATAGGGTTTTTGATGTCCTCCGGATGGTTATAGCGGCAAATTCTGACTAATTGACGCTGTAGAGCGTCAAAATTCCGAGTTGGTTTGAGAGCACTGCCCACAGTGCTCCAAACTTTCTCAGTTGGGAGAGATCCGGTGACCTTGCTAGCCAAGGCAGCGGTTGCGAAGCACGAAGGCAAGCAGTACAAACAGGCATTATCTTGCTGAAATATAGGCATAGGAAAGTTTACAATAAAGGGCAACAAAACGGGGCGTAGAATATCGTCGACGTACCATTCTGGTGTATGGGTGTCGTAAATGACTACTAAGCAGGTTATACTATGAAATGAAATGGCACCCCCGGCCACCACTCGTGGCTGTCTCGCCGTATGTGGGCAACAGTCATTTTGGTATCCCATCACTGTCTGGGGCACCACCAGAAACGTCTCTTCTAGTCATTGGGACTGAGTGGAAGTGGGACCTATCACTGAAGACAGTTCTCTTCCAGTCAGTCAGATTGCAGGCCGAATGTGCCCAACACCACTGCAAACGTGCGATTCGCCGATTACTCCAACCGGCTACTTTGAACCCAACTACACGCTCTCTCTCAAATGCTGATATCGGTGTATATAGTTAACATTTCAGCCTGCAACGCATAGTTACTGTTCAGCTGAGTACATGAAATGAAATTTTGCAGAGACTTTATGCCCTGTTTACTATTCTTGCCAGTTGCATCGTGAAATAGCACTGCAGCGTCACACATTCATCCATCAGCCTACAAAGTTTACAGTTTTTCATTTTCTGGAAATAACTGTATGAACATCAATTTGTAAGCAATTTGCATAACTCTTTTGTGGTGCATTCTTTTTTTCTGTCTTCAAGTGTACATATGTAGAAGAAACAGTTCAAACAAATTATTTAAATTTCCAATCACGCACACACACTCAGTTACACTCTTCCCAGTCTACTGACTGATCTAAACACTCGTCTGACCATATTACTGAACACAGCATTTTTCCTTATTATTTCAATGCATTTTTGAGGTCCGTGGTGTCCATGGCACAGATGCTGAATTAAATCATTGACATGCTTCTCTGGAAAACATAATTTCACTCATCACTGCTTTCTTTTACCCTTCTGAACAAAATTTCCTTATGTATTTTGCAATCTTTATTCAAATTTCCTCTCCCCTGTTTCTCAGGTGCCTGTTTATCTGGTGTATCTTCGATCTTAATCCTGTGATCTCATGTCCATTCATACTCGCCTGATGTCTTTCTCGCTCGGTGAACTCTTTATGTATAATTTACTAAAATCTTTATTTTCATCCTCTTCCTATAGTAAAATATCCCTGTTTGTCTTCATCAAAGCAGTGGGTCTAGGAGACCAAGGCGCTCCTTAGAGGGATGGCCTGGACAAACAAGCAGTCAAGGGACGACTGCGAAGAGCGTGGCTTAGAGAAGCGGCCATGAAACTGCTCAACCAAACCTACCGAGGAAAGTCACCACTGTTTATCGTCGCCTTGCAAACGGCAGTTAATCCAGGCGGCATCTTTGAGCTGCAGAAGATGCTTGGCTTCCCTCTCGCCTGAACTGGACCCTGAGCCACAGTGCTTCAGGTGCCAGCAACAAAGATGCTTCGTCAAGTATTGTTGTAATGCCACGAAGTGCGTTAAGTGCTCTAACGGGTACGGAAGTGGTAGCTACAGCAGGCACAAAGAAGACACATCGACTTGTGGCAGCTGCAGCGGGCCCCATGTCCAGCTTTTTCAAGCCCCACCCTACCAGTGGCGGGAAGGGGTCCTCGACCACAAAGACACGCCATTGAAGAAGAAGGGGACGCGGCAATGGACAACGAACTTAGAGTAATGGAGAAAAGTGTTTTTGGTGGACCCCTCTGCCGGTGACTGGCCTGTAAGTCCCTGCGGTCGCAGTATCTTCTGTGTCCTCGCTGGCTCAGACAGATAAAGCATCTGCCATGTAAGTAGAAGATCCCAGGTTCGAGTCCCGGTCGGGACACACATTTTCAACTGCCCCGTTGATATTTATCAACGCCTGTAAGCAGCTAAAGGTCTGAATTTCAGTGTTTCTTCGAGAACTGCAAGATCACCAATGGTATCTGTTGTTTCGGACATGTCCGAAGACACCTTGCATTCATATAATTGATTGGCGTCAATGGGCAAGGTATCCACAACTAGACTGCAGATGCACAGTAATGTTAGACCTCCTGCGGGAATCTCAAAGGAGTGGGCACAGAGGTCATGGATGAGGACTGCATATAGGTGGGGCTAGGTGGGAATGTGAGTCAGTCGGACAGCGTGCCAAGATAGTCGGCACAATTGCAATAAACAGTGCGTCTGGGTGGTGCAGTGCTTAACATAACTGCCAAGTAAGCAGGAGGTCCGAGGCTCGAATCCTGGTCCAGCACACATTATTGCTCGTCGCTGCTAATTCTGCATAGAGTTCCGATGACACAGATAGTAGTATCTTTCCTTTCCTTTCTCCCCCTCCACCTTGAATTTACATAATAAGCACTTAACACTACCCTAAGTAAATGACAGTGACATTACAGGACAACAGATGCCATCAGTATAACGTCAACATGACTGTCAGTTTTCTCAAAGGCTCTCTACATAGAACATAATGTAATTTTTTTATAAAAATTGTCGCAGAAATGTTCAGCCGAAATGGAACTACGTCAGATTGGTAGCACATGCCTCCATACAAGAAGGCAGTGTACTGCCTACTCTTCTTGGCTAAGGGAATTTGCCAGAAGTCAGTCAACACTCGATGTTATTTCAGCTTGGTGGAACTGTTAGAATAGATCATCCATATTTTATGGATGGTCAGTTTCCCTGCAGATTATTCTGTGCTGCTTTCTAACATCCAACCCTAGCCTCACTGATTTATCGCCCTTTTTAACAACAACTAGTGGGTTGTTGCTTCTCTTTATTATCTCTACATCCATTACTCCTTCCAGTTCAGTCACATTTGTCTTCCCCAGTGCAGTAGCTATATAGTACAGTCTCTGCAAGGATGGTGCATGTGTCTTAACACGCGTAACACAGTCAAAGTCTCTCACTCTTGCTGGTACATCAGATGACACATCATTATATTCACTCAACATATCATGCACCTCCTCTCTTTATGTATCATTTGTCCCTTCTATAGCATCAACTTTGAGTTTAATCTTTGAATTGTTCACTTCAGAACTCAGTAGCTGCCCCTCCACCGTTCACTATTTTCTATTTACTCTTTATGCACTACAAGTGACGCCATCATCATTTTCCCAGTTAATTCCTTGTTATAATCTATGAGTACACTTGCCCTATTTTCTTCTGTTTGTAATTGTTTTCTTTTCAATCTAGCTAGCTATTACATCATTCCTCCAATCCATTCCAGTAATAAAATTTACACAGACTTCAGGTATAACCACAGAGTTGTGACAAAACTCTGCATCGCCTATCTTAAAACATAGCATTACTTGTGTTCTAACAGGTTTCATTAATTTTTTGGTTGCACCTCTAATCCACATCCCAGTGTCTGGTATTTTCGCAACTTGTGTAACAGATTTCAGATGTTCATAAAACATTTTGAAGATTCCACTGAAAATAAAATGATCGCATGGCATTGATGGCCGGGAGTCCATACATAGGGAAGTTCAACTGCTGGGTTGCAAGCCTTTTCAGTTGACGCCACATTGAGCGACTTGCTTGTCGATATTGGTGAAATGATGATGAGGAAACATATCACCCAGTCCCTGAGTGGAGAAAGTCTCATATGGCGGGGAATCGAACCCAGAGCAACCGGATGACAATCAGACACACTGACTACTCAACTGGGAGGGCATGGGACATAGCTTCTGCATGAAACCAGAAGTGTTTGGTCGTACTTTAACCACACTATTATTTCTAAAAGGTTCTTCCTTAAGCAGAATCCTTCTCAATGCTTTCAAACTCATTTTTAGCGCCCACCGTGGTTGTACTACTGAATTCTACTTCAGTATGTTTTATTGCCTTATTGCTATTTCTAGCAACAACGTTAAATTTCAATTCAATACACTTAGCACCCACATTTACATCTATACTGCCTGTATACCCTGCTGTATTAACACACTGCTAATAGTTGCCATTCTTCATATGTTTCATCAAAAAGTTCCTCAGTAGTTGCAAATAATTTCATATTTATTTCATTTCCTCCTTAACAAATTTTTTGTCCACTGTGCTTCATTATCGCTGTCTGCCAATTCTATAATTGTTGCTGTAAACAGATGATTAAGTTTACAAATTCCGCACCAGTCTCATCTGTTTCTGACTTTGGTAGCTAGAAAAATGAAAGATCATTCTGTTTACAATTTTCTCTTGTATCCTTACCAATTTCCACCTCTACATTGCCATTTGCATTAGATAAATCTGCTAGTGCCTCCTCTATACAATTAACTTTTACACCCAGTGCCTGAAAAAACAGTTACACCAATAACATCTATAGTAGACTCAGTATCTGCCCCTGCAGTTCTACTGGCTACAACAAAAAACCTGAAGCATTTTTCCCAATAATGTCTTTGGTAAGATCTCCTGTAATACCACTTATACCATTAATATTATCATTCAGATCCACTTCCATTATCTCATTTACTTTCACCTCTATATCAGAATCAACATCAGCAGTAGCATATTCAACATCAGCAACTTTCTTGACACAGCGTTCAAAATTCACATTAGCTCAACAACACTTGAAATGTCACATACGGAATCAGCGCATTCTTGAGCATTGGAACTATTAGAACATAAAGCACTCACCCTGCCAACATCTCTATGTAATGCAACACTATTGCAATAACTTCACTTACAATATTCTTCCTGCTGCTCACTAATATGAATACACACACTCGTAGCATTTGTATAATCAGCTGCAGTATCAGAACATACAAAACTATCATACTTGAAAATTTTCAAACTAGAATTTTCAGTATCATGCACTTTTGAATTTTCACCATTCATGCGATCACCTTATTCACACTGTTGAAATAAACCATTCACGTTCATTTACAATCATTTATATGAATTTTCTCTCTTTTCCTTTTCTTCCCAGCAGTTTCAAGAAATTCTATCCGAAATTTACCTTCCACAAAATTCTCTGCATGTGGACTGAATTAAACTATCTACACATTGGCTCCTTAGTCAGCCTTTCTCTCTCGGTCCTTTTCCAAGCATTGTCAGTCTTTATCACAGCTGACCTCAGATGGATACGTACTTGTTTCCTCAGTTGCAAGATCTGTCAGACCCCCAGCTGGCCTTTCAACATGCAACACTGTGATCTTATCATTTGGTCCTGAATTTCTCCTACCATCGTTACCGAAGTCTCTCTGAAAGTTTCTGTTATCTTCCCTGTAATTCCTTATATCTCACCCCCTTCCCCGAAAACCATCATGACTGGTGTCATTTTTGTGGTTCATGGTGTGGGTTCCTGTAGTCATGTCCTAGTTCATGAACCACGGGCAATGCATGAGTGGCCAAGTAAGTGGTCCCGACAGCCGGGATACCAGTTACTTTGGAACAAGGCTGGGCATCTCGGACATATTCTGAGTCGTGGTCACCTTTGTGCTCATACGGCAAAGATTACCAAATCCACCGGTTAGTCCCTCAGCCGTTAGGGGTAAAACCCAACGGGACCCGGAGCAAGTCAGGCTAGCAACCTGCTTCCCTGGTACTTCAAATATGATGCTGCAACAATCAGACCAAAATGCCTCGGACCTTTGGAGGTGACGGAGTCCCACCTCTAACTGACAAACCAGGGACTCCTAAGATACGACTTGGCAGACAAATGGTAATGAGATGGGGGGCTATTAATATCAATGGGGGCTACTCTGGGAAGAAGGTAGAGCTGGCAGAGGCTGCAAGTAAGATGGGGCTGGACGTTTTAGCTGTTAGTGACATTCTGATAAGGGATGAGAAAGAAGAGGAAGTGGGAGAATACAAGGTCTACCTGTCAGGAGTCAAAGCAGGAATAGCAAAATGGGGTGTAGGGCTTTACATCAGGAAAGAAATGGAACCCAGCATAGTTGCAATAAGGTATGTAAACGAACGACTGATGTGGATAGATTTGACAGTTCTAGCAAGAAAATTAGGATAGTGTCAGTATATTCGCATTGTGAAAGGACAGATCAAGATAAGATGGATAGTTTTTATGAGGCACTCAGTGATGTAGTTGTTAGAGTAAAGGACAAGGACAGTGTTCTGCTCTTGGGTGATTTTAACGCCAGGATTGGAAATCGAACAGAAGAATATGAAAAGGTTAGGGGTAAATTTGGAGAGGATATGGATTCCGACAGGAACGGGAAACAACTCTTGGATTTCTGTGCCAGTATGGGCTTAGTAATCACAAACTCCTTTTTCAAACATTAGAACATTCACCGGTATACTTAGGAAGGCAGGGGAACCAGGTCTGTCATTGACTATATAATAACAGATCAGGAATTCAGGAAGGCTGTGAGGGACACACGTGTATTCAGGGGATTCTTTGATGACACTGATCATTATTTAATCTGCAGTGAAATTGGGACTGTGAGGCCGAAAGTGCAGGACGTCAGGTCCATATGTAGGAGAATAAGAGTGGAGAAACTTCAGGATAAGGAAATCAGGCACAAGTACATAACAGCGATCTCAGAAAGGTACCAGTTAGTTGAATGTAGTCAATTACAGCCATTGGAAAAGGAATGGACAAGGTACAGGGACTCAGTACTAGAAGTGGCTAAAGAATGTCTTGGAACAGTTGTGTGTAAAAGTAGGATGAAGCAAACAGCTTGGTGGAATGACACAGTCAAGGCAGCCTGTAAAAGGAAAAAAGAGGGCGTATCAAAAATGGCTACATACTAGAACTCAGGTAGACAGAGATAGTTATGTTGAAGAAAGAATCAAAGCCAAACAGATAATTGCAGCATCCAAGAAGAAATCTTGGGAAGACTTTGGAAACAGGTTGGAGACTATGGGTCAAGCTGCTGGAAAACCATTCTGGAGTGTAATTAGCAGTCTTCGAAAGGGAGGTGAGTAGGAAATGACAAGTATTTTGGACAGGTCAGGAAAACTGCTGGTGAATCCTGTGGATGCCTTGGGCAGATGGAGGCAATATTTTGAAGAGTTACTCAATGTAGGTGAAAATACAATCAGTAATGTTTCAGATTTGAGGGAATAGGAATGATGATGGAAATAGAATCATATTTGAGGAAGTGGAGAAAATGGTCAGTAGATTGCAGTGCAATAAAGCAGCTGGGGTGGATGGAATTGACTCGGAACTCATCAAATACAGTGGAATGTCAGGTCTTAAATAGCTACACAGGATAATTGAAATGGCATGGGAGTCGGGACAGATTCCATCAGACTGGACAAAAGCAGTAATCACACCAATCTTTAAACATGGAAACAGGAAAGATTGTAACAACTACAGAGGTATCTCTTTAATTAGCGTTGTGGGTAAAATCTTCTCAGGTATTGTTGATAGGAAAATGCGAGTATTAGTTGAGGACCAATTGGATGAAAATCAGTGTGGATTTAGGCCTCTTAGAGGTTGTCAGGACCAGATCTTTAGCTTACGGCAAATAATGGAGAATTGTTATGAGTGGAACAGGGAATTGTATCTATGCTTTATAGATCTAGAAAAGGCATATGACCGGGTTCCTAGGAGGAAGTTATTGTATGTTCTACGAGATTATGGAATAGGAGGCAAACTTTTGCAAGCAATTAAAGGTCTTCACATGGGTAGTTAGGCAGCAGTTAGAGTCGACAGTAAATTGAGTTCATGGTTCAGAGTAGTTTCAGGGGTAAGACAAGGCTGCAACCTGTCTCCACTGTTGTTCATATTATTTATGGATCATATGTTGAAAACAATAGACAGGCTGGGTGAGATTAAGATATGTGAACACAAAATAAGCGGTCTTGCATATGCGGATGACTTAGATGTAATGGCAGATTCGATTGAAAGTTTGCAAAGTAATATTTCAGAGCTAGATCAGAAATGTGAAGACTTCGGTATGAAGATTAACATCTCCAAAACGAAAGTAATGTCAGTGGGAAAGAAATATAAACGGATTGAGTGCCAAATACGAGGAACAAAGTTAGAACAGGTGGACGGTTTCAAGTACTTAGGATGCATATTCTCACAGGATGGCAACATAGTGAAAGAACTGGAAGCGAGGTGTAGCAAAGCTAATGCAGTGAGCGCTCATCTACGATCTACTCTATTCTGCAAGAAGGAAGTCAGTACGAAGACTAAGTTATCTGTGCACCGTTCAATCTTTCGACCAACTTCGTTGTATGGGAGCGGAAGCTGGGTGGATTCAGGTAACCTTATCAACAAGGTTGAGGTTACGGATATTAAAGTAGCTAGGATGATTGCAGGTACTAGTAGATGGGAACAATGGCAGGAGGGTGTCCACAATGAGGAAATCAAATAAAAACTGGGAATGAACTCTATAGATGTCAGGGCGAACAGGCTTAGATGGTGGGGTCATGTTATACGCATAGGAGAAGCAAGGTTACCCAAGAGACTCATGGGTTCAGAAGTAGAGGGTAGGAGGAGTCGGGGCAGACCAAGGAGAAGGTACCTGGATTCGGTTAAGAATGATTTTGAAGTAATAGGTTTAACATAAAAGAGGCACCAATGTCAGCACTGAATAGGAGATCATGGAGGAATTTTATAATGGGGGGGGGGGGCTATGCTTCAGACTGAACGCTGAAAGGCATAATCAGTCTTAAATGATGATGATGATGATGATGGTGTCATTTTGGAATTCGTTTCTGTTTCCAAATTTTAAAACACTATCCGTATCCTATACATGATCAATGAATGAGTCTACATTATCTCCTGGATCATTTATGAGATCCCATTGTACATTTTCAGGCAGTCTCCTCTTTAAAGTTTAAATAATAATTAATAGCCCAACTGGCTTGTGCAAATGTGCAAACTTTCTGATTTACATAATACAAAATATCTCATATTTCCCTTTCCTGGTGTGTATACATTTACGTCTCCCTCAATATTTATTTAAAAAAAAAAAGCCTTCTCAGAGAGTTCATAGATCACAAAATTGTTCCGATTTTGGTTTGCCCATGACAAACCCTCCCATTCCAATGCACCTTTCGTATACATAATTTTTTGCACATCAGTCCCATCCACGAATCTATCCTTCCAATATGCAACAAAATCAACTGGACGATATTTTCCATCATTATTAAATTATTTAAAATTCTGAACCTTTTTATGGGCCTCATATTAACAATAATACCTACCTTTCCACGTTAAATCATAGCAACATTTAATTCCATGTTTTCTCTTTATTTTCCTAATATCAACTCTTAATTCGCTCACTTTACTATTTCACGAACCTTCTTCATTATCTAACATGACCCGTTTCCATTTTCCCTTTCAGCCTTTCTTCCTACTTGGAATTTTCAGGTGTACTTTTTTCATCCAGCTTCACAATTTCATCCCTCACCTCAGCATTTAAACCAACACATTACTGTTCATTTCTGTGTATTTCGAATCTTAGCTTGCGCCCTATTTCTGACAGCCCCTCATTTAATCTCGCCTCTATAGACTGACTACGGTTTTTTATTTCACTCATGCTACTCTGTACTTCTTTTAATTGTTCTTTCATTTGGTTCCTAAGGGATTTTAATTGCACATCTTGTGCCTGAACACTGTTCTGAACCTCATTTACACTTAGCTGCAATTCAGCCAGAGACCTTAAAATAGCAGGCCACAGCATATTCAAACAAAATGCAAGGCGACGTCATGTACTAGAGGACTCTAGATCTTTATGTAAGAATTTTTCAAAAAAGAACCATATAATGATAGTTCATGGGGAAGGGAAACAGTTGGGACAGTGAGTGGGATGTTTGACACTGGTGGTGACCTGGACAACACAGATTCCCTGTCTCATGGCACCAACGTACACTTTACTGAGCTGTTGTGGAAATATGCTCGGCTACGCCATAGAGGAATTGTGAGACGGGCTTTTTGAGGGAGGGGGATTATAAATGGCTCTGACGGCAGTCGATTATGCGCACATTGCAATGGTACCAGTCGGGACTATTGACAGATATGGTTTCACTAAGCATGGTCTACATCTAAACACGATTGGGATGGCAAGATTGGTACACTTGGTTCACAAAAATATAATGTGTGGACCTCGTACCACAAACGGTAAAATGCCTGTTGTCATGGGTAGAAGTAGTAGGTCTTTCGCAGTATAAATCAATACAAGTTCCCCTGTCTAAAGAGTACCTCCTTTAGTTTAAAATATTCTAATATAAGTGCCCACAAGATATATTCTGACACGCCAAATGACATATTTACTAGATGTCTGAAAAATAAGAAGCAGTTGGAAAAAGTAACATGGGACATTTAACAGACTTCACCAAAGTATGCTATCAATAAAAAATAATGTATAGAATCTGAAGCTGAATTCCAGTCTTTCAACTGCACAGTAGTATCTCTCACTGAACACTGGTTTACAGGCACACAAACCAAACACGTAGTATTATCACAGTAATAAAGGATTGATTCTTGTGTTAGAAGTACTTGAAATGGGGGATGATCATACATTTATATCCGGAAAGAAATACAGTTTGAATCAAGAAAAACTTTAGTAGAGCAAGAGAAAAAAAGCTCTAAAATAACAGGGCTTGTCATCAACAAGAAAGTAATCATTTTGTGTCTATATCGATCACTCAGTCGCAGTGAGGACACTGTCTTCAATAAATTAAGCTATAGTTGAAGTCAGCTCAGCTACAAAAGTGAACATAATTTTGTGTGGAGACAAACAAACTAGGGCGTGCTGAAAAGCATTGTCTTCGAATTTTTTATTCTGCTCTCAATATCGGTTGAGGTACTACGTGTCATGCATATTGCTCTGTCAACCTTCCCACTTCTTTGACGCAAGTTTCAACCCTCTGCTTGGAATTGTAGGGTGTAATATGGCAGTGAATAACGTAACTACGTCGGTGCGTGATAGATCTTCAGAAAACGGGAAGCACGAATTAGAAAATTTCGTCCGCACATGGAGCACCCTCTTCTTAACCATTACAATGCCAGCCCACTCACGAGCGCTGCGACACTTGCAACAAACCAACGCCTTTGGTTCATTGTCATCGATCATCTTCCATACAGCCCCGAATTGGGCCCATTCGATTGTCATCTGTTTCCAAAATTTAAAGAACGTCTTCCAGGAATTCACCTTGGTGGTGATGAAGCGGTGCAAGCAGAAGAGAGGTTGTGGCTCCGTCAACAAAGTCAAACATTCTACGGTGACGGTATCAACAAAGTGGTCTCTCGTTGAGAGAAATGTGTTAGTCGCCTGGGTGATTATATTGAAAAATACGTGGAGATGAAGAACAAAGATGTAGAATACCAATAACGTTTGTGTTTTTTAGAAAACCTTATGAGTTTCCACATAAAAAATTCCGAGTCGTTACTATTCAACACGCTCTCGTAAAAAGGCAGATAGAAAGTACTTGTGAAACAATACATTGTACACAGTGAAGATTTGTTTAGATAGCACATATTAGAAGTTTGGTAAAAAATATAACAAATAAATAATGATAATGGCATTATTTTTTCTTATTTTCGTTTCTTTTCTTCTTTTATCTTCTTTTTCTTTTTCCTTTCCTTTTTTCTGGAAACCCTTACTCCCAAAGCTAAGGAATGTGTAATAATAACGTCTTATCCTCTTTCTGAGCTCAACATGTCACTCATTACTGAGGACTCCTGGCTCATTTTTTCAGGCTAGCAAATGAGAAGTTGTGTCACACAAAACAGAGGGCAAACTTCGTCGCTATGGTCTTCACGTCAACTGATAGTGTGTGTACTGTTACAATTTGAAATAATGTATGTACACTCCAGGAAATGGAAAAAACAACACATTGACACCGGTATGTCAGACCCACCATACTTGCTCCGGACACTGCGAGAGGGCTGTACAAGCAACGATCACACGCACGGCACAGCGGACACACCAGGAACCGCGGTGTTGGCCGTCGAATTGCGCTAGCTGCGCAGCATTTGTGCACCGCCGCCGTCAGTGTCAGCCAGTTTGCCGTGGCATACGGAGCTTCAACGGAGTCTTTAACACTGGTAGCATGCCGCGACAGCGTGCACGTGAACCGTATGTGCAGTTGACGGAGTTTGAGCGAGGGCGTATAGTGGGCATGCGGGAGGCCGGGTGGACGTACCGCCGAATTGCTCAACACGTGGGGCGTGAGGTCTCCACAGTACATCGATGTTGCCGCAAGTGGTCGGCGGAAGGTGCACGTGCCCGTCGACCTGGGACCGGACCGCAGCGACGCACGGATGCACGCCAAGACCGTAGGATCCTACGCAGTGCCGTAGGGGACCGCACCGCCACTTCCCAGCAAATTAGGGACACTGTTGCTCCTGGGGTATGTGCGAGGACCATTCGCAACCGTCTCCATGAAGCTGGGCTACGGTGCCGCACTCCGTTAGGCCGTCTTCCGCTCACGCCCCAACATCGTGCAGCCCGCCTCCAGTGGTGTCGCGACAGGCGTGAATGGAGGGACGAATGGAGACGTGTCGTCTTCAGCGATGAGAGTCGCTTCTGCCTTGGTGCCAATGATGGTCGTATGCGTGTTTGGCGCCGTGCACGTGAGCGCCACAATCAGGACTGCATACGACCGAGGCACACAGGGCCAACACCCGACATCATGGTGTGGGGAGCGATCTCCTACACTGGCCGTACACCTCTGGTGATCGTTGAGGGGACACTGAATAGTGCACGGTACATCCAAACCGTCATCGAACCCATCGTTCTACCATTCCTAGACCGGCAAGGGAACTTGCTGTTCCAACAGGACAATGCACGTCAGCATGTATCCCGTGCCACCCAACGTGCTCTAGAAGGTGTAAGTCAACTACCCTGGCCAGCAAGATCTCCGGATCTGTCCCCCATTGAACATGTTTGGGACTGGATGAAGCGTCGTCTCACGCGGTCTGCACGTCCAGCACGAACGCTGGTCCAACTGAGGCGCCAGGTGGAAATGGCATGGCAAGCCGTTTCACAGGACTACATCCAGCATCTCTACGATCGTCTCCATGGGAGAATAGCAGCCTGCATTGCTGCGAAAGGTGGATATACACTGTACTAGTGCCGACATTGTGCATGCTCTGTTGCCTGTGTCTATGTGCCTGTGGTTCTGTCAGTGTGATCATGTGATGTATCTGACCCCAGGAATGTGTCAATAAAGTTTCCCCTTCCTGGGACAATGAATTCACGGTGTTCTTATTTCAATTTCCAGGAGGGTATGTGTGTGTAATGACTGGTAGCGAGTACAGAAAGAACTGTGTAGCACTAGCATTTTCCATCACTAAACACATGTTTGCAAAACAGTATTGTATACTAGAAGTAAAACCGATCGAGTAGCACTATTTTAAGCAAAGTGGCCTTGTATTCAGGAAGACGGAGATTCCAATATTCATCCTGATTTACGCTTTCCATAGTTTCCCTAAATTATTTGTGGCAAATGCCGGCATGGTTCCTATCACAATGTCTCAGCCTACTTCTTGTCCCATTCTTGTCAAACTTTACCTGTATGTAACTGCCTGTACATATGTATTGCGTTAGTTTTGTGTTCTTAAATAGTAATATCGTGACTTGTCCTGTATCCTTCTCAGAGCGATCCACTGATAAATAGAACTACCACCACTACGAACGGAATTTTGATTTATCGTCAGGTAACAGTTGGCTAACATCCATGAAGCTGCTAGTTTGCAAGAAAATACAAAGAGGCTATGACCATCACACAGACTTATTTGACTTTTCCTAAGTAAAATAATTCAGAGTTAGCTTCCTTTTGTTAATTTCTGGAATTTACTTATTATACTTCTCGTGGCTTCCTTGATGCCCAATCAGGAACCCCCAGAAAATATTGACTCTAACGTGCGCACATGTCACTGCAGTTTCGAGCACACTCCAGAATATGATGCAGGTGTCATCACGGTTCCAGACGCACCCTCGACATCCTGCTGTTAATGGACGTTAGCTCTATGCGTGACAGTTGCTTCTTATACCTCCGGGATATTGGCACTTTTACGTACGAAAGCTTGGCACCAGTTTCTCGTCCATTACATTAATTGTGTGTCTCTGTGAGACTAAAGTGTTGTGGAACCAACATCTAGCAACTACACAAAAACAATGAAAAATACATGAAACGAGAAGATGTTGAGCACAATTAGTACTTGCGGTACAAGGGATAAGTGGTCACTTATTTTGAATACGTTTATCAAATGGAATGTAACTTCTGTCACAAAGTACACACTGGCGTTAATATCCATTTACCTATGTTTCTCTTGATGCAGAAATTGCTATAAGTGCATATTTTGTTACAGAAATTGCTGAACATACGTTGTTTGTGACGAAATTTTAATATCTCGTAGATTGATAGAATGCAGATACCACGAATTAGTAAATTACTTCGCTTGTGACATGTAATGCCAATGAGGCAATTATAAGTGGCTTGCATTCATAGCGGTTAAAGACTGTATGAGGTTAGTAATATTCTTAGCGATGAAGATTTTGATTTGTTTGCTCTCAGTCGTCTTTTGTCGGAGTAACCTGTTGACGATGGTTAAATAAAGTGAAATCGTGTTTGTAACAAATGTATACTAATGTTATAAAACGCAATTTCTTTGTATTTCACAATTAAACATGAAGGCGATACACCGCTTATGAAGAAATAAAATTTTAAAATTTCCGCAACAATTTGTCAGAGTTTACTTTCACATTGCAAAATCATTCCTTGAGATTTGGAAGATTCCAGGCGGACAATATTGATTTGTCTCGATAGTCCTGCAGATGTCTTCAGTTAAATTTTATGACTAATTTTAGTACGCGCATGCGTCTCATGTACTCGTACATGACCACCCTCTGCCGAATTTGAAATGTACTGTATTTGAGGTACACCAGCGTACGCTTAGTGATGTTTTTGTATGCATGTCCTCTGCGCAAATGCGCACCATCAAAGTTAAAACTCTGTAGTCAGATTGACAAAATTGTCGCTGGTCGAGACAGCAGGGTATAATTCAGTCTTTGTGAACTAATACACTACCTTAGTAATCGAATTCGAAAGGAACTCGTCGTAGCCAAGAGTTTCGTGCCAGAATAATCTGTGCAATATCCCATGGAAATAGTATTCGGCTCAGAAAACAGAAGCAAGTAGTCACCATCGTTCGTCTGCAATCCCGAAACCTCGTGGAATACTCTTTACCCCTGAAAAAACTTCCAGATATATAATTTTAGACAATTTTACCCGTCTACGCTGTCCAGTATTAGCATATGATTTTCTCACATACGTTTCTGTGATCATCCAATCTCTTAACGAATTTTCATTTTGTTACTGTTTCTAGAACAATCACTTTGGAAACTTCCCAAGATGCCGCAAAGTATAACTGGATACTTAATATCCTTGAGTGAAGTCTTTGTTCATAGAATTAGTCTACGAAGGTCGCAGTTTAAATTTTTCAGTAAAGTTATTTATTTGCGCCTTTCATAATAAGGCTGCCAGTGTTTTCGGCCGACACAGGAGCAAATGATAGCAATATGTGCCGGCGGGCGAGCGCAAAGCAAAGCTCACTACACATGTGCAAACTTGGCACAACACCGACAAACAGCAGCCACATTTCTAGACACGCCAACAATAGGCACTCTGTCACGGAGTTTACGTTCGAAAAACGTTTCCACTACTAAAGAAACTTCTTCCCAAGATACATATCTGTTTCCACTTAGCGAGCTCTAATGCTAATGCCAGAATCCGTTGGAGTTCACTACATTATTCGCATGGGCATGAAACACCATGCAGTCTCGGCAACCTGTCAAATGCGAGAGCAAAAGAGCTTAGGTTAGAAAATAATTGTGGAGTGTAGCCTTACTGTCGAGATCCTTAGCAAAATTTCGTTCCTCCTCAGGTTTCTATCCTAAAATGTGTATTGGTTCACTTTTAATGTGATTATTAGACTACTTATTACTGGTTTACCTCTTACAAAGACGCAGGACCCCCATTCTCCTAATTTCGTATATGGTACACATGTAAAAATAAAATATATCAGTCCTGTTTTTCAAAATGCAGCTACTATAGGAAAATATTAGCTGGACGCAAATGAATAGTCACTAAATATAATCAAGACTGAATTCGTGGAGTTCAGTAGGCTTGATGACCTAAAGAGAATATACTTTCAACACACACTCAGATAAAGGAGTCTACTAAATCGATAGCCTTCATAGTCTAAGTTATTTACATGATCCAGGGATCATATCTCTCACAACACTTACTTGTGATGTTGAATAAGTCAGTGGATCTCTAAACATTATAACATTTCTGAATAAAAGTATTGCCTGTATATTTATTTCATCCAGTATCTGTCGCTCTCACAATTTTTACATTGTACGAGTAAATTTCCCTGTGGTACTTTTTATCCATACAAATATAATCCAGTTGACATTTTCCTTTTCTCCAGTCTGAATGTTTTCAAATTTTGATTATTTCTTCTTCTGTTGAAGTACGTTGGTTCTGAGATCATGACTCCACCAGTCTCATGCATTTCTGTTTGTTCTTTTATATGCTGTGACATTTCCCTATTACTTCTCTATATGTTTTCCCTTCATAGCTAGAAATTAAAATCTCTAATTAAAATTTTGGTATGATTTTTATTTATGATTGTTGTCAAAGGATAAAAAAGCTCCCAAAATTCATCCACGTCTTGTCTGTGTTCTTTCTTAATATTTTTACCATTAGTTTGGGCATGGGCATTATTATTGTGCATATTTTATTTGCAACTTATATAGTTAGTAGTGGCCTGGGAGATTGTGATTTAAATTCTGTTAAGGATTCAGTTACTTTGAATCTGACCACAAATCCTATTCCAAATTGCGGGCATTGTCTCATTACTCTTTTTCCTGGTATTCCCTTATAAATTCCATATCGTTGTGATTCTATTTGTTCCGGATCAATGTTTCCCATTTCTTGAAATACAGTTATTAGAGTCCCTTTGCGATCCATTTAGTTTGTCAACTTTTTTAGTTTCCCTGATTATATGATGGAATTTGTGTTGTGTGTTGGTGTGTAGTTTATCTGTCCTGCCTTGATTCTAAATATTGCTCTTTCGTCAGTCTTGGGTGTTTCCAGATGCTCTGATTCATCTGAGTTACCTTTCAAGTGACTGCCCACCGTTCTCGAGTGCAGTCTTCCTCGACAACTGCCAAGCGTTGGTTTTTTCCTTAAGCGATTTCCTTCCATGTTCGACTTTCAGAGGTAGTCAGTTGTGCATGCTCCAAATTACAATAACACTTGTTAACCGTAAAGGTTGATGGGTGTTTGGTCCGCGAGAGCTACTTTACTTCACTCACGTCCGCTGTCAAGTCATTGAGGACTCTCCTATCCGCCATCTTGGACGCACTACGTTGCGGTATCCCCTCTCTGCCTGCTATGACAGCGTAATAGATTCGTAGCATTACAAACTTCACGACATGCCTACAACTCTGTTTCAGGTTTCTTGCATTGCTCTTTGTGTTTGTTGTAGGTCTAATAAATTTCTTTTATATCTGAAAACGCCCATACCCTTTTACAGTGCAAACAGGACGCGTGGTGCTAGCTCCCTCCAGAGCCCTCAAACATTCTAATGTTCTGTCGGACATGATTGTCTTCATGCACATGCCTGTATATGCTAATAGTCGTAAGCTCTCTACTTTCAGATAGTCAGTGGATAGCCGCATCTATAGTGTTTAAATGCGCTTGGAGAACACCTCACCATGTTTACGTTGAGTACGGCGGAAACAAGAGCTAAAGGCAGGCCAAACCCAGATCTGAACACGAGTTGCCAAAGTGGATTCTATATCTCTCTAGTACAACTAAACCCTTCCTCATGCAGCTCCATTCTGATTCAATACTGAGTTGCTTTATTACATCTACAAACGATGACTTGTGCATACAACCACGAGAGCTAATTCTCACTTTCTTAAGTAGGTGGTATATTCATCAATAGTGGTATGTTTGCCTAACATCCCGCCACATCGGCAATATGGAAACCGAATCACGGAATAGTGGCGGTAGTAACTGTGCAATATATAGCTCTGCTTGCAAAGGCTGCAACTCTAGAGGTCGCTGCAAAAGCATCGTATGGGGATGGGGGTCGGTCCGCTCAGGAAATCAACACGTATGCCGAAAATTATGACCTCTGACAACTGCGAGAGTGAATGCAGCCTGGAGCATCGCGGACACATGATGCATAAGCAGGGTATATAATCGAAGCAGAGGCTAATAAGGGACCATGCTAGAGATGTTACGGGTCACAAAAGGGGAAAAGCACTTGTAAAACGACTTTCACAATGGACTGATTGCTATGACCCGGCGTCTGGAAACGAGCGTCGCGGAAATGTCGGAGATGGTCGGCTGTTACGTTTTAGTATCTTGAGCATATATAAGGAGTGGATGAAGAACGGTGAAACCACAAGTAGACTGCAATACCTTGGACGTCCATGCCTCGTTACGGAACGTGGTAGTCGAAGGCTTGCCCTCTCAGTACATCGGCGATTTATAGCAGATATAACAACAGAATATAACTCAGGTGAGGGCACAAGTGTTGCAGAGCATAGCGATGTACGCTTACTGCGGAATATGGGGCTCCGGGGCATACGACTTCCAGGTATTACATGTTGCCTTAACGATGTCGCCAATTAAGATTGTGGTGGACACGAGGTCATCGAGATTTAACGAAAGATCAATGGAAATAAGTCGCCCGTTCGGATGAATGGCGTTTCTTGGTACATTACGTCTATGGTCGTGGCGGATACGTCGTTATCCTGACCAACAGTTGCTCTAAACACGCACCGTGTCACGGGATCGGCTGATGAGGACACTATTATGCTATGGAGAATATTAACATATTAATTCACTCTCCAGGGCAGTTAGAGATCCTACAAGCCTTCACATATCTGTCTGTTGTTGTTTATCCTCTTGAAACCGTATTTCCATTTACAACTTGTAGTTTACGCTTATCGTTTTCACTTCTCCAAATTTATCTTAAATCCTTCTGTATGTCACGTGGTTAAATTTCATTACAAGGCTCTCTCATCCGTTCCTACCGTAAATTTCGTTGCTAGCCAATATATAATACCTGTCGGACACTAAGCATTTTGAGACACTCTAGGCCATTAAAACTGGAATACCAGGAAAGACGTGTAACTTATCATGAATATACTGAGTAGCAGGTAAACTACATACATAAGGTGTAGATTATTTAGGAGTACAGAGCATGAGAAATTTAGTAAACATATCTTCCCGCAAAAATAGCTCTAACTAGACTGGGTCTGGAGTAGAACTGAGCTTGCATGATATAGACGCGGATTACGTCATTTCATGCAGCTTCAGTTCTGTGCCAGAGTTCATCAGTCAAAGTGACTGGAGAGTAGTAGCGTGCAAGTCTCTTGGCAACCCGTAACCAGATGTTTTCACTGGCTGAGAGATCTGGAGAATGCGCCGGCCAGGGCAACAGTCGAACACACGTTATCCTGAAGGCAGCACAGCCAGGTTGCGACACTGTGTTATCTCGTTAAAAGATAACTTCACGAAAATCTCGCAGCTGGTCAAAATCACGTCTTTAAAACCACAGAAATGTAGCAGCTGCTGCCCAGATGAACGATTACTTGAACCATAAGCGACTCTGATGTGTACCCAATGACACTCCATCTCGTCATGCCGAATGCTGATCACGCATGACGTTGACGTGTGCTGTTAGCAAGTTCATTTTCTTTGGAGCCTCCAAACGGGTAAGTACATCACGATGCTGAACGCAGAAGGGGGACTCGTCTTAACAGATGATGTGGTGGCTCTTCTGTGACCAGTCTTGTAGTTGGACGGACCACTGTCTGAGCACGCGTATCGAAGGAAGCCGCAAGAGCGGTCACCATGCTGGCTATCTACGATGCCCCAGACGTAGTAACACTTCACAACATCGACAACGGCTAAACATAGTTCCCACATGCGCGGATTAGAAACGAGCACCTACTTCCAGCCCCGACCACGCCTAAGGCATCGCGGTCATTTCCTACTGCAGGCCTCACTCTGCTTTGTTTTAACAATTAAAATGGATAGATTAAGTATGGAAGAGAATAGCACGACGCTACTTAAATATGAGTTGACCACAGACTCAATTAAAAACACATTCTTTCATAAAGACCGACAAACTATTAGCAATGAAGTGCACCGATCCAAAATGGTAAAACGCCACTAAAATAAGTGCTAGAAGTGCCTGGATACCATAAGTTATTAATGGATCAGTTGACAGATCTCGATCAATGAAGAAGAAACCACACATGTCAGAGGAACTGAAAAAATAAAACGCGTAATGGAGGGCGAGCGTTAGACATATTGTGTAACGATGGCACGTGGCAGATTACCTCAGCGGCGATAAGGTGACGTCAGCGGTCGCAATGCAATCGTTATTACGAATTCACGTCTTAATTCTGATGATATGGATGTCGCAATCAGAGTTCAATGAGATCCTAAACTGTTTTTCAGACTGTCAGTCTTTTATCGATCCTTCCTTGTGCCTGTAGCACTTAGTTAAATTGCCGCAAATGGACGCCTAAATGATAGCACCATGGCGTCTGGAGACTGACTGTGTCAGCCACGGAAGCGCGATTTGGTGACAGAGGAAGTCTCGTGAGTAGTTGTCTTGATGTGAGCTCGTTTAGGACGTCGTGTTTCCGAGGAAAAGACCAACTGTGCAGAGGGTCTACTTTTCATACCCAACCTTAAGGTGCTCATTTGCACAGTTCTGTGAAGCTTGCTTACCTGAGTTAATTTGCCAGATACTGACTTTTCCTATTGGGCCAGAACCGCTTCTGTGGTACTTACATCGTGAGTTCGTGCAGGAAGGATCCATTAAACAACACAAAGGACTTCCTTACAACGGGAAAGGTCATCATGGTGAAGATTGCGAACTTCTGAATTAACTGACAAACCCTCTACCACAAGGCTATCTCTCGTCCACCTTCGCAACATACATAAAACTGCTATGGAATTTATAGTCAAAATTAAGTAATATCACTTCTAATATTAGAGACATTGTCTCCAATTAACCTAATGTTGATGTGGCCATAATAGTTTGTTACATGTGGAGAGTGTGATATCGCAATGTGGATAATTCTTTTGCTGTAAACAAGCCTATTTGCTGACTAAATTTATGTGATGTATCTGTTAGATATTGCCTGAACAACGAATAATTTTTATGTCTATTCAGGGGCTAGTCATGTGGGCACATTGAGACCATGCATGTCGTTGAATACAGCCCCCCCTGAAACCATAGATTCTATATTGGCATGACTGTCACAGGATACCTACCATCAAGAGCAACAGTATCACGCAACGACAAACTGTAGTCTCAATGAGCCACGATCTTGCCTCTGTGGAATTCCGACATGTGCCGGCTTCTCCTTCTAACATGCCGGGCGGAGTGGCCAAGCGGTTCTAGGCGCTACAATCTGGAACCGCGCGACCGCTACGGTCGCAGGTTCGAATCATGCCTGGGGCATGGACGTGTGTGATGTCCTTAGGTTAGTTAGGTTTAAGTAGTTCTAAGTTCTATGGGACTGATGACCTCAGATGTTAAGTCCCATAGTGCTCAGAGCCATTTGAACCATTTTTGAACCTTCTAACACAAGGCATAACAAGACCTTACAGAGAAACTGTTCTACCGCGGCTTAACGCCTGTGGCGTCAGCAACCAACACAACATTAGTGCTTCGAAGATGCCTAATAAACAAAGAACAATTTCTTTCCAGAAGACAGACGACCATGCTCCAACTGTCCACCAGGAGGTGACTCAAGCAGTCTGGATACCGTGGGCCGCACAGATATACTTTCTTCTCCGAGACATCTGATCGAGAATAGGCCCAGTTATATCCTAACTCCGAGGAGTACGTAGGACAGCACCTGCGCCAGGCAAGACCAGTTTGCTCTGAGTAAGCTTCCTGGGTCAGGCGCCGATTCTACAATGCTTCCATCAAGCAGGATTCTCAGTTGAGAGCCGCCACCACGACGCTGCTGCCGTTCATGTCTTACTTCTCGACTCTGGGACTACTAGCTGACTTAGTGCTTCGTGGCCTCCTGACCTAAGAACCCAGGGACTCTGTCTTTGTGGCAGACTTGTGGCCTTGTAAATTTATTCGTGTGTCAAATGGCCACACACGCGGCTTACACAATTCTGTTCCCTATGGTACTTCGACTATTGTAAAGTGTGTGGTTAATAAACTTCGATTCAGTGGCAATCACACTGACCTTCAGCTGCCAGAGGGAGTATTGTTCTATTAGAAGAAATGACTTGTTTTATGTTTTTTTCAGTCTATGTTGGAGTAGATATGCTATTAATCTTTCACACATAAACTTCTTCAGTCACTGCTGCGCGGATGTTTTTTGTGTCGCCGTTAGTGCACATACCACAAATAACATTCGAATTCGAGTTTTAATGAGAAAAATGCTGCGTAATCTTCATTATATTCTGTTATAGTGGCCTTCAGACCGAAGATTGATTTGCGCAGGTCTTCACGCAAACCTATGCTGTGCAAGCCTCTTCATCTCCGAATAACTACTGTACCTCCATCTGAAGCTGCTTATTGTATTCATCCATTGATCTCCCTACCTCTGCTATAGCCAAGTAACGCCAAATTTACCCGCACTGTTCCTGACGGGTAGGTTTGCCCCTACGTCTCACTTTGATTTCTGCGGTGATTTCACGCAATGTTGCTTTTGTGTTTACTGAATAGCCTGCGGAAACGCCGCTGCTCTGGGTTGTTAAGTCAATGACGTCGGCCGTTGCTTTGTCTGTGGTGAAATGTAATTCCTGCAATTTCGTACTCTCGGGACACTCTTGACACTGTAGATCTCGGAATATTGACTTCCCAAACGATTTGCGAAATGGAATGTCCCATTTGTTTAACTCCTACTATTATTCCGCGTCCAAAGTCTGTTATTTCTCTTCGTGCGACCATGATCGTGTCGGACACTTTTTCACGTAAATCACCGGAGTACAAATGACAGCTCCGTCAACTGACTACCCTTTTATACTTTGTGTACGGGATACTCCCACCGCCTGTATTTGTGCATATCGCTTTCCCACGATTTTTTGTCACCTCAGTGTAACTCAAATATCTTGTTCTTAATTTCTACTGAAACTCTTCACGGCAGACCTTAACCCCGTCATGTGAAGCGGCCATGGGTGTGTGTAGCCTAGTGTAGTGTGCAGTATCGACCGGGTGCGTCTCCTCAAAGACGCTGGAAGGGGCGCCTTTGGCGAGGCGCGCCCGCCAGCCGCCGCTGCTTATTCATAAGGCCGCCCACCGCCCGCTGTAAAGTGAACACGCTGCGCCGCGCAGCCACTCCGCGTAAAATATTCACCCTCCAGCGTCGACAAGGCCTTTATTGCCGTACCGCGACGCGCGCTTGCCTTTTCTCACAATAATGCTCGAAAATTAACAGGAGACTCTAAAACCCAGGCGCAATGCATACCGGCGATAAAAATATAATTCAGTTTCGTAAATAATATTATGAAATTTACTTAACTCAAACTGCCTTTTTTCAGATTTAGAACACCAGAATAAACCCAAACTCTGAGACTTTCTGGAGACCTTGAGGAGTTCGGAATCTTGGGAAAACTGCGCAGTCTCAAAGGGTTGAAACGCAGCGAAATGAAGGATCTGAGTTCGAATCCCAGTCCAGCACCAATATTTTCAACACGAACAAAGAATAAGAAATAAGTGCCCTGTGATCTTACGTGACGATTGGCTCATTAACAAAATAAAAATTCTCGTGCAAGAAAGCAAACTGGTGACAAGGTTTCTAGATGGCGGGAGTTTCGTCTCTACCACGGCCCAACCTATGGTAGCGAGTGGACGGCATTCTTAATGTGGATTTGGAACGACTGTGCAGCTCTACATTGTTCAACTTAGGTTGATGATGAGGTCCCACACTGCAAGTACTGGAACTTCAAGCGTTGATAGAAAGCACCGAAGATGAAATCGTTATAGGTACAGAAAGCTGGCTGAAGCCAGAGATAAATTCTGCCAAAATTTTTACAAAGGCACAGACGGTGTTTAGAAAGGATAGATTGCATGCAACCGGTGGTGGCGTGTTTGTCGCTGTTAGTAATAGATTATACTGTAGTGAAATAGAAGTGGATAGTTCCTGTGAAATATTATGGGCGGAGGTTACACTCAACAACGGAGCTAGGTTAATAATTGGCTCCTTTTACCGACCTCCCGACTCAGTAACATTAGTGGCAGAACAACTGAGAGAAAATTTAGAATAAATTGCACATTAATTTTCTCAGTATATTATAGTCTTAGGTGGAGATTTCAATTTACCAGATATAGATTGGGACACTCAGATGTTTAGGACGGGTGGTAGGGACAGTGCATCGAGTGGCATTATACTGAGTGCACTATCCGAAAATTACCTCGAGCAATTAAACAGAGAACCGACTCGTGGAGGTAACAACTTCGACCTACTGATAACAAACAGACCCGAACTTTTCGACTCAGTAAGTGCAGAACAGAGAATCAGTGATCATAAGGCCGTTGCAGCATCCCTGAATATGGAAGTTAATAGGAATATAAAAAAAGAGAGGAAGGTTTATCTGTTTAGCAAGAGTAATAGAAGGCAGATTTCAGACTACCTAACAGATCAAAACGAAAATTTCAGTTCCGACACTGACAATGTTGAGTGTTTATGGAAAAAGTTTAAGGCAATTGTAAAATGCGTTTTAGACAGGTACGTGCCGAGTAAAACTGTGAGGGACGGGAAAAACCCACCGTGGTTCAACAACAAAGTTAGGAAACTACTGCGAAAGCAAAGAGAGCTTCACTCCAAGTTTAAACGCAGCCAAAACCTCTTAGACAAACAGAAGCTAAACGATGTCAAAGTTAGCCTGAGGACTGCTATACGTGAAGCGTTCAGTGAATTCTAAAGTAAAATTCGATGTGCCGACTTGACAGAAAATCCTAGGAAGTTCTGGTCTTACGTTAAATCAGTAAGTGGCTCGAAACAGCACATCCAGACACTCAGGGATGATGATGGCATTGAAACAGAGGATGACACGCGTAAAGCTGAAAGCAACTCCGAAGCTGTTACACAGAAGAAGACCGCACTGCAGTTCCTTCTCTAAATCCTCGCACAAACGAAAAAATGGCTGACATGGAAATAAGTGTACAAGTATTAGAAAAGCAGCTGGAATCACTCAGCAGAGGAAAGTCCACTGGACCTGACGGGATACCAATTCGTTTCTACACAGAGTACGCGAAAGAACTTGTCCCCCCTTCTAACAGCAGTGTACCGCAAGTCTCTAGAGGAACGGAAGGTTCCAAATGATTGGAAAAGAGCACAGGTAGTCCCAGTCTCCAAGGAGGGTCGTCGAGCAAATGCACAAAACTATAGACCTATATCTCTGACGTCGTTCTGTTGTAGAATTTTAGAACATGTTTTTTGCTCGAGTATCATGTCGGTTTTGGAAACCCAGATTCTACTCTGTAGGAATCAACATGGATTCCGGAGACAGCGATCTCGTGAGACCCAACTCGCTTTATTTGTTCATGAGACCCAGAAAATATTAGATACAGGCTCCCAGGTAGATGCTATTTTCCTAGACTTCCGGTAGGCGTTCGATACAGTTCCGCACTGTCGCCTGATAAACAAAGTAAGAGCCTACGGAATATCAGACCAGCTGTGTGGCTGGATTGAAGAGTTTTTAGCAAACAGAACACAGCATGTTGTTATCAATGGAGAGACGTCTACAGACGTTAAAGTAACGTGCCACAGGTGAGTGTTAGGGGACCATTGCTTTTCACAATGTATATAAATGACCTAGTAGATAGTGTCGGAAGTTCCATGCGGCTTTTCGCGTATGATGCTGTAGTATACAGAGAAGTTGCAGCATTAGAAAATTGTATCGAAATGCAGGAAGATCTGCAGCGGATAGGCACTTGGTGTAGGGAGTGGCAACTGACCCTTAACATAGACAAATGTAATCTATTGCGAATACATAGAAAGAAGGATCTTTTATTGTATGATTATATGATAGCGGAACAAACACTGGTAGCAGTTACTTCTGTTAAATATCTGGGAATATGCGTGCGGAACGATTTGAAATGGAATGATCATATAAAATTAATTGTTGGTAAGGCGGGTACCAGGTTGAGATTCATTGGGAGAGTCCTTAGAAAATGTAGTCCATCAACAAAGGAGGTGGCTTAGAAAACACTCGTTCGACCTATACTTGAGTATTGCTCACCAGTGTGGGATCCGTACAAGATCGGGTTGACGGAGGAGATAGAGAAGATCCAAAGAAGAGAGACGCGTTTCGTCACAGGGTTATTTGGTAACAGTGATAGCGTTACGGAGATGTTTAACAAACTCACGTGGCAGACTCTGCAAGAGAGGCGCTCTGCATCGCGGTGTAGCTTGCTCGCCAGGTTTCGAGAGGGTGCGTTTCTGGATGAGGTACCGAATATATTGCTTCCCCCTACTTATACCTCCCGTGGAGATCACGAATGTAAAATTAGAGAGATTCGAGCGTGCACGGAGGCTTTCAGACGGTCGTTCTTCCCGCGAACCATACGCGACTGGAACAGAAAAGGGAGGTAATCACAGTGGCACGTAAAGTGCCCTCCGCCACACACCGTTGGTTGGCTTGCGGAGTATAAATGTAGATGTAGAGCATAGGTGACGATGCGGTAAACCCTCACAGCCGTACTAGGCAAGGTCCTAGCGGATGTGGTTTACCATTGCCTTCCTCCGAGCGTAATGAGGATGAATGATGATGATGATGATGACGACACAACGACACCTAGTCATCTCGAGGCAGGGAAATCCCTGACTCCACTGAGAATCGAACGGTGGACTCCGAGCGCGAGAAGAGATAACGCTACCGCAAGACCACGAGCTCCTGTCCAACTTACGTTACTAGAGAAGAAGTGGGTCTGTTTGTGCTTGTTAGAAATGGTTACATGATCTTCGAACCGGATTAAGGCCTTAATCATTTGTAGTTGCAGTAATTCCAACAGGCCACCAACTTACACATGGCGCAGGTCGTAAAGAAGAATTTGATTCCCCGGAAATTCATTACTGCTTGTTCGAAAGATTCATATAGTTGATTCTGCTCGATGGCAAACGAATCCACCACATTCAGTGCGGATGCGGGAATCTCAAAGTAGCGAGCAAGGAGAACGTGGACGGGGCCTGCAGACTTGTGGCGCTCGGCGGGAGTGTGGGTCGGCCGGGAGGCGTCCACAGACAGTCCGCACAACTGCGATAAACACTGTGTCCGGGTGCCGCAATGGTTAAAACAACTGCCTAGTGAGCAGGTGATCCTTGGTTCGAATCCTGGTCCGGCACAGATTTTCTCTCGTCGCTGCTGATTCTGCATCAAGTCCTGATGCAGTTGACATCAGTAGGTCCTTCCCTTCCCTTGCCTTACCTTTCGTTTCTTCCCTCTTCCCCTTTCAATTTACATAATGAAAGTTTTATATAAATGATGTAGTGTGAGAATAAGTTGGAAATACGAATCATTCATGAAATCTAGTGTCTTACTGAAAAGTCTATACGATATTGTGACATAGATGTAAAAAGAAATACTGTAGTTGGTCACATTTGTTGCGTATTTCACAATAGCACACTGCTACTGGCATTGTTGGTAAATCTTTTTCTAACATGCATCTGCACAACACTTGAAATGTGTCTACGTCAGCTTGAAAGCCGCTACAGTCACGAAAAACTTTATTATAAGGAAATAAAAATAAAGAGCAGCACATTATGGCCAAACAAGTCCTTAAGTACGTGTAGGAGTAATCCACAGGAAAACGCTTTGTCATTAATAGAGAGAGAATGAGTAAAACGTACACTGCCCGACTTACCATAGTCGTTTGAATCCAGACGTTGTGATTTACGCACGTGGAAATCCGTATAGCATCCTTCCCCCACCATTTCCTCTGCTTTTGATCTGCCGTTAATACGGTTCACATTGCTCTTCTTCTTGTCACTTTAGTAGAATTTTTTTTCTAATGCGTCTGTAAGTATTTGTAAGTTTTTCCTTGTTCCCTTTTTTTTCTTGGTATGAAACAACAATCAACAGACATCAATATTTAACATATTACGGAAGAAAACTGTCTAATCTTATTTCGGAGCTGAAGTAACTAAAACGCTCTGAACGAACTACTTACCCGGTTTTCGTCATATTTCAAATCTTTTGCGTTCCAACAACTTTATCATGTAACTTACTTTTCGCTACAATTAGTGGAAGTGCTTTCGGAAGTGCTCGTCGTCAGCCATAAATCACGGTAGTGCCACGTGGGAAAGCACGCCTTCCCAACACTCGACCATACCCGTTTTTTTATGTATGATGTGCAGTCCTAAAGCATCGACTGCACGCCGAGCTGCGCAGCTTCGCGAAACGGCATCAAGGAGGCTCTGACGCGCGAGCCAGTGGGAAGATAGGGCAGCGCAACTCCTCCAGGAGGACACATTTCAGCGCCCCCTATCAACACTGATTTAACCAGCCGCCCATCGCTGGTCAGCCAAGTACGGTCGCAGTCTTTAAAGAGCATCGGTACTGAGTAATAGGAAGACTCTTACTTAGCTTGCTTTCTGCGAATAGTAATAGATTTTCAGTGCACAGCAAGTAATGGTTCTCCTCTTCGTAGAAATAAAGTGTTACATTAACCTTAAAGTTAAATAGACAGTCCATTTTGGATTCCTGCTACCGAGCATAGCATCTTCTCTCCTCCCTTGTTTGTGTTGGTGTTGACTCCAAGAGTGCCCGACGCATCGCACAACGGCCGCACTAAACAGGCATTGTAGATATGTACACTTCTTTGCAACAATTAAAGCATTTATATCTAAGCCACACGCTGTCCTACGATCTCCAACTGTGTACAGCAGTAGCGGCAACAGGAATGATATCGTCGACAGTGTAGTACTCAGCTGTGATGCTTGATGTAGGTCTCACACCGTACGCTCCCTTCTGCTCAGGGAATGAGACATAAATTAATTTTGGTTGCGTGTATGATCTGTAAACGTTTCACATCTGTCTCACTGACTGGTGCCTCATACCTGGCTATGGTTTAGAGGTAAGAGTGATATGTGAAAATAAGATGTCATGCATGATTGACAGCCGGCCGTGGTGGCCGAGGAGTTCTGGGCGCTTCAGTCTGGAACCGCGAGACTGCTACGGTCGCAGCTTCGAATCCTGCCTCGGGCATGGATCCGTGTGATTTCCTTAGGTTAGTTAGGTTTAAGTAATTCTAAGTCTAGGGGACTAATGACCTCAGATGTTAAGTCCCATAGTGCTCAGAGCCATTAACCATTTTGATGATTGACATTGTGCCAAAGGTTGACCGTATCAGAAAATGCGAGGAGGGGGCTGGCCAGAATGGGAGATGGAGAAAGCAGTCGGCGCTTGAAAATTCCGCACTGGGTGGCAAAATCAATGGAGACGGCTCTGACATCAGATGGAACATAAACACTGTGTGTAACAGTGGGGCAATGTGCCTCGACTATGTGATTAAGATGCAAGTGGCCCGGCAGAAATAAGAGTAAATGGGTATCAGCGTACACACTGTAGGGATAGTTGTTGACAGTGGCTATAGCGTTTCCGCACATCATCTCCCCGACACGCTCTGCCACGTGCTCCCGTTGCACCAACAGTATGCGTCCCCTTAATTAATTGCTGTTCACAGGGCGGAGGAGAGGACACATTTACAAAACATTCAAACTGTCTATGCAAAAATTATACTCCCATTAAGATCAGAAAAAGCACATAAAGGCGGACTCCAGTGTACAGTACGTAATTATCCTTGCTTAAACTCTAATTGTGAAGGATACGATTTTCCGAAAAATAAGTACTTTTCATCCCGATATCAACATTTCACAGTACGATGGGCATTTGAAAGTTCCGTGCAAAAATAAAAACTGCTTACGTCTTTGGGGTAAACCTCTTTTATTTTTCGACATAGTCTCCTTTTGGACTCACACAATTCGTCCAACGCTGTTCTGATTTGTTGATCCCTTCCGAATAATAGGAATTGTCCAAATCTGCAAAATAGCCATTAGTTTCTGCAATCCCATCCTCGTTTGAATAAAATGTTTGTCCCACCTGTCATTTCTTAAAATGGGGGAACAAATACTAGTCCGAGGGAGCCAAGTCTGGAGAAAAGGGGGAATGTGAAACGAGTTGGAATCCTATTTCCAATGATTTTGCGACTACAACTGCTAAGGTGTGTGCTGGTGCATTGTTGTGATGGAAAAGGACCTTTTGCGGTCTAATCGCCAGCGTTTTCCTTACAGCTCGGTTTTCTAACGGTCGAATAACGATGAATAATATGCAGCTGTAATAGTTTTACCCTTTTCCAGATAGTCGATGAGGATTATCCCTTGCGAATCACAAAAGACAGTCGCCATAACCTTTCCGGCCGAAGGAATTGTCTTCGCCTTTTTTTGTTCAGATTCTCCCTCGGTAAGCCATTGTTTAGATTGCTGTTTGGTCTCAGGAGTATAGTAATGTATACATGTTTCACCCACGGTGGCGAAACGACGCTTGCAGTCCTGCGGATTCTTCCTGAACAGCTGCAAACCGTCCTAGCAACACTTCAGACGATTCCGTTTTTGGTGAAGCGTGGGCAATAGCGGACCTCATCTTGCGGATAGCTCTCTGATGTCCAAACGTTTATGCAAAATATTATGTACCCGTTCACTCGAGATGCCTAGAGTACCAGCAATCTCACGCAACTTAACTCTTCCGTCATCCATCACCATATCGTGGATGTTACCAATGATTTCTCCACAGGGCGACCAAAACGTTCAACATCACTTGTGCCTATATGGCCATTCCCAAAATTTTGAAACCACTTATAAACTGTTCTAATCGAAGGTGCAGAGTCACCTTGATGTTTATCAAACTTAGTATCTTAGTATCCTGAGGCGTTTTGCCTTTCATAAAGTAGTGTTTAATCACCACACGAAATTCTTTTTCGTCCATTTTTTGACAATCACACGACTGCCTTGATTCACACGAATGCCATACACAAAGAAATAGACAAATATGACTGAAAGTTGGTATGCCGCCCGCATCTCGTGGTCGTGCGGTAACGTTATCGCTTCCCACGCCCGGGTTCCCGGGTACGATTCCCGGCGGAGTCAGGGATTTTCTCTGCCTCGTGATGGCTGGGTGCTGTGTGATGTCCTTAGGTTAGTTAGGTTTAAGTAGTTCTAAGTTCTAGGGGACTGATGACCATAGATGTTAAGTCCCATAGTGCTCAGAGCCATTTTTGAACTTGGTGTGTGTTCTTTCCAAAGATGCTACTAACTAACCAGACCTCGATACCACCCGGTGGTGCCATCTCTCTGACTTTTCATAGACTTTTTAAACGCCCCTCGTATTTAAGTCTCTCAGTTCCTGTTGATGAGGCACGCCTAAGAGTCGCTACACGAATAAACGCGGCCTCTGCGACCATATAACGAGGCGAGCGTTCATCCGCTCGAGACATCTGTCGTCTGACGTACCCTTCCTCGTGCACTGATCTCTTTCACTAAAGGACCAAGTCTGCGTGTCCTCACTTCTCACAAAACCGTCCCGACACGGATGATTTTTAACCTCCGCTACTTGATGCATGTACTCGGGAATCCATAATATAAGGGGCGATCAAAAAATTTCCATTCTGAGGCCATACTGTCCATAACAGTGTAAGTAGGCTATCTAGGTTTTTATATTGGTAACTCCACGTAGCGCTCTGCATGAAAAATCACTGGCTGTGCTAGTGTGCATTGTTGTCTGCCATTGTAGTGTTGGGCAGCTGGATGTGAACAGCGCGTAGCGTTGCGCAGTTGGAGTCGAGCCGCCAGCAGTTGTGGTTGTGAGGAGAGAAATGGCGGAGTTTTGAAATTTGTAAGACTGGATGTCATGAACTGCTCTATATATTATGACTTTTGTACACTATTCAGGTAAATACATTGTTTGTTCTCTATCAAAATCTTTCATTTGCTAATTATGCCTGTCAGTAGTTAGTGCCTTCTGTAGTTTGAATCTTTTATTTAGCTGGCAGTAGTGGCGCTCGCTGTATTGCAGTAGTTCGAGTAACGAAGATTGTTGGTGAGGTAACTAATTTGCGAAAGGTATAGGTTAATGTTAGTCAGGACCATTCTTTTGTAGGCATTACTGGAAGTCAGATTGCGTTGCGCCAAAAATATTGTGTGTCAGTTTAACCACAGTCATGTATAATTTTTCGAAGGGGACGTTTCATATGTCGACCCTTAGCCAAGGATACCTCACTGGAATCTTCCGATTTTTTCTTGTAGTTTGTGTAATTAGTGTAGCTTTTGTTCATTGCTAATGCGTAATCATCGAGAGAATTTCCTCTGTAGTTGTAGTTTTCATTCTTGTACAGTAAAACAGTTGTGGCATGCATGTAGATTTGCACCAAGTATTTCGCAGCTGCGCTTGCAATTAACGAGATATTATTTTCAGTGCAATGTTAATGTGTTTTCTTATTTTGCTCTTCAAATTGTGTTTTTCTGTGTTGTCATGTGGAATATTGTGACAGTAATGGCGTGTGAAAAACGTAATACTAGGCTCCAAAGTAAACTGAGAAATGACAGTTAAGACGAAAGCAGTGCGTTAGCGCCACCATGTAATGAATTAACTAATGTGCAAAGTAGTAATTTGCTAATTGTGCATAGGGAAACGAAGCGGGCTGCAAATAATGGTGTAGGCAGTGAAACAATTAGTGAATAGGGAAGCATTATCGATCGATCAGTCGGCAACAGCTTGCCTCAGGAATCCAAAATGGTAGGACACAATCATGCAAATACTGTAGATTCAGGTTTTGTGTCCTCGCCGTTTTCTCAAATAAGTCGAGACACATTTTCTGCTTTTCAAAATGCGAATATTGCCGGTTCAAATGCATTGCCCAATAGCACTGAGGAACACGTTCAGACACCAGCGCATTGTTATTAAAATTAATGCAACAAATGGAACAAAAGCTTCAAAAGTTAGACACAATGGAACAAAATCTTCAAACGTTAGACTCAGTGGAACATACGCTTGAACAAACATGTCAAGATTTAACTACTGAGTTACATAAAATCGAATCGAAATGTCAAAAAGTCTGTAATGGCGTAAAAACACAAATTTGTGAGCATTTCCATCCTATTTTTTCGCGTCATGGAAATACATTACAGAATCACGAATCAGCCATAAAAGAACTGCAAACTATTGTTCATGAAATTCATGAGACGTAGCAAGTTGCAAGTTGCAGCTACCGATTCGGTTACGCAACTGGCAAAAACTCAAGGAAACTTAAAGGACACTGTAGATACGATTTCAACACATATGGACACTCTGAAATTTGGATCAGGAAAACACATTGAGAAAATACGTACACTATCGGAGAAAGTAGCCGAACTTTCGGATCAGTTCACTAACTTATCTGCAAAGGTAGATGATAATCTGAATGACACAGAAGAGTAGGAACAAATCAGGAAATTCAAACAAAATCAGAATCAAATTAATACGCAACACAAAAGAGAAATCCGGGAAGTACAAGATCAGTTGGCACAAGTAATGCAAGAATTACATATTTCAGAGGACACTCGCCCTCCAACACGGAAAGAGGGACTTAGAAATACGGAAAAGCCACAAAATAATAACACAGGACACTTCGGAAATTATAAAAGAAATTGGCAAGGTGCACCGAATTTTGAGATGGAACCGCCGACACGACGTAACAATGACCGATATGCTACTCGCCGACACGATGATTTTGACTATAAGCTGTTCATTGCTACAGGTAAATTCAACACATTTAAGAATTCTGACAACGACATTCATCCACAAGCATGGCTTCATCAATTCTCTCATTGTTTTCCTCCCAACTGGTCATTAGAGCACAGGTTAGAATTTATGTGTGGCTACTTGGAGAACGAACCTGCTGTAAGAATGCGATCGGTCATTCACGATTGTCACAGTGAAGGAGAATTTTATCATGCCTTCCTCTCAGCGTCTTGGTCTCAAGCTACACAAGATCGAGTAAAACATAGCATCATAATGATGAAACGTTTCGAACAATCTGAATTTTCCAGTCTTGTCAAATATTTTGAAGACATGTTGCATAAGAATCAGTATCTTTCAAACCCATACAGCCCCTCAGAACTCATCCGCATTTGCTTAATCAAATTAGCTGAACATTTACGACATATTATTTTGGCAGGACGTTGCAATGACGACTTTGAAGCTTTTCAGGGACTCTTACAAGAATTAGGAATTGACACTGATAATCGCGGAACGCGAAAACTGGAACACAACAATAACAATTCCGCGATGAAAGAAATAATAACTGGACACGACAAGGCTATTCTTACAACGTAAATCATGACCAAAACAGACACCATCCGTATGATAACCGTCGGCAGACTAATAGTTACAGAGAAAGATCGCTTTTCCATAGTAATGAATGTGACAGAGACAACCATAGAAACAGACAAATGGGAACCAAAGTAATTATTATCAAGGGAGGAAAAATAACTTCAGATGCAACGGTCCACCACGCAGTTACGATTCCGGGAGAAATTCTCCACCACATGACCGACAAACTATAAACTATGTAAATTACCGACATAACGACAGGCCTGAATTCCATCAGAACTGGCGAGCTTCAAACAGGTCAGGGCCTTCTCGTCAAGGTGAATTTGTAGAAGTTAGGTCCCCTAATCCCAATAACGACGCGCGACAACAAAGAAACAGACAATGACTCGCAGCGCAGGCAGCCACGTGCGCCGGCTGGCTCAGAGAAAAATAACGTTAAGACGCTAACCTTGAGAACAATTTTAGCATTCTTTAGCGACCTATACCACATTGCTTTGAAGTTGAAAGTCTGTGAACTATGAAGGGTAAAAGATTGCACCAAATTTCACATGTAAAACCGTTTATTGAAAGATAATCTGTTTTATAACTTAGTCTTTGCCATAAAATTTTTCACTTCACGTTATTAGTATGCTTTGTCAGACTTAGAAACTGTTAACATGCAACAATGTTTTGAAGTTCAAAATCCAGTCTAGAACCTAGGGAACATATTTAGACAGTATTTACGAGTGCATTGTTATAGTGAACAGACGACACAGTGTTATTGTGTGTGTACATTAGTGCTTGGTAGTTGCACGATTACGTAACGACTATAAGGCTCACATACTTAGAACATGTACCAGTACTGCTAATGAGATTTTAATGCAACATTTTGGTTTACTTGAAAATACAGTCTGGATTTAAAGTACTTTCTGTGAGATACCAGATGACACAGTGGTTAGTTTATGTGACAGCTACACGATTTTATCACGACGCTACTAATGAGTGACAATTTACAATGTTGCTTTTGCGGTTTATCTATTTTATATCTGCACAGTTTTTATGAATTCTTCTGGAAAGTAAAACATGTTTTAGTAGTATCTTTTGTGGTATAGCTACAATGAGACAGCCTTTTCCGTAGCACAACAATACGTTACAGCACAGTACTTTCTTCATCAGAGCAATAAGCGTAATAAGTAAGATATCTATATGCGGAGCATTTCACTTTTGTTTATCATGAGGTAAGTACATTGACTTCTGCAGAACTTAGTTTTCGGAGGACGATAACTACGACACTTCCACAAAGATTGTCTTACAACAAGACGCACAGTTTTGCGCTACAGTACACGTATTTGAGCTATTAATTTTGTACTTAAAACATTTATTTTTAAAGATTTTTGAAGTACAATGATACAAAGGTTTTCCCTGATACATTTCATTCCATTGTTGTAATCTGTAACACCTGAGGGTATAATTACACATGCTCAGGGGGGTATACGATTCCTTTGTGTACCATGTGTTTGGCAAGCACAAGGAGCCCTACCTAATATGGTATTTGCTTATACAACTTTTCACATTGGTACCATATTTCTCTAACACATAAATTACACAGCTATCTGATCATCTAACTGGGAGAGACAAACATTTATTTTACTACATCAGTGACAGATGTGTATGTAATTACACAGTTGGATAACTTCACACTTATGAAACTTTATTTTGTCTGTACTTTGTGAACTGTTCATATTTTTCGGAACCTTTGTGATACTATGAGAGCTTTGAATGATGTATTTGGTATGAGATCATGATTTTTAAAGTACGTTTGAGGTAGATGACAGTATTGAAATGAGCAGAGAATTTTTTTAGGTTTTGAAATTATTGGAGGAAGCTACGACGATTTTGAGAATTGGCTGAGGCTTTATGATGTTATGATGACGATGTGTATTACGCTGTTGCGGTATGTTTATGATCAATAAGCTCATGCTACCGTATATGAGGAATTTGATTATGCTACGTATTTCTTATGATGAAATATTGAAGAAGTGTCGACGAATATGTATATGTATAATAAGGTAAGGAATAATGAGTAGTGGTTAGGGACTCTGATTTGTGGAAAAGGATGATGGAAACCAAGAATCGTACTTTCAGAATTATGAAATGTATGTATATGCGTAAATGTATCACAACGCCGATGAAAATTTTTTGGACACTCTTATATTTATAGGATTTTGTTTCTACACATTTGTAACGCAAATTCTCGACCTGTGAAATTTCTTATATGAGACTGTCACTATAGTGCAAAGTGGTGTCGTAAATATTTTGGTGAGAAAGTTAAGTGACCACCTTCACGTAATGTGTCGTGGGCACCCAGCTGCGAGACAGTCGCCTGGAAAAAAGCCATTAGTGTGTGCCTTTCAGAGGCACAGGTGAAAAAAAAGAAGGCCATTATCCTCGCTATTGACATTTCTTTGTAGAATGCGTCGCAAATACGACACGCTCAAACATGAAAACATATGATCACACTGTGGAGCTCTTAATTTATGATATTTACTAAAATGCCTAATGAAATGATGAGGAACATTTTACGGCTATTGGCTTGCTAGTTGAGAGAAATGCCATATGGTTTGCTTTACGTGTTTATTTACTCATTTTGTTTAACATCTAGTTTCTAGTTACCCTGCAGCATTGGTTAAAATAAAATTTTATAGATGTACTAACATAAATAATTTATGCCTACAGACACAGTAAAGAATAACTTTGTGATATACTTCCAAAAAAATGAAGGAGCACAAAAAGACATTTCCCTTCACGGGAACTGCATACATAATTTTCTTTTCAAGTAGTTGGTAATTTATTTCATAGAATAAGTTTTTGTGGTGCACCACTTTAATTATATAGACTTTATGATGTGAAAATACATTTCCCTTATATGCATTGTTGTCTTTAGTGTAATATTTTTTCTGCTTGAGCTATGTCATGTTTAGATATAAGTTATTTTATTTGCTGCTGCTGTTTGCCAGGCATAGTGCTACTAAATTTCACTTTGTATTATTCTGTTAAGCTAGTTTTACTACTGATTTATTTTTCTAGTTGCTGCACATTGGTTCATATTAGTTGTAATGTTGCATTGCTTGGTAATTTAGATTTACTGTAGCTTGCTTTGCCAATTGCCAATTTTTTTCTCATTGCTGTTTGTGTTAATTGTTTTGCGCTGCTGCATTACGTCATCCCTTAGTTTAGCATCTGAGCTCAGTAGATTTAAGTTAGCTTAAGAGGTAGTAGACTATATAAGAGAATGAGTTGCGATGCACTGGAAGAAATGCATTGAGAAGTTATAAGAAAAAAGTACAGAAAGCAGGTATAGGTAAGATTTTCTTGGAAATAAATGATGAGGTAAGATAATGGAAAATAAATAATGAGGTAAGAAATATGTGAACATATAAATACAAAAAGCATGCTTGGATGGGATTTTTCTGATGGAAACAAATGTTGAAATAAGACAAAATATCTATGGAATGAAGTTTTGGGTTGGACTGCAGTACCAAATGTTACACTGAAAACAAACCCTGTACTTTCCTTTTGTGTTATCCCACTATGTATTTGTGTATTCTTGTGTATTTGTGTTTTTCCTTTCTTTGTGTGTTTAGCTTATACGATTTATGTTGAACAATTTTTCTAGTACTAAGGTACATTCACTATGATGAGGAATACTGTTATCCTCAAATATAATTTGCATTAATATTATGTTATTTTCTTTGTAAAGGTGTTTATAGACACTATTAATTCTGTTCTGTTTTAATGCTCATGTGTGAAATTAATATTTCGAAAACTATTCTCATTATTTTATATATGTACTTATGTCATAATTCTTGTAACACTGATGTACATGTTTATTCCTTTTCTTTTGTTAAGCCCGTATTACTACAAATGTTATCTGTATAATTATGTTTTAATGGTGTATTTTGTACCTTTGTTATTGTATTCTTATGTTATATAATTGTATAGACACCAGTTCTTCGAATTAAGTATCATTTCACTGCACACGTTTCTTTTGGTCATAATATATGTATAGTATGTGAGAAGTTGGGACTGTTAGTGCTTGTACGTGTGTTAATAATTCAGCAAGGAACTGTTTAACAGCATTGCTGGTCCAAAGGACATTTCAAAAAAAAATTGTAGTGCACAAGTGGGGGTTCATGGACTTGCTATATTCTTCGCAAGACTCTTCGATGGTAATTGTGCACCTGCACAGTCGCAACAGATGGCTGCTGGCTGTCTCTACAAGGACTACAGTGGGTCTGCATCTCTGGTGGCCCACCAATACCATTATTTCTACAAGGACTGCAGTGGGTCTGCTCTGTGATGACCTACCTACCAATATTCTTCAAAACTTCGACTGACTCCGCTGTTGGTTTGCTCTGTTGTGGCCCATTATGGACTGTGAAAAAATTTTAGCTTTTGACTAACATTGTATCGATAAGTGTGTGCATTTAATTTCTTTGTTATTGTAATTATGAATTTTTTTTTCAAATCTGTATTGGTCACTACCCAAAACAATTTGTAATTTTTTTTGTGGGGAGCATGGGGGCTATGTAAGTAGGCTGTCTAGGTTTTTATATTGGTAACGCCACGCAGCGCTCTGTATGAAAAATCACTGGCTGTGCTGTGCAGTCTGTGGCTAGTTTGCATTGTTGTCTGCCATTGTAGTGTTGGGCAGCTGGATGTTAACAGCGCGTAGCGTTGCGCAGTTGGAGGCGAGCCGCCAGCAGTGGTAGATGTGAGGAGAGAAATGGTGGAGTTTTGAAATTTGTAAGACTGGATGTCATGAACTGCTCTATATATTATGACTTTTGAACACTATTAAGGTAAATACATTGTTTGTTCTCTATCACAATCTTTCATTTACTAACTATCCCTATCAGTAGTTACTGCCTTCAGTAGTTTGAATCTTTTATTTAGCTGGCAGTAGTGGCGCTCGATGTATTGCAGTAGTTCGAGTAACGAAGATTTTTGGTAAGGTAAGTGATTTGCGAAAGATATAGATTAATGTTAGTCAGGGCCATTCTTTTGTAGAGATTACTGGAAGTCAGATTGCGTTGCGCCAAAAATATTGTGTGTCAGTTTAGGCACAGTCATGTACAATTTTTCTAAGGGGACGTTTCAATCGGTATTTCAATCAGCCAAATTCACCGATAGCATTGAGACAATCATCCAACCGGCGCAACGGGTTGAAGACACCCATTTGTTAAAACATCGTATCCTGCTACGTTACTACTAGCAGCACACTCTCCTCTGACAGGAACAGTCGACGTTTCAAGGGCTTTTATAAGAGACCGAAGGCGTGATAATCGCATGGGGTGTCTTCCACTAGAGTTAGCGAAGCTTCTGCGTTGCCACATATGCGACATGATGACATGGGTTATCATTAAGTAGCAGCACGGAATTTGGTGCACCATCCCACAACAATGGTTTTCGACAGACGTGCTGCCCAATACACATTCGTCATTCTCCGATGGAAGTCTACAGGCGTTTGTCCTACGGAAGGCAAGAAAAAAATAGCTGCACGTGGGTCCTGTTTGGTTGCATCCGATAATAACGTCATAGTTCACGCTTCCGCATTTGCTTCATGCACGTCGGATAGACAGGAGTGCCATGTAGGTAAGAGACTAATGATCTGTACTGTATATGGTCAGCGAAGGGGTGGGGGGAGGGGATGGTTGTTACATATGCCTCGTGACGACAGTATGCAGGAGGTCGAGCGGTCAGGACTTGAGAGTGGACATCCGGGGCTGCCGTTAAATGACAACAGGAAATTAGGTACAATAAAGAGAATATATTTCAGCGTATGGCATACAAGGGGCGCGCCTAGGGTCGGAAGTTACCAGGTTTAGGCCAGTCCAGGTGATCGAACATTTAATGGAAATGGGCAACGTAAGGGGAAGCGGTTCATGTTAACTTATGTTGGTGGCCTTCCAAAAAAACGTCTGTTCTGCTCGAGGTCTGGATTAGAAGAGAGAGAGAGGAACTGTGTTCCTCACCGCAGAACACTCCAGCGTCCACACACGTGGCATGTATCCCACGCACGCTATTGGCAACTTTTGTCACGCAGGCACAGCGTAAGTTGCTCTAGGAGTAAAATTGTAAGGATTTGACTGGGCCTTTGAAATAATTTTTTAAACCAATTCCCTAAAATATTCCTTGACTGGCTGCCATCTTGAGAGATTTCTTGCCGTCTGTCCTTATATACCCGCATCAGAGTCGTGCTACAATGCACACACGCTGCAGCAACATCCTCAAACGGAAGCTTCCCGATTGTCCCTTATATAACTATTGATATTTTATTCCGGTAGGAGAATATGTATCCGACCAGCGGAAATATGCTCCTATTGGAGCACAAAAACGCGAATATTTTCCTCTTTATTTAAAAGACTGATTGAAAAGTGAGGCACCAGCTGCCTCATTCTATGTTCCTCAGCACCTTGAAAAATTTTCCCAAAAATTTTGGCATGCTATCATATTCGCACGTTTTCAACATGCAACTCACAACTCCCAAAAGCTCTTTCACACCCATTATTCCATCGCTATAAGTGGCTCATGCCCATCCACACCCAGTTTCCCTTTCTCACTCACTCAGCCCAACTCATTGTCATTCTCTCGTTTTGTCTCATCATTGTCTCCTGTGTCACAGCCACAGCCCCTTCGCTCTGTCCTACTACAGTCTCCTCTCACTGTCGCTCTTGTCTCTTGCCATTTCTTGCTGCTAATATCTCATTTCTTCCATGATACTGCTGCTGTCTCTTATCACTGTTGCAGTCTCTGTCCTCATTTTTATTATTGTCATAGACTCTGAATCTCATTATTAGCGACTCTCACCCACTTCCAGTTTCTCCTTCTCGTTGTTCCTCACCCTTCCCCCTTTACACTGTCTCCTTCACCCTTTGTCTAGCACTCTTCTGTCGCTATCCACTGCCACTGTATCCCTATCCTTCTCTCATACTACCACTGTCTCCTTCACCTTTGTATAACACAACCCCAGTCTATAATTTTTTCTGTCATCCTGTGTTTACTACTTTTTCGTCTCTTTGGCATTGCCACTGTCTTCTTCTCTCTCAGCATAAAAAGCGCGAATACGTTCGAATGCCAAAATTATTGGGAAAATCTTTAAATGTGCTGAGAAAAGTACATTGGGGCAGTTGGTATACCCCTTTTCAGTCAGAGACTTTTAAATAAAGAAGAACAGATTAGCATTTTATGAAACCTAAAAGGATAATATTTTCGCTGATTCCCTTCTCTTCTCTGCTGCAGCATACAAGTACCTCATAAAGAAAAAAATGTATTGGTTAGTAAAATGTAGCTAGTTTATTGATGTGATATTAAAATAACACATAACGATTTTACATCTCAGACCGGGTTTTATGTGTAAAACAATTTTGCATGTGCTTCAGTACTACAATATGAGGTTCCCAGGTGATAACGGAGTCATTTTACAGCATATTTCTCCGTGCTTCCACAGTTTTTAAAACTATTTTTTCGCCTCACCCTGATTTTACGTGTACAAGTAGGGCAATTTTCAAACACTGTATTTCGGAAACAGATAAACATATCAAGAAAATTTTCAAGGTGGTTCCAGATCTGGATCTTATGAATACATCGTAAAAATTACAACCATTTTCTACACATAGTGGTCTCGATTACGGAGAAAGATTTTTGAAAAAGGGAAGATGGTTCTTCTCGAAAAATGCCTAGATAACAAACTTTTAAAATTTGGTCAATTTTCTGTAGTTACCAGTTACTTACGTTCCACCTCGTACAGAATTTTACGTGTAGAAGTCGTGTCAATTCGAACCTTGCACCTTGCCAACAGATAAAGACATTAAGAATATTTTCAAGCTTATACGATATCGGGATATTAGGAATATATCATAAAAATCTCAGTCATTTGCTGTGCATAGCCGTCTTGGAATCATTGGCTAGGTTTGGGTCTCCTGGTGATGGCGAAAATATACTAAGAACTAATTTTTGTGGGGTTCTCCGAAGGCCCATGAACTAATGGTGCCTTCATACGCTCCATCAATCCACCGTAGACCGCATCAAATGCAAAAAGAACCAACTGATTTGCTACGTTTGCCTATGCAGGAGGAAGCGTTTAATTTTCATACTTTGACCCTGTACTGTAAGACAATGACAATAAGACGATCCTTCTGTTGGGTATAAAAATGGTCCCTAGCCCTGAAGGACTGCAACAGATGTTGATGTGGCTGCTGCGAGCTAAAAGTAAAGTCGCCAAAGGGCAGGATCAGCCGCCTAGTTGGAAAGATTTTCCCTGTCGTTCACGCTCTCACGAACTTCCCTTCGGGAAGTATGAGAACTGTTTGTGTAAGTGTTACTGTTAAGTGTCAGTGATTCTGATGTGTGTGTGTGTGTGTGTGTGTGTGTGTGTGTGTGTGTGTGTGTGTGTGTGTGTGTGTGTGTGTGTGTGTGGTATCATGTTGGTGTTGGAGATGTTGAGAGAAGTGAGTGTGTAAAATCTGGGACCGGCACAAAGCCCACTCTTCTAGAAGAGAGCCAAGCGGGCTGCCGCGCTGAAAGTCTCCGTCCGACGTGATCATCTACATCGTCATAAATGTCATCGTCATAAATGTCACATGCTCTCACACATTGCGGAGAGTACTAGAATTTACTCCGGAACAACAATGGCGCAAAGACCGGCGATCAGGGGCTTAACGCCACACTCTTCCTATCCTCTGGGCCGTAAAGCGGTTGCAGATTACATTGCTAAGCGGCGTAGCAGATTAAACTGTCGTGACAGAACGCATGGGACAGCGGTATGCACATATACATATGGCGGTAGTATCGCGTACAAAAGGTGTAAAAGGGCAGTGCCTTACAAAACTGTTATTTGTACTCAGGTGATTCTTGTGAAAAGGTTTCCAACAGGATTACGGCCGCACGACGGGAATTCAGTTTTTGAACGCGGAATAGGCATAAGGAGCTAAACACATGGGACATTCCATTTCGGAAATCGTTAGGGAATTCAGTATTCCGGGTTCCATAGTATCAACCGTATGCCGAGAATACCAAATTTCAGGCGTTACATGTCACCACGAACAACATAGAGGCCAACGGCCTTCACTTCAAGACAGAGAGCAGCGGCATTTGTGTACAGTTGTCAGTGTAACAGACAAGCAACACTGCATGAAATAACCGCAGAAATCAATGTGGGACGTACGACGAACATATCCATTTGCACCGTGTGGCGAAATTTAGCGTTAATAGGCTATGGCAGCAGACGACAGACGCGAGTGCCCCTGCTATGAGCACGACATCGCCTTCAAGGCCTCTCTTGGGCTCGTTACCACATCGGCTGGACCTTAGACTACTGGAAAACGGTGACCTGGTCAGATGAGTGACGATTTCAGCTGATAAGAGCTGATGGTAGGGTTCGAGTGTGGTGCAGATACCACTAAACCAGGTTGTCAACAAGGCACAGTTGTCTGGAAATGTTTATATTCGGCAACTTGGGGACCATTTGCAGCCATTCGTGAACTTCATATTCCCAAACAACGACAGAATTTTTATAGATGACAATACGCTAAATCACTGGACCGTAATTGTTGGCAATTGGACTTAAGAGCGTTGTGGAAAACTGGAGCTAATGATTTGGCCACGCGGATCGAACAGTTATGGGATTCAATCAAAGGTAAGTTTGTGAACAAAATCCTGCACCGAGAACTCTTTCTGAGTTATGGACGGCTATAAGCGTGGCATGGCATGGTATATAGATGTAGATCTAGATGGCTCAGTATTTCTGCAGGTGACTTCCAACGACTTGTTAAGTCCATGCCACATCAAGTTGCACTTGGTCGGGCAAAAGGAGGTCCGAATCGATATTAGGAGATATCCCATGGCTTTTGTTGCTTTAGTGTATATACATGTGCTACTAATTCCACCTACATTGAAAATAGTAAACTATCTCGATTTAAGATACTGCAAACAACCTAAATAGCAGTCACTTCATCAGATTAAATTAGAAGAAATTATAGTGCCCGAAGTCAGTCACGTTGGTTCGATTCGATGCCTGGGCGAGTCAGAGCCATTGTGCTGACAGAGATGATAGTTCTGTGGACTAAATTTCGCACTCTGTAAATCAATAATGCATTTTTGCTACACTACTGCATACACTAAACACGTAAAATTTCGTTATTTGCAATTTAAATGGCCGGTAGTGAACATAATGCTTGATTGTCTACCAGATGACAAAAGTTACAGCTGAAGCAAACCAATCTGCGAGTGGGAATGAAACGTTTCACCTGTTAAAACTCCTTAACATTAACGCCTACGTTCTCATCGGCGCGCGACAAAATCTGTTCTAGGGAAATAGCCTATTAATATCCTTCGACGTGTTTGCTAACTATCATGTTAGACGCAGCTATAAACATATGAATGAACCAGCTCATCGACCTGTAGGTCATTACTGATGGAATTATATTGTAGTGCTGAACGCTCGGTATTTTCCGCTACTGCTTGTTTTAAGTAAAACGATGTTGCAAGCATCATACCATGATCCTGTGATCCGGTAATTTATTTGTTAGGTACCACACTACGGATTAAAAAGTCTGTGGTTCCATCTAGTGCCATTCGCATGATTTTTATCTGACAACTTGTTGGATCCCGGGTCAGCCCAAGGACTTTTCCCTGTCACTTATAATTTCTTTCAGTCTCAAAATGTTTGTCATTGCGAAGATTATCGTGTTACAGTGTTGGTTGGAGTGGACATTTAACGTAAGACCAGAACTTCCTAGGATTTTCTATCAAGTCGGTACATAGAATTTTACTTTCGAATTCACTGAACGCTTCACGCATAGCCCTCCTTACGCTAACTTTGACATTGTTTAGGTTCTGTTTGTCTGAGAGGTTTTAGCTGGGTTTAAACTTGGAGTGAAGCTCTCTTTGCTTCCGCAGGAGTTTCCTGACTTTGTTGTTGAACCACGGTGGGTTTTTCCCGTCCCTCACAATTTTACTCGGCCCATACCTGTCTAAAACGCATTTTACAATTGCCTTAAACTTTTTCCATAAATACTCAACATTGTCAGTGTCGGAACAGAAATTTTCGTTTTGATCTGTTAGGTAGTCTGAAATCTGCCTTCTATTACTCTTGCTAAACAGATAAACCTTCCTCCCTTTTTATATTCCTATTAACTTCCATATCAGGGGTGCTGCAACGGCCTTATGATCAAAAACACGCCACCACCGGTTGCATGCAATCTATCCTTTCTAAACACCGTCTGTGCCTTTGTAAAAAATTTCTGCTGAAAATATCTCTGGCTTCAGCCAGCTTTCTGTACCTATAACGATTTCAGCTTCGGATCTTTCTATCAGCGCTTGAAGTTCCGGTAGTTTACCAATGCAGCTTCGAGAGTTTACAATTACAATACCGATTGCTGCTTGGTCCCCGCATGTCCTGACTTTGCCCTGCATCCTTTGAGGCTGTTGCCCTTTCTGTTTTTTTGGTGTTTTAGCTACTATACTATTATTGATGAATGTCTGGTTAGTATGTGAACATCTATAATCGTTATTTCAGAGGCAAATATGCTTGTCTTTAATCTGTAAAAGCAGATAAGACATGGTAGAAGTTGTGCACTAAAAGTTCTCTTGTGCTGAAACTTTAAAAGCCGTATGCTTTACCATCACATTCTTAAGGAACATCAGATATTTATGAAAGTACTTCACAAGAAAGGCCATTAGTACCAATAAATTCTGAACTCTTTCGAAGTTAGGGCATTTTAAAGAATTTTAAATAATTATCAATACCACGTAGCATGAAAGCAGCATTCTCAAGTCTATAGCAGAGTTCTTCCCAAACCTTGATAAGTGTATCTTCAGTGATTGTAGCAACAGCTGCTTCAATCCGGTTTCTTAATTCAGGGAGGTCTGCTGGTAGTGGAGGCGCGTAAACACAACCCTTGATGAAGCCCCAAAGGAAAAAAAATCGCATGGCGTTAGGTCGGGTGAACGTGGAGGCCATGCAAAGCAATCTCTGTCATTGGGCCCCTTGCGGCCTGTCCAGCGTTTGGGTGCAGCGAAGTTCAACCAGTCGCGTACTTCGCTATGCCAGAGAGGTGGCGCAGCATTTTGCAGGTGCCAAACACAACTGTTTGAGTTGCTCTTTCATTTGACATATCATTTATAACTGTTAGTTTAATGTAACAAATATTATAAAGCGTTAAAACCCCAATATTCTTGTACAAACACCCTGTCTTTTGTTATTTTATTTACTTACTTTATTTAAGATCCAAACGCTGGTGGTAAGAAAAAAACAACTAAATTTAATAAAAACACAAGTACAGCTGCGGAAATTCTATTTCCGAAACAAATACTCTTCTGTAACCTGCACATTCTTCGAAATAGTAGATTTATTGTAACATCTGTCACGAAGCAAACGACCTTGTATACTACCTGATGAAAAGTATCCGGACACTATAATATAATGCGGAACTGACCACTCAATGTCACGAGAGGCAGACTCGCCAGTATAAAGTGTGGCGGTGCCTTAGTAGAGAAGCAGTGACAGCAGAATCGGTTGGTCTGGAGAGCTCAGTGATTTCGAACGTGGACCAGTCTTTGAATGTCACCTGAGAAATAAATTCACCAGGGACATTTCAACCCTTCTAAAGTTGCCCAGATCGACTGTTGGTGGTGTTATTGTAAAGTGAACCTCATTGAAAGGGTCCCCAGAGGAGCCCAAGGGTCATAAAGGTGAACGGTAGGCATAGCCAACATTAATGTCCAGTATTAGTGGCCGAATATTTTTGATCAGATACTATGCCCACAGCACTTTTTTAACAGCGTAATCATCTATGACCAGCTCCAGCCATTTTAATTTAATCATTTCTGTGGAGAATAATTGAGGCGCTCGGAGCTAGATAATGGTAAGCCACGCTCTGCGTAAAACGGAGATTTTTTTTTTTTTCTTTTTTTTTTTTTTTCGCACCTCCTAGAGGACAGCCATCCACTGTCGGAGGAGTATTTGAAGAAACCAAGAGATTGCAACACACGCTCTGTTGTTTTGCATTGCCCAAGACAAAGCACCCTTTTTTATTTATTTTTTTTTTTACTGTGGTAATTCACAGTCAAGATGGCGACTCAGAGGAAACATACAGCTGTTCGGATGAGAAAAGGCATTGTGGAACCGATAGGAAAGCAGATGGTTGTGAGAGTAAATCTTTGTTCCTCGAGTGTGTTGCAGATGTGGTTTATCAGCCAGATACATGTGATATCTCATCATCTTCAGAGGTAAGCATCACAAACTGTGATTATGTGGCATACCATATAATATCATGTAGCAAAGTAGCTTATCATGACAGTGCAAAACATTCTTAATACTAATCATTACTGGAATCATGAACTATTGGACACTTTCTAAAATATTTGTATGGAAGCCATTAACCGTAGACGACTGTCATACTTCCGATGGACATCACTAAGTTCTCTCTATAGGGGTTATTGTGGCTTGTCATTATATAGCTGTTACATTTCTCTATTCTTCTAAAGGATATTGTGACCTGTTGCTATACAGCGGTTAAATTGCAGTATTTTTCAGTGTACATGCGTAGGTTCATGCTAGTAGGAATTTTTGCATTCTTTTTGTCTTGCTTAAGGAGGGAGACGTCACACCTGTAGTTAGAGAGAGGTGTCCATCTCCCCTGCTAAGGATGGAGGGTGATGATGGCGACACAGGAGTCGAGTAACAGCGCTAAACGTAAACGCCGGCGTAATATAGTAAGTACTAAAACATAGCTATTAAACAGAATCAAAGAATATCAGATAACTGATATAATTCTGCTTAAATAGGACCAATTATTGATATCGTTATTTTGGAGAGCCAGCAGATAATAATATTATATTAACATTCTTTTAAGCAACACTAATTTTTCATAAACGAGTTGTAACATCGACATCATTTTTATTTTTAAGGGTCAATAGTATAAGAGTGACGCAACTAACAGAAAAGTATCTGCCAGAGAAATGAGGCCTCCATGTGATTGCCGTTGGCAATTGCATGACGAAGATAGGAGAAGCAGCTTCCGCAAATTTCGATGGCTTCAGTGACTTAGAGAGTTTTGAGGCACAAAGTAACTATATCTTTTCATGTATCTCAACGGCACCTCCAAAACGCTCTTACCCGAGAAACAGGAAAAAGGAGCAGTCTTCTCGAAAGATGACTGCTACGTACTATGTTAAGATTAGAAGCGAAGTCACTAGTGTCTGTAAGAAGGCATTTCTCTCCGTTCATGGATTACACATATCAAGAGGAACACTGGAAAACATCGTATAGCAATATAGTAGTGTTAAAGAGTTTGTGAAGAAACATCAAAAAGGGGGGGGGGGAGGGGGACCACAAAAATCACCGGAAATATCCACCTGAAGTGATGCTCGCGGGCATATACCAAGCGTACCCACTTAGAAAAGACACAACAGCAGGCAAAAGAGTCCCAGAAAAGTTTACTTTGACTGCGAGATGACAGTCCGCGATTATTATCTACACTCCTGAGAGGAAAAGATAATTTACTTTGTTACAGAAGATAAGTACAGACAGATTTTCTGCACAGAATTCAACATAGGCTTCACGGTACCAGTTTCTGATAAGCTTGATACTGAAATTAAATCTTACAACCTACCCGATGAGCAACAAAAAGTCGATGGCCTGCAGAAGAAAAAATAACTACGTCACCAGAAAGCAGAGGCAACGCAGCCTTCTATGACAGCGGGTGTAACCAGACCCAAAACTGATTCCAGTATCGTGGTCATCTCAGTTCACTTGCAGCAGGCCCTCCTTCTCCCAAAACCTACTATTGATCCAGCTTTTTGCAGGTGACAGCTATGGATGCACAACGAGAGTATACATGATAGTGGACACAGGCACCGGATACATGTATGTGTGGACTGAGAATGTCTAAAAACGCGATAGTGATGAGATATGTAGTTGTATATTTAAATTTCTCCAGACAAACAGCTTCCAAAATAATATCATGTTCAGATAACAGTGCCGGACGAAATGAGAACGGGACGGTTATGTGCATGTAGTTGTCATCAGTCTATGTTGGCAAATTCAAAGAGATTGAACACAGATTTTTGATACCTGGTCACACACGACTCCCATCAGATAGAGATTTTGCATCCATTCAGAAATACCAAAAGCGCCTTGCGAAACAAGTTTTCTCGCCTACTGAGTGGGTTGATGTGAAGAAAAGAAGAGAAGAGAAGAAATTGCTGTGATAACTATGAATCAAGATGGTTTCCTAGAGTTCAGCGAGGTGTCTTCTCAGCATATAACAAAAATAAATACAGTAACAGATGGACATCGTATAAACCTGCCAGAAGCTATAATGTTCAAATTTTTGGCTGCAAATCCTGATCGGTTTTCCTGACGCATACTGTTAACAGAGACTTTCGTGAGACTGATGTGAAGAAGTGTGCCCGTCAATACAGACTTCTTGGATTACGACATTAACATCAAAATATCCCCATATAGCATGAGAACCTGTCTGACATCATGGACATACTTCCCTATATATTTGCGGTGCATCACAGATATTATTAATCGGTAACTCACTACCAAGTCGCCGGTCGGGGTGACCGAGCGGTTCTAGGCGCTACAGTCTGGAATCGCGCGACCGCTACGGTCGTAGATTCGAATCGTGTCACGGGCATGGATGTGTGTGATCTCCTTAGGTTAGTTAGGTTTAGGTAGTTCTAAGTTCTAGGGGACTGATGACCTCAGAAGTTAAGTCCCATAGTGCTCAGAGCCATTTGAACCATTTGAACTACCAAGACACGCAGCAGGTTAATGAACCAGAATTAATTGATGGCTGTGTCTTATATTACTCTGAGAATGACGAGAACTGTGATCAGGGAAGCCAAATGTTGACACTAAAACTTTGCCGATATACAATGACAAGCCACAAATTATATGTATTCCCTATACTTAACATTGCTTTTCGCTAAGTGCAGTACTTAAAAATGTTTTTTTTTCCCTATGAGACGGATACCTTAATGTACGTAGTATCTTATAATACAATAAAATGTCTCTTATGTCCATTACCTGATTTATGGAATTTTGTAAACTTTCAAATGTATCTCCCGTAAAATTTAGTTAACATGGCTTGTCGTTATCTAGCCCAAAGTGCCTCAATTGTGAAACGACATTTTTGTTTGTAGCTCTGTGTCTAATGTGTCAGATATCGACTACCTGCTGCCACAATGCATAAAATACAGTTTCTCTCACACTGTGTAGCTCACACAGCCAAATGGTGATGTAAATTAATTTAAATTACTTTTTAAGTGAGAGGAGGCTTTTTGGTCTTAACTAAACTGATAAACCAACTGATAATGGAAAGGAGTGCATACTAACCCAACAGTGTGCTAATAGCATATGAGAAGCTGGAGTAGACCAGTATGGATTGCCCATCCCACAGCAAGAATAATCTAAACGGCCTGCAGCTGGTGGAAAATTGTAAAATCTCTGATCTGGTAATTAAACCGATAGTTTTAAACATCTAACGCAATAGAAAATGTAGGTATCTAACGGTCTATTAAGCAAATTCCAAATCTTGTATCAATCTCGAGATATGCAGACAAAGAAACTGAAAATCGTATAGTGCTCAAGGAGGTAAATTGAGATTCTGATCTTTTAATTGCTAAAATTAAGTGTAAAATTCCCCAAAGCTCACTGCAAACCTGGAATTATACGGTATGGTAAAGTCTGATAAAGCTTTAAGTTAGCAAAAACTTTAAGGTGAGCTTGAATCAGAACAAGAAGTAAGGAACAAAATAATGGAATTTGTATTGTTTGGTAGTGCGAAAAAAATGGAAATCAGCGAACGAATTTGACAGAGAGGAGGCGGAGACACTATTGAGTGTCTGCAGACAGAGACAGGGCAGTTGAAGAACGTAACATAGTGTGGGTGGATTTATACTCCCAGAAAGCACGCGAAAATATAAAGAACTTCCAAGAAGCATGGAGATATACTCCTAAAACAAACAGAAATCTCAGAGGAAAGTAGATGATACGCCAAACCCTAATAGAATTTGAAAATTAATAGTACCCAAGACTTTTTAAAATCACTCCAGATTAATTTCAGTAAATATGATCCCAAAAAAAGCAACAAAAAGAGAAACATGAAAACAGTCAGATGCTGACCAACTAGACTACTTTGAAGAAGTCTTGAATTGTGAAACACAATCTGAGATATTTGCCTGTAGTACGACAGCGCCAAATCCAGGTGCAAAACCGCCAACTGTGTATGACGCTAGGAACATCACACATACCTTCATGAATGGTGAAATTCTTGGTAAAAATTGCATCATCAAAGAACTGTGGAAATATGGTAAGGGGAAGAGCAGCTTCGTAGTAGGTGGACAGCGTGTCTAATACACCCTCTTCACAAACGAACCAGCTATATATGCTTTTTTAACTACCCACTAAAATATTATTTTCATATTTAGAAGAGAAGATAATGAATCTTAAACTGTTTCTGACTGATGGGAGAAAGGTGACAAGTGAGAGAAACCTTTTATTAATGATTCTGAAAAATCTGTTACATGTGTTCTGTGAAGAGCGTCTAAGGTGCCGCCCAACTTCGCTTTCCTTGGCGTGCACAGCCCAGCGTTGTTTTCTCAAAAAAAAAAAAAAAAAAAAAAAACAACCTGTGGCTTAGTCTGGTATCATGGAAAAGAAAGAAAAGACAAAACGTACGTTAAAATGTGTACTGGAATTCAATATGTCATAATCTCATTCTCTCCCCCGTCTATGTCCATCTCCTACACTTCCCCCTTCTCTCTGTCCATCACCTCTTACCATTTTTCTCTGTTCATCTTCTCCTAGCCTCCTCTCTCAATCTGCTCCAGCTCCCCCTCTCTCTCCCTGTCCATCACCCCCTCGCATTTATCTCTGTCCGTCTTCTCCCTCTCTCTATCCCCACCTGCTCCCATCTTCCTTTCTATCTCTTCATTTCCACTTTCTGTGCCTATTTCCTCCCACCCTTCTGTCCTCCCCCCCCCCCCCCCCCCCAGTCTCTGACCTGCAGCCTTGTTTATTGTCACTGCACATTCAGAATCTGTATTAGTATTCTAATCATATTGTACTACTTTGCTATTTGCTTCCAACGTTTCACCATTATGTTTTTTATATATATTTATATGCCAAAAGTATATAGCCTATGAGTGTCCAAACGTTTATTACAGTAATGTGCAAAAAACTGAATTAAATCAGTCGAACACATATTGAGATTTCTGGTAACAGTGCTTCATTTCTATATATTACATATATATTTATGTATTACACATGTTAAAAATATACAGGTCGATATGGACGTTAGTTAGAGTATCGTGTGAAAATGTGAAGTAAATCAGTCAACAACCGTTGGAGATATGTAATAAAATGTCTCCCCTCTATATATTTCATATTTATATATGTATTATATGTATTTAAAGTTTTCTATACAAAAACACGCGCGTTTTGGAAGCCAACGTTGTGTCAAAATTTCAAATGAATCAGTGAACAACTTCCGGAATTTGAGATTTTGAAGAAATGAACTTTTACATTTTTATACAGATTTTCCCTATAATTATTACTCACATATTTATGTATAACATTTGGCGCTCCAGTGAATATATAAAAAGTATGCTGTGTCAAAATTTCGGAGGTAAAAGATTCTAAACAAACGAATATTCACATTATTATTTATGTAAATATACTATGCTGTAAATCAATGATGGATGGTTTATTTTTCAAATTAATTGAGCTGAAAGAGTACTCAATTTATTTGCTAGATATTTAGGTTACTTTACAGCTTTTGAATGACGTGCTGAGTTACGTTTATTTCTTGGATTAACTTTTGGTGTCCAGTTGTTTTGTTACCGACGTCCGTAGCAGCATAACATTTTTAATCTAGCTAGCTGTAAAACCCAGGGTTCCTGTTTTAATTTTTTATAATGAGAACCTAATTTCTCCAGGATATTTTTAATTAGGACTCATACTGCGGTTGTTCACCCTAGTGATATTATTAGAACTACATTATTAGAGACCTTCATTGTTTGGGATTGGGGACGACGTTAAATAACGTTTAAATAAGTTCAACCTTAATTTGAAGTACTGGAGCTGTCACGTAGGGAACTACAGACGAATATCGCTAAAATGAGTGATCTCTCAAAAGCACTGCTGGACAAACTGGAAAGGTAAGTAATCCACAAACTGGTAAATACCTGGGAGATCCAAGAAAGAGCAGATCATGTGTGGCACAGGCCTAGAAAATGAAACTGATAATCAGAAATAAGAAACAGCATTTCGTACACACATTCGTGAACTTCAAGGATATTTGTTAATCAGCAGTTGACGAACGATGCTCAAAATTTCTGAAAGGATGAAACTCTTCAAAAAATCTAGTGAGATGACCATGACGTTTGAGGCCAACTTCGGAGGAACAGTAACAGCCATTCATGATTGTAACTTTCATCAGATATGGAGACGAACTTTCTCTACTCCCGATGCCCTTTACCCGTTGTAATCATTCTACAAAATATCGTCTTTATGTGGGAGAATGAATAGACTGATTTCGAAAATTTTCTTCGTGTGACAGAAAACTTTCTCCTCACATAACGTGTGCTTTAATCTGATTTTGTCTATTATAAAGGGTCTTTCTGAAAGCCTGCGATTATACAAACAATGGGTTTGTTTATACATAATATTTCTGCTACCCGTCACGACTTATCATGAAAAGAAAATCTCCACAAAAATAATTACTACCTCGGATACTGACAATTTCCTTCATACTACTCAATCTTACCTTTAACAACCTGTAACTATTCCTTGAACTGGTAAAAAATCTTTCAATGCTTCTAATTCATCAACACCATCACTATGTGCAAAACTGACTTTCCGTTTGGACAACACAAAAAGTAATCTCGATAATCTGTATATCACATGAGAACTAGTACTAAATCTGGTCCAGATATTTCTTTAAGTGAACAAAGTAAAGTTTAGTGTTGTAGCGGTATATTCTGTGCGATGTGGATATTGTTTACTGCCGAAATCCACGTCGTTGTTCGGACGTGCATTTCTGTCGCATATTGGTACGTATGTGTCCCGATCGAAATTCAGTGAAATGCCGCTTGTTTTTATTTATATTTGTTCCGAACGAGATCAAACATTCACGAAATTGGTTAATTTTTCATTTTAACATTTTTTTTAACCGCTTGGTTCAAATTCTGTTACTGTCACGAAATGCGTGTAATCGAAGTTTCCAGTTTGTCAGTATCGGAATGTACTTTGCAACCACTATGAGATATTCTGAATAAAATTACTTTCAACTTATTTACATGAGGATAATAGGGGAAAATTCCTTGTACTTATCGAAAGAATAGTAGAAGTCCAGTGTACAAAAACACTGAAAAATAGTTAACTCCCAGCTTGGGTAGGCATCGTTCGCCAATCGATATAGCCACAAAAGCATAATGGATCACCTACCTGCATCTGGCCCTAGTAAACTGCATGGAATTCAGATTGTCTCTTCTTTACCTAATTACTTTGTATAGTAGCTCTCAGATTGTTCACTGGCTCGTGTGTAAAAACGCTTTTGTATAAGAAAATGATCCCGTAAGTTGACTGTTTGAAGGTGTAATCGTAACTGTAAGCTTCCTGTATCCACAGAACTTCTTAGGTATGCCGTCAGGGCTGTTCACTGTTTCGACTGCAACTAAAACTGAGTTTTCGCGAAAAGTCAGCTATTGTTGTTTTGGAGCCTACAGGGTTCGTGATTGTGACATTCAGTTCTGAACTGATTTTCGAAGCTGTCGTCCTCTTGTTATTTGTCATAATTCTCTTCAATGCTCTTCCCTCACGATCACTTAATACGGATATTCGTGCGCGTTGTGACGTAGCTGATATTGTTTCACTGCTTTCCCTCTATCCGGTATAAATCTTCGATATGGTGTTCTTGAAAGACCAAACCTTTCTGCTGTCTTTGTTACGAAACACGTACCATACGAGCACTAACAGTTTGCCCAGGTTCGAATTCACTTAGCTTCGGCTCACAATTACGCAGAACACAGTTACGACCACGACTGACAGTTGCTACATATTGAGGACATTGCACAGATGCCGTTCGTGTTCAAATGCAACTGCGCGAGGTTCACGCACGGTCAAGCCGGATTTCTCGAGGTGCTTCCGTATTTTTGTCCAACCCCTCTACGTGATCCAGTGGCTACATTTGTAACATCATGAAGCTGTATGCGAATGATTCTGTTGCAAATAGAGAAGTCGCAACGGTGGATCATATCCCTATATACAGGCGGTGGACAAAAATATGGAAATACCACAAACACAAGACATTGCCATGCCTAATATGATGTCGGAAAACCATTGTCGTTCAAAACAGCTCCCAGTTGTCTCACAGTACGTAAATACAAATCCTGTGAGTCTTACATCATTCTTCCGGCAGTTGACTGTCAACATCAACAAATATAAAGTATTTCCCATGAACAGGCGGAAACACCCATTACTGTAGAATTCCACGATTCCAGAACAATCATTAGAAGGAGTTACATCCATTAAACACCTCGGAGACATCCTTACCGAGCGATTTAAAGTGGTACGACCATTTTAATGTTCACAGGAGAGGCAGATACCAGACTGAAATTCATTACAATAACGCACAGGAGGAGAGGGCCACCCACGAAGGAGGTAGCTTGCAAAACTCTCGTTCGCCAGTTATTGAATATTGCTCGTCATTCAGGAAAGCACTAACAAGTTTGATTGCTAGAGGAAGTAGGGAAGATCCAAATAAGGTCAGCTCATTTCATCACAGGTCCGTCGAGTAAAAGCATACCGTAGACGCTCATCCATCCCAGTGGCAGACGTTACAAGACAAACGGTGAGGTTTCCAGATAAAGTTCCCTCAGCAAATTTATCTACATGAACCAACCAACGTACTGCTCCCTCTTATGATTGTCTCGCGAAAAGACCATGAAGCTAAAAGTAGGGAGATAAAATCTCTCACTGATGCCTTTCAACAATCGTTTTCCTCACACATGTGTGGAGTATTAAAAGAAACGGGAGTAAGTGACAGTGGTACTCAATGTGTTCTCCATCACACACCAGAAGGTTACCTGTAAAGTATAGATACGAATCTAGAACAGATCAATGCGAAGTGAAGACAGTGATCTGAACTGAAGCTTTTTACGCAGCAGAAAGGTTTACTCACGAGGTTAAGACTTGTAGAACGAAATATTCCTAGGGGCATACAGGGACTAGAAGTATAAGAGACAGCACATAGAGAAGACAAGAGAAACAGAACAGTAAATCAAGGAGAGAATGGATCCGGTACACCACAAGAAAAGGGAAGTCTATGTTTTTCGGACACATCGATAGACTGTACCAGTGCAGATTGCGAAATGAAATCGTGTTTTGTTACTCTAAGTATTAAAGGAGTTCTGCACACATCGTCTAGTTTATTTTGTCTGTTGTTGACGCAGTCGGAATTTGTAATCACACAATATGATCATAACTGTGTAAACCACAGTTGTTCATCTACCATGTAGTCATTACGAATTGAGTGTTATGAGGTACAACATTCCGGAGTAACAATTAAAAATGCAGGAATGGTTTAGTTGAAAGGGCATGGCCGACCTTCTTTCCCATCATTCACAAATCAGATGGGACTGATGAGATCGCTACATGGTCCCCTCTTCCAAATCAACTAATCAACCAACTAAAAACAATTGTGTTAAAGGTGGCATTGACGGAGTACATCGAAAGGGTGCGAAAAAGGGCAGCTCGTTTTGTATTATCAGTTATAGGGGAGAGAGTGTGGCAGATATGATACACGAGTTGGGATGGAAGTCATTACAGCATAGACGTTTTTCGTCGCGGCGAGACCTTTTTGCGAGATTTCAGTCACCAACTTTCTCTTCCGAATGCGAAAATATTTTGTTGAGCCCAACCTACATAGGTAGGAATGATCATCAAAATAAAATAAGAGAAATCAGAGCTCGAACAGAAAGGTTTAGATGTTCGTTTTTCCCGCTCGCTGTTCGAGAGTGGAATAGTAGAGAGATAGTATGATTGTGGTTCGATGAACCCTCTGCCAAGCAATTAATGTGAATTGCAGAGTAGTCATGTAGATGTAGATGTAGAACGACAAAACTGATACTCAGTTTTCTATCTGCTTTAAGGAAGGGACAATCGTGTCAGTCAGCCTACAAAATTAGCGATTTTCACGATTACCTTTTTTTAAAAAAAAATTAGCAATCCACATACTCTTTCTCAACGGTATTTACTGATTCTTAGAACCATTTTCTGATAAGATATTCTATCTGAAATCAGATGCATCCGTGACGGAAGTCCTGCAGTAATAGCACTTTTTTGTATCTGACAAAATAATAAAATGGAGGACTTACAACTTTGAACATGGCTGTCACTCAGCAACCGTGTATTAGTTTCAGCATAGTATTACACAGCCGACCGGTTGCAAATGGAGGACCTTTGAAATAAAAATGTATATTAGTCCTGTGTTTTTGGTCACTTTTTTCGCTGTAACTGATGAACAAATTAAAATAAAAAAAACAGCCTATTACTCCCTGCTGACATACTTGAGGAGCAACCCAGCCAAATTTAAAAAAAAAGATGTCTTTCTTACTATGCCGGCAGTCCATTCCGCCAGTTTGAAATGCACTGTATATGTAACATTATGGTACTTGCAAGATATTGCACTTTCTTTACATTGCAAGTGTAGTTTTAGAGACATTTTAAACATAACTTTGAAAGAACCACGCCGAGCGTCACACAAAATACCATCAAAATTATCCTGCAAAATCTTGGTCTACGATCAGACTATGAGAGCAAAACTGGACGATGCATTCGGTTCTGATGGCCTTTTGATTTCTGAGTCTGCCACTGTGGATGAGCACTGGGATGTATATGCTACCAAACTGCGCAGATGTGCCACAGAAGTCTTGGGAAAACTTCAGAAAAAACCAATATAGGTTTGACGGTTCAGATGCTTGTTAATGACTTCAGAGGATCTCTTCGCATTACAACCTGAAAGTGAAGGTGCGCTCCCTCAAAGATATATGGTAGCTGAATAAAGCCAATGAAATGCAATCATATGCTGATACAAACCAAGCAGGCAGAGTCTTCGAGTGCCTGAAAACTATCTTTGGCCCAAAACCAAGGAAGATAGCACCTGTTTATGACAAAGATAAAACCTGTCAGCTGACGCAACAGAGTGATATCCTTGCTCGGTGGACAGAACATTTTGATGACGTTCTTAATACCAAACATCAGACGACTGATATTCCATACATAGAATCACTTGAAGCCCTGCCAGTCGACGAACAACTTGCTGATGACCCTTCGTTGAGTGAACTCTTTACAGCATTGGCTAAGCTGAAAAATAACAAATCAGCACGATTAGACAACTTACCACCAGAACTTTATAACTGTGGTGGACCAAACATTACGAAGCCACTGTTCGTTCTAATTTAAAAGATTTGGGAAGGAGAAATAATTCCACAAGATTGGGAAGATGCCTGCATTTGCAAGATTTACAAAGGGAAAGGTGACATTTCTAACTGCAGTTCTCGCGGGGAATCTCTCTTCTTTCAGCAGCGGGGAAAGTCCTGGCTCACATACTCAACAACCGGCTAACTTACCTTGCAGAAAAAGTGCTACCAGAGACCCAATGTGGCTTTCGCCCCAGCAGAGGCACAGTGGTTGCCATATCTGTTGTCAAACAAATGCAAGAGAAAAGCTTAGAACAACATCAGCCTGGAAAAAGCATTCGTCCGAGTCCCACGGGAAGCTCTCTGAATTATACTAAAAAAAAACCGGCTGCCCCTGACAAAATTATTTGCTTTATTAGACTGATGGCAAAAATCAGCCACGAAAACGAGTTTTCAGACCAAGTTCCCGTGACATGCGGAGTAAAACAAGGCTGTTAAAAAATGATTCAAATGGCTCTGAGCACTACGGGACTTAACATCTATGCTTATCAGTCCCCTAGAACTTAGAACTACTTAAACCTAACTAACCTAAGGACATCACACAAACAAGGCTGTGTATTGGCACCCACACTATTCTCACTTTATTTAATAGCTGTTATGAGAGACGCGACCAAAGCCTGCAGTGGTCAAATTGGTCTTGACTCGAGAACAAACAAAAGTATCTTTAACATCTCTCGCCTCAGAACAAAAAGTCGCGTAAATAAAATATCTATCTTAGAAATTCTTTACGCAGATGACGTATGTATGATGGCTAATTCTCCTGAATCTCTCCAAACATACATGAACCTGCTAAATAACTCCTGCAGAAGATTTGGTTTAGTCATAAGCATCACCAAGACGCATGTCCTTGAACAACCACTTAGGGGTTCCAATACAGACGACTGCAGTATTAAGCTGGACAACAAACATTTGGAAAACGTGACACACTTTAAATATCTAGGTAGCCAAATTGGAAGCGACAACAGCCTGACAACAGAAATTGCAGCCCGTATAGCCAATGCAGCCTCAGTTTTCGGCAAACTGAATCACTGAGTATGGAAATCACATGATCTCAGACTACAAACTAAAATTGGGGGTCTACAAAGCAATAATATTACCAACTTTACTCTACGCCTCGGAAACCTGCTGCTGTTATAAAGCTGATATTAGGAGGCTAGACACCGTTCATCTTCGCTGTCTGAGATCAGTTCTCCTTATGAAATGGGAAGACCGTGTTCCAAACACGAAGATCTTGCGTCGCGTGAAACTGCCTAGCATTGAAGCTCTCTTAATGAAACACCAACTGAGATGGAGTGGCCATATAAAACGCATGGACGACAGTAGACTTCCCAAAGCGATGTTCAACTCAGAGCTCTCGTGTGGAAAGCGGCGACAAGGTGGCCAACACCTGCGATATAAAGACATCATCAAATGCCACCTCACAGCCTGTGGCTTTCCGAGCAAACGTTGGGAGCAGCTTGCATTGCACCAATCAGAGTGGCGCTCAACTGTACACAAGAGTATGGAACAATTCGACCACATCCGCCTAAAGAACCTGGACGATAAACGAAAGCTCCGCAAATCTAAGCCCAAGCCCAATTACATCTATACGTATAACTCCACTGGGCAACTGTATTGCAAAGCTCGGTTTTGCAAGCTACATCCGAGCCCGCCACAGTACGGACTAAACGACTGACAGAATCGCTGTCGCCGGACATGACGAAGAGGACTTCATTTTTACAGACATTTTGGACTTGGGAAAAATATTGTGACGTTTGACATCACAGATGCGGAAAAAAGTTAATTTAAGGCTTCGTAATGTTGATGTGATAGAAGAAGACATAGGAGTCGATTTAGAAGAGATAGGGGATCCAGTATTAGAATCGGAATTTAAAAGAGCTTTGGAGGACTTACGATCAAATAAGGCAGAATGGATAGATAATATTCCATCAGAATTTCTAAAATCATTAGGGGAAGTGGCAACAAAACGACTATTCACGTTGGTGTGTAGAATATATGAGTCTGGCGACATACCATCTGACTTTCGAAAAAGCATCATCCACACAATTCCGAAGACGGCAAGAGCTGGCAAGTGCGAGAATTATCGCACAATCAGCTTAACAGCTCATGCATCGAAGCTGCTTACAAGAATAATATACAGAAGAATGGAAAAGAAAATTGAGAATGCGCTAGGTGACGATCAGTTTGGCTTTAGGAAAAGTAAAGGCACGAGAGAGGCAATTCTGACGTTACGGCTAATAATGGAAGCAAGGCTAAAGAAAAATCAAGACACGTTCGTAGGATTTGTCGACCTGGAAAAAGCGTTCGATAATATAAAATGGTGCAAGCTGTTCGAGATACTGCAAAAAATAGGGGTAAGCTATAGGGAGAGACGGGTCATATATAATGTGTACAATAACCAAGAGGGAATAATAAGAGTGGACGATCAAGAACGAAGTGCTCGTATTAAGAAGGGTGTAAGACAAGGCTGTAGCCTTTCGCCCCTACTCTTCAATCTGTACATCGAGGAAGCAATGATGGAAATAAAAGGAAGGTTCAGGAGTGGAATTAAAATACAAGGTGAAAGGATATCAATGATACGATTCGCTGATGGCATTGCTATCCTGAGTGAAAGTGAAGAAGAATTAAATGATCTGCTGAACGTCATGAACAGTCTAATGAGTACACAGTATGGTTTGAGAGTAAATCGGAGAAAGACGAAGGTAATGAGAAGTAGTAGAAATGAGAACAGCGAGAAACGTAACATCAGGATTGATGGTCACGAAGTCAATGAAGTTAAGGAATTCTGCTACCTAGGCAGTAAAATGACCAATGACGGACGGAGCAAGGAAGACATCAAAAGCAGACTCTCTATGGCAAAAAAGGCATTTCTGGCCAAGAGAAGTCTACTAATATCAAATACCGGCCTTAATTTGAGGAAGAAATTTCTGAGGATGTACGTCTGGAGTACAGCATTGTATTGTAGTGAAACATGGACTGTGGGAAAACCGGAAGAGAAGAGAATCGAAGCATTTGAGATGTGGTGCTATAGACGAATGTTGAAAATTAGGTGGACTGATAAGGTAAGGAATGAGGAGGTTCTACGCAGAATCGGAGAGGAAAGGAATATGTGGAAAACACTGATAAGGAGAAGGGACAGGATGATAGGACATCTGCTAAGACATGAGGGAATGACTTCCATGGTACTGGAGGGAGCTGTAAAGGGCAAAAACTGTAGAGGAAGACAGAGATTGGAATACGTCAAGCAAATAATTGAGGACATAGGTTGCAAGTGCTACTCTGAAATGAAGAGGTTAGCACAGGAAAGGAATTCGTGGCGGGCTGCATCAAACCAGTCAGTAGACTGATGAATAAAAAAAAAATAAAAAAAATGTTGATTTCTACATACACGCATATAGTGGTCAAATCGCTGCTTAAAACGTGACTGCCAACTCTACAATCAGCACTACAGTGTTATTTCTAAGTACAAATAACTAAAAAAGAGCAGTCGACGGTTTTCCCGATCTGTTATGCTTGTCAGACGTCACAATACTCTTTCCAAATCTAAGATGTGTGCAAAAATACCTCTGCAACACAAACGTAGCGTTCTTTATGTCACGTATCATAATATTAGTGTCCATATCCACACGTAGGCGTCAAATTAGTGCCTAAAACATGATTGTTAACTCCAAAGTAAGTACTACAGTGCTATTTACATGTCTTAATATTTATAGTTAATAGATGACTTTGTAGAAATTAGGCCAAAGCAATCGACGTCATAAAACTAAACTGACCAGGTTTATAACTGTGGCAGATACATGTTGCCTAAAATACTACACTACGCAGGCAAGCATACAAGGAAATTGACAATCTGAATGTAATTAATTAGGTCTACCCTTGATGTAATTCACAATATAGCGTCAAACTAAATATTTCCACTTTTAAAATGTTCTCGAGCACCATTTTAGGAGGGATGAAGATAAAGTGTATGATTAGGTGCTAGTATGTAATTATGAAATGAAATGAAATGATCGTATGGCATTGTTGGCCGGGAGGTCCCATGCGTTGAAGTTCAGCCGCCGTATTGCAAGTCCTTTTTAGTTGACGCCACTTCGGCGACTTACAAGTCAATGATGATGGAAGAGACACAACACCCAGTCATCACGAGGCGGAGGAAATCCTTGACCCCGCCGTGAATCGAACCCGGGACCCCGTGCGCCGGGAAGCAAGAACGCTACCGCAAGACCACGAGCTGCGGACAGTATGTAATAAAATTCTGTACTATTCTCGCAGGTAAAGGTAGCGACCTAGCTCTCCTAGTCGTATGTACACGACATTACACTGCCCACATTGATAGCTTGCGTTCCACCAGCCAGCTAGTCTCTCATTGTTGCTCATACGGACTGCTTTTGCCTTGGCCCTCACTGAGCTGCCTGCTGCCACACTGGTCAGACACTGATACTTGATTCTTTCCTCATAGTAATTTGCGTGTGGCGCGACTAATCATGTTAGCAGTGACAGTTCCTTATCGAAAATCCGGCCCCTTTTTTAAAAAATTCTAGCGTCCGCTCACTATAAAATATTTTCTTTTTTCTTTTTAAATGCAGGCAAATTTTAAAGATTGGGGCACGTCTTATTTACCTTTCGCTCACCATAATACTGACGATATTCTCTGAATAAATTTTGCCTAGGAGCGATGGGTATCCCTAAGACCTTTTAACGTTTTGAGTATATTGTAGACATTCCTTTATTAATTTTAATATGCACAAAGTGCGGTGACTCTGTACTTTGCTTTTTACCGTGTAGGTTCACCTGATGATGCGAAACCTGTCGTGATTTAATAAACAAAAGTTTCACCAGCTGTAAGCGGAGTTCTTCCTAACATCATGCGTTTCAACAGTTGCGGTTGCCCGAAATATACGCAAAATAGGTTGTGACTGTAGTGATAGTACACAGAATACATTTGGCTTCACGAATAACCTACGTTAAGTTGGCAATCGTGAAGCAACTTTTTATTCCACAGTGATAAGCTGCCCAGTGTGATGTGGCCTGTCACGACTTCCTCTCCTGTGCCACTCTTTTCATCTGAGAATACATTACGTCGACAGTCGTCGATTATTTGTTACATATATTCCAATCACTGTCTTCCCCCACAGGTTTCGTCCCTACAGCGTACTACCGAGTGAGGGGGCGCAGTGGCTAGAACACTGGACTCGCATTCCGGAGGACGACGGTTGAATCACGGGTCCGGCCATCCTGATTTAGGTATTCCGTGATTTCCCTAAATCGCTCCAGGCAAATGCCTGGATGGTTCCTTTGAAAGGGCACGGCCGACATCCTTCCCCGTCCTTCCCTAATCCGATGAGACCGATGAACTCGCAGTCTGGTCTCCTCAACCCAACCCAACCCTACAGTTCTCGCAACTGCTCCACATGTCCTATCATCCTGATCCTTCTTTTTGTCAATGTTTTCCGCACGCTCATCTTCTCGCCGATTGCTTGATACCTGCAGACTTCTTTTGGCGAGGAATGCCTGTGCTAATCTTCTTCATACATTCTCCTTGTTTCGTCCGTCCTGTGTTATTTTGCTTCCAAGATAGCACAGTTTCTTCACTTCGTCTACTTCACAGAACTTAACTTCGATGTTATGTTTATCGCTCATCCCATTCCCACTACTCCATCCACTGTCCTCTTTGTTCTGGTACATATTCTATATTGCTCGTCATTCCATATATCCTACACCTACCAAGCCAAAAAAAATCAACAATCTCATGGACAGTGTTCAGTGACATCAGAGTATACCATTCGCTCATTGAAGAGTTGTAGTGATAGTGATTCACGTGTCACGGTCACAGGGTGTTCGCATGGATCTCAAAAGACCTGTCTGTGCGCCCTCTGTTTTGGCTCTACAGGCACTAACTGTGCTGAACTGAGAGGTGAACAGTGTTTGTAACATTTATGCTAGGGTACAAGAACGTACCCATGTTGATTTGCTTTAGCCACTTCAAGGGGGCTGTGGGAAGGGAAGCTGGATGGACGGATTGCTTCACATGGTGGGCACAATGTATCGTGACCTGTAGACCAGGTTCTAGACTTCCGCACAGTACAGATGCACTGAGCGAGCAGCAGTGGCCCACCGAACGTAATCCAAGGACGAAATCTGGGCACATGCTGCACCTGGTGTGTCATCAGGGATCATTGGGAACCGTCTGCTTGCAGCAGGATTAAGATCATGTTTCCCTCTTACCAGTCTACCACTGACACCACAACACCGCCAAGCATGGCAACTCTGGTATCGTGAAAGAGTTGACTGGAGAGTAGAATGCCGCTCTGTTATTTCAGTGATGAAAATTGGTTCAATTTGTATTCGAATTAGAGATGTACACGTTTCTATACGAATGTGAGATGTATACGTGTATGGTGTTGACCTGGTGGGCCGCCTATTCAGAGTGCATTCGCCCACGACACGGAAGTCTCACACTAGGATTCATGGTGTTGGGTGGCCATCACTTACAACTCACAATCGTATCTAATGTTTCTGCAGGGTTAAGTAAACAGTGTCCATTATACTGCACAGGCTGTTATCCCCCATGCTACTGCCATTTCTTCGACAGGAAGGTTAGGTACTTTTTCAGAAGGACATTGAACGCCTGCATATGGCTACTGCGACTCACCGTACTCTTCGTTGTCTACAAAAATTGCCCTGGCTAACTAGCTCACGAGACCTCTCGCCAGATGAACACGTATGGGACGTGATGAAGCGGGAACTTATTCCTTCTCCAGGAGTTGAGAGTCATCATCATCATCAGCCAATTCAATCATTAAATTATGTGGCCTCTTCGAGTCGTGGATTCAGGTAGGCTTTCAGAAGTCTTCTCCAAGTGGGACGGTCTTGGGCAGTTCCCTGCCAGGTGTTACCAGCGATCTTCTTGATGTCTTTGTCCCATCTGTCTGGTGGTCTTCCTCTAGGCCACCGGTGCTCTTCCGGACTCCACTCCAGTACTAGCTTCGTCCATCTGTTGTCTTTTCTTCTTGCGACGTGGCCAGCCCACTGCCATTTCAAGGAACCTACTGTCTCTAAGATGTCGTTAACTTTCGTCACAGACTGGATGTCATCTGTCCTTTTCCTGTCCTCTCTTGTATAGCCCAGCATTGATCTCTCCATGGCTCTCTGTGTTGTCCTAAGTTTCCCTTTTGTAAATGAGTTCCGTCTCCATGTCTCGCAGCCATACGTCATCACAGGAAGAATGCATTGATCAAATACTGCTTTCTTCAAATTTACTGGCATTTTTTTATCTGAATGCTTTTAAATTCTTCCCAAATGCTTGCCAGCCAAGCTTGATGCGTCGATAGATTTCTGGCCTTATGTCTCCCTACATATTTATAATCTGGCCAAGGTAGACATATTCACTGACCTCTTATAGCAGACTGTCCTTGACCTTCACATCTCTAGCTGGGACCTATTTGTTGGACATTAATTTTGTTTTGGAAAGGTTCATGTTCAAGCCAACCGGCTGATGCAAGATCTGTAACTAAGTTTTGGAGCTCTGTGAAGTCTTTGGCCAGTAAGGCAATATCATCGGCAAATCTCAAGTTGGTAAGCCTTCTTCCATTAACTCTAATTCCCTTACCTTCCCACCGCAACTCTGACATAGCCATTTCCAATTCAGTAGAGAACAGTTTTGGGGAGATGGGATCGCCTTGCTTGAGTTGAGAGTACCGCTGACTAATTGCAACAAAAGTCGCAAAATGCTTGGGACAATCTATCGCAGGATGCTATTCGGCAGATTTATGATAATTTGCTTGCGAGAATACGTGCCTGCGGTGCTGCTAGACGGGAATACAATCTGTATTGACACAAATGTTTGGGCACCATTTACTGTGATATGCGTGTTTCTTCTGGCCTGAATTTATCACATATACTGATCAGCCTCCTACGTAATAGCCAGTATGTCCAATTTTGGCATGGATAATGGCTGCTATACGTCGTGGCACTGAAGCAATGAGGCCTTGGTAGGTCGCTGAAGAGAGTTGGCACCACATCTGCATACACAAGTCGCGTAGTTCCCGTAAATTCCGGAGAGGGGCGATGTGGTCTGATGGCACGCTCAATCACATCCCAGATGAGTTCGATCAGGTTCAGATCTGGCGAGTTGGGAGGACAAGCAAATCAACTGGGACTCGCCAGTGTGTTCCTCTAACGACTCCAACACACTCTCGGCTTGTGACATGGCGCATTATCTGGTTGAAAAGTGGCACTGCCATCGGGAAACCTGATGGTTGTTAAAGGATGTTCGGAACCAATGTACGATACTCCTTGGCCGTCGTACAACGTCGCACGAGCTCCACTGGACCCTTGGAGGCCCAGAGCATAACGGAGTCGCTGCCTGCTTGTCTCCATCCCGCAGTACAGGCGCCAAGGAGTTGTTCCTCTGGAAGAAGACGGATTCGTGCCCTTCCATCGGCATGATGAAGAAGGTGTCGGCTTCCATTAGACCATGAAACGCTTTGCCACTACGCCAACGTCCAGTGCCGATGGTCATGTGCACATTTCAGTCGTATTTGCCAGTTTCATCGTGTTAACATTGGCAGATGCACTGGTCATCGGCTGCGGAGGGCAGTCATTAGGAAAGTTCGGTGCACTGTATGTTCAAACACACTTGTATTCTGCCCAGAATTAAAGTCCGATGTAGTTCCACCAATGTTCGCCGCCCGTCCTGTTCTACTAGTCTGCCCAGTCTACGACGTCCGACATCTGTAATGAGGGGAGGCCTCCCAAGCCCACGATGTCTGGATGTGGTTTCACTTTGGTTACGCCACGTGTTGGAGAGAATCACCACATCAGTCCTCGAACACCCGACAAGTCATGCAGTTTCCGAAATGCTCGTGCCGAGCCTCTGGGTCATCACAGTCTGCCGTAGGTCAGATAGATCGCGCCATCCGCATTCTACACAAGGACGGCACGCTGACTGACACCAAAAGCATCGTGCGTGTTTCTGACTACCAGTCATTCCACGCCAGGTGACGCTGATGTTGCCTAGACTGGTTTATATCGATAGTAGGTGGGTGGTCATAATGTTCTGGCTGATCAGTGTACTCCTACAATGATGAACTATCTGTCAAATCACTTGTCAATACAATGACCTTGTCTTTGTGGCTGACGTATTTTTTTTCCGGCAGTGATTTTCGAACATTTCACACCATTTAAAGTGGTCGAACACTTTTTATAGGTTGACAAATTATTGCATCGCTTCTTGAAAAAGTAATGTAAATCACTTTATCGATGTGTGACTGCAACGGAGCCGCTATACGTGCTCAGAGAATTGTAATTACTATTATCTCTGTATCGTAGTATATAATAAAAGATTTCATTGTCTTCTCTTGTCTTCTTCTTCTTGGTCTTCCATGCCTGGTCGGTTCTGATGTCGCATTTAGATTACGGTCTGTAAAGAATTATTTCTTCTATGTGTAGTGTATTTAGAATTTCTGCTAAATATATATGCCGTATTTAATGCAGTATGAGTTTTTGTTAGTAGCAATAAAGTACCTTTCCTGTATACTTTATTTAATTAATTACGTAACAATTAAATGTTTCCCTGGCCATTTGTAATGGCATTATTGAAGCGACGCCACTGGTGTTAAAATTGATAAAAATTTCTTCATAGCTATTTAATTCTGAAAGTATTGAAAGGATTTAATCCCAGTAAATGTAAAACGGCGTCTCGTAATAATTTCCATTTCATTTTATGCCAGAGGTACAGTTTTATTGAAAGGAATTAATTTAATTGTGTACGCTGCCTCTACACGTAGACAGCTATACTGGAGCATCAAGCCTCACACAGAAAAATAATTGTTTGAATATTATATTAAATTTGATTATCGCGTAACATTAAAGAAAAACAATTTTTTTTATCCATCGTGAGTAAAACGGATGTCTTCACGTTAGAATACGCATGATATATCTTGACATAGCACCCTGAGAAAATTTAGCCGTCGGATTTACTGAACGTGGAGGAGATTTTCTTTAACCAAACATTTTCATTCCAAATTAACGGAACATTTTTTCCCCTTTTGAAAAAAGTAAGTTACGCGATAAAATCCTATGACATGACCTTGATGTTTTTTACCCGTTCTTCTACTATCATACGAGACATAACAATCCATCTGGTGCCCGTACCTACCATCATACGAGAACACAAACAAATTTCGGGAATTCTGCATCCTACTGACGTTGGTCAGGTGTCTGCACATCAATTTTCCAAGTCTTCAAAGACTGGGACAGTCGCGTTTTTTTTTTTTTTTTTTTTTTTTTTGCAAATATATTCTACCCTCCATCATCCTAGTGACAGACTGTTACTAAAACCTCTTCCGAATATTACACACAAAATCTAACCAGTAACCATAGTGTCGCAATGGCTTACGTCTGTCAATTCTTTCAGATGGTTTTCAATTCTACAACCACTCACTCATGCGTGTTGTTTTGGCACGCCTGCGGTGATCGAAAATAGGGATTACATATTGATCTTCTTGGCTTAAGCAATTTAAGTAGAGAATTTTCAGTGTTCCGCCTTTATGTGGTTTCTGATTTTTAAATACTTCCTGCTGAGTTTTCTTCACATGTTACATACAATAATGCAGTTGACATTGTCTCACGTTTAATAAGTCAGTATTAAAGTAAATGATAAGTTTTGAATTTCTGTCCCACTTTTCCCTTTGGAAACTCAAATAATTTGTAAATTATAGAATTATAAAGTTCCTGTAAACCAAACGAATGACAGAAATGTTATATTTTTAGTATGACCATTCACTTTAGCAGACAGCCAATTTTTATTGAAGATAGAACAATTGAAACGTCCCCTTATAAAAATTATGTAAGACTGTGCTTAAACTGACACACAATATTTTTAGCGTAACGCAATCTGACTTTCAAAAATCCCTACAAAAGAATGGCCGTGACTAACATTAACCTATACGTTTCACAAATCACTTACCTCACAAAAATCTTGGTTACTCGAACTACTGCAATACAGCGAGCGCCACTACTGCAAGCTAAATAAAAGATTCAAACTACGGAAGGCACTAACTACTGATAGGCATAGTTAGCAAATGAAAGATTTTAATAGAGAACAAACAATATATTTACCTTAATAGTCATCAAAAGTCATAATACACTCCTGGAAATTGAAATAAGAACACCGTGAATTCATTGTCCCAGGAAGGGGAAACTTTATTGACACATTCCTCGGGTCAGATACATCACATGATCACACTGACAGAACCACAGGCACATAGACACAGGCAACACAGCATGCACAATGTCGGCACAAGTACAGCGTATATCCACCTTTCGCAGCAATGCAGGCTGCTATTCTCTCATGGAGACGATCGTAGAGATGATGGATGTAGTCCTGTGGAACGGCTTGCCATGCCATTTCCACCTGGCGCCTCAGTTGGACCAGCGTTCGTGCTGCACGTGCAGACCGAGTGAGACGACGCTTCATCCAGTCCCAAACATGCTCAATGGGGGACAGATCCGGAGATCTTGCTGGCCAGGGTAGTTGACTTACACCTTCTAGAGCACGTTGGGTGGCACGGGATACATCCGGACGTGCATTGTCCTGTTGGAACAGCAAGTTCCCTTGCCGGTCTACGAATGGTAGAACGATGGGTTCGATGACGGTTTGGATGTACCGTGCACTATTCAGTGTACCCTCGACGATCACCAGAGGTGTACGGCCAGTGTAGGAGATCGCTCCCCATACCATGATGCCGGGTGTTGGCCCTGTGTGCCTCGGTCGTATGCAGTCCTGATTGTGGCGCTCACCTGCACGGCGCCAAACACGCATACGACCATCATTGGCACCAAGGCAGAAGCGACTCTCATCGCTGAAGACGACACGTCTCCATTCGTCCCTCCATTCACGCCTGTCGTGACACCACTAGAGGCGGGCTGCACGATGTTGGGGCGTGAGCGGAAGACGGCCTAACGGTGTGCGGGACCGTAGTCCAGCTTCATGGAGCCGCTTGCGAATGGTCCTCGCCGATACCCCAGGAGCAACAGTGTCCCTAATTTGCTGGGAAGTGGCGGTGCGGTCCCCTACGGCACTGCGTAGGATCCTACGGTCTTGGCGTGCATCCTTGCGTCGCTGCGGTCCGGCCCCAGGTCGACGGGCACGTGCACCTTCCGCCGACCACTGGCGACAACATTGATGTACTGTGGAGACCTCACGCCCCACGTGTTGAGCAATTCGGCGGTACGTCCACCCGGCCTCCCGCATGCCCACTATACGCCCTCGCTCAATGTCCGTCAACTACACATACGGTTCACGTCCACGCTGTCGCGGCATGCTACCAGTGTTAAAGACTGCGATGGAGCTCCGTATGGCACGGCAAACTGGCTGATACTGACGGCGGCGGTGCACAAATGCTGTGCAGCTAGCGCCATTCGACGGCCAACACCGCGGTTCCGGGTGTGTCCGCTGTGCCGTGCATGTGTACAGCACTCTCGCAGTGTCCGGAGCAAGTATGGTGGGTCTGACACACCGGTGTAAATGTGTTCTTTTTTCCATTTCCAGGAGTGTATATATAGCAGTTCATGACATCCAGTCTTACAAATGTCAATACTCCGCCATTTCTCTCCCCACATCCACTGCTGCTGGCAGCTCACCTCCAACTGCGCAACGCTATGCGCTGTTCACATCCAGCTGCCCAACACTACAACGGCCAACAACAATGCAATCCAACCACAGACTGCACGCACCACAGCCAGTGATTTTCATACAGAGCGCTACGTGGCGTTACCGATATAAAAGCCTAAACAACCTACTTACAAAGCCCCCAGGCTCCCCACAAAAAAATTACAAATTGTTTTGGCTAGTGGCCAATACAGATTGGAAAAAAAATTTCATAATCATAATTACAATAACACAGAAATCAGATGCACACACTTATTGATACAATGTTGGTCAAAAGCTAAAATTTTCTCACAGTCCATAAAGACAGTGCTGATCATTCATCAGAGTAAAATTGCATTTTTTTTCTCAAAGTCTGAGCAGTAAAAGAAAATGCACATGGAAGTAGTGGATTTTCATGCAGTTTTGAAGAAGTAGTGTTGTCCTTCCAACGGAAAGACAGTGCTGACTCTTGACATGCAGACAGGTAATGGGCCACACCAGAGCAAACCCACAGCAGGATCAGTTGAAGTAATGAAGAATATTGGTAGGTAGGTCATCACAGAGTAGACCCACTGCAGTCCTGGTAGAGATTAAGGTATTGGTGGGCCTTCAAAGATGCAGACCCACTATAGTCCTTGTAGAGATAATGGTACTGGTGGGCCATCAAACGAGCAGACCCACTGCAGTCCTTGTAGGAATAATGGTATTGGTGGTCATCAAAGATGCAGATCCACTGTAGTCCTTGTAGAGATGGCTAGCAGCCATGTGTTGCGACTGTGCAGGTGCACAATCACCATCAAAGAGTCTTGTTGACAATATAGCAAGTGCATGAACCACCACTTGTGCTCTCACAAAATATTTTTTTTGGAATGTACTTAGAACCAGCAATGCTGTTATCCAGTCCCTTGCTGAATTTTTAACACACGTGCAAACACTATCAGTTCCTACCTCTCACATATTGTCCATATACTATGACCAACAGAAACGTGTGCAGTGAAATGATACTTAATTTGATGAACTGGTGTCAATTACAATTTTATAATATAAGAATACAATAACAAAGGTACAAAATACATCATTAAAAACATAACAGTGCAGATAACATTTGTAGTAACACAGACTTTACAAAAGAATAGAAATAAACATGCTCATCAGTGTTACAAAAATTATGACATAAGTACATATATAAAGATCAGAATAACTTTTGAAACATCAACTTTACATATGAGCAACAAAACAGAACAGATAAATGATGTCTCAATATCTTTACAAAGTAAATAACATAGTATTAGAAAAATTCTACAACACAACTCTCATCAGCTAAACACATAAAGACAGGAAAAACACAAATACACAAGCGTACACAAACACGTAGCCATATAACACAAGAGGAAAGGGCAGGATTTGTTTTCAGTGGAATATTTGGTACTGCAGTCCAACCCAAAACTTCATTCCATAGATCTTTCGTCTTATTTCAACAAAAAAATCCAATCCAATCATGCTTTCTGTATTTATATGTTCATATATTTCTTACCTCATTATTTATATTCCATTATCTTACCTCATCGTTCATTTCCAAGAAAATCCTACCTAAACCTGTTGTCCCTAAACCCTACTTTTTTGTTCATATCCTCTTTCAAAATACTTTTTTGGCCAAACCATTTTCTTATAGCATCTCAATGCATTTCTTCCAATTCATTACAACTTGTTCTCTTAGATGACCTACCCCAACTTAAGCTAACTTAAATCTACTGAGCTCAGATGCTAAACTAAGGGATAAGATAATGCAGCAGCACAAAACAATTAACACAAACAGCAGTGACAAAAAATGCAAATTGGCAAAGCAAGCAGCAGTAAATCTAAATTAACAGAGAAAGTGCAACATTACAACTATTATGAGCCAATGTAGAGCAACAAGAAAAATAAATCAGTAGTAAAACTGGCTTAACAGAGTAATACAAAGTGAAATTCAGTAGCACTATGCCTGGCAAACAGCATCAGCAAATGCTATAACTTATATCTAAACATGACAGAGCTCAAGCACAAAAAAATGGTAGAATTAAGGCAACAATGCAGATAAGGGAAATGTCTATTCACATCTTAATATCTATGTCATTAAAGTGGTGCATCACAAGAAGTTATTCTACCAAAAATATTACCAAGTAGTTGAAAACAAAAATTATCTGTGCAGCAACTGTTATTAATCCCTTCTTATTGTTCTTTCCTTTCCAAGCGCTCCTTTTTCGAAAAATGTGTATCATAAAATTATTATTTAATAGCTCTATTGACAGAAACAGTTCACATTAGCAAATGCATTTAATTTATTTTATAAAACCAATGCTGCAACACAGCTGGACATCAGATATCAAATGAAATAAGCAACTATGTACAAAGTAAAGTATAAAATAATCATTCAGTAGTCATGTGGAATTTCATAAGTTAGTAGAAATTCTCTCAATTCTCGTAGAAAGACACTTGTCATAATCAGGTGTCCGGATGTACAAATATTTCCCATCAATTCATAAGCATTTCAGTAAGTAGCACAATGTACAAGTAATCATATGTTTTCAAGTAATGAGCGTGTCATATTTGCGACGCTTTCTACAAAGGAATATAAATAGCGAGGATAATGGTCTCTTTTTTTCTCCACCTGTGCCTCTGAAAGGCACACATTAATAGCTTTTTCCCAAGTCAGATTCCCTAACCACTACTCCTTATTCCTTATCTTATTACACATATACATATTCATCAACACACCTTCAAAATTTCCTCATAACAAATACAGAGCATAATCAAATTCCTCATATAGCGTCTCATTGATCATAAACATACGTCAACAGTATAATACACATCGTCGTCGTAATAATAAATCATAACAGATCAATTACATCTCAAAATTGTCGTAGCTTTCTGGATATTTTAAAACCTAAAAAAAAATTTCTGCTCATTTCTCAAGTGTCATCTACCTCAAACGTACTTTAAAAATCATTATACCATACCAAATACATCATTCAAAGCTCTCACAGTATCACAATGGTTCTGAAAAAATATCAACAGTTCACACAGTACAGACAAAATACAGTATCATAAGTGTGAAGTTATCCAACTGTGTAATTGTGTAAACATGTGTCACTGATGTAGTAAAAAAAATTTTGTCTCTCAGTTAAATGATCAGATAGCTGTGTAATTCTTTGTTAGAGAAATATGGTACCGATGTGTAAAGTTGTATAAGCAAATACCATATTAGCTAGGGCTCCTTGTGTTTGCCAGACACATAGTACACAATGTAGGCGTGTACCCCATGAGGATTAATGAATAATACCCTCAAGTGTTACAGATTACAGCAATGGAATGAAATGTATCACGGAAAACCTTTGTATCACTGTACTTCAAATATCTTTAAAAATAAACGTTTTAAGTACAAAATTAATCACTCAAATACGTGTACTGTAGCGCAAAACTGTGCGTCTTGTTGTAAGACAATCTTTGTGGAAGTGTCGTAGTTATCGTCCTCCGAAAACTAAGTTCTGCAGAAGTCAATGTACTTACCTCATGATAAACAAAAGTGAAATGCTCCGCATATAGATATCTTACTTATTACGCTAATTGCCATGATGAAGAAAGTACTGTGCTGTAACGTATTGTTGTGCTATGGAAAAGGCTGTCTTATTGTAGTTATACCACAAAAGTTACTACTAAAACATGTTTTGCTTTCCAGAATAATTCAGAAAAACTGTGCAGATATAAAACAGAAACACCGCAAAAGCAACATTTTAAATTGCCACTCATTAGTAGCGTCGTGATAAAATCGTGTAGCTGTCACATACACTAACCACTGTGTCATCTGGTATCTCACAGAAAGTACTTTAAATCCAGAATGTATTTTCAAGTAAACCAAAATGTTGCGTTAAAATCTCATTTACAGTACTGGTAAATGTTCTAAGTATGTGAGCCTTATAGACGTTACGTAATCGTGCAACTAACAAGCAAGAATGTACACACACAATAACATTGTGTCGTCTGTTCACAACAACAATGCATTCGTAATTTATGTTTAAATAAGTTCTCTTGGTTCTTGACTGGATATTTAAACTTCAAACATTGTAGCATGTTAACAGATTCTAAGTCTGACAAAGCATACTAGTAATGTGAAGTGAAAAGTTATATGGCAAAGACAAAGTTAAAAAGGAGATTTTCTTTCAATAAACGGTTTTACATGTGATGTGTGGTGTAAACCTTTACTCTTCCTAGTACACAGAGTGTCAACTTCAACGCAATTATCATGTGGTATACGTCGGATTCTGTAAGGTCCATTGTAAACTAGAAAGAATTTGTGACTCAAGTGTTCCTCCTTATGTGACAATGAATGAGCTTTAATGAGAACTTTCTGACCAATATATAATTTCTTTGCATTTGTTTTACCGTGTAGTTTTCTCCTTTTGTCTGCTACAGATTTTGTATTTTTAATAGCCAAATCAATTATGTCTTGTGTCGAACTTGACCTGTTTTCGGGAATGGCACAAGCTCTTTGATTCTGTTCGGTGGTTCTTCATTCTCCAGTACAAGAGTAGGTGGTAAAGCAGTGGAGTCATGAGGCATTTGATTCAGCACATTTTGAAAAAAGTAAATATCTGTCCCAATGCTGATGCTTTCTGTGACAATAAAGTCTGCAAAGCTTATTGATTTCTTTCATCGCGGAGTTGTGACAGGTGTGACCTGTAATTGTTGTGTTCCTGTTTTCGCGTTCCGTGATTGTCAGCGTCAATTTCCAATTCTTGTAACAGTCCCTGAAAAGCTTCAATGTCATCTTTGCAACGTCCTGCCAAAATAATATGTCGTAAATGTTCAGGTAGTTTGATTAAGCAAATGCGAATGAGTTCTGAGGGGATGTATGGGTTTGACAGGCACTGATTCTTGTGCAACGTGTCTTCAAATATTTCACAAGACTGGAAAATTAAGATTTTTCGAAATGTTTCATCATTATGATGCTATGTTTTACTCGGTCTTGTGTAGCTTGAGACCAATATGCTGAGAGGAAGGCATGATAAAATTCTCCTTCACTGTGACAATCGTGAATGACCGATCGCATTCTGTCAGCTGGTTCATTCTCTAAGTAGCTACACATAAATTCTAATCTGTGCTCTAATGACCAGTTGGGAGGAAAACAATGAGGGAATTGATGAAGCCACACTTGTGGATGAATGTCGTTGACAGAATTCTTAAATGTTTTGAATTTACCTGTAGCAATGAACAGCTTATAGTCAAAATCATCGTGTCGGCGAGTAGCATATCGGTCATAGTTACGTCGTGTCGGCGGTTCCATCTCAAAATTCGGTGCACCTTGCCAATTTCTTTCATAATTTTCGAAATGCCCTGTGTTATTATTTTGTGGCTTTTCCGTATTTCTAAGTTCCTCTTCACGTTTTGGAGCGCCAGTGTCCTCTGAAATATGTAATTTTTGTATTACTTGTGCCAACTGATCTTGTAATTCTCGGATTTCTCTTTTGTATTGCGTATTAATTTGATTCTGATTTTGTTTGAATTTCTTAATTTGTTAATACTCTTCTGGGTCAGTGATGGCTACAGGTCTTGTGTCATTCAGATCATTATCTACCTTTGCAGATAAGTTGGTGAACTGATCCGAAAGTTCGGCTACTTTCTCCGATAGTGTACTTATTTCCTCAGTGTGTTTTTCTGAACCAAGTTTCAGAGTGTCCATTTGTGTTGAAATCGAATCTACTGTGCTCTTTAAGCTTTCCTGAGTTTTTGCAAGTAGTGTAACCGAATCGGTAGATGCAACTGAGTCAATTTTCGCCCACAAGGTCTCATGATTTTCATGAAGAATGGTTTGCAGTTCTTTTATGGCTGATTCGTGATTCTGTAATGCATTTTCATGCCGCGAAAAAATAAGTTGAAAATGCTCACAAATTTGTGTTTTTACGTCATTACAGACTTTTTGGCATTTCGATTCAATGTTATGTATTTCAGTAGTTAAATCTTCATGTGTTTGTTCAAGTGTGGTGTCTAACTTTTGAAGCTTTTGCTGTGTTGGTCTCTGATTTTGTTCCACTGTGTCTAACTGTTGCTGTGTTTGTCTCTGGTGTTGTTCCATTGTGTCTAACTTTTGAAGATTTTGTTCCATTCTGTCTAACTTTTGAAGATTTTGTTCCATTGTGTCTAACATTTGAAGCTTTTATCCCATTTGTTGCATTAATTGTAATAACAATGCACTGGTGTCTGAAACATGTTCCTCAGTGCTATTCGGCAATGCATTTGAACCGCCAATATTCGCATTTTGAAAAGCAGAAAATGTGTCTTGACTTATTTGAGAAAATGGTGAGGACACAAAACCTGAATGTACAGTATTTGCAAGATTGTGTCCTGTCATTTCGGATTCCTGAGGCAAGCTGTTGCCGACCGATCGATCGATAATGCTTCCCTGTTCACTAATTGTTTCACTGCCTACACCATTATTTGCAGCCCGCTCCATTTCCCTATGTACAATTACCAAATTACTACTTTAAACATTAGTTAATTCATTACATGGTGGCGCTAACACTGCTTTCGTCTTCACTGTCATTTCTCAGTTTACTTTGGAGCCTAGTATTACGATTTTCACACGCCATTATTGTCACAATATTTCACACGACAACACAGGAAAGCACAATTTGAAAAGCAAAATAAGAAAACACATTGACATAGCATTAAAAATAATATCTCGTTAATTGCAAGCGCAGCTGCGAAATACTTGGTGCAAATCTACATGCATGCCACAACTGTTTTACTGTACAAGAATGAAAACTACAACTACAAAGGAAATTCTCTCTATGATTACACGCTAGCAATAAACAATAGCTACACTAATTACACAAACTACAAGAACAAAATCAGAAGATTCCAGTGAGGTATCCTCGGCCATGGGTCGACATATGAAACGTCCCCTTAGAAAAATTATATAAGACTGTGCTTAAACTGACACACAATATTTTTAGCGCAACGCAATCTTCTTTCAAAAATCCCTACAAAAGAATGGCCCTAACTAACATGAACCTATACATTTCACAAATCACTTACCTCACGAAAATCTTGGTTACTCGAACTACTGCAATACAGCGAGCGCCACTACCGCTAGCTAAATAAAAGATTCAAACTACGGAAGGCACTAACTACTGATAGGCATAGTTAGCAAATGAAAGATTTTAATAGAGAACAAATAATGTATTTACCTTAATAGTCCTCAAAAGTCATAATATATATAGCAGTTCATGACATCCAGTCTTACAAATTTCAAAACTCCGCCATTTCTCTCCCCACATCCACCACTGCTGGCGGCTCACCTCCAACTGCGCAATGCTATGCGCTGTTCACATCCAGCTGCCCAACACTACAATGGCCAACAACAATGCAAACCAGCCACAGACTGCACGCAGCTCAGCCAGTGATTTTCATACAGAGCGCTACGTGGCGTTACCAATACAAAAACCTAAACAGCCTACTTACACAATTCAATAGTGCTTCCACTAAAAGCTTATAAAGATCTAAGAAATCACCTTAAATGGAAATTGTTCTCTCTTTTAATATTGAGCATTGCAATAATATTGAAAAACGTATTTCTGTTACAGAGGAATAGCTATGTGGCACTTGTTTCAAAATCAAAAGCAACCCATTTCTGCTGCCAGCAGCTTTAGATTTTTGAAGGTCTTATTAAGAGCCCAATGAAAGGCAGTTGATTTCGGTGTGAGGAAAAGGGGTGGGGGATAGAGGGCGACAAATCACAATATACAGACTGTGTGGTAAAGAGTATTCGAGCCGGCTCTGATGTTGATACGAAGTAATTGTTCTTTCTCAAATCAGGAAGTTTTGCACAAGGTTGTTATTCACCCTGTGGACTGTATGCACTAGCTCTGTCGATGTACACAGTTGTTTGCTAGCTCAGCCTATCAGAATGTATGGTTCGCGGCTACAACCAGTGCCTGTAAATCTCGGTAATGTCTTGAGTAATAGCAGTCTGCCTTGCAGTTACAGAGACAGGATCGATGCAATGCACAGCGCCAGCGCCTGCGACCCCACGCCGCTCAGAAGTTTCACCTGGCGTATACTTCAGCTAAACTTCTTAAGCAATGAAGCAAAAAATAGAAAAATCGATTTTTTGTATTTAATTGAAATATGTATTTCTATATTGAAATATAGATTTCTATATTTTTATGATACGTTCTTTCTTTCGCAAGAAGATTTTCTTGTTGGTCTGGAACATTTTTCTTTTGTAGGTGCATTGTAAATACGGCTCCTCATAAGTTGCATCGACTGATTTAAATGATTATATTTGTGGAACTGTTTGCTCTAGAAAGCTGTGGTATTTGCTGTTTTGTAGTCAGCAGCTTACTCCACCTAACATTTCGTCTTTCAGCTTCTTACTCGTTTAGTGTCAAGTATTTTGCACTGATATTTTTGTTTTAACACTTTCTGATTATCAGAAACATACTGCAGCCAGCATCAAAGCTTTCCTCCGGCAACATGATAATTTCCCTGTTTGGCACGTCCTCAGCTTCGAATTTAATTTAATCATATTCCAAAACTGGTACTTTCCGAAGCGTCCCTTTGCAGGTATGTGAATAACTGCACGATTGAATTATGTTACTCATACACTCATTTCCATATATACTGTGCTGATCCTTTCAATCATATTACATGAAAATAACAGCGTGAAACAACTAACAGTAATAATTATTGTTTGAAAACTGAAGACATTACGTAATGTATAGTTTAATGAACAAAATATTTTTTTATGAACTACTTAGCAACAAGTTGTTGAGTTCAAGGCTTTCTCTGATATGTTCTTAAATACAAATTGACGTGTCAGGGGGTTATTTGCACTGGGTTGTTATGAAATGTAGGTTTTGGCTACCGTAATTTTGAATACCACAGAAATTATTTCAACTGTAGAACTGAAACTTGTAGAGCAGCTAGCCATTGTTCTGAAATTTTACATAAAATTTCAAGGCGATTTATGTTCTGAAAATAACTTCATTAAACGTACATGTTGGTGTGTGGTTCTTAGGACATGAAAAGCGTACAAGCGCGTGACTTTGGACGTGAGGATAGGAGCGACAGATGGCAATATCTCAGCGTGGTAACGCTGGGTTATCAGGCTACTGGGAGCATTTCTAGCTTCCTAATCGTCAGTGCATATCACTATGTAGCACACTCTTGTGAGTCTTAAAATTCTGTGGTAAATCTGAAGAATGACGCAAAACTTTAAAATTACCAAACGTTAAAAAAAATATATTTCGTACCAGAGTCTGTGTGGACGTAGCAGTTCTGTGTAGTAAACAATTCACAACTTTAAGAAACTTTTTCAAATTCTTTACAGTTCCATGTTTTCCAAAAATTAACAACTTTACAATTACTGTTTGAACCCTTAACTTCTTTTTCTTTTTTATACTAATAAACTTTAACCCTTTTACACATTTTTGATTTAGCAGTATTCTGGATGTCCTATTTCAGTCAGTCTTTCGCTGTAAATCACTATGAAAGCATTTTGTCCTGAATAATTGATTTCAGCACTTAATTTTGTCACTTAAGTGAGTGTTTTAAGGTTTTTTTCCTTCTCAATCCGGATCTAACCCTACCTATGTCAAGGGTCTTTTACAGTGTCCTTCTGTTATCCTATTTCTCTTTCTTCATCTTTAGGGCACTATTTATTGTGTGGCATTCATATCATCTCATCTCCTTGTTAAACTTAATCCAGGATTATATTTCATGTTCATTTACACTGGAAACATAATAGTATCTAAGATTCTATTTTGTAACCTTACAACCGTTAAGGTTATTGTATACAGCTATCCACTGGATGCTTCCTGCACACACCTGCAGCCTGCGGATTTGCCAGCCCTTGACCTACACATGTTTCCTTCACTGAGCTATTTACAGATCATACAGGTATCGCTTGTTGCAGACACAGAATCGTTTTGAAACCATCTGTTTACACGTTGATTATGCCAGGTGACACAAGGCGGTACCAGTCACATTCCCAATCAGTGCACTCATCATCAAACAGTGACACTGTTATCTCAGGACCAGTTTCCTCTCTGAGTCATTTGATCATCTAACTCCCGCAGACATACGTCTAACTGCTCTGCACTGTGAGCCCAACGAGTTGCTCTGTGGTATCCCATGGATGCCACTCCATGCCACTCTGTCTCCATGCCGCACCATCTCTCTGCTGCACCGTCCCTCTGCTATCTCCACACTATGCTGCCTTCGTACCACAATGCTCTGTCTTTGTGTTGTGCTATCCCTGTGTTGCGGCACATTTATGCCGTGCTGTATCCGCAGTGGGGCATCTCAACATCTTCTCCACACCATTGATTCTCCACTCTGCGCCTGTCTGTTCCATGCCTTTTGTGTGCCTTGTTTTCTCCACACTGTGCCATCCCTGTGGCATGATGCATCCATGCTGTGCTACTTCCACACCGCACTGCCTCCACGCTGTATCTCCACCATGCTGCGCCGTGGCTCTGCCATGCCACAAGCACGCCATGCCACACCATACTACCTCCACACTACTCCATCTCTTTGCCATGTTATGCTGCCTCCACACCATGCCACTTCCGCGCCGTGCCAAAAAATACAGCACAATCCGGTTTTGAATCACATTGCTCGAACTATGTGTCACCAACACCCTTCTGCTTCTGCTCTACTTCTTTCATTCAGTAACGTGAATCTTCAAATACGTGACCCCAACACTACTTATGCTACCACCTGGTGTCATTTTCTCTCATCATAAAATCTTTCCTCCAAACTTCTCACTACAAGCTCCTGCCATTCCTATATATTTCGTATCTATCTTTCAAAATTTTCACTTCTTTTTAACTTTACCTTTCGTCTTTTCTTTACAGAAAGTATTTATCTTATTTGATGTCAAACTGGTGTCCTGAAGCACTAAAATAGGGTAGTAAGAATGTATTAAAGGAAGCAGACAACGCTCACAATGACAGAAGAGGAAAATTGACAAAACAATAAGAAAATGAAACAGTACTGTCAGTAACTTAGATGCCTGGTAATCATTAATCACCACACAATGAAAATTGTGTAAATACCCTTTAGCCTTTACCCCCAGTTTCCATCCCTTTCCTCCTGTGACATTTTCTTTCTACACGTATTCTGTGCAGTCTTTTTTATTTCATCTAATTCCAAAATTACGGAAACGTCGAAATCTATTTTCCATTCACATTTGGTAAAGAAACCTACACCAGTAACCACGTCTCAACTTAAACCTGAAATTATGAGAAAATTGTAATAAAACTAAGCTCCATTTACACTCCTGGAAATGGAAAAAAGAACACATTGACACCGGTGTGTCAGACCCACCATACTTGCTCCGGACACTGCGAGAGGGCTGTACAAGCAATGATCACACGCACGGCACAGCGGACACACCCGGAACCGCGGTGTTGGCCGTCGAATGGCGCTAGCTGCGCAGCATTTGTGCACCGCCGCTGTCAGTGTCAGCCAGTTTGCCGTGGCATACAGAGCTCCATCGCAGTCTTTAACACTGGTAGCATGCCACGACAGCGTGGACGTGAACCGTATGTGCAGTTGACGGACTTTGAGCGAGGGCATATAGTGGGCATGCGGGAGGCCGGGTGGACGTACCGCCGAATTGCTCAACACGTGGGGCGTGAGGTCTCCACAGTACATCGATGTTGTCGCCAATGGTCGGCGGAAGGTGCACGTGCCCGTCGACCTGGGACCGGACCGCAGTGACGCATGGATGCACGCCAAGACCGTAGGATCCTACGCAGTGCCGTAAGGGACCGCACCGCCAGTTCCCAGCAAATTATGGACACTGTTTCTCCTGGGGTATCGGCGAGGACCATTCGCCACCGTCACCATGAAGCTGGGCTACGGTCCCGCACACCGTTAGGCCGTCTTCCGCTCACGCCCCAACATCGTCCAGCCCGCATCCAGTGGTGTCGCGACAGGCGTGAATGGAGGGACGAATGGAGACGTGTCGTCCTCAGCGATGAGAGTCGCTTCTGCCTTGGTGCCAATGATGGTCGTATGCGTGTTTGGCGCCGTGCAGGTGAGCGCCACAATCAGGACTACATACGACCGAGGCACACAGGGCCAACACCCGGCATCATGGTGTGGGCAGTGATCTCCTACACTGGCCGTACACCTCTGGTGATCGTCGAAGGGACACTGAATAGTGCACGGTACATCCAAACCGTCATCGAACCCATCGTTCCACCATTCCTAGACCGGCAAGGGAACTTGCTGTTCCAACAGGACAATGCACGACCGCATGTATCCCGTGCCACCCAACGTGCTCTAGAAGGTGTAAGTCAACTACCCTGGCCAGCAAGATCTCCGGATCTGTCCCCCATTGAGCATGTTTGGGACTGGATGAAGCGTCGTCTCACGCGGTCTGCACATCCAGCACGAACGCGGGTCCAACTGAGGCGCCAGGTGGAAATGGCATGGCAAGCCGTTCCACAGGACTACATCCAGCATCTCTACGATCGTCTCCATGGGAGAATAGCAGCCTGCATTGCTGTGAAAGGTGGATATAGACTGTACTAGTGCCGACATTGTGCATGCTCTGTTGCCTGTGTCTATGTGCCTGTGTTTCTGTCAATGTGATCATGTGATGTACCTGACCCCAGGAATGTGTCAATAAAGTTTCCCCTTCCTGGGACAATGAATTCAAGGTTTTCTTATTTCAATTTCCAGGAGTGTATTTTAATGGGCAACATTATGCTTCCCTGACTTTTTGGCTTTCCCGTGACGATCATTATTTTTATGCAACACACTGACATGATGACCATAGATTTCTTACCAGGAAGAATATTTACAAACGTTTGCATTATCTCACTCAGGTTACTGACACCATCCACTAAGTAATTCCTTCATTCACTTTACGCTAAAGTAGTTATTATGGGTTGTCCTGATTTTTCTTCTTCGCCTTTTAAATTCTTTGAGGTATATATGCACGATGTTCAGAGGTTACAGAACATATGAGATTGACTATATTTTTGGAAAACACAGAAACAAACTTGAGGAGTGCAATACTAATCGACGTTCTGAGGTTATCAGAGAAAATAATCTAGTACTAATAAAATCACAGTGTAAATTAAAGAAGGAGGTGGAAAGTTAGACCCTAGGCAAGTTGCAGCTTTTAAAACCTTAGACTTCACTGGAAGAACATTCAACAAAATAAGTATCAAAACTATGATACAGCCCTAAGCGTCGTGTGGTAACAGTAGCAGAAAAAGTACTATAATCGATAACAGCTAAAAAGAGGTACACATGGATAACAGACGAGATACTAGAAATAATAAAGAAACGATCAAAATACGCTGCTCAAAAGAATAAGGGGAATATGACTTTGGGTGTCTGCCATACACCATTGAGCAATAATTGAGGTTTGGGTACGTTACCAAATTACACCTTTATCTTTCAAAAATTAACTATACAACAAAACCACAGTACAACCTCGTTCATTTACATGATAAGAACTGAAATGTACGAAAAGTGCCAAAACAAAGTGGACTCAATTATTCATCCGGTCATCCTGGGTGCTTGTCATTGTACTCTGACAGCTTCAATAACATTTATGCTCCGTGTGTGCATTGATCAGAGCCTGACGCACATGTGACATGCCCTGCATAAGTCTACAGGGATCGCCCTATGGTATCCTCTCCATTCTTCAGTGAGAGACTTTCAGAGATTTTGGAGAGCCTGTGGTGGAACATGACACTACGAACTCTTCTGTCAAGTATGCCCCACACATGCTCGATAGGGTGTAAGTCGGGACTCACTACTGCCCATTCAATTGTTTTAATGTCCACACTTCGAAAAACATCCCTGGTGATGTCCACCACATAGGCCCTGGTATAATCAAGCATGACAAGTAATTCAGGGCCACCACATTATGCAGCAGCCACCACACAGACCATGTACCGTCTGGTGGTAAGGTGACCATTGACGAAGACAAGATCCGTACTGCTTTCGGTACTGATGTCTCCCCACACCGTCACAGAACCTTGGCCGAATCTGTCGATTTCATGAACAACATTTATCAGGTATCGCTCCACACACGATTACAGCCATCAACGTGTGTCAGACAAAATTTAGGACTCGTCTGTAACTATCGCATTCCGTCAATGACATTAAGAATGGCAAGACTGAAGGCGAGCTGCGAGTTGTTGTTGGGTCCGCGGGATACTCAAACAGAATGTCTGGCTCGTAAGGTGATTTATAGTGATCTGTTCCTTACTCTCTGATTGGACACAGTGACTCCAGTAGCCTTTCTGAGATCGTCTTGCAGTGCTCCGTGATTTGTGCAACGCATAGATGGCCAGATATCGCTCTTCACTTGGGTTTATAATTCACAATTTGATCAAAACTATCCGGATTCCTGACTGATGCCTTGATGAAAGCTTCCGATCTTGCAGGCATACGTTTAATCAGGTGCTGAAAGATTTCTTGGGGAATGGCAGCCCATTCTTCATGGAGTGCTGCACTGAGGAGATGTATCGATGTCGGCCGGTGAGGCCTAGCACGAATTCGGCTCTCCAAAACATCCCAGAGGTGTTCTATAGGAATCAGGTCAGGACTCTGTGCAGGCCAATCTAGTGCAGGGATGTTATTGTCGTGTAACAACTCCGCCACAGGCCGTGCATTATGAACAGGTGGTCGATCGTGTTGAACGACGCAATCGTCATCCCCGAATTGCTCTTCAACAGTGGGAAGCAAGAAGGTGCTTAAAATATCAATGTAGGCCTGTGCTGTGATAGTGCCATGTAAAACAACAAGGGTTGCAAGCCCCCTCCATGAAAACACGACCACACCATAACATCACAGCGTTCGAGTTTTACTGTTGACACTACACACTCTGGCAGATGACGTTCACCGAGCATCTACCATACCCACTCCCTGCCATCGGATTGCCACATTGTGTAATTTGATTCGTCACTCCACACATCGTTTTTCCTCTGTTTAAAAATGGTTCAAATGGCTCTGAGCACTATGGGACTTAACTTCTAAGGTCGTAAGTCCCCTAGAACTTAGAACTACTTAAACCTAACTAACCTAAGGACACCACACACATCCATACCCGAGGCAGGATTCGAACCTGCGACCGTAGCGGTCGCGCGGGAGTCGTCTTGCTCACCTTGTTATCTGGCTCTGTGATTCTAGGACTAGTGTACTGCCCTACCTGGCCTGTGTGAATTTAAAGTAACTTGTGTTACTCTGCTGGCCAGCGCTCTCATTCAAAAAATTTGCCACCGTAGTAGTTCTGACTTGCACTGTAAACGAAATTTTGCTGTTGGCCAAGAGGCCTCTGATTAATTGGCTTTGCATAGAAAATCTTCTCTTTAATGTTTAATGCATTTTCTACCCTTGTTGTTAGTTTTTTGTAATACTGTTGGTTTAAACCTCTTAGGTACACCTTTTGATTGGCTGGTTTATTTAAAATTGTTTGATTTAAACGTTTTAAAAGTCTTAGTTCTTGATTTTGTTTGAGCTTATTATTACTGTAATTTAACGGTTGTCCCCTTGACAATTTTAAACGCCTTCATGTTTGTAATGGCAAATTAACGTCAATTTTCTTACCTGTTTTTTAAAGGGGGACCTGTTGTTACCAAAAAAAATATCTAATGGATTTGTTGACCAAGGATAAATGATGTTAGTTAAGGGGCCTAGTCCTTCCATGTCATTTCCATGATCCTGGAAATTCCTGATTTCATGTAGAATGGTGTCAAAACCATTAACCTGTGATTGATGTTGAAGACGGAAAGAGAGAAAAACAACATCTACTTGTTCCACATGCACAAAACGAGGTAAGGGGAGACAACCCATAGAAATGCAGCCTACATTCACCTAAACACATCACCACAGTTTAGTGGCATGCTTTTTTCCTGGTAGCCACTTGTTAATTGATGAAATGTATCCGCAGTTGCCAATACGAACAACCAACAGCTGTGTAAGTGAATGATGACAGTGAAAATTTGTCCGGGATCGGAACTCGAACGCGGATTTCCTCCTTTATGCGGGCAGTCGCCTTAACCACTTTGGTTACCCTTCCACGACTCATGGCCAGACGACGCTTCCATACATCGTCGTTTCTGCGTCACAAACTGCACTCGTAAACACATTATGTAATTCCCGTACAGAGGATGACATAAATATGATATTTCAGTGACTGTGTCGTTGGGAAGAACGATGCACGCATGTTCGAAGGAACTTTCCATCGTTCTTCTTAACAACACAGGAACTGCAGCATCGTACTTATTAACTGACTTGGCGAATATTGTGACTTATATGCACGGACTGAGAGCGCTTGACGATGAAACTCGGGATCTGCTTTCATACACAAACTATGAAACCGATCTAACTAAGTGCCAAGAATATGTGCACATCGCTAGGAAGCAGTCTTGAAGGCAACAAGAAAGACTAACGTCAGTTTGTCCTCATCAGTTATTAACCTGACACCTACACAAGCTTCAGCCGCGGAAGTGGCTCTGGTACCTGTGACTCATAGTGTCAAACTCGTCATCAAATCAGAGTTATAGTCAGGAGAAGTAGAGAAATGGTCTCGATTTTGGGAATAGTATCAGTCATCCATATACAGAAATCACTACATTTCTACTGTAGACAAAAACCGTATAATTTAGGCTCATCTCGATTATCTTGAAACAATCAAACCGATACCACTTGTACGCTACATACATCGAATGTAACAAACGCATAAAAGCCTTACAGGAAAATGTAGACGATTATGGCCGCATATTAGCACCCAGATTTCTGCGTGCGTTTCCGAAAAATGTACTCAGACGCTGGGTTATTCAAACAGGAATTGCTGAAAGCAACGTCACAAAACTAATGGATGTTTTGAGCAATGAACTAGAAGGAGCTATGATTACTCACACAATTAGTGGTAATAGCGTTTCGAAAATATTCACATCCACAACTGCGACTGTACAGGTTAATTCAAACGAAGAGAAGCCAAGCAGAAAGACGAGAAGAGAGCACTCGAAATACTGCATGTTTTGTGATTCAGATCTTCATTGGGCACAAGAGAGTACGAACATACTATCAAGGATAGGATCGACAACCTGAAATCCTCACGTCGATGTTCCTTGTGTCTGAAAAGGGGCACAATATCATTGAATACAGGAAGAAAAATAAAATAGCTTGTTAGAGATGCAAGAAGTCGCTTCATGTATCTTTCTGCAATTAAGAAGCGCGAGTTTCAGTGGGAAATATTATTGTTCAACTGCCGCTCTTCCCAAATCTTCAAACAGCCTGCGTTTGGATCACACGTCAGATGGGACAAGAGAAACGTGCCCTACGTGCTGTTAACTCGATGACGGAAGCCATTTCAGCTTTATCAGCTTGGCCAATGGCTTGCAGTTACGAATCATCACCCACAGCCATTAGCTGTTGCAGGATTCAGATCACCGCATTTCACGTCACTATTTCGCTCATGTGCTCACTTCAAGTTGACAGAAGTTTGTACAAAAATACACTGACGGAAAATAATCCCAACACCAAGAAATAATTATTGTCGTGCAATGGAATTTCCGGGCTAGATGACATATTTAAGGTTTTAATGTTGCAAGATTCATAGGTTAATACAAGAACGAGGAAAACCATTGTAAGTATGAAACTGTAATACATTAAACGCCGGAGCAAGTACCAGGCTGTTGAATGCAAGTATGCGAACGTGCTTGCATTGTGTCGTGCAGGTGCCGGATGTCAGTCTTTGTGATGAAGTTCCATGCCTGTTGCACTTTTTCGGCCAATACAATGACAGTTAATACTGATTGCAGATGACACTGGAATTGTCGTCCGATGATGTCCAATACGTACTAGTTTGGAGGCAGATCTAATGATGAAACAGGCCAAGACAACATGTTGACACTCTGCGGACTGGTTTCCAACAACTGTATGTTGACGAGCGTTGTCCTGTTGGCAAACGTCCCCTCCAAATCTGTCTATGAATGACAGCACAACACGTCGAGTCGACAGACCGACGTACAAACAGAGTCAGGGTACGTGGGATGACCTGCTCATATACGAAATCGCAACCCCAGACAGTAACTCTAGATTCCATTGTGTAGACTCCAGGTTGGGTGCAAATGACCTCCTTCTAACCAACATATGAACGGCACTGGTACCGAAGCAGAACCGGCTTCCAGCAGAAAACACCACAGACGTTCACTTCACCTTCCAATCAGCTCTCACTTGACACCACTGGAGTCGCAAACGACGGTGGTTTGACATCAGTAGAGTGCACGCTACTGGATGTCTGGCTCGTAGCTGTCTTTGAAATAACTGATTTGTAACAGTTCGTTGTATCGCTGTGGTACCAAATGCTGTTCATATTGCTGCTGCAGATGCAGTACCATGAGTCAGAGACATACGCGGAACACGATGGTCTTCCTCCTCTGTAGCGCTGTTGACAATTGCGTCTTCGTCGTCTTAAAGACATTCTTGACTAACATCAACCAATTTCAAATTTAACGAACGCTCACGACCGTTTCAGCGTATATTCAAAGGAAACCTGATTTTCATATTCATAGTGGTGCAACAAGCACCACTCTTGTGCTAGTAGAGCGAAATTTGAATATACGTCATTCTCCAGATGTAGAAACACGACTACCAACTTTCTTTGATCCCGCACAACGCGTTCTTGGCGTTAGGTTTTTTTTCCGTAAGTGTGCCTTGAATTTCTCCACTTGTAAAAAGCAGAAACTCATCACTTCGAGCTGTTCCATACGATATTACCATCCATAGGCTCCAACATGCTGATCCCAAGGACCACGAGCGCCAGTACCCTCGTAGAATTCTTATGGTGCAGAGCGAAAGATGACAACCCAACATGCCTTAGCGATTCGGCAGCTATTTTTCCTTCTAGACATGGATCGCGTTTGAGTGGGCGCAGGTAGGGTATCATTTTCAGGAAAGCTACTGTCAGCCATGTAAACCTCAAGAAAGATTCTGCGTCCTTAAACAATGAAATGCGTCGCTTTAGGGACTTCGAATTGATGACAGGGATAAAAGGAAAACCAAAACGACCACTCTCACAGAAGCATGCCGCCGTTTTGCATAACTTTCGTGATACGTTCCAAATGGTGGAAGGCCTGAGAATAGTTTCATTAGTAAGAACAAAAGATATGATCCTTTCTTCAAATCACAGTAACCGAGAAAGACGTTGTATATCATTGCAAAGAACGTTATATAGTAACATTCACATTCCTGAGAGGTATCATTCACAAATGGTGCTTTGCACGTTGAAAGGATCAGTATGCAGAACACTTCAGATGATGTATTCTACCTACGTCAGCAAGTAGTGAAAAAGGAAATACTGGGAATTACAAAGCGGAGAATTGTCTCTGATGCGTCATCAGGAGAAAATGATTCACCGTCACTTAATAACACTCTAGATTCAGGACCCATTTCGTTGCCAGAAATGCTGCCAACTTTAATTCGCTTCAGAGTGTGCCAAAAGGCAGTTGTTCGAGGACCGAGGCGTACATATACTGAATAGAAAGAATAAAGATTTAATGCGATTCTACTGGTTTGGTTTCAAGAAAAAGGAAGATGCAATTTGGCAAACTACGAACGACGTCATCATTTATTAATTCACACGTTTATCATTCGGCCTCAATTGCGGCCCATCTCTCTTTCTGCAACGTTACGTGAATTAGCAACAAGGGTTAGAGACAAATATCCTATTGCAGCAGAGATTCGAAATATAAGCACATTCATGGACGACTGGGCCGCCAGTTGCGTGGTCGACAATGTAGTCGCATCTATATCCTATCAGCTGACAGGTCTATTGCAACGAATAAAACATCCAGTGGTAAAATTGTCTACGAATTATAATTTTCTAAAGATTATATGGAAAACGGAAGAGCAGCCAGTAAAGAACATACTACAGCCGTAGGCATCTATAGAAACACAGAATCAGATTCAGTCTTCTTCAATCACCGTCTCATTAGCGATAAATTGCAAGTTAGACCCGCGATTAAACGGCAGTTACTGCACACAACAGCGAAACTTTACGGTCCTCTCGTCATCTGTTTACCGATACACATAACACGAAACACTTTTCTCCCCAGATATATGGCGTAAAGGCATACAATGGGACGAGATCTTGTAACCACATTCATTAACTGATGGGAATTTCGGGCATCACAAATCACTCATCTACAGTTATTCATATTATCAAGAAGGATATGAGTGCACAGTAAAAAAAAGAAAAGACAAATTTCTCACGTTCACGCATTTTCTGATGCCTCAGAAATGGCATAAGGATCAATACTCTATATCTGAACATCTGAGACTAAAAATACGTTTGTGCGTTTTGAGGTCAGTAAAAACAAAGTTTTTCCTATCAGAAGGTTAAACTTCCATTGCTTGAATTACTAGCTGCCTTAATGGGTTCACGACATCTGAGATATTTCGTCACTCTTCTGAATCCGACATTGCAAATGCAACAATGTGGAGCGATGACATGGTAGCACTTGACTACATACGAAGCAACTAAATCGCTGGAGCATGTTTCTTGGTAAGAGAATAATTGAAATCCATGAAATTTTAACTTCATCACTGTGCTTACATTCCCTCACCAAAACCAATCCGGCAGATTTGTTGTTCCTATTGGAACCGATTGCACATAATGGCATGGGTTCTCTGTTTCATTCATAATGTTACACGTGCAGAGAAGATAAAAGCCAAATTCACTGCTCACAAACTAGAATCAGCAAAACGCAGTTGGATACGGCTGGCCCAGTGGGAAAGGTTTCTTACAGAAAACCACACATTACCAAGTTTCTAAAAAAATCAAAGATAGAACGCTACAACCCGTGTCTTTAGGATGGACTCAAACGGCTTGGAGGACGAGTTCACTATGCAGACTTGAATGTACTTCAAAAGCTTCCTATATTATTGAAACTTTCTCATCAGTTTACAAGGCTGCTCACTCGACAGACGCACTTACTATTATACCATCATCGGCCGGTGTGGCCGAGCGGTTCTAGGCGCTTCAGTCGGGAAAAGCGAGACCGCTGCGGTCGCAGGTTCGAATCCTGCCTCGGGCATGGATGTGTATGATGTCCTTAGGCTAATTAAGTTTAAGTACTTCTAAGTTCTAGGGGGACTGATAACCTCAGATGTTAAGTCCCATAGTGTTCAGAGCCATCTGAACCATTTTTTGATTATACCATCTAGGATATGCTGTAGTATTATCTGAATTATGGAATGAATTTAGGAATTTAAAGGGAAGACAAAGAATAAAAGGGATCATACGCATGTGTCTCCTTTGTAAGAAAGCTATACGTGTCTGCAGATGTTAGACAGAACCTAATATATCACATGACCGCATTAAATTCACTATGCCATTTGCGGCAGCACGCTTGTATTTCGTAGGACCACATTTCGTCATACTCGGCAAAAAGAACTCTCCATCTGCAACTCGTATCTAGTACGTGCACAGATAATATATGATGGCCTTCAGAAGATTCTTTCGGATAATGCGAAACTGTTTCGAGCAGGAAACACAGAAGTGAAAGACACCAATCTGATCTTCGAGGATGCGAGGGTCAGCCAGAACTTCGCTCACCACGGTGCCTCATTGAAGTTTATTATACATGGCGGCCTGGTGGTGAGGTCTGTGGGAATACGTGGTAGAAATAACGAACCGTTGCCTCAGGAAGGTTATTATGGCAAAATCATTAGATGATGAAAAACCGTTTAGGAGTACATAATAAGAAATGCAGGTGTACCCGTAGTCTAGGGGTAGCATTTTTGATAATTAATCAAAACGATCTCGATCCCGGATTCGAAACCCACCACATAAGAAGTCACCCTCACTCTGCCAATGGCCCTGTCAGAGAGGATGGAGGAGCGGACAGAAGTTCAGGGCGCTTTTTGTCCTTGGACTGGGAAACTACTCCTAAAGGCGGAAGAATCACTAATTATCAGCGGAATGAGAATGCAGAACGCAGTGGAAACGATAATGTGTAGCCACAGGATATGTGGCCTGTAACTGAAAAAGTGTCCCGACGACCTCTCCATTGGCAAAAGACGGCGTTATAGTCCCCTGTTCAGATCTCCGGGAGGGGACTGCCAAGGTGGAGGCGACCATGAGAAAAAGATTGAATAATCAACGAAAGGATAACGTTCTACGAGTCGGAGCGTGGAATGTCAGAAGCTTGAACGTGGTAGGGAAACTAGAATATCTGAAAAGGGAAATGCAAAGGCTCAATCTAGATATAGTGGAGGGCAGTGAAGTCAAGTGGAAAGAAGACAAGGATTTCTGCTCAGATGAGTATAGGGTAATATCGGCAGCAGGAGAAAGTGGTATCACGGGAGTAGGATTCGTTATGAACAGGAGAGCGTGTTACTGTGAACAGTTCAGTGACATGTCTTTTCTTATCAGGCTCGACAGCAAACCAACACCGACAACGATAGTTCAGGTGTACATACCCACGTCGCAAGCTGAAGATGAAGAGACAGAGAAAGTATATGACGATACTGAAAGGGTAATATACTACGTAAACGGAGAAGAAAATCTAATAGTCATGGGCCACTGGAAAGCAGTTGTAGGGGAAGGAGCAGAAGGAAAGGTTACAGGAGAGTAAGGGTTTGGGGTAATGAATGAGAGAGCAGAAAGACTAAATGACTTCTGTAATAAATTTCAGCTAGTAATAGCCAATACTCTGTTCAAGACTCACAAGAGGAAGACGTGATACGGTAATATTTCACTTAGATTACACCACTGTCAGGCAGAGATTCCGAAATCAGATACTGGATTGTAAGACATACCCAAGAGTAGGTAAGGACTCAAATCACAACGTAGTAGTGATTAGGAGTAGGCTGAAGTTCAAGACATTAGTCAGGAACAACCAGTACGCAAACAAGTGGAATACATAACTACTAAGGAATGACGAGATACGCTTAAAGTTCTCTAAAGCTATAGATACAGCAATAAGGTATAGCTCAGTAGGCAGTACAGTTGAAGAGAAATTGACATCTTTAAAAAGGGCAATCACGGAAGTGGGGACAGAAAAACATAGGTACAAAAAAGGTGACTGTGAAGAAACCATGGGTAACAGAAGAAATACTTCAGCTGATCGATGAAAGAAGGAAGTACAAAAATGTTCAGGGAAATTCAGGAATACACAAATACAGGTCACTGAGGAATGAAATAAACACAAAGTACAGGGAACCTAAGATGAAATGGCTGCATGAAAAATGTCACGAAATCAACAAAAAAATTAATGTCGGATAGAGTGACTCAGCAAAAGAAAGTCAAAACAACCTTCGGTAAAATTAAAAGAACGAGTGGTAACATTAAGAGTGCAACGGGAATTCCACTGTTAAATGCAGAGCAGAGCGCGGATAGATGGAAAGAATACATTGAAGGCCTCTTTGGGTTGAAGATTTGTCTGATGCGATAGAAGATGAAACATGAAACAGGAGATAGGGAATCCAGTATTAGAATTAGAATTTAAAATAGCTTTGGAGGACTTAAGATCGAATAAGGCAGAAGGGATAGATAACACTCCATCAGAATTTCCAAGATCATTGGGGGAATTGGAAACAAAACGATTATTCACGTTGGTGAGTAGAATTTTTGAGTCTGGCGACACATTATCTGACTTTCAGAAAAATATCATCCACAGAGTTCCGAAGACAAGTGTCAGAATTATCGCATAATCAGCTTAACAGCTCATGCATACAAGTTGCTGACAAAATAATATACAGAAGAATTGAAAAGAAAATTGAGGATGTGATAGCTGACGATCAGTTTGGCTTTCGGAAAGGTAATGGAAGCAAGACACATTAATAGGATTGTCGACCTGGGAAAAGCGTTCGACAATGTAGAAAGGTGCATGATGTTCGAAATCTTGAGAAAAATATGGGTAAGCTATAGGGAGACACGGTTAATATTTAATATGTACAAGAGCGAAGAGGGAATAATAAGAGTGGACAACCAAGAACAAAGTCCTTGGATTAAAAAGTGTGTTAAAGAGGGATGTAGTCTTTCACCCCTACAGTTCAATCAGTAAATCGAAGAAGCAATGATGAATGCAAAAGGAAGTTTCAGGAGTGGAATTAAAATTCAAAGTGGAACGATATCAATGATACAATTCGCTGATGACATTGCTTTTAGAGGTTTCCGATTCACTCAGGATGTAGTGTTGCGACAGTACACATGGAGTACATGAAATGATCGCATTTACAGATCAACAGCAGTAGCAGTTCTGAGGTACCATGTGTCGACCTATTCTGAAATACCCGTATTAGTTGGTGGTGTAGCCAACATGGGCTGACTCTGGCATCAATCATACAGTTGGCGATGCAGTCCTGGGACACGTTATTCATGCCTGCTCGGCCTGTTCAATTACTTGTTGATTGACGAGTCGCTTCTCATCTCATCATATACCACACGTGCTTGATTGGAGACAAGTCCAGAGATGGTGTTTGTCAGTAAAGTTGCTGCACGTCTTGCAGAGCACGTTGAGTTTCACGGGCAGAGTGTGGGCGATCGTTATCCTGTTGGAACAACACATCAGCTTCCTGTTGCAAGAATGGCAAAGGAATGAATCTAAAAATTTTCTGCACGTACCTAGTGCTGATTAGCTCCCTCTTCAGGAACACCAAAGGTGAGCGAGAGCTGTAGCTTACTGCATCTCACACCAGAAGGCATAGGGTAGGGCCAGAGTGTCATAGACGAATGCACTCTATGAAACAGTGCTCACCAGGTCTATGTCGTACATGCAAACAACCATCATTTGCGCGCAGGCAGAACCTGCTTCCATCGGTGACAACGAAGGCGTGCCATTGCATCTTCCCAGTGATCATCTGATGGTACCAGTAGAGGCGTGCACGTCGATGCTCAGGTGTGAGTGGAAGACGGGTTAGAGGCCTGTTTGCCCATAGTCCCACTGCTAATAATTAGTTCTCAACAATTCATGTTGATACGTCCGGGCTCACAAGCCCCTTATCTGTGCTGTGGTAGCTGTACAATCTGTCACAACTGTCCTTACAATACGATGATCCTGGCGAACGACTGTGCTGCGTGGACGTCCAGAACCTCGTCTACGGGTGTTCACGTGACCACTGGTACCAGCATCATTGCACAACTGACGCAGCACTTGCAACTTCTGTGACGATTCTCCGAAAGGACTATTCCGCCATTCGGAAGGCCACAGTTTGTCCCCTTTCCAACTCGTTCAGTGGGCTGTAGTGCGTCTGTGTGGCAAGGTTGCCTGCGTGCCTCACACGTCTGCACTACACTGAGCCTTCTGGCTGTCAACACTCCCTATTAAAGAACTGACACTGATGTCGCTCAGGCAGCTATGCCTGAAATTATTATCAGTGCATCTGCTATCCCCCAGGGGGCATATGCCGCCATCAAAATCGACATCTTTTTTTCAAGTGTACTAATATTTCTTTTCTGGCAGTCTGTTTTACACCCCTGGGTTTTTAGACTGGCATGCAAAATACCTTCTTAATTAATTTCTACATAGCAGTCATTCCATCATTTTTATCTATGGAGTGCAAATGAAATGAAATGACAGTATGACATTATTGCCTGGGAAACCTCATCTGTAGTTCTTTGAGCGTCTGGTGCAAGTCTTTCCTATTTGAAGCCACTTCGCGAACTTGTACGTCTTTGTGATGAAGATGAAATGAAATTATTGGAGAAAACAAACATCCAGCCAGGAATCAAACCCAGGACAATCTAGTGATGCTAACCAAAATACCAGCTACTGCAGACTACACGGTGCAAATAAAATCTTCAATACGATAGCATATGCTGCAATAAACTTTTACATATCAGGGACCACTAATTTATTAAATGACAATTTGATTTTACACCTAGGCTATTATAGAATCAATATCTTTTACAGGATGAGGAGAAAAATGCCCAGAAAATATTTCATGCACCTTAACATATGCAATCTAATTTACCTGTTCTATATCTAACTGCATGCAATATTTTACTTTCCAGTTTTATTTTGCCGGTCAGTGGATCAATATGGAAGATGGCATGCTCCACGCTGTTGTCGGATATCTCAAAGATCACGGATCTAGGTTACATTGTTGCTGGAGCTATCAAAAAGGGTCATTGTCCTCCAAGGTCAATACTCTCTCCCACATTCCCTCCCGTTTTCTCCTTTTCCATAGGAAGAGGGTCCATTGTTCTCTTCAAGTCAGCCTCTAGATTCCTAATCACTTTTACTAATGCCTGTCGCAATTTATTGTTCAATTAGTGTAATTTATAAAATTTCTTACCCTTTTACATATTGTACATTAGCTAACAGTATACTACATATAATGTTCAGCTATATTATGTTACTAGCAAGAGATATTAATATTACAAAGATTAATACAGTACAAACAGACCACTTCCTTAACCCTCGACCGACAGTCTCCCCCCTCCCCCCCTCCCTTCCCAAGGTCCATCCGGCCTTGGTCGATCTCTATTGAGATGACCAGTCGAACTGGCCGAATAATGCTTCTTCAGCCTGGGGTTGAAGAATTAGGATCTGCACCATTCCACCTCGCCCTTATCTTGCTTCGGTAGTATGGGCTCTCCTCTACATGTGTCTTGCCTGTTTATCATTTTGTAAGTGCACAGTGTCTCCCACTCAGCATTTAACTGCTTTCCTGTTAGGACACTGTATTTTATGAAAGTTTCTTAATTCTACCAAATATTCTTTCTCCTGTCTCTTCATAAACTTCACTTCTCTTCGCAGATCCTCCAGTACACCAGTTCATGGTCGGTGGGTATTGTACTTAAGCATTCTCCCGTTAAGAAATGGCTTAGTGTCGGTGTAATTGGTAATGAACAAGTGGCGGCTTCTTTTCTGACTGGTTTGATGCGGCCCGCCAAGAGTTCCTCTCCTGTGCCAACCTCTTCATCCAGAGTAGCACTTGCAACCTACTTCCTCAATGATTTGTTGAATTTATTCCAATCTCTGTCTTCTTCTACAGTTTTTGGCCTCTTCAGTTTCCTCTAGTACCATGGAAGTCAATCCCTGATGTCTTAACAAATGTCCTATTATCCTGACCCTTCTCCTCGTCAGTGTTTTCCACATTTTCATTTCCTCTCCGATTGTGCGCAGAACAGCCTCATCCCTTACGTTATCAATCCACCTAATTTTCAACATTCTTCTGCAGCACCACATCTCAGACGCTTCAATTCTCTTCTGTTCTAGCTTTCCTGCAGTCCATTTTTCACTACAGTACAATGCTGTGCATCAAACGTACATTCTCAAAAATTTCTTCCTCAAATTCAGGTCTATTTTTGATACTAATATAGACTTCTCTTGGCTAGCAATGCCATTTTTACCAGCGCTACTCTGCCTTTGATGTCCTCTTTGCTCCGTCGGTCAATGGTTATTTTGCTGCCTAGGTAGCCACAATCCTTAACTTCATCTACCTCACGACATCAATCCTGATGTTAAGATTCTCACTTCTGCTACTTCTCATTACTTTCATCTTTCTTCGATTTACCCTCAATCCATATTATGTACTCATTAGATTATTCATTCCATTCAGCAGATACTGTTATTCTTCTTCACTTTCTAATTTCCTTTTCTGGCAAGGCTGTGCAAGATATGTGTACTTCGCCATATTCTCAGACAAGCAGGATGTCATACTCGATCTTTACATCATTTAGTCTTTTATTTTCATACTGCGCGGTCGTAAGGAACACTATCCTCATTGAGTGATGTTGGGCAGTACCACTGAACCAAAAAGTAATTTCGTAATCGGTCGATGCGCTTTAGATGGAAACTGTATAGGAAGACGGAGATTGGAATAAATCCAGTACATAATTGAGGACGCAGGTTGCAAGTGCTACTCTGGATGAAGAGGTTGGAACAGGAGAGGAATTCGTGGCGGGCCGCATCAAACCAGGGTCTTTGGTCTGATATCGATCTGCTATGGTCTTATTCTACTTCCTGTTACAGAATCACCATGTAATCTGTTGCATTTTTATCGATTAGTACGAAGTCATGTGTGTGGGATATTGCATCGAATCAAGCAGAGACCAGGGTGCAAAATTTCATAGCCTGTGTCGGTGCAACAACAAGCATTTTACCAGCATTTACGCCGTGCAGGAAAAAAATAAGTAAAGATCCACTAGTATTAGAACAGCCTAGAATAAAAATTGGTATTTATTTCTTCTTAAATTCATGATAGACTGTAAACATCGAAAAGTACCTGCTTGCATACATGCAGAAAAATAACGACTGGCGTAGCTTCTCATAAGTGATTCAAAAATGCAGAAATGGTTCAAAAAATGGCTCTGACCACTATGGGACTTAACATCTGAGGTCATCAGTCCCCTAGAACTTAGAACTACTTAAACCTAACTAACCTAAGGTCATCACACACATCCATGTCCGAGGCACGATTCGAACCTGCGACCGTAGCGGTCGCGCGCTTCAGGACTGAAGTGCCACAACAGCTCGGCCACACCGGCCGGCAGAAATGGTGCTGATTAATTCTTAAAGACGTTCATTCCAGTTGACTAAGCTATGTTACTAATCTTCAGCGTGACGGTGAATTTAATAACTTCATGGTAAACATTTGCGCTTTGCGAAGTACATCACCATTTTGAAAGGAAGCCACATTTGAAAGAACGCAAAATCTGCAAGATTGGTGATGTTTTACAGAAGCTCGAAATTTAGCAAGGACTTCAGCGGGAGCTGCTTTTAATAGCATGCTAAGATGAAACTCTGTCCCGAAATTCAGCAGTAAATCTAGAAACATTCTGGTAAAGAATAACATATCTGTAAAGTGCACCAGCGGCATGAGACAATCGAAACCTTCGTTGTGCGATAGCAATGGTAATGGTATCGATGACAGCACAGCTAAAGCAGAGCTACTGCACACGGTTTTCCGAAATTCCTTCGCCAAATAAGGCGAAAAAAATATTAAATAATTCGAATCAAGAACAGCTGCAAACAGGAACTAGTTAGAAACAGATACCCTCGATGTAGCGAAGCAACTTTAATCGCTCAATAAAGGCAAGTCTTTTAGTCGAGACTGTACACAAATTAAGTTCCATTCAGAGTACGCCGATATGATAGCTCCATACTTAGTAAACACAAAAAATAGCTCACTCGACGGAAGAACCATACCTAAAGAGTGCATAGTTGCACAGGACACTTCAAAATACAAGATAGGAAATAGAAGTAAACCGCTTAATTACAGACCCATATCACTGACGGCGATTTGCAATATTATTTTGGAATAAATACAGTGTTTAAACATTTTAATTACCTCGAAGAAAACAATCTAGCGATGGATGATCAGCACGGATTCAGAAAATATAGTTCTTGTGAAGCACAATATGCTCTACATTCACAGAAAGTAATGAGTGCTGTCGATAGAGGATCTCAGATTGATTCTATATTTCCAGATTACTAGACCACTTCTCGTACCGTTCCTCGAAAGCGCCTTCTGATCAAATTGCATGTCTTTGGAGTATCATCTAAGCTGTATGGAAAGTATCCTTTCATGAACGTCACAGTTAGTAGCAACTACCGGAATGTCATCGAGTAAAACAGAAGAGACACCTGGCATTCCTCAAGCATGTGTTATGGTCCCCCCTGCAGCTCCTAATCTACGGAAACGAATGGGGAGACTATTTCAACAGCCCTCACAGATTGTTGCAGATGATACTGTCATTTACCGTATATTAAAGTCATCAGAAGATAAGAACCAGTTCCAAAATGGTTTGGACAAGATATCTGTATGGAGGGAAAAGTGGCAATTTTCTCTGAACAATAAAAAGTGTCAGGTCATCCACATCAGTATTAAAAGGAACCTCCTAAATTTCTGTTACACGGTAAATCACACTAGTCTGATTGCTGTAAACTCAACTAAGTACTTGGGGATTACAATTACGAACAACTTAAACTGGAACGCTCGCACAGACTGTGTTGTGGGTAAAACGAAAAAAAAACAAACTATGTTTTATTTGCAGAACTCCTTGAGGATGCAAACAATCTAATAAAGATACGGCCTACACTACGCCTGTCTGCAGTTTATGGGACCCTTACCAAATAGTACGGGTGAACGGTATCGAAAAACTTCAAAGACTTGCAGCTCGTTTTGCTCTGTCGCAAAATATGTGAAGAGAGAAACAGAAGTTATACGCGAGTTGGGGTGCCAGTCATTAAAAAAAGACATTTTTCGTTGCGGCGAGATCTTTCCACGAAATTTATGACACCAATTTTCTACTAAGGTAGCTAAAATATTTTGTTGACACCCACCTACACAGGGAGAAGTGATCAACAGAATAAAATAAGAGAAGTCAGAGCTCGCATGGGAAAATTTATGTTCTTTTTTCCAGCGCGCTGTTCGAGCTTGAAATGGTAGAAAAATAGCTTGAAGGCGGTTCGTTGAACACACTGCCATGGACGTGCGGATGAATTTTAGAGTGGTTACGTACACACGGATGTAGAAGGACAACTGCATTAATGTTATTATAACATGGTAGAAAATTGCAAATGTCATTTCTGTTCTATGTTTTTCAATAAATGACCGCCTCAGTTTTTAAATAATGAAGTTCTGCTGTAACTAATAAAGGCCGCAATATTGTTAAAGTGGGACAGCTGAATGAAGAATACGATTGCGGGCTTTTCATCTGTTGCTCCGCCCATTTACGAGTCTCTTCCCCCCCCCCCCCCCCCCTCCTCTCTCTCATCTGATACGTCCCCACGGACCCTGCGAACAGACGAATGCTCCCTCCTCGATTGGCGACGTGATAGTGGCCGTCCGTCTTCCTTCAGACGCAGATCCCCTCTATATCGCCGGTTATATATAAGCCCGTTTCTCTCAGAATGGACACAGTTGATGAAGTTCTGCCGACAGGTTCGGAAAATTGTACCTCCATGTCAGATCCAAGTCTACAGTCTGTTGACGATCTAAGTTCACCTCAATACTCTGCGCACACTCGGAGCTTTACAAGAATACTGAACTTCCAGACATATCATTACAACCCCTTGAGTGCATCGTATGTACACTTTCAATTAATTCCGGTCACGAGACAAAAAATAAATTCCCTAAAGGATACCTTACGTTTCTTGTGACCTTTATTATCGTCATTTTTTTTTTTTAATTTTAGACTCTAAATAATCATTCGAAGCGACATACCTACATACACATCACTATTCTGCAATTCACACTTAAGTGCCTAGCAAACGATTATTTCAACCACTTTCAGATTATTTCTCTACCGTTTCAGTCTCTGACAGCGCGCTGGAAAACCGAACTCTCAAATCATTCTATGCGAGCTCTGACTTCTCCTATTTTATTACGATGATCGTTTCTCCCTTTGTAGGTTGTCAAAAGCAAAATATTTTCACATTCAGAGCAGAAATTTGATAGCTGAAATTTTGTGAAAAGATTTCGCAGCAACAAAACTGCCTTTGTTTTAATGATTGCCACCCCAACTAGCTTATTATATCCGTGTTACTCTCTTCCCTATCTCGCGTTAATGCAAAACGATTTGCTCTTCTGTGGATTCTTTCTTATGCCCTCCGTCAATCCTATCCGGTTAAGATCCCATACCACACAGAAACAATCTAGCACAGTATTAACAAGCGTAGCATAGGCAGTCTCTTTAGTAGACCTATTACATCGTCTAACTGTTCTGAAAATCAAATACAGTCTTTGATTTGCTTTCCCCACAATATCATCTATGACATTGCTTCAATTTAAGTTGTTAATTGTAATTCCTAGGTATTTAGTTGAATTTGTAACCTTTGAATTTGTGTGGTTAATCGTTTAACCGGAATTTAACGGATTTCTTTTCGTATACAGAGCAGCCACACCTTGCGCGGTATGTGCCCGCGCATTGTCATGCAAAATGATGGGTGGGTTGCGCAGAAAGTGACGCCGCATCTTTCGCAAAGCTGATGGCAGGTGATGCTCCAAAAATGAACATTGACGGTCTGCCCTGGAGGAACGTAATGCGGTAGGATAACGAACTGAGGCTGTTCGGTTCCGCGATGGGACTGGGAAGTACTGTGCCATCCACCATACTCCCCGGACTTAAGTCATTGTGACTTTGATTTGATTCCGAAGATGAAGGAACCACTTCGTGGCACTGACTTCAGAACTGTTCCAGAGATTCGACAGGCAGTAGACCGCTCCATTTGCACCATCAACAGAACAGGCTCTGCTAACGGTATACTAAGCCTTCGAAATCGCTGGCACTGGGTTCTGCACAACGCTGGGGACTACTTTGAAGAACAGTACCAGGTGCAAACATGTAACTCTTTTGTATCGGTTGTCAATAAAGAGTTGCCACTATTTAAGTTCCAAACCTCGTAGGTACCTCTAGCTGTTTATTCACATGCTTCTCATCTAAAGCGTACACATTCGCAACAGTTTCCAGGAGTCCGCCGCACTAAAGATAAGCAGCCGACACAAGCACAAACGGCAGCAACCCTGCTGAACGACTGCTCAAAACGACACCACGCTGAGCTCCAGGATTCACCTCGCTTGGTTTTATCCGTCCTACATACGATAGTCAGTATCTGCAGCTGGTGAAGATGAGATTCTGTGCATTGATTCCACACCTGGCAGGGCCGCCAATTGATACATCTATATCTACGTCTTCGTACATACACTGCAAGCCCCGCTGAGTGGCGGCGGGTACCATCCCACTACAAGTCATTTTCTTTCCTCTTCCACTCGGAAACACAGCGAGAGAAAAACTGTCTATAAGCCTCTGTATGGACCCTAATTTCTCTCATCTTATTTTCGTGGTCGTTCCAAGAAATTACGTTGGCAGCAGTAGAATGATTCTGCAGTTCGCCATAATTGTCAGTTCCCTAACTTTTCTCAACAGTGCCTCACGAAAAGAACATCGTCTTCCCAAACACTCCAGCAGTACTCAACAATGAGTCCTTTATAGATGCTCTACACTTTGTCAAAATTGTACCAATTAAACAATTATTGTGACTGAGTACTCAACAATTAGTCCTTTATAGATGCTCTACACTTTGTCAAAATTGTACCAATTAAACAATTATTGTGATTGGTGAAGCAGCACACTACTAATGCTGTATCGAAAGTTACAGGATTGGTTTTCCTACTTACCCACCTCAACATACATCTTTCTACTTTAAATGAAACAATAAGTTTACTGTTACCAGTCACTGTTTATTTGTTTCCACGACGCGTTTCGAAGGTTTAAACCTCCATCATCAGGTGGATATACATCAGTTAATATGGCATTTGTGTGTTTGTGTTGTGTTACGATTTCTTTGGAGGAAGTTGTGACACTGTTTAGTGGAGAAAACAAAACAGTATTTCAGAAATTGGTCTGTTTTGACAAAAATTGAACTTGTACCTAGCAGTAAACATAAATTAAGTAAGATAAAGTACCTCCAGTGGTCACAGGATCCTTTCACAGTCGTACATTTCTTCTCATTTTGTCTATTGAGCCTCTGTAGTGTCTGGTGAAGTCTTTCGAAACATTTATTGGTGGCCTGAATAACTTTTATGCATCAGGTTTAAACCAGTCATTTCTTCAATATTACTAATCACAGCCCTGTAGTAATTCAAGCATTGGATTGGACAACAAAAACCGCAACCATTCACTACACTGTCGCTAACCGGTTTCCACGACCATGCCGGCCGAAGGTGGTCGAGCGGTTCTGGGCGCTACAGTCTGGAACCGCGCGACCGCTACGGTCGCAGGTTCGAATCCTGCCTCGGGCATGTATGTGTGTGATGTCCTTAGGTTAGTTACGTTTAATTAGTTCTAATTTCTATGGGACTGATGGCCTTAAAAGTCAAGTCCCATAGTGCTCAGAGCCATTTTTTTCCACGACCACCTCTGTAAACTGCACGGGATCACAGCCTAAGCTCAAAGAAGATAATGACGTACATTGTAACTCCATGATTCAAATTCCTATTGGAGCAAAACGCAATTTATTGTCTCCTAATAACTCTCGCCAAGTCCGTGTCAGTTGCTAGACAACACTCTATTTTAGGTCTCTTCTTCCTGATGAGTCCATATACGTGCACTGAACAGCAATACCCGACGTGAAAACACGATGCTGAAAGGCGCTTCCCACTTCTAAGCAGGGGAACAACTGCACTTACTCTTGACTAAAGACTTCCGTTATATACACCTCCACACCATCTGCATCCCTGAGGGCTCATAATTCGCCCCTGCACCCCACCAGGACTGGCAAATAACTCTTCAACTTTACCCACTACGAACGCTCGACCAGGTTACATTGAGCTAAAAAAGTAAATGTTTTTTAAGCCCAGTCCTTTTCTCCTACTGAGACTCAGAAGTCTGAAATTTGTCTCAAAGGTGCCTGCAATCTTTCTCTGTTACGAGAAAAAAGCGTGGTGCCCTAGGACTAGGCGACGGTTCGAACGTGCAAAAACAAGGCCAGAGCTCAGAAGCTTAAATGTGGTGTAAGATGTGTTAATGGTCACGTTGAAACCAAATTTCACCACAATTCTGCCCAAAGCCACCGTGGAGGTATCTGACCACTTCTCGTGATAAGTTTGCAATAGAGGTCAGAACCACGGAGCCTAGCACTCAAATCACGGGGTTTTCTGATGGGTGGCTGAGGAAAACATTTCAAACACACCGTCGCTCAGAATCTACATAAGAAGGCCTCAGAAAGCGGCATGAAAACCGTTAACGAAACGACACCTTCCCTTAGGACGTTCATAACACACCTTTTGAGGTCGAAAACGACAGTTTGTAGCGACTTGCAACAGAACAACATCTTGCCAGTCTTTGACACTGCTGACAACCTTCAGATGATACAACCCTTGTCTCAGAACATCGTGGAGCTCCAGCCTTGGTGAACATGATTTGATCCCTTTCATTGCTGTAAGTGAGAGAGGGTGTTTATGCTTTTTCAGCCCTCCGGTGTCGCGCCCTCCATTCGCGTGACCATGTAGGATGTGACACCCACACATACGTGAGTAAAATGGCCAAAACTCCTCCCCCCTAGTTCGACAACACTCTCGGACCACCCGCACATTTTTCTTGAGCACTTTAAAAATGTACCTGTACAGACAAAACGCTAGACTGCTTCCTAGGCGCCTGTGGGCAGACAAACCCTTTGACACCCTTCACTTGGGTGGTGCTATGGTGCAGCTCTCGTGGTTGCTTGCGGATATGCGGAATCTGAAACATTTTTCTTAGCCACTCGTAAAAAAAAAAATTGCTTGATTTCAACGCTAGGCTTCGCGGTTTTGATTGCCAATGCAGTGACGTCAAGAAGACTCAGATGTGGGTAAAGTGGCCGTGGCTGACGACCTTCCCACGGTGTGGCACGTGCATGGTGCTTAGGGCAGAATTGTTGTGAAATTTGGTGCCAGTGTGACATTAGTAACTCTCCTTACACCTTACATGAGCTCCTAAGCCGTGGGCTTTTTTTCGCTTGTGCCGCCAGCTTGCTCCTGTAGCGACGTCGAGCATAATGGTGCCGCTGCAGGGCGCCATACATTTGCACCATGACAGAGAAACTATGTCGCCTTTGAACTACATTTCAAACCTCCGCGGCGCAATGAGAGAAAATGACAGGGTTACAGAAAATTTACTCTTTAATTCATTTCTGCTGTGTATTTTAACATGAAGGCCATTGTGCCAATCACCCACCAGAGCAACAAGAAGGCACTGAGACTGGCCATGCCTTGTTAATGGTCGTATCACTGGGGTAAGGTACTGCTGCCTAAATTTTATCAGGAAACGCCAGACATCCGGCGGGAAAACTCGCCTTTGCAAACCGGCATGTTGGGCAAGACCATCACCATTCAGCCGGTTTAAGCGAAGACTGGTCATTTGTCTCCACGTGGGAGAACATCCCTGTACCCAGAAGCCACGAAACCGACACTGTCACACACAACAGTGACCAACACTCTCTGTCGGTCGAAGTCCGGAAATGATATGGTGAAAAGTTAAAGAACTTGCAGCGCATCTCATCATTGCTCAATACTTCAGCATCTCTCTTCTTTCCACGTTGATTCTTGTAAACTATCCTCTCAAACTCCACTCCCTCTTCATCATTACGGAATAGTGATCTGAGACTGCATCTGCTCCTGGCTACACCTTGTAATGCAATTCCCCTGTCTGATAATGATGTAGTCCAGCTGGTATCTTCCTGTGTCTCCAGGCCTCTTTCAAGTATACTTCTTCCTCTTGTGGCTTTTGAAAAGAGTATTCGCTATTACTTATCAAAGTTTACTGCAGAACTCGTAAAAAAAAACCTTGAATGCGATGTCACAGGTACAATCGATAGTAAGATTCATTTGAAACTTAAGTGTTAACAAACATGACAGGAAAAATATTAGCTACTTCCTGGCAGATTAAAACTGTGTGCCCGACCGAGACTCGAACTCGAGACTCGGGACCTTTGCCTTTCGCGGGCAAGTGCTCTACCGTTCTGTTTTCAATTGACCTGGGGCCAAAAACCGCATATAAAGCATCACTCACATCGGTTTTTGGTTGTCCTGAAGCCAAAAACCACATCAAAAGCATCAATCAAAATCAAACTGGATTATTAATTTCCGTGTGACTGACGCAAAACATATTCAATACGCTGTTCAAATGGACCTGAGCACTATGGGACTTAACATCTGAGGTCATCAGATGAATCCTGCCGGCATTGATGTGTGTGGTGTCCTTAGGCTTAACTAGTTCTAAGTTCTAGGGGACTAATGACCTCAGAAGTTGAGTCCCATAGTGCTCAGAGCCATTTGAACCATTTGAACCAAGCAGTAGATACTTTCGCCTTGTTTGTATATATGTGGAGAGGATTATCTTGCTGAAACATAAGCCCAGCATGGCTTGCCAAAAATGGTAACAAGACGGGGCGTAGAATATCGTCGACGTAGTGCTGTGCTTAAGGGCCACTGGTTGACGAACACGCTATGGACTGGCTCGACTTTTGAAGCTCTTTCTCTTGAATAAATCATCCAGTTTTTCCGAAATTGTAGTCGTTAATTTGTCTGTACATGTACATGACAAGTAGCGATTTCCGTCCCGTTCAGACGATTTCTCGAGGTGCGTCTTTTTCTCTTAGAGTGTATCTTCAGCAAGTAACTGAGGCTCTGAGCACTATGGGACCTAACATCTGAGGTCACCAGTCCTCTAGATTCAGAACTACTTAAACCTGAGGACATCACACACATCCATGCCCGAGGCAGGATTCGAACCGGCAGCCGCAGCAGCAGCGCGGTTCCCGACTGAAGCGCCTATTACCGCTCGGCCACCGTGGCCGGCTACAAGTAACTGAGGGCCTTGGATGGAAGTAGATCCCTGAAATGACGTCCAGGAGAGGAAGTCGTGGCAGTACATGTTAAACCTGTTGGAAGATCGACGACCACTACCATGCCCCACCCCAAAAACAGGACACCTTTCGGATGATTAGACACTACAGAATCACTCTTGAACCTTTATTTGCGGTAGATATTTCAATGTTTAGTGTAGTGATGATTTTTGTTGTGAACAGATATGTGGAGATCTCAGGGACTGAAGCTACAATATTGAGTTTTTTTGTAAGGTTGGTGAAGGGGTATCTGGTTACACCAGTTAGTGAAGCACTGAGGGGATCGTTGGATTAAATGGAGGCTGGGTTGTACGGCGAAGAAAGCAGTGTCGTCGAAGATACCCTGAAGGGGAAGGTTTTGATACACAACAGAGAGGATGAAATCATCATATGCTCACATATAGATAAGTTGTAGTTGTAACGAAGAGCGTTGGTGAGAATTGGAGTGAAACACTCGGCTAGTTCCTAGCGTCACCATCGATCGGAGAGCACCACAGCTAGCTGACCGTAAAGGTCGCCGGTGCGGATGGCGGGTCAGAGGTAATTGTGATTCACCACGACCGAGGTCTTCCAGTTTTCTTGAGAGTCGCAACTCCCCTGGCGCCGGCCTGTGGCGAGGCTCCATTGATTGGTTGGTGCGCCGTCCAGCCGCTAGGGAGCAGTGCGCGCCCGTCGGCGGCGGCGGCGCCGGCAGGGGGTGGGGGTGGTGGCGGCGGCGGCGGTGGGGTGGGGGGCGGCGCGGACCGTCGCGGCGGCTCGCACCAGTACGCCGGGCGGCGCGGGACGCAGCGGTCGCCAGCCAGCAGGAGCGGTCGACGTGCCGGGGGCAGCGCCAGCAGAAGCGAGGCGGCGGCGAGCCGCGACTACGGTCCCAGTGCCAGGCGGCGGCGGCGGTGGCGCGCGGCGATGCGGGGCGGCGAGAGCGCGGGCCGCTAGCCGGGCGCGGGCCGCCATGCTCCTCGTGCTGCTCGTCTGGCTGGCTCCAGGTAGGCAGGCACACACGCGCCGCGCACGCCGCATTTTCCGCCTTATCGATTGCCGGTGGGCGCGCGTCTCGGCCACGCACCCCGTCGCCGCCGGCGCCGCCACCACCGGTCAGCCGCTAGCCGCTGCCACGGCACCTTCGGGGTGCCGACGGACGGGCTGCGCTCTAACCCGCGTGCGCTCCCTCCCGCTTAGCCCCGCGTCCTGTCTCACGGCCGGTACACCACAAGCACTCGATCTGTAGCATCATTTCACAGAAAACGTCGTGTGGCACGAGGTCTGAATGAAAAGAATGTCCATCGAGACATACCAACGTAAAGAGTGGATACGTTAGTCAGCAATTCCCTGTGTGCTATAGCTGAGGAGTACTGGACTGATAATTGCCTGAAGTCATTGCCAGTGAGATTGTCGTCCAGAATAACATTAAGGGGCGATAAATCATACGTAATTAAACTAGTACAGAAATATAAAAGTCGATGTAAAAAAAAATAAAAAATAAAAAATTCAAGGTTTTCAAGTGATGAACTGGTGTCGCTCTACACTTGGACATTATCTCCGTGACGGAATAGTGTAAAATACTGCTGTTTTCGGTTTTCAATGAAGAAACACCCAATTTCATTTGGAAAAGCATTGCCGTTTTCTTGTGTAACTTTTCCGAGCTGGCACGACGGTAAAATAGTTCGGTGGACGTAAACTGAAAATTACAAGCCTGGCACTTGGCGGCGCGTGCTGTGCACGACACGGGAGCAACCTGTGCCAATTTGGCAGCCACCTGGCAGCGGTCTGGTGCGTACACAGCGGCCGCCGTACCTGGCAGAGCCCTGACACTCGCCACAACAGCGTTACGTCATTGCAGTCAGCCGGCACACCCCACTCGCACAGTGGCGGGGGGGGGAGGGGGGGGGGGAGTGCGCTGTCGCTTGTCTGCAGCGGGGGATTAGCCCTATTCATGAGGACCCCTTGCGCTACGCTGCGACGCTTAAACGCCGTCAGCCACCTGGGAGGCGCCCCTCTGTGCTGTCACATTATTTCTGACGCAACCCGCCGGTGTACTTAAGCGGCGTCGTTTTTAGAGTGTAGTCCACATTTTGAATGGTGCCACACACGTTCTGTCTAAACACGGTAAAATATTAAAAGAACCTTCTTCAGTCTCAAATCGAGAATTTATTAGCAACGCGTTTCGAACCCTGCAGAGAGCTTCAGGTTCTAAATACTATTTCGTCCATTCTCCCATTACATATACAGAGCGATATAATTATAGGAATTTATCATATAAATAGCTTTTAAAGATTGAGTAAATTAAGTAAACCATAATTGTGTCGTCTTATGAGTGATCCATGAATGTGTAGCAGGGACTATGCTAACTGCTACATGCAGATAGTGACGGAATGTGAATGTCAAAAACCTCCGCATCACTCTCCAGCACCGGGAATGCATTGTGAACGAAATCCGGATTTCAAACTGAAGGCCGATTATCTGTACATATTCTTATCTGTGTGTACCTAGTTGCGCGTCTCAACACCGTCACGTTGCTTATCACCAATTCTTTCCTCATCACAAACTCCATTTTACGTCAGCCAAAATGATGAAATGTGTGAGCAGCTCGTGACGTTACTTCTGTCTTCTCCTTCGTCAATTCAATGACTGGTTGATGATAACTCGGATATCGAAGGTTGCGATATGAGGACAGTATTACGAACGGCATTGCATCAGTTAATGATCCAGCACTCAACTAAGCTGAACAAAAATCGCAGTAGACTGTCCGCCACGAGGTACGGCGAATACATTTGACACTGAAATTGTGTAATGCGTGTCCGTTCTCGACGCGTGACTTTATTTAGCACTCTCATTGTTCAAATACTAACCGAATAATCAGCCTAACGGTTTTTTCCCACAACTACATAGTCGTGCGCTAACATCAAAGTATTATTAGCGAGAGCTTCTCTATAGCCCATTGTTGCCGTCAGTGCTATATTTTTCTTATACTTTCAAGCTGTTTGGTATCAACAATCGACAGTCAGCCAGATTGCTCGCGACAATTAAGAAATACCAACATAAATAGTGCGTCTGAGGGTACGCGACAATTAGAGACATCGAGATGATTGTAAATTCGTGGTAGCTTTTCCTCATATCGTACGAAATTTCCGTTGCGTATACTCTCATATACTCCCACGAGGCTAACGCATTGTAGTATTTGTGGTGGAGGCACAGTGGACGAAATGTCAGATAGGGGTGTCAGTTGAACGAAGATCCAAATTCTTGAGACTGAATGAGTAATTGGACTGCTGCTTTCCTAGCACTGTGTGGCGGCACGAGGGCGAGGCGACACGCAGAGATGTCGTTATTAGAGAGTGCTCAGGGAGTGAGCGATGTGGCTGATAATGCGCGAGTGGGAGGGCAGAGGCGGTGGCGGCGGGCACGTGGCGGGCGCACGCGGAAACCACGCCCCTCGCCGTGGCGGGGCTTCCCGGCGCCGGATCAAAGGACGGGACCTGCGGCACGCAGCCCCGCGCCCCTCCTGCGCGGTTGTGCGTACAAAGAGGCGCTTAGAGCGCTCGAGGTGAGCGCGTCGACAAGGACCTCCCCGAATTCTAACGGAAGCAGTTTTGTGCGGACCATAAAAGCTCAAGATTCTACTGGCATCCAGCTTCGTCGCCTGTGAAGTCTTTCGAGACACGTTGTTCCTCCCTCATTTCCTTTTGACCATCCGAGCACCACGTTAATTTGGATCAACTTCTTTTCTTCTGGTCTTTAGCTTTATCCAGTATCCTTTCCTTCTCATACTTCCTACACCAACATACCGGGTGATCAAAAAGTCAGTATAAATTTGAAAACTGAATAAATCACGGAATAATGTAGATAGAGAGGTACAAATTGACACAGATGCTAGGAATGACATGGGGTTTTATTGGAACCAAAAAAATACAAGAGTTCAAAAAATGTCCGACAGATGGCGCTTCATCTGATCAGAATAGCAATAATGAGCGTAACAAAGTAAGATAAAGCAAAGATGATGTTCTTTACAGGAAATGCTCATTACGTCCACCATCATTCCTCAACAATAGTTGTAGTCGAGGAATAATGTTGTGAACAGCACTGTAAAGCATGTCCGGAGTTATGGTGAGGCATCCCTAGAGATGTCGGTCGATCACGATACACTTACGACTTCAGGTAACCCCAAAGCCAATAATCGCACGGACTGAGGTCTGGGTACCTGGGAGGCCAAGCATGACGAAAGTGGCGGCTGAGCACACGATCATCACCAAACGACGCGCGCAAGAGATCTTTCAGGCGTCTAGCAATACTTTTTTTTGTTCTAATAAAACCACATCTCATTCCACGCATGTGTGTCAATTTTTACCTCTCTATCCACATTATACCATGGTTTATTAAGTTTTTAAATTTATACTGACTTTTTCATCACCCAGTATATACTTCGCAGTCCACTGCACAGTTCATGGCACAGTGTACAACTTGACACCATTTTCTTTTCTATTCCATTCGCTTATTTGAGAAATGGATAAATAAGTCTGTACGCCTAGATAAATCTATATGACTATGTAAGGCGTTCTAAAGTGTCTTATCTTATTTTCATGATCCCTACCCAGGATAGGCGATGGTGACAGCAGAGAGGTCGCACAGTCTTCTTTGAATACACGTTCTCTAAACTTATCCAACAGCGTCTCACGTGGGCGAATGCCGGTAATATTGCCACCTTTAGCAGGTAAAAATTCGGCACAGAGCTTCCTTTGGCAGGTCAAAAGTCGGGACACTTCAGAGAAAAGGTAGCACTTAATATATTAAATGTGCAGTTGCTACTAACATTCGTCAGTTTTTACCCTCACACCAAAACTTAACTATAAATACCACATTTGAAACTTAAAATACTTAAAAGATAACAGTGTTTACCTTATACATTGGTCAAAATAGAAAAAAGCTGGGTCTGGAACTTACAGACGTACTTATTGTCTGATGTAGCGATCCTTAGAAGTTTCTTTTCATGCAGAATGTAATTGTACAACTCTGGGCAGCTGATATTATAGCTACTTTTAACAAGAAGTTTACAGTACACATTTTTCACTGACGTTCGTTTCGCTCATGTCACTTAACAAGTTTATAACCAGGGAAAACACTCTTTCTATGTGTGCGTTGCCCACAGGAATATAAAACACAAATTTCACTATCGTTAATAAAAATTTCACTCACTGTAATAAGTTTCGGGCTACAGTTCTACTAACAGCAAAAGTACAGAATATATCAATACTCCTTTACCGGGTCACTCCATAAATTCAACACCCTCTTCAACACCAGCTGTTATAACGGAGCGAGGTGGCGCAGTGTTTAGCACACTCGATTCGCATTCTGGAGGCCGACGCTTCAAACCCGCGGCCAGCCATTCTGAATTAGGTTTCCCGTGGTTTCCCTAATCGGTCCAGACACATGTCGGGTCCGTCCCTTTGAAAGGCGACGACCGATTTCCTTCCACATCCTTGAATCAATCCGAGCTTCTGCGCCGTCTCTAATGATCTCGATGTCGATGGGACATTCAAATTTAATCTTCCTTTACCATCTGTTATGTAAATGAGGTGGTAAACCAGATGACTTTTAAACCTATTGTTCTGTTGCTTCGTCATGTATTTTACACATATAGGCTTTGCCTAATAAGAATAAGACGATAAACTTAAGAGCATGAAATTGAAAATTATGCTGTATGATATAAAACAAGGAAGGCTCAATAATGTAAACCAAAAAAGTGGTGACTTGAGGGTTATCCGTCAACCTTATGTAGGGACACGGGACTATTCTAAGAAAGTAGGGACGACTCCTCCAAAATGTGGACAGGTGGTGATCCTAAATGCTGCAGAAATGCGGAAACGGATACCTGCAAACAGTATGGTTTGCCAGTCAATCGTGGACACCATTTTTACTAGGTAGCCTCGGCACCGATCCCTTAGAACGTGGGAAGATATTTCTTGAGCTGGTGATGTTCGTGAATCTCCGTTCTCAAACCGCCGTGTCTGCATCTTTCCTGACAACATCAGTACATACAGGGCTTCCACAAATTTAATATTTATTAAAAGTACTGTATTGGTAGTATTTCAGTATACTGAAATACTCAAGCCACCCACACCGTCAAAGCGTTATGTCAGTATTTTCATTCGGCAACGCGATTTCAAGAATCCAAGATGTCGAACAACGCTTCAGCGTTTCCTGTTGTTTCATTAACGGTGGCTAAAAAAATGGATGCTTGGATGGATGAGAAAAAAGAACGAAATACACCCTGTTAATTTGCTCACTGAGGTTCGATGCCTCTGGGAGCTTATTAAAAATTATTAATAATGTCATAGGCCACAATAGGAAAGAACATGATAATTAATACACCATGTTAATTTTCTCACTGAAGTTCGATGCCTCTTGGAGTTAATAAAAAGTTGTTAATGATATTACGGGATAGAAGAGAGAAAGAAAACATGCTAATTGGAGAGGAAAATGCAGATGCAAAAAGATTAGGAAAATCTGACATTCCTGCCGACACGAAAGTGACGTTTAGTAGTGTACGAACTCCGATTTCAGTGAGAAAAATAGCGTGGATATGCCCTTTTTTTGTCAACCATTCACCTATGCATTTCTTCCTTTTCTTATTGTTGACAGTTATAATAAAATAACGTCAAACTGTCCGTTGTTCTTCGACATCTTAGCTTCCTGAAATCGATATGCCAAATGAAAATACTGACAGAACATCTGATGTCGTGGTGGCTTCATTATATTGACTGTATAGTATTGTTAATAAATACTGAACTCGTGATATCCCCTTGTATGGACGCGACGCCTTGAAAGTGCGATATAAGGTGAGGGAGGGGCAGTGGCCATCGCTTCAGGCCAGGTAAACCCTTCCGTGGACTGGTTGTATCCGCAAATCTCCGGTGTCTGCAAGTCTCAGTGTCGGCATATCTTAAGACACCTGCATAAACTACGTCGTCCTTCTTCCAACAATTCCCTTTTAAGTTCCCCGAGCGTTTCTGTTACTCTTTCTTATGGACTATACCGTCCTGGAGCCTGTCTCTGAATACGATTATCGCCGTATGCCTACTTAATAACCACTCCAAACAAGGAACCAACACTCTACAATCGTTCACACTAACAAACTGTATTTGACTTCCCTTACACATACAATGTATTTTCCCTAAACCCTCCCACTGCATCTAAATCTTCCATTCGCCTTAACTAATACTGACTTTAAGCGCTCGTCCCATTTCACATAGGTTATTAGTATTGGGCTTAAACAGGTATAACACACACTTTGCTCAAAATGTTCACAACTAAACTCGTAAACAGACACTATCGGGTTCATTCTTTTTTTACAGACATTGCTTCTTATGTATCCACATTTAAAGAGAGCGCGCGTTCGTTACACCAAGTGTCAATTTTGTCTGTCTTCCTGCAACTGCTAACGATCGTCCAACGACAAATCATTCCTCTGTACAACAGTTTTGCCAGAGAACAATCTTATACTTCTGCTGATATCATCTAATTAATCGTTGATGTTGGTTGAAAACATTAGAGGCCCTACTACGCATTTTCGGGACACACCCGTTGGCAGTTTCAGTTCTGTGGAACATTTGCCGTCCACTATACCGTTATGGGCTCTGTTAGTCAAGAAATAAATTGCTGAATAGTACGTTTGGAGCAGATCACAGTAAGATATTGAAACAAGGACTGTGGGAAAGCCGGAAAAGAAAAGAATCGAAGCATTTGAGGTGCGGTACTACCGAAGAATGTTGAAAATTATATGGACTGATAAGGTAAGGAATGAGGAGCTTCTCCGGAGAATCGGCGAGAAAAGGAATATTTGGATAACACTGACAAGGAGAAGGGGCAGGCTGATAGGACATCTGTTAGTACACTCTTGGAAATTGAAATAAGAACACCGTGAATTCATTGTCCCAGGAAGGGGAAACTTTATTGACACATTCCTGGGGTCAGATACATCACATGATCACACTGACAGAACCACAGGCACATAGACACAGGCAACAGAGCATGCACAATGTCGGCACTAGTACAGTGTGTATCCACCTTTCGCTGCAATGCAGGCTGCTATTGTCCCATGGAGACGATCGTAGAGATGCTGGATGTAGTCCTGTGGAACGGCTTGCCATGCCATTTCCACCTGCCGCCTCAGTTGGACCAGCGTTCGTGCTGGACGTGCAGACCGCGTGAGACGACGCTTTATCCAGTCCCAAATATGCTCAATGGGGGACAGATCCGGAGATCTTGCTGGCCAGGGTAGTTGACTTACACCTTCTAGAGCACGTTGGGTGGCACGGGATACATGCGGACGTGCATTGTCCTGTTGGAACAGCAAGTTCCCTTGCCGGTCTAGGAATGGTAGAACGATGGGTTCGATGACGGTTTGGATGTACCGTGCACTATTCAGTGTCCCCTCGACGATCACCAGAGGTGTACGGCCAGTGTAGGAGATCGCTCCCCACATCATGATGCCGGGTGTTGGCCCTGTGTGTCTCGGTCGTATGCAGTCCTGATTGTGGCGCTCACCTGCACGGCGCCAAACACGCATACGACCATCATTGGCACCAAGGCAGAAGCGACTCTCATCGCTGAAGACGACACGTCTCCATTCGTCCCTCCACTCACGCCTGTCGCGTCACCACTGGAGGCGGGCTGCACGATGTTGGGGCGTGAGCGGAAGACGGCCTAACAGTGTGCGGGACCGTAGCCCAGCTTCATGGAAACGGTTGCGAATGGTCCTCGCCGATACCCCAGGAGCAACGGTGTCCCTAATTTGCTGGGAAGTGGCGGTGCGGTCCCCTACGGCACTGCATAGGATCCTACGGTCTTGGCGTGCATCCGTGCGTCCCTGCGATCCAGTCCCAGGTCGACGGGCACGTGCACCTTCCGCCGACCACTGGCGACAACATCGATGTACTGTGAAGACCTCACGCCCCACATGTTGAGCAATTCGGCGGTACGTCCACCCGGCCTCCCGCATGCCCATTATACGCCCTCGCTCAAAGTCCGTAAACTGCACATACGGTTCACGTCCACGCTGTCGCGGCATGCTACCAGTGTTAAAGTCTGCGATGGAGCTCCGTATGCCACGGCAAACTGGCTGACACTAACGGCGGCGGTGCACAAATGCTGCGCAGCTAGCGCCATTCGACGGCCAACACCGCGGTTCCTGGTGTGTCCGCTGTGCCGTGCGTGTGATCATTGCTTGTACAGCCCTCTCGCAGTGTCCGGAGCAAGTATGGTGGGTCTGACACACCGGTGTCAATGTGTTCTTTTTTCCATTTCCAGAAGTGTATATCGTGGAATAACTTCCATGGTACTAGAGGAAACTGTAGAGGGCAAGAACTCTAGAAGAAGACGGAGATTTGAATACATCCAGCAAATAATTGAGGACGTAGGTTGCAAGTCCTACTCTGAGATGAAGAGGTTGCCACAGGAGAGGAATTAGTGGCAGGCCGCTTCAAACCAGTCAGAAGACTGAAGACTCAAAAAAAGTCATATATCCCTCGAACCGTTCGCATATTTCTGAAGATATTCCGCATGGTCATATACTGGACAGTATCCAACGATGTGAGACAATATCGAGCGCTTGTCGAAAGTCTACAAAGACATAATCACCTGCATCAAGACGTCGTTCATGGACAAAGAAAACCGTGTTTCATATTCCTTGCATTTTTCTACAGTCTCTCTCCATTTATTTTTGTCCTGAGGCTAACGATTTCCTGGAAATCTATGTCAGCCTGTGTTTTTATTTGAAGCAAGCGAGCAAAGCTCTGCGTTCTGGACCTGATTAGCGAATCGGGACCGAATGGCCGACGTTTCATCCTATGTGAATCATGGGGATGCGACCTGGATCGCTCTCCCGGCCTGTCCAGCCTGTCTCGACTTTCTTGGCCTTGCAGCCGCCACTTATTCAAGTAGCTCCTCAAGTGGCATTAGGAATTTGAGTGCATCTTGTTCTATTGCTCCCAACAAAGAAAAATCCCTGGCAGTACCGGTAACCGAACCCGGGTCTTCCGCATAGCAGCCCAACACACCAGCCACTGAGCTGCAGAGGCGTACTTCAATTCAAAGTTAACGTTTTGTAAATCTCGGTCTCCTGTACTCCCACTTCGTTACGGCATACTTTCCTTCCCTTATTCACAAGAAACTTCGTTATCTGATGTATCACTCTTCCAGGGTACATTGTAAGGATGTGTCCGAGAGAATGATCCTTATAGTGTCAGAGATCCTCTCGGTCTCGTTGTGCCGTTCTCAATTCACTCGTCTTCTATTTGATCGCCGCCTGTTCTTCGAGTTCTCAATACTCTCCTGAAAATTATTTGTTCTATAAGTATCTTTTTACTTTCAGAATTTTGCCTCCTCCTAGTTTAATCCATGTACATGGTGGCGATTCTTCCAAAAAACCTGGAATTCTCAGGAAATTACATTTTACCTGGAAAAATCAGGATATGTTAGGACATTTCAGGGATTTCATAAAATTTCAGGGAACTCTGCGTCTGTAACATAGCACTGAAGTTTAATTTTATTGACTTTTATAAATACAAATTTATTTCGTAGTGTGTTAATTATATGAATACTATTCCATATAAATTATCAATGTTTAAAAACTGCTGTTAGTATAGCTCAGCTTGTCTTCACGTTCGTAATATACTGTGTCTTCTCGATTGAGATGTATAAATATGCTTTCGTCACATGTCTGTGGCGCTGGCTGGTTTGATTACTCACCTCTTACAATCATTCCAACTATACCACAAAATTTTGCGAATGCCAGACAGTCCATCTTTTTTTTTTTTTTTCTTGCATCTCAGTCTTCTAACACCCGCTCCTATTTCCTGTCGAAATTCCACGTTCAGCTTAACAAGGCCACATTTATTTATATATTTCATCGTTTACAGTTTGTGTAAGCCCTCGCCGAGTCGAAAATTCCATGTACGGCATTGTACATTTATAAATACATTTGACTGCATGTACAGTATATCCACATGCCTTATAGCGTATGTACAAGGTGTCCCAGAATTGTTATAGCAGACATCGAAGGGTAAAGACAATACAGAGCCTGAAAGTTACAGGCGCCTGCCAATGGGCCACGCCCACCGCAGCAATCGTGACTTCGCACGCTGACGGACGGTAGGTGGAAAGTCTCGCAATGTTCTTTGTTATTCAGTGATCGCGACTGACTGCCACGATTGTCAGTGGAAGAAAGAAGCTAGCTCCTGCGCAGAGAGGTCTTGTCCGCTATGAATGTGATGTTCTGTTGTTCTGTAGTGATGGTTTCAGACACGGGTTTACATTCACAATTTATTTTTCTACGGAAATCTCGAAAATCTCCAGTGTTTTTCAGTGTACAGGTGAAAATAAACTGCAGAGAGAGATGCCTTTCCGAACCCGTCGTCCACCAAAGCAATGGAACATCGCATTCTTAGGAGACAAGGCCTGCCTTCGCAGCGCTGAATAATAAACAACATTGCGAAACGTTCCGCCTACAGTCTGTCAGCGTACAAAGTCAAGTATGTTGCCTAAGGCATGGCCCAGTGGCAAGCGCACGCGCCTGTAACTTCGACGCTCTGTACTGTCGTTAGATGACGTTTCCGGACACGGGTCCCTATCCTCGATTTATTCCTGAAGACACCCTGTACGACCCCTCGATGTCTGTCACAATATTTCTGGGACAGAATTTATAATTTTAAAATTGAAACTGGAGACACACATTAAAGAAGGCGTAATAGAACATGAATATAGTAGTGCTAATATAGAATGAGCAAGAAATATACTTAGAAGCAATGTGAAACACAAAAACTTAACTGCGATCAGCAAACATATTACGTCATAAAACCAGTAGACCCACGATTCTGTAAAGAATCGTACTCCCATGTATAAAAGAGTTTAAAACGTCTGATTACTTACCTATTTAAACATTTTACGTTTTGCATGTAAGAGAGAGAAAGTTTAGGAAAGGTTTGATATTATGTTTAAAATTAGTTGGAAGTCTCTAAGGCCTCTCAATATGAAATAATGCCTGAATATAGTCTGGGCAATATGCGCACCGTAAGCTACTTTGCGTCAAGATACATACACAGTTTCTAACAGTAATACTTGTCTCGCTGTGTTAAACCTTTAATATAAGATTAGTAAGTCCGGACGCTAATCGTATAAAACATTGAAAATTTAATTTTCAATGCCCTGAGAGCCGTTAGATAGGTAATCTGCAGTTGGGACCGTAAACCATAGACCAAGTTAGCCGGTTAGTAATCTACACTGTGCAGCACAATTAAAGAATCAATTTTTCGAATGCCTGTAATCCCCCTTTGCGACATAGAATTTTGAAATTTGGCTCAAAGGTGCCAACAGTCTTCCTCTGTAATGGTGCAAAAGCGTGGTGCCCTGAGACGTCACCCTCGGGCTCGGCGAAGCTTCAAACAGCAAGATGTCGACACATTAAAAAATAGAATAGAAAAGAAAAGGAAACCTCAGAACTTCATGTGATGTATAAGGTGGGCTGATGATGTCACATTGGCACCAAATTTTATCACAGTTGTGCCCAGCACCACCACGAACATATCACACGATGGGAAGGTCGTCGCACCGCCTCTTATCCGCATTTCATCCCTTCTCTTGACGCCACTGCAGTGGACACCAAAATCACAAGGCGATTTTTAAGGGCGGCCCACAAAAAAATTTCAGACACACCGCCGCTCAGAGTCGACACAAGAAGGCGTCAGAGGGCGGCTTAAAGGCCGCCAGTGAAACCCATTCCTGCCTCGGGGCGTTGATTCCCACACATTTCGCGGTCGGAAATGACAGTTCGCAGTACAGCATTCTTGTTAACCTTTCACAATGCTGACATACCTGGACGTTTCAACCCTTTAATAAGGGCCTTGTGGTGACGCATCCCCACTGACCGTGATCACACCCGTGCAGCACGACCACAATTTTTGCTCTCGTGTACAGGCTGGAACCGCTAGTGACTGTTCAAAACAATTCGACGAATGCTGAACGTGACCCGAAGCAGCAGAAGGTGCTCATACTTTTTCAGCCCTCCCGTTTCGCCGGCTCGTGTGGCGTGATCCCAGTCAGGAGCGGGGATAGCAGATGATGTTCGACGTTTACACTTGTATGAATTAAACGACAAAGAGGCTCTCTAAGTCCTCCCAGTTCGGCAAGACCTTCTGAGAATTTTAAAAAGTATCTGTACAGAGGTAACCTGTTACGTAGTCCTAGATGCCTGCAGGCAGACTACACTGGTCTCTATTGCCGGCTAGCAACCACCTACAATAAGAGAGATGTCAAGTGGTTGCCTGCCTGCAGGCGTTTGGGACTACTTCACAGTTTTTCTGTGTACAGATAAATTTTTAAAATGCTCAATAAAGATCGACGGATGCCACCGAAGATGTTGCTGATTTGGGGGGTCTTAGACGGACCCTTTGCCATTGAATAACGCGTGTGTCGATGTCGAGCCCCCCCGCCCCCCTTCCCCCACCCCACTCCCCGTGATGATGCCACAGGAGAGTGCGAAAACAGAAGGGCGGAAAAAGTATGAATACTTTTTGCAGCTTCGGATCACGGTCAAATTCTGTCGAATGGTTTCGAACGGTTCGCAGTGGTTCCATTCTGTACACGAGACCAAAACTTACGGTCGCGCCACACTCCAAATGAGTACACATGTTTTGTAGAGATGCAAACCCACAAAGTCCTTTGAGAAGGGTTCTAAGCCACCAGGGTGTGTCAGTACTGTCAAACGTTGTCAAAAACTTCGTCCTGTTGCTAATCGCAGTACGAACTGTCTTTTCTGACCGCACAATGCGGAGGCAATAAACGTCCCAGGGAAATAAGTGGCTTTTTGATTCTCTTTATACTACCCCCAGAGGCGCCAAAAGGAGGATGGAATGTGAGTAAGAGGAAGTGTGACGACCTTCCCAATGTGTGATACGTCCGCGGTAGCGTTGGACAGAATTGTGGTGAAATTTAGTGTCAATGTCATATCCTTAACCAGCGTTACACGTCACATGCATTTCTGAGCTCTGGCCCTTTTTTCGCATGTGTCGACAAATTGCTGTTAGACGAGTCGACGAGCCCAAGGGCGACGTCACTAGGCACCTTAGAGCTGCTTTTCAAACTTCTGCGAAGTAATAGGAGACAATTACGCGGTTCAGCCAAAAATGAATCTTTAATTGTGTTGTGCAGTTTAGCTTGAATCCACCCGCCTCGTGTCTTGCACTGCCATTGAATGTACCTAATAACGTACTTCTTTTTGCCAGTGTTGCAAGAACACTTTGTTTTTGTTCCAGTCTAAGTAAATATTTCCTATAGTCTCTCACGCGTTGGGTCATTTTCTCCTTCTAATAATATACTCCAGGTACAGCTATTCTTAACCAGAAACAAAGTCATTACTTTCCGGGTTCGATTCCCGGTGGGGGTCAGGGAATTTCTCTGCATCGCGAAGACTGGGTGTTGTGTGATGTCCTTAGATTAGTTAGGTTTAAGTAGTTCTAAGTTCTAGGGGACTGATGACCATAGATGTTAAATCCCATAGTGCTCAGAGCCATTTGAACCATTTTTAAGAGTTATTACCGTCTGTAGGTAAGCTAATCGGAATACATACAGCTTACAGGTGGCATAGCCAGACTGTGCCTGACGAGTCACTGAAATATTCTGAACACAGTAATAACGATTAAATATTTGCAGACAGCCATAAAAAGCGATGTGCAGTATAGTAAACGCAGTATATCAGTTGTGGTGAAAGCGAGCAATGTATCCGTATTTTTGACAAGACAGCAAATATGTGATCGACGAATCCACCTGATGAACAGTAATTATAAGAATCTCCGTTAGTTATAAACTCAATATGACTTGTCTGCTATGAGTGTAAATGTTTAAAACATGGAAACAAGGGTCATACCATAGTAGATAACGTCATTTTGCTAGCGGACCAAGGTAACTAACGTCAGTTCTTGGCATGTTGAACTTTCCTCATATAACTCGCACCTGCATCTAAATTCTCTTGCGGTACACTTGTCATCTGCTGTTCAGATATTTTACTTTCTGAAAGATCGAAAGAGCGACAGATTTCGTTGTAAACCGAAGACAGTTTTCTCTGTGAAAAGCTGCAGTTTTCCCTCATGTAAGGAAATGACATACTACAAGAGAAATTTTGCGTGAATGTGTGTATCAGCTATTTATTTCAATGTTGGTGTGGACGAGAGACTACACGTAATCTCGAATGGATTAAATTACGTTCTCGCCTCGTTCAGCTGATGATTTGATGCAGTACTTTCGAAATTTATCATCAATTTTGATGGAAGAATGTAAGATTTCATAGAATCAATGGAAGACTATAAATTTTATCTCTGTTTCATGGAAAATGGAGTTTTTTCTTGGAGTTGTTTGATGTAAGGCTCATAACACGACGAAAGCCAGACTCATGTAAATAGGAATGCCTCTAATGTGTACCACAGTCCTAATATCGGGAGAAAGCAACATGTTGACTGTTACCACCACTTTGCGAGCTGAAGCTATGAAAAACTGGAGTGAACTTTTTATTTTCAGTTTTGGTGCACCAACAGAGATGCATTTAATAGTGCTCCTTTTATGGATGTTGCTGGAAACTGGTTTTCCATGTGAACATGACTTAAATTGTACTGACACTGCCAAGTTTAAGGCTTTTACAGAATCGTGTGTTACCTTGTCCTCAATAGACATCGTTTCCAGTACATAAAGAAGCTTTTATCCTCAACTGTAAACCAAATTCCGGAAAAAAATTGTCACTATTGTTATGAGAGCCAGTCTCGGAAGATAACACGGCAATCAGCGTACGAGGTCTGGCAGACCATCAACTGAACGAGCGGGAATGCCCCATTTTTCACGATTCGACTTCTTCTCCGGAGTCCATCCTTCACAAGCATATCTTAGAACGTTCCAAATAAATTACTGTGATTTCTAAAGGCTTGTTTGGCATTTCTATTCTTCTTTTAATAGCCATTACACTGCCGTTATCAGTTATTTTACTTCCTAAGTAGAAAAATTCCTTTAATTGCCTTAATATTATGTCTGCTAGCTTAATGTTTTGTTCTTATGAGTCTGTTCGATTAATCTATCACCATTATTTTAGTCTTCTTTATATTTATTTTCAATTTGTTCTGTCCAAAGTTTCAGACAAAATTTTCAACATTTAGTTCATGCCCTTTCCAGAAATCCTTTCTAATTTTGGTTCTTTTTGTCAAAAATCGGGTTATATAAATATTTAAACTTTAAATAACGTCACCATTTCCCAGTACTGTATCTTTAGTGTATCGATAAACGTAAGAAGCTATTTGTGATGAGAATTTATAACGGCTTTTAAGACTCCCACTGCAATATTAGCAACAGTGCTACATTACTCCTTCTCTCCAAATGCATTTATCCAATCAGCCACTGATAAGTCGGGAATTCATTTAGTCAAATAATAATTTATGTGTACTTCATTAGTAGATTACGATCCGGAAAATAAGTGGTTGGTCAATTAACTATGTATCACAAAATGTATTGTTTACTATTGGAATTGTCCTTTCTCTTTTACGTAGCTCAGGAGTTTACGAAACTACTTGCGGTACGTGTCCGGTGTTTTATTTCAGATAGATCGGTAGGTCCTTAAATATAAGGTGCAAGGAATATCTGTTAGGAAAGAAGGATACCAATGTTCGAAACGCTGTCTCTCCCTTTACCCATCTGACTTTGTATATTCGTATCCTTACCGACAGCACGCCAGACAGCACTGTATCGTGTTTGTGCAGGTTTTACATAATGCTTTTATTTTTTTAATATAATCTTGTTAAAATCATGCTACAATACATTCTTTATTATTTTCTTCAGTGCATTGTTTATAATTAACCATCTTTACTAATTTTGTGCTAAGAACTGTCGTCGTTTTTTTAGTTATTTTATTCCTTTTGTATCCGCATTCATAATGTACTTGCTTTTACATTATGTACAATTTGGTCCGCTTAAAATACTGACATATATATTAGACTGATGGATTTCTGCTTGAATTACGCTTCTCATACGATTGAGCATTTATCACGCTACTATCGCCCAGCAGGTGGCGCGCTCTATCCTACGGTTCCAGGCATCGTAACTAGTTACCTTACTCTTAGTCCAATGTCTGTTATTGTAACAAGCTGTACGTGTGTAATAGTTCTTGCTGTTTCTCATGGAGGATTTATTCAATGAAATCTGCTGTTTGACTTGAGTGTCTTAGCTCATAATGTATGCTTACAATTTTAAAGTAATATAAGATATATAAGTGTCATTTTTATCCTATTACTTCAGTTCGCTGTTGGGATGTATTGGGTAATTCAGATCTTTATGTTGTAGTATGTTTAAAACATTATACGTGACTTTATTCCATTTGAAGGAGGCACCCTTAGTTGTATTGAAATCTGGGCAAGGCTTATTACAATAAATTTCATGCAAGCGTTTGGGTGTATACATCATTTATTGGAAGTTTATTGACGGCTACTGCTGTTAGTTACATTTAAAATTGTGATCTTTCTCCAAAAAATTAACTGAGGATACATTTCAAATAAGAAAAATTCCCGTATACCAGAACACACAATGAACTGCTTCAGCAGTAGGTTCGAGTCGTCCCTCGGTCATGGGTGTGTGTGTTGTTCTTAGCACAAATTAGTTTACATAGTGTGTAAGTCTAGGGGCCGATGACCTAAGCAGTTTGGTCCCTTAGAAATTCACACACATTTGAACATTTGAATTGCTTCAAACTGAAAATTTATGCCGTAACGCAGCCCGAATCTCGACATCAGTACAACTCTATTATCTTTATCTCCTCAACGCACCTACGTGTAAAGACCACTCCTCACCAAATGGTTTTAAATCAAATATTACGCCGAAAGCACGCAGATATCAAATAAGAACGCTAATATGTGAAAAATTGTCAGCAAGCAAAGATAATTTTACTGCTGGTTACAGCTTAACCATCTGATGCTATGGATAATCAGTATGCAGCCTATCTAAAGGATAAGCAAAACTTACAGGAATTAATAAATAATGTAGCTTATGAGGATGTAATACTCTCACATGCCCACCGGCGGACACAGGAGTATTTTCCCTTGGAATATAAGGTATTTCAACCAATTTTTATGGACCACAGGCTGTGTTAGATGGAGAGTAAACCATTAAAGGGATACTGCGAGCAACGGGCTGCGGTTTGATCGGAACTGGCTTCCATAAGTGGTGTCGCCACGGCCCATCTTGTAGCTGCTGCTGACCCGAGACGGGCGCCCTTCCGCTGGTGGACCGTTCCTAAGACTCAATAAATCAATAGCGTAAAGCCGCTGCCTGCGCCTGGGGGATGACCAAGTGCTGCGATGTTCACTGCTCGAGGGGCCGCTGACTCGGCGATCATCGAGACCAGCGGGCAGGAGGCAGTTTCTCGTCGAGGGCAGCCCTTCGGCAGGGCTTACCGTGTGTCATACGGTCGCTTAAGAGGAAAGGCTCTGTGTACGCCTTTAACGCAGCTGCAGGAGAAAACAGTAGATCGGCGGAAACAATGTTTTTGCCTTTCGGACAAGAAAGCAGACAGATAAAGAGACTTACTGTTAGCCTAGCTGTCATGAGCAGGGACACGGTGTCGGACGAAAAGTACCGTACTCATAAAAGTATCAAAAAGAAGTGTTGATAATTTGAACTATCGATATTTACCTTTGTTAAAATGATTAGTGTAAGTAACCTCTATCGGTTCCAATCCCTCCATACCTGTTTACAAAACCAATCAACCAATAAGTTAGAGAGAGAAAGGTAGTGAGAGAGAGGGAGAGTAATAGGGAGAGGAAGTGGGAGGGAGGGAGGGAGAGACAGAGAGAGAGAGAGGTAGAGAGAGAAAGAGACTCGATTTTCGAATATTTTAAATAGATTCATACTGGCGTTAAATTAAACTAGGTTTGTTTTAATTTTCTTTACGTATCACAACTTTTAAAAATTTCGAACTTGAAATATGAAATTACGCAGCAGTTTATCAGAAAAACAGCTAAAGACACCCAGTTTTTAATAGACTTTGCAACACGCTTCTTTATCACCTACTTTATCAACATACTGGCAAAATTCACTTTGGGAAGAGAGCATTCTGCCCTCTGATTATACCGTTTAAGCTGTTTTAAACAAGTCGAATCGTAGAGGTAAGTCGAATCGTGAAAACAAGGGGATTCCCGCTTATACAGTTGTTGGCCTATGAGCTTCGTGGGCTCAATTGTTGAAAGTGTATCAGCGATGACATGGGCACAACTGGAACAGCGATTGTGTACATAACCGTCAATTGCAACGGGATGATGAATAATGATCCAGTATATCAGCAGATGGTATACCTGCACGGATACACTTCTCTGAATGGTTCATTCAATATTGGGTCAACATCTAGTTATCTGGGATACACCTAGTTATCTGGGATACACCTAGTTACCTGGGATACACGTAGTTACCTGAGACCTGATCAGGATGTCTCTTGCTTCGTAGATCTGTAGATAGTGCTGTCTTCAAGTTTCATTGTTAACCTTCCGTCATTGTTAACCTGTCGCTTTGAATTAGTTCGCACCTGCAAATAGGCAAACCAATGAACATTTATGAAAAGCTGACTGCAGTCGCACCTTGCTTCACAATTCGCGCCAATGAACTGCAGCCATGTATTGACGTTTGCTACGCAACTAACGGTGCCCATATGGAGTGCCTGTAGTGTGATACCGTATTTTTTTCATTCAGTGTTCAGAGAAAATAAAATTATTTCATTTTATAGGAAATAACAGTAAGTATGAGTAATTTGGTATGCTTGCCTTAGTAACGTAGCAAAAGCCACTGATAATACCTGGAATATCTAGGAAACAAAGTCTATTGGATAAATAAATTTAAAAATAATATCTGTTGTATACTCTGAGGTGATAAAAGTCAAGGGGTACCTCTTAACATCTTGTCGGACCTCCTGCTGCATGGGCGTGGCATGGATTCGACAAGACGTTGGAAGTCCCCTGTAGAAATACTGAGCCACGCTGCCCCTATAGCCGTACATACACTCCTGGAAATGGAAAAAAGAACACATTGACACCGGTGTGTCAGACCCACCATACTTGCTCCGGACACTGCGAGAGGGCTGTACAAGCAATGATCACACGCACGGCACAGTGGACACGCCAGGAACCGCGGTGTTGGCCGTCGAATGGCGCTAGCTGCGCAGCATTTGTGCACCGCCGCCGTCAGTGTCAGCCAGTATGCCGTGGCATACGGAGCTCCATCGCAGTCTTTAACACTGGTAGCATGCCGCGACAGCGTGGACGTGAACCGTATGTGCAGTTGACGGACTTTGAGCGAGGGCGTATAGTGGGCATGCGGGAGGCCGGGTGGACGTACCGCCGAATTGCTCAACACGTGGGGCGTGAGGTCTCCACAGTACATCGATGTTGTCGCCAGTGGTCGGCGGAAGGTGCACGTGCCCGTCGACCTGGGAACGGACCGCAGCGACGCACGGATGCACGCCAAGACCGTAGGATCCTACGCAGTGCCGTAGGGGACCGCACCGCCACTTCCCAGCAAATTAGGGACACTGTTGCTCCTGGGGTATCGGCGACGACCATTCGCAACCGTTTCCATGAAGCTGGGCTACGGTCCCGCACACCGTTAGGCCGTATTCCGCTCACGCCCCAACACCGTGCAGCCCGCCTCCAGTGGTGTCGCGACAGGCGTGAATGGAGGGACGAATGGAGACGTGTCGTCTTCAGCGATGAGAGTCGCTTCTGCCTTGGTGCCAATGATGGTCGTATGCGTGTTTGGCGCCGTGCAGGTGAGCGCCACAATCAGGACTGCATACGACCGAGGCACACAGGGCCAACACCCGGCATCATGGTGTGGGGAGCGATCTCCTACACTGGCCGTACACCTCTGGTGATCGTCGAGGGGACACTGAATAGTGCACGGTACATCCAAACCGTCATCGAACCCATCGTTCTACCATTCCTAGACCGGCAAGGGAACTTGCTGATCCAACAGGACAATGCACGTCCGCATGTATCCCGTGCCACCCAACGTGTTCTAGAAGGTGTAAGTCAACTACCCTGGCCAGCAAGATCTCCGGATCTGTCCCCCATTGAGCATGTTTGGGACTGGATGAAGCCTCGTCTCACGCGGTCTGCACGTCCAGCACGAACGCTGGTCCAACTGAGGCGCCAGGTGGAAATGGCATGGCAAGCCGTTCCACAGGACTACATCCAGCATCTCTACGATCGTCTCCATGGGAGAATAGCAGCCTGCATTGCAGCGAAAGGTGGATATACACTGTACTAGTGCCGACATTGTGCATGCTCTGTTGCCTGTGTCTATGTGCCTGTGGTTCTGTCAGTGTGATCATGTGATGTATCTGACCCCAGGAATGTGTCAATAAAGTTTCCTCTTCCTGGGACAATGAATTCACGGTGTTCTTTTTTCAATTTCCAGGTGTGTAATTCCGAAAGTGTTGCCGGTGTAGGATTTTGTACACGAACTGGCCTGTCGATTATATTCCCTAATTTCTCGATGCGATTCACGTCAGATGATAAGGTGGCCAAATCATTCGCCCTAATTGTCCACAATGTTCTTCAAACCAATCGCGAACAAATGTGGGCCAGTGACTTGGCTCATTCTCATCCGTAAAAGTCCCATTCTTATTTGGGAACACGAAGTCCATGAACGGCTGCAAATGACCTCCAAGTAGCCGAACATTAACATCTCCAGCCATTCACTGGTTCATTTGGACCAGAGACCCCAATCCATACCATATAAACACAGCCCACACAATTATGGAGCCACCACCAGTTGGCATAGAATATTGGCTTCGTGAGGTCTGCGCCACCCTCGAATCCTACGATCTCCTCTTACCAACTGAAATCGGGACTCATCTGACCAGGGAACAGTTTTCCAGTCGTATACCAACCGATATGGTCACGAGCCCAGGAGAGACGCTACAGGCGATGTCGTGCAAAGGCACTTGCGTCAGTCGTCTGCTGCCATAACCCATTCACGGCACATTTCACGGCACTATCCTAACGGATACGTTCGTTGTACGTCCCACATTGATTTCTGAGATTATTTCACATAGCGTTGCTTGTCTGTTAGTACTACCCAAACGTCACTGCTCTCGGCCGTTATGTGATCAGCCACTGCGTTGTCCATGGTGAGAGGTAATGCCTGAAATTTGCTATTCTAGGCTCACTTTTGACTCTGAGGATCTTGGAACGTTGAATTCCCTAGCGATTTTCGAAATGAAATGTCCCACACGCCTAGCTCCAACTGCCATTTCGCGTTCATAGTCTGTTAATTCGTGTCGTGTGGCCATTATCACGTCGGAAATCTTTTCACATGAATCACCTTAGAACAAATGACAGCTCCGCCAATGCACACGCTATCTGTAAATGTTCATGTCGCAATCCAGTGACTTTCGTTACCTTAGCGTATTAATACCACCATAGATCTGCGACATAACCTGTAGATTTGAAAAACCTGCCTTGATATGTTCTCAGCATAATACAGAATTTTGAGAAAATTTTCTGGGCACTAATACAGTGATCACTTCATCATTTTTTTCAGTCCTACTGAATTTTCGTTTATTCTTTTTTCAAAATTCTCATAGCAGCGTTATCAGTTATATGCACAGTTCCAGAAAACTTTTTTGGTTATTGTAGCAGTAGCCGCGGAGGAGGCTAAATCTGTCGGGATGTCATCCAATACGTAGAAGTTACAAGACGCCTCACATCCGAGCAGTCATTATCGAGGATGCCATTTGCAATCCCGGTAAAAGCTCGAAATGAAGCCATCTTCATAATCTCTCCCTCACTCTCCCCTCGTTACTAATTAAAAACGGTGCAATATCTCTGAAACGTTGGCTTGGCGCCAAAACCGTGGCAAGTCTGCAGCCAGTCATCTATAATGCAGGTCACGTGTGTCACAGTGCAAAGATGAGTGGGAGGTTTTTAGGGTAACCGTTTGACAGCATTTTCTGAGAAAGATCCACAAGTAACACATTTTTGGGATAAATGGAAAATCTGCATTTTAATTTGTCTTTAGGAACAGAAAACTGAATCAGTATGAATGTGACAGTGATTACTGAAGAGAAGGAGGAGGAGAAGAAATCCTTAGTTGGAACAGCGTTTCTAATTTTAGTTTCGGTTAACGAAAAAAACTTCTCTAATAACTGAGCATCAACGAGTATGAAACTGACTTAGATTCACATACCCAGTCCAAAGTCAACTTACCACTATATCATGTGCGACAATGTACGCTTGAGAACCCGAGAGTCTCGTATTGCCATCCTGAGAAACGTTCTAGTGAGAACGATTTTGCGAGGACTTCTTCTGACCTGCTACAAAGTGTTCATTCGTTGTGAGACCGTATTGTGTGAAAGACACGAGTAAAAGAGGGTTTAAGGCTCGTCTACCACGAGTTTACTAGACATGAGACATGGGACGAGCTCAGAATTGGGCAGGAAGTCAACCATATACTTTCAGTGGAACCGTCACGGCATTCAACTTAATAGCGGCCGGACGATGCTTTGAAACTGCCGGTTCCTAATGCGTGTCCAGTGTCTTAGCTACTGCAACACCTCAGTTGGTAATCTCCCGAATCGAAGACTGTGACGACCGCTTATGCAGTGCTATGACATCAGGCATTACAGGCGGAATTTTGAATTTAACTCATGCAGTGCTATGACATTAGACATTAGGGACGGAATTCTGAATTTAGCTCTGGATATTGACTCCACGTTTTCTGCACAGTAACGTTACCGCAGCAATGCGGATCTACTTGCAGGACAAATGCCGTCACTACTGGGATTTCATCGAGCCAGGTGGCGTTGTGTTTCAACATAATTAACTATCATTCGGGAGGAAGTTAGTTCATATCCTCGTCTTGCCATCCACGTTTTGGATTACCGCGACACCCATAAATCTATTAGGGCAAATGCCGGGATTGTTCCTTATAAGAGGATGTGACTATGCTGTACTTAAATTGATTGTGTTGATTTCTAAGTGTACAAGTAAACTCGCGACTGTAAGGGTGTGGATTATCCGGCTTGTGGGTTAGTGTTGTATACATCTCCGTCCAAAATGTATAACTGATGTCACACAATAGTTGCCATGACAGCTTGAACTAACAATTGTAAACAACAGATGTGCATTCGACCAGTTAGCTGCGAGCAGACAGTGTTGGCACATAGTGGCCGCGCGGCCCTACTATGCCAACGCTGTTGTGTCACAAATCGCAGTAGAATAATATCTCTAAATCAAGTGTTCAAGACATTTTTCGAGTGAAGAATGTTTTGAAGAAGAGAAAAGTATGTGCAGTATCTGCTGCGTCTTGACTGATTGCAAAATGCAGACATTTCCTTTCTGAAAAAAAAAAAAATCATCGAAGGGGACGAAATTTGTTGTTATCAATACGAACCTACCAAAAAATGACAAAAATTCACATGAAAGGTCAACGCATTGACGACATAACGGTCATTCAAGCCAGTGTGATGCGCTATTTGAACAACAGACCAAAGAAGGACTTTAGTCACAGTTTCACATGATTATATGAAAGTTCTGTGCGTTGTACCCAAGTAGGGGGAGACTATGTAAAAATCCTAAAGCATTGAAGCAATTATCTTAACTTGTCTCTATTTTTTTATTAAACCAGTCTCAAAACTTTTACGACTGACTTGGTTAGGTGGGCAATTTTTGAAAAAATTAAAGCGTAGCCTGAAGTGTCTACACATATTATTAAAGTCTCCCGCATCGTTTTTCTATCTATGTGTGAAGACTGCAGGTAACTTGTCAGTTCTGTTGACAGAAGATATGTATCTCTGCTTAGACGTGATTTACTGGGTTTGAAAAAGTTGTTCCACAATCCGATCATCCTATAAATGAAAACTCTTTCTGCCTGCAACGTATATTTACTTCACCGTCAGCATAAGACTTATTACAAAAGTACACTCATACACTCAGTCGAATGCGTAGCATTGGCATAATGCAATTTTTAAGAATTGGGAAACATATTTTAAAAAGCAGTAACAATTATCAAACAAGACATTGTTTCTTAATGTACAGACAAGGTGTAATGTGGAACCGTAAATTGGTTTTGTAACAAAGAGTCATCTAAGTTGTGGGAGTACGTAAATGAGTTACAGTTTGACGTTGTCTGCAGAGCTTGTACATTTACCTCTACTTTATTTGTAACGCCGTGGCACGTATTTGTTTATCCACCGCAAGGAATGGTGATAAAGCAGAACTATATGTTTCTAACTGATTAGTAGAATAACACAAATATAAATTCAAAGGACAATACTGTGTACTCACCACCATTAGCGATCGAAACGATCATAGGAAAACACAAAATTGCTATAGCAGCTTATTTTGTATCATTCTAATTGTGGCGTAAGTAAATTTTATGTTGCCTGACGATCCTTTGGATCTAAGCTGCAAGAAAATAAAGATCTATTTTATTATCAGCTCTTGGTGGTGTGTAAAGATGACTCTCTTCAGAACCATTTAAGTTCTTTTTTTTCATCTTGTGTAAACCTAAACACAGCATGAGTCAATAACTTTTTTCTGGAATATATCAAATTACAATATTATGTTTCAGTTTCATAAAATATAATTTCTGTATCAATTTTTTTACATATTCTTCTTCCGTTAAAAATTACCTGCTCATATTTCCATTTTTCACTTTATAAAAAACGTTGCTAATTTTATGGCTTGTAAAATAGTGAATGAAGGCGACATTTTCCTACTTAGATTGTATTTATTTAGACCTGATGATGATTTGTAACAACCGAAAATATTAGTTACTTAGTTACGTGGTTCAAAGATAATGCAGCTACTCTTGTAACTTGCCTGAGCATCTCAATGACATGCTTCTTCCATTTCAAGTACAATAGGGACCAACTGAATGTGGCAGTGTAGTTGTTAAGACGCTGACCTCGTGTTCTGGAGGATGGAGTTTGCTGCTGATATAGGTTTTCCGTTGTTTCTCCAAATAGTTTCAGGCAAATGGCAGGATGATTCCTTGAGCAAAGTCGTGGTTAACCGCCAGCCCCAGCACCTGTCCTATCCTCATAACGTACACTTATTTATACTGCGTTTGCGTGTTTTTGAGCTGTTTATTTTTATTGATCATCATGACAAATCCAATATCATTATAAGCTGATTCTTGAATTAATAAATAAACGAATAAATAAATGTCATGTTACTAGGGCCTCCCGTCTGTTAGTCCGTTCTCCGGGTTCAAGTCTTTCGATCTGACGCCAATTCGGCGACTTGCGCGTCAAAATAAATGAATGAATGAAAGTTTTCATCAATGTGTAGACATCTACACTAAATCTACATCTGCACTACGCAAGGCATTTCATGGTGTTGACGGAGGGTACTCTGTGTACCAGTGTCATGTCCCCCATTTCGTGTTCCAGTCACGAATAGTTGGCAGGCCGTTGTGGCCGAGCGATTCTAGGCGCTTCAATCTGGAACCGCGGGACCGTTACGGTCGCAGGTTCGAATCCTGCCACGGGCATGGATGTGTGTGATGTCCTTATTCGCGAATGGTTCAAATGGTTAAAATGGCTCTGAGCACTATGGGACTTAACAAATGGTTCAGATGGCTCTGAGCACTATGGGACTTAACATCTGAGGTCATCAGTCCCCTAGAATTTAGAACTACTTAAATCTAACTAACCTAAGGACATCACACACATCCATGGCCGAGGCAGGATTCGAACCTGCCACCGTAGCGGTCGCGTGGTTCTAGATTGTAGCGCCTAGAACCGCTCGGCCACTCCGGCCGGCGTCAACTTTGGTACGACGCTATGCGTTGCACGTAACAGAGTATAGCTTGCTTTCATAAACTTTCAGGAGAATTCATTTTGAGAGAACCACTTAGTAATTCTTTGAATAAACATCATTTCTTCTGCTTTTTTTTTTCTCTGTAATGGGACTTACTATAATACTAGTGTCACTTGAAAAAAGTAAATATTCTCATTGGTAAATGTTAAGCATGGGATCAGTCACGTATTAAGGAATGGGAATGGACACAAAATTGAATCCTGTGGGACTCTAGGACCGACATGAACGCACCAGCGTTGAGGATCGGAGTTATTTGGTTACGCGTCCGCACTGCGGGTTGCTTAGACTTGGCGTCAGTTGGCACGACCCCCTGGTGGCGTAAGCTAGGAGGAAAGAGTGTGGGCTTTTCCTCGTGCAGTTGTGTTGATGTTTCCGAAGCTTTCAGATCTCCGACATTATACTCACACACTTGCTGGCTCTTCGTTTTTCTGTCGGTTGGCTATTGTGACTTCAGCTCTTGCGCTGTTGACGACTGTTGGCTTTCATGTTTTGAATTACTCTCGGTTTTTCCTTTCGGATTTGTACACTATTTTCACGGCCGAAATGTTAGTCCTTACGGCTACCAGCCGTTACTAAGAAGCGGACTCACGGCACTCCGGTATCTGGGTAGTAAAGCCACCAGTTCCATAAAACAGAAGTTCTAGGCGAGTGGCGTGGTCTACAGAGTCAAACGCTTTGGAAAGATCACAACACATAACAAATTATTATTTAACGCTTCTAATATTTGGTGAATGCATGTATAAATAGCATTTTCAGTCGAGTATCCCACGTGAAATCCGAACTGTGATGTTATAAGCAAATTGCTTCTTCCTAAATGTGAGATACTCTTCAGTACATTACTTTTTCGAAGTCATCAACAGTTCCTGTCTCTCTGTATCTGCTCCATGTCCGCCGGCCGGTGTGGTCGTGCGGTCTAGGCGCTTCAGTCTGGAACCGCGTGACCGCTCCGGTCACAGGTTCGAATCCTGCCTCGGGCATGGATGTGTGTGATGTCCTTAGGTTAGTTAGGTTTAAATAGTTCTAAGTTCTAGAGGACTGTTGACCACAGATGTTAAGTCCCATAGTGCTCAGAGCCATTTGAACCATTTTTTGCTCCATGTCCGAACAACATTGTTTTGTTTCACTCCGAGATGCCTGGACACATTCCTTGTTGAGAGCCTTTCCTGGCACAAAGTAACAATTCGGACACGGTCGAACCATTGTATTGATCGTTAGGCACGTTTTAACTACAGACAACACGAGCCGTGTACCTCCTTCCTGCCGGAATGACTGGAACTGATAGGCTGTCGAACCACCTCCGTCTAATAGGTGCTACTCATGAATGGTTGGGTTAGTCTTTGGGCGTGTTTAGTGACATCTCTGAACAGTCAAACGGACTGTGTCAGTGATAAAATATCCACAGTCAACGACTATCTTCAGGAGTTCTGGGAACCGGGGTGGTACAATCCTTTTTCTGATGTGTGTAAATACAGCGTTAAGTGGAAAATTCTGTGCTGATTAACAAATTCATAGCTGTGGGAGGAAGACTGGGTTTAACGTTTCGTCGATATGAGGTCTTTAGAGACGGAGCACAAACTCGGATTGTGTCAAGGAGGGAGAAGGAATTGGCCGTGCCCTTTCAAAGGAACCATCCTGCCATTTTCCTGCAGTAATTTAGGGAACTCACGGACAACCTAAATCTGGATGGCTCGACCCGGGTTTGAACCGTCGTCCTCCCGAGTGCGAGTCCAGCGTGGTAACCACCTCCGTCGTTCCGAGGCTGTGAAAAAAATTTAAAAAAGTGTGAGTGTCGTTGCGTGAAATGTTTGAGCAAGGTCTTTAATTAGGGTCATGGCGACTTTTCACCCTTGTAACGTGTCGTGCGCTTTAACAAAATACCCTTCAAACTATTTTCTAGTAATATGTCTGAAAATGTAAATATGACAAGTGCAGGGTAAAGTAGTGTAGATAAGAATTATTTTAGTGCCATGACTGAAAACTAGTAGTGGCGCGGCTCGAATTTCAATGCATGTACCTTGATACCCTTATCAGGGTTATCGAAATTCCGGCGACCCCCGAGTCGAGAGTCGCGTGAAAACGACTATCTGCGGGCAGTCACGCGAGCACGGGCGTACACGACAGGAAGGGGGCTCCAACCTGGGGACTGCGCTGGCCGGTACAGTCGCGTCGCAGAGAACGTGTTGCGGCTGCGGCGCATCAACAGTGAGCTGCATCGTATGTGGCAGGCCAAGAGCTGCAACGAGGAACCACATTGCTCTTGGCGCGAGTAACGGTGCTAAAAGTGATTAACAAAACCGTTCCGAGTCATTATGAGACCTGGGTGTAGTGCAGATCATAATGCGCAGGTATGTGTAAGAGTAAATGATTAAGATCGCAGGCTTGTGAAATCAGCCCTCGAGGCAGCGGTTCGACTTATCCCTTTGAACTAGGGACGTACTATCTTGGTAAATAATCGATGTTGATTGCAATTTCATCGACACCTTATAAATATCGATGCCACCGTTAATAATCGACTCAAAACATAGATATATTTAAGATATTAAATAAAGAACCTGTATATACTGGTGTAAAAAGAAACAAAAAATTAAGTATACTATCGTATTTACTGTACAGTTAATACTGCAGTATCAACATTACAAATTTCACAAATTTTGTCTACTGATTGTCACATTTTTTATCATCTATTAGTAGTTCCATTTATGATCCAGCTATAAAGAGATTCTTGCTGTCCATTCCACATTTAACGTAACTCGGAATTCACATCCGCTTCTGCAGTGATCTTTGCCACAATGTAGGTGTTAAAAAGAGGCACAACCTCTGACATCGCTCGTCGGCGAATACGAAGTTCTTATTCTGTCGTATCTGTAATGTTAATACAGATCACATAAAGTGAAACAGAGTTCATGTTGTTAACTTCTCGTAATAATGCAAGTTAACTTTCAAAATGTATTACGTTATTCTAATGTTCTAGATCAGGTAGATCACATATAACTGAAAACCTTAATTGTGGATATGTTGATTTTCCTTCCTGCAGAATGATTCAGCTCCCTCTACCGATGTCGTTTTATGTAACACGCTATGTTATATCTTTCCTTTAAACACCAAGGGCGAGATTTTCATATTCTCTCGCTCGCAGCGCGCAAAATATTAGTCTTACAGAAAAAATGAACAGAACCTCTTTTGTAGCAAATATAATGTAGTTAAATTTTGTACTGTGATACGTTTTCGTTAGATGTTATAGTTATTCAAGAGAAACGTACAGAAATGACCTTCAGACACACCTCCACCCCCACCTTCAGGTGGTATGTCGTTCATGGCATTCCGTCCTACCACTGAACAAGAAATTGCGAATGCTCGTATTATTTGCCACATTCGAACCTTTCTGGTCTTCATTGACTGACCTTACTATGCCACCAACTTAGTCGAGCACTTTAAATTGCAAATTGTAAAATTCACGTTCGTGTAAATTTCACCTAACAATTTTATGAATTTTAACAACAGAACATAAACAATCACATTGTTGTATCCGTGAGGCCTTCTGACTAGGAAACTTCTGTACTTGTAAGGGTTGAACGTAGTTTTAGCGTAACGTCAACAAAAGTCGTTTTTCTCTCATTACTCTCATAGGCACTGTTAAATTAATAATGTTAAGAAAATAGCCGACTATGCTTTTTGGAGTAATAGCCCAATCAAGAAATCTAATGCTGTCGTGCACTGATACAAACATCTCCATCCACCGCCGGCCGGAGTGGCCATGCGGTTCTAGGCGCTACAGTCTGGAACCGCGCGACCGCTACGGTCGAAGGTTAGAATCCTGCCTCCGGCATGGATGTGTGTGATGTCCTTAGGTTAGGTTTCAGTAGTTCTAAGTTCTAGGGGACTGATAACCTGAGAAGTTAAGTCCCATAGTGCTCAGAGCCATTCGAACCAAGCAATGTCCATCCACCCATCCATCCATCTAGTTCTAGCAGCGTCCAAAGAGAAAAACAGGAAATAAACAAGAGTTGCGGTAGTGATGTCAGCTAAGCGCCCATGTGGTTGCCACCCACATACTCCCAAGGCGGAGTCCCATGGAGGGACTACACATTGTTTTGAAATCCAACTGACCAACCTGACATTGGTGACCCTACCACGAGAACAGTATCGGCAGCATAGCCAAAGGTCTTAGTAATCTCATTTCTGCTGCCTCACATCCATGTAATTTTTTTATGAAGTTCATACTTCGTATCCATGGAGCAGTAAAGGTACAGTCAAAGTGTTATAAAATTTAAGTACAATCTCTTCTCTCTTTCCTGGTTCTGTTCAGGAGTGTTCTCTTAATCGTCGCTAACACATTTGACGACCACGAAGAAGAGTGTGCAAACAGCTTTTAAATTGCTTGTTCTCGGAACAGGCAAGTATGTCTAGTCTCAAAATGCAAATGATAATGATGGTGGTGACGATGGTGATGAACGTTTAACACTTAAAACAAATCCCAATAATACTGGCAATGCTATCACTATAGGAAATTATACGACCAGGAAATGTAACCTTCAAGAAATTCATCATCACTTTAGCTGTGTGATTGGAAGCTTTATACCATGAAAGCATGAACTATATGAACAACTAAAGGCGTTAGATCACGCTTAACTACAACTGTAGGCTTAGCTTGTTAAAAAGAATGCTCAAACCCTCCACGACTGCCCCCCCCCCCCCCCCTCCATGACAACGTCTGCCAAGTCGCAGAAGTGTTGCATTGGTATGGACACGTGTATACAAAAAGATTCGCTTCAATATAGAAAACTTTGTTCAGTGGTAACAAGTAGCCTGTGTTTTCAACGAAGGTCGATATTTTGTTTATAACATTGATGTTTCAAAGACTTTGTTACCTATTACAACATCGATTTTTAAATCCTCAGCGTCAAAATTTGGTAAATGTCAATGACCACAAGATGTCCCGATTCTGAACAGACACAGTAGTTATAGAATATATTGTACCAACAGGTCTTTATTACTGCTACCACTTCCGACGGTCAATAATCAGCATCCGGCACAGGAAGTTTTTCAGTCACTGTACCTGTGTAGGTACACACATGAGCTTCAATTCTATGCTACACAACGTCGAAACCACACACTGAACGTTAGGATTTAACACAGATTGCGGTTTTGAAGTTATGTAGAGTAGGATTGAAGTCAATGTCTGTACCCACACAGATGCCGTGACTGAAAATATTGCTGTGCTGATGCTGGTTTATGATAACCATAACTAGTAGTAATAACAAAGATCTTCCATGAAAACTGATGATGATACAATATTATTTTCAATGAATATCTGCAAACCGTGTCTCACAAGCTACTGAAAAGAGACAGCATTACTGTTTTTTCAGTACGGACTGATACGGCATAGGTCGCTTAATATCTATGCGGCAGCTTTCCCATAAATATGCAGATGAAATGAATACCGTTATGTCATTTATTACGCACGGATAATAAGTCTATAAAACAGTGTTTTGGGATCTGAAAATACTCCCCCGCTGAGTCTGTCAAAAACACGCAATTCTTGACATGATATGGCAGAAATTTCCCGAGAAATTACCCCATTCATTCCTTCCGGTTTTCGTGTTTTGTTTATGCACAAATACACCCTCTGTTTAAGATATCAATATAGAAAGAGTAACATATGGTCAGACGTGGGAACACGTAAGCCAAGCAATGACACCATTACAAGAAATTACGCGCAAGGAAATATAAGCTTCAGATAATTCATCACAATGCCAGCTGTGTGAGCAGTTGCCCCATTTTGCTGGAACCACATTCTACTACGATTAAGGCCTACCGTGCGACCGCTACGGTCGCAGGTTCGAGTGCTGCCTCGGGAATACATGTGTGTGATGTACTTAGGTTAGTTCAGCTTAAGTAGTTCTAAGTTCTAGGGGACTGATGACCTCAGGTAAGTCCCATAGTGCTCAGAGCCATTTGAACCATTTGATTAAGGCATCTTGTTCGTAGCTCAGGTACCAGGAAACTGTGAAGCCTTTGTGGTTACCGCTCTCAAAGGGCTATGGTCCTTTTACGCACTTAATAAATCCACATCACACTGTCAGTATGAGTATAGATGGGATAAGAGTTCTAACGACAGAGTTGTCAAAGCTGACTCATGGCCTGCCCTCACAGCTTTACTTCCGCCAGCACCTTACATCTTGAAGCGTAATACAAAGGTCCCAGGTTCAAATTCCGGCTTGGCACACAGTTATAATGGATACAATCAATAATACAGCCAATCAGCCGCAGATCAGAAGTTCTTTCAAAACTGTACCTGGGTTTCGACAGACATAAACCTCAGAATCAGTAAAAACACGTGTTACTTATTGTATGAAAAGGGAAACAGTCATAAGGCTTAAAGGCTTAGTCAACAGTAAAATGATCCCTGTAAATGCTATGGCATTGCTTAAGATCTGGTCAGCAGTAAAAATGATTTATGTATAATCTAAGGTTATCTATGTATATAATGCACGTAGCCTTAGTTTTACAGGGATTATTTTTACTGTTGACTACGCCTTATGGCAATTCCATAGCATATATAGGGATCATTTTACTGTTGACTAAGTGTTATGACCTCATTTCTCTTTTCACAAAATATGTAACACGTGTTATTACTTCTTCTGAGGAAGACAGGTTTATATCAGTCGAAACCTAGGTGAGGTACTGAACAAAATTTTGACGTGCAACTGGTCTGGTGTATGATTCCCATTGTACGAGTATCCTAAAGTTGCTGACGGCGGCCATGTTCATAATTTCACTGTTTTAATCTCACGGGAAGTTTCACATCAGACCACAGTGCATTGCAAAGGGGAAATTGATTCTGGAACGATAATTTTGTGTAACACGTGAGTAACTACGAATTTAAAACAGATATTTTTAACGCATCCTTTATTTTAGGTGCTGGATTGTCCAGTCCTCCAATGAGACGTTTATTGTTCCACATTAGGCGTAAACCGGATTAATTTCCAAATAGGTTTCAGATGGTTTTTGCGAATAGGAAGCTGAAATATTGGGAGTTAAAAGCCTAACACTGTTGAAGCTTTACGTGGGTGACAAATCACGACTTTGTGGAGGAAAGCTGCGTATGCTGTGAAATTTGCTGTAGTAACTGTTTGAGTAGAGACCTGTTGGAAAGGAATGAATAACGTATGGATAAATGCGAAAGAAAAGACTAGCAGGTCACTCCAAGTCGTGTGACCAGGTTTCCTGCCCCGTGTGGGTCCAGAGTAGCCCCTGTTTTCGTTCTTTTTCCCTCGGCAAATGAGTGCGCCGGATCCAGAGCACTGTGCGGCAGGGCGGGCTGCCAAACGACCTGCCGCATCGACGCATTATGGCGGCTGCTCTCGCACATGAATCGCGCTCTTTGCGAGAGAAACCCACGCCGCAGTTTAAAATAAAAAAAGGAGGACCAAATAGTTTGTCACAGACCCGTCTCTCCGCCAAAGAAAAATTCATTGTGACGAATAAACAAATGGACTATGCTGTAGTGGTTGCGATGTGATACATAGAACACGAAGTCGTTGTGCATAATGACAAACCGCGTTTTATATGGTTTACACAGGTAATCTCTCCGAACAAAATAGTGGTTAACCCCTTATAAGAGCACACTTGCTCCTAGGAGAGCTGTAGATAGTGCGGAACTGGTACAAGACAGCAATGTGGCCCTATACCGCTGGCGTAAATCATAGCACTGAACTGGTGTGTACAGTCCATGCATCAGAAGTAGCAGCAGCTTATAGGAACTCTGTCTGGCCATGACGGCAAAGCGTGAATTACCAATATGTACCAACCTACCGCGCGAACAGTGAGATGACTGATGTTCGCTGCTATGACGTCGCTTCTTGTGCTGCGCATGCGCACTGGCCATTTTCCTCTTACCGTGCCTCTCTCCCCTCTCAACGATTTACACAATGTCTATTTTTTTAATTGTCTGTGTGTTACATTACAATGGCCTTCAGGAACGCATGCATATACATGCATGTCTGAAGGAACAGACACTGTCTGCATGCATGCATCACTGATGGACATTGCAATGTAAAGTGCAGATACTGTACAAACGAAGAAATTTGGTACGTCTGTGGTATACCGCGGACTAAAGTGACAATAATAAAAATTTGTCTCGCCCTGCGTGTCGATCGCTAACTGCGAGCATAGTGGAGGTGGACAACAAGGCATACGGAAGCTGGGGTCGATTCGGAAGGCTTGCACGGATAGCCGAAGTTCTAAAGGCGACCGGTCGCTATAAGCGGTAAATCCCGGTTCCATTCCCGACCCGGCACGAATGTTCATGTGTTACTAATAAAGTATACAGGTGACGTAGGGCTGCACTCGCAATCTGCGAATCCGATTCGCAACTTCTCCCATCTGACAGCGTACATCACGTGGTGTCATCACAGTTGTAGCAGTTGGTTGTATGAAATCAAACCAGTATAGATTGTCGCCGTGGAGACGGGGCAGAATGGAGGAACGAATCGATCGTGAGCACTTCGTAATTTGTTGGTGTATCATTGTGGACAGTCCAATGTGTGTGCAAGTAATAGTTTACCAGCCTCAACTATGTAACACGGCATAAGAACGTGGATCGAAAACAGATAAGGACGGAAGAGCTATATGATGAGTATGCTGTGGACACTGCTGTCTTCCAAGATGATGACAGACGAGATTAGAGGGTTGCTCGCGTACTGAACCATTGTCTGACGGATATTCAAACACTCCGTTGCACCTCGAGTGACCCGATACGCCCATCTTAATCTTGCAGACTCCGCCCCGGTAGCTGAATGGTCAGCATGACTGACTGCCGTCCTAAGGGGCCCGGGTTCGATTCCCTGCTGGGTCGGGGATATTCTCCTCTCAGGGACCGGGTATTGTGTTGTCTTCACCATCAGTTTATCCCCATCCAGCGCGCAGGTCGCCCAATGTGGCGTCGAGTGTAATACGTCCTGCACCAAGGCAGCAGGGCCAGCCCCGTACGGGGCCTCCCGGCCCATGACGCCAAACGCTCATTTCCAATCTAGCAGAAAAATTCAGGGGCTATTTGGAACGGCTGGTGGGACGTAGCAGTCGACATTCCCGGAGTTCGATAGTTCTGCTGGATGTTACTCTCTGTGAGTGCTTCGTCTGGGTATGCCATACGTGAAAAAACTTGTGGACTTTCTTCTCGTTGTACTGAAGTCATTATTAAGAATATACACTCCTGGAAATGGAAAAAAGAACACATTGACACCGGTGTGTCAGACCCACCATACTTGCTCCGGACACTGCGAGAGGGCTGTACAAGCAATGACCACACGCACGGCACAGCGGACACACCAGGAACCGCGGTGTTGGCCGTCGAATGGCGCTAGCTGCGCAGCATTTGTGCACCGCCGCCGTCAGTGTCAGCCAGTTTGCCGTGGCATACGGAGCTCCATCGCAGTTTTTAACACTGGTAGCATGCCGCGACAGCGTGGACGTGAACCGTATGTGCAGTTGACGGACTTTGAGCGAGGACGTATAGTGGGCATGCGGGAGGCCGGGTGGACGTACCGCCGAATTGCTCAACACGTGGGGTGTGAGGTCTCCACAGTACATCGATGTTGTCGCCAGTGGTCGGCGGAAGGTGCACGTGCCCGTCGACCTGGGACCGGACCGCAGCGACGCACGGATGTACGCCAAGACCGTAGGATCCTACGCAGTGCCGTAGGAGACCGCATCGCCACTTCCCAGCAAATTAGGGACACTGTTGCTCCTGGGATATCGGCGAGGACCATTCGCAACCGTCTCCATGAAGCTGGGCTACGGTCCCGCACACCGTTAGGCCGTCTTCCGCTCACGCCATAACATCGTGCAGCCCGCCTCCAGTGGTGTCGAGACAGGCGTGAATGGAGGGACGAATGGAGACGTGTCGTCTTCAGCGATGAGAGTCGCTTCTGCCTTGGTGCCAATGATGGTCGTATGCGTGTTTGGCGCCGTGCAGGTGAGCGCCACAATCAGGACTGCATACGACCGAGGCACACAGGGCCAACACCCGGCATCATGATGTGGGGAGCGATCTCCTACACTGGCCGTACACCTCTGGTGATCGTCGAAGGGACACTGAATAGTGCACGGTACATCCAAACCCTCATCGAACCCATCGTTCTACCATTCCTAGACCGGCAAGGGAACTTGCTGTTCCAACAGGACAATGCACGTCCGCATGTATCCCGTGCCACCCAACGTGCTCTAGAAGGTGTAAGTCAACTACCCTGGCCAGCAAGATCTCCGGATCTGTCCCCCATTGAGCATGTTTGGGACTGGATGAAGCATCGTCTCACGCGGTCTGCACGTCCAGCACGAACGCTGGTCCAACTGAGGCGCCAGGTGGAAATGGCATGGCAAGCCGTTCCACAGGACTACATCCAGCATCTCTACGATCGTCTCCATGGGAGAATAGCAGCCTGCATTGCTGCGAAAGGTGGATATACACTGTACTAGTGCCGACATTGTGCATGTTGTGTTGCCTGTGTCTATGTGCCTGTGGTTCTGTCAGTGTGATCATGTGATGCATCTGACCCCAGGAATGTGTCAATAGAGTTTCCCCTTCCTGGGACAATGAATTCACGGTGTTCTTATTTCAATTTCCAGGAGTGTATTAACATGCTGTTTCTTGGGGATGAGAATTTTTTTTTTCCAGTGTGCCTATTAAGACTAACTTGTCAGAGCTTCTCGCTGCCACACACACACACACACACACACACACACACACACACACACACACACACACAGAGAGGCATAGAGCTCAGTTCTCAGTACTGCCATTTGTATTTAGAAGTCTGGGAAGAGATGTGCTCAGTAGCAAACGAAGAGTTGTGGGGCGGCGTGAAGGAAAAGTAGCAGCCATACTTTGAGAAAACCATCCGAACGAGCTGTTTGCCACCCACACGCCTTTCCATATCGATGTACGTAGGCCAGGTTTCCAACAGGATGGCACGCAGAAGTCGTAAGCGCTTGGGCAAGGCAACCGAGCGCGGCGTTACGATTAAGAGAAGAAACTGGTCAGATGCGAGTAGCACTCACACTCTAAGGGTTCCGTACAAACTTACTTTTGTGTAGATACTTCATCAATCTTGGGAATCGAGAGTCTAGACTATTCTTGCCAGTTATCGACACTGACACTTGCAAGACATCGGTCCCCGGAATTCTAATGCTTTACAGAATGGTTTAAATTTAAGTTTGAATTCGTCTAACAAATGACGAAGAAAGTAATTTTTTCGTGTGATGTAAGTACAAATTCACAATTGTTGGGGTTTCTTCCTTTATTTTTACTGTGACACGTTGTTTATTGTCAAATTTCATCATTCTAAGTCAAGGGGTAGTGCCCTATAGGTATCGATGAATGAGTTTGCGAGAGTGTGATCTAAGTGGCGGAATCTTTTGATTGCATTCACTTAGAAGCTTACATTATTACACCCCTAGGGGCCTATAGACTAACAACATAAATTTCTACTCGGTACGTCTACCCGTTCCTAAGGAAAAGAAAAAGGCCTTAACAGATGAACAGACAGATAGATAGTCGGATAACAAATGACAAAAAAAGTCTTCGTGTGACATAATTACAAATTCACAATATCCGATTTTTTCCTTTAATTGTACTGTAAAACCTTCATTCGTGCCGCATTTCGTGATTCTAGTCCAACGGGAAGTACTCTACGGGTTCTGAAGAGTGAGCTTGCGATTGTCAAAATATGTGACATATATGGCCCTATCTTTCGATTGCACTGACTCAGAAACTTACATTTATTACACTGCTAAGGGACCGTAAACCTTATTATTGGGCATAAATTTCGTCTTGATACGTCAATCTAAGGAGACTGATTTGTAACAGTCGAATAGATAGATAGATAGACAGACAGACAGACAACTAAGTTCAACAATCAACATTTAATACGGTTTCGCATTAATAACTCCCCGCGCAAGTGTTTCCTTCCGTACTTTAATGAGCTAATCGGCACATCTTCAATCTTCTGATACTGCTCTACCTTTTTTTTTTTAGCCACTGACGCGGCGATGACGGAGAAATTATGAACAGCCGACTCATTATGGCATATACTGAGGCGTGTAAACAGTTCATTTCCTCGGACCATTAACGAAGCGGATCAGATAGCGCATACTACATGCACTATAATTAGGTTCTCCCACTCCTGTCCACATAAATAGAGGTCACATAGAGACATGGAGCGCACATGTGTGAAACTGTTTCTAGGTAGCAACTGACGTTACTTCTTTTCCCTTTTTTCGACGAAAATAGAGGGTTTATGTAATATCTTTCGTATATTTTCATGTCTATTGCAAACATAAAGTCTGAACTGTGTGCAAGAACTGTGTGATAAGCGGCACTAAACATCAGAAATTGTTGTCCTTAGCCCACTTATTTGAACTATCAACGTCTTAGGTGGACTTGCAAAAAGTGCTTGTAATATAGTTACGACTCAATTCCCCACATAAGGTAATCTTCTGATAGATTTATAGGAAAGTAATAGATATAGGTGTGAATACTCACGAAGACTGTTGGTGATAAATAATTTCGATACAAAATCTATTAAATCATTGTCATTTTCATTTCCTTCCAAGAATTAGGCGTTGTAGTCACTTGTTCCGGTCTCTATCAACCGTCCATCCATCTGTTGTGAGATCTACCTAGTTCCCTCTTTCCAGTCGGGCGATAATTCATTACCTTTTTTGGCAATCTATTTTCATCATTCTGTCTACATGATCCTTCCATTTCATTCTATTTTCTTTTGTCTTGTCATCAACTGAAAAGATTTTTAACTCTGATCTTATCGTTTCATTCTTTATTTTATCCGTTTTATTACAGCTCCTTAGATATCTCGTGAACTTCATCTCTGAAGCCTGTATGTGTGGTTTTTCTTTTCTTTTCTTTTTTTTTTTTTTTTGTTACTGTCCATGGTTCGGAATCATATACAAGAATACGTACAGCCATAACTGATAGAATTTCATTTGGTTTCCTTTCTTGTTTTTCTTCCCAGAGTTCTTCCAATAGTTCTGCGGGTAGCTTGATATTTATCAATTTTATCTCAATGTCTCCGCTCTTTAATTATCCTATTTCCTTGATAATTATCTGTTCATCAGCATGTAACAGAGAGTATTTCATGGCAGACTAGATCCTATATTAATTCCTAGCTGTATTTTTCTTTCCACTTCATAACTAGGTCGTCAATATAAAAATTAATTAAAATGGGTGATCGACTGCACTCTTGTCGAACACATCGATTTATTAAAATTTTATCTTACATTTTTGAACCTCAAATTATGACTAGTTTTCTATTTACATGTAGGCTCTTTATTGCATTAATAATGTATTTAGTTAAATCTTTTATTTCCAGTAATTTCTCAAAAAGGGTTCTTATTGCATTATAAAAGGCTTTTCTCATAGTCAACATAATTATGCTAAATGCCTTTCTAAGACTAATTCCCGACGTTTTTCAATAATTTCTCTTGTTGTAAATATATTATCATTGGTCAGAGATCACTGCATCAGTGATAGTTCGTAATCTTTGCTTAAGAATTTTCCCATAAATTTTTATCAAGCATTTAGTAGACTTGTATCTCTATAATTTACTATCGCCTTTTTTAATATAAAAATAAATTTACTTGGGTTCCTTTGTTCAGGCATGTGACAGGTCTTCCACAACATATTTTAAAAAAGGAGGAATCGAAGTTCTAAAAAGATTCCTACGTATTTGATTAATTCAGGATTAATGCCATCTAGGCCAGCAGATTTTCCATTTTTCGTTACATTTAATACTATTACGTAATATTTTAAATAATGGATAAATATATTATGTCTAATTTTACTTCAGATCATGTTTAACATGAATATCAATTGTGCCAGTCCTAGAAAATTCTTCAGGTACGTTACTGTAATGAAACCAGGGGGAATTTGATCTATTTTATGAGAACTTACATCCTTGAGATTCACCTAATCATTTATTGGGATTTATTCCTTTATTTATCCCCTATTCGTCTGAAACTGTAATCACAAAAATTCATTCGAGTTTCTGTAGGGAGACTCGCAGGTGTGGTTGCGTTGTGTTGTAAAGTAGTTTGTCTGAGGATCTCACGGCTTCATATCTGCATCTACATCATATTCCGCAAGCCACCTAATGGTGTGTGGCGGAGGGTACTTTCTGTACCTCTATATGATCCCTCCAAACCTGTTCCACTCTCAAAACGTAAGTTACAGCATTTGACCGTCTTTAGGAAGCATGCGTGTCAACAGGGAGCACAGATCGCTATGTCATATTGTTTTAAAAACTGGAAAAACGGCAGTTTACAAAGTGCTACCCAACCTACAAAATGAAATTGTAACTTTATTCAGTGTACCTTGCTGATTGATGCAAGAAAGAACCATCGTCAATTCAGATCGTTATTTGTGGTAACCTGGAGTAAACGGTACACCATTACATAAACAGACATTTCGTTTCCCGCGCACTGTAAGCAAGAGGTTTCCCTCGAACTTTGTGTAATATCTTCCTTGAATTTCACGTTATTACGTTCTGAATAATACGTATATCATTTGAATGAACGCAGAATGTTACTAGCAGACTTAATCAAGGCATTATTTACTCCCCATCTCCTTATTATGGTATACTGTCACATCACTTCGAGCATTTCACGGTCAATAGTAGCTCAAACCGATATCGCTGCGTAATTTGCAAAACAAGATGTATAGGTTTCTTACTAGTCCCGGATCAAAATTTATCGGTCTGAAATCTAGATGACGTCAGTATTACTAAATTTTGGTTCTGTTACGTTTGTACATATTCAACAATAACGCAAGTCTGGGGTAAAATTGATTTGGGAAATAATATTGTTTTATGTAGTTTTTTCAAAGCAGTCGTTTTGTGTATATCTCGTTCAAATTAATAAGCTAAAACTTTTACGTCGTGATATTCCTTATTTTGGAAGTTTATCGCTATTAAAATGTCATTCTTATTTTCTGAAGATTTGTAAGGAGTCTGCTATTCCATTTCAAGATCTAAGCAATAGGCGGCTCAAATCAACGTGGCTGAAGATGATTCACTTGAAGGACAGCCAGAAGCTGCAACTGCAGTTGGAAACCTCGATACTTCTAGGTGGGCTATTGAAGGTGTATCAGATAGCTGATGTTATTTGCCTAGTTAAAGATAGAGTACAGCCATATGGTATTCACTTTGCATTACCAATTATGAACTATGAGAAACGTTTATGTAACATGGGTGCCGTGCTCGTTAAATGTTGACCATAGGCAAATGAAAAAATAAATTTCTTATCAGTTTTAGGACAGCTTAAAAAAAAAGTCCATCCGATTTTGTGGGCCAATTTGCCAGTGTGAACGAGAGGCCCGAAACGAAACAGCTCTAAAAGTAGTGGGCGGAAGCCTGTATTTCTCCGTCAGTAAAGATGAACTCGGCTTCATCGGTGGCAAGAATATAGTCAGGGTCTTCTGAAACTAATCCGGTACTCTTCTCGATGATCACATAAAAACTGGTGAAAAGTATACTCAGGTCTCGTGAATCAGCCGGGGAAAAATGAACGCAGTAACACTTGTGAACTACAAACGAAAAATATTTTCCTGAGGACAATGCACCTTCCCAGAAAGGTCTTTGGCAAAGAATAAAATTCAGTGGTATGAAGTACGAATTTCTGGAGCATCTGCCCTATGTCACCATGCCACTTTCATTTTTTCCCATCAACATAGAGATTTGCGACTGACTAATGAAGAGAACTAGTCAGGATTTTATGGACGTTTTTAATCCTTTCCTGAGTCTCATTAGAGGGGTGTAATCTGTCAAATAGCTAAACATATTACAGAGTGTAGTAATCCAAAAGGGAACCACCTTGATAATAGGAATCCACTCTTTCAGTGCCAACCGAAGCAAGTTTCTTCTTCACCTCGTATATACAACGGAAACATCGCAGTTTTGGTGGTAGATCTTGGATACTGGTTTACGTCAGTTTTACCAAGCCGACTGGCAGACTGTAGCGTGTGTCTTGATGGTCTGTCTCTGAATTAACTGTGTTCAATATGCAATAAATGATCACTCATATCTGTCGAAGAGATGATGCTAAATGAACAGAATATCTATGTTAGCAGCCCTTTATAAATTTCTATTTGCTTCTTACAATAAGAACCGGGCGCTCGTGTTTCTTCATCGAATAGTAATATTAGCAATTATTTACACACGAACTTAACATGCTTCCAGATGTATTTCAGACAACGTTGATAAACAACTGCTATTTAGCCCATACTATTAAACACGATGGATACATCTGCAGAACGAAAATTTATTATATTAGTTATTGAACTATTGTGAAAAGCCAACGCTTTCATATACAACTTTCGCACAAGATAATATCCCCATCACAGGTTCGTGTGCGTTCACCTGGGCATGTACAGAGGAGGAGGTAGGTATGAAGACTAGGCTGTAGCATCTCGCCGCCTACTACGTCATCAGAGACGGAGGTCGGATCGGGATATTGCCCATCTGATTCTCAAAGGAACCACGTCACTGTAAGCGATTTAGGAAAACAGCGGAACACCGAAATCTGGACGACCAGACGAGATTCCGAAGTGGCGTCCTTCCGCATTTGTGTCGACTGCACTACCACTGTCGAACCTCATTCGGTCGGTGGAGCTAGGGAAGGCTGTGTATTCTGACATTACTATCAACAAGATGTAACAGAACCTGACTAGGCAGCTCATTCCCATTGTTTAATGACTTCCTCAGTGTTCTAGTGTGTGATAACTTAAACCTATCTGCGAGAAAACAGTGGGTCTGCAACAGCTGAACCCCTTTCTCCAGAATCGCCAGTGAACGGTGCGTTATGAATATGTCGTGATCCCCTGAACGCGTACTACGCTGTTAGTGGTATTATAAATCGCCGTCTACAATACTTCACAGTACGGAAAGCTACTGCTAGCAGATTATTTTATGTTGTTTTACGTTTGTTTCCAGTTTCATGTCCCACTCGCACTCTCAATACGCACAATATGTGAACGTCTGATGTTTCGTGCTACATCCGTTGCACCGATCCTCGTATTTACCAATAGTGTAAGACCAAATTCCGTAGAATAGAAGTTAGGACACCTGATACATAGTCCTTATGCGAGGGTTTTCATTTATTAAGGTCCAGTAGGTAGTAAAATCGAAACCACAGTAAAAATCCGATGAAGTCTTGCACAGATGTGTTCAGGAGTATCTCTAATATGCTCGTGAATCGCGTCGCATCGCTCTTTTCAGTACTGAGCACACAGTGTGCACATAAAAATACCTAGAAAATAGTGTCTCCCGGCAAGTATGGGTGCCTGTGAGATATTTTTCCTGATTTCATGCAGCCAATATAACATTCCTCTCGTGCATTTCTTTCTTCCCGACAAATGTTCCACTGCGCATTGCAGGAGCAATGAAGTCGCTCCTGCAGTGTTTCGATGGGAAATGTTTTATCACTCACCATACCGGCAGGACGGCTCCCTCTGAGTTTTATCTCAGATCACATGAACCACTGGCTATGAAGACAGCGTCTTGTTACAGACAACGAGTTGTAGACCAGCTTAGAGAGATGGTAGAAAGCACAGACGGATGCCTTCTATGACGAGGTTATTGGAAAGTTGGTAAAACACTACGACAAATGTCTTAGTTGGAGCGACAACTATGTACAGAAGTAGCTGAATGGTGTGGCTAACCGTTGGAAATTTTTTATTTTCATTGTGGTTTCCATTTCGTGACCGATCGGACCTTCATAAACGTATAGCCCTCATGCTATGTCACATGCCAAGTGCAGATGCAGCGGCGAGATCATAATGCTTTGGTTGCTATTAACTAATCTCCAAGCGGTGTTTCCTTACGTCAGGTTACAATTATTGTTCAACGAGAGACGTAGGATACTTGTGGCATATCTTTGACCTGGAGTAACAAAACATTGGAAACATCTTCAGAATCGAGGACAGTAGTCTTCCACAGAATACTGAAGATGTAACAGGAAGGACAACATTTGCTTACCGAGAATAATGAAACAAACATTCTGATTCATATTCATGGCGAGATCAATGAATGGGCCCAAGTTGAGGTTCTACAGCATCCCAGAAACATCCCAGAACCCAGCTGCTGCACGAACTGCACGCTCCACGCATTATGGGTTAAACGTCACGTCGGTGCTCTCGAGTGGTTGAGATGGACCCACATCCACTGAAAACACTCAAACACTGTCGCGATTGAATCTGGCAACTTTATTCACGGTGTGCTCATGGACACCTCGAAAGACGAAAGCTCTCCAATTCGATCCCTCTAACAGCGCTGATTTCGTGTAATCGAATGGCACACCACTTCAGGGCCATAACTTAGTTAGCAATGGGGAGTCTCATGACTGCCTGGTACCAATTTTACATCAACATTACAAAACCACCGGATTTTTTTAAGGTCATTAATATTTTGGCCGGTGAGATTGTAAGGGATGTCTTATTATCAAAAACCCATCGTGCTGTGTGTGTCTGGAAAGTACGAAACAATTTAAGACATTGTGCGGTATCTCTCTGTTATGTTAACGAAAATAGCTCTGAAGACAGATTTTTCCTAAATCTACATACACAGGTCTTTAATTTGGATACGCTTGGACAGTTGCGTGTGAAACTTGTAGGGGCGGCGCAACGGCAGACGTCGCGTGGCCGTAATGTAAGCCGGACTGCGTATCTAGCAGGGGCACGCGACTCGGCGGGCGGGCTGGTAGCTCAGCCAGCACGTACGTCAGCCGCCAGGCGGCAGCGAGTGAAACACGAGCTGTCTGCAGGAGCAGCCATTGAGAACCGCCGCTTTTGTGAGCCACTGACACAGCTGCTTGACGACTCATACCTTAATGTCTCATTCTTCAAGGTTCGCTCTTTCCTTTTCCTTGCTGCTAACCGCCACACTTATTGCGAGAAAGCGTCAAAAAAATTCAGCAGTCTACATGCGTGCTGTAATATTCATTGTGACAGGTTCCGCAGCTGAGATGACTTTGTAAGTGGTTCTATGATGCCATAAGCTGTTATTTTCTTTATTTGATACACGATTGAACAATTTTGGCCTTAGTCCTTTTTTCAGCATCTACAACGGATGCATTAGTGATCAATTACGAATTTAATATAAGAAGATATCATATCTGTAGATATACCAGGAGGGTTACAAGTTACTTATAGAGGATGAGTTAATGGTGTATTATGCCACGTAAGTTTTTGCTCCTATGACTAAATATACTTGTCATCAAATAACTGGAAATAGTTTGCTGTAATTTTAGGAACACATTACTTTTGAGCAGTTGTTTCAAAGCTCTTATGCTGCATATAAGGCCGATGTTTTCACTTAAATGCACAAGAAAGATTATGATTATTTTACAGAAATTCGTTAAAATATACGAGTTTGTTCTTATGTATATTTAATTATCGTTCATTGTTGGTGTCAACATGAGTGTATGCAAATTCCATAAAATAATATGGAACCATGTGATCTGTCATTATAGGAGCAAGTCATTTTCGAATAGTTGTTACAAAGATGTTATATATAAAGTCGGTCCCATTAGTCTAATAAAAACCGTGAACCTGTTTCATGGTTGCATGTTTTTACCCCTTACTGAAAAATGTATTAATGAGTATAGCGGTGGTTATGCGTTTATGGTTCTGTAATGATTCGTCGTAGAACTGGAAAAAAGGCTGCTATAAATTTTCTATTTCGCAGGTCTTTTTGTTCAATTAAAACTCTGTCCGATTTGTCTTTTAGGTCGATTTTCATCGCTATCATTACATTACTTTCGTCAATTCACGTGTAACTTCTTTATAACAAATATTTGAAAATGACATTGCTATTCACTTTATAAATATTTTATTTCAGTAGCAAATTTCTTGTTTCCTTTAAATTCGCTTCGGTACTTGATTTTTACAGCAGATATTATGTATAATAGAACGACGACCGGCTGCAATCCCGAAATCTCCTTCGAACATTTAATTCGCCGGGAAAAATTTAAATTTCAAATCAAACATTCGTCAACTGGTAGTTGGTTTCTTTGAGTATTCTGTGCCAACCGTAGCTGTGGGAAAAATGATTAATGACGCTAAGACCATTCCAGGAAAATATAAGACTTGCAGGTGATAAAGCTTTGAGGGAAAACCAATTTATCTTAACATTACAATTGCCGTTTTCCACGTGCATGTTTAGTGTATACATCCTCAGTTTCCGTATAGAATACAAACAGGCGTTAAAAATTCTGCTAATGATCCGTTCATTAAAAAAGGAAGTAGTTTCAATATTTACATTTGATTACACGTTTGTTGGTGATCATTGTTTTAATAAGTAGGATAAATACCATCTGATAATGTAGCTGTCTGCTCTTCTGCGATCATAAATGAACCTGTAACAACGTAGTAATGAGCCATTGATTCCAAGAGATACAAAGCGTCGTAGAAAGCCTGCCGCGAAAAGGACAAAAGATGGTGCAAACAATGTGAATGTTATATCCGTAGTGATCATAAATTATCTCGTCACTAGGGATGTCCGACTCATCCTGATTAACGCCTATTATAAACCTCGTAGTTCATAAGAAAGGTCCGCTCTTTCTGACTGCAGCCCAGTAACAAACACAGTAAATAGTTGTAAATATTATGTACTGAATCACAACGATACAGATATCCTCTGCATGAAAATGGAGTACGTCTCTTCCTTTCTAAGCATATGACAACTTGTGAAAAGAGAAGTTTAACCTCTGACACACCATGAAGATGTTCAGGCTGTTCATGTAGATATTACTCAATTGCAGATGCACATGGAAAAAAACAATAGAAAAGCTTTTCAACAAGTGGTGTCATTTAAGGTTAACGGACCGCCTATGTCATAATCAAATATCATATATTTAATAATTATAATAATATGTTTCAGTCCCATGTGACACAAATGATATCATTACTAGCTTTGACTCATTACAAATTCATCGTCAGGTGATCTGAAATGTTACATAGTAACACTTTCTGAACCGAGGTGACTGAAATGCTAATCATTTCTGCAGAACATACTAATGTACATGCTCTGTGAATATGACCGTCCTATCTCTAGTCGTTCAAGGTCATCTGCTTTTTTTTCTGAACATGAATGTTTACTTCATAAGAAGTAATGGCAATGTATATGACTGGGATGAGCACCTGTCATCTTCCCTTCCGTATTTTAAAACTTCGCCATATATTTTTATTATTTTAACGGACATTTGTCAGGACGATTGATTTTCTATTTTACTTGCCTCTGTGTGTTTATGCCTGCTTGTTTGTGTGTAAGAGATAGTTTTATGAGTGGAATACTCACTAATCACATAGTTTGAATCATAGCTAAAGTAGGTGTCAGACTTCACTGATAAAATGTTAGGGAAGTGCAGCCAGAAGATTACCTGCAGAACACTCGTGCTACAGGAAAAAACTAAACTGGCAGCCTACTGATGCTAGATGCAAAGTATCACGCGAAATTTCACTTACATAGCTTCAAGATCAAGTTTATGTGATGATTCTAGGAATTTAATACAACTTCCTGCGTACCGCTCCCGTAGGGCTCGCGAAGACGAGACTAGACAAGTCGCACAACGCACAGGATTGTTTACGCAACTATTTTTCTCATAGTCTATGTGTGAATCGAACGGAAATCCCTAATAACCGATACAATAGAAAGTATCATTTGCCAGGCACTTCACAGTAGTCTGAATCAGATGGATGTAAATCGGATCGAGCCTCGTGCCAATTTATATACGCAAGAGCGCTGATGACCTAAATACTGAGCGGCTTAACAGCGATGAAGATACGTGACTAGGGTTTAGTTTTAATTAGGCATGTTCCCGTTGTCGTGCCGTGCTCGCAGAGCAATGTTTTATTGCAGATAGCTGCTGGTAATGGCTGCGGCTATTGAGCGCAGTCCGCCGCATTGGCGGGCGAGTGGCAGGTGGCAGGATTAGTCAGGGCATTAGCGCCGTAATGAAGCATGCCCGCGAGGGCTGTTCCGATACAGCTCGCTGCCCGAGCCTCCCAGGGGGCACCGGCCAGTAACTCAGCCCCTACACGGGACAACTTTTTGCTGTCGCAGGGCGACGTGATCGCAGTTTATGTTTTAATAACCATCCATTTTTGTTATTTTATACATATTTTTGGAGACAATACACGACTAGGTATTTAGTTACGATATGATATTAGGCACTGAAGTAAATTCCATCATCTCGTTAAAATGATGTTCCAACCCTCCCTATCAAGTGAGTTAGCACAGTGTGATACTCACATTCTACCAGGTCGTCAGATTATTCCTCCCTTATCTAATTTTCGAGCTATTGGTCACCTTCTCTGACTTGTTAAACATATTGCATCTAAATGCTGTAGCTTCTACGCTGGTGTATTTGCATCTACATCAATACTCCGCGAGCCACCTCATGGTGTGTGGCCGAGGGTGTTAAACATTCCAGCGTCACTTTACGCTTTTCCTGTTTCAGTCGCTTACGGCGTCTGCTGCTAATCCTCCATGAGGGATCGAATCTCTCTAAGTTTATCTTGATAGTATTTTCGCAATATATTGGATGACTCTTCTAGGAATGTAATCTCTCGGAACTGGCTGACCACCTCCCTGACCCGCGCTTGCTGACTGAACCTGTAACGAAACTTGATGCTCTCCTTTGGATCTTCTCTATATGCACTATCAGTTCTGTCTGGTACAACTTCCATACTAACACACAATATTCAAGTATTGGTCGAACGAGTATTCTTAGACTACTTCCTTTGCTGCTGAACTACATTTCCCGAGGATTCTGCCAATGAATCTTAGTCTGCCATCTGCCGTACTCGCGATTGATTTTACGTGGTTATTCCGTTTCAGACCACTCCGTACACATGCACCTAAGTACTTTATGGAAGTAACTGCTTCCAGTGGTTGTTCTGCAATTCTCTAATCATAAAATAAAGGATGTCCATGTATTCGCAGTACGTTGCATTTGTCTACGTTGACGAAGTCAATTTCCACTCCCTGCACCAAGCGTCGATCTTCCGCAGGTCTCTCTACATTTCGTTACAAGTTTCTAGCGTTGCACCTTCTCTGTATACAGCAGCATCATCCGCGGAAGGCCACATGGAACATCCGACGTTAACTACTAGTTCATTTATATACAAGGTGAGTCACGGAGAAAAACAAATATTTTAATATATTATTCCGCAAGTAAAACTAAAGTTCATGTAAAAAAAGGTCCACAACTGTTTAGTTACGGAACTACAGCTAATAAAAGATTTTTCCTGAAATTTAGCAACTTCGCTAACATGAAGCCATCGCAAAACTGTACGGGGTTAAAGTAAAGCACGATTTCCGTTTATTTTACTCTTATTGACATGGTGAATCTAATACAACATACCACACACGTATCTGCAGTAATCTTCCATAACATCCAGAGAAGCAAAGATGTAGTTTCGTAAAATTTTTCATTTATAAACTACTTGGCCTAATTTGTTTTTTTTTTTAATTCCAGACAATAGCACAAAGTTGTAGCGAATTCAATTTTGGAAAAAATGAAGGTAATAACGTTAGGTGAAACTGTATGAATGTGTCAGATTATCTGCTGTTGTTAATACCATAGCACACGTGAATTCATGTTAGACCGAAAAAAACTAAGTTCAGTGTTAAGGAAGTTGTACAGTGTACATACAATTTCGCAATACATTCACAATAAATGTTCACAAATGTCTCCGCCGAGTTCAATGCATTTAGCTGCACGTGTATGAACAGATATTGTTGCTCGTTTCAGTTTCGCAGGGCTGTTCTTAATTTCGTCTATTGCATTCATAACGGGAGCAAGTAGTGCCTCAAGTGAATTTACTTTGTCCTCATAAACTATGTCTTTCATACATCCCCATACACAAAAATCCTTTGGTGTTAAATCGGGCAAACTGGGTGGCCACAGACGTGTAACACCATGACCAATCCATTTCTGGGGAAAATGTTCATTTAAACGTTTAGTAATGGCGTTGGTGAAATGTGGAGACGCGCCGTCATGTTCAATATATATTTGCAATCGCTTAGCAAATGGAACATCTTAGAGCAGACGGGGTATTTCGTCTTGAAGCAATTGTAAGTACGTCTCGCCAGATAGACACCCTGGGAAAATGAATGGTCCAATGAAGTGTGTGTTTATTACACCACACCACACGTTTAGGCTAAATCGCTGCTGGAAATTGCGTTGCACGTGAGTTTTTGCTTCAACCCATACGAGCTCCTTATGTAAACTGTTTATACCATCTCGAGTAAACTGTGGCTCATCAGTGAATAAAATATGTTTGTGTTACTGCCGATTATTATTTAACCAGCTGCATACCTCAAAGCGAAGGGCAGGACCTTCCGGATATAAATGATGCACTTTTTGTTTATGATAAGCATACAGATTATTGTACTTCAGTGTACGCCGTACCTTAGATTGTGAAATGTCTAATCGTTTAGAGATACGTAGTGTACTGGTAGCCGGGCTACGTTGGAGAGCCTCTATAACATCCTCATCATAGCCTTCACGTATCGAGCGCTCGCTCTGCTTATGAACGCTACGCAGAGAACTTGTCTCCCGTAAAATTCGAAATACTCCGCTAATGGTTCGTGCAATCGGAATCCTCTGAGTTGGATAACGTACGAGATATTTGTTAACTGCAGCTGTAGCATTACCATCACATTTGCCATAAATAAACACCATATCGGCGTATTCCTCAGTCGTAAATTTGAAAGGCATCCCTATTTCATAAATATTCTACAAACTACCATTATCACTATGTGGTTTCACTTAAATACACTGTTGTTATTACGTTCTTTCACTGAACAATACAGGCAACTAACTCATTTCAAGATTAGGAAGCTACTGAAACAACTCACTAACGATTGCCAACAACGACATAAACGTTTCTACATTCTTAATGAAAAGTAAGCAAATTTACTTGTGTAATAACCTTTGCTTCTCTGGATGTCCTGGAAAAGTACTGCCGATACACGTCTGGGACATGTTTTATTAGTTTCACCAGACCAATAACAACAAAGTAAATGGAAGTGGTGCTTTACTTTAAGCTCGTACGGTTTTGCGATGGCTTCATATTAGCGAAGTTGCTAAATTTCAGGCAAAATCTTTTATTAGGCGTAGCTCCATAAGCAAACATTTGCGGACCTATGTTTATATGAACTTTCTTCTTTAGTTTTATTGTAGAATAACTTATTAAAATAGTTGCAAATCTTCGTGTATCACACTGTATAATGTGAAAAATAATGGTCCTATAACACTCCCTGGGCCGCGCCTGCAGTTACTTTTACGTCTGAAGACTTCTCTCCGTTCAGACTGGCGTACTATGTTCTGTTCGTTAGAAACTCTTCAGCCCTGTCACACAGTTGGTCTGATATTTCACATGCTTATTAGACAGCAGTGCGCATGTGTATCGAATGCCTTTAGGCTATGTAATGGATGCTTTTGGGGAACGATTTTTACATTGTCAAAAATCAAAAATCGTCGCCACAATCTCAACTACAACTGGCATCTGGTGTAATTGTATTGAGTATCTTTTACTTTTTATATTAACTTTAAGAATGTGTTATCCCTACGTCTCTTGACTTCGGTGATTCATGAAACACATACAAACATATAAATAGAGATCGTACAACCGGTGTAACTTTCATAACTCTGAACCGTTCTTTATAACTTGGTTGGTATACCACAAACCGTTAAAGAGATTGTTTTATTTCATCACTAACGTACAGTCAGACTGTTTCTGGTGACTATGGATTGTCACCTTTTCACGCGCACGCGCTAATAATCCACTAAGTAATTACAATAATAATGTTCACAGTATTTTCACCCGTGTAAATGCTTCTACAATGAACTGATTACTTAAATATGAGAGGTAAATCCGTAATCTGCTTACTAGTTCAAAATATAAATTCTTGTCACACTTTTAATGCCCACGTGACTGCTGTTTTTTTGGCTTTTGATGCCATTGTTTTCGAAGCCCAGACACATATGCTAAGAAGTCTCTCCTATCTCGTGTGAAGACGGCGAGTGATGCTACAATTATTGCTGTTCTTGAGCACGATTCGAACTCCTCAAGCATTTTACGTCACAGCTCTAGATATCTCTGCATCTTCCCCATCTCTCGCCCTTCGATGTAGCCACTGCTGTTGATACTATCTCCATGACATGTCTTAGTGTTATTAATGTATTGTAGATTTCACTAATAAAAATAACTGTGAAAAACAGTCTGCAATGTCTTCTAAGCAGCAAGCTATAACGCTAAACGGCAACACCAGTGACAGAATCAAAAATGCAGCAACTGAGACGAACAGACTGCGGGAATAGAATTATATGTCAGTATTACTGCTGTCTGGAATACAATGGAATTGACTACCAAAATTATTTACTTGAAATTAAAAGGAAGCTTATGCTATTTCATTATTTTGCTTAGATGGCGTGGCACCTTTCCTGCTTTTAGAGAAATATACACTAAACTGATTATTGATGCTGTCAGACGTCAAATTTGCTTGGAACGAACAGCTTTTCTGAGAAGTACAAATCTATTCAGAGCAGTATGTGAAGGAATATCCAGTTGAAACTAATATTTCAATTTACTTACTATCGGTGATTATCAATATTTGACCACAACGTGCAATATATCGTTGTAGGAGCACGATCATTTATTAAACAGAAATGGCGCATAAAGAATTTACATGCACTACGCCTACGCAAAAATGTTATGTAGTAATCAATAATTCCACAACTGAGTCAGTTAAAATCCACATTTTTCCGTCATATATAGAGCACACATCGGTTCTTCTATGCTGATAAATCGATGGCAGAACATCAACACGTTTAATCATTTGCGATCACATTTTCCTTACTCCACCTTCATATACCTTTTTCAGCATTAGTCCTGCAGTTGTTGAACGTTCATAGAATCGAAGTCCAGAAAATCTCACTCCAGTCCTCGTTTTCTTTCCCTTCTCCTTCCACCTTCTTCAAATTGTCCGTTCCTTACATTAAAATCTCTGGGCATTGCTTACGCACAGGAGAAAATATACACTTAGAACACTTACATACATACAAAATTACATATTTTGAGTAACATAGACAATATAATGAAAGAAAAACCACAGAAGTGCAATTAGGACTCACGCTCTGAGGGTTCTGTACAAACTTAATAATGTGTGTAAATAGTTCATTTACAGATTTTGAAGAGTGGGTTTTGCGACATAAATAACTGTATCTTTTCATTGCTTTGATTTAGAGCAGTGGTTGCCAACCTGTGGCTAATTACCACCTGCGATGTAAAAAGAAGTTTTCTTAGGGGTAAAAACGAAGGATTCAATTGCGTTTCGATCAACAAACGAAATAATTCTTAAAAGGCCGTGTTGATATCATTATGTCATGAGCTTGTTATACAGATTACGTAAGTTACTAATAACTGCATTGTTTCAAATACTATCATTAATGTGTGACACAATGTGTTAGAGCTTGTTAAACGAACATATCAACATCTTTATCAGGTAGTCCACTCAGTCACACATATTTTTCACTTTATACCATGTATCTATGGCAGCATAATACACATCCGTCACATATGATTAAATATCTCGTGAAAATGTTGTCACACAGTTGTAGATAGATGCCGCAATGGACTAGAAACTGCTTAGTTACTTATCTCTACAGATAAACGAACTATTTAATGACACACCGCAACAGTAAGTACATAATCTACATAATCCTGTGGTTTCTCTAAGGCCTATAAAGTATTATTATTATTATTATTATTATTATTGCTGTTACTGACAGTGATCAGACACAAGGAAGTGGCAGCTTCAAATCTTACAATTTGTGTCAGTTCAGAAGTAAGGGGTCCAACAATCAATGAGTTTGCAAACAATAAGCAGAGTACACACATTTTAACGAAGCTGGTTGTCTATGGGAGTGCAGAGTATGGGTGAGCGAAATGCCGCTAGGGAGGGGAGCGTCGCAGAGGAAGCATTTCTTGTAACGAGTACCTACCCTCAATGTGGGCAGCTTTCTGTTCTGATAAGCAGTTGTAGATAGAAATCGATATGACCTGAGAAATACTTCAGCATTCTATTAAAAAACATTGTTGGAGATAGGCAGTACCAGGTATAGATGTTTTTTAAAAAACTGACACATTGCAGTATCAGTACAAGAATCCGCTGTTTTTAGTCACACGGATAAGATAAATTCAAATTTAGATTTTGCGTGGCTTCTCTACAGCTTTTGAGCAAACGAGTTTGTGGTCCGCCTCGAATGACGAATTCGTCAACGAAACGTTAAACTCTAATGTTTCTTCCTTCTTCTTGCTTTAAGATTGTCATATAGCTCTTCATTCTAATATGAATGCCGTCATCACTACGTTGTATGCAGCTATAGGCCGCGAACATTTTTAGAGACAACAATTGCCAGAATGGCTAAAAGGGTTTCTAACATTAAAGAATTACTCAACTGAAAGGTGCTCTTCCCAAATTATACAGATTGTGAGAATACTCTCTCGTTTCCCAACATTTAACTGAAAATGCAGGGTCTGCTAATTTAATGATTTGACAAATACGTTTTACTATTTTATCTCTTATTGTACTGCATTTTTGGAGGCAGTATGGAATCAGACTAAACTCTACTTAAAAAGTGAAGAGCCGACTTTAAACGATGACTATATGAATATACCAAAGCCAGCGATGTTCCGCTCACATAGGGATCGTGAAGAGAAGATTAGATCAATTTCAGCACCCACAGTGCATTAAAACAATCTTTCTTCCCGCGTTCCATATATGAATGATTCGGAAAGAAACCCTAATAACGGATACAATGGGATGTATCTTCCGCCATACACTTCACAGTGGTTTGCAGAAAACAGATGTACATGTAGAAAAATCACACTCTATCTCCCCGATGAGCGACACCAACGTCGTAAATTCTATCCGCATCTAGCTCACATTCCTGTCTCGCTAGCTGGAGCGACGCGCGTTAAAGTTAAACGAGCCGAATCACGACTTACATGTGTCACATTGTCGTTTTTGAGCACCTTTTTCTTTACAGGTGCACTGCTCTCTCTCACAATTGTGCCTACTAGTCTGAGAAAATGTTCAAATGCGTGTTAAATCTTATGGGACTTACTGCTAAGGTCATCAGTCCCTAAGTTTACACACTACATAACCTAAATTATCCTAAGGACAAACACACACACCCATGCCCGAGGGAGGACTCGAACCTCCGCCGGGACTAGCCGCACAGTCCATGAATACAGCGGCTAAGACCGCTCGGCTAATCCCGCGCGGCACAAGTCTGAGAATTCAATTCATCTCCTGTATGGATGATTTCATGTGTTCGTCTCATTTATTATCCCTTAGTGGTATCAGCGCGTATTTAAATATTATTGTTGGGGAAAGAAGTATATCACTATCATCGGAATCCGATACTGTCCTTGTTATGGGGATTATGTAGTATTTATCGAGATATAAAATGCGCTGCCATCCAGCACACCAGTAGGAATGACTTGAAAGCAGTTATGGCTTAAATGAAAGAAGCAGGCTGTCCATTTTCATAGAAAGTTGCACCACGGGTTTCACACCCAAAATGACTATGAAGGCTTGTGCCGTTTCAGGCGACTTCAAATGAAGTATTTATTTTAATCGGGGTTGAGGAAGACCTTTGCAAAATCTGCTTTTATTTCAAAATGTAGATTTTGCTGAAGTATTTTTTCATTAACTGTAAGGAAAACATTTATATTCATTACACTGACTGGCCAAAACTTCATGACCGTGTTCACCGCGAGATCAAGTGCCGTGTGGTGGCGTTACGGGTACGTGAGGAAGTAAAGAAATTATATAAGTACCAGAGACGAGTAGAAAGTTATTTTAGTGACCATACTGGCCACAATGAGGAAATACAGTTACATAGGCGACATTGACAAAGAGCAGGTTGTTATGGTCCAGCGACTTGGAACGAACGCCTAAGACACGGCGAAGCTAGTCGGATGTTGGCATCTTAATCTATTGCGTGTCTATCGAATGTGAAGAACGGTGACACCAAAAGTAATCGGCAAGGTGTTGGACGTACATACCTCATCGAAGAAAGTGTTTTGGGCCGCATGCTGTAAACCACCAAAGCCGGCGATCTCTGGTAGTTCTGACAACAGTGCAGTACAAGCTACAAGTGTTTCTCAGAACAGTCTCCAGCACACATTGTTGAAATCTCCACAGCTACGTGTTCCCATGTTGGCTCAATGACATCGTCATTTACGGCTGCAGTGGGTACAGGATCAAAGAGACTGGCTCCCGGACCTGGACAGACAAAACTCGTTTCTTGTTACACAAGGCTGATAATCGTATCCGGATGCGCCGTCATACAGGCAAACCGCTGCTCGAAACAAGCACCGCACACCGAGCGCAGGCCAATAGATTAATACACTACTGGCCATTAAAATTGCTACACCATGAAGATGACGTGCTACAGACGTGGAATTTAAACGACAAGAAGAAGATGGTGTGATATGCAAATGATTAGCTTTTCAGATCATCCACACAAGATTGGCGCCGGTGGCGACACCTACAACGAGCTGACAAGAGGAAAGTTTCCAATCGATTTCTCATAGACAAACAGCAGTTGACCGGCGTTGCCTGGTGAAACGTTGTTGTGATGCCTCGTGTAAGGAGGAGAAATGCGTACCATCACGTTTCCGACTTTGATAAAGGTCGGTTTGTAGCCTATCGCGATTGCGGTTTATCGTATCGCGACATTGCTGCTCGCGTTGGTCGAGACCCAATGACTCTTAGCAGAATATGGATTCGGTGGGTTCAGGAGGGTAATACGGAACGCCGCGCTGGATCCCAACGGCCTCGTATCACTAGCAGTCGATATGACAGGCATTTTATCCGCATGGCTGTAGCGGATCATGCAGCCACGTCTCGATCCCTGAGTCAACAGATGGGGACGTTTGCAAGTCAACAACCATCTGCTCGAACAGTTCGATGACGTTTGCAGCAGCATAGACTATCAGCTCGGAGACCATGGTTGTAGCTGCATCACAGACAGGAGCGCCTGCGATAGTGTACTCAACTACGAACCTGGGTGCACGAATGGCAGAACGTCATTTTTTCTGATGAATCCAGGTTCTGTTTACAGCATCATGATGGTCGCATCCGTGTTTGGCGACATCGAGGTAAACGCACAGTGGAAGCGTGTATTCGTCATCGCCATACTGACGTATCACCCGGCGTGATGGTACGCGGTGCCATTCTTTTCACGCCTCGGTCAGCTCTTGTTCGCATTGACGGCACTTTGAACAGTGGCCGTTACATTTCAGATGTGTTATGACCCATGGCTGTATCCTTCATTCGATTCCTGCGAAACCCTACATTTCAACAGGATAATGCACGACCGCATGTTGCAGATCCTGTACTGTCCTTTCTGGATACAGAAAATGTTCGACTGCTGCCCTGGCCAGCATATTCTCAAGATCTCTCACCAATTGAAAACGTCTGGTCAATGGTGGCCAGTCACTACTCTTGATGAACTGTGGTATCGTTTTGAAGCTGCATGGGCGGCTGTACCTCTATACGCCATCCAAGCTCTGTTTGACTCAATGCCCAGACGTATCAAGGCCGTTATTACGGCCAGAGGTGGTTGTTCTGGGTACTGATTTCTCAGGATCTATGCACCCAAATTGCGTGAAAATGTAATCACATGTCAGTTCTGGTACAATATATTTGTCCAATGAATACCCGTTTGTCATCTGCATTTCTTCTTGGTGTAGCCATTTTAATGGCTAGTAGTGCATTATGCTGTTGGGGGACGTTCACCAGGGGGTTTCGATGTGATCTGTAGTGGTATTAAAAGTCACTATGACAGCTGTCAGCACCTCTTTATGTTTGATGTCTTCTATGGCGACAATGGTGTGTTCCAGCAGGATAACTCTCCGTGTCATAACCATCTGCCCGTAATTTATCGGAATTGCATCGGCTAGGCGCAGACATGTATTGCAACACACTTCTGGATATCTATAAACTCCGTCTTTCTGGCCTCAGATGGGTGAATCCGAACATACCGACCGCTATCTTATTCTCAGCCAGTGACATCATTTGGATGCGGCATGGAGGGGCGTGGGGTCAGCACACAGCTCTCCCCGGTTGTTGCTGGTTTTCTTGACTGGAGCAGCTACTTTTCACGCAAGTAGCTTGCTCCTCAAGTGGTATACCGGGCCTGAGTGCACCCCGTTCGGTCCTCCTACAAGGAAGGAATGAAGATTGAGTTTAACGTCCCGTCGACATCGAGGTCATTAGAGGTGAAGCACAAGCCTGGATTGTATCAGGCTGGGAAAAGAAATTGACCGTGTCCTTTCAAAGGAACCATCCCGGCGGTTGCCTGAAGGAAAAAAAATTCATGGAAGTAACGGGACTCGAAACCGAATCCCCCGCATAGTAGCCAGAAACGCTAACCACTGAGGTATGGGGGCGGTCCAAGTTGTATGGGTCGTACAATATAACAAGTACGGCTGTGGAATGGGCGATTTTCAAACCTCCACCAGCGATGCAACTTTAGTCACAGCTTCATAAAAGAACTAAAACTTGAATTTACATTGCTTTCAATTTGAAATGCCCTTCACCTGAAAATGACATCACGTAGGCAGCCCCCATTTTCCTACAAACATATTTCAAGTCTCTTATGGAAACTAGACAATACATCTTGTAGGACTGACACTAGAATTCGATTAACTTCCTCCCGAATTTGATCCTTCAATTAATGGATGATACTGTGGGTCGGCCGGCCGCGGTGGCCGAGCTGTTCTAGGCGTTTCAGTTTGGAATAGCGCGACTGCTACGGTCGCAGGTTCGAATCCTGCCTCGGGCATGGATGTGTGTGATGTCCTTAGGTAAGTTAGGTTTAAGTAGTTCTAAGTACTAGGGGACTGATGACCTCAGATGTTAAGTCGGAAGATATGAAATTTCGAATGACAATAAAGGAAGAAATCGCACACTGAAATGTCAGGGGATATTGGAGGCCAGGAAACGTACCCGTCCTTGGAGATGAGATGACCAGTAATCAGATTCTGTAGTGTGTTCATGGAATACTGCGAATTATAGCATGTGGCCTCTTCTTGTTGGAAGAATTTGTTTGCAGTTACAGGAAGAACAGCAATCTGTCGCCCTAAGACACGGTTTAACATTCAAATGTAACGTTCTGTATTCACAATAACAGCATTGCCTCGGTCGTCTTCATAAAAATGAAACACTATGATTTCAGACGAAGGTACGGTGCACCACACTACCACTTTCTGACTGTGAAGTGGAGTTACATACAGAATTTCGGAACTTTCACGTGTCCAGTAGCTAAAATTTTGCTTTTTAACAAAGCCTGACACACAAAAATTGGGCTCATCGCTTTTGTTCAGACTGTCGCACTGGCCTTGTGTGTCGTTCATGAGTTCCAGCAGTTCTTGGCAAGAGCACAGTCTCTCTGGGAGTTTGGCCGCATTCAGGTTTTGTATCATATGAATTTTGTGCAGTATCCGCCATAAATTGCGATCCGATATGTCATGTTGCAGGGCATGCTTGCGTGTAGAACGCCTGGGAATTTGGTTGAAAGCTTTTTCTAGTCTTACAACATTCTCTGCCGCGCACACACGTTTTGCACTTCCATCCCTCTTTCGCACCATATTGTTACAACTTCCTTGCACGTTATGTAGTTCCTCAGTGGATACAGAAGCAATGAACAGATTCTGTACGTGAACAGAGAATTCGGATATTAATTTATTCATCACCTAACACCTGATAGTAAAAATAATACATTGCTTTGTTTCTGTAGTTGCAGCGTCAGTCGCTAAATGTAGCTTTGAATGTTGAAACATGTAGAGATACCGCATATCTACAAATTAGTCTTCAATAAAGTAACTATTCAGTATATCACGAGCCCTGGCCATTACGAAAGACTTCAAATGTTATTCAACTGGCAGGCAAACGAAATGGGGTCAGTGCGTGAAAGTTCGAACTTAAGTCCACCCGCCGCTGGAGCTCCGGAGAGGGGATGTTTGCATCTCATTGGCAGAGTCGTAATCGTTCGTGGCACCGCCCTCGTGTAGCGGTGGCGGCGCGCGTCTTTGAAAGTGCGGCCGACTGGATAGCGGCCGAAACCGCACGTGCCACCCGTTTCCTTGTACCCACACTTCAATAGTGCAGACGGGATTGGGACACGACGTGAGCGTTTGTAATGAGCGCGAGATAGACCCTGCACTGCAAGATATCTGTTGTTGTTTTCGCACCGTCACGGCAACAGCACGTTGTTATCTGGTCCACTATGCCATCTCGACTGAGCATCGGTATCAGGGCCAATGGCACAGATTTGTTGTCCAGATGACCCCACTCCCGTTTTCTGATTCCTAACATAATGTACTATGTCCAGGCTGGCCAAATCGCCCGTTTCACTGCCGCACCTGTTGCTTCGGTGTATTTCAAAAACATTTCGTGCTAAATTTAGAAATTGTAAAAACGGTATCCGCAATTCATACAATTTCAACCGTGTTATTTTTCGAATCTGATATTGCTAGCTTTTATATTTTTCCCTGTATTTGGTCTGCGAATATGACAAATTTCTTCGTTCTGAAGCTATGGAAAGAGTCACAATTTTCACAGCATCCTTGATGAAGAATAGTGTGCATGCAAAGAAGTATGCATGCAACTGAAGTGTGCGGTATGCTACAAATTAGGTGTCTGGCATAACATAAATACGATTTCAGAGTAATATCAGTATCTCGCGCTGCAGTTAGATCCTGCAAATGGTGTGTCATGGAAGGAAAGACAGTCCTGACGTGGTCCTGGTGAATCTGTCTTCACATGTATGTATATGAATGCAAAAGGATCTGTGTGCTGGAGACTCACTCAGTAATGATTTGTTTGCCAGATGTACATGGCACCGTTATCTTCTCTCTTCCTTCCTGACGCAAGTCATTCGCCAATTCAGTCCGCTGTGGACAGCGTCAAAAAGTCGACACCGACAATTCCAGAGGGTGAACACTACTCGAAGCTCTGTGGTTCGAGACGAAAATTCTGGACAGGATAGCGGCCACCACGTGTATTGCCACTTTGTGTAGTCTGGTAAGTTTATACATTATGACGACATATCACAGCAGTACGGTACATTTCCAGTCGCTCAAGAGGGGTTCCCATGTGTGTCCACTTTCTCTGCATCCTTACTCACCTGATGGGACACTGTTTTACACATTCCCTGAGACCGTTTTATTCTACCCATGATACATGGCTGCTGCAATTATTAGAAATAAAAAAACTGCTGCGGTTGTTTGCTGATGTCGCCGTGGTAGACAGTAAGGTGTCGATTGACTGTAGGAATACACAAGAAGACTTATAGAAAATTTCTAGTTGGCGTGATGAATGTCAGCTAGCGCCCTACATGTGGAAAAATGGAAGTTAATAGGGGTGAGTAGGAAGATCAAACCTGTAATGTTCAGTTACGTTATTAGTAGGTCCTGCTTGACACAGTCAACTCGTTTAAATATGTGGGAGTACCGCTGCAAAGCGATATGGAGTGAAACGCGCATGTGAGAACTGTGATAGGGAAGGCGAATGGTCGACTTCGGTTTATTGGGAGGATTTTAGGAAAGAGACCGCGTACAGGGCGCTGCTGCGACCTATTCTTGAGTACTGCTCGAGTATTTGGGATCCGTAACAGGTCGGATTGAATGAAGACATTAAAGCAGTTCAGATTTGTTACCAGTAGGTTCTAACGACACGTAAGTGTTACGGAGATGCTTCGGGAACTCAAATGGGAATCCATCGTCCAGTACCTTGATGCTATATGTCTATATCTATATAAATGCTCCGCAGGCAATCGTACGGTGCGTGACAGAGGGTACCTTGCACTGCGACTTGTCACTTTCTTTCCTGTTCCACGACTATCTATAGGCCTCTGTATGAGCCCTAATTTCTTTTCGAAAAACACTATTTTTGAAAAACCATATTTAGAGAACCGGCATTTAAAGCTGACTGCCGAAAGATTCCACTGCCACCAACATACAATGCGCATAAGGGCTACGAAGATACGAGAAATTAGGACTCATACAGAGGCCTATAGATAGTCGTGGAACAGCAAAGAAAATGACAAGTCGCAGTGCAAGGTACCCTCTGCCACGCACCGTACGATCGCCTGCGGAGTATTTATATAGATATATAGCATCAAGGTACTGGACGATGGAATAGCTTTTAATTTCTTTCAGTGACATAGAAAACATGAGAGGCTATTTGGTTTATAATAATAATAATAATAATAATTATTATTATTATTATTATTATTTTAAAGTAGAGCATGTCACTTTTTAAGTTCCTATGACGTCACTGGAAACGAATCATTGCCTTAGGTAGGCGCCATGGCTGTGTTCAAAGAACTTTCTTAGCATTGACCTGAAGTGGCTTGGGGAAACCATGGAAAGTCAGAATAGGGTGGCGGGAGAGGGATTTGAGACATTCCCTGTATAAGTACTCTGAAGAAAAACTGTGCACCGCTGTCCTTGCTTTTATTGACTGTCAAGGTAAAGACTTAATTTCCCGGACTCAGAAGCTTACGGTCCAGAATCGGTATGCCAATCAGACTAAATCGCAGTGAGCATTGAGGCTATTATCCTATCGACAAATCAGGTTGAAAATACCCATTTGGTAAAACTCTTGTGTCCTGTTGCGTGAAGAAGTCTGTAACTGCCTGCTGCAGATCCTCGTCCAACAGGAATCTCCGACTCTTCATGGCCTTCATTAGGGCATCAAAAGAGTGATAATCGCATGGCGAGAAATCAGGACCATGGGTCCCGAGTTCGAGTCTCGGTCGGGCACACAGTTTTAATCTGCCAGGAAGTTTCACGGGGCGGATGTTAGAGTGTCTCCCACTTCAAATGTTTCAAATGGCTCGGAGCAGTATGGGACTTGACTTCTGAGGTCATCAGTCTTCTAGAACTATGAACTACCTAAACCTAACTAACCTAAGGACATCACACACATCCATGCTCGAGGTAGGATTCGAACCTGCGACAGCAGCGGTCGCGCGGTTCCAGACTGACGAGCCTAGGACCGCTCGGCCACACTAGCCGGCTCTCCCACTTGATTTGGCGTGACTTCTGCATTTAGGAATTTGCGATAAGGGGACGTGCGTTGTCATGAGACAGCAGCATGTTTGTCGTCGGCGGACTCGTGTGATGTCTCGTGTCCAGACGGTAGCGCGTAAATAATAGCGGCCCATGTAGACAGTGCGTCTGCTAAGAATACCGCAGCGGCGGCGGCGGCGGCAGCGGTGGGGCGTCCGCAGCGCAAAGTAGGACGGAGGCCGGCATCGCCGCCACTCGATCCGCCCCCGCCAACTATAACCGCGTACACTGCCCTCGACCAAGCTTTATTTCTGGCGCCCACGCGGTGTTTCCTTACGCTGGTCGCAAAACATCGCGCAGTCTTCAAAGATGTCCTCCTCCTGTTTGGCAGTATCTGGGAGGACGGTACGGCCATTACCAACCTCGAATTTGTCTCATTTACCTGAACTGATCCAGGATGGTCGAATCCTCGCTCTGCTAACCAGTTGCGGTTCTGAGTAACTGTTATGAATTACGACTTGATGTTTTAGTTTTGTACTGTAGCCGTTCGGTTCCCTTGAATGTCACATTACCATGACTTGTAGCAGCGCAACCCACCTTCTTCTTTTATTATATGGAGCTCGAGATGACCTGTATTATTCAATGAATCTGGTAATAAAAATGAAACACAGGAAGTAAAAAAGACTGTGTCTTTTTTCACTGCAGTCAAAGTGCTTACGGTTCCCAGAGGTATCATGTCTTCAGCTATTAATATAAATAGAGAGTAAAACAGCCGATGAAACCATTTCTTCCAATCTGCTTTTATTCTTACGCAGTCGTCAATGTTTACAGTAACGTTCATTTTGCAGTTAAAATCTAAGCTACTTCCACTACTGGTACAAATTATGAAACTTAGTTACGTCTTTGGTAATTGGCTGTAATGCTTAAGCAAAACACTCAAGATGATTTTTTTTCTTTATTAGTCAACATTATTTAAGCACAATAAGAGCAATTAATTAACGTTTTTAAATAGACTGTCACGGAACAGTAGAAGCACTTGATTAAAGGGCCATAGGATGTACAATGTTCCATTTTCTTTTAGCTATGAAGGGCAGCCAATAGAAAACCGACCACACTCCACAAAGGACCATGGAATGGTTCCACTCAAAAGTAATCATCACTCGCGTTGAGACATTTATCCCATTGTGAGACGAGACGATCAAGTCCTCTTCGTAAAACGCGACCGGCCACTGACGGATCGACAACTGCACCCAGTCTTGCACCTCCTCGTCCGACTGAAGCTGACATCCAACATGTCTTTCTTCAGGTCGCCAAAGATGTGAAAATTACACGATAAAAAATGTGTGCTGTACAGATGATGTTGAAGTGTTGCCTTCGTCCGATTGGTAGTATGCGGGCGGGCGTTAAGGTGCAACAGCATCATTCCGTCTGATAGCTTTTCTGGGGGTTTTAACTGTATGGTGCATCGCAGTATCTTCATAGCGCTGCTCATTTTCTGTGGTTCTGCGCACGAGAGACTCGACGAACAGGGGGCCACTGCAATAGAATAATGCCATCTTGACTTTACCACAACTTGTGTAAACAGGTTTCGATTTCTTGGCGGGAGAGATATGGGATGTTTGCACTGCTGGCTTTGCCACTTGCCCTCGGGCTCGAAATCATGGTACCACGTGAGGTCTTAGACTTCAGCGGCCCTCTGCTTGTTGAGTTCCTCGAGCTTGGAACCACTGTAATGCGCAGCCTATGAAGACACCGTGCTGAATCTGCAACTCGCCATGAATTCCAAACGCCCAGGAATGTTGTCGGACGGAATCATCCTTTTGCACGATAATGCTTGCCCCCACAATGCCAATTGGACGAAAGCTACGCTTCAGCGATGGGGTTGGGAAACAGTGCAGCATCCACCGTGTGATTTACACACCTTGTGACCTGAAGAAAAAAGAAAAACATGTATGGATGTATGGGGGGAAAGGGGGGGGAGGTGCAAGAGTGGGTGCGGTTGGTGATCAGTCAGCGCCCAACCTCTTTCTCGTCTCCTAATGGTATAAATGTCTTAAAGTGTATCGTGATAACTTTTGAAAGGAACCATTCTTCCATGGTCCCGTTGTGGGGCGTGTTCGGTTTTCATTTGGTTGCTCTTTATCATTGGTAACGGAGGGCTTCGGTACACATAATCATGAAATATTAACTCAATCAACACTTGTCGCTTGCGTTTTGAATGTGACTTCCTCCATAGTTATAAATTATGTTCAAGAGAATTAGGATTACGTAAACCACACAATTTTTTTCTAATCAGATATCTAGATGAAGTATGTTCATGTCCTCTGACACGTTTTACCAAACTTAATAATAAGGTTGCAATTAATACATCAAAAGCAGAGAAATGTTTCCAAAACGATACCAACCTCAACAACCCACTCAAAGAACCACCCAGTCGTTTATTTCTTATCTTTCATTTTTTCGCCTTAATTATGGTATGATGTTTCTTGCTCGTTTATGCTAAGGACTAGGCGACCTAGTTGGCCACAGCCATGTAAGTCAGAGAAAAGACGACATCAATTTTGATCCGATGACGGCTTATGCCCCTGCGGGTAGTAGGTGTGTTGATAATGGTTTCAACGTAGTCCACCAACCCATAGTATGGTAGCATAGCTACCAGAGCGCCATCTGTGTCTACTGTTTAACAGGTAATGCTCACAGCCAGAAGGCTCAGTATGGTGCAGTCATGTGAAGCAAGCACACAACCATGCCACGGAGACGCACTCGTGCTTCCTTCAGCCAACTGAGCGAATCTAAAAGTGGTAAAATTGTGTCCTTCCGAGTGGCGGGATGGACCTTTCGAAGAATTACCATGCAAGTTGGACGTACTGTGGCAGTTGTGTAACGATGCTGGTATCTATGGCCACGTGAAAATTCTCACATAGTAGTACAGACGCTCGCCGGGATAGTCGTTTTGCAACGGCAGCAATGACAGACCGTAGTACAGTTGCCACAGCACAGATAAGAGGCGTTTCAACACGAACTGTTGCGAACAGGTTATTAGCAGTGGGTCTGCGGGCGCGCGTGCGCGCGCACACACACACACACACACCTCTCACTCATCTTCCACTCACGCCTCAGCATCGACGTGCACGAGACTCGACTGGTGTCGTCAGAGGATCACTTGGAAGATGGAATTGCGCACTGTGGCCTTCAGCGATGAAAGCAGATTCTGCCTGCACGTAAGTGATGGTCGTTTGCGCGGACGACCTAGATCTGGTACGCGATGTCTCAGAGAGTGCATTCATCCAAGACCTGCTGGACCCACCCCAGGTCTTACGGTCTGGGGTGCGATAAGCTACAACTAACCTTTCTGGTTTGTGGAGGCCACTCTAACCAGCGCTCGATACGTGCAGAATGTTGTTATTGTGACAGGAAGGTGATGTGTTTTTCCAACAGGATAATGCTCGCACACACACTGCCAGTGAAACTCAGCCTGCTCTGCAAGACGTGCAGCCACTTCCCTGGCCAGCAAGATCTCCAGACTTGTCTCCACGTGCGGAATATGAGGGGATGAATGGTGACTCCTACAGTACTACGTGAACAGGTCGATCAGGCAGGGAATAATGTGTCGCAGGACGTACTCTCCATCTGTACGATAGATTGGATGCCGGAGTCGGCGCATGCACTGCCGTCCGTGTTGGCTACACCACGAACTGATATGCGTGTTCCGGCATCGATCGATACTTGGTAACACAGAACCGCTTGTTCCATTCATCTGTAAATGTAATCATTTCGAGCGGTTTAAGGCGCTATAGTCTGGAACCGCGCGACCGCTACGGTCGCAAGTTCGAATCCTGCCTCGGGCATGGATGTGTGTGGTGTCCTTAGATTAGTTAGGTTAAAGTAGTCCTAAGTTCTAGGGGACTGATGACCTCAGACGTTAAGTCCCATAGTGCTCAGAGCCATTTGGACCATTTTTTGTAATCATTTCATGTACACTATATGCAGTTTTGCAGCAATAAATCTTGAGTGAACTGGAGACCTCTAAAAGAATGTATTAAATTCTTTCCGGCAGTGTAGCTTTCTTGACGTGGCATAGTTTAGCATTCTCTTGTATTATTTTTTCTGTTTTTTATTCCTCTGAAAACTGTTTTTATCTTCAAAGTGCCTTTGTACCTTAAGTGCATTTGAATTCAGCTTCATGTTGTTCCTAGCCTTGAAAACTACCTTTCGTCAATATGGTGTGCTTTATGCACGGCCATAAATTAATATTTCACTGCTCGCATTTACGAGTTTCATATTTAAAAACTTTTTGCATTACGTCTAATCAGACAATAATTAATTTAGAAATTGTGCTGGTAATATTCTTTCTATCCGTCTATTAGATTTATTAAGACTTTCCCAGCAGTCAGAATAAGACAATAAACTAGATTAACTCTGAAATACAGTTAGTGGTGACGATCCTCGAATTCAGTTAGTGTACACTGCAAAAATGTCAGGTGTTAACAAGCGTGAATAATACCGAAACATTAATTTAATAAGTCATGGTTGCAAAACTGCCACAGTAATAATGCTCAGAAGAATGAAAGTAACTGGCAGAATTCCATTTTGGGGAAGGCACGTCTGTGCTCCCGAGATGCATAGGAACGCGCGAGGCAGGACTGACCGTATGACTTGCTTTGGAGTATAGGTTGAAGAAGGACGAACCTAATATTATAGCATTTGTATATTTAAAGAAAGCTTTTGCCATTGCTGACAGGAACACATTCATACAAATGGTTAATGTAGCAGTGATCGTAAGGCTGTCTGCAACTAGTTCAGAAACCAGAGTGCAGTTGTAATAGGCGAAGGACGTGAAAGGGAAGCAGAAGTTGAAGAGGGAGTGAATCTCCCTTCCACTTTATTCAGTGTGTTCACTAAGCATGCTGTCAAGATAGCCTAGGAGAAATTTGTAAACCGAATTGAAGTTCCAAGAAAATGTTTTCCAATTCCTCAGTAATATTATCAGAGACGGCAAAGCACTTGGAAGACCAGTTGAACGTAGTGGGTATTGTCTTGAAATTAGGTTATAAAGTGAACATCAACAAAAGTAAATCATTGGTAATTGAATATATTGGAATTGAAACAGACAGAGAATCAGTTTAGGAAATATGGCACTGAAAACAGTAGATGAGTTTCTCTATTTGGGTACGATCTCATCGTACTGTGTCCAGTCTGCGTACATGTGCTCTATCAGATTATTGCGGTTCCAATTGTGGATGTGCGGGAAAGAATTTATTAACTAAAATTTCGTAGTGAACTAGGCGTTACAGTTACATCTATTACTGATGGTCCGTGTGAGTCGTTTGTCTCACGGAAATTTTCGCTTCGGTTCCCCCATGATTCTGAAGTTCATCTTTAGCTACACGAAGGTGGCAACAACTGTATATACAAGAGAACTAAAATATACAGTCAGAACGAATGCCCCGTGAAATGCTGGAAAACAGTGGCTACGATTACATTATAGAATAATGTCTCAGAAACTTCATTCAGTTTCTGAACACTATCACAGTTTACTTTCTGGTGCATTTCGGGAACTTCAGCATACAGAGATGAGTCTGTTTACGTAGTACGCTCTGAAAAAAGAAACTGTTGATACATATGTATACCTGGCAGCGGTACTTGGTTTCATTATGTGCCTCTTATGTACCAAGTTTAAGTAAGAAGATCTTGGAGGGAGCTACGTGATACGTGGTCCGCATAATACAGCTGAGTCCCAGCAGGGAAGCGGAAATTCGATAGTTGTCGAGGGGGCCGGTATGACACACATATCGGTGGCTCCAGGGCACCCTTCTCCTCCAAGGACTCTGTGAGCAGATCAATAACTTCCTATCGCCAGACACGCGTACGGCAGTAAAAAACATGCTCGTAAATGTTTACTTCCAGGCTGTAGCGTGCACGCTAACGAACAAAGGGCAGAAATAAGCACCTGTCAGATGACAGTTTCTTTATTATAGTTTCGCATTCGCCTTTACTTTTCCATGCGGCAGGAATTAACAACGACGATAATGCCTCTTACCACCCTTCCTAGGACCTTATTCTACTGCCGATATATATATATCATACAAAGACGCCACAAGACACTGTCGTTTCTCGCAGTATGTAGCTGCGAAGTCAGCAATATTTCGTATATCACTGAAAATAGTTAATGCTGTCGTATCATGAAAATTTGTGCAGCACTGATGCCCTATCCTGAGATACATTCTAAACTTTTCCCCCCATATTGTCATACGCAAATGGGTTACAACAAAGATGAAAAGTTATTCTAAACATTTCCCCCCATATTGTCATACACAAATGGGTTAAAACAAAGATAAAAAAGTCAGTCCTCAGTTTCACAAAAAACCTTTATTTGCTTCACGTTACTAGTTTCAACAGTTCAAATTGTCGTCTTTAGAAGTGAAATAGGCTCAGATGATTGGTAAGCCAACGTCAAAATTAGAATCAGGCAGTAGTGTCCTTTGCTATAGCATCAGTAAAATAAGCTGACTTAAAAATTTATATATATGCGAAGAGTAGCAAACAATTAACTGTCAAATCACAAATCGAAGATAGCATGAGCGACAAATGTCAACCAACATACTGGTAAATTCATTGTTTCAACTCATCGCACGTATCATGCAATTTTAGCGATGTCACTTTATTTTATAGATTCTCTAGAAAGGGACACTTCCAGCCTACGCTTATTTTACCAATGGTATGAGCCTGTTTCACTTCTTAATATGACAGAATAAACTGTTGAAACAACTAAAGTGAACACAAATTAAGGTTTTCTGGTGCAGCTGACGACTGACTTGTTATCTTTGCTGAAATATTCTGCAGCTACTGAACCGTAGCTATGAAGAAAATCACAAATATGTGAAAAGAATGTGTGTTTTCATGGCTTGCCAACTCCACTATAAATCTAAATATCGTAACTTAATTTTTTTAAATATTCATTGCGAAGTGAGAGATATCGAATGACGTACCAGAGGAAACCTAACATTTCTGTTGCGCTGGGCGAGCGAAAATTGAAGATAACGACAATGGCTACGATATTCTGCAATTTTTTATACCTACATATAACAAAAATAAGATGTTAACAGTATCTACAGAGTAACTTTGATTTTACAGCTGTTCAAAATGTTCACATTTTTTATTGCTTTGTTCGCATGTGTAACTAAAATACCGTGTCGACATTGTATTCTTTGTTTTGAGCCGTTTGTTGTAGGTGATGAAGGTTTACAAGGAATCGGCTCCCTTATCTTCAACACTTGGGTGTGCAAAACATGGTACTGTCCTGTAAAAACGATAATTAACTGTAATGGAAATACGTGATGTCATAAGTATATTAGAAAATAATAGAACGGTATATTTTACATGAGGATTTAACTACGACCTAATCGTATGGATTGCAGTTGTAGGGATTGCAGTTGTTGAACTTTGTCTAGACACAAATCCGTAAACTTATCCATCAGCTAAGTTTCAACCTTTTGAAGATGCTCCAACTCATTTTGTGCGCTAAATTGTTAATGTGGCTGTGCAACAGATGCGGGAATATCTCTTCATTCCGGAAGCAAAACAATGATGAAGGTAACTGGTGGGTGCCTGTATAAAGTTAAAGAAAAGGGGGGAAACGATTTCAGATGCCTACATTGTAAATGGAGAAACAAAAACTACATAATTCTTCTGGACCGACTGGTTGGGAAAAAAGTGGACTGTGCGGAAAAAGGAAAAAGAACTTCAGCACAGTTCACATGCTCACAAGGATACTTTGGCAGCAGAATCTGAGGGATTTGAAGTACGAATTGTTCCAATGCCTAACTTGTTCGCCAAGTTTGGTATCCCGTTACTTCCCACTCATAATAATGTTCAGGCTGAAAAAATAACTAGTTTACTTAAGGCTTTATGACTGCTATTTTACAGATCTTCCACAAACTCAATTAATCAACTCACTGGAGAAAGTGTATAGGCCTACAAGGAGAGAAAGTGTCTAAAAGATAAGCACACGCCTTACCCATAAATAGTTTCTCATTCGCTGGCCGAGAATGTTGCACTTGCAAAAGAGGAACGCATTACAAATAACACATTACAACCCGAGAACAACTGAAAATCTTTGAGGTACATTTAAAACAGAAGTCTATAAACAGTACTGTCCTAAGGAATGGCCATCAACTGCCAAACGTCTAGCGAATTACCCATAAAGTAAATGTAGCAATCAATAAAATGATTGCCTGGTGGAGCAGAACAAGCAAGTGTGAAAAATTAATGACCGGTATGAACTGAGCTACAGTTGTCTTTCCAGCAATTCCAAGTATACAGATATAGTTAGAGGTAGCACTGTTTATCTACAAGGTTAAACGAGTAGATTTCAGAAATTATATATGAGACGATGTTTACGAATAGGCCTTGGGATATTTTGAGGGAGGTAAGGTAGCTTAAGAAATAGAGGTACAAAATATTAATGAAATAATGAACAAGTACAAATATTAGTGAAATAATGAAGAAATTTAAACTTTTTGAATTAATGGTTTCTGAACTGTTGAAAATTTTTAACTGTGCGTACATTGTTCACTAACAGTGATGCAAGGAAACTAAAAGTTATGCAAGCAAACTAAAAATTACACAAGTCTTTTACGTCTGGTCAAAATAATGTAGCTACAAGAGAAAGGGAACCTGTTACTGCAGGTAACAATGATGAAGTGGATGATAACAAAATTACTTTGGAGCACGACATTGACGTCTTTACTGATGTGTGCTGCAGTCATCAGTAATATTGTGTAGGGAATTATATATTATTCTACACAACTTGCATCAAGTTAAGCCACTAGATGCACGCAATTATCTTCAGGAATTGATTGCCAACACTCTTTATTCCCAGTGTTCATAAAAGTTTTAGCTATAGAGTGTTCAGTTCTTTTATTAACACTAATCTACATAATAAATGGAGTTTAGATCTTGTCACTGCGTTGACCAACCAAAAACGGTAATTATTTATCGGTCGATAAACTGCTTTATTTAGTTGCATGCTTTGGGTTGTTCGTTTGCGAGAATTTCTGCATGAGCGAAATGTCACTCCATATCTGGTAACATAAGATCTTGCAGAATATTTATTCACTCATTTTCACGTGCGGTATGCCATTAATTCAGAATATTGATCAATACTATTGCGAAAAACATCGCCAGTGACATGATCACCAGCATGTTCAATAGATTTCAAAGAATATGCGAGCTTGCTTTCCTGGTTCGATGGTCGTTACATCGACAAATGCACTGCATGGAAACCAATCGAACTCAGTTTCATCAAACCACACCACATTTTATTACCAACAGCGGTCTTTCTCTTTGGGACTGTTGGATCACTATCAGTTTGCGAATATTTTTTAGACAAGCATGTTCCATTGTTGGCATGCCGCCACAGAGATTTAGATAGGGGAATTTTCTTGTTATAACTGACGTTGACTATTCAGTATCTTGCGGGAACGTTTTTCTTCCAAGTGTTATGCAATCAGGACAATATTCTTTGCAACTTATCCACAGATTCGTCGATCTAAATAAACACAAGTTTTACTAATATTTATCCAAATTTATCCGTTTCCCCAACGTTTGTCTTAAAAACTTTGAGTTTACAATAGTCCTTTGTTCATGTTTTTGTAGAAACTTCAGTTCTCTTTCAGTTTCGATCGTCAAAGCAACTTATTTCCACATGTACGCTATCGGCTTGCATTCATCTTGACTGGTATTTTTATCTCTGCGTAGCTGGTTAACAAGAAACATGGAAAGATGTGTGAATGAAATGAGATTGTTTGTAATAACAGTAAAACAACAAACAAAACTTGTCCAAAATGATTCATTCTGCAGCAAAGTGTACGCTGTTTTAAAACTTCTTGGTAAATTAAAACTGTGTGCTGGGCCAAAACTAGGACCCGGAATTTTGTCTTTCACCGGCAAACTCCTACCAACTGATCTCTTTTTCATTTTCATATTGAGAAACTAGGATTACGTAATGATTTCAATTTCTCTTCCTTCTTTTTTGTATTACTTATACATTTACATTATGTATTCCGTCAAATCCGGTGGTCCAGAGTTGAATCGCATGCTTGGGAACTGAAAGGTCTCGCGATCTAATCCCGATCGGACCACAGAATATTTCAGTCTTCCATTAACGTAGACTTCACCTCTGAGCGATGTAGGAACGACATGTGGTTCGAATTCCACGTTAAACTGCATTTACTCTTTCTGCGGTAGGATTACTGAGTTACGTTATGGCCACATAGTCACCGAAGTGGCAGCCAATTGAAAGAAGTGCACCAGGCCGTTGAGTCACACGGAATTATTATATGTATTCCTGTACGTTGAAAACAACGACCGTGGCTGCGTACTGCAATATAGCTGCTACAATATATCGCCGCGAAAGCTTCGTTCCTTATGTTTACAATGATTCAGCGTCCAGGGAAATTGGCTGCTTGAGAACACCACTTGTAAAATTACTAAATCATGACGGCACGAACATAATTTTGGAAGCTAAGCACTTAAGTAGCGCCCGATATTGCCATAAAATTGACCGTTGCTAGCCTGTAGGTTTACCGCATGTCATTTTTGAATTTATGCTTCTGTGTCTTCTGTTCACTTTATACGAGTGGTTTCATTGATCAGTTGCTATTGGTTCATGCTTTCATTTACGATGGAGGGTTCCTCTATTGAGCTACGCTCCCCGAGGGGGTTGTGGGTCCTCATTTCCTAATCATCCCGTTCAATTTCCTGCCTACTGTGTTTCCAATTGGGCTTTCAAGTGTGTAGTAATTTTCGCTCGCCATCCTAGTCTGATGTATCTTGCTGAGTCTTTAGTGCTCGTTTTGGACGCCCAGTCCTTGTTGCGGAAGGCTTCTAAAAATAATAGTAGTGACCGAGGAGACTGCCGCCCTTTGCCTAGGTACGTCGTGCACTGCATTTGTGCACTCGACCAGGTGTGTCCGCGTAACGTATTGCATCTACGAGGGTTGGACCTTAAATAGTGGCAACTATTTATTCACAATCGATACAAATGAGTTACACGTTTTCACCTGTTACTGTCCTTCAAAGTAGTCACCAGCGTTGTGTAGAACCCGTTGCCAGCGATGTGGAAGGTGTAGTATACCGTTAGAGGAGCCTGTTCTGTTGATGGTGCGAATGGAGCGGTCTAAAGCTATGGTGATTCTCGTGTACGACTGTCATAGTGTACAGCAACTTGTCAACGTCTCCGGTTCTCATATTGAACAAAGTGTTTAAGCAGTCATTAATAATTAAATCATTTCATTTTTCAGTCAGCTTTCTCACTTATTTAATATTTTGTCTGTATCCCGTTCCTAATCAATTATATATGGAAACATTTGTGTGCGTTTGTCTTAGATTCACAGCGCCAAATTTCCACCTGGTGTCCAAAATTGGAACTAATTTTTTCCAGTGTAAATCAGTTCCTCATTAACGCGTAATAATATGTACAAAGTTTAGCTGCCATACGATAATTACAGACCACACTGGATCTTTAAGCAGCTGCACTCTAGTTACAACCACCCAGTAGCTCCTGATGACAACATAAATAGCTTTGAGCAAAAAGCCGCATGCAAAATATTCTTCGTTCTCCTTAGTTAGTTTCAGCTAACTGCATTTCTGCTCTCTTGTGGTATTCTTTTCCAAAAGACAATACAAAACATAGAGTGCATATTATTCTCACTACACCTGCCACCGAGCGAGGTGGCGCAGTGGTTAGACACTGGGCTCGCATTCGGGAGGATGACGGTTCAATCCCGCGTCGGGCCATCCTGATTTAGGTTTTCCTTGATTTCCCTAAATCACTCCAGGCAAATGCCGGGATGGTTCCTCCGAAAGAGCACGGCCGACTTCCTTCGCCATCCTTCCCTAATCCGATGAGGCCGATGACCACGCTGTCTGGTCTCCTTCCCCAAACCAACCAACCAACACCTGCCACGATCGCGTTACTGCGTAATTACGGTTTGACAGCCGCATTTCTCTAAACTAAACAGGCTGCACTCGACCGTACCAGCGAGCTGTCCAGGCTCGACTCTCGACCTGCCGTCGCTGCTATCCCACAGGAGAGTTAGCCCGGGAACATAAGCAGAGGAGATTCCGTAAAGTTCGGAAAATAGGAGAGAGAGACACTGTGGAACTGACCTTGGGAAACTGAGCCATGTCTGCGGCAAGAGCATTGGCCGCAGACGGAAAGGTACGGTGTTCGAGTGCCGGTCCGGCACATTGTTTCAGTCTGTCAAGAAGATTTGCACATTTTTCCTTAATTCAGTGCAACACAAAGTGGCTTCAATACTTAGGTTTTTGTAATACTTACATTTAAGCATAAATTAAACCTGTAAAATTGTACGGCACTCTTTAGGAACTTCAGATATCTTCACTATGCTCGTCTGAAGATAGTCAATTGTTGCGCTATAGAGACCTCCCACCACCACACCCCCACCCCCACCCACCAAAAGCCTGAGGGTAAATATCCCTAAACTGAGTATTTTGAGGTAAGGAAACAATGGCTGGAAATTATTATACGGCGTCTTCAGTGAGTAATGAACGTGTAGTGTGTGTTTGTAAACTGAATACGTTTCTTAAGAAGAAAAAAGAAAAGAAAAACAACAGACCACTGCATACTTCTTCAGTGCTGGAGGCGGTGCCTTGCAAAATAATACACAGTCGATTATATTGAGCCCAAGGTTGAGTTTACCACTGTTTCTAGTACATGTCTGGTCATCACAGGTGGAGTATTCGTCGTTATAGGATGTCGCAGACATATACAGGGTGTTTATAAATAAGTTATACAAAGTACCCTCTAAGTGTTAGAAAGGTAAATAACTTACATAAATGTTCAATACAGCACTGAATGTAGTATTTCTCCAAGTTCTATTTACAAATTTTAAATGTGGCTACCTTCTGTAACACGACAAATCTGCCATCTGTAATCAGTTTTCTGCCAAATCCTACAAAACAAGTCTAGATGTATGGTGGCAACGTCTTGTGTTCTCCATTGTCATAGCTCGTCGAGGTTTTCCGAAAGCGGAGGAACAAACACCCTGTCTTCAATGTAAACCCTTACATAGAAGTCCATTTATTAAGAAAATCATCTTCAGTCTGGATTTTGATGAACATTTCCACACAAAACTACCTGGTTTTTCTTTGTCACGTTCTCTTAAGGCTTGCAGAAATTAGATTTTGTAGGGGTAGAATGACAGGCGTTTCTGTAATACCTTCAACACTGCAACACTAAGTACATTCAGTACTAAGCCGACACGACTCGTTGATTCACCTGGACTACAAGTATGAACGTAAGACTGCCGAACTTATTCAGTTGCTGCTGACCGACCCTGACACAACGTCCTATGTGATACACAGCAAGTTTCGGTGAAACTATTGTGCCAATTAATAACAGTTTGTCATTGAGGTGGTGACTTGCGTAATTAGTCCTGAATTTTCTTGAATCTGTAATAGCGCATCTGGACTCATGAAACCAAAAACAACACTGCGAATGCTCTGGACCATTATACGACTCCATGACGAATTATTCTCGCATGCCACATGCCGTGAGCCTCTGTGAAAGACCTCGAGTATACGGCAAGGTGTCGGAAAGCGGAAAAAAACGGCGATCAGTGGCAGATCTGACGACAGAGTACAATTACGATGCAGGCACCAGCGTTTAGAAGCGCTTCCGTCAACGCACATTGTTGAACATGGGGCTCCGCAACATACGGCCCTTTCGTGTTCCCGTGTGGAACCGACATCGTCCGTTACGGTTGCAGTCGGTCGGGCATCATCGAAATTTGATCAATAGAAACGTGCCGCCTTCTCGCATGAGTCACGTTTGTTGTTACACCAGTGGCCAGGTCGATGGTTCATGTCTGAATACACCGTCATGCAGCCTTCTGGGTGCTCGGGCGAAACGAGCACAGCGCCACAGACGCAGATTGGCGCCTGCAGTATTATTGTATAAGGGACGTTCGCCTGGGCTTCCGTGGATAGGGATGTTCCTGTACAAGGCCATTAAAATTGCTACACCAAGAAGAAATGCAGATGATAAACGGCTATACATTGGACAAATATACTATACTAGAAGTGACGTGTGATTACATTTTCACGCAGTTTGGTTGCAAAGATCCTGAGGAATCAGTACCCAGAACAACCACCTCTGGCCTTAATAACGGCCTTGATACGCCTGGGCATTGAGCCAGAGCTTGGATGGCGTGTACAGGTACAGCTGCCCATGCAGCTTCAACACGATACCACAGTTCATCAAGAGTAGTGACGCGTATTGTGACGAGCCAGTTGCTCTGCCACCATTGACAAGACATTTTCAATTGGTGAGAGGTCTGGAGAATGTGCTGGCCAGGGCAGCAGTCGAACGTTTTCTGTATCCAGGAAGGCCCGTACAGGACCTGCAACATGCGGTCGTGCATTATCCTGCTGAAATGTAGGGTTTCGCAGGGATCGAACGAAGGGTAGAGCCACGGGTCGTAACACATCTGAAATGTAACGTCCACTATTCAAAGTGCCGCCATTGCGAACAAGAGGTGACCGAGACGTGTAACCAATGGCACCCCATACCATCACGCCGGGTGATACGCCAGCATAGCGATGACGAATAGACGCTTCCAATGTGCGTTCACCGCGATGTCGCCAAACACGGATGCGACCGTCATGAGGCTATAAACAGAACCTGGATTCATCCGAAAAAACTACGTTTTGCCATTCGTGCATCCAGGTTCGTCGCTGGGTACACTATCGCAGGCGCTCCTGTCTGTAACCGCAGCCATGGTCTCCGAGCTGGCAGTCCATGCTGCTGCAAACGTCGTCGAACTGTTCGTGCAGATGGTTGTTGTCTTGCAAACGTCCCCGTCTGTTGACTCAAGAATCGAGACGTGGCTGGACGATCCGTTACAGCCATGCGGATAAGATGCCTGTCATATCGATTGCTAGTGATACGAGGCCGCTGGGATACAGCACGGCGTTTCGTATTACCCTCCTGAACCCATCGATTCCATATTCTGCTAACAGTCATTGGATCTCGACCAACGCGAGCAGCAATGTCACGTTGCGGTAAACCGCAATCGCGATAGGCTACAATCCGACCTTTATCAAAGTCGGAAACGTGATGGTACGTTTTTCTCCTCCTTACACGAGGCATCACAACAACGTTTCACCAGGCAACGCCGGTCAACTGCTGTTTGTGTATGAGAAATCGGTTGGAAACTTTCCTCATGTCAGCACGTTGTAGGTGCCGCTACCGGCGCTAACCTTGTGTGAATGCTCTGAAACGCTAATCATTTGCATGTCACAGCATCTTCTTCCTGTCTATTAAATTTCGCGTCTGTAGCACGTCATCTTCGTGGTGTAGCAATGTTAATGGGCAGTAGTGTAAGTATTCGATACGGAATCCTTGTAAAATCGAATAACTCTTTCGACACTTATTCGGTGTCTAAAAGAAAGTACTTTTGCCGAATGAATTTCACGCGCATATCCTAGTGAGTGAGTGACATTTGCTTGTGTCTGCTGTAGAGATGGAAACAATCGACCAACTTACAGCTTTTGTATACGTGTCAAGAGAAGCACCAGGACAAAGGTACGTTACAGTAACCAAAATTATGCCAGTGATTAATTGTTTGTCAACAGAACTTAACAATTTGACCCCAGCCACAACAATTTTGAAAGAATGCAGGGACGTTTTATTGAGAGACCTGTAGAAAAGGGATCGGTTAATTGAATTAAATGACCATGCAGCTACAGCTGCTCTATTGAATCTAAGGTTTAAAAACCAGCAGCTTGCGGTCGAGCCACAAAAAACGCAGAAGTGTGGTGTATGAGCACAAAGTAGGTCAAGTGAATCGGAGGAAGGTGGTGCTTCGTCTACTGTAGCACAGGAATATGACTTTTGGAAAACAGCTAGCGTTCAAAAAAGAAAAAGGAAATACACTAAAGTGGCGCAGTATATCTATATTTGTCAAACCGTGAATATATAAAAGCAGTCTATTTACAGGATAGGAAGACATGACAGTCATTTTTCCGTGTTTGTTCAGATATGCCTGAACAATGTCTTACTGTCGTTGTAACATGTGTGCCTAATGCACGTTTATTTTCAATATCTGTTGCAAGTGTAACTCAGAATAAAAACATGTTGTCACCTAAGTATTTACATCAATTCCTCCTCCAGGAAAACCTTCCATTACGTGCTTTTTTTTTTGTTTACCGATTATCATTAATGAAGAAATAGAAGTATTTAATGTGTTTTATTAAGCTACATACAATACGGAATCAAGAAATACATCAAATATACTCAGAGTTACACTACTTGCATAATTTTTTTAAAGAATAGTGTGGGTATTGTATATTTTAGGAGAGAAAACTAAAACTTTCATGATTACAGAAAAATATTAAAACATTACAATGTAGTTTAACCAATGTAGTTATGACGCCAAATTTAATGATTAGAGAAGAAATACTTTAAAAAAATAACAAATGAAAATATATCATAAAAAATAACGTGCTAAGTGCACAGAATATTAAAAGAACCCTTACTTTTAGATCAAAGAAATAATAATTTCATTTGGCCCTTTATTCCCTACATCTTCAGTGCGAGTATAAAATGATACATCACTCTTGGTCATTTGATGTTGACACCATAAAACGATAACTGGCGGTTGCAATAAACATCGTTACTGCTGATAGTTGGTAAGGGGAGGTTTTGTTGATAGTCCATGCATACTGCTTCATTTTCCGCTATCTTTCACTTCCTTGCATCGATTTTCGCTTTCTTGAATAAAATGCCCAGCCCTTAGCTTGTGGACCTGGTATTCCATACTAAGTACTTTAATTTTACTTGTAATTTATAACTTTTGCTTTTCAGAGACACTCTGCGAAAGCTTTGCATTAAAATATTTTAATCCTCCTTAAAATTTGTGACATGTTGAGCTGGTATCGGTACACGGGTACCCAAATAATAAGTTGAATTTGTTGTTAAATATTTTCCGATATGTCTCATGTGCAACAAGAAGTTCAGGGTATTTTTCTTTATGCAACTCACAACTTTTTACTATTGATAGTCCTTCTGGAGGGTGGTCCTCACTGTCTTTCCCTAGCAATGTTAGTTCTTTATTCCCTTAAATGCATCTGGTTTAGAGCGGCTGCCTCTTTTTTTTATATACTTTCCTAGTCTAGTTAACATGCATGCCTCTTTTGTTTGTGTGAAGTATTCCAGTATCCTTCATACTCAACTGTATAGTCTGCAGTCTGCGTTTTATTATTCCATACATAGCAATGCAGGCCTATTCGCAAAGAGGAGTTCCACTAATGGTATAATTTGGTTTGATTCTCACAATGTATCGGAAAGAGCTACCTCTGGCATTGGAATCCTCATGCCTAGACCTTCTACGAGTAATGAATATCATAGAAATTAAGGTAGTTAAATAGAAAACTCGATCATTCCAGTTACCTAACAATTTAAAATTATTGGTAAGCTATTCTCTTTCGTGGCGGCTGATTTGTTTGAAAAACTAAGACAATGAGAATTTGCACTCACTACCTAACTCATGAGACACTGCCCTGAGGTCCCTACAAACATCACTGATTCTGGCATAGTTTTTTCTCTTTTTAGATGATTGATGAACAGATAGTTCCTCACCTTCATCTTCCTTTTCAAAGATGCTAAGAAGACCACAGTACTATCACATCTCAAACTAAGCACACAGTAAGAAACACAACCGATCACATTAGCAGTCGCAACTCAGCTGACCTAACAGGTGAAATTGAAGCACTGGAAGCAAACCTTGGACTTGCCCCAGTTGTTCTTTCAGAATACCTACTCAGAACATTTTTTCCGTTATCGCTAATAGTGAAACCTTTGTATTCAGTGGCCTACAACGTTATTTGAAAGTCATTTTAACTACCTTGTAAAAGCCGACGGCTTGCTTTCAGAACGTGCCATAAACTCATTTTGTAATCAGTGAAGACATACGCTCCCTAAAACACCGTGTCCAGCTGCGTGAAGAAGTCCGTAACTGCCTGCTGCACGTCCTCATCTGACAGGAATCGTCGACCCTTCAGGGTTTTTGTTTTAAGGGACAGGAGGTGTGATAATCGCATTGGGAGAAATCAGGGATGTAGCCCAGGTGCTTGAGTGTCTGTCACTTGAATTGTGTAACTACTGCGTTAAAGATGTTCAAGCTGTGACAAACAACGCCACAAGTTTCTTAAGGTCTTGATCAGAGCAGGAATTCCGCAAGCTACATCTGTGACGGACCTGTTTCCACAGCTCACCACAACGGACTATGTCACTATTGCCCATTTTCTGCAAGACGCTGATATCCAGTTACAAGTCAGACAGAAAGGTTCCAGCGTATGAAGTTGTGATATTTGGACTGTGTGGAGTGCGGGAACGTACAGACTATACGACGAATTTTACCTGGTATGAACATAATTTCTATCATGTATGCTGTATATGTGATATTGTATACCATATCTGTTATTACTCACTTCTCTGGCTAAATGATTAATGCCAAAGGTCAATAATTTATATTAAAAAAAACTGCTGCGTTACGAGAATTGCGACATGGGGATGTGACTGATCATGAAGCACCATTCCACAACGATGGTCTTCGAGATACATGATGCTCCTTACATATTATTCATTCTCTGTATCCTCCGGTAGCCAAGAAAAGAATAACAATACCATGGCCCTGTTTGGAGGCATTTGGTAACAATGTCGGCGCAGTTCACATTTCCGCATTTGCCGCACGTACGTCCAAAAGACACAAGTGCGATATTTACTCTGCCATATGTCGGTGTTTGTATATTCCCATCGGAGACGCGCTACGTTTCACTTACGCTTCAGCAACATCCTCAAACGGAAACTTTTTGATCACCCCGTAAATTTAGGCTTATCTGTGTATATGGTACATGATACTGCAATATAGTGTACTGAGCAGAAAGGCTCATAAATGTACAGAAACGAACTTCACAACGGGCTTCATTTTAATTGGAATAAATTTATCGCCGCGGATAGAAACTGGATCGTTCAAGACCGCCTGAAAATCGTAACAGATCAGCTTGCAGAAATATGGTATAACCTGGCTGAAAAGCCGTGAATGTCTCCAAAGCGTTTGTCCTCTCCGCCCAGACCTCTGACTGTGGAGACGGGCCCGCCGGCAGACTGCAGGGAGCGCCCTATGAATGGAGTGTACGTGGCCCGCCCGGCAGCGACCTTGCCGCGCACGCTGCCTGGCTACGGGCGAAGCGATTGATCGCCACGCGCCAAGCCTACAGTAGCCGCTGCTGCTGCCACGGCCGCGGACACGGCAGGACAGCACCGCGCCGGCTGTCGACCTTTCCCTCAGCTCGCACGCGACATTTCGCACGCGCCACGCCACGCTACGCAACGGCGCCTCAGCCCAGTTTTATCGTCGCCGTCTCCGCGGAACGTATACGTCCACAATCGTAAACCGCTACGAGCTCTCCAACACTCGTTACTGCAGACTGTCAAGGAAGTGTCACTCCGTCTATTACTCCCAAAGGAGGTCAGTTGTCCAGTATGAGACGGACAAGGAACGCATCTTTCCTACAACTGTGAAATAAAGGGCGTCAATTACTAAACTATATGAAAAAAACGTAAATTAGTTATAAACTATAGCGTGCACACACTTTGTTCGACATGTAAACGTCACTACAGATATTGGGATTTAAGTAACGTCGTGTTCTATATGCCATGGCGCAGACGAATAGCGAAATTGTGCATGACCCGCTGTAGTGTCAGAACACCGATGCAGAACAGCGAATGGCTGTTTTCAGCTCAGTAATGGTTTGAGGGTTATTGCTATATACCTTCTCTTTAATACAGCCCCACAAGAACAAGTCGCCTATGTTCAGATCTGGAGAATACGGCAGTCGATAGAGGACCATGCCAGTGGTCTCTGGGTACCCCAGAGCCAGAATGCGGTCCCCAAAGTGTTCCTCCCCTACATCAGACACTATCCTGCTTCAAGGGGGTCGAGCACCGTCTTGCATGAACCACAGCAGGTCACTTGGAATAATGAGGATGAAATCATCCTCCAAAACCTTCACATGCCGTTCGGTAGTCACCGTGCCATCAAGGAACATCGCACTAATTATTCCGTGACTGGATATTGCACACCAGAAAGTCACCCATTGAGGATGAAGAGACCTGTCGATGGCGAAATGCTGATTCTCAGTATCCCAAATGAGCCAATTATGCTGATTGACGAACGCATCCAAATGAATGTGGGCTTCGTCCTTAAACCAAAACCATGCATGCGCGTACTAATTCCCACCATGCCCCGTGGCCATCCGTGCAGTTTGAACGTCCTAACGCAAACTGTTCAGAAGTTATGATGATTTTATTTCAAATAGTTCAATAATTGTCGCCCTGTATATTTACGTAAATGCTGCTATGTAGGATAAGTATTTGCATGTAACGATTGTGAAGTCTTAACACATACACTATCTGACAAAATAAGTGAAGCACCCGAAAGACCTGGCCGGATGTCAGTGTAACTTCGTAAATGCGGACACCATCGGCGGGTATGTAAATGATTAGAGCTGCAATCCTCTGTGACAGGTAGAATGGCCACCACAGTGTTTCAGTCTTGTTCGTGTTTAGTGTTGTTACCAGGCATGGTAAAATATACAAGGGAGTAATAACCCTCAGATGTTTAGTGATCACTGTGAAGGAAACTGATATGCTATCCACTCTTGTGACATACTGTTCTCAGTAGGTGTCAGAGTTTAAAGTAACCCACATTGTGGACCTCCATTTGGCTGGCCGGTCAAGTGGTGGAATATCCTGAGTGAGCCGATGTTGGTCCTCATCTGAACGAGAGGGCAGGCCTACTCGTCACCAAGGTTCCAGTTGACCACGTCTGACCACCCCAGAGGAGGATCGCCGTATTGTGCAGAAAGCACATCGTAACCCATTCACATCTAAAAACAATTAATTCACTCCCTGTTACATTCTGTATCATCCCGCATCATTAGCTGGACAGTGACAGCAGCCGGAGTAAGGAATTACAGTCCAATACATAGGCTGCCGTTAACGCTACACCACAAACGGCTGCATTTAGAGTGGTGCCATTATTAGGAAGCAGAGACTGCTGATGAATGGCGTCACATCGTGTTCAGCAACGAGTTGCAACTCTGTATTCCCCAGCATGACCGTGGCGACATTGACAGAGGTCCCATTATTCCAACGTTTCCAGAGGCACAGTAGTGTTACTCCTGGCGTCATTGTGTGAGGAGCCATCAGCTGGTAGTGACAGAGAACTCTGCCATCAAAGCAGTATGTCATCACCATGCCGCCGGCCGGATTGACCGAGTGGTTCTAGGCGCTACAGTCTGGAACCACGCTACCGCTACCGTCACAGGTCCGAATCCTGCCTCGGGCATGGATGTGTGTGATGTCCTTAGGTTAGTTAGGTTTAAGTAGTTCTAAGTTTTAGGGGACTGATGACCTCAGCAGTTAAGTCCCATAGTGCTCAGAGCCATCTGAGTTATCACCATGCAGTACAATAGTAGTCAATAAATGGCACGAGTCTCTATGAACTGTCTGTGTGATGTTGAGGTACAGCCGTGCCCATCAAGGTACCCAGAATCGTCGCAGACAGAACAAATGTGGGACCAGCTAGAACGTCAACTCTGCCCCACCGCCAGCATCCACGATATCAATGACCAGTTAGAACATACGTGGGCAGTTTGCCTCAGGATAGGATACAACGGTTTTATGACACTCTTCCCAAACTAATCAGTGCATTCATCGACAACAGAAGAGGTGCAACGTCATATTGATAAGTGGGCTCCTAAATTCCAAGTTATTTGTAAATCTCTGTTATAACACCACATACTCTCTCAAACTGTGGAGTTTCATTTCATTTCCTCCTCCCCAACTGGGCATTTAACTTTTTTGTCAGGCAGTGTGTAATTCTTCGGCATCATTGTTAGCCGACAGCGCTTTTGGAGGTTATCTCTTGGGTCTGCACTTCCACCAAACGCGGTGGGGACTGACGGGGACGGATCATTTTAAGCATCCTATCATTGGGCGGCCGGCTGTTGACTGTTGTCGACGAGGCATCAAACACTAGTCTTCTTTCCTGGCTATCATTGTCCTACATGACTCGTTCCCAATGAAAACTTGGGGTCTAAGCACACTGTGTCAGAACAACTTAGATATCGCTTCTGTGACGAGACTGAGGTTATCAAGATCTTGTTTCAGCGCATATGAAATACATAAAGTTTAATAATATTACACGAATGATCTAGGGCTTGGTACATAAGGACTCGAAAAATTTATTTATTTGATTACACTAATATGTGGTACCACTAAGGTACGTATAGCACCAGTAATGAACTTCTTATTTATTCTTTCCTGGTGTACATGCTACATGTATAATGTCCTATAACTGTGTATGCCTTTCAGTTCGCCACATGTCCATCTGGAGACATTCATTGTATTAAAAATTTTAATTGGAAATAGATTTGACCACATAAAATAATTTACACATGTGAAAAAATGTTCTGCATCACCTCGGTTCCAAGTGTTCCGGAACCTATACAGAAAATTGAAAGAGAGATCAACATAAACAACATTTCCACCCTTTTATTGCTCATGAAAACCAAAATTTTCATGTTTTACCATCAGACAGCGAGGCCTTCAGAAGTGGTGGTCCAGACTGCTGTACACACCGGTACCTCTAATACCCAGCAGCACATCGTCATGCAGTGATGCAAGTCTGTATTCGTTGTTCCACAACTTCATCAATTCACTGTTGGTCCAGATTGTCCCACTCCTCAACGACAATTCGGCGTAGATCCCTCACAGTAGTTGGTGGGTCACGTCATCCATAAACAGCCCTTTTCAGAACAGCCCGGGCATGTTCAGTAGGGTTCATGTCTAGAGAACATGCTGGCCACTCTAGCCCAGCGATTTCATCATCCTGAATGAAGTCATTCACAAGATGTGCACGATGGGGGCGCGTATTGTCGACCATGAAGACGAATGCCTTTGCCAGTATGCTGCCGATATGATTGTACTATCGGTCGAGTGATGGCATTCACGTATCGTACAACCATTACGGCGCCTTCCATGACCACCAACGGCTACGTCGGCTCTACATAATACTACCCCAAAACAGTAGGGAACCTCCACCCTACTGCACTAAGAGCGTATCTAAGGCGCTCAGCCTGACCGGGTTGACTTCAAACACATCTCCGACGATTTTCTGGTTCAAGGCATATGCGACACTCATTGTTGAAGAGAACGTGATGCGAATCCTCAGCGGTCCATTCGGCATGTTGTTGGGGCCATCTGTACCGCGCTGCATGGTGTCGTGGTTGCAAAGATGGACCTCGCCATGGACGTCGGGGGTGAAGTTGCGCATCATGCAGCCTATTGTGCACAGTTTGAGACGTAACATGACGTCCTGTGGTTGCACGTGCACGAAAAGCGTTATTCAACAAGGTGGCTTTGCTGTCAAGGTACCTTCAATCCGTAGGTAGCGGTCATACACTGCAGTAATAGCCCTTGGGCGGCCTGAGTGAGGCATGTCATCGACACCTCCAGTCACTCTATATCTCCTCCATGTCCGAAAAACATCGCTTTGGTTCACTCCGAACGCCTGGACATTTATTTTGTTGAGAGCCCTTCCTGGCACAAAATAACAATGCGGACGCGATCCAACCGCGGTATGGACCGCCTAGGCATGGTTTAACTACAGACAACACGAGCCGTGCACCTCCTTCCTGGTGGAAGGATTGGAACTGATCGGATGTAGGACACCCTCTGTCTAATTAGGCGCTCCTCATGCATGGTTGTTTACATCTTTCGGCGGGTTCACTGACATCTCTGAACAGTCAAAGGGACTTTTTTTGTGATACAATATACACAGGCAACGTCTATCTTTAGGAGCGCTGGGAACCAGGGTGATGCAAAACTTTTTTTTAATGTGTGTATTTTACTTTTGAAAGGTAGCTGGTGTTGGTGAGATCATCTTAACACCATTTGCTCCATGTGACTGTTAGATACGGTGGGATGCAGCAGGTTTCGCTCTAGGAAGGCCTGAAGATCAACTGCTGTTTTCTAATTAAAATTTTAATAGTGCTTTTCGAGCACTGTTAGTTTCCATGAACAATGTTCCAAAAAAATTTAAATTCGTTTATTGTATCTCATAACATTCAGAGAGAATAAAACTACTATCGCTGCACAACGAGTCTGATGGAAGTTCTTAAACGATATTGTGAGCCATCAAGGAACGTCCCTTTAATGTCCCATTACTCGTAGAAAGTCAATAAGACAAACAGACAGATGCTGACTGGCGTTTTATGATAGTTTAGCTCACGAACTATGTTTATAATACAATTTGTCTCAAATGTTTCGTAAGCAGTTTTTAGCTCCTACTGTACTTTTTGAATGATAAATCTGTCCTATACATGTTCGGGTACCATTAGCAAAGCAAACGTAAATGAGATTTCTAAAGTTTCTTATGGCTACCTATAAGTCCCCATTCGTTTTCCAATATATTAAAAATACTCAATACCAGTGGGTCTAGCCACTTCCCCCTCCCCACTAAAAACTATCGTAAGGGCGTCCTTGATCCCACTTCTTTCTTTCACTAAAAGAAAACAGTTTTAGGAAGACTGTCATCCGTGGAAATTCTCTCGATTTCTTGGCGTCTTTTCAGGAGTTTTAGTACGTGCCTAGATCTTTACGAAAGTACAGCAAACTCGCTTCTTGCTTCAATGCATCTTTCACTGCTAGTACGTTCCCACTCAAAGGTTTGCAGCGACTGATCACTTTCTGTTGATTGTTTTCTAAACCGTTATAGTCTCGGACTATCATAATGACGCTAATGACATCCATCAATTCCGACAGAAGAGAACTTAAAAAATTCGACAGAAAATTCACGATAACAAGGACCACTCTTCATCGACAATTCGGCCTATCGTAGCAGTGTATCGTTGCCAGAGGTGAACAAAGCAGGAATTCCGACAACTTGGCGGCGGTAGCAAGAATGTGAAAAAGTGTGAGACAACGTACGGCGAAAATATGTAGATGTTTCGGACAATAGTAAACAGCTACTCACAATGTTAAGAAGCTCACTTTATGCGCATTGTCAAGCGAATACCCCTAAACCTTTTAGACGTTACAGAAACGGCTGCGCTATCGTGTTAGTATGTTGAAGAAATCACTTCCAACACCACGAGCAGCACAGAGTGAGGTGGCGCAGTTGTTACACACTGGACTCGCATTCGGGAGGACGACGGTTCAATCCCGCGTCAGGCCGTCGTGATTTAGGTTTTCCGTGATTTTCCTAAATCGCTGCAGGCAGATGCCGGTATGGTTCCTCTGAAAAGGGCACGTCCGACTTCCTTCCCCGTCCTTCCCTAATAATGAGACTGATGACCTCGCTGTTTCCTCTCTTCCCCCAAACCAACACCCAACCACGAGCAGCGACTTTATTCTTTAATTTCTCATACATTACGATATGTCTTAAGTATTTTGCATAAATAAAATAATAGCATCCTTGCCTGCATTCAGCGGTAGTGTGGTGCAGAAACAAAATTTCAAGATCAAAGTTTCATCATCGGAAAAAAATTGTGCTCATCTTCATTTTAAATGGGTATGACTTCGTACTGTCAAAGTGTCCTGCAACTAGAAACCCCTCAACGCTCGCAGGAACATTAGCACTTAAATAACCGTAGTGCCATTCTTAGCAATATCGCGTTCTCATTCCAGTTTCTATTTAATAATTGTTAGTTTCGAAGGATAGCTTATCAAGCTGGCTTAATTGTTATCTGACCTTAATTGCGACATTCATACGTCAGACTCGTGTTAATGGAGTGTTTAAACCGCAATGAAGGTTTTCGATAGCAACAAAGCCCGAATCATGAAGTAGTGCTTCGAAATATAGGTTGACGACGCAAATCTGGCATTTAGAAGAAAATATGAAGACTTAATTATTTAGTTTATCAAAACTGATGTTATTCGGTTGTTAGACAGGACAGATCTGACGACATAGCCTGTGGTCGCAAAGTGAAGAGACATGGTTCCGATTTCTAGTTTGACACATAATCCTAACAAACCACTAGAGGTTTACCTTATCTCTCTCTACGCAACATTGTGAATAATTCCTTACATGAATATATCCTTAGCTCTTCCGGCGCCACTCTTCTGCATCCAGACCACATAGAGTTTGGAAAACCGACCGGTTAAAACCGATACCAGTATTATAGATCTGAACAGGCTAACCGGTATTTCTCGGTAATTGTTTGATCTCGATTACAACAGATTTTTTTTCCGTTTCTTACTTATTTCCGCATTAAAACCTGCATATCAATTTTCCATAAGAGAGTGCTACAATATTTCGTTTTCAAATAAAACGTTTTTAAAAACGAGTACTGTTTATTCTTAAAATTTCCGTTGCTCTTAAAAATTGGGTCAGTATATAAAATGGAAAATGCGATCTGTGCTCTTTTAATAACAACACCAACAGTTAGAAACTAGTAACAAAAACATGACATAAGAATCGGTACAGCACTGCTGGGACAGTAATGTACCAGGGCTACTCTTAAAGAAAGGCTCGATAGGTCGTGAGATGGAAACCACAGTGTAAATCCGAAGCAGCTTTTCACAGATGTTTAGGGCAGTGTCTTTGGAATGCTTGTCTATAGCATCACGTCGCTTTTTTCGGTTCTGAGCACACAGTGGGTACGTAAAGATGCAGATAGTGTTTCCCGCAAAGTATGAGTGTCCACTGCGAGGTTTCGCCTAATTTCATGCAACCCCACATAACACAACAGATGCACATTTCGTTATTCATGACAACTCTCGGTCGCACACTGCAAAGGCAATGAGGACGCCCCTGCAGTTGACATGAACCACTAGTTACAAAGGCAACATTTTCACATTGATAACGAACTTCATACCAGCATATAGAAATAGCGGAAGACACAGGCAGCTGCCTTCTATGACGAGGGTATTAGAACTTTGGTACAACGCTATGAAAAACGTCTAACAAGGAACCAATCGAGTGCGAGTCGCAAGTTCAGTAATTAGTAAGTCTCATATGAAAGTTATGTGTTAACAATTATGACAGGACAAATATTAGCTGCTAACGACTCACCATGTGCGTCAGGAGGGCGACAGAAAATAAGTGTCCGAGAGATGAAGAAGCAACCTTCCATGGAATGTATGCATTATACTACACAAAATGAACCTCGTCGACATGCAAGAAATGTTCAAAACAAACCATTAACTTGTACCATGAACACCGAACGAAAAAGGTGCGCCACAGCGATAACAAAGGTTTTCACCATCAAGATCGAAAGCGAACTCCTTGAGAGCTACAAACTACGCACGACGTTCAGCTCGCAAAGAATACATGTAGAATCATATTGGTGTAAAGGGAAGATGACAACTGATGGAATGTGATGGCATGAAACCGAATGTGAAACAGACTCTCATGAAGCTTATAGCGAAATTGGCTATCATTTAAGGCGTAGCTGCAGTTAGTGCGGTACTGTGTTTTATAGGCACAGACCAGTGGTTGCACGTGGTGTGAACTGCGATGACACACACTTTTCACGAGGGATAGTTTTGCTCCAAAGGAGTATGATTTTTACACTCAGACCTCGAAGCAAGTAAATGCAAATTATTTTTACCAGCTATTGGACATAATGAGTGGTCATATCCTAGTGGTAGTTCTCCTACGCCTATTTTCTCACTCTTACTTGCTATGACGTAAGTATTCCCTGCTGTCTTTGCGTAGGAACAACCGTAGGAGGCAGAACACCAACTTCTCGCACCACAGTAAACATTCTTCCAGCTAATATACCATCCAGAGCAACAGACAGCGTAATAGCATATGAATTCATTAAAGTACTGATGTTACTTGATCTTGACACAACTCTCTTGGTACCTCTAATTTAGAGCGTTCCTTTCATACGCACCTCCTCTTTAAATCCTGACTGGCCGAAGTTGCAAACGAATTCCTAATTGGACGATGGCACACGTTTTTGTAGCTCATCTTAAAATTTCAGGGCCGACTCTGCAATTCGCTGTGAATCGTCAAGTTGACACGTTGTTTGAAATGTCATTGTCTTACGTAACACTATTTGAAGTTATGCAACCATCCACTGATTTCCTTGAAATCACTTCTTTGTCTTACGTTCAAAATGGTTCAAATGGCTCTGAGCTTCATAGGACTTAAAATCGTAGGGCATCAGTCCCCTAGAACTTAGAACTACTTAAACCTAACTAACCTAAGGACATCACACGCATCCATTCTCGAGGTAGGCTTCGAACCTGCGTCCGTAGTGGTCACGCGGTTCCAGACTGAAGCGCCTAGAACCGCTCGGCCACAGCGGCCGGCTTGTCTTACATCTTCCAATTCTGTATTACTATTTGAAGTTATGCAACCATCCACTAATTTCCTTGAAATCACTATAATCCATGTGCGCGCAATTTAATGTGCATAACGTAGTGGGTCACTATCATGCACATCTGTAAATTTTATCGAACACCCTGGAAAAGCGCAAAAAACAGTTTTTGTAACACGTGCGCAATAGTTTTTCTTGTCCATTACGCGGTCATATTATATTACTTATTCGAAATCTGTTCAAAAAAATTTTTACTATGCTATGGATGATCATCCATGTACTTAATTATGTTTAGTACACGCTCCTAGGACAGCGATTGTCCATTGCTAGGTTTCACTGTAGATGAGATTTGTGATTCCCTGTGCAAAAAGTATGATGAGCTACATATCTCGACTTCAGTTTCAATATCACCTCCATTTGTTTAGCACTTACCATCATCATACTCCTCATCTGTGGTCGGGCGGTTCTAGGCGCTTCAGTCCGGAACCGCGCTGCTGCTACTGTCTCACGTTCGAATTCTGCCTCGGGCATGGATGTGTGTGATGGCCATAGGTTTAAGTAGTTCTAAGTCCCATAGTGCCATTTGAACCTTCTCGGTCTGCAACATTCCTTGAGTTCCTTTCTGACGAACCTTCGGCAGCCGTTGTTGTGGATATAATTCAGTGTTTGCTTTGTTCGTCGTTGCCATTCTTCTGCGTAGTGTCAAGACCAGTAGCACTATAGCACAGTTGTTATTCGTCGACTAAGCAGTGCAACTACGATCCGTAGCCTCATGCTATGCTCACCTTTGGATACCTACAGACCCGTCCCCTGTTCCCCTTGGCAGACAACTTTGGGCGCCGAATGCCGTAAACATAATTGGTCTTTTTCGACGTCTGACTCAAGTGGTTCACTGTAAGTCGGAGCCCCGACTACGTGGAGAAGGAGCTGGAAGGTGCAGAGAACTGTTGCAAATAAAACATTTTTGATATTCACTGTTGTTCCATTTCGCGATCGATCGGGTCCTGCTGCCCGAATAGCCCTCGATCTCGCCCTAAGCCGTGACCCATTAGACGGTACGTGTGTACAAGACTGTAATTTATCCGTCTTCTTCTGACATTGGTTGTACTGTCGACTGGGGCCACCTCTAATTTGGAGGTATTTTACTAAATGCAGTAGTAATCAAGTACAACTCCTTCCATTTGCTTTAGAGATTAAAAAGAGGATGGTGGTGGTGGTGGTTAGTGTTTAACGTCCCGTCGACAACCAGGTCATTAGAGACGGAGCGCAAGCTCGGGTTAGGGAAGGATTAGGAAGGAAATCGGCCGTGCCCTTTCAAAGGAACCATCCCGGCATTTGCCTGAAGCGATTTAGGGAAATCACGGAAAACCTAAATCAGGATGGCCGGAGACGGGATTGAACCGTCGTCCTCCCGAATGCGAGTCCAGTGTGGTAACCACTGCGTCACCTCGCTCGGTTTAAAAAGAGGAGGAGGCACAACGAACTTACGACATCATACAAGGAGTAAACATCCACAATGTCCCTTTGAAAACAAGGTAAACTTGACTGGCATGCCTCTAATTTTATTGACGTGCTATAAACTTGGGATAATAACTGAACTCTTAATTTTGTGTTTGCTTCAAGGTGCAAAATTGATACCATCCAATTAGCGACGATGCAGGAAAGGTATAATCTCGTGACCTAATGCTCTTGCCGTTGCTGCGCCATCTCCTTCACCTTCTCCATCTTTGCTGGAGACATCGAAACCGATTCCCGCCACACGTCAATCCTCGACCGAGATCGCATACTCCACTCTCACTACAATTTTCCAATCTTTGTTCGAATTTTATTGCTGGAAATAATATCAAAAAATTACATAAAAGAGACGAAAATTTAATAGGGAAGCGCATCTTGGTTTTACAGAATTTGAAAAAGCATTTGATAGTGTGAACAGGGAAATGTCACGGAGTATAATGGCTGAAGAAGGTTATCCATTTCACCACGTTAATGCTATTAAGAGTCTATATACAAACACCATAATTGTTATAGATATGGGAAATATAATCAGAAAGTCAGTAAACACAAACAAGGATGTACGACAAGAACTGAGGTCTTCGAAATATCTCGAACAGGCCAGTATTTCATTGCTTCTAATCGGAAACACCAATCGCAACGTTGTATTCCTCGGCATATCGAGCAATGGACTATGTGACGCGCCACTGTGGCTGTGGCTCGAGGCGAACACTACTCTATTTTTCCAATTAGACTAATTGTTCAAACGTAGTACCGCCAACTTCAATACACTTAGTGATCCGCTTTTCAAATGACCGTACACAAGGCAGAAGCATATCTCTAGGAATGTCAGCACAGACGTTTCTGATGCGGTCGATCATGTTTTCGCGGCCTGCTGGCACAGGCTGGTACACTTTATCTTTTAAATATTCCCACAGAAAGAAGTCCAACAATATCAAATCCGGCGACCTGGTGGGTCAATTAATAGGGTTACGTCTGCCGATCCACCGACCATTATCAACACGGTCAAAAACCTCCCCTGCTTCAGTGACGTAATGCGCTGGGCAACAGTCATGCTGAAACCACATGCGTTGTCTAACTACCAGGGCAACATTCTGCAGTAGTATCGGTAGTTCCTTTTCCATCAACGTTCGATATATGTCCATTCAAAGTGCCATCGATAAAATACGGACCAGTACGTTTGTTCCCCATAATGGCACACCATATGTTAACCGAACAACGACGTTGATGGTCAACTTGCCATAACCAGTGGAATTGTCTAGACTGCAGTAGCGTGTGTCATGCTGGTTAACGCTACCATGGTTTGTGAATGTAGACTGGTAAATAGTACCTCGGCAAAGAACAAGTGGGTCTATAGATCCAATATAATTAAATTTTCCTGGACGCATTTGAGTCTGTTCTTTATCTACAATAATGAAAGAAGCTCAAGAAATGAATTAAATTTTGTGCCTCTGTCATTAACGTGGAGATCGTCTGCACTTGTTGAGGTGCCCATTCAGAAAATACTAACCGGTTATGGTTCAAAATGCCTCTGAGCACTATGGGACTCAACATCTGAGGTCATCAGTCCCCTACAACTTAGAACTACTTAAACCTAACCAACCTAAGGACATCACGCACATCCATGCCCGAGGCAGCATTCGAACCTGCGTCCGTAGCAGTCGCGCGGTTCCGGGCTGAAGCGCCTAGAACCGCTCGGCCACCGTGTCCGGCCCCGGTTATGGAATCAGCGCCATGAAGTTCTTGATGCAGTGACACGTGATATGGGTAATACTAACGACGCTGCAGTATTGTGACAATACTTCCTACGTACATACCGTAATTGCGTTGTAATTGCCGGCTGCTTATCCGCGGACTGTGGTGCATGGTTTTCCTACAGCGATTTCGTTAACCTCTCCTGTAACACGTTTGTTTCGTTTCTTTTTTTCTACATCTACATTTACATTTATACTCCGCAAGCCACCCAACGGTGTGTGGCGGAGGGAACTTTACGTGCCACTGTCATTACCTCCCTTTCCTGTTCCAGTCTCGTATGCTTCGTGGGAAGAAGTGCGCGCTCTAATCTCTCTAATTTTACATTCGTGATCTCCTCGGGAGGTATAAGTAGGGGGAAGCAATATATTCGATACCTCATCCAGAAACGCACCCTCTCGAAACCTGGCGAGCAAGCTACACCGCGATGTAGAGCGCCTCTCTTGCAGAGTTTGCCACTTGAGTTTGTTAAACATCTCCGTAAGGCTATCACGGTTACCAAATAACCCTGTGACGAAACCCGCCGCTCTTCTTTGGATCTTCTCTATCTCCTCCGTCAGCCCGATCTGGTACGGATCCCACACTGATGAACAATACTCAAGTATAAGTCAAACGAGTGTTTTGTAAGCCACCTCCTTTGTTGATGGACTACATTACTAAGGACTCTCCCAATGAATCTCAACCCGGTACCCGCCTTACCAAAAATTAGTTTTATATGATCATTCCACTTCAAATCGTTCCGCCCGCATATTATCAGATATTTTACAGAAGTAACTGCTACCAGTGTTTTTTCCACTATCATATAATCATACAATAAAGAATCCTTCTTTCTATGTATGCGCAATACATTACATTTGTCTATGTTAAGGGTCAGTTGCCACTCCCTACACCAAGTGCCTATCCGCTGCAGATCTTCCTGCATTTCGCTACAATTTTCTAATGCTGCAACTTCTCTGTATACTACAGCATCATCCGCGAAAAGCCGCATGGAACTTCCGACACTATCTATTAGGTCATTTATATATATTGTGAAAATAAATGGTCCCATAACACTCCCCTGTGGCACGCCAGAGGTTACTTTAACGTCTGTAGACGTCTCTCCATTGATAACAACATGCTGTGTTCTATTTGCTAAAAACTCTTCAATCCAGCCACACAGCTGGTCTGATATTCCGTAAGCTCTTACTTTGTTTATCAGGCGACAGTGCGGAACTGTATCGAACGCCTTCCGGAAGTCAAGAAAAATAGCATCTACCTGGGAGCCTGTATCTAATATTTTCTGGGTCTCATGAACAAATAAAGCGAGTTGAGTCTCACACGATCGCTGTTTCCGGAATCCATGTTGATTCCTACAGAGTAGATTCTGGGTTTCCAAAAACTACATGATACTCGAGCTGTACTCAGTGTGTACGCTGCCATCAAACATAAAGGCGTAGAAGAAGGAACGTGAGCGAGCTTTCTCTGGATTTACTTTCATATTTGGAACGATCGTAAAAAAGTTTTCAAAATAAATCAGGGAAAGAAACTCACCTGAAGTTGTGTAAAACAATAGCAGTATCAACCCTTACTTACGGAAATGAAGCACTCGCGAGAACAAGGCACGAAGAACGTGCTGAGAAATAAGATTTCTAATGAGAGTGGAAGGATGTATAATGGAAAATAAAAAAAAATGAGAGTGTAAGGAAATATTTAGGAGCATATAGCATAAATGGAAAAAGTAAAGGAAAATAGAAAAAATGGAAGGAACCTATAGACCGTGTGGGTGGAGCAAGATTCTCGATAAAGGCTGTCAGTTATAAATGCACTGGAAGAAGAAGTGGAGGAAGACTATGACAAGAAACGGAGTATCTTAATAGGCAATTTGCCTAATGAATAAATTGAAGAAGAAGAAGAAGAAGAAGAAGAAGAAAAACAACCGAAAATCCGTTACCTTAGAAACCAGTTATTTTGAGCGATTTTAACAATCATATTAAACTGGAGGCGAAAGAACTTGTATAATCCAAAACCGGTTGTTTCAGCGATAACCGCTATCCGTGCCAGCCACTGGTGACGGACGGGAGTCTCAGGAGCCTCTCTGTGCAGTTAGAGGAAGTACGTCTGCAACTGCTGTAGAGCCCACCCTCTGCTCTGCCCTCAAGGCTCAAAGGCAAACAAGGGGGAGACTTGGGTTCAACTATCCGTCTAGTAAACAGATCCACTTCGGCGTACACTAAAGAGGAACATGTCACTCAAACTTTAGTTGTCGTAGAAGTGTGTGAGATGAAGGCAGTGCAATGTGGGTAAGTACGCATTTAAATGGGACGAAAACAGAGATTCGACAATTAATCAATTTGCAGCGTTTTGACGCTTGTATTTGACAACGCACGCCATGATTTTACAATGCTCAGCTAAAATATTACGGTCAATTATCTAGCATGCAAACAACATATCCAAGTCGCTTGTAGTGCAGGTGGCGGAGAAATGTTACGGTCCATTTTGTATGCATATGGCATGGAAAGTTGCTGATTTAAGAATCTTCGATTTTATGGGAGATTGTAACATCCTTCGGCGGAGAACTACTGTGATGGAAACGGAGCACCTCGTTGGACCTTTATGTGGTGGCAGCTTCATTATCCATCAATAATGAACGAATGTCGATGGTACCGCATGTAGATTACAAGGTGATGAACAGCCTTTCCTCTTTACAGAACGTTTACGTTATATGGTTCTCAGCTGCATAAAACAATAGTGCTGCAGAGATTGGTATGTTCCTTTAAATGTACAGAAACGTACAATTCTGCTTCTCACAAAAGACATAAAAATGGTATCCTACGACAGCAATAATGAGTCACAGTTTTTAATCAGTCAACTCACACAGATACCTTGGCGCAACAGTTTGTGAAGACATGAAATAGAATGATCACGTGGACCTAGTTGTAGGTAAAGTTGTCAGATTTCGTTCATTGGTAGGATTCTGGAAAAATGAAGTTACTCTAGAAAGGAGGCTTGTTAAAAGTCACTTGTATGTACCATCTTAAAATATTGTTCGAATTTGTGGATCCCAAACCAGACAGAACTAAAAGGGTACATTAAAAGTATACTAAGAAGAGCGGCACGAATGATCGCAGGATCATATTGAATGAAACACATTTGGCTGTCAAGAGGGTAATGCATGAAGCCTTCAACGACTAACATAGTGGTATATTATCGAAAGATCTCTCACAAAACCCAAAGAAGTTCGATTGTTTATTGTTAGTGGTGCCGGAGTTCGTGTCTAGACACCCAGGTCGAGGCAAGCGAGAACGGAAATGTTGAATTCCGTTTTCAAATGTTCCTCAACAAATGAAAACGAATTTAAGTACTGTCTCCAAAAATGATGTAGAGATTAATATCTGTGGTCTTCAGAAACAGCTCAAATGGCTAAAATGCTACACCGAATTTGTGACTGAGTAAGCTCATAACTACGTACAATTTACCCTTAGATTCGACGTGGGGAGAAAAATACCGTGCCCAGGTGATGGAAAAAAGCACAGGTCACGCCAATCAACAAAAAGGGTAGCAGAAGCAATCCACAGAACGACTGTGCAAAATACATGACATGTGTTTTAGGGTCTTAGACCATATTGTAAGCTCGAAAACAGGTATCTTGAACAGCTCAACTTATCCACACATTACGTATGTAGTGCGCCTTGCCCATTCTCTTCGCTATTCGCGGAATTTTGTCGATCCCTATAAGAGTTGCATCCACACTGAAGAGATCATTGACTGTTCTCACCTGAATTATATATATATGGTGTCTGTTCTTTCGAACATGTCCGAATGTGTGTTTGGGAATCGTATTAGATAGATGCGACAGGATACATTGAAGTTATACAGAGGGAAGCACGTATGTCCACAGGTTTGATCCGTGTAGAAGTGTGGTAGTAGTTCTTAAGAAACTGACTTGGCAACCGCTTGAAGATAGTCACAGACTGTCCCGATAAAAGTTACCAAGTCTCAAGAACCTAGCAATATGTCACAACCCCCTACGTATCGGTCTCGTAGGGTTCGTTGAAACAAGATTAGATTAATTAGTGTGCGCATGCCTAACGTGCATGGAAGGGAGAGAAACCCCTAATGGATTTCTGACCACATACGAGTGTGAAGGATTTGCGCGATGCGTAGTGCAGTGAACAAAAAGTAGCCTCAGATGTTGGTCAAAACCTAATGGATGGCCATTATGTTCTCCATTTAGGTGGATGTATAGCTACATAGTGACACACGACTGAGACAGTGAGAGAGATAAGGCGTTCATCTGTTACAGGCTAGACTTTGACATGCCAAGTGAGACAGGGTAATCCTCTTTTTCTATATTTTTCCCCATTGTCGCACAGAGTTTGCTCCTGTAATTGCATAAACATTTTCTCGCGTTAATAACAGACTTTTCAGTAATATCGCTGCACAAACTGAAAGTAGACTGAGTTTAGTAACGGCTGTATGGCACAGTCCACCTTCTCTCTCCTCTTTCGGCGTTCTTTACAATATAATCTGGATTCTACAATTATAAAAATCTAGTGTTTGATGCCTTTATCACCGTTTCTCTTGTAATTGATGAGAATTATTGTATATGAATATTGTTCAGCAGAACGACTACGGAATATTAAACCTACCCTTCACACTGAGACGATAACAATTACGACATGCTTAATAACAAGCGTAAAAATAAATTTTGAGAAATGTTGAATGGCAGTATGAAACAGTACTAGTTTCGGATAGATGAGAGAGTTCATAGTGTATTTGTTGCACAATTCAGAGTTCATGCAATTTAATTTCTAGAGTCGATTTTACTCCTCTGTTAAGACCACTGGTTGCTATCCATTATACCAACTACAGTGTAGCTTGGGGATTTTATACATTATTTAGGCATATATTGTACAGTTTCCGTGTTACTGAATGTGACACACGTCTAAAGTACAGATGGGACTCACTTCCAACAGCGGCCAATGCATGACCACTGCGACAAGTGTAGCAAATAAGTGATAATCTTGGAAAGAACGCCTGCGCGTCACAGGACATCAACGTGACAGACAAACGAGAGGCTTCGCAGAATGACATCCACCATGATTAAAATTGGCTTTTTACGATGATTAAGTAATAAGATTTGAATTTAATTACTATCAATGTTTCACTTATTCAGATTTCTGGTTAAGCGCATTTGATAATTGAGGACTAATGCACTACTCTTATGGAACATGTTATCTTTTTCCGCAACGAGAGTTTCGGTAAGAGTGAGAGAAGCTGAAATACTGCGAACGATCAATATCTAATCAACAAACGCCGCATGGAACATCAGTTCAGTTTCTCTGCAGAAGAGAGACAATGTCCATTTACGTATCTATTTTGGTAGCATCAAGGCTAATCCAGGAAAGTTGGTTTATTTGTACTTCATCACATATTCATTCCTTTTCTTTCTCTAGCCTCCCGCAAACGAAACCACCACCGTCCTTGTGTACAGTACTGTAGTATGGAGATCTCACATTCCTACACATTTAGGAATACCACGTAAACTATTTGGAATTTCTTGTATTACTGATAATTTTGTCATATAAAATTGCCTTGCCTTACAACTCAGAGCGTTGCTTAAGATCGTTACCATAGTCTCGAACAAATACGAGTTAGTTTTCTTATTAAATGCTGTAAATTAGAGGGCCAGTCCGAGCACGCTGTCTAGTGTTTACTTAGATGACGTTCCCAGCCGGTAAGCATAACTTATATTTCAGGAAACAGTAGATGAAAAGCGTATGCTGTGAACCTCAGCGAATTCATAAAAAAAGATCTAAAATTATACTGAGAGTGGCAGAAATAAAGTTAACCTTTAACAAAATTATATCCTCGCTAATTTCCGTATAAGTTGTGGACTCCATCAAATTCCATACTGAGACGCTAAAACTATCTATCTTTTCCGTGACACAGAAGACCTGTATAGGATGTCGTCACATATATCTCAACTACATTTATAGACGTTGCATTGCTTTCATATTTAATCCACGACCTTCCTTCTGCTACAGTTCCCTAGCCTAAGATGTTTCCTCCGGGATGTCGGTGAAAAATGTAACTATAGTTCCCAGCCTTCCTATATTCTTTGCAAATACTATTAAGAAACACTCACATTTTGTGATAAATTTTTGTGCTTTATTTAATCTAAATGTGTTTCCCCTAGTAGTTTCTGGAATATTCAGTGATCTAATTAAGCACACCACGGAGCAAAATACCAGGGACAGAAACAGCTGCTAAATTAACATAAACTTATTATCTTTGCGTGGCTTTATGAGCGTATACAAAATACAAGTAAAATAACCACATTATTTAATAATAACATGAACCAGAGACTCTTACCACTAGATGGCGGTTGCAGAGTTTAGTAAGCCAATTCACTGCAATATAACCTGGAAAACACAGCTATTTCAGTTTCTACTTGCATCTCCGTACGGTTGGTTTCACCTTTCATGCTGGAGTCCTTGCACTGTTTCACCAAATCACTTAGGGCTGGAAATTTTTCCCAAGGTATCGCAGATGTTTCGTTGCCCTGGATTCGAAGGAACTTTATTCATTGCAGTTCGGCTTGACAGCCATGCAATGATCTTGGGTGTTACGGGATACTACAAGCGATTTCGCTTTCCAAGTACTGAGGGCAGTCTGAACAGTAATCGCGTCTTCTTCATAGTTTTAGAGCACAGAGCAGTGCGACTCCTGCGGGTAATTCCAAACGCAACGGTTCATTAGGACTGCGCAAATCTTCTTGGAAACATGATCGGTACCGCTACCTTCTTAGTCTGCAAGTTCGCTAGCCATGTGTCCCATGGAACAAGGATGGGATGTAAGTGTTCGAAACGTTACTCGTCGCAGTGCTTCAGCAAACACTTCGATACTTCATGGTCCTGTATAAGAAATTGCACAGGTGGAGATCTTCCGCGAACATATACAAGCTATCATTCACTCGATATTACAAAGCTTACAGTCTTTGGCTGCAACACGACGGAGTACAGAAGCGTATAATAAGAATAATGTGAAACGTAAATACAAGAACATCATATCGAAACCCACTCAAAGAATTGGGCATACTAACCACTGCTTCTCAGTATTTTATTTCTTAATGAAGTTTGTTGTAAATAATATATCTCTCTTTGCAACTAACTGCTTAGTACACAATATCAATACTAGGAATAAGAGCAATTTATATAAATATTTAAAATCACTCACTCTTGCCCAGAAAGGAGTCCAGTATTCAGCAACGCATATTTTCAATAAGTTACTAGCAAGCATTAAGAGTTTAGTTTCAGCGAAGGCACAATTTAAACATAATTAAAAAGAATTTTGTGGCCAACTCCTTCTATTCCATCCATGAATTTCTCAACAAGTGCAATAGACCATTTTAATGAAAATTATTACACTTTAATTTTTGACAATACTTGGTTGTAACAGCCTACTGTGTGAATGATGGATGTATGGAAAGCAGATGTAAGTCTTAATTCTGTAAATAGTGGGCATTTAATTTTAAATCTTGTACATAATTTGACTGTTCTTATCTGAGGATCATTGAAATGAATAATTTACTTTAATTTTTGACAATACTTGATTGTGATAGCCAAGTAACCAGCTACTGTGTGAATTATGGATTTAATGAAAGCAGATGTAAGTATTAAACCTGTAAATATCAGAAGTTTAATTTTAATTCTTATACATAATTTTACTGTTTATTGGCTGAGAATCATTAAACTTAATGAAACTCAAATTTTTCTAATTACATTTTTGTAATGTGTTTATCTGATTTGTTCCACACCCAGGAGGATCCCCTCTTTTGTGGGTCTATGGAATGAATAACTAATCTAGTCTAATATAATCTCCCAAACATACTTAGTTATCAAAGTCAGAGCTCGTGTGAAGTTCAGTAATTCTACACTTTTCTCCTCTTCTCCTGTACTTAATGTACCGTATGAAGTCTATATGTCACATACATTGCCGGAAAAAGATTAGTACACCTGGAAGCAAGATGTCGACTTTGACACGATGCCGACATACGTCACCTGGGTGATAGTAGATGTGCTGATTATGGTTTGAGTGTCGTCCGCGAACAGGTAGTGTAGTAGTATAGCTAGAAGAGCCCCAACTGTGTCTAGCCTTTAATAGGGAATGCTCACAGCCAGAAGGCTCAGTGTGCTACAAAACGTGTGAAGCAAGCAGGAAACCATGCCATGGAGATGCACTCGAACTTCCTGCAGACAACTGAGCGAGTTTTAAGGAGATCAGATTGTGGCGTTCCGAGTGACTGGATGGACCTTTCTAATAATTACTATACAAGTTGGACGAGCTTCAAAAGCTGTGTAATGATGCTAGTGGTCACGTGAGCATTTTCAGATCCGTAGACGAGGTTCTGGACACCCACACAGCAGAAACTCCGGCCAGGATCGTAAAGGCACCAGTGGAATATCAGAGCACAGGTAAGAGGGCTTGTGAGCCCACAAGTGTCAACACAAACTGTTGCGAACCGGTTATTAGCAGTGAGACTATGGACACACACACCTCTAGCCCCTCTTCCACTCACACCACAGTATCGACGTGCATGGTTCTAATGCTACCGACAGAACATCACTTGGAAGATGGAATGGCGCGCCTTGGTCTTCAGCGATGAAACCAGATTGTGCCTGCACGCAAGTGGTGCTCATTTACGCGTACGACGTGGATCTGGTGAGCGCTGTCTCATAGAGTGTGTTCATCCAAAGTTCACTGGTCCCACCCCTGGTCTTATGGTCTGGGGTGCGATAAACTACAATTCTTGTTCACCACTAGCGTTTCTGGATGGGACGCTAACCAGCTATGAGCAGAAAGTTGTTAGATCCGTTCTTTTCTTGTTCTAGCAACAGGAAGGTGATATGCTGTTCCAACAGGATAATGATCGCTCACACACTGCCCGTGAAACTCAACGTGCTCTGCAAGAAATGCAGCAACTTCCCTGGCCAGCACCATCTTCGGAAATGTCTCCAATCGAGCACGTGACGGACATGATAGGACGAGAAATGACTCGTGCTACTCGTCAGCCAGCAGCTCTTACTGAACTACGTGAACAGGTCGAGCAGGCGTGGTGTAACGTATCCCAGCACAGCATTCACCATCTGTACAATCGACTGAATGCTAGTCAGCACCTTCACTGCCGCTCGTCGAGGCTACACCGCATACTAACATGGCTGTTTCAGCATGGATCGATACCTGGCTCCACAGAACCACGAGTACTGTTATTCTGTAAATGTAATCATTTCATGTACACCATATGCACTGTCGCAACAATAAATCTTCAGTGAAGTTGAAACCTGTAAAAGGGCGTACTAATTTTTTCCGGCGCAGTGTTACAATACTGCGTAATGAAAATGGCGTAATTATCTGTGTCTATGTTCCGTATGTGTTTCTTGGCACTCATACCTACTACTTAAAAATATAACTTTCCCTGGAAAGGACAGATACTGATATGTGCAGGTGTGCTTAGTAAACATGATAAGTTTCTGATGTGTGTTACTAGACTATAACTACAGCCTGCTAACCAGATAGTTTGAAAGCAAATGTTGTAGACATTTTCATGTGCCTTTTTGTGATTGAATATGAAGAGTACCTGCGTAGGAAGTGTTTTGTTCTGTTGTTATGAAAGCCAGTGTAAATGAAAAAGTTAAAGAAAAGACAGGCTAAAACCCGATTCCGTCACAAACGCTACTTCTCTCGGACTGAACTAAGGCTCCGAGTTTAACGTCCGTGTTCGACAAACAATCACCTGTGTCTGCCACACCTTACTCCAGTAGACAATACGAAGCGGTCTTGGGTTTAAGATGTGAGATCAGAGCAGAATCTATTGATCAGAATCTGTATGTCAAATCATGTACAAGAATTTGTATGTCTACAAGTTTTTCCCATATGACAACTATGTTGACAATATCGAATGGGGACAGATTTGTTTCAGCAGACCTCGAAACAGATTACCTGTAAATCTCTTTTCTTCAGAAGATGAGAGAATGTATTGTTCGTGCGCTCCTCTTCATCATATCCATACAGCAGAGATATATAATCATCATTCTTTTGCGCGCCGTGTTCGAAACTCGATTATTGTTTTTTTGTTTTATTTTTTTATCACTCTACACCGAGCGAGGTGGCGCAGTGGCTAGCACACTGGACTCACATTCGGGAGGACGACGGTTCATAGCCGCGTCCGGCCATCCCGATTTAGGTTTTCCGTGATTTCCCTGAAGCACTTCAGGCAAATTCCAGGACGGTTCGTTTCAAAGGACACGGCAGACTTCCTTCCCCATTCTTCCCTAATCCGAATGGACCGAAGACATCGCTGTTTGGCCCTTTAAAAAAAATGGTTCAAATGGCTCTGAACACTATGGGACTTTACAGCTGAGGTTATCAGTCCCCTAGAACTTAGAACTACTTAAACCTAACTAACCTAAGGACAGCACACACACCCATTCCCGCGGCAGGATTCGAACCTGCGACCGTAGCAGTCGCGCGGTTCCGGACTGAAGGGCCCAGAACCACTCGGCCACAGCGGCCGGCTTGTCCCTTTCCCCCAAATCAATCAATTATCCAATCATCTGTCTACCCATGTCAGTAGAAGCTTACTACATGAATGTTTCTTATCAAGTTAAGGGATACATGGGCGTTAATTAACAACTGGGTTTAACAATTAGTGTCATCTATTTATTATGTAATATACTTTGTATATGGTATTTTCAGGGGTTACAAACTTTTTAAATTCTTATGTTCTTATATTTCATTCTTGTATCAGTTCTTATATTAATTTATATATATGTTATTCCTTTGTTTATTCTTCGAGAAGATTTAGTGCATTCACTTGGATGACATCGATCGTAGAAGCATTCGAAAGGTAGAGATTCCGAACAACACGAGCTTCGCGCGAAGGCAGGTTTGCCACAATAACACTTCTTGATGTGAATCTCACTCGGGGAAGATACATCGTAAACACTGTTGAAAATTTCACGCGTTGGCAATATTTTTGCGGCAAGCAATGCATAACGTATCACTTCCGAAGACTGGATCTTGTAACTGATTGTGAATCAAGGTATGCCACTGTAAACAACTTCAAATAATTTTCTCATTCATTTTTTTTTAATTCATTCACCCAACATATAATTAGTAGAAGATTAAGGACACCGTTATTTCACTATATATCGTAGAACGTTCGTATATACGAACATAGATAGATAAATGACAAACAAAAACAAAAATGATAATACGTGACGCTCACCCACTATCGTCTCGTGGACATCCGTGTAAGGAGAAGAGCTTTCTGACTGCCGATTCATTGTGTAATTCTTTTTCATGAAGTTTGTTGTAGACAATCTACTACAGTTCAAAAAGAGCAATAAAATGCCGTGTGGCTATAGCCTCCCGTCGGGTAGACCGTTCGCCTGGTGCAAGTCTACATCTACATCCATACTCCGCAAGCCACCTGACGGTGTGTGGCGGAGGGTACCTTGAGTACCTCTATCTTTCGAGTTGACGCTACTTCGGCGACTTGCGTGTCTATGGATATGAAATGACGATGATAAAGACAATACAAAAACCAGTCCCTGAGCGGAGAAAATCTCCGACCCAGCCATGAATCGAACCCGGACCGTTAGGTATGACATTCCATCGCGCTGACCACTCAGGTACCAGAAGCGGACAAAAGGAGCAATGATGTACATAATTACAATACCAGAAAGAAAAATGGCATGCATTACTGCACATTAAAGTTGTCCTTATAAAAAAAAGAGCTGACAATGCTGCAACAAAATTGTTTAATCACTTACCCAGGGATGTAAAATGTTTGACAGACAGAAAATTAAAATTTGAACTGTAAAAGTTTCCCTTTGCCAACTCCTTCTATTCCGCAGAAGAATCTCTTTTATTGTAATATGTAAAAATTGGTGGGTAAGAATTATCAGCACACATCTGCATATATTTAAAAAATAAATAAAAAATAAAAATAAAAGCTTACAAATTTTCACCATGTAACCATATTTAAAAATTAATTTGCAATTGAATGTAAAATGACTCGTTCCACATCAGTGCAATGTATCGCGGAAAATGATCCATGAAACATGAAACTAATTGGGTTTCAAACACTGAACCAAAAAGTGCTGAGCCCTGACGCTATCCACTGTGTCACCGTTTAGGTTCAACAGCTTTCTCGCTAAGAGTATATATAGATAAGCTGAGACACGGAAACACTTATTTTGACTCCTCGTTCAATGTGCGAAGTTTCTGGGAAATCGTGTTGCACTTGTCGTGTTCTCCTCGTCAGACCACGTATGAGAGTCTGTCGTAAGGCAATCGTCTTAACGTTTACTCAGTATAGGGGCAAATTGTGCAAAAGAAATATTTCAGAGATTCATCGTTCGTTATTATTAAGTAGTTTATCCCCATACCATTGTTTTAGCGCAACCTGAATCGCCCCTGAGTTTCTTACGCGCTGTGGTGCTCCTACATTGTGTTTCAGAAGGAATGCTAAATATTTTAGAAGGTATAGACTGATTCGATTAACATATTCCATATAGCTTGTTCCAAGGTTTTATTCGTTACAGAGATAGAAGTAATAATAGAGAAAAATATTCATTCCGCTATTAGTACTCCAGTTACTACAGGTTTATTTTTTGATTTCCTTCTTGTTTTTAAGATCAATTTATGACTTTGTGATTGAATTTAAATAACTGAATTGTTGTCAGTGTTTCTTCTGTAGCTGTATTACTTTCGTAAAATGAAGAACAACCGACTTCAGTGACTATCGTAACGTGTTTTCGAGGACTGGCGGCTCATCTGTAGGTGCTTTGACAGTCATAAGTCCCCTAGAACTTAGAACTACGTAAACCTAACTAACCTAAAGACAGCACACAACACCCAACCATCACGAGGCAGAGAAAATCCCTGACCCCGCCGGGAATCGAACCCGGGAACCCGGGCGTGGGAAGCGAGAACGCTACCGCAAGACCACGAGATGCGGGCAATCCGATTGGTATTTGTTTATTGGTTTTGTAATAGAAAGCTACTGTTCCTCATAGAGAATACAGTAGACGATTTCCTAGCCGCAGATTACCAGACTCAAGAGCGTTTTATCGTATTTTCACCAAACTACGTGATACTGGTGCAGTAGCTAGCAGGGAAATCTCATCTGAACGCGCAAATGAACAGTAATTTTTTCTATGAAGTAACTGACGTTTCTCATTTGGTAAAACAAAGTACTTCAAGAAGCATATGCAGGAATTTTACGCGTGTCAGTATTTCAGTTACAGGAATATGGTGGACATTACGTATTCATGTCTTCTGTACTTGTCATTTACAGCAGGAAAACTTCGAGAAAGCAAATCGCCGACTAATCCCATTAATACTGTTTGCTGATAAAATCGCTTCTACCTACTCGTACAGCGTAACGCGGAGCGCGGTTGTTTACGAGGCTGGAAGGTTAGCCAGATAAGGATCGCACCCGCGCGGGGAGTTAACGACCGTGGCCGGTATATCGGCCGGCCTCTGTGTGGTTTTTTAGGCGGTTTAGGCACATGCTGGATCAGTCCCGTCTTTCCACTTCAGAAAATGCGATTGGGAAACAAAATTAGATCACACACAGACCAAAGTTTACACAGTTCACGGCCTGTGGCGAACACGATTTCCTTGCGTAGGTAACTCGCGGCTGCAGCGACAAGAAGGACATCTGACAGCAAACTCGAGTAAAACAAATTTGGCAAAGCCATCAGGACAGACAGGATAGGAAGGAAGGTTGATGGAGACACTTTTATTCGTGATAGTGTCAACAGCACTCGTAACTGTTGTTGTATGATAAACAATCAGTTGATTGGGCTTGTTGTGTTACAGTATCGTCTTGCAAGGTCCCATCATCTAGACCTTCAAAACGAGGTTCAAGCATTAATGTACGCTTAGATGACAAAAGTCATGTAATACCTTCTAATATCGAGTCAGACCTCCTTTTGCCCTGCATACTGCAGAAACTCGAAGCGGCATGGACTCAACAGGTCACTGGAAGTCCCCTGCAGAAACATTGAGCCATGCTGCCTATATAATCTCGACAATTGTGAAGGTGTTGACGGTGCAGGATTTTGTGCACGAACTAACCTCTAGATTATGTCTCATAAACATTCGATGGGTTTGGTTCAAATGGATCTGAGCACTATGGGACTCAACATCTTAGGTCATAAGTCCCCTAGAACTTAGAATTATTTGAACCTAACTAACCTAAGGACATCACACACTCCCATGCCCGAGGCAGGATTCGAACCTGCGAGCATAGCAGCCCCGCGGTTCCGGACTGCAGCGCCAGAACCGCACGGTCACCGCGGCCGGCATTCGATGGGTTTCTTGTCAGGCAATCTGGATGGCCAAATCATTTTCTCGAATTGTCCAGAACGTTCTTCAAACCAATCGCGAACAATTGTCGCCTAGTGACGTGGTGCGTTACCATTCATAAAAATTCCGTCGTTGTCTGGGAACAGAAAGTTCATGGACGGCTGCAAATGAAGTAGTCGAACTTAATTATGTCCAGTCAATGATTAGTTCAGTTGGACCAGAGGACTTAGTCAGTTCCACGTGAACACAGCTCACACCATTATGGAGCCATCTACAGCTTCCACAGTGCTGTATTGATGACTTAGGTCCATGTCTTCGTGTGGTCTGCGCCACACTCGAATTACCATCATCTCTTACCAACTGAAATCGGGAATTATCTGGCCTTCCCGGCCGGGTCAGAGATTTTCTCTGCCTCGTGATGACTGGGTGTTGTGTGCTGTCCGTAAGTTAGTTAGGTTTAAGTAGTTCTAAGTTCTAGGGGACTGATGACCATAGCTATTAAGTCCCATAGTGCTCAGAGCCATTTGAACCATTTGAACTTATCTGACCACGCCAAGGTTTTCCAGTCGTCTAGTGTCCAGCCGATATCGTCACGAGTCCAGGAGAGGCGCTGCAGGCGTTTTGCTGTTAGCAAAACCACTGGTGTCGGTTGTCTCCTGCCCCCATTGACACCAAATTTCACCGCACTGTTCTAACGGACACTTTCGTCGTACGTCCCACATTAATTTCTGCGCTTATTTCACGCAGTGTTGCTTGTCTGGTAGTATCCACAACGCTACGCAAACACCGCTGTTCTCGGTCGTTAAGTGAAGGCCGTCGGCCACTGCGTTGTCCATGGTGAGAAGTGATGCCCGAAATCTGGTATTCTCGGCACACTCCTGACACTGTGGATCTCGGAATACTGAATTTACTAGATATTTCTGAAATGTAATGTCCCAACCATCTAGCTCCAACTACCACTCCGTTTTCAGAGTCTGTTAATTCCCGTTGTGCGGCCGTTATCACATCGTAAAACTTTTCACGTGAATCACCTGAGTACAAATGACAGCTCCGCCAACCCACTGCCCTTTCATTCCTTGTGTACGCGACACTACTGCCATCTGTATTTGTGCATATCGCTGTCCCTTGACTTTTGTCAGCTCAGTGTAAGAGGCTACTTTGGCTACAAGAAGGGCTACGGTGTTCCGTCATGATAGGACCGCTGCACATTTTAGTCGTCAGACAGCACATCACCTAACTTTCCTGGAAGATGGGTCGGCAGGAATCGTCACCATTCTTAGCCACGAAGGTCGCCGGATTTTGGGTGCAGGGATGGTTGAAAGGCGAAGTCTATAAAGGAAAAGTAAATACGAGAGACGAATGGATCGTTCCAATAATGAATAGCGCTACCCTCATAAAATAACGCCAAGAAGACCTCAGAAGAGTTTTGTCAGGAGAATTCGAAAGCGCAGTGAAGTCTGAGGTGTAATTTATGAAAATCAACTTTTAACATCTAATTTGGCATTGCTTAACACCTTCTGTGACTATTTTTTAGGGTTACGCTATAACAATTGTATACGTGTAACCAATGAACATTGAACACATGTTACATGGAATATTTTATTCGAAATAGTCTGTACTAGTGCTTCTTAAAATATTTTCTATTCCTTCCAAACATTCTGTATATGTGGAGATGCTTATAATAAAATTTTGTCATGTGGAAATGTTGTATTAGTTTTTAGAAAGCCGTGATCAGTAATGTTTGACAGTAACAGCAACCAATACCAGAAATTGCAGTTAAACTGAGAGCTGCTCACAAGTAAATGAACGAAAATTTTTATCTCAGAACAAAATGAAAAACTGGAATATATTTCATAAAAAATAAAAGAAGACTGAACAGAAAAACACAAAATTAAAACAAAAATTACCATACCTTAAAATGCCAATTTTGTGTAGCATTGGAATCATGATCGAATCTGCGTTGACCTGTCGATTCCTCGTCTCGTCCCGTATTATTACACATTGTCTATCTAATAATGCATACGATATCGTCGTTCTGAAAAGTAACTTTGAACTATGGCGCATTCAATGGAAATATAGGAGATGATAATCGCTCATTAAGTATATTTGTCAGCCTCACAATTTTTTTAATGATGTATTAGTATTTTTATGCATTTTTGGAGTTTCCCTCTGACGTAATAACCCTAACAGTCGTGCTTTAATTTCAACAAGTTTTGAAAGGAACGATGTTACTGTTAATATAGTTCAAATGGTTCAAATGGCTCTGAGCACTATGGGACTCAACTGCTTAGGTCATCAGTCCCCTAGAACTTAGAACTACTTAAACCTAACTAACCTAAGGACATCACACACATCCATGCCCGAGGCAGGATTCGAACCTGCGACCGTAGCAGTCGCACGGTTCCGGACTGCGCGCCTAGAACCGCGAGACCACCGCGGCCGGCGTTAATATAGTGCTTTTGCACCAATCATAATGTACACATTGTAGGTTAATGTGTCAATACCTTTATAAAAATGCGTTTGAAATCGTAGTCGGAGACTTTCACATTGACTGAAATGGTATTTTTCTTTTCGTTTCCATACACCTGAGGATAGTTGCTAGTCAGCGAAACCCAGTTGTCATCCATTTGTACCTGCATTACACGGGGGTCAAGACCATTAAGATTTATAATAAATAATATAAACCACCTTTTACTGAAAGTGGTATCACCAATTACATTACTACGAAACCTCAATCGGCCATAATTTTGCAACTGCTCAGGACTGTATATTAGAAAGGATGTTGGGCAACATGAGTGAACTATCGTCTTAACAGGAATTGGAAAGCATGACACAGTTTACATATTATTCCGACAAATCTTCCCTTTCACTTCAAGAGACTTCATTTGTCAGTGAGACTTGAATTTCCGATTTTATATCACCATGTTTCTGTCACCAACTGCTTTCTGTTAATTGTTCAAGGGTGGGCTCACAAAATAATTTATTCATCCTGGCTCATGGAGATAAATCTAAAAATACTATGTGTAAAATTTTGAGTTAAATTAATATTACAGTGAACTGCATAATTTAAATCCTATGTTTTTTAGTTCGTATATTGTGCTTAACGATTTGTATATGTATAGTCATATGTCTTTGTTTGATTCGTAATTTGTATGCTGTTTTCGTGACTACATATCAATGAAATTTGTATGATATTACACCACAAACACAATTAAGTTTTCCCCCTTTAGAATTGAGTATTGGAGTATCTATACTCGGGTAATGTCGGGTACGCAGTAACTGTTATCTCCCTCAACTGCCATTGTCTGGACTTAGGTCTACATGCAGCGACTGCCCATAGTTGGTCGGTGTGAGTCAGTCAGGCTGACTAGACGGTTATTATGTTGATTATCCTTCCGCAACTAGTCGTTTAGTAGAGTCACGTTGCAGGTTGCAGGTAGCTCTATCTTCCTTTTGCAAACATTTAGAAGCTGTGAAGCGGCTTTTGTACCTATTTCTGCAACAGCTTAACGCCAGCAAACGGGCCTGTAACTATGTGAATCTGTCTATCGATCTTCTTGAAAACGAGAATAGCTTGTGCCTTTTTCCAGCTGCTTGATACCCTTCGTTCCCTTAAAGACCTACAACAAATTGGTGCTAGAAGCGGAACAAGTTGTCTAGCATAATGTCTTACAGATATCTCATAAGGTCTAGTTTTCTTGCCCTTAGTTGTTCAAAGGGCTCCTGCGCCCTCATCTGTGTTGCTCCCTGAGAGCTGGACATGCCACGCTCCGCGTCGGGGCTGGGAAAATTGCCTCCCGTTCTAAACCTATAATGCATATGTAGGATACAGCATGTCATTCTTATCGGAGAGCAATCTTCAGATGAACACAGTGACTTCGGACGTACCCCAAGGTATTGGTTTAAGACCAATAAATGTAACTTTTACTGAATGTTGCACAGTTAAATAACACTATTTTTCAAAATAATCCCCAAGTCTGTTTAAACAACGGTCGGAACGTTCTACCAATTATTCAGTTCCTCGACGATGGAAATGAGATCGTTGGTCACGTAGCCTATCGAGAATCGCAGAGTGAGCGCCGGAAAATCTGCGAATCAGGTTCCTCGATTCCCTGAACATAGTCATCTGCGATCGATGTCGATGTCCTTCCTTCCCGATTAGCATCACCCATGTCTGTGCAGCCTTGGTCGAATTGTAGACACCATTTCACCACGGCTAGTGGCGATATTCCATTTGGTCCATATACCGCCAGAATTTTACGGTGAATCTGCGTACAATTTAGACTTTTTGCTCACAAGAATCGTGATGTCCAGGACACTTCAACTCTGCAATGCGTTTCCAATTGCCGGCCATCAGGTCGTTGCGAGCGTAGACTCAAGCGGCGCCCCAGATACAGATAGTGGCATTTGTTCTCATATCGTAAAAGACAGCACACGAGACTGCACAGCCTTTGGCTCGGTTTTGAACCTTACTACCATCCCATGTGCTATTTTTATATCGCTCTCTTGTTCGGTTTTAGGAAATCAAACGACGTACATTGCACAGCTGGAGTTAGTCCATACGAATAGAGCTCATCATGTCTTTCATGCGAAGCTCAGTGTCGGCGGAGAAGAGTCGGTTGGTTTCCCACTTTAAAAAAATAAAATCAAGCGGAAGCTTACGTGTGTATTCGATAGGGTGGTCCCAGCTTAGTCTGCTGTGATATTTTTTTATCGATATGTATTAACAGGGACAGTAAAACTGGATGAATAACGAGCGCTCCAGCAGTGTTGACCGCTACCGCCAAGTATGCAGCGCCACTGAGTCGCTGCCAGATTGCTGTTTATTCTTTGTCTTTTACTGTCCCTGTTAATACATATCGTGCCTCTGTTAATATATATCGATAAAAAAATATCGCAGTAGTCTAATCTTGAACCGCTCTATCGAATGGGAACGTAAAATTCTGCTTTAAATATCATTTTGTTGCAACAGAAAACAAACCGACCCTTTCCGTCGACACTGGACGTCGCATGAAAGACACGATGAGCACTATTTGTCTGGGCTGACTCCAGTTACACAACGCAAAAACGAAACTGCAAATACCGGCTGAAACACCAGCATAAATGCGCCTGACGAGTCTTAGGTGAGACAATAATATATATATATATATATATATATATATATATATATATATATATATATATATATATATATATATATAAGAGGGATTTAAATTGGAACAAGCACATACAACTAGTTGCAGGTAGAGTAGGTGCCATTGAGATTGCTTAGGAAGTGTAGTCCATTCACAAAAGAGGTAACTTACGAAACTCATATTTGACCGACATTTGATTATTGCTCGTCAGTCTGGGACCATTATCAGATAGGAATGAGAGATGACATGGAGTATAACCAAAGAAGGAGGAGGACATTCCATCACAGGCTCGTTTCCTAAGCGCGAAAGCGTCACGAGGTGCTCATCCATCTGCAGTGGGAGACACAACGAAAGAAGCATTGTGCATTGCTTCTGGTTTAGTGTTAAAATTCTGAGAGCATGCGTTCGAAGAACAGTCATCCCATACATTCCTTCCTACTATGTATATATCGCGAGAGGACTTTGCAAGCCAACACGGAGGCTTACCAAGAACTTCCCGTTTACCGTTCGCGACTGGAAGAGGTATACCGAGTACCCTCCGCCACATACCAAAAATAGCTTGCACTGTGCAGATGCTGACGTAGCACGTTGCCACGGTGTTTGGCGCGGCGCGCTGGCTGGTAGGCGCCGAGCCGCTGCCTGCGTGCGGCGGCCGACAGCCGGTGGTTCCGCGCCGGCGCTCCGCTCACAGCTGCCGCCGCAGCGGCGAGTCGGGCCTGCGCGCGCACGTGCACCCGGCCGCACCTTGCGGCGACACACGCCGCTGCCAGCACCTAGCTGCGCTGCGTCGTAGCCCGCTCCTACACAAAGTTACACACCAGTAACCTTGTCGTCGGTTTCCTGCAGAATTCTTGGGCATATTCTCAGTTTGAATGTATAAAAATGCGATCAAAAAGTTTCCGTTTGAGGACGTTGCTGCAGCGTATATGCAACGTAGTTGCAGTCACCTTCCTTTCAGAGTATGCTGATACAATAGCTCCATATTTAGCAGTTATATACGACTGCTAGCTCACAGAAAATCCGTACTTAAAGACTGGAAAATTGCTCAGATCACACCAACATCCAAAAAGGAAAGTAGGAGTAATCCGCTGAATTACAGGCCCATATCACGAATGTCGATTTGCAGTAGCGTTTTGGAACATGTATTGTGTTCAAACATTATGAATTATCTCGAAGAAAAACGATTTATTGACACATAGTCAGCACGGATTTAGAAATTATCGATCTTGTGAAACTAGCTCTTTATACTCATGAGGTAATGAGTCCTATCGACAGGAGATGTCAAATTGATTCCATATCTTTAGATTTCCAGAAGGTTTTCGACACCGTTCCTCACAAGCATCTTCTATCCAGACTGCGCGCCTATGGAATATCGCCTCAGTTGTGCCAGTGGATTCGTGATTTCCTGTCAGAAAGGTCACAGTTCGTAGTGATAGACGGAAAGTCATCGAGTAAAACAGAATTAATATCCGGCGTTCCCCAAGGAAGTGTTATAGGCGCTCTATTGTTCATGATCTATATTAATGACGTAGGAGACAATCTGAGTAGCCGTCTTAGATTGTTTACACATAATGCTGTGATTTACCGTCATCCATGAGGGCTAAAAGAAATCTGCTAAATTTCGATTACGCGGTAAGTCACAGAAATCTGAAGGCTGTAAATTCAACTCCATTGGAACGATGTTGTGGGTAGAGCAAACCAAAGACATCGATTCATTGTCAGAACACTTATAAGGAGCAACAAGCCTACTAAAGAGACAGCTTACACCACGCTTGTCCGCCCTGTTCTGGAGTACCGCCTTGCGGTATGGGATCCGCATCAGCTGGGAATGACGGGTGACATCGAAAAAGTTCAAAGAAGGGCAGCTCGTTTTGTATTATCGCAAAATAGGGGAGATAGTGTCACAGACATGATACGTAAATTGGAGTGGCAATCATTACAAAGACGTTTTCGTAGTGACGGGACCTTCTCACGAAATTTAAATCACCAGTTTTCTCCTCCTATTGCGAAAACATTCTCTTGGTACCCATCTACATAGGGAGAAAAGATCATCACGGTAAAATCAGAGTAATCAGGCCTCGCACAGAAAAATTTAAGTGCTCGTTTTTCCCGTTCGCCGTTTGAGAGTGGAACGGTAGAGAACAGCTTGAAGGTGATTCATTGAACCCTCTGCCAGGCACTTTATTGTGAATAGCAAAGTAATTACGTAGATGTACAGGGTGTTTCAAAAATGACCGGTATATTTGAAACGGCAATACAAACTAAACGAGCAGCGATAGAATTACATCGTTTGTTGCAATATGATTGGGACAACAGTACATTTTTAGGCAGACAAACTTTCGAAATTACAGTAGTTACAATTGTCAACAACAGATGGCGCTGCGGTCTGGGAAACTCTATAGTACGATATTTTCCACATATCCAGCATGCGTAGCAATAATATGGCGTAGTCTCTGAATGAAATTACCCGAAACCTTTGACAACGTGTCTGGCGGAATGGCTTCACATGCAGATGAGATGTACTGCTTCAGCTGTTCAGTTGTTTCTGGATTCTGGCGGTACAACTGGTCTTTCAAGTGTCCCCACAGAAAGAAGTCACAGGGGTTCATGTCTGGCGAATAGGGAGCCCAATCCACGCCGCCTCCTGTATGTTTCGGATAGCCCAAAGCAATCACACGATCATCGAAATATTCATTCAGGAAATTAAAGACGTCGGCCGTGCGATGTGGCCGGGCACCATCTTGCATAAACCACGAGGTGTTCGCAGTGTCGTCTAAGGCAGTTTGTACCGCCGCAAATTCACAAAGAATGTCCAGATAGCGTGATGCAGTAATCGTTTCGGATCTGAAAAATGGGCCAATGATTCCTTTGGAAGAAATGGCGGCCCAGACCAGTACTTTTTGAGGATGCAGGGACGATGGGACTGCAACATGGGGCTTTTCGGTTCCCCATATGCGCCAGTTCTGTTTATTGACGAAGCCGTCCAGGTAAAAATAAGCTTCGTCAGTAAACCAAATGCTGGCCACATGCATATCGCCGTCATCAATCCTGTGCACTATATCGTTAGCGAATGTCTCTCGTGCAGCAATGGTAGCGGCGCTGAGGGGTTGCCGCGTTTGAATTGTGTATGGATAGAGGTGTAAACTCTGGCGCATGAGACGATACGTGGACGTTGGCGTCATTTGGACCGCAGCTGCAACACGGCGAACGGAAACCCGAGGCCGCTGTTGAATCACCTGCTGCACTAGCTGCTCGTTGCCCTCTGTGGTTGCCGTACGCGGTGGCCCTACCTTTCCAGCACGTTCATCCGTCACGTTCCCAGTCCGTTGAAATTTTTCAAACAGATCCTTTATTGTATCGCTTTTCGGTCCTTTGGTTACATTAAACCTCCGTTGAAAACATCGTCTTGTTGCAACAACACTGTGCTCTAGGCGGTGGAATTCCAACACCAGAAAAATCCTCTGTTCTAAGGAATAAACCATGTTGTCAACAGCACACTTGCACGTTGTGAACAGCACACGCTTACAGCAGAAAGACGACGTACAGAATGGCGCACCCACAGATTGCGTTGTCTTCTATATCTTTCACATCACTTGCAGCGCCATCTGTTGTTGAAAATTGTAACTACTGTAATTTCGAAAGTTAGTCCGCCTGAAAATGTACTGTTGTCCCAAGCATATTGCAACAAACGGTGTATTTCTATCGCTGCTCGTTTAGTTTTTATTGCCGTTTCAAATATACCGGTCATTTTTGAAAAACCCTGTAGATGTAGTGCGACTCCGATGCGGGTATTTAACCACCCGACGTGTAGGTAAGGGCTTAGTGTGGCATCCGTATCTTTCCGACTTTCGCGCGGTAAATGCGGAAACACGAACTGTGGCGATATTATTACCAAATACATTCAAATAGGACTAACATATTGTTATTCCCTTCTTGGCTGCCGAAGGACAAACACCAGTAGACATCCATAGATTTGTGAAGAATATGTATTAAACAGCTTGTCTGTCGCCAACACCGTTGTGGAATGGAGCTTCATAATAACGCATGCTCCCATATCCCAAATACCGGAACTCAGAATGTATGCCAACTTAAGTGAGAGACACTCGAACACCTGCCCTACAGAACTCATCTCTACCCAGACGATTATCACGCATTCGGTCCCTTAATAGAGACCTTCTGGGGTAAATGATTCCTGTCGGGCGAGAATGTGCAGCAGGACACGGCGGTTTACGAAACCGGAATCTTCAACGTGGTGCGTCGGTTGAATGATTGCCTCAGTGATCACGGCGATATTTCCTTATTGGCATACCGATTATGGACTGTATGGCCTTCGATTGAAAACTCTTTTCTCGCCCCTTATAACAAATTTCCTTGAGAGAGAGAAGCTTCCATCCACAAATCAACTCAGATTTAGTAGGTAATACTCTTGGGAATCTCAGCATGCGCTTTTCTCGTACGATACTTTGTGAACCACTTTTTTTGGTTTAACGGAAGTGTTTAACGTGTACCAGTGCAGACTGTTTTCAAAATGCCAACAACATCGAATAGGTTCTCAGATATCTGAGTGGGTCGATGAGTTTTTAAGTAGTAAAAAGCAGTACATTGTTTGGAAGCGAGTGTCCATTGGAGACGTATCTCCAGGTGTGCGCCCGCTCTAGTTCTCTAAGTACATAAACGACCTGGAGGACAGCTTGACTAGCAGTCTGCGACTGGTTGCTGGCGATGCTTTAGTGTATGGTATAGCGTATTCTCCCTGTAACATTCCATTACAGTACTCTCGGTGTGCTACTTGACACAGTCACTTCGATTAAACATCTAGTCGTAACGTTGCTAAGCGACATGAAAAACTCGAGCACGTATGGTCGGTTGTAGGGCACGCAATGATCGATTTCGGTTTATTCAAAAAAATGTGTGTGAATTCCTAAGGAACCAAACTGCTGTGGTCATCGGTCCCTATACTTCCACACTACTTAAGCTAACTTTAACTTATGCTAAGAACAACTCACACACCCACGCCCAAGGGAGGACTCGAACCTCCGGTGGGAGGGGCCAGGCAGTCCGTGACATGGCGCCTCGAACCGCGCGGCCACTCCGCGCGGCTTTCGGTTTATTGTGTGAATTCTGGGAAAGTATTTTCACCGAAGAGAACACGCGCAGAAGACTCGTTAGGTGCATCGTTCAGTAGTGCTGGAGCGTCGGGGGTCTCTGCCTGGCCGCATTAAAGGAATACATCAAATCGATCCAGAAGCGGGCGCATAGATCCGTTATCGGTTGGTCGATAAGCACCCGAGTATTGCAGAACTCAAGTGGGAATACCTAGAAGGAAAAATACGTTCTTTTCGCGAATCACTATTTAGAAAGTTTACAGAACTGTCATTTGCAAGACTTCAGAACAACCACGCCACCAGCAACATATAACTCGCGGAAGAACCGCGCAAAGAAGTTAAGAGAAACCAGCGATCGTACGAAAGCATAGAAACAGTCATTTTCTCCTCGCTCAATTTGCTGGTGGAACCGGAGAGGGAACGGTTAACAGCACCAGGTACCTTCCGTCGTGCTTGCGGCGTATGGATGTAGAGATGCAGGTGACTGCACTGCCGGACAGTTAAATTCCTAAACCAATCCAGCATTCAGCAGGCACCAGCAAGAGCGCCCATACCGGGGAGGAGGGGGGAGGAGGCGCCCCTCCCCACAAGCTGCCAGGTGATTTTATTTCAAAAAAATTATTTAAAAGTTGGTTTTACGCTGGTTTTTAACAGGGTCTGAAATGGAGCTTTTTAATGGCTACTTACAGGTCGCCATGCATCTTCCAAAATATTAAAAATAGTCCATATCCCTAGATCCATCCACCCCCCACCCCCCCCACCCCCACACACACACACAAGCACAGCGTAGGTCAATGATATCTAACGACCCAATTTGTTGCCCTTCGTGGCAAGCCGTCCTGGGCTTATATTTCAGCAAGATAATGCGCTTCCGAACGCGGCGAGAGTTTCTACTCTTTGTCTTCGCACTTGCCAAACCCTGCCTCGCTAGCAGGGTTGCCGAATGCCTCACCAACTGAGAACATTTGGAGCATTATGAGCAGAGCCCTCCAACCACCTAGGGATTTTGACGATATAATGCGCCATTTGTACGTCCAATAACTTTTATCAGTGAATGCCAAGCCGAATAATTGCTTCCTTAAGAGCTAGAGGTGGACCAAAGCATTATTAACTTCCTCAATTTGTGAAGCTCTTTCTTTTGAACAAATCATCAAATTTTTCTAAAATTGTAATGATTTGTTCGTCTGTACATACACATCATGTCTGCTGATTTCCGTCTCATTTGGATAATTCCTTCATGGCGCGGCGGTCTTTTTTTTTTTTTTGCCTTTCTTAGAGTGTATGAGGAGTATGTTCCTTCATAAGTGACTAACTGAATTTTTTTCTGATGTTTCCAGAACTAAGTCAAAGGTTAAAACATCGAAAATGTTCACAAATGGGGGTTGTTGGTCAATTGGCGATTACAGATGTATGAATTTCTGAAAGTAGAGGTTTTCAAAACCATTTCGTTCTTTATTTTTGATCGCTGTTATGTTGTTTGCCCTTTTTTTCTGATGTTTCCAGAACTAAGTCAAAGGTTAAAACATCGAAAATGTTCACAAATGGGGGTTGTTGGTCAATTGGCGATTACAGATGTATGAATTTCTGAAAGTAGAGGTTTTCAAAACCATTTCGTTCTTTATTTTTGATCGCTGTTATGTTGTTTGCCCTACTTGAAGAGTGACTAGGCAATAATACTCATAATCATCACCATTGATACTAATCGTGACATATCGGAGATTAAACTGAGGTCCTGATAATTGATTCTGCATGTTTGCGTCCACTTGCTGACGAGAGACCAGAGAACAACTCATGCAAAAATTGGTGAATTTCATGTTGTCGGCTTGTTTGGTTCTACATATTCCTCTATATTTGATCAAATCTTTATCCACTTAAACTTTTATAGCAGAGGTAAACTTCTAATTACTGACTACTTTCTCTTGCTGCTACTATCGAAGACCAACTTCAGTACCAGGAAATTCTCCTCTTATCGCCACAGATGTGTTTAAGGTGATGGACTCGCATTCGGGATTCGGGAGAATCGGAGCTCAGTTCACGATCCGGTTGTTCAGGTGTGGGTTTCCCCGTCGTTTTTCCTAAACCGCCGAAGGTGGAGCTGACCACAACGTGCTAAACCGAATGCTAGACCCGCGCGGGGTGCGAGGTAGCCGTGCGATATGGGCGTCGGTTCGCGCGGCTACCCCCCCCCCCCCCCCCCCCCCCCCGCGCCGGAGGATCGAGTCCTCCCTCGGGCATGGGTGTGTGTGTTGTCCTTAGCGTAAGTTAGTTAGATTAAGTAGTGCTTAAGTCTAGGGAACGAGGACCTCAGCAGTTTGGTCCCATAGTCCTTACCACAAATTTCCAATTTCCGAATGCGAGCCGGATGTGTGGGCCTCGTGCGGGCCAAGGCTCGGCCTGTCTCGGCTTTGCTCGCTTCTTCTCGGAAGTACCCGCTACAGTGCGACATTTCATTTAGTACTGCGGCGTGGCATTTACCGGTCGACACAGCTCTCTGTAGTTCGGCAGAATCGTGGTCTCAATTCTGATTTCTCTTCGCTAGTTGTTCGTGGTATAAAGCACGTTCTCAGGTCCAATCCTGTTTGGACAAAAAGAGGCAGTCTAGTGCCCTATCATCACAAGCCATTAAAACTGAACTGGAATGACATAAGAGGGGGACGACACTTCTCATTCTCTATTATGCAGTCGTATAATCAACAGGCGCTGCAATTTTCTAATGGAACGACATTACAATAACATGCAGAAAGAATTTAAAGATTTCGTTGACAATGATCGACAGATAGTATTTATTGTTCTGTATCTCAAGAAGCACTTCGTGTAAATTTGCAGGCGTGGAGCACGTAAAGAAATTCGTGCCAGAAATAGCGAAATTTTTAAAGTCGCATGCTTTATTTTACTGCTAGTTGCAGCAGTTTTCGATGGGACTGAAGTACAGTTTGGAGACTTGATATAATACTGTAAAATACTTTGGTCAAGTCAAGGGGCATGCCTATGTAAAACCGCTCTTGTTGAATTTGTGATAGAAATCGTAAAACTGGAACGAAAATTAGAAAGTAAGGAACGTATTTCAGATCTCACATTTTAAGTGGACTTGACTGCACACTGTCCTCCATAAGACATTCCAAGATGAGAAACAACGTATTTCTGATCTGATGGGGATGCATTTCGAAAGAAAATCGCGCTGTTGAAGGTACAAATTCTGAGAAATACATCCCAGTTCGCTAAGCTCACTGGCATTAAAGAAAATGCTAGGCTTAAAGAATTCATTGCGGCCCTGAAAGAATTTCTATACGTTTTAAGGACACTGCCAGTCTTACATCTATTTTCGAGACCCTTTGGCGTTTCATCTAAAAGCACCCCCTATGCATTTGCAGATTTAACTAATTGACCTGCATTCTAGTTCTCGTTTTAAAGACAAATTCTTTTACTGTTCAAAACGTGTACTTTGGTTTGTTCAGGTAAAGTTTCCATGCCTCCAACCTCAGTGCGAAAATCTATAAAATTGACTGAATCTCTCCCTATGATGATAAATAAGATTATTATTTTGTCTTCATCACGCCAGAAAGAAATAATACTGAAAATTGTTTTTTTGTGGTCTATGTAGCCGAGAAATGTAAAATATAATGCCAAGTCGTATGCTTTGCTATTGCAATTGCCATTTAAATTCGGCGTAGTCGTAGTTTCCCGCTTTTTCCCCTCCTCACAATAAGACTGCTTGCAGTGGCGGTGGGGGAAATGTGCAGTCAGGCAGAGACGTATGGCCCCCGTCGCGGGGCATAGCGTGGTAGCCGACTTCTAGGCCGCCTCTGACTTTTGGTATAAATCGGGGTGGCTCCTTTTGAAAGGACACGGCCACTTTCCTTCCCATTGCTTTACACTTATAGCTTGTGCTCCATCTGTAATGATACTGTCGTGGACAGGTCATCAAACACTAGTCGGCCACAGCTGTGTATAAGAGCCTCAATGAGGCATCACATGTTTTAACTCTCTATTGCCGTCATTCGTCATAAGACTTACCAACGAGAATACGCCCTCTCCACGACACCAGTCAAATGACAGACAAATGAATGCGCATTCTCTCTGCGAGATCCATCATATAACAGGTCAATGAAAATATGCCTTTTGTATGACACTGTCACATGCCAGGCCAATGGAAATGTGTCGACAGTATAGGACCATCATATGACCAGCCAATGGATATGTGCTCTTAGTATGAGACTGTCATATAACAGACCAATGAAAGCCTCCCCTCACTAAGAGATACAGCATATTAACTGACCAATGAAAGTGTGCCCGCCGCGCGGGATTAGCCGAACGGTCTGAGTCGCTGCAGTCATGGACTGTGCGGCTGGTCCCGCCGGAGGTTCGAGTCCTCCCTCGGGCATGGATGTGTGTGTTTGTCCTTAGGATAATTTAGGTTAAGTAGTGTGTACGCTTAGGGACTGATGACGTTAGCAGTTAAGTCCCATAAAATTTCACTCACATTTGAACATTTTTAAAGTGTGCCCTTTGTACTAAATCCGTCATACGACGAACAAATGAAACTGTACCCTAACTAAATTCTAAACAAAAATTTTGAGCTTTTCAGCATATTGAATTTTATAATTTCGTTGATTGCGGTTAACGACGGGCGTTGGCAAGCGGGAAACTTCCGCGTGAGACTATATCGTGCGTCTGTCGTCTACGTTAAAACGGTAATTGCTGCGTCCGAATCACCACCCTCAGGTGTTCGCCGAGATGGGTCAGTCGCACTGGTATGATGCGGGCCTGAACAAGGGCAGCGCCCTCATAAGGTGCGGACGCCGTCAGGCGGGTGGTGGTGAATGCCAGCCAGCCAAGGCTTCGCGGCAATTTTCCGGGCAGTTGCGGCAGCCCCGGCCCAGCGGCTAATGGCGCGGGTGATGCACGCTGATGAGCGGCGTCGGGGAAGCCCCGAGATGCGGGGCTCCGCTTACAGGAGGGGGGGGGGGGGGGAGGCGCTGTTCCTCTGCAGCCGCTTGTTTGCTGTCGGCGTGGGCCTAACGAGCTGCCTGTGGCGCCGCCAGCGTCAGCCCGGGATTACCGACGGCTGTAGTGGATTAGCAAGGCCTGCCGTGGATTTGTAGGGTGACAGCGGATTTGTAAATCAGAGCGATAAAAGGCACCCTTACACGGCAGTGAGGCTTGACACTGAACAAGAAGTAAATACAATCAATGATGAATTTGGAAAGGGAATTTAAGTTCAGAGAGAAGAAATAAAAAAAATTAGATGCAATTTCCTTGCAGATTAAAAGTACGTGCCGGGCAGAGACGAACTCAGAGCCCATGCCTTTCGCAGGCAAATGCTCTGTCAAATGTGCTAGCCGAGAGCACCACTCACGAGCCTTTTTAACCTTCCCGTCACAAGGTTGACAGTTAGGACACCTGTTACAAGGCCGTATCGTATATGACACTTAGCTAAAAAACTGTTTTCCCCTTGTCAATCAATAGTGCACACTAACGCTGTTCCCTGTGCAAATGAAAACAAGACGTGTCGGATCCAACGCCGCCTTATTGTAGGAAGATTAATATTATGTCCAGCGAACTTATATTTTAAGGTAATAATATTGCACCCACAAGGCGATACAGTACAGTACATAGGCGCTCATCACAATCACAATCACAATTGACCTGCCCAAATGCAGTAAATTAAGTAAGCCGTGCACCACACGAGAAGGTGAAGTAGGCTACTGACATCTCGTCGACTATAGCATGTGACTGGCTCTAAACGAGGTCGTGTTGACGGACTGAGGTCGATTTCAGCATGGAATGTGTGGATTACTGACTTCAAAAGCTGCATCTAAGAAAATCACAGTTTAAACAAACTTCAGAACGAGATTTTCATTCTGCAGCGGAGTGCACGCTGATATAAAACTTCACAGTTTTAATCTGTCAGGAAGTTTCATATCATCGCACACTCCGCTGCAGAGTGAAAATTTCATTCTGGAAACATCCCCAAGGCTGTGGCTAATCCATGTCTCCGCGATATCCTTTCTTTCAGGAGTGCTAGGTCTGCAAGGTTCGCAGGAGAGCTTCTGTAAAGTTTGGAAGGTAGGAGGCGAGGTACTGGCCGAAGTGAAGCTCTGAGGACGGGGCGTGAATCGTGTTTGGGTAGCTCAGTTGGTAGAGCACTTGCCAGCGAAAGGCAAAGTTCCCGAGTTCGTGTCTCGTTCCGGCACACAGTTTTAATCTGCCAGGAAGTTTCAAATATAAACTAACCCTTAGGTTGTCTTAGCCGGAGATATCTACGCCATTGTTTCGTTTTACATAATACACTGGATGTCCGTAGGAAAACGTATTTAATTAAAAAGCATGTCGAACGTGGGCGTGTCTGGTTGTGATAGTACCAGAATCTACGATATTGCAGTGCCTGTGTTGTTCCAGATTACAATGCAGTGTTTCTTCGGACACGTGTGTATGTTCTATGTCATACGGTAGCTTGGGTCTGGCCGTGGGTCATGCTCGGGCAGCTTAACGCTAAGGCGACCGCTCGCGATTTGCAGGAAATCCGGGTCCAGCACAAATATTCATTGTTGTCATTCCATTACACAGCTCTTGTTGTCCATACTCGAAGCTGCGAATACGTTTAATGTAGAACACAATTTTTTCTACGTTAAACATAAACTGCAAACATCGTTATTTGTACGTGACACTCTTTTGGAAGATCCGTGTCGTCTCAGTTACGCAGAAGAAATAATATGAAAGGTTACATTCAAACGTTCTTCCACCAATAGCTAGATGGACGAATCCACTGACTGACTGGTACGAAAAGTGTAATTGTTACAGATTAGCTCAAAATTAATTTAAATTGATGGAATTACACTAGTTCCCTACTTAGGTGGGGTATGAGACTCTTCTCATTCCCTCTTGCAAGTAATGCTGCTTTGTGTAGTGACATTGCCACTAATAACTTAAAACTGATGACAGGAAGCAAATGTATATTTAAATGTACTCGCAAATTGCGATTATGATTAGGCATCAGTTGTAGAATTTATTAGTGGCACATGAAATTTTGTGCCAGCCCAGGACTCGAACCCGTATTTCTCGCATAAAGGGAGCAGTGATCCTAACCACTCCGTCTATCCGTGCACACCTCATGTACCGATCCAAACTGTTATATCTCACAGTGTCTACATGCCTTAGTACTCACACAAGTGATCACCATACAGGGAGAGATTGCATAGTACCATACAGACACTGAAAACCGCGGGCACTGCACACTTGTACGTTTGTTTGTTAGATTTTTGAAAGACGCTCAACACTGTGAACATTGTCAGCTGACAACCAAGATATAATCACACAGAGATTTCCTTCATAGATTTGTGAATGACTAGTAGGGAGTCCGATTAACAGAAAATGTTGCGTTGCGCTGGAAGGCTAATGATTAGGAGAAACCAAAGAAACGTATCCCCCAAGATAACGTATATAACCGCTAACGGTTTTAGTGTTTATGAAGGGTCTTAGAAACTCTCCTCTTGTTCGCCAGCAATGCTGGTGCCTACAGGAAAGTGACGTCGATGGATGATTCAGAGGTAATGCAGCCGACTTCTAGTCAGCTGATAGGTACTGAGAGGTAAAGCGTTTTGAATGTACATCCGTTAAATATAATGTTCGTAAATTAGGGTAAAATATCCCATAGCGATTATAAACAAGGTTATTCGTAAATTTATGGAGCTCGCTTCCTCTTTTAAATAACTAGTGATAATCGATACTAATGGAATGACCACATGAAATCAGTTTTAGAGAAAGTAAATGGAATATTTAAAATTGTTAGGAGTACTGTAGTACAGCGTATCTACAAAGAAAATCACACACAAGATGTTAGTATGGTTTAAGCTTGAGTACCGCTCCATTATTTCAAGACCCTAACAGGGGATGCAAATCTATTCAGAGACGAGCTGCCTGTATAAAGGCGTGGTAAGACGCCGAGGAAACGAAAGTAGGAACGTTTAGAAGACATTTTGATGTCTGAACAACAGTCGTGATAATCGATCATAGTTCATGACGTTTACATAGTTGCATGTCTTCTGATTATTAATTTAATGCTCAAAAATTGAATGTAGGAAGATGGGAGGGAGCTATGCGTTTTTCAGCGTCTTATCACTGGTTCATACTGTTGCACAGAAAAATAGTATTAGAGTGAAGAATAAAATTTTTGAGCCGTATGCGCTGCCAAAACTGTACGAGAGAGAGCCTTAGCCTTAGGAACATCTGATTTACTACTGTAAAAGGTGCTTAATGATATTCTTTTAACAGAGCAGCATGGAGTATCTACACCTTAAGACTACACAAGAACGCCTTTCAGGCTGCAAACCTTGCATAAAAGACCGCTCTGGAACTAAACGTTAGTCCAGCAGAGAACGCAGAGACGCTCGAAAATCTGGAGCACATTCGGTAACCCTTACAGGGGAATCAAGTTAGGGATCACAATATAACCCTCCCCTTCCTTCCACTCAGTGCTCAGAGTATGGTCATTACATCGGTATCAATGATGCTGACAGAAGGCCAGCTCTGTTGGTTGTGCTATGAGCCGCTGACATACGACAAAGTGCTGCCAGCCGCTGCCAGTCTGGAGTATAATTTTAAGAGTCCGCAGCCATGCTTCCGCATGAAAGCAGGAGGAGGGGAAGGTTCAAGTCTGCAAGATGCCATTCCTGGTAGTTTCAACAGTGACTGACGATTAGGACCAGGTAGATCTTTGGTGGATGAACATCTTATTTGTCCGACTGCAAGGTGTTCAGCAAGCTAGAGGGCAAATACGCTCAACGAGAGTGCTGAGGCTTCGGCGGGCGTCCATAGTCACCCTAGCCTGTGGGACATGCAGGCCGGCACTCCGCCCTGCACAAGGCCGCGGGACTGACTGTGAGCTACACCAGGGGCTACGACCACAGATTCCACGATGGCCCCTAAGGCGTATTCTTCGACGTGGACGCCACGTGGCTGCTACCAGGCCGCACCGAAGAAGAGACTAAATCACTGTCAAAATCTCAGCAATAATTGGATATTAATTTATTGCTGTCTCATTGACGTCTTGGTGTGACATCAGTCCTCACCACGGCCCCCCTGCTCGACCATTCTGAATCCTCGTAGGGGGTCACACACAGTGAGACCCTACAATATACAGTTACGGCAACTGTGTTCCTGCACATACACCGCAAAACAATGCTGAACAAAATTAGGGAGTGATCTTGCGATGGTTTTCAAACATAAATAATGTTTCCATCACAATCCCTATCTAGTTGCGAAGAGCAAATTTCCTTCATCAAACTCAGGGGATCAGGTTCTAGGAACATAATCAACAAATGTTCAGTGAAATTTGGACGCTATCTTCACAGTACGAAGGATATCGGTTCCTCTTTGCCTTACTACTTAGACTCACAGGTTTCTTCTTATTTGAGGGACAATGTCATCTGGTAAAATGGATCACTTTATCTTTAAAATTTTAGTACTAATAATCAATTATAAACTCCTGAAATTGTGCCAGAATAGGGGCGATTTGCAGTGTAATAAATCCAGATGAAAAACACAAAGATGTCGAAATCGTTAGTAAAGCATTTATTTTGGTAACAGCTTTTGGTGAGACTACGTTACCGTAGCAGAGATGGAGCAGATTATATGAATTTGTAGCACAGATCCGAAGATGGTAACGTATTCTAACTAAAACCATTTATCGAAATAAATGCTTTACTAGCGATCTTGGCTTTTTGAAGTTTTTGTTCTGAGTTCAGTAACCAGTTGACAAAGAAAGAAAAATGAAATATCCTAACACGATAAGATTCTCTCTTTTTTCGTATAAATGAGGTATTGTTCCAGTTTAGAAAATAGTTTAAAAAGTTTCTTTGATGTTAAAATATTTGTAGTTAGGTAAAATAGTGTACTTCAGCCATCTGCTAGTAGTTTATAAGCGACATTTTGATCATTTCTGATAATACCTCCGTAGAGGTGCAATATGTTGCCCTGTTTTTGACCCTGGCACAGAAATGTCCACAATTACAAAAATATGTCGTTCGCGTCTTAATGAGCTGTTGAGTTTATTGAACTCAGTAACTGCAGTAGTGGCAGTTGTGAGTAGCTCAGAATGCCAAAGCTGAAATGGAAAGTTACATAACCAACAATGTTACGACTGCGATTGCATTACATTCTGACTAAGTGATCCAAACGTGCTCATCATCTTGACGAAGGTACAGGATGGACTGTACCCCCTTAAGAATTCCTCTTCATCACGCGACATACAGTACTAAAAGTGAGATATTGGAACTGCAAGATGAACGGTTCTATGAATTTTCTGCCATTTTTGACCAATTATGTCTCCCTAATTTTACATATGTTATACGTGATTGTTACAGATATCACATTCTGATGCGATAATCAATAACGTGCACTACTATATGTGCAACACCGTACCTAAAATGCCACATTACAGTTAGTGCTCTTGAAACTGATGTTTGCATTATTATAGAATCCGATATTATTAACTACAAAATATGCATGTCTATTTTAACATATGCATTTAGAACATCGTCATTGGTCCTGAATGGTATGGAATGAAATATCTTTACAATTTTTGTTTGCTCTCTACATCTAAAAACAGTCCTCTGCAAGGGATATTGAAGCATAATTTTAACTTGGAAAATTTTTGTATGATTTTGGTTTACATCTGGAATTGTCTAGTTGCACATCTTTCAAGAATTTCTTCGTTTGGCACTGATACTTTTGGACTAATTTATGTTGTTTTGCAGCACTCAACATTTCTCAATATACAATACCGACTGAATACTGCACTACTATTGGTTATTTACGTTGTTCTGGTTAAACATGAGTTTGTTTGCTGAGTGTATATGTTAATAACTGTTTATTTACTATGTAAATGAGATGAGGTAGTAATGTGGGAAATAATTATCTAAAAGGAGACTGATTGGAGGCAGGGGGAGGGGGGAAACATGAGTAAAAGTTAGTGAACAGTAAATGCATAGTAGGGGAAGGAGAGAGAGCGTTCGTTAGCGAGGAGACAGAGGTGGTACGAACACTGCAGCCACACAAATGAAGAAGAAACCAAATAACTCTAATGTAGCTATCGTTAGACTTATATCTGAATTTCAGTAATTTAATATTAATATAAAACTGCCATTACTTCTGTTTGCACTTTGCTCATTATTTGGTAACTACACACTTCACCGCAATCCTTCAATTATGCTTTTATATTCAATGTAATTGAACAGTTCAGGTGAACGCTTGGAATATTATGACAAACTTTCATGATACGTCACAACACATCGAGCTATCGGTATGAACGATGAATGATTCATGTTACATCGTCCTCAAACAACACCTGAATGCTCACGTCTACGCCCACAAGTTTTTCCAACGCAGCTGGAGAGCACAGAGATCAGAAAGAACGTGTCCGTCAGCGTGACCAACGACCGTAGCGCTTTCCAGTGACAGTAGTAGGTTAAATCAGACGCACCAACCGCAATTATTTTCCTTCCGTGAAGAACATGCGTGAAACAGATGCACTCATTTTATAAGCGATTCTCGCAGATGCGCAGGGCAATCATGATCATTGTGGAAACGTCCGTGGTTTCAGAGGCGCTTAAGATGTTAAATAGTGAGCTTCAAAAATATTCTAGTGGTTCACAGACCACAGACGTGAATAAGCAAACGATGTTTTGATGGAGTTTCTGAGTCGTTATCCCGCTTCATATTGCAAGCTGCCTACTTCCTCTCAAGTGTGATGTTAGCTTGGCCGACATTGCCAAGAACCAGCTACCTGCTCCCTCCCTCTCAATGAAAATCATATTACGAGTTGCTAAGTGCGAGCTACAGTCTGTTCCTCTCAGCTTGCGTGAATGAACTTTGCTGTCAGTAACTGAATTCTACATCAAGTTGACAAGCAAGCTGCTATATATCATGGAGCTATTATTACTTTCCTCGACTCAGCAGTGGAAGGGAACAAGTAACTTCATAAATTATTTCTCGCCCACATCTACCGCGTGCGCCCGCAGTGCCGCCCGATCAGAACTACTAGTGAAAAATTAACCCTGATATTAAATAATGCAACGTACAGCATTCAGTGTTGCAATCCGACCACACGTAGGCATGGCGTGCCTAATACATACAAGGAACTCTCTTAAATCTCATACTGAATTTAAAAACCTCCTTTATCCTTTGGAGGATAACAATTATAGGAAGTGGAAAAAATGTGAGAGGAGATAAAATATTCGTAAACAATTCTCACTGTTACTAGCACGTTATTATGGTGGTCAATATCCTACATAAAACACATGAACTAACATTGAAATCAACATGAAATTATACTCTTTTCTTTATAATAACCACGTTTGAAACACGAATTACGTGTAAAACCCAACGTGATGACCTTAAGGACACGGACAAGAGAAACTGAGAACTACGTAAAACGAAGATAATTCAACAGTAAGTATTTAACAAACTCGTACGTCACTCAGGAACAGAAAGAAGCAGTTCATTCCACCACCGATAATGCTAAATTAGTGTGTTAGAGATGCCTAAAAGTCAGAGTTTTTTGGTTTTCACAAATGTTAAACCAATGGAGAAATTTTGTTTGAATTTGGATTCTTTCTATATGGAACGTGGTTTCTGCACAGCGAAATAGCCTGCACTTGCTACCTCATTAATTCACCTACACGTGGTTCGTCACTAGAAACGGCCAAAATCAAATCATAGCTTTTATGAATTTAATGGAGACGTTATTGTTAAGTAAAACATGATATGTAATTAATAAAAGAGAGCCCATTCCTGATGGCATGTGGTAATCACCCTTAATATGAAAAATCCAAAATTACTAATACGAAGATTATTCATGAAAATTAATTGAAAAATTCACGAAACGGAACAAAAAAGCACTCCCCAACATTCTACGAAATAAATGAGAAGATTCATAACGAACAAAGAACAAAATGCACTAACTGGTACAAGATGATACCAAGATGTGTTCCAAGGAATATAACGTCTTACCAAGATGGCGGCAGGATTTCCAATGCTACTTAAAAATATCCAGAGGGGACACTTGTCTCAGGAGACGTTTTTTAAGGCGATGGACATCTAATGCTGGATGGAAACACGTGGTAAGCGCCCTGATTCACTATGAATCCGCTTTGCTAGGTCTCCACCCAGCTATCCATATTGGTTCTACACAACCCAGAACACACAAAAAGATCTCTCCTACCCTGTCCGGCAGATTTAACCATATACGCTCATAGATTCACACTTTGCAGAGTGGATATTGGGAGGATGTTGGTTGACACACAAAATAAATATATACTTACGCAGCATATTCTCTTAGCAAGCAGGAAAAGACATATGTGCAACCTATATAGAACAACTGAGCAGTATCACACCATCAGAAATGAAAGTTGGCTTATGCAGCTGCTTTTTAATATTCCTCTTCAAATTTCTTGGGACCGAAACGTAGAGCACTGATGAAGTCTTAAGAAGCAGAAAAATTCTGAATACCTTACCAACAGCGACAATGCACATGTAAGCCTACAGACTTGTATAATGTTTGGAATACTTAAGAGGAGTTAAAATCTAACGTTCGATCAAGATTCTAAAGTAGAGATCCGAATTTATAATGCTGGACAATAACAAATAGGCTGTTTGTAGGCAACGTGTGCTATTGAAATCATCATTGTTTACATTTCTAACCTGTTTGCCACCATAGTTTCAATGTTTATCTCAAACAAAGATTTCACTTCTACATCTCAATGACGACGCACGCTTATATAGACTGCGTAAAACGACTGGAGATTTCTAGCATCCACATCTATGAACTTCAAGGTGTGGTAGCACTCTAACCACCAATATACCGTTTTCCAACATTACATTATAACAAATAACACGCAAAACGAGACTCTTTTCATTTATCTTTAATTCGCTAGTACCGTGCAACAAAATATTTTCACAGCAATTAAATTGTAACAAAAGGATGACTAAACTCGGTACTTCAATTTCGGAAAGATGTATGACAATAAGGTACCTACTCGGTTCGACTTGCACAGTAGTATTCTATTGCTTCATGTTTCGTAGCGCTTAGCTGAGATCAGACGTGAGTTATTTTGAAACTTCCTGGCAGATTAAAACTGTGTGCCGGACCGAGACTCGGCACTTGCCCGCGAAAGGCAAAGGTCCCGAGTTCGGGTCTCGGTCCGGCACACAGTTGTAATCTGCAGGAAATTTCAAAATCAGCGCACACTCCGCTGCAGAGTGAAAATTTCATTCTGGTGAGTTATTTTGTTTTTCATGTTCGGAAATGCTCCGAAATGTCAAATTGCTTATGGCATCGCAAAAATCGTCCCGCTCCAAGTAAACGTTCGGGTTCGAATTTCACCTTAGGACGGCTGGTCATGCAACGGAAGAATGACTCTGTAAATACACGCTGGGAAATGATGCGAGCACAGAAGAACTTTAACCATCTGACCAATGTTGTTCATTTCTGATATCTAGTTTTGGTGTCTCCAGTTCCTCACTCTTATTGGCGCTCTACATGTCGTGCTCGAGGCACAGATGATAATGATATTCAGAATCCGAATCTAATGGAACACAACGACTTTCAGACCTGTGGAAGGCTATTCGTTTTTTTTCAATTACGCGAAATCACAGACGTAAGTACTCCAAATTTCTGAAGCTGTTTCACACACGACCACTTTCCAGACCCGCGTCTAAGTTCTAAAGACTGACAAAAAAATCTTCAATATAACATTTTGTCATTCACAACGCACAAGTGTGTGCTTTAGCTCAGCGAACTTTAAAGTAAGTTCACATTCGATTTATATGAGGATGATGTAATTCTTGCTGTTTTTTATTTAGTACACTCACTGATGATGCTTAAATAGTTCCTATAGTTCCCTCTTTAGTAGCAGCGATCACGATAAACATCAACATATATCAAGAGGTACACAAGACAGATGCACGAAAATTTCGGATATGATTTTGGAAATCGAAAATGTTAATTTTTTTGAGTCGTACAAACTGTATATAAAACACAACATTGATATACACTGTGCAAAAAATGTATCACTATTCTAAAACTCCATAATTGTCTCCCATTGCAACGTATAAATTTGAAATTTGAGTCAGAGGTGCCTTCAGACTTCCTTTGTGATTGTGCAGAAGTATTTCGCCCTGCAGGTTCACCCTCGGGCTCGGCGAAGTCCATCCACTCCACTTAGGTGGGGTTGCCTACCCTCGGCCGCTAGAGCAGCTGCAGTTAACCACTTAGCTGAAAACGAAGATGGTATCTGTTCTTTCGGACATGTCCGGAAGAACAGATACTATCTTCATGTAGATAAGGCTTACTGGCCAATGATCTTCTTCAGTGCGGATGCACTCACATTACCCGAACACTTACGGGAGTCGGTAGATTGACTGCCACGAGTAATGAGTGGGCAGGGGCACAAATGTAGTGCGTGGACAGAGAGTTGGAAGTGTGGGTCTCACAGGGAGCGTGCCAGAAAAAAGTCCCTGCAGTCGCACTATCCTCTGTGTCCTCAGATAGAGTGTCTGCCATGTAAGCAGGAGACCACGGGTTCGAGTCCCTGTCGGGGCACACATTTTCAACTGTCTCCGTTGGTATTTATCAATGCCTGTAAGCAGTTAAAGGTCTGGATTTCATTGTAATTTCATACTTAGCTGAATGGTTGTCAAAGTCTCTAGCAGGTATATTTTTAATGTGCTCAACAAAGATGCGTGGGTGTCATCGAGGCTGTTGGTGAGCTGGTGAGTTGCAGAGGTACCCTTCGCCATTTTATTCTCACGTGTGTCAATGTTGCATCCCTCTGTGATCACGCCACAGGAGGGCGCGAAACCGGAGGGCTGAAAAAGCATAAACATCCTTTGCTCCTTCAGATAACGTTCACATTTCGTTGAATGGTTTCAAACGATCCCACCCTCTATACCAGAGCAAAAACTGCGGTCACGATACACTCTAAAGCGGTTAGATGATGTTCATTGGGGTCGCAGTCGAATGATGTTCTTAGAGTAGGGTTTAATCGTGCGGGGGTTTCAGCAGTGTAGAACGTTGTCCCGGATGTCGTCCTGCACATCGCTCTACGAACTGTCGAAATGTGTGGGAATCAACACCCCAAAGGAAGGGGTAGTTTCGTTGATGTTTTTTATGCCACCTCCAGAGGGTGTTTCGTCCTGCACATCGCTCTACGAACTGTCGAAATGTGTGGGAATCAACACCCCAAAGTAAGGGGTAGTTTCTTTGATGTTTTTTATGCCACCTCCAGAGGGTGTTTCGTGTCGATATTGATTGGCGGTATGTCTGAAATGTTTTCCTCGGCCACTCATAAGAAAATCACGTGATTTAAACGCTGGATGTCGCGGTCCCGACCTCTATCGCAGAACATCAAAAGAAGTCATGAAATGTGCGTAAGAAGGAATCTGACGGACTTCCCAGGGCGTGACATATCCATTACGGATTTGGGCAGAATTGTGGCGAAATTTGCTGCCAATGTGGACATAATGGCGAAAATGTTGACTTTCGAAACATCCATTATTGTTTCGCTGTATTCCGAACAAAACAAGGATTTTTACGAAGTTTTTCTGTTCTATCATCGTACTTGTGTAAACGGATAAGCAAAGAAAGAATCCTTCCTTTTGTACCATAACTATATGTAAGAAACGTATGCTGGATAATAAAATCGTTATACAAAACCAGTGCCTCTGAATACCTACTTATATGAGAATCCGCGTCATTATTCCGGCAAATACAGTTGTTTTGACTTTCTCTTATTCTCGTATTTCATAAACTTCTACCTTTCGAGTCTGGTTTCTTGTAAACTTGATAACGTGTAGGCTACTGTAAAATTGTCGGTTGGTAAAGCAATTGTGTATGGTTTCAGTGCGCCAGAATTTGGTTATAGCCGTAGCATATGGCGAATATATCGATCGTCTTACAAGAAAGCTGGAGTTGGGCAGCTGTCGGGCGTGACTGACCTTTAGCGGACAGGTGTTCGATCGTTGCTTGTGACTACCCAGCGATGTCTTCGATCCGCTTGCAAAGAAATGGGAGCGCTGTTCATTATTCATCCCCTCCCACTTACCTACCATCAATGTTGGACGCCCACATTCTGCACAACCTACAAGTACGCCGGCGGTTCCTGTGTTTTTCCGTAACGATGGCGACAATTTACACCTCTGGAGGCAATTAACAAAATGACGGTGAGTGGCTACTAAAAAACTGCTTCTACAGACCTGTGTAACACAGCTGCCTGTGATACACTTGTACTTCGTTTAATTTAATGTGGATACATTCTATACGCTCATGCCAATATATGCATAATAAAAGAGTAGTGTAATGGCTGTTTAATTCACACCTGTCACAGAGGGAGGTGTTTATGAGCAGAACAATAGCTCCAGTAGTAAACAGCGGAAATATAATGAGTACTCACTCGATTTATAGCGTCTTTACTAATATTTCCCGTGATTTGTACTGGGATGGACTACATCTATTTAGTGTGCCGGTATTTAGTGTGTTTCCAGAAGTAGATGGCAACACATGTTTAGGTACAGGTCACGTAAGAGCTGCGTATTCGTGAGGGTACTTGTCTGGTCTCACATGGCAATCTTTGACGTCTTATGTAGAACCGATAGGGCTGGTGTTTGGTATGTTGGGGACTGGCAGATCACATGAAATTCATCATCATAGTGTTCGTTAAACAGCTGCAACAGGGAACTGGCTTTGTGACATGGATAATTATCCCGCTGCAATATGCTACGTCAGGTGTAACAGAGATACAGCAGGAGGGGAATGCCACTCTCCTGCGAAATGACGTCTACTGACAACTATCAACGGTATATTACATGAACTGTTATTCATCTGAGCACGCAACTAGTTCACACCGTTTCCTGATCCAATCATAACATCCATTTATGACCATAATAAAGGTGTCGTCTGCTTATCGTGATCACACTTATGAGCCACTTGCTTCTATCTAAATTTTTTGTAATATACTACATAGCGCGTCAAAAAATAACTGTTCCATCTGCTTCATATGCGAAATGGGCCAACCTCGTCGTTTACCAGTGCTCTTAAAGCCATGCGTTCTACTTCGAATATCCCGTGTTAATCCTGTTTAGGATGGGATGCACGAGTGATTGTAATCAATCTCCTTTGTAGACTGATTGCATTTTCCAAGTATCGTACTAGTGAACGAAATCTGGCACCTGTTTTACCTGCCGGTGGGTCTATGCGATCATTTCGTTGTTGTGCTCTTCAGTCCAAAGACTGTTTCAATACAGCTGTCCACGCTACTCTGTTCTGTGCAAGCCTCTTCATCTCCGAATAACTTCTGCATCCTACAATCTTCTGAATCTGTTTGCTGTATTCATTGTTGGTCTCCCTCTACGATTTTTACTCCCCCCCCCCCCCAAACTTCCTCCAATACTAATACTAAATTGGTGAACCTTTGATGTCTCAGAATGTGTCCTATTAACTGATCCCTTCTTCTAGTCAGTTCTTTTCTCCCCCGTTCTGTTCAGAACACCCTTGTCAGTTACGTGGTCTACCCACCTAATCTTCAGCATTCCTCTGTAGCACCACATTTCAAAAGCTTCTATTATCTTCTTGTTTAAACTGTTTATAGTCCTTGTTTCACTTCCACATGTGACGACACCCTAAACAAATACCTTCAGAAAATGCTACCTAACACTTACAACTATACTCAATATCAAAAAATTTCTCTTCTTCAAAAACGCTTTTTTTGCCATTTCCAGTCTACTTTTCATATGCTTTCGATTCGGTCATCATCAGTTATTTTGCTACCCCAACAGCAAAACTCGTCTACTACGTTAAGTGCCCTATTTCCTACTCAGACGCCCTCAGCACTGCTTGATTCAATTCGACTACTTTTCATTTTGCCTGCTTTGCTTTTGGTGACGTTCACCCTATATCCTCCTCTCATGACACTGTCCATTCAGGTCGACTACTCTTTCAAGTTCCTTGCTGTCTCTGACAGAATTACAGTGTCACCGGCAAACCTCAAAGTTTATATTTCTTCTGCCTGAACTGATATTATTACATGCTTCTTGAAAACTGAGAGTGTTTCGTCTTTTTCATACATCCTAAACACCAGATGGTAGAGTTTTGTCATGGCCGAATCTCCCAGGGGTGTCAGTAGTTCTGACGGAATGGCGTCTACTCCCGGAACCTTGTTCCGTCTTAGATCTTTCAGTGCTTTGTCAAATTTCTCTCGCAGTATAATATCTCTCATCTCATCTTCATGTACGTCCTCTTCCGCTTCTATTTCATTACCTTCAAGTTCATCTCCCTTGTATAGACGCCACTCCTTCCATCTTTGAGCTTTCCCTCCTTTGCTCATGACTGGTTTTCCATCTGAGCCCTTGACATTCATACAGCTGCTTCTCATTTATTCAAAGGCCTGTTTAATTTTTCTGTTGGTGGTATCTATCTTTCCCCTAATTAAACATGCTTCTAAATCCTTAAATTGTCCTCTAGCCATTCCTGCTTAGTCATTTTGCACATCCTGCCAAACACATTGTTTAACGTCTGTATTCTCTTTCCCCTGCGCCTGCTTCATTTGCTACTTTTTTATATTTACTCTTTTCTTAGTCATAGAACACAACGGTTGTGCGTGCTGTCATGTGCACAATTTCAGATTTTTGAACATTCCATACAAGTTCCCAGTCTTTCAGCTACGTTGAAATCTTATCAAAAACTGACTGGATATTTTTGTGGCTTTTTCAGATAGTAGTTCATTATAGATAACTGCATCATTTGCAAAACGTTATTAGAGTTGCTACGTGACAACAAAATAAAAAATTATTATCTTGAAGTGAACAAGCTTATATGCGATTGTTTGAGTAGTTAATCTTACTTAGGACGCACAGTACTATTTACAGTTATAGTTAGTTAGCTTAAGAAGGTAAATTCCCGATGTGACAACGATCATCAAGTTAAACTAAATGATACGGAGAATATATCTCACTGTTGGTAAGGGTGTTTTCTGCCCAACATTCGGCTTCCCACTGTTTCTAGAAAACAAACACTATTTTCCGTACATGCAGTCGAGAAATAAACATTCTTGCAGTCACTATAACTGTTTGTTTCTTTTACGGAATATTAAAAAACTAACATTACAGGAAATGTTTTGTATACATAGACTCTTGGAATGAACAAGAAAATAATATATGATCAAAATTAATATAAGTAAGCACTCGTTAATCACATTAGGCACTAAAACCACAAAAAATTGAGATGAAGAACATAATCACATTAAATAATAACTTATTCAATCTACACACCACTAAGACTTCCATAAAAACCATACAATAACAAATGCACCTACACAATGTACAAACAAGTATCCAACTGTGTGGTCACCACATCGAGACAAAAGACGGCCGGAAAACAACTAACGATTTTAGAAAAGACACAGTGAAAGTGAAGTGTTTCAGTGAAATGTGTTTGGGAGCGTCGATGTGTGCAGGACAAGAAGGTACAATTCTAGGGTGACCCATAAGTGATAATTAAAACCGTAATTAGAGCCAAAGAATGATTTCATCCCACGAAGTTCCAAAAGGTTGTTTCTTACCCAACAATAAGAGAATACGAAATAATTGTAATACAGTAACTTATCTGGAAACATTATTTAGCACATTTATTAAATAGAGGGACGAGAAACACGTATGCCAAAAAGACAAAACTGCTTTTTTTGTAGTTGTAGACGCGGATCGTGTCTCCAAGAAGACGATAATAACAATAGTAATAATAATATGCTAAATTTCTCTCCTTGAGGCAACACTCGTTTTCGTGAACTAGAGTCTTAAGCCTATAGAATTTGGAAATACATCTCTGAATATCTGGCCATATGTTCTGTATAAAGAGAAATTTTACTGTCAACTCTTGTCTTCACGTATATGAAAAATGTTTTAACAGTAGAGGATCTTAATCCTACATTGGCGTGAAAACGTAAGGATGAAGGTAACTTCGCCTATTTTCTCAGTGCCAAATAACACAGCTCTATGAAACTTGGACCATACATAGAAAGAACTGCTCCAGTATAGTACACAAGGTAACTGATAGAAATCCTCAACGACACATAGAAATGACACTTTTACTCACAGACAATAATTACACTTAAGTCATCATGATTCGTGATAGTCCCCTGGACATTACAAAAAGCGGGGCGTGGTTCTTAATAGGGTGTATGGTGACCACGTACGGAAACACATGCTCTGTCATGCTGGCCCAAAGGTTGACACTGAGTTCTTGTGGTAGGGCGCTCCATTCCTCCACCGGCACAGCTGACAGCTGCCGGGTGGTCTTCGGTGCTTGCGGACGTGCAGCAGTACGTCTTCCCCACGCATACCACACGCGCTCGTTGAGATTTTAATCGGGAGGATGGACAGGCCAGTCCATTCGCCGAGTATCCTCTCGTTCCAGGCTCTTCTCCATTTGCGCTTTGCTATATACTCTCTCATTATCATCCATGCACGAGAAACAGTGCTGTAAGCAATACCAAACTGCTGGGCAACACTCGTCACACTTAGTCCTTCTCCCGTTTCCCGCTTCCACGTATGAAGACATCCAGATGTTGTTTGCGCACCATGTTTTAATAAAGAACACCTCCACAGTCAGCGTAAGCGCTCGCTAACTTGAAAATAATCTTTCCCCTTGATGAATAGCCGTCGGTTTTCCAGCAGGGTGGCAGTATTATAAAACCGCAGCGTTTCGATGAGTGACACACCCATCCTCTTTTGGCGAAGTGTGGAAATTTTTCAGATGCCTGCTGAGTGCCCCTCTCTCCACATGACTCCGGGGTCATAAAGGCCAATGGATGGAATGGGGGTTGGGGAGGTGAAGTCGTGGTGATGGGGGTAGCGGGAGCGCGGTTCGCATCTCTGTTAGAGCATTCTGGCCCTGTCTCGCGAGGAGAACCGGTGGTGCCCGCGCTCTCGACGAATTGCCGATATCGCTGGATTTCATGCCGCACTCAGATGGTATTCTTCGTCTATGTTTACAAAGTTCTCGTGAATCCGAATTTCGATGGACTCTTTTATGACGCTGCCCCAATACCCAGCGACACGACAGAGCACCTTCATATTCTCTAAGCCAGATGTCTTGTTTTCCTTGATGCCGTGTACTGATCTTGCCTGTTTCTACCTCTGTCTCAGCCGCACATGTCTGAGATATTCCTCACAGCTTTTAGAAATACATCGCTGCATTTGTCCTGTGTACTGTTGACTGCATTCACAGGTGATGCCGTAAATTCGTGGTGTGTTGAGTTTAAGTGGGTCTTTCGCAGAGCCCAGCCACTATTTCGTCTTCGGCGGTGGTTTCCTTCCTTTCAACCGCCTCATGCAGGAGGGGGTAGATTGATTTGACACAATTGTCACGGAGGCCTCACTCCATGTGACGTCCACCTCTACGTGCATAATTTGGAGACGTCTGACAAAATACCCCCGCACGTTTATTAATTTCCACCGATTAGTTAATATGTTGTGTACGTTTTGGTACTTTATCAATCTCAATCCTTCACTTTTTCAGAGAAGTGTATCTGCGACTACACTACGTGTCTGGCGTAGAGATAATTATACACACAAATCTTCCTCAGTCTACCTATTAGTGAAAAACGTATCAAAATCCCTACAGCAGTTCCTGAGATTGTCTTTCAGGTACAGACAGAAATCGAAGAAGGGCACTTTAGTTTACTAATATGCATCGATATGTTTCTCACTTTAATACAATGTTGGCTACGTGCATTTATGCGCCACGAAACATATAAAAAATAACGTATTTTGTACATTAGATGCCTCACAGCTCGTAAATAATTAAGAACAGTAATGTATCGTCAAGAGCTGGTAATGAAATAGACGTTTATTTGCTGTATCAGGTACCAGATATTTGTATGGCGTCCTTTCTGGCACGAATCGTGCTGCATTTTTATTACTGACGCTACAGTAGGCCATAGTGGTCGCTGTAACATTTTATAGCGCCTGATGACCATTAGTTCCAGTGAAACTGGTAACGTATAAAATTAGTTTCATTAGCAGCTCTTGGTATCACATAAATAAGTGACTTTATCTAACTACCAAAGTTACTTTCCAGCTGGCGGTAACTTTACTTGGCTGTAAAAAGGTGGCGTGTTAGCTGACCGTTTCATGTGGTAAGTGCTTATCTCTCTGTGAGATATTAGTTTCAGATACGTGAAGTCACTGCATATGAGGATATTGTTATTTCCTCAAATATTCAATGTACCTTCTGGGTTGAAAGACGTTTACGATATTACAACGCAAATAAAAGCGTATCTTAGAACAGTTTCCAGCTCTATTTCACAGATTGCTCAACGATAGAAAAACATGGAGGAAACTCCTAAGCGGGTCGGTGATCTAGCACATAGCTTGGCAAAGGACTTACCTGTCCGAAAGAACCGACACCATACCAATACAATATATGCGGCTGGCGGCATATCGATTTTTCAGTGCAGATGCACAACAATGTCCGAACTCTTGCATGAATACAGAAGGCTGTGAGATAATAGGAATAATGGATAGGGAACACTATTCAGTTGTGGCATACGGAGACATGAGTCGCGCGGGAGACACGCTTGGATAGCTAAGCGGTTAAGGCGACCGTTCGCGTGAAACGGGCGGTGTGGGCTCGAATCCCGGTCTGGCACGACTTTTCATCTGTCGCCATTGAGTTATTTCAATGATTCAAGGAAAAAAAAGTCGGAAATTTCGACATCTGCATATCGACACAATGGTATCTGTTCTTTCGGACATACATCTCCAAAGATCAGATACCACACCTATATAATAGTGTATTCACCAAATAGTCGACTATGTACCTGCGAACACCTTTGTGTGGATGTTAACTGTTGACTACTGTACATTCATTTAGATATTTAATTATGAGGCATCCCCGAAAAACTATCATGATATAGTGTCACCGCTAGGGGTTTTATGTATGAATATTTGTGTTTGCCACATAAATTTAACTACCCTACACCATAGGGAACACCAACATATATCCTCGCTACCTTGCTCCGTTACGTATAGGTAGATCTGTTCATCTCCCTTACCATTTGACGTATCATGCAAGCGTTAGGAGTGAAAAAAAGTAAGACTGGGTTTAATGTGCCGTCGACAACTCCATTACAGTCGGAGCACAAACTGACATAGGGGAAAGAGAGAAGGAAAATGGCCATGTGCTTTTTTAGGAAAAACACTTGTATTGACGCCTAGATTCCAAAGCCACGTGCTACGCGGGGTGATTCGCCTAAAATTAGCGCCTCGAATACTTTGTGAATGGAAGACACCACTGATAAGCGGATTTCACAGATTGGAATGGTATGCAGGATGCCGCCTTTGCAGCGTATACATATAGTGTTATCAATTTCGAATCCGTATTTATTTACAAAAAGTACAAATATTTCAGTGGAACAATGCCTATTGACAGTCCCACAATCAGAGTCAGTGGTGTTTGTTGCAGGAGTCTAGTGCAAGTAGTTTACGAGATTATCGTAGGCTGAACACTGTAGACAACGACAGTTGTTTGTTTCACGTGGTAGCACAAAGGAGAGTGAATCAGACGTGGATGCATATGTGCAGTTCTGCAAAGACGTTAATAAGTCGTCGGAGGTGTCGTGTTGTTAAACGGGATATTGCCTAAAACAGACTAAAGGCAAACAAGGTTACTATAGTATCTCTGTGGGGTTTGACACGTAAAGAAACGATATACCCTCGAAGCCTGTACTCAAATTGACCGCCACCAGCGCTAATACATGCTTGCACTCTGCCATTTAACGACTGATACACACGTCCTAACATATCATGGAAATTTCGGTGCAGGCAGCAGTAATATGTTGATTAATATCATCTGATATCGTTGCAGACAGTATCGGTCAGCTTTCTCCACAGAAAAAAGTCCAATTGCGTCAGATCTGGGAACACGCTGGCCAAGGTATAGGTCCTATTCGTCCAGTCCATCGATTTTGGAAACAATCTCTGAAGCGCAGTCGTCACTATGCGCCGGCAAGACATCATGTTGATACTACAGATTCCTCCTAGTCTTAAGGGGAACGTCTTTTAACATTTGTGGAAGATGGTCCGTTAGGAGGTTGAGATATTGTGCGAATTCAGTGTTCCCTCTATGAGCAATTGGTCTAGTAGGCGCTGGTGTACTGTTCCACACCATATGTTTAAACGGTGACGTACCACCTGACGAAGGCAAAGAGGATTGTCAATAAATCAGTACTACATTTTTCTTAGCTTCACTGGCCATGATTAGTAATGTGTGTTAAATCTTATGGGACTTAACTGCTTAGGTCATCAGTTCCTTAGCTCACACACTACTTAACCTAAACTATCCTAAGGACAAACACACACACCCATACCCGAGGGATGACTCGAACCTCCGCCGGGACCATGATTAGTAAATGCTGCTTCACCCGCAAACAAGATACATGACATGTCCTGAGTATCGTGTCCTAATTCCCACGTACAAAGGTTCACGCCATTGCCAAAATCATTTCCATAGAGCACTTGGAGAGAAACGTGATAGGGGTAGAACTTACGACGAGAACGCGTGGTAGATTTGCCTGATTCATGCCGCTCCCTCGTCCGATTGCGCGGGAACTACTATGGAGTTCTACTGCTACTGCAGCCAGAATATTCATTTTAAGCTCCTCTCCAGTAGCACGTTTCCTACTGTTACGTATTTTAGGCGTACACTACCATTCGCACGTGACAGTTTCAAGAGGTTCGCGAATAACTGTTGCGATAGTTGGCGTGTCTTAGGTTGTCTTTTGGCGTACAGGGTACAGGAGCGAACGGTATTCTTCCTACATTCGCCATAAATCATGAGCATGTCCTACTGAGTCACCACAGATTAGCTGATAGGACCGTCGCAATGCAATCGCGGTGTACATACAACAAAAAGCTGACAAGCATAACATCGTCGCCTAGCATCTAAGTAACAGTATGGAACAAACAGCTGTCAGTATTTACAGTGTTCACAATACGATAACTCGTAAACTACTTGCACTAGCTTCACTATTTACATTCTCATTTACGCTACTCTTAGGACTTTACTGTCAATAGGCGTTGCCCCGTTAAAAAAAATTGTAAATGCTGCAAATAACTAAACTTTCGTAAACGTCTCAAAATCTGTGCATTGACTGCAAATACACACCCTTGCCTACAATTCAATTCTGTAAAAACCGCTTATCGGTAGCGCCTTCCATGTCCGAAATATCTGCCGTGCGAGTGTCAGATCGGTAGCGCCTTCCATGTCCGAAATATCTGCCGTGCGAGTGTCAGATGATTCACCCTGTATAGTTGTTTGTGCAGTATGTTGGATTTACCATAATTAATAGCGAAAACTGACACTGGTGGAACTATGCGATAATATAAAATGCTTCAAAAAACACGGATCCGCAAACGATCAGTTAGCGAGCCACCACTTACTTTTCTATAAGATAATGTTCTTTTTAGTTCAGTATATATGAAATGTAAACGTCTCGATTAAGTCTGCTTCTAATTTGGCTCAAATTACCCCCATGCTCCATTGAGGAAAAAGGTACATGATAGAGTTTGGAAAGAAGTGCTGCTACTCAAAGTATGCCAACTTATTCCTTGCAGTTCCTTTCTTCATATACTCAGTGAGATTTTCAGTGACTGACTTTTCCAAGTACACATCGGTGGGAAATCTAGTATTTTCCATCGCTTTCAAAATGGCCTACCACAAGGATCTGTACTACCTCTTCTACTGTTCAATACACACACCTCAGATACACCAACAACGACACCTCGCAACTTCATGTATGAGACTGCCATCAGTACCCAAAGTTCGAGCTTTTCCCAAACTGAGCATGTACTAACGGAATACCTTGGAAAAATTAGTGATTATTTCAAAAAATTGGGGCTCCTGATGAATTTAAAAACTGAAGTCAAATTTTTTCATATTAACTAGAGGGCCAAACAACGCTTGTCGATAACTATAATGGAGTAATATTGAAACATATTTCACACCCTAGATTCCTCGTTAGCACTCTCGACAGAACACTCACCTTCAAACAACACCTGGAAAAACTATCAGCAAAAATCAAATCTAGAACTAACGTGATTCAGAGGCTATCCAAGGCGTTGTGTGGTGTTTCCGCCGAAACTTTAAGAATTAGCACAACAGCCGTCGTACACTCAACCGCAGAATACTGTGCTCCTGTCTGAATCAATAGCTGCTGTACCAGTCTTGCCAACACACAACTAAACGAAGTAATGCGAACGAACCAAAACTGGAACTACCGCAACACCTCTGCTCCAGTGGCTCTCATTACTGAGTATATCGCATCTCCACAAACTCGACAACTGGCAACCCTCAAATCACGGTTGGAAAAATGTAATGTAAACTCATCCAATCCCATTCATGTCGAACTCTCGCTTCGTGACAGATCCAATTTTTAAGGGGCAAGGATTTTATCTTTCAGAAGACAGTGGTGCAATATCAATAGCATTCGCACAAATCATAGTATCAACAACAAAAGACTGACTCAGTGGTGAGCTTCAGAATGCCGCTGAAGCAACTGATGTGGAGCTGAAGAGCAGAAACTCGCCCTCCTGGCCCTAGTTGGAATGGCTGGCCCACAGGGGCCTGCGTTTGTGATTTAAAAAAAGTGCAATGGACTAAATAGGTAAATCTTTCTTTAGTTTAAGTTGTCAATAGTTACTGTAATTGTTAATTTATTCGTCGCAATGTGTACAAGTTCAGATGTTCGTCAGAAACAGTTGGAAAACTTGTAAGATATTGCACTGTATATTGTGCTGAGAAAGAACTGTTAAGAAAAAAGTTCGATACGTTGAGCCTTTCCCGATTTAATTAGCCAACCGGGCCGTTGCGCGCGAAGATTCAAGCGGTACTCCAGCTACAATTAATGTCAGTTCATATCACAGAGTAGATGATGGCAAACGAAGCTGTTCAGGCTGTGGCTCGGGTTCGATTCTTGCTACCCCTCCATATCCAATTTTTGTATAGCTCTCTCGTTCGGTTTTAAGAAACCAAAGGAAGTATGTGACACAGTCTCTGGTGGGTCGCTTGATTTTGCACGCGCAGTGGTCTGATTGGCCAGTTTCAGTGCTAATTAGCTCGGAAACGGGGCAATGTAGCGAAGTTTTTTCTTAAAGTTATTTCTCATCACAATCTACCCTGCAACACGCATACCAGCTTTTCACACTGTTTCTAACCAACCTATATACAGGGTGTCTCAGAAACGCTACGACAAACTTCGCAGGGTTGCAGAGCGTGAGGAACAAATCGAGGGTATGAGCCCGTGTCCCGAAACGTCATCCAACGATGCTACAGAGCATCGAAGTTACAGGCATCGGAACATGCCATTAGGCCACCCCTTTGGCAGCAAACGTGACTTTCTGCGTTGACGAACAGTAGGCGGAATGTTCCGCAATGTTTTATTCAGTGAACGCGACTGATTACCATGTACGCCACTGGAGAAGATGGAGTTAGCTGGTGCGTACACCGGCCTTGTCTCCTATGAATGCGGTGCTCTGTAGAACCAGTGGATGACGGTTTCGGGCACAGGCTTCAGTCTACATTTTATTTTCCTCTTGAACACCGGAAAACATTGGGGATTTTAGAGGGTCCGGAGCAAGATAAACTGCAGATGTAAATCCGTGTCTAAAACCGTAATGAACCGAGGCAACAGAGCATCACCTCCGCAGGAGACAAGGCTTTCCTCTACGCAGCATCGACCTCCATCTTCTCCACGGGCGATCGTGGCAATCAGTCAGGGTCACTGAATAACAGACAACATTGTGAGACTTTCCTCCTATGGTTCGGCAGCGTACAAAGTCACGTTTGCTGCTGAAGGGGTGGCCTAGTGACTGGCTCCGGAACCGGCGACCATAATTCCGACGCTCTGTAGCTTCGTTCAATGACGTTTCCGGTAACGGATTCCTATCCTCGATTTGTTACTCAAGAGACGGTCTACAACCACTCTAAGCTTGTCCCAACATTTATGGGTCGCACTGTATACGAGATAACATGTTTCCACAACGGTTTATACGCCAGCTGCTTCATGTGCCCGCAGAAAAAGAAATCCATACACGTGAGGTCAGGCGACATGAGCCACAGTGCCACCTCGGTCGATCAATCGATTCACAAAGATGGCTCCGATCATTCCTCAAAGCAGTACTGAAATGGGCTGGCGTCCCGTGTTATTGGAAGTACATCCGTCGGTTTAACTTTCAGGAGGTACATCCTCCAGTAATTACAGTGCCACATTTTCTACGAAGATGCGATATCCTCGGCCATTGAGGCGAATTGGAAGAATGTATGATCGAATAAACCCGTCACCGAGAGTTCTGGCTCACACATTAACCCCGAATAGTTGTTGATGAGCACGAGATCGAGTACCTCGTGGATTCACGTGTGCCTAAACATGTGAATTGTCGATATATGAATGTCAGTACATATTCCCAGTTAGCGACATCGACACATCAGCTTACACGATTGAAGAACTGAAAGGCTGTAATTTTACAATCTTATCAAGTTTTACAAGATTGTCTGGAGACGTTTGCGAGAAACAGTAATTAATTGTAGAGGTGATAGCATTATGTCTCTAAAGGTGAGGTTGGCATTTCGAACATTACATTCATCAGATTCGAGTGTAAAGTAAATTGTAAAATGGAACCTGCTGATGCAGTAATTTATTTCTTGTTGATGTAGGCCACATCGTTGGTACTCAATTGATTCCTTTAAATTTCAAATACATTTATACTAAGTAGGACAGTTTTTCGAACTTTTTTCCACTCTTGTCAGTTTTCGGTGGTAATTATGACACAACCTCTACATGCCGATGCACATATAAGAGAAGTCGAAACTTCCTGCCAGATTAAAACTACGTGCCGGACCGAGACTCGAACTCGAGACCTTTGCAAGTGATCTACCATCTGAGCTACCCAAGCACGACTCACGCTCCGTCCTCACAGCCTTACTTCTGCCAGTACCTCGTCTCCTACCATCCAAACTTCGCAAAAGCCCTCCTGCGAACTTTACAGAACTAGCACTCTTGAAAGAAAGGATATTGCGGAGACATGGCTTAGCCACAGCCTGGGGGATGTTTCCAGAATGAGATCTTCACTCTGCAGCGGAGTGCAGAGAAGTCACCTCTCTCTCGGCCTGCGGACTGGCGTAACAAATCTCTACTGACCGACTCGACCGTTGTGTGAGCGAAGATATTACGTCCATAAGACACCCCTGATTGAAATTGTGTAAATGAAATGAATTAGTATTAAATTGAAGTCGTATGGGTCATAGCAAAGTTGTTAGTACTCTATGCTTTTGGTTCCGTAGGCACTAAGTTGAATATAAGCCACTCAGTTTTTAAGCTGTGTCAGTTATTTTATTTCAGAAACGATATGCACCACACGAAAATATGAGCGCCTAGTGTATTTACATGTGTATTAGTGTATAGTCAATAAAGTCGATGAGCTGCTCGACATGTGCAGGGTACTTGTGTCATTGCTGACGATGACTTTATTTAAAAGCTGAGAGGAATTTATTCACTCGTGCAAAGTGCTGCCAGATACCCTTTGCAGAAAATTGGGACTTTCCGACTGGTGGTTTCACAAATCGGTGGGAAACGACTACAAAGCTGGGATAAAAGCAAAACGAGAGAAGAAGAAGAATACCAAAACTTTCAATCATCACATAAGTACTAGGTGACCAAAATAAAACTGCTCGGAAAATATTTCATGCACCTTAAGATAGGCAACCTAGCTAACGTTATAGTCCTCATGTGTGTAACATATAATTTGCGTTTCGTACCTTAAGATGTTAAGGGGGCAGTTTCACTTTGTCCTCTCTGTATTTCCATATAATATACACGGTCCGGCCACATTAATGTCACCGCCCCGTAAGTTCGACGTCAACGTGCAATAACCACACACAGATGGCAAGTGGAAGCACTGGCAATGGAGAGTATATAAAGCACGTCGAGTAGCCGTTCTCCTGGATGACAGCGTATCTGGACACGACCAGCGACCTGGTTTAACAATAAACTGCATTCATCCGACCAGACGACACGATTTCATTGACCCGCAGTCCAATGTCGATTATCCCGAGCCCACTGTAGTCATAACTGTTGTATCAACACGAGAACACGTAAGAGTTCACTGCTGCGAAAAACTGCTGTCGTCGTAAGGCGCAAACGGAGCGATTTATCCGACGACACAAAAAAAAACCGGTTCTGAGCACTGTGGGACTTAACTTCTGAGGTCATCAGTCCACTATCCCCTAGAACTTAGAACTACTTAAACCTAACTAACCTAAGGACACCACACATTCATGCCTGAGGCAGGATTCGAACCTGCGATCGTAGCAGTCGCGCAGTTCCAGACTGTAGCGTCTAGAGCCGCTCGGCCACCCCAGCCGGCGACGCCCAAAAGAGCATGACTTGGCTTCCTGGTCAAGCTTGGAAGTACACTACTGGCTATTAAAATTGCTACACCAAGAAGAAATGCAGATGATAAACGGCTATGCATTGGTCAAATATATTATACTAGAACTGACATGTGATTACATTTTCACGCAATTTGGGTGCATAGATCCTGAGAAGTCAGTACCCCGAACAACCACCTCTGGCCTGGGAATTGAGTCAAACAGAGCTTGGATGGCGTGTACAGGTACAGTTGCCTATGCAGCTTCAACACGATACAACAGTTCATCAAGAGTAGTGATTGGCGTATTGCGACGAGCCAGTTGCTCGGCCACCATTAAGTTTTCAATTGGTGAGAGCTCCGTAGAATGTGCTGGCCAGGGCAGCAGTGCAACATTTTCTGTATGAAGAAAGGCCCGTACAGGACCTGCAACATGCGGTCGTGCATTATCCTGCTGAAAAGTAGGGTTTCGCAGGGATCGAATGAAGGGTAGAGCCACGGGTGGTAACACATCTGAAATGTAGCGTCCACTGTTCAAAGTGCCGGCAATGCGAACAAGAGGTGACCGAGACGTGTAACAGTTGGCATCCCATACCACGCTTCCAATGTGCGTTCACCGCGATTTCGCCAAACACGGATGCGACCATCGTGATGCTGTAAACAGAACCTGGATTCATCAGAAAAAATTATGTTTTGCCATTCGTGCACCGAGGTTCGTCGTTGAATCCACAATCGCAGGCGCTCCCGTCTGTGATGCAGCGTCAATGGTAACCGCAGTCATGGTCTCCGAGCTGTTAGTCAATGCCCCTGAAAACGTCGTCGAACTGTTCGTGCAGATGGTTGTTGTCTTGCAAACGTCCCCATCTGTTGACTCAGGGATCGAGACGTGGCTGCACGATCCGTTACAGCCATGTAGATAAGATGCCTGTCATCTCGACTGCTAGTGATACGATGCCGTTGGGATCTAGCACGGCGTTCCGTATTACCCTCCTGAATCCACTGATTCCATATGCAGCTAACAGTCATTGGGCCTCGACCAACGCGAGCAGCAATGTCGCGATATGATAAACCGCAGTCACGATAGGCTACAATCCGACCTTTGGTACGCATTTCTCCTCCTTACACGAGGCATCACAACAACGTTTCACCAGCAACTCCGGTCAACTGCGTTTGTGTATGAGAAATGGGTTGGATACTTTCCTCATGTCAGCACATTGTAGGTGTCGCCACCGGCGCCAGCCTTGTGTGAATGTCTTGAAAAGCTAATGATTTGCATATCACATCAACTTCTTTCTGTCGGTTAAATTTCGCGTCAGTAGCAAGTCATCTTCGTGGTGTAGCAATTTTAATGACCAGTAGTGTATTTACGATACGGCGAGGTCTGCAAACTATTCTCATGCTGCCATGGCTAAGGTACACTGATCAGCCAAAACATTATGACCACTGCACACTGCATGGTTGTATGCTGCCTGGTTGAGCTGATGGCATGTGACGCGGTAAGAGAAGTATGTGGGAGCAGAATCGGGGCTCGTCCTAGCGACGATAAGTGGCGCAAATGTGGAAATCTGCCTACTATAACAAAAGCCAAATTATTGTGACCCAGTGTCTGGAAGCGACGAAGCTGCTTGACTGTTCGCGCGCTGCTGTCGTGGGCATCAACGGAAAGAGGTTGAAGAATTGCTGAAACACGGGTAGGCGACAAGAAGTTGGACGTCTATACCTAATCACAGAAGATGGTGATCGGAGGCTTGTCCGCTCTCTAAAGCAGGATAGTCTGAGGTCTGTTGCAGTTCTGATAACAGGGTACGGTGATGGTACAGGCACAACTGTTTTGGAGCACACCGTTCAACGCACAGTGTTGAACATTTGTTTCGCAGTAGTGAACTCCTACGTGTTCCTTGTTGATAGAACAATTACGATTACAGTGGGCACGGGAGCATCGACATTGGACCGAGGGTCTATGAAATCGTGTCGCCTGGTCGGATGAATCCCTTTCGCTGATCGTTTCCAGATACGCTGTGATCCGGGAGAACGGCTACTCGAAAAATGCAGCACGCCACGGACGTACGCCGATGGGAGCACTAATATGTTATGGGAAACATTCACCTGGGCTTCCATAGGACCTGCGGTAGTAATCGAAGGCACCATGACAGCTGTGGACTACGTGAATATTAGGAACCTGTAACCCCTTATGCTTGATGTTGATGGCACCTTACGGCAGGACAACTGTCCGTGTCACAAGGCCACAATCGTGCTGCAGTGGTTTGAGGAACTTGGTAGTGAAATCACGTTGATATCTTGGTCATCAGATTCGGCTCACCTGAATCCGATGAAACCCAACTGGGACGCAATCGGGCGCCAGCTCCGCGCCCACAAACCTACAGCCCGTAAACTACGGCAAGTGTGTGAACTGGGCGTAGGCATCTGTCGCCACAAACTTCTGGAAATCCATCAAGCACTTGGCGAATCCATGGTATGCAGAATTATTGCTGAACTGCTTTTCACAGGTGGACCAACACGCTTTTAAGTGGTCATAATGTTTTAGCTCATCAGTGTATACCGTACATGGCAAAATGGTGCTATCGAAAACCGACGCCGAAGCAACTGTGGTGCACCGTGGGCCATAGATGACAGGGATGAACTATGGCTGCAGAGATGTGTACGGGTGAATAGGCCTGCCACTGTTCAGCAGCTGACTGCCTACATGAACCAAGAGGCTACCAACAACGTCTTCTCAACGACTGTTCAGCGAAAGTTGCTGCATGTGGGCGTCCGCAGGTGGCGCCTTGTTCATGCGCCCATGCTGACTGCTCTGCACTGGCGACGAAGGCTGAAATTTGCGCTCCAATACAGCAACTAGATATCCACTGAGTTGCGACATGTAGCCTCTTCAGATAAATCACGATTTATGCCCCGCAGGATAAAGACCTTCGGCTGGTACGGCCCTGCAACAATTGTCGGAAGGGTCTATGACACAGGAGAGAGTGTTATGGTCTGAGGAATGTTTTCGTGGCATTCCCTGGTTAATCTCGTCATACTGGAAGGCACAATGGACCAACACAAGTATGAACCTATCCTTGGGGACAATGTCCATCCGTCCATGCTATCTACCAGAAGGACAATGCGTCATGTCGCACAGCTCGGAGTGTACGTGCATGGTTCGAAGGGCATCAGAATGGGCCTACCATACTCCCCCAGCCAGCCTCCCCCCTGTCCCCTAGGATTTAAACCCAGTCGTGACCATCTCAATGGGGCTGTTCGCGCCATGGATTCTCAACCGTGAAACCTATCCACGACACTGGTCTCTACATCCCTCTCGGCATTTTCCAGTATCTCACTGACTCTTCCTGCACCTCTGAGCGGTGTGCGATGCTGAAGGCAGTTATTCAGACTCTTGACAGTTGGGCACATTAATGTGACTGGACTGTATAGAACTGATCAGGATAATATTTAACGCGCTTTATGATAGGCATCTAGACTTACATCAAACGCCCCAGTTGTAGGTGATGTAAATTGGGTTACGTATCTCGAAGTGCATGAAATACTTTCAGGCCAGTTTTACTTCTCTATTTCTATATTTCCCCATCTTAGTCGCTACACTGCTACAACTACTCATACAGGCCAAATTTAGGCTACTCTTTCAGTTTCAGGCTAGAGCATTTAGTATCGTAATTCAAACAAATGTCATGAAACTATCCGTATTTGCAAACCGTTTTGCTCTGCACATGATCTAAATAAACAAAGATTGCAATATTTTGCAAAAAAATTGAATCTAAATTTTTTACTTTTCTTCCTGTGCCCTATGACTCAGAAGTTCGTCAGCAAAAATACGCTAGTATGAAACAAAAACCGTGTATTAAAATATGAAGAAATACAATAAGGAATTCTGTGCTTCGCATTTATTAAGAACTCTAACGAAACTTTAAACCGTAGAATGGGTTGATTTTTAGGAGTGTTAATGTTGTTATTTAATATACCTAACTAGCATGTAGCTTTATTCGAATTGTTTGCATGTACTGTGTTTCGCAGTAGAAACATATTCCTTTAAATTACTTACAAGTCGTATTTCCAAATCAAATTGTTCAAATGGCTCTGAGCACTATGGGATTTAACATGTGAGGTCATCAGTCCCCTATAACTTAGAACTACTTAAATCTAACCTAAGGACATCATACACATCCATGCCTAAGGCAGGATTTGAACCTGCGACCGTAGCAGTCGAACGGTTCCGGGCTGAAGTACCTAGAACCGCTCGGCCACCGCGGCCGGCAGTCGTATTTCCACTGACTGAATGAATTGACAAGGTCGACAGGTGTTATGCCAGCCTGTTGCGTTTTGTCTTCACTACAAACGAAAGCACGAAACGAACGCGTGGAGGGACATGATGGGCTGTCACCACCACGGAATGGAAGTACTGAATGTTGTGCCAAGAGAAGTCGCGGTCAGTCAGAGGGCGAGATTGTGGCAAAAATTAAAACACTATCCAGGAAACGGCCACTTGGTGGTAATAATAGAACGATGGAAGCGACAGGCTGAGTGTGACCCAAACGTACAGTCCGGGCACGTATTGAGCATTCCCTATAATTTGTCGGCTGATAGCGACCTCCTTGCGCACCGTATTCTTAGTTACTGCCACCGTTTCATTAAAGAAATCGCTTCAGAGGTTTAATGTACTAGACCATTTTTCAAGTGTTTCCGCGTTATATTTCGATTTGTGGAATCAGATTTTCACTCTACAGCAGAGTGTGCGTTGATATGAAACTTCCTGGCAGATTAAAACTGTGTGCCGGACCGAGACTGGAACTCGGGACCTTTGCCTTTCGCGGGCAATTGCTCTACCAACTGAGCTACCCAAGCATGACTCACGCCCCGTCCTCACAGCTTTAATTCCGCCAGTACCTTGTCTCCAACCTTCCAAACTTCACAGAAGCTCTCCTGCGACCTCGCAGAACTAGCACTCCTGGAAGAAAGGATATTGCGGAGACATGGCTTGGCCACAACCTGGGAGATGTTTCTAGAATGAAGCTGTGAGGACGGGGCGTGAGTCGTGCTTGCGTAGCTCACTTGGTAGAGCACTTGCCCGCGAAAGGCAAAGGTCCCGAGTTCGAGTCTCGGTCCGGCACACAGTTTTAATCTGCCAGGAAGTTTCATATTTCGATTTGTTAACAATGCTCAAAAGTCGGGATGTTTGGCTTCCTCGAGATGCTTTACGAAACCCCTAAAATTCGGGAAATCCAGTGAAAATAGGGACATCTGGCAACACTACTCTTACTGCAGCAAAAGACTGCAAGGACAATGATCTTGCCTTACACCTTCATTAATGCTAATCGTCAATTATACTGTGTCTCTCAGAACCGCCACCACGTCGTCTTTTGCATTACGACTGACCCATTGACATTTCGTGCACCGGCTAATGTTCCGCGGCCGGCAGCTAATTCCGTTGCTCGGAGGAGTCACGGCTCCTTCGGTGGCGCCACTAACTGCCGTAACCGGATCGCGTGGCTGGAGAGGGAGAGGGCGGCGGGTCGGGGGTGGCCGCGCGTTCCGCCCGCGACCGGCCACAGCCGGAGGCGGCACTGCGGCAGCGGCGGCGGCGGCGGATGGGGAATCAATACGGCGGGCCGGCTGCCTGCCCTCGCCTCACCTGCCGGCAGCCGGCGGCCACACACACGCCTCACTGGAGGCGGCCCCCAGCTGGTCGGCCGCCGCCGAGGGCTTCTGGCAGCCGCCGCCGCCGCCTGCCGCTGCCTCGTCCGCGCAACAACAAGTGCTTCGCCTTCACTGCGAGGGCTCTTCCGAGAGTAATTGCCACACCGTTTTTAAAAACGCCGTCTATATTCCGTACGTAAGGGAAGCATACTCAGAAATCTCATTTGAATTTTTGTTGTTACTGAGAATATTGTGTTACGCGTCATGTACGGACGGAGAAACACGTACATGTCGGAATTCGAAAGCGACAGGATCGTGGCCTGTCGAGACTGCTCGAACTGCTGCTAGCACTGGTAGCGATCCGGCGACCTTGCTGGTGAAGGTAGGGTTTAGCAACCACGACGACAAGCACCAGACACTCCGCCGTATGGGGGCGGACATTATCTTGGTGAGACTTAAGCCCAGAATGGCTTGCCACGAAGAGCAACAAAACGGGGCGCAGAACATCGTCGACATACCTTGCTGCTGCCGCGGATGACAACCAAAGGGTCCTGCTATGAAAAGAAATGAGATTCCAAACCATCACTGCTAGTTGTCGGGCTGTGTGGCGGGTGACAGTCAGGTTGCTTTTTTGTCTTAGTGTGTATAAATCGCTGGCTCCAGAAAGGACATGTCCAAAAATTTCAAAATGGATGTTAGTATACCAAAGAAGTCGAGCAGGGTAGGCGTACAGTTTACTCACCTTGTCCGCAGTAAATAAAACGCCTCTTGCAACAAGTGTCAGCCGTAGTGGCCGAGCGGTTCTAGGCGCTACAGTCTGGATCCGCGCAACCGCTACGGTCGCAGGTTTGAATACTGCCTCGGGCATGGATGTGTGTGATGTCCTTAAGTTAGTTAGGTTTAATTAGTTCTAGGCGACTGATGAAGTCAGAAGTTAAGTCGCATAGTGCTCAGAGACATTAGAACCATTTTGCAACAAGTATAATTACTTTTCAATATCCAAAAGAACAGACACCACACAGAATCCGCAACTGATATACCTTGCATGTAAACTGAAGATGGAGAGATCACTGCATTGGGACTTTATGTGGAATCGACGGTGACGAGTGAAAATGTACCGGACCGGGATTCGAACTCGCAATCGCCTGTTTACTGTGCAAGAAGGGGAACCACTACGCCATCCTGGACACCGTGCTATCGTAAATTGTACGAACTATCTCGCCACACCTCACGACCGATCCACACTTCAATCGAGCGCCACCTGTTCATTTACTCTACATTAGCTCTTCCAAGATTCCCACACGATGTCAGTCGTATTTCTGCATCAGCGCTGAAGAAAGTGGATTCATTGCTCAACTAGGCCTATGGTCTTCAGGACATGTCCGAGTGAACAGACACCACACATTCATATAATTTGATAGGCATAGCTGGGCAATTAATCAGCTTTCTTCAGTGCTGATCCACAAATACGTCCGGCAGCCTGTGGGAATCTTAGAAGAGCGAATGTGGTGGAAATGGACAGGTGACGCTCGATGGGAGTGAGGATGGGGCGTGAGGTTAGCCGAGGTAGTCCGTGCAGTTGCGATAATACTGTGTCACGGTTGGCGCAGTGGTTACCGCACCTACCTTGTAAGCAGGAGATTCAGGGTTCGAATCCCGGTCTGGTACGCATTTTTACTCGTCGGCATCGATTACGCGTAATGTCCCAGTGCAGCTGACAAGAGTGATCCCTTCCCTTTACTTTCATTTGTTTCCATCTCCACCTTCCATTTACATACGAAAACAGAAGACCTTGCAGAATTCAGTATTTGATCGCCAAATAAAATTCTGCTTTAGTAATGATTCTTATGGAAAACGTGTTCGAAAAGAGCAGAAAGTTTCTTTTACCCTATCGAAGTGTCATTAATTTACAAGGGCGCGCTGAAAAGTTATGCCTCCAAATTTTTTATTCTGTTCTCATTATCGGTTGAGGTATTACATTTAATGAATATTATCAGTCGACTTTCCCGCTTCGTGACGCAAGTTGCAACGCTCAACCCCTAGAGGGCCCCGAAACGTAGCGTGTAATATGGATGAGGAGGAGGAGATTAGTATTTAATTTCCCGTCGACAACGAGGTCTTTAGAGACGGAGCACAAACTCGGATTAGGGAAGGATGCAGAAGGAAAGCGGCCGTGCCCTATCGAAGAGATCATCCAGGCATTTCGCTTAATCGAATCAGGGTCACGGAAAAACTAGTGAGGAGGGCCAGACGCGAGTTTGAATCGTCGTCCTCCCGAATGCGAGTCCAGTGTACTAATCACTGCGCTACCCCGCTCGGTGTAACGTGGCTGTGTTGGTGCATCAGAAACCCTCAGAAAGCTGAAAGCAGGAATCCTCTCCTTCAGCACAACGCCACGTCACATACAAGCGCTGCGACATCTTCAACAATTCGATGCCTGATGTTCACTGTCATCCTCCATACAGTCCCGTCTTAACTTCTGCGGTCATCAGTCCCCTAGAACTTAGAGCTACTTAAAGCTAACTAACCTAAGGACGTCACACACATTCATGCCCGAGGCAGGATTCGAACCTGCGACCGTAGCGGTCGTCCGTTCCAGACTGTAGCGCCTAGAACTACTCGGCCACCCTGGCCGGCGAGTAACAACAGTGTACCCATAACGGTTGTAGTGGTGTCAAGAGGTAGTTGTGAGCTGCTACGCACGAGGTACCACTGATCGTAAAGTAAAACGACCGCTGTCTCACGTCCGAAAAATGGAAAATATTAAAATGGTTCGAGCACATTTTGATGCGATATTTCTTTGCTGTTACTAGTTGCGCTAATCAAGTACTGCTGATCGAAAACATTATCACGTGCAATGTAATTGTTTATTGCGAGACACAGAGATGTGTAGTACTATTTCACATTTCTATGTATTCGAATCTTATCAGTTCCCAGGCACTAACCTATTCAAAAAGTTTGCAGTTCGAGAAAACGCAAAATCAACCTCTGTCGAACCCTCTTCTGCTTCTTCTGTGCCTCACTCACCACCATCAACACTATTACCTAATTATATTTTTGAATGAAAAATAATTTTTGTCAATACTTCTACTTTTAAAGTGATGGAAGGCAAATAATACGTAGCTTCTGTACGTTTTGTATCAAACGACGACTTAATGAGTCAATGAGACATTTAGTGCGACCCTATTTTCAACGACATTTTTTATAGAATGATGGAGCAATTCTCAGTGCACCACGAATGGTATTCACAATCCTTCTCAGAAATGAAAGCTAATTATCCAGGTTGAAGTTGGACATAACATGCAGAACGATCTTCCTCCGCATCCTTCCTTTCCCTAGTGATACTTACGCCACCGGCACCCTGTCCGCTCCCCCTCCCCCACATTTAAAACGAAACAGTGTTAAAATGTGTGCACTACACTTTTCAAATCACTACATTGCTGGACTCACTCCCTACTTTTGCAATGTATTAGTCATTACACAGTTACTGTTGTGTTGGGGGAAAGCTTTTGAGAGTGTTGGTTGGAATACTTTCTTCGTAACTCTGAAGGCAGCAGTGGTAAATGCATGAAGCGAAAGATTATTTACAATTTGTACAGAAAACAGATGGCAGTTATAAGAGTCAGGGGCATGAAAAGGAAGCAGTAGTTGAAAAGAGGTTCAGACGGGGTTGTAGCCTACCCCGATATTATTCAATCTGTACACTGTGCAAGCAGTAAAGGAAACCAAAAAATATTTTGAAATAGGCATTTAAGTCCAAGGAGAAGAAATAAATTTCCGAAGTTTGCCGATGACATTATAATTCTGTCAGCCGCGGCAAAGGCCTTGGAAGAGCAGTTGAATGCAATGGACAGTTTGTTGAAAGGAGAATATAAGATGAACAACAACAAAAACAAAAGGATAAATAAGGATAACAGCATGTAGTTGAATTAAATCAGCTAGTCTGAGATAATTAGATTAGAAAATAGGACACTTAAAGTAGTCGATGAGTTTAGGCAACAAAATAACTGATGATTACCGAAATAGAGAGGGTATAAGGCGTAAACTGGCAATGGCAAGAAAAGCGTTTTTAAAAAAGTCGGTGAGTTTGGGCTGCAAAATAACTGATGACGGCCGAAGTAGAGAGGGTATATAAAATGTACAGTCAATGGCTGGAAAAGCGTTTCTGAAGAAAAGAAATTTGTTAATATCAAATTTAGTTATAAGTGTTAGGAAATCTTTTCTGAAACTATTTGCAAGGAATACAGCCATGTACGGAAGCGAAACATGGGCGATAAACAGTTTAGACAAGGAGAGAATAGAAGCTTTTAAATGTGGTATCATAGAAGAATACTGAAGATTAGATAGGTAGACCACGTAACTGACGAGGAGGTACTGAACAGAACTGGAGAGAAAAGAACTTTGTGACATAACCTGACTAGAAGAAAGGGTCGGTTAATAGGCCACATTCTGAGATATCAAGGGATAACCAATTTAGTGTTGGAGGGAAGTATGTGAGGGTAGTTGAAAAAAAGAGATGAATACAGTTAGCAGATTGAGAAGGATGTAGGTTGCAGCAGTTATTCGGAGATGAACGGACCTGCGCAGGATAGAGTAGCATAGAGAGCTGCATCAAATCAGTCTTCGGAGTGAAGAACGAAACAACATCAGCTCTTTCCTGACACACGTATTTTTAGTTTCTTCTGCCGTCAAGTAATATGTTGTGCTGCTTTTCTCTCTTGTATCATTGCCGCAGCTATTTCTTTTCGAGGTGCTGTTTGATGAACTTCTAAACAGCGAGCTGTGTAATCATGGCCACAGTTATCAGATTTAGTAGTAATTATTTCATTAATGATCGAAAATGTTATTGTGAAAGTTAAGAAATGTTCTATAAACGAAGCTTTCGTTAATCATAGAAATAAACCTCTCAGTATGTCCGTCTATAAATCGTAGAAAAGCTACCAAAAACCCATATTGGGGTGGCGTTATCTGGACCTACGAATCGCTAAATAACGGGTTGCTTCAATGTTTTAATCGTTCATCCGGTTGATAAAAAAAAGCAAAACAAGAGTACGTAGTATAGAAGTGCTGTTTTCTATTTCCCATAATTTGAACATTTACAATATGAGATGTATAGTTTCACCATGCTACACTTACATGCTGGCAATCAAAGTGTGAATGTGCTGGTTGGTTCGGACTAAAATAAAATCCAGACGTTTATCCACATGATAGACTTATACGCTATTTTTAGATTTATTGATGTGGCGTCTAAGAAATAGCTATACATTACATTTGTCCCTAGTTGCCTGCAGTGATTGTTCTATTTCCTGGCATTCTTGTGGCGTACTGACAGCCAATTTTTCAGAGGTTATTTCTTTTCTGCAGTTTTCTGCAGAGTTTAGCTTCAGTGCACTTGCTGAATGCAAATTTGCTTTACCAACACGTACAGGAAGTTCTAGATCCAGCTGGGTCATACTTAAATAAATTTAGCCACGATTTCTTTCGTAATTTATTTTCGTAGAAGTCTGCAGCATGTATCCCTACATATAGACAAAACATCACAAATTACGCCAGGGCGGCACTGCTAAGACCCACGTTCGATTGGCATCAGTTTCATATAAATAACGTTGAACTTGTGACTGGAAAGACTTATGTTCGCAAGTAGTAAGTACAGCTTTAACTAACGACAATAAAGCTTCCTGGAGTTCCTACGAGTTATTTGAGAGAGAGAGAGAATTTTAAATCGATGTCATAGGTAAAGTAGCAGCTTGGAGAAATCTAAGTGTACATTCAAGTCCCCGCAGACGAATGATATTTCCCCGGCAATATGGTGTCGATTTACCGGTGGCTTTAGACTGTAATCCAACTGACGTTTGTCATGCAAGCAATACGGATGTTGTTATCCACATAAAATAGAGAAGCAGTTGTCATAAAGGAAGCCAATTTGGACAGGTGTGAGACTTACTTTGATTGTTAGTAAAACAATAGCAAACATTCGCAGATACGATGCAAACACAGTGCAACGCAATTTCGAGATAATTTTCAGTTTCTGCCCCCCCCCCCCCCCCTTATAATTTCACTTATAAAGGAAGTTGTTACAATCTCTTGCCGAAAATACTAGTTAGATTTTCTGTAGTTTCACCGTCTACAGTCATCGGATCTCAAAGGATATCTTCGTAGATGGAAGTGTAGATCGATTACGTGCTTAGTCTACATTAGACATAATCTCGACGCATCTTCAATAACAATAATAATACATATGGTTCTCAAAAATGTTGTCAGTGTGTAGAAACTTCGATATCCAACGCCCTTCCATTCAATCAACGTCATAATCATATCATTTTGTGTACATTCCGACGTTGAATTTGTAAATGACCTTCACTGCCTAAACACACACACACATGCCTTGTGCCAATGAAGAAATTTACAGTATCGCCTTTAACAATTTGAGAAAAATGCCGAATTTTGTTTTAAATTGTATTGTACGTCGTGTGTATTATGTGAAGAAATACCGTTTTTTAAGTGTACAGTGTAAAAAAATATTACTTTTAAGCATTTTTACAGATTTTGGTATACTGATGAGGTATCATAACAATGAGTGTCTCATTACCTTCAGCAACAAAATACGTGTATCTGAAACGGTAAACTACAAAACAAAACATAAACATAAATTTAAAATTACAATTTAAAACCAAAACAAGTAAAACAGATCATTAGAACAATAATGAACGGTTATGTGTTTTAATTAGGAATGTTGAAAATACTCCGCCAGCAAATTTTGTGCAGACCGTTTTTCTAAAAGTTGTTCTTCAGAAACCAGCTTTATTTCACGTAGATGATTTTGGCGTGAAAGCTTCTTTAATTTATGTAGAAATGAAAGTTTTCATTTCTCAAAATTAATTAATGGTGGTGAGTATTTTGCAAAATTTCAGATTATTGGAAAAACTGATTATACAGTTTTCAAGAAGGTTAATTACATTTCAACTTTTATATGAAACAAATTTTTCATATTTCATGTCTTCGAAGATATTCCTTCTACACCTAATATACCTTTCGGGGTGTGTTTTATTCCTTTAAAGTGAAACTAGGCAAAAACGAAAAAATATGTATTGCATTATTTTAACCGCTCTGCATACCCGCCAAGTTTCATCAAGAGAGTTCATTTACACCTGGGAATATTTCACTGCTGGTGTCATCTTTGCGAATCCGGGGCCAGTCACTATAATTCAAACAGTTTAATGTCCCGTTGGCTTGCCCAAGAGAACTATTCCAGAATTAGAAAAACTAAGAAATTTCGTAGTAATAATCAGGGCACATATTGGTTGAAAGCACCGATGTTGGCTGTTATCAGTTGAAGTCAATTTGCAAAAGTGAATAAATAAAACATGACTTTGCGACTGGTTAATGCATATTTGGTAATTTTATGGTTTACAATCGCTCACGACTTGGGAACTACATGGAGCCCACCATTCATAAGATCCGATTATAGTCAACAACCAACTAGTAGGCCTACGTAAAATTGAAGAAACGTGTCGGATAACTTCTCACAGTTTTCTCGTAGTACACTCCTGGAAATGGAAAAAAGAACACATTGACACCGGTGTGTCAGACCCACCATACTTGCTCCGGACACTGCGAGAGGGCTGTACAAGCAATGATCACACGCACGGCACAGCGGACACACCAGGAACCGCGGTGTTGGCCGTCGAATGGCGCTAGCTGCGCAGCATTTGTGCACCGCCGCCGTCAGTGTCAGCCAGTTTGCCGTGGCATACGGAGCTCCATCGCAGTCTTTAACACTGGTAGCATGCCGCGACAGCGTGGACGTGAACCGTATGTGCAGTTGACGGACTTTGAGCGTGGGCGTATAGTGGGCATGCGGGAGGCCGGTGGACGTACCGCCGAATTGCTCAACACGTGGGGCGTGAGGTCTCCACAGTACATCGATGTTGTCGCCAGTGGTCGGCGGAAGGTGCACGTGCCCGTCGACCTGGGACCGGACCGCAGCGACGCACGGATGCACGCCAAGACCGTAGGATCCTACGCAGTGCCGTAGGGGACCGCACCGCCACTTCCCAGCAAATTAGGGACACTGTTGCTCCTGGAGTATCGGCGAGAACCATTCGCAACCGTCTCCATGAAGCTGGGCTACGGTCCCGCACACCGTTAGGCCGTCTTCCGCTCACGCCCCAACATCGTGCAGCCCGCCTCCAGTGGTGTCGCGACAGGCGTGAATGGAGGGACGAATGGAGACGTGTGGTCTTCAGCGATGAGAGTCGCTTCTGCCTTGGTGCCAATGATGGTCGTATGCGTGTTTGGCGCCGTGCAGGTGAGCGCCACAATCAGGACTGCATACGACCGAGGCACACAGGGCCAACACCCGGCATCATGGTGTGGGGAGCGATCTCCTACACTGGCCGTACACCTCTGGTGATCGTCGAGGGGACACTGATGTGTCTGGATATGCTGTTTCGAGCCACTTACTGATTTAACGTAAGACCAGAACTTCCTAGGATTTTCTGTCAAGTCGGTACATAGAATTTTACTTTCGAATTCACTGAACGCTTCGCGCATAGCCCTCCTTACGCTAACTGTGACATCGTTTAGGTTCTGTTTGTCTGAGAGGTTTTGGCTGCGTTTAAACTTGGAGTGAAGCTCTCTTTGCTTCCGCAGGAGTTTACTAACTTTGTTGTTGAACCACGGTGGGTTTTTCCCGTCCCTCACAGTTTTACTCGGCACGTACCTGTCTAAAACGCATTTTACAATTGCCTTAAACTTTTTCCATAAACACTCAACATTGTCAGTGTCGGAACAGAAATTTTCGTTTTGATCTGTTAGGTAGTCTGAAATCTGCCTTCTATTACTCTTGCTAAACAGATAAACCTTCCTACCTTTTTTTATATTCCTATTAACTTCCATATTCAGGGATGCTGCAACGGCCTTATGATCACTGATTCCCTGTTCTGCACTTACAGAGTCGAAAAGTTCGGGTCTGTTTGTTATGAGTAGGTCCAAGATGTTATCTCCACGAGTCTGTTCTCTGTTTGATTGCTCGAGGTAATTTTCGGATAGTACACTCAGTATAATGTCACTCGATGCTCTGTCCCTACCACCCGTCCTAAACATCTGAGTATCCCAGTCTATATCTGGTAAATTGAAATCTCCACGTAAGACTATAATATGCTGCGAAAATTTATGTGAAATGTATTCCAAATTTTTTCGCAGCTGTTCTGTGTCCGGATACGCTTAATTTCCATGTTAGAGCTCATTTTAGTTTCGTCCACCTACGCTCAATTGAGCACGTTGTCATGATTTCATACGGGGTACTCTACCTGTGCTGCTAGAACATGTGTCTTTACAAGCACGACACAACATGTGGTTCATGCACGATAGAGCTTCAAACATTTCAGTCGAAGTGTTCATACGCTTCTCAACAACAGATTCGGTGACCGATGGATTGGTAGAGGCGTATCAATTCCATGGCCTCCACACTCTCCTGACCTCAACCCTCTTGACTTTCATTTATGGGGGCATTTGAAATCTCTTGTCTACGCGACCCCGGTACCAAATGTAGAGACTCTTCGTGCTCGTATTGTGGACGGCTGTGATGCAATACGCCATTCTCCAGGGCTGCATCAGCGCATCAGGTATTCCATGCGACGGAGGGTGGATGCATGTATCCTCGCTAACGGAGGACATTTTGAACATTTCCTGTAACAAAGTCTTTGAAGTCACTCTGGTACGTTCTGTTGCTGTGTATTTCCATTCCATGATTAAAGTGATTTGAAGAGAAGTAATAAAATGAGCTCTAACATGGAAAGTAAGCGTTTCCGGACACATGTCCACGTAACATATTTTCTTTCTTTGTGTGTGAGGAATGTTTCCTGAAAGTTTGGCCGTAACTTTTTGTAACACCCTGTATTTGTCTAGGTAACATATTTAAGTATTTAACGTTGCAAGATCATAGGTTAATGTAGTCGCAAGATAAGCTATTGTAAATGTGAAATTCTGGTCATTCATAACCAGTGTAACCGCCAGACTGTTGAATGCAAGCATGCAAATGTGCATGCACTGTGTTGTTCAGGTGTCGTATGTCAGTTTGTGGGATAGAGTTCCAAGTCTGTTTCATTTGGTCGGTCAACACAAGGACGGTTAATGCTAGTAGTGGATGACGCTGTAGATGTCATCGGATGATGTTCCATAGGTGCTCAATTGGAGACAGATCTGACGATCGAGCAGGCCTAGGGAACATGTCGATACTCTGTAGGGCATGTTGGGCTACCACAGTGTTTGTGGGTGAACATTATCCTATTGGAAAACACTCTCTGGAATGCAGTTCGTGAATGGCATCACAACAGGTCGGCTTACCATTCTGACGTACAAATTTGCGGTCAGGGTGCGTGGGATAACCAGAAGAGTGCTCCTGCTGTTATAGGGAAACGCGCTCTAGGCCGTAACTGCAGGTGTATGTCCACAGTGTTTAGCACTCAAGAAGATGTGGCTGCAGGCCCTCTGCTGGCTTCCTTCTAACCAATACACGGCCATCACCGGCACCGGCAACGAGCTTTCATCAGAAAACACAAAAGGTATCCACCCTGTCCTCCAATGGGCTCTCGCCTGAAACTACTGAAATCGCAAATGGTGCTTGTTTCGGGTCCGTGGAATGCACGATACAGGGCGTCTGTCTCGGAACTGTTCTTCAAATAACCGATTTGTAAGAGTCCGTTGTGTCATTGTGGTGCCAACTACTGCTCAGATTTCTGTTGCAGTCGCAGTAGGATGTGCCAGAGCCGTACGCCGAACACTATGGTCTACCCTCATGACAGTGCCATGTGGCCGTCCAGAGCCCAGTCTTCTTGTGACCGTTCATTCTCATAACCACCGCTGCCAACAGTCATGTACAATGGTTACATTCCTGCTAAGACTTTCGGCAGTACCGCGGCAGGAACATCCATCTTCTCATTGCCCTGTTACATAACCTCACTGAAGCTCAGTGAGGTGCTGATAATGGCATCTTTATCGCCCTACAGGAATTCTTGACTAACATCAATTCACCACATCCAGTTTCAAAGGTAACTAACGCTCACTTCCGTTACAGCGTATTTAAAGCAAATCTGATTTGCATCCTGATACTGGCACCACTAGCGCTAGTCTTTTGCGACTGGCGCGAAATTTCAGTAGACATCATCTTTCAGATGTGAAAACGCGTCTTCCTACTTTCGTTTACGTCGCAAAACTCCTTCCTGGTTTTCCGACTTCCCTCCGTCACCGCATTTGCGAATAATGCGCTTGCGGAAGAACCTGTAGAGTAGTCTATGTTACTCTTTGTGCATGCGTGAGTAAGTACAGTATATGAATTTTCAAATTTTCTAGTAGATCATAATTGTATTCTGTACCGGTTCTCGAATCCGGAACTTTGTATTTTGGGGGATATGCTCCTACCAACTGAGGTAGTCAAGCACGACTCGCATCTGTTCTCATCTTTATAAGTCTCTCCTATGTTTCAAACTTCACAAAAGTTCTTCCTACATATCTTTCGGGAATATCATTCCAGGTAGAAAGTACATTGCTGAGAAATGGTTTAGCTACCTAGGACATTGATTCCAGAATGAAACTTTCGCTCTATAGCGAAGTGCGCTCTGTTTTTAAATTTCTTAAGATACTGAAGACGTGTACTGCCGACAGTAAAGCTGCCTGCAGAGCTGAGTCGGTAGAGCTAATTGCAAAGTTCACGGTTTCGAATTCTGGTCTGAAACCTAATTTTTATTTTCAGAAAGATTAAACACAACTCACATTCCACTGCTGAGTGTGTTCTGGGAACAATATGCATATAACTCTCGAAGCAGTTTTGGTGTCGACTATATCGAGTCACGCTCAAATGTCAGTAAGTCGATAGCTACCAGTGGCTTCCATATGTCTTGAAATAAAGTAACCGCACCATTTGTATGTTGTGGTTGATTTCTTCTGACAAGCGGTTCTTTCCCGATGTTTTGTTTTCTATAGTTTCACATTTCGCGCAGAAGTTGATAGTCGGTGGCAGTCTCGTGTGACGACTCTGGCTCGCCGCCCACCAATCCCCTAGCGCGGCGGCATCCCGTGGCACATTTCCTCCGTGGACCGCCGTCTACAGCGTCGCAGCCAACACCGCTGTCGCAATGTGCCGCAGTCTGGCGTCCCGTCCATTGCCGTCTACTCTGGTTTCGCAGACAGTGCTCGCCGAAAACCGAAAATAATGCATGGTCATAAACATCGCCTTAGCTCTGACAGTGCGCAAATCAAATAAACCACAACTGGTTCCATTACTTTTAGCACCGCAGAAAAAGATTTATCGTCTCTGATATTTACATGTCGGATGATTTTTAAAGTAATGACACTTTGATTTTAACAAGTATCGTCAGTTACTATTTGTTTGTTATCGTCTTCGCAAATGAGAACTGAGAGCAGCCACCTGAATGCAGAAATTACTCTGAGGTGACAAAACGCATTGGAGACCAATAAACGTATATACAGATGGCGGTAGTATCGCAACCTCAAGCTATAAAAGGACAGTGCATTGTGCATTGACGGAACTGTCATTTTACTTATGTGATTCATATAAAAAGGTTTACGAGGTGATTATGGTCACATAACGGAAATTAACAGACTTTTAAGGCCGAATGGCAGCTGGAGCTGGGTGCATGGTACATGTCACTTCGGAAATCATTACAGAAATCAGTGTTCCAAAATACACAATACAAAGAATGGGCAGAGAATATCAGATTTCAGGCTCTCTGGGTGATTTCGTCATTTTAGAAGGCACAGTGGATAGACTCAAACATGCAACCAACCTTAAGGCACCACGTTCACCCCCACAAGCAGTTCATTTTTTCCTTGGCATGATGGTATCTGCCAGCAGGACAGTCACGACAGTGCAACATATCACGCAGCTCGTGGTGTGAAGTGGGGCCAGGATTAGTGTACCATACTCCCCTGGCCACCATACTCAACGGATTTAAGCCCAATCGTAAATCCTGGGAACTATACCGATCGGGCTGCAAGTGCCACAGATTCTCAACCGAGAAGCCTAGTGGAGCTGGCCACGGCACTGGACAGCTCCACGGCACTGGACAGCTCCACGTAACTCTTTGTCCTTTCAGAACCTCGCTTACACTCTTCATGCACGTTCGCGCTGCAAAAGATGGTTATTCGGGCCTTTGACGGATGGTTACACTAATGTTACTGGACTGTGTACATAGTAAGGACATCGGACAAAAAATAGTCCCACGAGACATTACGCTAATACAGTACAACACTGCCTCTAGCGCTGATAACGACCCCGATTCGACACGGGAGAGAGTGCACTGGTTTCTTCAAGTGTTCCATATCAAAGTGAAGTCACTTATCCATGAATAGATCCGGTAAAACAATTTATTTGCAGAACTGTAGAACGCCACATTTCACCAGCTCTTCAAATGGTCCCACACATTTTTCTCTGTGGATCTGATCAAATGATTTAGTGAGCCAGTGAAGGTACAACAGGTTGCCTAAGTGTTCACCAAACGAGTGAAGTGCATGTGCAGTTTCATGAACACAGATGTTTTCATCTTCGAAGACGGGAGGGTACATATAAAATAAAGAAAAACATTTGCTAAACGGAAATATTTAAATAAATACTTTGATTCATGTTACGGTAACCTGAATGATACCCCCCCCCCAACCATTATGCGTGAAATACCCTCAAAACATCCCAAAATCACCTCCGGCCTTAACTGCACCCTTCAGACATTGCAGGTTGATTGCCACATTGGACGTCAGTGCATTCGACGCCTGTCATCATTTGAAAAGAGTACACGTCGCTTCTATTTGCAATACACTGCTCGTCTTGCCTACAGCCAGCAACTGTCCGGTTTCTGTGTTGCTTGATCCCTTAAGGTCTTGCAACTTCTTTTGTCGCTGTCAGAAATTCCCCGTGGAAAAGTACCCGATTTCAAGTGTCAGCTGAATGTAGGTCATTTCTCCGTGTTTGCTCAGAAATTGCATTTTCTACAAGCAGCCATTCTTGTTGGATTTAAAACCGATTGTCAGTGTCAGAGGCGTGATATTCATCTCCAGTAATTGTCGGTTAGGATCTTTTTATGGCCAAATGTTCTTACGACTTGTCACATTGCTGCGAGTGGTACACTATTCCTTGTAGACACGTTGGACAGTCTGCATTATCACACCAATGGCTAGGGCGACTTTATGTACAATGTGATCATACGCACGTCGAAACGCAATACTAGGTCTACAACTTTGCTTCCGTCGTTTTTTCTCGAAGTTCGTGGCTTTATTGTGAAAAATTACAAAAAAATTATGATTCATAGTATTGCCCATCGCTGGCCACTACACTCTCCCATCTTTCGGAAAGCATACGAATCCCGTGGTAGTCAGAGAGATCAACGTATGGAGAATACGGCGGAAGGGATAGGACTTCTCATTTCAACGGTTCCATGTGTATTTTGACGGGTTTTGCGACATGGGGTCGAGCACTGACCTGCTGCAAAACTATCTTCACTATGTCTATAACTGTATTGTGGCCGTTTGTGTTTGAGTGCTGGGCTTAACGCATCAATTGCTTTCGATAATGATGTCCTCTGCCTTCGTCTCCTTCAGTAGCTACGAAAACGTTCTGTCTTCCACCGCCATGCCGATCTTCGACATCAAAATCACCGTTCTTAAGGTGTTGAAAGCATTCTCTGTAAGTTCTTCCACTAATAGTTCTCTCACCATTGGTCTTACCCAGCATTCTAAGAACCACAGCCGCAGATTTCTTCATGTAAGAGCAGAAAATTAAAACTTCTCGCAAATGGCGAGAAATGGGTACCTACGTTGACTTCCTTATTCGAGGATAACCTTATGATTCAATCACAAATCGACTAATATTTTTATGACATTATGTTTACAGATGCCTAAGCTTATTGTATTACACGTACGACCAACCAGCTGGAACCTACTTGCCGCTACTGCCGTCTATTGCAGAACGAAGGAAACAAAGTTGTAGATCTAATAGCTTCTCAAGTAACAAGGTGTACCGTCTTTTTCGACAGTAATAAAACCTATTCTGTTTCAAAGTATCTTGTTTCCTACTTCATTTCTTATATTCTTCCAATAGTAGGTGCTCGATTGTTATAACACTAAACTTCACTGGCACTAGATATATTTACGTGTTCATGTCGTGTAGATGCACAGACACCTCTCATGAGACTATACAACATGTTAAGGGCATCTACACAGATGAGCGCCACAAAAGAGCGTCTGCGTTCTTTAACGTACCAAAATCCTTTGCTTTTTAGCGTCTGAGCGTCAAACATGGCGGACTTCCTAGAAAATCTTATAAGCGATTACATTTTAATCCGCCATACAGGCGATAAACAGAAAAAAATAGGTCTGACAAACACTAAACAGATGTACGTGATTTTCACATCTGAATTCTACTTGTGTGTAATGATCATTAATTATGGAAGTATAGTTCATAGTTTCCACGTTTAACAGTTCAGATAACAACACTAATACAGCAGTTATTTTGAAATTTGCTAGAGAGATTTTTGTTTTAAGGTTTTCTTGTCCCTGAAAGTGACTTTTTATGTGTTGTTAGTGATTTTAATAGTACAAAAATCTAAACTGAATTTTGATGACAGCAATTTTAGAAACAGAGTTTGTTTTGAAATTCTGATATACCAGGCAATCTAAATATTTGATATTTAGACGACAACTCAGTACAGAAAATTTGGCGGGATTTAAGTACATTGCGAATACTCCGTCTCCTACAATTCCTGATGAGCTAAAAATTCTCAAAAGGTAATTACTTTTTGTAAATAACCAAATCCCGAATTTAAATAATTCGTGAACCTACATTTCATTTGCATTCTCCCACAGTCAAATTGGCTCTTCAGTCCGTTACAGAAGTTGTCATTACCAAACCGAACTGAAATTATTTGCATTTAAATTCCTCCGCAGCTTATTAATTTTGAATATTTGCATACTACAAACTTGGTTGTAATTATAGCTCATTAATAACTTCCTTTACTTAGGTAATTTTAAGAATATGACTGAATATTATGACATTGTGTAGGCACAGGTATCACATATAATATTCAAAAGTTCGTTATTCAGTTTACGAGTTTTAAAAGCTGATAACTGAGCGTGGAAACTGTTGTTAAAGAAACTGATTCACAACGAAGGTAATGCACTGCTCGATACCTCACCAGATTCCTTATTGAAATGACCGTATGCGGCCTAAAGCGTAATAAGCGTTATCGTCAGTTGAACGAAGTCCCATATTTTTATAGTAAGTATATAAAATGCCAGAACCTATTTGCAACGGTGGAAAAAGTTACTTTTCCTTCATACCAACATGTCATTATTTTCAAGGAAAGAAAAACGTTTTGGACATTGCCTCAGTTTCATTCCTGAAGACCAGTTCTTCTCTGGGGGCGGACATAATGTATTGTTATACAAAAATATAGTACTGCCCACCTTAGTCTATAACTAAGAAACTCCACAGTTCACCGCTAACAGTTAAAAATAAATCATCTTAGTTAAAAAACGCCATAGTTCGCCACTAACGGTTCAAAATAAATGCTTATTTATTTCGACCATTTTGTCCTCACACCGTCGTCAGGTATCCCGTATGCCAAAGGGGAGAATAGAGGATATCTCAGGACTGAAACGGATCGTAATAAACAAGTACATAGTATTAGCTCTTGACGGTGAACAGTGAAATTTTGTATATGTTTTTCAGTTTAAAAAACTTCACCTATAAGTATGAAACTATTTTTAACCTATTAAGACTCGTCCAAACTCATACGATGTCTCTGCTATTTTCAGTACATATTTCTGAACACTGTATATTAATCAGTTGAAGACAAATCTGTAAATGAGTCTACGATCATGTTGTGGCAATTTACTTGTAGGGTTTCAGCTGAGCCTTGTGTTTAGCCTGCGGCTGTCGGTTTTGGTCAATGAAAAACTCCTCTAGTAGCGTAGATCTACAAAACTAGCTTTGATTGGTCTGGTACCCTAGGGAAACGTTTGAGCCTTACTTTCTTGTTCAACCCTCTTCACGTGGACAGAAAGAAATTTTTCATTGGTATATTGTGTCGCGACTTAAGTTTTCCCCTTGCGATGAACGTCCTTCCCACCTTACCTTTTATAAGTTGCTGTGCGAAATGTTTCTGTACATTTTTCTTTCTTTTCGGTGTGAGACTATGTTGGATTATACTAACCTCAGCTTCTTCTGGAGTAGATGGACGGCATTTCACTGTCCAATGTTTTTAATGCCAAAGGAAATACACTACAGTTTGGCATGGTACTCCAACAAAAGATAAGATCTTCTGTGAGTGTCAGCACTGAAGTAACACGTTGCCCTAATCTCCTTCGAATGAACGCTCTCGGAAATTCAACAGTTAACTTCTCTTGGTGCTTCTGTTGAAGCGTCTGTCACTGTACTTTGTTACGTTCATTGTAGCGGCCTCCTGCAGACTAAAGGATCGCAAAACGAAACGTACCACTTCTTATTGGCTCTTCTGTATCTGTTCGAATAATCGAACATGGTATAGGTCCCAGACTGATGACCGTTACAAAAGAATCAGTCGAGTAAGCGTTTTGTAAGTAAGTTGTTTGATTGATGAATTACAATTCTTTGAGTCACCATTGAAACTCAACATCTGTCTTTTCTGCAGTTTGTTTTAGTTGCACATTGTAGTTTAGCTTATTTGTTGTCAATAAAGAAATCGAACAGTAGTAGATCTCGTAGGTCGCTTTGCTTATTTATATGCCATTCGTTACATTCAACTGCCAGTCACTCGACCAGACGTCGATTCTCTTTTGGGCATCCTGCATTTCACTGAAGTGTTCCGGCATTGCAATTTTCCTATATACAAAAACATCCTTCGCGAATAGAGTCACGGAACCTCTAGCGTTATCTACTAAATCATTAATATTTATTGTAAATAGTAACGGCCCTGTCACATACCTTCGCAGTATTTGTTTGTGGTATGAAGGACGTTACAGTTCCAGTGGCTGTTTGTCTAAAAGAGGCAAACTAGCGACCTATTGTCAAAAGTCTTTAAAACTGAATGGGGATGACACAAGTGAGGGATAAAAATTTTCAGTATCCGTTATGCAGTCGGACAATCGACAGGTACTGCTAATTTGCTATAAAAAACGACATTACAATACCATGCAGCAATAGTTTAAAGATTTAGTTGACATTAAAAAACTTAAACATTATAACAATCGGCAGATGGTATTCATTCTTCTGTACATGAAGAAGCACTTAGTGCTAAATTTACAGGCATGAAGGATGTGAAGAAATTGGTGGTTTGAATAGCAAAATTTCAGAAGTCACACGTACTACTTCCCTGTCTGTTGCAACAGTTTTCGGTGGAAGTGAAGAAAGAGTATGGCGACTTCATATGTTACTGCAAAGTACGTTGGTCGAATTAAGGGGTAAGCCTGGAACGAGTTTTCGGTTTAAAAGCCGGTATTGTCGAATTTATGAAGGAAAGGAGAGAGCAGGAACGCGCATGAGAACGTCTAGAATGGCTGCAGATTTCGTATTTTATGTGGATCTGACTGCACCCTTCAACAGTAGGACATTTCAATGTGAATAAAACTTATTTGTGATTTTATAGGGATCTATTTAAAAAGGAAATCGCACTGTAGAAGAGATAAACTCTGCAAACTCAGCCCAGTTCTCTAAGCCCACTGGCATAAAAAAAAACATGAACTCTGAAAAATTCATTGTGACCTTGAAGGAGTTACAAGGACAGTTGTCTAAGTTTTTGAACAGTTTTACAGGCCGTTTCTTGTTTCATTTGAAAACACCCTTGTTCGTGTGCAGGTGTAACTGATTTATCTGGTCTGTAATTCCTGTTTCAAAGACAGATCCATTTATGTTACAGCTGTGGAGGGCATCTGCATTGTTTTCCTCATGTGCAGTCTTCATGTCTCTGTAATGAGGTAGCAAAAGTGCTACAACATCTAGATCAACATACGTGTGTGAAAGACCCTTTTTCTCGATTATTAAATTAAATAAGTTACTGGATCGAAAATGTGGGAAATCGTCTGGACCTGTGTGTATGCCGACAATTTGTACCAGACAAAAATTGTATTATGCCTTCAGCATGCAAAAAATAATTAAATAACACTGAAAATTTGTTTTGGTTGTGTTGTATGTTACTGATAAACATTCAATTGATACAAAGTCGTATTGCCGTCTAAATACAGCACGTTCATAGCTTCCCCTCTGTCCACGCCTCCCGCTCAGTGTGGTACGGTGGTGAGGGAAGTGTGCAGCGAGGGCGATCACCACGGCACGCGAGCCAGGGCATGGCTCGTGAGCCTAATTTTTGGCCGTCCCTTCTGTAAGGTACTACTTTCTCAAAGGCCCTTTGGAAATTACTCTGCAAAGCGAGTTGGAGAAACCAGGTCTGCTGAGGAAATACTAGCCCTTAAAATTCGCATAGTCGGTTCCTACTAATTCCCATTTAGGAGGATTACTAATTCCCATTTAGGAGGATTAGAGAAGAACTCTCTTCCCCCTGCACCTGGAAACTGGCTGAGGTGACCACATGGACGGATAGGAAAAGATATGTTAAAAATTATAAACACTGTTTACGAGTAAATATCGCTACCAAAAAGCGAATAAGAATGCAGAGGCTGCCTTCGACATTCGCCTCGCCCGAAATGATGTCGAGTATAGTGAGGCAGAGTATCATTTGTGGATGGAAAACCAGGCTGAATTATCGCCAATTCCGAATTAGGAATGAAAAGGTACTCTTCGTTGCTCCAACGATTTTAGGTATACTACTGCTAGTGGGGACAAGTTCTTACGCTCAGTCTCTGCAGAATTTCACAGCTAAACTGATCATCGCCACCTGCCGTAATGAGTAGTGGGCACTGCGGCAGCAGCCCGGGGTCGATGGCGGCGACGAGCTCTGCCTGACCCGCGCAACAGCGGCTGCGGCTGCGGCAGCGGCGGCGGCGGCTGCTGGGTGCCGCGCCGGCCCGCGCTCCGGTTACGGCCAGTGTCGGCAGGAGACACCGGCGCGTGCTGCGCTGGCCGTGTCCGTGTCCGCTCTGTTGCACACAGGTCGCTTCCCCTGTCCCCAACCGCTGCCAGCAGACGCGCACATGTTTTGCTCCCACTACGGCTTCCTGCCTGCAGCTGCAATTACTCCCCAAGTGTCCCCACCAATGTCTTGACACTAGCGCTGCAAAAACAACAGCTAAATTTTCTGCCGCATGTAGACCTGTTCGGTATTGTAGCCACACATACCGGTTACAAAATATTCGTTATTCAACTCCATCTTCGTGACTATTGTGCAATTTAGACTTCTTTGCTTGGCAGAGGGTTCACAGAACCACTTCCAAGCTATTTATCACTTTTATTCGTGCACAAGGTGATTTAGCTGCCCTTACAGACTTCGTTTTAAGCAACCTGCAGTGATACACTAAAGCGAGAAAGAAACTGGTATAGGCATGCATATTCAAACTCAAATGTATGTAAACACGCAGTATACGGCGCTTCGTCGGCAACGCCTACATAAGACAGCAAGTGTCTGGCACAGTTGTTAGATCTGTTACTGATGCTACAATGACATGTTATCAAGATTTAAGTGATTCTGAACGTGGTGCTATAATAGGCGAACGAGCGATGGGATAGAGCGTTTCCAAGGTAGCAATTTATTTATTTATTTATTTACACGTCAATTTCTGTTGGATGAAATTGAGGAACCAATCTCCAAGGTCATGGAACGTGTCAGTACATGAAATTACAAGGTAAAAGTAATAACAGATAAAAATTAATGTTTATGAACCTAAAAAGGTCAGACGATAAGTTTACGTAAACGCAATCAACAATGCGTCAAGAATCTGCTTAATTTTTCAAGGAAGTCCTCGGCAGAATAGACGGAGTGACCCTTGAGGAAACTCTTCAGTGTCGATTTGAAGCCGCGTGGATTACTGCTAAGATTTTTGAAATCGTGTGCCAGCTTACTGAAAATGGTTGCAGCAGTATACTGCACACCTTTCTGCACAAGAGTTAAGGAACTCCGATCCAAATTCAGGTTAGATTTCTGCCGAGTCTTAACTGAGTGAAAGCTGCTGCTTCTTGAGAATAAGCTGATTTTGTTAACAAGAAGACACAGTGTGTTACAAAAAGGTATGGCCAAACTTTCAGAAAACATTTCTCACACACAAATAAAGAAAAGATGTTATGTGGACATGTGTCCGGAAACGCTTAATTTCCATGTTAGAGCTCATTTTAGTTTCGTCAGTATGTATTGTACTTCCTCGATTCACCGCCATGATTTCATACGGAATACTCTACCTGTGCTGCTAGAACATGTGACTTTACAAGAACGACACAACATGTGGTTCATGCACGATGGAGCTCCTCCACATTTCAGTCGAGCTGTTGGTACGCTTCTCAACAACAAATTCGGTGACCGATGGATTGGTAGAGGCGGATCAATTTCATGGCCTCCACGCTCTCCTGACCTCAACCCTCTTGACTTTCATTTATGGGGGCATTTGAAAGCTCTTGTCTACGCAACCCCGGTACCAAATGTAGAGACTCTTCGTGCTCGTATTGTGGACGGCTATGATATAATACGCCATTCTCCAGGGCTGCATCAGCGCATCAGGAATTCCACGCGACGGTGGGTGGATGCATGTATCCTCGCTAACGGAGGACATTTTGAACATTTCCTGTAACAAAGTGTTGGAAGTCACTCTGGTACGTTCTGTTGCTGTGTGTTTCCGTTCCATGATCAATGTTATTTGAAGAGAAGTAATTAAATGAGCTCTAACATGGAAAGTAAGCGTTTCCGGACACATGTACACATAACATATTTTCTTTCTTTGCGTGTGAGGAATGTTTCCTGAAAGTTTGGCCATACCTTTTTGTAACACCCTGTATATATTGAGAGGCCAATGTCAAAATACCTAGACTATTGAACAGAGGTCGACAAGAAGTTCGCGAACTTACACCACTTATATGAAGATGGTATCTGTTCTTTTGCACTTGTCCGAAAGAACAGATACCATCCTTGACCATGCAGCGCTCTAGAATGAAATGATAATTAAATCAAGACGCTACGTTGTCGACAGGCGTTGATGTACATCAACGGAGACAGTTGAAAATGTGTGCCCTACTGGGACTCGAACCCGGGATCTCCCGTTTACATGGCAGACGCTTTATCAATTTTTTTATTTTTTTGTTGTTTGTACTATATTGTTCGTTGAATTGGTTCGGGGCGGACGTCTGATGACACCCGTTTATGTTCTTCATTCATCCGTTCACTTAGTTTTTTATTACAGAGATAGCTAACCCTCTGACCGAACACGCTGAGCTATCGTGCCGGCTCCAGCTGGACCACCGAGGTCACAGAAGGTAGTGCGACTGTAGGGATTTATCCCTTGCACGCTCCCCGTGAGACCCACACTCCCAACTTAATGTCCAAAGACTACATTCGTAGTGCCTCTGCCCATTACACTCATTACTAGCGGCAGACAATCTTACCGAATCCCGTAAGAGTTCGGGCAATATGTGTGCATCGGCACACAAGAAGAAGGTCAACGGCCGGTTAGCCTTAACTATATGAAGATGGTATCTGTCCGAAAGAAAAAGACTCTGCAAGAACGTTTTCAACGACGACTGAAGAGACGCGTTCAGCGTGACAGTAGTGCAACCCTTCCGCAAACCAATCAACGAAACATCACCGATATGGGCACTCGTGTACCCATGATTTTCGCATTTAGACGAAAAGGCCAACGGCTTTGCCGCAGTGGTTACACTGGTTCCTGACAGATCACCGTAGTTGAGCACAGTCGACCATCCTGGTCTGCCGAGTGCTGTTGGCAAGCAAGGTGCACTCAACACACGTGAGGCCTATTGAGGAGCTATATGACTGAAAAGTAGCGGCTCCAGTCACGGAAACTGATAACGACAGGGAGAGCGGCAGGCTGACCACATACCCCTCCATATCCGCATCCAGGGATGGCTATCAACCGAGGACGATACAGAGGTCGCCCGATTTCATTGGGCCTTCGGAGACCTTTTCGGATGGAAATCGGAGGAGAATGTTGGTGATTGAAATTTTCCGAAAATATCTAGCTGCAACTTAAAATATCTTTTTTCAGCCGCAATGCTGGCACAGTGGCTAGCGACGCAAGACACTTTTTTGCCCTGTATTTGAAACCTGACTACTCTTTTTATTTATTTATGTTTTCCATTTATCTAACCATGTCCATAGAAGTCCGTAGAACGTTACTAAGCTAATGTTTCTTATCAAGTTAGGGAATACAAAGGCATTATATTAATTGTAAAATTAAAACTGGATTTCACAATAAGTGGATTGTATTTTCAGGTATTACAGTCTTTTTAAATCCTCGTATTCTTGTATTTTATTCTTATATCAATTCATATATTAACTTTTATATTTTATTCGTATGTTTATCCTTCATAAAGATTTGATGCATCCGCTTTAATGATATCGATCATATAAAAAATCGAAGCATCAAAGTTCCGAACATCACAAGCATCACGCTAAGGCAAGTTTGCCACAATGACCTTTATTCGTATGAATGTCACTTGGGAAAGAAACGTCGTTAACATTGCTGAAGATTTCGCGCGTTGGCAATAATTTCGCGTTGAAACACGCGTAGAGGATAGCTTTACCAAATACTGGGACTTGCATTTGACAATGACTCAAGATGTAATTTCACCGAAAACAATTTCAAATAATTTTCTCTCTCATTTATCTTTTTTGTTTAATTTCATTCACCAGGGATAAATTGTTAGACAAATAGCGACAGTGTTGTTTCAATAAATATTGGAAAACATTAGTGTACTAATATTCTAGTTACACGGGTACATAAATAAAAAACAAAAAAGGTAATAATCGAGTTTCGAACACGGGCCGCAAAAGCGCAAAGCTAAGGCGCTGACCACTGCACTACCACTACGAGTGAACGATGTATTCCCTTAAAGACACCTTCAGTAACTCTAAAATTCTGACCGTCATTTTCTTGGAAACGGTCGAATATCTGCAGATAGCACGAGAAAAAAAAAGCACTCCGTCTTCAGGCCACAAGTGGCCCATCGGGACCATCCGAACGCCGTGTCATCCTCAGTTGAGAATGCGGATAGAAAGGGCGTGTAGTCAGCACACCGCTCTCCCAGTCCTTACAATGGTTTTCTTTGACTGGAGCCGCTACTGTTCGGTCGAGTAGCTCCTCAATTGGTATCACGAGGCTGACTGCACCCCAAAAAATTGCAACAGCGCATGGCAGCCTGAATGGTCACCCGTCCAATTGCCGGCCACACGCGATAGCGCTTAACTTTGATTATCTCACGGGAACCAGTGTATCCACTGCGGCAAGGCCGTTGTCCAACACGAGACACCTGTTTGTTTAATTTGGCTCCTCATTAACTGAGCGAAGTCTCTGGGAAATCGAGTTATGGTGCTTCCCGTGTTCTCCTCGTAAGTCATACTTTCCCATAGCATGTTAGTAGCTACTTTCACAAAGCATGTAAGATTTGTCTGCTTTTTCAGAGAACTGTCAGACTGTACAACACAGGGCCTGGTATCATTTTTCTGATAATTTTTCTGCTCTTGACTCGAAGAAAGAGAACTGGTAGTTTAGAAACACGTGGTAGGTCTTGCAGCTCTCATAAAATACACTCTCAGAGGCGCATCGATGTTTATGTGTTATTTTTATCTGTTTTTGAATTTTGACTGAATATGATTGTCGACATGAAATAAACTTTGATTTATGTCCCGGCCCTTCCTGAAAAAGTAAAGTGTTTGAATCTTTTTCCCCTCCACGATAACTGCACTATACAGTGAAGAAGTGGACGAAATTACCGCCATTGTGAAACAATGTGTAGAACATAACGAGCCGCAGATCACAGATTAATTTTATATTCGAACTGACGATTTTGTGAAAAATGTGGGGAGCCATATCTAAGGACTATATCTTTCACAAGAATCAGGATACAAACCTGTGAATTTTAACTTACGCGTCGAAGCTAAAAACTTGCCTTGGCGCTAGCTGTAAGTTGCTGGATCATGTGGGTTGCCAGGAGGGGTCCTTTGGTGCATCTACCTCGGACGCTGGCTTGCTGCTTTGTATCCGTTGTGCGTCGGACTGAGATGCAGGTAAACCAGCTACAAAAGACTTTTGCTACCTCCGTCTCAGCTCGTGCAACTTAGTTACATCTGTGCGGAGTGATTGAGAATATGGCACAACACCAAAGCAGTCAATGATGGCATCTGTTAAAAGCAATTCCCTCTGTTTCCTGTTGTGACTGTTGGTGACTTCACCTCGTGCCAAGAGCTTTGGGTAGCCGAGAGTTATCTGTTGCATAAATACCCTGCTTCACATTTTCTGTCTGGCCCTGAGCGCCAAATGGCCAGAAGTTCCATCAATATTAATTGAGCATTAGCCCTAGTCGATACCGTAAGGAGAAAACTGAGCAACGGAAATTTAATCAATGAACTCGAGAACTACCAATTAAGGTTTACACTTCGTTAAGCATTTTAAGTAATTTTCTGTTACAGGGTATATTAGGTTAAACATTACAGGAGAAAAGAAAGCGTGCTGTTATGCTCGTTGTGGCGAAATTTAGCGAAATAAGTAGCTGCATAATGAAGATTTATTTAATAAATAGAAGGCACTAAAACTACATTTACATGGGTCACACATTCCTATGGTTCCATACGAGCAAACGACAGTAACACACCGACCATTATTAGTTCAAAGGATTCAAATAGGTCTGACCATTATGGGCCTTAACATCTGAGGTCATCAGTCACCTAGAACTTAGAAATATTAACCTAAGGACATCACACACATCCACGCCCGAGGCAGGATTCGAACCTGCGTCCGTAGCGGTCACCCCGTTCCAGACTGATGCGCCTAGAACCGCTCGGTCACTCCGGCTGGCACCATTATTAGTCAACAAGGATTTGCGGACTGCGGAAAAACAACATGGACACTCGATTGCTCACACATAGCAATTCAAACTTAGCGAGTAATCGAAAGGTGAGTTCACTATATTCCGTCAATGAACAAATCATCAAATCCATCTCGTTACAGCGAAAAGAATCATGAAAACTGACTGGGATACGATACACGAAGTGAATCATGATTGATTAAGGTTCGGATTCGATTTCAGCTGAACTTATGTAAAACGATACGGAAATCAATACGAAAATTCTACACTGCTCCTATCGATAGAGTGCAATCATTATAGAGAATCCTAACTCAAAATTGAAGTAACTCTCATCCAAAAATCACTGTTCACTCGTTGACTTGATCACTGAGCAGCGACTTCACCCCAGGGTGCTATTGCATAGCTAAGAAGAACTTCCACCTGAGACAGTTTAGTTCCATGCGTTTGTAATTATGTCCACAGTCATTCAAACCGAGCGATCATTCATGTTTGGAGCAGGTGGTTACAGGTACATGACGTGCTTACCATCAGCTGTTATTAAGGTGACAGCAAATACACTCACCGTTTAGGTTCCCAGAATGATCTTCCTGCCTGGAATTAAAAATATGAGCAAATACAGACGCAGAAAGATGCTTGAACTTGAAGACAAAACCATAAAATTACAGGAGTCGGATAGACGAACACCTTTCACCATAACTTCAAAAATTTCGTTTATGTAAACGGAAGTCTAAAAATCGTCTCCCCGTGTTTCTTTAAACCATCGAACGCAGTAAACCGGGTTTTGCACGTAGTGCACGGAAGCCCAGACATCTTGCAAGCCGAGAGTTAGCTACTCATGTGTTGTCGTTTGGCGTGTTTCGCGGCGACGTGTGTGTTTGGAATCCATATAAGATTCAAATTCTTCACGCTTAATGTTCATTGACGAGGCTACGTTCTGTTTAAGTGGAACAGCGAACCGCCACATCGTAAATATATGTGACCACAGCAACCACATACGACAACTGAGCACGAGATAGACTCTTCAAAACTCCGTGTGTTTTGTGCCATTTACCGACAAACATTTTTTGGTCCTTTCTCTTGCGGAATAGGTGATTACAGGAACCGCGTATCTGTATATGTTGTACATTTACCCACAATTCCTGTAATACATCAAAAATTTCATTTTTCAACATGTCGAAACATCGTCGCATATCTTAACAATGAGCTGCTTTAACGATACATCGGCCGTATTTCGCATTGGACCACAAGCCTGAAAGGTCGCCAGATTTCACTATGTTTTGTGAAAGACTCCGTCCCTTCTAACAACTCTGGGTGTTGCTCAGAAACTTGGTCGCAAAAGTAAGGGAGAAGTTCAACCACCTGATATGGCCAATCAAAATGTAAAAGCACTTTCAGAAGCAAAGCCAAGAGAACGCAGAACGGCTAGGCAAAGTTCAGCAAAAACATCTCTCACCCTTTAGTTTACACACCTTGCACAAATTTTTAAATGAGGAAACATCTTGGTGTTTTAAGAAATATAATAACAAAGCTTAAAGGTTTTAATCGTTGGAAATTTAGTATGGTTTTTTGTGTCCTATAATTGTCTGATCAGATTCACAGCACCATACATCACTAGATTCTCTGAGCAATTACTTACCTTCAGGGTAGGAAAGTAGTAAAGCCAAACAATTAATAAATTAGATAAGTAGTACAACTAATGCTAGAACTGCACATGCCGACAATGAAAGGCACAAGTGACCCACATGTACAAGAACTACCATGGTCTCTTGTATTTAAAGGCATCACTTCGGCCTTTATTTGTTTAAAAGCCTCTGGATTGTAACAGCTACAAATTTCTAGATACCTTGTTATTTTGTTGTATCACCTGTAATATATCACTGTAATATATTGTTGTAATGGATGTGAGTGGCAACGCCAAAGACATTGAATAACTGTAGGTATCACCACCGGGTAGGGACTTTTAGTGGGCGTAGCACGTGAAGCGGAGGTGTTACATTTATAGCTCCCACCGGTCAGCAATGACAGAATCGAGGCGGGCACTCCGCAATGTTTCTAAAATGATTTCACATCAACTGTTCGGTAAAAAAAAATATTTTCGCTTTAATTATAGCTTTATATGTCAGTTCATGATAAAGTGCCCATCATTTCGTTAATGGTCATACCTATTATGATACATATGTGAAATTAAGACACTGCGCGAAATTGGGAAAAGTGTGCAATGAAAAATAGAGGTCGCTATGATTTCGCGTTTCGAGTATATTACATATTACATTGCTGTTGCGTATGAGACTTAGCTAACATATTAAATTTTTGTTTAGGGTTGGGTAGAGGTATCCATCTGTCACCAGTCTCGAGAAAACTGATCTGATGTAGCACACTCATTTGTGATCGCGCCGCGCCGCGCCACCGATAAAGTCAGAGTGAAATATCCGCAACATTTCGTTTGTTGGTTGTTGGTTGATTTGGCGGAAGAAGACCAAACAGTGAGGTCATAGGTCCCATCGGATTAGGGAAGGACGGGGGAGGAAGTCGGCCGTGCACTTTGAAAGAAACCCTCCCGGCATTTGCGTGAAGCCATTTAGGGAAATCACGGAAAACCTAAATCACGATAGCTGGACGCGGTTTGAACCATCGTCCTCCCGAATGCGAGTCCACCCGCCACCTCGCTCGGTCCAATTTCTCAAATTTTATAAACGGTTTCAGATATCGAAATGAGATTTTGGCAAATGATAGCTCGCAAGAATATATTACCACATGTTTATTACTAAAACGTCGTTATCTACCGTGTTATTCCACTAACGACAGACTTTTCGGTGAAAGAATATAATTTTTAAGGGCCATCGATAGCTAATGAAACGAGAAATGCTGTGTGTTTTGGAACAATTTGTGTGAAGACAATACACTTTTTTGTGTGCCGTGGATGTACTTTTCGTAAGCTACTCACCTTACTTTTCCTCAGTCCCTCACTTAATAAGCTTAATAAACAACTGTTACAGAATTCTCTTGCAATTGTGTCTGCACAACATGTTAGTGAGTGAGACAGTGTAAACTCTGTTGTGTTTTGGAAAAAGAAGCAAATTTTAAAATGGGAACCAGAGTAATATGAGGGGTTTTACTCAAAATTTGTCACTCGTCACACTTCGCTGAAAGTTACAACAAACCGGGCGAAAATAAATCACTGCATTTTTGGTGGGATTCTTTTTAGATAATAACGAAAACAGAGGTGACAATAGATCTTTTTGAATGTGTGGTCGTGGAGGGGCCCCACTTAATATACACAAAAAATGTGAGCGTTGGCTTCAGTTTAGAACGACACTTCCTCGCCAGCGCTTGGCCTTTCCTCTACAGCGCTCTGAGCCACCCACCACCACAGCCACTCTCCCCAAGCTTCCACAACCGACTGTGCATTTAGTGGCCACAGCATTTTGCGCGCACTATACAGACAGTTGAGCTTGGGAGCTACTGAAGGAAAACATATTTATTACCCGTGATTTTGCAGAACGCGTTCTGAGCCGCACACTCCAGTGCGACAGGGAATGTAGAAGCAAGGAACGTGGAAGCAGCGTCCTGAGCTTGCATCAGGACATACAGCAATGTCGTGCTGGTAGCTGGATTAGAAGTCTGCAGGCGCAAGCTTACACTGGTTGACCATCAGCTCGTAAAGTCCGCCCCAGAGCTCTGAAAGATCGAAGTGCAATTACAAGGGTATCACTCTATCCGACATGTCGAAACCTACCCTATAACTTTGTTCACAGGAAGAATACCCCGAAAGAAATGCAATCTAAAAATTTTAGCTACACAGACACAATGCAAGTCACATAAACTATATGAAAAATATCAGATACGATAATGTTTCTTTTTCTTAATAACTTGCATGTCATATCGATAGTTACACTGTTGCAGATAAAATGTTTACAAAGTCGACTAGCAAAGAGAAAAAGTCACAGCCGTGCTTGCTCCCCGTTACAGAAGACTTGTATCAATCGAGACTTTAATTTGTGGAAATAAAATATTTCTCACAAATACATCATTTTATAATAATTCTTGTACCACGATTCTTATCATAATTTTTGAATAATGAATACTTTACTAATAATAAAACAATTCCTTGTTGATCACCTACAGTAGTCACAAAATCGCGAAGTGTTAACTGAAACTTGAAAATAAACATTTCCCTTAGAGCAACTACGTATGATGAAAGAAAAATTAATGCATTTAGAAACATCACAGTAATTACTAACTTTATTGTGATGACTGGGGTTGGACGCCGTTGTTATGCATATTGCGTTAAGTACCAGGCACTTTTGAGCAAATTCGTAAAACGTGGTGACGCAAACTGACAAACGGCTGATGTTTAAGAATACTGTTGCGATGATACAGTTAAATGACAAAGAGCTAACGGATATTATATTGCCTGGAAATTGTAGAAAAAATGGTTTAAACTGCAGAAAAAATTATTTGTCGAGAGTTTCAGTCACGTAATTTGTTCTGGCTGGAATCTGAATCATATCAACACTCTCTTCGTCGACCTCCTTAAGACAGAAGTGTTTAAGTCAAACATCCAACAAAAGTAATAGATTATTTTGTGTAACTGATAAGAGCACGTTTAGAACAGAATGTTTAAAATTATTGTTGCCACTTTTCTCGATTCTAATAATATCATTCCAAGATTTTTGCAACTAAAGACTCATTTCTTTTTTATTTATGGTCTTCATTTGCCTTGAGGTTCCTAACGAAAGATATAAAGCTGCAGAAACAGTAATCCACTCTATCACAGATGTTATTGTATACCAGTGTGTCATAGCATTCATCGATTGCACACCCGACTCTATCTTTTTATCGACCCGAAATGATAAAGTGCGATTTGCAAGCAGTTCTTTCGCAAAATTTGACTGATCGGCTTCATACCCAGCAAAGCTGGGAATAACGTAAGCTTCGTCTTCACATCAGCTACGAAATTCTCTGCAGTATTGCCAAGTAAAGGCACCTCCTGTATACGATATCCTGAAATAAACTTCATAATTTTGCTACTTCCTAGCCTGTATCAGTCTTAAATTTGCGCAATCATGTCGAAGAAGCTTGGAAACCAACAATTTTCATCTAATTTGCAACTTGGAAGGTGTGGTCTCATAGATCTGTTTCGGTAGCAGTGTCATATCTCTCACGAGCAATTCTGAACCTTTCGAGTAGTTTTTTCTTTCACACTTCCGCGAGTTTCATTTTTGTACATATTTTTACTTCGTGTCAGTCTTTCTCCCGTTTATATAGTTCATGTTCATATTTTACGAAATGAAACCGACTTTGCAAAATGCTTAATTTTATGCGTTTTCTCACTCCTTACTTAAACAAAATTTCACAGTCTATACTTTGTCACTGAAAGATATTACTGTGCATGCTTTCTTTGGGCTAGGAAGGTATTCTTGTTCAGGACTCTTATTGGAACTAAAATAATCTTCCAGAGCACAGTTTACAGAATCGTCAGTGTTATCAATTATTTCTTCTAAAGTTTCCACCATTCCCAACTAAATGACGACATCATTCGAATCAATGTCCAAGTAATTAGCTAACGAGTAGCACGTATGGAGGTCTTCAGGAGAAGTAGGTTATTTCGACTGCAAACCACGTTCTCCATATTTCATCTTTGTAAGATTGACAATGATAATTGGATTCTGTATTACTCTAAAGCTTTGGAACCTGCACAGACAGATGCTTTTATGAGGCATACACCAAGAAAATTAATTTCGTTTTATATTGATTGTCAAAACTTACCGCAATTTGTTTTACAATTGCTATCGCACAGTGTCATGTTATCGGTTTATCAATGCGCCGTCAATCAAGCACACGCGACCGCGGTGTTGCGTATGTTCAGTGTACCACGGATCTGGTAAAGTTTACTCTGCTCCAACCGCCTGGCGGGCTATGAATTTGGCAGTTTCCAACATTTCTTTAAAAATACTTACAGTGAGTCTTAGCAGCTAAAATTCTGTTTTTAGGGCTGTATCAACAGCATATCATGGATGGCCGGTGTCGTGTAGGCGGATATCCCAAACACCAAATCAGCAATACTGCATACAACCAAGGAGACGGCACGGGTCACGGAGGCGACCAAATCACAATGGCTGCTTGTAGTGGTGAAGTCCCACTGCAGCCGGCTGGCTGCGGTCTCGGTAGCAATGTCTTCACCCAGGCAGCAGACAGCACGTCACGATTCGCCAACCAAGATGTCCTGTAACTAGCAGCACTGTCATTCCGACGGAATCAACCATTGGGACGACTCCCCTACATTCAATTATTGTGTTTAGGTGTTCATTTATGGGCCAGGTCGTAAAAGTATTGTGGAAGTCAGCTAACTAAAACTTTATCTGTTATAATCTCTCTCTCGCCTGCCTCTCTCTCTCCCTCCCTCCCCCCCCTCTCTCTCTCTCTCTCTCTCTCTCTCACACACACACACACACACACACACACACACACACACGGGCATAACGTCATCGCAGCCGGCGATGCGGTCATTTGCCTTCACTATCCGGAGGTACCAGTGAGCTTGCCCGCACGGTTATTGTGATTCTCTCTTACCTTCTCACTTTCCGTCAGAGTTGAGACACCGTAGAGAGACTGAACTTGGATGTTGCACGATAAGGCTCCGTACGGCAAAATTCGCAGTATGACGTATTGAGTGCCATCATACTGCGCCGTTTGCACTCCTTGGTTACGGGTCGGTTCTGTGTGGAAATGTATTACACAATTGGCACCCTGCCTTCTGCAACATTGGCACTCTTTGCGTGCCACAGATGCTGATTGTGACACACGGTATGAGTCGGATCTGATTCTATGTCGTCTGCGCCAATTAAAATAATTTTAAGAATTTAAATGTGCTTCTGAGAATCTGATGTGCTGTTCAACATAACTCATACTTTAAAGTAGTTGCAGGACACATTCTCAGCTAATCTCTTCAAGGAAGAAGTATCAAATTATCTAATTTATCACTTGTTGTTTCTTTTTTAAGAACAGTTTTGCGAAAAACGTTTTACGGTGACGAAGACAGAGCACATCCCTTCACGACTCCCCTACATTTAATGGTTAGGTTCAAGTGTTACTTCAATTTGGGCCAGGTCGTATAAGTATTGTGGAAGTCAGCTAACTAAAACTTCATATGTTATGATCTCTCTCTCTCTCTCTCTCTGTCTGTGTGTGTGTGTGTGTGTGTGTGTGTGTGTGTGTGTGTGTGTGTGTGCGCACACAAGCGGACAACTTCACGCATCTTACTCCTTCTGGCACACCTCAAAGTTCAACATTGAGTCCTCGGAAACTGCTGGAGGGCGAGCTTCACGTAGCTCGTAAATTCATTATTGCCCTCGGGATCGGTGCTCCACAAACTCAATAAAAAGTTTGTCTCTGTCCAACTGAAAATGTGTACTTGGGCTGTGTGTTCAGCTGGATCGCTCTGTCCCCGTATCTGAGCTATGTTGCTCGTTCGTGTAATTGTGTCTGACACTGGGTGTGTGCGCATTCCTAAGGGACCAAACTGCTGAGGTTATCGGTCCCTAGACTTACACACTATTTAAACTAACTTAAACTAAGAATAACACACAACCTTGTCCGAGGGAGGACTCGAACCTCCGGCGGGAGGGGCCGCGCAATCGGTGACCACTCCGCGCGGCTGTCTGACACTCGCTAGACCATTTCATAGCAGTCGATCCTATCCAACACACAATGTGGGCGTGCTACCAGTCTGTGCTCTCTGAACAGGGCAAATGTATAGTGGTGAAGCAAGTCAGTTACTCATTCGCTGAGGCTAATTAAAGATCATGTAATTCCTGTATGTATAAAACTACATGATGACCAAGCAATGGAGTCCATTGTGAGTTCCCCGCATTTGAATCGCCCATAGTATAGCGTTCAGTTTAGCTCTGCTCTTCATTGCGAAAGTCTGATTGTTATCCGCAATTCTAGGACGAATTTAAAGATAGTCAACTATCGAATGAATTCCATAAGAGTTTGTCTGGTTGATTTGTAGTACATACTATCACTTTCCATGCGAAAACGAAGTACCTACCGCTACATGTTCTCTCAAATTAAGAAATGGTTGTTTATTGTTACTAAAATCATGCTGTTCTAAACTACCATGTACTGAACGCGTATACAGCACAATTGCTGTTGCTATTTTCTCATATTTTGTGTCACAAGAAGTGTGAGGCATATATTACAAAATTTTCTCAACGTGAATATTTGCTAGTTGTACGTTCATGTGATGTTCTCCTGAACTATTATCAGTTTCTGTACTTAAATATTTGCTAGTTGTACGTCTATATGATGTTCGCGTGAATTATTATCAGTTTTTGCCGTTTTATGTACACATGATATTAAAGGGATCGTACTTATTCCGTGAAAGAGAATTCTACCTGTTGTCTGCAACCATCATAAATTAGAACATGCAACCGAATATAATTAGCATAATTTGCATATCTCTTAAGACTGGGAGCGCTTTATGTTTTATTCATATTCGCTTAAATTGTCTCGTTCAGAGATTCTCATTTCTCGTTAAACCGTCACAAAATGTAGTTGAATATTAAGGCATAACTGGTCGATTAAAACGCAGGAAACGAATCTACGACTCAGAATTAAATCAGACTATACTGTCAAGCATCTTGTTCTACTGTCGAATCTTCGCTCGTCTGTCATTCGCTACGAAGCTGTGACCTGCCCACTGCAAAACAAAAAAATGTACATACTTCCACCCCACTGATTTTAAAATCGGAAACCAGATGAAGAGCCCGCATCTCGTGGTCGTGCGGTAGCGTTCTCGCTTTCCGCGCCCGGGTTCCCGGGTTCGATTCCCGGCGCGGTCAGGGATTTTCTCCGCCTCGTGATGGCTGGGTGTTGTGTGTTGTCCTTAGGTTAGTTAGGTTTAAGTAGTTCTAAGTTTTACTGGACTGATGACCATAGATGTTAAGTCCCATAGTGCTCAAGCCATTTGAACCATTTTTTGAACCAGATGAAGTGAGATATTCATTGAAGGTAAAATCTTCTTGCTGATTACACTGCGACGTGTTCCCCTTTAAACACCTCCTTCAGCACACGAGATTTTGGTCCATCTGCTGGGATCGTCCACGGAAGTCTTCTGGTGTCCCGCGCTGGCTGAAATCCAGTGTCGCATCCATACCAATGTTATAAATGCTAAAGTAACTCTGTCGGTTATAAGTTCACGACTAAACCGCTGAACCTGTTTTCATAAAATTTTGTATGAAGACGGCTTTAATGATGAGAAAGAACGCCGGCCGGAGTGGCCGAGCTGTTCTAGGCGCTACAGTCTGTAACCGCGCGACCACTACGGTCGCAGGTTCGAATCCTGCCTCGGGCATGGATGTGAGTGATGATGTCCTTAGGTTAGTTAGGTTTAAGTGGTTCTAAGTTCTAGGGGACTGATGACCTCAGAAGTTAAATCCCATAGCGCTCAGAGCCATTTTTTGAGAAAGAACATAGGCTAGTATTCTACATGTTTGACGAAAAACATTGTTCCGATAATCATGTATAAAGCAGTAGAAACATGTTGATTAACTGTCAAAAAAGGCGAAGACCCAGTGTTATGACCCAGTCATGAATAGTTGGCAGAAAAATAAAACAAAATCTGAATACGAATACTAGCCACAAGAGTTGTAACTTAGATGGAGATAAGCAGTGGCAATTGCTTTCGCCTGTTGAGTATGTGGTCATACACACTAAGAAACCTCTGTTTCTTGGTCGCTGATGGCGAACTGGATGCAAAAAGCGTCGCAGTTACGTATCATCTGTAAGCAATACATAGATAGAGACCACCAATCGACAATCATGGCAGAGCTCCAGTCAGTAACAAATTTTGATCCCACTGTACACGGTAACCAGCACTTCGGATTATTACCAGCCGAAAATAGGCACTCTGTGAGAGGAAAGAATTATACCCAATTAAGCTTATGCACTGAAATGGACGTCTAATACTTGGCTCTGTGGGCCTCCAGACTATGGTTTCCTTTGCACATTTATCTACGTGTACCTGTATGTGTCACTTCCATGTTGATACAGAAGACGGAAAGTGTAGCGACAAATCAGTGTACACGATAAGATCATGTTACAGGGTGTAGTCGTTGTTAAATGAAGATTTTTGTCTTTTAATACATTCGCAGCGGATTGATTTTGGGACAATAAAGGAACGTACGGCGTGCTGATACTCTAATTTTAACTATTGAACAGAACCAGCAATTTTTGTCATGTAGTACAAATTTCTTTCCCATCAAAACAATCCTGATAACTAGTGATCCGTATAATTGGAGTTCGAATAATTGGAATTCCACAACAATTGAAACTTTATGACTACAACTCGTACTAAAGTTTTCTGTCATCTTTCCGGTTTTCTCAGCGTCGTCAGTAGTTGCTTATGTCAGATTAGCACTTACATCCAACCTTCCAAGAGACTGGAAAGAAGCGCATATGATTCCTGTATATAAAAAGTGTAAAAGAACGGACACGAAATTACAGACCAATATCTTTAACATCGGTACATACATCTACATCTACATCTACATCTACATGACTACTCTGCGATTCACATTTAAGTGCTTGGCAGAGGGTTCATCGAACCACAATCATACTATCTCTCTACTATTCCACTCCCGAACAGCGAGCGGGAAAAACGAACACCTAAACCTTTCTGTTCGAGCTCTGATTTCTCTTATTTTATTTTGATGATCATTCCTACCTATGTAGGTTGGGCTCAACAAAATATTTTCGCATTCGGAAGAGAAAGTTGGTGACTGAAATTTCGTAAAAAGGTCTCGCCGCGACGAAAAACGTCTATGCTGTAATGACTTCCATCCCAACTCGTGTATCATATCTGCCACACTCTCTCCCCTATAACGTGATAATACAAAACGAGCTGCCCTTTTTTGCAACCTTTCGATGTCCTCCGTCAATCCCACCTGGTAAGGATCCCACATCGCGCAGCAATATTCTAACAGAGGACGAACGAGTGTAGTGTAAGCTGTCTCTTTAGTGGACTTGTTGCATCTTCTAAGTGTCCTGCCAATGAAACGCAACCTTTGGCTCGCCTTCCCGACAATATTATCTATGTGGTCCTTCCAACTGAAGTTGTTCGTAATCTTAACATCCAGGTACTTAGTTGAATTGACAGCCTTGAGAATTGTGCTATTTATCGAGTAATCGAATTCAAACGGATTTCTTTTGGAACTCATGTGGATCATCTCACACTTTTCGTTATTTAGCGTCAACTGCCACCTGACACACCATACAGCAATCTTTTCTAAATCGCTTTGAAGCTGATACTGGTCTTCGGATGACCTTACTAGACGGTAAATTACAGCATCATCTGGGAACAGTCTAAGAGAACTGCTCAGATTGTCACCCAGGTCATTTATATAGATCAGGAACAGCAGAGGTCCCACGACGCTTCCCTGGGGAACACCTGATATCACTTCAGTTTTACTCGATGATTTGCCGTCTATTACTACGAACTGCGACCTTCCTGACAGGAAATCACGAATCCAGTCGCACAACTGAGACGATACCCCATAGCTCCGCAGCTTGATGAGAAGTCGCTTGTGAGGAACGGTGTCAAAAGCTTTCCGGAAATCTAGAAATACGGAATCAACTTGAGATCCCATGTCGATAGCGGCCATTACTTCGTGCGAATAAAGAGCTAGCTGCGTTGCACAAGAGCCTCTGCAACAGCGTTCGGACCTTTTTTGTGTACCACGGGGGATCCGTTCCATCTCTTACCAATTTATGAGGTATGAATATCTCAATTGCTGTTGCTACTATATCTTTGAATTTGAGCCACATCTCGTCTACATTCGCATAGTCAGTTCGGAAGGAATGGAAATTGTCTTTTAGGAAGGCTTCTAGTGGCACTTTATCCGCTTTTTTAAGTAAAATTATTTTGCGTTTGTTTCTGATGGATTTGGAAGAAATGGTATTGAGCCTAGCTACAATGACCTTGTCATCACTAATCCCTGTATCACTCATGATGCTCTCTATCAGCTCTGGATTGTTTGTGGCAAAGAGGTCAAGTGTGTTTTCGCAACCATTTACAATTCGCGTGGGTTCGTGGACTAACTGCTCGAAATAATTTTCGGAGAATGCATTTAGGACAATCTCGGAAGACGTTTTCTGCCTACCACCGGTTTTGAACAAGTATTTTTGCCAACATACCGAGGGTAGGTTGAAGTCCCCACCAACTATAACCGTATGAGTGGGGTATTTATTTGTTACGAGACTCAAACTTTCTCTGAACTGTTCCGCAACTGTATCATCGGAGTCTGGGGGTCGGTAGAAGGAGCCAATTATTAACTTAATTCGGCTGTTAAGTATAACCTCCACCCACACCAATTCGCACGGAGTATCTACTTCGACTTCACTACAAGATAAACCACTACTGACAGACACAAACACTCCACCACCAATTCTGCCTAATCTATCTTTCCTGAACACCGTCTGAGACTTCGTAAAAATTTCTGCAGAACTTATTTCAGGCTTTAGCCAGCTTTCTGTACCTATAACTATATCAGCTTCTGTGCTTTCTATTAGCGCTTGAAGCTCAGGGACTTTTCCAGCGCAACTACAACAATTTACAACTATAATTCCGACTGTTCCTTGATCCAAGCACGTCCTGTAATTGCCAAGCACCCTTTGACATTGCAGCCCATCCCGCACTTTCCCGAGGCCTTCTAACCTAAAAAACCGCCCAGTCCACGCCACACAGCCTCCGCTACCCGTGTAGCCGCCAGCTGAGTGTAGTGAACTCCTGACCTATTCAGCGGAACCCCAAACCCCACCACCCTATGGCGCAAGTCTAGGAATCTGCAGCCAATACGGTCGCAAAACCGTCTGAGCCTCTGATTCAGACCCTCCACCCGGCTCTGCACCAAAGGTCCGCAGTCGGTTCTGTCAACGATGCTGCAGATGGTGAGCTCTGCCTTCATCTCGTAAGCAAGACCGGCAGCCTTCACCAAATCAGATAACCGCTGGAATCCAGAGAGAATTTCCTCAGATCCAAAGCGACACACGTCATTAGTGCCGACATGTGCCACCACCTGCAGCTGGCTGCACCCTGTGCTCTTCATGGCATCCGGAAGGACCCTTTCCACATCAGGAATGACTCCTCCCGGAATGCACACGGAGTGCACACTGGATTTCTTCCCCTCCTTAGCCGCGGTATCCCTAAGGGGCCCCATTACGCGCCTAACATTGGAGCTCCCAACTACCAGTAAGCCCACCCTCTGCGATTGCCCGGTCCTTGAAGGCTGAGAATGATCCTCTGAAACAGGGCAGGCAGCTACATCTGGCTCAGCCAGAGACAGTGCCTGAAACCGGTTTGTCAGACGCACCGGGGAGGCTTTCTGATCAGCCTCCGGGGACGCCTTTCGCTGCCTGCCACGCCTTGGAACGACCTCCTAATCAACCACAGGCGAGGGCTCAGCCCCACTGCGGGCAGCAACCGGGGCAACCACAGCGGCAGACCGATCTGGGGACAGACGGGACGAGGTTGACATCCCCGTGATACCCGAGTCCGGCTCCCCACAGTGGTGCCCATTGGCAACAGCCTCAAGCTGCGCGACCGAAGTCAGCGCCGATTGCAGCTGTGAGCGAAGGGATGCCAAGTCAGCCCTCATCCGAACACAGCAATCGCAGTCCCTGTCCATTCTAATCGATGTTTAACAACAGTTACCGAAACACGAGTCCGTGCCTAGATAACGCAAGCGGAACACGCAAAGAATGTATCAACTAACCTGTACCAATGCCTAACGACTGCGCTACAATCTGCTGAATTTACGATTACAGTCACTAAAACTCGAAATTGCACCTCCTATACGAAACTCACACGCAATTTAAATAAGAATCTACGAAGTAAACACTAAAGCGCGATGCTACAACTGTCAAATACTATAATACGCCCGAAATATATGAATTAAACAATGCAAGTACCCAAAAACACGCAAAGAAATTAATTAAACTATCTAACAAATAAGTAAGCTAGGGTTATACGACTTGCTGCTGCAGCTGCTTATCCAACGGCGGCAGGGAGCACATAGCAGAATCCTTGAACATTTTCTCAACACAAATATAATAAATTTCCTTGATAGGATCTGACCACAAATCAACACCGTTTTTAGAAAGCATCGCTTATTCGAAAGTTTGATTCTTCCTTTCGCACCTGAGAATCTACAAACAATGGATGAAAGGCAACAGGCAGAATACACATTCAAAGACTTCCATAAACCATCTGACACGGTGCCACACTGCCGACTGCTAACGAAGATACAAGCATACGGAATATGCTCCCAAGGATGTGAGTGGTTCGAAGACTGGACGGCGAGTGTTCATCAGAGACGAGGGTATGGATAGGAGTACCCGAGGGAAGTGCGATAAGACTGTGGAAATGATCTCGCAGACAGGGTAAGCAGCAGTCGGCGGTACAAAAATGTAAGATGATGTAGATGAATAGGAAAAAGAAATCCATAATGTTCGGGTACAACATTAGTAGTGTGCTGCTTGACACACTCACGTCGATTGAATATCTAGTCGTAACGTTGCAAACAAAATGAAATGGAAGCTGCATCTACATGGATACTCTGCAAATCACATTTAAGTGCCTATTCTCTATAATTCTCTATTATTGCAAACTCGTATAGCGAGCGGAAAAAGCGAACACCTATATCTTCCCGTGCGAGCTCTGATTTCCCTTATTTTATTTTGGTGATCGTTTCTCCCTATGTAGGTCGGCGTCAACAAAATATTTTCACATTCGGACGATTGAAGTTTCGTGAGAAGATTCAGTCGCAACGATAAACGCCTTTGTTTTAATGATGCCCACCTCAAATCCTGTACTATTTCAGTGACATTCTCTCCGCTGTTTCGCGTTAATACAAAACATGCTGCCCTTCCCTGAACTTTCTCGATGCACTCCGTCAGTCCTATCTGATAAAGATCCCAGCCCACACAGCAGGAGGACGGCCAACCATAGTGTAGGCAGTGTGCACTATCTGTTGCATTTTCCAACTGTCCTGCCAATAAAACCCAGTCTCTGATTAGCTACTTGACACAGTATGTGGGCGTGTAAGGATTGTAGTAGGGAAGGCGAATGGCCAACTTCAGTTTATTGGTAGAATTTTCGGAAAGTGCGGTTCATCTGTAAAAGTGACCGATACAGAACACTAGGGCGAGCCATTGTTGAGTACTGTTCGAGTGTTTGGGATATCCGCACCAGGTCAGATTAAAGGAAGGCGTCGAAGGTATACAGAGTTGGGGTGCTACATTTGTTACCAATACGTTCGAACAACACGCAAGTATTACGGAGATGCTTCAGGGAGTGAAATGGAAATACCTGGAGGGAAGACGATGTTTTCGAGGAATTCTGTTGAGCAAATTCAGAGAACCGACATATGATTACAGAACGAGTCTACTGACAACGAACGTATATTACGCGTAAGGACCACGATGTTAAGATTAGAGACATTAGAGCTCGTACGGTGGCATACAGACATTCGTTTATCCCTCGCTCTATTTGCGAGTGGAAGAGGAAGGAAAATGATTAGTAGTCGCACAGGCTACTCTCCGCCTCGCACCATATGTTGGCATGCGGAGTGTAGATGCAGAATGTCCTCGTTAGAGCTCCTTCTACTATTATGGAAGTATTTCCCTGAAGCCTTAACGCATTTCCTTCTTTTTTCCCCTCTTGTCAGCGTTGTTCAGATATTCCTTTCTTTCCCAATTGCGTAGAGAACCTCCTCCTTTTTGTCTAATTCGTCAACCATATCTTCAAGAAGCTTATGTAGTGCCACATCTCAAACGCTTTGATTTTCTTTTTTCCAGGTTTTCCATACTCCATAATACACTTTCAAATAGTGTTGTGCTCCAAACGTACAGTTTCAAAAATTTCTCCCCAATTTAAGGCCTATATTCGATAAGAGTAGAATTATTTGCGAGGAAAACGCCCTTAGCCTATGCTGGACTGCTTCTGTAGCGACGAAACCATTGCGTGGGAGGCATGTCCAGAATGACGACGAGATGACTTTCGAGGCGGAAACTCTCCTGGACAGCCAGGATCCACGCCATCGCTGACAAAAATGATAATAATAATAATAATAATAATAGAACGACTTAAACCTAACCAACCTAAGGACATCACACATATCCATGCCCGAGGAAAGGATTCGGACCTGCGACAGTAGCAGCAGCGCGGTTCTGGACTGAAGCGCTTAGAACCGCTCGGTCACAGCGGCCGGCCGTTGACAAAAGAGTGTCGCGTTGAAGAGCAATTATGTAAAGATCGTGTTTCATGGTCCTAGTCTGAGTTTTTTCGAGAGGATCATCGAGACTTGATGGCGATCCTCCGTAGTGCTTCTCGCCACATCGAGCATCGAGCAGGTCCTAGGTGCGCTCGAGCCGACACGGCACGGCACGGCTCGCCCGGCCGCCGCGGGCGCCGTGGCGGTGGCGGTGGCGGTGCAGACGGCGGACGGCGACGCCGCGCTGGCTGGCCAGCCAAGGCGTCTCGCCGCGCCACGCCGCCAGAAATACGCACCGCGCCACTACGGCTATTTACGTTCGCGGCGGCTGCGAAAACCCGCCGCCGCGCGCCAGAGCTGGCGGCCCGCCATCGTGTCAGCCGCGGCCCGAAGCCCGCTGTCAGCTTCGCGTGGCCGCCTCGTTGGGCCGCTAACTTACGGCCGCGCCACGTCCACCTGGCCTCGCCTGGCCGCGGCTGCCTGTCCCCAGGGCGTGCTGTGGCGGGCGCACGGGTGCGCACCGCGGCCGCCGCCGAGGAGGGCCGAATGTCCACGCGCTCACCCGCTAGGGCGGAAAGGCGCGCACTGGCGTCTCGTCCACACGACCTCACATACGGTTTAGGTCTTACGGCACTGAGAATGTGCTCTGTTTTACACTGGACACACCGGAAGGCATTCGTTTCACTTATCGAATATCGAATCGATTTCTCTTCGATTCTAATGGCTCTAAGCACTATGGGACATCTGAGGTCATCAGTCCCCTAAACTTAGAACTACTTGAATCTAACTAACATAAGGACATCACATACATCCATGCCCGAGGCAGGATTCGAACCTGCGACCATAGCAGCAGCGCGGTTCCGGTCTGAAGCGCCTAGAACCGCTCGGCCACAGCGGCCGGATGATTTCTCTTTGGATTCACGACTGATTTCCAGGTAAAACTCAATACGTCGTTCTCAACAGGACAAAATCGTCAGATGTATCCCAAGGCATACGCCTCCGCTACCAAATGGTTTCCCAAAAAGACGGGACGTCTGCCTGTGGATTATGTCCCACCAATAGCGTTACTCAGTTTTGTTCATAAAATCGTAGAGCGGGCTACTAACAGCCGTTTGTCGATTTTGCTTCCTGACATTGTTGCGCGTCATCAGTGGTGTCTACCGGGTTGTACTCTCCTGACTCTCGTTGCTGTATGTCGTGATCTCATCATAGAGGATGGTTTCGAGAACAAGAAGATCACCGAGGCTGTCTTCCTAGACCTATCAGCAGCCTACGACACAGTCAACCACTGACTGCTCCTGAGGAAAATATACGCAATGAGTAGGGACTACAGATTAACCTTACTGATTGGATACCTACTCCAGAATCGAAGATTCTTCGTGGATTTTCAGGGACAGAGAAGCCGGTGGAGGATACAGAAAAATGGCCTCCCCACGAATCGTACTGGCCCCAACACTTCTTAGTATATATACTAATGACCAGCCCCTCCCCCAAGGCACCGAAAGCTTCATATATGCAGATGATTGTGCCATTACCGCTCAAGCAGACAGCTTTGAAACTGTTGAACAGAATCTGTCAGAAGCCCTCGAACAGCTATAAGGTGAAACATCTCAAACGAAACCCAGGGAAAACCCAAACCTGCGCCTTCCACCTAAAGAACAGACAATCTGCAAGAAGACTACAACTTATCTTGGAAGGAGTGCACTAAACACAAAGCAGGCGCGACAAACAACATTGTGCGCAAACTTAAGGGAATAATGAGAACCACAGCTCTTGCTTTGTGCTATTCAACAGTGGAGTACGCATGCCCAGTGTGGTACAACACTAGCCACGCCAGGCAAGTGGACATACCGCTTAATGAATCCTGCCGCATCATCACAGGCTGTGTCAGACCAACCCCGACTGATAAATTGTACTGCCTGGCAGGCGTGGCCCCACCAGATATTAGAGGGAAAGTAGCGGCCAGGAAGGAAAAGACAAAGGCGTTGACCTCATCTGCCCACCATCTGTACAAACACCAGCGAGCCCGCCGCCGACTAAAATCTAGGAAAAGCTTCCTGCACAGAGCAGAAAACATCGTCGGGACACCGCAGGAAGTGAGGCTGGCAATGTGGGGAGAAGAAAACGCCCACCTTGGGGAATGGTTAGTCCCAACCGAAGAACTCCCTTCCGACCATATGGAAGGATGGACGACATGGAAATCTCTTAAAAAGGCTGTGCTCTGGTGTCACACGATCCAAAGAGAATGTGCGCAAACGAGGCCTCTCAAATGAACCGGCGCTTTGTGACTGTGGATACACTCAAATCACCATCCACCTCACGCAGTGTGTGCTGTGCCCAAGCACCTGCACCATGAAGGCTTTGATGAATGCCACCCCGGAAGCGCTGGACGTGGCCAGGTTTTGGTCCAAGACTTCATAAAATAAAAAAACTACTTGTCCCTGCTTATATATCTGTATACTTTTATACTCTTTTGTATTTGTTATATACTTGATATGTATGTGTTAATCATTCTGATTTTAAGTACGATGCTTCTGACACGATTAAATAAATAAATCTTGATTGCTTCCATTGTTCCCGTGTCGGGAACTTTAGATCTCATTGACTTTAATCATGCGTTTGACCGAGGTTGTGATTTTCTGTTGCGAGAGTGACGGCCTCTCCAATTATTGGCATCCAGTCATCTGTTGACATGAATGGTCGTCTTACTACCCCCCATAGAAGTGTGTCGTGGTGCTGGGTGGTTGGTTGGTTGATTTGGGGGAGGGGACGAAACAGCGATGTCATCGTTCCCATCGGATGAGGGAAGGATGGGGAAGGAAATCGGCGGTGCCCTTTCAAAGGAACCATGCGGCATTTGCCTGAAGCGGTTTAGAGAAATCACGGAAAATCTAAACCAGGATGTCCGGACGCGGATTTGAACCGTCGTCCTCCCGAAGGCGAGTCCAATCCGTTAACCACTGAGCCACCTCGCTCGGTGTCGAGGTATCCTATAGGGGAGTCCCCTGCCTATGTCCTTATTCGTGCTATTTTTTGAACTCTTACTGCGGGCCATAGCTGCTACACTGGGGTGCTGGTCGTTACTGGGAGAAAAGTATATCGTCCGCGGGTATGCCGACATACCACGTATGACGACATACCGCTGCTCAGGAAAGTTTTGGATGCATTTCGTCGCCTTACGACGCCACAGGGTAACGATCGGAAATACTTCTCAGTTTACGGGAATTTGACGTGGTTGAGATTCCATGGGCTGTGGAGGTGGCCTGCCATCGATAGTTAGATGTTATTATTGACCATTGTCCGATGCGGATGGCTACGTTAAACTAGAAGGTCGTCACGGTTTGGATTCAAGGAGCGATCCTTGAATATGAGTATTGCTCCCTCTAGTTACTTCATAATGTTCATACCTTGGAAACTTACGTGTTGAGTAAAGCCTATTTTGTTGCACAACAGTTTACCCTTCCAACGATGGTGTCTCGAAAGCTACAACGTTTATAAGGCAGGTTCATCTGGCGAAACTCTATTTTTCGGGTTCCCTAGGCGAGACCTCGGCCGATGGGAGGTTTATGCCTCCCAGAAGTTCGGGCCAAGGCTTCTGTTTTATTTCTTGACGCAATATGTTGACGTGTCTTCGCGTCCCACAGTCACTTGCATCTCGACCTTTCGTCTGTCTCCGACTTGCGAGCTTGACTCCTCTAGTAGATTTTTGTAGAATAAATAACAAATTAAGGCATATTCGGGAATGTTTGTTGATGTTAATTATTTGGGAGTTGACACTGTTTCCCAGTAGCATCTTCCTGTAAAAAATGCTGTTATGTCGCTGGACGTTTCCGAACTGCGTTTCCTCTATGGAGTCCCTGTCACCTCAGAGAGATTGAAAAATTGTTTGGAACAATGTCAGTCTACCTACTTTTCTGATGGAAGTGGCGCCCTATGGTACCAAGTCGTTCATAATCTTCTCCTCATCAGCGTTCAAGTTTCTCACATTGGCGTTAGTGAGATAGACCGATGCAATCGCTACCATGAAACGGACACATTATGTCATCGGTTGGTCTCCTGCGGAGACAGGCACTAGAGTTGGTTCTGCTGACAACAGGCCTTTCTTGTCAGCACGACGGAAGCGGGAATCTCAGGTGAGGTTCTCCTGCGTCCTGATCCAGCCTTCTTTACCAGAAAGAAGAACAATACAGTCACGGGCATTATGTTCATTATATGATGGGGAGCGGGTGTGACCCATAGCATTGTGCCTTTTACCGGTATGTGGTTACGGCCCACTGGAAGTGGCAAACGAAACCACGCTATCGTGCGCTTTATGCAAATATGCCGTATCTCGTATATAATCGTCAAGCAGTTGAATGATGTTTACAATCCCTTTTCTGTCGAATGTTTCATTTCCGTTACCTTGCTCCTGGTAGAATTCACAATAAAAGTGATGAGTTAACCTGTGGTGTCACCGCCAGACACCACACTTGCTAGGTGGTAGACTTTAACTCGGCCGCGGTCCGGTAGTATACGTCGGACCCGCGTGTCGCCACTATCAGTGATTGCAGACCGAGCGCCACCACACGGCAGGTCTAGAGAGACTTCCTAGCACTCGCCCCAGTTGTACAGCCAACTTTGCTAGCGATGGTTCACTGACAAAATACGCTCTCATTTGCCGAGACGATAGTTTAGCATATCCTTCAGCTACGTCATTTGCTACGAGCTAGCAAGGCGCCATATTCAGTTACTATTGATATTGTGAATCATGTACCGTCAAGAGCGACGTTCATCATTAATGGATTAAAGTTCAGTATTCCACCAGCTACGTCCGCTTTTCTAAAATTCTAATTTCCTTGTCTTGTTCCAGACCTCACGCCAGCCTGCGTGAGCAAAAACGCGTGCCTTTCGGCCTCCTCTAGTAACGCGGTGTTGGCTCTCCTGCCAACCACAACATAACCGGTCTTCGTGGTATTTCATCAGGCTTACTGTTACATAGTTTATTTCATTTTTGTGGCCCTATTTGTCTTGTTGTTTTTATTAGTAAAAATAAACAAAAACTGTTGCAGGCAACGATTGGAAATGGACTTTTTTGTTTTATAAGTGGCGGAAATCATCTAGGATTAACTGCGTTTCTGTTTCTTTCTTTTTTGAGTAATAAGTAAGGTTTCAAAAAAGTAAATAAATAAAAATTTAAAAATAAAAATAAAACTAGGCAAGTACCATGTAAGGGACCAGCACAGTGACAGGCGAGGTGAGGCATGGTGGTCAGGCCTCGGGATTCGGTCACTGCCTACCTTGTCGCCACCCAGCCTGCAACTGGCCGTGTCCGTTCTCTCCTGCCACTACAAGGATATTCTGAAGAAGAAAAAATGGGGAGGGGGGGGGGGGGGGGGGGTTGGTTGCGCGGGTAGCGTCGCTGTCCCTATTGCGGTAGGACCCGAGTTCGACTGCTGGTACTTTATCAGATG